>NC_090831.1:74441822-79441822 GCF_028021215.1 Eschrichtius robustus | reverse complement strand
AGTAAGTGTTACTCCAGAATTATCTGAAATAAATTTTTTATCAGGGATCCCAGTGGGTTGTCTGACCCTGGGACTTTCATCCTTTTCTCAGAAATCCCTGCAGGGAGGAGGGCCCACAAAGAGAAGCAAATAAATACATAGAGATTCTGAGCATGCTGGTTTAAAGAGGGAGGTTCCCAGTGCCCTCCCTGCTTTGGCTCAGCAGTGGAGCTGGGTTCTCTTCTATTTCCCTCTTCCTCAGCCCCTGCCTGGCACTGGTGATGTTTTGCTGTATCCAGCAGGATGCTCTGGCGGCCTTGCTGTGGAGAGGGTCCTTTCTCCCTCCTAGAGGCAGGACTCTGAATTGGATCTATTTGTGCCCAGTTGAGGCCTGTGCAATACACAAGAGGCTGAGTGGATACACCTTAGTTACTCCCTTGCTAAGAAGAAAGATTTCTCTTGTCTTTCTGCAGTGAAAGAGGGATTATGAGAAATGTCCCTTCCTTTCTTTACCTCACAAGGGTGATATGAAAATGAAAAAGTTAATGTTTTGACGGGTGCTGTCATACTCAGGTGACAGGCAAAGCAATATTATGTTTATTATCATGGTTCCCACCACGTCCCTGTGTGCTCATCGCTCTCTCACATCACAGGGCTATGTGTGGTCTCCCTGGGAAAAGACAATGGTGCCGACTGCTAATGAGAAAATTCATGGGGCCACGCTAGACAAACATTGCAAATTATAGTTTCCTTGGGCACTGATCATGCTTCATTCCCACATGAGGAAATCTGGGAATCTGGCTACCTTGAAAGTAATGGTATGGGCATGGAAAGGCTGGGACAGACCTAAATATTTTAATTAATATGTCAAGAAATGCAAAACTTAGCTAGCTCGTGAATGTTTGATTTATATAGCCCTGTCCTGTCTGGTAGCCATGGGCCACATGTGGCTAGTAAAGCATCTGAAATGAGGCTAGTCTGAATTAAGATATGCTGTGAGTGCAAAACATACACTGGCTTTTGAAAACTTAGAATGAAAAAAAGAATATAAAATACCTTATTAATAATTCTTTCATATGATTACATGTTGAAATGATATTTTACATATGTTTGTTTAAATATTTTATTAAAATTAATTTTAATTGATTTTTTAAAAAGTGGTACAGGGTGGCCACCCCCCTGGAAACCACCCCCTGGTGGTTTCCAGAAAATTAAAAATGCCATATATGGCTGCATTTGTGGCTTGCATTATATTTCTTTTGGACAGCCCTGGTATAGACTTTATTAACCGATAGTGTGGGAATTGCTACCTGGAATTCAGTATTTCCTCCCCAATCCACAATATCAGGATATGTCCATCTTGAAAGGACTACTGTTAATAGTATAGAAAAAACTGTGAAACACTTTAAACAGATAAAAGAGAAGTTACTGCATGTCATATCTAATGCATTCTTGTGGTCATATCCCTTTTCACTGTTTTTAAACTTCTTTATAATTCTGCAAGTTGTAGAAAACTGATAATAATGAAAATGATTCTTATCTGTAAGAAAGCAAATTAATTGGGTCTGGTGGAATGTAATTGATCATTGCCATATGGATAGAGCCTTTTGCATTTCCGTGTAAATTCATCTCAGCATTCCTTGTGGTCCATATATGTGTGGTTCCTTGAATTCTCTGACACTATGGTAACATCCTACTTGTTGGCTCACTAATTAATGAGTTAACAAAATCTTTGACACGAGTTCATTGTATATTTATGTGAGAGTTATGATGTTATCTTTTTAAACAATACTAGGGAATTTAGGAGTTCATGGTGGTCATAATTAACTACCCTGTCCTTTCCTCCTCCCTTCATCCCCCAGCTACACCTATGGTCCCAGTGGAGGAAGTACTTCTGAAAGCCTGAGATGGGATAGAGAATGCATTTTTCTATAGAAAGTATTTTACATGATGGTTGATTGCCATTTAAACACTACTCACATAAAGCAAGCTAAATTGTGGGTTATTGTGAATTTTGTGAGCCAGCCAGGGAATCCTCCCACCCAGTGGAATATTTGATTCTAAGAGAAGATGTGCTGAGTTCCAAATAATGAAAGAGAAACCTAGGATGTAACTCATTTGTAAGGTATACACTGTGGACACTGATCAAGCGCTCGGTTGCACAAAGTCCTCAAGTTTAATGGTAAAACATATTTAAAAGAAAGTGGGTTGTTACCGATTTTTGTTGCCCGCCCCCCCGTTTTTTTCTTTTCCTTTTTTGTTTTATAAATGTTAAAAAAAAAACAGTCCCATTCTTATTTTACCTTGTTGTCATTTCCCAAACAGAACTGGCTTCCTTCAAAACAATGTGTGACAAGATGGGCCAGGCACATCAGTATTTCTTTCATATTTCCATTTATTCCTGTGAATAGAATGAATTTTAACAAATATAAGCAAACTAAAAATGTAAAATAGGTGATTTTATGCACTCTCCTTTTTTAAGAATTTGGAAATACTACACTTAAGCTGTATATGTTTTGTTTCTTTTCCTTATTATTTTTTAAAAGACGTTAGCAGAAAGATTATTAAATTTTGTGAGTATTGGTCTCCAGCATTTAAGTTTTTACAAAACATGTGAAAGTTTACTGGTCTTTCACCAGCTGGGACGTATGATTTTATACATCTGTAATTCTGAAAATGAAACATTTACTCTACAAAAATGCAGAACAGTCCACTTATAAATTTTATGTTTTGTGGGCTATTTTCTTATGTAAATCAGCCACCTTGGAGACTCCTTTTAAAGGACAAGTATACAGTATTCTCACATATATAATCTGCCCATAAGTAATTTTTTTTTTTTTTTGGTTCTTTGGGACGTAACAGGAGTTAACGTCCTGGCATAAGTAAAGCCCTTGACCTAGGTATTTTAATATCATAATTTACTTGGTGATGTTATCAAAAAGAACAAAATATATGCCTTTTTACAATTTTCAGTTGTTTGAAATTAATTTTTGAAGTTTGACTATAAGTTGCTTTTGATTTTTTATATTAAGAAAAAATTCTGAAAATTGTTAACAAAGAACAGTATGAATTTATGCAACTATTTGTTTCTGATTAAGATAACATTATTTCAAAAAAGTTAATTTAATTAAATAAAAACTGTTGATAAAATTTGAAATATCTTTATGTGTTTTTAATGTATCTTATTAAAGAGTCATGGTGTATCTTAATTCTCAATAAAATGGGGAAGAAACACTGGCATATTAAATCTTCCATCATTATTCAAAAATAATAGAATACTGTACTCTAAAAATAAAACCAAGGTTTCATTTGCATGGAAAATTTGTTCCTTATGGAAGAGCTTTACTCCTGACCCATTTTCCATAAACAGCAAGAGGGAGGAGATATGGGGATACGTGTATATGTATAGCTGATTCACTTTGTTATAAAGCAGAAACTAACACACCATTGTAAAGGAACTATACTCCAATAAAGATGTTAAAAAAAATAAAATAACAAATAAAATAAGTCAAAAAAAAAAAAAAGGAGTTACTATATTCTTTGGCTCTTTCTTTGTCCAGGATTTTTCTAATTGGTATTTTCTCTCGGGTTGATTTTACTTGTTTCTTCTCTAAGAAAGAGTTTGTTGCAGTGACGACTGACAGTTAAATAAACAGACAGATGTAAAGATATAGATTCTTTCTGGAAAGCAAAGAGTTGGGGAATCTTTTCCAGAAAATAGTTTTATTTTTTAACTTGACAATATCTGAAAGATTAATAAAAGGATGATGTCTCTATCAGCTACTGTCTATTCAGGACTAAACACTTTTGGAAACAAAAAGTTACTATTTATCATATGTAACTATATTATTTATCAATACTATTAATCACATAAATAATATCACATACTATTTATGTCATATGGTTTCCTACGTCAGGAGATTCTCCATTGTTAATATGTCCATTATTCATGTGACAAATAGCTAAGAAAGGGGTAAATTCAGAAGGTACAGAAGTACTTCAGATACTTGTAATATGGAGTCCAGACAATCCATGAAATGCCTGGAATTGTTGAGCAAAATTTTGTATTTATCGTCTTGGAAGAGGAATCTTTATCAGAATTTCAAAAGTATTCTTGACTATCTCCCTTCAGAAAAGGTTCAGAATTCTTAGCTTGCAGGATTGCTAAGGCTAACCGCTTACCTCTATAACATCTAGATGAAAATGAAGATTTTAAAGAACATCTAATTGTTTTGTCCATATGATGCCCAATTCAATCCCAAAACTATAATTTTCATAGTTTTAGCAGTGTATGATTTTAAGGAGACACAGTTCTTTAAATAACAGACCTCTTTTCTCCAAATCTAAAGCCGTCTTTCTTTTGAGTATTATACCTTCTTGTCTCCTATCCCAGTTTTTTTTTTACCTCCTCCCTCTGAATTAGCTAAAGAAAACCTCACAGTACTCTTGATTTACAGACGCATAGATAATTCCGACTCTATGGGTAGAAATGCAGTACTGTGATCCATTTAATAATGTGATCCAATATATGTTCATACAATGGATATATGTCTGGAATAAGTTATTAAGGAATACTGTGCTGTCTATAAGGGGTTTTATTAATTTAGAAACTCAGGACTCCAGTATTTTTAACAATAATATGAGTGAGAAAGTGATGAATCATTTACAATCAACCGTGATGGAGATGATACGTCAAAGCCTAATTCCAGAAGTTTATCCACAGTTGATTCCAATTTTTCATTCTTCAAAGCTTTTCCTATATCCTGAAATAAAGGCACAGTTTAACCTGCAGGTGAGCAGAAGTTGAAGGAAATTGCAAAGCAACCTCTGCATAATGAACATCTTGCCAGGAAAATGTGCGTGAGCTCCAAGGAAATGGTGTTGGAAGAGATATGAGATGGCAGGAGGATTTTCTCTGACACAATTTTGAGTTTTTGACAGCAATATCTCCCTGTTTATGAAGCACATAGAACTATGCTCAAGACATGAGGAAGTTTAGCAGACATAATCGGAAAGAGAGAACTGCAGATAAGGAAGTTAATCAAACTAGGTCACTTCTCGTCTCGGTATTTTCAGAATTTTTCCCTGCATCCCACTCTAGCAACAACCTGTACAAAAGGCAAAACTTTTCCAGATGGCTTGGTGAATTTACTCTTTTCTTCTCTATAGATAGTAATAACTAACTTTCAATTAGGGCTTTCCAATTTTAAAAGTATGTAACATTTCATTTTCACAATAATCCTTTAAAGTTGCTATAATAATAATAATGATGATGATAGTTATTGTTATTATGCTGATTTTTCTAAATAAAAATACTGATGCTCAGACTCTTTTTAATCATCCAATAATAAGCAGAGTAGGAATTTTTAAAGACAAACTATCAAACCTCAAATTCCCTGCTTTTCTCCCTCCTTTCGGAATGACAATGGGATAGAATACGACATACGTCTTTTAATAAATTGTATTTGCTTTTTTTGGTAAGAGCTTGGAGGAATGTAATATGCCATTTTGTGTATTCTTGTCAGTGTTTTGTTTTTGTTTTTTTGTTTTTTTTGGCCGCACTGCACGGCTTGTGGGATCTTAATTCCCCAACCAAGGACTGAACCTGCACCCTCCACAGTGAAAGCACAGAGTCCTAACCACTTGACTGCCAGGGAATTTCCCCATTTTGTGTAGTCTTAAAAATCCTTTGCTTGAAGAATTTAAAGTACTTTTGCCTTTTCAGACTTATACAATAGTCACACCATTTAGAAATATTTAAGAGAAGAGGAAATATAATTCTTCACTATGAAAATAAACTCACACCATCAGGCCAGGAGTTGGTACCAACCAAAACATCTTGATTGCTCCCTACGTTGTGGTGGCATTTCTGAAAGTTGTTGATTGGAAGAAGTAGAGCCAGCATCACCTAGATTGAGCTGTGAATCTTTGCCATCCCTCCAGGGTACACCAGGGGGCCCTTCCTCCTCCTGTCACTTCCTTCCACTCCCTACTCAGTGTCTTCAGAGGTGCATGAGAAGTCACCTGGGCTGTTAATGTTTGGTTTGTAATTGGACACTAACCATTTCTATTTTACAAATGGAAGAGGTGAAGCAAAGAGTTGTCAGGCACCTACAGCAAATCAAGGGAGGATGTCCATATCTTCCCATGACGCTCCGCACTTGCTTCAGATGGCTTTGCAAGAGTACCTTTCAGCTAAATTCAAAGATGAACATCAGAAAGAACCTTTGCAGCCATTTTTGTCTCAAGGAATGGGCTCCCTTTCAAACATGGAATGGCTTCTCACTAATATGAGGTTATTTTTCAACAACAGATGGGTCTATAAGTGAAAAGAGACCTCTTCGCTTGTCTGGTGGCATGTGGACTTCTTCAAATTTACATGTGGTTCTGATCGTCAGGAAGGGACCACGTGACATTAATGCAATTTCCTCTTTAATGTGCCACCTTGCCATCAGCCCTGATGTTCAGGCATCAATGTTTAAGATGCAGACCTCCATCAGACCAGCATGAATGCCACGGAGCTTTGTGGAGATCTGCCAAAACAACAGGCCAGCATTTGGGAGAGAGTAGGGATGATGTGATTTCAATTTCATACCATCTGTCCCCAGATTTCTTTCACTACCAGGCTGGTCACTGACTGTGGAGAACAGTCAAAATGCCAGGGCTCTGGAATGCTCTGCATAAGTTGAAAGGAGGAGGCATCACTGAGAACCCCATGGCTGGTTCTTGCCATGGGGAAGTGGACAGGGACTGCTGCCTTCCATTAAGAGATGCTTTGAAAGTCCTAATGAAAGCAGTGTTAAGCCTTCAGGAGCTGGCTTTGTGTCTGAGAGGCTGGGCAAGAGATGTCAGATTGCTCCACAGGCAAGAGAGAAAACATAGGCATCCAAGGGAAAGAGAGTAGAAGATATGCTGGCGTTCTTCTCAGCAGGGGGCATTCTTTATTCTTGGGAGAATAAAGCCTCACCCCCTATTGTCAAGCTGTAACCATCCTCCAACCTCTTTCTCCAGGAAGATCTCACCATTCTAATAAGAACATAAACCATAAAGCAAAAACAGGAAAAAATGGCTTTTTTTGGCCAGTGAGTCAGAGATTTTTTTAACGGTGGATTATTTTACACAAACTCTTGAATGATTGTTTTCTTTGCTCCCAGGCAATCTGGATTAATTGATACAATAAAGGTCTGGAAGCCCTAAAATGCTGGTGCAATTCCCAACTCTGACACAAAGAAGCTAAATGACTTGCAAGAGAATTTGTAGAAAAATCAACAACAATTTTCCTATCTGCAAAAATAGGGTTGGTGTGCCACGGGGACGCTGTGTGGCATTTTAAAAAATTGTGTTCCAAATGCTAATTATTCACTAGTTGGTGTTCCAGGTCGTGCCTCTTGCCATCAGTAGTTGACTGCTAACAGGATGATGATATTGGTTTAACTTTCAAATGCAAGTTTCAGAAGTATAACCTTTCAAAGTCATCAGAGAAATAGAGTATTGGATGTAGAAAAAACCTTAGGCCAGAATCATGATATCAAATCCCGACACTTCACAACGAGGAAACCAAGGCCCGCAGAGGTTAGTGACCTGGCCAAGGCCACAGAGAGTGTTAGTGGAAAGCCAGGACGAGAATGCTGGCTTTACCTTTGATCAGTATCACAGTTTGTAAACCATGGTGCTTTTCGTATGCCTGCTTTCTGTGACGATTCCTGGGGAAAGGATTTCTCATGACATGGTTTTTTCACAGCTCGAGATGGGTGATTTGGGGCCAGCGTGCAAGGGCACTTTTTGATACAGCTGCTTCCCTACATGTTCAACACTCACTCCCCAGTGACAGAATTGCCAGCATCTCCATCAGTCGCAGGAGGCTTAGAAGGCATGAAATAAACACAGCCTGACAACTCTGTTCCCGTGTTATGACCTGTTCACCTCCCTGCCACTTCCAACTTGACTTCTCTCTGAGTAGCCTCCATGTTATTTAAGTCAGCAGGACTTTCCGAAATCAGGTAGCATGTGCTGAGGCTGCCGGGAGGAAGGGCTGTGTGGCGGCGTGAGTGGGTCTGAGCTCTTAAACTCCAGGTCTGGACTGGCACAGAAGGAGCTGAGGCTGTTGTGGAGGTCACTTGTAGTCTTGAAATTTCCAAGTGTTCCCTTCTTTTATTCTTAACGACTTCATGTCTTGGAATCACTAGAGTTCTCACTCTGATAAATATTATTTCTCGAAGCACTCAGAAGCCTACTTCATTCTGGAATGTTTCAATAGACAGCTTTAACAAAACCATGGATAACCCCTTAAAAAAGTAAAAGTAAATCCAACTTACATTTTACGATGAATGGCATTAACAATCCTACATCAAATTCATTCAAAAATGCCTGTTTGCACACAAATATTTACAGCTACATTTTTCATAGTAGCCTCAAAGTGGAAGCAACCTAATGAATGTCTGTCAACTGATGACTGGGTGAACAAAATGTGGTATATCTATACAATGGAATACTAGTCAGCAATAAAGACAAAGTACTGATCCATGCTGAGATATGGATGAACCTCGAAAAGTTTATACCAAGTGAGAGAAGCCAGATAAGAAAAGATTGCCTATTGTATAATTCCATTTATATGAAATGTCCAGAAAAGGCAAATTGATAGAAAGAGAAAGTAGATGTGTGATTACTAAGGGCTGGAAGTGGGAATGGGGAGTGACTGCAAGTGGTCACAGAGTTTCTTTTGGGATGATGGGATTATTTTCAAAGTAGGTTGTGGTGATGGTTGCACAACTCCACAAATTTACTGAAATCATTGAATTGTATACTTCAAATGAGTGAATCTTATGATATGGAAATTATACATCAATAAAGCTGTTAAAACAAACAAGCATGCAACAGATGTCTCAGCTCTTAGCATGGAGGACATCTTTGGAGTAGAGTGATGTCTGGTGTGGTTGGGTCCCTGGACTGATCCAGCATTAGGATTTCCCCAAACCCAACCACCACTCATGGAGAACCAGCCACCTTCAAATCAGGATAGGCACCCTTGACATGATGCAACAATTTACAAAATCAATTGGCTGCCCTTTCGAGGTGAAGTCTGACAAAAGGCTCAGTTCAGGGAAAAATGCATTCAAAGGGAAAAGCCCATGGCAGTGGCAACAATTAAATCTGCAATTAAGACACTTAAAGTGTTTAGGGCTGACAAGGAGTTAAAGTAAATGTTGATTCAGTTGTAAAGTTTTCAAAGCCATAACTTTGCAGAAGGGTCTTGCACAACTACAGAGTTTTATTTATTTATGCATTGTTATTGTCTTTAAAATATTCTTTTTTTCCCCAGAAAATTTCCAACCAGCACTGGGACCCTTACCAGGGGAGACTGGGAACAGGTCTGAATAATGCATTCAAGATAATTTCAAAAAATCACCCTTTAACGAGTACCATATTCCCTCCAATTTTCCCTTATATATGATTCACCGTTTTGCAAATACTGATGTATAAAGAATGTATTGAATGTGGCAAAAGTTGAAGATAGCCCCTGTGGATAAGACCTAATGGACACCATCCTGAAATAATACATACAGCTCAGGCTCCAGACATGTGTCTTCAATTTAAAATAATTCAGCAATCATGTTCAACCAGAACCTGATTACACAAAATGGGACTTTTAAACTCCCAGACTTGGATCAAATTTTGAGGCCACAAAAAAAGAGGGGGGATATAATATGTGCCATGTTTATATATTCCAGATACTGTGATCAAATGATCCACACACAGACTTGACTGTTTCTTTGAGCTTATCAAGGCACCTATTACCATTTTCTATCTGTAAATATTTGTCTCGCCTTTATGAGAACTGTGTGAAAGTCCGGGGCTGAGATGCAAAGGAAGGAAGCTGAACATCAGTTGGGTTCCTCTGTCAGAATATTATGGTTTCTAAAGCACTGAACTGGGCCTCATTCTCCACTTTCTATGGAGGCCCAGGAGGGAGGCAACAGGACTGCGCAGATTTGGCTGTCCCTGGGGTGGCACTGGGGAGCCCGGCACATTGTGCCTGCTGTGGTCCCCAGCAGATGCTCCATTCCCCTTGGATGTTTTCATAATTTATTTTTTTATTGAAGTATTGGTCAATTTACAGTATTGTGCTAGTTTCATGTGCACAGCAAAATGATTCAGTTATACTACATATAAAACAGATAAGCAACAAGGATCTACTGTATAACACAGGGAGCAATATTCAGTGTCTTGTAATAACCTATAATGGAAAAGAATCTGAAAAATATATGTATCTCCCCTCGGATCTTTTACTTCGTTAATGGCTGCCTTCCTTCCCACCCTTATGACTATGACTGGTCTCCTTTCTCACAAGTAAGTTGGACCTTTGCCTGTATTGTGATTTCTGAAATGCTAAGAAATCCCCAAATACTTCTCTTTTGATGATAGACTGCCCAATACTTGAACTGCTACCATTATTAGGTACTTATTACTTCAAATTCCTTTGACCGGAATAGTGGATATAAAAGTGTTTGGTGAGTCCCAAGGAAGCCAGACAAAATACAAACACCCAACTCAATTTGAAATCCAGAGAAACAATTTTTAGCACATATATGTTCCAAATATTGCATATGACACTCACATACTAAAAAATTATTTGCTGTTAACTGAAATTCAAATTTAGCCAGGTATCATGTATTTTTATTAGCTAAATTTGGCACCCCTATCTAGTGACCACCAATGTATGGCATATGGGTAAGGGATCTCTTGGGTGGGAAGGATGGGAAAATTATATTGTAACATGGTCACCTCCACATAAGTGGGAGAAGGGCGATGGGCCAGTCCATTTTACCCTTTATTAAAGTCTCAACCCTTGGAATTTGATGGTCTAAAAATTAAACATCACAAACCTGGGCACACTAGAAATAAAGGTTTTTGTTTGTGTGCTTTCTTTTTCAATAAGACGAACATATTTAGAATGGGTGATTTTCTTCTTAAATTGGTGATTTAAGAGGAAAGAGGATAAGATAAAAGAGGAAAAAAGATAAAAGAGGAAAGCAGGGCCTTTTTGGGAACTGGCTGAGGGCAGAGTTCCTGTTACTGTGGACTCTGACTTCTGGGTCTGAATTGAGGGTGGAGGCAGGCAAACTGGTGGAGGGCGTGTTGGGTGGGAGCTGCTGGTGGTGATGGGGCTTCCACAGACTGGTTTGTCTCAAGAAGTCTGTTACTACAAATAAACTGGCAAAATTTGCAAGTGATCTGCTTCCCTCACCCAGTAAATTAGAGTGCATTTGATATTATCTCTTTAATAACTTCACTTCTAATCACTTGCATACCAGGTAGGAGAGAAAGGTAGTTTGCAAGTCAATGCCCTGAGAATTTCAGGTAAATTGACTAAGCCCCCAGCCATCTGTCATTCATGTGACTATCAGCTGTCATATGTGCTGGGGCAAAGGTTAGGCTGAGATTCACTGCTCTCAGAGGATACTTCCTGGAGGGAAAACCCGGAGTTGAATTTTCTCAGCACTCCAAGATACAATTTCCTTCTTGTGATGGCCCCCACAATTTCCTACAGTTTATTAATCTCACAAATTCAAGAAGAGAAGCTATCTTCCTTTCTTTCTCTTCCTTTTCTTCTTCCATGCTACAGTAAAGTTTATTTTTGGGGTCTACTCTGTGTCAACATGGCCTTGGTTCCTGCCCTTGAAGAGCTTCTAGTTCCAAAAAAAGGAGGGGGGAACGTTTTATGAGGAGATTGAAGATGACGGACTTTGAAGGCAATTGAAAGTGTTGAGAGGAGTCAAGGAGGAGCTGAGTAGGGAAGAAAAAGGACAGCGCCATCATGGAATTAGAATGGGATAAACACATTAATCGTAGGCCCTATCTTTGGGTAGAAACCAATGATAGCAATTATATGAGGCCTGGAAATTTCGGCTGACTGTGAAGCTTTCAAAATATGTAGTCCTTGCTATCCCCCAGTGGATGGCAGTTATCTCTTTAAATCAACAATGGAAGGGCTACCTTGGGACACTGTTCTGAGCTCCCCCACCCCCGGGGGTCTTTTTTTCTGAAACAGTCATGTTTCAGAGGAAGGGGGAGAACAGCCTTCATTCTGTTATATTTTAAGGTCAGTGTAACACTGTGAAGTGATGCGGACCACATGTAGACATCGCTGGGTCTTGGTTAGAGGATTCATTTCATTCTTTCTTATGTGAGCATTCGTGGTTTACAGGTTTTCCTCTCCCTGTTTAGACTGTAAGTCTCTTGAAGGCAAAAATAACATCCCATTGTTTCTATCCTCTAACAGCACTTTTTAGTGTCTGACCCATCTTAGGGACTCATAAATGTTTGGATGAATAAAGGAACTGAAAAACGTTTCTTTTGCTCAATTAAAAATATTTCTAACTAGTTTCTACTGACATATTATAGATAATATATCCTAGGAAACAGTCTCCTCAAATTATGGCTTCAACAATGGATCAAAAATCAATTTCCAAATGAGCTTTTTGGTAGAAAGCACTACACACACACACTCTACAATAATAAAAAAAAGTCACCTGTGAATTTAAAAACTATAGAATAACAATAGATAATCCATACTTAGTTATGATATGTTTCTAAGGCCAAGGAGAGCTTGAATTAATGAAACATGCAGATCATCTTCAAATCACACAAGCTCCAAGACCTCTTCTTTTGCTCCAAAAGCTGATGATAAGTGAAAAGCTTTCTGATTTGTGAGTTTTGACTCCTCTTATTTTGCATATTCCTTCTTTTGGTGAAAGCAGACAGGTCATGGACAATGTGGTATTCCATCAAATCTAAAAGGCCATTGGTTGTAAGACATGGAGTTGTTTTTGGTACCACTGAGAAAGAAAAAGGCAATGCCATGGAAACATCCTGAATTCAGAGACATTAAGTGTTGAAAAATGCATGTCTTAGAATCTACGAAATACAGATAATTCTGCCTAATGCTTGGCCCAGAGCTTTGCATGCTATAGGTGGTCAATAAATATTTGTTGCACGAGTGGGTAAACAAAGATGACAGGAAGAAATCCTTGGGTTTTATGATGCCTACAATCAGCCTCTGAGAACAGTGGACTAGATCTCTTCTTGAGGTTTTAAGTAATCACTGAAAAAAGGCAGAAGACTGCTCTCTGATTGCTAAAAATAAAACAAAACACAAACAAAAAACTAGGTTGCAGACTGCATCCTGCAAAACTACCCCCAGAGGAGTTAGACCTCGTGTGTTTTTCAAATAAGAAGAGTGAGTTTTCCATCCCCCCGTCCCTGTCAAAAGGGATTTTTCTCTGAACAGTCAAAGAAAGGATCGTTTGTACAGGAATCACACTGAAGTGTGTAAGAATGTGTGAATGAGTGTGTGTAAGTTAAGGAAGGCAGGTTGATATAAATACATAACAGAGAATAAAAATTCCCTAAAAAAAAGCTTGCTGGGTTTAACATATACATCAGAAAGCAGCACACACATGACTGAATCCACAGATCTCAGAATTGCAGCTTGCACCTGTGCCTCCTCTCCGTGATAAATATGGGCAATATTAATGTCATCTTCTAAGTCCCCAGAAATACAGCTGACTCTGTCCGACAGAGCTGGTCACAATGAGGCAGGTAAATCATCTCTGGATCAGAACTCCATATACACATAATCTTCCGAGCATTTGCAAAGTCTAGGGGCACAGAGTGACAGATCCAGAATATTGCCATCACTTCCTAGCCTGTCCTACTTGAGTTTGGGTTTTTTTTTTTTTTCCCACCTGTAATAAAGATGTGTTCTCTGATATAAACCTCCTTATGACTTGGCTTCTAGTTCTTTTCAGGGGTCCTGCAAGAGAACCAAGAAGCCACTTTAATTAAGGATAGAATTCTCATTGTTTTGGAACAATGACCTGACTTCTGAAATACTCTTTTTTATTCTTATATGCTTGTGCTATTTTCAGGAGAATACTGCACAAACCTTATTATTTTCATCCAGCAGAGTGTCAACCAAGGCCAGAGCTTAAGAATTTGATCACTGTTAGGCCCTATAATGAAAGGATTTACTTAAAGGATTTAATCATTGTATGTGATTCGAGTGGGTATTTCCCAAGGGCCTGGTCCAGGTTTTTGAACCTAGTACCCTCTCAATTAATGTTTATTAAGTGAATGAATAGATGAATGAATGAATGATGTCGAGAGCACACAACTCCTGGTACTATAGTGCAACAATTAAGATTTTCAAGCATATCTAAAGTTTTGTTTCCTGAAATGCATGCTGAAGACTATGGATAAGTATTGTGCAAGAAAAGGGATTTGTGTTAAAAAATATTGAGGCGTGGTGAATTTGACAGAGGTTTTCAAATTCTTTTGCTCGTTTCCCCTCCCCGAAAGAATTTTGAGACTATGTACCCTTATCACACTTTTAGGTTGGCATCTAAATCTTTTCATCACAAGTTGTAACAGTTACAAAGAATATAATTTCCAGCTTGTTTTAAATACTGACATTACAAAATAAAACCGTTTTAAATGTATCCACAGAATCTAGGTCCCACAGCAATTTGACACCCATCTTACCATTTTTTAAAAATATGGAAACTCTTGAAATTTTACATTTCTTTATTTCCATAAATGCATTATGTATTTTCTACTCCCCCTCCATAATTTCATCCTAATGGAATTATTTTTCTGCTTAAAAGTCTAGTTATTGAACATTTTATTTTACTTCTTTGCACCAAAAATATGTATATGATTTGAAATAAATATTTTACTTTATTGTGTCTTTAATGCTCTATATTAAAAATTCTACTATTGATATTTAACAAATGAAAATCTATTATAAACTTTGATTTAAATTATTAAACATGAAAGTAAAAGTTACTGAATATTCACCTCAATGAGATGCAATAAGTTTTTGTTCAAATCAGAATTCAAGTAAGGTCTGTACACGGCAATTACATGGTTGCTATGTCTCTTAAGTCTCTTTCAGTCTTTAAATCTCAGGCTCTTTCTCTCTTTCTCTCCTGTTTCTCCCTCTCCAATTTATTAGAGATATCAGGATGCTTTACCTTGGATTTCCTATAAATTATTAGTTAAATCTAGAAGCTTGATAAGATTCGAGTTCAACTTTTTGACAACACTATTATATTTTAGCCAATAATACTTCATTTGTGTACCTTTCTTAGACTATTTATTTTTATTTCTGTGGCCGCACCACAGGCGGCTTGAAGTATCTTAGTTCCCCATGCAGGGATCGAACCCGGGCCCCCTGCAGTGGAAGTGCAGAACCCTAACCACTGGACCGCCAGGGAATCCCCTGGGCTTTTTAAATTTAAGTCTGTATCTGCCTTTATATCCAAGCTATGAGATGGGTAAACAAACATCTTCCTACCAAAAGGATGGGAGATAATGATGTCAAATAAGATTCAACTAGATGGGGGGGGGGGACCTTCAAGATGGTGGAGGAGTAAGACATGGAGATCACCTTCCTCCCCAAAAATACATCAGAAATACATCTACATGTAGAACAACTCCTACAGAACACCTACTGAACGCTGGCAGAAGACCTCAGACTTCCCAAAAGGCAAGAAACTCCCCACGTACCTGGGTAGGGCAAAAGAAAAAAGAAACAACAGAGACAAAAAAATAGGGATGGGACCTGCACCAGTAGGGAGCTGTGAAGGAGGAAAAGTTTCCACACACTAGGAAGCCCCTTCGCGGGGAGGGGAGACTGCAGGTGGCGGAGGGGGAAGCTTAGGAGCCACGGAGGAGAGCGCAGCAACAGGGGTGCAGAGGGCAAAGCGGAGAGATTCCTGCACAGAGGATTGGTGCCGACCAGCACTCACCAGCCTGAGAGTCTTGTCTGCTCACCCGCCAGGGCGCTTTGGGGCTGGGAGCTGAGGCTCTGGCTTCGGAGGTCAGATCCCAAGGAGAGGACTAGGGTTGGCTGCGTGAACACAGTCTGAAGGGGGCTAGTGTGCCACAGCTAGCCAGAAGGGAGTCCTGGAAAAAGTCTGGAACTGCCTAAGAGGCAAGAGACCATTGTTTCGGGGTGTGCGAGGAGAGGGGATTCAGAGCACCGCCTAAGTGAGCTCCAGAGATGGGCGCGAGCCGTGGCTATCAGCGCAGACACCAGAGACGGGCATGAGACGCTAAGGCTGCTGCTGCAGCCACCAAAAAGCCTGTGTGCAAGCACAGGTCACTATCCACACCTCCCCTCCTGGGAGCCTGTGCAGCCTGCCACTGCCAGGGTCCCGTGATCCAGGGACAACTTCCCCGGGAGAACACACGGCACGTCTCAGGCTGTTGGAACGTCATGCCGGCCTCTGCCGCCGCAGGCTCACCCCGCATTCCGTACCCCTCCCTCCCCCTGGCCTGAGTGAGCCAGAGCCCTCTAATCAGCCACTCCTTTAACCCCCTCCTGTCTGAGCAAAGAACAGATGCCAGAGGGCGACCTACATGCAGAGGCAGGACCAAATCCAAAGCTGAACCCCAAGAGCTGTGCGAACAAAGAAGAGAAAGAGAAATTTCTCTGGGCAGCTTCAGGAGCAGCGGATTAAATCTCCACAATCCACTTGAAGTACCCTGCATCTCTGGAATACCTGAATAGACAAAGAATCATCCCAAAATTGAGGTGGTGGACTTTGGGAGAAACTGTAGACTTGGGGTTTGCTTTCTGCATCTAATTTGTTTCTGGTTTTATGTTTATCTTAGTTTAATATTTAGAGCTTATTATCACTGGTAGATTTGTTTATTGATTTGGTTGCTCTCCTCCTTTTATATATATGTATTTTTTTTTCTTTTTCTCTTTTTGTGAGTGTGTATGTGTATGCTTCTTTGTGTGATTTTGTCTGTATAGGTTTGCTTTTACCATTTGTCCTAGGGTTCTGTCTGCTCATTTTTTTTTTTTTTTTTTTAGTATAGTTTTTAGCGCTTGTTATCATTGGTAGATTTGTTTATTGGTTTGGTTGCTCTCTTCTTTCTTTTTTTTTTTTACTTTTTAATTTTTTTATTTTAATAATTTTTTTATTTTTTATTTTAATAACTTCATTTTATTTTATTATTATTTTCTTTCTTTCTTTCTTTTTTCTCCCTTTTCTTCTGAGCCGTGTGGCTGACAGGGTCTTGGTGCTCCAGCCAGGTGTCAGGTCTGAGCTTCGGAGGTGGGAGAGCCGAGTTCAGGTCATTGGTCCACCAGAGACCTCCCAGCCCCATGTAATATCAATCGGCGAGAGCACTCCCAGAGATCTCCATCTCAACATTAAGACCCAGCTCCACTCAACGACCAGCAAGCTCCAGTGCTGGACACCCCATGCCAAACAACTAGCAAGACAGGAATACAACCACACCCTTTAGCAGAGAGGTTGCCTAAAATCATAATAAGTTCACAGACACCCCAAAACACACCACCGGACGTGGTCCTGCCCACCAGAAAGACAAGATCCAGCCTCATCCACCAGAACACAGGCACTAGTCCCCTCCACCAGGAAGCCTACACAACCCACTGAACCAACCTTACCCACTGGGAGCAGACACCAAAAACAACAGGAACTACGAACCTGTAGCCTGTGAAAAGGAGACCCCAAACACAGTAAGTTAAGCAAAAGGAGAGGATAGAGAAATACACAGCAGATGAAGGAGCAAGGTAAACACCCACCAGACCAAACAAATGAAGAGGAAATAGGCAGTCTATCTGAAAAAGAATTCAGAGTAATGATACTAAAGATGATCCAAAATCTTGGAAATAGAATGGAGAAAGTACAAGAAATGTTTAACAAGGACCTAGGAGAACTAAAGAGCAAACAAACAATGATGAACAACACAATAAAAAAACTTGGAATCAATCTAGCAGAATAACTGAGGCAGAAGAACAGATAAGCGACCTGGAAGATAAAATAGTGGAAATAACTACCGCAGAGCAGAAAAAAGAGAAAAGAATAAAAAGAATTGAGGACAGTCTCAGAGACCTCTGGGACAACATTAAACGCACCAACATTCGAATTATAGGGGTCCCAGAAGAAGAGAAAAAAAAAAGGGACTGAGAAAATATTTGAAGAGATTATAGTTGAGAACTTCCCTAATATGGGAAAGGAAATAGTCAATCAAGTCCAGAAAGCGCAGAGAGTCCCATACAGGATACATCCAGGGAGAAACACGCCAAGACACATATTAATCAAACTATCAAAAATTAAATACAAAGAAAAAATATTAAAAGCAGCAAGGGAAAAGCAACAAATAACATGCAAGGGAATCCCCATAAGGTTAACAGCTGATCTTTCAGCAGAAACTCTGCAAGCCAGAAGGGTGTGGCAGGACATATTTAAAGTGATGAAAGGGAAAAACCTACAATCAAGATTACTCTACCCAGCAAGGATCTCATTCAGATTCGACGGAGAAATTAAAACCTTCACAGACAAGCAAAAGCTAAGAGAATTCAGCACCACCAAACCAGCTTTACAACAAATGCTAAGGGAACTTCTCTAGGCAGGAAACACAAGAGAAGGAAAAGACCTACAAAAACAAATCCAAAACAATTAAGAAAATGGTAAAAGGAACATACATATCGATAATTACCTTAAATGTAATGGATTAAATGCTCCAACCAAAAGGCACAGAGTGGCTGAATGGATGCAAAAACAAGACCCATATATATGCTGTCTACAAGACACCCACTTCAGACCTAGGGACACATACAGACTGAAAGTGAGGGGATGGCAAAAGATATTCCATGCAAATGGAAATCAAAAGAAAGCTGGAGTAGCAATTCTCATATCAGACAAAATAAGACTTTAAAATAAAGACTATTACAAGAGACAAAGAAGGACACTACATAATGATCAAGGGATCAATACAAGAAGACGATATAACAACTGTAAATATTTCTGCTCCCAACATAGGAGCACCTCAATACATAAGGCAAATGCTAACAGCCATTAAAGGGGAAATCAACAGTAACACAATCATAGTAGGGGACTTTAACACCCCACTTTCACAAATGGACAGATCATCCGAAATGAAAATAAATAAGGAAACACAAGCTTTAAATGATACATTAAACAAGATGGACTTAATTGATATTTATAGGACATTCCACCCAAAAATAACAGAATACACTTTCTTCTCAAGTGCTCATGGAACATTCTCCAGGATAGATCATATCTTGGGTCACAAATCAAGCCTTAGTAAATTTAAGAAAATTGAAATCGTATCAAGTATCTTTTCTGACCACAACGCTAGGAGACTAGATATCAATTACAGGAAAAAATCTGTAAAACGTACAAACACATGGAGGCTAAACAATACACTACTAAATAACCAAGAGATCACTGAAGAAATCAAAGAAGAAATCAAAAAATACCTAGAAACAAATGACAATGAAAACACGATGACCCAAAACCTATGGGATGCAGCAAAAGCAGTTCTAAGAGGGAAGTTTACAGCAATACAATCCTACCTCAGGAAACAAGAAACATCTCAAATAAACAACCTAAACTTACACCTAAAGCAATTAGAAAAAGAAGAACAAAAAAACCCCAAAGTTAGCAGAAGGAAAGAAATCATAAAGATCAGATCAGAAATAAATGAAAAAGAAATGAAGGAAACAATAGCAAAGATCAATAAAACTAAAAGCTGGTTCTTTGAGAAGATAAACCATTAGCCAGACTCATCAAGAAAAAAAGGGAGAAGACACAAATCAATAGAATTAGAAATGAAAACAGAGAAGTAACAACTGACACTGCAGAAATACAAAGGATCATGAGGGATTACTACAAGCAACTATATGCCAATAAAATGGACAACCTGGAAGAAATGGACAAATTCTTAGAGAAACACAACCTTCCGAGACTGAACCAGGAAGAAATAGAAAATATAAACAGACCAATCACAAGCACTGAAATTGAAACTGTGATTAAAAATCTTCCAACAAACAAAAGCCCAAGACCAGATGGCTTCATGGGAGAATTCTATCAAACATTTAGAGAAGAGCTAACACCTATCCTTCTCAAACTCTTCCAAAATAGAGCAGAGGGAGGAACACTCCCAAACTCATTCTACGAGGCCACCATCACTCTGATACCAAAACCAGACAAAGATGTCACAAAGAAAGAAAACTACAGGCCAATATCACTGACGAACACAGATGCAAAAACCCTCAACAAGATACTAGCAAACAGAATTCAACAGCACTTTAAAAGGATCATACACCATGACCAAGTGGGGTTTATGCCAGGAATGCAAGGATTCTTCAGTATACGCAAATCAATCAATGTGATAAACCATACTAACAAACTGAAGGATAAAAACCGTAAGATCATCGCAATAGATGCAGAAAAAGCTTTTGACAAAATTTAACACCCATTTATGATAAAAACCCTCCAGAAAGTAGGCATAAAGGGAACTTACCTCAACATAATAAAGGCCATATATGACAAACCCACAGCCAATATCATTCTCAATGGTGAAAAACTGAAACCATTTCCACTAAGACCAGGAACAAGACAAGGTTGCCCACTCTCACCACTATTCTTCAGCATAGTTTTGGAAGTTTTAGCCACAGCAATCAGAGAAGAAAAAGAAATAAAAGGAATCCAAACCGGAAAAGAAGTAAAGCTGTCACTGTTTGCAGATGACATGATACTATACATAGAGAATCCTAAAGATGCTACCAGAAAACTACTAGAGCTAACCAATGAATTTAGTAAAGTAGCAGTATACAAAAATTAATGCTCAGAAATCTCTTGCATTCCTAGACACTAATGATGAAAAATCTGAAAGAGAAATTAAGGAAACACTCCCATTTAGCACTGCAACAAATAGAATAAAATACCTAGATATAAACCTACCTAAGGAGACAAAAGACCTCTATGCAGAAAACTATAACACACTGATGAAAGAAATTAAAGATGATACAAAAAGATGGAGAGATAAACCATGTTCTTGGATTATAAGAATCAACTTTGTGAAAATGACTATACTACCCAAAGCAATCTACAGATTCAATGCAATCCTTATCCAACTACCACTGGCATGTTTCACAGAACTAGAACAAAAAATTTCACAATTTGTATGGAAACACAAAAGACCCCAAATAGCCAAAGCAATCTTGAGAAAGAAAAACAGAGCTGGGGGAATCAGGCTTCCTGATTTCAGACTATACTACAAAGCTACAGTAATCCAGACAGTATGGGACTGACACAGAAACAGAAATATAGATCAACGGAACAGGATAGAAAGCCCAGAGATAAACCCACGCACAAATGGTCACCTTATCTTTGATAAAGGAGGCAAGAATATACAATGGAGAAAAGACAGCCTCTTCAATAAGTGGTGCTGGGAAAACTGGACAGCTACATGTAAAAGAATGAAATTAGAACACTCCCTAACACCATACACAAAAATAAACTCAAAATGGATTAAAGACCTAAATGTAAGGCCAGACACTATAAAACTCTTAGAGGAAAACATAGGCAGAACACTCTATGACATAAACCACAGCAAGATCCTTTTTGACCCACCTCCTAGAGAAATGGAAATAAAAACAAGAATAAACAAATGGGACCTAATGAAACTTAAAACCTTTTGCACAGCAAAGTAAACATAAACAAGACGAAAGGACAACCCTCAGAATGGGAGAAAATATTTGCAAACGAAGCAACTGACAAAGGATTAATCTCCAAAATATACAAGCAGCTCATGCAGCTCAATATCCAAAAAACAAACAACCCAGTCCAAAAATGGGCAGAAGACCTAAATAGACATTTCTCCAAAGAAGATATACAGATTGCCAACAAACACATGAAAGGTTGCTCAACATCACTAATCATTAGAGAAATGCAAATCAAAACTACTATGAGGTATCACCTCACACCAGTCAGAATGGCCATCATAAAAAAATCTACAAACAGTAAATGCTGGAGAGGGTGTGGAGAAAAGGGAACCCTCTTGCACTGTTGGTGGGAATGTAAAGTGATACAGCCACCATGGAGAACAGTGTGGAGGTTCCTTAAAAGATTAAAAATAACACTACCATACGACCCAGCAATCCCACTATTGGGCATATACACTGAGAAAACCATAATTCAAAAAGAGTCATGTACCACAATGTTCATTGCAGCTCTATTTACAATAGCCAGGACATGGAAGCAACGTAAGTGTCCATCAAAGATGAATAGATAAAGAAGGTATGGCACATATATACAACGGAATATTACTCAGACATAAAAAGAAACGATATTGAGTTATTTGTAGTGAGGTGGATGGACCTAGAGACTGTCATACAGAGTGAAGTAAGTCAGAAAGAGAAAAACAAACACCATATGCTAACACATATATATGGAACCTAAAAAAAAAAAAAAAAAAAAAAGATGGTTCTGAAGAACCTAAGGGCAGGACAGGAATAAAGACGGAGACGTAGAGAATGGACTTGAGGACATGGGGAGGGGGAAGGGTAAGCTGGGATGAAGTCAGAGAGCGGCATGGACATATATACACTACCAAATGTAAAACAGATAGCTAGTGGGAAGCAGCTGCATAGCACAGGGAGATCAGCTAGGTGCTTTGTGACCACCTAGAGTGGTGGGATAGGGAGGACGGGAGGGAGACGCAAGAGGGAGGGGTTATGAGGATATATGTATACGTATAGCTGATTCACTTTGTTATACAACAGAAACTAATACAACGTTGTAAAGCAATTATACGCCAATAGAGATGTTAAAAAAAAGATTCAACTAGATGTTGGAGCAGGGAGGATGCTGTTTGAAACTGAAGGGATTCACTGGGGCATGTCCCAGTACTTTTTTGCCCAATAATCCCTGACAATGGGGAACTGAGGCAACCCAGTAAAGGTGAGGTTATCAAGTTTTCAGATCATCTGGGCTGAAGGTTTGGTAATCCCATCAGATAAAGAACCTCTCCAAGGGGGTTGCTTGCAGAGGATAGGGGAACATGGAAAGGGTGGTGGAAGCGGCTGCTGTGATTGCCAAGCTGGGCTTCCTGACCAACTACAAGAAGTGGGGATTGAGGTTTGGATTCTCTGTTCCACATCTATCTGTATATATCCCCAAATCTGAGAAGTAAAGAAGCATTGGCCTTTAATAGTACAATGAATGGTGGCATTGCCATCCCAAGTCCCATAGAAGAGTAATACTGGGGGGTGGAGTGGCATGTAAAACATACCTGGGTGGGCATGGGCTCATTTTCTTGAATCTCCTCAACAGCTTGAATGTCTGGCATGTCTGTTGCCCTAAATGCACACATCTCCCAAGACAAGTATTGATTCTTATTCTTGTATAACCGAACCCCTTAAGAAGAGCAGGAGACGCAAGAGGGAGGGGATATGGGGATATATGTATATTTATAGCTGATTCACTTTGTTACAAAGCAGAAACTAACACACCATTGTAAAGCAATTATACTCCAATAGATGTTTAAAAAAACAAAAAAAAAAAACCAAAAAAACCCAACAACAACAACAAACAAAGAAGAGCAGAAACATTTCCTGGACTGTAATCTGATAGATACTCTATCTCTATGGGTTTCCTAAGTCATGTTGCTTGGTTCTTTCTTTCGTATCCCTTCCTCCACACATTCTTCCTCCCCTTCGGGTCTTTGGTGGTTACTCCCTATATTTTCAAAAGAAAATTTGAAGATTACTATTTTAATAAGGCTTGCTATATTTTTAGCCAAGAGTTCTTGCTCTCCTGCTAGTTCTTCCTTATAACAGTTTAAAAATCCATTCTGCAAATTGCACAAGAGATCACAGAACCTACAGAGAATATCAGTGTGTGGATGCATAATGTAAATACATTTTTCAACTATGTGGATAAAATGTTTTGTAGCAAGAGGAAGATAAAGAATTAAGAGTGGAAAGGGAAAAAAAAAAAAGAGTGGAAAGGGAGATGGGGTTATAAAGGGAGTGAAGTGAAAAGAGACGGAAGAAATCCATGGTTACAACTAGTAGATGATCATTATTCCTTAGACCCACTTCCTTGACAGATATTTAAATGCTTTCCATTTCTGACTTCATGGGAAGGGCTGAGTTTCCTGGGGCATCATCACACTACTGTCCTGGTGTTTCCAGCAGCATGGTCAGGTCAAGGATAGACATTCAGGAGGCCACCTGATGGTTCTAATTTAAAGTGCTCAAGACTAGCTCTCCCATGCTGCCTGGGATTCTTCACCATACTTGGCCTCACTGCCTGAAATTCCATGATAGGAAATTACCCTTTGGTAATATCAGCATCCTGTTTTATAATGAGAGATGGATTGCAGTGAAGTCTCACAGCTGCCTATGCCTTCCCTCCTAGGGCAAGGTGAGACCCAGTGCTAGAAGAGTGGAAAAGTTGCGGGTAATTTGGAGGATGATCACTTCTTGCCAGGCCATGTCAGGAGCGGGCCCATTGTGGACTGTGTCAAAGCATGAAAGCCCTGGGTGGAAGGCAGGGCTACTCAAGAGACAGAGGTCTCTGCACTTCTAATAGGCTTGAGCCCCACCAGCTCTGGGCAGATGTTCTGGACGGGAGGGTTTAGGGCATGGATCATCTTCTCAGTGACGTGAGACAGAGTTTGCTTAGCTTTTGAATGAGCTAATTAAATAAAATCAATAAACCAAGAATCCAGTAAAATGCCAAAAGGTTGAGGATACTGAAATCTAGTATCACAAGATTTTCCCAGTATGACAAACACTGTTATTTCATAGAAGAAAGGACATTTCTTGACCTTTCCTCTTGCCCTTGATAAAAATAAAAGAGCAAGAGCCTATAATCATTGAATAATTGACATTTCTTCCCAAGAAAGAACATGCACAAATTTATAATCTTTCTCTCTCTCTCTCACACACACACACACACACACACACACACACATATTATATCACTGCCCTTATTTTTCTGGGTCCATAAAAGCTTTTTTATCAACTGGCATTTGGAAACAACTGGCTTAGAGCATACAGTTATCACTTAGAATTTCTGAATATATCCCATGATATGATGTATAAGTATGTCAAAATTATGCACATGAAATATATCTCATATATAATACTTAGGTACTATCTCCCAGGAGTTTCCTTAGTAAAATCACTATTGCCTCTTAATATGGTAATACTATAAAATGTGTTATTATAAGTCACCAAAGAAAATCATGGTTCATTATTCGATCCTAACTCATAATATTCATCATATTTGATTCACAATATTCTGATGCTGCTTCAATACTGTACGGAAGTCAGGTTCAGTTGAAACTGAGTAAGGAAACAAAGGTAGCTGCAAACCTCATTCCATCTGGGCTCACTGTGAAACCCTGGAATAGGGAAAGCTAGTCCCATGCTAGGCGATAGGCCAGTGCAGGCTGTGTGGGCCCCCATCTCTTGGTAAGGAGGGTTTCAGGCCCAGGGCTTATTCTTCTGTGGCCGAGCAGGGGTTGAAAGAGACTGCCTTTTCCAACAGCTAGCCATATTTTGGGGAGTGGCAGAAATGAAGTTGAGAAAGTCAGGAGGGGCAGGATCATAGCAGGCCTTATGTTGCAAAGTAACGTTTTGGGGCATTATTCTGTAAGCAAAGGGGCAGTCCAAAGAAGACTTAGAACAGAGGAACAGCATGGTTAAATGGGGGACTCTCAAGCAAAACTACCTGGGTTTGAATCCTAGCTCTGCTGCTTAGTACTGTGTGACCTTGGACAAGTTACTTAACCTCTCTGTGCCTCAGTTTCCTCATATGAAATGAGGATAATAGCAACAAGTCCTAGTGTATGAGTCTTTTATGAGGATTAAATGGGATAATATGTAAAGTACTTAGAAAAGTGCTTGCCCCCCTGTAACAATGTTGTTTTATTGGAAGGAATTTAAGGACCGGATAACATGATATGACTAGCTCTTTGACAAGCCATGTCATGTTTCTGAGCCTCAGTTTCTTCCTTTACAAATGAAGAGATTAAGTCAGATGCTCTAAGTCCTCCCCACTGCTCTGTTATTCTCTGCCTGTAGTTGCAATGCAGTGACAGATCTGCATTTGAACTTTAAAATGGGCCTCAGTCCTTACTCCCATCCATTTGAAAGCAGGAGACTGATAGCCTAAATGGAACCAAAGCTCTTTAAGCAAAAGAGCTCACCTGACTGTCAAGTGTAATCCAGAGAACTCTCCTGAGAAGCCATCTTCCAATTCTCAGGATAACAAAAAAGGCAAAGCTGTCTGATAGCTTTTGAATTTACACAAACCAGGTCTCTTCCCACCCCTCTTTTTGAGCATCTCTAGCCAAATGAATTCTCAATGTCAGCAGAATTTTACATATGTTATGTAAAAGCACATCACGGGAACACAGAGAAAAGACATAAATAATGCAAATTGAGCATCCATCTTCACCCTGGCCAGATGAAGTGTGGGCCACAATCAGCTAGCCAAGGCCTGACATGTGGTCACTGCTGCAATATTATCTGTGGGAGGTGTCCAGTTAGACCAGCACATTTGCAAGGTAGAAATATAGTGTTTGATAAAAGGGAGGGACAAAGAAAAATTGTGAGGGACTATGAAACAAGGTAGGAAGAGAGGTAAACGGAGACTCAGAGAGTGGGACGGAGAGAAGAGGTGCTCACAGGAGCAAGGCCAGCATCGGTTCTGAGCAAGGACAGAAAATGGGAGTGCTACCCTCTGAGTCCTCACCATGGCGTCTTGATCAAGCTGTTGATTCTCTTTGAGCCTAAATTACAAAGGACTGTGAATTATACATGGAAAATTGCCTGGGCCCATCCCTTAGCAGATGGGAAAACCACGGTGGCAAATGAAGTTAGCAGGCTGCCTCGTGGAAAAAGCTTCTGTGCCTTTCCTCCTTGATGCTTTGAGAGTCTGCATGGGGTATAAATGCCAGGACCATCATCGGGAGGTTTTTCCATCATGCACAAAACAACCATTAAAAAAACCCAAGAACAACAACCCTTTTCCCTTTTGCAGACTTAAGAGACAAATTTCCTTTTCCAGGAGATTGCCAACTGGTTTCAATTCTTGGAGGCTTGGGTTGGAGTAAGAATGAGATGAGACCCTGGGCACCCTGGGCTACATTGTCACCTCAGGAGGGTTTGATATTGGGCACAGATGGAACAGCGGAAAGGAGCAGAAAATCAGCCATCCCAGGCGTGAAGCCTGCTCCATTCCTCCAGGGGGCCACACTGGCCAGAACTAGTGGTTTCTGTTGAAACAGCAGCTAACCCTGGTTCCTTGGAGGGTTCCAAGTGAGGGATGGAGCTCTGGGACCTCCAAGCAGCCAGCACAGCAAAAACTCAGAGAGAACAGCACTCACCAAACAGCTATAGGAAGGCAGACAGGGAGCTCTATGAAATCACCCTCCCCTGACTAGCCGGCTCCTGGGAAGCCAGCTAGGGTTTCTACAAGCCTAGACTTTTGGACTTTCGGAAAGCATTTCACTAGACTTGTATCCTAGGGGGAGTCATAACCCAGCAGACAGATACTCAGAATCACAGTAATCATTATAACAACTACAATAATGATGATAATATTAGCTACAATCATAAATGCAAGCATAATAAAAGCTAATACTTATTTAATGCTTACTCTGTGCCATCACTGTGTGAAGCACTTCACATGCATTTTCTTATTTAATCCTCAAACAAGACTTTGAGGTAGATACTATGATTAGCTTCATTTTAGAGGTGATGAAACTGTGGTGTAGAGAAAAGAAATGACTTGCAAAGGTCACGGTGGTAGATTGATTGTCAAAGTTGTCACAATTCTTCACTCTTCCCAGCGTCCACACTCTGCAGCATGACTTTGCAGCTTTTGGCTGGTCTCATGTCTTGCTTTTGTCCAACAGAATCAGGCTTTGCTGATAGTCTCTCAGTTCTGAGCCTAGACCTCGGAATTCTGGCCAGGCTGTTGGATGAACAAGCCCAGACTAGCCTGCTGGAGGATGAGGGACCACACGGAGCAGAGAGAGATAAGCTATCCCAATTGAGACCATCCTAGACCAGCCAGCCTCCTGCGGACACTTGAAAGGGTCCAAATGTGCTCAGACCAGCCTGGCCCGGATGAGCAGAACCAACAAGCTGATCTGTTGACCAGTATGCAATAATAAATGGTGATTGTTTTAAGCCACAAAGTTTGGGGGGGTGGTTATTACACAGCAGTTAATAACTGAAACAATGACCCACGTAATACTAGCGTTCCAAACCAGGTTTCTTTACTCCAAAGTCCTTTGCCATTTAACTTCTAACATCTAATGACACACTCCCATCTCACTCACGAGCACCATCTTCTCCAATCCCACCTTTCTCTTTCCAGTAGCTTCCAGCAGCAGACATCTCTGGTTGCCCACCGATATTCAATTGCTGGCAAATGCAGAGTTGGGGTCCCTATCCCAACTCTAGGGGCAAATCTTGATTGAAAAAGCCAGCAATGGTGGCTGCACTCTCTTCATTGGCCATTGAGCAGGAGTGAACACTTGACTTGTTTCTGATTATGAGATAGGAGGGTGGGCCAACTGGAAGCCTTTGGGAAAAGATTTCCTTTTTTTCTGAGAACAGAAACACCAGAACATACAGCCTTTTGCTGACTTTGTTTGCTGTCCACCACCCTGCAACAACCAAGGGGGACTACCTGAGGCTGAAGCTAATGCTGAGGACAGCAGCACACAGACACTGAGGTCACTGGGATCACTCAGGCATGGAGACAGAACCATGCATGGGATCCATACTGTTCTTCCTTTGAATGTCTCCTTTTGTTCAAGCTAGTTTGATTTTTTTTTTTTTTACTAATAACCAGAAACATCCTAATGAATAGAATAGAGTTCCAATCATCAGCTGAAAGGACCTAGCCATTTGGTTATTGAGTCCTTTATTCCTACAAAAAACAAATTAAAAGCCCTTTATTCCTACAATAACCAAACTGGCAGTTCAGAGGACACTGAAGCTGATTCCCAGGAGGCAGACCCCAGCTTCTTGGAGCCCCATATTTATGACCCCTATCTACTTCTTTTGTCTGAATTCGGCAATAAGTAGCTGCCCTGGGACTCAGAGCAGGATGACTGCAGGATGGGGGTAGAGGCAGAAGACTTTAGGGGAGTTCTGGGGAGCATGACTGAAGTGCGGCCAGAGGTCCAAGGAGACAACAGACGTTCAATCAACGTATGTTCTTGGGGTATATTCTCCCTTCAACTCATTCCAACGTTTTCTCCCCATTCCTCTACTCCTGGGAAGCACATGGTATGTGCCTTTATTCAGAGATGACACTCAAAATATTTGACAATTGCTATGCTCAGATGCAGACTAATCAAGGACTGTAGTGCTGAGGCTGGGTCTTGGAGGTCCCTGTATTTGGATCATGGGGAAGTTGGGGGTCACTGGGGGTGAAGGAGATGCTTGAGGAAGGGTCAGGGCAGATAGGGTAAAATAGTGGATAGTGTGGGGCAGGTGGAAGGGCAGTCAGGACAGTGAATATTTACCAGTTTGGTCTTTCCAAAGTTTAACAACTTGTTCAGCCATACCGGAGCATACCAGACTATTCTACAATATGTACTACATCCTATGTGCATCTGTCTTCTCTGCCAGCTTGTGTACCCAAGGCCAGAGGCACTGTGACAGTCACTCATTTGCATATCCCCAGCACTCAGCACAATCTCCAGCACACAGGCCATCTCAATACAGTAGCATGAACTGAACAGAGTCAACAATATAAACACCCAGACCCATTCTCTTCTTCTAGTCCAGATTCTGAAAGAAGAGGAATCTGACTGGTCACAGCTATTTTCCTCTGAAACAGTTATTTCTTTGGAGCAGAGTTATGGAGAGTTAAGGTGACCTCTGGATGTTCTGACCTCCTTCGCCCTGAGATAGCTCCAGATTAAACTGTCTCACTGAGGAGAGCAGATGGCAGAGGGAGCTGGGGGAGAGAGCAGCCCCCTGTGTCTTACAGGCCTTGGAGCATGCTGTGCCACCATTCCTCAGTTCTCACTGGACTGAGAAAGGGCGAAAAACTCTGCCCCGCAAAACCTCACCCCAGGGAACTCCTAAAGTAAGCCTTGAATCCCAAGACTTGGACACTGTCTGGTTCTCAAAGGTGCTGCTGTGTCCTATTCATCTTTCTTTCCCCCAACCCCAAGTGTGGCAGGGGCTCAGGGGCCATCTGCTGAGAGCACAAGTGAGGGAATGAATGAACTAGTGAATGAATGAATGAATGAGGGCACCTCCTTTGCAAGTAGTTTTGGTACAGAGAACATGAAATTAACCTGGGAGTCATTAATTTGGGTTCACATCCAGGTTTTGTCACTTAATGGCTATTGATTCAGGCAAAATCCTTAAGTTTTTGTTTCTGTAAGTTTCTGTTTCTGTAAGTTTTGTTTCTGTAAGTTTCTGTTTCTCGTGTACAAATAAGTAAAACAAAACCAACATCAAGTGCTCACAACTCATGTAAAGTGCCGAGTGGAACACCCAGAAGTGCTCAATAAATTGTAACTAACTTCTTCTCCTCTTCTGTCTTCATTTTCTTTTCTTCATTTCATCTTCTTTGCTTTATTATTATTATTAAACTCACTACTCAGAGATACCCTCTGCGTGTTTTAGAACTGCCTAGTTTGAATTTCTTCACCTAAATAATGTCCAGATGAATCAGCATATAAGTGGTCTCTGTGAACAGTCTTTGTCGTCCATGTATAGTCATTTCACTTGCAGGCACTAAGGAGGAAGATGCATTTGAAACAAGCCTATGAAAGAATGTAACATACAAATACAATGGGTACCTACTTTAGTTTATCTTCTCCTTCATAATCTCTACTGAGCACTTGGTGTGCCAGTCACAGCACAAAGCACTTTATTATCTTTATCTTATTCCTAATCTCTACCTCAGCCAGGGAAGTGGATAATCTTTATTTTATAGATGAGAAAACAGGTTCAGAGAGGTTAAATGACAATGCCAAGGGAATGCAAGTAGCAGAGCCAGCATCATGAACATGATGGTTGTCTCCCAGCATCTATTCTTTCCTCCCCTCTGGTGTAGCATACTTTTGGTTTTGGTGTATCAGCTCCATCCCCAACTCCAATGAGTGACTCTAATTGGTTTAAATCAACCACAGTATTTTACCCCGTTTGCATAGTGATTGGCTTAGATAAACCAGACCAGACCCAATCAGTGCAGGGCATTTCTCTAGCCAATCATATTGAAGTGACTGATTCTCTTTCACTTGTTGGGGGAGACCAGTTCTCCCTCTTCTTTCCCTGCTGGCCCCTAATGAGGAAGCCCTAATTGTAGCCTGCAGCCATCTTGCAAACTTGAGGGGAATTAGGGAATCAGTCTTAGGATGAAGCTGAAACAGCAGAGTGTAGAGAAAAGCCACCGACGTCCTTGAGTCCCTGGAACAACCAACTCAGAAGCCTGTCTGTCTCGGGTCCAAAATGAGCCACTAAATTTCCTTTGCCGTTAACCATTTTGACTTGGTTTATTCTGTTACTTGCAATTAAAAGCATTCTAAATGATAGACTAGGAATCAAACCCAGATCTGTCTGACCCATGACCAGTGGGTACCCCCTACGTGACACTGCTTTTCACTTCTCCAGCTAATGGTCTCGAAACTCGCATTTATCAGCAGCCTGGATCATCACTGTGTCCCAGCCCATTTGCAGCATTTCTGGGGCCGTTAGTTTTCTGGCTGGAAGGCTGACGCCCCAGCAGGTTGCTGGTGGGCACTTAAGGTCACTCTTTCAAATTAGTGACTGGAGGGACTTCCCTGGTGGTCCAATGGTTAAAACTGCGCCTTCCAATGCAGGGGGTACAGGTTCGATCCCTGGTTGGGGAGTTAAGGTCCCACATGCCTCAGAGCCAAAAAAACAAAACATAAAAAAACCCGGAAGCAATATTGTAACAAATTCAATAAAGACTTTAAAGATGGTCCATATCAAAAAAAAAAAAAAAAAATCTAAAAAGAAAAATAAATTAGTGACTGGAGGCCATTAGAACAAAGCAGATGGTTATTTCTACATACAAAGTAATGAAAACCTCTTCTTGGGGTGACTCCAGCCAAGGAAGGCTTTAGAGAAGCACAGACTTCAGTGGGACTAGAAAAGCAAACAGACAGCTGAAATGGCTATATTGAACAGCTCGATGTATTGAACATGTAAAAATGCTAACCTCCTCCAACTGCAGTCGAATTTGTATGAGTGCTTAGAAAGAACACTGAATTTATCAGAGCTCAAAGGGCAAAATATTAAAAAATAAATCACTGCTAGTGAAATCCTAGAGCTATCAGGAGATCCATTTGAAAAGACAGTTAGCAAAGTCAATTTGAATATTCAGCAAGCTTTGAAATCATGGAGGAGGCTCTGTTCACATGGGCTTCCTTCTAGCCAACCCGAGAGGATACTAGAAGTCAAGGATGAGAACGGCTGAAACCTGACAACTAGGAATCAGATCACTGGAAATTTTAATAAGAATATTTAAAGAGATCAAAGAAAATGCCAGCCCAAGAAGCTGAGATCAAGAGGATGATTTTTTGCTTTTCCTTTTCCTGGGCTAGGCCTTCCTGGGGGCACCCCTGGTGGGATTGCTCTTGGTTTCCACCTGCAGACCTAGTCATGTCCAGGCTTCTATTAAATATTAAGTCAATTTCCCAGACCTGGGATTCAGGTGACTCTGTGACAATTAAGAATCTTCTGCATTGGGTTTGGAGTCTCCTTGGCTGCCTGCAATTCAGGGACCCATATTGACCTCACTGGGAAGCATCCAACCTTCCTGCTTACCTAGTTTGACCCTTGCAGAGGACTAGGCATCCTAAATTCTGACAGGTCAGTTTCTCTGATAGACCTCCAGCCACAAAAAAAGCCTGATCTCCTTGGGCCCTGGGCTGACTCACCCCACTAAGGTATGGTGTCATACCCAGGGCCCGTCTCTACAGCCTTGTCTGTTTCCCCTGGGCCTCTCCAGGTAGAGGGTGCCAGACCAAGGCCTGGCCCCTTTTCCCTCCCAACTGCCCCACATTATATGAGACGGAATAGCCCTGACTCATTTGTGTGTTAACCACATTTTAAAAAATGAGGCAGTATCACACAATGGTTTATAGAGAGCATTGTTTCTCAAACCATCTATGGTGAACAACCAGTGTTTAACACCTTCAATCTATCACACAATAAAATGTGGGCTCCCTGTGCATACTAGCATGTAGCTTGTACCACATGTGACTCACAGTGCAAATTTGGCATCCCTGAGCTCACCCATACTTTGTTTAGTAAGATATGCCCACTGATCATGCACGTGATGTCATGGCAATGTCAAATTATAAAAAATTCCAACGCTTCCTTTCCGTTTCTGTACTTATCTTGTCACAGACATGCAGCAAATAGTTCACGTCTGCACTTGGCACTCTGAGTAACATTTATTTACACCAATGGGTCTCACGATGTGGTCCCCGGACTAGCAGCATCAGTGTCACCTGGGAACTTGCTAGAAATGCAGATTCTTTAGCTCCCTCCTCCTGGACTTAAGTAATCAGAAAGTCTGGAGATGGAGCGCAGAAATCTGGACTTTTACCAGCTCTCTGGGTGAGGCAGGATCTGTGCCAAGTTGGAGAACCATCACTCAGGCAGTTGGATGGGGGGAAAGAGCAGCAACAACAACAGGTATGTTGGGAGACTTCTTCTATTAGAGCCTTAAGTACCATTCAAAGGAAATTATGTCTGTCTTAGTGACTACTGAGCTCAATTTTTAAAGCTTTGAAATGTAACCACCCTGAAGTCAGTGAGTAGTGCAATTCCACAGAAATATACTTACGTACTCATCTTAACCAAGCCCACAATTTGGGTTTCCAAAGTTAATCTTTAACAGATTTAAGAGTGAGTGACCATTTTATAGCTACCCCTCACCCCACTCCTATCTTTTGTACCATTCTTCAGCAACTTTTCAATAGCACACACACAGAGATGCTCAGGAGGAATCAAGGAAGGGAGGGGATATCCAGGGAGGGAGGATGAGGGTCCCTGAGAGCAAGGATCCTGGAGCCCCTGTTTGTGTGTCTCCAGTACCTGGATCATTGTAGATGCTCAGTCTATCTTAATGGAATGAATGAGTGGATGAGTGAATAAAAGGAAGAATGAAATTTGATGAGCTAGAACACTTTGTGAAAGGAAGTCCTGCTTAATTGAACTTTCTGGTTAATTGTATATCCATTTTGTTCTGGTTCTTACTTTTGAAACACTTCCCTGAAAAAGTGCATTTTGTTTTTCACCTTTGTTTGACTGAATGCAAATCCAATGATCACCTGAGTGAAAGACAGTCCTGTTCAAGTGTGATGCATCCAAGTTACGTCTAACCTAAAGGAGATGGCCAAGTTTCTTGGGTCACATGAAATAGTAAATTTGAGAATTCTATTTTAAAAAATTTTATTATTGAGAATGAATTTTATTGGAAGCCACATTCAGAGAAAAGCAAATAAAGGGATTATAGCCCCTGAAGTATAGCAAACATATGTCATTATTTTGGGTGAAATGTAATTCTTTTTATTATTAATACTTAAATTAAGCCCAGCCGCATTTGGTATTCCCATGAGCATAATTGGTAAAATGGTTCTAAAACAAGCTCAGAGTTGTTTAGGCAGGATTTGTCAAACAGAAATCGGAAAATTAAGCAAGGAAAATCATATGATGTAAAAAAAAAAAAGATCAGAGAAAAGTAAAAAAAGTCTACCAACTCGTTTGTATACAGAGGACCAAAGAGTTGGAATGATGGATTCACAGAAATTGACTAATTCTTTGTCTACAACGTCATCGGCACAATGCTAAGACAACCCATCAATCTGAACAGTTCAGTCCTGAATTAACTGAACTGACTGGTCAGTTGGAGCACCTGGAGGATCCATCCTCATCATGTGTGTCTTGAATACGATGCCTTGCCTCCTTTCGGATTGTCTTCAGTTACACGCCAGCCCTGCCTAATGGAGAATGAAAGTTCTGTGGGACCCTAAATTCAAGGACACCTAGGAGTACCAACAAGAAACTGACTACACTGGAACTCCTTTATGATCCAGGCCAGCTCATACTGGAGAAATTGATGGTCTTTTCTAAAATAAATTTTTTTAACATGACCTTTACATTTTAAAGGGTGACTTGAGTTCAAATATGAACTCTCCCTCTTTAGCCTTAGGGTTGCCCTCTGTAAAATGGGAATAATAATACAATCTGCCTTATGGGCTTTTTTAAGGGATTAAATAGGATAGCGTATAAAGCACTTACTGCTATGCCTGGCATTTAATTAATATTATCTATTATTATTAAGCATCAAGCATAGAGCTTTTCTTGGTTTGCCCAGCAATATCTCCTTGGTGTTAGATATATGAGTTAACATCCTAAGTCAGAGATTAGTTGCTTAATGCCAAACTCTTCACTCCAGTGCTGAGTTTACATTATATCAATACTTTATGAGCTTGTTGGGAAGGAAATGATGCTTTTCCCACCCAAAACATATCATCCCTAGAAATATTCCCATTGATGGCCATGAAGCTGAAAAGCAATAGTAATGAAAATAATATCAGGCTCTAAAAGGAGGGACAAACTAAAGAGAATTCTAAACTCATGTCTGCCAAGTTTTTCCTTACTTGGAAGTAGCTCAAATGAAATTCTAGAACCCTCTGCAGGTCACTCAGAGTCTGTCCATTAGCTTTCCTATTTGCTGTCTTCTTGTCTACTTACATCAACTCTTCTCAATATTTAAGAACTTTTCAGGAAATTCAGTTTTAAAAAGACAGCAAAGGAGCTTGGAATTGGCAAAAGCTTCACATTTCAGAAGTGATACTAATCTAAAGAAACACACTATTATCTTAGTAATTTCCAATTTTTCCTGGAAGCATTTTACTGCAGAGACCACTGCCAGCTATTAAATAGAGGAGACTCATTTCGGTTGCCAGAATTAGCTGAAATTAAGATCCTTTGACATCTTCTTACAGAAAAAAGTCAGTTTCAGTACAAACAATCTGGAATTTAATAGATTGTGACAGGTTATAAAATTCTATGCATTTGAAAGAAAAGCTTTGCTAGTGGAATAATGTGTTTCTAATTTACACATAATAGGCCCATGAAGCTATGACTAGAAGGACATTAAAGTAATGAGGAAATTCCAGTTATAGACACTTTCTGTAGAGATCTTAAAGATTATGTTTAGGGCAGTCATTTTCCCACGTACCTTAGGCAGCTAAAGCCAGAATGAAGGTGGCCAGGACAAAGAAAGGAGACTGGAAGGGGAAGGGGCTTCGGTTTAGAGGGTAAGAAAAGCCTTTTTGGGATAGTTGCTCAACCCAGAAATGGAGGATTTTATTAACCTAAATAAACGCTGAATCTACTGAATACCCACCCAGGGCCTAGCACTGGATGCCTGTCCATAAATGGGGAAGAATCACCAATCACAGGAGAAATAAGAAATGCAATGTGATTTTTGTGGATCAAACTTGTCCCCAATAAAAAAGAAGAATTCTGCTTTGTTTTAATTCTTTGTCCCCACAGTTGTCCAATCAAGACCCACTTTTCCATCCTACTCATGATGAACTCAATGCAAAATGGATCTATTGAATGCTTTCCTTATTTAAAAAGTCTCAGTGCTACTATATTATTTAAAATGTATACTAAATGGTACAGAAAACCTGGAGTGTGTCATTTGATATGACTTTGGGTAGCTGTTCTCATACCACACACTGACACAGAGATGGGGAAGTGGCTGGTGCAAAACAGCAGAACATGCTCGTAATGAGAGGCACATGCTTCGCTTTATTACAAATTAGTATTTTCCTGCCCTTTTTTTGAGATCAGTTCCTCAGGTAAAGTTGATATAAGCTAGAAACCTTCTTTCTGACTAGAAAATGGTTGGAGTCTTGTTCTGTTATTGCTTCTGCTATTGTTTCTATTTTGGGTGCTGCATCCATCATATTATAGGTGGTCAATAAATACTGACCACCCAGGTGTTAGAAGATCTGGCAATTTTGTTATTTCTTTAAAACTTTCTCCAATACAAATTTCATGGCTCTCCTCTTCTCTCTGTCTTTCAAAAAAATTTTTTTTGGAGCATGCTTTATATGCCAGGTGTATTCTAAGCCCTGGAGAACGAGATCTCTGGATTCATACAACTTCCGTTCTGGGAGGACAGGTAGGGCGGTAGGAGATAGTCAATTCAGAAAACAAGATAATTCTTCTTTGTGCCTCATTTTCTCATGTGTCATGTTTCAGCTCTAGTGCTCTTTGGTCTGTTAGGGTCTCATCTACCAGAGAGGCCTTTGTTAGCCTTGGTCTTAACTACAGAGTATGGGGGGCGGGGGGGAGAGAGAGAGAGAGAGAGAGAGAGAGGAAATTTGCAAAGAAAGTTGGTAGATGTCACCCTTCACCTAGAACCCTGCCATTGGGCCAGTTTGAGAAGATGATGGGTTTGCAGTTTAAAGACCATCATGTAACCACAGAAGAATGGAAAAAAATCCAAACAAAACAAAGAAATGCTTATGCCAGCAGCTTTGTTCCCCCAAAGCCCATCACTTCCTGACCCATTCAAGAGGCATGTTACTTAGCTACAAGATACTATTTCCTTCTTCATCCTCCATAATGAAGAGTGTCTTTGTGACACTAAAGAGCTGGGCAGTCAGGTCAATTCAGCTAGAGAAAACAAACCCAACAAGTTGTTTAGCATCAAATAGAAAGATAATTTTTTTAACCTTTCAGCTGGTTTGTTATCTTGGGGTGTTCTGGAATCCATTTGTCTGTAACTCAAATTTTCTTCAAGAAAGACTATGAAAGGATTTTTTTCCTTCATCCCTCTGTGGTCATTGTGCATTAACCATGAATAAAGTTTCCACAAATAAGATCAAGAGCCATGGTGGCCCCATCTATTTAGAATATACCTGTTTTTCCATTCTGCTCAGTAGAGGTTCTTACTATAATAACATGAGAATTTCCTTGTTACAGGAGAACTAGAATCCAGGTCTTTGCTGTTCTCAGCATCCTGAGGACTCAAAAACTTCAACTTCATTCAAAGGGAAATCATATTCTTCTGAAAGAATTTTGGACATAAATTTGGGTTGTTGAGTAATGAAGGGTTGAAGTTACTTCAATGATCTTTAACATGAAGAAACAGCCCTGCTTTGCGGTTGAAAGATAAGCTATTGTCACTGCTTGGGCTTCTAGAAAACTAAACTCCCAACAGATTGAAATTTAGCCTCCGGACAGGTCTGTGATTTCTTCCAGAGTAGGCCCACGCACCAGATAATCGTATTCATTTCCTTGGAGCACCTCTCACATGGAATTTTAGATTTGGAAAGAATCTTAATAGTCATTTAGTTTTATCTTCATCCCTCCCAAATCTAACATTTGTGTCTCTTAAAGAACCAAATGTAGTTACAAATAAATCACCAGTTCTTGATTCATGAAAACAGATGTATGCAGTGAGAAACATATACAGAATCCATGGAGGAACAAAAAGATGCAAAAAAAATTGCAAGTAGCCAACTGCACATCAGCAACCCATGCTGTGGGAGGTACATACCAAAACTGGCTGACTCTATCCATGGCTTCACCATAACCATTAGGAGACTAAAAGCACCTTTTTAAAAAAATAGAAGTTCCCAGCCAAGCACATAGATGTTACTTGCTGCCATTTTTCTTTAACCCTTATTTCTTAAAAGTGCCTATACTATTCAGGCAGTTGCTGAAATCTACACTTCAAAGTCATTATTTTGAAAATAACAGTGTTTCCTTGTACATATGTATTTTGAGCATACATGAATTTGTTTAATACTTAACACATACCTAGGATCTACTAGATACTTAAAAGCAATCAAAGTGAAATGCTTCAAATGGCTTCCCATCTAGTAAGGAATATAAGAAGTCTGAAAGGGATTTTGCCAATAGTTTCCAAAAGTAGTACAAATGTACATACCCTTGGACCCTGCAATTCTACTTCTAGGAATCCATCCTAAAAATACAGATTATAAAGTAATCCAAATGCCCAATACTAGGCTTTAAGGGAGTTACACATTAGCTTGCTCTAACAAACAATACCACATCACAGTGGCTTAACACAATAAAAAATTTATTTTTCTCTCATGGTACAGTCAGAGGTTGTTGCCTGGTGGCTTTTCGTGTAGTGATTTAGGGATCCTGGCTCCTCTGTCTTATACTTCAACTATCTTTCAGAACCTCTAAAAGAGGGGTAGACCCCTGCACTCATCCAACAGGTGAATGAAGAGAGAGGGAGAGAGAGAGAGAAAGAGAGAGAACACAAAGTGGGATGCCTGGATTTGTTATTGGTTGGACATGGCTTACATCATTCTGACCACATTCTATTGGTCAGAATGGTCATGTGACCACAACTAACTGCAAGGAATGCTGGGAAATGTAATCATCCCCTAGGCCCAAGAAGAAAAAAACAGAATTGGTGAGCTGATCTCTGGCACATTCACAGATTGGCTAAATGAGGTACGGTATATTCATAAATAGGATACTTATGCAACCATTAAAAATGAACCTGTAGAAGAATAATGAAAAGGAAAAAACTTATTCTACATTAAATGAAAAAGTCAGTGAACAAAACATTATACTCCTGACTTTGTGAAAAAATGTTTTGTCAAAAAATATATATTTATAAAAATAAGATTTAAAAATAAAAATCTTAGAAGTATACATTAGCTTTTCTTTTCTAGTAGTGGTATAAAAAGATTTCCTTTTTTACCCTGCATTTTTCTACATTTTCCCAACTTTATGCCATGAATATGAATTACATTTTATAATCAGAACAGTTGTTAAAAATAGCTTTACCTTAGAATAGTGCTCTCCAATAGAAATATAATGAAAATCATACATGCAATTTTAATTAAAAATAAAAAGCATCATGTGACATTAATTTCAACAACATATTTTATTTAACCTATGCCCAAATATTATCATTTCATATAATCAATAAAAATTAAAATATTAAAAATAAAAAATTAAAATATGGTGTACTTTTTAAAGACTTCCTTTAATTTTTATACAGAGTCTTTGGAATATGGCTGTATCTTACACTACAACAGATTTCATTTTGGACCAGCCACACTACAGGTACTCAATAGTCACATGTGGCCGGCAGCTACTGTTTTGAACAGCGTAGCCTGGGAGTGTGTGAAAGGATAGACTGGGCAACAACCTGAGGTAGCTCAGAGGATGACGCTGTCTCAGGAAAAGCTTCATGAAAGAGGTGGCTTTGGGACTGGGCCTTGAAGGGTATTAATAATAATACCAACAATAACCATAATACTGATAACACCTAACTTTTATTATATGCTTGCTATGTCCATCACTGTGCTCACCACTAGGGGTCAGTAGAGAAGAGGAGACAGACTATCTGAATAGGGAGAACACCAGTGGCAGCAAAAGCAATGACCTGGAGGAAGGTCAATACACTTCAGAGTATTTGGAGGGGAAACTGGAATAATGGTATTGAACTCTTAGGAAAGTAGCAAGAGAAAAGACAGGAAGGCCAGTTGGAGCCAAATTTAGAAGCACCTTAAATGTTAAGGGAGAAAGTTCATTTATACCTAGTTCAGTAAGAGAGGGAGGTGCTATTCCAGTGCTTAACATGTATTAACTTACTGTGAGATAAGTACTAATATTGTCCCCATTTTATAGATGATGAAACTGAGGCATAGAGAGGTTAGGAAGTTTCCCAAGGTTACATAATGTGTAACAATGTTTGGCAGAGCCTGCATTCCAACCCAAGTACTTCTGGCTCCAAAGTCTACCCCTTAACCACTCACAAAGACCATGAATTTTGGAACCAGAAACCCAGATTTGCAGAGCACGCTCTTCACTCCCTTACTGGGACTTGAAGCAGTTGCCTATACTTCTAGGAGTTTCAGCTTCCTCCTCCATAAAAACGAGGCATGTTCTGCCTATCTAAAGTGTCATTAGGTACATGTAAAGACACTAGGATCAGAAAGCACCAATTATACTGTCTAGCACCGAGTAGACGCCGATAAACACTGGTTGTCCTGCAAAATGCCCCAGGGAGCGCTTTCAGGGCTTCAGGTAGTGGAATGGAATTAGACTTAAACTTTAAGAAGTTTATGCTGGAAATACCCATTGTCCCTCATTATTCTGCTGAATTGGAGCTGGGAGAGATGTGTTTTTAAGATACTGCAATAGTCCAGATAAGAGGTAATGAGCACCAGTGCTGATACAGTGGCAGGGAGAATGCAGTTATATGGTCTAACTGTAGGACATTAGAGCCAGAACAAACCCTATGGATAATACAGTCCAAACTATCCTCATTTTACAGAATAAAAGAGCAGATATCCAGACTTCAATGACTTAGAACTAGTAAAGTTCTTCAGTTTCCTGGTTCACTATTCTTTCCTCAACTCATAACCAGGGCTGACGTTAGACTTCAACACCAATATTTTCTTTCTTTTTTTTTTTTAAATGTTCACCACATTTTTAAAAATTAATTAATTAATTAATTTTTGGCTGCGTTGGGTCTTCGTTGCTGCACGCGGGCTTTCTCTAGTTGTGGCGAGCAGGGGCTACTCTTCGTTGGGGTGCACGGGCTTCTCATTGCGGTGGCTTCTCTTGTTGCGGAGCACGGGCTCTAAGGCACACGGGCTTCAGTAGTTGTGGCACATGGGCTCAGTAGTTGTGGCTCGAGGGCTCTAGAGTGCAGGCTCAGTAGTTGTGGTGCACGGGCTTACTTGCTCCGCGGTATGCGGGATCTGCCCGGACCAGGGTTCAAACCCGTGTTCCCTGCATTGGCAGGCGGGTTCTTAACCACTGCACCACCAGAGAAGTCCCAACATCAATATTTTCAAGTCAATAAAAATAACAAACATCTCAGTTTTGTCTAAATCATATACTTTCTACTCTTCAATAGCATCCATGGACATTAATCTCATTTAATCCTGTCAATAAGAACTCCCCAACCCCTAAAGGAAAGTAGACTGGAGTCAGAACAATTTCCACACTACAGATGGGTAAACCAGCACAGGGGAAGATGACTCTTATTCCTGGCTCAAATCCTCTCACATTTACTTCTAAATTAGTTTTCTAAAAATTAAAGTTTGTTTTAGCTTTGAAATGTTACCAAGATGTTGATACAGGGATGGTGTTCATAAAGTTTCATGTTGAACAGAATCTCATGGGGACAAAAAGGCTTAGATCCTTTACAATAATTCAGATTTTAAAAGTTAATAATCAAATGATTCACTTGAAATTAGGTCCAAAGGAAGACTATTGTGTGACCAGTGGGAAACTGGATCTTTGTAGTTGTTCTGTTTTAAATATAGTGAATGAAGGTATATTTTGCTTAGAAAATATGTGGGGATGCTATCTCTTTTCATCTCCCATTCGAAGCGAAGAAACCAGATTTCCTGCCTGTGAGGAATGCTAAATTCTACCACAGGAGGGCGCAGGAAATGTCCGATGCTTTTTCAGATAACCGACACTAGGTGGCGCCGCTCTGCTAGTTTTCTTCACGTCTGTTTCTAAATTCTTATTTTTTATTCCTTTGTTTGGGAACAATGTTAATAGGTTAGCTGTAGTCATGTAAAAAAGCATTTTTATTTTTCTATCCTTTTCTTAATATGTTTGGGTCAGTCATTATGCCTTTATAAAAGTGTGATAAAGAAAGTAGAACTAGTTATTGTATTCATCAGTATATTTTCCTTATAGTATATTTTGCTTTTGCAGTGATTTTCTGGACATTCAAATATGAGTCCAAATTAAGTTTTCCTTTTTGGTCTGTCATTGTCCCAGATTCTTTAGAGTTGTGTTGGAGATTTCATTTTGGTTTGATTTTAAAAGAGACATGATTCTGAATCATATCAGAGCTGCAAAAATGGAACAAAACTCAAATGCTGAAAAGAAAAGTAAGTATCATTACAGGAACTGAGAATGGATTCTCCTACTTGGGTTTGTGTAAAGAGGAATTCGCCAGCATTATTTAGTTAATTAGTTGTGTGTCTGAACCCCTCTTTGGAGTTCAAATTCCTAATTATAAAAATAAGGAAGTTCCTCCAAATGTCCTCAAACTCCTCTTTCAAATTTGAATAGTTATGATTTTATGAGTATATAAACATATTCGTGCCCCCTGCTTGCCCCAAATACACATGCATAAGCTACGACTTAAAAAAAAAATCTGAATAATTCTCAGTGGCACAATGCATGCAGTTATAAGCCCCATCTAGCTTTCCAATCCACGTTACTCTACAGGAGTTCCTGTGAGAATGAAGTCTGAACACGGAGGCATAAGCTGACTGCTCGGGCAGAATCACACCCATGGAACAAACCTAGTTCAGCATGCTGGATCTGCCTATCAGGAGACTGAATCCAACTCTGGCTCCATCCCTTACTGGCTGGGAGATGCTAATCCATTAATTAGCAAATAGCTAGACACCATGATGCATGTGTGGAGAAGTAAAAGGCCAGGCACTGGGTAGCTCACAATCTACGGGGGACTCAAGTTGTCTGTTATTAGTGACTTAGTAATGGGGAATAAGTGACAAATGAGATCAGGTCTGTGCCTTTGGCCTAAACCCTGGCCATGCTTTTGCCCACAGCTGTCATCCTGAGAAGTGAAATCACTACTGAGGACTGGGTGATTGTGGAGAAATCAGCAAGTTTGGGGCAGGAAAGAGCAGGGAGGGGCTAGAGAGAGGTAGTAATGAAATTGTCTAACATTCTCTGCTAACTGGAAGCAAATGTTAGATATCAGAAGGGTTATATTTTCTATGAAACAAAAGAAAATGGCATTGACATAAGTATATTAGGTTCCTACGGACCTTCACCAGCCTGGAAGCTAGCGTCTGGAAGTCTGAAAGGCAGTGGGCAGAAACGGAGTAAAAATCCTGAAGTCACGCCATCCCTGATGATGTCCACAGGAGTTGGTAAAACCGCCAGTGTGAGCTCATCAAACCCAGCCGTTCATATGGAACCCCTTCAAACGCAATGTTGGCAACATGGGCCTCTTTTCTCAGCTCTTCTAAATGCAGGCGGAAAGAGTTGTGCATCTTTATGGATGCGATGCCAACTGTTCACCACAACAGAGTGGCTAAATGACCCGCTGAAGGCCATGCAACATATTAGTGTTACAAAAAAGCAGGCAAACTTGGAATCATTTTGTACCTGATGTCATACAGGCTTTGGAATACATGGTGTGAACAAATGTTCTCACTAGTGAGAGTTACTTAATTGAAAAAGTGGCTGAACCTAGTAAAAATAGAGTAGGCATGGGCCTCCCTGAGCCCCACTGCACTTGTGAGAGATGAGCCTGGTGATGTGACAAGTTCTCCTGGGGCAGGGTTGGGGGTAGGGAGGCGTGGGGAAGTGGGAAATTGGAACTGAGTGGGCTAGAACCTGGGTTTGGAGGCTGAGACTGTGAAACAAGGGAAAGGGATACAGATGCAGCAGCAGACACTCAGGAGCAAAAGTTCACGAACAAAACCTTTATAAATCAGGAATGGCTCATTTCGATTCAAGATGGTGGCAACAGTGGCCATCCACAAAGGTGTGGGACTTCTAGGAATGAAGTGGCCTTCCTTTTTCCAGATCTAAGAGCACTGATTCCCAAAGGGTGTTCCTCAGCACACTGGCCCTCAGGGATGTTAATGGATGGGGAGAACAAATGTTTCTGCATTAGATTAGTCTGCAAAATGCTGGTGTCAACCAAATCTCTTTCCTGCCTGGAACCTTTAATACGCCACCGTATTTACAACTCCTTAAGGACTTATAAGGAGGGTTTATCATGTAGGATTTCCCACAATTTTTGGGTTCAGAACCTTTTTTTTAAATCATAGAGTATCTCAAGACAAATGTTCTGAGAAACACCTTTTGGAAAACAATATCCTAATGCATCCTAATTTATTTCAGATTAAATTCTACTTTAGCAATTCTCAGTGTGAAATTTTCAGGATAAAAGAATTGACAGAAAAGCAAAAGAGTCATTGAAACAACTTTTTTTGTGACCTGAGCAAAACCAAGGGTTCTTTTGATTTATTTATTTAAACTACTCGTGTGTGCAGACTCACACTTAAAAGGAATCATGGCCCTGTTTTTAGATTATTTTTCTCTTAGCCAGCTACATTTGATCAGCTCTGCACACCCCAAATTAGGCCTTGCCTAAATAGTGTCACTACCTTGGAGCCTGTCACTGTGGCTGTCAGTCTCAGCATATCTTCTGCTATGAGAATAAGAAGAATAAATACAGTTCCCGATTTCCAAGTCAAAGACAGTGTGAATTGATATTACACAGTAAAATGCAATGAGATTAAATCAGTAACACCTGCAATAAGGCATAATGAAGGTGAAATTATATCTCTGGCTTCCTGAACAGCTGTGAATCTATTTTTAATGATCCTCATTTTTGGCAGTCAGCTAACAACTTCTAAAACGTCCTAGAAATTGGATTGTTAAGCAGATGAGCACCGCAGTGGCTCAGAATGTCATTAATTTCAGCTGCCTTACCCATCCGCATGGGTGAGATGGAGGCATCACGAACTCACCCTCCCCACTTCACCCCACTGAGCACCCCACTACCCAGGCCTTCGGTGGCCCCACAGATGCTGGGAACAGCGAGGCAGGAGAGCTGTGGGGAGAGGCACTCTCCCGGGTGGATGGTGGGCTGTTGAATTATGGAAAGAAAGGAAAAGTCCTCCTTGCTTCTGTAATGCCAGTTACAGCATATAATCAGCTTTGCAGTCTATATTGTGCTATTGGAACCGCAAAGCCATCAAGAGCAGGACATTCTAATAATGATCCCCGTTTACTAATGGGGCCCTTGGGTTCCACAAGCTTGCTCTGCCCAGGACTTGGTCAAGGTCACACCACCAGCAAGTGCAGGAACCAGGACTCAACCCAGGTCTTCTCATGACAAAGCCAGGGCCATTTCCATGGCCCAGCAATCCCTTGCTTGTTGAATAGCAGTCGTGGGAAAGGCACTGTGAACAATTTGAAATTGAGGAAATGTGAACATTCAGGATTACCCATGTTTTTCTTCGCTGCCTGACATCTTTACATTTTGCTGCAGCATTTACTAGAGTTGCGTCTGGGAAACAGGCAGTTGATCCCTTTGGCTGATTGTCTTGAGCCTGCTTCACCTCTCTGGGCTGCCAGGGGAAGGAGCGTGGTGGGTGGCACCCCACAAACAGATTCTCAGATTCCCAAGTTAGGCTGACTGGCTAGGAGGCTCAGGAGACCCCAGACTAAATGGTGTTCCAGAAGACCGCAGCTGAGAGTAGAAATTTGCCGTTCAAATTCCTTCTTTGCCTGAGTGAGAGCCAAGGGAAGGAGAATGAATTCCTTATTCTCTTCCCTGCACTGGGAAGCCTACGACACTGAGAGAGAAGGGTTTTTGTACAGATGATATAGCTGCAGCTAAGATAAGCCATTCATTTACGGGGCTGACCCTAGTGCCTGGCTTGCTTTCAGCAGTGGCGCTGATCCTTTGCTGCCTGAAATATCTGACAGTCAAGAAGTTTATGGTGCAGAGTGGAGAGTTTGTGCTGTGGCACGTTTTTGGACTGGAGAGAAGAATCCGTTTCCAGGAGAGTCATCTATGACAAAGGGTTATTGAGTAGAAAAGTATAAATGAATACCTCTGCTAAGCAAGGGGATTACCTCTCTTAAGCAAGGGGATGCCTTCCAATGGCTGACTTGATGGTCAGGAATGCTGTAAAGAGAGGTGGAAACAGACCAGAGGGAAGGGGGTGTTTTGTGATAATGAAATGATATCATAACATGCTAGTGATTAAAACAATGCCTGAAGTGCTAGAAAACTAAGTTTGCAACTGAAGATAGTGGGGAAACGGAAGAGATCAAGGTTCATGTGAAGGTGGACAAATGATGCGCAGAAGGAGAAGGCAGGGGAGGTCTAGGGGAAAATGGGAGAGCTGGCACTACTGGGCCGCCGCAGGCAGGCCAACCCCAGGGGCCAGGAGGCAGTGCACTGAACGAGGGGGACACAGGGCCTGTCCTGTGCCAGGACCTGCTCCACCTGCCAGGGGAACGGCAGTGGCACTCCCAATGCACAGGGGACTGACACATTTCTTCTGGCTCCTATTCCTCCAATAGCTCCCTCCACTCCCACGTATGTTAATGGACAATGGGGACATTTTGCTGTGGTTTAAGAGAAGCTCTTAAACAGGCTCACCTAGGCTGCTTGCTTAGGAAGAACACATACTGACTTTCAAGCGTTAGCTGGGGGACGCAGCCCTTCACTGCACGAAGAGCTAGTTGTCAGTGATGTAAACCTCGCTCCTTCCCTGTTCATTAATAAGGGTTTAATGCAAGGTCGGTAAGTAGGATTCCCCTTATGTGTCGACTACCATATTTTGGCTCGATGTGTTCAGAAGGACTCTGAGGCTAGATCCAGGTTCATGAGGAAGAGTCTTGCATTCAGTTGGTCTGCCTTGGATGAGGGAGGGAGGAGGGCAGTTGCCATACCCCGCTGCATCTCCACCCTTCGACTGCACCCGGTGAGGTGTTTGCACTTTAAGTGGAGCTGGGTGAAGTGTCAAAAGTCAAGAAAACCTCAGACTCACCAATGAGGGAGATGAAGTAGATGGAGGAGAGCTTCCTGCCAATCTCAAAACACACTACCATTTCAGGATTTGGAAGCACTGACTGCAATTCACTGCTAATAAGGCTGTATGAGGAATGGAGGCTCTGAAGAAGGGCTAAGCAGAAGCCAGAGGCCAAACTAAGTTGTCCAGTTAACCTGATTTAAAGTTAAGGGTCAGGCAATTGGGACTATTACTCACCAGATATGAGCTAGCTAATGCTCTTTTTCTTCCCATGATGAACAGTGAAGGGAAAGCATTCCAAAGGTAGAAAGAAGATGGAGAGGGATATATATATATGTGCACGCACATTCACACACACACACACATAATATACACACACACAGATCATACACATCCATTTGCATCATCTATTTTGGAAATGGAGGAGGACAATTTAGAGAACGTAGTGCCAGAGGCCATATTCCCTTGTAGGTCTGGGTGGGGTAGTTGTTATCTTCACTAGCTAATTGAAGACAAATGACCAAAGGCGGTGGACCAACACCCCAAAGGCGGTGGACCAACACCCTCAAAACTGACTTCAGGGGAAGTTGTTGACTCTCTGAGGCCTCAGAGTGAAAGCCACAGAGTTGGGGAAGCAACTCGCCTAAGTGGCCCTGAGCAGATCAAAACCTGGATGTTGGTGGTGTCTGGAAGCTTCACCATGAGTTTTGATTGGTTTTGGACCTGCAGGGCTTGAGTAAATTAAAAAATGGAGCTTAACAGTATCTTTTGTTTGTTTGTTTTAATATTTGTTCGCTCTATCAGGTCTTAGTTGCGGTGCGCGGTCTCTAGAGTACCCAGGCTCATTAGTTGAGGCATGGGCTTAGTTGTCCTGCAGCATGTGGGATCTCAGTTCCCTAACCAGGGATCGAACCGGCATCCCCTGCATTGCAAGACTTATTCTTAACCACTGGACCACCAGGGACGTCCCTTAACAGTATCTTAAATAAGAAGGTGTCACATTTCTGAGGTAACTCTACATGTTAATACCTTTCTCCAAATGACAGCTTCTTAATAAATTGCACTTCACCAGTCGGTAGTATATTGTGATACAAAACACTGGGATTTGCTTTTTAAAAGGAAAAGCCACACCGAATGTCTGCTTTGGCTAATCTACTTTATGTGTTAACTTCACACATTTGGTGCAGAATTTACTCAGCAGGCCTGAATTGCTGAGCCAAGGCACCTGCCTGCAAGGGGCATTAAGTGATAGGCTGCAGGTCTAGGAAGGAGGCTCAGCATTTAGGGCTGGGAGTTAATAGGATCAGGTGGTCACCACTCCGCCCCTTCCAGGCTCAGGAGCAGACATCAATAATCACACTAACCCATCGCAGAAGTCACCAACACCCCTAGCAGGGAACAGAACCTCAAAATTGTTCTCAAGACAGCACACTAGCCTTCCCTACAACCTGAGAGCAGTTGACACAAACACAATGAAACTATTTCCATTTAGGGGACTTATCTGCCTACTAAATTGGGTAGTTTTTTGTGCGTTCTGCATAAAATGACAAAAAAGTCTACTTAGATATTACTTTTGCTATTTGCTAGCTGTTGAGATTGGAAATCATCTCCCTAATTAAACGATAATGGCTTATTAAACATTTTGAGTCCTTTGCACTTACTCCCAGATGTCCCCCAAAGTGGTGCAATGTAGGGCTTCTGATCTTGGGGTCTATGAACCCCCAAGCGGTCCATGCATAGAATTTGAGGGTCTATGATCCTGGCTGTAAAAAAATTATATATTTTTTTATTTTTGCTACCTCTTACCTGAAATTTAGCATTTCCTTCAATTATGAGTGTCAGCAACAAACCAATATTAGTACTTGTGATTTTGTCATTAATAGAAATCACAGATTTCATATCAAATAACAGTCATTGCAGACATCTTATAAAATCATATATGTTCATCACGACTTTGAAATTACAGTAGTTCTCAGACCAGCTGCTAGTTCTTGTTATTTAATGTGCTGTTATAGAAGCACATATATTACTAGATCACAAATTTGGTTTTAAAATAATATTTTGATAATGGCATTTTCTTTGTCATTCCATGTATGGTATTTTATACGTTACGTTAAAAACATGATTCTGAAAAGAAACTCTTTGAATAGAAAGGGCATTCCTTTCAGATGAAGAGGCCTGGATTATGGTCCTTGATGGAAAACTTTGGTCAAGTCCCCCCACCTCCTTTTTCCTTTTGCCCTTTTTTTGGGCAATTAAAATAAATTGAGATAAAATTCATATAAGATAAAATTCACTGCATTAGTGTATATGATTCAGTGGGCTTTAACATATTAACAAGGTTGTGCAAGAATTATTATCTAATTCCAGAATATTTTTATCACCCCAAAAAGAAACCCAATACCTGTTTGTAGTCACTGCCATTCTCCCGCCCCCAGCTCCTGGCAACCACTAATCTGCTTTCTGTCTCTATGGATTTGCCTGTTCTGGCATTTCTTATCAACGGAACTGTCAGATATGCGGCCTTTTGTGTCTGGCTTCTTTCACTTAGCATGTTTTCAAGGTTCATCCATATTGTGGCATGTATCAACACTTCATTCCTTTTTATGGTTGAGTAATATTCCATTGTATGGATGTACCACATACTCTTTATCCATTTGGCCAAGTCCTTTTTTCAGTCTTTGTGTCTACACTTTCAAAATGAAGAGATTAGGGCAGATTATGGCCAAGGTTTCTTCCAGCTTTCAAACCCTGTTGCTGCACCTCCTTTTAGCCCTGCTGTGTTGTTCTGCATAAAGTTCTGCTTAGACTCAGTTCCAGGTCTCCCGTCCTCAAAAACTGACCTGTCAGGCTTCCCTTGTGACGTAGTGGTTAAGAATCTGCCTGCCAATGCAGAGGACGTGGGTTCGAGCCCTGGTCCGGGAAGATCCCACATGCTATAGAGCAACTAAGCTCGTGTGCCACAACTACTGAGCCTGCGCTCTACAGCCTGCAAGCCATAACTACTGAAGCCCACGAGCCACAACTACTGAAGCCCACACGCCTAGAGCCCATGCCCTGCAACAAGAGAAGCCACCGCAATGAGAAGCCCACACACCGCAATGAAGAGTAGCCCCCGCTCGCTGAAACTAGAGAAAGCCCGCATGCAGCAACGAAGAAATAAATAAAAAAATAGATTAAAAAAAAAAACAACTGACCTGTCCAATTCCTGACATGTGTTTTTAAATTCCATCTGTTTAAGTCCACCAAAAATGTTTTTAAATTGGTTTGGAGATCTTATCTAATTTAAGCATTGTGTGTCAATGATCTAAAATAGAATGCTACCTTCTCTTCTCCAATTTCTGTTTACAACATTACAGCAACCAATGAAACTATGATGGGCTGGGCCCATGCATAGGAGACTGAATTTTTGGAAGTGCAATCAACAGAAAAAATGCCACGGCACTTTGTATGCCCTAGGGAACAACTCAAGGTCTTATTCTAAGGTTCTCACTATGCCACTCTCAGAAAAAAAAATTTTTTTCACCTGTCACTTTAAAATTTCAGCAGATCACAACAGCTTATTTCCACAAGACTGTAATGGATTGGAAGATAAAGGAGGAAAGGGCTCATGGAAATAAGGGACTAGCAATAAAAAAAAATCCTCAAACTGTGTAAGTATAGAGTACTGTTAACAGAGTTCATTTGAGGATCTCAGACTACTTCTTAACTCACGGACTTTCACTCTCGTTTTTATTAGATTATAAAATAGCACCCACTGACTACAGTCAGAAATAACACAAAGGTTTCTTATGCAGCACCACAAATACATATGCAATGTGAGAAAAGAAACAGTAAATTACATATTACATTATTGAATTGTATGCTATCTCCCCCACCACATACATAAATAAAAGATAAACCATCCATGTTTTATCCCCCCAGCTTTCTCGACATCAGCTGAGCCCTGTTTTGCTTTCAGCCTGTTCCTTTATTACACAACCACACTCGCAATCCATCCTTTCATTTCCTTCCAAGTGCTTTCCATCACGGTGGTGGTGTCTGAAGCTCATTACACCTACTGGCGTGTGGTGCTGAAGCATTTACCGTTCTCAGCCCAGCACATTCTTTGCTTGCACATTCTTTGCTTTAGATTCTTTTCCTTGTGAGATAAACCAAGAAATCTGCAAATTCATACTTAATCTGTCATAGCCCTGTCACCCAATCCAATCCTCTCTAAACAAAATCCTTTTGGTGAGAGGAAGACAATACCCTCGTTTCATAAATAATTTTTCCACCAACCTTAATCTGCTGTCTATGAATATTAATGAGTCTCATCGATTGATGTCTCCATTTTATGTCCAATATCAGACACCTTTCCAGAAAGCTAGCTGTCAAGGTTGCAAAGGAACCTATTTCACTTTCACATTAAATTAGCAAAATTAAAAAGGGTGGCTTCTTTGACATGTAGATTTCCAGAGATACCCCTTTAGCCCTACACTCTGATTTCTTTTACATTGTTCCCAAATTACAGGTCAGTCCTTGCAGGAAGGAGAGACAGGTCACTTCTTTTCGTCTGTTCCAGGCAAGAGTTGACTGGTAATTGGTGACCTGATACCATGAAAATTTTTCAGAGGCCCATTAAATGTGTTTGTTTTACCAGTCTCTATTCCTTTGCTTGCCTTTTTTTTTTTTTTTTTTGATGCCTTCTTTGTTGAGTCTAGGGTCCGAATTCCTATGAGATTCTGCTTCCTTTGGCTATTTTTGCCTTGAACTTTTCTGTGTACCAACCACAGATTAAGTGGGATAGATTCCAGGGCTGCTGCTGGCCTAGAAGTAATCTTTGTCAAAATTAGGAGAGTGTTCTTCTGACAGACTAATTAGAATGCAGCATTCCCTCCAGATGGACATATTAGAAAGAGGAGCCCCTCTGGGTGAACATATCTGTGTACGAGGATCCAGGGTCTGGCGAGGGGAACGTGGGCTGCATTTCAGCACCTACTCCCTCTCCATAGGGCACCTTGGTTAGTTTCTCTCTTAAATCTTTCACATGTCTCCCTTAGCTGGTTTCTTGGGGCCAAAGTGTTTTGGGGACACGAGTGATTTGCTTTAGATCCTTCTCAATTGCAGTTCACTTTTTTCTCCTTTATTCTTTTTCACAGCATTAATGTTAAACTCCTTGTTTATATGCCAGGTTTACTGAAGCACCCTTAATGCATCTTTCCATCTTTGAGCAATTTGAATAGGAATTCAAATGACATCTTTGGGCTTTTTTGTTTATTGTTAACTTGTTGGAGTAGCTGAGAATCAGGTTGGTTGATTTTTTTTTTTTTTTAATTATTAGCACCTTTAATTATTATTTATTTATTTATTTAGGCTGTGTTGGGTCTTCGTTTCTGGGCGAGGGCTTCCTCTAGTTGCGGCAAGCGGGGGCCACTCCTCATCGCGGTGCGCGGGCCTCTCACCATCGCGGCCTCTCCCGTTGTGGAGCACAGGCTCCAGAGGCGCAGGCTCAGCAGTTGTAGCTCACGGGCCCAGTTGCTCCGCGGCATGTGGGATCTCCCCAGACCAGGGCTCGAACCCGTGCCCCCTGCATTGGCAGGCAGACTCTCAACCACTGCGCCACCAGGGAAGCCCCGGTTGATTTTTTAATACATGCTTTCACATGTTCAAAGACTTGTTTGCTGATAGCATTATTTGTTGCTAAATGACAAACATATGGCCAGCTGCCAGAGGAGCTGTGTTATTCAAGGGGGTCCAGGAAGCCTGCTCTAGGTCTGACTATACCCTTCCTTGCTTACTACTCATGCCTGAAATTCTACCTTAAACCATATTCTTTTGGATTAAGTAAATAGCAGCCCTGTTGCAACACACTACACTTGGAAAGAACTAAGTAGACCACATCAGTCACTGACACTGTAGTGAGAATTAGTGTATCAAATCCTATTCTAAGGGCAGCTATGTGAGAGAAGAAAGATGGTTTGGGGCATGTAATATACTAACCCCCTAGTGGGAAGGTCTGGTTAGGCTGGCAGAATACGCCTTGGTCATTTCGAAGGATCCTTCAGAGAACAAGGGACATGGAAGGCAAACTTCCCTTTGCCATGTCTCTGTCTAGAGTAATCCCAGGGTAGCAAGAGATCTAACTTGGTATTAACTGTTCAACAGTCTTGGTGTTTCCCAGTGTGACTGAAGATGGGAGTCTTGTTAACTTGTTGGAGTAGCTGAGAACTCAGGTTCCTTCCTTTGTCCCACACCAATCACTCCCTGTTTTGACCTTAACCTTTGGTATATGCATTGAACTTTTCGAGGGCCCAGGGTTAGTGATGTTAGCAGACACACACCTAAGGAATTAATTTCTCACATGAACGTGGCCCTCTGTGGAAACATCTATAGGAGACAGATCATGGATGCAGAAGAATATTGGAGAAATAAGGGTTTTTAAAGATTATCATTAGTCTAGTCCTGGCCCTCTCAAAGTGGGCTGCATACACATTTGAGAGCACAAAGCCACACGAGTTATGTAGAAACTAAACATGGTGCACCTTCCTGAGTGTCAATTTTACTCGGTAATAAAAAATTTTAAGTGTTAGTTTTATATTAAAACAAGCTTGACTGTGTTATGGAATGGAATATAGCAGTCACAGGAATGCTAACAAGTACAAAAGAAAATGAACACCTGATCACAGAAGCCAGCTCTTAGATCTTAGAGATCCTCTAGCCTGTGTTTTCAGAAATGATTGTGCATCCAATCACCGGAAGAACTTCAAAGGAAACCTTCAAAACAATACCGATGCTGGGTCCCTTTCCAAATGGATTCTAGACCATTGATATTTCTCCAAAGCCTCTCAGGTGATTCGAAGGTGCAGCCTTGTTCTCTCTGTGACGTGCGTCTCAACAGGATCAGCTACATAACTTGTGGGGCCTAGTGCAAAAGGGAAATGCAGAGCCCTTGTCATACATTATTAAGAATTTTAAGATGGCGGCAGCAGAGCGTTAAACCAAGCACAGAGCCCAAGTGTAGGTGCCCAATGCACATGCCTATGAAGTCAGCCCTGCCTCTTAAGAGCCTGGAGAGCGCATTCAGTGCTGCAGCCACCCTGAGGGCAGCACGGAGCAGGTCTGCAGGATGGGGAGGAACTGTGCCTTCCTCTACATGCCCTAGTTTATGGGGCCATTCACAGACACACACACACACACACCTGGATAGGTAGTTCAGAGACACCCCCTGGTAGAAATGTTTAGCAGAGATTAAATGAGGTTTTTCTAATGTGAAAACAACGTTTGCTTCTTTATCTAAGAATGAAACTGTCACCTTTTGACTCTAACCTACGTTGGCTAGATTTTAAATTCTAGTTTATGCTCTCTCCCCAGACCACAACCCCCCAACCATCCCTGCACAATTTCTCAAACTTCTAAATCTTACCCACAATCGTAACTCAGATTACTGGGAAGCATTTTGCCCTTTTGACCACAACTGAGATAGGTCCCTCTCTGAAATGACTACGTCTGCTTTGTTGGGGGGTGGTAAGAACTACACACACACACACACCCCAATATCAGAGAAGGAAAGCCCGGTAGAACCTGTAAGGATTACAGAACCCGAGAATAAGCCTTGTGGTAAGGAGGTAAGGAGGTTATCCTTTCCTGAAGAGGGGAATGCACACTCCGTGCCTGGATAAAGACCTCTGTGAGGGGCAGGAACAGATGCACGTGTGTGGTCCTGGGGGAAATTCAGGGAGGAGAGGACCCGGTGATCTGCTGGAGGAACAGAGAGTGCATTTGTTCTCTTGAGATTCAGCAGCTGGGCAAGGTACAGAGAGTTAATGAACCAAGGGGAGGATGGGGTACACAAGGGAATTCAGAGTAAGCGAATAAAATTCTCATTATGTCGCCTCTGGAATTAATATGCAAGCTTTCCTCTCTCCCAGGGCTTCTTTTTGGCGCTGGCTGCTATGAAATACTTGGGGCCAAAGATGGAGCAAAGCCCTACAGGAAAGAAGGTGATTCATGTTTTGGGGAATTTGCAGCCAACCCGGGAGACACAGCAGACAGAGGAAGCCAGAGCCTGCAGGACTGTAGAGGCTTTCTCAAAACCCTGGAAATCATTAGCCATCCAGTCCTGATGGCAAGGGCAAAATACTCAGACGAGTCTGCAGAGAGACCCAGTGTGGCCCATTTTATGAGGACCACTGTTACCTCATCAGCCTTATTGATGCCAGACCCCTGGCAAACTCATCCCTTAATGTCTGAAGACCGTCCTTCAATCCAGAACTTTATAAAAATGACAAAGGATTCATTGAGACTTAGAAAAGCCATATGATGTAATACACCATAAACAGTTTGCTAAATATATAACTGCAGGCCATACATATGTATAGATAGGTGATTACACAAAACAAACCACAAATCCTGCAGGGAGGTTCTTGTTGCAGTGGTCAGAACAGACTTTCAGGTTGGGCAGATATGAGTTCTGCTCCTACCTCTGTGTACTCAGAGACAGAGAACTTAACCTCTCTTAGACTTGTTATCTCTAAATAAAAAAGAAGTTGTGTTCATGAAAGGATGCTCAACATCACTAATCATTAGAGAAATGCAAACCAAAACTACAATGAGGTATCACCTCACACCAGTCAGAATGGCCATCATCAAAAAATCTACAAACAGTAAATGCTGGAGAGGGTGTGGAGAAAAGGGAACCCTCTTGCACGGTTGGTGGGAATGTAAATGGATACAGCCACTATGGAGAACAGTATGGAGGTTCCTTAAAAAACTAAAAATAGAACTACCATACGACCCAGCAATCCCACTACTGGGCATATACCCTGAGAAAACCATAATTCAAAAAGAGTCATGTACCACAACGGTCACTGCACCACTATTTACAATAGCCAGGACATGGAAGCAACCTAAGTGTCCACCGACAGATGAATGGGTAAAGAAGATATGGCACATATATACAATGGAATATCACTCAGCCATAAAAAGAAATGAAATTGAGTTCTTTGTAGTGAGGTGGATGGCCCTAGAGTCTGTCATACAGAGCGAAGTAAGTCAGAAAGAGAATAACAAATACCGCATGCCTACACATATATATGGAATCTAAAAAAAAGTGGTTCTGATGAACCTAGGTGCAGGACAGGAATAAACATGCAGACATAGAGAATGGACTTGAGGACACGGGGAGGGGGAAGGGTAAGCTGGGATGAAGTGAGAGAGTGGCATTGACATATACACACTACCAAATGTAAAACAGATAGCTAGTGGGAAGCAGCTGCATAGCACAGGGAGATCAGCTCAGTTCTTTGTGACCACCTAGATGGGTGGGATAGGGAGAGTGGGAGGGAGACGCAAGAGGGAGGGCATATGGGGATATATGTATACTTATAGCTGATTCACTTTGTTATACAGCAGAAACTAACACAACAGTGTAAAGCAATTATACTCCAATAAAGATGTTAAAAAAAAAAGTTCTGTTGAATACCTATTTTACAAATTTGTCTTGAGGATTAAATGAGAAGGTGTAGGTAAAAGTCTTGGCATAGAACATAGTAGGTATTCAGTATACATACATATATACTATGTAGTAGGCACACAGAAAGTATTCAATACTAATTATTATTAGCCAACAATCCTTTCCTTCCCTCTGCCCCCACTTCTGGGATTAATGAAATACTTCGCCAAGAGTGACTTAAAAAGGAGATGTTAACAGCCATAAAAGGGGAAATCGACAGTAACACAATCACAGTAGGGGACTTTAATACCCCACTTTCACAAATGGACAGTTCATCCAAAATGAAAATAAATAAGGAAACACAAGCTTTAAATGATACATTAAACAAGATGCACTTAATTGATATTTATAGGACATTCCATCCAAAAACAAGAGAAAACACGTTCTTCTCAAGAGCTCATGGAACATTCTCCAGGATAGATCATATCTTGGGTCACAAATCAAGCCTTAGTAAATTTAAGAAAACTGAAATCGTATCAAGTATCTTTTCCGACCACAACGCTATGAGACTAGATATCAATTACAGGAAACAATCTGTAAAAAATGCAAACACATGGAGGCTAAAGAATACACTACTAAATAACCAAGAGATCACTGAAGAAATCAAAGAAGAAATCAAAAAATACCTAGAAGCAAATGACAATGAAAACTCGATGACCCAAAACCTATGGGATGCAGCAAAAGCAGTTCTAAGAGGGAAGTTTACAGCAATACAATCCTACCTCAAGAAACAAGAAACATCTCAAATAAACAACCTAAACTTACATCTAAAGCAATTAGAGAAAGAAGAACAAAAAAACCCCAAAGTTAGCAGAAGGAAAGAAATCATGAAGATCAGATCAGAAATAAATGAAAAAGAGATGATGGAAACAATTGCAAAGATCAATAAAACTAAAAGCTGGTTCTTTGAGAAGATAAACCAATAGCCAGACTCATCAAGAAAAAAAGGGAGAAGACTCAAATCAATAGAATTAGAAATGAAAAAGGAGAAGTAACAACTGACACTGCAGAAATACAAAGGATCATGAGGGATTATACAAGCAACTACATGCCAATAAAATGGACAACCTGGAAGAAATGGACAAATTCTTAGAAAAACACAACCTTCCGAGACTGAACCAGGAAGAAATAGAAAATATAAACAGACCAATCACAAGCACTGAAATTGAAACTGTGATTAAAAATCTTCCAACAAACAAAAGCCCAGGACCAGATGGCTTCACAGGAGAATTCTATCAAACATTTAGGGAAGAGCTAACACCTATCCTTCTCAAACTCTTCCAAAATAGAGCAGAGGGAGGAACACTCCCAAACTCATTCTACGAGGCTACCATCACCCTGATACCAAAACCAGACAAAGATGTCACAAAGAAAGAAAACTACAGGCCAATATCACTGATGAACACAGATGCAAAAATCCTCAACAAAATACTAGCAAACAGAATCCAACAGCACATTAAAAGGATCATACACCATGATCAAGTGGGGTTATTCTCAGGAATGCAAGGATTCTTCAATATATGCAAATCAATCAATGTGATAAACCATACTAACAAATTGAAGAATAAAAACCATATGATCATCTCAATAGTTGCAGAAAATGCTTCTGACAAAATTCAACACCCATTTATGATAAAAACCCTCCAGAAAGTAGGCATAGAGGGAACTTACCTCAACCTAATAAAGGCCATATATGACAAACCCACAGCCAATATCATTCTCAATGGTGAAAAACTGAAAGCATTTCCTCTAAGATCAGGAACAAGACAAGGTTGCCCACTCTCACCACTATTCTTCAGCATAGTTTTGGAAGTTTTAGCCACAGCAATCAGAGAAGAAAAGGAAATAAAAGGAATCCAAATCAGAAAAGAAGATGTAAAGCTGTCACTGTTTGCAGATGACATGATACTATACATAGAGAATCCTAAAGATGCTACCAGAAAACTCCTAGAGCTAATCAATGAGTTTGGTAAAGTGGCAGGATACAAAATTAATGCACAGAAATCTCTTGCATTCCTATACACTAAGGATGAAAAATCTGAAAGAGAAATTAAGGAAACACTCCCATTTACCATTGCAACAAAAAGAATAAAATACCTAGGAATAAACCTACCTAATGAGACAAAAGACCTGTGTGCAGAAAACTATAAGACACTGATGAAAGAAATTAAAGATGATACAGATGGAGAGATATAGCATGTTCTTGGATTGGAAGAATCAACACTGTGAAAATGACTATACTACCCAAAGCAATCTACAGATACAGTGCAATTCCTATCAAACTACCAATGGCATTTTTCACAGAACTAGAACAAAAAATTTCACAATTTGTATGGAAACACAAAAGACCCCAAATAGCCAAAGCAATCTTGAGAAAGAAAAACGAAGCTGGGGGAATCAGGCTCCCGGACTTCAGACTATACTACAAAGCTACAGTAATCAAGACAGTATGGGACTGGCACAAAAACAGAAATATACATCAATGGAACAGAATAGAAAGCCCAGAGATAAACCCATGCACATATGGTCACCTTATTTTTGATAAAGGAGGCAAGAATATACCACAGAGAAAAGACAGCCTCTTCAATAAGTGGTGCTGAGAAAACTGGACAGCTACATGTAAAAGAATGAAATTAGAACACTCCCTAACACCATACACAAAAATAAACTCAAAATGGATTAAAGACCTAAATGTAAGGCCAGACACTATCAAACTCTTAAAGGAAAACACAGGCAGAACACTCTATGACACAAATCACAGCAAGATCCTTTTTGACCCACCTCCTAGAGAAATGGAAATAAAAACAAAAATAAACAAATGGGACCTAATGAAACTTAAAAGCCTTTGCACAGCAAAGGAAAACATAAACAAGATGAAAAGACAACCCTCAGAATGGGAGAAAGTATTTGCAAATGAAGCAACTGACAAAGGATTAATCTCCAAAATATACAAGCAGCTCATGCAGCTCAATATCCAAGAAACAAACAACCCAGTCCAAAAATGGGCAGAAGACCTAAATAGACATTTCTCCAAAGAAGATATACCGATTGCCAACAAACACATGAAAGGATGCTCAACATCACTAATCATTAGAGAAATGCAAATCAAAACTACAATGAGGTATCACCTCACACTGGTCAGAATGGCCGTCATCAAAAAATCTACAAACAATAAATGCTGGAGAGGGTGTGGAGAAAAGGGAACCCTCTTGCACTGTTGGTGGGAATGTAAATTGATACAGCCACTATGGAGAAAAGTATGGAGGTTCCTTAAAAGACTAAAAATAGAACTACCATACGACCCAGCAATCTCACTACTGGGCATATACCCTGAGAAAACCATAATTCAAAAAGAGTCATGTACCACAATGTTCACTGCAGCTCTATTTAAAAGCCAGGATATCGAAGCAACCTAATTGTCCATCAACAGATGAATGGATAAAGAAGATGTGGCACATATACACAATGGAATATTACTCAGCCATAAAAAGAAACGAAATTGAGTTATTTGTAGTGAGGTGGATGGACCTAGAGACTGTCATACAGAGTGAAGTAAGTCAGAAAGAGAAAAACAAATACCGTATGCTAACACATATATGTGGAATCAAGAAAAAAAAAGAGGTTCTGAAGAGCCTACGGGCAGGACAGGAAGAAAGATGCAGACGTAGAGAATGGACTTGAGGACACGGGGAGGGGGAAGGGTAAGCTGGGACGAAGTAAGAGAGTGGCATGGACACATATATACTACCAAATGTAAAACAGATAGCTAGTGGGAAGCAGCCGCATAGCACAGGGAGATCAGCTCAGTTCTTTGTGACCACCTAGAGGGGTGGGATAGGGAGAAGCAAGGGGGAGGAGATATGGGGATATATGTATATGTATAGCTGATTCACTCGGTTATAAAGCAGAAACTAACGCACCATTGTAAAGCAATTATACTCCAATAAAGATGTTAAAAAAACAAAAGGAGATGTTTCTGGCCAGGTTCTGTTCCAACCTTTTAAGACGTTCTTGTCCTAATTTCGTGTACTTGGCTTGTCTTCTACGCCCCACAGGTCCTCATCCACAAAAAGCCTAAAAGCCTGGGTCATAACAGGCTCCATAACAGGGCCGATATATTAATGAAAAGACCGATTTCTCAGCCTCTGTCTCCTGCTGTTTTCAAATATCACATTGGGAGTTTGAGTTGAGAATGCAGTCCATTTGCTTCCTCATCAATTTGGACAATGCTGGACAATGAGGTGGTTCCTTTTATTTCTTCCTATGCCTGTCCACAGAAGAGACCTCAGAACTGTGTTTCTCTGAGCTACCTTCTAGCAGCCAGAGAGAGAACTCACACAGATCAGAACTTCTCAGGGAGCACAAGCCCTTCAAAAATGCATCTTTGAGCATTCTGTTGCAAAATGAGATAAGTAAGGATGATGAAGTGAGATTTTTTTCAACAAAGCTTTTAATTGAAAGGATTATCCTCTGTGCTGAGACTATGGTTTGCTTATGTTTGGGGTATCAAGATGTGCTTTTTGTGTGTGTGAAACAATAGAGAGAGTAGATGGGAGTGGTTTTTTATTTTTATGGCCTGACTTGGAAAAATAAAAAGTAGGCAAAGCCATGTTCCCCCGCCACTACCACTCAATTTTTTTTTTTTAAGTTATTTTTACCAGCTCATGAAATAAAAAAGCTGGAAACCACTGACATGGACCACCCAGGCTGTTTGGGGAAAGTAAATAACTTCCATATTAGCAGCTACCTGGAACATTTTTCCCCAGACCACAGACCCCTGGGCTTTTGCTGCATAAATTATTTCACGTCTCTTATACACGTGAATATGGCAAATGAGGGTGAAAGGAGCTTTATGAGAGTTCATAGGTTCCCCCAGTAAACCAACGGTGTACTAGTAAGGAGGGATGCAAGGTCAAGTGTGCTGCCTCCACTCCCACCACTGATTCAACCTTTCCTTTGTGTAAATAGGCCTGAGAACATTCGCTGTTGATGCTGATCCAGTGCTTCCAAAACATTATGTTAATATTTTGAAACTTTAAAAATAAAATGTCTTTTGTTAGAGCTTCAACTTCAACCTGGTTTTGTTTGGGTTAGAAAAGACCACTTTTTTTTTTGATGGGGGTCCAATATTGTAAAATTACTCCTTTCATCATCATAACTAGTAGGTCCCAAACTTCACTAACCATGACGTCACATTTCCAGTAATATATTCTGAATTACGTGATGTTTTGCACTATCTTCTCGTGTTTGCCAATGCTGCTTCAGCACGTATTTCTAGGACTCCCTGAGAAGAGCTTATGTGGTTCTCTGAAGCTTTCCTGGGGGTAACGTGATGCTGCAGCCAGCCATTGGGCCTTCACACCATCCCATGTCCCCCAGTCATTCTACTAATCTGGGCTTTTCCTCCTGGGCACCGGTCTCCCTAATCTTTTCTTCACCTCCCAGGCCTTTGTGATTAATTTCTGCTGCCCCTTCCTGGAATGATTACTTGTTCAAATCCTTCCCCTCCTCCAAGGTTCAGCTCAAATCACATTTCCTCTAGGAATTCTAAGATCCCTAGCACAAAAATAGCCTCTTCTCCTCATTTTCCTGATGCACTCTGTACCCCCCAAATCCAAGGCACATGTGATGAATGCTGAAATGGTTATTTTTATGTTTATCTTCCTACCACTTCCCATTACCATGTGAGCTTTGGATGTGAGGACTAGATGGTATTCTTTTTTTCTTTTAACTTACCAAAGCACTGGCAGATTATATTGAACATAGTAAGTCTGGTAAATACTAAATAAAACTGAATTGTCTTAAATTCTCACTAAGTTGTACATGACTGATTGTCATACCTCTCCAGAATGTGTAAGAAAAAACTTTGTTTTTCCCAGTAGGAATTTTTGCTCTAATTGGTCCAAGGAGGGAAATAACAATTCTTGAACCTTCCAGGAAACCACTCAGGATGGGTAGCCTGAACCACATTCAGGAAGGTAAAGTGCCAAAGAAGCATATGGATGCACGACAAAAATCCCCACTGTGTCCCCCACCAGTCACTCCAAACAATACCAGTGGCAGATTTTGCACAGCATTAGCCTCCGCTAACCAGCCATCATTTCCTCTTAAAAAAAAAAAAAAAGAGTTAAGGGCAAGTAGAAAAAAAGTGCCTTTGAATTAAAATCTTAGCTTTTCTTTGAACATCCAGATGATTAAATGAGATCCAGACAAAAGCAGGCAATTTCCAAAAAATAAAACCCAGCCGGGGCTATCTGCATTCCCTCATGTTTCTTCTGGTAACCTCGTGGTAAAGTGAAGTAATGATTGATTCGGAGAGAATTATGGCTATTATAAACTGTAATCAGTGGTGGATGAGAATAATTACACAGGGAAAGGGGGAAAAAGCTGAAACATGGCTGAGCAGTGTTCTGATGGATGAGGAAGTCATTTCCTGGCTGTTAATGACTGATTTTTCAACAGTCAGCACACAAGCTTTAATCCCAGAGGCGAGAAGGAGAAAGAAATGACCACACTATTAAGGATGCTACTGATGTAACCTTACCAATTTTAATCTGAATATAGCTGGTGCCTGGCCCCCTGTCTGTCCTTGCTTTTGTTCCTGCAATTGCAGACATACCCTTTGGGGGTGAGGTTAGGGCTGGCCTTTATCTGAGAGACACCAGGAAGAGTTATGGTTGTAGAGAACTTCCCTATATCATGGTGGTGGTATATAGCATCCAGATGTCACAGCATTGCAGGCTGTTAGAACTGGAAGGGCCACAGAAATCACCTAACCCTGTCTGTTCATTTCATAGATGAGCCCAGAGAGGTGAAGTAACTCGTTCAAGTCACACAGCTGATGGGCTTTAGACTTAAGGAGAAGTTGCTCACACAGGACCAGAAGGGAGATTGGCTTTGTCAAAGAGGCATGATGGGATCTCTGAGGGAGACAGCTTTGCTAAACCTATTTCAAAATTGGCATCAGCTTAGTCTCTTGCCCTTTGAGACAGGCTTTGGAGTTCAATATTCGGCCTGCATGAGTTGTTATGGGTGAGATTACAAGAGATCTGAGAGGGCATGGGTTTGTGGAATGATCTGTTTTGGTTTACAGACCAGCTGAGAGAGAGAGAGAGAACCCAGTTTATCTTATCATTTGCAGCCATAAAACAAGATAACTGATGGAAACAGAAGTCATAAAACTGCAAAGCAGGACAGCCAAGAGTCAGCTGGTGACAGACACCCCCCCCCCAACCCCCGCTACAGAGCCCCATGACTTTGAAGAGCCTTTTGAATACTTCTGTGAAGGACTGGGTCTCTCTGCCTCCAGTGCAGAGGCCCCTGAAGCAGAGAAGATGGGCAGTGGTGACAAGCCTGTGACACATCCCAGCAACTCTCCTCTCGCCTCCACTCAAGGGCAAAGCACATCCTAAGGAATGAATGGATCATCTTCTTAGAAAAATGTGACTGCCTCTGAGGCTAAATTATGTCAAGACATAAGATCAGGAATGTCCAGATGCTGTTTATCCCATCTTAATTAAATTTGGACTTCTTTGGGAGAAAAAATACCTCAGTTCCAGGAAGAGTTGTTTTGACTCTGAGGCTATTTGGACTTTGTTTTATGAAAACAAACACTTTAATCAAGATACCATTTTTCCTGAATTTTCACTGTGAAGGTATTTTCTGAAGCAAAGTCTCTTGAGCCAATAATAATTGAATGATAATATTCTAGTCAACACTGTTAAATCATCTCAGTTTTTTCTCCATTCCCACTTTTAGTTTCCTGAGATTATTTTCATCAGGATCAATCTCTTTCCAGGTACATTTTATAGTAATGCTTTGAGAAGTTATTTGTCCATCTGGCATTCCCTTCCCCTTCTTCAGGTAAGCACAGCTTACTTTTCCTTTAGAGAACTATCATTCCACACTTCCACAGGATCCTATATATCTACAAATCCCAGAGCTGCATCCCAGCCCACCAGCACCCTCTCCCACAGCAATCCACGCCACTAGCACTCCCCGTGACCCCAAATGCAGAAGGGGCTGTGATCCTGATGGGCCAGTCCAGGTCCTCTATTCCCAAACCAGAATGACTGGCATTGAAATGGTCACTCTTCTTGAACTTTGCTATATGGATGCTGAGAGAGAGTGTGCACGCCTGATCAATTTGGAGCAATAGCTGTAAGGATACGGTTTTTGAGCTGCCGGTACTATCTTCCCAACTGGAGGGAAAGAGTAAGAGCAAGAGAGAGAGGAAAGAGAGACTGAGGGAGAAAGAAACCCTGTATGTCATCTAAGCCCTTGGATCCAGCAGAACCTGACTTTTTAAATCCCATAACTGTGGACTTCCCAATTATGGGAATGGATGGACTCCCTCTTGTACTCTAAACTAGTTGGATAGAATCTCTCTTACTACTCAAAGTCCTGACAAAAACTAAGGCTTTTCATTGGGCTTGCTCTGATTTAAATTTTGGCCAAAATTGTAATATTTATAATGGATTATAAATTCATTTTTATAATTACTAGCTTCTGCTAGTAACAAAGGCCTATAGTACTTTATATAGCAGAAAGTAAACATATCTTTTGACTATAACTTGGATTTCCAAGCCCATTATGCGCCTAGTTACAACCAATCTTTGCATCATATGTTTAGAATGAATGAACAAATGATTGAACAGACAGATGGGCTATAAGTCTTTCAGATATCACCCAGCACCTACTGGAAGCCTCCATCTTGCCAATGAATTACTGGAGTGAACAACTATTTTTCTTAACCATGCATGCATGAAGATACACACACACACACACACACACACACACGCACGCACGCACGCAACCCAACATTGTCCTACAAGGATTAACCAGAAAAAAAGCAAAAGCTCTCTGAAGAAAATATTTGGAATGATTGTTTAACATGTTTAAGGAAGCATGCCATTCCCCCATAGGTAATAACAAAGGTGGGATCAAATTTTAAGAACTCCAAAGGGATGAAGAAACTCCAGAGGGGAATTCGGACGTCTGGCTCAACATCCCTTCCCCTTTCCCTCTGAGGTCCCCCCTTTTCCCGCTGTGTCTCTAAGGATCAGGTCATGCATAATGAGCCTATTCCTCATAGGCTCCACCCCGCTCTGCACAAAGCCTCCAGGATGAGAGTGGGGCATACACTGAGGTGCAAGTCCTGAGAGCTCTCAGGTGTGGAGGTTGAGTGCTCGAGGCTGCTGGCCAAGGCACTCCCAAGGCTCTTCCCCATAAGGGGGTCCTTGGGGGGTGCCACATGGGTACCTGTCAGAGGGAGCACTGGTCGGTGACCCGCAGAATAGGTGGATGGGGCAGCCAGGCCAGCCGAGCACACAAGGTGTTCCGTACCTGGCACTGGGCTTGCTCTGCTCTGAGAGAAAACACCCTACCCTGTTCCATCAGTGTGAAGTGCAGTTTCTCACTTGGGAAGAGGAAGAGGAGAGAGAAGCCAGTCCTGGGCACAAGTATCTGTTAAGATGACTGTCACCATGGTGGCACACAGCTTCTGCTCTAGGCAGGATCTTCCCCATTTTATTCTGTCAAGATGGCCATCTTCACAAAGAGTAAATAGATTATTTTGCAACAGTCACTTAACCCCAGAAAATGAAGACAGACCCTATCACAGCTAGTGGTTGTGTCTCTTTGTCTTATCTGTTGATGGCCTCCTGGGTGTGACATATTTCTGTGGGTTTACCAGTAGGTCAATTTTCTGCATTGGTGGCTCTCTGAAGATAATCATGAAATTATATATATATATATGTATATATAAAATTTATAGAGTCATAGACACGAGCATATTCATTTGTTCACATTTATTTATATACGTGCATGGTATATGTATCTATATAAGCATCACGCACACACACACACACCCACGCGCACACACACATACCTGTCTTATCCATAATTGTCACTCTGTAAAGAGGTGTTCGGCAGATTTTTGAACAAATGGCTTAGTGACCTTTTCTGCTAATAAAGGTAAGAATGCTCATTGTAGAAAAATTAGAAGCTGAAATTTGTGAAGAGAAAAATAAATATCGCTGACAATCTCACTAAACAGAGTAAACTGTTTTGCTTTATCCATTCCTGTTTTCCTCATGTATATCGTAGAGGTATCGTTTTTACATAGTCAGAATTGTGGTATACACAATTCTGAAAACTGCTCATTTCCATTCAGCCTTATGGAAGGCATTTTCCCTGTATTTGTCAAAATAATTTTAAGCCTCCCTATGTATTCCTTCCTAGGAGTCTTCATAAATATAAGTGTGTGATGCCTGGGTGGGACTGGAGAGCGGGCCACACGCCATGCACTCTTCCTTTGAGATTGTTGCCAGGTCTGCCTGAAGGAGCCGCGGAGTGGACAAGGCACTGCTCACTGGCATGCACCACCCCAAACACCCCCCTCACCCCAGCACCAGTGGTGAACCCACCACTTGCCATGACCCTGAGGAGGCCGCTTGCTTAGCCCTGGCAAAGTGCAGATCCCCTTCCCTAGGATGTGGAGGGCAGCCCTGGCACCGATACGACCGGCATTTTGCCCTGCAGAGGAAACACCTGTGAGGCCAGTTAGAAAGGTGCCTGCAGACTCGGGCTCAGACCTCAAGCTGGCACTTTCCATCTGGCCTCCCCAGGGCATCTGAACTCTTAATAGCTGAACAGTAGTGCGGAGGTGCTCTCAGCTATTTGTGTAAGTGATGGCTCCCTGCTAGGTGTGTGTATTATTCAGAGAGAGGCAGGGGGACGAGCTGCCTGGGGGCAGCGTCTTGCCAAGTGGCTGAGTGAGTAATGGGCCTTAGCAAGGGCAGCAGCTCCCGGCTGGCAGCCCCAGGGCCTGGCTATACAACCACCCCCACCCCCACCCCCACCCCCACCCCCACCCCGCCCCATCCACATCCATGCTCCAGCCTTTACCAGATCCATTTCCATTTGGTTGAGCCCAGAAGCACTGAATTCAGAAAAGGAAAAAAAAAAACAACCCAAAAACCCAGGATAGAGAACAAACAGTGTAGAGAAGCCTGATAAGAAAAGATTTAGGCATAAAGACATTTTTATATATTTTTAAAGCACCAGTAAATTCCTTCTCATAAAAATGACAGGAAACCAATCTGGAATGAAAGGGAGAAACTTACAGAATCACCAAAGATACCTGAAAGCAAATGAATACGAGAGAAGAGAGCTCAGAACCTCAGCAATGATGAAGGTGAGCGGCCTTTGCTGGCCCAGCTTGAATTCAGCGCCACCCTGCAGTAGCCTGACTCCAGGCCATCAGAGGTGCCCTCCTGGAGGCTGTGAGGGTTAAGGGGGAAAAGTCAAGGCGTGCTGGGATCCTAGGACCAGCACAGCTCTCTCTTGAAGATCTACCCATTGAGGCGTCTGCTGAGACCTGGCCTTTCCCCTCCCAGGTGGGACCCAGGTAGGGTTATGTGCCCTGTGGGCGTCTCTGAGTACCTCTCAGCCCTCGGAGTCAGCTGTTTTAAGATTGTCTGGGACTCTGCATTTATTAACTAGGCCATTCTTGTTTCTGTTAGTTCACAATGCACAGGAATATTTCTCCTCCTAAAATTGTGAAACACTGATTATAAAAAAAAATGTCTACTTTCATTTTCTGTTCTCAAATCTTAGCTAAATCTTAAATCTGAAAAAATTGTTTTAAGATAAATGTTACCTGGTTTTTTGATTATAGAAGTAACATAGTTTTATACATTTAGGAAAACTGAGAAAAGTACAAAATATTCACCCTTACTATTATTTGAAGGTTGTTGTTCTTTTCTTTTCTCTTCTTTCCTTCTCTTTCTTCTTCTCAGTTGTCCTGGGATGATAAATGCTAGACCCTTGGAGCTTTCCTTTAATTGGGGCATTTTTGAAAAGTCCCAGGAGGTAACCTGAAAAACACAGGATGCTATGGTTAAAAGCGGTGGGTGAATCCTGCCATCCCCTTCTCAGAGATGCTCAGAGGAGTCTTGCAGAAAAATATCACTGTTGGACTTGGTTTACAAAGTCTCAAAATCTTATTTGATTCTGGAACACTTTGTTTCAGGTAACACACATTGCCATCCTGTGGAACTATTCTGCATACACAGTCTTGAAACTGCTGTTTTATCATGCAAAAATTTAACAGCCTGCTACCTTTTCTTGTAATGCTGGCTTGTATGCTCTAAAGAGCAGCCGGCTGGCATCCCCAGGCCCTCGTATGATGATGTTAATTTAGGGGCTGGCCTTTGAAATACCATTCATTGCAATTCCAGTTCGACATATTGAATAGTTTTATAATTGGGCCTCCTCTTACTGTTCTGTTAAAAACATTCAGTGTCTTGTTTCCTAATGATTATCATCATCGTTATCATTAATGACATTTACTGAACATTCATTGCTTCCAGGCACTGTGCTGAGTCCTTTACGTGAATTCCCCTATTTAACCTCATACCAGCTTTATCAGGGAGACAATATTAGTCTTCTCATTTATTAGATAAGAAAACTGAGGCTCAGATTGGTTAAGTAATGTGCTTGGGGTCAGTTAGCTACTAAGTGGTTCAACTGGAATTGAAATTCATGTGGCCTGTCTGTTCTTAACCATCATATGTTATTCATTTTAAACTATCTCAGGTCCAAGGTTTGCAAACATCCAATGGAGATTTAGTGTGCACATCTTAAGATCTTACGGACTTTTCCCTCAACATATTTATATCCCTAATCTAGCTGATTACCTAGATGACTTCCCTTTCTCTTCTGGCCCTTTCCTCTTACAAGTATTGATTAAATTTCTACAAGATTTGAAACACTGAGTTAAATGTAAAAATGAAAATTCAGTCTGAGACTTGGACCCTTTCCTTAGGAGGCTAACAGTCCAATGTAAGATTCCAAAGAGTAAATCACTGACTAAAATAGAGCACACATTCCTCAGAGAACCCAGAGGAATTGCATCTAGATCAATGGGAATCAGAGAGAATCCTCCAGAGAGGGTGGCAAGAGAGGTGAGTTTTAAAGAGCAGGTGCCCCCTAGAGAGGACAAGGATTGACATTCCAAGAAGACAGACAGGTATGCTCAGGGCCAACGAGCCACAAGTGCTGGAGCTGGGCTGGGCTGAAATGAAGGCAACGGGCCCAGGCAGGAGGAAGACTAGTGGGACAGGCAGGGTCAGGTCTGGAAGAGGCCCTGTGTACTGAACGGAGGGATTTTAGATGTATGGATAATGCGATGATTAGATTTGTGTTATAGAGAAACCGCTCCAGCAGCAGCAGGGAGTCTGCCTGGGAAGGAGAGGTTAGGCACAGGGGGCAGAATGAGGAAGCAGGAATTTAGTGGGAAAAAGGATCCAGAACTGCCCTAAGGCGGCGACAGTGTGGGGAGACGAGAAGAGATAGATTGGAGAAAAATGCAGGAAGAAAAACTGAGAAGATTTGACTGACGTTTATAGTGGGAAGTGAGCGAGGAAGGAAAATCACTCCTGGATGTTTATGGAGGTGATGGAGGCAGGAACTGGAAAGGACAGAATGACAGCCATAGAGGATAGACGGTACCAGTGACCGTGGGAGCCCAGAGGGAGATGGAGCTGGTGGCAAGGAGCCTGTGTGTCTGGCTTGGACAGCTCAGTGGGTGAACACTGAGACAATCTGGGGCTTCATCTCAAGAAGCCTACCTACTATTTGACTTGTCTATCTTCCTAGAACTGTGAAACATTGGTTTAAAAAAAAACATTTTTACTTTCTGTTCTCAAATCTTAGCTAAACCTTAAATGTGACAAAATTGTTTTAAGATAAATATTATTTTTTTATTATAGAAGTAACACATTTTTACTTTATACGCTTAGGAAAATTGAGAAAAGCATGAGATGTTCACCTATACTATTACCTTAGAGAGATGTATTTGGAGGTTGTGTACTCTTTTCCTCTTCCTTCTCCCCCACCTTCCCTCACTTTCTCTCTTATGTACGCGTTTTATTTAGTCATTTATCCATTCATTCATCTATTTATTCAACTGATATTTATTGAACATCAATTATATGCCAGGCATCGTTGTAGGCAGTGGGGAAATAGCAATAAACAAAACAGTACCTCAAGGAGTGTAAATTCTAACGGGAGAGATTCTGACAATAAACAAGTAGATGTATGTTGGGTGGCAGCGTGTGCTATGGGCAAAATAAATAAAACTGGGCAAGCGAGCTGTAAAGTACTGGATGGAGATTTGCCATTTTATGTAGAGTGGTCTGGAAAGACCTCTGATAACCTGAGGCATTCAGTAGAGCCTTGACAGAGTAGGGAAGCAAGCCATGAAGCAAGCCCAGGGAAAGAGTGTTCTGGGCAAAGGCGAATCAAGTGCCAAGGCCCTGGGGTGAGAGAAGGCTTAGCATGTTTGAGGAACAGAAGCTCATGGCTGGAACAGAAGGAGTGAAGGGGAGAATAGCAGATGAAGTCATAGAAGGAGAGGGAGCCAGATCAGACTTATTAGAGAACAAATCCTTGGAAGGACACATAGAGACCAGTTTAGGAGGCTGTTTAAATATTCTGCTGAAGAGATGATAGTGGCTTGGACTGTAGGGTAGTGGTGAAGTGGTGAGAAGCAATCAGATCTGGATCCATTTCCAAAGCAGTTTGGAGAGATGTGTGAGGCAGGGGTCAGAAGATAACGTTTTGAATGGAGCTTTTGTTCACTGAATATATTATATTTGTTTATTTACATACCTGCATATGTTTTTATATAGTTGAAAATAATTTTATATCCTGCTCTGCCCCACCCACCACTTGTTTACTCTAAAAGCAGAAAACTAAAGGATGCCAAACAGAAGACATACTTCCTGTTCACCTTCTTACTGTTTCTATCCTTATCCCCCTTTTCCTCTTTTTTCTTATCGGACAAATGAAATATACATGAATTAAGCCATGCATTCTGAAGTTTGCTTGTGAGGGGACTTGGCTAGAGGCTGCACTTTCTTTGAACTGTGTGGCCTGTGGCCAAGGGAAATAAAGTTTAATTAATGCTAATTTTTCTAACCCCTTTCTTTGCCTTTTCAGCAAAATAAAACTACCTTTGGGAGAACTGGCAAAAAAAAAAGTTAAAACGGATACTACACTACCGAGCCTAGCCACTGATATAGCAAAAATATTTTCCTACATGACTACGTTCGGTCACAAATGATAAAATATTTTATCTTGCTCCTTCCCCTACCTACCTCTCTATTTAAAGTTTGAAGAAGTCAGTTGATTTTCATTCATCTTTATTTCTTTAGAAGATTTAGACAGTCTGTGAGTTTGTTTGCATTGGGTTGTGATCTGAGTGCTGGGCTTGGTTGGCTGTTATTACAACGGCTAGATTGTAGGGTACAGAAAGACCTAGCAGGGCGGGCCACCTGCTGGGATACTCACTTAGGTTCATTTGTTGGCCTTTCCCGTCTGTGAGAGACTACATTAGACTAGCTACTTAGGGCCCAGCTATTAGGGAGTAATTTTGCCTATTTCCATAGTTAAGGGTTTTGTTAATTAAGTTTAGAAACAGGGTATGTCCTCATTGTTCTACCATGAAGACCATCAGCGGCTCGAGTTTAAGGGGCTGCTTTCCTGCCTTTGGTCTACTTGCTGAACATCTTCAGGTTATGTTTATAAAGTAATTAAAGTGTAGATTATGCAGTGGCCTCTGGAAGCTACAGCATTCCCACGAGAAAATGCTATAACATAAAGCCTTAGAGTCTTATGGCTGGATAATCATTTGAAAGAATTTAATCTGGTCCCATCCTCTCCCCCATTTCCCCATGCCCAGATCAAAAAACAAAGCAAACAACACAAACAAATGACCAGAAACAAAATCTTCCGCCACCCCCTCCCACTATTACCTCCAGCATACTTTAAAAATGAGGAAACCCAGGCCAAGAGTATGAGGGGTCACCCAGCATGTGAACAGCAGAGCTGGGGCTTGGCTCAGAAGGCTGGTACAGAGCACCCAGTGGCTGCCGTGAAAACCCAAACACATTTGCTGTTTGGTCACTCTTTGGCTGTGGCTTTGGATTAGGTCATGAATGGGGGCAGTGACATATCTAACATGGACCAGTGCATTGGCCGCCAAAGTAAAATCCCTTTATAATCCTTTCCCTCCTCCAGTTCCAACTGGAAAGATCTGGAGCACTGAGAGCTGTGGGAGGTTGGGGCACAGTAGTGGAAACTCAGAGCCTCACAGACATGAGACCGACTGAGAGCTGTGATGGGCTTGCCTTCAGTGGAGTGCTGTGTTTGTTTATGAGGCCCTATTCCTGTTGATGGTAGAAAACACTTGATCTTCTCAATTCAAGCTCCATCAGTCTCTTCTGATAATAATAATAGCCTCTTTGGAATAATTACTTTCCCTCTTCTCAAGGGCTTCCCCTACATCTTCCTGCACAAAGAGGCATTTGGTTAGTTGCAGGGAAAACCCATGTATCCTCCTGGCATTGGGATGGATATTCTCTAGGACTTCACTGAATCTGTCACTGAGTGGCTGAGGTTGATGAATCTACCTGTGACCAGGCGTGTCACAGCCTGATGGTCAGATTCTCATCCTCCACAGAGCTGCTTGAGTGTCCTTCTGACATGGCAGATGGCTTCCTGCAGTGTGAGTGATCCGAAAGACCAAGGCAAAAACTCCAGTGCCTTTATGAACTAGTCTTGGAAGCCATATATTCTCACTTCTGCTATATTTTATTGGTCACACAATCAAACCCTGATGCATTGTGGGAGGGGACTATATAAAGGTGCAAATATGAGGAGACAAGGATCATTGGGACCCATCTTGGAGGCTGGCTTCCATAGTAACTGAGGTGTGTGTGCTCTAAGATGGTAGGAACAGATAACCCAGCAGACAATTTACAGCAATCCATGCACCATCACCAAATTCACTGCTCTGTCAGTGAAAGTTGCAATAATATATACACTGTGGAGAGGACTTAAGATTAGGAGGAACTCAAATGTTTCTCATGTGGAAATACTCTTACTCACAGTCTCTTCATGTTCTTCAGTCTTGGAATTACAAATAACCCCCCTCTGTCATTTTGTTATGTCAGATGTAAATATTTAGAAATCTGTTCTTGGTAAGCACCTGAGAGGGTAATGTGTCAAGTGTCACTTAGTGCTACCATCTCAGCCAAGGCATCCTCTAGATATCAACTTGTTTTTTTCTCTTTATTTAGGGGGTGGTTTGTCATTGTGACTTACTGGGAGAAGAAAAGGAAGACCCAGGGGGCCATGAGGCCCTTCCACAGTCTTTATTTTAGATAAAGATAGTCCTTCTCATTTTTATTAATAAAAAAGATGCAGTGTGGTACACGTTCATGGAATCTTACCATGTTAGAACCGGAAGAGATTTTAGCAATCAGGCATTCCAGTTCCTTTATTTCACAGGGGAGGAAGCTGATGTCCTGATGAGTGAGGAGATTTGTCCATTATCAGACAGCTTATTAGAAGCAAAGAAGCAAAGCTAGAACTAAAATCCAAACTCTTGAATCCCGGTCCACTGTGTTTCCTACTACTCCAAGCTGTTTCTAAATCTTCATTTCAGAAATTTTTTGATGTAAAATATTCTGCCTCTATAATAAGTTTCTGACGTAGATCATTCTTTTTTTTAAGGAAGTCATTATTCTTTTGGAATCAGAGTTTATTTTGCGAATTCGATGACAGTTATGTGCTCACTTCCAGAAATATGCACATACTCATACACATACAACATTCAGTGTGCAAATTCAGGGAGTGCAGACCATCTGAATGCCATCCTAGGGGAGTGAGCAAGTCAGGTCAAAAACACTATTTAAAAGTTTATTTATAAATGTTGCTTTAAATATTAATGTGTTCTGCATTTCCAAAATTATACTGTAAAAATATTCTTGATGGGCTTTGTACCCCCAGCACCTAAACAACATTCTGATTTAGATTATGTTTCCTCCTTTGGAAGCTGCATTATCTTTTGGCTTCTTCGCTTGCAATGATTTTTCTTCAAGCCTGAAATGTTTCTTAATGCATCTTCCAAAGCGTTCTATTTCAGGTCTATCCTTGTCTAGGGAGACTATCTTTATCTTATTTAATTCAAAATACTTTTGTTTTATAGACTAATGAAAGACTGTGAGGTTAAATCCACCACCTGTAGACCTTCCCCCACTGTGCGTCAGGCATTATTTCATTACCACATGACAATTCCAATCAGAATTCAAAGCTCGTACTGACAGCTTGAGTCCGTGTGGACTCACCTAAAAATCCAGAAATAGGCTGCTTTGGGTTGTTCATCTAAGTCTTTCATTCTGCCATTCAACTAGATGACTATTTCATATCTTTCATATTTTCCTCCCTCCTCAAATTCCAATGCCCCTTCCCTCATCCTCATCTCAGATAAAGAGCTTATTTTCTATTTCACTAATAAATTGAAGCAATCTGAAGAGAATTTTCACAGGCTCCTATCACCATATCCTCCCATCTCTCTGCACCAATACTGTCAGTATCATGTGCCCTCTGGTTAGGATGAGTGAACTGTCCAAGGTCAATCCCTCCACTCATGCACTAGGTCTTATTCCTTCTCTCCTACTCAAGGACACAACTCCAGCAACCTCCTCTTTTTACTCAAGCTCTTCTCTCTATACCTAATTGTTCCCATCAGCATGCAACTGTACCATTATCTCTCCACTGTACAACAAAGCAAAGAACACGCTCTTGATCTCAGATTACCCTCTAGCTATTATCAGATTTCTCTGCTCTCAGTTACAGCAAAACTCCTTGAAAGAGTAGTCTCTACACTCAAGGGTCCATTTCTGCTCCTCTCATTCTCTTTTGAATCCACTGCAATCAGGATTTCACCCCCACTACTCTGGAGAAATAGCTCTGGTCAAGGCCACCAATGAAGGCCATGATGGTTACCACAACTACGTACCCAGCCTAAGGTATGCCATCTATTGCCCCTCTGAGACCTGTCCCTAAACTTCCTGTTTGTGAAATACTCAGGCTATCACAAATGGAAGGAAAGAGATTTTACCCATGTGCTCCCCAAATTTGATAATGCTGCATATCTAGCCCCTATTTTGTACAATGCAATTTTATGAGACAATTAAGTCCATTCAATTGAAAACGTAAATTTTTCTAGGTCTACACATACAAAGGGGTTCATCGGCAACTATCCAGTAACTTTGGACTGTTTAGGCAAAGAGGTAAAATAACCAAGACATTCTGCTTCCCCTGGCCCCCACCCTCTTGGCCTCAGTTGGAGCTATTTGACCTTGAAAGATGTTAGCGATGGTCTCAGTGTTTGCTTTCCCTTTTCCTGGGGAGAAGGGCCCAAGGTCTAGAATGTCACATATTTTACTTCAAAGGAAAATGCACAGCATGAAAATGGAGTTTTAGGAGCCAAGCAAGCTGCACCCTGTCTTAACAGACAGCAACCAAAATGGTCTCTCCATGGGCCCTGGAGCAGATGACTGCACATCAGACTCCCAGGGGAGGCTCAGACGGACAAGACAGCGGTGGACTCTGGGGGGTTGGGGGAAGGCATTCCAAATAGATCTACATTAGAAAGGACTGTGTTATAAGTGACTCAGGATTTATTGCAGTGGGATATGTATGTCTTCCTCACCAACCAGGAGGAGAAAAAAAAAGGATCTCAATTCATCTTTTAAGAACTCAGACTATTTCTTCTTTGTCTCCTCATGGGGCATTCTCCATTCTATCTCCTTCCAGAATGAAAGGTTCATTTATTTTCCTAGATAAGGTCTGAATAAGGGCAAAATATAATTTGAAAGCAGTCAGGCTTAAGATAAATCAGTCATAAAGAGGCAATTACTTTATATTAAATCTGTGTCCTTTCTAAAAAGGAATTTGTATTTATCAATTAACTCATTTTCACCATTTAATTTTTCTAAAGGAGATCATGAACTTAAAAAAATTCATGGTTTTTTTTTCTATTTGTAGAAAGATTTAGATAGCTTGGGGTTTCATATCATATTATAGTCATCCTTTTCATCAACATTTTCTAAACATTGAGAAGCACTGTAGATCTCATTTTTTAATTTAAACATTCAAAAAAGCTCATGCTACATTTTTGTCATACTTTCCAGATTATTAGATTAGTAAAAGGAATGTATAGCAGGCAACTGAGCACAGCAAATAATCAAATGTCATTTGCAATCAGACTTGAGTTTGAATTTCAGGTCTACACTGCAAGATCTGGGACTTGTTACTTAATCTTACGAAGTCTCAATATCCTCAACCAGAAAATGGGGATACAAATGACATGTAATTGTAGTGAATATCTATTGTTTTGGCCCATCTGTCATGCATTTTCTTTTCTTCTAGACCAGGTCATTTCCTTTTCCTCAGGAACTGTCCCTCCCCTGTTCTTGGCCCAGAAAGTCCTGGTGGAGCCCACTTCCCTCTAGGCTTGGGGTTGGACACATGACTCAGAACTTCCAATCAGGGCACCACACTTCCTTGGCTACAGTGACAGGTGATATGTATGTGTTCTAAGCTGGATCAGTGACTTCTGCTAATGCTACTGGAAAATCAGTACATTCTCTCCACAAAGATAGCTAGAAAATAAGCCTAGGGGAATGTGTGCCCATTTTTGCCACCCTATAAAGGATCTTTCTTGAGAATGAAACCAACAAAGAGAAGAGCAAAGCCAAAAAAATTAAATGGAGAAAGCCACTCTCCTAAAGATATCATTTGGGTTATTGGCTACAGCTAGTCCCAAAGCTCAATGCAGCTCTGGATTTCTTAATTATGTAAACAAAAATTTCCATATTTTCAAAAGCCAATTTAAAGTGGTTTTCTGTCACTTGCAACCAGAATAATCCTGAATACTGCAGGTATTAACACCTGGAGGTGGGGAGTTGCAAGGGATGAACATAACATGGAATTGGTTAAGTCAGGATGGGGGAATGGAATGCCGAGGATTCCCTTTCTCCTGGCCAGAAAGTTGGTAACACCTGTAATGTGGTGACAAAGCTTACTGTTGCAGGCATTAGTATCTCACCCAACAGTTGCAGCTCTCTGCCTTCCAGACGTATGCTAGAATTTAATTTTATGGCTCCTGTGATTGAGTGGGGTCATGTGACCTGCCTGTTCTGACCAATACATTTTGAGCAAAATTAAGCACTTAACTGTTGGTACAAGATTTTCCTGAAGCACTCCTTGCTCTCATCATGGCAACCCACAATGCTGGGTTCAAGATACTGGCTGAACTTCTCAGTTGGGATAAGTGGGGCGCCCCCCTGGTGACCAATAAGGGGCATGAAGCATGAAGAAGAAACAAACCTTAGTAGTTGTCAGCCACTGAGATTTTGGAGGCGTTGGTTAATATAGTGTAGTTCAGTCTTTCCTGGCCAATGTGCCTACTGTATTTTGGGATTTAAACCATATTTCTATCACAGATCACAGACTTGGTAGGAAGTGTTAGGATTATATCTTGCAGGCTTCAGTATGGCCTGACAAGAAAGACAAAAGCTTTCCTACAGGCTGACCCATCTAAAAGCATGGCATGACAGGGGAAAAACAACTTTCTTAGGTGAGGCCTTGTTAGCCTGTGGTCAGCAGTGCTAGATGACTGCAAGTCAGCTATTCATGAGCTTGAAGGCTCGGCAAAGTCAAATCCTCTTCCCCACGTCACAGTTAGTGCCAGCAGAGGCAGGGGAAAAAAATTGCTGGAAACTCAGGGGGAGATAAGAGTAAGATCTGGGAAAATCCTGATCCCTGATTAATTGAGGGTTCCCAGCTGACAAAGGGGGTGACTGTCAAATTTCAGTGTGCTGAGTCATGTACTGGACCAACTTCTGGGAACGAGGGATGGATGGCTGTGCCTTCCCACCTAGGCTATTGTTTAGCAATCCTCAGAGGCAGAGGCCAAAATGAGACCACAGAGGCACACTGCTAAGGGACAGAAGCTTTGAGATCTGGGTCTGTGTTCAAGTCACCATAATTCAAGCATTTGTTAAGCAACATGACATAGGTGTTAAAAAGCTTGGGCTCTGCAGTCGGTTTAGCTGAATTCCATCCCAATGTCACTAGCTGTGTGACTTTGGGCAAGTTATCTAAGTTCTCCCTGCCTCTGTCTCCTTCCCTACAAAAGAGGGCCAATAGTAGTATTTACTTCATGTGGTTCTTTCAAAGATTCAGTTAAGACAGTGTATATAAAGAGCTTAGAAGACTGCTTAAACATAGAAAACCCTCAATAAATGTATAAATATGTTAGGTATTATGATTATTATTAGCCAAAATAAGGTGCAGATAGTTTGAAGCAACTGGAATTGCCAGAGAAACCCCAGCTTGGCATTAGAATGCCTGTAATTGCTCAACCCCTAAGATGAGCAGGCCCCAAATCCAAACTAACAGGAAGTGGGCAACTATAGGAATGATTACGGCCTCTGGAAGGGACCTCTTCCCCAAAATCCTCTCACACGATGCCATGGTGGACAGTGTACAGGAGAGAACCTTCCAGAGAGCAGAGCTGGAGGCAACCGGGCCGACTGTTCTAGAGCCCACTCCACTGCCAGGGCAGCCACTCCAGCAATGGCCACTCTTGTCCAGCATGAGATATCACCAGTTTTAAACGGTGGCCACTGTATGTTGGGGTTTTTTTTTCTTTTCTCAAATGAAGTATTTTTATTGCAATTACCCTCTTTTTCTTCCACCATTGAATGCTGGGTGTGATTTGGATTTGTGAAGGTGGGGACCAGAGCTGAGCTTGGCGATAAGGGTCAGAGAGAATAGAACTGCTCTGATTAACAGAGGGAGAGAAATACATGTAGGTTTCCTGAGCGTGGAAAGGCACTGAGAGGCTTCGAAGATAATGTGAGGCCACAGGCAGTATAGGGGATAAAGACGTCCTTAAAAAATGCCTGGGGGTGGGTAGAAGACAAGGGTTGAGAAAAGAGGGTAAGAAATAGGTTGCCTAATCATTCAGTTCACCTGCTGCAGTGAAACCCTATTTCTGCCTCCTCACAGCTTTTGAGGTGCCCGCTAACACAAAAGCAGATCTCTGTGGAGATTAAGGAAGGGCTCAATTCTACATCTGGGTCAATATGGTCACAGGTACGGATGCATGTAACTGAACAATTAGCTGCAGAAGCCCTCAAATCCAAAATAATTATCCCCCAACTCTTTAGAAGTCACAAAAATGTGAAAGCAAGGCCTTGGCTGGCCAGAGAGTAGAATGGAGTTTCCAGCCCACCTTATCTGGTTATTAAGGGGCAGGGAGGCCTCGGCTGACAATGGGCTCCGTGTTTTGCCAGGTGTTGAAAGCCTTACTGAGATGAGAGTGAACTTTTCCAGGATATGCTTTTTCAGATCCCCGAAGAATGAAATCAGGAATACAAAGTACTTATGTCCGTATGGCAACCCAAAGTTGATAAAGCTCCTTCAAAGCTCTTCCGACTCTCTGGAAGTTGGACAGCTCATGTCTGGTTTGGATGGGCAATTGCAGCCTGGGATCATTTCCTTATCTTTTCTCCTTTCTAATATTTCTATTTGTCTTCAGGTTATATCCCAGACCCCAGAGGAGTCTTTCATGCTTTCCTATACAAACAGCCGAATGATCATTCCGTCAGGGTTGATGAGTGAGTTAAAGGTTTAAAGGTGAGTGGTCCATGAGTCGCCCTGCTCCAGCTGACAGTCGTCTCAGCGTGTGACATACACTCGTGAACTGCCATGTTCACGGGGAGGAGCGCGATGTGCAGGCAGGTAAAGAGCTGGCAGCACTGTCTCCAGCACCATCCTTGGTCTCTCTGTGGACTGGCTGAGAGCACACCACTTCTACTTGGGTTGATTTCCACTACCCTGAGGGGGGCACAGAAAATCCATCTCATACCCAGTTAACAGGACACCTGGGGGACCTAGCACAGGGTTTAAGAACAATTACCAGGGAGCCTTGTTCTAGAGGAAAACCAAGGCTCACACTGGCAGAGCTCCTCACACATTTACAACACATTTCCATACACACTAGAAAGTCTCTTAGCCAACCTCCACTCTACCTGCTTGCCAGTCCCACTGACTCTCTCCATCTCCTCCATACAAGGTGCTGGCTGAGGACCATATCATACTCAAAACTCTCGATTAAAACTGACTCTGTAGGACAGGGTCTTTGCAAACTCCATGTTGAGATCCATGAGTGCATCATGAAAACAATTTAGAAGGTTGTATCCAGAATTTTTTTTCAAGTCAATAGGTAAAATAGAAGAAAAAACAGAAGAAAAAACATCAAAGTACATGACACATGATAAGGGCAAGGTTAGGTGTATTTTCTGAAATTTTTGTTTGAGGAGCATGCGTGTTTTGTATGTGTATGAGTGTGTGTGTGTGTGTGTGTGTGCGCGCGCGCATGTGTGTGTGTGCATGTCTATGGGGCTGCAACAGCAAATGTCTTTCCTACTCTGGATGTGCACTGAAATAGTTTGAAAGCTACTGCTCTAAAATGCCATGCGCCTCTATTCCCATCTGTTGTGTGGTATACCAAGTTACAGTTATTTCTCAATTTAATTTTAGCAGTTGTACTTAATTTATATTAGTATTTATACTAATTTAACTTGATTAATTTAAAACTGATGAGCTATGAACGTGAAGAGGCAGAGAGTTGTTTCCACAAAAATAGAATTGAATGATTTGGGAAGATTTCATAAAATGAGTTGCCAAAACAAGTGCTATCTGTCAGGTTAAGTTTGGGTGAGACCACTGTAAAATACTGGTGAAGAATGTTTTAAAAATTCAGGACTCTCAATTTATATCATTTTACAAGGGTCTTTAAGTTTTAACTTCTTTATAAGAAATGGATCCAAGCCATAAAGACCATGGGAACATCCTATTGGCAAATCCATACTGGAAGAAGAGACCTATGTCCTAGAGAAAAGCTTGGTCATTGAAGATACAGGTCTATGTTTTAGATATATACACTTAGATAAAATGCCTGTGGTATATATTTATCCTTTTCTATGATTCTCTGCCATAAGGAAATTTTCAGTTAACAAGTCATCCTTTGAGTTGCCACCAAGCTTGGTAAAACATGGCTTTTACTAAACATCCATCTTATTTGAGTCAGAGAGGCAGGTAATGCAGACACTAGCATCCCATTCTGCAGATGGGGAAATTGAGGCCGGGAAGTTAGCAGGGGCAAAGTTAGGCCAACTGGGGAAAGTGTGGCAAGTCTTAAAAGTTTAGTCTAGTGATTGTTTTCAGCTGAGCAATAATCCATTGCTTGCTATGTAATTTTTAAAAAGACATTCATTATCTTATTTCTCTAATATCAAAGAGGTAAACAAAGATAACTGAAGTCCTCTCCCTCGGGTTAATGATGTCCCTGGTGGGAGAAGCACTTCTCAGCTCTCTGGTTCCATTTTATTATTGCCTACGTCCATTTCCTATTTTTCTACTGCAAACAAAATCATTCTTGGCTACGTAACAATGGAGTTTAAAAATCGTAGGTGTCACTGGTAGATACTCAAACACAATGAACCAGCAAACAATTAATTGCACAGACATTAATTCTGTATCAAGTGATACTAGTTCATTGATTCATTAAATAGCTATCTATTGGTTGTCTGCTATGTTCCAGGACTGTTCTAGTTATACTGCGGAAGCAGAGAAAAGTAGAACAAATGCAAACTTGAGTCAGGGCACGAGGCTCAGGTTCTGGCTCTTTTCACAGATATAATCACTCTTGAACCACAGCAAAAATTATTGACCATCTGCTACATGTCAGATATGCTGTTAAATTAAGTTTAAGCGACACCACTGTAAAATATTGGGGAAAATGTAAAAGCTCAAGAATCTCAATTCATATAGCTTTATAAGGGTCTTTTAGTTGTAAAATATCTTTAAAGAAAAGGATTTGTTCAAGAAAGATTAGGGGGACCCTCCAACAGCAAATCTACTGATTATCTACTACGAGTCTAGACATTGAAGATTCAGTGATAACAGGATCCATTAGGAAAATGATAGTGAACAAGACCCCTAGTCTGCTCTCATGGAGCTACAACCCAGCAGGGAAGACAGACTTTAAATAAATAATTACACAAATAAATAATTATGACGTGATAGAGCTGTGAAGGGGAAAGCCAGGGCTAGGGGAGGATGTAGGGAACTGGAGGGCTAGAAGTCACTTTCCTGAGACTGTCTTTAGTCTCTTTCCTCATCGAAAATGAGATGGACACAACTGCCCTTCCTACTGTCCTGTTAGGGGTTTCAAGAGGATGAAATGAGAAAGTGAATAGGAAAGAAAGTGCCCTACACAAGCAGGAGTATTATTAGAAATAGTCTCTGGTGCAGTTCACGGTCCAATGGTACTTAATAAATGCAGGAGAATGGAAAGAAGAAATAGAGTGAGAAATGATATATTTGTGGAAGAGTAAATCAATTATTTGGAGGAAAATGCATTATATACCTGAATATAGCTAGAAGGTTTAGAAACTTACTTTCCTTGTTGTTGCTTTTGACTGGAGCTAGTATTTGTTGAGATCTTTCCCAAATCTGCTAAGGCCTTTTCTTCCCCCTCTCTCCCCTCACACCCGAGTCCTCAGCAGAGAAAATCTGTTTGTTTCTATACCCAGCCAGGGTTGAGTTTTATTCTTTATTTCTCAACAGTACCAAGATACCTCCAGACATCGGTACTGAGAAACTGCTTCTCATCCAGCCCTTTCCTAAGAGCCCTGTGCAATGTGACAGAAGCCATCTCAGCATTTTTCCATTTTCCCCCCAGCCCTAGTCCCTAGTCTTATCTCCCCTCCCTCATTCTTGGTAGGTGAACACCCCCCGCCGACACACACACACACACAACCACACTCCTATTTTTCCTGAGAAGAATGAGGCTGCATGGACAACAAGAGTTCCTTTCTCCTCAAAATAACAGCTCTTGTGTCCTCTTCCATTGAACCTGTCTCGGAAGTGTCTTGCTTCTCTTCCGAGGATAAACATAAGGCTAATTCCTGTTCATTCCTTCTTGACTCCAACCTTGGTCCTTCATTTATCCTCTGGAACTCTTCCTTTTGTCCGTGCACAGCAGATCTCCTCTATTTTGGAAAGAGCATAGCTCTGGACCCCACTGCATCTTTAACCCACCATGTGATTTCTCTCCTTCCCATCTCTGCCACTTTCTGGGTGAGTCCTCCCCACCTCCACCTCCTCGCCACCGGCTTTCTCTGCGTCTGGTTCCCGCCTCTCCTGCTACTGAGATTGCCCTTAAGAAAGGCTCCGTGACTTTTTAACAACAAACCCAAAGGTGTTTTCTCAGTTCCTCTCCTCTCTGACAAGAGAAAGAATGTATGAAGGGGAACCAAAGACTGAGGCAATGCAAAGAATCAGAAGGGGCCCGAAGAGGACTGCATCAAGAGTGTGGGTTTATTCACGGCCCCGGGTTCCTTTCTCTTCCTCTCTTCCTTGGAGCAGTCATCAACAGTAGCCTCTGTGCATGACCCCAGGTTCTCCATCCTCAGCCCTGGCCTTTCTTTAGTCACTAGAGATCATTAGGGCTCTGGTGTTACAATTTGTAATGTAGTTCATGAATAGCCTGAACAATCTGCATGGCTTTCAAATGTTCTCTCTGTCATGTCGTCAAAACTTTGGGACTTAATAAAGGCACACCACCCAAGGCTTGTGAGGCTCCTCGTCCCATTAAATCCTATCAAGTGCCTGCCTCCAGAAGGTAAAGAGCTTTACTTAGAAATGCATGGAAAGAAATCAAGCCGGTCTGAATGGAGTAAACGCCCAAAGCACAGGAGCTGTTATGAGTATTAACGAGCCCACGGGTTAGTGGAGAAATGTCCCCCTCATGGCCTTGTCAACCAATCTGCCTGTTCTCTCCATTTTTTACTAAGCAGAAAAAAAGTTGGCTTTCAGTAATGACTGTCAAGAGAATACAGTAAAAGAGCAGATTCCTCTCTCTCCTCATATGCTAGAAATGAGAAACACCGTGTCCTTACCTGGCCTCTATAGGGCTACAGTGTGGTCCGTTTCTTTTTCTCAACCATCACTGGCCTGCCACCCCAACCTTTGCATCGGCCTAAACCAATGAATCAACCATTTCCTAGATCAACCACTTTACTATCATGGACATGATCTGAGCCTCAAAATGTGGTCTTTGTAAATTGTGTGGACTGAAACTTCTGTATATAAAAAAACACAGGAAGATTTTAATATTCAGTTTTGATGTTTCCACCATGGGTAAACCATTCAATTTTTGTACATCTCAGTGTAGTTATAAAATACCTCTTTTTAGTTACAAAATGCCTTAATTTTTCTTTTGATCAATTCAGGATTCCAACTCACTTTCTCTGTCAGCTAGTGAATTCCCTAAGGTCTCAGTACTAGGAATAGGTGGGCTTCTAAACATCTTTCTTTTTATCTTTTGATACTAAGAAGCATGGACTGGCCCATATTTCCCTCTTGCAATGGCCACAAGGAAGCTCAAGCTCAAATCTGCAGACTGATGCTGGTGGCAAAGTGTATGATCTACATACGCTACCAAAATGTAAGGTCTAAATTTTATATCTAACCTTACCCTTGCTTAATTTTTTCTACCTTTATCCCAATCCCCAATCTTTTTCTCACTTATCTGATTTTGTTTTATTCTTTATATCATTTGTAATTATGTAAGCTACCATAAGTCATACTAAAATAAATCCAAACTCTTTAGTATGGCAAAAACCAACCCCTCTCTCATGTTGCCCCTGATCACCCCTCTAAATGCATCCTCCATCACCTTTCCCCTTGTTCACACTGGCCGCTGCTGTTCCTTACACTCACCAAGCACTGTTCTATCTCAGAGCTTTTGCACTTGCTGTTCCCTCTTCCTGCCATGCTCTTCCCCATCAAGGCTCACCCCTCCCTTCATTCAGGCCTCTGTTTCAGTGCCACCTCTTCAGATAGGCTGCTTCTGTTCACCATGTCTAAAGCAGCATCCCCTATTCCTTTTGCCTCCTACCCTGCTTTTCTTATTTTAGAATCTTTATCATGACCTAACATTATAGAAAATTTTATATCAGGCAGACTGGAGGAGTGGTTATGAGCACAGACTCGGGAAGCAGATTGCGTTCGTATTCCAGCTTTTCCACTTACCAGTTGTGTGACCTTGGACAAGTGATTTCACTTCTCTGTGCTTCAATCTCTTCATCTGTAAATGAAAAACATACAAAATAGTGCCTGGCACATAGTAAATGCTAAGTATCTCATTGTAAATAATTAAATTAAATACTGTTTATCGTCTAACCCCCACTTGCTCTGTCTTATGTATGACTATATTCTTAGCTTGAAGAACAGTGCCCAATATATGGTTGATGCTTAAATGTCTGCTGAATAAATTCTCTTCTGGAGTGAAGTAAGGACATTAAAAGTTAAGTAAATACATTTTAAACCTGGGGTTAAAAAGAAAGAACACTGGGCTAAGATTTAGAAGACGGAGATTTCAGTTCTTGCTTTGTCACTTAGGAGCTAGTTGATTTTAGGCAAATTAGTTAAAATTTGCCCAAGTCAACTACAAAGCTGGAATGAGACAAGTCAGCTCTGCTGCAGAGGCACAGGGAAAGTAAATTAAGTCTTTTACAGACCTGCATTTGCTCCATAAATAGAGGTTATATTGTTTCCTGAGGAGAAAGTGAAGCTGTGTTTATTAAGCACTTCTATGCTGTGGGCTCTGAATTAAGCCCTGGGAATATGGAGACTAAAGGCTTGGTTCACCTTGGGAATATGGAGACTAAAGGCTTGGTTCACCTTGGGAATATGAGGACTAAAACTTTTTTTGTCAGCTCTAAAGGAACTGACAAAATCATAAGGAATACAGAAGAGTCAGCAATTACAATAGAGTGATGAGTGCTCTGGTTGAGGTAAGTTCTGGAAACACAGAGGAGAAGCACTTCTAGGTATGACCTTCACACTGAAACTTGGAGGGTGAAGTAGAAACATCTGGGTGGGTAGAGTTGTTCTAGACAAGAGTGTGTGTGCAGATGTGGAGCTGTTTTCACAGCATATTTCAGGAACTGAAGGTAATGCAGCCTGCCAGGTGGCAGGTGCCTATGAGAGGCAATGGCAAATGATGATGCAGAACAGGTAGGCAGGGGTCAGATCTCACGGGGTGATGCTAAGATTCTCCCCCTCGCCCTCCCACTCCTCCCTAAAAGTGGCCTGAGTACCCTCCGCAGGTCAGAGATCCCTCTTTGCCCCAGGGGACTTTCTGACTCTTGTTTGGCTTCAATGTTGCCTGCTGAGATATGTGCCCTGTGCCTGGGGGAAGCCAACAGCATTTCTCAGAGAGAAGCTGGATGATAACCCAGGTCATGAGACCTGGTCAAATTTTTCCTAGGCGAATATGCATTAAACCTTCCAATGCTTGAGGAGACGGATGAAGAGACAGCATGGGCAGAGGAGAAAGAAGGGCAGCGGGAGTTAGATGCAATCCCATTCTTTTAAACACCTTGGAGCTATTTCTCCTTTTCCCCGAATTCTTTCTTTCATTGCCTTCTCCCATCATGGCAAATGAGCTACCCTGACGGCCCCAATTCTCCACCTGTCTCTGTAGTCATGCCCTTTGCCATGTGAGCTGTGGCATGAAGAGGCTGGATGTAATTCCCTACCCCTTGATGTGGCTTCTCCACGTGCCTCCCTTTGGCCATTAGAAATCATTGGAGGTGCTGGCACGCAGGTTCCAAGCCTAGCCCTCAGTTCCCTGCTGGAACCTTTCCTCTGTCGTGAGGACAAGCCTGGGCTGCAAGAAGAGAAACCAAGTGGGAGATTGCCAAGTCATCCCCTCTGAGGCCATTCTAGAACAGCACCCCATCCCCCCGGCCCCAGCCAGCCCGGCAGTTGACGGCAGAAGCATTACCAAGTCCAGCTGAGGTGTGCCAAACCCTGACCACCAGCAGAATCACTTACCCAACCCTTAGGCTTGGGAAAAATCATTAATGGTTGTTGGTTAAACTACAACATTTTAGAAGGTTTGTTATTCAGAATGGCTAGCTAATACTCTTGCCAATATTTATTGTATTTCCTTTTTGTCCCTCCTTCCTCTAAAAGGGCTGGGGAGGCATGACCCTGGTAAATAAATTAGGGATAGGGCTTGACTCACCATCTGGGGACCTCTTCTCTCTACTCTTTCATACCAAGGTGTAAAGTTTCTATTTATATGAGTACTAATGGCACCATTTGTGCTGCAAGATGTGTTTTCCGTTCTGATAAGCGATTTTTCCCTTCACCCATAGCATTACTCCTCTTCATTCCTGAGGCTGAAGGTCAGTGCTAATTGGCATGGTTGCTCAAATCTTCTCTGGGCATCACCTCCCAGAAAATCTTTGCAAAGTGGAGGACTCAGGGGGAAATAGCAGAATTCGGATCACAGCCTGCAGATAATTTCTCTGGCTCACCACAGGCCTTGTTTGCTGGTGGTGATAAAATAAAGGCTGGGAGCTCAGCAAGCAAAGTGACTCCAGAGCGATGTGTGGCCAAATTGTCTTGATGAGAAGGCAGGGAGTTGTAAGGCCAGCTCACCCTTTAACGGGCACTTTGTGCCTGTCTGGCTCCTCATCCCAAGATGGGGGAAAATCTGTTAGTGAGATCCATGCCGTTCACTTCTCACACTAGAGCCATCTGGGAGAAGTCTTACTCATTTCTTTTCTGATGCCCTAATTGGAACTGCTGACGGACTTGTGTGTACCTGAGTGGCTTAAGATGGGGATGCTGAGCTCTGGTAACCAAAGCATTTTAAAGGGCAGCGGGAGATGTCGTTCACATTGTCTGCATATCCGTTTGGATGGATGTGGATGGATGCCAGGAGCAGCCAGCCTGGAAGGTATCTGTGCAGAGATTGCTGATTTGCAGTGACCTCTGACTGCACTTCAGCTGCTAAATCCTGCCGACCCCAGCGAGCTGAGATTGAATATGTTGGAAGTCAGCTGGCAAAGAGTCGGGGCTCATTTTCTCAGCCTTCCTTCAGCATCTCAGGGTAACACAGACAGGATGCCTTCTGAAAAAGGCCTTCTGGCTATGATTTTCAGTGGCAGGAGGTGGGGCTACCTCCAAATTTGACATGAAAAAACAATTCAGACGTGGTCGGTTGGTTCCAATTAATCACCCTCATGGATCTGCAGATGACTGAAGGGGTTATAGACCAACCTTTTGGTTAATGGTTTACAATCTCACAACTTGCTCATTTAGTCGTCATTCCCTGGGAGGCCAGGCCTGTTGTTGTTTCAGGTAACTAAGTTGCAGCATCTCCAGGGGAACTTGTGAGCGTAAGTGGAGATGAGAAAGGGTCCAGGGGAAGCCAGGATTCCTTCTGCACTGTGTTCCTTTGCATTTCACGGAGTAGGCTCTTCCTATGTAAGGCATTCAAGTCATTCATCAAATTTTTATTGGGCACCTACTATGTGCCAGGGACTGTTGTGCGTGGGAATGCAGCATGGCTCCTGCTCCAGTGTTTCTCAAGAGGTACAAGGCTCTTCTCTGGAACGTGCTGTTCTGATTCTCCTGGCACCCAGCACAGCAGCCCTTCCCTCCCTGCATCCACCAGGCTCTAATGTGGCTAGAAGTACTTGGGAGGTTGAGGTGGAGGCTTTTCCTTTCCCCAGAAACGTGATGAGAGACTCTTCTTATATATCTATGAAAATGAAACTTCTGTGTTTTGTTCATTTTTACCCCATTGCATTCCAAAACTGATGTAAAGATTATAGGATTAAAGGATATGAGGGGAAATACGGGTAGGAAGAGATACACAGAATATGTGCCATAAAGCCCTATAAATTTGACTGAGGTGGGTATGGGGGGCATGAATTTGGCTCTGAGTGGAAAGAGGAAAACCTGACTGGAATGTGTGGACAGAAGAGACGGCAGAGGCAGGTATCCCTTACTCTCTTAGCCCCTTGCAGAGAGGTGGGCTGGGTGTACTGGGGGCTACGCTCCAGGAGCAGGACCACCCTCTCTGTTGTTCTTCCTTTTACCAGGGTGAATATGAGAGTTCTTGCACAGGAAACGTTAGGCTCAGGTGCCAGTCTTGCTGGGGTACTAGATTTTAGAGGATGCTGAGCAGTACCAGCTGCCCCACACTTGGAGATCTTGGGTCCTGTTCTCTGAAAGTGAAGCTGGGGAGCAGCCTCTCCAGCTAGAGGGAAGGGGACTCACTGTCTCAGCTAGCTTGTTGCCATGCAACCCAGAGAATGTCCTGGGGTCATTCTTTGAACAATCTTCTTATTTCCAAAGCTCTGTGTTTGCACTTTAGAGCTTCCTGATATCAAAACCTTCATCTCTAGGCAAAACCAAAATAATGGGACCATCAAGCAACAGGGTATGTCATAGTGGCAAACATGGGGCCAAAGGATCTTGTGCTGACCCTCATTTCACACTGCAGAAATGGCTGACCACAAGATACCATATGAGGGGCTGCCTGTGGGTCCCTCCCCTCCTGCCCTATATAGGAAGCATTCCCATAACATCTATTAGATGGAAGAATCCTGGGAACTTGCTCCTGGAGGTGCCTCATCACTGTGCCCTGAGGGCTCTTATTGCCTTTAATCTCCCTCCCTGCCTATGTATGATCTTTATCCCTCCTTATCTCCTCCAGAGAAAGGAAGACTATAACTGAGCATACTCCCCCTGGGTTTGTCACATAGCTGGCTAATGTGTTAGATCAGTCATGCATTCTTTCAGTCCAATCTACTACTGAGTGCTGAGAAAATCAATTTCTTAGGTAATAAAATTAATTTCTTAGCAACTAGATGAGTCTGCGTTATCTATAACACAACTGTGCCAAGGTCTTTCAAAAAATCTACTAAGTGATGATAAAGTATCTACTCATTATAGGTTAATAAGCTGATAGTATAAGACATTTATTCATTTTCATATAAATGTAGTGGCTACCCGTTATCATGATTTATTCCCCAAATTTAGTCTTGTGTGTTTAAATTGAGAAGTTACAATGTAAAAGTTTTATCTTTATAGCTGTCATTGGTGTCATATTTATATACATGCTACATTCACCAACATTTTAACAACTGAGTAGCAATATAAATTGAATAACTTTAAAGACTATATATGTTTCCCTCTAGTACAAGGGTAGATTCATTTATATTACAGCCTCATTTCTGTACCGGCTTGGCTGCAGAATGGAATCCAAATGGATTCAACCATTGTCCCCTTTTATCTACTTGAAACACAAAAAATATCATTTTAGTTTCCTTTCCTGTTACTGTAAAAATACTTTTAATATTAAATGGAAAGTAGTGACTGATGAACATATATGCACAATGAATTGTTAGTTTGAAGGTAACTTTTTACTTACATTTGCTAGGGTACAGTTCACATTTTCATATTTCTCTACACTTTTTGAAGAGTAAGGCCCTACATCCTATGATATAATCACTGTTAGTGAATGCTCCAAAGTCAGGTGGACTTAGATTTGAAAGAGCTGTGTGGGCCACTGAAAGCCATTTAATCTTCTAAGCCTTAGTTTTTTCATCTAATAATATTATTCTATAATACATATGTGCATTTATATAATAAAAGAGATATTATTTCCCTCATACGTATGTTGTCAGAATCAATGGAACAGTGTATATAAAGCATTAGCATTTAGAGCAGCAGCCAAATTAATAAATGCTAATCAGCATCATAATTATCGCTATAATTTTAAAAGTTGAGCAAAAGGGTTCCAAATCAAGCTCTTTGTACTTTCCCTGTAAGTTCTCTGGGGGCAGTTCAACAGTTAGTTTAATCTTTCTCTAGGTATCAGATTAACTGAAGGAAAGAGTTGGAGTTCCTAGCAGTTGCTCCCACATGATAATTTCACTCCATGAGCAGATGTAAACGTTAAAGAAATCACCGGAGAGGAACCAAGATGGCGGAGTAGAAGGACGTGCTTTCACTCTCTCTTGTGAGAACACCAGAATCACAACTAGTTGCTGGACAATCATCGACAGGAAGACACTGGAACTCACCAAAAAAGATACCCCACATCCAAAGACAAAGGAGAAGCCACAATGAGAAAGTAGGAGGGGTGCAATCACAGTAAAATCAAATCCCATAACTGCTGGGTGGGTGACTCACAGACTGGAGAACACTTATATCACAGAAGTCCACCCACTGGAGTGAAGGCTCTGAGCCCCACGTCAGGTTTCCCAACCTGGGGGTCCGGCAACAGGAGGAGGAATTCCTAGAGAATCAGACTTTGAAGCCTAGTGGGATTTGATTGCAGGACTTCGACAGGACTGGGGGAAACAGAGACCCCACTCTCGGAAGGCACACACAAAGTAGTGTGCGCATGGGGACCAAGGGGAAGGAGCAGTGACCCCAGGGAAGACGGAACCAGACCTACCTGCTAGTGTTGGAGGGTCTCCTGCAGAGGCGGGGGGTGGCTGTGTCTCACCTTGGGGACAAGGACACTGGCAGCAGAAGTTCTGGGAAGTACTCCTTGGCATGAGCCCTCCCAGAGTCTGTCATTAGCCTCACCAAAGAGCACAGGTAGGCTCCAGTGTTGGGTTGCCTCAGGGCAAACAACCAACAGGGAGGGAACCCAGCCCCACCCATCAACAGTCAAGTGGATTAAGGTTTTACTGAGCTCTGCCCACCAGAGAAACGGTCAGCTCTACCCACCACCAGTCCCTCCCATCAGGAAACTTACACAAGCCTCTTAGCTAGCCCCACCCACCAGAGGGCAGACAGCAGAAGCAAAAAGAACTATAATCCTGCAGCCTGTGGAACAAAAACCACATTCAAAGAAAGACAGTCAAGATGAAAAGGCAGAGGGCTATGTACCAGATGAAGGAACAAGATAAAACCCCAGAAAAACATCTAAACGAAGTGGAGATAGGCAACCTTCCAGAAAAGGAATTCAGAATAATGAGAGTGAAGATGATCCAGGACCTCGGAAAAAGAATAGAGACAAAGATCAAGAAGATGCAAGAAATGTTTAACAAAGACCTAGAAGAATTAAAGAACAAACAAACAGACATGAACAATACAATAACTGAAATGAAAACTACACTAGAAGGAATCAATAGCAGAATAACTGAGGCAGAAGAACGGATAAGTGACCTGGAAGACAGAATGGTGGAATTCACTGCCGCAGAACAGAATAAAGAAAGAAGAATGAAAAGAAATGAAGACAGCCTAAGAGACCTCTGGGACAACATTAAACACAACAACAATCGCATTATAGGGATCCCAGAAGGAGCAGAGAGAGAGAAAGGGCCAGAGAAAATATTTGAAGAGATTATAGTCGAAAACTTCCCTAACACGGGAAAGGAAATAGCCACCCAAGTCTGGGAAGCGCAGAGAGTCCCTTACAGGATAAACCCAAGGAGAAACACACCGAGACACATAGTAATCAAACTGGCAAAAATTAAAGACAAAGAAAAATTATTGAAAGCAGCAAGGGAAAAACGACAAATAATATACAAGGGAACCCCCATAAGGTTAACAGCTGATTTCTCAACAGAAACTCTACAAGCCAGAAAGGAGTGGCATGATATACTTAAAGCGATGAAAGGGAAGAACCGACAACTAAGATTACTCTACCCGGCAAGGATCTCATTCAGATTCGATGGAGAAATCAAAAGCTTTACAGACAAGCAAAAGCTAAGAGAATTCAGCACCACCAAACCAGCTCTACAAATGCTAAAGGAACTTCTCTAAGTGCGAAACACAAGAGAAGAAAAGGACCTATAAAAACAAACCCAAAACAATTAAGAAAATGGTCACAGGAACATACATATTGATAATTACCTTAAACGTGAATGGATTAAATGCTCCAACCAAAAGACTCAGGCTTGCTGAATGGATACAAAAACAAGACCCATCTATATGCTGTCTACAAGAAACCCACTTCAGACCTAGGGACACATACAAACTGAAAGTGGGGGGATGGAAAAAGATATTCCATGCAAATGGAAATCAAAAGAAAGCTGGAGTAGCAGTACTCATATCAGATAAAATAGACTTTAAAATAAAGAATGTTACAAGAGACAAGGAAGGACACTACATAATGATCAAGGGATCAATCCAAGAAGAAGATATAACAATTATAAATATATATGCACCCAACATAGGAGCACCTCAATACATAAGGCAACTGCTAACAGCTATAAAAGAGGAAATCGACAGTAACACAATAATAGTGGGGGACTTTAACACCTCACTTACACCAATGGACAGATCATCCAAAAGGAAATAAATAAGGAAACAGAAGCTTTATATGACACAATAGACCAGACAGATTTAATTGATATTTATAGGACATTACATCCAAAAACAGCAGATTACACTTTCTTCTCAAGTGTGCATGGAAAATTCTCCAGGATAGATCACATCTTGGGTCACAAACCAAGCCTCAGTAAATTTAAGAAAATTGAAATCATATCAGGCATCTTTTCTGACCACAACTCTATGAGATTAGAAATGAATTACAGGGAAAGAAACATAAAAAAGACAAACACATGGAGGCTAAACAATACGTTACTAAATAACCAAGAGATCACTGAAGAAATCAAAGAGGAAATCAAAAAAAACCTACAGACAAATGACAATGAAAACACGACGATCCTAAACCTATGGGATGCAGCAAAAGCAGTTCTAAGAGGGAAGTTTATAGCTATACAAGCCTACCTCAAGAAACGAGAAAAATCTCAAACAATCTAACATTACACTTAAAGGAATTAGAGAAAGAAGAACAAACAAAACCCAAAGTTAGCAGAAGGAAAGAAATCATAAAGATCAGAGCAGAAATAAATCAAATAGAAACAAAGAAAACAATAGCAAAGATCAATAAAACTAAAAGCTGGTTCTTCGAGAAGATAAACAAAATTGATAAACCATTAGCCAGACTCATCAAGAAAAAGAGGGAGAGGGCTCAAATCAATAAAATTAGAAATGAAAAAGGAGAACTTAAAACAGACACTGCAGAAATACACAGCATCCTAAGAGACTACTACAAGCAACACTATGCCAATAAAATGGACAACCTGGAAGAAATGGACAAATTCTTAGAAAGGTATAACCTTCCAAGACTGAACAAGGAAGAAATAGAAAATATGAACAGACCAATCACAAGTAATGAAATTGAAACTGTGATTAAAAATCTTCCAACACACAAAAGTACAGGACCAGATGGCTTCACAGGTGAATTCTATCAAATATTTAGAGAAGAGCTAACACCCATCCTTCTCAAACTCTTACAAAAAATGCAGAGGAAGGAACACTCCCAAACTCATTCTATGAGGCCACCATCACCCTGATACCAAAACCAGACAAAGATACTACAAAAAAAGAAAAATTACAGACCAATATCACTGATGAATATAGATGTAAAAATCCTCAACAACAACAACAACAAAATCGTCAACAAAATACTACCAAACAGAATCCAACAACACATTAAAAGGATCATACACCATGATTAAGTGGGATTTTATCCCAGGGATGCAAGGATTCTTCGATATACGCAAATCAATCAATGTGATACACCATATTAACAAATTGAAGAAGAAAACCCATACGATCATCTCAACAGATGCAGAAAAAGCTTTCGACAAAATCCAACACCCATTTATGATAAAAACTCTCCAGAAAGTGGGCACAGAGGGAACCTACCTCAACATAATAAAGGCCATATATGACAAACCCACAGCCAACATCATTCTCAATGGTGAAAAACTGAACGCATTTCCTCTAAGATCAGGAACAAGACAAGGATGTCCACTCTCATCACTATTATTCAGCATAGTTTTGGAAGTCCTAGCCATGGCAGTCAGAGAAGAAAAAGGAATAAAAGGAATACAAATTGGAAAAGAAGAAGTAAAACTGTCACTGTTTGCAGATGACATGATACTATACATAGAGAATCCTAAAAATGCCACCAGAAAACTACTAGAGCTAATCAATGAATTTGGTAAAGCTGCAGGATACAAAATTAATGCACAGAAATCTCTTGCATTCCTATACACTAAGGATGAAAAATATGAAAGAGAAATTAAGGAAACACTACCACTTACCACTGCAACAAAAAGAATAAAATATCTAGGAATAAACCTACCTAGGGAGACAAAAGACCTGTATGCCGAAAACTATAAGACACTGATGAAAGAAATGAAAGATGATACCAGCAGATGGAGAGACATACCATGTTCTTGGATTGGAAGAATCAATATTGTGAAAATGACTATACTACCCAAAGCAATCTACAGATTCAATGCAATCCCTATCAAATTACCAATGGCAGTTTTTACGGAACTAGAACAAAAAATCTTAAAATTTGTATGGAGACACAAAAGACCCCGAATAGCCAAAGCAGTCTTGAGGGAAAAAAATGGAGCTGGAGGAATCAGACTCCCTGACTTCAGACTACAATACAAAGCTACAGTAATCAAGAAAATATGACTGGCAAAAAACAAAAACATAGATCAATGGAAGAAGATAGAAAGCCCAGAGATAAACCCATACACCTATGGTCAACTAATCTATGACAAAGGAGGCAAGGATATACAATGGAGAAAAGACAGTCTCTTCAATAAGGGGTGCTGGGAAAACTGGACAGCTACACGTAAAAGAATGAAATTAGAATACTCCCTAACACCATACACAAAACTAAACTCAAAATGGATTAGAGACCTAAATGTAAGGCCAGACACTATAAAACTCTTAGAGGAAAACATAGGCAGAACACTCTTTGACATAAATCACAGCACGATCTTTTTTGATCCACCTCCTAGAGTAATGGAAATAAAAACAAAAATAAACAAATGGGACCTAATGAAACTTCAAAGCTTTTGCACAGCAAAGGAAGCCATAAACAAGACGAAAAGACAACCCTCAGAATGGGAGAAAATATTGCAAACGAATCAACGGACAAAGGATTAATCTCCAAAATATATAAACAGCTCACGCAGCTCAATATTAAAGAAACAAACAACCCAATCCAGAAATGGATAGAAGACCTAAATAGACATTTCTCCAAAGACATACAGATGGCCAAGAAGCACAGGAAAAGCTGCTCAACATCACTAATTATTAGAGAAATGCAAATCAAAACTACAGTGAGGTATCACCTCACACCAGTTAGAATGGGCATCATCAGAAAATCTACGAACAACAAATGCTGGAGAGGGTGTGGAGAAAAGGAAACCCTCTTGCACTGTTGGTGGGAATGTAAATTGATACAGCCACTATGGAGAACAGTATGGAGGTTCCTTAAAAAACTAAAAATAGAATTACCATATGAGCCAGCAATCCCACTACTGGGCATATACCCTGAGAAAACCATAATTCAAAAAGACACATGCACCCCAATGTTCACTGCAGCACTATTTACAATAGCCAGGTCATGGAAGCAACCTAAATGCCCATCGACAGACGAATGGATAAAGAAGATGTGGTACATATATACAATGGAATATTACTCAGCCATAAAAAGGAACGAAATTGAGTCATTTGTTGAGACTTGGATGGATCTACTGACTGTCATACGGAGTGTAGTTAAGTCAGAAAGAGAAAAACAAATATCGTATATTAACACATGTATGTGGAACCTAGAAAAATGGTACAGATGAACCGGTTTGCAGGACAGAAGCTGAGACACAGATGTAGAGAACAAATGTATGGACATCAAGGGGGGAAAGCCGCGGGGCGGGGGGGCGGGGGGGTGGGGATGGTGGTGTGCTGAATTGAGCGATTGGGACTGACATGTATACACTGATGTGTATAAAATTGATGAGTAATAAGAACCTGCTGTATAAAAAAAAAAAAAAAAAAGATGAAAGAAGGATAAGTTTAATCTTTGTTTGACTGGCATTTTCTCCTGCTCTCAGACACTGATGCTTTTAGTTCTCTGGCCTTTGGACTCTGACCGGGACTTAACATCATCAGCTCCCCAGTTCTCGGGCCTTCATATTGGGACAGAAACTGTACCACCAGCTTTCCTGGGCCTCCAGCTTACAGATGGCAGAACATGGGACTTCTCAGCCTTCATAATTAAATAAGCCAATCCCTCATAATAAATTTCTTTCTGTGTTAAAAAAAAAAAAAAAAGAAATTAGCAGTGGAAAGGTCTGTATTAACATTTTTGGTCACCATGTTTTAAAGTGAGAAGGTGGAGGCAAAGGAAATTTAGACTTCTTGTCCAAGACCACAGAGTGAGAACCAGAGTAGAGACTAGAATGGAGGCCCTTTGACTCCCAAGTCAATTCCTTTCAGTATCAATTTTCAAATGGTTATTGAATTAAACTCATTTAATATGAAGCTCATCTAATATGAATATGGAGTCCTAATATTAGAACCCAATATTAGGATTCTAATAGTAGGAATTGTGTTCATATATGGAGAAAACGCACTTGAAATTGGAGATGTAGTCCTGCTACACTATGTGTGTTAATATATGTTATGTATCATCAACACCCAACAGCTGCATTTCTATACTGTACAACATGATATAGCCTTTTTGAACTCCAATAAAAATTAAATATTCTATTTTATGATAATGTTAAGCCCCTCCTACTCTTTACTCCTGCCAAAAGGAGAGAGAGAGAGGGGAGATGGATACATTTTGATTCTTAATTTTCAACAAGTGGAATTCAGATAAAAGTAGTTGCTAATTCCTAATAAATTGAACTTTGTCCTTTTATTTTCAAATAATTTTTAAACCCCCCCAAGCTGACATTGAATTTCCTTTGCAGTGTTATTTATTGCCATCCGTGTAGCTAGGCTACTTGGGAGAACGTAATGGAAAACTTTGTGAAGTGTGCTGAGAGTACCAAGTGACGTGTGACCAGTTCTTACAGAGTAGAGGATGTGTTCTTGAGTTGTTAGTGGTTCTCAGCATTATATGTCCCCTCTTTTCTTTGAAGTTGATATACAGGTACTTTAGATGTTATTTACATTAGACTTGACTTGCTTTTCTATCTCATAGAATTGAAAGGATCTTCTTAGAAAAGTGTGAGAAACAAGAAAGAATTCTGAGGAAGAAGGATCTCCTGACCCCTAAGAGTAGCTGCTACCTATCTGCAGATCCCAATTGGGCCCACCACGTGCAGGCAGCAAGCCTCCAGCAGCAGACACAGCACCTTTAAAAGCTTCAGAGAGACCTGGGCGAACCATGTCACCTCGCTTGTCTTTTAGTTTCTGCAACTTGAAAATGCAGCCGTAATACCTCCCCCTTACCTCTCAGGATTGAAATGTGATCATTTCATTATGTGATTGAGGTCAGTGATCATGTGATCATTGAAATGTGTATATGCAACATACCTGCTGCACAGAAAGAATCCATTATCATTACCAGTGGTGTTGTTGTAACAATAAGTAACAGAATAAAAATCAGTATGTCAGGGAATGTTGCCATCGCAGCAGAAAAAAAGGTGGTCTCAGAGACCATCAAAGTTAAAGGATGGTCTGTGTTCAAAATGCTGAGAGGAGGGGAAAGGAAAGTGTGATTACAGACTAGAATGCTGTTGGCACCATCTTTGTCAGCCCAAAGACATTGCTGTCAGGCGAACACTGGAAAGCCCTTGTTGAGAGAAACCACTACATTATGTCTACAAGACTAGACTATGATGGAGAGCATGCCACATGTTTTTCCAACAAAAATGGACACTCATATGCATCCTCAGGCCTCCTCTGCATCCATTCAATCGCAAAGGAGCGATTATGCCCCAATGTCTGCCTATGACTTGAGATCTTTAGGGTCTCCATATTAATGTGCATTATCTCAGTGTAACCCTAAGGAACACATCTTAAACGGGCAGGGTTCCTCTCTGCAAGGACATTTGGAGTCCAGATAAACAACTGTGAACCAGAGAAAAAAGTTGGACAAATCCAAAGGAGGGGAGGAGAGACTTTTCCTAAATGTTCTAAAAGTGAACACTATTTTTAAAAATAACTTTTATCAGAGTTCTCTCATCACAATACCAACGCTACCAGCAAAGATGTCATATCAACAAATCCTTACAAACAGGAAGAGAACCTGGAGTCAGGTTTATATGTTTAGACCTCAAGCAAAAACTTTAAAAAGCACCCTCCCCTTGCACACACGGACATTTATTCAACATTTTACAAAATTATGCATACTGCACCTGGCACACTCCTCTTTCCTGGACTTCAGATCTGTCAGGGCTGCTTCGGAGGTAGTTATTTCAACAAGATAGGGGCGATGAGAGGAAGAGGTGGTCAAGAGGTGCCTGCCTGTCACAGACCAGGAAGCTCGAGCTGGGTAGAATCAGGACCCTGGCAAGGAGACATGATGTTTCTCGTATGTCTGGTGGTGTTGAGCCAGATCTCCACATGGCTGACAATTTACAATATAAGCCCACCCCTCATCTCTCAGAACATCATGCATCAGTTTGGCACAAAATGAACTGAACTCCAACAATAAGAACTTGGTTGCTGAGCGGCAGGGTCCCTCAGAGTTTCCCAAACAACTTTTCAAAGATCTATAGTTAGGCAAAGCTAAAACTGTCTCAATTTAACTAAAGATACTTCTCCCTTCATTTGTTAAATTGTGGTAAAATATACATAACACAAAACTTACCATTTTAACCATTTTTTAGCTGTACTGTTCAGTGGCGTTAAGTACATTCATATTGTTATCCAACCATCACCACCATCCATCTCTAGAATTTTATTACCTGAAACTGAAACTCTGTACCTATTAGACAATAACTCCCCATCTCCCTTCATTTTAAAATTCATTCATACTGTAAATGAAATTTAATGTTAGATATGGTTTTGATTCCCATTTGTTCCCTTGTCAATATAGTATTCCCCCCAAATTATTTTTGATGCCCTTATGTGCTGCTACACAAGATGCTGAAGAAGGCCTCTGGAAATTGTTATTTTTCATCACTGAACTGATTTTTCACCAGACACATTAAAACTCTAGAGTAGGTGACAGTACGTAAATTCTGCTTTCTGTCACTCCTAAGTGACTTCTAAAAGAGACAGAGTGAGACCAACCACTACTAGTGACTACTGCAGATACCTCCTGACACACAGTCTCCTGGTCAGCAATAGGGTGGGGACCTCAGAGGCTTGAGCTGGGAAAGGGTACCAATATCTAGCATCACTCTACTTAGTCTTATTTCTCCAGCCTTTATTCTTCCAAACTCCAGCATGCAGACATTTTCTCTAAGAACCTATTTTCTCTAAGAACCATTCCCTCACAACTATTCCTTACCAGAATATTTTCAGTTGTAACAGAGTTATTTTCATAAAGTCCCGTATTCAGACTGACTGCCTTCTACATTCTCATTGTGCACTGAATTTGCCATGCCTTGATTCCCTTAAAAAGCTTTAAAAATATTATAACAGATTAGATGTACAATTTGGATCAGTCAACTTTAGGAACTGTCTCAGTCAAAGTGAGGTTTTCTATTTTAGTTTATGTTTAGCTAATCACATCTGTATTTGTTCTTTCATTAATTCCTACAAGCATTTGTTAAACACCATCTAGGTGCCTGTTGCTGTGTCAGGCACAAAAGATCCAGAGAGGGCTTCCCTGGTGGCGCAGTGGTTGGGAATCTGCCTGCCAATGCAGGGGACACGGGTTCGAGCCCTGGTCTGGGAGGATCCCACATGCCGCGGAGCAACTGGGCCCATGAACCACAATTGCTGAGCCTGCGCGTCTGGAGCCTGTGCTCCGCAGGAAGAGAGGCCGTGATAGTGAGAGGCCCGCGCACCGCGATGAAGAGTGGCCCCCGCTTGCCACAACTGGGGAGAGCCCTCGCACAGAAGCGAAGACCCAACACAGCCATAAATAAATTAAAAAAAAAAAAAAAAAAAAAGATCCAGAGATACTTGAATTACAGTCCAGTGGAAAGACAGACAGAAACACCTAGTCAGAGCACAGCAGAGCTCCCTAGGAGACATGTTTTGGGGAAAACAAAATGCAGTGGGAACCAGTAGAAGTGACAAACTACCCCTGACTTCCCAGAGGAAGTGCCCCCGGACTGATCCTGAACAAGGAGGAGGGAGTTGCTTGAGAGAGAAGGGAAGGAAGGTGTTCCATGCAGAGGAGCAGCATGTTGACAGGTATGGGGTCCTCCTGGTGGTCACGCAGTGCCTGATACGTGGGTGGAGAGGAGAAGCCAGACTCGGGAGATACTGTGAGGCACGACTGGCTGACTAGCTATGAGGACTGGTGTGTGGAGGAGGGGAGGAATTAAGAGCAAATGAACCTGCTCGTTTGAGAGACTAGGTAGATGGTGACTATGTTCATTATTACTTTACCACAAATAACATCTTCAGTTTTAATCGCAGTTTAGTCTATCATCCTGAAAAAAAAAATGAGCTGTGGGAGTTTTCAGGTAGATATATCGCCTGTCATTTTTAACAAATCTCAATGAAATATTGCCTTGACAGCAGGTTACAGAGATACACGACTGTAACAACCAATATCTTCACTTCACAGAACCACTAATTTATGACTTTTTCTCCAACTTTTTATTTTAAAAAATTTCAAACCTATGATAACTGTTGAAAGGCTATTACAATGAACACCTGTAACCCTTCGCCTAGATTCAACAGCCATCAGTATTTTACCACGTTCTCTCTTTCTCTGTCTCTCTCTGTCACTAATGAGCCCTTTGAAGTGCGTTGCACTTATGATACTTCAACCCTAAATGCATCTTCTTAGAACAAGGACTTCTTCCTAGATAACCATAGAATCATTATTGCTGCATTTTGTTTTTGTTTACTCATGATTATATTCAAGTTAAGCATTTTTGTCAAGTATACCAAATAAGTGATAGTTATGTACTTCCCTATCATAACAGGAGGTCCATAATGGAGGTTTGACTTATTACTGAAGATGCTGATTTGGACCACTTGGTTCGATGATATCCTCTAACCAATATTCTCTCTATTGTAATTAACAAGTAATCTGTATGATGATAATTTGAGACCGTGCAAGATATTATCCAGTGGTTTAAGAAGCTGTTGATGACTTGCCTGAATCAATTATTACATTGGTAGGCATTATGTTTAAATTAGCTGTTGTTTAATAGTGTTTTCGCCATTCCAGCATTTAAGGTCAGATGTAATTTTTTGCTGTTGTTTGTTGTCAAAAAATTTGAGACCAAAGGAGATCATCCAATTCTACGAAAACATTTCTCATGAAATAGAGCACATGTTAGGAAAACGGCCAAAAAAACATTGTGCAGCTATATTTTAGAAATCACCATGTATTTTTTAAAAGGGATAACTCTTGCACAAGATTTAGTATTGTCCATGATGTTCAGCTTTTGTAGTTTGTGGAAGAAGCACTATAATATGTCATTTAACATCATAAAGCAACCTCATGTCTGTCCACTGATAACTCACTGGCAATACACTACAGCTGTTAAGAGGCAGCTCAGGAAGACAGGGGGAAAAAAAAAACCCAAAACCTACAAGCCAACCATCTGACTTCAATTAGGAAAGAGAACAGTCCCCAAATGTACAAGGATGAGGTCTTTTATAGGTCAAAGTATTACAGTGGAACTTAAAAAGAGGTAATATAATGACCCTATATGTGAAGGTTAGCTCATACTTCAAAAGGATCTTACAGTATGGAGACACAGTCTCCACCCTTTCTTGACAAGTCATCCTGTCCTATAGCTATAGTAAATAATCATCTAGGCACAAAAATCCATGCTCTCTAATTACTGAAGGCCCATCAGATAACAGGACAGTAACACCACTAGCTGAGAAGGCGAAGGCTACATGGGTGGAACAAGTTCTGCGGGTGGAGAAGATCAGAATTTCAGTTTAGAGCATGATATATTTGAGATATTCATTAGACATCTGAGTGGAGATATAGAGTTGACAGGTAGATATATAAGCTGATGCTCAGGGGAGCGGTCATGACTGGAGACATACATTTGAGAATCATTTGCAGTTAGATGCTACTTAAATGCAGGGAACTGGAAGAGAATCAGCAAGTGGGTGAGTATAGAGAGAGAAGAGATTAAGATATCCATGGACTGAGCCCTGGGGCACTTCAGTGCTATGAGATTAATATGCAAAAGAGGATCCAGCAAAGGAGATTGAGAAGAAACTGGCCAGTGGAGTTGAAGGAAAATGAAATGTGCAGTGTCTTAGAGAACAAGTGAAGAAATCACTGCCATGAGAAGGGAGCAATTTAACTGTGACAACTGATAAGCTGATTCTGATGGGGACAGAGATTTGGATTTAGCAACATGGAGGTCACTGGTGATATTGACAAGCACAAGTCTGGTGGGGTGTCAGGGTCCAAATCCTGACTGGAGCAGGTTTAAGTGAAAAGGGGAGAGAAAATGGAAGCAGTGAGATAGAATCATCTTTCAAGAAGTTTTTCTGTCATGTGCAGGTGGGGGAGGTGGGGAGAGACAAAGAAAAGGGATAGACAATGTCTGGAAGAGAAGTAAACTCAAGATAATTTTGTGTTTTGCTTTTAAGATGAGAGAGGTAACAGTATGGTTAACATACTAGTAGAAATGAGTTGGGAGAAAAGGGAAACTTGATATAGGAGAAAAGTAGGGAGAATTGCTGGAGCAAAGTCTTTGAGTTAGGAACAGAGAGGAAGGGGAGCAGGGGAGCAGTGTGTACGGTCCAGATCCTGGTAGGTAGGAAGCTGTTGGTATCCGAGTTTGTATCTGTTGGTATCTTAATCTTCTGAATGTTTCCATTTTGTATTCCAGTGAAGTGGGAAGCAAGGTTATCAGCTAAGAGTAAAGACAGAGAAAAAGGTATTAGAGATCTGAGGAGCTATGAATTTGTGAACTAGTTATCCATGAGAGAAGAAAATATCAGTAAATTCCCCCAAATTAGAAAGAGTACAAACAATACTCTCTTGTCACAATGCAATAAAACTGGAATTTATGAATAAAAACAAAAAGTTCCTACTCTGGATATTAATAACTCTCTCTTAAATAACTTGGATAAAAGAGAAAAATCAAACTGAAACTGTTAGATATCCTGAAAATAAAGATAATGAGAAGACTATCTATGAAGTCTCTGCCACAATGACCAAGTGGCATTTTTTTCCAGGAATGTAAGGAGGCTTCAATCTCAGGACATCTATTTATTTATTAACCATATTAATAGATTCCAGCAGGAAAATCATATGACCAATCCCACAGAAGTTGAAAAAACATCTGATTTGAAAAAATCAAATATCCATTCAAATTTTATTCTTAATAAATTCAATACAAGGTTTCAATTTTGCTGCTGTTACACGAGATTGGAGTGGGAGGGAATGTATGTGCTGGAGTGCCAGGAGCTGGGCCCATTGCTGACTCTTAACTTGTACTGGCTGACTTCAGGCATATTGCCTTTGCATTTCTCATCTGCAAGTGGGGAAAAAGCATAGAGAATAGGAAAACAAATTGTCATGAGTTTCAGTTTTTGCTGTTTGATGAGAATCAAAAAGTCTTTTTTCTGCCCTGTCTTTCTTTTATTTTTGTTTCTGTTTCTCTAACCTTTGTCTCTTTGCCTTTCCAATCTGACTTTATTGTTTCCTACTCAGGGCTTTCTCTTCTCTTTTTCTCAAAGCTGGAGGAGAGTAGCTTGCCACTGTTCAATCCGTGACCGATACAGTCCCAAGAGACTATTTGCTGCTAATTTGGCCACCTCTCCTGAAGCAGTTTCCACATTGTCTTGAGCCTTTTAATGCGAAAGTGGTTTTGTGCAAGTCCTTTCTGGCTGCCTGAGGCAGGAGATTCAGGTCTCTTGCGCACTGAAGGAAAAAGATGCACGTGTGGCAACCAAGGTCTCGTGCATCATTTCACAATTTAAGAACGGAGGCCCAAATATGCTCTGAATCAATGATGCCTCTCAGTCTTGACAGATTTTTTTCTAGTCTTTAAGTTTCACCCTTAATAGAAATAAACTCTACAGCCAAGTGACCCACAAGAATAATTTCAAGTCTTTGGAAAATTTTTCTCTACTATTTGATGCGGTAGAAGCAATATTATACCTACCCACTAATTCTAAAACCCAGGTTATAGGAAAGCAATCTATTTCATATTTATGCTTTCTTTTATGGGCCTGATTGCAATAAAACGCTGGCTGGAGGTACATTAGAGTTCTCTGAACAGAGTCTCAACAGAATTGGAAAGAATATAAGCTGGTTGTTCTTAGCAGAGACTTGAAGTATAACCGTTTTATTTGTTCTTCCAGAGATACTTCTTTGTGGTTTGTTTTTGGTTCTCTTCCAATTTGCATGTTTACCAAAATCCCAAGGAAAGAAAAAAAACCATTAAGATTCTTTCCTATAATCCATTTAAGTCAAAACTGAAGAAGAGAGAAAAATTTGTAGCTTTCAAACACCATTAGTTTGCTAATGATAGCTTTCATCCTATGACAGTTCTCAGACTGATAAGATGCTCTAAACATCCACCACGAAGGAAGAGGGCCATTTATAGGCCCCGGCTCTGTCTCTGCAGCTTGCACATGTTTTCAAACATATTTTCATGCCTGCGTTCTGACAGCTCATTAAACAAAGGCCTCTCGGTGCCTATATTGCCCGTCTCCCCACTGAGAGTGTAACATATTTACAGCCTCTGCAGATTGCTGGCTGCTGGCGCCTTCTCTTCCCCGTGGCCTGCCTGCCAACTGCTTATCAGTCTCCCCCAAAGGTGACATCCTCCTCGTTTGTTTAGGCAGCAATGGTCCCCTGTTTGACCCTTGGAGGCCAGAAGCAGCATGATTAGGAGCGGCTCCTGCACCAGCTAGATAAAGGCAATCATGCGGGCAAAGACAGCGCCGGGCAGCTCAAGGGAGCCTCGCCAGGCTGAGTGCTCCCATTCAGGAACACGCTGGCAGTTCTTTAGCTCGACAGCTGGCAGTGTGCAGACCTTGTGGGATTTCTGCCTCAGAGAAAGCAAACAAGGTTTCGGGAGTGTTGAGGAGCTATCTGGGGCTGTGTACAAGGGCGATCAGAGCGGATTGCTTCTAATTTTACCTGTCTCTTGACTGCCACTAAACCATCATTACACATCCAAAGCCATAAGAGCCCCTATGAATGCAGCACCTTATACTTAATTTTTATCCTTTCCTCCTGCGTTTGCCAAAAGCATTTTGCTGGGGTCCTGGGAGGACAGATGAAGACATCTTGGATGCAGGGAGAGGCTGCAGGCTGCATCCATCTGCCATTTCAGGATCCGACAAAACTGGTAACAGGTTTCTGCCACTGCAGTGTTCTGGGGGTGATGCATCATTTCCACTGAATAGGAACGGAGAGAGAGCAAGGAGGGGAAGAGGGAAAGGAGGGAAGAAAAAAGAGCAAGACCTCTTTTTTTCCAACCAGGTCTCAGTTGATTCAGCCTTTAACTGTTGTGGGTTAATGGCCAGACTCCAGAGGCAGGGTCTTTGTCAAAGCCTCAAATGACCTTGGCCCCAGAAACGGCTGTGTTGTGCCTCTGGGATCTGATTGGTGCTAAAGCAGACCAAGATTATGGTGTGACTGCATTTGCCTCCTGGGCAGGTGACGGTGATGGCTACCACTTTTCAAGCACCTCCTATGAATGAGGCAGTGCATTAAGCATTTTCTTATAAAAGGTCATCTCATTCAATGCAATACCACTCTGAGGTAGGGAGCATTAGACCCATGGCACCAATGATAAAGCTGAGGCTTAGAGAGATGGGAAAGCTCCACCAAACTCCTAGCTAGTCAGCCACTGAATTCAGGTCTGTTGGTTCCAAAGTCCCCACTCTTAATCTCCCAGCTTCTGCCCAATCGATGACTACACTGGAACATCACTGCAGAATTCGCTGTTGCTAAGTCTGCTTCCCCTCTGGAAGTTCTCAAACCCCAGCATGCATGCCCACCAACCAGAGAGATAGTGAGTAGTGGAGACTCCCAGACGTTCTGCATGAGGAGAGGCCTCCAGATAGGGGATGAGAAATCCTCCTTTTTTCATTTTTCAGAAGTACCTTGGGTGATTCTACACAGAGGGTGTTCAGGTCATAGTCTGAGAAACCATTTCCCAAGCTGGGAGTTTCCTGGGGAGAGAGCAGTCTCATTTACCTTGGTTCCTTTTGTACTCCATCAAGAGCTCCCAGCACATAGCAGGTGCTCAATAAATGCCGAACAATCAGAGGAATGGTTCTGTTCAACTTTTTTCCCTTTGTGTTTTGTTTTAGATTATATTGAAATTTCCATATCCTTTAATCCTCTTGGAAGAAAGCAGGGAATAAATTTTATCCAAATAAAATTTGTTTCCAATATGCCCAGAGAAATGACCAGGTGAAGTCTTTCATAGTCACACCACCTCCCCCTTATGTGCAGACAGCTGAGCCTCTGACCTACAGCAGTTCAGCTCGGAGATGGCTCTGCTGGACCTTATTGTTTTATTAAATATTTACAATAGAACTAGTGTTGCTAGGAAAGCATCCCCATGTGTACATTTGTTGGTTGATATACATAAGCATCGTAATCTATTACATGTAAAAATTACTTGCCACACTACTTATAAATAATTTGAACTGGATATGGTCTATAGTTTCATGCATACTACAGTTTCTGCGAATTGATCTGTGTGCACTTTAATTCTTTTTGTTTTTGTTTTTGCTTTTTTGGCTGAGCCGTGCGGCACGCAGGATCTTAGTTCCCCGACCAGGGATCAAACCTGTGCCCCCTGGAGTGGAAGCACGGAGTCTTAACCACTGGACCACCAGGGTAGTCCATGCACGTACTTTAATTCTTTATGCATGCTATTTCTGATGAATCCTAACTTAGAAAACAGGTATCACTGTCTCCGTTTTATGGATGAGGAAGATGAGGCTCAGAGAAACGAAATAACTTTCCTAAGATGGCATAGCTAGCAAGTGGCAGAGAAAAGATTTAGCAAGCTCTATATGACTCCAAAATAAAACATTATTTCTATTTCACTATATTGTCAAAAGACCAAACCAATGATTTAAAAACTGAATAGAAAAAATATTGTAAGGAAGTTAGTAATTATCAATGATGGCTGCCTTTGGGAGATGAGATTTGGTTTTTCATACTGTTTGTATTTTCTAAATGGTATATGTATAACTTTTATAATTGTGGCAAAGTTTAAACACACACATATACACACACATACTACCTTGGAGCACACTCTCTGATTAAACTTAACTATTGGTAATTTATTAAGAGGTTCATTTGAATATATGAATTTTTGACCCCCCCCAAAAAAAAGCAGAGCAAATATTAAGGCACAGCAGGACTTGCTCCTAATTTAAAATATTCTCACCACAATTTGGTTTGGTTCTTAGCAACAGAAAACAGAATAGTATTTGCTGTAACTTAAAACCACCGTTTTCACTGGTTATGACTGACTGGTATTTAAGACTGAGCTGAGGATAAGGTTAAGGTCTTATTTTTTTCACAACTCTGCAAGTTCATAAAGGACTTTCTCTCGTCATTTCCTTATGTTTCAATAATCATTGATTCAGTGCACCCCATGCACCAGGCACGCACAAGTGATTCCATGAACATTAATTACTAAATATGAACACAATTCCCGTGGCTTCATAAGGTAGGTTGGGTGTGTTCTATTATCCCCTTTTATCAAGGGGGAAACTGAGGGGCGGAGATGAAGTGACTTGCTCAAGGGCTCTCAGTTAGCAGGCACTGGCATGGGAACTCCAATTTAAGCCATTTAACACAAACCTAGTTTCTTTTAACTGCACTACCTGCTGGTGCTTTTTAGGGTCAAATCTGTTTTGGAGCAAGACTGTAGTAAAGGTTATGTTGGATCTTTTGTTATCTTTCCAAATGTTGTATTTCAGAACACATTTTCCACTCTCACATTTACCAGGGACCCACCACAGCATCCCATGGACCATCCAACCCCCTTACGGAATGATATCTCAGGATTCCAGACTCTTTCTTTCTTCTCTTTTTCCCTCTTCCCTGCCTCTCAGTCAAAATCTGGGGAACTTGTATCTCATTTGCTCAGGAAACAAGTGAGTTAGTCTGTGATAATGCATGATGAAGATTCCTAGGCAACATTCTTGCTTTTTTAAAGAGGAGATTTATGAATACTGTGCCTTTGCCCAAAGGAGTGCCCTAGTAGTAAGATAATTAGAAAATATAGGCAGTCAATGGGGAGAAAAATGAAAGGGAAAAAAATACCACAGAAATACACTGCAAGGGAAACAAACGAAAGCATCATTTCATTTTAGAGAAATACTTTGTTAGTAGATGCCCAAATTTTATAATTCCTGGAGAGCCATTTATTTGGCAAGGGATAACAAAATTCTTTAAAAAGTTCATAACCTTTGGCTTAGTGAATTCAGTTTTGAGAATCCATACTAAGGAATAATTCTAAATACAGAAAGAGCTTTGTGCGTGAAGAAGTTCATTACTTATGATATTGAAAAATGGCAAAAGGGGCATTGATTATGTAAATTACGATACAATGGAATAATCATTACAAACCATGCCTGCAAGATGTTTTGAAATAATATGCAAATTTTTCTATATTATAAGACTAAAATGAGAAGAATAGAATATAATTTAAACAGGCACTGTGATAATCATGTCCAAAATATTTGGAAGGTGATTATCTAGAAACAATTATGTTTAGAAATTGCTACCATATTTTTCTTCTTTTTATGTTTTTTTTTCAAGTTTTCTTAAATGAAAATTTCACTTTACTAATAGAAAAAAATTAAACTTATTTGGAAAAATATTATTTTACTTAATACCGGTTTTTACATAACTCAGATAATATACAAGGGCTATATCCAAGAGTGATTTAAGAAACGAACACACTGTGTAACTATGCAGAAAATAGTTAATACAGCAGGTCTGATTGCCATCCTTTTGAAAGGCCTGCTTACAAGGTTGGCCCTTGGCTGAGGTCTGGGAACTTGGATTTCAGGAGGGCTCCTGTCTTAGTCTGTTTGGGCTTCTGTTACAAAATGTCAGAGACTGGGTGGCTTATAAGCAACAAACATTCATTTCTCACAATTCACTTCTTGCTGGAATTCTAGGATCATGGAATCAGCTTCTTCCTAGATGGATGTCTTTTCCTAGGGGCAAGGAATCTTTCTTGGGCCACTTTTACAAGAGCACTGATTCCATTCATGAAGACTCCACCCTCATGACCTAAGCACCTCCCAAAGGCCTCTCCAATACCATCACACTGAGCATTAGGTTTTAACGTATGAATTTGGGGGAGGACACAAATATTCAGTCCACAGCAGTCTCCACCACCATTAACTAAGAGTGGCTCACTACATTTAAACTATTTGTACAAACCATACAGTTTATGCTGAACACCTGCCTTCCCTCTGGGAGTCTGGAATTTGGGTGTGTGCCAGGCAGAGGCTGCCTCTGTGACAATCCTCCAGTAAAAACCCTGGGCACTGAGTCTCTAACAGGCTTCCCTGATTGACAACATTTTACACGTGTTGTCACACCTGCTGCAGGGGAATTAAGCACATGCTGTGTGACTCCTTGGGAGAGGACCTTGGAAGCTTATGCCTGGTTTCCCTGGATGTTACCCATGTGCTTTTTCTCTTTGCTGATTGAGTCTGGTTTCCTTTTACTGTAATAAATCACAGCCCTGAGTCCTACTACATGCTGAATCCTGTGAATCCTCCAAGTGAATCTTCAAACCTCGGGGTTGGTCCCAGGACCTTTCAACATAATCATCACTATGGTGTAGCTCTAAAAAAATCACTTTCTCCCCATTTTCATCCTTAAGAATTTAACTATATATAAACCATAGAATGATGCATTTCTAAAATATACTAATCCTGCATAATTTTAGTGCCAGGAAAGAGAACCTTGCAACACTTTTGCTTTACAGATGAGAGAAAACAAAGCTAAGAGCTAGTGAAGTGATGTGTCCAAATCAGCATCAGAGCCTAGAACTCCTAATTCTTCAGTTTTTCTAGAATATTTCACCCCCTTCACAGATTATTGTTTTCTTGTGAACTGGAGACCATGAAACATAGTAGCCAAAGAATAAACAATATAATGTGGAATAAATGAAGAGTAACTGAGGATAGTGGATGTAAATCAGCTAGTGATGATAAAATGGGCTCTCTTTCATTATTTATAAGCCATGTATAAATAGCTTGTGCTAGAACATGAAGCACATTCAGTGTGGTCTCGGGCTATAGATTCAGTTACTCTAAATAGGAAATATTTGTAAACGGTGAAGCCTAGAATGAAAACTGGACCAACTTACTTTCATTCTTTTGACTGGTAGTTAGTTCAAGCCATTGAAAATGAGATTTGTTGGCATTCCTCCTTGGAAATATACATGTCCAAATCAGCTTGACTGCAATAAAAATGAATATTCAGATGCTTACTTCAAGTAGGCCACACCTTCCTGCTTGCTTCCTAAGGGGAGAATGGGAAGAGTTACAGGGAGGGAGACTCTGACAAAAACTGGGAGATTTCAATCAAATGTCTATGTCTTATACTTCAATTTTATTCATGAGTTCAGAAACCTGCCAATATTCATGCTCATCACTTAAAACCTGATGACAGGATATTATTTTTAAAGATCTGTTTTGCACTTATCATAATCCTCTTCAATAAATGAGTAAGACCATTGATTATCTAATTAAAAACAGTTTATTCTTTTATTGGAAGGCTGAAGAGGAAAATAATGAATGTCAAAGGGCATAAACTTTTTTGTTTCCAACAGGAAACTAGTACAGAACTTGCACACAGTAATTACTCAGTATATTTTCTTTAAATTGATGGCTGTGTGAATTCAGGCTTAAGGTAGCACATGAAATTTCCTCCCACAGCTTACCCCTACCTCCCACCAAAAAATCCTAATGACATGAAAAAAGTAGGAAGGAAGGAAGAAACAAAGAAAGGAAGGAAGAGAAAGAGAGGAAGAGAGAGAGAAAGAAAGAAAGAAAGAGAGAAAGAAAGAAAAAAAGAAAGAAAGAAAGAAAGAAAGGAAGGAAGAAAGAAAGGGAGGGAGGGGGAAAAAAAGAAAAGGAGGATGAGCAGAAAACTGATAAGGAAATGAGCATTCAATGCCATAAGCTTTAAAAAGTGGCAGCAAATAAAAGGCAGAGTACTCAAAGCAATATACAGATTAAATGCGATCCTTATCAAAATATCTGTGACATTTTTCACAGAACTAGAACAAATAATCCTAAAATTGGTATGGAACCACAAAAGACCCAGAATTGCCAAAGCAATCCTGAGGAAAAAGAATAAAGCTGGAGGTATCACCCTCCCAGGCTTCACAGCTATACTACAAATCTACAGTAATCAAAAAAGTATGAGAGGGTGAGGAGAAAAAGGAACCCTCCTACACTGTTGGTGGGAATGTAAATTGGTGCAGCCACTATGGAGAACAGCATGGAAGTTCCTTAAAAAACTAAAAATAGAGCTACCATATGATCCAACAAGCCCACTCCTGGGCATATATCCAGAAAAGATAAAAACTCTAATTAGAAAAGATACATGCACCCTAATGTTCATACCAGCACTACTCACAATAGCCAAGACATGGAAACAACCCAAGTGCCCATCAACAGACGATTGCTTAAGAAGATGTGCTATATATATATATATATATATACACACACACACACACACACACACACACACACATATATAATGGAATATTACTCAGCCATAAAAAAGAATGAAATAATGCCATTTGCAGCAACATGGATGGACCTAGAGAATATCATACTAAGTAAAGTTAAGTCGGACAGAGAAAGACAAATATTATACAATATCACTTATATGTGGAATCTAAAAAGTAATACAAATGAATCTATATACAAAACAGCCACAGACTCACACAGAAAACAAACTTATTGTTTGCTGCATAGCATAGGAAACTATGTTCAATATCTTGTAATAACCTATAACGGAGAACAATCTGAAACAATATATATAACTGAATCACTTTGCTGTACACCTGAAACTAACACAATATTGTAAATCAACTATACTTAAACTTGAAAAAACAAAAGCATCGTAGAGAATGACATTATCCCTGTTGATTCATGAAAGCCATTCTAGTGAGCTGGCAAACTCCTAGAACTTATAACCAATGCCCCCATATCAGCCTTGGGCTGTCATAACAAAATAGCAAAGATTGGGTGGCTTAAAATACAGACATTTATTTTTTCACACTTCTGAAGGCTGGAAGTCCAAGATCAAGGTGCCAGCAGGGTTGGTTTCCAGAGACCTCTCTCCTTGGCTTGTAGACAGCTATCTTTTCCCTAGTCCTCATATGGCCTTTCTTATGTGTGCACATGGAGAGAGAGAAGGCTCCAGTGTCTCTTCCTCTTCTTATAAAGATATCAGTCCTATGCGATTAGGGCCCTTTTGACCTAACTTAACCTTAATTACCTTCTTAAAATCCCTGTCTGCAAATACAGTTACATTGAGGGTTAGGATTTTAACAGATGATTTGTGAGGGGGCACAGTTCAGGCCCTAACAGTCTCCACACTGAATGGGTTTGCTCATCCACTCCAATTCCTATATTTGTGAAGCACTGGAATTAAAGCTGTTGCTAAATTAATATCATGCCTTTGGCCCAATAACCCTGGGAGCCAAACAGTAGCATTTGGGCAACCCAGACTTCCCTGTGTCTTTTTAAGCCCTTGGTAGTTGCAGAGGTACTTTGGGCGGAAGTGGGAAATTGTATTCAGCTGGTGACACTAATAATGTAACTAACAATTGAGTAATTTGCTGGGTTTGCCTAAGCAAATAATTTAAAATCATAAATCTCAGCGTAGGCCAAATCAGGCTGGGGTTTAGTTACCCAATCTAAATTCTGGGCTTCTCTTTGTACAACAGCATACATATACAATTGTTCTAAAGAGGTTAAGGTGCCTTCTTAACTATATTCAGTTATCTTAGTACAAATGTAGACAGATAAAATACATAGCACTGAAATCTTGCTTTTTGTAGGAAAATAAAAATCTTCATAATTGTCTTTAAGTTCAAAGGAAGAAAGTTCCAAACTCCTTCTCCCTCTCCTAATATACATCTCTATTGATTCTAGATCTGATCGCTACATTTTATATTTCAGAGGTTCAATATATAACTTTAAAACCTAATTGATTATTAGTGCTTTTACCAATCTTAATAATAATAAATGATGGTTAAATAGACACTATTTACATTTTTAACATGATACCTACATTCTTTTTAAAAAATATTAACTACAAGAAACTTCCTATGCTGGCCAGTTTTTCTCTTCATCTGCATTCCTGAGTCTCTTCTGTTGGTAAATATTAGTAGCAGTAATGAAGAGATACTCCAACAACAGTTCTACAGAGAAAATAGACCCCCACCATCATATCCTAAGTCCCATGGACATATCTTTCCAAGTAAGAAGAGTAAGAAGGCATTGGGGTAAATAAAGGACAAATTAGCACTGAGCTACATAGAATCATAAGTAAGTGCTTACTACTCTTCTTCCACTTTCCCATTTTTTCCCCTAATGCGTTCAACAGTGAAAAAGACTGGCTTCATAGTGGCTGGAGTAATGGGAGAGAGCTCCACACTGACCTCTAAGAACAACTGATGAAAACATGATCCTTTTTAAACTATAGGGAGATTTTATAACATTATAAATCAACATTTTATTAGTGCATTTGTATATTACATTTCTTTGGTATTTGGCATTTGTTTTGTCAATGGCAACTAATATACGCTAAAAATGAACTTCTGAAATGCAGTTCTGGCTTGTGTCCATAAGAGAAGAGGGTCCTGGACAATTTTTACTGTTGTCCCAGTTCTTAATTCTTAAGACAATTTAAGAATTCTTCTCATTGAAGAAAAATCCATACCAAAATCCACTTTTAAATAAATACAAAGAACAAGATGTCTGGGTGTAAGAGGTATCTGTCTTTGGGCAGATTTAAATGACTGCATTTGTTTAATGGGAAAAGATTAGGGTAGTTTGTTGTACTGAGTCAGGTTTCCTGGAGACACCCTCAGATTCTGAGACAGAGCTTTGTGTGCAGTAAGTTCATTGGGGCGTGAACTTGAGAACATTTGTAGGGAAGTGAGGGTAGCAGGACTGGGCTGAGGAAGGAGTTGAACTGGAATGCAGTTGCAACAGAGGCTTCAGCTGATCCCACTGGGAGCTCTGGAGTTGAGATGGCCCTAAAGAGTTGCCACAAATTGAGGCAATGAGTGGGGTCTTTGTATCCCTGCATCAATCCATCTTTAGACCAAGGCTACCTCTGGGGAGAGGGCAAGGCTGCTTCCTTTGGCAGAGGGCAATTCCCAGAAAGAATTACAATGCTGGGATCCTTCAGCAGCCAACCCTCCAGGCAGCTGAGAGAATGAGTGCCTCAGTCCAAAATGGGAACTGAGCAGGTACACCGCATTTGTGTCCTTTTAAATCTTCATAAAATGTGTGCACAATCCAAAGAGGAAATCATTAGATCATCCCTTTATTCAATATTGTACTGGTTTTTGACTCTTAGTCCTCAAACTCAGATGTACAAGAAATATATTATCTTTGATGTTACCTAATTTCAATGCCAAGTCTCCACTCTGCCAGGATATATTGGAAATGTAACTTCACATGTTCTTAGGCCTTCCTTTCCAAGTCAGGGCTATTTCTAGGCTCTAGGGTCTTAAGCAGGGCCAAAGCTTAGAAGCAGGGGGCGGGGGAAATAGGGGATGGTTATTTATAACACGGTCATTCTGGTTGTCCCTAAGAAGACCACTGGCCCCTTTTGTTTGTTCCCTTCAAAGCCACACTTAGGAAACACCTAGACCTATGGTCCTGTTTCTCTAGCCATTCCCTCTGGAAACTTGCCAACTCCCCAGAACACTGACAGGGAGAAGGGTCCCTTTCCTCATTGCCCCAGACCCACTGACCTCTTTATTCCTGTGGCCCCAGGGAATATCTTTCTGATTCAGGAGAAGTCCTTATCTACTAACTACATTGGCAAGTCACTCCACATTTTCGTATAAAACCCAATCCCCTTGAATCTCCAGCAAACAAACACCACATGCTTTTTTTCCAGAGGCAGGGAGGACTTAATCTTAAACCCTCCTTGAAGGAAATATTTTCAGTCTACCTTTAACAGGAATCAAAGAAAGGAAAAAAAGCAAAACAATTCAGATCCCATATTAAAACAGGCTGAAGATTAATTTTTTGCCAAATCACTTAGAGAGTTCTCATTTCCTACATATTCTGGCTACAAGAAAAAAGTAACATAGTTTTCAATAGTCATGACCAATTGGGTTTTATATACAAGACAATTTCAAGAACAGTTGTCCAAAATGACTCTTAAGTTGAAAGGTTACCTCTTTGAGGCTGAGTTTGAATATAAACACATTGAAACATTTTCTTTTAAATGTATCCAAATTTTAGGCCGGTATTTCTCTCCAACCTAGCCTGTGTATTGTAATGATTTCTGTTAGCAAGCATTTTGAACTTAAAACCCTGGTTCTGACACACTGGCAATGTAATCAGCTACAGGCAGCCCCCAATCTTTGAACATGTTGCTTGCCAAAAGATTGTTTGCACATCTCTTTTTATTAGAATATATGTCCTAAGTGTCACAAAACAATAGCGTAAATTGTGTGTGTGTGTGTGTAAAGTTTTTAAGATCTTTATAGCAGGGATAGTTTCTTTCTCCCTTTCTCCCTATTTATAGAATTTATTATTTAATACTTACATTATAAAACTAATATATGCTCATGCAGAAAAACCTAGGAAGCAAAGGGTAAAAAATTTTAATCATCTATAATTTCACCACTGCTAAAATTAGGTATATATCCTTTTATTTTTTCCTGTGATTGGGAATGTGTATTATTTCTTTTTATCAAAAATTATTATCATATTGCCCATTATTTTATAGAAATCCATATTTCTTTCACTTGGTAATATACTAGAAACATAAAAGGCCGATATTTTAGAAGATGGCATAGTCCCACTTCCCTTTCTGTGCCTTTATCCTAGGTTTATCCTAGGCCTTGTTCTCTTCTCCCCAGTTTTCCACTTTCAACCCTCCTACCCATACTGCCTTTCCTCTCCCGCTCCCTGGCTCCCTTCTCTGTCTCCTGATTAAAACGTCTTCAGTACAGCAGTTCTTGTTTAGGACTTGGAGAGAAATCTGAGTGACAAGATTCACATCAATAGTAGATGACAGGTAGCATCTTAACGCCCGTCTCTAAATCGCTTTTTGAAGAAAGTTTATTATGTCTCCTCCCTACCCTTGCCTGCTCCACCCACCCTACCACCCAGTCCCAATCCATCAGGTCCCAGGCCTGCTGAACTTCCATGCTCCCTCATGCAGTGGCCCTTTCTCTCTATGCCTTCTGTCACTGTCCTAGGGTGGCTGTCATGGAACTCCACCAAGATCTGCAGCGTCCTTCTCCTGTGCATTCCTGACTCCCATCTTTGCTACTTCTACCTGCCTTATACACTGACAACAGATCTGCCTGAAGCACAGCTCAAACTATCCCCTTACTGTCTGCAGAATATAGTCCAAATGCTCAGGCTGCAAGGCACCCCTTCAGCCCCATCTTCTACGACACTTGACTTCACACACTCTGTGCCACTGAAACTGAACAGGACCTTGTGGGGCCCTCCTGGGTACAAAAACCTTTCTGTGTCCCCAGTTTCTTGTTTGTAGGGCTGCCCTGAGTTCCAAAGGCAAGATCCAAACAGTTACTAATTAGGGAAGTGAGGGAATGCAGAAACAGAGGAAAAGCAGTCAAGAAAAAAATAGAGCAGCAATAAAGCAGAGTCCTAGCTCCTCCTCAAGGGATATACATAACATATATGAATACAGTATAACAGATTCATACCTTTGTATTCTTCGACAGGCACTAAGGCCCCTACCCGGGAGAGGTTGATAACTTCAGGCTGAGCACAAGCATGTAGACCCCAGACTGTTTAGAACCAGAAGGCTAATCATTGAGATTCCTGGAACACCAATCAGAAGAAAGGCACACTCCCTGCAGCCCTTACCTCAGATTTGCCTTTAAAACTCTTCCCTGAAAACCACCAGGGAGTTCCGGTCTTTTGAGCATGAGCTGCCTGTACTCCTTGCTTGGCACCCTGCAAATAAATGCTGTACTTTCCTTCACCACAACCTGGTGTCCGTAAATCGACTTTGCTGCAAGGCAGGCGAGCAGACCCAAGTTCGGTTTGGTAATACCACAACCAAGCCTATCTATTCTCTGTTCCCGGTGCATCCCTTAAACTTTCCCTGGTTCTTGCTTTTGCTCTTCTCATCTTCTCAATCTGAACACCCTTTCTCCCTCCAGCCCACTTTTAGCCTTCACCTGTGTATTTGTATCTAACAAATACTTGTATGAGGTTTGCAATATGCCAGGCACTGTTCTCATGTTTCTCTATATTAACTAATTTAACCCTCATACCAACTCTAAGACACAATTATCATTATTATCCCCATTTTAAAAATGGGAAAACTGAGATGCAGAGTTAATCTTTCTGCTGCCTGTTTAAATACAATCCAAATTTTGAGCCTCAGATTAAATGCCATTGTCCAGAAAGCATTCCCTATTATTCCAAAATGAAATAACAAAAAAGATAAGGTGAAAGAAGAGAATATGGAGGAGCAGGAGGAGAAATTTTTTTAAATGATAACTATATGCCAGGCTTTCTGCTTAGCATGTAACTTGAATTGAACCCTTACCACAAAGCTATAAAATTATCCTAACTTTTCAAGTGCGGAAACTGAGGCTCAGAGAGGTTAAGTGCCTTCTCCAAAATCAAACAGCTGGTTTCCAAGTGGCAAAGCAGGGAAATGTCCCTGCATTTGGGATGCCTATCCCTTCCCACTATCTGATGTATTGTATAAAGAGTGCACATATCCTATACATGATGCACTCTGTGTGTGTGTGTGTATTTATCTCCCTATAGTAGACTGCATTATTGTTTGCAATTATTTGCTGCCCTCCCTGCAAGAGAATCAGACATTCCATCCTGTGGCCATATGACTTGCAGTACTTCCCTGTGGGAGAACATTCATGCCCCTTTCTCATCAGGCTCTGCCATGTGACTTGCGTTAGCCAATGAGACAAGAACACAACCTTTAATTGCCATTGTGTGCTCTTTTTCTTTTCTGGTTTCCTTTCTCCTTTTCCCACTGACATGTAAGTGGCATGCTCCTGATAGAGGCTGCTTCTTCAGGCTGAGTCCTAGAATGAAGTGAACACACCAGCTGATCTGCAGGTGATATGCACATGAATGATAATAATCCTTTGTTGTTCCACTGAGATTTGGGGATCGCTTGTTACCACAGCTCAATATATCGAAAGCTGACTGATAAGCTCCTCTTTTAGACAATAAGCATTTTGAGGGCAAGATGTCTGATTCATCTTTGTACCCTCTTGTACCACTCCCCATATACCCATCCATATCCAATATAAACTTTCAATTGGAAGTCTCTCAGTAAGTATTTGTTGAATAAATGAATGTAAATGAATATAATAAATAACTGAAATGAAAAAATATAGGAACAAGAATATAAAACTAAATGCTTTCCTTCCCTCCCTCCCTCTCTTTTTCTTTCTTCTTTCCTTCCTTCCTTCCTTCGTCTCTCTGCACCTCTCTCTCTCTCTCTCTTTCCCAATAGTGGGCAACTTGCAACTTGTGCGATAGCTAGTATTTAACAGATAGAACTGGTCTCTAGAATTAGGAGGCATATTCATGCAGGAAGCATCTCAGTTCTGATGCCAGATTTTCATCATGATCAATGGCTCTATGAGAGACTATCCTTGCCCAGAGCCCAGAGAGCTCAAACAGTGCCCAGACCTGGACCCTGTGGCCCAACATTTGGTGATAGTTCTTGGATTCATAGCTTGATATCCAAAATTCCAGGGACATTGTGTCTCCTTTGTGGAAATTTTTAGCTTAATCAGTACTTCTTGACACTTTGCCACCAGTTATTCCATAATTCAGACAAATCTGAGATTGTTCTCCAAGAGGAGCTATAGAAATTTAAATACAACCTCAAACCTACACCAGCCTGTGAATCACTTCTGAAATTGTGACTTGTTTAACAAAGCAAACAAACAACAACGACAAATAGCTCTCTAGCTATTTGACTTTCCTAGCTGAGGATGTAGGGAAATAAATTCAGGCTTCGGTTGTTAACTGCTCCATCCACACATTCATTTGACTTGGCTGATATGTGAAAGGAAGGAAAGATATTCAGAGTTCTTCTAACTTTCCTTCAGCATTTGGATGCTGGGCCACATCAGCAAAAAAAGTAACTTTATGAATTTGGAGACAAACAAATAAATTGTCTCAGAAACCTTTAATTCTTAAAACTCCCATGAATCTGAAGTATCAATGAAACAAAACTTTTCAACAATTTCTACCACCTAGGAGGGTTTAAAAGTTTTTTGTGATGCACTCTTTGCTCCCACTCTGACAAATATCCCATAAATTGGTCATGATTAAGACCAAATGGAAGAAGATTAGTGATCTTGATTACATTCTCTATATTAACATAGAGTTACCCTGGCTTGCAAAGTTCACTGCAGAGACTCTACTAATAAATGAAGAAATGAAGATGGTATGCAAACTTTTCCTTGGATTTCACTAAGGCTATTGAAACCCTTTTTTCCCCTTTGTACTAGAAAATAACCGATCTTTTACAAGTGCATTTATTTTTTTTAGACATTTAGACCAAACTTCTCAGATGTTTTACAGGCCTTACAAATACATACAAGATTTTTGCTAAACTATTCAGGCAGTTGAGCAGCATTTGACCCACACATCATAAACTGATGCCTCTGTTCTATCACTAAGTACATTCAATAAATGTTAGCTTCTCCCCTTTGTTCTGAAAAATTTTGTAGCAGCTATAATTATTGGTTATTTACCATTATTATTATTATTATTATTATTATTAGGCACCCAACAGGGAGCCCTTGATCATTAAGTGCCTATAATTTTTTTAACAGATAAGTTTCTTTTAATGCTCTCTGTTTAATTTGCTTTTCCTGTTTTCCATGCTCCCTTTCTCTATTCAGGTTGAGCCAGGTTTGGGTTTACAGTCAGCGAGTAGTGACATACTGTGTCACAATCATAGCTGTCCCTCTTACCGACACTCAGCTGGAACCCCTGGAACTAACGTTATCAAGCACAGTATTGTTCATTCCAATGTGTTTATTAAAAATCTCTAACATGTCTGCTCTGCTCTTAAGCATTCTGAGCACAGCCAGAATTAACCTGATGGAAACACTGAAAGAAGACCTCTTTCCACTGTCCCTTCTACCCAGAAATGCCAAGCCCCACAGGTTAGGGACAGCCTTGACCCTTGCTACAATGGCACATGGAGGCAGGGCTACAACAGCAAGCTGGCACCACATCTGCCCACCAAGACTTTGGTTATAGACAGGGGCTTGTCTCCATCAAGATATTAACCTGGCACTTTTCATCTTCACCCAAATGACTTCAGCAGGGAAGAAGCACTGAGCCGATCCTGAATAATAAAACAGTGATAAAAATGAGAATCAGTATCATTGGAGCCTCTGGATTTGATTCTCAGCAAAGAAAATGCAAAGAAAGTGCCTCTGAGGAAGAGCCAACATCCTAAGCTCTACCTTTGTCCTCCTCCCACCACCCCTCTTGCCAATTCCTTGATGTTCACAGGGAAAATCCTTTATAGGGGCCAGATCCTCTCCCACTGCATTCCCCCCAAATCCTTATAATAAGGGGAAGACCTTTCATTTGTGTGGTGCTCTTGGCTTACAGACTGCTTCCACATCCTCGGCCCCAACTCTGCAGCCCACTAGAGGAAAAGAAGCCTCTGTGTTCTCAGGATGCACACTCAGCTCGAGTCCCTGCCCCAGCCGTCTTGCCTAAGGTTAAGAAAGTCTGCCTTCCCAACAAACCATGTGTAACTTGGAATTTCCTTAGCAGTTACTGGGGCAGTGACATACCTCTCATCCAGGTTCCTCTGACCTGACAGCTTGACTGGCAAGTGGTAGAAGCAGGGAGAATCCTAAGGGCTAAAGGAACAAGCCATGTGTGCCAGGGCAGGGGGCTTTCTGCCATAGCTTCTGTGTTTTGCACACCTGCTGGATCATGTTTCCAAAGGCAGTTGACATCTGCTGACCTAAGTCTACCTGAGCCTGGAAATAAAGGGGGCTGAAGTCTCTCCATTTCTATTCATAGATTTCAACATCTGTAACCCATAAGCAACAAGGAGTAGTGGGATTTGGGCCTCATGGTCCCAATAGTCCTCCCTGCTTCCCTGTGATCTGGCCCATCATGTAGTTCCTTCACACAGAGAAAGAACAAGAAATGGAGGATCTGGGCTCTGTTTCTCCCCTAGCCAGCTACTCATTCTCTCTCAGACTCTCACCTCCGAAGTTGAATTTGTTCCTGATATGACTTTTAGTTTAGTAGATCCACTATTTTTTTAGTCTGAGAGATTAGCATGCAGTGCAGGTGTAAGTGTAGGTGAAGGCACAAGTGTAGGAGAAAGTAGAGACATAAGTGTACAATTTTCTCCTGATGCCATTACAAGGGTAAATGAGGACAATCAACTCTGTTCTGTTTAATGGATAACCATTAGGTGGAGAGTGGAGCTGTCATACTCAATGCCCTTTTGGGAACCAAAGAATCTTTCTTTCCTCTGCTCTTCCCCCTAATTCTTTTTTTTTTTTTTTAATATATATATATATATATATATATATATATATTATTTATTTATTTATTGATTGATTGATTGATTGATTGATTGGCTGTGCTGGGTCTTCGTTTCCGTGCGAGGGCCCTCTCCAGCTGCGGCGGGCGGGGGCCACTCTTCATCGCGGTGCGCGGGCCTCTCACTACCGCGGCCTCTCCTGCCGCGGAGCACAGGCTCCAGACGCGCAGGCTCAGTAATTGTGGCTCACGGGCCCAGTTGCTCCGCAGCATGTGGGATCCTCCCAGACCAGGGCTCGAACCCGTGTCCCCTGCATTGGCAGGCAGACTCTCAACCACTGCGCCACCAGGGAAGCCCTTCCCCCTAATTCTTACCCTGCATAAAACTATTGCAAGGCTAGATTTGAATGTTTCTGTTTCTTTGATTATGGACTCCTTACAGCCCTTGGGCTGCTAATATTTCAAGATAAAGGTCAGCTGTATCAATAGAATGTAGCATAAATGAAAATAATTTTAGCTGCACAGTGTGCTTTCCTACCTGCTAAGAAACAGAAGTGTGTGTGGTTTTCACAAATGGGATGCTGCTTATTAGATGCAAGAAACAAGTATCTGGTCTTTCTCCAAAAGAGGCTGCCTTGAAAACTCTTGCCCAGTCATTAAACCAAAGAGGTGTGTTTCCTTACGGTGAGGTGTCTGCTCGTTCAATTCCATTTTCTGCCACATCCATCCTATTTCATTTACGTGTGGGGGTCTCTTGTTAGGAGAAAGGGAAGTGGGTTAACGGAAGTGTCTCAGATTCTTTTCTTATATGCCTCAAGTCCCTATGGAATAGATCTGATAGTTTCTACAATAACAGCAGCACCACCTTTACGTTCTATCTGGCTCAGATAAATATCTTCAATCACTTTCGAGTTGAAGCAAAAGGAGCTTGGCAATGGGGAACTTTGGAACACTTTGATTCCTAAAAAAGAGAACTTCGGGGCACGTTGCAGATACGTGTGCAAATCATCTTGTGAGCATCAGAAGGATGCCTGATCCCTATGCTGCTTTCAGGATCCCCTGATCAAGAAAGACAGCCCCTGCCTGTTGCAGTTATAGCCATATGACTCATGTACTCTGTGCACATAGCAGAAGGCAGCTGCTCAACTGAAGCTCCTCCCTCCAGAGCCGAACCTTGTCTTTATGAGGCACATTGCCACTTAGCAGGTTGAAGACAGAGTCTAAGTAGTAAGTGAGCTGGGTCCCTGCCAAGTGATAGACAAGAACACAAGCTGACAAAGGCTTTGAGTCTGTCTGTAGTGTTCCCTTCGTCTATTCCACATGGGGGAGAAGGGAGGCTAGGTGGAGGAATGTGCCCCAGGAGCACTCCACAGTGATGGTCAGAAAAATGCCCACCCAGTCAGATCTGCAGCAGCTGTGGATTATGTCCTTTAAGGGAAAGACAAGGAGACGGTTAAGTCAGAAGGGCTTAAATGTCTGGCTCCTTCTTGGTCTCTTGACTCTGAAGTGAGTGAAGAAGACATATGCTAATTTGGACTCATCTTGCTGTGGGGACCAGAACTCCTGATGCACTAGAGAGCTTTCCCATTTCCAGGGCAATTACTTGGCAGATTCCACCCATTTTCCACCTAATGTCCAAAAATTCAGCTCTTCTTAAGTGCAGCTGCTCCATGAAAAAGAATCACAATTCCTGCCCACTGGCTGTTTCAACTCAACAATGAAGAAAACAAAGAGAAACCTAAGAAGAAAGTTCTCCATTCTCTACTTTCATAACCCTCACAGAGGCAGAGCAGGAAGCGTTCGACATAAATATTCTCTTGCTGGATCTTACTAAAAGGAGATTTTTCAGCACACGATAGAGAGGCAAAGTATCAACAAATTGTCACTGCTCACCTGCTGGCTGCTCCTTAGTTTCTTGCTGAACCCCAAACCTATATCCACATAGAAATCTTCTCCCCAGTGACTTTTCTGATATTGGTGTTGAGACTTAGTTCTACTTGTTTTTTATCTTACAAGGAAATTATTGGTTTCAGTTTATTGGTTTATTTTCAAACTTCTCCTAAAAGCAGAACTTACTGTATTAGGTTGATAATACTACCCATCATTCTCTTTTACTAAGCAATAACCCAGTTCTCTCACTGAGATAAACCTCTCCATTTTGGACCTCAAAGTTTATCCAGTTCAGTCCAAGACGATTTTCTCCTAAGAGCTTTAAACTTCTACATGGATGCAATTAAGACTCTGTCATTTTAGAGGGTTGGGCAACCACCTTTATCAGAAATATTGAATCAATCCCCTTTGAAGACCTCACCTTTTCAAAACATGAGCTATATCCAACATTGATTTCTAGAAAATTCCCTTTGACTCATGAGCTGGGCCTAGACATTGATTTTGGAAGATGGACCGACATTTTCTCACTAACAGGGTTTTGCTTTCTTCTCGTGATGTAATGTGGCCCTCATATTCCTAATACAAATTTATGAACTTTTCACTGCTGAATTGATGCTATAAAAACAAAATAATTTTCAGACCAAAGGCCATGTATGTGTGATTTTGACAGCCCTGTGTGTCATATTGCAAGCAACAATTTTTCTTAATATCAGCCACTGAAACAAAGTTATGTGTCAGTGATGTGGTTATTATATGGAACCACTGATGGCCAGGCTAAATGCAGTGTGATTTCTCTTCTGGAAATTGTTTGCTGTCTCATCCTTACATGCATCCAGGCACTAAAAATCATTTTGACTTCAGCCTCAGGTTGCCCTGTCCCTGACTACGTGTTCCAAAACCTGCAAGGGAAATCAAACCATTCCAGAGAGAAGTTGTATCTATTTTGGATCATCAGATTATGTAAATGATCCAGGTGTTTATTTGACTCTTTATTTTCCTCCTCTTAATTAAAACTCTTTGAAGTTAATTTATTGGCATTTTTAACCTACTGCACTATTTGCCTAAAGATGCAATTTAAAAAATTCCTACCAGGAGTAACCACAGCAATAACCAGGTGGCTTTCAGCAATGCTTGTTTATTTTGAATGCAACATCGTGGCCTTTTTTTATTTTTAACTTCACAAGGGGAAATCTAGCATTTGTACTTTTTGTTTGGGGCTGTAATCACCAGAACAAACTCAAGAAAAGAAAACAGAGCCCAGAAGAATGAGGAATAATTTACAATTAAACCCATGAAGATAAAAGGGAGAGAGCAAAGAGGGAATTAATGACTTAGCAAGAGTTCAGTCCGACCTGCTCCACAGTTTTGTTGACGTCCTGACAAAACCGAGTATCGCTCTGACCCACTTCCAGCTGCCCTACAACTGGCACCTGGTCTCAATCTGGCCATGCGTGTGGGTCTCAATCTTTTCTTTCTGTACCTCTGAGAAGTAGAGGAAGAGAACTTTTAGGAATCTGAACTTATTTTTCCCTGTCTGGCTTTTTTTAAACCTGCTCTCCCTGCATTCTCTTTGTACACGATGATTTCTTTTAAAAATTTAGCCAATTTCTTATACATGATATTCAAAGGCATTTGCTCTCGTTTTCTTTAATTGATTTTGCACATCCATTTATTTCATTCATTCTTTCAATGGGCCGTTATTAAGGTCCAAACAAGTTAGGGATTTGGGGAAAAGGGAGGCCCGCCAAAGTGAATTAGCAACGTTCTTGACTACTCCAGGAAGCTAAAAATCTCTCCCTTGTAAGAAGCTTATAAAAAAAAAAAAATTTTGAGAGGACTTGGCCTTGGAATTTATTTGGCACGATGGAATCATTTTCAAGAAGCCGGGAGTAGGCCAAGGGGGAGTGATCAGTAGGAAAGCAGGAAGAAGAGGGCACAGTCATCAAGGGGAGGGGAGCTTCCAGTTTTACAGAAGATTAGGGCTCAAAGAGCAGAGCTGGGCGGTGGTCACACAGCGAATGCCACTCTGGAGCGGCTGGAGTGGGGACCTGTAATGGAGAATCTCTCGTACAAATGCCTTACGAATTTCATTTAGGATCACAGACTTAGGAAGCTGAAAGTGATGGTGGAAATCTAGGCCAGTCCATACACTTTACAGATAAGGGACCTGAGGTCCCGATGGGTTAACATTACAGTCTGGGGTCACATAACCAATTAGAGACAGCCTGGACTAGAACTCTTTAGAGTCCGCTTTTTTATTGCTTAAAAGCAATAGTATTCAGTAAGAAGGAGATAATAGCACGAGAAGGCAAGATTAGAAGACAAATAAAACCATACAGCATTTTTACTCCAGATTCAGGCTTGTTTTCTCAGAAGAGTAGAAGAACTATAACTAGCACATGTGCTATTAGAAGGAGTTAAGGGTGGGCCTCAAGGGGCTCCAGACTAGAAGAGAAGGGCTCATAGTACAAAGAACTTCTCCTGACCATCTTACCCTAAAGTGGTCTGTCATCCTACACGCAGAGCCCTTGGCAGCCTTCCTTTTGACTTATTCTTATCTAGAAATGGACAACCAAAGAATACAAGCTATGAAGGAAAGTCTATAATTCACCAGAGAATATATGAGGTAAACCAAGAAGAAAACATGACCCTGGAGGATACACAGAAAAGAGACACTGCTACCTCTGAGGCCTGGAAAATGTGAGCAAACACTTAACTTCTAGTAACTTATAATCATAGTCACTGTAACATGGTAACACACGTTCAAATGTAGTCTCCATTTGGGCATGGCTGATAGAAAGAATTTTGTTATCCAAAGATTAGATGGTGAAGGAAAAGAAATTCCAGGTAAATCAGATCTACCTAAAATGAGAATCAAAATTTTAAGTTTTGATTGTGACCCTGTCTTCAAAATAAAACTAAATACTATAAAATGTAAGTTTACTGTATTTATAAAATTTTTTCTCACAATTGCAACTACTAATTTTTAGAACAAATAATTAATCAATTGTGACCTTACCTATTTATTTTTGAGGGAGAGGTATAATTTTTCCATATAGCTCCTTGAGTTATATTCTACTTTCTCAGCATGATCATTAAGAAGGTCATTTTTGCAGAAACATTTGGGAGGTCAATTCTCTCAAAGGTTTCTATTAATCCTTTGATATCCAGACAATTCTCTTTTGGAGCTACTATTCTGTTCTCTTCTATCATTGTTAACTTAAAAGAAAAACTAACAGATACTCTTTTGTCAAAGGTCTTCCAAAGTTTCAGTTTTTTGTCACCACTTAAAAATCCTCTGTCTTTGCTTGAGTCAAAGCTTTGTTTTGCAATTTATTTGCCTTGTAGCTACATCACCTTCACTTCACTTCAGAGGGCAGTCCTAGCCTGATGTCAGTTAGTAAGTTTATTTCAAGTGTACAGAGGTTCCTTCTCCTCATCCTTATCCTGTTGGATTTTGGAACAGCTTAGGCTAGTTTATGTTCTGAAACTAAAATGCTAGTCGAAAGCCTAATCATGCTCATACACACAAAAAATCCCCAAACACATATACCTTCCGCAGGTTGACTTATGTCTTTCATGTGACTGAATTAGGGAGGAAATGTGTTGCCACTACCATCTCACCAATTATGAAATCATGACCCCTGTCACTTCTGGAATAACAATTGCAAAGTTAATTATAAAACCTATAATGTGATGCTATAATTTATAGTGAATCCTTTGGTAAGGACCACTGTCAGCTCACCTGGAGGACATAAGCCCACAGAGGACTGAGAAGTGGCTGGTAGAATTATGGGCTCCATAAATTATACCCCCTTTGCCACTACAACAAATCCAGTGCTACAAATTCTGCACAGGGTGTGACTACAGAAGGATGTGGCTGGATATCAGTGATGGTGGAAGATTCTGTGTCCACCTGTGATGGTTAATTTTATGTGTCAAACTGACTGGGCCAAGGGATGTCATATATTTGGTCAAACATTACTTTGGGTGTGCCTGTGAGGATATTTCTGGATGAGACTGGCATTTGAATTGATAAGACTGAATAGAGCAGATTACCCTCCCTAATGTGGGTGGGCCTCAACCACTCAGTAGAAGACCTGAATAAAAAAGGCTGAATAACAGGGAACGCCTCCTGCCTGACTGCCTTGAGCTGGGGACATCACTATTTTTTTTCCTGCCTTCAGTCTCAAACTGAAACATTGGCTCTTCTAAGGTCTCAAGCCTACCAGCCTTCAGACTGGATATTTACACCATCAACTCTCCTGGTTCTCAGGCCTTCAGACCCAGACTGGAACTACACTATCAGCTCTCCTGAATCTCCAGCTTGCTGAGTGTTCTTAAGACTTGTCCTCCTTCATATATACGTAAGGGAGTAGCCTCTGCATCAGATGTTCAAATCTCAGTTCTGCCGCATGCTAGCTATGACTCGTCTACCTTCCCTGTACCTCAGTTTCCTCACTTGATAAACGGGACTAATAATAAAACCTATCCCATAGGGTTTTTGTAAGGATCTAATAAGTGAAAACATGTAAGAGTATGTGGAATACAGTAAGTGCTCTATAAATATTAGCTATAGACTTTGATCTCAGAAACACATACAAATGATGACTCTTGTATTTATGCCCCTGAATTTGGTGTCTCCCAGGGCCCAGTCTGCTTACTGATGGGGTTTTAAGATCTGGCTCATGCTCTCTTTGTATCTCATCCCTGGCTTTTGTGACCTTTTGCTTGTTTTTCCCTCTCTTAACTACCCTGAATCACAACCATTCCTGCAAATATTTATATCCCTGGGCTGACACTGTCACCCTGACCAACAGAATCCATCTCAGAGGTCCCAGAACTCAGAATCTGAAAAAATGTTAGGACTAGAAAGTAGCTTTGAGAGCATCTACTGCAAACAGATTTAAAACTTTTTCTTTTATGGAGATAAAAGTTATATGTGCCTTTAGTAGTAAAATTCAGAAAACAGAGAAAAGATCATCTTTCCTTAGTTTGCATGGTAGATAAAGTCACTTCGTTCTTTGGACTCCCACAGCAATTTTTAATAACCTTCTTTTATAAGTCAGTGGTTTGTGTTTTTCACTTGTCTTCCCTTGAGACTGAGGCCTTCAAAGCAAATCAGTGTATGCCCTGTGTCTGCCACTTTCATTCATGAATGGATGTATGACTAAATTACTGACTAATTATATAACAGAATGAGTGGGTGAGTGAAGGAAGAAGACTAATAATCATTTTTCACCACAGTCTTATCCTATAGGTGCCAAATCACTGGAGACTGGAATGAAAGTCTTAACTATAATTCAGGCTGTATTATATGTGTACACATTTTTATGGCTTACACTGAAAATTAAGCGCTTGATAATGACCTATTTCATTTTTATGAATGTGTAAATTCAGATAATAAAATCTGAAATTAAATTCACAGACCAGCCTCAATTCAGCCATATCCAGTTTTCCTTGCTATGTCCTTTCTAGGGCATTCAGCTCAGAATTTTAGCTCAGTATATCTGTAAATTTTCTGGGCTATCTCTTTCCCTGTATTAACTTTTTCACTGATTCCAATGGCTTCTTTTAGAGATGACTAAGTGATCCAAGGTTAGATGTGGTAAATAAAAAAAACAGATTCACAAAGGCATGTCTCTTTCTGTGACCTTCTCAGGAATTTAATGAAAACTAGCTCAAATATAAAGAGCTAATAAAGCACATTTTAAAATGACATGGAGCCTGGACCTGATCAAGCTCCTAGATCTGTTAATAATTTGTAGGAAATAAAGCCTGGAGAAATATGGTGGTGTAGTCAGCAAAATCACAACTGTAGCAAAAACTCTACAAGGCAAAGACTGGCTCCTGAAAAAATAAACAAGGAGAGAGTGAGGTATGGAGAGAGAAGAGGGAGATGGAGGGGTAACCTACATATTAAAAGAGACTTAAGATGTGCACCAACAAAACCCAGGTGTGGACCTTATTTGGATCTTGATTCAAGCAAACAAATGGTGAAAATAAAGTGACATTTATGAGATAATTGAATAAGGTACATTTAAAAAATCATCATCAGTTTTTAAAAGGTGAGAAAATGGTATTGTGATTGTATATTTTTAAAGTATTCTTATCTTTCACAGGTAAATATTAAATTATGAGTAAAATAATTTAATTTTTCAGCTTTCAGATAATACAGGAGGGACTTCTACTTTCAGCCAAGATGGAGTAACAGGGGGCCAGACTTACCCCCTGCCTAAAACTCCCTCTCCTCCAAAAAAGACAAAATGTATGAAACAATGGTTATTATGGCAGTGGACATCAGGCAACAAAGGACAGTATTCCCTGAGAGATAGGGGAAAAAAGAGGTGAGTCTTATTATCGCCACTGCTTTCTGCATTGAGAAAGCTTCTAGATAATGGTCCAGGAAAGATGTAACGCAAGAAGAGTCCAAGGGACTCCCTGAGTTGAGCTGAGAGTCCAAGGAGAGTATTGTTGGCAGGACAGAGTACTGCAAATGAGAGATGTGCACGAAGAATCCTAGAGATATACGGCAAGTCCCTGTTGAGTATTCAATTAGAGTACAGGTCAGTGCATACATGTGAGGAAAGTATCTGATGTTGGGGAAAGAACTATCCAAAAGAGTAAGAGGGAATAGTGCCCCGGTCTCACACAAGGCTGAGGTAGTGCCTGCTACCACCAACCAGACTGGAGAACCTATAATTCAAGGGGCATTGGGTTGAGTCTTGCCTCAGCAGTAGGGGATAATTAGACCTCGACTGAGCACTGCTCTGGACCTGCTTAACAAATCATAAAAGCAAGACCCAAAAGGATCAAACTGTTTCCAAGTAACTTAACTGTATCCAAGAACTATGCTCAAGATTATTCTTAAGAATACAAAAATAGCACAGCAACAGTCAGCTCTACCCACCACCAGAGCCTCCCATCAAGCCTCTTAGATAGCCTCAACCACCAGAGGACAGACAGCAGAAGCAAGAAAAACTACAATCCTGCAGCCTGTGGGCCAAAACCCACAGTTACAGAAAGATAGACAAGATGAAAAGGCAGAGGGCTATATATCAGATGAAGGAACAAGAAAAAACCCCAGAAAAACAACTAAATGAAGTGGAGATAGGCAACCTTCCAGAAAAAGAATTCAGAATAATGATAGTGAAGATGATCCAGGACCTCGGAATAAGAATGGAGGCAAAGATTGAGAAGATGCAAGAAATGATTAACAAAGACCTAGAAGAATTAAAGAACAAACAAACAGAGATGACCAATACAATAACTGAAATGAAAACTACACTAGAAGGAATCAATAGCAGAATAACTGAGGCAGAAGAACGGATAAGTGACCTGGAAGACAGAAGGGTGGAATTCACTGCTGCAGAACAGACTAAAGAAAAAAGAATGAAAAGACATGAAGACAGCCTAAGAGACCTCTGGGACAACATTAAACGCAACAACATTCGCATTATAGGGGTCCCAGAAGGAGAAGAGAGAGAGAAAGGGCCAGAGAAAATATTTGAAGAGATTATAGTCGAAAACTCCCCTAACATGGGAAAGGAAATAGCCACCCAAGTCTGGGAAGCGCAGAGAGTCCCATACAGGATAAACCCAAGGAGAAACACGCCGAGACACATAGTAATCAAAGTGGCAAAAATTAAAGACAAAGAAAAATTATTGAAAGCAGCAAGGGAAAAACGACAAATAACACACAAGGGAACTCCCATAAGGTTAACAGCTGATTTCTCAGCAGAAACTCTACAAGCCAGAAGGGAGTGGCATGATATACTTAAAGTGATGAAAGGGAAGAACCTACAACCAAGATTACTCTACCCGGCAAGGATCTCATTTAGATTTGATGGAGAAATCAAAAGCTTTACAGACAAGCAAAAGCTAAGAGAATTCAGCACCACCAAACCAGCTCTACAACAAATGCTAAAGGAACTTCTCTAAGTGGGAAACACAAGAGAAGAAAAGGACCTACAAAAACAAACCCAAAACAATTAAGAAAACGGTCTTAGGAACGTACATATCGATAATTACCTTAAACTTGAATGGATTAAATGCTCCAACCAAAAGACTCAGGCTTGCTGAATGGATACAAAAACAAGACCCATATATATGCTGTCTACAAGAGACCCACTTTAGACCTAGGGACACATACAGACTGAAAGTGAGGGGATGGAAAAAGATATTCCATGCAAATGGAAATCAAAAGAAAGCTGGAGTAGCTATACTCATATCAGAAAAAATAGACTTTAAAGTAAAGAATGTTACAAGAGACAAAGAAGGACACTACATAATGACCAAGGGATCAATCCAAGAAGAAGATATAACAATTATAAATATATATGCACCCAACATAGGAGCACCTCAATACATAAGGCAACTGCTAACAGCCATAAAAGAGGAAATCGACAGTAACACAATAATAGTGGAAGACTTTAACACCTCACTTACACCAATGGACAGATCATCCAAAATGAAAATAAATAAGGAAACAGAAGCTTTAAATGACACAATAGACCAGATAGACTTAATTGATATTTATAGGACATTCCATCCAAAAACAGCAGATTACACGTTCTTCTCCAGTGCGCACGGAACATTCTCCAGGATAGATCACATCTTGGGTCACAAATCAAGCCTCAGTAAATTTAAGAAAATTGAAATCATATCAAGCATCTTTTCTGACCACAACGCTATGAGATTAGAAATGAATTACAGGGAAAAAAAGGTAAAAAAGACAAACACATGGAGGCTAAACAATACATTACTAAATAACCAAGAGATCACTGAAGAAATCAAAGAGGAAATCAAAAAATACCTAGAGACAAATGACAATGAAAACACGATGACCCAAAACCTATGGGATGCAGCAAAAGCAGTTCTAAGAGGGAAGTTTATAGCTATACAAGCCTACCTAAAGAAACAAGAAAAATCTCAAGTAAACAGTCTAACCTTAAACCTAAAGAAACTAGAGAAAGAAGAACAAACAAAACCCAAAGTTAGCAGAAGGAAAGAAATCATAAAGATCAGAGCAGAAATAAATGAAATAGAAACAAAGAAAACAATAGCAAAGATCAATAAAACTAAAAGCTGGTTCTTTGAGAAGATAAACAAAATTCATAAGCCATTAGCCAGACTCATCAAGAAAACGAGGGAGAGGACTCAAATCAATAAAATCAGAAATGAAAAAGGAGAAGTTACAACAGACACTGCAGAAATACAAAGCATCCTAAGAGACTACTACAAGCAACTTTATGCCAATAAAATGGACAACCTGGAAGAAATGGACAAATTCTTAGAAAGGTATAACCTTCCAAGACTGAACCAGGAAGAAACACAAAATATGAACAGACCAATCACAAGCAATGAAATTGAAACTGTGATTAAAAATCTTCCAACAAACAAAAGTCCAGGACCAGATGGCTTCACAGGTGAATTCTATCAAACATTTAGAGAAGAGCTAACACCTATCCTTCTCAAACTCTTCCAAAAAATTGCAGAGGAAGGAACACTCCCAAACTCATTCTATGAGGCCACCATCACCCTGATACCAAAACCAGACAAAGACACTACAAAGAAAGAAAATTACAGACCAATATCACTGATGAATATAGATGCAAAAATCCTCAACAAAATACTAGCAAACAGAATCCAACAACACATTAAAAGGATCATACACCACGATCAAGTGGGATTTATCCCAGGGATGCAAGGATTCTTCAATATACGCAAATCAATCAATGTGATACACCACATTAACAAATTGAAGAAGAAAAACCATATGATCATCTCAATTGATGCAGAAAAAGCTTTTGACAAAATTCAACACCCATTTATGATAAAAACTCTCCAGAAAGTGGGCATAGAGGGAAACTACCTCGACATAATAAAGGCCATATATGACAAACCCACAGCAAACATCGTTCTCAATGGTGAAAAACTGAAAGCATTTCCTCTAAGATCAGGAATGAGACAAGGATGTCCACTCTCACCACTATTATTCAACATAGTTTTGGAAGTCCTAGCCACGGCAATCAGAGAAGAAAAAGAAATAAAAGGAATACAAATTGGAAAAGAAGAAGTAAAACTGTCACTGTTTGAGGATGACATGATACTATATATAGAGAATCCTAAAACTGCCACCAGAAAACTGCTAGAGCTAATTAATGAATATGGTAAAGTTGCAGGATACAAAATTAATGCACAGAAATCTCCTGCATTCCTATACACTAATGATGAAAAATCTGAAAGAGAAATTATGGAAACACTCCCATTTACCATTGCAACAAAAAGAATAAAATACCTAGGAATAAACCTACCTAGGGAGACAAAAGACCTGTATGCAGAAAACTATAAGACACTGATGAAAGAAATTAAAGATGATACCAACAGATGGAGAGATATACCATGTTCTTGGATTGGAAGAATCAACATTGTGAAAATGACTATGCTACCCAAAGCAATCTACAGATTCAATGCAATCCCTATCAAATTACCAATGGCATTTTTCACGGAGCTAGAACAAATCATCTTAAAATTTGTATGGAGACACAAAAGACCCCGAATAGCCAAAGCAGTCTTGAGGGAAAAAAACGGAGCTGGAGGAATCAGACTCCCTGACTTCAGACTATACTACAAAGCTACAGTAATCAAGACAATATGGTACTGGCACAAAAACAGAAACATAGATCAATGGAACAAGATAGAAAGCCCAGAGATAAACCCACGCACCTATGGTCAACTAATCTATGACAAAGGAGGCAAAGATATACAATGGAGAAAAGACAGTCTCTTCAATAAGTGGTGCTGGGAAAACTGGACAGCTACATGTAAAAGAATGAAATTAGAATACTCCCTAACACCATACACAAAAATAAACTCAAAATGGATTAGAGACCTAAATGTAAGACTGGACACTATAAAACTCTTAGAGGAAAACATAGGAAGAACACTCTTTGACATAAATCACAGCAAGATCTTCTTTGATCCACCTCCTAGAGTCATGGAAATAAAAACAAAAATAAACAAATGGGAAAAAAAAAAAAAGGATACAAAAATATCCTCTACCCAGCAAGGTAAAATGTATAATAGATAGATAGATAGATCGATAGATTGATAGATAAATAGAAAGATAGATAATGTATGATTTATAATAAAAAATTAGGTCTGCAAAGAAGCAGAAAAGCACTACCTATAATTAAGAGGATAATCAATCAATAGAAACTGACAAGAAACTAGCACAGATTTTAGAAACAGCAGACAAGGACATTAAAAGTTATAATAACTGTGTTTCAGATGTTCCAATGCAGTGGCTGGAGTGGCTATATTAGTAAAAGATGAAATAATTGCTAGAAACAAAGAGGGATGTTTTAGAATGATAAAAAGGTCAGTTCATCAGGAAGATAAAATAATTTATACATACATGCACCTAACATCAAAGCCTGAAAATACAGGAAACAAAAAGTAGACAGAATTGAAGGCAGAAATAGATAATACAGCAATACTAGTTGGAGATGCAATATCCCGCTCTCAATAATGGACAGAAAAACTATACAGAAAATTAACAAGTATATAAAAGGTTGAACAAAACTATCAACCAACGTGACCCTAACATCTGTAGAACACTCCACCCAACAATAACAGAATATGCATTCTTTTTAAGTTTACATAGACATTTACTAAGACCACAATCTGTTACATAAAACAGGTATTAATAAATTTAGAATAATTCTGTTATACAAAGTTTTTTCTCTGACCACAATAAAATTACATTAGAAATAAATAACAGAACAATATCAGGAAAATCCCCAAATGTGTGTAAGTCAAACAACACATTTCTAAATAACCCATGTGTCAGAAAATAAATTAAAAGAGAATTTACAAAGTTTTTTCAATTGAATGAAAATGAAAACATAGCATATCAGAATTTGTGGAAAGCAGCTGAAGTAGTACTTGCAGGGAAATATATGACAATACATGCCTTTATTAGAAAAAAAGAAAAGTGTCAAATCAATTACCTCAGCTTCTATTTTAAGAAACTAGAAAAAAAGAGCAAATTAAATCAAAGTAATCAGAACCAAAGAAATAATTATAATCAAGTGGAAATCAATTGAATGAAACAAAAAAATAGAGTAAATCAATGAAAACAACTGATTCTTTGAGAAGATCAACAGAGCTAATAAACTAGCTACAATGATCATGACACAAAGAGAAAGGACAAAGTATCAATATCAGGAATGAGAAAGTGACACTATTCTACAGATATTAAAATGATAACAAGGGAATGTCATGAACATCATTATACGTGTAAACTTGACAACTTAGCTAAAATGAACAAATTCTTTAAAAAACACAAACCATCAAAGCTCCCTCAAAAAGAAATAAATAAATTGAATAATCCAGATCTATTAAAGAAATTAAATTAGTAGTTAAATCCTTCCCAGAAAGAAAACTCCAAGCCCAGATGAATTCTACCAAATGTTTAAAGGAGAAATAATGACAATTCTATACAAACTCCTCCAATAAATTCAAGATGACAGAATATTTCTCAACTTACTCTGAGGTCAGCATTATACCAAAATCAGATATCAAAATCAGACGATGGCATTGTAAGGAAAAATATCCACAGAAAACAGAGATTCTCACAAAGTTATTGTAAGATCCAATGAGAAAACCAATGCTCAAATCCTCTCTATTCTACCTTCTAATTATCATCTACGACACTTCTTCCCATCCCAAGGAACTTTCAGATCCCCATCCTGTTGTATCTGGATCATTTCCCAAACCTCCTTACTGTCCTCCCTTTTACTTTCAATCTCCCAAATCCAGTACTCCAGATAGAGGTATCTTCTTAAAATGTAAATCTTGGCCTCAATGGCCCTCTGTCCCCAGGTTAGAGTCTAAACTCCTTGACAAGCTTATAAGATCCTTCATGATCTGACCTGCTGGTCCCCAGGCTCATCATCTTCTTCCTCATGCTTCTTTCTGTGATCCAGCCACACTGCCCTGCTTGCCCTCCCCCAACACGTAAGTCAAGTGCTCGCTCTTTCTTCTGGACTCTGATACCCACTGTTCCCTCTTCTTGGAATATTTTCTCTACCCTACCCATCCCCATCTCATCTGCTTCTGGTTAACTAGACGTATTATTTTTAAATAGATAACAATTCTTCCATGAACTTTTTCTGACTCTTCCCACCACCCATCTCTGGGTCAGGTGCCCTCCTAATGCTCCCATAGATCATTTTGCTACCACTGCTACAGCATTCATTATGACCTATGACAGTTTCCTGCTTATTTTCTCATTAGGTTCTTATCTCTTTAAGGTCAGAGACCATGTGTTGCTCACTGAGATCCTCCCAACATCCAGAACATTCCGAGAGATAGAAAGGATGCTCAACAAATATTTGTTAAATGGATAATAGTTCCATTTATTGAATGCTTACAGTGTTCCAGGCACTGTGCTAGGGACTTTATAGGCATTATCTTTTTCTTAGCATATCCATCCAAGAGGTACTATTCTATATCCACTTTCCAGAGGAGAAAACTGATGTACAGAAAGTGATACAACTCAACTGACATCACAGATGTCAGATATATTCTAGAGTCAGAATTCAAATCCAAGTCAAGGGGTCTCTAGAGTCTATGCTTCTAACCACAATCATTTACAAATGAATGAATGAATGATTTCAACAGCTACTTACTGAGTACCTCCCATATGACGGGGCCTGTTCTTGGTCCTGAGGATACTATAGTGAATAAAATAGACCAAAATCCATGACTTCGAGCTTACCTACAAGGGGAGAAGACAGTCAATAAGCAAAATACATAAATAATTTGATGTACTGCAGAGGGAAGAAAGGCAAGAAAGAGACATTGGGAGTTACCCAGTTTTAAATAGGGTGGTCAGGGGAGGCATCACTGAGAAAATAACACATGAGCAATGACACAAATGTGAATAAATGAACAAAAGCTCTTCTAACATTTCACAATGCTTTTCAAGCAAAGACTTTCAGATAAATAACAAATGTGTGGTGTTTTTAGACTAAAAAATAATTTGTCTTTTATTTGTACTTGTTAAATTTGGCAACCCTGCACTCATGGGCAAACCTTACCTCTATGTCAGACCAGGAGGAACTGCTCTTAATTACCAACTGTGGGTCTATGGGATCTGTGGTTTTCTGACAATTCTGAAAGATGAGATTGCAGGGCATTGGTGTATTAGCATGCAGCTTTAGTAGATTTCTCCTTGGCAGGGCACTCAGCTCCACATCAATGTCTCCTATAAGCAGGAAATATCATCTTGTAGATCTTGACAGATGGGTCTTGCCCATGAGGGAGGACATTTAGGATGGTTCATACCAACTGGCATATCAACAGACTTTGAAAGAGAGCTATTAAAAATGGGATTGTGTTAGCTCTGATTTATGCTGAACAAAATAAGCAAAACAAGGAACCCATCAGAAGGAAGGTGTAAGACATTTAACATTTGAGGACTTTGAAAGGCAGAAGAGTGCATAATTAGTTCTTATTTTGCTAGGTTATAAAATTCTTTTCAGAGTAATAGTAGAATGATTTTTCATTGAACCTAAAATATTATCTAAACTTGTGCAGAGCCAGATGTGTGTACAAGAGGGTTTCCTCTTCTGTGCTCTAAACTATACAACCACATGGCAAACTCTAAATCGAGATCAGTTATAACAAGTACACCCCCTAATCATATGTTTCAATTCTTCCCTCAACTCCAATCTCCGTAGGCTCTTACCTGACTCATCCTTCATGTGACGAGCATAAATGTCACTTCCTTAGCAAGTATTCCTGCACCTCCAGGACTCCATTAAATCTCTGTGTTATCTATCCCCTCTCATAACACTTAACACACTGGTAATTAATTGTACCACACTGGTAATTAATTGTACAGTCCCCAACTTCCCCAGTAGACTGGTGTCATATATTCATCTTATCCATTACCATCTCTCTAGCACCCAGCTTGGTTTGGGCAAATGGATGGTGCTCAGTGAATTGAACTGACTACAAAGCTTTCAAGATGTTGGCAGCCTCACCACGCTGAACTGACAATAGAGTCTGGTCTAACTTTCAATGAAATCAGACTCATAGCAGAGTCAAGAAGAATGGTTAATTGCAACTCTTTAAATAACGAGTCTGTATAACGCTGTTTTTTTAAGGGAAAATATTATAAACATGATTCATTGAAAAAAGTGAAGCCTAGAGACTCAGTAGTTTATCTTCTAAGATCAAAGGAATAAAGGGAGCTAATGTATACATGGTAGCCTAGATTCTTCTTTCTTAAACAGTAAGCTGAGTACACATTACAGGATGACAAGGAAATTATGATCAACAGATGTACAAGTTGATCCCACATCCAAGAGCGTCCACTTGTTTTGGTAACTTACTCACCTGATGATAGGATTTGACTTCTCATCTCTCTTCCATATCTAGTGTTCTAGGTCTCCAGGACGCAATCCAGACTAAAGAGGTATTATGTCCACAGGAATAATAATATGTGTACAGCTAACCCAGGGTTTCTCAACCTCAGCACTGTTGATATTTGGACAGGATAATTCTTTTTCTTTTTAGAGGGAGGACTGTCCTGTGCATTGTAAGATGTCTAGTAGCGCATCTGGACTCCATCCACCAGATGCCAGTAGCACCCCCTCCCCAAGATGTGACAACTTAAAATGTTTTTTGATATTGTCAGATATCCCCTGGAAGCAAAACTGACCCCAGCTGAGAATCACTAAGCTAATCTTTACTGAGTGCTTAAAACATTCCACCATTCTACTAAGTACTCACAGGAGCTATCTCATTTAATCTTTCCAAAAATTACTATGAGATAGGAATAACTAGTATACCCATTATATAGCTGGGGAAATGTTTAAACATTGCTTAAGGTCACACAGCTGGTAAGTAGTGAAACTCAGGCTCATTGTCACTACTCTACTTCAAGTGGTTTGTGGGTGGAAAGGAGTAAACTGGGATTTGGTGAGGGAGAGCAAAGTTCATACTAGGTGTTAGCTAGTGTGAAGGATTTCTAACTCTTTTCCAGCAAAGGCCAGCTAGGGACAGCTAGGGACAGTTAGAGGACTTCCTCATAGGACTTCCCGAAGGACGTAACCCTGGGGCAATCAGAACTAGTCAATCTTCATTTTCTGTTTGTGAGCCTGCCAGCTGTCTGCAGGCCACATTTTTAAGTAAACAAGAAAGAGGAACAGGAAGATGAAAGCTAAAATTAATGATTGTTGTTATTATTTGTTCTCAAACATTTAGAAATAGTGAACCCACACAAGGTTAGTCTATCGCCTGTGTCAGACTTCAACAAAGGGTGCCAGACAAAATTTGAGGCCAAATTTCTGATCCCAGTGCTCCCTAGCCCACCCCTGCCTTCCATGTCTGGAAGAGCCAGAGGAAGAACTCAGACAGGCAAGGCGGAGCAAGAAGTCTCTGTGTGTGGTAAAGTTGCTTTATGAGCAGTCCTCATCCTGCACCAGGAAAAGCAAAGCAATCCCAATGACACTGGAGGAGACTCTCGAGAAGATTCCCTGTCGGGGATGTCCTCCAGACTTGGCTGATGGTAGATACCTCAACTACCAGGACAGTTAGTCTCTCAGCAGGATGAGTAGTTAAAAGCCCTCCTTGTAGGATGCAGCCCTGGCTGGAGAGGCTGCTCCAGAGGAGAAGATGAGAGGTTTTCTGCAGAATATCCACAGGCCAAATTCCGGGCTCTAGACCTCCCACCCTAAACCAGGGCTCCAAATCTTTGAGCACTACTAGGTCTAACTCAGGGGAAACTCTACCACAAATACACCGGGAAGCATGTGCAGCAATGTACATGTACATGTACACTTCTGACACTAGCAAAACCTGGATACAAACCCAGATGTCTATGGATGGGAGAGGCAATGGCCAGCTTGTAGGCAGTCCCACAAGAGAACACTATATAGCATTCAGAATGAATGAAGCAGCCTTTCACTTCCAGATGAGATGGAACACAGGAACCAGGTTTACCCTCCTGCCTGAAACGAACAACGCACACACACACCCTCCACCAGCATCACCACCACCACCATCACCACCACCACCACCACCACCACCACCACCAAAACACACACACTGTATCAAATCAACAGTTTTCAAGACACTGGAAATCAGGCAATGAACAGCAATGATGTCTGAGAGACAAAAAACAAGTGAGATGAGCCCTACAATTACCTGGAGCTTACTGACTTAAAAGAATTTCTAGGCCAAGCACAGGAAAGGCATACCCAGATAAGGGCCAGCAGACTCCCTGATATTTGCTCATAAAAATACAAATTGTGCCCTATAGAGATGCCGTTGATATTGCCTGTAAACACTGACCATTTTAACATTTATTTGTAAATGCATTTCAGCATCTTTATCTGCCTGTTTATATGTGTTCTTTTAATTCTCCTTTGAACAGATTTTAACATCTTACGGGCCTCCTCATTAACTAATGAGTTAAATAAATCTTTGACCCATGCTCATTTTATGTTTATGTGAGAGTCATGATTTTATCTTTTTAAAAAACCCATATTCTTTAGCATGTGAACTCAGGAATAGCCAAGGAGACCAGCTACCCACACTGGAAGGGGCACTTATTGAATGCCTACTATATTCTAGGCACTTTCACACATGTTATGCAACAATCCTGGAAGGTACATAATATTATTGCCATTTTTCAGATGGCAAAAACTGAATTCAGAGAGGTTAAGTAATTTTCCCAAGGTCACACAGCAATTAAGATGTGAGGTTAGGATTCACACTCTGGTGTGAATTTCTAAAGCCCGTATTCTCACTGCCTCAGTTTGTTTTCAAAAGGGGAGTGCATGAGCCACAGAAATATGAGTGCACTTTAGGATTAAGACAACGATTTTTTAGGACGCACGAAAGAAACATAATTATAATTTCTATATTTTATCTAAAAAACAAATTAAATCTTGCTAATACTTAATAAATAGATTGACACTTGCACCATCTCCCAGTTCACATATTACATGGGGATCTCGAGGTCTCCTGAGGGAAGAAGGGGTGGTTCCCTGACATGGAGAAGTTAGCAGTGGTATTCTCAGGTACATATTTACCCCCAGATACTGCAATGCCCAGTGGTTTAACATTTATTCATATATGTAGAATGACACAATAAAATCTAGTTTCAACTAAATTAACATTCATAAAACAAACAGCTCAAAGGAATTTAGAAAAAAAGTATCAGATCTAAGAAAATACTATAATACGATTGCAAGAGAACAAGAAGAAAATAGTAGAACTCTCTAACATTCCTTAAATATTATGATAGTAATATAGGTTAAAAATAATAAATAATACATATAAATATACTGATGTGCATGTTCAGCCTTTCTTATTCTTCTGATAGAAGTTGCTTTCAAAAGTTTGGAGCACTCCCTGACCCATGATACATCTCATAATAGTGAGAATAGAAAAATAGATCAATGGAACAGAACAGAGCTCAGAAATAGACCCACATAAATAGAGTCAATTGACCTTTGATAAAAGAGCAAAGGCAATAAAATGGAGAAAAAGAGAGGCTTCAACAAGTGGTGCTGGAACAACTAGACATCCACATGCAAAACAAAATGAATCTACACACAGACATTACACCCCTCACAAAAATTAACTCAAAATGGATTATAGACCTAAATGTAAAATGCAAAACTATAGAGCTCTTAGAAGATAACAAAGGAGAAAATTTGAGTATTGCAAAGACTTTTCAGGTACAATACCAAAGTCACGAAAGAAAGAATTGATAAGCTGGACTTCACTAAAATTAAAAATTTCTGCCTTGCAAAGGCACTGTCAGAAGAATAAGAAGGCCAGCCATAAACTGGGAAAAAATATTTGCAAAAGACATATCTGTGATCCAAAATATACAAAGAACTCTTAAATTCAACAATAAGAAAACAACTCAATTGAAAAATGAGCAAAACACCTGAACAGACATTTCACCAAAGAAGATATATAGATGGCAAATCAGCATATGAAAAGAGGCTAAAAAGTATACATCATTAGGGAGATGTTAATTAAAACAGCAGTTAGATACCACTACACACCTATTAGAATGGCTAAACTCCAGAACAATGACACCACCAAATGCTGGCAAGAATGTGGAACAACAGAACTCTCATTCATTGCTGGTGGGAATGCAATGGTACAGCCACTTGGGAAGACAGTTTAGCAGTTCCTTATAAAACAAAACATACGGTTACCATATGACCCAGCAATGGGCTCCTTGGTAGTTCCTTGAATGAACTGAAAACTTATGTCTACACAAAAACCTGCACACAGATGTTTATAGCAGCTTTAATCATAATTGCCAAAAGTTGGAAGCAACCAAGATGACCTTCAGTAGGTAAATGGATAAATAAACTGCAGTACATCCAGACAATGGAATACTATTCAGTGATAAAAATAAATGAGCTATCAAGCCATGAAAAGAGTGAAGGAAACTTAAATGCACATTGCTAAGTGAAAGACGCCACCAAAAGGCTACACACTGTATAATTTCAACTATATGACATTCTGGAAAAGGCAAAACTATGGAGACAGTTAAAGGATCAGAGGTTGCCAGGAGTTAGAGGGAAGGGAGGATGAATAGGTGGAGCACAGAGGATTTTTAGGGTAGTGAAACTATTCTGTAAGACACTGTAATGGTAGATACATGTCATGTATTACATTTGTCAAAACCTGTAGAATGTACACCATCGACTGAACTATGGACTTTAGTGATTATGATGTGTCAATGTATGTTCGTCTAGTGTAACAAATGTACCACTTTGATGTGGGATGTTGATAGTGAGGGAGGTTGTGCATATGTGGGGACAGAGAGTATATGGGAAATCTCTGTACTGTCTGCTCCATTTTACTGCTAACCTAAAACTTCTCTAAAAAACATCAGAATAAATAAATACACACACACACACACACACACACACACACACACACACACACACAAGTTGACACACCAATAAGAAATTTTAAGCACAAAATGTTTTGGAAACAAGTGCCCATTTTGTTATAATTAAGGTATTGGAATCCAAATGATTATGAAAGTATAATGTAAATTAAAAATTAAAATCTGATTTTTAAGAAAAAGTCCAGGACATTTTTATTCAAGGAGTTATTAGATATAGAGAAACAACAGACTGGACAATGTGATAATGTAGCAGTTTGCAGAATGCCGTTCTTGATCAAAGTAGGTTTTGGGGGTTTTTTTTTTGGTAAATCAATTAATTTTTATTGGAGTATAGTTGACTTGAAAGTAGTTTTTTTTTTTTTAAAGCTTCTTAGGCATTTTTTTTTAATTTAAAAAAATTTATTTATTTATTTTTATGTATTTATTTTTGCCTGTGTTGGCTGTTCGTTGCTGCGCAGGGCCTTTCTCTAGTTGTGGTGAGCGGGGGCTACTCTTCGTTGCAGGCTGCGGGCTTCTCATTGTGGTGGCTTCTCTTGTTGCAGAGCACAGGCTCTAGGCATGCGGGCTTCAGTAGTTTTGGCATACGGGCTCAGTAGTTGTGGCTCGCGGGCTCTAGAGAGCAGCCTCAGTAGTTGTGGCACACAGGCTTAATTGCTCTGTGGTATGTGGGATTTTCCCGGACCAGGGTCGAACCCTTGTCCCCTGCACTGGCAGGCAGATTCTTAACCACTGCGCAACCAGGAAGCCCGAAAGTAGTTTTTAATTGCCATAATAAAAATTATTCTGACATGAAAACATATATATATATAAAATGAGAAAGAGTAAAATACTTAGAATTAAAATAAATGAAGGCACTATATACCAATATTTGTGGGAATCAGGTAAAGTGATACTTAAAGGAAAAAATTATAAATTTGAATATATTTATCATAAACCAAAAAGAAATAAAAATTAACTAATTATTCAACTAAAGAAAGCTAGAGAACAAGCAACTGAGTAAACATAAAGAAGCAAATAAAGATAATGGTGGAAATCAATGAAATGAGAGAACTTAAAAAATTTAAATGACTAAAATAAAAGTTGACTCTGAAAACACTAATATGCTTACAAAAGCTTACAGTAAAATTGATCATGAGAAAGAGGAAAAACACAAATGAACAAAATATGAAATGAAAAAGAGACAACCTCAAATAAAGCAGAAATTTTTAGTCTTACAAGAGGATTATTATGAATAACTATACACCAATTAATTTTACAACCTAGATGCAAATGCAAATTTTCAAGAAATATATAACATGCTAAAATTGACCCTAAAGAAACAGAAAAGTTGAACAAACTGATACCATTTACAAAGATTGAAACAGTAATTATCCCTCTACGCCTTAAAACTTTCACACAAAGTATTTTTATTGGTGAGGTTTATCAAATTTTTAAGGAACAGATAAGACAAAAAACATTCTGGAGAAAAGAAAAAGAGAAAAGGTGTCCAATAAATTTTTTCGAGGTTAGTATAAACTTTTTACCAAAAATAGATATGGACAGAACAAGAAGTGGAAAGGGTTTCTTAAATAAGACACAAAAAGACATGATATAAAGGGAAATTATTTATTCCTTTTTAACCCTTTGATAGCGGTTAGTATATGCCAGGCAGTGTCCTATGTGCTTCACAGTCATCCTTTTATTTAATTGGCATAGCAACCCTATAAACTAGGTACTATTATTACCCCCATTTAATAGGTAAAGAAACTAAAACAATATTCCCAATATTATACAGCTAGTAATTGATACTTTGATAACCTAAAAATGAAGATTCCTACTTTAAGGAAGAGCATCACAGATAAAATTAACAAATTGTTTGAAGAAATTAACAATATGTAAAACTAACAAATGATTAGTATCTAGAATAAAGAACTTCTAAAAATCAGTAAGAAAACCTCCCAAGTTTTACAGTTACCATGGTTGCAAAACAAATTACTCCCAAATTTTCACAGTACATTTGTTTTGTTCATGGATTTGCAGTCTGGGGAGGGCTCAGTGGGGACAGCCCATCTGCTCTACTCACTTTTAGCTGCAGTGTGGGGAGAGCAAACTACAGCCTAGAAGGCCAAATCCTGACAGTTTTTGTGTAGTCCATGAACTAAGAATGGTTTAAATATTTACTATTTGGCTCTTTAAGAAAATGTTTCCTAGGGACCTCCCTGGTGGTCCAGTGGTAAAGAATCCACCTTGAAATGCAGGGGATGAGGGTTCGATCCCTGATCAGGGGACTAAGATCCCACATGCTGTGGGGCAACTAAGCCCGTGTGCCACAATTACTGAGCTGGTGCTCCTCAACTAGAGCCCGCGTGCCGCAAACTACAGAGCCCACGTGCTCTGGAGTCTGCACGTCACAACTAGAGAAGAGAAAACCCACACACCACAATGAAAGATCCCGCATGCCTCAGCAAAGATCCCGCGTGCCACAACTAAGATCCGACACAGCCAAAAATAAATTAAATAAATAAATCTTTAAAAGGAAAAGAAAATGCTTTCTGAACCCTGTCCTAAAGGCTCAGTAACTCACTTGTGTCACCACTGGCAAGCAGGTGAATGCTTAGCTAGAGATGTAGGTGGGTACATCTAACACTGTTTTGTCATGTGGTCTAGGCTTCCTCCAATATGGTGGCTGGAGTTCAAGGGCAAGAAGAGACAGAGAAAGAGAAAGAGAGGAGGGGAGGAGAAAGAGAGAGAGAGAGAGAGAAGCTGTATTACTTTTTATGACCCAGCTTCAAAAGTCATGCAGTGATTTCCACCAAAGTTAACATTCTATTCACTGAGGTAGTTACAAAGTTCTACCTAGATTCATGGAAGGGGAAGTAGACTCTATATCTTGATGGAAAATGACAAAGTTCTGGAAGTGAATGTGGAATGGAAAATATTACTAAGGCCGTTTTTAGAAAATATAATCTGTTATAAGAGAAAACCCAAAAGAAATGTGCAAAGAATGTGAGCAGGTATAGCAGGTAAGCCTGGATGACTAATAAACATATAAAGAAATACTCAATAACCAGAGGAAGGCAAATTAGAATGATGATATCTCATTACTGTCTACAAGAGAGGCAAAATTTAAAACAAAAATCATGTTGGATAATATTAAGCACCATCAGGGTTGTGGAGGAAACAGTAAACTTCATGCCCTTATAGTAAACTGTGCAATTTAGTGGAAAGCAATTTGGAATAATTTAGTTAAATTTTGTGTATATGCTTATAATCCAGCATTTCCACACTTGGTATGTATAACAGAAATACTCTCATAGGCATAGCCAAGGAGGATGTCTGTTATAACGTTGTTTGTACTAGCAAAAAATGGGAACAGTTAAATTCCCATCGATAGGGGAATGAATAAACAAAATGCAATATATGCAAATCATAAAATTATATGCAGCACATTGATATAAATATATCTCAAAAATGTAGTGAGTGAGGAAAGTAAGAAGTAGACAGACAGGTACAGCACGGTATCATTTGCAAATTGAGAGCATAGGGAAAGGGACCCACACAGAAGATGGATTAGAATTAGAAATCAGGGAGAAAAAGGTCAAAAATTAAATTTATTTTTCTAGGAAAAAATAGATTACTTGGAGAGCATACTGAAACATTCTTCTTAGGCCTCACTCCTGGAAATGCTGACTTAGTGGACCTGAGGTAGAACCCCCAAATCTGTATTTTTTATAACTGTCCTAGACTAATCTTAAGATCAGGTGAGTTTAGAAAACATTCTACTTTAACATGTTCAGAGTTGCAAGTAAGTTTAAGTTTCGAATTCTGGTTTGCAAGCAACAGAAACTGACTCACTCTATTACTGGAAGGATCTCAGGGAGTTCAGAGAATTGTCAGGAAGGGTACAGAACCTGGTGTGGAAAGAGCAAGAACCCCATAACTCCAGAGGGTTTGGGGAACAATAACTAGAATGAATGAAGACCAGTTGTTTCCCATTCTTTTTACTGCTTTGCTCACAAAGCAATTTGAATTTCGTGTAGGAAGTACCTTACTGGCCTAGACAAAGTCATCTTAATTAATAGTCCCACTAGGTCGTATTAAGTGGGAAAAGGTAATTCCTTAAAAATAACCCAGGGTGTTGTTACAAAAAGAAGATGAAAAATGCAACGGACAGTGACAAAGCATTAATTTTCCACTATGTCAAGGCAGAGAGGAAAGAACCAGAAGGAGGAAATGGAAAGATGAGAGAGACTTTGCAGCTAAATAAGATCTAGGTTCAAATTCTGGTTATGCCTCATCCTGTCTTTGAACAGTTTCCTTAACCACGTCTATGAGGGTTCCTTAACCCTCTTAAGAGTTATTCTGTCATGTGCAAAATGCCTGGGATGACTGGTTCTTTCCTTGCCTGGCATTAGGGCAAATGGTCCATTGTGCTCATACAAATGGGCTGGTAACCATGGAGTCCTGTAGGAAAGGCTAATGCGTATGGGCTTTCATCTCTGGGAATGTAAAGATGCTTGAAACCAGGTGTCTCTTTACAGGCTGTCTTTAGGGTTAATGTTTTGAGCCTCTGTCTTGAGGCAGCTGGAGACTCTCAGATGAACTGTCTAAACATCTCAAACCTTTAGAACTTCCTATCACCATCACCATCATCATCATCATGATCACCTCAGGACTCATGTGTGCTTTCCAGTCTTCTCTCTGACAGCATATTTATACTCGATGAATACTTTGTACACACTAAAAGTAAATAAACTGTTTTCCTTCCTTAAACTCATTTGCTTAAAAATGAAGGGCTTAAAACAAAGATTAAAACTAGCAATGTGATCATTTATAAACAGTGCTCTCAGATACCTGCTGCCCTCATTAGTCTTGCCAGCTCCTATGTCTCCTCCTCAGTCCTATGGTGCCTGCCTCTGTGAGGCTTGTGATAACAGGCAGATGTAAACAATGAACTCCACTAGGGGCAGAGTTTAAGTCAGTCAGTTAGGTCCTGTAGGAAGGCAATGTTCTCAAGAGTTCTGCCACTGCTAACTTTAAATATGGGTGGCCACCAAAGTTAACAAATGGTCAGCTGGTTAATCCACCATGCAAACCAGATTCCCGGTCCTCCTGGTGTTATCTCATCCTCCCTTACCTCACCCTGGCATTAACTAAAGCACCCATTCATTATGTTGTCAGGTTTTTTAATATCCTTTGAAAAGTTATAGATGGCATCCACCCACAGAATACTCAGTTGGTGGTACAAAAGAATGGTAGGGAGAGTTTATAAGATAATGAGATGTCAAGAGTTTATAAGACAATGAGATGTCAAGATGTCAAGAGTATCAATGTTCTGGAAAGATTAGAAATAGCATATACATAAGGAGAAATCCAAAGAGGTATTGCTGATAAAGACACAGAGGCAGTCTGGATAAGGAACTAGGATACACAAAGAGGTAAGGACAATGGAATTTTCTTGAGATTTTGGGTGCAAATATATTTGGGCTACACTTGGATTTTGTAACAGCATTTTTAATTTCTATAAAATTTTACAAAAGTAATTCTTATTAACCGAATTCACCCAAGAAATTACCTCACTGTATATTCAGGGACAACATATTCATTTCTGGGATTTGTCCAGGGAAGTAGTTTGAATAAAATGACACTACGAGCAGATCAAACCAACATATAAAATAATTTCAACATTAAAAATTTCAGTTTTGGGGGGGCCCAAGAGCCTTCTTTTCTTCATACCACTCTACTTCATTCTATGTGTATGTGCAACTCCTAAAATAAGAATTTTTAAGATATATAAATTATGGAATATGTATTCATCTGCACAAAGGGATACTATGCAGCCATGAAAAATTACGTTGTAGAATAGAACCATGTTTCTTAAAGTATGGTTTGAGAAAAAAGGGTATGGTTTGGGAAAGCTAGGAGTGCCTATGAAAATTACAGACTCCTGAATTTACTTTAAACTCATTGGTTCAGGGTCTCTGGGCAAAAGAACTAAGAATGGGCAGTTGAACATCCTTCTCAGGTGGTTCTTGGGCATAGTAAAGGTTTAGAGTCATTGTGGTAGAAAAATATGTAATGTTTTGAAGAAATGTCTTTATATGTGTAGTGTAATTCTAATTTTGTAAAACAGAAAAAATGCATTAAAATGCTCAAAATATACACTGGAAAGTAGAATGACATACACCAAATATGAGCAGCTGTTATCTCTGGAGTGCAGGATGATAAATTATTTTTATTTTCTTTCTTTCCATATTTTGACTTTCAAATTTTTCTGTAATGGAAATATATTAATATTACACTAGGAAAAATCTTAATTTTCCTTAAAATATTGGTATTTATATGGATTCTGAGGAAGGTCTTACTGATAGTGTCGTGTTGTAAAACAAGAATAAACCAAGAGTCAGGAAGATGGTTACCTGACAAGGATAGAGCATAGAAAAGAAAAAGGGTCCTCTCAAGTTAAGAGCAAGGTCAGGGGTGGAAAAGGGGTATTAAGGGGGTAGACAGGAAGGACAGACTTCAATCCCATAAGTTACATGTTGGATAAGTACTTGAAACCGCATTTTAAGCCTTTAATGTTTGGGAAAATATGTTTAAACATCTCACAGGAAAAAGGTTAAACCACAAACTGTAGACCCCATTCTCTGTTGTTATTTTATTTCCACCTAAGACTACTCTTTATCAGGATGTATTTACTGAGAAAATATTTTTCATGTCTCACAGAGGAAGAAGGCATCTTTCTCTGTCCTTTGCAGAGCAATCAATGAATAAAGACTCACTGGGCACCTCTTATGTGCCCAGCTCCATGCTCTGGGCTGCAAGAGAGGAAAGCAAACTATGGGTTGGAAGCCTCTTTTAGGCTTGTTCTGCATCAAGGAGATTATAATCTGTTTGGAGAAATGTGAGCCCACTGCCTTAAGCAGTTAGCACAGCAGTGCTGAGGCATGTGGGTGAGGGCTGTAGGAGACAGGAAGGCACCTTGCATGTGGGAGAGCTCTCTGTGGGCTCGGCTCACGCGCTGATCCGAAGGAGGTGTTTACGATGAAGGACGAATCGTAATGTTTTCTGACAACTTCTTGGCAAGTTGCAGGTCTAATAAGGAAAATGTTACTCTAAATACAACTTAGAGAAAGAACAGTTTCTCTGAATGTTCTTTCTGAAATATAAAATATACACGTATTATAGTGAGGAAATAAATGACAGTATTCAGTGCACTAAGCCATTTTGCAAATGTGCCTTATTTTAATGTTTTATAGATGGCTAGCATCATATACCCAAAGATTCTCTTCTGTGGCATGTATAAATTAATAAATATATACATTTTTCTAGGCACTCTGCTAAATATTTGGGAAATGTTTGTTATATCACGGTTTATTTAGAAATTGAATGCTTTGCATTTATTTGGTCTCTTGTTCAGAAAGCTGAAAGGACTTAAATACTCATATCCCATCAATATCACTTTTCAGATCTTTTCCAATCTCAAGATTAAATAGCTCTATCTAGGATTCTCTCCCCAACAGAGGACAAAAATAAGCTGCATGTGTATGTAACACTTTGCACTTCGGTGCACCGGTGGCAGAAGAAAATCAATAGAACAAGTAAGCACTGGGTACCACTGTTAAACCATACACTAATACCTGTCTATTATAAAGTAACAGTGGGAACATATTTAGGGAAGTGAATTTACAGCTTTAAAATTGTGTTACATATCCCATTAATTTTCCCAACATTATCCTGAAATAAAAAGTAAAGAAGGGAATTCAATTTTCCTATTTTGCTGATAGAATATATGAGATATTGAGATGCTGATTATTCATGGCTATGAAAGGTGTGGGCAAAAAATGATTGCATTTAAAGCAATTGCTGATTTAGTTGGTCTAGTGAAAGAAGTGGTCAACTCAATGTGGGGTGTTGGGAGGGAGGATCTAATTCAGTGTGGAAGCTCTATCTGAGCTTCACTAACTGGGCTTATGTCCTGACAGTCAATACAAAAGCCATGTGGAGATTCAGAATTTGGCTTTTTATAAGGATGTTGAAACAATTGGTTGATTCGGTTAAACAAACAAACAAAATTACAAAATCACTCGTCTTGTTTGAACAGAAAAAGAAACAAGTTAATTATTTGAAGTTTCAAACAGGGGTGAGGAATTATCTATTACTGAATGTATTTGATGCCTATCTAATCATTTATTGTCCAGAATGAACATTTCTTGTTGAATAAATAAGCCCATGTTTAAAGACAGGCTCTGTGTTATTCTGGAGAATCGGGCCTATTTCCTAGAATTCCTCATGTTCTCTTCTCTTCTCTTTCCTGTGTCCCGCTCCTGTGAACAAGGGGGCCTGGACTCAGTTTCCACAATGGCTCCTTGTGGAAAAGCAGAAGAGATGGATCTTTTCCTGCTGTTTGTGGGCGTTTGTGTGAAGGTCAGAGTTTTACAATGTTGCCCTCTCTGGTTTCATCCCAACACACCTAGTTTTGAGGACCAGAGGTTATGATCTTGAGCATGTAACTAAGCCTTTCTGTTAAAAAAGCAATAATAACATCTACCTGGTGGCCCCATGGGCAAAGTTGTTTATCTTCTCAGAGCTTCAGTTTTCTTCCTTATAAAATGAGGGTAATAGGAATGCGCACCCTACGGGGTCTTAGGCCAAGCACTGTACCAAGTGCTTTACATACATTATCTCACTTAATTCTCACAACCAATCCCATGACACAAGCATAGTCATCATTCCCATTTTACAGATAAGGAGACTGAGACACAGAAACGGTTAGTAAGCTGCCTGAGATCGTACACTGAGTAAGTGGTAGAGGGAAGGTTCAAAGCCAGGTCTACCTGATGCTCAAGTCTGTGCTCTTAACCCACATACTGGACTTTCCCTTCTTCACACACATGCCAATGGCAATCCAGCTTTTATATCACATGTAGATGGCCTGAGGCCAGTGTCCAATAAGGCTCAAGGCTGCTACGCACACACTTTCAGAGGACAGTGGCCTAAACAAACGTTTTCCTACCTCAACTGCTATCACTCATGCAACATGGGTTATTATGAGGGTCAAACCTCAGGTCCTTAGCCACAGCCAGTTGAACTGGATAATATGGGGGTGGCCAGAAGGCAGCCAGCCATACATGGCCTGGGAACGTTCTCTTTCAACAGAAGCTTCAGTTCCACTTGGCTGGCATCAGACTAACCCTAATGAACCACAGCTTGTATGCACAGTCCCTCTCTTTGCGGGGCATCAAGGCAGAGCAAAAAAGAGAGGCTCTCCCACATCTCTCCTGAGGAAGCTTAGGAACTCTCCTCCCTGCTTTTGAACCCCACCTCAGAGCCGAAGAAACTGGGCCCAAGGCAACCAGGCCCCAGAGTGACAGTCTACCCCATGTTCCCAGGTTTGCTTCTAATTAATCACTTTCCTCCACGGGAAATTCTCTGGGCCTATCCCATTCATGTGGCCTTGTGGAATTAGTCCTGCTGGACCAGTCCAATTAGCATGACGTTGTAGAAAACTGCCAAAAGCCACAGTCCTGGGCTGGAAGGGGGTGGGGGAGGGGCACAGCTTCTCTCTGAGACCTCACCACCTCCCATCGTCCCTTTTAAATCCCCTTCCCCACTTTCAGCACTACCCCCTACTGTAGACCCCCCAAAGACTTCTGCCCTCCTTGGCTACATGCCTGTGACTTTCTGAGTGACTCCTTCCCCACTTCAAAACATATCAATCTATTGTCCTATTCCCAGCTAATCTGATAAAGAAATTTATTCTGCTGTGATAATGATTTAATATGTAACGTCAAACAACCTACCAAAGTCTTTCTTTTTTATGATGTATTCTTTTCCTTTTATGGTCCCTGAGTGCTTAGCAATACCCATATGTAAAAAGAAATCATATCTTCAGCTGTTCTCGTGTCCTAAAAGAGATCTCTCTATAACCCTGGTGGAAGCTTCCCAGTACTGCACATGGGAACAGAAATTGATGTCCTGTCTTTAGTTGGCATGTACTTGGGATCTCATGCCCTTGAGTAAGTGAAAAGTTCCCCTGAAGAGCATCTACAAACGGTTTACTGCATGTTTAAGTGGGACTCATAGACTAATTGTTTAGAGTTGGTTTTTTTTCTTTGCAGGAAATTCATGTCCCTATGTGCTTACTCTTCTCTTTGTGTAAAGTCTGCACACTTGTTAAAATCTTTAAATATATATATTATGAACAAGACTTTCCGGAATGATATCCCTGGGACCAGAGACATAATTTAATTTTAGGTTGTGTCCACACAGACAAAGGGAAGTGAAGAGCTGAAGTAATTATTGAGATGATTCAGGTAAAATGGCCCTTTTCTGCCACTAAGGGGATGGCATTGTTCCTTGGGTCAGAATTTTACAGATTGGCTGTTAATCTCGTTTTTCCACTCTCTACTTTGTCCATGTAAATTATTTTTCAACTTGAATGGATTTTGTTTTTCTCGTGGAGGTGGGGGCACTGGGGAGGAATGGAGAGGGTGAGCTGGGGAAAACAACTGTATTTCATTCATCAAACTGGAACCACATCCAGTTTGAGGCCCAAGTAGGCTGCATTTCTATGTTTTAAACCATTCCAAATCCTCACCTTCGTCTGGTAATTTGATAAACCAAGACAAATGAGCCAATTGGCCCTGTGGTACTTCAATCACAATGACTCCAAAACAAACACTTCCTCTCTCAGTAATAGCTGCACACCAGATCCCAGAGACATCCATTTCCATGCCCTGGCTTTCTGGGCCCAGGTGACTGAATTCCTCTCCCATCTGCAGCATAAATGTGCCCTCTATCACCAGCCATTTCAAAGTAGAAACGTTGTCTTAAGTTTGGCCTGGGCAAAAGCCTGTCTGGTTCGGGGATGATAGCTCCTTTCACAAGCTTTATTATTGGCATAACCATTCTTTCAAATGGATCCCTGGAGGTTTTTGCCTTCCCCAGCTGCTGTGCATTTTCTCTGATGGGTTTTAAAAATAAACAACAAAGTTCCTGAAGTCAAGGAATACTTAGGGTTGGCAGCACTGTCGAGATGAGTCATGTATCACAGGGACATAAAGTAGAATGGTGGTTGCCAGGGGCTGGGGGCACTGGGGAGCTATTGTTTAATGGGCACAGAATTTAGCTGGGGAAGATGAAAAAGTTCTGGAGACGGGAGGTGGTGGTAGTTGCACAATATACTTAATGCCACTAAACTATGCACTAAAAAATGGTTAAAATGGTAACTTCTATGCTATGCATACTTTATCACAATTTAAAAAAATTTTTTAAGAAGAGCCAGGTCCACTTCCAGCATTGATTAACATTTCATGAGACGGTTTCTATCGTCATGGAAATGTTTCTTGAGCCCCCTCTTTTTTGATACTGACTTTTCTGTGCCACTCAACTTCGTAGTTGCCACCTTTGAATTTTCTGTTCAAAGGGCAGATCAAAGACACAGAGTGGCAGGATATATGCCATGTGGAGTCAAACTGAAAACAAGAATGGCTTTCCCAATTGACTGTCTACTTCAGTAGGACAAGAGTTATGCCTGTGGGTTCAGTCATAACTCAGGGCACTGGAAATCTGGAGCTTCTAGCTTTTTTGAAATGTGCACAGAGAGCTGGGAATGCCTCATGGGTTTGATGTGAGTCTTAGCTAGACCTTCAGATCTTCCTCCCATAGCCCCTGTGGGTATGTCTTACCTTGCGTATTTTCTCAGAACATCTAATTATTGCACCTAACACAGTGACCTGGTTACGACACATTGTTCTACACTTGGAGAGTCAAAGACGGTTCACTGAAGAAATGTATTTCTTTCCAGATAATTTACACTATTTTGTTTATTTTTGGGGCGTGTGGTTTTGCTGGTTTGTTTCCTTTTTTGTTTGTTATTTACACATCAAAACTATTCATCAGGATATTTTAACAAAGAGATGGAATTGACAATGGAGTAAAATAAGGGTCTCTACAAAGATTTTGTAAAAACCTTAGAATGTTCTTTAAAGCAAATTCCTGACTGGAAAAAAAAAAAAAAGAAGCAAGCAATTACATTTCTTGCAAGCCCTAAGGAATTATGCTAAAGTGCAGTACATTGCTCCAAATGGAAAACAAAGGGAAAATCTAGCGGAGACACTAAACCCTCAGCAGAATAACGATCAGTGTTAATGCTTTCTCACACCTTCTGCTCTGCCATTATTTCCACAGTTAAGCAGTTACCCAACAGCAGCACTGACACCAGTACCTGTGCTCTTGCATCAAAATCTCACTTAATGAGACCAACTTGTGCGTAGCAACTGCTGTTTTGAATCATTTCTGCAGATAAGATGAAGTCATTATGTATAGGCATTGCATCTTTTTCAAATTATTAACTTGAAAAGCTAAAAACGGCCCCCAGCCAAGTCGAAGCACAAGCATTCAGAAAGATGCAACGGCTATTGGAGTTTTTACCAAGCCGTCCAAAAATAACACTTACGTCTGTCTCTGAAATTCAGATTCAGAATCTGCAGGAGAAATAAAACTTTACATAACCGACTGTGCTCTCAGTAAATGGACATTGAGCATGGGCACAAACAGTAGGTATGTTAGTATTTCAAACCTTTACCTTTTAAATGATCCCCTCCATCACTGAGCCACAGTTTCAAGGTTTCTCCACTATTGTTTTACTTTTATCCTATTAACTTTTAGGATATTACCTTTAACGTATTAATATGCCTGGCAGGTGTTCCCAACACATTTATATCATATTCTGTGCATCATAAATATACAGCCATTTACAATTGTCCCTGATTTGAACCTCAGAATTCTGACTTTAAGTCTCTGTTTCTCCATATCTGAATCCACAACATCCTTCCTCCTCCATACGCACCCTCCACCCTCAAAATAAAAGTAACTAAGAGATGAAGAGATCTTGCAATGAAGAGGTGAGATGAGTTGCTATTAGAGCATATTACCTGGAACTGTAAATGAAAGAGACTCCTTTAATAACTAAGTTCATCTTCCTGTAGAAGCTGACAGTCTTGATGAGAAAAAATGTCATCTTGTTCATGAATGGTTTAATATCTTACCTGCATCTGAAATCTCTATGTGCTCAAAGGAAATAGATGGATTCTCTTTAAAGAAAAAAAAAATGAGATGACAGTTTAGATGGTGTCATTGACTGACCTCCAGGAAAGATCAAGAATTGATTACCAAACACCATTTGATAGGTACATAATGCATTACCTGGAAAGAAAGAAAATCAAATAAAATATCCCAATAATGTCTTGGACTGGCCAAGAATGAAGCAAGAAAGAGAGCAGAGAAAAATACAGCTGACCTCACCTATGGGCCTGTGTAGTCTTTTCCAATTTCATTAAACTGCTGAGGAAGATAAGGAATATCAAGAGCTCTTTAAATATATATATATATATATATATTTTTTTTTTTTTTAATTTCACACCTAATAAGAGCAGCTGTGGTTATAGGAGGCCAATTCAATACAATGAGAATGGCACTTCCTTTTAAAATCATTTTTGTCTAATTCCTATACATTGCATTCATATCTTTAGTTTTATTAACTCCTTTTCACTGCTTTGTGTCTTGCCTCTTTTATTTTAATATCAGATTCTCAATTCTGTCTTCAGGTTCCTAAAAATCCACTTAGGCCCTTGCCATTTTCTTTCTAGTAGCCTTTTTTTATCTGGAATTTCATAAAAGAGAGTGTTCCAAGGGCCCATCAGGTATAGCTGGCTGTTTGCTGAGCTATTTCAAATGGAAAACTGATCCAAAAGCACCAAGATATTTTTTCAGCTTTTTAAATTTTTTTCTAGGAAAAAGGGAACAAAAGGGAGAAATAAAAATGTGTGTGTGTGTGTGCGCGCACGTGCATGAGTATGTGAGTGTGAGTACTGAGGAAGGAAATGTGGACTGAAAATCATTGTCCTATGTTCAGGATAAATGTTCATCACATATTGACAATTAGCTCTATTACCCGAAAATTATTTCTAAAACCATACAATAGCAAGTGTACGAAAAACATTCTACAAGTCATTGCATCTGAATCAGACTTGACTTTGGTCACCAAAGTCTTAAAAGATGAACTGGAAAAGGTTAATGTTTCTAAGGAAAAAAAAAAATTAAATAAAGAAGTGCTTAAGTTAGAAGTCAGTAGGCAGCACAAAGCACTTCATTAGCCATCAGAAGCTTAAACAGCAGTCAGTCCATCTCCCTGTTGTAGCTAGCCTGTAACTTTGAGTCAGCCTTCCAGGCTTCAGCCTCAGACTCCTAATCTATAAACTGTTGTTTCCAAAGTGCTGGTCTGAATTTTAACTTCCTCAAGTCCTCTCTGTCCTGAGAAATGTAATCATGGTTTGACACCCTCCTCCTCACCCCCTTTGTTCTTGAAGTTCATGTGGGATAATTTAGATCTTTAATGATTTGCATTGTTGTTTGGGGATAGAAAGCTCTAGATTCAGTGATCCTTCCAATTCTATTAGGGTGTCACAATTCACAATACAGAAGAACAGAATAGGAGGGTATTTTCACACAGAGCATCATGTAAAACATCCAAAGTCCAGAAACAGTCCAGAATGTTCTAGTGCCCCTATCTCCTACCATATAACAGTAAAAGTTCTGCATAACCACAGCCCCTGCTAATTTTATTTCAAATCCATCTTAATTTTCTTCTTCTTCTATTGTCCCTGAAGGAGAGTAAGAATTTGGAAATACAACAAATCAAGAAATAAAATAAAGTGGGATTGGAGATGATTTTTAATTTCCTCATTTACTTTTCTGTGTTTTGCAAGTTCTCTCTAACTAACATGCATTATTTTGAAACCAGAATAAGAAAGAGAAACCAGAGAAAGAATTAGATATTAACCAATATTCAAGAGTCAGACTTCATCTTAATCTGGGCATATGGTTGGGTTTCAGAAATCCAGGAAGATGTTAAAAATCAAGAATTTCTTTCTAAAAATGATAGCTCAGGAAATGAGACCATCCAATTCTATATGGAAAATATTATACTTGTTAAGTTTGGTGTTTTTGATTTTTTTTGTCTTTGGGTGTTTATCCATATGGCTATATTTATTTGTCAGTTTCTTCCTCCACTAGAATAGTCCATCCATGAGGGCAAGGACAATGTCTGTTTTGCTCTCCATTATGTCTCAGAAGCTTAAAAAGTAGGTGCTCAATAAATGCTTAAGGAATGATTGAGTGATTGAATGTTTACTCACCTAGTGTTGGGACTTGAAGAGGTAAACAGCAAGATAAAAGGGCAAGACAGGTCACCTAAATATAGATGCTGTTTCCTTAGATGTGTCATTATTTATCAGTACTGCTCTTTGGATCAAAAATGAACAAAACAAAATAAAAACACTTTTTGCCAATATATCAAATATAGACCAGTTAATGGGGCACAGATGAACCGTAGCCAAGTTCATGGGAGATTGAAATGTAAGCCAGAATGTAAAGTTCTTCCTTTAAAGAATCATGTGGAACTATAATGCTAAACAAGCATGGCTCATGGGTTGTAAGCATCAAGTACCTTTACTTTTGCTTTTCGTTATCATTATAAGTGTGAATTCCATGAGTCTGTCTGGCTCTTCTCTTGGCCCTGGATGAAGACTCAGGTCAAATAATGGGTCGGTCAATCCTAAGTAATAAATAAAGGTCCTACAGTTCAAGTGGAAAAACAGTCTCAGTTTAGTAATTAAGGCATCCAGTGCGACATAATAATCGATACTCTGTGACTTCTCCCCTCCCCCAGCTTCAGCCCACTTTCAGGCATGAAGCCTGAAGTCAAAGGCAGGCTGGGTCCATTTTTCTCAGTTTCCTCTCCTTGAGTTGCTCTTCTCTTAGTCACAGATTTGACCCTTCAAGGTCAGAGCAGGGAGAGGGAGGAGAGAGGTAAGGGAAGCAGGCACACTCTTCCTGGAATGGTACTGCAGCGTTGTCTGCGTCTGTTTGTGGTTTTTATTGATGGGGTAGCAGCACTCTGCCCATCATGAGCAGTGGAAGAGGGGAGAATAGGGATATTTCACCTTCATCTCCTTAACAGAAGATATATACACATGTGTCTCTATTCTGCCCGTTGCCTGAGAGTCCTTCCTCAGTGCCTAGGTATCTGTTATAGGTTGAATTGTGTCCCCCCAAGAGAAAAATTGAAGTCCTAAACCTCAGAATGTGACCTTATTTGAAGATAGGGTTATTGCAGATGTAATCAGGTAAGTTAAGATGAGGCCCTACTGGAGTTTGGTGGGCCCTTAATCTAATATAACTAGTGTCCTTGTAAGAAGAGGGAAATATGGACACAAAGACACATGCGGAGAATGACCGTGTGCAGATGGGGGCAGAGATTAGAGTTATGTTGCCTGCAGCTACCAGAAGCTGGAAGAGGCAAAGAAGAATACTTCCCTAGAGGCTTTAGAGGGAGGATGATCCTGCCAGCACCTTGGTTTTGGACTTCTGGCTTCCAGAATTGTGAGAGAATAGCCTTCTGTTGTTTTAGGCCATCCAGTTTCTGGTACTGTGTTACGGCAGCCCTAGCAAAATGATACAGCACCCAGCAATCTCTTTCCAGTTTCTTTCCCTTCACACCTCAAGGCAGCCATTTTGGACTGTATATAAGACAATCCTCTGCTGGCTCTTGCTTGTATATGGGCCACATCTGGCCTGGGAAACATTCGTGCATACTTTTCCCCCAAGAATTCTGGGAGGTTTGTTACTTTCCAAGCCATACTACTTAATTCTACTGCCATACCCCTCTTCAGCCAAGCTCACACACTTTAGATTTCTCAGGTGTGATTCAGAAACCAGCAACTGAGCACCCCGCCTAGATTGCATAGGACATATCTCATGTCTTTTGGGCATTCTCATTAAGACTCCTCTTCTTCACTTGGGCTCCAAAAACTCCTGAATTTATATATGAAGCTACTAGAAGAGACAAATGAGAGCCTTTGAATATCAATTATAATTTTATGTGATGGAGATCTGATTGCCCCAGTTCCGTGTCAGGAGCCTGAGCCCTCCAGTCAACTCTGGCCTTGAGGGGTAGGGTGGTATACTAGAAATACGGCTTCCAAAATCAATCACTGTGGGTGGGGAAGGCTTAGAGAATGGGGCTATGGGCTGGGCAGACACACCAGAAGGGGTCAACAGCACACCCTTGAGTGGAGCAGAGACAGGGTTTCCTGTTCACCACACACTTCTGGACAGTTGCAGCTTTTCTGGCTCTCCAATTACCAATTTTTTATTCCACGCAGACCCCCTCCTTCTGTTGATGTATTCTTCTTAACTGGGCTAATGCCACTGATTTGCTATATACTCTCTCTCTCTAGATCTCTAGGTAGGTATCCCATCTCTTTAAAGTAATTTTGCATATATTTGATTTCATGCAAAGTGTTGAGGTAATCAATCAAACTAAGTTCTGGGGGAGAGTAAGTGGTGCTGCTTACATTCATTAAGTTGCAAAACCTCAGGAACATTTAGTTCCATAAAATTCAGTAGCTCTTAGCTTCATTTATAAGAAAATTTTAACTCACTTAAGAATAAACTGCATTAGTGAGTTTGTGATTCTTATGAGAATACATTAATCTTGGAATTTCATAAATAAAACATGTCATCTTATGAATAAACCAAAGTATACTTAGTGCATGTTGACCTTAGGGTCTTGATTTTCCTAGTATCTTGGTAAATCTGAGCAGGTCTATTCACTCCTCTGCACCTGCCTTTCTCCATTTCAAAAATGAGCATTTAATCACCTGGGTATGTTTGTTAAAATTCAGATTCCTGAGCCTGACCTCACGTCTACTGAATGAGGATTCCTGGGTTGGAGCCTGAGAACCTGCATTAACCACAAATTCTTAGGGACTTTCTGTGTGCAGTGAACATAAGAATTATTAGGAGGCATTATGATATCTCGTAGTTTAAGCATTCTATGAGTCTATGTTCTTTTTTTTTTTTTAATAAATTTATTTATTTATTTATTTATTGTTTGGCTGCATTGGGTCTTCGTTGTTGCGCGTGGGCTTTCTCTAGTTGCGGCAAGCGGGGGGCTACTCTTCGTTGCAGTATGCGGGCTTCTCACTGCGGTGGCTTCTCTTGCTGCGGAGCACGGGCTCTAGGCGTGCGGGCTTCAGTAGTTGTGGCACGCGGTCTCAATAGTTGTGGCTTGCGGGCTCTAGAGTGCAGGCTCAGTAGTTGTGGCGCACGGGCTTAGTTGCTCCACGGCATGTGGGATCTTCCTGGACCAGGGCTCGAACCCGAGTCCCCTGCACTGGCAGGCGGATTCTTAACCACTGCGCCACCAGGGAAGTCCCTGAGTCTATGTTCTTAAATTAATGTTTCAAATTTAAAAGAACTGCATATGTTTCCATCAGCCCTCAAAATTTCTGCTCAATTTTTTTTCCCAAAAGGAAATATAATATTATTTTTCACTCAGTGCTCCAAAGTTCTGGAAATATTACATACTACTTTGAGTAAAAGAATTTTGCTTCATAAAGACACATCAGGAAGTGTACTGATTTGGGAATTATGGGCAAGGGTTTGAATTCCAACCCTGGCACTTACTAACTAGCTCATTTCTGTGCAATGAGTGTTTAATCCTCAAGAAAATGGAACCAAACATGCCCACTTTGAGGGTGGTGGTAAGACTGAGAGGTCGGTACAACAGTGTTGAGGTTAAAAGCAGGGACTCAGGAAGCAGATTGGATCCAGATCCTCGATCTGTCACTTCCAAGCTGGGCAGCCTAGAACAAGTTCCCCACTCTCTCTAAGCCTGAGTTTCCTCATTTGTAAAAGAGCACCCAGAATCACACAGGAGAGAGTCAGCATTGGGGATCGAGTGAGTTAATACGTGTGAAGTCCTCTGAACAGAGCCTGGCACATGCAAGCTCTATCAAAGTGTTGGTTAAATTAAAAACAAGATTCTGTACATGACAGTGTTTTGTAAAGGACTAGCCAAATGTAAGAAATTAAGGAAAAAAAACATGTTATTAATAATCCTGTTCGAAAGCATTCAGAAAGTCACAGAACTCTTGAAAGGTCTCTGAAGTCACAATAGAAAAGAGCTTTAGAATCCATTTTTCCAAATCATCAATTATCCCTTCTGCTGTCATAATTAATTCCTATTGTTACACTTAATAATGGCCAACATCATCATCTTGGGAGTTATTGTTTTATTCTATTAAGCTATTTCATTACACTCAAATGGGCTGAGGGAATGTGTGTAATTGACTTGTGAAAATTATTCAATTTGCAAAAGAAATTCATCCAACATGTAAGAGAACTGGGTCAAAGAAAAGCCACACCAACTAAATTATGAGGCCCTTCTATTCACTTTCCTCCTCTCCTAGAGAACTTTTTTTTTTTTTTAATTAACTGAATAGACAAAAAAACCTAATTGAACTTTATTTGGAATTTTGAGGATGCCTCATTATTGTGGAAGCTCTCAATTTTTTCTAAACAGAGTCACTGACATCCAGGCCCTAGTGTCACATGCAGAATATGGGAGGTATAAGATAGAGGGCCTCGAGAAGGGAAAACAGCCCCAGTGGGCAGTTGCTACTCCGACTGGCCGAATACTGACCTGAAACTGATGGCCTTAAACCAAAGGGTACCAAGTAATCTCTAATTGATAAGATTATGTCTTTCACACGCTTATCTCCTCCCCATCTCAGTGGCAATGGGGGCTTGTGAGAAAGGGGATTTTTTTTAGTAACAGAGAAAAGGTAAACTACATTTGTGGCACATATAAGTTGTAGTAAATAAATGTAACAGTCAAAAGTTTATCATATGAGTAATAGTACCAACTATAAACATCATGACAAACTGCGGAGTAAACATTATTATTCCCTACTTTATAGATTTTTTAAAAAATTCACCATATATACAAAAAAGGAGGGGAGGTGAGAACACCATAAAATTGTTTCTTTATCTGTACACTAGCGAGTATTGATGCTATTTGGTCCACTGCCTTCAACAAGTATTGCTCATCTCTACAATTTTCATCTTCAAATAGATATCTAATGATTAGATGAGTCTATGTCTACATGGTGACTAGTATAGCTCTTGACGTATCATAGATTCTTTTCACCTTTGGGGACAGTGTGGCAGAAGTTTGTGCTGTATTTCCTATTTTGAGCAAGAGCCAGAGCCACCTCGGATATAATTTTGTTGAGGCAAGACAGCGTTGAACAGATTCTCCCAATTCATCAGTAGTTCCAAAACAACTGCTTTCTTTGCTCAGGCCCTGAGTCTTATATTACCTTTGCCCAGGTTTTAAGTCAAAAGTGGGGGAATTGGGATCAATGCAGAAAAGAATCACAGGGATTAGGAAGCCAAGAGAACCCTGGAACTGAGGGCATTCCACAGTGAATCTTCCTTTTTTACTCACCTGTCATGGTTCAGACATGGTTCTAACAGATCCCTCCACTGGTGGTGTTTATAGTTTTCTTTTGTTGTTAGTGTCTTGTTTGTGACTTTTATGCAATCACAGAACAAATAGAACTATGAATTATGCTTCATGTTGAACAAAGCTGATCTCTTGTTTTGTGTTGTTATGATGGTTATAATTATTTTTCTTTTCTGGGACATGGACATACAGCAATGTTTAGTGTATGCTCTTGGTGCCCTGCCCAAATCCCTTACTAGTGCAACCATCCCCCAGCTGCTGTACAAACTGGCTACTAACAGCTCACAGCTGTACGCTTCCTGGCTTCAGAGATTTGCCATGGCCAGCTGGACAGCATAGCTCAGAGATGCTTGGGAGGTTCTGCACCAACCCTCCTGGGAGGGCTGACAACCAAAGACTGATTGATACATTCATATAAATGCCCAGCCCCTTTTCCTTGAAAAGGGACAACCATTCACACTCCAGAGCCTCCCATGAGATCAGGCTGTGGCAAGACTACAATTGAACCCACATCGTTGCCTCCTTTTTTTTCCTGCCCTACACTGCTTCCCTCACTCTCTTACAGATTTCATCTGAAAGCAAGTCTCTCAATAAATTTGTTACTCAAGAATCAGCATCCCAGGTTTTACTCTAGAGAATGTGACTTAAGACACTTGGGGGTTTTATGTTTTGAGGGGGCCATGCTATAAAATAAAGAGGAAAGAGCTCACTGTGATTGGTGAGAAGGAGGCTTGGGTGTACATTCCTGTTCTTACTGGTCAGAATTTGAGACAAGTTGTATTTTTTTTAAACTGTTTCATTTTTCAGATGATAAATTGAAAACTTCCTGCCCTAGGATGAGATCCAGCCTACTGAGTAAAATCTGATGGGCTAACACTTGGGGAAATAGACATCAGTCTGCATGCAATGAACAGAGCTTCCTCAACTCTCCCCTCCCACGGGGTGGATGGCTGCAGTGCAAAATGGGGACCGTGCAATGGTGACACGGAAGGAAGAGAGATGTTTCTATTTCTTTTGAAAAAGAGGAGAATCAGGCATCATATCACTTTTCATGCAGAGCCCTAACCATCCAAATAAATGTGCTTGTGACCAGTACTTGTGGGACCTGGCTTTAGTTCTTGCTCTGCTATGAGGCACCTATGTGACCTTGGACAAGTCACCGAACTGGTGACAGTCTCAAGTTCCTCATCTGTAAAACAGGTAAAGTGGAGGGGCTGGTCTTTGAGAATATAAACATAGCAGCACTGGGGGCTATGGATAGGCAAATTCCATCCTACCTCATAAATCTCGGAGTAGGGGAAAAACCTTTTTACTGCCATAAATGTGAACCAACTGTGAAAATTATGTGGAATCAGCTACATAAATTGCATAACATTAGTCACAGATCCATTTGTTCTGCGACAAAGTAAAAATTGCAGATTTCCCAAATTAGAGGGGAAAAATCTACTACTACCACATCTGAGTAACCTGCCCCTCCACCACATATTACATTTCATCACACTACTTCCATTCTAAGAGTAGCAGAATGGTGGAACTAGAGGGGTCTTATGATCTCCCCTGGAATCCTTGCAAGTTATTGCTGTCTTTTCCCTATAACAACATAGATCCTTCAGGAAACATAATCTGATGTGTCTCCCCTTGGCTGAGCCCACCTCTTTTGCTAGGCAAAACAATTTTCATTCTGGGTGAGAAAGAGGTGTGAAGACAGATTAATGGTTCCTGTGTCCTACCACATGTGCGTGTGGTCAAGTGGAAGTTCCAGGTACCGTGGTCTCGCTGAAGTCATGCCATGAATCATCTCTCCTGTTACCTCCAAATATCTGATTCCTCTGTGTAGGCTGGTCAACAAGTCATGTTTCAAAACCTTTGCCAGGTTTGTCTGCTTTTCTGGACTGGAAGCTGGTTTTACAGTTTATTATTTTTTTTCTTTAGTGTGAGCCCGGCAGAATGCCTTGCCCTACTTGGTAAGAACAACTGGAGTTTCAGGAAAGATTTTGGCATCTGTGTAATACTAACAAGACATCATTCCAGCATAAACAAAAGCAAGACACAGAAGCCAGTGAACAGCGGAAGCCCTAGGACCTGAATTCAAACCAAGGTTCTCTACTAACCAAATTTACTAGATCACATTTATGTCAGGGCACCTGCAATGTGGGCTTGAGTGAACTTTTAGACACAAAAATCCATTTAACCAGTCCTCTTAGAATTCATTCCAGAGGTTCCTTAAGCAGTGAATTATTCATTTATCTATCCATTCAGTTAGCAAGCACTTACTGATTACCCCCACATGGCTAAGTACTGTTCAGTGAGATGTGAGTAGAGGTGTTGTAGACAACTTCCACACTGTTCCTTTAAAGGGAAGGGGAAAGCTACCTCTTTCCCTCCTTCTTCCTCCTTCATGCCTGCTGGAACAGTGAGCCTGGTGGCAAGCCATTTTGGACCATGTATATGAAAGTAATCCATTAAGGATGATGGAGCAAAAAGATGGAGGAGCCAGGACCACTGCAGGCATCACTTGAGCATTGCCACATATTGACTCAGACTTGAACCTTGTTAAGCCACTAACATGGAGCTGAACCTGTATCCTAACCAACAGGATGTGTGGCTATGTAGAATTCTTTAGCATTAAGTACCCTAAAGCTTTTGTAAATCTCAGAGTGTTTGCACCCCAATATTCATAATAGCATTATTTACAATTTCCAAGATATGGAAGCAACCTAAGTGTCCATTAACAGATGAATGGATAAAGAAGATGTGGTATATGTATACAATGGAGTACTACTCAGCCAAAGAAAAGAATGAAATCTTGCCATTTGCAACAACATGAATGGACTTAGAGGGTATTATGCTAAGTGAAATAAGTCAGAAAAAGACAAATATTGTATGATATAATTTATATATGGAATCTAAAAAACAAAACAAACTAGTGAGTGTAAAAAAAAAGAAAGACTCACAGGTATGGAGAACAAACTAGTGGTTACCAGTAGGGAGAGGAAAAGAGAGGGGCAAGATAGGGGTGGGGATTTAAGAGGTACAAACTACTGTGTATAAAATAAATAAACTGGGCTTCCGTGGTGGCGCAGTGGTTTAGAATCTGCCTGCCAATGGAGGGGACACGGGTTCGAGCCCTGGTCTGGGAAGATCCCACATGCCACGGAGCAACTAGGCCCGTGAGCCACAACTACTGAGCCTGTGCGTCTGGAGCCTGTGCTCCGCAACAAAAGAGGCCACAACAGTGAGAGGCCCGAGCACCGTGATGAAGAGTGGCCCCCGCTCGCCACAACTAGAGAAAGCCCTCGCACAGAAACGAAGACCCAACACAGCCAAAAATAAATAAATAAATAAATTTAAAATAAATAAACTACAAGGATATATAGTACAACACAGGAAATATAGCCAACATTTTATAATAACTATAAATGGAATATGACCTTTAAAAACTGTGAATCACTATGCTGTACACCTGAAAGTTATATTTTAAAAAATCTTAGAGTGTTTATGGATGCTATTGCTAAAGAATGAAGCTTCATATCTAGTGTTGGAGTTTGAAGACCTCTCTTCTCCTCCCAAATTATGAGCCAAGTGAAAAATAAGACAAAACGGTAAAATACAAAGAGATCAAAATATCACTATAAATACTGATAAAGCGGATATTGGAGAATATGTGGCCCAAGCCTGTGGTGAGTGGGCTGCCTAACACTGAAATAAACACAATTATCCAGAATTGAATATAATTATCCAGCATTCATGGGGACAAGTGGTCCAATGTAGACCTTTCCTATGGAGCTGGCCAGGAATGTTACACGACCAAGCTCCACATGGAAAAAACATTAGGACTGGGGAAGAAGCATTAACTCCTAATATTTCAGATCCCATTGGGCCAACAGAAAATGCAATTTGAGGTCCATTTAGCTTGACACTAAAACCTGAGATAAGGTGAACAAAGGAACTTCAGCATCAGGAAGATTTGGGCTTCAAATTGGCCAGTAACACTGCATTAACCAAGGTTTTTATAACTCGGGCTGTTCCAGGTTTCTAAGTAGATATCAAATGGATATTCATGGCAATTCCACATTAACCCCTTCTGTAGCTTCTCCATGAGATCACCACTTCAGATTTGGTCATTATCGCTCTGGGAGATGAGAGTGGGAGGGCGAACCAAGTTCCTAGGAGAGGACTGGACTTTCCACAAGATCACAGTTTTCATGTGTCTAATCATTCTAACAAGGAAGGACCAGAGTTGATACTAAGGCTAATTCATATCAAATTATAAATTCGTGCAGTGAAGAGGAAAGGACATGCAGTGATCTCCATCCATAAGCTAAACCAGTGAGAGGACAGATTAGTGGTTCTCCATGAGGGGGTGTGCGCTGCTCCTAGGGGGAGTCCAGTAATGTCTGTGTTTGGGGGTGGATTTTTGGTTGACACAAATGACGGGGGTTTGTGCTGACATTTACTGGGCAATAAATTACATTCTTTGGGATGTTTGCACACAATAAAGAAATTGTCCTTTCTAAAATATTAATTGCTCTGGTATACATAGACTTAACCTGAAGGAGGTCTCTTGTATGCAGCTCATGCCGCACTGCAGAAAAAGGTCAGGTAGACCCCAGGTCCTATTTTCCGTATTTGCTTCCATGGTGTGCTTCTTGCCTTGGTATGACTCTCCCTAGAACAGGGCATTTTGGAGGGCCAGGACTGTAACTATTCCTAAGCAGTGCATCTCAGCATTACTAAATTGTGTCTAAATGTATTTATTTGTTCATTCATTTACTCAGTATATGTTGAGCAGCTAGTCTATGCCAGACACTGTTCTAGGTCCTAGGGATATAGTAGTGATTTAAAGAAAAACTCTGACCTATTCAACTTACTCATTTTGAGAACAATGGCAAAATTCCTCTTTGTATCTAAATAAGCCAGGAATTATATAGATTTACAAGTGAAAGAGAGAGAACACCTTCATTTTACAAATGGAGAAACAGGCTCAGAGAGGCTTAGGGCTTTTTGAAAGTCACGCAGTTCAAGGTCACAATAGCAGGGTTGGAGCCCACAAATGCCAGTTAACAATAGTTACTCCGGTATTTTGTTGCTCTGTATTTTATCTCCATCTCTTCGAGGAATGGTATCAAAAACTCAAGAATTATAATCACTCTACATTTGGTTCATGAAACTTGAGATTGCTTCATGATAATCTCCCAAATTATCCTTCCCAATTGGAAAGATCAATGAACAACAGAAAAGTGAATGATTATAAGAAAGTCTTTTTAGAGTTTTTGAATCATTCCAATTTTACAAATATTTGTTGAGCATCTACTGTGTGCCAGGTACTCTACTCTGTGCTGTGGGGGATTCCAAGATAAATGGACTCGTCTTCCTATCCTCAGGAAAGTTGCTGTGTGGTGACAGAGACAGATGGCATGTAACTACCGTACTGGACAGAATATGATAAATGCCATAATAAAATTATAAAGACCTGTGGGAGCTGAGAGGGAGAGATGAATACCAGCTCTTCCATAAAGTGTTTCCTAAGTTCCCCAAATGTAATTTGAAAGGGAACTTGAAAGATGGACAGAATGTTAATAAAGGTGTTTCATCCAAGGTGACAAATCTCCCGGAGGTCAAAGAAAAAATCTGAAACCCAAAGATGACAAAAAGCAAAGCAAGGTTAAGTTTTTGGCCACAATTAGGCAGTTCAGGTCTTGAAAAACCATTGGGAATCATTTCCACAACAGGATGAATCTCAGGGTCTAGTAATAACAATACAAAAAATTAATGAGACTGCAATTATTAAGCATGCAACATACATCAGGAGCTAGACTCTTCATAGTCATGCATTATCTCATTTAAACCTCAGAACAACCCTTTGAAATAGGTGCTACCACCATCCTCGCGTTACTGGAGAAAACTGTGCCATAGGGGGACATGCCACATGTCTGAGGTCACTCGTATGTATGTCAGGGCTAGGCTTGAAACCCAGGATATGTTGTCTCAAGCCAACATTGTCCCAGTTCATCCCAGTACCTAGTGATAATGATGAATCCTTTTCCTCAGAATTGCAACATTCATTCTTGTGAACATTTCAGAAGCAAATAAAAAGTAGCATATCTCAAAAGTGGCTGTTTAGCTATTGATAGCTTGGCTGAGCAACACCCGTACCTGTCACACATCCTTGTGATGCTGGCCTACCATTACAAATGCCAGAGAGGTGTTTTCAGCTGCACCTGATTAGTCCGTAAACTATTAGCCATGTCGGATTTATTCAAACCAATCCCTAAGATTCTAAAAACCACTACACACACCCTGGATCAGGGAATCAGAAGATATTCTGCAAAAGACTTCATTCGATCAGCTCCTGCTTCTTCCTCAAGACCCAAGTCAACTCTTAAGCCTTCATGGAGCTTCCTCCTGCCCACAACATCCTCTCTCCTCCCAGCTCCTACTTCCAATATGATTTATATGGCACTTATTCACATTCTGCCTGCCACAGGAAGAATCCTATCTCCGATTATCATGTTTACTTGATTCAATGTTATCCCACAAGACAGCAAATATAAACACCAATGTTTCGGGCTTCCCTGGTGGCGCAGTGGTTAAGAATCCGCCTGCCAGTGCAGGGGACTCGGGTTCGATCCCTGGGTCGGGAAGATCCCACATGCCACAGAGCAAATAAGCCCGTGCGCCACAACTACTGAGCCTGCACTCTAGAGCCCACGAGCCACAACTACTAAAGCCTGCGCGCCTAGAGCCCGTGCTCTGCAACAAAAGAAGCCACCGCAATGAGAAGCCCGTGCGCCGCAATGAAGAGTAGCCCCAGCTCGCCGCAACTAGAGAAAGCCCGTGCTTAGCAACAAAGACGCAATGCAGCCAAAGATAAATAAATAAAATTTAAAAACAAACAAACAAAAAATAAAAACCAATGTTTCTAGTACCTCCCTCAACCCTCACAGTTTCCCTTCTCCAAAAGCGGAAGAAAGATTTATCTGATTCAGCGGAAGGAGACAGGGTTAGCTGTTAGCCACCCTGTTTGGACCTGGGGAGAAGGCAGGGTGTCCCTCTTCGGACCCATCTACCCCCTTGCGCTCAGGCATGGTGGACTCATCTTGTTCTTCCGCTCATGTTCAGCAAATGGAAGGAGCAGAGAGTCAGGCCCCGCCAGGCCTGGTCTAGTCTCTGCTCTGCTCAGCTTCTCATCCTGTGCCTGCAGGGGGAGATCAGGGATGTCTGGTCGACCGGCTAGGTTCAGGGAGCACGAGGGGATCCTGCCACCTCGTCCAATCCAGCTGCAGCATTAGGAAGCTGACGCTGGGTGTGGATCCCCATTTGGCTTTCCTCATATGATCTCAACTCATTAGTAACTCGGAGTGTTTTATTACCTACTGTGCATTCTCAGTACGTTTGTTTTATGTGTGGATTCATCTCCCCCCAGCTGGTGGGAGCACAGAGTCACTGTTGCACGGTGGGAGGAGCACTGGACTAGGAGTCAGATGACAGCCTCAGGCCAGGCCCTGCTTGGGAAGATCACTTTCCCTTTCTAAGCTCCAGTTTCCTCGTTTGAAAGATGGAAAAGGTAGTACTCATGTACTCATGTTCACCTCATGGGAGAATGGTGAGGCTCAGAACAAAAATACATGTAAGAGTAAACTGTAAAGTGCCCTAAATATGTAGCTGTCACTGGCAAAGCCCATTAACAATTCCCAGGGAATAAAAATAGTATCTAGGTAATGAAATAAAGTCTAACCTTTTTTCTTCGCCTTGGCGCTTCGCCTAGTTTCACTTGCTCACAGGGAGCCACGGGCAGAGGCCTCACACCAGCCCTTCGGCCCAGAGTTCCTGGTGCAGAACCGCCCTGCCGACACCTGGGCTCGGGACCGTGCGTGGAAGCGCCGAGCACGTGACGACGCGATTCAAGATGGCGGCTGCGGGCTGTGTGCAGAGAGGCTGCGCCCAGCACCGCGATGATGTGGAGCCTGAGCCGTGCAGCCGCGCCCACCCCTCGAGAGCTCCGCCCCCTCCCCCGCTGCCCCGCCCGATAAAGCAGCCCTGCCCGCGGCCTGTCGGGGAGGGTGTGTGCTCTAGAGCCCGAGCTGGCACATCTCCATTCTCTGATCAAAGAACAAAGCTTTCCTTTGCTTCTGAACCAAACTTCGTCTCCTTCTACTGGCTTGAACGAAAATGGGCAGGAGGACCCTTGTTGGGTACCAACTCAGGAGGGCCGGTAACATAACGGCTTGCTATTATTACTATTATTATCATCATCATTATCATCAAACTTTCTAATAGAAAAGGGAACTATCATTTATTAAGCATCTACCATGTGTCAGATGCTTTAAATACATTCACAAGCCTTGAGGTAACATCTTGTTTGTAAAGCTCAGTCTAATGGTTCCCAAACTTTGCTACACGTTGGAATCACCCAAGGCTTTTTTAAAAATACTTATGCCTGGCTCCAACCCCCCAGACACCTGACTTACTGGGTACGAACTGTGACCTGGCTTTGGGACTTTTAAAACATCTCCAGGTGATACAAATGAGTAGCTTGGACACTGCTGGCACAATCTTTCGACAGCTGAAAAAGCACACAAGCAGGCTTGGGTGAAATCAGATCTGAGGGTTTATTTTTCACCTCTTCACCAAACCATTCCTAGACTTCCATAGCCAGTGGGAAGCATGGTACCCAGCTGAGCTGTCGGATGTCTGGGTGGTGGGCATCTGCCTGTGGCAGTGGGAAGGGTCATCTGAACAGCTGTGGGGTCCAACAGTTGGGAGGTCACTCAGCCTGAGAACCAATAGGGGCTGAAGGAAAAGAGATGTCCTTTTAACAAGATCTCTAGCCCTCTAGTTGACCTCAGGGTCACTGTTTTACTCTCCTTGGGGGTGCAAAAAATCTGGATGTAATAATAGGGAGCTCCAGCAATCAATTTAAGAGTACCAAACACTGGTCTCCCTAATGAGGAGGACCAGAGCATACTCTGTGGCTAAACCCACATTTCTCTCACTTCCCAGCCCATTTTCTCCAGTTCAACTTAGTTTTTTACAAGTCCGCTAGTAAAAACAGTTTAGTTTAAGGAATTTTTCCACTTAAGAGTAAAACAAGCACAGATCCCTTTCTGTCGGCTCCTTAAGCAAGCTACATGTTTCTAAATTATAGCAGCACCTTGTAAAATCTTATAATCTGTTAGTTCTGCAGGTTTAAGCCCACTTCCTTCTAACTTAGCTTTCTAAAGAATTTTGTCACAGTAAACTATAAATACCACAGATTCTCTTTCCAACTCTGCAAACTGGCATCCACTGTTTTAATACAGCCTCATCAATTTCCCAGTTTCATTGGTCCCCCTAAGGGGAAATAGATGATTATTACAAAATAGTAGTACATACAGCCCAGCTTCCTAATAGGGATAGCCTGGGTCCTCGTTTATAGGTAGGCATTATGTTCCTCACTTTACAGATAGGAAACTGAGGCTGAGGTTAATGACTTGTCTTACAGTCATGCTTAGATTCAAATCCGGGTTTGCCTGACTCCAAAGTGTATATGTATGTGCCCAGTGTATCATGTCACTGCCTTCTGTATAACTTTAGCCCCCAAATATTCCTTCCTCATTAAGTTAGACAGCACATGGAGCATTAGATCACCCACCTTCCCTTCTGTAAGCCACATCTTGTCTACATCAGATGATCTGGTGCTTGACCATATGATGTTTGCCAGTTGTTTGGTGAGGGTGATGTGAATGAAAAAAGTTGGCAACTTTAGTCCATTCATCAATCCGAAAGATTTCACATTATAGAAAATTCTTGGGCTTCCCTGGTGGCACAGTAGTTAAGAATCTGCCTGCCAACGAAGGGGACGTGGGTTCGAGCCCTAGTCCAGGAAGATCCCACATGCCGCGGAGCAACTAAGCCCATGCACCGCAACTACTGAGCCTGCGCTCCAGAGCCCGCGAGCCACAACTCCTGAAGCCCGCGTGCCACAACTACTGAAGCCCACGCGCCTAGAGCCCGTGCTCCTCGACAAGAGAAGCCACCGTAATGAGAAGCCCGCACACTGAAACATAGAGTAGCCCCCGCTCACTGCAACTAGAGAAAGCCTGCACGCAGCCAAAATGAATTAATTAATCTATTTATAAAAAAAAAAAGAAAAGAAAATTCTTAAGTCTTTCCTCAGTAAGTGCATTGACACATCAGTAGTTTGCTTGTGGGTAAGAGTTCCACTAGGTGAGAGGATGTACTGCACAGACCACCACTGGGAATGTTCCTTCAGGTCCTATGAAAGACCAGTTGTCAGCATGTACATTGTTTTTTCCTATCACACAAAGACCTCCATATGTCATTGTGCCCTCAGCAGTCAATTACTAGAAGCTCTATGTACCAGAGGAGCCTAGACACACAAAAGGACAACCCAGAAGGTGCCCTCAATTGTGTTAGACTAATCTACTATTTTTGATAATCCAGAAGAAAATAAGATTTAGGATGTTTTCCTTGTGTGAAGACAAAAACCCAAAGAAGGAAACAAGTGCCAAGAGAAACACCGGACTGTCCTTTGGTGCCCATTCTGCCTTGATCAACAGTCTTTACTTCCTACCACCCTTCACTTCATAATCTTGGACATGTTCCCTTGAACAATAACGTGGTCAGCTCTGAGATAGTAGGAAAGAAATCTGTGGCCTGAAAACTCTTCTCCAGTTTCAAAAATCCAAATCAAGGCCACTTGATACTGTCATCCCCAACAGGAAGCAAGGGAAGGTGGGAGAAAGGCGAGGGGATAAAAGGAAAAGCTGCCAAGTGACAGCTTTAAATAAAGAAGCCAGAACTATCACATGAGGAAAGGAGTCATTTAGAGCCATTTTTGCAAACTGCAGGATCCTTCCCTTTGATACCTCACAATAAGGGTAAAAGCACCTTCCTTCTGTTCCACCTCTATGTCATTGTCAAGCTGACATTCTGATTACTTACTATTTTATCCTTGTCTCCAAGCCTCAGCTTTGATCCCCAAGTATGAAAGCAACAGAGAAGAGAACTAACATGAACAGATGCCTGCTATACATCAACATTCTTCTGGGTGTTTTATGTGCATTATCTCATGTAATTTAGTACTCCGCTACAACCCATTTTACAGATGAGGAAACTGAGCCACAGAGAGCTTATGTGACTAACTCAAGATCATGCAGCCTGTAAGAGGCAGATCTGAGACTTATATTCACTTGTGTTTGCTCCAGAACCTGTACTTTTTCATTATATCAGTATCAATAAGGATTTTGTTTCGTTTTGTTTGAACAAACTTTACCCGGATTTATCCAACAAAATGAGGGCTGCTTTTCGAGGGATGAAAATATATGCCTCCAAAAATGTTGTAAGGATCAAATAAAGTAAACTCAAACGCTGAGGTACGAGAACAAGGTATTCCCAAGTATGAGTCCTTTCCCCTAGAGGCCAGCCTCTTGCTCTGTGATGCTCCCCTGGCCAATCATGATGCAAGCTACACTTTCAAAATAATCTTCTGAAAAAGCTGTAAGTCCCATAAGCCTTATCACTGCACATACACACCTTACTGTTGACCCGAACAATGGTAACCTTTTCCTGATTACCAACTTGACTCCCAGACTTGCTCTGAATGACTTATAAATGGAAACAGTAAATTAAACCACTCTTAAAAACAAGAACATGTCTCTACTGAAGTGCTTCACGAATATGCTGCTGACTCTGAATTCTAAAAGAAGCTCTCCAACAGTATGACCAGCAAAGGCATTATCACTGAGGCTACATTGATATTCCAAGTAAACTACCATAAAAAGACCTGTATTCATTTGCATGTATATTTTAATATGCTTTTAAAAATCAATCTTATTATCCTATACTTGTGCTTCCAGGGGGAGTACAAACTTTCCATGCCTGGAATGTTATCATGGTGCTTTACTTTGGAGAAAAATATGTGTTAATTAATCAGTTCGGGCTGACATATCATAGACTGGGTGGATTAAACAACAGAAATTTATTTCTGTAAGTTCTGGAGGCTAAAAGTCCAGATCAAGGTGCTGGCTGATTCAGCTTCTGGTGAGAGATCTCGTCTCACATTGCGGATAGCTGTCTTCTTGCTCTCTCCTCACATAGTGGAGAGAAAGATCTTTCTGTCACCCTCCCCTTATAAAGCCAAAGTCTTATCAGATTAGGGACCCCATCCTTATTACCTTCTTAAATTACCTTCTAAATCTTAATTACCTTCTAAAGACCCTATCTCCAGATACAGTCACATTGGGGGTTAAGTCTTCAACATATGAATCTGGGGGGGGTGGGGAGGGGACAAAACTTAGTCTATAACAATATGTTATAGTGTTTTAAAGTCATTGCCTTCCTTTAAGCAAGCAAAAATCTCCAGTGACATTTGCATCTGAGATCCTGCAAACATATGGATATTCATTCACTGACCTCAAGGTTGAACTATTAATCAGCAAGAATTTCCTTCCTGACATATTTTTACTTTCACATCTTTCTGAAAGGTGTATACCTGACAATACACTAACAATACCACCTTTGCCTTTAAATTGGGTATTAATTGCTTTCTAATGCCAAAAACTGGGGGTACTTTGAGAAAACAAGGCATTTTCTAGAGCATCACCTCCCCTTCAGGGCAAGAAAGCACACAGGAGAAGTGCAAATTGACAAGAGTTACCAGTGTTTCTTTAAGGGCTTCCTCATTAATATCAGTATTCTTTCCCTTGCACTAATCAAACAAGATTAGTGGTTTGGGGGACCCTCCCCAAGCGTGAAAAGCCATAATAATAATCTGGGTCACCTAAGCTGGAGATACAAGAGTCGATTAAGATTAATTTCCTAATTTAAAAATTATTTTGGTGGGGTGGAAAAGGGCATTTCAGTCCTGTCGCCTCCACACACAGCCAGGCCCCACGCATGGCTGATCTGATTATTGTGGCGAGCTCTGCCCATCCGTGTTTCTATCGGCTCAGGGGAGCTAGCGTGTAGGGGCAGAGATTGCAGCCTGCCCTGCCACCATCTTCCATTCTCTGCTTACATTTTCCTCCAGAGCAAAGATGAAAATCATCATTAAGCCTGAGTCCCAGCCCCACCTCCCCCTCTTCTCTCCTTTGAGATGACCTGCTTGTTCCTCTGATCAGCGGACCAGCAAGAAACATCTGCAGCACACATAACCAAAAAAGAAACACATAAACAGCTGCACTCCCTGGATTAAGGGTCAACAGACTTCCTGATACAGAAGGTCCTCTCCCTTTGCAGGGTGTCTGGTTGCTTTTGCACACCACTGTTAGAGACTCCACGTTTCTTCCCCAGCCTTTGCCACTGCATTTGACCCAACTTGTTCAGAACATCAGCAAGGTGTCGCACCATTTTCCTCCCAGTGGCTCCCTCTTGTCCCCCAGCCTAGGAGGGGGCTGTACCAGACGCACAGCAGACCGTTCCCTCAGCTTCCCTTTGCAAAGCCCAAGAGAAAGATTCAGAAGAGGACAACAGCTGCAGTGCTGGCCTGTTCTTGACAAATGGGCCTGTCACTCTTCCTATTGATTAGCAATATTATGACATTTCCCTTCAAAAAACACAGATGTGGCACGGCTAGTGACAAGGCTGTGGCTCTGGGTGGAAAATAAGGTTTACCTTTGTTGGCTCTTCCTCCTCTGCATCTGTTCAGCTTCAGGGGGATTAAGAAACTGAGATTCTGATGGTATTCAAAAGATGTGAAGAAGTGCGGTTTCTGACACTATTACAGAAGCCATCATGGTAAACATGGGAGAGAAAGCACATGAGAGATCGGTCCAGGACAGTGTGGAAAACAAAGGGCATCCTAGGTGATGGGGCCTCCCTCTGTCTTGGCAGAGCCACTCTTCAAGTCTCCTGACTACATAAATCAAGCCATGGAAGGATCTGTCATTTCTGTCCCTTTGCATGAAACGCATGAAGGGAACTGGTGAATTGGTGGTTCACTGCCTTCTCCCCTCCAAAAGTGTCTTTAATCTTCTCATCCTGGCCCTATGGGGCTGAGGGTGTATTAAGGGGGGAAATACACCTAATTCCATTTTCTTTCCCTTGTACAAAGCATTCACATGATAACATGTGCCTACTTTAATTTGTGAAACTTCTGTGGGGACCTTCCCCCCAACCTATTCCCAACATCTATTCCCATGTCAAGGGGGGAAAAAAAGGTGTTCTGAATAGCAGTCCATTTAAGTAAAAAAGGAAAAGTGCATCTTACAGTCCAACGTATGGTACATTTTGAGGTAAATTACAGGTAATTCATGAACATTTCCAGCAGAGAGATTGCCATCATGGGGCTCTTGTATATCCATTATGTTCTATTCTCATTTTTGTGGTTAAAGGAATCTCTCAAGCCTTTGAAGCAGAAAAGGCAACACTCTCTGCACCATTTTGTACTGCTAAGGAAAGTTATTATCCTGCTAATACACAGGACTGATCCTGCAACTTGATTTAGGCAAAGTTGATAGAAAGCAGGCTGTGAGGGGGCATGTGTAGCACGGGTTTTACAACGCGAAAGATCTGGAGGCTGGCAAGCGCAACAGTTAAATAGGAAAATAAAACCTGAGCAAACCAGAAACAGTCAGGCCAATGCTATCGGATGAAAGAGAAAAGAAAAGAGGAAGACACTTGGAGGATGGAGAGGAGAAACAAAAGGAAGAAAAATACTGCCTGTTAGCCCTGGGGGTCGGTGATGTAAATTAATATGAGCTAAATGGGATGTGACCAATTTGTAAGGCATTTGTTTCTCTCTTGTGAGGTGGGAAATCTCTGTCCCAAGCAATCAGAACTCGCCTTAGGCTACCCCCAGACTAGTCGCTATAACCGTGTTGACCCTATCTCTTAATATACAGAACCCCTCGCAGCTCCTATTACATTCCAAGTCCCGCAGCCTTGTAAATGTACTCCTGTGGCACCAACATCTCTCTCCTCGGGACAAAACCTACATGTTGGGTCTGGGGTTGTTGAGAAAGATGAAAGGGAGATGGAGCAGAGGAGAAAAGAAAGGACAAAACAAGCTCTCTCGGCATATTTGGCCCCTCTGCATTGTTTGAGCAGCCTTTGTGTCTGGACCGCCTGCAAGAATTACGCAACTTCCAACATCTCCTTCACATCAAAGAGCTTCTGGAAGAGCTCTCCAAGCTCTGAGGCTGAGCTGTCCTGTGCCTCCCCTACCCTTGTCCTAAATCAAGCTTTTATCTGCCTTCCCATCAGAACTGATGCTAAGCGTCCCTGACACACACATCCTCCAAATAATTTGAACTTGATCTGAGCCTTTTGGTCCTCTTGACTCAAAAAAAAATTGCCTACGATTTGCTTGGCAGCCATCCACCTCAGCATAATCAATTGTGGGTAGTGATGTTGATGTTCGAGAAGCAGCAGTTGCCATGGCAATGCAGAGTTCAAAGGAAGGGCCCTCGGTGGTATCAGAATAAGGGAGAGTGATAATGTAACATGAAGGCTTGTGTCTTCTCAGGGAGGGACAGGAGCTAGCCACGTGATGGGGGGAGTGGGGCAGCCTGGACCATTCAGCATTACAATTATATCTGAACTATGCATTTATTTGGCATTTTGGGGATCTACTTGCTTAATAAGAAGTGTTCATGGTAGGGATTTTGAGGACTGTATCCTAGCCTCAACTCTGTCGTTAAATAGTTGAGAGACCTTAACCTTGTTGCTCATTAGATTCCTTTCTATAAAATGAAGGGTTGGACTAATAAAATCCCACTTCTTTTCTATTGCTAAAATGTTCTGATTCAATTACTCTAGGCAATCTAGGGACTTTCTGGATCCATCAGATAGTACCCTGATGTGGGCCACATTCTATTTATCAAGGTCTTGCAAGACGGAGAAATGGGTGGATATCCGCTGACTCTGGGAATCAGACATTCATGGACCAAGTGCTTATTAAGCACCTAGTTGGTCCTGGGTACTGTTCAAGGAGCTGAGAGGGTGGAAAAGGCAGAAAAAGCCCCTATTCTCAGCAAATGCGCATTCTGGCAGGAGAGACAAGTGTACAAATAAATACACAACGGATCATGTAATAGTGGTGTGGAAAGGGTCACCATGTTGAATACAGTGTGTGGCTGAAAAATTCCTTCGTGGTCTAGGTGGGCTGGGGGAGTGTCAGGGAGGCTTCTCGGAATAAGTGGTCTTTGAGATAAGATCCGAAGGATGAGCAGGAGTTAACTAGACAAAGGGAGGAAAGATAAGGCCTTGCAGACAGAGGAGAGGGCATGTGAAGATTGGAAGTGGGAGGAACTCAGATGAGTTGTGCAGTGGGCCTGGGGAGGGGGGCATGGCCCCATGAGGCCAGGTCAGGAAGGCCACATTCAGTTGTTCTGTTTTTAACCTGGGAGCAGCGAGAGGTCAGTGAGGGTTTATAAACAGGGTTGGCTACTCAGATTTACATTTTTAAAAGACCACTTTTGCTGCATTACGGGGGACAATGGCAATTTGGGGGTTGGGGGTGGTACTTGGATTTCAGAGGTAAGAACATCCTCAAGACAATTGTAAATAATTCAGGAATCAAATTTCCTTTACTCCAAGTTACCTATTTTGATAGTTGAAGGTAATTCAAAAAATAATTTCACAATCTTTTCTCCTTTGCCTTGCCTGGGTGGACACATCCTGTAATGACTTTCCTGAACCCTAATTGGTTGAAACTGCCAAGAGAATTTGTGTGACCAGGGTGAATTATTATTGACCTATTATTCTTCCAGAGTACCTCCACTGGCCTGCAGACGTTTCCTTCCAAGCAGGGTGGGAGTCGGGGAAGAGTATGTATGAAATGTTTTCTGAAATGTTTCCTCCTAAATTTCAGAAATGTTCACATAGCCATCCATGGAGTTGTACCCAATAATATATCTACTTTGGAATGGGACAAATCTCAGCTTCAAAAATGCAGAAAGTATGCCTGTAAAGAGTTATTTTTATGCCAGTGCTCATTGGGGGTTTCGGGAGTGTCAGATGGCCCTTGCAGGGAGAAGTTTGTTTGTTTTTTTTCCGACTGTGCTGTGCAGCTTGTGGGATCTTAGTTTCCCGACCAGGAATTGAACCCAGGCCTCAGCAGTGAAAGCATGGAGTCCCAACCACTGGACTGCCAGGGAATTCCCAGGGAGAAGTTCTGAGCAGCCAGGGTTTTCAGAGTGAGAACAACTCAAGAGTCAGCTAGGTGATGAGTTTGGGATGCCTGAGGGACAGAGGCAGGGCAGTGGATGAATAGCATAGAAAACTCTTGTCACTTTTTCCAGTTAAAATGCATTGCATTTTTGCTATTTTCTATGGCCCAGGCTAACTGCTTTACATTCTTTACCTTGATTAATCCTCAGAACAGCCTCATGAATAGGCACTCTTATTATCTCCATTTCACAGATGGTGAAAGGGAGACTTACTTTACCTGCCCATGGCGGTCAGCTTTCAGACCCTCACATGGACCCTTCTGGAAGGAGGGAAATGATGGGGAAAAGCTCAAGGAAGGAAGCCTCATGCTTCTGACCCTTCTCTCCCTTCAATCTCATGCCCCCTTCCTCTCTTGTTCCTGCCTCCTTCTTCCCTGCTCCTAGAGGGAGTCTGCAGGGAAAGATTTACAAACAAGGAAAAGCTCTCTCACCCCCTTATAAACTTTATGGGCCATGTGGACATGTACAAATCAGATATAAACATAAAGTCCAGGGCCAGAGTTCTGTAAATAGTGATATCACTGAGGAAAATCTCCAGGAGAATCTGGTTCCTGGGAGAGAACAGACGAGGGTCCTGAAAATAGCGTGTGAAGAATGATGAAAGCTGCTTTGAAGTGAGGCCCAGGGCCTGTTGTGTTTTCAGCAGCTTTCCCCCTGCAGCCCTTGGAATTTTAGCTGCAATAAAAAGATACCAAAAGAAAACAGCTGGTCTTCGGACTTGTTAAAGTAGAAGCAATGTGTGGCCCTGTAGAGAGCAACGTGATGGTGGGAAAGCAGGTGTGATGAGGAGGAGGGCCGAAGGGTGGTCTTCAGAACTAGTGCCTTAGGCCCACCAAGGTTTCACCATACATGTCAAATGCTGGGCGTGTTTTAGGGCACTTCCACTAAATTCTCTCCTTGGGTCCACACCAGCTCCGTTGGGTAACTAGGGAAATATTAGCATACCCATTTAACAGATGAGGATGGCAGAGGGTTGACCTGGCCAAGGGGAAGGCTGAGAGAGGTTATACTGCCCGGGTAGTGTCATCTGGTGACAAAGATGGGAGCCTGAAGATAAGACAGAGGTTCTGAGCCAAGCTCTGCCTCTGTCTGTGAGTTTTCTCATCTGTGTCCACAGTCAAGAAGGTCCTGTGACAGAGTTGGTTGCTGAGGGCCTGACACCTGAGAAAACATTAGGGAGCACACTCAGTCATTGATTCCAGTAATAATGTGGTCCAGAGACCCTTAAGAGCAATAGTGCTGGGACTTCCCTGGTGGTGCAGTGGTTAAGAATCCACCTGCCAATGCAGGGGACACGGGTTCGATCCCTGGTCCAGGAAGATCCCACATGCCGCAGAGCAACTAAGCTTGTGTGCCACAACTACTGCGCCTGTGCTCTAGAGCCCGTGAGCCACAACTACTGAGCCTGCGCTCTAGAGCCCGTGAGCCACAACTACTGAGCCAGTGTGCCACAACTACTAAAGCCTGCACGCCTAGAGCCCGTGCTCCACAACAAGAGAAACCCCCACTCGATGCAACTAGAGAAAGGCTGTGCGCAGCAACGAAGACCCAATGCAGCCAAAATAATAAATAAATAAATAAAAGCAATCATTTAAAAAGAAAGAAAAAAGAGCAATAGTGCCATTAAGGTGGATAAGAGCCAGCCCCCAAGATCCCCACCTCTTGATATTCATACCCTTGTGCAGCCCCTCTTACATGTATCAGGGTTGGTCTGTGTGGCCAATAGAATATGGTGAAAGGGATGGATGTCATTTCTGAGACATAAATACTGTGGCCTCCATCTTTATTTCTCTCTCTCTCTCTCTCTCTCAAATCACTTGCTCTAAGTACAGCTGGCCTGCAGGTTGTGAGGACAATCAGGCAGCCTATTGAGAGGACCTCATGTCAAGGAACTGAGTTCTCTACTCAACAGTCAGTGAGAAGCTGAGTCCTCCCAACAACCACACAAATGAGCTTGGAAGTGGATCCTTCCCTGGCTAAACCTTCAAATGACGGCAACCCAGGTTGAGAGCTTGACAGCAGCCTCATGAGAATTGTGAACAAGAAGCACTCAGCTGAGCTGCTCCCAAATTCCTGACCCATAGAAACTGAGATCATAAAGGTTTGTTATTTTAACCTGAAAAGTTACAGGGTTATTTGTTACACACCAATAGATAACTAATATGTTGCCTATGCCACAGCTCTTCTGCTCTGAGGCACTAAGGAGAAATGGCAGAGGAAGAGAACTGTTATAATTTCTAATACTTTATTGCTGTTCATCTAAGAAACATGGTCAACAAAACCCTACATTGTAAAGAATACCACAAAAGAAATGCTTTTCAAATACAGATTATATGATCAATGGGACTAAATAGGCATTCTGCTAAGATCTGGGGATACACACAGCAAAAACAGAAGTACTATGGTGGCAATAACTTAGAGACCTGAGTTGAATGTCAAGGATGAATAGGGAGAGGAGCACAAGACAGGGAGGAAAGTGAGCAAAGTAACAAGGAAAGAAAGAGCAGAATATATATGAAGAACACGAAAGACTTTGATATGACTAAAGCAAAGCAGAAAATAACATAAGATGAAACTGGTTTGCCAAGAGAACATCAGCCTTGACTAAAGGAGTTGGCAAACAATGGTCACCCTGCTAAATCAGTTGCTGCAAGATCAAATGTTGGTTCACAGAGTTCATGTACAGCTGTGTTTTCCAATATAGCAGTCACTAACCACATAGAGCTATTTAAATTTAAATTAATTAAAATCAAGTAAATTTAAAAATTTAATTCCTCAGTTGCACTATCCACATTTCAAATGCTCAAGAGCCACCTGGAGCTAATGGCTAGTTTATCGGACAAAATAGATATAGAAAATTTCTATCATCCCAGAAAGTTCTATTAGACAGCTTTCATGTAGAGCATTTGCTAGATAATATCACAAGTATACATTGAAATTTTAAGACAAGGTGCATAAAAGATCCACATGCATCATAGAGACAATATCCAATACAGCTTTTAGTAGGCAAATGCTGCCTAGGTATCCAGGCTTAGATCAAATCTTTGGAATGTAATTGTAATGTGATTTTTCAAGTGCCTTCCTTGTACTCTTGAGCATGTACATTTCTTAAAGGTAAATAACTGCATAATAATAACTACATAGATATGCTTAATGTTGTAGTTTTATAGATACCAGTAAATTTCATCATAAAACTCTCCATGGTATTTTTTCTCCACTGAAATCCTGTTAGTGGAGGATTTCACACAGGTTACACACAGGTTACACACAGAGCTGTAGTGTTCTAAGGAACACAACTGGAGAAATTTTATCAGCCAGGAGGAATTTGAAGAGAGTGATATGACTAGCTTCCCAATTTAATAGCTTTTGTGGAAAACATCAAGCAGGGGCCAGTGAGGAAAAGGCAGGCAATTAGGATATGGTTGCCATGGTCCAGGAGAGAGCATTGAGGACCTGAAATAGAGCATGGATAGAGAGAGGGTCCTGGGTGAGGTGCCAGAGATGCAAAAAGATAACCTGAACATGGTCCTTGCCCTGAAGATGATCTCAGTCTTGTGGGATGCCACAAAGAAAAGGACAGATATGTCACTGTCTAAAGAACAAAGTCTTGCTATAGAAAGCCATTTAAAGTACAAGATGAGGGACTTCCCTGGTGGTGCAGTGGCTAAGACTCTGTGCTCCCCATGCAGGGGGCCTGGGTTCGATCCCTGGCCAGGGAACTAGATCCCACATGCATGCTGCAACTAAGAGTTCACATGCCACAACTAAGGAGCCCACATGCAACAACTAAGACCCAGCACAACCAAATAAATAAATAAAAATTTTTTTTTAAAAAGTGCTTTTCCCTCCTCCTATTTTTCACTATTGTGGCACTGATGTACCTTCTGGTTGTTGATTCATCTATAATTTTATTTTTATATTCTTCCTAAAATATCTGTTAGTTTCCTAGTCTAATTTTATTTTTTACTTTGGTATTGTTCTTTTTTTTTTGTCACCCAGGCAGCTTGCGGGATCTTGGTTCACTAGCCCGGGGTCAGGCCAAAAACTCCTGCAGTGGGAGCTCGGAGTCTGAACCACTGGACTAACAGAGAACCTCAGACCCCAGGGACTATTCATCGGAGTGAGGTCTCACAGAGTTCCTCATCTCAGCACCAAGACCCAGCTCTACCCAACAGCCTACAAACTCCAGTGTTGGAAGCCTCAGCCCAAACAACCAGTAAGACAGGAACACAATTCCACTCATAAAAAAAAAAATGAGATGGCAAAAAAATATGTCACAGATGAAGGAGCAAGGTAAAAACCTACAAGACCAAATAAATGAAGAGGAAATAGTCAATCTACCTAAAAAAGAATTCAGAGTAATGATAGTAAAGATGATCCAGAATCTCGGAAATAGAATGGAGGCACGGATTGAGAAAATACAAGAAATGTTTAACAAAGATCTAGAAGAACTAAAGAACAAACAAACAGAGATGAACAACACAATAACTGAAATGAAAAATACACTAGACGGAATCAATAACAGAATAACCGAGGCAGAAGAACGAATAAGTGAGCTGGAAGACAAAATGGTGGAAATAACTGCTGAGGAGCAGAATAAAAAAAAAAAAAAGAATGAAAAGAATTGAAGACAATCTCAGAGACCTCTGGGACAACACTAAATGCACCAACATTTGAATTGTAGGGGTCCCAGAAGAAGAGAAAAAGAAAGGGTCTGAGAAAATATTTGAAGACATTATAGTTGAAAACTTCCCTAACATGGGAAAGGAAATAGTCATCCAAGTCCAGGAAGCATAGAGAGTCCCATACAGGATAAACCCTAGGAAAAACACATCAAGACACATACTAATCAAACTAACAAAAATTAAATTCAAAGAAAAAATATTAAAAGCAGCAAGGGAGGGGCTTCCCTGGTGGCGCAGTGGTTGAGGGTCTGCCTGCCAATGCAGGGGACACAGGTTCGAGCCCTGGTCTGGGAAGACCCCACATGCTGTGGAGCAACTAGGCCCGTGAGCCACAGCTACTGAGCCTGCGCGTCTGGAGCCTGTGCTCCACAACAAGAGAGGCCGCGATAGTGAGAGGCCCGCGCACCGCAATGAAGAGTGGCCCCCGCTTGCTGCAACTAGAGAAAGCCCTCACACAGAAACAAAGACCCAACACAGCCATAAATTAATTAATTAATTAATTTTTAAAAAACGTAGCCCCAAGTTTGTACCTCAGATTTGGAGGATGCTTTAAAAAAAAAAAAAAAAAAAAAAAAGGAGCAAGGGAAAAACAAAAAATAACATACAAAGGAATCCCCATAAGGTTATCAGCTGATTTTCAGCAGAAACTCTGCAGGCCAGAAGGAGTGGCAGGATATACTTAAAGTGATGAAAGAGAAAAACTTACAACCAAGATTACTCTACCCAGCAAGGATCTCATTCAGATTCAATGGAGAAATCAAAAGCTTTTCAGACAAGCAAAACCTAAGAGGATTCAGCACCACCAAACCAGCTTTACAACAAATGCTAAAGAAATTGTCTAAGCAGGAAACACAAGAAAAGAAAAAGACCCACAAAAAGAAACCCAAAACAATTAAGAAAATGGTAATAGGAACATACATATCGATAATAACCTTGAATGTAAATGGATTAAATGCCCCAACCAAAAGACACAGACTGGCTGAATGGATACAAAAACAAGACCCATATTACGCTGTCTATAGGAGACCCACTTCATACCTAGGGACACATACACCCTGAAAGTGAGGGGATGGAAAAAATATTCCATGCAAATGGAAATCAAAAGAAAGCTGGAGTAGCAATACTCGTATCAGATAAAATAGACTTTAAAATAAAGACTGTTACAAGAGATAAGGAGGGACACTACATAATGATCAAAGGATCAATCCAAGAAGAAGATATAACAATTATAAATGTTTACGCACCCAACATAGGAGCACCTCAATACATAAGGCAAATGCTAACAACCATAAAAGGAGAAATCAACAGTAACACAGTAATAGTGGGGGACGTTAACACCTCACTTACACCAATGGACAAATTATCCAAACAGAAATAAATAAGGAAACACAAGCTTTAAATGACACAACAGACCAGACAGATCTAACTGATATTTATAGGACATTCCATCCAAAAACAGCAGATTACACTTTCTTCTCAAGTGCACATGGAACATTCTCCAGGATAGATCACATCTTGGGTCACAAATCAAGCCTTGGAAAATTTAAGAAAATTGAAATCGTATCAAGCATCTTTTCTGACCACAGTGCTATGAGGCTGGAAATCAATTACAGGAAAAAAACTATAAAAAACACAAATACATGGAGGCTAAACAGTGCGCTACTAAATAACCAAGAGATCACTGAAGAAATTTTAAAAATACATAGAAACAAATGACAATGAAAACACGATGACCCAATACCTATGGGACACAGCAAAAGCAGTTCTAAGAGGGAAGTTTATAGCAATTCAATCTCACCTCAAGAAGCAAGAAAAATCTCAAATAAACAATCTAATCTTACACTTAAAACAACAAGAGAAAGAAGAACAAAGAAAACCCAGTCAGTAGAAGGAAAGAAATCATAAAGATCAGAGCAGAAATAAATGAAATAGAAACGAAGAAAACAATAGCAAAGATCAATAAAACTAAAAGCTGATTCTTTGAGAAGATAAACAAAATTGATAAACCCTTAGCCAGACTCATCAGGAAAAAAAGGGAGAGGACACAAATCAATAAGATTAGAAATGAAAAAGGAGAAATCATGACACTGCAGAAATACAAAGGATTATAAGAGAGTACTACAAACAACTATATGCCAGTAAAATGGACAACCACAAAGAAATGGACAAATTCTTGGAAAGGCAGAATTTTCCAAGAATGAACCAGGAAGAATTAGAAAATATAAACAGACCTATCACAAGTAATGAAATTGAAACTGTAATTGAAAATCTTCCAACAGGGCTTCCCTGGTGGCGCAGTGGTTAAGAATCCACCTGCCAATGCAGGGGACACGGGTTCGAGCCTTGGTCCAGGAAGATCCCACATACCACGGAGCAACTAAGCCCCTGTGTCACAACTACTGAACCTGTGCTCTAGAGCCTGTGGGCCACAACTGCGGAGCCCGTGTGCCACAACTACTGAGCCTGCACTCTAGAGCCCATGCTCCGCAACAAGAGAAGCCACCGCAATGAGAAGCCCACGCACCACAACAAAGAGTAGCCCCCGCTCTCCACAACTAGAGAAAGCCCACGCACAGCAACAAAGACCCAAGGCAGCCAAAAATAAATAAATAAAATAAATTAATTTTAAAAAAAATCTTCCAACAAACAAAAGTCCAGGACCAGAAGGCTTCACAGGCAAATTCTATCAAACATTTAGAGAAGAGCTAACACTGATCCTTCTCAAACTCTTCCAAAAAATTACAGAGAGAGAAACACTCCCAAATTCATTCTACGAAGCCACCTGATACCAAAACCAGAAAAAGATATCACAAAAAAAAGGAAATTTTAGACCAGTATCACTGATGAACATAACTGCAAAAATCCTGAACAAAATACTAGCAAACAGAATCCAGCAGCACATTAAAAGGATCATACACCATGATCAAGTGGGATTTATCCCAGGGACGCGAGGATTCTTCAATATACGCAAATCAATGTGATACACCACATTAACAAATTAAGGAATAAAAACCATATGATCATCTCAATAGATGCAGAAAAAGCTTTTGACAAAATTCATCAGCCATTTATGATAAAAACTCTCCAGAAAATGGGCATAGAGGGAACCTACCTCAACATAATAAAGGCCATATATGACAAACCCACAGCAAGCATCATATTCAATGGTGGAAAACTGAAAACATTTCCACTAAGATCAGGAACAAGACAAGGATGTCCACTCTCGCCACTATTATTCAACATAGTATTGGAAGTCCTAACCACAGCAATCAGAGAAGAAAAAGAAATAAAAGAAATATAAATTGGCAAAGAAGAAGTAAAACTGTCACTATTTGCCAATGACATGATATTATTATTATTTTTTTTTTTTAGTTGTTTTGTTTGATTTTTAATACTGCAGGTTCTTATTAGGCATCAATTTTATACACATCAGTGTATACATGTCAATCCCAATCGCCCAATTCAGCACACCACCATCCCCACCTCACCGCAGTTTTCCCCCCTTGGTGTCCATATGTCCATTCTCTACATCTGTGAATGACATGATATTATACATAGAAAATCTTAAAGATGCCACCAGAAAACTACTAGAACTAATCAATGAATTTGGTAAGGTTGCAGGATACAAAATTAATGCACATAAATCTCTGGCGTTCCTATACATCAACAATGAAAAATCAGAAAGCGAAATTAAGGAAATACTCCCATTTACCATTGCAACAAAAAGAATAAATAGGAATAAACCTGCCTAAGGAGGCAAAAGACTTGTACTCAGAAAACTATAAAACCCTGATAAAAGAAATCAAAGATGACATAAACAGATGGAGAGATATACCATGTTCTTGGATTGGAAGAATCAATATTGTGAAAATGACTATACTACCCAAAGCAATCTACAGATTCAATGCAATCCCTATCAAACTACCAATGGCATTCTTCACAGAATTAGAACAAAAAATTTTACAATTTGTATGGAAACACAAAAGACCCCAAATAGCCAAAGCAATCTTGAGAAAGAAAAACAGAGTTGGAGGAATCAGGCACCCCGACTTCAAACAATACCACAAAGCTACAGTAATCAAGACAGTATGGTACTGGCACAAAAACAGAAATATAGATCAATGGTACAGGATAGAATCCCCAGAAAGAAACCCATGCACATATGGGCACCTAATTTACAGCAAAGGAGGCAAGAACATACAATGGAGAAAAGACGGCCTGTTCAATAAGTGGTGCTGGGAAAACTGGACAGCTACATGTAAAAGAATGAAATTAGAACACTCCCTAACACCATACACAAAAATAAACTCCAAATGGATTGAAGACTTAAATGTAAGACCAGACACTATAAAACTCTTAAAGGAAAACATAGGAAAAACACACTTTGACATAAACCACAGCAAGATCTTTTTGGACCCACCTCCTAGAGTAAAGGAAATAAAAACAAAAATAAACAAATGGTACTTAAACGCTTTTGCACAGCAAAGGAAACCATAAACAAGACAAAAAGACAGCCCTCAGAATGGGAGAAAATATCTGCAAATGAAACAACAAACAAAGGATTAATCTCCAAAATATACAAAGAGCTCATGGAGCTCAATATCAAAAAAACAAACAATCCAGTTAAAAAATGCGCAGAAGACCTAAATAGACATTTCACCAAGGAAGACATACAGATGGCCAAGAGGCACATGAAAAGATGCTCAACGTCACTAATTATTAGAGAAATGCAAATCAAAACTACAATGAGATATCACCTCATGCCGGTCAGAATGGCCATTATCAAAAAATCTAGAAACAATAAATGCTGGAAAGGGTGTGGTGAAAAGGGAACCCTCCTGCACTGTTGGTGGGAATGCAAATTGATACAACCACTATGGAGAACAGTATGGAGGTTCCTTAAAAAACTAAAAATAGAACTACAATATGACCCAGCAATCCCACTATTGGACATATACCCTGAGAAAACCGTAATTCAAAAAGAGTCATGTACCACAACAGTCACTGCAGCACTATTTACAATAGCCAGGACATGGAAGCAACCTAAGTGTCCATCGACAGATGAATGGATAAAGAAAATGTGGCACATATATACAATGGAATATTACTCAGCCATAAAAAGAAACGAAATTGAGTTGTTTGTAGTGAGGTGGATGGACCTAGAGTCTGTCATACAGAGTGAAGTAAGTCAGAAAGAGGAAAACAAATAACACATATATATAGAATCTAAAAAAAAAAAAAAAAAGGTACTGATGAACCTAGTTGCAGGGCAGGAATAAAGAGGTAGACATAGAAAATGGACTTGAGGACATGGGGTGGGAGGGTGAAGCTGGTGTGAAGTGAGAGTAGCATCGACATATACACACTACCGGATGTAAAATAGTTGGCTGGTGGGAAGCAGCAGCATAGCACAGGGAGATCGGCTCGGTGCTTTGCGATGACCTAGAGGGGTAGGAGAGGGAGGATGGGAGGGCGGCTCAAGAGGGAGGGGATATGCGGACATGTGTACGCATATGGCTGATTTGCTTTGTTGTGCAACAGAAACTAACACAGTATTGTGAAGCAACTATACTCCAATAAAGATCTATTAAAAAAAAAAAAACAAACAAAAAAAGTATAAAAAGATAAATAAAAATAAAGTACAAGATAATGGCTCTGGAGAGCATTCCCCACCCCCTACAATTTGATCATGGCTGAAAACTACATCTTTAGAAGATTAATATATTTGGTTGAGGTGTTCTTTCTCTAGGACTCCTCTTTTCAGAGGCGATACAGAGGCGGTCTGGATAATGGTTTCAGAGTGCAGATTCTGAAGCCAGATGGTGGGAGTCCAATCCTGGCTCCACCAAGCGCAAGCTGTGCGACTTGGATAAGACACTTAACCTCTGTGCCTCAGCTTTCTCATCTGTAAGACTGGGCTGTTAGCAGTGCCTGGCTCACAGGGCTGTCCTGAGGTTGAATGAGTTTTATGCCAAGTGCTTAGAACAGTGCATGACACATAATTAGTGCTATATAAATATTTGCCCCTATTATTATGTTTTTTCAGTCTTAACCAGGTAAGTTAGTAGTGACCATATGTGACAGCTCAAATGATTCCAGGGCATGAGGTCAATGGATTTGGGTGGATAGCAGGAAATGAAGAGTTTCCTGGGCAGTATATGGAGTGTCTGGCATGAGGTCCTCAGCCTTGGATGACCAGAATGGGGGAAATGCTAGGAGAGACAGGTGAGCTTTAGTGAAAGAGGTGAGACCAGTCTCCTCTACTTTATAATTTTTGGTGAACCTGATGTGGCTGATTGGGGGCCATTAAGAGCATTGGCTTTGGAGTCAGTTGTAGCTCTGACTTTTAAGAGCTATGTGATTACTCTGAATCTCATCTTCTTCACTGACAAAATAGAGAGAATAATATCTACATCATGAAGCTACTGGGAGAATTAAACAAGGTAATACGTAGAAAGTAATTACAGACAGTAGGCCATCAATAAATGATAGTTTTTACTGTATTTCATCGCAAGATATTATTGATTATAAGACACAAACCAACCTCAGAAACACTAACATGTGAAAAATAGAATATAGATAGAATGGAATGGAAGGGAAGGAAGCTCACATTTACTAAGTTCCTTCTGTGTATCTAGGCACTGTACCAAGAAATATATGTTATTCATTTAATTCTCTAAACGGCTCTACAAAGTATGTGGCATTATTATCTCCATTTGCAGCTCAGGAAACTGAGACCCAGAGAGCTTATAGAGGCTGCTCAGAGTCACACAGCTGGTAAATGCTAGTGTCCAATCCTCTCTAACTTCTCCTAAACTTTCAATCTGGCCCCTTCCTTAGACCAGGTGTGGCCCTGGTGAGGGAGAATGCTGCAGGTGAGTGAAAGGGCCACATGGCTGACTACTCACAGTCTCATGGAAAGAAAGTCTGCTCCTAGCAGAGAGCATGAACGTGTTCTGCCCCCCATCCTCTTCCTCAGGAGAGAAAGAAGTGGGAGGTCAGAGCACAGGCCCATGCAGAGGGCTGGCCGCCCTGCTAATGGGCAGGGGTCTCCCAGTGAGGGTCAGACAGAAAAAGCACTTCACCCCCACCCAAGGCTCCCCTGTGTGGACTTCAGTTGCACCTGAAGGCCCCAAGCAGGGACAAGATGCAGAATTGGTCCTCTCTGTGCCCCCACGCTTGGCTCTGCAGGTCTTCACTTTGTCTTGGGGGTGGCACAGTGAGGGTTTGTGACCTTGATGTGGAGGAGAACTAATGGTCCCTGTTTCTCCCAACATTTGTTATGAATCCTGGTTCTCATGGAAAACAACATCCAGGTTGTGGCGAGAGAGAAGGCAAATAGGACGGTAAAGGAGGACACAGGGGCAATGGGCCGGGAGAGTAGGAAATGGGAAATGGAGAAGACGAGACATAGGTATTCTTACTGATGCCAGCAGTGCCAGGACTACTGGGATTTCAACAACCCAATTAAACTGAGGATGGAAGAAAATCTATATGGCCACCCCTGGGGATAAACCAGGCATCCACAAACAAACAAGAACAACAAAAACACCCATAAAGTCACACAAAAATACTAAAATGATAGATAAATTTGCACTGGGCAATTCCCATGCATTAACTCCATCACTCCTTGTAATAACCCTAGAAGGTAGATGCCATTATTCTCCCCATTGTACAGAGGGGAGGAAAATCTAAGGCTCAAAGAGATTAAGGAAATTTCCCAAGGTCACATAGACGGGAAAAGGCAAAGCGAGGTCTAAATCCAGGTCTGGGTGATTCAAGAGGCTGCATGCTGACCAGATTGCCATAATGGTCAGGAAATTTTTGGAAATGTCTACCTAAACATAGAGGAGGCAATGCAATGGCAAGTAAATGCTCTGGAGTTAATGTCCGATTTGCCTCTAGAATATAAAAATTAAATAATTCTAACCAATTATTGAGGACCATTTATGATCCATGGTCTCAATAGACATGTTACATAATTATATATGGTTTAATATGATGTAATTTAATAACAGCACTATAAGGTAGATATTATAGTCCCCCTTTTAAATAAGGGAAACAAGAGTTTCAATTTGCTTGTGGTATGGATCAGACTAAGGATTCACACCTAGGTGTGTCTGATGTCAATGCTCATTCTCTTGAGCATTTGTATCATTTTGTTGGTGTTGTGTGATCTGTGCACTTAATATCTAATTTACTGCAAGTTTTTTGGTTTTGTTCCAATCCCCACTTCCTACCTCTGACACTCTATGTAACAATCTGTTAGCAGTGCACTACACACTTACACATTTACACCCCACATATTTTACCCTAATAATTTCACTGAATGGATAATGCCAACCTGAGTTATTGGAGATAATTAAGAATGGCCAATCGCCATGTTGGAAAACTGGCCAACTCCATTTCCTACTCAGCGAAGTCCCAGCAGACCATAGACCTGGAAGCTACCTTTCTCTGATTCCTTTTGTAACTTCGTATCTTTTGCTGCTCTATCCAGCTGCAGGCTGGTTGCAATTCGCCTTAGGCAGTCTGCTGCAATTTTCCATGTCCCAATCTTATCCTCCATTACAAAAAAAGATGGAAAATATAATGGACTAAAAGAATTCCGATAGCAGGTGCCAGACATCAAATTACACAGGTAGTAATCACACAGATTAGGAAACATAATGAATACAATATTCAAGCTGAACGCAGACAATGAATTTTTTCAGTATGATACAAGCTTCTTGTTAATAAAATAACAATTTTCTTCTTATTAAAGCTAAAGCAATCTCTATTTTCTAAAGGGACACATGTCACCCAGACCTCTGAGCTGAAATGATTTGAAACTCCATACACACAGAACCAAATGGACTAATAGACATTTTGGCTGACTCTTACATTTCAGATTGTGTTGATATTATTGTTCATTACAGAGTGGATTGTAAGTTTCATCTAATGTCTCTGAAACCTTTGCAGAGACAAATGTATTATTCACAAGATGTTGGGCACAGAAAGGTACTGATGTGGGAATCAGGAGACCTGGCTTTTAGTTCTAACTTCCACTGTTATATTTGGTGACCTTGGATATATAGAATGATGTGCAAGGATGAAGTGGTGGGAATGGTCTGCCCTGGGGGTAAGGAATAGGGGGTGCCTTGTCTGTAGAGAATTTTAAACAATAGCAAAACTGACTAAAGTCAGTCTGCTTTTTATTATCATGCTTCATCCATGCTCAACAATGTCAGTGATAAAATGCTCCTACCCCTCAAATCTTTTGTTGGTCTAAGGTATAAGCAATTGATTTTAATCAATCAACCAAACACATATATATGCTTCAAATGAGCAAATTCTTATTATCTTTTAATAAATATTGTATTCTACATGGAAATTAATTTTTAAAACTCCCAGTTACAAAATTGGGCTCTAACATGCGTGGACTCAACTATACGCTATACACATTTGTTCCCAGAAACAGTTTGTAATGACTGAGAATCAGTCAAGCTTGCTTTGAGCTCAGTCTGTGTCTTCAGCCTCAGGATATGATAGACTCCCAAACAGTAGATTTGGAATAAACAACAACAGCAAGTGATTATAAAGACAAAAACCAGAACTTGAGTTACTTCAATTCTGTCTTTCTATGTGACTACTTTAAGGTTTTACTTGTTTAAAATTTACAAGAGGGAAACAGTGTACATTGTGAGATGTAAAATTTTTGTTTGGTAAATACAAATTTTCATTCATTCATGGACTATTTAACTGAATTTGAATTATATTTTTCAATCAAAATTTATGCTTTAAAAATTTTAAATTGTTTTACAACTAAAGAAACCCCCCAAAATAATGATTACTGATTATACATGTTTACTACTAAAAATAATTTTGTTGTATAGAAGAGGGAGGTGTTAAAAGTGATCCACTGGGGGTGTCAAATACGTTAGGTACACACTAAGTATGTGAGCCCATCTGTTTAGGGCTTCCTTCTTAGATTAGAAGCAGCATTTCCCAAGGAGGGGTGATCTGTATGTCACCAGCTCCCTAGTTCCCTGAGCCCTACCATGAAATTAGGGGTCCAATAGAGGTAGGAAGTTCTTCCCTCCCTGAACCTTCAAGAGGATTAAAAAATGTGCACTACTATATTCAAACTCTGAGAAATCCCGTCATAAAACAAAACCAAACCATGTTTGTCCCAGTGGTTTGTCCCAATGACCACTGGACATTTTTGGTTTTATTTTGGAGTAGGGGTTGGTGAAGCATGGCAGGGGCAGGGGTGGCAGGGGAGAGTGGTCAATGGCTATTCAGGAGAGGGACACATCTATTACCATCACGTGGAACAGCAGAATTCACCTTGGGTTAGACCAGTGGGTTCTCAATCTTTGCTCCACACTAAAATCCTCTGGGGAGCTCTTTAAAATCCCCAGGCCCAGGATGTACCCCAGATTAATTGAACCAGAATCTCTGGGGGGCAGACCCAGTATCAGTGTTTCAAAAACTCCCAGGTGATTGTGGTGTGTAACTAAGTCTGAGAACCTGTGGTTTAGATCACCTGAAGGTATTTGTCAGCTCAAGCTGTGCGGGTCTAGGACTTTTCATCCCCACCATATTCCATTCCCATAAACGGACTGGCAAGAGGAAGCAGGAGGAAGGGGTGATGTGACCTTTCTGCTTCAGTCAGGCAAGGGATCAGGCCACGATTCCTACCTCCCAGCCCACCTCAGTGACTTGAACTGGCAAGGCTGTCTGGAGCCTGTCAAAAAAAGGATGCCATTAATAATAATAAAAAACAAATGGCTCCTTTAGCCAAAGCCCCCCAGAAGTTGAAAAATGGGATATCTGTGCACTAAGATGGTGCCCAGATGCCTTGAATTGTAAGAAAAGCAGGGAAAGAGAAGAGCTACAGCTGGTTTCTCCATTTCTAGGTTGATTTGCCTATTAACCTCCTGGAATTTTGAGCAGCGGTTCATTTAGCTTGCTTCTCAGCCCCACACAGGCCCTGCCTCTGGGACACAGTGTGCAAGGGTTTTCATTAAAAAGTTAACATTTGCCCCAGAGTTCAGAGCTCCCTCAATATCTCGTTGAAACGAGGGAAAAACAGCTCAGCTTCGATGAGGCAAATGTCGCAGTAAGATAAATGCTAACATTTTCTTGAAAGCACTGTAATTACTCAAAGAGCAACCCGCCATCCCACCCCTCACTCCCAGCTCTTTCTTTTTCCAAGGATCTGCTCCTGCTGTCCTTATTTGGCAAAACTCCCAGGGCCATTTTCAGTTTCGTAACCTCGTGGGCACAACTACCACCATCAGTGGGAGACCTTCAAGCTTTATCTTCAGGCAAAATCAGGTGCAGTGTTCTCAAGAACACACTTGCCCATTAATTCCAACTTTACAAACTGTTCCCAAGCCGAACAGCTGTACTTTGACAACAGGATTTAGGAAGTAGCAACCTGAATTGGGAGGCCGTAGAGCTGTCCCCGAGAGGCTCCCATGTTCCCACAGCACCCTATTCCACGATGGGAGTCGTGTTTCTGAAGGAGGCTGTGGCAACAGGCGGCGTGAAGTCAAAAGGAGATTTGCTTCCACTCTGAGCACGTCTGCTGAGTGCAGGGGCAAGCACCGACTCCCATCTCCCTGTTTGTTGGCTATGCCCCTTGCCCGAACGAGTAGTTGCTGTCTCCTGGACCAGTTTTAGGCCACTAATGTCATCCGATGGCAAATACCACTATTTGGAAAGGGCACTGCTGTTCATAAGTACCTTCACTAGCACATCAATTTGACCAGTTAGACATGGTTACCAATGCTCTATACTGAATACCATCTAGTGTCCTTGCCGGTTACCCATCATCTTGAAATTTTCTGGCTTTATGAGTATTTCCTAAAGGGTTTTCTGCAGAATATTAAGAACAGGTACACATAAAAGGGTTTCCATACTATATAAATTTGAGAAACGCTGGCTTAAACAACATTAAGCAGGATTGTTCTTACAGAACTTCTTAGAACAACTAGTGAGCAGAGTGAATTATTCACTAAGGAGCTAGAAATAAGGAGCTAGAATAAGCAATGCCCCCAAACTTATTTGACCATGAAATTCTTCTTATTGCAGAATATAGGTTGGTAAATAATGCCTTAGAACCGCAGAGTGGCAATGTAGCACCATTCTATGCTTGGGTTTCCTTATCTGTGAAATGGGAATAAGAGGGCACGGCTCAGGATCTGTGTCTAAGACTCTAATGAGATAAATGCATGTAAATCCCTGAGAACAGTGTTTGGCACAAGTGTTACCTCTAATCTGAGTTCAAATGCTGGCTCCTTATTAGCTGTGTAATATTGACCTGTCACGTAGGTGCTCAGAGTCTCAGTTTCCTTATTTGTAAAATAAGAATACTGTTAGTTTCTAACTCAAAAGTTTTTAAGGATTACATGATATATTGCATTTAAATTGCTCAGCTAACTTTTGACACAAAGTAAATGATCAAAAACAGCTAGCTAAGAAAAGCAGAAAAGCATTGCCATGTTTGGTGAAGGAAAGCTTGGCCCGTATTTTCAATGAATTTAAAACTTAATTGACTGAGGCTCCTTGACTCTGGGGAAAAGGAACACAATTTACATTCTAAAACTGGACCAGGAGCTGGGCCCTATTTTCATATAGCAATTCTGAAACTGACTACTATAATCCCACAAAGGGGGTTGTGAATATCATGCTATATTTAGGCTGGTAAAATAAAATAATAAGATAAAATAAAGGCAGGGTTATTATAAAATCTTAAAGAAAGACCTTGTTTCTGAATTACAAAAGGATGAATTTGGAGACAATCAAAGCTGATCTAATTCAGATTTAAATTGCAAACAATCTTGGCAGATTACCATATGCTATCACTCTTTTTTTTTTTTAAAGATCTGAACATTTTTGGTAACTTTAAAGAAAAGGGATCAGGACTTTTCCCCCCCCCTGGTTTATTGAGGTATAATTTGTATACAGAAAACTGCATATAATTAATGTAAACAATATTGTGTGATTGGAAATCTGTATACACTTGAGTTACCATCACCACAATTCAGATAATAAACATAAAAATGACCAGGATTTTTGAAAGCCCTAGCAAACTTAAGTGGAACAAGCACCCACAGATACTCCATGTGTCTGATTTCATTTCCAATCTCATTCTTCTCACCCCATAATAAAGAAGTCAATAAGTCTTGATGAATGCGAAAGTTCAGAGGGGGCCCATGGACTATTGTTTTCACCATTATATTTCTGGATGCCATTCCCTTTACTTAAACCAACGCGAATCTCAATATAGCACTGACAAAGCTGATTGGAAAAGGACAATTATAGGTTAAGCTATTTGAAAATTCTAATATTCAACCATTTTAAACAAAAAAACAGCAATTGCATATAGCCAGATTTTATACCAAATTAAAATTAAAGCAATGATTTGGTAAACATTTTCCTAAGCTCTTAAAAATTTGTTTTTCTTAAAGAATCAAGAGGCAAGAAATGAAACCTACATGCTTTTGGAAGCTAGCAGAGCCAACCAGTGTTTCAAATAGGACTCAAGTCCTATTTCATATTTATTTTGAACAACTTGCCGTCTGGTAACATTTTTCTGTTCTATTTTTAATGGCTATAAAGTTTCTATCACACTCAGTAATTATCTGCAATCTCAAAAGGAGAAAGGAAATTCCATAATAAGAACTACATGCAACACTGAGTGTACAGGTGCCAGAAAATATTGTTTTGTTTAGTGGAGATGAGATAGTAAAAATATGGCTCTTTATAATGCATGTTCTCAAGTTTATTTATAGACACTAAGACACCCACTCAAACTCCTTATTTAATCACTAACAGAAACATTATTTCAAAAGAGAATTAGGGTGGTGAAAATATATTTTCAAATTGTATATTCTCTGGAACTATCTCATTTTTTCTTACTGTTATTGGCTATAGCTACCCAGAAAAAAAAAGTCAGGAGGCAATTTAAACCACAACAAACAAAAATGTTTTAAATTTCTCAAGGGCAAGCTGCACTCCATCTTGAAGGAAATTGGAAGGGATATCAAAGAGAATTTATTGTCTGATGACCACCCCTAGTTGTTTAGTGAAAGCTGCAAAAGAAAAAAAACTTTAAGGGCGTGCAACAGAGAAAGAGCTTGAGATATCACTAATTTATGCTTTGGGATGGTGGATATCTTTGATAATAAGCAGTTAATTCACTGTTGCATTTTTAGTTAAGTCATATTAAGCAATTATTCCAGGTTATTATGACTACTTTGAAAAATAATGACCTCACTAATGGTGAATTCCATTCAATACAGTTAAGAATAAAAGTGGCTACCACCCTGGCCATTCACAATGGAATCATTAATAATTACTTCTTTCCACTTATGTATAATGCACATTAACTGGATGCTAGAAAAGTAAATAGTGCTTTTCTGTCTACTAAAAAGTACTTTCCCAAAAGGAAAAAAAAAAAATTTCTGGAATACAAAATTCTGTATTTTACTTCTTTCAAAATATCTACAAATATATATTTCTTAAGTCTCCTTCATTATTAAATAGGGGTCTCCTTCAATAATTGAAGCAGAGTTAACTATTTATATTTTTTGTTCAAATCTCCACATCCTAAGTTTATATTCTTTGTGGGAGGTAGGTTTGCAAGGGTTTATTCCAGAAAGGACATTGGACTAAATGGTTTTAATGCAGAATATTAATGGTGGAAAATTTTCACATACTCACTGATAAATAAAAGGTATTTTTCAGGATACCTAGTCACTTTTAATGAAGGGGACTGGGATGGAGAGAGAATGTAAAAAAGAAGGAGAATATTTGTACACATTCCTCATAGACCCACTTCGGATTTCTCTGCTTAGTTGATAAAGGCATGTTCCTGAGTTTAAGTTCTTCCCGATACAGTGAGTACAAAATAACCCACCAAGTCCACCTTCATTTCCACCAAAAGCCTAGCAGCTGTTGAACTTCTGATTTGAACAAGATCCACTGCAGAACCCCAGACTGGCTAGTCACAGAGGGCGATGGCCCCATGACATTTTAATGCATTGGGTTTTCTTCTGCTGACCCACGACATGGGTAAATAAAGATAACCTTCACCAAGAAACACAAACCACTCCCAGGGCACCAGTGGGGGATGCCGGCAAAGAGAGCAAATGTCCTGCTAGCATCAGCTGCCATTATCATGACTGTGAAGAGAGAGCACGACAGCTAAAAGCCATGGGTGAGGAATTCTAGAAACCTGACTGCTGATATCAGTGATCTGACCGCAGAGCACAGTTGAGGAAAACCCTACACAAAATCTCCTTGTTATCCGGTTCAGATGAGTGGTTTTCTCAGCTTTGCTTCGAATTAACCGTTTAGAAAGGGATTATCCCAAGTTTTGCCTATTTAGTTGTTTTTGTTTTCTGGCTTAAAGTACCACACGTTACCTAATAAAAATCACACCATATTAAACAGGCTGTGCTGAATATGCCGCAGTTAGTGTGACTTTACTGGTGTTATTTTAAGTGTCTGTTCTCTGAATTCCCTTGGAATTTATGCTGTTAACTCCCACGAACAGACCTCCCAAGCCTGCAGTTACACACGCTGTGTATTTATTAGGAGGCAACTTAACTTCTAGGCACTGCACAGAGGGCTGTATTTTGTCCCTGAACCCTTGAGTTCCTGAACGTGCTTGTTTGAAAATGTCTCTTAAAATATATGGTTTAGCTGGACAGACTAAAAATTTTGTGTAATCAGAGAGAATGTTTAGAAAACATTGTTTGGGAAGGAAAGTAATGCTTTAATGCTACTTCCAAGAGAATAAATAATCCAATCTTCCTTCACCAGGGCTGTGGGTATGCTGGCTTTAGCATTGCTAATAAAACAAAGGAGAGACAGTCCTCAGAAGGGGGTGGTACAAAAACATCAAACATTTAACCATTTGGCCTGGAAATGTGTACAGGGGCCCAAATCAGGCCATTTCACTAATACAACAAATACAAAACAGCCATTTCAAAGGCTTTGGGGTTGGAGGGAAGATAAGGCTAAAATCAAAGAGAAAAATCTCTTGGTGATGTCAGTGGCTGTATATCTGAAGAGAACGTATTCATTTTGTCAAGAAAAGTTTTCACTTAACTTTAAAACATTAGAACTTGTTTCGTATTTAGGCTGCGGGGTTAACATCCTGCTCTCTTTAATTTGTAAGATATTTGTTTGGTATTGTTTCTTACGTTATAACATAATTTTGTTCTATATGGCACTCCATTTCCAATAAGAGAAAATTCACCCCAACTGTGATAGGTTTTTCATTTGTAACAATTGATTCAGAGCAGTTCTCAACAATTAGCTGAATGTTGTAGAAAAGTGTTTAATTTTTTTTAAGTTCCCGATTTATCCTGATTTGTATTACTTCATGAAATCTAGTCCTGAAAAATCATGGATCCTGATAAAATCATAGATTAGAAAATATGTGAATATTAAGGTTTCCTGAACGTTCATTTCATCCAAACCCATCTAAAACTAATAAAAAAGGGTGTGGAATCACTGAGGTAGTAGCGCCACCATCTGGACATTTTCAGAATGACAGTCAAATTCCTTTTCAAAGGTGAACTCTTTCCAACTGCACTTTTATCTTTGGGAAAAAACTTGTTCAGTTTACCTAAGGGTCCTAAGAGTACTCAGTGTGACACTTAACCCTTTTCCTGTACTGTTGTCCCTACAGAGAAAAGAGAGATTCCTTCCACATTGGAGACGATGCTTTTCTAGATGTCTGAAGAGTAAACGACCCACTGTAAAGTACAGAGGGGTATGGCATGAAGGGAAGCCGAACTCCCACATTTTCAACTTGCAACTTAGACACACATATGGTTAGTGCACATGCGTGTGTTCCAGGGCATTAAAGTTCCTCACCGGTAAGATGAGGTAAGAATAGTATCTCCTTACGGGATAATCGGAGGGTAAAATGAGATAATGCCTGTTAGGTGCTTAGTATCTGGAACATAGTAGCAATCAAAAATGGGAGGTAGTACTAAAACTGGTAGTTCTTAACGTCTTTTCAAATATCTGGTTGAACATTCATGGGGTTGGCAAGGACCCCAAGACATTGTCAGGTCCGGCTCCTGTCCGCAAAAGAAAGCTTCTATACTTTTCTTTAAAGTCGTGAGAAAAGAAGGACCCTCCATCCTCTCAGTGAGATAATCTCCTCACCGGGTTCTGGCCTCAGTCTCCCCCTCCAGCCTCAGTGACCTCCACCTCAACCTTCCACCCCAATCATGGGGCCTCCTTCCAGCCCCCAAACAAGCCACCTGCATCCCGTCTCCAAGTATTTCATCCCCTTCGTCCACCTGCACGGTCCACCTCTCTTTGCTTTTTAAGGCCCACCTTTATTGAAGGCTCAGGTTGCACCGTTTCTGAGAATTTATCTCCCTCTCTCTTCCCTACCACCCCTCCACACCTGGAAAGTGTCAGTGTTGGCGGCTCTTCCTTTTCACCCTGTTTACAACTTGGCTTCGCTTAGCTAGCTGTAAACCCCTGATGGGCAGGGACAAGGTGCTAAATGTTGTTGTGCCCAGAAAATCAGCTGGGTGTTTGCTTTTATGATATTAATCCTAAAACATGAAAATACGGAAAATACATTTCCATACCCACAAGTTTACAACTAAGATGAACTGCCAGAACTTTGACCCAAATTGACCATGGAAATGAAACCCAAATCCCTGACCTAAATTAGGAGAACAACTGTTTACAAATTAGCAAACATGAGGCCTAAGCTCCCAGGCCACACTAAAAGGAAGTGAAGAACAGATTTGCTATTTAACATCTCAGTTCTATGTAGAAACTGTTTTCCCCAAGCAGCCCCCATGTAAGGACCTAATTGTGCATTCTTATTTACCACCCCTGCATCTCTCTGGGGCCGTGGAGAGGCTCCTGGAGGAAGGTGGGGACAGCCCAGCAGAGCAGAAGCTTAGGCTGTGGACCAGCTGGCCCTGAGCTGGAATCCTGCTTCTACTACTTACTAGCTGTGTGACCCAGGTAAGTTGTTTAACCTCTCTGACAGTCACTTTCCTGCTCTGTAAGATGTTCATAATAATGCCGCTCAGAGCTTCGTGAGGAGTATATGATTTGCATGGGGCCGTAGCACACACACTGAGGGCCAAACGAGTTCGCCCCGAGAGAACATGGGTGTCTGAGGATTCCTCCCACTACGTCTTTGGCGTAGGGAATTCATTTCAGAATTCCCTAGCGTTCTTCTTCTCTTAATCCAAAGGTTTAAATGCGACTTCATCCTAGAATCACCAGTAGAGGTCACTCAAGGACAAACTGAATTCTTTACCAACCCCAGTCCTGACTTCTAAACTGAAGACTGCATCATTATAGTTAAAACAGCATAACATTTTATAGTAACACTTCTTTTTAACATTATTATTCTATATTGTCCGTTAAGAGCTACATCACAGCAACTTGATCAACGTTCTGCTTACAGCGTTTTCTTCACTGAAAGTGTGTGTGGAGAGAGCCAGCTACATACCTTCCTGCTAGAGAAGTGGAGGATGCAGTGTGTAGAAGAGGGACAGGAGAATGCCATCTCCTGTCACATTCCAATGACATAGAAGCAGTCTAAAACGATGATCAGAGCAGGCAGAAAGGGACTTGAGCCTGCACCCGCGTAAGCAGTGAAGGGGTGGCTAGTGGGAGAGACATGATTGTCTCAGAGACTCAGATGTGAGTTAAATGCTCTGGATGGTCTGGTGATATTGGGAAAGGAAATAGGGGAGCCCGAACCCTCACAAAGTCTGACCTGCTTGCAGTATATACAATAAATATGTGTGAACAGACTTAAGGTCACTTAAAATGAAACAGAAACATTACAAATGCCACACCTTGTAGTTTTGATTTTTTTTTAGTTACAAATACACAATACTTCACAGTTTAAAAAATGTTTTCATATCTATTATGTTATCTCACCTTCAAAATAATCCCAGGAGTGTGTAAGATCACAAATGCTTCTTCTGGGCAGCTGCCATATCTTACTGTGTTTTGAATCTACCCCAGATCATTGGACATAAGAGACACTCAGTAAATATTTGTTGAAAGAATGATCTAAACAGATAAAACCAGAACATCAATCACTTATTTACACACAATTCTATTATTTGCATAGTAAATTTATTATACAAATTTATCAGCTTATTTGGCCAACATTCTAAATTGCAACAATATCTAAATAGGCTATAGTTTTAGTTACTCATCAAAACTGGTAAAATCCAGCACAGGGTCTCAGTGTTGCTACCTTCCTCTGTGAAGTTTGTGGAAGCTAAAAATCTTGCAATGGCCTTGATGGCTAGAAAGCTGAAGATTCTATATCAGTAGATGTCAGGGTTTTTGTAGAATTTACCCCAGGCCACATCTCATGGATGACCCTCTCCATTTAGTAGTGGCAGTGGAGATTGGGATGGGCAGGAGATGTCATGTCCACCAGAGCACTCAACAGAATAAATAGAGCCAACCAGTAAAAATAATGATGTGGCAACTAGGTACATCAACACTAAACTGAATGGGTATGGAGGAGGCTCAGAGAAATTGAGCAAGTGAAACATTATAGGGGTTAAAGCAAGGTTTTAAAGCAGAATCGGAAAATCACCTTCAAAGGGGGCACAGGCATTCCTGGTGTAGAGGAAAACACAAAAGACAAGAGAGTTCAGAATGATTAAACTGCCCACAGGGTATCCCAGCAAGTCTGTTTGAGGTATAAAGATGGAGAGTACTTGTTAGACAGGTGGTAATTTATATATAATTATCAGGAGATGCAGACTTAACACAAGAAAATCATAGAATTATGAATCAGAGATTCTCGAGGTTTTATTTATCAGTGTTCAGTTCATATTTGTCCCAAACTGAATTGGACAATCAGACAATTCTGATTGTTAGAAATATCTTCCTTTAGGTTTTTTCAAATTTTGGCTCCTTTCAGCTTTCGCCTATCAAGGATTACTCAGAACAACTCTGATCTTCCTAAGTGGCAACCCTTCAAGTGCTTAAAAACTGGTCCTTCCAGCTTCCTGCAGAATAAACACCCTCAGTTTTTTAGTGTTTCCATGTGTCGTGCTGCCAACACTTTACCCTTCAGCTCTTGTCTTCTGGCCAATGGCCTTTCTTAAAGAGATGTCCAACAAGAACATCCAAAACTGTGGGCCTTAATGAAGCCAAGCCTTACCTCATAAGCATTCCATAATCATCACCAAATTCATCACCTCTCAGCAGAATTTACCTATGATGAGATCTGCATTTGTAGCCCATTTCCTTTACAAAATTCCAAGTGCACCAACCATATAATCCATTCCCACCACATTCTTATAAGGAAGTGTTTGCTGCCACCATTTTTCAGGGGTGAGTGGAGATGGAATAGAGTAAATCGGAGAAAATTGAAACATAAAGGTGGAAAATAATTTACCTGGCTGACACCGCTAGCCAATAGCTAAGGAATTACTAACATCCTAACTTCTTGCCCAGGAGGACTTATTTGTTTCCTTTCATGAGACCGCACTGCCTGTAGACTTAGTCTGGCAACTGGAGATCAGAGGGAGAGAGCCTGCACATTTCCTGAACCCCTAGGGAGGACTTGGCCTCCCCTCTGTGCAGGGATCTCTCCACTCACCCAGCAATAGTCTAGTGCCTGCCTCCCAGCTGGGTCAGAGAGAGAACATCTCAGCAAGGGTGCTCTGGCCACCAGCTGTCTGTCTTATTTGCCAGCTCCTGTTCAGCAGCAGCCAGGACGTGAGCTATGGCCCTGATGGGCATAAATGGATACAGTACATGCTATCATCCATTAGCGAAGAAGGAGGCAGCTTGTGCCTTGGGAAGCATGGGGTTTTGCCCAACGGGTGAGGATCAGAAGTGTGAGCAACGAGAGGGGGCCTGAGACATGGGCAGACAGAGGCCAACACGTGGCAGGGTTAGTTCACCGCCAATAATTTGATTCCAGAGTAGGTTACGTATTTTATATCAAATGTAGGGGGTTGGGAAATGGCTGGATTAAAAACTGCAGTAACCCACACTCCAGCTCACTCTCTCCCTCTCTCTCTCTCTCTCTCTCTCACACACACACACACAGACACACACACACACACACACAATGAAACCTTCCTTCTCAGAGGAAAATTGCAGAGATCCATCTCACGGTAGTCTCCTACTCCAGAGGAAGAGCATCACCCAGGAGGGGCCGATTTCTGCTCCCATGGTGACTGGCCACTGTCCTCACAGCTCCTGGCTTCTGAGTGACTGGCCTGAACCCTGGGTCTGTCAGCTGCCCTTCTTGGGTAATGGACTATGGGCTGCAAAGCGGCGGTTTTCTACCGGAGGAGCTGAGAAGGTGGAGCTGGGCTCTCAGCTGCAACTTATCTCGTGGTCACCCCCGCCCCACCCCCTCCCGACTTCCCTAGTCACTCTGGCTCTCTCAGGACAGCTTGCATCTTAGCTGAACGTAACGAAAGAAAGTTGGCCCCGGAGGTGTCTCCGGGTGTCTCTGCCCAGAACTAGTGGGAAGTTTTTGGCAGGACTTCCGAGCTACAAGCAAACTCCTGACGGGGTTTGGCGGATCACAAACAATTCGGCGACTGCACTCCATACTCAGTCCGTGGGGACGGCGAGGCCGTGCGCTTGCCAGACTTCCGGTAGAATGTTGCTCTGGCTGGAACCAGGGTGCTTTTCCTTCAGCATCCCCAGGCCTCAAGGAGGCTAGAAGGAACACCACGACTTCTTATTTTGGGTAAATCTGAATTGTCAGCGTTTACAGAGGAGTTTGAAGCTGGCAATCACAATAGATCTATGAGGTCTCTGAGATCCACGTGAATTGTCTGTTGGGAGAGAGGTACACTCATGCTTGAAGGAAAAGAGCCCCTTTTCCGTTCTGTTCCAAATCTATGGAAGCTGTGAGGCCTGGTGATCGGCTCTCCTACCATGAGGGAGAAGTGAGCCGAATGCTCTGTGGGCCTGGTGCCCGCCTCCAAGTCACAGGGAACCAAGTCCAAAGTGGAGTGACTTCTTCTGACTTGAGGCCACAGGAATGATCCACAGCTTCCAAGAGGGCTCCTTCCCAGGAGAGGGGTGTGGGGGGAGCCTGTCAGCCACCTGTGAGGTAATGGGTGTGCCTCACTCAGCTGGGCTTCTCCGAGGGCAGCCCCGCAGACAGCCTCAGAGACAACAGTACAGAGGCCCACCTGGGTACCCTGACACGGTGCCTGTCCTCAGTCGTCTGAACTCTGTGCACGTATCCAGGTCTGCTACCCAGAGGTGAAAGCAGCTGGATCTGTCCAGCAACTGCACCCCACACTTCCCCAGATGAGAAACCTGGGGCTCTGGTGCTTCTCTGCCCACTATCCCCGCAGGTCCGATGGCAGGTGGGCTGCCCCCTGGTGGAGCACAGACTCTGACAAAGATAGAAGTGGTGATTCCGCTAATGGGGAAATGCTTCCAAAACGGGCTACAAGTCAGCTTACAAAAATAGAGAAGGAAACAAGAAACCTATTAGGTTTCTTTTGGGGGACTGTGCAATCTCTTTTGGGGGACTGTGTTTCTAAAGGGAGTTTACATGCCATGGAAACAAATCCCTGAAGCCCAGTTACAGCTTATTAGTGCTAAATTGGCCACAGCAAATGAGCACTGCAATTGTCAGTGACCTGAGGTTTTATAAGCACACTGGGACTGTTTGCAGAGATTTTTACATGCCCCCCGCAGGGAGACAATGCGACCGGCTTGTCCATTTCCAGAGCCCAGAACAGCAATGAAGCCACCCCACAGTGCCCCTCCACGCAGGGATCTCCCGGGGCCAGAAGCTTCCTTGAAATCTTTGCCCTACAGCTTAGCTTTATTGAAAAGGCAAGAACAGGAAGTAAAAGGAGCCTTCATCTCTGTTTAAAACGGATTTGGAAGAGCCGTATCCTGGCAGGGAAGTGGTGAGGGTGTCCCATGAAATTCAGTGATAAGGGGCAAGAGGCAGTGTCTAGTTCCCAGCCCTGTGGCGGGGTGGGGGACAGGCAGGAGTGACTGTTGAAGTGAGCAGAAAAATATCCTCTTGCCAATAAGTACACAGCTCTGGCAGGGAAGTAGATCCAAGTCTGCCTTATTTTATTTTTATTCTCTATCTTCTCTCATTAAGTGTCATCCTTCATGGGGTTCATATTCTAGTGACAAATGAAAAATAAAATATGTGCATGCGTGCATCCAGCAATTAAAAATCTGATCAGTTCTGGGAAGGAAATAAGCAGGAGGCTGAAAAGGAGAGTAAAATGGGAGCTTGCATTGGGAAGAGTGGTGAGGAGGGCCTCTGAAGGGGGACACTGCGGTGAAGACGGAGATGAGGTCTCTGAGAGAAGCAGGAGTAAAGGGTGTTCCAAGCAAGGGACTATGAGCGGCAAGTCTGTGAGGCAGGAGAGCTCTGATGCTTCTGGAAGTGAAAGAAAGCCTTAAGGGAGGAAGAGAGGCACAGCTTTGAGTTGTAGAGGTGGGCAGGGGCTCAAACAGCAGAGCCCTGTTACGAGAGGTTTTTTTCAATGTTCCTTCTTGAAACTCTATTTCTTCGCATCTATAAAATAACAGTACTGTGGTGCTTCCCCAAGCACTCTTTGTTAGCTCATCTACACACACACACACACACACACACACACACACACACACAAACTGAGTGTTTGCTGTGGCTGGATTCTTGACCATTTTCTCTTTCTCGCTCCTCTCTTCCTCTGAGCCACTCTTGTGGCATAATAGCTCTATGGTAGTGACTTTCAATTCTGCCTTCTCTCCAAACTCCAGTATTTAATTAATTGATTAATTAATTAATTCAGGAAACACAACATCTACTGTGTGCCAAGTATTCTGTTAACTTCTGGGAATATAAAAAATTTAATAAAGTCCCTGCTTTGCTCTTTTTGACCTCCACTTGCAGATCAGATATTAAGGGCGTCTGCAGGCATACAAAGTGGAGAGGAGGATGTCATCCATCACAGGGTTTTAATGAGATAATGTCTGAGTTGGGTCCCCAAGGAAGATGAGAAGATTTCCATTGAGAAGAAAGCGCTGTAGACAAAACACCAAGACAAAGAACCAGCACACACAAGGCATAGAAGAGGAACTGGTCTATAATTGACCTGGAGTAGCTCTTTGCATCCCCTTTTCTGGGCTCCAAACCTGTTAGATGGATGCGTCAAGGTCTCAAGAGAAACCATGAAATACTATTCCCATGACGGTAAGCACTGTGTTTACGAAGAAGAGATTCAGACATCTGGAAAGCAATGCCCATGCATGAAAAGGATGTGGGTTTGAACCTGGGGGAGTACCAAGAAGATGATGCAATGATTCTATGATAGTTTATCGGGAGAGATAAAGCACAAAAGAGCAAAACTGATAAACTGAAGTCACAAATTAGACAAACTGAAGTCACAAACTGCTCTTCGTAGTTATTAGCACTTTCCTAGAACCCCCCAGTCTAGATATAAGACCTTCAACATGAATGGGAGTGAAATATGGGGAAAGTCTACTAGTGGGAGTGTTTAACAGGTGACTAGACGCTTGGAAAATGCACCTGTGGGGAAATATTAACAAAACTGGGATTGTACAGCTTGGGGAAGGTGGAAGAGTGATTATATGGCCACAATATATAAAAGGCTTTACTGTGGGGAAAAAAGTGGTTGATATTCTTTATAATTTATTTTCCCTGGGAACAGAAGGAAAATGGTGTTCTTGTAACCAAAAAGTTTTGAATGGATATAAGAGGTTTCCAGACAAAGAGGTCTTTTTAAAATATGGCCAATGCTTGTATCTCTGACATAATTTATGAATGGATTTGCCTAAAGCATGTTGAAATAGACCAGATGACCCCCTCTCAGAGTAGAGTTTTTATTCCTGGGCTGAAGAGGTCACATTGTCTATGAACAATCCAGAACTGGCCATGTCAGTGCATGGTAGACACCTCAGATTCTTTAGAAATGTTTTTATCTAAATCCTGTTTACTCTGTATCCGTGCACACTCTCTCCCTTAATACGAATAGTTCATATTTTCATTTGCTGTCTTTGTATCATCACAGGCTTTTTTCCGGTAGTTCCTAAGAAAAGCTCTGTTTATTTATGCCTTGATTGCTAAACCTTGTTGCCATGAGACAGAATTCTTGTGCAAAATGCATTCTATAAACTCATACAATAAATGAAATTCAAACATTACCTCACCTTTCTGATGGAGGTGTGAGGAGGTCCAAAGACAGAGAAGATAGAGGGCGAGAAATGAACTATGTGCCCCTGGAGTCATTAACAGTCCATTGCAGAATGGAAGATGGAACAAACCTATCCTTAGAACAAGGGAAGCTTTGCAGCTTAAATCTGAAGCCCTGTCAGAAGCAGTCCAAACAATAAGTATCTGCAGACCATGAGGGGTCCTTTGTACATCTTTCACTTCATATAACCACAGCCCCCTTTCATTCTCTCCCTCCTCTTTCATGTCCCTGGGGGATGCCCTCTAACAGCTTGTATATTGGTGGGCTGCTTGCCTCACTCAACCAGAGGGCAGCCCTGACGGTGATCTGCACCACATGCTTGGTGAGTCTGAACTGGGACTCTTGCCTGAGGGTTGCTGGAGTGCCAAGCACTGCAGGAAACACCAGATTCTCAGCACCATCCTGTAGGATCCACTAAATAGACCTGCCACCTCTATTATCAATCAAGCTACAGAGCTATCCAATGCTCTGTCACTCTTTGCAGGAAATCTTTGGTGCCTCAGAAGCTTCCTTGTCACCAGCCTGAATAAAGCTACTACTTTGGATCTAACCTATTTTTCAAAACTCCTCCCAGCTCTCCAACTTCGATGTCAAACGATGTTAACACGGCTGGCTTGGAAAGTCCCTGTAGAATTTGTAAGAAATTAATGTTAGCTTCCTCTCAACAGAAAGCTAGGGCTTTGCAAAACACACCATATGCTTGTCACTTTGCCAATGAATCAAGGTGTTTTTGCAGCCTTCTGAGTCTAAATAATTAATGGTCTAAAGATTACCCCAAGTTTCAGAGAGTAAGGATAGGGCCTTTGCAGTGTCCAAAGTTACCCAACCTCAGCCCAGTCCAATATTTCATGTGATAAATGGTCAGGCTGCATGACCACCCCCCAATCCACACCCCACTCATCACCATTGTTCATTCCCTTTTTCTTTTCCCTTCCTCTTCTTTCTGCTATAATTAGATTCTCTGGGTTGCTTCAAGTAAGTGCTGCCTCTTCCCAACCCTCAAAAAATATACTTCTACCCAGGTTTCTCCAGCTTCCCTTAATGGATAAGAGTGTGTGTGTAATCGTTTATCCATTAACATTAGCACTGTTCTTATCAAGCGATTAATTTCCTTTCAATACACTCTCACCAACCAATTAATCCAAACAGAGAAATCAAGCTAAATAAATCAATAGCCCCACTAATTTTGATGATTGTAGGGATTACAGGTTTTGCTAACATTTTTTAAAGTAGTAGATACTGAGGGTTTTTTTCTCTATAAAATAAAAAAACACCTTGATGATCATTTTGAATATTTCCTCTTAATCAGCAGAGCCCTTTTTCAATTCTACGATCCTATGGGAAAAAATGAACTTACATCACTTAGAGCTTATTTTTCATGCATCTCATCTCTCATCTTACCTTGTCAAAATGAAGTGCTGTTCAGCCTTCCCCTGAATGGGCCATTGTGATATTGTAATTGAATAAACAGAAAGGTCTCGTGCATTGTAGAAGATGATAATAAGAAGAGTTCATCGTAATGGAGTATTTCCTGTATGCCAGATATTGTGCTAAGAGCTTTACAATCATTATTTCATTTGATTCTCCAAAAACTTCATTTCTGGATGAGGTAACTAGGGCTTGAAAAAGTTTCAAAACTTTTGTCCCAAATCATACAATCAGTCAGTGGAAGAGCTAGATTTTGAACGGGGATGCTCTCTAGTACCTCAGATGCTCCTTAGATTTATTCCCCACGGAAGGCTGAACCCAAACACAGCCCTTCCAGGACAAAAGGCCATAGATAGCAGGGTAATAAAACTCTTAATACTAACAGTAACAGACTTGATACAGACTTAGCCTTCAGACTAGGACTCAGCTGATGCTGTTTTCCAAAGGACGTATTTGTTAATTTACTTCAAGTAATTAGCAAGATGCCTAATGTTTACTGACAAAGGCTTTAATTTATAATCGATTCCTATAAAAATGGAAAATACCCTTACTAGAAGTCCAGGTTATTTTATTCATTAAATCATCTTTATCATTACTTATATATGTTTCATGTAGTTCATACTCCTATCTCTCTTAATTGTGTGAATCTTCAGAAATATTAACTGTTAATAATGAAAGTTGACATGGTAGAATAACTGAGTTCATGGCCTATATTTTGAAATAATAATGAAAAGAGCAATGTATTGCCCATAGCAAGAGTCAGTGTTCCAGGAATTCAGCAACCTTTCAGATACATTTTAGTATTAGTTCAGCATATCTGTGAATTGAACCCACAAGTCATGCTTAACATCTTAAGAATGAAATCAAAACTACAATGAGGTATCACCTCACACAGGTCAGAATGGCCATCATCAAAAAGTCTACAAATACAGAAAGTAGGCATAGAGGGAACTTACCTCAACATAATAAGGGCCATATATGACAAACCCACAGCCAACATCGTCCTCAATGGTGAAAACCTGAAACCATTTCCACTAAGATCAGGAACAAGACAAGGTTGCCCACTCTCACCACTATTATTCAACATAGTTTTGGAAGTTTTAGCCACAGCAATCAGAGAAGAAAAAGAAATAAAAGGAATCCAAATCAGAAAAGAAGAAGTAAAGCTGTCACTGTTTGCAGATGACATGATACTATACATAGAGAATCCTAAAGATGCTACCAGAAAACTACTAGAGCTAATCAATGAATTTGGTAAAGTAGCAGGATACAAAATTAATGTAAAGAAATTCTTGCATTCTTATACACTAATGATGAAAAATCTGAAAGTTAAATTAAGAAAACACTCCCATTTACCATTGCAACAAAAAGAATAAAATACCTAGGAATAAACCTACCTAAGGAGACAAAAGACCTGTATGCAGAAAATTATAAGACACTGATGAAAGAAATTAAAGATGATATAAATAGATAGAGAGATATACCATGTTCTTGGATTGGAAGAATCAACATTGTGAAAATGACTATACTACCCAAAGCAATCTACAGATTCAGTGCAATCCCTATCAAACTACCACTGGCATTTTTCACAGAACTAGAACAAAAAATTTCACAATTTGTGGGGAAACACAAAAGACCCCGAATGGCCAAAGCAATCTTGAGAAAGAACAATGGAGCTGGAGGAATCAGGCTCCCTGACTTCGGACTATACTACAAAGCTACAGTAATCAAGACAGTATGGGACTGGCACACAAACAGAAATATAGATCAGTGGAACAGCATAGAAAGCCCAGAGATAAACCCACACACATATGGCCATAAAGGAGGCAAGAATATACAATGGAGAAAAGACAGCCTCTTCAATAAGTGGTGTTGGGAAAACTGGACAGCTACATGTAAAAGAATGAAATTAGAACACTCCCCAACACCATACACAAAAATAAACTCAAAATGGATTAAAGACCTAAATGTAAGGCCAGACACTATCAAACTCTTAGAGGAAAACATAGGGAGAACACTCTATGACATAAATCACAGCAAGATCCTTTTTGACCCACCTCCTAGAGAAATGGAAATAAAAACAAAAATAAACAAATGGGACCTAATGAAACTTCAAAGCTTTTGCACAGCAAAGGAAAACATAAACAAGACGAAAAGACAACCCTCAGAATGGGAGAAAATATCTGCAAATGAAGCAACTGATAAAGGATTAATCTCCAAAATTTACAAGCAGCTCATGTAGCTCAATATCAAAAAAAACAAACCACCCAATCCAGAAATGGGCAGAAGACCTAAATAGACATTTCTCCAAAGAAGATATACAGATTGCCAACAGACACATGAAAGAATGCTCAACATCATTAACCATTAGAGAAATGCAAATCAAAACTACAATGAGGTATCACCTCACACTGGTCAGAATGGCCATCATCAAAAAATCTACAAACAATAAATGCTGGAGAGGGTGTGGAGAAAAGGGAACCCTCTTGCACTCTTGGTGGGAATGTAAATTGATACAGCCACTCTGGAGAACAGTATGGAGGTTCCTTAAAAAACTAAAAATAGAACTACCATACGACCCAGCAATCCCACTACTAGGCATATACCCTGAGAAAACCATAATTCAAAAAGAGTCATGTACCACAATGTTCATTGCAGCTCTATTTACAATAGCCAGGACATGGAAGCAACCTAAGTGTCCATCAACAGATGAATGGATAAAGAAGATGTGGCACATATATACAATGGACTATTACTCATCCATAAAAAGAAACTAAATTGAGTTATTTGTAGTGAGGTGGATGGACCTAGAGTCTGTCATACCAAGTGAAGTAAGTCAGAAAGAGAAAAACAAATACCATACGCTAACACATACACATGGAATCTAAAAAAAAAAAAATGGTCATGAAGAATCTAGGGGCAAGACGGAAATAAAGATGCAGACCTACTAGAGAATGGACTTGAGGACACGGGGAGGGGGAAGGGTAAGCTGGGACAAAGTGAGAGAGTGGCATGGACATATATACACTACCAAATGTAAAACCGATAGCTAGTGGGAAGCAGCTGCATAGCACAGGGAGATCAGCTTGGTGCTTTGTGACCACCTAGAGGGGTGGGATAGGGAGGGTGGGAGGGAGGGAGATGCAAGAGAGAAGAGATATGGGGATATATGTATATGTATAGCTGATTCACTTTGTTATAAAGCAGAAACTAACACACCATTTAAAGCAATTATACTCCAATAAAGATGTTAAAAAAAAAAAAGTCTACAAATAACAAATGCTGGAGAGGGTGTGGAGAAAAGGGAACCATCCTACACTGCTGGTGAGAACGTAAATTGGTGCAGCTACTATGTAGAACAGTATGGTGGTTCCTTAAAAAACTAAAAATAGAGTTACAATATGATTCAGCAATCCCACTCCTGGGTATATAACCAGAAAAGATGAAGACTCTAATTAGAAAAGATACATGCACCCCAAGATTCATAGCACCACTATTTACAATAGCTAAGACATGGAAGCAACCTAAATGTCCATCGACAGATGAATGGATAAAGAAGATGTGGTACATATATACAATGGAATATTACTCTGCCATAAAAAAGAATGAAATAATGCCATTTGAAGCAACATGGATGGAACTAGAGATTATCATACTAAGTGAAGAAGGTGAGACTAAGACAAATATCATATAATATCACTTATTTGTGGAATCTAAAAAAATGATACAAATGAACTTACTATATGCAGAATGGTCTTGGGCAAAATAAAGACAGTCATCCCAGCTTCAGAAGTGTTGCCAGCCTTGGCCAAGTAAGGCTGCAACCAGTGGGTAAGTAGAGTGGCCACTAGAATGGGCACAGGACTGAGTAATCAGGAGTCTAGGATTCTGGGTCCAGTGCCCTTAACCTGCTGAGTGATGTTGATGTGCAGTCAGTTGGCATCTCTGAGTCCACATTTATTCATCTGTAAAGCCTAAGTGTCAGAATAGATGACCTCTAGGATCCATCATAAGTCTAGGCTTATAGGGTTCTGGTGACAGCTACAAAAATCACTGCATTGGGGCTTCCCTGGTGGCGCAGTGGTTGAGAATCTGCCTGCTAATGCAGGGGACACGGGTTCGAGCCCTGGTCTGGGAGGATCCCGCGTGCCGCGGAGCAACTAGGCCCGTGAGCCACAGCTACTGAGCCTGCGCGTCTGGAGCCTGTGCTCCGCAACAAGAGAGGCCGCGACAGTGAGAGGCCCGCACACCGTGATGAAGAGTGGCCCCCACTTGCCACAACTAGAGAAAGCCCTCGCACAGAAACGAAGACCCAACACAGCCAAAAATAAATATAAAAATAAATAAATAAATAAAAAAGATTACCAAAAAAAAAAAAAAATCACTGCATTGTTAGTGAAAAAATTTTGGTTCTCCACTTAAAATATGAGCAGAAAAATTATGAAAAATTTATAAATGTAAAGCTGTCAAGGTTGAGTTCAAATTCCCATTATTTCCCAGTAATGGGAAAATACACGTTTCATTACTGACCTACTCTTGTATTGAGTAGGACTACTAATCCCCAGAGGAATAAGGTGTATAGAATATTTACGGGGGGAAAAATGCCCTTTGACAATACTTGAGAGAACTTTTCTCTTGTAGTTCCATTTTATTTTGAAGGACAATGGCACACATATTCAGACATTCTACAGGACAAATGATTGTGTTTCTTGAACAAATAGTGGCATTTACAAGAGGAAAGGGGTTGACATAGATTAAGAGAAACCTGAGACATACCAAATGCAATGTATAGATCCAAACTGTAAGGGAACATTTTTAAGACAATCAAGCTTTATACTGTTATTCATTCTTGCTTATTCTGTTAGGTATCCTAGTGGCCTTGTAGTTTTTTCTAAGTACTGTACTCACTTATTGGATTAGGGAGTCATACTAAAATACTTATGAGTGATTTGACTGTGTCCCTTGTTCATGGTCTTGCATTACCATCTTATATATTTGTTTTTCTGGGTAGCAGCTCTGTTAGTGTTAGTGTGAATATGGTCATTCATAGATTATCTGAACGTGGATTATTCACTTTGTGGATGGTCTGGGACAAAGTTTTAATCCAAAATGGCTTTTTCTTTCATTCACCAAGCAAGTGTGACCAAGTAATACAAGTATATTTTTAAATTAGCCTAAGAAAAATATCACTGACTGCAACTCAAAGATCAAACTTTAGAACCCCCGCAGTTTTGTGTCATCTCCCCACTGCTTCTCTCAAATTTCACATCATTGTTTAGGTTCCTCAGAACACAGAGCATGTATGTGTGAGTACCAAGGACAGGGGGTGAGAGGGAGGGAGGGAGGGAGGGAGGGAGGAAGGAATGCCAATACAAAGACACATCATAGAAGCAACTGGGAACTTGATACTCCAGGACCAAATAACCAGCCACAGAATTTCAGATGGTATTTCAGAACCCTCCATTCGAGGGAAAGACAGGAAAAGAATTTATGCTTCGGCTCCCACCCCCGTTGGTCAGAGATTGTCCTACGGGGCACTAACTGCCCTGCACTTGTAGGTCACACCTGGATAGGCACTGAGCAGTTCCATGTCTACTCCCTTGATATAGATGTGCTGGGTAGGAGGAGAGGCAGGGACTGTCAAGATGCACCTGAATGAAGCCAGCTGAAGCCCATGCGGGTGAGTCTGAGAGGCTCCGAAGTAATGTGTAAGGCAGTCTGATGTGCATAAATATTGAGAATTGACTATTATATGGCAAACTATGATCTTTTGGAGTTGTCAATGCAGAAAAGTGGATAATTAAGGCCTAAGAAAATAAAGGACACCTTTCACCTAAGAGCCCTATATTTGGAGTTAAAGAAAAGTTTTGGAAGCATGAATTATCTAATTTCCTCAGCTCCCAGTTTCACCTTAGGTGTATAGTATCATTAGTACATAATACCATTTTTTTTTTTTTAAAGTGGATTTTTTTTTTTTTAATTAATTTTATTTTTGGCTCTGTTGGGTCTTCGTTTCTGTGCGAGAGCTTTCTCTAGTTGCGGCGAGCAGGGGCCACTCTTCATCGCGGTGCGCGGGCCTCTCACTATCGCGGCCTCTCTTGTTGCGGAGCACGGGCTCCAGACGCGCAGGCTCAGTAATTGTGGCTCACGGGCCCAGTTGCTCCGCGGCATGTGGGATCTTCCCAGACCAGGGCTCGAACCCGTGTCCCCTGCATTGGCAGGCAGATTCTCAACCACTGCGCCACCAGGGAAGCCCCATAATATCATTTTAATTACTATATTATTAAAAGTAGAGAAAGTGGATTCTAAGGGCATAATAAAAATTGGGAAGTGATTCATTATTATCATTGTTTCAAAGTGAAAGGGTAGATATTATCCAGTTAAATTTCTGGAAGTAGTATTCTAAAATTCACGTTCATTATGAAACTATCTTCTTGTTAAAAAAAACTTCCGTTGTTTTCATAATTTATGACTATTAACTAGAAAAGTATTAATATTATTGGGCTGGCCAGAAAGTTCGTTCGGGTTTTTTTTGTAACATCCATAGAATATTATAAAACATTTAAAATACTATGAATTATATTTGCTGTATTTTATGAAGTTCAATGATTGGGAAAAGTATATAATTTAACTGAGTCAATAGTGATATATCTTCTTGGTCATCACACATCAAGTTGATATAAAGATTAAAAATATTTTTTTCCACTCCTATGGGGTCTATAATCTGGTTAGAGAGACAAACACATATATAAAGCTGAAAATAAATGTTTTCACTGAATCACCTTGAATCTTTCCAAGAGAGAATGAAGTTTGGGAGGCACTTGGGAGGGTAGTAGCAGTACTGATGGTGGTGATGGCTTCATGAAAAAAATTGGTCTTGGAGGATTACGATTTTGATCAGAGAGAATTGAGCCCTCTGTTGAAATCAAATAAGTATTATACAGATACTTGGATAAAAAGCAAGATTATTTCTCCTTGGAATCCTACTTGTAATTCTGCTTAGTCACTTTTATGTTACTAAATTATCTATATACTAATGGCATATTGTTGAAGCTTCCCCTCGGAATACAAAACAGTCCTCAGCACGTCTGTGAGATGATTTTCTTCCTTACAAGTTCATTCTCAAACTAGGAGCGCTTCATATTATCTTTAAAGAAATTCCAACTCATTCACTGAGAGCAGGTTCCATGCTGCTGGGGTTAATGACAAGGGAGCATGCTCATGGGATTCCATCATAAGTGGATCGTCTGGATCTTGAGAGCCTAGTCTCTAGAACAAGTTTTCTTTAAGATGGGTTTGTAATTCAACCACCTGTGTGTTTAAAATGCAAATAATTGGGCTTCAACTCAGATCCACTGAATCAGACCTTTTTCCACTGAAACCACGAAAATAGACGTATTTTTTTCAATTTTCCCAGATTATTTTTGTGTATGCAGAAGGTTGCAAACCTTTACTCCACAAAGGAGTTGATCTGAAGGTGTAGAGAGGCAGCTGTTTTACATTATCTAATCTGGCTCTTCTGCTGATGTGATTTTCCCCAAATTTCCTTGGAAAGTTAACTGCAAAGGATACTTGGCTCCTCTCAGGGAGTGAGGTTGCCAAGGGAGCCAGGAATCAGGACTGGCTCTAAGAACTTTGGGGACCAAGGAAGGAGCCTCCTGACGCATGGCTGGATTTGTATTTAACTTCGCTTTTTCCCTCTTCGTTCCATATTAGTGATTTAAGAGCTGAAAGAGGAAAAATTATGGCTAGTGACTCCAGACAGGGAAATGTATTTAAATGATTGTAAAACCAACAACTCCAAACCCATGTTCTTGTTCTCCTTTTCACCCCTGTGAACTTCTGTGTGGGATATGAAAATTTCTAGTGTTCCTAGCTGTCATCCTGGGGATCTCCCTTCACTGTCATCCTGGTAATTATCTTTGCTTCTCCTTTTTCTTGGATTGTGTGTCTTCCTCTTTCTTGGTTTACTCCCTCTATGTGGTGGAGCACATCATCCAGTAACTTCCTCAGAAAGGGTGTATGTGATGTAAACTCTTTGAGAGGAAAAGAATAACTTGTTCAAGACCGATATCCTACAAATTGACCTCCCAGCAAGTGTTGACTTCCTTCAAAGCTCAGTTTAAACAAAGTGTGCCTGGTGCTTCTGGCAATCAATTCCAACCATCAACAACATTTGGATCCCAGTTCCCCAATCATTCCAGAAGGGCTGGTGCTTCACTAACCATGAATGTTGATGATATAAGGTCCACCACTACTTGCCTCTTCATACAGCTGCAACCTCAGGGCTTGGATCCCAGCACCCTGATCACTCTAGGGGAGGGGCTGGTGATATCTCCAATAATGTCTTGGCAGAAGAAGGCTGGAGATAAGTTTCTGCCAAGTACCATTACCATTGTATCTGTGCCTCTGATTACACATAGAACGTACTGATGCTTCTCTAAGTATGCAGTTTAAAAACTCCAAAGCCCAAGTATCTGAGTACTTTCTCCAGAGTCTGACATCTAGCTCTGTCAGACTGTGCTCTTCCCAGAGTGTGGTGAGCAGTGGGAGAACATCACACCAGCTACTGATGCTTTCACCATGAACTTCCCCAGTGAACATTGCTCCAGCAGCATTGGTGTATATGCTGTCTAGACATGTGCCATTGTTTGCACAGTATCTTGAACATGTGAAAAAGTCTCTGTTCTCCTGCTCCTGTCCCATCCTCACTATCCCCACCACCCACACCACTCCTACCATCTAACTGATAGTTTGGCTGGGTATAAAATTCTGGGTTGAAACAATTTTCCCTTTATAATAAGTAAACAAATTAATCCATTGTTTATTCAATTCTACTGTTCAAGAGTTCAATTCCACTCTAATTTCCAGTCTTTTGTATCTGAACTGTTTGTTTTCATTTTTTTTTTTTAATTTTATTTCTTTATTTATTTATGGCTGTGTTGGGTCTTCGTTTCTGTGCGAGGGCTTTCTCTAGTTGCGGCAAATGGGGGCTACTCTTCATCGCGGTGCGCGGGCCTCTCACTATCGCGGCCTCTCTTGTTGCGGAGCACAGGCTCCAGACGCGCAGGCTCAGTAGTTGTGGCTCGTGGGCCTAGTTGCTCCGCGGCATGTGGGATCTTCCCAGACCAGGGCTCGAACCCGGGTCCCCTGCATTGGCAGGCAGATTCTCAACCACTGCGCCACCAGGGAAGCCCCCTGTTTTCATTTTTGTTTATGTGACCTGTTTGGATTTTGTTTGGTTGTTTTTTTCCTCTCGCTCTTTCTTTTTGGAAACTTAGAATCTTCTCTCTGAGCCATTATTCTGAAATTTTACACTTATATACCTTGGCATGGGTATTTTTTAATTTATTAAAAATAGATTAGTTGGGCTTCCCTGGTGGTGCAGTGGTTGGGAGTCCGCCTGCCAGTGCAGGGGACACGGGTTTGAGCCCTGGTCTGGGAGGATCCCACATGCCGCGGAGCAACTGGGCCCGTGAGCCACAACTACTGAGCCTGCGTGTCTGGAGCCTGTGCTCCACAACGGGAGAGGCCGTGACAGTGAGAGGCCCGTGCACAGCGATGAAGAGTGGCCCCCGCTCGCCACAACTGGAGAAAGCCCTCGCACAGAAACAAAGACCCAACACAGCCATAAATAAATAAATAAATAAATTTATTAAAAAAAATAGATTAGTTGTTAGGTCCTTTCTACTTAGAAATTCATGTACTTTGGGTCTGGAAATTTTCCCTTGAATTATTTATTTGATGACATCCTCTATTTTATCCAGGTCTTCCTTTTATTCAAATGTTGGATCTCCTGGACTAATCCTCACTTTTTTTCTCCTCTATTTTCCATTTTTTTGTCCTGTCCTCAACTTTCTCAGGATTTCCTCAATTTTGTCTTCACATTCTTCTTGTGAATTTTTCATGTCTGCCATTACAATGTTTTTTTACAATTTTAATTTCCAAGAGCTCCTTTTTGTCTTCTATGTTCCTTTTATATAGATACCAGTTCATTGTTTTATGAAGTATCTTCTTGGTTCTCTGGGTATATTAATGAGTTATTTTGTTGTTGTTGCTTTTTTTTCTTCTCCCTGCATTATAGTCACTATTCTCTTTATTTTGATTTCTGTCTTTCATATTAGAAGTTATCCTCACATGTCTATTGATCCTTAGCAGAACAATCATGTTTAAGGTGGAGCCGTAATGACCTAGTTGGAAGCTTTACATGGAGAGGTTAACTCTTTACATGGATAGCTTATAATTGGTTTATCATGTAAAAGAGGTTGTGATTAAAAAAAAGAAGAAATAACCTCCTCCAAAAATGTGCTCATAAAAATAATTCTACATTCATGTTTAGGGTTCACAGATTAAGAACTCCTTAGTTATTTAAGTAAAAATGCTCACTGCTGTTTTTACACCTTAGAGCTAATTAATGAACAAATACTTTTCTAGCCTTTTCTTGAATACCTTGACTAAGGTAAGCCCAGTATAAGCCAAGTCAATCTATTTTTATCTTGGAACAGCTCTATTATCAAAAAGATATATATTCTTTGAGCCAAAATATGTCTCTCTGTTACTTCTATTCTTTTGTCTAATTTATTCTTATTGTATACATTAAAATCCAAAGGACTTTTTTTCTACTTAACATAATTGATATTAAGCATACATCAGTAATTTAACCTTTGTGAGCTAGCACTATAAAACCAATACCTCTTTTCCTTGAAAATAACTGGAAAAAAAATAGAAAATAATGCATCCTCCATCGAGTCTTTCAAGGACAATCTTGGATTACTAGGTGCTTAGACTTGTATTCTGTTGAGATGTAAAGATCCAACTGAAGTATTTAGAGAGCATAGATTCATTTATATTGGGAAGCATTAACTGCTGGGAGTGGGTGGCAAATCAAAACTAGATTTGGTTAAGCTGGGAGCCGGAGAAGAGCCTCCATCAGCTACACTTTGGGAGTTTTGAGACAGAGAGACTTATCCAGACAGGTCAGACCTTTTAATTTCAATTCTCCAGTGACACCAGGATGCTCCTTAGCTTTTAACATTTTACAACAGCATAATACATGGCTTTATTCCCCATCTACCTTACAGTAACAGGGTTAAAGAGAGAAAGCCTGTTCTTTCACAGCCACTCCACACAAATCCTGGAGTACAGACGTTATGCAACAGGGTGTCCAAGGAGCTTAGTAAATCTTTCACAGACAACAAAAGCCATTTGTTCCTCCTACATACAGCCAAAGAGGAGCTAATGACAAACAGCCACCAATACAAAGGGGTGTGTTGCTTTGGCAGAGGCAGAAAATTCCCAACTTTCAAAAAACCATTCTTAAGCTACCATCTTGTTCCCTTAAAAGCCAGTTCTTCCACACATTACCCTCAGAGTGGAATCAAGACTCCTTTAAGCTTTCTATCTCACATTTCCTCCCTTAGCGTTAATATCACAAAGGTGGATGAACTTCCAGTCTCTAACCTGGCTCCACCCCAGCGCCTAGCTCTACCCCAGCGCCTAGCTCTCTTGCCTTTGAGTGAGGACCAGCCAAGAATGAGCTCAGCTGGAGAGACTGTGCAGGGAGGTTGGGAGCCAGGAAGCCAGGGGCAGAACAAACTCTCCCTCCCGAGGTGATGGGCTCCACAGCTGTCCCAGGCCTCAGAGCCCTGCAGTGCCAGTCAGGAGGCTGGCTCTGCCCCGTCTCCTCCTCTACACTCCTGGCAAGGGGTCTTTTTGTTGTTATTCCTCCTCCTTCTCTCCTGATTCCAGGCCCAGTGTTTGCTTGTCTTGCAGACAAAGATAAACTCCAGGCATTCAGAGGGTTACTCTAAATATCAGAATAGAGCACTGCCTAGGGAAAGGAATAATTTGTCTCAGGAATTGCTTTCCTGTTTGCTTTTTCCTTCTTAGCTCATTCTGACTAAGCAACGCAGTGCACATGGATTCAAAGAATCTCAGATTTGAAAAGTATCATGAAATGCATCGACCCTTGGACCCCATATTCACACCATTCTATATCTATTTTCCCTCCCTTGACATCAAATTTACTGTTTCCCTAAGAAGTGCCCATATTTGCAGACAGTGCTATTAGAATCCTCTTCTTCTACTGAATTCACTGAAGACATTTGAAAAGAAAAAAAGTCAAATTTGTGCTTGTGTATGCTGTGGACAGGAACTTTCTCCATTTCTGGTGTTTCTGTTCAAATCAAGAAATCATACAGCTTGGGAAGTCTTCCTTCAACTTATGGTATATTAAAAAAAAATTAGGAAGACATTGGGATTTACCCCTTTAGAGGATCAGGACTGAAAACAAAATGCTGAAGGACACTGTTGAGTTTTAGAGTTGTGCTCATTTTGGGAGAGTCCAGCAGAGACAGTGGAAGACAAAAAGGTTACTTACTGCCTTCTGGAGAGGTCATTTGATCTAGCAAATACCATATTCCACTCCAGCTCAGTAATGAGCCTTGTGTGTTCAGTGGCTTATTAAATGCAAAACATGTACAGTCTTTACTGAATAATAAATAGAAGCAAAAAACCCCTGAATATGACTAGGGAGAGAGAGGAGAGACAGTGAACATGGGACACAAGCTAAAGACAAAACATGGTGCAAAGCCAGAGGTGTCTGTTGGCTATCCAAACCTGGGGCTCCACATAAAGGTGACCTCAAGACAAGTTGAGCAAAAGGGCTCAGAGGGGCACACTGGGGGTGTACTTGGAAGTCAAACCACACTTGCAAGATAAGGATGAACATGATTTGTTATTGGCTGCAAATAATTGGATCTCTCCTACACTGAGAATGAATGTAGAATTGGGACAGTCTCTGCTGCCCAGGCGTTCAGCATGCCAATTAGAAAACCAGGGGCAGGGACAGCATCCGAAGATGCCGCGTAGCTTTATGAATGTTCCCCTGTCTCTGGACAGACACTTTTGGGCCTTGGTGAGGACATAATGGATGGTGACTGAGCTTCATGCCCTCCTCAGCACAGGAGGTGATGCCCACAAAGCCAAGGACCAGAAGCGCATGGGGGCTGGGGAACGGACATTTTCCTTCTGTTCTTAAACCATTCAGCGAACAGCTGGGTACCGAGAAAATAAGCAGGTGATTTCAGATTTACGAAGCTGCATCCTGACCCCCTAGGAAGAGCCTTTGCAGACAGAAGGTGGGAGGCTGACAGAGATAGGTAGATGTGGGCATCTGAACCCAAAGCACTAGCTCTGATTACATATGGACCCTTGAGCCAGCTGCTAGAAAGGGCTGCCATGGTGCCAGTAAACTGTCCCTCTCTCAGCAGGAGAAGCCAGGTAAGGACCACCATTTGTTGAAGATTTCTGTTGAATAAGTAAATTCTTGAATTGAGAATGTAATTTAAAATTTCTGCTGGCAGTGTTTCCACTGGTGGTAGGGTCTCCAAATCATCCCCCACCATTCCCTTCCTGTATCAGTGAGAACAAAGTTGGGAAGAACAAAAGATAGGAGATGTGCAAAAATTGTCACACTGAGAAAGCCACATCATATTAATTTTATAACAATTCCAGTATTTGCAAAGGAGTGTGGAACATTAAACTAGCTAAGTGGCATAAGTGTTACTGTTCACAGATATTTCCTGCTCCTCCCTGATTGTATTTTCTTACCCATTGATATTAAACTTGGGCAAATGACGTGCTTTCCAAAATAAAATGAAAGCAGAAATGATGTGTGTTATGTGTCACTCCATGCAAAAGCTTAAGGGTCAGTTTAAGATCTGCCTCTTTTCTCTCTGAAAGGAGATTGTTCCAAACAGAGGCTGCTCCTTCACTGTGCGTCCCTGGAATGGAGCTGATGTGGAGCACAGATGGATCTGATCTGGAATGGACATGCAGCCTGAATGAGAATTAAACTTTTGATATTATAAGCCACTGAAATTTGAGGATCTTTTGTTCTAGCAGCATAACCTGGCCTATACTAATTAATACAAAGTACCCTTAAAGGATTAACATCAACTTTGTTCTTGATATGTAATATGTGTATATTAATTTAAAAGGTTGATAAGAACTACAGCAAAATAATAGTGATTATTTCCTGGGTTGGAGATTATGATCTTTTTCTACTTTATGCTTTTCTGTAATTCCTAAATGTTCTACAGTTAACAAATATTGCATTTATTATTAAGAAAAACATAAATATTATGTTCTTTAAAAGGCAAGGTATCAATTCATGCCTAGATGGAAAGTTCTATTGTGAGTCTCACCACTCACCCTAAAGTATGGGAATTTGGGTGACAAGCGTAGCATCTTTAAAAGTATCCCTAAGATCTGCATCATTAACCCCAGCCGACCTCCTGTACCCTTTCATCCTTGCTTCCCCTCAGCCCATAGTCCTCAGCACATATTCCTCCAAGCTGGGACTGACTACAGTGTCCTGAAGTCCCCATCTGCAGTGTGGTGGTACACAAAGCTAACAATCACTTTGCACAGAAGAACCTCCATCCTTCTTGGGAGCTCTGCGGACATGTCCTTTTCCTGTTTCTCATTTATGACCATAGAATCAAGGAACTTTTTTTCTAAGCCCTATTCCTTCACTATCAAATGCAAAAAAAAATGTCTAACTGTGAGTATGGGTATAGAGATTCCTGCAGATTTATCAGGAAATTAATAGTGTATCCCTGAATTAAAACACCTTTGTACCCCCCTACTTGAAAAGCCCAAGAATGAGGCCATGACCTTCTAATTGTGGTGGGTATTCTGATTCACCCTGATTCCATTTTTAAATCCCTAAAAATTATGCCAGTTATGTTATTAAATTCCTTCATGACTTAAGCAGGATAAGAAACACTATGTGCTATAACAAACAATCCAAAAACCTTGGTAACTTATCACTATCACCGTAACCTTGGTAACTTCCTAACTTATATTACAGGCTGATGTGGGTCAAGAGGCTCTTCTGGGTGGCTTTTCTTAAAGCAATGACCCAAAAACCAGATTTCTTTTATCTTGAGATACTATCTTTTTCAACAATGGCACTATGGTTACCATAAGAGGGGAAAAGATTAAGTGGTCATACAGGGACTTTTATGCAATACCTAGAAGTGATATACATCATTTCAGCCCACATTCTGTTGTTTAGAAAACAATTAGATGCACCAACCAAACTGAAAAGGAAACTGGGAAATGGAATCTTCTCTGTGCTCAAGAAAAAATAAATAAGATTGGTAAGCATACAGCAGGTTCCTGACTCAGTTTTATGTTCTAGTCATCAAATATCCATTTTATTCTTTCTCCAACACACAGAACTCACTCACTTCTCCCAAGAGGGGCAATTCAAAGTTCTATCCACTTGTGGAGTCCAAAGCACGAGTCTTAGATCTTTGGGAGAAGTGCAGACTTCTCCATCACGTCCAAATGAGACTCCTTTTGATCTGACAACCTGTGAACTAAAACAAAGCTGCCGCCGCACTACCCCACCACATATACCCCAACAATGGGAAATACATCAAGGATAGCCTCAATAAACCATCCCATTTGGAAGAGGAAGAAGGGAAGTCCCATGTCAGTCACTGAACAGTAAGAATTCTGAAGTCCCACTGAGCAAATGCTCTGAAGGACCCCCAACCCTGGAGTGGGGACAGTCCCTCACTAGGCTGGGTTCTGCTCTCTGGAAGGAACTCCTCTGCCTATTGTTCTCCAGGGCCTCTGGCTCTGCCCACGGAGGTTCCTCTTGGTTCATTATTCTCCTTGGCTTTGTCCAAGGGTGGCCTCATAGGAATTAAACAACATTTGAAGCTGTCTCCTTCCCGCTTCAGGTATCAATATCCTTGCTACCCACCTATATCCCCACTGTAAACTTCCCATGAAGAAATCAGTTTTTGGAACTACCAGGTTTCAATCCAGAAAACGGAAACTGCTCTTGACATTCTGATCAGGAAGAAGTTTAACACAGGGAATTAGAGGACATGCAGCTATTGGAAGGTCATGAGAGCATAGCTCAGGAAGGCCACTTTCAAGAAATCCAGAAATACAGGGTGGGAAGCCACTACCACCAGTCACAGCTTCTGCAGCACAAACTTAGTTGATTCTCGGAAAGACCTGCAATGCAGTTGGAAGTCACTGTCAATTACCTCAGCTGCCTGTAGCACAGAGGTGGATTATTCTTAGGAAGATGTTCTAACTTAAGCCACCAGCAAAATCCTACATCAGCTGTCTGCTCATGCTTGTTCAAGGATAATAGCTTCTCCTTTCCTTCTGCCTTCCAAATCTCCAGAGAGTGCCCCCTTTCAGGGAACCTTACAGAGACTCTCCTGACAATGGAGTCTGGGAAATGTAGTTTCCATGTTTTATCACTCTGCAGTTCAGAAAAGACTTCTTAGAAGTGTGGTAATGATATTAAAGATCAAAAATAATATTTTGTGCACCGAAGTTCACAGAAATTATTAAAAGTCATGGCCATTTTGACCATTATCCTTTTCCTGCCTCATGTTAGCCCGCTCTGTATCTTCTTTGTATCAATATGTTGACAGTGAATGTGAGCACAAAACAAATCATTCAATATCATCAAAAAAATAAAGATTCCTTCAGGGTCTAAATTTTTGTATCTGTGAACCAGGAATCTCAAATAAATCTGACCATTGATAAACATTATTGCCAAGTGGGAAAACTATACGATGGGGAGTGAGCCCAGTGAGGTCCAGCCAGCAGTCTGCTACTAGCATCCTACCTGAAAGAAAGTTATGTGCCTTTTCTAGATTTTGTTCTCATCTGAAATAAAGGGATTAGACTAGATATGTGGTTTCCAGACTTTCATATCACTTTGGAGCCCTTCTTCAAATGAAATCTTATGAGGAGTTCCAATAACTGAAATAGATAATGAAGGAGCTACTTGTTTGCAGTAGGATAGAGACCTGGAGCCCAGTATTTCCTGTGGCAGCTCCTGATAATCCCTTGGGCTCCAGGGAGCACAGTCTTAATACTCCTAGATAAGACTACCTGTAAAATATCCTATCTACTTCTAAAGTAACATGATGCAATCATTTTCCAATCCTTGATTGTTGGAGGTAATGCCAAATGTTTACTTAAAAATATATATTCAGGGGGCTTCCCTGGTGGCGCAGTGGTTAAGAATCTGCCTGCCAATGCAGGGGACACAGGTTCGAGCCCTGGTCTGGGAAGATCCCACATGCCGCGGAGCAACTAAGTCCGTGAGCCACAACTACTGAGCCTGCGCGTCTGGAGCCTGTGCTCCGCAACGGGAGAGGCCGCGATGGTGAGAGGCCCGCGCACCGCGATGAAGAGTGGCCCCCGCTTGCCGCAACTGGAGAAAGCCCTCGCACAGAAACGAAGACCCAGCACAGCCAAAAATAAATATAAATAAATTAATTAATTAAAACAAAACAAAACAAAATATATATATATATATATTCAGCAAGCTCTAAGACTAATTTGTATATGTAGGGCATACTCAATATAAAAAGGGTGGTTTTATTATAGGCTCCCACCTGTTGAAGTGAGCAGGTTCAATATTTTGAAAGCATTCTGTTTGTGACCCAAAACTCAGATTCCAAATGCTGTATGACTTAGAGATTTAATGTGCCATTATTCAAACGATATTCTGATAGCTGGAATAAGGCCACAGAAGAATGCCCATAAGCACTGTAAAAGAAAAATGAACAGGTGCTGCTTAGGGGACATCAATTAGACGTAACCAGAACCTGCTAACGTTGTCATAAACCAAGATTATTTCCAAGGGGGTGGGAGAAAGAATTCCATAGCATTCACCAGAACTTCTCAGCTATATTAAGTGGAAGACTGGCTATGGTTAGGGTCCACTTGGAGTAATTTAAATACAGTAAATTCAAGACAGAATAGGGAATAGAAATGTATGATCACTAGAGCTTTTTTGACAGTTCTTTTTGCCCATTTTCCAATTGAGATTCCATGTCTTTTTTTTCACTATACAGCAGCCTTATTTATTGGAGCCACTGAAAAGGCCAGATCATGAAATCTGCCACAGAGAGCTAAAGTAGAAGTAGCCCATTGCAGTAACATCAGGGAACCCAGAAATGTCTATAGTTTTATTATCCTCTTAGTCTGTTTGGGATGCTGTAACAAAAATACTGTGAGCTAGATGGCTTATAAACAACAGAAATTTACCTCTCAGAGTTATGGAGGCTGGGAAGTCCAAGATCAAAGTGCCAGAAGATTTGGTGTCTTGAGACCCTGCTTCCTGCTTCCTAGATAGTCATCTTTTCACTGTGGTCTCACATGGCAGAAGTGACAAGGGAGTTCTCTGTGGTCTCTTTTGTAAGGGCACTAATTGCACTCATGAGGGCTCTACCCTCATGACCTAAGCACTTTCCAAAATCTACAGCTTCAAATACCAACATATTAGGGATTAGTTTCAACATAGGAATCTGGGTGTGGGGGACACAAACATTCAATCTATAGCAGCCATGTCCTGAGGACCATGAGTTTCTACTGGCTGTGACATGCCCCCCTGAATCTTTGGAGCCTGGGATAACCCTGCACTTGGCCCTCAAGCTCTCTCATTTCTTTCTGAGGTCACCATGTGGTCACAGATCTGCAAAACACTAGAAGCAGTGTGGCTCTTCTGTTTAACCATGATTCTAAATGTGCCTCTAGATCCTCTACTTCCTCAAAGATCAGCTCAAACCCCACATCTTGTTTGATTCTGTCCCTGACCACCAAAACCATGGTGCCTTCTCCTCTGACCTTACTGCCTCTGTGACTTAGGAGTTGTTAAGGGCTGCTAGTGTTAACTCGCTCTAGGTATGGATCCTCTCCTCTCAGGGGAAGAAAATGAAAAGCTCACAGACTTTAATGTCATAGCATATCAGGATTTGAATCTAGGTTATGCCCTTTTCTAGCTGATGACTCTCATGTCACCATGAACCTCGGTTTTCTCATATGTAAAAGGGAGATGATGATACCAATACCTCCTAAGAAGCATTAGCATAATGCTTAGCATGTAGTAGCTGCTCAATAAATACAAGTTACCTTCTTCTCCTTCCCCCTTTCCCTGACAAATTCCATGTATTTGTATCCAGGGCACTTTTTATCCCGTAAACAGTTGTTAATTCTTTGTTGTTGATAAATGATTCTGATAATAGTATATCTGAAGCAGAGCTGAGGAAGGCTTGTGGTAACAGAAGATAAATATACAACTCCATCTTTTTCATCCTCCTTTGAGATCTTTACAGTGGAAGATCCCATGGGCTCCCTCTGGTAGGATTCCTGATTGAACAATCATAGAAAATGTTGTAGAAGTCATGTATTTTTCAAGACCTCTATCTGAGTCAGCCTACACTTAAGGGGAATTGGTAACCTGATCATTATCAGTGAATATAAGTGTAGACAAACCGCAAGTGAGTGCAGGATTTTTATTTTTGGTTACCTACAATACTACCTCAAATTTCCAAATCTCTGTTCTTTCTCTATTATGTTGGTGAAATATAGCAGTGAGTTTTTTTCAACACCTTGATAAACTAAGAGCATGGCTCAGAATTACAATCACCTCTGGGAAAAAAACTACCAATCCAGGACACCAGTGCCCCATGAATGTCTAGAGATGTCTCTGAACAAAGCTGTTCAATTATCAAAAAAGGCTGGTAAAAGTAATTTTTGCCCACAGGCTTCCTCTGATAGTATTCCTGATTGAACAATCATAGAAACCACATATTTTTAAGAGCTCTCAGACTCGGTCTACCCTTAACTCCTGGGATTCTTAGTATTCATGTTTAATTTAGTTTTACACAGAGCTGGTTGTTTTGTTGGTTTGGGGTTGTTCCAGAAGAGCTATTAACACATGTAGACATTGGTGTCCATTGGAACACAATTTGAGAGAAGTTGATCTTGCCCAAACCCCTCATTTTAGAGGTGGAGTCATTGAGACCCAGAGATGTAGTCTATCTAGTGAGAGAAAATCTGAGTTCCAGATCTTCAGCGTTCCTCCCCATTTCCTGCAGTCTTCTTGCGGCAAGATGTGGATCTCGCCAGAATCTCCTCCTTTCCCTTGCAACTTTTATGTTGTATTATTCTCTTTGTGCATGGGCAGCATGCACACACCACAAATCAGAAGAACATACTCTTGTGGCTCTCTCATCCTTAAGAGGACAGTAATGTATGCATTAATTCCACAGAACTAGAAACAGACAATAACATGTGAGGGGTGTTGTCAAGGCAGTATGATCAGAGGACAGCATGCCTGATTCCACTCAGGAGCTGGGTTGTGATCGTTCACTCCTTCCTCATTCATTTATCCCACAAATGTGTCCGGAATGCCTGCTGTGCCAGAAACTGTGCTAGGCACTGTGGATACAAGGTTCAGTAAGACACAATCCCTGCCTTCAAACTGCTTACATTCTAGTGTGAGAAACAGGCCTGCAACAGATGAATGTAATGAAGTTATGCAGCTGCTGTGAGAGACGCTGATTTCTACATGAGCCACAGAAAATCAGGGAAAAGTGTTTCAGGCAATGACATTTTGAGCACCTCCAAGGAGTCACATATTGACTATTTCCCACAGTGTTGGAGATCTTGCCTTAAGATCTGGAAGCGTCTCAAGTTTCAATTGTTCAAATTAATCAGATCAGCAGCACAGATCATACAAAACAGGGGCTAAGGAAATGCCAGCTCTCTGCTTTCGCATGCACAATGTATCATACGAATAACCATCTCCTCGTCCCACCCCACACCCCGGACGGCACCCCACCCCCAACAGCAGCTTGCCTTGCTAGTGGTGTTTTCTCAAAGCAAATGCTAACATTGGTTTATATCCCTCGAGCACACACCAGCTGGATAGTAGGAGGAAGCCAGTTCAGCATTAAAAATTGACCGCAGATAATTTAGAGGGCAGACAAGCCACAGGCAGATAGATAAAAGAGTGGAGTCCATCGTTATTTACAACCTGTGAGGAACTGTCCCCAACCACCCTGCAGCGCCATCTCCTGTCTCTGACGAGGTTGTAGTCTTGTTACAGGTCTTAATAGACCCTTTTTATGAATATATCAGTAGGAGCATAAACAAGGTCACGTGAAATTTACAGGACGTTAATGAGACTTATGTAAATTTAGACCTATGTAAATTTTAACTGGAACGCAGTTATTAGATCATTTTCAAGTGAATAAAACCTGAAATTTGCTTTTCACTTTGCATATCATCTCACCAGCCAACTGCCCACTGTGAGGACTCTCCAAAGCCCATAAAGGAACAGACCTACAAAGGATGTTTCACGGAATAGCTGAATCAAATTAAAGTGCCCTTTACTTTTGCTGTAGAAGCTCTGACAAATAAAATGGAAGATGCTGCTGCCAGTTTCATCGCCTAAAACAAATCTTTGTTGGGGAGAAAAAGAGGAGAAAGAAACTTAAATGTCAGTGGCCAACACTGTCATTCCCTACCACTCAGTAAATAAACATAACGTCTATTGGTTGTCATGGAAACATTCCTCCTGATTCCGAGCATCAAAGCTTAACAATAAAGACACCCTGATATTTGCAACTGGGCGCAAACAACTCTTTTGGCATTTCTCACAAGCTCACCAGCACAAGAGCCATTTTCCCTGTGTGTTTTCTTTCTTAGGCGTGAATGCATTTGCTTTGGAAAAAGAGACATGTATCTTAGAAACCTATCAAAAGTATCTGAATACAGCTACCTTGCCAATCTCAGTTTCCCCTCCCCGCCTTTTAACATTTGCCTGAGAAGAATTTAAATGGCATATTTAGTCACTACATATTGTGCTTCCTGTACTCAATGCTGCATAAAAGGGATTGATTTAAATCATTTACAGTAACCGTGTGGGGGAGGAGGGTCCAGTTTTCAGCACCAAGTGTTCCTGGATCCATAATAAACAACCACAAATACAGACAACAAATGTGTGTGCTTGTATTTGTCTCTTCTTGGGTAAAGAATCATTCTTTAGTAAAGACTCATTGCATACTTGCAGCATTCAACAAGAAAGCAGCTTAGATATGTGAGCAGAGATCTCCATCCATCTCCCAGGTAACCAGTCTCAGAACTGTTGGCTACAAAAATCCAAGAATGTTCCTATTATAATTTTTTTTAATCCTGGAATTTATAACCCCTCACAAAGCAGGAATGGACCAGGTGTAAAGGTTACAGCTGAGAGCCACTAAAGCTTTAGGGGCAACCATTGTTAATAATGATCAGCTGAAAGCAGAACACAGTCAGTCAAACATTTAGCATTTCTAAAGCCCTAGAGACTCTGACAAGCTAGCCATAAATCAGGCAGTATTTAAATTCCTGATTTTCTGGCATTTTTCAAGCTATAAATCTCACACATTCCTAAAACCACGTTGTCCAATAACCAGAGCTGAGGGCCAGAGTGGGTTCCAACTGAATGCAGCTTAAGTAGAACTGGAGTGAGGACTCCTGCTTCCCTCCTAGTCTTAAAACAATTCTTTCTGAAAGACAGTTAAAGATTTCTTTAAAGCCTTCTGAAGTGAGGCCAAGAGGGGACTGCATTTATCCCAGCACTCTACCAGGCTTTTCTCAACTTTGGATGAAGCCATCTCTGGATTTTTCTAGATGATCCCATTAAACCATGTCTACATATGTGAAATGGTTTGGATAGTCAGAGGTAAGGAAGCGATTGAAAAGGGGAAGCCAAACGGTCTATAAATAAATGAAGTTGATTCATAGTTAAACTGGGCTCCAGGACCACTGTATCCGGAACTTAGATTCATCTGCCATGTTGAGATCCACATTCTCCAGCCCCACTGAGGTGTACAGAATCAAAACTCTCAGGGGAGAGGACTGAAGCAGCATAGCAGATGTCACCAGCTGATCCTTTTTGTTTGGAAAACCATTTACTAAACCTTAGTCTCAAAAAGTGGAGCCCAGGAATCTACATTTTTAACCACCGGCCAGGCACAAGGGTGAACCCATAAATGTTTGCTATGTTAAATTGAATGTATCTATTATCCAAGATACATTCAATCTATCTTTCTTCCAAGAAAAACTCATTGTGCTCTCTCACTCTTCCATTTATTTTTTATTGTTTTTCAAATAGATTCTTCCCCCACATTGCCAAGTTCTCTCTCCCTTCTGAGGAGATGTTTAAAGAGGTTTTATCTCTTCAGAACTTTGCAGAAGGGGCTTTTGCTCATCCTGAAGGCAGTGATGTCCCAGGAACCCAGAAGACCTCTGTGACCTTGACTAAGTCACTTCTCTGAGCACCAGTTTCCTTATCATTTGAGTTCCTCAAACTCCAAGTATACTGCCACGTGGTAAACTCGAGATTCTCTAACACTAGCTAGTAAAGAAATGAGGAAGTAAAAGAAGGAGAAAAGGAAAAGAGAAAAGGCTATAAAATATTTTTGGCCAGTTAAAATTCTTTTCCAGCAGTTGGGAAAAATGGAATTAGAAGGCCTTCTTACTGTAGTACTTTTTATTTTATAACATCTTTTCTCCCTAAAGCTGGAAAGAGTCTTTACCATGAATACCCCCAGTGGGCTTGCTGTGAGCAGTATGATTCCAGGGGAGCCTGTATTGTAAAGGTCAGGAGAGGAGGTGGTCCCAAGTGTGGTCATTGAACTGTTGAGGGACTGACTTTTATCCACTTCTTTACTCTTGAATGTACTGGCCTAAACATGTTTGTGTAGGTTCTTGCCGTTTTGTCCATTTTGCAGACACTGTAGAAAGGAGGGAATTGAAAAGCTTAACATCCTGTTTTGTTTTCACTCTATATTTCTAAATTCCATAAAGAATAGAAATAGGAGAAGGACTAGAGACCTGGGAGGAAGCGTGCACCACTGGAGCAAAGGAGAGGAATGAAACAGTTGGCACACATAGCAGGTAGCAGGGGTGTGTCAACAGTGAGGCCGGCTCAGGCGGGATCATTGCAGACCCCCCCATACCCCCCCATCAGTTCCCTCTAACCATGTAGGCTTCCAGGGATTCTCAGAGACTCCTCTCTGGCCTGCCAAAGTGTGGGGACAGTCTTGTTTCCTCTCAGTCCTGGGAGGGCAGCGTTTGATTTTTCCCAAAGGAGTTTTTCTAGCAAACAAAGGAAAAACGAGACCAATTTTCCATAAACACGTAGCAGCCTGAGAGATCCTTAAGTCCAGGTCTGCTCAGCTGACTTTAACTCACTTCTAAACAAGTTTGGTTTTTCTGGCACAGATCCTGGAGAACCAGTCCCAGAATCTTCTCCTCACCCTCTCCTGCCTGAACTGGGTGCTAAACAAACGTGCTCCCTCTCTTAACTAGAAGTCGAGTTGAGTTTGCCCCACTTCTAGGCCTGGTAGGGGTCCTAATGCTTTTCTGAACATCATTTCCCATGCCTTCCTGTAGGAAGATGTGGGTGGAAGAGGGCTTTGGAGACAAGAGGTCAGGGTTCAAGTTCCCAGTTGTCACTGACAGTCTGTACGACCTTGTACAAGCTACTTACCTCTTACTTATCTCTCAATTTCCTCTTGTTAAAATGAGGTAACAGTGTTGACTTCATGGACTGCTGACAAGATAAAAAGAAATGCAAACACCTAGGACAGACTTTCTCCTTAATCACAGGGCACAAGTGCCCAGATCCACCTATCATCCTGGTTCCTCAGCATGTATTTGTTCTCCCTTCTCTCCCCTCTGGGGGTCCTGTCCTGATCCATGACTTTAGCATGAAGAACACATTCACAGTGAATAGAAGGAAGAACAGAGCAGAGTCAGGTGTCTAGCTAAGGGGTAATAAGTCAAAATGAGAAGAAATGGGGACCTAAACTAGATGATGGCATTGAAAATGCAGGGTGAATGTGGAAAATTTGATGAAGGCAGGATCTAACTGGATGTGCATGAGGAAAGCAGTAGAAGGGAGGATCAGTCATGGCAGGAAGGGAAGAGGAAAGCATTTGGAACCAAGAGACCTGGTTTCACGGTTTCTTTTCTGTCATTAACTAATTTTATAAACTCTGGGAAGCCATTTTACCTCTGAGTCTCATTGTCCTTTGTAAAACGAGGCTGGAAATACCTACAAATTAAATGACAAAATGTATAAAATGCCTGAAACATGATGGAATGGACGATTATCCGATAATGGTCACTTTAATACTAGTTATCACCTTGAAGCCACTTATCTTTCTTGTGCCGCCTTCTTCATTTGTAAAGGGTGGGCCTAGGTGAACCGTACAGGCCCTTCCAGCTCTAATGTATTTTGAATCTATCAGGAAGTGATGAGTTTGCTTTATACATGTTGAGTGCGGGCTGGTATTCCTGTGGAAAGTTTCCTGGTCAAGTTGCTAACACAGAACAAAACTTCTAGAGAAGTAGTTTTTCAAAGGGTCACTACAGCCCCTAGACGGTATTGTGGAAATTTGTGGGCATTTTTGGTTGTCAACATGATGGGAAGGCACTACTGACATTAGAGGACAGGAACCAGAGATATCATGACATGTGCGGTGTGTGCAGTACAAACACAACAATAAATTGGCCTGTGTGACTTTCACATGTCCCCCCCAGAAATCCAACTAGGACATTGGTTCTCAAAGTATGACCAGGGACCCCTGAGACCCTATCAAGGATAGTCAAGGTCAAAACCATTTTCACAGTAATACCATCATGTTATTTGACTGTTTTACTGAATTGACACTGACTGTTTTACTGAGTTGACATTTGCAATGATGAGACAAAAGTGGGTAAAAATGTTGGTGCCTTGCACGAATGAAGGCAGTAGCACCAAACTGTACCGTACTAGTGGCCACTGCATTCTTCATTATCATGCACTCGTGGTTAAACAAACAAAAACAAAACCCTCCATTTTCACTTAAGAATGTCCTTGATGAAGCAATAAAATTTATTAACTTCATTAAATCTCAACCCTTGAATACACACTTTTTAATATTCTGTCTGACAAAATGCTACATATCAAAATACAAATTTGAGTTGCAAGCTGAATCAGCCATGTTTTTCAAGGAACATCATTTTTACTAGGAAAAACAACAGGCAGACAAACTATGATAACTATTCAGGTGAGTATCTTTGCAGACCATTTTCTCAAAAATGAACACTTTTTTTCATTTCCAAGAAAACAACTAAAAAGTACATGTTGCCAATGATAAAATTTAAGCATTCAAGCAAGAATCGGAAGGAACATTTGCACCTACCACCATGAGCTTGACAGCCTCTCAAGACTTAAAGTCCTTTCTGATGAGATTAGTGGCAATATTAGTGAATGTGATTTATTGATTTTATATGATGAAATATGTCAACATCTGGAAGATCTTTATAACTCAGTGATCCTATACATTACAAATAACCAATGTATGATGTTACAAAATCATACATGGTAAAAGGTCCATTCACAGAGCAAGAAAGAACAATGGATTTTAATGTAACAGAGTACATGATACTCATTGATATGATTTCAGATTCCACATTCCAACAAGCCTTTACGAAACTATCAACTATTGAGTTTTGCATCTTATGAAAGAAGAATATCCACAATTACCTGCAAACTCTATTATAACACACCTACTTTTTCCAACTACATATCTGTATAAGGCTGGATTTTCTGCAAACACTTCAAACAAAATACCATATTGCAGCAGACTGAATATGGAAGTAGATGTGAGAATCTAGCTGTCTTTGACTAAGCCAGACATTACGATTTGCAAATCTGTCAAACAATGCCACTCTTCTCACCAAATTATCTTTTGTTTTGGAAGATGTAGTTATTTTTAATAAAAATGTTATTTATGTTAACATGTAATGAGATTGTTATTTTTAAATAGTAAATAAATATTGTTAAAATATCTCAGTTTTAATTTCTAATACAGTTAATATCAATAGATACAACCCACATGAACAAATGCTTTTGGGGTTCTCAATTTTAAGAGTATAAAGGGGTTCTGAGACCAAAAATTTGAGAACCACTGATGTAGGAAAAATTCAATTTTCTAAGCCTAGACTCTGACTCTATTTTATATATAAATGCAAAGTACTTTTATGTCTCCTAATGTATACCAACTTCCGGGAACACAACTACCATGTAAGTCAATGGTAGATTGTATGTTGCTGGTTTAAAATTTGACCAACAACTGTTGACCATTTCACAAAGTCATACCACCATTGGCAACATTAGGCATAATATTAGAGTTGCCAATATAGTACACCTGCATTTCCTGGCTTTGTAGTTGTGTCATCCCTTTTGGTAAGGTGCTAACATCTGACACTTCACTTTGTCTTCTGGTGTAGTTGTGCCCAAGGATTTATACACTGAAATACACATTGTATTGTTACTTTATTTTTTATACTACAGTTAAGGCACTTTCTTTTTTAAATTATGTATATAGGTTATTTATATTATTTATGAGCTTCATTATAATAAAAAGGACATTACAAAATTTTTGTTATGAAAGGGGCATCGGGTCTGACATGGTTAAGAATCACTCCTCTAGGAGGTAAAGGCTGATGTGAAAGATTTGTGATTTATCTACATGGAGGTGATAGCTGAAACCACAGGGAGGAGTCAGCTTATGAGATGTCTGGTTCAGAGTGCCGTGTCTTTAAAAGTGATGGAGGAATAACCACTGGCTAGAGGATATCACACAAGAACACTGCTCATCAAAGTTTGTCCAAAGTTCCCCAGTAAATTGCTACTCCCTTATCTATCTCAGATTCTAAGCTCCCATTTTCCCACCAACTCTGGTGCATATGCTTTTCCTCTTTGGACTTGTCGGCTTGCTTGAATCAATAGATATTGCAGCCCACCTCCAAAACCCATTCTTCTAGCCACATTTTCTTGGACACCGGACCTCAGCCCGACCTGGTATGTTGTTCTACTCCTGCTGGACTTTAACTCCAGAAAGCCATCTTGATATCTGACCACAGAAAGGACAGAGATCAAAGAGGGCAAGTATAAAAAGAAGAAATGTGAAAAATGACCTTCTTTGATAAGACAAGAGGTTAAGCTCCTGCTACCTAGGGCCTCCCAGTCTCAGCTAAGCCTTTGTTCTCTCCCTCCCATGAATTCTGAAATTCATTCAATTTTACATTTTTATAAAATAGCAAAATGTCTCACTTTCTTAGTCCATGATTAAAATCTAGTTGTTTATTTGTAGGGCCATGTGTTGCTGAAGACTCTCCTTTAAAAAAATATAATAGTTGCTTCTTCAGATGATTTTCTTCTATCTGCCAGAAGATGTCATTTTGGGATGAGGCCATTCAAACTTCCTCAAATCTGAGCAATAACTCAACTAAAATGAGGTCACTGTAAATGACTACCCACAATGGGGGGAAAACCTGTTAAATTAAATCCAGAGTAAGTACCATATCATGTAGTGAGAGTTACATGTGTCAAATGAAGGAGTGTTATGAGGATTAATGAGTCCGTTATTAAAAAACGCTTTGAGATTCTTAGATGAATGGCATTGTTGAAAGTGGGGGTAGGGCTGGCATTTACAGATTGTAGTTAAATCAAAGACTTGTAACAGACTCTGGGGAAATATAGAGAAAGCAATGGAAGAGCTTAAAATGTATATTTTTATTTACTTGTATTTATAAAATTTATAAAATTTATAAAAACGACATTTAGCAATCCAAATATTTAATTCAGCAAAATGTGTAGGCAGATGCCAGTGTCTACTTTAATGTTCTACAGAGAGTAATGTAAGCTCATCTGAGAATCTCAGCATGGTGTTGTAGTCCATGAAAGAAACACTGGGGCAATAGCAAGAACCAATTCAAAACAAATTTATTCTTATTCCCCACAATGGTTTGTGTAGTTGGCAGATGTCAAAGATGGAGAATATCAAGGAATTCTCTGTTGGGTAAAGTACAGGTCTAGCCAGAGGCAGTGACATGATTCTAGCCTGTTTCCCTATAATGCTTGATGTTGTCATAGGTACTGGGAAGTGTAGTCAATTGTCTGGTTGCTTCTAAATGCCTGCAGGTCTCAGATGGGCTTTCAGATGACTGAATTTTTCGTTTCATTTTCACCTGCAAGTTTATGCATCATAAAATGGGCAACTGAGATCATCCTATTCTTTGATATCTGTATAAAATCATCCCAAGTCTCCTATCACATCTCTTGCAAAGTCTAACACCCTCCATAGCTCTCTGTGACTTCCTGGGGGCTGTTCTTCGTGGTCTCCTTTGACCCTGGGCTCCTGCTGCAGCTGAATCCTCTCTCACAGTCTCCTGCTGCTGTGTGGCACTCCCATCCTCACCAGTCCAGCCATGGAGCCCAGGTCTTCTCCTGGACTCCCCCAAAGCCTGCTAACATAAAGCCTTTGCTGTGCAGCAGCACATTTTACTGAACACTTGGGGAGCAAATGGCATTTAATTCACAGAAACAAAAACAATTTAAACTACAGTAACAGATATTCCTGTTCTCAAGAGTCCCCCAATCACCCCAGGACCAAGAACTGCTCATAGGCCAATTTTCTCTTTCAGTTTCAGTCTCCAGCAATGCCTCAGTTCCAGGATGCCCCCATCCCCTCCCACATCGCCTTCTCCTCTACTCTTTCCAACTTCCAAATTCCTATTCATTTTCTATGCAGAGATGTTTAGCTATTTCTTTGTGATCTCCTCCCACTTCATACCCTCAGAACATTGTGTTCCATTCTGGGTGCAGGTTATCAAGGTATTTTCCTGTTTAAAACGGCTTCTTCAGGAAAGGAATGAAAATAATTATTTTCCCAAGAGGATTCTGCTGCCTTCCAGGTGGAAGCCACACTGTAACTATTTAGGGCCTCTGGAGGGAGCCCCAGGCACCAACTGTGCTGCCCTCCCCCCACTTCCTGGTGAGGACCCTCTCCTTCCACCAACCACTGCACACTTGACACCCTGGTCCCAGCAGAAATGACACCATCCACACTGAACTCCATCCAGACTACACTGCATGAACCCTTCCTTCACATTAACACACTTAGGATGTTAAATGCTTCAACAGTACAAGAGGTATCTCACAGCAGGAAATAACAGATTCCAGTATGAAATACCACTCTGCCTGCTCTGAGAGGAAGAAGAGATCTCTAGACTGAAGACGTCAGAAGAATTGTTTGTTTATTTCGGTTTTCTTTTATCTTGTTTTTGGTCACGCCGCCCAGCTTGTGGGATTCTCAGTTCCTCAACCAGGGATTGAACCTGAGCCCTCAGCAGTGAAAGCGCCGAGTCCTAACCACTGGACCGCCAGGGAATTCCCCCTATTTGAGGTTTTCTTGAGTCATAATTTTTTACAATTAAATTGAACTTATTACTTTGAATAGATAATATATGTACACGGTATTGACTCCAAAAGGTACAAAAGGGTATGGAGTGAAAATTAACTCTTCTTTCCTCCCTTGTCCCATAATTGCCCAGTCCCCCTTCCCAGAGGCAGCCACAGGGAACAGTTTTTTCTGGATCTTCCCAGAGATTTTCTGTGCACTTACAATCATAAATATGGGTTTAGTTTTCCTTAGACATTTTTCCTTAGACAGCTTGTGTCCACCCTATATATTCCTCTGCCCTTTTTGTTTTCATTTAACAATATATCTTAGAGGTCATTCTTCATCAGAAGATAGAGAGACTCCTCATTGTTTCTATTGGCTCCATCATTTCACATTGTCTGTAAACACCATAATATATTCAACCACTGATGGACATTTACACTGTTTTTACTATCTTCCTGGTATGAACACTCCTGCAACGAATTCTCTTGGGAATATGGTATTTTAACTATGTGCAATATATCTATAGGGTAAATATTCTGGAGTGAAACTCTTAGGCTAAATGGTATTACATTATAATTTTATTAGATATTGCTCAACTGCCCTCTATAGAGATTCACTACTTTACCTTCCTAGCAATGTGTTGAAGGGGCAAGAATTTATCTGCACTTTAAGAGATGGGTAAGAGTTGGAATGACATATAAAAGGGTGAGCAGAATTCTACTAAGGAGAAATGACTTGCTCCTAGTCTGTAAGCACCTTGAGAGCAACTGTGTTGTTCATCATCATACCATCCAGCCAGTGGAACAATGCCTGGCTATGTAAATATGTAGATACCTATAGATGGAGTGAACGGCATAGTAACAGTTTAGGGTGGGAACTAAACCTAGGCTGTCTGAGGGAGAGAGAGTAGATCAAATGACCTAGGGTGTTATGTATAATGGGGGAGAAATGGCCAAAAAAAATGTTAAAAATGTAACTGCTTCTTTTTGTCTCACCTAAGAAATAATTGTGCTCTAGTCATTGCTGTAATCAGGATGAACAGAGAAAGTGTGGTGAATTCTACCATGAAAATTGTAGCCTTCTATGGGAAAATATTGATCATATCATTCTACAAAGATCATTAACTTGCACTATTTTTCCAAGCACTGGTCATTAGTTTGTCAATATGCAGCCATTGGATAAGGATGTGGTATGTCCAGACTGGTGGTCTTGGCTGCCCTTAAGGTCAGGCCAATTGCTGGAGCTGCCTCACTGGCCAGCAATCCAACCTGATCATCCCATGGGGAGAAATGATCGGATAAGTTTGTCTGTGGCCAGCCCATTTTGAATGTGTGGAATCAACTGAGGCCTATAAAGGGGATGGAATTCATGAATTCAGTTATTGGTTTAACAATCCAAGAAAATCAAGTAGCTATTATGAGGTAGGTAAATTCATGATTATACATACATAAATATATACACACATACAGAAAGGTACAGATATACTTCATTAAATGCTACTACGTGCCAGGCACTGTTGCTATATTATCGCTAGACTTCACAACTCTAGCTTTAGGTATTACTGTCCCATTTTACAGACAAGGAAAAAAGTCTTATATAAGCGAATTTGACTCTCCCATGATCACTCAGCTAAAAAAGAGAGGAAATAGGAATTCCAATCTAAGTGTATGTGGCTCTAAACCCATATTTCTACTATACTGTCAGACTTGAATTGCAAGTATGAACTAATGCCATGGGTCATTCACCATTCATTGCCATTATCACACATCTCTTTCTTCAGACTGTCTCACTAAGTCAGTGAGATGGCAGCATTTATGACATGCAATTAAATCTCAGCCTCACTGACATGCAGGCCAACTCCTCTAAATAAAGTGCTACACCCTTTCCACAAAAAAATAGATTAAGCTTCAGATCTTGTAATGGCACATTTGTAGTGTATGACTTTTTTTCCAGAACACATCTGACCACCCTGGGCATTAGGGATACTTCAGCATTTAGGCTCCACATTTATCACAGTGTGTTGCCTGAAATGCCCTTTTTTTTTTTTTTTTTTGGTACCTGGCTCATTAGAGAGACCACTAGACATTTTAAAACCAAATTGAGTTTAAATACATTTCCTTGATGCATCTGTTTTGTTAAATGTATCCCTCGAAACCAATATTAAAAGCCAATGCCATTAAGAGGGCATAAGGTAAGCTCATTTAGTTGACCAAATTGTATAACACAATGAATTAATATGGTAATATGCCTTTGGAGACCAGCAGCAGATAATAGAGGTGAACAGAGGAGCTCGAGCCCAGTTTTGGAAAAGCATAAGCAATTCATCATCATGCTATAACAATATAGGAGAACATTTCTCATTTCCACGTGCCTGCCCCCATTCTGAAAACCTCTGGGTTGTACTTTTTCCAACAGCAACTCTGACCAGTACAACTTTGCTCACTTAAGACTGCTGCATTTTAGCTACCCAAAGAATTCTCTTATTTGTGTATTGAGGCAATGGTAAATAAGTGGAGATTCCAGTTATAAGTGAGAGGTGGTGGGGCATGAAGTTGTGAAAGCCAGGCCCTTGTCACCCTGCAGAACAACTAGCAAAATACTCTTAAATAGACAGAAGGCAAAGACAGGGAGCAGAAAAGAGCAGGTAGTACAGAAATACCGCCAAGGTTCCAGCTGTCCTCCCCTTGGAGTTAAGCATTAGCAATGATGTACTATGTAAATTGTCAGTCATTTCTTGGACTCAGTCCTTCTCTCAGCGGCTTGGATTTCTGTTTCTATCCTGCCTGAAAGAATCTAATTAAAGCTTATTTATTGTGCCTGGTCAGCAAGAATGTATCCCCTAGCTGCTTAAAAAAAATAAAACTACCTAAATGTTTTCCCTCAACTATAAAATTAGATATGCTCATTATAGAAAACTTCAGGAAAAAACAGAAAAGCATAAAGGAGAAAATGCAAAATCATTTATAACCTCAATGCTCATAGATACTTTAGTGTATTTATTTCACATACTATTAAATAGTCTTCAAAAACAGGATTTAGTTGTACATAAAGTGATTTTTAAATATTTCTTAGGTTGAACATTTAGGTTTTCTTTTATTTTTGATTACAAACAAAGCAATAAGCAATTTTGCATAAATCTTCACCCAGCTTTAGTTTCCTTTAGGAGTACATATTCCCCAGGTATAATTCCTGGGCCAGGGGTTGTGAATAATTTTAGAGCTCTTATGTTAAATCCACCAAACACTTTTCAATCTTCATCTTTCTTGACCTCTTGGCAACTTTCAACACACTGATAGCTACCCTTTTCCTGCAATCCTTTCTCCTTTGCTCCGTGACACTGAGTTTTCCCAGTTCCCTCCTCCCTCTCTGGCTCTTATTCATAGTTCTTTCTGGGCCCCCTCCTCTGTCTAACCATCAATGTTGAAGTCCCTTAGGTTTCCACCCTATGCCTTCTTCTCCTATGTATCCACACTCTTTCTCTAAATGATCTCATCTACTCTCAGGGTTTCACTTGCGGCTTCTAGCTCTAAAATTCCTGAAGTTTAAACACGTCCCAACCCCTTTTCAAGCCCTAGGATGTATATCCTAGACTCCCTGACTTCCCCCACGTCGTTAGGTCACAGACATTTCAGACCCATGATCTTACCGCACCAATCCTACACTTTCTGTTCCTTATTTTATTAGAAAGATAAATAATAGGATAGGGTGCGTCATTTTCTTGTTTCTTGATTTTAATGGGAATGCCCCCTCTGTAGCTCATTTTGCAGGATATTGCTTGTTGATCTGAGGTAGACATTTTGACCATGTGAGACTGTACAAAGGAAGACCTTTCCCTCCTGGTATTTGGACCCTACCATTTGTCTGCAGTGTGCTAATCCTACCATGCAACCTGACCTCATGCTTTAGTCTTACCAACAATCTTTTTGTTGGGTGCTAAAAATGCCCAGCTCATAATGAATTCTATAAAGTTGACAAAGGCCAAAATTGCACAGTAACATAGACCAAAAATATTCAATAAAGGGCCACATTTTATTAAACACACACACCAAAAAAACTAGTAAATTGAAGACAAGAAGTCTATAGAAAAATTTAAAACAAAATCAAAAGCAACAAATGGTTATAGTGTACAAGGCAAGAACAGTGTGGATTTAAGTTGACCCTCAGAAATGTCCTCCTCATGGGGCTTCCCTGGTGGCGCAGTGGTTGAGAATCTGCCTGCCAATGCAGGGGACACGGGTTCGAGCCCTGGTCTGGGAAGATCCCACATGCCGCGGAGCAACTAGGCCCATGAGCCACAACTGCTGAGCCTGCGCATCTGGAGCCTGTGCTTCGCAACGAGAGAGGCCGCAATAGCGAGAGGCCCGCGCACCGCGATGAAGGGTGGCCCCCGCTTGCCGCAACTGGAGAAAGCCCTCGCACAGAAACGAAGACCCAACACAGCCAAAAATAAATAAATAAATAAATAAAATTAAAGTGGAGTCTTAAATTAATAAATATTCTAACAAGAAACCAATTTAAAAATATATATATATATAAAAAGAAATGTCCTCCTCAGAATTAGGGTCTGCAAAGTTTGACCCAGAAAATTAGAACTGGAAAAAATAATGGCCACAAAAGAAAATTCATAAAGGCAGAAATTATTATTTGCAATATTTGATATGGGCCAAAGTAGGGAAAAATCCACTAAAAAATGAATCAAATCTTTGTTGAGCTCAATGAAAATAATTTCAGAAAAATCAAAATGGAAGTGGGAAAAATTGGGATCCATTTAACTGTACTATAAAAAATTAAGGAAGTAGATCTTATCAGTGGACTCCTCATGGAATAAGGGATAAGTGGTTTCCTCTGAAGAGGTGTCATATGTTGAATTTGATGGTGTCTCTTCCTGTTCCTCTCCACACCTTACACAGAATGAGGCAACTAAACCACACTCCACATCCTCAGGCTCACAGCGAGGCTGGGTGGCAAAGCCGCCCCCATGTACGAGATTACATGTGGAGCTCCGGGGACCAGGGGGCAGAGCTGACCTGAACATCATTCATGCCCTCATCACTCATCATTTATTGCAGGACCCTCTCACACTCTTTCCCTGGTGTCACATCTACGCCTGCTATGAAGAGGACCTCAAAACTGAAGACTTTTAAAGCATTAAGTCATCTTGAAAAACACCTGATGGCGCAGTGGTTAAGAATCTGCCTGCCAATGCAGGGGACACGGGTTCAAGCCCTGGTCCGGGAGGATCCCTCATGCGGCAGAGCGGCTGGGCCTGTGCACCACAACTACTGAGTCTGTGCTCTAGAGCCCGCCAGCCACAACTGCTGAGCCCCTGCACTGCAACTGCTGAGGCCCGCGCGCCTAGAGCCCGTGCTCCACAACAAGAGAGGCCATCGCAATGAGAAGTCCACGCACCGCATCGAAGAGTGGCCCTCTCTCGCTGCAACTGGAGAAAGCCCGCGCACAGCAACGAAGACCCAACGCAGCCAAAAATAAATAAATTAATTAATTTTTTAAAGAAAAACATCTGCTTCAGTTGTTTCCAACCTGAGGCCGCAGCATCCTCAAAACTAAATGCAGACTGAATAAATAACAGATGTTCTACCATTTATTTTTAAATGCCACTAAATTAGTTCTAGTGCTTTCTCATTCTGTAACTTTTCAATCAACAGATTCTAAAAGCCCAAAAATTATTCTGTGGGAGTGCATGGCATCTTTTTAAGATTAAATGAAATCTTTAAAGCCAAAATTGATGCAGTCCAATCCCTTCATTTTACACATGAGGAACAGGTAAGCTCAGTGACTTACTGAGGGCTACTTATTGAATTAATAACAGAGCTGGATCTAAATAGTTGTACTCCTGCTTGCACACCAAAGGCTCTACTAGATTTCTTTCTAAGGAAGGTCAAACTGAAACATGGCTCTATGCCTTTAAATTTGCTTCTTCTGAGGTTTTTGTTTTGTTTTGTTTTTTGGGGGTGTGTTTGTGTGTGTGTGTGTGTGTAATTAGTGGTAGCTAAGTCCAAATATCCTAGAGAAGCTGGAAAAATAAAACATCACACTGATCTTCGGTAAATAAGTATTATATGACAACCATACCTAATTTAAGTGAAATTTTATCATTGATATGAGAAAAGTGACTTTTTTCTTCCTAAGCCAACTTAAGACAATGAAAACAAAGTCTCCATGATTGTGACCTACTGTTCCCTCTTCCAGGCATATAGTCACCCTGGTAGAGTTTCCCAGCCTCTTTGGTGGCCAGGTGAATCTATGAGACTAATGTGATGAAGGACTTGCCAACAGGATGTAAACAGAAGTGATGTGTGCAATTTATGCCTTACTTGCTTAGAAGACAGTTTCTTGCCTTGGATCTTTTTCTGTCTCTTCTCCTTCCCATCAGCTGGACTATGACCACATCTATAAGCCAGCTCTGACTTAGCAGACAAAGTTAATGCCCCCACATGATGGCGGAACAAAAGTAGGGCAGGCACTGAAGTCTCCGAGTGACTGCGTGGAGCATAACGGTCCATCAGCCCAGATCACGAAAGCTTTGGTCCACGTCACCCACTGTACTTTGGGGACTCCTGGTTACACTCATTCTGCCTTTACTATAATTTATACTGTGAGCAAACATTTTTTTGCCCTTTGGGGGCATTAAGAAAGAAAACTAAGGTCATCACCTTGCCACATTGGCCAAGATATATTTAATTCTAGATTAGTCTGTACAGTGTCTGACTGAGGGGGAAAAATGCCAACTCTGTGTTTTGGGATCAAAAGTGTGGGTCTGGTTCATGTTAAAAAAGTAAGCCATAGATGTCTGACCCATATTTTAGGGATCTCTATCACCTAACAAATAGTTTTTTAAAAAATCTCCTCCTGTTTTCATAATTCCTACTGAAAGAATTATGTGAACAGGCAGAGAAATAAACATGAGAACTATGCTGTGCATTTCATTGAAAAAATATTTATACTTCTGAAATCTTAATAGTAGAGCATTAATTTAAATCATTGACATTACTAAAATATTTTCATGTTGATCTTTTGAACTGCACTCTCTCCCCTTTACACTAAGGGAGCTTTGTAATGGGTCTTCTGGCAACGATGGGAGAAAGGGAATTCTAAGTCCTTTTCCCCTTTTGCCATATCCCTGAGCTCCCAACTTGACACTTTACCTGAACTCATATCCAGATGCAGCTAGATTGGGAGAGAAGGGCCTGTAAGTTTGGGTGCCTGGGTCCTCCTGAAAAATAGAGTGTTCCCTGGGGACACTCTTTTCCTAGAGACACAAGAGCCTGAAAACAATGTTATCAATGTTCCTGCCAGCCACCCAATTGATGTCATCATGGAGCCCACACACAGAGAAGGGATGTTCACCTTCTCTTCCTCTCCTTCCCCATCCTGCAAAGCAAGACCCAGCCACCCTTGTCCAAGAAAGTACCAACCCCTCCCTGCTGGGCATCTCCAGGGAAAATGGATTCAATGAACCCTCTTATTCCTTTCTGGTTTTAAAATCTCATAATTCCATTATTTCTAATTGGAAGTTTCTTCTCTCCGATGGGAAAACCAAGTACTTTGTCCCCAGTCTGCTCTGTATACCTGAATCTCTCTCTCTTTCTCAGCCTGCTTACAACTCCCATTGTTCTCCCAAAGGACTGACGGTGGCTGAGTACTTTCTTTAACATGAACGCATCTTTTTGTTCTTGTCTAACCATTCAAGTCAGGTAATTTCCAGTTCTTAAATTAGGGATTGGGCAATCTGAAACCCAATCTGTGTGTCATTTTCAAAAAAAATTGTTGCAATAAATGTAACCCCATCCTCCTCCTCCCAACATGTGAAAAAGAGATTAAATCAGGTTTGGTGCACTACATCCATCCAAGTCCAGAAATATGTAATAGAGTACCCTTCCAAGGCGCAGGGAAAGGATTTCTTAGCTCTTTCTCATTTTGTCTACTCTGATTCATGGATGTTCAGACTTTCCAATCACTTTCTAAAGGAAGTGAAAGTTCTTCACAGAATATAACCTTCTCCTGCTGCTACTCCTAGCTCAGTACCCACCAATAATCCCCATTGAAGATCTGACAATATTGAAAAAATTTTCATAAAGGCTATGGCATTATAGATAATAAATATGTAATACTGTGAAATACAGTTCCTGTTAACAATCTGTTTGTATTAATTTAAAGGTTGAATTGACCTACCATATCTTCAAAGAAACAGCAATTAAGGATACCATTAGTATTTTATTGCTTTGTAACAGTTAGCAGGGTCATGAAAAACTTTTTCCTCATTCAACTCTGTATTAAAACCATTCCTTATCTAGAGACAACATCTTTGACTGACTTTAATCAGAACAATCATCCTCCAAAAATTTAATTATTGGCTTTTGCATAATACAATGAGCTGATACAACCTAAATCTTACACCATATTATCAACTGACACAGTAGGTCTTGGGTAGACCAGCAGTGTTAGAACTTTTGGCAGGACATTGGGTTGATGGTGTCAAAAGTCATGTAAATACAGAGTTCCAGTTAATTTATTTTTAAGCTCATTCTCTCCATCTAATCCAGACTGCAACTTAGATCACAGAAATCTCTTCCTTCCTTTTCTGGCAGAAGCAAAAGTCAACACAGCTTCCCTCCCAGCTATAAAACAGACAGAGAGACCAATATATTTTTGAAGACCATATTCAGTGACAGTCAAGTTTAGAGATATGCTTTATTGCAACCATTGATTATAAATAGTGCAATAATTCAAGCAGTCACCTTCCTTCCATTGTTTGACCCCAAAATGTTAAGTATAAATATGCAATGCTCCTCACAGACAAATGAGATTTCAGGAAGCAGAATTGCTTTATGATCAAACTAAAACCTATTTAATAAAAAGCCTTTAATAGAGCTGTGGTTGAAAGCCAGTCAAAAGCAATGACATATGATAAATGTTCTACCTCATAATAAAATCATAAGGATAATTCAACCCAATGCTCGCACCATTCTTGTGTTCTCCATTTATATGTTGACACTCCATAGTGTGACTGAAGAAGAATCGACACATTAAAAAGAAAAGAGAGAGAGAGAGTGAGAGAGAGACAGAAGTATCACTTTCCTTCAAATGGAGAGAAGGCAATGTGAACTCTTATTCACATTGTACACACACACACACCACCCACAGCTAAATATATATACTTCTCTAGTGTCTCTGGGAGCTTATTTTAAGTGAAATCTTTAGAAAGCTGTATTAAAGAATCCATCTATCAGAGAAAACTCTGAACCCTCCATTCTTAATGGTTAAAAAATCTTTATTTCTAAACTCAACTGTGAGTACTCATATAAGCTTCAAGTTAGTCTTGAAGAGAAACATTCGCTAAGTCACTGTCCTAGCCTAAATGAAGTTGGGATCAATCTTGATGATCTGAGATCACTTAAATGATCACTTAAACCTAAAGGCCAGAGGTTGGACTAGGTAGTGTTTCCAAATTCTTGACAGATATGAATCAGAATTCAGGATACAGAATTGGAATTCCTGAAATTTCTCTGGAATTCCCCAAATCATAAACTATTATTAAAACTTTTAATATTCTTCATACTCTTTACTCATCACCATGGATATCTTAAAAATTGTTTAATTAATAAGAAATATTAACTTGATCAGTATTTACAGAGAACTGTAGCATATGGAAAATACTGAAACATTGAAAAACACCAGCAAACATTATCTGGTAATATTCAAATAACATCCGTATGTCCTAGCAAAATTAACAGCACTATACAGAATCAAAGTGTAAATTGCCAATTTAAGATCTTATTTTGTTTCCAAAACTCATTATTTCTTGGACCACCACTCAGAGGATTTGTATAAAATACACTATGTATATAAATTCATTAGTATTTATTTTATCTGCAAGAATGAGTCACCAATAGCAGCAGACTGGCCCACGAACAGATAGTTACAATGGCCTCAGCTACAAGCAAGGCTGGCTGATAGATTAAGACAGTTTTTCCCTCTGTGCTCTTAACCAGGTTCCTGGAAATGTCAGCCTTAACCTCAGAACCCACATGTTAATGTTTCTTGCTCGTGCTTTCAATTTGGCGTCAGTAGATTCCTTCCGATCAGTAGTTGCTCTATGTTGATCATTAAACTTTAGTTCTCACAGGAGAATTATACTTTTTTTTCTTTTTCCCAATTTCTTGACAGGTTTTTCCGGGGATTTAGAAAAATATAAGTTTCCTGAAAAATGTTGGGACGGAATTCCTGTGTGGACACACCAGGTTTGACAGGAGAAACAGAGAAGTTAAATAATGCAGAGTTCCATGATAGCATTTTGCTATATTTTCAATAGTTCCCAGCAAAAATATGAGGAACATGAAAAATGGTTCTTCAGCCATCCTTTATCTTAAAACTTCACCATCAGCTCTCTGCCCCTCAGCTCCCTCAGCCTCATATAGACACCAGCTCCCTTCCCTAATACCACATCCCCTAGGAACTTAGTTTCATTCCAGTTCATCTCTGGTCACAAAACTGATTCTGGCAAGACAGGGTGTTCAAACCATGTTCCATGGAACACTCCAGGGTCAGAGAACACCTGAGGGATACCTAGGGTGTGGGGTTTATGCAGCCCTCATCTCTGCTTTCAAACACAGCAGCTCCACATCTATCAGTTTAACAGAGCTGGTTTTTACCAAGAATTGTTTTGTGTGTTTAAAGGAACAGTTCTGCTACTAAAAAGAAACAGAAAAGAGTTGACAATTGCTGACTCAGATTGCCCTGCAAGGCTTTGGTGACACTTGGTGGTGCAGATCTCTGGGAGACTGAAGTCAGTTTCAGGCCGGGGCCTAAAAATCTAGTGTAGGATGGGACCACAGGAAAGGAATGCCTGTGGCACTAGAGGCTGGCCAGAGCCATCTCCTCTCAGCTCAAACCCTGGTGGTAAACATGGAATGACTCAGCCTTCAAAAACCCAACCATGGACTGAACCAGACCTTCTTGGTCTTTCTGGCCACGCATAACCCACCTGAACTGGTCCAGCAAACCAAGGACAAAGTTGGAAATGGAAAGACCTGCAGACTCTAAATTTCGTTGTATTTCTAAGTATTTTTCCCCCCAAATGAGTTTCGTATGATATTGCAAACACTTCTATGGAAATTGCAAAGTGGGTAGGACTTCCCTCCTTCTCCCCCTCCTTCTCCCCCTGCACTCCACTTTCTTTTGCCCCTTCTTCCTTCAGCTGCTGCTGCAACTTATTCTGCATCTGCTTCTTTTTCCTGAAGAACAGATTTCTCCCCATTGTGCTACAGAACAAACATCCTAAACTGCCATCCAGGATGCAGTCTGCTTAGCCAGTCAGTCAGCTTACGCCCTCTCCCTCCCTCCTTGGCCCTGCCCCTGCAAAACTCCAGGCCTGCTACACCTGTCACTGAACACAATTGTACTATTTCTCTCCTATGCCTCTGCTCACACCGAGCCCTCAGAATGGGTGCCCGTCCACACAACACCTCTGCCTGTTGAGATCCAACTTGCTCTCAAGGCTCTGTTCACACACACTTGAGCTGCCACTATTCCTCAAGTCATTGTCAATTCCCCTGGAAGATGAATGATCCATCACAGCACATAATACTCTACCTTAGAGGTACTACATTTTCAGTAAATATAAGGAAGGAATTAAACTAAATCCCCAAAACACACATAATGCTCTTCATGTAGTAAGCTTGGAAAATAGGTTATTGACTAGCTAACCAAATAGGAGAAGATGAAGGAAACATCCCAGAATATTTATGTTACCTTAGGTCTCAATTTCATGACATGCATTTTCTCATACAAAATGTAAAGAAACAAAAAGATCCTGGATTTTATTCAGGTGGAAATGTTTCCAGATTTTTTTTCATAATTTCACATATGTTCATTCTATAAAGTTTTCAAATCTTACGTTTAGCATTGTCAGAACAAATCTTAGCAAAAAGCCAACAGCTCCCCTGCCCAGGGTAGCAAATTCATAGGGTATGTTAGCAATAAGAACGTAGGGGTGGGGAATACTAAGTACATCATTCCCGACTACATACCCTCGTTACTTATCTTACCATCCTGTCTCAGCGACTTGGGATGTTGGATCTCCATGGCAGCAAGTGAATGGAAGATTGACACGTCGAAATAGATCAGACTGCCAAAACATATGCACTGAATAATTCAAACAAAAACCGTCTTGTTGGATAAACTGCAACTTTGATGATAAAGAGGGATACAGTGGACCAGGATCCATTGCTGCCTCAATTTCCTCTTCTGTAAAATGGGAATAATAACCACTTGTAGGGCTGTCATAAAGGTTAGATGACATATCTTGTAAGCTCTGTGAAAACAGGGATTATGTCCTGTTTACAATCCTTGCTGCACTGCCTCGACATGAGAGGCACTCAACAAATTTCTGGGGACTCAGAAAAATATGTAAATGTCCTGAGAAATGTCAGGAAGGAATTCCCACATGGAAACATTAGGTCTGACAGGCAAATAGATCAGTGAAATAATTCAGAGTTTCATAATAGCACTTTGCTGTGTTTTCAGATGGGATCCATCAAAAGTCCCAGAAACACTGTAAATAGATGAATGAGTAAATTTAGTTAATTAATAAAACCCTCAGCACAATACTTGGTATCTATTGAAAATTTAATAAACAAAGCTTTAAAAGCAGACTTTATAAAGAAAATGACTCAATCAGCAGATCATGTGTGGCAAAGTGCTCGCTGTACTTTCAGGCCAGGTCAGGCTGATGCTGGTATTTATTGGTATTTATCACCTTGTGTGAGGGAGGGGAAAGGCTTTGACCTTTACAGCTATGTGGTCACGTCTGCAGCATGAGCTTTTACCAAACTTAGCTGCAGTATCTGAAGAGCTCCAAGGACTCTTCCTTGAACCTGCAGAGAGCTGAGACATTCTATAGAGTCTGGAAGCAATTTACACTTCTAAGTGCCAGAACCCTGTTTTCCAACTCCCCATTGCCCTCTTATGACCTCCTGGGACTGCTCACTCTTCCTCGTAGCACCTTCCTCCTTCTGAGAATTAACAAGAAGGCAAGGAGGGAGGGGGGAGTCAAGGAACGTCCCTTTCTTCTGGACAATCATGGGTGATTTACTTTGTTCTTTTACCAAATATTTACTGAACACCTACTAAGTGATGGCCCTGAGAATACAATGGTGAACAAGACACAATTGCTGCCTCATGCAAAAGGTGATAATAATGGTGCTGAGGGAGGATGTGGGGACAGCTACAGCAGGAGCAAGTGGTGGGATGGAAGAAGGCAGCTCTACAGAGAGCTCTACATGCTGCTCTCAAACTGGTCTGGGGGATGGGCTCTATAGTCAGTCTTTGGCATTGGCTGAGGAGTACTGGGCACTCATCTGCCCCCAAATTCTTCCTCATGGGCCTGACATCTGACATATCATCATTTCATTAGAAAAGTGGATAAAGCAACTCTGAGGCTGGCGAGGCTGACCCTCCCTCCTTTAACAGATGTGGCACTAAAGCCCACAGGGACTACGTGACTTATTCAACACTATGGACCTAATTCAGGGCATCACCAAATCCATCAGGGCAAGTCCTAAACCCAGTTCAATGCCTTTGGCTTCCACACAGTTATCTAAACCATGTAGGAGTCTCCCTTTCGGATTAGCACAGCCTCCAGAAGAGAAGGGACTTGAGAGGAATGATAGCCCTTCATTCCAGCACTTCTAGCACACCAACTCCAGTGATTCCATGCAATGAGCCAGTTATCAGGAACATCTTTCTGTTTCCACATGCCTCGGCCCCTACGAGCAGCTCCCAGCTGCCTCTTGCTGCAGCTGTCTGACTAAGCTGATCTCACTGGGAGCCTGGCTCTAGAAACATAGCAGCTAATACACGTAGCGTGCTTGCTAGGGGCCAGGCACTGATCTAAGTGTCTCTACATGTATGAAACCATTTAATGCTCACAGCAACCTATAAAGGAATTAGGTACTATTATTATTCCCATTTTGCAACCAAGGAAACTGAGGTGCAAAGAAATTAAGTAAATTGCTCAAGGCCTCAGAGCAAGTTTGTGAGGATTCAGACTCAGGCAGTGAGGCTCCAGAGTGCATGCCCTGAACTACTACTCTATACTTATTCCTGTCTATTATCTATGGCTGGATAAAAACCACTCCAAACTTAGTAGCTTAAAACAATACAAATCGGTTTTGTTCACCATTCTGTGTGTGAGAAATTCAAGCAGGAAACAGTAAAGACAGTTCATCTCTGTTCCATGACATGTGGGGCTTCAGCTGGGATGGCTCAAATGACTTCACAGAGGTTGTATGTTTGAGGCCTCGGATTTTCCTTCACCTGGTCTCTCCATGAGGCTAATATGGGCTTCCCCACAGCATGGTGGTATCACAGTTCCAAAAAGGAGCATTCCAATACGCAAGTGCTTAGTAAGCTTCTGTCTGCATCAGACTTGCTAATTGGCCAAATTAAGTCACATGAGCCAAGCCCAGAGTCCACAGGGGGGAATAGTACATAAGCGGGGAATACCAGAAGGTGGGGTTCATCTGGGACCACCAGAGGAACATCTTACTACACCAGACAAGTGGGACACAAAAGTAGGGTGAGAACAACAGATCTTGGGGCAGGGTTTCTGCTTCATTTTTTCCCTGTACTGCCTTTTACAATGAACATGCTCCCCAGAGGAAGAAGGAGCCTAAAGCCAGTGCATATTACATTACAAAGTGCGGGGACAAGGCTTTCTAGCCTCACAGACAGTTGTCATTTTTGGACACAAAGGACAGCATCAATTGATTCACAATCTGAATTTGCTTTCACCTCATTTGAAGAGACCCGAGATAAATAAACCATTCAGGATGCTGAATAGGTTAATGGAAAGTTTTCTTGAAAATAATATTATAGATTTCCAAGGGACTTCAAGATGTCCTACATCAGATGTAAACTGTTAATGTTAATAAAATAAAGTAGAACAAAAAAACCCCCTGTGTCTTTAGCAAGTTTGTCACTCAGTAAAACCTGATTGGAGAAAAAAATAAGTTAATACCAGGCTGTTGAGACATCATTTTAAAAAATGAGCAGGTCAATAATTTTCTGAGGTACCAGGTGAGGAACTTGAAAAAACTACCCAGATATCCTTCCTTTGCTCAGAAAACAATAGAACCACCTAGAAATTTCAGTCCAGTGAGTAGAATCCTGCTTCTATTCCCAAATGATACAAGTCATTTATTTCTCTACTGCTTTAATTCCTCAGTTTTAAGTTTCAATGATTGAGGAAAAAATTTTTAAGTCTAAATTCTAATTTTAAAAGTAAGTTTTGGCCCCATTCCTCACCTAAAACCAATCAAAGTTAATCATACTGTAGCAAATAATTTAATTATAATTATATAATTATAATTCAGTTCAGTTCCTGTCACACAGGTACATTTTTACACTGCTAGAAGCGTCATTTTAGCAATGAACTACTAATATGTACATCTATCTGTATTGTGTATCTATGAGTATGAACTTGCATTTACTCTGTTCTGAAGTGTAACTGAAGTTATATGAGGTAATGTGAGGCAAAGCTGTAAACCAACACACAGAATGACCTGTGTTTAGAACTCACTTGTCCCAGTAAAACCACACAGAGATAAACATGCACACCCTTCAAAATATGGAGCAGTTGAATTTAATTCTGTTACCCTCAGTCAGTTAATTAGAAAGAATTCATTGGTGATGTCATTATGTCACGCTTGGGACAAAATACATTAGAGTGATCAGACAAAATGTGGCAGCCAGAATTTCCAGGGCTGAGCAGAGATGTGATGGTGTTTTTAGAAAGCATTCCCAGATTAGAGTGGAGAAACTCTTGAGTCATTTTCAACCACTAACTCTTCTGAGAGAGCCCATTGCCAGCAAGTTCATAGAAGACCATAATTCACCAAGAGTTCTCTTAAGAAACTGAGTTATCCGTGGTGATTTAAGACTCTCAAAATACAAAAGAAATGTACAATTCTGTAAGAGCCTTGGACTCTGTAATTCCAGAAATGGAGACACGTCTAAGTTCACACTGCTAATTTTCTAGAGTTCAAGGGAGAGAGGCCAAATCTACACGCAGAATGAAGGAATTTGTAAGGGTTCTGTAGTGTTCACACATGTACCTAGGCACAGCATTTTGGAAAGAGCTAAATCTATTGGACAGATTTCATTCATACCTGCTAGAAAATGTGATGACCCCTATCCCACCAGAGCAATCTACAATTTACCAAGTGCTTCCGGGTACACGATCTCATCTGATCCACATGTCTATGCTTGAAAGTGGGTATTAGAGCCCCCATTTTGAGGTGAAGAACACAGGATGGGAGAATTTTAATCTACTTACCCAAGGTCACACCCCTACTGAGTGGCAGTGCTGCAACTTGATCCTAAGTCGCCCAGACAGACTTGATCCCAGACAGACTTGATCCAAGACGGTGCTCTTTATACCAGGCAGAGCCTCACCCTCCCACTTCCTCTGTCTCCCTTTGGTTCTTAAAAGTGTTCTCAAAAGATCATCTCAACTGCTGAAAAACTCTTGATCTCATGTTTAGTCAACTCTCCATATCCATGGAGTAGGGAAAAGTTATTTTTGAAAAGATGAAATCTCTTAAAGTGAGAGTTTTATAAGGCAGTATTTCCCTGAGGATGTTGCATAGAAATTTTGAGACAAGTCAAATTAAAGTGGCTATTCCATTCTCTTAGAGCTCTAAGATTCAGAGTCCCTGACCTCTTGGGGTCAAGGTTTTCTCATTGATACAGGTCTCAACTAGAAGATATCTCAAGCCTTTTCTGAGCCTATGATTCTATGATAATACCTATAGCCCCTAAATCTTCTTTGAATTATGATAGCTAGAACCCACCTCCTCTATCCCAGCCAGAAATAACTGCTATCAAGATGTTTTCCTTCTTAGGAAAAGCTATCAAGAAGGGGGCTTCACAAAAGGAAAGAGAGTTAACATTTATAACTGTCCACCCTGATAGTTGCCTTATACATGATATTTCACTCAACTTAACCCTCACAACCATCCTATTATTCTTATATTAGAGAGGAGGAAAAGCAGATGCAGAGAAACTTAGTTTGTACAAGGTCACAAAAGCTATTATCAGCAGAGCTAGGATTCAAACTATTTGCTTTCAAAGCCTCTGTTCTCTTTCCACGGACCTATTTTGGCAATAGACAAGCTAAAGATCAAGAATACAGATAAAATGAAACGTTAGCCCCTAAATAATAGAAAAAGTACTGGAGAAAGGTGAATTCCTCAGATAATGAGCAGTGGCAGGATTGAAAGAGTATAGATTTTATGGTGCTATGTTCCCAAAGTGTCCAATGGAAATGCTCTGACAGGGGAAAAAGCATTGACCTGGGAGTCAAGAGACCAGGGTTCTGGTCCTGATTCTTCTCATGTTCAAGGAAATACATTTTTAAACGCCATGCCCTAAGTAAGTAGTAATTCTGACTACAGGCTAGAAAATAATAACAACAATAGCAGTTAACATTCTTGGGGTACTTACATTGTGCCAATCACTATACCTGGCATTGCCTCATTTTCATCCTTACGATAACCCTAAAAGGTGAATATATGATTATCCCCATTTTACAGATGAGAAAACCAAAGCACATAAAAGTGATGTAGCCTCCTCAAGGCTGTACAGTAAGTGTAGAGCCGTGATGCAAAACAAAGGAACCTGATTCCAGTGCCCAAGTGCTTAGCCTCCATGCTTTGAGTACAAGACCCCTATATATGTGGCTAAAAATCACTTAGAAATGCAAATCCAAAAAGCAGGTTAGGGGAGAAAGACTTCATTGAAACACCAGATGCCCCACCAAGAGAGTGCCTTACATAGTGTCATTATTATGCTTCAAGAACTGGCTCTGCCAGAGGTTACACTTGAGTATCTGAACATTTTGGTCAGAACACCTGGTATGACCACATAAAACTGCATCTAACAGAAACCCAACAACAGTGGCTTAACTGAATCAAGGTCTACTTATCTCACATAACAAGCAGTCCTGGGCTGCACAGCTGCCACACTGACTTAGGGACCAGTCCAAGGGCTCCTCTTGCCTTTCCAGGCTGCCACCCTTAAGAGTGTTGCTGTCACCCTCTTGTTTGAAAGACGGATGCTGCATTTCCCTACCCCACCAGATATGGAGTAACTAGCCACATGTGGCTATTTCAACTTAAATTAAAATAAATCAAAAATTCAGTTCCTCAGTTACGCTAGCTACAGTTCACGTGTTCAATAGTCACATGGGGCTAATGGCTACTATATTGGCCAGTGCAGATGTAGCACATTTCCATCATCTGCGGACATTTTATTACACAGCATTGCTCTAGACATCACATCTGCAAACTTGGCAGGAAGATGGGAAAGGGGGGGGGGTGGAAATTAATGCCAAATGAGACTATGCCCTTTTAACAAGAAAACAATAGCTTTCATAGAGTCCTCAATCCACAGGATCTTGCTTTCATTTCATTGGTCAGAATTACACCATTCCTAGATCTAAAGGAGTTTTGTTAAGTGGGTCTATTGCTGCCCTGAACTAAAATGGGAGCTGTGGGTAAGGAAGAGGAAAGAATGTATAATTAGCTAAGCAAGTAGCTATCTTTGCTAGCCTCATCATCACGTGTGAGCTGTACTTAGGCCAGGTTTACCAAAACAGAATGGAAAGGCTAGGCAGTGAACATCTGTCATTGCACAGATGTGGGAGCCTGTGCAGGCAAAGGCAGTAAGTCAGTGATGACTGCCACCTGGTAGTTCCTCTCAGGCATGAATGAACACTGAAGCAGGAAAAACAATGTGTCTAGAATTGTCCAGAAAGAACCCTGGCTCTTAAGCCCTTAGGCCTTCACCAGTTGGAATTTCAGGATGACAGACTGTATTGGGCAAAGGATATGGTCACGCTGGAGGAGAAAGTTGGCCTGCTGTCTGCCCCACAGACATGGCTAATGTGGGCAGTGGCCAGCTTCTCTGAGGTGGCCACCTGGCCTGACATGGCCTCTGAAGTTCACTTCCTCCCAGGCTTTCTTAAGGAGATGAGCATTTTCACTGGGCTCAGACTGCACATGACCTGGGAGGGTTTGCATAATGGATACGATAGCAAGAAGGATGGCTGCAGATAGCTTTCAGGACTCCAGCTGGCAAAGCCCTAAACTCCTGCGGTAATGAATTCAAATTGTGGTGGCATAAAAATGGGGGGTAACAACATCTGGTTGCCTGTACAGTCATAAATGGAGTGTCTCGAGATGATAGTGAGCAAGAGGTGAGAGCTGGGGTTAGGAGAATGAAGGTAAACTTTGCTTCAACATTTTGTCTCTGGCCAGTCTACAGGAAAACAAAAAATAATTGTATATAAATATGTAAAGACAAAAGGCAATGAGCTTACATCTTTCACTTATTGTCACCAGCCCTTTGTCTAACTCCAGTTTTTGACAAATGCTTGTTTTTTGTTGTTGATAGAACAAAAGGATGACTTCGTTTGAGATGCATCAGGAGACAAGGAAAATGATTTGTTTGACCCTAAGTAATTTTTCATGAGGAAAAGCAATGATGACACTTAGTTATTTCATCTCTAACAGACGCAAACCCATCCCCAAAAAGACATCTGGAAGCTGAAACAATGAACTGATACGTTGCATCAATGATCACGTTGATGGCTATTTTGAAATAAGGAGATGGCAAAAAGAAGTCTGAAAAAGCATTTGGAAATAAAATCTATTGCTATCTAGATCTTTTAGTAAATAAACATCCAGCCCTGAAACTATGATTCAGTGTGAGATGAAAGGTGGGGAGAGGAAAGGGAAGGAATTCTGCCAAATATGTGCTGCAAGCCTATGAAACTTGGAGAACGTGAAACCCTTAGCTACTCTTGAAGAGAGAGGAGCCCCATTGCTATTGTTTAGATCCATGGCCAGGATTATATTTGCTGAAAAGGTTGAGATTGATCCATTTATCCAGATGGTATTAGTTTCCTGAGTCTGTCATAACAAACGCCACATACTAGATGGCTTCAACAACAGAAATGTATTGTCTCACAGTCTTGGAGGCTAGAAGTCCAAAACCAAGGTGTCAGCAGAGTTAGTTCTTTCTGAAGGCTGTGAGGGAGAATCTGTTCCATGCATCTCTCCTGGCTTCCGATGGTTTGCCAGAAATCTTTGGTGTTCCTTGGTTTGTGTCAGCGTAAGTCCAGTCTTCACATGGCACTCTCCCTATGTCTTTGTGTCCAAATTTCCCCTTTTTATAAGACATAGTTATATTGGATTAGGGGCCACCCTCAGGGCCTCATCTTAACTTGATCAAATGCAAAGACCCTAATTCCAAATAAGATCACATTCATCGGGACTGGGGGTTAGGACTTCAGCATTTTTTGAGGGGATGCAATTCAATCCATAACACCAGGTAGCCCTAGTCAAAGAATTACTTCACTTTTCCACTTTGTCATTGTAGACCAGGCTATGTAAAAATTAACTTGATGGTATCACTTTTGTTCCTTAGGAATTACTGACACAGAAAAACAGCCCCTCTCGTTTTCTGGATGTTTTCAAGCTATAGTCCTTTTCTTTATAAAGCTCAAAACATATTGTTCCAATCTAGGACTCAGTATTAGATATTTCCAGTAGCTTTCTCTACGTTCTCACCTTTTAACCCACGTAAGAAAGTCAAGACCTTGAATTTGGAACCTACTCCTGTTTTAAAGTTTAGTGCCTTCCTTAATCTAATTCAAAAATTAGAAAGTTTGGATATTTAATACAATTCAACCAGCCTTTGCAGATAAATTTCTCTGTGTCAGGCATTGTGCTGGAGATTTGAGGACAAATTCCATGATTCTGCTACCTGGTTGCTGCTGAAGGGAGAGTCCAGAATGGCTGGTCCCTCCTCACCTAATCATTCTCAGCTCTCACAAGTGGAAAGAATAGAGGGCAAGGTGGGGATCTCTGCTTTTAAACAAGTTGCTGCATTTTTAGGGAAGCAATAAAAAAATTGAGTGACTTTATTTAGAGGGCCCAGAAATTCCATAAGCCCAAGCCCAACTCCACATTAATGTTCTTTTCCTTGTCCTGCTACTTAAGGTCTGTTCCCAAGGGTTCCAGAACACAGAATAGAACTGACGTTCCTTTGCTACACCCTCTTCTTTTCCCACTCTTCCCACCCCCAAAATAAATGAAGAGATAAGAGAAAAATACTCAAAATCACTTCCTGTAAAAAAAAAAATCCAAGAGATCATGGATCAAGTGAGTGTGTTAGGGGTGGTTTTGACTTTTTTTTTAATAACCTCCCAGAAAACAGCACTTACAGACTCTGTTGAACACTATTAAGTCACCCATCATTATTCTCTTTTCAAAGCTAAATAATCTCAGTTACTTTAACCTTTTCTCCCTGGTCCTATTTTATAACCTTCTGATTATCTGCTCTCCTGGACCCTGTCTGAGTTCTTTTCAATTTTACAGTCAAAAACTGGATGCTATAATCAACTCAGTGCTGAACCCACGTGAAGGATGCTGCAAAGAGTAAAAACACTGTTGTAGCCTAAGACGTGTGGGCAGGGAAAGGGAGGGGCAGTGGATGTGGGATAAGTACAGGATTGCAAATGATTAACAAATAAAATGCATGCTATAAGTGCCAAAGAGCACTGGTGCTAACTGGACAGGCTTTCCCCCCAGAAACATCAGCATGTGATATAAGGCACAGGAAATGTTGAGGCTGACAATTTCTCTGTTAGGAATGGCCTCGTGTCAGCAGTGTTTGGGAAGCTTACCGGGAGGATGTCAGTGGCACGACAAGTTAGCTCACAGGCCTCCACTTACAACATAATCACGGTCACTTTGTGACAGCGATTGGGCCATTCGTTTCGTGGGGAGATTTGTCCGTCTTGTCAAGGGCTCTCCAACAAGCCACTTAGAGACTAGTAGCAGTGAGGACGTGGCAGCACCGATGCTGCCCCGCTGCAAACTCCTTTGGCCCCGAGCCTCTATCACAGCCCTAAACTATGTTTAACTGGACCAAAGTTCTGTACAGCCTTCCATGGGCTGCTTTAGGAAGCTCACTGCTTCCCGGGCTCACCTTTCCTCGGGCACCCAAGCCTCACGAAGACCTTTTTCCCTTTACAGCCAATAGGATAAACCAAGTGTGCTCCTTACTACTTACCATCTTCACTGCTCCTGGTGTATCTCCTTCCTCATCTATTTCCCAAGACCACCAGTCATATTCTAATTTCCTCCCAACCTCAATACAAAAGATTCCATGGTAAGAAAGTCATCCTCCAGTCTACCCTTTATTTATGTTGCCCCTAATTTATTCTTCATATTCCTTCTTTCCCTCCCACCCTCCTCCCCACACTCCCCACCCATTTTACACACACACACACACACATCTCCCCCTTCATAAAAACATTTAGTTCCTGAGTTGACTCCCAGATAAACAAAATTGACCTTTATTTTGCAATCCATTCAAATCTCATCCTTTGAGCATCCAGGACTTACTTGTCATTGTAATCTAGACCAGGGGATAGATTATCCAAGTACCTGCACACTCCTCCCTTCAGGCTTTCAAATTCACAGGCCTCAGTGAATGAAAGGGACATGTAATCTTGGGTAATAACAGAAAATTTCATGGAAAACCCCAGGCATTACAGGGAGTGCAAACTCAAAGTAATCAAGTAGAGCAACAAACACAGAATTTACTGGGAGAACAAAGGTTATGGGAGAGCCTCTACTTATTTTTCATGATACAAACAATTCTATTGACTCTTTAACTTCCCATCCCAAGACCTTCCTGTATCATTCGGTATTTGATGAAGATGAAATGCAACAGGATCACATGTCATGTCATTTATGATAACTTAGCATTATGGTTGGTTGGGAAATAAGACCAGGCATATGAGGCTCACAAATTTGCTTGCTGTAAATTCCCAGCACCTGTTTATTATGCATCTTTACTGAGAAAATAACCCCAGTAATATTATAGAGTGTGGCTCATAAATGCTATTAACCATTTCTGGTGCACATTACAAATTTAAAAGGTTTTTAACTTTACAAACAATCCATAGGTTTATGAATTAAAAGCCACTGAAATAAATCATCCTTGGCAATGAAAAAGAAAAAAGGGCATGATATAATTCCTATTTGTCAAGGTATAATGATGTCATCGTCCATTTATCCTCTGCACTTAAAGGTTGAAGCTATTCAACAAAGCTCTCCTCAGCCAAATATATCTAGTACCTTAATGGAGGCCACGGCACAGGTTTCTGATTAGTTCACACATCACTCACCAATTAGAACAGAAGGCAAAACTTGTTTTTTCCTATCCTGAGCAATTCATTTGAACAATAACCTTTAATGTAATGAATAACAGCAAGATCTTAAAAAATGTGATCACCTTTACATGATCTCTCTGAGTAGTTTAAAGATTAAACAGATTTGTTTCTGGAGGTGCTATTTGTATCCCAAACACTGTTTTGATTTAGTGGTTCTTTTAACCAATAATTCAGTTAACCTTCAAAAAGACAGAATATGCGGTAAGGGGCTGTTGGTCAAGTTCTACCTTAAAGACAACGTGTACCTATTTACAGGTCTGCCATGAGCTGTTGGACAGGTTGTTCACTGCTCAAGAGCGCCAAATTGAGGCCCAGTATGGACTGAAATACAGCCTTCAATCCAGAGAACAATCCTCATGCCCTGACATTGGCTGCATTTGCCAGGGGAATGGGGCACATGTTGTCATACAGACTACTGGCATCCTTTGTACTTAGGGAGTATTGGATATAGGATAATCTTAGAAAGAACTGTCTTAATTCTGCCTTTATGGCTGCCCACATGCTGGGGAGTACCAGGCAACACCAATTCCTCACTCAAGATTCAGTGCTGGTTGAGTGTAAATTGAACGTGCCAAAGAGCTCAGTGAAAGGCCTGGCCTCCTTTAAATTCTATTCAGTGATGGAGAACATCACCTCTCAGCACTCCCCTGGGAGATTCGTTCTGGTTAGGAAAATGGTTTGAGAAGATGTTGGGATAAAAGTAAAGTCTAAGAACATGAAGCTTCAGAGAAAGGGGGTGTTACTCTAGATGTTAGAAGGGATAAATAGAGAGTGGGCTGTAAGAGGGAGAAGGCGAGGCTTCAAAAGGAAAAGGGGGAAAGATCAGAGAAAAGAGAAAGGAGTATTATGGCCCATGCTTCCTGTTGTGAAACCTCACCCCCTCCTATAAACCCCGTCCAAACACTCTTCATTTTGTAGTGAAGTCTACAAAAATCACAAGATTCTTGGTATAATTGGTTGCTTGCAAAAAAATTTAAAATAGTTAAGCGATTCAATTCTGCTTCCAGGTCAAAGTAGACATATCAAGTGAGACTGCAGGTGCCAGAAAAACCCCAGGTGTGTGACTTCAATTTCTTCCAGCCGTGAAATCTGGGGCCTGAAGACAATCTCTCTTAGAACAAGGGGAGCTCCCCCACCCCAGAGTTCACATTACACTCTCTTTTACCGAGTGATAAAGAAAGATGTTTGTAATGTAAAAATAAGCACTTCAATGTTATATGTACATCATCTCATTTAATCTTCAGAGCATTTTTTACTGGGCAGATGGAATTATTCATCCCATTTTCCAGCTGAAGAAACTGAGACTTGGACGCAGTTATCTAATCTGCCCAGAGTGACAAAGCCCATGAGAAATGGAGCTGGAATTGGTATCCAGCACTTTCAGAATCCAGAGGCTCTATTCTTTTTTTTTAATTGGGGTATAGTTGTTTTACAGTGTTGTGTTAGTTTCTACTGTACAGTGAAGTGGAGTTCCCGGTGCTATACCGCAGGTTCTCATTAGTTATCTATTTTATACATATTAGTGTATATATGTCAATCCCAATCTCCCAATTCTTCCCAACCCCCCCCCACCTTTTGCCCCTTGGTGTCTATACGTTTGTTCTCTACATCTGTGTGTCTACTTCTGCCTTGCAAACCGGTTCATCTGTACCATTTTTCTAGATTCCACATATATGCGTTAATATATATTTGTTTTTCTCTTTCTGAATTACTTCACTCTGTATGACTCTGTATTCTTTTTCTTTAAATGGTGGTAAAATCCACATAACATAAAATTCACCATTTTAACCATTTTAAAGTGTACAATTCAGGGGCATTTAGTACATTCACAATGTTATCACTGTCTAGATCAAGAACATTTTCATCAACCCAAAAGGAAACCCTTTATGCTTTAAGCAGCCACTCCCCACTCTCCTCCCCACACCCCTCCCTCCAACCACCCAGAAACCACTAATTTGCTTTCTGTCTCTCTGGCTTTGCTGAGGCCCTGTTCTTATCCATTGGTCTATACTATACCCGGCACCCTGGTGAAACATGGAAGAGGCCTTAGGGTGCTCACAGCAGCCCCCAACTGAATCATGGGGATTAAGAGCCAGAGCTGGACAACAAAAAACAGTGGGATATTGAGAGGGTAAGAGGCTCTTCTAGTAGCTTTACTTGTAAAGCTACATTTTCAGTGCCTGGGTCTCTGAGCAAGATACAGATTAATTTAAAGATGTGAGGGGAGTTGAAACTTGAAAGCTTAAGTTACAGAAAAAGATGAAAAGATTCCAATGGATCCAGCTTAGTAAACCATGGGGGTGAAGAAATGGAAATAATCATTAAGTGAGCAGGAATACATATGGAAAGGCTTTTGAGTAGAGAGAGTCCCTCCAGGTTATGGGAAATGATTCAAGAAAGTGAGAGCTTTTAACAAATGAACACAATCTGTTTTTTAAATTTTCAAAACACTATTTTGTTCTCCATATTGTTTGGCTGTCTTAAAAACCAGAAACCACTGCACTCCTGGCTGCAGGAGATACAGACTATAACCTGTTACTGGGGGAGCGGGAGCAAGGGCGTCAGCCACTCGGTAGCCATCCAGCTAAACAGAACAAGATGAGAAGGAGCTAGAGCCAGGGGTTTGGATGCTTCTCTACCCCAGGTTCATGGATGGCCTTTGGGGTGGTCAACCCCATTGGGACCACTATTCGGGGTACTCTGAGAAAGGAATTACTCTATGTAAGCTTGTGTGAAGTTGAAACAAAAATAGCTGTCATATCTCTGGCCCAGGTGAAAGCTTTCCTAAGCTTTTTTGATTCCCAAAGAATCTAGTTCCCTTATTATTTCCCCAGGTTTTACCCTCCATTTAAAATAATCTACAGTCTTAGAACACAGGCTTTCAATTTCTCTGGAAGAATACTACTCTCTTATTCCCACATCACAGACAAATCTCTGGGTCCCACTTTTCTTTGATCCCTTTGTCTGTGGCTACCTGTACCCACCTGCTGCAAATCAGCCTAAGCAAGCAGCTTTCACCTAGGAGTCAGGGAAAGGATTACCGTGCCCAATAGGTTGTAGGAAGCTGGGGGTAAAACAAGAAGAGGCGGCATCTCCTCTGTCATAATTTAGGACTTGTTCTTGCCTCCGCATAGGTGGGAAAGCGGACTGGACGCCCTCCCTCCTGTCCCCTCCTGGCACATAAGCCCCTCCTGCACTCAGGCAGTTCCTAGCAGTGAAGACCTGAATGCCCAGCCCCCAAGCCTCCTCCCCCTTCATTCTGTGAGTGAACTGAGCCTTCCTCAGGCTGAGCATGGTTTGGCTTTTCCCCTTTGCTCCACCAGCTCTCTGCCATACTTGCTTCAAGGTGCAGCTCTCAGCCACTTGTAGCTTAATCTGGGCCCCGGGAATTTTTCCCTTTTCTGTATTTCTATATGTATTTTATAGTCTGTGCCACAAAATCTAGTATTTGAATCTAATTTAGAGCTTGGTTCTCAACCCTTAACTTTAGCTCATATTCCTATGGGTAACAGTGGCTCCTCATGGGGAACTGCTTTTGAGGTCAGAAGATCTAGGCTGAAGTCCTGCCTCTGCCCATTACTCTGTGACCTTGGATAAATCCTATAACTTCTCTTTGAAGAATAGGGATAATAACACTTGCTCACTCATTTACAATTATAAGCATCCAATGAGATCATGCGTGTGAAATTATATTGTAAAGCACACATGAACAATATATTTTTTAAATTTCACGAATCCAGGTCTTGTGTCTTCCAATTAAGCTGTGATTTCCTTACCAATCATCATCATTATCATCAATCAACTTTAAAAAAATAAAACAATGATATCTCCTTCTAAACTAATTTTTAGGCCTAAGTATTTATTTCCTTTCTCCTCTTAATGTAAATAAACATTTAAATGCTAACTTGAGCATGCCAAATAATTCAGGGTAGGCAATTCTTTTTAGGTTTCTGTGTCTTATTAACCTTATGCTAAGAACAAAATTCTGTCTTATCTACAATACTATATGCAGAAGAAAATACACTCAATACGGAATTTGTGAATTTAGATAGGCATTGAGATGAGTGTATCCATTATGGGGTTAAAGCAGGTTCAAGGCTGCAAAACAACTAAGAGTGAAAAGAATATTACAAAAAAGATATTTATATTGCTAAAGAGAACAAACTTTTTGAGCATTCTGGAAGTGCCTTTTTATATACAATTTATATGCTAATTGTAAATCATTTGAATATATTAGATAAAGCAGGTTCCCTAAGGACCTAGTGCTGGTACGATTTGTCCTTGAAAAAAACAAAGAGAGTTAAATGTTATAAAAGCCCAAGTCTCTGCAATGGCCTCAAGAGCCTACCTAGTCTGCCCCCAATGCTCTACAATTTTCTTCCTTGTTCCATCAGCTCTGGCCACACTGCCTTCCTTGCTGTTCCTTGACTAGACCCACCTTGGCACTGGCTGTTCTCTTCACTTGGAGTGCTCTATTCCAGGACTCCCATGGCTAACTGCTTCCCTTTCTTCAAGTCTTTGCCCAGACATCCCCTCCTCAGACAAGCTCCTCTGACCACACTACAGTAGTTGAATTTGCAGTACTCCATTTTGTACACTGTTATTCTGCTGTTTTTTTCCATAGCACTTATCACCTTTTAACATAATAGATAACATACTTCCTTCTTGAATGTATTGCCTCTCTCCCTGGTAGAATGTAAGCTCCACAGGCAGGAATTTTTGTACTGTTTATTACTGTACCCCAAGCACCTAGAACAGTACCTGGGATGTAGACACTCAATACATTGTTTTGAATGAAAGAATGCTAAAGCTGCTTGGTATTTGTAATGTGGAATTTGACTTCAGAGATCTACCTGGAAAGAGAGATTTCCAGGGAGACTGCAGAGATCTTCTGGTGAGAAAATGAAAACTAGTAGAACAGAAAAACAATGGAGCAGAGAAAATGAAAAACAGAAATGAGGAAGAGGAAATGGAAAGGGAATGAGGAAGGAGGGGTGAACCCATGGGTCCCCTTTCCCTCGTGGAACCAAAGACTTTTCCACACAATACATAGGTTGGTTTTAATTTTTTGTCTGTTTTGCTCTCTTTTAGGCTGGTGAGCAAGAAATTGAGAGTAGAGCTGAGACAATCTAAAGACTTCTGGGTGGCTTGTGGATTCCTGGAGTTCAGGGCAATTTGACAACCAGCCCAAAAGGGACTCAGCAATAAGAGAGCTGAAGAGGAGTAAATTTCTTCACCATCCCCACTCCAGAGGAGAAGGATGGGAGGGAAGAGGAACTGGCCAGCTCTTTAAATGAGCCACAGAGTTCATGGTAAATGTCTTTCATTTGATCAAACTTCTCAGTATGAACTGGATCTCATAGGGCTTACAAAGAGAGAGAGAGAGAGAGAGTGTGGGGGGGGGGGGAGGTAGAAGGAGGAAAGGTGGGGAAAGGGGTACTGGGCCTAATCTAAATGACATTCCCTTTTATAATTCATTCTAAACAGAATTGGATATTCATCCAAGTCTTTATCTGGACACTCATGGTCTTACTGAGTAAGCCGGGAGGTGATGCTTTTTAACAATCTATAATTCAGAATGCCCATGCCAACTTAGTGACATTGAGCCTTTAATCTGACACTTGGATCTAAAATATAAGTGTGACCTTGGAGGAAAATGAAGGAATTAGGTTCCCTCACTCCAGATTGTATAGGACTCCTTCTTGGTTGCAAGGACATATGTTAACTTCTTATTTTTCTCTAGAACCCTAATACCAAAGTGTTCTAATAAAATTCCCAGATTCAGGAAGGAAGGAAGGAAGGAGGAAAAGCAAGGTGGGAGGAATATCACTTATTTTCTTCCCCTGAAATATCATCCTCCCTTTGTCAGTTTCCCCTGTGGGTATGAAGTCACCTCTGAAGCTACCTGGCCTCTGCCACACCTGAGAGCAGAAGCTGCTTCAAAAAGGAAAAACACACTTAATGGAATCGGGTAGGAAGAATGTATATCAGCTGTATTTCTCAACTGAAAATTTAGCAAGATTCAGACTCGGCCTCCACTAGTTACTTAACAACTACCCTCAGGTCAAGAACAATCCCAAATGGTTGGGACATGAGCCTAATATTTTCTTTCACAAAACACAGCAAGAGACATGTTGGTTCCCTATATCTTTCTGTTCCCCAGTCTCATGCACTCCCCATAAAGCAAGCTTAATTGTGTTACACAATATGGAAGCAGGTTTTCAAAATGGAATTGGGTTTCTATTGATTGCCAGCCGATGAAATTCTCATTACACACAATGGGTCTGTAAGATGCTTCTTATGCCACTGCTCTGGGCGACATCCTGGGCACCTATGTTTTTTCAAGAGATGGCCACACGTAGTAATATAGTGGTTGAGAGTTTTATCTTTTCCCATTAGGCAGGAGTCATTTCAACAAGCTCTCCTTTGAAAGAGAACATGACAAGCTATATGACAGTTTGTCCTGTACTGTTATGAGCTCCCAGTCACAGGGACTAGAGTTTCTTTAAGCACAGACCTCCCTACAGATTAGAGCATATATCTTAAGCGCCAATGTTAAAGTTAATGCAAAAGTTCAGAGGTGCAAAATAATTTAAATGTGCCCAAGTAGTAGCAATAACATCTCTAAAATCTCGGCAGTGAATTATGGCTATGTGGAATATTAAAAATGCAAAGCTAACTCAATTTGCATTTGCAATGCCCCCTAGCTGTTACTGGGAAGGAGGAAATTGCTTTCTGCTGAATTCAAGGGCACACTACTTAGTGCTGTATTTAAGTCAAGGAGGAAAATCACTCATTTTTATTTTACCACTTAACTTGTGCTTATGTAATCTGTCTGGCACTGGAGTCAGTTGTCTGATATTAGTTTCAATCACAGAAAGAGAATATATAATTCAATCATTACACCTTTATTTTCACTTGCTTGGTGATCTCCCGGAGCCTTATTACCACCAGCAAATGCCAGTCTGTCATCAGTCAGTGCTTGACTCCGGGTCCATCTCTGACAGACAGCACCGGCCACAAGTTTATTATTTTTATTTTTGAGAAGGGGTATGAAGCGAGGGTAAGGTTACATTTCCCCAATCAGATGGACAGATAATGCATTCCTTCACTAGGGGCTCCCCCACCCCCAACCCATCATTCCTCATCCATAGGCTATCTCGCTCCCCATCAGGGAAATCCTCAAAGGTAGGGTAGACATGCAAATTAGTAGCTAATATATTGCAAAGCAGAAGCCTGCTTTCAACTTTGTGTCTTCTCCCACCTTGTTCCTCCTCCTTTCCAACTAGTCCTTCCTTCAACTGCTCCTTTTCATTTTCCCTTTTCGGTGGCATTGCCTGCTGCTGCCCTTCCAACATTGGGATGGATGTACAAAGAGCAGCTCTCCAGGCAGAAGAGGCAACAGTTGATGTTTCTTAAGATGGAAGCTCAATAAGAAAAACTACGTGAAGGGCGAGAGTCTGTTCAAGGGGGATAAGATTCCTCTGATTCACAAATAATGTGAGGATCCCTGGTTACAGTGAAAATGAGAGATAACAGTTTGGTGGCTGAGGTTGACCATAAATCCCAGTTAAGAGAAAACCACTTGGTGTTGGTCCATTTCCCATTGATCTTTGTGATTGTGTTTGACAATCATATTGGTCGTAAGTTGTTTTGTTTCCCTTTCCTCCACATTTCCTTGTATTTATTGCCTCATCAGGAGTCATTGCTTTTTTAAAAAATTTACCCTGGGTAGATATGATATGACTGATAATAGTGGATCTTAAACCTCAGTTTTATAAGAACTATATAGGCCACACACCCAGGAATTCTGACGCATTAGGTCTGAGTAGAGAGTCTAAGGATCTGCATTTTTAATAGGGACCCCTCTCCCCATCAAGTGGTTAGTTCCAGACTACTCTTTATGAAATGGCCTTTTGAAAGCCACAGAAAGAGGAAGATACTGTGGTGTAGTCTAGTCTAAATGGTCTCTCCACTCTCATCCCTTTCCTCCTCCTCCTCATTCTTCTCCTTCTCCCCTTCCCCTTCTTCTCCTCCTCCTTCTCCCATCCCCCTTCTTCTGCTTCTTCCCTCTCTCTCTCTCTCTCTCTCACACACACACACACACTTGCTTTAGTCCATGTGATGAATGGGTCAAGGTTGTCTCTTTGTTGCTGCCTAATGAAATCAACAATCTTTCTGGAAAGTTGACATAATAGGCTAAAAATGAAACAGCAGAAATTATTCCCAAACATCAAAGATGAGGCCCAGGGGATCCCCAGAGGGCGGCATATGAGAAACTGAATTGGAAATTGAGTTCCGCTTCCTAAAACCAATTCCCCTATTTTTCTAACAAATGAAGCATCCCTGGATTTTGTGGTTTGGGATTTGGTGATTCTAAATAGAGCACTCAGAAAGATGAATAATTGTAATGGGGGGTAGGTAGAAAGGGGTTATTCAAAAGACATGGGATTTCCTTATAAAGCACATGAGCTGCAAACCAGGTGAGACAAGCTAATTAGGAGTATCTTAGACAACAGAAAGCCCATTTGGTCCTTGGAATCTCAAGCTCAGTCTCTAGTCAGATAATATTTTACAATCAGAAGTCACGCTATTGTTTTGAAAAATACATCAGAGAGAAATGAGAGCAGACAAATGAGAGATTTATAATCCCCACGGTACATGGCTCATAAATTGGCTGCCCTTTTTATCTCTGCAGCAGGAGAAATGGGGAAATCCTGAAAACCCCAGAAGGAACAGGCAGGATGTCTAAGTTAAGAACACAAGGGGGAAAGGACTCCCTATTAAAACAAAATACTGCCCCCTTTGCCCTGCATGTATCATAACTTACCTGTTTTATTCCATTCCAGCCGGGCTTTGCTAGGTGATTTATTAGTTGGTCTGAATTTAGCACAAAAGGAAGGACAACTAGAAAGTGGCTCCCCACAGCGTATTTCATGAATCTCACTTTCCTCTTGAAATTCACACATTGTGATTCCCACTGTTATTCACCATCTTGTCCCAGATATAAGCAGCTTCCATTATAATTACATGAACCAAGTATGGATGAAAGCTCCTTATCATTGATTTTAACACAACTAAAACCAAATAAAAGCTGTCCCTCCTTACCATAATTTATGAAAATAATAAGGGACTGCGTTAGTTCAAAACTACAGGGCCCCTTGAGCACACCTACTCTGTTCCTTTTTCCTGGTTTAATGTGTCTCTTCTAAAGCTGGAGGCCAGGGACAACAAACAATCTAATTCTTCAGGTGAGAAATGATCAAATTATCCTTTCCTTACAGGAAGGACTCTGTCCCCATGGGTCTAACAACATACCAAAACCATAACAATACAACATCACAGTGTCCGTACAATGGGAATTATACACATACAGTAACAGGAAAGTCATGCCATCTCAAAGGAAAAGAAAAGGTTTAGATCCATGATATACGTTGGGATGATAAATCAGAATACTGCTAAAGATAGGGCAGCAGAATATGGAAGCTGGCCCAAGGGGAAACCCTTACAATACAGATAACACTGGGTTAAAGCTACAGAAAAATGAAAAGGGAAAAACCAAACTGTTTAAACATTAAACATTTGTTTAAATATTAAAGTAAAGTTATCCTGACAGCAAAATCGATATTAAATCAGGCCTGGAAACTGTTTTACGACCTCAAACCCTGGGCTTCCTAACTGCTAGTGTCATAAATGATGTCACTTTTCAGCATGGTCGTGGCTGCCAGCAGGCAGGTCAGAAATGCCAGCTTTCATTTAAATTGTTTATTTGTGATATAATTTAGAGTTTACTCCCGGGGACAAATGTCACTCTCTGGGCACCAGCCCCTGAAAGTGCTGCTGTGAGCAAAATACTTGCCCTCCTGGTTCCCTTCCGCCCCCAACAGCATGGTTTCCAGAGGGTCCTGTGAGTTCTCTTGGGTTTGAACAAAGATTTGAGGACAATAATAATGAGTTGAGACACTTTTCCAGTCGGGGAAGGCAGAGATTTTGAGGAAACTCTTCTGGGGTGAAAGGAAAGGCAGCTGTGGAAAGCTGTACCTGCTAGAGAACATTCCATGAGCAGGTTGGGATTTGAGGCCAGCGATGTGGGCACATGGGGTTTCAGCCCGGGGGGCAGCCTCCAGATACCAACTGCACAAGGGGACTTGCTGGATAGATGGGGAGAGACTTCCTTTGTTCCCAAACTTAGCCCCATCGGAAACGGTCCTCCCCTCTCCAAATACCTCCCCACTGGCCTGTCATGTTGACTTGTTTAGTTTGAAACACGGAAGGACCTGCTAAAATGCAAACATGCTCTGGGAAGAGCAACACCAGGCTTTCCCAGGTCTGCCTTGTAGAGGTGCTGGGGTCCCTCGATGCAGGACTGTCTGCAGCGGGGGTTGCTGCCTCCAGTAAGTGGGGTGGACCTGGTTTACATTCTTCAGAAATAGTTTCAGCAGAACATAGTACAGGATTCTTCAGTTATGGCGGTCCGGTCACACCCTGGAGATGTGTCATTAAGCGGTCACCCATTAAGGTCCTGCTACAATGGAACAAAGGAAAGCTAAAGTTTGGAGTGAGCGAGTGAGTGAGTGTGTGTGTGTGTGTGTGTGTGTGTGTTTGGAGGAATGGTGATAATGAGAAAATATATTAGTTTGCTAGGGTTCCATAACAAAATACCACACACTGGGTAGCTTAAACAACAAAAAATTATTGTCTCATAGTTCTGGAAGCTGGAAGTCAGAGATCAAGGTGTCAGCAGCCATGCTCCCCCAGAAGGCTCTAAGGAAGAATCTGTTCCAGGCCCCTCTCATAGTTTCTGGGAGTTCCTTGGCTTGTGGCAGAATAACTGCAATTCTCACATGGCATTCTCCCTGTGTCTCTGTGTCCAAATTTCCCCTTTGGATAAGGACACTAGCCATATTGGTCTAGGGGCCTACCCCACTCCAGTATGACCTCATCTTAACTAATTACATCTGCAAAAACATCTCCAAAAATAGTCATATTGAGGTAGTGAGGGTTAGGACTTTGACATATGAATTTGAAAGGGACACAATTCAACTTGTAACAGAGACAAACAGGGGTAGAAATCAGGAAGGATGCAGATAATGAGAACGATAGAGAATGGCCTTGAGCAATAAGGGAGTAATGGGTGTCCAGTAAGTAGGAAAATCTAAGACTAGAACTTGTTCAGGAAGGAGCATTGCTTGGAGCTGAATTCAACCTGGCCATTCTTAGCTCATCCTGAGACACCAGTGAATACTTGTTCTTCTCAAACAGTGTAGTCATTTATTTTGTAATTGCATTTCTACTGAAAATGGAGTGATGTTCATCTTTCTCTTCTTAAAATTACAAGACCGTGAGAAAGAGATTAGTGGTCAGAACTATTCAGAAAAGAAGTCAATGGTCAATTTATATTCCCCTCCAGGGACAAAAGAAAGCACAATCAAAAAGCACACATGGAATCAAGAACCACACAAAATATGACACCACCAAGCAGCAGCGCCTCATCCGCTACCTGCTCAGGAAGGGAACCGAGTCAGTGGGGGAATCTGAACTTCAGAACAAGCGCAAAGAAGAAGGCAAGCTAAAGCAGTCCTCATCCACTGCAGTTGCAATTATGGAAGTTCAAAGTTATACTCAGAGATGTTCCAGATTTCTACAAATGGCATAGAGTTGTTACACTATAATTTTTTTAAATCACAAAAGTCACTTCAGCCCAAAATTCTAGAATTGAAATTTCATTTTGCAATTTTCTTCCATTTGGTTTAGAGTAGGACTCTCTCTCCCCAAAATAGATTTCCCTACACCTTTGGTCCTCTATAAACATATGGACATGATCCTTCCTGTAAAAGAGATGTGTTGCAGTAAATACTGGTTGTAATAAACTCCTCTGTTTTCTGTCTGCCCCAGTTCTGTCAAATTTGTGTTCACAAAGGGAGGTAGACAAGGAAATTATCCAAGAAGGCACAATTTCTAATTAGAACAGCATAAACAAAACACAGCCTTGGTTTTGCAGGTAGAAAACAATGTCTTCGATTCATGTCCTGCCTAACCATTCCCCTGGAGAGAATGTGCTGTTTTGATTTTCTCATCTATAATAGGAAGGCCTGGTGTTTTGCTTTGGGGGTGGGGGTAGGGGTAGGGGGAGTGTTGCACAGGGGTTACGGGACGGGATAGCCTCCAAAGGCTTGTAAAAAGATTAAAGTTTGGGTTCTTTTAAAGTATATGCTCCCCGACAGCTTCTAATACAACAAGGAAAGGCTGCTATTTAACAAAAGATGATTTGCATTCAGACTCACAAAAGCAAGAGTGCTTATAGCCAGTTCTAGGAGTAGATTGTGATGGTGACTTTTTATGTCACATCACAGGCAAACTTTAGCAGATGACTCCTATGAAAGATTTAGTGTCTGCTCTGTGGAAATGGTTCTTTTATGTGGGCATGGGGGTTAATCACTTTTGTCAATATTTAATAGATTCTATTTTTATTTACATAGAGGTTGAAGCAAATAAGAAAATGTATTTAATCTAGAGTTCTAATATATCAGGCTTTGCCTTTGAGGAGATCCACAGTGTCCTTTCCTATCCAGGTGTATAAATTTACCTTATTATCTTACCTGACTTTAGTGTAATAACACCAAATTTCTATTTATTAGCTGGATTACTTTTAGTTTTAAGTAACTGAAAACCCAACCAAATTTGTTCAAAGAACAAAGAAGGTGCATTGGCCTGGGTAACTGGAAAGCCCAGAGAGGTAGAGTAGCTTCAGGTGTAGTTTCCTTCAGGTACGGATTCTTACTAAATTAAAGCATTCCAGGTGAGCCTGAAGCACCTAGGACAGAAGCATCACCCCGGAGTGTGTGATCACGGGAACAGTTTGGAAATGGAAACAGTTGCCTAGACAATTGCAAAGGCCCTCCTCTTTTTAGCTGGAGCAGCAGAGGACTTCCTGAAAGTAGCAGCTGGTTCCAATGAACCAACACAGAGCAACTGCAGCTAGTTTCTGTCGCCTTACCAAAACCCTGATGAATCTTTGTATCATTCAAGAACGTTTATTTTCAGCAACGTAGGTTTCCAGTTTTCAAAGAGCTTTAAAGATAGCATTCGACATAAAGAAGTAACACCCATCACGATAATACTGAACTTGCATAAATTGTTTTGGACTTAAGGTTGCCCTTGGACCCCTCAAAAAATTTCAACTAATCCCCATTCATCCAGAAGAGCCTTGGGTCCTTCAGAAGGCCCCAGATCACTGCTGTGCTCTGTCTTAACTGCCCAGCGTACTGAACACAGCCCTGCTGACAACAATGAATAATCAGATTCATCTCAGCTGTGACAGGGATGATTCAAAGTCCCACCCCGAAAGCCACGATTGCCTCTTCTGTTACTCCATCCATGAGGATGCTGGTTTCCCATTTCACGCATCAAAGGTCTCACGTGGTTCAGGCTGGAGGCTGAGTGAAGGCGGTTTCCAGGGAAGAAGGTAGAACCTGCAAACCTGCAGCAGGCAGCTCTGCTTTGGAAGGGCATGAAGGAAAAGGATCAATGCCCCAGGAAGTCTGGCCTCTCCATCTCCTTGACCCCTAACTGAGAAGGAGAGAAGACAAGGAACCCTGTCCCTCCTTTTGGCTGAGGGATGGGGCCTGGAGCCTTTGCTGAACTGAAGGTATATATACCCCCCACCTCAGCCACCTTACAGCCCAGATCCCCCTAGCTGAACCCCAAGAATTCCTAGTGGCTATAAAATTCCCCGCGGCCCAGAAGCACTGGGTTTGCAGTGAACCCTCATTAAAATGTGCTCCTGCAGCCAGACTGTCAGTTCCAAAAGAAAACTCCTTTTAAGTTTAACTAGAGCCCTGGGCATCAGAAACAGTAGAGAAAGGGGATTCATTTATGAGTTTCTATGGCAGATTATGGGTTTTATTTGCTCCTTTACACCACTTTTCAGTCTGTCATTTTGGTAAGGTTAACCCCAGTGTAAAATGTTCCCGTAATTATGCGCGGAAACACTCCCAGCCTGCCGCATGCCAATAAATGCCTGGAATAACTGTCAGGCTAAATGAATCCCATTTGGACAAAATGATTATTGAAAGTTATTTTAGTTCCCTATTAAGCAGTTGCGGAACAGGGCTGTAATCAAAATGTTTATTTCAATTAGAATTATTATGGTCAATAAAAAGCTCAAGTAGAAAGTAAACTACACTTTATCAAATAAAGGCCACAGCTAGTTAAACTTCTTGTTTCACACAGCCTCTATCCTTGAGTCTGACAAGAGGCACAATTATCAGCCTTTTCCATAGTATTAATGGCTTTTATAGCCCAGTTTCTATCTAGCAGATCCAGAGTCGCTTGCTCTGGTTGGACAAAACCCCCAGTTCTTTCTTGATGGTTACCATGGTCAGCAAGCAGGCATGAGCCCCTCTGATTCTGTAGCTACAGAGTAGGGGAGCTTCCCTCACACTGAATAGCTGAGAAAAGGCCATGGGGGGTCGTAAGGCCAACAGCAGTATTTATTCATTACCCTGCCCCCAGGACTGACTGTGCGCGTGCATTCTCCATTACTATAGTAGTGATTTCTTTTCCTGTGGCTCCCAGGAAAAACGCTTTTGCTTATTAGGTCAATGCAGTCATCCTCACCAGAAAACAGCTTTTGGGAGTTTTTTGTTTGTTTGGAGAGGGAGCTAATAAAAAGAGCCTATTTCTATCCTACTATGATCTGCCCTTGAAATGAAACCTTGAGTACACACAAGCAAATTACTTTTCCCCCCTAAATCACAACAGTTTCAGTCGTAATCCTCTATGGCTAGAAGTATTGTGCTGTTCTTATAAAGTCCAATGCCCAGGCCATACCCAAAATTAAGTCAGAATCTCTGGAGTGGGGTGTTTTAAGTTCCCCAGGACGTTCCAATGTGCAAGTAATGGTAGGAATTCTGCTCTGGGACAGTGGTTCTCAGAGCGTGCTCCCGGAACCAGCAGCATCAGCACCACCTGGAAAGTTGTCAGAAATGCAAATTCTCAGCCTCCATATGTTAATTACTTCCTCAGAAACTGGTGTGGGCCAGACACTCTGCACTTTAACAAGCCTCCGCTTGAGTCTGATGCATGCTCAAGTCTGAGAACCACTCCTGTAGGGGATCTTCTTTAAAGAGGAAGATAAAGCAAAGATGTTTATCACTAACTCACATATTAAGAGAAGCCAACTTTTACCCCTAATAGAACAGGAGCAAGACTGATAAACTGGCAGTGTCCACTGATTGTCTTCCTGAATGTTAAGACAAAGGATATAAGAAGAGATCCTAAAAGTACCTCTTAATTCCTACCCAGACAAGGGAGAGGGTCTCTAAGAACCATCATCATAAAAGCCAGGGTTGGCTGAATAATGAGGAAATAATGAATTCACAATCTACAATCAGAATGTGAAAGGAAGCTAAAAATGCACAGAAAGAAAGGAAAGCTGGCTCAAAAACAAAACCTTGAGTCAGGTAAGCATTTGCGTCACCTCTTCTTTTATGTATAGCAGTTCTTCTGCCTTCTCCTGTTCCTAGCTTCCCAAGGTCCCCATGATTCTCAGAGCCCCTAAGAACAGACAAGGGGATTAATTCATGCTAAATGACTGACAATAATTTTGTGTTCTTACATTTCCTTGCTTTTTTTGGATTTTAAACAACGTTCCTACGACATCAATGCTTAACTTGGAGACTTGCACTCCTTGCATGCCAGTTCCTGTTCCAAGCCTTTTACATATACTAACTCATTCAACACGCATAACAACACTATGAAATATGTACTAGTCTATACCATTTCACAGGTGAGGAAACTGACCCACAGAGGTGTTATGTATTTCTCCCAAGGTCATCACCTGGCACCAGGCAGTCTCCCTTTAAAGTGTGTGCTCTTAACTATTATGCTAAACATTCTCTCAGAACAAGTGGGCTTTTAGTCATGGAAATCCTGTGCTGGGAAGATTTGGGGAAGGAGCTCTCTGAGACCTACTCCCTCCACATCTGGTAGCTAATTGCCAATTCTATCTAAATATCGGGTCAGATTGGTCATACGTTTTCCACTTCGGTGCAACGTTCCCCTTAGAAGATGTGTAGTGTCAGCCTTGTCCTCAAAAACTTATCCTGTTCCGGCTACTGCCCTGGGTATTTGACTAATCCAGACAAAAATCCTGAACTAATTATTTTGGAAGGACTTGCTTTTCTTATAAAAAAAAAAATATGATCCAAGTCTAGGGCTTCCAAGACATATTTCTTCAAACATAGAAGCAACACAGAAGGAGCGGGCTGTGAAGTCCAACATCAGGTCTTTTGAACAGAGCTGCTTTGGCCTGAGTGGAGGATCAGAATAAGGTCTGAATTTTTTTCTCCAACTTTTTTCCCCTTAAGTCTTTGTTAGAGCCTTTTTCATGAAATAAAGTCTTGAATTTGACGGAGGCATCGCTTTCTGGCTTATGGCAAGTCTGTCCAAAAAGACGACGCATTTCAATTTCATCCCATGTCTAAGGACCACGGAATCCAGTGGCTCAGTGTTAACCCAGAGAGTGCTTACTAAGGATTACACATCTGCATCTTCTTGGCAAAAGCCTTCTCGAGCTGGCTGGGGAAGGGCTGGGGTGGCAGCTCTGAGTAATCTTCAAATTTTATCCCTTGACACTTTAATTAAGATAATTTAACAGCCTGTTAAGCACAATATGCAGAATTTCCCACTAGGAGCAAATGGGGAAAGAGTCTTAGGGAACAGGGAGATATGTGCAAGGATGGAGATCCAGGCAGCATAGAGTTGGAAGGAGTTATGGTTATTATTCAGCCCAATGACTGTGACTTTCCCAAGGTCACACAGTTAATTAGTGAACTCCCCAGATCCCACACTGTGTGACATGCTGTGGGATGTTAAATGGGACTATCCAAGCATAACAAATTGTGAGCACTTTTCTAGAAAATCTCAGTGTCTGGCCTCCTCAGAAATTCACAGTCAGCTTAAGCAAAGCCTTGGGGTGGGAGAAAGTCTGAAGCAAATACCAATGACATGACTCAAAACCTTATGATTTTGTTTCAGAGGGTGGAGGGGTCGCCAGATGCAGTCGGAGAGCCTCTGTCTCACCTCGTCTCCTGGTTTCACTGTGTGGCCCGCACAGCAGCTGCCTGCATCATGGGTACTCTACTCAGACATGATAGTGTTCCCCGTGCCTCTACCTATAAGGCAGTTTAGAAAAGTGCCTCCTACTCAGGCTTGTGCAACCAGAAGTAACACCCACACCATTAATCATTTTAATCAAGAGACACTGTCAGCTCTGACATTCAGAAGTTCTATTCTTTGCCTAGACTTTCTTCCAAGACCCTGAAGAGCTTACTTTTAAAGTCTACCTTTTGAAAATAAAAGTTTTCAGTCTGATAGATAATATGCATTCACCCTAAAAGTGGGTGAATTTACCCTATTCTCCAGAAATTACAACCATTGTACTTCGACATATGCTCAGCATTTATCAGGATTCATTTTGATTATTTATTTCCAGCTTAATTGGCTAGATGCATACATATATAAAATATAAAAATACACATGATGGATTTCAAATCTACTTATAATAGACTGAGAACTTCACAATGCAAGCTCTTAGATTCTGGGTACCACTAATCCCTTCTTTCATATTTAGGAGTCAAGAAAAAAGACAGTGGGCAGTTTTAGGGTAAGAGACTAAATTACGTAAAGGCAAGGAGCGAGGTGAGCCAGGGGAGGCTGGAACAGGGGAAGCAAGGGTCAGGAGTTCTGTCTTAGTTTAAGTAAATGATACACTGTTCAAAAAAACTTTGTGATTCTGTGATAACTGGGCAAAAATAAAATAGAGGGAAGGAAGAAATGCATGTGTGTGGAAAGGCATGGAATTGCAAAAGTGCCTAGGGATCATTGAGAAGCTCAATTAGATGAGGTAGATGGTTGGAGGTGGATGGTAGGAAGAGGCAATCAGAATATGATGGGAAAAGGGGTAAAGTTAGTTGGGATTAGATGGTGAGAGTCCTCCTCCTCTTCCCTGAAGCCTTCCCTGATTACACAGGCACTGAAACACATCTTCCTGTGAAACTTCCAGCCTGTATTACCCAAACCTTAAAGTCGAAAGGAACAAAAGAAGTCACTGGTAGTTAATCATGTGACAGATTCCATACTGTTACTTAACTCTGTATTTTGTTTATGTTTCCCCATGTCTGTATTTTGACTATTTAAGAACATTATCAACAATTTCCAGGGGAGGACCTTTCCTTAGATAGTTGTAACTATAGTAGGAACACGCATGGTGCCTTCTTAAGTAATAATGACAACAGTTGTTAAGGGACTTCTACATGCAAAAGCTTCTTATGTATTATATCTAATTCTCAAAACAATTCTATGAGGCACATACTATTTCCATTTTTTAAACGAGTAAACTAAGGCAGGAAAGGTTAAGTAGCTTGCCCAAGGTCACAGAGCTCTAAATGGAGGAACCAGGATTTGAAACCTGGTTGTCTGATTCTAGTGTTTGTGTTTTTTAAACCACAATACTCTACCCTTTTCCCTAGCAGGTACTTAAGAAGCCTTTGCTGAATGAATGTGATGAGTGGATGTCAGATAAACTGTTAAAAAAATTTTTGAGTCTATTAATTGAAATGCTATGAATACATTATTTAATTCTTCAGCAACAGATTTTCTTTATCAAGTCACTAGTGGGTTCCATATTCAACGAAACATAAAGATCCTATGAGTATTTCTCAATAGAGATCTATGAAGAAGAAACTCCGTTTCATGAGCTTGTTAATTACCAACTTTGTCCAGGCCACTGGGCTCTTTTCTCTAATGCATGTGAAAGCTCTCTGAATGTTTGTCTTCCTTTCCCAGGGACTCAGGCAATCTGATATTACTCTTCATCTCAGAAGCATTTCAATAATAAAAACAAGAAATTAATCCTTGCAAGATCAGTAGGGGAAGGGCTTGGAAATGCTACATAACTGACAGGTGATGGTGAAGAATCAGTCAACTCCCCAGTTCAGAGAACAGCCTGGGTGGGGCCGTTGTCTCTGGCTATCACCAAGAAACCACTAGGAGCCAGGATACTCTGAGGGAAGGTCTCAGGTAAGATTTCCATTAGAAGCCTACAATGATGGGAGGTGGGAGCCTCTGGAGCCGAACGATCACACACTGCTAGTTCACAGCCAAGTGCAGGCACTTGGGAATTTGAACCTATTACTACTTATCCTTGGCTGGGAAACAGGATGAACAAAAAGTGAAGGTGCTGACAGTTCTGTTTTTAGACAAGTGCCAGAGCAAAATCGAAGTCAGGAAAAGAATCAAAATAATGCAAGTAATGTGACATTCCTGCATCGTTCAGGCCTGCGAGAGAGAAGGTGGCTTCTCTCCTGAGGAAGGAAAAGCCCTTGCTCCTAACAACATTCCACCAAGATGAGAAGTCTTCCCACGCAATCCCCTTTCTGCAGAGCAGCTGTGCAGGAAAAGCACCATCCTTTCCCATGATTCTCATGTGTTTTGACGGATGCCTGTGAAATAATTTAAACTCAGTAAGGTTTTTGAGAGCTGGCAAAAAAAATCTTGCCCAGATATGTCAGGCTTCAATAAACTATCATGTCCAATGTCTCGATTTCAGCTCAGTGTTTAGACTGGAAGGAAAGCAGATGAACAAAGCAAACCCTTAATTTGTACTAACATATATTCACGTTTGATCACCATGAAAATGTCCTACTGCTGCCAGATAACCAATCATAAAGGTTACAACAGAAGCAACTACAGAGCAATGAGACTATAAAAAATGACAGACATAAAATAGTTTATCATATGAATGAAACACGTCCTTCAAGACGGCTATAGGAACTGGTCACTTATTCTAATAATATTACTGTTCATCAAAACATAGGAATAGTTTGTGAAGTACACAAGCAAGTGTTAAATGCAATGCTGGAAAGCTCAAACCCTGTCACTAACTAGCTATGTCATCCTGGAAAATTTAACTTAACCTCCCTGTTCTTCCACATCTTCATCGGTAAAATATGTATATTAATTTCTTTGACATCTGAGTGAAATATGTTTGTATGCAAAAAAATTAATATCTTTGACATCTAGAAAAGACTCAATAAATGGTGGCTATAAAAATTATCATCATTAATGATAATAATAATGAAAGAAGATCAGTTATTTAAAAGCTACAGAATCTTGAGAAAGTTACTTAACCTCTCTGACTCTAGGTTCACTCCTTTAAAAATGAGGTATGTTCATAGGGTTATCAGGGAGATAAATGTGAAAATATGAAAACCATCTAGTATAGTACTAGATACACACTAGGTGCTCAATAGATATAACTTCTTTTTAGTGATACTTTATATAGCAATATGAGATTATTTAATCTGCAAATGGGAGAAAAGTCAGAATAAAGTATCAAATCCAGTTTTACCCAGAAAGTACTTGTCTCTCTGTTTAAAACCCTACTATAATCTGTTTAAAACATAAAATAAAAATTAAATCCTGACGTAAAGTTGTAATTAGAAACACCAGAGATATTAAAAATACTTTCTTGTGTGTTATATTTACAATGCAAGTTAAGTAAAATGCCTGCAAGTATCAATAATAATAAATTAGAACACAGAAGCTGTTGAAATAAAAGTTATAGTCATGAGAGTCTATAAAAGTATATTTTCACATTATTATATAAATTTCTTCCTCTTATATTTCTGTGATGAGGCTATAAAAGATGTAACCCCTTCCCCCCCCCCCAAAAAAATGCAAAATCCAGGCTTTCAGCTAGAAAGCAGGGATGATCAGGAATTCTAGAAGAAATAAATAAGTCCATCTTCATTAATTAAGAGTCTAAATAAAATATAGTCCCTTGTGATTGTGACAAAGATCAAAAGATAATTGGGTGTCATTTCAAAAGCTTTTGACTCCAAAGAATCTTTACAGTCCTCCACAATCTGGCATGTTTTAATTCTAAATTCAGTCTATTGACACTTCCAAAAAAGTTAAGAGGTAGCTATAGCAGTTATGAGAATGGATAAAGATTGGGAATAAACTATCCAATCGAACTTATTAATCAGTGATAATTTAAATGATGTTTCTTAAAAGTTCTTCTATTTTGTGTATCTAGATATGCATAAATACCATAAAACGTTTTAATAAAGAATAAATGTTTTTTATTTTATTATTTTAGGAAATCTTTGAGAATGCTAGTTTCTCAGTTAACTAAGTTAACTCTTAGTCACTAAACCCACCTGTTTGGATAATATGGCAGCTAACCCACATTATGGAGAGCACAGGGAAGGAAATAGCCACTTGATTATTGAGCTTGTAAATTTAAACACAAAAATTGATCATCCTCCGCATAGGGGATTAAGTATGAGCATCACATGCAGGGTTTTTTCAAACTACACACAAATACACACACATACACACAATTCTGATAGATTCCCTCTTCCCACCACTGAGACCTACTGCTAAACATCGATGGCCCATGTTGCAATTATTTTTCGTATTCTTCCAAAGAATCAACGTATTTGCTGTTATTGTAACAGACTCTTATTCCAGAAAATGCTGTAGAGATGCATTTGAAATGATGATAATTGACTTAGTCAACTGAACACTCTGTCACTCTCTTAGCAGAAAAAGCTCAAAACAAGAATTTCCTGTTTTTAGCCAGAGGCAACTGCAAAGCATGTGTTTGACCAAAAGTTGGTCACTTGAAGAAATACATGAGAAAGAAGTATAATTTATAGCATGCTTCTCACTATACATGGATCTGCCGTATGGTTTTCCTACCCTACCCCCAAGTTTATAGTCCCTAGGACACCAGAGACAGTTTTAAGAGGATGTTAAATCCAAAAGCAAAAGGAAAGTTTTGAATTTCTTTTATATCAACTATTTCAATATATATTTTTTTAAAAGTATTAGGGTCTACTAGTGCTTTTCATGCATAATCCTTTTCTTTCAGTCTTGATATACAATCTGTCAGCAAACCCTTTGATCTGCTTTATTATGTCCCCCTCCTTGCTATCACTTCATTGTGTCCCAGCTGTCTGCTCATTTCTGTCTTGATTAATTTCTTCTTGGGTGCCTATATGCCTGGTTTGGGAAATGATGCTATTCTCTTTGAGCTGCTGGCTTTTTGTAATAATGAATAAAATGAAATGTAATAAGAAACTACATAGCCTGAGAAATAAATGATGCTGAGAACTAGAAAGGCTGACAAGAGATACTGGTAGTGTGTAAATCTTACTGGAAAGCAGTTTTATTCTTATTTTTTAAAAATTCATTTATGTAAAGAATACGTACGGTCCACTCCAGATGGGTCCATGGCTAAGACCGAGGCAAAGTCAATCCATTCAGTTCCCCACATGCTCGCCCTCTGGTACACCTTCTTGTGCACTCTCTTTTGAGTTCATGCTTTCTCTTTAGTATATTAGTAAGGGTGAAGACTTTAAAAGGAGAAAAATGGATCCACTCTGGAAGATTATTGCACTGAGGACTATTCTGCTTTTATTAACCTGGTATCCTGATAAAAAGCTATTACTCAACGTTTTAATAAGAGCTTTCACCACTAGCTTAAGAAGAATTAGAATGGCAGTATCTATAGAATATCAGAACAGCTGGTTGAAGAGATCCATTTGTAGCCATGGTGAACTCCTAGCCAGTCACTCCTTTAAGCTCTTAATTTACAAGAGTTTTCAGTGTGCTGTCCTACCTATTGTTATAAAAATTATTTTAATAAGGTTTGTCAAAATAATTTTCAGTTATTGGTAAGTCTCAATTGCCCCCTGGCTAAAAACTGTCAACTGAATTGTCAGCCTTGCAGGAGGCAAAAATTGTAATTTCGTATTCTGAAGTAGAGAGTCAGATAACCAAAACAACCATTAAGTACAGAATGTCATACTTCAAAGACATTTCAAGCAGTCAAAACAACCTCTTCATGCCCATGAATTTTGAAAACATTAAGAGTTTCTCAAAAATTCAACAGTAGTTTACACAGAGTATAAAATGTGTTCACATAGGTACTTGAATTTTTAAATGAACATTTGCTGTTGGTAGCAAAGTTGCTCAAGTTTTGCTGGAACTTTGGATCAGAGTGGAGTTATAAATACAAACACTCTCAGAGCTCAGATAGTCCCATCACCAAAATCTCTCCACTGGAATAGGACTACATCTAAAAACCAGTCTGGGGACAAGTAATGAATTGACTTTTAAGATTTTTCTAAAATGCTTTACATTTGCAAAGCTTGTTGCAAATTTTTCGTATTTAGAACATTAACTCCTCTGTACAATAAACCTTTTTGCATGGACAGATACTCAGGGCTATGATTCAAATATATAAAGTAGTAGACTCAGTTCTGCCCTTCTTGACACACAACACAACAGTACACTCTGCAGAATCCTGGATGGGTGAAAACCTCTCCTCCAGCTCCCTCCTGATTTTTCAAGGTGGTTGTGCCTGTGATGCCAATCCTTCCTAGGGATACGATGGTAAGTGAAAATAATAAAAAAGGCTTCCAAATAAATGTACTCACAAAGGATAGTAAAGGAAGGTGTCGTGTACAATGTTTTAACTTTTTAATGTTAACTATATTTATTGGGGTCTCTCCGGATTATAAAATAACTATAGGCCCTTTGTAGAAAATGTCAGGCAATTATTTTTTTTAACCTCACACACGTTAAAAAAAATATCCGTTGGTGCATTTTTCTTTTACTCCACCCATCATGCAAACATTTAGGAACTTGCCAAAAATGAAGTCACTGGGAGATGTCCATGCAAAATGTTGATTGACATAAATATGAAACTTCTTTCGGCCTCACCCTTACACTTTCTCTGAGCTGAAAATGCTAGCAGAAATAGGTACTTAAAATCCCTCAAGTAGGATGCCCAATAAATGCTAGGTAAGAAAGAAAAAAGAAAATAATAAGATTCCATGTGCTCTAGCAATAGCTGCCATGACCACTGCTCATGGAATTTCTAATGGCTTATGGTTGTCGGAGGTGGCTAGAAACTGGTGCCACTGAGTCTCATGGGAAGATGGACTTGCGCATGAAGTGAAAACTCGTGCTATCCCTTTGTCCCTCTCTTGCTTTAGCAAATATCAGCATGAGGGAACCTGGGAGCAGGAGACGGAAGAGGTACTACACATTTATATTATCTGACACCCTAACTGTCAAAGGATAGCTCTTTCATCTTAAAACAAAATCTAAAATCTTTGTGACAATTTAAGCACAAAATGAAGACACCCCTCATAAACCAACTTCCCTTCTTTGACATTATTATCACTAATTTTCAATAATGTACAGTAGATCTTGCTTTGCAATAATAAAACTACCCATGTTACAAGTTTAGTTTTACGTAATACTCCATACGGTAGATTCATAATAAATTTCTACTGGGAATACAATCACAAACCACTATTTTCTGCCTTAAAAAACCATTAAAACACAGACATGCACAAACAAGGTAATCTGCAATAAATTCGGAAATGTCAAAATACTACAAATGTAAATGTATTCAGCTCCATTGCAATGCATGTAATTTCCATAGCTTTATTAGAAATCTTGCTTTTGCAGTGGTTCAGCGATAGGTTATAAATACAGTAGGAATGAGTCAGCATGCAAATCCCCTCTCTGTGAAAAAACAATTTGAAAGGTTTTACAGCTCAAAGGTGTTTATTATTTTGTAAGAATAGTAATGCAAGTTTGTGTTTGGAACCTGCTGAGAGGAGAATTCTCAAAAACATCTGTTTATAAAACAGCAAGAAGGAAAAAAATCTCAGCAAATTAAAAAATAGAAAAAATGACATTTGATTTATATAAGGTCATGGAAATAGCATTTCCCAAATTCAGCATTTAGCTGATGGACTTCTCTCTGCACACATTAGGATCACACAAGAGATGATCAATATATCCCACTAAGAAAAAGAAAGCAATGCTAGTCTGGATAGTTTGAATCCTGGAGGCAGATAAGTAAGTATCTCTGGAGATGAGAGGAGACAAGGTTACAAAGGCGAAGAAGAGGACTAAGGACAGAGCTGTCAGGAACAGCTACAGTAGGGCGTGGCATGAGGAAGCGGTTTTGGCAAAGCAGGAGACTACCGGGTGCGAGACCCTGAGCTCAGCACGTATGCTGCGAAGGAGAGAAAGCTGCAAGGAAAGGCGTCTCAGATATGGAAGAAAACCCAGGAAGAATGAGGATCAAGAACAGATGGCTGGATTTGGAAGTCAAAAGCTCCCTGTAGCCTTCACGAGACTAGGTTCAGGACCTGGTGGGAAGCAGAAGCCAGCCCGCAAGGACATGAGGAGTGAGTAGATGGGTGATGGTGTGGAAATTACAGACCTAGACCACTTAACAAAAGGAAGGGAGGGACTTGTTGGCTTGAGTACAGATGGATCAAGGAAGGGGCTCTTGAGACAGAGAAGAACTGAGGAGGTTTAAAGCCAGTGAAGGGGGCAAAACCAAAGATGCAGGAGACTGAAGTTATTCCTAATAGGATGAAGTTCAGGTGGGATATCAAGGAAGTGGTCTCAAGGACATGGGTGGAGAGATTCGCTTAGGCAAGAAGTGGAGCATTTACTTGGGAAGAAAGCAAGAAGGGACTGGTAAAGATAAAGAGAAAATCTGCAGGGAGTACAAGGAAAGAAGTTGGTGAAACTGAGGTCCAGAGGCCTTCAATGACTTCAAAAAACCAAGAAGAAAACTCTTAAATGTATAAACTCATTTTAAAAACATATTATCATTTCTTTGTGAGCATACAGAGAGGGTCTGTGTGTATGTTGTGAGGGACCCAGAGACTATAAAAGATCCCAAACTATCTAAACACATGTGTATGCACTCTGTCATGCACGTGCACATAGATACACACACACTCAATACATACACATGCACACGTGCATGTACACAAAGAGCAAAAATGCAAGCCCATTACAAAACTAGATAACATCATTTACTACATTGCTCACAGTACTGACCTATGACTTTTTCCCAACTTCTCTTTTTCCCTAGAGGCTCCTTCTATGAATCTTGTGCCCATCTCAAGCAGAATGGAGCTGAGCACCCACCACACTGTCCATAATGCATGTAAGTGCATAAGCGGAAGTGCCTGTCTACAGAACCAGGCCACATCAGCACAGGGCCAGGAATGACCCTTTTAGATAAAATGAAATGTGGAAGGCCAGAAATAGAATTTGAAAAGACAATGTTAAAAAAGGAGGCGAAGAACAAGTTTATTTCCCAAAAGAATTGGTGCACCAGTTCTTGGAAAGAATTGGTGCACCTTCTTGTCTGATCATGTGAAGAGAGGAGACTGTGTGAACGAGGCCAGAAGGATATATGGAGATACTATTTCAGGATTTTGATCCCCCCAAATTGAGGAATTCATTCTTTTATATTAAGAGGAAATTGGACAGGAATGTAAGGGAATATATAAGAACCAAAAACTCTTCTAAAAGGAAGAAAAGTTTAATAAGGAGGAAATAAAGTGGTGACATGGATGAACATAGAAAATTACTTAGGGAAGAAAAAAAATCAAAAGTGTGAAGCAAAAAGGTAACCAGAACTCACAGAGCTATTTTGAGAGTGAAAACCAAGTGAAAAATGTCAAGTTTAAGATTATTCTTATTTGACATTTTTATGCAGCAGCAACTTATAAAAACATCAAACACTGACATAATCCTTCCTCTAGCATTTTAACACATCATTATATTGTTAACGACAAATGGCTGTAGCCATTCATGTGACTTTTTAATAGATTACTTTTATCATAAGAATGTCATTTTTAGGATAATCTGCATTCTCACATTTTTATGTTCACCTATGGTCTTAAAATGTCAAGTATAGGAGATATCTATGTCTCCAATGCTTGGTTTTACTATAGATCTTGAGAATATCAGTATAAAAATAAGCCTTAATCTTATATGACTGCTGTGCTCAATTCATTTTTTCTACAATCTTTCTCCTTTTAAAAATATTTACGAAGTACATGAATTAGGTAAAGATGAAATTGTGGGTTAAAGCCATAATAGACAGGAAATTTGTTGTGAAGGCTGCCTTGACCTACATGAAAGTTATCTTACTACATGTTCAATCACCCAGGGTCACATTCCCGTAGGCACTATTATATAGGAGACATTTGGTCTGGCTGCTCAATTAGCAATGATGGTAACAATGTATCATTTTACTTTCAGGAGCTAACGTGCCAAATGTCCAACCAGATTTCTTTGACCATTCCTCTTAAATGTCGGGAAAACAAAGCAATTAAATATTGTATCAAAGATCAGGCAAGTCAGCCACAGAAGGAGAATTAGAACTCCAGTGAGTCAATAGACTAGGGCAGAGTTGGACAAACTTTTTCTGTAAAGGGCCAAATAATATTTTACGCTAGCAGGCTACATGGCCTCTGTTACAACTCCTCAAATCTGACACTATAGTGCAAAAGCCAATGAAGACAGCACATAAATAAATGAGCATGGCCCAATAAATGTGTACCAACAAAATTTTATTTACAAAACCAGCAATTGGGCCAATCCTTGGTCTAGTGGATCAACTCACACAATCTGTCAGACTGAAGCTCAAACCTTAGCAAACACTAAATTCATCTAGATTGAATAATTATAATAACATTCATGAGATTTTCCAAATACCAAGCAACATGCTAGGCACTTTACACAAATTATTTCATTTTCATCCTACTCAGTAAGTACTGTTATTACCTTCATTTTGCAGATGAGGAAACTCAAGTTCAGGGAGGTATATGAATTACAGAAGGTCACTCACCTTAAAGTAAAGGAGACAGAATTTGAAAGTAGGCATCTGGATCAAAGCTTATGATCTTAACCACTGCCTGATGCTCAATGCATGTAACTTGTGGATGCTAAGAAAACATGAAGCCATAAAAAAATGGACATTTTCCTGAAAAGGGATTGTAGGGTGATCTGTACTCTTTAAACTTACAAAACTAGAGAGGGAACACTCCCAGTGGCTAGGTATCCCGAATTGGTCCCATTCTGATCTATCTAACTGTGGGCATGCTACTGCAAACCCACCATCACCACACTGGAGAATAAGACCTTCTATGAACTGAATTCTCCAGCCAGCTGGAGACCAGACCATTAAATGCGCTCAGCTAACACTGGGAAAAGGCCCTGGACTAGGGCAGCAAGAAGAAACATGGTAGATGCGTTTAAGTCATAGGCAAAACCAGAAAAGAATCTACCCTCTTATGGCCACCTGCAGAAAGGCTTGCACCCTGAATTTCTCAGCTCATCCTCCACCACTCTCCAGCTCCATTGAGAATGAATGAAAAACAAATTTTCAACATAAACGGAAACCAAGATGTGATGCTTCTAGCATCTTTTGTTTGCATGGCACATTCCCAACTCACAACATCCTCCAAAGTAGACAAGTATTATTTTATCCTCATCTCACAAATGAAGTAAGAGGGGTCATTAAGACTCAGGCCACATAATAGGAAAGACTCAATCCCAACTCCTCTGCATCAGCCTTGGGGCCTCTTTACTCTCAACCAGACTGTCTTCTAATCTTCCAAAGTGACCTACAGAGTGACAGTTTGAAAAAGGAAGCCACATCAAACATTGAATAGCATTATACTAACATAGACATTTTTGTTCAACCGAGGACACAGTTTTTCAAGACAATCATAATAACCCAAATCTTAAATGATCTCCCTCATTCTGGTGAATTTCAGACAGACTATAAAAATAAATAAAGGAGGGGGAAACTTTGGTAAAATTTTCCCCAGAGGCCCAGAACTTACAAGATCTGCTCTCAACCCTTTCCACCCAGAAGCATCTCTTCAGGGAGCCTTGGCTGCCTAGGTCACGTCACGTCCAAGCCAATTCTTGATTTGGTGGTCACAGTAGGAGAGGAGCTCTGGGCTCAGTCTCTCCTGCATCCTTTCCCATCTTTGCACAATGGTTGCTCTTTGCTTATCTGCCCCAGCAACTCCCCTCCCTCCCAAACAAAGGGCAAAGAATGCAAAACATCAAAGTGAGGTCTAAATTTTGTCAACTAAATTTGATTACTCTTTCAAACACTGAGACAGACCTCTAGTCTGAACAAAGTTGTCGGGAGCTCGGTACGAATAACTGAAGACAAAGATTGTCCCCATTTATAAGAGATAAAGTCAAAACTCTATCATTTCTCCTTGAAGCAGATGTGAGTGCTGTTTACCAACACACACACACACATTACTTTTTCTAGAGTCCTCGTTAAAGAAGAAAACGTCTAATTTACATGTAGAGTCCACAAATTATAGCCATGCCAGACAAGGAAGCAGATGAAGATTGTAATTGATATTCCAAAATTTCCGTCTTGATTTCCCCATCCTCAGAATTAGCCGCTCTATAAATCAAACTGACATATGAACATCTGACGTTGAAACCAAGAGGTCACATCTGTGAAAAGCATCAGAAACATAAAGAATTGGATCCTTCTGTTTTCTCTGAAAAAACACCACCCTTTCCACTATCCCCACCACCATTTCCACCATTATACCTTAAAATGTCCTGTCTCGTCTAAGAAAATATTTTCCATATGTGTGTTGGTATAAACAATGGCCATTTTTTCTTTCCCCTTGGTTGTGTAGAAAACTAGGAATTAGCATTATTTTCCACAGTAAATCTGAATGAAACCTTGGCTGTTTCTAGGTAAATAGGTATTACTGAAACACACGTGTGTATATTGTCCACCAGTAACCTAATAGAGATGAAAATCCCTCATTTCTTAAGAGTGTTTCTGTTTCTGTGATCTGGGTTAATATAACTCGGAGTTGAAGGCAGACTACAAGTTTAGGAGATGTAAGAGTTGCCTCTTATTCTTACCCACATCACCTTAGGAGAATCACTTGTGACTCTGGGCCTTGGGTCTTCTCTCTCTAAGAAGCTCCAAGCACAAATACTCATGAGGGCAACACTGGTGACCCACCATCCCCGGAACATGTGTTCTGAGCTCTTTTCTAGTCATGGTGATGGATTTACAATTGTAAAATGTTTAGAGCTGAAAGAACCTCATAGACCGCTTCAACAAAATTTCTTATTTACAGCTAAGGAATCTGAGTGTGAAGAGCGTAAATGACCTCTTCAAGGTCATACAACTGTGGACAAAAGACCTTGGTCTCCTGATGCCCAACCTCATTCTTCCCCACCTCCTTGCTTACATTTTCAGCTGAGTCATCTGTACACCTGCAAGGTGTCTTTGGTGACCCCAGCACACTTGCTGAGTGGCTGGTGAGGATGGGAGCAGCCCCTGCCTACTGCAACAAACTTTAGTCTTCCTGAAGTTAACCAGTCCCTACAGGAATGATCCATGGCTCACCTCATACTGCTTGAACAAAATGACTATACCATGTTGCGCATGGTATAAATTCAATTAAATATTTGTCCAGTGAATAAAATAAGCTAATCAGCCCAGATGATAGAACCACATGGTTTATTTTGTGGTTATAAAGAGACAAATGGGGCTTCCCTGGTGGCGCAGTGGTTGAGAATCTGCCTGCCAATGCAGGGGACACGGGTTCGAGCCTTGGTCTGGGAAGATCCCACATGCCGCAGAGCATCTGGGCCCGTGAGCCACGGCTACTGAGCCTGCGCGTCTGGAGCCTGTGCTCCGCAACAAGAGAGGCCACAATAGTGAGAGGCCCGCGCACCGCGATGAAGAGTGGCCCCCGCTTGCCACAACTGGACAAAGCCCTCGCACAGAAACGAAGACCCAAAACAGCCAAAAATAAATAAATAAATAAATATTTAAAAAAAAAAAAAAGAGAGACAAATGTGGGGCTTCCCTGGTGGTCCAGTGGTTAAGACTCTGCGCTTCCAATGCAGGGGGCGCAGGTTTGATCCCTGGTCAGGGAACTAGGATCCCACATGCCGCACGGCCAAAAAATAAATTAAAAAAAAAAAAGAGAGAGCGAGAGACAATAGTATTGCACTGTAGAACATTGTAGAAATGAATATAGCTTTCCCAAATCAGGAGACTGTGAGCCATCACCAACCTCAGGGCCACGGTGACCCTCACTCTATGTGATGACATAGTTATAGGTTCACATGTTATGGAAGAATTTAATAAGGTGCCAAATGAATGGAATTGGGAGTTGGAGTCAAAATCATTAGAGAATCTTTAAGATCATGATCTTATTTTATCTATTTGGGAATCAGACTCAGAGAACTAGTGGAATTTGCTAAGCTGCCCCTGACCTCAGGTGCAGCTGTCTCTACCACTACAGGCTGACTCCTTCACAGTGGAGGGCTTTTGCCCATGAGACTAGATCTCTACAACATGGAACCAGTTTCTAGAGTTCAATGTTCTATTCATAGACCTTCAAACATCTACTGGCTAATTAATATTGGAAATTTAGTCAGTTTAGCTGGTCCTGCACCCTTGGTAGGTTATTAACCATGAGATTTCAGTCTGTATGCTGTGTTGACCAGCTAAATCAAATTGCGGATTCCTTCCATCTAACTTGGATAGGTGATCTGACTCAACACCTGCTCAGAGGCCAGCTTTGGTTTCTTTCTCCAGGTGGGCTGAATTTTGACTTCCGCCTTTTCTCCGTTCTTACACTTTCTGAAGGCTCTGCAAATGGTAGCTACTCTGTGGGCAGAGAGAACACCCAGTCCACGATCGCCAGGCTTGTCATCCTAAGTGTGTCAGTTAGACCGGCTGTTCATTCCACAACCTCCACACACCACCCAACTCTTCACAAATGTCTGTAGGATAGATTGAGCCTTCTGCTCAATAGCCCAGGAGAATGGGGATTATTGCCCTCTTGGTTAAAAGCGAGAAAACAAGAACTATTTGTCTGGGAGCATCTAGAAGACATGTAAGGGAATACATCCTCCATGCCAGCTTCTCTCTTTATCGTGGGCAAAGGTCAGAGTCTACACTCATGCTCAAGTGAAATCTAAAGAACTGTAGACCTCCCCCTCCTCTCCAACACAGCCCCCAACCAGGGCTGGTATAGGTAAATTTTACCTCTTCTGAAGGGATAGAGAGAGATTTACCTGTGTGCTCACTGTACATCCAGGAAAATCCTTTCTCTGCAAGCTCCTCAAATGCTCCATGTTCTTAGGTAGTCTTACTGCCTTACCAAAAGGCTTCCACTGTTGACTCTACCTGACCTCAGTCCCCTATCTGAAAGAACCATTCTTTTTGATCTATATGTAAGTTCTGCCCAGCCAGATTGCCCCAATCAATCTGGTGATCCAGGAAATAACATGTCGCATCCAGATTGTTCTCATAACCCATTGGTTCTACTTGTTAGCTGGCTCTCTGAACTTAAAAAAAAAAAAGAAAGGAAAGGGAAAAAACTCTAAGGAAATATGGTCAAGTAGGAAATGGCATCCTCCTGTTTCAGAAAATGTTGGCAGTATGAGGTCAGCAATCTGGGCTACAGTGCCAACTCTATCGGATAGTATTAACAAACAATAATAATAACAAGCAGGGTGAGAGTGACAACAGATGGTTTCACTTAATTGATACTTATTGTATGCCAGGCTACATTCTTAGTGCCTTACACGTATCTCATTTAATAATATTTCCAGTGTAAGTAAATTGGTCAGACTAGTTTCTCTTTCCAAGGCTTTGATTTTCAGATCTGTTACACTGAGATGATAGTTACATCACAGGGATGTTGTGAAAATTAAATGAAAAAATGGAGACAAGTGCAATTATTAAACTCTAAAGTGATTTACAAATATTCCTTATTATCCTTATTATTATAGCAGTTCCATTCCTTCCAAGAACATTCAAGTAAAAAGTCCCCAAGCCATAGCTGCGTCCTGATCAAGTATAGATGTCCCCTAGCGGTGAACCCTGTACCCTCAAACACAAAGCAAGGCACCCAAGCATCATCTTTGAGAAACCAGCGTCATCCTTCACAAAATTTAACAAAAGGTTCTAAACTAAGTGAATGCCAACATAAAGGTTGGGAGGTTGATCTCTCCTTCTCCCTCACAATACAGCAGTGACATAAAGTAATCTGCATGCATTTTGACAACCCCCCTCCCCACCTAGAAGTTTCCATGAAAGCAGAAGAGGCTGTCAGCATGCAAGAAGGCCTTGCTCTCTGGAAACTTTCCCAGACTGAAGAGGCCGCTGGAAACCTGCTCCCCCCAACAGGCCCCTCAGGCAAGGAAGGACATCTTAAGGGGGCTTCAGGCCTCCTGTGCCTCTCTCTGGGCTGCTTGCTCCAGAACTGAATACCCTGAAAGGAACATACAGTTTGGTTTTTTTGAAATGCTTTTAATGGCTACCCTTCCTGCTAACTAGGGTTTTAAGTGTTTCCCCAGTATTTATTTTTAAAAATAATCCCCTGTCCCTTCAAGAACTGAATTATATTTTCACATTTTCCACTTTCTTCTCCCAGCACTAACTTCCTGGAAAACTGCCAAACTGAACTGGGCGAAATTCTGCCCAGATACCCTCAGGGTTGTATTGTGCTCTCAAAGGGAGGAATGCTTTCTGTATCTCCTACACCTCTGCAACCTGGGAGAGTATAGCTTTCACTTAAATTGCCTTTTACGGAAAATTACTCACTTTAAGACAACAAGCTCTATGTCCTACTCTGTTGGATTTTCAAGAGGCCCTGTCACCACAGCCTTACAGCAGTGAGCACCATCAGCTGTGACAGAATACGAAGTGCTGGTCCCACTGGCCAGTGAAGAAAATACCACATGGCGGGCTCCATAACCACCATGTTATTGACAGATAGGAGGTAGACCTTAGAGGTAAAGGAAAATGGACTCTGGGTTTGAATTCCAATTTCACTACTTATTAGCTGTGTGACTTCAGGTCAGTTATATAACCTCTCTGCGCCTGAGTTTCCTAACTTCTAGAATGTCAGTAATGATAGTACCTACTTTATAAAATGATCATGAGGAATAAATTTATATAAATAATGAATGTAAAACTTATTTAGAACATTTAGTAAATAGTGGTGCTGCTATACTTTCTGTATTAGTTTTTATGTGGCTGCTATAACAAATTACCATAGACTAGGTGGCTTAAAGCAACAGAAACTTATTCTCTCTCAGTTTTGGAAGCTGGAAGTCTGAAATCAAGATGTCAGCAGGGTTGGTTCCTTCCAGGGGCTCTGAGGGAAGATCTGTTCTATGCCTCTCTTCTAGCTTCTGATCGCTGCTGGCATGTCTTGGTGTCCTTGGCTTGTAGCTGCATCTCTCCAATTTCTGCCTAGGTCTTCATGCGACCTTCTCCTCTATGTGTCTTCTGCCCTTTTTTCTCTTATAAGGACAGTTGTCAATGGACTTAGAGCCTAAACCAACATGATCTCATCTCAAGATCCTTAACTTAACTGCATCGGCAAATGTACTATGGTGATAACCACATAAGGTCAAATCCACAGGTTCCAGGTAGACATACCTTTTCAGTAGGCTACCATTTAACCCACAACACCCTGTCTCCAAATAAAAATGTCAATTTAGGTCACACGAGCCTCAAACTTATTCTCCCTGTGTGAAGCAGGACATGGGTCAGTTTTTTCCTACAAATTTCTTCACCCACTGTTCCTGTTCAGAGGCCCTTCTGATCAGACTCTTCACAGATATGATAACACTTGTTTTCTTCCTGCCGTGTGGTTCACGGATTTGCAGATGGAACATGGGCATAAGTGATGGGAAGTGGGGAATAGTGTTTTAGACGGAAGAAACAGACGATGACCTCGCTCAAACCCTCATATCCTAGATGAGGTAACAGAGACCTGACAAGGGGATGTGCCTTGTCCAGGTACTTCAGGTGACATGATGACAGACCCATCACAGAGTCAGGCACCTGGCGCAGGACCCTGCCTCTCTTCCCTGTCACCTCCCACTGCGTCACCTCCCACCATACCCCACAGTTATAATAAGGTCACACCCAGCTTTCTGTAAGTCCACATGGGGAAAGCCAGCTTGTAACACACCTTACTCGACACCCCTGATTAATTCTAAAGGTCACACCAGTTTTAGTCCATTACATTAAATCCATAAAATTAAGATGTAAATAGCAAAAGTTAGCCAGGCCAGGATGCCAATCATCCTTTGATTTGCTTTTTTAAGTTTTGGGGTACAAGGAGAAAGTTTGGAAAATGGTTCCCATCCTATATAGGGGCAACAGAATCTTCTAACTTCATGTGAGTCTTTGATCATACTAATAATCTCACATCCCGAAGATTCGCCTGATACACCAATTGTTTGGAACTCAAATATTCCATTCTCTAGGATTGATATTAACCATAATGAATAAGTTCCCAGGCTAAAGCATACAAAATAATACAATTACAACAAAAAAAGAAATCAAGATTAATATTAACAATATAAGTAATTAAAAAAGAAAACTTAAATTGAATTAGAAAGTTAATTCTTTTATTAATTTGCCCAGAATTTCAGCTTGAGGAAAAACAGGTTTAATAAAAAGAAAATGAGGAGGCAGAAGGGAGGTTTTAGAAATGCTGATGGGGGCTTCTGGGTATTTTCAAGGACAATTTAATTCCATTTTGAATTTATAGATTCTTTTTCCCAAATGGAGAAATATTGTATAGCTCTTTACAATTTCAAACTGCTTTCAACACAAAGTTTCATTTTCAAGACCAGACAGATGAGTGAAGATTTTATCAGGCAACCACACCAGATGAACTCCAGCAACTGATAAATTAGCAGTTGGGGAAGAAGTCATTACTGGTCTCTCTCAAATCCTCGTTACTCAGAGTGCGGTCAGGAGCATCAGTGTCCCTGGGGAGCTTGGTAGCAATGCAGAATCTCATCTTGACCCCAGTCCTACAGGAATCAGATTCTGTACCTTAACAAAATCCCCAGGGGGGTTCCTATGCTCAACAGCATCTGGGAAGCAGTGCTTCTACCAGTGAACAGTGGTGTCTTTATGAAATAAAATAAAGTGGTTAACAAGAGAAAATTCTCATAAGAAATACACATTTGATTTTTAGTTTCAGCAGTGTTGCAAACTGAACTCAGATCCTCTTTCCCTTTACAAAGCAGAGATGCTGGATAAACTACAGTATTTTTTTTTAAGTCAAACTCAAAAGACAGACAGGGGAGTTTTCTGGTTTCCAAAAAACTACACAGGAACTCATACAACTTGAGTCAATGCAGCAGAACCCTGGAGGGCAGCAGACCCTAAAAGAGAGAGACTAGAGTCATAAAATCCCAATGAAAATCAGAGATGAGGCCTTGGGTCCATATGAAGTGTGATGCTAGAACTTAACACTTCTACATAAACCCTCCCCGCACTGTGTAAGGTGAATGGGAGAACTTCACAAGAGGGCCGAGTAAGAAGCAAAGAAGCATCAGGTCTGTTGGGCCCACAAGCCCTAGTTTGCGCCACGTATAGATATGGAGTCCAAATGAATACCATCCACATGGTGCTGGAATCTCAAACGGACATATTACTGTGAAAATTCACCCTAGACAAGTGAAATCCTGGGGACACCCAGACAGGACAAATATAAACCATCTCTGTAAACATACTCCCACAACCCAGGGCACATATGACTCATACATTATGATAATAATCCCAGCTGAGGATGAGCCCATAAGCACAAATTAAAACAACATGCGAGAAGAATTCACTACAAGAGGGCATTATCAGGTACCATGAGCAGTGGATTAGCAGGCCCCAGAACACAGGATAACAGAACAATCCCAAGGAGACTATCATTTTATTTAAGCCTCAAAGCAATTTACTAGATAAGAAACCTGAGACTAACAGGTAATTTAAAGATGTGGAAACTGAAGTTCAGAGAGTCTAAGTTCTAATAAGGATTGAGGGCTTAAGTCCAGTCCCAATACTTTTTCTACCACATCACATTATCTGTTGTTAATAAATGTATGACTAACTCATACCCTAGTTGGATCAATTCTTTGATTTGTTTAAAACAGAATAGAGAGAAGTGACTTTCTTAGATTGGGAAGGGAGAATTCTCATTCAGTTAATTTGATCTTAAGCAGTCCTTTTATCACACAACAAAGGAAGGAAGGTAGGTAGGTATCTTTGTATACTCAAGAACTTTTATTGGGGAAAAAGGAAGTGACAGTGTAAGAAGTTTGAGGCAGTTGGACAAAATGGGAGGTAATAGGTAAATATCCATCTGGATTTCCAGAATGTTCAGAAGACAAGGATTTATACCTTGGCAATTGTCTTTATTTTTCTAAGGTAGGATGTCAGGTAATCACTGGAACTTGAGCCAAGATGAGGTTCTGCTTTTACTCAGAGCATCATCATGGTGTCCCTGAAAGGCTTCTTGAAGTTGCAGCTTCTAACTCACAAACCCCCATGAAGGCTGCTAAGGAATTGGTGTATAGCTCAGGCATTACAGCAAAGCCATAATTTCTTATCTCTTACCCCTTTACTAAATTACAATTAAATTCCATCATTCAAAACTGCCTGATCTTGAGCCAGATGCATATATCACAAGAAGGCATTAAAATCTGACCTTTTCCAGTAAGAAATGTCATGAGTCCATCACAGAAATGTAACTCCCTTTCAAATTAGAGCTAAGAAAGATTTGAACTTCAAAGGGGAACTCTTCAATTACAGGTGAATCAGAGGACTTTTCTAGTAACCTCTTAAAATTATGAATTCTAAAGAAAAAATAAGATGACTTTTGTGTTTCAGAGCACAAGTAAAACTGAATGAGTAAATAACAGGTGGGAAAAAATGCTACATACAAAAAGTGAAAAAGGACCGCACTGATCCATGTGTTTGAAGTCAGTTCTAAGTTTACTGGAAACTTGAAAATCAGTAACATTTCAGCAGAGGCCCTAAAACCCAAAACAATTATCCATTGTCTCTTTTACTGGCTAAGATTTACATCTAGTGGCTTCATCAGTATAGATAGCACAGAGACTGCAAAGAGTACTGTGGGGCTTGGTGATTTCAGAGCTTGCTCTTGGAATATTTATCATTTTAGCTCAGTAAATAGCTAGTCCTCTGTCAGCAGGGAGATAAGCAGGCACCCCTATCAGTCTTGGTACTTTCAGAAGCACACTGTGGAACATCCATCTTCCCTCTGATGACCATCCATGCCCAGAAAGTAAGTATTTTAGACCTTTGTAAAGAAGAGTCATTCAAATAAGAAAGAAAAAACTTAACTGAATAGTAACAAGAGGAAAGATGGGGACTGGGAGCAACCAGAGACAGAGATTCAAGAGCAATGGCAGCTGGGCTCTGCCATGGTTGGGGGCTGGGGTGGGGGTGGGGGGGATGGCTATGAGGCAATTCTAATTGAGTGTAGACTGAGGCCATACATAGGCATCTCAACCTCCATCAACACAAAAGCAAACTTGGTGTCCAAGGGAAGCAGGATGGCTTTCCCAACATCCATTTATGTCTCCATTTAATAAATACTTATTGAGTTCCCACTGTGTATACATACATATCAGAGACATATCATGAGTATAAGGAGAAGGAAAAGAGATAATAAAGCATATGATAGGTAGAAAAAACAGGCCAAAATAAAATAATAACTAATTCGAAAGAAGAAGAAACTATGCCAATTGTGGGACTCTGTAGCTTCATGTAGAAAATAGTATTTGAGCTGGGCCTTAAAGAAAAGGTAAGATTTGGACATACAGATACACTATGTGGGACTGGTGTCCCACCCCCAGATATTTTTATTTACTTAATCCAGGGTAAGACCAGGCATGGGTGGTTTTGCTTTTTTGAACACTTCCCAGGTGATTGTTACGTGCAGCCAAGGCTGAGAATCCTGAGCTAGAATAGGGCAGACATGGAGACTGGTAGTTTGTACCCTTGGAAGTTTGTACCAAAACTTTGTAAGAATACCAGCTCCCAGTGTGTCATGACTCATGAATTGACACAATGCCCCACAGATAAGCTATAGGAAGAGAGGCCAAAACAAAATACTGACTTCAACATAATCATAGTCCTTTGGGAAGTTCCATTTATCAGATGAAAGGCAATAACATAGGACATTTATGGACACTGTTTGGTGCTCTGGTGGACTCCCTACCAGAACAGCTCCCACTTGAAGGAACTAAATGAAGAAATGGCCACACGGAATCAGGAGTGGACAAACTCACAGAATGTGCACAATGCTACTTTTGGATCTGTGTTTGAGAATAGAACCAGGAACACCCAATGGTCTCACCATTGTGGTGTTCTCTGTGACAATTCAATAAAGCAAGCATGAGCTTTTCTCAATGAGAAGGCACCTTTCAAAGTCTGAACTTTAGAAGGTATGATATTGTAAGCTTAGGTGGGCCAAATATTTGCACTGGGCAGCAGGGAATCTTCCAAGCGTGAGGCTTGTGATCATGTCTGAAAAGAGTAAACATGGAATCATATGGCTTTAGAGTGGCCTCCTACTATAAGTAAGTAAAGTAACTTGTGCTCCACTTACCTACTGCTGTATGAAAAATGACTCAAAAATGAAGCGGCTTGAAAGAATTTATCATTCTTTCTCATAGTTCTGTGGGTTGCCTGGCTCAGCTGACTGATTCTCCCTTGGTTCTCTCACACAGTTGTGGTCAGACAGTGGCTGGGGTCATCTGAAGGCTCCACAGGACTGGACATCTAAGATGGCACACTCACGTGGCCACTCGCTGTGAGCTCAGCTAGACCGCTGACTGGAATGCCTACATGTAGCCTCTCTCTGTGACTTGGATTTCTCACAGTATGATAGCCAAATTCCAAAAGACAGGAAGTAGAAGCTGCCAGTCTCTCAAAGTCTGGGTCCAGAAACTGGCAAATACCACTTCCACTATATTTTGTTTTTGTTTTGTTTGTTTTTTTACCTGTGACAATGATCAATTTATTGCCTCTCAGCTGTGTAATTTCTTCTTTGTCAGCGGAACTGATGTTAAGCTTTGTCAGTGGAGATGCTGGAGGAGGAAGGGGCTTTCTCTTCCTGGTTCTGATGTGCTCCTGTTACCTCGTAGCTTCTGTAGCTCCTGGCTCTGCAGTGCAAAGCAGCCAGCAGCACGTAGCAGCAAACAGCTTCCCCTGGCATTCCTTTGGTTTGGTTCACAACAAATTCTGAGGAGTGCCACTTCCCCGTGGGAGGTTTCTCCAGGCACCTCAGAGGGCAAGTCTCCAGCAAGTTCCAGAGCAAAGATTTCCAGCTCGTTCTTCTGGCACAGCATCAGAGCAACTTCACAGTCATTTAATGGTCATGGCCATGCCCTGACTGTATTCTGTTGATTAAAGCAGTCACAGAGCCTGCCCAGATTCTAAGAGAGGGGACTTAGACCCTATATCTCGAAAGAGGAATGTCAAAAATACAGCCATCTTTAATCTTCCACAACTTGTGAATAGATTAGCTCTTATTCTCAACACCATATATTTGAGCTTTAAATGGATATTTTTTTCACAGTTCTTTAATAGCAACTCCCACAGCAAATAAAAAAGAGCAATACTACATACAATACAAATATAAAAGAGTAATATTGTGTTATTCTTCACTGCAAGCTCATCACCTAGAAGTCTGAGTTGTTTCTTTCCAGCAGTCAGGATGAGTTAGCACCAAACATCTCTTCTCTCTGCCTAGTTCCCTCAGTGACCAAAAACATTATGTCTACAAAGACAGGGGCAAAGACAGGGTAAGAAGGACAATAAATGGACCAGGACACAGATCAGGCCACACAAAAGGGTCAAATCCATAGCCTGGGTTTTACGGCCACTCTAGAATGTTTCCACAGATCGTGACTGCTGGAATTCGGCCAGCGTCAGCCCCACAGTCCATGATGATCCAGCGCTCAAGAGCTTCTGCATCGCTAAATGCTTGCGGGGCTCAGAAATCAATATCTAATCACACTTAAGCTGGAGCCCGATATTCTGTACACTCAGCAGTGTAGGTTTCTGGTTGCTGGGTACATAAAAGTTAACATGGGAAGCAGAACATTCGTTGGAATGAGCTGCATTAAAAATATCACCACTCTGGTTCAAATCACTGTTAATGACATTATCGAGTGCTCATTTTGCAAGGGTCCCACTTTACCAAGAGCTATAAGATGGTACAAAGGAAACAGAAGACACTTTTTTTTTTTTACCTCAGAAGCTAATGTTACCTTTTTCTTTTCTCGGCCCTTCACTAGGAACATAACAGCTAGATTATGTCTCAAAATCTGTCAGCTTTAAAATCCTGAGTAATGGGAATACCAGAGTAATGGGAACATCAGCTACACCTGGTTTCCTGGTAGGAAATTGCTAGTCTCTTTTCAGTGAGGAGCATATCAAGAAACCAACGAGGCCTTTTAGTAAGCTGTTATAGAGTCCCAGGTGTAGCCAAGTCCCTACCGTCCCTTCTCTGTCCCTAAGCTATATAATTCACACCAAATTCACAACGAAATCCCTAATGAAATTTCTAGTAGCAGCTAGACATCTAGCTGGGAAGTTTGTACATCTAGTGATGTCCCTCCCCTTTTTTATAGGCTGGCTCCCCTATCACCTAAGACACGGATTTGTGTAACACTTCCCAGATAATTGCTTCTCAAACATTAATGTGCACACAAATCTCACCTGGGGATCTTGCTACAATGCAGGTTCCAATTCAGCAGGTCTCAGATGGGGTCCTGAGATGCTGCATTTCTACCAAGTTCCCAGGTAGTGTTCATGCTGCTGGTCCTCAGACCACACTTTGAGGAGCAAGGATAGAGGTCACTATGGAGAGAGCTTTACCTGCTTCCCGCAGTGTTCAAAGGAAGAAAAACAAAACAGAGGTCTCCAGTTCCCTATCTTTTCCTCTCTCTCACTCAAGCACTAGAGACTATATGACAATCAAGCCTCAGGAATAGCCTTGGGAACCTCAAAATTCTCCAAGTTGGATATGAAAATTAAACTCCAACCATGGTCTCAGGTTTAAAATATTAGCCCAGTTTGCGGACACCAACAACCAGAAAACACTGAAAACTTAATTTGAAAGTTTTGAATCTATCCTCACAGTCATGAATATCAGAGAATCACTTTAAATTCACTGTCTTTTTTTGACACCAAAAAAAAAGAGGGTGCATGTTTGCTTGCCTTATAGGTCCTGCAAATTTGTTTCTTGACTGAGAGTTTAAGACAGAAAGTTAGAAACTAAACTTTTTCCTAAAGCATCTATATAGAAGCACAGAGGTTTGGATTTTTAAATTTATTTTGGTTTGAATTATCTAGATATTTGTCCTGACTCCTCAGATCATGCTAAGAACTTATACTGTTGAGGCTTTGTCGTTTTCCCCAAGTCTTTTATGTTCCTTATCCGCATATCATCTTAGGTCACCCTGTCCCTTAAGGTCCATAATATTGGTTCAACCTCCTGTTCGGTACACTCTGGAATGCCTGCCCAGGACCTCTTTGTGTTCCTGGGGGAACTTATGTTCTATGCTTATTTCTATTTCAAATTATACTGAATGTCTGTTCTCTGTTTTGTACTTCTTAGCTTTTTTTTTCCCTCCTAGATTATCCACAACCCAGCCCCTTCCCACCTTCATTTCAAGCTCTTGTGTTTTTTTACTGAAGGTCATAAGTGGAGGATTTTACTGCTGCACTGCAAACAAACAAATTTAAAGCATGTATCACACAGCACTCTTCTTGAAAATTCTGTCAGGCGCCTGCCTTCAGTATATCTCTGGACCTTTGGCCTTCTTGCTGATTATTCCTCTTTCCTTCCTTCGCATTTCTCTCTCTGCACCGCCTCTCTCCCTGATTGCCCCTGAACAGTCCAACTGTGTGTTCACCCCCAGTTATGCAGAGCAGTTTGGCTCTCCACATCCTCTATTCCCAAACTGTGCCAAACTCACTTTTTAGGCAACACGCTAATGAGGTTAAGTCCAACCTTCGGGTGCTAATTTGTTTATTCTTGTTCCACAGATGCTTTAACCCAAAATTCACAGAGCAGTTCCTGTAGTTCAAGTGAAAAAGTGAGAGTGGTTAGTACAAGGGCTCCAAAGCTCTTAGTAAACCTATCCAAAATACATACCACTCGTTTGCATGTATCGATGAAGAGATCGGTGGACACAAACAAACACTCAATTTTGGAAATCACATGGCAAAGCTTTGCCTTTTTCCTCTAACTTAATTCATTCAGAAAAAGAGAAAAGCACCTTTGACATCCAAGAAGCTGACCTAGTACTGTCAGCTGGGCCTTGACATTGTCCTGTTGAACATAAACAGTTTCACAGAAAATCATCATCAGACAAGGCCACTCTGTGACCAGGATGGAATAAGACAAAAACACAGCCACTTAGTAATCGCATCTAAACACAGACAAAGCGTGAACATTGTCCAGACCACAAAATACCAGACAGCCTGGCTAATATGAGCGACTGCTGCTTCTTTCCCAATTACAGCTTTAGCTTTGCCGCACTCCCTATAGATAAGATTTACAGGGATATTCAATAATAGAATTGTCCTTGATTTCAGAGAGTAGCAATCCAGGATGAAAATCTGCTTCCTTGGGTCTTCCCCCAAAGTACTCAATCAAACAAGTTCTATAATAAGTCCTTCCTAACAGCCTCTTGCTGAGACACACCATGGTTGCCCATGGTGTGCATTCCCCCTTTCTGGGATGAGTAATAAGCACACTTGTTCAAATACAGGGGTGTTCCTATGGGTCTTTGACTGGAGGGCATTGACAGGAAGCAGGATGGATTTGAAACAAAGGTTGAAAAAGTAGGACCATGAATGTTTTGCCTCTGGCAGACTGTGGTACAAACAGTGGTGTGGCACAGCTGAAGTAGTGATTGTGTGGCCATTTTCTTCCAGGACGCCATTTTGCGACTACTCAAGGCTTGTCTCCCCTGCCCTCACATTAAGGAAGCCCTGAACCCACTCCCTGACAAGCCTCAGGACTGAGGAACAGGCATTGACAGGACTAGCCGAAGGTGTAGCAGCTTTCAAAGTGCTTTCAGTAAATGATCTCATTTTATCCTCATCACTCTAGGAAAGCAGAAGGGGCAGATAAGCAACCTCCCTTTTTCTCTCCACAGTCTCCTAGTGTCATATAAAAGATAATCTTCCTCACCTTCACTCATGAATTCATGCATCCAGAAACATTTATGGTGCACTTATCGTCTGCCAGCAACTGCTCTAAACCAAGTGTGATCCCCAGGCCAGCAGCAGCAGCAGCAACACCTGAGAACTTGTGAGAAATACAAATTTTCAGCCCTAACCCACACCTACTGAACCAGAAACTCTGGGGACGGGCCAGCAATCTGTGGTTTAACAAGCCCTCCAGGCGATTCTGATGCCTGCTAAAGTTTGAGAACCACTGTTTTAGATAAAAATATGAGCAGTACACATGCCTTGGCTTCAAAAGTTTCTCTAGGTCAGTGGAATAGATGGCCAGGTAAATAAATCATTAAAATATAATGAACGGGGGCTTCTCTGGTGGTGCAGTGGTTAAGAATCTGCCTGCCAATGCAGGGGACACGGGTTTGAGCCCTGGTCCGGGAAGATCCCACATGCCGCGGAGCAACTAAGCCCGTGTGCCACAACTACTGAGCCTGCACTCTAGAGCCCGCGAGCCACAACTACTGAGCCCGCGTGCCACAACTGCTGAAGCTCGTGCACCTAGAGCCCATGCTCCGCAACAAGAGAAGCCACCACAATGAGAAGCCTGTGCACAGCAATGAAGAGCAGCCCCCGCTCGCCTCAACTAAAGAAAGCCCGCGTGCAGCAACAAAGACCCAATGCAACCAAAAATAAATAATAAATAAATTTAAAATATATATATATATATATATTATAATGAACGACATCCAGACTAATAAAAACATAGGAGAAAAGCAAAGTAAGCTGACCAGTAGCATTCAGAGAAGGCCCACTGACTCTAAAGCACTGCACTGTGAAGAATTATGAAAAAAGGAATTAAACAAACAAAAAGTTCTTTAATGAGGTGTGGGATCTCAGGCCTCTGTGCTCATCAAGGGAACAACAACATCAAAAACGCTGAAACCAGTCTAGTCCAAATACAGGATCTCTGATTCTCCTTCCGAATTCTGTGACTCTCTGCTCCCACTCCACAAGGAGATTACAATCAAACTTGAAGTCAGATACTAAGAATTTCAAAAAGGTTGGATTCAGGGGCTGCTGTAGTTCATTTTCTTTGGGGAAAGGTAGTAATCAATTCTCTGAGTGGAAGGGAGGTGAGTGCTAGGCGTGTCTCTTACTTTGTTACCAGCTCCCTTATAACACCAACAACTTCCTACAGAGGAAAATCCAATGACCCATCCCTGTCTTTCTAGCCGTGATGAGAGAACGAGGGGCTTGAGGCGTTTCCTTTAGTGTTTCTCCGTGCAGATCTCTTGATGGGAGCCTATATGCAAACATATCAGCATTATCACTTAGTAACAGCTACCATCTGGATAGCACTTTTCCATTTACAAAGTGATTCATCTGTGTTATCCTATTTACCTTCCTTTGGTCACAATCCTATGACCAAAGGGTCTCTTTCGATTCTTATTAAGAAAAAACTCAAAAAACTTTGTAGGATCAGTGTTATGGGTTTAATTGTGTCCTCTTAAAAGCCAGACGTTCAAGTCTTAACCCCCAGTGTCTCATAACTTGGAAACAAGGTCGTTGCAGATGTACTTAGTTAAGATGAAGTCATACTGGAGTAGGGTGGACTCTAATCCAATATGAACAGTGTCCTTATAAAATGGGGGAATATGGAAACAGACATGCACACACAGAGAGAACACCATGTGAACATGAAGGCAGTGATGAGGGTGACACTTCTATAAGCCAAGGAACACCCAAGATTGCCAGCAAACTACCAGAAGCTAGGAGAGAGGCCTAGAACAGATTCTCCCTTATAATCCTCAGAAGAGACAATCCTGCCAACACCTTGATTTCAGATTTCTAGCCTCCAGAACTTTGAGACAATAAGTTTCTGTTCTTGAAGTCACCCAGGTTGTGGGACTTGTTATATCAGCCCTAACAAACTAATACAAATGGCTTCACCAAAATCTCTGAGGGGTATTGGGCACAAGTGGCTTTAGTGCCACTTCAACAGAGAGGGCACAAAGAGGAGTCAGTATCACCCCACTGTGCCACGAACCTTATGAAGCTCTGGCATCTCACAGGCTTCCTTTCATCAACAGTGGTGCTCAGGGTCGTAACCAAAGGAGCCAGCAGAACTGGCTGGCACGATGGGATGCTTGGGGGACCCAGCAGAATCCCAGAGTAGAAGGAAAGAGGAAAAGCTGAGGCTGCCACTTGTCTGGGAAGGCATGTGCGACATGGACCCCCCATCGCCCCCATCCCATGGGACCCCCATGAACACCTTGGGGGCTATTACCAAGCAGGAGGTACAATTCCCCCACCAACAAGAAGAGCAAAAGTCACTGAAACAACCAGTTTAATCTGATCAGAATTTTAGTTAAGAAAATGACTCATAACTTTGAGTTCTCTTCTGGGATTGCTCTGTTCATCTTGGGAAAAGCAGAAAACTCTCACTTCCCATATCATTAAGGTAGAGATGTTAACCAGAATCATTTTGTGCCTGAAGAACCCTGCAGTTTGGCAAGATTGCAGAGAGGATGGAAGGAAATGGCTTGAAAAATCGTTAACAACTTCAGTCAGGTATGTTGACCACCAGTCAAGTACAACTTATACAACTATTTCAGGATGAAAAATGGGAAGTAAAATGAGAAAAGGAAGAGAGAAAAACATAAAACAAAATTATGATGCAAAAATGTTGAAGTGGTCATTTCCAATTTTCTAGGTACCCTAAATAAAATGTATAACAAGAGAAGGCCTTGTTTAATAATGTAAAATCTTGTTCTTTTTTACTGAGTCCATTAGAGCAGGGCTATGCAAAGTGTACCAGGAACATGCAAAGGGAAGCAATGAGATGGATAATTAACTTGTCGATGAAAATAAATAATTTATACATATTTTAGACCCTCCAAAATCAGTTTGTGATCAGAGAGTCTCATGGAGAACCTAAGAATATTAGCTACAATAGGTACAAGGAAAATGGAGATCCTAGTGGTTTAAAAGATTGTGTCCTCAAATATTATTAAAATTATAAAATTTCATGATGTATTATAATTATATCATTTTAAATATTCTTTAAAATGATATAATTATAACTGTATAATTAATATAACTAGCTTAGAAATAACTATCACAGATATTTTCACAACCCAGAACTGACAACTGTTAATAATTGTAAATTCTAGTTGGCAGAAATATCTGTTAGCTATATTATTCTTTTTCCTTTTCTGTTTTCAAAAATATCTCCAAGAAATCTTTTTAAAGAACTCTTATCTACCAACCTATCTGACTATAGGTCTGACATTTACCAGCATTGTGAGTTTGAGCAAATGTTTTACTCTCTCTGAATTATTTCCTCATTCACAAAGTGAGGTTCATAATAATACAGTTATTTATGAGGATTAGAGGTGATGTATGTAAAGAGGTGATGGTAGACAGTAGGCACCCCCAAAATGGTGACTACTCTTATTCTGAATCTCCTCACTAATGTCCCCAACGTGTGATCATCCAGTCCAGCCATGAGCACTTTAAACTTTGACAAGGAAACCTGACTTCTCAGGCTGGCCTGTTACATTTTTTAATTCTTCATTGTTAGAAAGTCCACTAAATAGTCTTACTGCAAGTCACTATGGTTCTAGTTGGGGCACAACATCCTTCCATTCGGTATTCTTTCAGCACTTTAATTCAGCTAAGAATCTTCCACCCTCCTTCAGCGCCCCCCCCCCATCTTTAATGCTTCTCTTTTCCATGTTTAAATGTCTCAATCTCTCTATCATCTCAGATAGGACTTAATTTTGAGTTCCTGCACCATGATGGTGAACTTCCTCCAAGCATGCTTCCATTGACATTTACCTCTCTAAAAATTGTAATGCCTGGAGTTGAGATTGGAGCTGAACTCTTCTCCCTACCCCAAATCCTTGTTCTAGATCATGGATGGGCAAACATTTTCCATGAAGGGCCGGATAGTAAATATCTTCACCTTTACTAACCATACAGTCTCTGTGCAATCACTCGACTCTGACACCATAGTACAAACGCAGCTATAAATAGTATGTCAAAGAATGGGCATGGCCATTGAAAATGGGAATCTTTCTTTAGTAGAATATCATCTAAAACAGAGGTCAGCAAATTGTGACCCATTGGTCAAACATGGCCTGTTTTTGTAAGAGAGATATTTTACACAGCCATGCCCATTCTTTGACATACTGTTTATAGCTGTGTTTGTACTACAGTGTCAGAGTCGAGTGATTGCACTCTTGGCATAGAGAAAATCTGATTCCCTCATGATGGAAGTTTTCCACAGATACACAGCAGATCTGGAGCTCCCAAGTGGAGAACTTTGCCTTCATCTATATTACATAGCATCTTGATAGATTCAGCTCACCTCGCTAACCTGTTGAGTACTTTCTGGGTAATCATTTTATTATCTAATGTGCAGAGTCACATCCATCCTTTCCTTTGTTTATACATTATTTTCTCCTTTATTCATAAGCTGTTTGAATAATTAAGGTATTTATGTGTAGCAATTAATTAGCAACTAATGAGGCACACACACAAAAAAAAAAAAAAAAAACCACAAAATTCCTTTCACCAGCTGTTCATAATTCAATCCAATTTTTTTTGTTTACTCAGACTCAGGAATGTCCTTAATTAACATTTGCTATCATTTCCTGCCTTGATGATTCAGTGTCTATAGTGTCACCAGCCTATTATTGGCACAGGAATGAAAGGAACACTGGATTTTGAGTCAAAATGCAAATATTATTTCCATTTTTGTTACTTATCAGTTTGAGCACTTAAGCAGGTTAATTAAGTTCTCTCCATCTCTATTTCTTCATGCATAAAATAGAGTAAATAATACTTTCCCTGACTATTTCATAAAGTTAATTTGTCAAACATGGACATAGATTTGAAGGTTATTTTCTCCATGTGTGTAATGTGTTTACTCTATAGAACGATAGTCACAATATACTGTTAGCAGAAAAAGGTAAAAGATCAGTGTTACCTTATCATTTTAATTTTTCTGGAAGAAACCACATCAAAATGTTAATAATGGTCATCTCTGTGTGGCAGAATTACAAGCGACATGTATTTTGCTCTTTTTTGCTTACATGTAGTTTCTATGTTTTCTATAATAAGCAAGTACTACTTGTATAATAATAAAAGGTCAAATTTTAAAATAATTGCTTATTGAATTATAAAATAATCCATGTTAGTTCTAGAACATTTGGAAAATACAGAAGAGTATAAAAATGATTACATATATTAACACGCACTTACTTACTGGGGTGTTACTACAACTCATAAGAGGAGTTGCAGTAAACCATCTTTAAGGTGAGTTCCCACATTCCATGGTTCCTGGTACTCACAGAATTAGCCTAAAAAAGCAGCTGAATAACCTACATGCATCAGGCAACATTTTTAGTATGTAAACCTCCATGGCAATTTAAATAAGGAATTAAAATGGCTATGGCCCATGTAATTAGAGGTGAATCATGGAAAGTCATGGAAAGTCATTTCAGTTGGCAATGCTGAAACTTACCTTGTGATGCTGTCAAAAAGAGCAACATATAAAGAGTTAGCTTGTTTGGGGGACCTTGATTTTAAATAACTGGAAATAAATAAATTTTCTCTAAAAGAATAGATTGAAAAAACAGAGTAAACAAGACTTTTAATTCCTTTAAAGGGCAGTAAAGTAAGGGTGAACTTTGGAAAGGGCTTACATTCTGCACTAGAATTCTTTCAAATGCCTCTTAAGTCTAAAGCACAAAGTCTAGCTGTTCCATCACAGTGACTCTAAATCAGCTCTGAAACTTGGGGAAATACACTAACGCTAATGCAGAATATTAGGAGCTTATATATAGTACAAACAAATTTCGTCCCACTCTTGTATTACCACCAAATGGGAAACAGAATGAAATTCGTGACTGACAACCTATACAGCAAGTACATTTTACATTCTCCCTAAACCTAAAGCCACATATAAGAAGCCCCTGAATAGAATTTCATAGTGATCATAAATATAGTATCCCAGCAATTCTCTTTCATTCTTTTCAGAAGGCTTTCTGCAGTGGCTAAAACTGCTAACTAAAAATAAACCCAGAGGGAGGAAATATTTACAAATTATATATCCAATAACAAACTTCGATCTAGGATGTTTATATGAATAGAACACTTACAACTAAATAATAAAAAGACAAATAACCCAATTTTAAAACAAGCAAAGGATCTGACTAGACATGTCTCCAAAAAAGATATACAAATGGCCAGTAAGCACATGAAAAATGCTCAATATCATTGGTCATCAGGGAAATGCAAATTAAAGTCACAGTGAGATACCACTTCATACCCACTAGAGTGGCTATAATCAAATACATGGAAAATAATATATTGGCAAGGATGTATAGAAATTGGAAGCTTCACATACTGGTAGTTGGAATGTAAAATGGTACAGCTAATTGGGAAATAGTCTGGCAGTTCCTCAAAAGGTTAAACATAGAATTACCATATGATCCAGCAATTCCACTCCTACACATATACGAAGAGAGATGAAAACATAAGTCCACACAAAAATTTGTACACTGTCCATAACAGCATTACTAGCAATACCCAAAAAGTATAAGCAACTCAAATATCCATCAAGTGATGAATGGAAATATATGGTCATACAACAGAAAATTATAAAAAAGAAATGAATACTGACACAAGCTACAACACGGATGAATCTTGGAAACATTATGTTAAGTGAAAGAAGCCAGTCACAGAAGACCACATATTGTATGATTCCATTTTTATATAAAATGTCCAGGGATAAGCTAATCTACAGAGACAGAATGTAGATTAGTTGTTGCCTAGGGCTGGAGGAGAAGGTGACTGGGAGAAAATAGGGGTGACTGCTGAAGGCACACGTTTCTTTTTGGAGTGAAAATGTTTTAAAATTGATTGTGGTAACAGTTGCACAAGCCTGTGATATACTAAAAATCATTGACACTTTAAAATGGGTGAATTGTATAGTATGTGAATTATATCTCAATACAGCTAGTACAAAAATAATAGATAATTAGAAAGATAAATAGGTAGTAGGTAGATAAGATAGATAGATAGGTAGATAGGTAGCCGGCAGAGAGACAGGTAGACGGACCGACCAACCCAGGGCAGAGCTATTGAGGCTGACTTCCAGAGCTGACTGGCTCTCAAAATTGGTCTAGTGAGGATGGCTAAGCCACTGCTAGGTAATGGTGTCTTCTCTTCTTCTACCTTCACAAATAACTCAATCAATGAAAAATAACTGGTGCCTTGGTGGGATGAATTGGGAGATTGGGACTGACATATATACACTAATATGTATAAAATAGATAACTAATAAGAACCTACTGTATAAAAAAATAAATAAAATTAAATTTTAAAAAAAAGAATCAAATTTTTCCCCCTTAGGGGTGATATCATCCCTGTTAAGAATATGTTTCAGGGGGCTTCCCTGGTGGCGCAGTGGTTGAGAATCTGCCTGCCAATGCAGGGGACACGGGTTCGAGCCCTGGTCTGGGAAGATCCCACATGCCACGGAGCAACTAGGCCTGTGAGCCACAATTACTGAGCCTGCGCATCTGGAGCCTGTGCTCCGCAACAAGAGAGGCCGCGATAGTGAGAGGCCCGCGCACCGCGATGAAGAGTGGCCCCCACTTGCCACAACTAGAGAAAGCCCTCGCACAGAAACGAAGACCCAACACAGCCATAAATAAAAATAAATAAATAAATTTAAATAGCACTTGGCAAACAGAGGGAAGAAAAATATAGTTATAAAAAAAAAAGAATGTATGTTTCAGACAAAATCGTGTCATTTTATGCAATGTTAATTAATAAAAATTAATAATTATAAAATTATTTACAATTTTATAATTATAAATTATAATTATATATAATTATAAGTATTTTATAATTATATAATTATTTTATAATTATAAATTATAATTTGTGTTTTATAGTGGCACCTTCACTAAAGTTAGTTCTATCATTTAAATTTTTTTAAAAGATATAAAAGTAATTATTTTAACAAACATCTTTTGACTACTTAAGAGACAGGTACTGTGCAGAAATTTTCTGACTTCTTTTACCTACCTTTACTTCCACTCTCTATAGCAAACATTTCACCCCACTTACCAACTATGGAGTATTTAGGACCCATCCACTGAGCTGGCATCCTGTCAATCCCATTCCAGTCTGGGATTTGATCAAAATAACCCCATTCCTGTCCCCATGGAAATACAGACTCCTTTTTCAGAAAGGAGAATGTCATTTAGATATGAAATTAAGTATTTTGCTTATTCAGACACAGTGATGTAAATCCATCATCTGTACTAATAAGGAAGCCATATTTATGATATAGGAATAAGAAAAAGTAAGATTAAATTTAACAAACACTCTGTTCTGTCATATGTGGCAGATCTTCTCTGTCATATCTCCTGTAAAAATATTCATATTTCCCTAATGACAAATTTGCTAATGACACATGAACTTACCTTTACCCATCTAAAATGTAAAACTCTGTATTTATATGAACATCCATATCAAGATGTGTGTCTATTGCTGTAAATAGTGATAGCTCAGGAATTGCTTTTAAGTACTCATTTAAGGTATTAGTGAACTTATTAGTTTATTAAATTATTATTATTATTTTCTCACCTAGTCCTAAGCCCCTTTCCTTTTTAATACTATAAAAACCACAACACTTCTGGTTTTCAAGATGGCTGTTTTAAAACTGTCAACTCCCTGCTGAAACATTTCACTACAAGCTTAAATTAGAAGTACTCCTGACCTTTCTAAGCCTAAAACAAGACACGGAGCTTTATATTTTCTCCTTCAGTGGCCTTCAGCCCCTCTTCACTGCAGATTCTCATGACCCTGGCCACACCCTAGACTCTTTCCTCTTGCTGCTATGTGTTGGAGGGAGTTGCCTGTGCCATAAAGAAGATATTTGCTAAGAGTCTCTGGTCTTAGCCACCCTTCCCCAAAGGACTCCCTAACCAGGGAAAGTAAACAGTGGGTTGAGCAAGACCATAGGGAGCACCCTTCTCCCATAATCTCGTAAGTCTCAGACTAAAGCAATACATGAAGGCCTCACTGCATCTTGGATTTCTCCAAAAACCAGGTAGCCAAAAGGAAGAAAAAGACAAGGGTATGAGCCCACAGTGCTTATGTATTTAAGCTGCATGGACAAGGAAGGCAGAGGAAGAAAAGATGGACAGTAGTCCTCAGAATAAACCCTGATCAGCTAACCACTTTGGCCACATGGATGAAAGAGAAAAGAGAGTAAGTCATATCCATGAACTGACATCTTTTCTCAAAATGACTTCTCCATGAGTAAACGTGGCCTAATCAATATCCTGGATCTGACCAAGGAGGTCACCACATCTTCTACTTGGAGTAAAGGAAGAAACGTAGGCATAGGGAGCCTCCCCATTCTTTGAGGCCCATGATTTGGAATACTCAAGTTTGAAATCTTAAAATCCAATACATTACCAACCTCCTTTGACCCCTCCATTTTCACTTCAACTATTTGTTGCCAGTACTCTTGCCCCCTTGTCTCTCCACTTGATCTTCTCTGGAACCCCCAAGCTTTGTCTTCCTCGCTCCCCAAATAGGCAACTGAACCATGCTGTAGGAGACCACATTGTCAGACCAGCAACTCAGAGACACGCTGCACCCAATTCTTTTGCATCTTCCAGTTAACACTTTCTTCCATTCCACACAGATGTTTTTCCACATCTCCAGTCCTCTCTGATGCCTCTTTCTTCCTTTCCACCCCACCCCCCTTTTCCCTAGCAGATGTGCTTGACTCCCTCTATATAGAGAAAATACGTTTGTGAAGGCAGGAAGTTGAAGTTCTTGCATCTGAACCAATCCTACTTCCTTCCCTCCAGTCTCATAGAAAAAGATGTTCCTTCTCTTCAAACCATAAGCAATATGCACGTTGTCCCTGAGTAGGATCTACTTGTGTCTTAGTGATATTGCTAGAATTGAAGTCCTTATCTTAGTGTTTGTTTGATTTGCATTTCTCTTAATATGAGGGAAGTTGAGCATCTTTTAAATATTTTTATATACATTGGATCTTCTTTGCCTGTTTTTTCCATCTGTCATTTTTCCTCATTCTTTTTGACCTTCTCCTTATTTCTTCTTATTTTTCTTCTTTTCTTAGTTGATCCTCTATGTCCTTTAATATATTTTAGCAATATCTATTCTTACTGTTTTCTTTCCACTTTTGCCTTCATTTCTATGATGATTTTACCTCTTTTCTTATATTCCTTTCTTGAGCTCTTCTAGTTTACATCTTATCTTCTCCTACATTTCACCATCTCTTCCCTGGGCTCTTACATCTGTTTGAAGCTCTTATTTCATAAAAACAATTGTTATATTGATTCTTTTTAATTCATGCAATATATGTTGTCACAATACTCATCTGCTCCAAGGCAACATTTTTCTCATGAGTATTCTCTAACATTTTTTCCTGTTCCTTCTTCCCTTTCCCTATGGTCTATTTTTATATGGATTCTCACTTTTTGGTTCCTCATTATTGAAAGAGATGAGTTTTTCTGGAACAACTAATTGCAAGTGTATGCTGGGAAGGGGCTGGTGTCATGTTCCAATCCAGGTGGAATTTTCTCATTACCCAGTTTTTTGTGAGTGGTGGTGATTGACAGCAGTGACTCACAAAAGAAACTTTCTCTTCTCCCCTGATGCCATGAGACAGGGAATCTATTTCCTCTATATATAGTCTTTCTGAGTGACTTCTTATTTGGTCCTGCTTCCTCGGATTCTTAAAAGCAAACAAAGTCCCCAAACACCCCTGTCTCCTAGATATGCATCCTGTTGCAATGAGGGTTTGAGGTTTTGTACCTCAAGGAATTTCCACTTTACCTTTGCTGGCTCCTTGAAATCTGCAATCTCTACATTCTCATAAATTCTCCCCTTCTCTATTACCATTGCTCGGGGAATTTACAGTTCCTTAGTTTCATCAAAACTGTTGTTCGGGAGTTTGCAGGGTTTTCTTGTGCTCATTTTTGGGGGGATGATTTCTAGAAAGAGCTAGAGGAAATGCCCAATTTATATTGTAATATTCACAGCAGAAGTCTGTCTCTTTATATTTTCTCTGAAACCTTGCTTCATGTGCATTTTTCAAGCTCTTCTACATTTTTCCTCAAATTTAGTAAAGAAAATAAAAATCTTCCATTGTACTTTATGCCTTTTATCTACCACTGTGCTCTCTTTTCTCACTCACCAAATATTTATTAAATGGCTACTGTTGATGGGGACTGTGCTCAGTACTAAGGTTATAATGTTGACCAAGATCAGTGATGTCCCTACTGCCCCGGGGCTTACAATCTGGGAGCAAGAACTCAGATTTAAATAAGCAACATAAATAATCTGCATTCAATATCCCTACTTTCCCACCCTCCATTCACTTTTCAGCTCTCTGCAATCAAGCTGCCACCCCATACTCCTGCTATTATTTAGGCAACATCACTGGAGAAATTTTCATTGACCAATCCAGTGACCACTTATCGGTCTTCATCCCACCTTTCTTCTCCATGGCACAGTTCACCATTCCTTTCTTATTAAAATGAGCTCTACCCATATTTCTATGACCACTCATGCTCCTCATCTGCCCTTGCCCTCTCTGTCCTCTGACAGTTACTCCTGCTTTTCACTGAGAGCTGGAATTCTCGAGGGCTTTGTCCTTAGCCCTCTTCTCTTGTCACTCTGCATGTTCGCTCTAAATGACTTTACACACACACACACACAGTTTAGCCACTCTTTCTATGATGAACAGCTCTCAGATCTGCATCTTTAGCCCAGACTTCTCTTTTGTGCTCAAAGTTCATAGATCAGCCACCTCCTGGACATCTGCACCTGGATGTCCCTCTTTCAATTCCAAATGGATAGGTCTAAAACTGAATTGATACCTTTATCTACAAACCTATTAGTAAGTCTATATTCCCCAGACTGTTCCAGTGGCTTTACCAAATACTCCATCACCCAATGCTAAAACCAGCCATTTACCCTTCGTCTCTGCCACTTTCTGATACCGTTTATGTGTTGTACTTTAAATCTGCTCCCTTCCCTCCATGCCCACCTTTACTTCCCTAGTTCAAGCCCTCACCATCCCAGGCCCGAACTAGTGCCATAGCCTCTTAGCTGGTCTTCCCATCTCATTGTCCCCCTCTCTAGGCAATACTACCACGAGTGCCAAAGTGATCTTCCAAAAATGCAAACCTAATCATGGTATACTCCCATTTCATTTAAACCTTTTAATTTTTCCTCCTCCCCATGGATAAAATATAAACTCCTTACTATAATATAAAAACCTTTCATGATTTGGCCTCTGCCTACCACCCTGTGTCCTGTTGCTTCCCTCGCTTCCCTGCCCTATACCCTATGGTCTACTGTATCTCTTACTCTCTCAAACCTACCATGCTAGTCAAAGCCCTATATCATCCGACATCATCCTTCCTGGAGTACGCTTCCTGGAACCTTCCTTGTCCTGGAATACACTTCCTCCTTGTTTCCATCTGATGAAGTCTTGCTCATTCTACAAGATTCAACCCAAGGGCTGCCTCCCCACTGAAGCCTTGCCTGCCCCCCGGACCACTCCACAACGTTATCTCCTCTGAGCCCGTCTGATGTCCTAGACGCACCTAAGAACATCTGTTCCATCACGTTCCTATTCTGTGTTTATTCATCAGGACTTTGACTAGGTTGAGAGACCCTTGAGGGAAAGGACAGGGTCTTATTCATTTTTGCACCCCAAGTGGCTTTCCAAGGCCTGACACTTGTGAATGAATGAAGGAGGGAGTGAATGAACCAAGTGTGGCGAGACCACAATGTATGGAACAGTACACCCCAGTCAGTGGGGAAAGGCATTTAACAGCCGTAGTGGTGTTGAAAGACAGGAAATATAGTCCTTCCCCTGGCTATTAAGTGTTTTACATCAGATCCTTTCTGAAGTGTTAAAAGTTAAATCAATTTCCAGGAAAACATGATTGCCGATGTAAAATATGTCCTGAGGGGAATATTTCCCTCCTAATACTTTCCACACACATGAAAGGGCAAAGTGTACCTGCTGCTCATGTCTGATGTTGTCATCTAGAAGCTCATGTCCTCTCCATTCTCCAGGCCCCTGTTCAAAGGCTAGTAAATGAGTATGTTGGCTAGGCAGCAGTCTGTGCACAGGTTCTTTGCAGTGTAACGAGCCATCTCCCCGTCAGTACCTGGTCAGGCCCAGCTGTGAGACAGAGCAGGCCAATCTAACCAGACATGAGGAACAGTGCTCCAAACAGGCAAGGGGTCGTCAACAGAGCAAGGACAGAGAACCCCGTGCACTCTAGAAGACACGTGTTGGATTCTGGGGGTGCCCGAGATGAAGCCAAACGGGGTATTGGGCCACCATTTAAGGAATCCACAAGTATTAAGAAATATTGATAAAATGAGCATCATGTCCTGTCACGGAAGCCCCATGTGAGGGCAGGGGCAGAAGCTAAAGGTACAGCTTCAAACTAGACCCAAGGCAACAAAGAGAAAGCAGCATCACAGTTTCCTTAAGGGACAATCTCACACTGTAAGGCAATGGCAAGATAGTATTACTCCCTGGAGCAGAAGCATTCTTGATGTGTATAGATAAAGACACGTAATGGACATTTTTTGGTGTTGGGTGCCCAGAATCACTTCCCCATATGATTTAGTAATGGAAGCTACCTTTCCTGTGGAAAGCCCATTCCTTGTAGTTTGGGTGGAGCTAACCTCATCCACCCCTGGCTCCAGGGGTGGGCACGTGACCCTGACCTGACTTCACATTCCCTCCCCAGTCTGCTGAGGTCCCTAAGGGGGTCGATTGTAAGTCTCAGGCATCTGGCAGCTATGCTGCCCACTTGGCTAAAGAATGAACAAGTGCAAGTGAAAAATGCAGAGAAGTCCAGTAACATCACTTGATCCCTAAAGAAAGAGGCATCCCTGGAGTTCCTTTTAAAAGAAGTCTGAATTGGGTGTCTGTCACCTGCAGCTGAAGGAGTCCTTCCTCTTAGAGGCCAACATGGACTGCTCCCGAGAGCAAGCAAGACTTGGCAGAATCTGGGGCTGGGTTTGTAGTATGGGCAGAACACCGGGTCTTCTGAGAATTTCTCACAATTCTTTATGTGACTGCCAGATTTTATGTTGAGATTTCTTTTCAAAAAAGAAGATCAGTCTATATTTTTGGTCACTGCTCTTATTTTTTCTACTCCTTTTTGTTTCTCATCTTTTCACACCCACACTCAACCTTCCGGCTGAGGTGAAGGGAGGGGTTGGTCATGTAACAACCCTAGACCACGTGAAGCCACCTATCCATGACATACTAGAAACCATCCTCTGGATACCTAGGGTCCTCCTGTTTAGTGGAAGGGAAGGACGCCTAGACCAGGATTACCTGCCATCTGAGAAGTCAGCATAGGCATGACCTCCCTTGAGGTTTAGCTTCCCCCTAAAATTAAAGCGGAGATGGAACTTTGCTTCATCCTGGTCCCTGCGGGATCCTATAATGGTCCTGTATAATTAGCCTGAAGATATTCCTTGCTCTTTGTTTGTCAAGAAAACAAGTGGAAAGCTCTAAAAAGAAGAGTAGTTGTTCAGAGGTAAATAGCAAGGGAAAGGTGGAAATGTTTGATCTCGTATATAGATATGGCCTTTGTGTTCTCCAAGCAATTACTTTTGGTTTACTTTTTTCTAAAGTGCATCAGACTTGATGGTTGGTAAGAATGAACACTAAAATTATGTACTGAAAACAAACGAGGCTCTCAGGGGATGGAGCCAAATAAGAGAAACGCAAAGCCTTGGCGCTTACACTTAGTTGAAAAAAACAGACATCATGAGTTTGTCAGCCCTTCTGCATCTATCAGACCTTCTCTCCTAACACTAATTAACTAAGAGAGGGAAACTCAAAGTCTGAGGCAAAGCCTTTGATTTTCAGTTAAGAGATCACATCAGCTTTCAGAGGAAATTCCAGATGTCCCTGTATTTCTTCATTATTGAAACTTCTCCTCAGTCTGTATTCCAGAAAAGTTTGAATCATTTTTCTGCAAGGTACAAATTAACAGCCCTGACAAAGACCATGTCAGAGATTTCATTTAAAAACACTATTAAACCAAGAAGGTGGTGGCCAAACTGGAGAGGATGTTTGATCCTCTCCCAATTTTCCACTGCTGCAAAGACAGAAACCAATGGTAAATCATTCTTTATCATTAGTTCTCCTATTTTTTAAGAACAACTCATTTTAGCAGGCATTTCTTTCTTTTTTTTTTCTTGCCAGGGCTTCATAACATTGGGATGCAGCTTGCAACACTAGAAGGAGAAAACCGAAACCACACCCAGAAATAATCATCTCCCAGTCACTGTAATGGATTATAAATGTTAAAGGGGCCGTCAATTAAATTAGCGTGATGGTGTTGCATAAAGTAGGTAAATCTTTTTTTTTTAATAAATTCATTTATTTATTTACTTTTTTTTTTTTAATTTTTTGGCTGCGTTGGGTCTTCATTGCTGCGCGCGGACTTTCTCTAGTTGCGGAAAGTGGGGGCTACTCTTGTTTGTGGCGCACGGGCTTCTCATTGCGGTGGCTTCTCTTGTTGTGGAGCATGGGCTCTAGGCGTGCAGGCTTCAGTAGTTGCAGCATGCAGGCTCAGTAGTTGTGGCGCACGAGCTTAGCTGCTCTGCGGCACATGGGATCTTCCCAGACCTGTGTCCCCTGCATTGGCAGGAGGATTCTTAACCACTGTGCCACCAGGGAAGTCCTAAAGTAGGTAAATCTTAAATGGAGGTAATGCTCTTCTCATTATACTTAGGAATGAGGAGATAGTGAGACCCAAGACCTTACTACAGAACAGTACCTTTGCTTCACTTCTTCTTGTGCCACCAAATTTAACAGACAATTTGAATAAAACTGTGGCCTCGCATACGCACATAAATTGACTTTTATTGCTAACTGGGGCATACTGAAAAGCATGAGACTAATGGAGCCAAACTTCCCATAATTACTTGATCAATTTGCTATCCCTTTATTTTTAAATTTTTTTTAGAAGAGCAAAGTTGCATTTTCCTCAGTCCTTACTCAACCAGTTGATAGTAGAAAGTTCTTATTATTCCTTTTAAACTCGCAAATGGGATTCTTTATCTCAGAGGCCCAATCACCATTTCAAAGAGAAGATTTTTATTTTTAAGAGATTCTGTTTTTAATTGGCTACTTAGAAAGTCTATTTTGGAAAATGTACATTCTCGCTGGAGTTAACTCAATCTATATAGTTCAAAAAAGGGCAAATTCTACCAGAAGGAAAATAGCATGGACATTGGAATGCAGTTATCTGGGATAATAATACTTAACAACTTGGGGAGGTGGAGAAAGTAGTTCCTCTTTAATATCTCAGCTCAGACTTCCTTTTGTTATCACTATGTCAGTCACATTATGCTCAGAAACAATCACATGCATACGACAATTGCTTTTTAAGCACCAAGGAACTAGCTGCAGTAATTTCGTTGTTTCCATCCATTCTCCAAATAAAGATATTCCTTTAACACAAAGGCTCAGAGTTTATGAATTTTTCTTTTTTTTTTTTTTTGAAACTGACAGACACACTTCCATCCACTTGATCACCTTGCACTGAAAGTGTAAGAGAAGCAAAGACTGCAAAGGAGCTGGAAGAAATACAGAAGAGCCCTTTGCAATCTTTTGAAATGCCTGAAATAATAATGCACATGTAATGTATATGCAATAACCCTCCAGTAAAAAAAATAAAGACAAACAGAAAAGAGAGCCCTGCATAAAAGCTTGGGTGATTCTACACTTTAAATAAGCAGGTGAGATGTCAAAGCGTTTTTTTGTAGGTGATATCTGTTTAACTGTAATTCTATATGCCATATTATGTGAGAATCTGAGTTTGAGCAAAGCTGGCTTTTTTTGTCTTTAATCCACCCAGGCATTGTGCCCAGAAATAGGGCTCTAGCTGTTGAGAGACATGAAGGGCCACAGGGAGTGAAAGATGAGGTCAACGCTGAATCCTCTCTGCACCAGGACGATTGCGTTTTCCCTGCAGCCTACGCACCTTGTTGCTCTTTCTTGTAAGTCGAGTCTGCCCCCACGTGGTGAAAGTGAGAGGCTGCCCTCACTTCCCAGGACGCCCTCCTCATTCTTCCTAGGTCAGTGGGAGGGTATTTGGAGCATCTGGTCCCTTCACCATTGTCCTATCCATGAGCTGCTTTTTACTGCTTCTCTCCCCTCTGTCCTCCATCCCCCTTTTCTTCTTTTTCTCCTTCCTTTTGTCTTCTTTCTTTTTCTTCCCCTCTTCTCCCCTCCCCTTGCGTTCCAGAGCTATCCACAGTATTATTATTATGCAGCCCAGCCATGAGGGCTAAAACCAGTACAGACCCCCTGCCAGGGGAGAAGATCTGAACTCTGGTTTAAGGAATTCACACAATACAGTTTCAATAAATCATTAAAGACTAATCACCCTAAGGGGTACTACCATGACATCAAGATCCTAGCAGACACTGAACAAGAAATTGGGAGATGTGGATTTCTCTGGCCTTGGCTCTGTTCCTGGAATATGATATGGATGTAACATGTTTGTATGAAAATCAAGAAACCTGGACATAAGCACAACTTCATAGAGAAGCAGGAGGCAGGAAGGTAAAGTGGGTTCCTCTGCCCTCGGCAAAGAAAAGCAGAAGGGCACCTAGCCAGCTCCTTGGTAAGCCACCCCACACACACACTCTAAATAATCAAAAACAATGCTCATTAGGCAAAGGCAGCCTCAAGATAAAGCTCCTTGTTCCCCTCGTGGCCCTGTTCCAACCAGCCTGCCATCCTTAGGGCCATCCTGGGCAACCAATCCATTTTGGGTATCATTTTCATCATATCACCTCCCCACACAGAAATTTTCAAAGATACCTTCAGAGGTATGAACCTTCAAAGGTATATTGCCTTCAACGTCTGAATACCTCGTGCATTCGGGATCTCTTTCTCACGCACACACACCCCACACACTCAAGTTCTCTACTCTAGCCACACTTCTCTCCTGGGTTTCCTCCCACATCCATCGTTTTCTCACCTTCATGCTTTTTCATTTGCTCTTTTCCAACCCAGATTGGTCTGACTCAAGGACCACAGCCTTTTGTGAAGCTTATGTCAGCAGAAGTCCCTTTTTATTTTGCAAAACTGAAACTGCATTAGTGCACAGAGCAGGACAGGTCACCCTGGGACATGTAAGTTGAGGGCATTTCCATACCCATATGAAAGCCTCATACTGAGGTAAAAATATGTGTATTGTAATACAACTGTAATTTACGGAGTTATTAATCTTCCAAGGCAGGCGTAGGGTGGGGGTGAGGAGGGTGAAATGTTCATAAGCTAACAAGAAAGAACTCAAGTGGCTTATACTATTGCCAGAATCCTGAGATGGAATTATGGCCCCATAACTCAAAGTTGCCAGCTCTTTCCATTCTCTAATGGAGGTGTTGGAGGACTGGGCTCCCGCACTCTTTCCCTGTTTACTCTCTGGCTTCCACTCCCTTCCAGTCACACCAGGAAGCCCCCTAACTACTTCATGATCTACCTCAGAGGCAAAAAGTGTGACAGTTATTTAAGTTGCACCTTTGTTGAGGAAATGCAGAAGGAGGTCCCCATAACCCTCCCAATCCAAGGACTCGGCACAGGATTATGGCGGCAAAACCTCTCTTTCATAGCAGATATAAATACGGTAAAATGTCCATCCATTGCCTCCAGATCTGGCCAGCACTGATCACTCCCAGGAGCAATAATGCATGGTGCACAAAACACTCACAGGAGAGGGAAGACCTAAATACCACTCAAGAATTACACCACATGCTCATTGTTCATCTTTTGGCTATTTCTCTAAGTGTAGTCCATCAGCCCCCTGCATCAGAATCACCAGGAATGATCATTTGCAAATGCAGGTTCCCAGGCAGCATCCCAGACTTATACAGTCAGAATCCTGGAGATAGAGCCTTGGAATATGGATGTGTAATAAGCAATTGAGGGCATTCTTGTCCATTCTTCCAAGTATTTGCTCTGTTTTCCTTCACTGTATTTCAGACAGGGTCTATCTCAGGCAGAAACATGCAGTTACTAAATATGTTCAAATCCCTGCTTTGCGGACCCACTTATGCCCCTGAACCTACTGTCCCAAATGCCTTCTGCAACCCTCGGCCCTGAAGATGTATCCGTGCACTCACGCTGCTCCTGGGCCTCCCCTGAAGTTCCAGCCTGGACTTTTCCTGCCCATATGAGCACTCTGTGAGCATCTAGACCTTTCCATCCACTCTCCTGTCCAACAAAATGTATTTCATCTGTGCCTGATATTCCCAGGCTTTTGCTGTTCATTAGATGACATTCATCAATTTAACCTGATGAGGAATCCATGGTAGAGGGTTAATGGGTAGGTACTTCTTACACTTTGGCAGTTTTAAAGGACGTATTCTGGGACAGACAAGGAAAGCTTTGGCCTTCTCAATCACATCCTTAGGTCTAGACTGAACCATTTGCTAGCAGATCTGAAATTCTCTGCAACTTTATCTCTAAAATGAATTAATAATCCCTATTTATTCCCAAAGCAGGACTTCAAAGCACTTCAGAAACAGAAAAGTAGTATATAAAAAGAATTTGTTATTATGATTCATCTCGACACCAGCCCTGATTCAAAGATATCATGGCCATTGTTTTCCTGATTTCCACTCTCCCGGCAGCAAGCAAAAAATTCTGATTAAGGTCCTTCCAGCCAAGTCTATGTCAAACATGTCCTCTGATTGGTGAGGGTGGCTGGAGCTCCCATAGCTGGCCCTGCCTGCAGCTCATCCTCTTTGTCCTTCTCTCTCCTCAACATTAGACCTGTCACACCATGTGGATGTGGCCTACTGAGGGTCACCCAGGGAGTCGTACCCCCCTACTTGACAAAAGGGAAAACTGTTCCACAGAAGTGACAAAAGGTCCGAGCAGAGCTAAGACTGGATCTTCTCTCAACCCAGTACATCACACTGCCCTAAGGTCAGTTTCCAAATGCACCTGAAGATGGCTTTGGGACAAATTCATAGTCCTTAGGCATGTGCCTGTTACTGGCAAAGCCCATTAACAGTTCCCGGGAAATAAAAATAGAATCTGGGTAATAAAATAAAGTCTAACCTTTTTTCTTCGCCTTGGCTCTTCGTCTAGCTTCACTTGCTCACAGGGAGCCACGGGCAGAGGCCTCACACCAGCCCTTCAGACCAGAGTTCCCGTCGCAGAACCACCCTGCCGACACCTTGACTCGGGACCGTGGGCAGAAGCGCCCGGGCACGGGACGACGCGATTCAAGATGGCGGCAGCGGGCTGTGTGCAGAGAGGCTGCGCCCAGCACCGCGATGATGTGGAGCCTGAGCTGTGCAGCCGCGCCCACCCCTCGAGAGCTCCGCCCCCTCCCTCCCCCTCCCCCCCACCCCCCCAGCTGCCCGGCTCTATAAAGCAGCCCTGCCCGTGGCCTGTCGCGGGGGGGGGGTGTGTGTTCTAGAGTCTGAGCTTTTTTCTCTCTCAGTTCTCCGATCAAAAGAATAAAGCTTTCCTTTGCTTCTGAACCAAACTTCGTCTCGTTCTACTGGCTTGAACGAAAATGGGCAGGAGGACCCTTGTTGGGGCCCGACTCAAAAGGGTCAGTAATAAGCCCACGTTACCGGGCCCAATACCTTGATTTCACCCCTTCTCCTCATTCTGTGCCTTGGACAATATTGCCCTCTAGACAGCTCTTCCCAGAAGGCATTTCTTTCGATGGTAAAAATATCCTGCAGAAGTGACATAATACATCCGGGTGCTGTAGGAACAGAACCCACGCCCTGTGTTTTGCTGGCCGTTATCCGAGTAGATTAGGGCTTTCTCTGGAGTTCGATGCCATGTTGACATTTGGCTGCCGACTCACTGCCAAAAGCCTTTCATGTGGAGGAGTAAGTACTACAAATGCGGAGATGGATGGGTTGTTAGACTGTCATAGAGTCTGCTCCATACTAAGCTAGGATCTCACATGGGCTATGGAAACAGATCTCAAAAGTCATGACTGACACCTCCAGATAGATGGACAAGATAGGCCAACAGGGCGTCATTCAAGGAAGTTCCTTGAACTTGGACATGTTCAAGGAAGTTTTCTAAACCTGTATTTCAAAAAACTGAGCTCAAGCCTTTGACCTTTAGGTTATATTAGAACACTAAAATGGGCCCCATGGACAGCCTCTGTGCATAAATTGCTGGCACACTGGTGTTCTTAGCCTCAGAACTGCCTTGAATTTTGAGAAGTGCTAATTGAAATGCAATGCACATGTTCTTTAGCCTGAGCCAGAGGGAGAAATGTAAGGGCTGGACAAGGCTGTCAAATAAATATGATGCACAATAGCAACAGTGGTCATATGTAACTAGCCTAGTGAATTTGAAAACCAAATCTGAGAACATTTGGTGGCTTGATTTATTTGCTTTGCCTATTCGCCATCTGTTGTTATCTCCAGGAGGCCAGGGTGGGCAGCCCTGCTTGGTTCTGCTGACTTAGGCCAGCTGGAAACTCTCCTTCTATAGGGATTGGGGGGTGGGGTCTGCAAACGAGCAGAGGTCCCTGGTCCCTGCTCTCATCTCACCCTGTGGCTGGGAAATCAGGTTTTGTATAAGCAGCTCCTCCCATATGCTTCAAAACTACTTTTACATCACCTACCTCTGTTTAAAAATTGTGTAAACTCACAGGTTCACCTGTTTTATATCTTCCCCTTGCTGATGACCGAGGAGAAAAGTGAGGTCACCTGGTGACAATCAGGCAACTGTTTCTTTTGAGCTGAGCTGTAGAACCTCACATTTGAATTTTGCCTTTTTTTTTTTGGCTGAATTAGTTCATTCTTTTCACAGCAAAGCTTTTCATCAAAAGCCTTATGTAAACTTGGAGAGCAGGGCCCTAGGTAAGCCAGCTTTGCTTTCTGAATTAGGTAATGAAAGTATCGCTCATCTTCCCCTTGTCCTGCTCCCCCGCATTCATACACTTTACCTGCTTCATTCATTCTTCAACAGAAATATAACGAGTGCTTCATATAGGAGGGGCAGTGAGCTAGATACTAGGGATTCAGAAGTGAAAGCACAGGCCTTGGTCTTCAAGGAGCTCACAGGCTAGTAGGGGAAGATAAATAAATAAATGTATGCTACAAATATTATGATAGAGATTTACACAGGATACTCACGGCAAAGATTTATGTCTGCCCACCAAAATCGATTCCACTCTTCTTCCCCAGTAATAGAGTTTTAGCCGAGTGTAGCGCCAGCTCCCCACCCCCAGAACTCCCTCCTGGGCAACTAAGCATGGTCATGTGACTAAGGTCTCCCCATCAAGAATACAAGTTGGAAATGTCATTTGCCACTTCCACAGCTAGACCTTAAAACATTGCATGTGTGTTCTATGCTTTCTTGCCCTTTCTTATGAGCTGGAACGTGGATTTGCCTGCAAACTAGATTCAACTATGCAGAACAAAACAGTGCCCTAAGGGGTGGGGAGAAACAAGATAGAAGGAGGAACCCTGAAGACCGCACAAAGCAAATGGGCCCACTTATCCATCCTGGACTGTTTCGTGGATGAGAAAAAAAAAGATCTTTGTTCCTTAAGCCACTGTCTTTCTTACGACAGCTTAGTTTTCATTCTAACCAATATAACTCTGTGCTCTACACTTGTAGGACCAAAGCACTGTCTGAAATAGGGGTAAACAATTCATCTGAGATTATATCACACACTGGGTCAACCCACTTCCCCAGCACCTAGCACATGCTCATATCTGCTTATGCAGGCTGACTATGGAAGCACTATTCTTAAAACAACAGGTGCATTGAGTATTAAGGGGCCAGAACCAGAAGGAACATTTGAAATTACCTAGGAAGCACTGTGTAGTGGAAAGGGTATGGGTAGTGGCATCAGAAGAATCTGGGTTTGAATCCTGGGTGTGCTTCTCACTACCTCTGAACCTTGGGCAAGCATCTTAAGGCCTTTAATTTTTAAAGAAATTTTCTAAATAAGAAGATGAGGGAGGAGGAGAAAACGAATATCTGTCTTGCAGCATGATTGAGGATTATAACAGACATAAAAGGCAAGCCCAGTGCCTGGAACATAGTAGCCTTCTATAGGTGATTATTATCATTAGCATTTCGCAGGCCCTGTGAGAAAAGAACTAAATACTCTCTCACTGCAGAGATCATTCTTTCCTGCACTCACTAAGCCTGCTATTGGCTCAGCTAAAAAGTTTGCCTGGGCTGAAGAAATGTAGAATTTGACCTCCTCACCTACAGAAGCAGGTACAAGCATATTTTGCTTTGAACCTTCCTGTACACATCTTCAAATCTAGAATAATGGACCAAACTAACTTACACCAAGAGGACAAATACATTTATTTAAAGCAGAGGAGAAGAGAGTCGACTCCTCGGTAAATTTATTTTAATGCCAAATTTTGAATCACTTTTTCCTAGATGTCCGTTTCACTGGATTATAAATGTGGCAAAAGCAGAAACCATGCATTGTTCATGCCAACTTCCTCCAACTTAAAACATCTCACACCATGGCATGCATTCTGCTAACATTCAATAAATATTAAATGTCATATAATTTTAGAGCTATAAAAGTCTTTAGAGATTATCCAATCTTGCTCTCATCTTTCAGATTAATTTCTTCATCCACTCATTCAGTCAATATATATTTATCTGGCAGCACTATAATGTGCTGACAGATTGGGCTGCACAAGAGATGTGGAACGTGACATCACAACTGGGTAAAATGACTTGCTCAAAGTCAAGCTATTAGAATTAGGAATAGCACGTAGGTCTCCCAACGTCAGTGGTCTTCTTATAGTGTCTTGAGCACACCAAGATCTTGCTCAGTGGGACCTTTGGCCCTTTTAGTTCCCCGCTTCCCCCAGATCTTTACAGGGCTGTCTGGTCATCCTTCAGGGCTCTGGTCAAAGAGACTTTGCTTGATCATCCCAATTAAAGCCTTTTATAGCTTCCTTTCCACAGCTGATGACAAAATCAGGCCATTCGTAATTAAAACAACCCTACGTCGAATATTCTAAAAGTTAAAAACTCTATGAATAAAAATATCCTTAATATTTTAGTCCCTCAAAGTCCTACTCCCCTGAAGGAAGACTAGGAAGACCGTGACCCCCTTTCTTATTAAATTGTGTCCAAATCTTCTTTAAATGTGGATATTTTACCTTGTCTATTGTGATTGCTCATTTCTTTTTAAACTTTTTCCAGGAAATGTTAATGCTTTTCAACATGTATTTATTATGCTGTGTGTATATATGTAACTATGTGTGTGTTTCCCCATGAACAGCTTGTGGGAAAGTTACAGATATAAATATGTGAGTATGTATTTCTTTCAAAAAATCAAGAACATGCTCTCTTATAACCACAGTACAGTATTACTCAAGGATCCAATCCAAGACCATAAATCTCCTTAGTCTTCTTTAGTCTGGAAGAATTCTTCAGTATATCTTTGTCTTTCATGACCTTGACATCTGGAAGAATATAGGTCAATTATTTTGTAGTATGTCTCTCAATTTGGGTTGGTCTTATATTTTCTCAAGATTAGATTCAGATTATATCTTTTTGACAGGAATCTCACAGATACTATGTTCTTCTCAGTGCATCTTTTCAGGTAGCACACAATTTCCATTTATCCCATTCCTGGTGATGTTAATTTTCATTACTTGGTTAAAGGGGCTAGATTTTGCCACTGTAGTTACTATTCTTTTGCTGTGTAATAAAAAGCATTTTGTGGAAATAAAATGAAAAGAAGGAAGAAGTCACCACTTCCAAGCAATTCTGAAATCTGGCAGGGCAAATTCTAATAGGTTTCAATGCATGGGAATAATCCTCTGGGCCTGAGGCTTTGCTCTTGGAGTAATTCCTTCTTTTTCTTGAAAGGTATCACATGTTTGCAGATGAGTAGGGTTAGGGTTAGGGGAATTAAGAGATACAAATGAAAATGTATCAAATAAGCTACAAGGATATATTGTACAGCACAGGGAATATAACCAATATTTTATAGTAACTATAAATGTAGTATAACCTTTAAAAATTGTGAATCAGGGCTTCCCTGGTGGCGGAGAGGTTAAGAATCCGCCTGCCAATGCAGGGGACACGGGTTCGAGCCCTGGTCTGGGAAGCCCTGGTTGCCACATGCCATGGGGCAACTAAGCCCGTGTGCCACAACTACTGACCCTGCGCTCGAGAGCCCACGAGCCACAACTACTGAAGCCTGCCAGCCTAGAACCTGTGCTCCGCAATAAGAGAATCCACCGCAATGAGAAGCCCATGCATGGCAATGAAGACCCAATGCAGCCAAAAATAAAATAAATTAATTTAAAAAAAAATTGTGAATCACTATGTTGTACACCTGAAATTTATATAATATTGTACATCAACTATACCTCAGTAAAAAATAAACAAGCAAAGATACAAATAAATAAATAAAAGAAGAAAAAACCAGAAAAGAAACATAGGCGGCGTCACCAAGTACTTTCAGCCTTAGCCTCCATACAGTGCATAACCCAAGACTGCTCAGGGAGAAGCATGTAAATTTCTATCAGTCAAATTGAAACAAGGTTGTGCCAGGCTGTGTGCCTATAACCATCGATGGCATCAGACACTGCAGAATAGTTCAGAAACAATCATGTCCAAGGTCTCTTTTGCCCAGGCTACTGCCTGCCTGTAAAGCATACCAACCAAGCTGACCTGGGTTTGCTGTTAGAGAAAACAAACACATAACAAACCCAGGAATATCCAGGGTGGAATCCCAAATTTTCGAAATAGGTATATATAACTCTCTACTCCTTTTGTCATGACCACTGACCAGGAGTGGCCAAGAGGAATAAATCCTTCTTCACACAGCCACGTTAAGTGACCAAATTGCCTTACTTAAGTATGTGGACCAGGAAAAGATAAGAGATAAAAAATCAGAAACCTTTTTTAGTTGATTTTTAAGATTGCCATTTCAGCACTCAACAATACTGCTGATGGTAGAGAATATGGAATGTCCATCAAATTCTTTGACTATTAGCCCATTGTTGGATGGTCTTTGCAAATGATCCAGAAAGCCTAACAACACATGACACAGTTTAGTTGTAAAGGCCACAATGATGTGGCTAGAGTTGGCTAATTGGACTGGAATAGCAATACCATACCCTGACAAAATGTCAAAGCAGAGAAGCAACATCAGTAGTCCCAAAATGGGGTCAAAGATTCAATGTAGTCAATCTGCCAGGAACAGACAGAGCTAATATTCCATGTAATGTGGCCTCCATCACCACAGAACAAATAGGCCAAATTTTTGCAGGAGTCACTAGTCTGGTATGCAGTGGAAGCTTCTGCATCCATGAGAAACATCCTTTACAGTGTGCCCAGTCTGTGACGGTGGATGTGTTACCATGCCCAGTACAATGATGAAACCAGATGGCAATGGTGGCGATCTTGATCAATAGCCTAATTCTAGTTCATCGGAGCAAAAAACAGACCTTTACCATCACCCAAGTGATGTCTGATGGGCAGACATGATGTGTTTACCCAGTTCATGACACAAAGAGGAATATCTTTAATCTACCAGTCTTAGTCTTCCAAGTGGCAGACCAACTGGCTAGGCCATTGGTAAACAACCCAAAAGTCATTAGGGGTCCTTAAGAGCGTTGTCCAAGGCAAGGGTGGTTTAGCACATTGTGCTGCATTTGGTCTTCCAGAATTGTCATTGGGGTTGGATGGCTGCTGCCACCTAGTGAACACCATCAACTTTCAACTTTGCTGAACCATCAGTGAGCTAGATAACTCTAGTGAGACCACAGGCTTGATTATTCACAGCACAGCAAGCATCATGAGTGTTAGCATGCTTACCGGCTTCCCCTTGCCCCCAAATCCCATGAGAGCAATGTGAAGGACCGAGATAGGTACCCACATATGAAGCCACAATACATGCATATAAAGCATCATTACCAATTAGACATTCAGCAGTGGAAACCACAAAAGTACACTGAATTGACCCAGGAGTCCCACCCAGTAGGCCACTTTAGCTACCCTTCCCCGCTTCGAATAGTGCCCAAATAATGAAGTGTGCTGCGTTATGGGAGAGAAACACTTACCTTCAAAAATCTACCAATTTTATAGCAAGTAGTAAGCAAGTTCACTTTTTGTCCCAGAGGGACACGTTACCTCGTCCCTCAAAGTTGTTCACTGAAGATACAACCCTAAGAAATAGCCTGGGTTAAGAGAGGTCAGAGTCTTCCATTCTTGGCATACTCAGCAAGATGCGTAGAAGCAGGAGAGACCTATGGTGGTGTTTCTCCCAACAACAACCACCCCTCTGGAGAAAAGTAATAATTTTAAAAGGTCTGCACTGTAGCATTCATTTACCGATTTCCTGGTTTAAATACTCCCACCATGGCTGACTTCAAGCTACCACTGTGACATCATTCAAGTCAGGGTTGGGAAGAGATGAATCACCACTTGCTAAACCTCCCATTGGTAATTCTTACTTGAATCAATTATTACTGTGATTATTGCCCTTGACTTTGAAGTACATATCTGAATCTTTTATTAGTTCTGTACACGATTTCACATACTATTATTTCCCCTTTTTTCGAAATGTATTCCTGCTTAGCTTTTCAAGTGTATATTATCAACTTTATATAGTTTGTTTACATGTAGTACAAGAGCCTCCCTCCTCTGAGGATCCTAAAATAATTTCTGGAGAAGTCCAGGGGGGAAATATTGGGTTATACTCATAGATTAAAAAGAACCCATAAAATTGAAATGTTGAGAAGTGGGGTGTGAAAGTTCAGACCTCTGGCTGGTAGTCAATCCCTTGCATTTCTTTAGTAAACCATCAAACCCGTGTTTATAAATTTCTGAGTCTGTGGTCATTTTCTCCAACATTACCTGGTTTTAATTTTCTTCCTAGTATTTATTACTCTCTTAAATTTCCTGCCATTTTTTTACTTTGTTGATGACCTTACTGCCTTTAGAATGCAAAAACAAGAATTTTGTCCATCTTGTTTACCACTTTATCCCCACACCTAGAATAGTGCCTAGCGTGTGAAAGATAATAAATATACAATCAGCAAATGAATTCTGCTTCCTGTCCTAGTACCTATTCCACCTCATTAGGCTGCCTCTACATTCAGTCACTTTTTTGCATGGTGCTCACTGCAGATAGCAATCAAGATGCCAAATAGAAGTTCCAAGTGTTTCCTTCATAATTAAACCTTGATTGGGTTTCAGGAGATCTGATATCTCAGTGCTGCCACTCATACACTAAGTCAAATTAAACAAGTCATCAAACCTTTCCGTGTCTCAGTTTCCCCATCTAGAATGCTCAAGGATCTCTGAAAGCATCGCTTCAGTTTTCATTGTTGTCTCTGGGACCACGCAGTGCTGAGTATGTTATCAGTGGGTTTTCATCTCATTCTGATAATATCTTTGCCTCTGGACGGTGGTGGGAGAAGAGATGAACAGCTGTAGTCTTGCTTTACTGTCACCAATGGAGTGATTCAGAAATTCTGAAGATTCTTTGAAGGCAATTTCTCAACTTCTCTTTAACCAGGATTCAAACCATTCTTCTGACATGTATCCCAAACTCATCCATTATTTCTTCTATAAAGTGGGGCCGATAACACCTACATCACAGGGTTGTGGTGACGGTTAAATTAGATAACCTAAATCAGTGGTTCTCAAAGTGGGGTCCCTGGACCAGCGGCACCAGCATCACCTGCCAACTGCTTAGAAATGCATATCCTTGGGCCCCACCCCATACTGAAGCAGAAACTCTGGGGCTGCCCAGCTGCATTGGTTAAAAAGCCTTGCAGGTGATTCTGATTTACATTAAAATTTGAGAACCACTGACAGAGATGAAATCAGTTGACACTTGTTTGACCTTCAAGTGTCTGCTTTTCACTTATTCATTCAGATTTATTAGCCACCCAAACCAATACCAGATAAGCTGCAGAATTATTTGTCCTCACCCCACTTGGCAGATGTGAACAGTGGGTGGGAGACATGGGAGTAGACCCTGCTCTAAAACCCAATTATAAACACTTTGGGCCGCTTTTGCTCTTGTCCACAATTATTGCAATTTGACAAAATTTTACCTTCACGTTTATATTTTTCTTCCTCCTATCTTTTTAGTTGTCAAGGAGTTGGTTCAATAGACATTTTGTGCTTCCATGAGTAGCTAGATGGTTGCCTGCACGGCAGATTTTAGCACCTGGTGGGACACAAAGAGCACAGGCCTCAGAATCAAACAGCCCTCAGTTCACACCATCTGGATGGCACTGGACAAGTTAGTCTTGGGGAAGCCCGAGTTTTTCAAATGAAAAATGGGGTTAACCACAAGAAAAGCCTCCATTTATTGAGTATCTCCTAGGTGCCGGGCACTATGCTAGGCATTTCACATTTGATGTATATTACCTCATTTAAACCAAAACCAGGAGTTATGGGGTTTTTTCTTTAAATGTATCTTATTTAAATACTTCTAACATTTTCAACATGATTTTGCAACATTCAGGGCCCATCATTTCCTTTTTCAACGTAATTAAATGATAGTAAAGACACTTGGTGGGAAAACAGCACCTAATTAATAACTAGCTTTTTGGCAAACTCTGCTAGAATGCTTCAATTCCATTAAGTGAGTGATATCAGTTGGAAAAATGAGGCTAATTTTGCAGCCATTTTAAAGAAAGAGGAAATAACCTTTAAATAGTGGTATATCTGTGCTTTGCAGTAGAAGTTCTTAGTTCATACTTAATTAAAAAGCAAGTTGCTCTTGAATGTTGAAAATCCTGGAAGAGTTTTTTAAAGTAATTTAATGTAGCATTTTATGGTTGCTTTTGCAGTTTAGAATTTGCGATGGATATCGAGGGATGTATATGCCTTCTGATCCCTTAGATTTAATCAGACTTCTCACTTGCTTGCTTGCATAATGGTTTATGGTACCTTTGATGATTTGCCGCCAACCTAGCACTTTTAATAATTTACTGTAAAAGCATTTAATTTTTAAGGGACAAGAATGGGTAAGAGGTAACTTTTGCATTGGTAAATGCTCTCCTGAAGACTGGAAAAAAGGAACAGTATGTTTAAATTCCAAACACTATTGAAAAACATGAGTCTTTTATTACCAAAATCAAATGCATAATTGAAAAACATACCTAACCCAAAATTATTGTTCATGCCTTATTTAACCAGAAGATAGCATTGCTTTCATGATGCTATCATGAGGACATTTTTTTCAAATTCTCATTTTTTTCTTATCTTCCATGCTGTTTTCAATATTCTGTTCCACTAGACAAAGCGTACCTGCCACAGGGTGAGAATATACGTCATTTTATTACACCTTGCTAATCAAGAAAAGCCCAACAAAAGAATAGTTGGTAACATCTGCTTCATAAAAGAAATATCACTTTATATTCATTTTCTTTAAAAGTTTTTCTAAGATCTCCATGTAATGTGCATACCTAGGAATGATTTCACAACTAGTCTTAAAAATATCAGTTTCCATGTGGAAAGAAAAATGGGAAGATGCCAGGGTAAATATTTTTTAAGACTTGATGGAGGACAAAACATATCTTGCCTTCAGAGGCACATAAAACAAAAAATGTTGCAATTTCCAGATAATCCCTTTTCCAGATATGCCATGTGTAAAAATAAGAATGGCTTCACAGGACTGCTTTCTGGGGAATCAACTAACAGCCTACAGCCCTGGAAACTTATTCTACCCTTCTAACATTCCACAGCTGACTGTCCCCAGGCTTACCCTGAAATGGGCTACAGGGAGAACTCTGATGGTCAAGGGACCAAGTCTGAGCTCTGTTTCTGGAATGCCTTTGGAATTCAGACATCAGAGCAGTTGCGTGAGAATGTGAAACTCATTCTCTTTGTTTTGGCCTTCAAATAGTCTCGAGTCTAAACCCTGCTACAGAGGATTGGTTCCCAGGAACCCCTGGTACTTAGCCAAGGAGTTTGTGCCCTGTCAAAATTACCCCATCTAAAGATGAGGGTTTGAAGATCCAATCACTATTTCCATGCTTGGTTTCCTGGGATGAAGCAGCAGGTGCCAGACTTAACTGATAAACAAGGACTCTATCTATTGCCCACCATCTTTTGGCTTCCTGGCAGGGGTTATATATAAAACAGCTCCTTTCTTTGTAAGCCAGATATTCATCTCCACCCCAGCTAATGAACAGAAACTTCTAGGTCTAATCAGGTGTTCCCCAGATTTGAGAAAGCAGGAATTGCTCCTGAGCAAATTCAGGTGCACCTGAGTTGGGTGGCTTTAACAATCCTGTGCACACATATCTTTTTCTTCTCTCCAGCTCTCTTAAATTCTTTATCTCACATCACCAACGTAAACTTTCAGAGGCAGAGAGCCCTTAGAGATCATCAGCAATCCACAAACTTTTCACCTGAAGAAACTCTGAGCTAGCTAACTTGCCAAGGTTACAGGGAAGCTGGGAAACCAGAGTTTACTAAATTGAGTGCTTTTCCCGTTACATCACATGGTCTCCCTCTCCTCTTCCTCTGTCTCTTTCTTCCTCCTCCCTTCCCTCCCCAACTACGGTCATCCCTTTTGGTTTTGTTTTAGGCCTCCCGTGGTGCCAACAGTACCTATGAGTGTCACTTAGCTGCAGTGGTAGTCTTCATTGATAAAAACATTAAGTGGGGAGGTGGGGAGACAGCAGATGTTCCTGACCCCAGTCTAACATCCTTTCTGGCTTAACCCTATTTTTCCTCCTCCTCTTCCAATCAGGTGTGCTGCCTCTTTTTTTACATTCTGACAACACTTCACAGTGAGCTTCTTAACCCCAGCTAATTTGCCAGCCTAGTATCTATGACAGAAACATAATTAAGTTTCCTGGGCATATTCATTCCTCTTAATGTCCTTAGTAGGTTGAGGCTTTGTGAAACATCTTCAAAAGAGAACAGGGTAGTGTAGAAAAGACTGTTATAAGTGTAGCCTTCTGGGTCCTTACACCCTCCAAAACTTATGCCAACCAAATATACGAAGTGATACACCAAAGGGTTAACATTGGCATTGAACTAGAGCAGGGTAGAGTCAGGGAGGGAGATTATTATCTTTATTCTAGCCCATCTTTATCTTTTCAAAGATGGAAAAAAAAAAAAACAGAAAGGAAGGAAGAACAAAGGAAGGAAGGAAGGAGGGGAGGAAAATATGCCTAAACCACAATAAAATTTATAAGCTTGAAACTTAAGAGTATATCAGAAAAATGTTTTAAATATTATAAATAAAAGGGCTAAAATCATAATATAGCCTAATCTGAAATTCTCTTAATCTATAATGCTAGGTTTTTGAGGAAAAGTAAAAGGGTCTATAAATGTCATTTTTTTTTCCTTTAGCAGTTAAATAAAGGAAAATTCTGAGTTATGGACTGATAGTGAGTATAGATATGAAAAATATCTCTGCTATGAATGGGTACTAGAATTTTTCATATATAGTAGACTACTCATGTCTATACAAGGGGGAAAAACAGACTAAATAACAGTCAATCTTGTATTTTTGGCAGACTAAATGATTAACCATTTCACATCAGAGTCAATCTCAATCTAATCAACTGTATGGGAATTAGTCACTATAATGGAAAAAGTACTTAACTCAGAAGGATTCATTCATTAATCACATATCAACACCCCAGAGAGATAATTTTTCTGCTTAAGTTCCCAAGCTTTACTTACTCATTCATTCCTTCAGCAGTTATTTGTTGAACTCTTACAATGAGCCAGGTGTTCTGTAGGACACTAAGAGTAAAAACACACTCCTTCAAATAAAGGAAATTGTAGACTAGAAGGGGGAAATTAAAAATAAATAACTCATGACCTAAACACTGATATGGACTTGAAAAAAATGCTATGGGGGTAGGGGGCGAAGGGAAGAACTACATATTCATTCTAGGGCAAGTGGAGAAATCTTCACGGAGGAAGTAACATCTGAGTCAGAACTTAAAGGATGAATTGGAGTTCATCTCAAAGTTCCCAGTGAAAACCAAAGCTTAAAAATCGAGGAGGGGGGCTTCCCTGGTGGCGCAGTGGTTAAGAATCCACCTGTCAAGGCAGGGGACAAGGGTTTGAGCCCTGGTCCAGGAAAATCCCACATGCCACGGAGTAACTAAGCCCGTGCACCACAACTACTGAGCCTGCGCTCTAGAGCCCGCGAGCCACAACTACTGAAGCCCGCGCTCCTAGAGCCTGTGCTCCACAACAAGAGAAGCCGCCGCAATGAGAAGCCCGTGCGCCACAACGAAGAGTAGCCCCGGCTGGATGCAACTAAGAGAAAGCCCGCGTGCAGCAACGAAGACCCAACGCAGCCAAAAAAAAAAAAAAAATAGAGGAGGCCCAGTTTATGAACACCTCCACTAGGCCAGCATTTCCAAATGTGTTTATAGATCTTATTTGAAAATAGGGATTTCATGGTCACAAGAAAGTTAGGAATGCTAGAGTCTACCCATTAAATAATTTTCTTTACAATAGGACTTCTCAGAACCTTTATGCCCCAAAATGGATACCAACTACATACAGGAAATGATACCCCAAATGTTGACATTGGTTACTCCATGAGCGGAGAACTGGAATAGAATGAAACCAATGCACATCACGAATTTAAAGACATAGTGCAGTGATTCCAGGCTTAAGGAAAGCCCCCTCTTCCTTATAGAACTTGAGGGTCTACTTGTCTGTGTACACAATTTATGTCTGTATTCGTAGTCTGTACTTATGAATTTATTTTCATGCGCGTTTTGGGCTAAGGTAAGAAAAGGTGATTATATGCTCCACTAATGAATATTTGAATTTCTGCTGAAAAAAGCAGCAGATGAATCTTAACATTTATTATTACTGGCATTTATTATATTGGTATCAACACTGCAATCATTCTCATTCCAAAAAGATTGTCATTGTCTTATAGGATTCTAGAGAGACTCAGCCACCATTTTGTGGGGTGTCAGTGTTAGAAGACTAGGAAACCCGGAGTAAGATGAACAATACACATGCATATGGTTGATAATTATGTACTAGATAACTAAATCAAATAGCAACCCAGAAATCACTTTTTTCCTTATATAATGATCAACGAATAGATTAAGAATCAGATCTTCCCTTCATACTCACTGCATGTATGAAATAGTATGTGTTGAATTATGCTTTTTCTATTTGTGAAAAAAAGTGCGATGGAAGTATATTTTAAGGAACACTAAATATTAATAAAAAGGGGAAAATGCAAATGGTCTAGATGACGTAATTAAAGATGGATGACCCGGTGGGTCACTATTCCTGTGAACAAAACTTCGGAAACTGCAGATAAAGAAAGACTTCAAGTCTCCCACATGACACTATTTAAAGCATGTGCTGCCTGTATAATAGGCTGGAAAGGGACTATTCATTTGATGAAGGGAGACTTAGATCTATGACTTACATTATCATGATGAATCCTATATTAATATTAAAGTTCTATCCATCACATTGGAAATTTCCCTAGAGGGTTTTTAACATTTCCCTGGTGACTGCCTTAATATGTATATCAATGCCATCCTGAGAGGCCAGAGCAGAATCTCTGCTTATAACTTTTTCTACATTACATTTTTTCCCACTTTATTTCTATGCAAATTGAGTCCTTTTTAGTTTTAGAAAAAAGTTGCCCTCTCTTCAGATAATCCGAGTTCATACTGCTCTCACAAATGCTCTCATTCAGCCATCCCATACGGTTTCCTATTTCCCTTTTCTTTGCTGATAGTAAAATTAGCAGCAGTAAGAGGTCTTCTCTGTAGGCTTAGGAAACTTGACTCAAGCTGTTAGTACAAGCAATAAATGCTGGCCAGCTTATGTTTTGTAGCCTGTAAAATGTTGGATACTGTAGTTCAGATTCTTTGGTCAGTGGCCACAGTCTTCAAAGGTCACATTTCATCAAAATCACTTCAGCAACTGCTGTTCAACATGCCTGTCCAAAGAGAGAGAGAGAGGGTGATGCAATCAGATCACGTGGGAAAGGAGTTAGTCTCTTGGTACTAATTTGCAGTGTATTAGGAACAATGCTGCCCCAGGTTCCCAGGTGTAACAATAATCTCGGGATCTCCTTGACCCTAATTATAAGACGCTCCAAGTTGAACTGCATTTGAGATTTGGAGTGGGGGTGAAGGAGAAGAATAACAGGCCAAGAATCATTCACTAGGCCTGATTCCTTCTTCTGTGCCAGAAAGAAAACCTAGAAGATAAAAGTCCATCTTCTACCAACCTTCCAGTTATGCTCTCCTCCCTCCCAGGCTGCACCCCACCTTCTCATCCTCCAGCCCACAGTGAACTCTAGAAGATAGTAAGAATAATAGCAGCAGTGGTAGCAGCAACTAGTACCCAACCCTTCGGGGGAACTTTCTGGGCTGATGACTCAGCCAGTCCTGCAGAGCATTTGCTCAACTTTTTCTCCAAATGGGCTGGTCAGAACCTTTGACTGGACCACTGAACAGAGAGCACGTGGACACCAAGAGGCTACCCTTCACCCCACAGCTTAATTGTGTTCCAGACGTAGCCAACCGACATCACCCTCCCCAACTCCCTTTTCACAATTTACACCTCAGAATGCTTCCCGGAGGAGGGTGTATGCCCTCTGCCCAGGCTCTCTCCCGAGGGAGAGGGGTCAGCATAATGCAGAGGATCCTGAACTCTCTTTACTGTTATGTAGTTTGAGGAGAGGGCTGTGGAACCAAACACTCAGACTCTTAGATGGAGAGCATCTACTGCCAGCAATGGAAGGGAGAAATTACCAGGCAGATTTTTCATTTGAAAAACTTTATAAATTTTTAAATCTTACTCTTTCAGAATGAACCATAAATGGGTCAAATGATACAGAATAGTAAAATGGATGTGATATGAATTCTTTATAATTATGGAAATGGCAGCTTCCTTATTGGTTACGAGTCACGTAACATGTAATCCCCATCTTGGGTTATTAATAATGGATACACAGTTATCAAATTGTTTTAATGAACACTTCTGAAATACTTTCTGTCACTAAAAGCAAATATTTTATTGTAGACAGATATGGTTGTAGGATTGAACTAGGATATCCCATTATTACTACTTCTAATTTAGTGTAAATACTGTCAAAAAAAAAAAACAGAGAAAAATGAAGCTAATTACCAAAAGAATATATGCCTATATTTGGAATTATACACGAGTCTTATTTTTACTGTCTCCAAGATAAACACTCCTTGCTGATCTCTACATAGTTCATTATATAAGGAGAGGAAATTTTGGAGTGTTTCCAAGGAAGACTACCCAAGGATCAGGCAAAGAATGGTAAATCTGCCTAACTTAATAGAAAACTAAACTTTCTTGCTCAGAGGGCAATGAACCATTCTACTCTGGGTCACAGAACTCACCTGACCTTAGTAAACTCAGTGCAAAGAAATGAAGCAAGCCAGTATCACACAGCAGCATAAAGGGTGTGAAACATTTAGGAAAGAGGACCATTTAGGGACCAAACCACCTGGTCCTGAAATTCTCAGGACAGTACTTCATATCTGGCGCTGAGCATAATGCTGGAATCAGGAGTGCCTCCAAATGCCAAAGAGGAACACTTGAGCCAGGGCTCTCACCTGCCAGGGGAGAAAGGGAATCTTACAGGCTCTCGAAGTTGGCACCGCTTTTCATGGATATATGGAGAAATAGCTGGGAATTGTGCCCTCGGCTGCCCCTGGGGAAGGAAGATCTAGAATTTATTTTGTTTTGTTTTGTTTTTATCATCAAAGCCCCACACGAGCCACAGAAATATCACACAAGAACACCTGCTTGCAAAAACAAAGATCCAGATGGCACTGATGAAAGCACTGTCTGCTGGTATCACTGGGCTAGGATAAAGACCTCCTCAGCACCTTTAGAGAGAAACAGAAATAGGCACACCATCGCAGGATGGTTAAGATGCCCTCTGACTGCATGTCAGAACTAGTTTTTCGTCAGCTTGGGAAGTAGCTTTCCTCTGCAAAGTGAATTGGATTTAGGGAGAGAAGAGTCCAGATTCTCCCTTATACTCTGTCTTTCCTGCTCTTTTGAACACCTACTGTACTGTCTTCCCAGTAGCACCACCCACCCCCAGCTCTTCCACAGGTTTGCAGTTGGATCTTCTATGTTAGTGCAGTGTGACCCACCCTGGCCACAAATGACTGGTTCAGGAAGGGGTACCTTATCTAGACCGGGCCAATCATAATCTTTCCCTGGCATGTTGAATCTGGAACTCAGACAAGGCAGTTTCTCATAGGGTGGCTGAAACTGAGGATGTGTAAACTCAGAAGTTATTGGCAAACAGATAGAGAAGCAGAAAGATCAAGATGGAGCGGTAGGAGGGAATAATGAAGCTGATGCACAGAGAGAAGAAATGAGGATGCAGGAGAAAGTCCTGATGGTGATTTGAGTCCTAGGCTCCAGATGTTCTATAGGCCCCAGTCTCATTCATAAGACATCCCAGTATCCTTATAATAAATTCCCCATTTTGTTTAAACACATTAGAAATTTTAGTAATATGCAACAAAGGATTTGAGTAGTCTCTCAGGTAAAGGAGAGCCTAGTTTTGCAGCTGTCCTCAATAATGAAAGCCTCAACTACAAAACATTTACACAAACAGGAAACCACTCAAGAGGCAGGGAGGTCCAAAGTGAGCCCACAGTGAGTTTTCTTCTATTCTATCTCTCACCACGCCCTGCTTAGCCTGTGTATCAGGGACTGCCTAGGATTATAGGACTCCTTCCCCCCTGGATATTTTAATCCAAATGAGATCAGGTCAAGATATTCATTAAGGAGAGTTTTAAAGAGATGAATTTAAATAAACTTCAGCCTAAAGTATATGAAAACATAGGAAGGGCTATTCTACTGCTCTTGACGTAGAGGTTGGGGAATGGGGCACAGACAGAGGGGGTATTTACCGGAAGATCCACATTGATGCTTCTAGACCATGGATCATTGGCTACTGCTATCATTAAATCAGAAGGGGCTCCACCAGGGCCCATCAGCCAAAGCCCACTATTCTTAAACTGCTCTGGGTCATTCAAGCCTGTGTTTATAGTCGGCTATTGTCCCTAGAGATGGTATGCCTGCTTGTGCATCTAAATATATTCTGAAACCTTTATTAGCTTTGTCTATTTTCTTTACTATAGGTACTCAAAAAGGAAATATCTGATTTCTTAAATTCACCTGGTACAAAACCCAGTATAGAATTAAATCCAGTTGATATTTAATAGGATTAGGTTAACACTTATTTAGTTCATTTAACCTCCATAAGTACAGAATTTTCTGTCTAGATCTCACCTTTTACAATGAGATTACCAGAAAATCTTCTCCTTTAATTAAATTTATACCCAAAGTCACTGTAGGTTTAAAAGTATGTTTTTAAGTGCCCCTCCAAATACAACTATTTGGCCGAGGGTTTTTCTATTTGCTTGCTCAGAATTGGTTGCATTTTATATGTCATGGACCTGCCTGAGTTTAGCCAGCAAAACTGCCATGCTGTAATTCCTGGCTATGTCATGGACACATCCCTTTGGGGGTCCAATAAAACCAGTGTTGAAGAGAAGTGTAACCCCCTTCTCAGTGATGAAGTCCAGCCAGTGTAATCCAGGGGCCCACTGGTATGAGGTACTCACATGACCTCAGACCTAGAGCAAAGAGGCAGGAAGTATGGCCAAAGCCAAAGCACTGGTAACAGAAAAGAATAAAGTCCAAATGCCCGTGTGTTAGTGCAAGTGTGGTCAGAGCCAGGCCAGCTTCTGCTCAGAACCAAGGAAATCGCGTGGCTCCTGCAGACCTTGTGGGAGCTCTCACCAAGAGCCCACGGGAGCACAGAAACCACGTGACCCCCAATCAGGAAGAAAAAAATAAACGAACAACAACCCATTCACATGCATATTTCAATTCACCCCCTTCTCATTTTTTTCCATCAGAGATGAAAGAGCATCTAGGAGGGTCCATTTGAATGATGATGCTAATTTTTATTGGTCACCCATCTGTCCTTATTCTGCTTGAGATGAGAAACAGTTGTCTTTTTAAATACCCTCCAAAACCCACATCGGTGTAGGTTTAAGCAACAGATTTCCTCCCCATTGAAGGTGTGGCCAGGATAGTGGAAAAAGTCAGTCTAAGGATTAGGCTAGGTCCTTCCTAAACTATTCAAAGTCTCACACTTTCTTTTTATTAAAGCAAATTATTATTTGAAGAACACATTCCACATTTTGGAGCAGAATCCTTCAAAACAAAGATAAAACAAAAAAACCCAAGATACTGAAAAAGCACACACTTTGTAAGAAACTAAATTCTTCTGCTCAGGTTAGAAAAACAAGATGGCTGCTTGCTTATTTTAAAAATATCAAAAGACAAGATTGGCCAAAAACAGAGAAAAAAAGAAATCCCAGTAAAGGTCTTGGTTTCCATTACCTATATTTGTATAAACGCTATGTGTTGTTTTAACTTAACATCTGGCCTTTGTCCCTCATGTAGAGAATTCGTAGTTTTCTTGACACTTTGGCAAGAGGTACCACAACCCCCTGCCAGGCTAGTAAAAATCACACATTTTTTCTGCAAGGGAAAAAATGTCAATAAAAATGAAACATTAAAAATCATAAAAGCTCGAGTTGGAAGGCCTTGCTGAGGAGAGTCTGCTTCCTAATCAGCCTTGCACAATTGCTCTAAATTTTTTTTAAACAGTACCACACCATATTGTTTGAAAGATCTAATACTGATACTGCAAGTTTGTTCAATGTATTGTTCTAAAATACGTCCTTTAGATATAGCGACCTTGCCATTTAATCAACCTTCTAGAATAAATCATGTGAATTAATTTTTATAAATATTTAATGTTTATTCTTGTATTCTACAATTTGACTCTTTAAGTTATTTCAACCAGAATTGAATTTCAGGGCTTCCCTGGTGGCGCAGTGGTTGAGAGTCTGCCTGCCAATGCAGGGGACACAGGTTCGAGCCCTGGTCTGGGAGGATCCCACATGCCGCGGAGCAACTGAGCCCGTGAGCCACAATTACTGAGCCTGCGCGTCTGGAGCCTGTGCTCCGCAATAGGAGAGGCCGCGACAGTGAGAGACCCGCGCACCGCGATGAAGAGCGGCCCCCGCTCGCCGCAACTGGAGAAAGCCCTCGCACGGAAACGAAGACCCAACACAGCCAAAAATAAATAAATAAAAAATAAAAAAAAAAAAAGAATTGAATTTCAACTGCTTTTACTACATAAAGGAGTAATCTTTGTCTCACATTCACATCGGCACCTTCCAAGGCCCTGGCATTGTAATCTGTCATCATAAACAGGGAAGTAAATACAACCCTGCTACCAAAATATGACAAGCTCATTATAACAAGCCACTCATAAATCTTGAAACAAAGGCACCACCCCACATTTTAAAAATAATAATTTTACATAATTTGCATAGGGATATTTTTGTTTGGAACCAAGGCAGGTATTTCTTTCTCTTTGCACACATAATACTGAAATAAATTATACAGTAATACCACCACCCACCTCTAAAGAGGGCCAGATATTAGTTAACAAATGGTTGCAAAATACTTTGCAAACATGAAATGCAAAATAAGACTATAATGGCCATCAATTCTTCTGCATAGCATAACAATTGGATTATGCTTAGAGAGAAAGGAAGAAATAAACAGTGTAAAAAGGCAAGTGCCTGGAAAGTAAATGGCTGGGTTGAGGGTAAGAAGAAGGGCTCTATAATGAGGTTCCTCTGGATATTAAAATTCATCACCTCTTTGGTAGATCTTGCCATGGCCTCAGGGGGCCTGGGTCAATGTGTGGAGTGAGCTGGCCCTTCTATATAAAGATTTAAATAAAAACATACAGCCCATGGCACAAAAACAGTATCTTATTTGAAATGTTTTACTAGGAGTTTAGATAAACCAGAGCCTTACAAAGTCCTAAACCCAGAACAAGTCAGCTCACTTCCTGATTGATGGAAATGATTTGTCCCCAACTCTAACTACCTGCCAGAGGTTAGGGTGCAGCTAGTGGGTGTGGACAAATAATAAGCAAACAGAGAACACTTTTCTGTGCTCAGCCCGTGGGCCTAAGAAGTCTGCCTAGTGAGAGACCCTGAAGCATCATCAGGAAGCCCTCCTTGGGGCTGTGCAGTCCCCTTTCACACCCTTCCTGGTGTTTTGGCCCATCAACACAGCAGGATCCATCAGGACATATTGAACTTATCAAGTTGTATGCTCCGCTACAACAGAATAAACCTAAATTCACATTCAACCTACCTATCCCTGACTGTCCATGTAGAGGTCTCAGTCTGGGAAAGCCCTCGATGCGAATCCTCAGCAAAAGAATGTTAAGATGTTATGATTTCAGAATAAGCCACAAACTTAAGGTCTAAAAATATATGTCTCAGTAAAGAGAAAACTCTGGTCGGTGGCCAAGACCGGGAAAAATAATTAACAAGCAACTTCAGTTTTAACTCCTATTCCCAATACTAATGAAAAATGTATTCATTTATTTAGAAATAAAATTTTCTGAGCATCTGTGAGATAGACAATAGAAATACTCCTATGATCTGCACAAGCAAGGTCCCGCCCTCACACAATTTACAGAGCAGCAGAAGAGGAGACAAGAAACAGGGCAAGTCAGTGAAAGGAGCCATTGACGGAACGCGAAGTCACAAGAGTCTTCCCCCAACGTAGGATGCCTCAGCTGAGACCCAAACAATGAATCGGTGTAAGAAGGACAGAGGGGAGTGGATACATACCCCATGCACAGGAAATTCATGGGCAGAGGTCTGGAGGCAAGAGAAACCTCATCCATTTGGAAGAACAGAAAGAAGTTAATCATAAAACAGAGTTGGTAGGGAGTGGTGAGAGAGAATGCTGGAGAAATAAGCAGAGAACAGGTCCTAAAGAGTGGGCTTAGGAATTCTGAGGGAAGTGGGAAACCATTGGAAGATATTAAGGAAGAAATCATAAATATATTGTATTATAAAAATTTTTCTGATTGTGTGGTGGAGGAAGAACTGGAGAGGACAAAGACAAAGGTCTAGGCGAGAAAAAACGATGAAGTGAGTAAAAGCAATGGGGATGAAGACAAATGAACAGCTGTAAGAGCTATCTAGAAGTTAGGAGATAACAGGCTTGATTGGGCAGACCAGCATAGGGAGTAAGTGTTCAGACTGCTTGCATTCAAATCCTGGATCTGCCACCTATAGGGAAAGTTACTTACTCTTTCTGTGTCTTAGTTTCCCTTTCCGTAGAATAGGAACAATAATGGTACCTGCTCATGGGATTATTATGAAAGATAAACAAGCTAATTCACAAAGTGCTTAACAGCACTTTAACAGAACAGTTCCTGGCACATGACAAGTGGTCAAAAAATATAGGCCATTATTATTGAGTGCAATAGCTCAAAACTAGAAACAACACAATTAACTGTAGACCATGATGCAGAAGACAAGGAGAGGAAATAGTCAAGGATCTCACAAAGGATTTTAGCTTGGATAAATGGGTGGATGATTGTAACTGTGCCAGTTATCTACTGCCTCTCCGCACCAAATCCACCCTTTATTCCTTCACTGATCATGGAGATGGACCCAGTAAGCGTTTCCCCTTTGCAGCTGGCACAATTTTAAGCTTTGTCAGTAGAAGGCACTAGAGGGATACTGCAGGAGGAAGGGACTTCTCTTCCTCGTTCAGGTTTGCTTCTTTGCGCTCCTACACATGGCTGCCAGCAATCCATACAGGGGACATCCATTAGCACTCACCCCCATCGAGTTTCAGTGGCAGATTCTCAGCAAGTTTCAGGAATATCCCAAAAGTTGCCTCCCCAGCACTGGCCCATCTGCACCGCAGAAGCATGTCTCACACCTGTGATTATGGACAAGGCTCTGACCTGGGGTGACCCAGCAGACTTCTCTACTATCCACACCTTCTCCAATACAGGCTGAATTCCAGTCAGTTTGTCCTTCCCTTGGATACTCTCCCTTGGCCCTCGAGTATTCTTTACCCCTTTATAGCTAATCTCCTGTTATAACTAGTAATTCCCTATATTAACCATTTCCTATTCAAATTACTGTGTGTTTTCTGTCTTCTGATTGGACCCTGACCAATACAGTAACTATTCATTGAAATGGAAAACAGGAGGAGAGACAGGTATTGAACGGATAAATTCCATTTTGGACATACTGGACTTGAGATGCTTGTGGGACATCCCAACGGCACTGTCTGGTAGGAAGCTAAGTATCTGGGGTTTCCAAAGCTCAGAAGTGTCCAGGATGGAGAGAAAAGCTTAGAAGGGAGTAGCCTTAAGTTCTCTAAAGTCTTAGTAAACGAAGCATGTGTGTAAATGCCACACGTCAGGGAGATAGATTTTATTTTTGTATGCTCATATGTCTCATCAAGAATCTCTAAATGTGCTATGTATATGGCAGCACATTTCATCAAAAGATTTATGGTGATTTCATATTGTGTATGTTAGGTAATGTTCTCTTATACTTGTTAACATTTTCAAAGCTAACGGAAGATGTAGTTGAAAAAAGCCAAGCCCTATATTAATAAGATTAGAACTCTAATTACACTCTAAACTTGGAAGTTTAAACCCAGTCGAGGCAAGGGAGTAATTAGTCACATCAGCTACTCTGGATACTGACTGCAGTGAGAATAATTAATTGATGTGCCAAAACCCCAAGTAGCAGCACTGAAAACTGGTGAATTGCTAAAGTTTGAAACAACTACATACAAGCATGTTCTGAAAGAGACCCAGGCTGATCCATTCCACTTTTTCCAGAGTCTGAACTCAGCCAACATAACTTGCTCTTTGCTTCACCCATTTCTCAAAAGTTTGGATCTACTGACCACAATAAACAGGAAGTTCCATCAGCAGTTTGCAAAGGAACAATTTGGAAGAGAAATGTATTAAATCCTCAGGGAAATTAAACCCAAATAATCCAATAACAACATTACAAAATTAACATTAGACTATGAATTGAATTAATTGCCTCCTACTGTGGGGATTCTTGGCTACCAGAGTCCAAAATAAATGAGACCAATGATGTCAACTGCCTTAAGAGAGGCCACAGGCAAGTGTGACCTTGGGGTACCCAAGAGTTTACCCACAATTGTTTTGCAACTTTCTGATTTATTCTGTAGATCTTTAATAGAGAGAAAGGTCTTCACTTCTGCCCATCTCATACCTCAAATTATGGTAGGTTGGTGAGAGAAGCTGGAGGTGGTACAATTCTTGACATGAAAGGTGCAATTTTATGACTTGCTCTTTTGTGAATTCACCTCTAAGTGCCTATATCTAGAAGTAGCTGGAGTGTTAGAAATTGATCAGTGCAAGGTCTTTTTCTCCTGAGAGGGTTGAATGGAGAGGTGGGAACAAGTAATGATTTCTCCAGAACCTAGGCAGTCTAGTGATAAAGGAGGTCTTTAAGAATACCAGTCAGGGACTTCCCTGGTGGTGCAGCGGTTAAGAATCCGCCTGCCAATGCAGGGGACATGGGTTCAAGCCCTGGTCTGGGAAGATCCTACATGCTGCGGAGCAACAAAGCCTGTGAGCCACAACTACTGAGCCTGCGCGCCTAGAGCCTGTGCTCCACGACAAGAGAAGCCACCGCAATGAGAAGCCCACGCACCGCAACCAAGAGTAGCCCCCACTCGCCACAACTAGAGAAAGACCGGGTGTAGCAACAAAGACGCAAGACAGCCAAATAAATAAATAAATAAGCAAATAAATAAATAAATAGAATACCAGTCAGCTGCTCCAAAAGAGACCTGCTTTGGCATTTCAGTAAATAAGCATTTATTTCTGTAAATTCTTTTCTTATGCCATGATGTCCGTGCGCCTGTGGCAATGCAAGATTACCTGTTGTGGTCCAAGCGCAGGTTGGAAAAGAACTTCCAGACACAAGGCAGAATGTAAGGAAGACAGAGTTTATTAAAGAGAAGGGTCACTGCAAGAACAGCGGGCCGACTTCCTGGTAGCCAGGGAAAGTCGACCCCCTTTGTGGGCTAGTAGCCAACTTTTATAGCCTCAAGACAAGGAAAATTCCTGCTGGCAGGATGGCATTAGGTGATTGGTCAGGATGCTATAAGGTTGCTACATGGTGAATATTTTACCTAATATGGAGTCGGGGGGCTGTCCAGTTTAGATCAGGAGAGCCCATGGCAACAGTTGTTATGGGGGCTTCGTTAATTCCAGAGTTTTTGTCCTGTGTCCTTGATGTAGGCTGTCCTTGATGCAGGGCTCCACATTCTCCCCTCTTTTTATTTATGGGCCAAATCTTTGGCCCCTTAACACCCCGCTCATGGCTGACTATCTACCTATCCCCATCTCCAGCCAGAGGAACCCAGGTTATCGGGGAAAGGGGCGATGACCGTTCCTAGCTTCTTCCTGCTGGACGGGGCGTCGTCGTAGGGGCCCTGGGTTCCCGATGCCTGCTCTCTGTCAGGGTGTATTTACGGAGGGAGATGAGAGCCCGCGGAATGATAAGGCGGCCTGTTCCAACGTAGTCCGTGTGCCAACTGGCTGGTATCCTTGTTGTAGCACCATCTGGAATTGAATCTTTTGAACCTCTTGGGAGATGAACTTAGATAATGTGTTAATATGCAGGGGCCAAACAACAAAACAAAGGCTAACAGGATTAATGGTCCCAGCAAGGGAAATAGCCATGTCCATATCTGGATCCCCATAGAGGAGAGGAGGCTGGAAAGCCACCTGGGGCTCTGTTCTGCTCTCTCTTTTAAATCTTCTGTTAATTTGATCTTTTTCTTTAGAATCTGAAGGTCTTCTTCAACCTGGCCGGAAGTATTAAAATAGAAGCAGCATGTCTCATTTAGTAGGGCACGGACACCCCCGTCTCAGCTGTTATAACATTCAGGGCCCTCCTGTTTTGTAAAACCACCTCGGCCAGAGAGCCTAGGGCTGACTGCTGTTCTTCAGTGGCTGCTACCATAGCCTTCCAAGGTTCCTGGACCATGATGGTGAGATGGAGAACGCTCCTCTCTAAGAGGGGTATGCCTGCAAACCAGGAGAGCCCTCTAAAGATACTACATATTATTTCGGGCTGATCAAGAATTGGGTTATCATAAGCATGTCCCCCCAGTCAGTGGTTCGTTTTTGTCTCTCCCAGACAGGTCTGAAGGCCTCCTCGAGGAAGGACCCAAGGTTGGGAATGCCTCCTAAGGAAGCTAATGTAGTCATAATGGTCGCCTCCGGGACCACCACGGTAATTGCGCAGGAGCCCCTCCAAAGTATGGGAAGATCCACACAGACCCTGTTACTGCACAGAAATGAAAATCTGGTGCCCCTCAAGGATACCCCTGTTGTGGGTCCCCAGAGCCAGGCCCTGACGTTTCGGGAGTTTTCCTCTGGAAATAGACTGGGGTCCCATGGCCTGGGATTACATTGGGAAGACCAAACACCGAGGAAATAATCATCTATACATAAAGGGGAGAAGCCAGGCTCTGACTGATTATGAGTGTGATGGGGGGATTGGCATAACAAATTTCTAAATATTAGTTGTATTATGTTATATTTTGGAGGAAAGTCTTGTCGGGAGGTTAAACTAAGTAAGTGTCGGGTGGTCACACCGATCCCCACATATTTAGTTCCCAGGGCCGAGCGATTTATGGGTATATGGTCTTCATTAATATATTTCTTAGTCTCATTTTTCCTTGAATTTCCCCAATACAAAGTGAAATTACCCTCATGTACATCATATTTATTTTCCTCTGACCAGGGATTCCACTCCAGGCTAGTCTGATTACAATTGAGGGTGTAGTTACAAAGAGAGTCATTTAGCTAGCCCAAAATGCGTCCCCATCCATCCAGGTTTTGGAAACAGAGCTGTGCCTCGTCTGCCCAAGCTTGGGCTAATGCCCATATCCTGTTTTTCTCTTCGTGAGTACAACAAGTGGTCAGGACTACGTGAATGGCTTGCCAGGTCAGGTCAAAGGCTATAGTGAGGGACTGAAATTCCTTAATAAAAGTGGTGGGATCCTGACTGAAGGAACCTAACTTGTTTTGAATTTGGGAAAATGTCAGACATGGGAAAGGGAACATGGACTCTAATAATGCCCACGTCTCCATTTGCTACTTCCCTTAGGGGAAGCATATTAGAATCTGTTTCCTGGCATTGGGCAGTTCTTGATCTTGTGTGGGGAGAGGGGGCTTTCGCCCCGATAAGGGGGTGGCTGTTGGGGAGCTGTGGGTTGAGGTGGGGGCAGGGGCTGAAGCAAAGGGGATTGATGGGGTGGGGGACAGGAAAGGTCGAGTAGAGGGTCGTCTAGGAGATGTGATGGAGAGGGAGACAGAGGGGGTCGGGGGGATGACGCAGCAACAGAAAGACACATGCGGCATGAGTCCCTCAGATCCAGATTCTCACTAAGGGCCATAAAGGTCTGGACATAAGGAACCTCTGAGTCCTTTCCTTGTTTCCGGCAAAAGAGATCAAGTTGGAGGATGGTGTTATAATTTAGTGTGCCATTAAGAGGCCATTGTTCTTGGTCCCCCAGTTTATACTGGGGCCAAGCCATATTACAAAAGAAAATGAGCCTCGTCTTTTTGAGATTTTCAGGGTCAAATTTTTCCAGTTCCTAAGGATACAGCGAAGGGGTGAGTCTGAGGGAGGCTCCCGAGACGTACCAGAACCCATTCTTAGCCTGTATGCCGTACAATGGGGGTATTGAGAGTCACCGGGTGACAGAAGGGCATCCCCTTTGTCCCAGTGATCTCTCCATGCGACTAAGGCATGAAATGGGCCGACCGTCCCAACAATCACGTCTGACCGTGAGAGGTGACCCCTGAGCGTGCGGCTAAGGCACAAACCATGCAACTGAGGTATGAACCGTGCGACTGAGGCACCACGCGACTTGGGCAGGGAAAGAAAGAAAGGAGAGATTCCTGGGACCCACCGGGTGACTCACCGTTTGGCAATCCCCTGAAACGTGAAAAGGCACTCTTGGGATGGCTCAGAGACAACACCTAGGCTCCTGTAAGTCAATCCGGACCGAGAAAAAGGTGAAAGTAACAGAGAAGACAGGCTGAGGAATCCGCCTCGTAGTCCTGCCGGGAAGGCAGCGGCCAAGGGGAGGGGGCTCAGTGTTTTTTGCTTGAACCAATATGTGCCTCACGGTACATGGAAGTTGTCTTGCTGGGGGCAGACGCTCTAACAGCCTGGTCTATTCCGTGACCCCCTTATCCTTTCACGGGAGTCTTCAAGCGGCCAGTGCCCTGATGGCTTTTAAATGCCTGACCCGTGCCCGCACAATATCAATCGGCCTAGCCCTCAGTCAGAAGGAAGACAGAGGGACCCTCACCTGTTCTGGGCGGCAGTTACTGGGGCCAAGTGAGCCATGGAGACTTCGGAACACACCAGGGTGTAGCCCTGGCCAGAGTCCTCTGTTGCTTCCATGGCAACTTGCCTGTTCACAGAGGGTCCCAAGGCATGAGGAGAGGAGGTTGGGGAGGAGATCTCCCCAAGAGATATCCCCGTACGGGCCACCAAAATGTTGTAGTCCATGCGCGGGTTGGAAGAAGAATTTCCAGACACGAAGTATTTTAGAAAAGAGTGAGTTTACTGAGAACAGAGAGCAGAATTAGTGAGGGCCGCTGCCAACACAGCGGGCCGACTTCCTGCCAGACCAGGGAGAGCCGACTGGCTGTATCTGCAGTGCCCGTCACTAACTCTGCTCTTCGTTCTCAATAAACTCACTCTTTTCTAAAATACTTCGTGTCTGGAAATTCTTCTTCCAACCCGTGCACGGACCACAACATTACCTAAATAATATGGGCCAGGGGAGCAACAAAATTAGCACATGCGTGATTTACCAATCCTCTGCCAGGGTTCTTAAGGGGTTTGAGGTGGAAGGTAGGATGCGTCATCGTCATAGAAATAAAATCCCGGTGATTTATACAGTTTTGCCAAATAAGGCCCACAGGGCAAATACAAAAAGCCTTGAGCTGCCTCCAGCTTCTCCTGAGACAGCCAGTTTGTCAAAATGCCAATCGCTGGGTCTTATGCACACCCTTCACATTACAGTTGACATTTACTCCTGAAGCTTTTTAATAACCAAACAGCATTTTACAAAAAGTTAATTAATGGCATTTTATTTGGGTCTTATGTGATTTGGAATTCTTTTCACACTTGTAATTTTGTCTGACATTTTGAAAATACTACGCCTAACTCTTTTGTGTGAAGAAAACCACTTTTTTTTAACAGAGCTAGCATGTATTGAATACTTTTTTCCCCTTCTCCCAAGAATTGACGTAAACACCAAAAAGAAAATACTTCTTGTTTGAGCTCAGAGAAATGAAGCATTCTGTTTGGAATCTTAATGATGATGGCCCCAAACTTATCTAATTAAATGCTCCTTCATAATGAAGAAAATTATTTTCAAAGTTAATGAATTTGCAAGCAGAAACATTGCTGTCTTCCTAGAATGAATTACCCACATTCCTTACATACATATTTCAGTTAAACACTAATTAATGTTGGTGCTTAAAACACGTGGGATTGAGTTCTCTGTGAAAGTGAACTTTCCTTTGTTTTTGGACAGGATAAAAAGACCACAATTTCGCTTCATGTAGACATCGGGCTGCACATATAAACTTAATTCTAGATTTTGGACAAAATGGAAATTATTTCATCAAAACAATTCATTTTACTGACTTTAGCCACTTCAAGCTTATTAACATCAAACATCTTCTGTTCAGATGAATCAAGGATGCCCAATCTTCACAGCAAAAAGAATTATGACAAATATTCTGAGGTAAGTTTTTTAACTCTATCTAACATGACTAGCATTAACTACTGAACATTTGTCCTGAGTCCAGTGCTTTTGTAAAGAGTAAGGAAGAAGTTTGTGCTTTGTTTTTTGTCACACTTCAGCCTTCCCATGGCAGTGTATGGTTCTAACTTGTATTTGGTAGCACAACAGCACACAGCCTGGCCTCTCATGACCATTTTAGTGCAGAGTTTGATACTTTGCAAGCATAAGGCACATTAATTTTCGATTGACTCAGAAGTGCACAGTTGTAATAAGTAGTTGCAGAAATAAGTACTGGATACATTTCAGCCGGACGTTTGAATTGTCTTTCTATATCAAAGCAAAATATTTATCCCTAGATGATAGAATTCCACGTTATTTTTATTTTCTTCTCTATGCCTTTATATAATTTCCCAAATTTGTTGAAATGAGTAGGTATTACTTTTTACAATCAGAAAACAGTTATTTAAAAATCTTCATATGGACAAACTTTCATGGTAAAATTAAATCCAATTAAATATTTGCTGTATTTTAAGTGGTTGCTTTAAAGTTGGTACAGTAGTGGTGTAGTAACCCACAAACCAATCAGTGTTTTACTAATATAATTTACATACTGACAAAAATACAATCAATTTCTTGAGAAATGCTTTTAGAGTGGAACTCTGAATATGAGCAGGTAAAAAAGAAGTCTCCTCCAGCTGTACCCCAAAATGTGGCTAGCATCTCTGCTTTCATGAGTCCACCACTTTGGCTTTTAAAGAGGAGGGAAACAAGAGACATGGAGAGGCAGTGGGTGGTGTCTCTAAAAGCAAAATATAAAAATCTATGAAATATTTCATAAACAACATGAATCAAAACTGAAGGAGAATAACTGCAGTAAAATAAACTTTTGCCTCATTTCAATACTTCATTATGTTCTTGCTGCTCGAACACATTGCTGCATGCACTGTATATATTTTATTAATATTTTACAGTTGTCTTACAATAGTCCAGGGACGGTGAAACTAGATTGCTTTAAGAAGCTTAATACAAATTATTTATTTTAAAAATTCTGCACATGAAAGCACGAACTTTGTTCATAGCTTTAACAATTCTACAGATTAAAGTCTGGATTTAACTTAATTTGGGGTTTAAATCTATTGCTTATAATAATAATGTTATTTTAATGGTTATTTCTAATTATAGCCTAGAGGAGATCTACGCTGGGAAAAAGAAAGAAGTCTCAATTTTGAAGAATTAAAAGATTGGGGTCCAAAAAACGTCATTAAGATGAGTACACCTGCAGTCAACAAAATGCCACCCTCAGTAGCCAACTTGCCACTGAGATTTGGGAGGACCGTGGAAGAAGAAAGAAGCACTGGGGCAATGGCCAACCCGCCTCTGAGATTTGGAAGCAATACAGAGGACGGCATCTCGAGACGTGTTCCTAACCTGCCCCAAAGGTTTGGGAGAACAGCAATAGCCAAAAGTGTCACCAAGACACTGAGTGATTTGCTCCAACAATCCATGCATTCACCATCTGCCAATGGGTTACTTTACTCCGTGACCTGCCAGCCCCAAGAAATCCAGAATCCTGATCAAAAGAACCTAAGGTAAATACTTGAATACCAATTAAAATGCATAGGCAGTTATGTAGAGCTAATCCAGAAAGTTTAAGAAGGCTTACATGTTTTCAAAAGAAGTTTCTAAGGAAGTTAAGTTTCTTGGAAGGAAAAAGGAAAAGGCACAGGGAAATAAACACCTGTAAATTGAGAGCTATAGAAGGTCAGTTATAAACATGACTACAGGTATGAAATAATGAGATAGCGTCCCCTAAGCCACATATGGGCATCCCTCTCATTACTCTACAGCCACTCACTAAGTAGCAACAGGTGATGACAGAATTGGGAGTTCATGCCTATGACGTATTGTCCAACATTTGACCTCTCTAGCATAAAAGGTCCTGCATGAGGGAGTTGCCTGCAGGTACAAAGGACACCATCTCAATAACCCAGGTCTCAAATTCAGAAGATCTTTTTCCTCAACTTTAAATCAAAATTTCTTTTTCCAGGATCTCATTTTATAAGTAATTCCTGTTATTATAATCATTCTTTATATTGGCATATATTTATTGAATTATCTACTAGTACAAATCAGAGCACAAGCTACCACAAGAGGTTCAAAAATTTAATAAGCTACCTACCTATTACGTTCTAGTACAGAGCATATGTTAAAAAAAATTTTATATAAAATTGAGCCTGACCCTTTAGTTTAAGACCTGAAGGAAATAAGGAGGCAGGTTGTGACATCTTATCAGTGAGAGCTTCTCAGAGCACTCCTGATTTATTTTTACCATGGTACTTATCCTCATCTGACATATTATATATTTAGGGTCCATCCTTTTTACTAGAACTTCAGTTCTATAAATCCCATAATTTTTGTCCATTGTCATATTCCCAACGCCTAGAACTGTCTGGCAGGTAGTAAGCCCTCAATATTTGATAGGATAAATGAAATGATCTGAGAGGCACTAATAAGGTCTTACAGAGATTCAAAAAAAAAGAATGTTTCTTCATGTGGGAATCCAGGGATGTTTCATGAGTTGGACTTTGAGTGGTGACTCTATTTTGAACATTCAGAGACTAGAGGGAAGAGAGAGGGTATTTTCAGGCAGACAGGAGTATGAGCAAAGGCACTAAAGCAAGGTGAGGCAAGAAGAGCTGGGGCTCAGTTTGGTGAGAAGAGGAAAGAAGACAAGAAGGGTGGGGTAAGAGCAGAGGGTGCAGATATTCAGAGCCACATAAAATATTCTGAATGTTGTTTATCAGGAAAAGGAGAACCACTGATGTTTCTGCTGCGGTCCTGAGATATTGTACAGGTAGAGGTTGGCAACTCATCAGATGTTGGGAGTGGGGTGGCGGTGAGGGAGAGAGATGAGTCAACGGTAATACTGTCATTCTAAGTGCCCATGACAAATTCAGGATCCCGTCAACATCTCACTCATTTCAAGTGCGACACAATTCAATTCAGGTATAATTAGGCAATTAGGATCATGACCTGCATTTGCATATGCTTTCTTTTACATGCTATTGTTGTGATGGATGAGAATATTTTGTACTGCTTACATTTTAGGAGACTGGGATTGAAGAAAATAGATGATGCAGAATTGAAACAAGAAAAATAAGAAATCTGGAGCCTGTTCCTAAAGACGACACAAAGCTGTAACAACTCTGAGGTGAAGACAACAGGGAATGAAGTCATTGCCCTCTCTTAATAGATCATCATTCACAGCAATTTTTCCCTCTCAGCACAGCTAATATATTGAAAGTTTTAAAAAAATGTAAAGAATATTATAATGTAAAGATGAAATGAAAGATGAAATAATTTTGTCTAAATAAAAAGAGCATTGAATATACTTAAGAAGCCTCTAGTAATGGGGAGAAGAGGAGAGAGAGACTGATTGCCACATCACTATCGTATGAACACAGTCACACTTAAGTAAAAAATTAAATAGAGGAGTAGCCTGGCAACTTTTATGATGAATATTAAATAATTTAACAGAATAACGATTGACAAATAAATGAACATGAATAATAAATTATTTACAAATATTTTTATACACCTATTTCTGCCATTGCATCAACTGTTAGTGAATCCGTGATAGATTGAAAAATTTTTTTAAAAGAAAGATAAAAGAAAAAGGCAGTTATTAGATACTTCTCTAAGTGTCTCTTCTATCTATATCTGGAAATTTGCCTTCTGGTGTGTCTCTTTTCTCCTCACTTAATATTTCAAGTTTTTGATTTGCAGAGAAAATCTAATCACACTCTTAAAACTAACAATTTATAAACACAGTACACCACCACGCGAATGCACAGTGATTCAACTTCTGTCATAGAATGAGAAGTCCTTAGTCAGATATTAATCAGTTTATTGAGCAACCTCAATTCCTTAGGGTGCAAGCCAGAAATGGTATTAATTCTCTCCCATCCTGCCCCCAGTTGGGCTGTGTTGAATCTCCTTTTCCTGCTGGGTAGAGACCGCCTTAATGATACCCTGGACAGACTCTAAAACTTCCTCGTCACTTCTTGATATTAAAAAACTCAGTCAAGTCCAGCTGAAGATGGCAGCCTCATATCCAAAGCAAAGTTTCTCCTCCCCCATTGCTGGCAGGGCTGGGAGCTGGAAGGATGTGAAGTGGGAAAGGAGCAAGGCTGCTCTTTTTCTCTTCCGCCCCTTTCTCACCCCCGAGGTAGGGTGGTGGGAGGGAAAACGGTAGGCCTCTGGAAAAAAATCTCCTATCTTCTCCAGGGTGTTGGGTGGGCAAGGGAGGGGGTTGGGCAGGATGGGGATGGGGAATCAAGGCTCCCTGTCTCATCCTCTCCATACAATGTTGCTTCTTCTATAAGGGAGTTCTTCGGGAAGCACTGAGGGAACCTCACACTGCCTAGGTCAGTGACCTAAGAGACCTGGATGCTCCTTGATCTCTTCCAACCACCCTCATCCCACCTGTACTCTCCATGGCTTCTTATTGCCAGAAAGAAAGGTTCAAGACAGCTACCTTCTCAGCATCCACTTCATCTACAGAAAAGGCAGATGGCCTTGTCATGCCAAGGCAGGACTGAAACTGCTCCTCGGCTGCCCCACCACTGCCCCCATTTGTCTCCAACCCCCTTTGCCCTGCTTAGGAGGGGCAGAGGCAGATCAGCAAGCCTACGCCTATACAAACTACCCATCGGAAATGAACCGCCAGTACCTACTTCATGATCCCGCTCTGTACGAGTGATTTTCTAGGAACCTCTCTTGCTTGGTTTCGGGGTGAGGGGCAGCTGCAGCAGCCCCCTCCCAGTCAACCTCTCATACATCGCTGGGAGGGGGATGGGCCACGGCAGGGGCTGATGTGGCTCTGCCATCTCTTCGTAAACCCAGAAGGGGTGTCTGGCCCCTGCCATCCATGGTTTCCATTACAATGTCAAGTATTTAGAGCCTCTGTACTTCCAGATTTGGTCCCCAGTTGCCCATCCTGAGCAAAATGAAAAGTATGCAACATCCTGCTGCACTAATAAATAAACAAAAAGGCCATTCGATCCCTTGATACTACATGACACAAGGAAATTTCTTGTCGTAGAACATGGGTTCTTTACCTAAACCTTTGAAATTTATGGAAAACGTTAGGTGAATAACCAGGTGTCAGCTGTCCCCTTAACCAGGTAGCTTACTCTGTTTCAGCCACTTGCCACCCCCTTCACCAGCTTCTACAAGAAATCCATTCGCATAAGGAAGTTTGCGATCTCTCTGCAGATTTGTGGGATCTCAAGGAGGCGATCACATTGCACATCATTACACTGAAAAAGTCTTGACTAGACAAGCCTCTTGTCCCATCTCTCTTTACCTGGACCCCTAGCAGGGTCTCCTCCTCTTCTAACCTCTGATGCTCACTGGGGTGGCTTTATGGGTATGTGACCCATGCAGGTGCACAGGGCCCCACATTTGGTTAAATGCTTTATTGTCACTGCCCTAAAATTCTTAATAATTTTGATTGAGTGCTGCATTTTTTATTTTCCATCGGGCCCCACAAATTACGTAGTCTGTCCTGCTCCCCCCGATCTCAGCCCTGCTGGCTCCTCTGCCTACTCTCCCAAAATCCAGTGCCCCCCCACCCCGCCACCAATTTATTAATCAGAGCAGCTTTCGTTTTCTACATGAAACACAAGGGCCAGGCTGTCACACAGGCCTGAGAGGTCTACTTACATCCCACAGTGGGTAAAAAATATAACTGCACAATTCATGAAATGTAGTCAAAATGCAATTTTTTGTGTGTGTCTCACTACCCCCTTTAAAATGTAAAGGGTGGGGAAGGAGATGTGCAGAAATCTTCCCCTGGCCCTGGATGGAAACTTGGCCAGATGCCAAGAAAGTCCCTGATGCTCTTAGCTGTTCTTTGGCCTAAGTCAAAATGCACAGTCTCAATTCCACTGTAATCATCGTTTCAATCTACATTCTTTCATTCATCTTCAACACTTCCCATGTGAGGTCTGAGTTGGGGGACAGGAATGAGATTGACTTCCGCTCTCTTTTCCAACCTCAACTGCTTCCTCACTCTCTGGCTCTGTTGGACTCTTCTGGGATGGAAGAGAATTTGAGATGAGAGGCAAGGAGTTATAGAACAGTCCTTGCCAGGGTGTATGGATTCACTCTCAGGACCCAGAGGATGGTACCACCCATCATGGCTGGCCTCAGCCCTCGCCCTGGGACACGGTCTTCTAGGGGTCCTCTCGAGTAGGACTCGAAACAGCTTCTGCAAATCTCTCTTCCCTGTAGCTCATACCTGGTTATCCACAGATCGCCCTCCACATTGGGTGTGATCCCAACATGGCTCTTCTATCTTATTGCCCCCAGACTCTTTAGCTTTTTGACCTGGAGTTAAGCACCAATTTTTTGTTTCTCTCAACCACATGGAACACGTTTCCTCATCGTATAGAAGCCCCTCCCTGAAGGGTAATGGACTCAGTAATCCCCAGCACGTGGGCATGGGTGGGGGGCATTCGCAGTAGGGTAACAATGCTCTCCAAAGAAATCTCTTCATAAACCCAAATCATATCCTTTCATGGTCTCCACGTGGGTGAGAAAATTGAGGACTTAGTGGAATCACTTTCCAACCATTTCCTTTAAAAAGTCTGCACACAGTGATCTGGCTTTGGAATTTTACATCTGTCAGATTTTGGTGTTTTGATTAAAACTTCACTTTTGATATTCTTTGCAACAAAGATGGATCTCTACTTGTAAGGAATGCTTACAGCTGCTAAAAATGACATTGTCGGGCTTCCCTAGTGGCGCAGTGGTTGAGAGTCTGCCTGCCGATGCAGGGGACACGGGTTCGCGCCCTGGTCTGGGAGGATCCCGCATGCCGCGGAGCGACTGGGCCCGTGAGCCACGGCTGCTGAGACTGCGCGTCTGGAGCCTGTGCTCCGCAGCGGGAGAGGCCGCGGCGGTGAGAGGCCTGCGCGCCGCGATGAGGAGTGGCCACCGCTCGCTGCAACTGGAGGGAGTCCTCGCACAGAAACGAAGACCCAACGCAGCCATAAAAATAAAATAAAAAAATAAATAAATTAAAAAAAAATCTGTTAAAAAAAAAAATGACATTGTCTCTGCGTCATTACACATATATGTGCATTTTTCTGGGGGAAGAGTTCAGAGTTCTAGGGTAAATTCTCAGTAGAGTTTGTAACCCATAAAGTTTAAGAATTACTGCCACAGAAGATTTTTATTTCTAGAATTATTTTAAATTAACATCTAATTCAGTTTATAAATGAATATTGTTATCTGACTGGCCATTTAAGTGCTGAGAACATAACGTGCCAAAACAATCAGAATCACTCAAGTGGTTTAGCCTGACCTTCCTCCAAATACTGGCTTTTTATAGTAGCAGAAAATAGAAGCGAGGTGGTAATTGTGCTCTTTTCCTTAGTGTGCTTTCCCAGGCACCTCCTCCCAAATACTTCATTCTCCACCCCTCCTCCTCTCTTCCAACACTTCACTTCCTCAAGGAAATTCCATCTGGATTGGGCCTAACCTAAACCTCGGCCAGTCTGTAAAGGTGAGCAAAGTGTGGAGCTTCAGGGGAAAGTTGGGGATGACACACGCTATACGTCAATGATTTTCAGGGAAGGGAACTTCCATGTGCTCTCAAGTCCACATTTCATACATCATACTGTGACAATGACCTTGAGAAATACAAAAAGGAAAAAAAAATGTACTGGCTCTGGGACCAATTTCTCAGTGAGAAAAATGAAAGGTCCAACAAAATGAAATAGTCAAGAAAGAGGAAAGCGTTGGCCTCTACTTACTTCATGTGTGTTTTTTTTCATTTTTTTCCCTAAAGATCATCCTGCAAACATTACGTGACACTCTTCCTATGCAACTTATCATTTTATTTAATAAGCATACCAAACTACATGTTATTCCCTAGAAACATGCACTTTCACATTTCTGTGCCTTTGTTCATGCTAATTCCTTCGGCTCAAAGGCCCCTTTTATACTTATTAAAAATCTGCTCCATCATCCTAAGCACAAGGTTCCCACCAGGCCATCTCGCAGCAAAAACAAAGGGGCAAAGCACAGGCGTGCTCTTTTTTCCAAAGGGCCCCATCCAACAACTTCCTCTTTCATGTCACTGGCTGCCCCAATCTGCAAGGGAAGTTGGGAAATGTAGTTTCTCCTTTGGGCACATTGCCTCAACCACGATGATGATAGAAAAATAGAGCATGGGTATCGGATAGGCAACCAGAAGGGTCTGCCCAGCCTCTCCTCAAGCTCACTTCCTTGTTATATAATTTTTTTTCCTTCACTAGACCAAGGTCAACGCTACTGACATTTTGGGCTGGACAATTCTTTGTTGTGGGGCTGCCCCATGCATCATAGGATGGTTAGCAGCACCTGTAGTCTCTACCCACCAGATGCCACCCTGCAAATGGGACAACTAAAAATGTCTCCAGACATTGCCAAATGTTCCCTGGGGGGCCAAAATCATCCCTAATTAGGAGCCCCTGCACTAGACTGTCCTAATCTTCTTTGTATCCCATCCCCAGCTAAATAATAATGACTGTTGATTGTTATGATAACTCTGTTTTAACATTTAATGCTGTTTTAACCACTCCTGTTATGCTCATTTTTACACATGAGAACTGAGCTCACAGAGAACATTCTAAAAAACGGGAGCTAACAAATGGGCTCCACCGAGGTCTGTTTCACGTCAAAGTTTACACTCTTCCTCCTCCGTCCACTATCCTATCCACCACCCCGTCAACCACCTCCCATCCAGCCCTCAAATACTGTAAGCATTCAGGAAACATTTGTTGAATGAAGCTTTAAATAGAAAATATGAGTGCACTGGAGCCCAGGAAGAAAGTCTCACTGTTTTAAACATTATATACAGATTTTAGAAAGAAGGAAGGAAGGAAGGAAGGAAGGAAGGAAGGAAGGGAAGAAGGGAAGGAGGGAGGGAGGAAGAAAGGAAGAGAGAGAGAAAAAAAGACCTTAGATTCCTAGACAGCTTTAACCTAGCCACTCCTTAAGGTATCTACCTTAAGAGCGGGTAGGGAGGTGCCTACCTTATCAGAATGAATGACCATAAAGGGTAAAAACATCACAGAAGAAACGCTGTACCATTTTTAACTTAGACTCTAAAGAAGCAACTAATGATTTTTTTTCCTTACAGCAAACAAAGTGCTATTGTTGTTGATGAATCTGAAATATCAGTTTCTGCTTCAGTGGGAGAACCGTACAGGTCAAGAGAGCCGCTGAATTACACAGTCACTGGCAAGTGGAGTGGGAGAAAGGCATCAGTAAGTACGCTCCTGCCGGGTTAGGTCTCTCACTCCCTGGGTTGTCTGCAGTTTCTTACCAATCCCATTAATGAAGTGGGACAAAGCAATAAGGGAATTAAAATAAATCCGAAGTAAGCCTGTCCCAGCCCGATGACATGAACTGTGGGAGTACTCGGGTGCTGCAGCCTTTCCCTGCTTCTCACAGATTGATGTTTGTTACTGAAAGCCCTGTGGAAAATATAATCACTTTGCTGTTTGGAGTCAGACTGAATTAGGAAAATATTACCTGGTGAACATTATACCCAATGTTTATTTTATCTTACTACTTATTAAGTGGCCTTGAGTTCCTAAAATGTTTATTAGACGTTGCACATTTTATTCACTGTTAGAAGTATTAACATTAAAAAATCAGGGAGATTTCATTTGCCTTTTTTTATGTATTCTATTTTGCTATGGTAAAATATACGTAACATAAAATTTACCATTTTAACCATTTTTAAGTGTACCATTCAGTGGTATTAAGTCCATTTCACTTACTTTTTACATAGTCGGGCACTATTCTCTAATTATACTCATATTATTAATATTTAAGTAACCACACCCAAAGCTCTAACATTATTTTGCTTGCCAGGAAATGCCTCTGACAACAATAAGGTTGATGCTTTTTAGAGATGCTCTGATTCTGACAGACTTATTTAGGAATATTAGATTTTTTCACCAGAACATTAAATTTTTCCTAAATTCCCTTGAAGCTTATTTTGAAAGGAAGTAATTGTTGTTAATTTTTTTTTCTCCTGAAGTATTTTATCATCTCACTAGTTCATACTATTTTGTATTCACCTGGGGCAGAAGCTAGTGCTTCTTTAGAAATACCTGGGACAGCAAAGGTTCTGTTACCAGTCAGATATGAGAACACATTTATTTCAGAACAGTAATGAAAATGAAGCATTTGATTAGTTTAATTTCCCTGAGAAATGGAGGATGGACAACAGCCATTCACCTACTGTGTTATAGCACTTCTCTTTGAACTTTGGGGCTCTATCACATTCTTCCTAATAGCCCATTTTTGTTTTTCATATATCATGAAGTTTTCCTCTCACAATGTAACACAAAGGTAATACATATTATCATATTTGTAGCTTAGGAAATGGGAAGTATTATCACCCATTATTCTCTTCCTAAATATAGGAACTAATGTATTACAGGAGTCAACAGGAAAATCACTATTAGAATGAGGAGTGGCATAATATTATAATGAGATTAATGTGGAATTAATACTCTCTTTGTAGAGATAGAGAAATATTATTTTAATCATGAAGAAAAACTGTCTCAAAATTTATTTTACCTCTTGGCAGATTTCCAGGCATTGGTATATTGTGGTTAATAAAACATAAAACTATTGTTTCACTTTCTTAAAATATGCAGCAATACTAATTAGCTACGGCAATGCACCTACATAATTTTCAAACTGCTTTTAAAATATCACATCGCTTTTCCCTTGTAATTTAAAGCACTGAATTGTAACCGATATTGCAAAGTTATTTTTAACCACTAGAGGGAAGAAAATGCTCCACATTTGTACGTAACTAATTTTAAATTCTTAGACCAAAACAATAATAACCACACCACCACCACAACAACAAAAAGTCTTTAAGATCCTGTTTTATACTGTACAATATACTGCACACTAAAGGCTCAGTTAACAACTTTAAAATTTTAAACCAATGCACAATCATCTCAATTCAACAGCTTATAGTAGGCAAAAGTAAACATTTTTGCAGCCTGAGCCTACCTATGAGTTAAGGATTATTAGCATTAGGGAATCAGCACATCCTTAAGGAAAGGCAGAATACTTAAACAAACAAAACAGACAGTACCCATTAAGAATCAGCAAGGTTCTTTCTACATTAAAATATCTACAATGGAATGCAAAGGTCGTATTTATCACAAAATTGAAATATTAACTGAAGTCACAAATTGATCAAATGCTAAAATATTTACATTTGACTCTTGAATTTCTATATATACTTTCTTTTACCACAAACCAACTGCAGATCTAACTGTGACAGAGATGCTTTAAGTTTCCTCTTAATATAACTTTTTGACCTGATTAATTTTTGTTAATTATTTCTCTTAATTTTTGTTCCTCCCAATTAAGCCATTTGCATTTCAGTAACTAAAGCATTACTTCCTTTGATTAGAAACCACAACCTCTTTACTTTTTCACTCTCATTGATTAAAACGTAACACGGTGAATTAAGCCATTTGGATTTCAGTCTGTGTGGGTGACATTTTAACAACTGTCCCGGGACTTCCCTGGTGGCGCAGTGGTGAAGAATCCGCCTGCCAATGCATGGGACACGGGTTCAATCCCTCGTCCGGGAGGATCCCACATGCCGTGGAGCAACTAAGCCCACAAGCCACAACTACTGAGCCTGCACTCTAGAGCCCGTGAGCCACAACTACTGAGCCCATGTGCCACAACTACTGAAGCCCGCACACCTAGAGCCCGTGCTCCGCAACAAGAGAAGCCACAGCAATGAGAAGCCCGCGCACCGCAACGAAGAGTAGCCCCTGCTCACTGCAACTAGAGAAAGCCAGCGCACAGCAACAAAGACCCAATGCAGCCAAAAATAAATAAATAAATAAACTTATTAAAAAACAAAAAAACAAAAAAACAACTGTCCCTTCAACCTTCTCTCTGTGTCAATCTTGGCCATGTCCTACATCATAGAGGACAGCAGGAGGGCAATGGTGGCAGCCTGATAGAAGAATGGAGCAGGCATGGAGCCAGGGGTTACACAACAACGAAGTCAGCGATTTCTCTGATGCATGAGCCTTTCACTTGCCAATCAAACCTGATAAGGCTTTTACCTTGTAGAGTTATTCCTGACCTTACCCAAGACACTAAATCATTTCTGAAGTCTTGTTTCTTAGCCTAAGCAAACCTGCTCTCCCCACTTTTCAGGTCTGTGTGCACTGTTCACTCTAATACTAATAAATACAGCACAGTGGTGCAGAAAAGCTGAGGAGGTGTCACTTCTTTTGGACTAATGAAAGTGATGCACATCTAAAACCAGAGCTAGTCAGAAAGCCTTCTGTATTATGACCTATTGGCAAAAGTTATAAACTAGCAGTTTTGAAATAAGCTCCTAACAATTATAGTTGCCCAGGAATAGATCTGACCCACACGTGCAACGGAAAGGCGTTTGAGCAGAGACTGGATAGTTATACAACAGATAGGAATATCAAAAATGAGTTATCACAGATGTCATTTCTGCAAGTGTGAAGCTGTACTAATTGACTTCCAAAACCTTATCAATGTTCTTTTAAGATTAATTTTATGTTTAGCAAAGAAATACACGCGCAAGTTTAAAAAGTCAAAAGAATTCTGCAAGGCTTATAGTTAGGGTGACTGCATCCCAGTTTTCCAGGGACAGTTCTGATTTATGCCTCTTATCCCAGTATAATTATTAATAGTGCCCCCTCTTTCACTCTCAAAAGTGTTCCAGTTGGATGAAAAACCACTGTCTCAAGTCCCAACCACATTACCCCCAATTTCTATTTCCCAGAAGCAATTACTTTTAATACGTTAAGGATTTTTTTCTGTATGGGTTCAAATTTCTAAGAAAAAACAAAAAACATGATTATACTACTTGCATCAGTTTAAACTGCATTAGAATTCAAAGACCGGGGGTAAAATCATTGACTTAAACAGGTAGAAAGAGGTGCCTGGAAGGTACATTGTTTGAAGACTTATTCACCTGAAAATGACTTTTCCTCCTTCATATATTGTTGGGATTTTACATCCATCCAAATTCTCACAAAGTGTACAGGTAGCAAAAGTAATGACATTGCTGAGACACACTACCTCGATCTCCCTTCAAAATAAGATTTGCTACCCAAGATGTCAGCTCTGTCAGGGACTGCCTCAGCTGCAGAGAGCTACCTGACCCCACCATAACGCCCTTCCCAGATCAGAGGCATCCAATGCCTGACTGAGGCAGGGGTAAAAAAGACCCTTTCCACCCAACCTAGGACTGCTCTGAGAGGCCATCAGTGCTCCAGAGCTCCCCAGAGGTTAGCCAAGGTTTTTGTCAGGCTTATATAACAGATGGACTTGTCCCTCTGCCCAATCCTGCTTCCTTTCCTTCTTTCCACAGGTGTTGATCTTTAATAAACAGCTTGTACCCCAAACTCCATCTCAGCATCTGCTTCCAGAAAACCCAATCTGCAACAAATAGATACTATGGTTCAAAATTCAAAAGGTGCAAAAAAGGAATATGGTGAAACACCTCCCTCCCTCCACTGAGATCCAGTTATCAGTTCCCCTTCTCAAAGTCAACCAACGTGGCCAGGTTCTTGTGCATATTTCTAGAAATAGTATGCATATATAAGAAATGTTTTATATATATATATATATGTATATATATATACACACATAATTTATAAGGAAACATATTTCTTTCATTTGCTACACAAATGGTAGCATACTCCACAACTGTTCAGTACTTTTTTTTTTTTTTTTTTTTTTAATGGCTGTGTTGGGTCTTCGTTTCTGTGCGAGGGCTTTCTCTAGTTGCGGCAAGTGGGGGCCACTCTTCATCGCGGTGCGCGGGCCTCTCATTATCGCGGCCTCTCTTGTAGCGGAGCACAGGCTCCAGACGCGCAGGCTCAGTAATTGTGGCTCACGGGCCTAGTTGCTCCGCGGCATACGGGATCCCCCCAGACCAGGGCTCGAACCCGTGTCCCTTGCACCGGCAGGCAGACTCTCAACCACTGCGCCACCAGGGAAGCCCCAGTACTTTTTTTTTTACCTTAAAATATAACTCAGAGGTTGTTACAAGACAATATATAAAAAGTATCATCATTCTTTTTAATGGCTGCCTGGTATCCCATTGCATAGAAATAACAATTTATTTGGTGAACATTTAAGTTATGTCAAATCTTTTCCTATTACATACAGTGTTACACTGAATAATCTGTGTGTGCATTAGAGCCCAGTTGTGCATATTTTCAAGCCCTATGTGTGCATGCATGTAGGAAAAATTCCTAGAAGAGGGATTCCTAGGCCATAATGCTCTAGTCATAATTTTGATAGATGTTGGTAAACTGCCTTCTTTTTATACTGTACCAATTTATACTCCCTTGAAAAATATATGAGTGCCTATGTCCTCATACTCTTCCTTTATTGTATCACTGAATTAATAGAGTCCAGTATAAAATATAACAAAAACAGACATTATAAATGTTGGGCTAAAAATGTATAGAAGTTCTAAAATTTTTTCCATGCTCTATTGAATCATCTTGTGTCACCTTGGTGATGGTTCACCCCACTTCGGAAGGCAATGGTTTACTAAACAGGAGAATTTTTCTGAAATCAGGGAGCAGACATTTTCAACTTTCCATCCCCTGTGTTGGACACACAGTAGTTGTTCAATTAATATTTATGGAATAAATGAATGGAAAAAAATGAAGAAACTTGGTTAGTAGCATATATAAACATATAAAATGTCTCTTTTTAAATTTTTTATTGGAGTATAGTTGATTTACAATGTTGTGTTAGTTTTAGGTGCACAGCAAGGTCAATCAGTCAATAATACATATGCATATATCCATTCTCTTTTAGATTCTTTTCCCATATGGGTTATTACAGAATATCGAGTTGAGTTCCCTGTGTTATACAGTAGGTCCTTATTAGTTATCTCTTTTATATAGAGTAGTGTGTATATGTCAATCCCAGTCTCCTAACTTATCCCTCCTCCTCTTTCCCCTTTGGTAACCATAAGTTTGTAAAACGTCTCACTTTAATGTGCATATTTTAACAACAATATGTGTAGCAGTTGTGTACATATTTATGATATATATTGATAAAGTGATATGTGTGTAACTAAAATACACACACAAGAGTTGATGCTTAAATTCCTTTTACTAATTCCACTTTATATATACTTACCACATTTTCTTTAACCATTCATCAATCAATGGACACTTAGGTTGTTTCCATCTCTTGGCAATTGTAAATACTGCTCCAATGAACATGGGGTACAGAGATCTCTTCAAGATAGTGACTTCAGTTGCTCTGGATACATATATACTCAGAAGTGAAAACGCTGTACCATAGGGTAGCTGTTTTTAATCTTTGAAGAACCTCCATACTGTTTTCCATAGTGGCTGCACCAATTTACATTCCCACCAGCAGTGCACAAGGGTTGCCTTTTCCCCACATCCTCACCAACACTTGTTATCTCTTGTATTTTTCATAATAACCATTCTAACTGGTATAAGGTGATATCTCATTTTAGTTTTAATTTGCATTTTCTTGACAATTTGTGATGTTGAGCACCGTTTCATGCACCGTGAACATCTTTTTTGGAAAAAATGTCTATTCAGGTGCCTTGCAAGTTTTTAAATCAGATTATTTGGGGTTCTTTGCTATTGAGTTGTATGAGTTCTTTATATATACACTGGATATTTACCCCTTATCAGATATATTGTTTGCAAATATTATATTTTCTCCCATTCCATAGGTTGCCTTTTCATTTTGTTGATCATTTCTTTTGCTGTGCAGAAGCTTTTTAGTGTGATGTAGTTCCACTTATTTTTGCTTTTGTTGCTTGTGCTTTTGGTGTTATCCAAAATTGTTTCCAAGACCAATGTCAAGGAGCTTTGCGCTGTAGGCTGGGCTCTGTTGTGGGGTCCTCTCAGTGTGGCACTGTGCCAGACAGGGAGGGGCAACGTGGTCAGAGTGTAGTTGCTCCTCTTACCCTTCTAATATGATTCTTCTCAGTCTCTGTGGACACAGGGGTGCTTCAGCCTCACCCCCAGGTTCTGGGTATCTTCACAACAGTGTCTTATCTATGGATAGTTGTAGTAGTTGGGCTTCTTGTGAAGGGAATTGATGTTGGGAATGACCAATGTCACTATCTTGATTATAACAGTCTTTCTGCCTGTGTTTAATTTAAGTAAATGATATGGTGCTTTAGATCTCATTCTGTTTCTTACTTTTCAACATTTTTTTTCTTTTCTAACTATGCATGGTATGATATGTATAGTTAGGAAAGCAGAAACCAAACTAGGCATTTCAGCAGAGGGAATTTAATGTAGGAAATTGATTACACAGATGTTAGAGGCCTCAATGAGCTAAAGGAGACTAGAAAAAAAAAAAAAACAATGACAGTGAGCAGTTACACCCCTAGGGCTGGGGAAACAGAGGAAAAAAGTAAGAGTATCAAATACTGGAAGCTCAAAGGAAACCCACAGATCTTGGACTCAGAACACTAGCAGGCGGGAGTTGTGGGTGGGGGCGGGGGGTCTCAGCCATATAGCAAGACTCTAGGAGGCCTAGAAGAGGACAGCTGCTAGGAGCATGAGAGCTGAAGAGAGATTCTGGACATTGAACTGTGCTGGCGAGACACTGGCGTTCAGGCCCAGCTAGAGTGGACAGATTCTGGTAAACATTCTGGCCATTCAGTTGAGACCCTTTTTTAAAAGGCCACGCTCTAGGAGTGGGGACAAAACTGGAAAAGGCTCACCCTAACAAAGTCTAAAACCAAGCCTCAAAAAATTTAAGGTAATATGCTGGTAATTTAATAAAGCAGATGTGGAAATGACTCATAAATTAGAGCCAATGGGTATAAAATAAACTGTGGTCAAGATGTTTTAAAATAAACTAGACTTCTAGTTTCAACTCTGACATGTAAAGACCTTAGAAGTTCCTACTCCTGTCCTTACAAAAAAAAAGTCTGAACTAAAAACGAATGACTTTTCTTGGACCCATCAGAGAATTGAGGTCACAGGGCAAACCATCATCCTAAAACCTGAAGACACAGACAAATACAAAAAACTATAGCTGAGTTCTGCTTACCTGGAGCAGAAGCTATTGGCACCATAAACTGGTGGTAATACTTAAACAATAATTTTGATGAGTTTCTGGAAGCTGAGTGTGGATTAGCAAGAGAGTGAAAAACTTCTTGAGGCTGCAGTCTTAGAGGGTTTTATCTTTTGTGAATTTTGTCTCTAGGAACCCCACCAGGTTTTCATGATAAAGAGTCAAGAAAGATTCCCTCCTGGCTCTGACCAGGGTAGGGGAAAAGTAGTCATTTAAAAATATGCCCAGGGTGTTCTCCATAACAAATGCTTACTACTCCTTAGGAGGAAAGAATTTACCAGAGCCTTATCCCACCTGGGGTAGGGGGGTGGGGGGGAGGGGACTTGTAAAGGCCACAGTCCAGGAACACAAGCCCACTATAAGACTGAGATTTTATCATAATATTATAGAACACTTCCCCTCCTCCACACCTTACCACCACATCAACAAGTTCTAGTATAATAATAGCAGATAACATCTGAAAGAGCTGCAAGGTGTAGATTCTACTTAAGAAGGAGTTCTTAGGGAAACCCAAAGTCAATAGGGGAGACAAAATCAAGGACACTAGAGGAATTTGAAGCCTCTAGTACCTACAGCTATAGCACAGAGGACTCCAGCTAAGGTCTGGTTATTGATAAATCCATTAGCTGGAATTTCCTGATTGACCTTTTCAAGCCAGGGATACAAGGAATTGGGATAACATTCTGTGAAGGTCCATCCCATCCTAAAAGGGTCTTTTCTAAAAGCCTTGCAAAGAGGAGTCAGCCCGTTTGTATTTCCCTTGGGTGCATGGGGATAGATCGTATTTAGAAAAGAATGTGGGGGAGTGAAGACTGTACAGTTGACCAAGGTAGAGGTGTTTAGTATGACTGGGGAAAGATTGAAATAAAGTATGGGAACACTTGGTCATAATAGCCTGATAGGTAACAAACATAGGCTTATGGGTATAGTCAGCAATAACACTTGCGATTAAAGAGAAATTGGTTACAGATAAGACCAAGGGATGTTCAACCTCATGAACAGATCAGAGTTTCTGGTGACAGATCCAACAGTCAGAAAGGTTTCTCCTTTTTGCAGTAGATTGGGAAATGCATTGGAATAAGAGCATTATCTTTCTCTAAGAAAGAGAGGGAGAAAATAAGGTAAGAAGCAATGGTGAGAAAAGGATGTACAGGCCTGGTCCAGTCATCTTGTGAAAGCTGTTTCCTTCAGCTCTTGTCTGCTTTGATTCTTGGAAACCTTCAGTTTGAGCTCATCAGTTGGTGTGCAGGTCCAGTCAGGGTTTAGGGCTTTCTTTTGGGTGGTGGTGGGCAGGGGGGCGGGGGGTCAGCTTTCTTTGGATGAGACACATGGATCCAGGAGTCAACTCCTTGAAGTTTGGCAGCACAAGAATTGATCAGTAACACTTGATAAGACCCTTTCCACTGTGGCTGAAAAGAGTCTTTTTTTTTTTTTTTTAACATCTTTATTGGAGTATATTGAAGAGAGTCTTAATGGATATGTCTTTTCCAAGAAACAAAATCTCCAGGCCACAAAGTATGGTGTTTCGAGGTCTTCATCTCCTGGGAGCACACCATGGAAAGATTGCTCTACTAAAGCATGGTAATTTTCAATGGACGAAATACTGCAGTATATACTTTGTAATACTGAAGTATACCTCCTTTTATTAGTTGTGGATCAAAGGAAGCAGGAGCTAGATGCATGAGGCACCCAGCAATTATCTCACCCATGGCCAGTCAGGGTGGGTCTGAGATTTAGAAGAATCAACAGCAACACTTTTGCCTGAGGTAGTTGGAGCGTTCCCACAAATTTTGCCAATTGAGTACTGATGGTGCCATTTGTTCCTTCGACTGGTCCTGAAGACTGAGGAGGATATGCACTGGGAAAATGCTATAGGACTGGCTAAAGAGCACAGACTTGCTGTAATATTTAACTAGTAAAATAGGTTCCCCAGTTGCTATGGAGTTCAGGAGGGGTTCCCCAGGTAGAGGTAAACTTCTCTAATAGTATTTTAGCCACTAAGAGGCAGTAGCTTATTTACATGGAAAGGCTTTGACCCACTGGGAAAACAAACAAACCATGACTAAAACATATTTATACCCATGAGACAGGGAAAGTTGTATAAAATCCATCTGCCAAAACTCGAATAGTCTATTGGGCAATTTAAAGTGTTTGGGGGCAGTGCAGACAGTTCCCCAGGAATGTATTTTGGACAGATGGGACAAGAAAAGTAGACACTTTGTGCAGCCTTATTAATATTTCCTCACCAGTATTGATTCATAAACATTATTATTTTATCCACAGACCAATGGTTTAATGCATGTAAAGTTATCAGTAATGGGAATTTTAGAGTCTCTGGTAAGACCAGATTATTTGGCCCAAACCAGAGTTCTCTCTTTTTATAGAGCCAAGTTATTAGATTTCCAGTATTGTTTTTTCCTTTTCTGAGGCCAATTGTTGGGCACCTCTAGTCAATTTTTCTAGATTATTATTTGGGGGAAACACCACTTTGGACCATGTCAGAGGTTTGATTGTTGGTCTTTTGAGAGCAGCATTCTTGGCAGAAATATCAGTGGCATGGTTTCCTTTTGCCTCCAGGGAGTTGAGTTTGGAATGCCCAGGGACCTTAATAATAGCCAAAGCAGCTGGTAGGAGTATGGCATCTAATAAATTTTGGACACAAGAGCCATTTTAAATTTTATCCTCATTAGAAGTAAGGAAACCTTGCTGTTTCCATAGCATTCCAAAGTCATGGGCAAGTCCAAAGGCATACTATCAGTATAAATGTTTGCAGTTTTGCCCTTAGCTAAATTGCAAACCCGAATAAGAGCATATAATTCAGCCTATTGGGCCAAGGTAGCCAAAGGCAAAGATGCTGCCTCAATAACTTCAAAAGGAGTTGCGATTGCATATCCAGCACAAAATTTACCATTTTCATCCTTTGAATAAGAACCATCAGTAAACCATGAAAACTCAGCCTTAGGGGAGTTTCCTGTAAATCATCACGAGGGGTCAAAATGTTATCTATCAAACAGTCATGAGGTGTATCGTCTGCAGAGGAGGGAAGAAGGGTGGCAGAGTTAAAGCTATTACAGCAAGAAAGAGTTATGTGGGGTACAGTTAGCAAATGGATTTTTGTAGAAGGTGAGATAACTGGCTGAAAGGTGTTAAGGGTGATGAAAATTCAGAAGGGTTTCTACTGTATGGAGTACAAAGATCAAGATCGTTAGAGGGGATCCCATGACTATACTTCAGTGGCCTTAACTAAAAGGATGGGGCTGGAATGGCTCTGAGGCCAGGGGTATCCACATGCCACAGAGTCTACTGTAGTACCCTATGGGGCAACGGTGATACTCATGTTTGGGGGTAAGTACTCCAAGAGTGTTTCCCTCCTCATATATGAAGAGGAAATAGTGAAGTTGATGATTAGGGTGTCCAAGGAAAGAAGGATTATCAAGCTTTCCCTTAAGGTATTAAAAGCTAGGTCGGGCTTCCCTGGTGGTGCAGTGGTTGAGAATCTGCCTGCCAATGCAGGGGACACGGGTTCGAGCCCTGGTCTGGGAAGATCCCACATGCCGCGGAGCGACTGGGCCCGTGAGCCACAACTACTGAGCCTGTGCGTCTGGAGCCTGTGCTCCGCAACAAGAGAGGCTGCGATAGTGAGAGGCCCGCGCACCGCGATGAAGAGTGGCCCCCGCTTGCCACAACTAGAGAAAGCCCTCGCACAGAAACGAAGACCCAACACAGCCATAAATAAATAAACAAATAAACAAATAAAAAATTTTTAAAAGCTAGGTCATCCTGATTTTCCCAAGTAATCGGGTCAGGTTTGGTGTTCCTTAGTAAGGCATAAAAAGACTGGGTCATGAGAGAAAAGCTCAGAAACCAGTTCCCATAATAGCCAGCCAACCCAAGAAAACCTTGTAGTTGACATCCAATTTGGGGTTTTGGTAAGTTCCAGATGCCATGAAGCCTATCTGGATCCAGGTGCAGCCCTTGTTCTGAGATCAGGTGCCTGAAATAACTTGGGTTGGAACAAACTGCAGTTTCTCCTTAGAAAGGTTATGCCCCTTTGAGGCTAAAAGCTTTAACAGGTGGATGCTGTCTTCCTGTGAGGAGACCTGAGAAGGGGAGCAGAGAAGCAAGTCTATATATTGCAATAAAATAGTCTCTAGGAAATTTTATATTATCTAAATCGGTTTTTAAGGTTTGTGAGAAGTTAAGAACGACTCTCAGTAAAACCCTAGTGCATTACTGTCCAGGTGTATTGTTGTTCTTCCCAAATAAAGGCAAATAGATATTGACTAGCTTTATCCACAGGGATGCTAAAGAAGATGCTACATAAATCAATCATGGTAAAAAAAAAATTTGCTTTCGATGGGTATGGAGGCTAATAAAATATGGGGATTAGGAACAATAGGGTGACAAGGGAAGACAACACTGTTTATGACTCAGAAGTTTTGGACCAATCTGCACCCTCCACAACTGGATGTCTTTGCAGGTAAAATAGGGATGTTGAAGGGCCTAGTACAGAAAATAACGAGGCCCTGGGTCTTTTAGTCTTCTATTATCAACTTAATGCCCTGGAGGGTCTCTTTATTTACAGAGTATTGACGGATTCTGGGGAGAGGCTTTGAGGAATCTATTTGTATCCTAATGGGAGGGGCACTGGGGATTCTGAAAATATCAGTTGAAGATTTTGCCCATAAGGAGGGTGGTAGCTGATCCATTAGGGACAAATGATTAGTGTCCTTAGAATTAGCTCTAGTGCTACCAGAGACAGAGCAAATAAAAGATGTTAAAGGGTCAACTGATTCACCCAGTCAGCTATTTTGGCTGTTATTAAATTCTAGAATTATTTCCTTCTTTTAGGAGAAAGAAATTCCAGGATGATATTCTTCTAAGAAATCTTGGCCCAATAAATGAATAGGGGCAGAGGAACTAAGGAGAAAGGGGTGATTATCATTTAGAGGGCTTAAACAAAAGGGGATGGGTTTAGTAACAGAAATCTGTTGAGATTTATTTGAGATCCCCACTATTTGAACCATTTTAGTATTCCAAGGTAGGGGCTGTTTAATAACAGTGGGGTTGAGCACCAAGGGTGTAGCTCCAGTGTCAATAAGGACAGAGAGAGATTCATTCCTAATCTGGAGAGTAGTTTCTCCAAGTCAATTAAGGGGGAAAATTGAGAGGAAAAACCTGTAATTCCTCGCAGTCCCATCATTGGGAGTTAAGAGAGCACGGGAAAGGCTGGTTAGAGGGTTGAAGGTACCTGGAGTGCTTAAGCTTCTAAGTCTTTCTTCCAATGTCCTGGCTTTTTGCAATAATGGCAAAGACTGGGAAGGTTTTGTTTTTGTTTACAAGCCTCCATTTGCTGGAGTTGAAAATTGAGGATTTTAGTGGTCTTCCTTTTAGTTGAATCATCAAGGGTGTGGGCAAGCTAGTTTGCTAAATTAACTAAATCTGGAATGGACATAGTTTCTCATTCCATCCTGGTCCTTTCAACTAGAAGTGAAAGATCCTGGATCAGCCCATTACTGAACACAGAGTTAAAGGCTACCCAAGTGGGTTCAACATTCAAAGGAAGACCAGAATTTTCTTTAAAGACAATTTAGAGCCAGGTATGATAGTCATACACAGGCTCACTGGGCTTCTGGGTACAAGCCTGAACTTTATTCCAATCGACTGGCTTTGGGAAAGCCCTAGGAATTGCCAAATGGAGTCACCTGGTGATTCCCTGAGCCTGATCATATGATAAAACAGCAACAGCAAGGGTTTGTCTCCAGGTCTCGGGACCATCCCAATTAGTAGTTTCATCCAGTGTTGGGCCTGGCCTTCGCCAACAAGCATCTGAACTAGCTGATATAAGTCAGAGAAACTAGAAACCAAAAGTAAGTTTGAATGACTATATTACATTCCTCAGCAATCCTGTGGGGATCCTCACTTACTCTGAGAAAAATCTTTGACTATGGCACATAGTTCAGCTTTAGTCCAGGGAACATAACAAATTAAGGGTTTAGCATTTGGATCCTCAGAGGGTCTGATTTTAAAGGGGCAGGTTTTAATAGGTTCAGGAGAGGGGGAGAGAGGCAGAGGTTCAGAGAAAAAGGGAAGTTCAGTGAGAGAATTAGAATGAGGAAACAAAGGTATAGAGGAGGGGGATGGTGCAGAAGGAAAAGAAGAATATGGTGCTGAAGACGAAGAGGAGGAGTAAAAGAGGCCTCAAAAGACTTTTTCATTTTTTTGCAATTGTTTGTTTGCCTTAATTTAGAAATGATATTTTGTGAAGAGGCAATTTTACAGTATCGAATGCATTTGGAAGCCTCCAGGTACCAATTAAAATACACATCCTATTCGGTTTGTTTAATTTTAGAGCCATGGTCTTCTATTTAGTTCTGAGAAAAACAAGTTTGAAGAGGTCGAAAGTTTCCAAAAGTGACCCCTGGAGTTATAAACTATTTTTGGTTAAGTTGGTCCACTTAGTTAAAAATATGCAAAAGAAAGGACCATAGTTCTTGAACATACAATCAGCCGTGGTCCCAGAAGGAGGACTCTTGCGAGAATTTAGAGAATTGGGATCCCATACTTCAAAACCAGAGGTCCAGAAAACAAATGAGTACTCACCAAAAGGGCAATGCCTTCACAAAAACAAAAACAGATCCCAAATAAAGTTGGAGAGCTCAATCAAAAGGAGGGAGTTTGAATCTGAGAGGAGACTTACCAAACCAAAAGGAAGTGGGGAGCACAAGAGGATCAAGTGGGTACCGTGCATGATTCCAGGGATCATTAATTCTTCAGGGGTTCATCTCCTTCGGATTCCCCTTCTGACACCAAGTAATGTTAACCTTTAAAATAAAAAGGTAATGGTTTAGCCAGCAAAATCAAGTTTATTTGGGAACAGCACGTGATTGCAGTTTGGGCCATGGAAACTATGGCAAACCACAGTTTGGAGAACAAAGGAAGGAGTGCTCTTTTATAGAGGAAAATAGGAAGTTGGGAGGGGTTGTTTGTTTAAAAGCTCACTGGAGGAGAGAGATTTCAGGGTTGTAGCAGTTTCTCATCGGCTAGGTTATTTCTAGGCAAGAAGAAAATCTTCCTTCTTCCTGCTGTAAATTAAGCTTCTTCTGGCTGGGATGTGTAAACTAAGCTGTGATGAGAGGTATGTGTGTGAAAGCTTCCCCTTATGGCTTCCCAACTCCATTTTGAATGAGGTTTTCCTTTATTCATTTTCAAAATATATATATATATCAAGTCATTATGCTGTACACCTTAAACTTATACAGTACTATATGTCAATTACATAATAAAACTGGAAAAAAGATCAAAATAAAAATATTCATATCTGGGACTTCCCTGGTGGTCCTGTGGTTAAGACTGTGCCTTCCAATGCAGGGGGTGCAGGTTTGATCCCTGGTCAGGGAGCTAAGATCCCACATACCTCGTGGCCAAAAAACCAAGACACAAAACAGAAGCAATATTGTAACAAATTCAATAAAGACTTTAAAAATGGTCCACATTAAAAAGAAAAAAATACATATCTGCCAATAGGTACTAAGTCCCTCAAAACCTTATTTTATTCATTATCAAATTCCACTTGGTTAACTTTTAAAAAGGTTATAGACTATAATTCATGCTTTATGTTATTATATATTTCCTGCATATTCCTTTCTTAAAGGTTAAAGGTCTGGCTTTAGTAGTTTGGGATTTCTGTCAACTCAAACACAATATTCTATGCATACATTTTTTTTCATTTCCAAATTTCATCTTCCGTGCTGTAAGGATTACTAGTGATGCAAAAAAGCAAACAAGAAATACATTAAGGTAAATGAGGTAGTGAAAGAGAGGTCAACATGGCAGGAGAAGTGTCAATAGAAAGGGGATTTGAGCCTACTGACCCCAATGGTGGCCACGACATATATAAGAAGTCAATCATTTTGAGCACACCTGGATAGGAGGCTACTATGTGTTGCTGGGGGGTCACATACACATCACCTGATGGCTGAGGCAGTGTGAATTGAATCATAAAAGCCTACATTAAGGAGTGTTGGTCAAATAGAACCAACCCTGACATCCCTAAGCATCTTCCAGATGTAGAAGCATTTCCAAAGAAAACAATTGTTTTACAAAGATCTGGCAACAAATATTTTCTTGCCTGTAAATTTTATCTGAAAATAACTACATTTTCCTACCCTTTACACTCACTTGACTGAAAATAAAATTTCAAACGCACTACAACCTGGAGGCTATCACCACATATCCTGGTCAGTCAACCTGAAGTTGCCTCAACTTCCCTCGTATCACAACCATCCACATTCATACTAACAAGTGGCTAGTGACGCAGCTTCATCAGATATCCCCGACTGAATCTATTACACTGAGTTATTACCTTCCAGGAAGAATCAAGCCATGAGGAAACTGGACGAAGGTCAAGCATGGGAAAAGGTGGAGTATGGAAAGTACTGGGAGGCTAGGTATATAAAATGGGCTGGGCTGGCAAGATAATTTCATGGGAGACCTTGAAAACACAAAGCAGCAAAAAGGTTAGGGTGAACTTCTAGGAGAAATTTTTGAAAACCAAAAAAAATATGTTAAAGGGGTCAAAGAGAAAGTCAAACTTCGCCTAATTCACAAGTCTACCTCCAGAAAAACCTACTCTTCCAGGCTTAGTGGCTGATAAGTACAGGAGTCGGGGAGAGGTGCAGGGACTAAGAAACAGACCAGAAATACAAAATTACCACTTTGCGTCCTCTAACATACCTCTCTCTCTCACGTCAGCTAACACTCACCTAGAAGGCACAGCACAAAATCGATACTCACTGGCGGGCTGATTTAAAACAGGCAGAGAACGGCTCTGTTACACCTCTCTTCTCAGAAGGAGTCACTCTTGCCCCCAGCTTTTCCTGCGTTCCCTCAGGATCAGTGCCAGCCTCTCACCAAAAGGTAACCTTCCCACACCCGGGTCCTCCTCAAGGGCCCTGTTCTCGGCCATCACAGAATCTCAGGGTCCTGTAGGTGCAGGAAGGTGGTGCGCATTCGTTTCGTTGGAGAGGATCTGGCAGGGGGGTGGGGGTAACTGAGGTAATGGGCGAGGTCTTTGGGGCTTGGGTAGGGCAACCGCAGGCCAACTGCCCGTCTGCCCTGTCCGCACCCAACCAGGGGAGGAAGAGCCATGGCTCTGCCTGGCGCAATCCAGGGGCTGCACGTGCTCAGTCCTGCGGAAGCCACCCTCGATTAGGCCGCACTGTTCCCCACCGGGGGGGTGTGGGTAAGGAACACGGATGAGTCAGAGGCTCCCACCTCACCAGAGTCTCCCTGGCCCTGCACTTGTCCACCACCCAGTGCACAGGAGAGAACGCCCCGGCCGGGAGCAGCGCTGGGACAATGAGCCCTCGAAGGAGCGCTTGACGCGGCCTGCAGAGGGCGCCGGGGGGCGGGGCAGGGCCAGGGGCGATGCAAGGGGCGGGGCCCAGGGCCTGCAGAAGCCGAAGAGCCCGTTTCTCCCTGGACTGGGAGTCTAGTTCTCTTTCCCCACCTTCCGTCCGGCTTCCAGTTCCTACGGGTCCCAGAGCTCGTGGGCTGGCTTCTTCCGAAACCTCTAAGAGCCAACCGCTGCCCCTGCTCGCCTCCCCGAAGCCCGCCGCCCCGCAAGAATGCATTACCTAATGCCACGGTCACGGTTGCCGTCACAGGCACCCTCAACCCCACCCCTGGCCTGCCTGCGGTCCCCCTCTCTCCTTCACCCGCACGTTCACGCAAGCTCCCCCGGGCCGCAGGTGCGGACGACGGCGTAATTCCACGCCCCGCAGAGGCCCGCCAACTCGGGAGGGGAAGAGGAGGCGCGGTCGCCTGCCGTTCCCAGGCTGATGTCCCAGGTGCGTCCGAACCCCCGAGGCACCGCTGGGCGGGGCGCTGATGATTGGCCCTGGAGGCTAGGCCTCAGCGGTCCTAGCCAAGGTGCATCTTTGGCTTTCCCCGTCCAAGTCCCAGGAAGGGGTGGGATTCTCACTTTGGGGTCCCGCTCATACTGCACCACTGATTCTCCACCTCTCTGCAAAGAACTTCTCGTTCAGAATCCCTGAAGGCTTTAGAAGCACAGCTGTTGATTCCGTTGGATGATGAGTTTCCCTGCTTTTTAAAAAGACCTGGGCGGGCGGGGGGGTGGGGTGGGGGGGATCAGCTGAATTTTCTTGAATAGTTATGCTTAAACTTGAGGCAAGACTGGAATGTCAGTCGATGTCTGCGAGGTAGAAGCCTTATATGGGCCCACATATCATCCACCTAGTGTTGAGACTCTACTTTAGAACATCTTCCACTTTGTGGATTTGTTTCAGTTGAAACTCATTTCCATAGAACTTAAGTTGCTATTGATTACTGCCATGACACCCCACGGTCCACAGATAGGGCCCTCCCTGAGGAAGGAAGCCCATGATTTCTATGCAGCGTTGGGTTGAACAATTTAGCAGTACAAAGCTCATTTCCTGCCTGCCCTGAGGGAAGGTCAGTGTGATAGCAACCAAGTCAGTTGACTCCCTAACCAAGTGTGCCCTCCTTTTCTTTTTCCAGATTGTGCCTTTTTAGCCAAGAAGCATGGAGGTGTTTCATGGCAGGCCCTACTGCTGCAGGGAGCTTGAAGGAGCTGACATACCGTCAGACACCTTTTACTCTAATGAATTGCACACCCCACTACAAACAGCTGCTCGCCCAACTGCCTCAGAGGACAGGTAAAACAAAAACCAGAGAAAGCAAACAACTAAGAAGGGTTTTAATATATTACTGTATTTTTGTTATGTGAGAAAAAGCATTTAAGGTTATGGGTCTCTTCTGTTTATCACATCATAGGGAAGGCATAACCTGACAATTAACTAAAAACCTTGAAGTGTCCACATCTGTTAGGAACTTGGCAAGAAGTAAAAAGTTAGTGTGTATTTTTAAAAGGCAAACATCAAATTCATCTACCACGTTCTAGAACTCTAGAATGATCAGTTCTTTCATTTGTAAATTAATGTTTTAATCAAACTTTTTTAATTTTATAAAGAGTAGTAGAGTGGGTTCTTATCATCTGTTAATATCATTTGCTCAGAAATACTCCTAGAATCTGTTATTCAGAGTTGCTGTCTAAACTTCTGCTTTACCAAATTTCCTGTAACACATTAATTGCAGATTATGTTTAAAATTGCATCTAACATATACTGAGTGATTGCTGTGTGTTGGCACTGTACCAAATGCTTTGTATGTAGTAATTCTTTTAATCCTCACAACAGCCCTATAAGTACTATTCTTACCCCCATTTTACATATGGAGGAACAGGTACAAACAAGTAATTTTCCAAGATCTTAGTGCCAGCTTTTTTGTCTTGGATTTATTTGAATCATTTTAAGAAAAAAAAAAAAAATCTCAAAATCCTTGGTGAAAAATATAGCCTGTGTAATTGTTTTCTTGCTTTTGCTTGTTTGTCTGTTTTGTAATTTCACTTGTTCAAATCTCTCATCTAAGAAGTCTTTCTCACTTAAGAAAGTGGTCAAAAGGTACGAACACCCAGTTATGAAATAAATGTTATGGGGAGGTAACATACAGCATGGTGACTATAGTTAATAATACTGCATTGTATATTTGAGAGTTGCTAAGAGAAAAGATCTTAAAAGTTCTCATCATTAGAAAAAACTCTATGTATAGTGATGGATGGACTTATTGTGGTGATCATTTTGCAATATATAAATATTGGATCATTATGTTGTACACCTGAAATTAATATAATGTTATACATCAATTATATTTCAATTGTTTTTTAAAAAACAATTCGTTTCTTAACAAATCAGACAAGTCACCTGGCTTCAGTTTAAACACTTCCAAAATGGGACATCACTACCACATTAATGCACCTGATTGTTAGGTCATTTTCTTTCTACTAAGAATATTTCCTCCTTCCATCTGCTGACCCTGGTTCTTCCCTCTAAAGCCATGCAAAATAAGAATAATCTGTTATCTTCAGGATAGCAGCCCTCAAGAGTTTAAAGATTCTTTTGGCTGTCTCTAAGTTCTCTTTGCCAGACGAACACTGGTTCTCAACAGACTTTACTCTTTCTTCTTGCATCGAGGCTTTCACTGTCTTGATCAGACTTCCATGGATCTATTCCAATTTGTAAACATACTCTTTATATGAAAAAATAAAAAGATAGCTTTTCCCCCTAATCAAAAACTAACACATTTCCATGTAAATAATATAGAAATCATGGAAATCCACAAAGAAAACAAATTTTCCATTTTTCCAACTAAAGGAAAAATTATGAAATTAAAGCACAAGGAAGAAAACCTCTGTACTTCCTTTATCCAGAAACAATAACCGTTGTTAATATCTCAATATGTGTCCTCTCAGTTTTTAAATTTAAAGATCATATTCAACATATTTTTTGTAAACTGCTATTTTCACTTAATGAAAAGAAATATTTTCATATTTGTGGGAAAGAGGGCTCAGCTCACTTCTACTGACTCAGTCCCTGCTGCACCTGCTGTTACCTGATTCCCAAAAGTGGCTGTGAGCCCTAAATTCCTACTCAGCTCCAAGGACCATCAGATTAGACAGGGCTTCCCTGGAATCAGAGGAGACCCTTAGCAGATCGTGTGTGATCTGGGGATGGGCAGTTGTCCCTGGATCAAAAGCAGCAATGTGAGGTTTTATATTTGGCCAAAAGGGATCTGAGTAGGAATTTAGCGCTGCCATGTCTGATTGAACTCACTATGCCCTCAAAAGCACTCGTATAGGCGTTTCACTGAAATTTTGATCCCCTCTACCTAAGTGGTCCTATGGTTGGTTAGTAATTGGCTCCAAAACCCTTTAACTGGCATGAAATCTAAGAGAAACATCTTTGAGAAAATATTGCTTTTCATTAACTGACTACAAAATTAAACACAGCATATATTCAATTACCTATAAACTATAATAAGGTATTATTCGAAGCAATATCTAGGTACAACCATGTTCCTAGCTCCTAATAAATAAAATTTGCTTTCCATTTTATTCCATGTGAACTTTTTCCTTTCATAGTCCCCAGATGGGAAAGCCAGGATGATCATGTATTCTCAGAACCCCTCCATTAACTTCCTTTTAAAAAGCAGCTGGGCAGCTTACAGAAATAGAAGTTCTCTTTTCTCTCAGTGGTATTCCTCTGAACTGCTCTGGAAAATGTCATCAGGGTAATATTGGCAACTCTGCCCTATCAATGCTGAGGCTTACTTCTTACAGACCAGGTTCAGGGTCTGTAGCTCCCAGCTCAAACCTCAGGGTATCTCAAAAACAAAACAAAACAATGAAAAACAAAATCTCCTGGCTTTTAGGGATTACCTTCATAATGGTAAGGATGAACGTGAGTCCTAGAATGTGTTAGCTCTCAGCAGCTTTATTTTCTAAACATGGATGTACTTATTAAAAGGATGATTTTTTAAAATATTATAATGTATTTTGAACTAACTTGGCAATTTTACAGAGATGCAAAATTATTTCCTCACATCCACCTTTTTTTTTTTCTTTCCAGAATAGGCAACACAGTCTAACTCCATTGTTACCCAGCATTGGTCTGACAACTGGGCACATCAAAATCACATGAGGAGTGTTCTGAAAATACAGATTCCCAAGCTCTATCTGTAGATATTATGATTCACTGGGTCTGAGTTGGGTCTAGGGAATCTGCATTTTTAGAAGTTTTTCAGCTTATTTTGAGAACCGCTGGGCTAGCAGAAAGCACTGTAAACAAGAAGAAAACCAGGATTGCAGTTCTGGCTTACCCAGTGACCGAGGGCAAATTAATCTTTGTACTTCAGTTACTTTCTTCACTGGTATATTTTGGAACAATTATATTAGTCACTATTATGTATAATTACTTGCTCTCCTGTAAAAATATTAATAAGCAGGTGGTATTCTTTTATATTTCTTCCATTGAAAATTTAAGAATGGCAGGTACAGATACTCAAAATCACAGACACCTATCTCCTTTTTCCATTCAGTTGACATCTCCTTACCTCTAGCAAGTTCCCTAGTCCATTAGGAAAATAAACATCAATTAAGGAAGTGTCTTGAGCATTGCTTAAGATTTAAATATAAGTTCCCATTTTTGTTTCTGGCTTCATCCCATTGCTTTCTGATTCCTGAATTTTTTTTTTTTTTGACTGTTAGCTTCCTGTCTAAAAATGTTTGTTCTAGGCTTTCCTTTAATCATGCCTTCCAATAATTACTGGCCAAATTCAGCCCCCCTGAGTCAAAATTCTGTACAGTCACTCCAAAGCACGATATTGGTTCATCCATAGGGAATGTATCTTTCTCAAAAACAAGTAAACATTAATTTTATGTGGCTAAAGATTGCAGCACTAATAATTTATTGTTATTTGCTTTGGAGACATGTATCATTTAAGCTATGAAGTTATTTAATCCTAAAACTTCAATATTTAATTTAATTAATTCCTTCTATAAATTCGGTTAATATTAAAGCTGGGGCTGGGCAGGGAATGTAAGACCCTAAAATGAAAGAGAAATATGACTTATTTTTGCTTTGCCTTTTATTTTAAATGGTTTCCTGCAACTTACTGGCTGTAGATGAATGCCAACCCAAATGACTGATTAACATATGCTACTGGCTCATCTTCCTAGGCTAGTGTAATATATGAGGGTCAGATGCTGAGAAATTAACTCATCTAATTTAAATGTAACTTTTAAAAACTTAGATATTAAAGCTTAGGTTGTCATTAATCAAATGTGTTTAAATATTTTTCGCTTGTCATGCCCCCCAAACTGTGGCTGTTGATCACAGTCATAGATCATACCTCAGAGGTCTGAGAACTGAATACCTGCATCCCTTCTACAGCACCCCAAATCAGTGGTCACCAGATTCTCCTTCACTAGCTAATGCAGCGGTTGACAGACTTCTTCTGTAAAGGACCAGATAGTAAATATTTCAGGCGCTATAGTCTCCGTCAAACTACTCAGCTCTGCTGTTGTAGGGTGAAAACAGCCATAGACAATAGCCAGTATATAAATGAATGGTCATGGCTGCATTCCAATAAAATTTTACTTACAAAAATGGCAGTAGGTTGGATTTGGCCTGTGGGCCATAATTTGCCAATGCCTATCTAGTGCAACCCCTGTCTAGTGACTTTATGAGCTAATGCATTCCACGTATAAGACAGTCCCAAGTGTTACTCCTTCATTTCATTCAGCAAATATGTACGGGGGATTACATTAAGCCAAGCGCTATCCTGGTACAAAGAAGAAAGCAGCTCTACAGTCCACACCTCTCTCTCTGAGCTCCCTTCCCATGTTTATAACTGGCTCCCCATTGCTCAGACGGTGTAGTCCAAAGGGCCCCTAAGGCTGTGCAGGATATTGTCCTTGTCTTCCTCTCTTGCTTCCCCTCTCACACAGCTCTACTGATATAACCCAAAATTCAACTCTGTCTTCTCAGCCCTTAAGATCCAGATAAGTTCCACTCAAATCTTTATTCCGTGACTTCTGGAAATCCAAAGCCTTCCTCAAAATTTATCCAAATTCCCAGGATGGGGGTGGGGGGTTGGTCATTACTGACTTTGGGTTCCTGGTTCCACCTATACTGATTCTGTTCAACAACGTTTTGACCCAGGTGTGAAACTCAGTCATTTTTTAGGTTCCTCCAAAGACCCCATCCACACAGAGCACTTGTGAGCCTGGTAAATTTCACTAATCAGTTAGGGGTCAAAAGGAAGAATCATATCACACCATACAATACATAACTAAAAGCCCCTTATTAGCCATAGCTTCTGTATTTTTAAAATTTCTTTAGCCCAGCTGTCACCAGAGTTCTCTCACTGGCTTTTCACCCAATGCAATCCCTTACCATCCTGCTGGCTTCTTTTCTTCCTCTCCCTTTACTTCCCTTTCCTCTCATCCTCCTCTCTCGAGAGCAAAAAACCAAATCCCTTCCACTGCAGAGCAGCTTAACAAATCTTGGGTTGCTTGAGTCCTTAGCAACACCCGTACTTGCAGAGTCTCTGTCTCTTTACCAAGCGACCTAACAAAATATTTTATAAAACAAGCAAGTCCTTCCCCAAGAAGGATTCTGGAGCCAACACTGTCAGGAATTTTCAATTCCATAACCTTTCTAACTTCTAGGCCTTTTTACATGTTATTCCCCCCTGCCTAGGGTATTCCCTCTCTTGCACCTAGATAAGTCCTACTCATCCTTTAGAACTCATCCTAGACAATGATTCCCAAAAGAAACCTTCCTCCAGAAGGGAATCCTGTTGGTCTTGCATATATATGTACAGGAGGTATCCCAGACCACTTAAATCTAAGTTCAAGTCATGGACAGGTGCAAACTTGGGCAGAAGACGAGAGAGCTGGTTTATTCCTGACTCACTTTTAACATGAGAGGGAAGCCTTTTAAGGTCCCAGCTTATTGCGGAGATGGTGTCCTTTCAGTTCCTCACCTGGCTGATTTCTGTGCTCCTCAACCTGCAAAACCCTTAAAACAAAAATTCGCCAGAATCGGCACTGCCCTAAGGGCAAAAGTGGCTTCTGTGCTTGTTTACCTCTCTGGATTCCTGTTTTTCCTCTTATGGAGCCCTGGTATCCCTTTCTGTCTTATTAACAATGAGTTCGGGCTTCCCTGGTGGCGCAGTGGTTGAGAATCTGCCTGCCAATGCAGGGGACACGGGTTCGAGCCCTGGTCTGGGAAGATCCCACATGCCACGGAGCAACTGGGCCCGTGAGCCACAACTACTGAGCCTGCGCGTCTGGAGCCTGTGCTCTGCAACAAGAGAGGCTGCGATAGTGAGAGGCCCGCGCACCGCGATGAAGAGTGGCCCCCACTTGCCGCAACTAGAGAAAGCCCTCGCACAGAAACGAAGACCCAACACAGCCATAAATAAATAAATAAATAAAAATTAAAAAAAGAATATGATTCCCCCTACAATAAACATAATAGTAACGACCATTGAACTAAGCATCTACTATCTGAGTCCTCTAAAAACAAAACAAAACAAAAAAAAACAATGAGTTGTTTTTAAGAAGATGCTTTTCTTTTTTTTCTTTTCAGCATTTTGTTTTGTTTTGTCTTCTTCCAGCAAATCAAAACAGTCTAATAAAAAGAGAATTCAACTTCTCCAAGAAAATTTAACCCAAAGTACAATTGGTTCCCTTTCTAAGATTATCATGTCATTGTCTGCTCTCTAGGAAAACCACCTAGTCAATGAATATTTGTTGAGCACCATATATTTGCAAGGTACTATACTATATCCTGGGGATTCCGTGGTGAGTGTGCCAGAGTCCTTGTCTACAATGACTTGTCCTCTTTTTGCTGTGCTGTGGAAACTGTGATGAATCAATGTTCTCTGTTCTCTAGAACACTGTACTGTTGATCTTTTGGTGATAGATTGCCGGTGTATTATAGAAGGATATAACTTTAAGAACAGCCAGATGGAAGAGATGCATAGGGCAAGGTATGTGGGAAGGGGTTCAGAACTTACATGAGGTCTGAGGGCTCCACTGCCCCCCCCATCTCCACATGTTCACCAACCCCAAAGCTGCTTTTTTAGCATTTTTAGTTATTTTCAGTGGGAAGGTTAGTCCAAATATTTCAGACTGCCATTAGTGGAAACTGGAAGACATTAAATCCTTCCTAATTAGGATGCAGATCTTTAGCCAGATATTCTTAAGAGTTTTGTGAGGCCTTCTCCCTAGCCTGAAGCTTTCATTCTGTGTCATAAGTTGCAGTCCAGGAAACAAATCAGTCTCTTTGGCCTTGCTCATTCACTCAGGCATGCATTCATTTAACAGACATCCACTGAGTACTTCCTGTAAAACATGGTTACAACAGTGAGTAAGTATCCTTGCCGTTTACTCCCTTGTTAAGAAAGAACAGAGAAAGTCATCTGAACTACCAGTTTTCAACATCAAAGTAGCCCTACCAACCAAATTTAGGAAACTTCTATGTCTCCAACCTACTGAATGGTACAGTTGTAAAGGGTGGGACTATTGGAGACCTGTTTTCTATGGAAGGTAACTGTTGAACAGAGCAGTGCATCTAAAACTTTAGCATGCAAAAGAATCATCTGGAGGGCTTGTTTAAAACAGATTACAGGGCTCCACCCCCTCCCCCCAAATTCTGATTCCTAGGTCTGGGATGGAGCCTGAGAATATGTATTTCTGACCAGCTCCTTCTCACTGTATCCTCACACGGTAGAAGGGCCTAGCAAGCCCTTGGGAGTCTCTCTTACAAGAGCATTAGTCCCATTCATGAGGTCTCCTCATGACCTAGGCACTTCCTGAAGGTCCCACCTTCTTATACCATCACACTGGGCATTAGGATTTAAACATATAAATTTGGGGGGACACAAACATTCAGACCATAGCATTCCACGCTGAAGCTATTTCAAAAGTCTCTCTTTTTTCCCAGGTATCAGGAATTAAGGGAGTCACTCCAACGATGTAGGCTTCCGTGGGGCACTGAAAGGGAATATGGTGGCATAATACCCGTTTCACTCCCTGAGGAACACAGGCCAAAATGTGAACCTCCTTGTGTCATGGGCAAAGGACACCAGCGTTATGGATTTGGTGGAGAAACCTGGCCAACGTAAATAAACTTTCAGTCCCTCACACAGAGGTCATTATTATTCGATTATCTATATTTCTATTGTGAGTCCTTTGTTAACTTAAATCTACTTCCAAATTTTTACTATTTATGAAAAGACACAGATGGGAACACTAATTATAAAATTTCTAATTGTGAAGTCAGTAAAAAGTATCTGTTATAAATGTCTTTGCTTTCCTTAGAGATGTTTAAGTATGTGATCAGAAATTTTGATTAATTTAATTCCCTTGCTAATCACATTTTATCTAAAACTAAATAGGAAGGCTCCTGAGAGAGATTAAATTAATTTTTTTTTTTGGCTTGAGCAAATAGCTGGCCTAATTTTACAGATGTTCTTGACTTTCTTTTTTTTTTAATATTTTTTATTAATTAATTTATGTATTTGGCTGCATCGGGTCTTAGTTGTGGCTCGCGGGCTCAGTAGTTGCCCCGCAGCATGTGGGATCTTAGTTCCCCGACCAGGGATGGAACCCATGTCCCCTGCATTGGAAGGCAGATTCTTAACCACTGGACCACCAGGGAAGTCACCCAGATGTTCTTAACTTTTGATTTCTAATTTGTTTATCAATTAGAATCTACTGGGCATTGTTTTCAAGTATTAAAATATTTCAGTCATCATTTATAAGTCTTAAAGTTACCCTTTCAGCAACTTTATTCAAAGTACAGGTTAAAACTGAAGAGAAAGCACAAAAAAAATTTGAGCAGTAAATTAGATGTCACATTTACTACTAAGAAGTATGAAATTTACTCAAAGCAAAATCCATCGAAACTTCTCCACACAGAGCCTGGTTATTCCTGCTTTATCCAATCCTGGTTACCCAGTGTACTAACAATCTAGCTAACTAGATTAAAAGAAATAAATCAGGAAAGACAAGCCGCAGCTAGAGAGAAAAACAGTAACAATAGGGACATGTGGCAGCCTTATGAAAGCCTCAATAAACCAATAAAAAGTAGACAAATGAAAAGTCCAATTGGAAAGATGCAAATATTGACACATTATAGATAGGACTTCAAGTTCATTAATTCATCCAACAGATTTGTTTAAGCCCCCACTCTCATGGAACTTACTTTCTAATATAATATAGATTTATGATATCTTTGTAAAGCAGATATTGTTATCCTGGTTTTACAATAAATAGAGACCCAAGAGATTCATTACCTCTCCTTGCGTCAGACAACTATGAAGTTTCAGAATAGGGATTTGAGTCCAGATTTATTTAACTCCAAATCCCACATTCTTTTCATCTATGCATTCATTCGCTTATTCTAGCTATTCATTTATTCAGTAATTTGAGTATAGCAAGCATTGGTCTAGAGATTAGGGGTATAGCTCCTTATACCCCCTAAGGGTATAAGGACAGCCCTGGTCCCCAAAATTTGTATATTAAAAAAATGCACAATATTCTAAAAGAATTAGAAGTATACTCACAGAATTCCAGTGTGTAAAAAGAAAGCAAAAGACTAGCTTCTTAAGGGAAACCCAGATTGAAAGCAGAGGTTTGTGTTTAGTATCTTATTGAATGCAGCCCTAGGATACTGGGAGAGAAAATATTTGTTCCAATTAAAATGTCAGCCATCCCTGATTCAGAAATGCAGGTTAATGTATTCGGATTCTCTTCACACCCTTTTATGTTAAATGTTATCATTTTGGCATATTTATCTCTTAAAAATATATTTAAGACAAAGTATAAATATCGTCTGATACAATGTAACTCACTTGGCAAACAACCACACAATAGGTTTTATCTTATTTCCTAACAGGGAATAACTTCTATCACAATATTTTTCTTTTTCCCCAAGAAGAGCCTTTTAAACAAACTAACAGAGTATTTTTCAGTTCTCTGATGGGTCAAGCCTCATCTGGCCCATGTAAAAGCTTGTTCTCATAACCACACCCTGTCACCTTCCCCGGAGGAGATTTTTAGTGGGTGTTGTGATACAACTCACCCCACTACCCGTGGGGAATAGGATCACAGAATATCCCACTCCTATTGCCTAAAAAATGAAACAAATACAAAATTTACCAGCAGCCCCCGAACAATAAAAGGATGCCATAAAATTATGCCATTAATTTTAATGTGCCAAGGAAAGATAATTCTGTGTAGTTTATTCCAGTTCCTAAGTGTTTCTCAAGATGGCATTTTGGGCAGGGCAGTTCTTTGTCCCACACATTGCAAGATATTTAGCATCTTTGGCCCTTTACCTATAAATACCGGTAGCATCTTGCATTCATTGTGACAACCAAAATGAAACCACCCACACATATTTTCAAACTCTCCCTGTAAGTGTTGGGAGTACAGGGGGAAGCCACACTATTGGCTGAGAGGCATTATACCTAACCCCACCCCTACATTCCAAATGCATATTGAGGCAAGGTAAGTCTACAAAATATGCTAATTCTCCAATTTGAAGAGATTAAAAGATTGAGTAGATAATCCTATTAGAAAAGACAAAAAGCCTCAAGAGTAGAAGCCCCTATTTTAAAACAGCAGGATTTCAAGAGAGATGAAGTTCTGCAGAACGTGTGCTCTTCCGGAATGCAGTGATGACTTCAGGGAATGAGCAGAAGCCCTGGGTATGGGCACTTCCCTGACTAGAAGGAGTGGGGATTTTCCCCCGTAGAGGGAAAATTATTATTGTAGAACCAGTGTTCTACAATAATGTTATAAACCCTGGCAAAGTACAGATTATATAAACAACCAAAATGGGGAGATCAGGGAAAGGAAACAGAAGCAAGTGAAACTGGGTTTATCATCTTATCTTTCATGCCTGAGAGTCAATATTATCTAAAAAATGATGATTCCAATATCCTAAATGTTTCAAAAACTTTTTCTTAAATTTCTAAAATATCTGTATAAAATTATATCTATGTAATAAAGAGATATTTATCTATAGTTCGGGAATTCCTTCAGGTTTACCTTTTCATCTGTTAGATGCTAATAAAATTAAAAATTTTTAGGAAATTCCCTGGTGGTCCAGTGGTTAGGACTCCACGCTGTCACTGCTGAGGGCCCAAGTTCAATCCCTGTCGGGGAACTAATATCCTGTAATCCACATGGCACGGCCAGAAAACAAACAAAAAATAATTTTCTTTTAGAAATTGCATGAACTTTGATCCAATTCTTGAAACTTTAGTTCTGACTAGAGCTGTCCATCTCTCTGTTCTTTACTTCTTTACGTCTATTTTTTAGAGAGATATCTAGAATCATGTTCTACATGAGGTTACTTGTGCTTTTTTTGTACTTACTGAAATGTTTATAATAAGGATGTGCCATTTCCATAAAAATAAGAAAATATCTTTTTTAAACAGCAGCATTAATCCAGAACTTTTATATACCACACATTGTGCTAAGTGTTTTATAGACATTATCTCATTTAGACCAAATTACATTTGCTTTTTTTAAAGTTCATGTTTCTAATAAAACTACTTTTGTTCTTTTTTTTAAATATTTTTTTCTGCCCCTTTCTCTCACTCCTTTTTTTTAAATGAATTTTTTAAATTAATTAATTAATTAATTTATTTTTGGCTGCGTTGGGTGTTCGTTGCTGCTTGCGGGCTTTCTCTAGCGGCGAGCAAGGGCTACTCTTTGTTGCGGTGCGCGGGCTTCTCATTTTGGTGACTTCTCTTGTTGCAGAGCATGAGCTCTAGGCATGCGGGCTTCAGTAGTTGTGGCATGCGGGCTCAGTAGTTGTGGCTCGTGAGCTCTAGAGCGCAGGCTCAGTAGTTGTGGTGCACAAGCTTAGTTGCTCCGCGGCATGTGGGATCTTCCCAGACCAGGGCTCGAACCTGTGTCCCCTGCATTGGCAGGCAGATTCTTAACCACTGCACCACCGGAGAAGTCCCTTTTTTTAATTAAATTTTAATTGTACAACTTATTCATTTGTATGCATTAGGATTTTTAGTTGCAAATAACAGAATCAATTCTGGCTCTTTTAAGAAGAGGTTATTAGAGGATAATAGGTTAACTCACAAAACTGTAGGAGGGCTAGATAAATAGGCTAATTGCTAAGCTTCCAGAAATAATAGCCAGACTCATTCCCAGGACTGGCCTCATCCAGGGAAGTGCCTCTGCTAAAAGTGGACACCTGTGATTCTACCTTATGAGCAATATGGATGCCCCACTTGAAGCCTGTGTTCTGAGGCTACTCACATTCAAATCAAAGTCTAGTGCAGGTGTGGATGACAGCAGAACTTAGGGTACACATTTGCACCCTGGTTGCTAGGGAGGCTGGGAAGTGGATTTTCTGGATGCTACCTAGGGAAGTGGGGTGTTCAAAATGTGGGAAACTAGCAAAATGTACAGAGGATATGGTAAAGATGTTAGATAGCCATCAGTGCCAGCTGACTGTCACTTTAAACAACAGCAGCAACAACAGTAACGTGCTTTTCTATTGAACAAGTGGCCCATGGACCAGCAGCATTAGCATCACCTAGGAAATGGTGAATGCAAAATCTAGGACCCCACCCCAGATTTACTGAAACAGAATATGCATTTTAATAAAATCCCTCAGGTAATTCTAACGTGCAGCAAAGTTTGAGAATTGCTGCTCCAGTGTAAGAAAATGCAACATTTTTCATACAAATGAAAATGCACTCACCTCCCCAAAAGGGGAGATCCAAAGTCTCATCAGTTCCTGCATCCATTTCCAAGTCCAGGATCACTTGGTGATGGTCACTCCTCTCTATTTCAGTCATAATATTGTCCTGATAGTCCACATTTAGGCATTAAATAAAGTAAACCATCGCCAACACACCCTATATGAAATAATAAGGAAAAGGGAGAGGAAATAAAGAAAAGTTTTATATATATATGTATATACATATATATATGTATGTATACAGGACATAGCAAGGAAGGAAATATGGGAAGTGACTGCAGTCTACAGCTGGTCATGAGGCTATTATTGGTGTTATAATTTCCTTCCTCCACTACCCATTTCAAGTTCCCTTGCCCTTAGCTGGTAGGAATTCATTACCTTGTGGGGCAGCCCCAAATTTGTTCCTGAGAGATCTAAGCTCTTAGTGGTTCTGCCTGTGTGCAGTAATAGAATACTACAGTATTCTATTAATTTTATGCCACTGGAAGCTATGCTAGGAGGTGTCCAAAAGATGCTTTAGGTTCTAGAAATACTCCTTTCCCCCAGCATGGTATAGCAGCAATCCTCTTACCCTTGATATTTAGGATCAATCATCCCAGCCTACTTGGAATAATTCTTTCTTGGCTGTTTTCTCCAGAATCTTAAGGAGCCCCAGATTACGACCTCATCAGTTCAGCTTCCAGTTCAATGGGACCATTGTTGTGTCGTCTGATGCAAGCATTTCTCCCTTGACCTCTAAACCAGCAAAGCCCAAGGTGGCTGGGGAGGAAGTAAAGATTTCCTCGAGTGTAATAATAAGAGTGAGAGGCATCACTCCCACTTCCCCCATTGCTTTTTAGACCATGCATTCTGGCTATGGGGGAAACTATTTATTGGTCACTGCTTCACAGCATGTGCCACACTCCAGGATAACATTCAGCCATAGCTGAATTGTCAATAGGCTATGCTACCATTCTGTAAATATGACAAGGCCAGTGAACCCTTAAATTCAACCACTGCCTTATTTCTTTTGGTGATAAATTGAGTTCCTTAGTCAAGAGTAATATTGTTTAAGATGGCATGCAGTGAATAAGGCATTCAGTTACATTCCACTGATGATGTAACTAGCAGAAGTGAAGTGAGGAGGAAAGGGAAATCCATAATTAGAAGTGTCCTGTGAGGATAAATCATCTTTCAAGATGGAAGGGGTTCAATGTAATCAGCCTCCCACCAGCTGGCTGACCAGTACACCCAGAGAGATTTTTCTCTATGAATTACTTAGGGTTGGTAACTTCTGCTGGTAAACTCACATGTGGCCAGGTCAGTTTTGATGAGGTCATGTTGCTGAGTCCATAAATAAGAACTTCTGCCCCTGCCCCCATGATAATTTAGTTTATGAAGCCACTGAGCAAGCACCAGGGTGACTGGAGAAAGCCTGGCTGATGCCCACAGACTTGATCATATTATCCACCTAATTACGAACGTCCTCAATGTGGGGTTCTGTTGCTGAGCGTTCTCGTGGGGTATGAATAACCCTCATACTTTAGGGCCAATCTCAAAGGCTGAGAAAGCAAGTTTTTTGGAATCTACATTGGGTAGACGAGATGCAGTGTGGGTGTTCAAAAGATATTGAGCAGCGAGGAACAGTTCAGCACTACAATATATATTAAAACATCAGAAGCACCAAGAGTGAAGGCTAATGTAAACTATGGACTTCAGGTGATAATGATGTGTCAGTGGAGGTTCATCAGTCCTAGCAAAGGTACCACTCTGGTGGGAGATGTTGATAATGGGGGAGGCTAAGCATGTGCAGGGTAAAGGGTGTTTGGGAATCTCTCTACCTTCCTCTCAACTTTGTTGTGAACCTAAAACTGCAATCTAAAGATTGTAAATACAATCTATCTCATTCTTTTTAATTTCTCACAGTGTTCCACATTATGGATGCATCAGATTATTTAGCCATTCTTGTATTTTCTTTTTCTTTTTTTCTTTTGTATTAACTGAATGTAATAAATATCTTTGTACAGGCCTCCTTGAGTTCAATACACAAATGAATGTTTCTCTAGGGAAAATCCTAAGTCGAAGTTATGGGTCACAATATATGAATATTTTTAATTTTAGTAGATATAGCCCAAATACTTTATATTCTCATGGTAGTATCTAAAAGTATCCATTTCACCATACTATTGGCCAATTGTATTATATTATCAAACTGTATAATTTTTGCCTATCTAATGAATAAAAATGTTATCATGGTTATCAGAATGCATTTCTATGATTAGGTTAAGTACTTTTTTTCTTACGTTTATGTTTTCTTATGTATGACCGTTTATATTTCCTTTTCTGTTCTTATTCTTTGCCCATTTTTATTCTTTGTCTTTTAGTTATAGATTCTTATTGGTTCTTTATGTTCTGAATATTAATCCCTTATGTATCTTTATTGTAAACATGTCTTCCAATCTTTGTTTTATTTGAGCTTTTTTATGCTGTCTCGTCTTGAGAAGTTTTTCACTTGATGTTATCAAACTTCCTTTTGATTTTTGACTTTTTTTAAATCTTATTTAAAATGTTTTCCCTACCACCAAGAAAAAAACATATTCTTGTATATTTTCTTTTAATATTTGTATGCTTTTCCCTAATTCTTTAGATTTTTAATCCATCTGAAATTATCTCTGTGAGTAATATGAAATAAAAATCTTTTTTTCCAAATGGCTAGTGAATTTTTCCTGCATTGTTTATTTATTTTTTTATAAAGAGATTTCTTATTTTGATTAATTAATTAATTTATTTATTTTTGGCTGTGTTGGGTCTTCCTTTCTGTGCGAGGGCTTTCTCTAGTTGTGGCAAGCAGGGGCCACTCTTCATCGCGGTGTGCGGGCCTCTCACTATCGCGGCCTCTCTTGTTGCGGAGCACAGGCTCCAGACGCGCAGGCTCAGTAGTTGTGGCTCACGGGCCCAGTTGCTCCGCGGCATGTGGGATCTTCCCAGACCAGGGCTCGAACCCGTGTCCCCTGCATTGGCAGGCAGATTCTCAACCACTGCGCCACCAGGGAAGCCCCTGCATTGTTTATTGAAAAGTAAACTCTTTCCACTGATTTAAAATGCCTCCTGTTCATACACTGAATTACCATATATACATGGTTGTATTAGTCTATTTTTATCTTTTACTATCTCACCATTACACTGTGTTATTAAAAAGATGTTCAATTTAATCTTTTCTTTCTTTTCAGAAAGCTTCCTCTTGAACAATTTTATTATTTGTCACAGAACAAAAAAAGTGACGTCTATGGAAATGATTCTTTGTAAGTTTGAGGTTTCTTTTCCTTATATGAGATCAAATAACATTTTCAAGTGGAAATGAGTTATATGCAAAATAAAAAAGCTCCTAAGTGGGAACTTATAGAAAAACAAGTGTTCCTTTTTTTTCAATAGAGATAATTGAATATAGAAACCAAGACCAAAACAACAAAAATAAAACAAATAGACTAAAATCCACTAACAGTTTGTTGCATTTAAGCAAAGAAAAAAGTAGGAAATATGGAATAGTAATGTTTGAAAAGATTCACACAGATCATCTTGGCCCATTTCCCTGCCTTTGACCTAGTTATTCAATCTAATAAGAATCTGTTACGTTTCTTAAAAGGTTCATAGAAAAAGCCCCAGTGCCCTCAACAAAATTTTTAATCAGAATTTTATGAGAGAGGTTTGTTATGACAATCTACAAATAACTCTTAATAAAATTACTCCCTAAGTCTCTTTTTTGGATAAGGAATACTTAATTTACCCTTTGTTTAGAGGAATTATTTTCTACTATATTGTTTTTTGCTCTTTGAAATAGTTTGTTGTATATATTACAAAGGCATACTTTTAAATTTTCAGATAAAAATAAAACACCAACAGCACTGAAGTAAAAATGAAAACATTAGTTTTTACCTTTGTTAGAATTGTTAGGAATCTGTTTGTAGGTAAGAAGTTAATATAGAGTTCAGCCACAAGAGGGAGCCAAAAAGACATGAAATTTGTGGTTGCTGGGCCTTGTATATCCCTTTGGGATTAGTAAACTGAAAAGTATTAGAGTGGCAGTAAAATCATGGGTAGGTTCAGGTCAAGGAATTGCTGTCTCTGAGCATTTTTTATTTTCATTTTATCCTTTCAAACTTTGAATTTTTAAGAAAGCTTTTCTTTTTTAATTTTTATTCTTATTTTTCCATTTTTAAAAATTATAGTTCATTTACAATGTTGTATTAGTTTCAAGTGTACAGCAAAGTGATTCAGTTATACATATATATATGTGTATATATGTATAATTTTATCCATGTTGAATCAAGTCAATTTTAGGCATGTACTTGTCAATATCAGCTAAATTTGTCACATGAGAAAAAATTTAGATGCTGATTTAATGTTTCATATATAATAGCCAATCCGGTAACTCTAGATCTCATAGATTCTTATAGTCATTGCTTCCCATTCCCCTACTCAACCAGAAATATAACTGGAAAATATGCTTTTTTTTTTTTTTTTAGTTCCAACAAACTTAGAGTCCAAATAAAGAAAGATATAAACCTTTTAAGGTTCACATGAATTGTCTGTTTATAATACATTATGGATTAATAAAATTACATGGCTTATGTACCACTTTCTAAACAGAGAAACATATAAAAAAGCAAACAGTATATTCAATTTTACTGCCTTTACTATTAACTGATAACAGTCAGTTCATTTTTCATAACTGAAATATTTCAGAAATATTTGCATAGGCTGAAACTAATTGCTGAAATCCATTGAAAGCAGATGACAATCCTTCTCTAGTGTGGACTTTGTCCCTGGGCTGCGTTGTTATTTCTTGGCATGTAGGGCTCAGAGTAATTAGTAAGTACACAACCTTCGAATGAAGTGATTCAGAAAAGGCATGCCTCTCGGAACTTGTTAATTTTTGTTCTAGCCTCTCTGCAACTGGGCAACATTTACTATCATGAGAGATGAGCAATCCTGGGCAAAGGGACAAAGCACACACCGTACGTATATATTTTCTCCAACCAGGCCACACTCAGATCACTTTAGGTCGTGTAATTGTACCCCATGCATGGTGTCAGGCTACCTCAGAACACTTAATGGTGCTCTGCCTATGAGAGTGAACGTCAGTAAGAACCAGAGCTCTATTATCATTAGAAGAAGTTAGAAATGCAAAATCATTATCTTAAAGACACTGTAGTTTGCAAATGGGATACATCTTTATTCTTAAGCAAGTTTCTAACAGGAATGTAATCTTTAAAAAGTCCTTAATATAAATTAGGGTTTGTTTCCTGTTTTTATTCTAGGATGCCCACACCATCTAATTCAACAGTAGGGTAAGTAGACAACTATATTTTCCTTCCCTGTTATAATCAAGAAAAAAATATTGGCCATCTGTATATCTCAGACAGCGTGAGGACAAGTGAGACTTTTCACAGAAGTTTTTTTTTTTTTTTTTAAACAAGCAGGAGAAGAGGCTGGTACAAGTCCAAAGTAACAGTATTACTGATTTCCCCCAATTATATTCCCTGCTAATCTTTTTTTTAATAAACTTTTAAATTTAGTACTATTTTCGATTTACACAATTACTGGGAAAATAGTACAGAGTTCCTATTTACCTCATATCCAGTTTCCCCTATTATTAACATCTTACATTAGTATGGTACCTTTGTCACATTAATGAGCCAGTACTCATGCATTAGTATTATTCAGATTTCCTCAGGTTTTCCCTAATATCCTTTTTCTGTTCTGGGATCCATCCAGGACACCACATTACATTTAGTAGTCATGTCTCCTTAGGCTCCTTTTGGCTGTGACAGTTTATCAGACTTTCCTTTCCTTTTTTTTTTTTTTTTTTAATGACCTCAATAGTCTGAGGATTATCTGTCAGATATTTTGTAGAATGTCCCCCAATTAGGATTTGTCTGGTGTTTTTCTCATGATTAGACTGGAGTAGTGTGTTTGGGGGATGAAGACCACAGAGGTCAACTACCATTTTCATCACATCCTATCAAAAGTATACATGCTATCAACATAACATCACTGTTGACACTAACCTTGATTACCTAGCCGAGGTAGTGTTTACCAGTTTCCCCCAGTGTGCAGTTAACCTTTTTTTCTCCTTTATCCATCCTGTACTCTTTAGAAGAAAGTCACTGTGTGCAGCCCACACTTAAAAGTCTGGAATTATACTCCACCTTCTTGAGGGCAGAGTACCAACATAAATTATTTGGTATTCTTTTGTAAGGGAAATGTGTGTGTTCTCCCTCATTTATTTATTTAATCACTTATTTATATCAGTATGGACTCATGGATTTTATTTTGTACTTTGACACTTTAGTAGTAGTCCTGTACTACTTTGTTAATTTTGTCACTCAAATTGGCCACTGAGAGCTCTTTCAGTTGGCTCCTATATCCACACCCCTATCATTGTGGGGTTTTGTGTATAAGGGATTATTTTTGGTTTTTTGTTTGTTTGTTTTTGAGTACTTCATCACTTATCACTGTGGGGTTTTTTTCTTTCTTTCTTTCTTTTTTCCTTTTAGCACTTCCTTACTTTCTTGCACTACAAGATGCTCCAGGCTCATCTTATATATGTCCTGCCCCAGCCCTAGAACCAGCCATTTCTCCAAGGAGCGCAGCTCCTTCCACTGGAGAATGGTATGAGAATCCACAATCTGAGTACTAGGTGTGCCTGATACTACTGGAGTCCCTGTCAATCTTAACCAGAAATACTAAGCTGGCATTTAAAAACTGTGTTTCAATTAAAGCAAAGATCTGCTCAAAAGGCTATTAAAATTAAAGTCTAGGTTGTTTGGGGTTCTTTTTTAAAAAGCAACTATGTGAAGACCTTTGTTTTGGACTTTTCAAATTCTCTTTGTAGAGACATGAAAAGTAAAGCCCTTTTTGTTGTTTCTTTTTTTTTTCTCGGATCACATTTCTGCTTGTAGCCTGATAAGTTCCAAAGTCTCTTCCTTTGACCTCAAGTCCTCAAACATCCCCTTGGAAGAGCTGTGTAAGATTTTGATAAAAATCTTGGTAGACCTGCTCAACAGGGAAGATTGAGTTCAGAGACAGCCCATGCCTCTAACTGAATGATTCAAAGAGAAACTGAATTCCTTTTAAATGTGTATGTAGTTAAGTGAGTGTTTGATATTCTGCCTTTTCCTTATTATTTCTTCTCTATTTAGGGACTCAAAATGAAAAGTAATATGTATAAATCATTTAATACAACAGGAATATAATATAATTATTTTCTACACAGTCTTAATTTAAAGGAATAAATATACATTCTGGTCATTGTACTCAAAACTTGAATGGGTTACAACTTGAAAATTTAGTTGAAGGTATAATTTGCAATTTTTTTAACAAACAAAAATAACCTTTGCAATATATACAGGATATTAAATTAAATTTCATAATGTAATAGACACAAGACACGCGGAGTCCATAGCTTTCAGGTCTTAAAAGTAAAAAACATTTTCGTAAATCATTACCAGCTATAACTTAATGCTATTTGCTAGGAAATATACATTTCTGGAATCTGAGGGGAAAAATATTTTGGCCTCACTCCCAAGTGATAAGAATTAATTGGGGCCTCTCCCTACCTTCCTAACTCCCACCTTTACCCCTTCTACACAAAGTGAAAATCCAGGACACAGACAAAACCAGAAGATCCCAAGAACTACCGATATACATTTTGCAGATTTACTTCCTATCAAGGGGACCAATCCCCAGAAAGAAATAGCTTATCGAATCCTCATGGTTCTTTTTTTGTGATTTAACATGCTCTTGGCCTTTAGAACTTATTTTCTAAATTAACAAGTTAATCTCTACTTTTTGGTGTCTCTGTAACAAAAACAAGATATAATGGAAACAAGTGTAATGGCTTTTGTTCAGGAAGTTCTTACCAACATCAAATTAGTAAAACATGGGGTCACCTTGCCCTGGACTCTGGCCTGGGGCTAAATGCATATCAGCAGGTTATTCTCTGTAGATAAAGCAGTTAGCACAGGGCCTGGCACATAAGTGCTTTATTAGCATCATAGTTACTGTTGTAGTTAACATTTAAAGGCAATGTCCTCTGAGTATAATTCCTGCCCATGCAGCAGTTACAATGTCTGAGGACCTTCCCAGATTACCTACTGAGATATTTTCTAGGGACAGTGGGCAGACATGACCGTTTTGTGAAGTACTCATACCACATTTCCTTAAACCGCATCAAGCCCATGGGAAAAGGTATCAGAAGTTCAAAATTTAATCCCACTGATTTCACATAACTACTGATTCTTACACCTTAGCTCAACCTGGCACATACTGGGAAGAACCCAAGAGAATCAAAATGAATTTTCTGCCCAGAAAAAGTTAATTAGCACTAAGACAATCTTCGCATTCGATTTACTCCATTAGCCATTCTTTCTAGTGTGTCTTATGACTCAGTGTTTCCTGGCTATTGGACAATATTGGAAGCCCAGCCTTTCTCATTCATTCCTCACCGTCCCTAGGGTTTCTTTCTTCCCTGCTTCCTGACTGCTCTACCTGAAGGTGAATGAGGCAAGCCTCCAAGGCTTTGCACGTGCAAGACCTCCCTTAGAAGATGGGTTTTACTAGACCACAGGAAACTCCATCCTTTCCTGACTCAAGTAGACTGGACACTCTCCATGAGCACAGACATGTTCGTTCCTGCTTTATTCACACAAACAGTTTGTTCAAACTATAAAAATGCTCACTTATTTTCAAACAGATTGTTAAGAGGAAATAATTTCCTCTCACAAAGGGGGGTTAGTTCACCATATAATCCATTGAATTGGACACTGGAAATATTTATTTAGAACAAATGAAAATCATTGTGTAGCATATAAAATGAAGTACAGCCAGTATTGCTTCAATGAAAGAGCAGTCACTACACCAGTGTTTTCATGATTCCCGGGGACATCAGTCAGTTGGAATTCAGGAATGCCCTGATTCTGTGTTCTCCTGTCATCACAGAATTGACAACCTTATATTCAATACCTTGTACCAAGCTGTCTAGTACTTGATGTGGCACTTTTTAAGCAAAGTAAATAAACTGGAAAAGTGTTTAGTGACTAGTGGTAAAATAATGCTATACCCAATTCAAAAATGTGTTCAAGTGACAAGAGCAAGAAAACCGAATCACTTTACACAAAAACAAAAAGAGCTGACTGGCCTCAGAAATGACTTTTGCCTGGAGTCCAGGCTTTTTCTCTTACAAATCAATCTTAACTTGTGGCGTCTGTAAGAGACCAGGAACTTGCTAAGAATCTTGAACTGCGAGGTATTTCAGAGAGCCCACCAAGATGCCAAGGCTGCTAAATTCAGTACAGATTTGCATCAGCGTCATGAGAACACATGGCCAAACCAACCAAAAATGACTGGGATTGAAAAATATCATATGATGGAAAAGCAATGAGACATTTAAAAATATGTTTCTTATAGAAATTATTCTCATTATTTCATAGTCACACCATCCATAGTGACTTGTAGAAGCTATTATATAAACTCTGCCAATACCTAGATGGGTAATAGTGAAAGAAAAATTTCTGTAACAAGACCCTAACATGAACATTTACGGCATAACCTGTACATTTATTTTGGCCTGGTAAATACAGACATTACACAGCTTTCCCATAGCTTCTGTGGGCTCTTATTGTGAGCACTAGGAATGCAGTTCATCTTTGAAACCCTTTCTCTAGCTCTTCTCCTTTAAGAGCCCAGAGCACCTGTACTCCTGGAGTGTGTTTCCTGTTCACTGCTTGCATGTGCTCTGTTGGAAGTCTGAATTCTCTCTGGTTGTATTTGCTGGGGGAAAAAAAACACACAGAAATTTACTGTCTCACAGTTCTGGAGGCTAGAAATTCAAGATGAAGGTTTCAGCCAAGTTGGTTCGTTCTGAGAGCTGTGAGACACCCTGTTTCATGCCTCTCCCCTGACTTCTAGCAGTTTGCTGGTAATCTTGGGTGTTCCTTGGCTCACAGATGCATCACCCTGATCTACCTTCATCTTCACATGGCATTCTCCCTGTGTGCATGTCTGTGTCCAAATTTCTCTTTCTTATAAGGATACCAGTCATATTGGATTAGGGGTTCACCTTATTCCAGTATGACCTCATACTAACTAATTACATCTGCAATCACCCTCTTTCCACATAAGGTCACATTTTGAGGTACTGTATGTTACAACTTCAACATATACATTTTTTTGGTGGAGGGACATAATTCACCCACTAACACTGGTCTTGGATTTTTTACTTTATTTTCTAATTATATATAACATTTCTCTATTCCATGGACTTCCTAATCTTGATTCTCTTCTAATTTAGACAGCTCTCACACAGTTTTTTTTTAAACCTCTCCTAGTTCTTTTTAAGAACTCTGCTAGTTCTTCAAATGATAGGAAAATTGTATCCCCATGGCCTTTTTAAATCGTTGGGGTTTTTTTCCTTTCAGTATATGAGCTATTTTTGGCTTTTTGACTTCTAAACAGTACTTACTGTGTACACTGTGTACATAAACAGGTGGCATATTTTGTTGATTGAGTGCTTAAAGAAACAGATGGCCTGGTTGAAAGTTTAGTCCAAGATGGTAAGGGATCATTTTGCACACTGAAATTGAATGCCTAACAGGATTCCATAAAATAAAGTACTGGGATCCTCTAAAAACAAGGGGCAGGAATGGAAAGCAACTAGAAATTCTTCCTGTAATGTTCCAAAAACTACAAAATTCATATATCTTCCACTTCATATTTTTATATCAGTTGCAAAAGTTATGCACTGATAAAGAATTCAGTATGATTTATTTTAAAAATAAAACTTATTTTTTATTTATCTAGAAAAATTAAGAAAATTTCATATGTTTTATGGTATATATTCCACCAGAATGCTAATTCCATGAGTATAGGGACTTTGACTCACTGTCATATCTCAGGGATTAGAACAATACCTGCCACAAAGAAAGGGTCCCAATAAATATTTGATGATTAAGTTGTTTCAATTGTACTTCTTTGTATTCTGTTTTGTTTTGTTGGCTGAACTAAATCTCAGAGAAATCTGCTGCCCGTACCCGCCTGAACACCTCTACCACACACATAGCTCTAGCGGAGCCACGTTCCCGATGTCTCCATCACCTGAGGGTCTCTACACTGGCGTTAAAGCCCAAAGCCAACAGCCAGTTCCTCCCACTGTGCCAGCAAGGCCTTATGGTGCAGCAGTTTTGAAGACAAGAGGTAAAATGTGATTTGAAATCAGAACAGCATTAATTCTTTTTATATTTGGAGTTTATTCAATAATAAAATTAAAGAAAGGACCCCGTCACAGACCAATGAAATCAGATTCTCTGCAGATGCCCTTTTCTTCTTTAGACAGAGCTTCCCATGATAGAACCAGAAACCAAATGTTGTAGAATTAGTTGTTTTTATTCCACTTGTATTTTCAATTTTTATTTCCTTACCATTCTCTCTATGGTTTAGCTTTTAAAAATTCCATCCTAGCTCAAGTGATCAGCACAAAGATCAATGTTTGGTTCAGAGCATCAGAGTCTAGACATGGGTGTAGCTGTTGTGATAAAACTGAAAAGATCATCATTGAAATAAGACTCAGGAAGTAATGAGAACAATTTGATCAATTCCTCTTAACACCTTGGAGTGTCTTCGTGGATGCGAACCTTGGGGTCTTCCCAGGTATGTTTCATTAGAGAGGATGGTAAGCTCATACACTAGCCATCAATTCCATCGCACACTAGACACCTCAAAACAGAGAAGAAACCAATGGAGAAAGACAAGATACTAGAGGGAAGATAACTGAAGGTGACAGAAGAGGTACATGGTAGACAGAGATAAATATTTGTTGAATGAATTTAGGCTGTGAGGCAGGTTAGACACAAGAACTGTGCTATATAATGCAGCTCCTCTGTACATGAATATTTGAACCCAAATATAGAAACACAGTAATGCCATCATCAATATCAACATAAGCATCCTATTAGGAGGCAATAACTTTTGAGAGATATTATGGTGGAGTGTTTAAGAGCATGGACTAGGGAGTCCAACTGCATGGGTAGCATTCTGGCTCTGCCACTTACTCACCATGGACCATGGGAAAGTTCCTTAACTTCTCCGCCTCTACTTCCCAATCTGTAAAATGGGAATATTTGTACCTACTTCACAGATAACAGAGATTAAGTGTTAGCAGCTACTATTTTTATTATATACTCTGTTACCATATAATGATTCTGTATGTGTGCAGCATGCTGAACCTTTCCATTGATAAAGGTAGTGAAAGCTGTATCAAATATATGTATATATAGATACATACATATATAGGTATGACACTAAATGATACATACATATATATACATGTATGTATATATGTATAGGATGTATACAAGATAGGATATCTAAGCAGTTGAAATTTTTATGATCTTATTAGGTAAATCATCAAAGTAAACTAATATTTTTCAAGCCCTAAATTAGATAATTTCTGAAATTACATGAAGTGCATACAGTTAGGAAGAAATCACAGAAATGTGTGTTGAGTTTATAAAAACACTTTTCAGTGCAGTTGTAGACCAGGGACTGAAGAAGTAAGTTACCACCTTAATCTTCTGTTTCAGGCAACTGCCTGTCCTTGACCAGTTAGTCACCTTCAGGGGATTTTAAAAAGATGAGTATATTCTAATAAGCCTTATAAAGGAGCTTTCCAGGAACTAGTACAACATTGGGTTTTCTACTCTTCCACTTCTTTTAACTCTTTATTAGAAATAAGTAGCATACAGGTTAACAGTGCAGGCTGTAGAACCAGATTGCCTGAGTTTGAATTATTCCACTTATTAGTTGTGTGACCTTGGGAAAATTGCTTATTTTCTTTGTGCCTCAGTTTCCTCATTTGTTAAGTGGAAATAATGTACATTCCTCATAGTAATGTTACAAAAAATGCATGTGATGATATATATAAAGCACTTACTACAATACTGGCTCATAGTAAATGTTCAATAAATGCCAGCCTTTGTTCTTATTACATATGGGGATGGGTGTTCAGAGCATACTTTAATGTGGAACTTATCATAGCACCAGAGGAAGCCAGGCTGTGTTTGGTAAAGTTTATCCAACTACCACCAATACCTAAAAAGCTGTATTCTTTAAATGTTCTTTTTCAATACCTTTTTGGTAAGCAAGTACTAACTCTATATCTTGATATTTAAACAGAGAAAACCCCAAACAGGTAGTAGTATAGAAATATATTTGCTGAGCCTTCAGAGACCAGAAAGAGGATCTAGGAACATTTATAACTTACCTAAGAATTCCTTTCATTAACAAGAAAGGTGCAGTACTGGTGCCCCCTAGGTCTGCTGAAGGCACTAGGGTTAGAGACTCATTCTCACTCTGTGTGGCCCACACGCTGCTCATTAAGGGCAAGAATTCAAACAAAGCTATAAATTTATAGCTAAAGTGTGTACCCAAATTCCTCTCTACCTCCTATTGTCTTGTTTTTATTTATTGCACTCATAAATCCCATTAATTAGAAGACTGCTTTCCGGAAAATTTCAGGTAATCCTTACAGATACGAACTGCTTGATTTTCCCATGGATTCAAAGAAGAAAGCCTTGGCTTGGCCAGGTCAGGGTGTATATTATGACGTAAGTATCTTTTAAAATGTGTGTTTAAAATGTAAAGTAAAATGTTTTTACTTTATATGTTTATAAAAATCCAAAAGATAGATTGCTTTTATTTTCTATCCGGATGGAAAATTTGAGATTTTTGACCATGAATCACATTTTTTTGTTTTCTTAGCTGATTTCATATACTTTTGGCTTTATGTTACATTTCCATAGGTACAAAAAGTTCCCTCCAAAAGAAGGTAGAGGAGGACTGTAGATCACTCACTGTTTCCCCCAACTCTATTCTTATGATTCATAATATATCTAACTCCAAATATGAACAGAGTAAATGGGAGGTTTACAGAAAGATCTGCAGTTTACTGTCCCAACTATTACATTTGTGCAGAATCAAAAATAAAACAATAGACACCATTTATTAAGAAATTGCTACACACTAACTCCTTTATATATAGGGTATCATTCAGTGCTTACAATACCCTCAAAAGGTTAATATCATCATTCCCATTTTATAGATGAGGCTTAGGGAGTTTGTGACTATCTCACAATCACAGAACTCAGGCTCATGAGACTCCAGTCTCTGTTCTTAACCTCTGTACCATGAATCTACATAGTAAAAAGAGAACATTTTTAAATCATGAAGGAAAATATCTATACATTTGAAAATAATAGTAGCTAACATTCACTGGCCAGTTAGTTTGTGAGAGGCAGTGCCAAGTGTTTTCCATATATTATTTCCTTGCATCTAACAATCCATGAGGTAGGCAAGAAATAATGATGGAAGGCTGGAAACACTTGAATTTTTCTTGGAAAGACCACTGTGGCAAGTCACAGTATGGTGGTCATTTCAATGTCACTCAGTCATCTATGAAGTAAGCAATTTCCTGTTTGTTTTTTATAAAGTTATATGTCAAGAAAAATCCTTTAAAAATCATCTATTCGACTGGATCTCTTTCATTCTTTCAAGCAAAATCTATATCCAAGCAACCCAGAAATAAGAGAAGTTATTCTTTCAATTCCCCTCATTTCTACCTGATTATTAGAATGCTGCTGTCCTCATGTCACCCCCCCTTGGCAATTTTGATTAGCTCCCCTTTACCTAAGTGTGAATCCCAGTGCTTTTACTGGGCTACGAAAAACCTTCGGTTCTGGCCTTCCTTCCTCTCTTCCTTCCTACAGCCTGGCTCTGCTCGCTGGTCCCTGACCAGGTTCACGGCCACTTCCTGTTCCTAGAATGCTGTCTTCTCGGGCCCATCTGCCTATCTCAGACTTGCTCTTTCTTCAAGACTCAGCTCAACCCTCATTGTTTCTGTTGCACAGCAGAAAGTGAACCAAATTAGGAGGCCTGTGTTCTAGTTCCTGCTGTATCTGCCATTTGTTCTCTAAGTGGTATTAGACATATGGTTTCTCTTCTCTGAGCTTTAATAAGATGTATCTGTATCATTTCAGTAAGATCTGTCCTACAAACTTCACAGGATAAGAGGATCATAGGAAAGATAGGAAAGCACCCTGGAAAACAGAGAGTGCTATCATTTATAAAGCATTGTTGCTCCAACAGAAGTGATTTCTCTCTTCTGCCTCTACAACACTTATAACCAGTAACTTTTCACGTGTATTTTATATCTCCTGACCTAAATTACAAGCTCTTTGAAAACAGAATATAATATGCATATTCCCCACAATACTTTGTATGTAAATATTTTTGACTGATTTATTTGACCCTTCTTCTAATGATTAATCCCACTTTTTTAATCTATTCTAATTGATCTTAATTTTCAAACTTTCAGTCATTCCTCTGGCTCATCCCTAATCCTAATCAAGTTTTGTACTTCCCTGGAAAAAGAAATAAAAATCAAATTGATACTGAGCTTGAAGGGAGTACCTATTAACTCATCATGGCTCTAAAACTTATCAGCTGTATAACCCTGGATAATATACTTAACCCTTCTATAACTCAGTTTCCTCATAGATAAAACAGGAATAATAATAAAATCTACTGATAGGGCTGTCTTGAAAATGAAATGCATGTAAAAGCACTCAGTACCATATTAGCACATAGTAGGCACATACTAAATGTTAGCAGCTCTAAGTATTTTTATTCCAATGATTGTAACACTTTGTTGACCTATGACATTAAGAAATGGGTAGTCTTGGAAACGAGAATATCCTAAATAAAAGGGTTTAACCTTTTAAAAATTAAGTGCTGGGGCTTCATTTTGACAGAGTATTTTAAATGTCATTTTGCCCTCATCCTTTTTACATTACATGTATGTGAAGCCTGTGCTTCTCGTTGGCCTGGCCCAGTTTTCCCCACCAGTCATCACTGATCACTGCGCTCATCAGTCTAACCTGCGCCTCTCCTGCTACCACTCTCTTCCCCTGGCCATCTCTTCCCATTGGCCATTTCCAACCATTACGAAGCCAATCAGAACATTCCTTTTCCTTTTATAACTGGCAAACAAATAGGTGATAATATTTGACTCTTCTGTGCTGTTTTTGGTCATTACTTGCTCAAGTGGCCAAAGACTCCCATCCTCTCTATTTCTCAAGAAATTAAGTATCTGGTCTTAGTTCTGCAATATGAAAATATTCTTTAGGATGAAATCTACCTTGTAATCATTTTTTGAGTAAAATGAGACATAATCTCAGAGGGCAAGTGCCATAAATCTCCCTAATCTTGGACTATTTGAAATATTTTAACCATTTTCTAAGTCTAATTGAGTCTACTACCAATTTTCCTTAACTCTAAGTATTTGGAAAGATCTTTGGCTTCCCTTGGAAAGAGCATTCACTTGTGTCACCCTTACAAAGGAGTGTGGTTTTCCTTCTTAAACCAGCTGCCATCTTCCAATCTAAAGTGTCTTTCCTCCTCATAGAGATACATTCCTCACTCCTAGGACGATTCCGTCTCTCCACAATAGCGCTCATAATCCACACTCATCCTCAAATACCAATAATGAATTGGGCAAGCACACAGGCACCTCCTTTAGGAACATGTCATCTTATCAAATAACTGGTTGCCCACAGTACACCTCTCCATCGCCACCCTCCCACCTGCTCGTCCCCAACAACAACCAGCGTATCCGGAAGAGGAAACAAATGAGCACACTCTTCCCTGCCATGCATGCTCCCTATCCACTGTCTTACCGCCTTTGCTTTTCCTCCATTCTGTCCCAGGCAGCCTTCCTCCCACTGTACATCCTCTAATGCCTTTAACTCTCTCTCTTCCAAAGTCCTAACTAGATACCAAAGAAACATATCTCTGCCAGTCTCTTATTTGCTCTCCCTCCTCTACTCATTTCATATGCAAATGACAAAGTTCCTAATCATGACTTCTTAATGTGAAAATGGTGCTGATACAATACAATTAAGTGAAATATGATCCAATAAAGATTCAATGTGTCCCCAATGCTAACGTCTCTCCAAAGGGCAAAGTGGTCTCCACAATAAACCTTTTCTTGCTCCCCATTAAACCTCATTAAGCCCCATCACTCAAGACTAAAACAAAACACTACATTTAATTTTTTGTTTTATTTAACACGTTATAGCTGTATTAATTTATGTTATTTTATGGCAATTTATGAAGTTTTGGTGCCTAGCCCAGGGCCCTCAAAAGCTTGCACATAGTTTTGCATGTATTAGGTATTCAGTAAATGCTTATTAAATAATTTATCAGTTACACAGATTTTATGGGCTATGCTAGGAATGTAACAACCATTTATATAGCACTACTCCTCTGAGAATGTATTCCAAATTCAAAACAACTAACATCACTCCTTTGTAGACTAGAGTGTCTGCTGAGATACTAACATCTCAAGAATCGGAATTCCTTCCTGCTTTGTACTTACCTTGCATATCAGATATTAACCTTACCCTGTGAATAGTATATTTAACCAATGAATACCTATTGAGTGGATGATCACCAGCAGCCCCTCTTCTCACTGTCCTCTCAGTATAACATTACCTTAACATACTGAAAATTGACCAGCTCTCCACTCTCAAATATTTCCTGGCTCTTCCCAAGACACCTTAGGCTACGATAAAATTTCACATTCCCTATTTTCTTCCTCTGTGCCTTTTTGACTGCGTATCAGTAGATCACTGCTGTTAGACCAGATGAAGACACAAAATTAATCCAGCCCCTCAGAACAATATTTGAAAAAAGTCCTTTTTATTTCTAAGTAAGCTGGCTTTGCAAATCATGATAAAGATAAGGAAAGTAAAGAGGGCTTTCTTTACCCCTGAGTAAGCAGGCCACATATTTATGAAGGGTTTATAGAGGTGGTTATTTAACACTTTTTGAGACAGTTTTTTACCAAGTGCCTTTTATCATGACTACTCTATGTATGTAAAATGGGGTTCCCTCCAACCTCACAGGGTTGCTATAAGCAGCAGCCTCCTTAGGCCCAGGAACTTAAGAAGGCCCCATGCTGTATAAGTCACAGCTCTGGCCTTCCTCTGTGCCCTCCCTATTGGGCAGGAAGTTTATGGGGACAAGAGGATATGTCCATATGGAGCCCATGCTCCCCAGTCTCCTGCCCCGGACTGATGTTGGACTGCAGATTCCCTGACAAATGGCTTTGAACCCAGTTTCAGGGCCTTCACGGGGTCTCTTCCTCAGGTCCATTCTCGTTGACAATGCTGCCAAGCTAGTATATACCTCCAGGCCAAACGGGTGGCCAAGAGACGGCTGTTTGCTGGAAGCAGAGGTAATAGGTATATGGAGCTTGAACTTGAGGGGTAGGGTACCCTCATGTACAAGGCACCTCATAGTTTGGGATGGAACTGGGGGTAGGAAGAAAGCAGTAAGGGGTGCTGAGGCCAGGGGCCAGTGGTTGGCTCTTCCTTTTTCTTTTTTTTGGCTGCGTTGGGTCTTCGTTGCTTGCACGCGGGCTTTCTCTAGTTGCAGCAAGCGGGGGCTACTCTTTGTTGCAGTGCGCAGGCTTCTCATTGCAGTGGCTTCTCTTGTTGCGGAGCATGGGCTCTAGGCACGCGGGCTTCAGTAGTTGTGGCACACGGGCTTAGTTGTTCCATGGCATGTGGGATCTTCCTGGACCAGGGCTCAAACCCGTGTCCCCTGCTTTGGCAGGCGGATTCTTAACCACTGCACCACCAGGGAAGCCCGTGGTTGGCTCTTTCTGAACCACCATGTCCCAGTGCAGAACTCAGGATAGTCTAAGAAGACTAAATTTGAACCTGGTCTTCCAGGTTGTTATGAAGGTATTTTGTCAAGGTAGGAGAATGAAACATATTTACTTAACAGTTTATCTGCTTGATTTATAAATTGAACTATTTAGACTAATGGAATATGGGCTCTCATTGTACTAAAGCCCCAGGACCTGCAAATGTTAAGGGTAGGCCTGACTGTGAGGACAACAAGTTCAGAAGGTTCAAGAAATATTCATTCCATACTTTCTACCACCATCCATACCTCTGCTCTTACTGTTCCTTTGGCCTCCCCATTTCTGCATGCCATTCAAGGCCTACTTTCTGTGGTATAACCTAACATGGCCTCTTCTCTCCTCCCACCCTCTGTGCTCCCAGCTCCACTTCCCTGTTCAGTTGGAATCAATCTCTCCCTCCTCTGATCTTCCAGATTATTTTGTCTTAACCTCTCTTATAGCAAAGAGTTACTTTTCATCTTATAGTCATTTGCGTTCACACCTCATCGCCTCTTCTAGCCAATACACTCCTAGATGGCAAGATTTGTTTCTGATCCATCCTTGTTTCTGCCACTACCTTACACATGTAGGTGCTCAGTAAATATTTATTGAGAATCATCAATCTGAGAAAAAGTGAATTTCTAAGTAACTAAAAAGAAAGACTACAATGAAACTCATTCATTCACTTTTATGCTCATACCTCCTTTTGAAAATACAAAACAAACTCTATTTGTAAAGCAGTTATGTCTACAGAATGAAATTTTTTATTTGAATTTGAGTGACTTAACCTTCGTCAGAAATCCATAAAAGATATCATATGGTGTCATTTCAGGCAGGGAAGGAGAAGTGGGAGGCACACAATTTTGGCTAAGCTGAACCAAAGGAGTACCTCAGAGACCTTTATATCTCTAATAAAATTTCACTGGAGGTAGAGGATTTCCAGCGACATTTCTCCAAAGTATATTTTCAGACTCCCTGCTAAAGCAAAAGACTTTTAGAAAAGACCTCCTTTGATAAAATATTGTGTTTAACTCTAAATACGCTTACAGGTGCAGAATATTAGTAATTAATGAAGGAAAAAGTAGTATCTGACTTCAGCCTGGAATTTCCTTTGCCCTCTTTCCTGCTGAGACAGTGAACTAGCCCTCATTTTACTAGATGACATCAACAGCAATGATCTTTTATATTCATATTCTAGCTTCCTAAATGTGTTGAGAAAAACAAGCCAGTATTCTACCCAAAACCACCTAAAACCTTCGCTCCTAACACTTCTTTAAATTTGTGGGACCCTATTAACTCTCTAAAAGAAGCCAACATACAAAGAAATCTTGAGAGGTCCCACTGGATCACTTCATACAATCATGATTTTACAGGTATGAGTTCACTTTAATATGAGTAAAAAGAACGAAATTGGAATTTTGACTAGAGCTGTTACAGCTTTTATCTTCTACTATTTCCCCCTGTTTCTTAATCTAAGTACTAATAGAAAGAAGGTGGGTGGTAAGTTCCTCGTAGCGGGTAATTGGGAGGTTAAGTTGGTTTTCATTTTATCGGTTCTAATTATAAAGGGGAACAGGTAAGTTTTTCTATAAAAGGTCTAAATTTAAGTACCATTCTTCACTTACTCTAACAAAATAATAAGGTGTGATGTTTCCATTAAGGTCTGGGGCCCATGAATCCCCTTGAACTGGATGATTACCATGAAAAGGAGGTAGCAGAGTTAACTGGACAGATAGGATTTGACCCAGAGCCTGTAAGTAATTGCAGTCAACTCTCAGTTATTTAGGGGGAAAGTATCCAGGTATTGAGGTCCTTCTTGCTTTGCCCACTTCTTATTTGCTTCCTGAGTATTGGTGACCAAGCCAGCAAAGGGAAAATTTAACTCAATTCAGAAGTTAATTCTGAATTGATTCAAACTTCACTATTTTGAAGAACAAGCAAGGTTTCTTTTCTTCATCACAGTGCTGGTTTTGTTTTTTGTTTGTTTTGTTTTTTTACAGATTTTCTACTATGCTACTGTTGCTAAAATTTACAAAGGAATTGGTTTATGAAACTTTACCTAGTAATGTAATGTGATTCTTAATAAATTCTGTGAATCTTTGCATATTTTATATCTTGCACATTATCACTGCTTTTGAAGAGATAAAGGCTTCTTCCTGATATCCACAATAATTGAGTTGGCTGAATTACAATCAAAAGCCAATAAATTCTCTGCAAATATCAAGAGATTTCTTACTAGATTATGTGAAATGGCCTGAAAGAAATGATCAAGCCCTTTAGTGATAGAAGTTATAATCTCTTGGCTTAATTATGTAAATGAAAAAAATGACCTAATAGTATTTATGTTGTTTTATTTGGGACCTAAATATTATCCTCTAAAACTCAGTTTTTTAAACAAGATTAATATTTTCAAAGATGTAGATTGTGTAAAGATACCTAAAAAACAACTATAAGGTATTTCAATATGAACTCTTCTTAGACTGAACACATTTATTTTACATTAGCTTCAGTATTTCCCAAGGCGATATAAATCGTTAACACCAAGGGTAGTTCCACAGACTGTGCTTTATCATTCACTAAAGGGTTTTTAATTTTCTTTATTTTTCACTTGCAACAAGCAGTCTCTAAGGCTAGAAAAGACTATACGTATGCTCTAACATTGTCAGGTGTGTTCAGCAACTGTCCAGATTTCCACAAATTTGACCCTGTAGAGTCCACCCCTCAGGAAGCAGCTTTGTCATTTTTACAAGGAAATACATGTACAGTTATACAAAGGATGCTTGTCAAGTATGTTACATGCAAAATTACCATGCAAGTAAATCAACACCTAAATTTTTATCAATAACAAGATAAAATATGCCTAAAATAGTTGCACGTTTAAAAGAAAGTTTCAGTGAATCTTGCTGGTTTCTAATTAAAACATAAATAATGGACCCTGGGAAGGCATGTTTTCATGGTAATAAATATGTGTATGAAATATTTTGTTGTAGTAGAATACAATAAAGGTACTAAAGACTGCTTCTTGCATACAGGGATACTAATCAAAGTAGGATATGATATACTATATACTTTTTTGTTCGTGACAGATTTAACAATGCATTCCAAAGAGCTAGAATTTTTTTCTTTTTTTCAAAGTATCTACTCAAACCTGATTAGCTAAAAGATATAAAAAATTTGTTGATAACCGTATGGAAACTCCTCCAACTATGAACAGATTAGGTTCCAAAAGGATGTTCCTAAATCCATTTTATTTTCTAAGTCCAAACTAGAGTTATTATTTTCTCACCATTCTTATTTTTATTATCTTTGCTATCGATTCCATCACTGTCATACATCCATTCTTTTTTTTTCTTAAACATATTATAAAAATGTTCAAACATACAGAAAAGTCTAAATAATTTTACAGTTAAGACCTATATACCCATCATCTAGATTCTACCATTAGCATTTTACTATACTTATTTTATCACATACTTACCCATCTCTCTATCACGCCAAAGACCCATAAAAACACTTTATTTTTTCTGCCTTTCAGTGTAAATGGCAGACATTCGTATACTTGAACCCTAAACATTCAGTATGCAAATCATTAATCAGAGTTCAGTTAGTCTTTTAAGGTGAAATATACATTCAATACAATTGTACAAATCTTAACATTCGATGAGTTTTGACAAATGCATACACTTTCGTAACCCGAACCCCTATCAATATATTGAACGTTACCATCATCCCAGAAAGTTCCCTCATGCCCCTTCCAAGTCAACTCTTCCCTCTTCCTCCTCCCCCCGCCCACAGACATATATCTATTAATAGCTCTTTAAATACACTCACTGCTTTTGCAGTTACCAGACATGATTGAGTTCAAAATATTTATAAAACATCTCAAAAAGAAGCCCAGATAGGACAAACCCCCCTCAGACCAGTGTTTCTCCAAGCATAACACATCACTGGCCTTAGCATCACCCAAGATGCTTGTTAAGAAAGCAGATTCCTGAGCCCTACTGCAGACCCTCTGAATCACAATCTCAGAGGACCAAGCTTGGGAATCCCATTTTCTGCCAGCTCCAAAGCTGATTCTGATTCAACCGAGGTTTAAGAACCCTTGCCTTGGCCTAATAAAGAAGGCTTTGGCTGAGATTTAAATAACTGCACGTAACTTTTAACATCATCTGTTGGTGATGGGCATCATCATCATAAAACATCATCTGGTTTATTCCAGTAGTTCTTTTATATCTTGGAAAGTTTGAAAGCAAAGAGTTCCTACGTGGAGGAATTTCTCTATAGCGAAGTAAAAATGTGCCCTTTCCTTATAAAAACATGTGTTTATTAGGATCCAAATTTCAATGTCTTTAAATAAACATCAAAGAACATTGCAATGTATGCTCGTACCCATCATATGTTTACTCAGACAGTGAAAATGGGTATGACTTTTGACCTGCCATTTGTGGCAGTATCCTGACTATGCCAGATCTATTAATTAATTGATTTTCTCTTTTATCCCGCCACCACAGCAAGAAAAATTCCATCCTGCCTTAAAGCCCACCAGACCCTTGGAAGGACGAATTGCCCGACTGATTCAGAACCGACGTCCTCTGGAGGCTATTGTCCAGCAAAGACCACCTTCCTGTCCAGATTGTACTCCTAGAGTTTTGTGTGCTTTTCATACCTTTGTATCCAGTTCTACAGAAATGATGGCTCTGAGTGATAACATACCTGCGGGTGTGACTCATAAAAACCAGGAAATTGAAGACAAGATTAAGGAAGAACAAAGCTTGCTATCTACCTATGCACTCCCATCTTGTTATCCAACAAAAGATCTGGCTAATACTTATGACATAAAACCATTTCCAAAAATCACAGATACTGAAAAGACAGAAGATTTGTACTGGAGACAGCTGTCATTAAAACCCCAACCTATACCTTACTGCAACCCAGACCATTACATTCCCTATGAACATTTAAATCAGTATAATATGTGCCAAAACCCCGTTAGCCTTAGTAAGCCTAGCATTTTACAAAATAAACCAGACTCAGGAGCTTCCGATTTAGAACATTTTTTAAGTAAGCCAGAACAGTTGACCTTGAATATGGAAAACGGTGAAGAAACAAGACCTATTCTGTGTTGGATTCCTAGAGCTGGAGTGGCCAAGCCTCAGACCGACCTGCTGGAGCTTAAGAACACTTTGTCAAAAACTGGTGCACAAAAATGTTTCCATAAATCAATTCTAGAAGACTATAAAGACCTCAGGGATAAAGAGCATTCAGGGAAGAAACACCAATTCTATGGCCATAATTCCTATTATTTCTATAATTGAGATATTCATCCTTCCCTTCAAAACCCAGCTTCTTGCAAGGAAAGAAAAAAATATAACAATTTCTTCCTCATTGCTGGATTCTGTTTTCTGGAGAAGCCATAATGAGCTTGTTAATGAGGTTTATGTTTTCAGGAACTTAAGATCTGGTCAGAAGAACCCAGAAAAGGTGATGTTCTGACTTCTTCAAAAGTTTAACCATTTGGCAATAAAATATTAGAACCAGAAAAATTTATAGTCTTTAATCTCATTTCAAATTATACACCAAGGAATTTTTCCAAAATCATGATAAACAATGTGTATGACAAAGTTTTACAAAAAATATTTGAAAAAAACTCAAATTCCCAATAATTGACAAATGTCTATACAAACTATAGTGCCTTAATAAAATAAATATATGAACACTGTCCCTATATGTAAATGTTTGTACAAAATAACATTAGGTACAAAGACAAAACCTAGTTAATTGAGGGACAGGCTGCTCTACAAACTACATTACCTTAATAAAGTAAATGTGTGGGCCCTATTCCTTTATGTAAACATGTGGACAAAATAAGTTAGTAGAAAAGACGAAACCCAAAATGCTCTGCATGCACGCATTCTAAGTTGGATGTTTGTTTTCCTTTAACCTTCTGATAGAGAAACATAACCATTTCTTTTATGAAGAAAAAAATGATTTCATTGTGAAGACGTAGCAATGGCTTTAATTAGTAACTGATGAACTCTGTGGCAAGAAAGGATGGTGTCTTAGTCTGTTTGGGCTGCTATGATGAAATACCATAAACCAGGTGGCTTATAAACAACAAACATTATTCTCACAGTTCTGGAGGTGGGTAAGTCCAGGTCATAGCACTGGCAGATTTGGTGTCTGGTGAGGGTCTACTTCCTCATTGACAGGTGTATTCTCACCACAACCTCACATGGTAGAAGGGGCAAGGGATCTCTCTGGGCCTCTTTTATAATGCCACTAATCCCATTTGTGAGGGCTCGGCCTCCGTGAACTAATCACCTCCCAAAGACCCCTACCTCCTAATAATCTTGGGGGTTAGGATTTCAATATATAAATTAGGGGGGACACAAACATTCAGACCATAGCAGATGGTTTGATATCAATTATTCTAAAGCCAAATATCATGATTTTTTTTTTTTAATTTTTGGCCACACTGCGCAGCATGCGGGATCTTAGTTCCCTGACCAGGGATGGAACCTGCGCCCCCTGCAGTGGAAGCGTGGAGGCTTAACCACTGGATTGCCAGGGAAGTCCCTAAATATCATGATTTTTAGAAAGTGTCCACCAAGAGTTTAGTTAACCCCTAAATGTGAGTCAACTCATTTACTATGCCAAGAGGTACATTTTAGACACAGTTTACCATGGAAAGTTCATGAGGAATTTCTATGAGTGTTCTGTTGAGATTTTTTCTAAATTTTTGGTTTTGTTTCATGACCAACATGTCGTTTGGTTACACCCTCTTTACAACTATTCTGGGCTAAAATTATGGAATTTTTTCCAAATTTTATTCTACAGCACTAGTTATATTAGTTATATTAGGTATTGTGGGAAGTAAAAAGTTACATGATAAAATAACATTGGGGAAAACTGGGGGCAAGAAAGCCAATCACATGACTTAATCACAGGATTCTCCATAGCCTTTAACATGTAAACATATTTGCAAATGTCTAAAGTGAGGGGGATAGAGTGCACATGTTTCTCAAACTAATCTGATCCTTTTATCACAGAGCATATCATCAGACTAGACTCCCAAAGAAAAAACTTTGGAAGATGCAACTCTGCAGTATAGGAATTTGGAATTTTAACTGAACATTTTTCCCTGGATTGCACTGGGGCACAGGGTTGCAGAACTGCATTCTGACTACGGGTATTCACTCCATCCACCTCTATGCAGAAGAGATGCAACCTTCTCTTCAGACATCTGTCCTAGACATCCTCCTCAACTCTCATAAGAGGTTGTCAGCTCTCCTCCTAACTCTGCTGGTTGTTAAAGCTAATGGATCTGGCCTCATTTGGCGGCAGAGAATATCTACACTCCAAGTCTTGCTCATCATAAACTCAATTTTGAAAAATCTTTATGGAGGCTTCCAGATTTAGATTGACTCCATGCGTCTAATTTCACTCACTCCAAAGAGCACATTAAAACTACAGGAAAGTTTTTTGGCTTCGTTTTTCGTTTGTTTGGTTTTTGTTGTTTGTTTTTACTGTATTTTGTTTTTGTTTTATCCAAAGCATAAACTAGCCAGGTCAGTTGGGGGAGCAGAGCTGGGACACTAGGAACATTTTAGAAAGGAGATGATGAAAGATAGATCCTTGCTGGCTAAAGACACTAGAACCCTATACTGGCAGTGGGCAAAACAGCCCGGTTTATACAGCAGAATCCTCAAAAGGCTCTGGAGCTCAGTATCAGGAGTGACCGTGTCTGGGAGTAAAGGCAGGGGGTAGGGCAGGGATAGAGGGTTGTTAAATTAAGGAAGATTGGGTGAAAGCTAAGACACAATTGATTCTTAGAATCTCTCCCTGCCCCACCCTACCCCACTCCCCAGTGCTAGACAAGTGCCCACCCTGATAGAAGTCTGGAGGGATTATTTTCCAAAGAAAGGTAAAAAAGAGTATTCCTGGTGTGGAGAACACCAGGCATAGCTGAGGACTGGATACTGTTCTGAAAACAGGGGAGTGAGTATTTGTATCAGTCAGGGTCCCAGCAGGAAACAGACCCTCAAAGGATTTCACTGAGGGGAGTTTAGCAAAAGGACCCCTTACAAGATGTGGGCAGGGTTAAGGGAGACTCCAATGAGGTTCCCAGAACTAGCAATTGTAAGACCACTCCCATCCCTTCAGGAAAAGGGAAGGGCCCACTGTTACAGTGCCTCCCACTAGCCAAATACAACCAGAAGTCAGAAAGCAAGGGGACCCAGGTGATGCAGTCCTTAGATAACAATGTCCTAAGGCAAAGAAGGGGGAAATGGATCTAGAGAGGCAAAAAGAGGACAACCAGCACAGTGACTCCTGAGGGCTGAGAGGTGCAGCTCCCTTCCCCGCTAGGCTACCAGAAAACTGACAGACATCAGCTCTCCAGGAGAAAGAGTTACCAGCTAAGGTTGAACAAGGCAATGCTCTCCCTTCTTGTCTCAGCTCTCATATTGTAAACATGTGTCCTTTTTGCAGTCTACTTCTTGCCACGTTTTTTACATTTTGTGCCCTTTGTTGGTGATTTTGCTGTGTAAAATGGCCCAAGATAGTGCATGTGCACTATTCCTAAGTGCAGGAAGTCTGTGATGTACCTTACTGAGAAAATATGTCTGTGCTTCATTCAGGCTTGAGTTCTTAGACTTGACACAAAAAACATGATCGATAAAAGAAAAAACTGACAAATTGAACTTCATCAAAATTTAAAACTTCGGCTGGTGAAAGGATGAAAAGATATGCTATAGACTGGGAGAAAATATTTTGCAAGCCATATATATAACAAAGGACTAATATCTGCAATTTATAAAGAACTCTAAACATTCAACAGTAAAATAACAAACAATCCCGTTAGAAAATGGGCAAAAGACATAAAGAATCATTTCACCAAAGAGGATACAATGGCAAATAATCACAAGAGAAGACATTCAACATCATTCATTAACCATTAGAGAAATGCAAATTAAAACCACAATGAGATATCATGACACATCTATGAGAATGGCTAAAATAAATAGTGAAAACACCAAGGGCTGGTGAGGATATGGAGAAACTGAATCATTCAAACATTGCTAGCAAGTGCTGGAAAATAGTTTGCCAATTTCCTAAAAACTAAACATGCAACTTCCATATGATCCATAAATTGTACTAATGGACATTTATCCCAAAGAAATGAAGACTATGTTCACACCAAAACCTGTACATGAATATTCATGGTAGCTTTATTTGTAATAGTCCCAATTGGAAACAACCCAGATATCATTTAATGGATGAATGGATAAACAAATTGTGGTATATCAATACAATGGAATATTATTTGGCCATAAAAAGGAATTAAGTTCTAATATATGCTACCACATGAAGGAACCTTGAAAACATTATACGAAGTGAAAGAAGCCACAAAAGACCACATACTACATGATTCCATTGATACAAAAATCCAGGATTTAGTAAGCTATAGAGACAGAAAATAGATTAATGGTTGCTTAGGGCTGGGGGATTGGGGTGATATGAATGGGGGGATAGAGGGGCAGAGGAGTAATAATTAAATATATGAGGTTTTCTCCTTGATGTAATAAAAATGTTCTGAAATTGACTGTTGTGGTGATTACTCATATCTCTGACTATATTAAAAATCACTGAATTATATAATTTAAATTGTATGGAATGTGAATTACAGCTTAATAAATTATAAGGTTAAAAAATAAATTTGTGAAGGGATTACAAACTTCTTTGAAACACAATGAAGTATCTGTTAACTGAAGGGAGAATACTGAATTGAAATGGGTTCCCTGATTTTAAAGGGGATAATAGAATCCCTGGTTAGCAAAAGCCAAGCTTACCACTAACTTTCAGAGGCAAAATAGGAATGGCTACTGTAATAGGCAGCAGGATGGGAGGGTAATCAGAGCAGTTTGATACAGAAGGATGTTGGGCACTGGTCAATTGCTCTTGGGTTACTCAGGATTGAAACAGACAAGCAGCACAGTAAGGTCTATGTGCTGTGTATAACAAAAAAACATTAAAAGTAAAAAGGATCCAACTTGAGTCACCAAAACAGAGTCATAATCCCTTGCCAAAACTCAGGTCAGAATTAGTTCACAATTCCTGGGCATGATTAATGAGGGTGAAACTGATTAATGAGATGAGGAAAGACCCAGCAAATAACAAGTATCTATTCTAAATCTTCTACCTAACCTTTCACAAAGATCCAAGGGATAACTGTGCACTGCAAAAAAGGAAATACCTATTCATTTCAAGACTATTAAGCAATGGCTCTTACTAATCCCTTTAGACCCAGAAGACCACTGTGAGCCACCAGTCAGAGGAGGGAGGCCAAGTTTACTTCTTGATGGAGCTGATAAGAACCAAATTGTAATTATTTCCCCAGTTCTTGAGTGTGTCTTTGGAACAGATAAACTCAGCAACTGGCAGAATCCCTTCTTTGGCTCCCTAACCCATAAAGAAAGAAAAGGTCAGTGGAAGTATCATTGTAATAAGGAAGAACAAATCTGACTCCATATTGGATCTGTTTCTTTTACTTTAAGCTTTGAATTCTATTGCCATTGCTACAAGTTAATCACAAAAGGGATGTTGCCTATAAGCTTAAATTATACATGATGGCATACATCTGAGAATCCTGCCTCCCATGTAATGAGCGTTAAGCTAAAATTTTTTAGTGTAACAACAAATTGTTTTGCTCACAGGAAACATCCTGACCAGGCCTATCTGTGAATGGCTGCAGGCAGGAAGAAATTAACACATCCCCTCCGGAGTCTGACCAGAACCAGGACTTTACCCCCTTCCCTTTTAGTATAAAAGAAGCCTGAATTCTAACTCAGGGAAGATGGTTCTTTGGGATACTAGTCCACCATTTTCTCTGTCTGCTGGCTTTCTGAATAAAGTCGCTATTTCTTGCCCCAGCAACTCGTCTCATGATTTATTGGCCTATCATGCAGTGAGCAGTATGAACTTGGACTCAGTAACATATTGAGCACCCTCTCTCCCCAAAATAAAGTTAATGTCAAATCTTGCGGAAGGGGGTGAGGAAGGCACACTAGTATCAGTGCCACCATCCAAGACTTGAAAAATGCAGGGGTAATTATTCCTGTCACATCCCATTTAAATCACCTATGTGGCATATTCACAAGACAGATGGATTTAGGAGAATGAGAATATATTATTTTTAATTTAATAAGGCTATAATGCTAACTGAAGCTGCAGTTCCATATATATATGTAAGTATACTCTTTTTCTGTCCTCCAAAAGAATTTATTAGTTACTGGGATTATTTCTTCCTTAAATGTTTGGTACAATTTATCACTGGGGCCATCTGGGCCTAGAGTTTTCCTTGTGGGAAGACTTTAAATTATGGATTCAATTTCTTTAATTTTAAAGAATTTTTTCTTTTCTGTTCTTTTTTTAAAATATTTATTTATTTGGTTGCACCAGGTCTTAGTTGCAGCAGGCGGGCTCCTTAGCTGTGGCTCGCTGGCTCCTCAGTTGCAGCATGTGGGCTCCTTAGTTGTGGTATGAGAACTCTTAGTTGCGGCATGCATGTGGAATCTAGTTCTCTGACCAGGGATCGAACCCAGGCCCCCTGCATTGGGAGCGTGGAGTCTTATCCACTGCACCACCAGCGAAGTCCCCTCTTTTATTTTTTTAAATAGTATTATTTGTTTGCTCTTTATTCCTATGTCAGTTTTGATAAATTCTACTTTTCAAGGAATTTTCATTTGATCTAAATCTTCAATAAAATAATGCTTATTTTTTTTCAGTGTCTACATGATTTGTCATTTTTCACATGAATTTTTAGTGCCTTTTTTCTTCATCTTTCTTACCAGACATTTATCTGTTATATTAGTCCATTCTTTTACTTTCAAACATTCTTATGCTTTAGATACACTTTTGTAAAGAGCAAATATTTATTTTTGGAAAAAAAAATTTTTTGGAAATCGTTTGTCTTAAAACTATAGAATTAGACTTCCCTGGTGGCACAGTGGTTAAGAATCCACATTGCCGATGCAGGGGACACGGGTTCGATCCCTGGTCTGGGAAGATCCCACATGCAGCGAAGCAACTAAACCTGTGCGCCACAACTACCAAGCCTGCGCTCTGGAGCCCATGAGCCACAACTACTGAGCCCACGTGCCACAACTACTGAAGCCCGTGCACCTAGAGCCTGTGCTCCACAACAAGAGAAGCCACCACAATGAGAAGCCCGCGCACCGCAACAAAGAGTAGCCCCCACCCGACACAACTAGAGAAAGCCCGTGAGCATCAACAAAGACCCAATGCAGCCATGAATAAATAAATAAATGCTTAAAAGAAAAATAAAACTACAGAATTTAGGGAGTTCCCTGGTGGTCTAGTGGTTAGGATTTGGCGCTTTCAGTGCCATGGCCCGGGTTCAATCCCTGGTCAGGGAACTGAGATCCTGCAAGCCGTGTGGCCTGGCCAAGATTTTAAAAAACAAGCAAAACAAAACAAAACAACAACAACAAAAAACTACAGAATTAAGTTCATTTAATATAACAACTTATCTAATTGGGTTCTACTTTACCATCTTACAATATGGTGGGGGTTTTTTCCTGCCTGTTTAAGTTATTTTTCTCTTTTTCTTGTCTTTTTTAAAAAAATTAAACACCATTTTATTTTTCCCATTACTTTGAAAATATACGATTTTAATATGATATATTACCTTATTAGTTTCCCTAGAAAATAGGGAATTCCCTGGCAGTCCAGTGGTTAGGACTCATCGCTCTCACTGCCAGGGGCCCAGGTTTGGTCCCTGGTCAGGGAACTGAGATCCCACAAGCCGCATGGCCCAAAAAAAAATGAAAGAAAGAAAGAAAATATACCCTCTTCCTGGATAATGCAAGGATCTTAGAATATTTCAATTCTATTTACTTTTCTATTGACTTATATGCTATTGCTGTCATGTATATATTTCAACTACAAAGGACATTACTATTTGACCAGTGTTCATTTGGATTCAACCACATATTTACCTATTTTATTGCTGTTAAACACATTATTGACTGGAGACATATTAATACATCTTTAGAGAGTGATACAATTAACATCACCATGCGAAGTTGTTAGAGCTTAACATTTATCAAGGGTTCATTATACAACTTGTGACTGTCGTTATCATTCACATTTTGCCCCATTAGGTTTTTGTTCCAACCTTGTGTATATTATAAAATAAATTTTTCAAAAATGACACATCACAAAATTTTGAGTGAAGAAGAAGTTTTCAGTGAATTTTATGCAGATACTTTCTCTGATTGTCTGAGCAACATATATACTAATGTCTCAGAAGATGATAGTTCTTCAGAATATAGTTCTGATTCCGACGATGTGAATATTAGGCCAAGAAAAAGACAAAAAACCTTAGTGATTGATTCTGATGTGGAAAGTGAAAATGAAACTCACGGTGCTAGAGAATGCTCCTTTGCTTCCACAGAAGAGTGGACTGAAGACAACATTTCACGAAAATTAGAAGACTTTACAGGTGTGTCAGGTGTAACTATTGAATGTAAATAACCTGCAAAGTGATAGTGAAATAACAGAATTAATTTTTGGCCGGCCAAAATAAAAATCGCCGGTCATGGGCATTAGTTTATGCAAAAATCCCCTGGTCAATAATGAGTTAATCTCGGGACTTCCCTGATGGCGCAGTGGTTAAGAATCCACCTGCCAATGCAGGGGACATGGGTTTGAGCCCTGGTCTGGGAAGATCCCACATGTTGCGGAGCAACTAAACCCGTGCGCCACAACTACTGAGCCTGCGCTCTAGAGCCCGCAAGCCACAACTATTGAGCCCACATGCCACAACTACTGAAGCCCGCGCACTTAGGGCCTCTGCTCCGAAACAAGAGAAGCCACTGCAATGAGAAAGCTGTGCACCACAAAGAAGAGTAGCCCCCGCTCACTGCACTAAAGAAAGCCCACGTGCAGCAATGAAGACCCAACACAGCCAATAAATAAATAAATAAATTTATAAAAATAAATAAATAAAATGCCAATACGATCATGTATTAAAAAAAATGAGTTAATCTCTAACTTTGTCTCTGATCTCTCAATCTGGAATCATTCTCCTTTTGTCTAAAGAACACCTTTCAGAATTTCCTTCAGTGTGGATATGCTGGTTGCAAGCTCAGTTTTTGTTTGAAATGTCTTTATTTTTCTTTCATTCTTAAGAGATATGTTTGCCAGATAAAGAATTTAATTTGACAGTTATTTTCTTTCAGTACGTTGAAGCTATCCATATACTGTCTTCTGGCTTCTATTGTTGCTGTAGAAAACTTAACTGTCTAAAAGGTCTTCGAATGTGTTTTTCTCATTTTGCTTTAAGTTATTATCTTTGTCTTTGGTGTTTTACGGATTTGGGAATCACAGGGTTTCTTGAATCTCTGGACTTACATCTTTCAAATATTGCTTCTACCCCATTCTCTCTTCTCTCCTTCTGGGACCCCACGAAAAGTACATTATACATGATCACTGTATCCTCTTAAAATTTTTTTTCTTTTTTTTGTATTATATTTTTAATCTTGTATTCTCTTTTGTTTTTTATCAGTTCCAAAATTTCTATTTGATTCTTTTTCACATTTGTTATGTCATATTTTTTGAAAATATACTTTCCAGTTCCCTTCTAAAATTTTCAGGCCTGGCTTTTATCTCTAGAACATAATAAACAAATGTTTTATAGTCTGTCTGATAATTCCAAAATCTGGAGTCCCTATAATCTCTTCCTTGCTTCTGCTGGCTCTCACTCATATTATGTATCTAGTTATCTTTCTTTCTTTGCTGAGCACTTTATTTTAAAACTTTATCGTAGAAATAATTTGAGATCTAGTCTGATTTTATCTTCTTCCAGAGAGAATTTTCATTTGGTTCTGCCAGGTGGCTGAAGGCAACAGAATTCCTTATTCCAAATTCAAAATTTTAGGTTTCCCTTGGCCAACCAGAAAAGAAGTCAGGCTACAGACCTCGTAAGAACTGTTTTCCTTCCAGTTCACCCTCACACCCAGGGTGTAGCCCTTTGAAATGCTGACCTAATGCAAGAGTTGTTTACCAGGTACCAGGTTCCACAACCTCTGCAAGAGCTGAATTGATATTATAGAGATATAGGTAGATTTCTAGATAAATAAGCATGTGGCTATATCACCCACTGTGCCCAGTGATCTCTGCATCATAGTATTTACACACTTGGGAAGGTCCCTCCTACATTGTACCAGGGTTAGTCTCTGTGACCAATGGTAGAAGTGATGGTATATCATAAGATTATAAAAGGTTATAAAAGACTGGCCTCTGTCTTGGGGTCTCTATCTCTCAGTCTGGGGGAAGCAAGCTTCTACAGTGTAAGCAGTCCCATCCAGAGGGCTTCAGCCAAGAGCCGACAAGGAACTGAGGCCTGACAACCATACAAATGAGCTTGGAATTGGATTCTCCAGTCCTATTTGAGCTCTCTATCCAACAGTTTGTGACTACAAACTCCTGAGACCCTGAGCCAGAATCAGAACACAGCTGAGCTGCTTCCAGATTCCTGACCCACAGAAATTGTAAGATGATAAATATGTTTGTGTTTTAAGCTGCTGAGTTTTAGGGTGACTTGTTATGCAGTAGATAACTAAAACACCCAGCTTTTCAAATTGTCTTCAGCAAAGAGTTCGTCTGCATTAACTACTTTGTTGTTCCTGGAAGCAGAACTTTTGACATTCTGTTTATTTTTCTCCTTCCCTAACATCTTCAAGATTGGGTAAATTTTTAAATTCCATTTTACCTTTAAGTGTTTCAGAAGTTATACACTCTATTCCTATCCATTTAGTGGTTATGCTTAAAGTTTTAACATGACTACTTCAAGAACAATATACTGAACTTAAAACTAAACTCTGATCATACTCTCCCATCTTAAATGTTATAGTGAATATTTTAACTACTTTGGCTTTTACTTTCCAAATTAGACATTTTTATTTTTTATACAGTTAATGTTTTCATTAGATTTATCCACGTATTTACTTTTTTCACCCTTCCTTCTTGAATTTCAGGCTTCCTTTGGGATAATTTTCTACCTTTTTTGAAGTACATTCTTCAGAGGTTTTTCTAGTAAGAATCTGTTGGTGATAAACTCTCTGCTTTTCTGCAAATATTTTTGCCTTCATTCTTGAATAGAAGTTTAGCTAGATACATAATTCTGGCTTTACACCTATTTTTTCAATCAGTTGGGATGTTAAGGACTTCTATTTTTTACTCTACTGTTTTACTTTACTGTTCAGCTACTCTACTGACTTCTGGTTTTCATCGTTGCTATTGAGAAACCTGTTATACGTCTATTTGCGATTTTTTAAGTAGATAGTATTTTACATCTGATTTTTTTTTTTTTTTTTAATTTTTTGGCCGCACCGCATGTGGGATCTTAATTCCCTGACCAGGGATCAAACCTGTGCCCCCTGCAGTGGAAGCACAGAGTCTTAACCACTGGACCTCCAGGGAAGTCTCTATACCTGATTATTTTAAACACTTCTCTTTGTCTTGAGGGTTCTGATGTTCCACCAACATGTGTCTTAATGTTGATTTTGTTTATCCTGCTTGCATTCATGTGCTTCCTGAATCTGAGACTCATGTCTTAATCAGTTTTGGAAAATTCTCAGACACTATATTGTCAAACATAGGTCTCTCCCCAGTTTTCTCCACTTTATTGTTCTGGAACTCTAAATAGACCTCCTTGTTCTATCTTTCCTATGTCTTAACTTCTCTAATTTCTCTTTTCTATAGTCTACCATTTGTTTTCTATATTACCTGTAGTAATTTCTTTATATCTACCTTCCAGTTCATTATTTCTTTCATTTGTGTCTTTTTTTAACCTGTTTTTAAAATGTGCTTTGTGGCCCATTCTTTTGAGTTTTTAATGTGGGATGGCTGGCCATATTTATTTATTTTATATTTTTTAAAAACCAATTAATCTATAATCCAATCACTCAAATATTATCTAAAACCTCTACCTATATACTCCTCCTCATTCCATTCCCTGGCCTGCTCTCTCAGAATTACATTATGTATTTGTGTTTATCATTTCCTTTAGTTGTAGCTATGGCTTAGATTTGCTTGTCCTTGAATTTTCTATAAAGCTTATCATACTATATTAAGTTTATTTCAATGATTATAACTTTCATTTATCGAAATTATCTTTGGCTCTTTTTAAAATCTGCCACATTATTTTTGATAGTCCCTTGTTTGTTGCACATGTTTTTGTTTCCTTCTTTTGTTTATCTAAATGTTTTCAATGTCATTTCATACTATACATTGTAAAGATAAATAAAAATTATTTTTTCTGTTTATACAGGAAAAAGAAACCATTTCCGCTCTCTCCCTCCTTCTAAGAGTGTTTCCTAGGAAAATCTAAAGAGCCTAAATTCTCACTCTAACCTTTTGGAATGTAAATAAGTCTCTCTGAAGGCCTGGGCTTCAGCTGTTTTGAAATGTAAACACCTAGGAAGATACAGCTTCACCTTGGGAGCTTAAAGTAGATGTAACCATTTGTTTCTCAGTAAAATAAAAGTTTTATTTTTCTTTTGGATGAGGACAACTAATTAAACAAATGGCTACCACAAATTCCAAGTGAACTTAGGGTGAAGGAATGTGAAAAAATAAAAACTTAACTAAGAAGGATCTGGCCACAAACTGTGATGTCAAATCCTCCTATGGAAAACAGGTTACCATTAATCCAAATAGTAAGTGATAATTGTGCTGCCAAATGAAAAATAGGGTACTACTGATCCCAAAGCCTCATGTTATATGCTAGCTAAAAATAGCGTGAGAGAAAAGGATTATAACTAGCTTAGCTGTATAAATTGTGTGAGGTCTTATTCTGATTTGGTAGTTTCTTGTGGATTATCTATATACAGCTATTTTATAATGTGTTTATTCAACAATAAATGTGTTTGCTTTCTTTCCACGGTGATGTGAAGAGGTCTCTCTTTGTTGGTAAGCTTTTTACTTCCCCAACAATATCTAATAATTCCAACACCTATGGACTGTAATTTTTCTCTTTGTTGTTTCTCATCATCATCTCATGCTTGGCATTTCTTAAGAGTGTGGGAATTCAGGGGGCCTGGGTTGAGACATTCCTGTGGAAATTTGAGTTTGTTTTTGCCAGACACCAGAATACACTGCCCATACACAACTACTTTGCTCATTTTTCTGCTAGAGGTTCCTCAGACCATGCAGGTAAAATAAAATCAAACCCTAAACCTGCATGAGGGCAGACCTGTGGTTATGAATTATCAGGGGATACTTTTTCTTCCCACCCAGTACAAGGCCAAGCTAGACAAGACTAACTTGCTTCTTCCCTTTGCCAGTAAGCAGACTATATTTTATCCTTTAGATTCAAGTGTTCCAGCGTTATGCAGGGGTCTCAGCCAACCTTCCCCTCCCCTCTCCCCCACTCCTCCCTTGTATAAGCTTTACTTCTATTCCTCAGAGCTGCTCTTAAAGCCTAAGGCTATTTCACTTCAGCAAACGTCCATAAAGTGGCTCTAGAAATCAGCTTATGCTTATCACAGTTTTCAGTTCTTATTCCCTGCCTCACCCCTGCCCCCAACCAGATTTCCCTCACTTTCTTGCAACCTCATTATATTTTGATTTGAGGGGGTGGTATTTCACTCGATTTTTTTCATCACGAAGGTTTTTAAAAATATGTCACCCATTGTGTTGCTGGAAGGAGAAATCTAAGGCATTTGTTTTATAATGGTTATACCTCTTACCAGCCACTACTCTAGGAAAAGATGGAGGTAGAGAGAACAGATATATGAATATGAAACACAGCAACTTGCAGAATATTACTGTTCTCCTCAACTAATTCTCTCAGGTATCTTGAATACACTGTAAGCACTATGAATCTCTTTAGAACCTGAATACACGGCTACTAAGCACAAATTTTATGGTATCTGCTTTACTACAGGAATGTGCCAAGTGTTCATTTTTGCTCTTGTTCTCTTTCTCCTCATTTTCCCATTACTTTCAATAACAAGACTCTTAATCCACAATTCCCTTAGTTAAAAGTATTAGGAACTTCTGGTTTTCTATTCTCCCCCTCATAGGAATAAACTTGAAATGTCAATCAATTCACTAGGCCAGTTGATTAATTGCTACTTCTACATGACCTGCAGTACCAGCACTATGCTGTTACTCCCCATCAGTCCATTGAACAAAGACTAGTAACTTCTGATACCACAAACACAGAAGATTTTAATAGGACAATTACCTATTTAAGGACCAAGTATTCCTTGAAGGGATATGGGCGGCAATATCAGGACTTGGCTTCAGAATTATAGGCTGAATTTGCAAAGTGTTGCTAAGCTTGGTCTTTCAAAAACTTGGGTACCTAGCCAAATGAGCCTACTTCAGTAGTACACTTAAACACTATCTTGGTCCCCTCCAAAAGGCACAAAACGTCTTGAATATTCAAGTTGTGATTTCTGCTCTGTTTTATAGCACACTTCTGTGGCAGCAGTGTGTGAGATTAGAGAGAGGGAAATGGGAAATCGGGACACAGTTAGAAAACAATAAAAATAATCTAGTCATATGGGGAAATAAACGGTCTGGAGCAAAAATTATAGGAACTGTGGTTTAAGGGGGATCTGAGACAATCTAGGTTAACCTCCTGGTATCTATTGCTTAATCTGGAGGCGAGAGGAAGATGGTAGACTGTTAGCTCCACGACAGAAGAAGTCCCCGCTGATTTACTCCACGTTTCTAGACAGTGCCTGGCACATAATATGCATTCAATAAACACTTGACTGAATGAATACGGCAGCGTTAGACAGAATATGGGAAAGGAGGAAAAATGCATTCGAACTCGGGGGGAACTTAATTTGAGGGAGAAGGGAGTCGAGAAATTTCCCACTGACAAAACGGAGCATGTCAGGAAGGGGAGCTAGTTCTGGAGGAAAAGTATGATTACTGGAAGTTGTAGTGATCAAAACTGCATTTCTAATATTAGAATTAGAATTTCTAATATTAGTTACCCAACCAGGGGTTATTTATCTAAAGGCCAACCACATTAGCTTACTTGAACATGACCTTCGCCTAGGTTAGCTGGGATGCAAATTCTCTCTACATTTCCAAGAATTCTCTAACCACGTAAAAATGTTTCTTCCTGGAAGCTGTTCGCACACACTCCTCGCTTTCTGCACACAAACGCGAGAAGCAGGTGTTGGCAGAAAAGACGCCGGCAGCTGAAGAACCAGAGCTATAATCCAGTCTCTGCCTCAACTGCCGCACCTGCCCCAGTCTTCTGGGCTCCATCAAGGGGAGATTTGGAAGAAGATGACTTAAAGTCACAGGGTGGAAGCAAAACAAGAACAAGGTCAGGAGCTCGTGTCCAACTCTTTAACTCCTGGTTCCGGATTATTTCTCCGGGGTGCAGCTGGCGCCAGCCGCGGAAATACGACCGAGTCTGGGTAAAGGTCGCCAGGTAGGGATGATAGCCAGGAGACCTCTAGGTTTGTCAGAGTCGACCGTCTCCCTCTAAGCAGGCAAAACGTGCGGCTCAAACAGCATTACGTCAACCAGCAGGAGACCCGTTACCTTACAGGCTTATGCCCTCGATCCACCCCTCGACTCCGCTCCACCCTCCCAGTCGGCACGCGCATGCACCCTGAGGCCCGAGGTTGATGTCAGCCCCTCCCGGCACAACCTCGGTGTCGTACCTCTAATGGCCTGTCGTAACTGCCGGGAAGGAAAGGCCGGGAGAGGAGGGGCATTCACGCTGTTCCCCTCACGGTGCTAGCCGGCAGCGCGCGCGCAGGGTCCTGACTCAGCCCCGCAGACCCGAGCCAATGGGGGGCGGCGACGTCACTACGTATCAGTTCGCCGGGCCGCACGTCAGGAGGGCAGAGGGCGGAGCGAGTTTGGTTGCATTTTCACCCATACATAGGCGCGGACCGGCGTGTCCTTGGGATTAGAGAGTGGGACGTTCGGCTTGCGAGCGGGAACGGCTTAGTCGTACACAGAGAAAGAACGGTGGGCGCGGGGCGCGGAGGCCACGGCGGGCGAGAAACCTAGCCATGAGGCCGCGCGCCTGCGTGGGGGGCGCGCGGGTGGACTGAGGCCCGTGGGCGGGGGCCGGGTGGGGGACAGGGAGTGGGGGACCCCGGACTGCGCCCAGCCCGGCGGGCTACGGCGTGAGGTGGGGCGGGACCCTACCTAGGTTGTGGCGTGGTCTCGGTCAAGGTCCTGAAAGCTCGGAGGCGGCTTGTTCGCGGTTCTCTCCGAGACGCGGGCCCTACGTTGTCGGGACTGCGGGGCTATGGCAATGATAGACAAGATTTTCTCCGGAGTGAGGGCGGGAGTTGGGGGACGGTGCGCAGCGCTTCACGTCCTCTTTCTAAGAGAGCAAAAGCTCCTGCTCTTCCAATAAGTCATTACTTTTCCTGGCCACCTGTCGCTTCCCCCCTTAACCTGCTCAGGCACCTCGGAGAGGTAGGTTTCATCACAGTCTCCTTGAAACTGGCTTGGATGGATGACCTCGTGGTCTCCGCCGGCGATCCCAGAGCCCATTCTTGGAGAATGGGCATTCCCGGGGAGACGTCAAAAGCCTGCTGCTGGCCTCCCACCCACAGCAAGGCAATTTAGAGGGACCTGAACAGGCTGAATCAACCATTATTTCCCTTTTTGTAAAAATGTATTTTGCCTTATCTTCAGAGAGAGGTGACTTTAAATTGTAGTATGAATAATTAGACCGCCTTAAAAGTTGGAATTTTGGTGGTTTGGGTTTAATATATTCACAGTTCAGCTTATTCAGATTTGTGACTTTTTGTGACCTTGATGTCATCTTTTGAAATGGTTTTGAAGTAGGTTCCTAATTTGCTTTCATCACTTATGTCAACTGGAAAAAAATGCACAACGTAAGAGTTGTAAGTTCTATTTGGGGCAAAATGAGGACAAGAGACTGGGAGACAGCATTTCTTTTTTTTTTTTTTTTCTCGGCCCCAGCATGCGCTTGTGGGATCTTGGTTCCCCAACCAGGGGTTATTTATCTAAAGGCCTGTTTTGCCAGTTTTTCCCAGACCACAGAGTGCCTCATTCCTGATCTCTACCCTGAACTCTTCAGGATGTGTTGAAGGTCAAAAGCTGCAGTGGCTTGTGCCTTAATGCTTGTAGAGGCAGATGTCAAGTGCCAATTTTTAGTTGACACACACACACAGACGTGTTTTTAAGGAAGTTCTTCCAGATAGTGTTTTTTGTATTAAAGAATCTTTTGCAAGTGAACTAAGTAAAACAAAATTCAACCTGGTATATAATGTCATAAGTTTGCAGTGAGTTAGTGGCTGGAGTTGATCATTGGTTTACACTTTTTTTACTTGGAGAAAAAATTAATTGAGTCTTTCATTTTTAGATTTAAAAATGTGTGATGTTGAGAAGGGCAAGAAGATTTTTGTTCAGAAGTGTGCCCAGTGCCATACTGTGGAAAAGGGAGGCAAGCACAAGACTGGGCCAAATCTCCATGGTCTGTTTGGGCGAAAGACAGGTCAGGCTGTCGGATTCTCTTACACAGATGCCAACAAGAACAAAGGTAAGAGGGGGACCATTGTTAACTAACACAAGCACAAATTGCATGAGTGTAACCTTTGGTAAACACTTTTTCAGGAGTGTGACATACTTAACAATACATCCCTCCTTGTTTAGGCATCACCTGGGGAGAGGAGACGCTGATGGAGTATTTGGAGAATCCCAAGAAGTACATCCCTGGAACAAAAATGATCTTCGCTGGCATTAAGAAGAAGGGAGAAAGGGCAGACTTGATAGCTTATCTCAAAAAAGCTACTAATGAGTAATAGTTGGCCACTGCCTTATTTATTATGAAACAAATGTCTCATGACTTTTTATGTGTACCATATTTAAATTGATCTCATACACTAGAATTCAGATCATGAATAGCTGATGTAATATTTCTGTCCTGATTTAAATAAGATTGGCTTGTGGCTAAATGAATATGGTCAGCTTTTTGAATTTTGATAGTAATTCTGGTTCAGCAAGTACTATCACTGTTTTCCCCTTCTAAAGAGATGATTAAACTTGAATACGGAATGTTAAACTTTTCAGGGATATGGTGAATGCCTTCTCAAACCCTATAGGAGATTGGTTTTATATTTAGATTTCTATAACTGGTTATATTAATATATTTAAATATTGAGAAGCTCCCTTCATTGTCTCATAGACCAGCAAGATTCACCTGTGTTTCAAGTTGTGTTCATTCACCTGTTAAGGCAAGGGCTGAAGATACGCTGACAATGTCCACTTTATCTTTTTGGTCCTAACTATGCCAATTTAATTAAAATTCTCCATCTAAAATATTGCGTTTTACTTAATGAAGGGCATTTTAGTGTGGTTTATGTATAGCATCAGATAAAGAATATTTAGTACTTCTCACATTTTATAGATGATCTTTAAGATCAGATGCTTTTAAAATTCACTGTGACATGATAGGTTGGGAAATTTGCTTGTGAATTCTTTACAAAGTCAGACTAAGTTAAAATTCAGGATTGTCTTTTAAACAGGTATTCAGAAACACAACTAGAACTACTATAGATGTGTGATTGGTAATGGTGCTTTTGCCAACTCAGAAGGGTTAAGGTAGAGGAGCTGTACCATTAGCACAGATTTGTAAATTATCTGATCATAAGGCTTGAGAATTAAAAACAAAGTCACAGATCATGATTTTTCTAATGTGCTTGATTTACTGACATACCAAAATGGTTGAAAAATATAATACCTCAAAATACGCAGCATTGTTACTAGTCATAGTACTAGATTGTGTTTACTTGGTCTTCTAGGACAGCCTGCACTAGAACACTTCAGTAATCCACCCAGTTTCTTTGGCCAGAATGAGCACTGCAGCATTTATGCCAAATGTAGAAAGAAGAATGTGTTTCTGGCCATAGTTTTGTGGTATGTACAGTACATGGTTGTAGTATATGTACAAAATTATTTCATACACAGTTTGTGCTGTACCTGTTTAGAGTAGTCCCTAGAAATTTTATGGAATGGTGAGCTTGAACTAAGCCATGAAGAATGCTGAGAGAAATTCTCAGTGGGGGAAGTAAGTCTGTGCCGGTGGTGAGAGCCATCTCTTTGTGTGACAGTGAGGAAACCAGGAAGAAGCCTTATCAAAGGTGATGGGGATGAGTAGGTAGGCCTGTAAGGCCTGACAAAGCACTTTGTAACTTGTGACTCTTATTTTCAGTCATTGGAGAAATGTGAGAAAGCAGTCAGTCTGGAAACATGTGCAGAAACAGTTTGGGGAAGCAAAAGAAAGCCTGCTGTAATTCAGGTGATATCCAGAGACGGTGTAGCAATTAGCTTCTGAGAGAGTTCTGGACCAATATGGGAAGACATGGAGACCAGGGAACTGATTTATTTCTGTGTTTCCCAAGTCAACTAAGGCCTATGCTGGCAGAGGATTGCTGAGTCCCTGCTGCTTTCTAGGCCAGTTGTACTCAATAAGTGCCTCTAGTGATTTATAAGTTCCTATAGTTAATTCAAAAGAAGGGACATTCCTAGCTGTAAGGGGTGTGTGCTCTCTTAGAAATAAAGAAACCCAAAAAGCTAGCACCGTATAACCCACATGTCTTCATTCCTAGTGTCTCTTCAGAGGTGGCTTGGTGAGTAGTATCAAAAGTGAGAGCCAGGTGTATTTAAGAAGTGTTTCTTCCAGGTGCCCCCTATATTCTGGATTTTGTCTAGAATAGCACTATCCAATACAGCTTTCTGTGGTGACAGACTGAATATGTGCTGTCCAGTTAGCCACCAACCAGGTGTAGTTATGGAATTTGGGTAGTGTGGCTACAGAACTGAATTTTTATTTTATTCAACTTTAATCAGTTTAGGTTTGCATAGCCACAGATGACGAGGGTGTTTACAGCACAGGTCTAGAACTAGAACCATGCGTGGTCTATAACAAAAGTGCTTCCTCTGAACTCTTTGTTTTCCTAATCTAGGATTCTTACAAGTACACTAAGTGCCCTTGAACACTGATTCCAATTCCTGTCTCTAAATCTGATATGCTCACCTTTATAATTTTACTATACATTCTACATATTCCATTCATAAGTTGGCAATTTATTTTAGTTAGGTGTTATTCTCATGGTATGTAGCGATACACCTTTTATATATATATTTTTTTTTTTAATTAATTTATTTATTTATTTTTGGCTGTGTTGGGTCTTCGTTTCTGTGCGAGAGCTTTCTCTAGTTGCGGCAAGCGGGGCCGCTCTTCATCGCAGTGCACGGGCCTCTCACTGTCGCAGCCTCTCTTGTTGTGGAGCACAGGCTCCAGAGGCGCAGGCTCAGAAGTTGTGGCTCACGGGCCTAGTCGCTCCGCGGCATGTGGGATCTTCCCAGACCAGGGCTCGAACCTGTGTCCCCTGCATTGGCAGGCAGATTCTCAACCACTGCGCCACCAGGGAAGCCCAGTGATACACCTTTTTGTCATCCTTTTCCTCAAACTTTTCTTCAGTTTCGTTATAGACATTATATTGTACATTTTCGCTTTAACCCCTAAAGATTGTTGTAAATTGAAAAGGGTGTCATGAAATTCACATGCTGTCTATGAAGAGGCCTTACCAGTGGCTCACCCTCCCCAGTTGACTAGGCTAAAGCTGTTTCATATCAGTCAAGGTCACACAAGAGTAAACCAAAACCAACTTAGCTACAGCTTAGCTTCATTTCTAGTGATGAGGTCTTTTGGCTCTTCATATTAGAGTACCTTGAGATACCAAGTAAGATTGCTGAGCACAGAATAAGAGTGGCTATTAAGGTACAGTTCATACAGGCAAGGCTGATGCCTATATGAACTAAAGTTGGCTATTTTAGTCACATTAGAGGTCTCAGTATTGGAACTGGAAGAGATCTTAGAGACTCTTAGAATCCAACTGCACTATTATACAGATGAGAGGTGAAATTAACCTTATTTAGGCTCAGGGAACTATGGGAACTACTCAGTTGAGCTGGACCACCAACAGGACCTGGTAGTCCATCCTAGCAAATCACAGAGCAGGGGAACTGAGGCATATGGCAGATACCTGGGTTTGGAGAGGGATAGGGTTAGTAACACCTATTAGTAACTCAGTCCTGAAACACCCCTACAGTGAGCTGTGACGCCTTCCTCTTGAGGGGCTGAGGTATGCTGTGGGCAGGAGGCAAGTAGCCTGGGGTGGGACATAGCCCATACCCTTTTCCAGAGTGTTGCTCCCTTCCCACATGTGAGGAGCCCTCCTGCCTGGGAGCTCACTTGAGGGGTTCTGGACCCAAAGTGGCCATAGTCAGGTGCTCTTGCTCCAGTGACCTGGTTATAAAGTCCTCAGGGGAGGGGAGCATGCACTGCCTCCTTTTCCATCCCTCTGGATTTGTTACCATTTTTCTTGCACTCAACACCTGCCAATAAAGATTGTCTACACTGTAAAATAGATAGCTAGTGGGAAGCAGCCGCATAGCACAGGGAGACCAGCTCGGTGCTTTGTGACCACCTAGAGGGGTGGGAGGGAGACGCAAGAGGGAGGGGATATGGGGATATATATATACGTATAGCTGATTCACTTTGTTATACAGCAGAAACTAATAAAACAATGTAAAGCAATTATACTCCAATAAAGATGTTAAAATGTATACTAAGAAAGATTAAAGAAGTTAAAAAAAAACAGATTGTCCACACTGGAAAAAACTAGGTGAGTGACATAGCTGAAACCACCACCAAGATACTTTGACCACAGTTTGGTCTTAGTCTAACCCAGTTTTACCAGACATTTTAATGGGCTGCTTCATTTTTGCTCTTTCTTTATTCATTAGAAATGTGCCTGTGTTCACATTGGTACCATTAAATATGTGTCTATAGCTGGAACAGTGTCCTTTGAAAAACGACCATTGGACTAGTTAATTTTATTTGTGGTGTAACAAAGAATGCTGGGTTTGGGATTGGAAAATATGTGTTTAGAGTAGGGGTTAGTAAGCAGCCCATTGTCCCAAAGTTTTCGTAAATAAAACTTTATTGGAACATGGCCACATTTATTCATTTATGTCTTAACTAGGGCTGCTTTTGTGCTACAACATCAGAATTGAGTAGTTGCAACAGAGACTGTATGGCCCACAAAGCCTAAAATCGTGACTGGCGCTCACAGAAAGAAGTTCTCGGCCCCTGGTTTAGAGCTTTGCAGTTACTTTTTTTTCTGCCATCTGGAGAATAGGAATAACCTATACCTCATAAGATTGCTGTTGATTGTTCACTGAGTGGCCTCTGAAAGCTCTTAACTGGTAAGCACTGGAATAATTTGTTTATTTTATATCCTCATCAAATTCCTTGAAAGTCACATAGTGGAAAATTAGGTTAACAGTTACCTAATTGTCGTGTCTGGCTTTCTTTTCTATTCTCAAATGGCTCTGATGACTCTAGGACATTTGACACCCTAGACTGCTCTTATTTTTTTTACCTCCCTCATTTAAATTAATTTCACATACTCATGGAATAAAATACATAGGCATCATAAAACCTTTATACACATATAGCTGTAACTGTCTGTTAGTAATCCAAATCAGCATGACATTTTACCCAAATTCCAGTCCCATCACTAAATTGCTTTATAGTTATAAGGTATAGTCACATTTCATTTCATCCTCACTAACTCATAAGGTATATGGAACAAGAATTGTCCCTATTTTATAGCTAAGTAAATAGGCTCAGGTTGTTACTGCCAGAGGTCACACAGACACAGGTACATTACCTTGGTAGTATCACACGTACTGACACTGCCTTTTCATGGTTATGAAACTTCATGTTAAGTGAGTCATCTCTATCAGTCTTTTTTTTTTTTTAATTATTTATTTTTGGCTGCGTTGGGTCTTCATTTGCTGCTTGCAGGCTTTCTCTAGTTGTGGCTCGCGGTGGCTACTCTTCATTGCGGCAGGCGGGCTTTTCATTGCGGTGGCTTCTCTTGTTGCAGAGCACGGGCTCTAGGCACACAGGCTTCAGTAGTTGTGGCTCACGGGCTCTAGAGCGTAGGCTCAGTAGTTGTGGCGCACGGGCTTAGTTGCTCCGTGGCATGTGGGATCTTCCCAGACCAGGGCTCGAACCTGTGTCACCTGCATTGGCAGGCAGATTCTTAGCCACTGCGCCACCAGGGAAGTCCCTATTAGCCTCTTTATGGAACTCCCACACCTCCTTTTGTTGCTAGAGACAGGGCTTTCTCCAGGCCTCTGCAGTAATGCAGCCCTCACAAGTGGAGTCTGCATGTTCTTCACACTGTCCACAGCAGAGGCTTTGTGGTCTTGGTATCTTCCAGATCTGCATTCTCCATTTCCACACCTGATCTGGGTACTGTTTGAGAAAATCACACACTTCTATTGATTGCACCCCTGTAAACTTATCTTTGATTCAACTGAATCGGCGGAAACCCTGTGCAATTGTCCTTTTATATATTCATTCTCTCCCTGTTTTCCTCGTGGTTAATTTAGAAGGTCATCATGCTCCTCAAGCTTATCTCACTGGTCTCCCCTGCTCTCACAGCAGATGGCCTTGCCTCCCATTTCAGATAGGAATTCTCTACTTCCTGAATACAAGGAAGGATTTTGTCAAAACCTTTGAACTTCACAGAACTTCTTTCTGTGAAGTTCTAGGCATCATAAAACCTTTGTCCCTACTTTCAACAATGTTGTTCTTAATTCAGATATGATTCAGAATGTTCAATTACATCAAAACGTAGCTCCATATGTTACGGACGCCCCAGCATGGTCAATCTAACACCCATTCCCAACCCCCTTGTTCTCTGCCTCCCTCTCCCATATAAAATGAAAGAGATAAATGCTTGCTTTCATTTCAGTGCAGGAACTTTGCATTGAGAGCTACACTCCAACAGAACAAATTCACTGCCTAAGTTCTGGAAATTATGGCTTTTCTTATTCAGTTTATAAGTTTAATGAAATTCAGGACACCTACCTGAATCAGGCAGGGGTAATACGTCTGGACCAAGAGATGACAAATCTTTCCAGTTTGGGATGATAGGGGAAATCTATAGATTTCTGAGTCACCTGCCTATGGCATGAGTTGGGGCATACGGTATTGTCTGTAAGACAAGAATTTCTTGTTCTTTTTACTGGTTAGTGTTGGAAGAAGACAGCCTAAGGGTCTGATTTCTCTGCTGATGCTGCTTAACAGGATCTTAGACACATTAGCTCTTCTGTGCCTTAAGTTTCCTCATCTGCAAACTGACCTTAATTATATTAGTCCTTAGGATTATTGTGAGGCATACACAAGTGAATGTGCTTGGCGTGTTGCCTTGCACTCAGTAAATCCTTAAATGTTAGCTAATTTTGAACTGGTTGGACAGGGCAGTTTGTCAAATTAGCAGTTGGGCAGATTGCGTGGAAGGGAGAGGACGCTTACTGGGATGACTTTTTTAACTGAAGTGATTTAGGGGGAGAGAAGTGTCTGGAATTAGAGATTTATTTCCATGGCTCAGGTCCATAATTCTAATAACTCACTCATTAGGTGATGTCTCATTCTCTATTAGTGACCAGGACCAAGAATCAATGAAGTACAACCTTCACCAATGCCATTTACTTTGAGAGCTTTTTTGAGGGGGTCTGAGACATTTGGTCAAAAGGTTAAATGGGCACCTAATTTCCATAGACTCATCGTCTAAATATGTCTAACTTTTCCAGTAACCTAACACAGACATAGTTTTTAATACTGTATTTACTAGGATTATGCCAGCCCTAGCCAACTTGTCCTGAACCTTTGAGGGTAATCTCAAGAAAGGAGACAAATCAATATGGAAATACATGCATTAGAGGCAGTTTAGACTAGGAAATGTTTAGGAGGCTGGTTCCAGCCCACCACTATTCCCTGTCCCAGAAAGATTTATCTGTAGGCTTAATCCAGGTGATAGCAGGGTCCACCTGTAAGCTTCTTACCTCACAATGGTTGCTGACTTGTCTTGAGCAATATTCAGTAGTTATAGGGCTAAAGAATGTTGGTTCTGGAAACCAGCACCTCATATAATTCTTGGATGGGGCATGTGTGATATAAGAAAATATCACTATGCTAACCAAACAAACACTGTATGCTGTGTACACAGGTTAGAGACTGGGAAGAGATCTATGGGAAAGATTTTTAACTTACGAGCCTCCTGAATCAGACTAGGTTAGGAGACTTAATTTTTTGGTATGCACGTAATAATATTAAGGGGAAAAAAGATATTTAAAGAACCAACGCTTACAAATAAATAACCTAAATTTACACCTAAAGGAACCAGAAAAAGGAGAACAAACAAAACCCAAAGTTAGTAGAAGGAAGGAATAAAGATCAGAGCAGATATAATGAAATAGAGACAGACAGAAAGAGAGGAAGAAAGAAAGAAACTAAGAGTTGGTTCTTTGAAAAGATAAACAAAATTGATAAACCTTTAGCCAGACTCATCCAATAAAAAAGAGAGAGGGCCCAAGTAAAATCAAGAATGAACGAGAAGCCTCTTTCAACTGACACCACAGAAATATAAAGGATCATAAGAGATTACTATGAACAACTATACACCAATAAAATGGACAACTGAGAAGAAATGGATAAATTCCTAGAAACATACAAACTCCCAAGACCAAGTCAGGAGGACGTAGAAAATACGAACAGACCAATTAGCAGGAATGAAATTGAATCAGTAATTAAAAAAAGAAAAACAAACAAAAAAACTCCTAATGAGCAGAAGTCCAGGACAAGATGGCTTTACAGGTGACTTCTACCAAACACTTAAAGAAGAGTTAATTCATCCTTCTCAAACTATTCTGGAAAATTGAAGAGGAAGAAATGCTTCCAAACTCATTCAATGAGACCAGCATCACCCTGATACCAAAACCAGACAAAGCTGTAAAAAAAAAAAAAAAATTACAGGTCAATATCATGGATGAACATAGATGCAAAACTCCTCAGCAAAATATTAGCAAACTGAATTCAACAATACTCTAAAAGGATCATACACGATGATCAAGTGGGATTTATTACAGGGATGCAAGTTTCGTTCAATATATGCAAATAAATCAATGGGATACACCACATTAACAAAATGGAGAATAAAAATCACATGATCCTCTCAATAGATGTCAAAATTAAACATCCATTCATGATAAAAACTCATCTAAGTGGGTATAGAGGGAACATATCTCAACAAAATAAAGGCCATTTATGACAAACCCACACCTAACATCACACTCAATAGTGAAAAGCTAAAAGCCTTTCCTCTAAATTCAGGAACAAGACAAGGATGCCCGCTTTCACCATTTCTATTTAACAGTATTGGAAGTCCCAGCCACAGCAATCAGATAAGTAAAAGAAATATAAGGCATCCAAATTGTAAGGAAAGAAGTAAAACTCACTATTTGCAGATGATGATACTATATCTAGAAAATTCTAAGGATGTCACCAAAAAACTGTTAGAACTAATAAATGAATTAAGTTGCAGGATACAAAATTAATATACAGAAATCTGTTGCATTGCTATACACTAACAATGAACTGGTAGAAGGAAAAAATAAGAAAACAGTCCTACTTACAATTGCATCAAAAAGAATAAAATACCTAGGAATAAATCTGACCAAGGAGGTAAAAGACCTGTACTTGGAAAACTGTAAGACATTGATGAAAGAAATTGAAGACAACACAAATATATACTGTGCTCATGGATTGGAAGAATTAATATTGTTAACATGACCATACTACCCAAGGCAATCTAGAGAGTCAATACAGTCCCTATCAAAATACCAGTGGCATTTTTCACAGAACTAGACCAAATTCTAAAATTTGTATGAAAACCTAAAAGACCTCAACTTGTTTTGTCTTTCTCAAAACAACCTTGAGAAAGAACAAAGCTGGAGGTATCACACTCCTTGATTTCAATATTACAAAGCTACAGTCATTGAAACAGTATGGTACTGGCACAAAAACAGACCCATTGATCAATGGAACAGAATAGAGAGTCCAGAAATGAACCCACACTTACATGGGCAATTAATCTATAACAAAGGAGGCAAGAATCTGCAATGGGGAAAAGACAGCCTCTTCAATAAGTGGCATTGGGAAAACTGGACAACTACATGTAAAAGAACCAAATTGGATTGCTTTCTCACACTATACACAAAAATAAACTCAAAATGGATTAAAGACTTAAATGTAAGACCTGAAACCATAAAACTCCTAGAAGAAAATGTAAGCAGTATGCTCTTTGACATCAGTCTTAATATTCTTTTGGAAATGTCTCCTAAGGCAAAGGCAACAAAAACAAAAGTAAGCAAGTGGGACAACATCAAACTAAAAAGCTTTTGCACAGCAAAGGAGACTGTTAACGAAAAGGTTACCTACTGAATGGGAGAAGGTATTTGCAAAGGATATATCTGATAAGATGTTAATATCCAAAATATCCAAATAACTTATACAACTCAACATAAAAAAAAAAACAAAAACCCAACTTGATTGAAAAATGGGCAAAGGACTTGAATAGGCATGTTTCCAAAGAAGACTTACAGATGGCCAACAGGTGCATAAAAAGATGCTCAACATCACTAATCATCACGTAAATGCAAATCAAAACCACAACGAGCTAACACCTCACACCTGTCAGAATGGATATTATCAAAAAGACAAGAAATAGCAAGTGTTGGGGAAGGATGTGGAGAAAAGGGAACGTGTGTGTTGTTAGTGGGAGTGTAAGTTGGTGCAGCCACTATGGAAAACAGTATGGAGTTTCCTAAGAAAATTATAAAATGGAACTACCATATGACCCAACAATTCCACACTTCTGGGTATTTTTCTGAAGAAAACAGAAACGCTAATTTGAAAAAATATATGCCCCCCTATATTCACTGAAGCATTATTTACAATAGCCAACATATGGAAGCAACCTAAGTGTCCATAAATAGATGAATGGATAGAGAAGATGTGCTATAGCTACACAATGGAATATTACTCAGCCATAAAAAAAGAGTGAAATCTTGCTATTTGTGACAATATGAATAGGCCTAGAGGGTATTATGCTAAGTGAAATGTCAGAGAAAGACGCATACCATATGATTTGACTTATATGTGAAATCTAAAAAACAAAACACATGGACAAACATAGTAAAACAGAAACAGATCATAAATACAGAGAACAAACAGGTGGTTGTCAGAAGTGGGGTGGGGGATGAGTGAAATAAGTGAGGAAGATTAAGAGGTACAGACTTCCAGTTACAAAATAAATGAGCCACAGGGATGAAATGAACGGCATGGGGATATAGTCAGTATAATGTGATATCTTTGTATGGTGGCAGATGGTAACTAGACTTATCATGGTGATCATTTAGTAATGTATAGAAATAATCAAATCACTATGTTGTGCACCTGGAACTAACAGTGTAGTAGGTCAATTATACTTCAAAAAAAGAAAAAAATCTGCATAAAGTAAGATTTAAGAATTACTAATAGATTTTGTTGTCCATACTCCTCTTTTCCTTATCACCACAGAGAGATGATGAGCTAACTGGTTTTTCAATGGGAGTGGGACTACGGAGACTCTATTAAGGATAAGTAGTGGAATGTTAGAGAAAAACAACACCGAAAGCTGTTTCTTAACTCCAGAATATGGAATAAAAATATTTTGCTTTCAAAAAAAAAGAAGAATCAATGCTTAGTGGGAAAAGACAGGAAGGGCCTGCCGTTTTCACCCCTTCTCAACCTACTATCTCTCAAGATAGGTAATGAAGAAGGGCCTTTTGTATCATAAATCAAGGTCTTGAGTACTCTTTTTAGCATAATAAAACAAAATGTAGGCTGTAATATATGCCAGATTCTTTTTGTAGCTATCATGCCTGAAGATTTTGATAGCTTTCTTCTATTTTCCACCCTAAAGTTAATCAGGCACGTCACAACCAAGCCCTATATTAGTAAATACAAAAAATTCAGGAAAGGTATGTGATTTTTTTAAAATTATTTATTTTATTTTTGGCTATGTTGAGTCTTTGTTGCCACACACGGGCTTTCTCTAGTTGTGGCGAGTGGGGGCTACTCTTTGTTGCAGTGCGCGGGCTTCTCATTGCAGTGGCTCCTCGTGTTTCGGAGCACGGGCTCTAGGCACGTGGGCTCAGTAGTTGTGGCTTGCGGGCTTCAGTAGTTGTGGCACGCGGGCTTCAGTAGTTGTGGCTCGCGGGGCTCTAGAGTGCAGGCTCAGTAGTTGCGGTGCACGGGCTTAGTTGCTCCGTGGCATGTGGGCTCTTCCCAGACCAGGGCTCGAACCCACGTCCCCTGCATTGGCAGGCGGATTATCAACCACTGAGCCACCAGGGAAGCCCAGTATGTGATTTTCTAATGGATCCTCTCAGGGGGAGCAGTTGCCCCCTCTACCCAAGCCTGTTCTCCAGCAGAATACCTTGAAAGTGGAGAGGTAATGCTCTTCTTTGGCTTTCTTCACAGCAGGTGCCATATCTAAATCCACCTTCTTTTTTAATTCATTGGAAGACGGGGAACTGCCCTTCAGGACACAGCCACAAGCTCCCTACTTTTGGTTCCTCTCCTATTTCACTGAACATTCCTTCTTAACCTCATTTGTAGGTTTCTTTTTGTCCACTCTGGAAGAGACTACTTCTTGCCTCCTTGATATCCACTTTCCTCTTCACTTCTAGTAACAGAACCTTAGTTTTTTGGGTTTTTTTTAGGGTGGTAATGGACCTACAAAAGACTACACTGTCCAGCTTCCCTAGGTGTGGTCAGTGAGTCAAGTGAAAGTGAGTCATGTGGGACTTCTGGAAAGAGCTGACTCAGCTAGGAGAACTGCCCTTTTGTCCCTTTTCTTCCTGCCTAGAACCTGGATGGGATTGCAGAACTCCTCTGGCAGTCATCTTGGCTTGCACCATTGAGGATGGAGCTATGCACCTGAGAATGGCAGAGCAGAAAGATAGGTGGAACTGGTGTATAGGTGATCTGGTGAAGCTGCCATCCTAGTCCAGACTTCTTTAACAATTTAATAAATGTCTTTCTTATTTAAGGCATTGTTGTTTGTTTCTGTTTCATGCAGCTGATTCTAATCCTAGCTGATACACCAACTCCTTATGTTATCAAACCAGGTTCATTTGCCGGACTCGCAGCAAGCCAAATGCTGAGACGCCAAGGTTTGCAGCAGAGAAACAATTTATACACAAGGCAGCCAAGCGAGGAGACGGGAGAACAAGTCTTAAATCCACTTTCATGAAGGTGAGGGGCACAGGCTACTTACAGGATAAGGAAGCAGGGTGGTCTGAGGTGTGGGGAAAGATGATTAAAGGTAAGAAAAATGTACAGTAATTGGGGTTCTGTACAGGCATATCTGAGTTACGTGCTTCTTCATGGGATGCATGTTCAGAAAATGGTGGCATTTACATGATCTGAGGGTGAAGTTTTTGACCTTCTGATGTCAAAAGGTTATCCACTGGACAGTCACCCAGTCCATGGTCTCGACTGGTTTGATCTGGGCAAGACAAGCTCCGTGTTCCTGAAAAACCATTTGAGCAACTATTACTATAGTGACTCATATATCAGAGGTGTTATCTGTAGGAGGTGATTTAAGGAGTCTTGTGATGTATTGTCTAAGCTACATGAAGCTTGAAGGGTATGCAATCTGCAAGAACAATTGAGGCAAGCTTGATTGAAGACAGGTTACAAGATATTATTTATCAAGCAAGTTATGATTTAAGGGATCTGATGACCTCCCTCAGTTTCACTTATATAATATTAGTGTTCCCCAAAGTTATGCCTGTCTTTACATTTTGTCCCCTTGGCAATATCCACACCCATGACTTTAGCACACACATGCCAGTGACTTCATAGCTATATCTGTAGTCCTAATACCCTTGAGCTCAAAAGCCTTATACTCAACTGCCTTTTAGACATCTTTATTTGGGTCCCCCCAACACCCGACCCAGACATTGTGGTTGGCTGAATAAGGGCCTCCTCCAGATAGGTCCATGCCTTAATCCCTGGAACCTATCATAAAAGTGACTTACAACTGTGATGAAGTTACGGATGTTGATATGGAGAGTTTATCCTGGATTATTCAGGTGGGCTTGATGAGTCAGAGAAGAAGGCAATGTAGCAATGGAAGCAGAGACTGGAGTGATGTGGGCACAACCAAGAATGCTGGCAGCCTCTAGAAGCTAGAAGAGACAAGGAATAGATTCCCCTTTTGAATCTCAGAAGGAACTATCCCTTCCAGCACCTTGATTTTAGCCCACTGAGACCCATTTCAGACTTCTGACCCCCAGACCTGCAAGATAATAAAGTTTGTGGTAATTCTCAACGGCATTGGGAAACTAACGCAGGCACCTCAAACCTAACATATCCAAAAGTATAGCCTTCCAGGGCTCCAGCAGAATCTGGGGAGTTGACTGGGCTCATCCCAAGGTGAGTCTTGATTTCTACCCTTGTCTCCTCAGTAGTACAAGACTGACACAAACTTGATTCTGTTCTTCAGAGCCCTTCTGCTTGGCTTCCTATCTTCCTGCCTTGTTCAATTTGAAAATTTGGCAAATGTCTTAAGGGCTGGGTGTTGGGCACATACTTTACCCCTTCCTTCTTACTGAGACCTTCACCTTTCAAGCCTCTGTTTTTCATTTCTTCCTCCCTGAGAAGTTTCTCTGCCTTTTAGTAGAGGCCCTCTGCCCAAGCCCTTCTCTTGGCTTCTTAGATTTTTGCCCCACACCCAGAACGGTTAATTGCTCTGAGGGAAAATGCAGCTGCAGGCTGTTACCTTACCTCTCCCTGCAGTTCTCTCTTCTCCAAGATTTTACGTTATGAAGTCTTGGTTGCTTCCACGTTATCTTCAAACAGCAGCTGCAAGCGACTTCATTTTAGCTCCACACACGAGAGAGAGGTGGATACCAGGCCTCCTCAACTGCTCCCCTCGCCCTCTCTACCCTGGACCTTCAGGTAAAGAACTTGCCTGGTATCTGAGCTCTGCTTTTATAACAGAGGGCTGACATTCTCTCTTTCCCCACAATCTAACAGCATCTCGGTACTGTTTACGTCCCAACCCCCAAACTAGCCTCATTCTGCATCCCAGGCCAGAGTGTATAATACTTGGGCTTTCTTAGTTTTCCTGAAAATCAGGATTGCCTGCTTTCTAAATCCTGTGATTTTATTTTGTGGCTCTCTAACTCCTTTCTCCTTGTTGATAATTCTGGACTAAGTGCTGTGCCAGCTCCAAATCGGTCGTTAACGAAGGCTCATTTTGACATTCCCAGATATATTGCATTCTGTTTTTCAATTTATTCCGCAAATATAAGCCTTGATAGCAAGCACTCTGTAGGTTGCTCTCTTTCCTCTGAATTGTAAATGAGTGATTTGTGACAATTTTGGTAAGCAGGGTCAAAGATCCTTACTAAAAAACAATAATGGGGGCTTCCCTGGTGGTGCAGTGGTTAAGAATCTGCCTGCCAATGCAAGGGACACGGGTTCGAGCCCTGGTCCAGGAAGATCCCACATGCTGCGGAGCAACTAAGCCCGTGTGCCACAACTACTGGGCCTGTGCTCTAGAGCCCGCAAGCCACAACTACTGAGCCCACATGCCACGACTACTGAAGCCCACACACCTAGAGCCCGTGCTCTGCAACAAGAGAAGCCACAACAATGAGAAGCCTGCACACCACAACGAAGAGTAACCCCTGCTCCCCACAGCTAGAGAAAGCCCACTCACAGCAGTGATGACCCAACACAGCCAAAAATAAAAACAAATTAATTAATTAATTTAAAAAAAATAATGGTAGCTTTTTATAGCTCTGAAACTTTGTGCTTCACTGGCATGAGTATCATGTGTTTTCTATGCCTGGTCTCATTTAATTAACACAACAATCCTGTGCAAGGGAGCGCAGGGGTTGAAGGGCTGGAGGGTAGAGTGGTAATTATTGACTGCACTTTGCTTATTAGGAAAGAAGCTGAGAGACGTTAAATTCCTCATCAGTGAGTGGTAGAGCTAAGATTCAGACAGGTCTCTCTGACTCCAAAGCCCTTAATCTTTCTAATACAGTTCTACCTCCTGACCTGTAATTCTCAGTGTCTGATGCCACAAACAATTTCTAACCTCAACCCCACCTAGTCATTGTAAGCACCTGTGGGCCCCTGATTAGATTGTGGATGATTCTGAATAGCCCATCACCTTGACTGAACAGTTAAAATGCAATGATGCGGGCTTCCCTGGTGGCGCAGTGGTTGAGAATCTGCCTGCCAATGCAGGGGACACGGGTTCGAGCCCTGGTCTGGGAAGATCCCACATGCCGCAGAGCAACAAGGCCCGTGAGCCACAACTACTGAGCCTGCGTGTCTGGAGCCAGTGCTCCACAACAAGAGAGGCCGCGATAGTGAGAGGCCCGCGCACCGTGATGAAGAGTGGCCCCCACTTGCCACAACTGGAGAAAGCCCTCGCACAGAAACGAAGACCCAACACAGCCATAAATAAATAAATAAATAAAATTAAAAAAAAAAATGCAATGACGCACAGAACATTTTTAGAGGCCAATAATAAAATTTAAGAATATTATGCCTAAGAACTAGTTAGTGACTGAGAATACACAAAGAAGGTTGGAGGCTCTTATGTACCTTGTGGTCTCTAAAAAGAAAAATACAGGAAACCCTTGAACAAAGTAGAGGTTAGGGGTGCTGACCCTCCAAGCAGTTGAAAATCTGCATGTAACTTATAGTTGGCTCTCTTGGCCACGGTTCCTCCATAACTGCAGTTTTGCAATCCTGAATTCAACCTACCATGGATCGAGTAGTACTGTAGTATTGACTACTGAAAAAAATCCACATATAAGCGGACCCACATAGTTCAAACCCATAATGTTCAAGGGTCAACTGTGTACAGATTCTTGGTACAGACATTAGTGACTTGCTGTTGGGGTCTAAGGGAACTATTGGCCTTACCTGGATTATGCAAATCTGAGGAGCAAAAGGTGTGGGTGAGGAAGTGAAATTGTGGCCCACGCAAATACTATTAGGAAGACCCTGGGCTCAGTTCTGGGTATGTCTGCTTGTGCTCTTAGTTCTTAACCCTAATTAACTTTTATGTCATTCCTGTAGTTACAATTGCCTTTTTTCCCAGAATGATTTTTCTTTATGGAGGTATAGTACAATCGATACAAAACATGATATTAATTTCAGGTGTATAACATAATGATTCAATACTTGTGTATATTGTAAAATGATCACTACAATATCTACTTAATATTCATCACCATACATAGTTACAAAAAAATTTTTTTTGTGCTGAGAACTTTTAAGACCTACTATCTTAGCAACTTTCAAATATGCAACACAGTATTATTAATTATAGTTACTATGTTATACATTACATCCCCCTGACTTTTTTTTTTTTTTTTTTTCGGCTGCACTGGGTCTTCGTTGCTGCACACGGGCTTTCTTTTTTTCTTTTTTTTTTTGCAGAGAGCGGAGCTACTCTTTGTTGAGGTGCGCAGACTTCTCATTGCGGTGGCTTCTCGTTTCGGACCATGGGCTCTAGGCACGTGGGTTTCAGTAGTTGTGGTGTGCGGGCTCAGTAGTTGTGGCTCGCGGGCTCTAGAGCGCAGGCTCAGTAGTGTGGTGCACGGGCTTAGTTGCTCTGCGGCATGTGGGATCTTCCCAGACCAGGACTCGAACCCACGTCCCCTGCATTGGCAGGCAGATTCTTAACCACTGCACCACCAGGGAAGTCCCCACTGACTTATTTTATAATTGGAAGTTTGTACCTTTTGACTCCCTTCATCCTTTCGCCTGCCCCCCACACCTCCCCATACCCCACTCTGGCAACCACCAATCTGTTCTTAGTATCTATGAGTTTGGCAGTGGTTTTTTGTTTTGTGTGTGTGTAGGGGGTGTTAGATTCCACATGTAAGTGAGATCATATGGTATTTGTCTACTTCTGTCTGGCGTATTTCACTTGGCATAATACCCTCAAGATCCATCCATGTTGTTGCAAATGGCAAGATTTCATTCTTTTTTATGGCTGAATAATATTCCGTTAGATAAATATACCACATTTTCGTTATCCATTCATCTATCAGTGGACATTTAGGTTGTTTCCATAGCTTGGCTATTATAAATAATGCTGTAATGAACATGAGATACATTTATCTCTTGAAGATAGTGATTTCATTTCCTTTGGATATATATATATACTCAGAAGTGGAATTGCTGGATCATACAGTAGTTCTATTTTTAGTTTTTTGAGGGACTTTCATACTGTTTTCCATGGTAGCTGCACCCATTTACAATCCCATCAACAGTACACAAGAGTTCTCCTTTCTCCACATCCTCACCAACACTTTTTATTTCTTATCTTTTTAATAATAGCCATTCTAACAGGTGTGAGGTAATATTTCATTCTGGTTTTGATTTGCATTTCCCAAATGATTAGTGATTTTGAGCATCTTTTCATGCACCTGTTTTGTATGTCTTCTTTGGAAAAATATCTATTCAGTTCCTCTGCCCAATTTTTAACTGGATTGTTTGTTTTTTAGCTATTGAGTTGTATGACTTCTTTATATATTTTGGATATTAACCCCTTATCAGATATATAATTTGCAAATACTTTCTCCCATTCAGTCTGCCAGAATGATTTGTTTTAAACATGTTCTAGTCAGGGCTCCTAGCAAGGAAAAGAGACTTTATCAAGATATCTCAGATAAAGGGAAGTTTTGAAGGCTCGTTTTGTTTTTATAAGGTATATTATCATTAGTGAACAGTCAGAGATTTTCCCCTACTTGCAAGCTAACAAGTCAGCCTGCTGCCATTTCATGGATGCTGGAAAAAGACATTAGACTTCCAGATTAGAGGCAGAGGATAGTTTATTAATTGCTGCAGTAGCAGAAGCTGGAGTATCAGCATTGTTGTGTCAGTTGCCCAAACCCCAGTTCCCACAGGGCATCACCAAGAGCCTCAGATAAAACCTGCACATGCAGTGGTTTACATTACATGCAGGACCCAGGACATAGGGAACCCAAATCTTTTATTATGGGCCAAAGACTGCCTAACCTTTGCACCTTTGGGAGATAATGTCTTTATTTTACCAGTCAGTAAACAAACCTGCCCTTTGCTTCAGAAGGGCACACTATCTCTATCTTCCAAGGCTGTTCATTATACAAATATCCTTGAAAAGCACAGACAAAGGGTCTGTCCTTTAAAACAGTGCCTCTGTTCACAAAGTAAGTAGAAACATGAGAGACCCATGGAGAATTGCCTCCAAACATACTCATAGAATTTCATGAAAATCCAAGAATGAGCCTGGGATTCACTGAGACTAGAGCTAAAAGATGGCAGGAGTTTGGGGTTCTTAATGCTAAAGCACTACCATTATTGGGATTCAGCCATATTCCACATGTCCTTCTGTCCTGCTGCCAACTGGAAAATTCTTTTTCTTTTTTAGCTTTCAGTACAAAATACAATTGGCCCAAGCTCATTTTTTTCATTTCAGACTTTCAGTCACGTATTCCTGACCAGTTTTGGCTTTGGTCTAGTTCCACCAATGGCCTAGACAACAGTGGTTGGAGGAGTGCATATTGGGGTCTTAAAGACCTCCATGTGGGTTGTTGCCTCCAGGGGGTTCACATAATAATTTCTCTTCCCCACACAGGAACTGAACAAAAGGAAAAATACAAGAACAAGGCAGATGGGAAATTAAATACCACTGTATTTGCTGATACAGTGAAGTTGGGAAGCTTAGACGAAGAGACAAGCAGGCCTACTTACTGAACCCCAAAGTTAGGCAGACCTAAGTACCACTTGTAGGCAATGTTGGACGAGAGTTAGAATGTCCTAGATCACAAAGGAAGAAGAGAAGATTTGGTCCACACCTGCCAATTTTAATTCTTCCTAACATTAAACGTCCCCAGAGGAAGGAGTAGGGGAATGGAAGAGGCCATGATTTATCTTAACTGAGCTTCCTCCACATGGACAGAAACATTGAGCAATGTTCTTTTCTAATGGTAGGAAGCAGTAAGTGGACTTTAGAAGCATCTTCAGTTCCTCCCCTATTCCTTCTGCATTCTGGACATCACTTTCACACCATCCACTTCCCACTGGAGTCTCTGAGCCCCTGGAGGACAGGGTCTATGTTCTACTTATCTTTGTATCTCTAGTACTTAATATACTACTCAGCAGTAGGAAACTAATAAATATTCCATGCATTAATATGCATGATCTTCCCAACTACAATTCAAATTCTATGATAGCAGGGACTATCTCCTTTAACTTTTATTCCCCACACTGCTGTTAATTTTCTTTGTATGAACGAGAGATCTCACACCATCTCAGATAATGGGGCTTTATTGGAATAAACTTCATTGCAAAGAGGGAAGCTGGTATCACTTTCCCTTCCAAGAGTAGCTCCATTCGCAATCTAAACCAGCTTTAGGGACCAGATTAACATTTGCCCTTTCAGCAGGAGTTGATGGCTCTTTAATTAATATGCTGCCATTCATATGACTCCTCTTTCAGACTTTGCTTCTCTTTTATGTCTTATCTACCACCTGTTATCAACTAGCTGACTCTTCCCCATTCAACTACCTGAGGGAGAAAATCCAATTGGCTCTATTATCCCTGATAGATAGAGCTTTTTAAACCAAGCCACTTCAGAGGTTTCCAGGTGTCCACTTCTGTCCTAATCAGAGGGCTTCTCTTGCTACAAAAACAACATAGGGATGGCCCACTTCAGTTAGCTCGGGGCTCTCAGGAAGGTACTTTGCCTCGGAAGTAGTTGATGGGCCTGACAGCCCTGTGATTGGCATGTCTGTAAAGTGCCTTACACAGGGTTCAAAATAAATGTTTATTTATGTTATCTGAAGGGAGACTCAGAAGAATTTCATGATTATGTGTGATTTAATCCTGTTTGGTGTATCCTGGATAATTGTTTGGGTCTTAACATTGAGCTAGGGTATAAATGCCCTATTCTTTGATTTGTAGGGGTCATTGCCATTTTGAGATTCTGGAAGAGTTTGAATCTGCCTCTCTCTTCACAATCAGTTTCATGTCTTTTACTAAAAACCCAACTCATTTCTGAGGGTAAACGTTTTTCCCAATGGAGTCTAGAGCTGTGACACCTTAAAAAAAATTTTTTTTTAATTGAAGTATAGTTTATTTACAATGTTGTGTTTCAGATGTACAGCAAAGTGATTATATATAGATACATATTCTTTTTCAGATTATTTTCCATTAGAGGTTATCACAAGATATTGAATATAGTTCCCTGTGCTATACAGTAGAATTTATTTTATATTTAGTAGTGTGTATCTGTTAATCCCAAACTCCTAATTTATCCTCCTCCCCTTTCCCCTTGGTAACCGTAAGATTGTTTTCTATGTCTGTAAATCTGTTTTTGGTGGATTTTTTTTGGCTGCGTTGGGTCTTTGTTGCTGTGCACGGGCTTTCTCTAGTTGCAGTGAGCAGGGACTACTCTTCATTGTGGTGCGTGGGCTTCTCATTGCGGTGGCTTCTCTTGTTGCGGAGCACCGGCTCTAGGCGCACGGGCTTCAGTAGTTGTGGCTTATGGGCTCTAGAGTGCAGGATCAGTAGTTGTGGCACATGGGCTTAGTTGCTCCGCAGCATGTGGGATCTTCCCGGACCAGGGATCAAACCCGAGTCACCTGCCTTGGCAGGAGGATTCTTAACCACTGCGCCACCAGGGAAGTCCCCGAGTCTGTTTCTGTTTTGTACATAAGTTCATCTGTATCCTTTTTAAGATTCCACAAATAAGTGATATCATATAATATTTGTCTTTCTCTGTCTGTCTTACTTCAGTTAGTATGATAATCTCTAGATCCATCCACGTTGCTGCAAATTAGCATTATTTCATTGTTTTCTTATGACTGAGTAATATTCCATTGTATATGTGTATACCACGTCTTCTTTATTCATTCACCTGTCGATGGACATTTAGGTTGTTTCCATGTCTTGGCTATTGTAAATAGTGCTGCAATCTTTCAAATTATAGTTTTGTCTGAATATATGCCCAGGAGTGGGATTGCTAGATCATATGGCAACTCTATTTTTAGTTTTTTGAGGAACCTCCATACTGTTTTCCATATTGACTGCACCAATTTACATTCCCACCAACAGTGCAAGACAGTTCCCTTTTCTCCACACCCTCTCCAGCATTTATTTTTTGTAGACTTTTTGTTGATAGCCGTTCTGACCTGTGTGAGATGATACCTCATTGTGGTTTTGATTTGCATTTCTCTGATGCAATTGAGCTCTCTTTAGTTTCGTCTTTCCATCTAAACAACATATTTTGATGACTAATGTATCAAAATATTTCTTGGAAGCATAAATATTTCTTGGAAGCATACACAAATTTAAATTTAGATTATTTAATAGTAAGTTACAGGATCAAATATGATCTAGGAGCTCTGGAGGGAATAAAATGGGGGAAAGGAAAGTGTTGGAGTGAATAGGGATCTAATGAAAGAAAAATAAAAGGGATGAAAAGAAAGAGAAAATAAGAAAGAGAAAATAAGGTATCTAAAGAATTTTATATTCTCGGTTTTTCCTAAAGTTGGCTCTGTGTACATATGATTCTCAGGGTGCCAAATCCTTTTAAAAACTGGAAGCCAAATTCAGACACTTCCCATAAAGATGCAGTTAAAAATACTTTTGGTAAATCATGGAGAGCCCTCTGTGCTTGACTTTGTAGTGAACACAAGAGGGCGCTAAGCTCCATAGTGATGCACAGGCCACTCAGGCCCACATCTAGCATCACAGCATATACACAGATAGTTGTTTTCAAGTAATATTTCTTAAAGATCATACCAAGTGTTAAGCAGAGACATAGCTACTCTCCTAGGTATATCTAACTCTAGATAGATAGAGATACCCATCTCATTTAATTTTGTGACTTTATGTGCCTGTAAGATAGTCTGCCACCAGTTTGAAAATATTAATATTTCTAGGGAAATCAAAAGAATGTTGTCAGGCAGAAAGGCATAGAAAGAAAGGTTGGTAGGGACCACCTAAGCTTTCTCAGGGGAGAGGGAGCCTTAGCGAAGACTTCAGGTGTTGTAATCCCATGAGAAGGCCCACACACCACACCATCTTAGCTGGAGACATTAACTCTTCAAACCATGTCACCCCCGTGCTCTAGTTCTGTGCTCACAAGCAACCTCTGATGATTATTTGGCTTCTCATGGGGGTCTGTGTCCGTGGATGGACAATCGAGGGCAAAACAAACTTTAAAAAATCTCATTTATTATAGCAAAACAAAAGTAAAAATATTATAATTATTTGGTGGCAGTTATATTTCTTATTTTAGGAGGGTCAGAGGACAAGGAAGAGTTTAAAATAGCCGCCAGAGTTTGAATCTGAGTGGACTATTCACAGAAAAAAAGCCAGTAACGAAAGCGTTGGGGGACAATGGGAATAAAAATTTTGCCATGAATTTGAGGTGTAGGTTGTTTGTACAGGTGGCAGCTCTCAACGAGCAGTTGGAAATGATGTCCTGTATTGGTACCAGGAGAGATAAGGGAGAGAAATAAATCTTTAGGAGCCCTTGGAACGGGGGATTATTGCATGGATGGGATACTGAGGAAGAGTGTGTGGAGAAAGAAGAAATGAGGCCCGAGGACAGGCTTAGGGCGTTAGGAAGGAAGACAAAGAGGGCAATGGAACAGGATTCTTTGGTGATATCATAGGGAAAGATGAAAGCCTTTTGGAAAAGAAAGGAGTAAAGTGTGCAGAGAAGACAAAAATGATAAGTACTGGATTTTCCTGTTTAAAATCATTGGTTACAGTAAAGCGAACAAGAGAAGTTGAGATAGAAGCCAAATTCTATGAGTTTACCAGTAGGTGGGCCTGTGGCATCTTGTCATACTAGAAAGCAAGACAATTCAAGGAGTTGGAAGCCAATTTGCAAAGGATAACACTGGCCAAGGATGGATCAATATGGGCATCAATAAGGATAGCAACCCTCTGTGTTAACCCTCTGATGTTGCTGTAACAAATTACCACAGTTTATCAGCTTAAAAACAACAGAGTTGCAGTTCTGTAGGTTAAAAGCCCACACAGGTCTCACTGACCTAAAACCAAGGCATCAGCAGGACTGCATTCCTTTCTGGAAGCTTTAGGGAAAAATCAGTTTCCTTGCCTTTCCAGCTTCTGGAGACTGCCTGCCTTCCTTGGCCCACGACCCCCTTCCTCTGTCTCAGAGCCAGCAGTGGTAGTCCTCACATCCCATCACCTCCTCTTTTTGCCTCCCTCTTCCACTTGTAAGGCCCCTGGTGAGTACTTGGACCCACCCAGGTAATCCAGGATATCTCCCTATTTTAAAGTCAACTGGTTAGCAAACTTGATTCCATTTGCTACCTTAATTCCTCTTTGCCATGTAATGTAACATATTCACAGATTCCTGGCATTAGGACATGAGCATATTTGGGGAGCATTATTCTGCCTACCACAGTAACTAGAACAGATTGAAACATCAAATATGTTTAAATCATGAGTTCAAGATGATATTAAGACAATCAAAATGATATTAAGACAACAAACAATATTCACTGCTAAGAAACTGACACAGCATTTTGAAAAGTGGTACATAAAGGGAAATTACCAAGTATTCATCCTGCCCTTCCTGTATACACTGTACCTTGATAACCAAAAAACTGATGAAGGAAAATTTTTCTTTGTTAAAACAGTCCAGCTAATACATGAAGAGGGAATGTCATCATTTCCCAATCCACAGTGAATTAATGGACCTGGGTGAAAATTGTCAATGATGGTTAACATCACAAAAAATGCAACAGACACTTGGCTATTCTGTGCTTCCTAACGGGAGTACAGAGCACCACCTATGACTTCTTCTTGCCGAAATAGCAGATCCTGAAACTGGTGAAGACTCCAGATCCAACCGCTTTACAGGAAATACAGGGGACAAAGGAACATTCTGAAGGAGGCAGTGGGCAAAATCTGAACTGTGCAGAACTCCACAGAACAAATGACACACATCATTTAAAAAATACAAAACAACAACAAAACAACCTCTAAGAACAAGAACAACAAAAGATGGAGGGGGAACTTCTTGTTGGAAGGCTTAGAAACATCAATTGCAGTGCGTAAGTTTTATTTGGGTCCTAATTCAAACAAACTTAAAAATTTGTAAGGCAATTGGGGAAATGTGAACAGTAACAGAATACTTGATGATATTAAGAAATCGTTAGATTTTTTAAAATGTTACAATTAAAAAAAATTATTCTTTTAGAGCTATATATTGAAATATTTACAGATTAAATGACATGATGTCTGAAATTTACACCAAAATATCCTAGAGGCAGGGCAGGGGATAGGTAGGGGAATAGATGAAACAAGGTTGGCCAGAAGCAGATAATTGTTGAAACAGGGTGATCGGTGTGGAGGTTCTTTATACTGTTCTCTCCTTCTTTTTAAAAATATGGGCAAAGAACCTAGGTTCTGTAGTCAGATTGCCTGGGTTCAAATCCATCTATTAGTTGTATAACACATCTTATAGAATTGAAGATTTGAATGAGAATAGGTTTTTGTGGTAAAATGTACATAATATAAAATTTACTATTGATACTTTAGCCATTTTTAAATGTACAACTGAGTGGCTTTAAGTACATTCACAATATTGTGCAGTCATCACTACCATCCATTTCCAAAATTTTTAAATCATTCCAAACAGAAACTCTCCTCATTAAACAATAACTCCCCATTCTCCCCTTCTCCTGGCCCCGGCCACCTCGCTATTCTACTTTCTGTCTCTATGAATTTGTCTATTCTAGGTACCTCATGTAAGAGGAATCATTCAATATTTGTATTATTGTGTCTAGTTTGTTTCACTTAGCATAATGTTTTCAGGGTTCATCTAGTTGTAGCATATGTCAGAATTTCTTTCCTTATTGAGGCTGAATAATATTCCATTGTATTAGTATATACCACATTTTAGTTATCCATTCATCCATTGAAAGAACATTTTTAAAGAATTTAGAAAAGAGTTTAGCATATGAGCTAGCTAAATGGCACCTAGTAATTATTATTGTTGTTATAGGAGAAATGTTAGAAGAAAAATTTAATCAATTTTTAAGTAGCAATATCTTGAGTAGAGGGATTCTGTTTTCTTTTTTTACTATATGCTTTGCATTTCTTGGTGATGTGGTTTGATAATTGAAAAATCATTTTAAATACACATACACACGTTTTAGGCTACTCCTTTCTCTCTTATATTTTTACCAAACTATTTTAAAAAGGTGTATACATGCTATCTCAACTTTTCTTTTTTTGAGTTTTTGAATTTTATTTTATTTATTTTTTTATACAGCAGGTTCTTATTAGTCATCCATTTTATACACATCAGTGTATACATGTCAATCCCAATCTCCCAATTCATCACACCACCACCACCCCCCCGCCGCTTTCCCCCTTGGTGTCCCTATGTTTGTTCTCTACATCTGTGTCTCTATTTCTGCCCTGCAAACCAGTTCATCTGTACCATTTTTCTAAGTTCCACATAAATGCATTAATATACAATATTTATTTTTCTCTTTCTGACTTACTTCACTCTGTATGACACTCTCTAGATCCATCGACGTCTCAACAAATGACTCAATTTCGTTCCTTTTTATGGCTGAGTAATATTCCATTGTATATATGTACCACATCTTCTTTATCCATTCACCTGTCGATGGGCATTTAGGTTGCTTCCATGACCTGGCTATTGGAAATAGTGCTGCAATGAACACTGGGGTGCATGTGTCTTTCTGAATTATGGTTTTCTCTGGGTATATGCCCAGTAGTGGGATTGCTGGATCATATGGTAATTCTATTTTTAGTTTTTTAAGGACCCTCCATACTGTTCTCCATAGTGGCTGTATCAATTTACATTCCCACCAACAGTACAAGAGGGTTCCCTTCTCTCCACACCCTCTCCAGCATTTGTTGTTTGTAGATTTTCTGATGATGCCCATTCTAACTGGTGTGAGGTGATACCTCATTGTAGTTTTGATTTGCATTTCTCTAATAATTAGTGATGTTGAGCATCTTTTCATGTGCTTCTTGGCCATCTGTATGTCTTCTTTGGAGAAATGTCTATTTAGGTCTTCTGCCCATTTTTGGATTGGGTTGTTTGTTTCTTTAATATTGAGCTGCATGAGCTGTTTATATATTTTGAAGATTAATCCTTTGTCCGTTGATTCGTTGGCAAATATTTTCTCCCATTCTGAGGGTTGTCTTTTCGTCTTGTTTTTGGTTTCCTTTGCTGTGCAAAAGCTTTGAAGCTTCATTAGGTCCCATTTGTTTATTTTTGTTTTTATTTCCATGACTCTAGGAGGTGGATCAAAAAAGATCTTGCTGTGATTTATGTCAAAGAGTGTTCTTCCTATGTTTTCCTCTAAGAGTTTTATAGTGTCCGGTCTTACATTTAGATCTCTAATCCATTTTGAGTTTATTTTTGTGTAAGGTGTTAGGGAGTGTTCTAATTTCATTCTTTTACATGTAGCTGTCCAGTTTTCCCAGCACCACTTATTGAAGAGACTGTCTTTTCTCCATTGTATATCCTTGCCTTCTTTGTCATAGATTAGTTGACCATAGGTGCGTGGGTTTCTCTCTGGGCTTTCTATCCTGTTCCATTGATCTATGTTTCTGTTTTTGTGCCGGTACCATATTGTCTTGATTACTGTAGCTTTGTAGTATAGTCTGAAGTCAGGGAGTCTGATTCCTCCAGCTCCGTTTTCTTCCCTCAAGACTGCTTTGGCTATTTGGGGTCTTTTGTTTCTCCATACATATTTTGACATGATTTGTTCTAGTTCCATAAAAAATGACATTGGTAATTTGATAGGGATTGCATTGAATCTGTAGATTGCTTTGGGTAGTATAGTCATTTTCACAATATTGATTCTCCCAATCCAAGAACATGGTATATCTCTCCATCTGTTGGTATCATCTTTCATTTCTTTCATCAGTGTCTTATAGTTTTCTGCAGGCAGGTCTTTTGTCTCCCTAGGTAGGTTTATTCCAAGGTATTTTATTCTTTTTGTTGCAGTGGTAAATGGGAGTGTTTCCTTAATCTCTCTTTCAGATTTTTCATCATTAGTGTACAGGAATGCAAGAGATTTCTGTGCATTAATTTTGTATCCTGCAACTTTACCAAATTCAGTGATTAGCTCTAGTAGTTTTCTGGTGGCATCTTTAGGATCCTCTATGTATAGTATGTCATCTGCAAACAGTGACAGTTTTACTTCTTCTTTTCTAATTTGTATTCCTTTTATTTCTTTTTCTTCTCTGATTGCCATGGCTAGGACTTCCAAAACTATGTTGAATAATAGTGGTGAGAATGGACATCCTTGTCTCGTTCCTGATCTTAGAGGAAATGCTTTCAGTTTTTCACCATTGAGAATGATGTTTGCTGTGGGTTTGTCATATATGGCCTTTATTATGTTGAGGTAGTTTCCCTCTATGCCCACTTTCTGGAGAGTTTTTATCATAAACGGGTGTTGAATTTTGTCAAAAGCTTTTTCTGCATCTATTGAGATAATCATATGGTTTTTATTCTTCAATTTGTTAATATGGTGTATCACATTGATTGATTTGCGTATATTGAAGAATCCTTGCATCCCTGGGATAAATCCCACTTGATTGTGGTGTATGATCCTTTTAATGTGTTGTTGGATTCTGTTTGCTAGTATTTTGTTGAGGATTTTTGCATGTATATTCATCAGTGATATTGGTCTGTAATTTTCTTTTTTTGTAGTATCTTTGTCTGGTTTTGGTGTCAGGGTGATGGTGGCCTCATAGAATGAGTTTGGGAGTGTTCTTTCCTCCATAATTTTTTGGAAGAGTTTGAGAAGGATAGGTGTTAGCTCTTCTCTGAAAGTTTGATAGAATTCACCTGTGAAGCCATCAGTCCTGGAATTTTGTTTGTTGGAAGATTTTTAATCACAGTTTCAATTTCATTACTTGTGATTGGTCTGTTCATATTTTCTATTTCTTCCTTGTTCAGTCTTGGAAGTTTATACCTTTCTAAGAATTTGTCCATTTCTTCCAGGTTGTCTATTTTATTGGCATAGAGTTGCTTGTAGTAGTCTCTTAGGATGCTTTGTATTTCTGCGGTGTCTGTTGTAACTTCTCCTTTTTTTTTTAAATTAATTAATTAATTTATTTATTTTTGGCTGTGTTGGGTCTTCGTTTCTGTGTGAAGGCTTTCTCTATTTGTGGCGAGCGGGGGCCACTCTTCATCACGGTGCACAGACCTCTCACTGTCGTGGCCTCTCTTGTTGCAGAGCACAAGCTCCAGATGCGCAGGCTCAGCAGTTGTGGCTCACGGGCTTAGTTGCTCCGCGGCATGTGGGATCTTCCCAGACCAGGGCTCGAACCTGTGTCCCCTGCATTGGCAGGCAGACTCTCAACCACTGCACCACCAGAGAAGCCTACTTCTCCTTTTTCATTTCTAATTTTATTGAGTCCTCTCTCTCTTTTTCTTGATGGGTCTGGCTAATGGTTTATCAATTTTGTTTATCTTCTCACGGAGCCAGCTTTTAGTTTTATTGATCTTTGCTATTGTTTTCATTGTTTCTATTTCATTTATTTCTGCTCTGATCTTTATGATTTCTTTCCTTCTCCTAACTGTGGGTTTTGTTTGTTCTTCTTTCTCTAGTTCCTTTAGGTGTAAGGTTAGATTGTTTGTTTGAGATTTTTCTTGTTTCCTGAGGTAGGCTTGTATAGCTATAAACTTCCCTCTTAGAACTGCTTTTGCTGCATCCCATAGGTTTTGGATCATCGTGTTTTCATTGTCATTTGTCTCTAGGTATTTTTTGATTTCCTCTTTGATTTCTTCAGTGATCTCTTGGTTATTTAGTAACGTATTGTTTAGCCTCCATGTGTTTGTGTTTTTTACGTTTTTTTCCCTGTAATTCATTTCTAATCTCATAGCATTGTGGTCAGAAAAGATGCTTGATATGATTTCAATTTGCTTAAATTTACTGAGGCTTGATGTGTGACCCAGGATGTGATCTATCCTGGAGAATGTTCCATGTGCACTTGAGAAGAACGTGTAATCTGCTGTTTTTGGATGGAATGTCCTATAAATATCAATTAAATCTATCTGGTCTATTGTGTCATTTAAAGCTTCTGTTTCCTTATTTATTTTCATTTTGGATGATCTGTCCTTTGGTGTAAGTGAGGTGTTAAAGTCCCCCACTATTATTGTGTTACTGTCAATTTCCTCTTTTAGAGCTGTTAGCAATTGCCTTATGTATTGAGGTGCTCCTATGTTGGGTGCATATATATTTATAATTGTTATATCTTCTTCTTGGATCGATCTCTTGATCATTATGTAGTGTCCTTCCTTGTCTCTTGTAACATTATTTTAAAGTCTATTTAATCTGATATGAGTATTGCTACTCCAGCTTTCTTTTGATTTCCATTTGCATGGAATATCTTTTTCCATCCCCCCACTTTCAGTTTGTATGTGTCCCTAGGTCTGAAGTGGGTCTCTTGTAGACAGCATATATATGGGTCTTTTTTTTGTATCCATTCAGCAAGCCTGTGACTTTTGGTTGGAGCACTTAATCCATTCACTTTTAAGGTAATTATCAATATGTATGTTCCTATGACCATTTTCTTAATTATTTTCGGTTTGTTTTTGTAGGTCCTTTTCTTCTCTTGTGTTTCCCACTTAGAGAAGTTCCTTTAGCATTTGTTTTAGAGCTGGATTGGTGGTGCTGAATTCTGTTAGCTTTTGCTTGTCTGTAAAGCTTTTGATTTCTCCATCAAATCTGAATGAGATCCTTGCCGGGTAGAGTAATCTTGGTTGTAGGTTCTTCCCTTTCATCACTTTAAGTATATCATGCCACTCCCTTCTGGCTTGTAGAGTTTCTGATGAGAAATCAGCTGTTAACCTTATGGGAGTTCCCTTGTATGTTATTTGTCATTTTTCCCTTGCTGCTTTCAATAATTTTTCTTTGTCTTTAATTTTTGCCACTTTGATTACTATGTGTCTCAGCGTGTTTCTCCTTGGGTTTATCCTGTATGGGACTCTGCGCTTCCTGGACTTGGGTAGCTATTTCCTTTCCCATGTTAGGGAAGTTTTCGACTATAATCTCTTCAAATATTTTCTCTGGTCGTTCCTCTCTCTCTCCTCCTTCTGGGACCCCTATAATGCGAATGTTGTTGCGTTTAATGTTGTCCCAGAGGTCTCTTAGGCTGTCTTCATTTCTTTTCATTCTTTTTTCTTTATTCTGTTCCGCAGCAGTGAATTCCACCCTTCTGTCTTCCAGGTCACTTATCCGTTCTTCTGCCTCAGTTATTCTGCTATTGATTCCTTCTAGTGTAGTTCTCATTTCAGTTATTGTATTGTTCATCTCTGTTTGTTTGTTCTTTAATTCTTCTAGGTCTTTGTTAAACATTTCTTGCGTCTTCTCGATCTTGGCGTCCATTCTTTTTCCGAGGTCCTGGAATATCTTCACTATCATTATTCTGAATTCTTTCTGGAAGGTTGCCTATGTCTGCTTCATTTAGTTGTTTTTCTGGGGTTTTATGTTGTTCCTTCATCTGGTACATAGCCCTCTGCCTTTTCATCTTGTCTTTCTTTCTGTGAATGTGGTTTTTGCTCCACAGCCTGCAGGATTGTAGTTCTTCTTGCTTCTGCTGTCTGCCCTCTGGTGGATGAGGCTATCTAAGAGGCTTGTATAAGTTTCCTGATGGGAGGGACTGGTGGTGGGTAGAGGTGACTGTTGCTCTGGTGAGCAGAGCTCAGTAAAACTTTAATCCATTTGACTGCTGATGGTTGAGGCTGGGTTCCCTCCCTGTTGGTTGTTTGCCCTGAGGCAACCCAACACTGGAGCCTACCTGGGCTCTTTGGTGGGGCTAATGGCGGACTCTGGGAGGGCTCATGCCAAGGAGTACTTCCCAGAACTACTGCTGCAAGTGTCCTTGTCTTCACGGTGAGCCACAGCCACCCCCCGCCTCTGCAGGAGACCCTCCAACACTAGCAGGTAGGTCTGGTTCAGTCTCCTGTGGGGTTCACTGCTCCTTCCCCTGGGTCCCGATGCACACACTACTTTGTGTGTGCCCTCCAAGAGTGGAGTCTCTTTTTCCCCCAGTTCTGTCGAAGTCCTGCAATCAAATCCCACTAGGCTTCAAAGTCTGATTCTCTAGGAATTGCTCCTCCCATTGCCAGACCCCCAGGTTGGGAAGCCTGACGTGGGGCTCAGAACCTTCACTCCAGTGGGTGTACTTCTGTGGTATAAGCGTTCTCCAGTCTGTGAGTCACCCACCCAGCCGTTATGGGATTTGATTTTACTGTGATTGCGCCCCTCCTACCATCTCACTGTGGCTTCTCCTTTGTCTTTGAATGTGGGGTATCTTTTTTGGTGAGTTCCACTGTCTTCCTGTCGATAATTGTCCAGCAGCTAGTTTTGATTCTGGTGTTCTCGCAAGAGGTAGTGAGAGCACGTCCTTCTACTCTGCCATCTTGGTTCCAATTCTCAACTACCTTTTCTTAATGGGCTTTTAAAAAATTATAGACTATTGCCCAGTTTGTTCTAAGTAAAGAGCTGCATTACATTCTGTGTCCAGTTGGTGGCACTATCAACATTTGATCCAGCCTACCACATAAATCCTCACAACCAGAGCCCTAGTTAACATACACTCCAATTTAATATAGTCTTGAAAGTGTAGGCAGTAGCTGTCTACTTTTTACAGACAGTATTATATACCGCCACCATCAAAGACACCAGTTCCAGATTACATTTGTGAAGTTCCACCTGTCCTGGTTCTAATCAGTTGCATCCCCAGTCCTCAACCCTGTGAACCATGGAGTTTCCAGAGCCATCCTGGTGTCTGGGAAGGAGGAGCAGAAGGTACAGGCAAGGAAAGAGAAGCTGATCTTCTTTTCTTTCCTTAGTTTGGGGTAGAGGAGAGGCTTTAACATGAAATAAAGTTTAACATTTTTATTTATTTATTTATTTATTTATTTATTTATTTATTTATTTATTTATTTATGGCTGTGTTGGGTCCTCGTCTCTGTGCGAGGGCTTTTTTTTTTCTACTTGCGGCAAGTGGGGGCCACTCTTCATCGCGGTGCGCAGGCCTCCCACCATCGCGGCCTCTCTCGTTGCGGAGCACAGGCTCCAGACGCGCAGGCCCAGCAATTGTGGCTCACGGGCCCAGCCGCTCCGCGGCACGCGGGATTCTCCCGGACCAGGGCTCGAACCCGTGTCCCCTGCATTGGCAGGCAGATTCCCAACCACTGCGCCACCAGGGAAGCCCAAGTTTAACATTTTTAATAACATACAACATAAACCTTTAATCAGTGACTTGGCACTAGACATCACCAGAGGAATTTTTTTTTATTACCTAAGAATAAGGCTGATCCCAAGCCAAGCCAGTAGGGCTGGTGCAATCATCAAAATATAATACATAAGCACTACTTCTGTACCAGGTGGTAAATGCCCCAGCCTGAGCCCTCTGACACACACACACACACACACACACACACACACACACACACACCCCTACCCCTGCCATGACCCTCCTCCTGGGCTCCATAGGCTCCAAGAAACAGAAATTAAAGAGGTAACGTGTAGCCCAGCAGGAGGCCTCCCGGAGCCTGCTCCAGCACTTGGGCCAGAGTAAAGGTCTGATAGGTTTGGGCCCAGCCAGACCAGTTGTTACGGATTTTTAATAACACACCCACCTAAGACTGACCAGAGAAATCATGAGACCTGCCATGAGATTTTGTCCAGAGGCAGGGAAGGAAGGAGCGCAGTTTAACAAGTAGTGGGGAGAAAGAATAAAGTTATTTTCTGATTGTACTTGCTTTGGGCTAATATACCTGTTACACTATTATTCATATACCCAGGGAAGTCAACAAATAAAACAACTAAATGAAGGAAGTGAAAAAGCTAGAGTTGCAGAATATAAGAGAAATCCACAATTGCATTGGTGTACCAAGTTAAACTTTATAATGACTAAAAATTCCACTCATAACAGAAAAAAAAAAAGCATTAATAACTGAAGACAGGAGATTTTGTCAAGGAAGTAATTTTAAAATCCTGGTGCAGATAAAAAAAATAAGAGCAAGCCACATCAGTATGCATGGAAAGTCTGTATCATGTTTAAGAAGACTAAATACAGAAAGATGGTAATAGTCTATAGGTCTCTGGTCCTCAAAGTGTGTTCCTCAGACCAGCTATTTTATTAGGAGCGTGAATATGGTGTCACTCTTTTTTTTTTTTTGGCTGCACCCTGCGGCATGTGGGATCTTCCCTGACCAGGGAACGAACCCGCAGCCCCTGCAGTGGAAGCACAGAGTCTTAACCACTGCACCGCCAGGGAAGTCCCTATGGTGTCTTTTTCACTGTTCATAGCTGATTATCATCACCCATAGTTACCAGTGAGGAATGGAGGTTAGGGGAGTAAAGAACTCAGCTCCTGAGGTCCCAGAGTTGCTGAATAGAAGCACCAGAGTTAAAATACAGCTCTGCTTTACTCCAAAGCTATGTGTTTCCCACCAAACAAGCCTGCCTCCCAATTAATATGTTGGTAAAAGTATTGGGTTGGCCAAAAAGTTCGGGTTTCTCCATAAGATTGTGCAGAAAAACCTGAACGAACTTTTTGGCCAGCCCAATAATTTCATATACGTACTGCTGCAGCAAGCACAAAAAAATAATGTTGTAAATAGTAGGGTGACACAATGAAAACCTGATTATTAAGTATGGCCTGACTTATTCCTCTGCTCCTAATGCCAAGAAGCCCTAGAAGCTTCCAAGTGTCCTATGTGTCTTGCTTTCTTACATGTTCTATTAATACAACCTTAGATGACAGTATTTTTAGAGCTGATTTTCCTGCATTTGACCAGTAAATGCAGAATGAGTACCTTGTGGCCAATTGGGTGGGTCTCACTGAAAAAGGGAAAACCAAATTGCATCACTGGACGTGCTGGAGCTAGAGGAGGAAAACAAGTCTAGTCAGAGGAGGTTTCTGTGAGGTCACGAGCTGGCTCCACTCCAGCAAACCCCTTCCATGCACAGCTCCAGCCTCCGCTCTGCCAGTACTCTTATTGGGCCCTCTCTGCCCCTGGCAAAGCACAGAGACAGTAGAAGTTTCTCCTTGGCAACTACATCAGGTGACAGTAAGAACTGAATCCCCTGAGGGAAATGCTCGAGACTAATGTGGCCAGTTGACTGCCAACATTGAATATCTCACCCTTGAATTTCTCCCACTGATTAATCAGCATGCTAAACACCAGTGACGTGTGTGGCTCTGACAATTTCCAGAGAAAAAGGGCGTTCCTACAAAAAATATTTCTGTTTTCTTTTTTAAAGGACTTTACCCTTATAATATTTGTTTTTAAAATTACCTTAAATAGAACCGTATGGGGACTTCCCTGGTGGCGCAGTGGTTAAGAATCCACCTGCCAATGCAGGGGACACGGGTTAGATCCCTGGTCCAGGAAGATCCCACATGCCACGGAGCAACTGAGCCCGTGTGCCACAACTACTGAGCCTGTGCCCTAGAGCCTGTGAGCCACAACTACTGAGCCCACGCACCACAACTACTGAAGCCTGTGCACCTAGAGCCTGTGCTCCACAACAAGAGAAGCCACCACAGTGAGAAGCCTGCGCACCACAACAAAGAGTGGCCCCTGCTCGCCACAACTAGAGAAAGCCCACAGGCAGCAATGAAGACCCATTGCAGCCAAAAATTAAATAAATAAATAAATAAATTATTTTTAAAAAGAACCATATGAGTTTATTAACTAATAAATGACATGCTGTATTTCAACTTTTAAAAATCCCATGTCTTCCCTTTTGCAAAATGTATCAAGATTTGCCACTCTTGCCTTTGTTCAGGATATTCCCCAAAGCTCCTGGTTTCACAAACACTAATTATAAGTGGATTTTTGATAGTTCGACTATTCCCTGTGGCATGAAGACAGAAAGGACTTCCAGGGAAAAAGCACATTTTCTCAGATTTTTTGTTCATTTATCCTTTTCCTTCTCTCACAGGTGTTTTTGCCTGGCCTCTCAAGAGTTAGAAAGTCACAATCCATAGAAAAAGTAGCACCCACCAGCAGATTAACAATTAATTCAGATTCCATATATGTGCATTAGCACATGGTATTATGGTATTATCAGCTCGATGCTTTGTGATGACTTAGAGGGGTGGGATAGGGAGGGTGGGAGGGAGGCTCAAGAGGGAGGGGATATGGGGATGTATGTATACATATAGCTGATTCACTTTGTTGTACAGCAGAAACTAACACAACATTGTAAAGCAATTATACTCCAATAAATATATTAAAACAAAAAACAAAAAAACAATTCAGAACTGCCCACTGAGTGAATCATAGGATTTCTAGCAGTTCACAAAATTCTCAATGGGACTTCAGCTCTGGCTTCAGCTAATAGCTGGAAGGAAGTCCAGGAACCGAATTAAGAAAGGAAAGGAAGTTTTGCTAGGACTGTCAAGCAAGATCAATGCAACCTTAAAATTGAGTGTATAAAATGATTAATATTTAGAGAGGAAAAACATCTATGATTCTTCCTCCCTTTATAATTCTGAGATTTTCAGTCTACTCTCTTTATTCTTCTCCTTTTGGATCTGTGAAAAAACACATTCATCCAGAGAAGACTGAGAGATGGGTCAAAGTCTTGTGGCCTGCTTCAGGGATATTGAACATCAGCCCAAAGTCAGATATGTCATCAGCAGTTGCAGCTTAAGCTGGAGTTAGAGGGGCATCTTCTAAATCAGGACTTCCCTGGGGCACATAAGAAAGGGTAAAGGTGGTCCATTTATTATCGAATGAATCAGGTCCCGCTGCTCACCGCTCACAACATCAGTACTGGGGCTTCCCTGGTGGCTCAGTGGTTGAGAATCCGCCTGCCAGTGCAGGGGACACAGGTTCGAGCCCTGGTCTGGGAAGATCCCACATGCCGCGGAGCAACTGGGCCCGTGAGCCACAATTACTGAGCCTGCGCTACTGGAGCCTGTGCTCCGCAACAAGAGAGGCCGCGATAGTGAAAGGCCTGCGCACAGCGATGAAGAGTGGCCCCCACTTGCCACAACTAGAGAAAGCCCTCGCACAGAAATGAGGAACCAACACAGCCATAAATAAATAAATAAATTAAACTAAAAAAAAAAACCAAACACACATCCACATCCACATCAAGCTCTCCCCACACACATTAAAAAAAAAAAAAAAAAAATCAGTACTCACAGATGTTGACAGAAAGGAAAGGTGCCTTTAATCAGAATGCCAGCAATCTAGGGAGATGGTGGACTCAACGTTCCCCAGAAACCACCTGCCAAGATTCTGCTCAGGCATGAAAGTTTTAAAGGGAAGAAGGGAAGTAATCTCAGTTAATCACCGAGATGGGGGGTCAGAGTCGTTGCCATCCGCCACTGTGTGCAGGCTCATTCGTCGACTTCTTGTGATCTTGCTCTAGATGCTATCTTAGTCACACGGTTTGGTCGCACAGTTTGTTCACGAGATTACTGAAGGGGAAGCTAGGGAAGAGATCTGGTCATCCGTTAATTACTTATTCTTCATTTCTACTTCTTCGGTCTATGGAAAGAACCGACAAGTTAGGCAAGGGTATTGTGTGATTAAAAGATTTGAAAGGTGTGCTTGGGCTGGAGATGAGTAGAGCATGGGGGCACCTGGTTAAAAGTTAGTTACAGTATAGCTTTGCTAAAGTGGCAAGAAAAGGGGCTTCCTGGTAAGGGCAGTTTCCTGCAAAGAGCTGCTTTCACATTTTTCAGGGCCTCTTTCTGAACCTATTAGGAATGTTTAAAACAGGGACAAAAATATTTAAATCTGATGCCATTAGATGTAAAGCCCAAGTGTCATCTCCGGTCTCAAGAAGAACCTTAAAAATAGGCCATTAGTGGAGAGCACTTGCAAGGCTCCAGGGAAAAAGGCACTCAGAGTAAAAAGGATTATGATCTTTAATAGGCACATTTTGCACATTCCAAGAGGTTGAGGGTGAGGCAAGAAGCATTGCTAAGTGCATATATTATGGCATGTAAAGCTCGTCATTATAGTCTGGTTTTGGCAAAACCTGAATTAGACCCACATGCATTAACCATTGAAAATGTTTGGAGTCTCTTAACAGAAAATAAAGCACTGCTGTACTTATAAATGTTGGAAACAGTGATGGGTGAAATCAAATCGGTTGAAGCCTGGTAGTTGATGGGTGGGAGGGTCCTTAAACACAGGGTTAGATACAGCTAGGCTGCAGGTGACATACTTGGGAGGAAGCAAACACTGTTATACATGGGAATTTGCTTTGCTAAAACCTTTGGGGAAACACTCAGGCAATATTTATTAAATTTGGAGTTACAAATATTTGGATTTCAAGCTAGCTTTTCTGTTATTGGTTTCTAGTTTAGTTCCATTGTGGTCAGGGAGCATACTCCAATTCTTTTAAATGTGTTAAGGTTTGTTTGAGGGCCCAGAAAATGTTTTGCCTTGTTGAATGTTTCATGTGTACTTGGAAAGAGTATGTGTTCTGATAGGGTTGTGGGAAAGTTCTATAAATGACAATTAGATCCAGCTGGTTGACAAGAGTCCTTCAGGTCTTCTATTTTTTTATCAGTTTCTGTCTACTTATTCTAACAATTACTGAGAGGAGTGTTGAAGTCGATTATAATTGTGGATGTGTCTCTGTGGAATTTGCAATTCCATCAATTTTTGCTTCACACAGTTTGAAGTTCTGTTATTAGGTACCTACACAATTATGACTCTGTTGTCTTAGTCAATTAACCTTTCATCATTATGTAATATCACTCCTATCCGTGGTAGTATCCCTTGTTCTGAAATCTACTTTGTTTGATATAAATATTAGTACCCAAGCTTTCTTTTGATTAGTGCTTTTCATGGTATATCTTCATCCATCCTTTACTTTTAACCTGTGTATATATTCATATTTAAAATGGGTTTCTCATAAATAGTACATAGTTGGGTCTTGTTTTTATTCAAGTTGACAATATGTATCTTTTAATTCTTATGTTCAGACCATTTCTATTTAATGTAGTTATTGGTATGGTTGGATTTGTCTGCCACTTTATTATTTTGTTATCTGTTTCTTCCCTCTGTTTTTTGTTTCTCTGTTCCCCTTTTCTGCCTTCTTTTGGATTATTGGAAAAATTTTTTGTATTACATTTTCATTTATCTATTGGCTTTTTGACTATATCTCTTTGTAGTTTTTTTCCCTTTAGCGATTACTCTAGGATTACATTCACATTTCTAAACTTTCGATTTATTTAGTGTTTTAAAGAAGTCAAGAGAAAAAAAATTCATATTTATATATATTTTATATTTATATTAACAGATAGTTACCATCTTGGTGGCTTTTTCTTCACTCTAAAGATACAGATTTCTTTCTGGTATTCTTTCGCTTCAGCATGAAGGACTTCCTTTGATATTTCTTTTAGAATAGGTCTGCAGGAGACAAATTCCACTAGCTTTTTTCCTCTGAGAATGTCTTTTATTTCACCTTCATTCTGGAAGGTTGTTTTTTTTTTTCTTCAAGATATAAAATTCTAGGTTAACAATTCTTTTCTTTCATCACTTTAAATATATTGTTCCATTGTCTATGTTTTCTTTTTCTTTTCTTAATTTTTAAATTTTATTTTATTTATTTTTTTATAGAGCAGACTCTTATTAGTCATCAATTTAATACACATCAGTGTATACATATCAATTCCAATCGCCCAATTCATCACACCCCACCCCAACCCCCCCGCCGCTTCCCGCATTGGTGTCCATACGTTTGTTCTCTACATCTGTGTCTCAATTTCTGCGCTGCAAACCGGTTCATCTGTACCATTTTTATAGGTTCCACATATATGCGTTAATATACGATATTTGTTTTTCTCTTTCTGACTTACTTCACTCTGTATGACAGTCTCTAGATCCATCCATGTCTCAACAAATGACCCAATTTCATTCCTTTTTATGGCTGAATAATATTCCATTGTATATATGTACCACATCTTCTTTATCCATTCGTCTGTCAATGGGCATTTAGGTTGCTTCCATGACCTGGCTATTGGAAATAGTGCTGCAATGAACATTGGGGTGCATGTGTCTTTCTGAATTATGGTTTTCTCAGGGTATATGCCCAGTAGTGGGATTGCTGGATCATATGGTAATTCTATTTTTAGTTTTTTAAGGACCCTCCATACTGTTCTCCACAGTGGCTGTATCAATTTACATTCCCACCAACAGTGCAAGAGGTTTCCCTTTTCTCCACACCCTCTCCAGCATTTGTTGTTTGTAGATTTTCTGATGATGCCCATTCTAACTGGTGTGAGGTGATACCTCATTGTAGTTTTGATTTGCATTTCTCTAATAATTAGTGATGTTGAGCATCTTTTCATGTGCTTCTTGGCCATCTGTATGTCTTCTTTGGAGAAATGTCTATTTAGGTCTTCTGCCCATTTTTGGATTGGGTTGTTTGTTCCTTTAATATTGAGCTGCATGAGCTGTTTATATATTTTGAAGATTAATCCTCTGTCCGTTGATTCGTTGGCAAATATTTTCTCCCATTCTGACGGTTGTCTTTTCGTCTTGTTTTTGGTTTCCTTTGCTGTGCAAAAGCTTTGAAGCTTCATTAGGTCCCATTTGTTTATTTTTGTTTTTATTTCCATGACTCTAGGAGATGGATCAAAAAAGATCTTGCTGTGATTTATGTGAAACAGTGTTCTTCCTATGTTTTCCTCTAAGAGTTTGATAGTGTCTGGCCTTACATTTAGGTCTCTAATCCATTTTGAGTTTATTTTTGTGTATGGTGTTAGGGAGTGTTCTAATTTCATTCTTTTATATGTAGCTGTCCAGTTTTCCCAGCACCACTTATTGAAGAGACTGTCATTTCTCCATTTTATATCCTTGCCTCCTTTGTCATAGATTAGTTGACCATAGGTGCGTGGGTTTCTCTCTGGGCTTTCTATCCTGTTCCATTGATCTATATTTCGATTTTGTGCCAGTACCATATTGCCTTGATTACTGTAGCTTTGTAGTATAGTCTGAAGTCAGGGAGTCTGATTCCTCCAGCTCCGTTTTTTTCCCTCAAGACTGCTTTGGCTATTCGGGGTCTTTTGTGTCTCCATACAAATTTTAGAGATTTTTTGTTCTAGTTCTGTAAAAAATGCCACTGTTAATTTGATAGGGATTGCACTGAATCTGTAGATTGCTTTGGATAGTATAGTCATTTTCACAATATTGATTCTTCCAATCCAAGAACATGGTATATCTCTCCATCTGTTGGTATCATCTTTCATTTCTTTCATCATTGTTTTATAGTTTTCTGTACACAGGTCTTTTGTCTCCCTAGGTAGGTTTATTCCTAGGTATTTTATTCTTTTTGTTGCAGTGGTAAATGGGAGTGTTTCCTTAATCTCTCTTTCAGATTTTTCATCATTAGTGTATAGGAATGCAAGAGATTTCTGTGCATTAATTTTGTATCCTGCAACTTTACCAAATCCATTGATTAGCTCTAGTAGTTTTCTGGTGGCATCTTTAGGATTCTCTATGTATAGTATCAAGTCATCTGCAAACAGTGACACTTTTACTTCTTCTTTCACAATATGTATTCCTTTTATTTCTTTTTCTTCTCTGATTGCCATGGCTAAGACTTCCAGAACTATGTTGAGTAATAGTGGTGAGAGTGAACATCCTTGTCTTGTTCCTGATCTTAGAGGAAATGCTTTCAGTTTTTCACCATTGAGAATGATGTTTGCTGTGGGTTTGTCATATATGGCCTTTTTAATGTTGAGGTAGGTTCCCTCTATGCCCACTTTCTGGAGAGTTTTTATCATAAACGGGTGTTGAATTTTGTCAAAAGCTTTTTCTGCATCTATTGAGATGATCATATGGTTTTTATTCTTCAATTTGTTAATATGGTGTATCACATTGATTGATTTGTGTATATTGAAGAATCCTTGCATCCCTGGGATAAATCCCACTTGATCGTGGTGTATGATCCTTTTAATGTGTTGTTGGATTCTGTTTGCTAGTATTTTGTTGAGGATTTTTGCATGTATATTCATCAGTGATATTGGTCTGTAATTTTCTTTTTTTGTAGTATCGTTGTCTGGTTTTGGTATCAGGGTGATGGTGGCCTCATAGAATGAGTTAGGGAGTGTTCCTTCCTCTGCAATCTTTTGGAAGAGTTTGAGAAGGATGGGTGTTAGCTCTTCTCCAAATGTTTGATAGAATTCACCTGTGAAGCCATCTGGTCCTGGACTTTTGTTTGTTGGAAGATTTTTATTCACAGTTTCAATTTCACTACTTGTGACTGGTCTGTTCATATTTTCTATTTCTTCCTGGTTCCGTCTTGAAAGGTTATACCTTTCTAAGAATTTGTCCATTTCTTCCAGGTTGTCCATTTTATTGGCATACAGTTGCTTGTAGTAGTCTCTTGGGATGCTTTGTATTTCTGCGGTGTCTGTTGTAACTTCTCCTTTTTCATTTCTAATTTTATGGATTTGAGTCCTCTCCCTCTTTTTCTTGATGAGTCTGGCTAATGGTTTATCAATTTTGTTTATGTTCTCAAAGAACCAGCTTTTAGTTTTATTGATCTTTGCTATTGTTTTCTTTGTTTCTATTTGATTTATTTCTGCTCTGATCTTTATGATTTCTTTCCTTCTGCTAACTTTGGGTTTCTTTCTCTAGTTCCTTTAGGTGTAAGGTTAGATTGTTTATTTGAGATTTTTCTTGTTTCCTGAGTTAGGCTTGTATAGCTATAAACTTCCCTCTTAGAACTGCTTTTGCTGCATCCCATAGGTGTTGGATCGTCGTGTTTTCATTGTCATTTGTCTCTAGGTAGTTTTTTATTTCCTCTTTGATTTCTTCAGTGATCTCTTGGTTATTTAATAACGTATTGTTTAGCCTCCATGTGTTTGTGTTTTTTACGTTTTTTTCCCTGTAATTCATTTCTAATCTCATAGCATTGTGGTCAGAAAAGATGCTTGATATGATTTCAATTTTCTTAAATTTACTGAGGCTTGAGGCGTGACCCAAGATGTGATCTATCCTGGAGAATGTTCCGTGCGCACTTGAGAAGAAAGTGTAATCTGTTGTTTTTGGATGGAATGTCCTATAAATATCAATTAAATCTATCTGGTCTATTGTGTCATTTAAAGCTTCTGTTTCCATATTTATTTTCATTTTGGATGATCTGTCCATTGGTGTAAGTGAGGTGTTAAAGTTCCCGACTATTATTGTGTTACTGTCGATTTCCTCTTTTATAGCTGTTAGCAGTTGCCTTATGTATTGAGGTGCTCCTATGTTGGGTGCATATATATTTATAATTGTTATATCTTCTTCTTGGATCAATCCCTTGATCATTATGTAGTGTCCTTCCTTGTCCCTTGTAATATTCTTTATTTTAAAGTCTATTTTATCTGATATGGGTATTGCTACTCCAGCTTTCTTTTGCTTTCCATTTACATGGAATATCTTTTTCCATCCCCTCACTTTCAGTCTGTATGTGTCCCTAGGTCTGAAGCGGGTCTCTTGTAGACAGCATATATAGGGGTCTTGTTTTTGTATCCATTCAGCAAGCCTGTGTCTTTTGGTTGGAGCATTTAATCCGTTCACGTTTAAGGTAATTATCAATATGTATGTTCCTATGACCATTTTCTTAATTATTTTGGGTTTGTTTTTGTAGGTCCTTTCCTTCTCTTGTGTTTTGAACTTAGAGAAATTCCTTAGCATTTGTTGTAGAGCTGGTTTTTTGGTGCTGAATTCTCTTAGCTTTTGCTTGTCTGTAAAGCTTTTGATTTCTCCATTGAATCTGAATGAGATCCTTGCTGGGTAGAGTAATCTTGGTTGTAGGTTCTTCCCTTTCATCCCTTTAGGTATATCATGCCACTCCCTTCTGGCTTGTAGAGTTTCTGCTGAGAAATCAGCTGTTAACCTTATGGGAGTTCCCTTGTATGTTATTTGTCATTTTTCCCTTGCTGCTTTCAATAATTTTTCTTTGTCTTTAATTTTTGCCAGTTTGATTACTATGTGTCTCGGCGTGTTTCTCCTTGGGTTTATCCTGTATGGGACTCTCTGCACTTCCTGGATTTGGGTGGCTGTTTCCTTTCCCATGTTAGGGAAGTTTTCGACTATAATCTCTTCAAATATTTTCTCTGGTCCTTTCTCTCTCTCTTCTCCTTCTGGGACCCCGATCATGCGAATGTTGTTGTGTTTAATGTTGTCCCAGAGGTCTCTTAGGCTGCCTTCATTTCTTTTCATTCTTTTTTCTTTATTCTGTTCTGCAGCAGTGAATTCCACCCTTCTGTCTTCCAGGTCACTTATCCGTTCTTCTGCCTCAGTTTTTCTGCTATTGATTCCTTCTAGTGTATTTTTCATTTCACTTATTGTCTTGTTCATCTTTGTTTGTTTGTTCTTTAATTCTTCTAGGTCTTTGTTAAACATTTCTTGCATCTTCTCGATCTTTGCCTCCATTGTTTTTCCGAGGTCCTGGATCATCTTCACTATCATTATTCTGAATTCTTTTTCTGGAAGGTTGCCTATCTCCACTTCATTTAGTTGTTTTTCTGGGGTTTTATGTTGTTCCTTCATCTGGTACATAGCCCTCTGCGTTTTCATCTTGTCTTTCTTTCTGTGAATGTGGTTTTTGCTCCACAGCCTGCAGGAGTGTAGTTCTTCTTGCGTCTGCTGTCTGCCCTCTGGTGGATGAGGCTATGTAAGAGGTTTGTGCAAGTTTTCTGATGGGAGGGGCTGGTGGTGGGTAGAGGTGACTGTTGCTCTGGTGGGCAGAGCTCAGTAAAACTTTAATCCGTTTGACTGTTGATGGGTGGGGCTGGGTTCCCTCCCTGTTGGTTGTTTGCCCTGAGGCAACCCAACACTGGAGCCTACCTGGGCTCTTTGGTTGGGCGAATGGCGGACTCTGGGAGGGCTCATGCCAAGGAATACTTCCCAGAATTTCTGCTGCCAGCATCCTTGTCCCCATGATGAGCCACAGCCACCCCCGCCTCTGCAGGAGACCCTCCAACACTAGCAGGTAGGTCTGGTTCAGTCTCCAATGGGGTTCACTGCTCCTTCACCTGCGTCCTGATGCGCACACTACTTTGTGTCTGCCCTCCAAGAGTGGAGTCTCTGTTTCCCCCAGTTCTGTCAAAGTCCTGCAGTCAAATCCCACTAGGCTTCAAAGTCTGATTCTCTAGGAATTCCTCCTCCCATTGCCAGACCCCCAGGTTGGGAAGCCTGACGTGGGGCTCAGAACCTTCACTCCAGTGGGTGTACTTCTGTGGTATAAGTGTTCTCCAGTCTGTGAGTCACCCACCCAGCAGTTATGGGATTTGATTTTACTGTGATTGCGCCCCTCCTACTGTCTCATTGTGGCTTCTCCTTTGTCTTTGGATGTGGGGTATCTTTTTTGGTGAGTTCCAGTGTCTTCCTGTCGATGGTTGTCCAGCAACTAGCTGTGATTATGGTGTTCTCACAAGAGGGAGTGAGAGCACGTCCTTCTACTCCGCCATCTTGGTTCTGATCCCATTGTCTATGTTTTCTGATGAGAAAATCTTTGTGGTTTCTAACGAGAATTCTATGATGATTCCCTACATTTTTCTTTAGCTGCTTTTAAGATTTTTTTTTCTCCCTTTCTCCTCCTCCTCCTTCTTCTTTTCCTTCTCCCTCTCCCCATCCCCCGCCCCCTCCCTCTCCCTGTCTTTCTCCTTCCTCTTTTTGGCAATTTGATTATGAAGTGCTTAGGCATTTTTTAAAAATTTATTCTGTTTTGGGTTGGCTAAGCTTATTGAATCTCTAAATTTATGTCTTTCACCAAATCCAAGAAGTTTTCAGCCATTTCTTTTTCAAAATTTTTTTCTGTGCCAAGTTTTTCACCTCTTCTTTTGGGATTCCAATGACACGTATTTCCAACCTTTCAATAGTGCCTCACAGGTTCCTGTCTCTGTTTGTGTTGGTTTTTTTTTTTTTCTTTTCAGTCTTTTTTTTTTCTCTACTTTTTAGATAATTTCTGTTGATGTATCTTCAAGTTCACTGCTCCCTGTCCATCCCTCCAAACTATTGGCCACAACCCATGAATTGATATCTAATCATATGTCTGGCCATTTTTTCCTTCCAAGCATAGTGAACAACCAAGTGCCCTGTCTCAAGTTCTGCACATTGAGAGGACTTCCCTTCACCATTGTCCCTCAGGGATGCCCCAGAAAGGGCTGGAGTGCTGTGGCCATTCACTTTAGGGTGGTACTTGCATATCATGCACAGAACTGTAAACCAGGCCTGAGTTTTCTCCTCCTCTGTCAACTAAAATCATAGAGAACTCCCCATGGGGCCGTAGGTGCAGGCTGGGAGAGGGAAGGGAAGGCAGTATAGCAAGAGTGGGGACTGTGGGCGTTTGGGCCTTCAACAGATTGGGTGATGCCCACCTACACTGGGGATGGCCATCTGTTTTACTCAGTTCACCAGTTCAACTGCTAATCTTTCCTGGAAATACTCTCAGAGACACATCCAGAAATAATGTTTTACCAGCTATCTGGACATCCCTTAGCCCAGTCAAGTTGAAACATAAAAATAACCATCACAGATATAGAAACCTTTGTCTCATTTAAGTTTCTATATTTTATAGTATCTTTGATATAGCAGCTGAGCTTATATCCTAGCAAATATATTGCCCTAGAGAGATACATCCAATATTATCAAGTGAAAAAACAAATTGCTGAACAATATGTACACTATGATCCTATATTTGTAAACATCAAACCACAAAATAACCTATACATATTTGTGTATATTCATAAGGCTATACATCAGCTATTAGCTTCAGTTACCTCAGGTGTGAAAAATGGAGAGAAACTGGAGGTTAATATTTGTTTTTATATATCTGGGTTGTTTCACTTAAAATGAGCAAATGTTACCTTTTATAATCAAATTAAACTTTAAAATTTTGTATTTAATTATAATTATTAATTAGCAATTATTCTTTATTATAATTACTATTTAGTAATTTTTTAAATAATTAAAACATGTTAAAAAAATTTTTTTAAGTCTCAATGTGCTCTACAAGTAAGGCCCCCATGAAGAAGGTCATGGATAATAAAGAGATAGAGGGTAGATTCTCTAAGGGTCTGATAGCATGAGAAAGGCTCAAACAGTTCTTTGAGTCACAAGTTCAGGTCCTCAATCCCCACACCAAAGAGGTCAGCAGAAAATGTTGGTCATCTTTTTCTTGGTCTACGTTTTCCATGCCAGAACCACCCTGGCGCTGAGTCCACCACAGTGACTTAGCTCAGGCTACTCATTATCTGAAGAAATCTACTGTTCAACAGTCTCAACATTTATAAATCCAACAAACAGAGGGATGGGAGCTAGGACTAAGGTGGAGTGACCAGAAGCAGTGGGAGGGTTTCCCTATGAGTGGGACTGTAATGGACCCACAGTCACTGTTACTCTTTGTTTCCATCATATGCTGCAACAAAATGTGTTTTCTCCTCATGTGTATGAATTCTTTCAGTGGACATGGGAGCAATATCGTATGCATTGTTCTGCTGAATTCTTAGAATAAGTCCAAACCCCAGGACAGTGAGTCAAGTCTCCCCTACAGGGGATGGACATTCAAGGGAAGAGGTAGAACTTTAGGCTTCTGTCTAAAATGACAAGTCAAGCTTTAATGGTGATAAAAGGGGATTTGTGTCTCTGTCTGGATTCATTTTCCTACTAATAGCTCAGAGTAGTTCCTGCTTGGTGAAAGATAGAGAACTTCTGCCTGTGTATATGGTAAAGAACTAACCTTACCCACAGAGGCCTGGCCTTTGCCCTTAGCTCCTGATCTCTAGGCCTTTGGAATGTGCTACTTGATAAGAGTGTTTCTGTTTACCAGGGAGTCCTGGATCACACCAGATAGTCTAACACTGTGATTTCCAGTGAGGACTCTAGACCATGCAGTATCTGTTCTGCCTCCAGAGGGGTTGGAGACTAAAGGTCAGCCACCTGGGCAGTCAAGTATGTTCATAGCCCCAATAATAACTGTGGCCATCAAGGCTCAGTGGACTTCCCTGGTTGGCAATACTCCGTGCATGTTGTCACACATTGTTGCCAGGAAAGTTAGTGCTGTCCACAGCTCCAATGAAAGAGAACAACTTTCCTGGACTCTGCCTCCTGCGTCTCTTCCCTTTGCTGATTTAAATCTCTATCCTTTCTTTATTAAAAATAACTATCACAGTGACTATCACAGAGTTCATTGAGTCCTGTGAGTCCTGGTGAATTACTGAAACTGATGGTAGTCTTGGGAGCCCCCAAACTTGCAACTGGTGTAAGAAGTAAAAGTGGTCTTGTGGACTTTTCCCTAACTTTATATTTTTATGTCCTATCTAGTTGTATATTTATTTCTGTGTTTGTTCCAGCTAGATCTCACCAGGCTTATCAGAAATCAAGGAACCAATTGTGTCCATGATTGGGCCAAAGCATTAGAGATAGATCAGGGAGGTCCCCTTCCTCAAGCCAGTGTAGGGTGAAGCTGGGAGTCTCTAGAAGGGGAAGATGAATTAGGGAGTAGGTGGGCAAAATGGGAGCTCTGAAGTTTTGGCACCCTTTCTCCACATGGAAGTTGTTCCTCATCAATCAAACTTGGAGAACCCACCCTTTGAGCTAATAGATTTCCATATTAAATTCATCTGGGCCAAGGACCCCATCTTATACTTCTGCCTCCGTCACAGCACCAAGTACAATGTAAAGCGTAGAGTAAGTACATACTAATTCTTTTTTTATTAAATAACTTTTAAAAATTGAAGTTTAGTTGATTTACAATGTTGTGATAGTTTCAGGTGAACAGCAAAGTGATTCAGTTACATATGTGTGTGTGTGTATATATATATACATACACATATATATTCTTTTTCAGATTCTTTTCTATTATATGTCATTACAAAATATTGAATATAGTTCCCTGTGTTATATAGTAAATCCTTGTTGCTTACCTATTTTATATATAGTAGTATGTATCTGTTAACCCCAAACTCCTAATTTATCCCTTCCCCCGCCCTTTCCCCTTTGGTAACGTAAGTTTGTTTACTATGTCTGTCAGTCTATTTCTATTTTGTAAATTAGTTCATTTGCATCATTTCTTTAGATCCCACATATAATGATGTCATATGATATTTGTCTTTGTCTGAGTTACTTCACTTAGTATGTTAATCTCTAGGTCCATCCATGTTGCTGCAGTATTTCATTCTTTTAAATGTCTGAGTAATATTCCATTGTGTGTGTGTGTGTGTGTGTGTGTTTGTGTATGTATACATACATACCACATCTTCTTAATCCAGTCATCTGCTGATGGGCATTTAGGTTGCTTCCATGTCTTGGCATTATAAACAGTGCTGCTATGAACATAAGGGTGCATGTATCTTTTCAAATTAGAGTTTTCGTCTTTTCCAAATATATGCCCAGGAGTGGGATTGCTGGATCATATGGTAACTCTATTTTTAGTTTTTTAAGAAATCTCCATACTGTTTCCATAGTGGCTGCGCCAACTTACATTCCCACCAACAATGTAGGAGGGTTCCCTTTTCTCCACACCCTCTCCAGCATTTATTATTTGTTGACATTTTGATGATGGCCATTCTGACTGGTGTGGGGTGATATCTCTTTGTAGTTTTGATTTGCATTTCTCTAATAATTAGCGATGTTGAACATCTTTTCATGTGTCTGTTGGCCATCTGAGTACATACTAATTTTTGATTTTTAGATTGATTCTTTGGTATATAATATCTCACAGGGAAAAGAAGACTTTTTGAAGAACTTAGGCTGAAAAGATGTTATGAAATGCTCACTTTCTTGTTGCAAATTTTAATTTTTCTCTTAGTTTGATTTTGATTGGAAAAGAACATTTTGAAGAGAAAAGCACCCATAATCTTATTCCATTATCATAAACATTTTTCTATACAATTACATAGCCTTTATATCATTACCTGCAATTCCTACAAGAGTTGTGATCAAAGTATGCCTTAGGAAGGAAACTGGCGCTGTGCAGAAGACAGTTTAGAGAGTTCAGTTGTTGATCAGACCCAATTGTGGAGCAGCGGATAGAAGAAGCTGAGTCCTAGAGTCACCACATGAAGGAGAACACCACCATCCTGGAATGCCTACCTTGCTGGACTGATACAGGAGTCAGAGGAAACATGTATTGTATTTAAGCTATTACATCTTGGTTCTAGTTATTACAAAAGTTGAACCTACCCTAAATGATGTGAAAATTGATTCCTTGATAAAGGGTACTGCCATAAAAAGAGGCCAAAAATATGTGGCATTGTCTTGGTGGTTGAGCAGGAGGAGAAAAGAATATAGCGTGCTGTAAATCTGGAGACTCTAAAGGCTGTACCCTCTCAACCATGCTGCATTGCCCAGATAGGGCTTCCTGACTCAGGTGCTGTGAACAGTTACACATGTGCTGACAAACCGACACCCTCTGCACTCCAAGACTAGTCAGGCCCAAGGTGCCCTCCTGCTGTTTGCCTCCAGCCAAGAGCAATCTTGTGTTTACCTCCAGGGAACCATTTAAATGTGTGTTTTTGTTGGTTGTTTTTTTTTTTAGTATTGCTGACAAATTTTTTTTGTTGTTTTTTTTGTTTTTGTTTGTAGGGTTGGGTTTTTTTGGAGCAGAGTATCTTTTTTTTTTTTTAAACATCTTTATTGGAGTATAATTGCTTTACAATGGTGTGTTCGTTTCTGCTTTATAACAAAGTGAATCAGTTATACATATACATATATCCCCATATCTCTTCTGTCTTGCGTCTCCTTCCCTCCCACCCTCCCTATCCCACCCCTCTAGGTGGTCACAAAGCACCGAGCTGATCTCCCTGTGCTATGCGGCTGCTTCCTACTAGCTATCTATTTTACATTTGGTAGTGTATATATGTCCATGCCACTCTCTCACTTTGTCCCAGCTTACCCTTCCCCCTTCCCATATCCTCAAGTCCATTCCCTAGTAGGTTGGAGGAGAATATCTTTATTGGAGTATAATTGCTTTACAATGTTGTATTAGTTTCTGCTGTACAACAAAGTGAATCAGCTATATGTATATGTATATCCCTATATCCCCTAGCTCTTGAGCCTCCCTCCCACCCTCCCTATCCCACCCCTCTAGGTGGTCACAAAGCACCGAGCTGATCTCCCTGTGCCATGCAGCCGCTTCCCACTAGCTATCTATTTTACATTTGGTAGTGTATATATGTCAATGCTACTCTCTCACTTCGTCCCAGCTTCCCCGTCCTCCACCATGTCCTCAAGTCCGTTCTCTATGTCTGCGTCTTTATTCCTGCCTTGCCCCTAGGTTCATCAGTACTGTTTTTTTTAGATTCCATATATGTACATTAGCATACGGTATTTATTTTTCTCTTTCTGACTTACTTCACTCTGTATGACAGACTCTAAGTCCATCCACCTCATTACAAATAACTCAGTTTTGTTCCTTTTTATGGCTGAGTAATATTCCATTGTATATACGTGCCACATCTTCTTTATCCATTCATCTGTCGATGGACACTTAGGTTGCTTCCATGTCCTGGCTATTGTAAATAGTGCTGCAGTGAACATTGTGGTACATGTATCTTTTTGAATTACGGTTTTCTCAGGGTATATGCCCAGTAGTGGGATTGCTGAATGAATGAAAAAGAAGCTTTCTTTTCATTGCTCTTGAATGAAAAAGAGAACAACCTCTCTAAGCTCTTTTATAAAACCACTCAGGCTTTTTTCTGTCTTGAGTTATACAGATGATTAAGACCCCTGGCCAATTTTAAACTAGTCCTTTCCCCTGTTTTTTGTTTTTTGTTTTTTGTTTTTCAACTTCCTAAAGCAAAAGCTATCAAAATCAGCATATATCACAAGTCCCCTGGATTAAGTTGATTCCTCTGATTGTTTTTCTTCCCTGCTTAACTATAGTTACAGGTCGCATGGTAGTTACAAGGAATTTCACTATTGAATTCCCTTTTCAAAAATTTACTTAAATCAAGGATTTGTGGTTTCCAACAGTGACAGTAGGAAGTGGGGTAATCCATGTGCAACATATTAATGTACTTTGTTCCAAATTGTGAAAATGGGCTAGCTGATGGAGAACCCCGATGGAAAATTGATTCCCAGGTGGGTTAAATTCTGAACTTGGGACATGACTAAGATACCACTGTTTCCTGGATCAGTTGTATTTTCTCAGGGAACTCTCATATTATACTTTTAAAAAAGCATATGCCTTAAAAGATGATTAAAATGGTAAATTTTATGTTAGGTATATTTTACTACAATAAAAAAAGTTGTATGAGAGAAGAAGCTTTACTTCTGACCTTCCTATTCCCAGATGCATAGAATATCAAAGAAAGAAGTTTAGCGATCGCCTGAACATTTTGATTATTAAATATTATTACTTACTATTTATTCATTTATACTCCAACTTATTTCAGAAAGAATGTAAGGCAAGTTAAAAGCTATATAAAATATAGTAAGACAATATAAAATAGAAATAGTAAGTAAAACTTTTGAAAAGACAGAAACAACAATAATTTTCAAAAAGATTATTTAAAAAATAATTTTTAGAAGATAATTTTCAAAATAGGGTAGAATCATGACATAAATATAGACATAAAAGTGAAAATGTGTTAAAGATTTTATTAATGAGCAAACTGGTAAGGATCTGACAACTAGTTTAAGGGAGAAGTTGAAAAACATATTGGAGACCAGGAATGTTGAAATGAATGTACAAATGGAGGCAAAACTGTCCCCTTTCACTGTGGGAGAAGGTAGTCAATTAAACCTCTACCAGACAGGACAGAATTTGCTTGTCTATAGACAATAATTAGTTTGCATTGCTATCAGTAATCTACAGTTTACAGAGTTACAAAATGGCTCCCATATGATTTGAATCCGGTAACCCCCAGAGGGGCGTCCTCTAGAGTATAGACGATGCACAGTTTCCAACCAATCATAAACTTTATCCTACACATTAAACAAAACTGAGATGAAAGCTAACACGAAAATACATACCAGGTTGGAATAGGATGAGAAGAATTCTGTTTTCACAAAGAACTTGAAAACCAAACTACTGCAAATTTAAAGGGTTACCAGCACTGTGCTTCATGTTTTATTTGCCTCAAGAATCCAACTGGGAAGTTGATTTGCAAGGCCAACCTGTGAATTTTATTTGTCTGCCAATCCCTGTAGTATTCCCATATGTGTGATGATCTTTAATGATATTATTATGGTTAATATTTTAGGGTAGAAACATTTTTTCAGCTGTGTGAGTTTCTCCCTTTATCATTTTGGATGTTTTCATCTATTTACACAGTTTATTCCTTTCATTATTTAAATTAAAGGCTGAAATATGATGTATTGTGACACTAATGGGATTACGTGAGTTGTCACATCTGGAGAATTGTAGATTCTTGAGGACCTTCTATAGCACCAAGCTATTGACAGAAAAAAATGAAATTTAAAGCTGTCTTTAAAATTGACAGTAGTGCTCATTTAGGGGCCTTGGGAGAACCTATAAAGTAAAAGCCGACCAAAATTCACTGGATGTGAACATATACTATGGCCCTTATTCTATAGTTCAAAGTCATAAAGTAAGACCCTCTGTCCGCCAGAGTCCCTTCTGACCCTCCTCTCAGTTTATGTAGCAAAAGAATTGTTAGTAACAGCCCAAGCCACTCCTCAGAAAGTTCAAGTCAGAGGAGAACCCAGCTCCCTAAATTACCCAAAGAGCATTTATGCTCAGAGGATGAATAAATAGTTTATCTTTTTACTCAAATTGTGACTCTGGGCCCCCATCCCACCCACCAGGAAAATGACTTTTTGCTTTCCCTGGGGACGTCCCTCCTCAGATAACTCTAAGACACTTTAGGGATGTTTATTCAATAGAAAATGTCAGTCTAGATATTATCACCTGAGGAAGAAAAAAAATGAAAAATTGGCTCAGTCAGGAATTCGATTCTTTTCAGCTAGTGCTATTTACTGCCACTAGGTGTTGCTATTGAAATCTGAGTTATCCACCGGACTCTGGTCCAATTCAGTCATTTTCCTGTTGTTTTAGCAGATTTTTCTTTTTTTAAGAAATGGGTTGAAGAACATACACAAAACTTAAATGTAAAATACTGTTGCAAAACATCATGATATAATCAGGTAATAATTTACAAGAGAAACTTGTAGGTGTGAGTACATATATTGCCTGCTTCTGCCACCTACCTGCTCTAAATCTGGGACCCTTACCAATTTATAGTACAGGTTTTAGTGAAGCAGGAGGGGAAGAATGGGGAGCACACATCTTGGAATACAAGAGCTTCGAGAAACTGTGTTATTTGTTTTGGGATTAGTTTGGACTCTTGCATCATTACTTTTTTTTTCTGTTCTACTGAGTCATTCCTGTTAACAAATGAACCTGCTTCAGTAGCTCGCATTTTAAAAAAAATCCTCCTTAGACCCCACATCACCTCCAGTTTCTGCCTGATTTCTCTATTTCCATTCACAGAAAAATTCAAGAGTTGACTATACTCACTGTCTCTACTTCTTCGCCTCCCATTTTCTTTCCAGTCGGTCTTTTATTCCCACCCTGTCCCCTGACAAACACTCTTTTCTCCATGTTGCCAAATCCAGTGTCCAATTGAGTCACGGTCTTCATCCACCTTGACTGTCATTGCCACAGTTGATTTGACCTACTTCTGCTGAAACCGTCTCATCTCTTGTTGCACTCTTCTGATTTACCTTCGACCCCCTGGCTTCTCCTTCTTAGTCTTGGCTGAATCCTCCTTGCCTCCATGGTCTCTCACTGGACCATGCCCACTCCCTCGGTGATCTCATCCAGCCCTGTGGCTTTGGATACCATCTCTACACTATGACTCCCAAATGAATGTCTCCTCCCTGACCTCTCCCCTCAACTCCAGCCTCCCTGTCCAGCTCCTGTTTGACACCGCTACTTGGTCATCTGACAGGTGTCTCAAGCTTAACGTACCAACAACCTAACTCTTAATTTCCCCTCAAGACCTGTTCCTCGAGTCTTACCCATTTCAGTCCATAGTGTCTCTGTTGGCCAGTTGCTCAAGCCAAATACTGTAGAATTATCATAGACTCTTTTCTCCCAGATTTCATCATCAAATCCCATCCAAAAGCAACTCCTTTTGGCTCCAGCTTCAAAATGTATATTGAACAGATCCTTTCTCACCATCTTCACTATCACACCTCCACAATACATATCACCACCATCTCACTGCTTATACTGGCCCCCCTACTCTGACCTTGCCCACCACTTACAACCCATTCTTCACATGGCAAACAGAGGGAACTTTTAACAAAATTAATCAGATCAGGTTGCTCTCCTGATCAAAACACTCCAGTGGCATCTATTTCACTGAAAATGACATCCAAATGTCTTACCGTGGCCAGTCTAGACCCTACCTGGCCTGTCTCCTGGCTATCTCTCCTACTTTATCGTCTATGACTCTTTAATCCACTCCCTTCACTCCAGTCAGAGTGGTTTCCTAACAGTTCTGTGAACCACCCTGGAGCCTTTCACTGGTCACTCCTTCTGCTTAGAATTCTCTGCCTCTTTCATGGCCTGGCTCATGTATGGCCTAAATAGGGAGGCCTCCTCTGATCATGCTATTTAAGATGACATTCACCCCCCCCCCCCACACACACCTTATTTCTCTTTATAGCATCCATCACTGCCTGAGATTGGGTTATATGTTGACAAATTTGTTTATTGTTTGTTTTCTTCTGCTACAAATATAAGTTTCATGAGGACAGGCCTTTGGTGAGTGCTCTAGACCAATAGCTGAGATGTAAAGGACAGTCAATAGGTATTTATTTACTGCAGGAATGAACACTTAAGGTCCTGTCAGGATATACTTATTCTGCTTTTGGTTTTCTGGGCCGTTAACCAGAGCATTACTAGAGAGTGACCTATGCTGTGCCTGGGCCTCTAAAGCCAGCCCATCATTCCATGTACTCCCCATGAACTCTCTCAGCACCGCACACAAATACTTCCAGTATTTACATCCTCTCACGGACTGACAATTCCAACAGCCAACCAGCAGCCATGGGTATGACAGCATCTTACGAAAACATTCGCAAGAAATCAATGACGTTCATTGCGTTTAACTACTTAGTCCTTGTTAATAGTCAATTGAAAGCAATTCAGAATGGTTTCCTTATAAATTCACACCAGTTTTTGTATGATTTCCAAACTCACTAGTAATATCCCTAAACTATCACCCCAAACGTTTTCAAAATTTCCTTCCAGGAGCAAAAGTGATCCCTACAAATGGGCTATCCACCCATCTGACGTCCTCCTTTTTTTTTTTTTTTTTGGCTGCCCCGCACGGCATGCAGAATCTTAGTTCCCCAACCAGGGATACAACCCATGGCCCCTGCAGTGGAAGCGTGCAGTCCTAACCACTGGACCGCTAGGGAATTCCCTGATGTCCTCTTCCATTCATTGTCAGATCATCTGTGGTGACTTGGTCACTCCTTCTGCTTATAATTCTCTTCTCCCTTCATGGCCTGGCTCATATATAGCCTCATTAGGGAGGCCTTGCCCATAATGCTATTTAAGATGACATTTTCCCCCACCCCTGCTTCATTTCTCTTTATAGCACCCATCACCCATCTGACACGATCTCTGGCCACCCAAGGAAGAGGCTTTGATGACCTGGAATCACTGATATATTCACCACCACTGGTTTGCCATCGTGCCTTGGGGTCCTGGATCACACCAAAAAGGAAATATCTCCTTGGCTCACTATGGGTTTCCAGGCCAACACTATAGCCCTTTCATGACAAAGCTCTTGGAGTGTAAACACACAAAAAGAAAGTGATTTTCCCCAAGACAACCCCTCAGGGCCAAGGTGGCCGGGTCACAGAAGGTTACAGACTGCAGCCCCAGATGTTCTGAGGAGTCACCCCTCCACCCTGACCTATACATCTTGGGGTTGGCAGTAAGGGGAATCCCTTTCTTTCTTCTGAGCCTCAAGACTTAGCCCATTTCCTATCAAAGGATGTGACATTCCTTGGGGGAGGGAGGCAGAACCATTAGTTGTCTTTAGGCATTATTAAATAAGCTAAACATCAAAGTGACAAAAAGTGCAATCAACTACCACCAACCTGCAAATTTGTAACTGTAAAGTAAGGTAAGATTAACTCATAGACAGAAGGCAAGCAACAAAAATTAACTACTGTACCTAACTTCTTCTTTTGGAAAACAAGTCAAAATGTAGGTGGTTTTTTTACCTTTTAGATTATGTGCTAGTTATCCCCATTGTTAAAAGGACAGGGAAAAATTCTCTTGGGTAAAATTTCCTGCCGGGGGTGAGATGGCATGAGGCTGCGGGGTAGGGGAGGTCTCCCCAGGAGAAGGGTGACTCTGCATATTGACTAAATGGTTAAGGAAAAACCCAATGTCATAAAATGACTTTGTGAAGGGGCTGGTGCAATTAAATGTGAATATTGCACTCTTTGTTCCTGCCTAAGGAGCCTGTTCTAAGCCCTTTCTAGCCACCTGTTTTGAAACCTTTGCTCTGCTCCTCTCAGTTTAGCACAGCAACATTTTTAGAAGACAGAATAACAATTTAAAAGGAGGACTGGGCAGGGAGATTAACCAAGATGGCGGAGTAGAAGGACGTGCTCTCACTCCCTCTTGCGAGAGCACCAGAATCACAACTGGCTGCTGGACAATCATCGACAGGAAGACACTGGAACTCACCAAGGAGGATACCCCACGTCCAAGGACAGAGGAGAAGCCACAGTGAGACGGTAGGAGGGGCGCAATCAGAGTACAATCAAATCACATAACTGCTGGGTGGGTGACTCACAGACTGGCGAACACTTATACCACAGAAGTCCACCCACTGGAGTGAAGCTTCTGAGCCCCACGTCAGGCTTCCCAACCTGGGGGTCCGGCAACGGGAGGAGGAATTCCTAGAGAATCAGACTTTGAAGCCTAGTGGGATTTGATTGCAGGACTTTGACAGGACTGGGGGAAACAGAGACCCCACTCTTGGAGGGCACACACAAAGCAGTGTGTGCATCGGGACCCAGGGGAAGGAGCAGTGACCCTGGGGGAGACTGAACCAGACCTATCTGCTGGTGTTGGGGGGGTCTCCTGCAGAGGCGGGAGGAGGCTCTGTTTCACCGTGGGGACAAGGACACTGGCAGCGGAGGTTCTGGGAAGTGCTCCTTGGCATGAGCCCTCCCAGAGTCTGCCATTAACCCCATCAAAGAGCCCAGGTAGGCTCCAGTGTTGAGTTGCCTCAGGCAAAACAACCAACAGGGAGGTAACCCAGCCCCACCCATCAACAGTCAAGTGGATTAAAGTGTTACGGAGCTCTGTCCGCCACAGCAACAGTCAGCTCTACCCACCAACAGAGCCTCCCATCAAGCCTCTTAGATAGCCTCAACCACCAGAGGGCAGACAGCAGAAGCAAGAAAAACTACAATCCTGCAGCCTGTGGGCCAAAACCCACAGTTACAGAAAGATAGACAAGATGAAAAGGCAGAGGGCTATATATCAGATGAAGGAACAAGAAAAAACCCCAGAAAAACAACTAAATGAAGTGGAGATAGGCAACCTTCCAGAAAAAGAATTCAGAATAATGATAGTGAAAATGATCCAGGACCTCGGAATAAGAATGGAGGCAAAGATTGAGAAGATGCAAGAAATGATTAACAAAGACCTAGAAGAATTAAAGAACAAACAAACAGAGATGACCAATACAATAACTGAAATGAAAACTACACTAGAAGGAATCAATAGCAGAATAACTGAGGCAGAAGAACGGATAAGTGACCTGGAAGACAGAATGGTGGAATTCACTGCTGCGGAACAGACTAAAGAAAAAAGAATGAAAAGAAATGAAGACAGCCTAAGAGACCTCTGGGACAACATTAAACGCAACAACATTCGCATGATCGGGGTCCCAGAAGGAGAAGAGAGAGAGAAAGGACCCGAGAAAATATTTGAAGAGATTATAGTCGAAAACTTCCCTAACATGGGAAAGGAAATAGCCACCCAAGTCCAGGAAGTGCAGAGAGTCCCATACAGGATAAACCCAAGGAGAAACACGCCGAGACACATAGTAATCAAACTGGCAAAAATTAAAGACAAAGGAAAATTATTGAAAGCAGCAAGGGAAAAACGACAAATAACATACAAGGGAACTCCCATAAGGTTAACAGCTGATTTCTCAGCAGAAACTCTACAAGCCAGAAGGGAGTGGCATGATATACTTAAAGTGATGAAAGGGAAGAACCTACAACCAAGATTACTCTACCCGGCAAGGATCTCATTTAGATTTGATGGAGAAATCAAAAGCTTTACAGACAAGCAAAAGCTAAGAGAATTCAGCACCACCAAACCAGCTCTACAACAAATGCTAAAGGAACTTCTCTAAGTGGGAAACACAAGAGAAGAAAAGGACCTACAAAAACAAACCCAAAACAATTAAGAAAATGGTCATAGGAACATACATATCGATACTTACCTTAAAAGTGAATGGATTAAATGCTCCAGCCGAAAGACACAGGCTTGCTGAATGGATACAAAAACAAGACCCATATATATGCTGTCTACAAGAGACCCACTTTAGACCTAGGGACACATACAGACTGAAAGTGAGGGGATGGAAAAAGATATTCCATGCAAATGGAAATCAAAAGAAAGCTGGAGTAGCTATACTCATATCAGATAAAATAGACTTTAAAGTAAAGAATGTTACAAGAGACAAAGAAGGACACTACATAATGATCAAGGGATCAATCCAAGAAGAAGATATAACAATTATAAATATATATGCACCCAACATAGGAGCACCTCAATACATAAGGCAACTGCTAACAGCCATAAAAGAGGAAATCGACAGTAACACAATAATAGTGGGGGACTTTAACACCTCACTTACACCAATGGACAGATCATCCAAAATGAAAATAAATAAGGAAACAGAAGCTTTAAATGACACAATAGACCAGATAGATTTAATTGATATTTATAGGACATTCCATCCAAAAACAGCAGATTACACGTTCTTCTCAAGTGCCCATGGAACATTCTCCAGGATAGATCACATCTTGGGTCACAAATCAAGCCTCAGTAAATTTAAGAAAATTGAAATCATATCAAGCATCTTTTCTGACCACAATGCTATGAGATTAGAAATGAATTACAGGGATAAAAATGTAAAAAAGACAAACACATGGAGGCTAAACAATACGTTACTAAATAACCAAGAGATCACTGAAGAAATCAAAGAAGAAATCAAAAGATACTTAGAGACAAATGACAATGAAAACACGACAACCCAAAACCTATGGGATGCAGCAAAAGCAGTTCTAAGAGGGAAGTTTATAGCTATACAAGCCTACCTAAAGAAACAAGAAAAATCTCAAGTAAGCAATCTAACCTTACACCTAAAGAAACTAGAGAAAGAAGAAGAAACAAAACCCAAAGTTAGCAGGAGGAAAGAAATCATAAAGATCAGAGCAGAAATAAATGAAATAGAAACAAAGAAAACAATAGCAAAGATCAATAAAACTAAAAGCTGGTTCTTTGAGAAGATAAACAAAATCGATAAGCCATTAGCCAGACTCATCAAGAAAAAGAGGGAGAGGACTCAAATCAATAAAATCAGAAATGAAAAAGGAGAAGTTACAACAGACACTGCAGAAATACAAAGCATCCTAAGAGACTACTACAAGCAACTTTATGCCAATAAAATGGACAACCTGGAAGAAATGGACAAATTCTTAGAAAGGTATAACCTTCCAAGACTGAACCAGGAAGAAACACAAAATATGAACAGACCAATCACAAGCAATGAAATTGAAACTGTGATTAAAAATCTTCCAACAAACAAAAGTCCAGGACCAGATGGCTTCACAGGTGAATTCTATCAAACATTTAGAGAAGAGCTAACACCTATCCTTCTCAAACTCTTCCAAAAAATTGCACAGGAAGGAACACTCCCTAACTCATTCTATGAGGCCACCATCACCCTGATACCAAAACCAGACAAAGACACTACAAAGAAAGAAAATTACAGACCGATATCACTGATGAATATAGATGCAAAAATCCTCAACAAAATACTAGCAAACAGAATCCAACAACACATTAAAAGGATCATACACCACGATCAAGTGGGATTTATCCCAGGGATGCAAGGATTCTTCAATATACGCAAATCAATCAATGTGATACACCATATTAACAAACTGAAGAAGAAAAACCATATGATCATCTCAATAGATGCAGAAAAAGCTTTTGACAAAATTCAACACCCATTTATGATAAAAACTCTCCAGAAAGTGGGCATAGAGGGAACCTACCTCAACATAATAAAGGCCATATATGACAAACCCACAGCAAACATCATTCTCAATGGTGAAAAACTGAAAGCATTTCCTCTAAGATCAGGAACGAGACAAGGATGTCCACTCTCACCACTATTATTCAACATAGTTCTGGAAGTCTTAGCCATGGCAATCAGAGAAGAAAAAGAAATAAAAGGAATACAAATTGGAAAAGAAGAAGTAAAACTGTCACTGTTTGCGGATGACATGATACTATACATAGAGAATCCTAAAACTGCCACCAGAAAACTGCTAGAGCTAATTAATGAATATGGTAAAGTTGCAGGATACAAAATTAATGCACAGAAATCTCTTGCATTCCTATACACTAATGATGAAAAATCTGAAAGAGAAATTATGGAAACACTCCCATTTACCATTGCAACAAAAAGAATAAAATACCTAGGAATAAACCTACCTAGGGAGACAAAAGACCTGTATGCAGAAAACTATAAGACACTGATGAAAGAAATTAAAGATGATACCAACAGATGGAGAGATATACCATGTTCTTGGATTGGAAGAATCAACATTGTGAAAATGAGTATACTACCCAAAGCAATCTACAGATTCAATGCAATCCCTATCAAATTACCAATGGCATTTTTTATGGAACTAGAACAAATCATCTTAAAATTTGTATGGAGACACAAAAGACCCCGAATAGCCAAAGCAGTCTTGAGGGAAAAAAACGGAGCTGGAGGAATCAGACTCCCTGACTTCAGACTATACTACAAAGCTACAGTAATCAAGACAATATGGTACTGGCATAAAAACAGAAACATAGATCAATGGAACAAGATAGAAAACCCAGAGATAAACCCACGCACCTATGGTCAACTAATCTATGACAAAGGAGGCAAGGATATACAATGGAGAAAAGACAGTGTCTTCAATAAGTGGTGCTGGGAAAACTGGACAGCTACATGTAAAAGAATGAAATTAGAATACTCCCTAACACCATACACAAAAATAAACTCAAAATGGATTCGAGACCTAAATGTAAGACTGGACACTATAAAACTCTTAGAGGAAAACATAGGAAGAACACTCTTTGACATAAATCACAGCAAGATCTTTTTTGATCCACCTCCTAGAGTCATGGAAATAAAAACAAAAATAAACAAATGGGACCTAATGAAACTTCAAAGCTTTTGCACAGCAAAGGAAACCGTAAACAAGACGAAAAGACAACCCTCAGAATGGGAGAAAATATTTGCAAACGAATCAACGGACAAAGGATTAATCTCCAAAATATATAAACAGCTCCTTCAGCTCAATATTAAAGAAACAAACACCCCAATCCAAAAATGGGCAGAAGACCTAAATAGACATTTCTCCAAAGAAGACATACAGACGGCCACGAAGCACATGAAAAGATGCTCAACATCACTAATTATTAGAGAAATGCAAATCAAAACTACAATGAGGTATCACCTCACACCAGTTAGAATGGGCATCATCAGAAAATCTACAAACAACAAATGCTGGAGAGGGTGTGGAGAAAAGGGAACCCTCTTGCACTGTTGGTGGGAATGTAAATTGATACAGCTACTATGGAGAACAGTATGGAGGTTCCTTAAAAAACTAAAAATAGAATTACCATATGACCCAGCAATCCCACTACTGGGCATATACCCAGAGAAAACCGTAATTCAAAAAGACACATGCACCCGAATGTTCATTGCAGCACTATTTACAATAGCCAGGTCATGGAAGCAACCTAAATGCCCATTGACAGACGAATGGATAAAGAAGATGTGGTACATATATACAATGGAATATTACTCAGCCATAAAAAGGAACGAAATTGAGTCATTTGTTGAGACGTGGATGGATCTAGAGACTGTCATACAGAGTGAAGTAAGTCAGAAAGAGAAAAACAAATATCGTATATTAACGCATATATGTGGAACCTAGAAAAATGGTACAGATGAGCCAGTTTGCAGGGCAGAGGTTGAGACACAGATGTAGAGAACAAACATAGGGACACCAAGGGGGAAAGCGGCGGTGGGGTGGGTATGGTGTTGTGCTGAATTGGACGATTGGGATTGACATGTATACCCTGATGTGTATAAAATTGATGCCTAATAAGAACCTGCAGTATAAAAAAACAAACAAAACAACTAATACTAAACTTTCATTGGGTTATTTGTATGGAAATATGTTAATATAAATGTTTCAGACATTACATGAAATTTCTAAAAATCTTATTTGTTCTGGTATAATGTTATAAGTCATAATCCTAGTTATTACCTTAAAATGTATATCTCAGAAATAACTAATTTTCTTGTCAACTGCATTATTATGAACTTTCATCAAATTTTTAACTGTGGTCATTCTTAAGTCTTTTGTCATTTACAGACAGTTCTGTGTGTACTCTGATGCTTTTGCAAATATGTTCCTATAAAAGGGTTTCATCTTTAAGAAATTCATGGAAAAGACTCTGACAAGTACAGGTTTCTGGTAACTGACTGTACTGCTGAACTGAGTTAATAAGCATTTTCAGAACTCTAATGAAAAACTGATGAACTCATAAAAGTGCTAACAAAAGATCAAGATGAAAAAACAAAAATTTAATTACATGGGACTGAGTGAACTGATGAGGATGAGTATAATTTTTGTGACTTTCTGTCTGAATTAAAAAAAAAAAAATCCCACAAGGACTCAGAGGCAAAGAATATACAAATCAATTTTCACTGCAAAGTAAAGGAGCTGTTACAGTGGAGGATTACTGGACTGAATGTCAATATTATGACATAGTATGAGTGTGTTTCATGTTTGGTAATTGCAATCATTGTTGCTTTTGTTGTGGTCATCCATGTACAATGCTTGGTGTCAGTCTATTTATCTCTTGTAAAAATAAAATACAGTGTGTGTGTGTGTGTGAAAAAACAAAAAAACAAAAAAAACACAAAAAAAACAAAACCCAAAACAACAATGCTGCTATGAACATGCTTGCACATGTATCCCACTATACATGACCAAAAAGAGCGTGTAGGTATGTGTATGTACACACACAGACACACAGACACACACACACAATTCCACCCAGGAGTGGAACTGCTGAGTGTTGGGCATATGCAAATAGTTCTGTGCCACATACTCTTCAAATAGTAGTACATGAAATTCTCCAATACATCTGCAGTATAACACTTGACTTTATCAGACATCTAATTTTTGCAAACCTAGTGTTTTAATTACTGTAGTTTTAATTTGCTTTTCTGTGATTACTAGTGTGGTTGAGCATCTTTCCATATATTTATTAGCCATTTGTGTTTCTTCTGTGAAATGCCTATTTGTGCTTTTTGCCAATGTTTCTATTGATAGATTTGTCTTCTGCTTTGTTTTTTTTTACTGTAGTAGTTCTTTATATATTTCAGATATTAATCTTCTGTCAGTTTTATATATAGCAAATACCTCATCTCAAAAATAAATAAATAAATAAATAAAATAAAAAATAAAAGGAGGACTGGTGTTAACAGATTTTATGGTGGCCTATTTATGGAGAAAGCCCTGAAAATTGCCCGAGGTTATTTTCCTTTAGAACGTTGCCAGGATGAATGATTGGTATTTAATTATTTACAGAGTTCTTTGCCATCACTTTCATTTGTTTTTCTCCACAGCACCCTAACATTGATAGCTTCAGATGGGATAATATATAGGAAAGAGTTTAAAGTACAGAAAGTCAGAGGATATTGTTCTATCATTATGACTATTATACTTCTGTTCTTCTCTATAACACTGTTACAGCTTTTTTTTTTTTTTTAATGTAGCCGCACTAACCACAAAGAGCTGCCTTTATTTATTTTATATTTATTTTTGGCTGTGTTGGGTCTTCATTTCTGTGCGAGGGCTTCCTCTAGTTGCGGCAAGTGGGGGCCACTCTTCATCGCCGTGCGCGGGCCTCTGCACTATCGCGGCCTCTCTCGTTGCGGAGCACAGGCTCCAGACGCGCAGGCTCAGTAGTTGTGGCTCACGGGCCCAGCTGCTCCACGGCATGTGGGATCTTCCCAGACCAGGGCTCGAACCCGTGTCCCCTGCATTAGCAGGCAGACTCTCAACCACTGCGCCACCAGGGAAGCCCCTGTTACAGCTATTAATCTTTCCAGAGAGCAGTGGTTGGAAAGCAAGGGAATAGCTGAGACTTGCTCCATTTCAGAGAAAAAGCTAAGAAATAGAGAACACAGGCATCTTCCTGAAACTGCTCTTTGACAATGATGTATATGACATAAGACTGAAGAATCTCCTAGGATCCCCACTTCCACTGAGCATGTACATATGCCTGTGTGTGCACAAGTGCACCTCTATCAGCTAACAGTCCTGGGAAGAAAGGAGAAGGAGCGTCTGGAAGGTTTTTCCATTGCAGGAATCTCTTTGCCAATGTTTGCTGAGTTCTCTCCCGCTTGTGGCCATTTTCTCATTAGTTTCGTCATTAATTTCACCATTAATTTCTTTGTCAGCCACTAACTAGCTCATTCGCCACACAGACTGGTCCTTCATAGAAATCATCTCTTTCTCTGGTGTCACCTCTTCCACTGACCCATGCGGCCACTAATTGATGTAATTGGTGGTTGACAACTTGTTCTCTGTTATGACACCCTGGCCGTTCCCTTGGTGCCCAAGCCTTAGGGCCTGTGACTTCCTGCCACACCATACAGCATATCCCCTGCTTTTAAACTATCAGAGGATTTAAACTCTCAGAGTGCTCTGGGCTGCACTGTTAATATTTCACACCCTCTGCTCAGTGTGACTCATTCTATAAGAACAGGCAGCCTGAGCTTTCTCATGCCTTTCATTTTACTTTGAGCACATTCAAGGCCACCAGTGGATAATTGTATGTCACTCAGCAAGGCCTGTATAGGCACCCCCTTGTTTGCAATGCCTTAGGGAGTCATGGAGCCAGAAAAGGAGAAACATCTGCTTTCCAACCCTGGACCTTAATACATCTGAGGGGTAGTAGCTGCCGCAGCTGGGGGCGGGGCAGAAAGGGAGAGGGGGAGTCTTCATCCCTCCTGCATGCCAGTGAGAGAGATCTTCTCCAACGAAGGTGCCAGGGACCTCGAAAGAAGGGATGGTACTACCCCCCATCTCCCCACCCCTGCCAGGCAGCTCAGAAGGGGTGCTTCTCTCCTTTAGCCTGGGTGGGGGACATGCTGAGCATCTCTGTGCTGATCAAGGCTAGCACTTGCTCTCTGGTTCTTTTGTGCCGCGGATGGTATCAGAAGTTCAGAGCACAGGGTCCGCGGGGCTGAATTTGCCTCACATGTACCAGAAGAGGGATAATAAGCTCTCAAGGTCCCACCATGGCAGGGACGCTGCTGCTAGCCCTTATGGCAGCTTTTTGTGAATTAGAAAATGCACCCCTTCCTCAAGGCTCCAGACTGCCATCTGTTGGAATGTTGTTGTAATAGACATGCACGTATACAACGAGGACAAGAAAGGTGCTCTTGAGCCAAGCGCAGTGTGGTGAGAGGAGGTGGACATAGGGAGGCATGGCTCTGGTGACTTCAGTGGAGAACAGGCCTGGATGGGCCACACAATCCTGCAGAACTGGCATGTGGGTGGTGGCAGTAAAATGTAAACTATGGTCTGAGACCCGGAGCAGATAACAGAAGTGGAGAAGTAGAGGAGGTTGTGGCCTGGCTCAGAACTTGGCCCTAGTGTCAGGCTTCTCTGAGACTGCCAGCACATCAGCAGAGGGGGGAGGAAGGTGCCATGGGCCGGACAGCACAGGTGAGGCCCACTGCTGGGGAGCAGCAATGAGGAACGTAGTGTGCGACAGGGATACAGTTGCCCTAGGTCTCTGCTGGAACCAGGAGGCTCTTGAGGGGGTGGAGGTGAGGGTTAGGTGTCCTGCAATGCTGCAGGCTGGGACTTAAGCCGGAGAAATGCTGTTTGGTTGCCATTATTGTGGTCAATTATGCTCCCAGGACCCTGACCTGGGAAAACGCTTGTTAAACCACAAACGCCTGCCATATCCTTAACTGCTCCTTACCATCCCCAAAGTAAACTAGTTTGACCATTTTTCTCTCCGTCCTCTAGACCACTGCTAATCGCCCATCTGGACCTCTTTCCTCCGGCCAAGGCTACCTTACTGCTGTAAAAAGAGTAGAGAATAGACTGGCAAGAGAATACAATTCAAGAGACCACTCTTCTCTAGATCCTTCCAAGTGGGGAGGGAAAGGGAACAGAAATTGTTGAGCTTTAGGCCTTGTATGCTGGACTTTGCATGTCTTTCCCCCCGCCCCTTTGGAATTTAAAATTATAAATTTTTTCTTTTTTTTTTACTTTTTTTAAAATCATTTTTTAAAAATTGAAGTATAATTTACAATGTTGTGTTAGCTTCAGGTGTACAGCAAAGTGATTCAGATATATACATATATATATTCTTTTTCAGATTCTTTTTCATTATAGATTATTACAAGATGTTGAATATAGTTCCCTGTGCTATACAGTAGGTCTTTATTGGTTATCTATTTTATATATAGTGGTGTGTATATGTTAATTCCAAACTCCTAATTTATCCCCTGCCCCACTATCCCCTTTGGTAACCATAAGTTTATTTTCTCTGTCTCTGAGTCTATTTCTGTTTTATAAATAAGTTCATTTCTATCATTTTTTTAGATTCCACATGTAAGTGATATCATATGATATTTGTCTTTCTCTGTCTGACTTACTTCACTTAGTATGATAATCTCTAGGTCCATCCATGTTGCTGCAAATGGCATTATTTCATTCTTTTTTTATAGCTGAGTAATATTCCGTTGTGTATATATACCACATCGTCTTTATCCATTCATCTGTCAATGGGCATTTAGGTTGCTTCCATGTCTTGCCTATTGTAAATAGTGCTGCTATGAACATCGGGGTGCATGTATTTTTTGAGTTAGAGTTTTCTCTGGGTGTATGCCCAGGAATGGGATTGCTGGATCATATGGTAGCTCTATGTTTAGTTTTTTTGTTGTTGTTGTTGTTTTTTTAATGGGAATTGTTTATTTATGGCTGTGTTGGGTCTTTGTTTCTGTGCGAGGGCTTTCTCTAGTTGCGGCAAGTGGGGGCCACTCTTCATCGCGGTGCACGGGCCTCTCACTGTCGTGGCCTCTCTTTTTGGGAGCACAAGCTCCAGATGCGCAGGCTCAGTAATTGTGGCTCATGGGCCCAGTTGCTCCGCGGCATGTGGGATCTTCCCAGACCAGGGCTCGAACCCGTGTCCCCTGCATTGGCAGGCAGATTCTCAACCACTGCACCACCAGGGAAGCCCCTATGTTTAGTTTTTTAAGTAACCTCCATACTGTGGCTACACCAATTTACATTCCCACCAACAGTGTAGGAGAGTTCCCTTTTCTCCACACCCTCTCCAGTATTTATTATTTGTAGACTTTTTTTTTTTTTTTTAGTGGCACCCACAGCTATACTTTATTATGGCAAAATGATACAGAGCAAGATCAACAGAGGGAAAAGACACATGGGGCAAAGTCGGGGAAACCAGGCACAAGCTTCCAAAAATCCTTCCCAGTGGAGTCACAGAGGACACCATTCTCCAGCAAGGAGTTGTGACGTGTATGAAATGTTGCCAACTAGGGAAGTTCATTGGAGACTAGCACCCAGAGTTTTTCTAGAGGGCTGGTTGGTAGGCAGCCTCTGCCTGGCACATACCAAGTTCTAGACTCCCAGAAGGAAAGCAAGTGTTCAGTATAAACCAAAGTGAGAGTAGCATCGACACATATACACTGTGGAATGTAAAATAGTTGGCTGGTGGGAAGCAGCAGCACAGCACAAGGAGATCGGCTTTGCGATGACCTAGAGGGGTGGGATAGGGAGGATGGGAGGGCGGCTCAAGAGGGAGGGGATATGGGGACATGTGTATGCATATGGCAGATTCGCTTTGTTGTGCAACAGAAACTAACACAGTAGTGTGAAGCAATTATACTCCGATAAAGATCTATTAAATAAATAAATAAACCAAATGGTTTGTACAAACAATTTAGGTAGAGGGAGCCAGAACTGTTATCAGTTCTGGGAACAGTGGGAACACTCTGCTTTCTGACACACAGTCAAGGCCAGTCAAGGGCCAACCTTGTAAGCAGGTCTTTCACAGGAGAGCAGTCAGGTCTGCTATGTTAATCTTTTCTGCACACACCCCCCTCCCTTCAAGGCACTCTCATGCTGCACTATTCACCAGTCCTCTCTCACTATAATGTTGAACCCCTACTCTCAGCACAATTCTTGCCTCTTCCTCCTGGGAAACCGCAGCCCAGGCAGGCTGCCTCTCAACCCATGGAGACAGTTGACGTCTTTGTGAACTCTGAAGTTCCAGGCCTCTCCTGCTGCAGCTTCTAGCTCTGCTGGCAGCTCCAGCCAGCCCTCTGCCAGAGTAAGAACCAGACAACTTATTCTGTCCTGCCAAACTCTTAAGACATACCTGTTACATCCTTTCAAGAATTTTCTCACTACTCTGGACCCCTGTTGATCCTGGAAGCCACTGGAGTTCGCCTTCTCGGCTTGGCAGGGAAGACTTTTCCCTATGTTCTCAACAATGTTCTGCAAAGAAATCTCTCTGGAACAAATCTCTAGGCTTCTCTTATGTGAAGAATGGAGGTGGGTGATGGGCTAAAGGATTCAGGAAGGGATTTGGCCACTTCTTAGCTACTTCGTCGATGTGTCCAGCGCCTCTTTGCAGAATTTGGAAGTATTTGCTCTTTATTATTTAGAGCTTTGGGCTTCTGCCAAGATTTGCTGTGCATCATGCCTGGGAAAGGACCACCTCAAGTGTCAAAATGGGGCTGGACGTTGTCGAATTCCTTTGTAACCACGTCAGTAGGAGGCTTTTTCTACTCTCCTGGAGAATAGCAATGAACTACTGTGCACCTTTAAGGCTGAATAAAGCCCTCTTCTTCCTATTGTGGGTCTTCCTGGAACAGGCGCTGGGGTTGAAGACGTTATTTTAATTGCTCCTCTCCTCATCCCATCGCTGACCCAGGAAGAGAGTCTCTTCTGATCGGTGATCTGCTAGTGTTGGAGGGTCTCCTGCAGAGGCGGGGGGCAGCTGTGGCTCACTGCGGGGACAAGGACACTGGCAGCAGAAGTTCTGGGAAGTACTCCTTGGTGTGAGCCCTCCTGGAGTCCGCCATTAGCTCCACCAAGGAGCCTGTAGATTTTTAATGACGGCCATTCTGACTGGTGTGAGGTGATGACCTCATTGTAGTCTTGATTTGCATTTCTCTAATAATTAGCAATATTGAGCATCTTTTCATGTTTGCATGTCTTTTAACATCGGATTTCATCACTGAACAGTCTCCATTACCCAGATAGTTTATATATCTTTTCTTTTAATCCTCACAACAACCTTGTAAAGTAGGTGCAGTTCACAGAATAATAATGGCCCCCCAAAGTTGTCTTCATCTTAATCCCCAGAAACCATGAATATGTTATTTTACATGATGAAAGGGACTTTGCAGGTGTGATTGAGTTAAGGACCTTGAGTGGGGAGATTTCCTGGATTATCCAGGTGGGTCCCGTGTCAACACAGGACCCTTATTAATGAAAGTGGGAAGTGGGAGAGTCAGGGTCAGAGAAGGAGATGTGACAGTGAGAGCAGAGTCAGAGTGATGTGACATGAGAAAGGCTCAACCTGCCATTGCTGCTTTGAAGGTGGAAGGGGCCACCAGCCAAGGAATATGGGCAGCCTCTAGAAGCTGGAAAAGGCAAGGAAACCCTTGGGAATGCAGCCCTGCCGCTATCTTGATTTTAGCCCAGTGAGACCCATTTTGGACTTCTAACCTCCAGAACTGTAAAGTAAATTTGTTTGTTTTAAGCCACCACATTTGTGGCAATTGTTAGCGGACCAATAAAAAACTAACACAGTAGGTATCCTTGTCTCCATTTTATAGGCAAAAAAACTGAAACTTGTAAGAACCTGAGCCACAGTTGAAATCTAATTCTCTATGACTTCAAAGGCCACACTTTCCCTTAGACTCCATTGCTGCCCCTCTTAAATTTGTATAGCTAATGTCCTTACTGAAATCATCAAATATTTAATTGCTGGAACAAATACTTTAGAAAGAATCATTAATGGCATGCTTCTGAATAAATCTGCTTGCCACAGGTAATTTATTGAGAGAAAAGAAAGCATCAGTTAAATCTTGCCTGGAGATTCATGAAAACAAAACCAGAATATCTAAATTTCTAAAGCACTTAAGTTTAAGGGGATTAACAAAATCATCACTCTTTAGCTTGTTTATTCACTTGGTTGAATTTATAATGTATCCTAGGTACACTTAGTAGTACACTGGTCATGAAAAGATGCACAACATCATTAATCATCAGGGAAATATAAATTAAAACCATAATGAGATAGCAATCTACATCCACTAGAACTGTTAAAATTTGAAAGACTGAGCATACAAGTGTTGGTGAGGACGTGGAGAAACTGAGACCCTCATAAATTGCTTGTAGGATATAAAATAGTACAGCTACTCTAAAAAACTGTTTGGCAGTTTCTTATAAAATTAAATATACATTTACCCTATTATCCATCACTTCCACTCCTAGATATGTCTTTTAAGGTGTATACATTTGTCAACACTCATCAAACTGTTCACTTATAACCTCTGTAGGTAATTTATATCTTGTCTTGAAAAAAGAAACAGGAGTTGAAACAAGAAAATAAAAAAAGACTCCTCACACACTGGGGTTCTTGGAATAATCAGTGTGCATAGAGTTAGGACTTTTAAAAGGGAAGTGAGTGGAAAGAGCACCAGGCAGGAACCAGAAGCTTCCTTCTGGTCTCAGTCCCTTCTTTGACTCATCCATGTGACCTTGTGGGATGTATTCCGCCTTCCTGGGTCCCAGATCATCATCTGCAAAATAAATGATCTGCATTAAGTGACCTCACAGTTTTCTTCTAACTCTAAAAGTCCATTTTTTTACGAGTTCAAGTAGTAAATCAAATTACTTTAGAAGCTTCTAGTTGATAGAGCACTGTTTTCCCAACACACTCTGATTCTAATCCGTGATTCAGTTCATACTGGGTCATCAGTTAGCAACGTAACTCTAAGAGATTACATTTTCCTATGGGAAACTTGAATCCACTTTATCAATTAGTTTCCAGGAGCATATGTTTGAGAAAAGCAAGTGTGGGCCACGTACATTCAGATTATGGGCATTTTCCATATTCAGATACAGCATATATGTGTATATTAATAGAGACATGGGGATTACTAAGAATATGCTCTTTAAAAAGCTTTGAGCAAAAGGGTAATGTGACACAGTCAAAATAGCACCAGCCTGATAGGCTCTGTGGCCTGAGACAAGCCATTGACATGTTCAGATGACACATCAGTATCTGCACACATCAATATCTGCTTCCCCGGGGCTTCCCTGGTGGCGCAGTGGTTGAGAATCTGCCTGCTAATGCAGGGGACACGGGTTCGAGCCCTGGTCTGGGAAGATCCCACATGCCGCGGAGCAACTGGGCCCGTGAGCCACAATTACCGAGCCTGCGCGTCTGGAGCCTGTGCTCCGCAGCAAGAGAGGCCGCGATAGTGAGAGGCCCGCGCACCGCGATGAAGAGTGGCCCCCGCTCGCCGCAACTAGAGAAAGCCCTAGCACAGAAACGAAGACCCAACACAGCCAAAAAAATAATTAATTAAGTTTAAAAAATAATAAAATAAAATATTTGCTTCCCCAGTGTTGGTTAAAGGTGAAATGAGATCTTGTCAAACAGGTAAAGCGCGTTTTAACTTGTACAATGTTGTGCAAATACAAAGTGGTTTGTTTTTATTGAAAATGAGGAGGGGGAGGAGCAAGTGTCCAGGAGGGGATCATTCTGCAAACAACAGTTGAGGTCCGATCAGTACTAATTACCGCTCTGATGTGATATAGGAGATAATGAGAGAGAGGACGGTTTTTTAAGGACTCAGAGATAAAGGCATTTTAGAAGGACACCCTTGGTTGCACTGGACTCACGGCGATTTTTGCTGCTTCCAGCAGTCTCTCAGCTCACCCCCTAGTTTGTGTCTGAATAAAGCCCAACCGGCCCTCATCTGCAGGGTGATTGACCTTTGCATTGCCAGGCCTGATTGGGAAGACTCACGGAAGCCCAGTGTCCATAGCTGGAGGTGGGAGAGGAGTCACAGAGAGTGCTTGGGGAAACTGATTGTGTCATACTGCCGAGGCTCTGCCCAGTGTGGAGCAGGGATGGAGGTGGGGGGTTGGGTGGGAGGGCGGATGGGTAGACAGATGACGCAAAGGTAACATTACAGCAGAGGTGGGAGGTTGGAGAGCACAGGGTAGAGGAGAAGGGAGGCATGGAGAATGACCCTCTTCCACAGAGCACAAACTCTCCCAACAGACTTACTATCTGATGCTGTTATTTCCCCACTGCTGTAGTCCCAGGACCTATGACCGTGTTATCCATGCAGAATGTGCTTAATAAATACTGGTTGAATGAACCGAATGGATGCATAGTAAAAGAGGGTCAAAAGGCAGCATTGGCAGTGCCTTTCACCCCCACTGTGCCCGGAGGAGTAGGAGAGTCCTGGCCCATCTCTCTGGCCTTGGAGGCAGGAATAGAGAAGGGTTCAGCAGGCTAATGCAGCCAGCTATCTAAACTATCAAATCATGCATTGTTAATACCCTTTTTATGATTACCCACACCCACGAGGCATACTTGATTCTTTCCTTTACTCTACAGTCGAGGAGCCCCAAGAGCAGCGCCCTCAGAATGTTTCTTGAATCTTTCAGTTTTCACCACTGCTCTTACTCCAAGCTCCATCGTCCCCCATCTGGACCACTGCAGCGTTAAAAGTGTCCTAACTACTAATGAGAGCGCTTAAAGCCCTATGAGTGATGAATTGGTAGATTAGGATTGACATACATACACTAATATGTATAAAATAGATAACTAATAAGAACCTGCTCTATAAAAAATAAATTAAACAACAACAACAAAAGTCCTATGAGAATTGACCTCCGTTTTTCTTCTCTACTTTGTCACGCACCACACTGCCCCTTCCTCACTTTCCTATAGCCACGCTGGCCTTCCCTCTGTTCCTCAAACTTGCCAGATTGCCTGCCTGCCTCCGGACCTCTGCCCCTGCTATTACCACAGCTCCAGCTTATGTGGCTGGCATTTTCTTGTCATTCAGAGAGCCTTTCCTAACTAACATGCCTTCCCCATGTCACCCTGTACGCCCTATCTCCTCATCTTGTTTTATTTTCTTTACAGGACTTATCTCTATCTGGAGATAGTTTTAATTGCTGTTTACTTGTTTCTTGGCCCCTCTTCGTTAGGAATGTGCTCCCTCCATGGGCAGGGATTTGTAAGTGTTGTTGACTGTTGTGACCTCTATTTTCAAATGTTTGTGGCACCTAGTAGGCACTCAGTAAAATTTTGTGAATGAATGCCTGTTCACCAAGTGCCTTCTTGACTCTAATTTAGTTTTTCGAATAGACTGCTTATAGGAACGTGCCAGCCAGGGGACAGGGGTGTCTGTCCTATTCCCTAACGGCTCTATTTTTCATATAAATAAATACATGGATACTTGAGTTTGTGTACCTTAGCCTCTGTGGGTTTGGTTAATGTGAATCTGTCCCTAGAAGATGGATGGATTGTCTCTCAGGGCACTAACAAATCAGGTATTTGAGCCTGTAGATCTAAGAGCTGTGATCCACACTGAGAGGCATTCATTAAGAAAGATACCCTGCCTCAGTGATCCTTGACATTCCACTCATGACCTTCATGGCCTTATCATGAGTGTCCCCTGGGCTTCTTTTAGGATCTTCTCTAGGAATAAACAGAGAAGAGCTCTTGATGGAAAAACCTCCAAAAAGGAAAGGAAGGCTGTTATAAGTATTCAACAGGTCTTTCATCTTGAGCTTTTATATTTGTAGCATCTTTCCATTCTACCCCAAATGCTATCAGAGTAATAAGACAAGCTTACACTTCTGGAGAATGAGAAGAAGGAGAAGCTAATAGCTATTGAGTGCTTTATTACACATCAGGCACTAAGGACTTTATAAATATTATCTCACTTAAAGCAATATTTATAGAAACCAATAGGAATAGAGAAAATATAAACAGTGTATAAAACTTGGATATTTAAGATGAAATAACACAAAGGGTCAGATTGTCAAATCAGACACATAGGAGTTAGAGATCTCACCCAGTAAAAATAGTTACTAATAATTTCAAGAATACAGGTGACTTTGAGATACAGGAGAATCCTAGAGCCCCTGATCTATGAAAGCTGCTCTCTGGCTCTTTTCTTGCCACATTAGGATTTGCTCTGGCACAGATTTAACATATGAGGCCTTTAAGCAATGTATGCCGTCATCACTAAAGCACAAACAACAACTTGGGTCATGAAACATCTCAATTTTATACTCATATAGTTACATAGTTTACATGTCACTTTCCAAGGAGCCGTGCCCCATAAATCCATGGATTCCAGGTGTGTTTATCATAAGCCATCCTAGACTGACCAGGTATATCCCGCTAAAAAGTTTTTCATAGGTAAGAACTCTCTAGTGGTAATACCCATTAGTTTCCTTTCCAGGAGGTCTATCATTAGCATTTTTACAAGGAGCTTTAATCAACTAACTTCTTTTTCCACCCCTCCCTCCCTCCCTCTCTCCCTCCCTCCCTCTCTCCCTCCCCTTCCTCCCTTCCTTCCTCTTTCTTTCTTTCTTTTTTTCTTTCTCTCTTTCTTTTCAGTCAGTGGCTTCTCAGGAAAAGAGAGAAAATAGCCCTGCTAACCCCTTTTTTCCTCCAAGGAATAGGTTTCTGATCCTAAGAATTCCACTGAAAAGAGTGCAGTGGTTACTTTCCTATGCCCCCAAAGCCTTTCACCTCAAATGAACTCTGCTGCTGTCCAGGGAGAGCCAGCACAGATAGGCAGCTTCTCCTTAACCAGCCTCTTACCTCTTTGGCTTTCAGACCTGTTTCTCTGCTGCAGGGGTCATATATCTCACCACTAACTATATTTCTATCACTGAGTTTACATTTGGTTATTTTTCCACATAGTTCTTAGGTTTTTGTTTTGTTTTGTTGTAAGGATTTGTCTTTCAAACAGCTCTTAATAGCGATGTTTTGTTTCTTTTGTTCCACTGACCAACATCTACCACCAACAACCAGTGGGGTTAGGCTGATATAAACAGTGTTAGCACACTGAGTCCAAGTTCTGTTCAAATGCTATTGAAAGCCCACTGCATGCCTACTCAGTACTGAGGATGGAAAAGACATGGTCCCTGCTCTCAGGGAACTCGCAGTCCATTGGGACATAAAATGTGTCTATCCCCCAATCCTCCAATATCATGGAGTCACCCTGCCTTCAACATCTAAGTAAAAATGGCTGTGTCTTCAAAGAGGATGTAATGACAATTCTCTCCCTAATGGTATCCTGGAGTCAATTTAAACCAAGCGTGGTCTTAAACACCAGTAAATAAATAGAAACAAGGGAATGTGCTTGACGCTGTTACATAAGCAGAAGGAGGAAGTGATTAGTAAATTCTAACTGGGGATGTGAAAGATAGCTCAAAGAGGAGGCGGTTGTTAAGCTGGGTCCGATGAATGACTAGGAATTCATTAAGTGGGAGAAGGACATACCAAGCAGCAGGCACAAGGCAGAAGTATGAAAAAAGCAAAGAATATTTAGCGACCTCCCAGTGGTTAAGTATGACTAAAGCATTCACTAAAAGAGGAGTGTGAAAAGTGGCAAAGATGGTGTAATAAACAAAAGGCAGCTTACTGTCCTCAGCATTTTCTAAACATAAAAGCAAATCTGGCATAATTATCATAAACAATCGAGAAGTATCCCAGCCAGGGCCAGGACTAGGGTGAGGCAAGTGAGGGACTCATCTTGGGTGAAAAGATAGATAATGTTTCAACACAAAATTTCAAATAAAGATAGGATCAGTGTTACTGAGTTTTCCTTTTGCCTCAAGCTCCAATATGCCTCTGCAAGGCACTTCTTTATTTAAAATTTTGACATTTGTTCATAACGGATTTTTTGGCACTGATTTTGATTTTTTAAATATTGCATTAAGTTTTGTCTTGATGACTGAGTTTTTTGACTACTCTCTTAAAATTTTTGCATCTGAGTGCTTTACTCACCCTAGTCCCAACCCTGATTCCAGCCAAACTTTATCCGTTAGCATGTGTGAAAGATGGAGCATGTCATCCTGGCATAAAAGAACAAATTTTCTAATAATAAGTAATAAAATTCACAGCAGCGGGTGGCTGATGGGATACAGAGATAAGGGGAAGAGAGGAATCAGGAATTTCATCTTGGAAAACCATATGGAGGTTCTTCAAAAAATAAAAATAGAACTACCACATGATCCAGCAATTCCACTCCTGGGTATTTATCCAAAAGAATCAAGAGCGGGTCTTGAGGAGAAATTGTACACCCATGTTCATAGCAGCAGTATTCACAAGAGCCAAGAAATGGAGGCCAGCCAAATGTCCATTGACAGATAAATGAAAAAGAAAATGTGCTGTATATATACAGCAGAATATTGTTCCTTAAAATGGGATGTTATGCCTTGAAAAGGAAATCTTGTCACATGATACAACACAGATGAACCTTGAGGACATTATGCTCTGTGAAATAAGCTGGTCACAAGAAGACAAATACTGTATGATTCTACTTATATAGGGATCTAAAGTATTCAAATTCATAGAAACAGAAAGTAGAATGATGGCTACCAGGGGCTGGAGGGAGGGGGAATGGACAATTATTGTTTAATGTGTGCAGAGTTTCAGTTTGGCAAGATGAAAAAGCTCTGGAGATCTGTTTCACAACAGTGTGACTATATTTAACACTACCAAACTGAACACTATGTATGTACCTATATACATACATTTCCTATCTCTGTCTGCTGAGAGGGCCTAGGAGCAATGACATCGTAGTAGCCAAAAAGGCTCAGGAGTCACTTACTGTCAAGGCCAATAGCCTTATATATTTCAATAATTTTTCTTTTTTATTGAAGTATAGTTGATTGACAATACTGTGTTAGTTTCAGGTATACATCAAAGTGATTCAGTTATATATGTTTTATATATATATATATTTCAGATTATTTTCCATTATAGGTTATTACAAGATATTGAATATTGTTCTCTATGTTATACAGTAAATCCTTGTAGCTTATCTATCTTATATATAGTGGTGTGTATCTGTTAATCCCATACTCCTGATTTATCCCTCCCCCTGTCCCTTCACACTTTGGTAACCATAACTTTGTCTTCTATGTTCATGGGTCTGTTTCTGTTTTATAAATAGATTCATTTGTATTATTTTTTAGTTTCCACGTATGAGTGTGGAATCATATAATATTTGTTTTTCTCTGACTTCATTTAGTATGATAATCTCTAGGTCCACCCATGTTGTTGCAAATGACAATATTTCATTCTTTTTTTATGGCTGAGTGATATTCCATTGTGTATATATATATATATATATATATATATATATATACACACACACACACCATATCTTTATCCATTCATCTGTTGATGGACACTTAGGTTGCTTCCATGTCTTGCCTATTATAAATAGTGTTGCTATGAACATTGGGGTGCATGTATCTTTTCCAATTAGAGTGTTTGTCTTTTCCAGATATATGCCCAGGAGTGGGATTACTGGATCATATAGTACCTCTATTTTTAGTTCTTTAAGGAACTGCCTTACTGTTTTCCATAGTAGTTGCACCAATTTTCCATAGTAGTTGCACCAATTATTGCCAACATCAATAATTCTTGAGGTCATTATTTTATCACTTCAACAATTGATATAGGCAATAATGACCCTGGATCATAACGAAAAGGTTAAAATTTAATATACAGTCACAATTTTCTGGTTAAGGAGGCATGTAAAAGACTTCCATCAAAACTTAGCACCCAGGTCTTAGTTTATCAATAACCATTTTCCAATGTAAGGAGCCAAGCTTCCTTGGAGAAGTGGTTGATTCCAGGGCTTAAGGAAGTGCTTGAAAAAGGATGGGGGGCCTCTCAAAAAGATACAAAAGCCAGCTAGAAGAGGTTCCCAGACAGCAAAGATGGAACAATTTGAGCAATAAACTAAATCATGCTAGAATTGATTATAATCTATAAAATAAAATGAGTTTTTGCTGATATTAATTAAGTAATTAACTTTTTTTCATGTATTTATTTTTGGCTGAGTTGGGTCTTCATTGCTGCTTGCGGGCTTTCTCTAGTTGCGGTGAGCAGGGGCTACTCTTCCTTGCGGTGCACGGGCTTCTCATTGCGGTGGCTTCTCTTGTTGAGGAGCTCGGGCTCTAGGCACACAGCCTTCAGTAGTTGTGGCACATGGGCTCAGTAGTTGTGGCGCAAGGGCTCAGTTGCTCCGTGGCATGTGGGATCTTCCCGGACCAGGGCTCAAACCCTGTCCCCTGCATTGGCAGGCGGATTCTTAACTACTGAGCCACCAGGGAAGTCCCATAATTGACTTTTAAAAGGAGAAGGGAAAATTCTTTCTTACAGAGAATACCAGTTTAAAAGGTAAAAGAAATTAAGGAAATAGAAAAAATCAACATTGGAGGAAAGATCCACCAAGGGATGCTAAAATCGGTGAGTGAAAACTTGAGGAAAAACAGTATATAAGCATAGTCTCAAAGTATCTCATCCAAGATATTGGGTAACTTTACAGTAGAAAAATCCAGCAGACATCCCCTTAACCAAGCAATCAAAGGTTAACATCACTGGTCATAAGACATATGGACATGATGTGTCCCTGATTCTATGCACCAAGAAAGGTACTTCACTTCTGTGGTAGTCTTCCCCAAAGTGTGTAACCTCAATCTAATCACATTACACATCAAAACCAAAATGAGAGGCATTCTACAAAATCACTGACCAGTACTCTTCAAAAGTGTTAAGGTCATGAAAGATAAGGAAAGACTATGGAATGATCACAGATTGGAGGAGACTAAGAAGACATGAAGACTAAATGCAATGTGGGGTCTTCGATTGGATCTTGGGTCAGAAAAAGGAATGGGTGGAATTCAAATACAATGTTTAATTTAGTTAATAGTATTATACCAATGCTAATTTCCTGATTTTTATAATGGTACCATGGTTACGTAGGATGTTAACATTTGGAAAAACAGTTTGAATGCTATGTGTGAACTCTCTGTACTGTTTTTGCAACTATATTTTCTGTATGTCTAAAATTATTTCAAAATAAAAAGTTTAAAAATTCCTAATGGACATAAATTTATGGTGATGAAAATATATAATACATTTCATTTTTTATGATTTAACTGCAAATGCACTTGTGATATTTTGCTGATATACATGTTTCTCAGTGTATAGTTATAGCCTGTGTTTACATACTGGTGTTCTCCTCCACTCCCTCCCACCCCAAGTAATTGCACTCATGGAATCATTTTTTTTAATAATTTTTTTATTGAAGTATAGTTGATTTACAGTGTTGTGTTAATTTTTGCTATAGAGAAAAGTGATTCAGTTATACATATATATGCCTTCTTTTTTAATATTCTTTTCCATTATGGTTTATCACAGGATATTGAATATAGTTCTTTGTGCTATACAGTAGGACCTTGCTGTTTATCCATTCTGTATGTAATAGCTTACATCTGCTAATCCCAAACTCCCACTCCATCCCTCCCCCAATCCTCTCCCCCTTGGCAACCACAAGTCTGTTCTCTATGAACTCATGGAATAATTTGACTTTGTCAGTATGGGTGGTCCCATGCTGGGCACTGAGAACAAGAAGGTGAATAGCGCGTGGTTTTTGCTTTTGAAAAATTTACTGAATAGTAGGGATAATAAATGTGAAAAGAAAAGAAATCAATATGATATGACAAGCTTCATAAAGGTAGATAAGCAAATAACTGTGAGATACAAAGACGCTACTGTCTTTTTCTTTTTAAAAAGAATTCAGAGTCTAACATATGACATAATCTGCATAATTATGCTTAAAGAACATACAATCATCCATAATGTAATATACTGCAGTTGGCCAGGCTGTTCTCGAATGGGAACAGAAGTGTTGGGTATATGGGAGCTCTTCCCACTTTACAGGGAAGAAGACATTTCCACATGTTTCCTTGGGGTCAGCAGGCAAGAGCAGGTCGAGGAGGTTGGAAGCCTTCCTCTGCAGAGGGAAGAGGGCTCCAGCCTCCCAGCTCTGCAACTGCAGACCATGCATTTGCTGTTCCGAGCCCATCAGTTGCAAATCAGTTCTCCTAAAAGGAGACGTATGGGATGGCTAGAGCTCAGTTTCATGAAGGAAGAGGTCAGTCAGGTTCTCACCTAAGAGCTCAACTAATTTGTCTCATTTCTGACTTACAGCCTCCCCGAGCCTCCTCTCGGAAGTACCACCTATCACACCAATTTTCATAATTGCAGGTAATTGAATAATTGGCACATTCATTTCTCTGGCAAGACTTTCCTGTCGATTCTGTCCCCAGAAGCCTATAAGGACCCAAGGCCCTGCTGAGAATGGCTGCTCTCAGTCTCCCGGCTCACACTGCCCCCAACGATCACCTTCACTCCTTCATCGTCAGCCTCCTCTCTTCTGGCTTCTTCCTTCCTGCTGGAAACATGTGGGGGGTCTCTCTCCCCTACTTCCATAGTGTGACAGTGCTCTCCTTGAACAAAAGGTGGATGGCTGAGGGCAGTAAGGAAATATTTTACTCTGCCCAAATACACAAATAAAGGCAGCAAATAAATGAATAAATATCTTCCTTTGACACTTTACCCACCTTTAGCCACTCCCCTGTCTATCTCTTTCCCATCTCAGAGCCTTTGGTGCCTTAAAGTCATTGGGCCAAACACTGAACCCATTGTTTATCTCCATGCTGGCAAACTAACAACCCCCCAAACCACAGTTCCCTTCTCTTTCATGACCTTGGTTGGTGGCTTCTCCATCACCCAAGTCACCCACGCCAGATCCTATATATGATCCTAGACGTTTACCAATCTCTTTCTTCTGACATCTAAGTGGTCACCAATTTCCATCAATTTTACCCCCTTAATATCTTTCAAATCCATTCCTTTCCCCCGTGCCCCCATCCCCACTGCCGCCGTGTGGACTCAGGCCTTCTCAGTCTTGCCTGAACCATTGAAATAGCCTCCACTCTGCTTTCACTTCACCTTCTATCTGTCCACACGGCTGCCCAGGTGCAGATCTACCTCCCCACACCCTGGATTGAAACGTTTCAGTGCTTCCCTTAGTGTGGTTTGCACAGATTTTCTTTTCTTTTCTTTTCTTTTTTTAAACAGAAGTATAACTTATGTACAATATTATATAAGTTACAGGTGTGCACACAGTGATTCACAACCTTTAAAGGTTATGCTCCATTCATGGCCATCACAAAACTCTGGCTGTACTGTCTGTGCTGCCAATACATCCCCACAGTTTATTTGATACATAATAGTTTGTACCCCTTAATCCCCCACTGCCATATTACCCTTCCCCCCTTCCCTCTCCCCACTGGCAACCACCAGTCTGTTCTCTATATCCACAGCTTTTCTTATTCTGGCCCTTGCCAATCTCAAATTCTCATTTCCTACCTCCATAAGAAGCGATGTTTATGAAAAGCTTCCCTCATGCTAGAAGATGTAGTACTTCATGTTTTGTTAGTTATTTAATGTTCACAGAAATCCTTTGGTGGAGGTATTATTTTTTATCCACCTCTTCACAGATAATAAAAGTGAAGCAAAGAGAGGTTAAGAGTTTTGTTCCACTTTACATAGATTGTAAGTGGCAGAGCTGGGACTTGAATCCAGGTGTCCTGGGGTCAGAGTCTGTTCTTGGCCACAAGCCCTGATGTCACCTCTCTCCTCCAGCCCCCAACCTCAACATATACACACGAGCAAACCTGAATGGCCAGTGTTTGCACACACTCAAAATACTGTTTCATGATTTGCATGTGTTATTTTCCCTCTTGGAATACATTTCTGCCTCTTATTTGCCTGAACTTTATTTAGCCTTCAAAACCCTACTTTATTATCGGTTCTCTTTTGAAGATTCGCTGTCCTCTTTCTCCATAGACCGTTGTCCATTTTGTTATTACTTGGTTCCTTACATAGATATATATATATGACGTGATGTGGAAATTATTTACTTTTCTGTCTCACCATTTTGTTAGGACACGTTAACGGTCTTATTTATTGTTATTCCTCAGCAACTGGCATACTTTATGTAGAAAATATGGACACTGATTTCAAATGGTGTTGGTGCTAAAAGTTTTACCTTTTTTTGATTAAAACAATGAAAGTCAAAAGGTCTGAAATATGATATACTGGAGGGCTTCTTCATCACATAAATAAATCAGCTTTTGGTTTTCTTTCATTTTGAAGGACACTTTAATAATTAGAAAAAAGGAGCCACCAGTTATTCAAAACATGACTTGCAATAATCTACTTCCTAACTCAGCCTGGCAACTCTGTTCTAAGAAAATAATGGGATTTGCTTAAAAGTCAGCATAAGTGGGGGGGAAATTAGCAAAAGAGAGTGTCATTTCCTTCTACCATCTCAAGTAAGTGATCACAGATGCTCTCCTTATGGAACTGTATCCCCCCACCCAGAGGACCTGGAGCACTGCATCAGATAGCTGGGCCACTCTTGCAGTCACTTCCAGACCCAGTCAAGAACCAGGAGCCAGGGATGCCCCAAGCATGGCCACGTAAGACCTTCCAGGGAGAGTCTTACAAGAAACGGTCAGCTGGTCATTGCGAGGTTTAATCCAGAATGCGAGACTGGGTCAGATTGAGCGGGCTCCTAGTGGAACAGGAGTGCAGGAAGCAAATTCCCCAGAGTTATGTGCCTGCATCTTCTCTATGCTATAAATATGACAGTGCAGCAAAAACGGTGCTTCTGATCAGAGGGCAGAGTCCTGCCACAGACAAGTAGAATTTAAACACATCAGTTAACTTGAATCACCACTTTTGTTTCCAATCAGCTTGGTTGTGGGAATAAATTTCTACCTGTTTTCTTATAGTTATCACCCAGTGCTTATTTTCATTTCACAGCAGCCTCTGGAGAGAAAGAGAGAGAGGGAGGGAGGCAGGGAGGGGAAAACCACGCTGAATCGCTAAGCCGAGCACCCATCCATTTGACAGATATTTTTTGATGGGCCGCCCAAAGATGATGAGGACAGAGTTCCTATCTTTAAGGAGCTTCCAGTCTAGTGGGGGATTAAGACACACAAGTATTTGTACAAATTATAACAAGATCTTAGAGATGGTAGAGAAAGGAATAATAGTCTACCAGGTGGAGCTAGGAAATGTTTGCCGGAAGAGGTCAGGCTAGGTCATGAATGGGTACTGGAACTACACCAGAAGGGAGAAAGGAGGCTTTCAAGGAGTGGTGACAGCACGTGCAAAGGCTTGGATGTATGGAGGACCTTGGTTGGCCCTGGGAGTGGGGAGTAGTTCTCTGTGGCTGGAGCACAGTGTGTGTGGCCTTTATGGTAGGAAGGACAGGCTTGGGCTCAGGGGTCCAGGGGCTTGGAGGACAGGCCGAGGAACTGGATTCCATCCTAAGTGCCTCAGTAACGTGTCGTGTCTTCCCCTCTTCTCCATGCCTGCTGTCATCCTCACAGTTGAGCTCCTGCCTGGATACTACAGAAGCCTGCTAAAGGCTCTCTCTCATCCATTCTTGCTGCCTCCAATCTGTTCTGAGGGATCATGGCTGTTCTTTAATCTCTTCATTTGAGTTCCAGAACAGGTGAAACTAATCCAGCCTAAAAGAGAAAGAGCAGTGGTTGCCAGAGGAGGGGGGCTAACTGCAAAGGAACACGGGGCAACTTTCTGAGTGACAGAAACATGCTGTGTCTTGATGGTGGTGCTGGCTGCTCATTGAACTGTACACTGAACATGGGGGCATTTTATTGTTTTTAAATTATATCTCAATAAAGTTGATTTCTAAAAAAAAAACAACCTTTATTTGCCCTGGGAGGAAGACCAGTGCCCTGCCCCGTGGCACACCAGACCCCAACGCCTGCCGCTTTCTCCGGCCTCCTCACCACCCCGGCCCGGACTCACCTGCTTCTCCTGATTGCAGGACTCGCCGTGCCCTTCTCCTCACTGAGAACCGTGCCCATCCTTTCTGACCAGGATGCCCATCCTCTCTCTGCTGCCCACTCAGCCACGCGGCCTAGCTGACTCCTGCTCGTCCTTCACGTTGTGGCTGAAATTTCAGATCTTGCAGGGGGCGGTTTCTGGAGCCGCAGGCTCTGGTGCCCCTGCCCGCACTTCTGTGAAGCACTGAACACTTCTGTGAGTATTTGTTCCACATCTGTCGTCCCCTCTAGACAGCAAGCTTCATGAGGATGGGGCTTATTTACTGCTACCTCCCCGCCACCTAGCCCAGTGCCTGACATGGGAAGGCGTAACAAATGTTTGTTGAATTCACAAACTCATTTTAGGGTTTTAAGCAGGTTTGAGAGAGATGATCATATGTATGTTTGTTGTTGTTTTTTGGCCATGCCTTATGGCAGGCGGGATCTTAGTTCCTCTACCAGGGATCAAACCCGGGCCCCCTGCAGTGGAAGCACGGAGTCTTAACCACTGGACCACCAGGGAAGTCCCTGTATGTTTTTTCTAACAGAGGTTCTCAACTATGATGTTTGAACATGTCTAGGATCTTCTGTCTCTCACAGTGACTAAGGGGAGCTGGGGCTACCTAGTGGCCCGAGGCCAGGCCTGCCAGATGTCCCTCAACGCTCAGGACGCCTCCCTTGAGAAACACCATTTAGAAAGATCACTCTGCCTGTGCCGGGGAAATATTTGTGAGGTATGGAGGAAAAGGAAGTGGAGGTTGAAATCAGAGTGATTCGCAGGGAGACTGACAATCATCCAAAATTGGAGCTGGCTGGGTGGCTGGGGAGGAAGCTGGAACTAAATTAAAAGGAGACAGATTGAGAGATAATTAGGAAATAGAACCAACAAACTTGGTCATCAATAGGATGGGAAGTTACCCTTCAAGGAAGGAGAAGAGGTGTGAACACGAAGGTAGGCAGACAGATATAAGTTATGTTAACTTGGGCAAGTTACTTAACCTCTCTAATTTCCTCATCTGTAAAATGGGGAGAAAATACCCACATCACAGGGCTGTTGTCAGGATTACAAGAACTGAATTAATTTCTGTAACGCACTAGGAGCACTGCCTAGGGTAAGCCCTGGATGAGTATTTGACCTTATAACTATAGATACATGAATAAACAGATATGGAGAAATACTGACAGATAAGTGGTGGGAGGGGTGGATGGATGGACAGATGGATAGATGGTAAAGAGAGAGATAGATGGATATTGGATGTGGAGGATTAAGGAGAGAGCATGATCCCTGGAATATTTTTCCAAGAGCAGTCACAGATTGGAGCAAATCTACCTACACTCTTCTTCTTTCTTTATGTCCAGTGATCAGGGTACCAAGTGGTCTTTGGTTTATGGGACAGAGCCACGACTACTGACCCACATGGGACCACTGGAAGCATGCAGTAGGCAAAGGGCTGATGTGACAGGAATGTGCCACACAGGCGTCCCCTGAGATGGGCTGTGGGGCACGTGGGGCAGTGAAGTCAGACACAGCTCTTGCTGCTGTGGCTCGGGCTGCTCACAGAGGTACTCACCCATCTCAACTCCCTTCTCTTTCCTGATCTGTAGACATTTTGTCACTCACCTGCTTTCTAAATTCTGTTGTTTGTTAAGATTCTCCATCACAGGATAATTTAGCAATCCGTGTATACTGCCTGGGAAGACACTGGCCTGGGAGTTAGAAGACCTGTGCTCTAGCATGGATAATAAAGTTAGTGTTTGGTCTTTTTTTTTTTTTTTTTTTTTAATTATTTATTTATTTATTTATTTATTTTTGGCTGCATTAGGTCTTTGTTGCTGCGCGTGGGCTTTCTTTAGTTGCGGCGAGCAGGGGCTACTCTTCCTTGCCGCTTGTGGGCTTCTCATTGCAGTGGCTTCTTCTGCTGTGGAGCACGGACTCTAGGCATATGGGCTTCAGTAGTTGTGGCTCGCGGGCTTCAGTAGCTGTGGCTCACGGGCTCTAGAGCGCAGGCTCAGTAGTTGTAGCGCACAGGCCCAGTTGCTCCGCGGCATGTGGGATCTTCCTGGGCCAGGGCTCGAACCCATGTCCCCTGCATTGGCAGGCAGACTCCCAACCACTGCGCCACCAGGGAAGCCCCTAGTGTTTGGTCTTGAGCTGGTCATTTTATTTCTCTGGCTTCAGTTTTTGCATGTGTAAAATAACTGGACTACACTAGATCATTTTTGAAGCTTCTCACAGCTCTAACGCACCTGCACCTGCAGCCTGACCAGCCTCTGTTCTCATTGTTCTTGTCCCTAAACTCAACGCTCTACCCCTACTCTCTCATCTTCTATACCTTTGCCATTTCCTTGGTGTAGAATGCCCTCCTCTCCTTGTCCTTCTGCTAACCTCCCATACATAGTTTTCAAGTTACAATGCTACCTTCCCTGTGAATCTTTCCTTGGCACCCTCAAGTTTAGGCACTCACTCCTTATGCACCTGGTATACTCTCTATGTACATGAATCATAGCATTATCCTCAGTGATTTGTTTATATGCCTATATCCCCAAAAGGTTATAATGTTTTTAATGCAGAACTTACACTTGTATCAGTCAAGGGCCAGTTTCAGAGAACAGAATCCACTCTAACCAGTTAAAGCAGGAAAGGATTTATTACAGATATTAAATGGTGTATTAAGTCATTAGGATGGGAAAAGAAAGACTCAAGATTAGGCTTTCAGGAACCACTCACAAAGCCACACTGCAGAAATGGGCCACTGAGAGAGCTGCTACCTCTTTTGGTAGCGGGAAGTCTCCAGCTTCACGACAGTACCACCATCAGAACAATCAGGAACTAAATTCTCTCCATGTAGATATCATAGTCAAATTCTCAAAAAGAGCAAGAGTCTGTTGAGCCATCACCATCCCTGTTTGGACAATGTTTCTTGCACCAGGACACCCCCTAAATTTCTGACTAGTCTGGAGATTGATTACACTGGGATCAGGTGCTAAGTGTGGTCTAAAGAGCTGTCGCCAAAGGAAGTTAAGTTCATGTGGCACAAACATGGTGAAGGGGGCTGCTACAGATGAGGGTGTGGCCAATATATTTACTCTTTCTTTTTGCTGAGGAGACGAATTTTCCCCCTACTAATAGGATTCTTTAGTGGTGATCAATGGCAAGTCAATCTCCTGGCTGGATATTAATTAAATTTAAATCTGCTCTTAACCCTAACAATTTCTTCAGCTTATGCCTCCCACAAAACACAAACTGCTTTAACAAAATAGGGCAGGATCAGAGAATCTTGGGAATAGGAAGATGTTCAGGGGTCATAAAGTCCAGTGGTTACCAAATACCACTTTGTAGTAAAAGGAGAAAAATAGTATAATGTAATTAGCTTTATTTTATCTAAATGTATTTAGTTTAAAGTCTTGGCCTAAGACTTTTTTTGTCCTCCTATTTCTTTAGTGATAGACGGTATTTGTAGTTCATAGGTTTTTTTGTTTAGGTTTTCCTTGGCAAAATAACAATTAGGTTGTCCTTTGTTGTCCTCCTTTTGAGTTGCCTGTTGATTTTTATTTATTTATTTACTTTTGGCTGCGTTAGGTCTTCATTGTTGCGCGCGGGCTTTCTCTAGTTGCTACGAGTAGGGTCTACTCTTTGTTGTGGTGCGTGAGCTTCTCATTGCAGTGGCTTCTCTTGTTGTGGAGCACAGGCTCTAGGCGCACGCACTTCAGTAGTTGTGGCACGTGGGCTCAGTAGTTGTGGCTCGTGGGCTCTAGAGCGCAGGCTCAGTAGTTGTGGTGCACGGGCTTAGTTGCTCCGTGGCATGTGGGATCTTCCCAGACCAGGGCTCGAACCCATGTCCCCTGCATTGGCAGGCGGATTCTAACCACTGTGCCACCAGGGAAGTCCCTACCTGTTGATTTTTAATCTATTCTGTCATGCCCCTAAAAGTCTATACCACAGTTTCACTATGACACTTGTGTTACTGTTTCATCCTTCATACCCTATCATCTATCAGGATCTCCAGACACTGAACAAGTACCTGGACATGTGTTAGGACCTCAAGATACATAGGATAATTTCATGTGTGTGTGCTGTTCATTTTATTTTATTTTAATTTTTTATTGAGGAATATTTGATTTACAATATTATATTAGTTTCAGGTGTACAACAGTGATTCAAAATTTTTATAGATTATATTCCATTTATAGCTATAAAATGTTGGCTACATTCCCTGTACTGTACATTTCACCCTTGTATCATATTTATTTTCTACCTAATATTATAATTTGTACCTCTTAATTCCCTAAGATAAATGGTACACTTTGTATGATTCTTTGTCACTGCCTCCATCCCATCTCATATCACAAGGAATTATTTTGACACTCTACTCATAAATAAGGCCCAGCTTATTGAGAAAATAAGCTGTAATGTTTAGTGTGTCTTGGCATGCTTTCCCTACTTCAGCTAGGTTTATTTCCCTCTTTCTCTTATCATTTACATATGTGTGGTCTATTTTTATTTATCCTAACGTTAGCTTTTATTCTATCTATATTTTGGTTACATTTTCCAGGACTTTTTTCCTGGAATGCTTCTGATGATCTCATTTCTCTTAAATCCAAACTTACTCTTTATGATTGGGTGGAAGCATCTATGACTTCATCTACCCATTTGCCAGCATTTGGTACCCATTATCTCACTCTAGGTTTCTTTTCTGGGCCTGCATGCGAGCCCTCAGATGCACTTCCTGCCCTCCCTGGGTTCTGCTCTGCATCACGGGAGTGGGCGGACCCCTGCAAGCTGAGCTTCTCAGGCTCCTGTGTTAGCGCGTTTCCTGATGGATTTGTCCAGTGGGAGGTGGAACTGGGAGACTAGAGTTGGAAGGAGAGGGAAGCTCATGGCCCCCTGTGGCTATGTCTCTCCTCAGTGGTCCCACTGCTGCAACAGGTCCATCGAGGTCCTGCTTCTGTTAGGTGACCCTAGCCTGTGGCCTGATAATGCTACCTCTCACCTAGGTCCCGTCAACCTTAAGGAGCTGGAGGGGCTCCTTGATGGTGCTGAGCTCTGGGGAGCCCCGCTGTAAATACTCAGAGGGGTTTCTCTTTTCCAGATTAGACCCCAACAAATATAAGGATAAGTTCTCAGAAGTAGAATTGTTGGGTCAAAATCTGTACGATCTTTAAGCTGAAGATTAAAGACATTTCGTCCTGCTGTCCTTCTCTCCCGTAAGCCCTTTCCTCCACCTGTAGTTCTTTGTACACTGTCAGGGCCTTTCTCCTTCTGCCACCCCATCTTTTTACATGTCTCAGCCTTTGGGCACTGGGCTAGCCCTTTGGTTACATTACACTCTTAAAAAATGATAAACAAAACTAAGAGGTAAGGGGGAAAGCCACTACTTCCTGGTAATAATTGATATGTGTGCTTTCAGAACATGCCCAGGCAAGTGGAAAGAATTAAGCAATTATCTGGGTAGTTCAAGCAAACATTGACTCTCCTTTGTCCATTATGAGTGAGTGGTGGAAAGGAGGGAGAACTGGAATTAATTATTAACATCTTCAAAATTGCTGGAATTAGGCAGAGAGTTACTGAACTCAACACTTCATTTTCTATCAGGTGTCTGGTGCTCGGCCATTTCAGCTGCCAGGTTTTTAATTTCGGTAGGAGTCAGTCAAGAAGCAAAGTGGTCTTTGTCATTTGTGGGACTGAACCACTTGGTGACCTTGACCGCACACAGCTGGTAGGAACACTCCAGGCCCTGCCTCCCTGGGCAGTGGCCATGGCTTGCTGTAAATCAGTCTCTGCATCTTCTCATTGCCTCAGGCTTGGCTCTCATTAGAAACCAGGTGATCATCCAAACTTGGGTAAATGTCTGGCTTCCTGTTGTCATTTACCAAATTAAAACTATCTGTTTTTTAAAAAGCTGCTGATTTATCTCTAGCTTTCTCTGAATGTGTGGCCCTTAAAGACTCTGCTTATTTAGCAATATAACATAGTCATGAAAAATAATTTTTACAGCAAGCCATTCTTTGAATGCAAAGATAGAGAGGCAGTTGCAGCAGGGAGAACCATTATCTTGGAGTCAAGAGTTCTGAATTTGAGTCCTGGCCTTGCCACTAATTAGCCAAATAACCCAGATCAGCCATTTAACCCTGGTGAGTTTCTTATTAAAATTAAGTGCTCTGAAGGTGAAGAAGTTAAGATGAAAGAGTTACATATAGGTACATGCTAATATTCGTATTCATTTTTTCAATTTTATTTTTCCAGTACTGGTTGTGGATTGGTATGACCTCTCCGGCTACTTGCATCCTTTCATCAGCCCATTGGTAAAAGCAACAGATTAAACACACGTGTTGTGGTAACTGGTTAGGAGCCTCATCAACATTGGTATATGTGTTGGGGGCAGAATCTGAAAGCCATAAGCAAAGTGACCCTGAGTTTGATAATGTGGTTTCAAAATGATACACTGGAAGTGTCTAGGGAGGCTTGGATTATAATATGTCCCATTTCTCCTGCCTCCTTCCTCAGCTGCTCCTTCCTGATGGTGTTTAGACATCCCAAGTCAGTCTCCAGCAGCTTTCCTCTTGTATAGTTATAGGGACAGGGGACCCTCAGCAAGCCAGACCCTGTCTCAGGCCAACTGGGAACAGGGAACAACCTTACAGAACAGACCCAGAAAGTAGCATTAACCCAAGAACAAAGTAGATGTCATCTGTGATTTAACATGTGGTACCACAGGAACAAAAGCATTTTTACTGTCGCTGAAGCTTTGTTTCCCCAGGCCAGAAGCACTAACTAAGGGAAAACAAGTAGAAATGAATTTACCAGCTTTCAGTTCTGTTCTTATAGAGGTTGGGCTGGAGCATGCTGTTCCAGCTTCCTCCCTCCCCTCAGTGTACTGAGCAGCTAGCAGACATCCCTCTTCCCGGCATGCTAATCAGCCAAGCTCCACAGATGTCCTTCAGACATTATTTCCATCCTTAATCCAGTAAGGTTTTTCTGAGTGTTTCTAGAATTGCATCAGGTACTTAGAGACCATGAAAACAGCATGGAAGTCGGAAGCAGGTCAGGGTTTAATGGATTGATTAATTAAATGAGTATTTGTTGAGTGCCTTCTATATGTCAAATACAGTTCTGGTCAGTGTGCTGAAAATACAGCAGTGAACAAGGGTTGAACCCAGCCCTCCGGGAGTTTATATTCTGGTGGGGAGTTGGGGGGGGTGGTAGAGAAACAAGTACACAAATAAATATGTAACATAAATCCAGGTAGTGATAAGTTACTAAAACTAATAATAATAATAGCTTCTTTCTACCGTGTGAGGAGAGAGGCTGAGGACTAGGGCCAGGTTTCATCAATCTAAGAAAAAAGACATGAATGAAGTAGGGAGCATTGGAGAGAGGAAGGGAGAAAAAGTAAATTTGTCTAATTCACTTTAAATAAAATAATGTATTGTCAGTGTATAGAACCTACATCGAACTAAAAAAACTTGTGCACAGTGAAAGAAATGATGGACAAAATGAAAAGACAACATACGGAATGGAAAAAATATTTGCAAATCATATATCTGATAAAAGGTTGACATCCAAAATATATAAAGAATTCATATACCTCAATAGCAAAAATATATAGTAATAATAATGATAATCCAGTTAAACATGGACAAAGAAACTGAATAGGCAGTTTTCCAAAGAAGATACACAAATGGCCAACAGGTACATGAAAAGGTGCTCAATATCACTTATCATCAGGGAAATGCAAATTGAAACCACAATGAAATATCACCTTATGCCTGTTAGAATGGCTATTATCAAAAAGACAAGAGATAACAAATGCTGGTGAGGATGTGGAGAAAAGGCAACCCTTGTACACTGTTGGTGAGAATGTAAATTGGTGCAGCCACTATGGATAACAGTATGGAGGGGCCTCAAAAAGTTAAAAATAGAACTACCATATGTTCCAGCAATTCCACTTCTGGGTATTTATCTGCAAGAAATGAAATCACTAACTTGAAGAGATATCTGCATCCCACGTTCACTGCAGCATCATTTACAATAGTGAAGACACGGAAGCAACCTTAAGTGTCTGTTGACAGATGAATGGATAAAGAAAATGTGATATGTATATATATATTATATATATATTATATAAATATTATTCAGCCATAAAAAAAGAGGGAAATTCTGACATTTGCAAAAACATGGATAGACATGGAAGGCATTATGCTGAGTGAAACAAGTCAGACAGAGAAAGCCAAATACTGTATGATCTCACTTATATGTGGGATCTAAAAAAACCAAACTCATAGAGACAGAGAATACATTGGTGGTTGCCAGAGGCAAGGGTGGAGAAATTGGGTGAAGATAGTCAAAAGGTGCAAACCCCCAGTTATAAGGTAAATAAGTACTAGGGATGTAATGTACAACATGGTGACTATAGTTAGCACTGCCGTATGGTGTACTTAAAAGTTGGTAAGAGAGTAGATCCTAAAAGTTCTCATCGCAAGGAAAAAAACTGTTTCCTTTTTCTTGGTATCTATATGAGATGATGGCTGTTAACTAAGCTTGTTGTGGTCATCATTTCACAATATATTTACATATATGTAAGTCAAGTCATTATGCTGTACACCTTAACCTTATACAGTGCTATATGTCAGTTATATTTCAGTAAAACTGAAAAAAAAAGCAGAGAAAGAGGTTAGAGAGTGCCTATTTTATTTTATTATTTTTTAATTTTTAATTTTTAAATATATTTTATTTATTTATTTATTTTTGGCTGCATTGGGTCTTCATTGCTGCATGCGGGCTTTCTCTAGTTGCGGCGAGCAGAGGCTACTCTTTGTTGTGGTGCACGGGCTTCTCACTGCGGTGGCTTCTCTTGTTGCAGAGCACAGGCTCTAGGCGCACGGGCTTCAGTAGTTGTGGCATGCAGGGCTCAGTAGTTGTGGCTCGTGGGCTCTAGAGCGCAGGCTCAGTAGTCATGGAGCACAGGCTTAGTTGCTCTGCAGCATGTGGGATCTTCCTGGACCAGGACTGGACCCCATGTCCCCTGCACTGGCAGGCAGATTCCTAACCACTGTGCCACCAGGGGAGCCCTGAATGTGAATTTTCATACCACTCATCCCAAAGATTCTCCAGACACTAGGATCCACTCTCAGAGTGCATGAATTGTTTGACCAGTTACAGCTCCAGCCACCGCTCTCTCTGAGTCCTGATTCCAAACTTCTGCGAGAGAATATCTGATTGGCCTGCCTCATGCCATATACTCACACCTCTGGCCCAATCAGTGGCAGCCAGAGAAGAAGTTACCTTTGTGGATGGGGGAATTCGACGGGACAATTCCTAGAGAACGCAGCGCTCCTTAGGAGAGGGACGGATATACCAAAAGCGCCCATTACATTCCTCGCGTGTGAAATGGAGACAATAATACATCCCTTTCAGGGTACTGTGCTAGCTAAACAACATAACATGCCCCTAAACAAAAGCGGCATCCCACAGTAGCTTGTGCTCAGTAAATGTGACTTTCTTCCTCTTCTCAAGAAACAAACCAACAAACTGCAAAACACTTCTCTCTTGATTTTCCAAAATAATCCCAGCTTCACTATGCTTCCCAGTTCTAGATCGTTAGATATAAATTGTCCACCTGAAAAATACAGTCACAGTAGGTATATTTAACAAATATAAAACTTTATTAAGCAAAAATATTTAGATTTTGTCCCATCCCTCATGTCTTCCTCCCTCCTGCTAGGTCACTTTTGGTGTTGTCTGGTGGGATCGTTCCCTTCCGCCTCTGCCTCTACTCCAGGGTCTAGAACTATGGATTGGAGGTAATCTGTTGGGAAGAACAAAGAAGCAAGGATGGGAACTGGCTTTTAAAAGGGAGAGACTAGAGTGAGCTATAGGGAGAGAGGTTTTCGGGCAGATTTCTGAGAAGGGTAGGGGATGCAGAGGACTAGGGGAAGAGCATTGGAGAAATGTTAACATAGGCTATGTGTCAGATCCTCTCTAATGACATTTGAGAGATGCCAGCAAGATTCTAGTTATTCAGATTCTAGTTACTCTCAACTGCTAGAGTCAGTCTGCAATTCCCTGATGAGACAGAGCCAGGTGGGTGGCTGGGTTTTATTTTGTCTGCATATAGATAAAAGAAACCTTTTTTCCAGGAAGTTACCATATTTGAGGGATGCAAGGCTTAAATACTTAAACTAAGGAGGCATGAAATGGTTGCATCATAAGACAGTATACAGAAATGTATGGAACTGAGCGTAATCAAATATTTAAGCTATATCTAGGGTGATAGAGGCAATTATGAGTCAAAAAATATCCAACCTACTGCCGTTTCCTGGGCATGAAGGATATTCACAAAAATTAAGAAGAGTCCTTTGACATTTAGACAAATAATCCATTCTGTGTGTGAAAAGCACGTTTCCTCAAGGGAGTTTCTAAATAATAATGTTGCTTTTCCACTGTGCAAACAGGAGTCTTTATTGATAAAGTGTTCAGTATAAGAATGCCTTCCAGTTCAGCAATGCACCTTTTCACGAACCAACTTTGATGAAAAATTAAACAGAGACTAAAGGCTTCATAGCTCACAAGCAGACAGGAACATATTCAGGAAACGTGAATCAAATTGAAAATGTGCATCTAAACTCCTTTAAAATAAAATAATATGCACTTTTCAAAATTTTGATTATAAAAGTAAAGCATACTATGGAACACTACGTAGAAAAGAATTAGGTGGGTCTAGACATATTGTCATGCTAACGTATTTATTATTTGGTGTTTTGATTTTTTAAAAAAGCACTTTACAGAACAGTATGTTAAAGAGATCCAGGGTGACAAAGACAACCTAGGAGGCCTAGGGAGACCAAGCAGGTGTCAAAAATTTTAAGGGCCAGGCAGGTGTATGGCAATAGGTACCAAGCTCTTTATGTTGTAGAAGAGCACGACCTGTATAACTATGCAACCTTTTAAATCATTGTGTGGGTCAAACAAGACACTGAACTGGGAGTATACAGCTCCCCTAAGTCTGTTTGTAAGCAATAATTAAAAAAAAAACTCTGTATATGTGTATTTCCTTACATATGTATGCATGTTTGTAAATGCAGAATAAAATACCTGGAAAGTTACATATATTTATAAACTTTTATTGGTGCTTATCTTTGAGAAACCAAACTTGGGGAAGGCGGATTGGTGAGAGAATATGTTAAACGATAGTTTTTATGTTTCTCTGATTTCTGTTTTGTTTGACTTTTACAATGGGGATGTGGTCACATATTAATGAGTAATTATGCTTTATAAAAGTTAAAAAGTAATTCATAAGATTGCAAAAAATTTGGAAAAGAATAAATAGATAACAAAAATCACCCGTAATCTCAGATATAACTATTGATCATTGTCTTAGTCTGCTTGGACTGCTATAGCAAAATAGCATAGACTTGTTACTGAACCAGGTTCGTTTGCCCAATGCACAGCAAGCCAAATGCTGAGACGCTGAGGTTTCCAGCCCAGAAAGAGTTTATTCACAAGGCAGCCAAGTGAGGAGACAGGAGAACAAGTCTCAGATCCGCCTCCCTGAAGGCAGAGGATTGGGATATTTTAGGGATAAGCAGGTGGTCTTAGGCTGGGGAAAGGTGATTGGAGGCAGGTTAAAAGGTGAGGTAATTGATGTTCTGTGCATATGCATCTGGGTTACATGCTTCTGCATATTCAGAATGGAGGTGCTTAGCATGATCTGAGAGTGGAGTTTTCCGGCCCTCTGACATCAAAAGGCCATTCACTGGACATCTGCACAGGCCCAGGTTTAAGGTCGGTGGTCCCAACCAGCCCCCAGCCAGGCTGCACTGGGCAGGAGCAGACTCCAAGTTCCTGTAAAACCCCTGGGCTGCGTGAAGCTGGTAAGGTATGCAATTAAAGAGAGGAAAAGAAAGAAAGAAAAAAAAAAAAAAATTAAAGCGAACTTAATAATGAGGCAGTTTATAAGCAAAGGGGCTTTAACAAGCTGTTCCTTTATCTGTTATTCTGTAAGACAAGTTCAAGCATTTCTATTAGTTATCAGCTTCTGTTAACTATGGGGCATGGTTTCAATGCTAAGCTGCAAAACACAGTCCTACTCATGTATTTGCAGTAAACTGGAAAGTGGCTATTGGAATTTAGGGAAAATGGTCAAGTAGAAAGGCCTTTAGTGAATGCAATTTTTAAAACACAGTGATCAATACTACAAGGTTTAATTAACTGTTGTTGAATTTGTAAAGAAAAAAAAATGTTACCTGCCATTCCAGTTCTACAAGGATCAAGCGATCAGCCACTGCAGTTGCCCACTGACGGTGCCCTCTGAGGGAAATTCAGGATGGAGAAAAACAGCAAACTTTCTGTGCTTTGGATATACTGGCCCTTAGGTATTTAAGATGAATATCTATGGAAAAATTTCAAGTGACCCCAGATTGTTGCATCTTCCCATACATAGAAAAGCACTAAAATCATTAACTTCAGCTATCTCTGTTCTTTGTGATTAGCAGTACTCTTTTGATGCTTGACTACAAGTTTTTTCCCAACAAAAAGGTTCATATATCTCCTGGCTCCTCCCTTTACTTCTTGGAGTTCCTCTGAGCTATCTGAGAGGCTGTCTCTCAGGCTATAGTCCTCAGTAAAGTCCCCAAATAAAACTTAACTCATAACTTTTACATTGTGTGATTTTCTTTGTCAACACATTTCATTACCAGTATGTCATTTGTCATTACCAGTATATTATTTGTCCCAGTCCTGTAGGTGGTTGAGTTTCTAGCTCATTGTAGTACTGAGGGCTGATTTCCAGCACTTCTGTCATCTCTAAGCGGTGTTAGTTAGTTTGCGCAAACTCTTAGCACATAAACAAGTGATCTTATTAAATCCTCTTTGATGATTACAGTTACTATAGAACTCCTCTTCACCGACCCCTCCCTCCAAAAAAATTACAAGCACTTGAAAATTAGAGTCTAAATTTTTTTTGTTTGTCTAAGCATGTTCTGAGTACTGGGTTTGTGTTAGGCTTTATTAACACTTGGTCTTCAAGCTATAAAACCTTTCACCTCAAGTGTCCTCTCTCTTCTAGCAGCTTCGATTGAATGGACAGAGAGGAGGAGACATCTTCCTAAAAAACAATCTTCTTCAAGGTTTGAAATCTTGTGACCAAAGTCATGGTTATAAAAGTCAGAAGGGGCCAGGTTTCTGTGAGCTCATCTTTGCTATGGGTTAGAATTTAATGAGTTTTTTTGGTTTGTATTTTTGCTTTTGTTTTTGTTTTGCCATGCCACGAGGTGTGTTTTATTTTCATTAATCATACAAATAATTTTCTATAGTATTCCAGGGCAAACCGGAGAATTTGGCAGTCCATTTGGAGGGCCCCCTCAGAGACCCATGGGCTGGTGGCATCAGCAAGGAGTGCCTGGGCTCACAGTGCAGCTTGTCACTCATGTGCATCTTGCAGGTGATGCTTCCTCTACATCACAGCTAGGGTCTCCAAGACAATGGGAGTGGAGGATCCTCCAGGTTCTTAGAAAATTTCACTCCGCTTGCTTCTCCTGCTCGATGGTCTCTTTGGTCAGCAGGGTGTTCTTCTCCTGTGCCTCCGTCTTCTTCAGCTTGGCCTTATTGAAGCTGGTGATTTCCCCCAGGTCCTGCTTATCTGCCATTTTCTTAAAACAATCCGAGAAGTTCTGCTCCAAGCCCACAGTCCCAGTGCTCCTACCCACGTTGCTGCAGCAAGAGACTAGAATTTAATGTTAAATCATTTTTTTAAAATATATTTTTCTTAACTGTATTTGCTTATTTTATTTATTTATTTATTTATTTATTTATTTATTTATTTTATGGCTGTGTTGGGTCTTCGTTTCTGTGCGAGGGCTTTCTCTAGTTGGGGCAAGTGGGGGCCACTCTTCATAATGTTAAATCATTTTAAAAAGCTGTTGCAGACTTCTTATATCTTCTATTCCTGAGCACAAACAAGCTCTAACCAACCAACCAACAGGTCTATGGATCTATTGTGTTTTAGTTTTTTTTTTTTCTAGACCTATTTTTAAAAGGTAAATACGTATTCACTCTTGCTCTGGTTTGGACAATATAGACATGTTTGCTATTGATAAGAGGTTCTCATTTCCTCTTCTGTTGTGTATTTTAAAGCCATCTGTTGTTCTCAATGCTGATTCCACATGAGAATCAGTAACATAATCAAAATATTATGACTCTAAAATTATTAATAATATATTTATTTTTCTTCATACTAAGTCTTTGAAATCCAGCATGTATTTTATACTTAAAGCACATCTCAACTCAGACCAACCACATTTTAAGTGTTCAATTGCTCCGTGTGTCTAGTGTGACCATATCAGACAGCACAGATCTAGACCTAAGACTTCAAATGATTTTAAGAAAATGAAGACATAGGTGAGCAGTAAAAGCATGCAGAGTCTCATCTTGTCCTCAGGGTTGGGTAGGCAGCAGAATACAGATCCTGACTAAAATGTCAATTAGGCAAGGCAAATACCATGCATAAGTTCTAAACACTGGAGAAAAAAAAGTAGAACCAATCAAATAAAAGGTGAGAAGTGAAAAGAAAATTAAAGAAAATAAACAAGAAATATGGCTGATAGTTTAAAAGTTTACAGTTGGTCCAAACTTTGGAATACTGTGCTAAAATTAAAAAGAATAAGGTAGGCAGTGTCTGATGGCCTCCCCCCAATGATCTCTGCTTACTAGTGTTAATGCCCCTGTGTAATGCCTTCTCCTTGAGTTTGGCTGGATTTACTGACTCTCTCCTAATTAACAGAATACAACAGAATTGATGAGATATCACTTCTGAGATTAGGTTATAAAAAGGATTTGGTTTCTATCTTGTGCACACTCTCGCTCATTCTCTCTTAGATCACTCACCCTTGGGAAAGCTGACTGCCATGTCCTGAGGCAACCTTGCTGAGAGGTCCATGTGGCAAAGGACTGAGGTCTGCCAAAAACCACATGAATGAGCTTAAAAGAAGATTCCCACCTCACTCCAGGTCAGGCATTCAGATGAGACCACAGCCTCAGCCAATAGTTTGACGCAGCCTCATGAGAGACTTTGAGCCAGAGTTGCCTAGGTAAGTTGCATCTGAAACTCATCCACAGAAACTGTGAGATAATAAATGTTTGTTGCTTTAAGTTGGGGGATAATATGTTATGCAGCAATAGATAATGAACACAGTAGCTATATATTAACATTAAGTATAAAAAACCCCAGTTACTGTTTAGTACATGTAGAATGAACCCGTATGTAAAAAAATGCAAAAATTAAAATGTGTGAGAGGTAGACAGAATAAGATTTATTTATATATGATTATTCCTGTCTTTCCTTTCTCCTTTATTCTCCTTACATACACTAAACTGAGTCTTTTCCTTCCTTACCCTTCTCTTAGATGCTAAATCAGAAGAGTATAAAGAAATCTGCCTGAAAGTAGGAAGGATTTAGTGAAAAATCAAGCTAGTGTACAAAATAAAGAACTGGAGGTTAAAGAGAAAAGAAAGGAGAAAAATATGCACAAATTGGGGCTTGACAAAGTTTTGTGATTTAGCATATCAGAGATCCCAGCTTGAAAAGTATAGTACGGGTTTGAACTGGGGCATTTTTAGGGTTTTCAAGAGATGGGTACAAGGATTAGAAATGCTTCTTCATTAATATTTTGTGGATGAACTACTTTCTTTGAATCTAATATTATTCAGAGACTGGGCTATGTGGAAAATAGAATTTAGTAGGGTTATGTATGTATATAGGTAAATGTTGGTACATAAAACCTTATAAGGAAGCAGTGAAAGGCTTTCATTGTTCATTATTTGTTCTTCGGGATTTGAAATTTTAATAACAAGCTATATTGATAAAAATCTGAAGAAGTTATTTCACTAAAACATCTGTGCGATGTTGCCAGTGCAAGACACATGTGACAAATTCTTAGCAACAGCTATGACACAGGTAGGAAATGGGTGCTGGTGGCCCCAGTGGTGACATGAGACAGAGAAAGAGAGAAGAAAATGGTGGCACCATGGGTAACTAAGAAGCTTTGCAATGAATACATTCAGAACATCCCAGAATTCGTGAGGAGGAACTTTGAGAGGTGTCGAAGATGAAACAATTGTGGATTGTGGGAGAGTCAGAGAAATCCTGTTTCTCGACTGCCTTGTCACCCATTTTTAACCCTGGGATTGTGAAACCTGGGGGAATAAGTATGAAGCTTCCATAAAATTATTGACAACTATAATCATCCCCTAAACAATATTATGCAAACGACTCTCAGAAAGTCAGGTCAGCTACTGGGTGCAGAGAAATGGGAACGCTCAAATACTGCTTGTGAGCAGTTACACAGGCGAAAACAACAAGTCTGTAGAGGGTAGTTTGGCTTTTAAAATACCTGATGGAACGTAATTCTCTTTCTAAACGCCCACTCTCCCATTCCCCAAACATCTCAGTCACCCTTTGCCTGTGAAACATGTGCAAACCCCCAGGAGCACTTAGTTTACTATGGTGCAGTAACTATTGCTGAGTACCTCCCTCGAGTTTAGCACTGTGCCAAGGGATTCAAGCATCTTACAGGATATATCCCCACCCATCAGTTCTTAAACTCTGGTCAAGGAGAGAAATCACACCCAGCAAACAGTGAGTGACAGCGTTGGGTGTACTGAGACTGTCTCCTCACTGTCAAAATATAAGACTGCATGGTACAGGAAAACAGATAATAACTAGGCCCCACATCATATAACACCAACTCGATGAGGATATTTGGGCATTTATAAACGTTTCCATTATAAAGATTACTATGGGGGTGGGGGGAGAAAGATTAAGGGACTTGCTTAAAATCAAACAGTGACCTCCCTCCTCCTTCCTTCCTTCTCTTCCTTTCTTCCTCCCTCTATCCATCTATTCATTTAATCAACGTTTATTTAGCACTTACTATGTGTCAAGCTCTGTACTAGGTCCTGGGGATAAAAAGGTTAGCAAAAACTCTGGTCCTCAAATATCTTGGAGTGTGTAGGGGAGATAGATCAAATCATTATACAAAAATATGTAATTATAATTTTGATAACGTTATAAAGGTTAACAATATAGTGCTGTGAGACTATGTAACTTGACCATGGGATTCAAGTCTAGATTGACCCCAAATTCCCTGCTCCTCTTACTAACCACTCTTTGCCTTTTGCAAAGTAGTCAAAATACCATCCTAAAGATTGTATTGCTAATTCTGCTTCTGGAATTTCCTTTTCTTTGTTGAAGCTGCCACGGTAGTTCACTGTACTTGCATCACAGTTGTCACTGCTGGTGTGTAGCAGAACCATTTCAGGCTTGAGGTTCAGAGAGCCCCAGTTCCAAATGCTCATTTTGTCACTTTCTATCTCTGTGACATTGGGCAAGTCATTAGACCTCTCTGAGCCTCAGTTTTCCCAACCGTAAAATGGGAATAATAGTATATGTCAAGCACATGGGACATAATATCCATGCAATAATTAACTATTATTATTATTAACAACTGAGAATGTTACTGCCTGTAAATCTGGACCCAGGGAAACTGGGCAGTTTGTCCAGAGTTAGAGCCGTACCTGATGCCTAAATTAGAATTTTATACCTTATGTTTATGAAATCTTTCTCAAGATTAGAAATAAGCGCTGTAGGGACTTCCCTGGTGGTCCAGTGGTTAAGACTCTGTGCTTCCATTGTAGCGGGCACGGGTTTGATCCCTGGTCAGGGATCTAAGATCTTGCATGCCGCACAGCATGGCCAAAAAAAGAAAAGAAAAGAAAAGAAAGAAGCATTGTATGTTTGAAGACAGAAAAGCAATGGAAATATATGTCCACACAAAAAAAGACTGGACCTTCAGTGTTTATATTAATGGAGCTGTCATTTTCTGTTAAAGAAACCCATTTGAGTAAGAAGCTTCCAGCCAGAGCACTTTAGCTATATGTTTTGGCAACAGTAAGGGTATGGTGTTGGGACTCTATGATTCTGGAAAGCAGAATCAGAGTTTTGTTCCTGGAAAAGTAATGTTAGATTGTTTATCCATTTACATCCAGTAAGACTATTATCCGCTGATTGCAATGCATTACAACCCCCTGGAGATATTTGGCCATCACATCCGTTCTATTACATTCTTGGCTCCTTGCTACCCCTTTTTTTTGGCACCTCATCTTTATCCAGATGAGCAGATTGTTGCCAATCGGTGTACATTATTCTGATCAGTTCTTAGGAAGGAGGCTATGGGACCTGTCCAATGAATGGCTGAGCGAGCCCTACACTCCCCAAACTGGAGGTTTGGAAGCCCCTTGATGTAAGGGATCATATTTGGACCAGATCCTAATCCTGCCCAGCCACTCATTAGGTGGAAAACTTGAGCTGGTCACCAACTTCTCTGAACTTCAACTTCTATATCTTGGGCACATAGTGAGCACTTTTTAAGTGTTTTAGATATTAATTCTGTGCCATAGTTTTTATTCTCCCCATTTTTCATATGGGAAGACTGAGTGCGGTTCAGAGGGGTTAAGCTCAAGGGCGTGTATTTAGTTGATGATGCAACTAACGTTTAAACCAGGGTTTCTCAACCTCAGCACTACTGATGTTGTGGACCAAATAACTCTCTGTTGTGGGGGCTGTCTGTGCATTGAAGGACGTTTAGCAGCATCCCTGGGCTCTGCTCAGCAGATGCCAGTAGCACTCCCCCAATCCCAGCTGTGACAACCACAGTGTCTCTGGACATCATCCAGGGTCCTCAGGGAACAAAAATGGTGTCTTGCACCAGGTGGAGAAGCACTGATTTAAACCCAGGGTCTTTGTGGCTCTAAAGCCTACAGTCATTCCATGACATTATATCACTCATAAGTACCATATGATTCCTCATTTTAAAAAGGAATTTAAACAAGGTTTTTGTTTAAAAACAATAATCACATATTATTTCCAGAGGTTGATTAAAGCCTAATTGTGAAATCAGTATATCTTGTCCTGTTTCCCTCTTTTGCTCTTTTTTTTTTTTTTTTTTTAATCTATTAGTAGTTACCACTTGACTTCTACTGACTCCCCCATCAGGTGCCCACTGATTTCATTGTTCCCCTTCCTCCGTCATAATCCTCTTTGTACCTTCAGATGGCTTAAAGCTTTAGCTATTAAAATTTTGTTGGTTGCTGTTGTTTAGGTGTGTCTTTTGGTTTTAAAACAGAGCTCAATATTTTGGGTTAAAAGCATGGGTGCCCTACCAGCAGTTCTCAATGCTGGCTGCCCATTCAAACCCTGGGCAGTTTTTATAAATGAAAACTTCTGTGGGTTCTGATTCAGTAGGGAAGGGGAAGATGGGAGTTTTAAAAACTACTCAGCTGATTCTAACAGGCTAAAGTGCTGAGAAACTCTAAAAAGGCAGCAGAGTTTATTTGCTGCATTAGTAGTGCCTCTCAATCAGAATCACCAGAATTTGTTTAAACAAATGAAAAAACAAAAAATATTTCTCAGAAGCAGAGATTAATTAATTCAGTAATTCTGGGGTTGGGCCCCAAACTCTTCCATTTAACAAGTGACTAAGGTGATTCTGATGGTGTGGACCACAGACCAACTTGGAGAAACACTGTCAAGAGTTAGTTTGTTTGAGTCATACTCGGTTCTGCTTCATGCAAGCCAAGTAACGAGGAAGAAGTGAAACTTCTGAACCCCAGTTTCCTAATCTGAAAAGTGAGGATGAAACAGAGCCCACCTTGCAGAGTTTCTTTGAGATCCAATGAGACATTGCACAGGTGCAGAGCCTTGGGAAGTGTTGGTGGTCATCTATATTATTAATGGGTTTAGAACCTTAAGCAATTTGATTATTATTCTTACTAAGGTTTGTTGTGGTTTGGTTGGTTGTTTTTTAAAGTTAAAGCTAACAGTATAAACTATTTATAGATTACTTTTGGGTGGAGAGAGGGGTCCTTTGGAAAACACATATAACGAAGTTGGTAGAGTTCTCGGGGGTGCCTGCCAGCCCAGTTTGCACGCTGTGTCCACATCTGCCTCCCCTACTAGAGGGTAAGCTCCTCCACAGCACTTATTCACTCCCACTGCGCCTAATCCTCTTCTCTGCCTTGTCAGTGCTCTGGGCACCTTGTTGAACTGAACGACTGGTTCTATTAGTTTGCTAGAGCTATTATAACAAATTACCACAAACAGAATGACTTAAATAACAAAAATTTATGGTCTCGCGATTCTGGAGGCTAGACGTACAAGATCAATATGTTGGCAGGGTTGATTCCTCCTGAGAGCTGTGAGGAAGAGTTTGTTTCATGTCTGTCTCCTTGCTTCTGGTGGTTTGCTGGCAATCTCTACTGTTCCTTGCCTTGTAGAAGCATCACCCCGATTTGTGCCTTGATTTTTCACAGCGTCCTCCTTGTGTGTGTGTATATCTATGTCCAAATTCCCTTTTTATAAAAACACTGGTGGGGCTTCCCTGGTGGCGCAGTGGTTGAGAATCTGCCTGCCAATGCAGGGGACATGGGTTCGAGCCCTGGTCTGGGAAGATCCCACATGCCGCGGAGCAACTAGGCCTGTGAGCCACAACTACTGAGCCTGCGCGTCTGGAGCCTGTGCTCCGCAACAAGAGAGGCCGCGACAGTGAGAGGCCCACGCACCGCGATGAAGAGTGGCCCCCACTCGCCACAACTGGAGAAAGCCCTCGCACAGAAACGAAGACCCAACACAGCCAAAAACAAATTAATTAATAAAAACAAAAAACAAAAAAACCCCAAAACACTGATCTAATTGGATTAAGGCCCATCCTAATGACCTCACTTTAACTTGGTGAAGACTCTGTCTCCAAATAAGGTCACATTCTGAGGTGCTGGGGATTAGGACTTCAGCATATGAACCTGGGGGGACATGATTCAGTTCCCAACTGTGTGGACCATGATAGCAATGGTGCACACAGTTGGGAACTGGATGCACCACTTATGGCCAAGAAATTACTGATTTTTCCCTGCACAGTGAAGTGCATTCGATTCTTGCCACTCTCAACCTATAGCTTGAATAACACAAATCCAACATCTCACTTATGAAAGTAAATCAAACCCACCACCACTCTGAAGAAAGGCTCCGTATGATTGCCGGTGATCATCCTCTCCCCAAACCAGGGGTAACGCTTTCTGTGCTGATGTGGTCAAAATCCCCCTCCACACTGCAAGATGTCTCTACATGTTTGCTGACAACATGAAGTCATTTCTCTGATATTAACGTTGTTTGAAAATGTGGTTTCTCCCTCTATTAGCAAAGGCAATGATGGACTTATTTTCTTGCTTATTATTAAAAGAAGGTCAAGTGCTTAAAAACACACAACCACAGGCCACAGCAATGAGAAGCCCGCGCACCGCAACGAGGAGTGGCCCCCCGCTTGCAGCACCTAGAGAAAGCCCGTGCACAGCAACGAGGACCCAGCGCAGCCAAAAATAAATAAATAAAAATAAATTTATCACAAAAAATAAAACACACAACCACTTGGATTCACATTTCGTGATGACTAATGACCCTGATGAAGGAAAAGAGAACTGACAAGATGGGTGTGAAAATAATATATGCCATTGAAGAGTACGGCTTTAAAAAATATTGAATACCTGGATTCATTATTATTTGATTTGACCAAAACCTCACTGATATGCTGTGGGTATTCTCTGAGTAGCCCTAGAAAATTTCCATACCAGCTCCTCAGTCTAACTACACACATTTCCCAGCAAAACTGCTTCATTTCCCTGAGCGAAGCCATGTGGGTCCTGCCATGAATACACAGCCAAGACAGTAAAGAGATCCTTGAAAATGCACCTGTCAGTCTGGTCTTGAGAAGCAAAGAATGAAGTTCATTATTTTAAGGAGGTTAGTGGGTAGGCAAGCAACCCTTCAAGTGTAGAGAAGGTGTGCAGAAAAGAGCTAGTGACAGGACCAAGACTGCTATCCTTAGAAAGGCCTGCTTGCAGGGTTGACCCTTGGCTGACATCTGGGGACTTAGATAAAGGGAGGGTTTGCACAATTCCTTAACTGGCAAGATCGGCCCCCTGTGCCTACAGTGTCTGCAAACAATGTGGTTTACACTGAATGCCTGCTTTCCTCCTGGGAGTGTGGAGTTTTAGTACATGCCAGGCAGAGTGTGTCAATGGGAACGGCCCCCAAGAAAAACCCTGGACACTTAGCCCCCCTGGTTGGCAGCACTTCACATGTGTTGTCACAACCCTTTTTGCTGGAGAAATTAAGCATGTCCTGTCTTGTGTGACTTCACAGGGATAGGACTCAGAAGCTCGGGCCTGGTTTCCTCCAGACGTCACACCATGTGCCTTTTCTCTTTGCTGGTTTTGCTTTGTATCCTTTTGCTGGAGTAGATCCTCGCCCTGAGTAGGACTGTGTGCTGAGTCCTGTGTATCTCCTGATGAATCCTCCAACGTGCAGGTGGTCTTAGGGGTCCTCGACACAGAAAAGCAGCTGTTAGCAGAAATAAAAGACTCTTTAAGCGAAATGCTTACAGAAACTTGATGTTTGATATCATTGCAACTTTTAAATTATTCAATTAATTACTATAGAATGTAATTTATTATATAAAAATTAATTTTCCAAATAAGAAGCAGGAAAAAGCAATCAAACAAGTGGGAGACCCTTTTTACCTTTTGTAGAAGATTCTCCTAAGAAAACCACAAGAGAGCTGGAAGCAGGGACCAACCAGCTGACATTAATTAGAAAGACTTTTTTTTCCTCCTAAACCTTGAAGTAGCATCCAATCTCAGATCATCACTTGGGAAATTCAAATTTCTTTCAAAGACTCAGACCCAAGCCCTTCTTTACTGTAGTGACAGGTACTGCAGAAATACCATATACAAATGTTGTTATCTGAAGCTTGAAAGCAGTCCCGGGAGAAAACTCTTAGATGGATGTCATTTTAGAGCACAACAAAAAACACTTTAAGAAAGGGACACAAAAATGAATAATGAGTATGCAGGAAGCTCAGGATGGCTGTCCTCAGGGACAGTTGTGCTGAACCAAAGGTTTGCTGAATCTTTGATATCTAATAAGTGGTTCTCAGAGATTCCTTAGAAGTGAGTGTCTCATCCAGCCTAGGTGTTTTCAGAAGTTGGAACTGAGTGCCAAGCTCTGGAATTTCTCAGTGCATTTCTTGACCAAATAGATCATTCTCAGGACAGATCTAGGAGCCAAATGGTCTGGGGTCAGCTATGCTAATGAAAGGTCCACACTCCTCCCATATTCCCTCGCCTATGGCAGAGCCCACCCTGCACAGAACTTGGCAGCTTCAGGCAATGAGGGCAATTCTCTGCTGTCCATCTCTGGGAATGATGACCCCAGAATGTTTCTGGCTTTCGTGTGACACATTAGCTTTCACTAAAGAACAGGCAGAGAGCTGACTGCAGTTGCATTAGCTAGGAGGGCAGATCCAGTTGCAGTAAATGGAAATGCATTACTATAGTCTTTGGTGCCACAGCCTGGCCTGGGGAAGCAGGGGCCAGCAGAGATAGAGGAACCATTCTTGGCCTTCAAGCTGTGTACAATTTGAAGTGTGTATACAAGGGCTTTATCCAGAAGTGTGAACTGTGTATTGAAGGATTGGTTATCTAATAATCCCAACTTTCTGGAACCCAGAAAAAAAAAACTTAAATGTTAAACACAAAAGTTCTCTGTACAGTAAAAAAGGATGTCACAAAGCCTATATGCTTTCCTCATAGCACTGCTGCTTTGGTCCTTGTCTAGAATACGTTTATTCTTACTTTATACCAAAAAAGAATCTGTCTTCAGCCTCCACTAAAACTGCCCTCAATGGACATCAATGCCTTCCTTGGGAAAATAACATTCTTTCTTTTATGAATTGATTCTCTAGGCAGCAGTTTTTAAATGTTGACTTCTCTTTCCTTCTCCCTTGACTTTTTTTTTTTTTTTAAAGTGCCTTTTTCCCCACATCACTACTTCCTCTTTGTTTTTTTTGTTTTTGTTTTTTTGTTTTTGGCTGTGTTGGGTCTTCGTTTCTGTGCGAGGGCTTTCTCTAGTTGTGGCAAGCGGGGGCCACTCTTCATCGCGGTGCGCGGGCCTCTCATTATCACAGCCTCTCTTGTTGCGGAGCACAGGCTCCAGACGCGCAGGCTCAGTAGTTGTGGCTCACGGGCCCAGTTGCTCCGCGGCATGTGGGATCTTCCCAGACCAGGGCCCGAACCCGTGTCCCCTGCATTGGCAGGCAGATTCTCAACCACTGCGCCACCAGGGAAGCCCCTCCCTTGACTTTTTAAAAGTTACATAATTTGTTGAGGTGAAATTCACGTAACATAAAATTACCCATTTTAAAGTGAGAGATTTAGTGGCATCTAGAATATTCCCAGTGTTGTGCAACCACCACCTCTATCTTGTTCGGAAACTGTATACAAGCCCCTGTGTCCTTGTCTCTTGAAGTAAAAGACTTTTTATTTAGTTTCCCAGGCTTCCCCTGTGACTCAAAAGGCTGGCTCAAGAGTTAATGATTAGGCATTGTGAACATGTAGAAACAAAGAAGAGCTGTTGGCCCAGGAAACTGGTAACAATTTAGACTGTAAGTCAGCCCGGTAGCAGCATCACCTAACTCCCAGTTCCCTGAAAGATATAGATAACAAAATCTGACACACATTCCAAAGTTGTTTTTCAGAAACCAGACCCCTACCATATGAAAACTGCTGACTGCAAGCACGTAGACCCCAGACCGACTGAAACCAGAAGACTGATGATGCTTGAAACTTCACCTTGATACCAATCAGTTCACATACCTTGCGGCCCCCTCCCTCACACTGCCTTTAAAAACCCTTCCCTGAAAGCCATCAGGGAGCTCAGGTCTTCTGAGCATTGGCTGCCTGTTCTCCTTGCTTGACTCTGCAATAAGCGCTGTACTTTCCTTCACCAAACCCGGTGTCAGTAGATTGGCTTTGCTGTGCGTCGGGTGAGTGGACCCAAGTCCAGGTTCTGTAACAGTTCTAAAACGTTTCCATTACTCCAAAGTAAATCTCCATATTCATTAGTAAATACCCATTCTCCTGTCCCCTTAGCCCCTGACAATCACAAATCTGCATTCTGTCACTATGAATTCATCTATTCTGGACATTTCATATAAATGGAATCATACAGTATATGGTCTTTTGTGAATGGCTTCTTTCACTTAGCATAAGATTTCTTCAAGTTTCATCCATGTCGTAGCATACTATCAGTACATCATTCCATTTTATGGCTAAATAATATTCAATTGTATAGATATTCCAAATTTTGTTTATCCATTCATCGGTTGAAGGACATTTGGGTTTTCTCCACTTTGGTGCTATGATGAATAGTGCTGCTTTGAAAATTTGTGTATTCCCTGACCTTTGCCACCTCAGTTTCTCATCTCTACAATGGAGATGATAATGGCCCCTATCCCACAGGACTCTTAGGATTAAATGAGGATGAAGCCTTTAGAATGGTGTCTAGAACATGATCAAAGCCAATAAATCCTTGTTATTACTGTTTTATTAATTTTTTTTAGTACATAAGTACTCAAAAACCATCGAGTCAGTTTGTATCAGGGCAGATAATTTACACATCTCAATAATGCTTGAGGTCATCATTGTACCCCTTTAATAATTAAGGTAAGAAATAGTGACCCCAAATCATAAGTGAAAGGTTAATGGTGAAATTATGGTCATTATTTTCTGTTAAGAAGGCAAGGATGAGTATGATACCATGTCGATGGATTTCCATCAAGACTTAGCATTAGGTATGGTAAACAATACAGCCTTACAGGGACCTGCAACAGAATATCTTTTTAAAAGTAATGAGCTATGAGTTTGCAGTGGGTAAGTCAGATAATAAGGGCCTTGGAGTGCTATTTCTCAAGCAGTAGAATTGCATGATAAAAATTAAGGATGAAGAAGAGCAGGCCAGCACTTCCGAGCCCAGGAGATTTGAGTGGAAGCAGGAAGACCAGAATGGACACTTGTACAGGGGTTGAGGTATTATCCTTGAGAGGCGGCTGGGCTTATGAAGAAGTAGCAACATTCCTGGGAGGCACCTTGTATGAAAAATTGATAGTAAATGGGAAGAGATTGGCAAGAAAAGGGAAGATTCAGAGCAAATGCTGTGAGCTCTGGTGAAGCAAAAGGCAGTGATGCCATGAATGCCGATTGCAGAGTTGGAAAGGGAGCTGCTCTGAGTTAGGGCAGGAGGGACTGCTTTGACACAGTGATGTCAGGTGCGTCATGTCACTCACCTCTATATTCATACAGATTTTACTTTCTATGTATGGATGAAGGGACACTCATTCCCACTCATAGCAACACTCTTTTTTTTTTAAAATAAATTTATTTATTTATTTATTTTTGGCTGCCTTGGGTCTTCGTGGCTGCATGTGGTCTTTCTCTAGTTGCAGCGAGCAGGGGCTACTCTTTGTTGCGGTGTGCAGGCGCCTCATTGCAGTGGCTTCTCTTGTTGCGGAGCACAGGCTCTAGGCATGCGGGCTTCAGTAGTTGTGGCACACGGGCTCAGTAGTTGTGGCTCACGGGCTCTAGAGCGCAGGCTCAGTAGCTGTGGCCCACGGTCTTAGGTGCTCCACAGCAGGTGGGATTGTCCCAGATCAGGGATCGAACCCGTGTCCCCTGCATTGGCAGGTGGATTCTTAACCACTGCGCCACCAGGGAAGTCCCAGCAACACTCTTGGTTGCATTCTCAAAACTTATTTCCCATTTTTTCCTTGCTGTATCAGTTGGAATGGGTTAAGATATGCCATAGTAACAAACAATTCCAAAATCTCTGTATTGTAACAGCAAAAGTTTTTTTCTCATTTGTGCTAAGAGTGCATTTCAACTCATTGGGGTCAGTACTCCTGCATCTTCATCATTCTCACCCTGGGACCCAGGCAGATGCAGCAGCCTCTGACTGGAATACTGCTGGTGACTATGGTAGAGGGGATGTTAGCATAGCAAAGCAAGGACTGGCCCTTAAAGCCTCTACTGACATTTTATTGGACAAAGTAAGTCATACAGCCAAGGCTGAGTATAAATCCCCCCTTAGGAGAAAAGTAGATATTGGGTGAAATGTAAAATAGTCCACCACATTTGCTAATTGAACTCGTTTTTTGTTTTGTTTTTCAGGTATGAACTTGTGGTATAAATCAGTCATGGCAGAAATTTGCCTTGGCCAGTGACTGCTTTAAGTGTCAATGGGCATGTGCCCCAACTCTGGTCAAAGAAACATGAAGGTCACCTGGCTGGGGGGCTTACAGGAGAGGCTTCCTTACTTACAGAATATGACTCCAGGAAGGGATAATCTTTTCTGTTTCTAGGCAGGATATTGGTAACTGTTCCATCTGTATCACATCCAGCCTGAGGAGGAAACCCTCACAGTGAACTTGGAGGCTCAGAAAGACAGAAAGAGCCTGGGTCTGTTGCTGACATGTTTGAGCTACTGAATGAACCAACACTGAAGTCACTGTATCTGCAGACTTCTTGTGTGAGATAATATATCCTCTTGTTTAAGTGAGATTTAATTGGGTTTCTCATACTTGCAGCCAAAGTATCCTAGCAGACAAAAGGAATATAATTATACTATCCTGACAAGTGAATTGAGATCATAGTTTTGAGGAAAATGTATTTATGCATTTTTTTCAATGAACAACTGATGAAATGTCTTTTATGTGCAGAGCACTGTGTTGTGTGAGGGGAAGACATTTGAGAAGAATAAGAAAAAGAGTTTATAACCCAGAACGGAATATCAGATGGGCACCCAACTAAATATAATATAAGGCTTCTAAAGTCACCTGAAATGCCACAACACAATGCTGGTGTTACGTGGATCATTTTATAACCAAAGTTATTCGCAGTTCACGTTATTTGGGATACAAGTTATTCCAAAGTCCCCAGGATGGTTACTTTCATGTCTCATTTGCCAGAATTGGGACACATGCCTATTCATACTTAAAGCTGTCACTAGTAAAGGCAAATGTCCAACATCAGAGTTTGAGCCTCTGGGAGCAATCGGGACAGACGGTTTAAAATCAAGGTCTTATTGATCTGCTTCCCACCCTGAGGGGAGTGTAGGATCAGGAATGCCCTGGTTCCAGGCTCCTTAAAGTAACAGCTACTTGTGCTTCAAACACACTCCAGCCTTAGCTGCTAGACACAAATGGCCAATCCAGTGAAGACGGTTCAGCCTCCTAGAGCTTAGGCTCCGTCTGCATGTGGATGAGCACGTGGATGTATTATGATTTTCAGTTTACTCTTAGTTGGGAAGAGGTTGCCCAGGTACCATCCTAATCAATGAATACGTGGTTCCACTTACAGGACAAACAAGCAGGTTTTCTGGTTCTTACTTGTTCAGTATATCATTATTCTACATTTCCCTTAGAAATGTGAATCCAATGTGGGCGGAGACAGGGTGAAGGGGACAGGTTCCAACATTGCTACAGCAGCGTCAACTGGCATGAGGCTTGAGAAGGCAATTTTCAGAGCCATAGCTATGTCACATCCTTTAATCCAGTAACTCTACTGGATTAAAGGATTTTCCCTGAAAGGGAACTAGGAGGAAGATAGATGTTTCATTGCAACATGAATAAAATAGAGATCAAATTAGATCTCTTTGGGGAGGAGAAGTTTATTAAAAGGGAAATTACTCAGAAGTAAATTTTTATAAATATCTTCCTTTCCTTGGGGACCTATTTCAGCTGACACATTATTACTTTCAATCTCTATAATAGCTATGAGGCAGGTATTATGAACTTCACTTTAAAAATGAAGAAGCAAAAATTTAGAAAGGTTAAATTACTTGCCCAAGATGAAAAAACTACTTAATGGAAAGGGCAGTATATAAATCTAGCTCTCTGTATTCATTCAAAATTTAGCTCTTTCTGTTATGGTCCAAGTTTAATTGATATCATACATATTTCTCAGGGGTTTTTGTAGTTTTCACAATAATCATTTTAATGAATTAATAATATTCTGTTGATAATTACGAAGCAGCAATTAGGAAAACATATTATTATATGTTTCAAATCAGAAATACAATTTAAGTTTGTATTTACCCCAAAATTACAACTGCATGAAAAAATACTAGAAGGAATCGTTCAATAATAATACTATAAGCTGGGGTTATTATTTGTAGGTAGGATTATAGGCAATTTAATTCCCTTTCTTTAGCTTCTATTACTTTTGTTTTTGCAAGAGATAATGATGTAGAGCAAATTCTTTCAGAATCTGACTTTCTTCCTCTCTTGTCCTCCATTTCATAGTCCCAGCAAATCACACTCACTTGGAGGAAAAACATGGACTCTAGGTATTGATATGCTTTATTCTAAGTACATACTCTTCAGACAACTTAATTTTCAGTTTCAGGAATTCAGTTCATTAAATTAACAGTCTATAAGAGACAGCACAAGACAGTTACAGTTTCTTCCCTGAAGTGCTAATTTCCTCGGAGTGTGATATTCCTAGTTGCTGTGGATCGATAGAGAATCGTGTGTAAGTAACAAGGATCAGTGAACAGGGCACTGTCTTTGGTGAAAGCCACATGATACAAGTCCTAACAACACTGTGGAGAAATGAAGAGGTTAACACAAAGGTGAAAAACCCACTCTAAGAAAAGGTAAAAATATACACCCATTGAGGTTTCCTAGTGTTCATTTCTATAAATAGGGAAAGGTCTTTGGGAATTGGGCTATGGCAGGGTGGAAGCAGCCAAACTAAGCCCTCCTCTAACGTTTCATTTGATGTGTTTGGTGGAGTTGATGTGGGCCTTCTAAGGAATAGGGAAATATATCATAAGGGAGAAGAAGGTAACATAAAATTAGTTAACTTACGATCTTGGCAAAACGGTAACTTAAGGGGACAGCATCTTTCTGATGTCAAGTAGCTATAAGATCATCTGTGTGATCTGGGCAATTGAGCGGTCTCTGCCTCCTGGGCCTGTGATGGTGCCCACACCCCTCACCCCTACCCCACTACTGTCATTAAAGTTCATTTCTTTGGGATTCCCTTTATTTATTCAACAAGTATTTGAAGGCCCAAGGCTGCTAGGTATTGAGACAGGCACTGGGAGATTAAAAACATACATGGTCCTCACCTTGTGGAATCTATAATCCAGTTAAGAGACAGAAATTAATCAGAAAAATCACAAAAGTAAATGTAATTGCAGCTGTGATAAGTGCTAACACAAACACACACACACACAATTCAGTTCTAACAAGAGCGTAAGATAGAACAATTTGACCTAATTGTGAAAGTCAAGGAGGACTTCCCTGAGGAAGAGATGACAGATGAAATGTAAACTAAATGAAGAGAAGGGAACAGCACATTCCAAGCCTAATATCCTGTGTCAGGAAAGCACAAAGGCCTGGAAGCAGGTCAGTGTGAGAGAAAGGGGTGAGTGGGATGGATGACATGGCAGAAGATGAAGTTGGTGGACACCAGACCACACCGGACCTTGAAAACCATGTATGCAGTTTTGTCTTTATCCTAAGAGCAGTGATCAGATATGGGTTTTAAAAAATTGCTCTGGCTGCGGAGTGGACAATGGCTTTCAGGAGAGCAAGAGTGATTTCCTGGGAACTGGTCTTAAGTCAGCTGAAGTTTTCCAGGCAAGAAATGGTGGCAGCTTGGACTATAGTGGTGTTGCTGGTGGAAACCGAGAGGGGAATTTAGGGGAATTAATGAAGGACAAGGCCTTCTGGTTTACCCTATAAAAATTGAAACACACCAAAGAGGATATAACATATAAAACCTTTTTCTGCCAACATACTTGTTGGAGGTTTGAAGGAAAAGATATGGTGAATGCTGTGGCTTGGCTCATTCAGCTTCAAACCCAACTTCTCTCTAATGTGCCTTACTGCAGAGGCTGGAAAGCTGAAAATCACATTTCCTAGCAGCTAGACTTGCAGGTGTGATTTGGAATGTACCAATCTGACGCATTCATGCAAGGTGTGAACTCAGAAATGTGGTAATGAAGGAGAATCAGGATTCGAAGCATACACTTTGCTGGTGGTTTGTAGCAGGAGGGGTGTGGTTCTGGCAGTTCTGCCAAGTCTTTCTGGTTTAACAGGCAGCCTCCTGATGGTGGCAGAGTGGCAGTAATCTTGGCAGCTGAGTTCGGTAGTGCCTGGCACATAAATGCTTAATACGTGTGAGCTGCTATTATAATACCTAGTATTTACCACAAATAGTACTAGGATGCTCATGTGCTATGGAGAGTACAGCTAAAAGATAATGGAGAGCTCAGCCTGACGTCTGAGGTAGTTCAGTCCTGAAGGAAATATTGTTTCATAGCTTAATGAATATGACGTTGGTGTCCTTTCACCCAATTTTGTTCCTTTTTTATAAAATATATACCTTATGTATAAGGTATATGTATGCGTTATGCTCCCACAGTATAATGTGCTAAAAACTGGTTCTGTCAGTGCTTGGAAGAAAGTCAGTCTGTTGTCACTAAAGGTGAGCAGTTTTCCTCTAGCACATTCCAGAAATTTTAAACATCTGATAAAAAATGACTGTTAGAATGAACTGTGACCTTCAGTTGCACTGATAGTTTCCACTTAAACTAAGCAGGAGCTGTGTCTGATTGAAAAGCCTAATGATGTTGCAACTTGATTGTAGTAAATAATAATTTTTGATTAAAAAGTTAAAAATGTCAACGAAGACACGCAGGAAGTGACTCCCTGCTCCTAATTCCCAAAATAATTTCTCCCTTCTCTGAACACATTTTTGGTACCTCTCCTAGGACATTTTCTGTTTTTTAGCTCATACTGTAGTTATTTATATCCATGTCTGGTCTGCCCAATATATGAAACTGTAAAAACATTGAGGGCAGGGACACCCACTGATTCAACTTTGGATCTCTTAAAATGCCTGCTAACAATGATCCCTTACACAAAGGAGGAGTCTTCTCTATTTAATGAAGGAATTGGTGAATTCATGTGCATTCCTCAGTCATGAGGACTAACACTTTTGAGAGAATGCTTACAAGGTGTTCCTACGCAACTAAATACTTTGATCCATTTTCCAGATAAAAGCAAAGGAGAACCAAAATGAATTAAGGGTATACAGGATGGGGGGTTACATCACCGCTTCAGACAAGTGTTTGCTCCACAAGTGGTAGCAGTGGCAAAAGAGAACACTTTAAGAGGGTAGGAGACCCAACCTCTAATCACTCATAGGCTGTATGATTATAGTCAAGATACTGGAACTCTCTCCCCTTCCTTCATAAAAGGGATTGATGAGGTGATAATTCCTTCTCATCACATTTGTCTTGTAGTCACCATTCAAGAAGATTGATGCTCTAATCTTCTGATGATTTAAGATCTTATTCTTAAAATGGCTTGAGGTTAATGTAGCTTCAGCATGGTGATTCAGCATCACCTGAATCACCTGCTGACCCTGCTCTATGAGTAGCTGCTTCCTAAAGCATTGTGTTGAGAAGGATTCTGAGGTCTTATTTAGGCTAAGTGGAACCGACTGCCTTGACTTCATTGTGATGTCTGGCATGAGGCAGGGAGGGGAGTGTCAGTAAATAAGCCATGTCATCTCTGATCTAGTCCCAATGCCTTCACTCCACAGGAAGAAAATGAGAATAGAAGCTCATGTCTTAAGTTTACCATGTTCCAGGCATTATCCAAATTGCTTTTATATGCACACATTCATCTAATCCTTAGCCAGTCTTAAGAAGTTAGCATTATTATGATTCCTATGTTGAAGATGAGGTTTATGGGAGCAAAATTTGCCTGAGGTTTACATTCTGGAAATCCTTATCTTTAAGCACTTCCTTATACTGCCTCCTGATCTGTGGGCACTTACTATGTGCTAGGCTAATGGCACTCAGCCAGGAGTGGTTTTGCCCTCCAGGGGACATCTGACAATGTCTGGAAATTTTTTGGTTGTGGGAGGAGAGGGGGTTCCTTGAATTTAGTGGGTAGAGGCCAGAGGTGCTGCTAACCACACAGTACAGTGCCCCGCAACAAAGAAGTATTTGGCCCCAAATGTCAGTAGTGCTGAGACTGAGAACTCTGAGTTAAGCCATGTGAAAGTCATTTTTCAGACTGAGGATGAAACTCTTCCTGGAGCCCAATAGGTACAATTACTGCCTCTCTTTTGCAGAAAAAGAAAGGTGCTCTCAGAATCAAGAAGTGGTCACCATAAGACAGGAACCCAGGTAGTCAGATTCTAGAGGCCTCCATTAAACTCCTTTATCATCATCTTCCTCTACTATCAAAACATGTCAACTCTTTTAACACCTGCTCACCTATTACGAATTTCAGAAGCTAGGAACTTTCAGCCAAGTGTGAACAATCTCCGCCGTGGTGTGTGTTTCCCTAAAGATAAAAAGTATTTGTTCCAACAGTTCCAAGAAGGTCTTTAGAAGCTCTTACTATAGAACCACGGATCTCGCTGGAGTAGACATTCAGATCCTTGCTTTAAAATAAAACTCTGAAGAGAAAGCTAATTTTAGGACATAACAATCTTTTTCAAGAATAATTAGCTCTGTGTTGTATTCAACTTTAATGTTTTCCCTTTTGATTTTAGGAGCTGGTGAGCCTGGAAGCTTATTTAGGAAGAGGAAATGAAACTGAAAAGACACAGTAAGATTCCTCTTTTTCTTGCAAGCAAGGCACAATATGAATACGAATAATTCTCATGCTGTCCAATTAACTGCCTCAAGTAAAAATAGAAAAAAAAATACACACTTGGTTATTTGGAAGAAATTGAAGAAAAAGCGAAGAACGGGATGGTAGTTTCAACAATAAAGCCCTACGCAAATAACTTCCTTTCGGATTTAAGGCTTGTCTCCCGCAGAAAAAGCAATGCTCATGAAACAGGGTGAGGGTAGGTGATGGACAAAGTTAAAGAAATACAGAGAAATAAAAGAGCTTGAAGGGGGGGGTGGAGGGGGGGTAATTGAGCATCTCTTTCTGAGAGGAATTACCGAAAAATGGAAGGAGGGCTGGAAAACAACGGGCGTGGGCAGGGTGACTCCATGAGTTCAGAATGAATGGTCCGGGCGCCTGCCAGAAGCTTTCATCCACCCGGCGTTGGTCGGGTGCAGGGGGATGATTTAAGAACCTCCAAGTCACTGGATTTTAAATCTTCTCCAATAAGGTTCTCCGAGTGCCAGCGCGGGCAGCATAACGGTGGGTTTGTTTGGCAGCTTGTCTGGGTCCTCCCGCCCTCGCTCGCCGCCTGCCAGATCCAAGGCAGACAATCCCAGACATTCCGCGACCCCAGAAAGCGGAGAACCGAGCGCGAAGAATGAAATGCGGATAGCGTGGCTCCGGCAAGAACCTCAGAAACGTTATTCGGGGTCGTCTAGGAGGCTGGAAATGTGTCGAGTGCCGCAGGTGGTGGGCGGCACTGGAATTTAATATTCTGGAGCCCCTACCCTGTGACAGGCAGCGCGCCTAGAGAGCCACACTCAAGGTCCAGCTCGGTGAGGTAAGTTAGAAGGATCTTCAGCGAGGTTACACACCTTGCATTTGCCGCTCCCTCTGCCTGGAACGCTCTTTCCGAGACGTCTGTGGTAGCTCCCCGGTTTAGGAGCTTTAGGGTGGGCTTTCTCGTCTATCACGGAGCTCCTGCATTTTAATTGTAACTGTGAGGCTTTCTCTCCCCTCCCCTTCGCACATGAACTGCGTACAATAAACAATCACGCTCCCCTCATGTCTCCTCCTGGGACCCGGCACCAATCTGCATGACTGCCTCTGGATGTCGGGGTCACAGCCTCCCGCCGGATCCCATGGGGATTCTGTCCTTCGTCATCCCGTGCCTGCAATCCTCCCTTCTCCACGTGTTTTCTCCGTTCTCCATCCCTTTGCCTCGGTCTGAGTTCCTCAAGAGGTCGAATCCTCTTTGCCTGTTCGACCAGTGTGTCCTCTGAAACCTTGTCCTTTAACCAGCCCCTCACGCGCCGCCCTCACTTCTTCCTCCCTCCCTGGCCCGGAAACGCCGCTCCACGAACATTTATTGAGTGTCAAGGGCACGCATATAGCCCGCTGGGCCGCCGGGAACTCCTACCCCCGCCCAGAGGCAACTCTCACCTCCCTCCACCCTTCGCACCAGTCGAGAACCCGGCTTCCCAACTCCCCGACTGCGTCATGGAATCGGTGCTTCTTCCAGGTGCATGGCCCCACCTCCTTCCCCGGGAACGACTCCTGGTTGGTGGGAGTGCGGGTCGCTCTGCCATCCCTCCCGCCCTCCCCGCGTGGCCCCGCCCCAGAGCTGGCTCTGGCTCCTCCTCCTCGCTCCCGCCCCTCGCTCCCCACTCCAGCTAATCGCCTGGCGGCGCGCGCGGAGAAGTTCTGGGCAAAGTACTGCGAACTGGTTGAGCGATAGCAGCGCACGCGAGCCGGGAGGAACAAGGAGAGCCGAGAGCCAGGCGGCCAGTGCGCGGCGCGGCTTCTGGCCCGGGCGGCCGTAGGCGAGTAGCCGTCCCCGCCCCTGTCTCCTGCGGCTGGTGCGGGAACTATATCAGCTGTGCGTTTGCTGGGGGACCGAAGAAGCCGGGTTTGCCTCCTCCCGCGTGTGGTGGACGAACCCCGGAGCTAGGCGGCGTTCGCGGCGGCAGAGCGTGCAGGTAAGAGTCGGGACGCCCGCCAGGATGGCGCTGGGGTGTGGTGGGGCCCCGGGCCGTGGCGCGGGCTCGGAAGGGCTGCGGTATGGGGGGGTGCCGCCGGTCTCAGCAAGCCTGGAGTCTGCCTCTTGTCGCCGAGGAACAACCGGGTTAGTGGGGGCAGCCCCAAGTCGCCCTCGGTGCCGGCCTCCCGGGAGTTAGGGCCCGAGTGCTGCCCACCCTGAGTGCTGTCCTGAGAGGCACGGTTTGGCTGGGATTGACGGCGAGAAGCCGCCGAGCCTGGGTCGGGGCGCCGGAGGATGCGGCGCCGAGGGGTTGTCCTGGGCAGCCGGGAGGCGCGGCGCCGGGGCGGGAGGCACAGGAAACTGGCTTGATTGGGCCGAGCGCGCGGCTTCACCACATCCGCGGGCTGGGGCGCGCCGGGGGCACCCGGGAGACGCTGGCCTTGCAGGCTCCGGGCTCGCCCGCCTCCCCGCGCCCGGCCTGCTCCACTCTCCGGCACCCAGGCTGAGGTCTGAGGGCACTTGTCCCTTCGGGCTTCCCAGCGGCCTGGGAAGCGTTTGCAGCTTCTAGAGTCACTAATGGGCATTGTCCTAGATCGTCCAGATATTTCTTAGGTCGGGGCGCGCCTCCCTCTTTCGGAAATGCAACTTGCCAGCCACCTTCTGCACATTTGTACTCTCTCTCCTCCGTCTCACGAACTACCAGTCTCCTCTGTAGTCAGGGCTCTAAGATGAGGGGAGCTGTGAAGTTGTCGCTGTCGATGTGTCTGGGGATTGCGCTGAGGTGCATCCGACCAACCCGCCCCGCCCCCCCCCCCCCCCCCACCGGCCAACAATGTTGGCCTGACCCTCAGAGTTTGAGTACTGGGATGAGGGCATTTAGAAATGTTTTAAGCTGCAGCTGCAAAAGAGATCCATCCATAGACAGGTAAAGGTGTAGGTCTAACTTTTGATCACCCACACTACCTCCAAGCATCATTCAAGGTGAGGTCGCCCTTCTGGCCCAAGGAGACCAACTAGGCCTGGGCTGAAATGCACCCAAGCTAAGTGACCATCCCCTCCACCAACATACTAGCACACCACCCTGTTTGGTGTTCCTCATAGCACTCATCTCTCTGAAATGATCTCCTTGGGCTGTTTACTGTCTGCTTTCCCCCACTAGAATGGAAGTTCCAGAAAGCAGAGACCTTAACTGTCTTGTCCATCATTCCACCCCTAATGTCAACAACAGTGCCTGACACACAGTAGGTACAAAAGAAATATTTATGGAATGGATGATGAAAACTTCTTTGTGAAATATGAGGAATGATGATCTCATAGCTGGTTTGATTTTCCTGTTTATTTATCCTTTTTTTTTTCTACTGGGAAACTGAACAAATACCAATAGCTACTATTAATCGACCACCTACTAAGAGCTGGATATGTACTAGGAACTTTGTATATAGATCACCTCGTTAAACATTACAATAGTCTTATTAGCTAGGTATTTCTAACCAGATGGGAAATTGAGGCTCCAGCAGGTTAAACAGTTTTCCCAAGATTATCCTGGCAGAACTAGAATTCAGCTCATTTTCTCTCTATTGTGCTGGGCTGCTTCCAAGAAACTAAAATGTGGTTTCCACCATTACAGCCAGTAGACATTTAGCTTTATTTATAACAAAAGCTATTGCTTAACTAAAAGATTTTATCATTACCGAGATTTAGTTTCAATAATAGCTAATAATTATGCTGTAAGCCAGATACTACCAGGCTGCCATAGGCTGTATTCTTTCATCTTCACCATCTTGATGGCAGTGCTGTGAGGTTATCTCCATTTTACAGATGAAGAAACTGCAGCCTAGGTTCGGGAATCTGCCCAGGGTCAATAGTAGATTGCTGAGTTAGATTTTTACTAATAGTCTTTCTGAGTGTAAATCTTTAGCTCCTTCCACTAGACTGAAATTTCTCCTGCTCCCACTATTTAATTAGATGTTAACTCATTATGATAGAGTTCAATGTTACAGCATATTAAAACCACCTGAGGTTGAGCTATAAACTTTCCACTGCCAATAACAAGTCTAGTTGTACTATTTTCTGAATTGTTGAGACTCTTACTGCCATGGATATTTGTGGATGAGTTTATGGTTTGTGGGCCTGGTAGATGAGGCACATTTAATGTAGGAGGAAAGGAAATTCTCCTTTCACCTGGATTTAAATTTACTTTCACCTAAATCTAAAGAGAAATCTGATGGGTTTTAACCCACTGTGGTAAATGAACTCTGAACACAGTAATACTTTCTGCCTCTTAAGGAAAGTACTGGAAGACCAGCTAGTACCTCTGTTCCCATATGTAGAATGGAGAGTTAGAAACCACTACTAGTTCCAGAAGCTTCTGCAGCAACCTTTTAGCAAAATAACTACATTTCGACTCTTTGTTCTCTTGTAGTAAAACTGAGAGCAAGAAGTTAGCTAAGTATGTCATGGTTACCACCTGAAGAGCTAATGGCAAAATAGAGGATGGGAAGAAATTAGAGATCCCTTTTTTCTTCTACTTCATTCCAGTTTTAGGGGTAGTATAATGTTTTTCCTTGCATGATGACCTGGATAATCCACGGTTTTATTTATACTGTGCCTCTTGGCAGTACTATATTTTCTTAATTGTTAATTCCATTTCAAGAGTACTCCAGGACTTCCCTGGTGACACAGTGGTTAAGAATCCGCCTGCCAATGCAAGGGACACGGGTTCGAGCCCTGGTCCGGGAAGATCCCACATGCTGTGGAGCAACTAAGCCTGTGCGCCACAACTACTGAGCCTGCGCTCTAGATCCTGCGAGGCACAGCTACTGAGCCCGTGCTCTAGAGCCTGCAAGCCACAACTACTGAAGCCCATGAGCCACAACTACTGAAGCCCGCGAGCCACAACTACTGAAGCCCGTGAGCCACAACTGCTGAAGCCTGCGTGCCTAGAGCCCATGCTCCGCAACAAGAGAAGCCACCGCAATGAAGAGTAGCCCCCACTCGCCGCAACTAGAGAAAGCCGCGTGCAGCAACGAAGACCCAGTGCAGCCAAAAATAAATATAAATAAATAAATAAATTTATAAAAAGAAGAGAGTACTCCAGGGAGGGTTGGAGAATCCTTCAACCCAGAACGCCCACAGAAATGATGGAACTCTGGGGCACTGAGGAACATGGAGGCTGTTAAGTTGAAGGAAGCTTCAGAACTGAGAGTTGTTTATAGTTGCCTGTGAATTCCTTTCCTGTCTACATCTCATTCGTCAACTTTTAGCCCCCTTCTCTGGAAATGTCCTTCTTAACTTCCCAGTCACTACTGTTTAGACCACGTTTATACTCGCCCCAGTTCGTATCTCTCCTCCCTCTTGTCTTTCACATCCATGCCTTCCAGCTGCCCCTGCAGCATCTTAGCTCAGGGTCTTAGGGACTTCTCTACTCTGTTCTAACATAGCTTAACATTGTCTCCCTCAGCCCCGCCTTCATATCATAGGTAAATTCTCTAGATCCTGTCATTATATTGCTAAAAATTCTTGAGTGGCTTATATAGTTAATAATAATTATAATATTAATAACAGCAGCAGTAGCTGCTGACCTTCTTGTGCCAGGTACTGTCATGAGTGCCTTATGTGAATTTAAACTTGTGTTTAATCCTCAGAGCAACAGCAAAGCAGGCACTGTTACTATACCCCCAATCTCCAGATGAGACCAGGAGAAGTTAAGTTTGCAACTACTTTACAACTAATACAAGGTGGAGTTGAGACTCGAACCCCTGGTCCTTTCTCTCCCCATTTAAGGTAGACTCCTTAGCCTAAAGTCAGCATCCGGCAGCCTGGGCTCAGTGTCTGCCTTCACCCATTGTTCCCCAGCCTGAACTGTATTCAGCAACAGGGTATTTTGCCTTTGCTCTTATACTGCTGTTGCCTAGAAAGCTCTTTCATTGCCTCTACCTGTGAAACCCCAAGTCTTTCAAGGCTGAACTCATAAACCAGTTCTGCCAGAATCATCTCTCTGAACTCAGTCTCTCATAGCATTAAAACACACACACTCTTCAGCACTTTCTTTCATACCCACCCGACACATTCCTCCACCCCAGTGCCTCCTGGCCTAGTTATTTATTCAGTTGTATTGGCTCCCTTACTACATTGTAGATGCCTTGAAGGCAGGACTAGTATCTATTCCTCCTGTTTGTATCCCCACATCGCTAAGCCTGGTATGCTATCCATAGTAGGTGCACAATTAAAAAGAGAGTAGAAACAACTATATGTGGTTATATGCTGTTAGAATATTTTGTGAAAAAAGTAATTGGAATGTGGCATTTTGTTTCCTACTTTTTGATCCACAATACTGTAATACCTTCATCAATTTATGGTGAAGCAATAGAAATCCTAATTATTTAAATCCACGAAAAGCACTTATTCTAGTTGTTTTCACCTTGCAGATATTGTAAGGAGATCTCAAACCCATAAAAAAAACAAGCATTGTCTGTAGGTTAAATATCTTGCATCTTATACACACTATTTTTTCATATATATGGTAAAGTTGTTATTAAAAGTATATTAAAACTGTTATGGAATTGAAACTAAATTTTCATCAATGTTTTATTGATCAATGAATATTTCTCATTTTTAAACCTGATTTACTAGATCTTCTATGAATCACCTCTGGCTCATAGCTCATCACTTCGCTCTGTGTGTTCTAGTCACACTGAACTAAATTCAGCTCCCCGCCTGTATCTCCAGGGCCATGAATAATGTATTTTGGCCTCCCAGTTTCCACATAAAGTTATGTCCTCTTTACAACGTCTTCCTGCTCACCCATGTTCACCTGGCTGGTTCCCACTCATCCATCACATTTCAGCCTGAATGTCACTTATAGGAAGACTTCCTCTGCTGCCTCCAAGTTGAAGTTGGAAAACACGCGTGGCACTCTGTGCCTATCTGTTTTGGAGGGAGCAGTTATCGTACCGTTGTGTAACTGCTGGTCACTTGACTGAATCTTCCATGAAACCACTGACTCTCATTTGGCTTACATTAGAATCACTTAGGGATCTAAAAAGCTTTTCCCTACCTAGGCCCAACTCCCAATGTTTCTGAATCAAGTGGCATGGGGTGAAGAGGGTTGGTCCCTGGAATTTTTTTAAAAGACATTTTCTCATTCTGTGTTATAGCTGGATAGTATTCCATTGTGTGAATGTAACATACTTTATCCAGTTACTTATTTTTTTTTATAAAAGCTTTATTGAGTTATAACTCACATTTCATACAATTCACCCATTTAAAGTATACAATTTAATGGTTTTTAGTATATTCACAGTTGTGCAACTGTCATGTCATAATTAATTTTAGAACATTTTATTACCGTCAAAAGAAATCTGTACCCTTTAGCAGTTCCCCTACTCACCTTGCAACCACTGGTCTACTTTAAGTGTGTATGTATTTGCCTATTCTGGACGTTTCAGGAAAATGGAGTCATGCTTTTATGTCTGGCTTCTTTCACTTAGCATGTTGTAGTTGGATTCACCCCTGTTGTAGCATGAATCAGTGTTTCATTCCTTTTTATTGCCTAATAACAACCCATTGTTTGTATAGACCACGCTTTATTTATCCATTTGCCAGATGGAACTGGAATTTTTTTTTAAAGCTTCCCCAAACAATCCGACTGTGCAGGCAGGAGTTAAACCGGAAGTTCCTTTGAGTCTTGCTCACTGCTGTGTCTTGGGGCTAGAACAGTACCTGGCACAAGATAGATGTGTAATAAACATCTGAATGAATAAAGCATTTTACTAAAAGTATAACTCCTGTTATGCAGGTGTCATCAAAAAACATTGCCATTAAAAAGAGATCCTCATAGTTGATTGATTAGATCCTGATTTGAACAAATCCACTGTTAAAAAAGTATTAGGAGACAATCAAGGAAATTTGAACATGGATGAAATGGTACTATTTTTAGGATTTGCTTTAAAATATCCTGGGGGTGGGGAGGGAGAATAGAGGAAACAAGGCTGTGTGTGAGTTGACTGAAGCGGAGTGGTGAGTTCATGGGCTTTTTAATGCTTTTCCCCATCTCTGCTGGCCCCTGGGGCAGCCATTGGCTACATGTGGCGGTGGTGCACTTGAGGTGTGGCTAATCCTTGGTGAGCTGTACTGTAGGTATGAAATACATACTGAGTTTCCAAGAGTTCGTACAAAAAAGGATGTAAAATTATCTCAATTTTTTATTGTTTGCTTACATGCTGAAATGGTAACATTTTGGATTATTATAATACATAATTAAAACTAATTTCACCTGTTTTCTTTTACTCTGTAATTGGCGACTTAAAAAATTAAAATTGCGTATATGGTTCATATTACATTTCTCTTGGACAGTGCTGCTGTATAGTTTTGTATATGTTTGAACTTTTTCATAGTAAGTTAAAAAAATCAAAGATATCTGAATTTCTTAAAAGTCTGGAGCAAAATATTTTTCACAAAGAATTCCTCTTATATGAAAAGATTGGAAAATATTGATTTGTTCCAAGATGATTCTTTGTAGAAGCTTATAGCAGGCAGACTGTAGCCTTCCAATGTCATTCCTGGGCTTACTTCATCTATGTGAAAATTTAAAAATTCTTTTATAATAAATGGAATAGCAACATGAAGGAGTAGAAGAATTGCTCCTTTAGTTATTTGTCTGATTCTTTTGTTTTGAAGTTGATGAAATATTTCCTTCATCTTAGAAAAATATGGAAAGTGCATTGGTAATTTCATTGTTCTTAGTCACACTGTTTATACCCTGAAATTGAATTTTCCCTGGACTTGCTTTATAATCAGTCTGCTTAAATCTGTTTGTTTGGGAGCCAGAATATGATTGTTTCTAGACACCCCAAGACCCCTGGAATATGAGTGGAAAATGATTCTTAAATAATAATGATAATGTGTGGGTTTAAAGCTGAGAAACAAATTGCTTTCATATAAAATTTCTTTAGATGAGCATTCTGTCGCTGTCTAGGTGTCTGTGTTTACTCACAAAAGAATAGCCGAGGTAATAAACCCAGCTCTCTGAGGGAGTGTAAGCTAGATGGACAACCTCAGAGGATATTCTTCCTCATCTGTGATTTCTGAGATCGTGAGACAGTGGACCTGAATTGAAAAATAGCTTGAATATAAAGTAGAACAGAATTAAATTGCAGTGAGGAGCCCAACAAGAGATCATCAGAGGATCTGTGACTGCCAATATAAAATCAAGTTTACTCTTTTGTTTACTCTCTATGGTTAAAATATTAAAATCTGTTTGTTTTTAATGTTGTGTGGGTCAAACACTTCTCAATATAACATTTCTCCACTTGTGTATTAAAAGATAGTACTGTGGAAGATTCCCATACTTGTTTTCTATCTTGATATCAAATGCTGTAATACAAGAAATTTAAAGTTATACTTTAAGTCTTATAAAACAAATATCCCTCTCCGAATCATTTGTGGTGGGCAGTGATCTGAAATGTTTAGAAGCAAAAGCTAAATAATATATTTTATTAATCTCACAAACATGATTAAACTTGAAGTAAATGCCTCTCTAGAAGGAAAGCATGCAGTATGATTTTTGTCCATACATTGAGTGCGTATTTGTTGAGCACGCGTTATGTGCCAGACACCAGACTGGGTACAGGGGATATGGTGATGACTGAGACAGATGTGGAACCTCCCTTCAAGGAGATACTAAACAGTCACAGAGAATTTGTTAATTACAGTGAGGATCTGTAGCTCCAAGGGAATGAGTCTGGATTTTAATTGGGACCCTGGAGAGAAAAATTCCATTTTTCTGTAGGTCATGATTCAGGCTGCTGATGGTCTGAAGGAGGAGGAGGAAAGGAAATCCTCAGAGGGGGATGACAGGAGTGAAGTCCTGCCCTTTCTGTGTCTTTGTGCTGATTGCCGGAGGCCAGGTGGAACTGAGTAGGAGGAGGGGTTTAATTCCTCTCCCAAGGTTTTGAATTGCTGTGATGATACACACAGGTGTGTTTATTTGCTACTGGGAACTGAATCCAAAGTTGAGTTTTTACCAGCTTTGTAACTGAGAGCGAATGAGATCTAACAACCTGTTTTCCAGCATGGTCATGGAAGTAGCTTAAAATAACTTGCTGGCTCCAATTCGAGTGTAGTTCTGTTGTCTAGCATCTGAGATGAAGTGGACGAGGGGTACTTGAAGACCTCAAAGAATGCAGGGAAGACCCACTTGGGTTTTTCCTATGGGTTCAGAGTTGCTTCAAGCAGATTTCTAGTGTCTATAGAATTAACTGAAGTGTCCTTTGGAGCTTGTTGGGGTCTTTAGGGAATGGGGAACCATCCTGACTTTAAAGGGGGTGATGGTAATTGCAAAGAACAGTAATAATAGCAGCGGCAGCCGGTAACTGTGGAGCACTTACTCTGTGCCAGGTTTAGTGCTGTACTTATACTACTATCTCATTAGATCTTCCAATAATGTATGTGGTGGGTCTCAGCATAACAGTTTACCAATGACCGAACAGAGGCTGGGGAGCAATTACTTGCTCTTTGGTTGTCCAGCATCCATTTACCCTTCCTGATTTCCATTTGAGGAATCACTTCTTGCCTTAGGGTCTAGAACGAGGAGCCCCATTCTCCTCAGCTGTGGGTGGCCCTGGGAGCCAGACCAGTCAGATTCCTCTGGCTGGAATCTGGGTCTAAAGCCGAGGGTCATGGAGATTCTGTTGCCAAGGGTGTGTCCTGACGCAACCATTCTTGTCCGCACGGCATTGTTATAGTCTGGCTTCAGGTCCCATGAAGCTGTGCCCGTGCTTGCCCCTCCAGCCCCGCCTTACTTCCTGAAACTGATATTTTCCCAGTACATTTTTTTGTTTGTTTCAGTTGCCAGAATATTTTCTCTTCCTTCCACTCACAGAACCCCAGACTATCACAAGCCTAGGGGGGCTTACGTAGTCTACCCACAGTCACAAAGGGACTGCGTGGCAGAGCTGTGGTGTAGTCGGGTCATTGACCAGAGGGCCCCTCCGTGTGGTGGAGGGCACAGAAGTGGGAGTCAGAGAATCAGAGGATGAATCCAGCCCCGGAAGTGCTTCTGCCTCTGTGGCCTTGAGCTGATCACTGCCTTCTTAGGCTGAACTGTTTGGACAAGATGAAATCTACACGTATGTAAAGGACACCCAGCTCCAGAGGATTTCCTCCTGCAGGAGATTTTTGGACGTGTGACTGTGTCCCCGTTTTCAAAGGCTTGCAGTCTGAGGTTTGAGGTGTAGTCTGAGGCGGTGGTTTTCAAAGTGTGGTTCCACAAGTTGCTGATCAGCATCACCTGGGAACATGTTAGAAACGCAAATTCTCGGGCCCCACCGCAGACCTATTGAATCAGAAACTGAGGGGAGGGCCCATCAATCTTTTTTTTTTTTTTTTATAAATGTATTTATTTTATTTTTGGCTGCATTGGGTCTTCGTTGCTGCGCACGGGCTTTCTCTAGTTGTGGCGAGCAGGGGCTACTCTTCATTGCAGTGTGCGGGCTTCTCGTTGCGGTGGCTTCTCTTGTTGCGGAGCACGGGCTCTAGGCACACGGGCTTCAGTAGTTGTGGCATGCGGCTCAGTAGTTGTGGTGCACGGGCTTAGTTGCTCCGTGGCATGTGGGATCTTCCTGGACCAGGGCTTGAACCCGTGTGCCCTGCACTGGCAGGCGGATTCTCAACCACTGCGCCACCAGGGAAGCCCCAGCAATCTGTTTTTACAAGCCCTTCAGGTGATTCTGATACTCACTAAAGTCTGAGAACCACTAGGCTAAGGCATTTTCATTTTATTAAATACTATTTATTATGTATAATAATAATGGATTAGCCACAGCCCCTGCTCTCAAGGAACATTCCCTCCAGCTGGGAGGGACAGTTATAAACACACAATGTGAGAGACAAGGAGGGGTGTAACACTTGCTGCAAACAAGATGCTGAGGTGTGGTGGGAGCACAGAGAGGCCATGGGAGACGCTTTTGCAGAGAAGGGGGCATCTGAGCCAAGCCTTGAAGGACGTGTAGGATTGAGACAAAGGAAGGGAATGGAGAGCTAGGTGAAAGGACACTCCAGGCAGAGAATGCAGGATGAGCCAAGGTGTAGCATTTTTTTTTCTTAACATTTTTATTGGAGTATAATTGCTTTACAATGGTGTGTTAGTTTCTGCTTTATAACAAAGTGAATCAGTTATACATATACATATGTCCCCATATCTCTTGCCTCTTGCCTCTCCCTCCCTCCCACCCTTCTAGCTGGTCACAAAGCACCGAGCTGATCTCCCTGGGCTATGTGACTGCTTCCCACTATCTATTTTACATTTGGTAGTGTATATATGTCCATATATACACTACCACTCTCTAACTTTGTCCCAGCTTAGCCTTCCCCCTCCCCATGTCCTCAAGTCCATTCTCTAGTAGGTCTGGGTCTTTATTCCCGTCTGGGCCCTAGGTTCTCCATGACCTTTTTTTTTTTTTTTTTTTAGATTCCATATATATGTGTTAGCATACGGTATTTGTTTTTCATACTTCACTCGTATGACAGACTCTAGGTCCATCCACCTCACTACAAATAACTCAATTTCGTTTCTTTTTATGGCTGAGTAATATTCCACTGTATATATGTGCCACATCTTCTTTATCCATGCATCTGTTGATAGACACTTAGGTTGCTTCCATGTCCTAGCTATTGTAAATAGAGCAGCAATGAACATTGCGGTACATGACTCTCTTTGAATTTTGGTTTTCTCAGGGTATATGCCCAGTAGTGGGATTGCTGGGTCGTATGGTAGTTCTATTTTTAGTTTTTTAAGGAACCTCCATACTGTTTTCCATAGTGGCTGTGTCAATTTACATTCCCACCAACAGTGTATGAGGGTTCCCTTTTCTCCACACCCTCTCCAGCATTTATTGTTTGTAGATTTTTTGATGGTGACCATTCGGACTGGTGTGAGGTGATATCTCATTGTAGTTTTGATTTGCATTTCTCTAATGATTCATGATGTTGAGCATTCTTTCATGTGTTTGTTGGCAATGTGTATATCTTCTTTGGAGAAATGTCTATTTAGGTCTTCTGCCCATTTTTTGATTGGGTTGTTTGTTTTTTTGATACTGAGCTGCATGAGCTGCTTGTAAATTTTGGAGATTAATCCTTTCTCAGTTGCTTCATTTCCAAATATTTCTCCCATTCTGAGGGTTGTCTTTTCGTCTTGTTTATGGTTTCCTTTGCTGTGCAAAACCTTTTAAGTTTCATTAGGTCACATTTGTTTATTCCTTTTATTTCCATTTCTCTAGGAGGTGGGTCAAAAAGGATCTTGCTGTGATTTATGTCATAGAGTGTTCTGTCTATGTTTTCCTCTAAGAGTTTGATAGTGTCTGGCCTTACATTTAGGTCTTTAATCCATTTGGAGTTTATTTTTGTGTATGGTGTTAGGGAGTATTCTAATTTCACTCTTTTACATGTAGCTGTCCAGTTTTCCCAGCACCACTTATTGAAGAGGCTGTCTTTTCTCCATTGTATATTCTTGCCTCCTTTATCAAAGATAAGTTGACCATATGTTTGTGGGTTTATCTCTGGGCTTTCTATCCTGTTCCATTGATCTATATTTCTGTTTTTGTACCAGTACCATACTCTCTTCATTACTGTAGCTTTGTAGTATAGTCTGAAGTCAGGGAGCCTGATTCCTCCATGTCCGTTTTTCTTTATCAAGATTGCTTTGGCTATTCGGGGTCTTTTATGTTTCCATACAAATTGTGAAATTTTTTGTTCTAGTTCTGTGAAAAATGCCAGTGGTAGTTTGATAGGGATTGCATTGAATCTGTAGATTGCTTTGGGTAGTAGAGTCATTTTCACAATGTTGATTCTTCCAATCCAAGAACATGGTATATCTCTCCATCTATTTGTATCATCTGTAATTTCTTTCATCAGTGTCTTATAATTTTCTGCATACAGGTCTTTTGTCTCCTTAGGTAGGTTTATTCCTAGGTATTTTATTCTTTTTGTTGCAGTGGTAAATGGGACTGTTTTCTTAATTTCACTTTCAGATTTTTCATCATTTGTGTATAAGAATGCAAGAGATTTCTGTGCATTAATTTTGTATCCTGCTACTTTACCAAATTCATTGATTAGCTCTAGTAGTTTTCTGGTAGCATCTTTAGGATTTTCTATGTATAGTATCATGTCATCTGCAAACAGTGACAGCTTTACTTCTTCTTTTCCACTTTGGATTCCCTTTATTTCTTTTTCTTCTCGGATTACTGTGGCTAACACTTTCAAAGCTATGTTGAATAACGGTGGTGAGAGTGGGCAACCTTGTCTTGTTCCTGATCTTAGTGGAAATGGTTTCAGTTTTTCTCCATTGAGGGCGATGTTGGCTGTGGGTTTGTCATATATGGCCTTTATTATGTTGAAGTAAGTTCCCTCTGTGCCTACTTTCTGGAGGGTTTTTATTGTAAATGGCTGTTGAATTTTGTTGAAAGCTTTCTCTGCATCTATTGAGATGATCATATGGTTTTTCTCCTTCAATTTGTTAATATGGTGTATCACATTGATTGATTTGCGTATATTGAAGAATCCTTGCATTCCCGGGATAAACCCCACTTAATCATGGTGTATGGTACTTTTAATGTGCTGTTGGATTCTGTTTGCCAGTATTTTGTTGAGGATTTTTGCATCTATGTTCATCAGTGATACTGGTCTGTAGTTTTCTTTTTTTGTGACATCTTTGTCTGGTTTTGGTATCAGGGTGATGGTGGCCTCGTAGAATGAGTTTGGGAGTGTTCCTCCCTCTGCTATATTTTGGAAGAGTTTGAGAAGGATAGGTGTTAGCTCTTTTCTAAATGTTTGATAGAATTCGCCTGTGAAGCCATCTGGTCCTGGGCTTTTGTTTGTTGGAAGATTTTTAATCACAGTTACAATTTCAGTGCTTGTGATTGGTCTGTTCCTATTTTCTATTTCTTCCTGGTTCAGTCTCGGAAGGTTGTGCATTTCTAAGAACTTGTCCATTTCTTCCAGGTTGTCCATTTTATTGGCATATAGTTGCTTGTAGTAATCTCTCATGATCGTTTGTATTTCTGCAGTGTCAGTTGTTACTTCTCCTTTTTCATTTCTAATTCTATTGATTTGAGTCTTCTTCCTTTTTTTCTTGATGAGTCTGGCTAATGGTTTATCAATTTTGTTTATCTTCTCAAAGAACCAGCTTTTAGTTTTATTGATGCTTGCTATCATTTTCTTCATTTCTTTTTCATTTATTTCTGATCTGATCCTTACGATTTCTTTCCTTCTGCTAACTTTGGGGGTTTTTTGTTCTTCTTTCTCTAATTGCTTTAGGTGTAAGATTAGGTTGTTTATTTGAGATGTTTCTTGTTTCTTGAGGTAGGATTGTACTGCTATAAAGTTCCCTCTTAGAACTGCTTTTGCTGCATCCCATAGGTTTTGGGTCATCTTGTTTTCATTGTCATTTGTTTCTACATATTTTTTGATTTCCTCTTTGATTTCATCAGTGATCTTGGTTATTAAGTAGTGTATTGTTTAGCCTCCATGTGTTTGTATTTTTTATAGATTTTTTCCTGTAATTCATATCTAGTCTCATAGCGTTGTGGTCAGAAAAGATACTTGATAGGATTTCAATTTTCTTAAATTTACCAAGGCTTGATATGTGACCCAAGACATGATCTATCCTGGAGAATGTTCCATGAACACTTGAGAAGAACGTGTATTCTGTTGTTTTTGGATGGAATGTCTTATTATTATTAATTAAGTCCATCTTGTTTAATGTATCATTTAAAGCTTGTGTTTCCTTATTTATTTTCATTTTGGATGATCTGTCCATTGGTGAAAGTGGGGTGTTAAAGTCTCCTACTATGATTGTGTTACTGTCGATTTCCCCTTTTATGGCTGTTAGCATTTGTTTTATATATTGAGGTGCTCCTATGTTGGGTGCATGAATATTTACAATTGTTATATCTTTTTCTTGGGTTGATCTCTTGATCACTATGTAGTGTCCTTCTTTGTCTTTTGCAGTAGTCTTTGTTTTAAAGTGTGTTTTGTCTGATATGAGAATTGCTACTCCAGCTTTCTTTTGATTTCCATTTGCATGGAATATCTTTTTCCATCCCCTCACTTTCAGTCTGTATGTGTCCCTAGGTCTGAAGTGGGTCTCTTGTAGACAGCATATACACGGGTCTTGTTTTTGTATCCATTCAGCCAGTCTATGTCTTTTGGCTGGAGCATTTAATCAGTTTACATTCAAGGTGATTATCGATATGTATGTTCCTATTACCATTTTCTTAATTGTTTTGGGTTTGTTATTGTAGGTCTTTTCTTTCTCTTGTGTTTCCTGCCTAGAGAAGTTCCTTTAGCATTTGTTGTAAAGCTGGTTTGGTTGTGCTGAATTCTCTTAGCTTTTGCTTGTCTGTAAAGGTTTTAATTTCTCCATCAAATCTGAATGAGATCCTTGCTGGGTAGAGTAATCTTGGTTGTAGGTTTTTCCCTTTCATCACTTTAAATATGTCCTGCCACTCCCTTCTGGCTTGCAGAGTTTCTGCTGAAAGATCAGCTGTTAACTTTATGGGGATTCCCTTGTATGTTATTTGTTGTTTTTCCCTTGCTGCTTTTAATATTTTTTCTTTGTATTTGATTTTTGATAGTTTGATTAATATGTGCCTTGGCGTGTTTCTCCTTGGATTTATCCTGTATGGGACTCTCTGTGCTTCCTGGACCAGGTGGCAGTTCCAGACCTTTTCCCGGACTCCCTCCCTGCTAGCCGTGGCACACTAGCCCCTTCAGGCTGTGTTCACGCAGCCAACCCCAGTCCTCTCCCTGGGATCAAACCTCCGAAGCCCGAGCCTCAGCTCCCAGCCCCCACCCATCCTGGCGGGTGAGCAGAGAAGCCTCTCGGGCTGGTGAGTGCTGGTCGGCACCGATCCTCTGTGGGGGAATCTCTCCGCTTTGCCCTCCGCACCCCTGTTGGTGCGTGCTCCTCTGTGGCTCCAAAGCTCCCCTGTGGCTCCGAAGCTCCCCACTCCACCTCTCGCCATCTCCGCCCACGAAGGGGCTTCTAGTGTGTGGAAACCTTTCCTCCTTCACAGCTCCCTCCCAGTGGTGCAGGTCCCGTCCCTATTCTTTTGTCTCTGTTTTTTCTTTTTTCTTTTGCTCTACCCAGGTACGTGGGGATTTTCTTGCCTTTTGGGAGGTCTGAGATCTTCTGCCAGTGTTCAGTAGGTGTTCTGTAGGAGTTGTTCCACGTGTTGATGTATTTCTGATGTATTAGTGGAGAGGAAGGTGATCTCCACGTCTTACTCTTCTGCCATCTTGAAGCTCCTCCCCGCATTTTTTTTTATTGAGGTATTGTTGATTTACAGTATTGTATTAGTTTCAGGTGTGATTCAGTTTTTTTGTAGGTTATACTCCTTTTACAGTTATTACAAAATAATGGCTGTCATTCTCTGTGCTGTACAATATATCTTTGTTGCTTATCTATTTTATACATAGTAGTTTGCACCTCCTAATCCCATACTCTCTCTTGCCCCTCCCCGCTTCCGTCTCCCCACTGATATCCACTAGTTTGTCTTCTGTATCTGCGAGTCTGTTTCTGTTTTGCTGTACACATTCGTTTGTTTTACTCAAGGCGTAGCATTTTGAGGAAGGACATACCCTCCAGTTTGATGAGAAAGACTGTTTTAAGTGGGAAAAGTGACAGGATATGAGAATGGAGAGGTAGGTTGGGGCGCAAGTGGAGTGGATCCTGAATCCTACAGTGAGGGTTTGGACTTTATCCTGTGGACAGTGAACAAGGAGGTGACATGGTGGGAGCTGTCTTAGAGAAAGTATTGTAGGGGTGGTAGAGAAGGTCAGAGGCTGGGAGTATAAGCACAATGAGACCTGAACTGGGGTGGTCACAGTGGGAGAAGAAAGGAAAGATAGCAAAAAGTATTGGAAAGTTAGAATGACAGCCCCTAGGCACTAGGAAATTGGGGTCCAGGGTTGAGAGAGAAGGCAAAGATGATTCTATGGGAGATAATAAATGATGTTGGTACAGTCAGGTGAAAAATAAAGTTGGAGCCTTACACCATGCCTTCCATCAGAATAAATTTCACATGGGTCAAAAGTTTAGCATTAAAACAACTAATAAAAAATAGAATACCATTTTAATAATAATGGAGATAGACAAGCCTTTTAAGATATAAAACAAAATATTGATTTATTTGACTATATATGATTTTTGCAGGGCCAAATGTTTTTAACTGTCAAAAGGTGATCAATAAATTTAGAAAAATAATTGCAATTCATGTCACAAAGATCTAATTCCATCAATATATAAAGAACTACAACAAATCAATAACAGAAAGAACAGTTACTGTAGAGGCAAAGAATTTGAACAAATAGTTCACAAAAGTGCATACAAATGATGCTTAAACATGTGAAAACTTTAACCTCACTCATAAAAAGAGAAAGGTAAGTTAAAACTTTAGTGAGATGCTGTTTTTTCACCTATCAGATTGGCAAATGTCAGAAAATGTGGTAACTGTTGGCAGAGGTTTGAGGAGACAGGTATTCATGGTCGATGGAAATGTGAATTGGTCCAAGCTCTGTGTAGAGCCCTTGGCAGTATCTATCAAAACTGCAAACACATGCACCCTTTGAACCAGCCATAACAGTTCTGTGAATTTAATCCTACAGATAAGTAAATGTGCACAATGATATATGTGCAAAGTAATTTATTGAAGCATTGTTTGAATAAAAGGATTGCAAATAACCTAATTGTCCATCAGTAGGAACTGGTTAATGAGTAATGGAGCAGTTAAAAATGAAGCAGCTCTACATCTACTGATTTGTAACAATCTCTGAGTTAAGTTAAAAAAAACAAAAAACAAAGTGTAGACTACATAGATTTATGGCATACATACCATATATACCAAGGTATGTATGGGATGCTTCCATGTGAGAAAAAATATATTCATAGCTAATATATATTTTATATGTTTATGTATGTAAACATGTACATATTATGCATAGGTACACATACTCATAAACTGGGGGAGGGGGTGGGCTGAAGGCAGCTCGCACTGGCTTGTGAGACCAGTTGTGTATATCTCTCCCCAACTCCTTGGTCAATGACTCTGTGGTGGTCGTTTGAAATTGGCCAAGGTGGGAGTATTTACACCATGGCAATCGGCAGAGGAAACAAATTGGGGTTTTTGTTTTTGTTTTTCCAGAGAGCTTGTTGATAAACATTTACTAGTACCCCCTGTGTATCATAAATATAAAATATCTCTTGAAGGCTATACAAGAAGTGGGTAACATCAGATTCCCCAATGAGGGAAGAATGGGAGATAAAAGGACAGTTGTGAGATTTAAATTGCATCTTTGAAATTTTGTTCCAAGTTAAGGTGTTACTTATTCTGCAGTAAACATATAAAGCAAACCAAGAAGTAACTCCAGAGTTTCAGGCCTATGTGACTGTTATTTAAGGTGCCATTGACTATGCCATGGAAGAAAATAGAAAGATGAATAGATCTTAGGGAAAAAGGATGCTTTTGGTTTTGAACATGCTGAGCTTGAAGTGTGTGGATGATATCAGTGATGTCCAGTAGATAACTCAGGAGAGAGGGCAAAACTGGGGATCACTCCTGGGAGTCGGCCGTTTAGTTGAAATTATAGCAGTTGAGGAGGTTTCCAAGGGAGGCCCAACCTGTCCAACCTTTTGGGCAGGTCCCAGAAGAGGAAAGGGGATGCATGTGGTACCTTGAGAAATGCCAAACAAGAGGTAGGTAGGGGAAGGGTAAGCAGTCACAAAGGTAGGAGGACCTTATAACGATAATCATAGTAGCTTTCTTTCATGGATTGTCTATAAAAAGTGAGCCACTATGTGCAGTTCTTTTTGAGAGAACATCACCTGATTTAATTCTCACAGCCACTCCCTGATTGCTGGTGAATGGGGAAGGGGGATAATTCCAAAGAATAAATGGAAGAGAGCTTCTGGGAAGGATGTTAATAGAGCGAGGCTTTGACCCACCGAAAGTGTTTGCGCTAGAGAATGTGCTTTCATCAGTGTGACTGGTAGTCACATACAACAACCACTGCTGAGAACGTCACACATGAGTTGGGCAAAATCACCATGTTCTTGGGTCTTGCTCTAGCTAGTTAACGCATGCTGAGGTTTGGCGTGTCATGGACTTCTCTACATTCCTGTGGATGGTACTGTTCCCCTCCACCCCCCGCCCCCAGAGGAGTTGGGTGAGAATTAGCCAAGTGTCAATAGATGTGAAGGGGGTTCTGGAGGAATTGAGAGCTGCATGATTGTTAGCCGCACAGGAAACCAGCTGGAGGAGTGTGGCCCGTGTGAATGGGACTCACAGTTACCTGTCAGTTTCTCTGGGGTTCTAAACTTCAGCAGCACCAGAATGACCTGCAGGGCTTGTTAAAACAGATTGCGCGCCCCACCCCAGAGTTTCTGATTTAGTGGATCTGTGGTGGGATCTGAGATTCTGCATTTCGAACAGGTTCTCAGGTGATACTGATGCTGCTGGTCCGGGGACCCCTTGGAAAACCCAAGCATTGCTGCAGCAGGCAGAAGACTCAGTCTCAAGCAGCCGTGAGCCCACTCTGATTTGGGGAGGAACCAGAGAATTCTGGTTCACATTAGGTTATCATAAGCCCCATATTTTAAATAGCATTTCCACATTTGTAAATTACTTTGATATACTTTGCTTCTCACAATAAAACAACCCTGTGACGTAGCAGGACAGGTATTACCTTGTTGTAAATCAGACTGAGGACCTCGGGTAAGGTGAGTGACTTACCCAAAGGGCAAATGTCAGAGCGGACCTTTGCATCTAGATTTCAGATTTCCTTAGCGTAGGTTTAGTGTTCCTTTTGCATTGCTAGTGAAAGCTTAGCAATCATCTTCTCCCATAACAAAGTTTGTTTTAATCACCCCCCAAGACAAAAACAGCTTTTCATTTTAGAACACTTTTAGATTTACAGAAAAGCTGTGAAGATAGTACAGAGGCTTCCCATATGCCCCACACTCAGTTTCCCCTACTGTTACTATCTTACATTAGTAAGGTACATTGGTCCCAATTAACGAACCAATACTGATACATTCTGATTTGTTAACTAAAGTCTAAACTTCATCCATGTTTTCTTAGTTTTTACCTAATGTCCCTCTTCTATGCCAGGATCCCATCCAGCGTTCCACACTATGTTTAGTCATCGTGCCTCGTTCAGCTCTTGGCTGTCAAGTCTCTTAGACTATCCTTGTTTTTGTTGACCTTGACAGTTTCAAGGCATACTGGTCAAGCATTTGTAGAATGTCCCTCGATTGGGATTTGTCTGATGTTTTTCTCATGATTAGACTAGGGTTATGGGTTTTGGGGCAGAAGACCACAGAGGTAAAGTGCCATTTATCACATTATGTTGAAAGTACATACTATCAATGTGTTTTATCACTGTTCATGTTGACCTTGATCCTTTGGCTGAGGTAGTGTTTGTTAGGTTTGTTCACTGCAAAGTTACTCTTTCTACTGCCCACTGTGCAGCCCACACCTAAGTAGTGGGGAGTTATGTTCTACCTCCCACGTAGATTATTTGGCATTCTTCTGTATGGCAGGTCTGTCTCTCCTCCCCCATTTATTGATGTATTCAGTTAATCAATATTTATATCGGTGTGGATGCACGGATTCTTACTTTATACTGTGGGTTGTAATCCAGTAGTACTTTATTTAGTTTAGTGCTCAAATTTTTCCAGCTTTGGCCAGTAGGAGCCCTTTAATTTGGCTCCCGTGGCCCTTTGACATAAGCCTATCGTTGATTTTTTTGAGCATGTTCTTACTTTCTGGCACTACAGGATGCCCTAGATTCATCTTGTATAATTCCTGCTCAGCCCTAGAATCAAGTTTTGTTTTTTTAAACTATTTATTTATTTATTTATGGCTGTGTTGGATCTTGGTTTCTGTGCGAGGGCTTTCTCCAGTTGCGGCAAGCAGGGGCCACTCTTCATCGCGGTGCGCGGGCCTCTCACTATCGCGGCCTCTCCCGTTGCGGAGCACAGGCTCCAGACGCGCAAGCTCAGCAGCTGTGGCTCACGGGCCCAGTTGCTCCGCGGCATGTGGGATCTTCCCAGACCAGGGCTCGAACCCTTGTGCAGACTGTCTACCACTGCGCCACCCGGGAAGCCCTAGAATCAGATTTTTAATGTCGGTCTTGATCTACTAAATTGGTTTCACCATCCACCTGAGTCACCACCCACAGTGGAAAAACACAGATCCATTTCCACCCGTCACTTTCACAATAAGGAAATCAGCACCTTGAAAGGTGAAATGGCTTATCTGGGGTCACATGTAGTTGGTAGCAAAGCCGGGGCCAGGACCAGGTCCAGGTCCTCTGGACTTCTAGTCTTGTGCCTTTTCTACCATTCTATGCTGGCACATTCTACCTTCAGAACCTGGGTCAGCATACTTCCCCCTCACTCACATCCTTGGGTGTAGGCAGTCTGATGTGAACTCACCTGGATGTGCTACTGTCTACTCAGGACAGAGATCAGCAAAAAGGGGCAAAGGGTACTGGCCAGATTCCTTGTGGAGGTGGCCTCAGCAAGTCTGTTTTCCCATCAGAATGGGGTTTTGTAATGGTGAAGAAGTACAAGCCCACAGAATGTAACTGCTGCTATCAGCACTTTGTAACTGAGCTTTTACCACATGACTGGCCTCTGCTTTGTGGGAAAGTGGGGGCCGAGGGAGGCTTGTAGAATCCACACACTCTTCATTTGGGTTCTCCTTTCCATGGGGGAGGCAGAAAGAAGTGAATTCAAGCAGCAAAACCCTCAAATTTCACCTTGTCCTATGAACTCCTGGCATCCACAAAGAGCTGAGCAGACAGGTTTTTGGTGTTCTAAAGGCCCAACCAACCCTGTATTAGGATCTGGTGTGAATAATCAATTACACCAACAAAGCTTATTTTCCTTTGTGGGAAGAAATAGTTCTGTCATCAAAAGGTTCCTAACATGCAGGGAGTAATAAAGACAAACTTATTTCATATCAATTTCTCAGAGTGTCCCATTTCAAAAGATATTTTTTGATTTTTTAATAATTGACGGTGGGTACTCTGGCTGAAGAATTATTCCTGTAAAGCAGCGGTCCCCAACCTTTTTGGCACCAGGGACCGGTTTCGTGGAAGACAGTTTTTCCACGGACGGGGGTGGGGTTGGGGGATGGTTCAGGCGGTCATGCGAGCGATAGGGAGCAGCCGATGAAGCTTCGCTCACTTGCCTGCTGCTTACCTCCTGCTCTGCAGCCTGGGGGTGGGGGAGTTGGGGACCCTTGCTGTCAAGGGATTTAAGGGAATAAGGCAGTAATCATGGATTAGGGAATTTGTTTGCAAGCAACAAAAACCCATCCAGTTTAAGGACAATTTAAAAGAAAGTTTATTGGCTTATGTTGCTAAAAAGTCCAAGAGGAATGCTAGCTTCAGGCATGGCTGGATCTAGGGGCTCAAATCATGTCATCAGGGCCCTGTTTCTTACCATTTCCTAGTCTGTTTTCATCTGGCTTCATTCTCAAGCCAACTTTCTCCATGCGAGAACCTCTTAAGAGCAGAGGGCTTATTTCCTACACTAAACAACTCTATTCTGCAGATGCTTATTGCTTTTGATTGTCCCTGCCTTTGGTCATGCCCCTAACCCTGAACCAGTTACTGGGACCAGAGTTATCAGGACTGTCACTGGCCAGGTGTGGGTCAGGTGTTCCCTGTGGAACCAGGGGAAGGGATGTTTCCTCTGAAGAATGAGGTGCTGGTACCAGAAGGATGAGTTGGATGGACAAACAAAAATAATGGTTGTCTGTCTTTTGCAGTGTTGTGAACACTCAGGGTAAATGCTTGATGAATGAATAAATACTCATCTCTGATGCTATCCATAGGTTTGTTTACTTATCCCCTTCCCAAGCTACTCATTTATTTCTTGGACTTGTGAGTTCTTCTAGAGAGACCTTCTAGTCATTCCTTGATTAGTGTACTCACTTGAATCGCCAGCCCTTGTTAGGCCCTCAGCAAATGCTCTTCTTGCTGTCCCTATTGCTGATTTCAAGTCTAATTTCAGGTGATGGCTAGCTGATGGTGATCCTTTCTTTGAACCTGTTTAACCAGGTCAGTGTTAACTTATGTTTGGTTTTGGCTGAATGGTCTGCATAGATGTCTTTAATAAATCTGCTTTGCAATATTAAGGGAAAGGAGGCAACTTCTGATCTTTCTTTTTCCCTTGATGCCATTCCTAGCTCGGATCATTAGTGGTTAATTCTAATCCTACCTTCTATAAGGGGAGAGAATTTTTTTAATCACTACATGAGCCAATAATTATTAGTTCCAGATTTTAAAAATTTACTTGAAAGTTTGATTATTCAAATCTCTTGCTTGTTTTCCTTCTTGCTACTTGCCTTCGGCAAATTTCACTGCTTATTAGCATCTTTACCTGAAGGTGGACAGTGTAAGATCAAGAGCTGTAATTAAAACCTTGACAGCATCCCACCTTTTTTTCTTGTTTCTTTTTGGAGGGGCTGCCTACTTGGCGACGTTTCTGTGCAAAACCAGTTTTGTACCGGGACTAACAATGAACTATGATGGATTATCTGTGAATTTCAGTTAATTATCTTTTTGGTATACCCTTTTACAACAGGAAGTTGAAAGTTGGCTGCAAAGTCACCTCTCTCTGGTGGTTGCCTTGACTTCTGATCTTTTCCCTTTGCTGCCTTCTTGAGTCCAATCGAGATCAAGTTAAAAATGAGTTAATGCCAGGTTCAGAAAAGAATAAGTGTTTGGGTCTGGTCATCAGCCCTGGAGTGCCTGTTATTTCTATATTGCCCTGCCAATAGAAGAGCTTTTTAAACATCTGTCTCCATTGACACTGATAATTGAATTTACTATACATTGATTTTATTTTGTCCATCTCTGTGTTTATTTGAAGCACTGCTCGACTAGTTCAGTGCCATCAATTTTTCTTTTCCTTTTTTAAATCTCCAAAGTATTTGTATCTGGGCTATGGTCAAGATTCACAAAAACCATTTTGATTAGGTTTCTCATTCATTTATATACTACATAAGCAGGGCATGCCTTTGTGTTATGGGAGTATTTTTAGAAGACTAATGAGGTGGAAGAATTTGTGTTTCATTTCCCTTGGTTTCCCTCTATTCAGACACCTGCATTTGCGATTAATTACTACTCCCATGGTGCTCTCTCTTTGTCTCTTGTGCAGTGTTTTGAAATAATATTGGGAGGGAAGCTGGGGGCTGAGGCACATATCTGCATTGGAATAAATAGTTGTTTTTTTTTCCCTAGTAGCTCAACATAAGGCTTATTTAAGAGTAATTGATATTTTGGTACCATTTTAAGGAGGTTTTGTTTCTTTTCATCTTTTTCTGCAATCTTTGCTTATTCCCTAGAGCTGATCTCTGGTCACCTCATTTTTTTTCCTTAATCAAACCATCCTGAATACCATTTGTGGCTCCTGCATTGTTTTAGAAATAGAAAACTGCTTTCTTTGGATCTCTTTTTGATAGTAGGCTCTTGGGTCAAACCAGTACAAGTCAGTTGGGTTTGCAAAAATGGCTAATAATCACCATGACATTTAAAAAACATTTATTCATGAAAGGTATTTTTAAAGGAATATATTCCCTTTTGGATGTTTAGCCTATTGCTTTTCTTTTATTTTAGGTAAACTTTTTACTGAAATGTAACATACATGCAGAAAAGTATACAAAGCACAGTTGTATCATTTAATGAGTTTTCACAAGATGAACACATCTGTGTAACCAAACTGAGAATATTACCAGCTCCTTAGAAGCCTCCTCAAGTGGTCCCCAGTCCCCATGCCTACTCCATAGGGGTCTCCTGATTTTTAACACCATCCGGTTACCTTTGCTGGTTTTTGTATTTATGTAAATAGAAGTGTGTAGACCCTTAGGGTCTGTGAGATTCTCTCACATTTTGGTGTGAAATTGTATAGTTTGTTCATTCCCATTGCTGTTAGAATTCCACTGTATGGATACCATACTTTATCTGTTCTACTATTGATAAACATTTAGGTTTTCCCCATTTTATGCTGTTATAATTAATGCCACTGCCAGCATTCTTGTACATAGCTTTGTGTGAACAATTTTTTTTTATCGAATATATACCTAGGAGTAGAATTTCTGGGTCACAGGGTTGGCATATGTGTGGCTTTAGTTGGTTACCCCAAACAGGTTTCCAAAATGCTTATACCATTTTCCTCCAACAGTTTATGAGAATTCTGGTTGATCTACAGCTACACCTGACATTTTCTGTCTTTTCCATTTTAGTCATTCTGTTGGACGTCTAATGGTATCTTGTGATTTTTAAACTGCATTTCCTTGATTAGTAAAAAAAAGTCAACCACCTTTTCATGGGTTTACTAGACCTTAGTACATGGCTTTTAAAAATGCTTTGATCTTAGTTATGTTCTTTAGTCATTTAAGTCACAACCAGGATTTCAGTGTTAAAACAAACGTTGAACAAAAAACTTAGAAGAAGGATTTATCAGCATTAAATTGTAATATGAACTTCTAGGCCAAAGAGCAAGTCTCCAGAGCTTCACTATATTTTATTATGCCCATCACTAGATTTACAGCATTTTGGAAGTTTAAGGACATATATGCAATTATTAGAAAGTCACAGTTTTTTATTTCTAATTCAGTCTTCCATTCCACGTTAATTGAGTGAATGTGTTGGATATCATAAAGGGTGCTAAGATGGAGAATTTGCTTTCAGACTTTAAGAAGCTCATATATGTACATGGCAGAGTGAAATGATGCTGTTCTGAAGCTTCAGCAGTGTGCCTTGGACACCCTGAAAAAGGAGGGATTAAGTCCTATGAGAGGAATACAGGAACATTTCATAAGCACTGAAATGCCTTTGAATTTGACTGTCAAACATTTTTGTGACTAGAGGTGAAAGGAATAGGCATTTTCCAAAATGTGGTCTATTTGGAGAATAGTAGGTATTTCAGGATGGCTGGATCATAGGATGTGCAGAGGGATGTCGAGGAAGAAAGTAAAAGGGACTGAATTAAATTTTCTTGCTACTCAAGAGAGACTATCAAGCAAAAAAGGCCCAAAAACTCACTAGATAAAGCAAATTAAAACACATGGAGGGCTTCCCTGGTGGCGCAGTGGTTGAGAGTCTGCCTGCCGATGCAGGGGACACGGGTTCGAGCCCTGGTCCGGGAAGATCCCACATGCCGCGGAGCAACTAGGCCCGTGAGCCACAACTACTGAGCCTGCGCGTCTGGAGCCTGTGCTCCGCAACAAGAGAGGCCGCGATAGTGAGAGGCCCGCGCACCGCGATGAAGAGTGGCCCCTGCTTGCCGCAACTAGAGAAAGCCCTCACACAGAAACGAAGACCCAACACAGCCAAAAATAAATAAATAAATAAATTAAAACAAACAAACAAAAAAACACACATGGAGATGCCATTTTTTGCTATCCTATTGGCTGAGATTTAACAACAATGTTTGACAAGAGATTATATGGACAATTTTGTGGAGAAATAGTTTCCATTTATGGCTGGAAGGAGAATAAATTGCTGTAAACCTCTATGAAGGACAATGTGGCAATCTTTTTCAAAATTGAAAATGTGTATACTTTTTGACCCAGCAATTCTCTTTTAGAAATGTACCTTACAAATATGCTTATACATGAGCAAAGACTATTAACGGTAAAAGATTGGAAATAACCTAAATGTAGGACAGTTAAATCTATCATGGTCCCTCCACTCAATGGCGTTTCAGGCAGCCAATGAAAAGAATGGAGGAGCTCCCTCTCTGTTGATACATGAATATGAAACAATCTCCAAGATACATTGTTAAATCAGAAAAAAAAGATGTAAAACAGTGAATAATATGATAGCATTTGTATAAAAATTGAGGGAAAATCCACATGCATCTGAAAAATAAATATGATGTTGATTACATTCCTGAGAAGAGAATTAGGTGGTTGGCGGAAAGGAATGAAAGACTTTTTACTGAATACCCTTTTGCAACTTTGGAATTTTGAACCATGTGAATGTATTACCTAATCAAAGTAAATAAAATTGCTCCCCTCCAAAAAAAAAAACAATTAGGAAATGAGATCATAGAGGACTTTGAATTGCCGTCTAACAGTTATATTTTTGTGTAGTTTGTTAGGGTTTATAAATTCTTTCAAGTGCTTTCCCTCCTTTAACCTTCACGATAACCAACTGACAAAGCATTTTGTATTTCTGTTTTACAAATGAGAAAACTGAGACTCAGGTATTTAAGCAATTTGCACAGAATCTTTCAGTGGCTGATATTAGATTTGAGAACATCAAGTGTATTGTTTAAGAAATAACATCATTTACTAGAATTTTATTTAAAGGACAAAAGGCAAAATACTAGAGAATTTTTAGGATGAATGAATATGTACTGATTAAAAGTCGTTGAAGCTTAGTGATTTGAGAAGTGTTTATTAGCAATTTTTATCTAGATCTTTACCTTCGTACTGTATTAGCACTGTGATAAGGCTCAGCTGTTCAATCTAGAGTAGAGCTTGTTTTCAAACTCGATCACTGAGTGAAAAAGGTGAAATTCATTAAGAAAGAGGTGGTTGAAGGCTTGACAAGTTTTTGCATAATGCAGACTGGATTTGTTTTGGAAGTGTAGAAAAGTAATCTTTTTTATTGATGGGAAGGATTGTGTCTCACAAACCTTAGTTGATGATGGTGAATTTTTTCTTTTTGTGTCTGTTCTGCCGGGATCTTGGCAAAGACCCCATGAGTGCATTATGTTGCTTCAATAGCCTTTCCTTTCAGAGTGTTAAATTCCTCTTTTATCAAAAGCAAAGGGCTTATTCAAGTATACAGACTGGAACTTTCTAGAATGGTTTGATTACCACTTGATCTTATCTGACCTTCATAGCACCAGGCAAGGCAGATAGAATATGACTTATTACATTTCTATTGATGAGCAGTTAGGCCACTCTATTGAGTATTTAATATTGGCGGGGGCTGGGGGCAAGGCGTCAATGAGGAAAGACAAAAAATATGAAAGGATGTGAACAGATAGGCCCCAGATCTCCCCGCTACAATCAGTGGAGCTGACCACGAAGTTGGGAACTAGAAATTCAGTAAAACAAAGAGAACCTATTTTAAAAAGGAATTTTACCACACCAAAGGAGCTCCATGAGAAGAAAGTAATGGCTGAGGGGTGAAAGAGTTAAAAAAACAAAAAACAATAGAGGAACAAAACAATGTATCTTCATTGAAAACTGAAATTTGATTGTTAACATGATATTACATGAGGAGCTAAGAGACAGGTGGGGAAATCACAAATGTAGAAAAAGACCAGACTCACAAAGAAGAATGCAAAAAAAATCCAACAGTTTTAATTCTAATAATGAGACCAACTTTATAAACAGAAAAACCTTCTATGAGAAATGTGTGCAGTGTGTGCAAAAGACAGAGATGAAGGAAGATGCTCATCTGATGGTTAAGAGAAGACGTGAAAACAGCAATAGATATTCTAGCGCTTTACCATTCTGTTCTTCATAACAACAAACACATGGAATGGGCAGGTGGGAGAGCTGGAGCAGGGAAAACTGATGAAGGATATTTTAAAAAATTAGCTATATTCTAATCTGAGTGGCTAGATGCTTTAGTTGATAAAATAATCTACCCATTGGCATCTTGTGCAGAGGTAGAAATAGCTCAGAAGAACAGAAAAGGGGCTGGTTAATTGGGAGCCCAGTTGGTACCCTCCAGGCTGGGTCAGGGGTCTCCCTGGAACAGGCTTTGCAGTATTTCAGTCACACAACAGTTTTAGTAAAGCCTTTATATGACCGAGTGGGTTTCCGGATGATGGGAGTCAGCGCCGAGCTCACACTCAGGTGTTGGCTGTAGGCCCCTGGCACCCTGGGGGAGTCAGTCAGTATTTTCCATGGAGATTGATTCAACACCTGGTAGAAATGGACTTTTTTTTTTTTTAAAGGATTTTTTTTTTTTAACATCTTTAATGGAGTATAATTGCTTTACAATGGTGTGTTAGCTTCTGCTGTATAACAAAGTGAATCAGCTATACATATACGTATATCTCCATATCCCCTCCCTCTTGCGTCTCCCTCCCTCCCACCCTCCCTATCCCAACCCCTCTAGGTGGTCACAGAGCACCAAGCTGATCTCCCTGTGCTATGTGGCTGCTTCCCACTAGCTATCTATTTTATGTTTGGTAGTGTATATGTGTCCATGCCACTCTCTCACTTCGTCCCAGCTTACCCTTCCCCGTGTCCTCAAGGAAATGGACATTTTTATTAGTGGTCTGGGATACGAAGTGGGAACAGCTGTTAGAGTTTTCACATGGTGCATCCAGTTGGTAAGTTGGAGGCTGGGCAACAGCCTGATCTCAAAGCTCCAAGTGCAGGCTTTTCTCTGCAGGGCCAAGAGCTAGTCTGAGCGAAGAAGATCTGTGAGGCCACAGTGATGAAGCTGCACGGCAATGGATGTGCTGAGGCAGCTTAATGATTGTGTGTTTTCAAAAACATTCATTCTGTAGATATTTATTGAACACTCATGAATGTGCCAGGACCCTTGTGAGTCCTGGGGATATGACAGTGAACAAAATCTTGCCTTTGAGGAGTTTGCATTATAAACAAATTATATATATATGCCAGGTGATATTAAGTGCCATGGAGAACATGAAAGCAGGGCTAAGGGGTTAGAGAGTATTCAGGACAGGTTGCTATTTGATTTTATATAGAGTAGTCAGAGGCCTCTCTGATAAGATGACATTTGAGGAGAGACCTGAAGAGACGGAGGGAGCACAGACTACATAAATGTCTGGGGAAAGAGTGGTCTAGGCCGCCTGGGGGGGTGGGATGGGGAGGGTGGGAGGGAGAGAGATGCGGGAGGGAGGAGATATGGGGATCTATGTATATGTATAGCTGATTCACTTTGTTATGGAGCAGAAACTGACACACCATTGTGAAGCAATTATACTTCAATAAAGATGTTTAAAAAAAAAAAAAAAGAGTGGTCTAGGTAGATGAAACAGGATGTGCAAAGGCCCTGGGGCAGAAGGGTGCTTGAATATTTGAAGAATAACAAGGGGCCCAGTGTAGCTTTCTGGAACGAAGTGGGGAGAAGTAGCAGAGGAGATAAAAGAAGTATGAAAAGAAATGTAGAATGTTGAATATGAGGAGGGGCCAGAGAAAGTAGACTTAGCAGGTAGAATGCACGTGAGAGATCATATATTAGAAAATGTGGCAGAGTAATTGATGGGTGATGCCTGAGTAATCACATAACCAGGAGCAGTTTATGGGAAGAAGTGCATACCGGTAGAGAAAAGAGACATCCCCTGGCACGTTCAGAACGAGAGTCGAGTCCACGGAAAGAGAGTACTTGTCTGGAAGTATCTTTAAACTGAGGGATGGGCAGGAGACCCAGGGAGCGTATGTAGCATGGGAACATGACTGAGAACCATTTAGGTGTGTGCAGAAGGAAAAGAGGTTGGTAATGGAGACTGACCCTCCCTCCAGAGCGGTAGGAAGGGGACAAGAGTGAGGACTGCCCCATGTACCCCAGAGGTCACCAGAGCTGTCCCAAAGGCCAGAGCCGTGAAGCCATTTGTGGAGTCCAAGGCTTGTCCACGGCAAAGCTGAGACTCAAGAACAATGCTTGTGGTTCTGGGTCAGCCCTTCTATTAAATCAAGAAATGTATGAGTGTGAAATGGGAAATGCTTCTGAGAAAACCAGGATATAAAATCATTTTTATACAGTTTGAACCCAATGACAAAAATAAATAAAATAGGTAACTAGAAAACATTTGGGGATGATATGCAACAAAAGTTTGTAATAGTTACCACTATATGGTGAAATTCCAGGTGATATCAATGTGTGTTTTTAATACTTTTCTGTATTTTCTAAAATTTCTAAATACAGTGAACATGTATTACATTTCTTAATCAGGGAAGAGAATGGGCTTACCCTGCAGTCTAATGGGTTTTGTTTAGATGAGAATTTCCTTTATTGCAGACTTAGGTACTAGGAAATTATGGTACCCACACTCTGCCTTCTGTCCTGTTACAGTGAATCACTTGCCCCTGCCCCTGTCTGAGGCCATGCACCTGCTCACAGGTCTCAACCTCTCTTTCTTTGCCTATGGATTTATCTCCTCTCTCCTATGTCATTAATTTCTTCACCTCCTGGATTATCTCCATCAACCTATAAATGTACAAAATATAGCCTGAGTCCAGTTCCTTTTCACCGATTCCTCTCTGGTGCAGGCCACCATCATCTCACCTTCAGTCCGCACAGGTTCCCTAACTAGCCTCTTTGCTTTTCTTCTCCGCCTCAACAGCCTGTCCTCCACGTAGCAGCCAGGGAGAGTCACTAGAATGGATGCCCTTTGCGGGCAGGAACTCCCTGTCTTGTCCACCACTGCATCTCCAGCCCCAACAAAATTCCTAGCACATCGCAGATGCTCAGTAAATTTTCGTTGCTGGAATAAATGAGTCCCTGAATGACAGGCAGCACCCAGTCTCATTATGGAGAAGGTTTAAGTGTTTTTTGCTTTATTAGTGGGGAACTAACTGGTAACTTAATGTGCTACCAGCTTTAAGCAAATGCCTGAATGATCGTGTTGTAACAATGTATTAATTCAAAAATAATTTGTTTGGGGCCTCTTATGTGCCAGATGCTGTTCACGTACTGGGGGTATGTAGAGCGGTGAAAAAATAAAATCCCTGCTCTCTTGAAACTTCCAGTGACCAAGGGACATCATGGGTCTTAGAAGTCATGATTATGGAGGGCATGATTACATTTTCCGTAACTGCCCAATTGCTTTATCCTTCACTCTATTTCGATCCATCCCTTTAGTACCATTGGCAAGAACCCTTGGCCAGAGGAACCGCTTATCAGACCCAGTATGATATTTCTTACACTCTTTAAAAAAAAACCTGTCAAAGTGTCTTCCACCCTTATAATTTCTAGGAAACATAGTTTGGTCACCATATTCCTGCTAAAAAAAATTTCTAGGTTTGAAATTAAAAAGAGTTATCAATGCAGAATGATTTTTTGTTTGCTTAGGGTCCAAATTTTAATTCTTTTAATTATTTGGACAGAACCTAAGTTTATTTGTAGGACTTGCCTCTTTGTACCAACCCCTCACTCCTGCCAACCCCCCCCCCACCCCCGGTTTTTTTTTTCTGCTCTGTGTAAGAGAATTGTCCAGTCAATACTGAAAAATAATATGGTTGGAATGGTAAGAGTGCTGTTTGTCTACATACTTTCTTTGGGGCAGAAACGCCCTGGTTAAATGGGTCTCTAATGAATGTGTTTATATGAATTCAAATAGCGTGAATGATTCTTGACATAGAGTAACTGTAATGACATTTGTAATTATACAGAACTTTTAAAGCTGTTTTGGTTTGATGTCTTACCTTGTGACTGAAAAATTTTGACATCCTTATGGAGAAAGGATTAAAAAGTAGCAGTCTCTCTTGGTGCAGAGAATAAATAATAACTTCATATCTAAAGATATCTTAATTTGCAAAATAAATTTAATCCAAGTGTTTGACTAGAAAGACTTTTCATAACTTAATAAAGCAGCTAGATGACTCCTGGGGTTTGGGGCAATGTTTTGGCTTGAGAGACTGTATATTTGGACATTATAGCTCCTTTGTTTGCTTACATGAAAGCTGTAATTCTTGCGGAAGGCAGAAGAGTGGAATACTATGAAAGAAGAAAGGTCTTGGTTGGGAAAAAGCTTTTCATTCAACATTTATTGAGCGTCTCTGGTGCCAGGTCCTGAAATAGGGAGTGGATATAAATCTGCAGCTTCTGTTTAAAGTGAGCTTCCTTCCTTGGCTGTGAACTACTTTCAGTAATACAATCTGACTGCTTTTTAATGTGCCTAATCCTTTTTCTATTAATCTATTTGGTTTTCATACTGAGAATAATAACAATTGCCCAATTAATAAAGTCCCATTTAGGATGAAGATTGAAAATTTGGTCATAATTCAGCAGCCACGCAATACTTTAATAAGAGATATTTAAAATCAAGTTCTGAGCAACCTTTCCTGCAGGGATGGGAAATTAGAAACTGCTCGTATAATCTTACTTGAAAGAAACCTCAGGGAAGAGTTGCTTGGTTTGGAAAGATATGGTCTAACTCCCTGGCAAAGCTGACAAATGGTTGGTTATCAGGAATCCAGCTGTAGATGGGTCGCCAGAACAATTAGAGGGATGAAATGAAACTATTGAAGTGAAGGTTTTCATCTTTTAAGATATTATAGTATTACGTTTGAAAAACCTCAGAGTTATTTTAGGTGAGGTGGAGGAGGGGAAGGGAATTGGGTGGAGAAATGTTTTAAATCTGGGAATCCTGATGGTACTCTTGTTAATAGATTCAGCTAATGGTTTACAGATTTTAACGGCTGGGACATCCTGGAAATTACCTAACCACAATCCCCTTAGGGCTGATGTAATGCACAGAGTTAAGAATGTAGTAGGGGAGGGCTTTCCTGGTGGCTCAGTGGTTGAGAATCTGCCTGCCAACGCAGGGGACACGGGTTCAAGCCCTGGTCTGGAAAGATCCCACATGCTGCGGAGCAACTAGGCCCGTGAGGCACAATTGCTGAGCCTGCGCATCTGGAGCCTGTGCTCTGCAACAAGAGAGGCCGCGATAGTGAGAGGCCCGCGCGCCGCGATGAAGAGTGGCCCCCGCTTGCCACAACTAGAGAAAGCCCTCGCACAGAAACGAACACCCAACACAGCCATAAATAAATAAATGAATAAATGAATGAATGAATGTAGTAGGATTTTGTCTATGATTATACAAATGCCTGGCATGAATTACATTAAACTGGATGAAAAAATTTAGTACCTAATCTCTTTAGGTGGCTCATATGAGGCTTTCCTTATCGGTAGAGCAACACCTAAAATTTCATCCTATTTCATGTTTTGTTTAAGGATGTTAAAAATGATTTTTCCGATACGGAAGATTAGACCACGTCTTCTGAAGCTTCTGAGGTTCAGTCTGCTACAGTGCATGGTATTGAGCCTCAAGGCATTCTCCAGGTAGACCTAAGTGACTGGGTATACGGTTAGTGGTAACATGACACTGGGCAAATCTTGAGCCCATGGGCCTTAGTTTCCTTGTCCCTAAAATAAAAGGGACACTTCTATTTTGCTTAGCTACTTAAATTCTTTTCTTTAATTCTGTTTAGATTATTGATCCTAACCCAAATCAAATATTAGTCTTGTCGAATAGAACTTTGTGTGTCATACTGGTGCCTGGGTAGTTAAAGTGCCTCTTGACTATTGCATTCTAAAACTTTACCATGTCTGAGCTCCTTTTTCAAAGCATGAAATGCCCCGCTACATTCACTCCTGTTCTTCCTTTTAGTTATTAGGTGATATAATCCAGTTAATCGTATCCCCAAGAAGTGTTGCTATCAACAATACAAAAGCTCTCTCCAGTCTCATTCATGCTTGAATGAAATGATTCCCTTTTATGTTTAAAAAAATGAAACCATTGGAGGTCTCGCTGGAAGGGTTTATTCATTCAAGCTCAAAGATGTACCATGGGTGTTATGTCTGATTTTGGAGAGCTTTTGCAACAGGTTTATGTCTAGAGTGTTTTGTCTGTTTATTTATATTTGTTTAGACTGAAATTAATAAAGAGCTTTTCTTGCAAACCATGAGGATAATTAATACAGGTTTCTCCCCTGTGGTGCTTTTTGTCAGCCCTTCCATGGAGAAAAATGTGAAAGAATATTTTTTCTTTAATCTCAGTTTGTACATCTTTGCCAGTAAACTAGGGAACTTGGGGAAAAAGAAAATGACAGAATCCTCTGTGTGTGTGTGTATGTGTGTTTGTGTGTATACAGTACTAAAGTTCAGATCATAAACATTAATAGTCTTCTGGCTTTTGTAAACCAAATTTCTTAGCTGGCTCTAAAAGTGTTTTGTGTTTTTTGTCCATATTCATGGTCATGGACTCTATGTATATATTTAATATTACTGAGTGAACTTTTTGGTTTGCAGTTACTTTTCATTTTTCCCTTTTTTGACCAGAAGGGATATGAAATTAAATATGAACCCTCTATGCGCAATTGAAAAGGTAATTATGATTTACTTTTCACTTGAGCAAAGAGTTGCTTTTATTTAAAGGCATTTTTATTTTTAGGAAACTTGAAAAAAGATCACCTATGGATCCACTTATGTTGGGTCATTAAAATTTTTTACATGAGGTTTTTATTGATTTGATTGATTTGACAGTTATTTCTACAATCCCAGATTTCTTCATTTCTCCTCCCCACTTTCCAGTCCTTGATGCCACAATCATCAATAATTGGTATTAGGAGAGTCTTCCTTCCTTCCTTCCTTCCTTCCTTCCTTCCTTCCTTCCTTCCTTCCTTCCTTCCTTCCTTCCTTCCTTCCTTCCTTCCTCCCTTCCTCCCTCCCTCCCTCCCTCCCTCCCCCCTTCTTTCTTTCTTTCTTTCTTTCTTTCTTTCTTTCTTTCTTTCTTTCTTTCTTTCTTTCTTTCTTTCTTTCTTTCTTTCTTTCTTTCAACTCTTAAGATCTACTCTTTTAGCAACTTTCAAATATGCAATACACTATTATTAACTATAGTCACCAGGCTGTATGTTACATCCCCATGACATTTATTTTATAGTTGGAAGGAAGTTTGTACCTTTTGACCCTCTTCACCCATTTGCCCACCCCTCTCCACCTCTGGCAACCACTAATCTATTCTTGTTTTTTCTTTTTTCTCTTCTTTCTTTTTTTTTTTTTTAGATTCCACATAAAAGTGAGCTCATACAGTATTTGTCTTTCTCTGACTTATTTCACAAGTATAGTGCCCTCCAGGTCCACTCGTGTTGTCACAAATGGCAAGATTTCCTTCATTTTTATGGCTGGATAATATTGCATTGTATACATATACCACATTTTCTTTATCCATTCATCCATTGATGGACACTTAGGTTGTTCCCGTATTTTGGCTATTGTAAATAATGGGGGTGCATATATCTTTTTGAATTAGTGTTTTTATTTTTTCTGGAAAAATACCCAGAATTAGAATTGCTGGATCATATGATAGTTCTACTTTTATTTTTTTGAGGAACCTCCATAGTTTTCTATAGTGGCTGTACCAATCTACATTGCCACCAACAATGCACAAGGGTTCCCTTTTCTCTACATCCTCACCAACACTTGTTATTTCTCATCTTTTTTTATAATAGCCATTCTGACAGGTGTGAGGTGATATCTCATTGTGGTTTCGATTTGTGTTTCCCTGATGGTTAGCGATACTGAGCATCTTTTCATGTACGTGTTGGCCATCTATATGTCTTCTTTGGAAAAATATGTATTCAGTTCCCCTGCCCATTTGTAATTGGAGTGTTTTTTTTTTGCTATTGAGTTGTATGAGTTCTTTATATATTTTGGATATTAACTCTTTATGAGATATATGATTTGCAAATATTAAGGGAGTCTTTCTTTTTATTGGGGGTTGGTGGTGGTGGTTGATTTAAATATTAAATGTACAAATATTAATTGTGGGGCTTTGATACAACTTCATATAAATGCAACTTTGATCTGTTAATTAAGGTTTAAGGCTTAGCTTTATATAAATAAGAAACAAATTTTTTTTTCAGCTCAAGTTTGGTCTCTTGTGATTTTGCAATTTGACTTTTAGCTGTTGGGCATTGGTTTTAAACCGTCCTTTGTGTTGATCTGAGTTCCAAATTACATAACCACTTTAATTCTGAGCAAACTTGTTCTGATTGGCCCTCTTTCCCTCCTTTTACTCTTATCCTTGGCCAAGAAATTTTACATGCTTTGCATGTTGAACTCAGTTGTTTCTACTTTAACCTTTGAGCGCTTTGGTGAGCTTAAGGTTCTGTTGTTGTTGTCATTGTTTTTGGTCTATGTTGATATCAAGACTAGTTATAAGGACTTAAGTGAACATCTGTGCAGGCATTTTGATTCTTGAGAAATTCCTTTTCACCAGTATGTGTGTTTGTGTGTGTTTTTATGTATCTTTGTGTGTATGTGTTGGCGTGGGTGAATATTTGTTCCTGGAGTCTTGACTGCATTACTAAATATTTTCTCGTAAAGAAATGAATGTGGTCAAGTTACGTAATTTCTTAGGAACTTTTGTGCTGGTACTTAGGGCTTTTATAGACTAAATACTCTTAATGGCCTGGCTTGGGAACATAACCATTTCTAATAGCATTTCTGTGGGAAAAACTAATTGGAAATACCAAGCAGTTGATTTACAAACATACTTTGGGTGCCAAAGTACTGGAAAACTGAAGGCTGTTTAAATAGTTCAAGAAGACAGGGCCCTCCAGTTGGGGCTGTATCTCGGTGATAAGGACATGTCAGTTGAGTTCATTAATGTGTTATCATCATTCTGAAGCAGAACATCCACCAAGTATGGCATCTCTCAGTGGTTCTCTCTTCTTCTTTGTCCCACTTGAAAGACCTGGTCCTATACTTACCATAAAGTTTAATGACTTAGTCTTATAATATCAGAGCTTGTTGGTGTGATAGATTACCGAGCTTCAGGAAAGAGAGGCAGTTTGCTTCTCTGTGTTGAAGAGGTCACCCTCATTGTGATGAGGAGATCCCCTGGAGTCCTAAAATGTGGACGCTTGAAGGGACTTTATTTCCATTTTCTCATTTTGCAGATAGAGGAACTGAGACCTAGAAATAACCTAAATGACCACTGCATTATTTCAGGTTCCCCTGAGAGCATAGCCTGAAACAAGGAGTTGAGTGCACGTTGTTTATTTGGGAAGGATCCAGGAAGCAGGGGTGAGGGAGCAGGGAGAAAGGCAGGGAGGGAGGAAAAGCCAATATAAAAGTGTGTTATGAAGGTTGGTGCCGTAGGCATTTGGGGCTCCGTTCTGCACCCAGATTCCTCCTTTGGAAAGATAGGAGGCCAGAGCATGGTACAGCTGCCCGTTTAGCCCCCTAGTTGAGGTTGTAACCTTGGCCATTAATGCTTCCACATTTCTGGGCTGCCCTTGCCTTTAGGCTGAGTTGATGCTTAGCTTCAGAGAAGACCCCGGAGAACAAAGGAGACACCTGTGTTGCCTGTGGTGGGAGCTGTCAGCCTGAGTTCACCCTACTTGGAACTCCCCACCATGGCTAAGCCTGAAACCAGGGCTGGGCTGAGGGAGTGTGACAAGGGACATCAAGAGTTATCTGCTGCCCTCATGTGGCTTAATATCATCAAAACAAACAACCCAATCAAAAAATGGGCAGAAGACCTAAATAGACATTTTTCCAAGGAAGACATACAGATGGCCAAGAGGCACATGAAAAATGGTCAACATCGCTAATGATTAGAGAAATGCAAATCAAAACTACAGTGAGATATCACCTCACACCAGTCAAAATGGCTATCATCAAAAAATCCACAAACAATAAATGGTGGAGAGGGTGTAGAGAGAAGGGAACCCTCCTGCACTGTTGGTGGGAATGTAAATTGATACAGCCACTATGGAGAACAGTATGGAGGTTCCTTAAAAAACTAAAAATAGAGCTACGATATGATCCTGCAATCCCCCTCCTGGGCATATATCTGGAGAAAAACATGGTCCGAAAGGATACATGCACCCCAGTGTTTATTGCAGCACTGTTTACAATAGCTAAGACATGGAAGCAACCTAAACATCCACTGACAAAGGAATGGATAAAGAAGATGTGGTACATATATAGAATGGAATATTACTCAGCCATAAAAAAGAATGAAATAATGCCATTTGCCAGCAACATGGATGGACCTAGAGATTGTCATACTGAGTGAAGTAAGTCAGACAGAAAAAGAGAAATATATTACAATATTGCTTACATGCAGAATCTAAAAAGAAATGATACAAATGAACGTATTTACCAAACAGAAACGGACTCACAGACTTAGAGAATGAACTTATGATTACCAGGGGGAGAAGGGTGGAGGGAAGGGATAGTTAGGGAGTTTGGGATTGACATGTTTACACTGCTGTATTTAAAAAGGATAACCAACAAGGACCTACTGTATAGCACAGGGAACTCTGCTCAATGTTATGCGGCAGGCCGGATGGGAGGGGAGTCTGGGGGAGAATGGGTGCATGTATATGTATGGCTGAGTCGCTTTGCTATGCACCTGAAACTATCACAACATTGTTAATTGGCTGTACACCAATATAAGATAAAAAGTTAAAAAAAAAGAGTTTCTGCTGCCACACCAACACCAAAAGTGGATTGATTACACAGAGTACAGCCAACTGTATCATTGAATCAAAGACTATTAATTGGAAGATCCACCATTAATTTATGTAGTACTAAGAAAGAAAATGTAGCACTAAGGAAGGAAAATACACTGCTAAGTAAACTGTGATGGCCATTAAATGTGAGACATGCCTAATTTCAGAGATGTTAAAATGTTGGAAAAAGCATTTTCTAGAATTGATGAAACAGTATGTAATGAATACTATGAAGCTATGCTGTAGGTCTATATGTCTTATCATGGAAAGATATTCAGAATGTGTTTTTTTTTTTTTTCTTATTAGTCATCAATTTAATACGTATCAGTGAATACATGTCAATCCCAATCGCCCAATTCATCACACCACCACCACCACCCCCCCCCGCCACTTTCACCCCTTGGTGTTCCATACGTTTGTTCTCTACATCTGTGTCTCAATTTCTGCCCTGCAAACCGGTTCATCTGTACCATTTTTCTAGGTTCCACATACATGCGTTATTATACGATATTTGTTTTTCTCTTTCTGACTTATGTCACTCTGTACGACAGTCTTTAGATCCATCCATGTCTCAACAAATGACCCAATTTCGTTCCTTCTTATGGCTGAGTAATATTCCATTCTATATATGTACCACATCTTCTTTATCCATTAGTCTGTCGATGGGCATTTAGGTTGCTTCCATGACCTGGCCATTGTAAATAGTGCTGCAATGAATATTGGGGTGCATGTGTCTTTTTGAATTATGGTTTCCTCTGGGTATATGCCCAGTAGTGGGATTGCTGGCTCATATGGTAATTCTATTTTTAGTTCTTTAAGGAACCTCCATACTGTTCTCCGTAGTGGCTGTATCAATTTACATTCCCACCAACAGTGCAAGAGGGTTCCCTTTTCTCCACACCCTCTCCAGCATTTGTTGTTTGTAGATTTTCTGATGATGCCTATTCTAACTGGTGTGAGGTGATACCTCATTGTAGTTTTGATTTGCATTTCTCTAACAATTAGTGATGTTGAGCAGCTTTTCATGTGCCTCTTGGCCATCTGTATGTCTTCTTTGGAGAAATGTCTATTTAGGTCTTCTGCCCATTTTTGGATTGGGTTGTTTGTTTCTTTAATATTGAGCTGCATGAGCTGTTTATATATTTTGGAGATTAATCCTTAGTCCGTTGATTCGTTTGCAAATATTGTCTCCCATTCTGAGGGTTGTCTTTTCATCTTGTTTATGGTTTCCTTTGCTGTACAAAAGCTTTTAAGTTTCATTAGGTCCCATTTGTTTATTTTTGTTTTTATTTCCATTACTCTAGGAGGTGGATCAAAAAAGATCTTGCTGTGATTTATGTCAAACAGTGTTCTTCCTATGTTTTCCTCTAAGAGTTTTATAGTGTCCAGTCTTACATTTAGGTCTTTAATCCATTTTGAGTTTATTTTTGTGTATGGTGTTAGGGGGTGTTCTAATTTCATTCTTTTACATGTGTCCAGTTTTCCCAGCACCACTTATTGAAGAGACTGTCTATTCTCCATTGTATATCCTTGCCTCCTTTGTCATAGATTAGTTGACCGTAGGTGCGTGGGTTTCTCTCTGGGCTTTCTATCTTGTTCCATTGATCTATGTTTCTGTTCTTGTGCCAGTACCATATTGTCTTGATTACTGTAGCTTTGTAGTATAGTCTGAAGTCAGGGAATCTGATTCCTCCAGCTCTGTTTTTTTCCCTCAAGACTGCTTTGGCTATTCGGGGTCGTTTGTTTCTCCATACATATTTTGACATGATTTGTTCTAGTTCCGTAAAAAATGCCATTGATAATTTGAGAGGGATTGCATTGAATCTGTAGATTGCTTTGGGTAGTATAGTCATTTTCACAATGTTGATTCTTCCAATCCAAGAACATGGTATATCTCTCCATCTGTTGGTATCATCTTTAATTTCTTTCATCAGTGTCTTATAGTTTTCTGCATACAGGTCTTTTGTCTCCCTAGGTAGGTTTATTCTTAGGTATTTTATTCTTTTTGTTGCAATGGTAAATGGGAGTGTTTCCATAATTTCTCTTTCAGATTTTTCATCATTAGTGTATAGGAATGCAAGAGATTTCTGTGCATTAATTTTGTATCCTGCAACTTTACCAAACTTATTGATTAGCTCTAGTAGTTTTCTGGTGGCATCTTTAGGATCCTCTATGTATAGTATCATGTCATCTGCAAACAGTGACAGTTTTACTTCTTCTTTTCCAATTTGTATTCCTTTTATTTCTTTTTCTTCTCTGATTGCCGTGGCTAGGACTTCCAAAACTATGTTGAATAACAGTGGTGAGAGTGGACATCCTTGTCTTGTTCCTGATCTTAGAGGAAATGGTTTCAGTTTTTCATCATTGAGAATGATGTTTGCTGTGGGTTTGTCATATATGGCCTTTATTATGTTGAGGTAGGTTCCCTCTATGCCCACTTTCTGGAGAGTTTTTATCATAAACGGGTGTTGAATTTTGTCAAAAGCTTTTTCTGCATCTATTGAGATGATCATATGGTTTTTATTCTTCAATTTGTTAATATGGTGTATCACATTGATTGATTTGCGTATATTGAAGAATCCTTGCATCCCTGGGATAAATCCCACTTGATCGTGGTGTATGATCCTTGTAATGTGTTGTTGGATTCTGTTTGCTAGTTTTTGTTTTTTTTTTAAATAAATTTATTTATTTATTTATTTATTTTTGGCTGTGTTGAGTCTTCGTTGCTGTGCGCGGGCTTTCTCTAGTTGTGGTGAGTGGGGGCTACTCCTCGGTGCAGTGCACGGGCTTCTCATTGCGGTGATTCTCTTTGTTGCAGAGCACAGGCTCTAGGCATTCAGGCTTCAGTAGTTGTGCCATGTGGGCTCAGTAGTTGTGGCGCACGGGCTTAGTTGCTTCACGGCATGTGGGGTCTTCCTTGACCAGAGATTGAACTTGTGTCCCCTACATTGGCAGGCGGATTCTTAACCACTGCGCCACCAGGGAAGTCCCTGTTTGCTAGTGTTTTGTTGAGCATTTTTGCATCTGTATGCATCAGTGATATTGGTCTCTAATTTTCTTTTTTTGTAGTATCTTTGTCTGGTTTTGGTATCAGGGTGACGGTGGCCTCATAGAATGAGTTTGGGAGTTTTCCTTCCTCTGCAATTTTTTGGAAGAGTTTGAGAAGGATGGGTGTTAGCTCTTCTCTAAATGTTTGATAGAATTCACCTGTGAAGCCATCTAATCCTGGACTTTTGTTTGTTGGAAGATTTTTAATCAGTTTCAGTTTCATTACTTGTGATTGGTCTGTTCCTATTTTCTATTTCTTCCTGGTTCAGTCTTGGAAGGTTATACCTTTCTAAGAATTTGTCCATTTCTTCCAGGTTGTCCATTTTATTGGCATAGAGTTGCTTGTAGCCATCTCTTAGGATGCTTTGTATTTCTGCGGTGTCTGTTGTAACTTCTCCTTTTTCATTTCTAATTTTATTGATTTGAGTCCTCTCCCTCTTTTTCTTGATGAGTCTGGCTAATGGTTTATCAATTTTGTTTATCTTCTCAAAGAACCAGCTTTTAGTTTTATTGATCTTTGCTATTGTTTTCTTTGTTTCTATTTCATTTATTTCTGCTCTGATCTTTATGATTTCTTTCCTTCTGCTAACTTTGGGTTTCTTTCTCTAGTTCCTTTAGGTGTAAGGTTAGATTGTTTATTTGAGATTTTTCTTGTTTCTTGAGGTAGACTTGTATAGCTATAAACTTCCCTCTTAGAACTGCTTTTGCTGCATTCCACAGGTGTTGGATCGTCGTGTTTTCATTGTCATTTGTCTCTAGGTATTTTTTGATTTCCTCTTTGATTTCTTCAGTGATCTCTTGCTTATTTAGTAACGTATTGTTTAGCCTCCATGTGTTTGTGTTTTTTACGTTTTTTTCCCTGTAATTCATTTCTAATGTCATAGCGTTGTGGTCAGAAAAGATGCTCGATATGATTTCAATTTTCTTAAATTTACTGAGGCTTGATGTGTGACCCAAGATGTGATCTGTCCTGGAGAATGTTCCGTGCGCACTTGAGAAGAAAGTGTAATCTGCTGTTTTTGGATGGATTGTCCTATAAATATCAATTAAATCTATCTGGTCTGTTGTGTCATTTAAAGCTTCTGTTTCCTTATTTATTTTCATTTTGGATGATCTGTCCATTGGTGTAAGTGAGGTGTTAAAGTCCCCCACTATTATTGTGTTACTGTCGATTTCCTCTTTTATAGCTGTTAGCCGTTGCCTTATGTACTGAGGCGTTCCTATGTTGGGTGCATATATATTTATAATTGTTATATCTTCTTCTTGGATTGATCCCTTGATCATTATGTAGTGTCCTTCCTTGTCTCTTGTAACATTCTTTATTTTAAAGTCTATTTTATCTGATATGAGTATTGCTACTCCAGCTTTCTTTTGATTTCCATTTGCATGGAATATCTTTTTCCATCCCCTCACTTTCAGTCTGTATGTGTCCCTAGGTCTGAAGTGGGTCTCTTGTAGACAGCATATATACGGGTCTTGTTTTTGTATCCATTCAGCAAGCCTGTGTCTTTTGGTTAGAGCATTTAATCCATTCACGTTTAAGGTAATTATCGATATGTATGTTCCTATGACCATTTTCTTAATTGTTTTGGGTTTGGTTTTGTAGGCCCTTTTTTCTCTTCTGTTTCCCACTTAGAGAAATTCCTTTAGCATTTGTTGTAGAGCTGGTTTGGTGGTGCTGAATTCTCTTAGCTTTTGCTTGTCTGTAAAGCTTTTGATTTCTCCATCAATTCTGAATGAGATCCTTGCCAGGTAGAGTAATCTTGGTTGTAGTTTCTTCCCTTTCATCACTTTAAGTATATCATGCCACTCCCTTCCGACTTGTAGAGTTTCTGCTGAGAAATCAGCTGTTAACCTTATGGGAGTTCCCTTGTATGTTATTAGTCATTTTTCCCTTGCTGCTTGCAATAATTTTTCTTTGTCTTTAATTTTTGCTAGTTTGATTACTATGTGTCTTGGCGTGTTTCTCCTTGGGTTTATCCTGTATGGAACTCTCTGCGCTTCCTGGACTTGGGTGGCTATTTCCTTTACCATGTTAGGGAAGTTTTCAACCATAATCTCTTCAAATATTTGCTCTGGTCCTTTCTCCCTCTCTTCTCCTTCTGGGACCCCTATAATGCGAATGTTGTTGCGTTGTATGTTGTCCCAGAGGTCTCTTAGGCTGTCTTCATTTCTTTTCATTCTTTTTTCTTTATTCTGTTCTGCAGCAGTGAATTCCACCCTTCTGTCTTCCAGGTCACTTATCCGTTCTTCTGCCTCAGTTATTCTGCTATTGATTCCTTCTAGTGTAGTTTTCATTTCAGTTATTGTATTTTTCATCTCTGTTTGTTTGTTCTTTAATTCTTCTAAGTCTTTGTTAAACATTTCTTGCATCTTCTCGATCTTTGCCTCCATTCTTTTTCCGAGGTCCTGGATCATCTTCACTATCATTATTCTGAATTCTTTTTCTGGAAGGTTGCCTATCTCCACTTCATTTAGATGTTTTTCTGGGGTTTTATCTTGTTCCTTCATCTGGTACATAGCCCTCTGCCTTTTCATCTTGTCTATCTTTCTGTGAATGTGGTTTTTTGTTCCACAGGCTGCAGGATTGTAGTTCTTCTTGCTTCTGTTGTCTGCCCTCTCCAGAATGTGTTTTAAGTGAAAACTGCAGAATACATTACATGCAGCAATATGTAGACTATTCCATTAATTTGTAAATAAACATCAATACAGTCTAGGTGGAGTCACACCAAATTGATAACATTAATTCTCCACAGTGTGGTGAGGTGACTGATGATATTTTCATGGTGAGAATATATGTGGTACCATGAAACTGACAAAAAGAAATAAGGACGTAGTGGCCCAGAGAAATCATGACTTGGTAAGTCTCTGACAGATCATGAAAGTCAGGTCTAAAACCTTCTTCTAAATATTGCTCAATTAATAACTGTTTCTGCTGACTGGGGAGCAGCTTTGCCACTAGGAACAACTGGTCTCCTTTGCTGCATCATATGCAGCCATACGCTTTGTATACACATCTCAGAAAAGCTTTTTCCCAGAGAGTCCCTCTTATGCCCTCCCAATTAAAATGCTTCTGACCCCTTCCCCACCCTTGATGATAAGGGCTCAGTGACACTAGCTAGCTTCAATATTGACCTATGCCGACAAATACCCAGATAAAGATGTAGAATTGAGGATCTCAAGAGTTTTATTAGATGATTTGGGGATTATCTACTCAAAGAAAGATGGAGACTTCCTCTTCCATGAAATGGGTAATAGAGTCTTAGAGTTAGAATAAAGGATCTTAAATATCCTCCAATCCAGTACATCATCAGATTCTGTAATGTATACAACTTTGCAGACAGACACCATTTAGATTCTGAAAGGTTCTTTAGTGATAGAGAATTCAGCACCATTTTGTGAAATCCATTCCAGCTATGAGCTATCAAATTGTTAGAAGGGTCTTTTTTTTTTAAGGTAAATCTGCTTAACTTCTACCCATAACCCTTGGGTCTCCCTTCCGAAGTGGAAGGAGTTTGATGTCTTCGGTGCAACAATACTTCAAATATTTGAAAATAGCTACCTTGTCTTCTCTGAAGACTTTCTTTTTTAGGTGACATTTCCAGACTTGAAACCACTTGAGAGTTTTCTGTTTCTCTGGTAGCTATTGGAGACTGTGATTCTCTGTGATCCATCCTTGTTTTCTAGCTCTGGCTCAAGGGATTTCTGTATAGGTCTGTGAGTTTGCTATGTGACATTTGATTTTCTTATTTCCAGTAAAAGATTTAGAAGTGAGCGAACATTGGATTTTTAAAAATTCCTTGTTATTCTTAAAGTTTAATCTGTGATACAGTCTCTTGCATCTTTGATGCACCATGAGTGGATAGAGTTCTTTGGGGCCGTTATAGTGTCTGCCTGTCCACTGTCAAATCACCAACACCCATTACAGAACCTGGTGTATTACTTGTGTTCAGGTCATGGTTTAGTTTCTAGCTTATTTTTAACGTTCAAATTGTGTTTTGAAATATCCTTTGCTTCACATGGGGAAACATTCTGTATCTACTCAGAAATTGTGACTCCTAGATGGATTAGGCAATACTTGACCTCCTCCCTCCACGTATAAATAAGTTGTTGGTACATTTAGGGATAAAACCTAGTTCTAAAATGTGACTTTGAGATTCATTCCTTGATAGTAACTGTGGAAAGGTATTTTCTGTGAAATCAGAGTATGTTAACTTTCAGGAGTAGCCACGGGGGGAGTGAGAGCAGCAGTTGGTTGTTCCAGAGGTTTCTGGTAAAGCCAGGTTGCATATATTCTGTGGGTGAATTCCTTCTGTAGACCATTGCATTACACCTGAAGGGCTTTATTCAGAGTTTCCTAGGTGTCTTTTTCTCTATTTTAATACATTTTTGGAAGGAGGATAGTGAATGATAACATTTCACACATGTATAGGAATTCAGTTTTGCTTTTATTTTATAAGGCCTATATTATTGAATTATGGAAGTCTTACTTGGAAGAGACCTTAGAAAACTTCAAGTCCAGCCTTTGTCTGATGGTTTAATCTTCCCTAAACACCTTGGCTTGACCATCATCAGGGATGGGGACCTCCTGTCTTTGTTTTTGGATACCTCTGAGTCTCCCTCAAACTCAGCAGTCCAGCTTCCTGTGATACAGCTTGTCTTCTTTGTTTTAGTGATTTAAAGGTATGAATGGGGCAAGAATAATGAACAGTAAGGCTCATCCTTTTTACTTTTACACAAGCCAAACAGCAAACCTTTATTGGGTCCCTGCTGGGTTCTGTGGGAAAGGGAAAGAATTGACAGTTCTTATCCTCACAAAGCTAACCATATAGATGGAGTCAGTTTCTCTCTCTCTCATCGCCCCCTCCCCTCACCTGCTACTACAGCTCACCAATTCAAGGTGTATGATGACCAGTGAGCAGAGCAGCAGAGGGAGAATTCACTGCACCTGGAGTGGGTAAGGTGGCCCCGAGCCTGCCCTTAAGAAACGGGCAGGATTCCTGTGCTTACGTGGCCTTTTGTTGCTTAAGAGTCCAGAAGTCCAAAAGCTGTTCTGTGACTCTCTTGTTAAGGTAATCAATTAGTTAAGCTTAGTTTATTTAACAAAAGAAGATATTTGGATAGAACAAAGTAACAGATAATTATTTCCCTCATAACGACTCTTATTTAGAATGCAGCAGTCTACCTAAACATATTTTTAAAATAATTGAAACTTACCCCTTTAAAAACTGAGGCAGTTTTTAAAAAAGTGGCCAGAAATCTCCTCACATTGATAGGTGTGGGTCTATGGGCTTGTGACTGCTTCAACCAATAGAATATGGCAGAAATGACACTATATGACTTCTAATACTAGGTCATAAAAGGCATACAACTTCTGCCTGCTTCTCTTGGAATGTTAGTTATGGGAAAGTGAACTGCTAAACAGAAATGTGATTACTCTGAGATTTCCATGCTGGAGAAGCCATGTGTAGGCGCTCCAGTCAACAACCCCAGCCAAGCTCCCAGCTGACACCCAGCATCGACTGCCAGCCTTGTGAGGGGGCCATCTTGACACCCACCCAATTGGGTCTTCAGATGACTCCAGCACCACCTGGAATCTGATTGCAGGCAGTTGAGAGACCCTGAGCCAGAACCTCTCAGCCAAGCCTTTCCTAAGTTCTTGCCACCCCGAATTGTGAACCAAAAAAAATAGTTGTTTAAAGTTGCTACTGTGATTTGTTACATAGTACTAGTAGTTGGAACACGTACTAAGACATAAAGTATAAATCAACTGGGTCTTGCATCTCTCTAAAATGTACTATCTACATTTTTTTTAAAAGAGTGTAGACATAATTTGAACATCTTCGGGACAGTGAACATCTTATATCTTACATTGTGATTAATGTAGTTATGTCTTTGAGCTGCACAGTGAGTTGCAGAGAAGCTGTAGACTGCTCAGCTTGTAGAGTCTTATGCATACTTCAAGGTTTTCCTTTTCCCTTGCTGCCAGTATCATTTCACCACATCTGAATGTGCCACTTTTAACACGTTAAATCACATTTAGAATCATTGTGTTCACATTCAGGTACTATATTAGGGATATTTTCAACAAATATTTAGTGAGTGTTTACTTTGTGTTGGGCATTGTTCTAGGTACAAGATGAGGTGCTAAGCTTCAAGAGACAATGACTTTGTCAATCATGTATCCCCAGTTCCTAGAATCATACCTGGTGCTCACTAAGCCTTTGTTGAATGAATAGATACAGGACACTGTGTTGGATGGTCAGAGCATGTTCTCACAATGGAGTCTTGTCCTTAGGGGAGTGACCAGGATGGAGAAGGGGCAGGAAACCATGTTGTGGGAGAGTGAGGGAATTAAAGGGAGATGTTCAGCCTGGAAAAAAGAGGAGTTGCTTGAAGGAGGGAAGGAGTATCATGTGGAAAAGAAATAGTGCTAGATTTGAAATAAAGTGGATTTTCTTTTGTCTTTTATCAAATGGTGCCTAGGTGGGGTTTATCAGATAACTTGGCAGTGGCTGTTGTGGCTTAAGGATGTTGCTTGTTCAAATACAAGAAAGAAGCTAATGATGGAATTCATCAGGAAAAAGAAAAAATCAGACGTTGACTCATTGTGCCAGAATTATTGCTTCATGTTTTATGGTTTCTAAAACATTTTTGTCAACGATGTAGATGCAGGTTGTTAATTCATTTGAAATGTCACTGTTACAGAGAATAAGAAGGGCCACATGGAGGGGTTAGGTACCCTTGCCAGACGAGAAAAATATGAACACAAATACCATTTTGTGGTACAAACCTTTGGATAAAGTAGAGCATTACAGAAGATCCCTTGGCATTCCTTCTCTTTTGGGAGGGAGAGGGTTTGATTTATTGAGGTTTTTAATTCTTTAATGTTGTCATGGCAGTTTTAACACGTGGAGTTTCTTCTCAGCATCACCACCGTAGTCTCAGTAACTGAGTCAGGTCAAGCTTAATGCAAATAAGAAAACAGAAGCTCTTGCTCCAAGTTTCATAATAAGTTTAGGAGATGTTACAGCCACTTTTGTAACCAGAGTGTCATATTTTAGAATATATAGAATCTGATCATCCCTCAAAGTCAAGATCACTTTTTAATCTTCGGTTTCTCCCCAATAAATTCTTAAATTACTCTAGACTTTATATTGATGAATCTTTAATTTCTTCCTTGTTTTTTTTTTGTGTATTAAACAAGATTTTTGGCTATTTATAGTCTTTTGTCCATGCTGGGAAGACTGATTGAGTAAAGAATTAATTTAACTATTATTATCTCTTTTAGTTGGTGGTTAACCTGAAACACAAGGTAAACTTCATAAATTGACTTCCGTGGAGTACAATGATAAGTGTCAAGGAAGATTCAGAATGGACCAACCAAAGTCACATATGTTTATGATATTTATTCTAGGTAGTGACATTTTCAATAGTCCATCCCAATTTAGTTGTGTCATAGTGAAGATATTGGCAGCATCAGGGAACGTGAAAGCTCTTCTTCGAGTCAAGTTTCCGTTTTACTAAATTCTGCTGGCGTGATTTCTTTCAAAATTGAATTTGTTTCTTAGTGTGGCTCTAATATTAGATGGGTTTCCTTGGATATATGCATGAATATAGAGTTATAGTGTTATCCCTGATCTTATCTAGCTTAATGGAATTCTTAGAAAAGTATGTTCTTATTTAGGTAATTAAAAGATTCCACGAAAGCAAATATAGAAGCTATGGAAATAAAATTTGAGGTGATAAATTTCTGGTTGTGAATTCCTGCTTTGCTGCAGGGGTGATTTTGAAGGTGGAGGTGAGGACTAGGGGAAATAACGGCATTTTTAGGTGTCACTACAGATAGGTCTTCCAACAGGAACAGACCATGTGGATCAGTGTACCTGGTAAATCCCAGTCTCCATCCCAGCAACTTAAGGAATTCATGACTGTTGAAAGACAGTGAGCATATGACTGACATTTTCTAATTATTGATAAGAGAAAAAGGATTCTGTTTTCTCAATTATAAAACTTTGAAGACTTTAGAGAAGTTTAGAGGGAGCCTGGGAGCGAATTTGTGACATCTTGCTCAGAGAAGAACTGAGCTTGGGTTGTGTTTTTGTTTTTTAATATTGGGCTATGATACCTCCAAACTAAGCCAAGTACAGGTGTGCTTTGTTAGGCTGAAACCTAATCAGTTGGAAATGCAAACTGACATCATAATGGGACCAATCTGACATAAACACTTTATTTTTACAGCTTTCAGGCTGTTTTCTTCAGTTGTGCGTTTCAAAAAATGTGTACTCAGACTTCTTTTTAAAAATATTTATTTATTTATTTATTTTTAATTTTTTGGCCGCGCTTCACAGCATGTGGGATCTTAGTTCCCTGACCAGGGATCAAACCCGTGCCCCTTGTAGTGGAAGCACGGAGTCTTAACCGCTGGACCACCAGGGAAGCCCCAGACTTCTTAATTTACATCTCTGGGTATGCATATGCCCCATTTTTTTTCTGGCTCATTTTTGCTCACTTCCTGCTGATGAACTTGCTGTTTACTAAACACCAACTCCTAGAGGGCCAAGAAACTGGGTCTCAGGAACATCCTGAGTGGGCCTGTCCTGCTTCAGAATCTTTGGGCAGAGGGGGCCCAATGTAGAAGCTAGAAACCTTTTGTGTTACTTTTGTTTTGGTATGAAATGACTGAAGGAACAGACTGAAATGTATCTTGTCTTTTCCTTTAAACCTATGTAAGGTTAATAAGCAGATATGTAAAGTTGCCTCTACGTCATGAGCATTCTTGTGTCCCTCACTGTGTCATGATTTGCTATGGTCGGACCCAGAGGGTCAGATTCCTCAGCGTGAATATTGCTGTAGAGCACTGGGCATGGGCTGTGTGAACGCAACCGTGGAAGTGGCGTAAATTGGTTAAATCACATAACCCTGGGCGGCCATACAGTACATTGCCCTACTGCCATACCTGGGATAGACTATGATAAGGAATTAGTGGCATTTCAAATAACCAGTAAATTGAAGAAACTGGGTAAGTTAGGGGGGGAAGCACTCTCTGAGGTTACATTTCACCCAGAAGTTTATTCTAGCTTGTGATTCACAGAGAGGACGGCCTTTCTTGGCAGTCATTGCTCTATAGCCTCTTATCTTTGCAGAAGGAGCGACAGCAGTGGTCACCTCCTTAAGCGCCAGCATTGCACAGTTATTTGTAATTCAGTCTCTTGCCACAATTGTGAAATCTGAGTAGCAACGGGGTTTTGGTGAGTTTTTCTGTTTATTTTAATTAAAAAAAAATTTTTTTTTTTTTTGGTAGCTCATTTAATGGCTAAGTCTGCTCTGAACTGACGTGAAGGTATTTATGGTCTTTATTCACGTTAATAGGAATGTTCATACATTTTGTTACAAAAATATTGATGTATTTAACTATGAGATGCTGCTGCACGTCCTGCTAGAGCTGTTATTATATGATGTATGTATCATATTACCTTTCTAAAATTAAAAAAAAAAAGAATTCTAAATATCTCTGGCCTCAGATGTTTCAGAAAAGGAACTTAAGACTTGCACCTAACAGGAAGAAAAATGGCCATCAACATAGAAACACAGAAATGTTTCTAATTTGCATTTGTCCTAATTTCATATTTCAGGGGCTCTGAATTCTCTCTTGTTAAGTAGATGAGACCTGATATCGGGATGTTCCTATTCTGATAACTATCAGTGTGGAATATGTGGATTATAAATGGCCTCTTTCTAGCCCATTATAAATGATAAATCTAGGAAATGAAAGGAGCAAAGTGTCTGGATAGGGCTGGCAGCCATGGATCTAGTCATCCTTAGCTTCCAGTGGACTTAGTGCTTTGGTCAGGATGGGTGCCTCTTAGCTTTATGTAAAACTATGTATTCATTATATTAGTTGTATACAGGAATGTCTATACTTAGATTGACTACTTAGCAAATTTGCTATAATTTTTTCCATGTTGTGTGATTTCTCTTCTTTTCAAATAATTCATTATTTTCTTCATAAAGTTCCATAAAAAAAAAAAACCTTGAGATTTTAAAGGGAAGGTTAATTGGGAGATTGGGATTGACATGTATACAATGATGTGTATAAAATTGATGACTGATTAAAAAAAAAAAAGATGCTAAAAGCAAAAAAAATAAAGGGAAGGTTACTTGGGTCAGATGGACTCGACATCTGTTTCTGATGGTGTCCAAAGTGCATGCAGATAAGCAACGGGCCTGTGGAACAAATCTTACTCCTTCTTGTTGTGTTACATGTTACATAGAGAAATGTGAGCAAGATACAGCCTAGTGTCCATAGAGCCATAGATGTGGATACAAGTAACTATTAAGACAGTCTAGCTTTGCAATTACGACAAGTGGAGTGAAGTGTGAGAAAGAAAGTTGGAAAGGAAGGTTGGGTCAGAATTGGGGAGGGCCTCGAATGTTGCTACTGCAGAGTTGGACTTTTATTTTGTATATCAAATGATATACACGACTTTTGCATGTAGAAGAATTCCATGTGATGATATGTGTTACACTTCAAATAACTAAATGTATTATGTTATGTTAGATTAGCTATCTCTTCTACTAGATGCTGATACGGACAAGTGAAAGTTGGTGCCAAAAGTTATGAAAATGTGAAGGGAGAGAAACAAAATGGAGGAAAAGTATCTATTACATCTATGTTTTTTCTTTCTGCAATTCGAGAACCGATTGCCTCATTTGATTTTTGTGGTGGGAACACCTCGACCCATCTCATGGGATGTAGGCGCTGTAAGAGCTGGACTTGAAAGCCAGTGCTCTGGGCGGTGATGAGTCACTGCAGATCTTTGCAGAGAGGAGTGACGTGATTGGAGAGGTGCTCCAGGAGTATTATTTTGGAAACTGTTTATGGATGGCTTGAGCAGCGAGAGCCCAGTAGTTGGCAAGCTGGTATATACTGTTAAGAGCTCAATATTTTATCTTCCTTTTCCATTCTCTTCATTCCAGCTCACCTTCAACACTGCCACCAATCTAATCCTCTGCAAAAACCCTTGGGTTTCCTACCATGTGTAGGATAATGCAGTCCAAGCTTTTAGCATGGTGTTCAAGATTGTTTCTAGACTCATCTCCCTTCATTTCTTCCCTGTCCTGTATGAACTTGTTCTCCAGCAGGTCCTTAAATTTTCTGTGCTTGCAGGCAGTCTCTCTGACTGAAGTGACTCTCAACTCTTCCCCTTTTTCATTTGGCAGAAGCTCAAATATGAGCTTTCAAGCCCCAGATCCAGGGTCACTCTTTGTCCAGAATCCTTCCGTCTTCCCGCTCCTAGACAGAATTGGTTATTGACTCCTGCATCTACTCCCAGGACTCTGTGCTCACTGGTGGTATATGGATGTGGCTTGGCGTATTACAGTTTTGACCTTGTTAAGAGCAGGATCTTTGTCTTGTGCATCTCGAGGACCCTGGAACCCTTTTGCATAATTTTAGCACAGGGTCTATGGTCACTGAAGGTTGTATTACAAGAATTTTTGTGTGTGTGTGTGTGTGTGTGTGTGTAAATTGTGAGAGGAAAAGTTAGCCCTGAATACAGTTTGTACTCATGTCTCAGCTTCCTTTGAAAAATGTACACATATTCTAACACACTGAACTTCAGGGGGAAGGCGTTTTCAAGTTCATCTTTTACAAGAACCATAAAGATGATTGATATTGTGTTTTAGGGGGGTGATAGGAAGGATTATACTGGGGATTTCAAGGCTAACTTTTCAGCCAGGAGAAACCTAAGAGTGAATTAGGTGGTGATAAAAAAAAAATTCCTTCCTTGAGAATATATATACTTTTGTGGGGTCTTTCCCCCTGAGTTATTAAAGCAATTCTTACTCACTGCAAAATAAACATCAGAAAAATGAAATAGAATTTTTAGAAGAATATTAAACTTTGGCGTTTTTGGACTTTTTCTCTGGTCACATAGAGACATATAATTGTATAAAAATGGGATCATCCTGTTATAAATACTGTTTTGTAACTTTTTAAAAAACCTGACCTGTCTTGAACATGTATCCATATCAAGCAATTGAGCTTCATCATCATTCTTTTTAAATTCCGGCATAACTTATATTCTAAATTGTATAAATCTCATGTGCACAGCATAACCACCACCCAGAGCAAGTTATAGACATTTCGATTACTGCAGAAGGCTCTCTTTTAGTTCCTTTGTGATGATGTAACAGTTCTGGTGGTGGTTACGTGAATTAGTGTACATGTGATAAAATTTTATAGAACAATACACAGTACACATACGTGCACACAGGTACACATGCACACAAAATGAGTGCACGTAAAAACTGGTGAAATCCAAACAAACTCTGTAGTCTAGTTAACTGTATTGTGCCAATGTTAATTTCTTGTTTTTGCCTACAGTTATATGTATAGCACGTTACCATTGGTAGGAGCTAGGTGAAATTTACACTGACCACTCTGCACTATTTTGGCAACTTCTTGTGATTCCGTAGTTTTTTTAAGTTAGAAAAAAAATGCCCTTATTCCTGTTTTATTATTTTAATGGATGTCTTATAGGTTATTGTATAAATATGCAATAACTTATTTAACCAATTCTCTGTCCAGAGTTTTGACTAGTACAAGCAACTTTGTGATGAGCAACCTTGTACATATTTTTCAAAAATAGTTTACGTATTTTCTTATCTTAATAAAGAGTCACCGTAAGGTTCTTTTAAGTCATTTTCCAATGACTATATACAATTTTCAAGATCATGCGTTAAATAAAATGAGGCAAGCCTGTCCAGTGGGGATAATTAAGTGTCCTAGGTAGAAGGTATTTCAGCTATTATAATTTCTGGCTTTTCCACCTGCCTGTTGCCAAGGATGAGGGGTGTTGAACTCTGCTCCAAGGAATAGACGATATAAATGAAAGTGCCGCCTAATTCAAACACAGGTCCTTACATTTCTTCTCAATGTAAGCATAAAATATTTCTAGAAAAGATTCATTCAAAGGTAAGCTGCATGGCAAACTCAGTTTTACAGTCTTTATTTCAAGGATAAAGCCATATGAGTAGTTATGCCAAGTTTTCCTGTATTGTTCATCCAAATTTCTAATCTGATTTTGAGAAGACCAGCATGGACACAGGCTTCTTGAAACCATAATGTGCTTTACGTTACTCCTCAGTGGTTGAGGGCAAAGATAGGTATGTTTTTGGCAAAGCATATGTTAAATGAAGATTGTTTCCGTTTTGGACCCTGCAGGTACCTTATACTCTAACAGTTGCTGAAGTTATTTTTTCTTGTTGCTGTTTTTGACAGCAGTTTTCATTTCACTTATATTTTATTACTGACAATTTTGTCTTTGATCCAAGGAACTCGGTTATTTGTCATTAAAGCGTCTAACTCAGACACATGAGAAGACTATAATGAAAACATTATTGCTTCTCATATCCAGCAAAGAAGACTTAACACTTGTCAGTAGGATTGGTGAAGAGCATGCTGTGTTTATTTGTGTAATATTTGAATAAAAATTTGTTGAGGTAATTGATATTGGTGCTTTTCAAATGAGACCTGCATTGAAATGGTGAGATTTAACTTTTTACACATAAAAAACTGCTCTCACATGACCTTATTTTCTATCACTTTCACACTCTTACTTTTGATTACAGCTGAGAAAAATGGACTGTCTCTCATATTCTCCTTTTAGAGCAATTACACATATGGTCTGCCTTTTCTCATCAGCCCCATTGCATTCTGTCCTTTCCTTCTTTTAAATTTTGCTTTTCTCATTTTATCCATGGAGCTATTTACAGACTAAAGCAATGTAATGCCAACAAGCCTTAGAATTTATTGTTTTACCCTTTCTATTTATGCCATTTGTAACTCTTACATATATTTTTGTATAGGTATCTTTGGCTGAAATTCCAAATTTTGATAGCAAAAGCAGATAGTTATTAACTTTATGAATTACCCATCTGTTTCTTTTCTCTTCTCATAACCAGTTATGTAACCATTGACCTCGGATAAGAACTGGGAGCATTTGCAAATACTTGCCTAAACTGGAATTTAAAATAAATGACTTATGGAAAAGCAAATTTTCTTTTGCATAACATCCTTAAAATTTTGCTCAACTATTAGTTTTCTTTGGGAACAAAAGTATAATCAGAAATATCATTGACAACCTAAGTGTTCTGTATTGTGGGGTAAAACCTAGTTTGGGTTTTTAGAGTGGCCTACGCTTGTCAGTGTCTTTATAGTTTTCTTCATGTTTTTCTTCTCCTTTACATGGTCTGCTTCTTTTAAACTATTATCAACTTCAGATGCTGTTTTGCCCATGAAAATTTTCAGTAAATTTTGGGAGTAAATCAGAGTCCATTGAGAGAGAGAATGTTCTAAAGGGCTGTGTTTGCATGGTTGCTTTTTGCCTTCACACGTCTGTTGCTTTTGAACTCTGGGACAGTGTTAATAAATTGTCAAGCTGAATTGCCTCATATTTGATTCCCTTTTTGGGAGTTTGCAGATGGTACTAATGAGCTTTCCCTCCTTGAACACGTGTAATGAATGTCCTCTTTAGTCTCCATTTTAAACTTGAGCGGTGAAACCCCCTCTCAGCTGGGCCCAATTCTGCAGGCACCTGCCTGCCTGGCCTGTTATTACTCCACGAATCATTGCTGGCCTTATTAAACTATTTTGGGTAGCAGCCTTTCCATTCCCCTCCCATGAACCATGAAGACTGGAGCTGCTGCAGCAGCATGGTCCCAGTGTGGAATCGGAATGTGAAGGAAGGAAGGGTCACTGGTTTGTAATACAGCATCCCACCTTACGGAACAGCAGGGTGTCTGCCCATTGAGGCCCCTCGGTGTCTTGACATTTTTCTTTTGTTTTTCAAAAGAAAAGTTTAGTTTTGAATATCTAGCATTTAAACTGCTTGACTGTAAGGCAGTTTGGTCTCCCTACCCCCAGCCCCCTTTTCTTTCACTTTCTCTAGCACGTCCACGATCCTGGTTTGGGTTGGTAGTCTCCTTGCTCTTGTATTCTGAACTGCCTCGGATCCATAGACCCACAGTGCAAACCTGGACCAGGAAAAGCAGCATAACACAGTGGATAAGGAGGAGGCCCCCAGTCAGACACGCCTGCATTTGAATCTCAGCAATGGTGGGCAAATGACCTCTTTTAGGTTGAAATAGGCAAAGTGTGGCCAACCTCAGGCTGGTTGGTTACAGGGATGAAGATAAGACATGTAAGAACTAGTTAATGGGAAAACTGACCACTGGTCAGTACTAATCAGTAGGGGAAGTCCTCTGGCCTGTGTTAAGGAGACATTATAATTCATGTAGTCTAAATGTTTCCTTTTAAAGATCAGTCACTCAGACCCAAGGAGGTTGTGCTTGCCTGATGGCACATAGCTCTACATGGATGAGCAAGGGTGAGAACTCAGCTTTTCTAACTCCGAGTCCAATGTGTTTCCATTATACCACATAACTTCCCCATATGTTATTGGTTCAGGGCCATATTTGAACTGTTCTCAGCCTTACTGATGGAGGTATTTGTCATTCATCAGAAAATACTTTTTCCATCAGCTGCTGTTTTGTACTTCTCTTCATTTCCTAACCCTTTAAAAAAGAAAGATAGCAGACAATGTATTAGCTTCCTGTTGCTGCTGTTACAAACTAAATTGTTTTAAGCCACAAGTTTAGTGGCTTAAAACCACTAAATACAATAAGTATTTATTCCCTTACAGTTCTGGAGGTCAAAAGTCTAAAAAGTCTAAAATCAATCAAAGTATCAGCAGGGCTGTACTCTTCCTGGAGGCTCATGTGGAAAACCTTCTTCTTTGCTTTCTCTACCTTCTCGAGGCTACCTGCATTCCTTGGCTCAAGGTCCCACATCACATCTCCTTGTCCATCATCACATCTCATTACATTGCATTCTACTAACTCTGATCTGCTTCTCTCTTATAAGGACCCTGTGATTACACTGGCCCCTCATGGGTAATCCTGGATAATCCATCTCCAGGGCTTTAACTTAATAATATCTCTGCAAAGTTCTTTTTGCCATAAAAGGTAACATTCACTGGTTCCATGGATTAGGATGTGGATGGATTTGGGGGCCATTTTTCTACCTACTACAGACAGACACCTGCCTTACGACCCAGAATTCCCAAACTGTCCTTCTTTTTCACCTCTAGTTCTGAATGTTTCCAAATTAAGTCACATTTACCAGTCTGCTCACATACATTTTTTGCTAGCCATTTACTCTCCTCCCTCTGTGTCCCATAAGGAATTTCTTCTTTTAGACTAGACCTATTCTAGAAATGGGAGGCACTGACACCACCCACTCAGATGACTGCTCATACTTCTCAGCAGTGGTTGGGGAATGGATTTCTGGGAGCATATCCACAGCCCACTTTGTACCTCTGAACATGTGCTTCCTGTGAGAATGTTAAATAATTTTTGGAATTTGCAAAAGTCAAGTTCAGATTCTGCCATGTATGTATTTGGGATTTGGATTAGGAGAGATTTGCCCGCCTCTGTTTGGATATAGGTCATATTTGAATTATTGTTAGCAGAAATATCATTGGTGAATTTGTTTAATCAGGGGTCCTTCTAAACCTAGGGTCCCTTAAAGGCTCCATGGAAGGCCTTCATGGAGGTAGATCTCTTGGGGCTGTGAAAAGCCATATGATTGTTCTTCTGGAAAGACTGGACCATACCTCTCATTAGATTTTTAAAGAAGTTAGTGACCCAGGAAAGGTTAATGACCAACTGAATTGATGGTGGGTGGATTCCTTTCCATTTCCCCAATAGGTAAAAGGCCCTTGGAAGTACACTGCATATATTTTTTTCATATGTAATGTGATCTTTTTTTAGCTGCAACTCAACTTTCCCCATTCCTGTTGAAATAGACATCCCACTGAAGCCCATGTCTTTTTTGCTGTCAGCAATAAAAGTTTTATTTTATTTCTTCTGGCATATACCGAGATATCTTTGGAGCAAGATATGGGAAACCTTTGTTAAGTGTAATCTGTGTCTTGAATAGGCAATATATAATTCGTTTAGACAGGAATTGAAGATAAAAAGTGTTGTTCTCCCCCCACCACCCCCAAACCCCCCTGAACACCAGATGTTTTATTGGCATTTTTTTTTCAGCACATATTTCTTTGGAACTGAAAACTAATTTCCTTTAATGTCTTGCCATGCCTTTCCCTCTCACCTTTGATCACCATTTACCCTTTCTTCTGACTCCTTAAGTTTCCTCTTAAAGAATGTGTGGTATTTTCCTGCCTTTATCATTAACTTTGCCTCACCTTGCCTTATGGGAACCCAAAGGATGAGGACTAACTTGGAATTTGCTTAGTTTCCATACATTGCTAGATATGTGAAGCTTAACAAGAGTAAAGGAGTATTGTATATGCGTAAGGCAAAATAGCGAGTGAAACCCAATGGTTTGCTGTTTGATTCACTCCATACAATTTAAAGCTTAGTGAGCAAAACATAAATGACCAAAGGGGATTATTTATGCTTCCTGGATCATAAAGGTTTTTTAAAAACAGGTGCAATTTGGAATTAAGCTCCGATGACTGTGAAAGGGAGTTCATTAAGCTTCACTGATTTGGCAGAGCAGATCTGACACACCAGGCAGAGGAGGGAGCCTTACATTAAATAAAATCTCCTTTCTTGATGAGTTCTTCTTCCTTTTTTTTTTTTTTTTGTTTGTTTGTTTGTTAATATGTGGTGTTTTGAGAGAATTATTCCTTTGGCATTAAATAGGATATATACAAAATCTCTTTGAAAACTTTGGGACATTATGCAAAAATAATGCTTAACTATTATGAAAGGAATATGTTGCCTTCGACAGAACTCATTTATGTTCATTTTTGTTTAGAACAAGAATATAAGTCTCATTTGGCCTGACTTAACCACTTTATCGATAGGAAAACATTGAGGTCAGGATAGATGGTCTTTATAGCATTATGCAACTATTTATTGACAAAGTTGGTGATAAAATTCAAGACTCCAGAAACGGACCCAGTGATCTTTTATTATATCATATTGCTTGTGTTCTATAGAAAGAGGAAAAGGTTGAAAGTTGAAGGACATAGATTTCATAACCTTGTAAATGAAACCACAGTGAGGTATACCTGCACACCCACCAACATGGCTGAAACTTATTATGTGTTGGCTTGGACATGGGGCAGCTGGAGCTGTCAGCATGGCTGGTGGGATGGCTGGTGGGAGTGTAAAAAGGCACAGCCACATGGAGAGCAATTTGGCAGTTTCTAACATTAAACACACTTCCCTTCAGCCTAACAGTTCTGCTCCTATGCATTTACCCAAGAAAGACCTATGTATAACTGTTCATAGCAGCTTCGTTAGAACCACTAAAAGCTGGAAACAGCCCAAATGTTCATCAACTGGTAAAGAGACAAATTGTGGTATACTTATTTATTCCATGGAATACTACTCAGCAGTGAAAAAGAAGGGACCACTGATATAAGCAACATGGTGGCTGAAACTCAGAAACATTGTTGAGAGAAAGAAGCAGCAACAAAAAGAGCATATTCTGCATGATTCCATTTATATGAAGTCCTGAAACAGACAAGATTAATCCTAGTGATAGAAATCAGAGGTGGGAGTGTGGGAGTTGACTGCAAAAGGGCATGAGGATACTTTCTGGGTGGGGGAAATATTCTATATGTTGCTTGAAGTGGTGGTTATATAGGCATATACATTTGTCCAAACTCATCAAAGTGTACATTAAAAGGGGGCATTTTATTGTATGTAAATTATACCTCAATAAAGTGATTTTTTAAAGGGACAGGATAATGAGAAGTTAAGGTGCTGAACAGCAAAGCACAGATGGTATAAAGCATAAAATATTTTTACCATGCCATTGAATTTTCTCTGGTCCCATTTTCTCTCTCAAAATTGTGGTCCTTCTGTTACTGTCCCCTTGCCACTTGTCTGAGAACACATATAACTATAAGCCAGCATACCATTGTGGAAAAAACTGAACAACTTGCCCATGCACATTTCCACGAGCGAGTTTCTTCTGTGCTTGAGGATATTTTGCCAACTTAAGCAGTAATCATGGGAATCATTTAGAGCTTCCATTATTAATTCTTCCTTAGTTACCAAAATTTTACCAGTATAACTATATATGCAAATAAAATAATACCCAGAGAAATGCCAAGTGTTTTTCTGTTCTCTACGAGGAAGTTTAGAGGGTTTGTAGACTGAGTAGGTTGAATTTATAGCCATATTCTCTGCTAGAAAAATCTAAAAATGAAAGCATTGGCATCCCAGTTGGTGTTCTGAGTCATATTTTAAATCCTGTAAGCCTGTAGCTTTGCAAAATGCTATTCAGAAAACTCTAAACTGCATATACAATATATCTTCGTCTTGCCAACTCCCCTGCCAGCTTCTTTCAAAGATTTCTTTCATCAGTATCTAAGGCTGGAATTGAAGTCATGTGGTTCCCCTTGAAATAAGTTCTAGACATAAGATGAGAGCAGCATTGCTTCTAACTGAATCAAAGATTCCCCAGAGCTTTCTCTTTAGTGTACTTGAGGATTATTAAGTAACTCTTAGAACCCAAGGCACACAGTGGAGAATCTAATTGAGTAAACACTAGTGATTATATTCATTCAAGTTTTCTTTTGCTCAACTAAAACAAGATAATGTCATCAGTATTCCTTGTTATAGTTTTGGCTACATTGCCTTCACATGGTGCATTTATTAGTTAGTTCACTGGAAATTTATTAAGTACCTACCGTATGACAAGTATTTTGTGAGGCTGCAGGGTATGAAGATGAAAAAGAACAGTGTCTTCCCTCCAGGAGCTTACAATTCAGTAAGGAGACAGACGTGCAAACAGAATTTTTCTTTGTATTAAATGCAGTTGCTAGAATAAAGTATGTGCAAGGGCAGCCTGGTGTGTGCCAGCCTGGGAATGTTAAGTCCATTTGATCTAATGTGTCATTTAAAGCCAGTGTTTCTTTATTGATTTTCTGTCTAGAAGATTTATCCATTAATATAGTGGGGTATTAAAGTCTCCTGCTGTTATTGTGTTACTGTCTCTTTTTCCCTTTAGGTCTGTTAATACTTGCTTTATATATTTAGGTGTCCCTATGCTGGGTGCATAAACATTTACAAATATCGTATCCTCTTGTTGGATTGACCCCTTTATCATTGTGTAATGATTTTCTTTGTCTCTTATTACAGCCTTTGTCTTAAAGCCTGTTTTGTCTGATATAAGTATTGCTACCCCAGCTTTCTTTTGGTTTCTGTTTGCGTGGAGTATCTTTTTCCATCCCTTCACTTTCAGTCTGTGTGTGTCCTTGCATACGAAGTGAGTGTCTTGTAGGCAGAGTAATGATGGGTCTTTTTTTTTTTTTAATTCATTGTGCCATGCCACTCTGTGTCTTTTGATTGGATAATTTATTCCATTTGCATTCAAAATAATTATTGATAGGTATGTACTTATTGCCAGTTTGTTAATTCTTTTCTGGCTGTTCTGTAATTCCTTTGTTCCTTTTTTCTTCTCTTGCTCGCTTCCTTTGTGATTTGATGATTTTCTGTAGTAGTGTGCTGATACTCCTTTCTCTTTTTCTTTTGTGTGTCTGGGAATGTTAGGGAGGAGTGGATAGAAAGCGTCATTGGAGCTGCAACCTCAAGGGGGACTACTCTGCCATGTGTACATTGGGGGCAGGGCAGCTGCTGCAAAGGCTCAGGGGCGGTTTGTGGGGAACTGCAAGTGGATTAGTGTTGCCGGAAGGTGAAATGTGAGGTGGATAGTTACGGGAATCAAGGCTCGTGTGTAGCACAGAAGACCTGAGACTTCCTTTTGTAAGTCGGTAGTTCTCAATCCTGTGCATTTTAGTCGTCTGGAAGGATTTTAAAAAAATGTTCTTACCTAGATCCCAGGACGGTTGAATTGCCATCTTCAGGAAGAGGACGTGAGTGTGCATTTTTCTTTAAAATATCCATGGATGGGACTTCCCTGGTGGTCCAGTGGTTAGGATTCCGGGCTTTCACTGCTGTGGCCTGGGTTCAATCCCTGGTCAGGGAACTGAGATCCCACAAGCTGCGTGCGGTGGCACAGCCTAAAATGAAATGAAATAAATCTATGGATGATTCTGATTTGCAGCCAGACATCTATTATTTGTAGGTAATGAGTGAACACTGAAAAAATTTGAACAGGGGCATGACATGACCTGACTTGTTCTAACTGCAGGCTAGAGAGCTTTTTATGAACTGTTGTCCACTGCTTCTGTAGCTGCAAATAGGTCGCTATCATTTTCCTCAATTCAGATTACACTTAGGGGGTAATTGTTCTAGATATAAAGAAATAATAGGTTCTAGTTACCACTGCATACCAATCCCTGTGATAGGAGCACATCTAGTAATTGTGTCTTCCTCTTCGTCACACAAGTGCAAAACTGAGGGCTGATAAGGTTTCCCTCCACAGCTATTTAAGGATCACTTTAATGAAACAGAATAAGCTTTTTATCTTTCTAACTCCAGCTCTGCCATCCTGTCTTAAAAGTGATCCACGGAAACCAAAACAGTTATTCTACTCAACCTTTCCATGTCACAAAGATGGGTACAGTAATGGCTGTGAAGTTGGACTTGTCTACCGAGCCAGCTCTCTGAGCTCTAACCACAGTAAAGTGTAAAGGAGGAAGCCTGACTTAAACACACCGTTAGGAGAAACCCACCTCTCTTCCCGCTTTTCTCCTCCTGGATGTAACCCAGTGACACTGTTTGCTGCAGTGATAGAGAAAGGCAGTGATAACGTTCCCATCTGAATGGGGACCCTGAGTGCATTTGTAGCTCTGAGAAGCTGGAGATCGCTCTTGCAGGGAGGGATGTCTTCCTCAGGAGTTTAACTTGGAAGGAAAGCCATCCTTGTAGAACTCATTTGAGACATTCAGTACCTCTCCCTTCAAGCAGGCCTGCCTACTGGCCGTTTGGAAGGAAGAAAGTTTTTGTTATGAATTGAGAGGCCCGGCCAGGAGAGATGTGGAAACCATCTTGGGTCTTAGAGTATTTGGGCTGGAATTGAACTATTTCTTCTGTTCTTGAAAAGGTGTCTGACCACATATTACTATAGGTGGGCATCCTTCCTAGTGTTCCAAGGTCCAGACGGCAAATAACAAAGTCAGGTAAATATACCGACCTCACCTTCTCCACATGCTTCTGGGGTTTATGTTAAAAGGGGAAACCGAGGGGAGTTTGTTATGGTAGCCGTAGGTCAGTGAAAGGCCTACCAGGATAATTTCTGATTCAGCTGTTGGTTCCTGTGTTCATATATATGGAACTTAAAACACCACACTCTGTATTCATGCCATTTAGTAATCTTTAATAACATTTTTTGAACATTCATTATATGTATGGGTTCACTGTGTTCTTATGTTATAAATATCCGAAGACATATATAAAAGTGATAAATTTTTATGCCCCCTCCCTTGTCCCTTTGCATATACATGCATATGCACATAAAAAAGAAGTGAGAAAGAGAATCTATATAGCTGATTTGTATCATCCCTAAAGAAAGGAAACAACCAACCAGCCTGCCACAGGACAAATCTGATTCCCAAGCAGAACCTTGAGCAGCACAGACATAGATCTAAATATCCCGGGAGGAAGGGGGATCTTTTTGGACATGGAACAGTCTTCTGACCACCATCAGTTTGGTGAATGCTCAGATAGGCCTCGGGGCAGCTGATTAAGCTGGAGATCATTGACATCATCAGAACATTTAAAAACGGAATTGGCTGCCTCAGAAAGTCATAAGTTGCCCAGCAGAGCATCCACACCAGTTAAACCCAGCCTGACACAAGGTAGGCAGGCACTGAGGAAATGTTAGGAAATTAATGTCAGAGTGACAATATTAGCAAGGAGCTTAACTGGGTGACCTTGGTTCTTCAAGTTGGCAATTCTGTGTAGGAATCCATACTGGATACTACAGTTATAGGAAAGTTACAACTCGAGAAGAACAAGTACAAAAGTGTAAGGGGTAGACTCTTAACTACTCCCCCTACCATTTGATTTTAAGTGATTAAATATATCATCTTGAATATATTCTCATTATAAAAATGTTGAAAGTACAGAAAATTAATAAGCAAAAGAGAGGGAAAAACCCCCTTTGATTTGCCATCCAAATGTAGCCCCTATTATCTCTTTGAGCATTTCCTGTGATTTTTATTTTCAATATGCATTTTTACATAGTTCTGTGCACTTTTATATTTAGTATTTTTCTTTAAACACGAATAATTTACATGTTATATTCTTCACAAAAATCTTTAGAAACAATATTATTCATTATATAAAATAATATATTCTAGTCCCAATTTGCTCAACTTATCCTCTAATGTTGGGCATTAAGGTTGTATCCACTTTTCCCCTATTATGAATCTTGAGTAAGATTCATAATAGGGTAAGACTATTTTATAGCATTTTGATAACAGTCATTAAATAGGTTTCCCAAACATTTTTATTTATTTATATCGCTATCAGCAATATGTGTCAAAATCTGCCAATCCCTCCTCTCATTGGGTTTTTTTTTTTTTTCCAATTAATTAATTTATTTATTTATGGCTGTGTTGGATCTTCGTCTCTGTGCGAGGGCTTTCTCTAGTTGTGGCAAGTGGGGGCCACTCTTCATCGCGGTGCGCGGGCCTCTCACTCTCGCGGCCTCTAGTTGCGGAGCACAGGCTCCAGACGCGCAGGCTCAGTAGTTGTGGCACACGGGCCTAGTTGCTCCACGGCATGTGGGATCTTCCCAGACCAGGGCTCGAACCCGTGTCCCCTGCATTAGCAGGCAGACTCTCAACCACTGCGCCACCAGGGAAGCCCCTCTCATTGGGTTTTGATACTCAAAATTACTTTCTTATTTCATATGTGAAAAATAGTATTTCAAACTGGATCAAGAAAGGGGGGATTTTATTGGACTGATGCAGGGGTAGCTCACAGAGCCCTTGGGCAGGAAGCTGGAGGCACAGCTGGAACTTGGCAGGGCCTTAGACACGGCAGAGATCCATCCGGTCCTCCATTCTCCCCACCAGGCCGCCCATCCCCGTTGGCCTCCCCATCTGATTTGTCTCTCTCTGTGCATCTGTTACTTTGCTTCTGGCTCTGTCTCACTGCATGTGTGTGTTGTCTGTCTGTCTTCCTGTGTGTCTCACTCTGCCTTTCTCTGTGTCTCTGGTCTGCCCGTCTCTCCTCGTCTGTCAGTCCCTCTCTCTGTCTACAGGCCCTGCCATCCTGCTTTCCCTGCTTTTTCCCTCTCATCTCTGCTTTCCCAGCACCTGGTGAAAAATAGCACCTCCCCCAAGCCCCCCGACCCCTGTCCCCGGCAGTCCCACATGTCTTTAAGTTCAGTGGCCATCAGAGGCTGCCTTGGTCCCTGTGTCTACTTATGAATTCTGGACAGAGAGAATCTGGTTGGCTCAGCTTGGTCAGTGCAGTGGCTGCCCTTGGTGTGGGTCATCCCAGTGGCCAGGGAGGGGCGGGGCACGGGGCGAGGCTGGTTCTCAGAGAGAAGGGTGCTGAGGAGAGGAACCCTGTTGTAAGTGCCTGTACTAAGACTGTAGTCCTGACCCCCCAGACATGATGAGCTGCCTCCTGCAAGTGTGCCCTGTGTTCTTTTGTGGGCCTATTAAAGAAAGGAGTGAGATTAGTGAAGACCCTCTCTTGATAGATAGTCTATCACGATTGACAGAAACTATCTTCTAGGAATGTATTTGCTGTCCCTAAAGTGAAGAATCGGCTTAATTGGTCCCTCTCTGATACTGTGTGTGTGAAGGGGGTGTGGCGCAATACTGCAGAGTATCCTGATGGTCACACTTACATGTTTGCTTTTTCTTTTCTTCTGGTTCTCAAACTGTCACTCAGCCCTTCCTTCCCCACCCCCCCCTCCTTTTCTGTACTGACCCTAAGGTAATAAGGGAACTTTGAATTCAGAATTAGCCCTCTGGTTTTCTGTAAGGAGGATGATCCGTCACTCTCACCCAAGAAGCTCTGGGTCAGTGAGAGTGTGGCCGGTTGTTAGAGGAGGAACCGAGATCCTTGACCTGAAGTTCTGAAGCAGGACTGGGGAATGAAGCACAAATAGCAGGGTTGACAGCAAGGCTGTGAATCAGAACCAGGTGGTCAGGCTAGAATGAGGTCAGACTGAGGATGGGGCCTGAGCCAGTAGCTCAGTGTAAGTCTGAGGAGGGCCGGAGGAGGGACAGGGAGATGGCGAGAGAGGGGCTAGGGAGGGCGTCCCGAGTTATTACACACTCCCAGCTCTCATTTGGGGTTCACTGTAATGGTGACTCACATAATGCATTCCGTTTCTTTGATTGTTTAATGGGTGATATGTATTTGTGAAACCACATTCTGAAGGCACCAAAGTATCCACTGAAAAGTTAATTTCCTTCCTACTCTGGTCACTCAGCCACACAATTCCCTGGGCGAGAATGATTCCCTGGTTAAGGAAATTGAGGCACAAAGAGGCAAATTGCTCAAGGTCACTATCACAGTGTATGTAAGTTATTCTAAGGTATTTTTTAAAATAAATTACATCCACAATACTAATGAACTTAAAGGTACAGAGATCCCACACATCTTTGAGGTGCCCACTATGTACAGCCTCTGTGCTGCGTGTAGGACACAAGGGTGATGAAAAACAGAATTTGTATTGACCACAAGAGACATTGAGAAGTTGCTGAAAGTCACTACTTTTCATGTATCTTCCCTATGAAATATATTTTTTTAAAAATCCAGTAATTTGACTTTCTGTATGCATATTGTATTTCAACAAAAAAATATTTTAAAAAGTTCTGTAATGAGAAGTCTTGTTTGCTTTCACTTCTGGATAAGCAGACGCTTACTGAAATTAAAACTTTGGGAGAGCAGCAAAAAGCCACAGGCCCTCGCAGTCACAGAGAGATCCCCTGTGAAGGATTCATATGTCTGAATGGGAGTGGGGTGGGTTTCCCATGTGGCCCAGGGCCTGTTTGTTCACCAGTTTAGGATATCTGGGGAAGGACAAGACCAGAGAGTGTGCACCCTATTTCCCCATGCTGCAGCCGGGGCACTGCCACTATTGAGCTACGTTCGGAGTTGAACTTGGAAGACATTTTCCCCCTCTAGGAAGTGCCATCAACTTTCTGCTTCACATGCATTGCATTGGTCTCCCTGGTCTCACCTGGGTATGTGACCACAAGCTAACAGATTTCTATGAGAAAATGTGTTTCAAGTTTCAAACAGCTGATTTATAACTACCTCTTGGGAATATAACCTCTCAAAATTTGGAATTATCTGTGATTGCTCCATTTATCTTGCTCTTTTGACTGCAGACAACGAATTGCAGGCTTTTCATTAGCTTGGGTGGTTCTTTTGACTTGTGATGGGTTGGTCTGTGTGAGTATGTGTGTACACGTGCATATCTATTTTAACCTACATGGTGGTATTTCTGAGAATTAGAGATGTAGTAACTTTTTTTTTTTTTTTTTAATGTGGGCCTGAGTCATTGCTAAATGTAAAGCAAGCATACAGATCAAAGATCAACCAACTGTTTTGGAGCTTCAAGGTCAGTTTAACGTCACATCCAGATTTGAGCTTGAAGGTCATCATTTTAACATCATGTCCAGATTTGGCTTTTAGTCATTCTGTCAGGGTTTTAATTAGACCCCTGATTGCTTGTAAATAGGCCCTCAGTCACCTAAGCCAGTACTGCCTACCACGATAGAAGAAAGCCTTTGAGGTCTTGGAGGACCCATGTTTCATCTTTGGATATGATTGTCAACAGCCTCTCAAATGAGGAGTCTCCACAATCTATTTGTGAGTTCTAGGATGACTAATGTGGCAGCCAGGATTGACAAGTCTTGACATAATTCATATTGGTGTTTCCATGTGTTGGAGTTGACTTTGACCTTTGACTTGCTGTTTCATTCTTTCCTTTCCATGAGGTCACTAGAGCATATGGATTCTGAAGACTTCATAGAGCCCAATCTGAAGTTATAAGCTCCCATGTTGATATAATTTTGTTCATTTGTTTTCAGTTGAGTATGCTATTTTAGTCATGGTGGAGTTCTCAGAACTTTCCTATTGAAGTTTATTTATCTTTCAATGCACAGAATAGTCCTTTATTTTTTGAATCTTAAGACTAGATCCCAGTGTTACATATCTGATTCAGCAAAAGTAGATTCACCTCAATGCCAGTGGTTTTTGTGGGAGAAACTACATAACTAATATCAGATTCTATTTGATTCAAAGATTATTTTTGGGAGGGTAAGATATTTTTTATTGATATATTATTCACATACCACAAAATTCACCCTTTTGGAGTATATAAGTTTATCATACTAAGTGAAGTAAGCCAGACAGAGAAAGACAAATATCATATGATATCACTTATATGTCGAATCCAGAGTATATAAGTCAGTGATATATTTTTTAGTACATTCACAAAGTCGTGCAACTGGAATTAGTTCCAGAACATTTCCATCATCCCCAAAACAGATCCCAAGTGCTGGCAAATACTTATCTACTTCCTATCTTTATAGATTTACTTATTCTGGGCATTTCATGTAAATGGAGTCATACAATATGTGGCCTTTTTTATCTGGCTTCCTTCACTTAGCATAATATTTTCTTTTTCTTATTTTTGGTCGTACTGCATAGCATGTAGGATCTTAGTTCCCCAACCAGGGATCAAACCTGAGCCCCCTGCATTGGAAGCTCAGAGTCTTAACCACTGGACCACCAGGGAAGTCCCTAGCATAATGTTTTCAAGGTTCACCCACATTGTAGCTTGACTCAATGTTTCATTCCCTTTTGTAGCTGAATAATATTTCATTGTATGGTATCTTAGTCCAGGCTGCTATAACAAATTACCATAGATTGGGTGACTTAAACAACAAACATTTATTTCCTACAGTTCTAGAGGCTGGGAGGTCCAAGGACCAGGTGCCTGCAGATCCACTGTCTGGTGAGCACCCCCTTCCTGGTTTGTAGGTGGCTATCTTCTTGTTGTATCCTCACATGGCTGAGAGCAGAGACAGGAAGCAAGCCAAAAGCCACTAATCCCATTCATGAGGGCTCCACCCTCATGACTTAATTACCTCCCAGTGGCCCCATCTCCAAATACCATCACACTGGGGATTAGGCTTCAATATATGAATTCTGGGACTACACAATCAGTCCATACCATATAGGTATTTTATTTTTGTTTATCCATTTATCAGTTGATAGATATTTTGGGGTTTTCTACCTTTTAACTATTATGAATTCTGCTGCTATGAATATTCTTGTGCAAGTTTTTGTGTGGACATACATCTTCAAGTTTCTTGGGTATATACCTAGGAGTGGTATTGCTGCCTCATATGGTAACTGTTTAATATTTTGAGGAACTGCCAGACTGTTTTTCAAAGTATGCATAGCCACCAAAGAGCATGAGAGTTTCAATTTCTCAACATCCTTGCTAACCATTGTTATTCTCTGCCTTTTTGTTTGCTTCTCTCTCTCTCTTTTTTTTTTTTTTGTAATTTTGGTTTGCATTTCTTTCATGGTTAATGATGTTAAGCATGTTTTTTCATCTGCTTATTGACCACCTGTATGTCTTCCTTGGAGAAATGTCTATTCAAATTCTTTGCCCGCTTAAAAAATTGGGTTATTTTTTCATTGTTGGGTTGTAAGAATTATTTCTGTAAATAATAGACCCATATCAACTATATGATTTGCAAGTATTTTCTCCTGTTCTTGGCTTGTCTTTTCATACTCTTGATTTTATCCTTTGAAGCATAAAAGTTTTTAATTGTAATAAAGTCCAACTTACTATTTTTTTTTTTCTTTATTGCTTTTGCTTTAGGTGTTATATCTGAGACTCTGACCTAATCCAATATCAGGAAAATTTACCCCTGTGTTTTCTTTTAAAGGTTTTATAGTCTTAGCTTTTACATTTAGGACTTCGGTCAATTTTGGGTGAATTTTTGTATGTAGTATGAAGTAGGGTCCAACTTCATCCTTTTGCATGTGAATATCTCCTTTTCCCAGCACCGTTTGTTGAAAAGACTCTTCTTTCCCCCATTGAATCGTCTTGGTACCTTTGTCAAAATGAGTTGACCATAAGAGTGAGAGTTTAATTTCTGCATTCTTACTTCCCTCCTTTTAGCTATATGTTTATCTTTCTGCCAGTAAACACTGTCTTGATTCCTGTAGCTTTGTAGTTAGTTTTAAAACTGGGAGGTGTGAGTTCAACAAATTTGTGAAGATAATTTTTTGATGTGATGTTGATATTTACTCTTCTACCTCACGTACTTTGAGATAGCTTTTCTCTGCCATCATGAAGTCACATTAGAAATGTAACTTTGAAGTAGCCATGAATTCAGTTTCAGGTCTAACCTCACTATTCTTGTATAAAAGGTATGGATTTGGAGTCAGACAGATTACAGAAGTTTGACCACTAGCTCTGTCTCATTTTTCTAACTGTAATATAAAGCTTAGGACCTAAGTCAAAGGATAGTCCTGAGAATTAAAAAATGGAGCATTTATAAAAGTATCTAGCATGATGCCTGAGAAATGATAGATAGAAAATAAATATCTGTTGCCTTTCCCACATCCTCATGGATGCAAAAACTTACCTTGTACCTTGTAAGATGGTTCTGAATTCTTAAAGTCAGCCTTCTTCCATTTAGAAATTGTTTTCCCCAAAGTCATCATATGCATTGGTATTACTGAATTTGCTAGTCTGTTCTGTGGTGTTGTTTCTAGTGTAGTGTTTTCGACTTTCTTCACTGCTTTATCTCCAGTGCCTAGAATTGTGCCTGACCAATAGTAAGTGATGAATAAACATCTGTTAAGTGAATACTAAATGTTGATCCCATTTCTTGTGTACTTGGGTAAATATAGCACACATTGCTAGGAGCTACGTGTTTAGGTAGTCCTGCACAACAGTTGTGTGAGTAATTTCTGAGATCTTTTCCGCAAGATTTCTTTGAGCACTTTGTCCAGTTAACCGAGAATGTCATTCCCTGGCGTGGTGCTTCTTTCCTCCAAATGATGTTGGACTTCCTATGCAGATGTTTTCTCTTCAGGGTAATTTCAGACTGAAATGGGAAGCATCGAGTCTGAGTAGTAAACTACAGAAAGCAAGGAGGAAGGGGAGTGGGGAAGTTGGGTTTGGAGGACGATTAAGTGATAATGAGAGACCATGGAGGGACTTTTAGGGAAGATTGGGTCAAATAGGGAAGCATGTTCCCAGTCTCTGAACATTGCTTATGGTTTTTATGCAACAATCATGGTTTTTCGTGATTCTCTAGACCTCTCAAGTCTAGACATGAAACTTTAAGCAAAGGATATCCAAATGTTACTACTGGCTGTTATGAGCCTGATTCATAGCCAAGAAATGGTGCCTGTGCGTGTTAGGCTATTATCTGTGTGACAGATAAACCAGCCTTTAAAGGTTAAGAGTTCAGTTCATTTCATGGATTCATAGGATAATTGAGCTTTCAAGCTAGACTGGATCATCAGGCTGAAGGAATGTCAAAGTATTACCTCAGAGAATAGATACCATAGAAAGGTTTGGAATGGGTTGAACAAAGTTAACCCATTTGGCTTTTATTGTAGTTTGCTTGTTTTAACCGCAGGACCTCTCAGAACCTTCAGTGTGCCAATACATATTACACTGTGTCTTCAAGAGGGAATGTAGGAGCAGTATTTCCCAAGGGGACCGGTCTGTGAGGACCTGCTTTTTCTCCCACAGACAGCCCTGTGAGACTGTTATTTGGCAGAGCACATTTTGAATAATTATGACCCAGGATAACAACTTTATTTTTCAGTCCTGAAATTTGATTTCTTTGTCTTTTTGAGCTGCTGTTTCTAGGAAGGGTCATGACTGCTTTTATATTACATAGAAGCTGACTGTGTCTGTTGTCTCACTTGTCAAAAAGTGAAAGCTTAAATTAGAAGCTAAAATCAAACTCCTGAAACATTGCATATATGTATAGATAACTTATACCCTACCTTCCAGGATCTGACTTTTTTTTAATATGTTACTTGTTTAGCTTGGTCTGTGTGGTACCTAATAATCCGTGATCTGTTGAACTGGTAAAATTTGATTTCTGCAGCTTTTGCTCTGATGCACCTTTTAAAAGATAGAGGCCAGGAAGAGGCAGGAGGAGGAGGACCCAAACCAAACAAGACCACTGACTTTTGCTATGGAGTAAACAAAACGTGAGCAGCTACCTTGTTCTGAGTTGTCAGATGAGCTTGTCATGCCTGGAGTGCATTCTTGGAGTTCTGTGGTAGAGCAGACTGTATCCAATTACAAATGTAATTTCTATACTCCTAATGGCTCTTCCATCTTCCCTCCCTCAACTTAAACACCCTCCCTCCTTCTTCCTCCAAGTCACCTAATAGACTTTGTTTATTTGACTTTCCTTTAAGGGGAGGAAGGGTTTCTTTTAAGGGGGGGGGGCAGAGAGAGAACGAGAAGGAGAGAGAGTGTGTGTGAGAGAGTGAGAGAAATAGGAAGAGAGAGAGAAGGATATATGATAGATAAGAAGGAAGGGAGGGAGGGAAGAAGGAAGGAAAGAGAAAGAGAAAGGAAGAAAGAAAGAAGGAAAGAAAGGAAAGAAGGAAAGAAAGAGAAGAGGAAGGAAGAAAGGAGAGAAAGAGAGAAAGAGAAAGAAAGAAAAGAAAAGAAAAGAAAGAACCTGTCTAGGTATTGGAAGAGGTCTCAGTGGTATAACCGCCTTCACTTCCAGTAAATCCAGTTTGTGTGTGTTGGTGTGTCACCACTGATGTGTAACAACAGCACAGTTGGGATTCCCAGTGTCAATAGTTTCCGTTCACACCTCCAGTTAAAAGACCCCAGACCTGCTGTTTTTTCTAATCTACATTTTCCATGTTCTTGGGAGGCCCAAGAACTGTGGGGCCTGACGACTGTGGGGAGGTATGACAAAGGACCGTTCTCTCATGTTGAAGCATAGTGTTCCTCTAAAAACTGAAGCACAACCAGAGAAAGGAGGGTCAGAGGATGAAGAGGACTGGTGAGGGTATTTGAGTCAGAATCTGAGATTGGTGAGTGTCAGGGAAATAAGAGAAGCACAGATCAGGTGACCATTTTAGGAAAATGAACCATACAAATCAGAAAAGTAATTACTATTTTACATTTATTTCAATGATATGTGTTCGTTACTTTTAAAGATCAAGCAAAACAAACAAACAGAAAGCTCAAAGGAGAAATTAAAATATTACCCAGAAATCTCAACCATAAAATAACCAATGTTAACATTAATTTCAGGCTTGGCTCTGTACATATAATGGGAGGGACGCATAGAGGGAGAGAGGGATAAATGAGGGGCAGAAATAATTGTCTAAGACTGAGCTCAAGCTAAACATAGGTTTAAAAGTAAAATATCCTATTTGATCTTGCTTGAATTTAACAAAAGGAAAAAATGGCTAGTCTGCTGAAAAGTTATTCTTTATCCAAAGAGGATTAGTTCTATAAATTCAGAGGAGAGATGAAAACCTCTGAGGGCCTGGGAGTGAGAATGGGTTGGGCAAGCTGTAACAATGTAATAAACAATCTGACTCTTTTGCCCAGCAACCCTCCCCTGATATCAGATGTTTGTCCTTTGTTTTATTTTCATTTTGTTAGGATTTATACTTTTAACACTTAGTAGCTCTACTTCCCCTGGTTATTCCCCCACTTATTTAACCCCAATCAGTGCACTGTTAACCATTGGTCTTTTTTCCATGGCTTTGTCATTCTTGATAATTTAATGTTTGGTGGCGTTCATCATCATTAAGGTTTTTTTGGAAAAGGCTTTTGGAAGCCATATTTCCTGAGTTGTTTTATCTTTGGAAATTGTTGCTTATTGCCTTTATTTTCGAGAGACAACTTTTCTATTGCCAAATTGCCTCCTAAAGAGGTTATACCGATCTATATTTTATTAGCGATTTATGAGAATGCCTGTTTTGAATGGGGAACTCTTAAGAATATCTGTTTGCCTGAAATGGTGGAATTATATTGGGCAATACATTTGAGCTGGTAATCGAATATCAGATTATGGAAGCACTTGCATGTTGGGAAATTGGCTGTTTTCTTAGTGAATTTCTCATTTCCTCACCAAAGTAACAACAGCTTTCCTGCAGGCCAAAAGATAACTACTGGGCAGCTTTGTGGAGCTGTTTCTAGGACTTTGCAAATTGTGCAGGAACCCTTTTAAAAGGCTCTCCCCCTTCCTCCCCACTCTCTGTGAAAAGGCACCTGCTTGGCTGAAGATGGAGTTTTTTTGCCATCTGAAGATAGCAGAAAGTGGTAAATATGTTCATCTACTAAAAAAATTGACATCTGATAATTTTGGATTGATAATACCTTTTTTTGTTCTGAAATATGATCTTGTGCTTCATGTCACAGACCCTGAGCAGCCATTATAAGCCATTCCTAAATGACACGTGAACTTCACATATCTTTTCATAACATTCCTAGTGGTTTTCCATTGGAGCTGTCTGTTGGAGGAGCTAATCTCTGTACTGACACAGTTTGAAGCACCTGGAAGTTTCAGTTGGGCTTATTACTAAAAATCCCTGCTCACCTCATGTAGAAAACTAGTAGCCTCTTTCACTCTTTAATTCATTGTCTCCAAACAATGGAAGGAGTGGGGAAGAAACTTTCCCAGATGACTGAATACATTTAAGTTTGGCCACCATACCTATGATGACTCAGCTGTTGACCAGCCATTGACTTTTCCAGAGTTGGTAAGAGTGCGAACACACCTGGAGGATTTCAGGAGGCAGAAATAATCCCGAGGTGTTCTCACTTTGTGCTTAGGGAAAGGAGGGAGAAAATAAGTGGTTTAGAATGGTGTGGTCTAAAGCTGTGATGTCTGATATGGTAGCTACCAGCCACATGTGGCTATGAAAATGTAAACGATTTAAAATTAAGATTTAAACTTCAGTTTCTTAGTTGCACTGGCCACATTTCAAGTGCTCAGTAACCACATGTAGCTAGAGGCTGCAGTGTCAGACAACACCCAAAGTTCTGTTGGCTAGCTCTGGTTCAGATGCTGCAGTTTTATTTCATGATCATTCAGGGTTCATTACAGCCTTAATGAGTGCTCTCCTGTCTTTTCTCCCTCCCTCCTACTGCTTTCAATCATTCTGCTCCAACTCAAATGATGAAGCGCTGCTCTCCATATTGCTTTGCTGGCGTCCTCTGGTTTCTGGGCACAGATAGCCCCCGGGGAGTCCTGTGTGTGGTTGAGAATAGATCTTTGCACTGCAGGATCAACCAGACAACTCTGGCCAAGGCCCAAGAGTTAGTCAGTGTTCTTTCCAGAGGACTGAATGGTGCTGCGGATTTTTTTTTTTTTAAATTAATTAATTATTTATTTATTTTTGCTGTGTTGGGTCTTCGTTTCTGTGCGAGGGCTTTCTCTAGTTGCGGCAAGTGGGGGGCCACTCTTCATCGCGGTGCGCGGGCCTCTCACCATCGCGGCCTCTCTGGCTGCGGAGCACAGGCTCCAGATGCGCAGGCTCAGCAGTTGTGGCTCACGGGCCCAGCCGCTCCGCGGCATGTGGGATCTTCCCAGACCAGGGCTCGAACCCATGTCCTCTGCATTGGCAGGCAGATTCTCAACCACTGCACCACCTGGGAAGCCCGGTGCTGGGGATTTTTGACTCTAACAATAAAACTGCTCTTTAGAAATATTTAAATGTACCCACTTAGGACTTTTACTTCAATTCCCTCTTCCCCTTCTGGATGGATGTTCTTAATGGAGAGTACAGTCCTGGGTTCTGTCCTACTTGTACCCCGACAGACTGACCCTATGACCTTAGTAAGACAATTTCTCTGTGGCTCAGCTGCCAGTTGAAAACTCATTCCCAACCACTGCTTAAGCTATTAAAGAGAAATGCCAAGTGATAAGTGAGAATTTTGAGGTCAGTGTTAAAAGGTGTATTTAAAGGGTTCTTTTAAGTTTAATTAGGTCCCATTTGTTTATTTTTGTTTTTATTTTCATTACTCTAGGAGGTGGGTCAAAAAAAGATCTTGCTGTGGTTTATGTCAAAGGGTGTTTTTCCTATGTTCTCCTCTAAGAGTTTTATAGTGTCCGGTCTTCCAATTAGCGCAGGACTCGGTGGGGAGAGCTAGACTCTGCTCTGCTCAGTGTCTGCTAGGACTGCACGAAGGCTGGGGGCAGGGACATTTGAAGGCTTGCTCACTCACATGCCTGGGAGTTGATGCTGGCTATCAGCTTGGGGGAGGGGTGTCTCAGTTCTTTTCCAAATGGGCCCCTCCATATGTTCTCTCCACGTTGCTGTCCTCGCATCATGGTGGCTAAGTTGAAGGTGAACATCCTGACAGAGAGAGAGCATCAAGTGAAAGCTGTATCACCATTTCTTTTTCTTTTTTTAAAATTTATTTTATTTTTGGCTGCATTGGGTCTTCATTGCTGTGCGCAGGCTTTCTGTAGTTGCGGCGAGCGGGGGCTACTCTTCGTTGTGGTGTGCGGGCTTCTCATTGCAGTGGCTTCTCTTGTTGCAGAGCACCGGCTCTAGGCTCACAGGCTTCAGTAGTTGTGGCTCGGGGGCTCTAAAGCGCAGGTCCAGTAGTTGTAGCGCGCTTCGCGGCATGTGGGATCTTCCCGAACGAGGGCTCGAACCTGTGTCCCCTGCATCAGCAGGCGATTCTTAACCGCTGCGCCACCAGAGAAGTCCTTTATCAGAATTTCTAACAGAGCCTTGGAAGTCACACAGCATCACTTTGGCCATGGTCACAAGCCCACTCAGGTTCAAGGGAAGGAAACATAGACCCCACCAACTGATGGAGAAGTGTCAATGTTACTTTGTAAGATGAGCTTTTTGGTGTCTTCGTCTTTAAAAAACACATCTGCCACACCCAGTAATGATGATTCAGAATTGGCATCGGCTCCTGTTAAGCCATTAATAAACCTTGAGGTCTGACCTGGGTCTGGAAACTGGGGTGCTTCTCATTTTCAGGAGGTATGATGGTATGATTGTCATTGCTCTGCGCTGGGGCTGCTCTGCCTTTGGGTGTGAGGTGGGGGAGTTGCCATTTGCATAGCGCTGGGACTTCTTTGATGACAGATGCTGTCTAAATACAAAATGGTGTGTTGAAACACCCTCAAATGTGCTAACCCACCTCGTTCAACTGATATCTACAATGAATACACAAATAGGGGAATTGAGTGAAGATCAGAGTCCTGGTTGCTGAAAATTATTTCAAATATTAGCCTGATGGAATCCAGCTAGAGTTTTGATAATTTACATCTCACTTTTGACTTAGATTTTATTTGTAATTTCTGTTACTTATTACTTTTTTGTTACATTCTCATTGGATACAAACTCCTAAACAATTAGGATCCATCTTTGTACAAAATTTTTTCAGATTCATAAATGGATACTTTAGAGTATTTATTTTCCTATTTCTGAGATAAAATCTTCTAGAAGCTAGGGGAAGGGGACACAGGCCATCAATTTGGTTTTGTTTTTATATTTATTTATTTATTGAGGTTAGTTGATGTAGACTATTTTATAAGCTTAAGGTATACAACATAGTGATGCACAATTTTTAAATATTATACTCCATTTATAGTTATAAAATATTGGCTATATTCTCTGTGTTGTACAGTATATCCTTGTAGCTTATTTATTTTATATATAGTATTTTATACTTCCTAATACTGTACCCCTATCTTTCCCCTCGTTCTTTCCCTCTCCCCACTGGTAACCACTAGTTCTCTATATCTGTGAGTCTGTTTCTTTTTTGTTATATTCACTGATTTTATTTTTTAGATTCTACATATAAGTGATATCATACGGTATTTATCTTTCTCTGTCTGACTTCTTTCACTTAGCATAATACTCTCTGAGTCCATCCATGTAGTTGCAAATGGCAAAATTTTATTCTTTTTTTTTACGGCTGAGTAGTATTCCATTGTGTGTATATGTGTGTGTGTGTATATATATATATAACCTTTTCTTTCATTTATTTATTTATTTATTCATTCATTCATTCATTCATTCACTTATTTATTTTTGCTGTGTTGGGTCTGTTTCTGTGCAAGGGCTTTCTCTAGTTGCAGTGAGCGGGGGCCACTCTTCATTGCGGTGCGCAGGCCTCTCACTGTCGCGGCCTCTCTTGTTGCGGAGCACAGGCTCCAGACGCGCAGGCTCAGTAGTTGTGGCTCACGGGCCTAGTTGCTCCGCGGCATGTGGGATCTTCCGAGACCAGGGCTCGAACCCGTGTCCCCTGCATAGGCAGGCAGATTCTCAACCACTGCACCACCAGGGAAGCCCTATAACCTCTTCTTTATTGATTCATCTGTTGATATACACTGAGGTTGCTTCCATATCTTGGTAATTGTAAATAATGCTGCTATGAACATTGGGGTGCATGTATCTTTTCAAATTAGTGTTTTTGTTTTTTTCAGATATATACCCAGGAGTGGAATTGCTAGGTCATATGGTAGTTCTATAGTGAGTTTTTTGAGAAACCTCCATACTGTTTTCCACAGTGGCTACACCAATTTACATTCCCACCAACAGTGCATGAAGGTTCCCTTTTCTCCACATCCTCACCAACATTTGTTATTTGTGTTCTTTTTGATGATAGCCATTCTGACAGGTGTGAGGTGATGCCTCATTGTAGTTTCGATTTGCATTTCTCTGATGATTAATGAAGTTGAGGATCTTTTCATGTGCCTGTTGGCCATCTGCATGACTTCTTTAGAAAAATGTCTGTTCAGGTCTTCTGCCCATTTTTGAATTGGGTTGTTCTGTTTTTTTGATGTTGAGCATCAATTTGATAAATAACCTGCCACACACCAGGTTCCGTGCTAGCTGTAGGAAATTGAAAAACAAAGCAAGAGTTAGACACAATCTTCAAATTGCTTCTGACCTACATGCTCTACTGGAGGGAAAAAACAGCCACGAATGGTTAGCACTAGCCGCAGAGTTGCTCTTACCTTTTTCTTGCCTTTTTAGCTTTAGTCTACCAATAACCACTTCATTTTTAAAATTTATTTATTTATTTATTTTTGGCTGTGTTGGGTCTTTGTTTCTGTGCGAGGGCTTTCTCTAGTTGTGGCACGCGGGGGCCACTCTTCATCGCGGTGCGCGGGCCTCTCACTGTCGCGGCCCCTCTTGTTGCAGAGCACAGGCTCCAGTCGCACAGGCTCAGTAGTTGTGGCTCACAGGCCCAGGCGCTCCGCGGCATGTGGGATCCTCCCAGACCAGGGCTCGAACCCATGTCCCCTGCATTGGCAGGCAGACTCTCAACCACTACACCACCAGGGAAGCCCCACTTCATTTTTTTTTAAACCTGTTTTCTCTGCCTTTTCATTCTGTTTCTCCTTATAACTGTTTTTCAGTTTGTACTGGTTTAAAGTGTCTCATGCTCATTTTCTTGCAGTAGTCCATCCCCTAGGAGAGGAAAACTCCCTGTGTCCTTTTTCCTTCCCACCTACATTTGCTAAGTTATTGACTTGTTGCTTTCTTTTGGGCCTCTTACAGGGGATTGTTTACTATTGCCCTGGCAATATTCCCCAAATATATATCGGGGAATTCTTTTATAGAATTTGTTTGAAGCTTAGCGTCTCAGTCCTAGGGTTATTTTTAGTTAGGGAGACAAACAACTTGAAGTGTGTACATCTGATACCTTAACCACAATCACTAGGTATTTCGTTTCTTGTTATTTGAGAGCATTCAGGTACTGCTGATGGAGCATTATTCATTGTTAGCTTAATGTTTCCATTGCTGAAAAGACTTTAGAAGATTTTTATGGGAGATAGAGAAGTTTTAAGAAATCACATTCACATTTTACAGTGACTCAATGGATAGTCTCTTTAGATCGGTAATGAAATGCCGTCTGTGGTTGCCAATTGTTAAAATCTACCCTGCTTCCGCCAGCAGTTGTCAGTTAAGGGAGGATCGCAACACCCACTGATAAAATTCAAACCACAAGATGTTATTTTAAGTTTTTGGGTGGCGCTCTCTCTTCTTACCCTTTAAACTAAGTCACATCCTGCTCTGCATTTTAATTTGGTACAAATTAGATGCAGTAGACATAGGTCTGGCATTAGATACTAAAATGAAATTAAATGCTAAAATAAAAGACAGAAGTTTTGTGGAGTAAATCTTTCTATCATTTCTGGATGCAAGATTAGGAAGTGGTTCTCAACCCTCGTGCCTCATCACAGTCACCTGGGGAGCTTGCCCAGGCCTCATCCCAGAGCATCTGGATGACTTGCTATGGAGTGGGGCCAGACTTTGGTATTTTGTAGACGCTCCCCAGGGTGATCCTGTCATACAGCCAGGCTTGGGAAATATTGTGTGAGGTGCCCTCCCCACCCTCCACATTCCTCTCTACCTAGTCAAGTCCTGTCCACATTTTTAAGGCTCCCCTCAGGCCACTTCTTTCAAAGCTCACAGCTTCGGCCCCCCTGAACTCTTCCCTGTGACTGTCCACCAAACCTACTAGATAGCCCACCCTGAACCGTGTTCTGACTCATTTCATCTACACACATCTTATCTCCTTGATCAGAGCAGTTGACTCCTTGGATTAAACTACTGCTTAGTTGTCACTTGTTTCTATCATTTAGGGTCAGCACAGCTATGGACACTTAATAGGGACTTAATAGATATGAATTGAGTCATCAGCGTAGTTATTCTCCTTCATCCTCTTGTCTCTCACTATAGCTTCCTTTATTAGCCCACCTTTGCCCATCAGTGTTTCTTCCTCTAGAGACAAGTCAGGGTGGCTAAACTGCAGAAGGAGAAGCAAACTCAGCCCGTTTCTGATTTTACCGTATTCAAGAGTGGAGGGATGGGCGTATGCCCTGTGGACTCATCCCTCTCCACCCAGAACATTCAGTGCTCCTGCTCTAGAGTGGCTCTCAGGACCACGTGGGTGACACATGCAACATGCAGGGGCCCCGTCCTGCTGGAGAAGGTGAAATGATTTGAGGATGGATCTCTACCGTAAGGCCTACTGAAGAATAGGGGGGGTTGTTTGAGGAGATAATACACTCCTGGAACTTGGAAACAGTAGCTTTCTTTGCTTTTTCAAACAGGATTCTTACTGCTAATGGTTCAAGGGTTCCTGTTTCTGGGCCCAGCAAGCTGACCATCGAAGAGATAGATGGTTGGCAACTTCCCGTTGAAGGGTACAGAGGTGACGCAAGATTCCTGATTGTGAGACATGCTACCTTCTTAGGGCCTGCATTATTTGCACTAAATCTCTGTAACTGAGAGACCCCCAAATTAAGTGGCTATAACAAGATTGAAGTTTATTTCTCTCTCATGTAACTGTCCAGATATGGTTATTCCTGGGCTTGTACAGTGACACTGACATCTTCAACCAGTGGCTTTCGTTTCTGGGTCTACTTGTTGCCATCTCTCAGTGCTCAGGAATGGGGAAAGGGCAGGGAATGTGCACATCTTTTTAGCACAGCTTCTACTCACATCTCATTGGTCCCCACCAAGTTGCAAGGAAGGCTGGAAATGTAGCAGATGAGCTCGTGCCCAACTAAACTTGAGAGTTCTGTGATTAAAGGAAGGAAAATGGATAGTGGTGAACAACAAGCCAAGGCATACGTGATAAGCTGCCAAAATACCAGACCTACAAACCATCACCCTGTTCATTGGTTTGCATAAAAGTACACTAAAAGAAACCACAAATGTATCTCTGGTGCTATGATGTCATGGTAGGAAACTGAAGATCTCCAGGGGGATGTGTGGTGTTTCTACTTTTCCAGGGAAGGTAGACCACGAGCTGGAAGAGGATGCAGAAAGTGTACAAATAACTGCCTCACAGATAGTGTTGACAAACAGGGTTTGGTGTGCGGGGAAGACTCTTGGCATCTCTGAGGACAAGTGTGTTTGGCAAGAGATCTGCTAACCTGATCAAGAGAGTTCAACTGAAATTTGCTGGGAAGGAAAAACCATGGAAACTTGATTGGATAGAGAACAATACGCATAGCTAAGAGAAGACCAGTAGCCGAGGAGGAGAACTTCAGTAATTCATTTAAAAACACCTGGGAAGCAGGGAGGTTATAGTAATACCTGTAGCTGTTTGCCATCGTGCAGCTTATGAGGACTAAGCAAAGTAAACATTAAAAGTGGGGCATAGATTTGATCATCCGATTTGTCTCACCAAGAAGGTTAGGATGGTTCTCACGACGAAAATATGATTCTAGAAGGGAATATTTTGCTTTAAAGAAGCAGGCCTATGGAAATCCAGGCCCTAAAGGTAAATTTCTAGGTAAGGGGGGTGGGGAGAGAGAAACCACAGAAAGTATGTTGTAGTAGGGTCAATATTATGGATTTTCCAGACTGGTTACAGATGATGCTTTCTCCCCAGAGACTGTAACTCTGGAAGGGATGCCAAATGTGCTGATAAAACCCACTGGCAGTTTTATTCTGCTAATTTCTTATAAACTCTTGATTTGTTTTGCTGATCGTTTCATTTTTAAGAAGACTGAGAAAATAATGCAAGGAAGGATATCTCTGGATTTCTTTCTGACCCAACAGAAAGCACTGTCCAGTGATATAAAGTGGTGGGAACCAGGAGATGAAATCCCTAGAGAAGCATGCTTTGGGCATAGCTATGGACACTAGAAACATTTCAAACAGTTCAGAGAAAAGAAAGAAATGATCTCTCTTGTGGCCAAAGAAAATGGTGAGGAGACTTCACAAGGAAGGGTTAGCTAAAATGTTCTGAAATGCGCATGTAATCCCAAGTAATTCCAGTGAAGAGGGAAGGAGGATGGCTCCTTGGAAATAGATCAATGTGCTTACACAGAGGACTTTTTCCCTGTTAACTCAGATTAATGAAGGGTATTCAGTCTGGCTTAACAATCATTACTACTAATCTTTAAGTTGCTTTCCCACAAGAAGGTAAAAGATGAGTAAAATGCAGTCACTGAGCGTGATGTAGACCTAACATCTAGTGGTAAGGTTACAAAGAGTAACCTCAAAATGTGGGCAACTTCTGACATACTTTGAGTCACAAAAGTAAAGCGGGGGTTCAAAAGAGAAACAAAACCAGGGGTCAGGGTGGTTTCAGAAAGGGTTTCAGGGAGCAGATGATGCTTGCGATGCTCTTTGGAGGGTGGAGGGAATTTCCACAGATGGAGGAGAGGCATCGTGTTAGAGGGTGCTTTGCAGAGAAGAACTAGCAAGGACCGAGGCAGAGCGACGTGACTGCAGGAGAGTGTACAATGTAAGGTATGTATATGTGAGTTTTTAGAGTTGAGGTTTGAGTGATAACAGCTGAAATATAATTGAGTGATGTCTGCCAAGTACTGTGCTGAGTGTGTGACCTGTGTTACTTCAGTCAGTCTTCACAAAAACTGAGTACTATTAATTGACCCTCTTTTCAGATGAGGAAACAACTCAGAAGTTTAGTAACACACAGTAAGTGGTAGATAGAACCAGAGTCCGAAGCCATTTAAATTTAACTGCGTTGTGAAGGGCTTAGGATTTTTTTTTTTAATATCTTTATTGGAGTATAATTGCTTTACAATGGTGTGTTAGTTTCTGCTTTATAACAAAGTGAATCAGTTATACATATACATATGTTCCCATATCTCTTGCCTCTTGCATCTCCCTCCCTCCCACCCTCCCTATCCCACCCCTCTAGGTGGTCACAAAGCACAGAGCTGATCTCCCTGTGCTATGCGGTTGCTTCCCACTAGCTATCTATTTTACATTTGGTAGTGTATATATGTCCATGCCACTCTCTCACTTTGTCACAGCTTACCCTTCCCCCTCCCCGTATCCTCAAGTCCATTCTCTAGTAGGTCTGTGTCTTTATTCCCGTCTTGCCACTAGGTTCTTCATGACCTTTTTTTTTTTTTTTTCTTAGATTCCATATATATGTGTTAGCATACTGTATTTGTTTTTCTCTTTCTGACTTACTTCGCTCTGTATGACAGACTCTAACTCCGAAGTTCAGTGACCAGTGGGAATTTGGAGTAGAGGAGAGACACTAGAATCTTTTTGGAAAGATGAACTGGGCCAGGAAATGTAGAGTAGATTGAAGTGATGGGAAAGAAAAAGTGGAGACCCCCTAATGGGGATCTAAAATGGATTGCTGGTTGTAGGTGTGGAAGAACAGGAAACAAGTTTTGGGTTGAGGAGGTGAGTGTCGGGACAGAGGTAGGATCTGCTGTATTGGGGGATCTGGGAGAGAAAGTTGGGGTGGACCTGGAGAAGGGGTGGTTGTCTTTTTTTTTTTTTTTTTTAAATTTATTTATTTATTTATGGCTGTGTTGGGTCTTCGTTTCTGTGTGAGGGCTTTCTCCAGTTGCGGCAAGTGGGGGCCATTCTTCATCGCGGTGCGCGGGCCTCTCACTATCGCGGCCTCTCTTGTTGCGGAGCACAGGCTCCAGACGCGCAGGCTCAGTAGTTGTGGCTCACGGGCCCAGTTGCTCCGTGGCATGTGGGATCCTCCCAGACCAGGGCTCGAACCCGTGTCCCCTGCATTGGCGGGCAGATTCTCAACCGCTGCGCCACCAGGGAAGCCCGGGGTGGTTGTCTTAATCAGAGTCAGGGAAGTCAGCACAGGTTATCAGCATGAGGGAGCGATAGGTTTGCTCTTGAAGTAAGCAGTAGGCTTCCTGTTCTAGTGATAAATCTGGGGGCCATCCACCAGGCTGTGGGCTGGAGGAGGGTGAGGACAGCAGAGTGAGTAGAAACCTATCTTACTAGGAGCTATGGGCGTGGGTAAGATGATCAAGAGCTAAGGCTCATAGAGAGAAGTGGATGGAGGGAAAAACACCGGTAAATGCCTATGTATTAACTGGGAGGGAGAAAGAGGAGCCGGTAAGCCACACTTTAAAGTTAGGAAGAACTTTAGTTAAGAGTATTAAGTGTTACACAAACATGATAGAAGAAAGTCTGCAGAACTAACGTCAGGAATGAGCTGAGACTTACAAAAGGTGGTTAAAAACTTTAAAACAGCTTTGCAAATGTGTATCCAGAACTACATGAATAAGTAAAAGATAATCTTCTGGGTGTGGAAATTTTCTCTGCTCAAAACATCAGGAGTCAAAAGAATTGTTCCAATTCTACTTGTTTCCCATCTTTTTTTTTTTTTTTTCCTAAAGGAGAAGTACCAACTGAAAAGAACTGAATACACCCAGAGGAGAGGGAATTGGAACCTTAGACAGGTGAAGGGGTGGGAACCATGTACCTATCTCTGCTAAACAGGTTCTGGGTGCCAGTTCAGCCCAGAACACACCAGGGGACTGAATTACTTTAGTCTGCACAGGACCTCTGAGAGTAAACTGTGCCGGATGAAAGAGATCACAAGCCTAAGGACAGGCAGATGCTGTCAAGATGATTAGAAAGAGAAAGGAAATTTCAGAAAACTCTAGACCAGTGATTCTCAACCCTGGGTGCACATTGAAATCTATTGGGGAGCACTTAAAAATTGCTGCCAGATCCCACCCCCAAAGTTCATGATAACAGTGGTATAAGGACTTTATGCCACCCCTTATGACATTCTGACAAGCATCCAGGGGTAAAAAAATCACACTCCATATAGGTGAGTTCTGTCCATCCACTGCAAAATTCTTGAATGTACTGTTACTGAAGAGGTGAACAGTTCACATTAGAAAAGGAGCCAGTCTGGGTTCACTTAAGACAAAACATGCTGAATTTCTCTGGTTTCCCCTTGTGTTTAGGTTACTAGATCATAAAAATACCACAGACACAGTAGATCTTATTTCTACTAGTTGACACCTGAGGATTGGGGGAGAGTCATTCCCAGCTTGGGAACTTGTCTCAGGAGGGCTGGCGGGGGGGAAGAATAGGTGCGATCTTCAACATTGGGAACCACCAATGGGATACAGAATGTTTAGTGAGAATATGGTAGCTGGTGAGGAGGACACAGCCTGATGAAGTCGAGCCAGCAGCAAAAGCCACTGTCTCGAGGGACATCTGTGCTGTGGGGTGTGGGTGTAAGTGCTCAAAGCGGAGCCCATGTGACCAAGAGTAGGGGCTCAGCTTTGGAGCCAAGCCCTGGGCATCAAGGCAGCCAGCCAGTATTGCAAGACGAGAGTGTTTATGCATAGCAAGCTCTTCCCATTTTTTAAGGATGTCAGACTTCTGAAAAGTCTGTTTGAAGTATTTGATAAGCAATCTGTCTTGTGATATCCTTGTGAACAAGGTGGAAAATTAAGGTCTAAGTCAATAGCTTCTCTTCTGGTGAAGAGTAGGATTTGTTTAGGTGTGGAACATGGAATTTTCATAATAATCATTTGGAAATCACCTGTACCTCCTTCTCCACATCTGCCTGCAAGCGCTGCCTCCTAGAAATCCTGCCAGCTCTGAATTGTCCGTCTGTAAACTTCTGAAAGGCTACTAGTAAGCTCCTTGGGGGTCTCTCCCAATCTTCTGTCTCCTTTCTTCACTGACATGCTGCTTTCTGATTCTGTGTGCTGGGGTTAGTATTTGTGTCTGTCCCTCCCTCCCTCTCGCTTGTTCTAAGGATGTTTGAGGCAGTTGGAGGCTAGGGCTCACCCAAGTAGATACAATGGAAGGCAGCCTACAGTAGGAAGCTAAGTAGAAAACTACCCGCTGTCAGACATCTTGCCAACAGCCCAGCAGCAACTTGTACAACTTTCTAGCTTAAAAAAAAGATAATTTATTTAAACATCATCTTATTTCACCAAGTCTTTGAAGTGGTTTCCAAGAATACACACACTACACGGGAAATAGTGGGTAGTTGAGAGAATTGAAGCGCAGGGACAATAAAGGTAAGCCAGGCACACGGGAAGGCTCATCTTCTGCCACTGAGGTTTACCAGCAGTGCCGCCAGGAATCTGACTCATCCATCCTAGTGCCCCAGACAAAACGAGATATGTTCTCATATACAAATTCTCAGTGTCTAAAAGCCAAGAACAAGCCAGTCACTTAGGAGAGGCACTCTGATTCTGAGACCTGAATATTTGCTTACAAAGGTCCTGTAAAGCAGCCTTTGTCTTGTATGAATTGATTGGTTTGGCCATTTGGAGGAGCAGTTTGGAATATCTGGTGAAACTAAAACTAGTTCTACCTCATGATACGGCAGTTCCACTTATTTTAGAAAATCAGGCCACAGCGTCACAAGAAGCAGATCCTGCAGCACTGTTTTTAAGCACAAAGAATCAGAAACAACCTAAAGAAAGAATACTTTAAACAAGGCAGAGTCATACCATGGAACTATGTGGTAGGAATGAACTAGTGTATATGTGTGTATGTGTGTGTAATAATTTTGAGTGAAAATAAGCCAGTTGCAGAAAGAAATGTATGGTATGATACTATTTATTATGCAAAATTTTTTAAAAGTCAGAAAAATGATAGATATATTTATATAAATAAGGATGGAGACCTATTAATTTGGGGTGGTAGGAAAATGGATATTTGTATATATCCTTTTTATTTTTCTGATTAAAAGGGAAAAGCAGCCACTGTGATGTTGGCAGGACAGTGACCACAATATTCTGTACGAACTCATCTAGAGATGACTGCCCGGTCACCTTTTCTATGCTTTTATATGATTAGCTCATTGAATCACCTCAACAACCCCTTTGGGGCAGTCCTTTAATTATTGCCATCTGTCAGATGAAACACTGAGGATTAGAGAAGCTGAAAACTTGCCTAAAGCCACCTAGTAAGGCTGGCTTTGAACCCAGGCCGTTTGAATCCAGAGCTTATAGTCTTAATTATCACACTACTGTACAGAATTTCCCAATATCCTCAGGTGGGTTGGTGGGTTGGTTATTTATATTTATATATATATATATATATATATATATATATATATATATATATATATATATATATACACACACACATGCACACACACACATGAAATCTCTTTCACTGTAGGTCAAGGGCATTAAGTCCAGAGGACAGTGCAGGGAAAGCGGTTCTTCCTATATCAGAACAGTGCAGTTCCACCAGCTCGTCCATCTGATGATCTGACTTGGGCTAGGTGTACATATATCTTATATTTCTAGATCATTTGCTGGTGGCTCTCAACCCTGTTTCCACATCAGAATCACCTGTGGAGGTTTTAGGACTATCAAATCCTGACCCCACCTCAGGTTCCAACGTGATAGATCTGGGCTTGGTCATCAGCATTTTAGAAAGTTCCCCACATAATTCTAATGTTCAGTCAGAGTTGAGATCCCTTGCTCTATAAAGTCTGGATGGTACAATGTTCAAGGTTATAATGTTTGGTAAGAGCCTGGAGGGTTGATGCTTTGTGTTGAGAATCAAGGATAGATTCGTAGGTGGTGACTCTTGTGAATGTCTTGTGAAATCCAGGCTCCTGATCAGGAGGAGGGGATGCCTGGACCTCCACCTGCCCCACCACACCCATGTGGACCTTGGCAGGTTAGGATCTGTCCAGCCAACTGTCTTCTAGTTTTCTGGAAAGCTGTTAGAGAAAACTTGCTGTGATAATTAAGCATAGGAGCGGGGACTGGAAGCCCATGTATCTGGCATTTGCCATCCGTGGCTTAAAGGAGAAGCTAAGAAGTGGGACAGAGTCTTCCTTAGAAAAGAGCTCAGGGTCTACTCCATTTCCCTGATGGAAGGTATACCAGTTGCCTCAAGGTTCTATGCCCAGATAAAGTATTCACCTATGGCAGTGGTCCTTAAACCTGTGCATCAGATCACCTGAAGAACTTGTTAAAGATGGATTACTGGGCCCCACCCTCAGTTCCGGACTCCGCAGGTCTGTGGTGGGGTCTGAGAATTTGCATTTCTAACAAGCTCCCAGGTAATGTTGATGCTGCTGGTCTGAGGACCACTTTTTGAAAACCACAGGCCTAGGATAATAAAAGAAGGTTTTGGAGCTTCCAAAATCGGCCTTTGAAACAAGGATCCATGAGACTTTGAAGCAGGTGGATCTGGACACTTTGAGAAATTAGACATGACTGTATGGTTACGGGGATTTGCAGTGGGTTGGCAGATTTGGTCCCAGAAATGCTAATTAATGAACAAATTATCATCGACCTATGGAGAAAACCTCAGTGCCCTTGACACTCTTCTTAGTAAATCTCCCTGTATGATTTACTTGGGTGAGGACAGAATTCACATGCCTATGCAGTCTCTGAATGCCGCAAACAAAGGAAAAGTCAGCCAGACACATAGAATGACAGTCACTCCCCAGAAATATCTTGACAGACTGGAATCATGGGTCAAAACTAATATGAGGTAATTCAATAATAATAGAGGAGCATCAAGTCCTGAATTTCAGCTAAAGGAAGTAAAGGAGTCCTGCTCAGAAAGAAGGAAACGCAGCTTCTCCACAATTCCTACCACATCAGAGTCCTAGATGTAAGGGCAGTGAGTGCTAGGAAGAGGTGTGTGTGTCCCCAAAGCTAGGACAAACTGAGGCAATATTAACAGCTGCAGTGTGTATAAGGCAAGGAAGTGGATTACTTCCTTCTTTCCTGCTATCCCCAGACCACACCTGGAGCTTGTCTTTAGATCTGGGCACTATTTTCAGGGAAGTATAGACAAATTGAAGTGTAATCAGAGTTGGATGTCTGTGATCATGAGGATCAAATAAGAAATGGCTGATGAAAAATGTGACTGTTTGGTCTGGAGAAGAAAAGATTTGCTGGGTGGGAGGTGGCAGTGATGGTAGTTCTGATGCAGGTTATGGTGGAAGAAGTGGTTCATCTTGTTCTCTGTAGTGACGGAGGGCAGATCTAGGACCCATGTGTCCTAGTGAGACAGAGTTCAACTCTAAGTGAAAAACCGCCTTTAACAAAAAATGACATGGGTTGCCCTGTTTCTGTCATAGGAAATGGTCAAGCAGGGATGACCTAGCAATTTACCAAAGGGATTCTTGCTTTGGATGAGAAGTTGGGCTAGAATTCACTCTTAGGTTCTATGATTCTGTGCAATGACTGACTAGTATTTTTGGGCTTTTCATTCTGTTTATTCAGTGGTGGCAAATAAATGGTTTGAGCAAAACTTACAATCTGGTGTCACTGTCAAGTTTTTTGTCTCACGGAAGCTGCCACACTTCAAATCTGTGTTCCCATATATTTCTGTTGCTGGATTGAACTCTGAGCAATAACTTGTTCCTCTCTGAAGAAATGGATTGCAAAGGGCATATAACACCCTTTGCATGGATCATGAGGGGGTAGAAATGGATATTCTGTTTCAGTGTGACAGAGTAAGCATTTGAATCTTTAGGCCTCTTGACCCCTGTCTTCCCAGAGGGGAGAGAATACAACAACAAATAGTTTATGTTTGCCCTTAGGGGAGAGGGGGTAAGGAATCCTTTACCTCTGAGCCTCAGTACTCATCCCCCAGGAACAGTCAGATTTCAGAGCCCCTGGATCAGGCCAGCCGTCCAGATCGTTAACGCAGATTGGCCAGCATTTCACACAGAGGGCCAGGACCAGCTGTCCAAGGGCATCATGGTTAGAACTAGCTTCCAGAAACCTCTGATCATTTTGGAGCTTATAGCCAAATAACCAAAGCCCTACTTTTGATCATGTAACATTTTGGAAATCAAGGTGTTTCAGAGGGCATCATTTCCAAAAAGATGTATATCCAGGATTTGAATAATTTTCTTTTATCAAAGAAGACCAGAAGACCAGAAATGGATATTCCATTATACATATTTTGGTGTTAATTCAGTACATAATTTTTTTAAAAATAAATTTATTTATTTTATTTTTGGCTGCATTGGGTCTTGGTTGCTGTGCGTGGGCTTTCTCTAGTTGCAGTGAGCGGGGGCTACTCTTTGTTGCGGTGCACGGGCTTCTCATCGCGGTGGCTTCTCTTGTTGCAGAGCACGGGCTCTAGGCACAAAGGCTTCAGTAGTTGTGGCTTACGGGCTCTAGAGCGCAGGCTCAGTAGTTGTGGTGCATGGGCTTAGTTGCTCCGCAGCATGTGGGATCTTCCTGGACCAGGGCTCGAACCCTTGCCCCCTGCATTGGCAGGCGTATTCTTAACCACTGCACCACCAGGGAAGCCCCTCAGTACATAATTTACCTATATATTTGTTGACTGAATTAAAAACGCACAACGTGAAAGCCAAGAGTTTCAGTTTTATTTGGGGGCTTACTGAGGACTGTAGCCTGAGAGACAGCCTCTCAGATAGCTCTGAGGAACTGCTTTGAAGAGCTAGGGGGACAGGTCAGTAGGTATGTGATTTTGGAGAAGGGGTACATGCAGTTAAGTGCACATCTTGGTAGAAAGTTGCTGCCAGTCACGAGGAACATATGTCTTAGTTAATGGTTTTAGTACTTTTCTAATTATGGGAAGATGCAAGAAACTGAGTGCATAAAATATCTGTCTGAAGGCCTGTTCTGCCAGTTTTCCCAGAGCACAGAGTGACTCATTCCTAATTCTGTTCCGAAATCCTTTCAGCGTGTGTTGAAGGTCAATGACTGCAGTGGCTAATCCTTGAACTGGGTGACAAGGGACCTTCTTTAGTTGACATATCTTACTGGGAAATTTTAAATTAACAGGAACTGTGTGCTCTCTGGTCTTCATGTGAGTTGTTTCCAAGGCTGGAAGCAAAACCTGTTTCTCAAGCAAAACATGACTGAGTGTGTGAGTGCAGACCCCCAGACCTAACAGATCAATAAATAGCTATGTTATATGCTGCTGTTTCAAACCTACAAGTTAATATTAAGTTGCATTTTTGGGCAGCCAATGGCAGTGAATTATACGGTTTTAATCTTTCTGCATTTATGTCTTGTCACAAAGTAAGCATGCTGCTTTGACAATTAAAAAATCTGTTCACACTTGCGTTATGGATTTGGGGAAATGTTAATATATTGAAAGACAAAAATGTTTCAAAATTCTGTAGAGTGCTTATTTGTTTTTGGTTGCAAGAGGAGTAGAGGATCTTATCTTTGGTGCATACGCCACTTTCAGAAAGCCGGGAGAGGAGGAAATGGAAGTAAGATCTGTTGAGTGTCTACTCCCTTTAAGGCAGGACTTTTATCCTCATTTTCTCATTTAATCCTCACAATTCCCCATTTCCTACATAAAAAAAAACAAAAAAAACAAAAAAACCCTGAAGATCGGAGAGGTTAATACATTGGTCAAAGTGCACAGAGTTTGTAATTAAGGAGCGCCAGTTCGAACCTAAGTCTTGCTCCTTCCAAGGCAGATAGGTCTTTTTAAAAAAATTTTTTTAATTGAAGTATAGTTGATTTACAATGTTGTGTTAATTTCTGATGTGCAGCAAAGTGACTCAGTTATACACATATATACATTCTTTTTTATATTCTTTTCCATTATGGTTTATCCTAGGGTATTGAACATAGGTCCCTGTGCTATACAGTAGGACCTTGTCGTCCATCCATTCTACATGTAATAGTTTGTATCTACTAACCCCAAACTCCCAGTCCATCCCTCCCCCACCACCTTGGCAACCATGTCTGTTCTCTACGTCTGTGAGTCTGTTTCTGTTGCGTAGATACATTCATTTGTGCCATATTTTAGATTCCATATAAAAGTGATATCATATGATGTTTGTCTTTCTGACTTACTTCATTTAGTATGATAATCTCTAGTTGCATCCATGTAGCTGCAAATGGCATTATTTCATTCTTTTTTGTTGGCTGAGTAATATTCCATTGTACATATGTACCACATCTTCTTTATCCTTTCCTCTGTTGATGGACATTTAGGTTCTTTCCATGCCTTGGCTACTGTGAATAGTGCTGTTATGAACAGAGGTGCATGTATATTTTTGAATTATAGTTTTGTCTGGATATATGCCCAGGAGTGGGATTGCTGGATCATATGGTAGTTCTGTTTTTAGTTTTTTGAGGAACCTCCATACTGTTTTCCATAGTGGCTGCATCAGTTTACAGTCCCACTAATGGTGTAGGAGGGTTCCCTTTGCTCCACACCCTCTCCAGCATTTGTTATTTGTAACTTTTTAATGATGGCCATTCTGACCAGTGTGAGGTGGTACCTCATTGTAGTTTTGATTTGCATTTCTCTAATAATTAGCGATGTTGACCATCTTTTCATGAAGGCACATAGGTCTTCATGTGTATGTCTTCTTTGTGTCTTTTCCCAAACTGTGTATTCTTTTCTTAGTGAAAATTTCTAAAATAGGTCTTAAAATAGCCTTTGTTGCCAAATGTTTGGCAGTGCCTTGGTCTTTTATTCTTCCCCATTCTTGGTAGAAATAGGAGTTCTCTCTTCCCTAATTGAGCCTCAGGATGGCGTATGTTTGCAAGTCTTATGCCCATTGGACTTGTAACTAGAGCCCCATTTTCACCTGGGCCTGACCCTACTGTTTCTCCAGGTGGGTGACAGTGGTGAGAGAGGACCCAGCTCATCTCAGAGGCCCAAGAAGAGCATTTTTGAATTGACCTAAATGCATCAAGCTTTGTATCCCTGTTGGATTTGGCTACTAGGTGGTTTGTTAAGTGAGAGCAGGTCCCAGAGTGAGTTCTGCTGTGCAACAAACACTTGTATTAGGCAGAAAGTGCAAGAGCACTCATACTTTCTGTTCCTGAAAGCTCAAGGAGGTCCCAGCTCTCTGTCCCTGGGGCACATTGACAAGTACTTGCAGGAGAAAAAGGACCAGCCCCCCACCAGGCAGATCAGTGGCCAGGGGGTGGAGGAACCTTCCGGGTAGCCTGCAACTGCTGTATTTCTTAATCCACATGGTGGTTATGTCAGTATTTGCAAATGTAAAATGTAAACTTTCATAGAGTTGTCTGTACACTTAAAATTTGTTCACTTGGGGGGAGCTTCAAGATGGCGGAAGAGTAAGATGTGGAGATCACCTTCCTCCCCACAAATACATCAGAAATACATCTACATGTGGAACAACTCCTACAGAACACCTACTGAACGCTAGCAGAAGACCTCAGACCTCCCCAAGGGCAAGAAACTCCCCACATACCTGGGTAGGGCAAAAGAAAAAAGAAAAAACAGAGACAAAAGAATAGGGACGGGACCTGCACCTCTGGGAGGGAGCTGTGCAGGTGGAAAGGTTTCCACACACTAGGAAGCCCCTTCGCGGGTGGAGACTGCGGGTGGCGGAGGGGGGAAGCTTCAGAGCCACGGAGGAGAGTGCAGCCACAGGTGTGCGGAGGGCAAAGCGGAGAGATTCCCGCATAGAGGCTCAGCGCCGAGCAGCACTCACCAGCCCGAGAGGCTTGTCTGCTCACCCGCCGGGGCGGGCGGGGGCTGGGAGCTGAGGCTCGGGCTTCGGTGGGATCCCGGGGAGAGGACTGGGGTTGGCGGCATGAGCACAGCCTGAAGGGGTTAGTGCGCCACAGCTAGCCGGGAGGGAGTCCGGGAAAAGGTCTGGAGCTGCCGAACAGGCAAGAGACTTTTTCTTGCCTCTTTGTTTCCTGGTGCGCGATGAGAGGGGATTAACAGCACCGCCTAAAGAGCTCCAGAGACGGGCGCGAGCCACGGCTATCAGCGCGGACCCCAGAGACGGGCATGAAACGCTAAGGCTGCTGCTGCAGCCACCAAGAAGCCTGTGAGCAAGCACAGGTCACTATCCACACCTCCCCTCCCGGGAGCCGGTGCAGCCCACCACTGCCAGGGTCCCGTGATCCAGGGACAACTTCCCCGGGAGAACGCACGGTGCACCTCAGGCTGGTGCAACATCACGCTGGCCTCTGCTGCCGCAGGCTCGCCCCGCATCATACCGCTCCCTCCCCCCCGTCCTGAGTGAGCCAGAGCCCCCGAATCAGCTGCTCCTTTAACCCCGTCCTGTCTGAGCGAAGAACAGACGCCCTCAGGCGACCTACACGCAGAGGCGGGTCCAAATCCAAAGCTGAACCCCGGGAGCTGTGCGAACAAAGAAGAGAAAGGGAAATCTCTCCCAGCAGCCTCAGAAGCAGCGGATTAAAACTCCACAAACAACTTGATGTGCCTGCATCTGTTGAATACCTGAATAGACAATGAATCATCGCAAATTGAGGAGGTGGACTTTGGGAGCAACGATATATATATATTTTTTTCCCTTTTTCTCTTTTTGTGAGTGTGTATGTTTATGCTTCTCTGTGTGATTTTTGTCTGTATAGCTTTGCTTTTACCATTTGTCCTAGGGTTCTGTCTGTACATTTTGTTTTTTTGTTTCTTTTTTTTAGTATAGTTTTCAGCGCTGGTTATCATTGGTGGATTTGTTTTTGGGTTTGGTTGCTCTCTTTTTTCTTTCTTTTTTTTATTACTTTAAAAATTTTTTTAATAATTTTTATTTTATATTTTAATAACTTTATTTTCTTTTATTTTATTTCATTTCATTTCATTTCATTTTATCTTTTTCTTTCTTTCTTTCTTTTTTTCTCCCTTTTATTCTGAGCCATGTGGATGATAGGCTCTTGGTGCTCCAGCCAGGCGTCAGGGCTGTGCCTCTGAGGTGGGAGAGCCAAGTTCAGGACATTGGTCCACCAGAGACCTCCCAGCTCCACGTAATATCAAACGGCGAAAATCTCCCAGAGATCTCCATCTCAACGCCAAGACCCCGCTCCACTCAATGACCAGCAAGCTACAGTGCTGGACACCCTATGCCAAACAACTAGCATGACAGGAACACAACCCCACCCATAAGCAGAGAGGCTGCCTAAAATCATAATTAGGCCACAGACACCCCAAAACACACCACCAGACGTGGACCTGCCCACCAGAAAGACAAGATCCAGCCTCATCCACCAGAACACAGGCACTAGTCCCCTCCACCAGGAAGCCTACACAACCCACTGAACCAACCTTAGCCACTGGGGACAGACACCAAAAAACAACGGGAGCTACGAACCTGCAGTCTGCGAAAAGGAGACCCCAAACACAGTAAGTTAAGCAAAATGAGAAGACAGAGAAACACACAGCAGATGAAGGAGCAAGGTAAAAACCCACCAGACCAAACAAATGAAGAGGAAATAGACAGTCTACCTGAAAAAGAATTCAGAATAATGAGAGTAAAGATGATCCAAAATCGTGGAAATAGAATGGAGAAAATAGAAGAAACGTTTAACAAGGACCTAGAAGAACTAAAGAGCAAACAAACAATGATGAACAACACAATAAATGAAATTAAAAATTCTCTAGAAGGGATCAATAGCAGAATAACTGAGAACGGATAAGTGACCTGGAAGATAAAATAGTGGAAATAACTTCTGCAGAGCAGAATAAAGAAAAAAGACTGAAAAGAATTGAGGACAGTCTCAGAGACCTCTGGGACAATATTAAACTCACCAACATTCGTATTATAGAGATCCCAGAAGAAAAAGAGAAAAAGAAAGGGACTGAGAAAATATTTGAAGAGATTATAGTTGAAAACTTCCCTAATATGGGAAAGGAAATAGTTAGTCAAGTCCAGGAAGCACAGAGAGTCCCATACAGGATAAAGCCAAGGAGAAACACGCCAAGGCACATATTAATCAAACTATCAAAAATTAAATACAAAGAAAAAATATTAAAAGCAGCAAGGGAAAAGCAAAAGATAACATAGAAGGGAATCCCCATAAGGTTAACAGCTGATCTTTTAGCAGAAACTCTGCAAGCCAGAAGAGAGTGGCAAGACGTATTTAAAGTGATGAAGGGGAAGAACCTACAACCAAGATTACTCTGCCCAGCAAGGATCTCATTCAGATTTGACGGAGAAATTAAAAACTTTACAGACAAGCAAAAGCTAAGAGAATTCAGCACCACTAAACCAGCTTTACAACAAATGGTAAAGGAACTTCTCTAGGCAGGAAACACAAGAGAAGGAAAAGACCTACAATAACAAACCCAAAACAGTTAAGAAAATGGTAATAGGAACATACATATCGATAATGACCTTGAATGTAAATTGATTAAATGCTCCAACCAAAAGACATAGACTGGCTGAATGGATACAAAACCAAGACCTGTATATATGCTGTCTACAAGAGACCCACTTCAGACCTAGGGACACATACAGACTGAAAGTGAGGGGATGGAAAAAGATATTCCATGCCAATGGAAATCAAAAGAAAGCTAGAGTAGCAATTCTCATATCAGACAAAATAGACTTTAAAACAAAGACTATTACAAGAGACAAAGAAGGACACTACATAATGATCAAGGGATCAATCCAAGAAGAAGATATAACAATTGTAAATATTTATGCACCCAACATAGGAGCACCTCAATACATAAGGCAAATACTAACAGCCATAAAAGGGGAAATCGACAGGAACACAATCACAGTAGGGGACTTTAACACCCCACTTTCACCAATGGACAGATCATCCAAAATGAAAATAAATAAGGAAACACACGCTTTAAATGATACATTTAAATGATACATTTAAGATGGACTTAATTGATATTTGTAGGACATTCCATCCAAAAACAACAGAATACACTTTCTTCTCAAGTGCTCATGGAACATTCTCCAGGATAGATCATATCTTGGGTCACAAATCAAGCCTTGGTAAATATAAGAAAATTGAAATCCTATCAAGTATCTTTTCTGACCACAAGGCTATGAGACTAGATATCAATTACAGGAAAAAATCTATAAAAAATACAAACACATGGAGGCTAAACAATACACTAGTTAATAGCCAAGATCACTGACGAAATCAAAGAGGAAATCAAAAAATACGTAGAAACAAATGACAATGAAAACACGACCACCCAAAACCTATGGGATGCAGCAAAAGCAGTTCTAAGAGGGAACTTTATAGCAGTACAATCCTACCTCAAGAAACAAGAAACATCTCAAATAGACAACCTAACCTTACACCTAAAGCAATTAGAGAAAGAAGAACAAAAAAACCCCAAAGTTAGCAGAAGGAAAGAAATCATAAGGATCAGATCAGAAATAAATGAAAAAGAAATGAAGAAAATGATAGCAAAGATCAATAAAACTAAAAGCTGGTTCTTTGAGAAGATAAACAAAATTGATAAACCATTAACCAGACTCATCAAGAAAAAAAGGGAGAAGACTCAAATCAATAGAATTAGAAATGAAAAAGGAGAAGTCACAACTGACACTGCAGAAATACAAACGATCATGAGCGATTACTACAAGCAAGTATACAACAATAAAATGGACAACCTGGAAGAAATGGACAAGTTCTTAGAAATGCACAACCTTCTGAGACTGAACCAGGAGAAAATAGAAAATAGGAACAGACCAATCACAAACACTGAAATTGAAACTGTGATTAAAAATCTTCCAACAAACAAAAGCCCAGTACCAGATGGCTTCACAGGCGAATTCTATCGAACATTTAGAGAAAAGCTAACACCTATCCTTCTCAAACTCTTCCAGAGTATAGCAGAGGGAGGAACACTCCCAAACTCATTCTACGAGGCCACCATCACCCTGATACCAAAACCAGACAAAGATGTCACAAAAAAAGAAAACTACAGACCAATATCATGACGAACATAGATGCAAAAATCCTCAACAAAATACTAGCAAACAGAATCCAACAGCACATTAAAAGTACCGTACACCATGATTAAGTGGGGTTTATCCCGGGAATGCAAGGATTCTTCAATATATGCAAATCAATCAACGTGATACACCATATTAACAAATTGAAGGAGAAAAACCATATGATCATCTCAATAGATGCAAAGAAAGCTTTCAACAAAATTCAACACCCATTTACAATAAAAACCCTCCAGAAAGTAGGCATAGAGGGAACTTACCTCAACATAATAAAGGCCATATATGACAAACCCACAGCCAACATCATCCTCAGTGGTGAAAAACTGAAACCATTTCCACTAAGATCAGAAACGAGACAAGGTTGCCCACTGTCACCACTATTATTCAACATAGTTTTGGAAGTTTTAGCCACAGCAATCAGAGAAGAAAAAGAAATAAAAGGAATCCAAAGTGGAAAAGAAGAAGTAAAGCTGTCACTGTTTGCAGATGACATGATACTATACGTAGAGAATCCTAAAGATACTACCAGAAAACTTCCAGAGCTAATCAATGAATTTTGGTAAAGTATCAGGATACAAAATTAATGCACAGAAATCTCTTGCATTCCTATACACTAATGATGAAAAATCTGAAAGTGAAATTAAGGAAACACTCCCATTTACCATTGCAACAAAAAGAATAAAATACCTAGGAATAAACCTACCTAAGGAGACAAAAGACCTGTATGCAGAAAATTATAAGACACTGATGAAAGAAATTAAAGATGATACAGATAGATAGAGAGATATACCATGTTCTTGGATTGGAAGAATCAACATTGTGAAAATGACTCTACTACCCAAAGCAGTCTACAGATTCAATGCAATCCCTATCAAACTACCACTGGCATTTTTCACAGAACTAGAACAAAAAATTTCACAATTTGTATGTAAACAGAAAAGACCCTGAATAGCCAAAGCAATCTTGAGAAAGAAAAACGGAGCTGGAGGAATCAGGCTCCCTGACTTCAGACTATACTACAAAGCTACAGTAATGAAGAGAGTATGGTACTGGTACAAAAACAGAAATATAGATCAATGGAACAGGATAGAAAGCCCAGAGATAAACCCACAAACATATGGTCAACTTATCTTTGATAAAGGAGGCAAGAATATACAATGGAGAAAAGACAGCCTCTTCAAAAACTGGTGCTGGAAAAACTGGACAGCTACAGGTAAAGATGAAATTAGAACACTCCCTAACACCATACACAAAAATAACCTCAAATTGGATTAAAGACCTAAATGTAAGGCTAGACACTATCAAACTCTTAGAGGAAAACATAGGCAGAACACTCTGTGACATAAATCACAGCAAGATCCTTTTGACCCATTTCCTAGAGAAATGGAAATAAAAACAAAAATAAACAAATGGGACCTAATGAAACTCAAAAGGTTTTGCACAGCAAAGGAAACCATAAACAAGACGAAAAGACAACCCTCAGAATGGGAGAAAATATTTGCAAATGAAGCAACTGACAAAGGATTAATCTCTAAAATTTACAAGCAGCTCACACGGCTCAATATCAAAAAAAGAAACAACCCACTCCAAAAATGGGCAGAAGACCTAAATAGACATTTCTCCAAAGAAGACATACAGATGGCCAAGAGGCACATGAAAGAATGCTCAACATCATTAATCATTAGAGAAATGCAAATCAAAACTACAATGAGATATCACCTCACACCAGTCAGAATGGCCGTCATCAAAAAATCTACAAACAATAAATGCTGGAGAGGGTGTGGAGAAAAGGGAACCCTCTTGCACTCTTGGTGGGAATGTAAATTGATACAGCCACTGTGGAGAACAGTATGGAGGTTCCTTAAAAAACTAAAAATAGAACTACCATACGACCCAGCAATCCCACTCCTGGGCATATACCCTGAGAAACCATAATTCAAAAAGAGTCATGTTCCACAATGTTCATTGCAGCTGTATTTACAATAGCCAGGACATGGAAGCAACCTATGTGTCCATTGACAGATGAATGGATAAAGAAGACGTGGCACATATGTACAACGGAATATTACTCAGCCATAAAAAGAAACAAAATTGAGTTATTTGTAGTGAGGTGGATGGACCTAGAGTCTGTCATACAGAGTGAAGTAAGTCAGAAAGAGAAAAACTAATACCGTCTGCTAATACATATATATGGAATCTAAACAAACAAAAAAAAAAGGTCTTGAAGAACCTAGGGGCAAGATGGGAATAAAGACGCAGCCCTACTAGAGAATGGACTTGAGGACACGTGGAGGGAGAAGGGTAAGCTGGGACAAAGTTTGAAAGTGGCATGGACATATATACACTACCAAATGTAAAATAGATAGCTAGTGGGAAGCAGCCGCATAGTACAGGGAGATCAGCTCGGTGCTTTGTGACCACCTAGAGGGGTAGGATAGGGAGGATTGGAGGGAGGGAGATGCAAGAGGGAAGAGATATGGGGGATTTATGTTTATGTATAACTGATTCACTTTGTTATAAAGCAGAAACTAACACACCATTGTAAAGCAATTATACTCCAATAAAGATGTTACCAAAAAAAAAAAAAAAAAAGAGTTGTTCACTTTACTGTATGTAAGTTATGCCTCAGTGAAAAATAAGGGAGGAAATAAATTATTGTCCTTAGGTTGTTCACAGTCTGTGAGCAGCGAAACTATTGTATTTTGTTCGAAGCAGTAATCCTCTTGAGTTAGAGGTTGTCCGTGGAAGGGTCACTGGGAGGGGTGAAAGCACCAAGGGTCTTTCATGTGTACCTGCTTCATCATCTCCTACACCCCTGGATCCATGGCCTGGCCCCTGGCCAGTGTCTGTCTCCCTGCAGGGCTTTCTCTTTGCCATTTTACTTAGTCAGCTAATTGGAGTAGAGGACGCCAGACTTTCATGTGATTCCCCTTTGTCAAGGTTCTCTGAGGACTCCTGTGAAGGTCTTTCCTGTGGTGACGCCCACAGGCCAGCCTGCAGGGTCCCCTAGGTTGGACACAATAGCTGCCTCATTCCACGTGACTGCCTTACCTCTCCAGTACCTTAGTCTTGGGCTACTGCTGCCTTCATTCTTTATTCTTTATTCTGCCCTGTTTTAAGCATATCCTTTCCCTAGAATTTGACTTCTTTTGCCCTTTAAGCTGCCCCTGGTAATTTTGACTGAATTTCTGATGAAGCTAGGCAGGAAGGTTCTGGGGGATGAAACAGATATATTTCCCTAGGCATAATCTTAAACTTACCTGGGGATGGATGTGGGAAGGGCTGTAGATTCTCACCCTTTCTTTTCCCAGAAGAAGAAGAAGAAGAGACAGGGGTGAGGGTCACAGCAGGTGGTACCTTCAGAGGCCTTAACTCAAAGTACCAATTTAAATGAGTATGGATTTAACCTGTTCACAGCCCTGGCCTTCATATCCGTTGCCTGTGAAGTGAAATTTGGCAGGGTTAAAAGATAACGATCATTCTTTTAATCAACTGCCTCTAGGAGAGGATTATGATGTTTCTGTTCTGACACAGTTTCAGAATTCCCGTGACTCTTACTTTATGGCCCAAATGCTCTTTTTTGTCCCTTCTGCACATGTTACACACCACCTCTCAACCCATGCTCTCATTGTCAGAATCTCAGCCTTGAAACAAAACAAAACAAAAAACTTCCACACACAAGCAGAGTCCCTTTGTTGGTATTCCTCATCCACTGTGGAACCAATTGTCATAGCAATGGCTGTCCCCACAGACATTTCATCATTTGGGGTTTCCATCAGGTGTTTCTTTTTTTCTCTTTCTTAAACAGCAACAGCCAACACTGCTATTAAACAAACTATTAATATAGCTTAACAGCCTCTCTTGGCAGTTTTTAACTAGACTGCATTTGCTTCTAATTTCAGGTACAATTAGTCATGTCTCATAAGTAAAGCTAACTTTATGAAGATGCTGGTGTTGGTTTGCTTTTAGTCTTATTTATTGTTGGATTCAGTACATAATGAATACAGAGATTTGTGTGTGTGTGTGGCAGAGGCGGGGTGGTTCTATGAAAGCAACGTGGGAATTGAGTTCTATGCCTACAGGTACCTTAATTTTATTTTCTGAGATTTCGTTATTTCTCTGCATTGTCTTGGTTTTAGTTTATGGCCTTAACATGCTCATTATTTAAGAAGTGTTAGTGAAAGGCATAGGAGACTTGAGTACTTAATAATTAACCAAAAGTTTGATATAATATTTAACTAGCTGGTTCCTGGACAGCTGTATAACATCCTTCTTTTAAAATTAGACTATGTGAACACTAAGAACCAAATGAATTAGATATAAAACATTTTTTCTTATTGTTGTTAACATGCTTGGGGAAGTTGTAGAATTTACTTAGTGTGTCAAATAAAAGTCTGAAGGCAAAACCTAAACATGTTAGTCACCCTTAACTCAGGGCTGTGGGTAAAGGCAGTGGTTCACCCTTAAAGAGCTACAGGGGTGGCAGCCCAGCCAACTACTTGTAAATGTAACCGGATGAGGCAGGTACCAAGTTCGGCTGCTTGCTGCTCGAAAGGCCAATACTCAAGAGATAAGGGTTGGTGGAAAAGGAAAAGTTGCTTTATTCAGGAGGCCAGCAATCTGGGAAGGTGGTGGACTAATGTCTTAAGACCGTCTCCAAGTTGCCAGTTAGGAGACAGAGGTCTTAAAGACAGTGTGAGTGAGGGGGCTGCAGGGTGCATGACCAGCTCGTGCACAATCCTCGGGTTGGTTGGCATCAAGGTGAAGTTTTGAACACCATCAATCTTCCAGTTTCAACAGGCCTGGGGTCTCCGTGCTTGAGGTCAGCAGTTTTCATCTGGTGAGGGTCTGCTTCCTGTAGAAACAACTCAGGAATGTGTGTCAGGCCTTTATATCTTTCAAGGAACCGGGAGTTCAGTGATTGCTGATTTATGGTCTAAGTTATTACCAGTTTCCTGGCACAGCAGCTATTCTTTGTTTCTACATCTTCACATTTCCTAATCACTAACTCTTGAGCCAGCCTTTAGAGACTCAGGGGAGGCCTGGGAGACTAAGCTTTTCTGTATAAACAAGAGGCAGGCAGAGGACATGGGGAGTGGGGTCTGTCCTGAGAAGGCGCCATGGGCTCTTGCTTTGTTACTTTGCTGCTCCTCGCTGCTGAGGAGGCACAGCTGCAAAACAAGAAAGGGAATAAAGTTTTGGATAGAGAGGTTAATCCTAAAGTCAGCAGAGAGACTCAGTTTCATAAAGGGGTCTCTGCCAATGCCCTGGTCAATCCCCTTCCCCGCCAGAGATCCTTGCCATCTTGGAGATCTGCACTGTGCTGTGGAGAGAATGCGGCATTGCCTCTTCAAAGCTGGCTTATGATGTGCTCCCTCCTGAGTCTTCCTAGTTCAGCTCCTCAGTTCTCTTAGGTCCCAGAGATGGGGCAGTAGCTGTTATCACCAGACCTGGCCATCAAGGCATGCTAATTTCCAGCACCAAGATTAAAGGCCTGGGACCTAGCCTGGATGCAGTCTCTTGCCAGCTGCATGACTGGACAACTGACTTAACTTCTCAGAAACTTGGCTTTTTCCTCTGTAAAATGCAGATAATACCCATCCCATCTGACTTTGATTAAATGAGACACTGTGTGTGGGAAACCCATATTATAGTGCTTGGCAGTAAGTAGTATGGACTCAACAAATGATCATTGATTTAATTACTAATATGCTAATAGATGGTATGGAAAATTCTGCTTTCCCCCATAGTTTTTGTCACATCATGTTATAGTTTTTTTTTTTATAAGATGTCTCCAGAAACCTTTGGTAGAACAAATTACCCATCTCTATCCCTCAAAAAACCAGAAAGGGATTTTTTTTTTTAATTGTAGTAAAATACATAACATAAAATTAACTTTTTAACCACTTTCAAGTGTACAATTCAGTGACATTTAGTACATTCACAATGCTGTACAACCATCACCATTATCTAGTTCCAGAACATTTTAATCACCATTAAAGGAAACCCCATAGCTAGACTCCATTCCTTAAATCCCCCAGCCCCTGGCAACCACTAATTGGCCTTCTGTCTCTATGGATTTGCCCACTCTGGATATTTCATATAAATAGAAACATCCACTATGTGTTTTTTTTGTGTCTGGCTTCTTTCATTTAGCATAATGTTTTCAAGGTTCATTTCTGTTATAGCATGTATAACAGAGGTGAATAATAATCCACTGTGTGAATATGCTGTTTTAGTCTGTTTGGGCCGCTGTAACAAAATATCACAGTCTGGGTGGCTTATAAGCAACAGAAATTTATTCCTCACAGTTCTGGAGGCTAGAAGTCCAAGATGAGTATGCCAGCATGGTCAGAGGGCCCTCTTCGGGTGGCAGGCTTATCACAGTACCCTCCCATGGTGGGAGGGGCCAGGAAGCTCTGGGGTCTCTTTCATAAGGGCAGTAATGCCATTCATGAGGGCTCTGCCCTCAGGACCTAACACCTCCCAAAGGCCCCACCTCCTAATACTATCTCATTGGGCATTAGGATTTCAACATATGAATTTGGGTGGAGGTGGCGGTTAGGGGGGAGGTGTAAACATCCAGACCATAGCATATACCATATGTAGTTTATCCATGCATCAGTTGATGGACATTTGGGTTGTTTCTGCCTTTGACTCTTGTGAATAAACAGCATAGCGGTGAACATTCTTGTACAAGTTTTTGTTAGAATACTTGTTTTCAGTTCTTTCGGGTATATACCTAGGAGTGGAGTTGCTGAATCATATGATAATTCTATGTTTAACTTTTTAAAAACTGCCAAACTGTTTTCAACTACGGCTACACCATTTTGCATTCCTAGCAGCGATGCCTAAAGGTTGCAGTTTCTTCCAACACTTGTTATCTTTCAGTTTTTTGATTGTATCTATCAGGGTTGGTATGAAGTGGTATCTCGTGGTTTGGGATGGTTTTTATAGTACAGATTTTTGTATGTGTCTGGACTCAAATTTTCTTACGTTCTTAAGCCTATTATTATATTGCAAAGTTACACGAAAAACCGCCTATACGTAATTTCCCATAAGAGATAGGTATAATGCGTCTTTTCCTTCACAGCCCCTGATGTGAGTGACCATCGTGGCTCTGTAATCTGTAGTGTAGATAAACCACTTGTGGGATCAGTGCTAATTATAGATGATATCTGATGCCTTGTACCTTCTCTCTAATTCTTTTCTTTTTGTTTTAGGGATTTCCTCTGGGTCATCCAAAATGCTTTTAAAACATATTGGATAAAAGCTGAGCCACCTGCTTGTGTCTGACTTCCATACTCTCTGCTCCACTGTCTTCTATGGCATTTTGACTACATCAAGGCCAAGGACCTGCTGTTCATTATGAGTGATGAGAAGAGCCTTGGGGTGTCCCCCAAATTGGTCTCACCTTCAAGGAGCACAAGTAGTTGCTCTTCCAAGCAGGGAAGTCGACAGGTAAAGTTTAATGCAAATTTTAAGATGCAAATTTAAATCAAGAAGTTTGCACATTAAAATCTGTACATTGACTTGGGAACTCCTGCTTCTCAGTTTAAGAGCATTTGCTTTTAGTCATATCTTAATTATCTAAGAAGAGTAAATTTTAGATAATTTTAATAATGCAGCTCGAGACCCTACTGGATGGGAAGAAATGTATTTGTCTCTTTGGATTATTTTACTCAATCGTTGCAACTGTCCTCCAACACAGATATTGATATTCCTGTTTTCTCCGTGAGGAAGCTGAGTCAGACCAACTGAGTTATCTGCCCAAGGACACATAGCTAGTCTATTAAGTGGCAGAGACAAGAAACCAAAGCTCATTCTGTTTGACTCCAGAGCCCACACTTTCCTTTATACCCTACTAACCCAAACAAAAAAGCTACCAATCACTTTTCCAGTAATTATAATATCCTCCCACCCTCTTCTTCCTTCACTTTACCAAACCTTTTATGACAGCTTCCAACCACAGAATGCCCCGTTATAACTTTGGGTCTCACCTGCTTTACTTCCCTAACGGGCAAGGGAAGCAAGTCAACAGAGAAGTGGTCAAAAGGAATTAAGTAGGAAGAAGAAAGAAGTGAAACAAAGGACTGAATAGTTAACTCCTAAATAACTATCAGCTAATTATATGTTGCTCCTTGATTTCCTTTCTAAAAAATCTCCGTTAGCAGAATTTGCTGGGTTTAGATCCATGGCAGTAAATGCACATTAATTATTATAATTCTTTCACCTTCAGTTAAGTCAAAAGAGAGTGGGCTGCCCAAAAGCTGTGGGTTTACAACCGAAGTGGTCTTGGAGCCTTTTCAGTGTCAGCTGGCTGTGTTGGCATTGCCTTTCGTCCATGGGACGCACTGGCCTAAGTTGGCTCTGAGTCCTTGGTTCCAGATTGGAAGCAACAGTCAAGCAGCCTCCCACCTCAGGCACGTCCACACATTTATGACGCATCACCACGGGTCTTTCCCTTCCAACATTGCCTGGGACAGGGAGCTTGCCACCTCTCAATACTGCTTCGTGGCATTAGAATCTATAATTCTAGACAAATTAGATCTTGCCATAGGGGCGTTTGGGGAGCTCTCCAAGATCTCCCCTGAGGGGTTAGGAAGAGTAATTTTTTCATCACTGTTATCACTTCCTCCTGGGATTAAAAAAAAATGACTAAGGTTACTCCTTGGCTAACGTATCATGGCTCCGTGGGAGTTCTAGTTTCATGAGGGTAGCTAATCTCACCCACTTTGTCAGCTTTCCACGGGAGTGTTTCTCTCCCTAAGCCAAATATCTGGTTGGGATTAGAGCCGAGTATGTGATCTTCCCCCAGCCCTTTGCATTTAGTAGCATCTATTGCCATGTCCTCCTTGGATAAAGGGAGAACACGTGATTCATTCAAACAGCCAGTGCTTATAACACCATAGCAACTGGAGCAGTGCAATGAATGAAATTCTAGGACTGAATACCATAGAAACTTTTTTTTGATGAGTTATTTGAAATTGATTGATTTGGTTTTCACAGAGCTTTTATTTTTGAGGTTACATCATAAAGAGTAAGAGGAATATGCTTGAGGCCTCACTTTTTTCTGACTTAGAACGGGTTGGTCATTCAGCCATTCATTCGTCAATTGGTCATCTTTTATATTTAGGATCTCTCACTTTAATTTGCATGTAATGTTGCTTTATACACATAAACACTTATTTTCCCTCTGTGCCAGAGAAGATGGAGAATTTAATAAGTTCATTCCCGCTTTAGCCTGAGTCTAGTTATAAGGCCAAGTTTAATTTTCAGGAACCATTTTCTTATTCAATCCACTTTCCCATCCTTCTATCAAAGAAAGGTGTTCGGTCGCAGGACTGGCTCAGCTTTTCCCTCTCTGTTGTCCACCTTGTCAGTCCATGTCCATCCCACATCACACACTGTCCCAAGACTGTCTTTTAGTTTCTGAAGGTGCCACAGAGGTACAGGGACCTTGAAGTTCTTACTTCATGGCTCTTAGGGAACACAGCCATATCCAGGGGTCTCTTGGGTGCTAAATGTAGCGACCATGCTGTGTTTCCAGTCACTTTGCTGGAAAGTACAAGTTCACCATTTAAAACTTCAAGATTTATATAATTTATTTAATTTGAGGAATGTTCACATATAACCAATGAAGATAATCTGTGCAAAAACCTACTTGTTTTTAAAGCTCCAGATTAAAGTCATTTTTAGGTTGTTCTGTTCATTCCGTCTGGAGGAGATAACTCTGATGTTAAGTTTATTGGCCATCTTCCTTAATGCTAGTTTTTCTCACATACTTTGGAATTATAGTTTAGGGCGCCATCTTGAGCTTGCTTTCCCTGTGTCCTTTCTCTGCACTCACCTGTGATTTTCTATTACCTACTTCCTACCTCTGATGACCCCAGCCCAGAGCCAAGTCTGATATTTGCAGCTGGCGCCTCTGTTCCACATCAACCAGGAGTATATAAGAGCCACCACCAGGCCAGCGTGCAGCATGGCCAGGTCCTGGTTGTGAGACTGTCTGCGTCCTACCATCTCTCTGGATAGGCAGATTTTTAAAGCCTCCTTTCATCATGGTGTGGGGCTTCCCCCTCCACATTCTCTGATTTCCAACAATAAGCTAGCTCAGGTCCCAGCCTTTTCCTGGGGATATTTGTAGCTTCATTAGCCCACTGAAGTAGGACCCCTGGACGCCTCTGTCTGCAGTATCCTTTGCATTTCTGTTTTGTGTCTTATTCATGAGATATTGAATCTTGTTTTGTTTTTTTTTTCCAAATCACACAGACATATCAAAAAAAAACCCTACATGTTTATATTTTTTTATATTTTTTCTGTTTGGAGCTCGTGAGGTGACAGGGAAGGGGCACTAAATGCATAAACTTGCAGTACAACCTTGGCTGAAAGACTTGGTCTTCTGGAGTCATTTTCGTTTAAATTCTCATCCACCATTGCCAAGTGACATTGGTTCTCTGTACTGTAGCCACACTGGCTTTCTTTCAGTTCCTCCCACTGAATTTGCCCTTGTCCTTGTTTCTTGAACTGAACTTGAACTTGTTTTTCCTATCCCAGAGCCTCCTCACGTAAATCTCAAGAAGCCCTCATTTATGTGTGGATACTCCCCTTTCCAAATATCTGTGTTAGAAGAGCTTGCTTCCTTAATGGACAAAATGATGAGACCTGGGTGTTAAGTGTGATCTGTGTTCTTCATTTCTACAAATTGAACCTAAGACAAAGTTTACAACTTACAGCCTTGAAAACCCAAGGAGAAGGGTGCTGTCATCTTTTAACTTAAATACTAGGGCTTTTGAAATTTTAAATATAATATGCCTCATTTTGTCAATGTGGAAACAGCCTTTAAATATAATTTTTATCAAGATAATTTTAGGAGGAAGGTATGCCTAGTGATTAGAACTTGAACTCTCCGACCTTGGTTCCACTCAATAATTAGTTCTGTAACCTTAAACTCTCTAAGCCTCAGTTTTCTCATCAATAAAATTGGAATAATAATAGTTCTTTTCTCATACGATTATTGTGAGGATTAGAACTAAAGCATTTAATGTAGGGTCAGACTCATAGTAGGTGCTGAGTTAATATTAACGTTTATTTTTATTATTATAGTTAACATTAATTTGAATTTCATTCCTATATGTGGAAAACCTAAATTTTCATAGTGAGTAGTTCTACTTTTTGCCCCCAGAAACTTTTGCAGGCATCATACGTGTACCTACCCATACCTCGTTAGTGTTGTACAGAGGTCCACAAAACTATACAATGTATATATGAATGTATACTTTAAAATAAAATGTATCTTACTTTATACATATTAACAAAGTACTTTTAGGGAAGAATGTAACAGAATGTTTAATATATGAGCTACATTTGATATCTTGAACATACAACATAACCTGTACCTAAAGCAAGTGGAAAAAGTGTTAAATTCGTTTATTTATTTGTTTGTTTGTTTATTTGGTTGTGTGAGATCTTAGTTGCGGCTTGCCTCTCCTTAGTTGTGGCACGTGGGCTCCTTAGTTGTGGCTCACTAGCTCCTTAGTTGCGGCACGTGGGCTCCTTAGTTGTGACATACAAACTCTTAGTTGCAGAATGCATGTGGGATCTAGTTCCCTGACCAGGGATTGAACCCGGACCCCCTGCATTGGGGGCGCGGAGTCTTATCCACTGCACCACCAGGGAAGTCCCAGGCGTTAAATTCTTATCCCATTCTGTTCTGCTGGGTTTTGTCCTTGCATGAGTGTCCTTGTATGTCCTTTCCCCATGCATTCACCTATCTATTGGTAGTAGCTGCTTAGAGCATTGTGTTGAGAAGGATTCTGCAGTTGAGTCTGGGTTCAGTGGGAAAGAGTGCCATGTTTTCAGTAATGGCTCATGGGCATACACAGGGTGAGTGGCAGCATGGGTGCCACATTTGTCACCCCTTAGTGGTATTAGAGGGCTGAAATCAAGAGAAAGCTGCTACAGTCTTTATATTCTGCTGTTGGAGGAGCTTCTGGCAAGTGAAGTTCACCTCAGTTCTCCATCTTCTGCTTCCTTTGCAGGGATGTCGTGAGAGAAAATTTAGTATTTTCACTGGCTAAAAGCCATTGAAGCTCATTGGAGAAAGGTCCTCTGTAAATTTAAGAAACAATTACTGATGAGCTCCCTTTACTTTGGTGAATTCTGGAGCCAGAAGTGAGATGTCCTTGTTTCAAGAACTCTGATTCTCTGCACAAGAAGTAGATCTCTTTGAAATAGACCATCCTTTAGATATAGCACCTTTACTGGATAGGAATCTATTCTCCTTGCAGGAAATCTCCAACTAAAGGAACCCAGCTTACACAGAGAATAGGTTGTTGGTCCCTTCTGACTGTCTTCGTCACACCCCATCCCTTGTAGTGTTCTAAGTCAGTCTTTGCTTCACTGTTCTTCCCCACCCCAGGCTTTGGCTCAGCTATCCCCTTTAGCTAGATTAAATCATATGAAACTGTTCTGCCCTTTTGAATTTTGCGATTTTCTTGAAAAGAATCTTCATTTATTGCTTTAGCCCTTTAAAAATAATTTTTATAAAAAATAATATATGCTCTCTGTAGATCATTTCCAATATATATGCAGTCTATGTGAATTGCAATAGTTTAGTTTTAAGTGGCTGCTTGATAGGTCAAATAAAGTGAAGTTGAGAATGACCGTTGGTTGTGGAGGTCATTGGTGACATTGCCGAGTGGTTTCCTTGAAGTGGTGGGCATGAAAGTCTGGTTTTAAGTCCGTTCATGAGAAAATAGGAACAGAGGAAGAGGGTACCCCAGTTCTGCCAGGCACCAGACAGGAGTTGAGAGAGGCCTTCACAAAAGTTCTGTTTGGGAACCTTCAGTTTGGCTAATGCCATGCCTAACACAGCCTTGTTCTCTCCTCTCTTTTGATTAATTCATTGGTTTGAAAGAGTGTGTGGTTCTTTGAGTCCTGGGTCCTATTTACGCATCTTTTGAGCTCTCACGGCACTGGCACGGGGCTTTGCACATGGCAGATGCAAATTACCGGGCTGAATTTACTGCACACCAGCAGCAAATATCCCTCTATCGAGGGCAGGTTGGAATGCATGGGCAGGTACATGTGGGGAACGGGAGCAAAAAGCCACAAATTCCCCAGCTCCCTCACTCTGGTGACAGACATATGAGGATTTCAAAAAATGAACAAAGGCCTCTCCATTGAGTTTTTCCTGGCAAATGATGAAATCCCTAAATACTTTCTAAACCTGGGGTCTCCAGACAAACTGCTCTGTTGGAAAGTATGGAACAGAAGTAAAGACTGTCTTTGTTTTAACTGACCTGTATTCACACTGGCTCTGCTTTTTGCTAGCTGGATGACCTTGCCATGTTACAGAAAACCTCTGAGTCTTGGTTCTTCAGCTGTGAAATGTAGATAATTTTGCTTCCTTTTGAAAACTAAATGAAATAATAAATACAGAGTACCTAAGCTGCACATGGTAGACATTTGATAAGTGTGGATTAAATGAATGAATGAATAAGCATGTGGTTGCTAGGTAGAAAGCTAGCCTTGTGCAATTCACAAAGCTCTATACATATATTAAGTAGGTTAAGGGATGTCTAAGTGGGAGAGAGAATTGCTATTTCAAAACCTGTAAAATATGAGTAATTTCCTCTTGTCTTTTTCCCACTGCCCCTTACATTTCCTTCCTAGAACTTTCAAAGTAACACATTTCAGAAGCCAGATTGTGCTAGAGATGAATGAATAGGTTTTGTCTTTTTTGAAAGAGTTCTGTATGCCCTAATTTTTATTTCTTCAACCAGTATCCACTGAGAACCTCTTACTAAGAGACCATGAGCAGGGGGATGTGAAGCTACTAAGGATAGGACAGCTGAACACATCACTAAAAATAAGAAATCAACTCTGATTGGGAAGACTGTGGGTTGTAAAGAGAGCATGGCTTCCGTTTTTTTTTTAATTTGCTGTGTAAGTCAGAAATCTGGAACTGAATCCTTCCAAAATAATTAACAAGTGCTTCTCTCATTATTGCAGGGGATTTGAAATGGAGAGATCTATTGCTATGTAAGTCTCCATACAATTATGCAATTTATTCTTGTCACCCTCTTGTCCCTGGGGCCATCAGAGGTGGCCTTTGAGCTCTCCCAGGGTCACCTGATGAGAATTTATTTATGCAGGCTCTTAGATTATGCTGTACTCCAGGGAGCCCAGGGTGGCTGGGCTTGCTGCCAGAACCCGTAAGACACAGGAGTTGAATGGGAGAGAATTTGCCAAGAAGAGTGAATTAAAGCTATAATGTTCAGGTGTTTATAATTTCAGCTCTCTGGGTATTGAAAATATGTAGTTCCATTTATTTCTTTTAATTCATTGTGTCTTTAGACACTGAGATTTACCAGCTGCCTTTTGTAAGTATGGGCTGAATAAACACCACAAGAAAGACCCGTCATGGAAGAGTGGCTTGGGAATGGCATGACTGTGTCACATTGCTCTATGATGGTCACAGGAAATAAAAGGCAACGAGCATGAAGTTGCTTGAGAGCCAGATAGCCTGAGTTTAAATGTTGGGCTGTTTATAAGCTGTTTGACCTTGGGCAAGGTCCTTAATCCCCCTGTACCTTGTGTCACATAAGGTTGTGACAGTTGCTTCAGTTAGAAGAGAGCCAGCACGTAGTGTTATGTAAGTGTTTGGCACATAAACCATTCACCTTCCAGAAGCAGGAGTCCCAGGAGCCCTCAAGCAGTACCACATGGTGACTGCTTCCCTGTTTCATCCTTTCAGCTGCGAGGCTGGTGGCACTACGCAGAGGCAGATGGCTTGGCTTCTGTCTAGGCTGCTCTGAAAAGAGTCAGCAAGGGACTCTAGAAGTTAGCAAGCATCTGATAGCACCTTTACAGCTCATGAGATCCTTTCCTACTCTCCTTTGGAGTCTCAAAACAATCCAGCGAGGTCTGTATTTTTTCTACACTTTAGAAAGAAAACAAGGCCCAATTAACTGCCGGTTTAGAGTCACACAGCTAAGAAGTGGTAGAGGGTCAGGCAGCCATCTATTTGAAGAACACTAGGTTTCTTTAGATGCTAGAAAGCTTCTTTAGAAGTTAATTCAAGTTCCATGTGCCCTATGTACAAATGATTGTTGTTTAAACAAACCTCCAGAAGCCAACACTCTGTGAATGCAGGGGCAAGAGTAACACAGATGAGGGAAGCAGCCATAATGATCCCCCAGGTCTGTTTGTCCAGAGCTGTTATTTTTCTGGTGGCTCCAACAGAGAAAAATAATTAACTATATAGTTCCATCTTAGTTTTTCAGATCCCCCCCTTTCTGAGCCTTTTACTTCTCCTTACTGCCTACCTTTTGGTCACACCTATGGTTGTGACATTATGCACTGAAAGTAGGAAGGGCAAAGACCCAACACTCAATTCTCAATATATTTCTACTCTGAGTAAGTCTTGTAAAGAAAAAAACAAACATTTGATACAGGAAGAAATGAAAACTTCAGCTAAAATGATGTATTTGAATTGTCAGGGTTTCCTTGTCACTTTGCATGTCTACAAATGATAAGCTGCCTTCCACACTCTGAAGAGCACAAGAAACCAAACTCTTAAAACACTTCTGGAAGTTACTGAACCATCCAAACTGTTTTGCAATTCCAGAATAACACACATAGCAAATATATTTTGGTGGGTTTTAGAAACACTAGTTTGATAGAAACTACATGGATACCTTAAGAGAATCAGTGTATTTATTCACGGTTGGCATTGGCTGTAGTGCAGGATACAGGAAGGCAGAACTGATTCAGATGCTTTTGTTGAGAGCACAGCTTACTAGCTTTGCAGCTATTAGATGTTTTTCTAGGAGCTATAGATGCAAATGTGAACCAAAGTGACTCAACAGTTCTTTCCCAGGGAGGGGAAAGTCTGAGTCTACTTCAGTGATGTGATGCTATTAAAATATTGATACTAAAGGCCGAGAAGTGACAGTGTAAGTAGGACAGAGGCAAAACAGGAGACTTCCCTGGAATAATCTGACCTCTCTCTAAGGTCCTCTACACCCTGGCCCTACCATCGAGTCCAGCTGTGTCTCCCTCTGCACCTCTACACAAGCTCCCACCACAACCAAAATCACCTCCTCTCTCTTCTCACTCCAGATGAGTCACTTTCCTGGCAATCTCTGGCCTAGTGGTCCCTCTTGCCCTGTGTAGTAGGCTGAATGGTCCCCCCACCCCCAAAGATATGTCTACATCCTAGTCCTAGGAACCTGTGAAGGTTACCTTATTTGGTAAAAGATGTAATTAATTTAAGAATCTTGAGATGAGGAGAACATCCTGGATTATCCAGGTCAGCCCCAAGTTCAGTGACCAGTGTCCTTATAAGAAACACACAGAGAGAAGACAGACATGGAGGAGAAGGTGATGTGTGTGAAGACGGAGGCAGAGATCTGGGTGATGGGAGTACAAGCCAAGGAATGCCAAGGCCACCAGAAACTGGAAGGGGCGAGGAACGCTATTGTAGACTGAATGTTTGTGTCTGTGCCCGCCCCACCCCAGTTCATATGTTGAAGCCCTGATCCCCAATATGATGACATTTAGAGGTGGGGCCTCTGGGGGGTAGTTAGGTTCAGATGAGGTCATGAGGGTGGTGCCTTCATCCTGGGATTAATGCCTTTATGAGAAGAGGACAGACAACAGAGCTTCTTGCTCTTAGGCGTGGAGGAAGAGCAGACAGCGAGAAGGCAGCTGTTTACAGGTCAGGGAGCGGGTTCTCACCAGGAACCGAATCTACCAGCACCTTTATCTTGGACTACCCTCCCAGTCTGTGGTATTTTGTTACAGCAACCCAAGTTAAGACAAACACATTCTCCCTTAGAGTCTCTGGAGGGAGCATAGGCCTGCTAACGCCTTAATTTTGGACTTCTGGCCTCCAGAACTGTTAGAGGATAAATTTCTGTTGCTTTAAGTCACTGACGTTGTGGTAATTTGTCAGGGTAGCCTCAGAAACCCTGCTTCTCACGCTGTGTCAGTTTTTCTTCATATCCCAGCTCAAGTCATTTCGCTAAGGTGGATCCAGCCCTACGTGAGATTGTGCCTACCCCGGAACAGGAGTCTGTAGCAGGTTTTTGTGCGACTCCCATTCGGCATTTACAAGTTTTCAACCGAGTGGTGTCTCTATTTTTAATGTACGTTAACTTTTTTGAAGGCCAGCATTTGGTTTCACATCTTTGCATCTCCAGTACCTACCTGGTGCTAAGCCTTAGACCTTTGAGTTAGAGACTACCCCGTTAAATAGAAGCTCAGTTATAACTAGAATATAACCTACATAACACAAAAGCCATTCCTTTTTTGATTCATGAGGCTCTCCAGGATCTTAACCTGTTGCTAGGTTCTCATGATGAGAACCAGTTATTCTTATAGAGAGGTGAAAGAAAGTCACTGATGATTTGCACGTTCATTGTGCTAAACTTCTGCCACCTTCTCCTATGATTTTTAAATCATATATGCATTAACTAGCCAGAATGTACCTCTACTTTGATTGTAAATTTCAATTAGCTCTGAAAAAATAGCTTTGAGAACACTGTGAGAGAGAGTACTGTCATCAGCTAGCACCATCCAGCAAGGGGGTGGGGTGGGTTTTCTTGAGGAGCTGTGGTTGCCCTGTGCTTGGACTACAAAAGTGTTATATCTGAATACGGAGAGTCAGTGATTCCCACCAGGGCTCAGGCGCCAAAGGGCAGAGCTCTGTGATATGCCAAAAGAGGTATGATTTTTTAAAATTTAAAGGTAGTAAAGATAAAACACTGAACAGTGCTGGAAAGTATAAAACCAAGCGGAAGTCTCCCCACCGTCGTGCCTCTGGTCTAGTCCCACTCACATAAGAGTCTGTATTAGAGATTTTCCCTGTTATCCCATGGTGTGTGTCCATGTGGTGAGTTAGCCCAGGATCTCCTACACAAGGCCGTCTGCCACTATGGAAACATGGTAATTCTTAGGAAGGGGTAGTGGAAAGGGTACTGAGTTGGGGTCAAAGGACTGGGTTCTGGTCCTCAGAAGTCCTTCACTCCTTGTTGTGGCCCTACTAAGATTGTTTCTCTTAGATTCCTCATCTCTAAGATGAAAGAGCTGGGTAACTTCCACATTCTCTCTCAAACTCTGGTGTTTAAAAGAAATATTTCATGACTCTATGGGATAAAACAAATCATTACTGTATTCCCTGGAAAAAAAACTCAGAAGAGACTCTTGAGTCCCTTGGGTGGAGAGAGCTGTCCTGTCATCATTGGCTAACACACATGCATGCTAAGTGCCAGAACGTGCTGTCAGAGACAGACTCCGCTTGGGGAGAAAGTAGTCCTGGGGAAGGGGAGTAAGTGGCCTTGGATGGACTCTAATACACTTGTAGGTCGTCTTGTCCAGAGTTGATGTTGAACAGAGAAGTTCTGTGTGTGGTCTCCAGTCCACAGATGGGGTCCACCACTCAGTAGTTTGTGATCCTGGGCAAACTACTTTGGAGCTTCATTTTCTTCGTCTGTAAAATGAGAATAATAATACCTTCATTACAGAATCATTGTGAGGCACATAGAAGTTATCCACCAAATAGTAGTTGTTACTTGTATCACTGTAATCACTACCACAATAGCAACTATAAAAACATTGCCACCACGCTGGTGGGCTGCATGGCCAGAGCAGAATGACATCTATGGGGTTGGGTGTCTCCATCTTTAACAGTAGCTACAGCTCTTAAGAGGCTCTTCTTTACAGAGCAGAGCATTACAGAGAGAAAAGTGCATAAAAGATGCAGTCCATAGTCTTGAAGGTCTTGTATACAATTGGGGGATATTTAACAAATATTAATAACCCACAGATTTATTTGAGGATCTTAAAAAGTACCAATGTAATTATACCCATAAATGCTAAGTGAGTGATAAACAGGATAGAAATCATCATTATATGTGCATTAAAGTTTTTTGTTAATACTATTTTAATTATAAATCCACCTGTGGTCAACGCAATTGGAAAGCATTTTTCTCTTATTTGGTACCCAAGATAGGAATGGCCTCAGGTGGAGTCACCGACAGACCTGATAACTCACATGCTTTTTCTCCCCCTTGTCAGTATCTACTGCTGCCAATGACTCTCCTTTTCTTATCCTCGCCTCCAGTGTTTTCTCAAGGGTTTACCCCCAAAGACCAATTGCATATTCTCTATTATCTAAGTTATTAAGTCTCCAGGGTTTTGGTCTGGGACTACCCAAGTGATTAAGACTTAAGACATTTGGGGGCCTCAGTCATCTGAGTGTTCACCTTTCCACGCCGGTGTGGGTTGGTGAACTGCGGCTGTGTGTGTGAAGGGAGAGGCAAGACAATGGCTGTTGGCAGGTCACGTGCTGCTCCCCACGGAGCTTTCAGAGTCTGAGCAGGCTCTTCACAGCTCAGTCTTCCTTTTTTTTCCTTCATCTTCTCACTTAGATCCTAAGGTCAGGGATTGAACCTGAAGTTACTAGACTGAAGTTAATACTACTCATTTTTAATTTGTTTTTTGGAAGATTTTATCAGCCAATATTTTCTTTTCTTTTATTTCATTTTATTTATTTTTATTATGGTAACACTTAACATGAGATCTACTACCTTAAAAAATTTTTAAGTGCACAATACAGTAGTATTGTTAACTGTTGGCACAATGTCGTAAGCAAATCTCTAGAACTTACCTCGCATAACTGAGACTTTATACCCAGTTAACAGACATGAGGTTATGATATAAGATTTAGAAGGGGTCTCAAGCTCATTTATCCTGACCTCCTTCCTGGTCTAGGAATCCCTCTGCAGCACCTATGCCAGCCTCTGACAGAGCTCCGCAGTGACTAGGGAACGTACTCTTTCACAGCCCTTGTCGTTTCTGTTATTTTTCATAGCACTAAGTATTATCAGACCATCATCCTTTATGCAGAGTTGGAATCCAGGGCCTTATAATTCTCACCCATTGGCCCTGGTTTTACCCTCAGAGCCTACTGAGTCAAATCCCAGTTCTTCAAGGCAGGCTGGTCTCCTCGAGTGTGGCTGCTTGTAGTGGTTCTGTGGTCCAGCAAAAGCAGCGGCCTCATCTGTGCAGGTGCAGGAGCTCAGGCCTTGCCCCAGCCCTACGAACCTGAACTCTGTGTTTTGACAAGATCTTCAGTGATTGGTACGTTACAGTTGAGAAGCACTGCGTTAGATTGCATATCCACCCCACCCCATCTCTATTCTTTTAATTTTTCTTTCTATGAGGTTTGTTGGTGTTCAAAAACTCTTAGTTGAGGAAGAAACAATTGACAAGAAGCAACAACTCCAAGTGTCAGTGATTGAAATATAAGTCCAGAATTGGTCTGACATCAGTTAAAGCTATCGTTATATTAACTGGAAATCTGTTGGCAAGCATTTCCATGTGTTCATAATACAGTCATAAAAGATGATATCGATGATCCTGAGGCTTTAGAAGATTACACATGCCTTTAAAGTCATGTTAAATTGTGTTCCACGTGATTTAATGCTGGGGATTGCCTTGTGATTTTTAAAAACCTGATAAACAGACTAAATAAATAATCAGAACAACCCACTTTCCAGTCATGGCAGACAGAGGCAACCACAAAGCTTCCTTCCACAACACTTTTCAGCTGCAGGAAGAATTTAGAGTTTTAAATCGTTTTCTATTTCTGACATCACTGCAAGGGCAGTGACTGAGAACCCAGCATTTGAAAGGTGCAGAGGAGATGTATGCTGTGGAAACAGCTGTGCTGGAGGGAAGTGCTTTCAATTTGTGCACTCAGCAATATGGAAATGAACTTTGCCAGCTCATGAGCATGAATAAATCCTTAGTTGCCTTTCCCACCACAAAGCAGCTTTCTATATTTGGCACTTTTAGATGTTCACTGAAACAGACTGAATTTAATGCCAGATGACAGTGCCAGACTGTCTTCCGTTAAACTCAAGCAAAGACCTTAAGAAGCCGCTTCCCCCTACCCTGTCATATTTCTCCCTCCACCTGATATTCATGGGGAGCTTTAAGCCTGACGCCCCCAGGGCAGATATCAGCCCAGCTGTGTTGGGCTAAGTCAGCAGGGCCTGATCTCCCCTGGGCCCAGGTCCACCTGCACTGTGTTTCTCAGGGCGCTCAGCTCAGGGTGCATGTCCTCCTCCTGGGTCACTGGTATGTGAAGCACAGTAGAAACCACTTCCTGCCACCCGGTGCCTTTAGCCAAGAGAAAGCGGCATCTCTGCTTTTTTCTGTCCTGAGTACCAGTTCACTCCAATCCAGCACATATTATTAAAGTCCCTGACCCCAAGGGCTCTGTGAGGCCCTTTTTATAGCCTCATTCGTTCAGCAAATATTTATTTAGGGCCCCTATGTCACAGGTAATGAGGTGATAAGAAATAAGCCCCAGTCTCTGTCCTCACAGTACCCACCTTCTAGCTAGGGAGACAGAGAGTGCAAGTGATGTCTGCAAGTGCTGAGGAGGGAGAGAATTTCTGCCCCGAGGAGGAGGTGGTGTGGGGCTAAGTGAGAATTCACCAGGCTGAGAAGTAGGTGGGGCAGATGTTCCAGATGTAAGACAGCGAATGAGCAAAGACTTGGCAGCATTAAAATGCACAGGCTGATTTCCCGCCCCAGTTCAGGGGAATGCAGGATGGGAGACGTGGCAGCTCTGCTCAGGATCCCAGCCTTGCTTCTCTCTGTCTATAGGGCAGGGCTTCTTGACTCCTTCACATGGCTTCGGATCTTGGACTTACCCACCACCGTCCCCCTGCCCCATGGCATTACTCTTTGTTCATCATCAGAATGTACATATTTAAATTACAGTAGAATATACAATGTGCTATAATATGTAGCAGAATGATTGAAAATATCGATTTTGTAGTCAGGTGACTTTATAGCATGGGGAAAGTTACCTATTCTCTCTTCCTTGGTTTCCACATTCCAAAAATACTGGTTTCCAGGAAGACTGAGAGGGGATGAAAGTTAAGGGAGGAATATTTTTAGGGAAGTGAAACTATTTTGTATGTTATTGAAATGGTGGATATATGACATTATGCATTTGGCAAAACTCATAGAACTGTATACCACAAAGAGTGACTCCCTAGTGTAAACTATGGACTTTAGTTAATAATGATGTATCATATTGGTTCATCTGTTTTTTAAAAAATGTGCCACATCAGTGCAAGATGTTAATAACAGAGAAAACTGTGTGTGGCGAGAGAGGAAGTGTATGGAACTTTTTGTAATTTCAATTTTCCTATAAACCTAAAACTGCTCTAAAAATAGTCTATTAGTTTTAAAAATGTAAAAAAAAATGAAGGTGCAATAAAGACATTTAAAAAAAGATACTAATAAATCCAACCTTGCAAGATTGTGAAAAGATTAAGCGCAACAATGTACACATGGTGTTTAGAACACTTCCTGATAGATAATAAGTAATAACATTATTAATAATGTTAGCTATTGTAATTGCTTCATTAGTTTGGTCAACATATTTATTCATATCTACCATGGACCATTTTTTCCCTTCCAGTTTTATTGAGATATAATTGACATACAGCACTGTGTAAGTTTAAGGTGTACACCATAATGATTTGACTTATATACGTCATGAAATGATCATCACAATAAGTTTAGTGAACATCTGTCATCTCAGATAGATTCAAAATTAGAGAAATAGAAAAAAAATTTTTCTTCCATGTGATGAGAACTCTTAGGATTTATTCTTTTTTTTAAAATTTATTTATTTTGATTATTATTTATTTTTGGCTGTGTTGTGTCTTCGTTGCTACTCGCGGGTTTTCTCTAGTTGCGGCGAGCGGGGGCTCCTCTTCATTGCCGTGCGCAGGCCTCTCACTGCGGTGGCTTCTCTTGTTGCGGAGCACGGGCTCTAGGTGCGCGGGCTTCAGTAGCTGTGGCTCAAAGGCTCTAGAGCGCAGGCTCAGTAGTTATGGTGCACAGGCTTAGTTGCTCCGCGGCATGTGGGATCTTCCCGGACCAGGATTCGAACCCGTGTCCCCTGCATTGGCAGGCAGATTCTCAACCACTGCGCCACCAGGGAAGCCCAGGATTTATTCTTAACCACTTTCATATACTATGCACTATTAAGTAGTGAACAAGACAGAAAAGGTTCCTGCTTTCATGGGGCTAGAAAGTATTCAATCATTTTATCTTTTTGTTTATATTTTTGTATTTATATATTGTTTCAATCTACCCCACTGGATAGTGTTTCCTGAGGCACTATTCTTTTGTGTTTTGAATGGCAGGCTGTCTAGAAGTGTGGATACATTTTAATATCTCCTTGTTGACCAACCACTCAGTGCCATTTACTTGGTTTGAGACCTTAGTCTATGTTCTTTGTTTGAGACCCCAACAATGAATAAACCCTGGAGAATTCTTTTCTTTCCTACTATATACTCAGTTCTTTGCTGGGGTTCTAAACAACTTAAAAAGATGGCCCCTACAACTGTTTGGGGACAGAAGATCAAAGCACTGGGGATAAAAATGGAAAAAAAACCCATAAAATACTGAATTACCTGGTAATGGACAGCAATACGACTATCATTTACAGGAATACATGATTGATGTCGTTTGGATAACTTAGGAATTTCATGGAAAGAGAAAACTGAACTAAAATCTTGAAGCGTTTGTACGGGTGGAAAAGAACAAGAGAAGATTCTGGGAGCTTGGAAAAATACAAGTAAACCACAGCAGTGGAAGTGACAAATATTATGTTGTATTCATTTTTACACTGCATGGAGAGTAGGACCTAGTGAGGTCCCATAAATGATTGTAGAAGTGGGGAGTCTTGGGAAATCAGGTTTGATGAGATCGGCGGGTGGTGGCGGGGAAACAGAGAAGGGACATGGAAGATACACATTTTGAAGATGAAACCAACAGGACTGACTTATAATAATCAAGCCCTTACAGTTTCAAAGTGATTTCACTATATTGTGTCCTGGTCTGGCATTCCTTCTCACAGAATTGGTGTCAGGATCAGCACTGGCTCTTAACCCCATCATACCAATGTCCCCTTTTTGTGACCAGTATTTCAGTGAAGCCTTTACTCTCCTCAAATGAAATTCATTATTAATTTAATATAATTGCCCACATAATTTTGAAAATATCAACATAACACTTTACTGTGAATAAAGGAAACTTCAGAGAAGTGGTTAAAGTATACATTATAATATGTAAAAGCCCAGACATGACTATACCAGAAGACATAATGAAGTGGTCAGATACACCTATATGTGGGGTGACGGCTACTAATGCAGACCCATAGAGATGTGTTAATAACTCACATACCACAAGTGGCACGGGCTTCAGTGACACGATTCTGCAAAATGGTGGGTGACTCTTGCTAAAGTCCCAAACAGGAGGAAGTACAATCTTATCTCAATTATTCAGTAGTTGCATTCCCAAGAATTCAGAGTGTGTTAAAAACCATGCAAAAATACTTTGGTAAGTACATGAAACAGAGTTAAGTTCTGTGCTCGAATAATTATAAACGGGTTTCACCTATGAAAATGTCTCTTGGCACTTTGGAAAATCATGCGGATATGGGACAACTTCTTTATTGTGCAAGACTGAGACATTTCAGGACATCTAACATTCCTGGTCCCCAGCCATTAGATGCCAGAGACCAACCCCCAACCCCATCACTGTGACAACTAAAAGTGCCCCCAAGGTTTCACAGCTTGAGAAAAGAGTACCCACTGAGAACCACTGGCTGGATGCTGGCTCTTAGGTTTCAGCCTCATGACTCAAGGACAGTGACAGATAAGGAAGTTGGGAGGGAGAGGATTTGGATGTTGAGCCAGAAAAGGAGTTGGCTGCAGTGCTTTCTTCCTCAGTCAAGGAGAACCTTCACTTTCTTAAATTCTTCAAATCTGGCTCTTCCAACCTCGTAAGAGTTTCAAGTTCTGAGCCCAGATAGAAGATAAAGTGAGGGAAAAAAAGATGATATTTTGTAGTAATAAGTGCAAACCCTGTTTGACTTATTTACCTTAAGAGCCAAGAAACCCTAGTCTAATCCCCTGCCCTCCACATTGGCTCATTAGTAGGCATATACTGTGTCTCAGGAGTTCAGGAGAAATCTAGTTCTAACATGAATCCTTGAAACATTTTTGAAATTTAAGCCCTGTTATCCTTTAAACTATAGGTGTGATCTCATTCCATTTGTTTTTCAGTTTTGTAAAGTATGCAATAACGTCTAATCCCTCTTGGCATTTGCATTTTGCACAATTGAATGTCTTCAGCAGATGTGCACTATGGTCTAGTATTAGCACTCTGCCTCTTGCCTTTTGCTTGGGAGTCTTAAACAAATCAAAAGGGCTTGATTTTCTTAGAGTACTTTTTAGAAGATTTCGAGCCTTAGATTTTCATTTAACAGTGATAACACACATACACCTTCTTTCACAAGTGTGAATGTGCTGTATTTGATTTGTAAATAGTCATTTAGCCCAAAGATATTGGGCATACTTCAAATGCAAGCCAGTGAATGATATTCCAAGAACATAAATCTGTTTGCAGCCTTATTCCAGGACCAAGTTTATCCATGTGTTAATCAGATGCATACTATTCACAGGATAACAGGTTAGGCACATTGAGGAAATCAGAAGTGAACAGACACTTTAGAGCCTCAAGGAATCTATTATCCAGTCCAGGGATGATAAAACCTCACATATACAATCATAAGCAGAAGGTGAGGTGAAATACTGATGGAGTCTCTAGGGATGAAATAGTACTTTCCTCTACTGGAGGAGGTGAAATTTTTAACTTGATGATTTTAACGATTTGTTAAAATCTTGACAAGCAAGACACTTTTTGAGGACTGGTTTTTTTGAGCTGAAATAAATGTGAGCAGAATTTTTGTGTGTGTGTGGCTTCCCATCCCTTAATATTATGCATTCTCCATTTGTCTGGATGTAATTAAGTGACTGAATAATTGGTAATAACTGCTACAAAGAATCTCATTTGACATTTTTACCTTTTTGAAAAAGTCCTCTAATTTAAGAGCTGAATCTAAGCTTTGGTTTTTCCATTGAAGAATTCAACTTTTACAACTCCAGATTTCAACCAGTGCTATGTTTGAAAACTCCGGGATGTACCTTAAGCCTTATTGAGAGTAAGGTGCAATCAGACATAAGGCAGATCTGTCAGGATGGTTATACAAAGCGTTCAGCCACTAAGGTAGGAAAATGGTCTTGCTACCAGGTGTTTTCCATGTATTGAACTTGAGGACAACACAGACACCGCGTCAGAGCACCCAGGACTCGCTGGGTTCCATGCCCTCCCCGTTAGGCCGTCTGTTTCCTGGGACTTGGGTCTAATTGCTTGTGCTCCCAGGTTATTAAGGTCCATCTCCCAGCCCCTCTGGCCTCTGCCTGTACCACTTACTGCAGGCTGGAGATTTGACTAAGAGCAAGTTATTCAACATGAAATTTGGCCCAGATGACATGTTTGTCTCTTGAGATATCCGCACCCCAGTTTTCATTGTAGCATTATCTACAATAGCCACAACATGGAAACAATCTAAGTGCCCATTGGATGGGTGAATGGATAAAGAAAATGTAAGATGTATATGTATCCCCTGGAAATGTAAGATTCCATATATTCCATATATATACATATACACAATGGAATATTATTCAGCCATAAAAAAAGAAATCCTGCCTTTTGTGACAACATGGATGGATCTTGAGGATATTATGCTAAGTGAAACAAATCAGACAGAGAAAGATAAATACTGTATGTTCTCACTTATATTCGGAATCTAAAGAAGCCAAACTCATAGGAGAGAGTAGAATGGTGGCTACCAGGGGCAGAAGGTGGCGGAAATGGAGAGATGTTGGTCGACTGGTACAAATTCCCAGCTGTAAGATGAATAAGCTCTGGGGATCTAACGTATAGCATGGTGACTATAATTAACAATGTTATATACTTGAAAGCTGGTAAGAGAGTAGATCTTAAATGTTATCATCACACACAAAAAAATAGTATATTCTGTGAGGGAATAGAGGTGTATCAAATCATCACATTGTACATCTTAAACTTATGTATGTTATTTGCCAGTAATATCTCAGTAAACCTGAGGAGGGGAAAGACATGTTTGTCAAAACTTACTTATCCTGTGTTGGAAATGTTTTCTCTCTGATCTGGATGGTAGGTATAGGTATATAAATTCTTCAAGTTACAGTCTTAAGATTTGCGCATTTCATGTATGTTATATCCCAACAAAAAATGTAAAAATAATAATAATAAAAACCACTGAAGTGTTGCCAGTTTTGGTCCACCCGGGGGTAATTTTGCAATGGTATGTGCATTTTCAAGCATTTAAAAAGTAAATTTTTAGTGTTTTTCTTTAGTATTCCTTTTAAAATTCTTTTCTAGTCAATTACTTGAAATAACCCAAAATAGCTAACAGTGGAAGCTTTATAGTAATAACTACTTGTACCTCAAAATTGCAAACAGCTTAGTAGAGCAATAATTGCACCCTCCCCCAACCAAAGTTTGTGAAACAAAAGAAAAGAGGAGAAAACAAAACTTCTGGGGAAAGAGGATGAAAATACTTGTTGCAGAACCACCTTTTTGATGCTTCAAGATTTCCAACATTTAAATACCTAGAATTTGGAGGTAGGGTGACTAAATCATCATTTCGACCAACGTGTTGTGTTTACCAACTTGCATGCAATCTCACACTTTTCAGCCAATTTTCCCAGCCACCCCTACCCCTCCTGCCCAGCCTCCGTCCTGATGTCTGTAGCTTTGGGTTCAAATTCAGACTGAAGTCTAGTGGTGAGTGAAAATTACTGATGATGTCAAAGGGAACAAAAATAGAACTTACAGGAAAGTCTTTACCTTTAGCTGTGGTTGTCAAGGTTCAAGCACCAAAAAAGACAGAGACATTCCCTTCTGAGAGAGAGCTTTTCAAAAACAACAACAACAAAAAATTTGATGCCACTAAATTATAGCATTAAATCTGTAAAGTCAAAGAACTGTACATAAATTAAATTTGAATTTCTTCTCCCCCACACACCCAGCCAATCTCATCATCTTGGATGGATTTACTGATGGGATTGAGTGCTTCTTAACATTACTATTTTTTTTAGAGATAGCCATTGAGCCTGAACTCTTTTGTTGGAACAGGACAGCTGGGAAGTGGTGGAAGGACTGAGGGGAGAGATGAATTACACCCAGGAGCCACCAATTCAGAAAGGATTTTTGCTGAAAAAAAGGAAATGGCCCTTGAAAGGCTGGCACAAGGTAAGAACTGGCCTGGGACGCACCTTCGTTTGCACCTACACTCCCCACTCAGGACCCGGTTCTTAGGCACTTATATTTAATTTGAAGTTGAGCATGGAGACCAAGAGAAGGATGTTTAAATGGAATGTCTTATTTTTTTAATTTCTTTTTGGCTGCGTTGGGGCTTTGTTGCTTCGCACGGGCTTTCTCTAGTTGCGGCAAGCGAGGGCTACTCTTTGTTGCGGTGCGCGGGCTTCTCATTGCAGTGGCTTCTCTTGTTGCGGAGCACGGGCTCTAGGCTCGCGGGCTTCAGTAGTTGTGGCGCACGGGCTTAGTTGCTCCACGGCATGTGGGATCTTCCCAGACCAGGGATCAAAACCGTGTCCCCTGCATTGGCAGGCGGATTCTTAACCACTGCACCACCAGGGAAGTCCCGGGAATGTCTTAATGAATTCTTCTTTATTCCCCACAGAGATTCTTCTATCTGGACAAAGGAATCTTGAAATATGCCAAGAACCAAAGTGATGTAAGTCGTCTTGTTAATCCAGTATGCTGTTGAAGAATTCTAAAGGCCTAGTGGTTGTCAGCTCATGGATGAGATTGTGCATATTTGGGAATTACATTTCCCTAAACTGGAAATCAGGGAGGGGTGGCGGTTCCCTCTCAGGGAACAGAGGTGCCTGCTGCCCACTGTCCCTGCTCTGGGTTCTGGGTGGGCTCAGTTCACCCACCAAATAGAGGTGCAGGAGCCCCTGTCAACACCCTACTGGGTATCCAGGCATGGGTTCTGGTCTTAGGGTTGTGCTGTGGGGTTCTCTGGGTCGGGGAGACCTCTTCACAGTGAGGTAACAGGAACGAAACAGAGAGCATGTCCCTCCCATTGTTATGGGGACTGAGGGGTTTACTGGAGAAGGCCCTTGGTGGAGGTGACAGGAGGTTCCCCTGTGTGTGGACACCAGGCAGACAGCCCTTGAGGACTCGGAATGACTGCTGGTCCTGCCCTCGTAGGGGTTCCTCTCTCACCCAGCACTTCTCTCCTCCCGTCTTCCTCTCTTCGCCTCTCTCACGGTGCTCACCTTGTTGGGGCGAATGCAGAGACGTGCCGTAGTGCCTGACCCACAGTGGCCGTGGCCTGTATTAGCTTCCTTACCCCTCTTTTTATTTTTATTTTTAAATTTTTTTTTTGGTTTCTTCAGCTTTTAAAGAAATTTTTAAATTAATTTTTATTGGATTATAGTTGATTTATAATGTTGTGTTAGTTTCTGCTGTACAGCAAAGTGAATCAGTTATACATATATCCACTCTTTTTTAGATTCCATTCCCATACAGGTCATTACAGAGTATTGAGTAGAGTTCCCTGTGCTATACAGTAGGTTCTTATTAGTTATCTATTTTATATAGTAGTGTGTATATGTCAATCCCAGTCTCCCAATTTATCCCCCCCTTCCCCTTTGGTAACCATATTACTCAGCCATCAAAAAGAATGAAATAATGTGATTTGCAGCTACATGGATGGACCTAGAGATTGTCATATTGAGTGAAGTAAGTCAGACAAAGACAGCTATCATATGATATCGCTTATATGTGAAATCTAAAAAATGGTACAAATGAACCTATTTACCAAACAAATGGAGTCACAGATGTAGAAAACAAACTTACTCCTCTTTTTAAGTCACTTCCAAATGAATTTAGACACCCGAAACTATTTCTGCAGGAGGCAGTGAAGTTAACAGGTGAATTCACTGTCATAGGAGTCATGGGGCTACCTTTCTAGTTTCCTCACCTTCCTGCTTCCTCACTTAGCAATGTGCAAACTGCTTGTTACTTAATTAACCCTCTGCAATTCAGTCTCCTGTCTGTAAAAGGGGAGATGTTTCCTCCCTCACAGGTTAAATAGGATGATGTGTGTATAGCACTGAGCTCCGTGCTAGTTCACCCTAAGTACTGGAGAAGCGTAGTTATTGTGTTTACTGTTAGTGGGTGTGGAAGGGGGTGGGTAGAGGGAAAGAGTGTTAAGGATGTTCCGATGGTTTTTAACAGCGTGGTTCTCAAGGAGCCCCCTTTGTGCCTCTGCAGATAGAGAGAGAGAAGCTGCATGGCTGCATTGATGTCGGGCTCTCGGTGATGTCTGTGAAGAAGTCGTCAAAGTGCATAGATCTGGACACCGAGGAGCACATTTACCACCTGAAGGTGACACTGCTTCCCAGATGCTGTCTCCTGTTGCACAGAGTTCCTTTATGTTGTGAAGGGATTGTCAGTTATAGTACCGTTGGTGATGCCTTTTGAATTTCAAAACATCCAGCCAACATGTAGAAGATCTTCATTATGAAAGTATTTCTAAGGATATATCTATTGATATCTGGATGGGACAGTTCTTCATTGTGTAGGACTGTCTCTTACACTGCTGAACATTTAGCCTCCTTGTCTCTTATCCCCTAAATCCCCCACTCCCTTGTGATTGTGACATCAGTAACAAAAAAACAAAAAACAGAAAACTTCATGTTTCCAAATACAAACCCTCCCTACCCCCAGGCAGTACTATCTTTAGTGAAGAACCATTTACCATAGGTTAAAATGTTTCCTGAAATAAAATATGATCTTTAGTCTGAGAGGCCCCATCTTATAACTTTGACTAATTTTATAGGGATTCCATTAAAATTCTCATACCACAATGATGTCCAAAATTTTTCCTCTAAAGGATGGGTCTCCAAATAGTATCTCTGAAAGCTGCTTAACTACCCTCTTCTGCCCCTTCTCCACAATGATGTCCAAAATTTTTCCTCTAAAGGATGGGTCTCCAAATAGTATCTCTGAAAGCTGCTTAACTACCCTCTTCTGCCCCTTCTCCTGCAGGTGGTATAGATAGTTAAAAGCGTGATAAAGATCTGGTTCAGATCTTGACTGCCGCTACTTACTAGCTTTCAGCCTTTGACAAATTATTTAATCTCCGAAAGTCTCAGTTTTCTCACCACCCTCCCACCCCGACAATGGGAATTCCAGTGCTCATCTTGTAGGGCTGCATGTAGAAAACTTGACGTAATGCCTGACCCACAGTAAGCTCAATACATTTATGTATTACATATAACTATTAGGTGGTACCTGAGTGTTAGAAATTAATTGAGAAAATGTTAAGAGTCTTTTCTTACTTGGACAAATTACTTGGAATATTGGGAATGGGGGCTGAGCTTTGGGAAAATAAAAGCATGAGATTATGAACTCCCCATCTTAATGTGTCCCTGTCCTCCCCATAGCTCGTCGTGGTACTTGGGCAAATACATGCTTAGCACATACATGGGCTTGATTGCCCCCACGGCAAAGACGTCTCCAGCCCACCCTGTCAATGTGCCGAGGGTGAGAAGCCCTGCTGTACGCAATTACCTACAGCCACAGGCATAGGGTCTTAGGCTTGGGGAATAGTACGGATTTGACTGTCCTGGGCAGTCAGTTAACAACATCTGGGAAATGAAGTACATTTCAAGAACATAATTTAAAGGCGACAAATAGATGTGAGTCTGTTGGTGTTGCTTCTACCTGTAAATGACACATCCAGTAGCACCTGGAGGGGTTTTAAGTCTTGTGTGTACTTCTTTTTTTTTTTTTAACATCTTTATTGGAGTATAATTGCTTTACAATGGTGTGTTAGTTTCTGCTTTATAACAAAGTGAATCAGTTATACATATACATATGTTCCCATATCTCTTCCCTCTTGGGTCTTCCTCCCTCCCACCCTCCCTATCCCACCCCTCTAGGTGGTCACAAAGCATTGAGCTGATCTCCCTGTGCTATGCAGCTGCTTCCCACTAGCTATCTATTTTACATTTGGTAGTGTATATATGTGCATGCCACTCTCTCACTTTGTCCCAGCTTACCCTTCCCCCTCCCCATATCCTCAAGTCCATTCTCTAGTAGGTCTGTGTCTTTATTCCCGTCTTACCCCTAGGTTCTTCATGACCTTTTTTTTTTTTCTTAGATTCCATATATATGTGTTAGCATACGGTATTTGTTTTTCTCTTTCTGACTTACTTCACTCTGTATGACAGACTCAACATAACAAACATAAACGCCAACCGAACACTTGCTAAACGAAGGATGTTGCTGACATTTATTTCCACATCCTTGCTCTCAGTAGCAGCATTAGTAAAGATTTTAACTGGATTGACCTGGATTTTTCTTCTTGGAAGTTAACCTACCATACATCCTTTTGGGGTCTTTTAAATTGCCACTTCATGAGTCTCTGTGTTCTTGTATATAGATACCATTTTTCATTTTGAAAATATTAATACACCATCATACACACACAAATATTGACTATTAAGAAATACCCATGGTGCATAGGTGCTTGTTATATTCTTTTTAGTACTTTTATGCACATTTGAAATACTTTATAATAAAAGTTACTACATACAAACATTACTCTTCATAGAAATTACACATTGATAGTCACTCCCGGAGAGAATGGCTAAAAGTTTGTGTATGTGTGTTTGAAAAATCCTGGAAATCACTGATAAAACTTTTTCAGATTTTTGTTTTCTAAGAGTGGGAGAAATGTTCTTTTAAGTAACCTTCACATTCATTAACATATATTCCTCAGCAACATGTTCTTTGTCCGAGAAGATTAACAAGATTAAATATTTTAGGAAGAATTTACTGGAATTCATTCCAGTTCAGAGAAGATTGATCTGAAAAGTCTGAATTATAAAAGAGGTTTTTTTAAAAATGGTGCTAATATTTTCAGTAGGGTTAGGAGAAACTGGGACAAGAGAACTTGGAACTGCTTTAAGAGATGGATAAATATAAATTTCAGCTTATTTGTTCTTTAATATTTCCTAATAATAACATAACAATTGGAGTCTTTCATAGAATGCCTAAATGTAGAGTTTATGAAGACCATTTTTACTCTCCATCTCCTTCTCCAGCTTGTTCCATAGACTACAGAAATGTAAATGAAGTCAATAAACTGGGATTTCCACATTTCTACACATGACAGCATGAAGAGGTGCTAGGAGTGACCTCAGTGTGATGACTAATTGTTCCTTAGAGTGATTGACATTCTCGTCTCCTTTCAACCCAACATAATCTAGGTAAAGTCAGAGGAAGTCTTTGATGAGTGGGTATCCAAACTTCGCCACCACAGAATGTATCGTCAGAATGAAATCGCCATGTTTCCACACGAAGTTAATCACTTTTTCCCAGGATCTACTGTCACAGACTCTGGTTCTGGGGTCTTGGACACCATTTCGAGTAAGAAGGTAATGATTTGCCGATAATCTGAAGGAAGGTGGTTTTGTGCGGCAGGAGTCTGCTTTCGGGGGCTGTGTCTGAGGAAGGAAGGGTTTGTCGGGAGGAGCAGGGTAAGCTTGAGCTGGGATTTCATTAGTCTGTGTGTCCACTCAGTCAGAACGAGGGCCAGAAGGGCATCTATTAATGCTGAGAGTGTAACTGGAGAACAGCATGTACGGAGGGATTTAATATCCCTGAAAGCTCCAGCTTTCTCTTGACCAGTTTGACTTCAGTTGGCTTTCTGGTTGTAACATGCAAGAGGTGCACTTACAGTCACACAGGATTGCAAACTCTTTCCCAACATTTGTGTCATTATTTCAGTGTGGTTATCATTTGACAGGAGGAGAAATCAGGGGCCCGTAGCATGGTGTGGCCACGCGGGTAATAGCTGGAGGTCTCAGGGTCTCCAGCGGAGTGCTTTGCTAGAAGCTTCTTCCTTACTATGGGCAGATGGCTTTCATTAGCTACGAGCCCACTTGATTATCCTTTACCCTAAAGTGTTCCCACCGAGCTCTGTTTTCATTTGTAATGTGCTTTTGTCATCTGTGGAACAGCGTAGCAGTATATCAAAGCAGAATTCGTTTCAAACCGGAAGCAATTTATCATTTTCTTGTGGTGGTGAGACTCGAGTTCCGTTATGGTTACAGTCTTCAGAGGACATGGAAAAATGCTCTAAAGGTAGAGTGACTCGAAACCTCTGCTTCTTTCTGTCAAAACCTCTGCTCTCAGATTACACTGGTTTGGTATTCAGACCCCAGATGAATTTGTATCCTCCCCCATCACTGGTCTACATCCCCTGTCATATTTTGCTTATGAAGTCTGCACTCGTGATCAACAAAAAGCACTTTCCTTTAGAGTTTTATGTCTTCCCCTGGGTGTGCGTGCAGACAGGTTTCCTTTTCTGTTCTTTAAGCACTGATGCCTGATTTCCATATGGCCTACTAAATCACAGAATCCAGGGATGGGGTCTGCACAGTTCGCTATATATCTTTAAGTGCCAAAAATGCTTCTGATGCACATCCAAGAATTTAAATCACTGTTCCAGAGGTGAGTGGGTGAACCAAATGGAGATCCCCACCAAACAGGTGTTCTCCACCCTGGCTGCACATTAGAATCGCCAAGAGAGCTTTTAAAATGCAGGATACACATGCCCAGGCCCCTGTCCCAAAGAATCTTTCTAAATTAGTGTGGGATGGGGCCCTGGCATCACTAGTTTTCCCGCAGTTCCTCAAGTGATTCTGATAAGGAGCCAGGGTTGAGAACGCTTACCGTATGGAAGCTCTGTGTTTGCAACCTTAATTGGCTAAGAATCACCCAAGGAACTAAAACAAAACAAGGTCACCAGTGGGATTGGGGGTGTTCTAATTTAATTGCCTGAGGATGGGACTTGGACATAGGTGATTTTAAAAATTTCACCAGTTGATTTTTAAAGTGTAGCCACAATTGAGAACCACTATCAGAGAAAGATGCCTGAAAATTGCATTTTTGCCTGTTGAAGGCAGATATTATCACACCTGGAGCCATATAAGTGTTGCCGTCCCAATAAATATGAGCTTCACTGAGTGACATTTTGGGACAGTACTCCCTGCAGTGTTTTCCCTGGACCAGCAGCATTGGCCTGGCCTGGGAACCTATTAGAAATATGAATTCTCAGCTTCAACTCAGATAGACTGAATCAGAAACTGGGGGGTGGAGCCCAGCAATCTGATTTAACAAGTTCTCCAGGTGATTCTGATGATACCAAAGTTTGAGAGCCGCCGTCTTTAGGCTTTTGGACCTTGATTTCTCAGAAGAAACAGCCACCGTCATCCAGTGCACAGCACATTGAGGACTAGCTTTTGAGTTAGTGACCCAGGAACTGGACTGAGGATGCTCGTAGGTCCTCTTAGGTCAGTCTGCAGAGGACCATCATGGTCCTCTTGCAGGTCCATGATTGACAACGTTATCCTTAGAGACCAGTACACCCTTCATTTTAATTTCATTCATTTAACTTGTGTTGGGTCCTTACAATCGGATAGTGACAGCCTGTTCCTGAAAGATTGGAAGTAACAATGATGGTGGTGGTGATGGTGATGATGACGAAGACTGATTGATTTAGTGCTTACCATACGCTGGGTACTCTAACAGTACTCTGCATTTATCAACTCGTTCTTAACTCAACTATCCTGTGAGATAGGTATATAATTACCCCCGTTTTCCAGATGAGGAGACTGAGACACAGAGAAGTTATGTAGTTTGCCCAAGATTCACAGTTCGTTAAGCACATTCAAACTGCGGCAACGTGGTTCTCCAGATGTTTGCCCTTAACCACGATGGTCGACTGCCTCTCCTGTAAGAAGGGAAGTGAGGTTTCCTATCCTTGTGAGATGTAAAAGCAAATAGAGATAAATGAGAAAAGTAGCTGGCGCTAGCATAGGGAAGCTTGAATGCAAGATAAGTGTGTTTGACTCCTCCTCTTGCTTTTCTCCCACAGACCTGGCACACTGTCACGCCTGCCTGGTGGAGATGAGCCAGCTCCTGCAAAGTATGGACGTCCTGCATCGGACATACTCGGCTCCGGCTATCAACGTCATCCAGGTTAGCCAGATCCCGCTTCTGTTTCATTCTGGCACTCTTCCGCTTTCCTCTCTCCTCCCAGCCTTTCACTAACAGGGACGTTGTCTTGTTGGTTGCTTCAGCCAGATTCAAGGGGATGGAGGTGGTCGCTTTGGTGTGTGTCTTTCCCTATTGGTTTGGTAGACCTTACTGTCTGTGCTCTCTTTCCTGTTTTGAAACAAAGGGTGGAGCTTTTGAAAGTCCCAAAAAGGAAAAAAGATCACATAGGAGATGGCGGTCCAGAGCTGTTGGCAAAGACGCTAAAGGAACGCTGCAGGTAACCCTTGCTTCCCTCCACGGGCTGGTTTCCTCATGGACACATGCTGGGGACTCCTTGGACTCAAAGAGAAGAATAGACAAGTGACTATTCTGTAGTTATTCTCTCAAATACCCTGTGCAGAGAGAGGAATTCAGTCACTTAGATTTCCTGGAAGATTTTCTGAATACTAGAATAAGCATGTATTGAATATTGGGTAAAGGGTTTTGGTTTCCCCTTCTTTAATGCTTAGCCTGCCTGCTCTCTTCGCTGCTTCGGTGTGTGCCTTGATTTGTGGCTGCTGTGGTCGTGTGCTCTGACTCACCTCTTCTGCTGCAACTCAGTGGACTCACCATCCCTCTGAGCCCACTGGCTGGAGTCTCTGGGAGCAGGACATTGTACAGACTCTCTCTTGCCTCTTGTCTCCAACCTTCCAATCCCACATCAGAAGTTCGCTGCATAATGCTAGCCGCTGACTTTTCCCAATGCGCGGCTAAGCCAGAAGCCATGATTTGCAGCTCAGCCGTTGCATATTAAATTGCAGCATTGTCAGGGTCAAAATAAATCAGAAACTTACAGAAACTGTTATACTCTTATATATTAATAACTCTGGTTCACAGCACTTTATGGGTTGAACTTAAATACTTTGAAAGCAAAGAGTGATTTGTGTATAAACATGTGAGAAGGAGGTTTGTTTCGTAGAAGCACCAGGTGCAAGTAAAGAAAACATTTTTAAATCTACCCCATTAACTATTAGCAACCTAGATCCTGGGTGATTATTGCCAGGAGGAAGGAAATGAATATAAACGAGAAACAGTCCGGCTGCTTTAGTTGTCATTTTCAACCTGTAGCTTTAATGCTGTGATCACCTCCAAAGGAAAATGTGATTTCTCACCCATTTTTATTTTGCAAGAAGCCAGTGAAAGTTTCTGTGACAGGTGTTTTCCTGAGTTTTCATATGTTATCACTCAATAGAAAGACTTTTCTATAGAATGTTCTTCTTCTTAGTACTTTCCAGTCCTAGAAACAAGTAAATATTCTAAGCGATTCGTATCTAAAAAGAAATATCTCCCTTTGGTGTCACTTCAGGTCCCAAAACCTTTTTCTGGCCCAGTAAGACTGCATTCCTCCAATCCTAATTTGTCAACACTAGATTTTGGAGAAGAAAAAAATTATTCCGATGGCTCTGAAACCTCATCAGAGTTTTCTAAAATGCAAGAAGATCTGTGTCATATTGCCCATAAAGGTAAATGAGTTTTCTTTCTTCCTAATGTGTTTGATGAAAATGTTAAATGTTTGTCTGAATGTGGGATGTCCTTGGAGAGGGGAATCTTAGTTGGTTCGTTTTCTGCTCTATTAGGATTTCGGGCAATCTAATTTTTATTTTATTTCCCTGGTAGTACAGAGTGTATTGGCAAGAAGTTTCTTTTTAACTCTGTAGGGGAGAAGGTGAGAGCCTTAAGTATACTTTAAAGGCTGAGCAATTTCTATGCTGCAGATGAGAGTGTAAATTGGTACTTCTCTGGAGGGCATGTGACATCATGTTTCAACTTTTTAAAAAGTCTGCCTATCCAGCAATTCCACTTTGAAGAATTCATTCATAGCAATTAATTTAAAAATTATCCAAAGATATCCATCGTAGCATTGTTTATCATTATCAAAAATTAGAAATAGATTTTCAACATCATTAGGAAAATGCAAATCAAAAGCATGGTGAGGGGCTTCCCTGGTGGCGCAGTGGTTGAGGGTCTGCCTGCCAATGCAGGGGACACGGGTTCGAGCCCTGGTCTGGGAAGATCCCACATGCCGCGGAGCAATTGGGCCCGTGAGCCACAGTTACTGAGCCTGCGCATCTGGAGCCTGTGCTCCGCAACAAGAGAGGCCACGATAGTGAGAGGCCTGCGCACCGCGATGAAGAGTGGTCCCCGCTTGCCACAACTAGAGAAAGCCCTCGCACAGAAACGAAGACCCAACACAGCCATAAATTAATTAATTAATTAATTAAAAAAAAAAAAGCATGGTGAGACATTACAATGCACCTATTAGAATAGCTAAAATTTTTTAAAAAACTGACAGCTGGTAAGGATCCAGAGAAACTGGATCTCTCTTCCATTGCTGGTGGCAATGCAAGATGGTACACTCACTCTGGACAAGAGTTTGGCAGCTTTATATAAAACCAAACGTGTACTTATCATACAACCCAACATTCACATTCCTGGGCATTTATCCCAGAGAAATGTAAACTTAAGTCCACACAAAATCCTATACACAACTGTTCAGAGCAGGTTTATTTGTATCAGCCAAAGACTGGAACAACCCAAATGTCCTTCAACAGATGAATGGTTAAACAAAAGGTGGTGCATCCATGCGGTGGAACACTACTCAGCAGTAAAAAGGAATGAACTGTGGATACACGCCACAGTGGAGGGGATCTCAAGGGCATCATATTGACCTAAAATAGCCAATCTCAAAAGTTGTCATAGTGTATGATTGAACTTATTAACACTTTTGTAGTGATACAGGCATAGAGATGGAGAAATGATTAGTGGTTGCCAGGGGTCAGGGACAAGGAGGAGGGAAAGTGTGATTATAAAGGGGTAGTAAAAGGAATCTGGGTAGTGATGGAAAGCTCTATATCCTGATTCTAGTGGTGGGTCCACGAATCTAGACATACAATAAAATTGCATTGACCACCATACGTGTACACATATTCACAAGTGAGAGCCTGTCAAACCGGTGAAATCTGAATAAGAGCTGTAGGTTATACCAATGTTAATTTCCCCGGTTTGATGTTGTACCAAAGTTATGTAAGATGTTACCACCATGGGAAACTGGATGTAGGGCACCCAGGGCTTCTCTGTACTGTTCTTGTAACTTCCTGTGAGTCTATAAAAATTTCACAACAGAAAGTTTAAAAAAAAAAATTAGAAATAACCTAAATGCCTGACAGTAGAGGGATTGGATTTTTAAAATGCAATGTAATCATATACTAGAATACTCAACAGCTACAATAATAATATCTGCCTTATATCGAACACAGTGTCATATCAGGTATTTGCTAATAAGCACTTAACATGCAGTATTTCATTGAATTCTAGCAGCAACCCGCAGAGTACATATGACTGTAACCTCTTATCTGTGCACGCGTAAGAAACCTGAGGCTTAGAGAAGCCAGAGAACTTCGTGAGGGTCACATGGTAGAAAGTAGCCAACCTGAGACTTGAATCCTAACCTGCCTGACCCCAGAGTCTGTGCTCCCCACATGGTGTCTCACTGCCCTTACAGATGGGGTAGCCAGGGTTATTTTTATTTTTATAGGTGTTGGAAGATTGACACAACATATTGAGCAAAAAATATAAGGTATGATCCCATTTTTTGGGGGGGAAAAAATAAACTATATAAATCTGGCATATATAGACATATTAAAAAAGTCTGAGAGGATACATACCAGCATTTTAGTGATGGAGACTAGGAGTACTTATTCTGCTTTTTTAAAAAATGTATCATAGATTTATCATTTTTTAAAGGAGAAAATGAGTTAAAAATTTTTAAATGGGAGGGCAGTACTTGAAGTGGGAGGAGAGAAGACATTTCCTATTTTGCTCTTCTCTCGTCACCCTGCATTTTCCTTCCTTTACATCACTGATTCCTTTGGCTCTTTTCCCTAACCCTACAGACTTAACGTAAAACACGTTGGTTATGAGGAAACCATTGTATTCTCTTTACAGATTCTTACCTCCAACTCTTGTCCAAGTCACCATTAGAACCTTGTCCATGTTTGGCAGTACAACTCATCTGTAAAATGGGAAGAATTACCTGCCCCACCCCTTTAAAGATCTTCACACACCCCAGTGTGGTTCTCTAGTATTAAAGGTACCCACTTGTAATTAGGTTGTTTCATTTTAGGTTTTGTGGGAGGAAATTCCTATACAGTGCCATTACTTTTTAATAATATGCACTGTCTTTTTAAAAATGAGAAGATAGTGCCTCCCTGCAGAAGGGAACTATCCTGATTTTACGTGCCTTGAAGAAGCTGCTTCCTCAGAAGGACAGAGTTTGCTATATTGAGTTGATCCCCTGATCCTGTCCTCCTGCAGAGGGCCTGACCTTGTGCAAGGTTTATAACGGGCCTCAGCCAGCTGTTCTGCCTTTCGGGCTTTGTGAAAACCAGCTGGCTGCAGGGCTGCCGCATACCTAGACTAGGTCAAGATTTGTGCTCGGAGAAAAGTCCAGGAACACCTATTCAACTATAGCCCACGCCCCACGGGCTTGCGAACAGTGAATTCCACAGGGAGCCCAGCAAGCTTTGTTTCATTCCTGTGGTTTTAGAGCATACTTGCAGAGACTGCAAGATGTCGGGGAGTCCCTTTTACAGAGGCTGTAACTCAGAGGCCTCATGAAATGAAGACAGTTCTCAGCTTCTCCCTGTGTCCTGTGACCTTGCCTGCTTTCTCACTTTCATTCAAACTTTTGAAGCATCTTGACTTTTCTTCCTTTGTAAGCCTGATTTTGTTACTGACAGTTTTTATTGTACTTCATTAACTGCATCACTAATCTGTTGACCAATAGATCTATTGCTCTATTGACTTCAGAGCAGCTGAGCTCAAGGCAAGAATTCCACTGTTGTTGTAAATAGTCTTATATTACCTACTTTTTCTTCAGCTTGTTAAATGCATCTGAATTCTCCCTGTCTCATAGAAGTTGGATCAAATGGTAGGCAACTAATATACACCCATCCTAAAAAGTCTTTGTTATATATTTTAGACTATAAATTTGATTTTTATGGTGTATCACTGAACTAATTCTCATTGGTTCATGTGTCTGGCTTTGTGTCTATGTTGACATACATATAAGCAAACAGAGAACAAAATGTACTAAAGTCTAAAAGTCATAAGTAATTTGCCTTACATATATTAGCTTTTACATATCCCAAAATGTGTTTCATGGAACACTTTGCCCATACAACACTTTAAAAAACAGAAGAATTCCATGATTTAAAATGTTTGGAAAACACTGCTGACTATAGTCTGCTTTGCATTTACACAAGAAGCAGTAAATATTAAAGGCCCTGAGAAGTCCTGCAGCAGAGAAGCCTGTTAGCTTTGTTTAACTTAATGATTTTTAAATTTTCAACGTTGTTAGGGAAAATCTCCTCCCTCTTCCCCAAACTGCTGTCAGCTATTATCACTCTGGAACTAAAGTTCCTGGAAACATATGTCAGCAAACATTGTAAATAATAAGCCTTTTTGGAGCTAACCCTCTATACAAGCTAAGTCAGAAAACTTGCATTCAACTAGGCCACCTCTGTTATGACTAGCTGTGGGACTTTCACCTCATTGATTAACTTCTCTGGGCCTCAGTTGCCTCATTTGTTAAGTGTCCTAAAATAGTTGTCCTGACTCTTCGGCCTCTCAAATTCTGTAATTATCTTCTATGATTAATTGTTTTCCACTGAACAGAAATCATGCTGCTGCTTCTTGTTACAAGGAGATTTTGTGAGAGAGTGGTCTATTAGTAACACAAGCAAAAATTACCATATTTGGTGAGCAGATTTAGGATGGGAAAGCAAGGACTAGTATAGGACTGGGGTCAGGGTACTCCAGATGGAAGTGGATATTCACATTCTGCCTTGGAAGGGAAAAAAGTGAGGTTTTAGGGATACATCTCCTGCAACCTGTGGAAAATCTTTGCAGTGAGAGAAATCTTCATTTACAAATAGTGATAGTAATCTTCTAGTTTGGTTGAATGCCTTGCTTTCCTGCAGGCCATCTGAAAGCCAAGGGAATTGATTTGGTAAAGTGGCAGCCAGCTGAGTGCTATATCTGTTTAATTTAGAGCAATAAACATGACAATGAAAAAAATTTTTTTTGTAACTATGTAAAGTGACAGATGTTAACTATACTTATTGTGGTGATCATTTCCAAATGTATACAAGTATTGAATCATTATGTTGTATACCTGAAACCAGTATAATATTGTATGTCAGTTATACCTCAATTAAGAAAAGAATTGTAGTAAGATACTAAGTAAACTTACCAAAAAATAACAGTGACGAGGTGTTTCCCCAGGGACCCACTCAGATGGGCATGGGTATCCTGTGGAGTTGCAAGGGGTAGGGGTGCCTATCTAATAGGACCTAAAATGCAGTGAGTGAGTTAACCACAGGGCTTGTTGCTTTCCGGCTGAGAGCTTCCACTGCTTCTAGTCAATCTCTCATTCATAGAACTTCTACCCTGTGTGCATTTATTTATAAATGATGTTCCAGCAAGAGACTCAAGTATCCTAAAACTGCTGCCCATATTTCAAAAGACTGCAGTCATCACCACTTTCAGCCTCGTATGTTTCTTTCATCACCACCACTATTATTATTGCAGTAGCATTTATTATTTATTATATGCGATGCATTGGGTTAAGTGCTTTACCTACATTATCTGATTTAATCCCCATAACGATCTTATGAAGTAAATGCTATTATTATCCCTATTTACAAGTGAGGAAACTGGGGTCCAGGTGCATAATATACTTGTCCGAAGTCCTGCAGTGAGTAAGTGATGGAGCTGGGAAGAATCCAGGGCTGATGTGGGAACTCACACTTTTGGTAGCTCTGTTATTGTGCTCAATTGAATTGTTTAAATCCAAGAGCTAAGCATGTTCCATAGACACTATTAGAAAATTCAGTACCTATTGACCCTTTACCCCTGTCTTCTGTCAACAGAAGCACCATAATTTGTGTGTGCATTTAAACAAATTACTTATTTGTCCTGTGATTTTGTGAAGATGCTCTAAGTCTATGGCTTAACACCACAACCTCAGACAAGTTAGGGACAGCCCACCGAGAGAGGTTCAGTTCTCTGCGTGCCTGTGGGATGAAGGGAGTAATTCAGTCATGCATATTTAGTTTCTGTGATACTGAATCGGCCACTCTGGAATAACAATACCTCAAAAAGTGCAGCGCCAGGCAGTTCAGTATTATGCCAGGCCATTGGAGTAGAAGTGTGTCTCAGCCTCTTCCTTCTTCCTGCCTTTCTAAAACAAAATAGAATGAAGGAGATTGGAAATATTCACACGTGATTTCCATGATCAGTAATTCGGATGACAGTTGCCTTGTCCCTAGGAGGCAACTTGTATATTATGTGATCAAAACTTGGTGAATTTTTTGCTGTACCTAATAAGGGTTTTTAAAACTTCAGTTCAGGCACCTGAGTGCCTAATAACACTGAGCTCTCATTGTACCTGAACGCTCACTAAAGTGAACCAATTGTGGAATGCCACGTTGAGAGGTGGGGAATTCTGGGTCAGGCAGCTGGAAGGACTAACAAGGAAGAGGGTAGGTAACACCTTTTTGGAAATAATTTTAAACTTATAGACAAGTTGCAAGAATAATACAAAGAACTCTCATATGTCTTTTACCCAAATTCACCATTTTTAATATTGTGCTGCATTTATCTCTTTCTTTCTACACACACACACACACACACACACACACACAGACATATATATATATATACATGCAGATGTGTGTGCATTTATTTTTTCTCATCCATGTGAGAATAGGAATCAACATCATGTCTTTTTTTATGCCTTTATGCTATAGTGTATATTTCCTAAGAATAGGGATATTCTGTTACTCAACCGCAGTTTAGTTATGAAATTCAGGAATTTTAGCATTGAAACAGTACTTTTACCTATTCTGCCTTCCATATTCAAATGTTGTCAGTTATCCAAATAACATCCCTTAATAGCTCTTTTCCCCTTCAGTACAGGCTCTAGTCCGTGGTCATAGAGTGCATTTAGTTATCACGCCTCTTTAGTCTCCTATAATTAGGAACAGTTCCTGAGTCTGTCTTTCTCTCTGATGAAATTGACACTTTTGAAGAATGCAGGCCAATTTGAAAAAATAGGATGGTCCTCATTTTGGGGTTGTCTGATGTTTCCTCCTGAGCAGATTCAGATGGCCTATCTCTGGCTTGTGTACAACAAAAACAATAGTGTGTCTTTTTCAGGGTATCACACAAAGTCCCAAGGTACACGAAGTCCATCTGACTCTCACTAGTGATTAATTTTGGACACCTAGTTAAGGTGCTGTCCAGTTTCTCCTCTGCATCGTTACCATTTTCCTTCTGACAGCCAATAAGTTCTGTTTTCAAACATTTCCAGTCTTTGGAGGTACAAACAAAACTAAATGTTGATAATTGAGAAGTATAGTCCTTTCAAGTGTCAAAATGTCTTGGTGACAGGTCATAAAATCATGGAATTTTATAGTGGATAGGGACTTTGGAATTGACAAATATGTGTGATTTTCAAATTTTTAATAGACCTTATTCTTTAGAGTAGTTTTAGGTTCATAGCAAATTGAACAAGAAGTATAGTGTTCCCATACCCAGTCCCCCAGACATACATACATAACCTCCCCCATTATCAACATCCCACCACAGTGGTCCATTGGTTAACCGTCGATAAACCTACATTGAAACATCATTATCACCCTGAGTGCATGGTTTACATTAGGGTTCACTCTTGGTATTACATTTCAGATGTATTTTTTAAAGTCAATATAGGTACACATTGGCTGGACGCAAAATATTCATGGCTGTTGCTTTTCTAAGTTCTTTTATAAGAAGTACATCTCTCTATATCTTGTTTTTAATTATGACTCTTCTTTTATTCCTTTTTGTAATGATTATATCTTTATAGTCTACTTCACTTTAAGGTCAGCTTTTAATACCATATTAACGGAGAGAGAGAAACTGAAGCAGCTGATGGAGCAGGATGTCTCCGTCTCCGCCTCTGCCCAGGTCCTTGGTCTGAAGCACGCCCTGTCATCTGTAAGTTACACGTCTGTGTCATGGAAATGCCTGACAGTGTGTCCAGGCTCCTGAACTCTTTATATTTTCCATTGCCATGGTTATGTTGAAAATTCACGATTCCCAAGGTTGTGTTGAAAATTCATGAGAAAACCAAACACATTATCCAAATTACGCTCTAACCTTTCATCAGATCTGCTTATTCTAAACAGCAAAGCTGAGCCTACTCGAAATCTTAGTTGCTAGTATTTCACTGAGCATTAGATACTCTTGTTTGGCTTCCTCCTATTTATCTTGAGTTTTCTGTTTCTGTAAAGCTTTTGTTATATGTTTTCATTTTTGTTTTAAATTTATTTATTTACTTATTTATTTTTGGCTGCGCTGGGTCTTTGTTGCTGCGCGCGGGCTTCTCTCCAGCTGCGGCGAGCGGGGGCTACTCTTCGTTGCGGTGCGCGGGCTTCCCATTGCGGTGGCTTCTCTCGTTGCGGAGCATGGGCTCTAGGTGCACGGGCTTCAGTAGTTGTGGCTTGCGGGCTCTAGAGCGCAGGCTCAGCAGTTGTGGCACAGGGCTTAGTTGCTCTGCGGCGTGTGGGATCTTCCCCGACCAGGGCTTGAACCGGTCTCCCCTGCATTGGCAGGCGGATTCTTAACCACTGCGCCACCGGGGAAGCTCCCATTATATGTTTGTTTTACAGACATGTGTTTGTTAATGCTTACAAAGTCTGACAGTTTGCAGATTTCCATACCTAAGACTTCACAAGCTTAGATTGACTTTCCAAATTGACAGGTACAGGCAACAGAGTGAAATGTTGAATTCACACTCTTCTCTGCTGCCCAGCATTGATCCTATCTACCTGTTTATACCACGTCTCTTTCAAAGACAGAAAAGTGATTTGATTTGATAGTACAAATGTTCAGCTCCCATGCTCCCCCCATGGGCACAAAGAGATGAGTCATGAGGAGTGTCAGGCAATCATTGTGCCTTCATAACAACAGAAAAATCACTGCCAAGCCTCAAATGTCTTTCAGTAAGCCGTCCTGTCATTCACTCTCTCTCCTTTTTTTTTCATCGATTCCAGTTTATTCCTCAGAAGAGCTGGACTCCATTGAAGTGCAATATCCTAGAACTCTGTTTTGAATAGCTGACAATGTCTGGCTGTTATCTCTGTATCTGTCAAAAAGCTGGAGAACTTTTAAAAGAACATACTCATTTGCTCCTACTCTTTGCTTGTATGTGGAACCCTTATTGTGAAAAGAGAGAGAGTGTGTGCGCACATGTGAAATTACCATCTGAAGCAATACTGAACTTTCTATGTAGGGTCAGGTAGGGGAGATGAATTTTAGGATTTTGTTTTCAGAAGCCAATTCAGGCAGTGAGAGAGCTAGGAAATACCCACCCAGGTTTTCTACTCATCATATTACTGAGAAAAGTAAAGCAATGCTTTTGGTGTAACATTAATGGTAAATACATTACCAGTGGTACATACTGTCATTGTAAGATACTTAAGGAATATTCGCTCAGTTGAATATTTCCAGTATGTTATCTTTGAAAGAAATAAAAAATAACATAGATTTACTCCATGTTTAGAGTCTTAATGTTGTAGACCCAGAGATAGAAATGCCCCTTTTGGATTGTATTGGACAGCCAGCCACACACTGGGTGCTGCTTTGGTTTGAGGGAAGCAGGGTGGTTTTTTTCTTTTCTTTTTTTTTTTTAAGTTTATTTTTTAGTGGTAAAAGCATTTCTTATTGTTCCCAGTAGGTTGGCCTTTAGTGCACTTAGAAGGTACCTCTGATGGGCTCCCCAAAGTCCTTTTCACTGTGGTCTTCCTGTCTCCTGCCCTCCTCCTGTGGAGGTCTGGCCTCATTTTGTTAATCTGCTGGTCTGGTAGAGGCCATGAGACCCACCTGGCCATGGTGTCCTAGTCCAGAGTCATTACCTTCTCTAAGGAGCTCTCCCTCACCCATGGTAAGGATTTTAGAAACTTAAGATAAAACGGATTGATCCTTTCCTTTTTGTCTTGGATTCCTGATTAGATTCAAGACTTGTTTTTTAAAAATAAGAACTTTAGAGTTATCTCAGGGCTATCAGAACGAATATGTTTGTGCTGTATGTGCAATCTTTGTGTTTTTCTTTCTTCTGCCTGTGGCTTACAAAGGAAAGAGAAGCTACTAAAATAGCACATTTTTCAGACCATATGGAGATTCTAGCCAGTGGTATAGATTCTAGCCACTTATACTAAGACGCCAGCAACATATTGGCCAAAGTGAGTGCCCCATAGAGGTTATTAGATGTAGTTGTGTGATTTAAGCAACGTTTACTCGATGTTTCCTAAATGACCCTTGAGAATTTCCCGATAACCCTTTCCATCTGTGAGTACTAAAATATAAAGCCAAAATTCTTGTTTGAGATCCAGGCAGTGGGTTAAATATAGACATCATTCTATGCTCTCAGCAGCTAGACCCTGTGGGCCCTGATGGATGGGGAAGGCTCTGAGCTTCTCAGAAGAGAGTCAGGAAGACAGACAGACAGGATGGATCTGTGTACAAGCACCTGGGGAGCTGATTGTGGGAGTGTGTGTTGGGTGAACCAGGTGAAGTTGTCCCTTTCTAAAAACAGATCATTTGGAGAACAGTTGGTCATGAAGCACAGGGGATACCAGCATGAAAGAAACACCTTCCTTTACTTTCCTAGTTGGGAGGATGGGCTAGGGAATCACACCTGTCCAGGGAGAAATAAGAGATCTGGGTGGGCTGACATGAGCTCACATCTCACAACCCCCTTCCCAGGGCCCTGGTCCTTAGCCCTTACCCAGGTAAGTAAGCTCTTTTTTTTTTTTTTTTTTAAATAAACTATCTTAGTCATGAAGAATGAATATAAAGCAGTCAATACCTATATTGTAAAACAGTAAAATTAATCCTCCACAAAATCTTCTCAGCACACTTCCTAAGATCCAATTCAACTAGTATGATAATTAAATAACATTAAACTATGTCCAATCATAAGGGGTGAGAGCAGCATTTTTATTGAAGATGAGAGAGGGAAGCTTGGAATCTTTAGAGGGAGCTAGTCAGAGTCTAAAGGCAGCTGGGAAGGAGGAGGGGCTGAGAAACCTTGAGTAATAAGAGCTGTAGGTGTTTGTGATTTCCTACTCCGCCGAAAGGAAAGCCTTACTAACCCCACTTCCATCCCTGGAAATGAGATTCGAGAAGGGCCTCCATTTCCAGTGTTTAATATCTTGTATCTGCCAGGCATCTCAGGAGTATCCTGTTGGATAACATTCAAGAAAAATAGTCAAGGAAGTGCCCCCAAGGGCTCCGCCACACTGAGCCCACTGCCGTGCTTTTCTGAAACATCCATTCATTAACAGAGCCCCACTATTTTTAACGTGTTCCAGGCCCTAGCACAAAACACAGATCTTAAAGAACGCTTATGCAGAATCCATGCTGAGTCTCTGCTCCTCGACCTCCCAGTTGCTGCCAAGTCGGGTGATGGTCTGGCAGAGGTGGGTAAGGTTCTCGTCTGGTAATGTCGCCGCGCCTCGTCCCCGCAGGCCTCCCTGCTGCCCCTGGGAGTGGTCCTCCCCTCACCACGGGCAGCTGAGGATTCCCAAGGCTTCCTTGAAAGTATGCTGCTAGCTGCGTTTCTGAACTGCTTTTTCCCCCTAGAACTCTTCCTCCCTTGGTATTTCTTTACCCCATTTTCCTCCTAAGGATCACCCTTTTCTCTTGATATTACTGGAGTGGGGACTGTAGAGAGACAAATGTTTTCTCCTGTTACTTCTGAAAACACCTCACGTTCTCCGACCTATAGCATCCCAGTTCCCAGCCAGCTTCTTTTTGCTCCCTCTCTGAGAACCACTCTCCTATTTCTTGGTGGCTGTTTCCCTCTCCCTTTCCTGTGATTACCCTCAGAGGGGGAGAAATATTACAGTTGAGTGTCTTGGTCAGTTCATAGTATGTTAAAAATGTCTGTTCTCAAGACATGGGATGTTTATCCAAAATATTCTTTGACTGTGTTTAAAATGAGAAAGTTCAGAAAAATACAAGTGGGTTACTTGAAAAAATCAGTAGAAAAGGGTAGTGAAGGTCAAAATTGTTTTTAGCAATCTCTTATGTTTATATGCCTGCCTCCATTGTGCTAAATTTTTCATTAACAAATGTATTAGACTGAGTGCATTAAAAAAAAAAAAAAAAAGGAAGGTCAGGTACAAGAGGTGGGCATTGTAAATTTTTTAAAGGAGTTTCTAATGTTTAATCTTAATTCGTCCTCCTCCTTTTTCTGTCCTCAAAGAAAACAAAACCCTGACACAATTCCTTTACTCCTTGGAAAGTTGTTGTGTCGGGCGATGGGAAGATTAGATGCTGGAATCAATCAGACTGAAAGGCCCAGGCATCCACCTTCACGTGAAGCACAGGCTGTGTCCTGAGCTGACGGGACCCTCTTCTGATGAGGGTGGTACCCTCTCTCCACAGGGCTGGAGGGCCTCTTATTACTTCTGAGATACATGTCAGTGGTTGACCATGAAATTCTGCATCTTTCCTGCCCCCAAGAGATCTTTTCAATCACCTTATTTATTTTTAAAATTTTTATTAGAGTTGATTTACAAAGTTGTGTTAGTTTCAGGTGTACAGCAAAGTGAATCAGTTGTACATATACATCTGTCCTTTAGCCCAGACCCAAACTTAGCCCCCTGCAAGACTGAGCACCTAAACATTACCTAAAGGGGCCTTCATTTCAGGCCTGGGTAAAGAAACATGCTTACCAGGAGGGCTGTCTCTGAATCTGCAGGTTTGCTGTAGCAGGGCTCAGTCACTGAGGCCAGCCGTCACTCAGGGTGGCTTGCTGCCAAAAGCCATGGCGTTCTGTGGGGTTTGGTGCCCGTTTCCAGGCAGCACTTACCTTTGAAATTATCACCTAATTACATTAGTTTATTTAACAAGCCATTAAATAGATAAATGGCGAATTGACCCTTCATTTATGGTTCTGTGAATTTATATTCAATGCGTACCCTTGGGGCTATTTGCATTTGGGAAAGGAAACCAAAATCACAGGTCTTTTAAAATGCATGTTTTTAAATTGATCTCACAAGTAATGCACCTGAAGGCTTAAATGCTGTACATTGTCTTCGAAGAGGAGTGATAACATCCCTCGAGCTCACACCTTCCAAAACAACCTGCTAGAGTCTTGAATTGATGATTCACTTGTCTCACTGATCTAGTTCCTCTTTCAGTGATTTTCTGTTTTCCGTTGTTTTATCCTGCTTTTCACAGAGTGTGAAAAGGAAAGGCTGACTTTCCCAGTAAGGGAAAAGCCATTGTTGCCCTCAGGAAATAAGAGAGTGAGTGGAAATGGCCGCCCCAGAGCCTGAAAGCTCTACTCCAGTGTCCTTTCCTTCGGTAGCTCACAGGCTCCTCAAACACTGTGGGAATGACAGTTCCCACACTGGGGTCAGCCCAGGGTGCTCTGTTTTTAGGCCCTCGCAGCCAAAAAATTAAAAATAAATAAATAAATAAATAAATCTTTCCATTGCACACTAAAATTAATCACTAATGAATTAAATTCAAACGGAAAAATATTGATTTAAATGTTTAACAAATGGCTAGAGTAGGGAGGACTTCCTAAATGTGGAAGCAATAGAAAAAATTACAAGAAATGTTGACTAGATTTGGAATTTTTTTTTAAAGGAAAAAAATTGGTCTGTTTCAAAAATAAGAAGGCAAATAATAGACTAGGAAAAAATATTTTCAGTGAAAATGACAGACTTAGATAATGCTAAATAGGTGGTAGTGTCTTTAATATGTAAATAATTAATGAGTAAGAGCAGGCAACTTAAGTCCTCAACAAATAAATGGGAAAAAAGACACAATTCACGAAAAAATACCAAATACAAATTTTTTTTTTTAAACTTCTTATTTTGTGATATTTATCAATTCACAGGAAGGTGCAAAGAAATGCAGAGGGAGGTCCCATGCATCCTGACCTAGCCTCCCCCATCTCTACAACTAGTTTTTTTGTTTTTTTAATTGAAGTATAGTTGATTTACAATATCATGTTAGTTTCGGGTGTACAGCACAACGATTCATTTATACATATAGAGCTAGTTTTTTTAAAAAGGAAAAAAATGTTCAACCTAATTCTTAATGAAGAAATGCAAATTAAAACAATTAGAGTAAAAAAAAAATTTCTAAATTATAGTATTCTGTAGCGGTAAAGATATAGAGAAAATAAAGCTTCTCTTACTTGGTGTAATTAGGTAATATACATTTTGCCTTAAACATTTTTAATAATTACTTCTGAGAACTGATTCTAAGAAATAATGACATACGAGCAAAGACACATTTGCAAACGTGTTCACCATCTTTACAAATTTGGAAACACCCTTAATTTCCAATAAATGAAATGGTTACTCTGTGACACACATATATAGTAAATCTATCAAGTAAAGTTCATTGTCTCAGAGAAATTTTAGCAGCTTAGGAAGAAGTTCACAATATAATGTTAAGTGAATGTGGCAGACTTAATAAAGACTACGTGCAGTGTGATCCCAGTTTTTCAAACTAAAAAAAAAATCTATATACAAATATTTTAATACAAAAAATACACTGACAGGTTAATAGGGGCCACATCTGGGTGATGGATTTTAAGTGATATTTATTTTATTTACGTCTTTCTGTATTTTCTATTTTGAGCACGTACTACCTTTATCCTCAGAACAAGTGTTAATTTAATTTTATTTTTTTTAACATCTTTACTGGAGTATAATTGCTTTGCAATGGTGTGTTAGTTTCTGCTTTATGACAAAATGAATCAGCTATACATATACATATATCCCCATATCTCCTCCCTCTTGCGTCTCCCTCCCACCCTCCCTATCCCACCCCTCTAGGTGGTCACAAAGCCACCAAGCTGATCTCCCTGTGCTATGCGGCTGCTTCCCACTAGCTATCTAGTTTACATTTGGTAGTGTATATATGTCCATGTCACTGAAGTTACTGTGCAATGTTGTTTGGAGGAAATTTATAAAATTAGATAGATAGATAGATGACAGTTATTTCAAAACAAAGCAAAGCTATATGTATAAAAAGGATTGGAGAGAAATGTATCAAAATGCCTATAGCATTTTGATTTAGTGTGATGGAATTATGCGTGTTCCCTTCCCTCCTTTTTCTCTATTTATCTTTTTGTAATGTAAAAAAAGCTAAACAACCACTTAGGCCTTACAAACTTGAGGGGATATGATTGAATTGAACTGACTAGATTAATATTTTAATACATGAGGTCCTGGGCTGTGCAGGACACTGGGCTGAGGGCTGGAGGCTCCTGCAGTCCTGTTTAGTTTTCAGTGACTATCAATAGGAAGTTGCTGGAGTAATGGAACAGCAGAAAGGGCTGGGGCCAGGCGTGCTATTTTCAGCGTTGATCAGGCAAGAAATCCTTCTGACCCATCAGCCTAGGAAGAAGAAATACAGAAAGAGCCGGAGTGACTATTAATAAATTAATGAGGAGAACAAGTAAATAAATCATTAGAGTCTTATGTGGCAGTGACAGCAAAGACACAGGACTGTTCTGTTGTTTCAGTGAACATTAAGGGAGCTCGGTTATTCATTACCATGTCTCCTCTTTTGAGGAGAGAGACCTTTCCTTTAAAGGTGACAGATGTGATGCTTATTTATAGATCCTAAAGTGATCTATCTTGTTTGTTAGCATGGAGAAGAAGCCTGCTTTTCAAAAGGCTGTAGGGATATTAAAATGGGTAGGATCTTTCAATGAATACCTTGGCTAGAAGAGAAAGGGATACACATTTAAATGTGTTCCTGAAGTAAACATTCCATAAAGAGACCATTTGACCTTTATTAATTATGTACATCTGCTGGGGTCCTCCTGTTATAGCATCTCCATTTTATGAGACTGAGGCGTGTGTCCTGAACTCATAAAGCTTCTGGGAAAGACGTAATATGCGTTAACTTTTATTTCCCAAATTGTTCTGGGACTCATTTATCAGATACATAAGGATATATAAGCAGCTCCTTTATCAGCCGCGTGAGAAATGTGAGCTGTCAGGAAGTTCAGGTGACAGTCTTCTCTGATTCAAAGGAATCAAATCATGTCATCCTCAGTATGTTCTTGTTCCTCAAGGTCTAGTCAGGCATCACCTCTTCTGTGAAGCCCTCCCCAACCAAAGCCCCCCTAACAGAACCAACCTCTCCTTCCTGTCCGCTTCTGTAGCGCTTTCTGTTCCATAGTCTTGGGCTCATGTGTGTTGGATGCGTCCTCTACACCACTTACTCGGGCCAGAAACCTTGGCTTATTCATCATCGTATCCCGCCATGACCGGCACAGTGCAGTTGCTCAATTTCTTGAGTTAAATTGAATTTTCACTTGCAAATACCATACAAAACATATTCCCAAAGTATTTAGGTCCTTTCCAGAGGAAAAGTCCAGACTCAGTGACTCAAGGGATGGAGGGCCAGCAAGAGGAGAAAATCCCGATATTCAATTGTGTTGTTTGCAGAGAGGCTTGTAAAGGAGATTGGGGACTTCCTTCCCTTGCAGTCAGTGTGGTTAGAGAGAGAGAGACAAAGAGAATTTATCTCATTCATCCATGAATAATGAATGATCTACCAACAGGGGCACTTCTGGACCGAAACACACTGTTTATTTCTCAGGGGTGCCTCAGGAGCAGCACACTGGCCTCTGCGAGAGAACTGAGGCAGAAGAAAGCTGTGTTGCTCTGAACCAGCCATGCAAGGACATGCATTGAGTACAATTCAGAGGAAATTTTAGGATGAAAAGAAACATCCTGCAGTGGTAGAGAATAAGAGGATATGATTCAGAGAGTGTTGGAATTTTTCCCGTCTTAAGTGGAATAAAAACTGACCTGCACAGTCTTTTTTTTGCTTTGAGGTTTGTTGTGTGTGCCTGAGCCGTGATAGTGCCTGTAAACAAGGTGCCCATTTGGGGGAGACCTAGGCTTTTCACCGTGTTTTGTGTGAGGTTTGCTTCTCCTCAACTTTGAACCTGCCCTCTGCTTTGAGCTGCTTGTTTGCCTGGGCCTGTGACCGTGTGTGTTGTGCAGCAAAATCAGTTGTTTATTTTGCTTCTCTTGAGACCGTTTCTAAATATATGCATTTTTGGTTTTGTGTTTCAAATAGGAAAACTCCAGAGATGACAATCGAGCTCTGGTCCATCAGCTTTCCAACGAAAGCAGGCTCTCCATCACTGACTCTCTTTCAGAGTTTTTTGATGCACAGGAAGTTCTGTTGTCTCCAAGCTCTTCAGAAAATGAGGTTTGACCACTGTTTTCAGTTAGGTGCCTCCAAAATCTCTTTTGCTGCTTTACCTGTTCAGTAAATACCCATATTTAGAAACACTAAACTCAGTGGCTCCTTTTTATCATTACATTCTGAGGATCTTATAACTCATACCCCAAAAAGCATAAAAAGATACAAGATCTTAGGGAAAAAAGATATGAAAGTAGGTGTTGGGCACATCCTGGTTTCTGTTACTTGATTTGTTATACCTCTTTTCAATTGTAGGTTAATGATTTTGACTATTAGCTGTTTGATAATGTATTATTTCCACTACAGGGTCAGACGTTAGTACCTTGTATATTTTCTCATCATTGAATTTGCTCTCTAGTAATTTATAATATAATTATGGTTATTATAGTTATTATAATATGGTTGTTATAATTAATTTGTAATGATGTTCTGAGTGTGAGTACTGATCATTTTACCCCTTCAGGATAGAAGTACTAATATTTTTTATCTATTAATTTCCATAGAAAATACTTTTATTCACAAATAGTTAAAAGACAATTTGTAACTCATTCTAGTCAAACGCTAACAAATTCTGAAAAAGCAGTCTGAATTAATAAGAATTTTTATAATAACTAAAATCTGGAGTTTACATGTGTTTTCCTTGTGAGAATGAATCAAGAATGTATAAGTATTTTAATAACATATTTTCCGTGAACATCCCCTAGGCAGACTGGTGTATGGGCCTTTATGAAAACGGCATCCAAAATTATTTCTATAGGTTTATAATGTGGGGTCTAAGGTATTTGATCATTTGAAGTAAAGGCTTTATGAAATCTGGCTTGTGTACTCTAATGTATATTATTTCTTCTTTCCCATAGATTTCTGAAGATGATTCATATGTCAGTGACATAAGTGACAACCTTTCCTTAGATAATCTCAGTAATGATTTAGATAATGAGAGACAGACTTTGGGTAAGATTTAAATTGTTTGATCTCTGAGTGTTTGGATCTTTACAGAATACTAGTAAGCATACATAGAGTACCTGCTGCAAACAGAGAACTTAGCAAGTTCTGCATCAGAAACTTAAGACATGGTCCCCACCCTCAAGTTTTATAATCTAGGCGGGACATGGCACTCACATGTGAAAAATTTATTCATTCAAATGCATTTGTTGGCTAGTGCAAATTTCTATTTTATAAAGTAAGGTTATACCAATTATCATATAAATATCAAAAATTAATACTACAGATGTTCCTTACTTGGTTCAACAATCTCTCTGCAAACATATTAGAATATAGCTTTTTTCCTTTAGGTTTCTAGTGGTTTTCATAGTTTAGGAATTCAGTAGCACTTATATTGTAAAAGGTCTGGTCTAAGCGGTAATTTAGCTTCTGATTCTTCAAGATAACACATTTGAGAGTAACAAACTGCTCCCCCTGTGGGGGTAGGGCTTAAGGTACCCTGAGATGTCCCTTTATTACTGGTTAATCCCAAGACTGAAAATGATGCCCAGGAAATGTTAGTTGGAACCGTGGCGGGTACCTGGAATGTCTGCTGTCTCCAAACAGCTCTGATTTAGGAGTTCAGTAAGCAGACTGAAGCCTGTTTAGGAAGATGACCTATCCTTAAGAAGAATCTGCCCATTGGACAGGTCTCTATATGAGTCCTGCAGCATCAAATACTCCCAGTCTTGGTACTCAGTGTGCTTGGGGTCTCTAGATTTATCTATGCCAGAACACCACATATTTTTATATCTACATGGAAGACAAGGACCGTGTCAGTTCCTTTTTGATGTACCAGTGCTTGCCAGCTCAGTGTGTATGTGAAATACGATGATGATGAGTCGTTATCTCAATGTCAAAGAGCCTGCTCTTTGGGGGACTACAGAAAAGGCAGGTAAATTCACTGTTCTCTGAAAGAATATCCTTTCAGCATCACACCTGCTAGAAGTCAGAAGCTCATTATGCTCTGTATCTTTCTTGAATTGTTTCTGGAGAGATTAACCCTTTGGTGGAAAAGTCTGAGAACCAGTAATTTGAAGGCAAAGACCAGTAATACAGGAGCAAGTTCATGCGCTACTTGTTTTTGTAGAAAAACAAGGAGGCGAATTGAAAGAGAAGTGAGGAGGCATCACTTATTCCCTTGGCAAACAACACACACACACAGTAAATGGGAACTCTTATTGTGGATGAAGAAGACGAACGAATGCCGAAGTCCTTCTGTTTGAGGCCTTAGGGAGGGGGCCAAGAGGAACAGAGGGATAGAGGTTCAGAGGTCAAAGTTGGGAACAGAGGACTTGCCCCCAAACCTAAGACCACAGCTGTGCTGAGTTGACACCAGCCAGGGAAAGCATGTAAGAGGTGAAGGCTGGTTCTCTCTATCTTATTCCACAGCCATTTTGCTAGATTACTGACCAACATTTTCTTAGCTTGAACAAACACTGGGCCAAACCTAGCTTTCTTCTTTGGCAGTATTTGGAAGATTAGATTTCTACACATCAGTACTCTACTGAAAAGATTGCATGTAGAAATAAACTTTGCATCTTAGGACACAGTATTGCCTACATAAGGAAATAGGATTTATCCAGGTCTTGATAAATTACCACACTAGAATTTCTCTGAGCCCTTAGTAAATGGTAGGTATTTAGAATGTTTCCTATTAGTTTACCCCCCCCACCCAAATCAGTAGGCACATAATAGGATCTGTCACTGTGATGGGTGCTGTGTGGAGGTTCAGTGGTTAGGAATATAGCTTCAGGGACCAGATTTCCTTGGTTAACTCCAGCCCTGCCACTCACTGGTTATGTGTTCTAGGGCAAGTTACTTAATTTCTCTGAGGAATTCTCTTAATTCCTCAGTTTCTTCATCTGTAAAATGGGGATAATAATTCTTTTTATCTCAAGAGGTTGTTGCAAAGGATAAGTGAGATAATACGTGTAGAATTCTTGAAAGGCTGTCACAGAGTAAAAGCTATGTATGTATTAGCCATTATTATTAGTAGTAGTATAGTATTCTTTCAAAATTTAGTGTAATCAAAGAAAGTATTTTGAGATTACATGGAATGCTGTTTTTAAAGACTGTCATCATTTGCAGCTATTTACTTGATTTTTGCCCCTGTTGAGCAATTAAAACAAATTCAGAATTTAATTGGTTGCTTAGATTAACATGAGACTTCAAAGTATGACCTCACTTTCATATTCTCCTGTTCATCAAAGCAACCTCGTTATTCAGAGTGATTGGCTTTATAATAAAATACCACTTTCTCATATGTTGATGTAATGCAAAAGATTTCATTTGAAAATAGGCTATGTTGGGGTGGGAAAAGAATTCCAGAGCATGAGGTAATGGAAGTTGTCACAAAGGAAAAGATTGATAGGTGTAAAAACCTAAGATGTAAATGTTTCATTCATTAAAAAACGGCATAGACCAAATGTAAAGATAAATGTCAAATGGGGATTAAATTGTAAAACAAATACAAAAACAAAAGATTATGTCTTAATATGTAAATAGGAAAGTGGACAATTCAGAAAAGAAGTGTTCATGAAAGCATTCCAGACCACACTAGGAATTTTTTTAATGTAGGTTAAAACAAGGAGATAGCGCTGTCCACCTAACGATTTGCCAAGAATTCAGAACGAATGCTGACAAGCCTGGAATGGTCTCAGAACATGGACACTGGTATATGCTTGCTGATAAATGGGAAACTGATACAGCCTTTTTGAAGAGCAGTATGATCGTATGAATCAGTGTATGATTCCCACTTCTGTATATTCTAAGAAAATAATCAGATATAATTAAATATCTAAGAATATGAATATTCACTACTTTTTTTTAGCAAAACATTGAAATAAATCTAAAAGTCCAACAACAGATGAATGATTCAATAAATTATGTCTTATCCATAGCATGGAATTGTTTTACAGTCATTAAAAATGATGTTTTAGAAGAATTTTGAATAGCATGGAAAAATATTTATGTTAACTGATTAAGCAAAGCATTCAACTGTACAAACATTGTCAGCTATATGGAGAAAACACTAAATGAAAATACTCCAAAATATAAATGGCTACTATTTCTGGGTAGTGGGATAATGGATGACTTTTGTTTCCTTTATAATTTTCCTATAATAAACACAATTGTTTTACCAGAATTGGAAACGATTTTTTTTTTTAGAGGTTTTCTGGCTTTATTTATTTATTTATTTATTTTTGGCTGCGTTGGGTCTTCATTTCTGCGCGAGGGCTTTCTCCAGTTGCGGCAAGCGGGGGCCACTCTTCATCGCAGTGCGCGGGCCTCTCACTATCGCGGCCTCTCTTGTTGCGGAGTTGAGGCTCCAGATGCGCAGGCTCAGTAGTTGTGGCTCACGGGCCCAGTTGCTCCGCGGCATGTGGGATCCTCCCAGACCAGGGCTCGAACCCGTGTCCCCTGCACCGGCAGGCAGATTCTCAACCACTGCGCCACCAGGGAAGCCCTGGAAACGATTTTTTAAAAAGACTTCAAAAGTTTTTATCAGAACTTGAAGTGCTTTTATAAAGAGTTTAAAAGTAACCTGCTCTGGGCATAGCAATCCAGTTTCCAGTTTTATTCTAAGTGCATATAAGCTACGAGGAACTAGCCTTTGATTAGGAGTATGAAGACCTCCCCATGAATAAGGTCCACGAGTTTTAGTGCTTGTAATTTTTGGTACTTCATTTAGCTGCTCAGAATTCTTTTTATTTTCTGACTTCAGCCATAATCTGGATAACTGAGATTAATAGTATCATGGCGTACTTGCTCAGTAAGGTGAATTTTTTTTTTCCTTTTTAATAGTAAAATAAAATGAAAATCCTTGTAAGGCAACCAGACTTATTTCCCTTTCAGGGCCCGTTCTCCCAAGCGGAGGGGAAGCCAAGTCCAAAAGAAGAACGTGCTTGCCAGCCCCGTGCCCCAAGTCCGGTAACGTCAGCTTGTGGAACATCCTGAGAACTAACATCGGGAAGGACCTGTCTAAGGTGGCCATGCCGGTGGAGCTCAATGAGCCCCTCAACACGCTGCAGAGGCTGTGTGAGGAGCTGGAGTACAGCGAGCTCCTGGACAAGGCCGCCCGGACGCCCAGTGCCCTGGAGAGGATGGTGAGCGCGCAAGCCGCCCCTTCACCGCAGGCGCGGCGGCCACTCACAGGGCCCGGCAGAGCCAAAACGGGCACAGCCAGGGCTCCTGTGCCTCCGGCTCCCGTCTGGATTGACCGTCAGATCGGTTCATTTCCCAGCCACCTCCGCTTCCCCTCTGCCTGGCTGTTTTCAGTCACCTGGTCAGGAATTGCCACTGGGGGCGGCTTCCCCGTGACAGCTGCGGCCTGGGGGGAGTTCTGCTTTGTGGTTTCCTCTTTCTCCAGGACCTTCCATGGGATTGTTCTGATATTGCCTGGCTGGAAGACATGTCTTGAGGGCTGTCTGAGTGTTTTTACTACCCTGAGTGGATAGAACTTAATTTTTGGAGCTGGTTGTTTTGTTTTGTTTTGTTTCATCCAGGGTAAATTTCCCTTGAGAGCATTTTTGTTTATTTTTGGAACTATCCTATCAGCCCCTAAATTTTTAGAAAATATCATTCACTCACAGGTTTCACATCAGAAAGATTCTTCTCCCCCCCGCACTTCTTTTTTTTTTTTGAATTAATTTTTATCGGAGTATAGTTGATCCCACACACACACTTCTTATTTTATGGAATAAGTTTTTTTAAAAAAACCCTCACCCTAGAAAGATTAACCTTCTGTTCTCTACTCAGTATCAATTCTAATCAAGTGATGGGGCTTCCGATGAAGGGGTCTCCAAGTATTTCTCATCCTTCCCCTGTCTTGTGGGGATGGGGTTAGGGGTACCTTAGTGGCAAGACTGGCCAAATCAGCCCTTTCTGTGACTGTGGCTATTTGTTCTTCAAAACTGAGTGTCTCTTCCTCTTTTTGCCTCCTGGTATGTTACCTGCTCAACAGAAAGGTCATTGTTTGTGTGGGATGCTGGGACATGAGTGTCTTCCCCCAAATGCAGCATCTCTGCCCTAAGCATCTGCTGATTGGCTAAGTGGGACAGCACGCCCCCAGCCTCAGGGACCCAGCTATACATCACCGTCTCACTGTTGGAGGACGCCATTGTTTTCTAAATTGTACACATTCTGCAGTTTAAACCCTCATTAAAACTTCAATTTCTTCAGTGATTTGAGGATTAAGGGAAAATCTTTTTTTTTTTTTTTTTTTTTTTTTGGGAAAATCTTAACTACTGGTTGAAAGAGACATCCTGGTCTCATCCCATACTGTCTCCTGGGACTTCTCCCATCAAAGAGATTTTCTTTCTTGATACTAATGATAATCAGAGTAGGAGAGAAAAACAAGCTGTTTATTTTTTGTCTTCTTTGTTACTCTACCCCAGAGAATTTCTGTGAACAAAGGGAGGCAAATAGCTGCCAAGGCAAGTGTTAAAAGTTATCATTCGTGGGCAGTGCTTTTCTTTAAAGAAAATGATCGGCTCTGAAGATGAAAGCATTCTTAAAAGGTGTTTCATTCTTGTAGCAATTTAGAGACCCTTAGGATGTCAGCTGATTGAGTGGTGTCATTGACCTTGAGAAGAAGTTTGAGGAAAGGCACCAGTACATTAGGAAGGGAAAGTTCAGGAAAGAATTGAGAACAAACCTAGCCCGTGGATTGTGTTTACTGCTCTGAGTATGAAGGTCAGCTCTACCCCTGCAGAGATTCTCTCTCATATTGTCAGCCCACAAGGAGGATGCTTCGTTTTGCCTGCTCCCTCCCTCCTTTCTCCCCCTACATCATGAATGATACCAGGTTCTTTTGTAAATGTGTTATATGTTAAATTGTGAAGGTGATTCAAGGTTGATTCAGCATTCCATGTAGACGTGTGACCTTGCTGTTTATCAGGTAACAGGCATCTGAGGAAACAGAGGAACAGATACCCAGGTTTCAAGAACAGACTGAATTGAGCACAGCAAATTGATTTTTATAAGCTCTCCAGCTGCTCTAGAGTGAGCAGCTTTAGTGTGAGGTGGTAAGGTGGGACCAGTTTGCAAAAGGCTGTTGAAAGTTATGTGACTAAACAGTTATGAAGGGCACACAGCTTTTTTTTTCCAATATAAGAAACTTCATGAAATGAGCTGAGAAGAGGAAATATTGAGATTATTATTCTGTATTAGAAAGGAAAATTTGCTATCGCTACTTCGGTTTAATTTTTTTGCCCCTTGCCCCTCAAAAGACCAAAAAGGATACAGACACATCTCAGAGATATTGCAAATTTGGTTCCAGACCACAGCGATAAAGCAAATATTACAATAAAGTGGGTCACATGAATTTTTTGGTTTCCCAGTGCGTATAAAAGTTATGTTTATACTATAGTCTATTAAGTGTACAATAGCATTATATCTAAAAAAAACAAGGTATACGCCTTAACTTAAAAAATACTTTATTGCTAAAAAATGCTAACCATCAATGCACCAGAGCCTTCATTGAGTGGCGGTAGTAACATCACTGATCACAGATCACCATAACAAGTATAATAATAATGAAAAAGTTTGAAATAATGTGAGAAGTATCAAAATGGGACACAGAGACATGAAGTGAGCAAATGCTCTTGGAAAAATGGTGCCAATAGACTTACTTGATGCAAGGTTGCCACAAACCTTCAATTTATAAAAAAATAAGTTTCTGCAAAGCACAATGAAGTATAGCACAATAAAACGAGGTGTGCCTGTACTGTGGCTCTTTGGTGCCCTGAAAGGGGAACTGTGGAAAAGGCTGAGATCCTCACAGCCAGGGCCATTAAAGGATTTTGCTCATTTCGTGTTCACCTATAGTTTTCCTTCCTTTTCCTTTTTGAGTTTTCATTTTTCCTCCCAGAAAAGCAGAACTTCTTAAAAGGCACTGTGCTCTGTCCCAGGCTCAGGAAATGACTCCCACAGATTTCTTTGGTCAAAATGAGGGGTTTTTTTGGTTTCTACAATATCAAATTTTGAATGATTAAACTTAGGATGCTTATTCCTGAATTTTTTTTTTTTATATTGGAGTAGAGTTGATTAACAATGTTGTGTTAGTTTCAGGTGTACAGCAAAGTGATTCCAGTTATACATACAATACATGTATCAATTCTTTTTTAAGCTCTTTTCCCATTTAGGTTATTACAGAGTATTGAGCAGAGTTCCCTGTGGCTTATTCCTGAATTTTGAGGGAAGTTTAGCTTTTTTAATACTCTTCATCCCTCTCCTCCTCAAAAGCCTTAGCACGACCTCAGGATTCTCAGATAGTGGCTGGTTTAGAGGGACTGACTCACCATCTTGAAAGCCTCTACCCACTTGCAGGCATCAGACCAAATGGACAATCTGAAAAGGTCTGGTCCACTTGTGCCTGGGCCAAAATGAACACTATTTAAACCTACAACTTGAAACCAGAGTCGGTTTGGGTGTCTTTAAACCAGGGACAAATCTTTGGCTTTTCGGGATAAACTGTAAAGAGAGAAAGAGAGGTTTTATTTTGTTCATGTCTTTGTTCGTAAAAATAAATTCCTTGGTGATGGAGAAATAACCAGGTTCTCTCCGCTCTCGCTAGGTGTACGTGGCAGCCTTTGCCGTGTCCGCATACGCATCTAGCTACTTCCGCGCTGGGAGCAAGCCCTTTAATCCAGTTCTTGGAGAAACATACGAGTGTATTCGTGAGGACAAGGGCTTCCAGTTTTTTTCAGAACAGGTGGGTATACACCCTTTTTGTTTGTTGGGAGAAGTTGCTTATGCCTCCCATTAAATGTGCTTTTGAAATATTTATATTCCACCTTTCACTGGCTTCAAAGCAACTGAGATAATTACAGTGCCTTTACACATAAACAGAGGGATCAGTTTCCTTCTACTGAAACCTCTCTGCCACCCGTGGGCATAAATGCGCGAGCCAGGCTGAGGCTCGTTTGGCCATATGCATAGTCAGAGCCCTTCCTGTTGAAAGTCGTGGTGGAGAGGGACTTGTTTTTTTTTGAATTTTATTTTATTTTATTTTTTACACAGCAGATTGTTATTAGTCATCCATTTTATACACATCAGTGTATACATGTCAATCCCAATCTCCCAATTCATCCCACCACCACACCCCCTGCCGCTTTCCCCCCTTGGTGTCCATACGTTTGTTCTCTACATCTGTGTCTCAATTTCTGCCCTGCAAACCGATTCTTCTGTACCATTTTTCTAGGTTCCACATATATGCGCTAATATACAATATTTGTTTTTCTCTTTCTGACTTACTTCACTCTGTTTGACAGTCGCTAGATCCATCCATGTCTCTACAAATAACCCAATTTCGTTCCTTTTTATGGCTGAGTAATATTCCATTGTATATATGTACCACATCTTCTTTATCCATTCACCTGTCGATGGGCATTTAGGTTGCTTCCACAAACTGGCTATTGTAAATAGTGCTGCAGCGAACATTGGGGTGCATGTGTCTTTTTGAATTACGGTTTTCTCAGGGTATATGCCCAGGAGTGGGATTGCTGGGTCATATGGTAGTTCTAGTTTTAGTTTTCTAAGGAACCTCCATAGTGGCTGTATCAATTTACATTCCCACCAACACTGCAAGAGGGTTCCCTTTTCTCCACACCCTCTCCAGCATTTGTTGTTTGTAGATTTTCTGATGATGGCCATTCTAGCTGGTGTGAGGTGATACCTCATTGTAGTTTTGACTTGCATTTCTCTAATAATTAGTGATGTTGAGCAGCTTTTCATGTGCTTCTTGGCCATCTGTATGTCTTCTTTGGAGAAATGTCTATTTAGGTCTTCTGCCTGTTTTTGGATTGGGTTGTTTGTTTCTTTAATATTGAGCTGCAAGAGGTGTTTATATATTTTGGAGATTAATCCTTTGTCCATTGATTCATTTACAAATATCTTCTCCCATTCTAAGGGTTGCATTTTCGTCTTGTTTATGGTTTCCTTTACTGTGCAAAAGCTTTTAAGTTTCATTAGGTCCCATTTGTTTATTTTTGTTTTTATTTCCATTACTCTAGGAGGTGGATCAAAAAAGATCTTGCTGTGACTTATGTCAAAGAGCATTCTTCCTATGTTTTCCTCTAAGAGTTTTATAGTGTCTGGTCTTACATTTAGATCTCTAATCCATTTTGAGTTTATTTTTGTGTATGGTGTTAGGAACTGTTCTAATTTCATTCTTTTACATGTAGCTGTCCAGTTTTCCCAGCACCACTTATTGAAAAGACTGTCTTTTCTCCATTGTATATCCTTGCCTCCTTTGTCATAGATTAGTTGACCATAGGTGTGTGGGTTTATCTCTGGGCTTTCTATCTTGTTCCATTGATCTATATTTCTGTTTTTGTACCAGTACCATATTATCTTGATTAGTGTAGCTTTGTAGCATAGTCTGAAGTCAGGGAGTCTGATTCCTCCAGCTCCGCTTTTTTCCCTCAAGACTGCTTTGGCTATTCGGGGTCTTTTGTGTCTCCATACAAATTTTAAGATTTTTTTGTTCTAGTTCCGTAAAAAATGCCATTGGTAATTTGATAGGGATTGCATTGAATCTGTAGATTGCTTTGGGTAGTATAGTCATTTTCACAATATTGATTCTCCCAATCCAAGAACATGGTATATCTCTCCATCTGTTGGTATCATCTTTAATTTCTTTCATCAGTGTCTTATAGTTTTCTGCATACAGGTCTTTTGTCTCCCTAGGTAGGTTTATTCCTAGGTATTTTATTCTTTTTGTTGCAATGGTAAATGGGAGTGTTTCCATAATTTCTCTTTCAGATTTTTCATCATTAGTGTATAGGAATGCAAGAGATTTCTGTGCATTAATTTTGTATCCTGCAACTTTACCAAATTCAGTGATTAGCTCTAGTAGTTTTCTGGTGGCATCTTTAGGATCCTCTATGTATAGTATCATGTCATCTGCAAACAGTGACAGTTTTACTTCTTCTTTTCTAATTTGTATTCCTTTTATTTCTTTTTCTTCTCTGATTGCCGTGGCTAGGAGTTCCAAAACTCTGTTGAATAATAGTGGTGAGAGTGGACATCCTTGTCTCGTTCCTGATCTTAGAGGAAATGCTTTCAGTTTTTCACCATTGAGAATGATGTTTGCTGTGGGTTTGTCATATATGGCCTTTATTATGTTGAGGGAGGTTCCCTCTATGCCCACTTTCTGGAGAGTTTTTATCATAAATGGGTGTTGAATTTTGTCAAAAGCTTTTTCTGCATCTACTGAGATGATCATATGGTTTTTATTCTTCAATTTGTTCATATGGTGTATCACATTGATTGATTTGCATATACTGAAGAATCCTTGCATCCCTGGGATAAATCCCACTTGATCATGGTGTATGATCATTTTCATGTGTTGTTGGATTCTGTTTGCTAGTATTTTGTTGAGGATTTTTGCATGTATATTCATCAGTGATATTGGTCTGTAATTTTCTTTTTTTGTAGTATCGTTGTCTGGTTTTGGTATCAGGGTGATGGTGGCCTCATAGAATGAGTTTGGGAGTGTTCCTTCCTGTGCAATTTTTTGGAAGAGTTTGAGAAGGATGGGTGTTAGCTCTTCTCTAAATGTTTGATAGAATTCACATGTGAAGCCATCTGGTCCTGGACTTTTGTTTGTTGGAAGATTTTTAATCACAGTTTCAATTTCATTACTTGTGATTGGTCTGTTCATATTTTCTGTTTCTTCCTTGTTCAGTCTTGCAAGGTTATACCTTTCTAAGAATTTGTCCATTTCTTCCAGGTTGTCCATTTTATTGGCATAGCGTTGCTTGTAGTCGTCTCTTAGGATGCTTTGTATTTCTGCGGTGTCTGTTGCAACTTCTCCTTTTTCATTTCTAATTTTATTGATTTGAGTCCTCTCTCTCTTTTTCTTGATGCGTCTGGCTAATGGTTTATCAATTTTGTTTATCTTCTCAAAGAACCAGCTTTTAGTTTTATTGATCTTTGCTATTGTTTTCTTTGTTTCTATTTCATTTATTTCTGCTCTGATCTTTATGATTTCTTTCCTTCTGCTAACTGTGGGTTTTGTTTGTTCTTCTTTCTGTGGTTCTTTTAGGTGTAAGTTTAGATTGTTTATTTGAGATTTTTCTTGTTTCCTGAGGTAGGCTTGTATAGCTATAAACTTCCCTCTTAGAACTGCTCTTGCTGCATCCCATAGGTTTTGGATTGTCATGTTTTCATTGTCATTTGTCTCTAGGTATTTCTTGATTTCCTCTTTGATTTCCTCAGTGATCTCTTGGTTATTTAGTAACGTATTGTTTAGCCTCCATGTGTTTGTGTTTTTTACATTTTTTCCTGTGTAATTGATTTCTAATCTCATAGTGTTGTGGTCAGAAGAGATGCTTGATATGATTTCAATTTTCTTAAATTTACTGAGGCTTGATTTGTGACCCAAGATGTGATCTATCCTGGAGAATGTTCCATGCGCACTTGAGAAGAAAGTGTAATCTGCTGTTTTTGGATGGGATGTCCTATAAATATCAATTAAATCTATCTGGTCTACTGTGTCATTTAAAGCTTGTGTTTCCTTATTAATTTTCTGTTTGGTTGATCTGTCCATTGGTGTAAGTGAGGTGTTAAAGTCCCCACTATTATTGTGTTACTGTCGATTTCCTCTTTTATAGCTGTTAGCAGTTACCTTATGTATTGAGGTACTCCATGTTGGTGCATATATATTTATCATTGTTATATCTTCTTCTTGGAATGATCCCTTGATCATTATGTAGTGTCCATCCTTGTCTCTTGTAACATTCTTTATTTTAAAGTCTATTTTATCTGATATGAGTATTGCTACTCCAGCTTTCTTTAGATTTCCATTTGCATGGAATATCTTTTTCCATCCCCTCACTTTCAGTCTGTATCTGTCCCTAGGTCTGAAGTGGGTCTCTTGTAGGCAGCATATATATGGGTCTTGTTTTTGTATCCATCAGCAAGCCTGTGTCTTTTGGTTGGAGCGTTTAATCCATTCCCATTTAAGGTAATTATCGATATGTATGTTCCTATGACCATTTTCTTAATTGTTTTGGGTTTGTTTTTGTAGGTCCTTTTCTTCTCTTGTGTTTCCCACTTAGCGAAGTTCCTTTAGCATTTGTTGTAGAGCTGGTTTGGTGGTGCTGAATTCTCTTAGCTTTTGCTTGTCTGTAAAGCTTTTGATTTCGCCATCAAATCTGAATGAGATCATTGCCGGGTAGAGTAATCTTGGTTGTAGGTTCTTCCCTTTCATCACTTTAAGTATATCATGCCACTCCCTTCTGGCTTGTAGAGTTTCTGCTGAGAAATCAGCTGTTAACCTTAGGGGAGTTCCCTTGTATGTTATTTGTCGTTTTTCCCTTCCTGCTTTTAATAATCTTTTTTTGTCTTTAATTTTTGCCAGTTTGATTACTATGTGTCTCGGCATGTTTCTCCTTGGGTGTATACTGTATTAGGCTCTCTGCGCTTCCTGGACTTGGGTGGCTATTTCCTTTCCCATGTTAGGGAAGTTTTTGTCTATAATCTCTCCAAATATTTTCTCTGGTCCTTTCTCTCGCTCTTCTCCTTCTGGGACCCCTATAATGCGAATGTTGTTGCGTTTAATGTTGTCCCAGAGGTCTCTTAGGCTGCCTTCATTTCTTTTCATTCTTTTTTCTTTATTCTGTTCTGCAGCAGTGAATTCCACCATTGTGTCTTCCAGGTCACTTATCCGTTCTTCTGCCTCAGTTATTCTGCTATTGATTCCTTCTAGTGTATTTTTCATTTCACTTATTGTATTGTTAATCTCTGTTTGTTTGTTCTTTAATTCTTCTAAGTCTTTGTTAAACATTTCTTGCATCTTCTCGATCTTGGCCTCCATTCTTTTTCCGAGGTCCTGGATCATCTTCACTATCATTATTCTGAATTCTTTTTCTGGAAGGTTACCTATCTCCACTTCATTTAGTTGTTTTTTTGGGGTTTTATCTTCTTCCTTCATCTAGTACATAGCCCTCTGCCTTTTCATCTTGTCTATCTTTCTGTGAATGTGTTTTTTTTTTTTCCACAGGCTGTAGGATTTTAGTTCTTCTTGCTTCTGCTGTCTGCCCTCTGATGGATGAGGCTATCTAAGAGGCTTGTGCAGGTTTCCTCATGGGAGGGACTGGTGGTGGGTAGAGCTGGCTGTTGCTCTGCTGGGCAGAGCTTAGTAAACCTTTAATCAGCTTGACTGCTCATGGGTGGGGCTGGGTTCCCTCCCTGTTGGTTGTTTGCCCTGAGGCAACCCAACACTGGAGCCTACCTGGGCTCTTTGGTGGGGCTAATGGCAGACTCTGGGAGGGCTCACGCCAAGGAGTACTTCCCAGAACTTCTGTTGCCAGTGTCCTTGTCCTCACGGTGAGACAGAGCCACCCCCTGCCTCTGCAGGAGACCCTCCAACACCAGCAGGTAGGTCTGGTTCAGTCTCCTATGGGGTCACTGCTCCTTTCCCTGGGTCCCGATGCACACACTACTTTGTGTGTGCCCTCCAAGAGTGGAGTCTCTGTTTCCCCCAGTTCTGTTGAAGTCCTGCAATCAAATCCCACTAGCCTTCAAAGTCTGATTCTCTGGGAATTCCTCCTCCCGTTGCTCGATCCCCAGGTTTGGAAGCCTGACGTGGGGCTCAGAACCTTGCCTCCAGTGGGTGGACTTCTGTGGTATAAGTGTGTGGGGAGGGACTTTTAAAGCACGAAGCATTTGCCCAACTGCAACTTAGAGATTTAAAGTGTGCACCCTAGCTTGCTGAATCGTCCTTCTAGAGCAGGAGCACCCCCATCAGAAGGGGCAGCACCAAAGAAACACATTACTCTTGATTTTGATTTAAGAGGAATCATTCATTCGTGTATCTATTCATTCCATCCATAAATATGTCTCGAGATTATACCACCTGCCTGTCACTGTTCCAGGTGCTGGGATACTGCAGTGGGTGGGAGCTGGGGGCAGACAAGAATGCCTGTCCCTCATCCTGTGGATGGACATACCTTATGCTTATGCAGCCTGAGTTCCCTGAGGAAGTTCCACAAGACCCTTCCCACCTGAGTTAGCAGAGAATAATATTCAAGAACAGTATCTCTGGAGTCAGCCAGCCTAGATTCAAATCTCAGCTCTCCCTCTCACTAGCACTTAGAGCACTTATACTCGAAGTATAAAGTGTTATATGAAGGTTTGTTGTCGTTATTGACGTATGACAGCATGGTTTGCAATAGTGGAATGTTGGGGACATCAAAGACCTCTGTCAGTAAGGAATTGTTTAGCTAAAATAGAGTGCATCCTGCCTGAAAATAAAGACCATTTCTCTCCCATCTGGTTAAGGCAGCACCTGAATGTGTCTACCGTCTGTATATCCCTAAATGTCAACCTGGGAACATGAAACATCATTGATACATTTCTCCCCTCTCAATTCTTAGAAAACTGAGGAAAAAGGGATGGGTTGCTAAAACATTATTTGCCTTCTGTTATCTTGCTGCCTTCTTTATCAGTGGACTGGTATTATGGGAGTAGGAACAGGAGGGTGGTGTGGCTGAGAGACTTAGGAAGACGGTGGTTGTCTTAACTGTGAATTATGAGCAGTGTTCTCTGAAACTCAAAGGAAAATGACTGTACGATAATCCCAAAGCACATTTTCAATCGCTTTCCAGTTAACAGCTAAAACGAGAAGTTGAACACTGATAGTGGGGCGGTAGGGGGTTAAATCCGTAGTTAAAGGGTAAGATAATCTGATTCAAATTCAACTGGGTTATTTAAGTACTAAATCTAAAATGGAATGTGAATAAATGAAAATATAATTTGGTTTCCATGGTATTACATGCACTCATGTGAAAAAACAAAGGCCAAAAATAGCTCCAAACTACAGCAGACAATCAGGACAGGATGAATAGGTAGAAGAAAAGAGTAGTAACGTGAGCTTGTGTAAAGCTGAGCTTCAATCCCACAAGCCCTTGATGGGGCAGGGCTGATTCAGGATCTGCACGTGGTTCCACTGTGGTGGCAGGGAGAGAGAAAGCAGAGCTCCTGGGCGCATGTGCACAGAGACGGAAAGAGCATTACATAACCTAGTCTTTAGTTCCATGAAATGGATCCCAAGGAAATAAGCAAGAAAGAGATCTGGTCGTTGTTAGTAGCATAGGGCATGCTGGGTGTAATATGGACCTGCTTTAAAATCCTAACCCCACCACTTTGTGTGTGGCCTTGTATGAGCTACTTAAACTTTCTGAAACTCAGTTGTTTCATTATCTGTAAAATAGGAATGATCATGCTTAGCTCATAGGTTGCAGGAAGGCTAAGTGAAATAACACACTGATATATAAAGCACATTCAGTACCTGGTTGTTGCTCTTATATTTAGAGGCAACTCTTAAAGTGCTTTTTAATACACAGTGTTAAGAACATTTAGAGGAGTGTTGAAATAAGATATGCTATATCTACTCTACTGATTCAAGTGGTTTGAAGGTGGCATAACGTCACTGGTGAGTCTCTGACACAAAGCCAGCCACGAGGCACCCAGGAGTCCTCACAGCTGGCTTCACCATGGGGATACCACCAGTCCTGATCATGAGGGAGCCACTTCATCTGTCTTGAATTTAGCCTTATGGGCTAGATAGTTGATTCTTTAAATATACCTGAGAATGGATGAGCCTCTCAGGGACAGAATCACACTAGCTAAGGTTATAAGAGACATGTATAAACCAGAATGCTACTATATGCCTTTAGCATGAAAAATAGACCTGCCATGGGGACCAGATGGCTTTGGTCAGCCTGACCAGTGATGCTTTCCCCATAGACTACTTAGGAAGACAGAATTGTAGTCATCAGGTAAGTGTACGGTGAGAAGGAGAGGTGTCTATTTAATTCAATGTGGCAGGCTGTCCACTGCCGCAGAAGTGAAAAGGGTTTTGACCAGGGCCCTCCTTTCCCGGCCAGCAGGAGAAACATCAATTCAGCCTCCCCCACTCCCTCTCTCGCCCTTGTTGGTTATGCTGACCTGGCGACCCGTTGTGCATGAAGGCTTTCTGATTTAACACATCTAAAGAGAGTGCCAGAGCATTTATTCTGTTTCATGCTGGTACCTGCCAGTCTGGCTTCTCCTGCTTCTGTCCCAGGAGACGTTCTGTTATGGAGACAGCATGACTCTACCCTTGTCCATTAGGTGTAGGTGATGGACTTCCGCTTTCAGAGTTTGGGGCTTCTTTGCTTTCTTGTATCTCTCTACAATGAGTAGAGCTTGCTGAATGACTAACATAAGAAAGTGAACAGGACCCCGAATTAAGATTTTGGGGTGGAATTTTATTCTAAGGAGGACATTGATGGAAATCATCTCTCCAAGTGAAAGGACCTGGAAAGAAACAAAGATAACTCAGCTTTTCTACTGAGTTTTCCAGACAGCAGAGTCAGGTGATTTGGAAAGTGATGTCTATCCCTTTACTCCAAGCCCTTAGGTTTTGTGGCTTGTGGTTTTGGTGGGTATGGGGATGTTTGGAGTCGTCGGTGATTCAGGAAGTTGAAGTAAGTGCTACTGCACAGAGTTCAGCTACGTGGAAGCTTGCCCCCTTTACCTTGTATCTCACCTAGAAGACCCAAAAATGCAGGAGCGAAATGACTCGTGCAGTCAGAAACGAGAGAAAGCATTTGCTGTTCAAGTTTTCCTCCTAACAATTAACTAGTATTATGCTTGCAGGGTGCTTTATGCTTTTCAAACTTGTGCAGGACCTTATTTGATCTTCGCAATACCGCTGTGTGGCACGTGGGGTGAGGTTCAGTTACAGGTGAGGAAACTGACGCCTAGGCCCATCAGCGCCCTCCAGTGGCCCTCAGCTGCACCCTCGGTTTCTATTCCAGCACCCTCTCTCCCTCACCTTTTTTTGGTGTCTCTTGTGTGGGTTTAGCGCTCAGAGCTGCCGGAGTCATCAGCTGCCGATGTGAAAACAGCCTTTTGTACACTGTTCAGACTATGGGGTTTTGCCTCTCATTGTCACGTAAACCTTTCATCCTCCAAACTCACGTAGGACTTTGTTCTCAACTCCCATTGTGGGCTGGGCAGTGGCCTTTGTGAACAAGGAACATTCAGGAATCCATCATAAACATTCCCGTCATATGTGCTAACCTCTGACTGTTCCACCTTCTCAGGGGAGGAGTTTCCTTTTTTTTCCAAGGGAATCCAGAAGGAAAGGACTTCCTTTCCCTTGTCAGGGACCGAGGATCCTGCCTGCAGGTTCTTCCTCCTTGGTTCTCGGGCAGCCTGGGTGGACCTTCATCAGGGACTGGACGGGTGAGAAAACTCATTTCAGTTTGCTCTGCTTCTGTTTTTTGTACCTTTGGGAACAAAAGTACAAAAGTTGGTGTCTATAAAGGATAAGCAGTTAAGCTATTGTCTAAAAGTGGCTTTTCCTAATTACCTGGAGCTTCAGTTGTCAGGTCACTGTTCAAGCCATTTTCACCATTTACCCACCCAGCCACTACTGTTGAGTTTCTGACAGAAAAGCTGAGCAGAGTTATTGAGCTACTAAAATGTGAGAGATTCAAATGAAGTCTTTTTTCTTCTGCTTCATGGGCTCAGCCCTTCTTCCTTTTCTGTTACTCATCAGAAGTCTGAACAAACATTCTTGGCTGGATTTAAAAATACCATACTTATCACTTCCCCCCGTGCACACCCACATCACCCGTCTGAATAGTTCTTTTATCTACTAGTAGGCAGGGTTATTTACTTCTGATTAAGGTGGCAGCTTGTTTAAAGACATTATCAGGGGAAATTCAAGCTGTTCAAATAAAATAAGCAATAAATCAACTATAAGGTGACTAAACCAGTGCTTCTGCATTTCTAGGTCAAGTCATTACTTAATGTAGTTTTTGGTTTTTGTTTTCTTTTAAAGAAACCGTGTATTTATCAAATAAGTGCTTAACTCTGAACTTAGGGGAAGAGAAAATAATTGGCAGCTGTATTCTCCCCCCAATCAGGCCAGTATCCTTGGCATCCTCCTTAATAGCTTTCTCTTAAAATCCACATCCTATTCATCAGCAAATCCTAGGATCTTCCTTCCAAAACCAGCCATTTTCACTGCCACCCCACTGGTGCTGGCCACCAAGCCCAAGCCATCGGCATCAGTGACTGGGCTTGTGGCGACAGACTCATCAACTGGTCTCTTGTTTCCATAGCCAGTTCTGCACTCAGCAGCCAGAGTGATTGCTCTAACGATTTCCCCAGTCACTTGGAATCAAATCCCAAGTCCTGGCTATGGCCCACAAAGCCCTCCAAGATGCCACCCCCAGATGTCATGCCTCCTCCCACTTTGACTCATTCAGCTTTAGCCATGCTGGCCTTTTTGCTTCTCCTAAAACATATCGGGCATTTGTCAGCCCTGGGTAGTGGCTGTGTCCTCTGACCTGGACATACTTCCCCCAGCTATCCGTGCGGTTAACTGCCTTATTTCTCTTAGTCTCAGAGGTTTCTATCACAGAGTCCTGCCCCTACCACCCTGTCTGATATGATACTTCCACTCACCATCCCCCATCCTCCATCCTCATCCTTGCTTTCTTCTCCTTCACATGTTACTACTGACAAATTATGTGCTTATTTGTTTAATAGTCTGTCTCACCCACTTCTGCACTAAAATGTAAACTCCAGGAGGGTAAAGATTTTTGTTTCTTTTGTTTCTCATTGTATCCACAGTGACTAAGACAGTGCCTGACACATCACAGGCAATCAGCAAATGTTTGATGAATGCCTTGGTCCCCTCCATGGGTGATTTTTGACCTGCCACTTGTTCTCTTTTCCACAAGCAGCGCTTCATGGTTAGAGACGCGTCCAGAACTAGGAGGACTCTATAGTTATGTCTCTGGACCGCTGCAGAATTGATGTATTTAAGGGTTTATTTTTCTAAATCTGAAGAAGAAAAACCTACAAATTACACACATATTGAAATGCACTCTTGACCCGTATTCTCCTCTCCTTACCACCCACCTCATATAAAGTGCATTCTCAAAGCATAAATCAAAAATGATTAGGTCAGGGTGAAGAAAGACCTCAGGTACACAAATAAATTACAAGAATTCTTAACTGCCATGGGAACTCATTGACTTTGGGATTGTAGAAAAAAAGATACATATAAATATTTGCACAATAAAAACCATGTAAACTAATTTCCTGAATGTTTGAGAATCCTTACCAGTCAGAAATTGCTCTTATTTGATTGGAATGGAGAGGAAGTGATAGAGATACTAAAAAAACTAGTCTAAAGTGGCTTTAGCTAGCAGGCTAACAGACAGTGTCTACTGCGGGGCTGAATCAGTTCAGACTCAAAATCTAGTGCCTTTCTATGCCTGGGTTACAATGTATGAGAAGAGAAACTCAACCAAATCCCGTACTAGCAAACACAGGTTCGATTGTGCACATTATTCTCTATTCCAGTAGATTTTAGAGAGATTACCGTCAACAAAGATTAAATGGTTAACTGTGAATTACCCCTTTCCGTGGGTATTAAAATTAATCAAAGACTTAATAGAATCTTCTCCAGTTGTCTGGCATCCACTGCCGCCTCTGATGCTAGGATTCAAAGAAAACAGATGTTAGAATGATAGCATTTTGAAGCCAGAGGGATTCTCAGACCTCATTTTACAAAGAAATAAATGAGAGAGAGGTTGGAAAGGTCAGACTCAGAAGATTCCTTCTCCAAGTATCCATGAGATGGGACATTAATGGTGTGCCGAGGCTCTGGGGAGGGACCAGAGCCCAACTTTGAGAGCAGCCATTGAGGAGCAGCGGAGGCATTGCAGGAAACAGCACTGGATTTGAAGTCAGAGGACCTGGGTTTAAAACACTACCCTCATCACTGATTAACTGTGTAACGTTGGGCAGGCTCTTCACTGGAAAGAACCCGTTTCCTAATTTATAAAATAAGGGTAATGAAGGCACAAGGTGACCGTGAGAGCTAAGTGGAAATACCACTCATGACAAAAAGTTAAAATTTAATCTCTGCTTACTCCATACCAGCATATGATCCTGGCACTTTCCATGTGTTGTCTTTTTGGGTTTGCAAAGTCAGTGGTACTAGCCCTATTTTACAGATGAGGTAATTGGGGCCCAGAGGGTTTTAAAACACACTCAAGGTCATACAGCCAGTAGATGCTATTGCACAGTTAGGTTCTAGATCTGTGGGACTCCAGAAGCTCTCCCTCACTCTCTGACACTCATGCAGCACATGGCAGAGGCTTCAGAAGTGTTTCGTGAATAAATAACCTGTTGTGAAGAAATATATCAAAGAAAAATAAGGCATCAATTTAATTTCCCTGGAAAGCTTTGTAAACTTCTGAAAAGCCATGTGCGCCAAATAAATCACTCCCAAAGGCCATTTTAAGCCAGAAAGAAATAAGCCAAATCACTGATATTTCAATGTTGAGATTAATGCATTCAGAAAACATCCCTTGGACCCCATCTAAAGGCGCTTTGCTAAGCATTGATTCATTAATCTGACACAATCATTTTAAAAGGTCAAATAAGCATTTTATGGGACATATGTATACTTTATGGTATGATAGGCTTTCTTTTATAATTCATATGAACAGTATATTTATCCTTGTATTATGGGATTTTAAACTATTACAGAAGAATTTATAGTTTTTATGTATTATATTTTGCTTTGATGTTTATATTTAGCCAGACTTATAAAATGCCAAATTCTTGATAAAGGCTGTGATCTTTACATTTTTTACTACAGAATTTCCGTGGGAATGAATATGATCTACTTTATAATAATCTACTTTAAAATATGCCCCCATTATGGGGCAGGGGAACATTCCATAGCTCCTCTCCCCTCCACTGGGGCTGGATAGGGCAGGTGGAGTGAAGAAGTGAGGGGCTGGTATTGTCTTGCCCTAGTTTAGTTTTTTATGATCCTGAGGTTTAAAAGTTAACTCCACTGTTTTTGTTGAGAGCTAGTGGGAAAAGAAGGGAAAACAGGGGTGTAGCGGTTTGTGATATTATGAAGTATCTTCAGGGGGTTGGATTGAAAAAGAAGACGATGAAGGAAAGCAGAGAGTTGCATTTTAGGAGTGAGGTTTCTAATTCTGTGTTTGAGCTGAAAAGCCCATAGGCACGGGATGGGGACTCACATTCTCAAGAGGCCTCTGAGAATTAAGACCATCAAGGGACGGTAAATGTGCACCTCCCACCTCATATTGGATGTGGGATTTATGTTCATCAAGATCTGAAAGATGCCTGCCCTGTTGACATCTTTGTCCCTACTTTTCTCCGAGCCAAGCTGGCACCATTGCGCTCCCATCAGTTGAACGTGTGTGTGGCGTGACTCACGATTATCCTGTCCCTGCCGTTCTCCACCTGGAGGAGGGCCACAGAAGTGGTTCTTAAACCGTGTTCCTCACTGCAGTCCAGGGTCCAGAGCAAGGCGAGTGGTTGTGGATTGGTCATCCCCACTTCCTGCCACACCTGTTCACCTCAAGCCGGGCTCTGAGTATATTGAGTTCTTGATAAGATATGTTTGAAAACAGGGTGTGGCTGCTTACGGATTTTTTTTTTTTTGGAAACTTTTTTGAAAACCATCTGTAAACCAAAAATGCTGGGTTTTACCTCTACTTCTTCCCTATCAGTGTGTTTCGGAAACGTTGCTGTTACTTAGTCTTTCTAGTTTCAGTCTCCTCATATGTAATATGTTGGCTTTGGCCCAAATGCCCTAAACGTAAGATACCTTTGCTAAGAACCAGCTAAGTCAGAGAAATATCTGGAAACACCGCTAGCAGCATTACTCTGGTTTTACTAATGCTGAATTATGATAACAGCACATATACTGCTCTCGTGCCTTGCATGTTACTGAGATAATGAGGAAATTAACTGAGGAGTCATTTTCTCTTTAGCTTCTTCATTAGTGAATAAAACAGAAGTAATGACCTCAGTGATAAAGGCAGGGAAATGAGCTACAGTCTCTGTTACACGGGACTCTCTTTTCTAGAATGTAATTGCATATTTACTCAAGATATTTTTATGAACAAAGAATGAACAAAAATGAACAAAAATTTTTTTCTTAGCAATTGACTAACATTTCTTCCATAATTGTTTAGCTCTTTTTTTATAAAAACATTTTTTTTAAAAAAAAACTATCTTGGATTCGTCTTCTTGTCAGTGATTTAAAAAGTGGCTGGACTATGTGATGCAGAGTTTTCAAAAGAGTAAAATCTGCTGAGCCAAAGAGCATTTGTGTGTTGCTTAGGAATATTTACGTAACATTTAAAAGGTTCTACTATTTGACATCTTAATTAAAACATTTGTGGGTACTTTCAGAATAGCATTGATTTTGACCTTGGTAGCTAATGTCAGATTAGATGATTTATAAGTGGGCAGCCCTTGCATCTCTGCTTTTGTTTTCATGTCTTTCAAAACACGTCTCTACCCTCATCACTCACCACTTGGCTGCTTTTTCCCCAGGCTTCTGGAGGCTTCCATTCACAGGCTTTTTCCTGACAAATTTGAGCAAGACAGAGCTGACTATGTCAGGAGCACCCTCTTGAGGACAGACTTATCGAAGGGAAACTAAACAAGTTTCCATTCAGTTAGACGCTGCAGTTGTATTACATCTCAGTGCAAGGGAGAAAGAATGGATTTCATGAGACACAAAAGTTAATTTTTTGTTTCTTCGCCTTTGTTTCCATCAGGTCAGCCACCATCCACCTATTTCTGCATGTCACGCTGAGTCTGGAAATTTTGTTTTCTGGCAAGGTAACGTGCTAATATATTTGACTTCTATCATTTTGTGTAATGGTATAATTTATTTTATTCAGGAACCTACTGTAAATGCTTGTTAAGATCAAAAGTGGGCCCTGGACTTGGGCCTTATTGGAAGAAACTGTACCACTTGATGTTCTTGCCTCTCACCTCTGAACAATAACTGCCATTTGTCGACTTCATAATTCAAGATTCTGGAGGATAATTTAGTTGTTCTCTTCTTTAAAAATCCTCAGTCTTTGTCTGGGCCAGCACCATTGTTTATTGCTATAATTTTTCCTTTATCGCATTCCACGGCCATTTGAAATGCCTCATGTATTTCAAGACATTAAGTATTTACAGTTATTTATCAGATTCTAGACAGCAGAGGGTTCTTTTGCTTTTGAAAGCTTTAAATTTGATTTCTGAAATTTTACGTTACTGACTTTTTTTTCAGTTTGGGGTTGTTCCTGTATTCAGTTTATTATATTTTGAATTTGGGAAGGGATGGCTTGCTCTGAAGCATAAATAAGGCTGCAAATATTTCCTAAATGGATTAATTAATTTTGTTAAATTATTTATTCCAAAGTCAGAAGGTGCTATAGAAAGAAAATTTGAGCATCCCAGGTTTTTGAACAATGAGCACATGTTAGTTTTTTAAAAGATTTTTCTCTGCTAACTGGTTAACACCTAATTTGCCACACTGCCTTTTTTTAATGCATCTATAAAATTTAAAAGATAAGAAAGAGTATTTTGTGAAAAAATTTCCTTCCCCCATTCCAGTTCGTAGCCATCCAGTTTCTCTCTCTGGACGCAATATTACCAGTTTAGGTTACAAGTACCATGGTTTCCTTTCTGAGTCTTTGCTACTAAAGTTTAAAATTGAAGCTTGACTGGAGACTTCTCTTTCACCGAAACCCTCTGGAATTAATTCCCAAAAGATCTCTAACCTCCTAATTGCTGTGTCATTGACCTTGTTAGCACTTTATTATTATTTTTTTAAGTTAGGTATTAGGTAATGGGAGGGGTCTTCTTCAAGTACTTCCTGTGTGCTCCTTACATCAATCAGAGTTTTCTCCTCCACTCCCTTTGCTTCTTCTTCATCAGCTTCTTCCTGGGCAATCCCATGTCTCCATAAGCCCACGAGTGCCAAATCTTGCTTTTTTTTATCCACTTTGACATTTTTCTGCCTTTTAATTAGGTTGTTTAGATCATTTACATTTATTGTGATTATCAACATAGTTGGATTTAAATCTGGCCTCTTGTTATTTGTTTTCTGTTTGTTGCATCTGTTCTTTGTTCCCCTTTTCTTCTTTTTTTTACGTTCTTTTGGATTAATTATTTTCTATGATTCCATTGTATATCCTTTGTTGCCTTATTAGCTGTACTTCTTTGTTCCATTTTTTAGTTGTTACTTTAGGATTCATATTATATATCTTTAACATATCACAGTCTCTTTTTCAAGTGGTATTATGCTACTTAACATATAGCAAAAGAAGCTTACAAAAGTGTACTTCTATTTCCCCTTCCCCAACCTTTGCTATTGTGGACAAACATTTTACTTACATATGTTATAAACCCTGTCATACATTGTTACTAATTTGCTTTAAACAACCAATTGTCTTTTGGGGGGTAACAGCTTATTGAGATATAATTTATATGCTATACAACTCACCTAATTAAAAGGTACAAGTCAGTGGTTTTTCATATATTCACAGAGCTGTACAATCATCACTACAATCAATTTTAGAACATTTTCATCACTCCAAGAAGAAACCTCTTTTCCCACCTTTTAATGGCTCCCCACCCCCCACCTTCCAATTTCTGTCAAGCTCTTCCATCCTTAGGCAACCACCGATCTTCTTTCTGTCCCTATAGACTTGCCTAGTCTGGACATGTCATATAAATAGAATCATGTAATATGTGCCCAGGAGCTTCCTGGTCCCAGCCCACCTCTCTCCTGGACCACAGCCATGACCCGCTACTGTCCTCCCTGCATTCACCTTTGCTCCCCTATGGTCTGTGTGTCTGTGTATTGTCACCCAGCAGCCAGAGGGATCATCTGCCTCTGTCCTTCTTTTTCTATTCCCTGTCTCCCTGATGGCACTACCATTCATGCAAGTTGGAAGAATCTGAGATCATCCACAAATTCTCCCCGTCTTTCACAATCTGCGTCTAATTTGTCACCCAGTTCTATCTCTGCTTCTTTAATGGTTCCAGGATCATTCCCTTCTACTCCATTCCTACCACCACTGTCCTGGTTCACTTCATCCTCATTTATCCCTTGAGCACGCAGGTCATCTGCTTCTCATCTCTCCTGCTCCTGTTCCATTCTCCATACTGCTGCCAGTTATCTTGGCAAAGTCTGTATCTAATCACATCAATTCTCTGTCTAAACAAAACCTTATTTCCCCCAGTGCACCCAATTCAGACTTCTTAGCCAAGCTTGTAGAGCCCGCTGCTTTTTGCACTGAAGCTGTTTTTCTACTCTTCTCTCTAAACAGTCTGAGACCCAGAGGACAGAACCACACCCTGTTCTCTCGTGTCTTCTCATGTCTTCTGCCTTAAACTGCTTTTTCTCTGCCTAGTGACCTGTTTATTCTTCAAGCCCAGTTTAAGCGGCCCCTTTAGACAAGCCTCTTCTGATGCCTTCCCCAAGCATGTTGGGCTTTCCTTCTTCTCTGGTTCCATTTCACCTTACAACATACCCAGTTATGGCCCATGCCTCTCTGGGGGGCCTTACTTGTTTTCACTTCTGTATGCCTTTCCCACTGTGAGTTCTTCCAAGGGAGGGACTTTATAATTTTAGTTTCTCTGATTCTGTTCCAGGTACTCAGTTGCTACTTATATTGAATAATAATGAATTTTATTATGAAGAGATTGTCCTATATTGTGATTGATCATTTATCCAGCCTAAGAACACTTTGATCTACCTAGCTCTCCTGCTAAATATGTAATATTTGGTATTATTTCATTTCAGACATGAGATGGAAGAACAAATTCTGGGGCAAATCCATGGAAATTGTTCCCATTGGCACAACCCATGTGACTCTGCCAGCGTAAGTTCTCCTTCTGTGGTTAGGAGCTTTATAGAATTTAGGGCCAAGGTTTAGGAGCAGGATGCCCATTGGCCCCCGTGGTGCTGAGTGTGTTTCTTTCTGTTAATGTGTTTGACAGTAGCTTCAAATGTTCTTCATTTTGACAGTCTCACATTTTTGTTCTCTCTAATGGAAATGCTTCCTGGACACCAAAGTGCCCAAGTAGGGGCTTTAAAAAATACATTTCTACTTTCTAACACAGTTAAGAATGATAATATTTCTTGAACACTGTTGTCCTGCCTCACTGTCAAAAAAATTTTTAAAGAAAGCTATGGCCTTGATCTTCAGGGATTATTGGTACTTACTCATAAAGCAAAACGGTAATCATTATGGCCTCTGGAACTGGGCTACTGTGACTCACGTGCTCACACCACTACTTACTAGTTGCAAATCCTTGGGCAGGTTACTTAACCTTTCTGATCACCAGTTCCCTCATCTATGAAACAGGGATAATAAACCATCTACTTCATAAGACTGTTGCGAAGGTTAAGCAGATATGGAAAGCCCTTAAAATAGTAATTGGCACATATTATGTGTCATTTAAGTGTTTGGTCTTGTTACCATTATCCTCATAATTATTATTAAACTCCATAAGTCAAATCTGAATACCTTCTCATTGTAAAAGATTTAAGATATATGTATCTTAAGATTAATATGTAAAATATATATGTGTGTGTATGTATACAGACACACCTCAGAGATATTGCGAGTTTGGTTCTAGACCACTGCAATAAAGCAAATATTACAATATAGTGAGCCACATGAATTTTTTGGTTTCCCATTGCTTATGAAAGTTATGTTTTATATACTTCATAGACATGAAGGGAGCAAATGCTGTTGGAAGAATGCTGCCAATGGACTTGCTCTACACAGGGTTGCCACAGACCTTCAACTTGTAAAAAACGCAATAAAGCGAGATCTGCCTGTATACATATGTGCCTAAATATACACACCTACCCGTGTATATACATAAGTATATATGTACATGTGTGTGCCTGTATGTACACATTCGTGTGTGTGCGCACATATGTTATGTGTGTAGAGAGCACAATGTGGAAAACCCCTCTACCCTCCCCTTGCCACTCTCCTTTCATAGTTTGGTGACTTTCGACACGTCTCCTCTGGCAAAGGACAGAGTGGGTTGTTCCAGGAGACCCCTAGCTTCTCGTGGAGCCTCTGGGAGCCTCCAGGGTCTGACCTTCACCCACCTCCCAGCCTCCTGAGAGGATGAAAGCTCTTAGACTGCCCAGCATGGCTCAATCGGTGTTGGTTCCGTTAATGAAGGAATGAGTAATTCATTACAGGACTTGTTTTTTAAATAGCCGTGCTTGTTTGCATTTGCTGCTGGCTGCTCTGGTAGTTGCTACTTTCACTTTTTCTTCCTTTAGTTTTGGAGATCATTTTGAGTGGAACAAAGTGACCTCTTGCATCCATAACATCTTAAGTGGGCAGAGGTGGATCGAGCACTATGGAGAGATTGTTATCAAGAACCTGAATGATGATTCCTGCCACTGCAAAGTAAACTTTATAAAGGTAACCTGGGTGGCCTGGTAGCTCTGGCCCCGGACAGGCCTCGGCAGAGCTGGACCTGAGGGCACAGGGTGTCTTGGGAAATTTTTCACCTTCACTTTTGTGCCAGTGGACAAGCAATGCCAGGTGCTCCCTGGTCCCAGCCCCACCTCTCTCACCTGGACCAGGGCCATGGCCCCTCCTGGCCTCCTTCCTTCCACCGTTACTCCCCTATGGTCTATCTTCAGTGTGGCAGCCAGAGGGACCCTGTTGAAACATGTCATCGTGTTACGGTACGGATGAGCCTTGAACACATTATGCTAAGTGAAATAAGCCAGACACAAATAGACAGATACGATTCCATTTATATAAGGTACCTGGAGCAGCCAAATCCATAAAGACAAAGTAGAATGGTGGTTGCCAAGGGCTGGGGACTGGACAGCATGGGGAGTCATTATTTAATGGGTACAGAGTTTCAGTCTGGGAAGATGAAAAGTTCTGGAGATATATAAGGCAATGGTTACACAACATGGTGAATGTACTTAAAGCCACTCCATTATACACTTAGAAATGGTTAAAACAGTAAATATTATGTTATATATGTTTTACCACAATTTTTAAAAATGCAAGTCACGCCATATTTGACCAAAATCCTCTGACAACTTCCCTCTTTCTCAGAGCAAAAGCCTGCATCCTTCCAATGGCCCACGAGACCCTACAGAGTCTGCACTCCTCACCCCCACCACCCCTCACTCACTCTCACACACACACACACACACACACACACACACCCCACCCTCATTCCTCTCCAACCTCAGCTCCTGCCACCCCTCGTTCCCTTTCTTGCTCACCATCCTCGAGCTGCACTGTCCTTCTTTTTCTCTCTCCATTTCCTTCTGCTCGGGCCCCTCTCCCCAGATCCTTCCATCCACCTTGTTAGTCACCCTCTATCATACCCTGTTTTCTTCAGAGTGTTCATTACCATCTGCAGTTAGCTTGCTCGCTGTTGCTTTACTTGCTTATTTTCTGTTCCCCACACCCTCCTTGCCGTTCCTGACTCCAGAAAAGCAGAAGCCTGGTCTGTCTTGCCCACTGCTGTGGCCAGTGCCTGGCAGTGGTGCCCGGCACACAGCAGAGGCTCATGAACATTCACAGATTCTCCTGGGGCAGAGAGCCTGGAATACTCTGCTTACCTTTTCAACTGTCCAACTTCCTTGATTTGAGCCCTTCTCCACAACTTCTCTTCCCCCTGAAATTCCCTCTTGTCCTTAAAAATCTCATGTATACAAAATGGCCTTAAAGTGCTACCCTCCTCAAGGAATATTTGCATTTAATTAAGATCAAAGTCATAAGCCAAGAGATTAGGTTCTAACTGTGGAATTTCACACGGTACCTCTCTGTACCACCTGTAGCAGGTGGGGCACATTATGGAGAGGTGGATGGGGGTCTTTATTATATCCTATAAGTCAAACTGGGTTGTAGATAGACATAAGCTGGTAGTGACTTGGCATAAAATACAAATGACCCTGCCGTGAAAGCTTCATCTAAGCTCTCTACAAAAAGAAGCAAAGGCAACCTGGAGCAGGGACATATATAACTGGGAGATAGATAGATAGATAGATAGATAGATAGATAGATAGATAGATAGATAGATAGATAGATAGATAGATAGAGATAGATAGATATCCAGGTGAGAGCTGCCTTGTTCTCAGAATTTTCCCCAAGGAAGTGTGCTCCACTCCCATTTCTACCAACCACTTGGTACTCGTCCACTGAGGACCAGGGAACAAATTTTCATAGCGATGAGAGATGAACAGAATTAGAACACTGGACGTGCCTCTGGTGTTGAAAGAGAATCTGAAAGCAGAGGCAGCCGTTGCCTGTGGAACATGACTGCCTCCCTCTGTGGCTTCCCATCATTGGACTTGTTGGCAAATATCTCTAAAGAGGAAATCTGACTCCTGCTTTAGAATAAACTGAAGAGCCTGGACAGTGTTTGTTCCCCTGTCCCCCATCTTTACATGACTAGAGAACTCACTGTTACCTTTCTGATTCAGCTCTGGGATACTGCTGTACTCTGCCCTTCCTCCCATGTTTACCACAGACTTGGTTGGAATGGGGAAACCAGTCCACCAGATGTGGCCTGGAAATGTCACTCAACTTTATTGGTTTCCAAATGTGGATTCTGTTTTGGCTGAAAATAGTAGTAGGATTTTTTGATTTATGGAGTAATGCCTTCTGGTCTTTTGCAGAGATTTTTTAGGGCAGCCAGGTAATTGGGAGAATTTAAAAAATCAACACTAGGGAGTTAGAGCTCCCTCTGCTGGCTGCAATGTGGTACTGTATATGTAAAACGCACAAGGCTGAGCCAAGATGAGCTGGTCTCAGACCAGGACCAATTCATAGTGGGAATACGGGTTGTATAAGGTTCCTGTAAGTTAGGTGAACGGATCTGGTTTTGGGGGGGGAAACTAATAGGAGGAACTGAAAATTGATTGGTTTACAAACTCGGTTAAAAAAATTCGTTGGTTTACAAAGGATTGTCTAGTTCCTTCAGAGAAAAAATTACATGAGTTACATTTCTTTTAAACTGCAGTAGTCAGAGCCACCGTGACAGCCAGGAAATAGCTGTTCCGGAGGGGGTGCTAAGGGCCAGCCCCTACTAGGTGGATGTGTGAGAACTGAGCCTTTCCTTTCTACTATGCATGTAGTGAAAGTCGAAAAAAATTGTGTCTTACACAAATGTTGGTGGTTGAGTTACAAACTGTAAATAAAGTGCTAGCTTTTTACTTTTCATTAAATAATTAAAGTATTATTAAAAAAAAACAAAACAGAACTAGCAAACCATATATGTAGCATAGAATCATTCTTATGGTACTTTTTCTCTCCTCTTTTGTTTTCTCTTAATATCTGTAATAAATTGACCCCAAAACACTAAACAGATGTCTCTCATTTGACTCCTAGGCAAAATACTGGAGTACTAATGCCCATGAGATTGAAGGTACAGTATTTGACAAGCGTGGAAAAGCAGTGCATCGGCTATTTGGGAAATGGCATGAGAGCATCTACTGCGGTGGCTCCTCCTCATCCACTTGTATCTGGAGAGCGAGTTAGTATCTGGGTTAATCAGCCCCAAGCAAAAGGAGGCGGGACGTGGCCAGAGGAACCACACGTGGGTGGGCGTCAGTGTCCGTTCGGTGTATCTAGCCTCTACCTGCTTTGAACTATGTTGGAGCTACTGGCCCATCTCATTCACCTAGTTATATCTCAGGCTTATCCTCATGCTTAACAATACCTCTGTTGGGGTGATAGGTCCTGGGTTCTTAATCCCAGAACAAAGCCATTGCTAATCGTGGTCACTCTGTCTTCCAGTCAACACACATCATTCCTTCACCTATACTGGGCACTATGAAGGAATATCAGTGAGGTACAAGAAGTCGTTCTAGAGTAAAGATAAAGGGAAAATTCTTACTGGAAAAGTAGAATGACGTACAAGAGTTAGGGGTCCCCTAGACTCTCCCAATACCATAAGCCACTCCAGTCTCTCCTGTAATTCTAGAAGGATGCTAAGTGCTTGAAGCAGCTGGGGGGAGAAGGGGGAAGGAAGTCAAACCTTCATAATGGCTTAAAGCATTAGGATATGTGCTATGCACTTAACAACAAATGGCAGGGGGTGGCCCCAGGGTTGTTACACAGGCAGATTACCTGTGTCAAGAACACAGGTCACTGAGGGACCCATCTGCCACTTCCAATATGGTGGTGATGTTTCTTCCCATGGATGCAAAATGGTTGCCTCGATTCAGTATCACATCCCCCTGTGACAGCTCACTAAGCAGGGGAGAAGGGAGGACAGAAGAAGGGAAGGGTCCAAACCCATCCCTTAACCAATCCTGGGCAACTGGGTCGGCAGGAGAGATTCAGATGAGTTTAGATTCATCCCCTAGGCAGTGTACAGTGACACCCAAACACATGAGTTTGCCATTAGCAAGTAAGAAAGGGAGATGACTGTAGAGTGGGCAAGCAACAATGTCTCTTTCAACGGGTAGCAGCCGTATCTTCCACCATCGCAGAGGTTGCCACGAAGCTAGAATGACTTGGCACCATGGCTGCCTTCCTAGCTTCAGAGGTTCAAAGGCACGCATGGCATTTTATGAATGAGACACTTGCTCTTCTTTGCTTAAAGAATGTATCACAGATGAGAGGTACCATCTGCCCTGGGTGTTAAAGTAGTACCTTGACAACAGTGTGTAAGCTGTTATTCTTGTTGCTATTGTTGTTATTCATTGACTTTATGTCTCTGCCTTGGCTATGAGCATCCCTGGCCTGTCTGCAAGAAAAACCACTGTCTCCACTCCGGTGATTGGGAGACTGGGATGGATTTTTGAAGGCACAGTAGGAAGTTGGCTATTATTTTTATGCTTAGGATCCACAGAGAATTAGAATTAGACAAAGTGGACTTCTGAAGCTTCAGAAAATGGGTCTTTAGAAAAGTTCGTGGAAAGCATTTGTATATGTGGACAGCTAGAGCTAAGGCTACGAGTGGATTGGCTTAGTCTACACTTGATTTATCCAATACGTAAATTTGGGTATTTTTAGCTTGACTTTTAGCTGGATTCATCCCCTAGGGAGTGCACAGTGATGCTAAGTGCTTGAAGCAGCTGGGGGAAAAGGGGGAAGGAAGTCAAACCTTCATAATGGCTTAAAGCATTAGGATATGTGCTATGCACTTAACAGTTAAATTAAAGTTAACAATTAATTAAAGTTAGGGCAATACGCCTGCATTAATCTGCTTGGGCTGCTGTAACAAACACCACAGACTGTGTGGCTTAAACAGCAGAAATTCATTTGCTCACAGTTCTGGAGGCTGGGTGCTGGCAAATTCGGATCCTGGTGGGAGTCTTCTTCGTGGCTTGGCTGCCAGATCAGGGCCCACCCTTCTGACCCCATTTAACCTTCGTTACTCCAGAGGCCTCATCTCCAAAGGCAGCCACTCTGGGGGTGGGGCTTTAACATATGAATTTTGAGAGAACATAAACATCCAGTCCATAACATTCCGCCCCTGGCCTCCCCAAATCATGTCCTTCTTACGTGCAAAATGTGTGTATTCCACCCCAGCAGCCCCAGAAGTCTTGACTCATTCCTGCATCAACTCTAAAGTCCAAAGTCTCATCCAAATATCATCTAAATCAGGTACGGGTGAGATTTGAGGTATGATTCATCCTCTCCAGCTGTGAGCCTGTGAAACCAAAATGTGCTTCCAAAACACAGTGGTGGGATGGGCATAGGATAGACGTTCCCATTCCAAAGGGAGAAAGAGGAAAGAAGAAAGGGATGACGGGTCCTAAGTGAGTCCAAGACCTAGCACGGCAAATGCCGTTGATCTAAACACTGGAGATCATCCTCATTGGCTCGATGCCCCACCCTCTGGGCCCACTGGGACTTTGCCTGGCTCCCAGGCCCCCCAAGGCTCTGGCTGGTGGCCGCCGGGCATGTTGAAGCTGCACAGCGGCCCTGCCATTTGAGAGGTAGAGGCAGCCTTGTCCCCTGAGTCTGTGTAGTCTGGGCCTGTGGTGGGAGTGGCAGCCTGATGATCTCTGAATCACCTTCAGAGTCATGCCTCCCTTTTCTTGAAGGCAATGCATGTTTGCAGCTGCGTAGCTCTCTGGTTCCATCTGTAAAATAACAGTAGTCCAGCAGCCTTGCTTCATTCAGTCCCGTTTTCTCCGTCCCCTTTGGTTCCAGCTGGCAGTGTTTCTGCCATTATAATCCCATCTCTATTCCTGGCTTCTGCTGAGGTGGTTTAAAATTAAAATATGTAAGATTTGGAGGGGCCAAGCATTGGTGAAAAGAAGAGCAGGATTGGAAGTACAGAATAATATTTATTGACCTCTTGGTATGGGTCCAACACTATTCTAGGTACTAGACAGAGTTTCAGGAGAATTTGACATCTCTTAAATGAAAAACGGATTCTCTAGAGTGAAAGTCTTGTTAGTCAGGAAAAATGGACCTAGAGTTCTTCTTAACATGTTTATTTTAGTAACAAATTATTTTTATAACTTAAATTCTATAGAAACTTCTTGGTATTTAATAAATTTGCTATAGGACCACACAAAGAAGGCCTTATCCTTGTAGGTAGAAGGAAGCTTATAGAGAAGAAAATTTATAGAGAAAAATTCAGCACCTCTTTGTGAGCCAGAATATTTTAATAGAAATGGAAGAGTTTAGAGCTGAGAGAGAAAAATTGTAGCTGGTCTGAGATGAAAAAGGTGAAGGAGTTAAGATGCGATGTGAATGCAATGCGAGTTAGAGATGAATGATTTCTTTTTCTTTTAGATCCCATGCCAAAAGGCTATGAGCAGTATTATGGCTTCACACAGTTTGCCCTGGAATTGAATGAAATGGATCCATTGTTAAAGTCTTTATTACCACCTACTGACACTCGATTCAGGCCAGACCAAAGGTAAGGATTTTTTTCAGATCTTTATCTCTAGAGATGTGAAACTCTTTGTAAAAAGTCTTGGTAACATCTCCCAGGCCACCAAAGGAGCCTAAGAGAGAGAGATTCTGTCATCAAGAGCAGAGATCTAGGGAGACTTTAAGCCATCTTGTGGAAGGAACGGAGCCCAGCTTAGATCTGTGTGTGGCATGACCTTTGTTCGTCAGTAGAACCCCATTTCTATTGAAATACAAAAAAAAAAAAAAAAGTTTTTTTTTAAAGAGTTTCACTGCATACAGCACTAAGAAAAACTTACTCTGTATTTGAAAGAGTAAAAGCATCCAGCTCCCCACCCCTCGAATTTTAAATTATTTTGGTGCACTGAAATCTAACTTCTGATCCTAGGTTTGCTGCTGACAAGCTGTGTCGCATACGCTAAGTCTTTTAACCTTTCTCAGCCTCAGTTTCCAACTCTGTAAAACAGAAAGAATAATCTCTCTCCTAAGGCCTTTCTAATTAAGACTCAAAACCAAGAAGGCAAAAAATAAAATAAAATTGATAAAATTTGACTTTATTTTAAAAAACCCAGCACCTTTCTTCATGGTAAAGTAAATAAAATGTATACCCAGAGTCAAAAGATTAATGACTGAGAAATCTATACTTGCAGCTTACTTCATGAATTGGTTCTAGAAATCAAGATCAATCCATTAAAAAAAAAATAGACATAGGGAAATGAACAGTTCACAAAGTAGGAAATTCAGGTAGCCCTTAAACATATGAAAAGATGCTCAGTCTTACTCAAAAAAACCTGCAAAATTTTAAAACCACGCTGTCATACCATCTCTTTACCTATCAGATGGCAAAAACTCAAAAGTTTGATGCACTCTGAGGGGAAGAGGCACTTCAGTAACATTGCTGGTGGAGATGTAAATTGCTATAATCCCCATAAAGGGCAGTTTGGTAATAAATATATTACAAACTCACCCTTTAACCCAGCAATTCCACTTCTAGAACCGTCTCCTTAGAGATATACTAACACATGTGCAAAATGACAGATATATACAGTCCTTCACTGCAGCATTAATTTTAACAGTAAAAAATTGGGAACATCCCAAATGTCTATCAATAGGGAATTGTTTAAATAAATGCAGGTATATCCACACAATTGAATATTATATATCTATTAAAAGTGAAAAGATCTGTGTACTACCAAGAATGAGCTCCAAGATACATGGTTAAGTAAAAAGGAAAACAAAACAAGATACCAAAGTATAGACAGTATGTGTCTCCTGCTTCCGTTTATGTTCTTAAAAGGGAGGGAGGTGTAAGAATATATCTTAATGTGTGTTTATATACGAATCAGGAATCTCTAGAAGGATGCATAAGAAACTGGTAACGGTGGATTACCTGCGGTGGGGCGTGTGAACGTGGGTGGGATGGAGAGGAAACAGGTAGAACTGCAGACGGGAATGAGAAGGAGATTTTGCCCCAGATTCCTTTTCACAGATATAATTTTTTGAACCATGTCTGTATCACCAATTCAGAACACAGTATTGTCCCTCATTACCTCCAAATAATGTTTTAAGGGTTGAGGAGGGGGCTGATGTATAGGAGAGTATTCTGAATATCCAGTCTTGCACGCATGCAGTTCTAATAGTAATGATTGTTACATTTCCTTGGTGTTCCTATTCCTTTATCTTTGTCCTCGATGCCTCAGGTTTCTAGAAGAAGGGAGCTTAGAAGAGGCCGAAATACAAAAGCAGAGGATTGAACAGCTGCAGAGAGAAAGGCGGCGGGTCTTGGAAGAAAATAAGGTGGAGCACCAGCCGCGGTTTTTCAGGTGTGTGTGCAGCCGGGGTCGTGCGGGTCATTGTTGGCAGGCACTGGCGACGCCTGATGCTTCTGGCGTGAAGAGAACAGACTGGGGTGTCCCTTCCCCACGAGAGAGTGTTCTCGGCCCTTTTCCTGCTTCAGAGTGGTGACATCCCTCCTCTGTGACGGCCCGACTTTGTGGGGACACTGCCCCCAGGCTGCCCCGCTCAGCCCTCCTTTTTTGCGTTCCTTGGTCTCTCCCAGGGCCTCTCCCAGGACTTTGCACAGAGGTGCTCAGTAAGTGCTTGTGGGAGAAGCAACGAGACCAACCAAACCCAGCTCCCAGTACCAGGCCAGCTTATCAAGCCATGTCTAAGGTTGGTCCCCCAAACGGGTAGATTCTACACAGTGATGGAGATAATTAGCTATCACCCCGTTCTTCACCAAACTAGAACTTCCAAGTAATCTAATTCTTGAATTGCAGAAGTTCCAATATACTGGGGCTTGGATTTGGAACATTTAGTATTATTTTAAAAATAGCTTGCTAGGAGGGTCTTAAGAACAGACTGAAAGATTTGGAAGGGGCGTCAGAGATCATCCGCCCTTCACCCCCTCTTTTATTTTAACTGCAAAGAAACGAAGGCCCAGGGGACATGGGTGATCTGTGGAAAGACCCAGTGAAATGTCCCAGACTGGGGCCTGGCTCTCTTGACTACAGGCCAGGGCTTGATATGGTTTTAGGGGTTTTTAGTTTGTTCATTTTTTTTTAAATCAGCAATGGAACAATCACAGGTAGAAAAGCAGCCAGCTCCTGCCCTACCTATTCCCCCCAGTCTTCTTTTCAGGATTTTGTTGTTGTTTGCAGGGATTTTTTGGTTGTTATTATTTTTTAATGGACAACAGAAACACTTTTAGGAGGATTTAGCAACTAATCTATCAGCTGCATCAATAAAATTATATATTTCCCAAACAGCAAAATAGCAACAAGTTATGTTTTATCCCCAAAGTATTATGTCCTTTCCCCTAAAGTTGATGTGGATTTTGATCATTTCACAAACTCAGAATATGAGTGATTGAAGATCAGTAGGCCAGAGTTTTATCCCAGAATATTCCTAACTTCATTTAAACATTTAAAAAATAAGACACCTTAAATTATTTTTTTTTTTTGATAAAGGCAAGGGATAGGTAAATGGATAGACTAACAGACTGATCATTTCATTTTGGTAATATCTGTTAAAGAGGTTCATTACAGTATTTTTAGGATCATTAAAAATTGTGGATAACCAAACTGTCTCCAGAACTAGATAAGGAGATTTATCAACTTGATCTGATGTAAAAACCTCAAAAATGACTTCACACAGTCTGTGGAGCTCTGTGGGAAATGAACTAACATGTAAATGCAAACTATAAAATGTTATCTGGGCTGTCACTGCAACCATGTAAGAATTATGTCTGGAACGGACAAGGACCGAACACAGCTGCAGTTCTTTTTCCTTTTGATTGTCTATAAAATTATCAGAGTATTAGATGTGGCAAGTAAAACTGTGAGAAAAGGTGGGAATTGTTCAGTAGTAGCAGTCCGGGAACTGTTCCAATTAGAAGCTGGCAGAGATGACAGAGGCGACTTGGACGTTTCCGTTGACACTCACTGAGGAGCCACGAAAACATCACTGGAAATTTCAAGTGGAAACTACAGCTCTGGCAGCGATAGTCATCTTTGTTTCATAGTAAAGTATCTGATAGGCAGATTGATTTATTGTAAACACATCCCTTTATTGGAAGAGAAAAACAATTGTGATAAAAATCTACGTTCCTGAGAATGTGGAAAAATAGGCACTCCTCACTTTTGTTTCTGAAACACATGACAATATCAGTCAACCTTACAAGTGTGCATACTCTTTGACTCAGAAGTTCAATTTATAGGAATTTTTAATATAACTAATCTCGTGCACATACAAAATAACATATGTTTTGTTTATAATAGCTAGAGGTTGAAAACAACATCCTCAGTGCCCACCAGTGGGGTACTTGTTGAATCGTGGTCCATCCCCACGATGGACTATCATGCACCTGTTTAAAAAGAAAAAAAGGAAGCCCTTTTTGCCAGAGTCACCAAACTTCTCCTGCAAAGGGCAAATGGTGAATATTGTTAGCTTTGCAGGCCATGAGGCGTCAGTAGTAATGACTCAACCCAGCTGTGCAATGTGAAAGCAGCCATAGACACTACTTAAATGAATGGGCATGATGTGTTCCAGTAAAATGGTATTACAGAGATAGGCCGAAGGCTGGATTTGGCCCTTGAGCTGTAGTTTGCTGACCTTATTGTGACAATGGAGAAGGATCTCTAATATATATATGTTATGTCAAAAACTCAAGGGGTGGGCTTCCCTGGTGGTGCAGTGGTTGAGAGTCCGCCTGCCAATTCAGGGGACACGGGTTCGAGACCTGGTCCGGGAAGATCCCACATGCCGCGGAGCAGCTAAGCCTGTGCACCACAACTACTGAGCTTGCACTCTAGAGCCCGCGTGCCACAACTACTGAAGCCCACGGGCCTAGAGCCCATGCTCTGCAACAAGAGAAGCCACCGCAGTGAGAAGCCCACGCACTGCAACAAAGAGTAGCCCCCGCTCGCCGCAACTAGAGAAAGCCCACACGCAGCAATGAAGACCCAATGCAGCCAAAAATAAATAAATAAATAAATTTATTAAAAAAAAAATCTCAAGGGGTGGGAGACCATCCAGGGCTACCATTGAATGAAAAATAGGAGGGGAGTGGAGTGTGAGTGTGCATGCGTGCATGCTCTCACACACGTGGAATTTCTCTGAGTGAAGCTGCTAAGATCATTGTCTCTGAAGAGAACTGGGAGGCTGGGGGTAGGAAGAAAACGTTCAGCTCTCCACTCTTTAGTACCTTTTAAATTGGGATCTTCGTAATATATTATCTATGCATAGAATAGTGAACCAAGGCTATTCACTCCAGGCTGTGATTCCAATTCCTTCCAATTCCTTTCCTTTTTACTGTGAATTGATCACTTGATTTGAACAACGTGATTGATTTGTAACTTTTACATGGCCGTACCCCAGCTGGTGGCTGTCACCCCAGCCCTGTTCTCTGTAGGACAGACTCTGCCCTCACCCACTTCTCTCAGAAGCACCCATTCCTCACAGCCTCTAAGTTGGAGAAGTCAAAGTCAGAACTAGCAAAACGGCTTCCAGGCTTCCTGCTCCCTCGCTGGTCCAGTACTGGACCACAGGGACAGGGGGTGCAGGTGCCAGAGATAAGCTGGCGAGGAGCGGGCGGGGGAGGAACGGGGTGAAAAGGAGACAGAGACTATGACAGTCTTGTCATGAGCCTTCAGCAAATTCTTTCACTTTCACAGGAAATCCAGCGATGACTCTTGGGTGAGCAGTGGCACCTATTTGGAACTTAGGAAAGATCTTGGTTTTTCCAAACTGGACCATCCTGTCTTGTGGTAAAAGAGGAAAGAACGATACATCTTTGTACTTCTCCCGCGTTTGCTTTCTGAAGCCACAAACCTGTGTCTGTATATTTAAACAACATTATCTAGAACGATCACTTGTGCTTCTTAGCTTAGTGTTGTATTTAAGTATATATTTTCTTCCGTAGGTTTCTTTACAATTTCAAATGTTATCACAATTGTTTATATGAATGTAGAACACCTTGATATTTCTTTTTATATCTAAACTATTTAATAAAAATGAAAGATTGAATGTTAACATGTGGGTTGAAAAAGAAGCTTTAACACTAATTTTCCAAAGGTTAGGAAAATTCTAATTAAATTTATGCCTTATAAAATTATGTTGGAAAAAAAATCCATCTTACCCAGGTGCGTTAAGAAAGAATACGAAGGGTTACTCACCTGTGTGCAAGCTACCCAGGTTTAATTTGGTAGCTCAGATATCTTTTTGCCTCAAACAGCTTTTGAACTGCTCACACAGAACAATTCTGCTGGTACTGGAGTCTGAAGAATATTTGCATTTGCGTTTTAGTGCTTGGGGGAGTGGTATACGATTAGTGGGATGTATGTTTTTATATAAGATGGATATGGCAGCTTCTCGAAGAGGAAGCATTCGAACTCATCCCTCCTTATAGTTTCATTGCCTTATGTGCAAAATTGTACCGTTACTCAGAAAAATTGTTGATAATCTGAGAAACCCCTGTTAATTAAATGTCAAAATGAAATCCCAGGCGGACAGTAGGAAATTTCTCCTTAGTGAGAGCTGAATCCATTAGAAGTTAAGAAACTGTTTTCTGCTTCCCACCCCCCCCCAGCCTCCTCCCCTGTTTGACCACATCTCTGTTGACTATGGAATGTCCCAATTTAGTGTAGAACATAGGTGCATTCAACATGGCAGTTTGACTTTCCAAAAGTTTAGCAAAGTAACTGATTGTTTTAAATAATTCAACATGTTTTTCTTAAATACTGTTTTGGTATTTTCTACCTCTCAATAAGCACCATATTTTAGATCTTGTATGAAAAGTTTGACCACCTGCCTTATAGACAAATGTAGAGAATTGATGTTCTTCCTTTGTGTTGTGTCCTGGTAAAGCTTTAAGTGTCTTCTTATCGCTTTCCTACGCTTCCTTCTTACTCATATCACTCTTTTGTGAGTTTTGCAGCAGTCTTGAATAATACAGAGTATAACTACTAAAGGAGAAACTTCGCCTTTTTAAATGTGTTATTTCCAATGACTATAATAGAATTTGTGCAGTAGTTGAATTGTGTGATCAAAGCAATTCTAACTTCTGCCCAGATTACTTTAAAACCAAAGCCTAAGTTTGAAGCCTTTTCCTCTAAAGTCCATGAAGATTTTATGTTAATATCAAGTAAAATGGTGTGGTAAAAGGATTTCTCCAGAAAACATTTCTAGATATTTAAATAATTTCAGAGAATGCTATGAGTGAAAAGTAGAATAAATAATGGAAAAAAGAATGCATGATTTTTCAGTGTCACACCAAATAACTAGTTGGAGAGTATTGCGCTTTCAAAATGGAGAGTTATTTAAAGTGGGTCAGTAGCCTTTTGGAATCTGCAAGTGACTAGCATTTTAAAACAATACACGACTCATTAAATATTGCTTTCATCCAATCCATTGTATCAAGACGTCAAGATGAACACAGTTCGAATATCATTTCCATTTCTAAGCAGTTATCTGACCCAATCAAATTCTTTGGTTATGTGCTTTGTTCTTTTCTTTTCAAGCGTGTATCTAAATTCTGCTCACAGACGGGAAGAAGCAGGCTGTAGATTTTAAGGATACTCCAGGGGAAAACAAATCTAGTTTTCACAGTGTGAAGGTAAATGTAGAACTTGAGTAATACTGACTGTTATAGGCCTGCTCCAGGGGTTGGCTCACAACAACAACAGAAAGAAAACATGCAGCCTGAATGGACGTAGCTTTGTCATGCAGTCTTTGGAAAGTCTTTAATTGTCCCGATGCTGTTATTTCAGTTGATCTTATGTTTCATTTTGTAATCATGAGGATCAAGGGACCAAATATCACTTTTGTAGTCATCTTATTTGAGATGGGAGTGGGGCTGAATTTGAATATGTATGCAAATTTTAAAGTCTATTAGTACCAACGTCTATAAAGGGCTTTTCTGAAATTTAAGCAGCTTGGTGATGCATCCTATTATAATCCTCAAATTCCCTTGAGGGGGAAATGGCTTCTTTTTTCCTTCAGTCTCTATGCTGGAAAGCATCCTCTCACCTAATTTGTATCTCAAGGACATTTTATATTCTTAGGATGAAGAAAACAGAAACATGGCATTGTTTGGGAAGAATTGAGGTAGAATTGACTTTGGATTTTGAATCTCCCGATTGCATAATGCCAATCAGTGCATCACTTGAGGTACATGTTGCAACCTCCATTTTATTCCTTATCATCCCATCCCAAATGTATGGTGAACTGCACAGCTGTTCTTGGAAATGGGACCTTGTACAGTTGGCCACATTACACTTCCGGTGTTCCTGTTGCCCCTGCCAGTTACCCGAAGCTGCGGGACATGCTTCAGGAAGGAGCCACAGTCTCCAGGGTAAGCCTGGCAGCAGGTCACTCCCTCCCCAGGCCCCAAAGCCTAGGCTGGCATTTCCTGGAGTCAAACTCAATAATCAAAGTCTCAGTGCAGCTCCTCCATGCCATTCACCTCCCAGAAGCCGGGCTGGTTCTGGTACTAATTAAACACATGGAGTTCACTTTAGGACAACTGTCCGTTATGTATCAGGTCCCCACAGAATGCCCAGAAAGCCCCCGTGGCCTCATGTGCTTCCTGTGGGGTTCTCTGGGAGAGAAAAGTAGACAAACCAACTTTTAAAAAAAAAATATTTGCTTCATTTGGGCTGCTGCTTTTCTCACATTCTACTTTTAACTACTTCCAGTAAATCATTGGCTTGGGCTTCGCGAGCACTATCCTTCGTCTGTGTTCTCCAGATTTATGATGAGTGGTCTTATCCTACTATTAACAACGTCGACCCTAAAAGAAAAATGATAAAGTATACAGTTTTTATTTGGCTGTTGAAACTTGTTGTAGGTCTACTGCATACTCTGTAAGTGATGCCTTCCAGCTATCATAGAATTTCCTCAGAGCTTTTAGTTATGAGTAGGAGCAATAAGCAGTTGTTCTTATGATCTTAGGAATAATAGTTCCAATGTATTGGCATAATTTATTTGAATGTCTTTAATTTTGATATTAACATTGGCATACTTCTATTTTTGCTACCAAATCATAGCTATTTTCATGTGCTCAATTTTCCCTACATTGTATTCATCTGTTGCTTAGTGTTTGTCTTTATTTTTCTGTGTTGGAAATATATATATCACATAAGTATCTGCAAATTGCAGCAGTCTGAAATGGAAACCATTTTCAGAGACTTTGGTTTTGAGGAATGCAATGATCAGGAGTTGTTAATTTATTTTTTTCATGATGATTTTATCTTCCTCTCTTACCCTCAGAGGATACTATTTTTTTTAATGAATATTTGTAAATCTTTCATCTAACCATTTATAAGATTATTTTCTGTTTAAAATCCCAGCCTTCCACCCATCCCCTTATGCCTCCCCCAAAAGCTCTGACTAATTTGTTTTTCCCCCTCGTGAAGCTAGTTGACTGTGAATAAATAACATGGAAAAAGGCTGCTCCTGTCGTTGTGTTTCCAGGTTAATGGGCATATGTGGCTGCTGAACGGACAGAGCAAGACTCTAGCTGAGACTTTGCTGAGGGAGAAACACACAAGATTAGCTCAAGTGTTGGGGTTGGAAATAAAAAATACCCCAGGATATAAAGAAGCCTGGAAACTTTGGCAAAAGTTTCCATACTTTTGGTCTGAACATTTCCAAGGTGTACTGCAAATGTAGGTCCCCCAGCCTTTGGGACAGGGGACCTGAGGCAGCTAGAGCCCCAGACAGCCCCCAAAGAAGCCCTGTCTGTTCAACCCAGCGTGCTATGGAAATATTATTTTCTGTGTGTCCTAACATGAAAAAGGAAAATGCCGACTAGTCACACTGATTTAATGGCCCTTACGAATGGCTGGCTCATCTCCTCCCACACCCAACTTGTGTCCTTTGCAATGCCCCAAACACTTAACCTTCCCTGAAGTCCCATTCGAGTCAGTTCATATATTTATGGTGTTACGCACGCGCTGGATCGCAGATACACACATAAGGTCACATCTCTGCCTCCCCCAAAGCGCTAAAGAGACAACCAAAAGCAATTCATGAACCTTGATTGGATCCTGGCTTAAAAGAAAAGAAAAACAAGCTATAAAAGACATTTTGAGGGCAATTAGTGACATTTGCATATAAACATCGTGAAATTATTGCTAATTTCCATATATGTATATGATATTGCCTGTTGATCTGTATCAAATCTGCCATCAAAGAAGGATTGACATTATTCCAAATAATATGAACACTAAAGGAAATCTTAAAGGGCAACCTCAGACCATTTTAACGTGTTGGCCATTATTGGAATAGATATTAAAGCATCCTAAGGTGTCGACTTTGAGGAGGCAATGAAATTTGAAGGTACAGGTTTTCGGCCTTTAGTTTAGGAACTCAGTCGTATTATTTTCTAGTCATACTGATGGAATACCTGCACTAATATAATGTCCATCAGTGACCAGCAAATCAGGACATCATGGTCCGAGTTGACACCAGCCAGGAGTTTCTTATTATGGACTAATTAGTTGGAGTCCCTGCAGGAAAGCGAATCCAACTCCATAGCTCAGGAGATTTAAATGAAGGGCTACTTGCAGGGCTATTAGCAGGATTAAGGCATATTAGCAACAGCTGGAAGTTGTAACCGCCCCTGCAGGAGCTGGAGCTCCGAGGAGGGAAGGGTGGTCAGGAGCTGTAGTGGAGGGACATTCGGCCTCTGCCAGAAAATCCAGTCCAGCATCAGGAAGAGATCTCCCAACCTCGGTCTCCTCTGGCCGCCATTCTCCCTGGTGACTGAACTCAAGTGGGTACAAGCCCCGAAATGCAGGAGGCGGCCCCGAGCCCCGAAATGCAGGAGGCGGCCCCGGGCCAACAGAGAAACAAGCACCTGGACCTCATATTCACCGGCATCTTCACGTCTGAGCTCTCAGAGGAATTTTCAGTAAGTAAATAGGCTTCAGAGCCAATTTTTTTTAGAGAGGATAGAATTTATTTGGGCTCCCAGTTATTTTACCAAGGATGAATTACGATTAACTGTGCTTTTTAAAAACTGGTTCTCCATGATATTGTTGTTGTAACACTTTTAATGAGTTAAGGGCAGCCTCTCTTCTTTATTAAATGCCATAGTTTAAACAGGTATCAGACTGGGAAAAACATGTCAGCTTAAGCAGCGATTCTCAAATTTGGCTGATGTCCTGGGGGGTTTCACACACAAACACACACACACACACACACACACACACACACACACTTCCTCTGGGTGGTTCAGACCCAGACAGCCTCACACAGTCCGTTGACCAGCATTTGCTCACCACAGAGCAGGAACGCCACTTTCTAATTTCATGATTGTTCTAGGACTTAGAAAATGGCATGTTGGAAAGAACTATGTTTCTTTTCATGACATTTCGCTCATTGCTTTTGCGCTTTACTTGAGATGTAAAGTTAGGGGCCTTGACACTCGTGGGTACTTTAACACAGGGGTCCCCAACCCCCAGGTCCCGGACCAGTACCTTCCTTGGCCTGTTAGGAACCGGCCGTATGGCAGGAGGTGAGCGTGGGAAGCTTCCTCTGCCGCTCCCCATGGCTCGCATGACCGCCTGGACCATTCCCCCCCTCAACCGTCCGTGGAAAAATTGTCTTCTACGAAACCAGTCCCTGGTGCCAAAAAGGGTGGGGACCGCTGCTTTAACAAGGGCCTGCAGACAGGGAGCGAGTAGCAGCTGCTGTGATGGATGTTTTCTTTGAAAAGTATTTACTGAGCCAGGAATGGTCCCAGACACAGGCAATACATGGCCTTCCTCCTTGAGAAGCTTCCAGTCTGCTGGGAGCCAGTGGGTCAGTGAGAAATCTGCAGTGCGTAAGAAGGCTCTTGGATGTGGTAAGAGGATGCCCACGTGATGAGGGGAGAGGTGACGGGGCTCAACCACACTGCAGTCGTGGCCTGAGAGGAGGGCCGGATCACAGAGCCAGTGAAGGAAGGAGAGGGCTTGGTGGCCAGGGAAGTCTGGGGGAGGGGGGAGAGGAGGCATGGGTGACTCACGGCCAGTTAGACCACGGTACCGCTTCCCAACCAGCGTCACAGTGAAATGTTTTGATGTGTCACAATACCTGGTGTTTCCTCAGCCTGGAGCCATGAGACAAGGGTGGGGAGAAGAGGCAGGCAGCGCCCAGGCATCCAAGGGGGCCGAGGGAATCACACCCGAGGACCCCACTCTTCTACCTCTGCGGCAGGGTCACATAAGCCTCCACCTCCTGTGTCCCCTCCCCATACATCCAAACACAGTGCAGTGAGGGAAACGGAGGCCAAGCCTGGGAAATCTAAGAGGTTCACCATGTCTCCAGAAGTGACTGAGAATTACCGGAGCAGACTTTCTAAATTATCAGATTAAGTTTTTTTTTTCTAATTTTTTATTGTGGTTAAAAAAATTTTATTGAGCTATGTTTGATGTATGGCACTGTGTAAGCTGAAGGTGTACAGCATAATTGACTTACATATATTGTGACATGATCACCACCCTAAGTTTAGTTGACATCCATCTTCTCATATAGATACAAAAAAGAAAAAAAAAATGTTTTTTTCCTTATGATGAGAACTCTTACGATCTACTCTCTTAACAACTTTCAAATATACCATACAGCAGCATTCGCTCTAGTCATCATGTTGTATATTACATTCCCACTACTTATTTATCTCATAACTGGAAGTTTGTACATTTTTGGGTGTGCAGGTCAGTGGCATTAAGTGCATTCACATTGTTGTGCGACCGTCACCACTCTCCATCTCCAGAATTTTTTTCATCATCCCATACTGAGATTCTGTACCTATTTAGACTGAACAACATTGGACCTTGAGTTAATTTTTTTCTTGCTAACCAATAGGTGAAGGGCTCGTGAGGAAGACCAGATCAGTTACTGACAAGATGAAAGATTTGCATTTCTCTCACTTCTGAGTTATAGTGTGTGATAATTTTGCAAGCTCACTACCAAAGCCTCACCACAACCCCATTTAGGCAATCCCCATTTAAGAGAAGTGTTCACTGAGGACCGGAAGTTAAGCAATTTGACCAAACTCTCCCAACTCCTTAATAGAGTGGGAATATGAGTGCGTGTCTGACGTGTTTCAAAACCCAGCTCCTTCTGCTACAGAGTGAGATATGTGATCCCAACACCCTTTTCCTTTCCAAGAACTTGTTCTCTAATTTTAGTCCCAAAGGTTTCCTTAGGTCTTTGAAGCTGACACAGGGAGCTCATTGGACAGGAAAGGAACCCTGGGATGGGACTTGGGAACCTAATTGTAGTTAATGGTGAGAACTTGCGTAGGTCACTTATCCTCCGCAAATCTCACTTGGCCCCAACATCAAATGAACAGATTGTTATTAAATTTCTCTCTGTGCTGCCATGTTGTGATCTCAAGAATAGGAAGAAATGTTCTTTGGTCAATCAATAAATATTCATGAGCAACAAACACATGCCAGACCTAATCCCTGCCCTCACGGAGCTTACCTACAGATTGCAGAATCTGCCCTAAATTGTTCTTTTGTGTTCTATCCTGAAAATGGGAAATATTTGGCCATATGGAAGAATTACATTGCTTACTTAGAAAGTACTGTCAGCTTCTGAATCATGTTTTGTGAAATGAAAATGATCCAAGAGTGAACAACAGGCTTCAAAGCCTATTGGTATGGTCCTTTGCCTACACATTCATCAAGCCAACAATACAGGGAATACAGGGGAGATTTTAAAAATTAAGTTTCTGTTCTTGTGGAGCTTAGAGTCTATTGGGACAGAGGGTGGGGGCCAGGGGTGGAGACAATGAGCTCATAAACAGATGTGTGGTGTGACAGATGTGAAGGTGCTGTGGAGGAAAATCCTCAAGGTCTGTGGGCAGGGAAGATGAATATTTCAATAGCAAATACAAGTCTGAAGCAGCGTTGAGCCTGGTGCGTTTGAGGCAAGGAAGCCAGTGCAGGTGGAGAAGTGTGAGTCGGGGAAAGGATGGCAAATCAAAATTAGGGCAGGGAGGTACTTGGGGTCATAGGACTTTGTTTTTTACTGAATGGGATTAAAAGTCAATAAAGGGTTTTGAGCAGAGGAACGACATGATTTGATTTATGATTTTAAAGGGTCATCTGGCTCCCTGGTGGAGATTGTAGGAGTCACAGGCAAAAACAAGGAGCCCAGTTTGGAGGTTATTGGACTCATCCAGAGAGAGATGGTGGAGGTTCGGACCAGAGTGGAAGTAGTGGAGGGAAGCAGAAAGAAATTGGAAGTACTTTGAAGGTAGAATCAACAAGATTGGCCAAAGAGTTGGATTTGGGATGTGGGAGGAGCGAAGTCGAGGATGACTTTAAGGTCTGTGGCCTGAGCCACTAGAAGGATGAAGTTGCCATGAACTGAGATAAGGAAGACTATGGGCAGAGCAGATTTGGGTGCTCTGGTGAAAAAATTAGGTGGTGATTTTTTTTGAGAGTCCTCTTATGTAGGCAGCTGGATACGAGTGCAGTAGAGGGTAATGCAGCAGGCTTGGGTTGTTCAAACCTTGCAATTTGAACACAGAAAAGGCTGGACCTTGACCATCTTTTGGGAAATACCCTCTAAGCCCTTGGAATATCCTTCCTGATAAGAGTGTTTTTATATACCTGGAACCTTGGGCCATGCCAGATAGTTTATAGTAAAAATGTGGTCATGGTGGGGACTTTGGGCCACACTGTATCAGTTTGACCTCTGGAAGGGCTGGAAACTAAGTAACTGTGGTTAGCCACGTGGATGTTCCATGCCTATGTGACCAGTGCTGGACACTGAGGCTTCCCTGGTTGACAACACTCTGAACATGTGGCCACACATAGTTACTGGGATTCCTCCAGCGAAAAATGCAGGAGAGATTTTACACTCCTCCGCCTCCCTCATCCCCACGTCCGTGGGACCTGAGTCCTGCCCAGTACACCTGAGAAGTTCCTCCTTCTTACCCACAGCCATGTCTCCAGCCAGACCCTCGATGATTCCTGCCTGGCCGAATGGAGCCTCTGTCCGCAGTCCCAACTCCTCCCCATCCATCCTATAAGCCCCAACCAGAGTGATTTTTCTAAGCTCTGCTCACAACGTTAATCTCATTACAATACGTCTCTGCTCAGAACACCTCAGCATTGTGTGTATGTAACACTGTGGTCACAAGCCCAGCCTTTGGAGACAGAGACTTGGGTTTGAACCCTGGCTCTGCTGTTTCCTCAGTTCTGCACTGGAGTTCTGCCCCAAGCAATGTCATGTGGATCACCGGTTGCTGCCATTTACTGCTGGCTCACACTGTGCTAACCACTGTCCCCAAGGCTCCCTCAATGTCCCCGCATCACCAAGAAGAAAGTGGAGACCTAGGCTGAGGAACTTGCTCACAGTCACAATCTCGAACGCGATAAAGCCAGGATTCAGATGCTCTCAGCCTCTAAACTAGCAGTTCTCAGAAAGTGGTCTGCGAGCCCCTGGACAAGGTCTGAAATAATTTCATAATAATGTTAAGATACTCTTTGCCTTTTTCACTTTCTCTCTTGAGTGTACAGTGGGATTTTCCAGAAGCTACATGACGTGAGTGTGCAAGGTTAATGCAGAAGCAGACATGAGAAGTCAGCTGTCTTCTTTTAAGCCAGACAGTAATGATATTTGCAAAAATATAAAGCAATGCTATTCTTCCCTCTAATTTTTTTGTTTTGGAGACTCTGGTTGTATTTCTTTAAAAGTATATTTTTATGTTAACATATAATGGTTTATTTTCCATACTTTTCATGAATTCATATTTCTCAGTTTCTCAGTTAGAACTTCTAATACAGTAAATATCAGTAGATATAACCTACATAAATAAAAGCTCTCTGGGGTTCTCTATAATTTTTAAGAGCATGAAGTTTTTTAAAGAGCATACAGTTTTTAAGAGCGTATTTAATCTTGAGACCAAACAGTGTGAGAAACACAGCACTAAGCTGTACATAATATGTAAATTGCTTATTATGGTGCCTAGTGGAGAATAAGGGCTCAATAAATGGTTGTTTTTTTACTATTTTATACGGTGCTGTAAATGAATAATAAATGTACTGGCCCGTGACTACTCTACACCTCACTTCTCCTCACTTCCCCGGATGCCCTCTTCTCCCCTGTTTTACTGAGTTGCCTGTAGTCTCAGATCCCCAAGCCTTTGCACACTCTGTTCCTCTTAGAGAAACGTCTCTCCCACCACATCTACCGAACTCACACCTTCTCCCCCTCAAGCCTCAGCTCAAGCATCTCCACCTCTTAGAAGGCTTCCTGGAGCTGGGCTCTACACTCCTAACTCCCTGTCCAGGACCCGCCCATCATACGTACGGACTTGGGCAGAAAGTCCTGGGGATTTTGTTAATATCCTTGGAGAGGAAGATTTTTGTTACCACCCATTCAGTATACTTGAGAAAGAGGTCTTCTTCCGGGAACATAGCCATTTCCCGTCACTAGAACAATAGTTGCAAGAAAGATCATGGCCTAGGCCAGTGCTTCCCCAAATGTGGCCTAAACCCCGTGCTACCAGATCACTGAGGTGCATCTTAATATGTGTATTCCTGCCCCCATCCATGACCTACTGAGTCACACTCCCTGAGAATATAAATTTTTGTTAAGCTTTTTTTCTCTGTGTTTTTATTAGTTGATTGATTTTAAAATTTTATTGGAATATAGTTGATTTACAATGTTGTGTTTCAGGTGTACAACAAAATGATTCAGTTATACATATATTCATTCTTTTTCAGATTCTTTACCCATACAGGTTATTACAGAATATTGAGTATAGTTCCCTGTGCTATACAGTAGGTCCTTGTTGGTTATCTATTTTATATATAGTAGTGTGTATATGTCAATCCCAAGCTCCTAATTTATCCCTCCCCACCATATTTCCCCTTTGGTAACCATAAGTTTGCTTTCGATATTGTAAGTCTGTTTCTGTTTTATAAATAAGTTCATTTGTATCATTTTTAAAAATTAGATGCCACACTGAGTGATATAATATGATATTTGTCTTTCTCTGTATGACTTACTTCACTTAGTATGATAATCTGTAGGTCCATCCATATTGCTGCAAATGGCATTATATCATTCTTTTTAATGGCTGAGTAATATTCCATTGTGTATATATTCCACATCTTCTTTATCCATTCCTCTGTCGATGGAGAATATGATTTTTTTAATAACAAAGTCTTATGTTGATTCGGTGATTCTTATATGCACAAAGGTCTGAGAACCACTCTTCTAGGTACTACTAGGTGCCATCGAATAGGGAGAAAGATGACTAAGAATAATACTGTGGTGAGAAAGGAAATAACCTACAATGAATATTTACCACGTATGGGAACTTATTAAAGGGAGTTGGTTCTATTGGGAAGGGGGTCAGGGAGGATTTCACAGAAGATGTGAAGTTGGAGTTGGTTTGACTGGGCATTTTTAGGCAGAGAAGGACAACAAGGGTATTCCAGCCAAGGAGACGGTCATGTGTAATGGAAAAGAAACCTGAAAGAATGTGGCACCGACAGAGAAAGGCACAAAGCCCTCTGCATCCTTTGCTTTGATGTTATGTACAACCAAGAAACTTTTGGGATATTAATTTGGCTACTTAGCTGCTATGTGCTAGGTGGTAAACATGAGCTTTCCAGCCATTGGAGAGACATTTGTGCATCTTGCACTACTAATCAATAAACTGATATCCTGATTTGTAAATTGACCTTTGGTTAGGGCGGATCAGTACTCCAGAATGTGTCAGGTGGCAAAATTCAGTTTCTAACCTGTAACACTGAGGCCTTAAATGTGATTTCACAAGGTGTGAGGTGCCCCATGAGGCCAGCCAGAAGAGCCAGCTGACCTCTCAACCCTCTTGTAGTGGACACTGTAGTTTGCTTCCCAAAGCCACCACGTTAGCCTCCTTCTTACTTACAAACAGCACTTTGATTCTGTTAAGATATGGACAGCCTTGTGTTTGAAAGGAGGCCAAGCCCCTTCCCTGGCCCCAGCATCTCAATCAGACTAAACCAATATGGCAGTTCCTCCTCCTGCCAATGACTGACTTAGAAATGGGCTTGGGATGAGATGTGGGAAGAAATCTGCTGGCAGCCTGAGAAATGTTTTCCACAGTCCCACAAAGGGACTAAGGAGAAGGCCATCTCCTTTCCAGCCTTGAACTCTTGTGTGGATTGTTTCTACAGTCAACCTGAAACCAGGAAGAGGCAAGTCTGAGGGCAATACCAGGGGGCTGAGGATGGCAGTGAGAAATGGCAAACAGAGGCTAGGCTGTAGATGATGTCACTGAGTCTCTGAATTAGCCACCCTGAAACTGCTCTACCTGTGCACATCTTGATATGTGCGATGACAGGTGTCCTTATTCGTTAGGCCATTTTAGTTTTTTTTTTTTTTCAGCTGAATGCACACTAATGGCACCCCTCTGACACAGACACACACAAACACAACATACCACTTATCACTTCCCCAACGTGGGAACTGAAATTAAGGTGTCACAGGGAATGTTGGAGCAGCCTTACTGCTGGGCCTCCAGAAACTGATATATATTTATGGAACTAGAAGATTATTCAGAATCCCACCTACTTCTATCAATAAGATTATCTTTTCCTGCACAAGGACAGGTTAATCCCCCACCTGTGTACCTCTCTGCCGCTATGTCTGCCATTCTGCAGTTACCAACAACTTTGTTATCAGATGATCTTTTCTCTGTCATGGCTTCTGTTTGTTCATAGTTTCTGCTGCTTAATTTCTCTCTGGATATCTTTCAGCTTCTGCAACTGACAACTTAATGTATCTACATTTCAGTTTTTCTAGAAAAGTGTCACATCCCAGTGGGTAAGGCTGTCGTGTCAGCCATGTCATCAGCTGCTGACAACACTGTAAGTTGACTGCACTGGAGTCATAGGTCCAGCCCTAGTCCAGCTGGTGGAGGCCTAGGTGGAGGGTCACATTGTACCAGTGTGACAATTTATGCAGAAAGAACCATGTAGAAACTAGGAATTGTGGAATCTGGGGAGCATCGTGAAGTATTATCTGTTCAGTACTATGGCAGCTTGCCAGCTGTCCCGCCTATATTAATTAATTCTCCTGTTACTCCAAAATCATAGAAGCTTTGGCTGGGCACGTGCTTAGCCAGTGAATAACATTTCCCTGCCTCATGCTAGGTGTGGCCGTGTGACTATATTCTTACTGAAATGTCACGAGCAGAGTGTAATGTGCAGCTTCTGGGATATGCCTTTAAAATGAAAGGAATGTACCCTCCCCATCCTGGTCTCCCTTCCCTGCTGGCTCATGTGGATGGAATGATGGAAACGAGAGCAGCTTTCTTACATCTCAAGATGGAAACTGCGTGTTGGCAAGCCAACAAGGTCAGTAGACCTTGGGACCCAACACCTAGGGTCACCAGCTTGTCTTGGTTTGCCCAGAACTGTCTGGATTTTAGCACTGAAAATCCCACAAACCAGGAACCAGTCCTGGACAAACCGGACAGTTGCTCGCCCTGCACGGTCGAGTTGCTACACCAGCTCTGGACCATCTACTTGAACTCTTGTTAGCAAAAAACAAAAAACAAAACCCAAACCCTTTTCTTTGTTTACACCACCCTATCCTATCTCCGAATTAATACAAATACATTTGGTCTAAAGAGGCTGGTGACCACATTTTTGTTGCTGCTCAGCCTGAGGTCTGACGCTGAGGTCTGGAGCTCCTCAGCCAGGCTTCTAGAGCCCATGGTGGGGCTGCCTGTGTCTGGGTTCCAACCTCTCATAAGGGGGGCTTCAGGGGAGGCCGAGACCTAACTGACTCCTAGCTCTAACCTGGTCCCTCTCCTTGGATCTCTCGTTCCCTTTCCGAATGGGAGGTGACCTTTGAAACCTACTGACTAGTCCATGCTAACACCCCTTCGTAAACACACACAAACATAAATATACACGTGTACACACATCCACACACGCATACACACGTTCTCTCTTTCCTCTCTCTCTCCCCCAACTCTGCCCCTTTTTTTGATACTCAGCCTTTTAGAGGAAGCCTTTATGGAGGTCAAAAGGGAAGCTGGAGTAGATTCAAGGGCAAAGTAGATTTGTTTTTCTTTTTTTAAAATCACACAATATATGTTCCTTGCAGAAGAATTAGAAAATGGAGTTTGGTTTCATAAACTTTTTCCTTTAAGGCAAACTAAATGAGAACAATAAATATAGCTCATTAGGATTTAATCCCCTTTAGTCACACTAAGAGACACTACTCTCATAACAAAGGACACTTGAACTGATCTGATTATGGGGGGGGGCATTCAGGAGAGGGAGGGGAAGCTTCTTGGAAGCAGAGGAGTTCAGGCTCACAGGCAAGCTATGTCCTCGCTTCTCCATGAAGTCACCTGCAGCGATGGCCCCAAGAGAAGTCAGTGACTCTCTGCATGTCTGTTTTCCCAGGAGGGCCCTAGTTTCAGATATCCTACCCTCTGTCCCTAAGAGCCATCTAAAACCACCAGACTTCCAGTTGTTCAATTCCTCAGCTACACTTCCTACACTGCTTCCCGCTCCCTGAAGCAACCCTAAAAGCCTGGGTGCAGTCATGGGTATGGGTTTTGGTTCAGGTAATATGCAGGGCCAGATTTCGAGGCTCTGCCTATGTGGGCAATTTCAGGGTGTCCAAATTTTATTGACTGGTGAAAATGTTTTTTCCATTTTCCCATTTATTCTCAAGAGTTCAACCTGTGTAGGGAAGGCAAATGTGTTATTTTCCATAAAAGTTTCTTTGAAATTTATACTCATGGTGGATGTTTTTGTTCATTTTTTAGTCATAAAAGTAATACATTACTTTTTTTTTTTTTTTAAATAAATTTATCTTGGCTGTGTTGGGTTTTCGTTGCTGTGTGCGGGCGTTCTCTAGTTGCGGCAAGCAGGGGCTACTCTTCATTGTGATGCGAGGGCTTCTTATTGTCATGGCTTGTTGCAGAGCACAGGCTCTAGGCGCACGGGATTCAGTAGTTGTGGCACACAGGCTCAGTAGTTGTGGCGCATGGGCTTAGTTGCTCCGCAGCATGTGGGATCTTCCCAGGCCAGGGGTCGAACCCGTGTCCCCTGCATTGGCAGGCAGATTCTTAACCACTGTGCCACCAGGGAAGCCCTAATACATTACTTTTACCAACAGAAAATAAGTAATTATAAGCTAAAAGGAAAGAATAAAATGGAAACTTCCTGAGTTCGTACCACCCCAAGAAAATAGTGCTAATATTTTGGCATATAATTTTTAACTTTTTAGCATTATTTCCATTATACACATTTCTATATCACACATACAAATGAATCTCTGGTCTTTTCAGAAATAAAAGGACACAATTTGCATCAGATTGGTTTGGGAAATAAATGATCTTTGCAGCAGGAGGTGAAAATAGTGACCTAAGAAATGATAAAGTGAGGCCATCTCATCAGGTTCATTTGTGTAATAGAATAGCAGTTTATATCTGATCTAGGAGGTTTCAATTAAGGTGATTTATTCATGTTTAAATTTTAACTGAAAATTTACATGACATAAAAGCAAATCCTAGTGTGGTGGTGAAGACCTGGTTATCAAATAAAACCTGTGATTTGCTTTAAAATGAAATGATGGTGGTTGTGGGGCAAGGAGTAGATATAGATGAAACAAGATTTCCCATGAGTTGATAATTATTGAAGCTGGATGATGGATACAGGGACGTGTATTATACTACTCTATCTTATTTGGTATAGGTTTGACATTTTTGATAACAAAAAGTTAAGCAACAAGTATACGCAGGCACTGGCTCATGGCTCATTAAAGTCTGACTCAAGTCTTTCCATCTTCCCATTTCTGAGACTTCACTTTTCTCAGTACCACCATGATGAACACTCTCTTAGTCACATGAAATTAATCACCATAACCAGCACCATGACCATGGTGAAATTAATCACCATGACCAGCCACTCTTCCTTACCACCATGCACCCTTAGCAAAGATTCCAAGAGACAGGTTGGGGCAGGTAGGCCGCAATTGGAGGCAGCAACGTCAAGGAGTCCCTAGTAGCCCTTTGTGAGCTTGAAATATCAGGGAATTCTGGTTGTTTCACAAATTTGTGTTGATTTTGCCTTCTAAGCAATGTGATTTTTAAGTAAATTATTTCATCTCAACACAACACACAACAGATGGTCAACATTCATCCTCTTCCCTTCTCCTGAGTTATTAAGAAATCTAAACAAAGGTCTTTGCCTTCTTAGACTTACTAGAGAGTTAGAAAATATTGTGTCCATGTCATATTTTGTAACAGGATGAGAAAAAAATCACCATAAAACCTGGTATCGGATTTCCACTTAGGAAAATAACTTGTCTTCATTGGGAAAACTAATTTGATAAAACACTGGGGGTGATAAATGACAATCCAGGAGTGTGGCTTGGCAGAAGACAAACCACAGAGATGGCAAAATCCCAGGGCCACCTATTATATAATTTTTAGTCGCTTGTTTTGCTTTCTTATAAACACTTTCTGTTTTCCCAAGCATTCGGGAACATCTTCCACACACATATGCCTCGTGTGGGTAGTATTTGTGTAAATGAAAGGCAGAGGCTGGATTCCATATTTGCATCACCTCCAAAGAGAGGATGGACCAGATGAGCATAGTGAGTTTGCAGACCTGGGCTCTTAAAGCTACAGGTGAGCATGAGATTTAAGTCCTGGGAAATGCATGAAATCTTTGGGGGTGGTCTTGGTTCTAGTTTGAGGGCTCAAGGTGAAATACACATTGTAAAAGAAAAAATGTCAAGCAGGTGACCATGATCCTGTTTGTGTTAAGTGCAAATGAGTGGTGCCACCAGGAAGTAACAGGGAGAGATGGCTTCTTTGCAGCAGTCATGGTGGAGTGATGGAGGAGATGGAGGATGAACTGGCCCTGCCAGTCCCTCAGAACTCAGATTAGTCCCAGGCAAGAGTGTCTCAGAAAGACAGATCTTTCCCCTCCTAAAGAAAGCAGGATGACTTGTTGTAACCTAGACCCCACATACTTTCCAAAGGATTTGTGGATCTGAGAGACACACATCTATGTAAACATGGGGAAATTAAAGATAAAAAGGGTTTAGAAGCCATGAAAAAAAGCAAGGACCTGGCTATACTGGGAACAAGGGAAGATGTGGTTACGGCATTTGAGTCTTCTGGTACCCCAGGAAGTAGATAGCCACAGAGTTTTCCATAGCTGACGAAGGGATGGAGAGTGCTAGCTCCTAGAAAGAGTTTCTTCCAAGGGATATTTTCATCTATATATACAGATATGCTAGCTCTCTGGCTCTGCAAAACCCAAGGACCCGTGCCATCACTATTTTAGAAGACACAGAAAGGCTCTTATAAAGGTGGGCAAGAGAGGGAGCTTGGTGACAAATGACAACAATTATGACGGTTAATTGGTCTTAAAAATTCTTTAGATCTGCATAGTATATCTAAAGCTGAGAGTCTCCATAAAATATATGAAAATAAGAACCGATTACAGATCAGCAAATGGAAGAACATGAATTGCCATCAACTATGAACAATTAAAATGAATTAGTCATAAACTATATTAAAATGAAGGCCACGGATCTGTGGATTTATGATTTGCACTAAAATATGAAAGAAGTATAATGGCATTTTATCTTAAGCTATCCAACTTAATTTCTTTTCAATTTGCTTCAGGTACTGGCTATATAACTTGAGATGTCTAAATCGTAAAACAGAATTATAGCTCAAATGATTTAAACAGCAACATAAGACTAAATGCTGAATTTGTTTATACCCAAGAGTGTGTAAGTGCCTGAGTGGAATTGAGTTTAAGAAGAAAATACAGGCACACCTTGTTTTATTGTACTTCGCTTTATTGCACTTCACAGATATTGTGCTTTTTACAAATTGAAGGTTTGCGGCAACCCTGCCTCAAGCAAGTCTATTGACACTATTTTTCCAACAGAATTTGCTCACTTTGTGTCTCTGTGTGACATTTTGGTAATTCTGGCAAGATTTCAAACTTTTTCATTATTATTATATTTGTTATGCTCATCTGCTCTCAGTGATCTTTGATGTTACTATTAAAATAGTTTTGGGGTGCTGCAAACTGCACCCATATAAGATGGCAAACTTGCTAAATGTGTGTCCATCGACCGACCATTTCCCCATCTCTCTCCCTCTCCTTGGACCTCTATTTTCCCTGAGACACAGCAATACTGAAATTAGGCCAGTTAATAACCCTACAATGGCCTCTCAGTGTTTAAGTGAAAGTAGAGTCACATGTCTCTCACTTTACATCAAAAGCTAGAAATGACTAAATTTAGTGAGGAAGGCATGTCGAACAAAAGTCAATATAGGCTGAAAGCTAGGCCTCTTGCACCAAACAGCAAGTTGTGAATGCAAAGGAAAACTTCTTGAAGAAATTAAAAATGCAACTCCAGTGGCCGCACGAATGATAAGCAAGTGAAACAGCCTTATTGCTGAAGAAAGTTTCGGTGGTCTGGATAGAAGATCAAACGAGCCACAACATTCCCTTAAGCCAAAGCCTAATCCAGAGCAAGGTCCTAACTCTCATCAATTCTATGAAGATTGAGAGAGTGAGGAAGCTGCAGAAGAAAGTCTGAAGATAGCAGAGGTTGATTCATGAAGCTTAAGGAAAAAAGCTGTCTCCATAACATAGAAGTGCAAGGAGAAGCAGCAAGAGCTGATGTAGAAGCTGCAGCAAATTATTTAGAAGATCTAGCTAAGGTAATTAATGAAGGTGGCTGCACTAAACAGATTTTCAATGTAGACAAAACAGCCTTCTACTGGAGGAAGATAATCATCTAGGACTTTCATAGCTGGAGAGGAAAAGTCAGGGCCTGCCTTCAAAGCTTCAAAGGACAGGCTGATGCTCTTATTAGAGGATCATGCAGCTGGTGACTTTAAGTTGAAGCCAGTGCTCATTTATCATGTCAAAAGTCCTGGGGCCCTTAAGAATTATGCTAAATCTACTCTGCCTGTGCTCCATAAATGGAAGAACAAAGCCTGGATGACAGCACATCTGTTTACAACCTGGTTTACTGAATATTTTCAGCCCAGTGTTGAGACCTATTGCTCAGAAAAAAAAAAAAAAAAAAAGATTCCTTTCAAAATAGTACTGCTCATTGACAATGCACCTGGTCACCCAAGAGCTCTGATGGAGATGTACAATGAGACTAATGTTGTTTTCATGCCTGCTAACACATCATCCATTCTGCAGCCCATGGCTCAAGGAGTAATTTCAACTTTCGAGTTTCATTAAGAAATACATTTCATAAGGCTATAGCTGCCATAGATAGCGATTCCTCTGATGAATCTGGGCAAAGTAAATTGAAACCTTCTGGAAAGAGTATATCATTCTAGATGCCATTTAAGAAGATTTGTGATTCACGGGAAGAGGCCAAAATATCAACATTAACAAGAGTTTGGAAGAGGTTGATTCCAAGCCTCATGGATAACTTTTAGGGGTTCAAGGCTTTAGTGGAGAAAGTAACTGCAGATGTGATGGAAATAGCAAGAGAACTAGAATTAGAAGTGGAGCCTGGAGATGTGACTGAATTGCTGCAATCTTGTGATACAGCTTTAACAGATGAGGAGCTATTTTCTTATGCATGAGCAAAAAAAAAACTGGTTTCTTAAGAAGGAATCTACGCCTGATGAAAATACTGTGAATATTGTTGAAGTGACAACAAAGGATTTAGAATAGTGCATAAACTTAGCTGTGGCAGAGTTTGAGAGGATTGACTCCAGTTTTGAAAGAAATTCCACTGTGGGTAAAATGCTATCAGGCAGCATTGCATGCTACAGAGAAATGGTTCATGAAAGGAAGAGAAAATCGGTGCAGCTAACTTCATTGTTGTCTTACTTTAAGAAACTGCCACAATCGCCCCAACCTTCAGCAACCATCCACCCTGATCAGTCAGGAGCCATCAACATCGAGGCAGGACCCTCCACCAGTAAGAAGATTATGACTTCTTGAAAGTTCAGATGGTAGTTAGCATTTTTTTTTTTTAGCAGGAAAGTATTTTTTAATTAAGGTGTGTACATTTTTTAGGCATAATGCTACTGCACACTTAATAGACTACAGTATAGTGTAAACATAACTTTTATACAAATTGGGAAACCAAAAAGTTTGTGTCACTAACATTATTGCAATATTCACTTTATTGTGTGATCTGGAACTGAACTTGCAGTATCTCCAAGGTATGCCTGTAGAAGGAAAAAAATTTTTATTGTCATGGATGAGTTTCCAGGAGACCAAGGACAGACCCTTCAGGAATGAAGGTGGGAGAAAGAAAAGCATATGCTGTTGCTGAGTGCTATCTTGTACACCATTTCCACCTACAGCCTCTCAGACCAGGAAGGCAGTTCAGGTGAAAAGCTTGGTGTTCCATGACAATGCAATCCCATAACCTAGCCAGCACCTGGTATGTCTGCCCCTCCCCATTCCAACAGGTCCTTAAAAGTTATTGGGTGTTTCATTGCTTGAAATAATCCAAGTCCCGGCAATTAGATTCTTCATCTTTGAAGTTCAAGTCTCACCTCATAGCTTCTTTCATAGGTAAAAGAGGCATTACCATATAGAAGGAGAAGCAACCGGCCAGAGGGGGGAAAAAACCCCGAAAGAATGAAAAAGACAAAACAAAAACCTTCTCTAAGTTCTAGTGATTGTATTTCTGAAAAATTACTGAACTATATGGAAACCCATCCCTAAAATCCCAACAGCCTTTGCAAAGACATAAAACCAAGTTAGTCGTGGAAACTACTAACATCTGATGAGAAATATGTCCATGAAATCAACAGCTATCATTTATTAGGCACCAAATATATGCCAGGCACTGTGCCAATTACTTAACCTAGAATTATCTCTAATTCATAACCACTCGACTGTTCATTTATTCATCTGTGCAGTCAAAAGATACTTGTGGAGTACCTACTCTGTGCTAGGCATTGTGAGAAGTGCTAGGGATGTAGCAGTGAACAAAGACAGGCATGGCTCTCCCTCTTACAGAGCTTGCATCCCAGCAGGAAAAACAGACATTAAATAGTTAACACAACCAACTAATTAACCAGAATTGAGAAAACTATTATGAAGGAAGATATGAGACTAAATAAGAGAGACCTTACTAAACCTGTGGGTTGGGGAATGCTGCCAAGAGAAAGTGAAGTTTAAGCTGAGACCTGAAGATAGGCACGGAGCAGCCATCCTGAGCTGGGGACAGGGGGGTCCCTGCAGATCTAGGTGCTTTAGGAAGAAGCTCAGCTGTAGATGTGAAACAGAGGCCCAGACAATCAGGTAACCTGCCCATGCTCACACAGTCAGTGGGTGGCAGAACAGGATGCCAGCCTAGTTATACCCTTTCTACTGCACCAAGGAGCCTGTTACAGTCTCCAAATAAAGAAAGGCATTATTAATGTGTCCACCATGAATTCAAGAGCTCACAGTAATTTGACTGTAAGCTCCCCTTTCCAGGGATTCTTTCCCTGGTCAGTCTATGGAAAATTCCAAACTTCGCCCTGCCCCCCAATCCCAGTCCCCTCCACCCGCCCCCACCCAGTACAGTTCCTTAGCCCCTTCTTTATTTTTTTCCCCTTAGCACTTACCACTATCTAACATGCTTTATATTTTCATCTTTCAAGATTTCTTCCCTTCTCTTTGATTTTCTGCTGTTTAAATATGACACGCCTAGGTATAGTTTCTTTGGCATTTATCCGCCTTGGTGTCCTCTGAGCTTCCTGGATCTGTGGTTTTATATGTGACATTAATTTTGGGAAAATTTCAGTCATTATTGTTTCAAATATTTCTTCTGGCCCTTTCTCTCTTTCTTCTCTTTCTGGTATCTTTTTTCATTGTCCCACAGTTCTTGAATATTTAGTTCTCTCTTTTTCAGTCTTTTTTCTCTTTGCTTTTCAGCTTTGGAAGTTTCTATTGACATATCCTCAAGCTCAGAGATTCTTACCTCAGTCATGTCCAGTCTATTAATTAGTCCATCAAAGGCATTCTTCATTTTTATTACAACGTTTTTGATCTCTAGTACTTCTTTCTCATTCTTTCTTAGAATTTCCATCTCTCTGCTTACACTACTCTCAGGTTCTTTCAGGAGTGTTTTCTAATGCCAACCAGTTCTCCAATTCTCTGACACCAACTGGGTGCCCAGTAATTCAGTTCAACTCTGACACCAACTCCTGGATTTAGCACTGACCCCACAGGTTAAGGGCTCAGTCCCACAATATTGTCTCCACTTCAGACACCCGTCACAAGTATCAGGTTCCCAGGTTACCCACAGTTTTGTTTGACTTGGCTACAAATTTGGAGAGTCCTACAACTCCCTCCTCAGGTTTGATAATTTTCTAGAATAACTCACAGAAATCAGGAAAGCACTCTACTTACTATTACCAGTTTATTATAAAGAACACCACCCAGGAACAGCCAAATGGAAGAGATGCATAGGGCAAGGTATGAGGCGAGGGGCACCAAGCTTCCATGCCCTCTCTGGGTGCACCACTTGCCTAGCACCTCAATGTGTTTGGAAGCTCTCCAAACCCTGTTGTTTATTGGGATTTTACGGAGGTTTCATTACGTAAGCATGATTGTTTAAAACTATTGGTCATTGGTGATTGAACATAATCTCTAGTCCCTTCCCCTTGCCAGAGGTCAGGGATGGGACTGAAATTTCCAGCCCTCTGATCACATGGTTTGGTCTTTCTGGTGCCCAGCCCCCATCCTGAAGCTATCTAGGCGTCCCTCAGCCAAAAGTCATTTTATTAACACACCAAAGACACCATCATCACCCAGGAGATTCCAAGAGTTTTACAAGTTCTGTGCCAGGAGCCAGGGACAAGACCAAAATTTTTTTTTTATATCACAATTATCCATGTTCTTGCATGTTGTCTACTTTTACCCATTAGAACCCTTAGCATATTAATTATAGTTGTTTTAAATTCCAGGTCTGATAATACCAACATTTCTGCCATATTTGAGTCTGGTTCTGATGCTTACTCTGTCTTTTCAAATTGCATTTTTTTTAGTATGCCTTGTAATTTTTTGTTGAAAGCTGTGCATGATGTATGTCTTGGGTAAAGAAACTGCAGTAAATAGGCTTTCAGTGATGTGATAGTAAGGTGTCAGGGAAGGAGAGAGTTCTATAGACCTATGATTAGATCTCAGTCTTTTATTTAATTAAAAAAATTTTAAATTAAAGTAGAGTTGATTTACAATATTATGTTAGTTTCAGGTGTATAGCAAAGTGATTTGGATATATATATATCGGATATATGTATATATTCTTTTTCAGATTCTTTTCTAGTATAGGTGATTACAAGATATTAAATATAGTTCCCTGTGCTGTACAGTAGGTCCTTGTTGTTTATCTGTTTTGTATATAGTAATGTGTATCTGTTAATCCCAAACTCCTAATTTATTCCTCCCCTCCATTTCCCCTTTGGCAACCATAAATTTGTTTTCTATGTCTGTGAGTCTGTTTCTGTTTTGTAAATAAGTTCATTTGTATCATTTTTAAAAATTCCACATATAAGTAATATGATATTTGTCTTTGTCTGACTTACTTCAGTTAGTATGATAATCTCTAGTTCCATCCATGTTGCTACGAATGGCATTATTTCATTCCTTGTTATGGCCAAGTAATATTCCATTGTATATATACCACAGCTTCTTTACCCATTTATCTGTTGGTAGACACTTAGGCTGCTTCCATGTCTTGGCTATTGGAAATAGTGCTGCTATGAACATTGGGGTGTATGTATCTTTTCAAATTAGAGTTTTCTCCACGTATATGCCCAGGAGTTGGATTGCTGGATCATATGGTAACTCTATTTTTAGTTTTTTAAGGAACTTCCATACTGTTCTCCATAGTGGCTGCACCGATTTACATTCCCACCAACAGTGCAAGAGGGTTTGCTTTTCTCCACACCCTCTCCAGCATTTATTATTTGTAGACTTTTTGATGATGGCCTCTCTGACCGGTGTGAGGCGATACCTCATTGTAGTTTTGATTTGCATTTCTCTAATAATTAGCAATGTTGAGCACCTTTTCATGTGCCTGTTGGCCATCTGTATGTCCTCTTTGGAGAAATGTCTATTTAGGTCTTCTGCCCATTTTTTGATTGAATTGTTTAAGCTGTATGAACTGTTTGTATATTTTAGAAATGAAGCTCTTATCAGTCACATCGTTTGCAAATATTTGCTCCCATTCCCTAGGTTGTCCTTTCATTTTATTTATGGTTTCCTTCACTGTGCAAAAGCATATGTTTGATTAGGTCCCATTTGTTTATTTTTGCTTTTATTTCCTTTGCCTTGGGAGACTGTGATTGGATCTCAGACCCTTAGTGAGCCTCTGGACTTGGGATTGCACAAGTGTATCTCAGGTTCTTTCTCCTCCCTTGGGTAGGACAGGGCGGCTAGAGTGGGCTGAAGTTGGGTATTTCCCTTCCTCCAGGTCAGTGTCTTGATAAAATCTCAATAGGTTTAGGCTTTGGTGAAATAGTTTCTCCTGAAGACAGACCTTATTAAGAAGAAATGGATGCAGTGGTAAATTTCAAAATGAGTACTTTTTCCCTCCCCCTTCTGGATGCAAGAGGAGATTTTCCTCCCATATTAACTGTGAGAACCTTGTAGAGGTCCTAGAGGTAAAACTCACCAGTGCGGAAAGTTTTTAACTTTTAGACTCATCCCCTCTGAGCCTCCAGCAATTTGTCAATTACAGTTCAGGTTTTCCTACCTCAGCACTGGTTCCTGCAGAGGTTTCTGCTCTGGTAAGTTGTGATTCTTTGTACCTGCATGTCTGTCTCTCCAAGATAGCATTTTGCTCTACGGCCTCACCTCTCTAGCAAATCTAAGAAGAGTTGTTGATTTTTCACTTTGTTCAGCTTTTTACTTGTTAGGATGCAGTAGTGATTTTCAAGCTCCTTAAGTGCCAGACTGCAAACAGCACGTATATTTTCTTTATTTCCCTATTAATTGTCATTTCAAGAAAAGAACCCAGTAACCAAGCAACAATCTACATATGTAGTTAAAGTGCAAGAAAATAGATATGGGGTCTACATCTTGTTACATGAAGTCAGGGAGTTAATTGTCCTTGAAGAGTAGCATTTCTGCATGTAGCCAAGACAGGAATATAGGTGAAAGGGGAAAAAACTAGGTGAAAGGGAACATTATACCGAAACCTGAGCTGAATTACCATATTTTAGAATATGTCACCACCCTTTTGCTAAAATCCATATGATTTAAATAGCACCATGACAGTCCCAGTTTGACGACCTAGCGTTAAAGGAGGGACTAATGATGTAAGCCTTGATGTCTGCCCAAGAATGAGGAAGAAGGTGGTCTTCTCCCCTCCCCACGTTTTTTTGATTATAAAAATGTAGCCCTCTTTGTTCTCTGGCTTGCTCCCTCTCCTGCCCGCTTGTATCTGTCGCAAGCATCCTATGCTAATAAACTCACTCTTTGCCTCACACTGAATTCTTTCTTCATCGAGATAAAAGAACCTGAGCTTCAGTAAGTCCTGACACCAGGTGAATGGTTTCAATTAAAAGACAGTTGGTTCAAGTCCCCTCCTAAGTCAGGGGTTGTGGGTTCAAGTCCCAACCTGAGGTGAAGCTGGGTTCAAGTCACATCTGAGAAGGAGTGCGGCCTCAGTAGGAACCCACTTCCTGATTCATAGATGGTGGACTTCTTTTTGCTGTGTCTTCACAAGAAGGGGAAGGGAGATCTCTGGGACCTCTTTTAAAAGGGCACTAACTCCATTCATGAGGGCTCTGCCCTCAGGACCTAATCACCTCCCAACAGCCCCACCACCAAATACCATCACACTCAGGGATTAGGTTTCAACGTATGAATGTTGGGGTGATACATTAAGGCTATAGCAATATGAATTTAATATATATTAAATATACATAATTATATTTAATATCATTAAATATATAATATATGTTTTATATATTAGTATATAAAAAACAATTTAATATAAATGCTGTTTATGTTTGAACTGCTGATAAGTAACATTAGCTAAGCAAATTAATTTGGTGGATAAGATTGCTTTAGAGTAGCACTCGCAATCTTTGTCATATCATGGCACACATAGAAAATAAAAGTATTCATGTATAACTGATTCACTTTGCTATACAGCAGAAACTAATACAACATTGTAAATCAACTCTACTCCAATAAAATTTTTTAAAAAATAAGAAAATAAAAGTATTCTTACAAGAACCAGCCAGTGAGTGACTCACATCTCCAGGGCTGAAGGCTTCAATTTCTAGGTCCTCTTGTCAACTGCATGCTGCACCATTTGGGAAACTCTTGCTTTAAGCGTAACGTTTAAAACACTAAAGAGAACAATCTGTTTGCCTAGACCTATTTGAATGGCTGGCTCCCAAGGACTATAGATTGCTGAGGACAAGAAGGGAAAAAAATGATGTGGAGAAAAGATATAATCGACAATTTCCCATCATCAGGAAAAGCCCTCCCCAATCTGCTCTCAGCCTGTCTTTCCCATCTCAGGTCCCCACTCCTGCCCCAGACCTTACAGAAGTCTCCACCTGGCTGAGGATATGCTGGTGCCTCTCCCACCTGCCCTAAATCTTACCAGTTCTTTGTCCATTAGGTCCAGGCTGTAGCCAGGAAGGTATTTACATGCCCTCCCCCATGCTCCTGGGGTTTTTGGCCCATAGCACTGCATTTGAGCTTCTGACCTAGAATTTTAAAGTTTGAAGTCATCTCAGAGATTGAGTGCAACCTTTGATTTCCAGGTGAAACACATGGGCCCAGACAGGTCGAGGGACCATGCTGACCACAGCACCAGTTGGGGGCAGCCTTGGGACATAGGTGTCCTGGTTTCCTCCTCTTTCCACTACCCGGTTTCATCTCTCTTATGCTAATGATGACTCTTGATAATTTATTGAGAGGTGAGAACTGACTCACTGGAGAGTCTATATGATCTAGCAACAGCCAGATGGTCCTTAATAAAACATTAATAAAGCAAAAGCAGATGGCATTTAATAAAGTATTATATAAACATGCCTGAGAGCCATCAAAAGCATTTTTTCTGGACTCCCTAATAGTGGAGAATTGTCAGACAAGACATGAAAGAGGAAATCAGCCTCTAAATTGTGATCTGAGAAAATGTTTTAGGTTCTTGTGCATATTATGGATAATAAAAGATTTTAAATGTAATTTTATCTCAGATTTCTTAGCCTTATAATGACTATGTTTTGTGGCAATTTTAGAAGAAATGACAAAAGCTTTAGTAGAAACAAAAGGAGGTCCCTACAATTTCGTCCTCCCTTGAAAATCCAGCCCAAGCAAACTTCCTCACTTCCTTAGAAAAAGAGATTTCTAGAAGGCATAAAAATAATATATTTTAATATCAGGGTAATAGAAATCATTACATTGGATTGCAGGGGTTGTTTTAGGAATCACTATTCCAGACAGCTTTCAAGAACAGAAGAAATAACTATCTATTTTGAGTGAGTGAATATTAATTAACATGAAGGTGAAAAGCTGAACTTTCAGGATTGTGTTTAAATGTTTGACTTCTCCCAAAATTCACCTGTCAGGCAGTAATCAAAAGTTAAGGCTTGGACTGAGACCTGAGACCTTAAATCCTAGTATCAATTGTGCCAGACTTGTAGGCTGCCTCTTGAGGATTGTTTGGTTTTGTTTTGTTTTGTTTTCCATCTGTAAAATAGGGATAATAATACTTTATAGAGTTGTACAAAGAGTCGATGAAATAATGTTTATTAAGGACCATGCTGGATACAAAGTAAGCATTCAAAAAAATGTAGCAATTATAGATATCAGAACCTGGTGCCAGCTCTTCTAACTAAACTAAAAGTAGCAAAGTTGCAAAATAGTGGTTTCCTTTTTGTAAACCTCCCATGTATCTTTCAACTGCCTGATCAAACACTGCTCTGCAGAAAGGATATCAACATTTATGCTTTAACGTGATTGTTTGTCTCATCTACCTGTGACTTCCTTTAGGGATATCTACATTTCAAGCATATTTCTGATTCTAGAATGTGAGGCTTATTTCATAGCTGGGGGGAATGTTTGGCATTGCCCTATGTGGGCAGGGCATTTTTTTGGTGAGGAGAGAGAGCAATGAGAAATGGAATCTAGAGAGATTTCAAAGATGTTTGTTGTTCTTTCATGGATCCTTTGCCACAAGGTCCTTGGTCAAAGGCTAGTCTTTCGAGGACACATTTCCCTACAATTTTCCCTCCCAAGTCAGAATTACTGGGCTCTTTTTAAACTTTTTCAGCAGGTCACTCCTCTAGTAGTTGTGAGCTTTTTAAGGGCAGAGAATGCCTTTATTCAGGTACATAGTGGGCACTCAGTGATGTTTGTAAAATGGAATGGAATTCCAAGGAACCTGAAAATTATGACAGCTACCATTTCAAGTATCTACTGGGTGCCAGATGAATCACAGTCATCATGTGAGTTAGGTGTTATCATCTCCACTTTACAGATGAGAAAACTGAGGCTTGGAGGAGTAGTAAGTGCAACTAAGAGGCAGAGATGGGACCCAAACTTAGTGCTTGTGCCAGCTCCAAAATCATGAAACTGCCAAGTCTTAATCAGCCACCTAAGTGACTCTGGGATTTGCCTGTTTGGTTGGTTTTCAGTGTGTGTATTAGTCAGGGCTCTCCAGAGAACAAAACCAATAGGATATGTCTATATGGATATACAGATATATCCATATAGGTATATAAAATTTTCTGGGAAAAATTTTCTGTATATCTATATAGATATACAGAGATATAGCCTATTGATTCTGTTTGGTTCTATATATAGATATATAGATTATATCTTTATATGAGGAGATTTATTATAAGAATTGGCTCACATGATAATGGAGACTGAGGGTCCCAAGATCTGCCATCTATGATCTGGAAAACCAGGGAAGCCAGAGGTATAGTTCAGTCTGAGTCTGAAGGCTGGAGAACCAGGAGCACCAATGTCTGAGGACAGGAGAAAATGGATGTCCCAACTCAGGTAGAGAGAGCAAATTTCCCTTCCTCTACCTTCGTGTTCTGTTCAGGCCCTCAAGAGATTGGATGATGCCCACCCGCATTGGTGAGGGTGATCTTCTTTACTCAGTCTACAGATTCAAATGCTAATCTATTTCCAGAAAACCCTCACACACACATGCAGAACACTGTTTTACCAGCTATCTGGGCATCCCTTAACCCAGTCAAGTTGACACATAAAATTAACCATCACAGTGTTGATGTTTTTATTGCTTTTAATATGTGAACATTAGCAGAGGAGGATGGATTTACTTTTAGAAAGTAAGCCTACTTGAATTCTGAAGTCCCTGTGTATCCATTTCCTACTGGCTGTCTAGATTTCTCAGAGAAACCCAGCCTTGCAGTGAGGTGACAGGTGCAGGTCATCTGGAAAAAAAAAAAAAAAGAGAAGCTTGAAGATTTCAAAGTATGCTATTAGAAAAAAAAAAATCCACTTCTACCAGCAGTTTGAAAGAATGTAAAATCTTTCATGGTGTCAAAGGTGCCCAGGGAGTGGCAGGGGCTGAACTTCTGAAGCCGTTTTCTCATCATTCAGACTGACAAATTTATTGCACTGGTGCTTCTAGCAATCAGTCAAGATTGAATCAGGTGCCAAGATAATTTTTTCTTGCCAGATTGTTTTTTCCATTGCAATTAGCCTTTTTAAGGACCTCACCAAATAACAAATGTGTATTCAATTCCCACTCTCCCCCTCCAGTTAAAACTCAGCGAAGAAGTTGTATCAGTAATAATTGTTAAAGATAAAGTACCCCTCCCCCACTCTATCACCAGTTTCTCCATGTTTTCTTAGATATCCTTTAAACCCGGCACAGGATTTTAAAAGTTTTAATTTTTTCATAGTATGCATTATATAATCCAAAAATAAATGATTTAAACTAAAAACAGTTCAGCTGTCTGGGTTGCCCTAATTGGGATTCTTTATAAAAGCTTTGAGCTTGTCCTATACCTATTTGTCCAATGCCTATTTGTCCTCTAAAAGCATTTTGAAGCTGAGCCCACTACTGCTCTCAGAAACCCATTTCCTCTTTCTTCCTGGGCACCAGGACTACATCCTCCTGCCTCCCTTGTGATGAGCAGGACTGATTTCTAGGCAGAGGAAGGTACACAGGCAAAGTGCCAGGCCCATGAAACTCTCCCACGAGGGAGCCTCCAGGTTCTTTCCTTCTTGGCCTTCTGGAGATGCCCATGCCTGGCACACTTGGCGGCCTTGAATTGCAAATGGCAGAGCCTCTCCAGGCTGGTTCCTGAAGGAACAGAGACTACCCTCCTCCATCCCCTTTTCCCACACTCAGAAACTACCTTAGGTTGTTCACTGAGAAAAAATGAACTGCTGTGATGTTTGAGCCATTGTAATGTGGGGTTTTATTTGTTTTGGCAGTTCGCTTACCCTGACCCGTTGCCTTTCCTTGACCCGGCTACCTTTCCTCCTCCACCACGTTACATGCTCTAGCCAAGCCTTCCCGTGGCATCTGACCATGGAACTTCCCACACTTCCTCCTTAGTGTTTATCTGTCTGCCTTCCCAGATAGTCTCCCACGCTCCATGAGGGCATGGACCACGTTTCCCTCACTCATCAGTATATCCCCAGTTTCTAATGTAGTGCTTGGCACATAGTAGGTCCTTAATAAATATTTGTTAAATTAACAAAATGTCAGATGCACGGACTTTGCCTTTCTCTATGCTGGGGATAGCAAACTTGGACGCTGAGTAATCTTTAAGAATAATGATAATGGGGTGAGAAAAACTTGTGCTGCAATAATGTTATTCCTGAATGTTTCTAGAAACCTGACCCCTGGTGGATGACTGCTGGTCTTCATTGCAAATCTCCTTTATGCTGACAATGGTATGTGTTTCTACATGAACAATGAACAGAAAATATAGGAGTTGTTTTTTTTTTTTTAAACTAACTTTGTTTATTATTATTTGTTTGTTATTGTTATTTAATGGCATTCTCTTTCATAAAAACAAGTATAGTAGAATGAAGATGTCTGGAAACTCTTCGCTCTTTCTCCCATTGAGAGGTAGAGTGTAATTCCCCTGTCTTTGAATCTGGGCTTGCTTCAACAATAGAATGCTGTGGAAGTTACATTCTGGGTTTTCAGGGGCTAAGTCATAAGACATAGCTTCTGCTTTGTTTCTTGGAATACTTGCTTGTGGAGCCCTGAGCCTCCACGTAAGACTTCCCCTAGATCACCATGATAAAGAGGCCACATGTAAGGGGTGTGGTTGATAATCCCAGCTGAGCACTGCCTTCCAGCCCTCCCTGCCAAGGCGTTAGACATGTGGGTGCAGTCATCCATCCTCGACCTTCCAGACTAGGCAATTCACTAGCTAAATTCTGCTGAGTGATCCCAGTCAATGCCACATGATACTGAAGAATCATTGAGCTGAGCCCTGACCCACAAAATCGTGAGATGTAATAAGATGATTTTTGTTTCAAGCCACTAAGTTTTAGGGTAGTTTGTAGTGCAGTAAATAATAACTGAACAACAAATTACTTTATTTCCTTATTTGTCCAATCATATTTGCCTTGAGACTTTAAATTTGGACAATTTTGGTTGATCATTTGCTGGCCAACAAGTAAATTTCAGTTCTTCTTCTGTGTGTATCTGTACCTTGCAATTGAATAAGAGATGGTTGGGACATTGAAAGAAATGGACTGTTAATTCTGGGCCATATTTAACCTTCCTTAAGCTTTTTATTTTAGAGTGGTAACTGGTAATATGCATTGGTAATGCAGTCTCCAGTTGCAAAAAAAAAAACACTTTTGGGATTCAGGGAAGTAAATGAAATTGGTTTAAAAATATATATCAATGTATGCCAAATTTTATTTTAAGTTATGTTAGTAGCGATGTTCCTCTGGGAAGCAGTCAATATGGTAAAAGACAAAATTATACACAGGTGAAAATTTTTAGGCTCAACTTAAAAGTGACATTAACCAAAAAGTAATTAGTAAAGGAAAGGAAATGAACTTTTATTTAGGGTCTACTATGTGCTGAGTGCTTTTCGTACATCTTCTCTTTTAATCTCACTATAGGCAGTTTTTAAATGGGAAGTTAAAAATTTGCCCAAGGTCACTCAGCTGGTAAGTGGTAGGCTGGATTTGACCCACGTCTAACCGATCCAAAACCTGTGTGTTATTTCTCCACCATGGAGGCTATTTATCTAAAAGAGTGCAGGTCTCTTCAAAAGTGGCTCCCAAAGAACTTGGAAGTAGTTAACAGCAGAGCCATGCACAGCTGGTTTGTTAGCGTGTTCATTTATGAAATACACCCCAGTAATACATTTTATCAATTTTTGCTGACCTTTACATGTTGCTTATTCAGTAAGGGTCTGGGAAAAGAGTAGGAAATACACAACACCCCATAGATGTGTTTCAGCGGGTTCTATAAGTTGAAACCTAGTTCATAGAGGGAATCTTATTAAAAGCAAACACTTCCATCACTATGACCACCCCAATTTATCTCCTGCAGAATTCTGTCATAGCTCCATTTTCCTAAAGGGATACATCTACATCTACCCCATCTCATGGGGTGAGAGCATTGGGGTTGGATGATATCTTTTTATTCATTTTTTTTCCTAGTTGGGCTAAAATTCCCATCTTCCATTTGTCTGTCTGAAGTCTTCAAATACTTTAATAATAATAATAGTAATAATAATAAGCACAACTGTTCAAAAAATACAAGAGAAAAGTTGAGACTCTCAGTTTGGGCTGCGCCAGAATCCTCCTGACCCCACCCATCAGGGACAGGAAAAGTAGCCGTGGGGAAGGGGACGGAGGGAACTTTCCTAAACACATTTCATCGCTCTCTCCCAACACATACATGGTCAAACACTGCTTGGTGGGGTAACTCTTATTGTGCTTCTTATTTTCCGAAGAGTCTGTACCGTCTGGTAGTTTTAAAGCTCAGATGGTGTTGTTACCGAACCAAACTTGGATCCACTCACTCTCACGCAGTAAAGCCAAACTACTGACATTGGGTTGTGGTGAAGGAAAGTGCAGTGTTTATTTCAGGGCACAAAGCAAGGAGTTCAGGACAGCTAGTGCTCAAAACACCCGAGCTCCCCGATGGGTTTCACCAAAGCATTTTTAAAGGCCAGGTGAGGGAGGGGTGTTCCAGGGTATGCGATGGTGAGGTAACAGGGTGGTGTCACAGGGGTTAACGTTATCAATCCTTAGCTGCCAGTAGGTCTGGTCATGGTCATCAAGTAGTTAATTTCTTCCATTTGGTGGTGGTTTAAGCATCTGTAAAACAACTCAGGAAATGTGCGTCAGATACTATTCCTTCAGTACTGCTGAGAGGAGCTACAGCAGACGATGTGGGGTAGGGGGTGGGGGTCTATCCCGGGAAGGCCCCATAGGATCCTGCTCTGTTACAGTGTCAAATGATCTGGGTTTAAATCTTGGCTCTATCTCTTTTCAGCTGGGTGGGCTTCCCATCTTTTGCCTCAATTTACTCATTTGTAACTTGGACCTCCAACCAGTTGCTGTTGAGAAGTAAATGAATCCATCAATGCATGTAAGGTACTTAGAACCATGCTTGGTGACAGTAATTAGAAAGTGCTACATAAATATTAGCTGCTGATCTTATACTATCTTCCTCAAGCATTTAATTGAAAGCCAGTGGACAGGACAAAAAAATAAAGCGAAGAATTTGAAGCCATTGAGTAACTGTTGCACCAAAAATCTCAGGTACTCTGAGTTACAAGTGGTACCTATCTAGACAGAGGGCTGGGCTTATTGGTGGGAACTTCATGAACATGCTGCTTATAAGGATGTTCTTGAGGTTAATGGCCAAGGTCAGGAGACAATAATCTCTGTAACAAGTCAGAGTCATCACTGTATAATTTTGAGGACAGAGAACCAATAGCATAGATTAATGTCTCTTGACAGGGCCAAGACAGTGATTCTCTTTTTCTTCCACTGTCTAATCTCTTTGGCCAGGCAGGGGACCAAAAGGGGACCACCTTCTCTCTTGACCATTTCAAATCACTCATTCATCCAACAACCATTAATTAATTGTTGACCTACCCTGTGCCAAGTACTGCAAAGATGAGTGAGACCCCTACAGTGCAGTAGGAGAAACAAGAGGATGCATTAATTAATTCAACAATTATTTACTATCAACCATCCATCGGGTACTATGCTAGGTGCGGGGTATAGTGAACAAAACAGACAAAAGCTCCTCCCCTCGTGGAGCTGACATTCTAGGGAAGAGAAACATAATGCATGAAATAAGTATGATGTGTATAGTCTATCAGATGGTGATTAGTGCAAAGGAGATAAAGCAGGCGAGGAACTAGGGCGTGTTCCTGTAGGGTGGTGGACTGGCTGTACTTCTAATTTGAATAGTCAGGGACAACTTTACTGACAAAAATATAAGGAGGTGGGGTAACTAACCTAAGGATATGCCCAGGGCATATGGGGGCCTCGTTCCAGGCCCTGCTGAAGAACTCAATACTCCTGAGCGCAAATTCTCCGAGCTCACTCCTCCGGCCAACCCCGCCCGGCTCCAGGGGGCGGGGACGAAGCAAAGGTCCCGCCGCCCGCCCTCCTCCCTGGAGATCCCCCGCCCCGGCCCGGCCCAACCCAACCCGCGGGGCTCCTACGACTCGGCAGGCGCCGGGCGCGGGGCGCGAGGCTGCGGGGAGGTAAGTGCGGGCGGCTCGGCTCGGCTCGGCTCGGCTCGGCTCCGGATCCGGCCCTGACCTTGGGGAGCCGAGCCCGCGCGGCTCTTTCTCTAGGGGACACCCTCCCGTCTGCCCCTTAGTCCTATGGGGGTCGAATGGGTGGGCTGCCCGCAGCTGGACCGCCGGCCCCATGGCGTCCCCTCCTCGTCCGCGTTCCCAGCCCCCGTCTCTGTCCCCCCAACCCCTTTCCCATCCCCTCTCCTCCCCCTTCCCACTGCCACTTCCTTCCCTGGCTGTTGCTAGGGCAGCGGGTACCTACTGTCCTCCCCCCCACCCTTTGCGCCCTCTCCCCACTTCTTCATTCTTTGTCTTCCGGTTTCTCCTCCGGGTGCGCTAGGCTCTCCGTGGCCGGGCGCTGGGGTGCTTATGTGCGTGGAAGGAAGGCGGGGGCCGGCGTGGAATTCACTCTCTGGGGCGGACCAAGTCCCCATCCCTGGGGTACGGGATACTGGGCCCCGAGCTTGTGGAGGAGGCCAAGCCCCTCGGGAGTTCTCGGCCTGGGTGGGATGACATCACCGCTGCTCACGGGGCCTCAACGTGCGGATCCCAGACCGCTTCCCATCTGCACCTGACCGGGAAAGACCAGAGGGCGGTCTTAGAAAGGCGCTGGTCGTAGAGTGTTCAAAAAAACCTCTCATTGAGAGTCTACTCTGTTCAGAGGACCATTCAGAGGGACGGATGCCTTGGGATCGATGCCTTTAAGAGATAGACAGTCTAGTTGGAGTGGAATGAAATATTGCTGTTAGGTCAGAGAAACAGCTGAATAAATGTAGAGTAAATTAATCGTTTTCCAAAGCCACCGCCAATGAACTCTTCTCATAAAGGAAAACAGCCGGGAGAAGATGAGCCCAGGCAATTAGAGAGATCTGAGAAATGCGGCCCAAGCCCCCATCTGCTGCCCTTAGCTCGCCTGCTTTAGGAGGAAGCCTTATGGTTTTCAGAAGTGCTTTTCTTTTTGTTCTTTTTGAACCCTCAAGGGGACCAGAGGGTTCTTTATTCTTAATCAGTCTCCTGTTATCCACCCCACTTTCTAAAAGCCTTTGCTGCCTTGCCCTGACTCCTTTTTCAGTCTCATGCCTGTCTTGTGACCATCGTTTGTTTTTTATTTCAGATTTTTATTTTAGAAAGAAATGATGGAGTACCTTGTCTTTAATTTGCCTTCTTGTTATAAAAATGAAGGTACTGGGCTGTAAGCATGGGAAGATACAGAAGGATGACACCTGTTTTAATTTAATAGACTCAATTTCACTTTGTTATTTAGAAAACTAAATTCAAAATGTGCTGAGGTTGTTAGGAGATAAGTACTAACAGCGGTGTCTCATTTTCCTAGATAATGAAGAAATAACGTGTTTTACAGCCGTGGTTTTTGCTTCCACCATAACTGAAGTTTACCCTTTTGAGCACATTTTCTCACTTTATAAAACAAATTATATGTAGTCCAAATTCAAACAAACAAGCAAACAAACAAAACCTGACCGGGGAGTCGGCAGAGCAGGGTGGTCCAGGGCTCAGGCTTGGGAGGCAGGTGGACCTGGGTTGGAATCTGGGCTCAGCACCATCTCTCTACTTGACATTCAGTGCCTTCTAGTCAAAGACCTCTGGCAACACAGGTGGAGTTGAAGGGGATGGGTCATTACTGGCTGAATGAGGGAGACTTCGCTCCATGGGGAATCCTGGGCATCTCCGTAACTGAGTGCAGAAAGGAGTTAACAGAATTTGGGCTTGTCGGCGATTTGGGGGAGAGTTTAAGGAGATAGGACTTTGCTCTGGATTGGATGCTGTCAGAAAGTGGGGGAGATTCTCTGGAGTATCTTCGTAAATCTTGTCTGAAAGGAGTGAGGCTAAAACTGCGGTTGGCTGAGAACCGCAGTCACTTGTGTTTAGGGTTGGTGGGGATGGTGGGAGTGTTTGGTCATTTTTGTGGTTTGGGCAGTGTTCGTATTTTGTCTGTGGTCAGATAAGACTATGAGAGGTCTTGTTTTGGTCTTGATTTATCATGACCACAGAGTCCCCTTGCCAGTTGTCGACGTTCTGTGGTGGTGTTCCTGTTCACCAGGAAAACGCCAGGCCGGTGCCAGCAACCCCAGGGCTAGCTGATGGTACCAGGCAGGCTCTTGGATGAGCAGCAGGGCTGCTGCTTTTTTTCTTGTGATCTTGGGCAAGTTCCTTAACATCTTTGAACTTTAGTTTCCACATCTGTAAAATGTGGACAGTGCCTACTCAGGGGTTGTTGTGGAGATTAAATGAGCAAATGTGTAGAAAGGACTTAGCCCAGTACCTGGCACACAGCAGGTACACGATATACAGTTGCCCCCCCGCCCTTTTAGTGGATTTCGATGTTCAGGTCTCTTTCCTAGAACTGTTCATGCAGAGGCCCAGTGATCAACTAGAGCTGCTCCAGAGAAGAATCCTGAATTGGGTATTAGGAAGAAGCGGGTCCTGTGCAGCTCAAAGATGTGATCATTCCATCACTCTGAATCAGTCTTGAGGATGGACACGAGTGATTGTAGTATCTTCTTATGCTATCATTACCTTGGCAACTATTTTTACGACTGTTTGTTTACGAGTGTTTGTTTTACTCTTTGTTCCCAGGAGCCAGTGGTCCCAGTTGGCCATGTGCTCTTCTGACTTTGTGTTGTTGTCTTGCTTTCTTGGTCTCTTCCTCTTATGTCTTTTGTCCAGGAGTCTCATTCGAGCTTGTATATCCTTACCACCTTCACTTTGGCTCTCTGAGTTCTAATCTGCTTCGAGCTGGGACGCCACATAGGCAGACAAGTAGGAACTGTTTGCTGATGGAATTTTTCAGGCCCCAAATGAGAGAGCCCAGGATCTTCGGTACAGCTGTGAAGTGTAGTGGGGTTTTAGGCCATGCGCGTTTTGAGCTTGGTCTCTCATGAGGCCATTTTCGTCTACTTCCAGGTTGGAGCATTTTGGAAATTTGAATCTGAAGTCTAACTTCTAGTTGAGACATTATTGTGCTTGTCTGTGCCAGGCAACTTGGGTTCTAGGTCCTTTGGTGGGCCCTGGACATATTATTTAATCTTTCCTGGCTGGACAGTTACTTTAGAAGTTTGAGAATCAGACAACAGCTTATTGGCTCCCAATGCCACATGATAAACTGTATTGTATTAAATTTCTAGCATATATTGTACTTCGGCTCATCTCTCTATTCTGTTGAAAGATCCTAGGAATAAAGGAAAAAAACAATAGAAAATGGGCTAAGGACACAAACAGTTAAGAAAAAGACTTTAAACAAAAGGTGCTTGACTTCACTTGTATTAAAATAACATGACTTAAAACTATACTGAGGGACTTCCCTGGGTGGCACAGTGGTTAAGAATCTGCCTGCCAGTGCAGGGGACATGGGTTCAAGCCCTGGTCCGGGAAGATCCCACATGCTGTGAAGCAGCTAAGCCCGTGCTCCACAACTACTGAGCCTGCGCTCTAGAGCCCGTGAGCCACAACTACTGAGCCCACGCACCACAGCTACTGAGCCCGCTCGCCACAACTACTGAAGCCCGTGTGCCTAGAGCCCATGCTCCGCAACAAGAGAAGCCACCACAACGAGATGCCCGCGCACTGCAACGAAGAGTAGCCCCCACTCGCCGCAACTAGAGAGAGCCCACGCACAGCAACGAAGACCCAATGCAGCCAAAGATAAATAATTAATTAAAAAAGAAAACAAAAGATATTGGCAACTGATCTACACGACCCCACCAAAAAACCAAAAAAACAGAAAACTACACTGAGATACCAGTTCTCACCTATGAGACTGAAAAAAAAAATACAAAAGGTTGATACCATACTCTGTTGCTGAGACTGATACTTTCATACCTTATTGGTGAGACTGCAAGATGGTACAACCTGTAAATTATAGATACATTTACCCATTGGTCTAGCAATCCCTCTTCTAGAAATCTCCCTTCAGATACTCTTGCCCATGTAGGAAGAAGACATACATTCAGGAGTATTTAGTGTGGCATTTTTATAATAATAAAAATTTAGAAATTACCCAAGTGATCAGCAGTACTGGACAGGTTATAAGCAATGGTACATCCATGTGAAGGGGTACTATGAAGCTGTATTATGCAGAAGGTTCTAACCATGGAAAGATCTCCAGGATATATTGCCACATGACAGAAAGTAAGATGCAGAAAAGTGTGTACACTCCTTTTTACTTGTATTTGTATAAAGAAACATGAAGGTGATATACCTGAAGGGGAGAGGGGTGAAAAGGTAGATGGGACCTGGGTAGGAATGGAATTTCTCAGTGTATATCTTTTTCCATAGTTTAGATATTAGAGCCATGTAAAGGTACTGTGTATTCAAACATAGTAATTAAAAAAAAAAAGCCTCTAACTTTACCTTCACAAGGAGAATATTCTGAGTTCCTTTTCTGAATAAGCCTGATTCTTATAAAAACCTCCAAAGCAATAGCCACTTCCATGAACTCTTTTTAAAGCAGCCTACATGTCAAGAGGCCGTATTTGATGCTAGATTGAAAAAGAAAACTAAAAATTAATTTAGGAGTTCCCTTTCCTCATTCTCTAATCTCTCTGGGGAGGATTGGTGTCTTTACTAAGGCTTTGTTGCCCATAGCAGATGGGTTTGGGTTTTGTTATTTTATTATTTTTTAACGGCAAGCCTGATTTGCCTTCTTCAGAAACCTGTTTAATCTGAAGGCAAGTTAGTGAACTCCCTTCCAGGTAGTCCCAGGAAAGAATAAAAACCACAAAAATGGAGATCCTGATAACCATGGTGAACTGAGGCAGGTTCTGCTGTGGCTCTTCTCTTGGACAAGCAGGGTAAAATCCCCCAGGTCGTTGGGGAGACCTTATTTTGTTAAAAGTTCTTTCCTTGTGTTTGACAAAATAAACCTTACACCTTATCCTAGATGCACTCTTCAGCAGTTACTGTCTTACTGTCCCCAGCAGTCTGCTTCCTTCTGGATCCCTCTCTTGGTAGCTGGTGTCTCCATCTCATCAGCCGACCCAGGCCTGAGCTAGCTGCAGGCCAAGCTGGGGAGTCTCCTCTCTTTCATCAGCACCCTCACATCCAACCAGACTTCTGGGGAAACCACCAAACCAGCATCTTTTCTACCCTTACACTACCGACATAGTTCAGCATCACTGTGTGTTGTCTAATTGTTCCCTTCCAGCTGGTTTCCTATTTTGCTTCCAGAAGATCTTTCTAAGTGACCGCTCTGATCACGCTGCTCCCTATATAACCCCTCGAGTGGCTCCTGCTGCCCTGGTCCCCCAGAGGAGGCATAGGCCTTCAGGACCAGGACTGAGGCCTCTTCATCCTTATCCTTTGTGCTTCCCCTCTCTAGAACCTGGCAGTCCAGTGCGGGAACCAGTCCCAGAGCTTGCAAAGCAACTCTCGGTCTGTCAAAGAATTGGTGATGGGCATATCTACACAAAACCATGTCTCCTGGACATCATGACCTTGCTGGTCCCAAATCTTGCCTTGTATACCGATTGAATAAATATTTTGATAAATGAATAAATGAGTGCTCTGATACAAGAACAGGGTTAGTTGGCTATACAATAATATAAGAAAAGGTACTTTAGAGAAGAACTAGTGATAGTAAAACAATTTTTTTATGCCCTTGAGAAGATTCATGGTAAAGAAAAGTGGGTTGAACTAGTTAACATCTAAGATTATCTCAGCTCTTAAATTCTATGATTTTGTTATCTATATGACTGCCAGACACCAGGGTACAAATATAAATAAAACACAGTTCTTGTTCATTAGACATTTTAACCGTTGACTATGGATAGTTTTAAAAAAATCTTTCAATTCGTGCTTTTTTTGAGTAATAATGATTATGTGTGTGCACACATGTATATATTCATATGCATATGTACAGCTATGAGCAGTTTATATATTGTGAATTGTTTATAACCTTTGCCCATGTATCTACTACAGCATTTTTAAAACTTGATGTGGTTTGTAAAGGTTTTTTGTATATGTTAAATACTCTGGTTCTTTGTTTTATAAGTATTTTCTCAGTTTGCCATTTGTCTTCCTAAAGGCCTTTCTCATCCTACAGTTGTACAGATATTTGTTTGTATTTTTTTCTAGTACCTTTATGGTTTCATTTTTCCTTAAAAACACTCTAATCCATTGAGGATTTGCTCTTGTGTATGGCATGAGTTAGGGATCTGACTTTATTTTTTTCCAGATGTTTAGCCAGTTGTTCTAACACCATTTATTGAATAGTATATACATCTTCCACTGAATATAGTACTTTTATATCTTCCAACATGTCTCTTTTTTTTTCCCTCCGGCTGAAGAGTGACTGGGCTTTCAAATCTGGGGTTAAAAGTAATAGCTAGTCACTTCCCATTTATGAACAAGGGGACATCACACAGTGTAGAGAAAAAACACATTTGACCCTTCAAAGAAGTGGTCATAAGTAAGATACAAATTGGGGTAGTCAGTATGCTGTTCAACAGATATTCCCAGGTCTCTGCCTTCCAAATACTTGGTAGGATTGTATTTCCTGACCATCGTGGTTGGCTGAGGCCATCTGCCTAGTTCTGGCAAATTGTGAGTGGACGTGACGTGTGTCAGTTTTGGGCCAGAGCATTTAATTGCTGGTGTGAGGCTTTTCAGAACTCTCTTTCCCGTTGGCTGATGACATGATATTCAGGATGGCGGCTGCCCCTTCAGCCTGGATCCCTGAATGACTACGAGGAGCAAAGCCTTCCTGTCCTCCCGTATTGGACGTGTAGTGTGAGCACTAAATAAACCTTACTGGTTATAAGCCACCGAGATTTGGAGGCATAACCTAGCCTGTCCTGATTTATATACATATTCTCTTTCAGTATTTCAATTTGATTTTTTAGACATCAACGGAACTCAAACTAGAGGCTTCTCTAAGGAGAAGGTATTCTTTTCATGTATACTGATTGATACTAGGGAGAAATAAGGTAATTTTAGAAAAAAGTCACGAAATAACAACTTCCTATATATATTTGTTTTCAGGTAATCTGGAGCTCTCAAAATGTTTGCCAAAGCAACAAGGAATTTTCTTAGAGAAGTTGATGCTGGAGGTCACCTGATCGCTGTATCAAACTTGAATGACTCTGATAAATTACAACTTCTAAGTCTGGTGACCAAAAAAAAGAGATTGTGGTGCTGGCAGAGACCCAAGTACCAGTTTTTATCTGTCACCCTGGGAGATGTACTCACAGAAGACCAGTTGCTGAGTCCAGGTATGTTTCTTTGGTTATATTCTGCAACTAGTTCCAGAACAGGAGATGATTCTTCTTTTAGACACATGTTGTCTTGAGTGATTCTAAGGTGATACCTTATAAGCAATTCTCCTGTTTCTTTGCCTGCTGTTTTAAAAACGTATCCTTTTGTAAAATGAGAAAATTCTGCAGGCCTGACATGAAAAGGTATAGCTTAATATTTGAGAAATAATATTGCAGTTTTGGTATAAAAGTACAACATGCTCATTTGTAGGTGTTGTGGCCCCTCAGCATAAGTGGGCTGGTTCTACCTCCCCAAATTTGGTTTGGTATTGAGGTTGATGATGCCATGTACACATCAGGAGGGTGTGAAAAGTTTTATTACTCACAAAATGAAGCTTTTCTGGGGACAGCATGGCAGGTTCCCAAGCCTGGTCCAAAAATAGCTAGAGAGAAGGAGGGGCTAAGAGATGGGCTCAGTTTCTCTAGTGAATAGGAGGTGTGGTGAGGGTTCTGCATGTAGGCTGGGGCTTACAAGGTTTCAATTTCCTGCCGGTGCCAATGGAGGGAGCACCTGGGGTTTCTTACCCTATTGCCCAGATGTGTAACAGAAAGGAAAGAGGGGCTGGTGGGCTTGAAACATTAAACATCAAAAATGGGGGGGTTTGACTCATTATTACAGAGGAGTATTTATAAAATATAGAAAGGCAAGAAAACAAATCAACAAAAATTCCTCCATCAAGTGTTAATTCCCATTAACACTTGGATTGTATCTTTTCTTTCTCTGCATCTAATTTTTTAAAAACAAAATTGGAAACATACTACATGTAATTTTTATATACTCCTCATTTATTTTTTATTTAACCTTATGTGTTTTCCTTCATGGGTTTAAATATTTCTTAGTACTGTTTTCAACAGTGTGTATGCACCCTAATTTGCTTAACCAGTCCAATTTACTGCTTCATAAATAAGGCTGCAATGAATATTGTTATCTGAATTTTTGTTGTTGTTTTTGTTTTTCCTTTAAGCAATTGCTTTAGCATAGATTCTTTTTTTAATTAAAATTTTGTTTCTTATTTTTTTTTAACGTCTTTATTGGAATATAATTGCTTTACAATGTTGTGTTAGTTTCTGTTGTATAACAAAGGGAATCAGCTATATGTATACATATATCCCCATATCCCCTCCCTCTTGGCGTCTCCCTCCCACCCTCCCTATCCCACCCCCCATCCCACCCCTATAGGTGGTCACAAAGCACCAAGCTGATCTCCCTTTGCTATGCAGCTGCTTCCCACTAGCTATCTATTTTACATTTGGTAGTGTATATATGTCCATACCACTCTCTCACTTCGTCCCAGCTTACCCTTCCCCCTCCCCATGTCCTCAAGTCCATTCTCTAGGTCTGTGTCTTTATTCCTGTCCTGCCTCTAGGTTCATCAGAACCTTTTTTTTTTTTTTTTAGATTCCATATATATGTGTTAGCATACGGTATTTGTTTTTCTCTTTCTGACTTCACTCTGTATGACAGACTCTAGGTCTGTCCACCTCACTACAAATAACTCCATTTCATTTCTTTTTATGGCCGAATAATATTCCATTGTATATATGTGCTGCATCTTCTTTATCCATTCATCTGTCAATGGACACTTAGGTTGCTTCCATGTCCCGGCTATTGTAAATAGTGCTTCAGTGAACATTGTGGTACATGTCTCTTTTTGAATTATGGTTTTCTCGGTATATGCCCAGGAGTGGGATTGCTGGGTCATATGGTAGTTCTATTTTTAGTTTTGTGAGGAACTTCCATACTGTTCTCCATAGTGGCTGTATCAATTTACATTCCCACCAACAGTGCAAGAGGGTTCCCTTTTCTCCACACCCTCTCCAGCATTTATTGTTTGTAGATTTTAATTTTTTTTAGATTGGGAGTGTTTTATTTTTATTATTTATTTATTTATTTATTTATGGCTGTGTTGGGTCTTCATTGCTGTGCGCGGGCTTTTCTCTAGTTGCGGCGAGGGGAGGCTACTCTTCGTTGCGGTGCGTGGGCTGCTCATTGCGGTGGCTTCTCTTTTTGCGGAGTACAGGCTCTAGGCACATGGGCTTCAGTAGTTGTGGCACGTGGGCTCAGTAGTTGTGGCTCTAGGGCTCTAGAGCACAGGCTCAGTAGTTGTGGCGTGTGGGCTTAGTTGCTCCGTGGCATGTGGGATCTTCCTGGACGAGGGCTCTAACCCGTGTTGCCTGCATTGGCAGGCGGATTTTTAACCACTTTGCCACCAGGGAAGTTCCGTGTTTGTAGATTTTTTGATGATGGCCATTCTGACTGGTGTGAGGTGATACCTCATTGTGGTTTTGATTTGCGTTTCTCTAATGATTAGTGATGTTGAGCATCCTTTCATGTGTTTGTTGGCAATCTGTATATCTTCTTTGGAGAAATGTCTCTTTAGGTCTTCTGCCCATTTTTGGATTGGGTTGTTTGTTTTTTTTGATATTGAGCTGCATGAGCTGCTTGTGTATTTTGGAGATTAATCCTTTGTACGTTGCTTCATTTGCAAATATTTTCTCCCATTCTGAGGGTTGTCTTTTCATCTTGTTTATGTTTCCCTTTGTTGTGCAAGAGCTTTTAAGTTTCATTCTGTCCCATTTGTTTATTTTTGTTTTTATTTCCATTTCTCTAGGAGGTGGGTCAAAAAGGATCTTGCTGTGATTTATGTCATAGAGTGTTCTGCCTATGTTTTCCTCTAAGAGTTTGATAGTGTCTGGCCTTACATTTAGGTCTTTTAATCCATTTTGAGTTTATTTTTGTGTACGGTGTTAGGGAGTGTTCTAATTTCATTCTTTTACATGTAGCTGTCCAGTTTTCCCAGCACCAGTTATTGAAGAGGCTGTCTTTTATCCGTTGTATACTCTTGCCTCCTTTGTCAAAGGTAAGGTGACCATATGTGCCTGGGTTTATCTCTGGGCTTTCTATACTGTTCCATTGATCTATATTTCTGTTTTTGTGCCAGAACCATACTCTCTTGATTACTGTAGCTCTGTACTATACTCTGAAGTCAGGGAGCCTGATTCCTCCAGCTCCATTTTTCTTTCTCAAGATTTCTTTGGCTATTTGGGGTCTTTTGGTTTCCATACAAATCATAAAACTTTTTGTTCTAGTTCTGTGAGAAATGCCATTGGTAGCTTGATAGGGATTGCATTAAATCTGTAGATTGCTTTGGGTAGTATAGTCATTTTCACAATGTTGATTCTTCCAATCCAAGAACATGGTATATCTCTCCATCTGTTGGTATCATCTTTCATTTCTTTCATCAGTGTCTAATAGTTTTCTGCATACAGGTCTTTTGTCTCCGTAGGTAGTTTTATCCCTAGGTATTTTATTCTTTTTGTTGCAATAGTAAATGGGAGTGTTTTCTTAATTTCACTTTTAGATTTTTCATCATTACTTTATAGGAATGCAAGAGATTTCTGTGCATTAATTTTGTATCCTACTACTTTACCAAATTCATTGATTAGGTCTAGTAGTTTTCTGGTGGCATCTTTAGGATTCTGTATGTATAGTATCATGTCATCAGCCAACAGTGACAGTTTTACTTCTTCTTTTCCAATTTGTATTCCTTTTATTTCTTTTTCTTCTCTGATTGCCGTGGCTAGCACTTCCAAAACTCTGTTGCATAATAGTGGTGAGAGTGGACATCCTTGTCTTGTTCCTGATCTTAGAGGAAATGGTTTCAGTTTTTCACCGTTGAGAATGATGTTTGCTGTGGGTTTGTCGTATATGGCCTTTATTATGTTGAGGTAGGTTCCCTCTATGCCCACTTTCTGGAGAATTTTTATCATAAATGGGTGTTGAATTTTGTCATAACCTTTTTCTGCATCTATTGAGATGATCATATGGTTTTTCTTCTTCAATTTGTTGATACGGTATATCACATTGATTGATTTGCGTATATGAAGAATCCTTGCATCCCTGGATAAATCCCACTTGATCATAGTGTATGGTCCTTTTAATGTGTTGTTGGATTCTGTTTGCTAGTATTTTGTTGAGGATTTTTGAATCTATATTCATCAGTGATATTGGTCTATAATTTTCTTTTTTTGTAGTATCTTTGTCTGGTTTTGGTATCAGGTTGATGGTGGCCTCATAGAATGAGTTTGGGAGTTTTCCTTTGTCTGCAATTTTTTGGAAGAGTTTGAGAAGGATGGGTATTAGCTCGCCTCTAAATGTTTGATAGAATTCACCTGTCAAGCCATCTAGGTCTGGACTTTTGTTTGTTGGAAGATTTTTAATCACAGTTCAATTTCTTTTTTTTTAAAAATCTCATTCTAAATTTAATCAGTAGGAAAAATACGCAATAACAAAGATATTTTTTTCTTCTTATCTTTTTTTCCCCACAACTCACACACACACAGTGTATTTTATTTCTACAAGAGATAAATAAACTGACACCAAGCATTGTAAATGGATGACCACAACAAAAGCAACAATGATTGCAATTACCAAACACAAAACACACTCATACTATGTCATAATATGGACATTCAGTCCAGTAATCCTCCACTGTAACAGCTCCTTTACTTTGCAGTGAAAATTGATTTGTGTATTTTTTGCCTCTGAGTCCTTGTGGGATTTTTTTTTTTTAATTCAAACAGAAAGTCACAAAAATTATAATCATCCTCATTAGTTCACTCAGTCCCATGTAATTAATTTTTTTTTTCATCTTGATCTTTTGTTAGCACTTTTATGAATTCATCAGTTTTCCATTAGAGTTCTGAAAATGCTTATTCATTCAGTTCAGCAGTATAGTCAGTTACCAGAAGCCTGTACTTGTCAGAGTCTTTTCCATGAATTCCTTGAAGATGAAACCCTTTTATAGGAACATTTTTCCGAAAGCATCAGAGTACACCCAGAACTGTCTGTAAATGACAAAAGACTTAAAAATGACCACAGTTAAAGATTTGATGAAAGTTCATAATAATGCAGTTGACAAGGAAATTTAGTTATTTCTGAGATATATATTTTAAAGTAATAACTAGAATTATGATTTATAACATTATACCAGATTATATAAGATTTTTAGAAACTTCATGTAATGTCCGAAACATTGATATTAACATATTTGCATACAAATAACCCAAAGAAAGTTTAGTATTAGTTGTTTTTTGTTTGTTTGTTTGTTGTTTTATACTGCAGGTTTTTATTAGTCATCAATTTTATACCCATCAGTGTATACACGACAATCCCAATCGCTCAATTCAGCACACCACCATCACCACCCCACCACGGTCTTCCCCCCTTGGTGTCCATACGTTTGTTCTCTACATCTGTGTCTCAACTTCTGCCCTGCAAACCGGTTCATCTGTACCATTTTTCTAGGTTCCACATACATGCGTTAATATAAGATATTTGTTTTTCTCTTTCTGATTACTTCACTCTGTATGGCAGTCTCTAGATCCATCCATGTCTCAACAAATGACTCAATTTCGTTCCTTTTTATGGCTGAGTAATATTCCATTGTATATATGTACCACATCTTCTTTATCTATTCGTCTGTTGATGGGCATTTAAGTTGCTTCCATGACCTGGTTATTGTAAATAGTGCTGCAGTGAACATTGGGGTGCATGTATATTTTTGAACTATGGTTTTCTCTGGGTATATGCCCAGTAGTGGGATTGCTGGATCATATGGTAATTCTATTTTTAGTTTTTTAAGGAACCTCCATAGTGTTCTACATAGTGGGTGTATCAATTTACATTCCCACCAACAGTGCAAGAGGGTTCCCTTTTCTCCACACCCTCTCCAGCATTTGTTTTTTATAGATTTTCTGATGATGCCCATTGTAACTGGTGTGAGGTGACACCTCCTTGTAGTTTTGATTTGCGTTTCTCTAATAATTAGTGATGTTGAGCAGCTTTTCCTGTGCTTCTTGGCCATCTGTATGTCTTCTTTGGAGAAATGTCTATTTAGGTCTTCCACCCATTTTTGGATTGGGTTGTTTGTTTCTTTAAAATTGAGCTGCATGAGCTGTTTATATATTTTGGAGATTAATCCTTTGTCCGTTGATTCGTTTGCGAATATTTTCTCCCATTCTGAGGGTTGTCTTTTCGTCTTGTTTATGGTTTCCTTTGCTGTGCAAAAGCTTTGAAGGTTCATTAGGTCCCATTTGTTTATTTTGTTTTTATTTCCATTACTCTAGGAGGTGGATCAAAAAAGATCTTGCTGTGATTTATGTCAAACAGTGTTCTTCCTATGTTTTGCTCTTAAGATTTTTATAGTGCCCCGTCTTACATTTAGGTCTCGAATCCACTTTGAGTTTATTTTTGTGTATGGTGTTAGGGAGTGTTCTAATTTCATTCTTTTACATGTAGCTGTCCAATTTTCCCAGCACCACTTATTGAAGAGACTGTCTTTTCTCCATTGTATATCTTTGCCTCCTTTGTCATAGATTAGTTGACCATAGGTGCGTGGGTTTATCTCTGGGCTTTCTGTCTTGTTCCATTGATCTGTGTTTCTGTTTTTGTGCCAGTACCATATTGTCTTTTTTATTTATTTATTTATTTATTTATTTATTTATTTATTTATTTATTTATTTATTTATTTATTTATTTATTTATTTATTTATTTATTTATTTATTTATTTTGGCTGTGTTGGGTCTTCGTTTCTGTGCGAGGGATTTCTCCGGTTGCGGAGAGCGGTGGCCACTCTTCATCGCGGTGCGCGGGCCTCTCACTGTCGCGGCCTCTCCCGTTGCGGAGCACAGGCTCCAGACACGCAGGCTCAGTAGTTGTGGCTCACGGGCCTAGCCGCTCCATGGCATGTGGGATCTTCCCAGACCAGGGCTCGAACCCATGTCCCCTGCATTGGCAGGCGGACTCCCAACCACTGTGCCACCAGGGAAGCCCCATATTGTCTTGATTACTGTAGCTTTGTACTATAGTCTGAAGTCAGGGAGTCTGATTCCTCCAGCTCTGTTTTTTTCCCTCAAGACTGCTTTGGCTATTCGGGGTCTTTTGTGTCTCCACAAAAATTTTGAGATGATTTATTCTAGTTCCGTAAAAAATGCTGTTGGTAATTTGATAGGGGTTGCATTGAATCTGTAGATTGCTTTGGGTAGTATAGTCATTTACACAATACTGATTCTTCCAATCCAAGAACATGGTATATCTCTCCATCTGTTGGTATCATCTTTCATTTCTTTTATCAGTGTCTTATAGTTTTCTGCATACAGGTCTTTTGTTTCCCTAGGTAAGTTTATTCCTAGGTATTTTATTCTTTTTGTTGCAGTGGTAAATGGGAGTGTTTCCATAATTTCTTTTTCAGATTTTTCATCATTAGTGTACAGGAATGCAAGAGATTTCTGTGCATTTATTTTGTATCCTGCAACTTTACCAAATTCATTGATTAGGTCTGGTAGTTTTATGGTGGCATCTTTAGGATCCTCTATGTATAGTATCATGTCATCTGCCAACAATGACAGTTTTGCTTCTTCTTTTCCAATTTGTATTCCTTTTATTTCTTTTCCTTCTCTGAGTGCTGTGGCTAGGTCTTCCAAATCTATGTGGAATAATAGTGGTGAGAGTGGACATCCTTGTCTTTTTCATGATCTTAGAGGAAATGCTTTCAGTTTTTCACCATTAAGAATGATGTTTGCTGTGGGTTTGTCATATGTGGCCTTTATTATGTTGAGGTAGGTTCCGTCTATGCCCATTTTCTGGAGAATTTTTATCATAAATGGGTGTTGAATTTTGTCATAACCTTTTTCTGCATGTATTGAGATGATCATATTTTTTTCTCCTTCAATTTGTTAATATGGTGTATCACATTGATTGATTTGCGTATATTGAAGAATCCTTGCATCCCTGGGATAAATCCCACTTGATCATGGTGTATGATCCTTTTAATGTGTTGTTGGATTCTGTTTGCTAGTATTTTGTTGAGGATTTTTGCATCTATATTCATCAGTGATATTGGCCTGTAATTTTCTTTTTTTGTAGTATCTTTGTCTGGTTTTGGTATCAGGTTGATGGTGGCCTCATAGAATGAGTTTGGGAGTGTTCCTTCCTCTGCAATTTTTTGGAAGAGTTTGAGAAGGATAAGTGTTAGCTCTTCTCTAAATGTTTGATAGAATTCACCTGTGAAGCCATCTGGTCCTGGACTTTTGTTTGTTGGAATATTTTTAATCACAGTTTCCATTTTATTACTTGTGATTGGTCTGTTCATATTTTCTATTTCTTCCTGGTTCAGTCTTGGAAGGTTATACCTTTCTAAGAATTTGTCCATTTCTTCCAGGTTGTCCATTTTATTGGCATAGAGTTGCTTGTAGTAGTCTCTTAGGATGCTTTGTATTTTTGCGGTGTCTGTTGTAACTTCTCCTTTTTCATTTCTAATTTTATTGATTTGAGTCCTCTCCCTCTTTTTCTTGATGAGTCTGGCTAATGGTTTATCAATTTTGTTTATGTTCTCAAAAAACCAGCTTTTAGTTTTATTGATCTTTGCTATTGTTTTCTTTGTTTGTATTTCAATTATTTCTGCTCTGATCTTTATGATTTCTTTCCGTCTGCTAACTTTGCATTTTGTTTCTTCTTCTTTCTCTAGTTCCTTTAGGTGTAAGGTTAGACTGTTTATTTGAGATTTTTCTTGTTTTTTGAGGTAGGCTTGTATAGCTATAAACTTCCCTTTCAGAACTGCTTTTGCTGCATCCCATAGGTTTTGGATCGTCGTGTTTTCATTGTCATTTGCCTCTAAGTATTTTTTGATTTCCTCTTTGATTTCTTCAGTGATCTCTTGGTTATTTAGTAACGTATTGTTTAGCCTCCATGTGTTTGTGTTGTTTTCATTTTTTTCCCTGTAATTGATTTCTTATCTCTTGGTCGGAAAAGATGCTTGATATGATTTCAGTTTTCTTACATTTACTGAGGCTTGATGTGTGACCCAAGGTATGATCTATCCTGGAGAATGTTCCGTGCACACTTGAGAAGAAAGTATAATCTGCTGTTTTTGGTTTGAATGTTCTATAAATATCAATTAAATCTATGTGGTCTATTTTGTCATTTAAAGCTTTTGTTTCCTTATTAATTTTCTCCTTGGATGATCTGTCCATTGGTGTAAGTGAGGTGTTAAAGTCCCCCACTATTATTGTGTTACTGTCGATTTCCTCTTTTATAGCTGTTAGCAGTTGCCTTGTGTATTGAGGTGCTCCTATGTTGAGTGCATATCTAGTTATAATTGTTATGTCTTCTTCTTGGATTGATCCTTTGATCATTATGTAGTGTTCTTCCTTGTCTGTTGTAACATTCTTTATGTTAAAGTCTATCTTATCTGATATGAGTATTGCCACTCCAGCTTTCTTTTGATTTCCATTTGCATGGAATATCTTTTTCCATCCCCTCACTTTCAGTCTGTATGTGTCCCTAGGTCTGAAGTGGGGCTCTTGTAGGCAGCATATATCTGGGTCTTGTTTTTGTATCCATTCAGCAAGTCTGTGTCTTTTGGTTGGAGCATTTAATCCATTGACATTTAAGGCAATTATCAATATGCATGTTCCTCTTACCATTTTGTTAATTGTTTTGGGTTTGTTACTGTATGTCTTTTTCTTCTCTTGTGTTTCCTGCCTAGAGAAGTTCCTTTAGCATTTGTTGTAAAGCTGGGTTGGTGGTGCTGAATTCTCTTAGCTTTTGCTTGTCTATAAAGGTTTTAATTTCTCCACTGAATGTGAATGAGATCATTGCTGTGTAATCTTGGTTGTAGGTTTTTCCCTTTCATCAGTTGAAATATGTCCTGCCACTCCCTTCTGGCTTGCAGAGTTTCTGCTGAAAGATCAGATGTTAACCTTATGGGGATTTCCTTGTATTTTATTTGTTGCTTTTCCCATGCTGCTTTAAATATTTTTTCTTTGAATTTAATTTTTGATAGTTTGATTAATACATGTCTTGCCCTGTTTCTCCTTTGATCTATCCTGTATGGGGCTCTCTGCACTTCCTGAACTTGACTATTTCCTTTCCCACGTTAGGGAAGTTTTCAAGTATAATCTCTTCAAATATTTTCTCAGTCCCTTTCTTTTTCTCTTCTTTTTCTGGGACCCCTGTAATTCGAAACTTGGTGCGTTTCATGTTGTCCCAGCAGTCTCTGAGGCTGTCCTCCGTTCTTTTCATTCTTTTCATTCTTTTTTCTTTATTCTGCTCTGAGGCAGTTATTTCCACTATTTTTTGTTCCAGGTCACTTATCCGTTCTTCTGCCTCAGTTATTCTGCTATTGATTCCTTCTGGAGTATTTTTAATTTCATTTATTGTGTTGTTCATCACTGTTTGTTTGCTCTTTAGTTCTTCTCGGTCTTTGTTAAACGTTTCTTTTATCTTTTACATTCTATTTCCAAGATTTTGGATCATATTTACTAACATTACTCTGAATTCTTTTTCAGGTAGACTGCGTAGTTCCTCTTCATTTGTTTTGTCTGGTGGGTTTTTACCTTGCTCCTTTATCTGCTGCATATTTCTCTGTTTTCTCATTTTGTTTAACTTACTGTGCTTGGGGTCTCCTTTTCGTAGGCTGCAGGTTTGTAGTTCCCGTTGTTTTTGCTGTCTGCCCCCACAGGGTGAGGTTGGTTCAGTGGCTTGTGTAGGCTTCCTGGTGCAGGGGAGTGGTGCCTGTGTTCTGGTGGGTGGGGCTGGATCTTGTCCTTCTGGTGGGCAGGGCTGCATCCAGTGGTGTGTTTTGGAGTGTCTGTGAATTTAGTATGACTTCAGGCAGCCTCTCTGCTAATGGGTGGGGTTGTGTTCCTGTCTTGCTGGTTGTTTGGCATGGGGCATCCAGCACTGGAGCTTGCTGGCTGTTGGGTGAGCTGGGTCTTAGTGTTGAGATGGAGATCTCTGGGAGAGCTCTTGCCGATTGATATTACGTGTGGCCAGGAGGTTTCTGGTGGTCCAGTGTCCTGGACTTGGCCCTCCCACCTTGGAGGCTCAGGCCCAACATCCGGCTGGAGCACCAAGACCCTGTTAGCCACACAGCTCAGAAGAAAAGGAAGAAAGAAAAACAAAAACAAAAACAAAAAAACATACAGAATCCTAGGACAAATGATAAAAGCAAACCTATACAGACAAAATCACACAAAGAAGCATATACATACACACTCACAAAAAGAGAACAAGGAGAAAAAATATATATAAAAAGAAAAGGAAGAGAGCAACCAAACCAATAAATAAATCCACCAATGATAATAAGCACTAAATAGTAAACTAAGATAAACATAAAACCAAAAACAAATCAGATGCAGAGAGCAAACCCCAAGTGTAGGGTTTCTCCCAAAGTGCACTGCCTCAGTTTTGGGAATATTCGTTTCTATTCAGGTATTCTTCAGATGCAGTGTTTATCAAGTTGATTGTGGGGATTTAATGTGCTGCTCCTGAGTCTGCATGGAGAAATTTCCCTTTCTCTGTTCTCACAGCTCCTGGGGTTCAGCGTTGGTTTTGGCCCTGCCTCTGTGTGTAGGTCACCCTCAGGAGTCTGTTACTCACCCTTACAGAAGTGGATTAAAGCAGCAGCTGATTAGGGCTCTCTTGCTCACTCAGGCTGGAGGAGGGGGGCGTTTGGTAGTTATAATTGGAATGCGAGGTGAGCCTGAGGTGGCAGAGGCCGGCATGACGTTGCAACAGCCTGAGGCGCGCCGTGTGTTCTTCCGGGGAAGTTGTCCCTGGATCATGGGACCCTGGCAGTGGCGGGCTGCACAGGCTCCTGGGGGGTGTAGATAGTGACCTGCGCTTGCACACAGAATTCTTGGTGGCAGCGGCAGCAGCGTTAGCAGTTTATGCCCGTCTCTGGGGTACAAGCTGATAGTCGGGGCTTGCGCCTGTCTCTGGAGCTCTTTCAGGCGGTGCTCTGCCTTCTGTGGGCACACTGGGAAGGGATCCCCTCTCCTCACGCATCCCAAAACAAAGGTCTTGCCTCTCTGGCAGGTCCAGGCTTTTTCCTGGATTCCCTCCCGGCTAGCTGTGGCGCACTAGCCCCCTTCAGGCTGTCTTCACGCAGCCAACCCCAGTCCTCTCCCTGGGGTCTGACCTCCAAAGCCCGAGCCTCAGCTCCCAGCCCCCACCTGCCCTGGTGGGTAAGCAGACAAGCCTCTCAGGCTGGTGGGTGCTGGTCGGCACCAATCCTCTGTGCGGGAATCTCTCCGCTTTGCCCTCCGCACCCCTATTGCTGTGCTCTGCTCTGTGGCTCCGAAAGTTCCCCTGCCCAGCACTCGTCCCTGCCAGTGAAGGGGCTCCCTAGTGTGTGGAAACTTTTCATCCTTCACATCTCCCTTCCAGAGGTGCGGGTCGTGTCCCTATTCTTTTGTCTCCGTTTTTCCTTTTTTTCTTTTGCCCTACCCAGGTACTTGGGGATTTTCTTGCCTTTTGGGAAGTCTGAGGTCTTCTGCCAGTGCTCAGTAGGTGTTCTGTAGGAGTTGTTCTACATGTAGATGTATTTTTGATGTATTTGTGGGGAGGAAGGTGATCTCCATGTCTTACTCCTCTGACATCTTGAAAGTCTCCCTTTTTTCTTATTGAGATATAGTTGATTCACAATATTATATTAGTTTCAGGTGTACAATATAGTGATGCAAAATTTTTATAGATTATACTCCATTTATAGTTATTAGATAATATTGGCTATATTCCCTGTGCTGTGTATTATATTCGTATAGCTTATTTACTTTATACATAGCAGTTTGTACTTCTTAATCCTCTACCTCCATCTTACCCCTCCCCCACTTCCCTCTCCCCTTTGGTAACCACTAGTTTGTTCTCTATATCTGTGAGTCTGTTTCTTTTTTATTCTGTTCACTAGTTTGTTTTATTTTTTAGATTGTACATGTTAGTGATAACATACAGTGTTTGTCTTTCTCTGATTTATTTCACTTGGCATAATACCCTCCAAGTCCATCCATGTTGTTGCAAATGGCAAAATTTCATTCTTTTCTGTGGCTGTGTAGTATTCCATTGTGTGTGTGTGTGTGTGTGTGTGTATACCACATCTTCCTTATCCATTCTTCTGTTGATGGACACCTAGGTTGCTTCCATATCTTGGTGATTGTAAATAATGCTGCTATGAACATTAGGTTGGCATAGATTCTTAAAGATAGAATTACTGGACCAGAGGTTGGGAACTTTTCCAAGACTTTTGGTACTTATTCCTACACTACTTTTTGGAACATGGTGATATATGAAAGCACCATCAGCTCTTAATTATTGGACTAGATGATGTTTGAGTCTTCTTTCAGCCCTAAAGTTCTCTAATTTTGTGATTGCATCTCTTCCTTAAAGGGGAAAAGTGATAGAGGAGATAATTTGAGTTGACAAATAATCTCCGAACTTTCTTCCAGCTCAGCATTCTAGACAATACTTTCTTCAGCCAGGCTCATTATCAGAGCTGTCAAGCAATGAGCAAGTGAATTGATATTAATTTTATGTCATGTTTTCCCCCTGGATGTCTGGTAGAACTCTTACTGAGTAGTGTAATAACTAAATATAAGGAAAGGCAAGAGAAAAAAAAATTCACAGAACAGTCCATGGACCCCTGAGTAATTGGAATTTCACCGCTCTGTGCTGTTGAGGTGCTTCTTTCGTGGTGTCCTGAGAGCTGTTGTTAGATGGGTCAGGCCAGTTGCAGCCCCTGCAGATTAGGAAGTCCCACATATGCTCATCATCTGAGGCCAGAGCTCACGCCTGGTTCTGTGTCCTGTTGCTGTTAGGGCTGTGATGAGAGGTGCCCTCTACTTTGTCTTCTGAGCAGATTCATGATGCCTCACCTTTGTTATTCTTGCCCCTGGCAACAACACTGGAGTGTTATGTTGCCCAGGGGTGCGGAGGTTGGAGGGTGGTGACTTGGCTGTCCTACCGATGGCCTGTTGGCTTCCTCACTTTTCCCTTCCACCTGTAGCAGTGGGTAACTCGATGCAGACATGTGCACAAATGACGTCTGTTTCGGAGGTGTGTCTAGTGTGGCATTTTGCAGTACACAGACAGTCTTGATTGTCCTTACCTGCTGGGGGATCCAGTTTTGTGGTCAGAGTTTTCAGGAGTGGTAATAAGCCTGATTGGGACTGGAACTGGGATGTAAGGGTAGAATTTCTGTCTGTGTAGTACTTTATACAATCTAGGACTGTCCTGTTTATCAGGAAATGATGTTGCTTTGGCCTAAACCCAGTGGATAGATTGAGCACTTGCTATGTGCCAGGCTCTGTATTACATGCTTTGCATACATCAACTTCCAGTAGGACCCATCAGGTAGGTATTATTAATTATCTCCAAATTACATATGACAAACCTGAGGTTCAGGGTGATGGATGTTACCCAAGTTCTCCCAGCTAGGAATATTAGACTAGTGATAAAATCTTGAGCTCTTAACAGCTGCTATATGCTGCTTCCGAAAGCATTTCCCAGAGTGTTTGTATTCTCAAGATGTGACTAGGAGAAGGCTTTGACTCGGGGGCATTTTCATAAGCTTCTTATTTTTCATGGAGATGATTCTCTACTTTGTAAATTTCACAGATAATGAATGGTGATTAATTCTCATTAACCCTGGTTGAGGTATAGGTTTTCTTGCCTGGGGTGAAAGAAATACAGGTGTTGGGGGCAGTGGCTGGATGGAAAGAAACGTTTCAGACTCCAGTTGGATTTGAATCCCTTATGAAGTACCGCCAGGAGCCCAGGAGAGCCTTGGGTCAGGAAAATGGAAAGGGCCAAGTATGAAGTTCCTAAGAGACTCTCAATGTAACCTTCCTGAATGATGGTGACTGACACCATTTTTATGGTAGTATTTGGTTCATTTAAAAATGAGAACAGTAGAAATCTGGAGACATGAGGAGGCTAGCAGTTCAAGTCTGAGATCATCAGATATTTATCTTTAGTGTTCAGACAAAAAAGGGCAGATCCTGAAGGTAATCTGATAGCAATTGCCTGGTATGACCAGATGAGGAATGTGGCAGTTTCCAGGGGAGTTGATTGAAGCTGGGACACCAGCTGGGTGGTGGCATCTTTCTTAGTGTCTGGGAAGCCACAAGGAAGAATGGAGAGTCTGGAGCTTGTGTGTTCCAATGTGGTGTTTGAAGCAGGGAGGAAGGGCATGCCCACTGACTTTATCAGGAACACAGAGATAAGAAATTGCTTGATAAGGAACTGAAAGACTGGGTAGAGGTCAGATATAAACAGGTAAATATGGGGAGAACTGTTTCAATGGAGATGGTAATGAAGGCCAGGGGAGTGTTCTCCAAGGCCACCAGTGAGAAGGGAGGATGCCCAAGGAAGAGGTTCAGGCGCCTGACCTGCCAGATACTGAATCAGGCAGGCCACTCCCTGGGTGGGTGGGCAGAGTGCTGGGCTGCTATTTTCTCTGTGCTTTGGTGTCGTCCTCATCTAGTTCCTTCATCCTGGAAAAGCACACATTTAACATGTCCTATTTCTTTACCTGGATAGTAGTTAAACAGATGTTTGCTTTAAAATTATTCAGGAAACTCTATAGATACTTTTTGTGCACTTGTCTATATGTGTGTATATTGGAATTGAAAGATGAAAAAACAAAATGTGCCCAGGAGAGTCCCTGGCCACCAGTGCATGCCATGCTCTTAGCACCCAGGTTCTTTTGCCCATACACACAGCGCGGCCGCCAGCTTTCCATCCTGAGTGCAGACCTCGTGTTTCCCACGGATTTCCGCAGGATTGGAAAGCTAGGTGACCAGAGAGGCACAGAGGTGGCCGTTTTGTCACTAGATTCCTCTGCATGTCTCATTCACTGTAGTGGTCGTGGAGTCGGACTTTGTGAAGTACGAGGGCAAGTTTGAAAACCATGTGAGTGGGACCCTGGAGACGGCACTGGGGAAGGTCAAGCTGAACATTGGTGGCAAAGGCCTCGTGGAGAGTCAGTCCTCGTTTGGAAGCCTGAGGAAGCAGGAGCTGGACTTGCAGCGGCTCATTGGAGTTGCCCGGGAGAGGTAATGGGAATTCTGCTTGGCATTTTGGACTTTGACATGTCTCTCGTTTAAAGGTCGTTCTGTGAGACGTTGGCTAGAAGGGTGACGTTGGGATCTTGGCCAATCGGCAAACACTACCGAATGCCCATGTGCTGAGACTTGATGAGCAGTGCATCCTTTAGTCTGGACGTTGACTGTTCTTAGCCTGAGAGGGGAGACTTGGGAAGCATTTTAACAGGATGTTACTTCAGACAAATGTGTACTTTAAAGAAATCATACGATTTATAAAATACCAACAGTGAGAACGCTCTGTCCTACATTTCTGAATATTAATATCAGAAGTAGACAAATCCCCCTTCTGCCCTGGCTCTTTATGATTTTCTGATTAGGAAAAGGAGAAAGCAGGTGTGGGGCTTCAGGGGAAGAGCTGGTTTTTAACTCTGAAGTCTTAAAGAAAACCCCACGTTTATTCATTGCTTAGATTTCAGTAAATACATTTTACCCCAATGAAATGATAATACCTCATTATTTTTACCTTATGTTTATTTAACATTCCATAAGTAATTTTGCTGAGTGCCTACGATGTACCACATACTGTTCTACATGCTGGGGATGCTGCAGTGAACAGAATGCCAACATTTCTGCCCTATATTCTAGCGGGGAGAGACACAAAACATGCAACTAAGTGAAATATATAGTAGGTTGATGGTGCTCTCTGGAATGGAGAAAAATGTAGCAGAGAAGGGGGATAGAACATGCCAGGAATGGGGGCTATGATTTGAAAAGGTGGCCAGAGAAAGCATCCTGGAGAAGATGGCATCAGAGCAAAGACCTGAAGCTGGGGATGGGAGCGAGCATAGGAGTGTCCTGGGCAAGAAGGCTGTAGGCAGAGGTGGTGTGATTGGGGCTGAGTAAATAGGGCAAGGGCAGGTGAGGTCAGAGGGGGTAAAGGAACGGTAGCAGGTCCCGTAGGACCTTGAAGGCCACTGGAAAGACTAACTCTTCCTCGGAGTGAGGTGGGAAGCCACTGGAAGACTTTGAGAAGGGAAGTGACAGGATCTGACTTATGTTTTAGAAGGATCCTTCTGGCCGATGGGCTGAGGAGAGACTGGATGGGTGGGAGCTAGGAGTCCAATTGAGAGGTTATTGTAGTAATCCTGACAAGAGATGATATTTCCATTTGTACAGTAACATAGGTGCATTTTCATGTGTAATTTTATCACCCTTTTTCTTTTAAAATGGAAAATGTCAACCCAAATAAATTAAGAGAAAACTCACTTGTGTTAAGTATAGGTAGCTTATCTCCTCTTTTCCAGTGTTCTTAGGATTATATGAAATATAAAATAGGTTTGCTCATTGAATAAAATAATGTTTAAAAATTAATGAGTAAAAAATACCATAAAACTCATGTGTCAAGCATTTGGTGGGTGGATTTTGTACAGATATTGAGGATGCTTGGGCAACTGAAGTCTTCAAAACCCATTCAGCTCTCCACTAAGCTGATGCTTAATGGAGTTGAAAGACCATGGTTGTTATTTGACTATTGCCTCCTGGCACTTTCTAGAACTCCAGGACTCTACTGAGTTAGGACTCAGGCAGGAATTCCCTTTCTCGGTCAGAGAACTTTAAGCTCTCTCTCTGGTGACACCAGGTGGAAGGGACTGCCACCTCTTTCTCTGATAGTCATGACCTTAATTATCTTTTCTCTACCATTCTTCTTTGCTAGAGAGGCATTTTCCTTCTCTACGACAACACTGGAAAGATATTTGTTGTTTGTCTGAAAATGAAATTTAACTGGGGGTCTTATATTTTTATTTGCGAAGTCTGGCAAATAAGGGGGAAGAGGGACGGGAGGGCTGGCTGTTGCCTTAGTCTTTAGACAGCCCTCTATAGCATAATCCTCTTCTGCAGTCTTGTTATTTCTATTTGAAAAACCACAGTTTGGCAATGCTCTATAATCACGTTTCCCGTTATAGGTTTCTCAAACACTCTTCGTGATTCAGGTGTAGAAGATAGTGCCAATAGGAAGCATATGGGGAGAAGTCAGTGAGTAGAGATGGGAAAAAGTAGTCTCAGAGAAAGATGCTAGGGCCAGCAGTTAATAAGGGGGGCACAGGGAGAGAGGGAGGGGAAGGAGATAGGCATCTGCTGAGACCTACTGTGTGCCAGGCACTTTATAGACGTCATCTCATTTACTCTGCACAGCTGTCTCTTTTTAGGTTTGAGGATTTAAGGCTCAGGGAAGGAAGTGACTTGTTCTCAGTCCCGGAGCTCAATTTGGGTGCTGCAGCTGGGATTCATCCCAGGATTTTCTGGCTCCAAAACTCCTGTTCTTTCCTCTACATGATTCTTGAAGTGACTGTGAAGCAAAGGAATTGGCTGAGATAAAAGTAGTTAAAATTATAGCAGGAGATATAAAGGCAGAGGCATGAATCTGGGTCCCCAGTGAGGTTACCTAGGGGGTGTACAGTGTTCCAGGCGCTGTCCTGAACAAGCACATGTGCATAGCTGGTCTGCCCACCTGGAGGTGCCCACACTAGGGCATGAGATCACTTGGGGAGAGTTTAGACGTTCTGTTCTTTCTACAGGTGATTGGGAAAGGATGGCCCGGGTAGGGGAAGAGGGGTAGGGGCAACACCAGGAACATGGTAAAGAACAAATTTGAAGTCTAGAAATGGAAGAGGTATCTTATCACAGAGTCACCGCTTCCTTGTTTTGTTGCTAAGAGGTAAAGTTGAGCAACAGGGGAGAGAAGAGGAGGAAGACTTGACCATAGGATGGAGATCATGTAAAACTAACATTCTTGTTACTTCACGCTGGAATAATAAATTACAATCTACATGGTCTGCCTGTTTTTGGACTCCCACAACATCATCAGATTGATAAGGCTGGCTGTTTGACACATGTGTAGCCTTGGGAGTGGTGATTAGTAATGCTTAAGTACTGTCTTTCTGGAGGGCTTATCTGCCATCATTTTTATTTCAGGTCATTTAGATAAGTTGTCATCTGTATACAAGTGATTTTAGCCCTCGGCATTCAGAGTATTTGTTTTATTGTCAGTGAGATGTGTGCACATCTCAAAAACAAACTTCATCTGTCCTTAAAACAGGTGCGCTCATATATAACAGTTATGTAGCATTGTCAAGCATGAAGGCAATCCATAGGACCACAGGACTTACCTTTCCAGACACCTGGCCGTGACCCCTTTGAATGAGAGCTCTATGTTTATCTTAAAACATTCTTGATGGAAAACGGGCTAAGACCTTTCCATAATGACTCAGGTTCATGTTTTATACCTTAGATCCAGTATGATTCTGAGATAAACTCTTTAGTTTTTCCACCTTGTCTTCCATGGTCAGCTGCCATTTGTCAGTGCTTTGAGTATAACCGCCATACCCTCCGCATCTCTGCCACTGATTATTGCTTCTAATCTCCTAGTGTTTGAGGAAGTTTATTACCGGTAAATAACTTCTGCAGACATGGTAGGTCGCTTCTGTCCCTGCCAGGTATAGGTGGAATAGTTGACCTAGAGGCTCTTTGAGGGTTTTCTCTGGGCTAAATGTAGAAGCGAGTGGACTCCGAGTGCACACATCAGTTCCTGCCCCTGGAGTTCAGGGCCTTGGTTCCAGCTGATTTCCAGAGATGGTGCCATTTTGTGCTTTCCTGACTGTTTAGGGGTTAAGGGGGGGTGTTATGGTACAGGCAGATCCCACTTTCATTCTTTGGTGCATTGTAAGGCAAATTGTGGTAAAGAAAAGATTGCATTTTTCTATGAATACATGATAATTAGAAGTTTGGTTCTTCATTAAGAATTCTAACATAGGGGGCTTCCCTGGTGGCGCAGTGGTTGAGAATCTGCCTGCCAATGCAGGGGACACGGGTTCGAGCCCTGGTCTGGGAGGATCCCACATGCCGAGGAGCAACTAGGCCCGTGAGCCACAACTACTGAGCCTGCGCATCTGGAGCCTGTGCTCCGCAACAAGAGGGGCTGCGACAGTGAGAGGCCCGCGCACCGCGATGAAGAGTGGCCCCCACTCGCTGCAACTAGAGAAAGCCCTCGCACAGAAATGAAGACCCAACACAGCCAAAAATAAATAAATAAATAAATAAATAAAATTAAAAAAAAAAAAAGAAAATAAACTTGTTAAAAAAAAAAAAAGAATTCTAACATAAATTATATGAAACTAATATATCATGCAAGCAATGGTATGGCAATGATGAACCTTCATAATTATTTAAAATATTTTAAAATTACACCCGCAAAGTCTTACTATATCTGAATGTTTACAAATTGTACAAGTTTTACACCCAAGAAAAAATTTTAAATGCTCCTATTTGTTATGGCCCACATTTGACCTCTAAAGTTACCACAATAGCTTTCTTGAGTGAAATTTCAATGTGCCATCAACTCTTTATTTAGGAGTATTTTGAGGGGAGGGATTTGGGGGCCTATCTCTTTCTTTTTTATTTTTTTTAAAAATTTATTTATTTATTTATATTTTATTTTTGGCTGTGTTGGGTCTTCGTTTCTGTGCGAGGGCTTTCTCCAGTTGCAGCGAGCAGGGGCCACTCTTCATCGCGGTGCGCAGGCCTCTCACCGTCGCGGCCTCTCCCGTTGTGGAGCACAGGCTCCAGACGCGCAGGCTCAGTAGTTGTGGCTCACGGGCTTAGTCGCTCCACGGCATGTGGGATCTTCCCAGACCAGGGCTCGAACCCGTGTCCCCTGCATTGGCAGGCAGATTCTTAACCACTGCGCCACCAGGGAAGCCCCTATCTCTTTCTTGAAAAAAAAAAAAACCATGCAGCAAAGTTATAACTGGTCTTTTCTACTTGATATCTTTCCCTGTGGCCAGCAGATTTTTTTTAAAATTTATTTATTTTATTTATTTATTTTTGGCTGCGTTGGGTGTTTGTTGCTGCATGTGGGCTTTCTCTAGTTGCGGCGAGCGGGGGCTACTCTTTGTTGCGGTGCATGGGCTTCTCATTGCGGTGGCTTCTCTTGTTGCAGAGCATGGACTCTAGGTGCACGGGCTTCAGTAGTTGTGGCCGGTGGGCTCAGTAGTTGTGGCTCGCAGGCTCTAGAGTGCAGGCTCAGTAGTTGTGGCGCTCGGGCTTAGTTGCTCCGTGGCATGTGGGGTCTTCCCAGTCCAGAGCTCAAACCTGTGTCCCCTGCATTGGCAGGCGGATTCTTTTTTTTTTTTAAATCTATTTATTTATTTACTTTTGGCTGCGTTGGGTCCTCGTTGCTGTGCGTGGGCTTTCTCTAGTTGCGGCGAGTGGGGGCTGCTCTTCTTTGCGGTGCGCCGGCTTCTCATTGCGGTGGCTTCTTTTTTTGTTGCGGAGCATGGGCTCTAGGCACGTGGGCTTCAGTAGTTGTGGCACGTGGGCTCAGTAGTTGTGGCTCGCGGGCTCTAGAGCGCAGGCTCAGTAGTTGTGGCACACGGGCTTAGTTGCTCCGCGGCATGTGGGATCTTCCCAGAGCAGGGCTCGAACCCGTGTCCCCTGCATTGGCAGGCGGATTCTTAACCACTGCGCCACCAGGGAAGCCCGGCAGGCGGATTCTTAACCACTGCGCCACCAGAGAAGTCCCCAGCAGATGGTTTGAAGTGATTCTGTTTACCTTTGCGCTCAATTCAGTGCTGGCACCATCTTTAAAAAAATTTTTATTTTGTATTGGAGTATAGTTGATTTACAATGTTGTGTTAGTTTCTGGTGTACAACAAAATGATTCACTTATATATATACATATATCTGTTCTTTTTCAAATTCTTTTCCCATTTAGATTATTACAGAATATTGAGTAGAGTTCCCTTTGCTATACAGTGGTCCTTGTTGGTTATCTATTTTAAATATAGTGGCTTGTATATGTCAATCCCGAACTCCCAGTTTATCCCCGCCCCCTTCCTCTTTGGTAACCATAAGTTTGTTTTCTAAGTCTGTGAGTCTGTTTCTGTTTTGTAAATAAGTTCATTTGTATCATTATTTTTAGCTTCCGTATATAAGCAATATCATATACTTGTCTTTCTCTGTCTGACTTACTTTACTTAGTATGATAATCTCTAGTTGCATCCATGTTGCTGGAAATGGCATTATTTTGTTCTTTTTTATGGCTGAGTAATATTCTATTTATGTGTATGTGTGTGTGTATATATATATATATATATACACCACATCTTCTTTATCCATTCCTCTGTTGATGGACATTTAGGTTGCTTCCATGTCTTGGCTATCGCCAATAGTGCTGCAATGAACATTGGGGTGCATATATCTTTTCGAATTATGGCTTTCTCTGGATATATGCCCAGGAATGGATTGCTGGATCATATGGTAGTTCTATTTTTAGTTTTTAAGGAACCTCCATACTGTTCTCCACAGTGGTTTTACCAATTTACCTTCCTACCAATAGTGTAGGAGGGTTCTCTTTTCTCCACACCCGCTCCAGCATTTATTTTTGGTAGTTTTTTTGATGATGGCCATTCAGACTGTTGTGAGGTGGTACCTCTTTGTAGTTTTAATTTGAATTTCTCTAATAATTAGTAACATTGAGCATCTTTTCATGTGCCTCTTCGCCATCTGTGTGTCTTCTTTGGAGAAAGGTCTATTTAGGTCTTCTCCCCATTTTTTTATTGGGTTGTTTGTTTTTTTAATATTGAACTGCATGAACTGTTTGTATATTTTGGAGATTAATCCCTTGTCGGTCGCTTCATTTGCAAATATTTTCTCCCATTCTGAGGGTTGTCTTTTCGTTTTGTTTATAGATTCCTTTGCTGTGCAAAAGCTTTTGAGTTTAATTAGGTCCCATTTGTTTATTTTTGTGTTTATTTCCATTACTGTAGGAGACGGATCCAAAAAGATACTGATGTGATTTATTTCAAAGAGTGTTCTGCCTATGTTTCCCTCTAAGAGTTTTAAAGCATTCAGCCTTACATTTAGGTCTTTAATCCATTTTGAGTTTATTTTTGTGTATAGTGTTAAGGAGTGTTCTAATTGCATTCTTTTACATCTAGTTTTCCAGTTTTCTCAGCATCACTTATTGCAGAGACTGTCTTTTTCTCCATTGTATGTTCTTGCCTCCTTTGTCATAGATTAGTTGACCATAGGTGCATGGGTTTATCTCTGGACTTTCTATCCTGTTCCATTGATCTATATTTCTGTTTTTGTGCCAGTACCATATTGTCTTGATGACTGTAGCTTTGTAGTATAGTCTGCAGTCAGGGAGTCTGATTCCTCCAGCTCCACTTTTTTCCCTCAAGACTGCTTTGGCTATTCGGGGTCTTTTGTGTCTCCATACAAATTTTAAAACTTTTTGTTCTAGTTCTGTGAAAAATGCCATTGGTAATTTGATGGGGCTTGCATGGAATCTGTAGTTTGCCTTGGGTGGTATAGTCATTTCGACAGTATTGATTCTTCCAGTCCAAAAACATGGTATATCTTTTCGTCTGTGTCATCTTCGATTTCTTTCATCGGTGTCTTATAGTTTTCTGAGTACAGGTCTTTTGCCTCCTTAGGTAAATTTATTCCTAGGTATTTTATTCTTTTTGATGTGATGGTCAGTGAGATTGTTTCCTTAATTTCTTTTTCTGATCTTTCAGTGTTAGTGATAGAAATACAACAGATCTCTGTGCGTTAATTTTGTATCCTGCAACTTTACTGAATTCATTGATGAGCTCTAGTAGTTTTTTGGTAGCATCTTTAGGATTTTCTGTGTATAGCATCATGTCATCTGCAAACAGTGACAGTTTTACTTCTTCCTTTCCAGTTTGGATTCCTTTTATTTCTTTTTCTTCTCTGATTGCTGTGGCTAGGACTTCCAAAACTTTGTTGAATAGAAGTGGCGAGAGTGGACATCCTTGTCTTGTTCCTGATCTTAGAGAAGTGCTTTCAGCTTTTCACCATTGAGAATGATGTTAGCTGTGGGTTTGTCATATATGGCCTTTATTATGTTGAGCTAGGTTCCCTCTATACCCACTTTCTGGAGGTTTTTTTTTTTTTTTATCATAAATGGGTGTTGAATTTTGTCAAAAGCTTTTTCTGCATCCATTGAGATGATCATATGGTTTTTATTCTTTAATTTGTTAATATGGTGTATCACATTGATTCATTTGCATATACTGAAGAATCTTTGCATCCCTAGGATAAATCCCACTTGTTCATGGTGTATGATCCTTTTAATGTATTGTTGGATTTGGCTTGCTAGTATTTTGAGGATTTTTTTAGTCTGTGTTCATCAGTGATATTGGTCTGTAACTTTCTTTTTGTGTGGTAGCTTTTGTTTTGGTATCAGGGTGATGGTGGCCTTGTAGAATGAGCCTGGGCATGTTCCTTCCTCTACAATTTTTTGGAAGAGTTTCAGAAAGATAGGTGTTAACTCTTCTCTAAATGTTTGATAGAATTCACCTGTGAAGCCATCTGGTCCTGGACTTTTGTTTGTTGGAAGTTTTTAAATCACAGTTTCAGTTTCAGTACTTGTAATTTGTCTGTTCATATTTTGTATTTCTTCCTATTTCAGTCTTGGAAGGTTTTGCTTTCCTAAGAATTTTCCATTTCTTCTCGGTTGTCCATTTTATTGGCGTATAGTTGCTTGTAGTAGTCTTATGATCCTTTGTATTTCTGTGGTGCCTGTTGTAACTTCTTTATCATTTCCTTTTTTTCTTTCTTTTTTTTTGTTTTGGCTGCTTTGGGGCTTCGTTGCTGCACACTGGCTTTCTCTAGTTGTGGCACACGGGGGCTACTCTTTATTGTGGTTTGTGGGTTTCTCATTGTGGTGGCTTCTCGTTGCAGAGCATGGGCTCTAGGAACGCGGGCTTCAGTAGTTGCAGCACGTGGGCTCAGTAGTTGTGGCATGCGGGCCCTGGAGCATGCAGACTTCAGTTGTTGCGGTGTGTGGGCCCAGTAGTTGTGGCCCACGGGCTCTGGGGTGCATGGGCTTCAGTAGTTGCGGTGCACGGGCTCAGTAGTTGTGGCTCATGGGCTCTAGAGCACAGGCTTAGTAGTTGTGATGCATGGGCTTAGTTGCTCCGTGGCATGTGGGATCTTCCTGGATCAGGGATCGAACCCTTGTTCCCTGCATTGGCAGGTGGATTCTTAACTGTGGTGCCACCAGGGAAATCCCTCCTTTTTCATTTCTAGTTTTATTGATTTGAGCCCTCTCTTTTTCTTTTTCTTGCTGAGTCTGGCTAAAGGTTTATCAGTTTTATTTATCTTCTCAAAGAACCGGCTTTTAGTTTCATTGATCTTTTGTATTGTTTTCTTTGTCTCTAGTTCATTTATTTATGCTTTGATCTTTCTGATTTCTTTCTTTCTACTAACTTTGGGTTTTGTTTGTTCTTCTTTGTGTAGTTGCTTTAGGTGTAAGTTTAGGTTGTTCATTTGTGATTTTTCTTGTTTTCTGAGGTAAGATTGTATTGCTATAAACTTCCCTCTTAGAAGTACTTTTGCTGCATCCCATCGGTTTTGGATCGATGTGCTTTCGTTGTCATTTGTCTCTAGGTATTTTTTGATTTCCTCTTTGATTTCTTCAGTGATACATTGGTTGTTCAGTAACATTGTTTAGCCTCCATGTGTTTGTATTTTTTTTACAGTTTTTTTTCCTGTTATTGATATCTAGTCTCATAGCGTTATGGTCAGAAAAGAGCTTGATGTGATTTCAGTTATCTTAAATTTACTGAAGCTTGATTTGTGGCCCAAGATGTGCTCTATCCTGGAGAATGTTCCATGTGTACTTGAGAAGAAAGTGTATACTGCTGATTTGGGATGGAATGCTCTATAAATATCAATTAAGTCCATCTGGTGTAATGTGTCATTTAAGGCCTGTTTCCTTATTGATCTTCTGTCTGTATGATCTGTCCATTGGTGTAAGTGGGATGTTAAAGTCCCTCACTTTAACACCTGTTGATTTCCCCTTTTATGGCTGTTAGCATTTGGCTTATGTATTGAGGTCCTCCTATGTTGGGTTCATATATATTTACAATTGTTATATCTTCTTCTTGGGTTGATCCCTTGATCATTATGTAGTGTCCTTCTTTGTGTCTTGTAATAGTCTTTATTTTAAAGTCTGTTTTGTCTGATATGAGAATTGCTGCTCCAGCTTTCTTTTGATTTCCATTTGCATGGAATATGTTTTTCCATCCCCTCACTTTCAGTCTGTATGCGTCCCTAGGTCTGAAGTGGGTCTCTTGTAGACAGCATATATATGGGTGTTGTTTTTGTATCCATTCAGCAAGCCTGTGTCTTTTGGTTGGAGCATTTAATCCATTCACGTTTAAGGTAATTATCGATATGCATGTTCCTATTACCATTTTCTTAATTGTTTTGTGTTTGTTATTGTAGGTCTTTTCCTTCTCTTGTGTTTCCTGCCTAGAGAAGTTCCTTTAGCATTTGTTGTAAAGCTGGTTTGGTGGTGCTGAATTCTCTTAGCTTTTGCTTGTCTGTAAAGCTTTTGATTTCTCCATCAAATCTGAATGAGAGCTTTGCTGGGTAGAGTCTTCTTGGTTGTAGTTTCTTCCCTTTCATCACTTTAAATATATCGTAACACTCCCTTCTTGCCTGCAGAGTTTGTGCTGAAAAATCAGCTGATAATCTTATGGGAATTCCCTTGTATGTTATTTGTTGCTTTTCCCTTGTTTCTTTTAATATTTTCTCTTTGTCTTTAATTTTTGTCAGTTTGATTACTATGTATCTCTCTTCTTTTTTTTTTTTTTTTTTACCAGCACTAAGTCAAGTTCTTTTCTTCCCAGAAGTGATGGCTAATGGGAGGGGAGGGTGAGAAGAGGAAGACTGAAAGAGCCAGAGAGAGGGAGGAGATGGGAAGAGAGGGGACAGTAGACCACTGTTCTATGAAGTCTCAGGACGCAAGTGCTCAAGGTAAAAAAGAGTCCTGGAAAATCATCCACAGCTGTGGGAACCATCTTGGTTTCTTTCTGTATATAAGTGCTTGGGGGAAAAAGGCTGCTGTGCTGCTGCTGCATTAAATAGTTATGTACATCGCAGAGAGTCCCAGGCCTTGGGCAGGCAGGGAGGGGGGTCATTTCATCAGGGGCCGAGTTTTATCATCATCTCTGCACTGGTGGGGCTTTGTAATTTTTCACCTCTGCCATGTACTTGGCCCATGCATCACCTTTACTTGTTAATACCTCATTCTCCGTCTTCTTCTTGGCTGCTATTCCTGTCTTCAGGGCTAGTTTGTTCCCGCCTCTGCGCTTGCCCATGAAGCTGAGCTTGGGCTCTGGGCTGCCCTTCCTCTTCAGATCCCCAGGATCCGTGGTGGCGGCGGTGGCCGGCTGGTCGGGTCGCTGTGGGCCTGGGGGTGGCTCCTCCTGCCACTGCCGCTGCTCCTCCTCCATCTTTCACTTGAACAGCTCCAGGAAGCTGCTGCTGTTGGTGAACGAGTTCACACCGTCCGACACTGGGCTCAAACCTCTGCCCGACACTTCATCCTCCCCGCTCTCGGGCAACGTCCTGGGCCCCAACTCAGCCCATTGGCTCTCGCTGCCACCGCCGCCTGCGGGGCCTGGTGCCTCCCGGCCTGGAGGCTCCACCCGTCTCCCTCGGGCAGCCATTTTGTCACCAGGTGCCATGCAAAGGACTCTGGGGAGGCCACTCTGGCCCTGCACTTGGAGCCCAACTTGCCTCGTCCTGGGCAATGCATCTGATTACTATGTGTCTTGGCATTTTCCTTCCTGGATTTATATTGCCTGGGATCCTGCGCTTCCTGGACTTGGACTGTTTTCTTTCCCATGTTATGGAAGTTTTCAGCCATTATCTCTTCAAATATTTTCTTAGGCCCCTTCTCTCTCTCTTCTTCTGGGACCCCAATAATGCGAATGTTGGTGCATTTACTGTTGTCCCAGACGTCTTAGATTGTCTTCATTTCTTTTCTTTTTTTAAAAGAAAAGTATTTATTTATTTATTTGGCTGTGCTGGGTCTTAGCTGCTGCATGCGGGATCTTCGTTGCTGTGTGCGAGATCTTTTTAGTTGCTGCAAGCGGGATCTAGTTCCCTTACCAGGGATCGAACCCAGGCCCTCCGCACTGGGAGTGTGGAGTCAACCACTGGACCACGAGGGAAGTCCCTGTCTTCATTTCTTTTCATTCTTTTTTCTTTATTCTGTTCTGCAGCAGTGATTTCCACCATTCTGTCTTCCAGTTTACTTATCCATTCTTCTGCCTCATTTATTCTGCTATTGATTCCTTCTAGTGTATTTTTCATTTCAGTTATTGTATTATTCATCTCTGTTTGTTTGTTCACTAGATCTTCTAGCTCTTTTTTAAACATTTCTTGTATCTTGTTGGTTGGTGCCTCCATTCTTTTTCCAAGATCTTGGATCATCTTTACTATCATTACTCTGAATTCTTTTTCGGGTAGATTGCAGCTGTTCCTCTGGGGTTTTATCTTATTCCTTCACATGGGACATATTCCTCTGCCATCTCATTTTGTCTAACTTTCTGTGATTGAGGTTTCTGTTCCGCAGTCTGCAGAGTTGTAGTTCTTGCTTCTGCTGTCTGCCCCCTGGTGGATAAGGCTGGTCTAAGAGGCTTGTGCAGGCTTTCTGATGGGAGGGACTGGTTCCTGCCCACTGGTGGGTGGAACTGGGTCTTGTCTCTCAGGTGGGCAGGGCTGTTTCAAGGGGTATGTTTAGTGGGCACCTGTGGGCTCAGGAAGACTTTAGGCAGCCTGTCTGCTGATGGGTGGGGCTGTGTTCCTCCCCTGTTGGTTGGTTGGCCTGAGGCATCCCAGTAGGCTGTTGGGTGGCGCTAGGTCTTGGTGAGAAAATGGCCACCTCCAGGAGGGCTCACGCCAATGAGTGCTTCCCAGAACTACTGCCACCAGTGCCTTTGTGCCCACAGTGAGCCATAACTGCCCCCCACCTCTGCAGGAGACCATCCAATACCAGCAGGTAGATCTAGCCTAGGCTCCTATGAGGTCCCTGCTTTTTCCCCTGGGTCCTGGTGCCCACAAGATCTTGTGTGCACCCTCCAAGAGTGGAGTTGCTGTTTTCCCCAGTCATGTGGAATTCCTGCGATTAAACCCCTCTGGCCTTCACAGCTAGATGCTCTGGGGGCTCCTCCTCCCAATGCCAGACCCCCAGGCTGGAGAGCCTGATGTGAGGCTCAGAACTTTCACTCCTTTGGGAGAACCTCTGCAATATAATTATTTTCCAGTTTGTGGATTGCCTACCCAGGGGGTGTGAGATTTGATTTTATCGCAATTATGCCCCTCTTACTGTCTTGTTGTGGCTTCTTCTTTGTCTTTTGATGTAGGATATCTTTTTTGGTAGGTTCCAGTGGTTTTATGTCAATGGTTGTTCAGCAGTTAGTTGTGATTTTGGTGTTTTCATGAGAGGAGGTGTGCTCACATCCTTCTCTGACACCATTATTTTTATTTTTATTTTTTTAATGTCTTTATTGGAGTATAATTGCTTTACAGTGTTGTGTTAGTTTCTGCTGTATAACAAAGTGAATCAGCTATATGCATATGCATATCCCCATATCCCCTCCCACTTGTATCTCCCTCCACCCTCCTTATCCCACCACCCTAGGTGGTTGCAAAGCACTGAGTTGATCTCCCTGTGCTATGCGGCTGCTTCCCACTAGCTATCTATTTTACATTTGGTAGTGTATATATGTCAGTACTACTCTTTCACTTCATCCCAGCTTACCCTTCCCCCTCCCTGTGTACTCAAGTCCATTCTCTGTCTGTGTCTTTATTCCTGTCTTGACCCTAGGTTCATCAGAACCATTTTTTAAATAATTCCATATATATGTGTTAGCATACGGTATTTGTTTTTCTCTTTCTAACTTACTTCACTCTGTATGACAGACTCTAGGTCCATCCACCTCACTACAGATAACTCAGTGTCGTTTCTTTTTATGGCTGAGTAATACGCCATTGTACGTATGTGCCCCATCTTCTTTATCCTTTCATCTGTTGATGGACACTTATGTTGCTTCCATGTCCTGGCTATTGTAAATAGAGCTGCAATGAGCATTGTGGTACATGACTCTTTTTGAATTATGGTTTTCTCAGGGTATATGCCCAGCAGTGAGATTGCTGGGTCATATGGTAGTCTATTTTTAGTTTTTTAAGGAACTTCCATACTGTTCTCCATAGTGGCTGTACCAATTTACATTCCCACCAACAGTGCAAGAGGGTTTCCTTTTCTCCACACCCTCTCCAGCATTTATTGTTTGTAGATTTTTTGATGATGGCCATTCTGACCAGTGACACCATTATTTTTAATAGATTTTGTGCCTAACAATTTAAAGACCTCTGGCCACATGTACTTGGAGAACAAGAGTTTCCTGAATCTTGGTCTTTTGCTTATTCTCTTATTTCTTTGTTTCTCCCCAGGGGCAGCCTTTAAGTAGTCAAAATAAACCAGGTGAAGGCATCTGGGGGTCTGGGCGTATCAGTGTCAATCAGCACCTTTTCCTGCTCTTCTCTTGGTGTTAGTGTTGGTGGTAATTGTAGGCTGACTAGTAAACTTCAGGCTTATATTTTTTTTAATGAAAAAAATTGGTTGTGGAAACATAGAAGTATATAACAAACACTAATAAACCACCTCCCCCAACTCCTGGCTTAAAAAAGATATATATTTTTTAAACCGAGACATAGGAACCATCTTTTTCTGCCTTCACCGCCCAGGATTTTGTTACTAAAATGGGATTCTTGTTCCCAAGGAGTTTATGTGAGAATTAAATGAGGACATATAAACAAAGCATGGCACATGGCAGGTTCTCAAAAATTGTAGCTATTAGTGTGAACACTTCCATAATTATTGCTATTCTGACTAGCCCCCAATAGAGCCTGGTTACAGAAGCTGGGAAAGGTCAGAGCTGTGGGAAGGTAAGGGGTAACTTAGCATTTGGTGATGGGGCAGGAGAGGCAGTTTCAGAATGAAGCCCTTGGGGTTTCTGATGCTGACGTCTTGGAGCCCTTGTTTCGCTCGTCTGTGGAGGGGAGGCAGGCAGCCGTGTGGTCTGCATCGTGAACCCCGCCATGGAAGGACTCACTACCTTCAGTGAGTCACAGAGGCTCTGGTTCTTGCATGCGGCAGCAGGCTGTCTTCTCCCCAAATGAAAGTGGACCCAGACATGTGCTGTGCCTCAGGAAAGTCTGGAAAGCACGTAGGCTGTTCTCTCAGAATGTTTCGTTTGTCACAGGAGATGCTTGTTCAGTTCTTGAATCAAGATGTAAGAAGCTCTTGAGCAATATCAGTAACATATTAATGGGCCCTGCCTCTCGTCATATTCTTTTTGGGAAGAGCAACAGTGAAGCTCTCAAGGCCCCACCAAATCCACTCTTTTTTAAAGATGTCTTCCTGAGACCCCCAGGCCACATCCATCTCTGTGATGTCTGAAAGTCAGTCAGTTTATTGCTGCTTTTTAAATTTTCCCCTAGATTATTCTGTGTCCTGGTTTGGGTTTTAGTTCTCAGGATTGGGAGCTTCTGAAAGGCTGTTTGACCTTCTATTGTTTTTATCTGAGCTGAACCCCTCCTGTGGGAGAGAGGGCCTTCTGAGCATTCTTTCCAATATTCGATCCCAGGAGTAGTTTTTGCCTTTTTACAGAAATCATCCTGTCCTACGAGCTTTATTGTGAAAGGCTACTTCAGATCTTTTTGGAACTAGGTAGGATTTAAGTCATAAGGAGAGACATTCGCGTACTGTTTTCTTCTAAGGTTGATAGACATTATTTCATCAAATCCAAGATTTCATCCATCGTAAGAAGCACCACTATTTTATGTACCACTAAGAAAGAACCCTGCCAACTAAACCATGTCATTTGAAAAGCATCCTGAATTCAGAGATGTGAAAAAAATGTGTGTTTTAAAATTGACAAGCTGTGTGATGTATTGATACAAAACTGTGTTGGCTGGAATGAGTCAGGAGTTAAGAGTTCAGGCGAGCAGATGTTTATTCCACCAGGGCTTTCACATCATGTCTGACGCCCATCACTGAACTTCTTGTCTCTCTATACCCACTTTGCTGCCCGACTCCCTCCGAGGTGCCGGTTGCTGCAGCATTAAGTCCAGTTATCTCAGCCAGAAATCTGAGCATCAGACGGAGCTCATTCCCTCCTTTCCCTGCCGTACCTAGTCTCCCGCTAGTTGCTTCTGCCTCCTGAATATCTGTCCTGCCTGTTCCCAGTGCCCCAGCCTCACAGCCATTGCCCTGGTGCAGGTTTCCACCGTCTGTCACCTGGATGTCCCGGGAGTCTCCCGGCTGGTCCCTCTGCACTCACTTGATTCTCTGCACGGCAGCCCATCGGGTTGTGTCCCTGCCTGGCACGTGCCCTTCTGTGGTCTTCACTGTCCTGGGCTGACATCCGCGCCCTCCTCTCCTCGCACACTCCAGACCAGTCGCCTGAACGTATTTCAATCCCGGGCGTCGACGCCCCAGGCTCTCTCTCACCTCCTAGCCCTGTCTGAAGGCTCCATCACTCCCATCCGCACAGGCACACAGAGTCCACATGCAGACTCCATCCCTCTGCTTCACCTGGCCAGCAACTCAGATGTGCTCTCATTTCCTTCAGCAGCCATGTCACCCCATGGTTTCCCTACAGGGGCACCAACTCCGTTGTGGGGTAGCACTCGTCATCACTGCCTGATTCTGTGTCTGCATCCCTCCTGGAACATCCTCTTTTGCTCACCTTTGCACCCACACGGTGCCTGCAGTACAGTCAGCACCGTTGGGTTGGAAGAATACTTGCTTCATCTTCATTTTACATCTGAGATGCAGAGGATAATTAATTTGCCTGGACTCGAGATGGAAGCCCAGGTCCACAGAACACATCATTTTTCCATCCAGCTGTGGATGCACAGAGCTTGAAAGGCAAAACCTGGCCCACAGGCTCCTGCGTGAGCTCAACTCCCTGCATCAGCCTCATTCGGTTTTATCATCTCTCAGACCTGCTGCATCTGCAGGTGGCAGTGAATTAGTTACTCCATCTGAAAAGCTGAAAGTCTGAAAGTCTGTAATGGCTTAGTCCTTTTTCTCCTTTCTCTCCCTGGTTGTGAGTGAGTGAGATAAGGTACTGAATAGACGGCAGTGTGCACAGAGGTGAGGGTGACCCCGTCACTTTGCTAATAATGTGTGCTTAGCATTGTGCCCCGATTTTGATGATTTTTTAAAAATTTATTTTTATTTATTTATTTATTTATTTTTGGCTGTGTTGGGTCTTCGTTTCTGTGCGAGGGCTTTCTCCAGTTGCGGCGAGCGGGGGCCACTCTTCATCGCGGTGCGCGGGCCTCTCACTATCGCGGCCTCTCTTGTTGCGGAGCACAGGCTCCAGACGCGCAGGCTCAGGAGTTGTGGCTCACGGGCCCAGTTGCTCCGCAGCATGTGGGATCCTCCCAGACCAGGGCTCGAACCTGCGTCCCCTGCATTGGCAGGCAGATTCTCAACCACTGCGCCACCAGGGAAGCCCCCCGATTTTGATTTTTTTCAGGCAGTTTACGGTCCTGAAGTCACAGCCCTGTGACACAGAGCAGGGTTTCCCTCACCATGTGGAAGTGGAGCCCCAGGGCAGAGCAGCTCAAGTTTCTAGAGACTTCCTGGCCCTGGCTCCAGCTCCAGGTGGATCATCTCTGGTGGGTGTGTGGGAAGTTCCTTTTATGGTTGAAATGGAGACTTTGTTGGTGGGAAGGAGCCAGCCGGTGGTGGCTGCTTGGGTTTCCAGGAGGATCCGCTGCTAGTCTCTGGGGAGCTTTCCCAGGAGGGTTGAGCAGAGAGGCTGCTTGTTCGTTCTCAAGCACACATGAAGCACCTTCTGTGTACAGGGCCCAGAGGAAGTCAAGGAGGGAGACGGAAGATGGAAAGACATAGGGCTTCGGGGTTGGATAGGCTCAGCTGCATTCTCCTTCTGGCCCTGGTCAGCCGTGTGCCTTTGGGTCACTGGCTCACGAGCTCTCTCTGCTTCTGTCCCTCTGTAAAATAAAGGTGACAGTAACTTCATGGACCAGTTAGAGTGTCTTTCGTTGCAAAGCAAATCTGTTATTACCTCACATGAGAAAACCCCCCCAGGTAGGGCGAGTCAGCTTCAGCTGAGGCTCGTGGCGGCTGGTTAGTTCAGTGGCTCCGTGGAGCCCCTGGGTGGTAGTCTCCATGCATTTCTTGTCCCAGCTGCCCGGTTCTCCTTTTGGTGCCCAAATGACTGCATTGCAGACAAAGCCCAGAGGCACAACAGTAGTCTCTTCCTTGTGCCTCTTTTTAAGAGAGAGAAAGAGCCTCCCAGGAACCCCCAGCAGACTTCTCCTCAAGTCTCAATGGCCAGAATTGCCACGGATGGCCCATCCTACCCAATCCCTGATAAGAACAGCAGAGTTACCAGGAAGGGCCAAGACTCATCTGTGGGTCTGGGCTACCCCTTCCACGCCCTTGTACCAGGCTCCCAAACCTGAACAAAACCGGGGGAGGCAGCTAGTGGTTCCTCACACTCAGGGGGTGTCAGAGCCCTCCAGGCCCCCGGTTCTCAGTGCGGTGCCTGCAGAAACAAAACGGACATGGTGGAAGTGGTCGCCCCTCCCCTGCCCACTCTGGGAGTGTACAGACTCTAACGGGGCAAGGACCGTCCCCGGGGGGGTAAGCAGGCAGTGGAAGAAGCAGAGGCACGCGCTTCAGGGTTTGAGGAGGAGGTTACCGAAATTAAACTCTAGTCACGGCCTTGGTGGGGGGTCTTGCCAGGTCTCGAGACTGGAGGAGGCTGGCTATCAAAAGAGAAGCAGACTTTGCTGCTTAATGAAGTGTCAGAAGAGCAAAGCCAAGTTTACAAGCAACGCGTGTGGACCTAATCTCCACAGCCTTTCTAATTTTTCCACTATACAGCTGGTCTGCGAACACCCACTTCTCCTTTAGTGTTAGCCAATAAATCAAAACCCTTTAGGAGAAGTACCGAAATTGCTAAAGCCTTAATCGTCAGTACATAGCTACATTTCTGTGGGTTAGTAATTCTTGCTTAATACTTTGGCAATATCAGGCCAGCCACCATCTTTGGGCTCTTTATAATGTCCCAGTCTCTGTTCCTGGAGAGATGGTGGAACAAACCCCCTGCAATCTTGCACGGTTTCTTCAGAGTGCCTTTGCACCCTAGCCTCTTGCCGTCAGTTTTTAGAGCAGTGTAGTGGAAAGATCACTGGTCTGAGAGTCAGAAGATGTGTGCCATGGGGTTCAGGCCAGTCTGTAACCTCTGAGGGCCGCAGTCTCCCTTTCTGAGCACAGACACTGGCTTACATCCGAGTGATAGGACCACGTCCCCTCCAGGCCTGTGCAAACGTTGCGAGTCAGTCATGGCTTTCTCGCTCCTCGCTGCCTCCTGGCCTGGACCCAGTCTTAGAATCCTTTCCCAGTAGCTAGGCAGCGATCACTGATGGATCCATCAGAGGTGGTATTCAAGATGAAACTGGTTTTCTACCTCAGAACTAGTCGTCCCCTGGGGCCCTTGTAGTTTCAATTTCTCCACAGAAGACAGGCTAAGAGTTGATTGCCCCTACTCTGTCATGATGCACATTACTTTTTTTAAAATTTTTATTTATTTATTTATTTATGGCTGTGTTGGGTCTTCGTTTCTGTGCGAGGGCTTTCTCTAGTTGCGGCAAGTGGGGGCCACTCTTCATCGCGGTGCGTGGGCCTCTCACTATTGTGGCCTCTCTTGTTGCGGAGCACAGGCTCCAGACACGCAGGCTCAGTAATTGTGGCTCACGGGACCAGTTGCTCCGTGGCATGTGGGATCTTCCCAGACCAGGGCTCGAACCCGTGTCCCCTGCATTGGCAGGCAGACTCCCAACCACTGCGCCACCAGGAAAGCCCAGCACATTACTTTTTGAAGAGCCTTATCAGAACTCCATTTGAAGCCCTATTCCTCTAGGATTGTTATGATCAAGGGCTATTACACAGGAGGGTCGTGGCAACAGTGATCACCTCGGTCTTGCTCACTGAGAATCTCCAGCATTTAGCCCAGAACATAATAGGACCCAGTTATCTGTGGAGTGAAATGAATGAGTTTGGGATGGGGGTCTGCTCGGAAAGCATGCCCTCCCCTTGTCTCTATGGGAGGGGTCCTGGGGGCTGCATTATGCGTTGGGAAAGAAAACTGCTTCCCTCCTTTTGGATACTGTTAGAGTTTTAAAAGTCTTCTCTGGGATTCTTCTCTCTGGTTTGCATTAGGCTTTCCAAGCCTTAGAAGTAAAGAGAATGGAAATTAAAGCTTCAGACTGGGAAGGAGGCAGCTTCATTAGGGCCGGGCCTCGGGAGCTTTCAGGTACCTTAGGAGAGGAGCCTCTGTTCCCGCTGGCTTCCCTGGCCCACAGCCTGGCCCACAGCCTGGCCCACAGCCTGGCCCCTGGCAGCCATGCCGGGCGTGGAGCCACGCTTCCTACTGCATCCCCGCCTGTTGCCTCCGGCAGCTCCTGCCTGCTCTCCTCCCCCAGGAACTCCTGGCCTGTATCCGGGTAGCTGTTTTCTTAGCTGCTTGGAGGGTCTGCTCCCCGGCTGAAGGCTCCCCTGAAAACTGTGGCCATATCTTTGGCCAGCCTGGAGAGGGAACTTGATTTGGCCTCCCTGCCAATAGTGGAAGGAAAGAAACATTTTCAGATGGGTACAGTGTAGGTCACTACAGGTAAGCCTCATAGCCAACCCTTACTTTACAGATGTGCAGACTGAGGCTCAGAGACGAGAGGCAGTGAGTGACCCAGCGAGGAGGAGATGAAGCTGGGACCCACCTGCAGGTTGACTGCAGGTGTCTGTGTTGCACAGAGCTGCGGGCACATGGGAGGCGCGTGATCTTTTGGGAGAACGGGGTGGGGGGGGGCAGCAGCTCCGCTGGGTGAGGGAGGAGCGCTCTTCTCCCCCATTCAGTGTGTACTCCCCTGCCCTCGCCTCCAGATGTGTTCTTTTGGGTCCAACCCTTTGACATTGACTGTACTACACTTCTGTCTCGGCCGCCTCCTGTTCTAGTATCAAATTGCCATCTGCAACCCTGGGCGGTCCTTAAAAATATGTGGGAAGAGGCTGAAGAACATCTAGCTGCTTATTTTCTTGTGGGAAATCTTCTACCCCATTTCTCCCGTCTATGGCATTGACCCTTGGCTGGACTGGGGAGCGAGTTTTATTCCAACCCTGCCCTTATGGGATTTATGTGGTAAGTTATTCATTTATCCACCGACTGGGTGGGTAGCATAATTTTAATTAAAATTTTTGGAATAATTGATATGTTCCTATGATGTAAATGTCTAAAGGTCACAACTGAGACGGTGAAATACCTCTGACCCCTGATCTGCTGGCCATCTAGCTCCCCACCCAAGAGGCAACTACTGTTAATAGTTTCTTGTGTCTCTTTCTAAAGACCTTCTGTCCTTGTCGTTCAGTGGTTCTTAGTAGGACCCAGGAGAGATGGAGCAAATCAGGATGAGCCGGGGAAGAATTTTCTAAGGGCAGCCATCAGGAGATGGGGTCAGGGAGGAGAGGCAGGCACAGATATGCTGAAAAGGATTCCCAGAGAACTCGGATATGGTCCCTCCTGCTATCCCCAGCCACTGGTCTAGCCAGACTGGCAAGATACTGACATGTAGAAATGGATGTACTAGAGATAAAGGTCAAATTCCTGGTGCAGCCATTGGGTGCCCTCACCCAGAGGAGGGAGACAGCAGAGGTGGGTCTGCCGTGGCTGGTGGGGCCTTGGAAGGACCAGCCTGGGCCTCTCAGCTGTGTGACTTTGGTTACTATCTTCCATCTCTCTGGGCCTCCTTGTTCTTCATCTGTGAAACCCCTAGTCTAGGGTTTTAAACTTTTTTGTTCCTTAAACCCCTTTAGTAATCTGAAGAAACCCACAGACCTCTCTAAATGCATACGATAAAATATACAGGATTATAAAGTAAACAAATTACATTGAAATGCAGCTAGTTTCCCCACTTGGTGGGCCAAGGGGAGGTTCCATCACACAGGGATTCCCACTCCAGGAGGGCCAGGGCCAGGGTCCGGCTCCCGTGAACTGTTCTGGGTCCTGGCACTGGAGGACCAGTGGAGATGGGGCAGGATTCCCTCCGGAGGTTGCTTTGTGAAGACTCCATTGTGAACAATCCACTGTTCCTGATAACTAGCTTCCCCTCTGTCTACACCAGGCCTCCTCTCCCAATTGAAGGTGAGCTGGTTTGTCCAGCATTCGGTTTCCAAAAGGTGGCAGCGCTGTCCTGGGAAATAGAATCCCAGCGACCTGGGGGCGGGAAGTGCCTGCTGTGGGTGCCACCCGCCTGCTGTCTGGGCCCAGGAGAGCAGCTCTCAGCCAGCCTGCAGGAGGGCTTGCCCAGCTGTACTCTCCTCCCCAGTCCTCCACATCTTAGCCTGGGAGGTGGGCCCTGTCTTTGGCCAGGCTTCTACGCCCTGCTCTGTGGTGGAGCTGCCCCACAGGGCTATTCTGAGGGCAGGGAAGCCTCCTTGGTGATTGGCTGACCCCACAAGCATCTCAGGACCCTCCTCAACTCAGATGCAGAAGGAAGTTATGTTCCTGCAATTGACCTTTTTCCCCTTCTTCTTTCTGGTGTTTCAGGTCGGGGCTGTGGAGGGAGGTGGGCATTTTAAGCAATGGAGTCTTGGGTGGTCTAGGCTGAGGTTTTTCTTTCCAAATAATTTAACATTGGTTAAGGCAACATCAAGCATTTTAGTGGACCCATTTAAGGCACGAAGCAGTGCAATGATTTCCAGTCCACCAGAGTCGCTTCAGATGCCTCAAGGCGGCCTTCAGTCATTCCTCCGCAGTTAGTTCTGGGCTTGTGGGCAGGATTTGCTGCTTCTGATGTGTGTTCACATGCGGATGAGCCAGGATCTGAGCTGTAATTGAGGGAGTCGATGTTCAAGAATTGGCTAGAATAGGAGATTGTGTACAACAGAAGGAGAAGGTCAGCAAGGCCTGGTTCGGATGCATGTTCTGGCTGATGGATACGCCGGCCCTCATCTTCAAGTCTGCGCCTCTAGGACCCAAACACAATCTCGCAGGAAGATTCACATCTACAAGTCATTCTTTAAACCACGCTGCTGATCCTCCATTTCCTCCGTCTTCCGGATGTTTTCTCTGTTAGGCACAGATGCATACCTACTCACACATTGACACATTCATTAAGGCAGATACACAAAGGGGAAAAAGCCCCACATGTTTTATTTATTCATGTATTCCAAAAATGTATACTGAGCCTTTGCCATGCACAGCCCTTGTTTCCATAGAGTTTATGGTCTAGAGGGAGGAGACGTGCAGTGAACAGAGAAACGAATGAGCTAGAAAAGTGTCGTGTGGAAGTATGCTCTCCAGAGAATATGAATGTCACATCCACATCCTAGGATGTGACAGTGTGACAGGGTGTCGCCCTACGCAGGATGAGCGTGGAACACCAGCCTCCCCAGGAGGCGACTAGTGTCAGCGAGATGTGAGGGCCCTGGGGGACATTGTGCCAAGGCCTTGGGGCTTTCGTGCCCCTGGTGTGTTTAAGACACAGAGAGGAAGCTGGAAGGCGGGGTCAGCTGGGGGCAGGGGCCAGATCCCAAGGCTGGGGGAGGGATCGAGATGAGATGTATCCATTGGATGTTTCTAAGGGCGTGAGTGATGTGAAAAACTACCTGTGACCCAGTTGCTTGCCCATCATTCCCGTCAAGTGCACACACTGGGGCTTTATTTGGGGGGCCTCAGTAGAGGGACACAGGAAGGTGGCCGGAGCCAGCTAGCACTTGTTGGGCATTTGTCTGCTCGGCAAGCGCTGACTGCTCGCTGAATGGCAGCTCGTGTAAAGCCTACAGCAGCCCCACGAAGAGACCCATTACCATCGGTGTGTCCACGGAAGACGAGGGGCAGGGGTGGAGTAATTCCCTCACCGCCACCTAGCCGGAGGGGCAGAGCTGGGGTTGGAGCCCAGCCAGGCAGAGTGCAAGCCCTGCTCTATGTGTCTTCCTGGAAATGGAGCCCTGGGCGGCTTTTGTTGTTGTTGTTGTCAATTTATCTTTATGACTTATTTAATATGTGTGAAACATTGTTATAATTTGCATTTCTTTGACCACTACTGAGATCGAACAGTCTTTCCTGTCTTTACTTTTTTTTTATTGTGATAAAATATAAAATTTGCCATTTTAACCATTTTTAGGTGTACAGTTCAGTGGCATTAAGTACATTCACACTGTCATGCAGCCATCACGACTATCCATTTCTAGAACTTTTTCATCGCCCTAAACAAAAACTCTGTGGCCATCAAGCAAGAACCCCACATTCTCTCTCCCTTAGCTGCTGGTAACCTCAAATCTACTTCCTGTGGCTCTAAATTTGCCTAGTCTAGATATTTCATATAAGTAAAATCATCCAATATTTGTCCTCTGTGCCTGGCTTCTTTCACTCAACATAATGTCTTCAAGGTTCGTTTGTGTTGTAGCGCGTGTCAGCTTTATTCCATTCTGTGGTTGAATAACGTCCCATCGTGTGTATGGACCACATTGGCCTGTTCATCTGTTTCTGGATACGGGTTGTTTCCACCCCGGGCAGCTTTTTACATGGAGACAGGACCTTTCCAGCTACTTGCCTCTGTTCTGGGGACGCTTGCTGAAGCCTGGAGAACCTGCGTCTGCCTGCGGGGCGGGGTGACCACCACTGTTGGGGATGGTGATGAGCTTTCAAGGTAACTAACCTTGGATTGTTTAGAAAGCACAGGATGAACACTGTAATTGTTCTCGTGCTGACGCTAACTCTAATTTGGTTTTCTTCCTGTCCCCTCCATAGACTCACAGCATGGAACAAGACCTCCAGAGAGGGCACTTCATCGTTTGCTTCTAAGCAACAAATCATCTTCCGTAGATGGAAATTTACCTTGTTCTTGAAGTTCCCCAGAGGAGACACTTGGGAGCTCCAAGTCTCTGCTGGGTGACCTGGGCAGGTCACGCCTAACTGGCCTCAGTTTCCCCATCTGTAAAATCCCTTCTAAGAGATTACATGTCCTTCCTGGATAGACAGATTAAAAAGTACCTTCTAAATTCAAGTCCATTTTTTTCCTTGCTGTTCGTGCTTCAAGCCTGTTCCCCTCTCCTCTGTGAAAAGCACGGGTCAGCACTCCCCCCAGAGTAATCCTGTATTTATTGCCCGCACCTGTGATGTCTGTGGTCCCGCGGCCTCTGGTTAAATGACAGTGTGGAGTCCCCGGTATGAGCAGGTGGACCGCAGCTGCCATGCCCGCTGGGTTTCTTTCTTGCTTCTGTTTGACAGGAGCCTCCCCCCGCCCTACAGTGTCCAGCCTTTCTCCGGAGGCCTGGCAGCTCTGAGGTGGCCTTGGGAGACTCTGGTTTCTGCCTCTCCGGATGAACTGCCCCCTCTCATCACCAGAAAATAAACGATGCTGGTTGTCACCTGTTTGCTCCTCAGCCGCCAGCTGTGCGAGAGGCGAAAATTCATGCTGCGTCAATCTCCCCTGAGGCACGAGGCCACTCATGGGCGTCTTTCTTTTTCAGAACAATAAATCTGAAGAATCCAGTGCTGCAGCAGGTGCTGGAGAGGAAGAATGAGGTCCTGTGTGTCCTGACACAGAAGATAGTGACGACGCAGAAGTGTGTGATATCCGAGCACGTCCAGATCGAGGAGAAGTGCGGTGGCATGGTGGGAATCCAGACCAAGACGGTGCAGGTGCGCACCCAGCGGGTGGAGGTGCCGGGTCAGAGGCCACGGCGGCCTCGGTCAGGGGCCTCTTTGGGTAGGGTCTTCATTCGTCAGGATTCTTTCTGTAGTGAGTTAACAGAAATCCAACCCAAATTGGTTTAAACAAGAAAGAATTTATTGGCTCATGTAACTGAAACATTTGGGGTGATCTAGCTTCAGTCACCTCTGGATCCAGGACTCAAGAGAAGGTTGTGAGCTGCCTTCCCTGGGGTAGATCCCCTCTCATATAAGCTTGTGGGGAGGCTTCTCCTGGCTTTCTTCCCACCTCATCCCCAGTGGAAAGAGTGCTTCAGGGCTAGCACTCACTGGACCATCCCGATCCATGCTCCTTCCTGAAGTAAACCCAAGGCCGGCGTGATAGGACACTTGGATGGGCCATGCAGGGTTGGATCAGGTGCTTTCCCAAAAGAAAATGGGTCAAAGGAGCATTGGCTAGGTTGACGCACAGATGACCCCTAGAGCCCCTCAGAGCCAAGGGTCTCAAAATGATTCCTTTGGTTTAGCTGCCTTAAATCCCTAATGGATTGAGTTAGGAAAGGTAAAGATCTGTACATATGTCTTTATATACATAAACAGATGCTTCTGGATTAAGTTACAGACAGTCTTACCAAGCTGATCCCTGAGCTTCAGTGGAACCGAACTGGAACAGGAGGCTGCAACCCCAGACTGTCTCCCCTCCAGCTTGCCATGGTGCCCGATATTCTTTTCTTAGAGATTTACTTCTTGGGGTAACTTTCAAATTATACTGGAGGACCCGGAAAAGTTGTATTTAGGAGGTGGAGATACAGGTCCGGGGCTGGACTCTCCCTGGGGTGGGCAGGCTTTACAGAGTGATGAGGCCTGATGGGAGATGGCTTCAGCTGGCCCTGCCGATATTTCTGTCCACGGTGACCCCCACCAAAGGCCTGGAGCCTGCCTGGGAATCAGGAGACCAGCTGACATCACACTGTGACCAGGGTCAAGTTGCTAAAGATGTCTCTGATCTCCAGCATTTGGGCAACGAATAGCTTCTCATCTTCCTCCCCAGGCCATGGTGGGCAAGGGTTATATTTGTGACAGGGTTTGAAGGAGAGAGCTTTGGTGCCTGACTCGGTATTTCCTGCCCACCCTTCTCTCATCCTTGTGCCTCTCCCCTGGTTTTATCTGACTGCACAGTGTGCCATCCACGAGGTCCAGGAGGACGTGCTCGGGGGGTCTTGCTCTCAGCTAGCTTCTCCTAGTCAGGCTCTCTTACCACTGAGGATTTTCTGAGGATTTCAAAGTTGTTTCCGTAATCCTCCACGAGGGAAATGAAGTTGTCTTGTTTATTGTCTTCTTTATTCAGCACCATAGACCTAACTTCATTGTATCCCAAACTCTGGGATCTCGCCTTTTTGCCACCAGGTTGGCCATTGACTTTGGAATATGTGTAGGACACATCATGAGGCCGACAAGGATTAAATCCTGACCCCTGCCGGCTGGTCCCTTTTTCTGCTTCGTTCCATGGGCATTTTCCTGGCACTCTTTGCGCACAGGCACCAGGCTGGCCACGTGGGGGCAGGAGAAGGCTGGGGGAGCCTGAGCGCACAGGTGGAGCATGTGCCCTCGCCCACAGGTGTCAGCTACGGAGGATGGGAACATCATCAAGGACAGCAATGTGGTGCTGGAAATCCCGGCACCCACCACCATGGCCTACGGCGTCGTCGAGCTGTACGTGACAGCAGACGGCCAGTTCGGTGAGTGCGCCTCAGCTCCGAGCTCTCTGGAGGCGGTTGAGCCATCGCGGAGGGACACCCCATCCTCCCCTGAGGCACACGCTTGTAGAGGATCCCCCGCTGCTCTGGGGATTGAGAAGAAAGAGATATCGGAAGAGTTTGGGGATGTCCCATGACAAGTGAGATGGAGGGCCGCGGTGGGAGGGTGTTGGTGAGGAATGCCCAGAGGTCGGTGTGGGGCGTGCTTCACCGGCAGGGCGCAGGGCGAAGAACGTGGGCTCTGCAGTCGGACGGACTGGTATCGGCCCCAGTGCCACGGCGTCCTGTGAGGTCTCAGGCAGCTTGCTGAAGCCGGCTGGGCCTCAGCTTCCCGTGTCTGGGAGGGGAAGGACATTCCCTCACAGGGCTGCCGTGAGGGGCAGGTTAGATGAGGTGTGTGAAGTCCCTGGCACAGCGGTGACTTATTAAGTACTCACCTTAGCTATTAATAATACTGTCATCATTGTGATCATCTTACCTCCCGTTCCCCTGTAGGGAGCCCAAAAAGCTGCACTTGACCTTGCTGTCTGATCACCAGCGTGTTCAAAGCCGGGAGGTCACTGCATCACTTGAAGAAAATAGGGTTTTATAGTTGGCGTGGCTAGTCTTAGGTACTCACGGCTCTTCCCTCACACTCTTCCCAGGAAAAGGTTGTGTCAAACCCAAGAAAACTGTCTGACTGCTTTTTGGGGACATGAATTAATATATGTAACATCATAAATAATTAACTTTTTTAGGTATGGTCACATTGTTGTGGTTGTGTTTATGAAAAGCGTCATCTTAGTTTTTAGAGATTTACAGTGAACTCTTCACAGGTGAAATGGAAATACGTCTGTGGTTTGCTTCAAGCACGATGGCGGAGAGTGAGGTGTGTGGGGGGTGGGTAGAGGTGGGGGGGTTCATCACAGCTGGTCGATGCGTGTGTGGAGGCCCCCTGTACTACTCTCTCCATCCCCGTGCACTTTCAGTTCTCCATGATGAGAACATTGTGAAGGGGTGCCGTGACGGGCCATACATGTCTGGGGCTGCCTCCTGCTCCTCCCCCAGTTGTCTTCTGTCAGCTGGCGGGGACCAGGCCAGGGATGCGGGTGTCTTCCGGGAGTCCCTTCTGCTCACTCGGCCATGCGAGGTACCACCGTTCAGCTACAACCGTGGGTGCTCGGAATGCTGTCCTATGGGACAGTAGACAAGCCCGCGGGTGCGCAAGGGACGTGAAGGGCAATCACCGACCCTCCCTCTTTCGTTTCGCATGTAGAGCAGCCTGTGTTTCAGGGAGGTGACAAAAAGTGAAGGTGCCAGTTGTAGGAAGTTGGTCTAGGGGTGGGCCAGGGATGCATGGGATACCGGGAATACCAAGAATCGTGACCAGCATCCTTTAGGTCTAAGGTTCCAAATTTGTGTCATCCTGGGCATGATTATTCTTTCTCTTTGAAAGACTATCCATCCACTGAACAAACTGCCTATTAGACGATTAAGTTGTCCCTCCAGCTTTTGTCATCAGCGTGTGATAAGCTGTGTGACCACGTGGGCTTGTGTGACTCCAGCCCAGGCTGCTGAGGCCTTGGTTCTCCTGTCCAGATGGATTGGTGGTGGAGGTGTTGCTTTTGTCAGGCTCTTTGGAAGCTTGGCCTGCACCGAGGATGCCCATGAGTGCTCTGAGGACCCTTTGGTGGCTGGGGACCAGGCTGGGGCTGCCATTCCAGTCTTTGGGGCCCCCGGGAGTCCCTCCCTGTTTCTCCGAGGAGGTGGAGGTGCTCTGCCCTGCATGCAGCTCTGTTGGGGCACCTGTTGCTCCCACAGGGGGCATCTCTTTTCTCAGATGGGGTTGGAAAGACAAAGCTTGCCTGGCGAGGCTCTCCTGTTTGCATTTCAATTTCAAGCCTTTTATCTTGGCTTGCTTCTGCTGTCTTGAAAATAAACTCCTCTTTGTGCTGCTGAGCAGAGGTGCCCTGGGGAGTTCTCAGGGTTGGTCTGGCTCACTTCCCACACCCTGGCCTAGGAAGCCCTCTCCTTTGCCCTCTCCTGCTGCAGCCTGCCCTGCCTGTGCAGCTTGGTGGTCAGGCCCTCGTTCGTGTGACACGCTGCCTGATTCTTAAGCCAGTTCTGCTGCTTTTTCCCATCTCTGTTTTCGGTTGCTCTTCCTGCAGAATGTTCTGATCCGGCTTCATAAACAGCCCTGCAGGGGCTGGAAGGGCCCTTAAGAGGCTGCTCGATCTCTCCTCCCACCTTCTGGGTGGGAGTACAGTTGACGAGGATCCTGTCTGTCTTCTGAAGCTTCGAGAGGAGGCCACTCCCTCCGTGTCCCTTGGGGGAGGCATCTGTGAGCCCCTCCTTGACGAGGGGTTCTCCCAGCCACGATCCCTTCCTTTGCCAACAGACCCCCCCCCCCTTGTGGCCAATCAGAAACATCATGTTATCGTCTTGAACTTTAGCCTTTGCTTTGTAGAATGAGGCATTTACCAGTGTCCTTTCAGCACGAACTTCTGATTGGGCACCTGTGGACGTGAACCTGTGCTTCCCACCCTCCCGGGTCTGTGCACTTCTCTGCAGGTCCAGTGGCCGACACCAGCACCCCCCGACCTCGTTCCCATCACAGACTCTTAATTGGCTCCTCTGCTTTGAATGGTTCCCATCCTAGCAGTGTAGCTGATGTGATTATTTAACAATACACATTTGGTCACTTCACTCACCTGCTCAGACACCCTTCTGAGGCTCCCTTTGTCCCGAGATAAAGCCTGCCCTTCCAGGCACGTCGTGTCCAGCCTTGCTTCTCATCACCAGCGCCTCCCAACGTGGTGATCCAGCCGGGGTTAACCCACCATCTGGGAACCCTCCACTCTCGCTTATCGGGAGCTTCTGGAGTGTGCTCCCCGCCTCTTGGCCCAGCTAGTTCCTACCAGGCTTTAGGGGGCTACTTAGACGCTGCTTCGTCCAAGAATCCTTTTCTGCTGCTTTCTCCACACCTGCCACTCTGGATTCAGTGACCTGTCCACCTCTTCCACTCGTATCATACTTATTGTCAAGGCCTAGGTTGTGGTCCTTCTGAATCTCTGGCTCCTTGCAGTGCCTGATGCTGCAAAGAGTGAAGGAGTTGGCAGTGCCTTCAGGGGGGCTGTGCATCTGTGTAGAGGAAGAGTGGTGCTGGGGTCTTGGGCTCCCAAAATATGGTTGGGGGCCCCACAGGGCTCTTGGCAGGATGTGAGGCTGTGTTAATGGTCATGGTCCTTGTCCTTGGGGAGCCTTCGCTGGGGGCCAGTTCACGCTTATCCACCTCGGTGCCTGGTGCCTAGGGTGGAGCGAGCCAGGGGCCTTCTGGATGACTAGGAGTGGGGGTGGGTCATCGGGTGAGTAAATGAAAGCTTGTTTTCTTTGTCTTTAGACAGCCGTCCTGTCTTTATGGATGTCATTCGTGTCCACAGCAGGTGAAAATACGTGCTAATACCCATGCCTTTCACATGTCATGCAAGTACTAGGCTCAGCCACATTCTCATTCCATAGCCTGTACACAAATTATTAAATAGAAGCATAAAGCGAACCCTCCTTCTTTTTAAAAAATTTTTATTGAAGTATGGTTGATTTACAATGTTGTGTTAGTTTCTGGTGTACAGCAAAGTGATTCAGTTATACATATATCTACTCTTTTAGATTCTTTTCCCATACAGGTCATTACAGAGTACTGAGTAGAGTTCCCTGTGCTATATACAGTAGGTCCTTATTAGCTGTCTATTTTATATATAGTAGTGTGTATATGTCAATGCCTATTTCCCAATTTATCCCTCCCCCCTTCCCCCGTTAACCATAAGATTGTTTTCTACATCTGTAACTCTATTTCAGTTTTGTAAATAAGTTCATTTGTACCATCTTTCTAGATTCCACATATAAGCAATATCATACAATATTTGTTCTTCTCTGACTTACTTCACTCAGTATGACAATCTCTAGGTCCATCCATGTTGCTGCAAATGGTATTGTTTCATTATTTTTTATGGCTGAGTTATATTGCATTGTATATATGTACCACATCTTCTTTATCCATTCCTCTGTTGATGGGCATTTAGGTTGCTTTCACATCTTGGCTATTGTAAATAGTGCTGCAGTGAACATTGGAGTGCATGTATTCTTTTGATTTATGGTTTTCTCTGGGTGTATGCCCAGAAGTGGGATTGCTGGATCATATGGTAGTTCTATTTTTAGTTTCTAAGGAACATCCATACTGTTCTCCATAGTGGCTGTACCAATTTACATTCCCACCAACTGTGCAAGAGGGTTCCCTTTTCTCCATACCCTCTCCAGCATTTATTGTTTGTAGATTTTTTGATGATGGCCATTCTGACCAGTGTGAGGTGATGCCTCATTGTAGTTTTGACCTGCATTTCTCTAATAATTAGCAGTATTGAGCATCTTTTCATGTGTTATTTGGCCATCTGTCTGTCTTCTTTGGAGAAATGTCTATTTAATTCTTCTGCCTATTTTTTTGATCGGATTGTTTGTTTTGTTGTTGAGTTGTATGAGCTGTTTGTGTATTTTGGAGATTAATCCCTTGTTGGTCGCTTCGTTTGCAAATATTTTCTCCCATCCTGGCGTTGTCTTTTCCTTTTGTTTATGGTTTCCTTTGCTGTGCAAAAGCTTTTGAGTTTAATTAGGTGCCATTTGTTTTTTTTTTTTATTTTCATTACTGTAGGAAGTGGGTCAGGAGGAGAACCCTCATTCTTGAGTTCACACAGTTTTTACTTAGCAAGGACACACTGTTGCATTTTTACCTACAACTTAGTTACCTTAGTTGGGTCCTCAAATATGGAAGTATTTAAGGGGCATTTCTTTTTATAATTTTTAAAAACTTTTTATTATGGAAAATTACACACATGTTCAGAAGTACAGATAGTAATATAATGAAACCCATGTACCTACCATTCAGCTTCAATAACTAGGGCAATTCATGTTTCATCTATAACTTTCCTGCCTCTCTCCACTCCTACTCAATTGTTTTGAAGCAAATTGTAGGCATTATATTATTTTGTCTATAAATATTGAAATATCTCTAAAAGATAAGGCTTTAAAAAAAAGACTAGTCTCTTCATACAGATTCATATAGAATATATTCTTTTGTGTATGGATTTTCCTCTCAACATGTTTGTAAGGTTTGTTCATATAATTGCAGAAAATAGTTTATTAATGAAGAATAACGGACTCTCCAAGAGCCATGTAACCACTTGTGCACCTAAATATATTGTCAATAATTCTGTATCAGTTCAGTCAAACCAGATTTATCAATCAAATTCCAATTTTCTCAGTTAAATATGGTGGGTTGTTTGTTGGAGTTGGTTTGTTCCAGTCAGGCTAAGGAAATACTTCTGATGTTTGAAAGGTTGCTTCCTGCCTGTTCAAAGAACCTTATGTTAAGAACAACCATTTCTCCTGTATTTGTAGGAAGTGCCTGAGTTTTGGTCAAATAGCATAATGTGTAGGAAGCGGGTGTATAAGGAAGAAGGTGGACATGTCCCCCCCTGCCCTGCTTGATTTAGGTGAAGCCAGGTCTGGGATGTGCCAACAAGGCTGACCCTAATGCCCAGCTTGTCCTTTTCCCCCGCGTTACAGAATTCTGCCTCCTGCAAGGGAAGCACGGGGGCTTCGAGCAGGAGAGGAGAAGTGACTCTGCCTTGCTGGACCTCCTGCCCTTACAAGAGTTTGCGTTCTGGGACATGCCAGATGCTGGGCAAGGGCTGCCTGCCTCGGATGGGCCACTGAGTGTTTTAAAACAAGGTATTGCCAGCAGGCTGGGGCATGGGGTGAGCTGCTGGGTAGTTGAGTGCTGTACCCCAGGAGGTGATGCGCCCTTCAGAAGCGGTGACTCCTTAGTGACTTCATGGAGAACATTTGAGAACAGACAGGATGGTGCCTGAATCAGTTCTAGTTCACTCATCAGGACTCAGCTTGGTCAGATCTTAGGGAACTTCAGGTCTTGGATGGCCTGTTTTAAGGAAGGGGTAGGAGGCTGAGGAGGGGAAGAGTTAGGGGCCTAACATTTTCTTTCATTTGAACCACAGGAGTCTTGCTGACTATCAAGAAGAGCTAGTCAGCAGCAAGGAGAGAGAACCCAAGTTTTGCATTTGTTTCATTTATTCCAGGCTTCATTGCCAAGACAGGCAACGCTTTGTTGGCGTCGCAAAATGCTCTCTTGGAGGCCCTTATCCACATGGCATGAAGCCATGTGATGCCAAGGCATCCAGCGAGGAGGAGGGGAGTACCTGTGACTTGCCTGCAGCAATTCCTTTCGCTCCCCACAGCATTTTGTGTTTTTTTAAAAAGTTTTTTGTAGGGGGTAGGGCAGGAATTAGTAGGAGTGCAGTATATAGTAGAAGAGGAGATGGGCAAGGAAAAAGAGAAACGAATAATTAAGAGCTTAGTAAAAAAGAGCTAGGAGCAGCTCAGAATATCTCTGGCTTGGAGGGTAAGAGGAGAGACTCATCAGTGGGGCTTCAACGAGTCCCAAACCAGAAGACAGATGCTTTTGTAGCAAAAGTATCAGTGTTGACAGAATTGGCAGTGAAGGCCCAATCTTAAGGCTTTCCCATCTAATGCAGGGCTGCAGGCCCCCTCACGGTAATTGGGTGTGATTTTCAGCTGCCACTTAAGTGACGTCAATGTCACGGGTTAGAATCACATCAGCAGTGGTGCTACAGCCTTGAACTGCACTACAGGGAAGTGACGAGACAGGCTGAGCTTTCTTATCATTTCCTTACCCACCGGTCCACCCTGTAAGTTGGTCATTCTAGTCAGCCTGGCATGGAGTGGGGAGGCTGGGTAGTTCAGGCAGGAGTAGGGTGGGCACCCGCCTCTGTGCCCTTGGACCCTAGACCAGCCAGGACAGCCCTTCTCTCCAGGCTAGGGCTGGCGAGGAACTAATTGTGTTTATAGAGCAGTTTCTGAGTGTAACTGTTGTCTGGCATCTGACATCAGCGGAGGGTGCATTTATGTATTGGTCTGCGTCCCTATATATGAAAGCTTTGGTTTACCAAATCTTGTTTTAAAATTCCCACTGGGCTTAAATTACTAGAAACTTTTGGCTATCTTAAAATGAAAACGGAAGATTTTAAGGGGAGAGGCTCAAGCATCCTGAAGAGGACGTTAGTAATCCAGTTGGGATTCTAACCCATTCTCCAGGACGGGTGAAGAAGAATGGAGAAAGTGGAATATCTGTGTTTGCCCAATGAAAATTGTGCCAGCCCCTTGAAAAGCATGCATTTTAATATTAAAGGATACAAAATCTGTAGTGTATTAGAAAGATATGAAAAAGAATGTATTTTGGAATTTGCATGATGACTCTGAAGCTCTGTAAAAGTCCTGATGTTTAGTATTCAGCCTTGATAATTTAATCATTCTAAATGACTTTTCCAGAAAATAATTGATTAGACTTAATGTTTAGTGAGTCAGCAGGAAAATACAGTCTGAAACAAAACTTGGCTTCCCTCTTTTCGTCTCTTTCTGTCTCCCCTCCCTCTCTTCCCTTCCCTCCTTCTTTCTTCCTTTAGTAGTTTGGTTAGTGAAAAACATGCAGGGTGGTATTTAACGCGTCCTTTATTTCTGAGTTCCAAGACTGACTGTGCAGCTGGAAGTGTTTATGAAAGAACAGAGGACAATTAGCTATAAAAAGCAAGAGTTACTGGTCCTCGTTCTGAGATAAGTCACGAGACTGGGTATGTTCTGCTGCTTTCACAGCCACTCTGTTCTTGGAGAGGAATTTCCATCCCTTTGTGGAGCTGCCAGAGCAGCAACAGAGAGCTCTGAACGACGTCCTCCAGGCGGTCCTGTTTGATGAAGAATTACTCTTGGTTCTGGAGCAAGTGGTAAGACCGGAGACATCTCAAAGTAGTGTCTCCGCATGGTTTTCTGGAGATGTGGACGGGCTAGATCTCTTGGTATAAGGCTTTGAGCTGGGATAAAATGGTGTTTAAAATTTCCCCACCTCCTTTTAACCCTAAAGCTTCTTTTTATTCTTACTCTCAGGTCCTTAGTTTTCTAACTGCAGAAAGGTAGTCGATGTGACGAATAGAAGGGTGTATTAGTTTCCTCGGGCTGCTGTAACAAATGACCACAAACTCCAATTTACTCTCTTACAGTTCTGGAGGCCACAAGTCTAAAGTCAAGGTGTCATTAGGGCCATGCTTCCCCACAGGCTCTAGGAGAGAATCCTTTTTTGCCTCCTCCAGCTTCTGGTGGCTCCTGGCATTCCTTGGCTTGTGGCCACGTTGCTCAAATCTCTACTCTGTCTTTACATGGCCATCTCCTTTCCTGTCTCTTAAAGGACACCCACCATTAGATTCAGGGCCCACCCCAATCTAGGATGATCTCGAGATCCCTACCTAAATTACATCTGCAAGGAAGCCAAATAAGGTCTCATTCTGAAGCTCCAGGTGGACCTATATTTGGGGGACCACTCTCCATCTCACTACAAGGGTTGTGTGTCATGGGGCAGAGGCCTGTGTTGTGCCCAGCTTGGCCTGTGGCTTCACTAGATCCGTCTCTTTTCTCTTCCCCGCCCCCCCATCTCTCCCCACAGTGTGAGGACATAGTCAGCAGCCTGTCACCCTCATTGGCGGTGCTGGGGAAGCTGAAGCCTTCACAGCAGCGGGACCTCGTGGCCTTCCTGCGGCTAGTCGGGTACAGTGTGCAGGGCGAGTGTCCAGGCCCAGAGGATGTGGTCCACAACCAGAAACTCCTTTCTACGGCCTACTTCTTGGTCAGTGCGCTAGCAGGTATGGAAAAAAAAAGGGGAAGAAATGCTGTTGCCTTGAAATTACTTTGCTTACTTTGTGGACGATGTGGTACATAAGGTTCCCTCCCCTTCAAGCAGTGCAGGGATGATAGGCAGTGGAAGACTGAGGAAGTTGACAGGATTGCCGTGAAGTCACGGACTTGAGTATGAAGGAGGCCTGTCTGCTGCCAGCCTCGTCCACTCCCTTGGAGAGAGGACTTCCCTTTCCGCCCCCAGGGAGGGCTGTCTGTGGGCACACTCCCTCACCAACACAGGAAACCAGTTTCCCCAGACACAGCCAGCGATTCACACTTGCTGCCTGGCAGTGCTGAGTGGCAGTGGCTTTCATTTGGCTACGGCTCTCCCCCACAGTGTTTCGTTCCTCCTGAGCCTCTTGTTCCTCTTTGCAAACTTATGGCTCTACCCCAAGTGCAGCATTGTGGCCATTAGGGCAGGGAGGCTGCAGAGAGCATCCCAATGCACTAGGTTGCTGGGCCCAGCAGCTCCACAACTTCCACACGCATCCTGGCCATCCAATTATTATTGAGCAGTGCACCCCGCCCTGACACTTCTTTGCCAACTCCCATCCAGAACGCACCTTGCCAGAGGGTCTGTGGTGCCAGAAGGTGGTCATCCTGTATGAGGAAGCTGGGCTTTCACTTCCTTCTCAGAAAGGCAAGACCTGGCAAGGCAGCCCACTCTTAGTCCCCACAACTTCCCTTCAAGGTGACGTCAGTCAGGGCGCTGAGCTCCTGATACATTCAGAGTTCCTCCCCAGCACCACATGGGAACAAAGGCCCAGGAATCTCCAGTTTTTAAATAATTAATCAGAGCAAATGCCTCTCCCAGCTCCATATGCCAATGAACGTACGCTCTATGCCTTATTCCAAGTCATGGGTAAACATTTTGACTGGGATAGGACATAAGACAGAGCCCTGTGGAACTCCCCTAGAGACCTTTTTCCAGTGTTAATTGGTATATCAGAGAGTTTAATTACAGGCATTCTATCAGGAGCTAATCTACAGGCCAGAGTTCTCTAGCTTGCGAGAAGCCCTTTCTTCACATACCCTATTACTTATTGAAATATTTTAATAACAATAGGCTGGACCAATGATGTCAAATATGTAACACATGGCCAACATTGTGAATGCACCACAGTCCCCTTTTTCCCGAGCCTGGACACAGCCTCAAATTCTCTGCAGCCTTGCACACAGGCAGCCGCTTGGGGTTGACACATAACATGAGACTTACCTGCTGTGTCAGAGCTGGAAGCTCAGGGATAGTGAAATCTTTAAGTGCAGCTGAAAATATCTGCAGCCTATTTCTAAACCAGCGGTGCTCTTCTGCATCTCTCTGAACTGAGATCTCATTTATGTGTCAGTCACTGTGGAGGTCGGATTGGTGTGAGCTCTTTCACTAATGCTCTTGTTTATTCTTGGCCCTTCTGAGTTGACCTTTTCCTCCTACAACAGTCTTCTCTTCTCAGAATCTGGGAAAGGTGCTAGAACAGAAAATGGCCCCTTTTTGAGGCCTGTTTCCAGCTTTCTAAATAATAACACTAGTTTTTTCTATAGCACTTACTTTTTTTAAAAAAAAATTGAGATATAATTGACATATATATATACATTATACATTAATTTCAGGTGTACAACAAAATGATTCGATATTTGTATATATGTCTCATTAACCATGTATGCATCACCATACATAGTTAAAAGTTTTCATCACAAGAAAAATAAACTTTATAAGATTTACTCTTAGCAACTCTCAAATATACAATACAGTATTATTAACTCTAGTCACCATCCTGCACACTACATACCCATGACTTACTTTATAGCTGGAAGTTTGTACTTTTTAACCGTCTTCACCCATTTTACCCACCCGTATACATTTTACACCCCCCCCCCCACACACCCCAATCTGCTCTATGAGCCTTTTTTTATTTTAAGACTCCGCATATAAGTGAGATCATACGTTGTCTTTCTCTGTCTGACTTATCTCACTTAGCATAATGCCCTCAAGGTCCATCCATGGTGTCACAAATGGCAAGATTTCTCTTTTTACTGATTAATGATATTCCTCTGTGTGTGTACCACATCTTCTTTATCCGTTCATCCATTGGTGGACACTTAGGTTGCTTCCATATCTTAGCTTTTGTAAGTAATGCTGCAATGAACATGGGGGTGTATCTTTTCAAGTCAGTGTTTTCGTTTTCTTTGGATAAATACCTAAGAGTGGAATTGCTGGATTGTATAGTAGTAAGACTTTTAATTTTTTGAGTAGCCTTAAAAAATTCTCACCAACAGTGCACAAGGGTTCCCTTTTTTCACATCCTTGCCAACACTTGTTATTTCCTGTCTTTTTTTTTTTTTTAATTTTATTTATTTATTTATTTATTTTTGGCTGTGTTGGGTCTTCGTTTCTGTGCGACGGCTTTCTCCAGCTGTGGCGAGCGGGGGCCACTCTTCATCGCGGTGCGCGGGCCTCTCACTGCCTCGGCCTCTCCCGTTGCGGAGCACAGGCTCCAGACGCGCAGGCTCAGTAGTTGTGGCTCACAGGCTTAGTTGCTCCGCGGCATATGGGATCTTCCCAGACCAGGGCTCGAACCCGTGTCCCCTGCATTGGCAGGCAGATCCTTAACCACTGCGCCACCAGGGAAGCCCTCCTGTCTTTTTGATAATAGCCATTCTAACAGATGTGAGGTCATACCTCAGTGTGGTTTTGATTTTAATTTCCCTGATGATGAGTGATGTTGAGTACCTTTTCATGTACCTATTGGCCATCTGTATGTCTTCTTTGGAAAATTGTCTATTCAGATGTTCTGCCCATTTTTTAAATTTTTAAAATTTATTTATTTTTGGCTGTGTTGGGTCTTCATTGCTGCGCACGGGCTTTCTCTAGCTGTGGCGAGCGGGCTTCTCATTGCAGTAGTTTTTCTTGTTGTGGAGCACAGGCTCTAGGGTGTGCGGGCTTCAGTAGTTGTGGCACATGGGCTCAGTAGTTGTGGCTCGCGGGCTCTAGAGCGCAGGCTCTGTAGTTGTGGCGCACGGGCTTAGCTGCTCCGTGGCATGTGGGATCTTCCTGGCCCAGGGCTCGAACCCGTGTCCCCTGCACTGGCAGGCAGATTCTTAACCACTGTGCTGCCAGGGAAGCCCCTTATGCCCATTTTTAAATTGGATTTCTTTTTGCTATTGAGTTGTTGTATGAGATTTTTATATGTTTTGGATATTAACCCCTTATCAGATATATGATTTGCAAATATTTCTTTCCCCATCAATAGGCTGCCTTTTCATTTTGTTGATGATTTCCTTTGCTGTGCAGAAGATTTTTAGTTTGATGTAGTCTCACTTGTTTATTTTTGCTTTTGTTGCCTTTGCCTTTGGCGTGAAATCCAAAAAATCATTGCCAAGACTGATGTCAAGGAGCTTACTGCCTATGTTTTCTTCTAATTTTATGGTTTCAGATCTTATGTTTAAATCTTTGATTCATTTTGAGTTAGTTTTTCTGTATGGTGTAAGATAGTGGTCCAGTTTTCCCAGCACCATTTATCGAAGAGACTGTTCTTTCTCCATTGTATATTCTTGGCTCCCTTGTTGTAAATTAATTGACCATACATGCATGGGATTATTTCTGGGCTCTCTATTCTGTTCCACTAATCAATGTATCTGTTTTTATGCCAATACAATACTATTTCGATTAATGTAGCTTTATAAATATAATTTGAAATCAGGGCGTGTGATATCTCCAGCTTTGTTCTTCTTTCTCAAGATTGCTTTGGCTCTTCAGGATCTTTTATAGTTTTAAACAAATTTTATAATTGTTTGTTCTATTTCTGTGAAAAATGCCATTGGAATTCTGATAGGGGTTGCACTGAATCTGTAGCTTGGGTAGTATGAACATTGTAGCAGTATTCTCCCAATTCATGAACACGAAATATCTTTCCATTTATTTGTGTCTTCTTCAATTTCTTTCATCAGTGTCTTACAGTTTTCAGTGTACAGGTCTTTTACCTCCATGGTTAAATTTCTTCCAAGGTATTTTATTCTTTTTGATGCAGTTGTAAATCGGATTGTTTTCTTAATTTCCTTTTCTGATAGTTTGTTATTACTGTATAGAAATGCAACAGATTTTTGTATATTGATTTTGATACTGCAACTTTACTGACTTTATTCGTGCTAACATTTTTTTGTTTAGGGGTTTTTCTATATATAATATCATGTCATGTGCAAACAGGGACAGCTTTATGTCTTCCTCTCCGATTTGGATGCCTTTTGTTTCCTCTTCTTGCTTAACTGCTCTGGCCAGGACTTCCAATACTATGTTGAATAAAAGTGGTGAGTGGGCTTCCTTGTCTTGTTTCTGACCTTAGAGGAAAAGCTTTCAATTTTTCACCACTGAGTATGATGTTAGCTGTGGACTTGTCATATCTGACCTTTATTATGTTGAGATATGTTCCCTCTTTACCCACTTTGTTGAGAGTTTTTATCATAAATGGATGATGAGTTTTGTCAAGTGCTTTTTCTGTGTCTATTGAGATGATCATATGATTTTTTAAAAAAATTTTTATTTATTTATTTATTTATGGCTGTGTTGGGTCTTCGTTTCTGTGCGAGGGCTTTCTCTAGTTGCGGCAAGCGGGGGCCACTCTTCATCGCGGTGCGCGGGCCTCTCACTGTCGCGGCCTCTCTCGTTGCGGAGCACAGGCTCCAGACGCGCAGGCTCAGCAATTGTGGCTCACGGGCCTAGTCGCTCCGCGGCAATGTGGGATCTTCCCAGACCAGGGCTCGAACCCGTGTCCCCTGCATTGGCAGGCAGATTCTCAACCACTGTGCCACCAGGGAAGCCCGATCATATGATTTTTATCCTTCCTTTTGTTAATATGGTGTATCACATTGATTTGCAGATGTTGAACTGTCCTTGCATCTCTGGACTAAAATCCCATTTGATCATGATGTATGATCATTTTAATGTATTGTTGAATTTGGTTTGCTAATATTTTGTTGAGGATTTTTGCATCTACGTTCATCAGGGATGTTGGTCTGTAATTTTCTTTTCTTGTGGTGTCCTTGTCTGATTTTGGTATCAGGGTAATGCTGGCCTCATAAAATAAGTTTGGAAGTGTTCCTTCCTCTTATTTTTTGGAAGAATTTGAGAAGGATTGGTTTCAGTTCTTTAAATGTATGCAGAATTCACCAGTGAAGCCATCCTGGTCCTTGACTTGACTTTTGTTTGTTGGGAGATTTTTGATTACTGATTCAATCTACTTAGAAAATCCGAAAAGACTGATTACTACTATTTCTTCCTGATTCAGTCCTGGTGGATTGTATGCTTCTAGGAATTTATTAATTTCTTCTAGGTTGTCCAATGTTTTGGTATATAATTATTCATAGTACCCTCTTACAGTCTCTTGTATTTCTGGGGTATCAGTTGTAACATCTCCACTTTCATTTCTGATTTAAAAAAAAAATTTTTTTTAACATCTTTATTGGAGTATAATTGCTTTACAATGTTGTGTTAGTTTCTGCTGTATAACAAAGTGAATCAGCTATACGTACACATATATCCCCATATCCCCTCCCTCTTGCATCTCCCTCCCACCCCCTCCATCCCACCCCTCTAGGTGGTCACAAAGCACTGAGCTGATCTTCCCATGTGATGCAGCTGCTTCCCACTAGCTGTCTATTTTACATTCTTTTTTTTCTTGGCAAGTCTAGCTAAAGGTTTGTTAGTTTTCTGTGTCTTTTCAAAGAACCAGCTATTAGTTTCATTGATTTTTTTTCTTTTATCAGTCTGCATTTCATTTAATTTCCACTCTGATCTTTATGATTTCCTTCCTTCTACTAACTCTGGGTTTCATTTGTTCTGTTTTTTTGAGGTATAAAGTTAGGTTGTTTGAGATTTTTCTTGTTTCCTGAGGTATCCATTTATTGCTGTGAGCTTTCCTCTTAGAACTGGCTTTGCTACATCCCATACATCTTGATATGTTGCATTTCCATTTTCATTTGTCTAAAGGTACTTTTGATTTTTCTATTGATTTCTTCTTTGACATATTGTTCAGTAGCACATTGTTTAATCTCCACATATTTTGACTTTTCCAGTTTTCTCCTTGTAATTGATTTCTAGTTTTATACCATTGTGGTTGGGAAAAATGCTTGATATGATTTCAGTCTTCTTAAATTTATTAAGACTTGTTTTGTGGCCTATAAAATATGACCTATCCTGGAGAATGTTCCATGTGTGCTTGAGAAGAATGTATACTCTTTTCCTTTTGGATGGAATGTGCTCCATATATCTGTTAAACCCATCTGATCTAATGTGTCATTTAAGGCCCCTATTTCTTATTGGTTTTCTCTCTGGATGATCTATCCATTGATGAAAGTGGAGTATTAAAGTCCCCTACTGTTATTGTGTTGCTGTCTATTTCTCTTTTTAGGTCTGTTATATTTTCTTTATATATTTAGGTGCTCCTATGTTGGGTGCATAAATATTTAGAAGTGTTATTATATCCTCTTGTTGGATTGACCCCTTTATCATTATGTAATGCCCTTCTTTGTCTCTTATTACAGTCTTAATTTTAAGTCTATTTACTGCTGATACAAAGAGAGCCTGTATAACCCCAGCTTTCTTTTGGTTTCTATTTGCATGGAATATGTTTCCATCCCTTCATTTTCAGTCTGTGTATGTCCTTACATCTGAAATGAGTCTCCTGTAGGCAGCATAATGGTGTTTTTAAAAAAAAATTTATCCATTCAGCCACTCTTATCTTTTGACTGGAGAACTTAGTCCAATTACATTTAAAGTTATTATTGATAGATATGTACTTATTGCCACTTTATTAATTACTTTGTGGCTCTTTGGTAGTTCTTTGTTCCTTTCTTCTCTTGCTCTCCTCCTTTGTGATTTGATGATTTTCTGTAGTGGAATGCTTAGATTGCTTTCTCTTTACTCTTTTGTGTATCTGCTAATAGGTTTTTAATTTGTGGTTACCATGAGGATTACATACCAACTTAAAATAGACGGTTATAAATACCTGTTGGTGACAACTTAAGTTTGAACGCATTCTAAGGCTCTACTTTTTTTACTCTCCCCCTCCTGCCATTTTATGGTTTTGATGTCACAAATTATATCTTTTTATCTTGCATATCCCTTAACAAATTATTGTAGTTATAGTTATTTTTTTTTGTTTTTACTACTTTTGTCTTTTAATCTCGTACTAGTTTTGTAAGTGATTAATCTACCCTTACAATATTATTCTGAATTTTACTATATATTTACCTTTACCAGTGAGATTTATATTTTCATATGTTTTCCTGTTACTAATTAGTACTCTTTCATTTCAGCTTAAACAAGTTCCTTTTACATTTCTTGTAAGGCTCGTCTAGTGGTGATGAATTCCTTCAGCTTTTGCTTGTCTGGAAAATTCTCTCCCCTTCAATTCTGAATGACAACTTTGTCAGGTAGTCTTGGTTGCAAGTTTTTTTCGTTTGGTACTTTCACTATATTATACAACTCCCTTCTAGGCTGCAAGGTTTCTGCTGAAAAATCTAATCTGCTGATAGCCATGTGGGGGGTGGGGGGCGTTCCCCTGTGTGTAACAAGTTGTTTTTCTCTTGCTGCTTTTAAGGTTCTCTCCTTGTCTTTAATTTTTGACATTTTAATGTGTTGTGGTGTGGGTCTCTTTGGGTTCCTCTTCTTTGGAACTCCAGTCTGGGTTTCCTGGGTCTGAGTGTCTGTTTCCTTCCCCAGGTTAGGGAAGTTTTCAGCCCCTTTCTTCTTCTTCTGGGATCCCTATAGTGCAAATGTTGGTCTGCTTGATGTTGTAGCATAGTTTCTTAAGCTGTGTTCACTTTTTTTTTTTCACCTTTTTTTTTTTCTTTTTGCTGCTCTTATTGGGTGAGTTCCATTGCCTTGTCTTTGAGTTCAATGATCGTTTCTTCTGCTTCATCTAGTCTGTGGTTGAACCCCTCTAGTGTCTGTTTTGGTTCATTTGTTGTATTCTTCATCTCTTTGACTTCTATTTGGTACCTTACTATATTTTCTCTTTCTTTGTTGAAGTTCTCACTGTGTTCATCCATTCTTCTCCCAAGCTTATTAAGCATTTTTATGATCATATTTTGAACTCTTTAGCAGGCAAATAAATCACTTATATGCTTTTCATTCAGGAACTTTTCTGAGCTTTTATCTTGTTCCTCTGTTTGGAACATATTTCTCTGTTTCTTCATTTTCCTTGACACTGTGTGTTTGTTTCCATGCAGAAGGTAAAATAGTCTCCTCTCACGTGAGAGAGTGGTCTCATGTAAGAGAGGACCTTATTCAACCTCACCCTAGCTCTTTGTTGTCTCTCAAACCTTTGTGATTGTCCAAGCAGCCTGTTTTTAGTGGCTCCCAATAGTTGAGAGTTTGTCGACACCTGTCAGCGCCCCAAAGAGGATCTCAGTCAGCATCTAGATTTAGGCTGATTAGGAGCCAGACCTTCAGGCAGCAGCTTTTAAAGTATACAAGTATATACAGACCACAAGCGTAAATCCTGCTAGCCAGTAGAGCCAGGTGACTTGGAAGTGTCACCTGGGTGGCAGTCACAGAAATCACAAGCCAGACGATTGTATAAGCTCCTTTCCAGGAGATAGCAGCAACCTGGAATGAGGCAGATGGAGAGCACAAAGGTAGCATCCATTGGCCTCTGTTCTGAGAGCAGACCCCTAGATGTATGTCAAACCAGAAACTTGCCCCTCAGGCCAAGCAAGTGGGCCTCTTTCACAGAAGGACTAGGGGTGTGTTTCAGTTTGCTGTCTGACAGTGCCCTGGGGGTGGTAGCTGGCCAAGAACTGGCTGATTGTTAAAGTCCCGAGGGACCCAGGAATGCAAGCCCTGCTGGCCACGAGAGCCAGACGATCAAGGGGTGTTTCCTGGGTGGCAGCCACAAAAACAAGGGCACCAGAGGTGTGTCATAGCTCTCCTCTGGGAAATACTGGTGCTTTGAAGTGTGGCAGAAGGAGGGTGCAAAGATGGTGTCTGATGGCCTCGGTCCCCAGAGTACACCAGCAGGTCCCTAGGTGTGTGTTAAACTAGATGCCTACCCCCAGGCCGATGCTTTATGATAACAAATAAGCCTCTTTCATAGACAGTTTTCAAACAGCTGCTTCTGTGCTGGGTCCTGGGGGTGGCTAAGTCCACGTACAAGCCCTTTAAGAATGATTTCTCAGTTCACTATAGGCTCGTGGGTCTTGTGGATGTGAGCCCCACTGGTTTTCAAAGCCAGATTTTGGGGGGCTCATCTGTCTGGGTGGTCTTAGAAGTCAGGGTGGGGTTCAAATCCTTCACCACAGGGAGAAGCCCGGGTTTTGAGTTCCCTCCTGATTGTGGGTCACTGCACCAGGGGTATGGGGTTTACAGGGAGACTGTGGCTCAGCCTCTCCTACCTGCTGCCATGGGGTTTTTTTTCCTTGTTCACCTGATGTATGGGAGTCGCTCAGGTAGTTTGGGGTTTCTTCAGAGGAAACTGTTCCATATGTCGCTGTAGATTCAGTTTGTCCATGGAAGGAGGTGAGTTCCGGATCTTCCTACGGTGCCATCTTGAACCTCCCTCCTCCTGTTTGTTTAAAGCACTTCAGTCTCAGCATCTAGCCTATCTCCTGGAACACTTCCCCTACCATTTTGTGACCTTAAGCATGAACTTCCCAGGTTTCATTTGTAAAATAGTTAGAATATGAAAGATCAAAAGAAATCATTTCAATTCCAGAAACGCTGAAGAAGCCTCTACTGTGTTTCAGGCACTGCTAGATGCTGAGGTAGGAGAAAATCATCATCCCCACCCTCAAGGGAACTAGAGTCAAGCAGTGAAATTAGGTGGTAAGTGCTGTAAAGTAGAGCTGTGTCCCTAGCACCATGCTCAAGGTAGTGAATGACCATTGAGTAACATGGAAGTAAAGTATTTCCAAGAATAAGGGATGATGATGATGATTACGTGGGCCTCGGGAGTCCCCTTAGAAGTGAGGAATGGAAACATGAACAGGTGAGATGACTTGTGACGGTAGCTCAGCCAGGACATCATGTCCCAGGGGACTTTGTCCCTGCCCTTCACAGCCCTGTGGATCTTTCCACAAGGCCCCATATATTTACCATCTTCATCTTCCTGATTTGGGAGCAGGGCCTCCTTGAGGATCTGTTGAAAACTGTGGGGACTCTCTGGAGACAAAAGCACATTTAAATGCAATTTAGCAGGTTCTCTGGCAGGCTCAGGCCTCGGGGCTGCCCCATCCCCCTAGCGGCCTTGTGCTCTTGGGAGAAGGCCGTGTTTCATTGTGCTCTGTTGGGCCACAGCCTCAGCGACACACTGCCATTTATAAATAAGGCTGCTAATTAATGCAGGAGATGGAGGGGTTCATGAGTGTTCCCTGTGCCAGATGATGGAGCAGACGATTCTTTTCTCTTTTGCCTTTTCAGTGCAAAGGTTGTATCCCAAGGGATTGGGTCTTTTTAGCAACTGCATCTGTTCTACCTTGGGAGGTATTTAAAACTGGTTTTGACTAACACTGATCTGGATTTCCTTTTCCTGGGGCTTGGCAGGACCCTTCTGGGACAGCCCCCAGCCTTATACAGCTCTGTGCCAATGCTCTCTGCCACTGGTGCCCTTGTGTTGAGCTAGCCGTGGGCCAGGGGGCCCTGCACAGTCCTGGGCTCAGGAGGTCTGCTGTGCCACCCCTTGACTAGACCACATTACATCTTTCTCCCCCAAATGATTAGTGACCTAGGTATAACCCTTTATAGTTTACATAGTTCTCTGACATAGGCAGAAAAAAAGAAAATCTATAGTACCCAAATGAGGAAACGTGCTGTGAGAGGTATACCCAAGGTCGCTCCCAAATATTTAGTGGCGCTCAAACATAGCTTTTCTGTCACCAAACCCCAGGTTCTTTCTACTTTTCCATGCTTATTCACTTTTCCCTGAGTCTGTACCGTTCTTTCTGATTGGCAAATTGCATGTAAGAAATATCCTCTGGTGAACACAGAGCTGGTTACCTGGTCCCTACATCTATTTTCTAAAAGGCCGTTGCTGCCGGTTTAGCCCCATTCATTCATTTATTCTACAATTACTGAGCTTATCCTCTGCCCGCCTGGTAGAGGATATATAAATTAGGTACAGCTCAGGGGCTGGCTCTGTTTCCATGGGTGCTTTTTGACGGTGACTGATTTTTTTTTTTTTTTCTTTCTCCTGCAGAAATGCCAGATAATGCAGCAGTTCTGCTGGGCACTTGTTGTAAGCTCCAGATTATTCCTACACTGTGCCACCTGGTAAGAACCTCCCAAGAGAGGACCTGTGGATGGGCAGGAACAGGGAAATGATGAGGAGATGGACACCTAACAGCTGATAAAACTCGCTAGGCTTTCTCATCCACAACAGCCCTTCAAAATAGGTCAAAACCGGTATTATTAATCTCTCTCTTTTTTACACCCTGCCCACATCACACACCCCATAGGAAGACTAAGGCTCAGAGGAAAAGGAGTTATTTGAAGAACTTGCTAGCAGGGCTAGGACTCAAACCTTATATTTATACTCCAAATCTCATGATTTTTGCATTTTTTGGAGAGAATTTTGGCCAAGGCTTGGTGCAGTGTTGAAGGGAAGGGGCCTGACACCACATTATTTGCAATGGCAGTTCTGTGGCTGGACCAGTTTGATTCAGCTCTGCATCAAATTCAACAGGGAGGTATTCAAGAGGACTGCTTTGTCTCAGGAAGACATTTCATTTTCTCCTAGGAATATCATTAGCTTCATGCCCTCAGGAAATGCCATGGCAAGAGCAAGAGTTAGGTAATGATGAGCTTAGCCCTGAAAGTCAAGGTTAAGCTTTTCCTTTTTAAATTACAAATTGGGTCATCAATAGAAGGAACCATCAGTAGGCTGGGGCAGCTCCTCTGTTGTAGCTTCTGCAGGTGTTGCTCAGCCTAGGGCAGAGAAGCAGAGGATACCCGGCTATGTTATTTTGAGGCCTGGTTACTAAAGGCTGAGGCCAGCATGCTATGTAGACCCAAAGGATCAAAGCTCAGAGCTCTGCTCCCAGATCTGGGAAGCAGGTATCGGGGTAGACTGCCTAGATAGGACCCTGCAGTTTGTTATGCATCTACTCTGGGAACTTTGAGCACTGTGGTTAGTGCCTTTGGTACTTCTTGGTGTAGCAAAGAAGTTTACGTGGGACTCGGGAGTCACCTGAGAAGTGAGGAATGGAAACATGAACAGGTGAGATGACTTGTGACGGTAGCTCAGCCAGGACATCGTGTCCCAGGGGACTTTGTCCCTGCCCTTCACAGCCCTGTGGATCTTTCCACAAGGCCCCATATATTTACCATCTTCATCTTCCTGATTTGGGAGCAGGGCCAGAGACTGCAGAGGGCTTCATTCCAGAGACTGCAGTAAGGCTTCATTCCAAGGGGCAGTTTAGATGTCATTCACAACCGAAAGCAGATTCTACCTGTGCAGAGGAATGCTGTGTTCTTGTACTTTGACCACAAAAACTGAACTACTTGAAAATGAGCCAGCATGCCACTGTGGTGCGGCCAGCTGAGGGTAAAGGCTGATGGCGCAGTTTGGTTATGGAAACAATACGTATCATTATCTAATTGTCTGCAACGACAGTAACTCTGCTTTCTAGCTTAGCTCCCTTTTGCAGCAGCTAAGTATTTAGCATTTCCCAAGTCAGCCCTCACCATGTGTTTACAAAGTCATCAACTGCATTCAGGAAGTATATAAAAAAAGAAAATACTGCCGAGACTGCATTAGCTAACTAACTCCCTCTCCCAACCAGCTCACACTTAGTTGTCATCTTCCCTGCAGGTCTGCTCTAGGATTTGATCTTTGGGTTGCTTCCAAGTTCTGCTCTGTTGGTGTTCTGGGAGTAGCCATTAGGACGCACTTGGAGTCCCAGCACAGCTGGTATTCTACCTTGGTGCAAAACTACCCACCCATAGAGTCATCTGTTTGCCTTGGTGGGCTGCTCAACATAAAGAAGTAATGTTTCTTTATGTGAAGACACTCAGGAAGGTCTTTAATCTCGCCTAGAGCTCATAACAACGTTTGTTAGGACCGCAAGGCTCCTGCTTCCTGAAGGAATTTGGGTATCTTATGTTTCCTATAGGTATTTATTTAGAGCAGGGTACAAAAATCTCCTTGCATGCCTGTCTTGTCTTGTCTGGTGGCCAGAGTAACTTTGAGAGGCTTGCTGAAGGGCTTTTGAAAGAACAGCGTCAGATACACTAACAAACACATTTGCAAACTGGTGAAAGAGCTGGTGAGAAAGTGAGTTAGAATCATCTGGAGGGAATGTTAATTTCACACCCCACCCTCTTTGGGTGACTGTAATCTCTCTTATACCAAGAAGTGCCTCTGGGCACTTGGGGTTGGCAGATGTTCAGAGAAGAAGGCAGGATGTTGCTGGGTGCTTCTCCACCAGACCCAGGACACAGCCCTCTGTGCTGCACCAGTGGAGCTCATTCTTAAACCACCGGATGTGGTGCTCATGCTTAAAGAAGCAGGCCAGATCCACTCCCTAAAGCATCATCTACAGCTTACAGTCTAGGCCACGTGGTAACGGGAAACCTGTGGTTACACTGTGTGAGTTGCATTGGGTGAATCTACAAGGTGTAGATGTGTAAGGCTGATTTTGATAACAGACACACAAGTTCCTTTATATGCAAATGAGTGCTGCCCTTCAGCCCCTGGGGCAAGTTGCTTATTACTTTTAGTAAGAAAGATTATCAGTGCTCAGAACATGTTTGGAATTCTTTTGGATTCCCTTCAGATTCAGTTAAAATTCATGCATACCTTATAAGGCTTCATTTTTTATTTTAAATTTTATGCTCTACATTATTAATCTGATCTGGTTCTGAGTGCCTGTTTAAAATTCCAATCTACTGGCAAATTTGTAATTACTAAAGATTAAAAACAACTGTGTCAGAGGCCCTGCTCAAGACCCTAAAAGCAAAGTTTCACATGTTCTGAGCAGTTGCAATTAGAGCAGTGTTTGATGTGACCTCTCTGAAGAACTAACGTTCAACTGAGGGTCAATGTTCTAGGCAGGGTATAAGGTAAGCATGACGGACCAGGTCCCTGCTCTCCTGGGCAGCTTAGGTTTTAATAAACAGAGTAAACAGGGAATGTCAGGAAGATAATTTCAGAAACAGCAAGCATATGAAGACAAATAATGTAATAGTGGCTGGGATAAGGGGGTAGCGAGTGGCTCGATGGAGAGAGGATTAGGAAAGGCCCTTCTGACGTGGCATTTCAACCAACAGCTGAGAGATGAGAAGGAAGGTTCTGTGGGGAGCTCTGGAGGAAGGATGTCGCAGGTGGAAGGAAGAGCAAGGGCAGAGGTTCTTAAGGCAAGAAGCATCACTAAATAAACCATGGTACCTACCTTTGAGGAGTTCATGCAAACATGTAAGACATTCTAATAGGTGAATTAAAATAAAAAAACCAAACCTTACATACTGTGTGTATAAGAAAGTTATATTCTGACCTTTCTAATCTACTGGAGTTAGTGGATCCAGTAGAAGATAGATAGAGTTCAGAGAGTAGGGATTTGGTCAGAGGACTCCAGGTGAAGTGGAGGTCCTGGCCTGGGCCAAATATATCCTGTTACAGCTTAAGAGTTTTCCCTGCTCTATTTGGGGAATGTAAACAACTTAATTTTTCTCCCATAATTAGCTAGAAGTGCTAACATTATTATCCAATGATATGGATTTTTCTATAACCTTTTTTGGTGGATTTGTTTACATGTGTCATTTCAGCTCCATGCTCTGTCTGATGATGGTGTGTCTGATCTTGAAGACCCAGTCTTGGCTCCACTGCAAGATACAGAAAGGTTTGGGATCGTGCAGCGTCTGTTTGCCTCAGCTGACATTAACCTGGAGAGACTGCAACCTTCTGTGAAAGCTGCCACCCGGAAGGACCCTAACGTTTTCCCACTGGTTCTTTATATAAGCCTGAATGGACTCTGTGCTTTGGGCAGAGCACAGTAACAGTGTCCTATGTGGATTACAGGTACACCTTGTTTTATTGCACTTTGCAGATAGTGCACTTTTTTTTTTTTGGACAAATTGAAGGTCTGTGACAACCCTGAGTCGAGCAAGTCTATCGGTGCCATTTTTCCAACAGCATTTGCTCACTGTGTCTCTGTGTCACATTTTGGTAATTCTCCCAGTACTTCAGACTTTTTCATTATTATTATATTTGTCATGGTGATCTGTGATCTTTGATGATACTACTGCAAAAAGATTACAACTCGGCTCAGATGATGGTTAGCATTTTTTAGCAATAAAGTATTTTTAAATTAAGGTATATACATTGTTTAGACATAATGCTATTGTACACGTAATAGACTATAAGATAGTATAAACATAAGTTTTATATGCACTGGAAAACCAACAAATTTGTGTGACTCGCTTTATTGCAGTGGTCTGCAACCAAGTCCACAGTATCTCTGAGGTCTGCCTGTACGTGTTATCAGCCAAGCCTGGGTATTTTTCAGCATCATTAAGATACTGCCTTTGGGGCTTAGATCACCACGTTAAAGGTTGATCTAGGAGATGAATTTACTGAACAGTTTAATAAGTGGTGACTTTTTGCATATGAATCGCCTCAAATTTAGCCACCAGGTACTCTGTGTACAGTGTGTTTTTCACAGGAGGGCCTCTTGTGCTGGTAACCCGGTGTCCGAGTTAGACCCCAGCACATAAAGAGCTGGAGGAGGGTTGAGAATTGTAAGTCAGAGTACATTCAGACCTTTTCTCTGCAGAAAAATGGGTCCATCTAGTTCCCACTTCCTGTTAAACAAAAATAGATGAGGCTGATGCTTTGATCCAAAAATTTGTGAATGCTGTGGGGAGGAATTTCTCTTCATAGAAGGCTCCGTTTTGAATGTGCTGTATGCTATGCATTGATTGATTGAAAAATGAACTGTAAATGCCACTAGAGTAGAGTACAGAGGTTATTGTTTAGCAGAAGACTCTAACAGCAGGACACTGTTCCTTAGGGTCAAGCTCTATCCATTTTGACTTTGCTGTGCTTTGATGAATGTACTGATCCTATGTCTAGAGCAATGTGTGGATTTCCCATGCATTCTGGCTGTTTAATTTGTAAAATACTACATTTGTATCAAAGGAAACTTTGAATTGTGTATATTTTTCTTCTTCTTTATTCTGCTTTCATATCCTTCTATTAATAGCCAGGACTGTCTCTTGAGTGCTCCTGATGCCATTGCTAATATCCACTGGGGCTCTGAAGCCACTTCTGCTTTCCCTTAGCAGGAAGTTGCTGAGACCTACTGCTAGAATGTCTGTCTGTCTTTAGGAGCAGGAGGGCAAGCAGTTGTTAGAAACATGCTGTGTTACTCAGTACCTGTTTTTTACCTCAGCATCACCTACTTATTCCCTTTCTTTCTGCACTTGAGATTTTAATGAATGTTTAATAAGGAAGAAATGAAGAAAAATAACCCTTTCATTCATGACCTCTATTAAAATGAGACAAAATTATGCAAATACTTATGATATATAAGAAAAAAAGGACACAGAGTGGTGGCAACAACGTAGAAAATAAGCACCTTATTCACAAATTGGAAAGGAACATGCAAAAGTCAAGTCAAGATAGTTGTGTTAAGATGGTGGTACTATACATGCCTCTTGTCTGGTTTTCTGAAATAAAGTAAGTGTAAAGAACATACTACAGACAGAATGTGTGATATGAATCTACTTGTGTGAAAAACAGATATACATGTATCACAATGCATGGGAACCCTCATTTAAGAGTTCACTAGAAACAGGAAAGGATTTAGAGGTTGGGGCAAGAGGCACTGGGGGTAGTGGTTCACCCTTCTATTCCTGTTAGAATTTTGTATGTCTTAAAAATAACAACAACAAAAAACCCAAAACATCAAAAACTAAAGATAGGCTTAAGACAGAAAGAAAAGATGCCATCATCCAAGCAAGTGCTGGAAGTTTGGGTTACATCAAACAGCAACTAAGGCAATCTGTCTGTTTCCACAACTGTCCTAAGACTGGCCAGTTATCCTGCTGGACTGTGTTTTAGACATTAGCTACTGAAAAAGATATAGCCAGAAGCAGCCACATTGCACAGGGAGATCAGCTCAGTGCTTTGTGTCCACCTAGAGAGGTGGGATAGGGAGGGTAGGAGGGAGACGCAAGAGGGAGGGGATATGGGGATATATATGTATACGTATAGCTGATTCACTTTGTTATAAAGCAGAAACTAACACAACATTGTAAAGCAATTAATTATACTCCAATAAAGATGTTTAAAAAAAAAAAAGATATAGCCTTATGCTGCTACAGCAGACCCCCATTGGGATCTGGTGGGTGAGGTAGTAAGTAGTGCTGGACTCCAGTGAGGGGGAGATTGGGCCTTCAAAAGGTTCTTCTAACTAACTAGTTTCCTCATCATTAAATATTATTAATTTTAAATGTATGTTTATTTATTGCTTGAGATCCAGAACCATACTTCTTTTAATAATTAGATTTGGAAACAAGTTCTAGTATCCCAGAATACGTAGAAAACAGTAAATACAGTAGTGTTTCCTAGAACAGAACAACCACCTTAACTCTGATATTTCCACAACCACTTCTGTCTCATAAACGGATACAGGAAGAAATGCTGACATGATTGATTAGCTGGTGTGGTGTGGCCCGATAATGGCCCCTAAAATGTGTTCATGACCTAATAAATCCCTAGAACCTGGCAAACGGAGACTTTACAGGTGTTTTTAGGTTGTGGACCTTGAGATGGACAGATTATTCTGGATTATCTGGGTGGAGCCTTAAAAGAAAGAAGGCAGGAGGGTCAGTGAGAAAGGGATTTGGCCAAAGAAAATGCAGGAAAGATGAGGCATGAGAAGAATTCAGTGCTGTCACTGGCTCTCAAGACAGAGGGGGCCAGGTCAAGGACAAGAGAGCAGTCGGTCAGACAGCCAGCAAGGAAGTGGGGACTTTGGTTCTACAACTGCATGGAACTGGAGTCCACCAACAACATGCAAGAGCCTGGACGCAGATTCTCCTCCAGACCTGCAGGTAAGAGCCAGGGCAGGGCCTGGGAGACAACTTCACTTTAGCCTGGTGAGACTTGTGTTGGACTTCAGACCTACAGAACTGAGATAGTAAGTTTGTATTTTAAGCTTGCTAAATTTGTGGTAATTTGTTACTGCAGTGATAGAAAACTGACAGGTAGTATAAGACAGAAGAATGAACCACACACAGTTGGACCCTTGAACAACATGAGTTTGAACTGCACAGGTCCACTTATATGGGGATTTTTTTCAATAGATACTACAGTACTATACAATCCACGGATGCCCAACCATGCATACCAAGGGATGACTTTACGTAAAACCTATTTTTTTTGGAATATAGGTGAAACACTCTTTCACATAAAGCGTAACAGTATTTTCTTGGAGCAGTCCCCCAAGGCCAAAGAAATAAAAGCAAACATAAGCAAATGGGACCGAGTTAAACTTAAAAGCTTTTGCACAGCAAATGAAACCATCGACAAAACAAAAAGGCAGCCTATGGAATGGGAGAAAATATTTGCAAATGAGGCTGCCAACAAGGGGTTAATATCCAAACTATACAAACAGCTCATACAACTCAATCATAGAAAAAAAATCCAATCAAAAAATGGACAGAAGACTTGAATAGATATTTTCCCAAAGAAGACATAGGGATGGCCCACAGGCACATGAAAAGATGCTCAACACTGCTAATTATTAGAAAAATGCAAATCAAACCCACAATGAAGTATCACCTCAGACTGGTCAGAATGGCTGTTATCAAAAAGCCTACAATAACAAATGTTGGAGAGGATGTGGAGAAAAGGGAACCTTTGTATACTGCTGGTGGGACTGTAAATCACTGCAGCCACTATGGAAAACCGTATGTAGGTTCCTCAAAAACTAAAAATAGAACTAACGTGATCCAGCAATCCCACTATCTGGAAAAAATGAAACCATTAATTTGAAAAGATACATGCACCCCCATGTTCATAGCATCATTACTTACAATAGCGAAGAACATGGAAGCAACCCGAGTCCCCATCAACAGGTGACTGCATTAAGAAGATGTGGTGTACAGATGGAGAGATATACCATGTTCTTGGATTGGAAGAATCAATATTGTGAAAATGACTATACTACCCAAAGCAATCTACAGATTCAGTGCAATCCCTACCAAATTACCAATGGCATTTTTTACAGAACTAGAACAAAAAAATCTTAAAATTTGTACGGAGACACAAAAGACCCCGAATAGCCAAAGCAGTCTTGAGGGAAAAAAACGGAGCTGGAGGAATCAGATTCCCTGACTTCAGACTATACTACGAAGCTACAGTAATCAAGACAATATGGTACTGGCACAAAAACAGAAACACAGATCAATGGAACAGGATAGAAAGCCCAGAAATAAACCCATGCTCCTATGGTCAACTAATCTATGACAAAGGAGGCAAGGATATACAATGGAGAAAAGACAGTCTTTTCAATAAGTGGTGCTGGGAAAACTGGACAGCCACATGTAAAAGAATAAAATTAGAACACTCCCTAACACCATACACAAAAATAAACTCAAAATGGATTAGAGACCTAAATGTAAGACCACACACTGCAAAACTCTTAGAGGAAAACACAGGAAGAACACTGTTTGACATAAATCACAGCAAGATCTTTTTTGACCCACCTCCTAGAGTCATGGAAATAAAACCAAAAATAAACAAATGGGACCTAATGAAACTTCAAAGCTTTTGCAAAGCAAAGGAAACCATAAACAAGATGGAAAGACAATCCTCAGAATGGGAGAAAATATTTGCAAACAAAGCAACGGACAAAGGATTAATCTCCAAAATATATAAACAGCTCATGCAGCTCAATATTTAAAAAACAAACAACCCAATCCAAAAATGGGCAGAAGACCTAAATAGACATTTCTCCAAAGAAGACATACAGATGGCCAAGAAGCACATGAAAAGCTGCTCAACATCACTAATTATTAGAGAAATGCAAATCAAAACTACAACGAGGTAGAATGAGGTGCCTCACACCAGGGAGAATGGCCATCATCCGAAAATCTACAGACAACAAATGCTGGAGAGGGTGTGGAGGAAAGGAACCCTCTTGCATTGTTGGTGGGAATGTAAATTGATACAGCCACTATGGAGAACAGTATGGAGGTTCCTTAAAAACTAAAAATAGAATTACCATATGACCCAGCAATCCCACTACTGGGCATATACCCAGAGAAAACCATAACTCAAAAAGACACGTGCACCCCAATGTTCATTGCAGCACTATTTACAATAGCCAGGTCATGAAAGCCACCTAAATGCCCATCGACGGACAAATGGATAAAGAAGATGTGGTACATATATACAATGGAATATTACTCAGCCATAAAAGGAATGAAATTGGGTCACTTGTAGAGACGTGGATGGATCTAGAGACTGTCATACAGAGTGAAGTAAGTCAGAAAGAGAAAAACAAATATCGTATATTAATGCATATATGTGGAACCTAGAAAAATGGTACAGATGAACCGGTTTGCAGGGCAGAAGTAGAGACACACATGTAGAGAACAAACGTATGGACACCAAGGAGGGAAAGCGGCGGGGGGTGGTGGTGGTGGTGTGATGAATTGGGAGGTTGGGATTGACATGTATACGCTGATGTGTATAAAATAGATAACTAATAAGAACCTGCTGTATAAAAAAAATAAATAAAATTCAAAAATTCAAAAAAAAAAAGGTGTGTGTGTATATATATATATATATATATATATATATATATATATATATATATATATATATATATATAATAGAGTATTACTCAGCTATAAAAAAGAATGAAATACTGCCATTTGCAACAATGTGGATGGACCTAGAGAGTATTATGCCTAGTGAAATAAAGACAAGTGCTATATGGTATCACTTACATGTGGAATCTAAAAAATAATACCAATGAATGTATATACAAAACAGAAACAGGCTCACAGACGTAGAAAACAAACTTGTGGTTACTAAAAGGGAGACGGGAGGGGGGAGGGACAAATTAGGGATATGAGATTAACAGATACAAACTACTATATGTAAAATAGATAAGCAGTGAGGATTTACTGTATGGCATGGTGAATTATACCCATTATCTTGTAATAACCTATAATGGAATATAATTTGTAAAAATACAGAATCACTATGCTGTACACTTGAAACTAACAATATTGTAAAGCAGCTATACTTCAATTAAAAGACTAATTCTTTCAGAAATACCAGAAATACACTAGACTAGCAATTTCTGAAGTACGAGGTATAGAAACCTGGAAACTAGCTTGGGAAAGAGTTGCCAAAGTACCTTTTCTGGAAACAGGCTTCCTGCACTCACCCACATTCACGCCTCCATCCCTTGGCCAGTCTGGTGGGTCCACCTCCCTTTCTCACCGCAGGCTTCAGGGCTGAGCTGTGTGCCACAGCAGGCATTGTCTTTCCCACCAGGGTTTCTCTTTCTTGGCTAGCTGGGAAATGGTCCTAGTATTCCATGCCATCTAAGCTTAGAGGTCTTTTCTTGATCCTGTATTTTAACCTTCCCTGTCTCTGGAAATCTTTCCTTGAGGAAGTCGTCTTTGAAAGCCACGGAATCTTTGGGCTGGGATAGATGAAACAATAATTAGGATTTCCTTGTGAAAAAAGGGAGGCAGGTGAAAAATTGATCTATTTTGGTGGGGAAATCTAAAATAACATTAGAGGCTTTTAACAAAGACTATTAGCATTTAAAAGAAATTGGTGAAGCTAATCTGATACTCTCTGTATTTTATTATCTCCAAGCCTTAGTTGTACCTATAAATGAAACACTACATTTTCCCAATATTAAATATTTATTTCTTTACATATACAAAAATATTTTACCAGGAGTATGCAATCTCACAGATTGGACATTTCAGTAACTTTCATTTTGGACAACATATGGAAATATGTGAAAAAAAATTATAGGGACAGTTTCTGAGAAATCAATACTTAATTGTACTGCAGGAAAATTTTATTTATACAAGGACAGCAATAATGTTTCTTTTATACAGGAACTAGTAATACAGTTACTTGGAAAGCAGTAGCAATTAATTTTATTTTTAAACTTTTTCACCAGAAACTTACTTTGGCAGCTTGTTCAGCTTTGATTTTTTGGTTGCTAACAAGCATTTTGCCCTCCATTAAAAAACAAACAAAAACAAAAAAGGTCTCTTCTACAATCATTTCAAAGACCAGAGGTTAAAAGGAGCATGCATATGTGTTCAAAATAAATATATACCAAGAGAGATGGAAAAAAAAGTCCCCCAAAGTCTTCACATCAAATTCTCATCATGGGCTCTAACAGAGCTAACATAACGTGGAAATTATACCAGCTGCTGAACCCCAGTGCTCATTCTTCTATAGCAAAATCCAAGACACCACTTTCTTAAAAATCAATGTTACTGAAAAAACAGCAGTCAGCAGCTGTTTTTTAAAGTGGACACACAGCCAAAGGAAATATGTATCTTGTATTTCAGTTACAGATGGAGATCAGCTATTCCTCAAATCAGGTTTTACTGAAAAGACTAAGGCATCTCTCAGTTGGACCATGTTTACCAGAACAAGGTTTATGTCTCCAAAGTAAGGTTACTCATACCACTGCCTGCCTCTCCTATTTAAGAGTAAGATGAGAACCACACATTTTAACTGGTAATGACTTCTGGGTTAGTAATACATAGCAGAGGAGTTTCCCTCTTCCTCCAAGCTCCCAGGCCACCTGGACTGATGTGAGGAAGGTCAAATTTCAGGCATGGCTTGTCATATTTGTATGTTTCTACCCCTGGCATGCTGTTGCTGAAGTGCAGTAAAGACATCTATCTCCAACTTTTAAAATAAGACCTTTTGGCTTCTACTCTGTGGTAGTGACAATACCTGTTCAATGGGACTCAAGACAAGTTTGCAAGCATTGAGGAATTTAATCTGTCAAGTTGTAAGTGGCATTTACATTACCTGTAGATGTGTTCATTCAGTTTGTACCGGAGATTAGAAAACAGTAAAAGCTGGTAGGGAAAAAAAAAAAATTGTCACTTCTGACCGACTTTGGCATGTGGAGGCAAGTCAGATTTATCATAGCACTACAGTATCAGCCAATGGCCCTGAAGCAATTAGAGAACACTCCTAAAATGCATTCATGTTGGATTCAAGGTCCCCTAACTGGACCTAACTGAATGTGTTTCCCCTTTTAAAGAAACAGATGCCTTTTAAACTTACACTAAACAAGAGGGCTGCAGTGATAAACTTCAGGCATAAGGTAGGGCAGCTTTAAGGGGCAAACATCAGAGTGTCTTCGGATGCTTACTTAAATTGTGGATTGCCTACTTAAATTTTGTTTGACTTGTGAGTGGTCAAGGTCGCAAGGATTTGCTAAAGGTTTGGACTTAGAGTAGGATTCTGAACTCAAGACCTCCTGACCAGGACCACTAAGAGAGCAGAACACATCCTCTTCCAGGCTGGAACTATCAATGCATCCTCAGAGCTGTTTTAAAACTGAAGGTAGAATTTCTGAATGGTGTGCACCAATCACTATGTTACTTCCAAAAGAGGTACATTTTAAAAGAACTAAAAGATAAGCAACCTCAGGGTGAGTGAATAAACAGATCAAGTAGCTTAATAAGGATTTTCCAATTTAGCATTTACCACATCAGAGTTATAAATTACTTCTTGTAATTTAAGGTGAAGACAAATATTAAGTTAGCCTTATTTAACAAGTGTAATGTTAAAACTAAAGGGAGATATAAATTTTATCAAAGGCCACATGGTCAGGAGTCAGAATTAGGATCTCAGCCAGTAGAAGTACACCAGCTCTATTTTTATCAAAAGAGAGACTATTTTAAAGAAAGCAGTATAGTGTATTGCAGAAGCAGTGCAAACCATGCTTTTAAATTCTTACCTTAGAAATGAGATATCATCATTCCTTCACTTTCTAGTGTTTTTAAGGACTCATTTTTGATTCTGTGCATTAAATCATTCCAGGAACACACAAAGTAACATGATAAATTATGGGAAATATTAAAAATGAATAAAACTTGAAGCTAACAAAAATGCAGTTAAAAAATAATCTTACCTTAAAAAAATTACATAATTGTCATCTTCTGCAGATACACAATGTATACGTAAAAACTCATGAATTATTAGTCGACTGTATTCTTAAAAGTTTGTGAATAATATTAACTTGTACTATATACAATAACCCTATTATTTAAAATTCTGAATTTCTCCCAAGAACTCCAAATCCATTACAGATGTTGTTACATGAATTCTCACAACAAATCCAATGAAACAAGAGGAGGGCAGGTACCATAATCTCTAAGCCTGAACCATATCACAAACTCATTTGAAGGTTTAAATAAGTATTTCCCAAGAGGCTTCCATCTAGGACTCTATCCTTCTTCCCTAAGGAAACTAAGTTATAATAATTTTCTGAGCTTAATTCCAAATATATTTTTCAGAAAGGGGATTAGTATCTGCCTCAAGGTAAAACCAGAACCTATGAAAACAATGTGAAAAAAGTTTCATAATGTCTAAGAATTGGGAGTAATTAAAAATGTAAGAGCACTAGTTATAATTACATGGGTGAACAGATTTTACTATTCATGTATCTTGGGAGAATTTTACATATTATACACATAGCTGTGTGTGTGTGTGTGTGTGTGTACATATATATATATATATATATATATATATATAATATATATATATTATATATGGTGACTCAAACATTTAAAAAATGACCTGCTATCTATATACATAAAACTTCAGGATTGGTTTTTCCATTTTTAGTATAAAGATTCATTACTATAAAATTGTTGGCTCCCTAGCCTGTGATTTCTGGAAAACGGGGTGTTGTTTCAGAAGCCGTGTAAGTACAATGTTAAGTAGATCATTATTTTGACCAATTTGCAAAACTTTTATGTTCAGTGTTTACAAATTTAAAATACTTGTACCTAACTCCATGGCTATCTATCATAAAAATCAACCCCAATTAACTGGATCATGACACTTACTGTTATCCATTAAAATAAGTACAAATTTAAATGAATCTTTAAAGCAACAATCATCCTCTACTGTCATTGGGATATTACGATCAAAGCAGTTAGTATCTGGCCAGTCTATAATGCTACACTAACATATTTTATTGCTAATTTGCATTATTTTCTAAATTTGTGTTAATATCCAATTTGCTCTTTTAAAGAAAACTTGTCCTTATAAGCTATTATATTAAATTTACTAGATTCTAGAATCTAGGGTTCAGGCTACTATTGCTGTACTGGGTTTATGATACGATTTCTACTTTAGAAAGCTATCTTCAGCAATGGTATGGTTAGACTTGGCAAAAGTAAACAAAGTTCTGATGTACTGGATAGTACTTTATTTGATACTATCCGAATATCAAACAGAAATTGAGACTGCATAATCGGGGCATGGCTGTAATAAAAGTAAAATTCTACTTGAGTGCATCACATATATTCTACTACTTAACGGTTAAATGATTTATCCAGGGACATCAACTCTATGGATATGGGGTATTTGTATATTTAAAAATAAAAAATATATATAATATTTAGCTGTATATAAATAGTCATGCCCTGAATGCTGAATGTGGATACTCACCTGTCCACAAGGAATCCTCAGGTGCATTAGTGTACTGGCACATTGTTTCCCAAAAGCATATGCACGTGCATGTATATTTTACCTATTACCAATTGTTCAACATCACTTTAAACTATTTTCTCTTTAGTAAAGCTAATTATCTTAGACCTTTCCTACAAGAGAAGCTCACATTTCGTTGATCACAACTATACTCTCATTGCCTCGGGAGAATCCCAGGGCCTCTGGGACTCCTTGCCCCAGCAGAGCTCTGCTGGTTCCTGCAGACCCAGATGGGACTTGAGTTTCAAGTTCAGCGACTCTTTACTGAGATAAACGACCTTTTCTAAATTTATTCTCTTCATCTCTGGCGTCTAGACGGAAATGAAATCAACTGCACTGTTCCATTTTATATTAGGAGGAATCTCGTATTAACTAAGTAGTTAGTCATGAATACCATTTATAATAGAAATAATTCCTTTAAGTGTAGACTGTTTTCTAAATAATGTGCATTTTATACCATATGATAAGGCTTAAGATATATATGATGTAAAAATCATCTCTATTGTGTCAGATGGGTAAAATATTTTGTGTATAAACTTCTTGAGCTGCTACAATGATTCCAAAGAGGCTCCACGCAGCAGCATGAAGGCACACCGCAGAAGACAGCACATTTCCTGAGAATGTGGAAATAAAATTTCTCTTAAAGCTTACAGTGTGTTGAGACACTAAGTCATGGGACATCATCTCGACACTGTGCTTTGATTCATGTTGCTTTGAGAAGCCAAGAATTTGATGTAAATATATGTGGTTTAAAAGTTACCAAAGTTATTAAAAGGGTGTGATCCATTCTGCCACCAATTTCCTATCCTAGGACAAAGAACATGAACTTGTGTTCTGGATATGAAATGCTGGATTAAAAAAACACCTATGGATTTCCAATCTTAACCATATAGCAACTTGGGTGTTCGGTCTCATTGTGAAGAACAGTGTGTGCATGCTGCTTAATGCCATGTATTTTCTCTTCCCTCTGAGTCCTCCCGGCTGCATTCCGTGTGACAGCTTTGGTGAGGGGAAAACAAATTCAGCAGCCAGGTGACTGGTGCCTAGCACCAGACAAAGATGACCACCAGTATTTAAGCACCTCACCCTTTAAGTGTGAATACTGTTTATGTGAAAAGCTAGCAGCAATATAAAATATGGCTAACTTAGTTTAATGATGACCTGCATCTCTGAATATGTTTTAGGAAGAATTTATACCATCTGAGAATCCTAGAAGAATATACTAACTGAGATTAATTTTGGAAATTTGTATATGTTAATGCATCTAAAGATGGAGAACTGTTTTCCTAATCATTAAACAAAAAAGTACATTTCCTAACAGAAATGTAAAAAATATATATAATACATTATTTAATATATATTATATAATACATACAATGTACATATTATATAATGTATATATTGTATTGAGATAAAACAGCTGACAATTATTTCAAATTTCATAAACTGTTCAATGGATTTGCTTCACAGCATAACAAACCGAAAAAATACGCTAATGATCACATCACACTTCAAAAGCACACTGATTGTTCACAACACCCCCCAATTGCAAACTTGGAGGCATTTTTCAGCGTCACAGAAATTTTCAGAGGCGTGATACATTTGCTGACCATATCCTAATAAAAAAACTGTATAAAGCAATACGTTCATTTTTGTCAGTTAAACTTTTACATGTACAAATAAATCAACTTTCAGAGTCATTTTGCTGTAAGGTTTTGCAGGATAAGGCACTCTCTCAGCCGGCACGGCCTTGCTTGCTGTGTACATGTTAACGAAGCATCAGCCCGTCACTGCGATAAATGAGAGTGCAAAGTATTGCTCTTCATTTTTTCACAAGAGAGAGAATGAAGGGAAAAAACTAATATAGCTGCGTAAATTAAAGTGGATAGCCATACATCTCTGTGATAATGAAACTATGTAGCATTGAGCAGACTTCCCTTGTCAGTATTGGATGGTAGTAGACTAGCTGTAGCACTGACATTAAAATTCTGCTTCTGTAAGAAATTATACATATTAGGAAAGAAGGCCAATAAACCATTATTTTCTAATAAGAGTAGCTGACCCTTCACTAAATACTGAACTAAATGACAGCTTTACAAAACTATTTCAAGTATTCATTATCACAGTGAAAATGTGAGACCAATGTTAGAGTGAATGATTTGAAAATTCCTTTGATGAAAAAGGCAAGGGTACTAAATCAAAACATATACAAAATGCTTCAACGCATTTCTTTATGTGATATGAATAGAAAGATTATCCATAAAAAGTTAGAAAAATTAAGATAAATTATATATTAGTACACCTTCCCAACCACATTTTCTATAAAAATCCAGAACAGTGTACTGGTACTTCAATCTACACAATAAAAATGCCTGGACTTGGCAGATATCTTCTATCTGTGCATGTATTTTCTCAGTAGAAGGTTTATTTGTTGCAGTCACTTTTTGAAAGTTTTATTTTAATTGTGGACCTTACTGAATCATCAGTAAACCCAGCTGATTGGGACCCACTGTGGCTCCATTCTCAGTTTCTCTATGGCAGTTTGTAGTTTCTCAAAGGCTTTGTCTAGATTGTCATTTACAATGATCAGATCAAAATAGTGGTTGTATGCTCTCTGAATCCGTGCACTTTCATCCACTGTTTTCTTCAAGTCAGAGTCCTGTCAAAGAGTTTTAAAAGGAAAAGTTTACATAATGTATATTTAATTGCTCAAAACCAACTCAAAGTGAAATAAGTAGGTTGGATATTTGTTTGTTGTGATTCTGATACTAATCCTCAAAATCTAATCTATATAGATTGTTAAAAAAGACATTACCATCTGTTCCTATCCTAGTCTTTCCAGCTGGCACTCGTGTTTGAATTTATGAGTATTCTGTGTCTTCTGTTTCACTGATACTAAGGTAAGATTCCTGATTAAAAGACTGCTGACAATACCTTGGGGTGAAATCCAAAGTAATAAAAGAATTCTTGTAGGTGACTGGTCTCTAGCCCAACTGCATCACCCTTTTCAAAATATTTTTATCGTATGGGTTCTGTAACTCATGGAACCCAATCTGCAGCGGCTGTTAAGCTCAAAGCCAAATTTGCTGCCTTTCTGTAAGAAAAAGAATCTCAGTAATGTATTTTGAAGGCTGCCTGTCCATGCTCCCCACCCCCAACAACACACACACACTTTTATCTATTTTTTTAGCTAGTACTGTTTATATTTCATAAACTATTTCTAGTCATTTTGGAACAATGTGGGGGAATAAATAAGTAATAGGTTTTGCATGAGCAAGTAAAGCTTTTCATTAAATTGCAAGTGTTTTGAAATTTCATAATGCTTCTACATGTTCTTCAAATACTTACTGAGTTCCTATTACAGCGTCTACTATGTTTCATAATTTGTGGATATAAAAATGAATAAGAGAGAATGGGCTCCTACCCTCCAGTGGAGGAGACAAATAAAGGGCAAATAAACAAAAAACTGCAAGCTGTAATAACCAGGAACAAAGAACTTTAAGAGATCTACTTTAGATAGAGTGCTTACAAAGACTCTACAAATGAATAAATGATACTTAAACTGAGTAAATGACATTTAAACTGAGAACTATAGTGGGAGAAAGACCATTCCAGGCAGAGGAAATAGCAATGTAAAGTTCAGGAGGAAAAATGGCCCTGATGTGTTTCAGATACTGAAAGACCAAGATGGATGGAGGCTTAGGGAGGGTGGGTAATAAATTGAGATAGCCCAGGCTAGGTCATGGAGGACCTAGATGCAATGGAAAGACATCTCTGGATTATGATGGTGGCAGAGGAGATGGAAATGACACCAGACTAGAAATATATTTTGGTGATAAAATCATCAGGATTAACTGATGGGCTGGATATGAAAAGTGAGGAATATGAATGAATCAAAAATAGCTCGAGTTTCTAGCTTGAATAAATGGGTGGTTGCAGAAGATGCAGAGTTGAGGGGGGTGGGAGTGTGAAAAACACGATATTGGTGAGGGGAAACAAAACATTCTACTTTGTTTGTACATGTTACGTTTAAGATGTCTGTGAGACATCCAAGTGCAGATGTTAACATTAAGTAGGTAATGGTTATATAAGTTGGAGCTCTGAGGTCTGGGTTATCTATATATAAATTAGGAATCATCAGCATAACAATGATATGTAAGTTAATGGATTTGGTGAAAACACCTAAAGGAAAGTATATAGAGAGAAATGGGTTCCCAAGTAAGCCTGAGGGATACTAGTACTATAGTTAATATTTTCACTAAGATTTCGAAATCAATTTGAAACAACTAAAATATCTTTTATTATAGATGTATAAACAGGCCACAATTCAACCTGTAAACAAATCTTACCTAGTACAGTCATTAGAAACTTGTCTTGTTAAAAAAAAAAAAAAAAGTTCTTTTTTGACAATAACAATCCTGTAACAATAATGGAGTATACCATATAGATGGAAAAATGAATTAAAAAATCTCTATGTATGGCTCTAGAATGATCTCCAGAATATATTAGTAAGTGAAAAACGCAGGCAGACTATTGTATGTAATAAGCTACCTTTTATGTAAGAAATGGGGGAGGGAGGATACACATACATACTTGCTTATATTAAAAAAAAAATTGTAAAAATGACTACCTATGTGGGTAGGAGGTAATAGAGTAGAGAGGATAGGGAAAAGCTAGATTTTTGTTTGTTTGTTTGTTTTTAAGATTTACTTTGGAACTACGAAAATGTATAGAATTATATTACAACAAAATCAAATTCAAATTAAAAAAAAGAGCAATACCTAAAAAGCAAAAGCAAAATGAAACAAATCTGTGTTTCAAGTTGATGCCTTAACCACAGAAAAGAATTATTTTAGCGACTTTAAAATAAAATAATTTAATACTCAAGGGATATATCATAAGAACAATTTTTTAAAAAAAGTTTAAGTCTGAAACTTAAAACTTTTCAATAATCATATTGTTAATATTGTTACTCAGAAATTATATATATATAGTATGTACTTAGTTTATACATGTAAAGTCAGAAATTATGTTAATGTCATCAGCAACCAAGACTTTCAGCATAGGAGGAAAAATAGATAAACATAGTCCAAGAAGTTAAGTAAAAATGTAAAATGTGAGTTGGAACTATCAAACTGAATTAATGATGTATATTTTCCAAAAGGGGAAAATATATTTCCTTCATCTGGCCACTGAGAAGACCTAGAAACAATGACAAACTAAGTTGAATGCACACCTTTAGCATCTATATTATCTCTAAATACCATTTCCCACTAAAAGGAACCAGGGCTTTTGGAAGGCTGGTTCCAGATCTGGGCCGAGAAATGTGTAAGGATAACCTGGAGCAGCTCGTCATACCAGGAAGCACATCAAAGTTTATGGGGTTGTGTTAAAAAGACTCAGAAAACAAGATGAATAGGCTCCTCTTAGCTGAAGACAGGACAATTTAAACATCAGAGAGTAATAGTTGACCTAAGTACACAGAGAGAGAGTATTCCAAGTGACTTTAAAACATAGCGATTTGATTTGACTGTATATACTTAGTGGGATAAACCCTAAGGATAAAGGAGAAAGAGACAGTTCACAGTAATCGTACCTGGTAGTATTTGTACACTTATTTTCAGACTGTTGTGTGTGTACTGTGAGATAAATCAAATGAGCAATTATGTGCTATATTCTAACAGTCCCAGTGTTTTTGAGAACTGGGATACTCAGCCTAGGAGAATGGAGTTATATATATGAAAGAGGTTAAATAAAACCCTGTAATCCTGAATTTGATTGGGAAGTATCAATATATGTTCATGATATAGTTTCCTTCAAACATACAAACCGAAAAGCATATAACCAAACTAGTTCTGTCTGCCTAAAAGGTACATTTAGCTAGAAACAATGATCAATCTTGGGACAACGTGCACCCCTAGTATTACGCCTAAAATACCATTTACTCTAAAAGGAACCAGAGCTTCTTGGAGAAGTAACTGATTCCTGGCCTGGAACAGAAAATGTACAAGATGAGCCTAGAGCATTTGTCACGTAGCAAGGAAGCTATCTGAGACGATTAGGCTCATGAAATAGGTCTCAAGGGCCAACTTAAATAAGCCCCTGTTGGTCAAAGATGGGGCGATTTGAACATCAATAAGAATAATAATTGCAAAAGAGTAAAACACATCAAGTAAGTTTAAGTCCATGTGCTCATGATGAAACTAAAAAAACCACAAACCTTATTTGGTCACCTGTCGCCTCTGGAGACTGTTATGGAACAAACCCATTATTCTGAAAACTGACCCTTAAAGGGGAAGTATCAAGCATTATGTTCTGACTTTCCTATATATACTCTACTTCAGAGTCATCAACTAGTTGATAAGGAAAAGTTATTTAGAAGAATTCTAGTTTATAAATGCAGAACAAATCACAAACTTGGAATACCACCACTTCACAATTCCTAAAAAATTAACTGAGCCAGGCAAAGATCAAAAAAAATTGCTAAAATCATTAGGTTAAGAGCTACTGAGAACTTTACAGATCAGGTCCCATTTTTTCTATGACCCAGTTTTTTTAAACAACTAAGTTAGAAGGTTAAAAGAGAGGGGAGGGAGGCAGTGAAGACTTACAGATTAAAACAGTCTAAAGGGAGAGGTCTGCTTCCAGCTAATATGCAATAACAGATATCAGACTAACACTCCTGCCTGACAACCAAGACAGACCAAATGTATGGAACACACTTTTTAAGACACTGTACATCAGGTAATGGAAGACAGGGGTTCCAGAGAGACAGGAAACAAATGAGGTGAGCCCTATGATTACCCCAGGTTACTGGCTTGAAAGAGTTTCCAGGCTGTAACACAGTGAGGTGGAGCCCAGGAGGACACTACTGGATTCTAAGTTGGGACAGAGCTGAGAGCCCAGGGAGAACAAGGTAGCAGGAGTTTGCAGGACAGAATACTGGCTAGAATAGCAGTATAGAGAGAGAACTCTGAAGATTTGCAAAGGTCCCCCCCTCCAGCATTCAGCTGAATACCAATCTGTGCACGTTACCACTACCCAGGGTCGCCAAAGAACCACCAGAAAGGATGAGAGGTATTCTTTCTGAGCCAGGAATAGTACCCATGCCCACCAGGCAGAACAGAAAACCTCATGTCGCATGGGCCATCTGGGAGAGTGCTCAAATGGGTCTTGCCTCAGTACTGAAGAATAATTGCCCCTAGAATGAGAACTGCTCTGGTTCTACCTAACAAATTTTTTAAGCAAGATCTGAAAGGAACAAACTGTTTCCACATAACTGCATCCCAGGACAAAGCTCACTATGTCTGGCATCCAATAAAAAATTACCAGGATTGCAAAGAAGCAAGAAAATAAGACCCATAATGAGGAGCAAAGTCATTCAGTCAAAACCAATCCAGAAGTGATGCAAATGTTAGAATTCGTAGACAGTGATATAAAAACATTGATAACTATATTTCAGATTTTCATAAAGTTCAGTAGAGACATGGAGCAACCTGAAAAAGAACAAAGAGGATTAAAACCACCTGATCTCAAGGCTTATCACCTATAGTGTGGAAGAGGTAGAAGAACGAGGGAGGGACTCTGAAGGGGCACAAGGAAACTTACGAAGATGAGGGACATGCCTGTTATCTTGACTGCAATAGCTTCATGGGTGTATACATATGCCCAAGCTTATCAAGTTGTATACTTTCAACATGTACAGTTTATTGTATATCAATTATACCTCAAGCTGGGGGAAAAAAAGAGATTTAGAAGACATCAGGTAAATGCAACATGTTAATCTTGCTTGGGTCCTGATTTGAACAAACTGTCAAAAAAAAAATGATAAATACTGAGGAAATTCAAATACAGACTGTATATTGATGATATTGAGAAGAAGTTGCTCTTCCTAATGTTTGATGTGCTAATGGTATTATGGTTATGTCCAAAAAGTCTATCTTTTAGAGATAAATACTAAAGTACTTATGGTTGATATGATATCAAAGATTTGCTTCAAAATAATTCATGGTAAGGGAGGAAGTGAAGAGAGGTCTAAATGAAACAAAAATGGCCATGTGTTATTGAAGCTAAGTGATGGGTACTTGGGAGTTCATTTCTTCCCTCTTTTGTACATATTTAAAATTTTCCATAACATGAGAAAAGAGAGGAAGAACAAGAGACAAAGACATGTAACAACTAAAAGTCAGAACACCTAACTCTACCAATAGTAAACCTTATGATGAACATACTTGTTATTGGTCTTGGGGACCAGTTTCCACATTAGTAAAATGAGGGAGTTAGATTAATATGCACTTTTTAACATTGGTCCATTTCATTTACATAGGGGGAGTAAACTTTTGTTTTAAAATAGAGTGAACAATGGTTTCTAAGTAAAAGCAATACTGTTCCAAATCCTAACTACATCTAGGGAACAAATTTTTATTCTCCAATACCTTATACAGTGTGTTTATTTCATAAATATGGATAGAATTAAACATGCCCAAAAGAAAAAGGAAAAGTTTTAGGAGGAAAATAGTATTGTTAGCCTGAAAAGAACTGCTTACCGTCAGAAGCTTGGTAGTGATACCAGCATCCACTACAGCCTTGTGCATGGCACGTAACGTCTCTAGTTCAGGAGCAGCAATAAACACAACATAGGGCATGAACTCGGATGTCCTCAGCACTTTCAGAGCCTGTGTAGAAGAACAATTACAAACCAATTTATACAGGATTAGAATTTGAATTATGTTACCCTTTAGTTTATACTAAATAATCAAAGTCCATCTGCCCTCTTCCTCAAGATAAAGGACATAATTTAATACTTGCTATCTGCCCCCCCTCCCTTCTATCCTTTTGATTCCATACAGTACTTTCCTAAAATGGTGATCCATTAAATTTTGTTCTGACCTCAATCTCACTACTTTTTGGTACCCTTGAACAAAGGAAAGTATTAAACTTAATGATCCCCAAATCATCAAGAATGATGTAAATGCTTTCCATGTTAATTGTAGAATTCTGTTAATATTGAAAAAGCAGAAATAATTTCAGTGTCCATTAACTGGAGAGTGGTTATATAAATAAATATATATCTGCACTATGAAATACCATGCAGCAATTACAAAGAACAAAAAAAGCTCTACAGTACCTAACATGAAAAGATCTTCAAGAAATACTGTTTAATGAAAAAAGGTTAAAGAATCTGTATAGAATTTTTCCATTTATATATAAGAGAAACAACCACAAAAATAGAAAACCCATCGGGTTGAGTGTAGATTGGTGAGAAGGGGTCAATAAGGGAGACATGGAATGAGAATGAAATGAATGGTGAGTGCGTGGGTGACTTTAATTTTTATTCCTTATGTTTCAGCCTTGTTCAAATTTTAAATTTAACATTTCCTAACACATGCATTTATATATTACTTAAGCAAGTAAATAAATACTAAACTTCTATCAAGCTTCTATAGCTATCCATGACTCTGTTGGCTAATAGATCAGAGATTTATTTAACTAGTTGTTGATGCATGATAAGGTTCTCTATCGTCACAGGTAATAGAGGGAAAGAGCCACCCTCATAATCTGAAGAAGAAACAAAAACTCCACAGGAAATAAAACTTAAGAAATAGCTTTGGAATCATGCAGCTTACTTGTGGGTTGACGTCCAAAATGCAAGTTCGTCCAGTTTGGACAACTTCAAGAATAGAGTCAATCTTGGTTCCGTAGAGATTTCCTTCATATTCCCCATGTTCCAAATATTTTCCAGCTTTAATATCTGCTTCCATCTCAGATCGTGACACAAATTTATATGCCTGGCCATCTTTTTCATCTTCCCTTGGTTTCCGTGAAGTAACTAAATAAAATAGCGTTGAGAATTTGTACAGAGACAGTGCAGGGTATTAAAAAACAAACTAAAATGCACAGGGTAGCCTAAGTCTTTTCCATTTAGTGCAGGGGTTTGCAAACTATGGCCTATGACCAAATCTGGCCTGCTTCCTATTTTTGTAAATAAAGTTTTATGGACCACAGCCATGTTCATTCATTTTATCGCCTATGGTTTCATTCGTTTTACAATGGCGGAATAGTTGTGACCCAGACTAGATGGCCTGCAAAGCCTAAAATATTTACTATATGTGGCCCTTGAATAAAAATGTTTGCTGACCCCTGATCAGGAATGTTTTAAGAGGTGGTCTCCAATATACAATTTATATCCAAAAAATGTGCTTTATAAAGTCAGATTGAAACTCAAAATATATTTACCTAGAAGCAGAGCCCCAAAGTTAAATTCTTAACTATGGTGAGAGCTAATAAGTGTGAGGTATATTGCAAGTGAACATCTTTTCCAGCTGACCAGCACTCCCCTTCTCCTTAAGGAATATCAATTACAGCCTTTCTTCACACTTCTTTGAACATTTCCTAATTGAGTGTCCAACAGATGAGCAAAATTCTATTCTTAGTTGGTATTATCAATTTTCTGAAGTGTAGTTTTACCCATAAATTATCTATCCTTTACCTTGCCCCAGCACCAAACTTTTCTTCTAGCTTCCTTCTAATTAACATTCCCAAATGCTAATTGTTTTGTTTTGCACCTCGGTGGATCTAGCCACCTGGATGTTATTATGGTCTAGTAACTTGCCCTACTCTGCTCTGACCTGAAGTATTCTGAGAGAATGAGAGAGAAGAGACCAAGTCAAAAACTTAAAACATCCTTTTGTCAGGTACTTTAGAGACATACAACTCCTTTGCAACTTGGCCGTGCTAGGAATGGACGATTATCACTTTTCAAACTGTTGCAAAGGTGCAGAGTTAGGTATTCTCTGCCAACTTGCTAGCACTCCCTAGGAAGAAAAGTAATTTGTGTGTGTGTGTGTTATTTTCAAGTTTAGCCTTAATCTGAGTTTGCCTAGATCAGATATAAAACAGTATTCTACTTCTATTAATCAAGTACTTATACATGCAGAATATGTGACAAAATCATTAACCACATGCAATTAAAGTTACAAAGTAATCAGATGAAAAACTGACAGAATTTTGACTATTTGAAATAAGCACAACACATCAAGAAAACTTTTATAAGAAAAAAACTTTAAGTTCAAGCTCAATAATAAGGGTCTAATTCACAAATAAGATTATTATGTACAAGAGGATTCCCTTTTTCCCCTGCTGTTTTCTGGCTCATTCCAGACCACTGTGGAGAGATTTATAAAGTCACTTAAAGAGCTTCAAGATGCTATGATGGCTTTTCATATTCAAAAATGTGTGATCTCTAAGGTTTCTGGGATTATTCACCAAAGGTGGTATGATAAAACTCCTAAGGCAATTTTAAACTCCCCAAATACATACATACTAGGACTTGGCTTAATATCTGTGAAGATAATTTTAGAAGAGTACGACTTTTGGGGACGCACTACAGTGAAACCATGTATGGGAACGTGCTGCTTGAAATAAATATGTACAGGCACACACACTGCCCCCCAACACTACCTCCAACATGTGGAGGGAATCTTAAATTCTTGGTGAAATGTTTTTAGTTTACAAGTGAATTTTAAGGAAAATACCATTCTCTAGTGAAGACTCAAAAAAGAAATCTACGTTGGCACATAATTAAGCCCCTTTCCATTTCTAGAACAGAGAAATTAGAGCAGGGTGGATTGACTACAGCTGATTCCTTAGGCTTATATGCTAAGCAACTAAGTAATGTGATTGCTTAGAATTTAAGTTTTGTGATTGATAGGCAAAATTCTAATCTTTAGTAGCTCTTCAAATAGTCAGGAAATAATCAACAAAGTAACATTTTATTTGTTAACTATCCCAAGATGTATTAAAGGAAAAACATGATTCATAAGGTAGCTTGTCCACCTGGATTAATAATTTTTTATATTTTATTTTAGGACCATTTCACAATATAAAGAGAAGACTAAGTCAATTTAATCCAACACCAGCATTTACTTCCTTCCCTATGAGACTTCCCCAACCATCCCACCAGACAATGTGTAGCACAAGACTGTGTATCAAAAATTAGGCAAACTTGTCACACTTCATCAGTATTTTTTATGCGTGTGTTGATTCTGAGGCTTAAAACAAACAAACAAACTAAACACTATATAAACATGAATGATTTAAAGAAAAGTAAAACACACCTACATTATATGAAGACGTGATACTTGACAATGTATGGATATACATAAATATTTCTATATAAAAATTCAGACTTGAATCTTTACTAAAAATAAGTCTTGAAAGGTAAAATAGTACATCTTCTGGAAATTAACTTGGCATGAAGAAATCAAGAAGTTGAAATAAATATATTTAATACTTCTATATTTATAAATCTCTCTATACATCCTTTGGTCTAATAATTTTACATCTGAGATTTATGTATACACATTTTATGATCTCTTTATTTATAACAAAAAAGCCACCCAAACCATATAAATGGGTGATAACAGTAAAGCATGGTGTACTTATATGCTGGAATATTAAGAAGCTAACACAATTAATTTTTTTTAGTGTTTTTTAATCATGATAAGATATACATAACATAAAATTTATCAATTTAACCATTATTAAGTGCACAATTCAGTGGCATTAAGTACAGTAACACTGTTGTGCAACCATCACCACTATTCATCTCCAGAACCTTTTTATCATCCTATAGAAAAAAAAAAAAAATTACACTCACTACTTAATATTCTTAGAGATACAGAAGAGATAGCTCCCACAAACAGATGATGCTGTGGGAAAAAACAGCAAACAGAAAATAATCCTAAAATGAAAAATATGACTACTTATGATAAAACATTGATGAGATAGAAGATAAAGAACTCAAGGTAATCTTTTAAAGAGTAGAATAAAAAGATAAAGGGTTGGACAACATGATTTAAAAAAGTAAGAGACTGAGGAGATGAATCCAGGATGTTCAACATCCAGCGAACAGAAATTCTAGAAAAAAGTGAATAGAGAAAACAGGGAGAAATCATCCAAGAAATAGTAATTCCCCAGAATTGAATGACATGCATCTCTAGTCTGAAGAGCTCACTAATCAGCAGCACAATAAATAAAAATAGATGCACACAAAGGCACATCATTATTAAGTTATAAAATAATGAAAACCAACAAAATAAAAAGACTGAAGGAAAAATCAGGTCATGTATGAAAGGACAAAAATTAGAATGACATTAGACTTCTTAACAAAACTGGGTTAAAGAGTAACATCTTTTGGGTTTTACAATCTAGACCTTCTATTCTCAGATAATCAATCAAATAGAAGACAAAAAAATATACAACTTCAAAGATGCAGAAATTACATCCCATACAGCATTTTTTGTCAAGTTACAAGGCATGTGCCGTAGCAAAACAAGGCAATAAACCAAGAAAGAAAAAGAATGGGACCCAGGAACAATAGCTTCAACCCAGGACAGCAACGAAGGGAAACATCCCTATGTGCACGTGGGGTAGCCAGAGTGGAGAGTGTGTAGCCCTCACTAAAGCAGGAAGACTGAGGGTTGTGGGACAGAGGTCTCCAAGGAAAAAGCATGACTTACTAAATAAGAGGTTCTTTGGTTTAATACAAAACTATACGCATGAACACATAAGACAAAAGAGGGGAAGAAAAAAACGAACTCTAGAAATTGCTGGGTTGGGGGAGAGGAAGAGGCTGTACAAGAAAGTGAAACTGAATTAACTGAAACTAGAGCTACCTTTATGCTGGGAGGACACTCAGGAAGTCAGTAGGTAAGGCCTACACTGGACAGAACAAGAAATAGCAGAATGAAGACATTATTAAGAAATATGGAAGACTAACAAAATAAATAGCAGAAAGATTGAAAAGTGACTGTTTCTGGTCTAGGCCAGAGGTGGGGTAGAGGAAAATGGAGTTATTTTTCATTACATATTTTTGAGAACTACTTGATTAAAATATGTTACATGTATTAATTTGATAAAAATGAAAAATAAAATACTTTGAAATACTTAAAATACTTTGATCACAGTGAGATTTTTATTTTGTTAACTACTTAACTATGATTTGTCTGATTTAGTGATTTACAGTGCCTACAATGGAACTCAAAGTCTTACCCTGAAGGGATTACAAACAGCACATGAGGACAATGACAGGGTTATTGCCCCAATACACCCCTAAAAATGTCAGCAATAAGATTACTCACTGAGAATTAAATGTCAAAGCATACTGGATGAAAGCGGAGAAACTCTAAAACTCATCCAAAAGACATGGAGTGATGTTAGGCTAAGATTTGACATGGAAAGCTTAAAGGCATTAAAATACCTACAGAAATTCTGTGTTAATCAAAAGGGGGCTTGGTCAGCAATGGAAGCACAGAAAGGGGACTTATAAAGGCAAGACTGGCTTGTGTTCAGGGGAGAGCACATGTAAGTTCCCACAAGTAAAGGCTCGTGTATCTCCAAAATGAATGATATCACTGCCTTATTATAAGGACTAATATACATTTGTACTTAACTCCTTGCTCTAACTCCATTCTCATCAAGCATGCTTCTGACATTATTTAACTTTCCTTGTAAATGTGCAAATAGAGAAAGAACACAAAGATCATAAAATGAGTGTCTGGTTCATTTAATGGTTATTATTTCCCATCAGTATTATTGTATTTTGTATATAAATAAATGTGACCTTCATTAATGCTGCCTGCTCTGGAAGAGGAATCTCTCTTGATGTGCTATCAAAAATCAGGTTTAGGACCTTACAGGACTGAAAGCTACAAGCCAGATCATGAGTGTCAGAGGATCCAGCAGGATTCCCCTGCTGGATGAAAATACAACTTTTCAGATACACATCAAATGTACAAGAAAATGCACAGCTAATGCTGATTTTGCCACAACTCTTAATACTTGCATTTAACGAACACTTCTGGATTGAAGAGTTTGGAGAAGCGATTGCCACCAGGCAGCCAGCTGACATGGCCCACAATGCTATTTCAAGACAGCTGTAGAGTCGCCAAGTTTTTCAGTATCATTTGCTTGTTCATTTTCATTGGCATAATTAGAAATTACTTGGGAATAAAATAATAATAATCTGCCCCACCCCCACTCCTTCTTTCCAATTAAATAGTAAAGGAAACAGAAAACTTACATGGCACTGTGGTTCCAAATCTAGTGGGATTCAACACTATGAACCTGTTTTTCAAGCTTCTTCGTCCCACACCTTGAGCTCCTATCAATACTAATGTCTTTCTCTGGAAGGGAGGCATTTTGGCTACCTCCTCATAAATCTGGATTTCATGACGATCAAATTCTAAAAGTAAGGAAACGGGAAAACATCATATTCAGTTATCTTTTATTTTTATTATTATTTTTAAATTAATTAATTAATTAATTAATTTTGGGCTGTGTTTGGTCTTCGTTGCTGCACGCAGGCTTTCTCTAGTTGAGGTGAGCGGGGACTACTCTTTGTTGCGGTGCACGGGCTTCTCACTGTAGTGGCTTCTTTTGTTGCGGAGCACGGACTCTAGGTGTGCGGGTTTCAGTACTTGTGGCACGTGGGCTCAGTAGCTGTGGCTCGCGGGCTCTAGAGCACAAGCTCAGTAGTAGTAGTAGTAGAGCAAAGGCACACGGGCTTAGTTGCTCTGCAGCATGTGGGACCTTCCTGGACCAAGGCTCGAACCCATGTCCCCTGCATTGGCAGGCAGATTCTTAACCACTGCGCCACCAGGGAAGTCCCTCAGTTATCTTTTATATGGATGAAAAACCTCTGCTATTCTGTTCAGTAATGGCTTAGTTGTCTTGATAGTTAAGTATCACTTGAACTGTACTTAGTACAGAGTTTTAAAAATAAATTTGGTAAAGTACAATAAATTATTTTGTACCCTGATTTAAACACCTGCTTCTATTCATTTGCCTTAAAAAATTGTCTAACAAAACTAGAAAAATACGCTTACTTTATCTTATCAGATAATCTATCCCTTAAAACCTGTTTCTTATCAATTCATCAGTAGAAATAATTACTTAATATAATCAAATTGCAAATTAGTTTATGTAATCTATTCCACTAAAAGGTGAGTATCAAATATGGAGGACAGCAGTACACTTAGAGTGGCTGCTTAAATAAGTTTCATAGAATGAGTATCCCCTTCCAATGATACAAATGAATAAATACTGTGCGGTGAACTCTGCAAATATTAGTTTGATTAATAAAATGCATATAGACAACATACTAACATTTAAATATTAAGATTCTAAATTTATGTATAAAATAAAATGTTGGATCTTAATTATTTTCAGTAGAAACACATTCCAAAATTACGATCAATGGGAAAATTAGAAATTTTCCATTTTGCAAGAAAGCTTTAAGAATATATATTTAATGAACAATAAAGCCCAAGAGGATTTGAAATATTATATTACCTATTATTATGGCTATAACTCTCAATCTATAGTAATAACACTTCTTCCTTAGGTTATTATCTTAACAGCAACACTTTCTTTGTACAATTTCTCCACAATAGATTAAGGGAGAGTCTAATTTCCCCTTATTATAATATTATTATTATAATATATTATTAGATTATTTCCTTTATAATGTGCTATTTAGTTTATTACCAATATAGAGGTAGCTCTAAAGTCAAGAAAGCACTTTAAAATTATCAATTCTTTTGAGTAAGCCTCCAGAGCCTTCTGATTCTAAGAGCTACATTTCACTCCTATCAGCCTTTATAACTGAAAAGAATTAACTGTGGTAGGTGTCATATTTATCTTTCTTTAAGTCTGAAAGATTTAAGAAAGAATCCTACTAGATCAGGCTAAGATTTGTTTGGTCCAGTATTATTTTTCCAAAAGTATCATGGACAATGTTACGGCAGAATATGGTTGCCCTTAATCATAACTCTTTTATTATCTTTATAAAGGCATTCTGTTCTGTAGAAATGACACAAGTTTCTATCAAAGTTCTTGAATAGTTTTAATTGTCACATTGTTCCTTCATTAATACAAGCATAAATCCTAACCAATTCATTTTATTATAAACTATGAGTATAAAATAAAGCACATGAGTGATAGTGCAAGTATATATATCAGGATTTAAATAATGCCTGTATATTATTGTACCAAGTGTTCACATGGCAGTCCCTTGCAGTTGGGTACTAAATCTGAATTAATTCATTTAAAATTATACATTTAGAGTGTATGCCACATTGAGTAATGATATAAAGCTATTTCATACTTCACTTGGATTTCTCAAAAAAGTATTTAAAACATACCTGCGGGGCTTCCCTGGTGGCGCAGTTGTTGAGAATCTGCCTGCCAATGCAGGGGACACGGGTTCGAGCCCTGGTCTGGGAAGATCCCACATGCCACGGAGCAACTGGGCCCGTGAGCCACAACTACTGAGCCTGTGTGTCTGGAGCCTGTGCTCCGCAACAAGAGAGGCCACGACAGTGAGAGGCCTGCGCACTGCAATGAAGAGTGGCCCCCGCTCGCCGCAACTAGAGAAAGCCCTCACACAGAAACGAAGACCCAACACAGCCAAAAAATAAAAATTAAAAAAAAAAAAAAAAAAAAAGAACAGTTTAAAAACAAAAAAAAAATAAAAACAAAACAAACAAAAAAAACATACCTGCATTTCTGGTTGTGAGATACATCATCTTTTTCTTTTTTTTGCTACTTATGGTTCCACAAAAAGGTCCTGAAGGATGACAAGGCAAATATAACTTAAACAATATGTCAGACTATATACATTGCCCTGTGGTGTTCTATAGGGGTGGGAGAATTATCTTCCCAGTGTTGCATCCTACAAAGCAGAAGCAGGCAGGGGTGAGTTGAGCCACTGAATTCTGATACAATACCAGCAGGTGGCAGAAAGGGAACAAAAAGTTTACTTTTGAGAGCAGTACACTAAAGCAGATGAGAGGGATTAATTCTAGATATATTTTAAATAAATTCATCAGCTAATTCAGATGAAAGAGGCAAAGAAAGGTGGCCACAAAGGACTACTTGTTACTTATTGTATCGAGTTCATCACCTGAATTGTCCCAGTCTCTTCTAACAAATGCCTTTCTCTTCTCTTCCAGGAACTGGCTTGGAATGAGACCAGCGCTTCCTCCCTCTTTTACATGGCTAGCCTAGAATCAAATTAATGAATTGTATATCTCAGTGATCAAAACTTGAGACCACATTCTAATAAGCAGGACAAGCAATAGTCAGTTAAAAAATAAAATCACATTTGATCTTAAGAAACTGACCTTGATATTTAAATCCATGGCATTGTCAGGATATTGAAACACTTTAGTACTGAGGAATCAGTGGGTACCTAACCAGTGTGCTATTTGGTAGTGAATTTTTAGACCGAAATACAAAGGTGTACAGGCTCTTTAAATTACTAAAACTTTTTATTTATAATACTAAACTAGTGAGAATGGAAAGGAATAAATGCTGTTATGTGTTGGCACCTAGTTAGGTGTTTGTTATCCAATAATTCTACTACGTTGGTATTTCCTGAGGCCAAATCAATGGGGAAAAAAAAAAAAAGAGAGAGACAGCACTGGGAGAACAGAGTGGAGAGTTTAGTTCATGCTACCAGGAATCTGAATATCCTGAGGGGAAGTAAGTTTAAAATAGGTAAAACCTCACCTACTGTCAACAAACTAACTTTTAAAATGAAACCCAAAGAAGTGCTATTTCAAAATAGTGGCTGGAGAACTGGCTACTAATGGCTTATCCCACAACATTAGTGACTTTATCCTTACAGCTAGCACAGAAAAATCCAGTATCATTTTTAGCAATTGAAATCCTGAAAAATACAATTAGAGTAATAGATGACAAACATGCAGGAAGAGACAGAGATAGATAATGGTGACAGGGTTAGAAGAGAAAACTAAGAGATGGCATTCACAGAGAAGGGAAAAAAGAGAAAACTGGGAAAGTTTAAAAAAGGACACTGTCACAGAAAGCAGATTTTTTTAGATCAGTTCTAAGAAATTCAGTGGAAACCTCTTGAAATCATGGATTCCATTTAATTTACTCATTTCTTAGTTCTCTCACCACACTGTGCCCTTATACATCATAATGTCTTAATTTAAATTTAAGGACATATTAGCAAGACTATTCTTATTCTTGTAATTCATTCCCCCTTAGAAGTCAGTATAACTTATTAGAGCTAATGTGAGTTACTAATATCTCCATTTAATTCAGAATTTAGTGCTAGGTACCAGGTCCTTTTCTTTCACACTTTGTTCCTTAATGAGACTCTCTTTTGCTTTTACAGTTTAAGAGATTTTAGACTTTGTTTCTCCAGTTCTGAATACTGTGGTTGCTAGTCAGTGTAAACAATTACAAAACCAGACTTATTACTTATGCTAGAGTTTTCTGAAAACTGTACTAGTGGAAAGGAAAAGGAAGACCATCACACATCTTCTGGAAAATGGAGGGGGGAAAGACAGTGATAACACACATCCCTTTCCATACACACAGATTTCAATCCAAGACCAAACAACACGGATGATAAAGCAAGCCTTCATTTCTCAATTACTGAGAAGAGGTGGGCAAATGGATTTAAGACCTTAAGAAATTACGTTTTATTTGTCATGAATGTATACACAGAGGAGACAAGAGGAAGACTACTCTACCTACAGTAAAAGACTCCTAGTTAAAAGGAACAAACACTAAAAAGGGATGACCCCCAAGTGAGTTGTTCCTACCCAATACTATATTTTACTGCAATCACATGTGGAAGAACTGACTGGTCTAGTCTCTAAACCAAAGGAAGAGCACCACAGGCTAGTTAATTCTGCATTTATTAACATCTACTCACAAATTCCCTCTCAATTTGGTCTTCTGTCCACAAAATTAGCAGCCATGAAGCAGGAGCTGTTCATGCAGGAAAAATCATTGGAACAAATGCTAATACCTTCTTCCTGAATATTCAGATATTGGCCAGATCTAAGATTAAAAATAAAAAGGCAGTTGAAGAAATTTTGAGAAGCATACTAACCTGCCACCAGTTTGGGTCTTCTCTGTTTACAATCTGAAGAATTTCTCCTTTTGAAAACTTCAATCCTGCTTCTTTGCAGGGTATCAGGTTATCATTGTATGGATTATAATCAAAATGACATTTCACAAATACCTAAAACACAGCACAATTAAAAATACTAGAGATGTATCATTTGTCACAGGATTTCTGAAATCTTTTTCAAAGCACTGTGATTTAATTGTAACTGACAATGTATTTAGTACTTCAACTAAGGAACTTGTTTTCCTTAAATAAGTATAAAATTATTAGAACATTAATAATTTGGTATCAGAGAAGAAAATAAGAAATAAACATTAGTACTACGTTAAATTTTTGTTTCTATTTTTAACTTCTAATTGTAAATCAACGGAGTTTGACAATTGTTTTCTTCCACCATTCTTACACTTTCTCCCAATCTTTTCACGTGATTTTCCAACCAACACTGCGTAATTTTTATGCAAGTAAATGCTACTTTCTAATTAACATCCTGAATTAATATATGCAGCTGATTTAAGGCATGTATTTCAGATATAATAGGATTGACTTCTTAAAAGTTTCCTGAAGCAAAAATTAAATACTAAAAGTTCATATTAAAATCAGACCTGCAATATATTTATTAAACTTAAAAAACAACAAAATACAACCCACTTTCATCCCTGGTAATGACATATATTTTTAATCACACAGATTCACACTAGCCAAAATTAGTGTGGAAAATACTTTTCTGGAATCATCTTGCTTTGATGTAAATGATCAGCATTAAATTAATTGTAAGACAAATACTGAAAAAGCCTTGAAACTATTTTCCGATTTAAATTCATTTAACCACACAAATTTCCTTTAAATCTGTTTTATTAATAAAAGTATGTCAATTACCACTATTAGTTATGATCTCCAATATCCAAAATATTTAGTTTATTAATTTTAATTTGAATTCTAATTAAGTTAAGCATTTTCAGTATTTGATGGCAAGTTCAGAGCAATTACTTTAATACAGACTTTTTTCAGGCATATTTATAGAAATTCAAATTTTATCTGCTAAGGAACTGACTTAGTATTTATCAGCAGGTAAACTAGCAAGCAGGAAAGCACATAATTAGTCAAAATAACAATGTTATTTTTCTATTTATCATACTTCTATAAATATAACCAAACAAGATATTCAAATAACACAAGCAGATATATTACATTATTAGTGTACTAAAATGTAATGTGATGGATGCACATTAATTTAAGAATAACTTAATTTGGGAACATGACAAAATTTTAGTTACTTACAATTAGATGATTTTGATACAAAGCATTCAGAATATTTTCAATAACTTTTGAAAGGCTAAATATTAACGCTTAAAAAAATCAGTAAGCCAATAATTTTTTTCCTGATATACAGTTTTAGAAATACCTCAAAGGCAAGCATACAAACAATATTAAGATCGCTAAAATGTGACAATTGGCTAACTTGACAATGGCATGCAGCTCAATGTTTTGGCAATGGAAAAAACCCAAAATGATTAAGTGTCATTAAGGTAAATGTAGCTGGCTGATAAGACAGAAAAACAGAGTAGCAGAGAATGTCCTGGAATGACATCATACCTGACGGACGTGTGACGGATGCCTCTCCATATTGATGCAACTCTAAAAATACATTTTTCATCGCATAAATAAAGCCAGACTTTAAACTGACAATAAATTAACAAAATACAAACAAACTACTGGCCCATTTTTACTTCACTCATTTGGTAAAGCAACTACTTCCCTAATTAATTGTCCATAGGCTATAACACCTGAAAACGATAGAAGCAAAAGAGGTGTTTGAGATGAGGCAGAGAAGAAGGATGGATATGCAAAGTTGTAAAAATACTTGGATACTCCTTACTTTTCAAGAAAGCTGCACTGAATTAATAGTCAGAGGATCCTGTCATCTAACCATGAATGTGTTTATTATTCTTATCTGTGGGACAGAATATATTTTGTAACAAAAGGCTCAGACTTTCTGAGTTAGTCCAAGTTTCAAATATTCATTTCCCTACTCTCATCAAATTGTTCTGGAAATGTCATTATTTGTCAAACAAACTACATCTCTCCAATGTAAAAGATTTCTGGAAGAAGCAATTTTATTTTTTCATTAACCAAATTAGTTTTGGAACATTACTCTCAAGCTCAAAAACTCAGATTAAACTAGTTTTACTCTGAACTTTGAAAATTTGTCTGAAAAAAATCAATGAACCCAACCTTTGATCTAAACATTTTGTAATGACCTTTAAATCACAGAGTTTTGACTAGATTTAGTATAATTGTATTTTATTAAGTACATTTTAAAGTGTTTCATTAATAGGCTATGGATGTTAACTGTTCATTGGTTATTAAGAAGTTACTAAATACAACCTGCTAATATATTTCAATCTCATATTCTTATCTCTAACAGAACTGAATAACCAACAATCTAAAGTAGAAGGAAGAGAAAAAAGAAAGTACTGGCTTTTAAACACAGGAGATGTTAACCTCACTCAGAGTAGAAATACAAATTAAAACTATGTTATAATAACATTTCCTTCCTGTCACATTAGCAGGAATCCAAATATTTGATAACATTCTGTAGATAGGAAAATGCCTATTGGCCCATAGTCCTAACAGGCTGGTGGAAGAACTGGTTTAATCCCTTGGGAGGACAATGCAGCAAAGCTATCAAAATTATAAATGCAAAAAACCTCTGACCTAGTAATCCACCTCTGGGAATGTGTTCAACAGCAGTGTTACTCAGATATATGCAAAATGACTTACGTAGAAGACTATTAACTGTTGAATATGTCCTAATCACAAAAGATTGGAAGCAATCTTAACTGTTTAACAATAGGGAGTGAGGACTAGACTGGTAGTAGATTAGAAGGGAGATTTCAGCTGAATACATATTCCTATTTCTTGACTTCTAGAACCATGGGAATGATTCACCTATTCAAAAATTAAATTCTTATGGTAATGAAAGTAGAGATAAAATGACTCCCACTTCTGACTAAGAGAAGTAACAAGGACCCACCCTCTAACCTGAAACAACTAAAATACTGGACAAAACATATGAAATGTTTGTCAAGACATCAGACAACAAAGACAGTGATCCCTAAAAACTGGAAATAAACAAGATGAACTATACAATTGCCCCAATTAACCGCACAGAAAAAGTTTCCAGGCTGTAACCCAGGAAGGGGGACTCTAGGTAGAGCCTGGTGGTCTCCAAGTTGAGGAGATGAGCTGAGAGACAGGGAGATCAAGGGGGTTACAGTGCACAGAACAGAGTGACAGTGAGGAAAGGGTTACACAGAGAAAGGGCTCAAGAACTAGAGGACTCCCTCCAGCGTTCAGCTGAATACTCATCAGTGCACGTCATGAGTACGATCAGGTAAAGAATCAGCATTATGGGGAACAATATCAGGAGGTCATGCAGGGTCAGAAATAGTTCCTGTTATCACCAGTGTGAGTGGAAAAACTTCATAATTCATGAAGCATTCAGTATTCGGAAGGGTTCTGCCCTAGACTTAATCCTACTCTGGTTGCACCTAACAAAGCTTAAAAAGCACAATCTGAAAGGATCTAACTGCTCCCACATAATGTAACTATCCTAGAACAAAACCTGAGAATATTTCTAAGAATACAAAAATATCCAGCACTCAGCAAGGTAAAATTCATATCTGGCAGCCAATCAAAAATAACCAGACATGCAAATAAGCAGGAAAATACAACCTAAAATATGGAGAAAAATGAACCAATTAAGAGTGACCCGGTACAGCCACTATGGAGAACAGTATGGAGGTTCCTTAAAAAACTACAAATAGAACTACCATATGACCCAGCAATCCCACTACTGGGCAGATACCCTGAGAAAACCATAATTCAAAAAGAGTCATGTACCAAAATGTTCATTGCAGCTCTATTTACAATAGCCAGGACATGGAAGCAACCTAAGTGTCCATCATTGGATGAATGGATAAAGAAGATGTGGCACATATACACAATGGAATATTACTCAGCCATAAAAAGAAATGAAATGGAGGTATTTGTAGTGAGGTGGATGGAGTTAGAGTCTGTCATACAGAGTGAAGTAAGTCAGAAAGAGAAAAACAAATACAGTATGCTAACACATATATATGGAAACTAAGGAAAAAAAAAAAAAAGGTCATGAAGAACCTAGTGGCAAGACGGGAATAAAGACACAGACCTACTAGAGAATGGACTTGAGGATATGGGGAGGGGGAAGGGTAAGATGTGACTAAGTGAGAGAGTGGCATGGACATATATACACTATCAAACGTAAAATAGATAGCTAGTGGGAAGCAACCGCATAGCACAGGGAGATCAGCTCTGTGCTCTGTGACCACCTAGAGGGGTGGGATAGGGAGGGTGGGAGGGAGGGAGATGCAAGAGGGAAGAGATATGGGAACATATGTATATGTATAACTGATTCACTTTGTTATAAAGCAGAAACTAACACACCATTGTAAAGCAATTATACTCCAATAAAGATGTTAAAAAAAAAAAAAAAAAGTGACCCGGAAATGACAAATGGGACTGATTTAGTAGGCAAGGACATTAAAATAGTTATTTTTAACTTTACATATTGTAGTCATATGTTCAAGAAGCTGGAGGAAGGATTCGGCATGTTAGGTAGAAACACGGCAGATATAAAAAGATTCCATTCAAATTTCTAGAGATGAAAACAAAAATATCTGAGATGAAGAGTACACTGGATATGATAAACAGATTAGACATTTTAGAAAAAAAAAAATAAATTTGAAGACAAAGCAATAGAAGCTGTCTGACATGAAAAAGTGGGAGAAAACAAGACTGAATAAATGAAAAGAGTATCAGTGAGCTATGGGACAACTCCAAGGAGCCTAACATGTATAACTGGTGTCACCAAAGGACAGGAGTAACAGAGGAACAGAAAAGATATTCCAAGTAATAACAATCAAAAAAATTTCCAAATCTAATGAAAGAGTCTTTTTAACAACGGAAGCTGGAAAAACTGGATACCTACATGCAAAAACAAAAACCCCAAACCAACGCTTTGATCCATATCTTATACCCTATATAAAAATGCAGTGTAAATGGATCACAGAGCCAGATGTAGAGTATACAACTATAAAACTTTTAGAAGAAAACATAGGAAAAAATCTTTATAACCATGTGTTGTACAAAGATTTTTTCACACAGAACAAAAGCATGATCCATAAAAAAAAAAATGGACAAATTAGACTTCATCAAAATTAAGAACGTCTGCTCTTTGTATTACAGTGTTAAGAGAATGAAGACAAGCCCCTTCTCACTTGGAGAAAATCTTTGTAAATCATAATTTCGGTAAAGTACTTGTATCAAGACATAAAGAACTCCCAAAGCTAAATAATAAGGAAAAAAACAACTCAATAAAAAATGGATGAAAGATTTGAAGACATCACCAAAGTAGTCATAAGCATGGCAAATAAGCACATGAAAAGATGCTCAATATTAGCAGTCATTAGGGAAATGCAAATTAAAATCATGATGAGACACCATGACACACCTATTAGAATGGCTAAAATTATAAAGACTGACCGTACCAAATGCTGGTGAAGATGTACAGTAATTGCAGCTTTCCTATAGTGCTGGTGGGAATGTAATTAGTACAACCACTTTTGAAAACAGTATGGCCATTTCTTTACAAGTTCAACATATACCTACCAAATGACCCAGTACTTCAACTCTTAGGTATTTACCTGAGGGACTTACATGTAAATGTCCATAGCATCTTTATTTATAATAGCCCTGAACTGGAAACAACAAAAATGTTCATTAGCCAGTTAATGGATAATCAAACTGTGGTACAGCCATGCAATGGAATACTACTTGTTAATAAAAAGGAATCAACTACTGATACACATAAAAACATGGGTAAATCCCCAAATAATTATGCTGAGTGAAAGAAGTCAGATTAAAAAAAAAGCAAAATCAAAGGATTCATGTTGTATGAATCCATTTATATAAAAATATAGAAAATGTAAACTAATTTATAGTGACAGAAAGAAGAGCAGTACTTGCCTGGCATGAAGGTTGGGCTGGGAGTAAGGAGCAGGAGGGAAGGATTACAGTGGACCCAAGAAAACTTCTGGGGGTGATAGATATGTTCACTGTCTCAACTGTGTTGAGGGTTTCATGGGTACATAATAGATATGTCCACATTTATTAACTGTATGCTTTAAGTATATGCTATTTATACAAACTTTACCTCAAAGATACCTTTAAAAAGTAAAGCTAAAAATAGTCAAAGTACTGACAAAGTAAAATATTGCACAGGAGTATGCTGTGCCTATGCAAAGGATAATAATTAGCAGCAGAAGAAAAATCATCAAATGGATGAAAGGCTGGAGAAACATCTCCAATCATGACCTTTGTCGTAAATCAGAAGGAGGCTGGTAATTCGTTTGGGAATGTGCTGGCTGAACATGGTACAAGTGCTGCGTACACACTCTCAGTCTCAAGCCATAGTTTCAGGTCCACCTGAGTTTACACATCAGAGTAAGTGACAAGGTAGTGAATGCAGTGATCAGAGTTGCTAAGAAGTTCTCTACAATAATAACAGATAATTAAGGGAGAATGTTATTTTTCTAAAGATTTTCAAAGTGTATGAACTCAGCCTATTCAAATGCGCACTCACAAACAACATATTTTGAGATCAGCAAGGAAACTAGATTATATATTTGGTTTAAAAAGCTTTCAGGGGCAGTTCACACTTCTGTATGGTAAATAACCATACGTGGGCCACAAGTTTAAGCTTCTGTTAGTTAAAAAAAAAAAATTTTTTTTAAATTTATTAACCTGGCTGCTCTGAAATCATACTACTAATAATTCTTAATTTACATTACACTTGAGTCATTAGTTCATGCAAGGCCTGCTTTTATTTTTTTATTTTGTTAGTTTTAACAATATAATAAAAGCCATGAGCTTGCCACTCAAAGCAGAGGCTAGAAACCTACATGGTCCTCCTGCCCACATTCCATTCCATCCCACCACCCTCGCTTCCCCAACAATGAAGGTAACCCTCATCCTGCATCTTGTGTCCACAAACTCCTTGCTTTCCTTTTGGTATAGTTTTATTAAACCTATATGTAATCTGTAAAAGTATATATATCTAGTTATTTAAAACTTAAAAAAGATAGTATCATGCTCTGTGCATGTACTCTTTTGGGGAACTGACATGCTTGTTAACATGTTTCTAGCTGTACATATTGCTCTAAGAAATTACGTGTCTTAGTATACGTAAACATTCAACCCTAATAATGCTAAACCTTTTTCCTCCCAACGTGGTTATACCAATTTGCACTGCCACCAGCAATGTAGAAGAAATACTCTATATTCACAGTTACATTTTTTGCCAACTGAATGTTATAAAATGGTATCTCACATTGTGATTTTTAATATCTCTTCATATGTTTACTGACCATGTATCCCCTTTTACTTGATTTGTGTATGTAGCGTTTCATATATTATCCCTGTGAATAACCAGTTTCATTCATTGAATAGTCTTTCTCACTGAAAGACATATCTCCGTCAGATATCTAAGAAATATATGTGTGTAGGTCTCTTTCTGAACTCTCTCTTCCACTGTTCATTCTGTCTAGTCCTAAGCCAATAATATCACGTATCTTAATTCCTACACATTAATAATAAGCCCCTCTTCCTGCTTTTCTGCCTCAAAAGTGTCTTGGCTATGCATCTTATCAAATACCATGAAAAACCTTATTGAAATTTTCACTGGAATTTAACTGAATCTACAAGTCAATTTAAGGAAAACTGATATCTTCATAATATTGTCTTCCTGTCCATGAACATGATATATCTGTTTACTTAGATCTTACTAATTTTTTGTGCATGGAGGTCTCGAATATTTTTGTCAGATTTATTCCTAGACATAAATGTGACATTCTCTGACTCTACTGTAAATGTCCTAGTTAATTTCTAGATGTTTACTTACGGCATATAGAAATGCAACTGACTTTTGTATATTAATCTTATTTTCAAGTATCTTGCTAAATGATTTCTAATAATTTATAGTTGGGGGGGTTTCAAATAAAAAATCTTACTATTTGAAAATAATATTTTATTTTCTCCTTTACAAGCCTTTTGCTTCCATAATTAATTTATTTTTGTCTTCACGCGCTTATGGAACTTTCCATAAAATATTGAACATAAGTGCCGCTAATGAACATCCTTCTCTAGTTCTGAATTTTTTTTAACGAAGCAATGACTTTATTAATCCTTGTTTTAAAACTTTATGTTCTGGCTTCTTTGGCTTAATTAACTGCACAATAAATAACTGTATAAACAATCATTTAAAAAGCAGCAGTGTCCAAGAGCCTCAGAATTTAAAATATTACAGGTTTCGATATTTCACTATATCCTAAACAAAATTTTTTAGGAGTCAAAATTCTTGAAGTTTCATTTTTTTTTTTTTTTTTTAAAAGAAGTGGTCAATTCCCTTTGCTTCACTGTTGGAAGCCTCATCAAAATTCTGAACAAGATCACCCTCCTCCCCAGTAGCAAGTGGAGCTTTTCCATCCAGCTTATGCCAGGATCTTGAAAACTTGCTGACACCAAGCTGGTCTGAGATTGGGGTGACCTTTCTGTCAAGGGCTTTGTCTCAGCATGGCTGGTAATGGTGAAAGTGTTTGCTGCCAGAGACCTCTGAGTGTTAGGACTGTTAAGGTGGAATCATCGCTCCCTGGTTTGCAAATATATTTACCTCTTTAAAAGTCAGAGATACTGTTTATTCCTAGTTTCTTTAAGGAGAACTGAAGATTTTTTATCATCTGTTATAACAGATATTTGTAATATCATCTGTTAATCTATATATCATCTAAGGGTGGTTCCTTTTTACCCTCACAATTATGCCTGAAGTTCGGCAAGTTTCTCTTGGTTTATGGTGGGTTTTTCTCATCTTAGGGTGGAAACTGGGCTTCACAGGGGCCTGGGGTTGGCACTCAAGTAGTCTCAGGCAGACCAGCTTAGACTCCAGTTCCTGATTTTAAAGAGAAATGCTTCTAACAGTCAACTATTGAGAATAATGTTTTAGGTTTTTTAATAAAAAAAAAGTAAGGTTAAGGAGGTTCTTTCCTGTTCCTGATTTACTAATCTTTTTAAAAAAAATCGTAAGTATTGAATTTTATCAAATTCTCTACTGATATTTTTCTCCTTTAATCTGTTAATGTGTTTGGTTACATATATGGACTTTCTAACATGAAACCATCCTAGCATACATGGGATAAATCCAACTTGGACATGTTATAGTATCTTTTTTATATCTTGTTAAATTTCATTTGCTAACGTATTACTGAGAATTCTTACATGTATATCCTTGAGTGAAATAAAACTGTAATTTCTTTTCATAACATTTTTTGCACCTGGGTCATAATGGCCTCAAAGAGAGAATTCCCATCAATTTGGCCTTAAATAAAGAAATGGAATTTTAAACGGCCTTTGGAAACCCAACATACATGTAAGTTGGAGAACTTCAGAATTAGCTGCAACTTCTAACCCGTCCTGGTCTTCAAATTAAAAATATAGATTCTTAGGTCTCATGAAAGATTTTGGATTTTTAGTAAGCACCTCAAAGGTTACTGATAAAGATGATCCACTGACCATGCTTTGAAAAACAGCACCCTGGTAATGCAGACCTCCTGGCTTCCATCTGCTCTCACGGCAATAAGAGAAAGAGTTAAGACAGGCCCAACAGGACTACATGGTGGAGCTTCCAGTGAGTGAAAGAGGGGCAGAGCTGGAAAGGCTGAAAGCCCTTGATTCCCATTAGTCTCTCTTAGTAAGAGGACCACAGTGTGCCCAGGACAGTCGTATTCCAGCATAATTGGTAATCATTCCCCCTCTCACTTTAAAAATGTCCCAGTTGGGCTGTGTTTTCTCTCTCCTGTTGGAAGGCTTCAGGTCAGAGTCTTCTTTTTTATGGTAAGATCGGTCTGAGACTGCCTCAGGCTTGGATGGAAGGCCTCTCCTTCCCCATTTCAATGCCCTCTCCCAGTTCTGAAGGCTACATAAAAAGCAGCGTTTGAGAAGGCACAGGACGGACAAAAATGTATGCCTAAGATAGGGCTAAATACCCTTGCATTTCACATCATTCAGACCATTCACCAGGTGCAGAATCTACAAAGGAATTTGGGCCAAAGCCCTAGCTACTAATATCACAAAAATTACTTCTTCCCATAAAAGTCCATCATAGCCATGGTGAGCTGGTAGGAATTCTGAAGTGTGAACCACAGGGGGAAAAAAAAATGTTTCTAACTATCACAACTAACATATAATTTAAAAATAAATACATAAATCTTAAGTTCTACTTTTCCAATCTACTCAGGTGTCAACGGACGAAAAAAGGTAGTCTGAGAGGTACTAGTTATTTAAAATGTCTAATTTCTAACACCAGTTCTTTCATGATTCTTTTCCTTGAAGACAAGGTCTCTACCCTTCATTTGAACCAAAGTTCACTATAAGCCTCTGTATTTTCAGAAATCCAATTTACATACTAAAATTCATGACTGACTATGCTTATCCTCCAAAGAATATAAAGCAGGTATTCAACACACATTATTTCAAAGAATTGTATAGAAATATAAACTAGTATTTTAAATTATATTATCAATATTAAAATAAAATATACTGGCAGTATCTTATGTAAAAGACCTATAATTTTACTCACACATGAAACAATAAATTTATGGAATAAACCTGAATAATTAAAGGCATCTAAAACATTGATAGATATTTCCCATGTCCTCAGTACCTAGATTCAAAAACCCTCTCCCCAGTTCCAACATGCTTATTACCATAATTGTCAACTGCTCCTTTGCCATCACTTTATTACTTTTTCCTTCTTTACCATTTCTTTACAATCACACCACCACCACCTCATCGCCACCATCACAACAATAGCGGCAGCTACTTGCTGAGCACTCAGGATGTGCCAGGTGCTGCTGTGAGAGCTTAATGTGAATTAACTCATTTGATCCTTACAACAATCTTTTAAGAAAAGAAATATCCCAACTATATAGACGAGAAAACAAAGCACAGAGAGCATAATCTAGTAAGCGGTGGCACAGGTATCTGAACCAAAGCAGTCGTCACAGCCTTCCATTAGAGTTGCCTTTCACAAATCACCCCACACCTTCAAAAATCTGCTTCCTGACTACACGATCTCATCTCTCTCCTTTTTGAAATTCACTCAACATAGTGTGAGGTTAGATGATCACTGTCATTAAAACATTCCTCTGCTTAATAATCTATTTTACCTAAAAATTAGTTACAAAATGTAGATCAAATGCGTACAAATCAGGTGTTCAAGATTCTTTTCATTTTGGACCCATCCTCTCTCTCTGGCCTCATTCTCTATTTAGCCCATCCCAGGAACACTAAGCTAGAGGTGATCAGGAGTACATGCTTATTTTCTCACACAGCCTGGAACATAACAGGTGTCAAAAACGTTTGCTAGATTAATGACTAAAAGCCTTTATGGTTTTTCTCATACCTAGCTGTATGTTACTGAAATGCTAGGGTTCATGGTGTTCACAGAGAGATTTCTTTCCTAATTCCTTTTGAATAGTAAGATGATATTGTTTAAAAATCCAAAAATTCACCCATGACGAAATAAGGCACTTTAGAACAATTAAACCAGATAGTTTTCTCTCTTCTCTTCTCTTTAGCAAAAAAGTAGCAACTGGTGGCTCTACCCAACAGTGTGATTAAAGAAATAAAAGCATTCTTAATATTAGCAAGAATTTTATTACTAACCTGTTGAGGAATAATGGTATCTCTATAGCTTGGTAAAATTTTCAGGGTGACACTTCCACTAATATTTTTCAGTAATTCTTGTAATTCCTTTGGATTGTTTCCAACCTCATGGCCATTGACTTCTTTAATGATATCTCCCACATGAAGCAGACCCTGTCGATCTATCATCCCTCCATGAAGGATTCGGGCAATTACCAGATCATTATTTTCAACCCTAAATGTTACACCCTAAAGGAAATAAGGAATGGAATTATTGATTTTAGGTTGTTAGGAAGAAATCTTAAATAGTCATGAACATGTATGTATAAGAAAATAATTCCAAAAGTAGGTAAGTGAATCATTCCTACTTTTCCCATGTTCTCTCCTGACTCAATACTCCAATCTCATTAAACCACGTGCAACTGTGACAACATATACCAGGGGTCCGTGGCCTGTTAGGAACCGGGCCGCTCAGCAGGAGGTGAGTGGCGGGTGAGGGAGCAAAGTTTCATCTGCCGCTCTCCATCGCTCGCATTAGCGCCTGAACCATCCCCCCCCAACCCCATGGAAACACTGTCTTCCACAAAACCAGTCCCTGGTGCCAAAAAGGGTGGGGACCGCTGACATATACCATCCCTTAAAAAAGGACTTCCATGGTAAGGGTAACTTTGAAAATGAAACATATCTTAGGTTGCATTCCACAGGATGAAAGGAAGCTTGAAGGAGCAAGAAAACGTATTTGTGCATTCTGATGGCCTTGTTCCCGGCTTTTCTCATTTTTCCACTTCACTGTTCTTATAGTCAGAGCCCAGAAATAATCATGTCAGCAGGAAATTGTCAACTTCATTACTTATAGCGTCCTACCAATGTTTTCAATTTTTGTTAATTAATTTTTATTGGAGTATAGTATAGTCACTTCAATTTTTCATAACAACCTGCTTCTGTGTTTTGATACTACAATTAGCAAGCAACCTGAGTTTACTTCTTCAAAGGGTATAGGAAAAAAATAGTTATCTTTTGAAATTTTTGCTACTCATCGGCAAACTTCTTCTCGCCTCTACTTCAGTTTAACTTTTAATTTTGGTTTAATTTTGCATGCTAAATCAAGTTGAGAGAGCAACAGCTGTGTATTTTATACACAGGCCAAAAAAGACTGATAAAACAAACATGAATAAAGTTTTCATAATGATACTAATTATGAAAGAGAGAAAAAATGAGATAGAGTAGTGACTCAGCCACAAGTATGTCAGATTTCAGATTTAAGAGGGCACTGACTTATCAACTCACCAGTGGTTCCCCAGCTCTTTTGTGAATACCAAGAATACGAATGGCATCTACTGGTAATAACTGATTATTGATGGAAGAATTATTCATTTCTGGGCTTGATGGAGGTGACTCATAACACTTTGATGCCACAATATCATGGGCCTCCAAGAGTGACTAGAAGGATTCAAAACAGCCTGTGGTTATTAATTACAGATGGAATACAGATGGAATAAGTTATTAAAAATAACTTAGTTCATTATCCCAGTAGAGTACTAAAAATTTCACAAAAGGCACAATTATTAAATTCCCAAATATGAGTTAAATCAAGTATATACAGAATCTTTTTATGACATATAAGCATGTATCATTTTACTTATTATCAAACAATATTGTATTCCTTGTTTTAAAAGATCTGAAGAGACTGATAGAGTTTTGTAACTTTTTTTGAAAGCCTTACGTTTAACGGAAACTGAACCTAGATGTCCAAGTGTGATGCAATAGAGGCACTGAATTTCATTGCCACCACTGTCATCACCATCACTCGATATTTATCAATTCCTATTTATTAGTTATCATACAAATTCAAATGGCAAGGACCGTAAGTTTTATCCTAAGCCTGTTGTTAGCAACACCACATATTTTTCACATGTACAAAATGTCTGTTAAAAAGATATCCAGTGAATAAAAATTAGCATCTTATATCAGTGATAGGAAATTTCATATTACTAATAAAGGTATAAAACTTACATTTTTTGGGGGAAAAAAGAGCCAGTAATGGTCCTGAATATAATACACTTTTACCTTCTACATTTACTGTATATGTGCTATCTTCATGGATGACTTTGATCTAGCTTTCTAGGAATTTCTTATAACTTGGGGGGTTATATTTATTTTTCATTTATACTGTAATTGTGTATACTCAACTTAAACCTAAATTTAAAAAAATTTTTTTAATGGTGGGAGTGCAAATTCAAACAAAAAAAAAAAGATCAAAATAAAGGGGGAAAATGTCAACAGGTTCAGAACAGAAGCAATCAGTATACGGGTTTAATTGGTAATTTTTGGTCATTTCATGAAAATAGTATAAGAGACTGAAGAAAAATATTCACAAATCCATATATAAGTATTATTCCTATAAATGCTGGAAGTTACTCAAATCACTAACCTGGGCTGCTTAGTTTTTACCGTATATACTCTTCTTAGGCAATATTATCTACTCCTGTGACTTGAACCACTGCTTATACACTGAGAACTCCCTTGGTTCAGAACTCTCCTGAGCTTCAGATTCATATACTAAAAATCTGCCCACAACTGGCCAAAGTCATGATAATTTGACAAATCAAAACAAAACAAAACAAAACTAAGGATTGTAGAGGATTGAAACATACTGAATTAATGAAAACTCCATAAGTCCACAATGCTATTTAAAAAACAGGACTGAAAAAACCTCCTTTGTTACCATTTGAGATTGCTATTTTAAACAATTCTTTACTTTGAAAGTTGGTAAAGCAAAGAATCTAGCATTTCCCTAACTTTTCAGTAGGAAATGCATTACAGGTTAACTAAACAGCTCAGTTGATGAGGAAAAGCTCTACTTTATATAAGAACACCAGCCAATAAATGTAGAATGAGAGAATTTGAAAAATGTCATTTTGTAACCTCTAATGAAAATATTGATTCAGGCAAGGATTATTAATTTATGTTCGTCAGTAGGTAAATGGTTGAAAGGAAACAGCATTTGTATAATGCTAGAATAATAACATACTAGATTACTTCCTAGTGGAAAGGCTTTCAAGGGTAGGATCAGGCTGTCATTGCCCTTAATCAAGGACTAATCTCAGCATCAGGAGTGATGGACCAACCAGGTATTATACGTTGTCTGATGCAGATTAATTTATGTTGTATCACCTTACTTAAGACGCATTCTAGTTCCAAATAATTAATTTGAATCATCTTTTAAGTAAAACTTCTGTTTATAAGAAATAGAAGGGATAACTAAACAACACAGCAGGAAAGCAACCAGATAAATCCAGGGAGTGGATTCTGCAGGACAATGGCCTGGTCTCTTCCATGGGTCAACATCATAATCAAGGGAGAAAGGGATGGTCCACCCAGATGCCACACATGGACCTAGGTTGAAAACTCATATGCACAAAGCAGCTATAAAGAATATTTTGGGGGAAATGGAGATATGTGAATATAGAATGTGTACTACATGAGACAGAGGTCCACTGAAATGAAAAAGTGGAAATCAACAACTGAAAAAAAGGGTAAGTTACAAAAAACGTGTGCAAAATGATCGCAATCAGTAAAGGAAAAAAATACGTATGTACATTTATGCCTAGAAAAAGTATGGAGGAATATGCACTATGGTAGTACAGTAGTGGATTGGGTAGTAAAAATGCAATGTCTTAATTTTTACTTGTTGCCATTTCATAATTTTACGTATTTATTAAACTTTATATAAATTTATGCATTAAATTTTATATACTTATACAAAAAATACAGCATGCTTGAAAAGCTCTACCAGATGCTTCTAAGGTACTGCAAACTTAATATGGCCAGTTACCTTAACATTAACATGTCCAAAACAGTTCTCCTAGAGTGGATGCCATCAACTGTCCGTCAGAAATCCTGTCCTTATCAACTTCCCACATTTCTCTTCTGCAGCTGTTACATGTAACCACTCACTAAGCCCTATTGATTTTGCTGCTTAGAACTTGAAAATCCTCACATTGCCCACTATCTGTACTGCCGTCACAACTTCTTGCCTTGGTACAAAACCATCTGGCTCCACAATCTGACCTCTCCCTGTTTAATAACCACCACCACCCACCCACCCCCGCAATCCCGAGCCAAAGTTTCCCAATGTCCTCAGGATAAAGTCCAAATAACTTAGTATGCCTTATAAGGCCTCAACTAACTGGCCTCTTCACAAAGGTGTCTTTGACATGTGTTTGTATTTTTTGTATCTAAGATACAGATTTACGTAGGAACCATCTCACTATAAACGTAAATAATTTTTGCAGTAACACTGTTAGAGAGTCACAGAAAGTCTCTGAGAAAAAGCAAAGGGGTGTTACCATTTGATTTTTAATGCTAAGATTTGCAATGGCAAGCAGGTGACACTTTATCCCAGGACCATTTATTGAACAGTCCATTCTTTCTCCACTAAAATGTAGTATCTCGGTCATAAATCAAGTTGCCATTTGTCTGTGGATGTATTTCTGGGGTTTCTATTTTTCTAATACTGCCCCAATACCACACTGTCTTAATTACAGGTTTATAAGAAGTCTCTCGACCTCCTTTTCTTCTGAAACTGATTCTTCTTTGGTAAACTGATTAACTCTTCACCTACATAGACAAATGCTTAAATTGCATTTATTTTTATTTTTTTACCTTTGGAAAGTATGCTATGTCATAGTTTCTATCATCATACAGTTCTCTTTTGTTCCAAGGTCATCAACTGCACCCCAGTCTTAGAAGCAATACTGAAAATGTATACGGCTGGTCACAAGGAGGGCTGAGAAACAGTGGTAGTGAGGAAGAAAAATGCACTATCACAGGGAGAAAAACGTCCCCAGCATGTGGTGTGATGGTGAAGCAGGGCTGTTGTTGTTGTTGTTGTTGTTTTTTAATTACACAAAGAAAAATCCATTCTGATGTATTTCTGTGACAGACCCTATACATCTGTATAGTATGTGTGTCTGTTTATGTAGTCCCAGCAGAACGGGATATTAAAATATCTAAGTTGGAATTTGCAAAATATGGCCCTAAATAATCTTTAGAAAAACATCATCTTAAACTGAAACTTAACTACTAAAGGAGAATATTTTGGGAATACAGGGGACTTGGAAAGAAGAGCAACAGGGAAAGTTTACCTGGAAGTGAGGCTCTTTGAGTATACCAACCAGTTCTGCCACATTTTCATCCACATTTATTAGAGGAGTGATATCTTCAAGAATTTCGTTGACTAATTCCAAGTTATTATCACTGACAGCTTCTAGTTTTGAATCTTCTAGCCTCTCGTGAGCCTGAAAAGACAACAGTATATTAAAATAATAACACACACTGTTTTGCTCCAGACCGCGGTTTTCTTCTTGATTTGTTTCCTTTTTATAAAGAAAGTTTTAAAAGATATTACTTGAAGGTTTGATTCATTGCAACCAAATCTTTCAATGAGAGGTAATATATAGATTTCAGAGTAAATGTTATCATGCAATATAATAAATCTTGGCCTCTATTCCTACCCTAAAAGTAATGGAAAACTCATTTTTATAACTAAACCATGAAAAAACTGAATAGGCCAATTTAAAAAATGTATTATATTTCCTACCTGACAGAATTTCCTAATGACTTTCTAGTCTAGACTCAAACTCTAAGTGATACCGTTTATGCTCTATTAAATGATTAAGCGTAATAAAAATAAAAAATAGGAACGTAATCGTTATATGGATTGTCATTAAAAAATAATGAAAATCATTTTGAGAACCCCAAATGATAATCCTAAAGCTATCATTTTCCAGTTTTGAAAATTCAGCAGAAAAAGGCAATTCAGGAAAGGGAACTCTTGAACTGAGCCTTGAAGGACCATATGATCTCATTAGGGGAATGATCCCCTTATGTCTCCATATCTTAAGCTGATCTGTTTTTTTTAATCTCACAAACTTTTCCACAGAAAATGAACCATGAATCATACTGTCACAGGAAATACGTAGTCCTAATTATCCTTTAATAGTGGGAGTAAAGCAGAGTTTTAAATTCCAACTTAGAATGAACACTAAGCAGTCTCTATCTTTTAAGTGTTGTTTTTCTGATAAATGGTTGCTGTCTGATTTTGAAGACAGGTAGAGCATAACTATAAAGATTTAGTTTATAAATGAAAACATGCAAGATGACAAATCTCACACTTAACATTTTAAGATTCAGTTCTGTAAGTGACGAAAAATCCAAATTTCAAGCGGAAATAGTATCAAACTTTAACTTATCCCTATAATACTTTAGATGTTATTTCTACCATACGGAGTGGATCCTTCAGAGTTCTAACACATCTTCTAATTTTTTTTATTTTTAAATTATATTTTATTTAAACAAAAATATCATTTCACATGTATCAATGTAAAATTGTTAATGAGCTATCTAACAATCTTGGTTTTTGTATGTCATCTTCTAAATGATACATTTTCTAATCTTAAAAATGCATTTTTACATTTAAATATATTTTTCCAGGCAATTCACAAGGTTGAAATAAGTTTAAGTAGAAGAGAGGGGCTATACATTAGCAACATTTTAAAGAAACACCTCTGAAGAAGAAATTTTAAGTCATATGAAATAAACTGATACAGAAGAAATTATAACTGTTATGAAACAAAGAAAAATGTCAAAAGACCAAATGTAATTTAAACAGAGGAATGAGTTTCTACTAAATCTAGATAAGAAAAAAATTAGGAAGACTAGAGAATGCCACAAAGAGTGAGAATAGGTAAATCTATAATTTTCTTAAAGTATAATACAAGCCTAATAAAGACAGGATGATGAAGACATTCAGCATATATCACGGAATGATTATCACCACCATTGGGAAAAAAAGTAATGTACACAATTACTTAACTCTTACAAAACAAGCTAGAATTGCTAATTGCTTTAATACAAATATTCGTTGTTAATAAATCTAATGTAGCATCGTTAACGTTGCAAATACTTTTAATACTCTTATGGTAGCATAATGAATCTTAAAAAAAAGGAAGAAAAGAACTTTAACATTTATTGAGGGCTTTTGTTTTGTGCCCGGAACTATATTCTCAGCGCAGTATGAGATTGTGTGTGTGTACTCAGAAAATGTAGGTATGTTATTATCATCTTCACCTTATAGACACAGACACTGATGATGCAAAATGAGATACAGTGATTGCTTGAGTTCACACTACTGGTAAGTGGCTAAGTCAGGTAGTCCAACATCAAGGCTGGAGCTCTTACATACTAAAGCTTATTCGACTTTATCACTATACAGCCAGCTACTCTATCATCATCTTGCGGTTAATTATTTAATCTAAAACATTATGCATTACTCTCACTCATTTAAATGTGTGACATATGCTCTCATTGACTGCTAGTTGAGTTGTTGCTTCTTAGCATGGCTCTTCCAGTCTAGATGTATTAAGTTATACTCTTATGGTTCAAGAATACCACCCACCCTTTCAACCTCCACCTGTTTGCTCAAAGAGCTATAAAGATCACCTGTTTCTCCAGGGAACAGATAATGACTGGCTTAAAATTTTCAGGAACTAAGCCAATATAGTTTCTACAATATCCTATGTTACTTCAGATACTGGTAGACTTTGATTAAATTCAAGTCTTTGGGAAAAGTAAAGGAACAGAAACGATCATTGACTTGAAAGCTCTAATACACTTCCCCCCTCCTTTCTATGTTCACCTACCTTATTGCTCCCAAATTTGGAGAGGACAGGAGGGAATGTGGAAAGACTGATGGCAAGAGAGAAAGAGGAAGTCAAGTGGAGGGCAGAATTATGCTATAAAAACAAATATACCTGAAGGTTTTTGCACATCAAAAACCTGGTACAGACTGGTTTTATGGTAGGAAAAAAAATCTCACTATACAATACATAAGTTCTCAGAGGAAGAAAAGTTTTTAAGTGAAACTGCAGCTATAATTATATTAATATGGAAAATTAATTTCTGAGATATAGCTGGGTTCAATCAAGATCAATTTTAGTTTTTCCAAGAAAGCAAATACAGGTCCATATTTGTTAATATGTAACTTTTTAAGTTCTAGGATAATGTGAAAGAAGTTGAGACCTTTATTCACTTTAAAGTCAGAATTTATTTAGTAGCTTTCAAGAGGCAAGTACCAACTTGAATTTAACTAACCAAACAAGCAAACAAAAAAGACAAAGGAAATACTGAAAACGGACCAGAGAAACAGATATGAATCACATGCTATTTGAATAAATGGGTCTTGCTTCCTTTAAAAAAAAGCATTATTAGAAAGCTAGCACAACTCAATAAAAATATATGTCACCTGCCACAAGTGCTTGGAAGAACATGCCATGACTGGCTTTGTAGACTTGGAGTTGATACAAATATAGCCTCAGCCCTCTTGTATGTCCAGTTCTGAGAATCCTATTCACCACTGCACTTTAGAAAAATGAACTGCAGAGAAGAAAAGTTCTTTCAAAACTTCTGGGTATTTTACCCAAGCACAGTCCGTCTATGCTTGCAAACAAACAAACAAAAAATTTTAACAAAAGTTATGCACTATACGTGACAAATACCTGGTAATGATAATGGTATTGTGATTATGTGTAGTAACCTTATCTTTCTCCCTTAACAACAAAAATATCATAAATTTTGTTTCTGTCTTCTTAGAACATGGCTAAGTATATTGTAGTTGCTCATTAAGTATTTCTCGAAAAAGCTAAGTAAATAGGAGATAAGATTGACTATGGTCTAGAGACATCCTCTTCTTTTATTCTAGAGACTTTTGAACAAAAAAGATAAAGTTCACAAATAACCAAAAAATAAGAATTTGAGCAGAAAGTGGAAATAAGACAGAGAGAATGGAGAATTCATTTTTTATTTTGCTTCTGCATATATAATATCAAAAAGGATGAGATCTGTTCTGTTGAAAAAAATGGATGAAATAAGTGTAACTAAATTAGAACTGAATTCTCCAATGAGTAAAGAACTTGTCATCTAGTTAACCAAAAAAAGTTCAAATTCTTAGATTAGATAAACTATATCTCAAGGCACTCAGGGAGCTGAGCCACTCTTAAGAGATACCTGTAGAATTAGGAGACCCACACAGATGTCAAAGAACTAAAAATGGGAATCTTATACTTTTTAAAAGGAGAAAGGGCTTTTTACAAAGCTTGGCTTTAATAGTGTTCAGAGAAAATATAAAAGAATCTTTTTATAATCATTGAGTGGCAAAGACATAACTATGATCCCAAATCCGGAAGCTATAATTTAAACAAACAAAAACAGGCCCAATAAAATAAACTGCACTGAACATTTAAAATCGAACATTTAAAATTTCTTCTTGTCAAAAATCAGCAAAGTCAAAATACAAATGACAAACTAGGGTCAAAATACTTACGAATCATATTACAGACCAAAGGTTAACTTCTCTCTCGCTCTCTCTCTCTCTCTCTATATATATATACACACATACAGAGAGAGAGAGAGAACTTCTATAAAACAGTAAGAAAAAGATCAGCAACACATTAAGAAAAATGGGCAAAGAATATGAAAAATTCACAAAAATGGAAATTCAAATACTTCTTAAACATATGAAAAGATATACAACCTCCTTCATAAGAGAAGTGCAAACTAAAACTACACTGAAATACTTTTTTTAAAAATGAGATTGGCAAGTATAAAATTCTGGTAACATACCATGTTGGTGAGAATATGGCAGAAGACAGGCATTCTTGCACATTCTTTTCTGGTGGGAACACACTAGTGAGCAGTTTGACTATATCTACCAAAATTACAATGATTCTTTTAAGATTTATCTTAGAGATACACATACATATGCAAAATAACATGTAGCAAGACTGCATATTACAGCATGACTTGTAAGTGAAAAAGTCACCTAAATATCTATCAGAAGTTTGACTAAAAAATTTTGTTATATTCATGCAATGGAATATTATGCCACTTTTACAGAGAACGAAGGTTCTCTGTAGGTACTGATATGGAATCATATGCACAAAAAAGTCAAAATTTAGAACAGAAAGTATAAACCCACAGCTACTATTATATTTAGTAGTGAATAATATTATATTTAACACATGCTTTTCCCCTAAGATTGTGAACAAGATAAGGATGTCTGCTCTCTTCATTCTATTGAACATTTGTACTGAATCTTCTAGCCAGGACAATTAGTCAAGAAAAAAAACAAATAAGAATATAAAAAAGAATGTATATGTACAACTGAGTCTCTTTGCTGTACAGCAGAAATTAACACAAAATTGTAAATCAACTATATTTCAATTAAAATAAATAAAAAAGAACCAATGAAGAAAGTTTCAAAGAAAAAAAAAGGAAAAAGAAATAAATAAAAGGCATTCAGATAGGAAAGAAGTGTAGAAAGAAGAAAACTTACCAACCTAGAATTATACCTATACAGTCAAATTATCCTTCAAGAGTGAAAGAGAAATAAAGACTTTTTGTCAGACAAACAAAAATTGAGGGAATTTGTTGCTAGTAGACCTGCCTTGAAAACAATGTTAGAAGAGGTTCTTCAGAGAGAGGACTATAGGTCCAAAACTGAGATCTCCATAAAGAAAAGAGCATTAGAGAAAAAATAAATGAAAGTAATAAAATCTTTTAAAAAATTCTTAATTAATCTAGTAGATTAACTCTTCAAAAATAACAGCAACAGTGTATTTGATGATTACAGCTTATGGGTAAATGAAATGACTGACAGCCATGCTATAACGGAGAGATTGGAAATATTCTGTTATGAGGTAGTTACTTCATGTAACTACTGTATTATTATACTACAGTGAAGTAATATAGTGTTATTTGAAAGTGGACTTAGATTAGCTGTAAATGTGCACTGCAAAATCAAGGGGAAACCACTAAAATCTTTTAAAAAAATAAATATAACTGATATGAGTTAGAAGAGGAGAAAAAATGAAGTCATATAAAATGCTCAATTAAAACGGAGATGGCAGAAAATGAATAGAAGACCAAACAATAAGAAAATAAGACTCAAGTACATGTTGTCTACAAAAAACCCACTTTAAATATAAAGACACGGGTAGATTAAAAGTAAAGATAATGAGGAAGACATACCATGCTAACACTAATCAAAAATTATCAGGAACAAAGAGAAACATTACATAATAAAGAAGACATAACAATCTATAACGTAAATGCTCCTAACAACAGAGCATCTAAATATATGAAGCAAAATTTGATAGAACTTCAAAGAGAGACAGTTTAATCCACTATTGTAGTTGGAGGCCTCAACACTCCTCTATCAGCAACTGACAGATCCAGCAGGCAGAAAAATCAGTAAGGACAGAGTTAAACTGAACAGCACCATCAATAAACTTCATCCAACAACAGTAGAGTGCACATTCTTCCTAAGCTCACATGGAACATTCACCAATATTAACCACAGTATGGGCCATAAAACATACCTTAGCAAGTTTATAAGAATAAAGATTATAAAAAGTATAATAAAAATCCCAGCTACATTTGTTGGAGACAAATCAACACACTTCTAAATAAGACATGAGTCAAAGAAGAAATCTCAAGAGAAATTTGAAAAAATCTGAACTAAATGAAAATGAAAATACAACTTATGAAATTTTGTGGGATGCAGTGACTGCAGTATTTAAAGGGAAATTTATAGCACTGAATGCATATTTAGAAAAGAAGAAAGATTTAAAATCAATAATCTAAACTTTCAGCTTGGGAAACTCAAGACAGAAGATCAAATTAAATCCAAATTAAATAAAATAATAAAATTTAGAGCAGAAATTAATGAAACTGAAAACATGAAATCAAAGAACCAAAAGCAGGTTCTTCGAAAAGATCAATAAAATTGATAAACTTCTTACCAGCTTAACTAAGAAAAAAGGGATAAGACATGAATTTACTAATATCAGAAATGAAAGAGGCCATCACTACTGATGTCTTGGATAATAAAGGAATGGTATGAACAATTCCATGCACATAAATTTGATAACCTAGATGAAATGGACCAATTCCTTGAAAAACACAATCCACCAAAACTCATAAAAGGACATACAGATAATCTGAGTAGCCCTGTATCTGTTAAAGACATTACATCAATAATTAATAACCTTCCAAAATGGAAAGCACCAGGTCCAGATGGGTTCACTGGTAAATTCTACCAAACATTTAAAGAAGAAATTATACCATTTCTTTATAGTCTCTTCTAGAAGGCAAAGGAAACACTTCCTAACTCAACCTATAAAGGCCAGCATTACTCTAATACCAAAACCAGAAAAAAGACATTACATGTTATTATACATGCATCAAAACCCATCAAATGTACAACACAAAGAGTGAACCCTAATGTAAACTATGGACTTTAGCTAAGAAGGCTTTAGATTTATAGAAAAACTCAGCAGAAAATACAGAGAATTCCCATATATCTGCTCCCCTATCCCTGGTTTCCCTTATTCATATCTTGTATTAATGTGATAAATGTTATAATTAATGAGCTAATATTGATACACCCTTATTAACTAAAGCCTATAGTTTACATTTCCATGGATTTTGACTTTTAAGTTGTACAGTTCCAACGGTTTTGACAGATGCATAATGTCACTCATACACCTTAAAAGTATCATACAGAATAGTTTCACTGCCCTAAAAATGTCCTGTGATCCACCTAGTCATCCCTCCCTTATACTCCCCAAACTGTTAACTACTGACTTTTTTGGTACTGTCTCTATAGCTTTTGCCTTTTCCGGAATGTCATATAGTTGGAATCATACAGTGTGTAGCCTTTTCAGACAGGCTTCTTTCACTTAGCAATAAGCATTTAAGGTTACTCCATCTCTTTTCATGGCTTTATCGCTTATTTCTTTTTATTGCTGAATGATATTCCATTTTATGGATGTACCACACTGTGTTTATCCATGCACCTATTGAAGGACATCTTGGTTGCATACAAGTTTTGGCAATTATAAATAAAGCTACTATAAACATTCATGTGTTTGTTTCTGTGTGGACACAAATGATCAATTCACTTGGGTAGATGTCAAGGAGCACAATCACTGGATTGTAGGGTAACACTATATTTAGCTTTGTAAGAAATTGCCAGACTGTCTTCCAAAGTAGTTGTACCATTTTGCACTGCTACCACCAATGAATGAGCAGCTTCCCTTTTAGGATATATGTTCTGCAAATATTTTCTTCCAGTCTGTAGCTCACCTTTTCATTTTCTTAATGGTGTCTTTTGCAGAGGAAATCTAATTAATCAAAGTTTTCATTATGCCTTATGCTCTTTATGTCTTATCGAAGAAGTCTTTCTCTAATCCAAAGTCACAAGGAGTTTTTCCCTTATGTGTTTTTTTAGAATTTTTTTAGTCTTAGCTCTTACATTTAGATCTATGATCTATTTTTAGCTAATTTTTGCATATAGAGTGGGGAAAAAGATAGTGTTCATTTTTTTGCATATGAATATTCAATGTTTCAGGAACATATATTGAAAAGACTATCATTTCTTCATTGAATTATCATAGCGCTATTAACAAAAATCAGTTGACCATGTAAGTGGTCGTCTCTTTCTGGACTCTATTCTGTGCCATTGATCTGTATGCTGATACTGCATTGTCTTCATTACTGTAGGACAACAGTAATCCTTGAAATCAGGTTGTGGAAGAGATCAAATTTTGTTCTTTTTCAAAATTGTTTGTCTGGTCTAGGTCCTTCATCATCTTGTCAGTCTGAAATTTTGGCTGGGATTATACTGAATCTTTAGCTCGGTTTCCAGAGAATTAACATTTTAAGATTATTGAGCCTTCCAATTCCTTCATTTATGTAAGTATGTATGTATGTATGCCTTTAATTTCAGCAATGCTTTGTAGTTTTCAGTGTACAGGTCTTGCACGTATTTTTACAAATTTATTTCTTTTTCATTAAATTACAATTTCCAATTGTTCATTGCTAGTATATAAAAATACAATTGATTTACATAGATTAATCTTTTATCTTGTGTCCTTGCTAAACTCACTAATTAGTTCTAGAGGGTTTTTTTTTTTCTTCCTTCTGATAGATTCTTAGGATTTTTGGCATAGATGATAATGTCATCCTTGAATAAAGACAGTTAATTTTTTCCTCTTCAATCCGTATGCCTTTTATTTTTTTTTCCTCGCATTTTGCTCTAGCAAAGACTCCCAGTACAAAGTCGAAAGGAAGTGATAACAGTTGAACAGAAGTGATCTTAGAAAGCATTCTATCTTCCACCATGAATTACGATGTTAACTGTAGGGTTTTCATAGATGCCCTTCATTAGGTTGAGGCAATTTTCTTCTATTCTTAGTTTGCTGAGTTTTTATCAGGAATGGATATTCAATTTTGTAAAATGCTTTTCCCACAACTATGAACATCATCAAACGATTTTGCTTATCATGTCATTAAAATGGTGACAAACATTTATTGGTTTTCAAATGTTAAGAAGCTTGTATTTTTAAGACAAAACTCACTTGGTAATGAGGTATTATCCTTTTTGTATGTTGCTAGATTTGATTTGCTAATATTTTCTTAAGAACTTGAAGTCTATGTCCATGAGGGATACTATTCTGTAGTTCTCTTTAACTGAACTGTTTTTAGCTGGTTTTGTTATCAGGGTAACACCAAGACTAGTAAAACAAAATTGGAAATGTTCCCTTCTCTTTCTTTTTTCTAGAAGAAATCATGTAAAATTGGTATTATTTCTTCCTTAAATGTTTGAATTTTCTTTTGAAGCCGTCTAGGCTGGAGCTTCAAGTTTTGTGTTTTTTAAAAAAAATTTATTTATTTATTTATTTTTGGCTGTGTTGGGTCTTCGTTTCTGTGCGAGGGCTTTCTCTAGTTGCGGCGAGCGGGGGCCACTCTTCATTGCGGAGTGCAGGCCTCTCACTGTCGTGGCCTCTCTTGTTGCGGAGCACAAGCTCCAGACGCGCAGACTCAGTAGTTGTGGCTCACGGGCCTAGTTCCTCCACGGCATGTGGGATCTTCCCAGACCAGGGCTCGAACCCATGTCGCCTGCATTTGCAGGCAGATTCTCAACCGCTGCGCCACAAGGGAAGCCCGTGGAGCTTCAAGTTTTAAACTGCAAATATTCAATTATAAAAAACAGATATAGTGCTAGTCAGGTTATCTACTCTTATCTAGGTTTTAGTCATTTGCATCTGTCAGGAAATTAGCTTCATCTAGTTATATTTATTGCCATAAAGTTGCTCACATTATTTCTTATTATTCTTGCAATGTCTGTTGGATTTGTAGCAACGTCCTCTCTTTCACTTCTGATACTGATAATTTGTGTCTAGCTAGAGGTTTACCAATTGTATTAATATACTAAGAGTTATATTGATTTTTTTCTATTTGTCTTTTTATATTCACTCATCTTTATTATTTACTACTTTCTGCTTATTTTGAGTTTAATTTGTTCTTCTTCTATTTGCTTAAGGTGTACACATGAACATTGATTTAAATATTGTTCTTTTCTAATATAGGCATTTCCCTCTAAGCGCTGCTTTGTTGCACCCCACAAGTTCTGACATGTATTTTCATTTCATTCAATTCAAAATATTTTTTATGTTTCTTTGTGATTTCTCCTTTGACCCATGGCTATTTCGAAGTATGCTGTTTAATTTCCACATATTTGGGGATTTGCGGAATAACTCTGTTATTAATTTTTAGTTTGATTTTGCTGTAATCTGTACTAGTTTCCTAGGTCTGTTATAACAAACTGAGTGTGAACTCTGCCCAATGTCCCGCATGTTATGAGGCCTTTCCACTCAGGCTGGTGGGAATGCCAACTAAACTATTCCCCATCCCTTGTGAGCCCTGGAAATTGTTTGGCCTACTGTGCTTTCCAGTGGGTCTTTCCTTGGACTCTAGACCTGTGCTTCACATATGCACAATCAGCACTCAGCCAGAGATTTGAGGGCACCCCTAAGCAAATCTCCTTAGCTTCCTCCTCCCTGATACTCTGCTACACAAATTCCAGTCACCTCCACCTCCCCAAACGCCAAGCTCTATTAAAACTGCTGTGCTGTTTGTGCTTCCTCTTTCTGCAGTGCAGCATGGAAACTACCCTCAGACAGTTTCATAATGCTCACCTCATTTCTTTCCTTTCTCTCAGGCATCACAATCCTGTGCTGCCTGTTGTCCCATGTCTGAAGATGGTCACCCCCCTCCACCTTTGTGCTAACTTTTCTAGTTTCCGGAGTGAGGGTAATTCAAGTCTATTTTCTCTCCCTTATAGCTTGGGTGGAATTTATTCATTCTTATAATTTTACTTTTGGTGGCTACCCTAGAGATCTCAACATGCATCCCTTTTTTTTTTTTTTTTAATTTATTTTATTTTTGGCTGTGTTGGGTCTTCGTTGTTGCATGTGAGCTTTCTCTTGTTGCGGCGAGCGGGGGCTACTCTTCGTTGCAGTGCGCAGGCTTCCCATTGTGGCGGCTTCTCTTGTTACAGAGCACGGACTCTAGGTGCGTGGGCTTCAGTAGTTGCGGCACACAGGCTCAGTAGTTGTGGCGCACGGGCTTAGTTGCTCTGTGGCATGTGGGATCTTCCCGGACCAGGGCTCAAACCCATGTCCCCTGCATTGGCAGGTGGATTCTTAACCACTGCACCACCAGGGAAGCCCCGCATCCCTGACTGTTTATATACAACCTTAAGACATTACTTTTACCACTTCCTGAATAATGAGAGCATCTTACAATTGTCTGAATCACTAAGTCCTTCCTTTTCAGCTATCATCTGCACATATTTCATTTATATACATGCTATAAATGCCACAAGACATTACTATTATTTCATCTTAAAAATCAGTATGATTTTATATTTACTCACTAATGTTCCCTTTATTTTGTCATTCTTTCTGCCTGAAGAACTTCCTTTTGCATTTATTGTTGAGTAAGTGGAGACAATTTTTCTCAGATGTTGTTTGTCTAAAAAGAAAATCCTTATTTTGCTTTCATTTCTGAAGGTTGCTTTTGCTGAAAAGGGAATTTGAGGTTGGCAGTGTTTTTCTTTGAAAACTTTAAGGATCTCAATCCACTCTGTTATGACTTTCATAACAGAGTTCCTGTTTTATTGCTAACCATTAGTCTTACTGTTTCTCCTTAATGTGTCTTTCTTCTCCAGTTGCTTTACAAATTTTCACTTTATCTTTGATTTTCAGGAGTTTGTGATATTCTGAGGAATGTTTTGCTTTGTATTTTCCCTGCCAGGGGGTTCACTTGCCTTCTTGAATCTGTCAGTTGATGTTGTTGTTCATTAGGTTTGAAAATTCTCGGCCATTGTGTCTTGAACTATTTCTTCTGTCCCATTCCCCCTCTCCCTCTTTTTGGGATATTAATTGCATGTGTATTTGATCTTTTTGAGTATGCCTCATATATTGTCTTTTCCAGACATACTTTTCTATGAATTTCGGTTTAGATGTTTTCTGTTGACCTGTCTTCAAATTCACTAATCTTCTTTTCTGCTGTGTTTAGTCTCCTATTGGCTTGGCCAAAAAGTTCATTAGGTTAACAAATATGTTGTTCAATAAAATTCCTGGTGAAGATGAAAAATGTGCCTTTTATTTTTACTTAAAACCGAATGAACTTTTTGGCCAACCCAATATCAAACCCATCAAATGAGCTCTTAACCAGATATTGTATTTTTGAGTCCTTGAATAACCATTTGATTGTTTTTGATTCTTATTTTCTAGTAATATTTTAAATGTCTTCATTTTTTCCCACTTTTCTCTTCTATTAAAAATATGTTATTTAGGGACTTCCCTGGTGATCCAGTGGCTAAGACTCCAAGCTCCCAATGCAGGGGGCTGGGGTTTGATCCCTCGTCAGGGAACTAGATTCCACAAGCCCCAACTAAGAGTTCGCATGCCACAACTAAAGATCCCACACGCAGCAACTAAGACCCAGTGCAGCCAAATAAATAAATAAATAAATAAAATATTTTTTCAAGCCCCGAAAAACAAGGTATCACTTAAAAAAAATATGTTATTTAAAAATCTTTGTTTATAAACTTTAATAAAAGGGTCATCTATGGGACTGCTTCTGTTGTCTTTCTCATGATTATTAGTCACATGCTCCTGCCTTTCCACAGGTCTAGCAATGTATGGCTTGCTGTTTCCTCAGCAATTTATCCATTTTTCTCCCTACTTGTGCTGGGAGTGTTGGCCTGCTGTGACTTATTATCTCTTTCCTGGAAGAAAGTCCTCCCTTCCTCCTGGGATTTCCGTGCCTTCAATGTAAGGAATACCCAACTACTATTGCTTTTATTTTTTGAGAAGCTGCTTGAATGTTGGATACTACTGGGTGACTCTCTTCCTAATTTCAATTTTATCATCAAAAGATTACAGTAGCACTTCAGCTGCTCAAAAGTCATCCAGCCATTTCACTTGTTAAGAACAGTGAACAAGATAATCTTCTGAAAGGCCAATATCAGTGACACAAAAGCCAATAATTTTTTACGCACAGAAATTCTTAAGAATACACACACACAGAGACACACAAACACAGCTTGTGCTGTGGTAGAAAGAGCACAGAATTTGAAGAAACAAGATCTGGTCTAAATATTTTTGTCATTTACTAGCTAAGTGACCCTAGGCAAATAATTTTTCTATTTTTAAAACTTAGTTTTCAATTCATAAAGTTGTTGCAAAGATGGAACGGTATATTTTAAAAACCCTTATAAACAATAAGCACATTGTAAGATGCCTTACATAATATTATCTAGTTTTGAAATCTCCATCTAAAAGCTGTAAATTAAATAAACATGGAGATGGGGTGCAACAGATACACTGGCAATAAAAACTGACAACCAATAGTAAGTATGATATCAAGGGAGAAGTAAACACTACTTTTAAAGTAGCAATAAGAGCTCAGGGCGAGCAATTTAATTAACAGGCTTAAAACAGCCCTTACTTAATTCAACAGACCCTGAAACTATTACTTTATCTCAACACAGTATAGTGACTGACATTTGTTACAAGAAGCTTGTATCTGAAGGAAAATCATATCCCATAGATTATTATTAAAGGAATATCTAATAAATTTTTGAAAGACTACAGTCAATAATGACTAAAATAAAAATTCTAGTTGGGTGATCTGCAAGTGGATAAGTTTCTACTTAGAAACCAAAGCTTGTATGTCACATGACCTTAGAATGATTACACTGATGAATAAAATGAAGAATCTGCATCATTAACTCACTCCTACTAATAGAACACTTTGTAAAAAGTAGGATTTTTCAGAACTCTTAGAAGAAAACAAGTAAGAGACTATGGCTAAAAAATGATCACAGGAGAGGGTGAAATCAACATTTTAGGAATGACAAGATGGTTACATGAAGAAAAGGTCAGAGACATAAACGATAAGGTCCTACTGTATAGCAAGGGGAACTATATTCAGTATCTTGTAAGAGAAATAAAAGGGAAGAAAAGAAAAAGAGAGGGTATATGGCACAGGTTCTTGAAAGCAAGAATCATCTGAAGAATGGAAGAGCACGGTTGTGAAATAGTTAATACGCTAAGCTTTAGTGACATTTACAAAAATTATTACAGGGAAATAGTATAATTGAAATGAAACTGGGCCAAAAATGGTTGTAAAAATATATTTATGGATGAGTTAAAAAGATTACTAGAGAGTTGCTTATGGAAACAGACTCAAAAGGTCAGGGTTACCAAGAAAAAACAAGATTTCAAAAAGTACTAGATATAAGAAGTCAAGAACTGAAATGAAAAAACAGGTACATGGTCCAATGTAAAAGAAGAAAGTCAGTACCCCGTTGTTGAAAACAGAGACAGGACCAGAATCTTTTCCACAGACCTCCGTTATAATACAACTGTTCAGTTATTATTTCCCTAAAACTTTAAAGTCAGCACAGAAAAGGCAAAAGTGGTCTAATTTCTGTGTACAGTAAGATCTCATTAGCTGTTAACTGTTATTATTTGCTAACAAAGGCTAAGGTATATTAACCAGGTTCTAAAACGGTAATCTGAAAAGACCTCTGTAAAAACAATAAAAAAAAATAATTTAGTTATCTTATGAATAAACCAATATACCTTAGCGAGTGATTTTACAATAGGATTCTCCATTATCCCCTTGAGGAAAATTAGGTCTATTTCTTCTGCTCCTGTAGATGAGGGCAGCTCCGTAAGGTTATCCAACACTTGCTGCATTGCTGCTGAGATAAAAGCAATAGTAAAAAAAAGCAAACCTTAAATTCCAAGCTATTACGAAATACAACTATAAAATAATTCAAGTAAAAAGACGTTATGAATTAACACTCTTTTGAAAAGTCACATTTAAAGAACTGAATTGTTGAATAGTAGAAATTTCAAATGGACTTCCCATGAATTAGCAGCAGGATAGGTTTTTACATGCAATTTGGGGTTTACCAGACTATATAATGCATATTTAGAACCTTATACTTGTTTTTTATTTTTCAAATTTAAAAACATTACTTAAGAAGAAATATAAAATTGTAATAGAGCAATAAAAAAAAAAAGATTAATCAAGAAACTTCCAACAAGCCCAGAACCAGATGACTTCATCAGTGAATTCAAGAACTAAAACCATTACTTCACAAAGTCTTCCAAAAAAAAGTAGAAGAGGAAGGAACGCTTCCCAACTATTCTGTGAGATCCTGATACTAAATCCAGACAAAGACATCACAAGAAGACTACAGCCAATATCCTTTACAAGTACAGAGGCAAAAATCTTTAATAAAACACTACCAAACTGAATCCAGCAACGAATGAAAACGATTGTACACAATGACCAAGTACAATTTATCCCAGGAGTGCAAGGGTGGTTTATCAACATATGATAATCAATCAATGTAATACACTATACTAATAAAACAAAACCACATGGTATCTCAATAGGCACAGAGAAAGCATTTGACAAAATCCAATACCCTTTCATGATAAAAAAAAACCATTCAACTAGGAATAGAAGGAAATTTCCATTTCCTCAAGGGCATCTATGAAAAACCCATAGCTAACATCATACTTAATGGTGAAAGACTGGATGCTTTCCCATAGATCAGGAACAAGGCAAGGATGTCTACTCTTGCCATTTCTACTCAACACTGTACTGGAGGGTCTAGCCATGGCAGTTAGGCAACAAAATAAGAGGCATCCAGATGAACAATGAATAAGTAAAACTATCTCTTTTTGCAGATGACATGATCTCATATATAGAAAACCCTAAGGAATATATACAAAAAATTTATTAGAACTAAATAAATGAGTTCAGTAGGGTTGCAAGATAGAAGATCAAAATACAAAAATCAATTGTATTTCTATACACTAGCAATGAACAATCCGAAAATGAAATTAAGAAAACCATTCCTTTTACAATAGCATTAAAACAATAAAAATCATTAGAAATAAATGTAACAAAAGAACTGTAAGATTTTAACAGTGAAACTATAAAACATCATTGAAAGAATTAAAGAAGACTTAAATAAATAAAAAGATACCCATATTCATGGATTCCATAGAAGACTTACTATTGTTAAGATGGCAGTATTTCTCAAATTGATCTACAGGTTTAATGCAATCCCTATTAAAATCTCAGCTCCCCTCGCCCTTTCTGGTAGAAACTGTTATATAAGCTGATACAAAAATTCATGTGGGAAATGCAATGAACCCAGTATAGCCAAACAATCTTCAAAAAGAACAAAGCTGGAAGACTCACACTTACTTCAAAACTGACTAAAAAGCTACAGTAATCAAGACTGTGTGGTACTAGCATAAAGACATATAACTGAGAGTTCATAAATAAATCCACTTTACGGTCATTAGATTTTCAACAAGAGTGGCAAGACAATTCAAAGAAGGAAAGAACAGTCTTTTCAAAAAATGAATTTGGGACAACTGGATATGCATATGAAGAAGGTACAGCTAGACCCCTACTTCATTCAATATCACAGCCTTAATTTTATTCAGATTAGTTTTACTAATTTTATTTTCCCTTGATGCTTCTTTAGAATAAGTCTACTAATAGTGCAGTTTGTTTTTAATATTTTTATTTTTTATTAAAATAAAACATTGTCAAAAGTCAGATTGTATTACTAAGTGGCTTATAATGAAATACAGCAGTTCTCTGTTCCATGCTGTCAGCCTCCTTCCCAACTTATCCTATTCTACAGAAGCAACTACTTTGAATTTGCTGTTTCTTTTAATCGCAGCTGTATTTCTGGGTAATGTGCTAATATTGCTACTTTTTGATTTACCCATTTTATACATTATTTATTTTTGTTAGAATAGTACTAGTGTGATGCTTTTACTTCCCCCTATCTCCACACTGGCAATTTTTATTTATTTTTATTTATTTATTTGTTTTGGTTACCCCATGCAGCATATGGGATTCTCAGCTCCCTGACCAGGGATCGAACCTGTACCCCCTGCACTGGAAGTGCAGAGTCTTAACCAATGGACCGCCAGGGAAGCCCCCAGACTGGCAGTTTTTAAAATAAAATCAACAGTTAGTGCTTTTCATATAGGACTCCTACAAGTTTTTTCTCAAATGTTCCAACAAACTTCTCCCATTTCTATCAGTTTTTCCAAATGCTCAAATATCAGAACTATTCCCTGACTTCTAACCCTGAACTCTCTCCCAAGTATTTTTCTCTCGCACTTTAATTGGAACAGGTTCATCTTTAGGTCTCCTTCTCAGTATGTATAAATGAGTGACAATTTTGGAAGTAAAGAGGTAAACAGGAGAAAAATGTGCATTTACAACAGGCAGAAGGAAAACTGATATTGAGGTAAAATGAAGAAAGAAGACACTAGGAAATAAAGAATATAAACCAAGTTTACTTCATAATTTTGCTTTAAGTCCAAACCGTACTCTGCGCGGGGAACAACAGAATCAACAATCTGTAGGAGTATTCTTACCCTGTGGCTGGCTATAAACGCAGTTAACTCTACTTTTCATGAGTACTTTTTTCTTTCCTTTGACATTCTATGTATGTCTTTATTTTTATTTTTATTGTGGAAAATTCCAAACATACACAAAAGGAGACAATAACACACCCAACAATTATCAGCTCTAACAATTAGCAACTCATGGCCAATTTTGTTTCATACCCCCATATACTTTCTAACCTACATAACTTTGAGGCAAATCCCAGATGTCCTATTTCAGTGTTTATGTCTACAAGATCAGGACTCTTTTTAAACAATGTAACAATACTGTTAGCACACCTAACAAAATAACAGTAATTCCTTAATATCATCAAATATATAGCTGGTGTTTAAATTTCCAGTTGTACTGAAGACTTTTTTAAAAATGTATCTTCTATATTGGTTCTTGCAGCGTTTGAATTTTTATATTTGTGCTTAATTACGTGGGAAGAAAAGTGGCAGAGATTGTGAAATATACCCTTGGTTATTTTGAAGACCTTTGTTAAGTTGTTACTGATTCTTTAGTATATGAAATTTAATTAAAAACTAGTAAGTCTGTCAATATCCCATGTCCTGAAAAGGGAATCTAGATTATAAAGTTGCCAAACATTCCTAAGCTAATTGGTATATTTAATGGAGTTTTAATAAAAATACAGTAGACCCCCTATATAACCATGTTTTCAGGCCAAGTCTGGCTTGGTCTTCCCTCCACTAAGGAAATGGCCTGGCTGGGGAGCTCCAGGGAACTTGGGCTGAGGAGGCAGAGCAGTGGGGTAAACTGATGCAGCACTACACAGGTTAGGGAGGCCAGTCTGGAGTGAATGTTGTGCTGGTGAAGGTCGACGGGAATCTGGTATTTTTACTGCCATTTATTTTTGTGAAGAAGTAAATCATGAGCTTCACAATGAAATCTTGAAGGGGACCTCATGTCCCTGAGGGGTACATGCCCCCAAAGTCTTCAAATAGGAGACTGATATTCTACTGTCCAGACTTTGGGATATCAAGTACAAACCTTGACTCCTTGTGGAGGATGGTCCAAGACTGCTACAGCTGGAAACCCAAGGAAGTCAGAATTGCTACAACTATCTGCATAGGATGAAACTTATGGACACCATCTGTGCCTCTGAAAATCCACTTTGAGCTGAAGGCTGGCATCCCTATTCCTTAATGGGCAAGATTTTAGGCTCCTATCTGCTAGATCTCCCGAAACACTAGTAATCCTTTCAAGGGTGTATGCAAGCCCTTCACTGATACCCTGCTGGATGGCTGAGACAGCCTGCCATGGGACATGGGTCTGTGGCCAGAGAGAGTACCTGTGCTAACAGGAGGCCCTGACTGAGCTGGCCCTGTGGTCAAAGCTCAAAGTGGGAGCTCTCAGCAACACCTCCGTCAGCAGCCAAAGACCTAACCCAGTCTCCTGAAGTCTCCCAACGGCCATCAGGTGACACACCTCCTCTACAGTCAGAAGAGTAAGCATGCCAAACACTTCCTCAAACCAAAGAGCTCTAAGGACAACTACAGTGGATCCTTGAACAGCATGGATATGAACTACTTAGGTCCACGTATGTGTGGACTACTGTCAGTAAACATGTACTACAGTACTAATCATCTGCTGTTGGTTGAATCTGCCAACATGGAACTGCGGAGACAGCATAAGGGGATTTTCCACTGTGTGGAGGGTGGGTGCTGTTGTTCAAGGGTCAACTGTATAACACATTGGAGAGTACTCTGCGATGGAACTGAAGGACTCTGATGGGAGACTGAGACAGACAGACTGCAGTGGGCTTGCCAGGCAGCCCACGGGTCATCTGGTTCTGCAGGCCCAGAGTGGGCCAGCTGAAGCCCCTTTGAGTCCAGAGCTCTTAGAGCTCGTACCTAGAGGATCATTCCCTAGCCCTTTCTTACGGGCAGTTTAAGAACATGTGCTAAGACTTGATTTTCCCCTGGTAGCACTCTTTTCCGGAGTTGAATTCAGATGTTACTCTTAATGTTTACTGTCAAAAAGTCCTCACTTAGTTCACTTGCCCCATTCCAGGCTATTTAATTCCAAAGTTGAGAGTTGGGGTGAGGGGACTTGCTATTTTCCATATCTTCCCTTTTTGAATGGAAACTATTTGGGTTTAGGGAGTTGCAGAGTTGACAGGTGGGAAAAGCAGAGAGGAACTGGTGAGGAGGTTAGGTGAGGGGGTGGGTGAGTGTGGAACAACCCACCCTGGTGCTCCAGTTACACCAGAATGTCAAACATTAGCATAACTTCCCAGACCTGCAAGGATCTGCCCTAACACCTTTACTCTATACTCCGTCATGAATAAAATTAATAACGTTCGAACACCTGGCATAATCCCAATCTCCCTCATTTATTGGGATGTTATGGGACAGGGTGAAGAAATAATTGCCCCTCACAAGCCAATTCACTGGCTTATAAATTAGTTATCTAATAACATTAACTATCGAAAAAAATACAACAGTTCTTTTTAACTAAATCATCCTAAAAGCATATGAAAAAAATAAACAATATAAGAAAATAACAACAAAGAGCAGTGAGAGAGAATTAACCTCATAAAATATTAAAACATTAACTAAATCTGGGACTTCCCTGGGCGCAGTGCTTAAGAATCCTCCTGCCAATGCAGGGGACACGGGTTTGAGCCTGGGTCCAGGAAGATCCCACATGCCACGGAGCAACAAAGCCCATGTACCACAACTACTAAGCCTGCACTCTAGAGTCTGTGAGCCACAACTACTGAGCCTGCAAACCACAACTACTGAAGCCCGTGTGCCTAGAGCCCATGCTCTGCAACAAAGGAAGCCACCACAACGAGAAGCCCGCGTACTGTAGTGAAGAGTAGCCCCACTCACTGCAACTAGAGAAAGCCCGCGCACAGCAGCGAAAACCCAATGTAGCCAAAAAAAAATAAATAAATAAAATAAATTAATTTAAAAAAACATTAACTAAATCTATAATAACAACTCAGACACGGATTACCACAAGGCAACTCTTGCATGTGAAAGCTTAATATATGAAACAGGAAGCTCTCTGTAGTGGGAACCTTGCAAAGTTGAGCTGGAGCCAGAGAAGCAGGGAAGTGTCCCAATTTACTCAGAGATTCCATGAAGAAAGGAAAGTCCCAAAACTCAGAAGGTAAGTTTCCTACAAGTTCCACTCCTCCTCCTTAATTACGGGAGGATGGACTCTTTAATCAGAAGCCAGATTCAATGATATACAAATGGGATTCCTATTTAAACTGGAGAAAATTTAATATATTTAATCTAGACCCTTCAATTACAAATATGATCACTACACATCAAGGATCACTACACATGAATACTAAAAGCGTGAATGCAACTCACCAAATTCAACAAATAAATATTAACTGCCAAAGAAACAGACTTACTATCTACCAGGGGATTAAAACAAAAGAAAAGAAAGAGCAGAAGAAAGAAAAAGATTAAATTATAGGGTGGGTTAGGGGGTGGGAATATCAGGGATCAAACTGAAGAATTTTCCCACTAGAAAAGGGCAAAGTATGAGAAACCTGCTACGGATCATGAAAGAACAAAATTTACAAGGTAATGGGAAATTCAAAAAAAGAACTAAAACGGAAAGCAGAAATTAATCCAAGAAGAAGAAGAAAAAAAAAAAAACCCATAGATTTGATCAATCCATTCTGGCTGTTTCAAAGGTCCAATAAAAAGAGACTGATACTTGCCTAGTCTGATTAAGAAAAGAGAAGACACAAATAACCTTAGGAATGCAATGAGAAAATAACTGCAGATATGAAGAAGATTCAAAAGAAAACATGGTGAACAACGTTATTGTAAAATCCAGTCAAGTAGAGATTTTCTAGGAAAATGTCAATTATTAAAATTTAGGAAAAAGAGGTAAAAATTAAAACAGATCATAACAGAAGAAATTAAAAAGGTTTTCAAAACTCTACTATTTTAAAAAGACATTAGGCCTCATGTATGACAAACCCACAGCAAACATTATTCTCAATAGTGAAAAACTGAAAGCATTTCCTCTAAGATCAGGAACAAGACAAGGATGTCCACTCTCACCACTATGATACAACACAGTTTTGGAAGTCCTAGCCACGGCAATCAGAAGAAAAAGAAATCAAAAGAATCCAAATTGGAAAAGAAGTAAAACTGTCACTGTTTGCACATGACATGATACTATACATAGAAAATTCTAAAGATGCCACCAGAAAACTACTAGAGCTAATCAATGAATTTAGTAAAGTCACAGGATACAAAATTAATACACAGAAATCTCTTGTATTCCTATATACTAACAATGAAAGATGAGAAAGAGACGTTAAGGAAACAATCCCATTTACCACTGCAACAAAAAGAATAAAATGGCTAGGAATAAACCTAACTAAGGAGGAAAAAGACCTGCACGCAGAAACCTGTAAGATTCTAATGGAAGAAATCAAAGATGACACAAACAAATGGAGAAATATACTGTATTCTTGGATTAAAAGAATCAATATTATGAAAATGACTATACTCCCCAGAGCAATCTACAGATTCAATGCAATCCCTATCAAATTAGTAACGGCATTTTTTACAGAACTAGAACAAAAAAATCTTAAAATTTGTATGGAGACACGAAAGACCCTGAATAGCCAAAGTAATCTTGAGGGAAAAAAACGGAGCTAGAGGAATCAGACTCCCTGACTTCAGACTATACTACAAAGCTACAGTAATCAAGACAATATGATACTGGCACAAAAACAGAAATATAAATCAATGGAACAGGATAGAAAGCCCAGAGATAAACCCACACACCTATGGTAAACTAATTTATGACAAAGGAGGCAAGGATATACAATGGAGAAAAGACAGTCTCTTCAATAAGTGGTGCTGGGAAAACTGGACAGCAACATGTAAAAGAATGAAATTAGAACACTTCCTAACACCATACACAAAAATAAACTCAAAGTGGATTAAAGACCTAAATGTGAGGCCGGACACTATAAAACTCTTAGCGGAAAACATAGCCAGAACACTCTATGACATAAATCACAGCAAGATCTTTTTTAACCCACCTCCTAGAGTAAAAAAAAAAAAACGGGACCTAATTAAACTTAAAAGCTTTTGCACAGCAAAGGAAACCATAAACAAGATGAAAAGACAACCCTCAGAATGGGAGAAAATATTTGCAAACGAAGCAACTGACAAAGGATTGATCTCCAAAATATACAAACAGCTCATGCAGCTCAATATATTAAAAAAACCAAAAAACAACCCAATCAAAAAATGGATGGGGACTTCCCTGGTGGCATAGTGGTTCAGAATCTGCCTGCCAATGCAGGGGACACGGGTTCGATCCCTGGTCCAGGAAGATCCCACATGCCGCAGAGCAACTAAGCCTGTGCGCCACAACTACTGAGCCTGCACTCTAGAGCCCGCAAGCCACAACTACTGAGCCTGCAAGCCACAACTACTGAAGCCTGTGGGCCTAGAGCCCATGCTCTGCAACAAGAGAAGCCACCACAATGAGAAGCCCGGGCACTGCAATGAAGAGTAGCCCCACTCACTGCAACTAGAGAAAGCCCACGCACAGCAATGAAGACCCAATGCAGGCAAAAATAAATTAAAAAAGAAAAAAAAAAAAGAAATCCCAACAGGATTTTGGGGTACTGTTATTCTAAAATTTACTTGAAAGAGAAAATATGTAAAACCAACCAATATGTCTGGAAAAAAAGCATAACTGTAAAGGAGGTGCCTGTGCTGTCAAGTATAAAAACACTATAAATTAAACTGGTGCAGTACTGGCACAGCAACAGAGAAATCCTGAATAACTAAACAGGAGTTAATATATGTGAAAGGTGACATTTCAAATTAGTGGGGGGTAGGGTTCAGTTAAATATGGTAGATTGACTACTTCAGTTTATAGTCTTTCCCTTTAGAATCTCTATTAAAACAGCAGCAAAGTATTAATAAAGATTAAAAAAAGAAAACCCACAAGAATAAAGAGAATGGCTAAAGAGGAAGAAAAATGGACCAAAAAATAGCAAAAATATTTGAAAGTATGTAAGCGGTAGGAATAGAAACTAACTTGGAGCAAAGAAGCAGTAGATTCTACCTCCTAAATATTTCTGGACTCAAATAACATGAGTCCTAGTCATCATCATTTCTTGCCCAGACTATACAAGAGCCTCCTACATATATACAGATTTCTTATGGGTGATATATATCTCACCTACAAGGAATTAATTAAAATGTAAATTTTATGGCCAGTGAACCTTTAAAATACACTACTAGGTTAAACAATCTGCACCACCCTTTGTAGCTTTAGCCACACCAATCCTTCCCCTGTCCTGATACAAAGTCCTCCCCTCAACTTTCCACCACCTTGGTGTACCTAATTCATACGCATCCTTCAGGAACAGAATTTCTGTGTCCTTGGCAGCCCCAATTAGGATAAATTCTCTTAATATATACTTTTGTAGTAGTCTATGCTTTATAACTCTGATCAACCTGTAATTAAATATTTTGGTATTTATTTAATGTATGATTTTCTTTCTAAACTCTTAGGTCTGATGAGTGCAGAAATCTTATCTGTCTTGTTCAAACTTATATTCCCAGCAACTAGCCCACAGTCTGGTACATCACAAGTCCTCAATAATAGAGTTTCAGTCACAAAAATGTAACATATTTCTGTTACTAAAATGAAGAATAGTTTTCAAATTATATATTGTTGTTTATAAATAAAATGTCTGTATAATACTTGGAATCAGTGAAATGTGGTATGGTTTACAAAGCAGTAATCTTAAAGCTATTAACTTTTCACAAATTGTATAACAAGCAACAAAGATAGAAGTGGTATCTTTCAATGCTTAGTCTACTAAAATGGCAAGCTTTTACAGAACTTCTTACATATAAATACATTTCTAACTTTCTAAAATATAGATCAGTAAAAAGACAAATTTAATAAAATGAATGGTATTTACCCACATATATTCTGTTCCAAAAGCTTTCTAGAGTTGTTTACAAAAGAATTTCTTCCCAGTTTTAGAACTATAAGTACTTAAATGAACTGTTTTTAATAAATTAGGACTAGAGTCTATTTCAGTATTAAAAATCCTTTTGTAATCACATTTGTGGTATATTCACTCCCATTTAATTCAACGAACTGAAATCCCCAATGAAAATATGACAGGTAAATTAAGTTTTCATAAGACGTTAAAAATTATTTCTGCTCTTATACTTTGTAGATAGAATAACAGTTACTTTGACAGAACCATACTGCATAATTTGCAGATTCAGAAAATGAAAAACAAAACCTTATTCTGTGTGCATTTGGAAATATTTAAGCAAAAATTTAAAGGAATTATCTAAGTCATTTGGACTACTTCTAATGTATTTTCAATACAGCAGGAAAAAAATTTTTAAATACATTTCCAGGAAATGGTACAGAAAACTGGATTGAAATTGAAATTTGGATTGACTTGCCAGCAAGACAGCAGAGTAGAAGGCTCACCCTTTCTTACAAAAACACCAAAATCACAACTAATTGCTGAACAACCATTGACAAAAACAAAAACAAAAGAAAACAAAACCGTTGGAACCTACCAAAAAAGATACCCTACATCCAAAGACAAAGCAACAACAAGCCACCCACGGGGTGGGCAACACATGAACTGGTAAATAATTATACCAGAGACGTTCTCCCACAGGAGTGAAAGTCTTGAGCCCCATGTCAGTCTTCACAGCCTGGGGGACTGGCAACAAGAGAGAAGAAGCCTCATCCACTAGATGAAGGCAGACAGCAGAAGCAAAAAGAACTACGATCTGGCAGCCTGCAGAACGGAAACTGCAAGCACAAAAAGTCAGACAAAATGAGATGGCAGGGGAATATGTCCCAGATGAAGGAATAAGCTAAAACCCCAGAAGAACAATTAAGTGAAGTAGAGATAGGTAATCCATCAGAAAAAAGAATTGAGAGTAATGATAGTGAAGATGATCCAAGATCTTGGGAAAAGAATGAAGGCACAGATTGAGAAGATACAAGAAATGTTTAACAAGACCTAGAAGAACTAAAAAACAAACAGAGATGAACAATACAATAACTGAAATAAAAATAAACTAGAAGGAGTCAATAGCAGAGTGACTGAGGCAGAAGAACAGATAAGTGAGCTGGAAGACAGAATGGTGGAAATCACTGCCACAGAACAGAATAAAGAAAAAAGAATGAAAAGAAAGGAAGACAGTATAAGAGACCTTTGAGAAAACACTGACCGTACCAACATTCACATTATAGGGGTCCCAGAATGAGAAGAGAGAGAGAAAGGACCTACGAAAATATTTGAAAAAATAATAGCTGAAAACTTCCGTAACACGGGAAAGAAAAAAGTCATCCAAGTCCAAGAAGTGCAGGGTCCCAGGCAATATAAACCCAACAACGAACACGCCAACACACATAGTAATCACACTGACAAAAAAGTAAAAACAAAGAGAAAATATTAAAAGCAATAAGGGAAAGGCAACAAATAACATACAAGGGAACTCCCATAAGGTTATCAGTTGATTTCTCAGCAGAAACTCTGCAGACCAAAAGAATGAGGCACAATATATTAAAGTGATGCAAGGGAAGAACCTATAATGAAGAATACTCTACACAGCAAGGCTCTCATTCAGTTTTGATGGAGAAATCAAAAGCTTTACAGACAAGTAAAAGCTAAGAGAATTCAGCACCACCAAACCAGCTTTGCAACAAATGCTAAAGGAACTTATCTAATCAGAAAATAAAAGGCCACTACTAGAAACAATAAAATTAAATGGAAAAGCTCACCAGTAAAGGCAACATCAAGTAAAGGTAGGAAAACAGCTGAACACAAATATGTTATCAAAACCAGTAATTGTGAGAAGAGGAGAGCACAAATGCAGGCTACTGGAAATGCATTTGAAATTAAAAGACCAGCAACTTAAAAGAATCTTTTTTATATATAGACTGCTATATCAATACATCATGGTAACCGCAAACCGAACATCTACAATGGATACACACACACACAAAAGGAATCCAAACACAACACTAAAGTTAGTCAACAAATCACAAGAGAACAAAAGAGAAAGGGAAGAAAAAAGACCTACAAAAACAAATCCAAAACAATTAAGAAAATGGAAATAGGAACATACACATCGATAATTACCTTAAATGTAAATGAATTAAATGTTCCAACCAAAAGACACAGACTGATGGAATGGATACAAAAACAAGACCCGTGTACAGGCTGTCTACAAGAGACCCACTTTGGATCTAGGGACACATACAGAATGAAAGTGAGGGGTTGGAAAAAGGTAATCCATACAAATGGAAATCAAAAGAAAGTTGGAGTAGCAATACTCATATCAGACAAAATAGACTTTAAAATAAAGACTGTTACAAGAGACAAAGAAGGATGCTACATAATGATCAACAGATCAATCCAAGAAGAAGATGTAACAATTGTAAATATATATGCACCCAACACAGGAGCACCTCAATATATAAGGCAAATGCTAACAGCCATAAAGGGAGAAATAGACAGTAACACAGTAACACTGGTGGACTTTAACACCCCACTTTCATCAATGTACAGATCAGCCAGACAGAAGATCAATAAGGAAACACAGGCCTTAAATGACACATTAGACCACATGGACTTAATTGATATTTATAGAGCATTCCATCCAAAATCAGCAGTATACACCTTCTTCTCAAGTGCACATGGAACATTCTCCAGGATTGATCATATGCTGGGCCACAAAGCAAGCCTCAGTAAATTTAAGAAAATTGAAGTCAGATCAAGCACCTTTTCCAACAAAATACTGTAAGATTAGAAATCAACTACAAGAAAAAAACTGTAAAAAACACAAACACGTGGAGGCTAAACAATATGCTACTAAACAACTAATGGATCACTGAGGAAATCAAAGAGAAAAATAAAAAAATACCTGATGACACAGATGAAAACGAAAGCACAACGATCCAAAAACCTATGTGATGCGGCAAAACCAGTTCTGAGAGGGAAGTTAATAGCAATACAACGTTACCTCAGGAAACAAGAAAAATCACACATAAACAACCTAACCTTATATCTAAAGCAACTAGAGAAAAAAGAACAAACAAAACCAAAGGTAGTAGAAGGAAAGAAATCATAAAGATCATAGCAGAAATAAGTGAAATAGAGACAAAAACAATACAAAAGATCAATGAAACTAAAAGCTGGTTCTTTGAAAAGATAAACAAAATTGATAAACCTTTAGCCAGACTCATCAAAAAAAAAAAAAAAAAAAAAAGGGGAGAGGGCTCAAATTGATAAAATTAGAAATGAAAAAAGAGAAGTTACGACACCACAGAAATACAAAGGATCATAAGAGACTACTACAAGCAACTATATGCCAATAAAATGGACAACCTGGAAGAAATGGACAAATTCTTAGAAGGGTGCAATCTCCCAATACTGAACCAGGAAGAAACAGAAAATATGAACAGACCAATCACAAGTACTGAAATTGAAACTGTGATTTAAAAACTCCCAACAAACAAAAGTCCAGGACCAGACGGCTTCATAGGCAAATTCTATCAAATATTTAGAGAAGCAGAATTACCATCTATCCTTCCAAAACTATTCCAAAATATTGCAGAGGAAGGAATACTCCTAAACTCATTCTATGAGGCCACCATCACCCTAATACCAAAACCAGACAAAGATACCACAAAAAAAAGAAAATTACAGGCCAATATCACTGATGAACATAGATGCAAAAATCCTCAACAAAATACTAGCAAATAGAATCCAACAATATATTAAAAGGATCATACACCATGATCAAGTGGGATTTATCCTAGGGATGCAAGGATTTTTCAGTATCCACAAATCAATCAGTGTGATACACCACATTAACAAATTAAATAAAAACCATCTGATCATCTCAGTAGATGCAGAAAAAGCTTTTGACAAAATTCAACACCCATTTATGATAAAAACTCTCTAGAAATTGGGCATAGAGGGAACTTACCTAAACATAATAAAGGCCATATAAAACAAACCTACAGCTAACATCATACTCAATGGTGAAAAGCTGAAAGCATTTCCTCTAAGGTCAGGAATAAGACAAGGATGTCCACTCTCACCACTTTTATTCAACATTGTTTTGGAAGTCCCAGCCAGAGCAATCAGAGAAGGAAAATAAAAGGAATCCAAACTGGAAAAGAAGAAGTAAAACCATCACTGTTTGCAGATGACATGATACTATACGTAGAAAATCCTAAAGACGGTACCAAAAAACTACTAGAGCTCATCAATGAATTCAGTAAAGTGGCAGGATACAAAATTAATACATAGAAATCTCTTACATTTCTATGCACTAACATCAAAAGATCAGAAAGAGAAATTAAAGAAACATTCCCATTTACCATCGCATCAAAAAGAATAAAATACCTAGGAATAAACTGACCTAAGGAGGTAGAAGACCTACACTCCAAAAACTATAAGACACTGATGTAATCAAAGATGACACAAACAGATGGAAAGAGATACTATGTTCTTGGAGTGGAAGAATCAATATTGTTCAAATAACTGTATTACCCAAGGCAATCTACAGATTCAATGCAACACCTATCAAATTACCAATGGCATTTTTCACAGAACTAGAACAAAAAAATTTTTAATTTGTATGGAGACACAAAATTCCCCACACAGCCAAAGCAATCTTGAGTAAGAAAAACGGAGTTGAAGGAATTAGGCTCCGTAATGTCAGACTATACCACAAAGCTACAGTAATCAAGACAGTATGGTACTGGCACAAAAACGGAAATATAGATCAATGGAATTGGATAGAAAGCCCAGAAATAAACCCATGCACCTATGGTCAATTAATCTACGACAAAGGAGGAAAGACTATACAACAGAGGACAGTCTCTTCAACAAATGGTGCTGGAAAAACTGGACAGCTACATGTAAAAAAATGAAATTAGAACATTCTTTAACACCATACACAAAAATAAACTCAAAATGGATTAAAGACCTAAATGTAAGACTGGATACTATAACACTCTTAGAGAAAAACATAGGCAACACACTCTTCGACATAAATCACAGCAATATCTTTTGTGAGCTGTCTCTTAAAGTAATGGAAATAAAAACAAAAATAAACAAATGGGACCTAATTAAGCTCAAAAGCTTTTACACAGCAAAGGAAACTATAAACAAGACAAATAGACCACCCTCAGAATGGGAGAAAATATTTGCCAACAATGCTACCGACAAGGGATAACTCTTCAAAATTTACAAACAACTCATGCAGCTCTATATCAAAAAAACAAACAACCCAATCAAAAGACAGGCAGAAGACCTAAATAGACATTTCTCCAAAGATGACATACAGATGGCCAACAGGCACATGAAAAGATGCTCAACAGCACTAATTATTAGAGAAATGCAAATCAAAACTACAATGAGGTTATCACCTCACATCAGTCACACTGGCCATCATCAAAAAGTCTACAAACAATAAATGCTGGAGAGGGTGTGGAGAAAAGGGAATCCTCTTGCACTGTTGGTGGGAATGCGAATTGGTGCAGCTGCTATGGAGAATAGTATGAAGATTCCTTAAAAAACTAAAAATAGAACTACCATATGATCCAGCAATCCCACTCCTGGGCATATATCCAGAGAAAAACATGTTTTGAAAGGATACATGCACCCCAATGTTTATTGCAGCACTGTTTACAATAGCCAAGACATGGAAGCAATCTAACTGTACAATGACAGATGAATGGATAAAGAAGATGTGGTACACATATATAATGGAATATTACTCAGCCACTAAAAATAATGAAATAATGCCATTTGCAGCAACGTGGATGGACCTGGAGATTATTTTACTAAGTGAAGTAAGTCAGACAGAGAAAGACAAATATCATATGATATCGCTTATATGCGGAATCTTAAAAAAAAATGATACAAGTGAATTTATTTACAAAACAAACAGACTCATAGACTTAGAGAACAAATTTATGGTTACCAGGGCAGAAGGGTGAGATTGGGAGTTTAGGATGGACATGTACACACTATTATATTTAAAATAACCAACAAGGACCTACTGAATAGCCCGGGGAACTCTGCTCAATATTCTGTAATAACCTAAATGGGAAAAGAATTTGACAAAGAATAGATATATGTATATGTATAACTGCATCACTTTGCTGTACGCCTGAAACTAACACAACACTGTTAATCAACTATGCTTCAATATAAAATAAAAATTAAAAAAAAATTTGGATCAAGTTAGGTTTATGATTAAATTTTGACATATGACTCGCGCGACTGATTTGACAGCAAGAGTTCATCTAAATCGTTAGGTCAATAAAAACATTTGTTTTCTATAAAAGGACAATATGAAGTCAATACCTTAGTTCTCAAAATAGTATCTCGAAATTCTAGTTTAGTTATATTGAATCAAAGAAGAAAGTTAAACTTTAAATGTGCTCAGCTAACTTACTCAACATTAGCCAAGTGCTTATAGGCCAGGCATGATGATTGATGTTGAAGAAAAGAGACACACTATCTTTCCTCCAAAAACGACATCTAGCAGAGTAGACCAAAATGTGTAAACAAATGAATAAAGCACCATGATAAGAACACTATGAAGGAATCAGAGAATTACGTGATATAGCACAGTGGTTAAAAGCCTGGACAATACCACTTAACTAGTCCTGAAAACCTGAGTATATGACTTAACCTCTCCAATTCAGTTTCTTTCATCTGTTAAATGGGGAACGGCAATAGTTACCTATTCTTACAGGGTTGTTGCAACTAAATAATACATGGCAACTCCTGCAACAATACCTTCTAGTGCATTATTAACACTGAGTGAATACTGGAAAGGAGTAAAAGGTTAACTCTTTCTCTGATGGGAGTGGTGGGACAATAAAATGGGAGACACCCAGTGGAAGGCATCCCAGTGCAAAGAACCAAACAGTTCACCCTACTGAAAATCTTGAATTTATGATCAATGTTTAAAACCTTGAAACAAAACATGGAGCTGTACTTCCCAAAGCATTCCTAGAGAAAGTCTAAGCCTGGAGCCAACAAAAGAAAAGGGCAGGCACAGTGAGTGGATGGGCAGCCACTCACAGCAATTAAGGAACCCCATACACAAGGGCACACTTTTTGGCCTAAGTACCACAGACTTCTTTCCAGAGACAGTGGGCGCATGTCTTGCATGGGAAGGGTTCCTTACATGGATGTGGGGCCTAAACAAAGAGCAGAGAGGCTGAGGTGCATCTGGTTCTTCACAACAGACACTAGATGAGTAGGGGTGGGGGAAGGGAGACTATCCCACAGTGAATGCTCTAAAGCAGTGTTTCTCAAACAGGAGACTACTGGCATAATCCTTTTTGCATAGGATTGTTCTCCACCAAATGCCTGCAGTGTTCCTCAGGTATTCTGATAACCAAAAAATTCCCCTCACCACACTGCCTAACACTTCTGGGGTGGCCCCGCCTTCTCCCCTTCTGTTCTTCCAACTTACAGCCTTGTACCAATATGTTCCAACGCCAGGGTAAATTCCTCCTTCTTAATTTAGCTATTTGAGGGTTCCCAACTTGCTCACTAGTTCTCTGCCTAGATATCTGAAGGAGAAGCCCGCCATTCCAGACAGAGGGCTGGGGGGTGGGGGGACAGCCTATACAACTACAGAGGAAGTCCTCAACAGAGGTATATTCTGGATTAATCAACCTAGTCCTTCATTTATAAATATAAACCAACCATTACTGATTGCCAGACATATGAAGAAAACATCAGTGACAAGGGACAAAGTTGAACAAACTAAACTACAGGGGAAACAGATGGTGCTGAGAATAGAACTTAAATTTTTTATTTTTATTAGCATTCTCAAAGATATGTGAGAGGCTACTGCATTCATAAAGGAACAGGCTGCTAAGAGGGAGATAATGGAGCAATCAGAGAAGAAGAAAAAGTTACTGGCAGTTAAAAACAATATTGTCAAAGTAAAAAAAAATCAAACAGCAGACTAAATGATAGAATGATAAGGCTGAAACTGCTAATCTGGAAAATCAAGTCAAGGTAAACTCCCAAATGCAGAACAAAAAGGAGAAGATGAAAAATATGAGAACACTTAAAATACATAATCAAATCCAACGGTGCATATCAGGAGTTTCATAGGACAAGATCAGAGACAAGGATGGGAAGGAAATAGTTGAAGAAATAATAGTAGAAAATGTCTCTGAATTTAAATGACAAACAAAACTTCAGAATGAATGCAAAAGACCCAGATCTGGACACCTAAGTGAAATTTCAAAATGTTGAGGATTAAAAAGGGGGAGGTGAAGATTTCCAGAAAGAAAAGAGTTTGTAAAAGTAACAATAATCAGACTTCCATGCCACTTATTACTGGTAATATTTAATACCAGAAGATAATGGAGTAACAATGTCAAAGTTTTGATGAAAAATGAGTTAAAAAACTTTACATATGCTATTTTTAAAAACTCAATATATATTTACACATGTATATATATACAAATATGTATATGTGTGTGTATATACACACATGCGTGGTGAAAGGCAGTTTAACTATATTGAAATATTTTAAAATAAACATCAAAACTGATTTTCTCCAAAGAGATTTTCTTTCTAGCCGTCCCAGCAAAATTTATCCCTGTATTTGAATATATCCTTTTTTATTTACATGAATGATTGTTTTATTAATAAAACATCTTAGTAATCTTTCCATATTGGAGCTCATTCTTTTCAATATATCTAGCACTTCACTATATGGATGCATCAACATTTATTTAGTCTGTCCTCTACTGAAAGATATACAGGTTGCTTCCATTTTTTGCAGTTATAATCAGTGTTACAATCAACACCTATATCTATACACACATACATAGTTACGCACACATCATTAGTAAGTAAATATTAAGAGTAGAACTGCTAGATCAAAGGATATGTGATTTTTCAATTGTCAGATAGTGTCAAACTGTCCTTTATAAACAGGTTGTATCAACTACATCTCCATTAAGAGGTCCTCATTTCATTATTTGTTACAATAATAATGAATTGCCTCATAAAGACATATCAATATAAATGCTGAGAACATGTGCCGCAAAAAGTGATTAAAATAGAGCTAAATTCTGAATTTTAATCTTTTTCTCCAATATAGCATTAAAGAAAAATTTAACTACACACTTACTTCCTTATCTGTAAAAAAGAAATGAGATTGATATAACTCATGAGGTTATACAATAAATTTAAATGACTGATCTACTAAAAACATATAAATGCTAAATATTCTGCTTTACCTAACATTCTGCAATTCAATCTCTTCAACCATCTCTCATCATGACTACTGTTAATTATTTAAAGTGTCAGTGAAAAATGTATCTCAAAAACAGCAATTTATTACAATTTTCCCACCTTAAAAACAATTGTTTTTTTTAATGAACATAGTTGGGTTTTCCCCCTAATTTAATCATGTTAACCGACCCACTTTGTACTGTCATCCTCTGATGACAAGTTTAATTCAGAAAGGAAAGTGAACTACCATTTTAAATGAACTTAACAATCTTCCTACTATGAACTAAGTAAATGCCTTGCAAAAGCAGCTAGTGTAACTTCCTGGCACTCTTACTTAGAAACAATTTTCTATTATGTGCCATGCTTTCAGAGAGAGGTCCGCTCAAAAAGAAAAAAAAAGCACCAGGTTCTTGGAGAATAGTTTCACTGGATTGACACCCACCCCTGGTATGTTTAAAATATTGTTGCACTTCCTTCTGGCCTCTATGGTCTCTGATGAGACATCCACATTCATTCAAATAGTTACTCTATTACTGGTTTTCAGTTTTTTGCTTTCTGTATTTTTTTCTTTGTCTTGTTTTCAGCGATTCCATTATGTTGTTTCTGGGCATGATTTCACTGGGCTTATGCCACTTAAGGTTCAATGAACCTCTTGAGTCTACAAGACAAATTTATGTCTTGCACTAAATTTGGGAAGTTTTCAGCCACTACTTCTTCAAACACTTGTTTCTGTACCATATTCTTTCTTTCTTCCTTCTGGGTGTCTGATGAAACCTAACGTTAGACCTGGTACCATCCCATAGGTCCCTTGAGCTCTTCTCATTATTTTTTTTTTCAACTATTTTTTTCTTTGTTTTTCAGTTTGGATAAATTTCTACTGATCTACTTTGAAGTTCATGGACTGTCATCTCCATCCTGCTATTGTGCTTGTCCAGGGAGTTTTTTGGTATCATATTTTTCAGTTCCAAATTTCCCATTTGGTTTTTCTTTTTCCTATTTCTTTACTGAGACATTCTATATTTCCATTCATTTCAAGAGAGCTCACCCTTAATTGTTGTAGCATATTTATAAAACCTGCTTTAAATCTTTCTCAGATGATTCCCACATCTGTGTCATCTCAGTATTGGTGTCTCATGATTATCTCTGCCCATCTGGGTTAAGGTTTCCCAGGTTCTCCACATGCCAAGGAATTTTGGACTGTATGTTGTACATTTTTAATAACATACGACTCTGCCAGACTTCCCTGGTGGTGGAGTGGTTAAGAATCCGCCTGCCGATGCAGGGGACATGGGTTCAAGCCCTGGTCCAGGAAGATCCCACATACCACGGAGCGACTAAGCCCGTGCGCCACAACTACTGAGCCTGCGCTCTAGAGCCCGTGGGGCACAATTACTGAAGCCCGGCGCCTAGAGCTCGTGCTCCGCGACAAGAGAAGCCACCACAATGAGAAGCCCACGCACCACAATGAAGAGTAGGCCCCGCTCACAACAACCAGAGAAAGCCCGTGCACAGCAACGAAGACCCAACGCAGCCAAATAAACAAACAAACAAACAAACAAACAAAGACTGTCTTGCTGAAATCTTAGGGAGAGTGTTGATATTTTTGTTTCAGCAAGCAATTGACTCAGTTAAATTCTGACCCTCTAAGGTACCAATGCCATTTTAGTTTAGTTGTCCATGCTTATCTGCACCTTTATTTGTGAACTTAAGTTTTCATTTCTCTTAGGTAAATACCTAGGAATGGGATTGCTAGATCACATGGTAAGTGTATATTTAACTTTATAAGAAACTAGTAAACTTCAAAATTTCCACAGTGTTATTTGGATCAGTCCCATATATGTACCACCCACTAGCCAGTCTGGGGCTTAGTTGGTGGTCTATTGGTATTTCAGTACTAAACATCTATATGTGTTCTTTAGGGTCAGATCCACATACACACCTCTCAAGGATGAGCCTAGGAGTGCATAACAACTTTAAGAAGTCTCTTTCCAAAGCTCCTCTGCAATCTGCCTGGCACTTTGGGTTCTCTGGGATGTTCTTTACTGATCCTCCAGAAATCTGGGGCATAATTTAACCCATTCTGCAGTGTACTTTCTATAAATGGGCTCATGACCTGGTTCAGGCAGCCAGAGCACAGAGGAAAAAAAAAAAACCCCACAAAAAAACGACAGGAACTACAACTCCTCCAATTGAAGAGGAAGGTTTCTTGTTTTGGAGTTTTAGTTATGCTCCTCTTAGCTGCTGTAGCTGCTTCAGCACTGCTGCCAAAGGACTTCCTGGGGGCTGGGCGGCAGAGAGGGGGAGGGGGAGGGGAGGGGAGGGGGAGGGGAGAGGGAGGGGGAGGGACTGATTGATCTCTGCACTCCTGTTGAGCATCTTGCTCTTTAAACCAGAACCAGCAAGTTTTTGGAGTTCTAGCTGTCCATTCTGATGCTCTAGGTTTGGGGTTAGGTCCAGGGATAACAAAGCAAAACAAAACAAAAGAACAGTAAACTCACCGTTGATTCAATGGTACTTAAATTTCTGGTTGTCTTCTCTAACCCGCCTGATACTATTGACTTTTCAGAGTCTGCAAATAGCTACTCCTGTATGCTGTCCAGTATTTACGGCCGCATTCAGTGGAAGAGACGGGGTATTGTGTGCTTACTCCATCTTACTGGAACCCTTTTTATTATTTTCCACCAAATCTGGGGGGGGAGGTTTGGTGCCACTATTTCTTCAAATATTTTTTCTGTCCCTTCTGTCCTTCCTTCCTGTCTGGAACTCTCATTACATCTATGTTGAAATGTCTGACATTGTCCCACAGGTCTCTGAGGCTCTGCCCACTTTTCACAATATGTTTTTTCTCTCTCTCTTCTTTAGAGTGAATACTTTTTATTGATCTTCAAGTTTTCTCTGACATCTCAAATCTGTTACTGAGCCTATCCAATAACAGATTTATTGGATAAATAAATCCTATCCTATTCATTTCAATTATTGTACTTTTGAAATCTTAAATTTCTATTTCATTCTTCTTTTCTAATTTGTTTCTCTCTTGGGACTCTCTATTAAGTGTTGCTAATATACTGTCCTTTAATTCTTTGAACATATTAAAAACAGCCAATTCAAAGTCTCTGTTAAATCCTACATCAAGCCCACTCACAGTCAGTTTCCACTGACTCTCGTGATTATATGTCACGTTTTCCTAGGTTTTCTTTTCTTTTTTTTTTTTTCACATCCAGCAGTTTCTGTTTGAAAATTGAACCTTTAATATATTATGGCAATTCAATTTATTTTATTTTTCAGAGATGCTGGGTCTTTTTTAGTAATTCATCTGGACTTGAACTGAAGAATCAGTTTCCCTACATGGTATGCAGTTGGGACGTCTCTGTTCAGTTTTTTAAATTCTTACTTCTATATTTTAGCCTGGCTTCCTAGTGGGTGTGCCTATGTCTGTATAGCTTAATGGTCAGCCAATGACCTGGGCAATGGTTGTGCTCAAACATCTCAAGCCTGTAAGACGTCCAGCTCTTGCCAGTTGATTTGTGTATAGACTGGGGAATGCATTCAACACTGCAGCCAGTTCTCTAGTCTCCTTTGGGTTGAACTTTTTGGGTCTCCCCTCTCTTGGGTCTCCCCTTCACATACGTAGCTTCCAGTCAACCAGAGCTGTATGGTGAACTTACCTCAGCCCTTCTATGGTTCTCTCATTTCTGGGATTTCTCTATTAAATTTCTTCTGGTCCACTGCTCACCCTAAACCAGGTCCACAGCGTTGAGCTAGCAAGGCAGCAGGTTTTCTCCCTCTCTTTCCATCCGAACCCACCACTCTGTACTTGCAAAGCCACAGGTTTTTGTGCCCCCTCTCACTCCTCCCTTCCCTGAATCAAGTTACTCCCCCACGGCCACCTCTTTGGCAGCAAAGCTGCTCGGTTTCTCAGCTAGTCCCAAGCTGGTAAAGCTTCAGTTTTCATCAGCTGAGGAGGGTGGGGACAGCAGGGCACGCCTGAGGAGGTATCTGGGAAGGGCCCAGGCCAGAAGGCCACAGACTCGCACTGTTCTCACCCCAAGCCCTAACGGTTGTGCAAGATCAATTTTTTTTAACTACGTTTGGTCAATTTCCAATACCCCTAAATGGATGTTTTTGACAATTCTGTCTGGTTTTCTATTTACTTTCTGCAGAGGGAACTGCCAGCCTCTTCATGCCACCATTACCAGAATTCAAGTAATGTTTTTAATTAAAAAGAAAAATCCAAGTTTTAACTCTACTAAACCTTCATCATCACAACTTATTATCAAGTGAAAGATCGTCATGATAATTGGTAATATTGCTTCTAATGAGGCAGCTTTTTAGGATGCTCACTGTGATGTTACTGGAAAACATGGGAAAAAAGAGAAATAGCCTCAATATTCCTCACCAGGGGAACGCCTAAATCCCCATCCTATGAATAATCTGCAACCGTTAAAAGAACGTGATTTTATATGCACTAACATGTAAAACCCTCCAAAACACGTTTTTCTGTGGAAAACAGCAAGTGTCATAAAGATAGTATTGTGTCATATGGAGAGAAATGAAGCACACAAAACTTTATCTTTTCCACAGGTACAAATATGCAAATATACAGGAATCGGTCTGGAAAGATATAAAGCAAAGTATAACAGGTATTACCCCTGGGGAAGGAGCAGAGATTGAAAGAAGGGTTAGTTAAAAGGGCTCTTGGCTCTACCTGGTAATATCTTAAAATTGTTACAAAATTAATATATTTATGCATACCTGTGTAACAAAACAATGACTGAACAAATGAGCTGCTCAAACTATGAACTGTATATCTGGAGAGTCAATATCATGAAGGTTCCTAGAGGTTTCTGTACAGACTTATAAGGATTAAAGAAAACCACCTTACCTAATAAAATTAAGTAGCCTTATATACAAGATTTCATTAGGCAAAAATGCTTAGCCTCATTTCTCAAGTCATGGATTTGTCTCTCCAAAGATAATCTCCTTATATAGAACACTTCATCCCTTAAATACCTCATGCCTTATGTATTAGTTTGTACTTTTTATCATGGATTTCTTTCCTAGTAAGCCATTTCAGTCCATGTCACATTAAATAATACCTTTTCATAATTTTAACAGGAGCACTTTAAGTGATGAGACTATTTTAATGCCTATAGTTAAGCATTACAATGAATGAAACTCACTAACAATTGCTCTTAATTTTTTACATGTTCATTCCACAAATCAGATATTTTTTTCCCATTTTTACCTTAATCACGACCTTTATAAATTTCAAAACAAAGCCTCCAAGCCACTGGGGGAATAAATGAAAACAACTTACCTTCCACTGTTAGCCATGCACACACACAATGAAAACTGTAATTTCTGCATGTAGCTCCAGGGTATTTGGTATGAGATGACTAAGAATTTCTATATCGATTCTTGATAAATATTTATCAGGCTAGAGGACTCTTCTTCTCTCTTATAATACTGTATTACTCTCACAACTGTAAAATGACAAAATAGACCATCTTTTCTATTTGTACTAAGTGACTGAGGAAGAATTTCTTACTACTGCTGCTTTAAGGAGCCCCTTTTGTAAAAGCTCTTTTAGGCTTTTCTGCTCATGTAACACACCCACACACGCTAATTTAATCAAAGCCATCAAGTGGTGTCAGTATAAAAGTCTTAAATCCCTTACTCTTTACAACTCCTCCATCATTGAATCAAGCCTGCATACCACTGTTATTACATTTTCCTACATTTTCTATCCCATTTCAGTCTCAAAAAATTGCCATAAGCTGGAGGGTATAAGTATTATCTCCATCTTAAAGATGAGAAAAATGAGGCCCCAAAAGTTTAAGAGACTGACCAGCGATAACTCAATAGGTTAAAAAAATATGTACATCATATTTACATATAATAAATGTAAATGACTGGCCCCAAACCATGCTCATCTTTCCCAGCTGTAATCACAGATTATTTCCCATATATGATCACTCTACAAAACAATCTCAATATTTTCCCTAAACAGAAAGAAGGAAAATGTCCAAGCGACTGAAAGGATAACAAATCAGAACATTTTGCAAGGGACTGGCCAAAAGCACAGGGATATGATGACATGAGTTCTGTCACTGAGGGCTTGCATTTCAACAAGTGGCAGATATGAAGAAAACTCATGAAACAATTCAGTTTGGTCACTGGAGAGAACGCTGGGCATGAGAAAACGCAGTTCCTAGTCCCAGTCTTGCCACTATGCAGTATGACTTTATTATGATTTCAGCCCTGAAAGAGTAGACACAAATTTCTACTGGTCAACACCAGCCATCTCTCATCATTTCTACTGCCATGCCAAGTGTTTGGACACAGTAATGGAATCAGAAATATCCTTGTGAAACTTGGAAGCAGTTGCAAAGTTCAGGAAGATGGAAGAAAATGAGTTGCCAGTACTAACATGCTCAGGAGCAGCAGATGACTAAAATAAATGCCTGCAAGAACAACAGATGACTGAAATAAAACTCCAGGTTAATAGTCAGAAATGGCCATTAGAAACTCTTTGAAGTCAGGGATGCTGGATGCTACAGATCAACAGTGGGTTAAGATACTTCTCTCACCACTCCATTTTATTCTCTCCTTCTCCCTGAACTGTGAAAGATAAAACAGTCATGGAATCAAATGTATGTATTGAAATCTGAAGAAAAAAAAATTAAATATAAAACATTTCCTTTTCTTGCAAATTACCAACCTTCTTTTTTCTCTCATATTCTTTGCTTAAAGTAATCTTTTAGGGTTAAAACCAATTATCAAGAATTCAAGAAATGCTGAAGGAAGAGTGATAACAGGTACAGATTTTAATTATGTCACTCTACATTATGTAATTCCAAAAAAAGATTATTATAATGTCTAACAAACGAAGTCAAGATCCAAAGGGAATACATACATTCATAATTAATTTTCCTATTTTCCTAATTATTTTTAAATACAAACATCTGGTTAAACAAGCAGAAAGAATGGTTTCCCAGCATTCATTAAGTATTTCATATTTGTTCCCTGTTTCTCTTTGTTAAATGATTACCTCTCTAAGAACAAGAGCTTTCTCTTCCATTATAGCTCCCAGTAGAGAGCCTTGTATATAATAGGTACTCAACAAATGTTTAATAAGTGTTTAACTAATGCTCTGAATTATTTTTCCTTTATATTACCTAGCTTTCAGCTCTGATTGGGGATAAAATTTTGTATAATCAGCAACTGACACATACCAAAGTAAAATACAAAGTCACTTGGGGATTAGTTTGAGTTTGAAATAGCACCAGTATGCCAAAGGAACCAACTCTTGTTAATTTCTTGTGCTAACAATGAAGAGGTCTAAAGAAAAATTCAAATTGAAGCAAAGCATGGATGGCTGTAGTGGCTCTTAGAGCAAACAACCTTCTTTCGGAAGGGAAAGCGGATGGGTGTTCTTCATCACAGATCCTTTTACCCAAGGTATAATTAAGAATTAAAAATAAACATGGTTAGAAAGCAGAAACCCTTCTCTCTGACAGGCTCCAACATTTTGGCATATTTGGATTTGACAAAATTAAGTGTCAAGCTTGAAAGAATATTAAACACAAAAACAAAAGTAAAATGAACAAATATTTTTATTCAAGAGGACAAGTATCAGTATTTCCAGGTTAAAATAAACTGAATTCATCTATTTTTGCTCTCACCTAAAATCTCTCTAAAATGTAACAAAGATGTGTGTGTGTAATTTTATTTTATTTTTAAAGGCATAAGTTTACAAAGATGTGGAGAATTAGAGATAAATTGACTTTGGAAGCTGTAAAACACAGGGATAAAGGATTAACTGATTTAGCAGACCCAAGAGGTCAAACTCTAAACAAGCTACAGGAAAAGCAGAAAATCATTTCATTTACAAAACAAAATCTTCCAGGGGCTTCCCTGGTGGCGTAGTGGTTGAGAGTCTGCCTGCCAATGCAGGGGACACGGGTTCGAGCCCTGGTCTGGGAAGATCCCACATACCGCGGAGCAACTAGGCCCGTGCGCCGCAACTACTGAGCCTGCGCATCTGGAGCCTGTGCTCCTCAACAAGAGAGACCGCGACAGTGAAAGGCCCGCGCACCGTGATGAAGAGTGGCCCCCGCTTGCTGCAACTAGAGAAAGCCCGCGCACGAAACGAAGACCCAACACAGTCAAAAATAAATAAATAAATAATCCTTAAAAAAACAACAACAAAAAAACCCAAAATCTTCCAAAGACTGAGGAATTAGCAGCCCAAGGTACATGAAGTGAGGGGAACTACAATGAGGAGACTCAGATAATATTAGGTCAGTATTCATTAGCTGATCCCTTAGTAAACCGTAGTTACCTTTCTCCATTCCTGTATTTTTATTTTCTTGAAGTTAATATTTATTTGCTTAGTTTTTCATATATACTACTTATCAGTAATTCAACCCCACCCTCCTTGCAGGGTACTTGCTGCCCCTCACCCTCACCCATGCAGGACTGAAAACTAGGGGTTGATCTGGAGAGAGTAAGGTAAGAAGTGTCGCTGGACAAAGGACAATGAAATCATATGGAAAACAGGATTACTGAATGATGAGACAAACCTTCCACCTGCTTCTCCCTCTTGACTATCAAAAGCCTTTACCCTTCACATCTTTACCTTCCAGGCAGATGTGAAGAATCTTCTCTAGAGAATATGACCAGCCTAAGTGGAAAGACATAGACATCAAGATCAGGCATTACCCCCAAACAATCCAGTCACAGAATGGCTACAGTGAAGCTCATACATGCACACAGAGTTCCATGGTTTTAGTTCTCTGCTGTTAAGAATGAGCTACTGCACTTTGTGTCTTTGTGTTGCATTTTGGTAACTGCAATATTTCAAACTTTTTCATTATCTGTTACAAATATAAAACTTTAATGGATGAGGAGTTGCTCCTTAAGGATGAGCAAAGAAAGTGGTTTCTTAAGATGGAATCTGCTCCCAGTGAAGATTCTGTGAAGGCTGTTGAAATGACAACAAAGGATTTAAAATATTATATAATCTTAGTTGATAAAGCAGCGACAGGGATTGAGAGGACTGACTCCAATTGTGAAAGCACTTCTACTGTGGGTAAACTGCTGTCAAATGCACTGCATGCTACAGAGAAATGGTTCATGAAGGGCAGAGTCCATCAATGGGGCAAACTTCATGGCTGTCTTATTTTAAGAAACTGCCATGGCCACTGTGATCAGTCAGCAGCCATCAACATTGAGGCAAGACTCTCCACCAGCAAGAAAATTACACCTCGCTGACGGCTCAGATGATGGTTAGCATGTTTTAGCAATAAAGTATTTCTTTATTAAGATGTGTAGGCATAATGCCATTGCACACTTACTAGACTACAGTATAGTGTAAACGTAACTTTTATATGCACTGGGAAACCAAAAAATCCATGTGACTCACCTTGTGATATTTGCTTTATTGTGATGATCTGGAACTGAACCCGCAATATATCCAAGGTCTGTGATGGATTTATATACTGAGAGCATAACTATATTGTGCTGGTCAGTCTGTCATCAAGGCAATCTGAAATGTTGTCCTAAAATTCTTTTTAATTTATTTTTTATTTATATTATTTATTTTCAGCTGTGTTGGGTCTTCGTTGCTGCGCACGGGCTTTCTCTAGTTGCAGGGAGCGGGGGCTACTCTTCGCTGTGATGCGCAGTCTTCTCATTGCTGTGGCTTCTCTTGTTGCAGAGCACAGGCTCTAGGCGTGTGGGCTTCAGTAGTTGTGGCATGCAGGCTCAGTAGTTATGGCTCACGGGCTCTAGAGCGCGGTCTCAGTGGTTGTGGCGCACGGGCTTAGCTGCTCCGTGGCATGTGGGATCCTCCCGGACCAGGGCTCGAACCCGTGTCACCTGCATTGGCAGGCGGATTCTTAACCACTGTGCCACCAGGGAAGTCCTAAAAATATTTTAAAAATGATCCTTTTATAGAGAAATATAAGGAGACTGAACCTATCAGACATTAAAATATATTTTAAGGCTGTGTTAATCAAAACAGGGTAGTACTCATTCAGGTAGAAATGGGAAGATCAGTGGAACTAAACAGAGGATGGCTAATCAAAATAACAGTGAGATACTAATGTTAACCAAAGAGAAATGCAGAGGTCAAAAACTCTGTTTGGTAACAGAGTTGGGGGTACACGCTGGGGCAGCTTCTACATAAATTAAAAAGTATGTATCTTCAAGGATTTTCAATGCTACATCATTTATAAAAGCAAAAGACTAGAAATATGGGCTTCCCTGGTGGTGCAGTGGTTGAAAATCCGCCTGCCAATGCAGGGGACATGGGTTCGAGCCCTGGTCTGGGAAGATCCCACATGCCGCGGAGCAACTGGGCCCGTGAGCCACAACTACTGAGCCTGCGCGTCTGGAGCCTGTGCTCCGCAACAAGAGAGGCCGCGACAGTAAGAGGCCCACGCACCGTGATGAAGAGTGGCCCCCGCTTGCCGCAACTAGAGAAAGCCCTCGCACAGAAACGAAGACCCAAAAAAACAGCCAAAAAAAAAAAAGACTAGAAATAATCTGGCTAAATAAGTCATAATATATATACTCATAGTATGTATGCTCAGTTATAATATATATACTTGTGGAAAGAATGGGCTGTATTCATGTTTACAGAAATGAAACATCTACAGTTAAAAAAAAAAAGTGAGTATACCAGGCTCCCATTTGTTTAAGAAAAGAAGGTGGGGAAGGAGTAATACACACACTTACATATTTATATATGCTTTTGTGTGTTTATAAAATATTTATGTAAGAACATATAAGAAAACACTAATAGTGGTTGACGTGGGAAACAGATGTGAAGTAGAAAATTTGACTTCTCATTATATATCTCTTTCTACTTTTACTTGTTTTTAACTGGGTACTTTTTTTTTTTTTTTTTGGTTAAAAGTTTTTTAAGGAAAGGAAAAAAACAAACCTGATTCTTTATGTTCCTATGGGTACATAAATGTTAAATGCATTAAAAGTCATGCTTATTTAAAAAAAAAAAAAAAAAAAAAGAATGAGCTACTGATATTAACCTTGGGATCTCAGATGCTGAGTGACAGAGACCAGAATAAACAAACAGGTAAAATCTACTTGTAATAATAAAACTGTTCAAGGCTAAAGGAAACAATCATTAAAATCCTCAGAGAAATATGAAAACATTGTATTCATCAAACTAGAACAAGACTGCTGTAGGAGCGGAACATCCAGGGGAAACAAAAGAGCTTCTAAAATAAAAATGCAAAAGTAGAAATAAAAAATGCAATATAAATCATGGAAGATAAATTTGGGGAAATACCAAAAAAAGTAGAAAAGTACAGAGGTAGAAAGATAGAAAAGTCAGAGGACTAATAGAGAGCATCTAAATAAGAGGAATTATTTAGAAAGAAGAATATACAAAACAGAAGGGAGAAAAACATTAATGAAACACTTAATATTTTCCAGAACTGAAAGCGGTAAGTTGCTAGACTAAATGGGGCATAGAGCACCCAGTGAAATAGATGAAAACAGAGGTATACTAAGACACATCATTGTGAAATTTCAGAACACTAGAGACAAAGGAAAAAAACCACAATCACATATCAAGAATTAGGAATCAAAGTCCTTTTGAACTTTTCAATGATGACACCTAAAAATAAAAGACAATGAAATGATGCATCTAAAAACATTTCCACCCTAAAATTCTTTACCCTGCCAAACTATCAATCAAGTGTGAGGACAGTTAAAATTAATTTTCAGACTTGCTTATAAGGTTTCATAAAACTAATCTACCACAAACACTTTTTCTTAGAAAGATTAAAAAAAAAAAAAAAAAAAGACATGCTGCCCTCTGAGCATGTAACAAAGGGGCAAAATAGAAAAGGGGAAGATATGAGATAAAGGAACTAGAAGATGCAATCCATGAGAAAGGCAAAAGTGACTCTCAGGAAGATGGTGACAAGTGTGTATCAGGTATGGAGAATAATGAGTCTATCCTGGACAGTGAGACGGTCCCAGGAGCAACCTCTTCAAGAAAATCAAGTTGATAAACTTGGATAAACATACTGAAAGGTGAATTAAAAAACTAGCAGAGATTTTGGGGGTTGAATTATTGATAAGCAGTATATATGGAAAACTCAGCAAACAATTATTAACTCCAAGAAAATAAAAACACAGGAATGGAAAAGGTAACTACAATTTACTATGGGTCAATTAATAAATACTGATTTAATAAAAATATTAATATAATTATGTTGGGAGAATTGAGGGATCAGAAGTGTGTGTATATATATATAGAGAGAGAGAAGGTAGGGGTAGAGTGGAAAAAAGAGCTAAATCCTCATCTTCCATAACGGTTAATACTGAACAATCAAGAAATCAGCCACATAAGTATACCATAAATGATATGGAGCTCAGTGCCAAAAGAATCAGCTAAAAAGTTCAAAGTAGTAGCCTCTAGGCATCAAGAAATAGAGATAAAGAGCAAGACAGTCTTTGATCTGTACATGCATTAACAATTTTAATGTGAAAACCTACCCAAAAATATGCCTCTTGTGCATAAACAGTAACCAATTTGAACACAGAAAGATCAGAATTACAACTGTTCTTGCAGAGTTAAAAACAAACAGGACTTTTTCTTTGAAGGCGAAAAAGCCTGGAAACACCAAGTCACCTTTGGATGATATGCTTCATTAAATTCTTCTTTGTATATATTATGATATGAAATGTATTTCAGTAAAACATTCCATTAAAATATAACATTTAAAATCAATATTTAAAAACCTATAAAGAATATTTTTAATTTTCAAAAGATATGTATTTTCTCTGCATTCATAAGTGTACAGATATAACTTTAACAAAAGGAAACTTTTTAATCAATCTTATTTAATTCATCATAAAACTGCTTCTTCTATTTACTGCCATGTTTATCTAGTTTTAACCCAAATCATTTTCCTTAATTCACATACCACTAATTCCACTCCAACTAGGAACTGGGGCTCAAAAATCACTGATTGGTAATCAAATACAATTCAGATTATAGTACTGTTATACTAAAATGACACAGATCTCTCTATGTAAAAATATTTTATAAGCTACTAGAATTAGCTATCAATTTCAAATATTCTTATCTCACTCAACACTCTCAGGCTGTTGTTCACTTCTACTTATATCAGCCTTTAAAGCACTGAGCAAAACATTACATAAAAGTAAGTACAAGGCACTGCATTAAAAATAAGCACAATAATATATTATTGACAGTGAAAAAGAAGAAGGAAACATTCTCTTCTCCAAGGTATAATGCCACTCAACTAGGTCTCCTGGGCAGGAATGCTCAGGTAAGAAGACAGGCGAACACAGTCTCCCCACATAGAAAGTCCATGTATGGAATGTCAAACATAATCTACAATATTAGAAAACTTCATTCTATACGTCCAGATGGAAACCCTGCATAGAATAGCCTTACTAATTATTTTAAAAGTTTTAGAAATTTAGAAAGCCCAAAGAAGTTCTGCCTCAGTGAGAGCAGCTATATCCTATCCAAAATGAAGAGATTATTTTAGGCTTTAACCTCACATTTCTTATTTGGAAGACTTTCTGGTTGTAAGAAACTTGAGGAACACGCAATATGTTCAAAGTGGTGAAAGAACACTCTAAATAGATAAAATGACAACTGAATCCTGGTACTATTTTAGTCTTTTTCTCATTGCAATTTTCCTTATGGCAAGCATAAACACTAGACACAACTGGATATCCTTGCCAGCCCTTCAGTTCTAGCAGCTAAGGAGCTGGATACCATGTTTTGAGAACACTGGTAACAAAATGAACTAGAAATGTGGTAATTTGTGTCTCTCATAAATGTTTATTAAAAGGTTACATAAAAATATTGTTTCAAATATTGCAGAAAGTTTTTACAAGTCCTTTTCTGTAATGACAGCTTTCTGCTTTAACAGAATTTTCTTCATATGCTTTGGTTTGATAAAATTGCATTAATGGTGTAGTTACATTAAGACTTAGTGAAAAGATTCACCCACTAGCCTGGCTACAGCTTGCCTGCACTCATTTCAATAAATGTAGCCCTAGACAAAATTATCTGGGAATCAAGTTTGTCTTCATCTCCCCTCCCTTCTGATTTCCACAGCTCTTTCCTTCCTTTCAGTGCCCTCCTTCCTATTCTTATCCCCAGCTTTTTCAATATGCTCAAACTTCCTTATTTCCCCCCAAATCAGCAAAGTCCCAAATACTGCTTCACACTTCTATTACTTGCCCCTTGGTTCTCTCACATTCTCTATTTCAAACATTTACTACCCTAGTCAGCAGACGATTTTGTCAGAAGGGAAACAAAAAGAGGCTATCGTTTATGATTTACTGAAATTCCCCTCCACTTGTAGAATCAACTGTTTCAGCTCCGTTCCTTACCTCTTTTTCCTCAAATCTCACAAGAAAATATGCCCCTAGTCCTCTACAGAGCTGCTGTCTGTGTGATGAATCAAGTCCCTCCCACCCACTGTAGGACCATGACCCATGGGTTATCCCTCTCCTGTAACTTCAGTATTTTTTCTTCATTTGTAACCCCCACATTTTTAAGTTTTAATATCCTCCTCATCTTTCAGTAATGATATTTTAAATCTCCATTTTGAACCCCATTTCACTTTTTTAAGAACAAATTATTTAATTTATTTATTTTTGGCTGCATTGGGTCTTTGTTGCTGCGTGCAGGCTTTTCTCTAGTTGCGGCGAGCGGGGGCTACTCTTCATTGCGGTGTGCGGGCTTCGCATCGTGGTGGCTTCTCTTGTTGCGGAGCACGGGCTTAGTTGCTCGGTGGCATGTGGGATCTTCCCGGACCAGGGCTAGAACCCCGTGTCCCCTGCACTGCCAGGGGGGTTCTTAACCACTTGCGTCACCAGGGAAGCCCCCCATTTCACTTTTAAGTCACACCCTCCTCTCTCTCCTTTTCCCCATCACAGCTACTAAGCTTCTTTAAAGAGTAGTTCACCCTGGGCGTCTTTTCTTCAGTTCTCCACCTTCCCATTCAGCCTCCGCTATCTGGCTTCCCTAGCCACCACTCTCCTCCAACTTCCTAACTATGTTTAGGAATAAGCTAACTGAAAAATCAAGCACATATTCTGTCCACATTCTGCCTGAGGGCAGGCTGTCACTCCTGTTGGTGTTCCTCAGATCTTCATTCTTTTCTTGAATGATATTTACTTCTAGGGCTTCAACCAGTTTCTATCTGAATATGATTTTCAAATCTTAGTTACAGCAGTCACTTTTCCCCAACTGCCTTCTTAATGTATTGTACTTTCCCCGGGAACCCCAAAGATGGTGCCTTTAATTTACCATTTTCAAAACTAGTCACTCACCCTAACTAGAGATTCTAGCTCTTGTTATTATGACATCACCATCCACCCATTCTCCAAAGCTTAAAATCTCAGAATCATCTGATTTTTAAAAATTCTCCCTAACCTAGACATCAAATTCTCCTCCAAATCCTTCTCATTCTACTACACAAAAGTCTCAAAAATTCATCCTCATCACAATTTCCAGCCTCTGAGCTTAAAGTTTTTATCTTCTCTTGTCTAGACTATTTTAAAAGGCTCTTAACTGGTCTACTGATCTCTAATCTTTCCCCACCCTGGTCCTGGCTCCGTGCTGTGTCCAGAGGCATCCTTGTTACAGTACAGAGCTCATCCTGAGAAAAGCTAGATCTACAGTTTTTTTTTTTTTAAACAGCTCAAATAGTGCTGTTCCTAATTTGCTCTCAGAATGCAGTAGCCCTGCTTTTAATACATTTTTACTGACCTAACCACTAATTAATAAAGCAGTTTAAAGCTCCATTGGTTTTTTTATAAGAAAATACGTAGTATTATAACTGAACCAACAGAATTGTCTGAAAGTGTTTTTATACAATAAGCACTAATAAATGTGAAATATGACTATAGCGTCACTGCCAGATTGTATTAAATATACAAATTTGAATCTTTTTTTAGTATCCCCCAAACTAGATTATTTTAGAGTAAATTTCATTGGTAGTTTTTTCAAGATAACACTTATTTTTCACATGCACTTATAAAAATATGTAGAATTCAAAACAGATCCAATGGTAAAGTGGTTTTTAAATTCAGCCATGATGGTGGTAATAGAAGAAAAGTACATAATCTTAAGTAACTGACTCAAAATCCAACTCTCGTACCCCTGGCGGCTATCATTTTACTCTAAGCCACCACCATCTCTTGCTCATTTACTTCAGTAGTCACTCAGTCACCCCTGCTTTCACTCTAGTTCTCAACAATATTCTCCAGATTGGCTAGAACCATCATTTAAAACATAAACAGATTTTGTTACTCTTGTGCTAAAACCGTCCAAAGGCTTCCCACTGCACTTAGAAAAACATCCGAACTCCTGACCATGACCTACAGAGCCTTCATGATTTGGCACCCTGTGCGTCCCTCTGAGTTCATCTGCTACAACTCTCTCCCCGTGGTCCGCTCATCTCTAGTCACACTGGCCTTCCTTCTGTTCTTCAAACATGCCCAGTTTATTTCCCATTTCTCATCTCCCATCTTTACCATCTTCTGTTCTCTCTGCTTGAAATGATCTTCCCAGATACCCACATGCATATCCTTATTCTCTTTATTTTTGTTTCAGTATAAATGTCACCGCCCCAGAAAGTGAACCCTAACACCCAGTCTAAACAAGCTCCTCTCCCTCACACACATCCTCAGTCATTCTCCCTCCTATCAGTTCTATTTTCATCCTAGGGCTCATCCGAAAGTATCTTTGCTTGTTGCCTGTCTCCCTTGCTAGAAATTCACTCATTGTTCTGTCTCCTCCAGCACTGGACAGTGCCTTGACACATGGACGGCATTCAGATATTCATCAACCAATTAACAAATATATGCTAATGTCTCTCAAAGCTCTATCTCCTGAGCTTCAGATGATATTTTCTTGTCTAATCACTGTAAAGATATCCCACAGACACAATGAACTCAACATGCCCAAAACTCATCAAATTACTTCTTAAATCTGGTCACCTTCCAGTATTCCCTATCTCAATTAATGGCACCCAGGTAAACCTGTTCAATTTCCTTTATTCCTGCTACCTAATCTGCCACCAAGACCTTTCAATCTGTTATCTTGCATATCTTACAAACACATCCCTTTTTCGTTATCTCCACTGTCACTTCCTTAGCTCATACTCTCATCCTCTCTCATCTTAAATTCTAACACCTTCTACTTATTTTTGTTACTTTATCTATCCCCAGTACCACCATCAGAGTGAGCTTTCCAAAATACAAATATGACCATGTTTCCTCCTGGTTAAAATCATTCACTGGCTCCCCATCACCTATAAAATTCCAATTACTTAACATGGCATAAGGGTCATATGAGGCATAAGGATCTTATATTCCCCCCTTTAACTGTTCAAACATCCTCTCTTGCTCCCCCTTAAAGGGGCCCTTTTAATTCCAGCCACACCAAGCCATTTGCTATCCATAAACCTACTGCTTCACACTGCTGTGATTTTATCTTAATGGTCTCAAATGAAGCCTTTCCTGACCCATCCTAGAAGATTTAGAACATACAGCACTTACTGAATAGTACAGTTGATCCTCATTATTCACGGATTCTGTATTTATGAATTCACCCACTTGTTAAAATTTACCTTTAGCCTCAAAGTCAATACTCATAGTGCTTTTGTTGTCATATGCAGACACAGAGCAGCAAAAACAACATGCCCAGTGTGTGCATCCCCAGCTTAGGTCCAATTAGGCAACACTCTGCCTTGTTGTTTCAGCTCTCACACCAAAAACAAGTATCCTTTTCATGGTTTATTTAGTGTCATGTTTTTCACATTTTTGTGCTTTTTTCATGGTGATTTCACTGTCTGAAATGTCCCCCAAGCATAGTGCCTAAGTGCTGTCCAGTGTTCCTAAGCACAAAGAAGTAGGGTGATGTACCTTACAGAGAAAATACAAGTGTCTGATGAGCTTCCTTCAGGCATGAAATTATAGTGCTGTTGGCCATTCAATGTTAATGAATCAACTATATATATATCTCAAGGTGTCTTTAAACAGAAACACACATAAAGCAAGGTAATGTATTGACCAGTTAATGAAAATGTGATCAGAGGCTTGTAGGAACCTAACCCTCTTTTAGCCTAGAAACAATGGCTCAGTATTCCCTAATTCAGTGTTCACAGAGAACTTACAGAACAAAACTACCACAAAAAATGAATAATGAGAAATGATTGTATTTGCATTTACGTTTCTATCTCTACCACAAAATTAGTGGGTTCTCTGAGGGCAGAAATGGCATCTTATTTATCTTTGAACTCTAATTCTTATTATTATGCCAAACAAACTGCAGTTAACATTGATTGCATGTAACTAAGAAAACTGTAGTTTCTCATTGTTGTACTGTAATTTTACCCTATATATTTAGACTTCATGGTAAGATCCCCACTCTGCTCCCCACACCAGGGAGGCCTTGCTCAACTGCACAGTTAATGGCCTGAACTTCATCCTCCATCCCTTGTCCCTTCACCTCTTTTATAGCCAAACATCACGCTCTTCAAGTTCAAACTTAAAAAAAAAAAAATCACAGTTAAATGAAAAGGCATTTACAGAGATTTATTTTTCTTCAGGTCAGTTAGCATCGATGGGCTTAGATCTAAAAACTATGTGACAAGCTTCCAGACACAATGGAAGGCTGAGCACACATGCCTACACCGTCTCCCTCCTGAGGTCCCACTGAAATGACAGAATCCGTGCTTTTTAAAAAGAATAGAACACCAACAGTACTAGAGGTGAGATGGGAGAGAAATGAAAGATTAGAAACCAGAAATTTTAGGAAATACTAGAAGTCAGAAAGCTGGTGAAGAGGCTTGCATGTCTAGCAAAAAGATGGACTTGAAAATCTGAAAGTAATTCTCTCACAAAATGCCTAGAAATGCTAACCAAAGCACCAAAATCATCCTCTCAAGTGCAAGGGTAAGTCCTCAAGAAACTCCTCATGGGCCAACGTGAAGAGGATAAAAACAAACTGGTAAGCATGTGCTTGAGTCATGGCTGCATGGAGTGTTTGCAGACTTCAGTACCTAGTTCAGAGGCAGCAGTTTAGGCCTTGGTCTGTTCAAAAAGAAGAACTGCCAATTAGACCCCTCCATATAGATCAGGGATGCTACAGGACTAAGCCCCACCTGGTAAAAGAGTGGCCTGGCAAAGTTGTCCCTGTTGGTCAAGGAAGACAATGAGGAAATGAGCCCTTTTTCAGCTTGAACTCTGTATGAGGGGGCAAATACCACCTGAGAATTTGTAACCACAGCTACTCTCAAGGATTCAGGGTTCCAATATACCTACCTAGTTCAGAAAACCCCAAGCTGAGAAATTACACAGGTGCCAAAGAAAACCCTTAGCAAATCTTCCCTGGAGAAATGTGTCCCCTAACCAGGCTGCACAGAATCCCTTGAATAAAACCCTGCCAAGCATGAGCTCACAATTCAAAAATCACAAAAAACACTCAAGAGAGAAAAAAAAAAAAAAAAAAAAAAGATAGGTAATTGAAAACACAAGAGTAATACTATCATAAAGGAATGCAGGTAAGATTGAATAAATGTTGTAATCTAAGCCATCAGAGGTAAGCGCAGTTCTTCCCAAGTGGACTTCTTTCTGGGTCTCCCTTGAGAAGTGCATGTGTGCTCAAATATTCTTCTTTTATAGTAGAGTCAATAGTTACTGGGTAAAGTTGAAAAAATAGACACATGTTTTCTAAGACACACAGCGTAATTTTAATATTTACAAAACTCTCACCCAGGGTAAGTACCGCTCCCCTCCCCAGGAGCATTTGGAAATGTGTGAGGGCATCTTTGATGCTCCAATGGCTGTAGTAGAGAACAGGGGCACTAAACTTTAAGTGGTGTTCAGCACAATCCCACAAGACAAAGCACAGTACTGCCAAAAATGTCAAAGACCAATTGTTGAGAAACACTTTACTGATATGACTAAATCTGAAGCTATTATCAACGAATAACTCTATGAAGTAAAACTGGGAACAGAAAATTTGCAACTTTCATTGTACATTCATCCTTCTGTACTATTTTAACTGTTTATCATTAATATTTTTTAAAAGTTAAAAATAAATTTATATAAACAAGTAATGGGAGGGACAACTGTCCTGCTCATCAGTCAACATAAATCTCTCCTTTTAGATAAACTGGGTTGTTCAGCACACCAAGGATAAAAGCAGTGCATCAGACTACCCTACAATTCCTAGACTCAGAAGAGCAGTCTCTTCCGGCATTTAAATATTTCTTAGCTAAAGTATCTTCTGAATTAAAACAGACTTACTGATGCTGGTTGTGTGCTCATGCAGTGAGGATCCGAAACCTCTTTTGTGAGGCAGCAGCTGCAACTGCAGTGCTCTCCACGGCTGACAGAAGCCCAAGGAAGGAGTCAAGACTCAAAACAATAACTACGCACATTTGAAGTGGTGGGGTAGGATGGTTCTGTTGTGCAGTTCCAGAATATGTCGTTTAACAAACCAATGAAAGCCTCTTTTTAACAAGCGATCTATCAGTGAGGCAGATCAGTTTTAGATTGATGGAAGGTCAATTAATGAAACATTTGCACAGATGAAAATGGAAGATTAAGATATAAGTGATGTGTACTAGAAGTAGACAGAAAATATTTACTACAAAAAAAAACCCTACACTTACTCCAGAACTTCGCTTCTCAAAGATGACAAATTTTCCACACACACACACACACACACACACAATATGGATCCATCACATCCTGACTACTACATAATTCCTTTATACTTTTGCTTTCCCTCCCTATTCCTTTCCTGTACACAGAGTAGCTAGTACAGCTGACCCTTGAACAATGGGGGTTGGAATTGTGTGGGTCCACTTACACGTGGATATTTTTCAATAGTAAACACTACGGTACTACACAATCCGTGGTTGGTTGAACCCACAGGTGCCAAGGAACCACAGATACAGAGGGCCAGTGATACATATCCACAGACTACCAGCCCCTCCACCCCACTACCCACCATGTTATTCAAGGGTCAACTGTATACACAGGCATGCTGCACTTATATTTTACTAAATGGTCAATATGTTTAGATGAACATCAAATTGAGGTATGTTAAGGAAAAAATAAACCGGTTCCTAATGTTTTTCACTTATCATTAGGAAACCATTCTAATACCTTTTAAACTACCTTTTCACATGCAACTGTTTTATGTAGGGTAATCTTTATCTATAAGCAGGGATAAAATTATTCTAAAAGAAATAACTCCTAGATGGTTTTTCTTGGAGTTAAACATTTCATTTAAATAAACTTGTATAATAGATTACAACAGTTTCAAATACTGTCAGAAAAAAAATTACCTTGCACGAAAATATTAGAATGGATACAAACATCATCAGAAAAAAAAAAATCTGGACTCAAGAACTCAGACCTGGGACTTGAAGCACATGAAAAAGCCTTCTTACAAAAGAAAGTACTTAAGAAATCGCATCAAGAGGCCCTCAGAATTTGAAAATAGGGTGATCCCTCAAGAATTAAATTAGTAAAACGAAACACAAGATAAACAGTCCTAGCAGAAAAATGCCACCTTAAGAGAAGACAGGTCGAAGTATTTGGAAATATTTGTCTAATCAAAGTATCCAAGATATAGCCGTAGGATAAGAACACAATAAAGAAAACAGTGACAATCAAGTGTATTGTAAGCTGTGGGAAGAAAGTGCATTAACAGAAGGCAATACCTGGTCAAATCTAGAAAAAAGGAAATAATAAATTGACCAGGTCTCTAAAATTCCCCGGGAAGAACTTGCCTACTCCATATTCCAGAGTTTCTCAATCTTGGCACTACTGGCATTTTGGTCCCTTGTTATGGGGAACCGTCCTATGAATTGTTTAGTAGCATCCTTGGCCTCTAAGCACTAGATGCTAATGAGTACCTTTATCCAAATTGTGACAATCAAAAATCTTCAGATATTACCAAATATCCCGTGGGAAGCAAAACTGCCCCCCTTAAAGAATCAGTGGTATATTTTAGAATATACATTGATTACACTGAAATACAATATACACAATTACACAATATACACTGAAATACAATGCAAACCAAGCTAATAAAGTTTGATGTTTCTAGAATCAAAATCACCTCACTTTTCTTGATCACCCAGTAAATGTCTCATAATAATTTGGCTTTCTAGAGAAAGTATGACCATGGTTCCAAGAGGTATTTACGATATGGTTTTTTGATGAATTAAAAAAAAAAAAAAAAAAAGTCAGAGAGGAAGGCCCATGACCATTCTTTATATATGCCTTCTGATAATAAAAATCAAATCACAGACTTCTCATATTTCCCCACAACTTCTAACACTGTTTTAATTGTTTTTCAGGCATTTGAATGCTTTTAAAATTTAATATTCCTGGTTTAATATTCTTATCATCTTCATCAGTACTATCAGCGTCTTGCTTTTCTAAGTTTCCCCTTTTCCTAATTTTTAGTTTCTCTGTCCCTCCCCTCCAGGACAACACGGACACAGCGCCTCCATCATCATTACGGTAAATACCCTTCCTTTGAAAGTTAACAGTATATCATGCTGGTCCAAATGAAATTTGACTTACTAAGTAATACCCAGGTAAGTGGTCTCAAAAGAACTTTTCTATCCTTTAATAATAATAAAAAGGGTCAAATATAGTTGAGAACAGCCTGCTTAAATCTAAGGAATGTAACAACTTACTTAAAAATAAGAACCTAAATGAACCTTTAAAACAAGAACAGGGCTTATCTTCGGAAAAGATCCCCAAACCCTGAAAATCCAGGGACTGTCCTTTGCCTAGGAATCCCTTGAAAACTACCTTGAAAAATACCTCTATATTCCATTTGATCAGCCACAGTGAATTCACAATTTCCCTATATTCATCTTATACTCCCCATTCTCTCTGCCACCTGTCTTCCAAGCTCTCGCTGCTTCACCTTTAAATTACCACTGCAAATCTTCTACTACTATTCTCTTCTTTGTTGTAATCCACTCGGCATAAGACTATCACACAGATCACGTTAAAATATCATTTTAATGACAATACTGCATTAGAAAAATAGGGCTTTCTGCCATCTGGAAATGCTTAAATTTCTCTTTTAAAAATCTAGCCTTCCATCTATTCAACTGAATTCCTCTATTCTCTAATACAAACTCTGTCCTGACTACATTGATCTTTTTACTTCCTATACCTACAACCACATTATCTCATTCCCACCCAAATGCCTTCATTCATGTTACCTCACCCAACAATATTCTTTTTTTCTTGGCTATTCAATACCTAATCAATTGATGGCCCCCTTCTTGCTTTTTTACAATCAAAGTTTTAGAGCTAAAAGCATCTTAGGACTTACCTCAAAAACTAATCCAACCAAATGAGCAGCAAGTCCCTCCCTACAGATAAGAATTTCTTTTCTTAAACCATCTCAGAACCTACAGTCTGCTGCACTTGATAAACCACTACTTATATGCTAATTTCTGAGGTTTCCTAATTTGCTCAATAATAAATATCAAGCATTGCCTAAGATCATGGGACAATGCTTGGCTGAGGGGACACAAAGACCATTTCTTCCCTCAAATAGCGATATAAAATAACCTTTGTATTATGTGAAATTCCAGTATATACATATATACACAGATTTACTTTTGGTAAAGATTTCTATTTGAGTGTAACAAATTCTAAGCTGTTGTTTCTGGAGATATTTTGGAAGAGAGGGAACTGCAGGTTTGGAAGGGAAATAAGGAGATGACAGAGTAGGAGTAGAAGATATTTGCTGGGCACTCCTAAAAGAGATAGAAACAGAGACAAAACAAATTTCCAGCCTTCGATCTAGAAAGAATCACAGTCTGTTGGGAAGGAGAGAACAGAGATGAGAGTGGAAGGACAATCAGAGCCAAGTCAGTGTCCCACTATGTCACGTTCTGACATGAACTGGCATGAAGTTACCACGGACGGAAAGGAACTATAAATACCCACTTGGCTATAGCGAGCTGAGTGAGTTAAATAAAGGTTACTAAAAGCTTATTCTTTTACCTCAAATATCCAAATTATGCTATCTCTAAAACAACAGTTAGAAACAGAAGTTGAAGTTAGTAACCTTTAAGTGAAAATAAGAAAGGCTCTGAATAAGAGGTCCTAAAAATGCTTCTTAGGATTTATGAAGCATTTCCTGTCCCCCCCTACCCCAAGACTGGAAATCCTGAAACATTTCTTTCAAGGAAGTAGTGGTAAATGCAAACTAGTTGTATAGTACCCGGTATTTCCAAACTGAATTGCATAAAATGTCATCGATAATTTGTTTGATATATTTCACGTTTTAACTGGGAGGACATTAAAAGTTTATAAGGTTTTTAAGGGTTCATTCACAATCTCAGACTCCTTAATCCTATTTCCCCCACAACAGTTTAAATTCCTTCAGGGAAAACTTCTCTACCTTGGGTTTTTCAAGAACCCAGTGCTAAGGATGGCAAGTGCATACTGTGATGGCTTTGCCCATGTGCCTCCCAGGGTGTTCCAACCTTCTTAAAAACGTGGTTTAATTTTTTTCATTTATCCCCCATTCCAAAATACTAGTTTAAAAAAGAAAATTAAAAACATCTGAATCAACTTATATAAAATTACGCATGACCATCATTTACTTTCTAAAATAAGCAACTTCAATGAATTAGATTTCTTTAACTCAGCTACCCAAGTTTCTTATACCAAAGTCCCAGCTAGGATATGTAATAGATGAATAAAAAGGCAAATAGTTTTATGTAAAATGAAACTTCCCGTAAAACATTTTATTATATGTATATAAAAATACATATTCAAGGTAAAATAAAAAGACAAATCCACTTAAAGACAGCAACATTCATTCCAAATACTAAAGAATTCCTATTATATGATAAATGGACCATTATGAACATATTATAATTATGGTCATTTTCTTCATTCCAAACAAAGTGCTACATTTTCAAACACTACTTACTTCTTTAGATTTTAGGGGGAAAGCAGGAGGAAAACTCAGGATTGTGTGAAGTTTATAAAAATTTTAGATTACGTTGGAAGGAATTTTTGAGGTTACACAGTCATCTTTCCACCCAATATTTAACTTGCCTTTGTAAACACACTGAAATGTCATATAGAAATAAGACTTATTAACTTTAGTCAACAGCACATAACTTACTGGACTACTTTAAAAGCAAAGTTCTTTTAAAAAATATTTACTAACAGACATAGCTCTTACACTGGAAAGAAAAAAGTGAAAGTATGAATCAAGCAAAGGCACTGAAGACATATTTGTTCAACAAATATTATCCACTGTACACATAACACTGTACCAAACAGTAAGAGAAGAAAAGGATACTGATATTTACTGTACCAGACTCTGTGCTAGACACTTTACATATATTATCCAATTAAAATCTTACACCAACCCTACAAAGTAGATGTTATAATCCCTATTTTAGAGATAAGGTATATTGAGTTTAGTAGTAACACCAGAATCTCTGCCAGCAAGCGTATTGTTTATACCACACAGAGCTCTGTGTCCTGAACAAAGTAAAAGAGCTGGAAGTTGGAAAAACTGGAATTACAACCCATATCGCTAACTCTCTTGCCTTGCTGAGTAAGAAAATAATAAAGTACTCAGTTTCAAGAAACTGTATCATTTCACTATATAAGGAACAGTGAAAATGTTTTGCTAGTAAGCAAAACTCCAAATAATATTTGTTACAGTTAATGAAAAGTAACTCAAGCATTAAGATGGTAACAGCAATAGAGTATTTACGGTAATATCATATAATTTATAAACTCTGTCATTATAGTATTAAAACAAAATTTTCTAAAACTTCCAAAAATCTGGAAGTAACTGTGACATTAGCTCTCACCGTATCACCAGATGAGAAGCTATTTAAATGAGCTACAACTGGAAGAAGTACTTGCAATATCTTAGCCATTCTTTTCTGTACAAAATTGGATTTCTTTATACACATACGCGTGTGCACGCACACACACATCCTATATATATATATATGTTGTATTTGATACAAGACCATGAGAGCTATATTATTCTTCATATGAAAACCAAGTTGAATGCTTTGGAAAGACCCAAAGAAAGCAAGTGACAAAACAAGAAAACAAAAAATCCAAATTGCTGTATAATTAAGTGTAAGCAAGACAGCTGTAAACAATCCAGGAGTCACAAAACACTACAAGGATCCTACACTCAGAGTCCTTCACAAACTTTTAAGTTTTTGCTCCTAAGTTAGGATCGGTGATAATACACAAGTTTATATAAGAATGTTGACCCAGAGCTCCAGTCAAAAGATACATACTCAGGGCTTCCCTGGTGGCGCAGTGGTTGAGAATCTGCCTGCCAATGCAAGGGACACGGGTTCGAGCCCTGGTCTGGGAGGATCCCACATGCCGCGGAGCAACTAAGCCCGTGAGCCACGGCTACTGAGCCTGCGCCGTCTGGAGCCTGTGCTCCGCAACAAGAGAGGCCGCGACAGTGAGAGGCCGCGCACCGCGATGAAGAGTGGCCCCCGCTTGCCACAACTAGAGAAAGCCCTCGCACAGAAGCGAAGACCCAACACAGCCAAAAATAAATAAATAAATAAATAAAATTAAAAAAAAAAAAAAGATACATACTCAAAGAAAAGATTGGCGCATGCATGTATATTTATATTTTGAAAGTGAAAATATGTTATTTAAGGTATATTGAGTCATTTTTTATGACTCTTCACTTAAATCAACTTTCAATCAACCAAAAACTACCACCAGACATAATCAAATCATATCAGAGGGCTTTACTCATCACATGTGCTAACATAAGATTTTTTTTTCAGAAATGATATACAAGAAACTATTGGCAATAGTTACCTTTAGGACAAGGTTTTTCGACCTCAGCACTATGATATTTGGGTCGGATAATTCTTTGTGAGGGACGGCCTGTCCTGTACATTGTCTGCAACATCCCTGGCCTCTACCTGAGAGATGCCAACAGCAACTGCCTCCCTGTTACGATAGTCAAATGTCCCTGAGGGGACAGCAAAATTGTCTCTAGCTTAGAAACACTGATATAGAAAGAGAGGAATGAGGGTGGGGCAAAAAGACTTTTACCAGCCCTCCTTTTCTGGACCATCTGAATTATCACAGTGGTAGACTGAAAAATGGTCCCCCAAAAGATATCCATGTCTTAGTCCTTGGAACCTGTGAATGTTACATTATTTGCAAAAGGGATCTTTGTGGCTGTGATTAAGTTAAGGATCCTGTGACAGGGAGATTATCCTGGAACAATAGCGGGGGGCCTCATATGTGTCCTTATGAGAGAGAGGCAAGGAGAGAGTTCTCCTTCTCTCCCACACAGGAAAATGTGATGAGAAGAACAGAGCTGAGGGAGATCTGAAATTCTGCCCTTGAAGACTGGAGTGATGCACCCACAAGCCAAGGAATTCTGGCACCACCAGCAACTGCAGAAGAAGCAAGGGACATAGTCTTTTCTTGAGCTTTTGGAGGGAGCACCCTGTTTCTACCCAATGATACTGATTTCAGACGTCTGGCCTCCAAAACTGTGAGAGAATAAACTTCTTTTGTTTTGAGCCACCAAGTTTGTGGCAATTTGTTACAGCAGCCACAGGAAACCAACTCAATCAGAAAAGGGTTTTGATTTTTAAAAATCTGTGGATGAGCAAATGAGATAACGTGTGGAGAACACTTAGCAAAGCTCCTGAAACACAGTAAGCATTCAAATATACTGCTGATGCCATTATCGATGCTAAGCCAACTATGTCTAAGCTCCAAGCTCTTGGTAGCAAGAGGAAAAAATAAGGATGTTCAAACAGTAAAACAGGGGAATACATACACAAGACTCAGGAGTGAAAACACATGAATCAGCCCCTCATATGATGTGTACCTACCAGCTATGTCAGTGTTACGTTATAATTTGTCCTATACTGAAAAGATAAATGGTGGATGAGGCCAGCCAAAGACAGCTTCTTGGGGGAGGCAAGCTTAAACATTTATTAGCAGAGAAGAAACAAGGGGGCAAAGAAGGGGAAAGCATGAAAGTGAGCAAAGCAATGGAAATCAATTAGATGCTTGTAGACTATCAATCTGGCTAAAGTAGAGACTAAGGTGAGACAGACCTTCTGAGGTTAGTTATCTAAATGGTAAAGGACCATAAAAGCTATGCTGACTGATTTGGTCGTTAAAAAGAATATTTTATAGGATGTATTATTTTACAAATATTGGTTCTTGGGGATTTAAAAAATATGAACATGCTCTGGCCGCCCTTCAGAGCTACTAAATTAGAATCCTTTGGTGTGGGATAACTCTAAAGGATTCCGATACCCACTCAGGTAGAGAGCCCCGGTATCAGAGCCAATTCATGGCAAAAGACCTACAGAATTAAAGTCTCATGAAGGATATAATGTATCCTCAAAGTATGCATTCAACTAAATCAACAGCATTTTCCTAGGTTAAAACTTCTCCCAAGATGTAGCCCCTCTGGGTTCCACCACAGACTTTCTATAAATCCCTCAGTCTTTCCTTTTCCTTTCCTAAGCATGTGGCCCTGATCTGCTCAGTCATCTTCCTCACGCTTTCTCACGAATTTTTCTAGCAAAGGTCCATGAATTTCAGCTGCCCTCCCCCATCTTTCCACAACATTTTTCTAACCCAACTAAGATCTAACAATATTTCATAGAACAAAGGAACCATGTAAAAGTTCCATTAATATATTATATAATAAACTTATAAAAGTGTTCTATGACCATTTATAGTAATAAAATCCGAAGTACATATATTAAGTGAAATTATAAATCATTTTTTACAAAATATTTCCAAAAGCATAAAATTATGAAGTGGCTATAAAAAGCCAATAAGCTAAGCCCTGTTCACTTCAATCTTTACTTAACTGTTACTAAGTAGCTAACAAAGTACAAGGCTCTGAAAAGATACAAAGTATATGGAAATCTCAGTGATTTAGACACAAACTTCACCAGTACTAGGGTAGAAGAAAAGGTGACCTGGGAAGGAGAACTGAATATGATCCTTAAAAAAAAATCTCCTTTGTGTGTGTGTTGGGGGGCGGGGTGTGTGTGTGTGGAATCTTGCTGGCTTTACCTTTGCCTGGGTTTATTTCACGATTAAAGCCAAAAATAAAGCAACACAAGTTAGTGTTCAGGTAAATAAGTTAGTTCTTTCCTCTCCCATAAAAAGCTACACCAATTTATACATATTCCCAGGTAGTTCTATTTACCTTAGCAATCTTCAGAAATTTCAATCACATCAAATTCTATTGATATATACTTCCACCAGCAATGCGTGAGAACATCTGTTAGTCTCTATCCTCTTCAAAAGTTCTATCAGATAACCAACAAGGACCTACTGTATAGCACAGGGAACTCTGCTCAATACTCTGTAATAACCTAAATGGGAAAAGAATTTGAAAAGGGATACATGTATATGTATAACTGAATCTGTGTACACCTGAAACTAACACAACATTGTTAATCAACTATACTCCAATATAAAATAAAAAATTTTAAATGTACTATCAAACTTTTTTGATCTGCCAATCTAATAGCTGAAAATAGTATCTCACAGTTTTAATTTTTGATATTTATATTGTGAGGTTGAATATCTTGATATATATGTTTAAGAACGATCTGAATTTCCTTTTCTGTGAATTATCTGTTCATGATCTTTGCCCACTTTATGGTTGGTCTTTTTCTTATCAATTTGCAGGTACTCTTCATATGTTAAGGAAGTTAGCTTGTTGTCTATAATACAAGTTGCAAATATTATCCTTAGTTCATGCCACTCTGTTTCTTTCCTTCATGTATATATTATCCTCAACCAGATGGTAAATTCCTTCCATAAAAGGACATTGCTTTTATATAAACCCAGGACAGTGCTTTTCAAATCTTCCAACTACATATAGCAGCAAAATTTAAAAGAGGGGAAACCAGCCTTTTGGGGGGGGGGGTGGTAAGGGTGAAAATGAATTATCACTGGGGCACCTACTTGGGTTGACTGCCCAATCCTATTTCACATGATTACAGCAAGTACAAGCAAGTTCTAGTAACATGGTATTATAGTTTGTTGAACAGGGGAGGGATGGGTGCTAGATGAATCTGTTTCCTGTTGTCTGGGCCAGTGCAGGGAAAATTAAGGAGCTGCTGATGGCCCTCTACTAAGAGGACTAGGAAGTGGTCCTCTACAGCATTAGAAGATGTGAAGCAAATGCACAGTGAAGAGTAAAGAGAAGAGATGAAGTGTATCCTGCTGGCACTGGAGTTCCAGAGTCCGAACACTTGGATTCCTTTAGACACTCCTGCATCTTTACAGTATATCTCACTTTTTGTTCATACCAGTTAGAATGGATTTCTGTTACTTACAGCCAAAAGTGGCCTACTTACTACAACTATCATCTACTCAAATCATTTCATAAAGGAACATTTTAACACCAAAGCCTCAGGAGGAATAGAACCTCAAATTTTAAAAAAAGGAATATTTATATTTAATGACAGCTGTGTGCCAGGAACAAGTCTAAGTTCTTGGAATATACTGTTAAACAAAAGAGATAAAAATCACTGTTCTAATGGACCTTGCATTCTAGTGAGAGTATACAGGTAATAAAATAAAAATACAATTTCAGATATGATAAACAGTTTGCAGAAAAAAATTTAAGTAATGGGATACAGGGAAATGAGGATGGTGCCATTCTGACAGGGTGGTTAGATAATAATGCTCATCTGAGAAGGTAATTGAACTGAAACCTGAAATGATGAGGAGCCAGTTGTGGCATGTTTTCGGATGAGAATTCCAGGCAGAGGGAACAGACCTAAGTCAGGAACAAGCCATGACATTTCTGAGGGAAAAAAAGAAGGGCAGTGTAGACGGAATATAGTGAACAAGGGGGAATGATAAAGAAGTGGTAATGGAGTAATTGATCTAAGAGGGAAAGGTGTAAGTTGGTAAAGTAAGTAGGAATCAGATCATGTATAGGAACTAGTAGGCAGAGGAAAGGATTTGAAAATAACTTGAGCTTTATGAAAAACTCACTACATTGTCTTTAATTCTCATTTTGCTTTGCATCAGTGATAACTTTACAAACCTTTAGAAACTACTCCCCAAGTATTAAACACAATGTTGAGGTTAGCTAGGAATGAGCATTTCCTAAGCAGAAAATATCTCTTCTGGAGGATTATGAAATGTTTTAAGAAAAAAATGCAAAGCCATCTTAAAAAAGAAGAAACTAGGAAAGATGGTAGAAACTACTTCAAATTCTGTACTACTTATTATACTGTGAATGAATCTATATGCTATGATCAAGATTGCACGAAGGTCTTAAAGAAGAACTTAAAAACTTAAGTCTTTTCTAAGCTACTATAAAAATAACATCCTTTGCTGAGTTCACTATTATTGAATTGGACGTTAACAAAGTTAAATATTGTCAGAAGAGAAAACTGGAAACTAGACTTCTCTGACTTTATTGTATCTCTTGAGAATAGCTACAGCTTAATGGTCAACAAAGTTGTGGGTTTCAATCTTATCTCTATTACTATGATAAAGGAAGAACTTCCCCTACATGATAAAAATTAGGTACAAAGTATGCTTCAGTATCTTTTCCTCTGAAAGCTTTTTAAATTAGGAGAACAATCAGCTTTAAGAGGTTTGGATACAGTACAGCTCACATAAGACGGTGTTCTCTCCAGATCTTTCTGGACAACTAATATCTATATAAGCAAAGCAAGTAATTAAACCTGCACTGCTTCTAAGATTAATATCAGTAAAGTCAGATCTTTGAAAGCTCTAATGTATTCATGAATCTCATCTTTCACTGTGTTAGATATTTAGGTAGCCCATGTAACCAAAAAGTAGACTGTTAATAACACAATCTATAAAGAGAGGTACTTTTTGAGTGTGGTGTGAGTTAAAGAAATAAAAGTCATTTAGACACCTCGATCAAGACTTGATTCTGAGGGCATCCTCCTCAACATATTTCCAGCAGTTTGGCAAAGTGCTCAGGGATGATTAGTAGCGGTGTATGGGAGGGAGGGATACGGTCAACCTAAATTGTAAAGTCTCCCCCCAGTGGCCACATACAAATAACAGGAAGAGTTGGGAAATGATCGCAGCTCCTGTGAGACTGACCAAAAGTAATTTATGCAGAATCTGGTAACTACAATGAAGAAATCAAATCTTTAATTCAATACTAGCACCATATCAGTGAAGAGACCTCGTATGCTTTTCTGCTCTTATGATATTCATAAATGTGAACACTATTTTTGGAAGGAAAGAATCTATAGGTTCTTTTTTCTCAGTACAATTTTTTAGGAATAATTTAATGATATCCTCAGCCCAGTATTTGTTTTATCTAAATGGACAGGTGTTCATTCCTCCGGAAATAAATAAGAGCACATCCCTTGCAAGTTAACTACACCTACCTGAAGTGATGTTCTGATACAAATTTAGTCACTTACTAAATGAACCACCTTGTTAAAGAAAATTATAACCAGTGCTAAAAACCTAATGTCTAATTTGCAAGACACTCTTTTTAAAAAACCACCTAAAACTAGGTAATTTATAATACAGCAAGTGACATAAAAAGTACAGCGCTTGGGGCTTCCCTGGTGGCGCAGTGGTTGCGAATCTGCCTGCCAATGCAGGGGACACGGGTTCGAGCCCTGGTCTGGGAAGATCCCACATGCCACGGAGCAACTAGGCCCGTGAGCCACAACTACTGAGACTGCACGTCTGGAGCCTATGCTCTGCAACGAGAGGCCGCGACAGTGAGAGGCCCGGTGCACCGCGATGAAGAGTGGCCCCCGCTTGCCAAAACTAGAGAAAGCCCATGCACAGAAACGAAGACCCAACACAGCCAAAAATAAATAAATAAATAAAATTAAAAAAAAAAAAAAGTACAAATGGCTCCTCTTGCCTCTTTTAACATTTATTTTCTCGGTGTTTTTATAATTAGGTAGTCTTTGACCGGCACTAACCCTGTATTATTTGTAACTTGCAATAATTTTCTGATGTTACTTTTAACAAAGCTTGGATGTCAAAAAAGTGAGGGGCATTTAATTAAAATCTCAGTTGTCTTCTGCTAACCATCTATTATTAAATGGTAAAGTATATAAAGGGATGGTAAATACTCAAACAACTTCAATTTTAAAAGCAGAATATAGATAACATACACGGAGTCTCACAATTATGATTTTCTTGGTTATCCCAAGCTAAAAAGAGGGGGTGGGGGGAGGAGGAAGAGAAGCAGGCTGTGTAGTCTTCTGGAACAATTTCAGCCTTAAATGAGACTCAGGAAAAATGCAAACTGCTCCCATGAATGTTTAAGAAAAAAATGATTCGTTTAAAAAAAAAAATCCAACAGTTGGCCTACAGAACAACAAAAAATGACGCTGTCTTATATAGAGCTACCAGACTTGCTTAAGCCCCTAATTTTTCCAGTGTTCATTTGATTTAGAATGTAAAAAAAGAAAAAATTCATTTTGAAATTCCAAGTGGAAAAGCAACTGAGTGGCATCAATTAGAAAAGGGCACACACACACACATCCCGGAATGTTTTTTTTTTTTTTTGCATAAAGATATTTAGTGTACAATCTCTATAGGACAAAAACAGAGCTATTAAAAATGTTGCCACTTGTATATTATGTAACCCTAGTCTAAACTAAAAGAAGCATAGACCTTAAAGAGTAATACATTGTGCAAACGTCTATTTAAACATGAATTTAAATACATGATAGATTTCAGATACAGATGACCTCAAAATGACACAACCCACAAAAGTTCTTTGTTTACTGTAATCAGGCCTCAGAACACATGACTATAATCAGGCCTGATACAATAATACCGTGAGGTCTGTTGTTTCACCTGCGTACCGCAACTATCTCCGCATTGGTTAACAGCGTGTTACCTCTCCTAAATATTCGGCATACGGAAGTTTCCCAACGACCATCTGAAAAGATTTCAAGGGAAGAAATGGCTGCTAAACCATACTCTCATTGAAGAGCGATTTAACGCACCTCCACTGTTCCGAGCCATATAACAAGAAGACCAAGTCAGGAAGCACAAAGTAAAATTCCAACCATCCCCAAAGACATGGAAAAAGAGTAAAACGTGGCTAGCTTGACCTTAACCGGCTGTTTATAAGTAATGCGGAGAATTTTCTGAGCTTCCCCATCAGCCTTCAATTACCTTCCTCGCCTGCCCCCACCCCCTTTTACGTGCCCCAACTGATGGAAGTTGAATGGATGTAATCTCCAGCCGTAATCCCAGGAGCTGGGGAGATTGAGACTAAACTCCCAAGAAAGTGTTAAAAAGTCCTTCTGCCAAAACACCCACCAACCAATCCACATCCTGTCATCACGCCGACCGTAAGATCCCTCCATCGACTCGCTCCTGGCCCTCCACCCCGCCAAAAAAAAAACCACCCAAAAAACCACAAACAAAAAAAGCCAGCACCTTTCTGGTTCCAGACCAACGTACTCAGAATCGGAAAGCACTGCCTCAGCCGCAAACGCCTCCGGAGCAGCGTGTGCTCGGCCCAAAACCACTCTGGCCAAACAACTGGAGTCTCGTGCCTCGGAAGTGGCAGCAGTACTCGCCGAAAGCCTCCTCCCCCAAGAACTCGGAGCTCGAGAGGCAGCCAGAAGCCGGCGGAGTCGCCCCCACTGGGGACCGACCCCGAAGGTGTCAGTCACGGCAACCGCCGTCCCCGGCGCGGCTCTCCATTCATGCTTTAACGCCACTCTCGCCGCAGAGGGTGCAGGCGCCCTCTCGGAGGGGGCCCCGCGCCCCCAGCCCCAGCCGCAGCCCTGCCCCAGCCCGGGCCGCGCCGGGGAGCGCGGGCGGAGAGCGGGGCGCGGCGGCCGGCAGCATGGGCCAGACACGTTGCCGCACCCGGCCCGCCAGCCCGCACGCCCGCAGCCCAGGAACCGGGGGCCCCGCAGAGCGCGCCCCTCCCGCGCGAGACGAGCCGAGCAGCCCCCGCCGCCCGCCCGAGCCCAGGTGCCGAGGGGGCGGGGCGGGCCGGGGTCCCCGCGTGGCGCGAAGCCTCAAGCAACAGGGCGCCCCCCGGCCGGCTCGGCGCGCGGCGAGACCGTTACCCGAGAGAGTGGGGGCCCCGGCAACTCACCGGCTCGCACCTCGGCTTCCTCCGCGCCGCCGTCGCTCCCCTCCTCCCGCCGCCGCTGTTCTTCCTCAGCCGCAGGCGCCGCCGAGCAGCCCCATCTACAAACTCGGGACTCGTAGTTGGGAACTGGAAATGCGGCTCTCACTCCCCTCCGCCTCCCTCTCTCTCCGCCTCCTCCGTCGCTCTCCACTCCGCCCGGCTCAGGTCGCCGACGCCGCCGCCACCACCGCGCGCGCGGCCAGCCTCCCCTCAGCCGCCCTTCTCCTCCGCCTCCGCCACTGCCTCCTCCTCCTCCTCCCCCTCCTGCTCCCGCTCCCGCCGCCGCCGCCGGGGCGCGCTCCCTCCCGGCCTCGCGCGTGCGCCGGACGCCGGGGAGTGCGCGCTCGGGAGCGAGGAGGCGCCGCCGCCGCGGGGAAGCCGGGCCCCGCCCCTCCGGCCGCGGCGCGGCGACCAGGTGGAGCCCCCTCCGAGCGCCCGCAGACGGCGGCGTCCCGGCCAGATGCGCCGCCCGCGCCCCGCCGCCTCTCCAGGGTCTCCCCGGTCCTGGCCCCGAGCCGCGCCCGCGAGAGGGTCACCAGACCCAATCCGCGCCGGGTCTTCCAGACCGAAATTGCCGCTGTCATTCAGCATTTACTGATGAGCAAGATACTCCCCCGGGCGTTTTCGGAAGAGGCTCCTCCCGGCCCTTACCAAGAGTTTAAGTTCTAAGAACCCACCAGTCGTGGGGCACAAAGGATAAATAGACCTCGAAGAAAAGCCTCTGAAAATCTCCCCCCTCCCCCTTCACACTCACACCCCTGATTCTGACGTGTGTATTTGGCAGATTCCATAGCTCTGACGATGTCCTTCACGAATTTTCTCCCGAAGGCCCAACCCGGCTGATTCACACGCTAGGAAATGGACGGACACTAGCTCTTTTCATAGCACCGGGTCTCCCGTGGAACTCCCAGGACACCAGTTGTTCAGATCCTCCCAAACATCTGGCCTTCCCAGACTTCGGAAGTGGGGACTGCCATCCTTTCCACCTCGACTCTGCCGAGAGCTTGGTGAACTGGGATGAGTGACCAGGTGTGCAGATGATGCGTTTTGACAGGAGCGCAGATTTAATTTTTCAGTTGAAAGAAACTGAGCAATGCAGTGCAGCAGAGTCTCTGGCTAGAGAAACACAGCAAGACAATCAGAGAACTTCTGATTCCCTTAACATCTACCTAATCCCAAGAGATCTGTGAACCCTCAGACCTGTGATGGGGGCTTTTGGCAAAGCTGTTCTTCCGAAAACTGAAGGAACTGTGGACGTGTTCTTTACATTTTACAAAATGTATACTGCAGTCTTTTCAAACCGTGAATGTAGAAAGTGCAAGTAAAACTTGACATGGGAGGAACGTCACGTCAGGTGGCTTCCTCTATGCAGCCTTTCCTGGCTTCTCTTGGGCACAGTTGCACTGTTCTGCACAAACCAGGCATTTGATAAATGTTTGCAACATGGCCCTTTGGATTCAGAGATGGAGTTTCAAGCTGTACTGTGTCCGGCCCCCCGCCGACCCCCCCCCGGGCCCCCCCTGCCGGCCCCCGGCCACCCAATCTCTGTGAGTGTGGTTAGCACAGAAGGGAGGGAGAGAATGCTTTGGGTGAGGTGTTTAAGAAGGCCCAGCCCCCAAAACAATGATTTTTCTCTTAGCCTCAACCAAGCATCAAAGATTAATTTACTTTTCCGTTAGGATCATTAATTTTGCAAACCAACATGCAGGGGGAGTTTGTAGCCTATTAATTTAGAACCTTCTTTCCTGGAACAGCAAACCTGAGGAAGGGAAATTGGAAGCATTTAAGGACACCTGAATGTACTAAGGGATACAGAGTAACTGTGGACACGTGTTGAGCCCCCCTCCCTTGTAGTCAGGCCAGCTGGATGAAATGAAGTAGCAAGTGCCCCATGCCCAAGAGTGAGGCGAGGCGGGGGTGCAGAAGGGAAGAATGTGGTTTCTCCTCTCAGAGAATCAGCAAAACTTTCAGGTCTTCCTTTTCCTCCTCCTTGCTTCCCAGACCCATTAGCTTCCCACGGGAGACCCGATGGCTCATCCCTGCTGCACCCTACCCAGACCTGCCAACTTCGATTCTCTTCTTCCTTCTGACGCTCAACCTCAGGACACCTCCCTCCTACCCAGGGAGTGCCCTGAGCTCCTCTGAGGGAGAGGGGATGAGTGTCATTTCTGGTGTGTTCCTGATCCCTTACAGTATGCTTTTATTTTCTCAAGGGTGTTCTGGAAGCAAGGTACTAACCTTCTACTCCACCCCCAGTCCCTGAAAATAGGATGAAGTTTACTGAGGAAGCTTTGGGGAGGGAGAGATAGGGGAGTCTCTGCCCCTCAAATCACAACATGTAGTCCTCCCTGACTTACAGCTGGGACCAGTCCTAGCCAACTCCCTTATCCCTGCATGTACCAGGGACCCAGCATTTGGGAGCAGGAATATAGGAACAATTATCTTTCATTTACAGTTCCAAGTCTGTTCTTTAATTAATGACAGCTATTACATGGAGACTTACCATGCTTGTAAGACTCAGCCTCATCCTCAGAGCCAGAAAAAAATGGTTTTGCTCCACACCTGCCTTCAATTGCTTGTCTTCAGGATGCTCTTGGTAGTGAAGTTTCTCTTTCAGTGCCTATATTTTATCAAATATGATATATTATAAAACACTACCTTTTATAAATAATAGTGCCACTTTATGACATTCTGCCCTTCCTCTAAACTTTAAAGGTGGGACATGCCAGAATAAATTTAAAGTGACTTAATATGAACTTTGGAATTCTCATCGTTGCTTGCCAGCCCACCTTTCTGAGAGGTCATCATTTCTGAGACACTACCCATCCATTTCCCATACCTGTTACAAATTCTTTGTTCCAAGAAAGTGGAATGTTATGATTGAAAACGATGGGGAATCTTTCTTTTAGTGTCCTTAATGGTTTGGCTTTTCATTTTCTTCAAGGTTACTCTAAAAGGATCATAATTTTGCCACAGACCAATATCTCTCCTAACTGTAACTCAATTTAAAGTCTGAATTTTGATTCTTAATTCCAGAGCATCTATCATTGGCTTTATTTCTGCCTTCAAATATAAACAAAATCTTCTATACTTTCAATATGATTTTTTTTTCTCTCTCTCTCTCTTCTGAGTTGCTTTGGCACTTCAGAAATTGAGAATTTTGCTAATAATAAAAGCCCCAAATCTTAGCAGGTCCTACCTGTTTGTTTTTCAACTAATCCATCCTAATAAGATCGGCAATGCTCCTGGAATATAGCTTTGTGAAAAATTGCAACTGACATGTACCACAAAGTCCAACCAAGCTTTCCTCCAGAATACTTTATTTAGCTTCACCCCTTTTATCTCTGTTCACAAAGCTAGGTCAGATACCAATTTCCAGCCTCCTTGCTAACCTTTCTAATTCTAGTCTCTCTCTTGCTCGCTTGCAGTTTTCCCTACACTTAGAGCAGTACTTCTCACTTTGGGCTGTTTATTGGAATCATCCAGAGAATTTAAACAAACAAACAAAACAAAGAAAATAAAAAACATTAAAAAAACCACTGACGGCCAGGTCCCAACTCTATAGCTTTCACCGTTCTGCCCCATAGCCTAGGCACCAGGATTTTTCAAAGCTCTCCAGGTAATTCTAATATGCAGCCAGAGTTAAAAACTACTGAAATGAGTCATCTTCCAAACAACATTTTATACCAAGTCTTCTCAGAATATTGGGGTGGCTCCAAATTACCTCAAGTAATCAAATTAAAGCACCTAATCCTGTGCTGTAAGACTCTTTGCCAATTGACTAGAATAGTCCCCTTTCAAAACAACTTAAATTTATCTCCTTCCTAAAGCTTCCCCAGATTAGTCTCACCTGGCTGCCTAAAGATCACTGTTCCCAATTCTCTGAACATTCCAACTGGCACTGATTTACAAGCCCTTGGACCACAGTTGATTGTGCGTATTATTGTTTTAATCTAGCTTTCATAGATATCTGTCAGAGGTTTACTTGTAATCTAAATCTCTCTGAAGTCCCACTAGGTTAACAGACAATCTCAAAATAAACAGAAATGTTATTCTTAGCAGCACTTTCTCCTACCCACCAGAAAGAACATTCCCTGACACAAGGGCAGTTCATTTTTTTTCAGTCACCACAATTAAAGCCAACAGTTGTAAGAATTTGCATGTTTGGGTTTTTTTTCTTGTTGTTGTTTCTTACAAAAATTAAAAACAGCCTGTATATCTCGGTTGATCTCCCTGACTGTCCTTTCCACCATTCATTTACTTTAGGCATTGGAGTTTGGCTTCCACACCCCCCTCTCTCAACTGAAACTACACTTTACTGCTGCCACAACTGACATTTTCATTCATGTGTTTATTCATTCATTCACTCATTTATCAGTGGTAATTGCTGGTAATAAAATAATTAATAATACCAAATTACCCTTACCTAATGGTGGAGAATAATAAACAATTAAATTATCACATGATAAATGCTATGTCAGGAGTCTTAACCAGACACAATGGAATCCTGGCGGGGTGCGTCTTTGCTTAGTGTTCAAGCAATCTAACTTCTCTGCAGTGTCTGAGGAGGTTAGCCTCTCCACCTTTTAAACCTCTCCTTTCCTTCTATTTCCCTGACACTTTACGACCCAGGACCGCCTTCTACTTCTCTGATTATTCCTTCTCTGCCCTCTTAACTTGTGTCATCTTCTCCCACTTCCTAAATGAAAATGTTCCACTTAAGAATGGAAGAGATTTTTGAGGGAGAAAGTGTAGACAGAGAAGAGACCACTGTTTCTCTCAAGAATCTCATGGACCCTTAGGGTTCTATCTTCAGTGCTTCCACATCTGTATCTACAGTTCTACTCTCCCCTGAGGCATGTTTTCAACTTCCTGTTGAATATCTCCATCTGGATAACCCAGTCACAGCTCAAATTAACGTCTAAAATAAAATGTATTGTTTCTACCCCCCTGCTCTATCCCTCCTGCAGGTTTCCCTTGTGCCTCTTTTACCCTCTCCCTAACGGATACAGCCTGCACCCAGGTCTCTTGAAATTTGCCTTTTCAATGTCATTCATAGGAGGGGGTTCTCTTGTTCATTTCCTCTGGCCCTATAGAAAGTCTCCTTGTCCAGTCCCATGTGCATCTGAATGCCAGATGTCAGTCATATCATCCCTGCCTCCTCACTGCCCATGGGACTCTATTCACAAGGTCATTCACAACAATCTTCAAGACTCCCCTGCCCCCATGTGGGGATATTACACATCAGTCATATCTTGCACCTTTACATTTCCACCCCTCTGTTTTGGCAGGAATGCCTTTCCCATCTCTGCTGGCCCAAATCCAAGCTTTTATGCCCATCTCACATCCTCCTTTTCCACTACGATTTATCTGCTCCACCTTAAACAGAGGCAACTGTTTTCATTTGAATTCCTGTAACATTTTATCTCTTACAGCCCTTTATCTATTCTGCTTCACAATAGCATCATTTGTCTTTGAATATTTATCTTAACACTCTTTTCACCACAACTGCCAGCCCCATCTCCTACTTACTTGCAGATAAGAATCCAGGGTGCTGTGTACAGGAATGCTTGGCAAAATACTACTCATAGTAGGGGCTCATTTATTGAAACAGATAAAGTTGTTAGTTGGTGGACTTCTAAAATTAAAGATAATTAAGTGGAAAAAAATGTTGCTAATTAGAAGTGAACTCTTGCTCTTGTATACAAGCTACAGCTGAGAAGCTCTTCCAAGGGCAATCAGATTTCAGGCAGGGACCCTAATTGAGCTACTGGAGTTTAACAGACAGCAGCCAGCTGCTATATCTAATTAACCCTTTGGGAGTCTCATTTCAAACTGGCTTCCAGATTCCAGCTCTCCTATTTATATACGAGCTAAAAAAAATAATAGCAGTTCTACTCAGGCATCAAAAGTAGATTTTAAAATATATGAAAACAGAAAAAAATGAAAGATTGTGAATATATATGGTGTCAATATGGTATCCTAGGCTCATTGGATAGGCAGAGAGGCATGAAGTCCTGGAAGGCAGAGGTCTTTATGAGGAGTCTTATGGCATTATAGTAAAAAAGAGTGTCTGAATAGCCATTAAGCACAGAAGCAAAGGATAAAACTCTCTGAGTCTGATGCTCTTCCAGAATACTGGAGGGCAGACTTGAGGGCAAAACCAAGTGAAGAGAGTGCATAGTAGGCCCCTAAGACACTTTTGTTACACAAATGAATGAAACATGATCAGGATACTGGGAACAAAGATGAAGTAGAGGGGTGTGTGTGTGTGTGTGTGTGTGTGTGTGCGTGCGTGTGTGTGTGTGTGTGTGTGTGTGTGTCGGGGATAGTCAGGGCAAGCTGTTTTGTCTGTTAAAAAATAAAAATCCAGGAACTTGATGGCCCATTCTAAAGTGATGCCATCTTCATGGTAGGGAGTAAAGGGCACTCCATTCCTCTTTAAAGTATCAGCTGTTTATAAATATGAAAGACCAGGTCTTTTAAAAATCCTGCTTTGATAATAATAGTGAATAATAACAATTATCTATTGTGCTCATGCCTATGTGGCAGACAGTGTTTTATGTCCTTTATATCCTATTTGAGTCATTAGTTTCATCGCCACTTTACAAATGAGGAAACAAGCAAAGAGGGGTTAAATTAACCTGCCCAAGGCTCCATAACTATGAAGTGTTCAAGTCAGTTCAAGTGCAAAGCTCCTGCTCATTCCCACACTTCATACACAGGGTGCTTTGTAACTCTCAGGTCAATTCAACCGGAATGAATTATAGTGCAAGTCACCACAATTAAGGGTTCTCCATAACATGTTATTTAACTCAGACTCATCACCATGATTTTCAAACTTACTGCATATTTTAACAATGTAGGATTTGTGGAAAAGCTATGTTTGTAGTTTTTGTTACAGTAGAACTATATTATAGAAAAGTGCACATTTTTTCTGAACTTGTCTTTCAAGAAATAAAAAAGTGATAAAATAGTAAATAAAAAACACATTTTAAAAGAGTAAGAAAAGAGTTTCTTTTACTCATTTAGTAGTTCACAGTCATTATTTAGCTGTCAACACATTGCAGTGACAGTTTTGTAGCACGGGGACTTACTAAGTGAAAAAGGAATGGAGAGCATCAGTTCAGCTTCACTATGTGTAAATCCACTTCCCTACCAGGAAAGAATAACATTAAGAGTAAAGGAAATACTTTTAAAAGACAACTTATATAAATTATCTACAGCAGGGCATTGCAAAAATTATTACTCTAGTTTTTTTCCTCACTGTCAGTTAACTTCAATTTCCTTAGAAAACATGATGGCTGTAGAGATGCACTCCCCAAATCTGCTTTTAAGGAAAGACTTGTTGCCCCAGCTGCAGGAGAGCTGTCAGAAGAACTCCAGCTGTCAGTCCTTTGGGGATCACGTCAGCTGCAGAAAACCCACATGCCCAAAGATGTGCCCCAAGCCCTTCACAGGTTGGTCCACATTAAATGACAGATGGAGCAGGGGCATGTAAAGGCCCAGCCACTTCAGCCTATGTAGCAAGTCTGAGAGGCCATTTTAGCTCCAGAGTCCCCCATGGGGACAGCTGAGGCTGTTATTCAGGCCTGTGTCCCATATTGATTTCTCCCCCTGCCAAATCTTACTTGCCTTCCTTTCACGGGTGTTCATCCAAGTATACCTACTGTACTGAACACACTGAACTGTCTCAGAGTCCACCTTTCAGAGAACCCACCAGGTGACACAGGAAAGGCTTTGATTCATACATCATATGTTTCTTTACCTTAGGGAGAAAACATAATCAAGTCATATGCTAATGCAATTGTTTCAACGGAGGTTCATGGCTGACTCTGAATCTATTCAATTATTTGTATGTGTATTTTGTCTGTCTGTATTTACATTGTATGAATGTCTTCTATCTACATGGATAACCACTTTGCATGTTGCTGTGAGGGAATACAACTAGATGAAAGAGACTTGGTTGACTTAGAAGAGCTTACAATTGATGATGGATGCCTATTATTTTTATCTAACCAGTATTCCTTCCCCTCTCTTCCTCTGGGAAAATGTCTCCCTCACTACTCATTGCACTGGATTCTGGTGGGGCTGCTAATCATGGTACGCTTCCCACACTCTCAAATCATAGGAGTGGCCATGTGCCCCAAGCCTGGCCGATCAGAGGACTTCATCCTCTCAGTGATTGGTCCAAGAAGTAGGCATATTACCTAAATCAAGAAAATTTTGGATTTTTTAAAAAAATATATTACAGCAAAGAGAAAGATAATTTTTTTTCTTTCCTCAAATCAACACTTGGAGAAACTCAGAAAAGGAAGATTTAGTCACGCCTGAGGTCAGCCTTACTTCTGGGTGTTTCTGGTTACATAAATTCATGAGACACTTTTTGAGTTGGGTTTCTATCAAGAGTTCTGACATACATAATCTGTTTGTGGGAGAAGTTATGCATCTATTAAATGTTAAGCCACAATACAATCAATATATGCTTATATGGTACAGTTAGGTAAATAATTATGAAGATACTGACTAATTGTGTGTACTTAACACTTATCAGATTAACTCATTTCAATTTTTTTAAAACTAAGAAGTGATGATTATAATTTATCTCATTCTAAGTCCATATATAATTCTCACAAGTTGAATACTTAAAATATATTGAAGTGTATCATTGCAACCTACACCAATTGCCCAATCAAATATTTCCATTTACATATTTCAGAATTAAGTCATTATGCTATTTATATAATGCAGATAATATGGTACAAAAGAAGAGATGAGAATCAGAAAGCTCTAGGTTATATTTCTGAATTCACTACTTATGAGCTGGGTAACCTTGGGTAAGTTATTCAGTAGATGAGAACTTTCCTTTCCTCTTCTGCAAAATGGGTGTAATAGGCCTAACTTGCAGGATGTTTTAAGGATTATGAATTAAACCTATGAAATGCCTGATACAGTTGCTTGCTCAGAGAAGAGAGTATTATGTATTAGAGAGTATTATGACTACTATTATTTTCACAATAGTTGTAGAAGAGCACATGGCCATTTGCTAATTATCTTTAGTTCATAATTAAGAGCTAAGAATGCTCTTAATTAGATTATCTTTCCTCTCAAAGAAGATAAATTTTTCATTGTATCTACTATTGTCAAACATTTATCTGGAAGTTCTAGCCAGTGCAATGAGAAAAAAAAAGAAAAGAGATCTGGTATTAATACAGGAAGAGAGACACAAAGTTATCATTATTTACAGATGATGAAATTGTCTCTTTAAATGACCAAAGATAATCAACTAAAAGAGCTAACAGAACTAAAAGGAAAGACTTGAAAGATAGTCAAATCTGATCAAAACTTATAAAATGCAATTGGTTTTCCACAGACATAATAACAAGATAGAAAATTAAACTGAAAAAGGCATATCCTATTCATGATAGCAACAAAAATGTGTCATACCAGAAACTGAGATATAAGACCATGGTAATTTAAACATACAGCATTGGAGAAAGAATAGATAGATGAATGGAACCAAGAGTCAAGAAATAGATCCACGTATATATAGAAATTTGGGAATGCAAAAGTTATTACTTATAATTGATAAAGTTTGAAAAAAATGGTGTGAAGATAATTGGCAAAACATTTAAAAAATACCTTCCAAAAAATAAATTCCAGATGAACTGAAGATTTAAATCTAAAAGATTAAACCATATAAGGAATGAAAATAAAATACACCATTATAGCAAGACAGAAACTGTACCAAAAGACTAAAAACTGTGACTGCATGACATTATTTGGAGAAGAGGATGCCATAAAATAAGTTGAAAATCAAATGATAAATTTAGAAATAAAATTGAAAGCCATGACAAAGTCTTGAGTCCTCATATATAAAGACTATATAAAAATCAGTATAAATATAAACAACCAGATCTAGTTTAAATTAATAAATAACAAATGAAAGCTTGATTGAATCCATATTCTTTAGGATTTACCTTGTACACTTGATAATTTATGAAAATTAATGAAAGTGTCAATAAAATAGGATCCAGTTGCTTAAATTATTCCTTAAATTTAATACTTTAAAAGTATCAGAGAACTTTTTTTAATAGAGGATTATTTGAGTGAACTTGATTCTCAAAGTATAGAGATTGTACTTGTTTAATTAAAGCATTTTACATGGTACCTAGCAGGGTGCCTCACACAAATGGGTGTTTAATGATGATGATGTAGTCTATAATAATGTTCACACAATATGTGAAATATTTTGTAATCATGTGGACTTCTTTATGACAGCAAACATGACTGATTAGATCAATATCATTTGCATATCATTATGGGCTTGATGTGTTTTTGTTCTCTTCTTACATCTTAATGATAGTATGCTAAAAGAATATTAGCAAGAATATTAGCAGAATTATGACAATGTTTTTCATATTATATCCTTTATGGGATTCTATGAATAGAAAAAGCAGCGAGGTCTTATGAGATGCTACTATACAAATTATGAGTACATATTGCTTTGAAAATACTGTGCTATGATTTTTTTTTAACCCAACTAGAGTATAGGCTACTTGTTGGCAAAGGCTTGATTTCTACTCCTTTCCTGGTAGTTATTTGCACCAAGTAGGTGCTTACTAACTTAACCAATTCAACTAATATTTATTTCAAGTAGCTAATATTTCTGTCAGATAATATGCTGGGAACTTGAGTATGAAGGTGACTAAGAAGGTGTGGTTCTTGTCCTCATGGAGCTCATAGTCTAGACAGGGAGACAATTAAACAAGCAAATATATTAGATTCAACACAGGTGCTCCTTAGGAAAAGTCCAGCTGCTATGGGAGCACATAATAGGAGTTCTGAGCACACCTACTGTTATCTCAGCATAAGAGAATTATTTTCAGTCCCTAGCAAACTATCTAAATTATTTATTGTATAGTAACTATGTTCTAAGTACTATGCTAGTCGCTTTCATTTCATTTTCAAAATATATGTGTATTTTGAGAAATATATAATTATCTTTAGTTTATGGGCAAGGAAGCTGTAAGTCAGATTGATATAGTATAGTGGTTGAGACATGACCTTAGGTGATATAGTGTAGTGGTTGAGACATGGCCTTAGAGTGATGTAGTACTCTAATTTTTAAACATGATATAGTGTAGTGGTTGAGACATGGCCTTAGAGTGAATCCTGGCTCTGCCATCAATGCACCGAGTAGATAAGTTCCTTGATATCCTTAGGGATCAGGTGCTTCCATCTATAAAAATGGAGATAATGGTGAGCATCAATTGAGTTAATATATATATAAATAACAGCACAGGGCCAGGCACATGGCAAAGGCTAACTAAATGGTAGCAAAAAATAAAAAAGGCCACAGAGCTATTTATTAATTCACCAAAATACTTATTCTTTATTTAATACCTAGTATGTATTGGCAGAAGTACTGTGTTGATTACATACCATAAGAACAGTCCTTTTGGCCCACAAACTTTTCAGCGGTATGGAAATATTTGAGATCTGAAAAAGTTCACTACTGGTTCCAAAAAAATGAAAAGAAAAAACATGACAAAATGTAAAATAAGTTATTAAATATCTGCAAAATGTTATTGTTAATTTAGTATTTCATTATATTTAAAAGTAATTTCTAGGTCAGATTTCCCACGCTGGGAGAATTATGATTATGCTTAATGATTGCCTAGAAATCATTGCCCTTTGAGAATTAACCACTCATTTGTAGCTAAATAATTTTAAAAGCAAAATTATAAAATCCTTGCAAAATATCAGAGCAAAAGAGTAATATTAATTGTGTGATGTGAGTTCATTTTCATATATGCAATATAAAGTGTGAGGAGGTCTAGAAGAGTTGAAGTTAATGGTTCTATTTGTTAGGTGTTGGCTCTGTAAAGACACCTAGTATGTGATCTCAATTCTCAATGACCTCAGAGTCTGGAAGAAAAATGGACATACAAATAAGTAACATACCACCATGTTATAAAGGGTGTAATCACGTTTTATATGAAGTATAGTAGTGATTTAAAAAAAGGAGGTAAGATCAATTACGTAAATAATTCAGAGAAAATTTCTTAAGATGCTTAAGGTGGGGCTTAAGGAATAAATAGCAAGGAGCTGTCAGGTGAACAGGGTTGGGGAAAGAGAAGGATACTTGCCATGGGGACCAGACTTGGGAAGTCAGGAAGGCATGAAGCTGCTGGGTGTGTTACGAGGAGTGTGCATACTTCAGGAAGCATCTAGAGGGGGAAACAAAGGAGATGAGCCCTGTAAAGGCAGACGGAGGACAGTGCCTGGAGCACCTCTGCTGTGGCTTTGTCCTGCCAGCAATGCTAAGACCTTAATTGCTTTCAAAAAAAAAATCAGATTTCTGGTTCAGAAAGGCTTCTCTGGTGATAGAGTGGATGTTCTTTTGGAGAACAGGGGACCCATGAGCAAACACTGATCAAAATCAAAGAACTAAAGATTGAGTAGGGAAGGAAACCCATATTTGTTGAAGACCTAGTGGGTGGAGCAGCCTGTTAAGCCTCTCACATACGCTATCTTATTAACCCACAAGGCATGCCTGCGAGATGGAGCCGATTCCCATTTTAAAGAGGAGGAAGCCTCAGAAATGTCAAGTTATTGTTCCAGTGTCAGGCCGTTAATAAGCAGTGGATGTGAGTCAAGAACAAGTCTCTCTGGTACCAAATCATTTGTGTATTCATTTCCATACCACGCAGCCTTTCCAGGGGACAGATCCTAAGGGTTTGAATTAAGGCAATAACAACAGGGATTAGAAGAATGGACAGGTTTGAGAGATGTTGCGATGACATGGTCTTCTAGATTTTGTGTCTGGATGTGGGGAATGAGGAAAGGGTCTGGGATGACTCCCAGCTGTGGGAAAAACGTGGAAGGATGTAGAAGAGCTTATCTGGGGGTAGAACAAGGGATTTCAGAAAAACATAGTGGAAATGACGGGGAAAGTGAGCAGCCCTGGCAAAGCAGTCTTTGGAGAGGAAGCACAGAGAAGGGAGGATTGAAGATTAAGCCCTCGGGAGCTTGCATTTATACAGGGATGATGAGGATGAGAGGCATGGTGGTATTAGCTGGCTTTGAGGTCTGACTTGCATAATATTTTTGTTTTAAAACAAATATAAATCTCAGAAATGGAAATTTGGTTTGCTACTTAAAAAGGAAAAAAACCCACTTTGTAGCTCAGAGAAGAGTTTGACATCCCATTCGCCACAGAGATTTTTACAAAGTAGTTACCGAAGCAGAAAAGAATGGACCCTCTCCCAGTGCTCAGTCAGAACCAGATGTGGGCCAGTGACCTCAGGAGAATCTCAGGTGTTCAGGGAGCCATGGAGACCTTCTGGAAACTCAGTGTCTGGACACAGTCTTTCTCATTTGGCCAGGTCTTGGGTGGGGACTGCTGAGTGGGGACAGGTACACTAGAGAAAATTTGCTCACACTCTTCAATTTATCTTATTGTCTCATATTAGTGAAAGTTATTAGATTAGAAAAAGGATGAAGTAAATCAATTCAAATTGGTTGTTATATTAAGGAATTCCAGTGTTCTCACCTATTGTTATAGACTAGAGCAGCCATGAGCCTCACCTTGGAACTTGTTAGAAATGCAAATTCTTGGGCCCTACCCAAGACCACTGGATTAGAGTCTAGTTCCTTTCTGCGAAGAAAAGGGTACAGTAACATGCATGTCTCAAAGCACTACCTACCCCTCTTCTCTCTCTATGACCCTTCTTTCCCCCCAGTTTTTTTTCCTGAAAATTGAAGGATCATATTTCTTCCCTCAAGTCTGAGAGATATTCAGAATGTGTCCAACACATTTTGTGATGTTATCCTTTGGAATTAGGAAGAATTAAAAAGGTAGTGGATGTTGAGGTGGGAGAGGCCTTTCTAAGCTACAAACCAGAACAGAAGTTAGAAAATGAAATTATCAACCACATAAAATTTTAAAACTCTTCAACTTCAAAACTCAGTAAATAAATTAAAATGCAAGGTATAAACTGAAAAATAGCTGTACCATATGTGGCAGACAAAAAGTCATTATATACTTTATTTAAAAGGAAAAACCCTTACAAATAAGAGAGGAAAAAAATAGCCACCCCCAATAAAAAAATGGCCAAAGCATAGACATGAGAAGGAAATTCACAAAAGATGAACTGCAGAAGCCAGTGAGTTTTTGATCTCATGAGAAATTTTAAAAATATATATATTAAAACAAGAAACCAATTTTCACCTACAAATTGGTTTAAAAATTTTAATAATAAATACATAATGTTGTTGAGGTATGAGAAAATAGACATTATCATAAACTGCTTTTTAACATATAGGTTGGTATAACTCTTTCTGATAATGCATTAAAAGTCATGAAAACATGCATGATCTTTGACCCAAAAAGAAGATCATGTTGATCTGAAAAGAATTCATCCAAAGGAAATAATCATAGATATACACAAACATTTGTCTGTAAAAATATTCATCTTTGTGTATTTATAAGAAAGAAAAATTGAAAACAACCTAAACTCTAACAATAAGTTGGAGGTTTATTAGACAATAAATTTTGTGTCCCTAAGTTACTGGGCAGCTTTGAACAACTATGCTGTAGATGAAAGTGTAATAAAATAAAATCATGTTTATAACATACTATTAAATAAAAAATCACCTAATAAGAGAATGTGAGTAGTATCCCAGCCTTATAAAAATATACTTGTGTATTTCTATATCTCTATCTCTATCATCTATAAGAATGAAGAAGTAGAATGTCTTTGAAGGCAAGGACTTTGTCTAATTCACAGTGTAGCCCCAAAGTTTACAATAGTTGCTGGACACATAGCAGAGACTCGAAAATATTTGTTTGTTAAAATGTTAACAATCTTATTTCCTTCATATTGGTGAGTTTAAGGCGCTTAAAGATTTGTTCTTTATGTGGCTCTATATCTTCAAAACTTTCTACGATAAATTTGTGTTCCTTTTTAAGTCAGAGAAAGAAAATACATTCTAATTTTGAAAAAAATATTACTGGATAAAATTAGCTACCTATAGACAGAACCTAAGAGCTAATTGTCAATATGGGGCTCATGAAATTTAAACCACCCAATTCACTCAAGGTGAGCTGGGCAGTGCAGTAGGAAATGTGGCAAATATGGGATTATAATTCAGGAAATTTAGGCCCATTCAGCTGCTTTGTGCTGCCCCTGGACTCTGATTTTAAAACTTTTCCACCAAGTACCCTAAAAGAGAGATCTCAAGATTTTTACTTTAAGGATGAAATTACAATTCATTCAAATTTTGTATTGTGCTTCATAATATACCCAGTTTGTTTCATATAAAATATTTGAAATTGTTTACCATCAAGGAAGATTGATTCTCTGGAAAATTCTCCATGTTATTCTAGGGCTTGTGTGCCCACTGGTGCTCCTTGCAGGGACTTCAGGAGTGTTGTTTAGGCAAGTGTGGGAACAGTGTTAGCAAGCAAGATTAGCAGTCTGGTAAGGTGGAGTCAAAGCGACAATTTGTTAGCAGGTGTTCAGAAGAAGGGTAGGTTGACTAATTGACATCAACGTGCCATCTGCTTGGCAGGTGTACCTCCCCAGTGAAAAATCTCAGGGTGAGGATTAAATGAGATATAAAGTATTGAGTATGATGTCTGACATGCAGTAAGCTCTCAATAAATGCTAGCTGTTATTAATTATTATTACCAGAGAGAGTTTTCACACCCAGATATCACTACCACTTACATGATCAATCTAATTACTGTTACTCTGATTCAATGTGCACCAAGCCACATTCTCATGTAACTACCCAGGCAGATTTTTCCCACCAGGAGGGGATAATCAAAATAACTTCATGTAGCCATATTTCTCTTTGCATATGAATACATGAGTCAGTCCTAAGATACTGGACATCTCTTCATGGGCAGCACAATCAAATTCCTTTGCCCATGGAATGGTGAAACAGACCTTGGAACGTGGTGATTTTATCAAGGTAAGGCTGCCCCTTGAGGCATATCTGGACCATGGGTCTTTCCTAATCAACAGTCGTAGCTTATTTCCCTAACTACCATTAACAGGAGTATAATTTTCAAGTAGGTCCCAAATTCCCTAAAGCAGGAGATTTCATGGCCCACAGTAAAAAATACATTTTATAATGTGACCCAGAACATACATTGAAAGTTTCATGAAACAATACCTACTCTTATTACATTAATTACCTAAAACCAGAATTATAGGCCAACAGCCACTGTCCTGGGATCCATAGATGAAAACTAATTGTGCTTTCCTGCTTGGTCTATATTTTCCTCCCTCTCTGTTCATTCCATTGCCCAGTCTGAACTTCCTTGGTCTATGACTTACTCATATTCTCCTCCTCCACCTATGACCCCTGTCCAGCCTTGAGCTCTCAACATCAATATGAGCTCACCTACTTCTTATAATTACAGCAACTGTTAGTCTTGCTTGGATTTTTCAGGACAATTTTAATACTTTATTCTATGATCCCTGGCTTTGGATAAGAATATATGTTCATTGGTCTAAGTCCTCTTGTTTTCCCTGGCCCCCTAAATTCTGACCTCAGCTTCATCCAGAGGACGTATAGTGACTGAGGAACCTTTTCTCCATATTAAATGTCCTCATTCACTCACTTATTGTACCAGGCACTGTTCTGTAGGTCACCAACTTCAACTTGCCCACACTTTGTCAGTTCAGCCCGCCTCCATCTTCCAAAGAGAACTGTCTCTATCTGTTCTAAGAGGGAGTAAGCCCTTTGCTTAATTCTTGGTGTGTGTTTGAGCTATTTTATGAATGACTAGTCAATGCTTTCCTGACAGTCACAGACTATCCCCCGATATGGTTCTCTTTTCATCCTGATGATTACTTTCTTGTAGACACAGAGAAGTAATTTCTGGAGTCAGAGAACTATGGACTCAAATCCTTGTGCTGCCACATAGGAGCTGTGAACATCATTACCTTATTTGTAACCTCATGAGAGTTTTGCAAAGATTAAATAAAATAAATAAAAATTATACTATACTATTTAAATGCTTAGTGAGGCATCTAGCACATAATAGGTGGTGAATAAATGTTAATCCATTCCACTCACTTTTTTTCTAGTTAGTAATGCATGAGGAAAAGATAGAGTGTGGTAGCATGGTAATGTTAGCTGGTTTTAAATGCTTACACTGTGCTAAATACATCATGTACTTATCTGAGCTAATCTTAGAACAACCCAACAGGGTTCCTTATCATTTTACAGATGAGGAAAGTTGAAGTCCAAAAAGATTAAAGAGATGGCTGAGGTCACAAAATTAGTAAGGTGCAGAGCTATATGTGAACCCCCAAACTAGAAAGATGTTCAAACTTCTGACCCCATCATGGCATAAGATCCACTGGGGGTCAGAATTCTTTACAGATTAAAATCAGATTGCTTATTGCATACACAATTAAATTTCTTGCCTCTCCCCAAGATGAGGATTCTAGGCTTCTTCCAATTATCCTCCCACCTCCATTAGCTTAGGACCATTTGGGAAAGTCTTGGGCATGAAGTAGTTGGAAGGAGCTGCTAAAGGTCATAATAAAAGAGTTATGAACCACTTGACCATTTTGTTTGTTTGTTTTTTACTCACCATTTTGCACAGTTCTGCAGCTGTCAGTATTAAATGTTCTGAACTGACTCAGCCAAGGCCAAGCGAATGGGGGCTCTGTCTGGGCGTTTAGTTTACTGCTTAGCTCACAGAGCCACCTGCCTTGATGTTACAGCTTCTCAAACACATTTTTGTCAATTCCAAAGGCCATTAGGTTAGTATGTGCCTAACCGCAGTACATCTCTTTGTTTTGGATAGTAACCAGTGCTTTTCCAGCTGTTCATTTTTCTATCTTCCTTCTTTGTTTCCCTACAGCTTGAGCTTTTGAGCTTTTAGCATTCATCACTTTTTTTCCAAGCTGTTAGACCAAATCTAGAATAATCATTCTAGCATTTCAGAGGACTTGGCTTTGTCCATTTTCAGACTTATGTTAAATCCTGAAAGAATAGCTTGCTATAGAGTACTCTTTAAAAATATATCTATATCTATTTACATCTATCATCTATCTATATCTATATCTATCTCAGAATTTAACATCTGAGAAAACATAGTTTTAATTACCTCCGTTTAATACATGCATCTATACATTTTTCTTATTTCATTGAATTTATTTTTTGAATATGTAAAGCATGTCCATGATTCCAAAGGCAAAACTATACAAGATAGGTTCAGAAAGGTCTTGCTTTCCAGCCATCTCCTCCACCCTGCTTCCTCCCTCCCTTTAGATTTAATAATTTTATGCTTTTAAACCATTTAAAAAGTGTACTATACATACAGTGAAATACTCACATCATGATCATACAGCTTGATGATTTTTCATAAACTGAATATACCCATGCACCCACTTTGTAGAATATTTCTAGCACCCCAGAAATTGCCCTTATGCCCTTTCCACTCCTATGCCACTCTTCCCTCCAGAGATGACCACTCTCCTGACTTCAGATACTAGGTTAGTTTTGCCATATGTAGAACTATATATAAATAAGATAATGCAACAATATATTTATTTATGAGATCCATCCATGTTGCTGTGTGCAGTAGAAGTATTCACTTTTTCATTGCTGCTAACGTATTCTATTATATTAAAAGACACATACAAGAACGTTCAAGAAGCATTATTTGTTAAAGCTAAAAACTAGAAACCCTTTTCTCCATCAACAGCAAAATGGATAAATAAATTATGGTATACTATATATGCATCTTAGTGCACATATGTATTTCTGGTGGGTACATTCCCAAGAGTAGAATTCCTGGGTCACGTGGTATGTGTGTGTTCAGGCTTTCGTATATATTGCCAAAGAGTTTCTAAAAGTGGATGTTCCAATTTACACTTCATCCAGCAGTGTATGAGTTCTATTTGTTCTTCATCTTTGCCAACATTGATAATTTCTGTCTTAGTAATATTATCTGTTCTTGTAGGTATCCTACTGTACTTCTGTTTTTCCCTGATGACTAATCATTTGTACTAGTGTTTGGTTTATTCTTCTATTAATTTTTGCAAAAAAGGGGGAAATATACATACACACACCCCTTTATCTCACAAAGGGTAGCACTCTGTTTTTGTTTTGCACATTACTTTTTTCACTTATATTATATATCCTGGAGATCCCCATGTAATATACTATATCAAGACAGTCCTCATTTCTTTTTACTTCTGCATAGTATTCAATTGTGTGAATGTTCCTTAGTTTCTTTAATCAGTCCCTCATTGATGGACAGTTAGGTTGTTTCCAAACATTTCCTGTTATAAATATACTGAAATTAATAGGCTTGTGTTGTGCATATGTCTTTTCATATTTTTGCTGCTGTACCTTTGAGATAGGACTTAGAACTTGCTGTGTCAAAGGTAAATGCATATGTAGTTTTGTTAGATATTGCCAAATTTCCTTCCATCAGGATTATGACATTTTATACTCCCACAAGTGGTATGTTGTGGTAAGTATTCTGATATTCTACATTTTTATTTCTTTAGGATATATTTCTGTAAGTGGGATCACTGGGTGGAAAGATATGGATATTCGACATATATGGTCAAATCTTTCCAGGGTATTTGTGGTATACACTTTCTACAGCAGTTGATGAGACTGCTGTCCTAGCACACCCCAGGGAGTATTATGAATTTTAATTTGATAGAGCTTATCACATTGCTTCACGCTTAATTTGCCCAGGTACTCAACATATAGCTCTTCATTTGATTAATGTTTCATATTTTCCTCTCTTCTTTTAAAAAATGCCTACTTGCTCTTTTCCAATTTAAAAGAAAAACTGTAAAATTAAAGAAAGAGATTGTATCTGTTAAGTGCAAAAATGTCAAGTTCTTTAATTTTCCCCTTTACACTTAGGATTTATGAGATGACCTGAGCAATTAGCTAGGTACAGCTGTGTCACCAAGAGGTGGCTCAGAGATGTGGGCAGCTGGTTTCGTTTTCTTCAGCTCTCCCGTTAAAGCTTCTCCAAATAAACATGCAATCTGAAGGCAGTGTGCTCACTATGAAAACTGGAAAGGCAAATCCCCTCATCTTTCTTACAACAGATTATTACCCATAAACCCTTTTTATATAGAACTTCTAGAGCTGTCACTAACTTTGTGTATCTCAGCAGTTCTCAGGTTATAGACCCCAAACCAGTAGCATCAGAATCACCTGAGAATTTGTTAGAAGTTCAGATTCTCAGGCCCCACCTTGAACCTACGATATCAGTATCTCTGCAAAAGTCTGGCAATCTGGGACTGTGTGTGTGTGTGTTTTAACTGGGATAAAATATGCATAATATTAAATTTACCATCTTAACCATTTTTAAGTGTACCATTCACTAGTCTTAAATACATTCACGTTGTTGTGCAACCATCACCACCATCCATTTCCAGAACTCTTTTCATCTTGCAAAACAGAAGCTCTATACTCATTAAACAACAACTTTCCATTTCACCTCCCCTTAGCCCCTGGCAACCACCATCCTACTTTCTGTCTCTGTGAATTGGACTACTCCAGGTACCTCAGATAAGTGAATCATACAGTATTTGTCTTTTTGTGACTGGCTTATTTAACTTAGCATAATTTCCTCAAGGTTTATCCATGTTGTAGTATGTGTCAGAATTTCCTTCCTTTTTTAAGGCTGAATAATATTCCACTGTATGGGTGTACCACATTTTGTTTATCCATTCATCCATCAATGGACACTGGGTGGCTTCCACTTAACAATCTGTGTTTTAACAAGCCCTCTAGGTGATTCTCATGAGTTTGGGAACTGCTGGTTAACAGGGAATAAAAGTGTAGTTATTAATGTCATCCTGACAGACATAGAATTCTTTTTTAGAATTTTTTAAGCTATCTTTGATATAGCAAGTTAACCTAAATGAACCATATGACTCAGGGCGAAGAAGTATAAAACCTCTTTGCTTGTGGTAATCTCACAAGGATGCAGTATGAAATGCTACAATGCCAAATGAGAAGTATTTAGTAATGTTTGAAATAAAAACTGTGTTATTATAAGCAAGAATATGTATGACGATAAAGTGTTAAATTAGGCTATCTGATCTTTGAAAGGTGGAAACTGGACAGGGATGAATACTTATTAAATTAAAAAGGGAAGATGGATAAAAGAAACAAGTAATGACATCAAAGGGCACATGCCGTAAATAACAATAGTAAACAGAAACATTCTATTTTATGCTTACCATGGAATTTAGTGAGCTGTTCATGGAATTAACATTATCGCAATTTTGAATGAGCTGGATTCTTTTGCAGTTACCAGGGAACATCTGTGGTTATATAAACCACCATAACAAGGGTAGTCAAATCTCATGAAACAGAGCATTAACCCACAGCCTGAGGTAGTAAGTCAGTCGAGGACCTCATGGTTGTGTGCAGCCTTGCATAATGGGCTAAATAAGCTTTGGGATGGGGAGATTCAACTTTCTTACAAGAATCCCAGCTAGAAGATCCTGCTGGGGGCAGAGTGTAGTACTAGACAGGCTAATGATATGATTTGACATAGGAATATTAATTCTTACTCAAAAAATGAAAATATGTATTTGATTCCAGTATATTTTTTTTGAAGGAGAAAATGATCCAAATGATCATATACCTGATACCTGGCACAGAGTAGGTGTTCAGATAAAGATTATCTGAATGAATGAACAAATGAGTGAATAAACAATGAATGAATGAATTTCATGGACTTTATTGAGTACCTATAATGTGCAGGCTAAAGGAAGGCCCTAATGATCTATAAAAGTAAATAAGTTAGCAGACTCCCTGGTGAGCGAGCAAATAAATGAATATCCTCTTATTTGTTTGGCATCTCTTGTTCTCACTACTAAACTAACTGTATGACCTTGGGCAAATTATTTAAGGTCCTCGGGTCTCAGTTTATTCATCTGTAAAACTGGGTATCTGTGGGTGCCATGGGATGCCAAGACAGATGATCTTTAACGCTTCTTACAGTTTTCAAATTCTGTTTCTTATGCTTTATTGGGAGGGAGGGGTGCTCTCATGTATTCATTCAGCAACGTGCGTTGAGTGAGTGTAAGGCACTGTGCTATAATTTCCCCATAATTTATTAAAATCACTCTCCTTTCTCATGACTATAAAACAGCTCTGTTAAATGTCAGGGAGAAAAATCTTCATAAATGGATCCCTATAAAACTCACACCAAAATAGCAAGCACTCTTTGGATGCTGGCACAGCCCCATGAGTTAGGTGCTCTCCTACCTTCCCAGAGTTTGCGAATTCTAAGAAGCGATAATCGGAACAACTGTGGTGAGTACTACCTCCTCCTGACGCCTTCGCAAATCATTCTTTGACAACAGCTGTGTGAGGATCTTCAGGCCTTTCCACAGATCAGCAATACTGTGCAAAAAGTTAAAAAAAATCATTTCAGAGGCATTTGGTTATTTAAAGATTTGGATCTGTATAAACACATCCGTCCCAAGTGATAGAGAAATGGGACTTGCAGATGTTGCTTGATTTTTCTTTTTACCTAGGGATTTCATAGTATCTGTTTTTCAATTTCCAACTCAGTATTAAATGCTTGTATAACTTAAGTGTTTCATCTAATTAAGCTTGAAAAGTATTTAAACTTTAGATCAGCCCAGATAACTTGAAAATAGAAACAAGTGGGGCAATTCTGCCAGTTCAGGCTTGATCTAGAATGCGTTTCATTTCTAATGACTTAGGTGTTGGTAAAGATAGCTCTAGTGGTTTCTGGGCAAACCAACTCTAAATGCTCGAATCTTTCAGGGCTATATTTATATAAGCAAGGCTATCACATTCTATCTCTTCTTCCCATCATTTTAAAATGACTCCATTTCTTGGGACTGAAATAGGTGAGGAAAAACTCTTCGCTTAAAATTACAAACTGGTGTCAAGTCAGTAGCATGATATACCTAAACAACATTTTTTTGTAGCAGAAGAGCACCTTGACATCCACAATAAATATATTCCTGAAAAGTTGTGTTTGCCTACTTCGTTTGAACATCTTGCTACTTTCCCTGTTTATGTGTTATTGCTCTGCCACCTGAAATATAATTGAATCCAGCAATTTTTATTCGGCACGAATGTATAAAATAGATTACATATTGTTTGCTATACCAAATGATGTCTACAAACTAGACTTAGGAGAGAAAAATGAAGTGTGGTGTACATGCGTGTCTACATTGGTGATTTTCCTCAGAGAAAGGGCAACATTTGACAATTGCAGACAGACTGACTTCATGAAGTATGATAATTCCTTCTTAATGAATATGTGTTCCAAAAGACATCTTTTCTTATGGGGATAGTAAATTTATACTCTCTATCATATGAGTAATTATTTAAGACATTTAGGAATGTGTTCTAGGTGTGTATTTCTAAGTACTTAAGATGTGTAGGACTGTTTTATATGTGTATTGCCTCCTGTAGAACCCAAGTAGGCTAACTGGTTCTGCCTTTCTTCCCTTTCTGAGAGGGAGGCTCTTTACAGACCCACCCCCAGGAGGCGAGAACATGCCCAAATCCTCTCTTTGCCATCCCTGCTGCCTCCATGCTAGCTCTCATGAATATCTTTGACACTATTTGTGCCTTAGCTGCCTAACGGTCTTCCTGCCTCAGGATTTGTCCAGGTCCTGTCCGTGCTCCAATCAGAGACTAGTTGTTCCAGAAACGCAAATTGCCACCATGTCACAGCCCTGCGTGAAATCCAGAGCAGTTCCCATCACCTCAGGATGTAGGTAAAATTTCTTACCATGTCGTCACCTGGCCCTGCCTGCATCCAGACTCATTTCCGATGGCTTGGATACACCTTTTGTATCACAGTTCTCAAGTTCACTCATGTCATTCTTTATGCTGGAGCACACTTTTCTAGCTCCTTCCCTTGACAGATGCAAATAAGTTCTTTACTTCTGACTGGAAACTTCAGTGATCTCCATGCTGAGTTAGGTGCCTTCTCTCCCTGCTACCCCAGTGCCCTATGCATGATGTTATCATAATACCACACCTATTCATTCATCTATTCTTCTGTCTCTTCCATTAAACAAGGAGCCTGTCATTCCTGTAACCTTAACCAATAAATCTCTCCCCTTATCTATTATGTCTTTAGCAATGACAACAGTGCCTTAGTCTTTTCAGTAAAACCTGATTTGATAAACAGCTGATCTCCATCTGTAACTGAAATACAAGATGAATATTTCCTTTGGCTATGTGTCCACTTTAAAAAAACAGCTGCTGACTGCTGTTTTTTCAGTAACATTGATTTTTAAGAAAGTGGTGCCTTGGATTTTGCTATAGAAGAATGAGCACTGGGGTTCAGCAGCTGGTATAATTTCCACATTATGTTAGCTCTGTTAGAGCCCATGATGAGAATTTGATGTGAAGACAACAGTGCCTGATGTGTACTAGTTTCTCAAGAAAGGCAGGTTGCAAGAATGAATTCATTCACTCATTCATCCATACTTTTGTCAACTTTATTTAAAAAAAAAAAAAGCTCTATTACCAGAGGGCTTGTTATGCTAATAGCACTATATCTTGGGCATCTGTTTCAAAATAATTCTGTGCTTAGGATTTCACATTAGCGTTAATATCCTATAACATTACCTGGGCCACAATACTTAATGTAGCACGACAACTTATGCCAAAATATAATGATGAGAATGGATTCTGGAACCCCAAGCAAATATTTCAGAAAGATCTACTGTATAATTAGTTGTTTATAAAAAGTTTCCCAAGGTCTGTCTTTTCATAGATTCTCCCACAGAACAGGAGCTGTTGGAATAAAACTTACATCTATACTGTGCTATTTAATGCTTGAGTCACGTGCCTATGCAGGCATTGTTAAAAATATAGTTTTCTCTCCCAAACAAGTTTTACTTGTAATGTGTTCACATGAGCACTTTCTTCATTATCAGCTGGCAAGCAAAATGAAAAAGCCATTGGACCTAGGGCTGCAAGCACCAGCTTTGACTTTTGAGGGTGTGTGGTTAGAAAATAGATTTTCTAGTGTGTGAATTAACTGTGCCCAAGGCTTATCTTTCTCTTTTTTAAGATTTCCCTTTGGCTACACAGAGCTTAGTGCTACAATAGCTCTTATACTAGAATAGTAGTTACCAAGCAGAGCAATTTTACCCCTCAGGGTATATTTGGCAATGTCTGGAGACATTTTTGGTTGCCATAACTGGGGGAGAGTGGTGAGATAATAGCGTTAGCTTGTAGAGGCCAGAGGAGGTGCTGCACCTCCCATAATACACAGGACAGCTCCCCACACGCAGAATTCTCCAGCATGAAATGTCAATAGTGCCAAGAAGGAAAAGCCCTGTACTAGGATGAAACAAGAAAGGTGCAATTAGAAGCTGAAAAGTGAGAATTTGCGATGCTTGTGATTGACTTTTCTTTCGTGATTTCCTGCTCCTTGCAAGGGATGATCGCTACAGGCAGTTCACAACATAGGCTGTTTGCTACTCCAAGGCTAGCTGGAGAGTCTCTCTCACTCCAGTCTGCTAAGACTGTCTTGTGTAAGATAATATAGTCACAGGAGTGACGACCGTCACCTTTGTTGTATTTTATTGATTAGAAGCAAGTCACAAGTCCCACCTGCACTCAGGTGGAGGGTATTATACAAAGGTGTGGACATCTGGAGGTAGGAATCATGAAGACCACCCTGAGATACATCCACACAACATACTGTTATCTTGATGGCAGGTGCGGAGTTTTGTGCTGTGTCAACCTAGTTAAGCTGCACAAGGCTGGAAAGCAGAAGTGATGGAGTGGCCATTACTTTCTGCTGGATGTCATGGTCAGATCAATGATGGATTGATGTGAAACTGCCTGGCCAGTTCCAGCTGGTCTGGCTCCTCTTTCCAACTGCTGACCAACAGCTGCCCCAGGACCATCACCAGAGGCCGATTAAAACCTGCAGAGGCAATAGCTGCACAAAGGCAGTAGCTTCCGGTCAGCTCTGCTTCTTGGCCAGGAGTCTGGTGTCTTAGACTAAATCCACCACGAGACCTTCATTTCCCCAGCTCTTCACAATTGTATTAGGTCAACTCTATGAAGTCTCTTCTTCCATAATACTCAGGGAACTGTGCTCCCCTCACCAAGCCCTGACTGATACAGATAACATTCCACATTAGAATCAGAGGATGTAGCACTGTGCTAGGTGCTGTGGTCAGTAAAATCTAATATAACATTATACTCCCACTATAATATAATATAATATAATATAATATAATATAATATAATATAATATAATATAATATAATATAATATAACCTCTCCATTTTGTTTACTGCTATACCCCCAGGGTCGAGAATAGTGCCTTGATATAGTAGATAATCATAAATATTATCTTCATGAAATATGTATATATAAATAAATAAAGGATATGTGTGTGTGTGTGTGTGTGTGTATATATATATATATATATATATATATATATATATATCCTTTATTATTGCTTATTTTAGCATTTAAATACATTTGGTATCTAACTTGGCCCTGACTATTTTCTTATTTAGAACATCTTTTGGGAAAGGCAGGGTGGACTACTGCTTAAGTAAAATAATATAACATAACATAATATAATATATTATAATTTAAATTTACCAATTTGCCTAGGAGATTCTATCTATCTACCCACTTATCTACCTACCTACCTACCTATCTATCTATCTAGTCTCCTAGGCAAATTGGTTTCTTAGTCAAAGATTACCTTTAGGACCTTCAGCCTATATATTTTGCTTGTTTCCACGAACCTCCCCCATCACACAGATGTCCATTCTGCCCCCTTTTTGCTATTTGTTTTCACTACCTTCCATGTCAGATGCTCAAAGTGTCTACAGTTAATGGTTAAAAATTATTATTATACTTTATTATAGTTTTTGTGTACCTTAAAAATTATTTTTATTATACTTTACAGTTTTAAAGGATTTCACATAAATGCACTTCCAGTTAACAATAAATTTAAAGTCAAACATGTTTCCTGTTTGTATTCAATGTTATCTCGGTCCTTTGTAAACAATTTTCTGGAATTGGTAAACAAGTGAGGGACATTAGGAACTAAGGAGACTATCTCTCTCTGCTAGATATCACAGTCTACTATCAATACTTAGGCAGTAGTCCACCCTGCCTTCCCCACAGGGTGTTCTGAATTGGAAAATAGTCAGGGGCCAAGCTGGACACCAAAGATATTTAAACACTAAAGTGAGCAATAAGGAAAGAGATATAACATTGGTGCTCAGAATAAATATGTAGTTTGTAGAAAATGTAGATAAAATTAGGAAAGAAGGCCAAAGTATACTTACAGATTTTGACCATATGTATCATATGTAATGGGAAAGCGTTAGCATATAACCTTGAGAGAGAAAAACCCTCTGTGCATAGTGCTTTCTTTGGAAGACTGTGTCTATTCTGGGGGAGAAATGACCATTTGCCATTAATTTTTTTCTCATTTAAATTCAATAAAGTAATCATCAGGAACATTTTTAGAAGGGACTTTAGTGATCTCTTGGTCCAATCCTCTTATTTTGTAGAGGATTTATTTGGGGTCCAGGGAAATACTTGTCCAGGTCATGCTAATGAATAAGGTAGAATCTAGAAGTTGAAAAAGACTTGCTGTCTCTAATCATTCTTGTTGAGTCATCATTCTTGAGGTGGCCCATTCTATCTTTGAACAATTAATTCATGGCCTCTTTTAATTTTTGTAACCTAGTCACTAGAATTCTAGGATCTTATCTAATAATAAGAAAAATTGGTCTTTTCCAGTGGTTCTGTTCCTCTCATTGAGTAATGTATTCAGTTTCAGTGAGTTTTACTTTTATTTTTTATGAGGGTGTAGATTTTTGGACTGATAAAAGACTAGTATGTAGAATATATAAAGAACTCTTACATCTCCACAATAAAAAGATTACCTAGTTAAAAAATAGGCAATGGATCTGAATAGATATATCCAAAAAGAGATGCAAATGGCAAAAAAACAAATTAAAAGATGCTCAACGTTATTAGCCATCAGAAAAGAAACCAATCAAAACCACAGTGAGATACCACTTCATGCTTAGTAGAATGATGTCAAAAAGACAACCAGTAGGAAGTAGTGGTGAAGATGTGGAAAAATTAGAATCTTCATAGACAACTGGTTGGAATGTAAAATAGTGTAGCAATTTTGGAAAAGTCTGGCAGTTGCTCAAAAGGTTAAGCATAGAATTACCATATTACCCAGCAATTCTACTCCTAGGCATATATCTAAGACATGTTAAAAACATAGGCCCACACAAAAACATGTGCATGTATGTCCAGAGCTGCACTGTTCATAATAGCCAAAAAGTGAAACAACCCAAATGTCTATAAATTGATGAATGGATAAATATAATGTGGCATATCCATGCAATGGAATACTATTCAGCTGTAAAAGGATGAAGTACTAATACATGCTACCACATGGATGGATCATGAAACACTGTGCTAAATGAAAGAAGCCAGTCACAAAGCACACAGTATTGTATGATTCCATTTATATGAAATGTCCAGAATGGGCAAATCTATAGAGACAGAAAGTCAACTCATGGTTGCTTAGGGCTGGGGGATGGAAAATTAATGGGAAGTGACTGCTAATCTATACAGGGTTGCTTTGTAGGGTGATAAAAATATTCTAAAATTGATTGAGATAGTGGTTGCACAACTCTACGAAGATATTAAAAACCTTTGAATTATATACTTTAAATAGATCTCTTGTATGGTTTGTGAATTCTATCTTGATAAACTGTTACTATATAAGGTATACATACAGATATATATGCTTTATATATACATTACTCACACAAGCTATATATACTTTTAAAATTAAGAAACAGATATACAGTATAGTAAAAACTATTCCCCAAGCATTTGCCATGTGCTTCCTTGAGAGTCATATGGATACAAAGACCAAATGTCCCAACCCTTCCTGTTCTAGGAGTAAACAGACTAGCAGGTAGATCTATGGCTTTCTGTAAGAGCTGTTGGTGAAGCCATACCCACAGAGAGACGTGTGGCTGCTCTGTCCCCAGCAGACTTAGCTGTCTTTGGTTCAAGGTGAGTCAGACTCAACATTCACTTTGAAGAGTGTTACTTCCCTCCTCTCCTTCATCCCCTGAATATTGAAATATTTAAAGTGACTAAGCTCATCATAAAGTTAAATAAAAACTAAAAAGCAATGCTGAAGTCTGTGGGTTCTCAGCAGGTAGACAATGGCTAAATTTTTTTAAAAGGAGGATTTTATTCTTTTATTTTGGCTTGTTTTTTTTCACAGCTTCAAGGACTTTAGCCCCTTTCAGTCAATTGTGACTTTAAGCATTGAGTCATGGGCAGATGAAAAATCTTATTTAGTGTTTGTCCGTCACTTAGATCTAGATTAAAACACAGACGTATCACATCCAAACCCCGATTGTTTCTAGTATTTCATCTGCAGTAGTATTGTCTCATTCATTGTTACACAACTATGTGCTGAGCACTTCGCTTGAGTTAAAGACACCCTAATACCAAGGTTAGGCACAATCCCCAGTTTCAGAGAACAACCGATTCAGTGAGGAAGACAGACATTATAGAAATTGTACACTACCAAATGTAAAATAGCTAGTGGGAAGCAGCCACATAGCATAGGGAGATCAGCTCGGTCCTTTGTGACCACCTAGAGGGGTGGGATAGGGAGGGGGGGAGGGAGGGAGATGCAAGAGGGAAGAGATATGGGAACATGTGTATATGTATAACTGATTCACTTTGTTATAAAGCAGAAACTAACACACCATTGTAAAGCAATTATACTCCAATAAAGATGTTTTAAAAAAATAAATATATAAAAAATAAAATTAAAAAAAAGAAATTTTGAAGGGAAACTTCTAGATTCGTTGGGAACTGCTAATCTGTGGAAACAAAAGCGTTTTATGGGAGCAGGTGAAGGCTGAATAGTCAGCCAGGGGAAGGTGTGAAGGTGGCTGGAGCTGGTGGCAGAGGTGGTGTTGGCTGCACAAAAGAGTATTGCAGGCTGGGGGAGAGCATGTGAGAAGGTTTTAGCAGAGCGTCGTCTAGCAGCAAGAGGTTTCTCTGGCTGGGTGCACAGGCTGAGGAGAAAAGGTGTAAGATGAGACCAGTGAATTGGATGGGGATGGGACACACAGGCTTTCAAGGCTGCAGTGAGAAGTTGAGAATATTGTTGGGTCAGTGGGAAACCACTGAAAAGCTTTAAGCAGTGGAGAGCTGTGATCAGATTTTTAAAGAGATCCCCTGGGCTGCTGTGTGAAACACTTTTCAAATCTGCATATCATGACAGAAAGTTAAAAAAAAATTCAATTACACCTCTTCACTCCAAAATTTTCTTAATTTCTAAAACTCAGAGGAAGCTTACAATTTCTTTGTAAGAAATGACAAGTCAAATGTCACATTCGGCTGATCCTATTTCATCCCTGGGTTATTTAGGGACAAAGCAGAGAAAGTTTTCTTTCAGCAATATTTTTCCCCATTCCAGACATTTGAATTTTGAAATCAAATAAAAGCATGAACAAAGACACTTTTTAATTTCTAGGACAAATGCCACAAAAGCAAAAGGATGGAGTATCAAAGAAATTATTTGAGGCCCAGTGAGCAGGGTGGGAAGTGGGTGGCAAAGTTTGTGGGTGTTGGTATGTTGAAATTCCAAGCACTTCTCTACTGGCTTTGAAATGAGTTGAGCAGGACCGAATACCTAAGTCCTAGTAGATATATGACAACCCCAGAAAATCATCACCTCTCAGCAAATGCCATTTGCTGAGAGTAGTATTAGAGGAGAAGATTAATTTCACTTCGTGGATTTGAGACATTTCTCCTTAATTCCACTCTTTTAATTAATTCAACAATACTTACTGAAAGTCTATTTTGTGTAAGGAGCGGTACAAAATACTAAGGGTATATGCAGTGATGAGGAGTGACCGTCATCTGTGGACAGTCCATTTCTTCCATGAAGGTCAGATTTTATTACAGAAGAGTCCCACAGTTTACTTAGAAGACTTAATAGAACAGATCTAATCTTATCTCCCCAAACAAAACAATATCCTTCAAAATTATGTATTAATTTAGTTCGTAACTCCAGTAAGCTATGTTCTCAGAAATAAAAGTTGGGACATATGGTATGAAAGATATATTCAGGGGTCAATTGGACAAAATATATGAAATCACAACTGTCCAGCGAAATCTCAGGGCCCATTGTCATTTATCTGTATCACTGCATTATTAGCATTACAAAAGGACTCCATTGTGATTTGTAAAAGCCAGAGGTTACTGAGACATTTCACTTTGATCCACACAACACACAACACATACCCATCAATCATCCCAACACTTCCTGCATTCAGGAAACCAAGCGGCACATACCATATGTGCAAACTGACTGATTTTCACTTTCTATTATGATTTATATATAATTATTCACATTTCACTGTAGTCTCTTTGGGGGAGGGTTGGTTAACATTAGTGTTTGCTGTCAATCAAATTTTGTTCCTTTCATCACCCTTTCCTAATGTCTGCACTACAGTAGAGAACAAGACAAGAATAGAAGATTCGACATTTAAAAGAAAGGATCACAGGATATATAACCTTTAACCAAAGCTGTGATTGTATGCTTCTCTTAAAAATAAGATCTATAATTAGAAATGATAAATGCCAATAAAGTCCAGTCATTTGTATCTTTATCTTATATATAAATAAATATATATATATAAATAAATAAAAGTTGAGAGATTAGCTGAAATGGAAAATGATTCTTGAGATTTAACACAAAATAATTTCTTTAATGACTAAGTCTGAACATTTACTCAAGATATTCACTTAATTCAAAGCATCCATTTTGATTAAACCTTACTTCAATAATATTAGACCTCAATATCTGCCTGACTTTCAGGGTTTTTTTTTTTTTTCCTTAGACGGACATTTATTTTAAAAGAAATTCCAGATTTATAAACAGATTAGGGTGCTGAGGCTAATTCCTTTTTTCTAGGAGGTTAGACTTTCATATTTAGAAAGGTCATTCCTTTCTTTTTTTAACAGCAAACATTTTACAGGTATTTATTAGGTACCAGGCATGGCTTTAGATTCTGAAATACAAATCTAGATTTTGAAATAAAAGTCATGGTAGGAGCTCTGAAGACAGCATCTGGAAGAGGTGACATGGAGCTGGACCCTTACTGGAAAAAAAGGAGTTTGTGAGAGGATGGAGGAGATGGGAGGCACTTCAGGTAGAAGAAACAGCATGTGTAAGTGTTCATGAAAAGACCTGGTGTCTTGGAGAATACTGGCCTGAACTCAGGGTTCATGGGGTGAGTACAAATGAGTCACCGTATAAAAAGTGCGAGATGATGAGTAAAAAGTCACAGCACCCTTCTGAATTCTTCCAGACATTTGCTATGCATATTCAAATTATCTAGCTATCTATCTACCTATCTATCAATGTATCATGTCATCTATCAATCTATCTACTCATCCACCTATCCATCTTTCTCAAGTGGTATCACACTATATATAACTATTCTGTAACCTACCTTTCCTCAACACATCTTGAATACAATACAAATCAGCAGATAGAGATCTCCTTCATTATTTTTAGCACCACGTCCCTGATATAGATGTATCTAAATCTACTTAACCATTTCTCTGTCGATGACTGTTTAGGATGTTTGCAGTTATTTGCTGTTGCAAACAATGCTGCCTTGAACATCCCTATGCATCTATTTGTACAGTTTTAAGGGAATATATCTGCAGGATAAATTGATGGTCATAGAGCGTGGCAAAGATTTGGCTGCTATTGCCAAATGGCTCTCAAAGAAAAGGCACTCCCTTCTAACTTATGTGAGAGTGCTTATTTCCCCTACTCCTCACCGATACCCACCCCACCCTTTCCTTGTTGATCATAGTAGGACTTATTAATTTTTATGAAATTTCTTATACAAGTAATTATGGTCTTTGAGAAACAACTTAGAAAATGGAAAGAAGAAACTAGAACAAAAATATCACCCTAAATTCCACTGCACAGAGTTGTCTATCATTAGCATTTGATCTGTAACCTTTATACTTTTCACTGTGTAAGGATCAACTTGTGTCCTGGTTGGCCATAGCCGAGACATAGATGCAGCCTGGATCAAGGAGAGTCCCCTCCACTCCTAATTTCTGGTATCTATTTAGCTCTACTGATCCAAGGGGGCTGGGGAAACTGCTAGGGAAAGTATTCAGAGAGTTTTTGCAAGTGACATTCAGATATATCCCATATGGTAGACCCTGGATGTCTAAAACAAGCCAAATCAAAATGAGGAAAAGTTTCCCTGAGAGAGAGCCACCTGATGGAAGAAAGAGTCTGGCATAAATATCCAGACTCCACAGTAGGTTCTAAGCATTTGAAGACAGCCACTTGGGCTGGGAACATAACGATAGCTGTTACTTGAAACTTTTCTGACCCAAGCGCTCTGTGGTGGGAGTGCTTCCCAGGACAAAATGGCTATGTGAACAAACAAACAAAGCAGTCTTACTAAATTCTGTGACATCTTCAGACCACCCTGCTGTGAGGATAACCCTCCCTCTCCCACCAAAGCATCACATGGAGGGGAGAAATTTTCTCTCTCATTTCACAATAGACTGTCCAGCAATAGAGCTATTATAAGGTCGAATGCATCAGAGGTTAGTGTGATCAACAGGGATGGGTGCCCCAAAGCAGGTGGTGACATTACAGATCTTTGGCACAGTTACCATTACCCTCAATATGGCAGAGGCCAGTAATGGTGGCACACTCTGCTGATAACTTGACCCATTTATGAGCCATTTAGCCCTACTTAATGGACTCAAAAATAGTAGGGTGTTAGAAGGAGAGGACGCTTTGCTTCTCAGAATCTAAAACTGCGTGAATGTATGGGTACTTGGTGCGAGTGAAAACCCTGTAATAGTTTCTCATTGCCATAGAATAAAGTCCCAATTCCTTGATGGTTTTCAAGGATTTTTATGATCAGGAGCCTATATTTTCAAGTGTTTGCTTGCAGTTCTCTGAGTGAGTCTCTTGGCCTTTGTGTAAATAGATCTCTTCCTGGAGCATAAGTTACTACATGCTACCTGCCTAATTCCTCTCATCCGTTGTGACTCAGTTCATATATTTTCTGCTACGGAAAGACTTTTCTGACCACCAAAGGCTAGGTTAATTGTTTTTCTTCTATAGTTTTGTGGCACCTTGTTCATATTCCCATTATGTAACACTTATATTTTACTCCACAATACAAGAATGATTGCCTATCTCCATCACAATGTCAGAGGATTCTTGAAGGCAGGGTCCATACCTTATTTGTTGTTGTATGTCCACTGCCTACTACAGTGCCCAACACATAGTACACACTCAATATATTTGTTGAATAGATAAATTAACAAATTGGTAACTGTATTAAACAAGATCATGAGATTAATTGTGGACCTCTTAAATTTCAATATCTGTAGCTATCTGAGAAGAGCTACATCCAGTTGTGAATATTGGAAGAGGCTGAGGGGAACTGATTGAAGATACAAATTTGGAGTCATTAAATTTCCCTATTTTTCTTTTTCCACTCTACTATTTGTCATTTTTTTCTTAAAATTTATTAACATTAATTTTCCTAACTTTAAAGATAGAAAAACTTAGAAATGCAGAAACGTATATACAGAACAAATTAATAATAATATCATTCTTCCTCTCCCCAGCAGAAGTTAATCACTGTTAATATATGTATAATATTTCCTTTTGATTTTACTCTCTCTCTGTATTTAACACAATTGGATCATGTGCTTATATAGGTCTTTTTTTCATTCAGCTTTATATCATAAACAATTTTCTTTGCTTCTAAATATTCTTTAAATACTTGACTTTTAATACCCTTAAAATATTCTACTGCATGGATGCATGGTGATTATTTTAATCATCCCAATAATTGAGTATTTAGGTTGTATCACTCTTTCACCATAAAGTATGATATTTATCTCTAGGTTTTTCTATAGACGCCCTTTATCAGGTTGAAGAAGTTCTCTTTTACTCCTAATTTGCTGAGAGCTTTTTTTTTTTTTAAATCAGAAGTGGGTATTGGATTTTGTCCATATGTTTGTTCCATATCTTTTGAGATGATCAAAGTGTTTTATTTCAATTTTTTTTTTATGGTGAATTGCATTAAAAAATTAAAAAATGTTAAACCAACATTGCATACCTGGGATAAAGCCCATTTGGTCATGATATATTATCCTTCCTAAAAAAACTTATTGGATTCAATTTGATAAACTTTTGCATCTGTGTTCATGAGGGATATTAGTCTATAGTTTTCTTTTCTTGTAATGTGTTTGGTTTTAGTATTAATGTAATGTTTTCTGGAAGAGTCTGTGTAGAATTGGTGTTATTTCTTCCTTAACTGTTCGGTAGATTTAACCAGAGAAGTCATCTGAGCCTAGAGTTTTCTTTGTGTGAATGTTTTCAAACTATAATTGTAATTTCTTTAATAGATATAGAGGAATTCAGGTTATCTATTTCTTCCTGGTAAGCTTTAATAGCTTGTGTCTATCAAGGAATTTGTCTATTTAATCTAAGTTGTTGAATTTACTGGCATAAAATTGTTCATAATATTCTCCTATTATTCTTTCGGTATTTTTAGAATCTGTAGTAAATACCACCTTCCTCATTCTGGATATTAGTCATTTGCAACTTTTTTTTCTCTGATCAGTCTGGCTAGAGGTTAATCAATTTTATTCATCTCAAAGAACTAGTTTTTGGTTTTATGGATTTTTCTCTATTGTTTTTCCAATTTCTATTTAATTAATCACTGCTCTAATCTTTACTATTTCCTTTCTTCCACCTACTTTGGATTTAATTTGCTTTTTTTCTTATTGCTTAAGGTTGAAGCTGAGGTCACTGATTAGAGACATTTTTTTCTTTCTTAATATAGCTTAAAAATTTCCCCTAAACACTACTACAAATGCTATATATTCCCTCCTATGCACTGCTTTAGTGAAATCCTAAAAATTCTGGTATGTTGTATTTTCATTTTCATTTCATGAAAAATACTTTCAAAGTTTCCATTTTATTTCTTCTTTGACCCATGGGTCGTTTAGAAGTGTGTTATTTAGTTTCCATACATTTGGAGATTTTCTGAGGATGTATTTTTGTTTTCTACTTTAGTTCCACTGTGATCAGAGTATGATTTGAAACTTTTTGAACCCTTTTGAATTTATTGAGGTTTGTTTTATGACCTAGAAAATGATCTAATTTGGTAAATATTACACATGTACTTGAGAAGAATGTGTATTTGCTCTCTATATTGCTCTTCATTATAAAACATTAATGGAATATTCTAGAAATGTCAATTAGGTCAAGTTGGTAATGGTGTTGTTCAAATTTTCCATATTCTTACTGATTTTAACTTATCACAGTCTGCCTTCAAGTGATATTATATACTACTTCACATATAGCAAAAAGAAACAATATTATAGTTCCACTGCTCCCCTTCCAACTTGTGTGCTATTATTGCCATATATTTTACTTGTATAAATGGTATAAGCCCATACTCCATTATTATCATTCTTGTTTAAACAGTCTATATCTTTTAAAAAGATTTAAGTAATAACAAAAAAACCTTTTACATTTACCCACATAGTTCCCATTTGAGATCTCCTCATTCTGTTGTATTTCAATCTAGTATCATTTTCTTTCTGCCCAAGGACTTTCTTAACATTTCTTGTAGTGTAGGTCTCCTGCTAATTAATTCTTTTAGCCTTTCTATTGTTTCATATCTTAAACAATCTTTAAATTGCCTTAGTTTTTTTCTTAAATTTAACTTAATTTTTTTATACAGCAGGTTCGTATTAAGTTATCTATTTTATACATATTAGTGTACATATGTTAATCCCAATCTCCCAATTCATCCCACCACCACCACCCCCTGCCCCCGCTTCCCCCCCGTGGTGTCCATATGTTTGTTCTGTACATCTGTGTCTCTATTTCTGCCTTGCAAACCGGTTCATCTGTACCATTTTTCTAGATTTCACATATGTGCGTTAATATACGATATTTGTTTTTCTCTTTCTGACTTACTTCACTCCGTATGACAGTCTCTAGGTCCATCCACGTCTCTACAAATGATCTAATTTCATTCCCTTTTATGGCTGAGTAATATTCCATTGTATATATGTACCACATCTTCTTTATCCATTCGTCTGTTGATGGGCATTTAGGTGGCTTCCATGACCTGGCTATTGTAAATAGTGCTGTAATGAACATTGGGATGCATGTATCTTTTTGAATTATGGTTTTCTCTGGGTATATGCCCAGTAGTGGGATTGCGGGGTCATATGGTAATTCTATTTTTAGTTTTTTAAGGAACCTCCATACTGTTCTCCATAGCGGCTGTATCAATTTACATTCCCACCAACAGTGCAAGAGGGTTCTCTTTTCTCCACACCCTCTCCAGCATTTGTTGTTTCTGCACTTTCTGATGATGCCTATTCTAACTAGTGTGAGGTGATACCTCATTGTGGATTTGATTTGCATTTCTCTAATAATTAGTGATGTTGAGCAGTTATTCATGTGCCTCTTGGCCATCTGTATGTCTATCTTCTTTGGAGAGATGTCTATTTAGGTCTTCTGCCCATTTTTTGACTGGGTTGTTTGTTTTTTTAATATTGAGCTGCATGACCTGTTTATATATTTGGAGATTACTCCTTTGTCCATTGATTCATTCGCAAATATTTTCTCCCATTCTGAGGGTGGTCTATTTGTCTTGTTTATAGTTTCCTTTGCTGTGCAAAAGCTTTTAAGTTTCATTAGGTCCCATTTGTTTATTTGTGTTTTTATTTCTATTACTCTAGGAGGTGGGTCAAAAAAGCTCTTGCTGTGATTTATGTCAAAGAGCAATGTTTTGCTCTAAGAGTTTTATAGTGTCTGGTCTTACATTTAGGTCTTTAATCCATTTTGAGTTTATTTTTGTGTATGGTGTTAGGAAGTGTTTTAATTTCATTCTTTTACATGTTGCTGTCCAGTTTTCCCAGCACCACTTATTGAAGAGACTGTCTTTTCTCCATTGTATATCCTTGCCTCCTTTGTCATAGATTAGTTGACCATAGGTGCGTGGGTTTATCTCTGGGCTTTCTATCCTGTTCCATTGATCTATATTTCTGTTTTTGTGCCAGTACCATATTGTCTTGATTACTGTAGCTTTGTAGTATAGTCTGAAGTCAAGGAGTCTGATTCCTCCAGCTCCGTTTCTTTCCCTCAAGATTGCTTTCACTATTCGAGGTCTTTTGTGTCTCCATACAAATTTTAAGATTTTTATGTTCTAGTTCTGTAAAAAATGCCATTGCTAATTTGATAGGGATTGCATTGAATCTGTAGATTGCTTTGGGTAGTGTAGTCATTTTCACAATATTGATTCGTCCAATCCAAGAACATGGTATATCTCTCCATCTCTTTGTGTCATCTTTGATTTCTTTCATCAGTATCTTCTTGTTTTCTGAGTACAGGTCTTTTACCTCCTTAGATAGGTTTATTCCTAGGTATTTTATTCTTTTTGTTGCAATGGTGAATGGGATTGTTTCCTTAATTTCACTTTCTGATCTTTCATTGTTAGTGTATACGAATGCAGGTGATTTGTGTGCATTAATTTTGTATCCTGCAACTTTACCAGATTCATTGATTAGCTCTAGTAGTTTTCTGGTGGCATCTTTAGGATTCTCTATGTATACTGTCATGTCATCTGCAAATAACGACAGTTTTACTTCTTATTTTCCAATTTGTATTCCTTTTATTTCTTTTTCTTCTCTGATTGCCATGGCTAGGACTTCCAGAACTATGTTGAATAATAGCAGTGAGAGTGGACATCCTTGTGTTGTTCCTCATCTTAGAGGAGATGCTTTCAGTTTTTCACCATTGACAATGATATTTGCAGTGGGTTTGTCGTATATGGCCTTTATTATGTTCAGGTAGGTTCCCTCTATGCCCATTTTCTGGAGAGTTTTGATCATAAATCGGTGTTGAATTTTGTCAAAAGCTTTTTCTGCATCTATTGAGATGATCATATCGTTTTTATTTTTCAGTCTGTTAATATGGTGTATCACATTGATTGATTTGCGTATATTGAAGAATCCTTGCATCCCTGGGATAAATCCCACTTGGTCATGGTGTATGATCGTTTTAATGTGTTGTTGGATTCTGCTTGCTAGTATTTTGTTGAGGATTTTTGCATCTATATTCATCAATGATATTGGTCTGTAATTTTCTTTTTTTGTAGTATCTTTGTCTGGTTTTGGTATCAGGGTGATGGTGGCCTCATAGAATGAGTTTGGGAGTGTTCCTTCCTCTGCAATTTTTTGGAAGAGTTTGAGAAGGATGGGTGTTAGCTCTTCTCTAAATGTTTGATAGAATTCACCTGTGAAGCCATCTGGTCCTGGTCCTGGACTTTTGTTTGTTGGAAGATTTTTTTTTTTTTTAATTTATTTATTTATTTTTGGCTGTGTTGGGTCTTTGTTTCTGTGCGAGGGCTTTTCTCTAGTTGCGGCAAGTGGGGGCCACTCTTCATCGCGGTCCGCGGGCCTCTCACTACCGTGGCCTCTCTTGTTGCGGACCACAGGCTCCAGACGCGCAGGCTCAGTAGTTGTGGCTCACGGACCTAGTTGCTCCGTGGCATGTGGGATCTTCCCAGACCAGGGCTCGAACCCGTGTCCTCTGCATTGGCAGGCAGATTCTTAACCACTGCGCCACCAGGGAAGGCCCTGTTGGAAGATTTTTAAACACAGTTTCAATTTCATTGCTTGTGTTTGGTCTGTTCCTATTTTCTTTTTCTTCCTGGTTCAGTCTTGGAAGGTTATACCTTTCTAAGAATTTGTCCATTTCTTCCAGGTTGTCCATTTTATTGGCATAGAATTCCTTGTAGTAGTCTTTTAGGATGCTTTGTATTTCTGTGTTGTCTGTTGTAACTTCTTTTTCATTTGTAATTTTACTGATTTGAGTCCTCTCCCTCTTTTTCTTGATGAGTCTGGCTAATGGTTTATCAATTTTGTTTATCTTCTCAAAGAACCAGCTTTTAGTTTTATTGATCTTTGCTATTGTTTTCTTTGTTTCTATTTCATTTATTTCTGCTCTGATCTTTATGATTTCTTTCCTTCTGCTAACTTTGGGTTTTGTTTGTTCTTCTTTTTCTAGTTCCTTTAGGTGTAAGGTTAGATTGTTTATTTGAGATTTTTCTTGTTTCTTGAGGTAGGCTTGTACAGCTATAAACTTCTCTCTTAGAGCTGCTTTTGCTGCATCCCATAGGTTTTGGATCATCGTGTTTTGTCATTTGTCTCTAGGTATTTTTTGATTTCCTCTTTGATTTCTTCACTGATCTCTTGGTTATTTAGTACAGTATTGTTGAGACTCCATGTGTTTGTGTTTTTCACGTTTTTTCCCCTGTAATTCATTTCTAATCTCATAGCATTGTGGTTAGAAAAGATGCTTGATATGATTTCAATATTCTTAAATTTACTGAGGCTTGATTTGTGACCCAAGATGTGATCTATCCTGAGACTGTTCTGTGCGCACTTGAGAGGAAAGTGTAATCTGCTGTTTTTGGATGGAATGTCCTATAAATATCAATTAAATCTATCTGGTCTATTGTGTCATTTAAAGCGTCTGTTTCCTTATTTATTTTCATTTTGGATGATCTGTCCATTGGTGTAAGTGAGGTGTTAAAGTCCCCCACTATTATTGTGTTACTGTCGATTTCCTCTTTTATAGCTGTTAGCAGTTGCCTTATGTATTGAGGTGCTCCTATGGTGGGTGCATATATATTTATAATTGTTATATCTTCTTCTTGGATTGATCCCCTGATCATTATGTAGTGTCCTTCCTTGTCTCTTGTAACAGTCGTTATTTTAACATCTATTTTATCTGATATGAGTATTGCTACTCCAGCTTTCTTTTGATTTCCATTTGCATGGAATATCTTTTTCCATCCCCTCACTTTCAGTATGTACGTGTCCCTGGGTCTGAAGTGGGTCTCTTGTAGACAGCATATAGATTGGTCTTGTTTTTGTATCCATTCAGCAAGCCTGTTTCTTTTGGTTGGAGCATTTAATCCATTCACGTTTAAGGTAATTATCTATACGTATGTTCCTATGACCATTTTCTTCTTTTTTTTTTTTTTTTCACACACACACTGTATTTTATTTTTACAAGAGATAAATAGACTGACACCAAGCATTGTACATGGATGACCACAACAAAAGCAACAATGATTGCAATTACCAAACATGAAACACACTCATACTATGTCATAATATTGACATTCTGTCCAGTAATCCTCCACTGTAACAGCTCCTTTCCTTTGCAGTGAAAATTGAATTGTATATTCTTTGCCTCTGAGTCCTTGTGGGATTTTTTTTTTTTTAATTCAGACAGAAAGTCACAAAAATTATACTCATCCTCATCAGTTCACTCAGTCCCATGTAATTAATTTTTTTTTTCATCTTGATCTTTTGTTAGCACTTTTATGAGTTCATCAGTTTTTCATTAGAGTTCTGAAAATGCTTATTCATTCAGTTCAGCAGTACAGTCAGTTACCAGAAACCTGTACTTGTCAGAGTCTTTTCCATGAATTTTTTGAAGATGAAACCCTTTTATAGGAACATATTTGCAAATCATCAGAGTACACCCAGAACTGTCTGTAAATGACAAAAGACTTAAAAATGACCACGGTTAAAAATTTGATGAAAGTTCATAATAATGCAGTTGACAAGAAAATTAGTTATTTCTGAGATATACATTTTAAGGTAATAACTAGGATTATTACATATAACATTATACCAGAACATATAAGATTTTTAGAAATTTCATGTAATGTCTGAAACATTTATATTAACATATTTCCATACAAATAACCCAGTGAAAGTTTAGTATTAGTTGTTTGTTTTTTTATACTGCAGGTTCTTATTAGGCATCAATTTTATACACATCAGTGTATACATGTCAATCCCAATCGCCCAATTCAGCACACCACCATCCCCACCCCACCACAGTTTTCCCCCCTTGGTGTCCATATGTCCATTCTCTACATCTGTGTCTCAACTTCTGCCCTGCAAACTGGCTCATCTGTACCATTTTTCTAGGTTCCACATACATGCATTAATATACGATATTTGTTTTTCTCTTTCTGACTTACTTCACTCTGTATGACAGTCTCTAGATCCATCCACGTCTCAACAAATGACTCAATTTCGTTCCTTTTTATGGCTGAGTAATATTCCATTGTATATATGTACCACATCTTCTTTATCCATTCGTCTGTTGATGGGCATTTAGGTTGCTTCCATGACCTGGCTATTGGAAATAGTGCTGCAATGAACATTCGGGTGCATGTGTCTTTTTGAATTACGGTTTTCTCTGGGTATATGCCCAGTAGTGGGATTGCTGGGTCATATGGTAAGTCTATTTTTAGTTTTTTAAGGAACCTCCATATTGTTCTCCATAGTGGCTGTATCAATTTACATTCCCACCAACAGTGCAAGAGGGTTCCCTTTTCTCCACACCCTCTCCAGCATTTGTTGTTTGTAGATTTTCTGATGATGCCCATTCTAACAGGGGTGAGGTGATACCTCATTGTAGTTTTGATTTGCATTTCTCTAATAATTAGTGATGTTGAGCATCTTTTCATGTGCTTCGTGGCCGTCTGGATGTCTTCTTTGGAGAAATGTCTATTTAGGTCTTCTGCCCATTTTTGGATTGGGGTGTTTGTTTCTTTAATATTGAGCTGAATGAGCTGTTTATATATTTTGGAGATTAATCCTTTGTCCGTTGATTCATTTGCAAATATTTTCTCCCACTCTGAGGGTTGCCTTTTCGTCTTGTTTATGGTTTCCTTTGCTGTGCAAAAGCTTTGAAGTTTCATTAGGTCCCATTTGTTTATTTTTGTTTTTATTTCCATGACTCTAGGAGGTGGATCAAAAAAGATCTTGCTGTGATTTATGTCAAAGAGTGTTCTTCCTATGTTTTCCTCTAAGAGTTTTATAGTGTCCAGTCTTATATTTAGGTCTCTAATCCATTTTGATTTTAGTTTTGTGTATGGTGTTAGGGAGTATTCTAATTTCATTCTTTTACATGTAGCTGTCCAGTTTTCCCAGCACCACTTATTGAAGAGACTGTCTTTTCTCCATTGTATATCTTTGCCTCCTTTGTCATAGATTAGTTGACCATAGGTGCGTGGGTTAATCTCTGGGCTTTCTATCTTGTTCCATTGATCTATGTTTCTGTTTTTGTGCCAGTACCATATTGTCTTGATTACTGTAGCTTTGTAGTATAGTCTGAAGTCAGGGAGTCTGATTCCTCCAGCTCCATTTTTTTCCCTCAAGACTGCTTTGGCTATTCGGGGTCTTTTGTGTCTCCATACAAATTTTAAGATGATTTGTTCTAGCTCCGTAAAAAATGCCATTGGTAATTTGATAGGGATTGCATTGAATCTGTAGATTGCTTTGGGTAGTATACTCATTTTCACAATGTTGATTCTTCCAATCCAAGAACATGGTATATCTCTCCATCTGTTGGTATCATCTTTAATTTCTTTCATCAGTGTCTTATAGTTTTCTGCACACAGGTCTTTTGTCTCCCTAGGTAGGTTTATTCCTAGGTATTTTATTCTTTTTGTTGCAATGGTAAATGGGAGTGTTTCCTTAATTTCTCTTTCAGATTTTTCATCATTAGTGTATAGGAATGCAAGAGATTTCTGTGCATTAATTTTGTATCCTGCAACTTTACCATATTCATTAATTAGCTCTAGCAGTTTTCTGGTGGCAGTTTTAGGATTCTCTATGTATAGTATCATGTCATCCGCAAACAGTGACAGTTTTACTTCTTCTTTTCCAATTTGGATTCCTTTTATTTCTTTTTCTTCTCTGATTGCCGTGGCTAGGACTTCCAGAACTATGTTGAATAATAGTGGTGAGAGTGGCCATCCTTGTCTCGTTCCTGATCTTAGAGGAAATGCTTTCAGTTTTTCACCATTGAGAATGATGTTTGCTGTGGGTTTGTCATATATGGCCTTTATTATGTTGAGGTAGGTTCCTTCTATGCCCACTTTCTGGAGAGTTTTTATCAGAAATGGGTGTTGAATTTTGTCAAAAGCTTTTTCTGCATCTATTGAGATGATCATATGGTTTTTCTTCTTCAGTTTGTTAATATGGTGTATCACATTGATTGATTTGCGTATATTGAAGAATCCTTGCATCCCTGGGATAAATCCCACTTGATCGTGGTGTATGATCCTTTTAATGTGTTGTTGGATTCTGTTTGCTAGTATTTTGTTGAGGATTTTTGCATCTATATTCATCAGTGATATTGGTCTGTAATTTTCTTTTTTTGTAGTATCTTTGTCTGGTTTTGGTATCAGGGTGATGGTGGCCTCATAGAATGAGTTTGGGAGTGTTCCTTCCTCTGCAATTTTTTGGAAGAATTTGAGAAGGATGGGTGTTAGCTCTTCTCTAAATGTTTGATAGAATTCACCTGTGAAGCCATCTGGTCCTGGACTTTTGTTTGTTGGAAGATTTTTAATCACAGTTTCAATTTCATTACTTGTGATTGGTCTGTTCATATTTTCTGTTTCTTCCTGGTTCAGTCTTGGAAGGTTATACCTTTCTAAGAATTTGTCCATTTCCTCCAGGTTGTCCATTTTATTGGCATAAAGTTGCTTGTAGTAGTCTCTTAGGATGCTTTGTATTTCTGCGGTGTCTGTTGTAACTTCTCCTTTTTCATTTCTGATTTTATTGATTTGAGTCCTCTCCCTCTTTTTCTTGATGAGTGTGGCTAATGGCTTATCAATTTTGTTTATCTTCTCAAAGAACCAACTTTTAGTTTTATTGATCTTTGCTATTGTTTTCTTTGTTTCTATTTCATTTATTTCTGCTCTGATCTTTATGATTTCTTTCCTTCTGCTAACTTTGGGTTTTGTTTGTTCTTCTTTCTCTAGTTTCTTTAGGTGTAAGGTTAGATTGTTCACTTGAGATTTTTCTTGTTTCTTTAGGTAGGCTTGTATAGCTATAAACTTCCCTCTTAGAACTGCTTTTGCTGCATCCCATAGGTTTTGGGTCGTCGTGTTTTCATTGTCATTTGTCTCTAGGTATTTTTTTATTTCCTCTTTGATTTCTTCAGTGATCTCTTGGTTATTTAGTAACGTATTGTTTAGCCTCCATGTGTTTGTCTTTTTTACGTTTTTTTCTCTGTAATTCATTTCTAATCTCATAGCGTTGTGGTCAGAAAAGATGCTTGATATGATTTCAATTTTCTTAAATTTACTGAGGCTTGATTTGTGACCCAAGATGTGATCTATCCTGGAGAATGTTCCGTGCGCACTTGAGAAGAATGTGTAATCTGCTGTTTTTGGATGGAATGTCCTATATATATCAATTAAATCTATCTGGTCTATTGTGTCATTTAAAGCTTCTGTTTCCTTATTTATTTTCATTTTGGATGATCTGTCCATTGGTGTAAGTGAGGTGTTAAAGTCCCCCACTATTATTGTGTTACTGTCGATTTCCTCTTTTATAGCTGTTAGCAGTTGCCTTATGTATTGAGGTGCTCCTATGTTGGGTGCATATATATTTATAATTGTTATATCTTCTTCTTGGATTGATCCCTGGATCATTATGTAGTGTCCTTCCTTGTCTCTTGTAACATTCTTTATTTTAAAGTCTATTTTATCTGATATGAGTATAGCTACTCCAGCTTTCTTTTGATTTCCATTTGCATGGAATATCTTTTTCCATCCCCTCACTTTCAGTCTGTATGTGTCCCTAGGTCTAAAGTGGGTCTCTTGTAGACAGCATATATATGGGTCTTGTTTTTGTATCCATTCAGCCGGTCTATGTCTTTTGGTTGGGGCATTTAATCCATTCACGTTTAAGGTAATTATCGATATGTATGTTCCTATGACCATTTTCTTAATTGTTTTGGGTTTTTTTTTGTAGGTCCTTTTCTTCTCTTGTTTTTCCCACTTAGAGAAGTTCCTTTAGCATTTGTTGTAGAGCTGGTTTGGTGGTGCTGAATTCTCTGAGCTTTTGCTTGTCTGTAAAGCTTTTGATTTCTCCATCAAATCTAAATGAGATCCTTGCTGGGTAGAGTAATCTTGGTTGTAGGTTCTTCCCTTTCATCACTTTAAGTATATCATGCCACTCCCTTCTGGCTTGCAGAGTTTCTGCTGAGAAATCAGCTGTTAACCTTATGGGAGTTCCCTTGTATGTTATTTGTCGTTTTTCCCTTGCTGCTTTCAATAATTTTTCTTTGTCTTTAATTTTTGCCACTTTGATTACTATGTGTCTCGGCGTGTTTCTCCTTGGGTTTATTCTGTATGGGACTCTCTGCGCTTCCTGGACTTGGGTGGCTATTTCCTTTCCCATGTTAGGGAAGTTTTCGACTATAATCTCTTCAAATATTTTCTCTGGTCCTTTCTCTCTCTCTTCTCCTTCTGGGACCCCTATAATGCGAACGTTGTTGTGTTTAATGTTGTCCCAGAGGTCTCTTAGGCTGTCTTCATTTCTTTTCATTCTTTTTTCTTTAGTCTGTTCCGCAGCAGTGAATTCCACCCTTCTGTCTTCCAGGTCACTTATCCGTTCTTCTGCCTCGGTTATTCTGCTATTGATTCCTTCTAGTGTAGTTTTCATTTCAGTTATTGTATTGGTCATCTCTGTTTGTTTGTTCTTTAATTCTTCTAGGTCTTTGTTAATCATTTCTTGCATCTTCTCAATCTTTGCCTCCATTCTTATTCCGAGGTCCTGGATCATCTTCACTATCATTATTCTGAATTCTTTTTCTGGAAGGTTGCCTATCTCCACTTCATTTAGTTGTTTTTCTGGGGTTTTTTCTTGTTCCTTCATCTGGTACATAGCCCTCTGCCTTTTCATCTTCTCTATCTTTCTGTAACTGTGGTTTTTGTTCCACAGGCTGCAGGATTGTAGTTTTTCTTGCTTCTGTTGTCTGCCCTCTGGTGGTTGAGGCTATCTAAGAGGCTTGCTGGGAGGCTCTGGTGGTGGGTAGAGCTGACTGTTGCTGTGGCGGCTATGACCATTTTCTTAATTGTTTTGGGTTTGTTTTTGTAGGTCCTTTTCTTCTCTTGTGTTTCCCACTTAGAGAAGTTCCTTTAGCATTTGTTGTAGAGCTGGTTTGGTGGTGCTGAATTCTCTGAGCTTTTGCTTGTCTGCAAAGCTTTTGATTTCTCCATCAAATCTGAATGAGATCTTTGCCGGGTAGAGTAATCTTGGTTGTAGGTTCTTCCCTTTCATCACTTTAAGTATATCATGCCACTCCCTTCTGGCTTGCAGAGTTTCTGCTGAGAAATCAGCTGTTAACCTTGTGGGAGTTCCCTTGTATGTTATTTGTCATTTTTCCCTTGCTGCTTTTAATAATTTTTCTTTGTCTTTAATTTTTGCCAATTTGATTACTATGTGTCTCGGCGTGGTTCTCCTTGGGTTTATTCTGTATGGGACTGTCTGTGCTTCCTGGACTTGGGTGGCTATTTCCTTTCCCATGTTAGGGAATTTTTCGACTATAATCTCTTCAAATATTTTATCGGGTCCTTTCTCTCTCTCTTCTCCTTCTGGGACCCCTGTAATGTGAATGTTGCTGCATTTAATGTTGTCCCAGAGGTCTCTTAGGCTGTCTTCATTCCTTTTCATTCTTTTTTCTTTATTCTGTTCCACAGCAGTGAATTCCACCCTTCTGTCTTCCAGGTCACTTATCCATTCTTCTGCCTCGGTTACTCTGCTATTGATTCCTTCTAGTGTAGTTTTCATTTCAGTTATTGTATTGTTCATCTCTGTTTGTTTGTTCTTTAATTCTTCTAGGTCTTTATTAAACGTTTCTCGCATCTTCTCGATCTTTGCCTCGATTCTTTTTCCAAGGTCCTGGATCATCTTCACTATCATTATTCTGAATTCTTTTTCTGGAAGGTTGCCTATCTCCACTTCATTTAGTTGTTTTTCTGGGGTTTTACCTTGTTCCTTCATCTGGTACATAGCCCTCTGCCTTTTCATTTTGTCTATCTTTCCATGAATGTGGTTTTTGTTCCACAGGCTGCAGGACTGTAGTTCTTCTTGCTTCTGCTGTCTGCCCTCTGAAGGATGAGGCTATCTACCAGGCTTATGCAAGTTTCCTGATGGGAGGGACTGGTGGTGGGTAGAGCTGACTGTTGCTCTGGTGGGCAGAGCTCAGTAAAACTTAAATCTGCTTGACTGTTGATGGGTGGAGCTGCGTTCCCTCTCTGTTGGTTGTTTGGCCTGAGGCAACCCAACACTGGATCCTACCTGGGCTCTTTGGTGGGGCTAATGTCGGACTCTGGGAGGGCTCACGCCAAGGAGTACTTCCCAGAACTTCCGCTGCCAGTGTCCTTGTCCCCACAGTGAGCCACAGCCACCCCCTGCCTCCGCAGGAGACCCTCCAACACTAACAGGTAGGTCTGGTTCGGTCTCCTATGGGGTCACTGCTCCTTCCTCCTGGGTCCCGATGTGCACACTACTTCGCGTGTGCCTTCCAAGAGTTGAGTCTCTGTTTCCCCCAGTCCTGTTGAAGTCCTGCAAGCAAATCCCACTAGCCTTCAAAATCTGATTCTCTGGGAATTCCTCCTCCTGTTGCCAGACCCCCAGGTTGGAAACCCTGCTGTGGGGCTCAGAACCTTCACTCCAGTGGGTGGACTTCTGTAGTATAAGTGTGCTCCAGTTTGTGAATCACCCACTCAGTGGTTATGGGATTTGATTTTATTGTGATTGCGCCCTCCTACCATCTCATTGTGGCTTCTCCTTTGTCTTTGGATGTGGGGTATCTTTTAAGTGAGTTCCAGTGTTTTCCTGTCGATGATTGTTCAGCAGTTAGTTGTGATTCCAGTGCTCTTGTAAGAGGGAGTGAGCGCACATCCTTCTACTCTGCCATCTTGAACCAATCTTGCCTTTGTTTTTGAAAGATACTTTTTCCTAGGTATAGAATTCTAGGTTAATAGTGCTTTTCTTTCAGTATTTTGAAGATGTTGTTCTACTGTCTTCTCACTTTTTCCCAGTGATGTGTCTACTGTCATACTAATGTTTCTTCTTCTGCATGTAAGATATTTTTTTCCTCTGACTGACTTTAAGATTATTTTCTTCATCACTGGTTTGGAACAAATTTATTGTGATATAGCTTGTTGTAGTTTTCTTTATATTTTTAGTGCTTGGGGTTAATTGGTATTCTTAGATCTGTGGGTGTTTCTGAGGGTTTCCATCAAATTTCAAAAAAATTTGGCTATTGTTCCAGCAATTTTTTTTCGCCTTACCCCCCCTCCTTAGGGAACCCCAATTTCATGGTTATTTGGCTGCCTCAAGTTGTCCCATGGTTCTCTGATGCTCTGTTTATTTTTCTGATTCTCTGTTCTCTCATTATATTTGGGAAAGTTTCTATTGCTGTGTCTTCAAATTCACTAGTATTTTTCTTCTGCAATGTTTAACTTGCTGTTCATCTCATCCAGTGTATTTTTATTCCCACACATTGTAGTTTTCATCTCTCAAGTTTGATATAGATCTTTCTTATGTCTTCTATGTCACTATTTAACTTTTACTTATATGGAATTGTATGGAATATAGTTATAATTGATTATTTTATTGTCTTTAGTTGCAAATTCTACCATCTATCTTAGATTAATCACCTGCGTGATTAATTTATCTCATTATGTTATATATATATTTTGCATGTCTGTTTAATTTTTTGATTGAATTCCAGACATTATGAATCTTACCTTGCTGACTAGTAAATATTTTTGTATTCACATAATGGTCTTGGGGTTTGTTCTGGGAAATAGTTTGATCCTTTTGGGTCTTGTTCCTAAGATTTGTTAGGTGGGACCAGACCAGTGTTCATTCAAGGACTAAATCCCTAATAGTGAGGCAGAACCCTCCTGAATACTTCACCATGCCCTGTGAATCATGAGGTTTTTCCAGTCTGGCTGGTGGGACAGGTCCTGTGTGAGCCCCAGGCACTGTCTACTTCAGTTCTTCCAGGGGGTTCTTTCTCTGGCCTCTGGTGGTTTCTTCACATGCACGTGCTGATCGGTCCTCAGCTAAAGACTTCATGGAGACCCTATTTCTACAGATTTCTGGGGTTCTCTCTCTGTGCAGCTTTCCCCATCTCATGACTCTATCCTGCAAATTCTAAATGCCTTAGTCTTCCCGAACTCTCTGCTCCATCTTTCAACTCAGGGAGGCCATGGCCTGGAAACTCTGTCAAGGCAGAAGGTGGGGCAATCATGTGACTCACCTCATTTTTCTCCATCTCTCAGGAATCACTCTCCTCACTGACTGATGTCCACTGTCTTGCAAATCATTATTTCCTATAGTTTGTCCATTTTTCAGTTGCTTCAGGTGTGAGGATAAATCTGGTCATTGTTACTCCATCTTGGTTGGAAGCAGAAATCAAGCCTGCAGTGTAGCTTACATTTTTACCTTTTTCAGTTCCTAGTCAGGTCAAAACATTTCCCCCCCCCCCCATTTTTGCTAGTAACTTTAGTTTCTCCTCCTATGAATTGTCTATTATTGTTACTCTTTTTTTTTATTGGAAGTTTAATAGTTTTTCTCATAAATTTGTTAGAGCACTTTCTGTATTTTTTCTTGGCCCATGTTGTTCAGTCCAGGCAATGAGAATGATTTGCCATTAGAAACTTGTTTTGCTGTGAAAGTCTCACATGAAGGCCTATATAACTCAGTGTTTGGTTCTTACCATTCTTGGCCTTCACACACTTGAAAAGTAAAATATACTGTCATCGGTAAGAGCATCTCACTATAGCAGTATTAATTCTCAAGAAAATACCATCCCCATCCACCTGCCCCTACTCAGAAGGGGTACCAGTTCCTCTGCAGGGGCTCAGGGAAACTGGTAGCTTGAAAAAGTCCCTCAGGTGATTTTGATAAGCTCGATTAAGGTGGTTGCCTCCTCTCCATTGAGACACACTGATATAAACACTAATTATTCGAGTTGTGATTCCTTATTAGAGATCCTGGAAGGTACCAATGGAGGAGCCCAAGCTATTTTTCAGTATTCTAAAGGACCTCATGAATTTTCAGTATTTTAAAATGTCTAAAGGCATTTATAGATGAAAAGGCTGGCAGATAAGCCTGAAAGTCAGTTCTTTACTTTTACTGGAGTTCTGTCAACTGACTATGGTAACACTGCCTCCCTCCTGCTAATCAGAGACACAGGAGGATAGGTATACATGTATTATATTACTGATAAGTAGAAAATAGAAAATGAATTAATTTTATTTAACAAGGGAAGTTTGCTTGATATTGTTTAATAGATATTATCTTTCCAAATGTGCAATCCCTGAAGGAAAACAATAAATAAATGTGTTCTTGTTGGTGAGAAAGCTGAAAACTACTGTAAGGACCACATCCTTGGATTTCTTAAGCACAGGATTGCATTGGGAGTTCACATTCTCTAAGAAAACAACTCTTGAGAAGCAAACAGAATTAGACAGGGAGAGAATCAAGGACAGCCCTTTTCTTATATATGCTGGGGAACAATTGTTTTCTGTTATTACTTAGACTGTCTTTCTCTTACTTTCAGAGTCATGTCACACACAACCTGGATTTCATTCCTTTCTCAGACACTGAGCTCCAAATCTTCTTTCTGGAAAAAATATCCACAGCATTGTGCTGCTGTGCTTTTCAGAAGCATCTCACAAGTGGACTGAATCTTACATTTCTACAATATCTAAGTTGCATAAGGTGGTCAGACTCTTGATTCTGGGAAACACATGTTTTGTGTTAAATTTTTGTGTGTGTGGTAAAAAGACACATAATGTAAAATTACATTTACGTCAATTTTAAAGTAAACAACTCAGTGGCATTAAGTACATTTACAATGTTGTGCAACCATCACCATTATCTAGTTCTGGAACTTTTTCATCACCTCAAATGGAAACCTTGTGTGTTACATTTTTGAAGTTAAAAGATGCACAACTGGTTACAGTAGAGAAGTTTTCAAAGAATCTCTGTAATCCTTCCCCTCTAAGAGAAAGGAAATAATTTTTTTGTAATTTTCAACCGCAATGTTCAGAAGCAGTGCACCCCAAATCATAGCTTGTCTTTACCAGAAACTGAAATCAATCAGATGAAGTAATTCTAGTGGAAATAACTGGTTAAAATTTAAATTAGAATACTAATATAAACGCTAAGTTGAATACAGCTCAGTAATATTTCACACACACTCATGTTCTGTTTTCCTTTCTATTGAGAGAAAGTCATTTTGAATACTTGTATAGTCTCTTCAAAAGCAAACAGCTGAGTAATGCTATTTGAAGCCCTGACTGTACAAGCAATTGACTCATGTTTTCTCTCTCTCAGGGAACGGAGGTACACACGAGACCAATCTGGAAACCTGAGCGGCGGCCTCCACTCATCCAACCTCATTCATTTGACACGTATATTTATTGGGTGTTCTACTAGGGACCAGGCACAACTCAATGCACATGCAATGCAATGGAGAACCAGATACACAAGGGCCTGCCCTTTCGCCCAACTCTTTCCCTTTGTTTTCAGTTAATTTCCAAGTCCAGTCACTCGGAGCGCTTAAGACTCAAATCCATCTTTTCTTTCTACCTCCTTAGTTCACACACCCCTCCTAACTGTCTCTTGCCATCATTCATTTATTCAGTATACAATGATTGAGTGATACACTAAGCCAGAATGATGCTAGGTGATTGGGGTACCATGACTAATAAGAGAGATGGGAAGGAGAAGTTCAATCTGGTGGGAAAGACTGGCGTTGAATAAACATGTTCAGTAAAGTGTAATGAGAGGAGAGGTACAGGGTGTAGTGGGGCTGTCCAGTGTGTAGTGGTGCGGGGGGGTGTTTAATTTAGTCAAGGAGGTAAAGCAACACATCCTTGAGAAAGTGAAGGTTAGGCTGAAATCTGAATGAAAGGCATAAGTTAGCCAGAAATGGATGAGTCCTACCTAGGCAGGGAAAACAACCCCTTTGGAGTTCTAGAACAAGTGAAAACAAGAGCTTGATCCCTCGGAAGAAGTGGAAGAAAACCCACTGTTACTGGAATTGAAATACCCAAGGAAGTAGAGATGGAGTTGAAAGTAGTTCGGAAAAATGGACCTGATTGAGCGAGGTCTTGTGAACCCTATTAAGGATTCTGGCTTTTTTGTAAGAGCAATGGGATGCCAAACAATTGCTTCAGCAGGGAGTGACCTCAGGTCCATGCTCTGAACTGTGGCCAAAGTGATCTTTCCAAAACACTAACTTTCCTAGTGGTGCCCTGCTTGTAACTGTTCAGTGATTCCTCATTGCTTCTGGATAAACTATAGGGTCCTTGAAATTTTAGGCTTTTCCTGGGCTGGTACCAGCTTACCTCACTAGATGTCTTTTTACTTTCCACAATTTACCTTAAGCTTCAACCTTATTGAATTGGCTTGTGTGGTTCCCCACGGCACTGTATTTTATGTTCACTGAACGTCTCCTATATACTCTCATGCCAGGTTCTCTCTTTCTTGGAGCACCTTTGCACCCATCTCTGTGCTGAGGACTTGGCTTATTCATAACCTCCCTCTTCTGATTCTTCAAGACTGGGCAGGGGCCCTGTTTGTGTTCCCACAGTGCCCTGTCCTTACTCTACCGTAGCACCTTGTCTATTTTTTTCGTCTGTATTTTCCAGTACAGTGTTAGCTCCTTAAGGTCAAGGATTTGTCCACATCTGAGTCACCAGCACAGAGCACAAGACTTGAACGTAATGTGAAATCAATATGTAATGAACAAGTGAATAAATGAATGAATAACAGCACTTTCAAAGGCATGGTCTGTTAACTAAACATGGAGTCTCAGAAGACTTGAGTTAGGTTGCTTTGCAAATTTTCAAGGACCCCAAAACTCAGGACCTAAGCGAAGACATATTTAGTTTAAAATAGATCAATTCACAGGCAATTAAGCCGCAAATATGATCTGTAACTCCAACACTGTTATGCAGAGTGCTGATATCCACTGTGATTTGGAATATTCAGCATAAAAATTCTGACATCAGATCAAATGAGCAACATTTTAATGCTTGGAAAAGTTAAAAGTTTTAAATAAACATTGCCTTTATTATAAAGCAAGGAAAGATGATTTAAAATTGTGTAGTGGTTGGACATGTTCTACTGTTGACAGATTCCAGGAATCTTTCTGTTAATGTAGAATTAAAACAAGAAAGTAGAGTAATATTTAAATATTAATATTAAAAGTAAAGCTTTTTTTGTCATCTAGAAGCAACTAGGTAGGGGAGTTGGGGCAGAGAGATTATAATTAGCCTAGCCATAGTTTTTGGAACACCCACAATGCCTTAAAGTTTCTTAATGATTTGCAACCATTTTGGTTGTTATATTTCATTTCAAATGACATCTGCATCCTTTTGTGCAAAATCCTGGGATATTGAATTAGTGTCATTGAGACAGACTTTGGATAATGTTCTGTCAATGCCCTGGCAGCTCCCCCTCCTAATTCTATGAGTTTCCATGGCAAGGGTTAGGCCTGGTGCCAGGATATAGCAGAGGGCAAAAAATGCACAATCAGGTCAAAAGCCTTGGGGTCACATTTGACTTCTTTTTTCACAACCCATATTTGATCTTTCAGGAATTCTGTAGAATCTAACTTCAAAGTATATCCAGAAGAATCTGACTACCTCTCACTACCTTTATCACGACGATCTGGGTCCAAATCATCATAATCTCTCACTTGCATTACTGAGATTGTCTCCCAACTCCCACCTGCTTCCATCCTTGCTACCCATCCCCTCATAGTCCATTCTCAACATAGCACTCAGAACAAACCTTTTAAGACACAAGTTACACCATATTTCTCTTCTGCCCCAAACCTCCACTCACTCTCCATCTCACTCAAATTAAAAGCTAAAGACCTTAAAATGGTGTGGTAGTCAGCCTCCCAGATGACTGTCATTGATCCTCATATCCTGATTTTCATGCCCTTATAATGCCCCTCCCCCATGTAGAAAACCGTGTGTGACGTGCATAAAAGGCATTGCAATTTTGCCCCATTCTCTTTGATTGCTTTCTCTGAGGGAAGCCAGCCACTGTGCAGAACCCTCCTTAAGCATCTCCATGGAGAGACCACATGGAGAGGAACCCAGCATCCCAGGTAACAGCCAGCACCAACTTGCTGACTGTGTGCTGAGCCACCTTAGAAGTGGATCCTCCAGGCCCAGCCCGTGAGGAACTCCAAGCCAGAAGTGCCCAGCTGAGTCACCCCCAAATTCCTCACACACAGAAACTATGGGATGGAATAACAAGTCTTTGTCATTTTAGGCCATCAGTTTGGGGTGATTTATTATGCAGCAAAAGATAGCTAGTACAGTGTTCCCTGTGTGACCTCCTGTAACCCTTCCAGCCTCACCTCTAGCTTCTCTTTCTCTCACTCACTCACTGGGCTTCACCGCCATGCTCCCCTCTTAGGATATTTCTTTGCACTTACTTCTCTCTTCCTGGACTTTCCCCCTCTCATGTCCCCATAGCTTGCTCCCTCATTTCCTGCAGGTCTCTGCTTAAATGGCCCACCACCCTTCATATTTTCTTCTCCCCTTTCCTCCACTTCATTTTTTTCATAGTACTTATCACCATCTGACATACTATATTTTTATTTGTTTATTTATGTATTATCTGTCTTTTAGAAGGTAAACTCCACGAGGTCAAGAGCTGTTTGTATTTCATTCAGTATTCAATCTCCAGTACCCACAGTGCCTGTTACTTAGAGGCACTTGATAAATATTTGCTGGAAATATTGAATGCAGGCAAGAATAAAGGAATAGATGGGGGAAATGTTATCACTTCAGGAGGGCTGTAGAAAATTCTTATGGGTAACAAGGATTTTTTTTGCTCTATCCCAATCCTGCCTCTATGGTGTAGATATACTGGGGCCACATGCCAGTTTCTTTCAGTTGTATATATAAGTCAAGAAATACTGGTTTATTACCGTAAGTGTAAAAAATTATTATAAAAATTGTTATGGTCAAAATGCTGCTTGTCAAAAACAGCCAAAAACGTTCTGTGGCTAAATAACCCTTGGAAACACTATTTATATCCTCTTCTGGAGGATTCACAGTGTGCCCTGGCCTATAAAAGGTACCTCGAAGTCCGGCAACAAAGAAACTTATTTACTTTAACTCAGTATTTCCCAAATTTACTTGCCTAAAGAATGCTTTCTTCTTAATAAAGAACTGGAGTTCTAATTTATAATACAGCCAATACTCATTGAGTGATTCCCGTATGTTTGGTCCAGTACCTATCACATCCACTCAATAACCCTATAAGGTAACTATTACCCTGATGACCTCCATTTTACAGATGAGGAAACTGAGGCACAGAGATAATTGTTCAAGGTTACATAGTCAATTAAGTGGCAGGGACAGTATTCATACCCAGATGTGTGTGAATGAGAAGGTTGAGCTCCTTAACTAATGATACAACTTTGAAAGTTTAACCTTTCTATAAGCACTAACAGCAATCATTAACCATGCCCTTCACTTTCAGAAAACCAATCTCAGCATGCTTTTCTCTCTGTAACGAGGAATTTGTGCCACTCCCCTATTAAGCCTGTTCTCAAATGCTTTGATTACTGAGAAGAACTTAACTTACTGTATTTCTAAATTTATCTGTGGCTTAACAGGAGAAAGTCTCTAGCTACAGAAATTTGATAGAAATTTCTACAATACCAGAGTAGGGAAGAATATTCTCTGGGCTTTTCTTCTAATAGGGCGGTAGTTCTCCAAGTAAGGTCTCCAGCAGAGTTGCAGCTTCAGTATCACCTGGGAATGTGAAAGAAATGCAAATTCTTGACTCCACCCTAGGCCTAAGGAATCAGAAACTGAGTGGGCGGGGCTCAGCAAACAGTTGTTTAACAAGCCCTCCAGGTGATTCGGATGCAGCCTCAGTTTTGAGGTGGTTCTTTTGTGCACCTGTGTGTAATTCAGCCTTGTTAATATGAGTGTCCCAAACAGGAAAGGTCAGCATTTTCTCATCATGTGTGTTTGTGCCTGAATATACTAACTGGTGAATTTAATTGGATTCCTATTAAATCTTTAAAATATATTTAGTCATACATTCATTCTACTTTCCTTAAAGTGATTTTCTCAGGTGGAAAAATAAAAAAGAATGCTTTGAAATTTCCTTGGCTTTTAAACAGAATCTATTTAAGGTAACAGATAAAGGGCCTTCTTTGGAATCCAAAAGGAGTGCATTTAATTCATGGTTCAACTTTATTATAGCTAATAAAGTAGTTCTGTTTCCCCAGTCTGGCAAGGTGATAATTGCCTTTTAATATCTGTTTTCCTGTGTTGTAAAACACTCAAAAGAATATGTATAATAAAATATACCGTGGTATGCTGGAGCGGACCCGACTGGCTAGCTAGAGCTGCTATGCACTTCTCTTTCTAACTCTGCCTTCTGGTGTCACTTTGGTAGCTTGAGATCATCAATAGTGAAGAGTATTTACACCATGGACATTGGCAGATGTTACAAAGCCGGGCTACTTTGCTTTTTTTTTTTTTAAATTCAGAGAGCTAACTGTTAAAACATTTACCAGCATACCACTGAAACTGTGTGAAAGAATGCTTGTTGAAGCATTCTTTGTGATAAAGGAAGATAGGAGAGATAGATGATTAACTATAAGGAACTGCTAATTTCAAAAGAATACTATGCAGCCATTGAAAAAAAGAATCAGGTATATTATCGAAGGACATTATTGTCAAGTGAGAAAATATTGCAGGATAATATATATAGTACAATGCTATCTTTTGTTAAAGTAATCGAACATATATATATGTGTGTGTGTATATACATATATATTATGATATCTATTAAGATGTTACTCTTACTAAATGAGAATTAGGAAAGTGGAACAGCAGGGGCCTCAACATTTATTTTACATACTTCTGTAATGTTAGAATTTTTCTTAAAATGTATGCAATATATGCATATATAACCTTTGTGATGGATAATTTTTATTCTGTGGGGTTTTTAAAAACCACTATTTTTGATGGAGTGATTATTGTTTGTAAATGCTCATCTTTCTTTTTCCCACTAGATGGTGAATTGCTAAAGGACAGGACTCAGTTTACTACTTCTTCCTGCTTCCCACAGCATCTGGGTACACAGAAGGAATCAAATAAATGCAAGTTGCTAATTGGGAAAATCAATAAATCTTTAACATTTGCAATAAAGTTGTTTGGTTAGCCCTGCACAGCTCATTTACAGAATAAGCAGTCTTTCCACTGCAGAGCCAGATTATATTGATATCTTGGGATGTGAGATTCAGAAAGACAGATCCAACTGGAGAAGAGATCGGTAGGACCTCATCAGAGAAGCCCCTGACAACAGCTGCAAGTCTTGGGCTTGCTATGGGGGACAAGAGGGAACTACAGTGTGTTCTTGAATAGGACATAAAGCAGCACTAGGGGACCTTGTTAGGTAATGAAATGGTAAGGAGTAGGGAGACTGGAGGCAGGGAGGTGGGTGGGGAGAAACAGCTTTCTTAGCAATACAGTAATTAAAGAGAAAAAGGTACATTTTTGATAAGTTTTAAAGGGAAAAAATAGGGCTGTGGTGACTGAATAAATAGGGAGGAGAGAAGAAAAGCAAAAATTAAAGATGATTCTGAGATTTTTGGCCTGGGCATCCACACATCGTCAAGAAATGCAGTAGTTGGAAGGAGAAGCAATTCTGGAAAATGAAACAGTAAATTACACTTGGATGCACTGAGTTGTACATGAGTTGGGGGCAGATAGGTAGGCCTTACTGGAGGTAGCTGAAATTAAAGGTCAGAGATGCACTTTTAGGAACCAACAAAGATGTGAGATTGGAAACTAACAACAGATGCATTTTCCCATGGAGGGAGTGACAAGGGAGTGGATCAGGTGGTCAGAGAGGAGAGGGTGAGGAGGAAATGGGCCTGACAAGAGAGGAGGCCAAGGAGTAGTAAGAGAGATGGAAGAAAAACACTGTCACAAAAATCAATTTGAGGGAGGGTGGGAGGGAGGGAGACGCAAGAGGGAAGAGATATGGGGACATATGTATAACTGATTCACTTTGTTATAAAGCAGAAACTAACACACCATTGTAAAGCAATTATACTCTAATAAAGATGTTTTAAAAAAAATCAAAAAAAAAAAAAAGAAAATCAATCTGAGGCCAAATTTCCAGGAGTGGGTGGATTGTAGTGTCAAATGCTGCAGACAGTTAAGGAAGATGAAGTACTGAAAAGACTCGATGGTTTGGGAAGAAGGAGGTCATTTTTAACTTCCTTGAGAGTTCTTTTTGTGTGGGGGGATGTTAATAGTAGGGTAGGGTGGAAGATTTAAAATAAATCAAATACTGAGGGATAAATACAGGAATGGGTAGAGAGAGTTCTGCAGCAAAAATCAGAGAAGAGAACTGATGAGAACTCGAAGGGTCCAGGAGAGTCAATCAGTACCTTGTTAGCTTTTTAGAATATTTCAAGGTGTAATGGAAAGGGCCAGTGAACAAGAATTAAAGATGGTAGATAAAGAGGGGCTCATTGCAGGAAGTGGGAAGGGGATTCAAAGAATGAGTAAGACAGCATTACAGGGAAGATGGATCTCGACTTCTGAGACTGTAGATAAGATTAGGAGGAAAGATGTGATGGGTTGAGTTGAAGACATGGATACATAAAGGGCCTTAGGTCAGATGAGCTCAAATTTCTCTGTGAGGTAGAGGTTCCCCCACACTCCATGGGCAGGAAACATGGCAATTAGGGTCATGAGGAATGAAGGATGGTCTTGAATAACAGCTATGAATGGTGTGATAGGGACTCCATCAAAGATGAACCAGAAGGACTGTCAAGCACCAGCAAGGGTCACACCCAAACTGGGTAAAAAAATTCAGTCACAGATGAGAGCAGTGTGATCTTCCATGGTGTGGTAGAGAAAGTGCAGGCTTGGGAGGAGACCAACTAGGGTTTGTTATCCCTTCCTAGCAGCATGTCTCTGGTCAAGTTATATAATCTTCCTGGGACACAGTTCTCTCATTTGTGAAATAAAGATTTTAATACCATTTCCTTAAGGTTATTATAAGGCTTAAATTAGAAAGCATCTCACCCAGTTTGAAGTAAGGTAACAGATAATATTAATTTTTTCCTCTGGGAACCAAGTAATAGCACCAAGGGAAGCAGGCAGTGGGTAAAATCCTGAACTGATGACTTGTGCATAGGACAGGAGAGATGGTCAGGGGTCAGGGAGAAAGGGATGCCCCGTCGTGGTTAGTTACGGAGTCTAGCACTCAGAGGATGCTAATGAATGGGTGAGGGACAGACCCAGGGAGTTTTAGGTGTGGGATGAGCTATGGGAGGGTGCAGGTAGTGCAGACACGTGGACTAGAGAAACAAGGCCTCAGAGTGGTACTGCCCAGGGAGCTGACCGAGATTTAGGGCCTAGTCTTCAATCTTGAAGGCCCAGAAGTTGATTTTGTCAGGATGCTCAGAGGCCATCAGGCCTTGAGGAAGAGTTCAATGGCTGCTATAACAGTTAAGGTAACTTTGGTAGTAAATCACTAAAAATACAATTAAAAATGGCTTGAACAGGCAATTTGTTAGCTCATATATCAGAAAATACAGCAATTGGGCTCTGCCGTAGACATGATCGTCACTTGCCTAACGTTCATTCCATCTCTCCTCATTGTGTAGCAGCAGTGTAAGTTGAGGGACTAACAAGACCCTGATGGTTGGTCTTGATTAATTTAAACCAATCAGATAATCCTCCCTCTTCCTGACCCCTTGACGATGATTGGTTCAGCTATGGGCAAACCTATGCCAATCTGGACTAATGTGATGTGAAGGAAGAATCATCTTCACTTTTGAGAGACAGAATCATGGAAATCCAATTGCTTCCACTGGATGAGAAGGAGGAAGTGGGTAGCTCTGATTGTTATCAATGTTAGCCAATAGTTATGAGGGTATCATATTTGGGACGAGGCACTGTGGAGAGTGGAGCAGAGAAAAGAAAAGAACCTGGTTCCTTGATGACATCACTGACCTGCTGGGCCAGAAGTCTGTTCTACCACTGGAATTCTACTTTGTAAATCATACATTTCCATATTGTTTAAGGCAGTTGGGTTTTCTGTTACTTGCAGCTGAAATCATCCTGTTACGTGTGGGCTTCAGACTGGGTTTGATCCAGGCTCTGGCTTATGTCCCTTTTAATTGTCTTGGCTCTTCTCTCTTCTGTATGTCTGCTTTGTTCCCTGATGGTAGCTGTACTAGTTAGGGTTCTTGACAGAAAAAGAATCAATGGGAGATATTCCTATCTATCTATCTATCTACCTACCTACCTACCTGTCAAGAGAATTTATTTTATGGCTTTGTAGGGATTGGCAAGTCCAAAATCTGCAGGATAGGCTGACAGGCTGGAGACCCAGGGAAGAACTGATGTTGCAGTCTTATGTCCAAAGGCAGTCTGGAGGCAGAATTCCTTCTTTTTGGGGGGTACCTCAGTCTTTTTTCTTAAGGCCTTGAACTGATTGGATGAGCCTACCCACCTTTGGAGGATAATCTACTTCACTCAAAGTCTACTGATTTAAATGCTAAACACATCTAAAAAATACCTTCACAGCAACATCTAGACTGGTGTTTGACCAAACAACTGGGCACCATAGCCTTACCACATTGACACATAAACTTAACCATCACATTAGCAAACTGGCTCCCAGCCGTGTCCAGGAGCTACATGCTTCCTTCTTTATCATCAGGAAGGAGATCATCTCTGTCCCAGTTTTATAAGAAAGACTCTTGCATTTCACTTAGACTGGTTTAGGTCATGTACCAACACTTGAACTAATCACTGTGGCCCCAGTTAAGTGTGATGATTGACTTAAGATAGTCAGGGCCCACTTCAGCTGGAGGTGGGGTCAGTTACCCCAGAAGCATTTGCACTACATGATGGAGAGATAGGTAACTAAGTGGAAAAAAGCTTTACTGATTGAAGGGGGAAGGGGAGATGGATGCTGGATAAACCATCCCAAGTATCCACTATACTGACCAAACACAAAGGAGATAGATACATCAATCATAATGCCAACTTAATCATTTATGGCAAAAGTAGAAATGTAAACCAGACTAGAAAGTTTGTGTCAGCTCATTAGTACATTTTATGCTCATAGAAAAGATTCACAGAAAGCCAAATTGTGATCAGATCAGAAAGTTGTTTGGTGAGCATGGAATCCAATTTAATCCATTTCACTTCAAACAAATATTTATTGAATGTCTGCTAGGCAGGATGAAATTAACAGCCAGTGTCATCGAGTTATTATAGACTAATATGCTCATTTATACCATTGAGCTGCATGTCCAAGTCTGGATGCTGGTGCTGAAGACACACTGCTAAATGCTCACTCTTTTTGCACCTACTGTTTTAGCCCCCAGGCTGACATGCCCCTGTAGTAATGTGGTCTTTCTTCAGACTGGGTGTAATACAATTGAAAAGATTTCAACTTTTGTGTATTGCAATCACCTTCCTTGATTAGGATTTAGAGGACTCCTCAGTCATCCCTCACACTTTTCAAAACTTCAACATCAAGTTGTAGGGGCACTTTGTCGCCCCAAAGAAATTCCTCCCTGTGATTGTCATAACTATTAACCTATTAACCTCTCAGCCCATCGCTATGCACAGTATCCAGAGTCATTCTTCTTCTTCTTTTTTTTTTTAAATAGAATTTGTTTAGAGTAGTTTTATGTTCACAGCAAGATTGAGTAGAAGGTACAGAGATTTCCCATATACCCTCTGACTCCACACATGTGTACTTCCCCCATTACCAAAACCCCCCATCAGAGTGGTACATCAGTTACAACTGATGAACCTACATTGACATGACATATCATTATCACTTAAAGTCCATCGTTTACATTAGGGTTCACTTTTGGTGTTGTACATTCTATGGGGTTGGACAAATGTATAGTGACATGTATTCACTGTAATAGTAGCATACAGAGTGGTTTCTCTGCCCTAGAAATCCTCAGTTCTCCACCTATTTATCCATCCCCCTACCCCCAAGGCATGTCAATTACTAATCTTTTTACTGTCTCCATAGTTTTGCCTTTTTCAGGGTGTCATAATTGTATCATACCATATGTAGCCTTTTCATATTGGCTTCTTTCACTTAGTAATATGCATTTAAGTTTCCTTCACTCCTTTTCATGTCTTGATAGCTCATTTCTTTTCAGCACTGAATAATATTCCATTGTCCAGATATATTACAGTTTATTTATCCATTCACCTTTGGAAGGACCTTTGGTTGCTTTCAGGTTTTGGCAATTATGAACAAAGCACTATAAATATCCATGCGGATGTTTATGTATGGACATAAGTTTATAGCTCCTTTGGGCAAATACCAAGAAGGGCTACTGCTGGATCATATGGTAAGCGTATGTTTAGTTTTGTAAGAAACTGCCAAGTGTCTTCTAAAGTGGCTGTTCCATTTTGTATTCCCACCAGCAAGGAATGAAAGTTCCTGTTGCTCCACATCCCTGCCAGCGTTTGGTGTCGTTAGTATTTTAGATCTTGGCCATATAGTAGATGCATAGTGGTATCTCATTATTATTTTAATTTGCATTGCCCTGATGACATATGATGTGGAACCAGAGTGGTTTTTTAAAAACAAAATAGATCCTGTCATTCTTTTGCTTAAAGCCTTTCAATGACTTCCTATTATCCTTGACATAAAATTCAAACATTTGTACATGGCTTTGAGGTCCTTCTTTTTCTTTTACTTGCCCCCCTGCAGCCTGAGCACCCACCTCATTCTTGTGTTGCTTTCTCATCTCTTAGCCTTTGTACATGCTATTTCCCCTGCCTGGATCATTCTCTTCTTCACTGGTTTAACTCCTACTCATCCTTCAGGTGTGTGTTTAATTGTCACTTCCTCCAGGAAGCCTCTTTCACCACCCTATCCTCTCTGGTTATTTGCTCCTGCTGTGCCTTCCCTGGCCCCCAAACATCTTCCACCCCAGCATGCAGCACCTGTTCTATGGTGTGAGTTCCCCTCTAGACTATAAGCTTCTTGAAGGGAAGGCATGTCTATATTTCTCACATTTACTCTCAGATATCCAATAAACAGTGATGGAAGTGAGTGAATGAAGAGATGAGTGACTCATCAGTACTGATATATTTAATAAGTCCTTATTTTGGACAAGGCATTGTTCTAGGCCACTGGGGATATGGAAGCATTGTATTAGCTCCAATGGGTAACCTAGTTAGTGAAATGGGATGTCAAAAACATATAATTCACAACAGAAGAGAGCCTATTGTAAACACTGCGTGTATCATGTAGATCAGGATTTCTCGACCTGAGCACTACTGACATTTTGGACTGCAGAATTCTTTGCTGTGGGGGCCTGTCTTGTGCATTGTTAGGATATTCGGCAGCCTCCCTGGCCTCCGCCAACTAGATGACAGTAGCACCTCCCCACCCCTGGCTGTGACAACCAGAAATGTCACCAGACACTGCCAAACATCCCCAGGGTAGCAACATCACCCCTGGTTGAGAACCACTAATGTAGACAATGATGGATTATGGTCTGGAGACTTCAGAGTTGGGCAGAAGCTTGTGACTCACAAAATCCAAGGAAGGGCTCTGCTGGTTGGTTCATGTGGAGAAAAAGGTGTAAAGGAAGCAAATAAATCTGAAGCCTGAAAGGATGGAGAATGAAATAGATGGATAACGTGGAAGGAGTGAGTTGAGGAGGAAAGAAATAAACCAATGTTCAAATCCATTGTGGCTGCTCGGTGGTGGTACCATTTTGAGCAAGTTACTTAATTAACTAAACCTCTATTTTACCATCTGTCAAAGTGGGACAGTAATCATATCTACCTCATAGGGGTATAGTGAGGATTAGGTGAGGTAGTGTATTAGAGTGCTTCTTACAGTTCCGGGATCAGAGCAAGTGCAATAAATGTTAGCTACTGTTATTAGGCTTTGAAAAAATGACAGGAGTGAGAGAGAATTAAAAATGAACACTTCAATGTTCTAATTAAAAATTGGAATGCTTAGGTTAAAAAATGCAACTAACTCAGTCTAAATAAATCTAAATAAGTTTAACAAAGCTTAGTCAATTATCGGAGGGAAAATACATTGGCATAAAAACCACATAGCTATAAAAACTGATGTGTGAGAAAAGGGTTTCCAAAGTGAATGGTGCATTGACTACTTGACTTCTCCTTTCCCAGTTTTGATCTAGAATGTGTAGGTTCCAGAAATTCCAGGAAATAGGCTGTTTAGACTTGTTTTGGTTTTTGAGGTAGTTCAATGCTGAGTGAATTTCTTAGGATCACTGAAGCCAATTAGAAAAAGACTGTGTAATGGTGCTGCTGGGGATGCCAGGCTTCTGAGTTCTGAGGGCGTGTGCTGGTGTCTCAGCATCGCTGTGCCTTCCCCAGCCCTTAGCACACACGCCTCCTCCCATGAGTTAGCGCTGCAAATGCTGTGGAATTGAATTCAACTGCCTTAATGAACTCCAAACAAGACTTCAGGTGACTTTGAATGAAGCCACACCAGTTCCCCCAACCTCTGTGGCTCATTGCCAATAAGAGAGAACACATTTCACGTCTGCTCTGAAAAAAAAAAAAAAAAGGCTCCTGGCTTAGACACAAGTCTTGTTTTGTGCTTCAGTAACAAGTTAAAAATCCATCTCCCAATAGTCCCATGATTCATTTGCTCCACGGTATCTGTTAAATGAATTTTGCAGTTGTGATCTGCATTGTTGCCAGTTATTTCAAGGTAGAACAAAGAATGCCATGATATGATGAACCACAGAAGAAAACCTAGATACAGGATGGCTAAAAACAAAACCCAAACTCTCGAGTGATGGACTGTATTTTTAGGATTTGTTTTAAAGAACTGCTGAAATCCTCTCCTCTATAAGGAAGCCAAAAATACCAAGCTGAGATTTTTATCACAGTATATTCTGAATCAATTCAAGCTCTGTCGATGAGTCAGTAAGCTTCTATTATGGGCTTCATAAAAATTCAATGCAGTCATGTAAACAATGAAGTTTTTTTAATGAAAAGTAAAAAAAATATATTTTGATGGACAGCTAATTGCCTTGTAGAGGTTGGATAATTTCCTGTTCCAGGATTTCCTAAGGGTCTTTTACCTTTAAGACTGTTATTTTCAAGCAGAATAAATCCATCATATTTTTTAAATTCATAGCTGGAGAGAGAGAGAGGTTTTCAGAGGTTTCTAATTATGGCACTTGGAATATAGTCATGATAGAACTATTGTATAATTTTTGTCTCAGGGTTCACCACGTTGGCTTTAGGCTTTGACTTCCCTGTAGCCAAAATGAACTTTAGAGTCAGAAGTCAACAGCCACTAATCCTTTTTTTTTTATTTTGGAGTGAAAAGCCCTTGAATCATTTCTTAAGTAGTCTGTCTCCTACTAGGAACGTTGAATCCTTCCACTAACGGTGATCAGCCCTGCTCATTTCCGCTCCATTGGCTTCCCAGCAATGACAGACAAGATAGTTCGGCTTTCTGGTATGCTGATGACAAACAGTCAGAGACAAGTGACAGCGAGCACCAGCCTCACGATGCTTTAACACTGAGATTTTGAAATTATTAAGCTGATTTATCGAGGAGGGAAACAAAATCTGTAGAGGTTGCTTTGGACAAAGATAAAAAGGTTTTTAACTTCCACTGTGCTCTCCTGGAGAAAGCCACTCATTTGGGTGGGAGGCTGCTAGGAAAGAGAACTGAAAGCTAGACGTGCAAAGGATTTAATAAAAATGATATCATTCAACACATAGAACATTCTTACTGAGCACAAGGTGTAGAGAACTCCATTTTTGATGAGCATCCCTCCAGGGGATAATCAGATCCTGACACGTGGGAGGTACTCAGTAAATATTCGTTGAATGAATGAATAAATGAATGAATAGCTGAACTGGACTGTGGCATTCGTCCAGCTCAGCTATTCTTAACTGTAAAGTCAGAACACACCGATGTGCTATGACAAGTTATAAAATATGTAGCAAATAAGTGGTTAATAACTGTAAAATGAGAGGGTTCTGAGTGCTGGGAAAACTGGACAGCTACACGTAAAAGAATGAAATTAGAACACTTCCTAACACCATACACAAAAATAAACTCAAAATGGATTAAAGACCTAAATGTAAGGCCAGACCCTATAAAACTCTTAGAGGAAAACATAGGCAGAACACTATGAAATCAATCACAGCAAGATCCTTTTTGACCCACCTCCTAGAGAAATGGAAATAAAAACAAAAATAAACAAACGGGACCTAATGAAATTTAAAAGCTTTTGTACAGCAAAGGAAACCATAAACAAGATGAATAGAACACCCTCAGAAGGGGAGAAAATATTTGCAAATGAAGCAACTGACAAAGGATTAATCTCCAAAATATACAAGCAGCTCATGCAGCTCAATATCAAGAAAACAAACCCAATCCAAAAATGGGCAGAAGACCTAACTAGACATTTCTCCAAAGAAGATATACAGATTGCCAACAAACACATGGAAAGATGCTCAACATCACTAATCATTAGAGAAATGCAAATCAAAACTACAATGAGGTATCACCTCACACCAGTCAGAATGGCCATCATCAAATATCTACAAACAATAAATGCTGGAGAGGGTGTGGAGAAAAGGGAACCCTCTTGCACTGTTGGTGGGAATGTAAATTGATGCAGCCACTATGGAGAACAGTATGGAGGTTCCTAAAGAAACTAAAAATAGAACTACCATATGACCCAGCAATCCCACTACTGGGCATATACCCTGAGAAAACTGTAATTCAAAAATGAGTCATGTACCACAATGTTCATTGCAGCACTATTTACAATAGCCAGAACATGGAAGCAACCTAAGTGTCCATCAACAGATGAATGGATGAAGAAGATGTGGCACATTTATACAATGGAATATTACTCAGCCATAAAAAGAAACGAAATTGAGTTATTTGTAGTAAAGTGGATGGATCTAGAGACTGTCATACAGAGTGAAGTAAGTCAGAAAGAGAAACAAATACTGTATGCTAACATATATATATGGAATCTTAAAAAAAATGGTTCTGATGAACCTATGGGCAGGACAGGAATAAAGACACAGACGTAGAGAATGGACTTGAGGACACGGGGAGGGGGAAGGGTGAGCTGGGACGAAGTGAGAGAGTAACATTAACATATATACGCTACCAAATATAAAATCGATAGCTAGTGGGAAGCAGCTGCATAGCACAGGGAGATCAGCTCTGTGCTTTGTGACCACCTAGAGGGGTGGGATAGGGAGGGTGGGAGGGAGGGAGATGCAAGAGGGAAGAGATATGGGGATACATGTATATGTATAACTGATTCACTTTGTTATAAAGCAGAAACTAACACACCATTGTAAAGCAATTATACTCCAATAAAGATATTAAAAAAAAAAACCTAAAGTGATGAAAATACAAAAAAAAAAAAAAAAGAGGGAGGGGATATGGGGATTACGTATCATATAGCTGATTCACTTTGTTATACAGCAGAAACTAACACAACATTGTAAAGCAATTATACTCCAATAAAGATGTTAAAAGAAAAAAAAAAAAAAAGGAATGTCAAGGCCCAGGTGGCCTGGGGGGATCATTTAAAAATGTACAGAAATAGTGAATCCCTATTCTGTGTACCAGGAATTAACACAGTATTGTAGGCAATTATACTTCAAAATCAACCAAACAAACACGCTCACAGAAAAAGAGATCAGAGTTGTGGTTGTCAGAAGTGGGGGTGGGAGGTGGGAGAGGGGGAATTGGATGAAGGTGGTCGAAAGGTATAAACTTCCAGTTATAAAATAAATAAGTACTAGGGACGTAATGTACAACATGATACATATAATTAACACTGCTGTATGTTATATATGAAAGTTGTTAAGTGAGTAATCCTAAGAGTTTTTAATCACAAGGGAAAAATTTGTTTTCTTTTTCTTTTATTTTGTATCTGTACAAGATGATGGATGTTCATTAAATTTATTGTGGTAATTTCATGACGTATATGAGTCAAATCATTATGCTGTCCACCTTGAACTTATATAGTGCTGTATGTCAATTGTACCTCAATAAAACTGGAAAAAAAATAAATGGAGCTAATTTAAGGTTATGTTTATAATGACTTTGTTCCATTCTTTTCCATTCTAATATGATTTCTTTTGACAGTTACTGATATGCTGTTATAGCCGTTCTTACAAACGACTGTGGAATTGTGATCATAGCTACTTCTGTTTATTTTTTAATTTTACCCATGAATAAATTTTCAGCAAGCAAGAAAGCAAGGGTAGATGAAGGGCATATGTAAAGTACATCTATATCTGCAGTGCAGGAGAGCAAAAATGATTCTGTGAACATATCTGTTAATGACAAAAGACTTATGACCCCTGAATCAAAGGTAGAGCAGTGATGCAAGTAGAATTTGCAAAAACATTATTCACGTTAATAACATTAAATTGTATGTTTTATTTTCTATATTTAACAATAGAATACAATGTCTTTATATTTATTCTTTAGTGGTATTCACTGACTTTATTAATATTACCTTGGGAGGAGAAGTCTAGAGAAAAATTCAGGTCTTTAAAAAATGTTCAATTAAATAGTTATATTAAGTGTATTTATTATCGAAAGTCTTTAAATGACTGATTTCATCGCTCATATGTAAGTACCTTAATAGATGCCATGATAAAAATAAAAGTGTGTGGAACTATTTAATTTATTTCACTGTAAAATTGGGGGGGAGGGTGTCCAAAAATGAGGACACCTTAAAATGTTGTGTTTTGTATGTATCATATTATACCTGCCAGAGTGGAGAAAATAAGATTAAGGGCTTCTGAGAGGCAGTAAAATCTAGTAGTTAAGAGCACAGGTTTTGGTGCAAGCCTGCATGGGTTATTTATTTATTTACTGAAGTATAATTGACATAAGATTATATTAGTTTTAGGTGTACTACATAGTGATTTGATATTTTTATACATTACAAAAGGATCACCATGATGAGTCTAGTTACTGTCTATCACCTAACAGTATCATTTATTATATTTCCTATGCTGTACATTATATCCCCATGGATTATTCATTTTATAACTGGAAGTTTGTACCTCTTAATCTCCCTCATCTATTTCTCTCATCTCCTACCCCCCTCCCCTCTGACAACCACCAGTTTGTTCTCTGTACCTATGAGTCTGTTTTTGTTTTGCTATGTTTTTCGTTTTTTAAATTCCACATATAAGTGAAATCATATGTTGTCTTTCTCTGACTTATTTCACCTAGCATAACACCCTCTATGTCCATCCACATTGTCACAAATGGCAAGATTTCATTTATTTTTATGGCTGAGTAATATTCCATTGTGTGGGTGCATGTGTTTATATCTATCTATCTATATCTTTAAATTTTGTCATTTTAATTATAATTTGTCTTAGTGTGGATCTCTCTGGGTTCATCTTTTTGGGACTCTCTATGCTTCCTGGACCTAGATGTCTGTTTCCCTTCCCATGTTAGGGAAGGTTTCAGTTATTATTTCTTCAAATAAGTTCTCTGCCCCTTTCTCTCTCTCTTTTCCTTCTGGGACCTCTATAATGCAAATGTTAGTATGCTTGATGTTGTCTTGAAGATCTCTTAAACAATTCTAATTTTTTTAAAAATCTTTTTTTTTTTTTTTTTTGAAAAAAAAAATAAAAGTAGTAATTTCTACTACTCTGTCTTCCAGCTTGCTGGTCTGTTCCTTTGTATCATCTAATCTACTATTGATTCTTCCTAGTGTGTTTTTAAATTTCAGTTATTTCAGTTATTGTATTCTTCAGCTCTGTTTGGTTCTTCTTTATTTTTTTTAACTCTGTTGTATTTCTCGCTGTGTTCACCCATTCTTCTCCTGAGTTCATCAAGCATCTTTATGATCATTACCTTTAACTCTTAATTGGGTAGATTGTTTATCTCCAATTTGCTTAGTTCTTCTTCTGGGGTTTTGTATTGTTCCTTCATCTGGAACATATTTTTATGTCTCCTCATTTTGCCCAATTCTCTGTGTTCATTTCTAAGTATTAGGAAGGTTGGTTATGTTTCCTAATCTCGGAGAAATGGCTTACATAGCAGATATCCTGTGGGGCCCAGTAGCACATTCCCCTCTGGTCATCAGAGCTGTATAATCCAGGGCTGCCCCCATGTGGGCTGCATGGATCCTTCTGTTGTGGTTGGGCCAATTACTGTGGGCATGCTGGTAGGCAGGGCTGGCCCCTGGCCCAATTGGCTGCCAAGCCCTGTCTAGTGTGGTGGCTCCTGGCCCACTGGTGAGTGAAGCTGGGCCCTTGCTGGTCATGTGGCTTGGGGAATCCTGGGGCTGGTGCTAGCCCACTGGTGGCCAGGGCTGAGCCCTCAGGTGAATGGCTGTGGGGCCTGAGGGGGGCTAGGGCTGGTGCAAGCCTGATGGTAGGCTGCGTGGGTTCTTGGCATAACTGGCTGCACAGCCCAGGGGGTTCTGCCGCTGGTACCAGCCTGCTGGTGGGCAGGTAAGCCCCTGGCACTAATATGCTAGAAGGAGGACTCCCAAATAGCATTTATCAGCACCAGTGTCCTTGTGGTAGAATGAGCTCCGCAATATGGCTGCTGCCAGTGTCTGTGTCCCCAGGGCTGTCTCAGTTACCTCCTGCCTCTCCAGAAGGCTCCTGGATATCAGCAAGCGGGTCTGACCAGGCTCCTTTCAAATTACTGCCTATGTTCTGGGACCCAGAGCATGTGAGATTTTGCAAAACCCTTTAAGACCGAGTCTCTGTTTCCTATAGCCCTCCAGCTCTCCCGTATGCAAGCCCTGCTGACCTTCAAAGGCAGACATTCTGGGGGCTCATGTTCCCAGTGCAAGACCCTGGACTGAGGAGCCCGATGCGAGGCTCAGACGCCTTGCTCCTTGGGAAGAACCTCTGCAGCTGTGATTATCCTCCTGTCTGTGGGTCACCTCCCTGGGGGTGTGGGTCTTGACTATACCACATCTCTGCTCCTCCTACCTGTCTCACTGTGGTTCCTTCTTTATATCTTTAGTCGTGGAAAAATCCTTTCTGCTAGTCTTCAGGTCATTCTTATAGATAGTTTCTCTGTAAATAGTATAATTTTGATGTGCCCGTGGGAGAAGGTTAGCTCAGGGTCTTCCTACTCTGTCATCTTGGCCACACCTGGAGACTGCATGGGTTTAAATTCTGGTGTTGTCACTTGCTAGGTGTGTGACCTTGGGAAAGTTACACACCTCTCTGTTCCTTAGTTTCTGTATCTGTAAAGCGGGATTAAGAATATACCAATACATTCAAAGCACTTAGAGCACACGTGGCATGTAGCAGGCATTCAGTAAATACAAACTATTACAACCTAATTCAAATCTCTATCATTTGACATTCATTTGGTCATCTTTATTTTAGACTTAAAAAAATTCCAAGGCCTTTACTAAAAGCACATGGAAACAAAAATCATTTTACAACTCAAAGTATTTCTGACTTAGACTCTGGTTATGTGGGACCTCTATGTCTCTTCAGCTCCATGGATGTGTGTTTTTGGTAGCAAGCACAACTTGTACACCTTTTCACTCCATGAATCTTTTTTTCTTTTGGTGTAGGACTGAATTAAGTATCGCAATTCTTCAGTGAAAAGAAAATGGAATAGCATGCTTTCTCCCTTAACTCCTTTTCTCTCACAATGGTTCTGAATGCCTCACTTTCATTCCTGTGGGAGCATACAATTCCTGGCAAATGAAGAAAAAAGAGTTATGTCTGTGGCTCCTTATTACCTAGCCAAATTGGTTTTAATTTTCTGTTGGCAAGAGTAGTGGTCCCAAGAGATGGCACACCTTGCTCTGTGTGAGCTGAACCCAGCATGGGGGGAATGTTTTCATCGTGGAGTTTTAAGCACTCAGGATATCGTTCGAAGAGAACAGACAATTCAGCATTTGTCTTGGCAAGGATGCAATAGCAATGTGAGGGACCTATTCTGCTTCTGACAGACCCCAAGATGAACTTGAGATCAGCGGATCTCACACAATTACAGTGAGTGCCGTCCACAGGTGCTAATCCTGCCTAAGATTGCTTCCTGCCAAGTGCAGTGCCTTCACAGGCAGACATTCCTCCAGCTTTCCGGGGAGCCAGGGTTTAGAAGGAGAAAGAGGCACAGTGGTGTGGAAAGCCCTACAACATCATAAGATTTGGCTCAGCTTGAGCCTGTCTCACAGCAATTTGCAAACTAAAACATCTTACCCAGAAGGGGATTTTCGCGCTGCCTAGATTTTTAGTTCCCTGATTGCTTGGTGTAACTACCCCAAAATCAATATGCCCTGAGCTGAGTTGTGTAAACATAAAACCACGAAGAATGCTGCCAACATTTTCCTTTCTGGAGGTGATGTCAAAGTCCAGCTCTACCTAGAGCCCCTGCTCAGCCCCACATCTGTATTCTGTGTTCATTTTGCCCGATACCAGCTGAGTCGTGCTCTGCCAACTAGATTGTACTCACAGGCACATACAAATCTACCTTCAGTGGATACAAAATATAACTGCTTCTTACTTTGAGAGCCCTTCCTCAAGTTTGCTGATCTGTAAGCAGGAACAGGACAGGTTTGGCCATAGCCACAAAAACATGTGAATGGAGATGTTCATTTTTAAGTGCATCTGATCGTTCTTCTTTGACAAAGCTGTCACCAGAGGGTCCATTTTGAAGTCATTCTTTGAAAGCATGGCAGCCTCAGCAGCCCCAACTTTGCTCTATTCTGCCTCTTGAGACTCGGCAGAAAAGCAATTTGGAGCTCATCATGCAGTTTCCCTTTGTCCCACAGCCCCCAGCGGGCTGTTGAATAGAAATTCTTCATTTAGCCAGGCTAAGTTACAAACATTACGTTTTTTCTCTGCCTGAGGTCTTATTCTCACCAGACCTTTTAGAAACCTACATCGTTTGCATCCAAGCTTCCACGTACCTCTATATTAAGAATGTCTTAATTCTTTCCTCATTAATATTAAATATTCTTAATCTATTTCCAAAATGGAGTACTATCTAAGACCGTTCAGATGTGATTATTTAGATCTTGAACTCTGAGACACACACACCGGCAGGACCTTGACCCCAAATGGTCCCTGCTCAGAGGGGCTCTCAGCTAGGAAGTCAGGCTCCTCTGACCCGTGCTGCCTTCCTGGTAGCAGTGCAAAAATGTCAGCCTACACTTCAAAATGCTGCTCTCATCATTATACCACAATACCTACTTTATCTGTCAATGTACTTTGGTACATAAAGGAAGAAGGTGTTTCCAGCTCAGTCTAGTCCAAAGTCATTGAAATATTTTCACTCTAAGAAGATGATGTACTTTGGGGGCTTGGCATCATGGTTGGTACCTATACTTCAATACTTAACACAGAAGACAAGTGCTTATGGCTTGATCTTCTGGTACAACTCCTAGACATTTCCCATGTCCTGGGTCCTCAATAGGTTTCATAAAGTATTGTAGTTCAGACAATTACAGCACAGTTGCCAACAAATAAAAATTGGTTCAATTCTATATGCACACTTCTATTATGTTCATGTGGAGGTTATGTCTCTTTTGCTTTGCTACGAAATGGAATGACTCCTGTACAATATTACAGTTAGAAGCTTAAGAAGCTAATAACCTGTTTCCATACCAGCGTGTTTTAGAATGATGAGCCAGGCAAAGGATAAAATTGGACCAACTGCAGACCAGTTTCTAAATAATAAGCAATATTTTATGATCCATCCTCTATAAGGAAACCAGCCCAAAGAAAACATATTCAGAGTCTAGATAAAAGATAGGTCTTGAGTTTTGTGTATTTTAAGATGTTCGAATGTATAGAGAGAAGGTGGTTTTACTGAAAGGCAATTTCAATGCCTGGTTGGGCTGGAGAGAGAGCTGTAGGGTTAAGGCATCAAACACCCGATCATTTGGCACAAAAAAAAGTTGCAAAAATTAAGCCATTTGTGAGCTTCACTCAGAGTGTTTAAGAGACTTAGGGAAAAAAATCAACCAAGGGGTTTGTTGTTTCTTCTTTCCTTTTTTCTCCCTTTGTAACAAAGACAAGACAAAGACACATACAAGCAGACAGCGAGAAAGTCACTTGTGTTTGTTCTCTTGCCTCGGGTGCTGTCTAAACAAACATTTTGGAATTAGCCTACTGATGCCAAGGTGGGCTACAGCGGGATTCAGATGTCTGAAGTTATATAAGCCGCCTGCTAGAAAGCTTATGTGTAATAGATGCTTTCCTTTTAACAATGCCATTGCTTGTCCCTTTCCCAACCCTTAGCTGTATCCCCCTGAGAATTTTCAAGCAATTTTAAGACTCATAAGAGATGAAGGACTATGTAAGAGAATAAAGTCCTCAACAGAGAGGGAGGCAACATAGTTCAGTGAGCCTCCAAATTCAGAACCTTAGATCAGAATTCTGCCTCTGACCATGACTTGCTGTGAAAACTAAGGAAAGGAACTCAATTTCTTTCTGTTCCCTCTCTCATCTGAGAGCAAGGGCTAAATTGGATCAGAAGTTCCATCAAATACTGTGTGCCCGCTAATGAATGGTGCTTTGATATTTGATGTTACTTCCACAGTATGAACCACGAGCCTGGATTTAATGGTGTGCAAGGGGATGAGACTGAGGTCATGTGCCCACTGACAGCTTAGGAAAAGGCAGTTTGTATGGAAAGCAAATCCAGAGTGTGCCCCCAGAATAGCACTGCCAGAAAATATACATACAGGACACCCTGTTAAATTATAATTTCACATACTGACAAATATTTTCTTACCATAAGTATGTCCCAAATATTGCATGGAACATACTGAACCTAAAAACAATTATTTGTTGTTTATGCGAAATTCAAATTTAACTGGGTGTACTGTGTTTTTACTTGCTAAATTTGGCAAGCCTAATCTGAAATGGGTTTGATCCAAAGGGTAGTAGGAGGAAGGGGTTAGAGACCAGGGGGTCTTTAATCAGAGGATTATTCTGAGTTGGGAAGTCTGAAGCCAGGGTTAGGGATGAGTTCCTAGGACAATTAGGACAATTCAGGCCTTGGTGTATATGTTGTGCTTTCAAAAGGATGTCAGATTCTACCTTTCAGTCTCCCCACACCCCTCTCCCTTTTCTCTCCTCTTGTAGCCCTCCCAGAAAACAGAGTAAAGTGAATTCTTTCCTGGAGGAATTGTCAACTCATTCATCACTCCACAAATTCTGAGTGTCTATCATGGGTTAAACACAGTTGGTTTCTGAGGAGTAGGAATGGGCTATGGCCTCTGCCTTCAGGGGACGCCCAGTCACGGGGGCGGGGCGGGGCGGGGCGGGGTGGGTGGGGACCAAGGTCAAGCCTCTTCTTGCTGCTGGAGCTCTAAATCACAGCCCCAACCTACACTTTTTTTTTCCTACCTGCAACTTGATACCTGCCGGTTACAAATCGGACTCCACAGGTGCAAGAGAAATAAAGATAAACAAAATGTAGTTCTTAAATGCAAGAATCTAATGGTGAAATGAGACCCTTATGCCAACAACTATAATAACAGGTGAATAGGATCAGAACAGTAAAAGGAATGGAGTGGGGGTAGGGATTTAGAGGAGCCATCATGTGAGTTTAGGGGCATAGGAAAGTTTCCTGTAGGAATCTGAGATGGGCTTAAGGAATGCTGAGATATTCCCCTAGAACTCTGGACTTAGAATCATGTAATCACAGAATCGTAGAATTAGAAGTGTCCTCAGAAGTCCACGTATCCAAAAATTCTTTGTATAGCCTCCTTTGCTGAGGGTCATTTGACTTTTGCTTGAGCTCTTTCCCTGTATTTCTAAGAAGTCCATTTCATTGTTGGGAAACTCATTATTAAAAACAACATTTCAAAAAAGCTGAGTTGCGACCTGCTACCTCTAAGCTATTCTCATTGATTCTATATCTGCTGTTTACCCTCCTTACCACTGTAATCAAATACCTGAATGAAGAGATAAAATATAAGCTTACTAACTTTTCCCATGATAGAAGTATAGAAGTGATAGCAAACACTACAAACGAAAGAGAGAAAATTCAAAGCTAGTAAGGTGAGATGTAATAGCAATATATGTAAAATCCTGCATTTAGATTCACAACATCAATTACAGAATAGGTGAGAACTGGCTTGGTAGGAGTTCCTGTGAAAAAGACCTGAGAGTTTAAATTAATTCTTAACCTAATATGAGCCAACAATGTGATGTGAATGTTAAAAAAGCTAATCTTCTTGGCTTGCACAGCTAGAACAGTGTCAAGATCATGGAAAGTAATAGTGCCAATATATTTATATTGCCTTGAGCAGATTATATTTATATGGTGTATTCAATTTTCCATGCTACATTTTAAGAGGTTTATGTATATAAACACTATCATCATCACACCTGTCAAGAAGGGCCCACATGTCATAAACATCAATACAGAAAAACTTTTTTTCCCCCTTTATGTCTCCCAAGAAAAATTTTTCAGAGTTTGGAATTGATTGATTAAATGGGAACTCTGGGAAGGGACACATGTGTGAAACTAGACCCTACCTCAGCCTCACTTGAGGATGGAGGATGTTGGACTAAGAGCCTGATGGCGTAGTGGGTATGAGAGCGGGTATTGATTAGGAGAAAATCATGGCCTCTGTCTGGAAACCACAGAAAGATCTGGGCTGCTCTGTATAATGTTGGCTTCTTCAAATCCCCCAAAGCGGGTGTCTAGGCGACCAGGCTTCCCAGCTGACTGCGTTCCTTTGAGGAGTGATTTGGGAAGCACTTAGAACTACCTCGGTTGGAAAAGCACGGCTGTGTATTAAGGAAGTAGTCTGCGGGACTCCCTGCAATGGCGGTGACTGGGGTGATCAGGTCCCTACCCTAGTACCTGCCCTGGGCTCCTGGGCTCAGGACCAGCTTGCACCCTGTCGCTGCCCCCAGCAGATCTGTGCCTCCGTGTAGGAGAGAGCACGACTCTTTCAGCCTTCGGATTTCAAGGGCAAATCTCCAGGATGGCTGTGGAGAACTGCGTGGAAACCTGGGCTGGGCATGAGCAAAGCTTGTCTTATAACTTTTAAATATTTAGACATATGGTGAATGGCCTTCATTTATATTTGTTTACTCAGCCTGTGTCAGGTTACAGACGAGACATTATGATTCCTCTAGTTTAGAGGAAGTAAACTCTCTTTATAGGGTTATACTAATTTCCTCAGACATTCCTCACCACCCACCCTTTTTGTTAAACAAATGAGCCAGTCTATGTAAAATACCTAGAACAGAGGCTCACACACAGTAACTGCTCAATAAATGTTCAATTTTTTCCCCTTTGCATTCTCTTTTCCCATCTTCCAAGCACAATTGGAAATGTCAGCATTTTCTACAAGCTTCTCCTTGATCTGAGCTTTGAGATCCTATTCATGAAGCACCTTCTGCATTTGGCCTTGATTCTAAGCCCTTCTTCCATTTTGTGCATGTCTTTTAAAAATGAGGACTTCCAGGACTTCCCCCAACACTCTTTGATATTCACAATGTTTTCTATAGATGTTTCTTCCTTTCTTTCTCTTTTAGATTTGTGCATGTGTGCGTGCGTGCGTGCGTGTGTGTGAGAGAGGGAGAGAGGGAGAGAGAGAGAGGGAGAGAGAGAGAAATTAAGGCAGAATTTTCTTTCCTCCACTCTTTGTGAGACCTATTATTCCCTTTTAGAGTATCTAGTCCTGAGTTTCATCATAAAACTTTCATACCTATCTTTAGCCACTTGAAAACAACTTAAAAGATCAGAGACTATATTTGAGTATGCTTCAGTTCTCCTTTGTACTGAGGTTCCTTGATTTTAGGTTGCAGGAATAGACTCTGAAGCAAGTAAAAAGGATTTATTGAAAGGAGGCTGGGATGGGGGCTCACAGACTTAATAGAAGAAGGGTAGCCCCAGATGTTGGGAAGAGCAGTACTCAGGCCAGCTCCAAAAGTTTGAGAAATACTTGGGTTATTGGGTGACTTGGCTTCAACTGTCTGCCTGTGTGTCTTTGCTCCACACACCATGTCCCTGGAGTAAGGCTGACTGGCTAGTACGATCACGAGGTGGTTGACAGCCCCAACAGAAGTTCATAGGCTTGGACAGGGCAGACCCCTAAAGGAACGAAAGCCTGGGAGAGAAATCCACACACACCCTTTTCTTAGCAATGTTTGAGATTATTGTTGCGGTCTCCTTTGTTTCCGTATTGTCAGTCTGTTTAGATTGAAGGCTAGAAAAATACATTTCTTTCATGGACGGTTGTTAACTGGTCTAAACTCTGCCTGCTTGAATCTTTAAGATTTACTTAAGGAGAGGAATAGGAAGAATGGGGGGAAGAACTGGTTTATGTGGGGTGGGAAGGGAAAGATGGTGAATTTGAGTTTGGATTTGTTTGAAGTACCAGTGGAGCAGGCAGATGGCATTGTCCAACACCCAACTGGAAATATGAGTCTTGAATTCACAATAAAAATTAGGACAAAGAATGTAGATCTGGAAGATATTATTCATTCAATATTTTAATTAGATATACCAGAAGCAATTATTAAATACCTACTATATACCTGACTGTGTCGAGGGCTAGAATTAAAAAGTTGAATAATTTAAGGGGGCAATTCTTAAGAAGCTTATAGTCTTTAGGAGACAGTGGATTAGTATGAGCCAATAATTGTGATCTTACGGCCATTAGGGCAATGTTTGAGGTTTACTGAGGGTAGCAGGGGAATACAAAGAAAGGGCACTTAAAGTGGTTCCAGATCCTTTGCCTGGCTGTCACTTGCATAGGATATGTTCCTCCTCCTTATTCTGCTTTGATCATTATAATTTGTCCTTGTCCTGGACCCATCCTGTGCCCCTGCCTTGTGAGAGCTACCTCCATGCAGCTCCTTCACTGGCCTGAACCATTCTGCAGCCTCTTATAGACTGGCATTGACAATAAAATAGCATAGAGGTAGAGATTTTGACTACATATGAACAACTGATGATACTAAAAAATATTCCATTAAAATATATTAAAGATACGCAGCTATTGGGACTTCCCTATGCAGCTAGTGGTGCAGTGGTTAAGAATCCGCCTGCCAATGCAGGGCACACAGGTTCAATCCCTGGTCCAGGAAGATCCCACATGCCACAGAGCAACTAAGCCCGTGCGCCACAACTACTGAGCCTGCGCTCTAGAGCCCGCGAGCCACAACTACTGAGCCCATGTGCCACAACTACTGAAGCCCACGCGCCTAAAGCCCGAGCTCCGCAACAAGAGAAACTACTGCAATGAGAAGCCTGGGCACCGCAACGAAGAGTAGCCCCCGGCTCGATGCAACTAGAGAAAGCCCGCGCGCAGCAAGGAAGACCCAACGCAACCAAATAAATTAATTAAAAAAAAAAAAAAGATATGCAGCTATAGCCCCCTCAAAACTTTTTAGTCATTATCTATTATTTTTAATATTTCTGTTCATTTCTGAATATTCCTCAGTCAACCCCTTCTTTTTCAGCCAAATTAACTGCTGTAGCAGCAAAGGTATACTTCAAAACAAAACAAAACAATCTTCTAGTCATCCAACTAAAATTACTATTTTAGTTGCACTATTTAACTTCATTAGGGACCTAGAAGAGATGACCTAGAATAGAAATAATTCGGAATCCATTTTCAATTTTCTCAGCTACCAAATCTCTTCGAATGCACATTTGCTCATTAGTTTTAAACACTTGTTCTGAACATAGAGTACACCGTGATGTTTTCGCAAGCAGTGCTGACACCTTTTTTAGTCCTAATGCTTAACCTGTATTATTTTTTCCTTTTAATTACATTGTATAAAAATTTTCTACATGTCAGTCTTAAAAGATGTTAATGGGTATTGTATAATAGTCTCCTTTTTCCAATTATATAAAGTACCCTTGTCTTGGCCTTAGCATTTTAGTATCTTTTAACAGAATGCTTGATGTTTTAAAAAAGTATTTATGTATAAAAGCTTATTTATCAACTTTTGGGAGAAATTTCAGTGTTGAAGCTCATGTGTCAAGTTAAGATGTTAAAATTAAGCCAGCAACTTTAAAGGCAATTTTTTACTCCCTATCTTTCCTATCTTACCTAGTCCACCATTTCCAGGGAGACTTGACATTTAACAGCTGACAGCAAGAGGTTGGGAGAAGAATCAGGTACAGAGCTGGCTCAGGAGCCACCAGTCCGTATCAAACTACAAAGGTCCGCAGGAGAACAAGCTCTGTTGACCCGCCCTCCAGGCACTGCAGGGTCAGCACCGGTGAGGCAATGTGGTTCCCAGCACATGTCGCTCATTACTCTGGTTTCCAAACACACCAGTACCAGTGTCTATAGACACTAAGGTGTTAGGGGGCCACAGGCTTCCTGTACCTCTCTTCCCCCCATAACTCAACTGCTTTTCCATGGGCTTGCAATGTTTGTCCCCTCTGTAAACACCCAAACTCCATCTAAGTTTCTTTCTTTCTTCTGTGAACCTAAGACTGTCTTATATAATTTCCTTTTTAGCAGGACTGCTCTCTCAGAACCTTTATGGTACAGATTCATTCTTTTCTTTTTAAATTGAAGTACAGGTGTGTACAATATTATATAATTATATAATATAGTGATTCACCATTTTTAGGGTTATACTCCATTTATAGTTATTATAAAATATTGGCTATATCCCTGTGTTGTACAATATACCCTTGGGGCGGGCTTATTTATTTTATACATAGTAGTTTGTACCTCTTAATCCCCTACCCCTATATTGCCCCTCCCCCCACTGGTAACCACTAGTTTGTTCTCTATATCTGTGAGTCTGTTTCTTTATTGTTATATTTACTAGTGTGTTGTACTTTTTATATTCCACATATAAGTGGTATCATACAGTATTTGTCTTTCCCTGTCTGACATTTCACTTAGCATAATGCCCTCTAAATCCATCCATGTTGTTGTAAATGGCAAAATTTCATTCTTTTTTATGGCCAAGTAGTATTCCATTGTTTATATGTACCACCTCTTCTTTATCTATTCTTCTGCTGATGGACAATTAGGTTGCTTCCATATCTTGGCAATTTTAAATAATGCTGCTATGAACATTGGGGTGTGGATTCATTCTCTTTAAAAAAAATATTTTATTTTTGGGCCTCCCTGGTGGCGCAGTGGTTGAGAGTCTGCCTACCAATGCAGGGGACACGGGTTCGAGCCCTGGTCTGGGGAGATCCCACATGCCGCGGAGCAACTGGGCCCGTGAGCCACAATTACTGAGCCTGCGCTTCTGGAGCCTGTGCTCCGCAACAAGAGAGGCCGCGATAATGAGAGGCCAGCGCACCGCGATGAAGAGTGGCCCCCACTTGCCGCGGCTAGAGAAGGCCCTCGCACAGAAAGGAAGACCCAACACAGCCATAAATAAATAAATAAATAAATAAATAAATAAAACCCAAAAGTTAAAAAAAAAAAAAAATTTTATTTTTAGCTGTGATAAAATACACATAAAATATACCATCTTGTTTTTAAGTGTACAGTTCAGTAGTGTTAAGTACATTCACGTTGTTATGCAATCAATCTCTAGAACTCTTTTATCTTTTCTAATTAATTAATTAATTAATTAATTTTTGGTTGTGTTGGGTCTTTGTTGCTGTGCATGGGTTTCCTCTAGTTGTGGCGAGCGGGGGCTACTCTTCGTTGCGGTGCGTGGGCTTCTCATTGCGGTGGCTTCTCTTGTTGCGGAGCACGGGCTTTAGGCACGCGGGCTTCAGTAGTTCTGGCACATGGGCTCAGTAGTTGTGGCTCACGGGCTCTAGAGTGCAGGCTCAGTAGTTGTGGTGCACGGACTTAGTTGCTCCGTGGCATGTGGGATCTTCCTGGACCAGGGCTCGAACATATGTGCCCTGCATTGGCAGGTGGATTCTTAACCACTGTGCCACCAGGGAAGCCCTAGAACTCTTTTATCTTGCAAAATTGAAATTCTATACTACTTAAACAACTCTTCCTCCCCCACCCCAGCCCCTGGTAACCACCATTCTACTTTCTGTGTCTGAGTTTGATCGTCCTAGATACCTCATATAAGTGAAAATCATACACTATTTGTCTTTTTGTGGCTGGTTTATTTCACTTAGGATTTGTCCTCAAGATCCATCCATGTTGGAGCATGTATGACAATTTCCTTCCTTTTTGAGGCTGAATAATATTCCATCATATTACACTCCATTTTGTTTATGCATTCATCCACAGGTGAACATTTGGTTACTTCCCCCTTTTGACTATTGGAAACAATGCTGTTACGAATGTGGATGTACAAATATGTCTTTGAGAACAGACTCATTCTCTTTGATAACATGTACTTATCTATTTTTAAAAAACTTTTTTTTCATGGAAAATTTCAAACATGTGAAAAAGTAGAAAGAATGGTATAATGTACTTCAGAATACCTGTCACTCAGCTTCAACAGTTATCAACTGGTAGCTTGTCATTATGTTTCACCTACATCTCTACCCACAATACCTACTCTAGATTATTTTGAAGCAAATCTCACACATCATATAATTTCTTCTGTTAATATTTCAGAATGTATCTCTAAAAAAAATAAGGCCTCTTTTCAAAGGTAAAGCCATAATACCACTTTCACACCCCGAAATTTAACAGTTCCTCATTATCATCAATAACCCAGTTAGTGTTCACATTTTTCCAATTATCTTAAAATTTTTTAAACAGTTTATTTGTTTGAATTAGAATCCAAATAAAGTTCTTACACAGCAATTGGTTCACATGTCTCTTATGTTCCCTTTTATCTGTATGTTACCCCTCTTTCTTCTTTTCCCTGAAATTTCCTTGAAGAAGACGTATTTTCTTTTTTTATTCTGAGTTTTCCAAATTTTAGACTTTTGCTAACTGTAATTGCTGTGGTTCATTTAATATTGTCCTTGGTTCCCTGAATTTCTTATAAATTGGTAGTGGAATTTAGATGCTTGATTCGATTTAGATTTTTTTGTTTTGGTCAAAACTAACTTATAGATAGTGCTGTGTTTTTCCATTGGGCAGTGCTTAATTTCTGGTTATCTTTTATGATTATTATTGACTAGATCCATAAATTCACTAAGAGTCACACAATGAAAATATTCTAATTCTATTATTCTTTCTTTATTTATAAATAAAACAGTTGCATACAAAGTAATGTTCTCTCATTAATTATTTAGTTTTCCTGAGATATAGTTCTTATAGAAAAGTAAGGATAAATGCTTAATTAGTTTCCTTTATTTACCAGTTTTCCAAGCAATGAGTTGGCTCCCAAGCATCCTCCAAAAGTAGCCAATAAGATTTTTCTTCTTTTAGTATAATTTTGAACTCACTGATTTAAAAACATACTTGATGTGTTTGAGCTCATTGCACTTATTTTCCTTATTGAAGTCGGTTCCTGACACCTTTTGCTATGACTCTGATGGTCATTGACAGGTTTTGAGTTATCTGTTATGGCAAGATATTCTGGGCTCATTTTGTACTTTTCAATTCTAGGCCGGAAATGAGCCTTACCTCCCAAGAACCTTTTTTTTTTTTTTTTTTAAACATCTTTATTGGAGTATAATTGCTTTACAACGGTGTGTTAGTTTCTGCTTTATAACAAAGTGAATCAGTTATACATATACATATGTTCCCATATCCCCTCCCTCTTGCATCTCCCTCCCTCCCACCCCTCCAGGTGGTCACAAAGCACCGAGCTGATCTCCCTGTGCTATGCGGCTGCTTCCCACTAGCTATCTATTTTACATTACTGCCCAAGAACCTTGATTCCTTTATTGGGAAATGGTATTTAGAGACCACAATCTGAGTAATAGGGATGCTCAATGCCACTGGATTGGTTATTTTCAGTGGACAGAGCTAGCAAATATGATTTTTATTTTAAAGATAAAATATATCATGAGCTCATATTAATACTTGTAATTCTGTTTCAGGACTACAATGCTTTTACATAATCTCATAAATCTAATATCTGTATCTCCTTTTACTTAAGGCTAAAAATAATTGATTCTCAATTACACCAGTATAACTTCTAATTTTGTTTTACTCTGTAATATACATACAACTCTCTCAGAATAGGGATACCAAGACTATCACCGATAATAAAAATACTGAAAACAGTTTAAGATTTTCTTATGCAGTTACTTTTGTTACTAGGGTATATTCCACTAGGGATGTGTACAATAAGTTACTATGTTTAAAGCCACTCAGAAAATTTTTTCTCTATGTGGTTATGCCACCAATTAGATACACAGTTAAATTCACTCTTTTATTTTACTTTTATTTATGGATGTTAAAAATTGTTTTATACTTATGCAGAATATTTACATGGTCCAAAGCTCAAATCAAAGCAAGATATATATTTAAAAGTTTAGCTTTTAGCCCCATTATTTCTACCTGAGTGCCTTATAGGTATTCCTTTTAATCCATTATTTATGTTAAATCTAGGACTTATTTATTTTACTGATTGAATATGTTCTATTTTTACCAAGAAGACATAATATTTTAAAAATCCCAAATCTAAAATATTTGATATTTATATCTCTGAGATTATGAAGTTCTAGGAGATGATTCTAACAGTAGATGTGTAACAAATGAGAGAGGCTCAATACGGCTGTGAAAGACCGAGAAAGGGAGAGAGTAGTATGAGGTTGGTAGGATCATAGGGGAGGAACTTGGCTTTTATACAGGGTGAGATGGGAGCCATTGGAGGTTTTGAACAAAGGAGTGTCATGATCTGTCTTAGATTTTAACAGAAACACTGGGCTGGTATGTTGAGAATAGACTGGAGGGGGAAGGGTGAGTGCAGGGAGACCAGTTAGGAAGTTAGTGATCTAATGAGAGAGACGGTGACTTGCACTAGGTGGTAGCAAGTGAGAGTGGTGAGATGTGGTTGGATTCTGGATATATTTTGAATATAAATCCTCTTGGGAGCAAATTTATCTCAAGGTAATAAGGACCCAGGTTTATTTGTAGGTGGGGAGTTGGAAGAACAGGGAAAACAAAATGAGCGATTTCACTAAAAGCTCTATGACACTGAAGCCCAAGCAGCCGTGATCTGGGACCCCTGTAACCATATGCCAGTGCAGGGGTCCATGTGACATGGTCTCTGGAGCCTGTCTGCCTGGGGAAGGCCCGTCTGGAGGGAGATGTGAGTTAGGGAGGCAGCCAGAACAGAGTTAGAGGAAAGACACATGTGAGTGCTAGACTACCCAAAGACTCCGAATGCTACCCGGCGTAGGGGGACACACTCAGTAGCCTGTCAAGGTAGGCATGAGAGTCAGTGAAATCTGGAATATTACCATTAATGGGACTCCATTTAAGTCCACAGGCTTGTGAAAGTTGAGGAACTATGGTTATAGATGGATTTTACCTGGACTTAAGGAAGAACGTTGGTTATGCCCTTAACAACCATAAAAAGAATTTAGGCCTATCAGTGCTGAATCAGATTGCCATTGAGTGGATGCATAACTGGTTAAAAAATCTCTTAGTGAATAGACAAGGCAGCCTTCTGGAGCATGTCACATCTGGGTGGCAAAGGTGCCACGAGGAGAGGATTTCAGACCCAGGAAAGCAACAGGCAACAAAGAGTGAGCGTTGCCACTTGCAATCACAGATGGTCTGCCCACACCCTCTCCACAGTTGGCATGTGATTGCTGCTTTGTTCACATGAAGGTTGGCACGAAGACAGTGGTACCTGCTCCCTTTCCATTTTCCCACAACCTAGGATGCCAGTACACAGACGTTTTTCAAAGTGTTCTGGCCTTTAAAGTAGAGATTAATAGCGATGGTTAACCCAAGTGGACATATAACAGATTTTTAGCAACTAGTGCCTGAATTATTCAATTAACTTAAACATACATTGAATGTTTATTAGATGCTGGACACTACGCTAGGCTCTGAGGATGAAGAAATGAATAAAACATGGCCTCTGTGTTTTTGGAGTTAATAGTTTAGTTGACAGGAAGCTGGCACAGAAAATAATCATTTCTGTACAATGTCCTCAGGTAAATCATGCATAAGTCACTGTCAGGGGTATAGAAGGGGGACCCCAACCCAGCTCAGGGTTAAGAGGAGGCTTCCTGAAGCAGGCAGGAGATGCCCAGACTGTGCTGGAGGCTGATGGGGGTAGAGAGTGGGTCAGCGGAGGGCCAGTGGTACAGAAAGTGGTCTCCCAGAGCGGAGCGGGACAAGCGCAAGAATGCTGTGTAAGCAGTCCCCATAACACAAGGCAGGAAGTGGCTAAGGCCCAGGCAGGGCACCTCAGCAGAGGTCCTCCCTAGAAAGCCTTAAATGCCATCCTAATGAGCTTGAACTTTACTCTGGGGCTGCCAATAAGCCACTTAAGAGCTTTCAAGGCAGGGGTATTAGGAATGAAGAGGACATAATGGATATGAGAAACATCTGTTTGGTATAATTTTGTAACCGGAAACAAAACATTTTCCTTATGTAAAATTCAAACATTGCTGAATATATAATATGGAAAAGTGAAATTTCATTCCCCCAACCCCCCAAATCATTAATGGTTTGATTACAATTCCTCTGATTTGCTTTATTATGTAAATGACTTATTATTCATATTGTAGGGGGGGTGAAAATCAGATAATACCATCATTTTGCACCTAGTATTTTTCATTTTTCAATGTATTTTGGACACTTTTGCCTTCTCCCATAGATCTACCTTATTTTTTTTTAAGGCTGTATATATTCTACTGTATAAAACATTTTTTATTTAACTATTTACCTATTGATACATATTTGGATTCTTCCCAACTTTCTATTTTTTTTTCTAAGTCAAAGTAATGCATATATCTATTTTAAAAAAGCAAATGACACTACTGGGTTATGATAAGAACAGGAGTTTCCCATCCCATTTCTCCCTATTCCTGTTCCTCCTTTTCTTAGGCAACTCCTGTCAACTTTCCTGGTTGTTTTCTTTAAGTGCTGTTTCTTGATTTTTCAATTTTAGATGTTATTTATTCATATTCTAAAATGGAAGTTAAGAAACAGGCTCACTTAGAGTCTCTCCTCTCCCCAAACATGCACAGAACACTTTTCTTTATCCTATATTTCCAGTAAAGTTATACCCATGTATTCAATTAAATCAATATTCAGCATTGACAATATTGTGATTACGGAATTATCATTCAGAGTTGAGCCATGTAGGTTTGAGTGATTACAGTTCTCTCTATATATAGTTTTGGGATGAATTAGCGACAGACTCACGGAAAAAAGTATATGCTATATATTTTTGATAGGACTATGCCCCTATCAAAAATTACACAGATTTATGCTTATGACGCTGTCGCTAATTCATCCCCAAACCTTTGCCAAACTGAAATAACATCTCCCAGTGTGTTCCAACACATCACATGTGCCAGCAGTTTGACTCCTTTCTTGGAGGCCTCCCTCCAGGAATCCTCCATCATCCTACTCCCCCTTCGGTGGCTTCTTTCCTGGGCTGGTGAGCAGCGACTGCCCTGGAACTTGTCCTCATCACTCTGGGACTCCCCTTCTCCTCCCTCCTGTCTTGGGGCCCCTGTATCCTGGTTAGCATATCTTCCTCTCCTTGTTTTACTCCCTTGTCTTGGTGAGGAGCATCCTCTAGTAGCTTCCTGAGAAATATCTTAAGGCATTTCATGAAATTTTTGGGAGGCAGAATTCAGAGACTTGGTAGTCGACTGGATGTAGAGTGATGAGAGGAAAGAATAAGAAATGACCCCCCAAGCATTTGTATGAAGTGTCTAAATGGCTGAGTGAACACGAATTGAAGTGGGTTTGAGGGTAGAGTGAAGATATTGGCTACACTGAGTTAGCTGAGACGTCCGGCTGCAGCAGCTAGCAGATATCTATGTGAATTTCAGGAAAGATGTCAGGCAGAGAGATCTTGAATTTGTAGTTGTCCATCCGGATGTGGTTGGTAAACTATGAGAGGAAATGAGATAGGTTGGAAAAAGGATGGAGAATGGAGGCAAGAGTGAGCCAAGGATAAAGACCCGTTAGACACGAATGTTTGAAGAGGTGTCAGGGAGAGAACCCATGAGGAAGGCTGAGAAGAAACCACCACAGGTGGGAGAACCAGGAAGAATTAGAGCCAGTGGAATAGAGACAGGTCATAAGAATGTACAATGTACAACAGAGAATTTTAGGAAGGAGGGTGTCTACTAAAATAATGGTAAACTGGCAAAAAAGATAAAAATGTTTATTGCAACATTATGAATAACAGTAAAAACTGAAAACAAACTTTAACATTCATCCTCTAGGGAATGTGTCATACAAATAGTAGTACACAGAGTCATTGGAGGACTATGCCCCTATCCAAAATTACACAAATTTACGCTTGCTGCCAATTATACTTTTTGTTCAGGAAAAGCAATGCAAGTTACTGACAGATGAGTATTATATGTTCTAATTTATGTAAATCTCTATACACATAGCCATCTGCTTGTACATATAGACATAGACTAGAGAGATGTTTGGGAGAACGTTCACCAAAATGTTAATGGTGATTATCTCTGGAAGAGGAGATGTGGGTTAAATTTTACTTTCTTCTTTGCATTTTAAGTATTGCTTAAATTTGTCACAATAATTATGTAATTAAAAAAAAAAGCTGCATGTGTGTGGGGACAGGAAATAGACAGGGAATCTCTGTACCTCCTGCTCAGTTTCGCTGTGAACTTAAAACTGCATTAAAAAATAAAGTCGAATAAAATTTTTAAAAATAAGGCTGGTTTTAAATGATAAAATGTTAATGACATTAAATACTGCAGAGAGACTGAGTAGTTAAGTACTGTGAAGTGGGAACAGAAGGTAGGTTAGAACAAGCTGTGGAGTGAATGGGGCTTGAAGATAATGAGATTCCAAAGATCCTTCTAGAAGCTTGAATGAGATGAGAGAGAGACAGAGTGATAGGCAGAGTTAACAATAGTTTCCTTCAGTTCCCCCCTTCCCCTCCTTTAATTCACTCTGAACACTGTTGCCGGGTAAATTCCCCAAGTACCACATTATCTTGTCATTCCTATTCCATACTTCAGTAGCTCCCACCCAATGAAGCTGAAATGGCCCAGTTGCCTTTCAGAGGCCTCCAGAACCTGAATTCAATCACCATGCCTTATATTAACTTGCTTTTTCACTAGAACCAATTAAAAAAAAAATCCTAAATGTATACTTATTGCAAATGTATTATAGACCAGGCACTCCTAAAATCATTGAGCATTCGAATAAGGACGAGTTCCTTATGGTCCCTGCTATCATTGTAGTTGTAAACCAGAGAGGATGTCAGACACAGTTAACTGCAGTACAGAGTAATAGGGGCTAAAAGTGATTAATGAGCCAAGTGTGTAGCCCTCATGGCAAGAGGCCATTAATGCCCCTATCTGCATCTGCTGTTGCTTCTGAGGTCCATCTCACCACCCCTTTACTATTTTTAAACACCTAAATCCTCCTAGGCTTTCACATCATAGATCAAGTCCAATCTTGACATCTTTCTTCTTGACTTGCAGGGCACTTACTTCTTTATTATTCCTTATCTTTTTGATCAGACAATACCTCCTATTCTTAGTCAACTACTTGTGTGGATGAACAACCTCTTCACAGTGACCATGAGCTCTGAAAGCTGTCACAGGATCTAGCACAGGGTTAAACACGTAGCAAATGTGCAAAGAAAGTGCCTGCTGAAACTTATCAAGAAACTTCCAACTCAAGCTATGTAATATTTAAAAATAAAAGAAAACTGACTTTGAAAGCAGTATGTTTGAAAGCGTCCTAATTGAATCTGTAGGTATCGCCAATTCCCAGGGTTGGAGGAGTAGGGGGTGACAGGATGGGGGTGGATACTAAGACTTCAGAAGGATGGAATTTAAAATGATGAGAAAAATTAGAGAAAAAATTGGATGATAGAACCCAATGAAGATAGCATACAAAATAAATATACCCTAACTCAATTATTATGCAAGACAGAATATAAAAGCTCAATTATTATTCAAGACTATAAAAGCACAAGTATGCTCTAAGTATGAGGTGGCATTATGAGTCTGTGGTTAAAGAGACAATTGCAATCATGAATATGTAAACAGAAATATGGCCTTGCCAAGGCTGGGAAGTTATCTTTATACTGTGTGATACAAATGATGCCCTTACAAGGATATCACATCTAGCTTTTATCTTCATATTTTAAAAGGGATGTGCAAACACCACGGAGCCCAGTTTCCTAAATTTTATTCCCCTGAACATTAGGTCAGCAGGATGTTAATGCGTGCTCCATTTTTAACACAGTCTAATGAGACTGGGAAATGTTGTTATGAAAGACCCTGAAACCTTTTGATTAAAATTATGTGAAGGTCCGGTCCTATGAATAGAGTTGAAAGGAGAAGGGATTTTTTTTCGGGAGTAAAATAAAACTGAGGGGAGAAGAAGTGGCTATAAGTAGTAGGAGGGTTATTATAAGCTGGGTACATCAAAGCTGCTTTATCTCCATAAAGTCAGAAATTGACATATTGCAGCGAGAGAGAGATGACTTAGAAATGGACTGCCTGGTGAGGGTGTGAGAGAAAATATTAAATTATTATTGTGAGAGAGCATACCATCTTCAACTTCAGACACATGATAGGAAAGACAGAAAGCCATTAAGGATAATTTATGTGTCTTGCTGCCTGGAGCTGCCAGGCAGGTAAGCCTCTGAATTTCTTTCTCACTCTAGAATTTCATGAATCTAGAACTATAGACCCTAGGATGAGGGGTATGACTGTAAAAAGATCTGGTTCCATCTCCACTTCTGCCACCAACCCACTGAACCATCTATAAAATGATGACCATGATTTCTCATACTATCCTACAGGATTTTCCCCAGGATTAACTACACAATGCTTGTCAGGTGCTTTCAGCTGCATGAAGAAAGACACAAAATATTTATGGCAATAAGTGAAATTGCTGGTATTTGACCAGTGAGAGCCTATAAAAATGGCAAATTCTTACAGTTTAACCGAATGAAATACATCATCCAGCCAGCCTGCTGTGTATCAGGCATGGGCTGGTTCTGAGGATTTGAAGATGATTAAGACATTATCCTTGCCCTCAGGTAGCTCTCAGACCAGTGCGGGAAATGGATGTTTGAATAAAACATTGCAACGCAGGTGGACAAGTGTTACAGAGGAAGTATTATAAGATGCTGTGGATAAAAGAGAGGAAGCCAGTGAATCTACTGTACCAGGAGGGGAAGACCAGAAAGAGGCAAGTGAAGAGTGGCTTTGTAGAGAACGTGACATGAATTTAGGCTGGATTTTAAAGGTTGAGGAATTCACCAACTGGGAAGGACCACCCTGGGCAGAGGAAACAGTATGCAGAAACAAAAGGGTATGAAAAGCCTTTCTGGAGAAAATAAATCATTTAAATCTTAAATAATATTAAGATGAGGAGACATAAGTCAAACCTTCTGTAAGTCATTCCCATTAGAATGTCCTCTTATTGAATGTCACTTAATTAATATTTATCATATTTTGTTCTTATTCAAGATCTTGCAAGTTTTTCAGAATGGCTGCAGCACAGGATGCCTTTCAGCAGAAAAAGAGATGAAGCTGGACAAGTTTCCTGGAGCCCTGGGTACAGCAACAAGAAGAGGCTTCATCCTGTGTATGCTCGGGAGGCACTAGAGAATTCTCAGTACGGTAGTGACATGATCGGCTTTGGGATAAGAAAGACCACTGTGGTGGTTTCATGGAGGAGAGATGAAGAGCAGGTGTTAGCAGAAGCAGGGGCAGTGGTTGGGGACCTGTAAAGAGGGGAGGATCCTAGCAAGCTGCAATGTTTAAGGCATGAGGGCAGTCTGGGAGTCAGAAGAACCAAAGAGAGTGAGCTAACTGAAGTCAAGGGAGAAAAAGGCTTCAAAAAAGTGAAATAAGTTCAGTGAGATAAAAACTGAACACTATCCCTCAGATCTAGAAGTTGGTCATTGGTGATCTTAGCAAGAGCAGTTCCAGTGGAGTGGACAGAAGTCACATTTCTGTGGATCAAGCCTCAAATGGGAGGTAAGGATCTGGAAGCAAAGAATATACTAATAATTTTAAAGGCAATTGCCTGGAAAGGGAAGAAGAGATATAGGGTAACTAGAAGGGCCTGCAGAATTGGAGGGAAGGTGGTGGTTCTTTTGTTGTTGGGAAAGAGTGGAGAGTCTTGAGTAGGTGTGAAGTTGAGAGCAAGAAACCAGGGGAAAGGGAGGGACAAACTCCTTCCCTCACACAGAGGGAAGGAGACAGTGGTTCCAAACTCCAGGAAGGTTCCTTTGTCCTCCCAGACGAGGGGGAAGTTGGTGTGGTTTTGATCTGCATTTCTTGTTCTCTGTGGAGTGGGAGCTAGGTTATCCATGGAGAATAGATGGATTGGGTTGAGGATGAAATAGAGGAGCTTGACAAGAGCACTGGGGATGTGAGATGGCTGCTGAGAGGTAAACAGGGCAGGCAAACTTGCCAAGCAGCACTGAGAGCCCAGCAGAAGCTGGAAACCACAAACTGTGGTGGCTGAGTTTTACACGTTTGTGTTATTTTTTGCCCAAGCAGTGTTTGGCACTACAGATGCAGGAGATGAGGAAGATGAGCAGGGCTCATGAGAGGGGGTCAAAGGGTAGAAGAAGGGAGGGTCACTGAAAGGGAGAGGTTGACTAGATGAACTGTTATAGTTTTTAATTTAAAAATCTATGTATGTATTTTTATTGAGTTAGAATTAACATATAATACTATTATATTAGTTTCAGGTGTATGACATAGTGATTTGATATTTTTATACATTATGAAATTATCATCACAATAAGTCCAGTTACCATCCATCACCACACAGAGTTTTTACAACATTATTGACTATATTCCCTATGTGTACATTACATCCCCATGACATTTATTGTATAGCTGGAAGTTTGTACCTCTTAATCCCCTTCACCTATTTCGTCCATCCCCCGAGCCCCCTCCTCTCTGGCAACCACCAGTCTGTTCTCTGTATCTAAGCGTTGGTTTCTGTTTCACTTTGTTTGTTAATTTGTTTTGTTTTTTAGATTCCACATCTAAGTGAAATCATATGGTATTTTTCTCTTTCTCATTTATTTCACTTAGTATAATAACCTGTAGGTCCATCCATGTTGCCACAAATGGCAAGATTTCATACTTTTTTTATGGCTGAGTTTTTGTTTTCTTCAGATGAACATCCAGAAGTAGAATTGCTGGATCATATACGGTAGTTCTAGTTTTAATTTTTTGAGGAAACTCCATACTGTTCTCCATGTGACTGCACCAATTTACGTTTCCACCAACAGTGCAGGATTTGAAGATGATTAAGACGTTATCCTTGCCTCACTATCATTGTAGTTGTAAACCAGAGAGGATGTCAGACTTACACACAGCTAACTGCCGTACAGAGTAATAGGGGTTATAAGTGATTAATGAGCCAAGTGTGTAGCCCCCAGGGCAAGAGGCCATTAATGCCCCTATCTGCACCTGCTGTTGCTTCTGCGGTCCATCTCACCACCTCTTTACTATTTTTAAACACCTAAATCCTCCTAGGCTTTCACATCATAGATCAAGTCCAATCTTGACATCTTTCTTCTTGACTTGCAGGGCACTTACTTCTTTATTATTCCTTTATCTTTTTGATCAGACAATACCTCCTATTCTTAGTCAACTACTTGTGTGGATGAACACACAAGTAGTTGACTATCCTTTTCCTCCACGTCCTTGCCAACACTTGTTATTTCTTGGCTTTTCGATGACAGTCATTCTGACAGGTATGAGGTGATATCTCATTGTGGTTTTGATTTGCATTTCTCTGATGATTAATGATGTTGAGTACCTTTTCATGCACCTGTTGGTCATCTGTATGTATTCTTTGGAAAAATGTCTATTCAGGTCCTCTGCCCGTTTTTAAATTGGGTTGTTGTTGTTGTGTTTTTTAATATTGAGTTATATGAGTTTTGTATTTTGGGGGGATATCAAAATACAAAATTTTGATTTTGTATTTGATATATCCTTTGCAAATATCTTCTCCCATTCAATAGGTTGCCCTTTCGTTTTGTTGGTAGTTTCCTTTGCTGTGCAAAAGCTTTTTAGTTTGATGTAGTCCCATTTGTTTATTTTTGCTTTTGTTTCTTTTGCCTGAGGAGACATATCCAAAAAAAAAATATTACTAAAACCAATATCAAAGAGTGTACTGCCTATGTTTTCTTCTAGGAGTTTTATGGTTTGGGGTCTTACATTTAGGTCTTTAATCTATTTTGATTTTATTTTTGTATATGATATGAGAAAGTAGTCCAGTTTGATTCTATTGTATGTAGCTGTCCAGTTTTCCCAACACCATTTATTGAAAAGGCTGTCTTTTCCCCATTGTTTATTCTTGCCTTCTTTGTCATAGATTAATTGATCAGATAAGCATGGGTTTACTTCTGGCTCTCTGTTCCACTGATCTATATGCCTTTTTTTGGTGCCAGTACCATACTGTTTTGATTACTGTAGTTTTGTAGTATAGTTTGAAATCAGGGAGCATGATACCTCTAGCTTTGTTCTTCTTTCTCAAGATTGTTTTGGCTATTCAGTGTCTTTTGTGATTCCACACAAATTTTAGAATTATTGTTCTAGTTCTGTGAAAAATGCCATTGGTATTTTGATAGGAATTGAGTTGAAGCTCTAGATTGCCTTGGATAGAATGGTCATTTTAACAGTATTAATTCATTCAATCCATGAGCATGGTAGATCTTTCCATTTGTTTGTGTCATCTTCAACTTCTTTCATCAATGTCTTATTAGTTTTCATAATACAGGTCTTTCACTTCCTTGGTTAAATTTATTCTCAGGTATTTTATTCTTGAACCATCTTGATATAATTCAGAGTATGCAAGAAAGGAAGTAGAGCCTCCAGACAACTGATGGGCCTGGGACAATGGGTGGATTCACAATACATATGCTGAAGTCTTAGGAGGTCTCAATAGGCAAGTACAGTAAGAGCAAAGAGAAAGAGGGAATTACTTGCCTAAGGGGATATGGCTGGGAAGTGATCAGAGTTCAAAGTCTCAGTGGCGTAATAGTTTGGAGTCATATCAAGATCCTGGTGTGGCTACCAGAGTGGGGTGTTCAAGCGGGCCATAGACACAGGTAGATGGAGTGACTAGATTTAGAAACTTTCAAATAAGAGTGAGAGACGGGTATTCCCCAGAGATCTTTTGCTCAGGATAGCAGGAGAGTTAGAGAAGGTAGAAATTATGGATCAGGTTCCAAATCATCATTTAAGAAAATACACTCAATAAAGTTCCCTCTATCTTTGAGAATCCTCTTTAGCCAATTGGTTTCATGTGCCATAATCTTCTACTATAAACGTTTCCATTTCTTTCCTTGTAATAGGATTGGGAATGATCCCTTTTCTTTGATAAGTGATACTATGGCTCACCCTCTTCTGTTTCCCAGCCGCCCTATGGTTTCCCCATCATTTGCTGCCCTCTGAGGCTGGTGGATGGTTCATCAACAATTACCTTCTGCTCTTGACAATTATCATTACCTGCCTGAGGAGCTGATTTCAACATTTTAGGGGCCACAGAGATTAACTTTCATATAGGAGTGGGCATTTCAGAGCCCAGATCTTGTTCCTCTTTCCCCGGCATCCTTCTCCACTCTAGGCTCAGAGGTTTTTAAATGGTTTTACCCCCGCACATGAGGAAGTTGTCTGTCTGCCAACCCATTCTGCTCCTGCCAAAGCTGCTTGACAAGTTCAACATGAACAGTTTGAGATAGATTTTTCATCAGTATAACATATTAAACTCTTAACCCACAGAGGAACAGTGCAGTTTCTCATACTTTTTTTTTTTTTTTTTAATCCCCAAACATCAAGCTTTAGGATTTTCCTGTGCACAAATGTTGAATAACTCCACTTCAACTCTACTCTCTGCCACAGTCCTTCCTGCAGCAGGAAACAAAGCTGTATGAAGTTAAAAGTTCTGGGGATTCTAGTTTAGGATCATGAAATTTCAGTTTAGTTTTTTCTGTTACTAAGGCAGAGCCTCTTTAGGAGTCTTTCTTGGCTTCACAATGATCCCTCTGATGTGAGTCAGCATTTCTCTGTTTGTTTAACTTCTAAGGTTACTGAAGCACCAGGGGGACATAGTTTGTCCAAAGTCACGCTACAGGATCGTGGCAGGCAAAAATCAGGCCAAGAGCTTGTTTCCACTAGGCTATACTCCTTGAATCTTTTTGTGTCTACTGGACACAGTTATGTTGATACCAGTCCTGTACTTCTGTCTTTAAACAGACCACTGACAATCATGATTGTAAGTCCCTTTGTGGGATTAGTTCAGACCCTGTGTAAAGATCAGACTGCGGTTTGAAGGGATTCTGACAGTTTCTGCCAAATATGATACTTAGATCTAGGAGTGAGAAAAATGATGCCAGGTGGCAGGCATATCAAGTGCAGACTGAAACAGGACGGTTCTTCTGCTTTTCAACTAGCAGGCATACCCCTTACTCTTTTCTTCCTCTGGAAAATTCTTCTAAATCCAAATTCATTTTTCTCTTGAAACAATTAGACTGGATGTTCAGGATGCAAGTGTATCCATTGCATTGTTCTTACTAGTCTCCAGAAACTCTCATAAAAGTGTGCAAGGATACAGGGCCAGGGAAGAGGGGTGGTTTCAGATTAATAGCATTCTAAATTTATCATGCATTTTCTTAGCTTCTTTTCTTTCAACATAATTCTGAAGAGAAAGGAATCCAATATAGTGGATGTGGTCTTTTGTTGCTTACAGCTTGTTACTTTCCTCCACGTTAAAAATGGTAGCCCTCTTTCACCAATAATTGATCATAAAATTATTGATAGCCATCATAAACAATAAACACCCAATGAAGGGCCTTAGCTAGCAAATTAGGATCTTAGAAGGGAAAGAGGTGTGGGAGAATCTGGACTAACCCTCTACTCAGAGTGGGAATCTGTTCTCCAGCATCTGTTCTCCCTGATGAGAATCCAGCTCCGTGGTTCTCAAACTTTGCTGCATATTAGAGTCACCAGGACTGGAAGTGGGGAGAGGGACAGTTTTTAAAGACTGCAGTGTCAGGACTATACCCCAAATCAATTAAATTAGAATTTTGGGGAATGAGGCCAACGCATTAGTATTTTAAAAAACTTTCCTGGGGTTTGTCACATACAACTAAATTTTAACCAATGATCTAGCTTTTGCTTAACTGTGCCCTGTGATGAAGAGTCCCTGCTTTGCTGGGGAGGGCGTGGGGAGGGGAGATTCACTGATGGACAGCCATTTCTATTAGAATTAACAGGAATTAATGCCTCTCTGGAAGCCACACAGAACCAACCTGCTCCCTCCTTCACTGGCTAGCCCTTCCAAAACTTGAAGGCAGTAAACAATTTGCAACATATTAAACTATATTAACTATAACTTCTTCCCAATATACCAATTTAAATTGAACTCTTAGATATACTATCTCATAATATGGATTTTGATTCACCATTTGACTATTATCCTGTCCCAGTTTCATTACTTTGAATTCTTGATGAAATAATTCAACAACTGTAGAGAAAAATGTTATATTTCTCTCAAAGTTAAAGTGAACAGATTTCTGAAGAGCCAGCATGGGAGGTGAGGTGTGTTTTCCTCCTGCCCATCGGCTGTCATGTTCCTGGCAGCCTGGTCCTTCCTCTCCCCGGGCCCTGCACTGCCTATCTCTTTCCCATCTACTGACTCTCTTTGCTGTCCCGCTTGCTTTTGTTCTCCCACTGTCAGCATGTGAGCCTGGGTGATGGCCAGGCCTGCAGAAGTGCAGCAGAAGGAAGAAGAAGGGGAGAGAAGAGGAGGATGCCGTTGCCACTTCACAACTGAGGAACTCAGCTGCTGTGTGTGTCCCAGCAGCCTGATCTAGCACCACAGGATGAGGCCAAATTCTGGAGTCATATGTTTTGGAACTTGAGTCCTTGGCTTCCTAGCTCACTGCAGGGGCAACCTTGGGGAAGACTCTTCATCTATGTGAGTCTCAGTTTCTTCATATGTAAACCAAGTGAAATAGTAGTAACTGATGTCTATGAAATAAAAAGATAATCGGTGTAATGTACTTGGTACAATGCCTAGTGTATAGCTAGTACCCAATAGGAATTACCTCTTATTGTGTGACTACTGTCCTCACCCCCGCCCTGCCCCTTCAATCTAGTCCTGGTCCCCAGGCGGGTCACTTAGCCTCATCTAATCTAAGTTTCAACTTAGGCTCCCAACAACATTGTCGACCTGAGCTTCTTCCAGCCCCGTCTCCAAGCACCCGACTAGCGCTTAGCTTGGACTTTCAAGGCCAACGCCTTGCCATTTGGGACCTCACTTGGGCTCATGATGCCTCCCATGGGCACTGAGAAAAAAGTTAATATTAGCTCTTTTTCCACTGGCTCACATGGGCTGAAAAGGAGAACCAGCAGCAAAAATCTCGCTCCTGATCAGAATTTTTGCTTTCTGCTTTCAGTTTTCTTTCTCAAGGGGGCATATGAAATGGAACTTGGAACTAACTTTAAAGTCTGCCAGGAAAATCATTATGCTTTCAGCGGGCACTGGAGGAGAGACTTTTAATTCCCTTCCCACTTAACAAACATTAAGTTTTTGACGAGGGTTTCTTGAGCTCCACATACTAGCAGTATGGCTTTACTGGCTTCTTTGTTTCATTCTGTCGGTACTGCCAGCAAGACTCTGGGAATGCACTCTGCTAGGCCATGTCTTCACCAGCCAAGATTTGAAGGGTGCAACAGAATGAAGGTTTTCAAACCACGGAAGAGTGCTTCCAATATGTGTTCCGTGAGCAATGAAATGCTTCCTTGCGGGAGCCCTTGCTCCCTCTGTTGGGTAAATGGATGACTTTCCAGAGATGCTTCATAAAAGAGTGATTTTTTTAAAATGGCTGCAGGCAGCTGGAAGATGGATTCTTCAGCCCAGTATACATTTCTTGCTGTTAAAAACAAGTTTAAATTGGGTTCTATAACCATTCAACTACATCCCCTGAAGTCTATACATAAGTCATTCACTCATGAAGGGCAAAGGAAGCTGGCATATTGTGTTGGTGCACAGTTCTCAGGTACCTGGAACCCCAAATATCAGACTAGTTTTACATGGGTTTGTTTAAACCCTCCATTGATTATTACTGTTGGTTTGTCCAGAGTGGTTTCAAAGCAAGGTGCAAAAAGAGAGCAAAAGGGAGAAAAAAATGTTTGCCTCCAAGAGCTCAGAATCACTGTAAATAAAACAAACCCCAATATTGTTCTCACTTCATGTTATAGTCCCTTGAGTTTTCCACTCTGATTCCCATTCACTTGACTCGAAGTGGGTAAATCTTTCCGGGTATCAAGGTGGGCTTGTACTCCTTTGATACCATGAATTTACTTTGCCTGGGCAGGCAGATAGATACATCCACAAATACACTTGCAGGTATAACTGCATGAAGAGGTCCCAACAGTTAATCCTGGCCTTAACTTATAAAGAGGATGTACATTCTGTATCCACTTTCTAGAAGGTAGAGCACAGCTTTTAAATGCACTCTCTAAGGTAGAGTATGTCTTCTGTGAGTTGAGTTTTTATTGTCTCCTAGAGTGGTGATGGGCTCACCACTGATCCATTGCTGGGTGGGCAAGAGTTCAATGTGTGGTACTGGAGCAAGAAGTCGTCTTGTAGTAATGACTTCATAACACCATTATGAAACCAACTGTGTCAACTACCTTAAGATAAGTTAGCACACACATACACTCACAAACATTTTAATGCTGCCCTGGAATAGAGATGATTATGTCATTTCCTTACACATGATTTGTTCATTGATTCATCAAGAAAAGTGTTCATTCATTACAAATACAGACTTGAAAATATGAGCAGCACATTTACTGTTTCTAAAATTCATGTACTGAGTCTCCTTTGTCCTTGAGCTGTATGGATACCAGGATAAAACACAATCAATATTTATTCTATTCATCCTGCATAACTATTTCCCGGACAAGTGGCTATTTACCATATTGAGTCAACATACATTGCTGGAATATAAGAAGGTTTCCTGGAACGTTCTCTCCTCCCATGGGTCTGGTAACATGACCGAGGAAGCTACCCAAAAGGGAGGGAAGAAACATTGCATGCCTATCACAGGAAGTCAATCTTCTAGGCATTTACATATGTTATAGCATTTCATCCTCATAAGCACCCTACTCTTCTTCACCTCGTCTTACAGATGAGAAAACTGGGACTCTGAAAGGTTAAGTAATTTTCCTCTTAAAATGTTCTGCTCTCACGTTTCAAAGACACAACATTTTCCTGATTTTTCCCTTTCTTTTCCTTTTTAGCCTTTTTGCTCTTTCTCCTTCTCCCCTTCTTTCCTTGCTCAATTTTTGACATTCTCCATCTATATTCCCTGGTGATCTCATCGAGTACGATGGCTTTAAATACCATCCATGCGTTTGTGGCTCTTCAATGTATATCTCCAGCCCCAAACTCTCCTATTACTACTAGACTTGTATATCCAACTGCCTACTTGACATCTACACTTGGATGATGGGCAAGCGTCTCCAAATTTGTATGTTCAAGTTGGAGACCTTGATTTTTTTTCTCTCCAGATCTCTTTCTCCCTGATTTTGAATCACTTCAGTAAATGGCTCCACCATTCATACAGTTTCTCTTAAAAAAAAAAAAAATCATTCTTTTCTTTATCACCTCCCCAAACCATGACAAAAATATATTGCCAGTCTTTTTGCATTTCTCCATCTCCACCTTTGCCTAAGCCTTGACCTGATAGCTGGTAACATCTCATCTGCCTTCTCTTTCTCCTTGCTTAGAATGTAGATTTGATGGCTGGAGCTGCTGCAGCCATTTGTGAGTATAAGAGAAAAAGCACCAGAATCACAGAGACATTAGCTCTGATTCACTAGCGACAAAAGCCACACCTTCAGACATCATGTTCTGTGTGAAAAAATAACTCATTTCTTTAATCCAAAGTGGTTCAATTATTTTCCTATTATTTGCAGGTGAAAACATTCCTGATATACCTTTTCTCCCTACCCCCATCAATCCATATTCATGTAGAAAATGGAGAGGCCTTTTTAAAAAATATATAAGCAAAATGTTTTCAGTAACCAAGTATTTACTAAGCACATATTATGTGCTATGAATGCTTCTAGATGCACACAGATACAGGACACCAGTGAACAACGCAAACGTATCAGTTGGGCATCACTGATACAGGACATCAGTGAGCAAAGCAAAACCCTCACCTTTGTGGAGGGAAGAAACATAATAAGCATAATAATTAAGTGAATTACATAGTATGTTAGAGGATGATGTATGCTATATGGGGTAAAAAGAAAACATAAAGCAGGGTAAGGTTGATAAGAAGTGAGGATGCAGCTTTAAACAGTGTGTGGTCAGGATAGGCTTCAATGAGTAGGTGACCTCTGAGAAAAGACATGAAGGACCTGAGTCACAGTGGAGATGGGACAGAGCTGCCATCAGCTGAGATGAAGAAGGCTGAGTGCAAAGTAGATTTTGTGGTATGAGATGCACATCTCAGATTTAGACATGTTGAATTTCAGATACCTATCAAACATTTGAGAGGAGATGATGTTGAATAAGCTCTCTGGTGTGTGAGTCAAGAATTCAGTTGACAGGTCTGAAGAGCAGATAAAAATTGGTGAGTCATGACCTATAGATGGTATTTAAAGCCATAAGATTATATGAGATCACTAAGAAGGTGAGTGCAGTTAGAGAAAAAAAGAGGACCAAGGTCCTAAAACTGGCATGTTACAGCTTTAATAAGTTGGAGAGAAGAGGAACAAGTGGAGGGGATTGAGAAGATGCAGACAATGAGATAGGAGGAAAACCAAGAGATTGAGGTGACCTAGGAGCCAAAAGAAAATGTACTGAAAAGGAGAGAGTGATCACTGCTACTGATTGTCAAATAAGGTGAGAACTCAGAAGCGATCATTGAATTTAGCAACGGTGAGGTCTTGACTCGGTGACTTGACAAGACAATTCTCATGAATGGTTGGGGAAGAAATCCTTATCGATGTGGCCTTGAGAGTAAGAGGAGACTAATGGCGGCTCCTTTGAGGAGTTTTGTGCAAAGGTGAGAAAGAATTACAGTGTGTCTGAAGGAAGTTTTTTTTTTTAAGGTGGGAAAATAACAACATGTTTTCACAATAATGGCGATGATCAAGTAGAGATGTAAAAATGGCTGGTATAGGAGAAGGGGGGACAATTGCTGGACTGATGTCTTTGAGTATAAATGGAGGGATTCATCTTTATATAGTGTGATTTTTAAAACATGTACACAAATATTTTGGCATATCTCCCTTAGAAAGGGGGGAGCCTAATTTTTCCTCTCCCTGAGTACAGGCTGGACTTGGTGACCTGTTTTAACAAAGAGAATGATGGTGTGTGACTTCCGAGACTGGGTCATAAAAGGCACTGTAGCTTCCCTCTTGCTCTCTCTTGGATCACTCACTCTGGAAGCAACTGGCTGTCATGTTGTGAGGAATCTCAAGCAACCCTTTGGAGAGGCCCATGTGATGAGGAACTGAGGTCTCCAACCAACAGCCATATGAGTGAGCCATCTTGGAAGCAGATCCTCCAGAACCAGCCAAGCCTCAAATGACTGCAGCCCAAGCCGACACATTAATCACAACTTCATGAAAGGCTCTGAGCTAGAACTATCTAGCTAAGTGACTCCTTAATTCCTGACCCACAGAACCCATGAGATTATTCATGTTTATTGTTTTAAGTCACTAAGTTTTGGGGGTAATTTGTTATGCATCAAGATATGACTAATATGGAAACCCAGGATAGATCATTTAAAGCAACAGGCAGGAAGACCGAATACATGAGTACAGAGGCTGTGGTAGGGGAGGAGCTATACAGTAAGGAATTTGGGGAGCTTCTCCTCAGATTGCTTCAACTTTCTCAGTGATGTAGGAAGCAGGCTCAATGACCACATGAGTGAGCACGCTCTGCAGCTGAGAACAAGATGGGAGAGGCTTGAGGGGAAAGGAAAAATTGTGAGGTAATTGTATTGGGTAAGGATGGAGCCTGGCAGAATGGCCTAGGGAAATGCAGTGGGATTGTAGGCAGGATTAAGGACACAGAGGAAGGAGTATATGCAGTCATCAAGGAAAATGAGACCAGTCAGTGTGGTTGTATGCCCTACTCCACACAGATTCAACTGCATTCTTGCAAAAGCACAGGGTAGTGGAGAGTTGGATTGAATTGGCCACGAGTTCATGGTGAGAGTTGAGATGAACCAGTTTTGCCAAATGAGTGCTATGATGCAAAATAGGGCAAGGTGGTTGCAAGGGAGAGGTTACAAAAATCAGGCTAGCTGCCTTAAAATCATTTCAGCCTTCACTGCTTCTGGGGAAGATGAAATAGACATACTTTGCCACTTCTCTCCTGCAGAGTTGTTTTGTGCCCGGGTCCTAATTTACAAAGGTGACTGAGTAGTCAATGCCATTGAAAAAAAAGTGGAATATTACTCATGGTTCTCCTAGAAACAAGAGGCCTGCTTTTGGTCAGGACACAGAAGCAGGAGTGAGGCTAGAGCACAGGCCAGAAGAATTTATTGGGGTTCCTGCAGCAGAGGCAAAGCAGGGCAGAGTAAAGAGTTTAGGACTGGCTAGTTTGAATAATTTCAGAGGGCTTTGGGCTATGGGGTGGTCTCTAGTTGTCTGACTCCTGGCCCTGGAAAGATATTGCCTTCTGTGGTACACAGGCCTCAGAGGGGAGATAGGGCTCTGGATTGGTTAATTTGCATTTCAAAGGCCTGCTCCTGGCCAACTTAGCTCTCTAAGAATGACCAGCACAGGGAGGGGCAGTCCTTCCCCAGCCAGAAAGGTATTTTAAGGTGTCAAAACATCATAATTTACAGAAAATAAAAAACACGATTATTACACAAGTACAACTAAAATACCTGGACATTACATATAAAACAAACATAGAAAGACTCTGAAAGGTGGAGAGAAGAAAGCAGATTGGCAAAAGACCTTAGGACCCAAGAAATGACCTTGTGGTGTTTCCTGGGTTTTCTTATTGCCTCATTTATCCCAGACTTGGAGCTGGCATCTGCAAATGCCAATAGAAGCAGATAATAAAGTTTCAACAAAACCCTACTCTTTCTAGTATAAGGATCAGGAAAAGGATAGTCTAGCAACACAAAATCTTTTAGACAATAACTACTTTATTCCAGCCAAACATCACAGAAACAAAATTGTGACTTCACCCCACCCACACCAGCAAAGGCCCAGTGGGAACCTAGACTTCCACCCTCACTAAACTGGCTGCTCCCCAGGGCCATCTGACTCCCACACTGGTGTCAGAGTGTAAGCAGATAGGGTAGAGGGTCTCTGGAGGAAAGGAACCAGATATAGCTTTTTGACATAAGAGAAGCCATTTTAGGCCTAAGCCATTTTGTGATCTAAACCTGGCCACACTACTTGCCCTTGAACAGGTCTCAGTAATAATGATCTTTTTATTAGGCAAGAGAAGTAATAATAGCAAAAATAATATGTCAGTTGTAAAGACTTCTGGTTCTGTTTCAGTGGTAAAGATTAGCCTGAAGCACTCGACCATCAGATAAGCTGGAACCTAAGGGATGATGACATTGACCTTTTCTGACCCTTGTGACTTCAATCATCTAAAGCTTGGATTCTGTAAACCTTTGCCCCAATTCTATGCTGAATTCTCCTCTGCTCAAGCCCCTTCATGAATATGCAGGTACCCTTGGCTTAAAATTTCCCTGATTTTGCTCTTCAGGAAGACACTGTTCTGGGAAAGATGCCAGGTGTTCTCCTTACTTGCAGTAATAAATCCTTCCTTCTCCTGATCTTTGGCTTGGTTGTGTCTTGTGGCTCAACACCCACCAAGAGGTGAACCTAGTTTTCGGGTAACAAGAAGAGGCCAAGAAGTGAGTTGGGACTTTCATGCTCACAAGCCAGTAATGAGGCTCACTCTTCCTGTAATGTCAGTGGAGAACACATAATGAGCCTGGACCTCTACCTCTGCCCAGCAGTAATGAGGTGCCTCTCCCTTTCCCTACTAGAGTGGCCTCAGAGAGGCCTAATGGAGACTCAGGACTTTCACCATCATCCAATAGTAATTAAACTATTCCCACTGCAAAGTCAGTGGAGACCACCAAGGAGTCAGAATTCCCATTCCCATCATGCAGTAACAGGAAGAACCCCTTCCCCCTAGGTGGCCAACTTCAGCCCTAACATATCAATAATTACATTATATGCACACAGTCTAAATACATCAATTAAAAGACAGGGATAGGCAGAGTAGATTAAAAAACACAACCCAACATGCGCTGGCTTCAAGAAACTCACTTCAAATATAAAAATATAGGCGAGTAAAAGTAAAGGATGGAAAAAAAAATACCACGCAAACCATAATCAAAGGAAAGCAAGAGTGGCTATATTAATAACAGATAAAATGGACTCCAGAGTGAAGACAATTACCAGAGACAGAGAAGGATGTTATGTAATGATAAAAGGGTCAATCCATACAGAAGACACAGCAATCCTAAGTATGTATGCACCAAAGAGATCTGCAAACTATACGAAGAAAAAACTGATAGAAGTGAAAGAAACAGACCAATCAACAATTACTTCAATATGCCTCTCAACAATTAATAGAATAACTAGACAGAAAATCAGTAAGGATATAGAACTGCAACAACATCATCAAACAACAGGACTGAAGCAACATTTACAGAAGACCCTGCCCATCAATAGCAATGTCCATGGAACATATACAAAGACAAACCATATCTTGGACCATAAAGCAAATCTTAACAAATTTAAAATAATTGAAATCATACAGAGTATGTTTTTTGACCACATTGGAATCAAAACAGAAATCAGTAAAACAGGGAAATCTCTAAATACTTGGAAACTAAGCAACACATTTCTAAGTAACCCATGCATCAAAGAAGAGGTCTCAAGGGAAATTTTAAAAATACATTGAACTGAATGAAAATGAAAATACAATGTATAAAAATTGGTGGGCCACAGCTAAAGCAGTACTGAGAGGGAAATTTATAACACTAAGTGCATGCATTAAAAAAAAAAGGAAAAGTCTCAAATCCATAATCTAAGCTCCCACTTCAAGAACCTAGAAAAAGAAGAGCAAAATAAACTCAAAGCAAGCAGAAGGACTAAAATGATAAAGATCAGAGCAGAAATCAATGAAATTGAAAATAAAAAATAGTGAAAAATCAATGAAACAAAGCACTGGTTCTTTGAATGATCAATAAAACTGACACACTTCTTACAAAAACTGACCAAAAAATTACCAGATCAGGAAGGAAACAGGGACTATTGCTATAGACCTTGCACACACTGGAAGGATAATAAGGGAATACTATGAACAACTTCACACACAGAAATTTGACAACTTAGACAAAATAAAGCATTTCCTTGAAAACCACAAACCAGCACAATTTACTCAACATGATGTAAATAATTTGAATAGCCATATAACTATTAAGAAAATTGAATTGTGATTTAAAAACTCTCCAAGACAAAAATCTCTAGACCCAGGTGGCTTCACTGGAGAATTCTACCATACTTTTAAAGAATAATTAACAACAAATTCTACACAATTTCTTTCAGAAATAGAGAGAAGAAAAAACTTCTTGATTCATTTTTTTCAAGCTGGTATCAGCTTTGATATCACAACCAAAGATAGTACACAAAAAAGGAAAATAATAGACCAATATCCCTCATGAATATAGAAATAAAAATCTTTAACATTAGCAAATAGAATTTAGCAACATATAAAAGAATTATACATCATAATCAAGTGAAAGTTATTCTAGGGCACAAGGCTGATTCAATATTTGAAAATAAATCAGTGTAATCCACCATATTAACAGGATATAGAAGAAAAATCACAGGATTATATCATTTGATGCAGAAAAAGTATTCAGCAAAATTCAACACCATTCATAATAAAATCTCTCAGAAAAACTGGAATAGAGGTAAACTTTCGTCGACATGATATAGAGCATTTACCAAAAAATCCCCAAAACTACAGCCAACATTATACTCAATGGTGAGACTGAAGGCTTTCTCCCTATGATCAGGAACTAAGCAAGGTTGTCTACACTCACCATTCTTATTCAACATAGTGCTGGAAGTTATAGCTGGCGTAATAAGGAAAGAAAAATCATACAGGTTGGAAAGAAAAAATAAAAATGTTCCTATTTGCAGATGACATGACAATCTACTTAGAAAATCCCAAGGAATCTACAAAACTTCCTAGAACTAATAAGTGAGTTTGGCAACATTGCAGAATACAAGATAAGCGTTCAAAAATCTATCGTATTTCAATATACCAATGAATTTGTGGATACTGAAATTAAAATTCTAATACCCTCTACAATTTTTCAAAAACAAAAGTGAAATACTTATATGTAAATCTAAGATAACATGTATAGGACTTGTATAATGAAAACCATAAAATGCTGATGAAAGAAATAAAAAAATAGACATACAGTGTTTATGGATTGGAAGATTCAACTTAATAAGGACAACAGTCCTCCCCAAATTAATATACAGGTTAACCCAATTTTTACCAAAATTCCAGCAAGATTTTTAGATATAGACAAGATTGTTCAAGAATTTATATGAGAAAGAAAAGGAAATAATCTTGAAAAACACTAATAAAGTGTGAGAAGGAATCAATCTATCCAATTTTAAGACATTAGATAACTACATTAATCAAGACTGTGTGGTATTGGTGAAAGGATAGACACATAAATCAATGGAACAGAATAGAGAACCCAGGAATAGACTCATATAAATATGCCCAGCTGATTTTTGACAAAGGTACAAAAGCAATTCAATGAAGGAAAGATGCTTCTTTCAACAAATGGAGCAAGTGGACATCCATAAGCAAAACAATGGGTCTCACCATAAACCTCACCCCTTACACAAAAGTTAAGTCAAAATGGATAACAGATTTAAATGCACAACTTAAAATTAACATGCTTTTAAAAAACATGGGAGAAAATCTTTAGGAACTTGGGCTGGACAAAGAGTCATAATCTTGACGCCAGAACCATAATCCATGAAAGGGAAAGTTAATAAACTGGATTTTATAAAAGTTAAAAAGTTGCTTTGTGAAAGACCCTGTTAAGAGATGAAAAGACAAGCTACAAGTGTGGAACACATTTGTGAAGCATGTATCTGACTAAGGATTAGAATCTAAAATATATAAAGTACTCTCAAAACCTAAGCGTTAAAAAGCCAACAAATCAATTAGAACATAGGCAAAAGACATGAAGAGATAATTCTCTGAAGATATACAGGTGTCCAATAGGCATATGAGAAAATGTTCAACACCATTAGTCATTAGGAAATGTAAATTAAAACCACAATGAGACACACCTATCAGAATGGCTACCTTAAAAAATAGTGAGAACACCAAATTCTGGTGAGGATGTATAGAAATTGGATCACTCATACATTGCTGATGGAAATGTAAAATGGAACAGCCACTGTAGAAAACAGTTTGGGGCAATTTCTTGAAAAACTAAATATGCATCTACCTTATGACCCATCAATTGTACTCCGGTGTATTTATCCCAGCAAGATGAAGACACACAAGAACCTGTACATGAATGTTTATAGAAGCTTTATTTGTAATAAGTCAAAATTGGAAGCAACCCAGATGTCCTTCAAAGGGTGACAGGTTAAACTGTGGTACATTCTACCATGGAATATTACTCAGCAATGAAAAGGATGAAGTGACATACAAAACAAACCAGATGACTCGCCAGAGAATTATGCTGAGTAAAAAAAAAGCCAACTTCCTATAACATTCTTGAAATGACAAAACTATAAAAGTTGATTACAGATTAGTGGTTGTCAGGAATTAAGGATGGAGTGGAGAGGGGAAGAACGTGAGTGGGAAGGTGTGGCTATAAAAGGGCAACATGAGGCATCCTTGTGGTGATGGAAATGTTCTGTATCTTGACTCTATCCATGGCAATATCCTGGTCGTGAGATTGTTCAATATATTCACAAGATGTCACCATTTGAGGGAAACTGGGTAAAGTGTATGCAGGACCTCTATTATTTCTTATGAGTGCATATGAATTTACCTTTCTCTCTCAAAATAAAATGTTTAATTAAAAAAATTACTTCTTTACTTCCTGTTGCTTTAAAAACAAAATGCAAATTTCTTACTGTGGTCTCTAGGGAGCCACTTGATTCCATCCTCTGCCTCACCCTCCAACCTTTTGTCACACTACTGTTCTCTTTCTAACTCCAGTCACATGACCATTTTACTCTCTTTTAATCACATTGAGCTCTTTTCTACCCCTTGTCCTTTACATTTGCCATTTCCTCTGACTGGGAAAGCTCTCCCCCCAGCTCATGGCATGGCTCCTCATTCAGATCCAGTAGGTCTTAGCTCAAACACCACCTGCTCGGAGAAGCTGTCCCTCACCTGAAAGAACAAGTGCGCAGTGAGGGACAGCAGGTAAGCCCTGTGGCTAGGCTGCCTGGGGCTCAGACCTTGGGCATCACACTTAACATCTCTGTGTCTGTTTTCTCCTCTCTAAAATGGGCACACCCTATTGGTTCTTCCTTCACAAAGTTGTTAAAAGGATTAAATGGGGTAACATAGGCAAATCATTTAAACTAGTACCTGGAATGCAAAAAGCCCACCTAGGTGTTATTTGTTATTTTCTAAAAAACCTCCCCAGTTGCTCTATCTCACAGGTTCTGAAGGTGTCATTCCTAGGCCAGCAGCATTCAGATTACCTGAGACCACTGAATCTCTGGGAATGGGGGTGGGTGGGTCTTGGCAATCTGTGTTTTAACAGCTCTCCAAGTGATTCTGAAGCATACCACTGGTTTAGCTCATCTTCCTATTTACTTCCTTAATGTCTGTCACAGTTAGATATTATCTGTTTATTGACATAATTTATGCCCACTTCTCCTACCAGAATAAATATTCCACCAGGGCGAACTTGTCAGTCTTGTTCACTATTGCTAGCATAATATCTAGCACAAAGTAAGTACTGGGAAAATAGTAACAGATAATTGAATGAATGAATAAACCTGGCCAAGGTCATGTATTTAAATAACTGAACTGATTGATGTTGACTCCAGGCTTGCCCCCTCTGACAAGCTGAGAATCAGTGACACCCTAATTCCTCGTCTTTGCTCAGCAGCCTGAAGTTTCTCACACGGTTCTGTGAAAGATGAAAGTCCCGGGCACATGAAGCCTGACTTCCAAACAGCATTTTAAATGCAATCATGGCCAGAGCAGAGCCAAGGACTCTCTGAGGATGGAAGGGGCTGTGCCCTCTTCCCATTGTGCTGCGTTGGCCACCTCATTATTTTTCTTGTGAATATCAGTGGCTGCTTTTCTGAATGACAACAGGTCACCCTCTCTCTCTGTGTGGCTTTTAGTGACTCTGGCTGGTGAAGGGTCCTTTTCTTCCAAAGAGGCGACCTCCCATCTCAGTTTGGAGGGACACCTCGGGTTTTAGTGAAAAGAAGAATCAGTGCATTCATGCTTGCACTCCTTCCCATGATGCTAGCCTCTCAGCTTTTCCTGACCTGTGTCTGACGATGCCACCTCTGCGTCCTCCGCGGGTTTCTCGTCCTCAGCGTCTCACTGCCTGAGCGTTCGTGTTCTCCAGGGCCTGTCAGTTCCCTTTAGAGGCACATTTCTTGGAGGATCCTCTTCTCCCCACAGCAGCGTTTCTAATTCAGACCCCTTTGTTGGCATATCCACCTGGGTGTCCCAAAGGAACCTCAGCGCAGCATGTCCAAGACGAAATTATTTATCTTGCCTTTCCCTCTTCCATGTCATCGTCTTACACTGGTGAGAGGCGTTACCATCTACCCTGTCACCCAAGGTAGAAATCTGGGAGCCATTCTTCATTCCTGCCTGTCTCTCACTTCCTGTATCTTATCAGTGTCCTGGTCCTTGAAATGGTACCCCCTTATCATGCCTCACATCACCCCCTTCCCCCTTCTGGTGCTACTCAAGGTTGCTATATTGCACCATATGACAGCCCTACTGCAAAGCTCCAGGCATCTCACCTAGACTATCTTAATCATCTAACTAATATCTTTGTTACTGACCTTGGAGCTCTAAACATCCTCTATATAACCACATTATAATTAAATAATTTTTTGAAATGCAAATTTGGCCCCTTTTCTTTAAAATTATTGCAAAGGTCCCTTGTTACAGACTATGGCACAAACTGCTTAGCATGCTATTTTAGGTCCTTCCTTGCCAGTCCAGAAATCTCAATTTCTGTACCTTGCTTCAAAACCTGTATAATCTCCATATCAACCTATTAGCATCCTTAGCTTTTCAAAGTCTTTTTTTTAAAAATTATACTTTCTTCGCAGATGCTCAGGTAGAAATAAACATGCTCTCCTTTAAGCCCATCAGTGCCAGTCAGGTTTTGCTTCAGTAACAACTCCAAATTAGAATGACAAACACTCACCTCTTGCTCATTTGCATGAGTGCTGAGGGGTAGGCTATAGTTCTGCTCTAGGCTGTAGGTTGACTTCCAGTTTGCTTCACGTGACTCTTCACTCAGGACCCAGGCTGAAGAAGCAGCTGTTCCCTGGGACACGCTCTTCTTTTGCAGGTATAAGAAGTGTAAGTTAGAGGCCTAGCTGAAACATGTGGTTGCATTTTAAAGATTTTGATTTTAAAGATTTTGCTCACATTTCAGGACATCTACTTGGTAAATGGAATCACATTCCAAGGGTGTTCATGACACCCTTGCAATTGTGGGATCTGATGGGAGATTCAGCTTTGGGGATAAAGATGCCAGAACAAAACTAAAAGCTTCGGAACAGATCAACTGATGTCAGCTTGTTGCTTCAATCACAGTGGAAACATATTTGCATATGCTTCCAGATACAACTAGTCAAGGAGACATGAATTCTATAATCCCCAGAAGAAAAGTGACATTTTCCTGCATGATGCAGCTGAGAGCTAAAACCCAGGAATAAGATGTAGTGGCTTCTGGGTTGTTGGGTGCTGTTTTCTCTCCACTCTATCTTGTCTCTGTACAAATTTGGATCCCAGCTTTTGGTGGGCTGTCAGCCATAGATGTGGATTTCAACCTCTGGAGAAAACAATGTCATTGTTCACCAGTCAAGAGCCCACTGGCCACAGTGTCTGGCCGTTTCCACTCCACTGCCTGTTAGAGATTTCTTCTGTAACTCTAAGTGGTTGAAATTATTATAGAAGTTATAGTCATGTGGGAGACTGCCAGGAATTAGCAGTGCTTCATTCAGCAATGTATGTATTAGAGAACAACAGGAAACATTCTATAAACCCTGTACTGTAATTCGTAATAAAATATTTTGAAGATTGAAAAAAAAAAAAGCCCTTGGCTAAAGCAAGCTGCATGGACAGATGGAATACCTGGGAAAAATTATCCAATTTACCCCACTACCCAATCTGGTACATATTTTCTTTATAGCCCTCAAAACCCTTCATTTGCTTAGCTATCTTTCTCCTCTAGACTTTAAGCTTCTGAGGGTAGGTCTGATTTGTTCTCCTATTCCTTTCCAGGACTTAGTATAGTTGCTGAATGGGTAAATGAATTAATGATTGACCCAACAATTCAAGAAGGAAAATGCAGGAAGAGGATTGAATTTGTTGAAGATAATGAGTTCAGTATCAACCTCGTAGTCTAAATATGTTCTGAGAACTGTCCTGGTTATGGAACTGTAATTTTTAATACAGCGACTAAGAGCTAATGTGTTATGAGTTCTATACTATCAACTCTTTTCGAAAGGGGCTAAGAAGCCTTAAACAGTATGTAAGTTTTAAAAATAGACTTTAACTTTTTAGAGAAGTTTTAGGTTTACAGCAAAATTGAGTAGACGATACAGAGATTTCCCATATACTCCCCATATCTATTCTTGCCTAATCACCCTCATTAACAACATACCCACCAGGATGGTACAGTGGTTACAACCGATGAAACGACATTTACACAGCATTATCTCCCAAAGTCCATAGTTTACATTTGGGTTCATATTTGGTGTTGTATATTCTAAGGGTTTGGATAAATGTATAATGATATGTATCCACCATTATAGTATCATATAGAGTAGTTATACTGCTCTAAAAATCCTCTGGGTTCCACCTATTCATCCTTCTCACTCCTAACCCCTGGCAACCACTAATCTTTTTACTGTCTCCATAGTTTTATATGTTCCAGAATGTCATATAGTTGGAACCATACAGTATATATCCTTTTCAGATTGGCTTCTTTCACTTAGTAATATGCATTTAAGGTTCCTCCATGTCTTTTCATGGCTTGACAGCTCATTTCTTTTTAGCATTGAATAGTATTCCATTGTCTGCTTGTACCACAGTTTATTTATCCATTCACCTACTGAAGGACATCTTGATTGCTTCCAGGATCTGGCAATTATGAAGAAAGCTGCTATAAACATCCATGTACAGGTTTACGTGTGGACATAAGTTCAGAGCTCCTTTGGGCAAATAACAATACGTGTAATTGCTGGATGGTATGGTGAGAGTATGTTTAGTTCTGTAAGAAACTGCCAAACTGTCTTCTAAAGTGGTTGTACCATTTTGCATTCCCATCAGCTATGAATGAGAGTTCCTGCTGTTCCACATCCTCACTAGCACTTGGTATTGTCAGTGTTCCAGATTCTGGCCATTCTAATAGGTGTGTAGTGGTATCTCATTGTGGTTTTAATTGCATTTCCCTGATGACATATGATGTGAAGCATCTTTCCATATACTTATTTGCCATCTGTATATCTTCTTTTGTGAAGTGTCTGTGGAGGTCTTTGGCCCATTTTTTAATCGAGTTGTTGGTTTTCTTATCGTTGAGTTGCCTATAATTTTTTGATTGCCTGATTACCTTGATCTGAAATTTTCTCAAGTCTTAAATATAAACATGATAGGTTTAGCGTTGGCTTTCTTACTTCCGGAAGCTGCCGTTAAGGAAGACTAATTAGGCAGTGGTAAAACATGGATAGCCACAGAACTTAAAAATAACAGAAAGGAAGAATGAAAAGATAGGTGAGAGCAGAACTTTTTAGACTCCAGAGAGTGCTTGAGCTTAAAGTTGCAAAATATTTAGTGTGTATACACGTGCAATTATCTTGAGAAATAGACTGTGGTTTTACATCAGAGTCTTAAAGGTTTTTTCAAGTCACAAAAGGTTAAATAAACCCATTGTTGCTAACAGAAGATAGAATAAGTGTTATTTAAATTTATTTCCAGATGAAAGCATTAACAATAATTTATTGAACACTTATTTTGTGATTGGCACTGTTCTAAGCACTTCTGTGGAAATTCTCATTTAATTTTCAAAGCAACTGGGTTATTGCTGTCTTTAATTGACAAATGAGGGGACTGCTAGCGGTTCTAGGTCATGTGCCTAGCCAGTGGCAGAGAGAGAGATGCCCAAAGCTGCCCTGTTAACCACTATGCTGTATTCCCTTTAGTCCTCAACTTAATTTTACTTTACTCCTCTCTGCCTTCCTTAATAATTTTGGTTAAAAAAAATAGCTTTTACAGAGAGAGAAGATGGTGGAAGAAAGAGTAAGACACGGAGATCACCTTCCTCCCCACAGATACATCAGAAATACATCTACACGTGGAACTGCTCCTACAGAACACCCACTGAACACTGGCAGAAGACGTCAGACCTCCCAAAAGGCAAGAAACTCCCCACGTACCTGGGTAGGGCAAAAGAAAAAAGAACAGAGACAAAAGAATAGGGACGGGACCTGCACCAGTGGGAGGGAGCTGTGAAGGAGGAAAGGTTTCCACACACTAGGAAGCCCCTTTGCGGGTGGAGACTGCGGGTGGCAGAGGGGGGAAGCTTCGGAGCCACGGAGGAGAGCGCAGCCACAGGGGTGCGGAGGGCAAAGCGGAGGGATTCCCTCACAGAGGATTGGCGCCGACCTGCACTCACCAGCCCGAGAGGCTTGTCTGCTCACCCGCCGGGGCGGGCGGAGCTGGGAGCTGAGGCTCGGGCTTCGGTCGGATCCCAGGGAGAGGACTGGGGTTGGCGGCGTGAACACAGCCTGAAGGGGCTAGTGCGCCACAGCTGGCTGGGAGGGAGACCCGGAAAAAGTCTGCAGCTGCCGAAGAGGCAAGAGACTTTTTCTTCCCTCTTTGTTTCCTGGTGCGCGAGGAGAGGACATTCAGAGCGCCGCCTAAACGAGCTCCAGAGATGGGCGCGAGCCGCGGCTATCAGCGCGGATCCCACAGCAACAGGGGCGCAGAGGGAAAAACGGAGAGATTCCCGCACAGAGGATTGGCGCCGAGCAGCACTCACCAGCCCGAGAGGCTTGTCTGCTCACCCGCCGGGGCGGGCGGGGCTGGGAGCTGAGGCTCGGGCTTCAGTCAATCGCAGGGAGAGGACTGGGGTTGGCGGCATGAACACAGCCTGAAGGGGTCAGCGCGCCACAGCTGGCTGGGAGGGAGACCCGGAAAAAGTCTGCAGCTGCCGAAGAGGCAAGAGACTTTTTCTTGCCTCTTTGTTTCGTGGCGCGCAAGGAGAGGGGATTCAGAGCGCCGCCTAAACGAACTCCAGAGGCAGGCGCGAGCTGTAGCGATCAGCGCAGGCCCCAGAGACGGGCAGGAGACGCTAAGGCTGCTGCCGCCACCACCAAGAAGCCTGTGTTCGAGCACAGGTCACTCTCCACACCGCCCCTCCCAGGAGCCGGTGCAGCCCGCCACTGCCAGGCTCCCGTGATCCAGGGACAACTTCGCCGGGAGAACGCACGGCGCGCCTCAGGCTGCTGCAATGTCACGCCGGGCTCTGCCGCCGCAGGCTCGCCCCGCATCCGTGCCCCTCCCTCCCCGCGGCCTGAGTGAGCCAGAGCCCCCGAATCAGCTGCTCCTTTAACCCCGTTTTGTCTGGGCGGGGAACAGACGCCCTCAGGCGACCTACATGCAGAGGCGGGTCCAAGTCCAAAGCTGAACCCCGGGAGCTGTGTGAACAAAGAAGAGAAAGGGAAATCTCTCCCAGCAGCCTCAGAAGCAGTGGATTAAAACTCCACAAACAACTTGATGTGCCTGCATCTGCTGAGTACCTGAATACACAACGAATCAACCCAAATTCAGGAGGTGGACTTTGGGAGCAGGATATATTAATTTTTCCCCTTTTCCTTTTTTTGTAAGTGTATATGTATATGCTTCTGGGTGAGATTTTGTCTGTATAGCTTTGCTTTATAATAGCTTTATTTTACTTCACTATATTATATCCTCTTTCTTTCTTTCTATTTTTTCTCCCTTTTACTCTGAGCCGTGTGGATGAAAAGCTCTTGGTGCTCCAGCCAGGCATCAGGGCTGTGCCTCTGAGGTGGGAGAGCCAACCTCAGGACACTGGTCCACCAGAGACCTCCCAGCTCCACGTAATACCAAACGGTGAAAATCTCTCAGTGATCTCCATCTCAACATCAAGACCCAGCTTCACTCAACGACCAGCAAGCTACAGTGCTGGACACCCTATGCCAAACAACTAGCAAGACAGGAACACAGCCCCATCCATTAACAGAGAGGCTGCCTAAAATCATAATAAGGCGACAGACACCCCAAAATACACCACCAGACGTGGACGTGCCCACCAGAAAGACAAGATCCAGCCTCATCCACCAGAACTCAGGCACTAGTTCCCTCCACCAGGAAGCCTACACAACCCACTGAACCAACCTTAGCCACTGGGGACAGATACCAAAAACAACGGGAACTACGAACCTGCAGCCTGTGAAAAGTAGACCCCCAACACAGTAAGATAAGCAAAATAAGAAGACAGAAAAACACACAGCAGATGAAGGAGCAGGGTCAAAACACACCAGACCTAACAAATGAAGAGGAAACAGGTAGTCTACCTGAAAAAGAATTCAGAATAATGATAGTAAGGATGATCCAAAATCTTGGAAATAGAATAGACAAAATGCAAGAAACATTTAACAAGGACGTAGAAGAACTAAAGAGGAACCAAGCAACGATGAAAAACACAATATATGAAATTAAAAATACTCTAGATGGGATCAATAGCAGAATAACTGAGGCAGAAGAACGGATAAGTGACCTGGAAGATAAAATGGTGGAAATAACTACTGCAGAGCAGGATAAAGAAAAAAGAATGAAAAGAACTGAGGACAGTCTCAGAGACCTCTGGGACAATATTAAACACACCAACATTCGAATTATAGGGGTCCCAGGAGAAGAAGAGAAAAAGAAAGGGACTGAGAAAATATTTGAAGAGATTATAGTTGAAAACTTCCCTAATATGGGAAAGGAAATAGTTAATCAAGTCCTGGAAGCACAGAGAGTCCCATACAGGATAAATCCAAGGAGAAACACGCCAAGACACATATTAATCAAACTGTCAAAAATTAAATATAAAGAAAACATATTAAAAGCAGCAAGGGAAAAACAACAAATAACACATAAGGGAATCCCCATAAGGTTAACAGCTGATCTCTCAGCAGAAACTCTGCAAGCCAGAAGGGAGTGGCAGGATATACTTAAAGTGATGAAGGAGAAAAACCTACAACCAAGATTACTCTACCCAGCAAGGATCTCATTCAGATTTGATGGAGAAATTAAAACCTTTACAGACAAGCAAAAGCTGAGAGAGTTCAGCACCACCAAACCAGCTTTACAACAAATGCTAAAGGAACTTCTCTAGGCAAGAAACACAAGAGAAGGAAAACACCTACAATAACAAACCCAAAACATTTAAGAAAATGGGAATAGGAACATACATATCGATAATTACCTTGAATGTAAATGGATTAAATGCTCCCACCAAAAGACACAGGCTGGCTGAATGGATACAAAAACAAGACCCATATATATGCTGTCTACAAGAGACCCACTTCAGACCTAGAGACACATACAGACTGAAAGTGAGGGGATGGAAAAAGATATTCCATGCAAATGGAAATCAAAAGAAAGCTGGAGTAGCAATTCTCATATCAGACAAAATAGACTTTAAAATAAAGACTATTACAAGAGACAAAGAAGGACACTATATAATGATCAAGGGATTGATCCAAGAGGAAGGTATAACAATTGTAAATATTTATGCACCCAACATAGGAGCACCTCAATACATAAGGCAAATACTAACAGCCATAAAAGGGGAAATCGACAGCAACACAATCACAGTAGGGGACTTTAACACCCCACTTTCACCAATGGACAGATCATCCAAAATGAAAATAAATAAGGAAACACAAGCTTTAAATGATACATTAAACAAGATGGACTTAATTGATATTTATAGGACATTCCACCCAAAAACAACAGAATACACATTTTTCTCAAGTGCTCATGGAACATTCTCCAGGATAGATCATATCTTGGGTCACAAATCAAGCCTTGGTAAATTTAAGAAAATTGAAATCATATCAAGTATCTTTTCCGACCACAACGCTATGAGACTAGATATCAATTACAGGAAAAGATCTGTAAAAAATACAAACACATGGAGGCTACACAATACACTACTTAATAACGAAGTGATCACTGAAGAAATCAAAGGGGAAATCAAAAAATACCTAGAAACAAATGACAATGGAGACACGACGACCCAAAACCTATGGGACGCAGCAAAAGCAGTGCTAAGAGGGAAGTTTATAGCAATACAAGCCTACCTCAAGAAACAGGAAACATCTCGAATAAACAACCTAACCTTGCACCTGAAGCAATTAGAGAAAGAAGAACAAAAAAACCCCAAAGCTAGCAGAAGGAAAGAAATCATAAAGATCAGATCAGAAATAAATGAGAAAGAAATGAAGGAAACAATAACAAAAATCAATGAAACTAAAAGCTGGTTCTTTGAGAAGATAAACAAAATTGATAAACCATTAGCCAGACTCATCAAGAGAAAAAGGGAGAAGACTCAAATCAATAGAATTAGAAATGAAAAAGGAGAAGTAACCACTGACACTGCAGAAATACAAAAGATCATGAGAGATTACTACAAGCAACTCTATGCCAATAAAATGGACAACCTGGAAGAAATGGACAGATTCTCAGAAAAGCACAACCTGCCGAGACTGAACCAGGAAGAAATAGAAAATATGAACAGACCAATCACAAGCACTGAAATTGAAACTGTGATTAAAAACCTTCCAACAAACAAAAGCCCAGGACCAGATGGCTTCGCAGGTGAATTCTATCAAACATTTAGAGAAGAGCTAACACCTATCCTTCTCAAACTCTTCCAAAATATTGCAGAGGGAGGAACACTCCCAAACTCATTCTACGAGGCCACCATCACCCTGATACCAAAACCAGACAAAGATGTCACAAAGAAAGAAAACTACAGGCCAATATCACTGATGAACATAGATGCAAAAATCCTCAGCAAAATACTAGCAAACAGAATCCAACAGCACATTAAAAGGATCATACACCATGATCAAGTGGGGTTTATCCCAGGAATGCAAGGATTCTTCAATATACGCAAATCAATCAACATGATACACCATATTAACAAATTGAAGGAGAAAAACCATATGATCATCTCAGTCGATGCAGAAAAAGCTTTCGACAAAATTCAACACCCATTTATGATAAAAGCCCTGCAGAAAATAGGCATAGAGGGAACTTTCCTCAACATAATAAAGGCCATATATGACAAACCCACAGCCAACATTGTCCTCAATGGTGAAAAACTGAAACCAGCTCCACTAAGATCAGGAACAAGACAAGGTTGCCCACTCTCACCACTATTATTCAACATAGTTTTGGAAGTGTTAGCCACAGCAATCAGAGAAGAAAAAGAAATAAAAGGAATCCAAATCAGAAAAGAAGAAGTAAAGCTGTCACTGATTGCAGATGACATGATACTATACATAGAGAATCCTAAAGATGCTACCAGAAAACTACTAGAGCTAATCAATGAATTTGGTAAAGTAGCAGGATACAAAATTAATGCACAGAAATCTCTTGCATTTCTATACACTAATGATGAAAAATCTGAAAGAGAAATTAAGAAAACACTCCCGTTTACCATTGCAACAAAAAGAATAAAATATCTAGGAACAAACCTACCTAAGGAGACAAAAGACCTGTATGCAGAAAATTATAAGACACTGATGAAAGAAATTAAAGATGATACAAATAGATGGAGAGATATACCATGTTCTTGGATTGGAAGAATCAACATTGTGAAAATGACTCTACTACCCAAAGCAATCTACAGATTCAATGCAATCTCTATCAAACTACCACCGGCATTTTTCACAGAACTAGAACAAAAAATTTCACAATTTGTATGGAAACACAAAAGACCCCGAATAGCCAAAGCAATCTTGAGAATGAAAAATGGAGCTGGGGGAATCAGGCTCCCTGACTTCAGACTATATTACAAAGCTACAGTAATCAAGACAGTTTGGTACTGGCACAAAAACAGAAATATTGATCAATGGAACAGGATAGAAAGCTCAGAGATAAACCCACGCACATATGGTCACCTTATCTTTGATAAAGGAGGCAAGCATATACAGTGGAGAAAAGACAGTCTCGTCAATAAGTGGTGCTGGGAAAATTGGACAGATACATGTAAAAGTATGAAATTAGAACACTCCCTGACACCATGCACAAAAATAAACTCAAAATGGATTAAAGACCTAAGTGTAAGGCCAGACACTATCAAACTCTTAGAGGAAAACATAGGCAGAACAGTCTATGAGATACATCACAGCAAGATTCTTTTTGACCCAGCTCCTAGAGAAATGGAAATACAAACACAAATAAACAAATGGGACCTAATGAAACTTAAAAGCTTTTGCACAGCAAAAGAACCCATAAACAAGACCAAAAGACAACCATCAGAATGGGAGAAAATATTTGCAAATGAAGCAACTGACAAAGGATTAATCTCCAAGATTTACAAGCAGCTCATGCAGCTCAATAACAAAAAAACGAACAACCCAATCCAAAAATGGGCAGAAGACCTAAATAGACATTTCTCCAAAGAAGATATACAGATTGCCAACAGACACACGAAAGAATGCTCAACATCATTAATCATTAGAGAAATGCAAATCAAAACTACAGTGAGGTATCACCTCACACCAGTTAGAATGGCCATCATCAAAAAATCTAGAAACAATAAATGCTGGAGAGGGTGTGGAGAAAAGGGAACCCTCTTGCACTGTTGGTGGGAATGTAAATTGATACAGCCACTATGCAGAACAGTATGGAGGTTCCTTAAAAAACTACAAATAGAACTACCATACGACCCAGCAATCCCACTACTGGGCATATACCCTGAGAAAACCATAGTTCAAAAAGAGTCATGTACCAAAATGTTCATTGCAGCTCTATTTACAATAGCCAGGACATGGAAGCTACCTAAGTGTCCATCATCGGATGAATGGATAAAGAAGATGTGGCACATATATACAATGGAATATTACTCAGCCATAAAAAGAAATGAAATGGAGGTATTTGTAATGAGGTGGATGGAGTTAGAGTCTGTCATACAGAGTGAAGTAAGTCAGAAAGAGAAAAACAAATACAGTATGCTAACACATATATATGGAATCTAAGGGAAAAAAAAGGCCATGAAGAACCTAGTGGCAAGACGGGAATAAAGACACAGACCTACTAGAGAATGGACTTGAGGATATGGGGAGGGGGAGGGGTAAGATGTGACAGGGTGAGAGAGTGTCATGGACATATATGCACTACCAAATGTAAAATAGATAGCTAGTGGGAAGCAGCCGCATAACACAGGGAGATCAGCTCAGTGCCTTGTGACCACCTGGAGGGATGAGATGGGGACGGAGGGAGGGAGGGAGATGCAAGAGGGAAGAGATATGGGAACATATGTATATGTATATCTGATTCACTTTGTTATAAAGCAGAAACTAACACACCATTGTAAAGCAATTATACTTCAATAAAGATGTTTAAAAAAAAAAAAAGAAAAACAGCTTTTAAATTTAGCTCCACGGCAGTCACAAACTGTCCAGCTCTCAGATTTCTGGCAGGGCAACCCAGTTTGCATGTCACAAATATAACTGAAGACATAACTAGATACTTAGATACATTTTCATCATTGTGCAATCATACTAATGGATGGGCCTCAGAGTCCTAGTGGAAAAGTTGTGGTGCCTCTCCTAATGGGCAGGCATTTTCCAAGTCTGGTTCAATTACTAAATTCTGCTCATTAGGTTAATACAAAGCAAGTTGCAGTCCCCTTGCTAATGTAAAGCACTCTAGCAGTGATAAATTCGTATGGAATTTATTTATCAGTTCTTATTTAAGTAGTTGCAAACCTCCAGAAACGGTCCTGCGTATTATGGGAATTCACTTGCTGAGGGTAACACTGAAAATCTGTCCTGTTTCCAGAGATTCTCTTCCAGAGAGCTATTTAAATGAAGACTTTAAATTGATTGTCCCAAATGTGATGAGTGATAGGCCATCTTGAGTATGCAGTCGAATGGCTGTTGGGTTTATGGTCTTCCTGAACTGAACAATAAATCAGTGTCAGGCACTTTAGCTGGAGAGTTCAGCTTCTCCACTCACCTTTCATCTCTTGAGTTGTTACTGTGCACATTTAGCATTTACATTTGCAAAGTGTCTTTGTCTACCAAATGTCACGGTGGATGCAGGCACATTTTATGACTGTTAGTTCGAAGGTGGAGAGACTGACAGGGTGACGGAGGTGGGGTGGCGAACCAGGGGGCCCGGGTCCTTCCTCTGACATTACTCTTCATAAGTCTCTTTTATTTCTTCCCTTCCCCTTTTTTTCTTCTCTGTTTTTTTTTTTTGCCTTTTATGCTTCCCAGTAATAACCCACAAATATGACTTAAATTACAGGAAGCAGCACATAGCATAGTGCTTAAGACAAGGGGCTCAGGAGTCAGACTCCAGCCCAGCTGAAGTGACCTTGGGCAACAAACTCAACTGTAAAATGGAGCTAGTAAGGCATCCCCTACAGAACACGCATGAGGATTTTAATGTCGTTAGATCATCTATGTATAGTGGCTGTTATCATTTTTGTTACTGTCATCAGAAACAAAACAATACAAGGCAGAAAACAATTAAAGGTTTATCTCTGTGATACAGACCATAGACTGTGGGATTTTTGTTAGAGGAGAAGTGACTGAGATCTGGAGCAACCTGGGGTGTGGCAGGGGATTGGGGACATTTGCCCTGGCTGCAAGGGATGACAGAATTTGAATAAGCAGATAAGAAAGGGAAGGAACTGTGTAACTGTGGTGGTTTTAAACATGTCTGCAAATTCTCAGACACGTCTTCCATAAAAGTAGAGAGTCTAATTCAGCTCCCCTGGAATGTGGTCTGGCCTTGGTGTTTTGCTTCTAATGAGTAGAATGTGGTAGAAGTGAGACTATGTGACTTCTGATACTAAATTAGAAAATGGGATGCAGTCTGTCTGCTGCTCTATTATCTATCTATCTATCTATCTATCTATCTATCTATCTATCTATCTATCTATCTATCTATCTATCTATCACCTTTAGAGCCCTGAGCTACCTTGTGAGAAGTCAGGCTACCATGAAGCTACCATGGGACCACGTGGGGAGAGCACAGAACTGGAGACACCTGCCCAAGCAGCCCCAGCTGTTCCAGTCTTCCCAGCTCTGGCACCAGACATGTGAGACAGCCTTCAGATAATTCAGTCTGAGCCACCATCTGACAGTAGCTGTGTGAGAGACCCCTAGCAAGAACTGCCTAGCTAACCGCAGTCAATTGCTAGAACCCTGAGAGATAATCATAAAGTGTTATTTTAAGCCAGTAAATTTGGGAGTAATTTGTTTCTCACCCACAGTAACTGGAACTATAACCAAAGGCATTAGAGCATTTATAAACCAAAGCAAATTCACAATTAAATAGCAAAACGACAAAACCAGTAATATTTGGTTTAAATAGGTTAATTTATTTTGATGGATGATGTTTTGCAGTAGCCAAATTGATGCTTCTGTGATTAAAAGGTAAATGCCACAGTGCAAGCTTTTGGCAGATGTATACATGCATGACACGTGATGTTTCAACTCTCCCACCACACGGCTCCAACCCAGCTACCGGGAAGCTTTGCTTAAAAGGAGCACAGTGACATGTGGCCTTCACATAGTGCTAGCGTGTCATTATTGTGTCCTGTTCCTGCCTCTGTTCTTTTCACATCAGCCCACAGCAATTAAAATGTTCTCCTTAATGCCAATGTGATCCTAAGTACAGACAAGGAATCCAGGCACCAACACTGAGTGTCAGCACTCAATGACAAGGGGTCATCCAGAGAACCCAGATTTTAAAAACAAAATTGTTCTTTTTAGATTAACAAAAAAATAAGAAACACAAAATTTGAAACCTCTTGTAGGGGATTATCCACCAAATGAAAAGTATTAGGGAGCTTGGCTGGACTGGAAAGTGCGGAGAGAGACTCCAGATAGTTTTAAGGAAAAAGTTTAGCTGAAGTGGAATAGAGTGGAGTTTTGGCCCCAAAAGGCAGCATCTAGAGTCTGAACTATTGACTTGTAGTCATTATTAGTTCCTGAGTAGGGCAGTGACCTGATTAATGCCCTATTTATTTATTTATTTATTTAATTTATGGCTGTGTTGGGTCTTCGTTTCTGTGCGAGGGCTTTCTCCAGTTGCGGCAAGCGGGGGCCACTCTTCATCGCAGTGTGCAGGCCTCTCACTATCGCGGCCTCTCTTGTTGCGAAGCACAGGCTCCAGACGCGCAGGCTCAGTAATTGTGGCTCATGGGCCCAGCTGCTCCGCGGCATGTGGGATCCTCCCAGACCAGGGCTCGAACCCATGTTCCCTGTACTGGCAGGCAGGTTCTCAACCACTGTGCCACCAGGGAAGCCCAAATACCCTAATTTGAGATTCATCTCACAATTGTATGTGTATGATGAATTAGACAGAGGTGAGGCTGGAGTCAGGAAGACTGGCTAACACTCTCTTCTGCTACACTAATTCCAGCACTTAAAAAATAATCAGTGTTCACCAAGTTCTCACTGAGTATGTGGTACCCCATTTGGCTCTTTGAAAAATGCAGTATAGGTTGGGAATTGGATTTAGTTTCAGCACTCAAGGATTTATGGTGTTCTTCCTTTGACTCCTGCTTGTCATTGATAAACGAACAACCTTGGTCTAACCATTCATGTCCCAGCACCTCTGAGCCTTCATCCATCAAACAAGGGATAATGATATATATATTCTGCCCATGTTATAAATATTAAATATTATATATATATATGAAATCTTCAAGAAGCTTCAAGCCTTCACAGAATAGGATGAGTTTATACTCTTTAAAGTACACTTAAGTGTTAGATTAATCTTATAAGAGAACATTTAAACTGTTGTAAAAAGGAGAAAATAATGTTACTTTTTTATTGCACAAACTATATTGTAACAGCATTCATGGACATTTTGAAAATGAATAAAAACCCTCAGTATTTCACAACTACCAAATATCAACTTTTTATTTTCTATATTTCTTGCTAGTTCTTATTCATATACATTCATTTACAATGTGCAGTATAGATGTATTGTTGTATTTTGCTTTTCTTCACACAAACATTAGCACTTTCATGTTATTCTATACTGCTCATAATCAATTTTATAATAGCCCATCCAATTGACATATAACAATTTAGTTAACTAATCTCAGTATTGTTTGAAGCACATCTCTATGTGTAACATATTTCCTTCCTTCCTTCCTTTCTTCTAGCATGGAAGAGGAAAAGGTAGATTATAAAGCACCAGGACTGGAATTATTGAAGCAAAAAGAATAAATATTTTAATTTCTTCTAAAAACACTTACTGAGTACTCTTTTTCAAAATTGGGAGATATTATGTGTTTCAGAAAAGGCAAACTTTGAAAACCCTGTACAGACAGGATCCAAATAGTAGATCCCTTCATTGAAATTCTCCATATCTGACACTTGGTTTTCTTTGTCTTAGTAGCAGGGAAGAGAGCAGGCATCGCTTTCTGAGGCCACTCTGCAGTCTTCTGAGAACTATCACTTGGAAATCAGGGCTTGTTGACTGAGTTAAGCAAATGAGTGATTGAATCAGCACTGATAGAGGTATGCTATAGCATAAGTCCAGCCTTAGCCCCTCGGTGATGTCAGACAGATATCTGAGAAAATCTTCAATCCCAGTCAAACAAGGTTAAGCTAGTGTGTTGATCTGCAGGTAGTTCTCCAATTTAGGAATGACCCGAGGTTTATCTGCCTGCTTGCATTAATCATTTAGGGACAGCTGCTGGGAGTGCAGCGCTGGAACCAGGGATGACAATCCTTTTTGGAGAGCAAGTAAACAAGGTTTCCAGTGCCAGGGAACACACTTGAGCAGGAGTGATAGTATTCCACTTCCCCGAAGTTGTTTTTTTTTTTTTTTTCTTTTAAGTCACATTCTTGAAGATTAGAAGCTACGATCCAGGAAAGTCTGAAGCTCAGATAGTCCAAAGTCCCTGAACTCTGTCACACAGACCACTGAACCGCCATCAGAGAATTCAAACGAGATCATGATGCAGCAAATTCTCTTCTGTGTGCTGTGGTTTCAGTACTTATTGAACTGTTTTGTAAACAGTGTAAATATTAACTTTGTTGTGTGCCGAGCAGGGTTAGGTAATACTGAAACAGTAATGACAGTCACTGAAAGCTGGATTTAGTCAGGTAGATGATAAAAGGATTTCAGTTTTATTTGCTTTTGATGGGTATATGCAAATGTCTGCCTTGAGGAAGAAGCAGACAGGCACATTAGCTCTCTGAACACAGTGATTCTCAAACTTGGCTGACTTCAGAATTCCCCGAGTACAAAAAACTAGGCCCTACCCACGTCAACTGAATTTGAAATTTCTGTGTGTCAGTTGGGGAGGGGTGAGGGGACATCTGGAATTTTAAATCCTAAATCAAAATTGAGGATCCCTGTTGTTATACTGTAGCAAAAGTGTCTAAGGTGCAGATTTAAATACAATTAGTGCTGATTGTTACCTATAGATGCCTGTTGCTTGTTTAATGGCATCAACATTATTATCATCATTCACAGAAAGCCTGCCCCTTGCATTCTTAACACTAGTTCCTCATCTGCAGCTCCCAGTGTTTATTTCTCCTAAAATTTCTCCCAAACCACAATGCAGACTTGGCAGGCACAACCTATAATCTCATCTAGAGCGCTAGATACAGTATCAGTTACTTTGAAAATTCTGATTCCTTCTTGGATAAGGGAAAAGCACAGTCCTTGCCAAAGGCGGAGGCCAAATGTGGAGCTTCCAGAACTCAGAGAAGCTGGAGGGAGCTCCAGAAAAAAGCTGATGGGAAGACTTTGAAAATCATAGCTATAGAATGGAAGGCACCACAAGGTCTCTTCATCTTATGGATGAGGCAGTTGAAAACAGAGAGGCTGGAACTTGTTCAAGATCACACATAGCCAGGGGAGTGGGATACTTGGGTCTGGAACTCAGGTCTCCCAGTTCCTTTTACCCACATGGAGGGGTGGGGACGGGGTGGGGGAATTAAGGGAAAGCAGAGTGAACATGTTCTTCCCTCTTCCAACAGAGCAGCTTTGCTGAGATCTGTTTTACATGAGGCTTTTAGGAAGGGTTGAAAACTACAGCATACTAGAGTCTACTGATGGTTCTGGTTTCAGTCACCACATTTTCTGCAGGTTCTGCTAATCCAACAAAGCTTGTTTACAGAGCATTTAGCAGAGGTTTCCACTTCTTTAAAACACACACACACACACACACACACCCCACACACACACCCTCTCCTGCAGAGGCTCCACCAAACTGTAACTCTAGAGACCAATGGCTCCCTTTCACTCAATACCTTTAACTTGCAAAAGGGCCGAAGATCAATAGGTCCTAGACATTCTGAAATGTAAGAAGCTAGCCTTTTTGTGACTCTGTGCAAGATCACTTTTCCAGGTTTACAATGAACAGCCTTGATTTTCCACTGTATGACCTCTGCAAAATTCTCTTTTCAGATTATGTATAGATTTGTAAATTTCTAGCCATAACCATTCTAAAAACAAAAACAATCATAACAGTTTTCTATGTGCTTATGCAGTCTGCAAGGATTATATCATTTAATTCTCACAGCGACTCAGTTATATCAGCTCCATTTTACAGATGAAGTTAACTAGAGGCTGGGTTCTGTGTCTAGGTTGACTATCTGATGAGAAGGACATCTGAACACAGATCACTCTGATTCCAAAGCTGAGTCCTTCACCACTAAAACCAAAGCATGCCTCACCCCATAAACAATTATTATAAATTCATTTTTTGTTTGGTCGAGGCATATAAAAATCACTGTATTTTCTTTTTAGATCATCTTCAAATAGAAGCATCTTGCCCCATCTCTTATTATCTGAAGACATGCATAGTGAATTATTTTGAGAACAGCTAGAATTGCCATGAGCCTACAATAGTTGGAAGTCACACCCAGAGCACAGGAAAGTGGTAAGGCCCCAGAGATATGGATGGGGGTACCACCACCACCTGCTATATTATTTATTCAGTATTATACGCACTGTGCTAGGCACTGCAGCTACAAAGTTAAGTGAGACTAGGCTTTCTGTCTTGGAGGAATTCACAGTCTAGTGGGGAAGCCAGACTTAAAAATGCAAAATTTCAATATAATATAACAAGTACTCAATTAGCACGATGCACAAGGCACGTTTTGAGCACAGAGATGAGTCAATAAATCCAGCCTGTGAGAAAGAGGTGGGCAGAGAAGCCTCACTCAAGGGCATGACCCATATGCTAAGCCTGGACGGAGGAGGGAGAGCTAGCCTGACAGAAGACGGCTGAGGAGCAGGTGGGGAAGGGTATTGCAGGCAGAAGAAATAGCACAAAGGGTAGGGAAAAGTCTGGAATAACACAGTGGGTGCAAGGGAGCAGTGAGCAGATCCGTATACTGGAATGTAGAGCCAGAGGTGGGAGGTTGGTGAGGACACAGGCAGCCTTATGGGTTATGCTGAGTTTGGAGTTCTTTGTAGACATTGGGAAGTCATTTATGAGTCTTAAGTTCATGAGTGACATGATCGGATTTGCATTTTAGGTCAGTCACCCTGACTGGCTATCAGCTGTTTCCTGCTATCACCAGTGACGCTCATACCTGGGACATTCTCCCAAGAGTTTATCCAGTGGTTATGAGCAATTACTGGCCACAACTTTTTTCCTACTAAGAAAACATGTTAGAAAATGCAAGTTGAGAAGACATTATTATGGGGATATTAGAAGTTGGAAAACTGGCCACAGTTCTTGACCCTTCCCCCTGTAAACCACATTCTTTATAAAGTGACTTTGCTGTTTCTCCCATCAACACATGGAGTCTATTTCCCCCATGCTTTGAATCTGGACTGGTTTATGCCTTGCTTGGCCATGAGAAGGAGGTAAAAGTGACCGCCAGAGCCTTGCCTAGACCTCAAGAGGCCACACCCTCTTCTGCTTTCTCCGCTGGATCTGTGACCTCCCTGTGTGAGCTGCAAGGATGAGACACCACGTTTACCAGCCCTGAGTCAGCCCAGTCATCTAGCTGGAGCCCCAGATATGAGAGAACCCAGCCAAGGAGTGGGCTTTAGCTGACTCGCCGCAGACCACAGACACTTTTAAGTGCCTAGTGGAACCCAGCCCAAATTTCTGCCCCGCCATGAGCTAAATCAATGGTCCTTGTTTCAAGCTGCTAAGTGTTGGGGTGGTTGGTTATCCTACAAAAACTACCAGAAAGGTAGGATAACCTTGTACTTTCTCTGATCTATCAAAGAGTAAATCATTTGCAAGCCTTGACACTTTATCCATTATAAGTAACAAAGTACTTTGAACATGTTGGGATGTTGCAACTCAATGACAAAGCATGATAAAGAGCATTTCTCAAAGCGTGCCCTGGAAAGGCTTCCTCTTCAGGGAAGATGGAGCAAAGATGCTTTGCCCTACTCCTCTGCCCTACTTCTCCAACTAAAAACCCTGGACATTATTTATAAAACAAAACTCTGAAAGGTGGACAGAAAAGGCAGACCACCTAGGGGAGCATGGGACCTGAGGAATGACACAGTGGTTAGTTTCCTAAGGTTTCTTTTTGCCTCGTATATCCCAGATTCGGAGCTAAAGAAGCCGGCAATCTAGAAATGCCAACAGACACGGACCAAAAGGATCCCAACAAAAACTTGCTGTCTCTAGTCAAAGCTGCAGGAAAGCGACAGCCTCACATGACAAAAAACTTCTAGACTGTAACCACTCTCCTCTAGCCAAGAGCACAAGAAAAACTGTGGCCCCGCTCTCACTCCCACCAGTAAAGGCTGTGTGGGGAGCCTAGACTTCCACTCTTGAGAGGCTGGAACGAGCACCTTAACGCCCCTTCTGGGGCGGTGTCAGAGAAGGACAAGCAGAGGCTGGGACCTTCATCCCACTAGGCAATGAGCTGCCCCCATCTCCCACCCGCCTGCTGTGTCCACGGAGACCATGCGGGAGCCTGGACTTGCATTTCCCCCTGGCCGGAAGGAGGCACCCTCTTCCTCCTCAGGGATGATGTCAGAGGAAGTGGGAGTGAAGTCAGGCTTCCACGTCACCGTCACCAGCAGTAATGAGTTGTCAACCGTCCCTGCCCCCCACGTGCGACCACATGGGGAGCTGAACTGCCGTCTCTGCCCAGCAGTAACGAGGAGCCCCCCAACCTCCCTAAGTGTCAATGAAAGCTAAGTGGGAAACATGGACTTCTCCCTTCATCTGGCAAATGAGGCAGTGCCCCCCAGCTTCCCGTGCTGGAGCAGGGCCAGAAAAAGTCAGTAATAGAAGGTTAAGTAAGATCCAGAGTCTCATCACATAATATGAAAATATCCAGGGTGTACTTGAAAAATCACTCATCATACCGAGAATCAGAAAGATCACAAGTGGAATGAAAAAGACATCAGTATCATGGAAATGGTAGAATTAACTGACAAAGATTTTAACTCAGCCAGGATAAAAATCCTCCAAAGAACAATTATAACTATGGTTGAAACAAATGAAAAAAATAGAAAGGCTCAGCAAAGAAATAGAAGATATAAAGAAAAGGGGGTGGGTGGAAGAGAAGTGGGCATGGCTGTAGAAGTTCAGCAGGATGGATCCTTGCGGTGAGGGAAGTGCTCTGTATCTTGGCTGCATCCATGGCCATGTCCTCGGTGTGATACTGTCCTATAGTTATGCAAGATGTTGTCACTGGGGGAAACTGGTAAAGGGCACATGGGATTTCTCTGTATTATCTCTTAAAACTGCATGTGAATATGCAATTATCTCAAAATAAAATTTAATTTTAAAATAAGTTTCTCCTTGAAATGCCAGTACTGTATAATGTTCATGGCCTGAAAAAAGAGTTTCTGTGATTAAATAACTTTGGCAGATGCTGAGATAAACAAAGCTTACCAGGTTGTTTTTACTATAGGACTCCCCAGAGCCCTGAATTTGCATTTTCTATCATAATTAATATGCCCTAGTATCAGAAGATTTCCTAATAAGGCTGTTGTGAGGATTAAACAAGATGTACCATGTAATGGGAATGTAAATTGGTGTAGCCACTGTGGAAAACAGAATGGAGGTTCCTCAGAAAACTAAAAATAGAGTTGCCATATGATCCAGCGATCCCACTCCTGGGCGTATATCCAGACAAAACTCTAATTCGAAAAGATACATGCACCCCAATGTTCACTGCAGCACTATTTACAATAGCCAAGACATGGAAGCAACCTAAATGTCCATCGACAGATGAATGGATAAAGAAGATGTGGTATATATATATATACAATGGAATATTAGCCATAAAAAAGAATGAAATAATGCCATTTGCAGCAACATGAGTGGACCTAGAGATTATCATACTAAGTAAGTTAGAAAGAGAAAGTCAAACACCATATGATACCACTTATATGTGGAATCTAAAATATGACACAAATGAACATATCTAAGACACAGAAACAGACTCACAGACATAAAGAACAGACTTGTGGTTGCCAAAGGGGAGGGGGTAGGGGAGGGAAGGATTGGGAGTTTGGGATTAGCAGATGCAAACTATTACATATAGGATGGATAAACAACAAGGTCCTACTGTATAGCCCAGGGAACTATATTCAATATCCCGTGATAAACCATAATGGAAAAGAATATGAAAAAGAATGTATATATGTGTAACTGAATCACTTTGCTGTACAGCAGAAATTAACACAGCATTTTAAATCAACTATACTTCAATAAAATTAAAAATAAATGCACCAGGTAAAAGAGTACGTAATACCTGACACAAATGTTAAGGTTATTATTATTATTATTATATTTACTCTTTATCATAAATTTATCACATTGGTGGTATCACATTGATTTTAAAAATAGGGAATTGAGGTTTAAAGGAGTTAAATAATTTGAAAGACACAGCTAGTAAGAAGCAGAGCCAGGATTTGATCTCAGATTGGACTTCCAAATATTTGCTATTAATTTTGATGCAGAATTCCCTCAAAAAGCATGCTTTTTAAAAAAAAACCCAAAAACAAAAATTAAAAGGGAAGGAACAAACTAGAAAAGTGTTTAGAATTATATCACTTTCAAAGGGTTTCATTTATTATATAAAGGGCCTTCATAAATCAATAATAAACTTTTCCTAATACAACAATGGGCAAATTACTGATATGCCAATTCATGATAGTGGCTAAAGGACATATAAGGTGTTCAAGACTCAAACTGTAAATTAAAAAAAAAACACTTTAAATTAAATACACCAGTGTCATTTTTTCTATTTTTTCCCCCCACATGAGAACATCTTATATCCATTCATAAAATGGCTGTGGTGAAACAGGCACTTTCAAACAGCTGCTGTCATCATTACTAGTGTTAACTTTGGTGGCAGGGAATTTGCCTTAAACTTCTTCTCTTTTGACCTAGTTATTTAATTTCTAGGAATCAATAAAATTAATTTAAAAATTAAAAAATGAATCAGATGCATAAACAAAGATTTATGTTCAACGATGTTTACCACAGCATTATTTATATGACCAAAAATGTGAGAAGAGCCTTCATACCTGTCAGTAGGGAATGGTTAAAAAATTATGGGACAGGCATATGATTGCAGTCATTAACAATCATGTTTTAGAAAAGGAGTGATATGAGAAAATGCATATGATAAATTGTTAAGTGAAAAAAGCAGGAAACCTCCAATTTTATAAAAGCACAATATGTGCCAATGTATGTGTGTGTGTGTGTGTGTGTGTGTATACATATATAAAGAAAATACATGAAAAGGACAAGGTTATCACTCAAGAATGATACTCACTTTCCTTACTACAATTTTCAAAACATCTACAACAGTAATTCAGGAAAAAATAGCAATAATTTACTTCCCACCGACCTTTACATCCAAAACGTCTTTGATGTGAACACAAGCAAGTCCATGCTTTAATCAATACCTTATAGTTGGAGCCTGAATACTCTAAAGCAGAGTGGGAAGAACTCCTGCTTCAGGGAGCTGTATTCCCAAGGTCATGTCAGGGTGAGGAGGCGAAAAAGAAAGCAGGACATCAGCAGAAATGCCCTTCCCTACACGGAGGGGAGATTTGTCGGCAGCCAGGATGAAATGTGAGAGGACTGAGATTTGGCTCTCCCCACAGAAGCTGCCCCAGCTCCTTCTGTTCACGTCACCACTGATAGACTCTGCAATCACACGGGAGCCAGGTTACGTGTGTGTGTGTGGAACACCAAATGACTGTCAAAGTGCCTTCTGCCAATTTGTTGAAAGTGGTAATAGTAAAATAGAATAGTATTGACGACATTACATTATTTGATGGGCAGAGTACACCTCTGTCCCTACCAAACGTTATTTAGATTTTTGTTAAAGAGTAGGGATGCTATGCTTTTCTATTTGCTGTGAAACTGCCCAGTAAATTGAGGGTGTAACAGATTATTCAGTGATTGGTACCTAAGAGGCATCTTTTAAAACATTTTTTTTAAATTTTAACATCTTTATTGGAATATAATTGCTTTACAATGGTGTGTCAGTTTCTGCTTTATAACAAAGTGAATCAGCTATACATATACATATATCCCCATATCTCTTCCCTCTTGTGTCTCCCTCCCACCCTCCCTATCCCAACCCCTCTAGGTGGTCACAAAGCACCGAGCTGATCTCCCTGTGCTATGCGGCTGCTTCCCACTAGCTAGCTATTTTACATTTGGTAGTGTATATATGTCCATGCCACTCTCTCACTTTGTCCCAGCTTACCCTTCCCCCTCCCCATGTCCTCAAGTCCATTCTCTACATCTGCATCTTTATTCCTGTCCTGCCCTTAGGTTCTTCAGAACCTGTTTTTTTTTTTTTTTTTTTTGATTCCATATATATTTGCTAGCATATGGTATTTGTTTTTCTCTTTCTTACTTACTTCACTCCATATGACAGACTCTAGGTCCATCCACCTCACTACAAATAACTCAGTTTCATTTCTTTTTATGGCTGAGTAATATTCCATTGTATATATGTGCCACATCTTCTTTATCCATCCATCTGTCGATGGACATTTAGGTTGTTTCCATGTCCTGCCTATTGTAAACAGAGCTGCAATGAACATTGTGGTACATGACTCTTTTTGAATTATGGTTTTCTCAGGGTATATGCCCAGTAGTGGGATTGCTGGGTCATATGGTAGTTCTATTTTTAGTTTTTTAAGGAACCTCCATGCTGTTCTCCATAGTGGCTGTATCAACTTACATTCCCACCAACAGTGCAAGAGGGTTCCCTTTTCTCCACACCCTCTCCAGCATTTATTGTTTGTAGATTTTTTGATGATGGCCATTCTAACTGGTGTGAGGTGATACCTCACCGTAGTTTTGATTTGCATTTCTCTAATGATTAGTGATGTTGGGCATCCTTTCATGTGTTTGTTGGCAATCTGTATATCTTCTTTGGAGAAATGTCTATTTAGGTCTTCTGCCCATTTTTGGATTGGGTTGTTTGTTTTTTTCATATTGAGCTGCATGAGCTGCTTACAAATTTTGGAGATTAATCCTTTGTCAGTTGCTTCATTTGCAAATATTTTCTCCCATTCTGAGGGTTGCCTTTTCGTCTTATGTTTCCCTTTGCTGTGCAAAAGATTTTAAGTTTCATTAGGTCCCATTTGTTTATATTTCCATTTCTCTAGGAGGTGGGTCAAAAAGGATCTTGCTGTGATTTATGTCATAGAGTGTTCTGCCTATGTTTTCCTCTAACAGTTTTATAGTGTCTGGTCTTACATTTAGGTCTTTAATCCATTTTGAGTTTATTTTTGTGTATGATGTTAGGGAGTGTTCTAAAGTTTTTTTTAACTTTTCAGGTCAATTTTTTTATACTGCACTTATTTGTCAAAATAAAGATTTTCACATTAAAAGAATTAACCATATGTTTAAGTTTCAATCTACAGGCTGTTCTTGCTTCATCACTTTCCTATACCTCTGACCCCTCCTGACATCCACTCCATCCCCAAATATATTCTGAATCCATCCACTTCTATCTGCATTATAACCCACTAGTCAAAGCCAAGCCAAATGTATCCAGACTGATACATTTTTCCTTCTAAACAGGTCTCCCTCCTTCCATTCCTGCCCTTTATAATCTGTTCTCTGCCTGGTAATCCAAGTGATGTTTTACAAATGTAAATCAGATCACTTCAGGCCTGTACCTAAATCCCATCAATGGCTTTTGATGACACTTTGAATAATATCTATACTCCTTACATTGGTATTAAGGTTCTGCCTGATCTGACCCTGCCAACCTCTCTGATTTCACCTGGTCCCACTCTTCCCTACACACCCATTTCCAGAGCCTTCTTACTGTCCCCAATGATGTCAAGCTTGTTGCCACCATGGGACCTTTGTCCTAGCTCATCCTTCTGTCTGGAACACTTTTCCCCCAGACCTTTCTATCATTCACGCTTTAACCACCTCTTCACTAATTACCTTATTAACTACCTAATTTAAATTTCTCTATCACTTCACCCTGTTCTATTTGCTTCATAGCACATAGCATTCTTTTTTTTATATATCAGTTATCTATTTCGTACATATTAGTGTATATATATCAATCCCAATCTCTCAATTCATCCCCCCCTCCCCGCTTTCTCCCCTTGGTGTCCATACGTTTGTTCTTTACATCTGTGTCTCTATTTTTGCCTTGCAAACCGGTTCATCTGTACCATTTTTAGCATTCTTCAACAGTATTTTTTTTAAATGTGTTTTATATGTCTGTCTCCTCTAACTAGAATGTAAGTCCCATGGAGCAGGAATCTGGTCTGTCTTGTATCCTTCATCCCCAGAATCGTGCCTGGCAGGTAAAATATTTATTGAATGAATGAACATGTATTTAATCATATTAAATATAGATTTTCTGTTATTGATCTGTTGAACAGGAAGCACATAACTTACATATATATTCTAAAAAGCATTTCAAATACCACTAGACGATTTGGGGGGAGGAAATATATCAATACCTAAGAGCCAGTGACTGGTTGCTTTTGGTAAGTGCTCCTGCTTGGTCATGAGAGGATTCCACTAAGTGCAGTGAGGTGATGGATGGAGAAGAGCCGACAGTGTGGGACAGGGCTGGGAGCAGAGGCGAGCTCCATGGTGGGGACGAGGAAGAATACGGGACAAGGAGGATAATGATCCAGTCCAGCAGCTAACGGCCACAAGCAAGAGTGTGTGCTTGGTGTGCAAAGCACCGCAAAGCATGACGTAGGAACGGGTGACGGCTTTAGGAACAGCTGTCCGTGAATTGCAGGCTTGAGGCAATTTGATAAGAGTTGCAGGTAGACTTCTGGTTCAGGGAGACAGATAAAGCCCAAAGTAGTAGGAATTGGAGTGTGAAGCAGGTTATTAAAACAGGAACTCGGACTCAAGGAACAAGGAGGGTGTCTGTAATTAGAACTGATGCACCAGACAGAGCCTGGATCTGGAGGTAAAGGCAGAAGTCCAGCTTTCTGTCCGGGCCCCCTGCTGAGCTAGATGGCTGCCAGCTGTGTGTGTGTGTGTGTGTGTGTGTGTGTGTGTGTGTGTATGTTTCAACAATTTTAACATAGTCAAGAATATTTAATAAAACAAAATAAACAGTATCATCAGCCAGCAGAAGGCTGCGGTCAAAAGAAACAGAAACAGAACTGGCCCTTTCGCGATAAAGCTCGTGCCTGAGACGAGAAAGAGGCACAATGACTTCTCGGAGGCTTCACAGCAAGTGCCACGGGACTAAAAGCACCTCAGAATATCACTTTTAGATATTTATGACCATCTATAATCACCGCGTAAAGCCAACAGTGTTATAAAGATCCCATTAGGAAAAGCAATCTTCTCACCTGTGGACCCATCTGCAAACGTGGACCAGGCACCCCTGCACAGCGTGTTGTCGGGGGCCGGGGCAGAGGTGAGCCTCCAAATGGGCTGCCCGGTCACTGGTCCCAGGGCACGATGCTGGGCAAGGCTTCCTTCAGCCCTTCTTCCTGAGGTCTGCAGAGATCCTGGAGCAGCGTTCTGGGCTGTGGCTGCAGAGTGGAATCACCTGGAGAGCTTTAAAAATTCCCAAAGCCTGAGTCCCACACCTAGAGATACTGATGTAATTAGCCCGAGGTGCAGGCAGAGTTCCCGTGATTTTTAAAAGCTCCCAGCGGGATCTAAGGGGTAGCCTGGAGACCAGGCCTGAACTGACCACTGATGGTGGGGTCAGCTGTGTCAGCTCTGGTGGGGAGGGCCGCCGAGGGGTACCTGGGCACCAGGCAGTCAGGTCACTTCTATCAATTCCCAGCATCAGCGGCTGTGAATCTATTGGATCTGTGTTTTTTTTTTTGTTCTATCAGATCAATTCCCAGCACAAATAGCTTTCCTATATCTTGACATTATCAGTAAATAATTTTAAAAAATTTCACACAGATTTTATTTCATTATTTAAAAGATGAATTTTTACTCCTTGTTCTTTCACGTGGTAGAATAAGACATTCAAGCTCAGGGCCCGGCTTGGGGCCACATGTTGCACTAATCATTTTGTTTGAAGCAGCAGTGCTTAGTGATGAATAAAGCAGGGCCTAGACTCAGCCAGACCTACCTTAAAATCCCAGCTCTGCCTCTTCTGAAATCCACAAGTGAAACTGAAGATCTCTCCTTCAGGATCCCTTTTTCTCTCTCTAACCCAAGTGTCTCTAGGCCTCAGCCGTCTCTGGGGCTATATTCGTCTCTCCACCTACATTTTGCTGGCCTACTGCCTTCACCGGCTTATGTGGCACCTCTGGTCCCTTGAGAAGCCACCCTCCCACTCCCCACTGCCACTGGGCATCCCCAGAAGGTGTCCCTCCTGTGCCCTACGGCCTGGTGACCATGGGACTTGCTGGACGCCCTCCCCCCGCTCTCCTTCCATCCCCCAGGAGCAGTCGTCTTCTAGGCCTGTGGCCACTGCACTTGGCTCCTCACTGCACGCTGACCCCCAGCTGACAGGCCACTGCTCTGGGCTGCTCTGCTGGACACAGGTGTCAACTCTTACGGTGGTCAAGTGCTGAGGTCACATCATAATTTTATAGGAATGTGGGAGAAACTGAAACCCTCCTCCATAGAGTGTCCCAAAGCAGTACAGCTGTGCCCTTCACAGTTTCTCGAGAAGCAACTCTTGATGTTTTCGACCAGCTTTTTCCTCCTAGACTCAGACACGGATCTGAAGGTGGGGCTGGGTGTAGATTCAAGCCACAGTTCCTGTCTTGTGTTAGAAGTCCACATCTGCCTTCGACTGTCGGGCTGCTGTGACACAAATACCATAAACTGGGCGGCTTATAAACTACAGAAATTTGCTTTTCACAGTTCTGGAGGTCCTGGGGTTCTGCAGAGGGCCCTCTTTCTGGTTCACAGATGGCTGTCTTTTCACTGTGTCCTCACATGGCAGAAGGGGCTAGGGAGTTCTGTGGGGCCTCTTTTATAAGGGCACTAATCCCAATCACGAGGGGACACAAACATTCAGACCATAGCACCGTCCTATTCCAATGGCTACTTAAAGGTCTCTTTAAACACTCACCTTTCCTTAGGATAAGTTCTCTCTAAAGAGCTCTTCAAACCTCCCCTCCCCCCAGATTATCCCCTTCACCTGGCCTTCAGAAGAGTCCAATGTTTCTTAATTCCAGGGGCGGACAGAACTAGCATTGTTTTCCAGGAGGCTTCTTAACAAACATGTCAAAGGCCTCAGTGAGGCCCACCTGTCCTGTTCATTCAACAGACGCCCCCAGAAGATCTGAACCCTATAGTAGAAGGCTCCGAAGCAAGATCTTTGCTATGTCTATATCAAAGCATCTTTTGACTCTTCTCCTTCTGTTTTCTATTTTCTCTCTTTTTCTTTTCATATATTCTCATTAACATTTTAGTTCAAAGGGTACATCCTTCTGAGTTTTCTTTCCTTTTTTTTTTCATTCTTTGGTCTCAGGTTTGCTTATACAGTAACGTTTTGTTGGTTTGTTTATATTTTTTATTTTCTTTGCTATTTCATTAGCATTCTCATTAATTTCTAAAATCAAGTCAGGGAAAAGGAAACAGGCACCAAACTGAGTTTTCTTTCCTTTTAACAACAGAAGAATTCCAGAATGTCATAAGAAAAATAAAGGCAGCAACACAAGAATATCAACTGAGCAATTTATTTACTGCAGTTGAATTTATCTCAGCACTGACAAAAAAAATTATGGTTGAACAGAAAATTAGTAAGAGAAACAAATTTTCTTTCACGTAGTTTAGAATTTCCAGCGGCATAAGAGTTCCATTCACCATTTGAAATGTCCCACATGGGGTATATTCAAAGTCCGAAACTCCAAGAGCAATGTAACTTAGTACTTAGAAAAAAGAACTATGTGTCAGAATATAGTACTTTTGCCAGAGAAACATTCCACACAGATAAAAAGTCAGGCTAAAGATAAAACAGACATTTCAATTGAAGAAACTTTTAAAGATTTTGGCCCAACAGATCTTTGTTGAGTGGCAAGCTCTGTGCTAGCTACTAGGTTCTTGAACTCAATACTCAGAGAATTATAAAAATAAAGTTAGTCTTGCTATCTTTGCTTGGCTTCCAAAATTTTTTTTTTTAGGTTTTTTGTCTTTTTAAAAATTTTAACACTCAATAAAAAAAATGTAGTGCTTTCAATTCATTAGTGAAATATTTCGTGCCAATTGCAGCATAAGCAGAAAACAGGGTTACTTCTCCCCTAAAAGACTTTGAACTGTTTACACGGAAGAAAGGTTCTCAACTGGCACTATTTTAAAAATAGAATTTTATTATATTTTGTAGTATTATCAATACCAGATTAGTCACATCTGTCACATTTAGTCTGTAAATCAAGTTGTTAGTAGAACCTCGTTATTGTTCACTGAAGAACACTGTCTAGTATCTTAAATCCCATCTAAAATCTGTAAAGCAGATTTCTTTTGGCAGACGGGATTTGACAGCTCACAGGGAGCATGTGCGTGGTCCTGTGCGCAGGCGCAGCGGGTGGCCCGTGGGAACCCGATTAAAGCTGGGAAAAGAGGCGAAACAATGATTTAGTTATACAGACTAAGAATTAATTATTTCCACCCAACACGTTCAGTATCAAAGCAAGCCGATCTCACTTACTGTCAGACACAGCAGAGCTGGGAAACAGATGATGGTTCCGTGGCAAACATCCCTTTGCTGAATATTCTATGTATGGTTAGTGAAATGATTGAAGGATGAGTTCCAATCCTGAGGCTTTTATAGCGTCCAGCTGTTGTGGCTCCTCTGATCCTTTCTGGACTCAGTAGACACCTCCGGTTTCAAAAAGGCCCTTTTAACATTTTTCAACAGGCAAATATAAACTGAAGTTTTTCTGAACCACCTTGCTGCCTGGCCCTAAACGCCATCCAACTAATACACAAAGATCCTTGAAAACCCCCCAAATGTGACTCTTTAATTATCCAGCAACATGTTGTTTAGCGTCAGATGAAAAACCAAAAGCATTGGAAGGAGAAATGTTTCAGGACTATGAAGCTAAATTGGGAATGCAAATTTTTTATGATTGAAATAAGTATCACCGCCGGGACTTTTTTTTAAAAATCAACCTCACCTTTCCTCTGTCAAAGAGTCTCTCTCTTTATCCAAGTGTCTTATCTTTTTCAGTGGAAAATAAAGCTAAGCATCATATTACCAATGATTTATTTTCCCATTTTTAATAACCAGGTACATTCCAGGTTGCAAACAATGTTAGGGTGAAACCCATAGATTCACAATCTTGTGATCCATCTTTCTTGGCATTTTTGCAGGAGAATAAATGACAACAACAATAAAAATACTGTGACATTGAAATTTTATATCTACAGTGAGGATGTTTATGGGCGTTGCCTCATTGTCCTAGTCACCTCTGAAGTTGTGGAATGGAAGGGGAAGCAAAGAGGTAGCTTCTTTAAGGAGCCTCAAATGGGTCTTCTAGGAGGGAAATGTAATAAGATATGATGGCACTGCCCTGTATCCTCAGGACTGAGACTTGTGAAGGAGAAGCAGAGGAAAAAAAGACTATTTCTTGCCCTTCTTGCAGTATCCAGGGAATTTATAATTGGGAGCAGAGGAGGTAGACATCAGAAGTCAGTCCTGAGGAAGTGTAACATTGAGTGAGGCACTATGATGTTCTTTTTGTGTTTCGTCTATCCATCCTCTGTGCCTAGTCCAATACCTAGCAAATGTGTTCAATACGTATTTGTTGAGTTAGTTTATATTTTCTTTCCACCCAAATTCTAGGCAATTTGCCCAGGCTTAAAGGTGCAAAGACTCTGTCAGAAGCAATGAGACAAATTAAAGCTGTTATGGTAGGAGCACTTTAATAAACAAAGAAAATAGGGCTATAAAATTTGGGAGTTGTATTAGTCAGAATATGTTAGGCTACTTGATGGTAATGAACAACCCCTCCAATCTCAGAGACTTATTAACATAAAGAAAATTTATTTCTAACTCATGCAAAGACTAATGCAGATGTTCCTGGTCAGGTCATTCTTTTAGGTGGCTCTCTTCCAAGTGGTGACACAGGGATCCAGGCTCTTTCCATCTAGTACTTTTGTCATCCCCTATGCCACCGTTGTCTTCCAGTCTATCTTTTCCAACCAGCTAACCATGGAATGAAAAGACAGCATGGAGAAGGTGCACCCTTGTTTTATCCTGGAAGTTATACATCAATTCTGCAACAAATTTTTTTTTTCATTGATGGAGTTATACATCAATTCTGCAACAAAATTTTAATAAAAATGGTCCCCAGCAGATATTAGGGACTGGAAAATATAGTTCAGCTATGTACCCAGAGAGAGAAAGGGGTTTGGTGAGTATCTAACCAGTCTTTGCCAAGAGAACCTGCTAAAAATACTGATAAAGAGAGTAACAAGACAGAGCTAATGGCTGGAGAAGCCAAGCCACAGTAATAATGTCAACTTGTCAGCAGTCATGAAGACCAGGGAGGAACAATCAAACAATAGCAACAAACCAGGAAGGCAGGGTAAGGACAGTGCAGGGACACTGAACCATAGCAAAAGTCCAGCAGAAGTGAAGAGTGTGGGGTGAAGAGTGAAGGTCTGGGCCAGATAATTTCTAGACCTCCAAGGAGAACCACCTTGAGATATTGCTAGGAGAAGAAAGTTACTTGGAGGAGCTTGGCTTTAGACAGGCCTCCCTGTGAGGGCCAGATACACAGACCACTTTAATAGTTATACATGTATTGCTCATAACCTGTGGGCTCCAGGAAGGTGAAACGTATTAGTTACAAGTCACATAACCTCAAACATATACATAAGCATACTAGTAATTTTCATTTATTGAGCACCTGTTTTCCAGGCACTTTATGTATATCATCTCTAATCCTTACAATAGCCCTGTAATGTACTAGTTTTCCTTAGTTTCCATGAGGAAACTAAAGTTTAGAGGAATTAATTTGTCAGCCATTTTGTAGTGATATAGCTGGACTTGAACATAGTGAATCTGACACTAAATTCCAAACTACAGTGTAGTGGCACCTACATCTATGTTCCTGTTCCCTATGATATACGTCCATATATACCAAAATGCCTATTTTATGAGGAAGTGCATCAAATAGCTACTGTCACATACAAACCACCCCAAAACAGAGTGTTTCAAGAACTCTTTTGCCGTATGATCCAGTAATCCCACTCCTGGGCATTTATCTAAACAAAACTACAAATCGAAAAGATACATGCACCCCAATGTTCATTGCAGCACTATTTACAATAGCCAAGACATGGAAGCAACCTAAATGTCCATCGACAGATGAATGGATAAAGAAGATGTGGTATATATATGCAATGGAATATTACTCAGCCATAAAAAATAATGAAATAAGGTCATTTGCAGCAACATGAATGGGCCTAGAGATTATCATACTAAGTAAAGTAAATCAGAAAGAGAAAGACAAATACCATATGATATCACTTATATGTGGGATCTAAAATATGACACAAATGAACATATCTAAGAAACAGAAACAGACTCACAGACATAGAGAACAGACTTGTGGTTGCCAAAGGGGAGGGGGTAGGGGAGGGAAGGACTGGGAGTTTGGGGTTAGCAGATGCAAACTATTACATATAGGATGGATAAACAGCAAGGTCCTACTGTATAGCCCAGGGAACTATATTCAATATCCTGTGATAAACCATAATGGAAAAGAATATGAAATAGAATATATATATATATATATATATTCTTTTTCATATTCTTTGCTGTACAGCATAAATTAACATTGTAAATCAACTATACTTCAATACAAATTGTTTTAAAAAAAAGAACTCTTCATTATTTTTCACAAGTCTGTGGTTGGCTGAGCAGTTCTGCTGATGGGGTGGGGTTTGGCTGGTGTCTCTGATGCATCCGTGGCCAGCTGGCAGGTGGGCTGGGGGCTGCCTCATCTGGAATGGCCTCAGCCAGGGTAACTTGGTTCTGCTCCATGAGTTCTCTCATTCTTGTTCTCGTGACAGCAGTAAGACTCCAAGAGAGAATGGAAGCACAAGGTCTCTTGAGATCTAGGCTTAGAGCTGGGACACCACCACTTCTGCCATGTTGGCCAAAGAGAGTCACCAGACCAGCCCAGGTTCAAGAGTGGGGAAATAAAATCTATCTCTTGATGGGAGGAGCTAAAAAGTTCACTTTGCAGAGGGCTTGGATATGAGAACAGGTAGAGAATTGGGGCCATTTTTGCAATCAACCACCCACATCTAATATCTTAGATATTTTTCCCCTAAAATAAAGTACATAAGAGAACATGTTTGCCTAAAATGTCATTCTATTAATTGGTGGAATAGCATGTGAGTCTTCCAGAATATATGTGTTATCTAGTCCCTCTGGTCTGAAAAGCACTAGATAGACAGTGTGTCGGATAAATACCTTTTGTCCAAAGGTAAAAGGTAAAGTGGATAAATACCTTTTTTATTTAGCGAGTCAGGGCACAAAAATACCCACTTCCAGCCACCAGATCCATCTAAACAGAAAAGCTTTGCAGTAGAAGATTTTTAAAAAGCAAGATAAAATTGAAAATTGAAAATCTGACTTCCTGTATGCCTGGCAAAGAAGCAGGGAGGGCAGGGGAGGAAGCTGTGAATGTGTGATGAGCAGCTGGCTTTTATTTTTAAACACATATTACTGTTACCCAGATTTTTTTTTTTTTCTAGAAAAATGAAAAGAGACCTATAAGGGATTCTAGCACACAGGAATACCATTTCCAGTAGATGCCAACGTGATTGACATGGTCTTCTCAATATAAAGTCTTCTCTTTGTAGTCTATTTATTTAGTCTACTTAGACTATTTTATTTAGTCTATTTAGTCTATTTAGAATGGGAAAAAGAAATGCACAATAAATGCTGAAAGGTGAAAAATACTATTGATTGTTAGTAGGTCCTCAAGAGATGTTTGAAATGCCTGAATCAAGCTTTACTCACTATTGCAACAGACTTTTCTTTCAAGTTTAGTGTTGTTGTTTGTGAGCTTGAGAACCTACATTTCATACTCCTCTAACGCTAAAAGTCTTTGTTCAGAGGGAATAATCCAGTACCATCCGTGGTAACCAGGGTGCTCGAATATTATTTTTAGGTCCAAACTTATGAGTAAACTAAAAGCATAACATTAAGAAAGCCTCAGGGAGAGCCAACCAAATGCTCCCTCTTTTCTTCTGAGGCCACTTGATAGTAAATCCAGAAATGATAAAGCAACTGACACATAAGCAAATTGCTTCGTAGGTTTTATGGCCAACTTATGGAACTAATTTCTACAAACTCTCACCAAAGGTTGCAAAAAAACAAAACAAAATACAACAAAAAAACCAAACCAATAAACAAAAAAACCATCCACAGGGACCAGTAAGATAATATAAATGACTAAAGCAAGCAGGGGGTAAGGAGTAGTGGTGATTATGGTGAACCCCATCTAAAGAGAAATGTTAAAAACTTAAACCAAACAAAAAACATTGTGTAAACCAAACAAAGCAAGTCTGTGGGTCAGATGTGATCTGTGCTTTGCTGATTCATGACTTCTACTCAGATCAAAGCCAAATCGAGAGAAAACGAGATACCTCCAGCCATAACTTCTTATGCCAAATCAACACAAGGATTAAAGAAAGTTTTCCAGCTCCTTTTCTACCCTCTCCTTTGGCAAATTAAAGTAATATTATAAAATTATGTGTCAATCTCAAGAAGCACAATTATATGTGATTATCAACTCTGAGATTCACCTTGAGTTTTCTCTGAAATTATCTATGCATGCTGAGAAACGCAAAAACAAGTATTTGGGGATAACAAAGATTCTAAACACCACATTTTCTTTTGAAACATACATGAAATTTAGACAAAAGCTATTTTTGCTTATTTCAATAGGCCTTAAAGAATGTATTGTGAAGCCTGAATATAACTGGGACCCAACGTGGCTCAGTGTATGTGCAGGGTCAGTTGAAAGAAATAGCGGAGAAGCACAAAAGAAATTGACATTCATCTATATGTCCCCAAGTAAAACAACCTGAGATATAAAGAAAACCCCTTATTTTCCCCTATAAGAAAAATCACTAAAAACATGACTAGAGTTACTTTTTGAACCACTCTCCACAGTATTTCATAGTGCATCATCTTTATTTCCATCTAAGTTACTGGAGAATTTGTTCTTTTTGATTCTGTGAATGATGTTCTCCCTGGAAATGTCACCTCAAGAAACAAGTACCCATTCTATAATATTCGATCTCTTGTTTTTCTTTTTAGTCACCTTGTTGGTGTTTACGTTTGATCTCCATAACGTAAATACGTACTGTTTCGCTGTTTAAAGACCTACGAAGATCTATTTAAAGATTTATAAAAGACTTATGAGATCTATAGAAGATGTTCTATAGACAATGAATATCACTGATTGCAATTATGAGCTGATACCCTAGAAATAAACAACTAAATTTGTAGTTAATATTTTTGCTTCTTTCTTAGACTCCATCAGGGAATTTCCAGATTTTCAGAATCACTCAAAAACAGCATTGATGGAGATCTTTTAGGCCAATGTGCCTTCCCCAAACAGCACTTAGCTGCTCGAAATAAAGTAAATGAAAGAAAGCCCCAAATATGAGAAACTTTACAGGGACTTGGCTATAATTCCTCTCCTCTAAAGGATACTTTTGAAAAAAAGAAAACACCTTGGTTTATAATAGGCACATATAATAATCAAACTATTTCAATGCCATTTAGCCTTTGAAAAAAGACCAGAGAGATGGAGGTGGAGATAAAGTTCTTAATGTCCAGCCAAACCTCTTAACAATCGTCTCTTCTGCTCTCTGCCACTGTTTTCCACACAGGCAGCAGCTGCTACTCCATCAATCTACTCCCCATTCCCAGTTGCCCACTATAAAATTCTTCCCCCACATGCACCCGGCACAGCGTCTCCCACTCACAGAGGTGGCACAGAGTGGCCGACAATCTGTTTCTTTCTCTCCCATCCACGCTTTCCCTCCCCTCCACGTGGCTCCTCTATTCTCTCTCCACCTCCAGTCCCACCCCCAACCCTAGGGCCTCCATTTACGCTCCCCACAAAGACACTCTGGGAACTCTCACTCTGATTATATTCCTTGGGAAAATCTGTCCATTACCCAGATTCTGCACCAAAGAGGAAAGTCCAGGTGCTGGCATACCCACAAAGCAAGAATCCTCCTCTCTCGAAAAGCAGAGAGAAGGGAGAAAGGCCTCGTGTTCATTAATCCTGTTTATTCCAGTGATGCTTGAATAGACACGTCCTGTCCTGTGTGCAGCCCTGGGGGATTGCATAATTGTGCCAAGGAAGATACAAGCCCCTTCATGGCAGTAAAAATGTAATCCTTGTCAAACACAATGCTAACGTACCCTCATGTCCCAAACCAATTACTGTTTCATCTGAGTCACTCATGTTTCCTTCCAGAATTTTTGGGCTGGAATTTTGTGGTAGGAAAATTTAATCTTCTCATGCTCTGATATGTAAGACAAGAAATCAATTGCTTGAAGCTTTACCTTGTATTTACCAAGAAGAGGAAACAATGAGATTTAGTGACTCTGTTAGGTTTTAAGTGGAAAAAGAATAATATTTTTGAATTAATCCATTGAATTTTCATCCATAATCTGTTCAGGCAATTCACCTAATTTAGTGACTTCAAAGAACAACCATTCCTGTGCGTCATGAACTCAGAAAGGGCTTTGTGGGGTGAGTCTTCTGCCTCCTATGGCTTGGGTGGGAGGTGGGGGGCAATCGGTGGAATTCAGCTGGGCTTCCTAAACGATCCATGACGATTTCGCTCATGTGCCTGGCGTCTTGGTGGGGATGGCTGGAAGGCTGGGCTCCACTGCACCCTTCTCATCTCTGTGTAATCTAAGATCCTCTCCATATAGTCTTTCCAGGGTAACTGGACTTTTTACATGGCAGTTCAGGGTTTCAAGAGCGAGGGTTCCAAGAGACAGAAAGAGATCTGCCAGTCTCTTAAGGACTGAGCTAGCAAAGGCACACTGCCATTTCCACCATATTCTGTTGGTCAAAGCAGTTACGGGCTTTTAAAGTGAAGGTTCACAGAGCCACAGTTTGATGGCAACAGTGTCAAAAAACTCCAAACAGACCCCCAAACTGTGACTATCTCTCATTCACCACACTTTTCCTTATCAGAAGCTATGCCTGGAAGACTCAGCTCAACTGGTTTCTTCCACAGCAGGGGTTGGCAAACAATGGCCCACAGACCAAATCCCGCCCACCTCCCGTTTTTGCAAACAAAGCTTTACTGGAACACAATCACATTCATTTATATACTGTCTATGGCTGTTTTTACACTACAACAGTAGAGTTGAATAGTTGTGACAGAGACCATATGGCCCACAAAGCCTAAAATATTTACTCTCTGGCCCTTTACAGAAAAAGTTTGCCAACTCCTGTTCTATAGCATAGAGAGAACCTAGTTATCACAGAGATAGTAGAAAAAATACCCCTTCCAGCCCTGGTCAATTGTGAGGCTGAGATAGAGTAGGAGGTGGGGAGCTCAGGCACGTGTATCTCATTGTGCCCTTATGAGTGGGTCCTCCAGGGGTTCTATAGTAAAAACATCCAGATGTAACGGAATCTGAGGTCACGGCTGGTGGCATGTTCCTCTGGGGGAGGGGGACAGGGGCAGCCAGTCTCTAGGAGAAGACCTGCGCCCAGGCACTGCCAACATGGCAGGGCAGGATACTACAGCACTGCTAGCAAGTCTGCCTCACAGATGAGCTGGGGCAGCTCCTTCTGTGGAGGCTGCTGGGGTCAGAAGGTCCTGTAGCCTTTGGTAAATAGGAGCACAGAGGTGGGCATGTCCCATGGAGCAGCTTGGAGGATCTATGACCAGGAAAACTGGCTGGAACCAGACACACACCCTTGTGGCCATCAGTCTAGAGATGGGACCAGAGGCCCCACTCCCCAGGAGAACAATGAGAGTCTGAAGCTCCCCATGTGGACACGGGCCCTCAGGTCATGCAAAATGCACACTCCTCACCTCCTGCGTAAGAAGAGCCAGAGGAGGGGAAAACTGAGTCATCTAAGAGAGTAAGAGAGATGGCTTAAACTCAACCAGCTGTGTTGCCATCCATTGTAGCAAGTTCGGACTTTGAACACTCCCCTGATCCCCAACTAATCAATAAGGTAGGCCTGAAGAATGTCATTATTTATGGGAAATAAACTACAATTTTTTTTTTTGCACGCTTGAATGTAGAATATAACTTTTAGACCCTGTTGCAGTGAGAGTCTGTGAATATCTATTTTTTTTTTCAAGTGTTCCCAGAAACGTATGCTTTTATTTTTTGACCTAAAGATCGGTGTTTGATGAAGTGATTGTAATCTTTAGAGCACCATGGTGTTGTCTCTCTTTCCCATATAGCCTTCAACTTCTGTGACTGCAGGGACCATAATTGGTGCATCTGTGCTAGTACCTAGCACAGTCTCAGGGACGTGGCAGATACTTAAAAATATTTGTGGCATGAATGAATGTTCTCTGCAGTTAGTGCATCTCCAGGGGCAGTAGACAGCTTTTTCTGTCTACTTTTTTTTTTTTTTTACATCTTTATTGGAGTATAATTGCTTTAAAATGGTGTGTTAGTTTCTGCTGTATAACAAAGTGAATCAGCTATACGTATACATATATCCCCATATCCCCTCCCTCTTGTGTCTCCCTCCCACCCTCCCTATCCCACCCCTCTAGGAGAACACAAAACACCAAGCTGATCTCCCTGTGCTATGCAGCTGCTTCCTACTAGCTATCTATTTTACATTTGGTAGTGTATATATGTCCATGCCACTCTCACTTTGTCCCAGCTTACCCTTCCCCCTCCCCGTGTCCTCAAGTCCATTCTCTACGTCTGCATCTCTATTCATGTCCTGCCCCTAGGTTCTTTTTTTTTTTTTAACATCTTTATTGGAGTATAATTGCTTTACAATGGTGTGTTAGTTTCTGCTTTATAACAAAGTGAATCAGCTATACGTATACATATATCCCCATATCTCTTCCTTCCTGCATCTCCCTCCCTCCCATCCTCCCTATCCCACCCCTCTAGGTGGTCACAAAGCACAGAGCTGATCTTCCTGTGCTATGCGGTTGCTTCCCACTAGCTATCTATTTTACGTTTGATAGTGTATATATGTCCATGCCACTCTCTCACTTTGTCCCAGGTTACCCTTCCCCCTCCCCGTGTCCTCAGATCCATTCTCTAGTAGGTCTGCATCTTTATTCCCGTCCTGCCCCTAGGTTCTTCATGACCATTTTGTTTTGTTTTGTTTTTAGATTCCATATATATATGTGTCAGCATACGGTATTTGTTTTTCTCTTTCTGACTTACTTCACTCTGTATGAGCGACTCTAGGTCCATCTACCTCACTACAAATAACTCAATTTCGTTTCTTTTTATGGCTGAGTAATATTCCATTGTATATATGCGCCACATCTTCTTTATCCATTCATCTGTTGATGGACACTTAGGTTGCTTTCATGTCCTGGCTATTGTAAATAGAGCTGCAATGAACACTGTGGTACATGACTCTTTTTGAATTATGGTTTTCTCAGGGTATATGCCCAGTAAGTGGGATTGCTGGGTTGTATGGTAGATGTATTTTTAGTTTTTTAAGGAACCTCCATACGGTTCTCCATAGTGACTGTATCAATTTACATTCCCACCAACCGTGCAAGAGGGTTCCCTTTACTCCACACCCTCTCCAGCATTTATTGTTTGTAGATTTTTTGATGATGGCCATTCTGACTGGTGTGAGGTGATACTTCACTGTAGTTCTGATTTGCATTTCTCTAATGATTAGTGATGTTGAGCATCCTTTCATGTGTTTGTTGGCAACCTGCATATCTTCTTTGGAGAAATGTCTAGTTAGGTCTTCTGCCCATTTTTGGATTGCATTGTTTGTTGTTTTGATTTTGAGCTGCATGAGCTGCTTGTATATTTTAGAGATTAATCTTCTGTTAGTTGCTTCATTTGCAAATATTTTCTTGCTTTCTGAGGGTTGTCTTTTCATCTTGTTTATAATTTCCTTTGCTGTGCAAAAGCTTTTAAGTTTCATTAGGTCCCATTTGTTTATCTTTGTTTTTATTTCCATTTCTCTAGAAGGTGGGTCAAAAAGGATCTTGCTGTGATTGATGTCATAGAGTGTTCTGCCTATGTTTTCCTCTAAGAGTTTTATAGTGTCTGGCCTTACATTTAGGTCTTTAATCCATTTTGAGTTTATTTTTGTGTATGGTGTTAGGGAGTGTTCTAATTTCATTCTTTTACATGTAGCTGTCCAGTTTTCCCAGCACCACTGTTGAAGAGGCTGTCTTTTCCCCATTGTATATTCTTGCCTCTTTTATCAAAGATAAGGTGACCATATGTGTGTGGGTTTATCTCTGGGCTTTCTATCCTGTTCCATTGATCTATATTTCTGTTTTTGTGCCAGTACCATACCATACTGTCTTGACTACTGTAGCTTTGTAGTATAGTCTGAAGTCAGGGAGACTGATTCCTCCAGCTCCGTTTTTCTTTCTCAAGATTGCTTTGGCTATTCGGGGTCTTTTGTGTTTCCATACAAATTGTGAAATTTTTTGTTCTAGTTCTGTGAAAAATGCCATTGGTAGTTTGATAGGGATTGCACTGAATCTGTAGAGTGCTTTGGGTAGTATGTCTGTGAATTTCTTACATTCTCTTAAGTTAAATCCGTGTTGTAAATGTCTTAACATAAGTGCTAGGTCTTTTCATCAAACTTCTAATAGCACTGGAATGAACCTCCTTCTTGAAAGGTGGAGGACATTCCTGTGGTAGGTCATAAAGTGAAGTTTATGAGCAGTTTGGCCTAGTTCCACTGTGGTTTGCATTGATAATGACCTTGGGCAATGCAGTGTAATATAATGTTGCAAGGAAGCCACTAAGGCCAGTTTCCTCTCAAGAAAATAACAGTGAAGTGAATTCAGACGACTCCCTTGCAAAGTTTCTGCTTCCACCCCAGCAACACTACCACTCTGTTCTACATGCTAAAAGGTGTGGGGCCACTTTTCTTATTTGCTAATAAACAGACCATTGGCTGTTAGAAACCAAAGCTGAAGGAGCAGTTTTTAGCTGCTGACTTCAAGTGCAAAGGTGTGGTAGTGTGACTTTCTTTAGCTGGGGCCCTGGCATGGTTGGTTGTAGCTGCCTGAAGACCTAGGGAAGGGGCATCCTGGGTTTGAAAATAAGGGCAACCTTCTCCTGGAGACTTTCTCTCTTCTTATGGGGCATGGACAAAGCCATCCAGAAAAACAGCTATTAGTAGACAAAGTGTCTATCCTAGGCCAAATTTTAAGACAGCTTGTTTATTGCTGTGTAATAAACCAACCCCACTGCAGTTTGTTGTGGCTTGAAGCAACATCAACTTTGTTATCTCTCATAATGCCCATGGGTTGACTGAGCTCAGTTGGATGGTTCTTCCACCTGATGTGATGTCATCTGGAGCCACGGTCATCTGAGGGCTCTTCTGGTTTTCAAAAATCCAAGATGGTGCTGAATCCTCAATGGGGGCTATCAACCAGAGCACCTAGGTTCTCCTCCACATCATCTCTCTGTGTGGCTGGGATCTTTCAAAGCATGTTCCAAGTGGGAACATTCCAAGTGTAAGCATTCCAAGAGGAAGGGAGTGGAAGTTCCAAGTTTCCTAAGGTCTGGACTTAGCAGTCTCAGAATTTCACATCTGTCACATTTCACTGCTCAAAGCAATCACAGGGCCAGCTCAGATTCAATAGGAGAAACAAGACCTTCTTTTTGATGTGAGGAATGGCATGGGCATACAGGGAGGGGAGGTATTGCTGGGGGCTGCATTAGTCAGGGTTCTCCAGAGAAACAGAATCAATGCTGTGTGTGTGTGTGTGTGTGTGTGTGTGTAGGGGCGGGGAGAGATAGGGAGAGAAAGAGAGAGAGGGAGAAGGAGAGAGAATGAGAGAAAGAGAGGGGATATTTATTTTAAAGAATTGATTCATACAATTGTGGAGGCTGACAACTCTAAAATCTGTGGGGCAGGCCAGTAGACTGGAAACCTAGAGTAGAATTGCAGTTTGAGTCTGAAGACAGCCTATGATAGAATTTCTCCTTGCTTGTGTTTCCCAAGCAAAAGATCAGTCTTTTTCTATTAAGACCATCAACTGATTAGATGGGGCCCACCTACACTATGAAGAGCAATCTGCTTTATTCAAAGTCTACTGATTTAAGTGTTAATCTCATCTAAAAAGCACCTTCACAGCAACATCTAGAAAAATGTTTGACCACATATATGGATATCATGGCCTAGCCAATATGACACATAAAATTAACCATCACGGGGGCCAACCTTGGAGCCTGGTTACACAGTAGGACAAGATTCTTTCTGTCCACACCCCTTCTGGTCATCCCCTCCTCCTGTCCTGCCACCCCTCACTGCTCCTCTGTATTTTCCTTTCTCTTCTTTTATTCCTTTTGGAGTCCATCCAGGGTCCTCTTCTCTGCCTCAGCTTCCTGTTCTGTGGTCCTCTCTTCTGCTTAATTTTCCACAGCTTCAAAGTTAATGAAATATTTTCAGCCTCAGCTATTATGCAGGGCTGCCGCATTTGTCTGGTGCTCAAGGAATGAAGTATTCTAAGGACCGTGGTGAGTGAGATGGAAGGAACACCAGGCGAGGGAACAGTCTCCGATACTGCAGGATGTGACTGGTGACTTCACCTAGCAGACCTCGAGCTTCCCCCCTCTCTTTCAGATTGAGCATTCTAGACTCCTCATCCACGTATTTGTTGGAAAAGACTGGAGGAGCCCAAGGTTCTCTCTCTCCTCCCAGGCACCATATGTTCTCTGCAACAATGGCCATCTGGAGATAGGGTTGTTTTTTTGTTTTGCTGTGCTTTAAAAAAGAAATTTCTGAGTTGATAGGAGGGAGAGGCACCTTGTCTCGATAGCGGGAAAAAGTATATTTCTAACAGGTGGAACTTGGAGTGTGCCAGTCAGATCTTCATAGGTAAACAACTACCACCGTGTGTATGTGGGAGTGTGGGTTATCCTCTGAGCTGGGTGGAAACCATCTCACAAAATTTGCATTCCCACTTTTTACCCAGTGCCTGGCTGTGGGATGAAGGCAAAGCAAATATATCCATTTTTTCAATCTCAAAAAGCTTTTCCAATGCATATACTTTGACTCAGGGAGATTCTTTTAAGTTTTTTCCTCTTTCTGAGAATGATTATTCACACACACACACACACACACACACACACTTCAATGAGTTGTTGAAGTAAAAGAACACTTCTAACTAACAACCAGTAGAACAGTAAACATATTTTCAGGTATCTGAGAGAAAGAGATAATAGGTAGTGGAAACTCAGAGTCAGAAAAACCGGGTTTAAAAATACCTATAGGAAATCGTTGGGTGGAGTCAAGATGGCATACTAGGAGGATGCAGAATTCAAGTCTCCTCGCAAATAGGGCACCTACCAGGCACCGGTGGGGGACCACGGACACCTAAGGGGACGGGAGGAACCCCCAGCAACTGGGTAGGACATGGGGTGTGGGGGGAGTGAAGGGGGAGGAGAAGTGGAGGTGGGACAGGACTGGCGCCCCTGACAGGCGGCTGGGGGAAGGGAAGGGATCCCACGCCCCAAGGGGGAAATTGGGGAACCACTGGGAGGGCAGAGGATCAAAAGGGAGCATGGCCAGGTTTACCCTGACCACGTGGGCCCCCAGGAATCTGTTGAGATCCTGGGCCTGATACTCTGCCCACCAAGGCCCCCTCCAGCCGTGCAGGTCCTGAGGGAGTGGGAGGGAGGGAAGGGGGAGCAAAAGTAAAGGCCGGACCTCTGGGATGGCACCCCTGAGGGGTGGCTGAGGGAGGGAAGGAGATCCTACACCCAGAGGGACCCACCCACGGTTAGGGGTCCAGCGACGACACGGGAAACCCTGGGGGAGTTGGTGGGGGAGGGTGTGAAGGAACAGAAGGGAATGGGGCCAGTGCTTTCCCTGTCCACTTAGGCACCGGGAATCCTGTTGGGCTCCCGGGCCTAATCCTGTGCCCTGGGAGCCTCCCTCCTGCCGTGCAGAGCCCAAGCCCTGCACCTACACCCCCACCCAGGGCCCTACCTCTACACTCAGAGACCCCCTCCAATGCCCTAGGCCTAAACCCCACCCACACACCCTCACTCAGGGCCCTAACTCCAAACTGCGGAACCCAACCCTCCAGAGGTGCTCCTTACCACATGCTGTCTCTCCCCTTCTGCGCGCAGGTCCTAAGCAGAGGCCCCGCCCCAAGCTCAAATGTCACCGCCCCACCTGCCTAGGTCCCACCCCACCCTAAACCCCACCCTTGCCTAAGTTCCACCCTCCTCAAACTCCACCCCCATAGCCAAGGCTTTTTATTCTTTTCTTTTTTCCTCTTTTAGATTGGGGTTCTGTTTTACCTTGCTGATTCATTGTTGTTGATTCTTTTATGTTTTTATTTTTCCTAATAAATCTTTTATTTTTCTAATTTTCTTTATACATTGTTAGTGATCTCTCCTTTTGGCTTGTTGCCTCCCTACTCCCCGTTTAGTTTTTGTTTCTTTCTTTTCTTTTTTCTGCTGTGGTTTTATTTTACCTTGTTGCAGTTCTTTCAATTATAGTTTTATTTTTCCTAATATATTTTTTATCTTTCTAATTTTATTTTGTTTTTTATTCTTTGATATTGTACTGCTCCTTTTTTTCCTTTCTTTCTTTCTTTCTTTCTTTCTTTCTTTCTTTTTTTTTTTTTTTTTTTTTTTACTGTGCCACGAAGCTTGCAGGATCTTGGTTCCCACGCTGGAGGTTGGATCCCAGCTCCTGTGGTGGGAGCTCCAAGTCCAAACCGCTGGACTAACAGACAAGCCTAGACCCCAGGAAATAACAATCACAGTGAGGCTTCCTGGAGGTCCTCATCTCAGCACCAAGACCCAGCTCTATCAAACTGCCTGCAAACTCCACTGCTGGATGTCTGAGGCCAAACAACCAGTATGACAGGAATACAGCACAACCCATCAAAAAAAAAAAAAAAAAAAAAAAAACAAAAACAGAAACGACCAAAAAATATGTTACAGGCGAAGGAGCAAGGTAAAAACCTGTAAGATCAAATAAATGAAGATGAAATAGGCAACCTACATGAAAAAGAATTCAGAGTAGTGATAGTAAAGATGATCCAAAATCTAAGAAACAGAATGGAGAAAATACAAGAAATATTTAACAAGGGTCTAGAAGAACTAAGCAGCAAACAAACCGTGATGAATAACACAACTAGTGAAATTAAAAATACTCTAAAAGGAATCAATAACAGAATGACTGAGGCAGAGGAACGGATAAGTGAGCTGGAAGATAAAAAGGTGGAAATAACGGCCAGGGAGGAGAATAAAGAAAAAAGAATGAAAAGAATTGGGAAGAGTCTCAGAGACCTCTGGGACAACACTAAACTCATCAACATTCGAATTACAGGGGTCCCAGAAAAGGAAGAGGAAAAGAAATAATCTGAGAAAATATTCGAAGAGATTATAGTTGAAAACTTCCCTAACTTGGGAAAGGAAAGAATTAGTCAAGTCCACGAAGCACAGAGAGTACAATACAGGATAAACCCAAAGAGAAACACACTAAGACACATATTAATCAAACTATCAAGAATTAAATACAAAGAAAAAATATTAAAAGCAGCAAGGGAAAAGCAATAAATAACATACAAGGGAATCCCCATAAGGTTAACAGCTGATCTTTCAGCAGAAACTCTGCAAGCCAGAAGGGAGTGGCAGGACATATTTAAAGAGATGAAAGGGAAAAACCTACAACCAAGATTACTCTACCCAGCAAGGTTCTCATTCAGATTCGAAAGAGAAATTAAAACCTTTACAGACAAGCAAAAGTTAAGAGACTTCAGCACCACCAAACCAGCTTTACAACAATTGCTAAAGGAACTTCTCTAGGCAGGAAACACAAGAGAAGGAAAAGACTTACAATAACAAACCCCAAACGATTAAGAAAATGGTAATAGGAACATACATATCAATAATTACCTTAAATGTAAACAGATTAAATGCTCCAACCAAAAGACTAAGACTGGCTGAATGGATCCAAAAACAAGACCCTTGTATATGCTGTCTACAAGAGACCCACTTCAGACCTAGGGACACATACAGCCTGAAAGTGAGGGGATGAAAAAGATATTCCATGCAAATGGAAATCAAAAGAAAGCTGGAGTAGCAATTCTCATATCAGACAAAATAGACTTTAAAATAAAGACTATTACAAGAGACAAAGAAGGACACTACACAATGATCAAGGGATCAATCCAAGAAGACGGTATAACAATTGTAAATATTTATGCACCCAACATAGGAGCACCTCAATACATAAGGCAAATGCTAACAGCCATAAAAAGGGAAATTGACAGTAACATAATCATAGTAGGGGACTTTAACACCCCACTTTCACCAATGGACAGATCATCCAAAATGAAAATAAATAAGGAAACACAAGCTTTAAATGATACATTAAACAAGATGGACTTAATTGATATTTATAGGACATTCCATCCAAAAACAACAGAATACACATTCTTCTCAAGTGCTCATGGAACATTCTCCAGGATAGATCATATCTTGGGTCACAAATCAAGCCTTGGTAAATTTGAGAAAATTGAAATCGTATCAAGTATCTTTTCTGACCACAACACTATGAGACTAGATATCAATTACAGGAAAAAATCTGTAAAAAATACAAACACATGGAGGCTAAACAGTACACTACTTAATAACCAAGAGATCACTGAAGAAATCAAAGAGGAAATCAAAAAATACCTAGAAACAAATGACAGTGAAAACACGACAACCCAAAACCTATGGGATGCAGCAAAAGCACTTCTAAGAGAGAGGTTTATAGGAATACAATCCTACCTTAAGAAATAAGAAAAATCTCAAATAAACAACCTAACCTTACACCTAAAGCAATTAGAGAAAGAAGAGCAAAAAAAACCCCCAAAGTTAGCAGAAGGAAAGATCATAAAGATCAGATCAGAAATAAATGAAAAAGAAATGAAGGAAACAATAGCAAAGATCAATAAAACTAGAAGCTGGTTCTTTGAGAAGATAAACAAAATTGATAAACCATTAGCCAGACTCATCAAGAAAAAAAGGGAGAAGACTCAAATCAATAGAATTAGAAATGAAAAAGGGAAGTAACAACTGACACTGCAGAAATACAAAGGATCATGAGAGATTACTAGAAACAACTATATGCCAATAAAATGGACAACCTGGAAGAAACAGACAAATTCTTAGAAATGCACAACCTTCCAAGACTGAACCAGGAAGAAATAGAAAATAAGAACAGTCCAATCACAAGGACTGAAATTGAAACTGATTAAAAATCTTCCAACAAACAAAAGCCCAGGACCAGATGGCTTCACAGGCGAATTCTATCAAACAGTTAGAGAAGAGCTAACACCTATCCTTCTAAAACTCTTCCAAAATATAGCAGAGGGAGGAACACTCCCAAACTCATTCTTTGAGGCCACCATCACCCTGATACCAAAACCAGACAAAGATTTCACAAAGAAAGAAAACTACAGGCCAATATCACTGATGAACATAGATGTAAAAATCCTCCACAAAATACTAGCAAACAGAATCCAACAGCACATTAAAAGGATCATACACCATGATCAAGTGGGGTTTATCCCAGGAATGCAAGGATTCTTCAATGCATGCAAATCAATCAATGTGATACCCCATATTAACAAATTGAAGGATAAAAACCATATGATCATTTCAATAGAAGCAGAAAAAGCTTTTGACAAAATTGAACACCCATTTATGGTAAAAACTCTCCAGAAAGTGGGCATAGAGGGAACCTACCTCAACATAATAAAGGCCATATATGACAAACCCACAGCCAACATTGTTCTCAATGGTGAAAAACTGAAACCATTTCCTCTAAGATCAGGAACAAGGCGAGGTTGCCCATTCTCACCACTATTATTCAACACAGTTTTGGAAGTTTTAGCCACAGCAATCAGAGAAGAAAAAGAAATAAAAGGAATCCAAATCGGAAAAGAAGAAGTAAACCTGTCACTGTTTGCAGATGACATAATACTATACATAGAGAATCCTAAAGATGCTACCAGAAAACTACTAGAGCTAATCAATGAACTTGATAAAGTAGCAGAATACAAAATTAATGCACAGAAATCTCTGCATTCCTATACACTGATGATGAAAAATCTGAAAGAGAAATTAAGGAAACACTCCCATTTACCATTGCAACAAAAAGAATAAAATACCTAGGAACAAACCTACCTAAGGAGACAAAAGACCTGTATGCAGAAAACTATAAGACACGGATGAAAGAATATAAGATGATACAAACAGATGGAGAGTTATACTATTTTCTTGGATTGGAAGAATCAACATTGTGAAAATGACTATACTACCCAAAGCAATCTACAGATTCAGTGCAATCCCTATCAAACTACCAATGGCATTCTTCACAGAACTAGAACAAAAAATTTCACAATTTGTATGGAAACACAAAAGACCCCGAATAGCCAAAGCAATCTTGAGAAAGAAAAACGGAGCTGGAGGAATCAGTCTCCCTGACTTCAGACTATATTATAAAGCTACAGTAATCAAGACAGTATGGTACTGGCATAAAAACAGAAATATAGATCAATGGAACAGGATAGAAAGCCCAGAGATAAACCCCCACACATATGGTCACCTTATCTTTGATAAAGGAATCAAGAGTGTACAATGGAGAAAAGACAGCCTCTTCAATAAGTGGTGCTGGGAAAACTGGACAGCCACACGTAAAAGAATGAAATTAGAACACTTCCTAACACCATACACAAAAATAAACTCAAAATGGATTAAAGACCTAAAGGTAAGGCCAGACACTAACAGAGAAAATCTGTTCCGTGCCTTTTGCCTAACTTCTGATAGTTTGCTAGCAATTTTGTCATTCCTTGGCTTGTAGGAGCATCACTCTGATCTCTCCCCTCATCTATACATGGCATTCTCCATGTGTGCATATCTGTGTCCAAGTTTCCCCTTCTTATGAGGAACCAGTTATTTTGGATCAGGACTGTACCCTACTCTGGTATGACCTCATGTTAACTAATTACATCTGTAACAACCTTGTTTCCAAATGAGGTCACATTCTGAGGTCAGGGGAAGGTGTGAGGGACTGCAACATATGAACTTTGGACGGAAGACAATTTAGTCCTTAACAGAGCATAAAAACAAAACTGAGTGTCTTGTAATTGCTTTTTAATTAAAGGCAATTATTGAAAGAATTGTGGTCAGCACCCTGCTGGGCATAAACTCCAGCAGGACTGTGGACCAGTCTTTATGCTCTCTAAGTTCTCCTTCTATACCTATAAAGTGGGGCCCTTTATTACCCCATAAAGTTGTGTTAAGGGTCAAATGACATAATGCACATTAAAGAGCTTTATGCTCTGCAAAGATCTATGTTAAGGGAAGTTGAGGGAGGTTCAAGCAGGGGAGCACAGCTGCTCACATACTGTGATTGAAAGTGAGATGTCCAGCCTCAGGAAGCATGCACCCTGAACAGTGAAGAGAGGCAGACATGTGTCTAGCCCTTGTGACCAAGAGATGACAGATGTCACATCTAGCTTTCCCTCAAAACTGTAAGGTGCCATTATAAGGTGAACCTGTGGGAAGAGATATCAGACATAAAGTTTGGGTTTTTAAGGCTTTAATTCAGTGCACAGAATGATCCTTTTCATTTGAATAGATCTTTATTTTCTGAACTTCAAAATTCAGTCAAAGGGATGCACGAGAGTCAAGGGGAAATAGATTTGTGATCTTGGCTTATAGCAACAGTTCTTAACCTCATCTGGGTCACAGATTCTTTGGAAAAATCTCATTTTAAAAAAATCCCATGGATGCTTATGTCAGAAAAAAGGCACCTAGACAATTTTGCATATAATTTCAAGGAGATCATGACCTCAGTTTCAGAATCTCTGATTTGAATATAAAAGTTCATAATGTAGAAGACACCTGATTACTCAAGGAAGGGATTACTTTAGAAGAAGCCAGATTCTTTCTGCTTTGATGAAAAAAGAATTCACCCTCATTCTCAGTAAGAGGCTGAATTGCAAACGCTTTTTATACATCCCATCACTATCTCAGCTCATGGTGCCCCGGGAACACTACTTTTGTGACCTTGAACTGAGGTGTTCGAAGAGGAACCTGCCAGGTGACTCTCAATGAACTCCCCATGATGGGTACTGATGGCTGAAACAGGTGATACTGTCACTTGGGTTTTGCCTTAGGGAAGAAGTGTCCAGCAGTACAAAAGCAGCCTTTTTGAATTTCAGAAGTTTAGGCCCTGCAGGTCTGGGAGAATATCTGATAATGTAAGAGTGTGGGTTCCTGAGAGGAAGCACAGAGTTGCATCATTGGAGGGGAAGAGAGGAGGGCTTAGAACGTGGGGGTCCCTGAGATAGGAGACTCGGGGCTTTGCTCCTCTCCCCACTGGGATGAAGAAATAAAACCCCAGATGGGGTGGAGGGCTTCCCTGGTGGTGCAGTGGTTAAGAATCTGCCTGCCAATGCAGGGGACATGGGTTCGAGCTCTGGTCTGGGAAGATCCCACATGCCGCGGGGCAACTGGGCCCGTGAGCCACAACTACTGAGCCTGCGCGTCTGGAGCCTGTGGTCCGCAATGGGAGGGGCCGCGACAGTGAGAGGCCCGCGCACCGCGATGAAGAGTGGCCCCCGCTCGCCGGAACTGGAGAAAGCCCTCGCACAGAAATGAAGACCAAACACAGCCAAAAATAAATAAATAAATAAATAAATTTAAAGTTTCTTTAAAAAAAAAACCAAAAAAAAAAACCCCAGATGGGTTGAGGGAGCTGATGACAGGGCAGGTCTGTGGCCTCATTCCCAGGTGTGTCTACTCTAAGAGATGGGCCTCAACTCTCTGGACCTCAGTGTGATGCAGGAATGGGATGGTCTGCATGAACCAAACAGTGGCCCAGAGGTGGTGAAGGGTCTTAAGCAGATCCACAGGGTGTCCTGCCCCAGAGGTAGCAAAAGTTTCCTGAGACTGTGAGGACATTGGAGGGGCTCAGAGCGAGTGGACCTGGAGGGGCCTTGTGGTGGGGACTGCAGGACAACTCTCCCCAACACACGTGATGGATGACCAAAGGTCAGAGGGAAACTGGGTGTCCCTCCAAGGGCAAAAGGTAGTACGATCCCAGTGGGACCTTGCCAGTATTTATACCTCTCTCTTCCCACCCTCCACCTCCCAGCTCAGATACAGGCCCGGATATACTGAATGACCGAGATGAACAGAACTCCAAACAGAAACAGAAATTAAGTTTAGCTCTATGTATATATAAAAGTTTCATTTCTTGCTTTTAATGGGATTCAGGACATGCCATCCTAAAATACGGTACCCTGGCGTATTAAATGTCTTAAGCTGAAGCAATTTGTTTAAAATGGCAGAAGCAGGAAGATCACTCTGACCTCTCTCCCCTTGCCCTTCTTCCCTGAAATAGATCATAAAACTCCCAAGTGAAAGGCACCCTCCTCCCCACCCTGGCCATCCTTCCCCACAGTACCATTGACGCAAGGCTGTGTTTGTAGCAGATTTTACGGAAGGCTTCCGGAGGAAACACAGAGAGGAGTTACAGCCCAGAGAACAACTCACAATTGGCTGCTAGCCATTCCTCAGCCATCCCCGCTCCCAGGACGCCTTGCTGGCCTTGACTTTCTCGACCTACCTCTGCCTCTCACCCCCTACCATGATATCCCTGGGGTGACCTCGCTTCTTTTTCTCTCCTCTTTGCAGAGCGATGTAGCCCTGTCTTTGTTCTGCTTTCTTCTTCTGTATTTTGCCCGGGAGCCTCATTTTTCATATCTAAATGGACAATCAAAAGCAACAAAAGGTCCTCCTGAAGAGGGTTTCCATCATTAGTATTTGAAACAACAATTGTTCTTCTTTGCCGCCTACCATACTTCAGTCCTTCTCCAACGAGAATACACGGGCTCAAAACCCACCCTGATTTGGGAGAAGGTAGGTTACAACCTTCCAACTATCCTCCTGCCGGGCCATCATCTGCTTTCCAGCCACTTCTGAATGGGGTGAATGAGCAGCTATACAGCAGCCAGCGTGCTCATGCTGGCCATTCTCATGCTCACCCAGAGGCCGCAGACGGATCGGTTTTGTAACAATCCACAATCATCATTAAAACAACTGAAACAAACAGGCAGCCAGCAGAGTCTGGTCTTTTCACACATACAAACACAGCCCACACACATTCTTCTGCAAGAAGAATTAGATACCTGAGCTCCTGAACTGTGGGAATGAAAAAAAAAAAAAAAGGAAGTGCTAAGAGAGGAGAAACCCTGGATAAAAGATGGCTGAAAATAGCAGTCACACAAAGCAGGGGAGCTGCCTAGAATACTAACAGCAGAAAACAAATCAACGGTAATCACCAACATAAACATGTTGGCCTTATTCCCTTCTCACAGATTTCACATCTTACACGCCGCACCTCAGCACTTTGGCTGGAAGGAATTGACTTAGGGAAGAATCGAATATGCTATTCCCTTTAAAATCATCTGGTTTAATTTTAAGAATGATTTTAGTTAAGGGAGAAAACAACGTTTACTTGGGAATACTGGTACAGTTCATCTGATGATCTGAAACAACTGGGGTAGAAGGTTGCAGAAGGCACCCACCCTACCCTCACACCAGCCAGGGTCGCACCTGTGGGCAGAGAGGCTGTGCACGGGGCTGCCTCAAATAGATCTCTCAGCAGCGGCCTGCGAAACCTGCAATACTGGCGCTGGGAATCAATTCTCCTCCTCAGTTAGTGAGCTGAGCCCCTGCTGTGTCTTCAGCCCAAGGAGAGACCCTTTTGAGAATGTGGATGACCTGCAGACACGACACAGCCCCTGCACGAAAATGCTCCGCTGCTTACTTCCTTTGGGAGCTGATGTCTCTGAAATAGGACATTTGCTCTAAAAGCATATTTTACACAGTATACACATAAACAAATTTCCATCTTTTGAATGCACTGATACAATTGGCTTATTCAATTAGTCAGCCAAATTGGCTCACTAAATTAAAGGAGATCAGTGTTCGGGGGGCAAGTTTTGATGCAGAGATGAGGGAGGAAGGGAGGAGGAGGAGCACCTCTCACACGTAGGTGCTTAAATGACCTTTCCAATAAGGTGCATCTATACCATGGAATACAATGCAGCTGCAGGAAGAATGAGGTCATTCTCAACATACTGATAGGAAAGATATCCAGGATATATTGTTGAGTAAAAAAAGCAGCAGAACAGTTTTTGAGTATACCACCATTTGTGAGGAAAGGGGAAGAAATAAGATTATATATGTATTTGTATATGGTTTTACTGGAATAATATATATAAAACTCAATATAAAAACTCATATATAGGCTTCCCTGGTGGCGCAGTGGTTGAGAGTCTGCCTGCCAATGCAGGGGACACGGGTTCGAGCCCTGGTCTGGGAGGATCCCACGTGCCGCGGAGCGACTAGGCCCGTGAGCCACAACTACTGAGCCTGCGCGTCTGGAGCTTGTGCTCCACAACAAGAGAGGCCGCGACAGTGAGAGGCCCGCGCACCGCGATGAAGAGTGGCCCCCGCTCGCCGCAACTAGAGAAAGCCCTCACACAGATATGAAGACCCAACACAAGCCAAAAATAAATAAATAAATAAAAAATTAAAAAAAAAAACAAACTCATATATATATATTCCATCTTCAAGGAATTCATGGAAAAGACTCTGACAAGTACAGGTTTCTGGTAACTGACCATACTGCTGAACTGAATGCATAAGCATTTTCAGAACTCTAATGAAAAACTGATGAACTCATAAAAGTGCTAACAAAAGATCAAGATGAAAAAAAAAATTAATTACATCAGTGAACTGATGAGGATGATTATAATTTTTGTGACTTTCTGTTTGAATTAAAAAAAAAAATCCCACAAGGACTCAGAGGCAAAGAATATACAAATCAATTTTCACTGCAAAGTAAAGGAGCTGTTACAGTGGAGGATTACTGGACTGAATGTCAATATTATGACATAGTATGAGTGTGTTTCGTGTTTGGTAATTGCAATCATTGTTGCTTTTGTCGTGGTCATCCATTTACAATGCTTGGTGTCAGTCTATTTATCTCTTGTAAAAATAAAATACAGTGTGTGTGTGTGAAAAAAAAAAACATAGGACAACTATATATAAATAGATAACCAACAAGAACCTACTGTATAGCACAGGGAACTCTACTCAATATCTTGTAATAACCTATAATGGAAGAGAATGTAAAAAAAGAATATATATGTTTATATATATAATATATACATGTATGTATAACTGAATCACTTTGCTGTACACCTGAAACACAACTTTGTAAATCAACTCTATTTCAAAAAAAAATTAAAAAAAAAAACAAAAAACTCAATAAAAATAGTAACTCACAGTGGGCAGGAGAGGGGTACGATGGGGTAGGGAAAGGAATAGATGGAGATAAGGATGGGACTGAGACTTCTTAATGTCTGTCATCTTATATTGTTTTGATTTTTGAACTATGTGAATATATTGGCTATTCAAATACATAAATAATTTAAATAAAGCAAAGTAGTTAATAAATAAACCATTTCTCTTTGTCACCTACTGAACTCTTTTTTGCCCTCTAAGGCCCAACTCAAAAGCTACCACGTTGATTTACTCACTAATAAATGTGAAAACCTACTGTGTGCTGGTTGTTGTGCCAGATACCCGCCAGGCCCTGGGGAGGTCCTGTGAACAGGGCACACACACCTCTGCCTTCAGGATGCTGGCACCTTGTTTGGGAGCTGGATCACTAAGAAGATCACCTGCTATGGGAGGGGAAGCCTCTGGAGTTTCCTTGCACCCTTGGCCTCACAGCCCCATAACACTGTCCTCTGGGCCCCCAAACACAGTAGCCCCCTCCTTGATTGGGATTCCCACCTATTTCTCAGGTCTGTCTCTCCTGCCTTGTGAGTTCCTGTAAGGTGGGAGCACAGACATATACCTCTCTAGGTCCTCACAGCCCAGTTCATGATGCATGGTGGGCACGTGATGAATGCTGTTTGAACGGATGGATGGATAAGATGCTTGCCAGAGTGAGTAGCTTAGAGGCAGCAAGAGGAGAATGGGTGCCCAGGAGGGAAGTAGGAGGACTCCTAGTGATGAACAGTGACTGCTAAAGTCTCTGGAGGAGTGGGAGGAAATGCAAAGTTCCAGGCTCGTGTCATCTTAAATAGGCGGCCTAAACAGGAGTGGGTCACCCTGTCGACCTCTGCCCAGGAGATGGGTCACTCCCTGAAACCCAGAACTGATCACTTTGAACCTAGAATACCAGGCAAATAGAGTCCAGGCAAAACTACCTGTGTATCTCCCAGCTCAGCAGGTTTTCCGGGGTCACCACAGCTCACTCTCTGGGGACATTAAGATCATTAAACACAGTAAATACACATGAGGTCAAGTTCACAAGGCACGGTAGGAAATACCAAGAAATTGAGATTCAGACCAAGAGAGAGCGTCACTACCAGTCAGAGATTTGCCTACTACACTCTGCTTGAATAGATTCTTAACTTGACCAAGTTCAGACACAACCGCTGTTTTTCAAATGTGACGACTTAAATCATTTACTAAAAAGAAAAACATGTCTTCAAGCTTTGTGTCTTTCTTAGTTATAAACCACTTTCTGGGGTCAATTTTAAAAGCAACTTATGATGATTTAGCCTCTGGTCTCCTATTCACAGCAGCACGTGTCGGATGGATAATTCTCCCAGCTCAGTGGTCAAAGTAAACCCTATACTAAGAGATGGTTCCTGCCCTGTAAGCATTTATATATTCGATTTTGCCTGTTATGCCGATTCACAGAGAGAGGCTAGCCAATGAGGACGAGCTCGCCTCCTGCTTTTAATTACTGTAGGCCCAGGGATGAATGAAAGTCCTTGGTGAGTGGATGCAAAGGGCCAGGGTCACCAAGGGAAAGTTGCCTGAAATGTCAGCTTCATCTTCGGACCTGATGCGCCTCAGGCCAAGTTGAAAAGAAAGTCACCAAGCTTCGTCAGCAGCCCCGGGGCTGCCAGCATCAGCATTAAGCTAATGAGACAGAGACAAATTAAAACCCTTTTCAGGATCAACAGCTGTCCTTGGGCCTCCTGCTCATAACTGGCTTTATGGTTTCCAGGGGCCGCTGCAGGTGCAGATCTGGGAGGAGAGAGAAAATGAGGCTTAACTGGAGAGGGAGCCATGGCAGGGTGGGCCTCTCAGAAGCTGCCTCTCTGTTCTCAAATTCTACACCAGAGCAGAGGGATGGCCACAGACTTGAGACAATAGGAGGGAGATTCGATACCAAACAGAAGAGAATAAGTCAGGAAACTGGGAAACACAGCTGCACAATGGACAAAAAACTCAGACAAGGTAACAAAGAAGAGTGATCTAACGGAAAGAAAATGAATCAAGAGGTGGAAAAAAGGCAGAAAAGGAAGCACATAGGCGGTTTAGTACGGATGAGGGGATGCAGAATTGGACCAAAGGGGAGACATACAAAAGATATTGAACACAGAAAATGAGATGGGGAATATATATATATATATATATTTTTTTTTTTTCCTTATAATAAAAAGAACATATATAACGTAGATCATTAAAATCCTCTATAATTTCCACCTACATACCTTCCTTCAAAATAACCACTGCTAACAGTTTGGCAAATGTTCTGCCAGGTTTTCCTTGCTTCCAGCATGGATATAAGTGTTGGGGAGGATGGATGAAGGGAAGGGAGAGTGGGGGGAGCACCGTGGGGAGGAATCTTGATGGGCAGATGTGGCCAAGGCTGCCAGGGCCTTGCCAGGTCCTCTGAGCCCCCTGACGACATCCTGTGCAGGCTGAAACAGCTCCGGCCCCCGGGGCAGAGCAGAGGGCACTCTCTCTCTCGGAGAGCCTGTTGGCGGCTCCCGGGGCAGGATGGAAGCACAGGAGAGCTAATGCCCTAGCAACAACCTTCACCAACGTGGGATGGGCAGTGGGAGATTAATTCTTCAGCCTCCCCCTCCCTCAGGGGGAGCACTCTGAGGTGTGCTCCATATAGTTGCTCAAAAAGTCCCCAGTGGGATTTGGCTCTAATACCCCCCAGTGGTAACCTGCTCATTAATGCACCTTTATTACGTTTCCTTTCTTCCCTGTCTCACTTTCCCACTATCAAAAGAAAACAAAACGAAATAAAGCAAAAACCAACAAACAAAAAACATTTGTATCCAAATCTTTCCTTCAGGGTCTGCTTCGGAGAAAACCCAAGCTGAGATAGAACAGAAGGCAACAGCAGTGGGATGGGACAGGTGGACAGAGCTGTGACCCATTTTGGAGGCAGCGTGAACACGATCTGCCCAGCAAAGGGCAAGGAGAGGGGGTGAGGAAGAGGGGATGCCGCAGCTGGCTGCGAAAGAAGTTTCAACCTTAACTCTTGTTTTTTTTTTTAAAGGGTAATTTATGACATTACTTTATGGTTATATTCCAGATGGGGTGAATGAAAAGCTGAGAGAATGAATAGTAGAATGCAAAAGGTAGGTGTAGAAGGAATTTAAGCTCAGGATTGTGGGGAAAGAAAGTATAAAATGAGAAAATAGCAAAAAGCACATGAGCATTAATCACAGGGATGAGCCAGTGGGTGAAAAGTGACATGGAATGAATGAAGTAATGGGTAAAATGCGATGAAGAATGGATGAGGAGTGAGGAAATGTAACAAATGAGATGAGGACTAAAGTAGTGAAGGAGAGAAAAGATTACACAGTAAATCAGAGATATTCATGTTATGGGCAAGGAAATGAGGAAATGGAAAGGAATATTAATAAAATTAATCACAGTAACCAAAGCTGTGGGAGAATGGATAATGAATGTATAAGTGAGCAGAAAGAATGGATGAAGGAATGTGAAACTGGGAAGAAAAAAGACCCCAAATGACTGAGGGATTGAGATCATGAAAATGGCCATAGAGAAAAAACAGGCACCCTAAAAATGGAAATAAAATTAAATTAAGGAATGAAGGAACATCCAATGAGAAATTAGCAGAATGAGAGGGAAAAAAAGACATCTGCTGTGAAGGAATGAATACTTCTTTCCAAACTTTAATCAAAACCTCCTGTAAAATTCTGAAGTTTTCCCCTGGATCTGCCTGCTGCTTCTCCCTCCAGCTGGATCCAGATGGCTGGACAGCCCTGGCAGAGAAGAGCCAGGAATTGTGGAGCCAATGAGAAACAGAAGCCAGGGAAGCACACACACAAAAAATCACTGAATTGCAGAGACGCAGCCAAAGATAATCTCCACACTTAAAGGTCCTCCCATAAAGATGAAATCCCTAAACCTTATACTTGACTATGTCATTTTTATTTGTCTGAACTTCTTTAAAATCAACATGGTTTCTTCCCTAATATTAATCATAATAAGAATTAAACAGATAAATGAATCTTGCTGTGATTATTAGAAGACCATTAAATAAAGTAATAATTGTATGGTGGTAGATTCTTAAATATCTCCCCAAATCCTTTTAGTTTGGTGTTTAGCCATCCATCCAACTAAAGACTCCATTTCTCAGCCTCCCTTCTACTAGATGTACACATGTGACTTTTTGGACCAATAGAGTGTGAGCAGAATTAAAGTACATCACTACCGGGTGATTAAAAGAACTGCCTTTAAAAGAACTGGCTATGAATCCCACTTTCTTTCTTCATTTCTGCTGTCTGAGAGATGGTGAGCCCAGCAATGGAAGCCATATGTTGAGAGGATGGCAGACAGAGCAGAGCTGAGCCAAGCAAAGTATTCCTACCGGATTTGCACCATGTATACCTGGACTTTATGTGCGAGGGAAGTTCTCTCTTAAGTGAATGTATTTTGAGGTTCCATTGTTATAACAGCTTAGCCAGTATTCTAACTAATGCATTAACTGATCTTGGAATTTAAAGTCACCACTGTCTGCTTATTAACATACTGCGAGCACACACACACGCACACACACACACACAAACACACAGCAGTATTGTTCCAGAAGTAGGAATAGACTTATTAACATTCTTGTGCGATCTTCCTCATGGCCAATAACACATGTTTAAACTTTTAACTAGTTTTCTCACTTTCTCTATTTCAGGAAGACTCCTCAGATTAAGACTGAGGCCCATGTCTCCAAAACAGCGCACCTTGGCTATGTGCTCTGATCCTTGAGGGAATTAACTTTATGTTGTAAAGTGACTTGTGGGATGGATTGCTGTTCAAGACTTAGGAGCAGATATTCCAGAACCAAAAAGCCAGGATTCTCATCTCAGTTCCACCACTTGTTAATTTTGTGACCTTGGGAGAGTTACTTACTTCTCTGTGCCTCAGCTGCAACATTTGTAAAAGGGGATGATAATAGTGCCAACCTCATAGTTGTGGTGAGAACAAAATAAGCATAAAAGAAATATTTGCTATCATTGCTTTTGTTATTATTATTATTATTATTATTATTATTACTATTACTATTACTATTAACACTTTGCCATCTCCAGAGTTGTCTGTAGAGCACCCTGGGCATGTAACATCCCCATTTGACAGAAGAAAATAACTTGTTAAAACCCACATTGACTTCTCAGAGGAGGATCCAAGGTCTGCTATTTCCACAGATGGATAATCTCATTAGAAGTGGAATTTTCTCCCAAATTTTATCTTACAATGTGTCTTTGAATCACCAAGATGGGGAACGTCAATGTAACCCCTAAAATACCAACTATAATCCTCATTATCAATAAGCACTTGTTAAGAGCCTGTAACAGAAATACAGTTAAGTTAGCTCAAATAAAGTGAGAGAGAGTTAACGCAACTTCCCCAGGTCACACAATTAGTGTGTAAAGCTGAGGTGAGAACCCTGGCAGTTTAGTTCCGGCATCCTGCCCTTAACTTTTTGAAAACCCCAGACGTGACTTCACAATTTACTCATGATTTAAACTTGTCCCAGCCCCAGGCTTTGCCTTGTTATAGCACCAATCCCAGGAAAGGAATTTGATTAGCCCATATTGGGTCTGATGTCTGCCTTTGGTCCTATCAGCTGTGGCCACAGGGCTGGGTCACTTAATACAGCTTGACTTCCCCTTTTTTAATATATAAAACAAGTGAGAAAACACACTTTTATTGAGGAAATTTAAAATATAATAATTGAGTACAATTTTTGGAACAGGTTTATAAATGAGAATAGAATTTTTTGGAGGGTGATGACTTTTCACTTAATTGGGGTTCTAAGTTAGGTTCCTTATCATCAAATCAACTGCAAATGTTCATCTATCAAGAGGGGTTATGAGTGGGAGTAGTTGCCAGAAGAGAGAGCTTTAAGCACACAACCACCCCCAAAACCTATCCTCTAGAGCCAAAATGTGCAAAGGAAACTTAGATTGGTGATTACGTAAGAGTAAGTTGACCAGTTCATGGGAATAGGTCATGACAAGAGACACAGGATGGGCTGCCATTTTATATATGTCGGGTCACGGAGCCCATAAAGGCGATTACAATGCTCAGAGAGAGAACATGGAGAATTCAATACCTACAACACAGCAGTGAACAGAAGAGAGTCCCATTAAGGAGACTGAGAGTTGTGGTGTCAAATGCTCCAGAGAGGTCAAGAAAGCAAAGAACCCAGAACCGTCCTCTGGATCTGGCAACTGGAAGGTCTGGCAACTTTCAGGGGAGCAAAATTAGGGGAAAATGGGCATGGACTGCAAACGGTTGATCAGAGCACTATGGAAGGCGAGGAAGTAGAGGCAGTGAGAACTACTCTTCAAGCTCAGCTTGGAAGGAGAAGAGAGTCATAGAATCACAGGTAGAGGGAAAGGGGTGCAGGGAGAGAGCTATTAAAATTTTGGTTTTACAAGTTGAGAAGAAAAAGTCAGGAGAAAAGAACCTGGTTGAAGATGAGAGAGAGGTTAATTGATGGAGATGTTACCAGAGCAGAGGGTTATGGGGTTGATTTTGGACAGGAAGAGGGCTACATCTTTTTTTTAAATTACCTGAAACGTTTCATAGAATTGATTGATCAAAGTCAAACTAATGTGAAAAGGTACTGGAAGAGTCCCAAAGATTGTGGTTATATTTGTTTCTAAATTTTGTTTTAAATCAGAATAATACTTGTACATAGTTACAGAAAAAAATATATGGATGGTCTTATAATGAAATCAATAGTGTCCTGCTCCACCATTCAATAGCCACAACCTCCATCTAAAAACAGGTACTTTTAACACATAAATTTTCTTATTTTTAGTTCTTTTTGCATTTATCTACTTTTTTTTCTTAATAATATACCTATATCACTATTTCCTAATTTATCAAATATACTCTTTATTGACTTTTTGCTGTGATAGATAAGGATTTAGATGACTTTCAATATCCACACCCTCAGCCCCTCCCTATAAAATTCTATCACTATTTTTATTTCCTCTATCAGTTACCTTTATAAATTTAAATAAACTATTCTCAAGACTTTTTCTTTCTTGCCTCCCTCCCCCTCCTTCTCTCCCTTCTTTCTCTCTCTCTCTCTTTCCTTCTTTCTTTCATCCATCCATCATTCCCGAAATATCTATTGAATGCCTGATATATGCCTTGAACTCTTGTAGGGGCTGGAAATACAGCGGTGAACAAGCCAGATGAGATCTCCACTTACATTAGAGTTTCAGGAGAGACAACAAACAAATGCAATTACAGACGGTAGCTCTCAACTCCTTATTTTGTATGATGAAGATAACAGCACCCCTACCTTTTTCTTCACCTCTTCTGACCTACCTTTCCATTTCCCAACTTTGCCACTTGTACTTTAATTTTACGTTGTTACCTGAAGACATGTTTAGGGTTATGTTTATAGTTGATACTAAAAAATGAAAATCAATAAACAGTGTTTTCATTGTCGTGTTTAGGTAAATATTGTTCACAGCACAGCCGGGTGGGACACGATGATTGTGCTTCTGTTCTCAGGCAGTATTTCAAGTGCTCAGGTGCTGGAGCCAGACTGCCACGGTTTGATGCTGGCTCTGTCACTCACCAACTGTGGGCTTTGGGCAAGTTTTTTTAAATCTTTTCTGTGCCTCAGTTCCGTCATTTTCTAAAATGGGAATAATAATAGTACCAATCTCTGAATTGCTATGAAGATTAGAGAGCTAATAAAAGTAAAGTGTTTAGAATACTGCCTGGTCTAAAGTGAGTGCTCCATAAATGTTACCTATAATTAATGCACCATTTGTAATTTTTCCCCACTCCTCTTTGTTTTTCAGGGAGTCTTCTTTATCATTTTCTTAACCAGTTCACACTCTCATGGATAGCATTAAATCCTGTGGATACTCATTTTCCCCAAGGCCCCTCTCTCCTGGAGTTCTTCATCCTGCTCTTAGAAACTGGACTGCCTATTCTTAGGCCTACTACACAGTTGTCTTACTTGGGATCTCCCTTCATTACTCCCCTGGGTTGGATCCACTGTTGTCTGGGTCTCGTGTAAGGCAGGACAGACAAGAAAGACCAGCCCAGGTTCAAGGCCTGGAAAGATGACCACTTGGAATGGGCAAGATTACTTTGCTTCAGTTTAGTATCCTTGCAAAGGATGTCCATAAGATACAAGGTTAAGGACACACAATGGTGTAAGTGAACCCCCTCCCCGCCCCCCCCCCCCCCTCAGCATGTTCCTTGTTTCTCATGAAAGTTTAAAGTTCATTGGTCCCAGCACCCAGGAGAATAAGGAATCTGCTTAGTCAGGGGACCCTAAAACTTCAGGTCCTCTGACTTTTAGTCTTGTATACAAGGGGAGCAGGAGGTGCCCATCCGTGTTATCTAGACTTAATATTGGTTCTAGGATCAAAATTTCTTGCTATTCCATAGTTACAATCCTTACTCTTATGTTTCGTTTATCACGGCATCTCCGGGCCCACTTGAGGTCTCAGTGCAGCCTCCTCCTCCTTGGTTCCCCTCTTTTATTTTTGTTCTGGACATCCTCAAGTAATTTCCTAAGACAAGTACCATGGGATAGAAATTCCCAAGCCTTCGTATGTTTAAAATTTAATTGATTCTATCTTCACACTTGAGTGATAGTCTGGCTAGGTCTTCAATGATCAGTGAAAATGATTTTTTGTCAAAACTTTTGAGGCCTTTCTCCATTGTCTTCTAACTTAATGAGAAATTCTGAGACCAGTGTGATTTTTGTTTCTTTGTATATGACCTATGAAAGCTTCTCTCTGTGAAAATTTTCAGATCTTCTCTTTAAACTTCATGTTCTGAGGTTTCACAGTTTGCTGTGAATGTTTTTTATTTTATTGTGCCGGACACTTGGTAGATCCTTCAAATATGAACACCCTTATCCTTCAGATCTGAGAAATTCTCTTATATTTTTCATTTGATCATTTCTTCCCCTCTGCTTTCTCTCCTCTCTTTTTGGCCTCCTGTTAGTCTGATGTCATGTCTCCTAGACTGAAACCCTATAGATGTTATCTATTTTCTTATGTTTTCCATCTCTTTTTTGTGTTTCTTTTTGGGACGGAACTCTAATTTTATTTTTGAACTCCTTTACTTAACTCTTTATTTAGTGATCTTATCTAAGAGCTTTTTATTTTTCTCCATTCCTCTTTCATAGCATTCTGTTGGCTTTTAATGATGTAATATCTTCTCAAATGTCTCAGGGTAATAATTATTTTTTCCTCTAAGTTCTCTCCTGCTTCTTGAATTATATGTTCCTCCTGCTGTTATACATTTTTCCCTCTGTTTTTCTTGGTCTCTTTCTTTCATGTTGAAGGCTTTCCTTAGATGTGTCAAAATTCTTGGTTATTCATTCATTTTTAAGGATGAGGCCTTGAAATTAAGAACTTGATATGGGTGAGGTTATTGATATGAGTCAGGCTTCATTTGGGGTGATCAGGCATGGAGCTGGCACTTTTTCTGGGGGCTCCATAAATGCCAGAATTCAGCAGGCTTTGCCTTGTAACCATTTATTTCTGTAGGGAACTACGCTCCGATTAGTCTGAGATGGAGAAGATTGTGTAAAAGCTCTGTAGTCCTGAATTTGAATTGGAAATACGAGTATGAACTCTTCTTTCTTATATCTGCAATTCCTTTTTAAAATACAGAGAATGTTGGTTTTTGAGAACATAGGGGATATTAGAATCTGCTTCCACTTTTATGCCCTAGAGTCCAGTTTGCATACAGCAGCCAGCATGCTCTTTTTAAAAAAGAAAGAAAGAAAGAAAAAAAGCTTCTGTACAAAACAGTTTTAGATTTACAGAGAAATTGTGACGGTGGTACAGAGAGTTCTCATATACTAGCCCACACTGAATTTCTCCTATTACTTACATCTTAGATTAGTATGGTACATTTGTTACAATTAACGAGTCATTATTTATGCAGCATTTTAAACATTTATTCAGACTTCCTTACTTTTTACCTAATGTCCTATCTCTGTTCCAGGATCCCATCCAGGACACCACATTATATTTAGTCATCACGTCTCCTTAGGCTCGTCTTGGCTGCGTTTGCGTCTCTCAGACTTTCCTTATTTTTGACAACTTTGAGGAGGACTGGTCAGGTGTTTTGTAGAATGTTCCTCAGTTGGGATTTGTCGGATGTTTTCCTCATGATTAGGCTGGGTTATGGATTTGGAGGATGAAGACCACAAAGGTGAACGAACATGCTATCAACATGACCTGTCGCTGCTGATGTCGACCTGGATCACCTGGCTGAGGGAGGCAGTGTCTGCCAGGTCTGTCCACTGTAAAGTTACATCCCCCTTCCTTCGTGTGCTGTACTCTTTGGAAGGAAGTAATTAAGCGCGGTCCACGCTTAAGGAATGGGGAATTATGCTCCACCTTCTTGAGGGTGAAGTGTCTACATAAATTATTTGGGATTCTTCTGCGCAGGATGCTCTTTTAAAAGCATCAATCAGATTATGTCAAGCTCTTGACTGAAATGCTCTACCGACTTCCCAGCTTCCTTAGACTAAAATCCAAACTCCTTACCATGACCATGACCTGAAACCATCTGGTCCCCACTTTCTGTGGTCTCTGTGGACCATGGCCCTGTGTGATCTGACCCTACTTCTTCCTCCGGGCTGCCTACCTGGCTCCACACGATCTGCTCCCAGCTTCTCTCTAACCCCATCCCATTCCATTCCTCTCTTCTCGCAGTCACACTGGTTTTCTTTCTATTTCTTAAAAATGTCAAGTGCATTTTCATCTTAATGGTTTCACCCTAGCTGTTTTCCCCATCTTTGTAAGGGCTGGTCCTTTCTCATCATTGAGGTCTTATCTTAAATGTCCCTGACTATATAGTTTAAACCAGCCACCAATTGGCTCTCTACCAAATCATCCTGTTTCATTTTCATCATATTATTTATCATATTCTTAGTGATTTCATATTCCTATTTTGTTTGCTGTCTCCCTCTGCCCATCTAGAAGGTTCAAGCGTTGTGAGAATAGTCTTTATCTGTTTTGTCCATTTCTGTAACACCCATAACCACAACTGGTCCTGATCCAGCATCAGTGAATAAATGAATGAATGAATTCATTTACCTTCCTCTGGAGGCAGATAGAGGCAGAGGATATAAAAATATAAAGACAGTTTACCCTCTTGAATCAGATGTTTACTTAACTGAGCAGTTGAAGAAGGGTTAAAGCTGACAATTAATTAACTGAGAAATCACTAAATAAAGGCAACACAGAGTGCACTTTTTTAAAGGAAATTCATCGTACGGCATTCTCCCAGTAAAGCACAGAGCTCCCCACTGCCTGGCTTTTCAGTTTACTTTAGGTTAACTGAGCCATAACTAAGTTGGGAGCTTCATAATATTTGCATGGGTAAAAGTACTGTAACCTCCAATGGTGTGTGTGCTTTAAATAAAAAGAAGGCTTCCCAGACTTAAGATCTGCACTAATATATTCCATGGTCAGGGATTAAGTTGAGTTGGAAAGGAACCAAATGCATCTCCCCTTTCTCCTCAGTTGCACACAACAGAAAGACTTTCAGTAGCAAGAACCAAACTTTCCAGGCCTGAGCTGTTCTTTCCCATCACAGAGCTCCACTGGCCAGTACCAATGGGCTCTCTTCTCTTTCAAGAATGTAGCCAGAAGGACTGATCAAAGAAAGAGGAGTCCCTGTTACAAGTAGATATGCAGCTAAATTATGGTTAGCAGAAAAGAGAGAGTAAAGGACACTTTGAAACTTATTTCTTAAATATATAGCATAGATTTGGTATGACCCAAGTTTAATTTTCACATAGCAGCTATATATTCAGAAGGGCTTGTATTTGTGGTCTATACACAGGGCCAAGCACTACACTCTAAGCTTTGCATTCCCATCTGATGGAACACAGGGGATCCAGTCCCCATCAGTAACTTTCTCACAACCAGCTTCCAGTGCCTTTCTCTCTCAGCCCCAAGGAGTGACCAACTATATCAAAACTCATTGATGCTATGTGTAGAGTATAGGGAGTCTTTAGGTCCAGAAATTCCATCATCTTGAGATCCTGTAATTTCCTATCACCATCTGATGATGGGAATCCTTTTATTGTTGTTTATGGTTAATTACTTCATTTTACTTATTTACGTTATTGTTATTTTATTGCTTATTGTTATTTACTGTTTATTTTACTGTTGTTGCACGATTCGATCCTGCCCAGCTCTTTTTCACCCTTGCTACTTATGTGTGGTCTGTGGCCACATTTTGGCATCACATGGGAGCTTGTTAGAAATACAAACTCTCCGGTCCCACCCTGGACCTTCTGAATCATAAACTGCACTTTACCAAGATCCTCGGGTGATTACTGCGCTTATATAAGTTTGAGAAGCACTGCTTTAATCCATTAGGCCTGTCCCACACGGTGCAGATGGCACTGCAGAATAACAGGCCCCTAAGGCCTGCGCATCGTTCACAGGCTTGGTTCTGAAGCCTCCCACATCCTCTGTTTCTGACCCCATGGCTTGTCTTCCTTTATGAGGCCTCACTGCTTATCCGTGGGATAGGACACTACTTCTGTGGCTCTTGCCTTTTCTTTCCTTCTTAAATAGGTTGGGGACCCTTCTTCTAGTTCTACCACCAAGGGGAGTAGGGACAGATGGGAGAAAGCAAGGGAGCCCAGAGATCACCTGAAAGGTGAGGAACAGAAACCATTTGAAAGTACCTCAGGTAAAAGTGTTTTATTAGAAAGCCACAGCTTTCCTGGAAACTGAAAGAACACTGTGTCCTCAGGACTCAGGCACCAGGGCTGCCCCAGGGCCCTCACGAGCCTTGATTTGCGGACAATGACACCAGTGTTCCACTGTCAGTGTGCTTCAGCTACCCTCTAACTTGGCTGCTGTGTTTCTTAGATCAAATGGAGTGAGCGAGAGAGAGAGAGAGAGAGAGAGAGAGAGAGAGAGAGAGAGAGGGTTTGATGGCTGAGTCTGGCCCGTGGGGTGCTTCTCTGTGTCTCGGGGGTGTGCTCTGACTGGCCCAACCAGCTGTGGTTCAGGGCAAGTTTGCAATGGACAAATCTGGCAGCATCTCTAATACAATACCTTAAACCACAGTGAGGGAGGTAGTTGCTGAGCTGGGGGCTTACCCTTATTTCTCTAGATCAGCTGACCTATAATATATCCTTAGACTTCTAGGCTCACTAGAACATGATGGCTAGTTTAACATGGATTTATATATGTTTATAATTACCCTATGTATTTATAAAACAGATTTTATCTTTAGTCATGCTAGATATATCATTTCTTAAGACAGTGTCCAGATCATGTAAAGACATTATACATCATATAAATAATCTGTAAGCAACCCACGGGAGAGTTTCACATACATTTAACTATTAGTTCAGCTTAGGATTAACTCAGAAGATGTTGGTATTCCAGTTCAAAAGTTTTAAACGAGAACAACAGTGGATCAGTCTGCTTCAGTAAATGTTTTATTTAAAACTTTGGGTTTAGTGAACAAAAAATTATGTCTGTGTTTGGTTCAGTGTTCTGCAAATAAGGATGGTTCATTCCTGTTTTTGTAAACAGGATATTCCATGCAAGATCTAGATGTGTATATAGTAAAAGGAAGGGGAGAAAACTGAAAGTCCGTCTTGTTCTCTTTGTTGCCAGACTGGTTTCTAACTAAACCATCTTGATTAATGGGTTCTTGTGATATTTTAAAACTCTTTCTAGTAATGGAGATGCCAAATTGTCCCTGGTTAGACCATTCCGGTATGTTTTTCCCATGGGACATTCTTCTATATAATTACCTGCAATTCCTCACATGGCAATTTACATTCCCAGCCTTGTTTCCAACAGCTTGCAAGAATAGTTGGTCACTGTCTTCTGTCCATTGAGCAAACGAAGAAAGTTAACTTTCTTAAGCCGAAGATAAATAACCACACTTTTGCGTACAGACTCCTGAGTGACAACAAAAGGTATAATTAACTTGTCTTCAGTTTGATACCCAGGTGTCTTTTGAAGCTGCAAGTATGAGGTTTAAGTAAATCTGATGGCTACACTTTCACATAAGGCATATAATGCTAGGCAATTTCAAGGAAGCTGCCCAAACACACACTTAGCAAGCTAAAGACAGGTGAAGATTTTGTCTTTTTTTTTTTTTTTTTTTAATTGAAGTATAGTTAGTTTACAATGTTGTGTTAGTTCCTGGTATACAGAAAAGTGATTCAGTTATACATATTTTTTCTTTTTTCATATTTTTTTCCATCAAAGTTTATTATAAGATATCGAATATAGTTCCCTGTGATATACAATACGACCTTGCTGTTTATCTATTTTATGCATAGTAGTTTGTATCTGCTAATCCCAAGTTCCAAATTTATCCCTTCCCCATCCCCTCTCCCCTATGGTAACCATAAGCTTGTTTTCTATGTCTACGAGTCTATTTCTGTTTTGTAAATAAGTTCATTTGTATCATATTTTAGATTCCACATGTAAGTGATATCATAAGATATTTGTCTTTGTCTGACTTACTTCACTTAGTATGATAATCTCTAGGTCCATCCATGTTGCTGCCAATGGCATTAGTTCATTCTTTTTTTATGGCTGAGTAATATTCCATTGTATACCACATCTTCTTTATCCATTCATCTGTCGATGGACACTTAGGTTGCTTCGATGTCCTGGCTATTGTAAACAGAGCTGCAATGAACATTGTGGTACATGACTCTTTTTGAATTATGGTTTTCTCAGGGTATATGCCCAGTAGTGGGATTCCTGGGTCGTATGGTAGTTCTATTTTTAGGTTTTTAAGGAACCTCCATACTGTTCTCCATAGTGACTGCACCAATTTACATTCCCACCAACAGTGTAGGAGGGTTCCCTTTTCTCCATACCCTCTCCAGCATTTATTATCTGTAGAATTTTTTGATGAAGGCCATTCTGACTGGTGTGAGGTGATACCTCGTTGTAGTTTTGATTTGCATTTCTCTAATAATTAGTGATGTTGAGCATCTTTTCATGTGCCTCTTGGCCATCTGTATGTCTTCTTTGGAGAAATGTCTATTTAGGTCTTTTGCCCATTTTTTGATTGGGTTTTTTCTCTTTCTTTCTTTCTTTCTTTCTTTCTTTCTTTCTTTCTTTCTTTCTTTTTCTTTGGTTATTGGGCTGTATGAGTTGCTGTATATTTTGGAAATTAAGCCCTTGTTGGTCGCAGCATTTGCAGATACTTTCTGCCAGTCTGTAGGTTGTCTTTTCGTTTTGCTGATGGCTTCCTTTGCTGTGCAAAAGTTTATAAGTTGGATTAGGTCCCATTTGTTTATTTTTGCTTTTATTTCTATTGCCTTGGGAGACTGACCTAAGAAAACATTGCTAGAATTTATGTAAGAGAATGTTTTGCCTATGTTCTCTTCTAGGATTTTTATGGTGTCATGTCTTACATGTAAGTCTTTAAGCCATTTCGAGTTTGTTTTGAAAGGATATCACTCTACCTGAATGAGTTCCCAAGCAAATGGAGACAGTTGAGAATGACAAATCTAAGATGATGTAAACCTTCATTAGCAACAGTATACATTTTCCATATCTGTTAAGTGGATTTGTTGGTGTGGGGCTGTAGGCACATTTATAAAACGGAGGAGAAAAGACTTACAGTGAAATAGGATTATATCGACTTAGAATTCATAAGAATTTGGACAGAGAGGATTACATTTACCTTTGGTTACTTATAAAGAGAGACCTTACAAAGCATATTAATAGGACATAGAGAATTTTAGGGGACATGTTTAGCTTGCTTAAGGAAATAAGCAGCCCTGGTTCTTCACATTTGTTATGTAGATCTTAAATTATCCTTCTTTATTTTTTAAAGCAACTTTGCCAGGAATTGTATTTGGGGAAACATTGTTAATGATGTACTTATTTCTATGTTTAAAAGTAATAGAATATCTTAATTCAGATTTTAATTTAATGTAGTCTTTTCCAAATGTTTCATTTACTTAGACTTTACTGTATTGATGTTCCAGAAAGAAATGCTCTGGGGTAGCGGAGTAAAAAAAAAAAAAAATTTAGAAAATATAATCTCACTAATAGGGAAGATCTTCCCAGCCTGACCTTCAAGTAGAATGGCATACAGTGAATACATGCAGCAAACTTGGAATTTCTTTACATAGAGCCAGTTTGGACTTAGGTGAACTAATGCCATCTTCTTTGAGTATTTACCATATGATGTCTATACTTTGGAAAAGGGACAATGTCTAGTCTCGTAAAGACTACCTGGACTTCTTGAGACAGGAGGGCAGAAGATAATACAATAAGACAAGTTTATTCAGAGGGATGTGCTGTGAAGCTGACAGGAGTGGCAACTGTGGTCAGAGCCCTCAGGTGTTCCTCTGAGCTCACTCTCACCCAGCCCTCACTCCCCTGGGGATTCAGTTGTCCTGGCCTGGGCAGTGGCTCAGTGCAGTCACGCCTGGCTCAGGCTGGAGCACTGGCTCTATTCTGGCATGACCGGAGGCCCTTGTGATGGTTCTCTCATCGATTGCTCTCCTCTATTTCATCTTTTGGTGAAAAGATGTCACAACAGGCGATCACGAGCAGAATCCTGGCTCTCCCGAAACCACACTGGGCCGATAATCTCTGACCCCAGGGTTTCATCTGTTTAGCGGTTCAATAACCCTTACTTTAAAAGCCTGACTAGCAAGATTTCAGCCCCATCTGCCTTGAGGGAGTCTCTTTAAAATGCTATTTATAGTGCCTAATCAACATAATCCTATTTGCAAGTATAGTATCATAGGTAATGAACCATTTGATTTGCAAATTTCCTAATGCCATTAATCTGACAACTTTTGTGCCAGGTCAAACTGCCTGAGGGGGCTGCGTTCACTAATAATATCTCCAGGCTGATGCCTTGGTGGTTTATTTCAAGGGGATATTCTGGAAAAGAAGGTGTTTTCTGCATCCTTGTGTCAGGCCTTTTGCCCCAATTTGTCAAAGTCAGTGAATGGTACAGGATTAGGTGTGAGATAAAATGTTCTGTTTCAGATTTGGCCCCTACATGGCTGTATGATCTTGGACCAGGCACTGAACTTCTGAGGGGATTGAGCTAACTGGACACTACATGATCCTCTCCTCCAGGGAGACCTCCCCAAACTCCCAGAATGAATGTCTCTGTTCACACCCCACAGTTCTCCATGTCTGTGCTTCTATCAATAACCAATGACATTATATTGAAGTTATTAATTTACAGTCTTGTTGACCTTAAACAAATTGACTGCCAGTTATTTCTCCAGCAAAAATGGGTTTATTTGGGATCAGCAAAGAATTGCAGTTCAGGGTCTGCAACCATGGCAAGCCAAATGCAAAGCCCATGCAAGTCCCCCCACTAAAAGGAGAGGAGAACTCTTTTATAGAAGCGGAAAAGAAGTTAGGAGGGCTATAGCAAACAAGAGTCCACTGGAGGAGTTTGAAGTATAGTGGCTTTTCATTGGCTGAGCTGTAACAGTCTCTCATTGGCCAAGATCTTGCCAGGAGAAGAGGAAGTCTTTCTTCTTCCTGTTGGGCTCTGCATGAGAGCGCCCCCTTCTGGCCTCCTGACTCTATTTTAACTGAGGTTTCTGTTTATTAATTTTTACAGTCTTTTTTTTTTACTCACTCAGGTGCAAGCTCTGTAAGGGCAGGGACTGGGTCTTATTCACCTTCAACCCCCTGGCACCTAGCAAGTGACTGGCACATAGTAGGAAATCAACACGTTTGCTAATCTGAACTGATTCTAAATTAGGCACTATGCAAGAATTTAGGGAGAAGTCAAAATGGGAATCTACAGAGGTAATATTTGCTAGTGAATCTTATCATAAATGTTGACCAATAAAATTGAACTAATGATTCTCATCCTTGACTACCCATTAGAATCATCTAGAGAACTTAACAACAAATAAACAAAAACAACGCCCTGTCCCTCCCCCCTCCCCATTACTTTATTCTGATTTAATTGGTCACTGTTCTCACCCTTTTCTGCAAAGGGGGTCACTACCCCCAGACCCTCCCCCCAGGCATTTCTGCGTGTTCTGGGTTCAATAAATCTTACTCACCGGTCTAAACATTATTCAAAGTGGCATCAAGGTATTACTATCTATTGGACTTTTTAAAACTTCATATATAAAACATCAAACAAGTAATACATGCTCATTGTTAAAAAAACTTTAAAAAATGCATGTAAGTTGGAAGATAAAAGTACCTGTAATTTTATTATTCAGAGATTATTACATTTTTACATTTTGCTATATCTCCTTCCCAACATACATCTTCCTAAAAGAATGCAGATTCTGTTTTGTAACTTGCATTTTTTCACTTCGCAGTACATTGTAAACACCTTTCTATGTCAATAAAAACTTTTCTTCACCACTACTGATTAATTTTTCATGGACAGAACACCTGAGTTGTGCTTTATTTTCAACCTCTTTCTTTGCAGACCTAGATAAGGCACGATCTCAGATGCCTTTAGAATTTAGATTTGTTTTGAAAATAGTGTTGTTTCCCTTAACATCTCAAACAACAATTTCCCCCAGAAGATATCTAGTAAAGAATATTTTCTACTGTTTGGGTATCTGTTCCATTTTATATATAGCATTTTGAACACAACAGGAGATGTGAGGATAAATGATCGTGCCAGATTGGATTCCTATGGTTGTGTTAACGCTGACCAGCCTGCACTTAGATACAAAATTTCCTTGGAAGATTTTCCATAAATGGTTTGAATTCTGTGCACAGGATATATGAAACAATGGTACTATCAAAGGGTAGAAATTTTTATAAGTAAAAATTGCGCAAATAAACTCAGTGTTTAACCTAAATTGTAGTCTAGAAACAGAATGCACCAACAAAGTTGCAGCCTGATCCTTGTAAAGGGTAAAAAGAAATATGAAATCATTTAAAAAAATCACCAGATATATCTATGGGGATGGTCAGATAATCTGTATACCTCCTGAATTACCAAGAAATTCTGGATGGAGACATTTTCCTTGCCCTATGCACCTCCCCACTTCCCCCCCCTCCCAAATTTCCAGAAACTCTGGAAACCACCTGCTATATTGAGCCACTATTACTAATACTAATACTGAACTGAGTGGTTTTAGTCTGATCTCTCCCAGGATCACCACTTGCTCCCCTGGAGAATGTGGGAAATTCCACGGTTACAGACTTACCCAGCGCTTGCTCTGTGCTTCAACATACATCTATCCTTGCTTAACATCTTTAATGCATTCCTGGAAACTCTGCCACTGAGTACAAAGCTGTTAAATGAAAAAGTGCTTCAGTTCGTCTTAACGGAAAAACTTATGATTAATTTCACCCCAATCCAAGATACCTAAGCACGTTTCACCAGCCCGCATGAAAACATTTCAGTTGAACGATAAAGACAAAGTTATCTAAGTAATACATAACAATGTGAAAATAGATGCAACTTGTAGATAAAAAGTAATGAAATATTAAAGGAGGGAGAGAAGTCTGCTGGTAGGCGCCGGTGGTGGAGGAGGGGTGCAGGGCATGGAAGGTGGGGTGTCAGGTGATTGACCCAGGCAACGTTTCTGGGGCTCAGCAGTGCACTCAAACTGCATTTAACAATAAAATCAAAGCACAGGAAAACACCTGTACAACAATAGAAAGGTGAGAGGCTCTGGAGATGTGTGAAAATGGCGCATGCTCGCCACAGACCGAGCAGCCACAGAAGCTGTCACTTTCTCGTCCCAGTCGCTCAGTGTACACGCAGAGGCAAAGCGTTTCACGTTCATCCAAACATGGGGCACAATTCAAATTTGTTCCACATGATATTTGGTAACTAGAAACTTTTGTACTGAATAAGTGGATGAGTGTGGTTTTGACTGAAACTGAAATGTTGAAATAGCACTTCTCAGGGTGTGTTTAGTGTATTTTTGAATGAAACAAAAATTCAAAAAAGAAGTCGTTGCCTGAAAACTGGTTTCACTTTTCAAAAGCCATTATGGTGAAATGTGATTAACCGGAAGTCTGTCAGTTAAGTCTAGACAAATGTGCTGTAGTCAGAGATGTGCTTTGGTCCTTTAGAAGTGAATAATGTAGTTCTGGATGTTTCCTTTGTATGGGTCATTTCACCCACCTGGATAGAGTCCAGGATTTCTCATAATGAGCTTGATTTTTAGACTTTTCTAATTTTAATTTCCATTACAGAGACAGTTTACTGGTAGCTCAAAGATTGATGTGAGTACAAGATGGATTTAAGATAATTGTGGAATGTATAATGAATACACAAAAAGGTTATAGAAAAGCACATGGCAGTTATCACATTTTTCAGGAATAGTTGAGTCCCACGAAATGGCAGCAGTCATTTACTGTTTTAGCCAGCCCTTCGTCGCTATGTTAATAGCTCAGTCTATCTGCAATCATTTCCATGATTTTAGCCATTTAGGCATTCCATTTTGTTAGAGCATGGGAGACTTCTGGCATTAAGAAACAGAAATTCCTTAAATATGAGTTGCTAATTGACATTAGCTGTTAAATAATCAGAGTGGCACCTTTAGTAAGGGAATGAAGGATGAAGCTGAATGCTAAAAAGGATGCTTTCCCTGACTTTCAGAAGACTAGACTACATTCTGTAATCAAAGAATAAACCTCTGGTCTTTTCATTTACAAAATACGATTACTACATGTTGACCAAGGCAGAAACAGAATAAAGCAGCAAGGAATAATTTTAATTTTGCCATTCAACATATGAGAAGTAGGACATAATATGTCTCTTTTTAAAATAAAAACACTGGTAAGACTCTAAAATAAAGCATTCTTTCTACAGTAATACAAGCAACCTACCAACCTCCTACAAATTCAGCTATAGCTACAAGGGGGAAAGAGACCTCCAGTGATGTTATGGGGCTTGGAGGGCAGAATATAATGAAGGTCTTGTCTTGCTACTCTGCATTTTTACCTGGAATTTATTAGGTATATGCTTTTTCTTTCCGTAATGCATTATGCACTCCCTCTAGTGTCAGAATTTGTATATGATCCGAAACCCAGTTTGACAAAGTGCTGCTATAAACATTAGAGTAAGGTTCAGGCTCCTAATTATGCCATATTTCAAAGATATTAAAGGCTACCTAATAACATGAAGAATGGCCCTGCATGAAGTCACTCTGGCTCAGAAAAGAATGCATATTTTAACCTGTGTTATGAAGAGACCTCTTCCAAGCCTTCCTCTCCTCCCCAAAGTGACCTATAAATAAGCTGAGAGCTTTATTAAAGCTTTAAATTCCTTTAATAATCTGAAGTATTTATTAAATTCTAAATTCTGTAACTAAAAAATAAAATCCTACATAAAAACAAACAAACAAAACATGACCAGTGATGAAAGAAAACCTCAACTAGAAAGTAAAGCCTGTGGGAACATCATAAAATGTGCTGTCATCAAGATTTGCAGAAGTTTATTAGCTATTTTCTTTCCACATCTCTTTAAGGAACTGGAAGTTATAATGGTTGTTGTTTGTTTCAATCACCTCACGTAACCTCTGTTGTTGGTGGCCTCTCCAACATAGATCTCTCCTTTCTTCTTCCTAACATGCCTCTACGTTGTTTAGCTGCCCAACTCTTTCCCATCCAGCCCAGAGGCCCTGGGGAAAGCTGACACCCCCGACTGCAGGGGTGGCCCTGAGTGACCTGTGGGTAATCCCAACTTTCTTCCCAGCGATGACTTAGTAACACGCATGTGACTCAATTTTGGCCAATGGGATGCATCAAGGAACATTCTTCTTCATTATTCTGGGTTAGCTTCCAGAAGTGACACTGTTTTTTTAGATGCTGGCACGCACTGATGTGAGGTTTGGAACTACTGCAGCCATCCTGTTATTCAGCATGAGGATGAGACTGACACTGGGGTAGGTTAGGGGCAAGAGAATCGCAGGGTGATGCAGCAGGTGCCCTTGAACAAATCAGCTCTGGAGCCCACACTATTGGTGGGCTTCTAAGTATGGGAAGCAATAGGTGCATGAGCATTTAAGCCAGTTTAATTAGGGATTTTTATTACTTGCAGCCAAAATGATCTCCAAAATTATAACTATTGTCATATTTAATTAAACTGTCTTCTTATATTGAAAACTCAATTACATAAAAACCCAGTTTTACATCCACTTTCATGCCAGTTTATGCAGAAAAATACAATACAATACAACAGTAAGTTAATGAGGACTGTATTCATTGTCTAACCACCCCAAAACTTAGTGGCTTAAAATAATAATAAACATTTATGACTTGTCAGAGTATCTGTGGGTCAGGAATTTGAAAGCAGCCTAGCTGGGTGGTTGTAGTCAAGCTCTCAGCTGGGGCTGCACTCATCTGAAGGCTTGCCTGAGGCTGAGTGATCTGTTTCCAAGATGGCACACTGACCCAGCTGGCACTTGGTGCTGAATGTTGGTGGGAGGTCTTAGTTCCTCCCCACATGGCCACTCTACAGGCTATTTGACTGTCACTGGGACATGACTTCTGGCTTCCCAAAGAGTTAGTGAGCCATCTAAGAAAGTCAGAGCCAGGTGGAAGCTATTCCTTTTATGACCTAGCTTCAGAAGTCACATAGGATCATTTCTACCACATTCTAATCACTGGAAGCAAATCTCTGAGTTCATTCCACATACAATAGGAGGAAAATAGGTTCCGCCTTTCAAAAGGAGGAAACTACCATGAGGATACTCCTCTACAGAGAATACACTAGGATTCATCATTGAACTGTGTCTTCCTCATGTCTCTAGGAATACAACTACTGTAATAATACAAACAACCACCATTTTAAATTATCTGCCAGATCTTCTTTAAGCAGCTTTGCATATATTAAGCCATTTAATTTTCACATCAATCCTATGAATTAGGTACTATTATTTTTTTCGCTTTACAGTTATGGAGACTGAGTCACAGAGCATTATGTAACTTGTCCAAGGTCATACAACTAGAGAGTTTCAAGCATTATGACCCCAGAGTCTGGGCTCTTAAGTATCTCATATTCTCTCCTTGCTAGTCTACAGCTGTAGGTATTGTCCAGGAGTGCTATTGGTAATTACCTATATTTCATTGGCTCTCTGTCTTCTCATGCAGACCTTAGACCCTCCCAAACATTCCTGGTAGTTGCCAAAGGCTGTATTTATGTGCTTATAAAAAGCTATGATGTGGCATCAGCCACGCCTTTCCTCTCTCCTCGTCTGGCTTCCTTCTTCACGTTCCCACTAGATATCAGCATCTCCCTCTCCAAGGTCACCGTATAGAAGGGCATCAAGCTGAGCTGTTAGTTACCAGTATCTCAGAGTGTTTTTAACGAAACAGCCCTTTCCATTTTTACTTTGATGGTCAGCTGTACTTCTCCACCCCACATGTACACATCTCCTTTCCTTGTATATGAAGCCCATTTTCCTCCTGCCTCTCTCCTCGCAGAACCTGCCCCTGCCTCTTCTCAGGAAGAGTCCTCCCCTTGGAGACTCCGCAGTCATCATGCTAGTCAATTTCTGGCAGACCTTCCCCACAGGTTCCCCGGACATGTCCAGGGGGTCTGAACCCCAGCGGTGGACAGAGTTTAGACCCCATCTGTGATTCCTACCACATTAAAAAAGAAAAGGAAAGACAATGTTACATGATAAAACCAAATTCCAAGAAAATGGGGGAATTCCTAAATATTCTCACCTATAAATAACTCATTTCCTTACATGTAAATAAAATTTCTGCCTGGATACTTAGACATTTCAGACATACGTCAATTAGTTGCAAATCTTCCCACCTCTAACACATGCTCCCGAGGTTTCTTCAATCATTCTTTCCAGAAATCTCATTTAGCAGCTACTGTCTCCCAGGCAAAAGCCACACAAAGGGAAGCAGCACTGAGCAGATAGACACATCCCCTGACTTCATGGAACGTTAGCCAAGCAGGGTGTAATGGGAGGGGGACTGCCACTTACTGACCATATTACCAGGGAAGGACTTGTGGCTGTGAACATGTGTGTGAAACCTCTTAACTTCTACATCTGACACATTTCACTGAAAGGAAACCAGGAGCCTTTGGAACTAGGTCCACTGAATTCTTGCCATTGTGATTCTGGCATGAAAGCCTTGTATGCTTCACAAGGGCATCAACACAAGAAATTACAGGCAGACTTAAAAAAAACTGGAACGAGGCATAGATTTGTCTTCAGCTGAGTAGGAGTATAGGCTCCAGCCCACATCAATATCTCCCTGGCTAATTTACAGTGTTAATAATCTGTACCACACTCTTCAGCACTTGAATACTGCTCATGTGCCATCTGGCACAGTTTTAAATGGCTTCCAGTCCGTCCATGAGTTAGCTGCCCAACAAGCTAGTTAGCTCCTCAAAGGCAGGGAGTTACGTCTCTCCCTGGGGCTGAGCTCAGGCTGGCTCTGAAGTGCACCTTAGTGACACCCAAGCAGGCCCCACTGTGTCTCATGCTTCCCTGGGGTGTCCCCACCCCTTCGCTTCTTCAAACTCATCACTATGGACTTGGCTTTTTGCCTCAGCATCCTCATCTTGCGCCCATCCCCTCGGGGCCTATCTCTGTTATCTTCTTTTTTCTATCCTCTCCCCAGCTTGGAGGTGTTCTGCTTTCTATTCATTCACGTAATGCACATTTACTGAGTATTACCATGTACCAGGCACTGTGCTGGGTGCTAAAGACACAAAGGCAGCTAGGACATGGCTTCTTGCCTTAAAGGGGTTCATAGTCTCATGAGGGGAGAGACTCAAGTGAAACATGGATTATGGGACCATGTGAAGAGCAACACGGTAGAGGTAGGTGCAGGGTACTGTGAGAGGCCCAGGAATGTAAATCAGGTGGGAGCATTAAATTAGACTCCCCAGGCATAAACGGGTTTCTTTTTTAACACTTTAACGGGTCAGTGTGTGATAAACAGATGACCCTAAAATATTCAAGCTGCAAAAGAAGCCTAAGTAGCCTAATTCACTATTGTATCACAGATGAGGAGAGAGACCCAGTGAAGGGAAGGTCATTGTCAAAGGTTACCTCCCCTGCTGCTGGTGAAGCCAAGACTGGAACCAGGGCTGGGGTGTGGCCAGATATGGTGGTGAGGAGGGTGGTGGAAGGGTGATGGCGCTACAATTCGGGTGTGGAAGAAAAACCGAAACAGTTAAGCCATTAGTACAATAACTCAGGTGAGAAATGACAGATGAAGACATGATGGTGGCATGGACCAGTTGGAGGGGGTAAAAAGTGGTCAGACTCTATCTACATTTAAAAAGAAAAGCTGATAGAATTTACTCATGGCCTGGATATGGTGTGTGGAAGAAAGAAGAATCCAGGATGGCTCCAAAGTTTGGGTCTGAGCAATTGGAAGCTTAGAGTTCAACAACTAAGATGTAGAAGATGACAAAAGGAATAGAAGGAAATAAGGATTTGTTTTGGAACATGTTAAATTTGTGATGCCTTTTAAATGTCCAAGTAGAGAGGTCCACTTGGCAGTTGGATAGACAAGACTGAACTTGGGCTAGAGATAGATATTTTGGATGCATCAGCATGCAGATGGAATTTGAAGCCACTAGAGGATGAGATCACCTAGGGAAAGAGTGAAGACAGAGAAGAGAAGTCTGAGGATTCAGCTTTAGACACTCCAGTGTTTAGAGTGGGAAAGATAAGGTAGGAAGAGAACCAAGAGAGGATGGTTTCCTGGAGGCTAAGAGAGTATCTCTAGGGGGATGAAATGATCTACTGCCAAATAACACTGATATGTTCAATTAAACGATTAGTGAGAAATCACCATTGGCTTTGGCAAGATGGAGGTCATTAGAGACCTCAATGAAAGCAGTTTTGGCAGAGTGAAGGGGAGCAACAGCCTGAGTGGATTCAAGACAGAATGGGAACAGAGAAAGTAGACAGAAAACGCTTTAGGAGAGTTTACTGTAAAGGGGAGCAGAGAAATGAGGCAGTATCTGGAGGAAGATGTAGAGTCAAGAGAGTTCTTTCCTTTCTCAGGTGGGAGATTACAATCTCTTTGTGTTTGATGGGAATGATCCAGAAGAGAGGATGCAACTGTTGATGCGGGCGAGAGAGGCTACACCTGAAAGAGCTACCTTCTGAGCAGGAGAGAGGGTGGGAGGGAGAGCTGGGGCAGAGGGCTCACCCCGGGGGGCTCACCGTTTTAACAGGAGAGAAAGTTGAGGAGGTGGGTACAGGTGGTTCTGGTGGTGGGAGCGTGTGGAAATTTATTTCTGATTCTTTCTGTTTTCTCAGTGAAAGAAGAAGCAAAGAGAGAAAAGTGGGGAAGAAGTTGTTAGATGTTTGAGAAGAGAGGAAGAGCTTTAAAAGAGCCAGGAGATTGGGACAGTGAGCCAACTAGGTCAATATAGTGGGGCAACAAGACCCCGTTAGAGTTTTATGCTCACCCATTTACAGTGAGGCCAATCAGCACAGTTGTGTGTCTTGCTTTAGTCCCACCCAGCTGCTTGGGTGCTGGTGAGAAGTAAGCAAAGGTTAATGCATTTAACTAGATGCATTAGCCATATGTTTCTGACGATTTGACATCTGGGACTTTGCTGACCCTGGAGAGATTTCCCTTCCTGGGGCTGCCAGTTCCTAGAGATAGTAAGGGACTTGCCTGTGAGCAGGCCTTTCATGTGCAAATCAACCAATCCAGAGCCCACACTCTCAACCACATCCTCTGTTGGCTTTCACACTCTGGGCACCATTCCCCTGCCCAAATCACCCCAGGGCCAGGGCCAGACAACAAGGGACAGCCCCTTTGCTCCAGAGCCCTCTGAAAGTATTCAAACTAGCCTATTCTAAACCTGCTTGCTCTGCCTCACCTGTTCCTTCCTGCGGAAACCACAGTAAAGGCTCTTGCCCCTGCTTCCCCCTCGCTCCTTCTGCCTCCTGACCCTGGTGCTTCCCTGTGTGACACCGCTGTCACACCCTCAGCACAGTGTACCCCCTCTTCCTGGGATCTGTGAGTATCAGCTTTTCAGGGGCGGTCCTCTTCTCATCTGTTGGCCTCGCCATACCAAAAAATCACAAAATCTACATCTGGAAATACCAGAGTTGTGTTTTGCCAGGGGTGAGGGAATGAATATAAATATGAACCAAGGAATCTAAACTGGGGAAGGAGGAAACTCGGGACATAAGAGGTAGAGTGACAGTAAAAAGTACTAGGGTCAATAGACTGGGGGGTCTGTAGGGTTGGAGAACCATTGGAATCCGAATAACTGGGAGGGAGACAGAAAAATAGGGGATGGTGGTCAGACAGCGGGATGACCGTGATTGAGATTATTGAGGGCGGGCACTTATGGACAAGGACTTAACCTAGGGCATGGCCAAGGGAGCGGATGGCTGACTGTGGGGTGTGGAAAATCACTGGAGGAACAAAGATCAAGGGTGAGAAGTCAGGGTTTTAGGAGAATACTCTATTTGGATATTGAAGTCACTAAGAATTGTATCAGGGTAGAGTTGAGGGGGGAGAGGGTGAATCAGGTGCTAAAATCCTCAAGGGTTAAGGAGGACTGCCCCGGAGGTGAGTAAATGACTATGACAATTTTATTACAGTCTTTAAAGGCAATAGTACGTCAAACATGAATCTGGGCATAGAACCGCAGCCCACTTTACTTCTTCCTAGAAATCAAGTAGAGGGAGGCCATTTATCCTTGCTGGCAGATAAATATAACACTGCTTTTATAGATATCAGTTAGTGCAGCTGCATTCAGCAGCTGTTCCACACTGCCCCCAAATTTCCTAGAGGTGCCCGAGGGACTGTCAGTTGGGTGGGTGGCGGGTAGCAGGGGAGGAGGGAGGGAAGAGGGGGTGTGGATAGGGATTAACTGTCTACTAAAAAGGAGAATGAAGAGATGGGCTCTGTGTTCTCTGCTCCACCTCCATTCAACCTGAGAAGCTCTATTTTTTCATCGCTTATATTTGGGGTTTTCATTTGTGTTGTGAAATATACATAGGACACATGCAACTCTTTCAAACTTTTCCATGCTTATGAATTTAGGATTCTAAAGGGATTCCAAACACATTCCTTACAAATACCATCAGTTCAGTGTATGGGTTTTCATCATGTAGAACAATTATGATGAGGGGCATAGGGTTTAAGTCATGGCCCATATAAACCTATGAAATAGAGTATTGGGTTATAAAGATATTCTGCTCTACTTGAAATAAATGTTTCAGGAATTCTTCTTTTATTGGGAGCAATTTATTTCTCCCATTTTATTTGCAAAGTTTTCATTCTAGTAAGTAGAACTGAAGTTTAGGCGGAGGTGTATAATACATACCGACGAATATAGCCATTCATTTTATTTTGCTCTGATATAATTTTATTGTGGCATATGTTTTGTCAAGATGTTGTGACATTACCTTAGGGAAGGCTGACACATTCTCCTGACTTTACAATGTCAATGTTTTGACTCAGTGAATGTTTTCTTCAGGACAAACGCTGAAAGTTGGCAAATCTATTTTGCTGAAAAGCCTCCTGGATTATACACTATCCATCCCCAAAGATGAAGCCTGACCACTGAGAACTTGTTTTTCGTTTGTGTGTTTGTTTGAAATCATAGAGAAAAGCTTTGAACCTTATGGTTACTCCTCTATGTGAAAGTCAAGAAATTGATCTTGTCCCCATTTATTTTTTCCCAAGAAGGCAATCTTGCCTCTTCTTTTTAAAGCAAACTCCAAAAAGTGTCCCACCAGCTGAAATGAACAAGCAGTAACTCTCCTGCTCCAGTGCACAATGTACTGAATCAAAAAAGTCTTGCTTATCTGGTATTTGGGTAAATTTGCTGTAGAATAATGAAATTGGCTCACCTGGGTTTCCTCTGAAGTTCAAACATGCCTGGAGCAGCACTTACTCCGGGGACTTCAGGCAGATTAGATTTGAGGGCTCCAGGGCTGGCTGTGCAGAGCGGCACCTGCAGAGGCCACAGACAATTTATCTGTGCTTATGTGGAAGCCTGGACTTGATGTGCACTGTTGTTCCTTAATTATGACTCCCTGAGAAGGTTCAGTACATTCTTTGTAAACCTACTTGGGCTTTTTCTCCTCTGCTAAGAAACTGAGCAGTGGACCTTCCTCTCAGCTGGTAATAATGGGCTTAGATGCCAGCTGCTATCACCGTCACAGATAGTTTGGGTCGCTGGGTCCAGGGGTCACTCTCTGAGCCTCAGTAGGGGTGCCATGATTAGAAAAGAGCTGTTGGATGGAGTGATATAAATTTAGACCTGAATCCAAGCACTTAAACCCAATCCTCTTGGACAGACTGTTCTCTTATTCTTGGTAGGGGTGCTTTTGATTTAAATAGGATACATTTGGTTTCAAACATTTACGCCTTTTTATCACATATCTGATAGATTCAAGCATGACAGGTAATGCATCAAGGCAGTAAGAACACTATTTGGAGTCGGAAGACCTCAAAACCTGGCTCTGATACTAACAGTGCAATTGTAGGACAAATATCTAATGTTTCTGAGTTTCTCTCTTTCATCTACCTCAGAGCTGTTGTGAGGGTCAAGTGAAACTTCATAATGGCTCATTCAGATACCAGGTGTAGGTACTATGAAGGTTATTGTGTATACTTAAGACGCAAGGATCCTTGTTGTTTAGCCTCTCCTTGTAGACAAATAAATGTTAAGTTGTTCTTATGGGGGTGGCTAGATGCATATCCAGTGTTCAGCACAGTTTCTGCCACATAATTCCTACTGTATTTGCTAGTCGTTGAATGAATGAAACTTTCAGAGACATAAGTGTGTGGTGTTAGAATTCCTGGGTCCTATGGGTAGGATGGCTGGGCATTCACTGCTACAACCACCAACTACTACTATCTGCTCACATTTCTCACTGGTTCAAGAGGGTCTGGTGTATCCCCAGGTGCTGGGAAGGGAGTACATGATCCCAGTTGTTGGGAGTCATGGCAGACCTAAGACATGGGGATACTTGGAGGGTGCCTTGGGCAAGTGAGGAATGAGTGAGGGATACTACTAGAGGGAGAGGCTCTAGAAACATTTGCTTGGACTTGGCCTTGATCATCCATTCTTGGAATGACTCCAATCGATCCCAGGATAGCCACGGGCCTTGATGTGCAAGGGGATATCTGCCAATGGCTGGCCTAACTGGGAGTCACATAATCAAGGATGCTCTCTGAGGTCCTAGCAGATGTGAAGCCTTTAGATCTCACTTTCTATTTGGAGGAGAGAGGATTTCTTTTCATATTCATTACATCAAGTTCTGCTCCACCTTGGCTATAGAAAACTGAAGAGAATGTCACCCTTTTTAACAGGTAAAACCTTGATAAACAACAAAATTATAATTCTTCTAGAAACCATTAGAGATCTGAGGCTGTGGGCAGATCAGGTGGGCAACCAAATAGCCTGAAACCTAAGAAAAGACAGGGCATTCCAAAGAGAGATGGGAGGGAAGCACTGGCTCAGCTGTGCAGAGTGTGAGTGGAAGAGATGCCAGGGTCACACAAGTGAATAAGAATTCAGCTAAAACTTTAAATGGTTGCCATGCCAAGTATGGACTAGGATGAGAGCACAGCATCCCTGGCAGCTGCAGTTACAATGGGAGTGCACTTTTCTCCATGGACCTTACCAGGTTCTCACTGAGAAAGACTGGCCTGGAGGGGGCAGTGGACAAATAATATGTGTAGATATGTCCCCCTCTAGGAGGTGGACTTTAATTCCCTCCCTTCAGTATGAGTTGGACTTAGTGACTCGTTTCCAACAAAGAGAGTATGGAAAGTGGAAAACTAATTTTATAGTGGAGAAAACTGCTCAAGATCAAGGTCACATTAACCAGGAAGTCATGAGGACATCATGTTCCCTGATATGATGCTATGGGAAGGGCACTTCACCTCTGTATTTATCCCTCAAATCCTTAACCCCAGTCTAATCATGAGAAAACAGAAGACAAACCCCAGCTGAGGAACATACTACAAAATACCTGACTGGTACTAAAAGGGTCAAGGCCATGAAAAACAAGGAAAGATGGAGAAACTGTCACAGTTGAGACTAAGGAGACAGATGGACCAGATGCAAGGTGGGCTCCTGGGTGGGATCCAGACAGAAAAATGCCAGTGAAAAAACTGGTGAAATCCAAATGAAGTCTTAGCTGAGTTAACAGTAATCTACCAATGTCGATTTCTTAGTTTTGATAAATGTACCATGTTCTGTAAGATGTAGACATTAGGGGAAGCTGGTGAAGGGTATATGAGAACTTTGGAAAATTTAAGAAAATTGAAATTGTATTAAGCATCTTTTCCGACCACAATGCTATGAGATTGGAAATCAATTACAGGAAAAAACTGTAAAAAACACAAATACATGGAGGCTAAACAGTGCGCTACTAAATAAGCAAGAGATCACTGAAGAAATCAAAGAAGAAATAAAAAAATACATAGAAACAAATGACAATGAAAACACGACGACCCAAAACCTATGGGATACAGTGAAAGCAGTTCTAAGAGGGAAGTTTATAGCAATTCAATCCTACCTCAAGAGACCAGAAAAATCTCAAATAAACAATCTAATCCTACACTTAAAACAACTAGAGAAAGAAGAACAAAGAAAACCCAAAGTCAGCAGAAGGAAAGAAATCATAAAGATCAGAGCAGAAATAAATGAAATAAGAAAGAAGAAAACAATAGTAAAGATCAATAAAACTAAAAGCTGGTTCTTTGAGAAGATAAACAAAATTGATAAACCCTTAGCCAGACTCATCAAGAATAAAAGGGAGAGGACGCAAATCAATAAAATGAGAAATGAAAAAGGAGAAATCACAAGTGACACTGCAGAAATACAAAGGATTATAAGAGATTACTACAAACAACTATATGCCAATAAAATGGACAACCATGAAGAAATGGACAAATTCTTGGAAAGGTACGGTTTTCCAAGACTGAACCAGGAAGAATTAGAAAATATGAACAGACCTATCACAAGTAATGAAATTGAAATCGTAATTAAAAATCTTCCAACAAACAAAAGTCCAGGACCTGATGGCTTCACAGGTGAATTCTATCAAACATTTAGAGAAGAGCTAACACTGATCCTTCTCAAACTCTTCCAAAAAATTGCAGAGGAAGGAACACTCCCAAACTCATTCTAGGAAGCCACCATCACCCTGATACCAAAACCAGAAAAAGATATCACAAAAAAATAAAATTATAGACCAATATCACTGATAAACATAGATGCAAAAATCCTGAGCAAAATACTAGCAAACAGAATGCAACAGCACCTTAAAAGGATCATACATCATAATCAAGTGGGATTTATCCCAGGGATGCAAGGATTCTTCAGTATACGCAAATCAATCAGTGTGATACACCACATTAACAAATTACAGAATAAAAACCATATCATCTCAATAGACGCAGAAAAAGATTTTGACAAAATTCAACAGCCATTTATGATAAATACTCTCCAGAAAATAGGCATAGAGGGAAGCTACCTCAACATAATAAAGGCCATATATGACAAACCCACAGCAAGCATCATACTCAATGGTGAAAACCTGAAAGCACTTCCACTAAGATCAGGAACAAGACAAGGATGTCCACTCTCGCCACTCTTACTCAACATACTTTCGGAAGTCCTAGCCATGGCAATCAGAGAAGAAAAAGAAATAAAAGGAATACAAATTGGAAAAGAAGAAGTAAAACTGTGACTGTTTGCCGATGATATGACACTATACATAGAAAATCCTAAAGATGCCACCAGAAAACTACTAGAACTAATCAATGAATTTGGTAAGGTTGCAGGACACAAAATTAATGTACAGAAATCCCTGGCATTCCTATACACCAACAATGAAAAATCAGAAAGAGAAATTAAGGAAACACCCATTTACCATTGCAACAAAAAGAATAAAATACCTAGGAATAAACCTGCCTAAGGAGGTGAAAGACTTGCACTATCTTGGCAGACTTTCTGTAAGTGTAAACATGTACCCAAATAAGGGGTGTGGGAAGGTTTGACTGTAGGGGGAAAGAGGGAACTTCTTGAAGTGATGGAAATGTTCTATGTGTGTTTGTCAAAACTTATTGAACTATACCCTTAAGAAGGTGAAATTTACTATACATAAGTTAGACCTCAGTAAACCTGACTTAAAAATAGACTCATCACTGTTGGGGACTTATACGGATGTGAGTCTTAGAGAATGAAAGTGAAAGCCTCACCCCGTAGTAAACTCATCATGCCCTTATGCTTCTCCTATTAAGAACTCACTTTTAATACAGGGGGGAAAAACCATATTTACCTCAAACTGCTTTTTTCTAAAGTGCAAACTATGGGAGATGGGCCAAATTTTCATTCTCTGTAGCCCAGTAGGAATATTTATAGACATCTCAGCAGCTCTGGCACAATAACCAGAACCAGGGAGTCCACACTGCAACAGAAATTCTGGACGAGCGTAGGTCAATGTCTCCTTTGCATATACCTCTTCCTGTTGGTAAAACAGCTGCACCACATGAGCGGTGCTTGCAGAAACTGGGTGGCTCTTTAGAGTAAAGGGGAGGACTTTTAAAAATGTTTTAAAAATATGTATATGGCATAAAATTAAAATACAAAATAACTTAGACTTATTAATAAGATTCCATTCACCTCTGTTCCCTAGCCCCTTCGGGTAACCAAAGTTGCTATCCTTCCAGAGACATCTGATGCATATATGAGCATATGCATTATTCTTTTTTAATGCAAATGATAGCATAATATACACTCCTTTCTTCACTTTGCTTTATTTTATTATTATTTTAAAGATATGCCTACCTCATTACAAAATGAATTTGAAGAAGTTTATTATAGTACATGTAAAATAATGGTTTAGGAAAATAAGATTGGAAACAAATAGCCAGGGGTTAGTTTAGTACAAAATATTCGTCCCTGAAGATGGTGTACATCCAGAGAGGTGGGCTACTAACATGGCTCTGAGCTTTCTAGCCGCTAAAACTGGGGAAAACGCAAGCAGTTACGTGACTATTGTGTCCGTAACATAAAAACTAACAGTTTGTTCTTTTATCGTATCCACGTATTCCCTCTATGATAAGTTTAAACCATTGAATTAAAAATAAAACAAAATGACATCAACACCAAAAACATAAGAAAAAAAATCACTAGCCTGTTCTAAGAACTAAGAAAAATTTCTCCCATGGGTCCTCGTTTTTAAAACAAGTAATGGAGTGTGATGGAAAATCCTCACCATCCTCACTTCACCTTGCTTTTTCACTTCATGTATCTGGAAGAGCCATCCAATCTCTACACAGCAAGCTGCCTCACTCTTGGGAATAAGGAGCCCACAGCTGCACAGGATTCTGTTGTGTGACTGTGTCATGCTTTATTTCTCTAGTCCTTGATTCATGGGCGTTTAGAGCGTTTCTAGGATTTTGCTTTTTCAAACCATACTGCTTTGAATTCCCTCATGCATGCATCATTTCACACATCTGCAAGCATATCTGTAAGGTAAATTCCTACAAGTGGATTTGCTGGGTCAATGTGTATGGCTACTGTTTATTTTGACAGCTATTGCAAAATTGCTCTTCACAGACAGTGGACTGATGTATACTCTTCATTCCCACATATCACTCAGCCTGCTTCCCCGTGCCTGCCCTACTCAAATGTGTGATCCTACTCTGCAACCTTGAAAGCAGTGATTGTGAAGGAGACTGAAAATCACTGTGTATGTTTAAGTGCTTAATATTTTCTTTCCTTTACTGTCACCTATCTGTTCAGATCCTTTGTCCGTTTTTTCTATTGCATTGTCAGTCTTTTGTTTACGGGTTGTGGGAACACCTTATATAGTAAGGAAATTATCCCTTTGTGCTATCTGTTGCAATTTTTCCCCGTGTGTTATTTATCTTTTGAATATTTTCATGGCATTTTTTTTTTTGCCATGCAGAAAAATTTTATTTTTGTCATAAAATTTGTCATAAAATTTATCAATAGTTTCTTTTAAGGCTTTATGGCTTTGAGGTTTCATTTGTCAAGGCGTTCACCACTCTCATATAATCTCCACTGTTTCTTGCTATTTCTTCTGTTTTAATTTGGAATTTATTTAGAGTAAAATGTAGGTTAAGGATCCAATATATTCTCTTCCTGACAGAAGTCTGGCTATCCCAGTAGTGAATTATCCATCTTTGTCCTGTGATTTGAAATGGGAACGGGCAGCTTCTCGAACTGAAGGAACTCCATGGTAATCTACAAAATCTTCCTTTGCAGCAGCTGTAACTTCCTAAAACTGCTTTTGTACACCTTTGGCACGAAGGGAATGAAGGCCTCCATATGAGGCCTTTCAGAAAGGCTGATTCAGCCCATGCCCCCTCCTCACCGAGCTGGACCTGGCAGTCACTTGACTCAGCCAGCGCCCCTGGTATCCTGCCATGGCTATGAAGATGCTGCAGACTTATGATCTCATTTCTCATGATGCTCTGGTCACATTAAGATTTCAAAACACTGTTTTTTTCTGGAGGGTGAGTTTCTCTGGAAAATGCGATCTTCTCTAGGTGTTCCACTAGAGGGTGCTTCAACTATGCATATTTACATATGCATAAACACACAACCTATGTTGTTGGTGTGGGCTGCACACACACATGCCAAGCAGCTGCTTTCTCACTAACGATTTATGACATTGGAGTACGCCTGGATTTTTAATTCTCAAATCTTTGGCCTTCCCAAAGATTCACCCTCATTCCAGTTAGCTGCTAGAACCCAAGGGTGAGGGAAATGGAAATCTATCAGAAATGAAACTAATGACGATGATAGAAAAAAGGGCTCCTGACTTCAGGTTCTCTCCTTGCTCCCTTTCCCTGGAAGAGATTTGGGGGGAAGATTTGAGCTTTCAGGGATTCCTCTGAAATACAGGGAAGGGGGAAGCTAGAGTTCAATGAAAAGTCACAGGTTAAGTGTCCAAAGCCCTGGCGTTACACTGGCAGTGGGAGGGAGCCAGGAGTGGGCTGGTGTTCCCAGGTGAGTAGGGGGTCCTCGGGGGCTGTGGGAAGTGGGGTGAAGACATAAGTGCTGCTGAGTAAACCAACAGTTTGGGACTGGCCAAGTCACGGGTGAGGAGCTAAAAGATGTGCACTTTGAAAAGAGATTTCCCTTTTAGGAAAGGAATTGCAGAAGTGGATTAAAAAGATTCCTTTTGTCTAAAAACTCAAGGTAGAATAAAGAAGAAACCTGGAAATGGGGAGTTTGGTGAGAAGAGACTGAAATATTATAGGAAGATGAAGTTGGGGCCCAGAAACTGACTTTGAAGCTAAAGGTAAAGGAGGCATCTATGAGAAACAGTGAGTTTTTACGTTTTGCTGTATATTAGAATCATCAAGAAGGCTTTAAAAAAAAAATCATGATTTCTGAGACTGGGACCCATGCCTAAGCATTTTTTGTTTGTTTGTTTTGTTTCCCAGGTGATTTCAACGTGCAGCCAAGTTCAAAAACCAATAGCCTAGATCAGTGGTTCGCAAACTTGAGTGAGCATCAGAATCAGCTAGAGGACTTGTTGAAACATAAATTACTGGGCTCCACCCTCAGAATTTATGATTCAATAGGTTTGCAGGGGCAACCAAAATTGAGTGCTTGAAATGTGGTTAGTTAATTCAAATTGAGATGTATGGTAAGTTAAAAATACACCCTAGATTTCAAAGATTTAGTGCAAAAATTGTTAAATATCGATGCCATGTTAAAATGATAACACATTGTATCTAGCGGGTTAAATAAAATATATGATTAAAATTAATTTCATCTATTTCTTTTTACTTTTTAAAATGTGGCTACCAGAATTTTAAAAATTACATATAAGCTTGCATTATATTTCTTTTGAACTTGCTGGTTTAGGTTAGCATTTTATAAAGGATAATTCTTCAACCATTTGTATAAGAATTACCTGGAGGAGGGGGGGGGTCCAGATGGTGGAGTAAGAGGACATGGAGCTCACCTCCCCCCACAAACACATCAAAAATACATCCACACTTGGAACAATTCTCATGGAGAACTAACTGGAAACTGGCATAAGATTTCCTATACAACCAAGGCTGCAAGAAAGATTCCCACATAATCTGGGAGAATGGGAGAAAAAGCATTGGGTTGGGACCTGTGCCCCTGGGAGGGGACTCAGAGGAAAGGAAGACCACACAGGCAGACACATGCCCTGGAGAGTGAGTGGGTCAAGCCACAGACTGAGCATCCCGGTCCTGGGGTCCTATGCAGAGGAGACAAGCCCCCTTGACTGCTTGGAGAACTGCTGGGAAAGACAGAAAGGCTAGAGAAGCCTAGACTCCACTTGTGAGGAGTATGCAGGTGCTGACTTGCCACTAGACGGGGCAGAGCAAGGTCTGCCCTAGCAGGTGCCACCTTGCCATGATTCCCATTCTGAACTGAGCAAAGGTCCTGGCCCTGCTTACTCCATGCCACAGCTTGCCGCAGGATCTAAGGCAGCTGGGTCCTGGGGAAAAGACTCAATGTAGAGATGCAGAGATGGGGCCAGGGGCCTGGGGGGGTGGTTCAGGTGGGGCAGTGGCAGCCATTGTTGGCACTTACTCAAAGAGCATTACAGAAGCAGCCCAGACCTCTAATAATAGCAGGGCAGCCACTAGAACCCCTGTGACCAATACTCCATGATCCCCAGTCCCCAGGCAAGTGAATGCTCTGGCCCTACCCACTCCACATCACAGCTTGGCACTAGACCTAGGGCAGACAGGTCCTAAGAAAAGATTTGATCTAGGAATGCAGAGGGAGCTAAGGGGCCTGGGAGGTGGTCCAGGTGGGGCAGTGTCAGCCAGTGTTGGAGTTTGCTCAAACAGTGCCCCAGAAGTAGCTCAGACTTCTAACGGCAGTGCAGGCTGCTTCAATTCCCATAACCTACAAAGCCCTGACCCGCAGTCACAGCTGAGCAAAAGCTCCAGCCTTACCCACTCCATGCCACAACCTTGCACTAGATTTGGAATGACCACAAGAGGAGGAAAGATGCTATCTTGGGCTGCATCTGAGCAGAGCCACAGATGCCTACACAGGCAGCACATCAGACCTCTATAAGCACATGAGCTTCACTTACTTCAGCACTCCCCTCCTTTGGGGCTTCACTTACTTAAGACCAGTTGGACTTAATATCTACAGGACACTACATCCAAAAAAAAAAAAAAAAAAAAGCAAAATAGACATTCTTTTCATTCTTGGAATGTTCTCTAGGACAGACCACATACTAGGTCACAAAACAAGGCTCAACAAATTTAAGAGGTTATATATTTTATCAAGCATCTTGTCTGACCACCGTGGTATGGAATTAGAAATCAGCTACAGAAAGAAAAATGGGAAGAGATCAAACACGTGGAGACTAAACAACATGCTACTAAAAAATTAATGGGTCAATGATGAAATCAAAGAGGAAATCAGAAAATACTTCAATACAAATGAAAATGAAAACACGACTTTCCAAAATCTATGGGATGCAGCAAAAGCAGTTCTAAGAGGGAAGTTCATAACAATACAGACCTTCCTCAAGAAACAAGAAAAATCTCAAACAACCTAACTTACTACCTAAAAGAATTAGAAAAAGAAGAAAAAACAAAGCCCAAAGTCAGCAGATGGAAGGAAATAACAAAGATCAGAGAGGAAATATATAAAATAGAGATAAAAAAATAGAGAAAAGATTAATAAAACCAAGAACTGTTTTTTTAGACAAAAAAATTGATAAACCTTTAGCAAGGCTCACCAAGAAGAAGAGGACTCAAATAAACAAAATAAGAAATAAAAGATGAGAAATAATAACCAATACCAGAGAGATACAAAAAGCATAAGAGAATACTATGAATAGTTACATGCCAACAATTTGGACAATCTAGAAGAAGTGGACAAGTTTCTAGAAACATAGAGCCTGCCAAACTTGAGTCAAGAAGAAACAGATAACTTGAACAGACCGATCGCTAGAAGTTAAATCAAATCTGTAATGGAAAAAAAAAAAGAAAACCACTCCCAGCAAATAAAAATCCAGGACTGGATGGCTTCACTGGGGAATTCTACCAAAAATACAAAGAAGAACTTATACCTATCCTTACAAAACTATTCTAAAAGGTTTAAGAGGAGGGAACACTCTCAAATTCATTCTATCGATATAAAGCCACCATCACCCTGATATCAAAACCAGACAAAGACACTACAAAAAGAAAATTATAGGCCAATATCTTTGATGAATACAGATGCAAAAATCCTCAACAAAATATTAGCAAACTGAATCTAACAATACATAAAAAGGATCATACACCATGATCAAGTTGGATTCATTCCAGGGTCTCAAGGATGGTTCAACATACAAATCAATCACTGTGACTCACCACATTAACAAAAGGAAAGACAAAAACCACAGGATCATCTCATTTAGACACAGAAAAAACATCTGACAAAATTCAACATCCATTCATGATAAAAAAAACTCTAACCAAAGTGGGTATAGAGGGAACATATCTCAACATAATAAAAGCCATTTATGACAAACCCCCAGCCAACATAATACTCAATGTGAAAAGCTGAAAGCCTTTGGACTAAGTTCAGGAACAAGACAAGGATGCCCACTCTTACCACTTCTATTCAACATAGTATTGGAAATCCTAACCATAGCAGTCAGAGAAGAAAAAGAAATAAAATGTATCTAAATGGGAAGGGAAGAGGTAAAACTACCACTACTTGCAGATGACATAATACTCTATACAGAGAACTCTAAAGACTCCACACAAAAACTACTACAACTAGTAAATGAATTCAGCAAAATAGCAGGATACAAGATTAATATACAGAAATCTGTTTCATTTCATTACAGTTAACAATGAGCTATTAGAAAGAGAAATTAAGAAAATAATTCCTTTAAAATCACATCAGAAAAGTAAAATACTTAGGAATAAACCTGACCAAGGAGGTGAAAGACTTACATGCTGAGAACTATAAAACACTGATAAAGGAAATTGAAGTTGATTCAAAGAAATGGAAAGATATCCCATGCTCTTGGATTGGAACAATTACTATTGTTAAAATGGCCACACTACCCAAAGCAATCTACAGATTTAATGCAATCCCTACCAAAATACCCATGACATTTTTCACAGAACTAGACCAAATAATCCTAAAATTTATATGGAATCACAAAAGACCCAGAATTGCCAAAGCAACCCTGAGGAAAAGGAACAAAGCTGGAGGCATAACCCTTCCAGACTTCAGACAATATACAAAGCTACATTAATCAAAACAGCATGGTATTGGCACAAAAGCAGACATATGGATCAATGGAACAGAATAGAAAGCCCAGAAATGAATCCACACACCTAATGGTCAATTAGCCTATGACAAAGGAGGCAAGAATATACAATGGAGAAAAGACAGTCTCTTCAACAAGTGGTGCCAGGAAAGCTGGACAGCTACGTGTAAATTAATGAAATTAGAACACTCCCTCACACCACATATAAAAATAAACTGCAAATGGTTTAAAGACCTAAATATGAGACATGACACCATAAAACTCCTAGAAGAGAACATGGGTAAAATATTCTCAGACATAAATCGCAGCAATATTTTCTTAGATTGTTCTCCCAAGGCAAAAGAAATACAAGCAAAAATGAACAAATGAGACCTAATTAAACTTAAAAGCTTTTGCACAGCAAAGGAAACCATCAACAAAACAAAAAGACAACCCATGGAATGGGAGAGAATATTTGCAAATGATGTGACCGACAGGGCTTAATATCCAAAATATACAAATAGCTCATAAAACTCAATATCAAAAAACAAACAATCCAATCAAAAAATGAGCAGAAGGCTTGAATGGACATTTTTCCAAAGAAGACATACAGATGGCTAACAGACATATGAAAAGATGTTCAACATCACCAATTTTAGATTATTGGAGAAATGTAAATGAAAAATACAATGAGGTATCACTTCACACCTGTCAGAGTAGCTATCATCAAAAAATCTACCAATAAATGTTGGAGAGGATGTGGAGAAAAGGGAACCCTCGTACACTGTTGGTGGGAATGTAAATTGGTGTAGCCACTGTGGAAAACAGTATGGAGGTTCCTTTAAAAACTAAAAACAGAACTACCATATGATCCAGCAATTCAACTCCCAGGTATATATCCAGAAAAAACGAAAACACTAATTCAAAAGGATACATGCACTCCAATGTTCATAGCAGCACTATTTACAATAGCCAATGCATGGAAGCAATCCAAGTGCCCATCAACAGATGACTGGATTAAGATGTGATATATATAACAGAACATTACTCAGCCATTAAAAAGATTGAGGGGCTTCCCTGGTGGCGCAGTGGTTGAGAGTCTGCCTGCCGGTGCAGGGGACACGTGTTCGAGCCCTGGTCTGGGAAGATCCCACATGCCGCAGAGCAGCTAGGCCCGTGAGCCACAACTACTGAGCCTGCGCGTCTGGAGCCTGTGCTCCGCGACAAGAGAGGCCGTGACAGTGAGAGGCCCGCGCACCACGATGAAGAGTGGCCCCCACTTGCCGCAACTAGAGAAAGCCCTCGCACAGAAACGAAGACCCAACACAGCCAAAAATAAATGGATAAATAAATAAATAATAAAAATAAGGAATTCCTTAAAAAAAAAAAAAAAAAGATTGAAATACTGCCATTTGCAGCAACATGGATGGACCTAGAGAATATTATGCTTAGTGAAATAAGTCAGACAGGGAAAGACAATACTATACTATATCACTTATATAGGGAATCTAAAAATAATACAAACAAATGTAGATGCAAAACAGAAACAGACTCACAGATATAGAAAACAAATTTGTGGTTACCAAAGGGGAGAGGGAAGGTAGGAAGTACAGTTTAGGGGTATTGGATTAACAGATACAAACTACTATATATAAATTAGATAAGCAGCAAGGATTTACTGTGTAGCACAGGGAAGTATACCCATTATCTTGTAATAATCTATAATCAATATAATCTGAAAAAATACTGAATTGTTATGAAACAAACACAATATTGTAAATTAATTTTTTAAAGCACTAGGAAATCTGTCTTTTGAATAAGCATTTCAGGTGTTTATTCAAAAGGCAGATTTCCTAGTCCTGACCTACAGATTCAGAATTTCAGGGGTGGGCCAAGGAATCTGCGTATTAAACAGCTCCTTGGGTGAACCTGATGCACACTAAATATGGGGAATTGCTGGCTTAGGTTAACATAGAAGAGGATGGAGAAAAATAAAAATTTTTTGTTTAGGGTTTGGTACAATCATGACATGGTCCAGTGCAAATGAGGAATCAAGAAAGAGAACATTGGCATACGCCATCTTCATAAACAAAGCCCAAGAAACAGTGTAATCTGCCTGGGTTGGTTGAATTGGAGAAGGAGGAATTTGGATATCTGTCTCCTGGCTACTCAAAATGTGAACCTTGGACCAATAGAATCAGCATCACTTGGGAGTTTTTTAGAAATGCAGGCCTCACCCCTAACCTACTGACTCAGAATCTGCAGTTTAACAAGATCCCAAGATGATTCAATAGCACATTAAAATATCTTTTACAACTTAATTTAGGCATATTTTATATAACATTTAATTCACCCATTTCAAGTGTGCAATTCAATAATTTTTAGTGAAATTAGCAAGTTGTGTATCCACCAACATAAATTAGTTTTAAAACATTTCATTTTAAAACCCCAATAAGATCCCTTATGCCCATTTACTTTTTTTTTTTTAACATCTTTATTGGAGTATAATTGCTTTACAATGTCGTGTTAGTTTCTGCTGTATAACAAAGTGAATCAGCTATATGTATACATGTATCCCCATATGCCCTTCCTCTTGCATCTCCCTCCCACCCTCCTTATCCCACCTCTCTATGTGGTAACAAAGCACAAAGCTGATCTCCCTGTGCTATGCGGCTGCTTGCCACTAGCTATCTATTTTACATTTGGTAGTGTATATATATCCATGCTACTCTCTCACTTCGTCCCAGCTTACCCTTCCCCCTCCCTGCGCCCTCAAGTTCATTCTCTACATCTGTGTCTTTATTCCTGTCCTGCCCCTAGGTTCTTCAGAACTCTTTTTTTTTTTTTAGATTCAATATATATGTGTTAGCATACAGTATTTGTTTTTCTCTTTCTGACTTACTTCACTCTGTACGACAGACTCTAGGTCCATCCACTTCACTACAAATAACTCAACTTTGTTTCTTTTTATGGCTGAGTAATATTCCATTGTATAAATGTGCCACATCTTCTTTATCCATTCATCTGTTGATGGACACTTAGGTTGCTTCTATGTCCTGGCTAATGTAAATAGTGCTGAAATGAACATGGTGGTACATGACTCTTTTTGAATTATGCTTTTCTCAGGGTACATGACCAGCAGTGGGAGGGATTGCTGGGTCGTATGGTAGTTCTATTTTTAGTTTTTTAAGGAACCTCCATGCTGTTCTCCATAGTGGCTGTATCAATTTACATTCCCACCAACAGTGCAAGAGGGTTCCCTTTTCTCCACACCCTCTCCAGCATTTATTGTTTGTAGACTTTTTGATGACGGCCATTCTGACCGGTGTGAGGTGATACCTCATTGTAGTTTTGATTTGCATTTCTCTAATGATTAGTGATGCTGAGCATCTTTTCATGTGTTTGTTGACGATCGGTATATCTTCTTTGGAGAAATGTCTGTTGAGGTCCTCTGCCTATTTTTGGATTGGGTTGTTTGTTTTTTTGATATTGAGCTGCATGAGCTGCTTGTATATTTTGGAGATTAATCCTTTGTCAGTTGCTTCGTTTGCAAATATTTTCTCCCACTCTGAGGATTGACTTTTCGTCTTTTTTTATGGTTTCTTTGCCGTGCAAAAGCTTTTAAGTTTCATTAGGTCCCATTGTTGATTTTTGTTTTTACTTCCATTTATCTAGGAGGTGGGTCAAAAAGGATCTTGTTGTGATTTATGTCATGGAGTATTCTACCTACGTTTTCCTCTAAGAGTTTTATAGTGTCTAGCCTTACATTAAGGTCTTTAATCCATTATGAGTTTATTTTTGTGTATGGTGTTAGGGAGTGCTCTAATTTCATTCTTTTACATGTAGTTGTCCAGTTTTCCCAGCACCACTTATTGAAGAGGCTGTCTTTTCTCCATTGTATATTCTTGCCTCCTTTATCAAAGATAAGGTGACCATGTGTGTGGGTTTATGTCTGGGCTTTCTATCCTGTTCCATTGATCTATATTTCTGTTTTTGTACCAGTACCATACTGTCTTGATTACTGTAGCTTTGTAGTATAGTATGAAGTCTGGGAGCCTGATACCTCCAGCTCTGTTTTCCTATCTCAAGATTGTTTTCGCTATTCGGGGTCTTTTGTGATTCCATACAACAAGTGCAATTTTTTGTTCTATTTCTGTGAAAAATGTCATTGGTCGTTTGATAGGGATTGCATTGAATCTGTAGATAGCTTTGGGTAGTATAGTCATTTTCACAATGTTGATTCTTCCGATTCAAGAACATAGTATATCTCTCCATCTGTTTGTGTTGTCTTTAATTTCTTTCATCAGTGTCTTATAGTTTTCTGCATACAGGTCTTTTGTCTCCTTAGGTAGGTTTATTCCTAGGTATTTTATTCTTTTTGTTGCAGTGGTAAATGGCAGTGTTTCCTTAATCTCTCTTTCAGATTTTTCATTAGTGAATAGGAATGCAAGAGATTTCTGTGCATTAATTTTGTATACTGCTACTTTACTAAATTCATTGGTTAGCTCTAGTAGTTTTCTGGTAGCATCTTTAGGATTCTCTATGTATAGTATCATGTCATCTGCAAACAGTGACAGCTTTACTTCTTCTTTTCTGATTTGGATTCCTTTTATTTCTTTTTCTTCTCTGATTGCTGTGGCTAAAACTTCCAAAACTCTGTTGAATAATAGTGGTGAGAGTGGGCAACCTTGTCTTGTTCCTGATCTTAGTAGAAATGGTTTCAGTTTTTCACCATTGAGAATGATGTTGGCTGTGGGTTTGTCATATATGGCCTTTATTATGTTGAGGTAAGTTCCTTCTATGCCTACTTTCTGAAGAGTTTTTATCATAAATGGTGTCGAATTTTGTCAAAAGCTTTTTCTGCACCTATTGAGATGATCATATGGTTTTTATCCTTCAATTTGTTAATATGGTTTATCACATTGATTGATTTGTGTACATTGAAGAATCCTTGCATTCCTGGGATAAGCCCCACTTGATCATGGTGTATGATCCTTTTAATGTGCTGCTGGATTCTGTTTTCTAGTATTTTGTTGAGTATTTTTGCATCTACGTTCATCAGAGATATTGGCCTGTAGTTTTCTTTTTTTGTGACTTCTTTATCTGGTTTTGGTATCAGGGTAATGGTGGCCTCGAAGAATGAGTTTGGGAGTGTTCCTCCCTCTGCTATATTTTGGAAGAGTTTGAGAAGGATAGGTGTTAGCTCTTCTCTAAATGTTTGATAGAATTCGCCTGTGAAGCCATCTGATCCTGGGCTTTTGTTTGTTGGAAGATTTTAAATCACAGTCTCAATTTCAGTGCTTGTGATCAGTCTGTTTATATTTTCCATTTCTTCCTGGTTCAGTCTCAGAAGGTTGTGCTTTTCTAAGATTTTGTCCATTTCTTCCAGGTTGTCCATTTTATTGGCATATAGTTGCTTGTAGTAATCTCTCATCATCCTTTGTATTTCTGCAGTGTCAGTTGTTACTTCTCCTTTTTCATTTCTAATCCTACTGATTTGAGTTTTCTCTCTTTTTTTCTTGATGCATCTGGCTAATGGTTTATCAATTTTGTTTATCTTCTCAAAGAACCAGCTTTTAGTTTTATTGATCTTTGTTATCATTTCCTTCATTTTTTTTCCCATTTATTTCTGGTCTGATCATTATGATTTCTTTCCTTCTGCTAACTTTGGGGGTTTTTTGTTCTTCTTTCTCTAATTGCTTTAGGTGTAAGGTTAGGTTGTTTATTTGAGATGTTTCTTGTTCCTTGAGGTAGGATTATATTGCTATAGACTTCCCTCTTCGAACTGCCTTTGCTGCATCCCATAGGTTTTGGGTTGTCGTGTTTTCACTGTCATTTGCTTCTAGGTATTTTTTGATTTCCTCTTTGATTCTTTCAGTGATCTCTTGGTTATTAAGTAGTGTATTGTTTAGGCTCCATGTGTTTTTATTTTTTACAGTTTTTTTCCTGTAATTGATATCTAGTCTCATAGCACTGTGGTTGGAAAAGATACTTGATACGATTTCAATTTTCTTTTTTTTAAAAAATTTATTTATGTTTAGCTGCATTGGGTCTTCGTTGCTGTGCACAGGCTTTCTCTAGTTGTGGCAATCGGGGGCTACTCTTCGTTGAGGTGTGCGGGCTTCTCATTGCGGTGGCTTCTCTTGTTGTGGAACACGGGCTCTAGGCACGTGGGCTTCAGTACTTGTAGCACACGGGGTCAGTAGTTGTGGCTCACGGGCTCTAGAGCACAGGCTCAGTACTTGTGGTGCGTGGGCTTAGCTGCTCCGTGGTATATGGGATCTTCCCAGACCAGGGCTCGAACCCATGTCCCCTGCATTGGCAGGCAGATTCTTAAGCACTGCACCACCAGGGAAGCTGATTTCAATTTTCTCAAATTTACCAAGGCTTGATTTGTGACCCAAGATATGGTCTATCCTGGAGAATGTTCCATGAGCACTTAAGAATGTGTATTCTGTTGTTTTTGGATGGAATGTCCTATAAGTATCAGTTAAGTCCATCTTGTTTAATGTGTCACTTAAAGCTAGTGTTTGCTTATTTATTTTCATTTTGGATGATCTGTTCATTGGTGAAAGTGGGGTGTTAAAGTCCCCTACGATGATTGTGTTACTGTCGATTTCCCCTTTTATGGTTGTTAGCATTTGCCTTATGTATTGAGGTGTTCATATGTTGGGTGCATAAATATTTACAATTGTTATATCTTCTTCTTGGATTGATCCCTTGATCATTATGTAGTGTCCTTCTTTGTCTCTTGTAATAGTCTTTATTTTAAAGTCTATTTTGTCTGATATGAGAATTGCTACTCCAGCTTTCTTTTGATTTCCATTTGCATGGAATATCTTTTTCCATCCCCTCACTTTCAGTCTGTATGTGTCCCTAGGTCTGAAGTGAGTCTCTTGTAGACAGCATATGTACGGGTCTTGTTCTTGTATCCATTCAGCCAGTCTATGTCTTTTGGTGGGAGCATTTATTCCATTTACATTTAAGGTAATTATCGATATGTATGTTCCTAGTTCCATTTTCTTAATTGTTTTGGGTTCGTTTTTGCAGGTTTTTTCCTTCTCTTGTGTTTCCTGCCTAGAGAAATTCCTTTAGCATTTGTTGTAAAGCTGGTTTGGTGGTGCTGAATTCTCTCAGCTTTTGCTTGTCTGTAAAGGTTTTAATATCTCCATCAAATCTGAATGAGATCCTTGCTGGGTAGAGTAATCTTGGTTGTAGGTTTTTCCCTTTCATCACTTTAAATATGTCCTGCCACTCCCTTCTGGCTTGCAGAGTTTCTGCTGAAAGATCAGCTGTTAACCTTATGGGGATTCCCTTGTATGTTATTTGTTGCTTTTCCCTTGCTGCTTTGAATATTTTTTCTTTGTATTTAATTTTTGATAGCTTGATTAATATGTGTCTTGGCGTGTTTCTCCTTGGATTTATCCTGTATGGGACTCTCTGTGCTTCCTGGACTTGATTGACTATTTCTTTTCTCATGTTAGGGAAGTTTTCAACTCTCTTCAAATATTTTCTCATACCCTTTCTTTTTCTCTTCCTCTTCTGGCACCCCTATAATTCGAATGTTGGTGCATTTCATGTTGTCCCAGAGAGCTCTGAGACTGTCCTCAATTCTTTTCATTCTTTTTTCTTTATTCTGCTCTGCAGCAGTTATTTCCACTATTTTATCTTTCAGGTCATTTATCCGTTCTTCTGCCTCAGTTATTCTGTTATTGAATTCCTTCTAGAGAATTTTTAATTTCATTTACTGTATTGTTCATCATTGTTTGTTTGCTCTTTAGTTCTTCTAGGTCCTTGTTAAAGGTTTCTTGTATTTTCTCCATTCTATTTCCAAGATTTTGGATCATCTTTACTATCATTACTCTGAATTCTTTTTCAGGTAGACTGCCTATTTCCTCTTCATTTGTTTCGTCTGGTGGGTTTTTACCTTGTTCCTTCATCTGCTGCATATTTCTCAGTCTTGTCATTTTGTTTAACTTACTGTGTTTGGGGTCTCCTTTTCACAGGTTGCAGGTTAGTAGTTCCCATTGTTTTTGGTGTCTGCCCCCACTGGGTGAGGTTTGTTCAGTGGCTTGTGTAGACTTCCTGGTGGAGGGGACTGGTGCCTGTGTTCTGGTGGGTGGGGCTGGTTCTTGTCTTTCTGGTGGGCAGGGCCACGTCTGGTGGTGTGTTTTCGGGTATCTCTGAACTTAGTGTGATTTTAGGCAGCCTGTCTGCTAATGGGTGGGGTTGTGTTCCTGTCTTGCTGGTTGATTGGCATGGGTTGTCCAGCACTGGAGCTTGCTGGCTGTTGGGTGGAGCTGGGTCTTAGCATTGAGACAGAGATCTCTGGGTGAGCTCTTGCTGATTGATATTACATGGGGGCTGGGAGGTCTCTGGTGTTCCAATGTCCTGAACTTGCCTCTCCCACCTCAGAGTCTCTGGCCTGACACCAGGCCAGAGCACCAAGACCCTGTCAGGCACATGACTCAGAAGAAAAGGGAGAAAAAAAGAAAGGAAGAAAAGATAATAGTAACAAAAAAAATTATTAAAATAAAAAATAAAAAAATAATTTAAAAAAAGTAGAGAGCAACTGAACCAATAAACAAATCCACCAATGATAACAAGCGCTAAAAACTATACTAAGATAAACATAAAAATGAGAAATAAATCAGTCACAGACAGCAAACCCCAAGTCTACATTTGCTCCCAAAGTCCACTCCTTCAGTTTTGGCGTAATTCATTGTCTATTCAGGTATTCCACAGATGCATGGTACATCAAGTTGATTGTGGGGATTCACTCCACTGCTCCTGAGGCTGCACAGACAAATTTCCCTTTCTCTTCTTTGTTCGCACAGCTCCTGGGGTTACGTTTTGGGTTTGGACCCGCCTCTGTGTGTAGGTCACCTTCAGGCACCTGTTCCAGCCCGGATGGGACAGGTTTAAAGCAGCAGATAATTAGGGGTCTCTGGCTCACTCAGGCTGGGGGGAGGGAGGGGTACAGTAGTTATAATTGGAATGTAGGGTAAGCTTGTGGCAGCAGAGGCCAGCATGATGTTGCAACAGCCTGAGGTGTGCCATGTGTTCTCCCGGGGAAGTTGTCCCTGGATCAAGGGACCCTGGCAGTGGAGGGCTGCACAGGCTCCTGGGTGGTGTGGATGGTGACCTGTGCTTGCACACAGGATTCTTGGTGGTTGCAGCAGCAGCATTAGTATTTCATGCCCATCTCTGGTGTCCAAGCTGACAGCCGTGGCTTGCACCTGTCTCTGGAGCTTGTGTTGGCTGTGCTCTGCCTTCTGTGGGCAGACGGGGAAGGGATCCCCTCTCCTTCTGCACCCTGAAACAATGGTCTCTTGCCTCTTAGTCAGGTCCAGACTTTTCCCTGGACTCCCTCCTGGCTAGCTGTGGTGCACTAGCCCCCTTCAGGCTGTCTTCACGCAGCCAACCCCAGTCCTCTCCCTGGGGTCTGAACTCCAAAGCCCAAGCCTCAGCTCCCAGCCCCCGCCCACCCCGGTGGGTGAGCAGACAAGCCTCTCAGGCTGGTGAGTGCTGGTCGGCACCGATCCTCTGTGTGGGAATCTCTCCACATTGCCCTCTGCACCCCTGTTGCTGTGCTCTCCTCCTTGGCTCTGAAGCTTCCCTCCCACCCACCCCCTGTCTCCGCCAGGGAAGGGGTGTCCTAGTGTGTGGAAACTTTTCCTCTTTCACAGCTCCCTCCCAGATGTGTGGGTCCCATCCCTATTCTTTTGTCTCTGTTTTTTCTTTTTTCTTTTGCTCTACCCAAGTACGTGGGGAGCTTCTTGCCTTTTGGGAAGTCTGAGATCTTCTGCCAGTGTTCAGTAGGTGTTCTGTAGGAGTTGTTCCACGTGTAGATGTATTTTTGATGTATTTGTGGGGAGGAAGGTGATCTCCACGTCTTACTCCTCTGCCATCTTGAAGGCCCGCCTGCCCATTTACTCTTAATCCCTGTTCCCCACCCCTGAGTCAACCACTGATCTGCTGTCTATATAGATTTGCTTTTTTCCAGATCTTTCATCTAAATGGAATCATACAATATGTGGTCTTCTGTGTCTTGCTTCCTTCATTTAGCATAATGTTTTTGAGGTTCATCCATGTTGTACATGCATCAGCACTTCAATTCTTTTTATTGCCAAACAGCATTCCATTGTATGCATACACCCAATTTTGTTTATCTGTTCTTTAGTTGATGGACATTTTTTCCCCATCTTTCTGAGTATTATGAATAATGCTGCTAAGAACATTTGCTTTCAAGTCTTTGTATGGGTATATGTTTTCATTTCTCTTGGGTAGATACTGAGGAGTAGAATCCCTGGGTAGATGGTAATGCACATTAAAATTTGGGGGGCACTGTTCTGAGGCACTTTCTGTGTGTGCCATGATGTGGTCACCCCCTGTGTCACGGAATGTGCATGGGCTTGGGAGTCACTTGGATCTGGGTGAGGCTTGATTCTCTTACTAGCAATCGTGTGATATGGAGCAAGTAACTTTATTTGGTCCATGAAATATGGATGGTCCCTGCTGTATAGGGTTACCTGAGGAGTAATGAGATACAGGGGCCATACACAGACACTAGAGCCAGGGGAACCTAGGCTGAAGGCTGATTTTCTTACTTTTTATGATCTGGGCAAGTTACCAAACCTCTCAATGGCTCAGTTTCTTTTTCTGTAAATGGCAGATAATAACATACTCCTGTGAAGTCACTGTGAGGCTTAAATAAAGTAATGCATATAATGATCTTAATTTAACACTCAATAAATGTTAGTTTCTACTATATAAAGCACCTAGCTCAGAGTGGGTGCTCTGGAAATGCTGGGTTACTAAAAAATGGTTTTTACATCTTGTATCTTTCTTCAGAAAGAAATGAATTAAGAGAACACACACACACACATATTATTTTGCTTTGTGTGGTAGAATCAGGAGTTTCTCATAAGCTAAGTTAAAAATTCTCAATGAGCTCACATGTGATTATTAGACATTCAACTCCAAGCCCAGGAGACATGCCTCTGAGGCCGAGGTTTCAGTTCTGGGACATGCAGGTGCACACTGCTTGATTAGAGGCTGAGATTAGATCAGGAGCTCCTTGAGCATCAGAGCTTAAAGAAAGATCCACCAGGTGACCCTGGGCTGGATCCACTCCGTTTAGCAGAGCAGAGAAACACCTGCAGCATCCAGAGAGGTCATTGACCGGTGAGCCTGACTAACCATTTTTTAAGATAATTCTAGGACCAGCTTTCAAGGGGAAAGTGAATTCTGCCAATGCCTGGGTTAACTCCTATTACATAAACATACATCTGTGATGACACGTCCTCTCCCTTGTTTTGACTTAAAGAACTCTTGCAAAAAGTCAGACCATTTCACACAGACACAGCAACACTTAATTACAAGAGCTTCTGCACATGACCCCTTCCTTAGATGCGGTCCCATGCCCTTGACCATCCTCGCCCATCCCCTCTACTTGAAGGGCTGGAGACCGGCATGACTGCCTCCCTCTCTGCAGGCAGCAAACCTCTTTAGTGAAATCGCCCTGCACCTCTGCCAGGCAACCTGCGCCCACAGTCCCTCCTGGCCGTGAGGGCCTGCTCAGTGGAGAAGTGAGAAATGTCTTCCTCTCCTCCAGAGGCCACTGTGTCACTCAGCTCAGGCTTCCATGACATAATACCTCAGACTGTGTGGCTTAAACCACAGAAATTAATTTTCTCCAGTTCTGGAGGCTGGGAAGACCAAGATCAAGGCCCAGCGGGGTTTGAGCTCTGGTGAGGGCTCTCCTCCTGGCTTTCAGACAATTGCCTTAGAGGGTGCATCTCCAAATACAGTCACACTGGGGGGTTTGGACTTCATTATATGAATCTGGGGGGACGCGATTCAGTCCATAGCAGCCACTTACCAGAAGGAAGGTCTAGAAAGGTCCCGTCGTTTGGTGAATACAACTGTTCTCCCATATTGGTGAGGGTGAGACGGTGTGAGAGCAGGAATGGGAAACACCTGCGGTAAAGGCAATGCGGGTCAGCAGTAGGAGCTAAGCCCCTAATCAATTGTGTTCACATGGATAGAATGATGATCACTGCAGAAAGGGAGGCTCAAAGTTGAGAAGTGCCTATCATTTCATCTTAGGCATAAAAAAAGGGAAAAAAAGAAAAAGCCTTGTGACTCGGGCCCCAATTGCTTAGCTTTCATTGTCTGATGGTGCCGCTGTCTCTCGGCATTTAGCGAAAGTATTAAAGCGTGTTAGACCTCTGCTGGGGCTTAATGGCAACAGGAATCATCCCAATTCAGAAGGCAATTATTTATCTGGCGACCTTTTACAAAGTGGCAAGTTTTCCTTCAGGATTTTTTGCAGTGAGATATTTCCAATCAACTTGGGGCTCTCCCCTCCTCCCAATCAATTGTTGGTGTTTGAATGTAATAAAACTAAAAGCTGTGAAATTAAGCCTGCTGTGTGAGCTATGAAAATGGGGAGCTGAGATGAGACTGTAGGTCCCTCTCACATAATAGCAGTGCACCGTTATGATACAAATTATGGGAAACATTACCAAACTCAAGGCATAATGGACTGCTGTGATAACGGGAATACATACTGTGGAGCACAGAGTGTTTGTCTGGAAGGGTTAATGTCGATTTCTTTGATGCAACGCTACCCCGATTGCTGGGTCACGCTGAAGGACTGCTTCGTATCCACTTCCCCAATTTCCATCCCAATCAGCTGTGACACCATGGACAATTTCCTTACCAATCTGCACAGATCTAAGGGTGAGGGAATGGCTGCCTGGACCAGCCCATCATAATAGGCAGACTTCAAAGGTGCTTTTATGTATTGGTCTGAAATGCTGCTATAATTTCTAAGCATACATGCTTTGGTGGCCTGCATTTGTGTCACTGGGATCAGGGGTTGGTCTCAGAAACACTGAGAGGAAGGTTGCCATTCTCATCCGTGACTTACAAATGAGAATGCTCTGGTCAGAATGTTGTTTTTTTTTTAAAGACACCAATTGTACTTGAACATTTGTTATTATTATTTTTTTTTAATTAATTTATTTTTGGCTGTGTTGGGTCTTCGTTTCTGTGCGAGGGCTTTCTCCAGTTGCGGCAAGCAGGGGCCACTCTTCATCGCGGTGCGCGGGCCTCTCACTGTCGCGGCCTCTCTTGTTGCGGAGCACAGGCTCCAGACGCGCAGGCTCAGTAGCTGTGGCTCACGGGCCTAGTTGCTCCGCGGCACGCGGGATCCTCCCAGACCAGGGCTCGAACCCGTGTCCCCTGCATTAGCAGGCAGATTCTCAACCACTGCGCCACCAGGGAAGCCCCAGAATGTTTTAAAATGGAGGTTTTGCTATTATTCAGGTATGGCAAGGCCTACAGATCAGGAGATGACTGCCATTGCAAAGGTAGCTTGTTAGCACTCCCAGATCCCAAGGGCAGGGGGTACACTGGCAGGACCAGGTCAGTCGGGAGGCAGAGGGAGTGAGGGTCAGACGTGGGCAAGAGCCTTTACTGTGGTTTCTGAGGGAGGAACAGGCACGGCAGGGCAAGCAGAGCTGAGGATTGGCTAGTTTGAATAATTTCAGGGGGCTCTGGTTCATAGACACTGTACTTAGTTGTCTGCTGCCTGGTCCTGGGGTGATCGGGGCAGGTGGCTAGTGGTCCAGCGTGTGAGACTTATGAGGTCTGATAAAGGAGGTGTTTGGGGTGTGGGCTCTGGATTGGTTTATTTTCATATGAAAGGCATGCTGGCAGGTGAGCCCTTTTCATCTCCAGGAATTGGCTTGCCCTGGGAGGGGCAGTCTCCCCAAGGGTCTTCAAAGCATCAGAAACACATGGTTATAAATTAGGAGTATGGGATTAACAAATACATACTACTATATGTAAAATACATAAGCAACAAGGATTTGCTGTAGAGCACAGTGAACTATATTCAATATCATGTAATAACCTATAATGGAAAATAATCTGAAAATATATATGTAAATAATTAAATCATTTTGCTGTATACCTGAAACTAACATAATATTGTAAATCAACTATACTTCAAGTTAAAAAAAACCACATGGTTAATACACAGAGGAATGAGCTGCCACGTATCAGGACTCACTGCTAGTCTGGGGCAGAATGATAATTACAAAACAGAATACAGAGGTTTCTGGTACCGAATGATAGAATCATGGTTTCAAGCTCGGGAGGAGACCTCAAGATCATCCTACCTTCTTATATGGCTGAGGGAATTGGGGTCCAGCAGGGGCAGGTGGCCTGCTCAAGGTCAGCAAGCATTCATAACTTCATTCTCCTCTGCCCAGTCCTTTCTATACCATCCTGCCCGTCCACTACTTTTTCAGTATTAAGACCCTGGACCTGCACACACGTGCCCTCTCACCTCCATGTTCACGCAACACAAGGGGGAGGTTTTCTTCATTCTTTTATTCAGTTTCCTAGACATGCGCTATGACTATGAAACTGATCCATTTTGGTTTGGGCCAATGTCAGAGCAAAAGAAAATAGTTTGTTGGAATAGATGCTTCATCAAACCATGCTGGGGAAGCTATGTTTTAGAGGAAGGAGCTCTCTATTGAAAATAAACAAGCCTCATGATCAGAAAGCCTCAGCATTCCCTTCTGCCTAAATTCACCCTCAGGAACGCATATATTTTTCATAATATGGCCTCGGGGCTGTAGCTTTTGCTCTGGTCTGTTACAGTAACCAGAGTCTAGTGTCTAGAAACTATTTTTTCTACCAAGGTGTGAGAGTATAACAACATTTTGCAATGTGTAATTCTAGTTCTCAACCGAGTTTCACATTTACCGCAGGAGCTGCCTCCCCCCAGCTCAGCCCTCACGGTCCGTGAACAGTTCACTCCGTGCTTCTCAACCTTGGCTGCACAGTAGAATCACCTGGGGACCCTTTCAAAATACCCCTGTCAGAGTCTCACCTCTCCAGATATTCTGATTTAATTGATCTGGGGTGGGCCCCAGGAAATGGGATTTTTTTAATGCTCCCCAGGTGATCCTAATGTACAGCCAGGAACAAGAATCACTGAGCTAGAGGGAGAGGCATGTTACTGACAAAATTAACCAACAGTGACGGAAATAGGTGACAACCCAGACTCACCCGAGAAGAATGATCCAACTGTCTGAGACACCAAAACCACTAACCAGCTGGTCTTCGCATTTCAAACAGGATCCCCCTGGTCCTGCCACTCAGCACCAAACCTGATGACATCACCTTCCCCCTAACATCCTTCAGTGATTCTCCATTGCCTGAGAATAAAAAGCCTGCAGTGCGGCTGTTCTGGTTACTGTTGCTCCATGACAAGCCACCCCCAAATTTCAACCATTGTATTGATACTATACTTCGTGGATTCCATGAGTCAGAATGCAGATGGTCCACCATGGGGATAGCTTGCCTGGGCTCCACAGTGTCTGGGGTCCCCGCTGGGAAGATGCAAGAGCTGGGAGTGGCTTGACAGCTGGGGGCTGGAATCATCTGGAAGTGTTTTCACTCACATGTCTGGAGGCCATTGCTGGCTGTCAGCTGGGGTCTCAGTGGGGGCTGCTGACCTGAGCAACTACATGTGGCCTCTCCATGTAGCCTGGTGGCCTGAGCACCAGTATGGTGGCCTCAGGCTTGTTGGACTTTGTGGCTGGTAGCTGAGCACTCTGAAAGCAAGCGGCCCAGTGGATAAGGCAGAAGTGGCACTGCCTTCTCTGACCCAGCCTCGGAAGTCACAGAGCACCCATCCACTGTACACGCAGATACAAGGGGAGGGGACATAATCCACCTCTAGATGGAAGAGGGTGGCAGGTCACATGGTAGAGGAACAAGTGAGATGGGAGCTGTTATAGAACCATCTTTGGAAAATACGACCTGCTGCAGTGGCACGCAAGGCCCCGGCGATTATTCCTCTGGCATCACGTTATTTTCCTCTCAGGCAGGCAGCCTTCACTCCAGTGGGGCTGAAGTATGTGCAGTTTCCAGAGGACACAGAGCTCTTCCAGGCCACCTTTCCCCAGGCTGTTCCCTTTCCCCACAGTGGCTGTCTCCCCTGCTCAAACCCCTCACCCCATTCTCATCACCCGGTAGAAGCATCACCTTCTCAGGGAAGGTGTTCATGATGTGCTGGGTGCCCTTCTCCGGGAGGCTGTGCCTCTCTGTTTACCTCAGGACCGGCCTCATCTCACTGCACACAGTTTGGTCCATCACGTCTCCCACTCCCTCACTGATCTGTCAGCTTCTCCAGGGCAGAGTCTCTTTGCTTTTCCAATCCCCAACTCTTAGCAGTGTTGAGCACATTGTAGGTGGTCAAAATACAGTAGCTTTTATTATGCAGTTCTTATTATTATGGGGAACACACATTTTATAAAACTAAGATTGGGAAATGAGACTTGCTTCCTGGGCTTGCAATATGTCTCCAATATTTAAGGAAGTAGGAAATCCAGTGGGGACCGGGACTCACTGAAGATTATCCTGTTTTGCACCAGGGCACTGACTTATTCCTTAGCCCTGGGCAGCCATGTACATCTCTCTTGGCTTCTCCTTCCCATTACAGAAATGCCTCCCTTGAGTGTTAGTGAATAAATTTGTTAATGTTGGAGAAGTGCTTAGAAGATGGAAGGAGCTGTATGTGAGCTAAATATTACTAATAATAATGGTAGTAAGATTGATTATTCATTTCCATGGCCCTTCTCCTACTCAGTCTGTGAAAAATTGGAAATTGGTTGTGTTAAATTGGCTTACCTGCTCCATTTGGTCCTGTCAGGAAAATCAATGAGACACACGTGAATATTCTCCTGTGTACACAGCCATTTTCAAAGTTAGGCCATCATCAATATTTATGGTAAGCAGTTATGGCGAAAATGGATGAATATTTAACACATGAGAGCATTTAGGTATTATTAAATGTACTTGGTCAAGCGAATTTTGAAGCTATATTTTGTCTTTAACTCACAACGGAAAATCCATATTTTTAATTAGATACATGGACTTGCTTGAGCGGCTGTCAGTGGAAAGGCCTCTGGAATCTAAAGGCAGGGAATGGCTTTTGAATGGCAAAAGCTACTCTATGCCCTTATGCCTACTCAGAAGTTCCAGGCAATTGGAAGGCATTGCTTCTGGAGATTTCCTGGTTTTACTAATGGTAAGCAGCCTCATGTCAAAAATGGGAAATTTCCAACGTAGAGTTACATGTGCTTTGGTGGGTTCAGGGTGCCCCTACATTAGGGAGGCCAGGGAAAGAGCACTGAAGTGGGGAGTGAAAACAAATAGGCTCTAGTCCAGAGTCTCAGCTACTAACCAGCTGTGTAGCCTTGGGACATGACTTCATCTCTGGGGGCCTCAGTGTTCCTCAACTGTAAAATAAATTAGAAGATCTTTAAAGTCTTGCCCAGAGCTCACTTCCAATAATTTTACAGATGTTGTATTGAACTTGATGTATGAAGTGTCCACATTTGCTTGTCCCCCCTCCCAGCCTGCTCAGTGAAGAGCCCTAGACATTAGGCTCTTTTCGACCTTTTGATTGTAGCTCTCAGGTCTGACCCAGCTGGGCCAGGAGATGGGCTCGTGCAATTACAGAGGTTGAGAAGTCCTAAGACTTGCGGTCATCAAGCTACAGACCCAGGAGAGCTGATGGTATAAGTTCTAGTTCGAGGGCAGAAGAAACCCAGTGTCCCAGCTCAGCACAGGCAGGCAGCATTCCCTCTTACTCAGCCTCTGTGTTCTATTAGGTCTTCAGTTGATTGAATGAGGCCCACCCCCACTAGGGAGGACAATCTGCTTTACTCAGTCTACAAATTCAAATGTTAATTTCATCCAGAAACACCCTCACGGACACACCCAGAATGTTTAACTAAACGTCTGGGCACCGCATGACCCAGCCAAGATGATACATAAAATTAACCATCATGCCCTCGTGAGCACACTGGGCTCCCCCATGTGGATCTGCATGCTTTTTGTCATGCTTAATGGGAACTGGATCAAGGTGCGCTGCCTGGCAACCAGACCACAGTCTCCTAGGGCAGTCACTCTCTCTCTTCTAAATGACAATTACAGAATATTTTCCTCTCTCCTCAAACCTCCAGGCTTTCCTCCCTACTACTCTCTGTCAGTTAATGACATGGCTTCCTATTTCCCTGAGAAGATGGAAGAGCTATGAGGAGAACTTGCAAAAGTTCCCCGCACAACATCTACCCACCTACCAGCTCCTGGACTCCACATACCTGCCTTCCTTCCTGTTCCTGTAAAGGAAGCCTCCATGATCCTATCCATGGACAACACTCCCCTTTGCACTGGTTCCCTGACCCTCTCATCTACTGAAATACATGACTCCAGCCATTCTTCCTCCTTTTACTTGCATCATGAATTTTCCCCTCTCTTCTGGATTATGTCCACCAGCATATAAACGTAGGGTTATTTCTCCCATCTTAAACTAAAGTGTGCATACACACACACACACACACACATACACACACACACACATACATATTCTCTGTCAACCCACTTTCATTTCCAGCTAATGCTTATTTTCTTTATTTCCTTTATAAGAAAGAGTTGTCTATAATTCCTTGCCTCTAGATCTATCTAATCTATCCAATTAGATACAGAGTAGGTTTTCCACTAAAATCGCTGTCACCCATATTACTAATACCAGCGGTCGATTCTCTGTTACCCTCTCACCCACCAGCAGTGTTTGACACAGCCTATCTCTGCACCATCCTTCAAACCCTTTCTTCCTTCAGCTTCTGGGACACCGCGGAGTCCTCATTTCCTACCTACTGCACAGGTGGCTCCTTCTTAGTCTCCTCTGCTGGTTCTTCCTTATTCCTCTAACCTTGATTGGACTCCTCCTTGGACCTTGTTTTCTCTCTGTTTACACTTACTCTCTGGACCTCTAGATCTCACTCATCTCATGGCTTAAATACCATGAGTATGCTAATAATCTGCAAAACAAATCTCTAGTCCAGACGTCTCTGTTGAGCATCTGACTTTAATTTTGAGCTGCCTCCTTGACCTACCTTAGATGTTCAATAGGCATCTTGTATTTAATGGGGCTCAAACTAAATCCCTGATCCTTGTTTCCCTCCAAACCCCTCTTTATTAGCTCCCTAGGCTGCTGTAACAAAGTATCACACACCGGGTGGCCTAAATGACAGGCATTTACTGTCTCACGGTTCTGGAGGCTAGAAGTCTGAAACCAAGGTGTCAGCAGAGTTGGCTCCTTCTAAGAGCTGTGAGAGAGCATCTGTCCCATCTCTCCTAGCTTCTGGTGGTTGCTGGCAATATGGGGTGTTCCCTGGCTTGTAGATCTCTGCTTTTATCTTCACACAATGTTCTCCCTGGACATGTCTGTGTCCAAATTTCCCCTTTTTAAAAGGACACTAGTCATATTGGATTAGGGGCCCACCCTACCCCTGTATGACCTCATCTTTAATTTCAATTGCAACACCCTATTTCCAATAAGGTCACATTCTGAGAGACTAGGAGTTAGGACTTCAGCATATGAATTTCTGGGGGGTGGGGGACACACTTCTACCCGTAACACTCTCCAGCCACAGTCTGTCCCGTCTCTGTTGATGGCAACTTTACCCTTCCATTTGTTTAGGCCAAAAACATTGTAGCCATCCTTGGATCCTCTCTTTTTAATCATCACACCTAATAAATCAACCAGTCCTATTGGTTCTGCCTTTAAAATATATCCAGACTCTGACCACTTCTCACCAATGTCATCACTGCCAGCTGACGTGGGCAGCCTCATCTTCCTCTCATAGCTACAGGAGTTTTCTCATTGGTTTCTTTCCTTCCACACTTGCCATCCACAGTCTGGTTAGTAACTCTCACTAACATAGCAGCAAGAATGATCCATTTCAAACATTATTCAGATTATGGCATTCCTCTGCTCAAAACCCCACAAGTAGGGTCCCATCCACTTAAAGTAAGAGCCTAAGTCCTCAAAGGCCCTACAAGGCCCTGCACTGAGCCCCATGGCCTATCTCACCTTCAATCTCTGCCCCCCAACATTGACCACCTTGCTGTTCCCTGACGTACCAGGAATTCTCATGCCTGGAATTTTTTCCCCAGGGCTCACTCCTTCACCTCCTATACATGTTTGCCAGAATATCCTCTTTCAGGGAGCCTTTCCCAAAACACCCTAATTAAAATCGCAGCCCTCTCTCTTTTGTGGAGCTTATGGCAAAAGTGAGGCAGGGAACATTTATCTGTAGCCAAGATATCCTGTTTTCTGGTGTAATTAACCTCCTGTATGCAAATTATTTTAAATAACTTGTTCTCAAGCTTACCTGGTTTGTCCACAAACAAGTGGATGCAAGCAGGTGCTCAGATTAGGTAAAGTTTTTAACGTCAAAATGTTTCTTCCTTCTGGAGTGAGCCAGCTCAAAATTGCCAGAACGTATGGCCATGAATTGGCAATAGCCAATGTTGCATGAGATCATGAATCTTACTCAAGAGCATCATAGATGTTCTGCAAGCTCATGCAACATTCATGGAATCCAGGCCATTTTCAACTGGGAGAACCTTTAACCAGGGGACTTAAGACTTGGTCTTAAAGAAAATTAAGTTAATGTTTTTAACACTGATCTCATAAACACCCACATCTTTGTTGTGTTTAACTGAGAAATTTGGAATGCTTCCTGCAGCATGCATCTCATACAGCCTTTGGCATTGTTAGTTTTCCCGAAATTCTAAGCATTCTGCCAACCAAAAAGAAAAAGAAGGAGTTGGCAGTTTCAAGCCCTGCAGAATTTCTTACTGCAGGCCCCTTTCCCTTCCCCACCCTGGGAGTCGGCACAATCCCTCCCAGCTGCAACTGCTGTTCTCCAATGGCTCTCTGTGCTTTCCAGGAAACACTTTGGCTATGATGGGGTTTCTCCTGTTTTCGAGCCTATCGGACACTTGATGCTTCCTTCTTTCCTTCCTCCTCCTGCAACCCACCGCAACCCCTGATACCCTGCAGGCTTTGTAAGTGATGAAGGCTTGTCTTCACCTACTTGTGTTTTGGGGTTTGTGGGAGAACCTTTTCACTGGCTTTGTTGTAGATGTTGTCCCTTAGGTAACCATCTTCTATCCCAAATCTCCCTCTTTCATATCTTTTTTTTAAAACCATGTTTAAAATTGAAGTATAGTTAATTTACAGTGTTGTGTTAGTTTCACATGTACAGCAAAGTGATTCAGTTATTTATATATCTTTATATATATAGATATATTCTTTTCCAGATTCTTTTCCATTATAGGTTATATACAATATTGAATATAGTTCCCTGTGCTATACAGTAGGTCCTTGTTTTCCTCTTTCATATCTTGTGGAAGGGTTCATTACCCAAAGTGTAATTCAAACTCAGAGAGGGTGAGGGCCTTACTTGCCCAGGGTCTCATAGGTTGTAAGCAACAGATCTGAGATTTGAATTTTTTCTCCTTCCATTATTCAAAACTGCATCTCTCATTTAATAACAATAACAATAATATTGTTATGATTAACCTTGGCATTGGATATGTCATTTACTCCCTCTGGGAAAATTATCATTCTTCCTATGTATCCCCTTAATCTTTACCTCTATTTGATGCCTCTTGTTCTCGATCTCCATTTGCTTTTTGGAGAAACATATTTATTTTACTGATCTCATGGGTCACTTCTGTAAAACATTTCTAACCGTTCTCCCACTCCCCAAACTTCTTTCCTTTTAACCCTGTATCCCAGATCTTACATTGCCTTTGGAACACAGGCCTATGACCTGTCTTAGATTCAAATCTTAAAACAAAACAAAACAAAAAGTGAAGTGGTGGTGACCAACACCCCCTCCCTGGGCTCCGTCACTATATTTCCACTTGCCTGCTCGACTTCACACCATCTGCTCCATGAAGAAGGGGTTCTCAGTAGAGTTGTCAGAAGCATTACAAAGCGTTAGCAACAGCTGGCTAAGCATATTTATGCTACAGTAGAAACATGAGGGTTGGATACAATAGCACAATATGGGCTTTTTGCTGGCAAAGAAGAGTAATAGGCAACAGAAGTGGTACATGATGTTTCGGTGCTGGAGACTAGAGTGACCTGGGTATATCTCAAGGGTGGTGTAAACCCAGCTCCAGTCATGGGGAAATAAAAATCAGAGACTGAACAAACAGCAACTCTGGGAAGTCTGGCAGGATGCTTAACTCTGGGGAGTGGGTAAAATGATGAGATGTGAGACACTCAGAAAGGCACTGAACTTCTCTGTGTCTCTGCTTCCTTATCTCCAATACTGATGATAATAGCAGATACCTCACAGGTTTGTGATAAGGATTAAATGAGATAATGAATGTAAAGTTCAGTGTCCAGGAATTATCACTACCATCTTCCTCCTCTTCATCTGTATGTTATATGAGATTGAATATGTCCATTGAAATTGGTGATAATTTGGGAGAAAGTTCTGAAGCAATGAAGAAGAAAAAATGGGTTTTAGCCATTTATCCATTCACCTAAGAAATATTTACCAAGAGCTTCCCACAGGCTAGGCACAGCAGTTCCAGCAGTGAAGATACAGCAGTAAACAAGACAGAAAAGGTCCCTGACCTCATGGATACTTTGTTCTAATTAAGGGAGACAGAAAATAAGCCAAGAATAAAATAAATGAAATATAGGAACAAAAATATCAGAATGTGATATGCATTCTGCAAATAATTAAAACAGGTAGCTCTGAAAATGACTAGGTGGATACTTTAATTTGGGTGAAGTTGAATGATAAGCAAGAGACCATCACGTGAAGATCAGAGGGTAGAGCACCCAGGACAGAAGAGACGGCAGGGCGAAGGCCCTAAGGTAAGGAGGCGCTCCTGTATCTGAAGATGGAGAGGAGGCCAGTATTGAGGCTACAGGTGGGGAGAGAGGGGAGTGATACTTGATGAAGTCAGAGGAGTGGGCAGGGGCCAGGTTCTATAGGGCTTTATAAACCAGGGCGAGGAGTTTGGATTTTATTTTAAATGAGATGGGGCAACCAGAGTAGTTGGTGCTTCATTAGTCTTCCTGCAGTCAACAACTATATAACTGGAAAAATATGTGAAACAGTGACTTTCAGACACTGGATAAAAGGCAGAGCAAAACTTTGATTCCTGAGGGAAGAGAAAACATGAAGTGAGTCTCCTGATCACCTGGTCTGTGTGGATGAGCTTTCTGGAACACGGTGTAGGGAATGAGAGCATGAACGGAGCACGGAAGTTGCACTGAGCTGAGTAGGCAGAGATCAGAGTTTGGGGATGCTAAGGCAGCTGGAGCTTTATAAGGCAGAATACCAGAAAGGAAGGAGCTAAGCAAAGGAGGAATTCCAGGAACGTGTGTAGGAGTCCTCTTAAGTCTTTGACCAAATGTTAAGACACACAGCAAAGGGGACGGCTCTATAAGGTGTGGCTGAGAACAGCTCTTGGGGACCTGTGAGCTGAAAAGAGATTTCAAAGGGTAAACAGTGCCCTGAAGGACAGATTAGACTCTGTATAAGGAAAAAAACAACAGAAGCTAGTTAAACTGGAGCGTAGAGAGAAAAAACGGAAGAGAGACTTAGTGCCTTGTGGGATATTATGATGCCATCTTACATGTGTGTAATTGGTGTAGCAGGAAGAGAAGAGAGATATTTGAGGAAATCATGCTCCCAACGTTTCCAAATTTGATGAAAAATAATAACCCACAGATCCAAGCAGCTCAAAACACTACAAGCAGGAAGAAAATCGTATCCACGCACATGACAGTCAAATTGCCAAAAAATGAAAATAGAGGAAATTTAAAAGCAGCTGAGAGAGAGAGAGACAGAGGCGGAAAGAGAGGGAGAAAGAGAGAGAGAGAGAGTGAGAGAGCCCACTGCAATTTAACAGGTATTTATTGAACATTTTGTGTGCGTTGGGCCATTGTGTGTACTAAGCTATGGTGATAGAATGGTGAAAAGCCAGAACATTTCCCTGTGCTTATGAAGTCTGCTGTTAAAGGAAAGGAAATAGACATTAAGCAGACAATCAAGCAAATAAGTGATGACAATCGTGCTAATGAAGGAGAAGTACTTGACAACATACCTTCCTTAGGGTTAAGGGACCCTGAGGAAGTGACCTTTAATAAGAAGGCTGAAGGTTGGAGAGGAGAAACTGTGAGGACGGGGGGGGAAAGACCAGTTCAGCAGAGAAAATGCAAAGACTCACAGAAGGAAAGAGCAGGATATTTTAAGGGTTGCAAATAAGCCAATGAGGCTGGAGTGGTGAAACAGAGACAGAGACAGAGACAGAGACACAGAGAGAGACAGACAGAAACAGAGAGACAGAGGGAGAGATTAAAAGAGGATGTGGAACTGGGTAGGAGCCAGATTATGAAGGAATTGTATTTCCTATGGGCAGTGAAAGAGTGGGAATCTGATATAAAGCTTTAAGCTCTTTAATACAGTGTATTAAATATACTTTATTAGGGACTTCCCTGGTGGCGCAGTGGTTAAGAATCCACCTGCCAATGCAGGGGACACAGTTTGAGCCCTGGTCCGGGGAGATCCCACATGCCCCGGAGCAACTAAACCCGAGCACCACAACTACTAAGCCTGTGCTCTAGAGCCCGTGAGCCACAACTACTGAGCCCGTGTGCCACAACTACTGAAGCCCGCATGCCTAGAGCCTGTGCTCTGCAACAAGAGAAGCCCCCGCTCACTGTGACTAGAGGAAGCCCGCGTGCAGCGACAAAGACCCAACGCAGCCAAAAATAAATAAATAAATAAATAAATAAATAAATAAATAAATAAATAATACACTTTATTAATACACTGTAATACAGTGTATTTAATACAATGTAAAAAAAATCTCAAAGAACTGATTCCTGGGAGCTTAACTGATTGTTGCAGGCCAAATTAATTCATCCCAAACTTGAAGATTCATGAAGAATCACCATAGAGTACTGAAGTACCGAGGCAAAAGTCCAGCTGGGGACTCTGGTCGAAGCTTCAAGCTAGGGATGGTTTGGGGAAGTCTCAGACCCCATATATCAGGAGGTGAAGGAGCTGCCTAGGAAGCAGACTGCTCTGCCCATTAACACAATATCCCCTATCTTTGATCCAATTACTGAATTATAAAGGGGAGTGTTTAAGATGAATGGAAGTTTTTCACATTAATCACCATCTAATGATGGCAAGGCCTGGGAGATGTCAGGTTTTATTTGATAGATTTATCCTGAAAGTGATATGTACACTGACAGTTGAGGAAATTAATGGTTTGACTTTATGGAGGACTGACAGGATAAACTAACTCTGACAGGCTAAATTAAGGAGAGGCTGTTACAGAATGTAAAATGCCAACTTCATATTTTGAGTGTAATGCTTTAGAGGTTTTTGGTACTGATTTCTAAGCCTTGCACATGTGTTTAAATAAATGAAAATTCAGGAGAGGACACTGCCTTGAAAAGATGATATTATAGCAGAGCAATGAATAAATAATTTACAAGTGGCATCTTCAACCTTGTGCATTAAAAAAAAATAATTTATGAATAGAATCAAATAAAGTACCAATTTTAAGCTTATATTTTCAATTTGTAAATGTAAATTCCTTCAGGCAGAAATTTGCCTCATGTATCTTTGTATTCTTAGTGTCTAGCACACAGAGGAGTATACAGCTGGCCCTCAATAAATGTTAGTTGCAAAACTGTGTGGCATATCAATAAGTATTAGTGATCGACATTAGGTAATTAGCAAACATTTGTCATTTTCTATTTACAAAATACTAGACTATAGCTACTTTTATTTATAAGGATGAATTTCAGTATTCCATGGAAAAAACATACTTCACTAAACTACTGATGTTTAGGATAATTTGGATAAAATGTTTTAATCAGAATGATATGGTATTTTTCAGAGTCAACTGTACGGGACTAACTTAATTTTCAGTTTTTCTGTACAAAAGAGATATACTGTTTCCATTTTTCCCTCTTTTTAATTTTTCCAATATTATTTGCAATGTGATCAATCCATTTCTAAAGAGAAACTTTTGTAGCAAAGATGTGATTCATTGACTGAGTTTGTGTTCCTATCAAATTTTACTCTTTACAGTTTTTGCCAAGGCAAAACTACAGTTTCCTTCTGAGGCCATTATTTGTACTGAATCCAATCCATCCAGCTTAAACTTTATAGATCTGAATTTTGACAAAAATAGGATTTCTATCAATTTTTAGTAAAAAATTTTACCACATGCAGTTGGGACTACTATTTTATTTTGTGCTGATTTTCTTCTTCCAATAATATTCGTTATGAACTGGAGAAAAATCCATCAAAAATTGCAAACAATATTGTAAAATGTAGAGGTATAGACAGATCAGAGTCGGGGTGAGATGGGAGTGGTTAGAATGAATATGAGATGAGACAGGAGATGGGAGAGAGAGAGAGGCAGAGGATAGGGAAATAATAATGCCTTCATCAGATTAAAATGTTTAATTTTTGAGCTCTTATGCTCAGCACCCTCAAATTTTGTTGAGGATAAAGTTAACCCCATATTTTCACTAAGTAAAAATCATATTAATCTGCTAAGAAATTTCATAAATGCTGAATCATAACCTGTTTGCAAAATTTAATAATGGCTTCTTTCTTGAACAAGGCCCCTCTTCTGAAGCTCATCTTCTAAACATTAATACCCCAAGCACATTTCAGAGGCAAGGACCTGGCCCTGAAATGCAGGAGCCACTTATCTGAGGTTGGAGACAGAGCTTGAGAGTCCTCGTGTACCACCTTCTGTTCTTATCCAGGAAGGTACTCATTTCTTGGGATATTGTCATGACGCAGTACCTTTTCCATATATTTTTTACTACAGACTTCTTTTTAGTGAAATGTCTATTCAAATCACTTGCATAATTTTATAGTGGGTTATCTGTCTTTTTTATTAATTTGTAGGTGTTCTTTATATTTTTGGACATTAGTCTTTTGCTTATCACATGTGTTGTAAATATCATCTCCCAAGCTGTGGCTTGTCTTTCTACTTTCTTTATATGGTATTTTTTGAGGAACAGAACTTCTTAATTTTAATATACTCAAACTTAGCCCTTTTCTTTTGTAGATTCTTCTGTAAAAAAACACTTTCCTACTCCAAAGTCATGAAATTATTTTTCTATAATACATTCTAAAAGCTTTATTGTTCTGCCTTTCACATTTAGGATTTTAATCTTCTTAGAATCAATCTTGCATGTATGTTATTTGGGAGAGGTCCAATTTTGATTTTTTCTTTTTTGTAACTCAATTTTTCTAAGTCCATTTACTGAAAAGACCATCTTTTCTTTGCTGATTTTCACTGATTTGTGATGCCACCTCTGTCATCCATCATTTCTGTATCTAGATCTCACTTTTGTGCTCTTCATTCCTCTCGCATCTCAGAACTATCTTCTGTCCCCATCTTTCTCCCTGAAGTAAATTCTTCAAAATTTCCACTGATGGCAAAGAATATCAATTTCTGCTTGTCTAAAAATGTCTTTATTTTATCCTCATTTTTGGAAGATCTTTTCGCTAGGTATGGAGTCCTAACTAAGATGGCAATTGTCTTATCTCAGATAGTAAATAATTAATAATAAATCACTGCATTCCTATGTACTTTGGCTTCCACTGTTGTTGTTGAGAAGGAAGCTGTCAATCTCATTGTTGCTCCTTTGCCCGCGACCAGTTGTTCTCCTCTCTGGTTGCTTCTAAGATTTTCTCTTTGTCTCTGACGTTCTGTGGTTTCACTGTAAGTCTAGGTGTACTTTGTTGTTGTTGTTGTTAGTTATCTTGCTTGAGATTTATGGGGATTCTTCAACACACAGTACATTTTATAAGAAAGAAGTAAAATGTTTTCATCCCCTCTTATCTCCTCTTTTTAGAATGGGAAGGACTTGAGCACATGTGTATATATGCAGGAGAAAGGATCAGAGATGGAGAAAGTGAAGACACAGAAAAGAGGTTAACCACCGATGGACTGAGGTCCCTAAGGGAGAGAAAAGGGTGGGCCCATTTCACGGTAGGCTGCCTCAGTTGTAGGAGGCAGGATGGGTGTGGATGTTGCTGAGGAGTGAGCAGAAAGGTAATGGGGTTTTACTTGATGGATTCTACTTTGTGAAGGAGATGGATCATTCAGCATCTACTGTGTTAGGTGCCAGGAACACAGTGGTGAACAAAACACACAAACTCCTTGCCTTTATGGAGCTTGCATCCCAAGGGGAGAAACAGACACTATGTAAATAACAAATAAAAAAACAAAATAATCACCACTTGTGAAAGTGCTATGAAGGAAACATACAGTATACTGTAATAAGAATCGGGTGGCTAAGTTTGGCATTTGGGCATTTTTGCGTGGTGACTTTTAAGCTGAGATCTAGAAGACAAGAAGCCAGATGTCCTGGAAGAAACTTCCAGGAATAGGGAAAGGCAGGCACAAAGTCTGAGGTGGGAGAGAGCCTTGCACGTCTTAGGAATTTTCAGAAGGTTAAAATGGTTAAAGTAGAGCAAGGTAGAAGAAAGAATGGGGAAGGCAAGGCTAAAGAGGTACCCAGGGATAAAGCAATCTGGGACTTTGTATTTTTGTCCCTGTTAAATGAGTAATCATTAAAGGTTTTTTTAAGCCAAAAAGTGACTTGATATGACTGTCCTTCCCAAACTGGATCATCTCTTTACTGCTCCCATTCCACTCTGGCCCAAGGAAGTCTCATTATTAATCTAGTACATAGGCTTCTCTATACATGCATCATATATTCAATATATGTGTATATATTAATGTATATATGTATATATATTTATGCACAAATTATGTACACATATATATTTATGTATGTGATACATATTTGTATATATTATAAACACATACATTTATACATACCTGTATAAGGTATTCCTTATTGTTTTCAAAGCACGGTATCATGAAATTCAACTGATATTTTACATATAACTTTTGCTGCATCTTGGTCTTCTTTTTCAATAAATACCTCATGAAAGCTTCATCAAAACTTCCCTATGTCAATTAATATAGCTATCATTCTTTCTTTTTAACAGCTCCAATATATTAAGCATTCCCCTATCATATGACGACTTTGTTTCCTGTTTTTGGGCTATTTCAAACAATGTTGAAATAAGCAATCTTATACATATATCCTTATATATTCATTCTGATATTTCTACAGGATATGTTCTCAGGAGTAGAATTGGTTGAGCAAATATATATGTACTTTTTACTTGAAGATGTTTTTTGAAAGTTCTTATTAGTTAACATTTCTACCAATAATATATGAGAGTACCCTTTTCCTGGGTAAAGGTACCCCATTATGTTGCTCTTTTCTTCCTGTCTGATGAATATATGTAGATATATACACACGTATACATATGTGTGTGCATATATAAACTTTGGTACTTTATAGTGAGTTGAGCATCTTTTATCCATCTGCTTACTATTTAGACTTTCTCTTTGAACTGTCTGTTCCTTTGCCCATTTTATTAATATGTTATTTGTCCTCTTCTTGACATTTTGTAAGATCTCTTTATTATAGTAAGGATATTAACTGTCTGATCTCTACATTGTAAATATTTTTTCAATTTTTTTTTGTTTTTAATGACTTTATGTTCTATTTCACCAAACCAAAATATTATTTTTTATATAGCCAAAAATATTTGTTGTTTTTAGCTTCTAGACTTAGTATTGGCTAAGAAGCTCTCTCTTAACCCCTCAATTGTACATGAAGTATTATTTTTTTCTAAGACTATTATTGTTTTTTCTTAAAGCATTTAAATCTTTAAGCCACCTGTAGTTTATTTTTGTATTCTTAATAAGTTTCTTCTAGATCAATAATCAATTGGCCAATTCAATCCCCTTAGTGGATGCATCATCTTTGTCATATGTTAATTTTTCAAACATGCTGACGTCTATTTCTGGAATCTTTATTGTGTTCCACTGATTTTTTTTTTTTTTTGTCGTTATGTTACACTGATCCATTTATGTATTGATTTGATCACAGTGGCTTTACATTCTAATATATCTTGTTCTATCCCTTCTTGACCCTTTGTCTAAGATCAAGTTTCTAATATATCTTATTCTATTTTAAAGTATGCTCTAATATCTAGTGAGGCAAGTTCCCCACAGGACTCTTGTTATTCATACTTTTCATAACTACACTATACTTGGGGATTTATCCTTTTATTCAAACACTGAAATTTTTTCTTCAATTCCCAGCCCACTTCCCTCAGAAAAAAAACTATTGGTACTCTAATTGGAATATTAAATTTATAAATTAATTTGAAAAATTAATTATAGAAATATTTTCTTATCTAAGAACTTGGTATGTTTTCTTTTTTACTCAGGTCTTATTTTGTATTCTTCAACAAGATTTTACAGTTTTAATCATGTAATTCCTGGGTCTTTTTTGTTGAATTCATTATTAAATATTTATAATTTGTGTTATCTTTGTGAAATTATTCCCTCATTTCCATTTCTAGGCATTTATTGCTATAATTGGGGCAATTTTAGAATATTTATCTTACTTCAGGCACCTGAACAAATGATATCATTAGCTCTACTAAAAGTTTCTTAGGAATGTGTTTGAACCAAGCTGTGTTATCCCGGGCAGGCGAGAGAATGATGAGTAAGAAGTTTGTACAGGGAGAGGAGAAGATGGCGGAAGAGTAAGATGCGGAGATCACCTTCCTCCTCACAGATACATCAGAAATACATCTACACGTGGAAGTGCTCTTATAGAACACTCACTGAACGCTGGCAGAAGACGTCAGACCTCCCAAAAGGCGAGAAACTCCCCACGTACCTGCGTACGGCAAAACGAAAAAGAAACAACAGAGACAAAAGAATAGGGACGGGACCTGCACCAGTGGGAGGGAGCTGTGAAGGAGGAAAGGTTTCCACACACTAGGAAGCCCCTTCACTGGCGGAGACAGGGGGTGGGTGGGAGGGAAGCTTCAGAGCCAAGGAGGAGAGCGCAGCCACAGGGGTGCGGAGGGCAAAGCAGAGAGATTCCCGCACGGAGGATCGGCGCCGAGGAGCACTCACCAGCCCGAGAGGCTTGTCTGCTCACCCGCCGGGGCGGGCGGGGGCTGGGAGCTGAGGCTCGGGCTTCGGTCAGATCACAGGGAGAGGACTGGGGTTGGCGGCGTGAACACAGCCGGAAGGGGCTAGTGTGCCACGGCTAGCCGGGAGGGAGTCTGGGAAAAGGTCTGGAGCTGCCGAACAGGCAAGAGACTTTTTCTTGCCTCTTCGTTTCCTGGTGCACGAGGAGAGGGGATTCAGAGCGCCGCCTAAACGAGCTCCAGAGATGGGCGCGAGCTGCGGCTATCAACGCAGACCCCAGAGACGGGCATGAAACGCTAAGGCTGCTGCTGCCGCCACCAAGAAGCCTGTCACTATCCACACCGCCCCTCCCGGGAGCCAGTGCAGCCCGCCACTGCCAGGGTCCCGTCATCCAGGGACAACTCCCCCGGGAGAACGCACGGCGCGCCTCAGGCTGGTGCAACGTCATGCTGGCCTCTGCTGCTGCAGGCTCGCCCTGCATCCGTACCCCTCCCTCCCCCGGCCTGAGTGAGCCAGAGCCCCCGAAACAGCTGCTCCTTTAACCCCGTCCTGTGTGAACGAAGAACAGACGCCCTCAGGCGGCCTACACGCAGAGGCGGGTCCAAATCCAAAGCTGAACCCCGGAAGCTGTGCGAACAAAGAAGAGAAAGGGAAGTCTCTCCCAGCAGCCTCAGAAGCAGCGGATTAAAGCTCCACTAACAACTTGATGTACCTGCATCTGTGGAATAACTGAATAGACAACGAATCATCCCAAATTGAGGAGGTGGACTTTGGGAGCAAGATATTATTTTTTCCCCTTTTCCTCTTTTTGTGAGTGTGTATATGTATGCTTCTGTGTGAGATTTTGTCTGTATAGCTTTGCTTTCACCACTGGTCCTAGGGTTCTGTCTGTCCCTTTTTTGTTTGTTTGTTTTGTTTTTGTTTTTTTTACTTTAAAATTTTCTTTCTTTCTTTCTTAAGAATTATTTTTTATTTTTTTATTTTAATAACTTTTTATTGTATCTTACTTTATTTTATTTTATTTTATCCTCTTTCTTTCTTTCTATTTTTTCTCCCTTTTATTCTGAGCCGTGTGGATGAAAGTCTCTTGGTGCTCCAGCCAGGCATCAGGGCTGTGCCACTGAGGTGGGAGAGCCAACTTCAGGACACTGGTCCACCAGAGACCTCCCAGCTCCACATAATACCAAACGGCGAAAATCTCTCAGAGATCTCCATCTCAACACCAAGACCCAGCTTCACTCAACAACCAGCAAGCTACAGTGCTGGACACCCTATGCCAAACAACTAGCAAGACAGGAACACAGCCCCATCCATTAGCAGAGAGGCTGCCTAAAATCATAATAAGGCCACAGACACCCCCAAAACACACCACCAGACGTGGACGTGCCCACCAGAAAGACAAGATCCAGCCTCATCCACCAGAACACAGGCACTAGTCCCCTCCACCAGGAAGCCTACACAACCCACTGAACCAACCTTAGCCACTGGGGACAGACACCAAAAACAACAGGAACTACGAACCTGCAGCCTGCGAAAAGGAGACCCCAAACACAGTAAGATAAGCAAAATGAGAAGACAGAAAAACACACAGCAGATGAAGGAGCAAGGTGAAAACACACCAGACCTAACAAATGAAGAGGAAATAGGCAGTCTATCTGAAAAAGAATTCAGAATAATAATAGTAAAGATGATCCAAAATCTTGGAAATAGAATAGACAAAATGCAAGAAACATTTAACAAGGACGTAGAATAAAGAGGGACCAAGCAATGATGAAAAACACAATAAATGAAATTAAAAATACTCTAGACGGGATCAACAGCAGAATAACTGAGGCAGAAGAACAGATAATTGACCTGGAAGATAAAATAGTGGAAATAACTACAGCAGAGCAGAATAAAGAAAAAAGAATGAAAAGAACTGAGGACAGTCCCAGAGACCTCTGGGACAACATTAAACGCACCAACATTCGAATTATAGGGGTCCCAGAAGAAGAAGAGAAAAAGAAAGGGACTGAGAAAATATTTGAAGAGATTATAGTTGAAAACTTCCCTAATATAGGAAAGGAAATAGTTAATCAAGTCCAGGAAGCACAGAGAGTCCCATACAGGATAAATCCAAGGAGAAACACGCCAAGACTCATTTAATCAAACTATCAAAAATTAAATATAAAGAAAACATATTAAAAGCAGCAAGGGAAAAACAACAAAAAACACACAAGGGAATCCCCATAAGGTTAACAGCTGATCTTTCAGCAGAAACTCTGCAAGCCAGAAGGGAGTGGCAGGACATATTTAAAGTGATGAAGGAGAAAAACCTACAACCAAGATTACTCTACCCAGCAAAGATCTCATTCAGATTTGATGGAGAAATTAAAACCTTTACAGACAAGCAAAAGCTGAGAGGGTTCACCACCACCAAACCAGCTTTACAACAAATGCTAAAGGAACTTCTCTAGGCAGGAAACACAAGAGAAGTAAAACACCTACAATAATAAACCCAAAACATTTAAGAAAATGGGAATAGGAACATACATTTTGATAATTACCTTAAATGTAAATGGATTAAATGCTCCCACCAAAAGACACAGACTGGCTGAATGGATACAAAAACATGACCTGTATATATGCTGTCTACAAGAGACCCACTTCAGACCTAGGGACACATACAGACTGAAAGTGAGGGGATGGAAAAAGATATTCCATGCAAATGGAAATCAAAAGAAAGCTGGAGTAGCAATTCTCTTATCAGACAAAATAGACTTTAAAATAAAGACTATTACAAGAGACAAAGAAGGACACTATATAATGATCAAGGGACCGATCCAAGAAGGTATAACAATTGTAAATATTTATGCACCCAACATAGGAGCACCTCAATACATTAGGCAAATGCTAACAGCCATAAAAGGAGAAATCGACAGTAACACTGTCATAGTAGGGGACTTTAATACCCCACTTTCTCCAATGGACAGATCATCCAAAATGAAAATAAATAAGGAAACACAAGCTTTAAATGATACATTAAACAAGATGGACTTAATTGATATTTATAGGACATTCCACCCCAAAACAACAGAATACACATTTTTCTCAAGTGCTCATGGAACATTCTCCAGGATAGTTCATATCTTGGGTCACAAATCAAGCCTTGGTAAATTTAAGAAAATTGAAATTGTATCAAGTACCTTTTCCGACCACAACACTATGAGACTAGATATCAATTACAGGAAAAGATCTGTAAAAAATACAAACACATGGAGGCTACAGAATACACTACTTAATAACGAAGTGATCACTGAAGAAATCAAAGGGGAAATCAAAAAATACCTAGAAACAAATGACAATGGAGACACGACGACCCAAAACCTATGTGATGCAGCAAAAGCAGTTCTAAGAGGGAAGTTTATAGCAATACAAGCCTACCTCAAGAAACAGGAAACATCTCCAATAAACAACCTAACCTTGCACCTAAAGCAATTAGAGAAAGAAGAACAAAAATACCCCAAAGTTAGCAGAAGGAAAGAAATCATAAAGATCAGACCAGAAATAAATGAAAAAGAAATGAAGGAAAGAATAGCAAAGATCAATAAAAATAAAAGCTGGTTCTTTGAGAAGATAAACAAAATTGATAAACCATTAGCCAGACTCATCAAGAAAAAAAGAGAGAAGACTCAAATCAATAGAATTAGAAATGAAAAAGGAGAAGTAACCACTGACACTGCAGAAATACAAAAGGTCAGGAGAGATTACTACAAGCAACTCTATGCCAATAAAATGGACAACCTGGAAGAAATGGACACGTTCTTAGAAATGCACAACCTGCCGAGACTGAACCAGGAAGAAATAGAAAATATGAACAGACCAATCACAAGCACTGAAATTGAAACTGTGATTAAAAACCTTCCAACAAACAAAAGCCCAGGACCAGATGGCTTCACAGGTGAATTCTATCAAACATTTAGAGAAGAGCTAACACCTATCCTTCTCAAACTCTTCCAAAATATTGCAGAGGGAGGAACACTCCCAAATTCATTCTACGACGCCACCGTCACCCTGATACCAAAACCAGACAAAGATGTCACAAAGAAAGAAAACTACAGGCCAATATCACTGATGAACATAGATGCAAAAATCCTCAACAAAATACTAGCAAACAGAATCCAACAGCACATTAAAAGGATCATACACCATGATCAAGTGGGGTTTATCCCAGGAATGCAAGGATTCTTCAATATACGCAAATCAATCAACGTGATACACCATATTAACAAATTGAAGGAGAAAAACCATATGATCATCTCAATAGATGCAGAGAACGCTTTCAACAAAATTCAACACCCATTTATGATAAAAGCCCTGCAGAAAGTAGGCATAGACGGAACTTTCCTCAACATACTAAAGGCCATATATGAGAAACCCACAACCAACATTGTCCTCCATGGTGAAAAACTGAAACCATTTCCACTAAGATCAGGAACAAGACAAGGTTGCCCACTCTCACCACTATTATTCAACATAGTTTTGGAAGTGTTAGCCACAGCAATCAGAGAAGACAAAGAAATAAAAGGAATCCAAATCGGAAAAGAAGAAGTAAAGCTGTCACTGTTTGCAGATGACATGGTACTATACATAGAGAATCCTAAAGATGCTACCAGAAGACTACTAGAGCTAATCAATGAATTTGGTAAAGTAGCAGGATACAAAATTAATGCACAGAAATCTCTTGCATTCCTATACACTAATGATGTAAAATCTGAAAGTGAAATTAAGAAAACACTCCCATTTACCATTGCAACAAAAAGAATAAAATATCTAGGAATAAACCTACCTAAGGAGACAAAAGACCTGTATGCAGAAAATTATAAGACACTGATGAAAGAAATTAAAGATGATACAAATAGATGGAGAGATATACCATGTTCTTGGATTGGAAGAATCAACATTGTGAAAATGACTCTACTACCCAAAGCAATCTACAGATTCAATGCAATCCCTAGCAAACTACCAATGGCATTTTTCACAGAACTAGAACAAAAAATTTCACAATTTGTATGGAAACACAAAAGACCCCGAATAGCCAAATCAATCTTGAGAATGAAAAACGGAGCTGGAGGAATCAGGCTCCTTGACTTCAGACTATACTACAAAGCTACAGTAATCAAGACAGTATGGTACTGGCACAAAAACAGAAACATAAATCAATGGAACAGGATAGAAAGCCCAGAGGTAAACCCACGCACATATGGTCAACTTATCTTTGAAAAAGGAGGCAAGCATGTACAGTGGAGAAAAGACAGCCTCTTCAGTAAGTGGTGCTGGGAAAACTGGACAGGTACATGTAAAATATGAAATTAGAACACTCCCTAACACCATACACAAAAATAAACTCAAAATGGATTAAAGACTTATATGTAAGGCCAGACACTATAAAACTCTTAGAGGAAAACATAGGCAGAACACTATGACATAAATCACAGCAAAATTTTTTTTGACCCACCTCCTAGAGAAATGGAAATAAAAACAAAAATAAACAACTGGAACCTAATGAAACTTAAAAGCTTTTGCACAGCAACGGAGAACCTAAACAAGATGAAAAGACAACCCTCAGAATGGGAGAAAATATTTGCAAATGAAGCACTGACAAAGCATTAATCTCCAAAATTTACAAGCAGCTCATGCAGCTCAATATCAAAAATACAAACAACCCAATCCAAAAATGGGCAGAAGAACTCAATAGACATTTCTGCAAGGAAGATATACAGATTGCCAACAAACACATGGAAGGATGCTCAACATCACTAATCATTAGAGAAATGCAAATCAAATGAAATATCATCTCACACCAGTCAGAATGGCCACCATCAAAAAATCTACAAACAATAAATGCTGGAGAGGGTGTGGAGAAAAGGGAACACTCTTGCACTGTTGGTGGGAATGTAAATTGATACATCCACTATGGAGAACAGTATGGAGGTTCCTTAAAAAACTAAAAATAGAACTACCATACGACCCAGCAATCCCACTACTAGGCATATACCCTGAGAAAACCATAATTCAAAAAGAGTCATGTACCAAAATGTTCATTGCAGCTCTATTTACAATAGCCAGGACATGGAAGCAACCTAAGTGTCCATCATCGGATGAATGGATAAAGAAGATGTGGCACATATATACAATGGCATATTACTCAGCCATAAAAAGCAACGAAATGGAGTTATTTGTAGTGAGGTGGATGGAGTTAGAGTCTGTCATACAGAGTGAAGTAAGTCAGAAAGAGAAAAACAGATACAGTATGCTAACACATATATATGGAATCTAAGGGAGAAAAAAAAAAGGGTCATGAAGAACCTAGTGGCAAGACGGGAATAAAGACACAGACCTACTAGAGAATGGACTTGAGGATACGGGCAGGGGGAAGGGTAAGATGTGACAAAGTGAGAGAGTGGCATGGACATATATACACGACCAAACGTAAAACAGATAGCTAGTGGGAAGCAACTGCACAGCAGAGGGAGATCAGCTCTGTGTTTTGTGACCACCTAGAGAGGTGGGATAGGGAGGGTGGGAGGGAGGGAGATGCAAGAGGGAAGAGATATGGGGATATATGTATAGGTATAGCTGATTCACTTTGTTATAAAGCAGAAACTAACACACCATTGTAAAGCAATTATATTCCAATAAAGATGTTAAAAAAAAAAAGTTTGTACAGGCCTGATTATACTGGGTGCTATGCTCTAGCAATTATTTTGGGAAGGATAAACCCTGAGAAGCATCCCAATCGAGGTCTGATGGTTTCCACCCTAAGTACAGGTCCAGCCACAGGCTGCTCAGCTCCAGGCTTGTGTATAAAAGACTGAGCCTGGACGATGACACTTCCAAAAAGGCTCAAGTGTCCTCACCCACTCTGATGCTATCATCTGCGGCTGCATACCTGTTGGAGAGGGTTGTGAGGGTCAGGGAGCTTCCAGCATCTTCAGAGGATGTTGCTGCTGCTTCTGCTTCTGCTTCTTGGTATCCTGGCTGTGCTGTCTTTCTTCTGTTTCCTTCAGAACCTTGATTGAATTACCCAAGAGTTGCTGGTCCTTGTTCATGTGTGCCTGCTCTAATTTGTCAATTGATTTCGTATGAGATCACATAAGGTTATCTTAAATATTGACTTTTTCATTATTCGTGTCCCTCTTATCTCATCTAGGACATTCAACCTTAAATTCCTCGAGTTCTCACTTTAATATTGCCGCTCCTGCTTTCTTTCTCTTTGTATCGACCTAGTATCTCTATACCTGATACCTTACTTTCAACCGTTCCTTACGAATTGGCTAAATATTTGTTACTGGTGATTTTATCCAATTTATAACCAAATCTGATAATTCGGTCTCCTAAATTAATTTTGAATCCATTCACTCCTTCCCACCTCCACCTTTGCCCTGCCCCCCAACCCCCCAGCCCAAGCTATCACTGTCGCTCACCTGGATGCCTGCAGTGTCGTAGCCTCGTAACCAGTCTGCCCTGTTCCCCTTGCCCAGCCCCTCCATAAAATACCTTCTCCTCACTGCAGGCAAAATGACCCTTCAACATGCAGCTCTGATCCCGTCTTGCCTCCTACCTCCTCTTCCCCACTTTTCACATGTTCAAGGACTTCCCCCTGGCTTTAGGATAAATACCAAACTCCTTGACACGGCCCTGCATCTGCCAAACCCTAATGCCTAGAGCTTCTCGGTTACCGACCACAGGCAGTGTAGACAGGGGATCAAGCCTGGTCCTGGGTGGGGAATGTGAGCAGAGACCCCCTTGTAAAGTCCTGACCACAACGATCTATAAACCCAAGGCAAGAGTGACCTAGAAAAATTCCACTGAACAAAGGCAGAGAGAGAAATATTTCTGTCTCAGCCATGGCTCTGGGTGAAGGAGGGATAAAGAGGTCTTTTGAGAACTCGTGACCACAGGCTGACCAGCAGGCTGCTTCCAGATCCAAATTCACGCTAGTGGCTTGGTTGAAAAAACTGCAAAGTGAGATCTTGAAATGGATTTGAATCCTCAGGTGTCTGACAGAAACAAACAGAAATCCTTTCAGGAGAAATGCACTTGCAACTCCTCTAAGAATCCCCCCAAATTCAGTTCCAGTGAAGATAATGTCACAGTAAAAATACAAAGAAACAAGACTTCAGGAGCCAAATCAGCAGAAGCAATAAAAAAATTCAAATCAGACCTCAAAGAATGAAAACATTAGAATTGCTGGAGAATTAACAGGGATAACTCTCACAGACATTATTTTAAATGAAAAGAGCAAGTTACAGAATGTTTACAGTTTGATACTCTATACAGAGTTTTTTTAAAAAAGGAAAACTACACAAAGATATGTTTAATATGTTAAAAGACATAAAGAATGTTTAAAGAAGTAAAATTAAAATTAAAAACTACATATACAGAAGCTCTCAAACAATTAAGAAAACACCAGGTCTATTTTACGGATTTGCTTTACCAAACTGTAGAGGAACAGATAATTTCCAATCTTGTACAAACTCTTCCCAACAACAACAAAAAAGGGAGTCTCCTCCACCAGCATTATTCTAAGAGACTACAATAGCTTTGATATTGAAAACTAGACAAAGACAAAGAGAGAAAGGAAAGTTACAGGCCAATCTGCCTCCTAATCACACATGTAATAATCCTTAGTAAAATATTAGCCAACCAAAACCTGTGATGCATGAAAAGACAATCCATCATGACCAGGTAGAGTTTACTCTAGAAATGCAAGGGTAATTTCACATTACAAAACCTATTAATGCTCTTCACCATATTAACAGAGTCAAGAAAAATAATATGATCATGCCAGGAAATGAACTGGTAACTGGTAAGCACTGTGTCTCACTCATGGCATCTGCTATGTATTTGTTAAATAAAATTGACAGACACAGAAAGAAGCATTCAATTATATTCAAAAACATTCAGGATTTTAAAAAATTTAACACCTAGGACTGAAGGAAATGTAACACCTAGGACTGAAGGAAATTTCCATAACATATAGGGTATCTATCATAGATGTGTTTTCCATTTGACGTTATTTAGTAAAACAGAAGATGTATTCACCCTAATATCCAGAAAATCCACTTTTAGGTATATACTTAAGTATATATGCCATGATCATGTATAAGAATGGTCAAAGCAGCACTGTTTTTAAAACAAAAATCTGGAGACAATTCAAATGTCCATCCAGAGAACAAATAACTAAATTTTGGTATAGTTATACGACAAAATATTACACAGCAGTAAAAAAAAGATACGGCATGAATTGATATGGACAGCTATCAGAAACATATGATAAAATGCAAAGAGAAGGTGTTATGAGCTGAAGTGAATCGTGTCCTCCCAAAATTCCTATGAACTTCTGACCCACAGTACCTTGAAATGTGACCATATTTGGACGTCGGAACTTTTAAAAAGTAATTAAAATAGAATGAGGTCGTATGGGTGGACCCTAATCCGATATGACTGCTGTCTCTAAAAGAATAGATTAGGACAGAGGCAACTCGCAGATCAAGAGGTGACCGTGTGAGGGCACAGCGAGAAGGTACCATCTGCAAGCCAAGGAGAGAGGCCTTAGGAGGAACACATCTGCTGCTGGCACCTTGATCTTGGACTTCCAGCCTCCAGAGCTGTGAGAAAATTAGTTTATGTTAGTTCAGCCACCCGGGCTTAACTAGGGTATTTTTAATGATAACCCTAACAAAGTAATACAGAAAGTTACAGAATATTTAGAGTTTGATACTCTTTTTCTAAAACAACGTTATTTTCTCTGTCTTTTTATTGAAGTATAGTTGATGTGCAATATCATTTTCAGGTGTACAATACAGTGACACAACATTTTTATACATCATACTCCATTTAAAGTCATCCCAAAATAATGGCTGTATTTCCCTGTGCTGTACAGTCCATCCCTGTAGCCTATCCATCCTATACACAGTAGTTTGTACCTCTCAAACCCCTACCCCCATCCTGCCTCTCCCCTGCGTCCTCTCCCCACCGGTAACCACCAGTCTAGTCTCTATACCTGTTGAGTCTGTTCTTATTTTGTTATATTCACTCATTTGTTTCACTTTTCAGATTCCATATCTAAGTGATAACATACAGTAGTTGCGCTTTTCTGACTTTTAAGTTAGAGTCTGATGTTCTTGATAAAGTTAAAAGAAAGAGAAAATCAACCTCATATTACTGAAGGATTCATACCTATATGACACAACTGTAAAGAGAGTAAGGGAATGAGAGTAGGATTCTGCCAACCACGCCAGTTCCTCCTTGACACCCTGGTGGCCAGGGCGTGCAGGCACAGTCACATGGGGCAGTGAATACGTGGAGTCCTGTGTGTCACACCCTTTCCAGAATCACATCTGCCCAGCCCTCCTTCAATGCTGTCTCCCGACCCTCGATCAGCCCGCGGAGAAAGCCCCCACACTGCTTCTCCCCCTCAGGATCCCCGGAGTCTGCAGGCTCCGGCACACCCAGCGGTCAGCAAGCCCCACAGCCGCCCGACTCCGGGAAGGAGGCACGTTGGTGCTGGGAGGGAGCACCAGCTGGCTGTGTGCAGGTGCCTCCTCCTTCCAGGGTGATTTTAAGAGCTCACCGTGACCGCTCATCATCACACACGCGTCCGGCAAGCACTTTTGGAATGCCTCCTCTCTGCTGGGCAATATGCTCCAAGCAAGGGGTACGGTGGGACGCGGGGTGGGGGGGACCCCAAGCAGGTATGCGCCATGTCCTCATGGGACTCAAGAGTCCAGAGGGGAAACAGAGCTCATCCAGTAACCACACAAGGAATTGGAGCAGGGCAGCTGTGTCGAGTGCTGCAGGGAGGAGGCGGGGGGGTCCCATGCCATGAGGACACATAGTGGGGATCTGAGAGGGTCAGGGAGGTCAGGAGAGAGAAACTTCCCTGAAGGCACAGTTCTTGAGCAGAGATTTTCAGGATGAGTTGGAGGCTTAATTAGCAGAAGAGGGTGGGGAAGGAGGCAAGGGCTCCCAGGCAGAATGAATGCCCTGTGCAAATACCCTGGGCAGGAGTGAACACGGAACGGACGAGAGCCCACGGGAGTTTCACATGCGGAGCGCAGCGTGAAAGACAGGGCGGAGCATGCGTGGTGAGGCTGCAGAGGGCGATGGGTCTGAAACGTGCAGGGCCGTGTCAAGGAGTTTGGTATTTATCCTGAAGCCAGGGGGAAGTCCTTGAACATGTGAAAAGTGGGGAAGGGGAGGTAGGAGGTAAGACGGGATCAGATCTGCATGTTGAAGGGTCATTTTGCCTGCAGTGAGGAGAAGATATTTTATGGAGGGGCTGGGCAAAGGGAACAGGGCGGACTGGTTAAGAGGCTACAACACTGCAGGCATCCAGGTGAGTGACAGTGAGAGCTTGGGCTGGGGGGTTGGGGGGCGGGGCAAAGGTGGAGGTGGGGAGGAGTGAATGGATTCAAAATTGACTTAGGAGACCAAACTGATAGGGCTTAGTTACAAATTGCATAAAATCATAGCTAACAGTTGGGGAATGTTGTTTTAATGTGTCAGGTACCATTCTAGCACTTTACATATATTATCTCAATTAGTCCTCATAGCGCCAGGAGGTAGGTTTTTATTACAAAACCAGTTTCACAGGTGAGGAAGCAGAGGCACAGAGAGCTTAAGACATTTGGCCAGGCTGGGAAGGGGTCTCCTCATTTTGAATTGAATTGGATATACAGACAAGGGGAGAGGACAAGGGAGAGAGGTGTTAAGGGTGACTCCTAGGTTCTGGCAGGTACTACTGGGTGGATTAAGGGGCCATTCTCTGGGCTTAGGAGCCTTGAAGGAGATCTAGGTTTGGGGAAGGAATTGAATTTTGTTTAGTTTTGAACATGATACATTTAAGACAACTATGAGACATCTAAGAGATGTCAGGGAGCCAGCTGAATAGACAAGTCTGGAGCTCAAAGGAGATTTCCAGGCTTATAGACATAAATATGTGAGTTATTAACATAGCTGATGTGTGGGCACTAATGAGATCATGGGGAGTAGGGTGGGGAAGAGGAGGAGAGGGTTAGGATAGAGCCTTGGGTAGTGCTAATATTTAATGGCCAGGGAAAGAGATGATCCTGAAAAGCAGACAGTCAAGAAGTGGGCCAAACAGTTATAAGAAAACCAGGAGATTGATATATCTTGGAAATCCAAGGGGAAAAAATTCAAAAACAAGGAAGTGGTTAATAGTGTTGAATGCAGCTAAGAGGTGAATTAAGATGAAGATGGATAAATGGTGAAGTCTGGACGTAGGGAATGGAGGGGAAGGTAGAGGGTAGAGAGGACTGACAATAAGACATTAGGAGACTGTGGGTGTGCGTGTGGTCCAGGTGTGGGATGATGGTGGCTCGGATAAGGTGGTGACTTTATCCACTTTAGTGATGAAGAGGAGAGGCTGGGTTTGAGGGAGATGTATTTTGAGATAGAATAGGTAAGACCTGCTGATGGATGGGAATCAAGGATGGTTTCTAGGTTTCAAGCTAGTGTAACTGGGTGGATGGTGTTGCCATTTACTATGATGGGGAAAGAGATGAGGAGGAATAGACTTGAAGGTAAAAATCAAGTTCTGTTTAGGCCATGCCACATTTGAGATATCCATGGGATATTCAATGGATGTATCAGGTGAGTAGTTTGGAGTATGGACAAGAGGTCATGGCAAGAGGTATATATTCTAGAATTTTCACCATCAAGATGGTATTTCAAACACTGGGCTGGAAAAGAACAAAACAGCCCTAGAAACAATAAACATGGCTACCTACTGAAAATGAGAGGCAAGGTGGTGAAGTAGGGGCTCAAAGAGTACTGATGGCTTGTCAAAGTGGTGGGAGAATTAACTGATGAGGGATCCATGAGGAATTTCATGACCTGGAACAAGGCAAAGACTTCCTTTCAGTGGTGCCTGTACGCAGAGCTGTGTCATTTTCTCTACTGGACTCAGCAGTCTGGAGCTAAGCTGGAGACCTTAGTCTTTTTGGCTCCAACGTTTTCCCTACCTCTTGCATCTGTTTTCTTGATTTCCCACACCCCAAGTTGCAGGCTTGGATCCTACACAGAATGACCGGGAAGAACCAGGTGAAAGGTGAAATCTACATGACCTGCAGCATTGCCAAAGGCTCAGATCTTCCCACCTTAAGGATGTTGGCACAGGTGTGAGTCAAGCCTGAGCTTACGGTCCCCCTTGGGACAACTAGATTTGAGTAGATTTCTTCAACCCTAACAGCCAATCCTGCGTTTCTCCCCCACGGTCATCTTTCCATGTTGCCAGAGCCCTAATTCCTGAATTCATGATTCATGGCAGGCCCACCTAACTCAGGACTTTCATTACCTCTCCTATAGGCTGTGTCGAGTCTCATAATTGGGTTTCCTGCTTCTTGTTCCTTCCCTCTCCACTTTGTCTTCTGGTTACCAGCTTCATCTTTTTGAATCATGGCTCTAATCCAGCCTTTCTGCAGCCCAAACACCTCTAATAGCTCCCTATTTATAGAGCAGCGATTTTCAGTCTGAACAACAGTGCCTTAGGGGTTCACGGAGATGGGAGTGGGTGTGTGGGCTGGGATGCCCGCTCCCCCCTTGTTCTACCTGACTGGCTCTGCATTTATAACTGTTTTACATATCAGTCCCCGGTGTATCATTATGGGCTTTAAAGAACTGGAATTCACTATTTTCTAGAGAATGGAGCAACCAGAAAGCAAGGCCCTTCAAAATCTAAGTTTCTAAATTCAAGTACATTTCAGGCTATCTTATCCACTGATCTCTTTTCTATACTCCCTTGCTCTAGCTAAAAGGAGCTGTTCTTTGTGTTTTATGGGTTGTTTTTTTTTTTTTTTTTTTTTGCATTCTGTTTATTTTATTGCATTAGGAATTAACTCCTTTTACTTTTAACGTAAGAATGGGCTTTAGAATCAGACAGATATATGCTGAAACCTTTGGATTTATCATGTGAAACTAAACAAGTTACTTAATATCTCTATGCCTCAGTTTTCTGATCTATAAATGGGAAGGAATATTAGTGCTCCTCTCACAGGACTGTTTAAAGGGTTGACACTGTATATGAAATGATTAGCACAAATTTATTGTAGCAAGCAATAAATTACTGCTGTAAATATTATTATGCAACATATTATCTTCATTAATTTGAATTAAGTCCAAGGGTATCAATAAAATAAAAAGCAACCTTAACTTTGCTCAACAGTAAATCTCAGTGAAAGGCTGCTTTAGATTTGAATCGAAAGCTGGGTTATGTCATCTATGTCATCCAGTTGATTTTGATTTTTTTTTCATGGCAAAAAGCACTGAAAACATTGACTAATATAATGAGGTCAAAGAACAAACTTAAAAGAAGCTGTTCTTAATACTTCATTTTGCTCACGTTCTGTCCTTCACTTAAAGTTCTCTCCCATCCCCAAATTCCAAATCCTACTCATCTATTAAGGATCAAATGGTCCCTTCTCCAGGAACCATTCCTGGAGTTCCTTTAGTTGGAATCTTCTCTCCTTCTTCTAGATACATGGCTCACTTATGGTATTTAACTTCTACCTTATGTTAGTATTTCTTCATAATGTCTATGAATGCATTCCTCCAACTTGTGGTACCAAGAGATTCACAAGTCCTTCAACCCCAAATGTTTGTGAAGCACTCTTATGGACCAAACACAATTCTGGGTGCTGATGAAACAGCAGGAAACAAAACAAAGCCCCTGCCTTTGTAAAACTCACATTCCGATAGGGGTAAGAAGTAACAAACTGGTAAATATGTAAGAGGTAGTGATTAGTTCTACGGATAAAAAAAGCAAAGAGGAATGGGAAGAGAGGGAATACTGGAGGTGAGGCAGTGCTATAAGGTCATGAGGGAGGACCTCTTGGGGAAGAGCATTTCAGGCAAAAGGATGAGCAAATGCAAAGGCCCTGAGGTGAAAGAATGTTTGAAGAACAGCAAAGAGGCCAGCTTGCCTGGTGCTGAGTGAGCAGAGTAAGGCTGACAAGAAACGAGGACGGGGAGAGGAAAGTGTAAGAGAGATGCTAAAGGCCAGTATAAGGATGTGGGCTGTTACTCTTTTGTTTATCCGGTTAATTGCTGTGTACCCACATGTTTATATTAGCAGAAGGTCTGTTATCTCACCACTGAGGCCTCTCTTCTACTCCAAATTGTTTAACAACTGAGGACTTAGTCCTGCTTGCTACGTCACTTGGTCAGTCCCTCACCACTGCTGTTTTGGTTATTCCCACATGGGATCATCATGGGACTCTTTTTTCCAAGGCAGCCTGATGGATGCTTTTGCACTGTTGTGGCCATGCCCCAGCTGGTCCAAATCCCTGCCCAGGCCACAGAGGGACCCTAAGCTTGAGCTGAAATATCACAGGTCTCGAATGTCACAGATACATGCTCAGAGCCCGTTAGTAAAGCTTGACAAGGGAATGGGCTTGGAGTGGTCTCCCACCATGACCACGCACTGCCTGGCCCCTGCCTCACCCCCTACTAACCCCCCAGGCATCGACCCAGCAGAACTTGCCTCCAGCTGAGTGGCATGCTACACCTCTAAGGGTCAGAGTCAACACTGCTTGCTCCACGCGAATGCACAAAGCCACAGACAGTGAGCCTCATCTCAGGGTGACGCCATCTGTGACTCAGAGGAGGAGGCTGGCCTGCTGTTGCGACTCTGCTCACCAAGCATCGCAGGCTTATTTCTCTCACGTGAGGCAGACAAACTGACAGGAGGGATCTGCCTGATTTACCCGAGCAACCTTCACAGCACCCAGTTCAGTAAACGGCACTCAGAAAGCAACTGGGGAATGAAATTTGATGCATTTTAAACGACCAAATCAATCTTTCATTTGCTGTGAAGTGTTTTCAAATGGGCGACTGGTGAGATAATGATTTTCCTATTCCCCTCAAAGCAGCTGGTATTTGTGGACTGATGGGCACACAGCGGTGTTTTCAGATTTTACACACAGACTCTGCTAGACCAGATACTTCTGCGTTTCTGTTAGCTGGTCAAGAGACAGCCTTGCAAGTGGGCCGGGGAGCAAGGACGGCAGGGAGGAGACCAATGTGGGCCCCGCCTTGGTATTTTGTGAGGGGGGATGGATGTGGGAGAGGCCCCGCGGGGCAGTGGCGCCAGCTCCCCGGAAGTGACTCCTTCCAAGAACCTGAACCTCCCAGCCAGAGACCCAGGGGCAGGGCTGAGAGAGGGGCTGGGAAAGCTATCAGCGTGCCTCAGAGTCTTAGTGGTGTCCTTGCACGTCTTGCATTCAGCTGGCTGGGAAGTTGAGTCACCTGCTTTCTTTCCTCCTCACTGCAGAGTCAGGGCAAACCGGCCTCCGAAGACCCAAAACGGGCCAGATCGCAGGGGAGAGAGAAAACATTCACTTCCACAGCCCTCTGGGGACGGCCATCATTCCTTTGCAGAGCCCTGAGAACCTGGATTTATCTACTGTGTGATTTTCTCTTTAAGCTGTCCCCTGGTGCTCCATTAATTAGCGAGTCTCTTATTTAAACCCACTGGCTCCGTCATCCTCCTGCCTGTGATCCTGCAGTGAAGTCTTAATGCTGAACTCGGTGCCTCTTGGTAGTTTCCATGACAACCGGCTATAATCGCTCAGGTAAAAGTTTGTGCTTTCACTCTAGGCTCTGGGCAAGAGAAGCAGGGTGATGAGAGAGACAAGCTCTTATTCAAACACAGATACCTTCAACAATAGCTCCACAAATTACGCGGTGAAGTAAATTGATTTGCACAACTGCTTTCTGAGTTAGGTCTGACACAATCGCCTTCCCCACTCCCCTCCCTGGTTCATGTTTCCGTAAATCATTTAAAGAGAGTATTTTCTATTTATCCCTTTATCTTAACTCTCTCCTTGTAGATGTCAGCTTCTGGTAAAGAAATCAGAATTATGATATGCTGATCTCCCTGACATTCTATTAATTTAAAATTAATCACCCTTCCTAATTAGTGAAATCTTTTTACTATAAATCCCCTCCTCCCAACACCCACCAAACACACACACACACAAGCAGCTCAAAGAATGGCCCAGATTAGGCTATAGTGAAACCCTTGCTCCTTTCCTGGATCACATGAAATCATTTGGTTCCTAGGGCAATCGTCAAGTAGAGCTCATACCAAGGCCCTGTGCCTGTGATTCTATGCTAACTTCCAAAGCAAGGACTGGCCTGGAATCTGAGGATGATTCTTGTTCTCCCTGACCACTGAAAGGAAGCTTCCCTTTTGCCTTTTTCTGAAGTGCTGCTGCTGAACCCGAAGACCCCACGGCACAGACTTTGTAACCCGGGTGCAATGAGTCACGGTGTGCACCGCTCCACTGGCCCCATGGGCCTCGCTCAGCAGTCACGTCTGTGACTCACGCCAGTGAAAGTGGGGCTTTCTGGGCAGTGGACAACTGCTAGGAAAAACAGACCAGCGCTACCCAGTCACTCCCACATCACATTCAGGTTGCTGCCTTCCTTGGCTGAGTCACCATGGGAGAAGGAGTGGTCGCTGGTAGGTAGGGTAGAGTTCTCCGGTCACATTCTTCAGTTCTCATCTCCAACCTGTCCCAGGAGAGTGGAAAGCCCGGTGTCCGGGGGCAACGCGCAGACAGCCATGCTCCCCACCCTCTATCATCCTCATTTTTAATCCACTCCGCTCCTTCAACGGAGTGGAAAAAGTGGATGGCTGTGCATGAGTGACAAGGAGACGGTTTTAGGGGTAGGACAATTGCCATGTCATGGTAATAAGTGTAACATCCATCCAGGCAGGAAGACACCATACGTGGTTCGTGTCACCTTTGACCACCGCTGACATATTGGGACTCAGTCATCAGACCTTAAGGATCAGACTTTCAGAATGCAGTACAAATGGCATCCATTGAGTCTTGTCAGTGCTTGCTGGCTGCTAAGGGATGTGATATGTTGCCTTTGTCTAAGTGTGTCTAGGGCTGACTTCCTCGTCAGGCACAATACACACAGTGCCCAGGGCCCACGATACTTTTAGGGGCCTGTGAAAATGCTTTAATTGCTTTTAAAGTTAGAAGAAAAAAATAAATCGAAATCAGCTTGGATTATATTCATCTTTAAACCAATGTAATCATATCATTTAAAATTTTTTTTATGGAAGAAGGGGCCCACGAAGGCAAACGTAGGTGGGGCCCACAAGAGTCATGAGGCAGCCCCTGAGTCTGCCACTTCTAGGGATGAGACCTTTTGAACAACAAATCACACTAATGACACAGCATGCAATAGTGGTTTATAGAAACAGCGGTCAGGGTTGAGTATAAAACTATTTGTCTTTCTGAACAGTGTAGAGAGTGTGTGTGTGTGTGTGTGTGTGTGTGTGTGTGTGTGTGTGTGTGTGTGTGTGTGTGTGATTTGCCAAAGGTCTATGAAGCTGCATTCTGCCCTTGGTCAAGCAGTTTTCTTCTAAGATCTTTCTGAAAATTTAAGAACTCTCCCTTTTTTCTTGGGACACTCAGGAAATGAAGTTGGTTATTTCTCATTATGAAACAGTTGATGTTCCCAGCTCCTTGGAAAGGCTGGAAGGATGCTTTTGAATGCCAGCTATTTTAGCTGAGAATGTTAATCATGCTGATTCTGCTGTCAGCTGAGGTTATACCATCTGATCTTCCATTTCCCTTGTTATAATCATTTATGCTCTACCCCTTGACACGACACATAAGTCCTTTTCATTATATTACATATTAAACACACCAGAACACACTGAAACTCTTCGTTATCCAGTAAAATATAAAGTGGGTCCATCTTGATCTCCTCTGAAAAGCATCTAGATACTGAAGTGCCTAAAGGCCCAGGTGAAGGTATTTCTGTCTGCAGGGCAATGAGGAGGAACAAACTCCACAAAGTCCATAATAAGGCTGCAAGAAATTTGAAGAATTCCTTTTTTTTTTTTTTTTTTTTTTCCAGAAGGAAGGTTCTGGAAGACTGGGTCCATTCAGTGTATGGAAGAAAGGAAAACAGTTTTATTGAAAATTTCCATGTGCCAGGTCCCATGCTGGGTTCTCTACCAGATTATCTTCTTTGGGTCTCATAATGTACCTGTTATCTTTATTTGACAAGTGGAGAAACCATCTTTCGAAGAGTTGAATGACTTGCCCTACGTCACAGAGCTATTAATGTGTAGAAACGGTGTTTAGATCCAGGTGTGTGTGATCCCAGGGCCCACAGTCCTCTTGCCACACCACGGGTCAGGGAAGTTTTTCTGGGCCTGATATCAACTATTTAACATTGCTGGTATAGCAGGAAAGCCGCCAGAGACAATATGTAAACAAACAGGCATGGCTGTGTTTTTGTAAAATTGTATTTACAAAAATAAGAAGCAGCTGGATTTGGCCCATGGGCTGTAGTTTGCCAGCGTCTGCTTTACACCATGAGTCAGGCCTCAACCCTGGCTGCCACTGGAATCACTGGGAAGCTTTAAAAACTCTCGATATGCAGGACTCATCCTATAACAACTAAATGAGAATGATTTGTAAAGAAAGCTTCCCAGGTGATTCCTACCAGGAGCCACAATTGAGAACCACTGCTCTACAGCTTGTTCACCAATAAGGGCAGCTAAGATATGATACCGCCCCCCCCCCCAAAAAAAAGATGAAATTTACAGATAATCCTCTTTGTCTATCCAAATCCAGTTCTTCCTTCAGGAGCCAACCCAAATCCTACCCCCTCAACTACACCTTCCTTGTCTTGATCAGAAAAATTGCACCCTCTCTCATCTGAATTCCTATAAGAATGTGTTGCAGAATTAGTCCCATTGCAACATATTTTGTATCAGTCTCAACGGTTATTCAATCTTCTACTATTACTTAAACTTCCATGTGGGTAAACCTTGTCTTCCCATACAGCCTGCAAACTGTGAGTCTATGGCTTTAGTCACATCTAGCACAGGACCAGCTACAAAGTTGGCACTGGTAGGTGCAAGGAATTTTCTTAAGGGGGACAGAAATAAAACTTTGGGGGATTTGAAAATGGATTTGAATATAGATTGGTGGAATTTAGTAATTTTTCAGATCTTCCCCCTTTATCCCAAATCTACTTCTTCAATCTTCCCCACTTTAGTTAATATCAACCCCATCCTCAAAGATCTTGGAATTGAGCTTAACCTTTCTCCTTTCTCTTAAACCAACATCAAAATCAGATAGCATAAACCGGTAGTTCTATTTTCAGCATATGCACAAAATCTGATCTTTACCTACTACCTCCACTGCTGCTATCCTGATCCAAGTCACCATCTCTCACTTGAATTTTCACCAAATCCTCTTAACTGGTCTCCCTGATTCTGCCTTAGCCCCCTTCTCTGGCTAATCTCAACAGAGCATCCGGAGTGATGTTATTTGAAAAGTTTAACTGCTTCAAATGCTTCAATGGCTTTTCATTTCACTCAGAGTAAAAACCAAAGCCCCACAAGGCATGCCATTATTTCTCTGACCTCATGTCCTACTACTCCCTCCATTGCTCACTCAATCTCAGCTCTTCTGGCCTCCTTGCTAAACCTTGAATAAACCAGGCATGTTCCTATCTCAGGGCCTTTGCACATGCTGTTTCTTGTTGCCTGACCTCTAATCCCCTTGATATCTACATAGTCACCTCTCACTTACTTCACGTCTTTGTTCAGAGTCACCCAGTGAGGTCTTCATGACCATGCAGACTTTGAATCTCCTTTTCTTCTCTGATACACTCTCTACCTCTCTCTTGCTTCGTAGCTCTCCATAAAGCTTCTCACTTCCAACTTACTCTATAATTTATTTATTTTTTGCAGTTATCAACTCTCTCCCCTAGCTAGAATGTAAGCTCCAGGAAGGCAGGGTCTCTGCCTCTTTTGTCTACCTGTATCTCTAGTGCTTAGAACAGTGCCTAGCACATGTGTCATTGAGTAAAGGACAGACTATCAGCTTGGTAGGCAGCTTCCTGAGAACACATGTGTTGGTGTGATGGTAATCTGGTGGTTTTGGTCCATCAGGCACCATTCCTCTCTCTTATGGTAACAGGAGCCTTCTATTCTATAAAATACCATGTTTTGAGTGGAGCAATCCCCACCCCTGCCAGCTCCCAGGGTAGGCACATGGTCCTGGCCTTGGGTGCTTCCTGGCTACACTTATTGGAGTTATTGGCTTAGCATTGAGCATGTCTAACCCAGGCCAGTCCAAATACCATTGTGACTTCTCTGCTGAGAGACAGGGGAAGATCATTTTTCTGCTGAGGTTGCTACATTGGTAGACAAAGGATCTGAGACTATTTTTCAGCATATGGCAAGAGCCTATGCAAAAGATGGAGAGAGAAATGGACCTTGACACTATTGTTTGAACTTTGGACACACAATTTCCTAAAACTAAATCTTCCCTGGGTGTTTCAGCTGTGTGATGAAATAAAGTTATGTAATTATTTAAGTCTGGGTTTCTGTCACTTGACACTAGAAGAGTCCTGAAAAATAAATCTGGTATGAAAAGACTCAATCTCAGTGCTAAAAACATTTTTTAACTTTTTCAAAGACTGATTGCTTTGAAAAAACTGAGGCAATACAATGAAGATCGAATACTTATGTAATTTATGAAAAGGTAATATAGAGTCTTTTTTATTGTTTGGTAAGAATGATGTCTCTAATTTTTTTAATTAACTAGTGAACATATTTAGCATTATTGATTTTGTATTGTGCTTTAAGTTAATAAATTAATGTATGATATAGTTTCAATTTTGGAGCCCTAAGTGAGGAAAGATATGAAGGGCCTCCTTATGCTAGGGTGACTGCAAAAATATGGCAGAATGGTCTTCTACTTTAGTACATCACTCATCTTGTATCCCCCTTGCAGAGTGCTGGCCACATGGTTGATAATGAGGAAATTTTTACTGAGTATATCGAAGAACAATTGAATTATTGAGAATGTAAATTGTTCTTAGCATTTTTGATGAGTGCTCCCTCCCAGAAGAATGCTCACCCACGCACTAAAACACACACACATGAAACTTGGTGTAAATGTCTGGGTTTTGTGAAGTGCTCATAAATTTGCAAGGTGTCCATAGATCCTAGGTTAAGAACTACTTTGAATAATCCCAATGTAATATATGGTCCAGCCAGTATTTCCAAATAGAATTTTGATATTAAAAAAGTGAAACACAAACATGGACTGCTGAGGGAGGTTATTGAATTGGCACTTCAGTGACTAAGTGGCTTTGGAGTTAGAAGTGGATTGCCTTTGCCAATAAATACATGCACAACCTCAGGTAACTTAACCTCTTCAAGACTCAGTTTCCAAATATGTAAGATAAAAATAATAATTCAATCTTCCTCGTATCTTTGAGTGGTGACTAAATTAAATACTGCGCGTATAGCAATTAGCACAGCTCCTGCTCTATAGTAAGCATCCAATAAATGTTAGCTGCTAATGACGTTCAAACCATTTACAAAAGGTAATATTTTAAGTAGAGTGAACTCATTTTGTCTACCATAGCTCAGGTGGGAATGCTGCCAACCAACAGAGGGGTGACTATGGGACCTTTCATAGTTTCTTTGGGTCCTATCATTTGTGATATGAAGTTATATTTTCTATACATTATAAAAAGTTGATTTCCATTGCCTACAGAATTAAATGGCAATCCCTCAATCATCAAGATCTTTATACAAGTAGGAACCCTTCGACCAGCCAAGGGTTAAAAGTTAAAAGTCAAGTTAGTTAAAAGTCGATCCAGTAACAGGTGGAAGATCCAGCCCGAGTTGCCATCTATCTAACTCCTAGGCTTTCTCTTTAGTGACTGTTGCGAGATTCATGTGCTGGCAATAAAACTGGTTATATTACTTGTTCAAACCACAGGGACTTCTTCATTTGGTTGGTTAATTTTCTCATCAAAAAGGCTGTTTTTACAACATTAAAATGAGTATTTAAAAATTTATGGGAAACACGATGAGGTAACTTCAACTTGTTCACTGGCTAATTAACAAGCAACATTAATTATTTGCTCTGTTCTGCACTTCTTTCCACCACTGATTCATTCAACAATTTTGTAGAGGACCTGTTTGGTGCTGGGTGCTGTTCCAGGTTTGGAGGACTAATAAATACCTGTAGCTGGAGTCAAAGAGTGTCAGGTAGACTCGGCACTCCCTTCCTTCTGTAACCCCATCAGTACCTGAAGATTTTGTTATGGGAGTGTTACTGACGGTAAAAAAAGAAATGTCCCTATGTCAAGGCTCAGCACCGAAGCTGAGTGAAGATGAGCCACTCCTTACTTTGTCCATCTTAAGTGGTCTTGCTCGGAATCAAGGCTCTCAAATTCAAACACCTTCAGGAGCCACAGAGGTGGCCTCAGTGTGAGGGGGGCTGGGTTTAGGAAAACAGGATGTGTTGCATGTGAAGAGTCACGAGCATCTCCTAGATGCATTCAGATTCTGCTTTATGAACTGTGGTCCTTGCCAAAGCACCCTCACCTATCAGCCACTAGTTTCTAACCACTGCTCTTAACGAAACCCCAAAGGGAGAGGAATTAAATCAGGCATTGGCAAACTTTCCTGTCAAGGGTGAGATAGTAAATATTTTCAGCTTTGCAGGCCATGCAGTCTCTATCTCAACTCTGCCACTGTGGCATGAAAGCAGCCATAGAAATACACAAACAAATGAGCACGGCTCTGTGCCACCCAGATCTAGCCTACTGGCTGTATATTGCTACCCCCTGGGCTAAATCATACCTAACTACCTCCTCTCTGAGAGAGAGAAAGTGGGTCATACTCATCTTCATGGCCCTAGGACTAAGCTGTACATAGCACCAAGGCTGAGGCTCAGGAAATGTTGGTGGACCCAATGATTTCGGGAGGTGGATTCCTGATGATCTAGCCGATGCTCAGAAAAGGGCTAAAGCTGAAAGTCTAACTTGGATGCAGTCTTCTCTCTGAGCAGAGTCCAGGGCTGAACCAGATGAGCCCTAAAGTTCCGTCTAAGCTGGCAAAACTTGACAAGACAGAAGGCGGAAAATAAAGTCTCTTGAATGTGTCCTCTCTCCCAGCTCCCGACTGCAAGTGCGAGCAGGGCAGGAGACTCCAAGTAGCTGTGTTGGGCACAACACAGAAGACTCTTCCTTTTTCTGACTTGGGATGGCTTTCGGAGGCTGGAACAGGATTCTCCTCCTGCGGAAGCCATCATCGAGGCGCCTTGGCTAGAAGGTGCTGCCCCATGCCCAGTGCCATAGTTTAAACAGTTGAAACTGTGAGCCACTCCCCAAGTGGGATGTAAAATGATTCCCTGAGCAAAACACCACTTCCTGCTTCCGACGTCTGTCAAATAAACTGTGCAGCTGCTCCCCCAACCAGGTGAGTTCCTAAAACCACGTGTTAACGGCATGGCCTGAGTTTGCCTTGTTTAGAGAGTTTAGATTTGTACAGAATAAAGAGAAGATGCCTGCTTTGGGAGATAAAAGGGAGCAGAGAAAGCCAAATGGAAAAGCCCTACGCTCCGATTCCTGAAGCCAAAATACCAAAAGGCAATTTATACTGAGTGTCACTACAAATAAAGGAGCCTGGGTCTATTTTACAAAGACTTCAAAAGCAGAGAAGGTGGCCTAAGTGCTTTTTGTCCTTTATGCTTCCTTTTTATTTCCCTACACTGACACTATTGAAAAATAAAATCTCTCTGAATGAGAGCGGCCCAGCCTGTTGGCTCCGCCAAGGTCTCCTTAAAACATAGAAGGAACAGGAACAACATTCAAGAGGGAAACGCACATTGGGACTTGAAAATACGTTATTTTTATCCAGTCCACTGTCTGAGTCTTATAGTCACTAGGTCAAAGGGTTGGGTGAAGGGCTTCCCTGGTGGCGCAGTGGTTGAGAATCTGCCTGCCAATGCAGGGGACACGGGTTCGAGCCCTGGTCTGGGAAGATCCCACATGCCGCGGAGCAGCTAGGCCCGTGAGCCACAATTACTGAGCCTGCGCGTCTGGAGCCTGTGCTCCACAGCAAGAGAGGCCGCGACGGTGAGAGGCCCGCACGCCGCGATGAAGAGTGGCCCCCACTTGCCGCAACTAGAGAAAGCCCTCACACAGAAACGAAGACCCAACACAGCCATAAATAAAATAAACAGATAAATAAATAAAATTAAAAAAAAAAAAAAAAGAGCAGAATTGGAACCAGCCCTCCCACATGTCAAGACATTAAAAAAAAAAAAAAAAAAAAAAAAAGGGTTGGATGAGGGTCTTCCTATTCTACAGGTGCATTATTCCAGAAGAAATATGGTAGCATACAAAGACTTCAGTCATGCTACCTGTCCTCAAACCAGCTCTGCACCCACATCTTTGGACAAGTTACTTATTTGCTCTATGCCTCAGTTTCCTCATCTGCAAAATGGAGGCGATAATAAAGCATGCTTCACAGAGTTAGCGTGTGGATTAAGTGACAATACAATTCAGCATTAACAGAGCCTGGCGTGTGTAGTAAGTGCTCAGTAAATGTTTGCCATGGTTCTTTGGCCAGAGTTCTGTTAGTGAATAAGACGAATAATAGTATCGAGAGATTTTTATTAATTTACATTTTGCTCTCCTACTTCTGGGGACAAAAATCTTTTAAAATTAAATATTTTAGTCCATGAATACATACAAAATTCATTTTTCTTTTTGGTCAACCAATAAGGAAACCCCAAAAAACAAATTTATATTGTCTTTCAAATTCCCATGATGCTACCAGGGTCAGAAATGTCATGTTTCAACAAGATAGCTTAGACAGGAGATGACTGTTTGATTAAAAACTTCCACTAGAAAAACTGCCCTCTAACTCCTGGTCCCTAAAGCACAAGCAGGATAAGCCAGGGGGTGATTGCTCTCTAACAAATATAAATGACACAATTGTTTATTTGGTACAATTTTAATTCAGCCTTAAAGCTCTCTATAGTCAATTTTGGTAACTGATCTCCTCTAATGGAAGATTAAGTGCCTTGAGGTAAAGGAAAAAAAAGAAATTTGTTTTGACATTATGAGATCAATAAGTCCTGGAAACCACTAAACTGTACAGTAAAAGGCCCTGAGTATATTTAAAAGTGTAGTTTTAGATTTCAGTACAAAGTCTATTGCTTCGTTTAAAATACATGAAAGAAGTTAATATTAGCATGTGAGAGATCACAAGTGTGATTTTATTTTATTCTTTTGTCTGGTTTCAGGACAACATTTATCTGCTAAATAAATCTCCCTAAACAGGGCAAATTGAATTAAGGGTAAGATTTTTTTTAATGCTTTACTGAAACATTGGTGATTTAATTGTAGCATTCCTACTAAAAGCTCTTGAATATGAGCACTCATTTAATTCTGTAAATTACTGAACCTAAGTGCTTTCATCATGCAGCCAAAGACCATATGAGTCCAGTTTTCATTTAGAGACAGGCATTGTTCTTTCAATAGCCTGCCTCTCTTTCTGGAAAGGTCACCTGTGCAGGGACCAGAGGGCTGGGTTACTATTTCGTGCATCTATTCTTGGTTCAGGTCCTGATATCTGGATTAAAAATAATATCTTCTTACTGTAGTGATGAGTGTAGATGCTACAGTTGCTCACACCTCTTTCAAATAAGGTTACCAAGTGCATTAGACACGCACACCAATATGGCACTGTCTAATGTCATAGTGTGATTAGAAGTGTCACACCCTTCAATACAGCCTGGTTTTCTTTTTGTAGTTCCCTGTCATGGAAGACATGCCCACTGACTCTCCTTTCTTAAGGTGAGTTCTCCTCCTGCCTAAGGGCTGCTAGCCAGGAGAGGCAATGGAGGAGCAATGACTTCTCCTTGGCATTGTTTACATTAGGGTACTCTAAAACTCCAGTTTCCTGTTGACCTGATCTCTTCTGAACCTTATGAGACACAGGGGCAATGATGTATAGTAACTGCAAAGAGCAAATCTAGGCACCCAATAATTCCCCAAGGTAGACATGCAATTAAACTGTGACAGTCCTGGATTATAATGGACACTTCCCCTGTTGCTGAAATGGGCAGCCCTGAATCTCCCAAGATAATAGATTGTAAGGTAATCGACCTTATTTTGAAGGAATGTCTCCCTCTAAACAACCTTTCTGATCTCAGGTTTCAGAAATCTGCACACTCTTGACCCTTTTGTCTAAATGTGGTATGACTAAACAGCCATCATACTCATGTTTAACTAAAGCAAATCTTCCTCTGAGGAGTGGGGCGGGTGGGGGCAGGGGAAGAAAAGGAGAGAAGAGATTGAGAGATAGAGACTTTGTAATATTTCCATCTGTTCTATTCACTAAGTACATACTGTGAGGTCAGGATGAGATGAAAACCTGCTATTCACTCAATGCTCTTGCTTCCCTCTCTAACAGTGGGAGCATCTTGCCACACTGAGTGTGATTCTAGTATTTAAAAGATTCATAAAAACAAAAATAAACAAATGGGAGCTAATTAAACTTAAAAGCTTCTGCACAGCAAAGGAAACCATAAACAAAATGAAAAGACAACTCACAGAATGGGAGAAAATATTTGCAAATGAAGTGACCAACAAGGGATTAATCTCCAAAGTATACAAACAGCTCATGCAGCTCTATGTCAAAAAAACAAACAACCCAATCCAAAAATGGGCAGAAGATCTAAATAAACATTTCTCCAAAGAAGACATACAGATGGCCCAAAAACACATGAAAAGATACTCAGCATTACTAATTATCAGAGAAATGCAAATCAAAAATACAATGAGGTATCACCTCACACCAGTCAGAATAGCCATCATCAAAAAGTCTACAAACAATAAATGCTGGAGAGGGTGTGGAGAAAAGAGAACCCTCCTACACTGTTCATAGGAATGTAAATTGGTACAACCACTATGGAGAACACTATGGAGGTTCCTTAAAAAACTAAAAACAGAACTACCATTGATACAGCAATCCCACTCCTGGGCATATATCCTGAGAAAACCATAATCTGAAAAGATACATGCACCCCAATGTTCATTGCAGCACTATTTACAATAGCCAAGACATGGAAGCAACCTAAATGTCCATCGACAGAGGAATAAAGAAGGTAAAGATAGATATCTAGATAAAGAAGGTGTGGTACATACATACAACGGAATATTACTCAGCCATAAAAAAGAACAAAATAATGTCATTTGCAGCAACATGGATGGACCTAGAGACCATCATACTAAGTGAAGTAAGTCAGATAGAGAAAGACAAATATCATACATTACTCATATATGGAATCTAATTTTAAAAATGATACAAATGAACTTATTTACAAAACAGAAACAGACTTATAGATACTGGAAACAATCTTATGGTTACCAAAGGGGAAACGTGGGGGGAGGGATAAATAAGGAGCAGTGGGACAGAGGAGCGGAAGGAGGAGTCAAGAATCTCTTCTTTTTTAGGAAAGGTTTCTCTTTCATTTGGTGCAGCATGCCCTCCATTAGCTTCCTGAGAATAAATGCAAGGAAATTTTGTGATATTTGATTTCTGGAAAATGTCACATTTAACTGGTAGGCTGAGCAGGAAATTTTAGGTTGGAAGTATTTTCCTTTAGAATCTTGAAGGTATTCTAGCCATTCCCTTCTGTCTTCCATTATTGCTGTTGAGAAGTCCAATGGCATTCTGCTTCTTGATCCTTGGTACGAAACCTGTTTTTTCTCTCTGAAGTTTCTTCTCTTGTTCCTAGAGTTCTGAAATTTTATGATGGTATGCTTCATTTATTGTGTTCGGTTCTCTGGTAGTTTGTTCATTGTTGATACTTGTATGCTTCAGTTCTGAGAAATTTTCTTAAATTATTTCTTTGGTGATTTTTTTTTTCCTTCCATTTTCTCTTTCTAGGATTACTATTATCATTTTGGTACCTGTTCTCTATGTGCCAGGCACTGTTGTAACCATTAACACATAATAACAATTAATCTTTCTTGCAATTCTATTTTCCATTTCTTTAACTTTTTGCTCTATTTGGGGGAAAGATTCCCAACCTTCTTTTCGGTTTTTCATTTCCGATGTTTCAGTTTCTAAGAGCCCTTTTTTGTTCTCTGAATGACCATTTTAAAAAGAGTATCCTGTTCCTATTTTGTAAATGCAATATCATTATTTGAGGTGAGGCTTCATTTGTTTTTAAATTTTTTTCATTCCGCCTAGTTTCTGTTTCATCCTAGCTGCTTTTACTTTCTCTCATGTTAGAGATTTTCCTCAAGTATCTGACAATTTTTGCCTATTAGCTGAAATTTAAGAGTGAGATATTCAGAAGCTAATTCAAAGCTCTCTGCACTTGAGTTTATCATGTGTGGTCTTCTTGGTAGGATGAGATGGAAGGCTATTTCATTTGGGGAACAGTTTACATCATTATCTTTAGGTCTTTTCTTCAGGCTGATTACATTCCCCAGAGAGGGCACTCCTAGTTGCTTGACCAGTTAGAATATGAATATCCCTGGTTTCCAGGCATTATCAGAGCAGAGTTGAAGGAACAGCGCCATTTAGTATGTAACCTTTTACTTAATTCTCTTGTTTTCACTATATACCTCTGCCCTCAACTATTCTCAGCATCCTAGAGACCCTCTGTTTTTTTTTTTTTATAAATTTATTTATTTATTTATTTAATTTTGGCTGTGTTGGGTCTTCGTTTCTGTGCGAGGGCTTTCTCCAGTTGCGGCGAGCGGGGGCCACTCTTCATCGCGGTGCGCGGGCCTCTCACTGTCGCGGCCTCTCCCGTTGCGGAGCACAGGCTCCAGACGCGCAGGCTCAGTAGTTGTGGCTCACGGGCTTAGTTGCTCCGCGGCATGTGGGATCTTCCCAGACCAAGGCTCGAACCCATGTCCCCTGCATTGGCAGGCAGATTCCCAACCACTGCGCCACCAGGGTAGCCCGAGACCCTCTGTTTTACCCACTCCAGAGAATAAATGTTGAGTCTTACCCAGAGTCAAGGATTGGCAGTCACTTAGCTACGTGAAGGTGGGGAAGGAATCTGTAAGTCTAATTACTTCTCAAACAGACACTGAACCAATTCTACTAAGTTCCCTCCCACTTCCAGAGGTGCCTGATGTGCCCAGCTCCTGGGCCTCTGGAGGTTCTGCAGTGTATACCAGGTTGCATCTTGGCTTTCTTTCATCTTCTGATGTCTGCTGAGGCAGATGCTTTGTTGCTGATGTCTCCTCTCCTGTGCTCTTTGTCTTTATGGGTTTATACCTTTAAAACAAACCATTTACTGTGATTTTAGTGGGTTTGGCAAAGACACAGAAGTTTAATCTGTCTGTTTAACAAGAAGCTCTGTGTAAATTTTTTATTGCAGCATTTTATAGAGGTCAAAAATTGAATCTACAACCAGACCCTCCAATTAAGGAAATTATGGAATCCACTGTGGTTCATCCATACCTTGGGGTGCTAGATAATCATGGAATGAATGAGTTATATCTATTCCAAGGCATTTGAAAGATTTATATAATGTATCATTAAGTGAAAAGCAAGGCCCAGAAAAATGTATAAAATATGATTTCACTTAACAAAATAGCAAAATCCCTATAAATGTAAATATATATTTATAATAATTTTATGTTAAATTTGACTTCCCAATTTGGGGCAGGTGGGAGTAGGGAGAGGCTGAGGGAAGTGAGCACAGAAGAAAAAGTAAAAGACTAGAGGGAAATAATTGTGTTTATAATAAAACATCAATAGTATGTTTAACATCCTATTAATGCGGCTTTACCTATATATTTGCACATTTGCAGAGAGATATATGAACACATGGTTACTGAAATGTTAACAGTGATTTACTCTGGATAAGATTATTTTTGTATTTTTCCTACATCTTTCTGTACTTTTTTTTTTTTTTTTACAGTGAGCATGTATTATGTAAATAACATGGAAAAAAATCTTTAAAAACAAAAGTTCAGAACTACCCAAAGATGTAAAGACCTACAAGTGGAGGTAGCAGAGTTTATTCCCAGAATAGTGGATAAAGGTAGAGGCATTGCAGTCAGAGAGATACAATTTCAAATTCTGGCTCTAATATTAACAAGACTACTTAGTATAGGTCTTAAGAGAAAGGATTGCCTGGGGCTTGAACCCCAGCTCCACCCTTTACTGGCTGTGTGATTCGGGCAACACACTTAACCTCCTTGTGCCTTAGTCTCCTCACCTGGAAAAAAGGGATAATGATACTAATGCCTCACATGTTGCAATGGAAATTAGAAGAGTTAATATCAGTACTTGTAAAATGGTCAGAACAGGGCCTGGCATGTAGTCAGTAATATAGATGCTTGATTTTCCTCTCTTTTTCTGGTTTTAATTCATACATATTTTGTATGATTCCATTTTCTCTCCGCTCAGTAATATTTCTGTATTTCACTTTTTCAGTGGTTGCCCTAGAGTTTATAGTATACACTTTAAACTAATCTAAGTCCACTTTCAAATAACACTATACCTTTTCACATACAGTAAAAGTAACTTATAACAGAGTCTTTTCAACTTCTTCTATCACCTGTGGCATTGTTGTCATTCATTTCAGTTATACATATACCCTAATCACCTAATATATTGTTACGATTATTGCTTTAAACAAAAGGTTATCTTTTAGATCAGGCAATTCTCTCATACTCTTCCTTTCTTTATGTAGATTCAAATTTCTGACCTATATAATTTTCCTTCTGCCTGGCGAACTTCTTTTAACATTTCTTGCTGCTTTAGACTGGATGTTTGTGTCCCCCCCACAAAAAAATTCATGTTGAAGCCTACTCCCCAATATGATATTTGAAGGCGGAGCCTTTGGGAGATTATTAGGCCATGAGGGTAGAGCCATCATGAATAGTATCAATGCCCTTATAAAGGAGGTTCAGAGAGCTTCCTCACCCCCTTCTGCCATGTGAGGTTACAGAGAAAAGCTGGAGGTCTATAAACTAGGAAGTAAGCCTTCGCCAGAAGCCAAATTTGCTGGCACCTAGCCTGTGGGACTCCCCAGCCTCCAGAACTGTAAGAAATAAATTTCTGTCATTTATAAGTCACAGTCTATAGTATTTTGTTATAGCAATCCTAATGAAAAAAGGCACTTACAGAACAAGTCTGCTGGTGAGGAATTCCCTTTTTGTTTTTCTAAGAAAGCCTTTCTTTCTTTTATTTTTTTTTAAGATTTTTTTTGATGTGGGCCATTTTCAAAGTCTTTATTGAATTTGTTACAATATTGCTACTGTTCTATGTCTTGGTTTTTTGGGGGTTTTTTTTTGCCACAAGGCATATGGGATCCCAGGTCCCCACCAGAGATCGAACCTGTACCCCCTGCGCTGGAAAGCGAAGGCTTAAGCACTGGACAATCAGGGAAGTCCCAAGAAAGCCTTTATTTCTCCTTCAGTTTTGCAAGATTTCACTGGATATAGAATTCTAAGTTGTCTTTTTTTTTTTTTTTTTTTCTTTTCAACATTTTAAAGCTTTCACTCCACTCTCATCTTTCTTATACGGTTTCTGATAAGAAGTCTGCTGTAATTCTTATCCTTGTTCCTCTATAAGTAAGATGTTTTTATTTCTCTGGCTTCTTTCATTATTTTCTTTGTCTTTGATCTCTTCAATTTGCATGATATTCCCAGGTGGTTGTTTTTTGTTTTGTTTTATATTTTCCCTGTTTGGTTTTTCTGACTTTCATTGGTCTGAAATTTGGTGTTTTTTATTAATTTTTGGAAAATTTTTAGCCATTATTATTTCAAACATTTCTTCTGCATTCTTCTCTCTTTCTCTGCCTTCCAGTATGCCAATGATGTGTCTATTATACTTTCTGATACTGTTCCACAGTTCTTTGATGTTCTGTTCTGGTTTTCTTTTTCTTCATTATTTTTCTCTTCGCATTTCCCTTTAGAAAGTTTCTGTTGACCTATGTTCAGCTCACTTATTTTTTCCTCAGCAATGTCAAGTCTATCGAGGAACCCATCAAAGGCATTCCTCATTTCTCTTATAGTATTTTTGATGTCTAGTATTTCCTTTTGATTCTTTCTTAGACTTTCCATCTCTCCTCTTACATTACCCATCTGTTCTTGCATGTTGCCTGTTTTTCCTATTAGGGTCCTTAACATATCAATCATAGTTATTTTACATTCCCTGTCTGATAATTCCTACATCTATGTCAAAGCTGAGTCTAGTTCTGATGACTGCTTTGTCTTTTTGGTTAGTGTTTTTCCTTGCCTTTTGGCATGCCTTGGAATTTTTTGTTGAGTATCAGACATGTTTCATTGGATAATAGAAACTGAGGTAAACAGGCCTTAGGGTGAGGATTTATGCTAATCTGGCTAGAAGTTGGGCTGTGTTTAATATTTGCTGTAGCTATAGGTACCGGAGGCTTCAAACTCCTCATGTTGCTTGCTTTTTCTCCTCTGTTGACTTTGGGTTTCCCTAAATATTCCCTCAAGGAGAGAGTTAGTCTGTGTCTTCCAGCTCTTTCAGCTATAATCCATTGTTATTATACTGGAAACCTGTTGGTGTAGTATTAAGGTGTGGAGAAGAGGTAGTATTCCGTAATCTTCAAATTAAATGTCATTCCTTTAGTAGGCCTGTGTTTCTGGGCTGTGAGCTTCACAAGTGTTTCTCCCTGCCCCCTATTCCCTTTCCTGGCTATAGCAGTCCCAGTTTATTTCCTTGAAGGCCTGATCCCTGTGACCTATGGTTGTTGTTTCTGATTTTGTTTGTTTGGTTTTTTTCCTTAGGCAAAATAGGGGGGAAAGAGGGAGATGGGGTGGGAGGAATGCCCTTCTTGTGGCTGAGACAAGGCTCAGGCAACGTGTCTTCTCCTAGAGTGTATTGTGGAGAATGCATTCAGTGTATTTCACAGTAATTATGGTTTTTCTTCCATTAACAGATCCACAAGGGGATCTTTTTCTGATCTTCACCTTGAGAACTTGGTGGGGTTCCTGGATGTAAAGTCCACATAAAGAGCAGAGCCCCCACTAAAACTGTGGCCCCCAGCAGTTTATCACCTTCAAGCTAGTCCACATTCAGCTTCCAGCAATTTCTCAAAATTACCATTTAAGTGTTCTCACCAGTTTATGGCTCTACTGGCTTCTGCTCCAAATAAGCAGATCTCAGCAGTATGCTCTGTGTTCACCTGTCTCTCCAGATTTGGGGGTGGCAGTTTTTATTTATTTATTTATTTATTTACTTACTTACTTACTTACTTACTAACTTACTTGCTTACTTATGGCTGCATTGGGTCTTTGTCGCTGCATGCGGGCTTTGTCTAGTTGCTTGAGTGGGGGCTACTCTTTGTTGCAGTGCGCAGGCTTCTCATCACAGTGGCTTCTCTTTGTTGTGAAGCACGGGCTCTAGGCATGCAAGTTTCAGTAGTTGCGGCATGTGGGCTCAGTAGTTGTGGCTCGCAGGCTCTAGAGCGCAGGCTCAGTAGTTGTGGTGCATGGGCTTAGTTGCTCTGTGGCATGTGGGATCTTCCCAGACCAGGGCTTGAACCCGTGTCCCCTGCATTGGCAGGCGGATTCTTAACCACTGCGCCACCAGGGAAGTCCCGGGGGTGGCAGTTTGACCTATGAGTTCAGTGTTCTGATGAACTGAAGAAAAGTTATTGATATTCAGTTTGTTCAGCTTTTTCTTATTGTTAGAATGGGACTTCCAAGTTTTTATATGTTGCGCTAAAATTGTAGTCTACATACTTGTTTTAAAGAACAAGTTTCTTAAGCTCTCTGAACCTCAGTTTCAACATTTATAAAGTGGGAATAGCAATACTTATGCGCTAGGGTGATTGTGGGGTATAAAGGAAAGAATACCTAGCACATAGTACCCAGCAAATGGTTGAGTACTAGTACAATCCCCTACTCCACAGGGAAATCACTAGAGGCGTACAGGCAAAAGTAGAAAGACCCCTGGTAGGGACAAGGTGGGGGAGTTTCAGTAACAGAATGGTGTTTGGGGAAAACAAAACCCTTTAAAATCTTTTTTATCTCTGAGGTTACATAGTTCTCTCGCTCCCATATTCCAAATCTGGTCACTCCCGAAGAGAAAGTTAATTAACAGAATATGCAAATTAAAGAGCAGTTATAACACTAATTGACATTTTTCATATCAACAACTAGTTCAGTTCCATACAAGTGTCAATCAATACCTCAGTGCCTCTGCCGCTGTGCAACCTCTCACAGGAGACTTACAGTTGTTTTGCTATCTAAATGGAACTGAGACTCTTAGAAATGATGGCTTCTGAAAGCCTCTTTATCTAACGCAGTGTCCTAAAAGTTCTACACCGTACTCTCCAATAGACGAATGATGAGTCTGAGATCCACTGCATCCTTTGGTCGGCAAGTACTGGGTAGGGTGGTTAAACAATAGCATCCGGAGTGCAGGGGGACAAACCTGCAGGGCAGAGGTGTCGGGCCCAGAGCTAGAGCAGTGATTTCCTCACCTCACCCTCCGTCCTTTTCAATCGCACAAAACTAAATCTATACCTTTTCAAGACGTGGACACACTGGATTTTGCTGTGCCTTGCTGGTTGAGAGTCATGACTTGTTAAACAGCTCCCCAGAGGGCAAAGCAGTTGAGTGGTTGTAATTTTCAGGGGAGGGAGTTGTGTCAGTGGAGGAATTGTTGTGCGGCCACCTCCCCCGTCCCGCCCCCTACAAGGAGTTTCTCTGCAGCAAATAATGCATCTTCCCAAATATGCTTTGCACAGCATTAGTTGAAGACATGCACCTCAACTTCTGGGCATAACGATGGCTCTTTGTCCCCTTATCATAGAATAGACCCTGAAGAGTCAGGAAAGATAGAGCCAGAGACTCTCAAAAAAACCCAAATTTGCCATTATTGGCAGTTTTTGTACAGGCACAAATATACTTGCTTCCTAAACACTTTCCTCCATCCACACTTGCCAGTTTTCATTAAATTTTTTCCCTCTCATTTGCTTGTTTAGAGTGGGACAAAACTCTGGATGTTTAAAATTAAAATAAGATATCATATAAATGCATGGAATTTTAAGTTCTTTTCTGTTCCTTTTCTGATTTGACAGTCATATTTTAATTATTTATCCTAGTCAAGGATACTGAGCTATCAATCACAACATTGTTATCAGAGCAACAAATTATCAAGTAAGATAAACAACCAGAAATACTTTTTTTTGGGTAAAAGATTATTGGCTTAGCGTCCTTGTGGGAAATAACTGCCAACTCAGATGGTTCAAGAGACTTTAATGAAGGAACTACTTGTAAAGCTGTGAGTGTGGGTAAGAGAACCGTGGAGAGAAGTTGGGCTACTCAGAGACCAGCAATAATGGGAAAACATTTCTATTTCTAGGGCTGGGGGGGCAGGCGAGCCCAGGGAGGGCTGGAGCCCTGGAAGAGCCTCCCCAGAGGTCCTTCCTTTGGAAGGGCCAAAAACAGCCCAAAGCAGGGAGGGAATGGAGAGTGAATGCCCTGCCCCTTATCCCCTGGGTGAGGCAGGCCAGCGAGACCTCACCCTCAGGCTCACGGGGAGCAGGGTCACACTTGAGAGTGAAGGCCTCCTTAAGCTTTCTGCTGGACTGTGCTTGCCTCACCAAAGTCCAAAGTCCGGGCTCTCATATTGGCCAAAGCCAACAAGGGCACCCACAAGGGAGGTCAGGGGATGCACTCCGTGGGGCTCAGCCTCCTGGGGCCCAGGACAGGCCTCAGAAAGGAAGAGAATGGATCTTGGGGGAGAGTCACAGAGAATCACGGGCACCGCATCTTTTCAGGTCATGGCACCAAATTTTTTAAGTCTTAGGACTCTTACAAGACCCCTTCGTTAATATTATTTTTCAAGGGCAGATTTTTGATAAAAGAAGAAAATAAGCTGGTAACACACAAAAGCAAGATTGATATTCTTGTGAAAGCTCTCAGTTTATAGCATTTTACCAAATTAGATGATTGGAACTAGTTTTATGGGAAAAAGATCTCTCTCCCTCTGCAGAAAACGAGAAGGGCAATCTCTTTCATCTCTTCCTAGGACTCCTCTTGTTCATTATGGAGACTTTCATTTTTAAGGCCAGGCTCTGAAATTTCCTTAGTCAACATTCTAAGTAAAAAACAGCAGGCCATGCGCGTCTGGAGCTTGTGCTCCGCAACGGGAGAGGCCGCGATGGTGAGAGGCCCGCGCACCGCGATGAGGAGTGGCCCCCGCTTGCCGCAACTAGAGAAGGCCCTTGCACAGAAGCGAAGACCCAGCACAGCCATAAATAAATAAATAAATAAATAAATAAATAAATAAATAAATAAATAATTGATTAAAAAAAAAAACCAAAAAAACAAAAAAAAAAACAGCAGGCCAGCAGGGCTCAATTTTACTGACAGAAAAGGACAAAGGAATGCATGATATTTTACTAATACAGGTGAAGTGAGGAGCATATAGCTTTATTCTTCCACACTTGGTACACATTTTTCTTACAACTTTTTAACATTTCACAGGAGTCACTAAATGTGTGATGATGAGGAAAGGGCACCCCGAGCAGTTTGGGGCAGAAGCTCCGGGGTCAGCTAAGAGCCCTCGCGTACCCTCCCAGCTGTGCAGGGAACCCGTTCCCAAGTGGGGACTGACACGGACCCAAGAGCCTACTGTACATACTATCAATTCTATATATTCCACTGTTAACAATTTTGAAATACAGAGATAACTTAAAAGGAAATGCTTTTAGAGCAAAGCACTTCTGTGTAATACCAGCCTCAGTGTAGAAATTGCCTCAGGGAATTTTAGTCTCTTTAGTAGCAGCAGCAACAGCTAAGAAAAAATATTGGGAAAGTATTGAGTACTATCCATGCCAGGCACTGCTAGGTCTATTCAAGCATTAGCTCACTTCATCTTACCACAGATCTAAGAAGAAGGCCCTATTTTGAGTTTTCTTTTCCTTAAGAAATTGAAGAGGGATCACAGGGCTTGAGAGGGTGAAGCTGGAAGTGAACTCAGCCCCTGTCCTGTCAGCACCCAAGCTCTCAAGCACAGCCCTGAGCATCTTGGAGCAGGAGAGGGCTGACAAAGAAACCTTCCTCTTTTTCTAATTAAAAAAGTATCTAGGGGCTTCCCTGGTGGTGCAGTGGTTAAGAATCTGCCTGCTAATGCAGGGGACACGGGTTCGAGCCCTGGTCTGGGAAGATCCCACATGCTGCGGAGCAACTAAGCCCATGAGCCACAGCTACTGAGCCTGCACTCTAGAGCCCGCGAGGCACAACTACTGAAGCCCGCGCACCTAGAGCCCATGCTCCACAACAAGAGAAGCCACCACAATGAGAAGCCCGCGCACCGCAACAAAGAGTAGCCCCCGTTCACCACAACTAAAGAAAGCCCGCCTGCGGCAACGAAGACCCAAAGCAGCCAAAAATAAATAAATAAAATAAATTTTTTAAAAAGTATTTAGGAAAAGGTGTATTTTTAGAGTAAATTTAAGGACCATTCTAAAAGACTGTAGAACCATAGAAAGCTTTTGAAGAAACTGTAAAGTTTTGCTTTCCTAAGGGAAGTAATAATATACAATCTTTCCCATTTTGTTTTTGAAGCATTTGTAAAGGAAAGAAAAAGAGATTGGAGAAAATGATGCTTGATGAGTGAGACTCTTTCAGGTGCTGAGGATTCAGGAACGAGCAAGTGAGACACGGTTCTATCCATATGCAGCTTCTAGGGTAGTAGGAAGATGGTTACAAAACAGTAATTGAAAAAAGCAGATTACAAAATGGTATATAGAGTATGAGCATGTCTTGACTTAAAAAAGAAAAAACTATGTGTGTGTGTTTGTCTTAGTCCATTCAGGCTGTTATAACAAAATACCATAGACGGGGTGGTTAATAAACAAGAGAAATTTATTCCTCACGGCCCTGGAGCCTGGGAGGCCCAAGATCAAGGCGCCAGCAGATTCAGCGTCTGGTGAGGTCAGCTTTCTGATTCACAGACGGCTGCCTTCTTGCTGTGCCCTCACGCGGAAGAAGGGAAATGGAGCTTTCTGGAGCCTCTTTTATAAGGACACTAATCCCATTCATGTGGGTTTCACCCTCATGACCTAATCACGTCCCAAAGGCTTCGCCTCCTAATGCCATTACATTAGGGGTTAGGATTTAAACACATGAATTTGGGGCGGGGGTAAGAGGGCACAAACATTCAGTCTGTAGTAGTGTTTGTCTGTAACTGGAAGTACCTTTGTAAAAACACGCTCTCTAGGTGGTAAAATAGAGATGATTTTAGCTTTATTCAATTTGCTTTTATGTAGTTTCTAAATTCTCTGGAATAAATGAATGATCATGAACTCTTGAGGCAGGGACTGAGTCTTACTCTTCCCTGTAATGGCAGCAGCGAGTCTGGTGCTGGATGAAGTGGGCGCTCGGTGGGGCTGGTTGTTGACCCAGAGAACCACCTGCACTTTGCAATGACCACAGGCGGCTCCTTCCCCAGTGTCCACGTGGTTTGAGCTGAGTTGTGCACAATAACTTCCTATATTTTACTGGCTGGTTTGTTCTCATGTGCTGGGTGGACTAATGGTCTGATCATGTTAGAAGCAAAGGAGAAAATTCTTCGTGCGTGCGGCTCTGACTGCATTGAATCTTGATATGAGTCTGGTTGGCATCCAGAGTTTTGGACTCTGCCTTTCATACTGTGGTGACTCTTAAATTGTGCTGAGATATGTTAGGCATCCTGAAGAAAGGGAGATTGCTTTGGACTAATAGGAATGTTAATGGATTTTGTCGCTTTGTTGAGTTCCTCAAATTATGCTATTAGGTATAGAACATTACTTAGAAATTGTTAAAATACGTAATTTTTGTCCATTGGTTTTATATTATCCATACTCTGAATTTGTATCATGGATTTGTTTTGTTCATGTGCAGGCTCCTTAGACCTTGGGAACAGCAAAGAACAAAGTGTTATACATGCACTTGCTGGTACGTGAAGGGCTGTGAAATGTAGTCTGGCTTCGACAGATAAGCCAGTCAATTTAAGCTATATTAAATGAATTCACTTTTTAATAGAGCTTTAATTTCATCCTGGTTGGAAAGGGACAGGGATGATAGAGTGAAATTTAAAGTCTATAACCATCTCTTTTCAGGACATGATCTTTCAGATTTGGGTCGGGAAGCAGTACATGATGATCTATTACAGTCAGTGCTTCTGGGGTTAAAATAGAATTTCATTTACATGAATCCCAGACTTTCCCCTTCCAAATCAGCCTTTACCTGGTGTCTCCTTGTATCTAATTCCTATGAGCTTTTATAAAGTCTTTTATTTTTAAACTGTATTATTGACTTATGACCCACAGACAGAAAAAGAAATATGCAAGTAATAAGTGTACAGTTCAATTAATTAACCCAAAGTGAGCACACTCATGTGACCATCACCCACATCGAGCCATAGAACGTTACCAGTACCACATCGATCCCCTGCGTACCCCACCCGAACCACTCACCTCCAGTTTGGGGCATTATGAATCTTCCTGCTGTGAACAATTCTGTTCCTGTCTTTTGAGTCCATGTGCACACTTCTCTGTTGGGTTTAGGTCTAGTAGCTGAATTGCTGGATGCTGTCATTCAACATTACTATGTGATGCTAAACAGTTTTTCAAAGTGGTTATAGCACTTTACACTTGGCCAGTAGTGCACAGATTTCCCAAAGTGCCACATTCTTGCTCATGCTTGGTCTTATCCAGCTGGTGACTTTGTTCTAATCCTTGTTGTGAGTTTAAATTTGTATTTTCTGGATTACTAAGGAGGTTGAATGCCATATAATATGTTTATTGGCCACTTGTTGGAGTTGTTTACCCATTTTTTCTACTAGGTTATTAGATCCATTGTTTTAGGATTGTTTAGGATTCTTTATGTTCTGCAAATAAGTTATACGTGTTGCATATAACTTCTCTCACTCTGTGGTTTCCTTTCCACTCTCTTAATAATCTTTTTGAGAAACCAAAGTTCTTCATTTCAATGTAGTCTAGTTTACTAATATTTTCATTTCCTGTTATTTCTTTTTGTGTCCTATTAAAGAAGTCTTTGATTATCCAAAAATGAAGAAAATACTTTCCAATGTTAGCTTCTCAATGCTTTGTGGTTTTACCTTTTACATTTAGATGTAGAATCTACCTGGAATCGACTTGAGGGTGTGAGAGGAGATAAGATTTTGCAAGCTTTCTGAGGCTTTGGAGGTCCCACAGCTAAATAGAAGCTCTTTTTCTGTTTCTTAAAATCTTTATTTTGTATCTACTGAAAGAGATCTTCTAGATATACTTATAAAGATTTAAAAATCATGTATCATATATATTCATAGAAAGAAAAACGCTAGGAATATATTGGTTAGTGTGTGGGCATCTACTGCTTGACCCTCCGATTCACCCTTCGTGCTTTTCCCTCCTGCTCTGAGCCCCAGGAGGCTGAACTGCGGGGACTTCATGCAAGGGCTCTTCCCATTTGGCTTCTCATCAGTTTAACCAGTGGGCAGCACCAGAGGGAGGTCAGAGGGTGGAAAGTCCGTAAGGTTGGAGTGTTTATTCTCCCAGTTCCCTCCCTTCCCAGCCCCTTCCCTCAACCAAAGGCCATAACTCCCACCAGCCCCTTTCTCCATACAGCTCCCTTCTCAGGGATCTCATAACCACTCGCTCTCCTTGTCCCTTCAAGCGAATGGGTGATAATTGATCTCTATTCTTCTGGTCCAGAGCTACTTCACTATCCTTTGCTGGTTGTCCTATACCCTGCCCACACCTTTGTAAAGTGCCCCTTTATTAAACTCTCCTCAATTCCCCCATTAGAGTACACTATTTGGTCCCTGCTGGACCTTGGATAATACCATAATGGTATTCCTAAACCCCTTTCCCCTATTGAGAATTCAACTCTCCTAAATCACTTTTCATCTTCTAGTCATCACTGTCCGTGCTTTTCACCATAATATCATCTCTGAGTCTAAGCCACCGAGAGTATTAGTGATGCTACGTTTCTTAGATGAGAGCTGCACTACAGTTTCTGGGATTTTCTTACAAGCTGGCGATGCTCATTTTGCAAGTTTTGATGCACAGACAATGACTATTACATAACAACAGCTGCCTGGCCAACAGCAATTATGAGATGCTTCCTGATTTCAGAGATGTTAAAAATTTTTAAATGTGTTTCTTATAATCAATGAAATACTGTAATGATGATGGTAATGATGACTACAAAAAGTACCTAGGATCTTTACATGTAACATTTTCTCCTTTAATGCCAGTGACAATCCTCTGTGGCAAGTATTATCCTACTCTTTTTACAGGTGGGGAAACCGGGGCTCAGAAATATTAAGTACTTTGCTCAGGATCACACACCTAGGCAGGGGCAGAGCTAGGATTCCAAATCAAGTTGATGTCAACGTCAAAGCTTGAAGTCTGAACCACTTGCTTATATGGCTATTCAGCCACCTAGAGATGATGAGAGGGCATGGTGCATTCCATGAATACCTAATGAGCTGGCTGATCCCTCGGGTTCCTTCTGGAAATTCTCAGTAACTCCCACCCCAATTTTAGGTCTTCTTTAATGGCTTTGTTGTCTGCCCCACCAAACAAGCCATCTAAGAGAATGGAAACAGACTGTCCGTGACACCGTTTGCTCCCATCATGCGGCAGCTCTCACAGACCCTTGAGTCAATGGTTGTTGACTCCCTCAGGCCAGAGGGAGCCAGGCACGCTGCTGCCTTCCTAAGGGCCTGCAGTATTGCCAACTCCCACAAAGGCAAAGCTTCGTTTCAAGCAGCCAGCAGGCAAGCAACTGCCTACTATGAGAATATGGAGCAATAAGGTTGTGGAAAGACACAGCAAAGCTCTGAACATGGATCAGCAAAATCAGCCCCACACTTAATGTCTTTGAGCTACATGTAGGAGAGCTTCTGCTCTGGGAGTCACCGTGCAGGTTCTGAGAAGGTACTTAAGTACCACTGAACAGAATGAGTACATTTTCCCCATCACTTATGGTACTCAAGCATCACACTTGAAAACTGTCTAGTCTCAGTCCTTCTCAGGTAGCTTGAAGGTCCCCTTGACATCTCTCTCTTTAGGGGAATTGGATATACAGCAGTGCTCCTCAAAGTCAGACAACAGACCAGCAGCATCAGCGTCTCCTGGGAACTTGTTAAAAATGCATATTCTCAGGCCTGACCCCAGATCTGCTGAGTCAAACTCTGAAGGTGAGAGGCCTGGAAATCTGTGTTTTAACAAACCTCCAGGTCATCCTCATGTACACTAAAGTTTGTGAAGCATGGATATACAGTATTTTGTGAAAATGTTGGGGTCTACCACAACCTCAGTGTACTTGCAACTAGGATTTATTTATTGGATTAAAAAATAAAAATAATACATATTTATTTTTGCACACCAAATGTTACAAAGGTGTAAAATTAATCATTTCATCTCCCCAGTGCTGATCTTCAGAAGTAACCAAGGTCAACAGTGTGACAAGAATCCATTCACACCAATCTGTTTATTCACATATACACAAACATACATATTCCTATATGAGTTTTTTCCCCCTTTCTTTCCATTTTTTTTGGTTGTTACAAAAAAGATTTCACATCCCAATCCACACACTGCTCTGCAATTGGCCTTTTTCACTTAATATATCATGGATATCCCTCCAGGTCAGTACATATAGTTCTAAGTTTTTTCCTTTAGGATTTGTAGGATATTCCAAAGCATGAATACTTCACATTTGATCCAATCATATTTTTACTGATAGACATTCAGTATATTTTCAGTTTTTCACAGAGGCTAAATTAGAGGGCTAATTTAAAGTAATTTAACTGTGACAATAATTTCTGGTCTCAGATATAATCATAGGCTGAATTTGAAGCTGAAAAGGTAGATATATGGGAGTATTCTTGTGCATAAAGAATGGTCTGTAACAAACCCATGCATCTATAGTCAATTAATCTTTATCAAACGAGGCAAGAATATACAATAAAGAAAAGACAGTCTCTTCAGCAAGTGGTGCTGGGAAAGCTGGACAGCTGTATGTAAATAAATGAACTTAGAACACCCCCTCACACCCTACACAAAAATAAACTCAAAATGGCTTAAAGGCTTAAATGTAAGACATGACACCATAAAACTCCTAGAGGAGAACATGGGCAAAACATTCTCTGACATAAATGGTAGCACTGTTTTCTTAGGTCAGTCTCCCAAGGCAATAGAAATAAAAGCAAAAATAAACAAATGGGACCTAATCAAACTTATAAGCTTTTGCACAGCAAAGGAAGCCATAAACAAAATGAAAAGACAACTTACAGACTGGGAGAAAATATCTGCAAATGATGCAACCGACAAGGGCTTAATTTCCAAACTATACAAACAGCTCATCCAAATCAATAACAACAACAACAACAACAACAACAAAAACCAACCAAACAACCCAATCAAAAAATGGGCAGAAGACCTAAATAGACATTTCTCCAAAGAAGACATACAGATGGCCAACGGGCACATGAAAAGCTGCTCAGCATCGCTGATTATTAGAGAAATGCAAATCAAAACTACAATGAGGTATCATCTCACACTGGTCAGAATGGCCGTCAACAAAAAGCCTACAAATAATAAATGCTGGAGAGGGTATGGAGAAAAGGGAACCTTCCTACCTTGTTGGTGGGAATGTAAATTGGTGCAGCCACTATGGAAAACAGCATGGAGTTTCCTTAAAAAACTAAAAATAGAGTTTCCATATGATCCAGCAATCCTAATTCTGGGCATAGATCCAGAGAAAACTATAATTTGAAAAGATACATGTACCCCAATGTTCATAGCAGCACTATTTACAACAGCTAAGACATTGAAGCAACCTAAGTGTTCATTGACAGATGAATGGATAAAGAAGATGTGGTATATATATACAGTGGAATACTACTCAACCATAAAAAAGAATGAAATAATGTCATTTGCAGCAACATGAATGAATCTAGAGATTATCATACTAAGTGAAGTAAGTCAGAAAGACAAAGATAAATACCATACGATATCACTAAAATGTGGAATCTAAAATATGATACAAATGAACTTATTTTCAAAATACAAACAGACTCACAGACATAGAAAACAAACTTATGGTTACCAAAGGGGAAAGGGGAGGATAAATTAGGAGTTTGGGATTAGCAGATACAAACTACTATATATAAAATAGATAAACATCAAGGTCCTACTGTTTGGCACAGGGAACTATATTCAATGTCCTGTAATAAACCATAATGGAAAATAATACGAAAAAGAATATATATATATATATATATATATATATATATATATATATTCACTGAATCACTTTGCTGTACACCAGAAACAAGCACAACATTGTAAATCAACTATACTTCAATTGAAAAAAAGAAGGATCTATAAAGATTGCCTGAGTTACTCAAGCTAGGCACCTCTGTCTTTGAGCATCCAAAAAGCACCTATCAACCATCTTTTGCGTGCCAGGCATTGCGTTGTTTGCTGGGGATACATCAGTGGACAAGACAGACATGATCTTGATCCTCATAGAACTCACTCACTAGTGGGGGGACATAGAGGCACAAAAGACAGTTATAATGCAGTGAGATAAGTGTCAACAGAGGTACCAGTTTCCTGGAAGAGATGCCAGGTAAGCTGTGACCTATTGATTGAACAGGAGTTAGTTGGATGAAGGAGGGGTAATGTTCAAAATAGAGCGACCAGCATGGTGAGTTTGGAGGACTTTGGAGGAGAGGAGGGAGAAAGCTAAAGCTCCAAGCAGAATCCTACTCATGAAGCCACTTGAAAGTTTCAACACTTTTCTGAAAAAAACAAGGAGCACTTTTTAGTATAATAGAAGGGTACCTGCCCCTTCTAATATACAAGCACCTCTCGTTAGAAACTGGAAATGCATCAGACAGACAAGAGAGGCAGGAAAGAGACTTGGACACTAAGTTGAATGTTATGCCAGACGTGAACACACAAAATAAGGAACATTCAATAAACCCAGCATAGAGCACTCTAATCAAGGCAGTGAGTTTAGTCTATACTCTGGGTGAAATCTGGGCTGATATACCTGTTAATTCGCTCTCACTGAAAATCCAAAATCTATAATGTGGGAAAAGTACTTCCAATCAACACTTGATGAATACCTACTGGGTGTTAGATTCCAGTGGTAAAATGAGGTGCAGATTTTTATTCACCAGATTCCGTGGGGATATGATTCTCCTATGAAGGACAGATTCCAAGTCCTATGGACCTGTGCCATGTGTAGGCTGAAGTGTTTAGGGAAGAGTGAAGAAAATGCGAGACCCACATGTCTGTGAGGGTACTCCGTGAACGAGACAGAGGAAACAAGATTTCAGCAGCTGCCATGAATGAGGGAAGAAGGTAAGGTGGGTTTCCACTCAGTCTTCTGCAAAACCCTTATGCCATCACTTTATGGACAACCACAGTAAAAGGTCTCTTGTATTTCTCAAGACTTTTTAATTGGACCATTGTTAATTTGCATGAGAAACTGCACTGAGCATGGGCCATGAAGGTGACAGTCATATTTAGGTTACACGTCCATTATCTTCTTTAACTCCAGCCAGGAATCTTTTCAGCAGCCTTAGGCTAAGTGCTCTGTCCCAGGGCAGAAAGCCACGCAGTGAGGAGAACTACTTATGGACCAAGGCGTGCTCTGCCCATTTCATCCTTACTGTCTCCCATCCAGGGGACAGCATCCCCAGGTGGGTGTCTGCCCCTACCCCACAGAGGCCTATGACATGGCCTTAAGCACAGCACACAGTGTGCCTGTTTCCAAGACCCACAGGACAGTTACACACCCTCCCTCCTCTCATCTCTATCCCCAGAAAAGTGACCACAGAGTTCCCTAATTCCATGCTGCACTTCTCAGCGCTCCTAGCACAGCCTGTCAGAAGACCTTTCTTTCTTAGATTTAGCTAATGTGTGCTCACTAAAGCATTCAAACAATATAGAAGGGTGTAAATACACTGTGTGAAGACACTCACTCCACACCTACCCTGCTCTCAGAGGTAAACAACTTGATGTCCATCTTTCTAGAATTATGTATGTATACATATATACATACATATATATGTATGTATACGTATACACACACAATACACATTACTTACTACAAAAGTAAGATGTTACTACAGATCTTTCTTGACTTATGATAGGGTTACATCCTGATAAACCCATCCTAAGTTGAAAATATTAAGTCAAAATGCATTTAATACACGTAACCTACCTTAAACATGCTCAGAACACTTACATTAGCCTATAGTTGGGCAAAATCATCTAACACAAAGCCGGTTTTATAATGAAGTGTTGACTATCTCATGTAATTTACTGCATAGTGTACTGAACATGAAAAACAGAATGGTTGTGTGGGTAAAGAATGGAGGTAAGTGTATGGGTTGTTTAACCCCATGATCACGTGGCCGACTGGGAGATGCGGTTCGCTGCCCCGCTCAGCATCATGAGAGGATGGTACCACGTATGCTAGCTCGGGAAAAATCACAACTCAAAATTCAAAGTATGTTTTCTACTGAATGCTTTCGTACTATCGTAAAGTCAAAAAATTGTAAGTCAGGGACTGTCTGTATACACTCCAGAGGGTAATTGCTTTTTTTAAACTGAATGCATCAAATTTATCTTTCCATGTCAGTACACATAGAACAACCTTATTCTTTTTATGCTATGCCATGTTATGCTAGGCATTGTATAGATGTACCGGAATTTAATTAAACCTCTGTTAATAAACACGTAGCTTAATTTTTAACTTTTTCTATACACAGGTCTATGGAGATGTAGATTTATCATTGTGTATGGATGCAACCTTTGCTATAAGATAGATTCCTTGTAATGGAATTAGTGGCCCAAGAGGAATGCATTTAAAAACCTTTCCCCACATTCTTGCCCAAACTGGGTATTTCCAATTAATCCTTTTAATTTGTGTATTGCTTAGAGGAAGGCCTTTCTCACACCAGTGTTATAACAAATTTCCCTATATTTTCTGTTATAGTATACATATATATTTTTTAATGCTGTGGTCTTTTAATTTACTGCCAAATCCAGCCTGCTGCCTGTTTTTGTGAATAAAGTCTTATTGGAACACAGCGACACCGAATGTTTATATATCGCTGACTACTGCTTTTACACCACAGGGGCAAAGCTGATATTTGTGACAGAAATTGTACGGCCCATGAAGTTGAAAATATTTACCATCTTGCCCTTTCTAGACTGTTATCCAACTAATGCCTAGAATTTATTTTAATGTTTGTTTTTGTGAGGAAAGAACTAACTTTATTTTATCAATTGACATAAAATTAGCCAATGAATGGCTCATCTTTTCCCTACTGACATGAAATGCTATCTGTGTCATATAACAAACTCCCATCCATCCATGGGTGGGGTTCCTTCACACTCTATTCTGTATCATTGATCAGTTGGTCTTTTCCTGCACAAATACTACACTCTTCACTTCTTTAGTTTTATGTTTTTCCCATAGTTTTATACTTTAAATTTTTACGTTTGGTAGGGTAAGTCCTTACTTGTCCTTTTTCAAAAGGAGTTTTTATATTCTTTTTGTTTCTTCTTTCATGTGAATTTTAGAATCTGCTTATAAAGATCCCAGTGGGGTTTGTAACCAGTATTTCATTGACTTTAATTTGGGAGAAAATTGAAATCTTTACAATATTCTTTAACAGTGACCATTTCCTCATAGTCTCATCTATATTAAATATTATCATTTTTCATCTTTGCCAATTGATAGTTGAATTGAGGTTTTATTCTAATAAATTAATAATACATAAAAATTGGTATTTTTACCTTATTGTGAATCTTCCTCAGCTTTTTCTTACAGTATGTTAAGATGGGGCATTGCTCTGTAATCGATACAGGTGAAAGACAGGAATTTTACTACATCGCTGGTAGTGCTGATTCCTATGCCCTAGAAAACAGTTTAAGCTATTGGTCAGTTGAAAGACATTGATCCCTAAACATAAGCTCTTTAGCAAACATCCTCCCTATTGACTCAACATTGCTGCTCCAAAAGGCTCCACCATTTCCAGCTGCCTAAATGAATTTTTAATCAGCTCCATGCAGAGTGAACAAGCACAAACAACCTCCCTCCTTCTGTAGGCCAGGCCCTCCAAGCACGGCAGAGAGCGGCCGCATTCACGCCAAATAACAGCCCTGCTTCCCGTTCTCTCACCTGGGTTCACCATCAGCCTCAGCAGGGCCGGAGTGCCTCAGGTTGGTCGCTGGTAAAGGTCTCTGGGATGGAGATTTGCAGGCAGGATGTTCCTTGGGGAGTGCGCTTGTGGTTGGACAGAGGGAAGCACCATACAGTCACCTCAAAGGCTTCCACCTGGAGTTCTGGAGCTGGAATGGCTCTTTAGAATGATCCCAAGTTAGGGCGAGGGGGCTGGGCTTTATATCTAGCTGCTGAGAGGTTGTGGGCGGGGCAGGGAGGTAGGACCTTGGGCTAAGCAGCTCTCCCCAGCTGAAGATAATTCTCATTGAGCAACTCAGCTGAGCGCCAGTATTTGCCAAATCTCCTAGGAAATTGATTGCCTCGGTCCTGAAGGGGGGATGTGGGCGCACGGCACAGCATCCACTACAGGGCCTTCTTGACCTTTCCCTGTACCTCTCAGCTTTTTTTCCGAGCTGAGAACTCAAATACCTTCAAGTACATTGCTCAGGTTTGGTATTTAACCTTTCACGCAAAACTCTCATGTCACACGTAGGTAACATTTCCTTTCTTCCAAGCACATCACCTGAATTCACAAGCCAAATATCAGGGAACATGGCTGCAAAATTATGTTTTTACCAAGACCCTCAAATGTATTATTCAAATAAATTAGAAAAAAAATTTCACATTTTTTTAAGAAAAGAAAACCTTATATAGTCCATGAACTAACATTACATCATGTTCCCCTGGCACTTTTTACCTATAGTATATGAAAAACTTACAGATTACAAGGGCATTTTGCAATGAGTCAAAAAATGGATTGTAAAATTACTCATGTGTTCTTCAGTAAAAACTACCTCCATAAAAATTGTGACTATCATTTGTATAGTGCTTTAGTGTTTACAAAGTACTTTTGTATCAACAACTTGCTGAGTCTTATCAGAGGCAGGAATTATTATGAAGACTCTGAGGCTTGGAGAGGTGAGGTAAGCCATGCCTCTGTCCAGAGCTGGAGGGTGCTGGGAGTCTGGTGTGTCTCCAGAGCCCTCCTCCCTCCCCTTCCTCAACCCTTGTCTCCCCAGCTCCACCACACCCTCCCCTGGTCCAGGCTCCACGCTCATTCTCTGTTGATATGATGTAAACACCCACACTCCCCAAGCAAGGTCTTGTCTCCCTGGAAAGGACCTGTGTCCTCCTTCATCTTTCTCTACTTATCTTTATTGAAACCTGCTCTCAGCTGGCTGGCCCTGGGAAAGGGACTCATAGTCTATTTCATACCAAGCTACTAATGCCCAGCAATGGTGAGTAAACTGCCTTCTCCACCCATCCCCAGTTATATATTATCCCCAGGTATCTGTATGTATGCTATATATATCATTATATTATTTCATCATTATATATGATATAATATATATATATATATATATATATATATATATATATATATATATATATATATATATATATATATATATATATACCCTCAGGTGTATCTGCATTTTAACAAGATCATATTGTAGTGGAATGTGGAACAAGTTAATGAGGAGGATATTTTGGAGACAGAGGATCTCTCCAGCTGCCTGCCCCTACCCCATTCATGTTATTTTACTGCTCTGTTGATGAGCATCACTCATGTAGAGCACTGGACTTGGTGTCAAAATAATTGGATTTGAGTCCCTGCTGTTGGGTAGGTACTTAACTTTGCCCACCTTGACCTCCTCGCCGTCTAAGTGAGAATATGAATTGATGTTTCACTTTTCAGGGTGACTGGAGGGACCAACAAATATCTCAGAATTATAGCAGTTTTGTTAAACTCTGTGGCTAGAGGAACTTGTAGTTGGAGATGGTCCAAGGGTGATGCCAAGAATTCACTGCCCCACGGACCTCACACCACTGCCCACCCAGGAGCTTCCCCTGGTGCACATGAGCTACACAGCAGAACTAATATCAGCTGATCCTGGTGACCAACTCTTCCCTATATGTAGAGTGGTCATTACGTGTTTTACTTTGACTTGTCCTTGAATGTGTGACAAGGCTAGTATCATTGAAATACCTCCTGAGGCATTTCTCCCCACAGCAATCCATTTTTTAAATGCAGTCCCTGCCATGAATGGTGTTTTATGACACTAGGGAAGGGGAAGGTGAGTACTTTCCAGAACAAAGAAGGTAGGAAAAAAAGGTGTGGGGGGATATGACATAGGGACCCTTTTGCCAGGGAGAGAGCAAAGTATAGATGAGGTGACACTAGGGTTCAGATGCTGCTGCTTTTTGCGGTTAACAGTGTGTATGGCGATGGGGATTGGGGGTGGGGTGAGATTACAGAAAGTCCAGAGAAAGTGAAGAGGTTAATCAGCTGTCCTTCTCAAACACAGGTGTCCAGAGTAGGAGCGAAGAGGTAATCTGGAATATTCAGGGGACAGGGGGAAAGGACAGTCCCCCCGTGCTTCCCTGTGTTGAGTGGAACACGGAAGGGATCTTGAAGTTCTCAGGCCACAGGGAAGGCAGCTGAGCATGCTGGCTGGGACTCAAGGGCTAAGGTGGAGGCAAAGCAACCCTCTAGCAGAAGGCTGAGAATGGGCTGTTTGAGCTGCCTGCTGGGATTCACAGCCAGGCCTCAGTGGAGAGGCACACGGTGAGAGGCAAGTGAAGGTTCAGTCAGACAGGACTCACTGTGCTTGGGCCACCCTGAGAGAGGAGATCACAGGTTATTCCAGCCTAGAACACTTCAAGAGAGGACTCAGTGAGGGCGGAGGCCACCGTGGCCCACACAGCAGTGGAAATAAATTACAGCTGCTTTAGGGGCAAGGAAAAGTCCCTGGAGATGGGTGGCACTTGGGCCAAGAGTCCTTACTCCAATGCCAAGCTTCTCCTTGCATTTAGATTGTATCTCAGAGGGAAGAAGGGGAACCTTTGAAGGAGGGAAACAGTCCAGGTGGGGAGTTCAAAATTTAAATTGATTATCTATCTAAAATGAGGCAGAGGAGATTCAACTACGTTCAGTTGGCAAGTTTAACTCTCCTCACCATCAATGAGAAAGATGCATTGCAAGGAAATTTAGTTCCTTGGAATACAGAATTTCCCACTTTTGCTTTTTTTTTTTTACATCTGAGACACAGTACATGCCTCAAATGGATTTCTTTACTATAGATGAGAAAAGCAGCCTACCTTTAACATTCTGGCAAATCCCAACCTTAGAAAACACAACATTAATAACGCAGAAAATCATTTTTAGTTCTCTAGTATAAGCAGTTTCTCTACAGTAACTTCACTGTATTCCTTGAGGATGTAATTATTATCCATCATCTTGTTATGAATAACCAACAACCAAGTCTGCAAGGGACTGATGCCAGGAACAAGATTTGACAACTCCCAACAAGCTAATGATTTCTAAGTCCTTCCATCCCTTGACTATCATGGAATCTGACAGAGATGTTGTCAGTGTGACGGAGAGGCTAGGGAAGTGGCTGTTTTCCCAGTTACTGCCTCCCTTCACTCCTTAACAGCTGAGATGTGGGGAAGTAAAGGCTACACAAGGGGAAGCGTCCTACAGCTATACATAAGCTTCTACACGGAAGTCATTATTCTTTGATAAGGTCACATTCAACAGCAGTTTAAAGCAATGACCCCACTCAGATCTTCTAAATAGAGTGACAGCTGTCTTAGAGAGATTCCATAATCTGAGACTCAGAGGCTGTGAATCTTTAATGCACTGGGTGCTGGGAGTGATGGACAAGTCAGGGTTTGCATCTTTATTGACCTTTTTCCCCCAATTGGATACTTAAAGGCCAGATTGACTCTGCATCTAAATTAGCTGCTGAAATCCCTTTTTGTCAAATCATCTCTAATTAATGATATGGCAATATACACACCTATTCTTTCTGTCTGGGTGGGGGGCAGGGAACTACAATTTATTGAGTACTCACTATGTGCCAGGTATTTTGCCAAGTATTTTATGCATTCCTTCATTTAATTCTAAAGATTAGGCACTGTTGGTGTTAATTATTTTTTCAGAGGCTGAAACTAAGAGAGAGATTGTGACTTGCTCAAGGTCATTCAGATAGTAAAGGATGGAGCAGGAATATAACTGCCTGTTCTGTCCTCTACTTCTTCTTTAGTAGGAGCTCATTTTCTCACTACTCTGTAGTTTCCTTAACTATTTGTGGTATAAATTTAAGTGCATCTTTCTTTCTCTTTGATGACAGCCTTCCTGATACACTAGTCTAAATAATATTTGTATAACCTCTTTCTCACATGTGTTCCAAGGAATGGCTGCCCTTTTGTGCACACATAAAACATAGCAGTGAGTAGACAATTAGCAAGTGTGAGCCCTAGTTCAGTAAAAATCAAGTACTAAGATGATACAAACAAGCTAGGAATGCTGAACCAAACACATAATTTAAAAAATGCAAAACAATGCTCACAAAAAAGGGAGAAGAACTATCCAGGTACCAGAAATAAAAAGGAAACTAAAAAGCAAAGATCTAAGCAACCATGCTTATGCCTCATCCTCTTTAAGATTGCATTGGGAATAAGTTCAAGGAATGCAGAAGCTTTGGTTTCAGTAGACGAGGCCCTCGGCCCAAGACTTCACTTGGGTGGAACTGAGATTTCAGCATAAATGCAGGATCCTCAAATAGCTGTTTATTGCAGATATAACAGAGAATGAAAGGATGGAATAGGAAAAAACGATGCCCACTGGCTTAGCTTGCCTGACAATGCCTAGGCTCTGGATGGGAAAAAAGTCTCTACAGGAAACTAAAACCCTAATTTGAACATCTTGTGGGTTGTAGAGTTAAATTTATACTAATCCCATAATCCAGGATCCACCAAGCTAAGAAATGAACATAAAATGGTCGGTGATTCACCTGGCAGGTGCAAACACAAAACCATCCTGAAGGAACATTCCCCCAATCCAAGTTGTATGGAGTTTCTGTAGGGAATGGGGAATAAAAAAGAGGAGTAGGGGTAAGAAAATCCAACACACTGGGGCAGTAGGGCCTCTAGGACTTGAAATACAAACCAGCCATTTGAGAGGGTACATAACACAGATATATTTAAAATGATTTAAATAATTAGGAACATAAAAGTGAATCAAGGTCTTAAGAGAAGAATAAGTGGCTATGAAAAAATAGAAAAAATTCAAAATAACAAAATAGAAATTCTAAAAATAATAATTTAAAACTACAGTCGTTAAAATGAAAACTCGATGGTTAAGCAGATTAGACTTGCTGAAGGGAAAGTTAGAAGCAAGAAAACAGATTTGAAGAAATTATCCAGAATATACAGCATAGATAAATAACTAGAGGGGAACTAGTAAAGAGATTTAAAATCTTGGAACACAGAATAAAAGGTTTATTCAATAGAATTTCAAGAACAAAAGAATAGAGAAAATAAAAGAGAAAGGCAATATTTAAAGAGATAGTGTCTGTGAGTTGATAAAAGACCTAAATCCTTAGATTTAAAAGCACAACAAATTCCTGAAAGGATAAACAAAATCTTACATCTTAACACATCAGTGTGAAATTTCAGACCACCATGACAAAGACAAATTCTTAAAAGCAACCATAGAGAAAAAGATAGATTATGTACAGAAGAAAACCAATTTGAAGTACTACAGATTTCTGAACATCAACAAGGAGGCTAAGATCAGTGGACTGCTAGCTTTAGAGTATTGAGAAAAAATAACTGGAGATGTAGAATACTATGTCCAGCTAAAGTAAAATAAAGATATTTTCAGAAAAAGACTGAAAGAATTTATCATTTCAAGACCCTATAGAAAGACCCTATAGAGAGATAAACAAACTACTGAAGGATATACTTTAAGAAGAAGGAAATTGAACACAGAAAGAAGAAATACATTGAAAGTAGCAACAGTAAACCAAAAACAAACATGGATAAATATAAATAACCATTGACTACATCAAATAACAGAAATAATAATGTTTAGTTTGGGAGGACAAACAAGCAAAATGGCCAGAGAAGGTTATTGGAGTTGAGCTCATTCTAATGTCCTTATTTTGTTCAGAAGAAGGATAGAAAATATAATAGGCAAACTGGTAGAGGAAAAAAAGAAGAAGGAAACGACTTATTCCATAGAAGGCAAGAAACAGAAAAAAAAGAAGTAAAGAAAAAGCATGGTAAACAGAACAAAATAAGATGGTAGAAATAAATCTAAATCAATAATCATAGTAAATGTAAATAGTCTAAACTTGCCAGTTAAAAGAGCTTACTATTTACTTTTTTTGAATACTATATTATGAATACTATATTTTGTTATAAGAGCTACAAGAAGAACTTGAAGGCTCAGAAAGGTTGAAGGTAAATGGATGAAAGAAGATAAGTAAATACCAATGTTTGGAAAGCTAGTGTAGCTGTATTAGTACTAGACACGCTAGACTTTTAGACAAAATGCATTTAGGGAATAGAGGGGGGTCATTGCATAATGGTGAAAGAATCCAGTCTTTCCTGACTCCATGGTCCAGCTCAGCAGTTCCCCATGCTGCCTGCCCCTTATGACCATATTGATTATATAGAATTAAAGAGTAGAGTAGAATTTTACTGAGAGAATAATAATATAATGATTTAAAATCCCCAGAGGTAGTCAAACTGGCCTGGGTTGGAGTTCTAGCTCCACCACTTACCAGCTTTGTTGCCTTGTTTCATTTCACCTCTCTGTACCTCAGTTTCCTCATCTGTAAGATGTAGCCAAGCCATACTTGCATCTCATGTTTTGTATGAGGATTAAAAGAATTACAGTAAATAAAGGGCCAGTTTATACCAGCATCCTATTTCTTATCAAAAAAACCAAAACCTGCAAAACTTATAACTTCAGAAGGCAAATAGCTATTTAAGATTTCAAGTTGAAATCATTTTTCTTATAAAGAGTTAACTACCCGTGAAATTAAATATTTAGGCATTCACGGAACCAATGTGCTCATAACGTTAGAATAAGAAAGTGGCTGGTCTAGAAATTACAAGACATTCTTAATGTCTTCACAGCTGATGTTTTTTCTATCATGGGAATATTCTGAAATCACCTTTTACAGTTATCCAGAGAGAATGGTGTACTGTGAGGTCAATTAGGAAAACAGCATGAAGTTGAGTGTTTGTATTCAGATGTGTAAACGCTGGTGGCTGGTTGAGATGCTCGCTTGTAAAGTAGTTTGGCACTCAGAGCATATTTTCCCTTAAAACAAGATCACAAATAGTGATTTCTTTCCCAAGTGGGGTGACCAATTGCCCCGGTTTGCCTGAAACTGAAGGGTTTTCCAGAATGAAGGACTTTCAGTGTTAAACCTGGGAAAGTCCTGGGAAAACCAGAATGATCAGGAACCCCACAAGTCCAACACCCCAAAACTGATCTGCCTGTGTCAGTCACAACTTCGGGAGCCCCTCGTGAGAAGCCAGCTCTGCTGAGTGCCAGAGTTTCCCCTGTTGCACTGCTGGGCTCAGCACTTGATCTCTGACAGTTGCCTGAGCCCCTGGGTACTGATGTTACTCCGGGGTCTGAGTGTGAGAGAAAAGAGAAATATCTCCTCTCTGTTACACTTTGTCACTTAGACCCCAATGCAGCCTGTCCTCTGCCTAGAATATCACTTCTTCCGAAAACATGATACTTTTAGGTTTGTGTACTTACTCTTCTCCCGTTGTTGCCCAAATGAGTCCCTCATTTTCAGGGTGAAGGATGAGCATTAACAGAACATCAGAAGCCGTCCTATCCTCTCCACGGTCTTGAATCTCTGGTCCCACCTCTCATTCATATCAGCTCAGGTAATCAATGCTGATTCCGAGATGGATGGCCAATCACCACTTCCCCAGAGAGCTATCTCGGAATCCCACCGGGAGCTTGCTTGGGGACCTGCACAGCCTCTTTTCTAGGAATATAACATAGTTAATAATGACCTTGAGATCCGCATTAGTAAAGAGCAACCTATTGAACTGCCATTCACCAAGGTCCACTCTAAATAACACCCCTCTCTCCCTACACAACCTAGTGGAAATGTTTTCAGCGTCCCCTATTCTATCATAGCACTTGCTTTATGCTTCTGTTTAAACCTCGATCATGATCTGCCTTGTAGTGCAGTCGCTTAAGCATATGTCTGTCTCCTTCATAAATTGCAGGTCTTTAAGAGCAGAGAAACTGTCTCACTCATCTTTATACAACTTTAGAACCTTGCAGAGTGGCTGTCGCAGAGAGACTATTCAATAAAGGTCTCAGGAATTGATAAGATCCTCTGGACTTTAGAAACTCGTCAGAGATCAGCTGGCTCCATTATAACTTGGTCAATAATTCAGTCTATTAGGAGGAATGACTATATTAAATTCGTTCTGCCAACATTGCTTATTCTTGCATTGAAATTCACAGACTGGTTAATTTAGCAGGTCACTGTGGTTTGAAAAGACTTGCCAGTGATAGAAAAGATGAAGAAATCACAATAAATAAAATTCAAATTATTCTAGGTAAACTTTAATTGAAAAATCCTGTGAACAATGCTGTTCTCTCTAGTAGATAATACTCAAATAGTAAGGTGTTACTGACTGAGCTGAAAGGGTAGAATATACTTTTATATTCTACTCAAAGGTTCTCATTTCAACTTTAAATTGCCTCATAATATCATAGTATAGCAGCCAAATTAATGAGTCAAGTCAGACTTCAAATAAATAAACTGAACAAATCAAGTTTCAAACTCAATTAACTTCTAGGAAAAAGAAGAATTCTGAAATTAGGACTAGATTGGAGGAATCTGTGTCTTGTAGATAAAACTTTTTTTAAAGGCTCAAATCCTTTACAAGTTTAAATATCAAAATAATCTGCCTAAGGACAAATTAGAGTCACCCCAAAGTAGAGTCAATACATTAGTAAGATGTGTTATATGCCAATATGACATACTTGTAATATGTCAACACATTAGCAATGTAAGTGTTAACAAGTTGTGAGAACTCCAAAATTATCATTAAACTCAAAGCCAGGGAAAATTTTTTAGTGACCTAGAGGTATTTCAGAGAATTTGGGGACCACAATATTCAAGGTTGAAATAAAAGTTCTTTTTGAAGTTGATACTAAAGGTAATTTAAGATGACTCTAACTTCTAAGATGATTAGAAATTAGTCTATTAACCAACAACTCTGAGAACATCAGGAAGCTGTGGTTAAATAAACTCCTGTACTTTTGTCAAGGCCCTGAATAAATGGTACCTACATATCCTGAAAGGATGACAGAGAATCCTTTGAGGTTGTTCACCAAACATCGCATTGGTGCTGGCTCCTCTGGGATCACTCCCAATCATCACAATCAACTGCAGGCTGCACTGTCCCTCACTGCACACCTACTATGTGTCAGGCAACAAGGCAGGTACTATCTGCACCATCACCCTGTTCCCGTGATTGCAAAGCGTTTCAATCCTGCAGCATTAGAACAAGTTTAAATTGATAACTCTTACTTAGCACATTAAAAAATGAGCCTGGATGACATACGATTAATTATATGTTATTCCACTCTGATTTTAAAAAGAGAAAAAGATTCTGTGTGATTTCACTCTGTGCTAATTTTTCTAATAGGCAGAAGAAAAGGCAATAATTTAGTTGTGACACTATCATAATCCTCCTACCCATGAAACACAATAAAAGAATATTCCACTGAAACATCTCACTCGAAAGGCTGTTTTCTTTTATGATGATGGAAAATGTATTTGTTGAATTCTGATGACATCGTAACTGATTCCAATGTTCTGCATAGAGGAGAAAAAAACATATTCTGTTGTATACACAGTAATAAGTAACCATCTAAGCATAATGCATGTGTATTACAAAGAAAGAGGGGAACAATTATCTACCCTTATATTTGCTTTCCTGCCATCAGGGCACAAGGAGGCTGTGTGTGGGCCTACCTTCGGACAGCCATCTTTGCTTAGTGGGAAGAAGATTCATACCATGGTGTGGAAGTCCCAAACAAGTGCTGACCTTTCCTTCTCTTTATATCTGCTCCTCTGTCCAGACCCTTATCTGGCAGGGGAAAGAGGCTGGAAGGTGTTCAGGCAGCTAAAATATTGCAAAAGAGATAGCACGGTGCCTCCTTCCTGAATTAGGGAGTGGAACCAACCCTAAAACATTTATTCTCTGAACTTGTAAGTTTGTCCATAAGATCATGACTAAGAACTCTCAGGCTGAGAAGCTGAGTCCTGATTTGGCCAAATGGATAATATTGTTAGAGGGGCTGGTTTTCCCCCAGAGCCAAGTCTATAGGAAGAACAGGTGGGACTTGAGGGGAGGGAATGCCTGGGAAAAAAGGGTAGGGGGTGGCCATGGGACTTGACTTCATCCCACATTGGATTCTCCCTTTAGAATAGTAACCCAGTGGTCCAAGCCTAGCACACAGTCAATTTCAAAGACTAGGAATCAAGAATAATTAAAAACTACTCAAAATATGTCTTGCTCTCTCATACCTGCAGATCCTCTACCTTACACTCTTCATCTGGCAGTTGGTGCTCTGCCTTCAAATCTCCGCTCAAGCACCAGTAGCTCCAGGAAGTTTGGCTTGCCTCCTCCAGTCTCACCAGCCTGGGGTGGGTGCCCCTTCACGGCTCCTGTAACACCTCCTGCCCACCTCCTGTTAGAGAGGGAGGAGGTATCTCTTCCCCTGAAACAGTGGATCACAGCTTTGAGCGTATTGAATTCAAAGGGCTTAAGTTTTAGTCTTGGCCAGTAGAGGCTTCTGGCTGTTCCTCCTCTGTTCTCTTTTACTACCTCCCCCTGCATGGAATGAAGCTGCTATTCTGATTGATTCTTGAGACCACATTGCACTGCGGGCAGGGATATTGTACCAGAAGGTAACACGCATTCACGAGTGTCCCTTCACTTCCTCCCTCTGCTGCTGGACGTGGCAGGCTGGCCCTTCCTGTCTGTGTGCTGTTTGGGTAAGTGGATTTGTGAGACTGCCACAGACCTCACTATTCCTGCCACTCCCCACCAGGGTGCTGAGGTTTGGTATGGGGGCTGGGCTACCCTAGAGGTTCAGGCCTCAGCCAGGTGCCCTGATTCAGCTTAGGGCAGCCCTGCCTTTGGCTTCATTGGATACTTGCCCATCTGGTACTTTGTTTTCCATTTGCCAATTGATTGTTAAATCTATAGCTCCTTCGTCAGGAAACTGCAAAGGGAGGCATGATGAGTGGAAAGGAGGCCCCTAACATCCCCAAACTCTAACACTCCCATCTCTGCACTTCCAACAATGCACTAATTATCTGTCTCCCTCATTGGATGGCAAATTCCCTGAGAAACTGTTACTGATCTTTGTGTATGCCCAATGCTTAGTGCAATGTGCAATAGGTATTAGGTGCTCAAAAAATGCTAAGTGTGTGAGTGAATGAATGGATGAGTGAGTTTGGCCATTCTTGGACCTGCTTCACTGATCCAACCCTGGCCACTCTGCAAGCTGATCCACCTCTGTGTTGAGCTCAGCTGGTCACCTCGCCCAGAATGTCCTCAATCCCAGCTCAACATTCACGTTCTCTTTGAAGACTTTTCGAGCTAATTCTACCCACACTCATTTCCGTTTCTAAATGCCTTTTGTACGGTTTAGTACTCTGTTATTCTCTAATTTGTTTTAAGTGTGCCACGATTATGTTGTTAACTAGATTATATATGACCTGGTCTTGACTTACTTCTTCCACGAGACATCATCGGGCAGGGTAAACTTTGAAATTAGAGCAGCCGCTGTCACATCCCCCTAACCCGAATGCAGTGGGGAAAGTCACTTACTTTCCCTGGGCCTCAGTTTCCTCACTTGTGAAAATGGGAGGAATAATCCTCTGCTTGAATGTGTCATGAGCACTGAAAGGATCAAAATAAAAACACAATGGCAGGCTTCCCTGGTGGCGCGGTGGTTGAGAATCTGCCTGCCAATGCAGGGGACACGGGTTCAAGCCCTGGTCTGGGAAGATCCCACATCCCGCGGAGCAGCTAGGCCCGTGAGCCACAACTACTGAGCCTGCGCGTCTGGAGCCTGTGCTCCGCAACAAGAGAGGCCGCGATAGTGAGAGGCCCGCGCACCGCGATGAAGAGTGGCCCCCGCTCGTCGCAACTAGAGAAAGCCCTCGCGCAGAAACGAAGACCCAACACAGCCAAAAATAAATAAATAAATAAAATTTAAAAAAAAACAAAACACAATGGCACCTACAAAAACACATACACAATTTATACCTCTTAGAATGTTGAATAAAGCTAGGATCAGAGGAGAACTTCATAAATTCTCCTACATTGACTTGATAATGACTATGTTGCTCACAGGCATTTCATTAATGAAGGTTGAATTATTCTTACTGTAACTCTAGCAAGGTTTATTATTATTATTTGCAATGATAGATGGGTGGTATGGTGCCTTTAAACTCATTCCAAGAAGGGTTATCAGGCTGAAAATGTTTCAGAAGTACTACTAGGGAATCTCTTGGAATGTAGTTATGCAATTTTTTTTTTTTTTTAACCATTATTGTATTTCTTAAAGTGAATTTTTGTTTCTCAGGGATGTCTTAGTCCACTCGGGCTGCTATCACAAATTACCATAGACTGAGTGGCTTAAAAACCACACAGATTTATTGCTCACAGTTCTGGAGGTTGGAAAGCCCAAGATCAAGCACCAGCAGATTTGTTGTCTGGTGAGAGCTTGCTTCCTGGTTCATAGCCAGCATCGTCCTGCTATGTCCTCATATGATGAAAGGGATGAGGGACCTCTCTGGCTCCTTTCATAAGGGCACTGGAGAAACATTAGAATGCTTTATGAACAAAGAATATTTTGTATACCATACAATTCCCTAAGTCATGGTGTGTACAGGGTTTTTGTAAGCAGTTTTAATACATCACATAAAAATATTTGTGCATATTTTTTACGGTGTGGTTCAAAGTACAAATATAGGATGAGGCCCATTTTCTTTGATTTAGAAATTACACATAAGAATCTAATAACATTAAACTAAGCCCATGCAAATAAGTACCTGGAAGGAGTACTTATTTAATAAGTGAAGGAGAGGGGGAAGTTTAATAACCTTTAGCTAAATTAATTATCATACCCCATGTTGTGTGAAAAGATAATCATCCTACTCAGTGTGTTTCTGTTTATGACTCAAATTCTAAGAGTGGTGGCCTAAGTAAATGTGTAGATCTGAGCTGTCTGATGTGGCAGCCACTGGAGACACATGGCTATTTAAGATACACTAAAATGTAAAACTCCGCTCCTTATTTGCACTCATTACATTCAAGTGCTCAAAAGCCACATGTACCTAGTGACTACTGTATTCAACAGAGGAGATACAGGACATTTTGCAGAAAGTTCTATTAGACATCAGTCCTTTCTGCTGACAGCATAGGCTAACAAGGTTAGCAAGAATTCCATATGAATGGGGGAAAATGTTCAGTAAATTGTTAGAAATTAGCATTGCCCTGCTCTGTGTTTCCAAATATGTCTGTTGTTCACACACACCCACACACACACCCCCGACAGCTGAGTCTTGGTCGTCATAAATCATATCTTTATATCTTCCATAGGCACTGTTTTAATATTGGTGAAACAAACCTTGAATCTGCTACTTGAGGGAGATTGTGATTTAATGAATAACTTCAAATAATTCTCACTACTGCAACAGCAGATTTTGCATTGAGGAGCATACACTTTTGAATGCATGGTACTTTATTTAAACGCACATATATACAATGTTGACAAAAGGAAATTCTGCAGAGGTGAGCAAAGGGGCTGCATGCATTGGGAGGACCGGCAGACTCTAGTGTTACAGGATGAAATAGGGGTTGAAAAATAGGCAAAGACCGGAGAGCAAGTTTCATTTCCCATCACCACATAGAAGGGTCTTCCAGCCTGTCAAACACAAGAAGCAAAGCGCGTAAGAGAAGCTTCCCAACTTCCTGGGAGCCTTGCGAGAGTGAGACATTCAGTTCTGAACTGAAAGATGATCAGAAACTGTTGAAAAGTCTGCTGTTGGCATTCTACATAGGAGGCCATGTAGAATATCAGAGCGGGAGACAGTGGCATAATGTACAGAGACCCAGCTGAGTAGCTTTCACTCGTGTTAACGGGCGTCTCAGGCAAATCTCAGAGGGAGTATTTAAAAGGTTCTGTATTTATCAAAGAAGCCAAAGAAAGGGTTCAATATTTCTGAAGATCAAAACTACAGGAATCACATGAAACTGTAAAAAAAACCTTACTGTTATTCAACTCTGAATATGCTTCCTGTGTTTTCCTGCAAGGCTTTTTATGTAGTAAGGTGCTATCTATTAGACTATAAAGAACCCTTTTAAATAAAATAGCATTCACAGGCAACTTCAAGGCTGTCAGGGTCTGTCTCCTTCTAAGTGCACATGATTGAGGCTGTCAATCAGAGTACAATTAACTATTTCATGCACCAACCGTGTGATGCATGGCCACAAAACAAACAGCAGCAGCAAGACTGTAAATCGGTCTGGATGATTATATTTCTAACCCTAAGTAGATATAGCGTATCCTAAACTTTTTACGGTGGCAAACATCATATGCCTATCAATGAAACATTAAAAAGTATGTATTGCTTAGTATTTAAAAACCACCCTTATGAGTGTTCCACCTGCTTCCCTTGCATTTGACGTTCAAGTCTTGGCTGGTACCGCCAGGGACAAGAGCACTGGAGTTTTATTTCAGTCCAAATTGTTGTTTCCTTCAGAGAAAACAAACCTGACAACTCTACACTTGCACCTTCACCCTGGCTGGCCATTTCACAAGAGAACAGAGGGAGGGTGGGAGGGGAGGCGGGTGGCTCAGAGGGTCACTGGCTCATCCTCTAGGGAGAACCCAATGAAGAGTGACAAGCCAGTCACATGTGCTGAGCAAGTGTTCTAGTGACCTCTTCTGGGGAACTTGGTTCTTGATGTTGTAGAGCTCTGGGTTTAAGGCAGACTAGCTGGCACAGAATTGGATAAACCATATGCCATGTGATCTTACTGGGGGGTAGGGGCAGGGGGCCTGGGACAGGAGAGCCAGTTATGGAAACGGAGGAGGACCAGGCATCTTTTCACTCACAGTCTTCACTCAGGAGGACCCCAGCCCAATGTTTGACACCTAGATGTTAGAGGGCACCCTTCCTAAGGCAGGTCCACACTCCAAGAAAGCCCCAAGGCTCCAGACAAGCCCTAAGAATAATGTCATTCTTGTTCATTCATTGAATGCAATAAATTATGATGTGACATCAGTTGAACTAAAATATGTCAAAAAGTAAGCAGGAGTACCCCTCGATTTATCTACAGCTTCGTGTAAAACCAGGAAGACTGGAGTGAGAACCAGAAGGGGAATTTCCTAGGATGTGTAGATCCTCCACGTAGGGTATAACAACTAAAGATGACCTCAGCCAAAGATGGAGAGTTGGTCATTTCAATGTAGAGATGGGCTGCTTACCCTATGCTTCCACAATCTAAGCCAGTGAGAAATTCTCTATAGAGTAATTTCTGAGGTTAAAGTCACTCATATTTAAAATTTCAAAGGAGCATCAAACAATTTGAGCCAGAAAATATTACCCCACAGCAGTTTAGAGATTTGCAAATGAGTGTGTGAAGAGAAAGGTCCTCCCTGCTCTGTTCCCCACCCCTCTTTCTGTCCAAATCCTACCTGGTCTAGAAGACCCCATTCCAAACACCTCCTCCCAGCAGCCCTCTCTGATTTCCCTCTCCTGGGTACCTGAACTCTGCAATGATGTCCCCACACAAGCGTTTTCATACCTAGTTCTGGGAACATTTTCCGTGCTTTCTCTCATCAAGAGGTCTGAAATCAGTGTCTCAGGGCTAGATCGTTTTCCATATCTAAAAAAAAAGCAGGGTGGGGGAGAGTAAAAGTCCTTTAAAGCAAGTTTGGAGGAACCATAAAAACCTTTAGGAAAAGAAAAGATTTGTGGTATTAAATATAAAAGTTATTTTCAGTTGATCATCCGCTAATGAGTAATCTAGGTGAATGAAACATACATGATACAGAAACATCATAAATATGATTTCAAATTATATATATATATTTAAATTTTGCTTAAATACTTAATAGATAACTTAGCAGATTATATAACCCAACCAAAATTCCTAGTCAAATTCTTGCCTTTTTATATTATCACAAACAATACATATGTATAGTTTTATAACTAGGTGACAGGAGATAAATTAAAATACATCGAAGTATGATTTTAAATGTTTCCATAATTAGCTAATTGGCTTACAGTTCTGGTGATATACATCAGTTTAAATCTTAACAAAGAGACCAGATGATATTTCAGAAACAGGTCTATGAAAAACTCATCAGACTGAAGTTCTAGACTCACCTGTGTCTTTGAATCTCAGCTCTCCCATTTGTAAAAATAAAATCATAACTCCTGCTTAGAGTCTTGATGAATATCCAATGTAAGTCACAATGCTTTGAAAGTGACAGAGCGATACACAAGAATGCACATTACTGCTGTTGAAATGCACCCATTCTCACAGCTGTCAACAGATCCTGAGTCCATATTTATTTGGGGTGCCTAAAGCTAAAAGCCTTCTCTCATGCTGTGATTTTAATCTGCCCTGAAAATATGAAGGAATCCTTCTGGTCCATGGAAATGTTCTTGGTCTCTTTTCTCCCACAGCAGGATATGGATAGGACAATATATGAATTCAAGGTTATGTTTTCCTGCCAGGGTAGTATATGCTGCTGGCTCCAGGTAAGTGAGGGCACTAGTCTGTCTGTCTATCTCTCTCTCTCACTGTTAAAGGATCTGACAAATCTACACCAAGTTGTATTTTTTGAGGAGTCAATTTTTCCCTTTCTCAGAAAGGGCATTGGACATCAGCAGCCGCTCTTTTCCACAAATGAAAAATAAGCCTGGCGTGGATTGATTAGCTGACAGATAAAACAGCGGAACAAAGCTGACGGAGGATATATGCTAACTGCCTATTGAGCACAATTAAATCTAAATTCTGGGGAAAGATTTCCTATTATTGCTCCTTTGCTGGAACTCAAGGGAGGCAAAGACAAAGCCATCTCCCCTGCCCCCATCATTTGTAAGATCTCCTCAAAGATTTTCTGGAGTTGTAGTATCAGGCTGCAGGCCGCTGCTTATATGTATTTATTCTGTCCATCAGTTGATTTTACTAATGCTAAAACTCTTGGGCAACCTTAACTCATTTATCTTCATCATCCTCCAGTGAATTAAAGAAATGGCGAATATTTTCTCCAATTTACCATCAGAGAACCTAAGTCTGTAACAGCAGAATTTACACAGTCAGAAAGTGGTACCCAGAGCAGCACTGATGACTGTTCTTCCATCTCTAATTAATTCTGGATTATCCTTCTTCTCCACAATGCTTTAACTTTCAAAGATGGCATCTCCAGGGAAAAGATTCTTAAACCTGGCGGCATGTTAGAATCACCCGGGGAGCTTTTAAAATCACTGTAAAGCCCAGTCCCATGCCCCCCGCCCCCGGGGGAGATTCTGATTTAATTCACGAGTTCATTAAATATACTGATGCTGCTGTTACAGCCCAGCATCAGTATATTTTAAAAGCTCCCAGGTGATAACAATGAGAGACCAAGAGGGAGAAACTCTAGTCTAGGGCTGAGTTTCTCAATCTTGGCACTGTGGACATTTTGAGCGGGATAAGTCTTTGTCGTCAGGGGCTGTCCTAGGCATTGTAGGATGTTTAGCAGCTTCCCTGGCCTCTACCCACTAGATGCCAGTAGCACCTTCCCACCCCATCGCTATGACAAACGAAAATGTCTCCAGACATTGCCCAGTGTCTTGGGGAGCGTAAAGTCAGCCCTAGTTGAGAATCACTGACCTAGGAGACTGTATAGATAAAATGTGGTAGATCAATGCTCTAGAATAAATGATGCCACCTATGGAAGCAATGAACCAGGAGCATATAGCTTTAGAACATGAACTGAGTAGAAAAGGGGAGGAAAAAGAATGATATCACAGTACCATTTATGCCAAATTAAAACGTATGTTCACAAATGTAATTTTCAAAAATACAAACATGTGCGTATGAGTGGATGTGTGTGGTGGGAAGATGATGAGAGTACAGAATGGAGGTGATGGGTGCAGATTATAAGCCTCTGAGTGTTTCTAAGATGGAACTTATATGAAGATGAGACAGAAAACTGCTTCAGGACCAACTCCTTCCCACCTAACCTGAATCTCATCCCTTTCCCTTATTTTCTCCTCATCAAGGGTGTTGAAGATCACATGGAATGCTGATAGTGGTGACAACATCCAAAGATCAATAGGAGGGCTCCAATTTAATCATCCCTAAAAAAAAGTTGTCATGAAATGTTCTTAGTTTCATGATCTGTAAAATGGAGATAATTATACTCACTTCAAAGCTTTGTGGTAAAGACTGAACAAAATAATGCCTAGGAAAACATGTTGAAATACTAAACCTTTATACAACAGTAAAGGTTTACAGCAATCATCTTTGAAAAATAAGTTTTACTGTATGCTATAATTATCAGACTAAATAACTAATAAAGGCTTTCCTAGAAGAAAAAAAACAATTTGTAAAAGTTCTTTTCTCTGGTCTGTATGATGGCATAAGCAAGAATTTGAAGCAATTAACTTTCTGAAAAGCCTATTAAGGTATAAGACATTCTTGCTTCTCACTAATGAAAATTATCTGACTTCAGGGATCATAAACCAATACTATTCTGGCACTTTCATGTATTTCTGATTCTATATATATTGGTACTTTAAAAAAAGATTTTCAGGATGAAACAGCTTTCTGATGAAACAGAAAAAATGTTAAAAATTAAGAAATATAAATTCTCCCCACTTTGGATGCTTTCCAACTATTCCCTGAAATATAGTAAAACAACAAACAAAAAACAATACTTTACAAAACATAATTTAAATATGTTAAATAACATTAATGCTTGTAAAGAGCTCATTGTTTTTAGCTTATTAAGGTCATTTGATCTCAGTAATTAAAATAAGATATTGAATGATTCAAAACTAAGATGAACCAATTTTGGAAACAAATTTTAATCCTATGTTATTTGTAAAATAGTTTGGATTTGATTTTTTGCTTAAGATTTGATGTTGAGAGTGAAATATGGCCTTTCATCTTAGCTTTCTGGGGGTTCAGAATAAAGACGACAATTTCTCAGATTACATGTAATCCCCGGATTCACCCTAGAGTGAGTACACCACTGTAAGTTTCTCCTTAAAAAAGCACCAAGTGGGCATTTCCTTTTCAGAACTCACCTGCTATGAAATGGGAAAAGTCTCGCCATGTTAGATCAACTATTTTCTTGCTAAATATCTACTTATTAGGAGCAGAATTGTCAAGTGAGGGGCTGAGACTGCAATAAAACACTGTAGAGGAGGGGAAAAAAGTAGTTCTATTTGTCTTTTCCTAAATACCGTCATTCACTTCGGTCTGGGCAGGCTGGAAAATCTGGCAATGTCTTTGGCGACCCAGCTGTTTCCTCCTTAGTTTGTGCTGTTGTTTTTCTAGATACCCTGCTCGCCCTTCTCCCTACAGCACCTCCCCGGCGACCTCCTGACCCCTTTCACGGGGTACTTTCCTATCCAGGTTTCCAAACAGAACCCCCAACTGCTCTAAGAACAAAAAAGATAAGGGAATGGGTGAGAGGAGATGGCCAGCCACCCAGCCTGGGGAACCCGAGTCTGGGGATCAGGATTTTGTGATTGTAGTTGCAGAGGGAATGTACTCAGTGCCCTGATACTTACTGATAGCTGAGTATGTGCCCGATACTGTCCTGCCCCGGGATACAAAGAAGAAAAAGAAAAGATACCTGTCTTCTGAGATCCCCACGATCTCCGGGTGTGAAAGCGGGTTGGTCCCGGAGTCGTCGCTCCCACGTAGCCCACCTACCTTTGCCTGGTGATGAGATTGATGTAGTGTCGCAGCGCCGAGTAGTATCTGGCCAAGTCCTCCGCCGGCGCGTCCTCTCCGGGGTTGTCGGGCTTGGAGGGGTACGCCTCAGCCAGAGCGCCCAGGCACACGAGCAGGGACAGGGCGAGGGTCAGTCCGGACAGCCCCAGTCGCTTGCTACCCAGCATCTGCGGACACCGAAGGGGCAGCGGAGGGGGCTTGGGGGATTCAGAGGATACACACTCCGCACCTCCTTCCTCTGGCCCCCGCGCCCATTGCCGCTGCTACCACCCCTACCCCACCTCCACCCCCAGTCCGCGCTCGACCCAGGCACGCAGAGGGAAGCGGAGCGTGGCGAGCACGACCCTTCGGATTTAGGTCCAGATCTGCTCTGGCCCTGCCCCGCTGCTCCGCCCGAAAATTCTGAGCAACTTTGGTCCAGTAGCAGAGCCGAAGATCCCGCGGTGAGAGACGCAGAGTTGGGGGAGGCGCCGGCGCCAGTTTAAAACACTTTAAAAAACAGATTAGAAGTTCCTGCCGCTGCGTGGAGGACTTACCCCTTTCCCACCCTCTTCCCCAAAGCCCCTGTTAGAGCAAAGAAGTTCCTTCTTCTCTACTTTTGATGGCTGAGAGTACTTCAGGGTGGCAACTGCGGGGGGGTGGGGCGGGGCGGAGAGGGGAGAGAACTGCTCCCGGGCCAGTCAGTCTCAGATCGGATCCCAAGGATCCCGAGAGGCGGCAGGGAGCGCGTCTTCCAAGCTCCGGGGAGTCCTCATTCTGGGAGCGCTGCCTGGGAAAACTCCCTCCAGGCGGCGACCCTCGAGGAAACTGCCAGCTGCTCTGGGATGCGGTCGTGTTCTCCCTCTTTATCCGCCTAAAGATAACCCGGAGGGACGACCCAGCCAGGAGGGTCGGGGAGAGGGCAGATGTACCATCAGAGGGGGCAGGAAGGAGCAAGTGGAATTTAGCCGCCGAGAGCGGCTGGCGCGCGTCGGAGCGCCGAGAGCCCGGCGCGTAGGGGTTGGGGAGCGGGGCACGACCCTCCCAGCACCCCTGGGATCTGCAGAAGGTGAGACGGCGCCCCGGGCAAGTTCACAGGCGCCCGCACTCCCTTCGCTCCCGCCAAGCAAGAGGGTCGTGGCACTCACGGTGGCTGGCGGGCTGGCGAGCGGGCGTGGCTGGGCTGCGAGCGCTGTGCAGTCCGGCTCGCCTCTCCGAGGGGTGAGAGCCGGCGGATGGGGTGTCCGGAGCAGGTCGCAACGGGGCTTTTATGGCGTTCCCTCGCCCCGGCAGGAGGGGCCTCAGGCAATCACGTTCGGTGACTCCCACCCCGCCGCATCCCACCAGCGTTGGCGGGGGAGGGGGGAGGGGGCTAGAGCCGCTGCCGGGCGAGATCGGCTCCGGGAGCCACCCACACATGGACTCGCCCGCGCCAGGCCCTGCCGCGGGAAGCGGGAGCTAGCAGGATGCTAGCGAGGCAGCGCGCTCCGAGGGCGCTGGACCACGCCAAAGTTCCTGCCCTCCCGCGGCGGCCAAACCTCGCCGTCCTTCACGCCCCATCTATTCCTGCCAGAGATAGGAGCAGCCCAGATCATCTTTGTCACCTGTCACCGGGACTACCAACGAGCTGGGCGCCAGGGTTGGGGGTACCCGAATCCCCTACTTGGTGAAGCCTCTCCGGGATCCGTGCGGCAAGGGCGCGGGCACTGCTCCAGCGCGCTTTCGGGCGAGACTACTCGGCGCCCGGATATTCCTGCGCTTAAAGCAGGTCAGGGAGCCAGCCCAAAGTCCAGAACTAGAGGGTCCCAACTCCCCGCTTCTCCCGGGGGCTGCGAATAGGTTTCTGTGGCTTCGCCCCTTTTCCCAGCTTGTTTTTCGTGGAGGTCAGCCCTCCCCAAGAACTCGCCCAAACGCTGGGCGTCCGGGCGGTACCCGAAAGAGTGTAGCGACTGAGAACTCCTCAGAGGGGGGACACTTTCTGGGTTTGCTGAAAAAGAGCGTAGTTTGAAGCTCGGAGAGACCCCTTAAAGCGCGAACGCAAAATTTTGGTCCAAAGCGACCGGGTAGTTAAATTAAGAGCAATTTCTCTTTTATCTGCTGGCCGTTGCATAGTCCCAAAGAGGTTCGATTAACGTTGATTGAGAATGCGGGCTCTGATCGAAATGAAACAGGTAAAAAAAAACAATCACCATTAATTTGCACATCCCACTGAACCTGTAGAATGAATATGAAAGATGCATAAACTATTTTTACAGGATCAGAATTTCATGTAGTGGACTAGGTCTTGAAGTTCCCTGAATGAATGCTTCTAGAAGTCTGAATCTTTCTGAATAAAAGGCATGTTAGGGAATTAAAACGTTAAGTTACACGTTATTTTAATGCTAAAATGACAAGTGAGTCTGTTAAACTGACATTTTGTTTTTGTGCTGTTTTGACAGCGTTGAATTAAATATCAATTACTGTGCAGCAAGCAATCCTGAGTGTGTGTGTGTGTGTGTGTGTGTGTGTGTGTATGTCTCTGTGTTAGCAATTTTGAAGACCAACATCCCTTTCACTTGGGTGACTGCCTCTTTCCCCATCACCCCGACATATACCAGGAACACAATACCAGGCTCTCAGCTTTGCTCAAGGATGCTTATGTGAAAGAGCCTTTGGTAAAGTTAGAGCAGAACACTTTCTAACTCTGATTCCATTCTTGATAAGAAGAGAGGCACTTCTAGCAGCTGAACCGTTTTGTTTCAAAAATCATGTATTTATATGTTTATTCTTAGCAGCTTTGTTGAGATACAATTAAGGTATACTAGGTTACAGATGTTTAGAATATTCCATTGGGTATATTCTTACACAAATAACGCCACAGTGAAGTCATCACCGCAATCAATTTCCTCATGTCCCTTTGTAATTCCTCCCTCCTGCTTCTCCCTACTCCCCTCCTACATTGATTGATCTGCCTCCTGTCATTATAAATTTGTTTGCATTTACTGGAATTGTGTCATAATGCAATTCCATGGTATGTACTCTTTTGTCTGCCTTCTTTCATTATTATTATTTTCAGATCCACCTATGTCATTGCATGTATCAATAATTCATTTTTTAATTACTCAGTAGTATTTCATTATATGGATATATTTTAAACTTAAAAATCTATTCAACTGTTCATGGACTTTGGGTTGTTTTCTAGTTTGGACTATTACAAATAACTTTTCCATAAACATGTTGCAAATCTTTGTATGGACATATGCTTTTATTTCTCTTGCGGAAATACTTAGGGGCAGAATGGCTAGGTCGTATGGTAGGTGTATGTTGTCCCACAGTTCACTGATGGTCTGTTTGTTTTTATATGTTTTGTTATTTTTTCCTGTGTATGTTTTATTGGATACTTTCTACTGCTATGTCTTCAAGTTGACTAATCTTTTCCTCTGCAATGTCTAATCACTGCAAAGACCATATAGTTTTTATCTCTAGAATTTCAATTTGGATCCTTTTTATTTCTTTCATGTCTTAACGTGTCCAATCTTTTCTCTGACTTCTTGAATATGCATTAATAATAATTTGTCTACTACTTTTATCATCGGTGTCATTTCTGTGCTACTTTGGATTGATTGATTTTCACCTCATTATGGCTTGCATTTTCCTTCTTTGTCTGCCTGATAATTTTGGAAAGGATGTCAGGCATCGTAGAATTTGCCTTGTTGTCTGTTGGATGTTTTTGTAGTCCTAAAACTATTTTTGAGCTTTGTCCTGGGACACAGTGTAAAAAGTTGGGAGTAGTTCGATCCATTCTGGTCTTGCATCTAAGATTTTTAAGGTGGGCCCAGAGGTGGCTTTAGTCTGGATTTAGTTTTCCCCACTCTGAGGCAAGCACCTTCTTCTTACTTTAACTGAGAGCTGATGCCCCCTGAATTGTGAAGTGTTCCCCTCTGGCTGTTGGAACTATCAGCTGTTTGTTAGCACTGGACACTATTTCCTCTCATCCTTTTGCGCAGTTCTTTTCCTGGTCTCAGGTGCTTTCTTCATGTGCACGATCTAATCAGCAGTCCATTAAGTATTTTAGCTGGACACTCTGAAGATCTTGAGTGTTCTCTCTCTTATCTGGTACTCTATGCAAGAACTTTAGCTGTTTCAATTCCTCCCTCTGCACTGCAGCCTGGATAATTTCTTCAGGCAGTGGGCTGAGACAATTGTAGGGCTCCCCTCAATTGTTTCCCATCTCTAAGAGATCACTGTTCTTTGCTGCCCGATGTCGAATGTTTTGGGTGTTGTTTCAGGTATTTTTGTCTGGTGTTTCAGTTGTTTCAAATGGGAGGGCAAATCCAGTTCCTCTTTTTATTTCTTAACCAGAAGTGGAAGTCTCATAGTAAGGCTTTGGAAAAAAAGTTGTTTCTGCTCATTGTCTCTTCGTCACCTTTGGTTTGGTCATGAAACCACAGCAATATAGGTTCTGTCTGAATCTACCTACTGAAACTGCCATCAGTAAGACCCTCCTAATTGCAAGCTGCAAGGACCTTTACTAGTTATCTGACTTACCTTCACTGTTGCCGTCACTGGTCTCCTCTGGGTTACTTCCTTGCTCTCTGAACTGGCCACAGTCTCCTTTGCTAACTTTTCCTTCTGTACCCTAAGCCCCAGCCTTAACCCTTCCATTCTGCATACACTAAACAAGAAAACTCATCTATTCCCATGGCTAATGAGTCTGAAATCTCTACCTCCAGCTAAGGGCTCATATCTGGAGTCCAGGGCTATATGTCCAACTCAGAAAATCTTGATCAAGCCTCAAGTTTAGATTATCTAAAATAGAGCTTCCATTAACATAAATTCCTAGTTTTCTAATTCCTAAATTCCTAAATTCCATATGAAGTCCAAAATATTTTCAGAATTCTTAAATTGAAAAGCAAGGCTCACATATTTTGAGCCTTACCTACCTCCTAGGTTTATCTAACTTTTTTTTTTTAATTAATTAATTTATTTTTGGCTGTGTTGGGTCTTTGTTGTTGCATACGGGCTTTCTCTAGTTGCGGTGAGCCGGGGGCTACTCTTCGTTGCAGTGCACAGGCTTCTTATTGCGGTGGCGTCTCTTGTTGCAGAGCACGGGCTCTAGGCGCACGGGCTTCAGTAGTTGTGGCTCGTGGGCTCTAAAGTGCAGGTTCAGTAGTTGTGGCGCACGGGCTTAGTTGCTCCGCGGCATGTGGGATCTTCCCAGACCAGGGCTCAAACCCGTGTCCCCTGCATTGGCAGGCGGATTCTTAACCGCTGCGCCACCAGGGAAGCTCTGGTTTATCTAACTTAACTTTCTCCTTCATTCCCTACATTCCTGTCCTTTGGCTTTCTTTCTGCTCCTTAAATAACCTTTCAATAACCTTTCCCACTTGGGTTTTCAATGTGCTATGTTCTCTCTCTGAGATATTCTCTCTCTCAACTTTTTACCTGGCCAAGACTTACACATCCTTCTAGTCTTACCTTGAAATATCACTTCAGATTTTCCTAGTCTTCCGGGCTGAGATTAGATCCCCTGTTATAAGTTCTCAGAGGACCCTGAACTTCTCATTAATTGCCCTTAGTTTCAGTTGAATTTTGATGTATTATCTAGTTATTATATTGATATTTGTTAATAACTGCTAACTCTGTAAGAGAAAGGACAACACATTTTTAATTTACTTCTGTATCCCTAGTATGATACCTAGCACTAAATAGATCCCTAATAAATATGTCTTGATCAGAATAAATATTTTTGTGAAACTGAGGTTTATAACTGAGTTCTAAAGGAGTCTGTTATAATTAAGAACAGGGATTGGCCTTTGAGCCGCTGCCACCAACAAAGTTTTCCTAGAACACAGCCATGCCCATTAATTTACATATTGTCTGAGGCCACTTTCCCGCTACAAAGGCAACATTGAGCAGTTACGACAGAGACTGTACTACAGAGATTGTAATTCTGGCCCACAAAATCAAAAATATTTACTCAGGCTCTCTATAGAAAGAGAAATCTCTCTTTGATTTAGAACTTAAGTATTTTACGTGAATCACAATTTGAGGGTCCTTAATATGCCAAACTAATTCCTGCCCAAGGGCCCTTGCATATGCTTTCTCTGCCTGGAACACTCTCCTTTCCCTTGACTCTTTGCTGGCCAACTCCCACTTATCCTTCATGTTTTACTCTGCTTGTCATTTCCTCCTAATCCCTGAATCTAGAATAGGTTTCTCTCCACCTTGCCTCATTGTGTGGTTCCCTAAACTTAAACTTTCCCTTTAAAGATCTTTTCATAGCTGTCATTGTCTAATTAGGTGTATAGTCATATGTATTATTATTTGCTTGGTGTCTCTAACATCTCATAAGTGTAAGCTCCATGAGAGCAAGGAGGTATGTTTTGTTCACCATTATACTCCCAATACTTAGAATAATGAGTTCTATGGAGAAAAGCAATAAGCAGAGAAGGGAGATTGAAAGTGCCAGTGGAGGGTTATAGGAGAGTTGGGTGGTAAAATTTTAAGAACACATTCTTTTACTCTGTTCACAACACTTCTGACAGCAAATGTGTGGGTTTTTATACATCAAGCAATTCTCCAGTTCTCAGTGGACATCGACTGTATGTCCTACCATTTAACTTAATCCTGACACTAACTGCCTGGACTTGGTGCAGACCTCACAAGTTAAGGGTTCAGTCTCACAAGACTGCCCCACACTTCAGATGACAATCTTAAGTCCAAGGTTGTTAACTATACTTCTGGCCAAGCAGCTATAAGTTGGGAGTTCCCACAAGCCCCTCCTCATGTTCAGTAATTTGGTAGAATGGCTCACAAAACTCATGGAAACATTTACTTAAGTTTTTTGGTATATTATAAAGGATTTTACAAAGGACACAGAGGAAGGGGTACATAGAGCAAGGTATGGGAAAGGGGCATGGCACTTCCATGCTCTCTCTGGATGTACCACCCTCCCAGCACCTCCAGGTGATGGCCTGGGAGCTCTCTGAACCCCATAGTTTAGGGATCTTTTTATGGAGATTTCATCAGAAAGGTGTGATCAATCATTAGCTCAAGTTTTAGCTCTTCTTCCCTCCTCAGAGGTTGGGGGTGGAGAGTGGAGCTGAAAGTTCCAAGCCTCTAATCAAGGCTTGGTTTTCTGTGACAGCCCCCAACCTGAAGCCCTCTAGGGTCTCCCACCCAGTCGTCTCATTAGCATATAAAAGATACCCTCTCACTCCAGAGATTCCAAGGGTCTTAGAAGCTCCTGTGTCTGAAACTGGGGTTAAAGACCAAATATTAGAACAAAAGATACTCCTAGCACCCTTATCACTCAAAATTACAAGGGTTTTAGGAACTCTGTTCCAGGAACCGGGAACAAAGACTAAATATATTTCTTATTATATCACAGGTGGTCAGGGCTGATCTCACTGAGAAGATGACTTTGAGCAAAGACTTGAAGAAAGTGAGGGAGGGAGCCATGCAAATAACAGCGCAGAGCATCAGAGGCAGAGGAAAGCCTGATTTAAAGATGCTAGGGCAGGTATGAACCTGGCATTTTCAAAGATCGGGAAGGAGGCCATTGCAGCTGGAGCAAAGTAAGAGAGAAGAAGAAGAATAAAAAATGAGGTCAGAGAGGAGTGGAAGGGGAAAGATCATATAGGGCTTTGTATTACATATTTTGGCACTTCCATCAGTGAATTGGAGAGTCATTGTAGGTTTTGAAGCAGAGGAGTGATATAATCTGACTTATTTTTAACAGAGTCACCCTGGCTGCAGTATTGAGAACCTGATGAGGGGCCTGGATAGCAGTAGGGAGGCCAGTTTGGAGGCTAGTAGAGTAATCCAGTGAGACATCATGGTGACTAGGACCAAGGTGGTAGTAGAAGAGAGATGAGAAATAGTTGATTCTAGATATATTTTAAAGGTAGAGCAAAGAGTGTGAAAGAAAGGGGAGAAGAATGATTCCAGATATTTTGGCCCGAGCAACTGAAAGGCTGGGGTTGCCTCCCACTATAATGGAAGTAACTGCGGGTAGAGTAGGTTTGGGGTTGGCATTGGAAGCTCAGCTGAAAACATGGTAAGATCTTGATGTTTATTAGACCCCGAGGGGAGAAGTCAGGTGTATGTATGGATCTAGAGTTAAGGAGAGCGATCTAGCCTTGAGACTTAAATTCACGAGGTGGTTGCCTTTAGGTGACATTTAAAGCTGTGATAATACATAAGATCGTCAAGGAACCGAGTTAAGAAAGAGACAAAAAGAGCCCCAGGGTGAGTCCTGCTGTGAATCAAAATTGACAGGTCAGGAGATGAGAAGGGATGAGCAAAGTAGCCTAGATGGAGGGACCAGAGAGGTAGAGGACAACCAAGAGTTTGATGTTTGGTGTTCTCGAATCCAAGTGCAATTTTTTTTTTTCAAGGAAGAAAAAGTGAATATCTGCAGCAAGTGCTGCTGAAAAGCAAAGTAGGACACAGGCTGAAATTGACCACTGTCTTGAGCAATGTAGGGGTCTTGACTAGAGCAATTTTGGTGGACTGGGAGGGCTTAAAGGAAGGAGCAAGAGAGCAAAGATCTTGGAAACAATTCTTTCCAGGAGTTTCACTGCAAAGAGGAGTAGAACATGGGGCAGAAACTGATGAGAGAAATGGGGTCAAGAGAAAGGTCTTTTAAGATCTGGAAAAGGAGCAGGAATAATGAGGGAGGAGGAAAAAATAGTGGAGAGAGTTCTAGAAGTTTTATATATTATGAATTTTATCCCTTTGTGAAATGAATTACAAATATTTATTGGTGGTTTGTCATTTTATCTTTTGACTTTGCTTAATGTGTTGTTTTTGACTTGTAGAAGTTTTTAATTTGTAGTTGAATGTATCAATCTTTTCTTTTGTGGCTTCTGAGTTTTGAGTCTTAGTTTAAAAGGCCTTTCACATGGTGGTACATCAGGGGTTTGTGAAATATGGCTCAAGGGCCCAAATCCAGCCCTTTCATTGTTTTTATAAATAGAGTTTTATTGGAAAAGAGCCACGCCCACTTATTTACATAATGTTTGACTGCTTTTGCACTACAGTGGCAGAATTGGGTAGTTGCAAGAGTGACCCTCTGGCCCACAAGTAAAAAGTTTACTATGTGGCCATTTACAGAAAAATATTGCCAACTCCTGTTCTGTAGTTAAAAAAAGACTTTGCCCATGTTTTGTTTGGTTTTGGTTTTTCCTTGTACTTTTATCATTTCTTTCTTTCTTTCTTCTTTCTCTCTCCCCCCCACTCCTCTCTTTCCTTACATTGAGACCTGGAATTTACCGTGGTATGGTGAATAAGTTAGGATTTCAAATTTCTTTTCCTCTAGATTGTCTATTAGTTTTCTCATACCATTTATTGAAAAGTCTGTAATTTCTCCATAGATTTGGGATGCTTACCTTTAACACATACAGTAATAAATTTCTGTAAATGTCGATTTCTGGACTTTCTGTTTTATTCCACTGAACTTTCTGTCTGTACAAGCACCACACTGCTTTAATGATATGGGTTAATATGTAGTTAAGGTTTGCTCCATATCCTCCATCATGACTCTCTTTTTTTAGAGGTTTTGATTTACTAGAAATATTTTTTGTTAAGCTAGATGTATTTGTAATATTCTATCATCTTACTTTACACTGTGGGATTTTTGTTTATTTTAATAGAGCCTTGCCATTTCCTTTGTTTTCTACTTTTGCTTTATGACCTGTGATATTTTTTATATCTTATTTCTGGCATTTTGGAAAGTACATGATCTGTTTTATTTCTTCTAGTGATTCTCATAACAAATTTGAATAATTCGAATTGAACAATGGCTGTTATTTTGGCTGCCCACCTAGTTGCCACTCCTGCCTTTTTCTTTGCTAACAGATCCCAATTTGGTTCTGATATCAATATTTCCAGGCAAGGGACTGAATTATGATCATTCTCTTGCCTTTGCCAGTGATTGGTTTAGGGGTGAACATGTGATCCACTTCTGGCTGATGAAATACCAGGATAAATAAGCTGAGGGCTTTTAGGAAAGTACTTCCTTTCTCAAAAGGAAGAGGCATCCTTTGCTGTGATTCCCTTCTCTTCCTGCTTTGGATACTGCTGAGTACAGATGTGAATCTTAGAGTTGTGGCAGCTATCTTGTGGTCATGAGGAGCAATATTGCAAATACATGGAAGGTGACAGAATGCAAAGACCAGATGGGCCTAGATTATTGATGAAATCAGTGAGCTGCCAAACTAATCTTTGGACTGCCTTCCTCTGGATGTCTCCTTAAGTAAACAATAGATGTCCACATAGTTTAAGCCACTGTTAGTTGGGTTTCCTGCTACTTGCAGCCAAAAGCATTCCTAATTAGAACTCAGTTTTTAATTCTTGATTTTCTTTACTTTTTTTTCTCCATTACTTTTGGTATTTTATTGCTTTTTATTTTCAGATATTTATTTTTTGATAAGGGAAACCTCTATTTGAGCCTTATATTTATCTTTCTACTTGTAATGCATTTTCTTTGACTCCCCTTAGGCCTAACTCAGGCCTGTTGTATTCATGGGTTGTGTTATATCTGCTTTTCTATTGTCTGAGAAGGTGGCAAGATGGGACTCAGTTGGGTCTGGGGTGGGAGGGTGGAACCAGGGCTGTGGGTTTCACAGTTGGGGGACTTTGTCACAGAAGACTTTCTCTGTGATTTAGTTAAAAGTTCTGTACTGAGGTTTACTCTGAATAGTTAAGGGTGTATCTGACCCAGTGAGAAAAGCCTTTGGTTTTCAGGTTGTTCACCAGATGCCAGGGAACCCAAAGCCTCCTTTTCTCTAAAAGCTGCCTTAGGTGGTAATTTCCTCCCCTCCTCTCCCTGCTTGTCTACCCTGCTCCCCTCTGGGATCTGGGTGGAAAAGGCATGAAAAAATTGGCAAACTAGGAATTCATCATATTTGTCCCTTCCCTGCTTATATCCTGTGTTTCTCTTAGTTAGTAAAATAAACAAGCAAAAAATGTCAATTCTTAGTAGTTCTTCCTATCTCTAATGAATGAATCTGTTTTTCTCTCACATTGAGACAGGCAACCATTTAGAGAGACTCCTGACACTTCTCTTTTGAGCTTCATTTCCAAGCCCCATCCCTCACACCATCAGCCTGCTACCCTATAAATGAGAGGTAGAGTTAGTTTTTTCAGGACTTTATTCCTTCACATTTTTGTCCATTGTATTGCTTCTGGAGGAGTCAAGTAGAAGCTACAGTCAATTTCCAGAATCTTCTCTCTGTAGATATTATTTTTAAATTGTTACATTATGAGGCTGTGCTTCTTCCTTAGTCTGGATGCTTCTGACTTTTTTTTTTTTTGCTATTCTTATTTTTGTGCATTTTATTACATTTGAGAGAAGTTTCTTGATTCCTGTATTTCTTTCCCAGCTTCTCTGTGAAACTGAAACAGGGTTTACAGACAGTACTGCTTCGATTGCTATATATTTTTAGCAGTGTCTAGAAGTACACGTACAAGAGAATTGGGGCAATTATAAAGATTGTTTGGACCAAAATTATGCCCAAATTTATCTGAAACATCTAGATAATTGTAGGAAAATATCATTTTTAAAATTTGAAAGTATTCTGATAATAGCTACAATTCTCTCCTCTACTTTGCATATGCAGGAAGAAACTGAAGATTCCAAAATAGCACCCACAGTGCTGAGTTGAGACTGGCTTTGTGTTCTTCTGACCACAGTTTTTAATACATTGTTATTATTATTATTATTAACTCAGGTCCCATGCTTCTAGTCACAACAACCTGTGCAATAGCAAAACACTTATTTTGCTGAGGAGAGAACCTTCAATGTGATTGTGAGAATATGAGCACATTTCACCACATTGAAAGCAGACGTTCTAGGAAGGTATTGACTTCCTTTTGTGTAGCTGGTTAAAATGCTGTGTAGAGCAACCTGCCCCTCAGGTGATACAACTGACCAACCATCAGGCTTATTGAGGAATCTTATCTTCATTCCTGATAGAGTTGAGTTTGAAGACCATTCCATTTCTGGTGTGAGGCTCTATCGTTTCCATTTTGGGGGTTGTTGATATTGTGGATTGATGTCCCTAGAGACCCACTGCAGGACACCTCTAGCCTTCCAGGACTCCAGTGGCTGGCATGTGGCCATCAGTTTCCCAGCCTCATTTGCTACTAGGGTTCAGGTGTGACTTAGTTCAGATCCAGTTGTTTGAGATCTCGATTCAAAATTGAGTTATAACACTATTAAGATGTCCCATATTCTCCAGGTATATTATTAAACATAAAAAAAGTTTTAAACAACCCTGAGTTATAAAAGAACTAAGTTATGTGGGGAGAGAAACAAGCTGTGAATATCTTCTTCCTGACCCAAACAGAACAGAAGCAGTGTGGCCTGGCCCTGATGGAAGAGTCCAGATTCTGCAGCTTCCTGACTGTGGCAAAGGTGGCCTGTTTCTTTGATGAAGTTTGGGGAGTTGTTTCTGGAAGCTCAGCCTAGAGTCTGCTTTTTTAGCACTTACTTCCAAAGAGTCTACCCTTTATTAAATCCTTTTCTGAGTGAAGTAACTAGAACAGATTCTGAGACCTAACACTAAGAACTCTGAACTCCATGGGACCATGGGAGAAACAATGCTAAGTCAGGGATTTTGCTGCCACAGATCAGGTCTCTTGAGTCTCAGAGACGGGAAACACAGGCCTCCGTGAGGTGTTTCACCTTGTCTAGTTACTTCCATGGGTTCGTTTAAACTGATGGAAAATGGTCATGTGGGAAATAGAAGACCATTCTTAGAGATATAAGAATGGTCTCAAAGTATGACAGTGCATACAGAGCCATGGGACTCCCTCAGCCTTACCTGTAGGAACGTGATCTCAGGGCATTTTGCCAAATCTTTCTTCGCAAAGGATGCTCTCTTGGGATGATTTGGCTGAAAGTAATAGAAAAATCAAGTTCAGTTGTCTAAAATCATGATGAAAATTTATAATCTCACAAAATAAGAAGCCCAAAGATAGGGCATCACTACTAAAAGTTAATTCTGCAGCTCAGTAATGTCAACGAGACCCAAGTGCTTTCCATCATCTGCTCCACCATCTAGGTGTGATGGCTTTGACTTAGAGACTAGCCCCAACTCTGCTCCAGACATACTGACATCCTTTCAAAGAGGATAATTAACTTACTCTGTCCTTTCTTGCTGAACATGACTTTTTTTCCCTCTGTCTCTTTGTATTACAAAACATATATCAATGAGTAAATTTGGATATTCATCTTTGCCCATGTGTTCAGATGCAACTGTTGGAATCCTAGAAATGGAATTTCTTGGTCTAAGAAAGCATGCCTCTGAAATGTTGATAGCTCTTGCCATATTGCCTTCCCAAAAGATGTCAACTAGACATGTATGAGAGAGCGTGTTTTCCAAAACAGGATGTGCACTTTTACGGATGAGGTAGCAGGGCTGCTTCTGTGAACGGTGGATCAGAGGTACCTGAGGCTAAGCTGAGGAATGTGCCTGCTTAAATTTCTGGTCCCTCCATCTGGCCTCATGATAGGATGGAGGGGACTCTTTCCAAAGTGAAAATCCATGTTTGTGACCAAAGTACCTTTTGGTCCTTAGAAGGACTGGAACCCAAGGGAAGTGAAAACTAACTGAGCCACAAGGCAGAGCAGGTTTAATGAATGGACCCAAAATGAGGCTAGAGAATTCCTGCTGTTTCTATTAAGCTGATAGGAGTTACCCAAAGGCTGTTTTCACAAACCTTTCAAACTCTGATAAGCTCACCAGAAGTGTATTTCAGAGTACCCTTGGTTCTAACTCTTTCAGTGTTAGTTCAAGGAAAGTTCTTTTTACCTTCAAATAACTTTAAAGTTCAAATTTCGAAATACTAAAACTTTTCCATTATGGAATTCTGAAGGTTTTGCAGTATTGGGAAGTAACAGCTTAGGTTTTATAAATGTATTCTGGCACTTTAAGTATGCATCAATTTGCAAGCTTTCCCAAGAATGTCTATGCACAATATTCCTAACTTTATTTTATTTTATTTTTTAGATTGCATATATATGTGTTAGCATACAGTATTTATTTTTCTCGTTCTGACTTACTTCACTCTGTATGACAGTCTCTAGGTCCATCTACCTCACTACAAATAACTCAATTTCATTTCTTTTTACAGCTGAGTAATATTCCATTGTATATGTGTGCCACATCTTCTATATCCATTCATCTGTTGATGAACACTTAGGTTGCTTCCGTGTCCTGCCTATCATAAATAGAGTTGCAATGCACATTGTGGTACATGACTCTTTTTGAATTATGGTTTTCTCAGGATATATGCCCAGTAGTGGGATTGCTGGGTCATATGGTAGTTCTATTTTTAGTTTTTTAAGGAATCTCCATACTGTTCTCCATAGTGGCTGTATCAATTTACATTCCCACCAACAGTGCAAGAGGGTTCCCTTTTCTCCACACCCTCTCCAGCATTTATTGTTTGTAGATTTTTTGATGATGGCCATTCTGACCAGTGTGAGGTGATACCTCATTGTAGTTTTGATTTGCATTTCTCTAATGATTAGTGACGTTGAGCATCCTTTCATGTGTTTGCTGTCAATCTGTATATCTTCTTTGGAGAAACGTCTATTTAGGTCTTCTGCCCATTTTTGGGTTGGGTTGTTTGTTTTTTTGATATTGAGCTGCATGAGCTGTTTGTAAATTTTGGAGATTAATCCTTTGTCAGTTGCTTCATTTGCAAATATTTTCTCCCATTCTGAGGGTTGTCTTTTGGTCTTGTTTATGGTTTCCTTTGCTGTGCAAGAGCTTTTAAGTTTCATTAGGTCCCATTTGTTTATTTGTGTTTTTATTTCCATTTCTCTAGGAGCTGGGTCAAAAAGGATCTTGCTGTGATGTATGCCATAGAGTGTTCTGCCTATGTTTTCCTCTAAGAGTTTGATAGTGTCTGGCCTTACATTTAGGTCTTTAATCCATTTTGAGTTTATTTTTGTGTATGGTGTTAGGGAGTGTTCTAATTTCATTCTTTTACATGTAGCTGTCCAGTTTTCCCAGCACCACTTATTGAAGAGGCTGTCTTTTCTCCATTGTATATTCTTGCCTCCTTTATCAAAAATAAGGTGACCATATGTGCGTGGGTTTATCTCTGGGCTTTCTATCCTGTTCCATTGATCTATATTTCTGTTTTTGTGCCAGTACCATATTGTCTTGATTACTATAGCTTTGTAGTATAGTCTGAAGTCAGAGAGCCTGATTCCTCCAGCTCCGTTTTTCTTTCTCAAGATTGCTTTGGCTATTCGGGGTCTTTTGTGTTTCCATATAAATTGTGAATTTTTTTGTTCTAGTTCTGTGAAAAATGCCAGTGGTATTTTGATAGGGATTGTATTGGATCTGTAGATTGCTTTGGGTAGTAGAGTCATTTTCACAATGTTGATTCTTCCAATCCAAGAACATGGTATCTCTCTCCATCTGTTTGTATCATCTTTAATTTCTTTCATCAGTATCTTATAGTTTTCTGCATACAGGTATTTTGTCTCCTTAGGTAGGTTAATTCCTAGGTATTTTATTCTTTTTGTTGCAATGGTAAATGGGAGTGTTTCCTTAATTTCTCTTTCAGATTTTTCATCATTAGTGTATAGGAATGCAAGAGATTTCTGTGCATTAATTTTGTATTCTGCTACTTTACCAAGTTCATTGATTAGCTCTAGTAGTTTTCTGGTAGCATCTTTAGGATTCTCTATGTATCATGTCATCTGCAAACAGTGACAGCTTTACTTCTTCTTTTCCGATTTGGATTCCTTTTATTTCTTTGTCTTCTCTGATTGCTGTGGCTAAAACTTCCAAAACTATGTTGAAGAATAATGGTGAGAGTGGACAACCTTGTCTTGTTCCTGATCTTAGAGGAAATGCTTTCAGTTTTTCACCACTGAGAATGATATTGGCTGTGGGTTTGTCATGTATGATCTTTATTATGTTGAGGTAAGTTCCCTCTATGTCTACTTTCTGGAGGGTTTTTATCATAAATGGGTGTTGAATTTTGTCGAAAGCTTTTTCTGCATCTATTGAGATGATCATATGGTTTTTCTCCTTCAATTTGTTAATATGGTGTATCACATTGATTGATTTATGTATATTGAAGAATCCTTGCATTCCTGGGATAAACCCCACTTGATCATGGTGTATGATCCTTTTAATGTGCTGTTGGATTCTGTTTGCTAGTATTTTGTTGAGGATTTTTGCATCTATGTTCATCAGTGATATTGGCCTGTAGTTTTCTTTCTTTGTGACATCTTTATCTGGTTTTGGTATCAGGGTAATGGTGGCCTCATAGAATGAGTTTGGGAGTGTTCCTCCCTCTGCCATATTTTGGGAGAGTTTGAGAAGGACAGGTGTTAACTCTTCTCTAAATGTTTGATAGAATTCGCCTGTGAAGCCATCTGATCCTGGGTTTTTGTTTATTGGAAGATTTTTAATCACAGTCTCAATTTCAGTGCTTGTAGTTGGTCTGTTTATATTTTCCATTTCTTCCTGGTTCAGTCTCGGAAGGTTGTGGTTTTCTAAGAATTTGTCCATTTCTTCCGGGTTGGTCATTTTATTGGCATATAGTTGCTTGTATTAATCTCTCATGATCCTTTGTATTTCTGCAGTGTCAGTTGTTACTTCACCTTTTTCATTTCTAATTCTATTGATTTGAGTCTTCTCCCTTTTTTTCTTGATGAGTCTGGCTAATGGTTTATAATTTTGTTTATCTTCTCAAAGAACCAGCTTTTAGTTTTATTGATCTTTGCTATCGTTTCCTTCATTTCTTTTTCATTTATTTCTGATATGATCTTTATGATTTCTTTCCTTCTGCTAACTTTGGGGTTTTTTTGGTTCCTCTTTCTCTCATTGCTTTAGGTGTAAGGTTAGGTTGTTTATTTGAGATGTTTCTTATTTCTTGAGGTAGGATTGTGTTGCTATAAACTTCCCTCTTAGAACTGCCTTTGCTGCATCCCATAGGTTTTGGGTCATTGTGTTTTCATTGTCATTTGTTTCTAGGTATTTTTAATTTGCTCTTTGATTTCTTCAGTGATCTCTTGGTTATTAAGTAGTGTATTGTTTAGCCTCCATGTGTTTGTATTTTTTACAGATTTTTTCCTGTAATTGATATCTAGTCTCATAGCATTGTGGTCAAAAAAGGTACTTAATATGATTTCAATTTTCTTAGATTTACCAAGGCTTGATTTGTGACCCAAGATATGATCTATCCTGGAGAATGTTCCATGAGCACTTGAGAAGAAAGTGTATTCTGTTGTTTTTGGATGGAATGTCCTATAAATATCAATAAAGTGCATCTTGTTTAATGTATCATTTAAAGCTTGTTTCCTTATTTATTTTCATTTTGGATGATCTGTCCATTGGTGAAAGTGGGGTGTTAAAGTCCCCTACTATGATTGTGTTACTGTTGATTTCCCCTTTTATGGCTGTTAGCCTTTTCTTTATGTATTGAGGTGTTCCTATGTTGGGTGCTAAATATTTACAATTGTTATACCGTCTTCTTGGATTGATCCCTTGATCATTATGTAGTGTCCTTCTTTGTCTCTTGTAATAGTCTTTATTTTAAAGTCTATTTTGTCTGATAAGAGAATTGCTACTCCAGCTTTCTTTTGATTTCCATTTGCATGGAATATCTTTTTCCATCCCCTCACTTTCAGTCTGTATGTGTCCCTAGGTCTGAAGTGGGTCTCTTGTAGACAGCATATATATGGGTCTTGTTTTTGTATCCATTCAGCCAGTCCATGTCTTTTGGTGGGAGCATTTAACCCATTTACATTTAAGGTAATTATCGATATGTATGTTCCTATTACCATTTTCTTAATTGATTTGGGTTTGTTATTGTAGGTCTTTTCTTTCTCTTGTGTTTCCTGCCTAGAGAAGTTCCTTTAGCATTTGTTGTAAAGCTGGTTTGGTGGTGCTGAATTCTCTTAGCTTTTGCTTGTTTGTATAGGTTTTAGTTGCTCCATTGAATCTGAATGAGATCCTTGCTGGGTAGAGTAATCTTGGTTGTAGATTTTTCCCTTTCATCAATTTAAATATGTCCTGCCACTCCCTTCTAGGTTGCAGAGTTTGTGTTGAAAGATCAGCTGTTAACCTTATGGGGTTTCCCTTGTATGTTATTTGTTGTTTTTCCCTTCTTGTATTTTCTCCGTTCTATTTCCAAGATTTTGGATCATCTCTACTATCATTACTCTGAATTCTTTTTCAGGTAGACTGCCTATTTCCTCTTCATTTGTTTCATCTGGTGGGTTTTTACCTTGCTCCTTCATCTGCTGTGTGTTTCTCTGTCTTCTCATTTTGCTTTACTTACTGTGTTTGGGGTCTCCGTTTTGCAGGCTGCAGGTTTGTAGTTCCCATTGTTTTTTGTGTCTGCCCCCAGTGGCTAAGGTTGGTTCAGTGGGTTGTGTAGGCTTCCTGGCGGAGGGGACTAGTGCCTGTGTTCTGGTGGCTGAGGTTGGATCTTGTCTTTCTGGTGGGCAGGACCACATCCGGTGGTGTGTTTTGGGGTGTCTGTGACCTTATTATGATATTAGGTAGCCTCTCTGCTAATGAGTGGGGGTGTTCCTGTATTGCTAGTTGTTTGGCATAGGGTGTCCCAGCACTGTAGCTTGCTGGTTGTTGAGTGGAGCTGGGTCTTAGCGTTGAGATGGAGATCTCTGGGAGAGCTTTTGCCATTTGATATTATGTGGAGCCGGGAGGTCTCTTGTGGACCAATGTCCTGAACTCGGCTCTCGCACCTCAGAGGCTCAGGCCTGACCCCTGGCCAGAGCACGAAGACCCTGTCAACCACACGGTTCTCTCCCTTCTTGTAGTGACTCCAGTCTTTTCAGGTTCAAACCATCATAGCCTAGAAGCTCAGTTTGTGTGGATTTATCTACTCTTGAAGCAAAAGCTTTCTGTAAATGCTGAACTTTGTCCTGTTCTTCCTGAAGTTGGGAAATTAGTTCGTCCTTCTCTTTCAGCTGCAGCTTCATCACTGAGCATTCATCTTTCTTTCCATCTATCCTGACAAATCCTCTACCAGCTAAACCAGGAGGTCCAGCACCAAGACTGCCTAGGAGAGGAATCCCCCTAACTTTATTTTTTTAATTGCCCTTTTTCTTATTTGAGAAATGAACATAGTTCTCGATTTTACATTTGGAAACATGTATTTTAATTGTTCAAAGTCTCTTTTTCAATTCATATTCTTTTTTTTTTTCTTTTCTCTTAATGGGCCCTGGTGGAGACAGTTTAAACCCAACTAAGTGAGAAGCCCTTCAGGAATAATTGAAGGAAGCACACACTGTATGCCCTTTCAGCTGTTCTCACCAAACCATCAGAGAATTCTCTCTGACTCAGAAACCCATGGCAGCCTACCCACAAGAACATTATTCTTTAAACTTCAATGCTACAGCTAATATCACCTCATAACATAATTGTCTCCAGTGGGATGAAATTAGGCCAAGAAACCAAAGTTCTCTAACCTCATTCTAAGGCTGTGTTTTATCCTCTCTTATTCCAACAGGCCACAGGCTACCTCGGACCCCGCTGTGACAACATCCCTAGAGCAGTCTGGTTTGAAGGCATGTTTTTGCCTCAGTATTTCCATTCCCACACCCTCTGGTGGCCATTTTATTTTATTTTTACAAGAGGAACAAAGATAGATGGCCCCAAATGAAGTAATGATGACCTTGAATCATGGTGCCTTGATTAATTAATGTTGGAGAGTTATCCAACCAAAGCACATCCACAGGTCACATTCTGGGCCTTCAAAACCACTCCATACAAACAGCATTTCATATCTAGACAGTTTTCTTACCTTCTTTAATTGGATCTCTTTGCTAACTTCTATTATATCATACTGAGTTTTAAACTCAATGATCACATGAACTCACCCTACTGAAATTTGTTTTAGCATGTATTTGCCATCCTTGAGTGCATTTTTGATTCACAGACTGAAATATAAGTTAGGATTATGTTTGGCACAAGTACCATAAAACTTAATGAATGTAGAATTACACAAGGAAGGGATTTCTTTACCTCAGTGAGAAGAAGTCTGGGTTTAAGCAAATCAAGGCTAGTACAGCACCTCAAAATGCCATCAAGGGTCTGCGCTTTTTCTCTTCCTGTCCCATAATCCTGAGGATGACTGATACACCTCCAATATCAAGTTCACATTCTAGTCAGGGAGAAAGAAGAAGCAGAAGATATAGAACCAGCTGACTTGAGCTTATGTCTTATTCACCACATCTTACATGGTCTCTTTTCACTGCAAGGGAATCTGGGAAGGAAAGTTTTAGCTTTCCAGCTTCTATGGTACAGTAAGGCATGAGAGGGTATGTGAATAGGTTTTGAGTGAGCCAATTTAAAATGGGTACCTAGTAGGTTTGTGCTCTCTGGCATCTGGTCTGACCCATTTCAGGTTTGGTCTTCATCCTTCATCACTGAGAGACCACAGTCATCACTTCCCCTTCTGCTGCTGAGATTGAGCAATGAAGGCCAAGATATAAACAGTGTTTGTAGTTTGCTTAGAATTTTTTCTAAATGATGGAAAAAGCACAATGATCAGAGGTCAGAAAAGCTGCATTTTAGTCTGGTATTATTTATTCTAAAATGTCACATTTGAGGCAAATCACCTCTCTGAGTCCTAGTCTCCCATATATAAAACAGAGGAGTTGAGCTTTAATCTTCTGTTCTTCCCTCTTGTGTAGGGTGTCAAATATGTATTATTAGACCAGCTTTCACCCATGTTCCCATGAGGACTCAAAGAGGTTGAGCCCAGATAGGGGGTCTCACCGTGCTGTCATCATCCTCATGTCCCCCTTTCTCCCAGTCATCTCTTAGGACCACCTGGCACGTAGGGAAAATGGAGAGGAATTTAGGACCTGTGTAGTAAACGACATTTCTCATTGCCCTTATGTGACTTTTGTCTTAAACGTATGAACTAGTCCAATTTTTGTTACTGCATTAGAATTACAATTCCCCCTTCAGGTAGTTGTGGCTTCTTTGGGGTCACAAGAGTGACTGAGAGGTCAGGCCATTGAAATGGTATCATCTGCCAGCTTTTCATTGCCTCTTGGCCCAGCACGGCCCAAGAAGCTGCCTTAGAGCCAGAGCCTCAACTCTTGAGAGAATAACACTTTTCCGGGCCCACTCCTGTAAGCATAACACCTACTTCAGTCTGTAAATTATTCCCACAATTTGCTTAACTGTCCAGAATCCTGCAGTATTGCTGAAGCTGGAGGTGTCCAAGTATGCAATTGACTGCAACTATTATAACTCTTCTAAGTAACTTGGCACCCATCTGGGGGTGTGGGGTTTGTGGTTAATTTTCAGATATATTCTGCAGCTGTTCTCATTAGTGTCTCCGTTAGACTTCATTTCAGACCAGGCATCTTTACCTATATCACATAAATTCTGTTTTGTCAACTTTGGTCAGAGGGTAGGACTTTCCCTCTAGGCCATGACTATCCTGGAAGATGTTCAAGCCCTCTCTCCTAGCAGCTGGTCCATGTGAGAAGAAGAGTGCACAAGGCAGATTATTGAGGGATTGACCAGAGAATGTGTCTCCAAAGACTTCATGCCCAGTGGGTAACAGGCTGAGTTACCAGGCTCCTCCTGGGTGGAGGAGGGTATTCTCCACAGCCATGGCTTCAAGGAAAGCTGGGAGCTGACTTAGCTCTCCAGGACTCTTGGAGTCTCTTAGAACATTCTTCTCATCTGCTCAATATGGGGTGGCTCCATCTCTTCCTCTCTGGCCCATGATTCATTATCTAGAATTTTCCATGGCGTGAAGGGAAGAGGCAGGAGGTGGGATATGATCAGACTTCTCTGAAACTATTCATCTGAAAATTTTAGTCTCATGCTGCCTTTGTTTTTGTTTCAGTTGTGAGAGGGTTTTGGAGATCCTAGCAAGAGTTCTTAATAACGGGCTTGTAGATAGAATTCAGGATGTTCATGAACTTGCACGAAAAATACATCTCTGTTGTCACTACTCTTTAACTAATAATTGGTATTTCCTTCATTTATGAAGGTGGGCAGTGACCATGGCTATGTTAGCGGTATCTCTGACTTTGACAACAGTAGAAATTACAAGTTTCACATCACATTAAAGTTGATGCTGAAACTTCAAAATAGTACTATGCTCATGAAATTTCAAAAGTGTTGTGTTTTGGGAATTTCCTGGCGGTCCAGTGGTTAGGACTCTGCGCTTTCACTGCTGAGGGCCCAGGTTCGACCCCTGGTTGGGGAACTAAGGTCTCACAAGCTGTGCAGCATGGCAGAAGTGTGGTGTTTATTAGACCCACCACCAAATCTTGTTATCTAATGTATTAACAAACTATATATCTTTTTGTATCACATTAAAAGATTTGATAACTGTATTTTGATATTAAAATTTTTCTTTGGAGCCTATGTTTTTTGTCATGCGTTTAAAAACAGTTTTCTAAGAAGGGGTTTCACCAGACTACCAAAGCAGTTTATGTCACAAAAATAAGTTCAAGGACCTCTACACTGGATATAATTTATAAAATACATATAGAACAGAGATGGGGGGGGAAACACACTTTAAAATTTAGACAGGTTACCATGCTAACTACAGTACAAAAGAACTAAACATAAACCAATGTGCAAAAATTATTTCAGTCTAACTTGTATTGCTCCAGACCTCATTAGACTGTGGCTATAAATTAGCCTGTGGGTCATATTAATGCTAACATGTACCTACCAGCTAATGCAGTGTCTCCCATTTTCCCCCAGATCTTTGTTTTTATGGGAATTCCTGGAAGTGTCTTATGTGAGTTCATCCAAAGTCTTCTCATTTTCTTCCTTTTTTAGCTACTCCTGTTAATAATATCTATCGATTTGTCCCAGAAGACTCTGGGTGGTAGGCATGATGATCCATCCCTGCCCCCACTCTGGGTACCTTCTTTGAGAACCAAAGATTATCTCCTAAAGTTCCCTTGTTGCAAAGCCTCATTTGGCCAGGGAAGTGCCCCAATCCCTGAAATTCTCCACCTCACTTCAGTGAAATAGGGAGCATATTCCTCTCCTTGGTCTACAGCAAGGTCCAGAAACTGGGGCTTCCTTGGCTCAAAAAGTCATTTTGGGCTCTAGGGATAAATGAAGAGGGAAGGTAAGATTGAATGGGGATGGGATGTTTCCCTCGTGAAAAGTCACCTCTGCTTCTTCCATCAGCGCCTTCCTTCTTGAGGTTCACACCTGAGTACATGGGCAGGACTCCAGGAAACCACATGCCAGACACCATGCTGTTCCATCTCCCACCCCCTTCCTCCTCATTCAAGGTCACGTCCTCTTTTCTTTGAGCCCCAAATGTTAAATTAACTCATTCAAAGAGATTCTTGCCAGGCCTGCCCTCCTGATCCATCAGACCCACTAACACCTAAACTAACAATCCCCATATGCTAAACATTCCTCCCCTGCCCCTGCAGACCCAGCCCTACCCTTCTCTACCCTGCTCTGTGCCTGAGGAGGTGAATGTTATGGTCAGCAGCAGCAGGGCCCTTGTCCTCTGGCTCCCATTCTATTGGGTTCAGCTGTGGGGAAGCACTATCATAGCAGGAGGAGGGAGAAGCCAGGGTCTTTATTTTTTCCAGCTTGCTCCCTGCCTGGTCACTCTGAGCTAGAGACACCTCTACTGAAGACAGGGCATCTTTTAGGTACCTCCCTCTTAGATCTACAGATGTTTCCTCTGGGTTCTGGTAATACAGTAGTCCTCCCTTATCTGTGGGTGATACGGTTCAAGACCCCCAGTGGATCCCTGAAATCAGGGATACTACTGAACCCTGTATATACTATGTTTTTCCCTATACTTACATATTTATGATGAAGTTTAATTCACAAATTAGGCACAGTAAGAGATTGACAACAATAACTAATAACATAGATATTGTAGATAGAACAATTGTAACACTATACTGTAATAAAAGTTATATGAATGTGGTTTCTCTCTCTCATTGTCTTATTGTTCTCTACTCACCCTTCTTGCAATGATGTGAGATCATACAAAGGCTACGTGATGAGATGAAGTGAGGCCATAACTTTTGCAGCTTGAGATGCGACAGCAAAGCTAGCACGAATTTCTTTTTCCGTCTTCACAATTTCACAGATAGAAGGTTCGTCCTTTTCATAGATCTTCGCTCCCTCAGCATACTTTTTTTTTCCTTTCCTTACTAAGTTGAGAACTTTCACCTCTTCACTTAAAGGGCGCACTTTACGGCTTCTCTTTGGTATATCCGGGTTGCCGGCATCACTACTCTTTTGCTTTGGGGCCATTATTAAGCAAAATAAGGGTGGATTAGAACACAAGACAGTTGACCTGATAACCTAGTCGGCTACTATGTGACTAATGGGCAGATACGCTAGACAAAGGGATGATACACATCCTGGGTGGGATGGAGCAGGACAGAGATTTCATCACACTATTCAGAATGGTACCCAACTTAAAACTTAAGAATTGTTTATTTCTGGAATTTTCCATGTAGTATTTATGTACAGCGGCTGACAATGGAAAATGAAACTGCAGTAAGGGGGGTACTGTTCCTCCTTTCTCTCACTCTGGCCTAGCAGGTAAGCGTTCTCACTGCCGCTGGCCTTGGAGTGTTGCACGGCCCTTGCTTTACTTAACCCAACCTGTACCTCTGTAAGCAGTTCCTCTCTGGAGCTCTCCTCAATTCCCTATCCCAGTGCGCTTTCTGCTGCTAAGACCCCATTGATCCACGTGACTGCATCATTTTGGTCCTGAATGAAAACCCCTCCATCTTACTTCTGTTGTGTTGGAAGGAAACATAAGAAAACAATAAGTTCTGTGATACTGCTCTGTCCATGACAGATGCTGCGGTCAAAAGGGAAGGCCCTGCAGTACCTCCCCTGCCCAGTGACTATGAACACGTGCCAGGTAGCCCCTGTGCAGACTGAATCCTGGTGTGAAACCCACTGACAATGACACAGAGTTTTCTGTACCACATCTCCCTGCCTGTGCAGATTCGCCAGCATGGGAAGGACAGAACAAGACCTCTGACAATGGCTCAACTGCTGAGACCATAGAGGGTAAATAAGAAGGAATAAAAATACAGATTATAGCATCACCAAAAGGGGGCATTAGGCCAAGAAAGAGCTTGCTCAGTATTATTGGGACGACTTTACCAGAACTTAAGACAATGGAGAAGAGACCTTTAGATTATGTGTGCCTGAGTCAGTCCCAGCGAATGGTCATGCTACTCAGATAAGCTTATTTCCGGAATCACATTGCTTGACTCATTTACCTTCCAGAAATCTGGCTGCAAAAGTGGTCATTCCTATCCTCACTCCCATCCTCGTGCTTCATTTCCCCCACTGCGGGAAAGACCCCATGATTGGCGCTCCCACAGGGGTGGGAATATCTAGGGAAAGCCTAATGCTACCCAGATGGACTCAGGTGTCATCAGTTAAGTGAAAACAGTAATGTCCAAAGCAAGGCAGGAAGAGGAAGGCACCGGGAATATACATTTATTTTAAAGCTGTAATCTTTATGAAATATGCATGATAAGGCTAGCTGGTGGTATAATGCCTATTGCAGATATTTCCCTGCCTATTTGCAAAGCCATCAACCACACTATGAAGTGGCACTGTGGGAAACACAGAAAGGAATAATAACAATTAATTGGGGCCCACTGTGTATTAAACATTGTATTTGAACTCATCCAATTCTAATGACAGCACTATGAGAGAGAGATTATTATCCCCATTTTACTGAAAAGGAAATAGAAACTCGAAGAGATTATAGAATCTGTCAAATCACACATAATAAGGGACAGGGCAGGACTATAACTGAGACCCTTAAGCTAAAGTGGAAATAGTTAAAACTTTAAGCTACAGAGTACATGTTGGACATACTGGCTCTATATTTGTGAAGGCAGGACTTAGTACACCTATATATTCATATACAAAGTGTGTAGTCAGTATAATATATGACTGAGCCAATACAAGGTTCAAATGGGGAGAGGAAAATAAATGTAAGACTACTTAGAGAATTCTTGCTTCTGAGTCAGCCCCCATGGATGTGAGATTTGAGCCCAACTTTGAATAGCGGGGAAGGTTTGGGAGAGATGAGCCAAATGGTACGGGTCAACTCACAGGCGTGGAAAAGTACCAGTTTTGAGCGAGTGCAGCAATTTGTCTGGGGGCAAGCGTTCACAGGAGGAAGTAATGGGAAATGAAGCTGCAAAAGATTGAGAGAGACCAGCTATGAGGGAGATGACTGCAAGGCTACAGTGATTAGACTTCATGCTGTTAGAAAGGAGATATGAAATAATTAGGCAATGTTTCAGAAAGAGTGACCAGGCAGTCACATGACAGATGCCTGGAGAAGGAAAGTAACTAGATTTCTGAAGCCCAGGAAGAAGGCTTCACCGGTCGTCAGGTGTGGAGTGAGAGAGGCCTGGCTTCAGGTGGTGACTGCCAAGTGAGTATGGAAAGAAGGCATGAACAGAGACATTTAGAAGGAAAAATCAAAAGGATATGCAAGTAACTCACAATATTAATAATGATAATAATAGCTAACATTTATTCATTTCTACAAATGTTATTTAAATGCCTTCATTATACCAGGCACAGTTCTGGGCCCTGGGTATATAGCAATGAACAGGACAGACAGGCTGCTTCCCTCATCAATTTACATGCCAATGAATGAGATATATAATAAATAAATACCAGATATACAACAAACAGATAAACAAATGAAATATAACTTCAGGTGGGTAATTTGTGCAATAAAGATGTATAAAAGAGGGTTAAAGGGCTAGATAGTGAGGGGGCAGGGAGCTTAGGTCAGAGTAGGTATCTCTGAGGATGAGAGATATGAATGAAGTTGGGGAGTTTGCCAGCTGAATAACTCTGAGGAAAGCATTCCAGGCAAACAGGGCAGGAAGTGCAAAGGCCCTGAGGCAGCTGCAGTCTCCCTGTGATCAGAACAGCACAGCCAGTGTTAGCAGACGAGAGTGAGAAGGAGACGAGTGGGAGTGAGGTTGATGGACAGCAGGGGCTGAATGGTGATGGGCCTTGCAGGCCACAGTGAGTGTGCTTCACACTGTATTCCAAATGAGAGAGAGGTTGAAAAGTTTTGAGAAGGGGATATGATTTACATCTTTAAAAGATCATGCTGACCACTTCATGTGAGCCGACAAGGTGAAACAAGAGTAGAAGCAGGAGACCACTTAGGAGGTTATTACATTAATCCAGGTGAACGTTGCTGGAAGCTGGGACTGGTGGTGAAGGTGATGAGAAGCAGTAGGATTGGGGATGCGTTTTGAAGGCAGAATGAACAGGCCTTGGTGATGGATTGTATGGAGTGTATGGAGTAAAGAAGGAAAGAAATTAAGAAGGTACCTCTGAGAAGCTTTATGCTCTTAGACTCCTTAAAACTTATCTTGGGGTGGGGATTTTCTTGATTCTTTGATTTTCCTAAATTCCAATCATGTAATCCGTCAATAATGCCTCCAGAACAGATCTTCAATCTGTCCTTCCCTACAACCACACTGGTCCATACACCATCATTTCCTTCTTGTACTACTGCAAATGCCTCTTGGCTAGCCTCCCTGCTTCTGCTCTTGCCTCTTTCCTGACAAGCAATTCTGTAGAGAATCTATGGATTTGACTGGCCTTTGCTAAAACTTCTTTAGTAGATTCTTGGAATAAGCAGCATTTAGAATAAAATCCAAATTTCTCAGCTAGGCTTACAAAATCTTACATAACCTGGTCCCCTGTGGCTTTGCTGACTTATCTCATACCACTGCTGCCCTTGCTCACCGCCCTCCCAGTCACTTCCGGTTTCTCAGACACACCAAGCCCTTACTCTTTAGTTCCTCTGACCAACCGGTAGGTAAGCTTTCTCTTTGTATCTTCAGGGTCCAATCCTTCATATTATTCAGCTCTCAGCTTAAATGTTACCTCCTCAGTCAGCCTTCCCGATCACCCAAGTCATTGTTAATTTGAAAGGAAGGGTCTAATTTCCTTCGCCTGGAATCTGCACTGGCCTTAATGACTTGCTTGACCAATAGAATGCAGTGAAAGTGACACTGTAGGACTTCTGAAGCTAGGTTCCTTGCAACATCTGCCTGGGCCTCTTGGAACACCCTCACCTGGAGCCCTGAGTTGCCACATAAGAAGCCTGACTACCCGGACACTGCCATGCCGGGCAGACCATGTGCAGGCTCTCCAGACAATAATCCCAGGCTTCCAGCCACCCCTCCCAGGCACCAAATATCTAAACAAGATCAACCATTGGCTGAATATCACCCGGACAACCCCATGTGGAGCAGAAGACTCACTCACCTGAGCCCTCCCCAAATTTCTCACCCACGAAATTGTGAGATAGTAAAATGGTTGTTTTGTTAAGCCACTAAGCTTTGTAAAAGTTTGTTATACAGTAATAGATAACTGGAACATTATCACAATATTTTAATTCTTTGTATAATATTTATCACTATCTGATATTTTTCTCATTTATTTACTCTATGTGCCAACTATTTTTCTATGTATGTATGTATCTATCTATCATCTAGTTATCTGTGATCTCGCTATTTACTGTCTATTTTTCCTCCACTAGAATATCAGCTTCATGAGAGCAGGGACCTTATCTGTCTTGTTTATTGCTGTATCTTTGACACCTAAATCGCTACCTATACACAGATAGGTGCTCCATAAACACTGCTGAACAAATGAATCTCTGCATTTCTGAATATCCATCTCTTAAGGGCAGCAAGGGTGAAATGAGTACAACAAACACATACACCCACACATACAAATGCAGAGAAGAAAACCTGGGTAAATACCTCCAAATATTACCCTCCAGGTTCCCAGAGCTGGCAAAAGGCAAAGCCTGGGTTTAAAACCAGATAATTTGATTTTCTATGTGTACTCTTAAATGATATGCTCTCCTGTAAAAGAAACAAGAGTGAGGGAACAGTTAATGACATTTCCAAGTTTATATACTTTGATAGAACTGGAAAGGGAGAGAGGGAAGGAGGGGTAGGAGGAAAGCAGAACCAGAGGAGCTCTCCCTAACCCTCACTTTTTCATTTCTAATTTACCATTTCTAGGGCAGACAATTGCTATGGATTTTAAAATAGCAATTTAATTTATTATATATAATTTCTAGATTATTTCATTAATTTTAACAGATTTTGGCTTTCTGATAGTTTTCTTAGTGAATAATCATAGTAATGATGAAAATAAAATTTTTGGATTTTCCTATATGTTTACTGATAATTTCTGTTTCGTCTTATTGCATTCATTAAAATTTCCAAAAATAATATTGAATAATAGTAGTGATAGCAAAGATATCTGTTCTATTCTTGATTTAAAATTCCCTCATTTAATATGACATTTGCTTCCTGTTTTTGGTATACTCTTCTTCAGTTCTAAGAACTGTAGCTTTCTTTTATTCTTTTGTACATATTTTTTAAAACTAAGGATGGTTCCTGAAATGAGTCAAATATCTTTTTTAGTATCTATTAATCATGCAGTTTTTGTCCTTTAATTTGCTAATATGATGAATTATATCAACTGATTTCTTAATACAGAACTATCCTTACAGTCTAGAATAAATTCTCTCTTATCATGACTATTATTCTTTGATATGATAATATTCTACTTTGGAATTCTGCATTTTACTCATAAGTGAAATAGTTCTATGTTTCCCTATTTATGTTCTATGTTTCCCTATTTATGTTCTGTGTTTTTAAGATTTTAATATGAAGATTATGCTAGAGTCCCTGTGGTCTGGAATGGTTTAAATAAATATTGAAATGATTTGTCCTTTAAAGATTAGATAGAGCTCAGCTATAAAACCTTCTGGTTCCAGTTCTTTAAAATAAATGATCTTAAATTATTGTTCCTGTCTTATTGGTCTGTTCACATTTTGTATTGCTTCTTCAATCACTTCTAGTAGATTTTTTAAACTAAGAAATTATCTGTTTCCCCTAGATTTTTAAATTTATTGCCTTACACTTACATATACTATTGCCTTTTAATTTCTATAATTTCTTCAGGATCCAGGATTCAGTCTCACATTCTCATTTCTCACATAGTATATACTTGCTCTTTTTATCCTCACTCAGACTTAACAGAAGATTATTTTATTGTTCTTACCATAGAACCAACTTTCGGTTTTATTTTTCCTTTCTACAATTTTTTTGTTTTCTATTTTGCTGATTTCTACTTTTATCTTTATTATTTACCATATTCTAGTTTCTTTTGTTTTACTTGGTTGTTCTTTTCGTAAATTCTTATGGTTGAGTAATTATTTAATTTCCTCTTATTTTTTCTTTAAAATTTTTTACAGCTCTAAAATTTTCTTTGACTAGAAGTTTATCTGTGCTGATAGTCTTTTCTATGGGCTATTTATACTTTGCCTCTTTCTAGATAATATATAATTTTACTTTTAACATTTTTTTTTTGATGCAGGCGTTATTTCTTTTTATTCTTCCTTCCCAAATTAATTTGGAAGTTCTAGTACGTTTTTCATTTCTTCTAGTGCATACTTTTCCTTCTTAGTTGTCAGGATTCAACTTTTATTCATCTATTAATACATCAAAAATGCTACTAACAACATCTCTCTTCAAGGTGTTTTACTTCCTCACTCCTCCATACCCTACGTCCAATCACGTTTGGACTTCTCTTAATGCTTCCAAGAGCATAGATGAGAAAGGATTGTTGAGTTGCTATATTAAGCCCATAGCAATTGTCTGCCCTAGAAATGCTAAATTAGGTATGAAAAAGGGAGGATGAGCGAGTGTTCTATTCCCTATAGTGACAGAAACTGTAAAATATCTATATAAGTTGAAAAAGAAAGTTTTAACATGTATGTAAAAAAATTATAAATCTTATTGAGGGACATAATACAAGTTCTGAACATATGAAGAGGCATACTATACTTCCCATATTGATAAATGAATTTATTATAGTTGTTATCATATCTTATTTTCTTAAATAACCACAATACTATACCAGAATTAACAATAATTCTTTCATATTATCTAATACCCAGCCTATATTCCAATTTCCTCCATTGACCCTAAAACATCTTTGACAGCTTACAGTGTGACTCAGTAAAGATCACTTATTGCATTTGGTCATCATGTCTCTTGAATCTCTCTTAACCTTGAGTGGAATCCCCACCCCCATCATGTTTTTCCATGGTAGTGATCTGTTGAAGAGGCTGGCCAGCTGAATCACAGACTGTCCCACCTCCTGGGTTACTTCCTTGTAGCTTTCCTTATTGTCGCTGTATTCCCTGTAAACTGAAGTTAGATCTAAAGGCTTGATTAGATTGAGGCTAAGCACTTTGGGCAAGAGATTTCGCAGGGGACGCACCACATCAGGGGCAGATAATGTCTGAAGGCCACTATTACTGGTTCTAGCATTGTTCATTGGGTCAACGTGGCAATAACCTCATCCTACACTGTAAAGCTGTGTTTCCCAGCTGTGAACAGTATGTCATTTATGAACAAATGACAAATATTCTGGTGATATGTAAACATAATTTCTCCATTCACCTTTCCCCAAATTGCTTTGGCATCTACTGATAATCTTAACTTGAATGAATTTTTTTCATCATGGGTTGAAAAATGGCAATTTTTTAGTTTTATCATTTGTACAACATTTATTCCCTGGAATTCTTCTCTAAGACCTGTCCCTCTTCATTAAGGTGGTCCCTATCCAGGTATTCCCCACTTTTTGAAAGGTCACTTTAAGCCACTTCACTTTTATGATAGACCTATATTAGCACCTGTTCTGGCTAATGGAAAGAGATGCAAAGAAGATTTTCACTTTTAGGAAAAAAGGCGAAAAATGAAAATAGCATTCAGCGTGTTTCACAGCCAGTGGTTACAGAGGCAGCAGGCACTCTGAGCGGTGAGAGCGGCACTGCCAAGCTCCTTCCCCTGGAACCACACTCAGCATCTCAGCATCGGGCTGCCTTCACTTTGAACTGTGTCTGTGAGCATCTGTTCTTGATCTCGATTTATTTTGTGCACCTGTTAGCAAGATGTGTCCTTTGGTAATTGCTTCTTCACCTTAACGCCATTTTGTCTCAGAAAGGGTGCTACTTTCGGATAGCGGGGGATACCTTTAGAGAGTACATACTGAAAAGGCAGGGTAAGTCACTAATTCCTTCTGCTTCATTAGCAATTTTCGGAGGAAGGAATAGGTCTAAAACCTACCTTCAATGATGACTCATGAGGTTCCTCTTTTCTTTCTTACTTAAAAAAATTTGGCTTTCTCTTTTTCTGTATCCACCTAGCTCCCGAGCTCCCTGCCTACCTATCAGGGAAAACAAGCAGCCCCTGATATCCGAGAATAACCTGATACCCACAGCCAGGCCTCACGTCCTTACAGATGGGCCTAATGCTTATAGCTGAGCCGTGCTGCTCTCCTCTTGGAAATAAACAATCTCACAGAACAGCCACTTCAAAGTCGCCGTACAACCCACAAAATACCAAACACGCCCCTCTGGCGGCTAATATGAGTGACTTCTGCTTTTCAGCCATTTCAGCTTTATCCCCGCTCTAGTCCGCCTTCCCTGTAGATAACATTTATGAGATATTCAACCATAGTATTGCCTCTGCTTTCTGGCAACACCCAATTAGAACAAACTCCTTAGGCCTGCCCCCAAGTTGCCCAACCAAAGCCCAAAGTTCATATTAGGTTCTTTCTCACACTCTGTTCCTGAGATGCTTCCTTCACTGCCCCCTCTCACCTGCTTCCCCATGGTGTACAGTCTTTCCTTGCTGCAGTGAGTGAGAAAAATAAATTCAACTTGTTCAATTACAGGTGTCCCTGATGGCCTTTTGATTAAGGAATTGAAGAACATATACATATATATGTATGTATTATATGGTGTATTTCAACCCATTTCAGTTATTATTCTTTTTGATGCTTAAATTATCCCAATTTTGTTAGTGAGAGATCCTTCAAGCCAGCTTAAATGACTCTTTGGCAAGACACCATTAGTCACCGAAAGCATCCTTGTGTTTTGGCACACAAAGATGTCCTAAGCTCATTAGGTATATTCCCTGTCCCAGAGCTGGATAAAAATTAAAAGAGTAATATGACCCAATGACTTCTAGGATGTGGTAAGTCAAATACTTTCATAGCTTGATGGTTGAAGTTGAATTTTTATAATGTTTTGGGAAAGAACTGTAAGATATTTACTAATAATAGTTAAAGCATTCATACTTACTGACTCAGCAAGCCCAATTTGAGAATCTAAGAAAAAGAAACAAAAGTAAGAGAGTGTAAGAATTTATGCACAAGGATGTTTAGTGCAACATTGTATTGGCAAGAGAATGGAAACGGAATATCTGTCAAAGAGAAATGGGGGACTAAATTATGGTACATAATATAGGGTATAGAATATAAGGCAGCTATTTTTTTTAATGAAGTAGAGCTATAGCTAGAAAATATCCATGTAATACTGATAAACAAATGAAACTTTTTGCAGTGCGATATATATGCAACATAGTCTAATTTGGAGGGAAAAAATCATCCTATGTTTGCACTTTTGCTTGAACACGAAGGAGGAAGTTTATTACACTCAACTCAAAGGAGTGGGGATGGATCCAAACCATCTTTGATTTGTTCTAGTGTGCAGCACATACATATTCCTTTTTCATTTACCAAAAAAAGTAAAATATGAGGAAAAATAAGTAACAATAATCAAATTCAAAAATGGAATTTGATTTAAATAGCTTTTTGTTTGTAACCAATCTATAAGACAAAAGATAGACATTTTAGGGAGTTAGTTTCTTAACAAGGTCCTGGGTTTCTCCCAGGAGGCAAAGCCTCCATCTGGCATATTGAGTTCCAGGTCTCAAGTTAAGAACTCCTGTGGCTTGGATCGAGCTACTCTTATTTCTTCAACCCACTGTAAGAAAGAGAAAAGGACCTGACTCAATTAATGAGGAGAGAGTTCACCTTGTAGCATCATAGACTGCCCGTAACTAAAGTTTGCATTTGGACATTGACCAAAAAATGTACAAACATGGAAATTTTATGGGACTGGGGACAAAACAACTCTGGGAGAAGTACCTAAAGTCATTAAATTTTTGTGATTTAAAAATAAATTAACAGAGTTTTTCAAAGATATGGGCACTAAAGCTAAATGGACAAGAAAGCTGAAATGAGAAAAAGGTTCATCCTTACCAGAGCAGAAGGACTTTCCGCCCAAGTAATTTCCGTTTTCCAGGTGATTGGGTTTGCATTCTGGCTACACTTATGCAATAGTTCTATGTATGAGTAATTTTAGAGTTCCACTCAGCAATTCTAGCTCCACTGATAAAGCCTTCTTGTGGGTGAAATAGTATGTTTACCTTTATCAAAAATGCATTTCCATATGAGAGTAATTTGTGACAAACATAAGAAAAATAAAGATGCTATAAACAAGCCAGGGCTCTGCTCATGGCCATGAGAGCTTTCAGCATCACATATTACATAGTTTAAGTATAGTTTTCTGATGGCACAATAGCCCCGAGCAGTTTTTTATGTTTCGTTTTTAAGACATGAGGCATTATCCAGCAAGTACACTGCCTGCAAACCTAACGTTACAGGAACAGCAAGCCTAGTCATTCCCCTCTTTCTCTGAATACATTCCCCATGTATCTTGCTGTGGTTTCAACAGAGCTGAGAGGAGGCGACTCTCCCCATGTTTAATCTCATGACATAGCTGTAACAGCTGCTGTCTTGGGCACCCATTTGTCACATTTCCTGCTTAAATACCTTCAACAAATTAGTTACGGGGGCGGGCAGGAAGTAGGGAATGGTGAGTAGTGAATCTTCTCCCCAAGCAAAACTACTTAAAATTTCAAGTTTCACCTGGGACCAAATATTCTCTATAACTCACCTAATTTCTTCCATTGGTGACCGGGGTTGTTGTGCTACTTGCCTTCCCTTATTTTACTTAAATCTTAGAAAGTATCCTTAGTCAAATAAGTTTTGTCTTCTATCAAAAAAATATTTCTCTAACTTTACTATCCCTGGGGCATACCACTCTCCCTTCCCTTTCTTCACTGCACACCCCCCGCCATGGGGTTGATGATAGCATTGGACTGTGTGCTCCATATCCCTTCTCTGCTAATGTAACCCCCTCCTGCCTTCTATTCTTTGGATGGTAACCTCTATTCCAGTCTTGGCAAATACCTGGTAGATACTTGAGGCTATACTTTCAATCTACAGAAGCTGGCACATGAGACTTACCATTCTAGGTATAGGATATTTCTTCTTTTCCATTTTAAATGATTTTTTTATATAAACACACTTTATATAAACTAGCACAATGCCAAGCACATAGCAGACAATACATATTTGTTAAACTAAATATTCTCAGTCATAAATCTGACTCTTACATACAAAGCTTGGGGTGATGTTGCCCATTGTGAATAGATGAGAATGATGCGATCGGGAGATATGGGTTATAAAGAGTCAAGGTAACACACAAATGCTGCAATCAATGAGCAATTTATCAGCACCTGAGTCACTTTGCCATTAGTTGGAGATCTATTTTAACCAGAAAGTGGTCCCTACAGGTTCCAACTAAGGCAGTTGAAAGGAATGCACACTTAAGATAATCTCTCCCAATAGATTTTAGGGTCAATTCTATGAAAGGAGCTTATCTAAGTATCTAGAAAATAAGTCGGGCACAGAAATAACTGCTCACTTCTAGAAATGGATAAAAATACATGCTGGATACATAGAAGAGAGCAGTAATTTCATTCATTTTATTATGAGTATATTTCTATAGACCATGACTGGCTGGTAAAACCTTCTTACTTATTGAATCTTGTACCTATTTGCATGGATATTTGCAAATAATAGCAACAGCAAGCAACATTACTTCTAAAGGTCCAAGTGCCTTATATAATTCATAGTGTCAAAATCATATTATTTTAACAGATATAATCCAAAAGGATATGTTAGAACAAAATCCAAATGTTTTCTTTTCACTAAAAATGTTGGAGGTATAGGATGAAAATGGCTATAGCAACTTGAGTTCAAATTTCCACAATGCTCAGGGAGTTGCACAAATTCTCAGAGCCTTGATTTCTAAATCAAAAGAAGATTTATACTCATGAGCTTCCACTATACACCGGTCAAACTTTCCTCTTAAAATTCTTCCCAATTTAGCAAGACCTTCCTACACTCCCTAGATGTGCCAGATGGCTAAGGATTATAGAGATTGCATTTATGCCTTCCCATATTTCTGCCCTTAAAGCATGGAGAGTTCTGCCTCCTTTATTTTTTAACTTGTATTTCAAAATAATAATAGTCATAAAAAATAGCAGTTACAAAGAATGCCTCAATACGCTTCACCCAGATTCTCCAAATGCTGATATTTTTTTTTTCACCCAGATCTGTCTGTAAATGACAAAAGACTTAAGAATGACCACAGTTAAAGATTTGATGAAAGTTCATAATAATGCAGTTGACAAGAAAATTAGTTATTTCTGAGATATACATTTTAAAGTAGTAACTAGGATTATGACTTATAACATTATACCAGAACATATAAGATTTTTAGAAATTTCATGTAATGTCTAAAACATTTATATTAACATATTTCCATACAAATAACCCAATGAAAGTTTAGTATTAGTTGTTTTGTTTGTTTGTTTGTTTATACTGCAGTTTCTTATTAGGCATCAATTTTACACACATCAGTGTATACATGTCAATCCCAATCGCCCAATTCAGCACACCACCATCCCCACCCCACCGCAGTTTTCCCCCCTTGGTGTCCATATGTCCGTTCTCTACATCTGTGTCTCAACTTCTGCCCTGCAAACCAGCTCATCTGTACCATTTTTCTAGGTTCCACATACATGCGTTAATATACGATATTTGTTTTTCGCTTTCTGACTTACTTCACTCTGTATGACAGTCTCTAGATCCATCCACGTCTCAACAAATGACTCAATTTCGTTCCTTTTTATGGCTGAGTAATATTCCATTGTATATATGTACCACATCTTCTTTATCCATTCGTCTGTTGATGGGCATTTAGGTTGCTTCCATGACCTGGCTATTGGAAATAGTGCTGCAATGAACATTCGGGTGCATGTGTCTTTTTGAATTACGGTTTTCTCTGGGTATATGCCCAGTAGTGGGATTGCTGGGTCATATGGTAAGTCTATTTTTAGTTTTTTAAGGAACCTCCATATTGTTCTCCATAGTGGCTGTATCAATTTACATTCCCACCAACAGTGCAAGAGGGTTCCCTTTTCTCCACACCCTCTCCAGCATTTGTTGTTTGTAGATTTTCTGATGATGCCCATTCTAACTGGTGTGAGGTGATACCTCATTGTAGTTTTGATTTGCATTTCTCTAATAATTAGTGATGTTGAGCACCTTTTCATGTGCTTCGTGGCCGTCTGTATGTCTTCTTTGGAGAAATGTCTATTTAGGTCTTCTGCCCATTTTTGGATTGGGGTGTTTGTTTCTTTAATATTGAGCTGAATGAGCTGTTTATATATTTTGGAGATTAATCCTTTGTCCGTTGATTCGTTTGCAAATATTTTCTCCCATTCTGAGGGTTGTCTTTTTGTCTTGTTTATGGTTTCCTTTGCTGTGCAAAAGCTTTGAAGTTTCATTAGGTCCCATTTGTTTATTTTTGTTTTTATTTCCATGACTCTAGGATGTGGATCAAAAAAGATCTTGCTGTGATTTATGTCAAAGAGTGTTCTTCCTATGTTTTCCTCTAAGAGTTTTATAGTGTCCAGTCTTACATTTAGGTCTCGAATCCATTTTGAGTTTATTTTTGTGTATGGTGTTAGGGAGTATTCTAATTTCATTCTTTTACATGTAGCTGTCCAGTTTTCCCAGCACCACTTATTGAAGAGCCTGTCTTTTCTCCATTGTATCTCTTTGCCTCCTTTGTCATAGATTAGTTGGCCATAGGTGCGTGGGTTTATCTCTGGGCTTTCTATCCTGTTCCATTGATCTATATTTCTGTTTTTGTGCCAGTACCATATTGTCTTGATTACTGTAGCTTTGTAGTATAGTCTGAAGTCAGGGAGTCTGATTCCTCCAGCTCCGTTTTTTTCCCTCAAGACTGCTTTGGCTATTCGGGGTCTTTTGTATCTCCATACAAATTTTAAGATGATTTGTTTTAGCTCCGTAAAAAATGCCATTGGTAATTTGATAGGGATTGCATTGAATCTGTAGATTGCTTTGGGTAGTAGAGTCATTTTCACAATGTTGATTCTTCCAATCCAAGAACATGGTATATCTCTCCATCTGTTGGTATCATCTGTAATTTCTTTCATCAGTGTCTTATAATTTTCTGCATACAGGTCTTTTGTCTCCCTAGGTAGGTTTATTCCTAGGTATTTTATTCTTTTTGTTGCAATGGTAAATGGGAGTGTTTCCATAATTTCGCTTTCAGATTTTTCATCATTAGTGTATAGGAATGCAAGAGATTTCTGTGCATTAATTTTGTATCCTGCAACTTTACCATATTCATTAATTAGCTCTAGCAGTTTTCTGGTGGCAGTTTTAGGATTCTCTATGTATAGTATCATGTCATCTGCAAACAGTGACAGTTTTACTTCTTCTTTTCCAATTTGTATTCCTTTTATTTCTTTTTCTTCTCTGATTGCCGTGGCTAGGTCTTCCAGAACCATGTTGAATAATAGTGGTGAGAGTGGACATCCTTGTCTTGTTCCTGATCTTAGAAGAAATGCTTTCAGTTTTTCACCATTGAGAATGATGTTTGCTGTGGGTTTGTCATATATGGCCTTTATTATGTTGAGGTAGGTTCCCTCTATGCCCACTTTCTGGAGAGTTTTTATCATAAATGGGTGTTGAATTTTGTCAAAAGCTTTTTCTGCATCTATTGAGATGATCATATGGTTTTTCTTCTTCAATTTGTTAATATGGTGTATCACATTGATTGATTTGCGTATATTGAAGAATCCTTGCATCCCTGGGATAAATCCCACTTGATCGTGGTGTATGATCCTTTTAATGTGTTGTTGGATTCTGTTTGCTAGTATTTTGTTGAGGATTTTTGCATCTATATTCATCAGTGATATTGGTCTGTAATTTTCTTTTTTTGTAGTATCTTTGTCTGGTTTTGGTATCAGGGTGATGGTGGCCTCATAGAATGAGTTTGGGAGTGTTCCTTCCTCTGCAATTTTTTGGAAGAGTTTGAGAAGGATAGGTGTTAGCTCTTCTCTAAATGTTTGATAGAATTCACCTGTGAAGCCATCTGGTCCTGGACTTTTGTTTGTTGGAAGATTTTTAATCACAGTTTCAATTTCATTACTTGTGATTGGTCTGTTCATATTTTCTGTTTCTTCCTGGTTCAGTCTTGGAAGGTTATACCTTTCTAAGAATTTGTCCATTTCTTCCAGGTTGTCCATTTTATTGGCATAAAGTTGCTTGTAGTAGTCTCTTAGGATGCTTTGTATTTCTGTGGTGTCTGTTGTAACTTCTCCTTTTTCATTTCTGATTTTATTGATTTGAGTCCTCTCCCTCTTTTTCTTGATGAGTCTGGCTAATGGCTTATCAATTTTGTTTATCTTCTCAAAGAACCAGCTTTTAGTTTTACTGGTCTTTGCTATTGTTTTCTTTGTTTCTATTTCATTTATTTCTGTTCTGATCTTTATGATTTCTTTCCTTCTGCTAACTTTGGGTTTTGTTTGTTCTTCTTTCTCTAGTTTCTTTAGGTGTAAGGTTAGATTGTTTACTTGAGATTTTTCTTGTTTCTTGAGGTAGGCTTGTATAGCTATAAACTTCCCTCTTAGAACTGCTTTTGCTGCATCCCATAGGTTTTGGGTCATCGTGTTTTCATTGTCATTTGTCTCTAGGTATTTTTTGATTTCCTCTCTGATTTCTTCAGTGATCTCTTGGTTATTTAGTAATGTATTGTTTAGCCTCCATGTGTTTGTCTTTTTTACGTTTTTTTCCCTGTAATTCATTTCTAATCTCATAGCGTTGTGGTCAGAAAAGATGCTTGATATGATTTCAATTTTCTTAAATTTACTGAGGCTTGACTTGTGACCCAAGATGTGATCTATCCTGGAGAATGTTCCATGTGCACTTGAGAAGAATGTGTAATCTGCTGTTTTTGGATGGAATGTCCTATAAATATCAATTAAATCTATCTGGTCTATTGTGTCATTTAAAGCTTCTGTTTCCTTATTTATTTTCATTTTGGATGATATGTCCATTGGTGTAAGTGAGGTGTTAAAGTCTCCCACTATTATTGTGTTACTGTCAATTTCCTCTTTTATAGCTGTTAGCAGTTGCCTTATGTATTGAGGTGCTCCTATGTTGGGTGCATATATATTTATAATTGTTATATCTTCTTCTTGGATTGATCCCTTGATCATTATGTAGTGTCCTTCCTTGTCTCTTGTAACATTCTTTATTTTAAAGTCTATTTTATCTGATATGAGTATAGCTACTCCAGCTTTCTTTTGATTTCCATTTGCATGGAATATCTTTTTCCATCCCCTCACTTTCAGTCTGTATGTGTCCCTAGGTCTGAAGTGGGTCTCTTGTAGACAGCATATATATGGGTCTTGTTTTTGTATCCATTCAGCAAGCCTGTGTCTTTTGGTTGGAGCATTTAATCCATTCACGTTTAAGGTAATTATTGATATGTATGTTCCTATGACCATTTTCTTAATTGTTTTGGGTTTGTTTTTGTAGGTCCTTTTCTTCTCTTGTGTTTCCCACTTAGAGAAGTTCCTTTAGCATTTGTTGTAGAGCTGGTTTGGTGGTGCTGAATTCTCTGAGCTTTTGCTTGTCTGTAAAGCTTTTGATTTCTCCATCAAATCTAAATGAGATCCTTGCCGGGTAGAGTAATCTTGGTTGTAGGTTCTTCCCCTTCATCACATTAAGTATATCATGCCACTCCTTTCTGGCTTGTAGAGTTTCTGCTGAGAAATCAGCTGTTAACCTTATGGGAGTTCCCTTGTATGTTATTTGTCGTTTTTCCCTTGCTGCTTTCAATAATTTTTCTTTGTCTTTAATTTTTGCCAATTTGATTACTATGTGTCTCGGCGTGTTTCTTCTTGGGTTTATCCTGTATGGGACTCTCTGCGCTTCCTGGACTTGGGTGGCTATTTCCTTTCCCATGTTAGGGAAGTTTTCGACTATAATCTCTTCAAATATTTTCTCGGGTCCTTTCTCTCTCTCTTCTCCTTCTGGGACCCCTATAATGCGAATGTTGTTGCGTTTAATGTTGTCCCAGAGGTCTCTTAGGCTGTCTTCATTTCTTTTCATTCTTTTTTCTTTATTCTGTTCCACAGCAGTGAATTCCACCATTCTGTCTTCCAGGTCACTTATCCGTTCTTCTGCCTCAGTTATTCTGCTATTGATTCCTTCTAGTGTAGTTTTCATTTCAGTTATTGTATTGGTCATCTCTGTTTGTTTGTTCTTTAATTCTTCTAGGTCTTTGTTAATCATTTCCTGCATCTTCTCAATCTTTGCCTCCATTCTTATTCCGAGGTCCTGGATCATCTTCACTATCATTATTCTGAATTCTTTTTCTGGAAGGTTGCCTATCTCCACTTCATTTAGTTGTTTTTCTGGGGTTTTTTCTTGTTCCTTCATCTGGTATATAGCCCTCTGCCTTTTCATCTTGTCTATCTTTCTGTAACTGCGGTTTTTGGTCCACAGGCTGCAGGATTGTAGTTTTTCTTGCTTCTGCTGTCTGCCCTCTGGTGGTTGAGGCTATCTAACCAAATGCTGATATTTTACCAAAATTTCTTTATCATCCTCTCTCCATACATACATATATATGTAAAGTATTAATATATAGATATATATTTTAATGAACATTTGAAACTAAGTTACAGACATGCTTTCCCTTTACTCCTAAATACTTCAAGCTGTATTTTTCTAAAAAAAAAAAAAAAAGAGATTCTTTATATAACCACAGTATAAACTACAAAATCAGGAAATTATCATTGATACTATACTATTCTCTAATCTATAATACTTATATAAACCATTTTTCCCACTAATGTTCTTTACAGAAAAAAGAAAAAATCCAGTCCACATATTTTTAGACTCCTTTAATCTTTCATGAACTTAACAGTTTTGATGAGTACTGGTGAGTTATTTTGTAGAATGCCCCTTAGTTTGAGTTTGCCCAATGTATTGCTCATGATTAGATTTAAGTTATGTATATTTGGTAGGAAGAGCAGAGGATGATGTCATATCCTTCTCAGTGCATGATATCGGGAGGCACATGATTTGTGTTTGTTCCATTACTGGTGTTGTTCTCTTTGATTACTCAGTTTAGGTGTTGTCTGCCAGGTTTTTCCACTGTAATGTTATTGTTTTTTCCCTTGGAATTAAGAAGTAACTTGTGGGAAGGTACTTTGAAACTATATAAATATCTATTTTCTCAACAAATTTTCATCCTTAGCATCCATTGATGATTCCTTTCTGCTTCTTTTAAAGTTTCTTCTTGCGTCACACAGTATTTTCTCAAGGTAAACTGATAATATCCTTCTTTTCCTTATAAAAAGCATTTTGTGATGGCTTGGGCAATTCTGTAGAAGTGCAGTTTTTGCTGTAGTAACTTTATCCATTAGAATGTTGTGAGAATTTAGTAGAAAAAAAATTAAGCTTTCTATTCCCCCCTTGCTTTATGTGTAGAATTAATAGCAGATAATTCTAGTACAATTAAACTAGTCCCATAATTCAGCAAAACTGTTAAGACCCATTGATTAAAATGTACTAACAGTAATTACTTAAAAAGACATGAATTTGATAAATCTCAAAATGGGCTTCCAGGGAAGAGGTGAAAGTGAGAAAATTAGAGATGACAAGCTAATGCTGTTGTTATTTAAATTCACAATAACAAAGGCAGGCCTGAATTATCTTGGCATATTTAAGATATACATTTTCTCGAGCAAGACAGTGAGTGAGAAAATGAGGCTCTCCATTTGAAATTAAATATTGATGACTAATTACTTTCCACACTCTCTTTCCTTGAGGTTGCTAGAGTAGTTGTTTCTTTGTTTTACAAATATTTATTTGAATCATAGGGCTTTCTGTTTTATTCTGCATAATCTCTTCATCTCTCAGGATGTTCATTCACTGCCTTCAACTCTGGGAATGTAAATTTCACTCATGGGTGGCAACTGGAGAAAGAGTCATAGAAAAAGTGATGGAACTCCTACTGGGCAAAAAATATGAAATTATTCACTGGAACCAGAAATATATTCATTCAGCTCTCTTGAGATCACCTAAAAACCATTTGTGGCTATATTTTCTCTGAGGTTCCCAAAAGGGTATGGTTTTAAGGGTCTTTAGCAGTTGAGACAATACATCACCTCAATGACTTCAATGGAAGCTCTTTAATAATGTGGTCCATTCCTATGAAGCTCCACTCCATCAGCAAAAAGCACCATATACCTGGAGAGCACTAGCCTTCAACCTTGGCTGTACATTGTAACCACCTGGCTCCCATTCTGACTTCTGATATTAGTAGTCTGGGATATGGCCTGGCATTCAGGGCTTTTAAAAGATCCCCAGGTGATTCTAACAGGCAGCCAAGGTTGGGAACCTCTGCTGTAGAAAGTTTTTATTTTCCCCTTCAGGCCTAAAAAATAAAATTCCTTATTTATGCAGATTTCTGTGACTCACTATACTTTCAGGATCCCCCATCTAATGTATTTCTATACATATGAGTGGACAGAAAAACAATTCAAGGCTGAGAACAACAGAAGATTCCCAAACAGCCATCACTGGGGCCAATATTATCCATAGGCAAATAGCTGCCTAAATAAGTGGTTTCAGAGGTACTGGAACGATGTCCCTAAAATAACTCCTTCCTGCTAACTGCTGGAAGTCCCTCAAAAGGAGAAAGAAACTTTTATTCCATATTTAGAATGAAGACTTAAAATGCAAACAGCTTGGGACAAGGTAACTCACTGTCTCATATCCAGTGGTTGACAAGAGAATACTTTCTGGGAGCAAGTTTAAAGGTGAACACACACAGAGACAGATGGCAGGAAGGAAATCTAAAAGAGGTGTGAAAGGGATGCTGAAAAGAGAGGCCAGGGCTGCTTGGTCCTAGGACTGTCACCAAGAGAGACTGTGGAATCTCCTTCTTCAGCAATATATTCTAGCTGAGATGATTGCATATTATCCCACTTGAAAGAATGCTGGTTGCCTAAATAATATCTCAGATTTTAACTTTACTTTTTTTTTGATATACAGTTCTACAAATGCTTTTTCTGCAAAAATTAATATGATCATGTGTTTTTTCTTCTTCAGACTGTTAATTTGTTGGATTACATTGATTGATTTTGAAAACTGAATTGCCCTTGCATTCTAGGGACAAACTGCACTTGCCATGGCGTATTGTTCTTTTTCATATATTGCTGGATTTGATTTTGTTGATGAATATTGCTGGAATATTTTGTTGAGGAGACTTTTGTTTATATTCATGAAGGACACTGGTCTGTAGTTTTCTTGTATTGTCTTTGCCTGGTTTTAGTATTGAGTTAATGTTGGCCTCGTAAAATGGGCTGGAAAATATTCCCTCCTCTTTTTTTTTCTGGAAGAAAGTGTGTAGAACTAGTGTAATTTCTTATTTAAATTTTTGATAGAATTTACCCATGAAACCATCTCAGCCTGCAGATTTCTTTTTTGGAAGGCCTTTAACTATTATAGTACTACAAGTTATCTATTTCAACATGGCTGAGGAATTGTTCCATTTAATCTAAGTTGTTGAATTTATATTTGTAGAATTGTTCATAGTATTGCCTATTATCCTTTTAATGTCTGTGGGGCTTGTAATGATTTCCCTTTCTTAATTGATGACAATGGTAATTTGTTTCTTCTCTTCCCCCCTTCCTCCCTTCCCTCCTTCCTTTCTTTTTCTTCCTTCTTTCCTTCCTTTCTTTCTTGTCACTCTTGCTTGAGGCTTACCAATTTTATCGCTCTTTCAAAAAACAAGATTTTGTTTCACCGGTTTTCCTTGTTTTTCAGTTTTCAATTTCATTGATTTCTGTTCTTTATTATTTCTTTTCTTCTGCTTGCTTAGGTTTTATTTTGCTCTTGTTTTCTAGTTTTTTAAGGAGAAAGTTGATTGATTAAAGACCTTTTTTCTTTTCTAATGTAAGCATTTAATGGTGTAAATTTTCCTCTAAATAGTACTTACTTTTCAGAGCCCTCCAATAGCTCCTCATTGCATTCTTTCCAGGTTTTATAGCTGCATTCAGTGGGAGACACAAGATGGAATACGCTTACTCAGAACCAGCTAGTCTTTTTAAATAAAATTTTTCCAGGAGTCTTCTGTCAAAGAAAATGCCTCTATTGCACATTATCTGAGCACATAATGTTCTTCATTATTTAAACAAGATAAAAGTGTGGCACTTTTCTGGTGATTTGCCAGAAGTGCATGCTTAAAGCTAATGGTTACCATGAAAAACTTTTTTCATGATTAGTGCTTAGCTTTTGCACAATTTATTATTATTATTATTTATTTATTTATTTATTTATGGCTGTGTTGGGTCTTCGTTTCTGTGTGAGGGCTTTCTCTAGTCATGGCAAGTGGGGGCCACTCTTCATCGCGGTGCGCAGGCCTCTCACTATCGCGGCCTCTCGTTGCGGAGCACAAGCTCCAGATGCGCAGGCTCAGTAATTGCGGCTCACGGGCCCAGTTGCTCCGTGGCATGTGGGATCTTCCCAGACCAGGGCTCGAACCCGCATCCCCTGCATTGGCAGGCAGATTCTCAACCACTGCGCCACCAGGGAAGCCCCACAATTTATTATTAATTATTCCTCCAAACTCCTGTTAGAGAGGAAAATATTATTCACTCTTCTTAGGAAGGAAAAGCCAGGGGCCTCACAAGGAAAGTCTTTTGGCGGGAGCCTGAACTGATAATATTCTCTAGCACAGAGTCGTTCCTCAGTTGTGCCCAGTCTACTCACAAGCCTATTAGAGGCATTCTTCATTTCTGTTACAGTGTTTTCCATCTCTAGCATTTCTTTTGTTTTTTCCCTTGGATTTCCTCTCTCTGCTTACATTGCCCATCTGTTCATGCATGTTGTCTACTTAACCCATTGGAGCCCTAGGCATATTAATCATATCATGTTTTAAATCCCTGGTCTGATAATTCCAATATTCCTGCCATGTCTGGTTCTGATGATTGCTCTGTTTCTTCAAATTGTGTTTTTTGCATTGTAATTTTTTCTTGCTAGCCAGACATGATGTACCAGGCAAAAGGAGCTGCTATAAATAGATCTTTAGTGATGTGGTGGTGAGGTGTTGGGGGGAAGGAAGCTTCTACAGTCCTATGATTAGGTCTCGGTCTCTCAGTGAGCCTGTGCCTTTGGACTGTGAACTTCACAAGTGTTTTTCAGTTTTTTCTCTCTCCTTAGGTGTAACAGGATGGCTAGAGTGGGCTAGAGTTGGGTATTTCCCTTCCTTCAGGTCAGCTGGACTCTGATAATCCATGTTAGGCTCTGTTTAACTAATTTCTCCTGAGGGCAGGTTTGTTTAGAAAAACAGAATGCTCTGTTGTGTTTCACAAAGGTTCCTTTCCCTTCCCTCTGCCAGAAACATGAGGGGATTTTTCTCCCATATTTGTTGTGGGAATCTGGTCAAGCTTCTGGAGGTAAATCTCACAATATTGTGGTGTCTCTGTATGACTGGGTCCATCAGGAGTTTTCAATTCTCAGATCTGTACACACTGAGCCTCCAGCAATTCGCCAATTACAGTTCAGGTTTGCCTACCCCACGCCTGGTTCCCGTGGCCATTACTGCTTGTGAGTCTCTGCTCCAGAGCTGTGACTCCTGGTATTCACCTGTCTCTCCAATCTTGGGGGCAGTGGTTTGCCCTGTGACCTCCCTTCTCTTTCAGATCCAAGAAGAGTTGCTGCTATTTCAGTCTGTTCAGCTTTTTAACTTGTTGTTAGGATGGAGAGGTGACTTCCAAGCTCTGTATGTGTGGAACTGGAAACTTGAAGTCCCGGCTGGAGCCTCTAAAGTTTCAGTCCATGCCCCCAATTCAAACGGCACGAGAGAAAAAATGGATCCTCTCTAGACATTCCTATGGCTCACCTTGCTGACTCCCCAGTCCATTTGGTTGGACCTAGAAACAGCAAGTGGACTCAGATGAACTGAGATAGCTGATCTTATTGCACACAGTTATTTTTCAGTGTTTATAAAGGAAACAAAGTAAGGGAATAAGCCAGGTTTATGCTTCCAAACCCTGAGGCTGCAGACTGTTGCTCTTACTCTCCTTCGTCAATGATACAATGATACTTTACCATTTTCTTTCTAACCCTATATGTTTTCATGCTTAGTATTTGCATTTGCTAAGAAGGCATCATTCTGGCTTCTAAGCTATCTTTGTAGTCATGGTCATGTTTCTCTTTATTAATTCATATAGAAATCAATATAAACAATGCACATCACTCAGATGAATATGTGAGGCACCAGCTTATACATCAGACCCTTAAATTCCACATTTTGTCACAGTGATTCAGGGTGCATACTTCCAGCCCCTCAATTGTACTTCGTTTTTATCCCTTTCTTAGTGAAGATGAACAACAGAGAACCCCCTACTTTTCCTTCCAGGAATCACTATATTTTTCCTTCACTATTACAACTCTATAATTTGATCTTTCATGGTTGTAATTTTAAGAGTAGAACTTTGGAACTAGTTTCTGAACATTAAAATAAGCAAATTTAAATAAAGCTACCAACTGAGAGGTCCTTTTTACTACTGAGTAGTTTATGAGAATCATTGTATGTGCTTTGTCCCTAAAACACCAATTTTTAAGAATCTGAACCCAGAAAAAAGTGAATTAAGCCCTATAATGTTTGCCAACCTCATTTAAACATTCCTGGGTGATTTTTAAGCCTCCCCTGAAATCCTGCAGCATCTTCATCATAACCATCAATCACATTTGGGGAACAGATGTGCAGAAGTGACAGTTTGTAGAGAATTCTGGTTAACGGAATGTCAGCTAACCAAGAGTTCACTCTCCAGGCAGTGTTTCAGGCACCAGGGAGGATTTACTTACATATTGACACAGATGACAAGCTCTTTTCCTGACCTGCCTGAAACTTTTCTACTCTGCCTGCAGTCAACTCCCGGCAGCATCCTGGCCACAGATGATCACCATCTGGATCATAATATTGGAAAACATGATGCTTAGCAAAACCGACCTGGGTGTGATACCAGGAGTTGCCCACATCGTAATATATATGTGGTGGGAAGAGGCGTGAATTTACCTTCCCCAGAGAAGCCCAGATTTCCTCAGGGATGAGTCTCTGCTTCCTGCACCAACTGCTCAGATTGTAGCACGGTTCATCTTTTTCTTGTCATCAAGGCATGACTTGCTGAGAGCCAGAGACAGCTTAAATTTCACTTATATCCTAAATGATAGAAGAAAGTAGAAAAGTCTAAAATCACTAGTACGCATGGTTACCAGGACCCTCATGTGGTGACATCACTGTGCCTATATGTCAGCCATGACATTCCCTCCTTAGATGGGTTTTTCAGTCTTTATCCCTACTCACATCAATTGCATATACCCATACATAGCTTCCACCATCCATTGATAGCATATAATTTTAAGAGCTTGGAAATTGGAGTGTGTATTCCTTGGGAAAGTTACTTACTCTTTTCAAGCCTCCATTTCCTGTAAAATGGGGATAATGACCCCTAACTTGCAGAAGTGTTGTGTCTGGGACAGAGGAGGTGCCCCGGAATTGGAAATTATCATTGGCAGCTCTCCTCTCTCTTCAGTACCTGACTGTTCTAATTACCAAGTAAGGTCACCCCATGTGTCTTTCAAGCTGTGCCTCGTGAAGCAGGGTCCTACCAACTCCATCTGGCTCCATCACACGGGACATGTCAGGACATGGTCAATCAGATTGTAAATCAGGAGACCTGCTCTCAGCAGGTGATCTATTTAAAACATATCAGCATTTAGGACGATGGTTTGTGGGATCTGCTGAAGCTCAGAGGGAAAAAGTAACTTGAAGAAACAGAATTTAAGGTAAAAAAGGGAGGATATTCACCTGATTATAAGCTCAGAAAAAGTTTTTCAAGGGATGTCACTGGTTTTCAATTAAACAGAAACAGAAACGTGTTTTAATAACATTATTTTGTAAGCTGGCTAATTTGTGCAGACATATAGATGTGGAAATACCTCTGACCTATATCCACAGTTTCTTTTCCTGTGACCATAGGCATTTCTGTTCGAATGCAGTGTTATACAGCTGACAGGGCTCTTCTAGTCCCACAGCCAAGCAGAGGGTTCTTTCCTTCCTGTTGATGGTTTTAAATCTTCTGTCCCTCTCCTCTCTGGCTCCCCCGCTCTGGGAATAAGACACACATGAATCAACACAGTGTCCGTGTCATAGTGCCATCATTCCCCTATTTAGCAATCTCATTCAAGCTAATTAGTTTGTAGAAATACATGTCCTGTTGAGTCAGGATAGAATGCATATGATCTTTAACTTAGATGTTTGCTAATCACTCCTCATCTCTTTCCCTAAGCCCACCCTACCCACTCAGGATGTAAGATCAAGTTATTCTGTGCTGCTGTTTCAGGTCTTTCAGCCTAAGTTCCTTGGTACAGGTTTTGATGATCAGTTTTACAGATTCAGAAATAAATTAAAAAATTGGCCTTGAGGTGTATTAGTCTCTGGAAGAGGGGCTCACCTAAGAGGTACTAACAGCAGACAGATTTATAAGCTATACTGCCTGTGTATCAAAATATAGGGGGATACAGATGCAGCTAAAGAACCGTGTCTGATAATCAATAAGTGGCAATGCCTCAATTAAGGGTCAGTCCTGCTGGGGAAAAGTTGAGATAGAATAGAAGGTTATTTGGTGATGGAATATCAGAACAATCCATATAAGATGCCCCTAAGGCAGTGGTTTTCAACCAGGAGTGATTTTACCCCCTAGGGGATATTGGGCAATGTCTGGAGACAGTTTTGGTTGTCACAGCTGGGAAGGGGGTGCTGCTGTCATCTTGCGAGCAGAGCCCGGGGGTGCTGCTGAGCCTACAATGCACAGGAGAGCCGCACAGCAAAGAGCTATCCTCCCCAGCGTGTGCATAGTGCTGAGGCAGAGGAGCCTGCTTTAAGAGGCAGTTCTGACCAAGTTTTACATCTCTCTCATCATCTCTTTCTTCTCAGCGTACAGGTGAAACACAAAACTACTCAATAAATCAAATTAAATGATTAACCTTCCTATAGGGCCAACAAAATGCTAACTAGCAAATGTCCCAGTTGTTCCCCAGAACAAGCAGTGAATGCTTTCTGGCTCATTTTTTCTTCCTCTGAATGAGAGGTGACAGCATCATTTAAGAATATGTATTTCCTTTTAGGCACCGTTTGCGTGAAAGGAGGAAAGTGAGCTGGGAGGAAAATCTTCAAGTTCTGATCACGCCACAAAAGGACGATAAAGCCCACATCCCAGGCTGGATGAATGTATAGAAAACTGCCCACAATCAATGATAAATTACTGCTGTTAAAGAGCTCATCAAAGCTTCAGGGGATAGAAAGATAAGCTTAGTTAAAGAACATTCTGTTACAGGCGGGAAACACAAGCTTCTGAAAGCTTCTGGATTGCGGTGAGGAAGGGAGGGAGTAGGGTAGAGGTCAGGGTCTGGGTAGTCACATCTGTAGGTGGGAGAGGCATCTGGTGAACCAAAAGAAGAACGGAAGGCTCTTTGGGATGTAGGGGTTAGGGGTGCAGGAGCTGGAGATGACACGGCCCTTGGATAGGATTACTGCAGGCTTACCACCAACCTTCCCAAACCCTGGTCCATCTCCAGAAGTTCCAGGTCCTTCGTGAGAGTAGAGCAAGTTGACCCCAGCTGATACAACCCAACAAATAGCATTAGCTCCTGGCACCATGCCCAGATGTCCGGCTGGCAGAGCAAAAGAAGATGCACAGAGAAATGAAGGTCGACCCCAGGGAAGGCAATGCCGACATCAGTGGGAGGCCTGAGGTCCGGGGCAGCACGCAGGCACAGAGCTGGGAGGCTCCAGATGAGACCCAGTTCCACTGAGGTGAGGCTGTGGGACCTCTGACTTTCATCTCCATTTCTGTAAAATGAGGAAGTTAGATTAGATCATGGACAAGGTTCTTTCCAACTCTGAAAGTGCCTGGTTTTATCATTCATTTCTACTACCTTTCTGTACCTTTCTATAAATCAGCTAGTGCCTACAGGTTTTTTTCTTTAACGTTAATTTCCTTCTGCTGGCTTTGCTCTGTCCCTAAGTTAATGCTTAAATTTGGAAAACATTTTTGAATCCAAAATTGTTTAGAAAAAAATAATAATGTGGTTGTGAGGGAGCCAATTAATCACAGCCTTTGTCTTGGTTTGGGCTCCCCCAGAAGCCAATCCTGAGATAAGGATATGAATATAAGTATTTTCTTGTGAGGTGATCCCAGGAAACGAGGATAGGTCTAGGGAGGTGAGACAGGGAGGGAAGGAAGCAAAGTGCGTGTGGCCGAGTCTGTCACACTGAGGGCAACTGGAGCTTAGTCCATGAGCTTTCTCCCCACTGGATGGCGATAAGTTGAGGAATTTATCCACCAACTCCTCTCCAATGTGCTTGATGCTGCTTCCCCAACGTTAACTCCTTCCGCACAGACTGAAGTCCTTGGGCAGAGAGTGGCAAGTGCCCAGAATAAGCAGCCTTCAGTGGGTGGACATGCCAACAAGATATGGACGAGCCACCAACAGCATCTTCTACCAGACCTGGATGCAGGAGCCAGTTGGGAACCAAATGGCAGTTTTCTCACTGGTAAAGCTGGGGTGGAGAGTGAAGTTTGGACCTGAGGCTGAAAGCAAAGGTAGGCAGATCATCCCTAGAGCTGCAGGCCACTCCTGGGGGTCAGAGAGACTTGGCCTCAGAAAACTTACCCCATGGAGTACATGCCCAGGCTTATGGATGGGCAGCTCGGAGAGAATGAGAGCAAGAGCACAGGGGAGGCTGTGAGGCTCTCCCTACCCGCAGGGGAGTTAGGGCAGGGATGAGGGCAGAAGCTTCTGCTGCCCAACTTCCCTGAGGTGGTGGCAGGGTTGACCCCAACCTTAGGAGAAATTCCTAATATGTGTGCCCCTGCCAGAAGATAGGAAGAACAACACGGGTAAACAAATTAGGAGTTGTGCAAGGCAGTTACCCTTGGCCTGCAGCCCCCAAAGCCCCAGAGGCCTCAGATTACTGAACGACACCTGAGACCTCACAAGGTCCCCAAGCATTGTCCTCTGTATTGAACAAATGGAACACCTGGTGCTTATACATACTATAACTTTTCAAACAGAAATTCTTTTAAACGTATGACTGAGTTCATGGTAGCCTGTAGTCATTTATGTATTTTTTCCAATCAGTGGACAATATATGCATATGTGGGGTTATAAAATTATTAAGATTTTTCAAAGAAACTACAGGCTTTGAATTTTACACCCATATCCTCTCTTATAACCCTAACAACCCTCCGAGGCAAGCATTATCTTATCCATATTTTGCAATTGAAGAAACTAAGGCTCAGAGACATTAAGTGAAAAATCCAAAATCACAGAGGTAGAAATCAGAGGCTCCAATTGAAAATCTGTTGTACAGCCTCTGCAGTGCTCACTGCCTTTCAGTGTAAATTCATGTACAAAATAATTTCACATGTAAAAATCATTTAAATGAATGAGGTAATCAAAATAAGTAGTATGTAAGTATGCTAATGTTTGCAAGATTGTCTCGCCTGACACTCCAGGAATAGTACTTTTTAAATAATTAATTAATTAATTAATTAATTTTTAAATTTATTATTTTTGGCTGTGTTGGGTCTTCGTTGCTGTGCGCGGGCTTTGTCTAGTTGCGGAGAGCGTGGGCTACTCTTCATTGCAGCACGTGGGCTTCTCACTGCGGTGGCTTCTCTTATTGCAGAGCATGGGCTCTAGGCACACAGGCTTCAGTAGTTGTGGCTCACCGGCTCTAGAGCGCAGGCTCAGTAGTTGTGGCACATGGGCTTAGTTGCTCTGTGGCATGTGGAATCTTCCCAGAACGGGGTTTGAACCCATGTCCCCTGCATTGGCAGGAGGATTCTTAACCACTGCGCCACCAAGAAAGTCCAGGGATAGTACATTTTTTTAATGAATAGACCGTCTGTCCCTCTGAAAGCAAGCCCTAGAGTCTCACCCCACATGCACCAACTCCCATAGTGGGAGAGCTCCTGAGACCAGGATGACTTCCAATCTGGGCCTTAATTCTTGGCCTCTGAATTTGTTGTAATTCTCTTTGACTCACCTTTAATTGACTACTTTGCAAGAGACATGTCCTGGAATAGCTGCTGAAGTCTTGAAATCAACTTCCTCCCCCATCCCTGGATACATAGAGGTGGTCCCAACATTTTCTGTGTGATATGACTCTGTGCCCCTGGCCATCATGATGGGTGATCCAGAGGGGCACCTGGCCTAAAACGAGATAGTAAAGTTTCTCTTCCCAGGAACATTAAGTTGGGAACTGAAAAGCACACAGCATGGGATTGGATGGGTAGAGCCCTGCTCCTAGCGGGGCTCTGGAGAGAAGGTCCTCTGACCTCTGCTGCCATTCGTGGGCCCTGGAGCTGCCCTTCAAGAGATTTTGTGGCTCATGTGTTCTGCTAATTCTTTGATTAGCAGTATTATTCCACTAAATCCCACCTTTCACTTAAGCTAACCAGAGCCCATTTCTGTTGCTTGCTACCACAGGACTCAAATGGTCGCTCTCATGAGAATCAAAGCCTCACCAGAGATGAGACCATCCACAGGATGGGACACAGTCTCACGGAGTTTACACCCTACGGGAGAGAGAAGATATGCATACAAATAACCATCATAGGAGGCCAAAGGACAGAGTGGGATTGTAGAAGCACAATATACTGACTGCAGGGATTGAGGAAAGCTTTATGTAAAGGGGCACTTGACCTGGGCCTTGAAGGATGGGTAGAAGATTAACAGGAGAGATGAGGGGAGGGAGATCCTGGGCAGAGCAGACATCATAAACAAAGGCTCGGAGTGCAGACAGGGGAGGGAGAAGTGGGATTTGGCTGCAGCATGGGAAGGGACTGGATAAAGTCTGGACAATGGCTTGGGACCAGATGCTTTTTCAGAAAGATTCTTTGTAGCCCTTCTAATAACAGCCTGTGAATAAAAGCATAGCTTGATATAACTGATTTGTTTTTCATTCACAGTATTTTTCTTCTTCCTCCATTCAATCATCTAGACATTCCACACTACTCTCTCAGGGAACAGAAAGCAGAAAGCAAACAAAACAGCAGTCAACTCTTGGCTTCTGAGTTTCCAAATATCAGCCTTCAGGGAGGGACAGTGGTTAAGATACAAAATAGAAATGCTACAGTAAAACACACCTAGAGAGAATTGGTCCAATAAGTATGACTTTTCCAAGTCATGTCAAGGATTTGGGGCTTATTTTTTACAAAGCAGCAGCAGCAGCTAGCTGTGGCTTGGTACTAATCCAAGCGGCTTTGTTCCAGGCCACTTGAAAAAGTCATTGACTTTGAATCCCAAATGTAACCAGCTTATCAGTCACCAACATGGAGCAGCTCAGCAGGCGAGGTTCAAGGGATTTCCAGGAAACACGTTGCTGAGTGTTAGAAGTAGATCCTTACTGTTGCTAGCCTTCGGGGAAACTCCATTTTTTCTGACCTCCCTTACTTGCAGTGTCCTTGCTTTCTTTAATCCTCAGGCTTTCAACTCCACTGACCCCCTGGACTCCAACCTTCAACCGTGCTTCACTCTTTTTTTTTTTTTTTTTTTTAAATATTTATTTTTGGCTGCGTTGGGTCTTCGTTGCTGCGCACGGGCTTTCTCTAGTTGCGGCGAGCGGGGGCTACTCTTTGTTGTGGTGTGCAGGCTTCTCATTGCGGTGGCTTCTCTTGCTGCAGAGCACGGGCTCTAGGCGCGTGGGCTCTAGAGCGCAGGCTCAGTAGTTGTGGCGCACGGGCTTAGTTGCTCCGCGGCATGTGGGCTCTTCCCGGACCAGGGCTCAAACCTGTGTCCCCTGCATTGGCAGGCAGATTCTTAACCACTGTGCCACCAGGGAAGTCCCCGTGCTTCACTCTTGACCCAACCTGGAGATGTCTCAGGCGACCTTTCCTCCAATGCCAATTCCCAGCCCTCCACACCCGTATGTGCCCATTTCTGCTGATTATCCTCTGTTTTCAGAGAATCCTATTGATTCTCCATTTCTTGCTGCCCTACCCTGAGTGCTGGAAGCAGACCTACACAGGGTGTCACCAAGGATCCCTCACTTTCCAGCTGTTGGTTGGGTTTGCCAGATCAGAGGGGCCTGGAGAAGATCAGAGGGTGGAAAGAGAGGGAGGTCAGGGTGTTTGGTCCCCCATCTTACCCCGTGTCTTCCCCAGCCCTGGCACTTGCTGTGTTCCTCCACAGCAGTCTCTCTGACCTGCTGGCCCTTCCTCTAGGGTGCCCAGCTCTCTCCAGGCTCCAGCACCACTGTCCCTTCTCCTCGCCCCTTGAGGCTTGGAATGGTAATGGCAGACTCTTTACTGAGTTCAACCCTTTGCATGTGTCAAGTCTCTTGCTAGAACCCTAACAGCTACATATTTCCTACAGCTCTAGTTTTTCTCCTTACTGGAGAGGACTTTGCAGTGGTGCAACTCCAGTTGTTAGATAATACCCAAGCAGCCTCTCAATTACAGAAAAGCATATGGTTGGGCAGGGATGGAGTTGATTGTGGGGACGGGTAGTGACACGCAGGAAGATCTGGTTTAATAGAGCCTTTGATTGGGTAGCCAGGCACCCACATCCTAGCCCTGAAATTCACCACATGATCTTGGACAAATTCTTCAAAGTTAGTGCTTAAGATCAAGTTTTAGGGTTAATCATCTCTGTGTCTCAGTGTTCTTATTTTGGACCTATCTTCATTTAGTCACCTATTACCTGGTATTAATAGGACTTGTTTTTATCTGTCTCTCCCATTGGGCAGTGAAACAATTAGCCAAATTGTACTCATCTTTGCAACCCAGCACCTTGCAAAGTGCCTGGCTCCAAGCAGGTATTCAATAACTTTTCCTGAATGAATGGAAAGGTGATCCCTCTGCTTAAATTGCCTCTGACAATTGGGCTGCCAGTGTTCACATCCAGACTCTGCCACTTACAAGCACTGTGTAGCCTGGGTCAAGTTGCTTAACCTCTATGTGCATCGGCATCTCAAATGCAAAATGAGCATTAATAATAGTACCTACACAATGGGCTGTTTTATGGATTAAATGATACAAGAACAAAAGCACTTAGTACAGAGCCGGGCACCTATGTATCTCCAAAACATTGTCAGTTATTGTTGGTGGTGGTACATGGGGAAACCCTCTGCCATACAGCATATGGCTGGGAAAATTATTGTAAAACTGACCTTGTAAACTGAGATATGCTAGGCCAATATTAAAATAACAATATCAGTAAAGAAATCTTTAAAGGATTTTAAAGGAATCAGGAAAGTAGAGTTAAGGCAGTGGTTCTCAAATGGAGGTGACTTTGTCTCCAGGAGAAACTTGGCATTGTCTGGAGACATTTTTGGTTGTCATAACTGGGGGATGTTATTGGCATCCACTGAGCAGAGGCCAGGGACACTGCTAAACATCCTACAATGCAAAGGACAGCCATCCCCAAAGAATTATCTGGCCAAAATATCAATAGTGCCATCTTAATGAATGAGGACTCAGTTTTGCACCTGAGACTCCAAAACTCCCAGGCCAGGGATACTTGAGCCTTTCTGTTACCCTGACTCTCTGATTTGGTTAAAACCAATGTGTACCTGGCTGTGCTCATGGAGCACGTTGTACCCTCCCCCCATGTGCTGTCTTCCCCCACTGGAGGCAACTCCTAACCAGGAATAGGCTACTTCCATCAGTATCCTCTTGGGTAATATATATTTTAAATGTTTACAGAGCAACTGGAAAGGGTAAAAAATCAGAGAACATTTGAGAAAACATCCACTCATGTCTATTTGTTCTTGGAACCATGACCAGCATTAGAGCCACGAAGAACAGGGTTTGTGTTCCAGGTACTAGTATAGAAGCAGGGACATTAAGCACCCGCCTCATTGTCCACGGCATGTTGCTTTAGGCATTGTCATTGCCAAGGCCAGGTTTTGTCATCATTACCTGTTAGATACTGTGGCATGGGTCTTGCCCGCTAAAAACTGTAGTCTCATTACTTCATCTCCTTAAAATCATCTTATTAATATGCATTTAATGCCCACTTCACTTATGGCATCGTTTCAGAGGGTTTTTTCCCCTCCAATTGATCCTTATTAGTTTTCACATTTCTGGCTGGAACTTTCATATCAATATTTGCTGAGCCAAATCAATTTCCTTGAAAGTCATTCATTGATTTATTCATCTATTCATTCACTGATTCATTCTCTCATCACTACTACAGTTAGTAGGACTGCCAGGTCCTAGGGTACGTGTATGACATACCTTGTGCTAAGCTCAAGGTTACAAAAACAAAAATAACAGCTCACAGTCTAGTTAGCTGAGATAGAATTATTTTTAAAACTGCTGCACATCCTATGACTTAGCAATTCCAATTTCCAGGAGCTATCTAGGGAAATGCTCACGTACGTGCACAAAGATGCAGAAATAAAATGTTTATTGTAGCATTGTTGGGCTAGAAAAATATTGGAAGCAACCCGAATGTCCATCAACATGATTAATGCTAAATAAAATGTGGTATATGCATACCATGGAATTTTATGCAGCAGTTAACAGGAAGGGTCTATTTCTAAATGTATCAACACAGATAGATCTCTGAAACATATAGTCTTGGAGGAAAAGTCCCCAGAGATACACACCAAACTCAGAGCAGAGGTTACCTCTGGGCACATGGGAGGGAAGGGAATGTGGATTAGGAGAGGTGGTCAGAGAAGACTTTAACCTTATTGGAGATAGTTTTATTTCTTAAAAGGGTTAAATGTGTTGCTTATGCATGTTGCATATAAAACTAATAAAATACCAGTTAGCAACTATAAGGCAAAGTGGTAGTATAAATAAGTGAAGGCTCCACTCTGCTTGAGTGCATCAAGAAAGCTTCGGAGAAAAAGAGGCATATGAACTGGGTCTTTAAAGGCTTTGTAGGAGCCTGACAGGCTGAGGTGAGGTGGTGACGGGGGATTGTAACATACAGGGAACAGCAAAGATGCCGAGATATTCCCTTGGAGCATTTCCGCATGACTGGCCCATTCAGTGGAGAGGAGTGGATTGGGGGTAGGGGAATGTGATACTGAAGGGGGCAGATGCATCTGCAACCTAAGACTGCACTGAAAAATGAATGCTTTTATATATCTTGCTGAGGAGTTTTAAATTTTCTCCTGTAAGCAATGAAAAGGCTACAAATGAGGGGTGATATGACCAGATGTTGAGGTTGGAAAAAGCAATAAAATAAGAGTGATGTTTTTCCTCCAGAGGCTGCAGAGGACAGATGTGCCCACTACCCAACCCGTCTATGGCATCACATCAAACCATCACATGCACATACTAGTTTTCTACATATTGCCGAGCACAGATAGGCCCACAATAATTATTTTGTATAAAGATTTTCAAACATAAAGGGAAGTGTGAAGTATATAATGCCCAATATCCAGACTTTAATATTTATTAAAATACACCATATATATGGAAGAGTGCATGAATCTTTTTTTTTTTTTTTAAACATCTTTATTGAAGTATAATTGCCTTACAATGGTGTGTTAGCTTCTGCTTTATAACAAAGTGAATCAGTTATACATATACAATATGTTCCCATTTCTCTTCCCTCTTGCATCTCCCTCCCTCCCACCCTCCCCATCCCACCCCTCTAGGTGGTCACAAAGCACCGAGCTGATCTCCCTGTGCTATGCGGCTGCTTCCCACTAGCTAGCTATTTTACATTTGGTAGTGTATATATGTCCATGCCACTCTCTTACCCTGTCACATCTCACCCCACCCCCTCCCCATATCCTCAAGTCCATTCTCTAGTAGGTCTGTGTCTTTATTCCCGTCTTGTCACTAGGTTCTTCATGGCCTTTTTTTTTTTTTTTCCTTAGATTCCGTATATATGTGTTAGCATACTGTATTTGTTTTTCTCTTTCTGACTTACTTCACTCTGTATGACAGACTCTAACTCCATCCACCTCATTACAAATACCTCCATTTCATTTCTTTTTATGGCTGAGTAATATTCCATTGTATATATGTGCCACATCTTCTTTATCCATTCATCTGTCGATGGACATTTAGGTTGCTTCCATGTCCTGGCTATTGTAAATAGAGCTGCAATGAACATTTTGGTACATGACTCTTTTTGACCTATGGTTTTCTCAGGGTATATGCCCAGTAGTGGGATTGCTGGGTCGTATGGTAGTTCTATTTGTAGTTTTTTCAGGAACCTCCATACTGTTCTCCATAGTGGCTGTATCAATTTACATTCCCACCAACAGTGCAAGAGTGTTCCCTTTCCTCCACACCCTCTCCAGCATTTATTGTTTCTAGATTTTTTGATGATGGCCATTCTGACCGGTGTGAGATGATATCTCATTGTAGTTTTGATTTGCATTTCTCTAATGATTAATGATGTTGAGCATTCTTTCATGTGTCTGTAGGCCATCTGTATATCTTCTTTGGAGAAATGTCTATTTAGGTCTTCTGCCCATTTTTGGATTGGGTTGTTGGTTTTTTTGTTATTGAGCTGCATGAGCTGCTTGTAAATCTTGGAGATTAATCCTTTGTCAGTTGCTTCATTTGCAAATATTTTCTCCCATTCTGATGGTTGTCTTTTGGTCTTGTTTATGGTTTCCTTTGCTGTGCAAAAGCTTTTAAGTTTCATTAGGTCCCATTTGTTTATTTGTGTTCTTATTTCCATTTCTCTGGGAGCTGGGTCAAAAAGAATCTTGCTGTGATGTATGTCATAGAGTGTTCTGCCTATGTTTTCCTCTAAGAGTTTGATAGTGTCTGGCCTTACACTTAGGTCTTTAATCCATTTTGAGTTTATTTTTGTGCATGGTGTCAGGGAGTGTTCTAATTTCATACTTTTACATGTACCTGTCCAGTTTTCCCAGCACCACTTATTGAAGAGGCTGTCTTTTCTCCACTGTATATTCTTGCCACCTTTATCAAAGATAAGGTGACCATATGTGTGTGGGTTTATCTCCGGGCTTTCTATCCTGTTCCATTGATCTATATTTCTGTTTTTGTGCCAGTACCAAACTGTCTTGATTACTGAAGCTTTGTAATATAGTCTGAAGTCAGGGAGCCTGATTCCCCCAGCTCCATTTTTCGTTCTCAAGATTGCTTTGGCTATTCGGGGTCTTTTGTGTTTCCATACAAATTGTGAAATTTTTTGTTCTAGTTCTGTGAAAAATGCCAGTGGTAGTTTGATAGGGATTGCATTGAATCTGTAGATTGCTTTGGGGAGTAGAGTCATTTTCACAATGTTGATTCTTCCAATCCAGGAACATGGTATATCTCTCCATCTATTTGTATCATCTTTAATTTCTTTCATCAGTGTCTTATAATTTTCTGCATACAGGTCTTTTGTCTCCTTAGGTAGGTTTATTCCTAGATATTTTATTCTTTTTGTTGCAGTGGTAAATGGGAGTGTTTTCTTAATTTCACTTTCAGATTTTTCGTCATTAGTGTATAGAAATGCAAGAGATTTCTGTGCATTTATTTTGTATCCTGCTACTTTACCAAATTCATTGATTAGCTCTAGGAGTTTTCTGGTAGCATCTTTAGGATTCTCTATGTATAGTATCATGTCATCTGCAAATAGTGACAGCTTTACCTCTTCTTTTCCAATTTGGATTCCTTTTATTTCTTTGTCTTCTCTGATTGCTGTGGCTAACACTTCCAAAACTATGTTGAATAATAGTGGTGAGAGTGGGCAACCTTGTCTTGTTCCTGATCTTAGTGGAAATGGTTTCAGTTTTTCACCATTGAGGACAATGTTGGCTGTGGGTTTGTCATATATGGCCTTTATTATGTTGAGGAAAGTTCCCTCTATGCCTACTTTCTGCAGGGCTTTTATCATAAATGGGTGTTGAATTTTGTCGAAAGCTTTCTCTGCATCTATTGAGATGATCATATGGTTTTTCTCCTTCAATTTGTTAATATGGTGTATCACATTGATTGATTTGCGTATATTGAAGAATCCTTGCATTCCTGGGATAAACCCCACTTGATCATGGTGTATGATCCTTTTAATGTGCTGTTGGATTCTGTTTGCTAGTATTTTGTTGAGGAATTTTGCATCTATGTTCATCAGTGATATTGGCCTGTAGTTTTCTTTCTTTGTGACATCTTTGTCTGGTTTTGGTATCAGGGTGATGGTGGCCTCGTAGAATGAGTTTGGGAGTGTTCCTCCCTCTGCAATATTTTGGAAGAGTTTGAGAAGGATAGGTGTTAGCTCGTCTCTAAAAGTTTGATAGAATTCACCTGTGAAGCCATCTGGTCCTGGGCTTTTGTTTGTTGGAAGGTTTTTAATCACAGTTTCAATTTCAGTGCTTGTGATTGGTCTGTTCATATTTTCTATTTCTTCCTGGTTCAGTCTCGGCAGTTTGTGCATTTCTAAGAATCTGTCCATTTCTTCCAGGTTGTCCATTTTATTGGCATAGAGTTGCTTGTAGTAATCTCTCATGATCTTTTGTATTTCTGCAGCGTCAGTGGTTACTTCTCCTTTTTCATTTCTAATTCTATTGATCTGAGTCTTCTCCCTTTTTCTCTTGATGAGTCTGGCTAATGGTTTATCAATTTTGTTTATCTTCTCAAAGAACCAGCTTTTAGTTTCATTGATTTTTGCTATTGTTTCCTTCATTTCTTTTTCATTTATTTCTGACCTGATCTTTATAATTTCTTTCCTTCTGCTGGCTTTGGGGTTTTTTTGTTCTTCTTTCTCTAATTGCTTCAGGTGCAAGGTTAGGTTGTTTATTCGAGATGTTTCCTGTTTCTTGAGGTAGGCTTGTATTGCTATAAACTTCCTTCTTAGCACTGCTTTTGTTGCGTCCCATAGGTTTTGGGTCGTCGTATATCCATTGTCATTTGTTTCTAGGTATTTTTTGATTTCCCCTTTGATTTCTTCAGTAATCACTTCGTTATTAAGTAGTGTATTGTGTAGCCTCCATGTGTTTGTATTTTTTACAGATCTTTTCCTGTAATTGATATCTAGTCTCATAGCGTTGTGGTCGGAAAAGATACTTGGTACGATTTCAATTTTCTTAAATTTACCAAGGCTTGATTTATGACCCAAGATATGATCTATCCTGGAGAATGTTCCATGAGCACTTGAGAAAAACGTGTATTCTGTTGTTTTTGGGTAGAATGTCCTATAAATATCAATTAAGTCCATCTTGTTTAATGTATCATTTAAAGCTTGTGTTTCCTTATTTATTTTCATTTTGGATGATCTGTCCATTGGTGAAAGTGGGGTGTTAAAGTCCCCTACTATGATTGTGTTGCTGTCGATTTCCCCTTTTATGGCTGTTAGTATTTGCCTTATGTATTGAGGTGCTCCTATGTTGGGTGCATAAATATTTACAATTGTTATAGCTTCCTCTTGGATCGATCCCTTGATCATTATATAGTGTCCTTCTTTGTCTCTTGTAATAGTCTTTATTTTAAAGTCTATTTTGTCTGATATGAGAATTGCTACTCCAGCTTTCTTTTGATTTCCATTTGCATGGAATATCTTTTTCCATCCCCTCACTTTCAGTCTGTATGTGTCTCTAGGTCTGAAGTGGGTCTCTTGTAGACAGCATATATACAGGTCATGTTTTTGTATCCATTCAGCCAGTCTGTGTCTTTTGGTGGGAGCATTTAATCCATTTACATTCAAGGTAATTATCGATATGTATGTTCCTATTCCCATTTTCTTAAATGTTTTGGGTTTGTTATTGTAGGTGTTTTCCTTCTCTTGTGTCTCTTGCCTAGAGAACTTCCTTTAGCATTTGTTGTAAAGCTGGTTTGGTGGTGCTGAACTCTCTCAGCTTTTGCTTGTCTGTAAAGGTTTTAATTTCTCCATCGAATCTGAATGAGATCCTTGCTGGGTAGAGTAATCTTGGTTGTAGGTTTTTCTCCTTCATCACTTTAAGTATATCCTGCCACTCCCTTCTGGCTTGCAGAGTTTCTGCTGAAAGATCAGATGTTAACCTTATGGGGATTCCCTTGTGTGTTATTTGTTTTTTTTCCCTTGCTGCCTTTAATATGTTTTCCTTATATTTAATTTTTGACAGTTTGATTAATATGTGTCTTGGCGTGTTTCTCCTTGGGTTTATCCTGTATGGGACTCTCTGTGCTTCCAGGACTTGATTAACTATTTCCTTTCCCATATTAGGGAAGTTTTCAACTATAATCTCTTCAAATATTTTCTCAGTCCCTTTCTTTTTCTCTTCTTCTTCTGGGACCCCTATAATTCGAATGTTGGTGCGTTTAATGTTGTCCCAGAGGTCTCTGAGACTGTCCTCAGTTCTTTTCATTCTTTTTTCTTTATCCTGCTCTGTAGTAGTTATTTCCACCATTTTATCTTCCAGGTCACTTATCCTTTCTTCTGCCTCAGTTATTCTGCTATTGATCCCATCTAGAGTATTTTTAATTTCATTTATTGTGTTTTTCATCATTGCTTGGTTCCTCTTTAGTTCTTCTACGTCCTTGTTAAATGTTTCTTGCATTTTGTCTATTCTATTTCCAAGATTTTGGATCATCCTTACTATCATTATTCTGAATTCTTTTTCAGGTAGACTACCTATTTCCTCTTCATTTGTTAAGTCTAGTGTGCTTTGACCCTGCTCCTTCATCTGCTGTGTGTTTTTCTGTCGTCTCATTTTGCTTATCTTACTGTGTTTGGGGTCTCCTTTTCACAGACTGCAGGTTTGTAGTTCCCGTTGTTTTTGGTATCTGTCCCCAGTGGCTAAGGTTGGTTCAGTGGGTTGTGTAGGCTTCCTGGTGTAGGGAACTTGTGCCTGAGCTCTGGTGGATGAGGCTGGATCTTGTCTTTCTGGTGGGCACATCCACGTCTGTTGGTGTATTTTGGGGTGTCTGTGGCCTTATTATGATTTTAGGCAGCCTCTCTGCTAATGGATGGGGCTGTGTTCCTGTCTTGCTAGTTGTTTGGCATAGGGTGTTCAGCACTGTAGCTTGCTGGTCATTGAGTGATGCTGGGTCTTGATGTTGAGATGGAGATCTCTGAGAGATTTTTACCATTTGGTATTACGTGGAGCTGGGAGGTCTCTTGTGGACCAGTGTCCTGAAGTTGGCTCTCCCACCTCAGAGGCACGGCCGTGATGCCTGGCTGGAGCACCAAGAGCCTTTCGTCCACACGGCTCAGAGTAAAAGGGAGAAAAAATAGAAAGAAAGAAAGAAAGAAAGAAAGAAAGAAAGAAAGAAAGAAAGAAAGAAAGAAAGAAAGAAAGAAAGAAAGAAAGAAAGAAAGAAAGAAAGAAAGAGGCTATAATATAGTGAAGCAAAATAAAGCTATTGTAAAGCAAATCTATACAGACAAAATCTCACCCAGAAGCATATACATATACACTCACAAAAAAAAAAGGAACAGGGGAAAAATTAATATATCCTGCTCCCAAAGTCCACCTCCTGAATTTGGGATGATTCGTTGTCTATTCAGGTATTCAACAGATGCAGGCACATCAAGTTGTTTGTGGAGTTTTAATCCGCTGCTTCTGAGGCTGCTGGGAGAGATTTCCCCTTCTCTTCCCTGTTCGCACAGCTCCTGGGGTTCAGCTTTGGATTTGGACCCGCCTCTGCGTGTAGGTCACCTGAGGGCGTCTGTTCCCCGCCCAGACAGAACGGGGTTAAAGGAGCAGCTGCTTCGGGGGCGCTGGCTCACTCAGGCCGCGGGGAGGGAGGGGTACGGAGGAGGCGGGGCGAGCCTGCGGCAGCAGAGGCCGGCGTGACGTTGCACCGGCCTGAGGCGCGCAGTGCGTTCTCCCGGGGAATTTGTCCGGGGATCATGGGACCCTGGCAGTGGCGGGCTGCACCGGCTCCCGGGAGGGGCGGTGTGGAGAGTGACCTGTGCTCACACACAGGCTTTTTGGAGGCGGCAGCAGCAGCCCCAGCGTCTCACGCCCGTCTCTGGGGTCCGCGCTGATCGCCGCGGCTCGCGCCCTTCTCTGGAGTTCGTTTAGGCGGCGCTCTGAATCCCCTCTCTTTGCGCGCCGCGAAACAAAGAGGGAAGAAAAAGTCTCTTGCCTCTTCGGCAGCTGCAGACTTTTTCCCGGTCTCCCTCCCAGCCAGCTGTGGTGCGCTAACCCCTTCAGGCTGTGTTCACGCCGCCAATCCCAGTCCTCTCCCTGAGATCCGACCGAAGCCCGAGCCTCAGCTCCCAGCCCCCGCCCGCCCCGGCGGGTGAGCAGACAAGCCTCTCGGGCTGGTGAGCGCTGCTCGGCGCCGAGCCTCTGTGCGGGAGTCTCTCCGCTTTTTCCTCTGCGCCCCTGTTGCTGTAGGATCCGCGCTGTTAGCTGCGGCTCGCGCCCGTCTCTGAAGTTCGTTTAGGCGGCGCTCTGAATCCCCTCTCCTCGCGCACCAGGAAACAAAGAGGCAAGAAAAAGTCTCTTGCCTCTTCGGCAGCTGCAGACTTTTTCTCGGACTCCCTCCCGGCTAGCTGTGGTGCGCTAACCCCTTCAGGCTGTGTTCACGCCGCCAATCCCAGTCCTCTCCCTGCGATCCGACCGAAGCCCGAGCCTCAGCTCCCAGCCCCCGCCCGCCCCGGCGGGGGAGCAGACAAGCCTCTCGGGCTGGTGAGTGCTGGTCGGCACCGCTCCTCCGTGCGGGAGCCTCTCCGCTTTGCCCTCCGCACCCCTGTGGCTGCGCTCTCCTCCGTGGCTCCGAAGCTTCCCCCCTCTGCCACCCGCAGTCTCTGCCCGCGAAGGGGCTTCCTAGTGCGTGGAAATCTTTCCTCCTTCACAGCTCCCTCCCACTGGTGCAGGTGCCGTCCCTATTCTTTTGTCTCTGTTATTTCTTTTTTCTTTTGCCCTACCCATGTACGGGGGGAGTTTCTTGCCTTTTTGGAGGTCGGACGTTTTCTGCCAGCGTTCAGTGGGTGTTCTGTAGGAGCAGTTCCACGTGTAGATGTATTTCTACTGTATCTGTGGGAAGGAAGGTGATCTCCGCGTCTTACTCTTCCGCCATCTTCTCTCCTCCCCCCTGCATGAATCTTAAGAGTAAGCTTGATGCACATTTACAAAGCAAACACACCTAATTAACCACAATAGAAATCAAGACATAAAACATTACTAGCCCTCCAGGAATGCCTCATGACCTCTCAGAAACTGCACTCCTGAAAGATAACTGCTACGCTGACTTCATCTGGAATTGATTTTTGAGTAGAATGTGAGGTGGGGATCAAGGATTTTTTTTCCCCATATTGCTATCAAATTGGTTCGGCTCCATCAATGGAGTCCTGAAGTGACAGTTCTGGAGAGAAAAGAGGAATTCTTAAAGATAGGAAGCTTAATGAAGAAGGCTGGAGAGAAAGCGCACACTTAAAAGTCCACATATTGGACTTCCCTGGTGGTTCAGTGGTTAAGACTCTGCGCTTCCACTGCGGCGGGGTACAGGTTCAATCCCTGGTCAGGAAACTAAGATCCCACATGCCGTGAGGCACATCAAAAAAATAACTTAAAAAAAAAGTCCATGTATTGAAACTAGACAGAGGTGATGGTCGCACAACATTGTGAATGTTCTAAATGCCACTGGATTTTACACTTTATAAAGGTTAAGATGCTTGGGGATGGGCAAAAGAAATAAAAACAAAAATAAACAAATGGGACCTAATCAAACTTAAAAGCTTTTTCACAGCAAAGGAAACCATAAACAAAACAAAAGACAATATACAGAGTGGGAGAAAATATTTGCAAATGATGTGACCAACAAGGGCTTAATTTCCAAAATATACAAACAGCTAATACAAGTCAACAACAAAAAAACATGTAACAACCCAATCAAAAAATGGGCAGAAGACCTAAATTGACATTTCTCCAAAGAATAAATACAGATGGCTAATAGGCACATGAAAAGTTGCTCAACATGGTTAATTATTAGAGAAACGCAAATCAAAACTACAGTGAAGTACCACCTCACACCAGTCAGAATGGCCATCAGTGAAAAATCTACAAATAATAAATGCTGGAGGGGGTGTAGAAAAAAGGGAACCCTCTTACACTGTTGGTAGGAATGTAAGTTGGTACAACCACTGTGGAAACAGTATGGAGGTTCCTCAGAAAACTAAAAATAGAACTACCATATGATCCAGCAATCCCACTGCTGGGCATATATCCAGACAAAACTATAATTCAAAAAGATACATGCACCCCTATGTTCATAGCAGCACTATTCACAACAGCCGAGACATGGAAACAACCTAAATGTCCATCGACAGATGAATGGATAAAGAAGATGTGGTATATATACAATGGAATACTACTCAGCCATAAAAATAAGAAAAAAATGAAATAATGCCATTTGCAGCAACATGGATGCAACTAGAGACTATCATACTAAGTGAAGTAAGTCAGAAAGAGGAAGACAAATACCATATGATATCACTTATATGTGGATTCTAAAATATGACACAAATGAACCTATCTATGAAACAGAAACAGAATCATGGACATAGAGAACAGACTTGTGGTTGCCAAGGGGGAGGGGGTTGGATGAGGGATGGAGTGGGAGGTTGGGGTTAATAGATGTAAACTTTTATATATAGGATGGATAAACAACAAGGTCCTACTGTATAACACAGGGAACTATATTTAATATCCTGTGATAAACCATAATGGAAAAGAATATGAAAAAGAATATGTATATATATATATAACCGAATCACTTTGCTGTACAGCAGAAATTAACCAACATTGTAAATCAACAACACTTCAATAAAAAAAATAATAAAACTTAAAAAAAAAGATGCTTGGTGGGGAGGGGGTAGAAAAAGTCCATGTATACAATACCTAAATGCTGTCTGCACAAAACAATTTGATCTAACATTCTCTACATTTTATTCCCCACTACATTTTTGAAAAAGAAATTAGACATGGGCTTATAGGGTAAAATCAAGTCCAAAGTGTAAAAGCCACGAGGAGACAGTTTGGGCTCAATGCAAGGAATACTGTTTTACCAGTCTGAGATGTCCAAAGGCAAAACAGGCTCTCTTGAGGAGGTGGGGTCAGTAAGTGCCCATTGGTGGATTCAAGAACAGACTATAAATGCACTTGGAATTGAGAACTGGCTGACAGGCTGGTGGGCTGGGGTCATTCTAAGCCTTTGCCAGTTCCAACTCTGACTCATGTTCCTTCTCATTTGAACGTTGTCCAGGCCTTTCACCTTACCCATAAACGCCTTCTTTACATAGACAAGACATTATTTTGTTAAGGAGTCGAGAAGTCTAGGTATCCAAAGGGCTTTGTCATTACATGGTAGTGAGTCAAATTTCCTGAGGATTAGAAGGTTTTGCTTGAGCACACTTTGGGCTGCTCCTCTGATACAAGGGTACTATAAGCCCAGGTTTGAAAATAGTGTTAGAATAACAAGAGGGGCAATCATTTCCAATAAAAATGACAACTGCTGTTTGTTCCAGTTATTTGTGCTGACCCCAAACTTGGTGGTTATAAAATGACAGCCAGGGTTCTGTGGGTCAGGAATTCAGGAAAGGGATGGCAGACGTGGCTCATTCATGCTCCATGATGTCTGAGGCCTTGACTGTCTGGGGGCAACTCAGCGGCAGGGCAACCGGTATTATCTGGAGGCTTCTTCACTCGCATGTCTGGTGCTGGGACGGGGCGGTCAGCAGGAGTGCCTCCATGTGGCTTCTCCACGTGGCCTGGGTTTCCTCATGGTGTGGCATCCTCAGGGAAGCTAGATTCCAAAAGCAGCTGTCCCAGGAGACAAGGTGGAAGCTGCGTCCCCTTTTATGACCTAGTCTCGGAAGTCAGGCAGCATCATTTCAGCTGCATCCTATTGGTGACAAGTGAGTCATAAACCCATGCAGATTCAAGGGGAAGAGACCTAATCCTCTTGCCCTCAGTGGGAGAGTGGCAAGGTCACCTTAGAGAAGAGCATGTGGGATGAAAGCTACTTTCACAGCCACCTCTGGAGACTATAATCTGCCACGCAGTTAAACTCCTTCTATCAATATAATATCAAGATGTCCCTTACATCTCCCGAAAATTTCTCTTCCTCCCCTCCCCCCATTCTGTAACCACTTGGCCCCCCGCCTTCCTCATTACAGACAGCAAAGTGTACAGTTACTTCCCCTTTCTTTTTTTTCTATAATCACTTTTAATTAATCCAATCTCAAGGCATCCTACTCTTTAATTTCCTCTCTTATTCCCTTCTTCTCCCCATATCTCTCCTCTCCCTTTATTTGATTTATGAGTTAGGGGGAAAAAGCTCTCAACTCTTACAACAAATGATAAAAATCTGCTAGAGACACATGAAGGAAAAGGAAGCTGGATGTTTTGACGTGTGCTTGGACATAAGGAGGAACAGCCCTATGGAAGTCCTTCAACATGCCAAGGAGGCCTTTTTTAGAATACGTAAAGTCCCTCTCTGCCTTTCTAGGTAAGCCAGATTTTTCTCAAGCACAAGAATTTAAGATAAATCAAGAACTCTCTTATCATATTTTATTTCAATTATATTACAGCTTAATAAACCTTTATGGCTTCGCCTGTTTTATTTACCATGTTATGTTTCCACCCACAGTGCACTAGGGTTCCCTTTTCTCCACACCATGGGAGCCCCTTGTGAGTACTTGCTCAGCTAAACATACTGGTTATTGGATCTAACCTAAAGCCAACTGTAACACTCACCAACTGGATTACCAATTTGTGTAAATGTGACATGGCTATTGTAAAATTATAAAAATAAAGAAGAAAACAGTTGTTCCCAGCATACTGCCACAGAAAATGATCTCCACTTTGCCAGTGAATAAAAGCATGGAATCGTGGGGTTTATTTCTTCAAGACTGTACAGGACCTTGAACATAGGGTTATAAGGTAAAATAGAATAATATTAAATTAAAACCTTGACAGCCATCTCTCATCATCAGGTAAGTGTCTGCACTCCAGTGAAATGCACTGGAGCCTTTAACCCCAGAGAAGCCAAGAGTCAGTGCATCTTCATATTGCATGGTGAAATCAGTGATTGATCATGTCTGCATCTTCATCAGTAAAGCATCTGTATCCTGTCATTCTATAGGTCCCTGTACATCTGTGTTCTCCCAGGGCCCTATATTTCCTCTTGCATTGCAGGTTAATCCAAAAACAGTCCTCTAAGGACAGAGATCACTTTAAATACTGCTTTGTTCCCAGCAGTTTTTGTTTTTGTTTTTGTAAAATTAAAGCCCCATTTGTATAGGAGAATAACTTTCTAGATGGAAAACAGTAGACACAACTTGCATTTATTTTTAATGTCAGCACCAACAGGTTCAAAGTCTCCTGCTGGGATGTTAGGCAACTGAATCAGTCTCCTTCAAGCTATTTGTAGACCCATTAATTGAGAAGTTAGAGAAATAAGGGTACATACGCCTATGTAATTAAACTGCCCATTTCGCCTTCCCTCACTAAAGCAGTTTCCCAGGATGTTAATTGGCTGGAGAGTTTCTCTGTGCCTGGTAGATCTTGATAAGTTGTATATTAAAAAAGCACTGCTCCCACCCTTAAACTGTCAGGAGGCAAAGCAGACTTAGCACTTCGAAGAGTTAATTACAAATCTAAGGGATATTTCTGTTTGTGTGTGCCTCTGGGCATATTGGATGCTAATGGCCCCTTCCTTCCATTAAATGATAAAAACTTCCTATTGGATTTTCTGGTTTGCTCTGGGCTTAGAGGAAAGGCTTTCCTGAGAGCAGTCACCAGATTGCTGCTTTGTTTTCAATAAGCCATTAATTTCCTTGCTGTTTTGCTTTATAAGGAAACTGCATTTGGTTTCTGTGTCTGCCGTTCTCCCCTGCAGTCTGGTGTCTGCAGTTCATCACCCCCAGTCATCCCAATGCATCTGCAGATGCATTGCCCTTTTTATGAGGATTCTGGGAGAAATGACCATCTGTGTCCTGGGCTTCTCTGTGTCTTTATCAACCCTGACTCATTCTTCTTGGTAGTTAATTGTCCCTTTGCTCCTGATTTTTATTTCTAAGGAAGAAAACACATATATGCTTTCCTTTGGAAAAAATAAATAAATGACAAAGAGGAAGAGAGAAATTGTGTTTTGCACAGTTTTTGAGCAACCAGCAATGATGACTGGCAACAGTCCTTTTAATATTTTTTATGTTGACAGTTTACAGCAACCATTTATTTGTCCTAGATTTTCTGGAACAGTCTCAATTTCAAAGATTCTTCCCTGCTGCTGTCTCTTCAGATAAATGCATTCACAAATGAGGAAGAAAAATGAAACTCCTTCGTTGATGAATGTATCCTGATTTTTAGGTTCAAAATATATAAACAAGATCATCGTTTGAATAAACATGAATAAAGGCTAGTGTTAAAATTAAATAACACCAAGAAGCAGATCTAATTTATTATTTAATTTTACATGTGTGTGTGCATGTGCACACGTGCACATGTATGTTATTTTGCTGCATGGTAGAGGCAAATAATAAGCAGGTCAATAAATAAGTATAAATTGATGCATTGTCACATTAAAAAAGAAAAGGCGCAAGCTTTGGAACAGAACAGACCTAGGTCAGAATGCTGGGGTCTGGGTTGGAAACCTGGGCTGGAATCCTACTTGTCATTTAGGAACGAGCTCCCACCTAACACGCCTGAGCCTCAGTTGCCGCATCTTAAAAAAGAATAATATTTACCTAACAGGGTAGTTGTTAGGACAAAAAGAGCTAAGATTTGTAAAATCCCCAGCACAGTGCCTAGCATATAGAATTGCTTTTTGAAGAAGGCAATTAGTATTTTTAGGAGTAACATAGCTGTGATACAGTTAAAACAAGCCTTTCTGGAGGGGGCTGGAAGGAGAAAGCTAGACGAGGAAAGAGAGTGTGGAGTGGGGTCCCCGTCTCCCTTGAGAGAGAAGAGTTAGTCAGGCAAGTACTTCTCCTTTCACCAGGGATTGTCTTAAACCAAGCAAGCCCATGTTCCAGACTATGCTCAGACCAAGTGCCTAGTTGCCCAGGAGTGGAGGAACTGGGTACTGGGGTGACCCCAGGTCAGCCCCTGGATGTCCCTTGTCAGAGAAGCCATGTCATGTGTGTCCCACTGGAATACAAATCCAGCTCTAGAGCATCTTAGAGATACTTTCTGCTCTTCCCATTCACTGGGGTGGGGCAGCCAGGCTGCCAAGTCCACTTTCCTTGTCTGCATCCCAGGGCCCCACAAGATGGGTGAGAAGAAACTCACCGCCCCAAACCACCTCATCCACAGCTGCTTGAAAGTCTGGTTTCCAGATTTCATTTCCAGATTCCCAGATCCATTTCAGTGACGTAGGAAACTTCACAGTAGTGTTGGTCTTTCACTCTTCAGACCGGATTCCAAGAAAGGGTTCTGAGCCAGCTGTAGGTAGGAGTGGATCTGCCTAACCAATAGCTCTCAAAACTCAGATGCATCTGCATCAGCTGATGGGCTTATTAAAAACGCAGATTCCTAGACCTTTCTGCCAGTTGTTCTGATTCAGTAGATATTTCAATAACCTCAAAGAATGAGTCTCTCCATTTATCTACTATTTGTTGGTTTCTAAGTGCTCCACATACACAACCTGTTCTTGTTTACTCTCAATCCTATGAGGCAGAGGTTGAGTAATGTGGTTAAGGTCACCCTTAATCACACCCTCGACTTCCGTGGGTAACCCCTGAAGTCCTGTGTCACAGGCCACCCTTGCCTTGAATCATGGGCTCCCATGCCCACCAGCTTCTATCGGGCTCCCCAAACCTTCTCAACACAAATTAGACTAAATTCGTTTTGGACTTGGATTGGCCAAGTACATGGTTTTAACTTTATGAAACAAACAACAAAAACTTAAATAGCACTTTCTAACCCTCCTTCTGAGGAGTCCAGGCCCTAAAATGTCCCACCTTGCCTTGTAAAAGGACCATTCCTAGGCATATAAGAAGAGCCCCTTCCCCAGTATTCTTCCTACCGTGCACACTTCTTTCTACATATCTCAATTCTGAAATAAAGAAATCCTAGACCTTCACTTCTGTAATACTTCTAGATTTTTCTTTCTATATTGCAAGAGCAGTAATATCCTGTCAATATGCTTTTTCATCTTAGCCTAAGGTAGACATGTGACAGTTTAAAGTGTTTGGCTTTATTATTATTCTGACCTTTCTGTTATTTTCTATTTAGTAAGAAACATGTAACCAGAGGCTCACAGACTACTCTTTGTGACAGTTTCCCAAGGGTATTATCATTATGCTTTCAGATGGCATCTAAACAAATAAATATTATCAGTCATTCTGTTTAGCATGGGCTTTGGGTATCTCAACTGAGCCCAGAGATGGAAAATCCCTTATTAATTTCACAAGAAACAAAAATGTGCTTCCATTTGGTATAACTTAACCAGGAGGTCTCTTAGCACTGAGAAGAAATTTCTGTTTTCAATGACAAAGACAGTGTAGAGGACACGAATAACTTCGAGGAGCAGGTTAGAGTACCTTTCAGATGTTTTGTTTTGTAAAACTGGGGAACCTAGTGATGATATGTGAAAGTGACAGCCTACTTCTCCCCTTATGTGGAGGCTGTGTCTATAATTTTAAAAATATAAAATTGGGACACCCAACCTCCGGAACTCCAGAAACCAGCGTGTAGGAACTAATCCTAACCAGAGATGCTACTTTTGTGGGGCAACAGGCTGGGACATTGTTCTGAAACCTCTTTCTCAGAGTGAACAAAAGCCACAATGGCCTTCTAGAACCGCCATTTCAACAAACTGTGTTCTTTGTCCCCTAGGCCACTACATACGATTATGCTGGACATTCAATGCACCGGGTCCCTGGCAGAGGCCTAGTGGAGCTGAGTAGCCTCAAAGCCTGAACTCTGCTCACCAAGCTACCTGTCGCGGGGCTGCTTCTGCCCAAAGGTGCCATCTGCTGTGAAGGCACACACCTGTGTGCCCCTCCACCTAGGTAGAACCTCAGGTTCACCCGATCCTCTCTTTCCTGCTTACACCACATGATAAATGTGTCTGTTGTTACTAACAATAGAAAGGGAGAATCAGGAACAGGAACTGTATCAAGAAATTAATCAAGCTGTGGAGCTTCTTATAGACAATATTATTTAGTTTAAATTATGTAGTTGTTTTTCTTGGACATTCACAAATAAATATTAAATATATTTATAAAATACATATAATTCCTCATGGTTTAAAAATTAAATTTCAAATTTCTAACAAATTAAATATAAATAATTGACAGAGAGGTATCTCGGGGGAAAGTAAAGCAGAATTTTTTTTTTTTTGGAATGGAGATAATTTTGCTAAATTTAAAAAAGAGGCAACAGTACTGACAAAGGAAAATGCACAGTGATTCAGAAAGACAGTGCTTAGCTTGTAAATGCCACAGAAAAACCGAAAACATTGAAGAATAAAACACTGAAGCTGTAAAAAGGAAACTAGATGCTGCATTGCGAATACTCAGTGATCTATTTGAACAAAAACACCGTAAACTCAAACCGCTCAAGTACATAGATGAACTCATACATCTGTGCCTTTGGGGGTTCTGTCTCCAGGAACCAAAGCGATTTTGTCCCCCTGAGAGACATGTGGCAATGTCAGGAGACATTTTTGGTTGTCACGACTAGGGGGTGCTACTGGCATTGAGTGGATAGAGGTTAGGGATGTTGCTCAGTATTTCTACAATATACAATACACCCCACAACTCCCAGGACGAATTATCTAGTTCAAAATGTCAATAGTGCTGAGGTCATCAGGAAATCCTACTCTATTAGGATTGCATTCAACCCTGAGCAATGGAAAAGCCCTAGTGATCCTAGTGCCGCCATGATCCAAATAATTTGGAGCTTTGTTTATCTCTCATAACTAGTAGTATATAGGGGTTGCCAGGCCAGAGCTTGTATTGCAGCTCAGTGATGTCATCAAGGACCCAAGACCCCCAGAAGTGGTCTTAGAAGATGCACATTTTAGCTGTGCACATTACCGCCCAAAAGCAAATTGAGCTTGTTAGTAAGAAAGAAGGGTCATAATGGATATTGTATAGGCAAATGGCAGGTTGGCCACAGACATACTTCTCCTCTTTCATGATGCTTCTCGCTCTAGCCTGCCTGAATGCCCAGCAAAACTATCCATCACTTTCCGTCAAAATTAAGTGGAGCCTTTCATACTATTCCCAGGCAGCGCTGATCCCTCTGAGCCAGAAGTTTTGGTCTTTGGAGATAAGGAGAACCGCAGGGCCAGTGAGACACCGAAGGGAGAGAAATGGAGCTTTCTCCACAGGAATAGCACCCAGTGGGCTGGACATGTGTCTTTGCAGACAAACGTAAAGGTTATAGTAAGAAGCCATGGATATCTAAGAGCAGGGTAAATAGATGTCAATGGGGAAAAGTAAATTAGAGGTTTTTTAATTGGACAAGGTTAATGACTTAAAGTAAAATCAATAGCAAATCCAAAAATACAGTTTGAGAATTTTATAAAGGGTTTCAGACAACCAATATATAAAAATCAGTGGGTGGGAAAGAGAACAGAAAAGGTAAACCCAAACAGCTTGCTTATTGTTATTATAATACTAATAATGATAAAGATGGTAAAAATAATAATCATAAGGCAAAGTCTTTGAGTCAATATCCAGTCCACTGGAGCCCACCTGAGGTCTCGGAGCAAAGGATTCCTCTGAGGTCTCATCTGAGCTCGGGACTGAGAAGGGGATGTTAATAATTTGTATAATCTTCCATAGATGTGGAAAGAGAAATGGCATTGAATGAGACCTATGTTTTTCTAATCATGACCTTGTCCATAAGTCCAGATATGTAGGCTGACCACAGAGACACTTGTCTTGAGGAGAGCAGGGTGAGGGGAGGTTAGGTACAACCCAACTGAAAAGTGGCCTCCTTTTGACAGTGTGTTGACGTTCCCTGTAGTTGCCAGAGGTTCCCAAGACTCAGGTTTTCCTGCCAGTCCAGAGAAAGTTGGTGAGATCTATTTCAAATTTTCTTTATATCACCCTTGCCCTGGTCATTTGTACTTTTGTTGATGGCCTCCAGGGGCAGGTGCTAGTTCCAAAGGATTAGCAGCTCATTATGCTAAACTAATGAACTAGTCCTCTAAATTAGAAGCCCTTTGGGCACTTGAAAATGAAATCTTAGTAGTCACAAAAAAACTTCTGCTCAGCAATTCTTAAAAATCTGCTTAGTAGGGGATGGGTAAGGATTTATCTAGATCTATCTCTAAATGGCCCAAATGGCCTCCCCAATAATCTGGTACTCTTTTATTCCTTTTTCTTTTATATTTCTGTTCTGATTTCCCTTGGAACAATATTTGTATCTCTCAGAAAACCCCATATGACTAAAAGATTTATACTATTTTTAAGCACCTTGAGTCTCCCTGAGAATTGACCTTTGTTGGTAATGAACACTACCTAATTCTATGTTCTTAACAGACAACTAAAATACAGTGGGAGTTCAGTTAATTCTTAGTAATCAATTTCTGTGGTATTTGTACAGAATGATCAAAATGGCATGGCTGCACTATTGCACATGTATTACGTGAGATTAGAGTGATACATTTTAACCTATTTTCAATTCTATTTAGAGTGTACTTACCAGCATGTTTCATATAATAGAGCATGTGTTTTGAAAGAAGCTGAGAGAGAAAAAGGAGATCTGTACATAATGACTATAAGTGTATCCTCGAATTGCTTTTCTATTTCAGGGGGCATATAGGATGTACTTGAAAGGTCACTGATTAGTTCAGTTCCACATCAGTAAATCAGTGTTCAGAAACAGAGGAAATAATAGGCAACAGAGTTTTACCAACATAATAAAATAAAGCAGGGAAACAAGGTCTGTAGATTATTTTCTTCAGCAGGATCCTTTCAAATCTGACCTTGTGGCACCTTAATAGAATGTGGTGGACATATTTCACTGGTCTCTGAACAGACTTGAGATTGGATGTTTATTCTACATTAACAGGTAGATTGATCTGGCAAAATTTGGTACAAAATTGCATTAAATAAGCAGTACAGGAAAGGAGGTTATGCTGAAGATAGTGGAAATAATCTCCTTCACTTGGGTTGGTTTAGAAATGGGCAAGTGATACAATTTTGGCCAGTGAAGTATGAGGCGCAGCCTGTGGAGGTTCCTGAGAATATCCCCCTCACCTTTAAAAAGTTCCCAAGAGAGTGATCTGTCCTTATCTTTTTCAGAAGTTGATGTCTGCAAGAACAGTAGCAGCCATCTTGGTGCCATGAGAGCAGCCAGCCTATGAGGAAAAGCCAACACACTGACATGCAAAGCAGAAAGAAACCTAGTCTTTCTTGAAACCATTGAGATGCTGAATTAACCCACCCTGCCCACCAAAGGTAACCACTATACTGATGTAGTGAATGCTGTGATTCCTTCTTCAGGACAAAGGCATTCCTTTCCTCAGCTACCAGAAGTATTCCTACTCCAGAAATCATCTCCTTTGGGACTTGCGTCACTCTATCTCTGTCCGGTTCCTAGGGGAAGCCTGTGTGCACTGACTGATTTATATGGGGGTACAAAGGCCTGACCACCTTGCTTCAGTGAGGGATAACTCTAAAGACCATCCCAGCTCCAGTTCAGCTTCTGGTAGATCAGCTAAAGTCTTCGTTGTAATTGCACAGCAGTGTAACTTCTCCCTCTGTTCAATCCTGTTTCTCTCACTCCTTTACACCTGTTTTTCTTGAGAGCACTCTCCAATAAATCTTCTGCATACAAAACTCCATCTGAGTGTATTCCCAGGGAACCTGGCATAAGACACCTTTTTGAAGTAATAACTTCCTCACTTTTCTTTATATTTTTGCCACCTAAAAATGTATGCATCCTTAAACACTGTATTTTATATTTTCTTGCCCCCTTCTCTAAGAGGACCTTGCATAAAGTCATACACTACATGTATTTTTTGGTATCTCCTTTTTTCACTCAACAATATGTTTGTGAGATTTCATAATTTATTATGTGTAGTTGTATTTCACTAATTTTAACATGTTATAGTATTTTATTGTAGAAATTTACCATAATTTGTTTATACATTATATTATTGATGGACATTTAGGTTGTTCACAGTTTGGGGCTATGATAAACAATGCTGCTACAAAGATTCTTGTACATTTCTCTGACACACATGTGCAGGCTTTTTTGTAGGGTATACATCTAAGAATGGAATAGCTGAATCAAAGCATATGCATAGGTTCAGTTTTAGAATTCTGCCAAATAATTTTCAAAAGTAGTTGTGCTATACCAATTTACACTCTAACAGTGTATGAGAGTTCTTGTTTTTCCATATTCCTGCCAATACTTGGTACTGGCAGTCTCTAATTTTAATTTCTCTGATGGGTGTATAGCAGTATCTCTATTGTTTAATTTTCCTTATTATTAATAAAGTTGATACTTTTTCAAATAATTATTGACCGTTTGGATACCCTGTTTAATGAAACACCTGTTCAAATCTTTTGCCCATTTACTTTTACTAAGTTGTTTGTCTTCTTATTGAGTTGTAGGATTCTTTCTATAGTCTGCATGTAAACTCTTTACCAGTTATGTATATTGCACACATCTTCTTGCTCTCAGTGGCTTGATCTTTCACTCTCAGTCATGTGATTGAGAAGTTCTTAATTTTAATGTAGTCAAAATTGACAATCTATTATTCATGGTTAGTGATTTGGGGACTCTGGGAAATATTTGCTTCTCCAATATCATGAAGCTACTGTCCTATGTTACTTTATGGATGTTTTGTTATTTAGCGTTTTGTACCTTGAATTGTTTGTTTTTGTGTGTGTGTATGGTGTGAAATTTTTTTTCACATGTATATTTAAATGTCCCAGAAACCAATTACTGAAAAGACCATTTAATCCCACTGTTGCCAGTAACACTATTTTCATTAATCAAATGTCTATACATGCATAGGTCTGATTCTGGGCATTCTCCTCTGTCCTATTGGTTTATTTGTTTATCCTTTCATCAGTACCAAATCGTTAACTATTGTAAATTTGTAATTAATAATTAATTACTTGTAGTTTTTCACTTAGAGCAAGGCTTCTTATTCAAGAGTATCTCAGCTATTATTGACCCTTTGCATTTTCATATAAATTTTATGAGTAGCTTGTTAAGTTCCACAAGACTACACTTTCATTGCACTCTGTTCCCTCTTGCATCTCTAATTATGTTCTAGGATCATTTTCCGTATGTCTGAAAAACATCCTTAATTATTTCATATACATTTTCATATAAATTGCACCTTCATATAAATTTTATGAGTAGCTTGTTAAGTTCCACAAGACAACACTTTCATTGCACTCTATTCCCTCTTGCATCTCTAATTATGTTCTAGGATCATTTTCCGTATGTCTGAAAAACATCCTTAATTATTTCATATAAATTTTCATATAAATTGCATTTTCATATAAATTTTATGAGTAGCTTGTTAAGTTCCACAAGACAACACTTGCATTGCACTCTATTCCATCTTGCATCTCTAATTATGTTCTGGGATCATTTTCCTTGTGTCTGAAAAACAACCTTAATTATTTCCTTTGTTGTAGGTCTGCTGGTGACACATCTCTGAGTTTTGTGTGAAAATATCTTCTTTCACCTTTATTCTTAACATATATTTTTGCTGGGTATAGAATTCTAGGATGACTATTATTTTCTTTCAGCACATTGAATATTCCACTTCAATATTTTTTGGATTCTATTCCTTCTGTTGAGATGTCAGCTATATAATTGTTGCTCCTTCTCAGATAATCTGTCATTTTTTTTTCTAGCTGGATTTAAGATTTTCTCCTTGTCTTTGGTTTTCTATAGTTTCACTACGTTATCCAGGTGTATGTACATTTTTAGAAAATATATATCATGATCAATGTTATTTGTGTATTCACATATTTCTTGATTTTTAGAAAATGCTGACCTAGTATCTCTTTAGATATTGCTTGTGTTCAATTCTTTCTATTCTCTCCTCTGAACCTCCAGTTACATATATGTAGGTTATTCTCATTATAATTGCTATGATACTAATCTCTCTTTTGCGTTTGCATTCTTTTTGCCTTTCTGTGCTTCATTCTGGATATTTTCTTCTGACCTATGTTCCATTTTAATAAGTTTCTCTTCAGTTCTGTACAGTCTTCTGTTAAGCCCATTCACTGAGTTTTCCATTTTAGTTATTGTGTTTTGAGTTCTAGAATTCCTACTGGTTCTTTTTTGAATCTGCTATGATATTTTTAAAATAACTCCCAGGTCTCCAGTTTGACTTTTACCTCCTTAAACATTATAAATACATTATTTTTAAAGTTTGTGTTTGATAATTCCAATATCTAAAGCTACTGTAGGTCTGTTTCCATTATCTGTTGTTTGTGCTGGTTTTCATTTTATTTTGTTTTGTCTTCTCATATGTTTGGTTTTCTCTGATTGTGTTTCAGACATTCCAATTTGAAAAATTGCTTGAGAAAGTATTTAAAGCCTGGATAACTTTACCTTCTCTTAGTGAAGATTTTCATTCTCTTCTTCAGTCAGTCTTCAGTAGGTATTAACAATCCATCATCTTAATCCATCTCAGGAATGAATATACTCAAAGGTAGACTACAATCCATGTGAGCACTGGTTTACTTCCACTTCACCTGTACTCCTAGGATACAGTCCTTCAGAGTCTCAATCCAAGGGTTGCAGGATGGGAGGAGGGTGGTATCAGAGCTGAACTCTCACTTGTCTTCCTGGTACCATGAGTTTTTCAAAAGCACTGCTCAACCTCTCAAACATCTCTTCTAAATCAGCACATGTCAGCAGGATCAAAGCAGCCCCAAATGCTAGGCTTACTTCCCCAGATTTGTCTTTTCCTAGATATCAGTCCTGTAATTCTTCATTATCTTTTTAGCTCTCTAATGCTTTCAAGCAGACTTAAATTTTTTCCTCAGCTTTTCTAGTTGTTCTCAGTAGGAGATTAGATCCAAATTATCTAGTTTATCATGACTGGAACTCTAATGGATTACTTCCGTCAGCATAGAAATAGGCTATAATAGAGCTACCATATGATCCAGCAATCCCATTCCTGGGCATATAACCAGAGAAAACCATAATTCGAAAAGCTACATGTACCCCAGTGTACACTGTTTACAATAGCCAGGACACAGAAGCAACCTAAATGTCCATCAATGGATGAATGGATAAAGAAGATGTTGTATAATATACAATGGAATATTACTCAGCCATAAAAAAGAATGAAATAATGACATTGGCAGTGACATGGATGGACCTAGAGATTGTCATACTGACTGAAGTAAGTCAGACAGAGAAAGACAAATATCATATGATATTGTTTATATTGGGCACCTAAAATATGGTACAGGGCTTTCCTGGTGGCGCAGTGGTTGAGAGTCCGCCTGCCAATGCAGGGGACATGGGTTCGAGCCCTGGTCTGGGAGGATCCCACATGCCGCGGAGCAACTGGGCCCGTGAGCCACAACTGCTGAACCTGTGCATCTGGAGCCTGTGCTCCACAACAAGAGAGGCCATGATGGTGAGAGGCCTGCGCACCGCGATGAGGAAGGGCCCCCGCTTGCCGCAACTGGAGAAAGCCCTCGCACAGAAACGAAGACCCAACACAGCCAAAAATAAATAAATTTTAAAAAAAATGGTACAAATGAACCTATTTACAAAACAGAAATAGAGTTACAGATGTAGAAAACAAACTTGTGGTTACCAAGGGGGAAAGGGGGGGAGGGATAAATTGGGAGATTGGGATTGACATATACACACTACTATATATAAAATAGATAATAAGAGCCTACTGTATAGCACAGGGAACCCTACTCAATACTCTGTAATGACTTGTATGGGAATAGAATCTTAAAAAGAGTGGATATACATATATGTATAACTGCTTCACTTTGCTATACAGCAGAAACTAACACAACATTGTAAATCAAATATACCCCAAAAAAATTAATTTTAAAAAAGAAATAGGCCACAATATCCCACAGTAAAAAAATCTCTCATGACCTCCTTTAGCAATTCTCTTCTATTGCTTATTTTTCTGCTCATCTTCATGTGAAAATTCTTTAAAGGAATCTGTATTTTGATGCCTCCAATTCCTTATCTCCCATTTGTCTTTGAACCCACACAAATTATGGTGTTGTCTCCAACACTCCATCGTACCTATCTGATCAAGGCCCTAATGACTTCCATGTTGCCAAGTCAAATGGTACATCCTTAATCCTCATCTTATTCAAGCTCTCTAAAGAACTTAACACATTTTCTTCACTTGGATTCTTGAAATCATACTCCCATGGTTTTCCTCCTAAATATCTGACTATTTCTTCTGAGGGCCCCCTGCTAAGTCATTCTCTTCTTCCTAACCTCTAAATGTTAGAATACATTAGAGCTCAATCCTTGAACTTCTTTATCTGCACTCACTCCCTAGGTGATTTCATTCCATCCTGTGGTTTTAATTCCACCTACTCAATAATGACTCCTATCTTTATATTTCTAGCCCCAATCTTTTCCCTCAATTTCCTCCTTGATATCTCCAGCTGTATGTCAAGCAGGTATTTCAAACTTAACATGTCCAAACCAAAATTATTGCTTTGCACCCGCTTCCCTCAACCTAATACTACATAGCATTCCTCATCTCAGTAAATGGCACAACTGTTCAATTAGTTTTTCAAGCCCCAAAACTTGGTGTCTTCCTTGACAACAAATATAGTCTGAATTCAATCACCTTTTGCCACCTCCATAGGTGCCACCCTGATTTGTGTGTATCAGTTAAGAATGGCTGAAGTTGCAAATATTGTAATAGAAAACTCAACTGCAGTAGCTTAAACCAGGGATCAGCAAAGTAGGGCCCCTGAGCCAAATCCGGCATACCACCCAATTTGATAAATAAAGTTTCACTGGAGTGCAACCATTCTCATTTTTTACATATTGCTATGGTTACAATAACAGGGTTGAGTAGTTGTGACTAAAACTATCTAGCCCACCAAGCCTAAAATATTTGCTATCTGGCCCTTTACAGAAAGTTTGCTGACACTTGTCTTTAGAGGGTCATTATTAGGTTCATGTAAAGAATAGCTAGAGGTATGTAGTCAAGGATTGGTGCAGTGGCCTAATGATGTCATGAAGGACACAGGCTCTTTCTAGTTTTCTGCTCTTTCATTCCTGGCTTATTGCCTTATGGTCACAAACTGACTACTGCACTTCCAGGTACCATGTCCACATTCCAGGTAGGAGGAAGGGGACAGTATAAAGAGAAAAAGTGGGAGGGGATCCATATTAACCATGTCAGTCACCCTTCTTGCCAAGAAAACAAGAGATTTTCCTGAAGCTTTCTCAGCAGATTACCATTTCTATCTCATTGGCCAGAACCATGTTACATTGTCACCGTGAGCTGCAAGGGCATCTAGGACATCAAGCATTTGGTTTTCTAGCTCTTCTAGTAGAAAAAGGAAAGGGAGGGGACTTCCCTGGTGCTCCAGTGGTAAAGAATCCACCTTACAATGCAGGGGACACGGGTTCGATCCTTGACCAGGGAACTAACATCCCACATGTCCCAGGGCAACTAAGCCCGCACGTGCCACAACTACTAAGCTCACGCCTCAACTACAGCCCACATGCCGCAAACTACAGAGCTCACATGCTCTGGAGCCTGCGCGCCACAACTAGAGAAGAGAAAACCTGCAGCCACGACTAGAGAGGAGTCCGCGCACTGCAATGAAGAGCCCGCGTGCTGCAACTAAGACCCAACGCAGCCAAAAATAAATAAATAAATAAAACAAATAAATAAATACTAAATCTTAAAAAAAAGAAAAAGGAAAGGGAGAAGAGGTTGAGAATTGGCTCTGGGTGAGCCAATGTACTTTGTGTGCCATATGAAGCCATTGTTGTTTCTCTCCTGAACTACCTACCAAGTCTCCGTGTTCACACTCTGGTCCCTTTATAGTCTATTAATCACAGTGAAACCAGGCTGATCTTTTTCAAAAGTAAATCACATCACATCATTGCTTTGCTCAAATCTTCCAATGGTTCCTATAACACTTAAAATGAAATCCAAATTGGTCCCTGGCACTCTCCAGTCTTCTTCCTTCCTCTCATTCCCTGGTAAGTCTTACCCAGCCACGCTGGCCTCCCTGATGTTTTTTAAATGCCTCAGGGGCCTCTGCTTGGCACTCCTGCTCCCAGGTCTTTATATGGCTTGCTCCCTCACTTTGCTCTAGCCTCTAATCAAATGTCACCTCCTCAGAGACGGCTTCCCTGCTATCTAAAATACTGCCCACATAACGTTCCTCTCCTCACCTGCTTTATTTTTGTTCTTAGCACTTACTAGTACCTAATATTATCATTTATGTCTATTTGCTTAGTTGCATGCATAATATGAGACAGAGGCTGTTTGTTTCATTCTTATATTCCTAGACCCTAGAACTGGATTTTAGGACAGGGCTAATATTTGCTGAATGAATGACCGGATTCCCATCATTACCAGTTTTGTCTATTCCAAAACCTTGTTCTTATTGGTTTCATAAGGAAACAGTATGGTCTGAGAGTCGGGGTGGGGTTGCTCTCTAAGGCAACTCTAGTCCTCCTCAATTCTGTGTCCTTGGGGAATGTCAGCAAAAGGACCCCCACCCACCCAAAGATGGGGCAAGGGGGGTCCTTACTGTTCTCTATACACCTCCTACACCTAAGAGATTGGCTGCCCTCTTCTCTCTCTCTTTCACTCTTTCAAGGTGTGTCTCTTTCACAAAGATTTATTATATGGAATGGGAGTAAAGTAATGAATCTTTGCTCTTTCAAAGAACCTTTCATTCACCCTTCCATAAACAACCAGAGCCATGATAGACCATGAGTACTGGGCATATTCACTCATTCTTTCACAGTTGAGCTTTTGCTGCTGCATTGTCTCAGGCTATTTTGCAATCTCTTCCCGTCTTCATGTCCTATGTGCTAGCTACACCTGAATACATATACATACACCTATATGTACTCTGACATATAATACACTGCCATGCTATGACTCTGTGAAAGGGAAGAGCAGTAGGAAACAACTGAAATGCAGTGAGTCAAGACTGTGAGTCCTCTGGAGGTAACCAGAGAGGGAGAGATCTCAGGGGGCTGTTTCTGACTGCCACCTGCCCTGAGGAGGGCAGAGCAGAGTTGGGGATGGGACATGGCAGGTCCACCCCACTGAGAACAGTAGAGAGTAGGCAAAGCCTGAACCGTGCAGGAACACTGAGGTCCAAGCTGCCAGAAGAGGAAGAGGGAATTGCCCATTTGGGGAAACCAAGGCCACTGCCCCTAGCTCCTCTTGTGGCAACCTTCTGGGAAACGATGCTACCATGAGTGACCAGTTAGAACTGACTCAAGTCCAAAAGGCAAGTGGAAAATCCCTACATCTCTGGCTCATACCATTGATGGTTGATGGATGGATTAGGGGTGGTGGTTCCTCAGAGGGCCCTCACCCTCAGCAACTGGCCAGAACATTTCCTTCTCTTCAAGGCGTAAACAGGGATCAAATTATTTGTCATGGTGTAATGTGTCATGAGATGACTTTTGTACCACCATAATGGAAGCAGAGATCGACAAAGCTCATAAGATTTGTTGTCATGTTAGAGTTGATTTAAAAACCTCCAAAGTCATCTATTGGTACTCAGTTCACCTTAGCACATTTCAAGGCACAAATATTCACAATATACTCTATTTAAAATATACATTCAAGTGAGCCACTGTTTTAATCATATCCTTCCTCCTTCCTTCATTCAATATTTAATGATCACTGTCATCAATAATTTCTGAGAATCTACAGTGAGGTCTAATGCATGCCAGACTCTACTGAGTTTAAGATCAGCTTTGAAAACATTGCTTTTCCCATAACAAAAAGTACATTCATTTAGAATAAAAGAAGATTCTGTATCCTTTGTCACACAAGTTGTACATTGTCACACAAGAACAATATATTCTCCTTGGTTCAAGCCTGCCTCATAGTGAACCCTTTCTCTGTATCATCGGATATTTGTCAGCCATTGTCTTGCTATTTCCAAGTCAAAATTAATATTTGTGTGCCAATGGAATTCTTTATCCTGGTGATATTTTCCAATATGTGATTAGCAAATGGATTCTAAGCATACTGAGGGCAGGCATCTTGTATTACCCGTTCTGAAAAGCACTAAGAGAGTCAGTCATGGGATTTTTGAAGCTGAAAGGAACCCTTGAAGTCATGACCCCTCCTTCCACAGACGATTAACAAATATGCTGAATGAGTGGTTAAATCAGGACTCTCTCATCTTTATACCCACTTCTCTGGCATTTTACACCCCATCGCCTTTGAATTTGACACAGAAGAAATAGTTTTCCAAAGTCTGAATGGATATAAATGTGACTTTAAAAACAGTACGTTAAACTTTCGGGGGGAGGGTGGGAATCCACAGCTTAATGTATTTGAATTCTCAGTTAGGAGGAAGATTTACTCAAAACCACCCAGCAATGATCTGTTCCTCTGTGGACATTCTATACTTCTCTGGTGACATAAATTTCTTCCAGTAGTTAAAATAACAAAAAAATTAGTCACCAGAGGCTTAGGCTACTCATGTTAAAGTTGTCAAGGACTTAAATTTCTAAAATGTAAATTAGAAAGGCAAAGTTCTTTTTATGCAGTTTTCTTTTTGTTTGTTTATACATATATCAGATATATTCATATCTGCAAATGAGAGTTATCTGCAAATCTCACAGTTCAAAAGAAGGAGAATAATACATCTTGGGAATGGAGCATGAAGTTAGCCTCAAAATACATGGATATACATAGGGGTCCGAAAAGTCTCTGCCTAGTGAGAATTTGGGTTTTAGAAAACTTCTACATTTTTACTTTAACGTCAACATAAATGAACATCAGTAATGCTAAAGCTTTTGAAAGAAGAAGATGTAATGGAAAGTACTCCTCAAGGAGTACATCATCCCTGTTATGGGCAAAGCCCAGCACTTGGAATGTACAAGCACAGTCTATAGCAAGTCTGCAGATACTTGGGTTTTAAGTTCCAAAACAAGAGACTTTCAAAACCCAGGGCTTCTATTTCTGGAGAAGTGAGAGGAACCAGCTACAACTTTTAATTCTAGAGGTAGGTAGAGGAAGACAAACACTTCAAGCATATCTTTCATCAAACTCAAACAGGTAATCTTCTCTCTTTGATAACTTGGCTGACATGTACAGGTGTTCAGATGCCGAAAATTCAAATAACTCAAGCCTAAAGTAAATCAGGCTCATTTTGTTTGTCTCTGAAACGTGCCTTTAAAGTGTTCTTTCTCCACCTCCTGAACACACCCCGTACTCCTTCTCCCTCGTAAATCACTCTCCACTACAGCTCCCCTCCTGTACACAGGACTGCAGGCCTACGCAAGCTTCTTTTTCACCCTCGCTCAAAGCCGGAACTTGTAACCAGGTTTCCTGCACCCTGCTTTGTAACACTTTCCCCCCTTCACACAACTGTCAGAAGCAGCAGAGGCCAATGTGGTGGGAGGAGGCCATGGCAGGTGTACTGATCAAAGACGTCAGCACCCTAGTTCCAACCATGACACCCCCTTTCAATACATAAACTCCTCACCACCCTGAAAGGTTCATTATGCCATTCAGAAGTAGAGGTCTAGTGTGACAATTTACTGTAAAGCGCCTTTGTGATTATAAAGAGAAAATCAGTCACTTATTCTGCTGGGATTGTTCGTAAGACTGACAGACATGCTCAGTAAGGAGCGAGAGCTTGCACCTGGTCAGGAAACTGCAAGATGAGACAACAGTTCCTCCGTTGCTAATAATTATGCCTTGGATTTAATCACCAGCTTCATGCCTGACAAAATGGAAGCCGAAGACTGGGGAAATGATGAAGCAATAGGTATTTAAATCATGGCACATTTTTTTTTCGTTCAATTAGTATGGTGATGAGGCGCTCCGTTTGTTAGGGGTTCTAGCTGATGCAGACAGTATTTTAAATTAAGGTTAGTTGAAATGACGGCAGCAGAGTTTGAGGAGTGACACGCAACAATGAATATGTCAGTTCTCTATAGGCTGGAGATAGACTTTTGATGGCTTGAATCATAGCTCAGAAAGCTGAGATTGAATAAGAGCAAGTAATTTACCGCCTAACTCATGCTCATAATAGTTTCTCTTCCTTTTTAGTTAAAGCAAGAAGTGAGGTTAGGAAAAGACAGACAGCCTGGAGGAAGAAAATGAATGAGTCTAGCCTGTAAATTCCATTTGCATATCATTAATCAATTTAGGCAGCTGGACGGTCTGGGTCTATTACTTAGAATACTGTGTTAACCCAGCCCAGTCTATACTCATCTAATTGCTCCATTGTGCAGAGAATGCACCAGGAAATTATAACATCGTTGCTCTGGCTTTGAAGCTGGCAACTCTAGACAATTTTTTTTTCCAACAAATTTCACAGTGACACTCAATCACATCTCTCCCTGGGAGGCTGTTTCTTGATGTCATATTTTTAGTTAAAATTGCTCATGAAATGCTCTTCCACTTTTCCCGTTTCTTTGCCACAATTTGCAAAACCTCATCCACTCTAAGAATCACTAATGTTCATTAATTTGTATAAATGGCATGTGAAATCATTGCAAGGAGGTCTCCTAATTTGATGCCCACCCTGTCATTAATATTAATGGTGGAATAGGCTTTTCCCAACAACTCAGAAAAAAATTTGAGTGGCAGGTTCTATCTAGACGCCCATGTTCATTGCTGCAAAATGGGAACAGAAAAGAAGTTTAATTAATTAAACAATTGGGAGTCAGCTATTCAGCTTATCATCTCAAGGCAGAAGATAAATAAGAAGACAAGAATAACTCTTGCTGGATGGGGATAAAAGGGCCAATTGCAGTTACCTCTTAATTAACCACACATGTGTGATGCACTCTGGAGTTTTCTGGGGCAAATTTTTAATTGCAAGCTGTGCTCTCCCTAGCCTGGTGGGCATATTGGTACTTCCTCCTATGATGAATCTATTGGCGTGGGCTCTGGGAACAATGAAAAGTAATTTGAGTATTAGCCCAAGCACTTGGTGGTTGCATATTACATGCCTCTGTTCTCATTCCCATAGGACGTGCAAAGAGCACGGGATATGCAAGGGTCTGGCCTACAAAAGACAAAGGTTCTGCCATAACTAGCCATGTGATCTTGGGCATACCTCTCGGGGCTTCAGTTTTTTTATGGGTAAAATGTTAAAAGTGAATCTCTAAAGTTCCTATTAATTCTAATATTGCATGATTTTATCATTTTTTAAGTTAACGTGTATTAAATTCATTATGAGTCAGAGACTGTGACATGTGCCTCACAGGCATTCTCCCATTTGCTCCTCCCAAGAGCCCTCAGCAGCAGGTCCTATTATTTACCCCATTTACAGATGAGGACACTGAGGCCTAGAGAGGTAAAGTTAAAACTTAGACTGTAACTTGGACTCTCGTACCCCACCACATGTCTGCCAGATGCCTCAGAATAACTGGTCAAAAGGTGTTGGTTTTTTTCCTTCTTCCTTTCTTTCTCTCCTTTTTAAAATTTTAGCAATAATGTTATTGTTTTTATGAAAATACTATTTGCTTGCCATTTAAAAATCAATAAATACAGAAAAGCACAAATAATAAAACAAAATTATCTTCACTACCCAGGAAAAAATTATTAATATTAGATGAACATTAGATGCCTCTCACATACATACATACCTAGCTGGAGCTGGATGACACATAGGCAGAAGACAGAAAAAAATGGTGCAATTATTTCCAGAAATAAAGTGTATTAGATTATATTTTACTTGATTCTAGTAATGGAAAAACAAATGAAACTAAAGAAGCTACAGGTCTTTAGGTAAGTCTTCTTCAAGAGACTCCCTAGGGTTAAGAAAATAAGATTATGAAAAACATTTAAAGATTGTAGTGTTATCTATGTATATTTAACTTCATATTTCAATTAATAGTAACTAATTCTCTTCTATGAAAGGTGAATAGAACTTATCCCTACCTCCTAACTTTCATTCATTATTATCTTTTTATCTTTTGAATCCATTAAGATTTTTAACATTTACATTCTATTCTATATTCAGAATTTTCAGGATTGGGGAATAACTTCATGACTCCAGGATTTGCAGTTTTGGTCCTAAATTTAAATGAATTTGTTGTTCACTTGCCTTTCTACCATGTATCTTCTCCATTCCTGAGTACTTTTGTTTTGATTCATGTCTTGGTTGGCTGGAGTTTACCATCAAGTAGATTTTTCAAGAAGGACTCAGAAATGCTGAATTATCCAAATTCTTGTGTGCTTGGGAATATCTGCCTGATGCCTTTACATGTGTACAAACACTTGGCTGGATTTAATATTCTTGAGTCATAGATTTTTTTCCCTCATAATTTTGTAGACATTGCGGCACTGTCTCCTGATTTTGTGATTACATCTGAGGTGATTATGCTTTTCAGGCTTGACGCCTGAAGAGTTCTTCCTTTATCCTTTACTATATTAACGCAACACAATATGTCTCCATGTTGAATAATCTCCATCAATTTGTCTGGGGGAAAAAAAGCAAATTATTTTATTCTGCAGATCCAGTTCTTTGTATATTGCAGGAATTTTTTTTGGTATGAGACCAAACTCTCAAAAAAACACACATAAAACAAGGTAATAATATGTTTCATAACATGATTCAGAGGGTACTAGATACGTTTTTTCCAAAACAAAAGTCTTCTCCTATAACTTCCTAACTAGAAAACCATTCCACTTTGTCTAAAACTATATTTTGCTCACCATTGTTTCCCTAGTGCTTGGCAGTGTCTGGCACACAATGGACACTCCATAAAAAATTGGTGAAATAGAACACAGGATAAGTGCTGTGAGGAGGGCAGAAGGGAGGTCAGGACTAAGGAGTAGGTACTAGAAGAGAAGGTGAAAATGTTCTCTATAGACTTCACTCTCTTGTCCTGCTTTGTTTAACAGTCCTATTCAACTTAATCCCCTCCAGAGAATCACTAGTTGGGTGACCCACTGTCAATGAGATGGTATGCCTACATTTCAGTGTGGAGGATGCTGATAAAAAGGTTAAAAACCACTGGTTGGGGCAAGAAGCACTCAAACTCTTTCTTCTTGGATGCTGGTCTACCAACTGGGCATCTCACTGATCCAATCCATCTTCCCCATTGCCCTCAAAGAAACACATAAAACAAGTACTAATGGAGACAGTCTGAAGTCTTAGACTTTAGCATTTTCCTACTGCTTTCCCCTCAGAAAGAAACCAAGAAGTCCAAGTTCTTTGGGTTAAGATGATCTCAAAATCTTTAGTCTGGGACACTGATCTCCAAACTCATTTTCTTGCCTTAAGTATCTCTCCAAATATAAAGTTCCAGGCATAGTCCCTCAATGGTAAGTACAAAGCAAATGTTAGTTCCTGACCTTGCTCTATCTCAGTATATTGGTCAATTGCTATCTGGTCCTACTGTACTGAGGTTAACTCTTGGAATGTCTATCTCCTTCTAGACTGTGAGCCCCTCTGGGCAAGATTAATAAATGTTTGTTGAATTGAATTTTCTAGAACTTATCCAGAAAGATACAATTCCTATCTATATCTTCTTTCTTTGTGTTCACCTTCTCTCTCATCCTAGGCAATCTAAGGAATGATGCAGCAGAGATGAGAGTAGCAGTCTATAGATCTGTACGTATCAGAGAAAGCTTCTTACACTGCACAGAAAGCCCAGAACTTTCTGGCGGTGGGAGACTTGGATTTGACTCCTGGTTCTGCACTATCTCACTGAGTGACTTGAGAGAATTTCTTTTCTCCCTGGGTCTGATCCCTCACAAGTCTTTTCTACTCCTGCCCCTGGGGTGTGCTGCTGCTGCGGCTGTGGCATGGCCTCCAGCGAGGCTCTGTAAGCCTTCTTGGTGTCTCTGTCCCACACCTTCATCCTCACTCAGGTTACTGACCCTCCTCTTCCCCCTTGACCTTGTCTTCTTTACAGTGAGCATAGAGGTCCATCTGCCTGGACTGACTAGGGTAGATTGTCTGCAAAGATGGCCATCAACAGTCCTTCCCATCCCTATACAAGCATGCTACTTCTCCCTTTAAAGGTGTAGTCTGTTTTCTTCTCCTTGAACCAAAACTGGCTCATGACCTGCCTTGGCCAATAGAAAACAGCATAAGTGATGCTGTGTGACTTCTGGGTCTAGACCTTGAAAGGTCTTTCAGCTTTCATTTTTTCTCTCTTAGGATCCAGTCACTGTGGAAAGGACTTTGGATTAGACAATGGAGTAATGGCAAGAGAGCCAATGGAGAGAGAGAAAAAGCAGAATTGAGAAAGAGAGAGAGAGAGATTCAGCTAGATCATAGTTATTCCAGCCACCCCACCTGAGGCACAAACATGTGAGTGAAGCCCCCTTGCACTTTCCAGGCCCATCAGAGCTCCCAGCATTAGAGATTCCAACCAACACCATGTGGAGAAGAACTGTCCCACTGAGCCCAACCAATGCACAGAATCATGAGAAATAAAACACTGATGTTACTTCAAGCTCCTAACTTTTGGGGGTTTTATTGTGTCAAAAATAACTGGGATTCTGACCCTCTATCACCCCTGATGCTTATGGACTTTATCTTTCAAGATTTGGCTCAAGGGTCAGCTCCTTGTGAACTCTCTGTGTCCTTACCCTGCTTAATACAGCTATATTTTCTCTTCTCCTCCCTATAGTACTTTGTATTATAAACCATGTGCTTACTTCTACCAAAGGCTCTAGGCATCTGGAGGACAGGGCCTTGGTCTAATTCACTTCTGCCTGTGCTTATTAGCACAGTACCTGGCAAATTCAGACATTCAGTCATTGTTTGCTGAATGAATGAATAACTAAATGAGTGAGAAAATGTAACATATGATATCTACACATGCTTCTGGCTCCAAAATTTAATCTGTAATCTAGCAATGCACAGGAAAGTCAACCTAAGCAATCTCTCATACCACACTAAAGTGAAATGATGAAAGATGGCAGACTATGCAGAGTAGGCCAGAGATTAAATCCCTCACTTGAAGGCATTGTAGTTTGTGAAAACGTGTAAGACTTAGTCGCCCTTCAAGGAGTCACAATCTTAGCCAATACTACTCTTTTCCTTGCTCACACGACCTGTGGTGGCCATGAGGATGAACAGACCTACAGCATTTGAGCAGTCAATATTTATTAAAGGTACCATTACTTCATTTTACAGATGAGGTATGTTATCTCCCTTAAGTCACACAGCTGAAATGAGGAAGAGGCAGGATTAAAGTGTAGGTGAGTCTGACACTCAAGCAGAGCACGATTTTACCTGGTTTGGGCAAAAGCACAAAAGGTGGGAGAAGACCAGAACACCCTTCAGTTGTGGAGCCAGATGAGTGAGGATGTCCTTTGGCAAACAGCATTATCAAATAGCAGCAAAGACCCAAGCATAACCTGGGCCAGGGTACAGCACACACCATCTTCCACCTCAGCACTCATGCCTTCCTAATGTCTGTGTGCTCTAGTCCCTCTTTCATTTCCATTTATCTTCCATGCTACCTCCAGTTACCTTCCCAAACACAAATCTGAGCTTGCTATTCCCTGACTTTAAATCTACAACATAACAACCAATTTCCTTTGCACAGCAGACAATTTCCTCCCCACCCTCACCTCAACATTCTCCTCTTGGGTTTCCTCCAGTTATTTTTAAGCACAGGTGACCAGATTACTCACCAACCCCTGCAGAGCTGTGGGTTCTTTACAGGTGTCCGTGCCTTTGGACATGCCTGCTGCCTCATCCCAGATTTCCCTCTCTCCCCAGAAAATTTTTGAGCATCCTTGCAGCTCAGTGCAAACCTCACCTCTTCTGCAAAGCCTTCTTACTCTCCCAAGCAGTATTGCGCACTTCTGCACCAGTATGCTTTGTATACCACTCAATCACCAGATATACACTTTTACATATCTCTCTTCAAACCTTCAGGTAATATTTGTATCTTCCTCAATCCCTTTCTCATTCCTAACACCTAGCACAATTCGTGACACCCACTAGGTCTTCCATAAATGCTTACTGAATGCAGAATTACATTTTCTCCTCACTCAAGGCCCTGGCTTCTGGAGGGATACAGTGTCTGCACATTTCAATGCTCATCTTTTCCTTATAGTGGGAAGCATGGTGTGTTGGAGTTATTAATAATAGGTCTTCTCAGGGCTTCCCTGGTGGCGCAGTGGTTGAGAATCTGCCTGCCAATGCAGGGGACACGGGTTCGAGCCCTGGTCTGGGAAGATCCCACATGCCGCGGAGCAACTAGGCCCATGAGCCACAACTACTGAGCCTGCACGTCTGGAGCCTGTGCTCCAAAAAGAGAGGCCGCGATAGTGAGAGGCCCGCACACCGTGATGAAGAGTGGCCCCCGCTCGCCGCAACTAGAGAAAGCCCTTGCACAGAAACGAAGACCCAACACAGCCAAAAATAAATAAATAAATAGCGTTCCCTTTAAAAAAAAAAAAATAGAATCAGGCTCTCATCCAAGTACTAACCAGGCCTGACCCTGCTTAGGTTCCGAGATATTAAAAAAAAAAAAAAAAAAAAAAAAGTCCTTCTCAAAAAACTGTCATTTCTTCAGAGAGAGATATTTCAAAATATCTGTTTGATTTTTCGGGCATAAGTTTCACCATGTGGTACAGACTTCCTGTTTCTCCCATTTGCTCTTATGACAGCTCTAGTAGGAAGCAGACTTATGCCTTTGGTGTTGCTACATGTTCCCACCTTTGTCTGCAAGGCTACGCCTGCCCAATACAATGCACAGCAGTAACTTAAGAAACTTGAACCTGGTTCAGAACCTTCTATTTTTCCCTTGCTCTGAAAGGTGCTTTTGGTTAATTATATCATAAAATTAAAAGATTTGAACACACTCAGTAATGAGGTGCATGACACACTGTGCCATTGTATTGACTGTTTCAAAAGAAATTTCACTGCCTTTACCTTTAATGGATTACTGTTTGTCATATTACCAGTCTCAGGTACATTCAAGGGTCAATGAATAAATGTTTAATGGCATGAAGTCAGACATTCCTGTTAAAATCTTGTGCGACTTCACTGGTCGGTATGGCAGGGTGGACAGAGGATGCCTCCTAAAAGGCTAAATCGCCCTACAGTTAAAACAATTACAAATAGCAGTGCATGTAGTGGCCAGGAGAATTCCTGGAGTGCAGGCCGCGGCTGCTCTTCACCCATGGAAGAGGCGGGCACCGTGTGCAGACTGAAAAGGCTTAGCATTAAAAGAGCAGAAAACATGTTTATTCATTTGCTCTCTGGTATCTTCTGGGCTTGTGTTAGGCTACAAAGCAAGGACTGTCAACAAGTCAGGATAAGCCTTCAAAGAATTGGATAATGAACAGACAAAATTCAGATGGATAATTTCTACAGGATATCTAGTATTAACTTTCCATACAAAGAGAGAAAATACCTTTAAATAAGTTATTATTACAATCGACCCTCCCCCAAATCAATAGGCTCATTCCCAAAGGCACCTTGTGGTTAATCGTTCACAGTATTTTCATATTGTTACTAACATCATGACTTACTCTGCTTATATCAAATTATTTGACAACAGAAGCCAGAATTTACTATGGACTAGCTCCACAGACAACAAAAATAAAGGTCAGTGAGACAATCAAATCGCTGACCACTCAATCCAAAAAAAAAAACTGCTTTATAACAAACTCATAAATTAACATACTTTGGATATAGTCACATTAGCTTTCAGCTGGTGGTAGGACAGTACTATATAGAAAAAGCACAGATGTTAGAGAAAGACTTGAATGTAAATCCCAATATATAACCTTGGGAGAGGTCATTAAAATCTCTGTGACTCAAGTTCCCCATATGTTAATAATAGCTACCTCTTTGGGTCACTGTGAGCATTCAATGAGGAAATTTATGCAAAGTACATAGCCCCGGGTCCAGCACATCATAAGCACTTGATAAATGAAATATCTGATTATTGTCATAAGAAGGAAGGGGAACTATATAGGGAAAAAACATAGAAAACAGGGTAAATAGAAAGCATAAAATAGTAGGAAAAAATTCCAAATGTATCAGTAGTCAACCAAAGTAGAAATGAGTTCCACTTCCAGCCAAGATGGAAGAATAGGGGCCAGATTTATCCTCTCTTCTGAAACAACCAAAACACTGGATAAAATAAACAATAGTTTTTAAGACACTGGATAACTGCAAGTGAAAAAGAGCAATCCCTGAGAGATGACAAACAAATGAGTTGAGCTATATGATTTCTCCAGCTTACTGCCTTCAGAGTTTCTAGGCAGTGGCACAGAGAGAAATACAGGCAGAGTCTGATAGACTCCCTGAATTTATGAGGAGTTGGGAGACAGTGTAAATAAAGGCAGCTAGAGTTTGCAGGACAGAGTACTACGGAGGAGAGAGCTGCACAGGGATCCTCCTTGGGTATTCAGGGGAACATGGATCAATGTGTGCATATCAGGAAACTACCCTAAAGGACTAGAACAGTACTCAGGGCTCATCCTGGGCCAGGAGTAGTGCCTATTCCCACAAGTCAAACTGGAAAACTTCATAATTCACAGGACACTGGAGAGAGTACTCAGAAGAGTCATGTCTCAGTCATGGGCAAAATCAGTCCTAGACTAAATGCTGTCCCACCTAAAAATCTTAAAAACAAGACTGAAAAGGATAAAACTGCTTCCAAGTAACTGAACTGCATGTCAGAACAAAGGTCAATGCTGATTACAGGAATGCAAAAACATACAGTACCCAACAGTGAAAAATTCAGAATACCTGGCATCCAATCAAAAATGATTAGACATGCAAAGAAATAGGAAAATTTGAGCTATAATATGGAGAAAAAAATCTATCAAACTAAACCGAGAACTAACACAGATGTTAGAATTAGCAGATAGTGATAGCAAACCAGCTATTATAACTGTACTCAATGTGTTAAAAATGTTAGAGTTAGGAAAAATATAAGAAAAGTCCAAATAGAACTTCTAGTTATGAAAACTACAATATCTGAGATGAAAACTATACTGGATTAGATTAACAGCATATTAAACACTGCAAAAGAAAAGATTAGTGAGCTTAAAGACACAGCAGTAGAAACTACTCAAAATGAACAGAGATAAAATATTATTTTTAATAAATGAGAAGAGCACTGGTGATTTGAGGGACAATTTCAAGAAACATAATATAAGTTTAACTTGAGTCCCTAAAGGAGAAGAGGGAGGAGGATAGTAAAGAAGAAATATTTTAAAAAATGACATTTGGAAGATTTTCAAGTTTGATAAAAAATATAAAACCTGAGATTCAAGGATGCCAATGAACCCTACATATAAGAGACATGAAGAAAATTCCACCAAGGCACATCATTATCAAATGGCTGAAAATCAGGGGTAAAGAGAAGTTTTAGAGTCATCCAGAGGGAAAAAAAAGGCACATTATGAGCAGAGCAACAAAAATAAGGATGACAGAATATTTATCTTCAGAAATAATATCAATGAAAAGATACTGGAACAACATTTTTTAAAATACTATAAGAAAAATATACCAATATGTAAGCCTATACTCAGTAAGAATATCTTTTAAAATTGAAGTCAACATAGAAACATTTTCTGACATACAAAGTCTGAAAGAATTCATCACCAGCAGACCTGCACTATAAGAAATGTTAAAGGAAGTCTTTTAGACAGAAGGAAAATACCAGATGGAAATTCACATACACACAAAAAATGTTAATATGTGGGTTAATATGTACTTATCTTGTCATTTAAAATTCTTTAAAGGCAATTTATTATTTAAACAAAACTGATTACAATGTATTGTGGAGTTTATATTATATGTAAAAATAAAGTATATAACAACAGCACAAAAACTAAAGAGGAAGAAATAAGTACACTATTATAAAGTTCTTACACTCTATGTGAAGTGTTATATCTTTTGAATGTTGACTGAGATAAGTTAATGATGCATAGCATAAACCCTAAAGCAACCAAAGAGTTATAACTAATAAAACAACAAAGGAGATAAAAGGGAATCATTAATAAGGAATACTCTATCCAAAAAGAGCCAGAAAGAGAAGAAAGGGGACAAAGGACAGATGGGACAAAGAGAAACAAATGGCAAAGTGATGGATTTCAATCTAACTATATAAATAACCACATTAAATGTAAATGTTTGGAATACCCCAATTAAAAGACACAGGTTGTCAGACTGGATAACAAAGCAAGACTGTACTGTATGCTGTCACAAGAAGTGTACTCTAAATATAAAGACACAAATTGAGAAAGACAAATATTGTATGATATCGCTTTTATGTGGAATCCAAAAAATACAACACATTAGTGACTATAACAAAAAAGAAGTAGACTCACAGATATAGAGAACAAAGTAGTGGTTACCAGTGGGGAGAGGGGAGGGGAGAGGGGCAATATAGGGGTAGGGGATTAAGAGGTACAGACTATTAGGTATAAAATAAGCTGTAAGGATATATTGTACAACATGGGGAATATAGCCAATATTTTATGATAACTATAAATAGAGTATAACCTTTAAAAACTATGAATAACTATGTTGTACCCCTGTAACCTATATAATATTGTACATCAACTATACTTCAATTTAAAAAAAGACACAAAGATTAAAAGTAAAAGGATGGATGGAAAAATGTACCATACTGATACTAATCAAAAGAAATCTGGAGTGATTATTAATATCAGATGAAGTAGATTTCAGAGCAAAGAATATTATGAGGTTGGTCATCTCATCATCATAAAGAGGTCAATTCTTTGGAGGACATAACAATTTTTAACATTTATGCACCTAATAATGGAACTTTAAAATGCAAGGAGCAAAACTGATAGAACTACGATGAGAAACAGAAATATTCACAATTATACTTAGAGATTTCATACTTAATTGACATTTAAAGAACACTCCACCTCAAAACAACATAATACACATTCTTTTCCAGTGTATAAGAACATTATCAAGATAGACTATAAGTCACTATCAATAAATTTGAAAGGATTACGTCATATAAAGTATGTCCAATGACCAAATGGAATTAAATTAGAACTTAACCACAATAAATATAAATCAGTTAAAATACACTGTCATATTTGGTAAGTGTGCACACATACACAAACACACAGATATGTTATGTACTGTTTTCAAATGACAGACCTAAAACATAAAGGCTCACAAAAGCTGAAAACCAAAAAACTGAAAAGCATATATTAGGTAAAAGATCTAACAGCTACTTTCATAAGTAATAAAGACACTTTGAAGCAAAAAGTATTTCTAGGATGAATAAAGTCACTATATAATGAAAAAAGTTTCAATTCACCAAAAAAAAAAAAAAGTTTCAAACTTTATGCAAAGAGAAAATATAGAAATCTCAAAGAATTGACCAAAAAAACCCCCAAAACCCAAAAAACAAAACAAACAAAAAACCTCCTGGAACTAATAAGAAATTACAGCAAAGTTTTAGGATACAAGATTAGTATACAAAAGTTAATTGCTTTCCTTTATACCAGCAATGAACAAATGAACACTTAGAATTTGAAATTAAAAACATACTACCACTTACATTAGTACCAAAAGATGAAGTACTCAGGAATAAATCTAACAAAATATGCACAAGACTATATGAGGATAATTACAAAACTGATGAAAGAGATCTAAGTAAATGGAAAGATACTCCATGCTCATGAATAGGAATACTCAACGTTGTTAAGATGTCAGTTCCTCCCAAATTGATCTATAGATTCAGTGCAATCCCAATCAAAATTCCAGGAAGTTATTTTGTAGATGTTTACAAACTGATTCTAAAGTTTGTACGTAAAGGCAAAAGAACCAGAATATTGAAGGAGAAAACATAGCTGGAGGACTGACATTACTTAACTTCAAGACTTAGGATAAAGTCACAGTAATCAAGACTGTGTGAAATTGGCAAAAGAATAGACAAATAGATCAATGAAACACAACAGAGAGCCCAGAAATAGACCCACATAAATACATTAAACTGATCTTTCACAAAGTAGGAAAGTCAATCTAATGGAGAAAGAATAGTTTTTTCAACAAATGATGCTGAAACAACCAGACATCCACATGCAAAAAAAAAAACAAACAAAAAAAAGAATCTAGACACCGACTTTAGATCTTTCACAAAAAGTAACACATAATGGATCACAGACCTAAATGTAAATGCAAAATTATAAAACTCCCAGAAGATAACATAAGAGAAAATCTAGGTGACCTTGGGTCTTGTGGTGACTTTTTAGATATACCACCAAAAGCAGAATTCATGGAAAAAACTAAGTTGGACTACATTAAAATTTAAAATGTCTGCACTACAAAAGACACTGTTAAATGAATAAAAAGATAAGCCACAGACTGGGAGAAAATACGTGCAAAATACATATCTGATGAAGGACTATTACCCAAAATATACAAAGAACTCTTAAAACTCAACAATAAGAAAACAAACAACCCAATTTAAAATGGGCAGAATATCTATACAGACAACTTACCAAAGACATACAGATAGCAAATAAGCATATGAAAAGATGCTCAAAATCATATGTCATTAGGGAATTGAAAATTTAAACAATGAGATACCACTGCACATCTACTGGAATGGCTGAAATTCAAAACATTGACAACGCCCTTACTGGCAAGGATGTGGAGCAACAGGAACTCTCATTTATTGCTGGTAAGAATGCAAAAACGGCACAGCCACTTTGGAAGACCATTTAGCGGTTTCTTTTTTTTTTTTTTTAACATCTTTATTGGAGTATAATTGCTTTACAATGGTGTGTTAATTTCTGCTTTATAACAAAGTGAATCAGTTATACATATACATATGTCCCCATATCTCTTCCCTCTTGCATCTCCCTCCCTCCCACCCTCCCTATCCCACCCCTCTAGGTGGTCACAAAGCACCGAGCTGATCTCCCTGTGCTATGCGGCTGCTTCCCACTAGCTATCTATTTTACGTTTGGTAGTGTATATATGTCCATGCCATTCTCTCACTTCGTCACAGCTTACCCTTCCCCCTCCCCATATTCTCAAGTCCATTCTCTAGTAGGTCTGTGTCTTTATTCCCATCTTACCACTAGGTTCTTCATGACCTTTTTTTCTTTTTTTTTTCTTAGATTCCATATATGTGTTAGCATACCGTATTTGTTTTTCTCTTTCTGTCTTACTTCACTCTGTATGACAGACTCTAACTCCATTTCTTACAATGCTAAACATGGTCGTATCTTACCATCTAGCAATAATGCTCCCAGGCGTTTACCCAAATAAATTGAAAACTTCTGTCTACAGAAAAATCTGTACTCAAATGCTCATAGCAGTTTTTTTTTCATAACTGCCAAAATCTGGAAGCAACCAAGATGTCCTTCAAAAGAGGAATGGATAAACAAATTGTGGTCTATCCAGACAATGGAATATTATTCAGTGATAAAAAGAAAGGAGCTATCAAGCCACAAAAAGACATGAAGGAAACTTAAATGCATATTGCTGAGTGAAAGGAGTCAGTCTGAAAAGGCTACATAGAGTATGGCTCCAACTATATGACATTCTGGAAAAGGCAAAACTATAGAGACAGAAACAAACAACAAAAAACAATGGTTGCTAGTAGTTTGGGGAGAGGGAATGAATAGGTGTAGCCCAGGGGATTTTTAGGGCAGTGAAGCCATTGTATATGATACTGTAATGCTAGATACATGACATTACACATTTGTCAAAACCTATAGAACCCATAGACAAAGAGTGAACCCTTTGTAAACTATGGACTTTAGTTAATATAATGTATTATATTGACTCATTAATTGTAAAAAGTGTGCCACACTAATGAAAGATATTAATAATATGGGAACCTGTGAGCAAGGGAGAGCGAGAAAGAGGGTTCATGAGAACACTGTGTTATCTGCTCAATTTTCTGTAAACCAAAAACTTCTCTAAAAAATAAAGCCTAGTATTTTAGAAAAAATATAGCTTCAATATTCAGAAATAAAAATTTCCACATTTAAGGAAAAATGGATAAATCAACCAAGATACTGAGAAATTCTAACATACCTCTCATGATAATTGATAAATTATGCAGACAAAAATTCAGTAAGTATATCCAAGATTTGACCCACATAATTAACACTTGTTTTGTGGGACATATTTCAAACTTTACATTCAACAATGGAAGAATTCACATTCTTTTCAAACACTGAGACATTTATAAAGATTTGCCTCATAGTAGTCCATAAACAAGTCTCAAGAAATTTCAAACTACTGGCATCATTAGGATCATATTAAGTTGGAAATCAATAATCAAAATATATCTACAAAGGCCCATGTGTTCGGAAATGTGAAAGCATATTTCTAAATAACTTTTAGGTCAAAGAAAAAATAAAAATGGACGTTATAAAATAACAAAAATTACACATGTCAAAATTTGTGGGAGCAACTAAAGCATCACTTAGAAGATAAATTATGGCAGTAAATGTTTATGTTATAAAAGATAAAAGGCTGAAAATTAAAGACCTCAGTATCCAACCTAGGAAACATTTTAAAAGGAGAAAACTGTAGAAGGAAGGAAAGAGTAAAATAATAAAGATAAGGACAGAAGTTACTGAATTGAGAAAAATGTTAACATAGGGGAATGACAAAGTCAAGTTAGTATTTTTGGAAAGACTAATAAAATAGACAACCCCCAGGCAATATAGATCAAGAAAAAAAGTGACAGAAACAATAGAAGAAATGGAGGAAGGATACAGATATTTAAAAGCTCATGAGAGAAAACTATAAACATCTTTTTGCTAATAAAATTGAAAGCATATGAAATGGACAAATGTCCATCAACAGATGAATGGATAAAGATGTGACACATATATACAATGGAATACTACTCAGCCATAAAAAAACAATGAAATAATGTCATTTTCAGCAACATGGATGGATTTAGAGATTATCATACTAAGTGAAGTCAGAAAGAGAAAGACAAACATCATATGATATTACTTATATGTGGAATCTAAAAAGATGATATAAATGAACTTATTTATGAAACATAAACAGACTCACAGACATAGAGAACAGACCTGTGGTTGCCAAGGAGGAGGGTAGGTGGGAGAGGGAGGGATTGGGAGTTTGGGATTAGCAGATTCAGACTATTATATATAGAGTGGATAAACAACAAGGTTCTACCGTATAGCACAGGGAACTATAGTCAACATCCTGTGATAAACTGTAATGGAAAAGAATATAAAAAAGAATGTATATATATGTGTAACTCAATCACTTTGCTGTGCAGCAGAAATTAACACAACATTGTAAATCAACTACACTTCAATAAAAAAATTTTAAAATACATGTTTTTATTATTATATTTTGCATATATGTTAGATATATTATTTAGTTTGTATTATATTTTTAAAGAATATATGTGCTAATTCAAAAGTAGTGCTTTAAATCTACCTTTCTCTAAATAAAGATAATCTAATACATCTGTTAGCTCCAAGACTCTCCCCAAGGCAGATTCCAGTATTAGAAGTATGAGAAAGGATTCATGTGAAGAATTTACTATACAAAGGGCCTTGAAACTGAAACTATGCCATAATCGGAACCACTGTACCATGTTAATAACATGATCTTACACATACGTACATACTAGCTTCCATGGGATGATTCCCCAGGAACACTGCTTACTTTGACTTCAATGTAGTTTAACTCACCAATGAGTTTAACAGTCAAGATTATTTAGTGAGGTCCTTACCATACCCCAATTAAAATACATGTTAGTCTACTAAAATTACTAAAACCAGTACCACACATGAGTATTTCTGAGCTCTGTATCCAGAATTAGAATTGCTGAGCCAAAGGAAATGTAAGTTTTCAACTTGAATAGGTTTTGTCAAACTGCTCTCTGAAGTGTTTTTACCAATTTAAACTATCACTGAAATGGATGAAAGTTGCTATTTCCTCATGTCTTGAAAACAGTTTGTCACTCTGACAAGCATGAAATATTTGTTTATTTTTATTTGCCTTTCCAGATTTTCAGTAACTATATTTTTATATGCTTACTATCTATACACTGTGTGCATGTATGTGCACATGCACACACACACACAGTCACTTCTCATTATTTTTGGTAGTTACAACAAAGACACTGCAAACACTGAATTATCAAATACCGAACCATTCATTCTTACCAAGGAAAACACAGGGTTAGGTTCCTGTGAGCCCCTGGTCACAAGATTTTCATCACCAATCAATACATAACTTTGCATTGTATATGTTCCTGTTTAAAGATATGTTATTGAATATATTGTTTATTCATTAACATTGAACTGGCAGCCAACAACACTATATCTCATGCCTGAGATATCAAAAGGACCACACAGCCTTCGTGCACTTAGGAACACTTAGGAACACTAGACAGCACTTCAGACTGTGCTTGGAACCATTTTAAAAATGAAATCATGAATGAAAAGCACAAAAAATGCAAAAAGCATGGCATTAAGTAGATATAAAGGGATACTTCCTGACAGTACGAGAACTGAAACAAGAAGGCAAAGCATCACCTTGTTGGACTTTAGCTGGAAACATGTGCCTTGGGCAATTCAAATTTTTTGTTGCTCTGCATCTGTCCTTGAATGACCATGAAAGTACTGTGAGTACTGATTTGGGGGCTTACAAATAAATTTTAGCAGGTAGGCAAATTTACAAATATAAAATCATGAATAATGATATAAATGCTATAATTATAAATTTGATCAACTGCCAACTTTGCTATGCTGCTGTTTGTATTTTCTTAATTTGTATAAAAAATTTAATTTTTTTTTACAAAAGGATGCTGGGACTTCCCTGGTGGTGCAGTGGTTAAGAATCGCCTGCCAGCGCAGGGGACACGAGTTCATTCCCTGATCCAGGAAGATCCCACATGCTGCAGAGCAACTAAGCCCGTGCGCTCTACTACTGAGCCTTCGCTTTACAGCCTGTGCACCACAACTGCTGAAGCCTGGTTGCTCTAGTGCCTGCATGCCGCAACTACTGAGCCCATGTGCTGCAACTACTGAAGCCTGCATGCCTAGAGCCTGTGCTCTGCAACAAGAGAAGCCACTGCAATGAGAAGCCCACACACTGCAACGAAGAGTAGCCCCTGCTCACCACAACTAGAGAAAGCCCGTGTGCAGCAATGAAGACCCAATGCTGCCAAAAACAATAATTAAAAAAATTTTAAATACAATAAAATAAAAAAGGATGCTGGATTTTTACTGGGATTGCACTGAATTGAAGGATCGATTTAGGGATAATCGACACCTTAACAATATTGAATCTTCTGACCTATGAACAGAGTATCTCTCCTATTGGGTTCTACTTTAATTTCACTCAGCAGTATTTTCTAGTTTTCATTATACATATCTTAAAGTATCTTTTGAAAGATGTATCTCTATGTGGTAGTTTTTGATGTTACTGTAAATGGGATTATTTTTCAATTTGAATTTCATATTGTTCATTGGTAGTATATAAACATAGAATTAACTTTTGTACATTGATCTTGTGTCTTGCAACTTAATAAACTCACTTATCAGTTCTAGTAGCTTTTTTTGTAGATTCCACTGCATTTCTAAATCAAGTCATGTCTGTGAACAAGGACATATTTACTTGTTCCTTCCCAATATAGATGACGTTTACTTCTTTTTCTTACCTTGTTGCACTGGCTAGAACCTCCAAAATACAATACTGAATAGAAGTGGTAAGAACAGACAGACATAATTGTATTGGTCCTGATCATTAGAGGGAAGCGTTCAGTCTTTCACCACAAAGTATGATATTGGCTGTATGTTTCTTGTTTTTTTTCTATCAAATCTGACTATCTTTCTTTAGAGAGATTAAGTTTAATCCATTAACAATTATTGTGATCATTGATATATTTGGATTAATTTCTCCTATTTTGTGCTGTGTCTTCTGTGTATCATCTTCCTCTCCCTTTTTTTTTTTTGTTTTTTTGTTTTTTTTGTCCTTTCATATCTTCTCTTAGGTTGATAAAATTATCTTTGTTCCCCTTTTCCTTCTCTAATGGTTTGGAAGCTATAGATTGCATTTCTCTTATTTTGGTAATTACTTTTAACATAAATATTAAACTATATATTATCTAACAAAGTCTAAAGTAACCCAGTATCCTCATCCTTCCAAACAAGGCAGTGATTTTGTGTGCATCAACCATTATATTTCATCCCTTTCATCCTCCTTGCATTTACCATGTAAACTTTTATTCCCAACTTGCTTTTAAACAAAATGTTACCTTAAATTAATTTGATTTACCAATATATTTTTATCTGCTTATTTGCTCATTACTGTTTCTTGCATCCCATTTCTTTATTCTGGGTTTCTCATTTTTCTTAGTGAAGTACAGCCTGTAGTAGTTCTCTCATCAGAATTTGTGATGAGATGCATTTTGGGAAAAAATGTGGGGCCTTTCAATCCATCTTCTATTTCAATTAGCATTTCTCTAATATTTTTTCTCTCTTCATTTCTCTGTTCGTCTTTCTAAGTAAATTCTTCAGTACTATTTTCAAATTCAGTAATTCTCTTTGGTTGGCACCAATCTAGAGTTTATTCAATTTATTCAGTTTTTACTCTCAATTATTATATATTTTTTATTTCTAGGTGTTTTAAATTAGTTTCATCCATTTGTCCTTGATCCATTGAGGCCAGTTTTTATTTCACAAAACTTTTATGTTTGTTATTCCTTCCTTTATCTCTGAATAACTTACATATATTTATTTTACAGTTATTTTGGGGATTGTTCAATTATTTTTATTTTTTCAATAATTAATGCTCCTTATTCTTGATTTATTGACTAGCTTTCTTAGAGCTGGTTTTATGTACTTCCTTTGTTATTTTCATTTATAGGGTAGCATTTTCTCATTCTCTCTTCATTCACTCCCTTATTTCTAGTGGTTTTGCTGTGCCTCCACCAGGCTCCTGGGACTTCTACTTGAGAACAGGTCTTATGTCAGCAGCTGAGGGCTTTCACTTTGGAGTGATATCGCAGGTTTAGCCATTGAATCAGCAGCTGTCCTGGCATAGATTCTGTCTCCATTGCCTTCTCTGTTTCCTCTAGACACTACAGCTGCATAGCTTTACTTGAATTATTCTTTTAAACAAACAAACAAAAATCTTCCTGTAAACTGTCAGTGTTAAATTAAATATATAGAAGCTGTAGCCCAGTCATTCTCCTTTCATGGGTGAGAAGCCCCACCCTTGCCCCTGGTATTACTCAGTGAGACTGAATGCCATCCATTTGCACATGGGATTCTCTTGGTCTTGTCTACACAATGGAAACCCAAATTCAGGCCGACTCTAGGCATTTCTGGATTTAGAATCCAGCAGGCTTATCACTTCAGCCCCATTTATGGCTGGATGCTTCCATTTTGATTTTTGTCTACAGAGATATTTAGCTTGTTTTGGAGCATGGAATGTGTCTGAGGTGTGATTGTGTGTGTGTGTGTGTGTGTGTGTGTGTGCTTAAATGTATCATCATTGTGAAGCAGTTTAAAACATGAACTCATACCACCATCTTGAAAAGGAGTGTAGAGCAGTGTTTCTCAGTCTTTTATAGGCTCTGCTCTGTGTTGATATTTATAAAAACATTTTGTATACTGTTTGTGTACATAAAACTTTTTACACTATTTGAAATTTCAAAACACTATAAGTAAAACTTCATGACTGCCTTGACAGGGACGTTGAATTCTTCCCATAGATTTTTTTTTTTTTTAACATCTTTATTGGAGTATAATTGCTTTACAACAGTGTGTTAGTTTCTGCTTTATAACAAAGTGAATCAGATATACATATACATATATCCCCATATCCCCTCCCTCTAATCACATATGCTGTCACCACTACTCCGCCTCACTTCCTATTTCTACCACTCTCCCAGTTTAAAATCAATGCCCTGAAAGGAAATACACAGCTCTAATAAGATCAGCTTCAGAAAACTTAGAGAACAGAAATGTTAATAAGCAGGGAGAGTGTGTGACTAGTGGCAGACAAGGTTGCCTGGAAAAATCAACTTAATTTGCATATACACAAGGAGTGCCCTTCTCCCAGAAACCAGAGGAGGCAGCTGACAGACCTCCACAATCTGAACCAAGTCTCGCTCACCCTGATCAGTTTGTCCTCAAATTCTAACCATGGGAATAAACACCGCTTTTGGCAAAAACATTTGTTTTATTTCACAAACAACTTCATGACAATATCCACAGAAATCAAAATAAAAGAACATCAAAATCCCAGGAGGCAAATAGATAAAGAATAAGAACAGGCTGTTCTCATAGAGGAAATACAAATTCACCAAACATACACACACGTGTTACCCTTTATATTAATCTAAGACATAAAAATAATGTACTATTTTATATCTAGGAACATTTTTAAAAGAAATAACTCTCAAGTTTAAGGTTACTATTAAACTGGTATGTTCGTACTTCCTGCTACGTTGGAAACTGGCACAATTCTTTGGAAAAGCAATATGTATTGAGAGCTATAAAAATGGGTATTTTCTTTTAGCCAGTAATCCAACTCCTATGAATTTATCTTAAGGAAGCATCAAAAGAAAAACACCTATATCCATGATGATGGTCACGCAGTATTATTTACAGTGCTATAACTAAATGTTCAAGAGGACAAAACGGGCAGTGAGTTGCCCCAATATTTTTGAACAGCTTTATTGGGGAATAAATGATGTACAATAAAGTGTACATAAAGTGTACAATTTAATACGTTTTGACATATGTATACATCCATGAACCACCACCGCAGTCAAGATAGTGACCATGTTCACCCCGCAGTGTTTTTAAATGAGCAGAAGGCATTTAGGGCCAGATGCTAAATGACGCTACCCCAGCAATCACCCCTTACCCCAGGCCTTAGCCGACCACCCAGGGAGGGGAATGGGAAGGGGCCACTGGGAGCCACTGTTCATAGTGAGGAGGTTTACTATCTCCTGTCTCCATAATGGCGCTCCCCCCATTTGCCAAGAATTGGGACTCCAAAGAATAACTCATAGAGATTGAAGGTACCTGTATGCAAGAGGAGACTGCCATCTACCCACCGACTGGATAGTTTCCAAGTCATGGTATCTGCAGACCCACTTTGGGGTCAGCATCATGGCCGGAGATTTCCAAGAGTGGGAACATGCTGCAGCAGCTCATACCACAGTGAGAAGGGATCGGGGTATAATGTGCTTGTAAAAGATGACCTCCTACCCCACAGTCTCCTGTGGCCCCTGGAGGGTGTGGAAGAGAAAATGACTCCATGTGAAGGAGCTGAGGGGTAGGGAGAGGCAGGAACTGTGGTGCCCAGTGGCCAAGTGAGGGGATGCCCTACTGAGACAGGAGGTTGTGAGCCAATGGCATGGCTTGAAAGGGATGCCACTGTTCCTTTCTAAGAGGGTGACAGAGGGACCAGAGTGAAGAACATACACTCAGAAAAATCACATGACACACAGAAACCATGTCAGCAGAGCCCCAGCAGCCAATCAAAGTAACCAGTACAAAGATCAGGGCTGCTGCCCCTCACCGGCAGGTCAGAGTATAGTACAACTTACCCCCTCTTCCCAAGACCCTCCTCCTCACCCAACACCCCTGGCAGGAAAGAAGGAGTGAAAAAACAAAACATATCTCCTCCAGACCACAGATTCTGAAGGTCACGATCTAGCCAGAGAGGGAAGGGAGAAGAGATGAGAGTGGGTTTCAAATTGAACAAGACAGAATTTTTTAATAATGAGAAATGACTCTAAAGCTGTGGGATTGTCCCAAGATGTTACTGAAGGACAGGAAAGGGAAGTGGTGATTGGAAGAGAACGAGAAAGCTTTAAATCCTGTACCTCACTGAATATAGAGAATTCACTATACCTGATATAATCATAAAACTAAGAGGACAGAAAAAGTATACTATTAACTCAATACATTATACAACCAACAAATGTATAAGTATGAAGAACTATGTAGAAAAATGCAATTTGTTTATATACTATTATCCCAAGTAATAATGACAATAATTAAAAACAGAACAAAACATATAATATTTATATAAAACAAGTATATGCACAAAATCTTGAAGGGAATAAGAAAATGATTATTCTGTTAATATGGTAAGATTATAGTTTTTAAATTAGTGTTTTTACATTTCTTTTATGATAGGAAAAAGTGAGGAAATAAATTACCCACCATCCTGCCTTACTAGTTCAGAAAAGTCTATTCATTTTCCATGTTCTTTTCTCTTTGATGATTTGCGAAACAGTTTTGAGCACTAACCTGCCAAGTGTGAGACTATGCCAGACGTTGTGGGCACAGCTCAGAGCAGGGCTGGCGGGCTCACCGCCCTCACCTGAGTGCAGCTGCAAGGATGCCAGGTGCTGAGGGCTGTGCTAGGTAAGGGCAGCTGCACGGAGCCCAGGAGGACAGCTGGGGGCCCTCACGACTTCCAAGAGTAAGTGTTAAGTATGCTGAGACAGAAGGAATGCGTGGAACGTGGCCAGGGGAAGCACTTGAGGGAAGAAGGCAAAGAACAGAGCATATAAAATGGCCCCAGAGACGTGGCAGAAGTTCTCTAGAAAAACAGAGTGGAGTTTGAGAGGGCTGGAGCTGCAGGTGAGCAGTGACACAGAAAGGGAAGCAGGGTCAGGCCTCATACATTTTGGTGAGAAGTGTGGATTTTTAAGATAAAAGGACACGTAGATATACACACATTCATAATGCTTAGATAGTTGAATTTCTTAATTTCTATGAAATTCTTGATTCCCTATTTCTTTCTTTTTTTTTTTTTAAAGGAATTCCTTTATTTTTATTATTTATTTATTTATTTATTTTTGGCTGTGTTGGGTCTCCGTTTCTCTGCGAGGGCTTTCTCTAGTTGCGGCAAGCGGGGGCCGCTCTTCATCGCGGTGCGCGGGCCTCTCACTGTCGCGGCCTCTCTTGTTGCGGAGCACAGGCTCCAGACGCGCAGGCTCAATAGCAGTGGCTCACGGGCCTAGTTGCTCCGCGGCATGTGGGATCTTCCCAGACCAGGGCTCGAACCCGCGTCCCCTGCATTGGCAGGCAGACTCTCAACCACTGCACCACCAGAGAAGCCCCCTTGATTCCCTATTTCTATGAAATAGGATACATGTAACTTTCTAGCCTTCTATAGTACTTTCAATTCTCCATGTTTAGATTCTTGGAGTTTGCACCATTCTGGGACACAAAGCAAGCATTTGGAAGATGCAGGCTTTTATTGGGAGGTCTCTTGGCAGGCAGTGGGTCCATGTGTTCCATCCACAGCATTCTGTTCTCTCGGCACCTCCATGAGGGCTGACCTTCCTTGGCGTTATTCTCAGAGGTCACAGGCATGATGTCCCCGCACACTGAAGGCTGGCACACAAACCTGGAGTATTTTTAGCCATTAATTCAGTCACTGGTTTCAGCTGACCTCCATCTACCTAGAGAGACTATTCAGGGCCAACTGGAGGGCTGGGTTTCTATAAGTTTCTCACACAAGAGAAAGTTGAAATAAAAGGTATGAAGAGAATTTTGTTGTTGACAGGTGAGTGTTTCAAGTGTGGGCCTCGCAATGAACTATTCACTTATGGTTTATGAGGCAATGGTGAGACAGCTTGAAAGAAGCACATCTCTGAGACATGACAATTCAGTCCCAAAGACCATTAACCAAGGGTCAGCTCATCAAACACACCTGCAGAAATGGAACAGAGCAGGCCTCTGTGCAATCCTGTGTATCAGAGCGATGGCTACAGTATTCTATTTAATCTAGCACCAGTACAAATTGGAAACCTAAAAGAGTTCACTCTCCACAGCCACAGGCTTCAAAGTATCTTCTTGTCTCCACTAAATAGCTCAAGGAGACAGAACCTGGAGGACATGTTTTCAGAGTGAAATTTTTTCCTTCAATTTTGCTTAAATTTGAATATACTTTTTGTAGGAAAAATGAAGTTATTAAGTAATCATTTTTGCAACAATGAAAAAAGTTTCCATTTTAATTATGGCTATTTGTTATGTAGCTTAAATACAATTAGAAAGCTACTAATGAATTTAGATGATTCATCCCCTATTTCTGTTACAGTCACTTTTTTCTGTGTCTTTTTTTTACTTACAAAAGTGGCACGTGTTTGTGGTGAGTTATATATGTCTATTGTAAATGTGTTTATATGCATATGTATAAGTCCATATATACACGTGTGCCTATATACATATATGTGTGGGTATGTGTGTATATATCTACATATACACACATACCCACACATATATACTTTATAAAAGATTATAAAATGAAAAATGAAAGTCCATTCCCCCAACCTCCCATCATCAGCTCCACTCTCCAGAAGCAATCACTGAAAAATCTGTGTTTGTGTCTCTGGACAGGATGTTAGGATGGGGCTCTTCCTGCCTCAGTTTCATCTGAGGTACCAATGAAATAGACACCAGACCCACCATGAGTCTGTCTCCTCCCAGGAAACCCAGAAGGGAGGAGGGCTGACGGTTTTGGCAACCCACCTTTCCCAACACCAGATCCAGGCTCAGGGAGGTAAGAACATTTAAAGGTAGTCAGAATCCTTTAATGGTCACAAAGTATTGTTGCTTTGTTTTTTCACTATGTTGAAACTACTCTTGCAACTTAAAGTATTGTGGGACTACCTATAACCTAAAGTGAGCAGAATAACGAGGGACCTGACAGCATTTTTATCCAGAGGCAATGAAGATGGAGACAAAAAATTAAGTTACTGGAGCCATGCCACCTCCCATGCAATTATAAATTTTCTACAGCCTTGTTACTCTCAGTGTGGTCCAAGGATCAACAGCATTGGCATCACCTGGGAGCTTGTTGGAAATGCAGAACCTGAGGTTTACCCCAGACCTACTGAATCAGATCTTCATTTTAACAAGATCCCAATGATTCATAAACACCTTAAAGTGTAAGAAGTGGAATCTACAACATCTTTTTAGTGGTTAACAAGTACGCCATTGTATGATTGTGCCACAGGGCTAGAGTTTAATTATTTGACTCTAGTGTTAGGAGAGTTTATCCATCTAGATTGCCAGGAGCCATTTCCTAGAATCCTTGTTAGAGCCAATCTCATTGGCCTTGGATAACAGAAATAATTCTTTCTGAGTGAAGCTGTGGGAAAACCAAAGTCTGGACCTAAGGCTACACTGGAGAGGTGTCTCACAGATGGCTGTTCCCAGAATGGCTTAAAAAACTGTTTACTATGTTATGGTAACAGATGCTTTCAAACAAAGAGAACAGGAAGCTGGTGCCTTCTCTGTCTGCCATTCAGCAGGGCTGAATGCCTTCCATTAAGTTCGCCTGCAAACTTTGCTGAAGAGCCCAGCAAGCAGCAATGAAAATTACAGAGCGGTTCCCAGGCACTTTAGTGGGTAATCAGCTGAAATTGAGTCATTTTCCATATTCTTTGCTGATAATGCAAATAGACCTTTAAAGCAAATGGCTCCAAGTTACCACACATCCTACAAGCTGAGAAGGCCCATGTGGTCCACACAGATGCTTCCGCTGCACCCCAAGCCCTGCCACAGAACGATTGGTTCCCACGGCTATCAACGGCAGGCTCCACCAGGCTGCCTGTGTGTTAACAAATGGCCAGGCTGAATTAGAGGGTTACAGGCCCAGGGCCAATTATCTGATAAATTAACTATCAGGAAGTAAGAGCAGCTCCAGGAAAAAGGCTGGATCTTTCAAAATCTCTATGATTTTCTTCACACCAGGCTCAACTTTCCCTTGAAAGGTTCTCCCTTGTGCTGTCCAGAAGAAAAGGACTCTAGGTCTAAACTGGCTTTTAGATGTCCCGAGATTATCAACCAGAGCAGAAGGAAGTTGTAGGGATTATTGACTGCAGAAACGTTGTTTCATCTCAGATTTTCTTGGCTCAGAATGGGGTATTTGGGAAAAACGTCACTTTGGTTGTTGCTTAGAGGCCAAGAGGAGGAGCAATGGTAAGGAAGACAGCACTGGATTCAAATGCCAACCTACCACGTCCTAGCTCTGTGACCCTGATGGTGGCTCACACTCTGACCCTTAACCCCTATGAAATAGGACAGCAATATCCTTACCGGTAAGATATCATACCCTGTATCACCTGGAACATGATAGGTATTTGATAAATGCTTTCTTCCCTCCTTCAAAAGTGATCCAAACCTCACACTTTTCCTTCTCTCTTCACTCACACCCTAAACATCAGAGATGAATGTGAAGGTCAATAAAGAACAATTCTAGAAACTTATTACAGCTAAACTCTAAATTCTAGGTATTATTTACCAACAATAAATTTGTATTTAAATATTTATTTCTATTAAACAACTCAATTTCAGTAGCAAAAAGGGTTTTTTTCTACCCTAAAGAACTCACTCTCCATTTTTATTTGTTTCTAGTAAATACTTCTGTGGCTGCAAATTTTGCATGGAATGTCACTTTAAAGTGCCACATATCCCAGCTCTTACTAGGCAGTGATCTCAGTGTTATTCATTTTTTACATGTTATAAGTTTATAATTTACTTTTTACCCAAAAAATAAAAGATGTTTAAAAATTTCAAGGTAGACTCTTTTCTGCTCCCCCTTTCCCAATTATTTTATTTATTGTTATTTTATTTATCATTTTTGTTTATTTTTCAATTGAGTTATTAAATTGTTTTATTTATGATTTGGCAACCTATTTTTCATTGATTTTATGTATTCTTTTAAAAGCACAAATCTGATCGTGTCTCTGGCTTCAGCGGCTCCTCACTATCCTCAGGATGAAATCTAGGCTCCTCGTGGGGCTTCCTGTGAAGCTCTCATGATATCAGCCTGTTCGCTCCTCCAGCGTCCTGGCTCTCTATTCCTGCTGCCTCTCCCCAGTCTCACCTCCATCCTGCTCCACCCTCCCACCCTCCCACCATCTCTTCTAATCCCAACTGCACACTCTTCAGCCACACAGAATTCCATTTAGTTTTGTGAAGATGCCATGCTTGCTCCTGCTTTAGGAACTTAACATGGACTGTTTTCTCTGCGGGAAACGTTTTCTCATTTCTACTCCATTGACTGAACAGCTCCTGTTCATCCTCCAGATCTGAGGATGTGTGTCAGTCTCTCCAGAAAGCTCTCAGTGAGGTTAAGGAGCCCCTGCTAGTCTCCACATAGCACCCAGGCCACCTCTCCATCACACAAAACACCCATTGCCTGTCTATTTCTTGGTCAAGAATTGTGACCAACTTAAGAGCAAAGATCGTGTCTTGTCAACCCTGATGTAGAGTTCCTTCTCCCTAGCCCATTCAAAGTTCCTGGTGCTCAGTGAGTATGGTTGAATATTTACCTATTCAACAAATGTATGCATATAACTAGGAAAAAAAGAAAATAACGGAAAGAAAAACTATACACACACACGCACACACACACACACAATTTCAGCTGTTATGTATTAAGAACTTACTGCTTTCTAGGCACTGTAATAAGTACATTACTTATGCTATTTGTTCATATCATGGTGTTACAGTGGTTATCTCTGAAGGAGATTTGAGGAGATAATTTTATTCTTTAAACTTTAAAAATTTTCCCGATTTACAAATATTCTTCATAGAGATCAGGGAAAATAGTTATTTAAAGCTGTTCTTTGCCTACAGAGGTCTTAAAATATATACAAGTATAAAATGCATACAGATTATGGCCATTCTCTGAAAACTGGCCTTGTGGAGAAGGCACTAAGCCAGTGGCCCCTCTTTAATTCTCCCAGAGCTTCAAACTGTGGTAAGTTCCAAAGGCACCTGTTGGCTCTGTACATGTAGCACCTATTTGTTTCTCAAACCTGTAAGTGAAATAGTGCCCACAAACACAGCTGCTGCTGCTTTGGGTAATGCCCATCCGTAATCTGTGAAGCTGGGTGACACTCATCCTTCTGCATGCTATAGCATCACCAATGGAAAATAGTAAAACTTAAGTGAACAGCATCCAGGCCATTGGAAAAGATTCCTGGGCCTGTTCACCTCTATTAAGTCCTAACCCATCCTATGATACCATATAAAAATATCTAGCACATTAACATTCCCAGTTTATGCTCACAATTCCCAGAACCCTCATTCTGAGCCTTCGGTTAATGCACAATTGTTTGAACAATAAAAACTGATTTTTTTAGTTCACAATAGAGCTTTGTGTGAGCAAATGTGTGTGCTTTTCATTCGGACATAAATAGCCCCACTTGGTTATGAATGAAATCAGCGTTTATTGTACTAATAATTCACAAACATGAATTAAACATACCTAAAGTTAAACAAGCTTCAACCCCAATGTTTCTCTCCCTTTTCTCATCCTCTGTCCCAAAGGATATTTAGAAATAAATTCTGGATTCATAAGAAATAAGGGTGAGCAATATGTTTATATCTGTTGTAACCTATAAACATGAATAAAGACTGCTTAGACATTAAATCTTTATTCCTCTGCCTGTATATTGATTGCATATCATACTCAATACCTTTTCCTTATGGGAAGTTATGGGAAAAGTAATGCAGTATCTGGTACATTTGTTTTCTTTCATGAGAATTTCAACCATTTAGATAATAAAGGTCCCATTCCAGCTGTGATACTTATTATAACTAATCTTTGCAGTTGGTAATGATAATGCCTACCACTTATCAGGTTATTTCTCTGTGCCGGGTGTGCTCATCCTCACAGCAGCTCCATCAGACACTAACAGTCTCTATTCTAAGTTGCTATTCTAAGGAAGCACAACCAAAGTCTTAACTAGGTGCTGTTCCATGTACACGGTCCAGCTACTACATGGAGAAGCCTGGGCTAGAACCCAGCCCTTTGTCTTTTAACAAAACAATGAGAGAGAGCAGAACCACAAAAATTATCCCCAACATTATTGCATTATTTTTCATAAGGAACACAAGGAATCTACCAGACTTCTTTCTATTTCTATTTGTCTTATGCTCCAAGGCTAACTCCCTTTCAGGTAGTGTTGAGTGCTCAAGAAAAAGCTGCTTTAGGCCAAGAATCCCCACATCCCACATAAAGCAGGGTGATGGGGAACTGGAATAGGAGGAGGTCTCAGTGTGGACCCCGAGGTAGCAAATTGGAGAAATTCAAAGATCGGGTTCAGGCATAAAGTTCAGGGTTCCAGGCATAAAGGTCAAATAGAGACCACCACCACAGTCTCCCATTCCCCTAACACAGACCTCTTGAAATCACAAAGCACTGACATGTTGTCATGACGGGCTGTACTTCAGAAAAGCGCAAAGTACAAGAAGTTTGTGTCCCGTAAGTTTCTCCTCATGTCTTCATCAGAGATGAACTCGGCCTCCAAAGGAACAGACAGCATTGAGCCATGACCAGACACTGAGGTGTTTCTGGTACAGCATATGACTCTCCAATCAAGTGGGACTAAAAATAGCAATTAAGTCCAGTAAGTTAACACCAAACACAAGTTTCTAATGCACAGATCACTCGATAATATAGACCCTGCTTTGGTATCCAAAGCTAAAGGCGGGGTAAGGAGAACTGGAATAGTACTCTTTCTTCTCAAGCCCTTGCTTTTCCACACCTAAAGTAGAAGGAGACAGCTGCACTCCCTTCAACTCAGGGGGTGGGAAGACAAGTACAGCTGACAGGGTTCCATGTAAGTCCTTAGCTCATTAAAGGGGAGGAAATTTTTTTCACCCAAGATCATGGTAATTATCACAATCTGAGAGGGAAGAATTGCTGAATAAGGGGGCCAGGCACATGTTGCCCAAAGCAGAGACTGGGGGGAAACGGGGGTGTCACCAAATAACTGGGGCCAGAAGTTGCGATGGGGTCCTATGGAGTCAATCATCTAAGAATGAAGGTTGAAGAGTCTGGAAGTCAACAGAGAATCTGGATCACTCTCGGAAGCAGGGGTTACTCTGAGACTCCTAAACACCAGCAACTAGACAGAGCAAAGAGAAGAGGCAAAAAGAGAGGGCTCATGGAATCAATGCTGGAAAGGCTCAGGAACTGTCATCATGATGAGTGACACTTACTGTGCATTTACTTCATGCCAGTCTTGGGTTAAGTGTTCTAAAAGTATCATCTTATTTAATCATTACAAACCCTATAAGGGGAAGCTCACCACAGAGCCCATACGTTGAACCATTCTACAGCTACCTAAAAACTTCATGCCTCCCTGAGCTCAGGACGTATCCTTCTTAAATGGTAGTTCTCAGACTGTTCTGAACAAGGGAAATGACTAATCCTAGATCCTCCTTTAGCTGTTATGGCAAATAATTTTACAGATGCCAGCACTCTAATTGTCATGTGTGAAAATAATCAATGCCAGCTGCTAGCTAGAGGAATGCAAAATCTCCATGGAGTAGATGAAAGCCCCTACTGAATCTAACTAGAAGTAAGTTCAAGAAAATCTTTTTGGTCTTTAAAAACAAGGCCATATCAGGAAGCATGGGAAAGGTGGACTCGAGATCCAAGAAGAGTATTTGTTGCAACATCCTCAAAATAATCTCACCTTCCAGTTTGGGGACACACTGGAAAAATGACATTCATGTTCATATGTTCTTAGTAATCTAATCAACTATATTACAAAGTTTTAATCAGTCAGGTATCTTTTTTCTTCACTATCTTCTCTCACTTTTCAGTATTCACCCTTTTTCTCTATCCCCTTTTCCCTTACAATCTCCCACCATCCACAAACTTGTTCTCCAACATTCCCAAGAGTCCAAGAAAGTATTCAGGATGCTAGGTTGCATTTGAGCTCTTTCAAAATAAAACTCCTCTAAGCCACTGTCTTAGAGTAGATTTCCTAGAAGCAGAGCCTGAGAGAAGGATTCCTGTAGATGTGGTTTATTGGGGGAGGCCTTTACAATGGGCAATGAGAGAAGCAGGATGAGGTAGAGAAAGGAGCTAAGCAAGTGTGTGATCTCAGCAGGAGTCTGGCTTCAGCCTGACCCCATGGAGAGGTCTGGAACACAAATCGCACCACAGAGCCAGTCCCCACTCGGGATAAGGGGACCAGCCTTCTGTCCCCCATGGCAGTCAGTTCTTGGCTGCGTGCTAAGAGGCAGGGCACAGGAGGGCATTGGCTCCCAGGTAGGCAGGCTATATCTGGCCTGGGGCAATTCTCCCAAGGAAGGGACAGTTCTTGCTTGACTGCTTTTCATTTTCATAGTTGTTACAATTCTGTACTTTGTTCTCAGATGTGGTTTCATATTTTCTATCACCCAATTTGGGCTGTTAAAAGGGAATGAAAAATCTTGCTTCAATGGCTCAAGAACATAGCATTTCTCAGTAATCTGCCAAACTATTTACTTGGGTTATTTTTTTTAATCTCTATTTTAAAAAATTGCATAGAGCCAACAAATCTGTCCTGACTCGAAGAATTGCAAAACACATAAAAGTCTCTTTGTAATTCCTTTTGCATTTTGTATTATGTCCGTCCCCTCTCAAGATGTAATTTGTTCTGCCTCCTCTAAGTGTGACACCAAAATAAATGAGGTCTATTTCTGGAGATGGCAGAGAGATGGTAGCCATTAAATCTGAAGCTTTACCTTTCCTTATTTGCAATACGAATGAAGTCAATTATCCTCTAGCTCCTATATGGCACAGGCTTCAAGTGTAGAGGATGAAGGGAGTGGGGAATATTTCAATGTTGATTACGAGTCAAGAAGGACAGGACAATGAGTTACCTGAGTCCAACAAAATATCCCAAGAAATACAGATTTATGTGGCAAGAGACTTATTTGAATGTTTGGTTTAGGAAGCAAAGTTTAAATATCAAGTTAGATAGTTTTGACTTTTGAACTAATTCAGCATGTAGCACCCAACAAAGTAGTGTGGGTCAGAATATTGGCTTTGAAGTCTGAAGGTTGTGGGATCCAATCCTAGCCTTTCCACTGTGTGATCTTGGGCAAGCTACTCAATCTCTAAAACTTATTCCTTATCTGGAAAAAGGTGATAATAATACATACTTCTCAGGGTTAATTCAAGAATTAAGTGAGAAAGTATATCTATGGAACTTTGCAAAATGCTAAATCTATTTGTTGCTTTCGTTGCAAATAACAGTAAATCTTTTATGTGAGTTCTATTAGTCAGGATTCTCCAGAAAAACAGAACCAATGGGAGATATGTGCATAGATAGATAGATAGATAGATAGATAGATAGATAGATAGATAGATAGATAGATAGAATTTATTATGAGGAACTGGCTCATGCAATTATGGAGGCTGAAAAATTCCACAATCTGCTGTCTACATGTTGGAGATCCAGGAAAGCTGGTGGTATAATTCAGCCTAAGTCTGAAGGCCTGAGAACGAGGGGAGTCAACGGTGTAAGTTCCAGTCCAAGGGCAGGAGAAGATGAGATATCTCAGCTTAAGCAATGAGGTAACAAAAAAAGGGGGCAAATTCCTCTTTCTCCCACCCTTTGTTCTGTTCAGGCCCTTAACGAATTGGATAATGCCCACCCACATTGGGGAGGGCAATATATTTTATTGAGTCCACTGATTCAAATGCTAATCTCATCCAGAAATACCCTCACAGACACATCTAGAAATGATGTTTAATCTGGGCACACCATGGCCAGTCAAGTAGACACATAAAATTAACCATCACATAGGTTAAGGATTAAAAGTGGAGATTTAATATTAGACTACAGAAGTGGCTCATAAAACCCAAGAGGAGGAATATAATCAGGCCTTAGTAAGAGACTAGAACCAGTGTGTTACTTCAGGTTCCAAGAAGCAGATGCCAACGTGGGATTAGTTGTATAAGAGTTTAATGGAGGAAATGGCCATAAGAGGAGTAGGGGAGGGAGCTGGAGAAGACAGGAAAGGGCCTTTGGACCATGATCCACCTCTGACGCTTGTGAAAGAGATGGGGAGGAAGCAGGGTTGGGCAGGAAGAGGCTTGGACTGCAGTGGAGCTCTGAGAACATCTTGGGCAGGCTGAGTCTTCAGATGAAAGTCTCCAGGTTGATGAGTCTTGTGTCTTGTAGGAATAAGCCTGCATTTCAGTCCTGCTGTGCATGGTCACTGTCGGGGACCAGCCCATGGGAAGGAGGCTTTGGAGCGTGTTGGTGGATTCAGAGGGCCAACGGCTGGAGCCATTAGGCAATTTTGCTTCCCACACCAGGATATCAGGGGAACATGTTTTCATGGCCACCACAATCATGATTCAAAGGTTTTGGGGAAGACTGAGAGCCTTCCTTCTCTCTGTAAGGCTCTTTCTGCCTTTTCTGTGTTTTGTTCTTCCTTTTTTCTCCACACTGGCTGCTTCTGCTCTTCCATGCCACACACAAAGCAGGAAACACCCCTCAGCTCCCAGGCTTCCATTGAATGGGCCCAGATAGCCAAAAAAAGCCACCTCTCCTCTGTGTTTCAATTCCCCATTTCATGGAAGGGGAAGCTAATTGGCCAAACTTGGATCATTCCCATCCCTGAAATAATCAGCTGTGTCCTGAGAGAGAAAGGCCATATTAATTATCATGAGGATGGAGGCAGGGCGGGAGGAGTAACTTCCAGGAAAGTGGGGATGGGGTAGACTAGTACTAACAAACAACTCAGTAAAATATTGAACATACTTCTCAGCGTAAACAGTGTGACATTATGGCGTTGCTGACTAGCTTAAGCTCTGACTCTGAGAGCAGTCAACTGCCCTAACAGAGGATCCAGATTCTCACGGTGGCCAGCTAAAAAGATACCAAAAACACCACACTCTCAGGAGACTACTGTACATACTTCAGCAATCCAAATAACAATCAATACCTGAGGCTCTGTTAATTAGAAAAATGAACATCAGAATTGATGTTTTTATTACGAAAATAGTGACTTGCTAATTAGCATGATAAATGTTAGAAATGGGCTTTTATTGGTAAAAATTAAAAGTATTTAAAATATATGGATTTGTTACCTCAACAAAGGCAACAAAAACAAAAATAAACAAGAGGGACTACATCAAACTAAAAACCTTCTGCACAGCAAAGGAAACCATCAACAAAATGAAAAGGCAAGCTACTGAATGGGAGAAAATGTTTGCAAATCATATATGTGATAAGGGGTTAATATCCAAAATATATAAAGAACTCATACAACCCAATAGCAAAAAAAAAAAAAAAAGAAATTCTGATTTTAAAAATGGGGCGGTGATCTGAATAGACATTTTTTGCAATAATATATGGATAGTCAACAGGTACATGAAAAGATGCTAAAAACACAAATTATCAGGAAAATGCAAATTAAAACCACAATGAGATATTACCTCACACCTGTTAGAATGGCTATCATCAAATTACAAGAACTTACAAGTGTTGGTGAGGATGTGGAGAAAAGGGAACCCTGAACACTGTTGGTGGGAATGTAAGTTGGTGCAGCCACTATGGAAAACAGTATGGAGGTTCCTCAAAAAACTAAAAATAGAACTACCAAACAATCCAGGAATTTCACTTCTGAGTATTTATCTGAAGAAAACAAAAACACTAACTGGAAAAGATTTATGCAACCCCATATTCATTGAAGCACTATTTACAATAACCAAGACCTAGAAACAACTTAATTGTCTACTGGTGGATGAATGGTTAAAGAAGTTGTGGTGTATATATATATATATATATATATATTTACATATGGTATGCAATATTACTCAGCCATAAAAAAGAAGGAAATCTTGCTATTTGTGATAACATGGATAGACGTTGAGGGCATTATGTTAAATGAAATAAGTCAGATAGAAAATGACAAATACCATATGATATCACTTACATGTGGAATCTAAAAAAAGCAAAAAAGCCAAGCTCATAGATACAGAGAACAGACTGGTTGTTGCCAGAGGCTGGAGGTGAGCAAAATAGGTAAAGGGAGTCAAAAGGTACAAACTTCCAGTTATAAAATAGATAAGTCACGGGGATATAATGTACAGCATGGCGACTATAGTTAATAATACTGTATTGCATATTTGAAAGTGGTTAAGAGAGTAGATCTTAAAAGTTCTCCTCACAAGAAAATAAATTCTGTAACTATGTGTGGTGATGAGTGTTAACTAGACTTACTGTGGTGATCATTTCACAATATATACAAATATTGGATCATTATGTTGTACACTTGAAACTAATATAATGTATGTCAATTATACCTCAATAAGAATACTAAAAATTAAATAAAATATATGGATTTGTTGAAATGCTTTAGAGACACATACCTTTATTGCTTGAACAGGGTATAAGAATCTAGTTATGCTATCACCTACACCCTTAAAATGGTACCTGAGTTTTGATCCCTAAATGGTCTTGTGTCCAGCCATTTGGGGAGGTGCTGTGGTCTGAATGTTTGTGTCCCCCCAAAATTCACACATTGACATCCTAATGCCTAATGTGATGGTATTAGGAATTGGGGCCTTTAAGAGGTACTTAGATCATGACTAGGATTAGTGTTCTTATAAAAGAGATACCACAGGGCTCACTTACCCCTTCCACCATGTGAGGACACAACAAGAAGTCAGCAGACTGCAACCCGGAAGAGAGCTCTCACCAGACCTCGACCGTACTGGCACCCTGACCTCGGACTTGCAGCCTCCAGAACTGTGAAAAATAAATTTCCACTGTTATGACCACCCAGTCTGTGGTCTTTTGTTACAGCAGCCTGAATGGGCTAAGACTGGAGGATTCTGGTTTTCTGGGAGATCCAGGACTTTATTGACCTACAGAACAGGAGGACAACTAGTCGGTGAGTGCCAGCTAATATATGTTTGTTTCATAAATAACTGTACATGTGGCAGGGTGTGGTCTCACTTCCATATTTTATGGAAGTTATGCTGTGGACAAGTTGCAAGCCCTCACCCACCTCACACCTCTTTGGCATCAACTGCAGTTATTACTCTAAAAAGAACCTCAGGGTTGGAGTGTGACTAGATTGGTTCAGATCAGGCTGCAATGGTAACGAGAAGGCCATCCAATCACTGACTCCTCTGTGAAGCTCTCAAAGCCCTTCTGGAATTGAGCTTGGCTTCTCTGAATATAAACACACTCTCCTTGGTGAGGTCAGGTTTTTGTTTTTGTTTTTATTTTTTACATGCATGACTCATCTCCCAAGATTGTACTAGATGGGAACAGGGGAACATACCTTGGCAGCCCTCCCCGCATGCCCTGCCCATAATATATGTTCACCAAGAATTCTTGAATAGATGAATGAATGGCTGAAAGAATGGGCAACATCATTCCACCCTCCTGTGTGCAGTCTTGTCACCTCTAGACCACAGACTTTTTCTGGTTGTTTGCCCCTCTCCAATCTAAAGCTGACCTTGCTTTCCCCGCCTTCCCTCTTCCACAGGCTCTCTTCTGACCTGGGTTGAGCATCACACCCCCTTCATATTTCAGCAGAACCGCCAGAGCTAGTGCTTCACAAAGAACAATCTGTGACCTTTCAAAGCCTGACAGGTAACAGCATAATAATAACAGTGAACCTCCAGAGTCCTGCAAACTTCTTCCTAACTATTGTGACATTGTATTAGGGCAGTGGCAGCAACATAAAAAAGAAAAGGAAGCTGTGTAGTGCGTGACCTGATTACATGATCATGGAGGTGACGGCATCACCTCCCTTTCTCTGTAGGTTCAGCACTGAGCTTTGTTCCACTTAGTATGATACTAAAAGCACACTAACTTTTCCATCATTCACTACCAGTTTGTAGCTCCTCTAGGTCCTTGATTCTCTTATTCCTGAGATTGCATGTTTTTTGATGCATGCTATTAGCATCACTACAGAGGATCTAAAAGCCAAAGTGAACAAATGAAAGGAGAAAGTTTTCTTAAGGCAATTTGGCCACTTAAAGTACTAATAGCTCAGTTGAAAAGTTGATCAAGGCAATAACTGAGCCTTTAGAGTAAGCTAGACTGAGAGCTGATGATAAGGAATGGACTTTCAATCACCTCTATTGGGCCTGCCTCCCACCACAGGAAATAATCCAGAGCTGTCTGTAGAGACCCCCAAAATGTCTACTTTCACAAGGTCCAGTGTGATGGCAGTGAGGAAAGAAGACACAAAGTGAATCTACTATTTTCTAACTTTGACATTGTTCAGATGTCAAATATATTTCAGTATCTTTTTAGCTATAAAAATGGGGATCAGAATAACTCATCTAATTAATGCATGGGGCTGTTATAAAATAGTCATACACATAAACATCTTTGTAAATTGTACTTATAGGACTGTACTAATAAGGAATTATTGTTAGAATTATTTTTCTCAATGACAACTACCATCAGCATGTGAATCAACCTCTGCGTCCATATAGCTTTCTAAGCAGTGGCAACTGGGTTGTTTAAAAATATATGAAAAAGACCCTTATCCATGTCATCCATCCAGGAAAGAAAGTCTATTTAAACATCAGGCTAACTGAAAGCTTTATTTCTAAGATTATGTTTGAAAGCATAAACTAGTGAAGGAAAACAACTTTGCTTCAAAACAGGGGTGATCTCCAGGGCCCCCATAGGTTTTCATCCTTCCCTAACCTTATCTAATCTTCCCTTTCTCAGGCCAGAAATAAACAACATCTATTGTTTGTAAAACAAACAAACAAAATACCAATGGTTCTCAGATTTGCGCCTGCTATTTTAAGTGTGCACTTGCAGCTGTATCCTATCCTGAGCAGTACAGATCCCACACATGCAGGAAAAAAGTTGAAACCTTTAATTTTCCCCTGAATTATTTCTCCCCTAAATTGACCTGTTGAAGTAACTAACCCCCATTGTGATTACGTTTGGAGATGGGAACTTTGGGAGGCAATTAGGTTTAGATGGGGGCCCTCATGATGGGATTAGTGTCCTTATATGAAGAAACATCAGAGTTTGCCTCCCGCCCTGACCCCCTGCTAGGTGAGGACACAGTGAGAGAAGACAGCCATATGCAAGCTAGAAAGATGGCCCTGGGAGGAACTTCAAGATGGCGGAAGGGTAAGATGCGGAGATCACCTTCCTCCCCACAAATACATCTACATGTGGAACAACTCCTACAGAACACCTACTGAACGCTGGCAGAAGACCTCAGACCTCGCAAAAGGCAAGAAACTCCCACGTACCTGGGTAGGGCAAAAGAAAAAAGAAAAAACAGAGACAAAGGAATAGGGACGGGACCTGCACCAGTGGGAGGGAGCCGTGAAGAAGGAAAGGTTTCCACACACTAGGAAGCCCCTTCGCGGGCGGAGACTGCGGGTGGTGGAGGGGGGAGCTTCGGAGCCACGGAGGAGAGCGCAGCCACAGGGGTGCGGAGGGCAAAGCAGAGAAATTCCCGCACAGAGGCTCGGCGCCGAGCAGCACTCACCAGCCCGAGAGGCTTGTCTGCTCACCCGCCGGGGTGGGCGGGGCTGGGAGCTGAGGCTTCGGTTGGATCGCAGGGAGAGGACTGGGGTTGGCGGCGTGTACATAGCCTGAAGGGGCTAGTGCGCCACAGCTAGCCGGGAGGGAGTCCGGGAAAAAGTCTGGAGCTGCTGAAGAGTCGAGACTTTTCCTTGCCTCTGTTTCCTGGTGCGCGAGGAGAGGGGATTCAGAGCGCCGCTTAAAGGAGCTCCAGAGACGGGCACGAGCCGCGACCAACAGCGCGGACCCCAGAGACGGGCATGAGACGCTAAGGCTGCTGCCGCTGCCACCAAGAAGCCTGTGTGCAAGCACAGGTCACTCTCCACACCGCCCCTCCTGGGAGCCTGTGCAGCCCGCCACTACCAGGGTCCCGTGATCCAGGGACAACTTCCCCGGGAGAACACACGGCGCGCCTCAGGCTGCTGCAACGTCACTCTGGCCTCTGCTGCCGCAGGCTCGCCCTGCACTCCGTACCCACCCCCACCCCTGGCCTCAGTGAGCCAGAGCCCCCGAAACAGCTGCTCCTTTAACCCCATCCTGTCTGAGCGGAAAACAGACACCCTCAGGCAACCTACACGCAGAGGCGGGTCCAAATCCAAAGCTGAACCGCGGGAGCTGTGTGAACAAAGAAGAGAAAGGGAAATTTCTCCCAGCAGCCTCAGGAGCAGCGGATTAAATCTCCACAATCAAGTTGATATACCCAGCATCTGTTGAATACCTGAATAGACAACGAATCATCCCAAATTGAGGCGGTGGACTCTGGGAACAACGATATATATATATTTTTACCTTTTTCTCTTTTTGTGAGTGTGTATGTGTATTCTGTGTGTGCTTTTGTCTGTATAGCTTTGTTTTTACCAATTGTCCTAGGGTTCTGTCTATCCATTTTTGTTTGTTTTATTACTTAAAAAATTTTTTTTCTTCATAATTATTTTTTATTTTAATCACTTTATTTTCTTTTATTTTACTTTATTTTATTGTATTTTATTTTATCTTCTTCTTTCTTTCTTTCTTTTCTCCCTTTTATTCTGAGCCATGTGGAGGACAGGCCCTTGGTGCTCCAGCCAGGCATGAGGGCTGTGCCACTGAGGTAGGAGAGCCAAGTTCAGGACACTGATCCACAAGAGACCTCCCTGCTCCACGTAATATCAAATGGAGAAAATCTTCCAGAGATCTCCATCTCAACGCCAAGACCCAGCTCCACTCAACAACCAGCAAGCTACAGTGCAGGACACCCTATGCCAAACAACTAGCAAGACAGGAACACAACCCCATCCATTAGCACAGAGGCTGCCTAAAATCATAACAAGGCCACAGACACCCCAAAACACACCACCAGACGTGGACCTGCCCACCAGAAAGACAAGATCCAGGCTCATCCACCAGAACACAGGCACTAGTTCCCTCCACCAGGAAGCCTACATAACCCACTGAACCAAACTTAGCCACTGGGGACAGACACCAAAAACAACAGGAACTAACAACCTGCAGCCTGTGTAAAGGAGACCCCAAACACAGTAAGTTAAGCAAAATGAGAAGACAGAAAAACACACAGAAGATGAAGGAGCAAGGCAAAAACCCACCAGACCTAACAAATGAAGAGGAAATAGGCAGTCTACCTGAAAAAGAATTCAGAATAATGATAGTAAAGAGACAATATCTTGGAAATAGAATGGAGAAAATACAAGAAACGTTTAACAAGGACCTAGAAGAACTAAAGAGCAAACAAACAGAGATGAACTACACAATAAATGAAATTTAAAATTCTCTAGAAGGGATCAATAGCAGAATAACTGAGGCAGAAGAATGGATAAGTGACCTGGAAGATAAAATAGTGGAAATAACTACTGCAGGGCAGAATAAAGAAAAAAGAATGAAAAGAATTGAGGACAGTCTCAGAGACCTCTGGGACAACATTAAACGCACCAACATTCAAATTATAGGGGTCCCAGAAGAAGAAGAGAAAAAGAAAGGGACTGAGAAAATATTTGAAGACATTATAGTTGAAAACTTCCCTAATATGGGAAAGGAAATAGTTAATCAAGTCCAGGATGCACAGAGTGTCCCATACAGAATAAAACCAAGGAGAAACATGCCAAGACTCATTTAAAAAAACTATCAATTTTAAATAAAAAGAAAAAATATTAGAAGCAGCAAGGGAAAAAAACAAATAATATACAAGGGAATCCCCATAAGGTTAACAGCTGATCTCTCAGCAGAAAGTCTGCAACCCAGAAGGGAGTGGCAGAACATATTTAAAGTGATGAAAGAGAAAAACCTACAACCAAGATTACTCTACCCAGCAATGACCTCCTACAGAGTCAACAGAGAAGTTAAAACCTTTACAGACAAGCAAAAGTTAAGAGAATTCAGAACCACCAAACCAGTTTTACAAAAAATGCTAAAGGAACTTCTCTAGGCAGGAAACACAAGAGAAGGAAAAGACTTACCATAACAAACCCAAAACAATTAAGAAAATGGTAATAGGAACATACATATCGATAATTACCTTAAATGTAAATGGATTAAATGTTCCCACCAAAAGACACAGACTGGCTGAATGGATACAAAAACAAGACCCATGTATATGCTGTCTAAAAGAGACCCACTTCAAACCTAGGGACACATACAGACTGAAAGTGAGGGGATGGAAAAAGATATTCCATGCAAATGGAAATCAAAAGAAAGCTAGAGTAGCAATTCTCATATCAGACACAATAGACTTTAAAACAAAGACTATTACAAGAGACAAAGAAGGACAGTACATAATGATCAAGGGATCAATCCAAGAAGAAGATATAACAATTGTAAATATTTATGCACTCAACATAGGAGCACCTCAATACATAAGGCAAATATTAACAGCCATAAAAGGGGAAATCGACAATAACACAATCATAGTAGGGGACTTTAACACCCCACTTTCACCAATGGAAAGATCATCCAAAATGAAAATAAATAAGGAAACACAAGCTTTCAATGATACATTAAACAAGATGGACTTAATTGATATTTATAGGACAGTCCATCCAAAAACAACAGAATACACATTCTTCTCAAGTGCTCATGGCACATTCTCCAGGATAGATCATATCTTGGGTCACAAATCAAGCCTTGGTAAATTTAAGAAAATAGAAATCGTATCAAGTATCTTTTCCAACCACAATGCTATGAGACTAGATATCAACTACAGGAAAAAATCTGCAAAAAATACAAACACATGGAGGCTAAACAATGCGCTACTAAATAACCAAGAGATCACCAAGGAAATCAACAAATATCTAGACACAAATGACAATGAAAACACGACGACCCAAAAACTATGGGATGCAGCAAAAGCAGTTCTAAGAAGGAAGTTTATAGCAATACAATCCTACCTCAAGAAACAAGAAACATCTCAAATAAACAACCTATCCTTACACCTAAAGCAATCAGAGAAAGAAGAACAAACACCCCGCCAAAGTTAGCGGGAGGAAAGTAATCATAAAGATCAGATCAGAAATAAATGAAAAAGAGGGCTTCCCTGGTGGCACAGTGGTTGAGAGTCTGCCTGCCAATGCAGGGGACACGGGTTCGAGCCCTGGTCTGGGAAGATCCCACATGCCGCGGAGCAACTAAGCCCGTGAGCCACAACTACTGAGCCTGCGCATCTGGAGCCTGCGCTCTGCAACATGAGAGGCCGCAAAAGTGAGAGACCCGCGCACCGTGATGAAGAGTGAACCCCCCCGCTCTCTGCAACTGGAGAAAGCCCTCGCACAGAAACGAAGACCCAACACGGCCAAAAATAAATAAATAAATAAATAAATAATTATTTTTTTTTAAAAAAAGAAATAAATGAAAAAGAAAAGAAGAAAATAGCAGAGATCAATAAAACTAAAAGCTGATTCTTTGAGAAGAGAATCAAAATTGATAAACCATTAGCCAGACTCATCAAGAAAAAAAGGGAGAAGACTCAAATCAATAAAATTAGAAATGAAAAAGGAGAAGTAACAAGTGACACTGCAGAAATACAAACTATCATGAGAGATTACTACAAGCAACTATATGCCAATAAAATGGACAACCTGGAAGAAATGGACAAATTCTTAGAACAGCACAACCTTCTGAGTCAACCAGGAAGAAATAGGAAATATAAACAGACCAATCACAGCACTGAAATTGAAACTGTGATTAAAAATCTGCCAACAAACAAAAGCCCAGGACCAGATGGCTTCACAGGCGAATTCTATCAAACATTTAGAGAAGAGCTAACACCTATCCTTCTCAAACTCTTCCAAAATATAGCAGAGGGAGGAACATTCCCAAACTCATTCTACGAGGCCACCATCACTCTGATACCAAAACTAGACAAAGATGTCACAAAGAAAGAAAACTACAGGCCAATATCACTGATGAACATAGATGCAAAAATCCTCAACAAAATACTAGCAAACAGAATCCAACAGCACATTAAAAGGATCATAGACTATGATCAAGTGGGGTTTATCCCAGGAATGCAAGGATTCTTCAATATACGCAAATCAATCGACGTGCTACACCAAATTAACAAATTGAAGGAGAAAAACCATATGATCATCTCAATAGATGCAGAGAATGCTTTCAACAAAATTCAACACCCATTTATGATAAAAACCCTCCAGAAAGTAGGCATAGAGGGAACTTTCCTCAACATAATAAAGGCCATATATGACAAACCCACAGCCAACATTGTCCTCAATGGTGAAAAGCTGAAACCATTTCCACTAATATCAGGAAGAAGACAAGGTCGCCCACTCTCACCACTATTATTCAACATAGTATCAGAAGTTTTAGACACAGCAATCAGAGAAGTAAAAGAAATAAAAGGAATCCAAATTGGAAAAGAAGAAGTAAAGCTGTCACTGTTTGCAGATGACATGATTCTATACATAGAGAATCCTAAAGATGCTACCAGAAAACTACTAGAGCTAATCAATGAATTTGGTAAAGTAGCAGGATACAAAATTAATGCACAGAAATCTCTTGCATTCCTATACACTGATGATGAAAAATCTGTAAGTGAAATTAAGAAAACACTCCCGTTTACCACTGCAACAAAAAGAATAAAATACCTAGGAATAAACCTACCTAAGGAGACAAAAGACCTGTATGCAGAAAATTATAAGACACAGATGAAAGAAATTAAAGATGATACAAAGAGATGGAGAGATATACCATGTTCTTGGATTGGAAGAATCAACATTGTGAAAATGACTCTACTACCCAAAGCAATCTACAAATTCAATGCAATCCCTATCAAACTACCACTGGCATTTTTCACAGAACTAGAACAAAAAAATTTCACAATTTGCATGGAAACCAAAAAGACCCCAAATAGCCAAAGCAATCTTGAGAAAGAAAAACGGAGCTGGAGGAATCAGGCTCCCTGACTTCAGACTATATTACAAAGCTACAGTAATCAAGACAGTATGGTACTGGCACAAAAACAGAAATATAGATCAATGGAACAGGATAGAAAGCCCAGAGATAAACCCATGCACATATTGTCACTTTATCTTTGATAAAGGAGGCAAGAGTATACAGTGGAGAAAAGACAGCCTCTTCAATAAGTGGTGCTGGGAAACCTGGACAGCTACATGTAAAAGAATGAAATTAGAACACTCCCTAACACCATACACAAAAATAAACTCAAAATGGATTAAAGACCTAATTGTAAGGCCAGACACGTTCAAACTCTTAGAGGGAAACATAGGCAGAACACTCTATGACATAAATCACAGCAAGATCTTTTTTGACCCACCTCCTGGAGAAATGGAAATAAAAACAAAAATAAACAAATGGGACCTAATGAAACTTAAAAGCTTTTGCACAGCAAAGGAAACCATAAACAAGACGAAAAGACAACCCTCAGAATGGGAGAAAATATTTGCAAATGAGGCAACTGACAAAGGATTAATCTCCAAACACTCGTGCAGCTCAATATCAAAGAAACAAACAACCCAATCCAAAATTGGGCTGAAGATCTAAATAGACATTTCTCCAAAGAAGACATACAGATGACCAAGAGGCACATGAAAAGCTGCTCAACATCACTAATAGTTAGAGAAATGCAAATCAAAACTAAAATGAGGTGTCACCTCACAATGGTTAGAATGGGTATCATCAGAAAATCTACAAACAACAAATGCTTGAGAGGGCGTGGAGAAAAGGGAACCCTCTTGCACTGTTGGTGGGAATGTAAATTGATACAGCCACTATGGAGAACAGTATGGAGGTTCCTTAAAAAACTAAAAATAGAACTACCATACGACCCAGCAATCCCACTACTGGCCATATACCCTGAGAAAACCATAATTCAAAAAGAGTCATGTACCAAAATGTTCATTGCAGCTCTATTTACAATAGCCAGGACATGGAAGCAACCTAAGTGTCCATCAACAGATGAATGGATAAAGAAGATGCGGCACATATATACAATGGAATATTACTCAGCCATTAAATAGGAACGAAACTGAGTTATTTGTAGTGAGGTGGATGGAGTTAGAGTCTGTCATACAGAGTGAAGTAAGTCAGAAAGAGAAAAACAAATACCGTATGCTAACACATATATATGGAATCTAAAAAAAAAAAAAAAAAAAAGAAAATGGCCAGAAGAACCTAGGGGCAAGACGGGAATAAAGATGCAGACCTACTAGAGAATGGATTTGAAGATATGGGGAGGGGGAAGTGTAAGCTGGGAAAAAGTGAGAGAGTGGCATGGACATATATACACTACCAAACGTAAAATAGGTAGCTAGTGGGAAGCAGCCGCATAGCACAGGGAGATCAGCTCGGTGCTTTGTGTCCACCTAGATGGGTGGGATAGGGAGGGTGGGAGGGAGGGAGATGCAAGAGGGAAGAGATATGGGGACATATGTATATGTATAACTGATTCACTTTGTTATAAAGCAGACACTGACACACCATTGTAAAGCAATTACACACTAATAAAGATGTTGAAAAAAAAAAGAAAGATGGCCCTCACCAAGACCCAAATCTGGTGACACCTTGATTTTGAACTTCCCAGCCTCCAAAACTGTGAGAAATAAATTTCTATTGTGTAAGCCACCTGGTCTATGGTATTTTGTTACAGCAGCCCAAGCTAAGACATCCCCAAACAGTAAATGAACAGATGAATCTTATTATGAAAGTTAAAATATATATGAAAAATGTATCTGAATCGAAGGAAAATTTGGGGTGAGTGTGAATCACTCTGCTTTCAGCCTGGGAAGCAAACCAGAGTATGAAAAAATAGCCCTCAGAATGGCCTGTGCACACTCCTGTCTGACTGCATAAGCCAAATGAAAGCATTATAATAAGATAAGAAATGGAATTTAAGTACACTAAAATCTTCCTTAGGATCCAACATCCAGTAAACATCTATTACTCCTTCTTCATGTGTAGTAGTCAGGATGACTTAGGTTTATGTAGCAATAACAAATAAGCCCCAAATGTCCATGGTATATAATAATTTTTATTTCCACATACACTACCTGTCCGTAGAGGATAAACTGGGGGCTCTGCTCTGTGTCCTCCCTCTAGAATCCAAGCCAGCAGTCTCTGTCTAGACAGTGCCCACTGCTATGAAAGAAGGAAAAAGAAAACACGGTAGATGATACATTGTCTCTGAACTTCCACCTAGAAGTAGCACATGTCATTTCTACTCACATCTAATTACACAAAGCAAGTCATATGGCTACACTTAATTCAAGGGGAAAAGGAAGGCAATTCTACCATGTTCCCAGATGGAGAACTGAACAGCTTAATTGCTACTACATAGTGATTAGAGGTGAAGAGAGTATCAAGAGAAGTGTTTTTAATCTTTATTCTTACTACATATAGATCCCTACCAGTCAAAACAATTTGCCTCCTAGAGTTTGTAAAATTCTGAGATTCCAGACTTTTGGGGACTTCAAGGGTCATATTTTACTTTAATTGTCAAATGACAATAGATCCACCTCTTAGAAGTCTCTACCCCAGATATCCCCTTACATCCCCCTGGTTGGTGGTTTCCAGTCACCTGGCTCTTGGGAAATCCCATAAGACTCTCATCTGACTTTTCGGCAAAAACTCCACAGCCCAGAAGAGAGTAAAACAATATATTTAGGGTGAGGAAAGGGGAAAAACTACAATCAAGAATACTCTACCCAGCAAGGCTATCATTCGGATTTGCAGGAGAGATAAAGAGTTCTATGGACAAACAAAAGCAAAAAGAGTTCAGCACCACAAAACTGTTTTACTAGAAATATTAAAGGGACTATTCTAAGTGGAAAAGAAAAGGCCACCACTAGAAATATGAAAATTATGAAAGGAAAAATCTCATTGGTAAAGGCAAATATACAGTAAAGATGATGCAGCCAAACAAGTTCTAACAGGGACGTTTATAGCAATACAAGCCTACCTCAGGAAACAAAAATAAAAATAAACAATTTAACCTTACACCTAAAGGAACTAGAAAAAGAAGAACAAAACAACTCCAAAGTTAGTAGAAGTAAAGAAATCATAGAAGATCATGGTAGAAATAAATGAAATAGAGACTAAACAGATAATAGAAAAGATCAATGAAACTAAAAGATTTTTCTTTGAGAAGATAAACAAAATCGAAAAGGCTTTAGCCAGACTTATCAAGGAAAAAAATACGAAGGGCCCAAATCAATAAAATCAGAAATGAAACAAAAGAAGTTACAACTGACATGACAGAAATACAAAGGACCATAAGAGATTACTTATGTATAATACACCAATAAAATGAACAATCTAGAAGAAATGGACAAATTCCTAGAAATGTATAATCTCCCAAAACTGAAACAGGAAGAAACAGAAAATATGAACAGGCTGGTTACCAGTAATGAAATTGAATCAATAATCAAAAAAACCTAACAAACAAAAGTCCAGGACCAGATGGCTTCACAGGTGAATGCTACCAAACATTTAGTGAAGAGTTAACACCTATCCTTATCAAACTATTCCAAAAAATTGCAGGAAAAGGAACACTTCTGAACTCATTCTATGAGACCAGCACCACCCTGATACAAAGATATCTTTGTCTTTGAATCAGACAAATATATCACAAAAGAGAAAATTACAGGCCAATATCACTGATGAACATAGGTGCAAAAATCCTCAACCATATATTAGCAAACCAAATTCAACAATATATTGAAAGGATCATACACCATGATCAAGTGGGATTTACTCCAGAGATGCATGAATGGTTTAATATCCACAAGTCAATGTGATACACCACATTAACAATTGACGAATAAAAATCATATGATCATCCCAACAGAGGGAGAAAAACCTTTTGACAAAACTCAACATCCGTTTATGATAAAAATTCTCAACAAAGTGGAAATAAAGGGAATGTACTTCAAAATAGTAAAGGCCATATATTACATGCCCACAGCTAAGATCATACTCAACAGTGAAAAGCTGAAAGCATTTCCTCTAAGATCAGGACCAAGACAAGGATGCCCACTTTGGGCACTTTTATTCAACATGGTATTGGAAGTCCTAGCCACAGTAATGAGAGAAGAAAAAGAAATAAAAGGAATCCAAATTGGAAAGGAAAAAGCAAAATTGTCACTGTTTGCAGACAAAATTCCATATCCATTCATGACAAAAAATTCTCGGCAAAATCTATAGGTAACATCATACTTAACGGAGAAAGACTGAATGCTTTCCTTCTAGCTGGGGCAAGACAGAGTTGTCCATTCTCAATACTCCTATTCAGTATAGTCCTAGCCCATGCAGTAGGAAAGAAAAAGAAATAAAAGTCATACAGAATGGGAAAGAAGTTCATAGACAACATGTATGTCTTTGTAGAAAATCCCAAATAATCTACAGAAAAAGCTCCTGGAACTAATCTACTAATCTACCCCAACGCTCTAGAACTTATAAGTAAGATTAGTAGGGATGCAAATCAACATACAACAGTCAATCATATTTCATTTGCCAGTTGTGAACATTTGGTATTTGGTGTACTTTTCAAATACCATTTATAATAGCACATAGAAAAATGAAGCACTTAGATAGAAATCTAACAAAATACATGCAAAATCTATATCCTGAGAACACTGGTGAAAGACACCAATGAAAGAAATCAAAGATCTAAATAAACGGAAAGATCTACCATGTTTATGTATTAAAAGAGTCAATACTGTTAAGATGTCAGTTCTACCTAGTTGATTCAAGGAAATATCCATCAAGAAGATTTCTTATAGATGTCAACAAGTCAATTCTAAAATTTATAGAAAGGCAAAAAAAATCCAAAAAAAAATTGGAGTAGCCAAAACAATTCTTAAAATGAAGAACAAAGTTAAAGGATTCACACTGATCAATCTCAAGACATTATAAAGCTATAGTAACAAGATAGTGTAGTACTAACAAAAGGATAGATACATAAAATAGAAAGACCTGAAATTTAACCAAACTAAAACCTTGAGCTCTGTGGAAGATACTGTTAAGAGAATGAACATACAAGCCATACACTTGGAGAAAATATTTGAAAATCACACATGTGATAAAGAACTGGTATCCAGAATATGTAAAGAACTCTCAAAACATAACAGTAAGAAAATAACTCAATTTTTAAAAAGAATCCACAGTTATCAACCAAAGAAGATATACAGATGTCAAATATGCATATGAAAAGATGCTCACATCATTAGTCATTAAAGGAAAGCAAATTAAAACCACAATAAGCTAAAACTACCTACCTATTAGAAGGACTAAAAATTTTTTTTAATGCTAGTGTCAAGTGTTAGTGAAGATGTGGGGTCGCTGGAACTCTCCTTCATTGCTGATGGGAATGCAAGATCATACAGCCAGTCTGGAAAGAATAGTTTGTTTATCCACTCACCAGTTAAAGGACATTTGGGACATTTCCAGTGTCTGGTGATTATGAATAAAGCTTCTATAAACATTCACGTACAAGTTTTTATGTGAACATGTTTTCATTTCTCTTGCGTAAATAACTAGGAATGGGATACCTGAGTTTGCCAAAACTTACTGAACTATACTCTAAAAAGATTTAATTTTACTGTATGAAATACCTCAATAAACCTGTCTTTAAAAAAAAGCCATGGATTAAGATACGGAGTAACAGCATCTTTGGCTTTACATCTGTTAGGAAACAAGATGAGAAGAGAGGGATTTTTAGCATTGGGGTCAATTCATATATTTATTTATTTTCTTAAAAAAAGGTTTTAATGATAAAGTTTATTTAACCCAATATATCCAAAATAGAGCATTTCAACAAATGGCCAAAAACCTCATGCTTTTTAAAGCAACATCTTCGCAACAATCATTAAATGTTACCCTTCCTAACATTACTTTTTTTTGGGGGGGTAACTATTTTAGAAATAAGCAAGCCACTTTTTTAATCATTATAGTACTGAACCACTTTCTAAATACTGGCTTGCTTTGGAGACTATATAGTTTCTTAGGTATAATTTGTTACTAATCATTATAGATCACAGTTCTTCACAGCCAAAGTAGATGGCTGAGATAAAAGTGAAATTCACTTAAGTATACATGGGTGTTAAGATGATAGATTTAACCTGAAAACATCAACTAGGAAATGTAGTTTCAGTGGAAAATTAAGCATACTGACATGATTTCCTGTGCTGTATTTCTAATATAGGCAAAGAGAGATTTGGAGGGATTTCCTTAAAGACTGGGTACTCTTTAAATAGGTTGTTAAAAAATTATTAAAGAAGACAATTTAGGTGATACAAACTCTACTTAACACTTCATGAAACAGGCAGCCTATTCAGAGAACTGCAAAATGGAACAGAAGGCAGAAAGCTTTTATAGGGTAAAGAATAAAGAATAAGGATGAGGAAAATAGAAAATATCTGATTGGCTGGAGTCACACAGTTAACCTTGTTTGGGGTGAGAAGGGACAAGGAAATAATATAGAGCCCAGAGCTGGCTTGGCATTTTGGAGACTGGCTGACTGGATATACTATAGCACACTATAATATACTATATTATATTTCTGGTCAAGTGGAGTGTTTACAGGGACATGAAAGTTATCTAAGTTTCAGTTGGCTGATGTGGTATCCCTGGGGCAGGAGTGGCTCCATCTTGGGTCTAGAAAGTTATTTCAGCAAGGTAAATGTTTAAACAGTCTTTGCTTTGTGATTTGATCATTTTTAAAGAGCAATTTTCCATTTTGGCTATATGTGAGGACAGGCTATAGCAGAAACTCTGTTTACCCATATAGCTCCTGTGGGTGAATGAGAATACAGACAAACATTCACCCCACCCCACAATGTCCAACTGGGCCATTTCAGAGGGGTCTGGATTTCAAACCCCATTTGCGCCCTCAGCCGGGGGCCCTTGTGGACAGCACAGCTGTATGCTTCAGCTCTTTTGCCACTAAAGAAACAGAAATCTTCAGTTTAGACACAAGAAAGCTGAAAGTCCATAAAATCATGAATAATATGAATGGGTGCCAAATGGCCAAAGATTGTTTTTGGAACCTTCCACCTTCTGGAACCTTGGTTCAACCATCTGGAACCAAGTGATGTTTTGATGCCCCAGACAAATCTTTTTTCAGACAACCAAAAGGAAGCATGATACTACCCACATGAGAGGAATATATAGACCTGATTCCTTCTGAAAAGAGCATTTTGATCTAGATGAGATGAATGTATGGATGATACAGAAAAACTAGAGGAGTCTGAGATACAGATGTTATGTTTGACTTAGATATTTTTCACTCTTCAATAATCTAAATGTTCCATGTTTTCCCTAAAAAAAACCCTTGCAATTTAACTATAGTTCTGTTTGCTTGGGTGAGTTCAGACTGTCCCCTATAAACTAGTGCAATGTCGTTCTCTTAGTAGAAAGAATGTTTTTTCTTTTGCTCAAAGGATCAAAGTGGACAGCTGGTCTCTGGCCAGTCCCCACATAATGATGCTACCTGATTTTAATCAATTTGCAAACACCTAAGGTATCTACTGTGGAAGACAAAGGGCTGATGGAGTTGACCAGTATCTCACTGGTTCTTAAGGAACATCCTAGAGTACATACATACGGTGTACATAGAGTACACCATACCTGGAGAGTTTATAAATACTTGAACCCCTGGCAGAGATTGTGATTCAAATGGTCTAGGGTGGGATACCAGCGCTGGTGTTTTTTTAAAGCTCCCTCAGCTGATTCTAACGTAGCCAGGACTGAGACCCTTAGTCTGGTCCTTTGCTTCCATGTTACCAGACTCCCACACCTGGCGACCTTTGCATTCTGTGAGCTTAGGGCAGAATGGCTCATAAACACTCTTGAAAAATCAGCTGATGGGGATTTCAGCAGCTTCTTCTCTGCACAGAACTCTGAAACTCCAGGACGCAATAATCCCAGCCCATGAGGCAGAGCTTGGAGACATGCCCAGAGAGGACCTTCTAGATCAATGCTCCTGACTTTTTGCTGCACTCTCCTCCAGGATGCCAGCTGCGGTGAAAACCTGCAGCAGGCAATGATGAGGTACCTCTGCCGTGATGGGCAAGGTTAGGTTGTACAGTAAGAAGAGATGCTGGAGAGGGGGGTGCCTCCCCCAGAGTAGCTGTCAGCCTTGCCTGCCCCCACGGGTTGCTCCCTACCCCCCGTCACGGTGGGCCCTCTTCTGAGGGTCTGCTCAGGCCCGGAGCCAGCAGGGGAGCCAGCTGGGCCCTTCCCTCCTCCTATCCGCTCTCCTCCGGGTCCCCACTCCCCCCTCCGCAGGTAAGTGAGGGGGAGGGGAGGGGAGGGCACGCGCGGCCTTGAGGCCCCCAACCCCACCCCGCCCCTGAGGAAATCTTTTGGGTGCCCGAAAGGGGGGCACCAACTCCGACTCGTGGGGCCCTCCTCTGCCCAAGGCGCGCCTCATCGCCTTCCCCTTTTGTCGAAGTGGCTTCTGCCCGCCGCGGCCAGTCTCCCGCCTGCCGGGCCTTCCCAGAGCCGCTGGGCCCGGCCTCCGGCGGCCCGACAGCTCCAGCGTGGACCACCGCCTCGGCGCCTCAGCCTGCCCTAGCTGCCAGCCTTCCGGGCACCGCCTTGGCAGAGCTGGTTTTTAAGTCATGGACTTGGGTTGTACATTACTGCGTGGGGAGTGGGCTCCCGTAAGAGGCAGCGTCCCTGCCCCCTGTTTTCCCACCGGGGACTCTGCACAGAGATTTTGTTTTCTTCTTTTTTCTGGCCTCCGAGGGGCGGGATTGGGGGAGGAGGGGTGGGGCAGCGCAGGGTTGGCGGCACGGTCGGTAGGCCGGTCTGTGTCCACGCTGCACCTTCAAGGGGGTGGGGGGCAGGGGTGGGGCGCCCCGGAAGGAGGCAGGCTGCCCCGCGCTTGCCCGCCTGCGCTGGGGCACCAGCCCACCGCCCCGCCGCCGGGCTGCCTCACCACAGACGCCTGTTGCCCATCCCTGTGGAGCCTCAGTGTTTAGGGCGAGCGAAGCAGGTAGAGACTGTGCCCTGCGCTCGGCCCGACCCCAGAAATGCCAACCCCCCGGCCACCGCCAGATCCACGCCGCCACCCTGCGCTGAGGACTCCGGAGGCCATCGCGGGCTGCCTGTCTGCGGCTGTATTAAGTTGTCTCCGTGTCCCCTCCTCCCTCCACCCCCAGAGTTCCTTCTGTTGTTTTTTCCACCCCTTTCCTTCCCTCCTCCTCCTGCTCCCACTCCTCTCTTGGTTCAGCACGGGTAAAACGGTTACCCCTTCCTCCCCATCTCATGGATCGCCAGCTCATGTCATGTTTCCTTCTCTTTTCTTTTTGGGTCAGGCTGCTTTTTTTCCAAACGTTCCTCCTCTGCCTCCCTTCCCGCTCCTCTCTCCCTCCTCTTCCTTCCTTCATTCTTTCCTTGGAGCACTGAGCACCATTTGGAAGCTTGAGAGAAACCAAAATTAGAGAGAGAGTGTGTGTGGGGAAAAAAAAAAAGAGAAGACATGCTGGAAATATCACAGAAACACCAGCAGATCCATGCAGGCAGGTCAGGTGGTCGATGAAATTTGGATAAAACGCCTTTATAGTTCAAAGCTGATTCCCTGCCTATAATATCAGATCACATATATCTCATAGTCATCATGGTGATGGCCAGTTTGTGTCATCTGTTTTTGTTTTGGAACACCAAGTGAACCATGTGGAATCTGCCGAATTAAGAAGTCCCTGCCCTCTAGCCAATCCTGGCCAATGCCATTTCCACAAATACCTCTTCTTTCATGCACCCACCCACCCACTCAGCCCCTCAGCACCTGCCCCCAGCCATGATTTGCATTAATATTCAAGAAGATTCTGGGAGAAAATAGTAAATAAAGTTACCATTTGCTTTGAACATACACCCACACACACAGAGCCAGTGTTCTCACTTGAGACGAATCACTGTGGAGAGGTGTCTGCAAGCAGGTTATTGATTTTCCAGGGAAAACCTCCACATCTTGCTTCTGCATTTCCAGTATCTCAAACCAAAACTGACCAGGCAATCTCCCTCCAAAGGCTGGGACTCTGTGTACTCAGTGTCTCTCACATTCAACACACACACACACACACACACACACACACACACACACGCTCTCATGTGCCTTAAAGATTTGGCATTTATCATCGTGAAGAACGGTTCTACAAAGTGCAGGAGGTTTTTAATGTCCCTGGCCCACACCCTCCTAAATGCCAGAGGAAGCCCCAGTTGCTGTAATAACCAAAAACACCCTCTCGTGTCTCCCAGTGTCCTCCTGGGGGGTTGTGTCACCCCAGAATGAGAACCATAGCTGGCTCTGTGTTGGGTATTTGCCCTCACTCTTCAGTGCAGTTGTTCTCAATCTTGGGGAGAGTTCAAAACCCCTAATGGCTGAGTGCCACCTCCAGAGATTCTGAGTTAATTGGTCCAAACTGCATCTTAGGCATCAGGAGTTTAAAAACTGCCCCAGCTGAGTCTAATGTGTAGCTGAGGTCAACCTTTCCGGGGCCACGTCCACAGGTCTGGGACTCTCTGCAATGGCAGACCTGGCCAGCATCTCCCGCTTGGGAGGGCAGGCTGGCACACCGTGAGCCAAAGCAGCTGCTCTGAGTCAGGACTAACATTCCACTCTATTCACCAGGCTCCCGACACTGGATCTGACATCCACTTGACTATTCTGTACCCTGACACCTGCCTGCACAGCGATATATGGGTCAGTGAGAAGCTAACTGCTAAATGAAGCAGCCCCCAGCTTGTCCTCTCCAGGAGACACCCTAAAAGGGGAAAGGAAAGCTGTGTATACATTTCTTGGCCCAGAGAAAGAAAAAAAAAAAAGGGATCTCAGGCTTGGGAATAGGATCCTTCAGGCTTCCCCAGGCCTTCTGGGGGGCATGATCACCAAAAATGTGCCAGTAAATGTCTCTAGGTAGACCTGTTTAATTATTGTGGCCTTTAGCTACCTGCCACTGGGTTCTTTAATGAATATCTCCTCCTTTGTGGGTCCTGGGAGACTCCACCGCTCTCTTGTTCTCACTTATTTGGCTGGCTGGAGTTTCTTGGGAAGTTTGGTTAGTAGGGCAACAAAGATAACTATTTGTCTCAGAAAAATTCTGTTTTATTTAAATCTCCCTATTTAAAGGTGCTGTTGTTGCGTTGTTTTAGGAAGTGGACGAGCTTGGATTCTATGGAAGTGAGATGACCTTTCAAGAAGACAGCTGAGAGAGCACACCTCTGGTTTGCTCCTGGCTCCACGTTCTCTCTTATTTGTATTCAATAATTTATGCCAGAAATGCCAGAAAATGGGGCGGGGAGAGCCCTGCGTTTGCCAAGTTCCGTGATGTTAATACTCCCACCATGGCTGATTTCAAGCTACCGACATTTTAACAACTGGCTGTCTTATCTCCTTTCCCATCTTCTCAAACATATACACAATTGGAAGCTCCCTAAGATTAATCAATTTATATCTCCTAGTCACATGATTTATATACTGGAAATGCACCCTGTGAAAAGGTGGTGGAGTATCTGACCACAACCTGGGATGAAAGATGCTCAGATTCTCTGAGAGGAGACCCTGGGAAGACTGGAAACGGCGTGCTAGCCAGCCATGGACATGGACATACAGAGGAAAGACTCAGAGGGGGGTGTGGAGATGGAAGCCAAGACGCCATCCACCCACAGAGCGAGGCACCAAGTTTCAATAAGTTCTCGGGTCTAGTTAGCCTTTTCCTTCTCATTAGAAACCCAGGTGGTGCAAACATAATCTGAAATAATCCAGGGAAGGAACCACAAAATTGAAGACTGAGTTACCGTGGGGTCCAGAAGGACCGGGGATGGTGCTTGTTGAGTCCCTGGACAATGCGCCATGACCCTGGGGGATCTATCTGTTCAGCTACATGAGTGCAGGGCCATATGCAAGGAGGATTTGAGCAGCACAGGGAAGTTTGGCCTTTGTGTGCAGATACGACTTGATGCTTGTGGAATGCTATTTCTAAAGGTTCACTGCATTGCTATTCACATCACACTCTTTCATAAAATGAGCCAGGGAAAAAGAGAGAGAGAGAGAAAGAATTCACACACTATTGCAGATATAGATAATAATACCAAAAGGCAATATTTACTATGCACCAGGCACTGTTCTACTTTTCACACATTGACAGTTAATCCTCAGGACTGTTCTATGTATGAGTTGGGTGCTATGATTAAGCCCATTTTACAAATGAGGAAACTGAGGCACAGGCTGCTTTAGTAACTTGCCCAAGTTTACACGCTAATAAGTGGCAGACTGAGATTGAAGCCTGGCAGTATGGATCAGAGTATGGGCTCCACTATGGATAGGATCTCTCCTCTTAATCACTGAGCCCTGGCCATTGGGCGTCCTGGGTGTGTATACATTTTCTTTTTGACTGTGACCCTGAGTGTGGCTCATCGAGAGTCCTGAGAAGCCCGTTCCTGACTTGTGGTGGGGTCTTGCAGGGCCGAGGTACTGTTTGGTTTGGGCTTCTGGGCACTGACTCTGCTTTTTCCTCCCAGAAGAGAAAGGAGCCTTGCCAACACCAAGTTTACACAAGAACCAGGAGGAGGAATATCTGTGATAGTCCCTTAAGTGAAACTAAACACATCGCTAGTGTGAGTTCTTCGTGATGAGGCTAAAGTAGAGGTTTCCAGGTCAGCCCAGACTCTGGCAGACCATGTCCCTGCAAGCAGAGTGTCCTATGCCGGATTCTGGGTCAAAGGGATGCTCTGCTCATGTACTGCTTCTGCTCCTACCTGCATGGCCTCTCTCTTCTGGAAAAAATTAAAATATGAACTTGGCTAATGAAGTTGAAGACCTTATCTAAACTTACATACCCCACCTGGAACACTGAAGTCATAATAAGTATTTGCTGATGAAAGAAGGGATGAACTAATGAACAAATGGTGGTTTCCCTCTGCTACCTGGTACTATTGGGGAAACTCACTGCCGGTGACTCATACCGGAGAGAGATTCTCCGCCTGGACTACAGATCCCCTTGCTACAGGCCCCTGGCTCTGCTCAGGTTGCTGCTCTTTAGACACTGGCTCCTCGAGACTTTATCCCGTGACTTTGTCCCCACCGTGTCCTATGTCCTGCACGTGTGGGGCAGAAACATCAGAGGGCTATCATGTGGCTAAGCCTCAAGGCGTTTCTCACATTTCAGTCAGGAGGAAGCAAGGCTTGAGGTTCTTCATCCACAGCCCCATAGTCACACGCTCTCCCTCCAGCAAAGGAAAAGAACGCAGCCTCTCCCCTCCTTTCATCCTGACAGTGCTTCAATCGGTAAGGTCAGATTCGACATAATTCAGGCTCACGTCCGAGGATTTGTTTTTTCATGTGAGTCACATTTAAACCCAAAACAGTATTTTTCCCCCGTTTTCTGTAAAAAAGAAAATACTTTCATTTTTTTAATGTACTCGTCTTGTTTTGTTTATTTTTCCTTCCAAAAGAAGAAATAAAATATAAATCCTTTATAACAATGTATTATCCAAAGGCTCAAAGATTTCATGGACATATTTTCTGAAGAACTAAGAGGCTTTACTGCATACCCAGAAGCTTCCCTGACACACTGCAACAGAAAGGGTCTTGGGATGTTCAAATGTGAAATTATTACTGTACTTTTCCTACCATTTGGCTGAACTATTTCCTGCCTCTCTATCAAGGAATCCCATTACCCTCCGGGTGCACTCCACCGTTGTTTTAAACAAGTGGATTATTGCCTGGGTCAGAATTTGCAGCTACTAACATGCACGACTGGTCCAGAGCACAGCCCTGACTTGGGGGTGGTGGGAGGCAGGGATACACAAACAGAAGTCGTGCGCAACAAATTACAAGATGCCGCAGGTGCATCTCTTGAACTTGACCAGTGACTAATGTTATGAGAAATGGTCACAGAGCTATGCTCATTCTAGGGAAAACTTTTTAATTAAGGAAGAGATTTTCAATAACTCCCATCCTGGGAAGGTCCACTGGGTTTAGGAGTGGAAAGTTACTGGGCTAGAAAGGATAGGACACTCCACTCTAGGCCAGGATCCTTTGTGCTCACAGAGGAGAGAAAAAATGCAAATGATTCAAAGTTTACAACGTGGCTTTATTAAGGCAGGCCTTGGGGTGTGACAGCCAGGGTCCTGACCCAGGGATTTGGGGACTGGGATCTAGTTCTCTCTCTGCTCATGTCTAACTGGTCAGTCACTGGGCGTCTCTGAGACTCAGTTTTCCCGTCCAGTGTGAGGCATTAGAGTAGCACAGTGCCTGGCACATCACAGGCACCTAGTGATTGTGGAGGGAAGGGAGGGAGGGAGGGAAGAAGGAAGAAATGATTCTCAAGCACTGCTGCAGACTCAAATTAAAATAATACATGACCCCTCACCCTCCTCACTTTCTAAAGCCCCAAGATCCTAATCTAACCCACCATGAGAAGGGGTGGGGACACTGCCCTGGGAATAGTAGCTCTTCAATGAGTTGTGAGTTGGGGAAGGAAGAAGAATCTCAGATCATAAACCAGTTACAGGGCTTATGATGGGCACATAGTCCCTCCTCCCCCATTTAGTGTGATGGGGTTTAATGCCTCATCCAAGTCCTTTCTGCTTTATCCAGGTTACACAGTATTTCCCACCGCCCCAAACCTCAGGCTGCTCTGCCCTTCCTGCCCTCCCTCTTGCTTCTGTGTCATGGCCAGAGCACCCTTCTCTAAGAGCTCGTAGTCACCGGGAAAACAATGACCTTGCCTCCTAATACTCAAGTGCATCCTGGTTTAGCGGGAGCAGCCCTCTTCACAATCGCCCAGCTGCCGGACAGCCTCTCCTGCTTCAGAAATGCCCTGCCAGGTAGGTCACTCTTCCTCCCGGAATCAACCCAGGATAAAGAGGCGGTGTGTCTCAGCTTTCGCCCCTTTGCCCTTGCTCCTCCCTCTGCAACCTTTTGGACCCCACAGTTCCTCTGAGATTGAGTCATACATCTTCCTCCTCTCAACATGATGAGACAGGGACAAAAATTATGAATGTCTGAAAATCCATAAGCTTTTTCTTCCCCGTCAATTACATGAAAGTCTGGTGTTGCCAGCATGACATTCTCCTCTCTCTCTCCATCTCCCCTCCCCACCTTATTGTGCACCCTGGGGGCATGAGCAGAGGAAGCTGTGTAGAAGATTCACACTGAAAAGGAAAATAGAAGAAAAAAATGGTAGAAGTAGAAAAAATAAAAACAGATTTTAAAATGATGGGTAGCATGGACAGAGGAAAGAAAAGTCATGCAGGTTTTAGGAAGTTTGGGTTTAAGAGTTGAGGGAGTGGAAAAGAGAGTTTCAGGGTTTAGCAGTAGTCTGTGTAGAATTCATTGAGAATGGCTGATAGAGTAAGGGAGAAGGAAAGGGGGAGGGAGAGGAAGAGAAAGAGAGAGAGGGAGAAAGAGAGAATTTCTAAAGGGTTTGCTGCATTAAGAAAATACTTTCTCCAGAGACTGAGTAATGGTTTGAACTGCTGTTCATGACTTTACGACGGCTTCACTATACGTCTCTCAGTACGATCCAGCACCAGATTGCTCATGGACACATCTGCTTGTATACTGGGGACAGTAACTTACCTGACGGTGGCCTTTTTCCCAGACTGGGTTCCTACATGTTGCTTACCTGCCCTGGACCTATACAAGCATTCATCTACTGATCCATTTTATCCTCCCCCAAAATATAAAACTAAGTCACTTATTATTGCCCCAGGCATACTAGAGTTTTTAAAAAGTCCTCATTACTTGGGAGGATGGGTGTTCCGTCTTCTCACCTTAGAAACTCCTTCCCTCCCTTCTGACCCTAAATTCCTCCACTAGCAGCCAGCATGGTGGTGGCAGCCAGGCGAATGGGGTAAAGGATGGTGGGGTGGGCGATGCTGGAGACCAGGTGGGAAGGGACGTTACTAAGTTCTCTGGGGAGATATCTTCAGTGTCAACATTAGTATCTGCAAATGAATAGACTCAGAAAATTATTTTGTCTTAAAGTTAGGATTAGCAAGGGCAAAATGTTACACTGTAAAAGCCTAGTTTTCCTGGAAGCCACAGGAAGAAAAGAGGTTTGGGAAACACACGAGTATGTGGTGTTCTACATGTTCCAAAGACCTATTTTAGAGCATTTCCTATCTGTGAAGTCCTTAAACTCTCTTCCAATTCTTAGCCAGCAATGTCAATTGAGTGGATAACTTGAAGATGGGCGGTACCACACAATTTCCATCAAAAGGCAATTCAGTGCTTTCATAACAGCAGGGATGGCTACTAGTACTTAGAAAGCCAGAAGTGGCTCATCCATCTTCGGGGATAATTTATATGACTTGGATGACATGAAATTTAACACAAGTACATCCAAAAGGATGGTGATTTAATGCCCCAGATTAAAAAAAAAAGTGAGGCTTTGCTGCCATTAGGTGAGTTTCACGTCACACTATTTTATTTTCACTTGAAGAAATATCTCTTAAATAAATAATTTTAAAACACTTTCTTCCAACTGTGGACAGAACCCTAAGTTCAAACATCTGACCAGAGTTAAGCCTGCTTTTCTCTGGGACATGACTGAGTTGTTCTCTGTGAGTTATTGACCCTACATACCTAAGTCATTCTGAGCAGAGAAAGCCTGTTTTTTTCTCTTTAAAGATAGCCTAGTGGAAGAGAACAAGGCCCCATATTTCCTCTATGGTACCTTAAAGGAAGCAGGTGAAAGATCTTTCTAGTAAGAAAATACAGACAATAATTGCTATATCTGCGGAATACTGCACCCAAGTAAAGTACCCATATCAAAATGCTTTTTAAAATCTGGCCAGGTAGAGACAGTGGTTTTGTGGCTATCTGTGAAAGTGGTAGGAAAGGGGATGTTATATCACTTAATAACCAAAGCAAGTATCCTAAAGAAGTCCTTTTCAGACTTTCCACAGCTTCTTAGGCCCCTGTTTGGTTTTTATCTCCTCCTGCCTCCCCTGTACACTTGCCCAACCCCCCTTATAGGGCTCCAATCCTTCCCAAGATAGGATCATTAAAAAGAGAGTCCTCAAAAGGACACGGGCTCTTTAATATACATATATGGAGGCTACATTGAGAGGCCACCAACCTAAGCGGTAGGAATATTCATTTCAAGTGTTCTATTGTATTAAGCATGTCCTTCTATTTTCTGTATTCTGCTGCTTTGACATCTGGGGCCTTGCTGACCCTGGACAGACTACCCCTCCCAGGGCTGGCCAATTCCTAAAGAGAGTAAATAGCTCATCTATGAGTGTGTCTTTCATATGCAAACCAATCAGTCCAGAGCTCACACCTCCAACCGCCTCCTCTATTGGCTTTCACACACTAATCACCCCAGGGCCAAGTACCAGACGCCTATGCCCCAGAGCCCTCTGAAATTATTCAAACTAGCCAATCCTAAACCTGCTTACCTGCCTTGCCTGTTCCTTCCCATGCAAACCACAGTAAAAGCTCTTGCTCACATTTTCCCCTCATTCCTTCTACCTCCCGACTAACCCTGGTGCTTCCACTGTGGCCCTGTGTGACCTGCCATTCCTCCTATTTCTGAAAGGGAACTGTGAGTAAACTTTGTTCTTCTTGACAGTCATTTCCGTGTCTGCCTGTCTTACCACGCCTGATTAAAACAAATCCTAGGTACCCTTGTAACATCTGTCCTGTTACCATTCCAGCCCCAGTCCAGACCAGAAAGGGCCACTTGCTTCATCCCTCCTCCTTAAGAATGAGCAGCCCCTCCACCTCCAACCCCCTGGAGAGGAAAACCAAATGCAGCAGGATGACTGATGGACTGGGAGAGAGAACTGAAAGGAATTAAGAAACGATGGCACCTCCTTTTAAAACAGTACTGAAAGAGGAGAGAGAGAATCTTACAAATGTGTGTGCTGACTACACTTCTGTCAGTCAGATGGCATTTATATGAAAGGATATGGGAAAGAGAGAGAGAGAGAGTGGGTTTGCCATTTAAAAGAATCCAATAGATATATTTTATAACTGGGAGAATAATCACCTTACAAACCCAGTTATCTTTTAATTTATACATTGTATAAATCTGTAATTTTACATGTCATATTTCCTTGAAGTGGGATACATATAGATTTAGTTTGCAAAACAATTCATTTAAACTCCCTTAATTAGAGGCCTTTTACGTGTAAAAATATAATTTTATAAAGAACTGCTGGTGGTTGCACCTAGTATAGACTCTGAATGTACTTTTCTATTTCCAGTTTTGATATGAACTAGGTATACAACTTTAAGCAAATTACTTGTTGTGACTTGGTTTCTTCTGTAAAATGAGAAGTTTGGATTAAGTTATTTTTCATTCAATGATTTTCTATATATATTCATTGGTTTAACTTGTACTTAACATATATCCGATGTTAATATACATCAAGATGAATTTTCTACAAACAATTTTTACATTTTTCCCCCATGGCTTTAACGCTATTAAATTCAAGCCTGTTTAATGCTTCCATTGTATTGTGATTTTGCAAGATGTTTTATGTTTTCAGCCTTGTTTACTCCTGTGAAGCAAGGAATATTGCTTGGAGAAAAAAAAAAAAACTATGTATTGTTATCCAATGGATAATCATTACATTTATGACCTTGAATTTCTATCGAATTTCTCTCTGTGTGTTTATTATCCCATATTAAGCCAATCACCATATGTTCTCCTCTAGATGGTTATTGCTGTCAGGGATATGCTTATAAGATTTACTTTTTGCCATTATTTATTTCTTAATCATAGTTATACACTGGCCATAAATGAGAGAAGACAGACGCATCATTTCCCCAACCCTGGCAGACAAAAAGAAATATATTCAGTGTCAAATAAACAGTGTAGCACATATGCACTTCTTTGCTTCAAAACAGCGCTATAATCAGGGCTGCTGTGTATGGTTGTGTGGACTGTACACTGCACAAGTCTCAGGGACACCATTAGCTTCCTATGAATGGTATCTGTGGCACTGTGCAGTATATAACCTGCTAAGCCATATGCTGAGGCCCTTGATGAAACGTTTGCAGGACTTGGATCAGTCAGCATATTTCCAGGGGAAACGGGCAATCCTAATAGTAGTGTGTCTAATACCACGGTGTTTACACTAGATAGGCTACAACCAGAGATAAGATAAATCAAACTGAGGCAAGCACCCAGTGACCATAACTGACATATTTCTCTTTGCTTCTAAATTCCTACCATCTAAGGAAATAAGTGCTGTCTCCATTTTCTCATTACCTTCAAAACTCCCTGCAGTACAGCTTCTGTTGATCCAACTTACTGAAACGGTGCTCTCTCAGGTCACCAGTGACATGATATGGACTGAATTTCCCAGTTATCATTTTCTTTAACTTCTCTCCAGCATTTAATTTTGCTCACTACCCTCCTTTTTCTATGCCTTTTCTTGCTGAGATGGTTTCTTTCTTAAGGTTCAATGATAGACGGTGGGGATCCTATCAGAGGGGCACTTTGTATGGATGAAAACTGTTTGTTAGAAAAGTTGCCAGCTACATCCCAGGCAAGAAAAAGACATCACCTGGGTACCCCTAAAGGTCACCTCCCTTAGAGGGGCACAGGAAAGGAGCCTCCACCTTGGGAGAGGTATGGGTCACAAGGGAGGCAAGAAGGGGTGTAGTGCTGGGGCCGTATCCTGACTGGGACCTCTGCTTTCTGCTCTGGCCTCACCAAGTGGCTCTGTGTGCAACCTAAAGAGTCTTGTCACCAGCGGGAGAGCACACGGCACCCAGCCTTCCAGGACTTGAGTGCCCACAAATAAGTGTGATTCTGGAAGCTCACTTCTCAAGGAACTGTTGGGGGAGGACTTGCCTCAGGACTAGCCATAGGAGGAGAGGACCAGCTTCTTCCAGTGAAGTCTGAGCCCTAATTACAGTACACCCTTACCTATATAGACGGACACCCCCTCTGTCTAGCCAAGGACCTCACTCCACCTCTGAGTCCCAGCCATTGAAGAGATCTAACACTCCTCTCCCCAGTGTTTCTAAACAGCTGGGACACTCCTCCACCATGGCTCAAACCTCCACAACCTCCCTCTGCTGAGACATCAGGAACTGAGTGCTTTAACCCTGGGGCCACTGTGGGAGCTGGGTCTTCAGCCAGCTACTGTTATTTAGACACAACTCTCCAAGATAAGCTTCTACTCACTCACAGTCAGAAAAACGAGGTAGGATTGAGTCAGACTAGACATCCCCCCCAGCCCCAGACTCTCATAAGCATTAGGGGACCCCGAGCACAGGGAAAGGATAAATCCTTGCAAGGAGGTAGTTAGGATTTGGAGACCTGTATTTTCAAAAGATACGGGTGTAGAGAGGGTCTCAAATATTTTTCCTTTGAGGAAAACAGAGCACATTAATCACAACACCAAAGTGTAGAGGGCACCTCAGTCCTAATGTGAAACACTGGTGGTCCTCCTTCCCCTCTAAGTGCCCTTCTGACCTTTCAATGTCTTTTCTTTCTCATATCCCTCCCCTAAGATATAGGCTAAGGTGCACTTCTCCACTTGTGCTATTCTCTCTAATATCTTCTTTACATATCAAATGAACTTCCACAACTTCAGCAATCTCCTAAGGCAGTAGTTGGAAAAGTCCTCGATTTGGAGACAGCCAAGAAGGAGAAATCCTGGAGATGTCTTTGCACTGCAAGCCCAAACCAAAGGTAAACTACTCACACAATAGATCACGATAAAGATAAACCCATGCACCTGGAAAAGAGACACGATCCCATGTGTGAATAACTGAAGGGTCCAATGGATTTGAAAAGGCCAGAGATGGAGAGACCACAGCTGGAGAAATGAAGGTGATTTTGCTGACTTGAAAGAAGGCGAAGCCTTACTAGTAAGCAGGGACAAGCACTGAGTTCCACTCAAGAGTAATCCTCAAACAAAGATTCCTCCAAACAAAACAACCTTCCAAGTTTTAGACATTAAAGACAAATTAATACTCTTACAAATCACAAAGAAGAGAGGAGGGATAATGTTTAAAGCAGAGAGAGAGAGAGAGAGAGAGGAAGAACAATATCTAACTTTGCCTCAAGTGAGAAGAGGAGGAGACCTGGGGGAAAATCTACAAATCAGAATACAGGTGTGATTACTACACACACCAGCCGAGCTGACTCTTCTCTCTGAAAGAAGGAGCATATTCCAAGACCTAGTGACTGAAACAATTTGGCACAAATTCTTGATCTACAAAGATAGCTATAAGAAACAGTGGAAAATGGAAAGCAGATGAAAGCCACTCAGAGGAGAAATATATTACACAGAGTATAGACCATGGTCAAGGTTAATGATGTGAAGCAGATCAAGAAGACAAAAAATTAATAATGAGATTATGAAGCTGAACAACACAATAAGTAATGCTGTAAGAGGCATATGGGGAGACTTTAATGGTAACTAAAACCTTTTTCAAGTATATCTTGGAACTTTCACCCAAAAACTCAACCATATTATAGCAGATCAGAATAGGCCACCCCAAAATATTCCACTTTGACATAAGGATTATTTTGGGCTGAGGAGCAGACACAAGAAAAATTCTCTGCCTTCCCCCTTTCTACTAGGAATGGAGGACAATTCTAATTGCTGGAGACAACTTTAAACTTATCAGCTCAGAGATAGCACCAGAGGAATCTACATAACAAACTTTATTAAAACAACCCTTATCTTCCATTTGTTTTCCCCATTTATTTACCTTTCCACAGTTAGCCACCCCTAAAAGCCTAAACTCCTTTTCCTTTGTCTTGTCACTTCTCTACAAATTTACTGTCTTTTGTGAAGAAGCCTGAAGTTCTATCCACCCCTTTGAGTTACTCATTGCTGAGTTTATTCCATGTATATGCACTCTGCATGTGTTAATAAACTTTTTTTTTCTCGTGTTAATCTGCCTTTTGTCAGTCTAATTTGTAGGGTCCCAGGCAGAGAATAAAGGGGGAGTAGATGGAAGAGTGTTTCCCCCCCTAAAATATTCTGACATATAATGAGTATTTAAGAAAAACTAAAAGTCAACATTTTAGCCTGCTATATTCTCCCATCATAGTGCCATAAAACTTAATTTTTTTAAGCATTAAAATGCCTAGCTCCATGAACATTAAAAAGAGAGGACGGAAAACTCCTAAATAGTACATGTACCCTTTCCCCTCACCTTACAGTGTATGCTCCAATACTTGTAGTTTGCAAAAGCTCTATTCCAAACATCCTGATTCTTTCCCAATCCCTTCACTCAAGCCAATTGAATTAAGTATTTTTAGCACCAGGTTCTTAAGAAAGAGGCCTATTTCTCAGAGCCTCTTAGGAAAGATTGGCACCAGTCATCTGTCCACCTTCTACTCCCACACTTGGGTCCAGGCTTTCTCTCTGGGATGGAAATGGCAGGAGATATGCAGTGGTAGGGACTCTTCTTGGGCCATGGCCCGATCCTCTAACTTCACTGGCTTACTTGGGAGAGGGCGAAAAGTCAAGACAGGGCTCCAAACATCTGTTCTTTTCCTGCTCTCTTTGAGTTTATTGTATCAGAAGTGGAACCTCACTTCCCCAGGGCCTTATTTCTGCCCAGGGATGGCTACATGCACCAGGAACCCAGGGATTTATTTATATAGAATAGCAAGATATAGCAATGCTAGAAACTATCTCATTTTGGCAGTCAGCAATTGTAGTTGAGTACAAGGTTACTTTTGCTTCCTTTTCAAAGTACTTTCAGTACAGGAAACATGCTCAGCCCTTGATTTCTTTTCTTATTTCCCTGTAGAAGCAGCAGGTCTTGCTGGCTTGGGCTTTGTATTTGCTGTTCCCCTGCCTGGAACAGTCCTCCTCCCTGTTTCCTTGTTACCTGACCAACTCCTACTTGGTGTGCAGGTCTCAGATTAGATATTCCTTTCTCCAGGAGTCTTTCCTTGACTCCCCAAGACTGAGTGAAGTAACCCTGCTTGGAGTTGATAGCCTCTACCTATCAACATCCTAACAGTATACACACTGCTCTGTAGTTGGGCACGCTCACCTGTGTGGCCCAGAGACTTGTAAAAGCCTTGAGGACAGGAACTCCCCATAAGATGTCTCCTTTCTTTAATATCTCCAATGCCTAGCCCAGAGCTGGGCACAGAGAAGGGACACAGTAAGTCTTTTGTTGAAAAAAAATGTAATATGGATCCAATATTACTTACAATATACGAAAGTAAACTCCAGCTGAGTTGAAAGACTTCAGCAATTAAAAACTAAAATAAAATTGGAGAAAGCATATGGAATCTCTGTAAAGAGAAGAAACTACTCTAAATACTGAAAATACCGAAGTTGCATTAGAGAAAAGATGGATATTTTCATAAATATAAAAATGAAAACAAAATATGATAAAAAAATCTATTAAATAAGTAGGAATGCAAGAGAATGAGGGAAATGTGATAAATGTAACTAAAGCTTAGCATTCAACATACATAAATAATTGATAAAAATACATAAGACCTTATTCTATAATTGGAAAAGGGAAATACATGTTAAAAAGTACAAACTGTAAAAAATTCACTGCCTCAGTAACAATTCAAGAAATACAGATTTTAAAGGCTTGGGGGTCATATTATATACCTATTAAAATAAATAAAAATATTAAACCCCAATATTTCCACAAATCTGTGGGAAAATACAGTTATTACTGTTGTTATTATAAGTTGCTTCAGTCTGGAGAGAAATCTAGCAATATGAGAAAAAGAACCAGAAGATGTTTATATATGATACTTTACAATTTCACTTTGAGGGGTACATCCTAAGGAATTAGCCTAGAAGATGACCAAAGGTGAGTTGTGTAAAGAAGTTCATAGCAGGGCTATTCAGAGATGAAAACTGGAAACTATCCAAGTGACGTTGATGGAATTAGAGTATGTGACTAATGGGCATCTATCAGGGTAGCATTAATACGATAAGCACATGGACTGTGTCCAGCTGTGGGAACCTGATATGAAGTTAAGGGAAAGAGAAAAATGCAAAATCCAAAACATGTACACAGTGGTTGCTGCCACATAAAGGTCAGAAGGGAATTCAGAGACACTACATCCTGCTTAGTTTTTAATCTTCCCTGGCTTCATTTGTCAGTAAAATTGCTTTTTCCAATTCTCAGATATTTAAGGAAAAAAAAAAAAAAAAGAAGAGTCTAATAAAGGAAGTAAGATATGACTACACAAGCATTTTAATTGGTATGCAATGTACATAAAGCTTATTGCTGGCTATTATGATTATAATAATTATTATTTAATGCACCAAGGCCAAAGCTGTTTTATTAAGTGAAAGTCAACTAATTAAAAGAAAGGGTATGTGGTGGCTGCAAGAATGCATCCTCCATCACACACTAGTTCCCGTGTTCTGGAACATTCTCTCCCAGCCACTGTGCATGCACATGCCCCTTCTCCCATCCCCCCTCACTCCTTGCCCAGTGCCCACCATCCCCCTCCTCTTGCTAGTGTTTTCTACTGCTGGTTTATAGTTTAGCAAGGTTAGTTCAAAATTTGTAGGGATTATGCCTTGACCTCTTTGGAGTAATGATAGTTTCTGAGTCTAAAAAGGCAACCAAGAACAATTTGAGGTAACAAGGAGAACTGCAGACTCACTAATTAGTCAGGGGGTATGAGGAGAGATGGCTGCCCAGGAAGCCAGGTCCCAGGCTCGAGAACCATCTCAGCCCTCACCGCTCCTCACCTCAGTCGAGTTGAACTGCAGCTTCCTTGGGTTTCATATCATAGAGTTGAACTATATGATTTTTCAGTTTCTTTCCTTCAATTTTATTCTTCTTAGTGAGCTGGGGAGTGTGGTCTGTTATGTGGTTGACCTACAGTCAAGGGAGCATCATTTCTCTAAACTTTGTTTCCCCCTTTTTGCCGTTCTCACAATTCCTGAGGTGATTCTTTTTATTCATTGCTTCAATTTCCTCCTAAATCTGCTGATATGACATTTTTCTTTGGCCATCACATTTTCATTTTTTCTTCTGGAGTACTCTGAAGTATTTTGTAAAATAAACCTTATTTTAAAAGCAGTTTTAGACTTATAGACTCTGACACGCTTTGAGACATGTAAAAACAGAAGAGCTTTTTTAAAAAAATACCCATGTAAAACATACAAAATATTCACAATTTTGGCTAAAAGAGTTACCTTGTAAATGATAAAATATTTCTACATTTTCTTTCACTAGAAAAATAAAGGATATAAAGCAGCTTCTGATTAAGAATATCATCTTGATTCCTAGCCAGTCCTGGGCACAGTAAAGCAGCTAAATTGTTTCTTCTTCATCTTTTTCTCTTTATTTTAATAGCATTGCTCCCTTTTATAAGACAGAAAAATGGCATAAAATTAAGCTGTTAGAATTTCCATTATGTATAAATTTAAAGTCAAATATTTAAATAGAAACAACAATATTAAAATGTAAATGATAAAATTAATTCTTCAAAAATGTTAACTTTTGTAAAAGAAGAACCAATTATTCACCAATCATATTTCTATTAGATGTTCTTATAGGATCTTACTGCATTATAGAACTTTCTAGAGCCAGACACTTGGCAAAGCTTAAAATCCTTAGAACTATTAGGCACTGACTCGTTAAAGAAATAGCTTAAGTCTTAGGGACTCACTTGAGACATCAAGACAACCTTGAGAAGACTGATAAAGTAGAGATTTGTACATGAACCAGGGAAAGATCAGATGGTGTGAAGGTTTAAGTTTGTCTGGTGTGGGTTGTGGACTTCATGACAGATGGAATTGGTCTCTTAGTTATCACAGTATTTGCTTCCCAGCAATGGGGTTAAATTCTTGAGAAATCCCTTAACTAGAGAATTCACATTTGAGAAATTTGTGACAAAACAGAAATGGAGCGATAGATTGGAAGTGACCCAATGGAAGTTTTTATGAATGGTCTTTCTATTCATAAAGTAGTAAGATAGGCAGGGCATAGAGGATTTTTAGGACAGTGAGACTATTCTGTATGATACTATAATGGTGAATGTATGTACTTTACATTTGTCCAAACCCATAGAATGTATAACACCAAGAGTGAACCCTAATGTAAACTACAGACTTTGGGTGATAATGATGTATCAATGTAAGTTCATCAGTTATGACAAACATACCCAGTAGGGGGGGTGGTGTTAGCATGGGAGAAGCTATGTATGTGTTGGGGAAGAAAGTGGGAAATCTCTGTACCTTCTGCTCAATTTTGCTGTGAATCTAGAAGTATTCTAAAAAATATTTTTTTAAAGTCCACTAAATCAAAAAAATATGAATGACACTTTACATACATTAAATTGGTAAAGGTGTGTACTACTGTATTACTAATTTCCGTGAACTATTCCTCACTTACTAAAAACTTTTTTTCCTTACTTTCTTGGAGCTTCAATGGGACGTTTATAAATTCATTTTGCTTTCTTGTAGAAATTTGCACAATAATGGGTCTTATGACTCAGGGTTCCGACCTCCTGCTTCTGGGAAATTGCCTTGTTCCCAAGGGCCCACAATAACCTCTGTTTTATTTTTTTAAAGTTTTGGATAACCTGTATTCAACATACGTATTGGATATCTCTCAATTTCCCCCTCAATAATGTACATTTAGCTCTGTCCATAATAGCCTCATTTCAACGCACCTACCACAATCCTCCTTCCCACTCCCTCACACACCACTCAGCTCCCTCTCCTCTGATGCCCACCTACACAGTTCTGAGGTCTGCTTCCATCATGTTTGATTTCTTCCGAGGCTTCATTAAATAAATATCCACTTCTTCTTTGCCATGTACATTTACTGACTTTTTCTATGACCATTCCCTGGTTTACTCGTTTTCTGAGTATCCCCAACAAGAACGTATCAGTTTACTGCATGCCTTCCTACATCCCTGCCTTCCCTGGCTGCATTTCTGACTTTCTAAATAATATAGTTCAAAGCCATTATGTGAACCAAGCAAGGCAGACATCTGTGTTTAGGGTAGGGTTCTGTCATGGCCAAAGGCAGGCATTTGCGCCTCAGTGGGATGACAGGGGCTCCGACACAGGTTGGATGGTTGATGTGGAGTGCAGGAGCCTGAGCAGGGTAAGGAGGGAATGTATGTGGTAGGAGGAGGGCTGTGGCAGCCTAGAGTTGGGTATAGAGCCTGAGAAAGGTCATGACAGCATCAGCTTGGGGCAGGGGTGGAAGCAAGTGATGGCTATAGAAGATCAATTACATCCAGGGAGGGTTGATTCAATTAGCAAATACATTAAGCATAATTGAAACCAAGCTTCCGTCTTAGACAAGGGAGTTACAAATGTGGGGTTAAATTGAAATTGGTATTAGCATGAACTCATCAGCCTCAGTATAAAGAGATAATACGAATAAGTGTGTGTGTGTGTGTGTGTGTGTGTGTGTGTGTGTGTGTGTGTGTGTGTGTGTGTGTGTGTGTGTGTGTGTGTGTGTGTGTGTGTGTGTGTGTGTGTGTGTGTGTGTGTGTGTGTGTGTGTGTGTGTGTGTGTGTGTGTGTGTGTGTATGTAGCAATGAGAAGGCCTGGTGACCAGATCTTGGTTTTTAAATACCATTCTCCTTAAAAGCAAGCAATGCACCTTGGAAATGCTGGGTTCCAGGCCTGGGTCAGAGAAAGTACAAGATCGGTCTGTAGCATCACATTATATCAGAAAGTAAGGAAGAGCTCAAAGAGTAATGGATACATGTCAAAGGGACACAGGATCCAGCTTGAAGGGGATCTCACTGGCCAAATCGGGGATGATTTCAGCATCAAAATAAATAATATTAGGAGATTATAACCCATCAAATACAACGAGAATCCGTATGGGAAGAAGAAAATGTTATTCCTTATGATATAATGCCAACTGATAGACAAATGCAGAAGTAATGACAGAATTAGAAAATCACCATATGACAGTTATCAGAGTAATAATTAGTTGAGCCAAGAAATATCAATAGATTTTAAACTAGTGGATGAAAGTTTAATGAGAAACAGAATACATACATAATCTCAAAGTTCCTCTTCACAAAATTCTTATTAATTACAAAGAGTAAAAGCAGTAACTTCATAGTGGAGAACCTGGCAAATATGATCAAGTGCTCAAAGGCAATATCACCAGCAATAGGTTAAATCAAAATCATGTAGAACCTGATGGGATGCATTGAGAGCACAGCATTACTTCTATGATATCCCTTGCTCACACGCCCCTCTCCAAATGCATAATCTGAATCTAATCAGGAGGAAACCTCAGATAAACCTAACTTGAGGGACATTCTGCAATACAATTGTCCTACAATCTTCCAAAGTGTCAAGTCATACTTGTCAAGGAGAAACTGTTCCAGGCTGAAGGAGATTAAAGGGACATGACAGTAAATACAAGATCTCAGACTGGATTCTTTGCTATGAAGGACGTTTTTGCAATAATTTGGTGAAACTTGGGTCTGACGATTAGATAGTAGTAATGAATAAATGTTCATTTCCTGACTTTAATGGTAGTACTATGGCTATGTAAGAGAATGTTCTAGTATGTAGCAAATGCACGTTAAAGCATTATAGGGTAGTGGTATCAGATATGCAACTCACAAATGACTCAAGGGAGAAAATGTTCTTTGCACTATTCTTGCAAGATTTTGGTGAGTTCAAAATGATTTCAAAATAAAAAGAGAAAATATGAAATAGAATGTGCTGATTAGGGATCTTTGGTTGAAAGCAAGGAAACTGATGGTGACAAACGTGAAAAATAAAGAAATGTATTTACTGGCAGGAGGCTGGATAGACAGGAGGGAGACTGAATAAAAACCAGGCCTCAGAGAGAATAGGCAGCAAGCAGCACTGGGAAGTCTGTTCAACCCTATTCTGAGGCCGCAGTCCTTTGGAGCCTCCTCTTAGGATCTCCACCTGGGAAGGCATGAGCTTCCACATCCATTTACCTCCCCACGTTCAAGTCTGCCAGAATCAGCAGTTCCATTGTTGCACTTGCCTCTCCTAGATCTCCCTTTCCCTTGGTTTTTAGCATCTTGTCAGCTCTTCCATACTTTTAAGAAGATTTTTCAGTGGGAGGGTCAGGCCAATAATCTAGCTGCCCATATTCTCAGAAAGACAAATCCCTGCTTTATTCTCTTCATAGCCCTTACTACTTCCTAAAAAGTCTGCATATTTGTTTACTTTCTGTCCCCCTGCGCCAGACTGAAAACTCTTAGATGACAGGGCCTACCTGCCTTTTCCACTATTGTATCCTCTCCCAGGAAAGAAGCAAGCATGGCCACAAAGAACCTCTGCTACCAGAGACCCCCCCAAATACTTCAAAAGACTGACCCAGGCACATACTCTTCAGATTACCCCAAGACAATAAAAACAAATCCATTTTTCTACACGTCACTCTTGAAACCATTTTCAAGGTCTGGTTTCCCTGGGATCACTGGCCACAGCTGCTCCCTATCAGGTATACCTTTCACCTTCTTCCTCCACCCAGTACATGCTGGGAATGGCCATTCTTTTAAATTTATTTATTTATTTATTTTTGGCTGCGTTGGGTCTTCATTGCTGCACACAGGCTTTCTCCAGTTGCGGCGAGCGGGGGGTTACTCTTCGTTGCAGCGCGCGGGCTTCTCATTGTGGTGGCTTCTCTTGTTGCGGAGCACGGGCTCTAGGTGCGCGGGCTTCAGTAGTTGTGGCTCGTGGGCTCTAGAGCACAGGCTCAGTAGTTGTGGTGCACAGACTTAGTTGCTCCACAGCATGTGGGATCTTCCCGGACCAGAGCTTGAACCCGTGTCCCCTGCATTGGCAGGCGGATTCTTAACCACTGCACCACCAGGGAAGTCCGGGAATGGCCATTCTTTATTTGGAAAATTCTCGTTTATCTTTTTTTAAATTGAAGTATAGTTAATTTACAATATTGTGTTAATTTCAGGTAGACAGCAAAGTGATTATATACATATGTTTTTTTCAGATTATTTTTCCTTGTACGTTATTACAAGATATTGAATACAGTTCCCTGTGCTACACAGTAAATACTTATTGCTTATCTTTTTTATATCTAGTAGTGTGTATCTGTTAATCTCATGCTCCTATCTTATTCCCCCCATCCCTTTCCCCTTTGGTAACCATAAGTTTGTTTTCTATGTCTGTAAGTCTGTTTCTGTTTTATAAATAGATTCATTTGTATTAATTTTTGGATTCCCCCATATAAGTGATATCATATAATATTTGCCTTTCTCTGTCTTCGTTTATCTTTTAATACCCTGATCTGTGAAGCTTTCCCCTTAACCCCTAGGCAAAGCCACATAACATCTTCTATATACTTTTACTATAGATACCCTTAGCATTGAAATTCTTCATTTATTTTCTGGTCTCTTCACTGTAATGTTCATGTTCATCACTGTATTTCCAATACCTAACACAGTGCCTGGAACATATTAGGACCCCTGTAAAGATTGACAACATCCTAGAACCTCAGAGCAGATTGGTCCTCTCTGGTCAACCTCTTCTCAGCTACTTGGTACTAACTCTCAAAATACCTGGGAACTCAATTAAAAATCATTAGAAATATTAAATATTAAAATATCCCCCTAGCTCCAGGGTATTTTAATTCATTTTATGTTAGGTTCCAAAAATCTGCATTTTGAACAAACATCCTTGGTTCCAGATTCTGGAACAAATTTTGAGAAACACTGTTCTAGACCATTTTAAACCTTCAACTGCCTTTTCATCCACTCCAGTCAGGGCTAGTCCCCTCTCTAGACACATTAGTCTCTACAAAGCAAGGCAGATATACCACACAGCTTTGCTTCACTGCTTTAGCATTTCAATGCCAATTGTCACTTTCTTAGTTGGATTTCCACAGAGTCTTGAGGACTCAATTGTTTTGTTGAACTCTAGAATTTTATGTGATTTTATGCCCTGCATTGACTCATACTCATTTGGACTTTTAGTTTCCTTCCTTCATGGTTTCTAGTCCCAATTCCAAATCAGCCATCCAAGACTCCCGGCTCTATCCCTACCCACGTAATTTCCCACTGTGAAACCACTGCACCTCCTGGGCCTTGAAGGACACTCTCTGCCCAGGGCTCCCAAAGGTCTCTACCTAAGTTTTTGCTCATTTCCACAGTTCTTCCCAAAACACTGACAAGAAGGGAAGATGAATGCGAGCTTTGAAGAAAAGTCACTTCTTTTTCAGATACAAAATTGACTTTTTTGTTTCACTGGTTGGTAGTTTAAGGGGCTGAGATACTGAGTTGTCAAGCTTCATTAACCACTATACCATTAAATGTTGTGCCAAATGGAGAGTAATTCTGAGGCTCTTCTGCTTCCTGGGCTGTGGCACATTTTATCTTCATCCCCCTTGGTGAGCCCCATTCGATTTGTTTTCTTATCTGCTTCCCCCAGGAACATGAGTAAGCTAGATCTGGAATGTTTCTAACAAGATAGTCTTAGCAGCACAATACTTCTAACAGTTATTTTTCAGGCTCCAGTGAGTGTCAGTAGGGCTGTGATCTGATCTACGTTATCGTGTCCAGGCTATAGAAGGTTAAAGAAACCTTGCTTATTATCATATGGTGATAACAAATGAGTTTTCAATTTACGAAAAAAACTGTTTGGATTGTTCCCAGGAGTAACAAACTCAAACGTCCACAGGAGCCAGGAGGATAGTAAAAATGTGTGAATCTAGTAGATATAAGAAAATAAAGCTTGGTGGGAATTGTGGGAAAATGAGAATATGTTTTACCAAAAGGTATTCAGATTGAAAACAATTCATTAAAAGTCACTAAAAAATAAAGTCTGCTGACCTGCCACCCTGTCACATTCATCTGTATTCTAAAAGGATGAATTTGATCCTCCCATAGTGTTTTTTTTTTCTAACTAGATATTTTAGTTAGGTTCTAGGTTAAGCTACTGTAACGAAGAGACCTGAAAAGTCAGTGGCTTAAATAACACCGAGGTTTATTTGTCTAAGAGACCAGAAGTAGGTGGACAGTCCAGAGCTACCGGCAGCTCTGCTCCATGAGGGCTCTCAGGTATCCAGGCTGGTGGGGTGGCTCTGCCACCCTCCACACATGCTTCCATCTGTGTGTCATAGTGACTGTTCCAGCCACCACAACTTCCCAAAAGACAAGAGAAAGAGAGGAAGCAGATTCCTTTTAAGAACATGTCCCAGAAGTTGTACACATCATTTCTACTCGATTACATTGCCTTTACTAGGGCCCCATGAGCACTGCTAACACCCAGGGAGGTGTTAGACAGAAGAGGATACTTCTCATCTGTTGAGGATCTATTGATACTGGGAGATAGGAACTGTTTCTGCTATGCTAGGTGTCAGGTAAAACCCAAGTAAGTTTCCATAAGCCTAAATCTATCCCCACTTTTTAAAATGGTAAATCAATTCTGAACCAATTAGCTTTTGATCCTTGGCATTTAACTTTGCATCAAACTCTGTACAACTAAAGAGAACTCACAGAAACACATAAGCAGCAGGGTTGCAGAAAAGGTAAGAGTAATGTAGAGAAGGCTGGATAGTAATGAGCCTTAAGAGCCTCATTTAATAGGTATAATAAAAGCAATCAACTACAATTATTACTAGTACATTACACACTGTGACAACAATTGCAAAAAAAAAAGAAGAAGAAGACTGGTCTAATTCAGGGCAAATGCAATGAGCAAAATGTCTTATTCTTTATTACTTAAGCATCTATTTATTGTTGCTCTTTTTAACCTATCTTATCCCCCTCCCCAGAAAAATGTTGAAAACCCAATGGGGATACATAAAATACTGAAAGTAACAAATTAGACCTAAGTAAGAAATTTTTTAAAATAAACAAAAGTATGGTTATAAAATGGGTCTACGAATGAGCTGGCACAATTTTGATGGTGAGTTTTTTTAGTAGGTGGCAATCTAGACCACCAAGAAGACTGATTGGCTGCAAAATTCACAGCATTTCTGAGATCCTTTCCATTCAATTTCTATTCGCTGGACTTAGTTCTCTGCAGGTATCTTGCATTTTTGTGTATTCATGACTTTATCTGCTGTTGCTTCTGCATCACCTTCTCCTTATCATAATCTCCCCATCTCAGGCCAGGTAGTTGCTGCCTCTGGGGGGTCTTCCCAGATTTTCCCCAGCAGAGTTAGTCATTCTCTTCCTTACTCCCACAGTCATACTTATATTACAGCATTCATGGTTTAAACTTAGGCTGAATTCCATTTATTTTGTGTTAATATCCCTTTCCAATAAATTGTACACTCAGTATGGGCAAAGTCCATTCTTTCTTTATTCACCTCAGTTTTTCCCTCTTCCTTTGAATAATGCCACACACATAGCAAGTGCTCAATAAATGCTGCTGAATCTATAAAGAGAAGTTTGCATTTCTAGCCACCTTTCCCAAACTCATCTCCTGCTTCCTCCTTCATCTACTCCTGTTCTTTGTGTGCCACTTCTCAAGGCTATTAGAGGGACAGTGCCACTTCTCAAGGCTATTAGAGGGACAAAAAGCACAGAGGTCTTGGTCCTACAGCCTCAGTGGTTATTCAAAGAGCCCACCAGCTACAAGACTAGTAGGTTTCTGAGCCTGATGCCAGGAAACCCCCGCCCTGCCGTCTATCAGCACCTCTACTGGAGTGAAACTGGAGTGAAACTCCCCACAAATTTGTCTACCTAGAATGGATAAGCAGCTGGCATAAAGGACACCTGGGGTGTTTCCAGCTAGGCACAAGCTACAGACTGCCTGTCAGAACTGCTGCCAATGACCCAAATGTTTGCTTAATTTCTATTTGAGCACCCATTCCAGGACTGGCAGGAAACTTAATTTCAGTCCTTTTTGGCATCCTTCATCTCAACATCCAGAAAGAAGGCTGTTTCTGGGGCACCAAAGCACTAGGGGACATCAAGTCATACTTTACAGCATGGCCCCTTCAGATCTGAGCCTCCTTGCTTCTTCTGGATTGTCCTGAGACCTTGGATTTTTTTCTAGGTCTGCCTGGATAAACCACACAGGCATCTCTTTCTCAGGAAGAGAGGCATGGGTCCCCTCTGGAACCCCCAGACTCCTCAACTCTCATCTACTCTAGGCAGGAAGGACTGTCGGACTGTCTTCTGAAAGGAGGAAATCCTCCCTTTGTGTTTCTGACCAAGATACATCATCTATGCCCTGAATCTTCTCCCCTCTTTGGGGCTTAGGCTTTTGAAAATAAAAGCCAGGATTTCTGCTTTGTACCCTGCAACCTGCCTCCCTTGAGCTCAGTGAATACAGTACCAGCCCCTTGCTTGAATGGGGGAAGGGAAAAGGAAAGGGCAAAAAGGGAAATAAGAAAACAGATTACTCACTCAAAGCATCAGAGTACCACCACTCTTATCTTCCACAACCGATTTATACCTTTTCTACCCCACTCACTTCAGTCCACATTTCAGCCATCTCACCCTCCCAGCCTCACCTTCACCACATCGCCTTAGCAATGGGTATAGACACTTTCTTTGCACAAGTAACTTAATAAGACAGGGACACATGTTTGAGCTTCCATGCACCCCATTCCCAACTGGCTTTCCACTGAGCTCCAGACACCCACATAGACACCCACACCCTCCTAGACTGGTGCTGAGGAAATAATCCAGACAGCCAGGGGGTGTCATTGGAGGGAAGACAGGGAGGTAGTCCTGAACAGCTTTGGGATCAAGAGCACAGGCTTTGCTGTAGTCAAGTCCTGAGTCCAAACTCCAGCTCTGCCAACTATGAAGTATGATTTCAGGCCTCAGCTCACTCAAATGTAGAATGGGTATAACAATAGTATCTACTTCATAGGGTTGCTTCCAGAAAACATGAGAATGTACACAAAGTACCATCCTATCATATGGGAAGGGCTCAAGAGAATTCCCTGCATTCATTATTGTAAGACTATCTACAACATATGCCCCAAACTCCTTGCCTCTTCCAGAGCCCTCTGGCTCCTTTCTGCCCATGGGGATCTGAAAATACAGAAAGGTACATTATGAAAGGGACAAAGCAGCCCACATGGTCCCCATCAGGCAACCCCAGGAACCATGACCCCCACACTTGGTCTCCCAGCGACATGCTGGGTGACAGTTCACCCAGCAAGCTTGTGCTGAGTGCTCACTACATGCTAAGCATTGTATTAGATGCTACTGATGCATGGACAGCCTCACCAGCATGACAGAAACACTCTTAAGTCCAACCTGGAGGGTCCCAGAAGGCTCTTGGAAAACATGATGCCTAAGATGAATTTGGAAGAATGAGTTGAAGGTTGCTAGGTGAGCCATGGGGAATGAGAAAGGGGAAGATTCAAAACAGTTACAGTAGAGCATGCAAAGTAGACGGTGAAAATGAAGAGGTGAACAGAAGTCAGGTCATAAAGAGCCTTGTAGGTAGCACTAAGAACTTGAGACTTTATTCTGAAGCTACTAAGAAGCTACCAAAGGATGTAAGTAAAGAAGTAAAATGGTTAAATTTTCATTTTAAAAATTAATTCTGGTGTTAGTGTGGGACATAGATAGGAAGCAGAAAACCAACCTGGTAAGAGGAAAACATGTAGAAGGTGATCACAATAATCCAGGTGAGAGATGAAGATAGTCCAAACTAAGGCAGTGATGATGGCAAGGAGAAGACGCATAATGATAATTATGATAATAGATAATGTTTATTGAGTGCTTCCTGTGTGCCAGGCACTGTTCTAAGACATCTATGTGGGTTAAGTCATTTAAATCTCAGAACAACTCTTTGTGTCAGACACCATTATTATTCCTAATCTTCAGATGAGGAAACGGAGACAAAGAGTGACACAGATGGTGTCACTCTTTCAGGGCCAGGATTCAAACTTGGGCAGTGTTGCTCCAAAGTTCTAATCATTGCCCTCTGTTGCCAGGAGATTTTTGAAAGGAGTTATCAAATTGGTTATGGGGCTTTGGTAGAGGGAGAAGTCAAGGATTACCTCTAGATTTGGATAGTGAGGTTGATAATGGAGAAAAAAAAATTCAGAGAAGGATGATGGGTTTCTTTTGGTCAAGCTGACTTTCATATGCCCATCGAACAGCTAAGGAAAGATGTCTAACAGGCAGTTGGCACATTGGCAGCTGGAGGGAGCTGGCATGTCCTACTCACCTTTGAGTCCTCAGCATCTGGCTTGTGAGTAGGTGCTTAATAAGTGTGCGTTCAATGATTGGAAATTTGGAAGTCATCAACAGAAACTGTAAGAGTAGATGCAATCACTCAGGGAAAGAATATAACGTAAGAAGAGAAGTGGGTCAATGATGGAGCCCTAGAAAGAACCAATATATAAGGACTAGACAGAGGAACATCAGCCACAAGGGTGTTAATTCAACATGTTTTAAGCCCTCCATCTATAAAATAGGAAAAGCAATCCTTTCCCCATGTTATGACATGGTGGTAGGGTAGAGAGGGTGACAGATTGGGAACCAGAAAACTATTGACAATGGTCAAAGTTACAAACACTTAGTTATAATATGCATCTAACCCGTTATGAGAAAATGCTCAGGAGGGGTTCTAGATAAAATATTGGGTTGGCCAAAAAGTTCGTTTGGTTTTTTCCATAAGATGGCTCCAGTAGTGCTCAGTTGTCTTTAACTTCATTTGATAAAATTTTGTTAGATGGTATGTGACAGCTGTCATATCAACGTGCATTTAAAAAAAAAACTTACCAAAATCGGTGAATTTTTGTGTAGCCATTTTAATATTGAAGGTGGAAGGGAAAAAGCAACATTTTCGGCATATTATGCTTTATTATTTCAAGAAAGGTAAAAACGCAGCTGAAATGAAAAGAAAGATTTGTGCAGTGTATGGAGAAGGTGCCGTGACTGATCGAACGGGTCAAAAGTGGTTTGCGAAGTTTCGTGCTGGAGATTTCTCACCAGATGATGCTCCAGGGTCGGGTAGACCAGTTGCAGTTGACAGCGATCAAATCGAGACATTAACGGAGAACAATCAACGTTATACCAAGAGAGAGATAGCCGACATACTCAAAATATCTAAATCAAGCGCTGAAAATCATGTGCACCAGCTTGGTTATGTTAATCACTTTGGTGTTTGGGTTCCAAGTAAGTTAAGCGAAAAAAAAACCTTCTTGACCATATTTCAGCATGCAATTTTCTACTTAAATGTAATGAAAACGTTCTGTTTTAAAACAAACTGTGATGGGCGATGAAAGGTGGATACTGTACAATAATGTGGAACAGAAGAAAGCATGGGGCAAGCAAAATGAACCACCACCAATCACACCAAAGGCCAGTCTTCATTCAAAGAAGGTGATGTTGTGTATATGGTGGGATTGGAAGGGAGTCCTATACTATGAGCTTTTTCCGGAAAACCAAACGATCAGTACCACCAAGTACTGCTCCCAATTAGACCAACAGAAAGCAGCACTCAACGAAAAGTGTCTGGAATTAATCAACAGAAAATGCATCATCTTCCGTCAGGATAACACAAGACCGCATGCTTCTTTGATGACCAGGAGAAAACTGTTACAGCTTGGCTGGGGAGTTCTGATTCATCCGCTGTATTCACCAGACACTGCACCTTCGGATTTCCATTTATTTTGGTCTTTACAAAATTCTCTTAATGGAAAAAATTTCAGTTCCCTGGAAGGCTGTAAAAGGCACCTGGAAGAGTTCTGGGCTCAAAAAGATAAAAAGTTTTGGGAAGATGGAATTATAAAGTTGCCTGAGAAATGGCAGAAGGTAGTGGAACAAAACAGTGAATATGTTGTTCAATAAAATTCTTGGTGAAAATGAAAAATGTGTTCTTTATTTTTACTTTAAAAACTGAAGGAACCTTTTGGCCAACCCAATAACAATGGACAATGTGGAACATGAATAAGAGGAGAAGGAATGTTCTGACTACCCAGAGCAAACCCATACCAGGCTCTGCTTATCAGACAAGGTATGACTTTAATCCCACCCCTTTCCTATCCTCTTCACTCACTGATGGGACACTGTAGACATAGCATCCCTCAAATGTACCCTAGCTGGGTTCATTTCAAAGGAAGCAGAACCATTTCAAATCCATATTTACCTGCAAAAATCCCAAACCAATGATTACTGGAATACCAGAATTTAGGGGAAGAAAAGAGCTGTTTTTAAATATGAAAAGCCAAATAAAGAGGTGGGCTTGTATTACTTTTAGTAATGTTTGCTACTCATTCACTGATAAAAAGGTGAACTAGCCCATGATTTCTCCTATAGACACATAATAGCATACCCACGCGTATATAACATCTCTGGCCATTTGATTTTATTATCTCTAAGCAGGTAATTTTTCCTTACTGTCATTTTTAGTAAGTTAGTCTAAAATAGAGTTGTCAGGGCTTCCCTGGTGGCTCAGTGGTTAAGAATCCGCCTGCCAATGCAGGGGACATGGGTTCGAGCCTTGGTCCGGGAAGATCCCACATGCTGCGGAGCAACTAAGCCCGCGAGCCACAACTACTGAGCCTGCACTCTACATCCCGTGAACCACAACTACTGAGCCTGCGTACCACAACTATTGAAGCCTGCGTGCCTAGAGCCCATGCTCTGCAACAAGAGAAGCCTCCACAATGAGAAGCCTGCACACCGCAACGAAGAGTAGCCGTTGCTCCCGGCAATGAAGACCCAACGCAGCCAAAAATAAATTAATTAATTAAAAAATAAAATAAAATAAAATAAAATAGAGTTGTCAGATTTACCAAGTAAAATTACAAGATGCCCAGTTAAATTTGAATTTTAGGTAAACAACGAACATTTTTTTAGTATAATTATGCCCCAAATATTGCATGGTCTGAAATGCAAATATAACTGGACATCTTGTATTTTATTTGCATCTAATCTAAGAGCCACAATCTCCTATTCTTTTTGTAGGACTCATAACATGAATCCCAGAGAGCTGAAGACCTCTGGTGCCACACATAGGAGAGTTCTATCCTTGTTGGCTAGGGACCAGGTTTACCCAAGTAAGCAGAGGCTGAGTGGCTGGATCTCATATGAGATGCAGCCCAACTTCCTGGTTCTCCATGATCACTTCTCTTGTGAGCTCCCAAACCCACCAAGCAAGCCCAAAACTCCAGAGAAGAAATTGTTTGGCCAGTTTGAACCTGAGCTCTGCAACTATACAATGAAGGTAGTGATAACTCCCAGTTTACATTTGTATTTCCTGCTGAACTCCCTTCTTGAGCTTTAGCTTCATTTGCCTTTATTTTCTTTTTAGCTTCAGTGATCTCTGAGAACTCCCTGAAATGGTGAAAAGCTTCTTAATTGTGGGCCCTTGTGAACCCAAAGGAGAAGCTGGTCCTCTCTCAGCCCACAGACAGACAAAACTTTGTTTCTCACCACACCCAGGGGAAGCAAGAGGGCCATCTTTCAGGCCAATATTAATATCTATCGCTGAGGTTTGTATTGCTCTAAGACATTTACAAAAGTGTCCATGTGTCTGTCCACCTCTCCATAAGTTCTGCCAACAAATAATACTGATCACCTTATTTTACTAATGAGGCAAAATCAAGCCCCACACCATGGAAAGGTACTGGTGTTGGAAACAGGTCAGAAAGCCCCACTTGGTGACAAGCAAGGACACAATAATTATTGTTGCTTTTGAAACCATCAAGGCTTTCTGCACCAAGGTGTATATCTTCACTGAACATAAAAAGCCTGGGGTTTGCTTCCTGTGTCAGGTGGAGTTATCAAGGTGCTATTTAATTTTTAATACTTTGGATAGAGAAACTTTTAAAATACCTTTTTCCCTTTTCCATTCTCTATACTTCATATGGTTCCTTTTATTCCTTAGAATTTTACCATATCTGTAAAGCCAAATCTCATTCTTATTATTTTCCGGGATGGTCTCAAGGTCTCAGGTCACACTGGCTAGTAAAAAAATTCATTCTTACACTTGCTGGCCATTCATCAACACCAAATCTATGCTAGGTGCTTCATATCATATAAGCATTTTGTAATGCATATAGGACAGAAATTTCATATATGCAAGGTACTGAACAAAGATACCTAACCCTTTACAAAACAAAATAAAAAATGCATTATTGTACCTAAAATAAAAAAGGCAATAAATGTCCATTGAAGTTTAAACTCAGTTTTATAAGATCAGACAACTGCTAAGTTGATAACTTTGCTACAGATGAAAGAGGGGAACATGTTTTCTCTTTTCCCTGGAGAGGAAAATGCATTATCTTCTCTTCACAGCTTTCATGCACCTGACACTAAACTTGGCCTTGGGCCAGTAAGTGACTCATTTGTTCAGTTAACGTCAGTAATGAGAGGATCTTTTGTCCCATCAGTTGCAATTTTTTATCAAGACATTAGACAGAAGGATCACAGTTTAGAAATGTATGTGGACACCACCTCTCTCAGTAAGGCAGCCCGGGGTTCTGGGGCTCCACGGTGGCTCCATATGGCCTCCTTAGGAGTTTGCCAAGGAGGCAGTGTGAGGAGCCAGGCAAGAAGAGCTTCCCCTGGAAATGGCTTTGGTTCCACTGGAACATCCGTGCAGGCAGGAGGGGATGTGGAGCAACCAGCATTGGAGAGCTCCAAGGCATAAATTGTCATTAATTAGCAACTTTAATTAATCATGCAGTTTCAGACAAACCACTCAGCCTTTTTGAGCCTCCCTGCTTTCCCCTCAAGTGGTAACAAGGATTGTGAACCACCACTTCTCAGATGTTCTGAGAAATAAGTAATATAATCAAAGGATGTTCAGGAGGACATGAAATGACAGGCAAGATTACTACACACTTGAACTATTCAGACTTCATCTCTCCTACCATCATGTCCCTGAGACCACTTCAAAGCTAGAGCACACACTTGCTCCAGAAGACTTTTCTCTCCCCCAAATTCCTGGGAACAGATTATGGTCAGGTGAAAGAGGAGGTGAGACATTTAGGATATATATTGATATAAAACATAGATATAGGTTTTTTATTTTGCCTTCTTTTCTTTTTTATTTATTTATTTATTTTTATGGCTGCATTGGGTCTTCGTTTCTGTGCGAGGGCTTTCTCTAATTGCAGCAAGTGGGGGCCACTCTTCATCGCGGTGCGCGGGCCTCTCACTATCGCGGCCTCTCTTGTTGCGGAGCACAGGCTCCAGACGCGCAGGCTCAGTAATTGTGGCTCACGGGCCTAGCTGCTCCGCGGCATGTGGGATCTTCCCAGACCAGGGCTCGAACCCGTGTCCCCTGCATTGGTAGGCAGATTCTCAACCACTGCGCCACCAGGGAAGCCCGTTGCCTTCTTTTCTTACTTCTTGTTTTTATTTGTTTTCTTATTGATATTACCTGGAACAGGTGATTTTGTGTGTGTGTGTTATCTTCCTTGGTCTCCACTTCAATATTTGTAACATAAGGAATCTCCATTTGAAAGCCTGATCGCCTTCTCAAGGCTAACTGTCCTGAACCACGTTCCCCAAATCAGTCCCTGCCAATGGCACTGGCAACTCCATGCCTTCATGGCTCATTCAGGCACTTGGGGTCACCCTTTACTCTGCTCTCTTATACCTTACATCCAATCCAGTAGCAAATCCTGTTGGCTCTACCCGCAAATGTCTATAATCCAACCATGCCTCGTACTCCCACAGACCTCTCTAGGACACATGCACCCCAGTGTTCATTGCAGCACTGTTTACAATAGCCAGGACATGGAAGCAACCTAAACGTCCATCAACAGAGGAATGGATAAAGAAGATGTGGTATGTATATACAATGGTACAATGTGGTATGTATATACAATATACTCAGCCATAAAAATAGAACGAAATTGGGTCATTTGTAGAGACATGGATGGACCCAGAGACTGTCATACAGAGTAAAGTAGTCAGAAAGAGAAAAACAAATATTGTATATTAATGCATATGTGTGGAATCTGAAAAAATTGCTATAAACAATCTTATTTACCAAGCAGAAACAGAGACACAGACGTAGAGAACAAATGTATGGATACCAAGGGGGAAAGGGAGGGTGGGATGAATTGGGAGATTGGGATTGACATATATACACTATTGACACTATGTATAAAATAGATAACTAATGAGAACCTACTGGGAATTCTACTCAGTGCTCTGTGGTGACCTAAATGAGAAGGAAATCCAAAAAAGAGGGGATATATGTATATGTATTGCTGATTCACTTTGCTGTACAGTATAAACTAACACAATATTGTAAAGCAACTATACTCCAATAAAAAAAAAGAAAAGAAAAGCCGCTATCACCTCTCTTTGAAGAACTGAATCATCTCTCTAATTGCTCTCCCTATCTCCTTCTTGCTCCTCCCCCACCCCCAGTCCAGCACCAGAGAGATTCTCCTAAAATCTGTGTATCTCTGCTTGAGGTCCCTGAAGGAAAAGTATGAGACAAAATCTTGTGTGTACATCATTTCATTTGAGAATGTGGTCCCATGGAGCAGGAATGAGGGATGGGCATTGAAACAGGAAAGAAGGTACAGTCAGTACAAGAAAGTATAACTCAAACAACTGATGATTTGCCCCTGGGAACCTTGTGAGGCGCACTGAGAATCTGTCTCAAAGCCGTGTACCTGGGAGAAAAAAGGGGAAAAAGCATTGGCTTCTGTCCCACAGTGATCAAGGGCCCACTGTCTACCCACCCCACCCCCACTACTAGGTTGTATGGGGTATCCCATACAACAGGTTCAGAGGAGCAGAACGCTAGGTATGTAGCACAAGTCTGTGGTGAGGCACTTGTGGTTAAAATTTGGGGTGGGCTTCCCTGGTGGCGCAGTAGTTAAGAATCCACCTGCCAATGCAGGGGGCACGGGTTCGAGCCCTGGTCCGGGAAGACCCCACATGCTGTGGAGCAACAAAGCCCACAAGCCACAACTACTGAGCCCATGTGCCACAACTACTGAAGCCCATGTGCCTAGAGCCCGTGGTCCCAACAAGAGAAGCCACCACAATGAGAAGCCTGTGCACCACAACGAAGAGTAGCCCCCGCTCACAGCAACTAGAGAAAGCCCATGCGCAGCAACAAAGACCCAATGTGGCCAAAAATTAATTAATTAATTAATTGATTGATTGATTGATTTAAAATAAATAAAATAAAATTGGGGGTGGAAATGGTTGCTGCAGTTGTGGTTGGAACAGGAGCAAAGTGGAGGCAGAGAGGATCATTTCATGCCACTACTCTGCTCACAACCACACAACAGCTTCCCATCTTTCCCAGAATAAAATACAAAGTCTTCACCATTACCCACACCAGTCTCCTCACCATGCCTTGAAGACCTATCAAACATGCCCCATCTCCAGTTCTTTGCTCTTCCCCCTCCTTGTCCCCACTTGAAATACTCTGCTCAAATGCCACCTTATCAGTGAGGCCTTCCCTGACGATCTTACATAGAAAATCCTAAGGAATCCATTCAAGAACTACTAAACAAATTCAGGGTACAAGACCAATATACAAAAATCAACTGTATTTCTATACATTAGCAATTAACAAATCAAAAATTAAATTAGGGCTTCCCTGGTGGCGCAGTGGTTGAGAATCTGCCTGCCAACGCAGGGGACACGGGTTCGAGCCCTGGTCTGGGAAGATCCCACATGCCGCGGAGCAGCTGGGCCCGTGAGCCACAATTGCTGAGCCTGCGCGTCTGGAGCCTGTGCTCTGCAACAAGAGAGGCCGCGATTGTGAGAGGCCCGCGCACCGTGATGAAGAGTGGCCCCCGCTTGCCACAACTGGAGAAAACCCTTGCACAGAAACGAAGACCCAACACAGCCATGAAAATAAATTAATTAATTAAAAATCACTATTTAAAAAAAAATTAAATTAATAAAATAATTCCATTTACTACAGTACCAAAACAATGACTTCTTCAGAAATAAATTTAACAAAAGAAGACTTGTGCACTGAAAACTATGAAATATCATTGAAAAAAATTAAAGAAGACCTAAACAGATGGAAAGACATTCAGTGTTTATGGATCAGAAGACTTGATATTCTTAATTGATCTAAAGATTCAAGGAAATCTTATCAAAATCCCAGCTACACTTTTCTTTGGCAGAAATTGACAAGTTGATCATAATATTCATATAGAAATACAAGGGACTCAGAATAACCAAAACAATCTTAGAAAAGAGAACAAATTGGAAGACTCACACTTCCTGATTTGAAAACTGACTATAAGGCTACAGTAATCAAGGCAGTGTGGTACTGGCATAAGGATAGAGATATAGATCAATGGAATAGAATTGAGAATCCAGAAATAAACTCACTCATCCATGGCCAATTGATTTTTGATAAGGATGCCAAGAGAATTTAATGGGGAAAGTATAGTTGCTTTAGCAAATGATACTGAAACAATTGGATACCAACATAAAAAAGAACGAAGTTGGACCCCAACATTATACCATACATTAAAAGTTAACTCAGAATGGATAATACACCTAAATGTAAGAGCTAATGCTATAAAACTCTCAGAAGAAAATGTAGGAATAAATCTTTATGGCCCAAGATTAGGCAATAGTTTCTTAGATATAATACTAAAAGCACTAGTAACAGAAGAAAAAATAGATAAATCAGACTTCATCAAAACTTAAAACTTTAGTGCTTCAAAGGACACTATTAACATTGACACTGGTGTAATCTATATAGAGTTTATTCTGAGAGAAAAGACAACCTACAGAATGGGGAGAAAATATTTGCAAATAACATATCTGACAGGGAACTTGTATTCAGAATATATAAAGAACTCTTACAAATCAACAGTAAAAAGATAGATAACCCAATTATAAAATATACAAAAGATTTTAATTGACATTTCTCCAAAGAAGATAAATAAATGGGCGACGTGCACATGAAAAACTGCTCAACATCATTAATCATGTCATTAATCATTATGGCTATCAAATCAAAACAACAATGAAATATCACTTCACACCATCTAGGATTGCTAGAATTAAAAAAAAAAAAAAGAAGAAAAGAACAAATGTTGGCAAGGGTGTAGAAGAACTGGAGTCCTCAGATATTGCTGTGGAAATGTATAAGTGGTACAGCTACTTTGGAAAACAGTTTGGCAGTTCCTCAGAATGCTAAACATAGAGGTACCATATGACCCCTCAATTCCACTCTTAGGTATATGTCAAAAAGTCAAGAAAACATATGTCCAGAGAAAACTTCTACAAGAATGTTCATAGCAGCATCACTCATTATTGCAAGAAAAGTAAAAACAACCCAAATGTCCACCAACAGATGAATGGATAAACAAAATGTAGTATATCCATACAATGGAATGTTATTCAGCTTTAAAAAAGGAATGAAGTACGATACATACTCCAACATTAATGAACCTTGAAAACATTCTGCCAAGTGAAAGAAACCAGACACAAAATGCCATATTGTATGATTACATTTATATTAAATGTTCAGAATAAGAAAGTTCATCCAAACAGAAAGATTACTGCTTGCCCTGAGCTGGGAGGGGACTAAGGGATGGGGAATGACTGCTATTGGCTAGGGGTTTCTTTTTGAGTGATGAAAATGCTCTAGAATTAAATAGTTGTGATGGTTGCACAACTGTGTGAATATACTAAAAACCAGTGACTTGTATACTTTAAAAGGGTAAATTTCATAGTATGTGAATAAATAAAATAAAAAAGCTCTCAATAAAGCTTTTATAAAAAATAGTGAAAACATAAAATGCTCACAAGAGTGCAGAGAAACTGGATCCCTCAGACATCGCTGGTGGGAATGTAAAATGCTACAGCCATCCTGGAAAATAGATTGGTAGTTTCTTCAAAAACTAAACATATACTTATCAAACCATCCAGCAGTTACACACTTAGGCATTTATCTCACAGAACAAAAACTTATGTGCACTCAAAAATCTGTACTACAAAAATCTGTACTACATGATTGTTCTTAGCAGCTTTATTTGTAATAACCAAAAACAGGAAATAGCCAAAATGTCCCACAACAGGTGAATGGTTAAACAAACTGTACTACATACATGTCATGAAATACTACTCAAAAATAAAACTAAATGAAATATTGATACGTGCAACAACTTGCATGTACCTTAATGGCACTATGCTGAGTGAAAAATAAAAATCCATCTCAAAAGTTCATATATAATTCTAATTATAGAACATTCTTGTAATGACAAAATTATAGAGATGTAGAGCAAATTGGTGGTTGCCTGTGGTTAGGGATGAGGAGGCAGGAGGAGGTGGGTATGACTACAAAGGGGTAGCACCAGGGAGATCTTTGTGGTCACGGGATAGTTCTCTATCTTACTAGGGTTGTGGTTACACAAATCTACACATGTGATAAGCTGACATAGAACCACACACACATTGTATCAATATCCATTTCCTAGTAATGTTATTGTGCTAAAGTTACATAAGATGTAACCATTGGGGGAAACTGGGTAAAGGGTACTTGGGACCTCTGTGTAATATCTCTTCAACTTCTTACAATTCTTCTAAAATAAAAGTTCAAAAAATTACTAAAAATTCACAAAATACTGTTCTGGAGAATCTTTATAAAGTCCCTTCAAGCTCTTTCAGTCTATGAATGTTCCAGGGGAAAAAAACCAATGTTCCATGAAAGGAAAAACTGATAAACTGGATTTCAACAACTTAAAACCTTCGGCTCTGCAAAAGACCCTGCTGATAGGACAAAAATGCAAGTTACAAACTGGAAGGTAATATTTGCAACTACATATCCAACAAAGTACTAACAGCTACAAGACATAAAGAACTCTCAGAACTCAGCAGTAAAGAAATAATCCAATTAGAAAACAAGCAAAAGATATGCACAAACATTTCATCAGAGAATATACAAATAACAGATAAACACATAAAAAGATGTTCAATATCATTAGCCATTTGAGAATTAAAACCACAGTGACATATTGTTACACACTGATAAGAGTGACAAAAAAAAAATAACATTAAATCCTGGCAAGGATGTAGAGAAACAGAATCACTCATATACTGCTGGTGGGAATGTAGAATGGTATAGCCACTCTGGAAAGTAGCTTGACAATTTTCTTTCAAAACTGAAAATGGACTTACCACACAACTCAGAAATAGCACTTAAGTATATATCCCAGCAAAATCAAAACTTATTTTTCATGCAAAAACTTGTACATGAATGTTCACGTAGCTTTATTCACAATATCCAAAGCCTGCAAACTACCCAAATGTCCATCAACGGGTGACTGGTTAAGTAAACCATGGTATATACATACCCTATAATACTACTCAGCAACACATAGGAACAACTATCGATACACACAGCAGCTTGGATGAAAGTCAAGGAAATTGCGAGTGAAAAAAAGTCAATCTCAAAGGGAAACATACTGCATGATTACATTAATATAACCTCCATGGAATAACATAATTATAGCAATGGAGAATAAATGAGCAGTTGCCAGGAAATTAGGAAATCAACAGGGAGTGAGGGTACCTATAAAGGGATATCACAAGAGAGTCTTGTAGTGATGAGATAGTTAAGAATTCTGATTGTACTGGTGGCTACATGGAGCTATACATATAATAAAATTGTACAGTGATACACACATACACACACACACGCATGCATACACAAATGAATACTTGTATAATTGGTGAAATCGGAATAGGCTCTATAGACTGTACTAATGTTGATTTCCTGTTATTGATATTATAATTATACAAAATGTTAGCATTAAGAGAGGCTAGCTAAGGAGTACAAAGACCCTCTCTCCCTGTATTTTTTTGTATCTTCTTGTGAATATATAATTTTTAAAAAATAAGAGGTTAGAAAAAGAAAAAAGAAAAAAAAAAAACCCCTCTCCCATACTCCCACCTGTATCTCCCACCCCTCCCTCTCACAAAAAAATTGAAAAATAACTTTTTCAGTTTAAATTTTAAATATCAAACGAGAGGCCTATTTTTCTTCACTTATAGACTTCCGTTTAGATTAAATTGTATATGAAATGAAAACATTCTATTAATATAATAATAAGGAAAATAAATTAGGTCTATAAAGTTTTATGGCCCAAATTAAAATGTACATAATTAACATACTCAAAGAAAGGCAACCACACATAAAGTTTTTAATGGTTTTAAAAAAACATATTGCATGGCAATCAACTGTTTCATTAGCTCTAATACTGCATACATTTAAATGTTTTCACATCATTTCTCAGTTTAATTTGAACCAATTGTCCACAGTTCAAATATGCTTTCTCTAGATTTCAAAACTTTCCAAATGTAAAAACTATTTTCCCCCAGTGGATATGCACAGTGACTTAGTTAAGATTTCAGAAAATTTTTCTCCTTCCCTTCGATCAAAGGAGTTAAGTGTCCACTTGGATTCAACTCCAACTTGGATAATTCAGGAAACATTGCCGATCTGTAGAATGCTTTAGAGATAAAGTCTGGTAGAAAACTCAGAAGGAAAAACATGCTGAGACGACAGGGAACTCTTCAAGAGTAGGTATGACTGAAAAGAACGCTAGTGAGGAGGCTAGGAAAAGTCTGAGTTGCAAAGTAAATTAGCATGATGCAATAGGAATGAAGACATTTAAGGCTCCAAGAGTGAGTTATAAACATAAATATAGAATTCCCTAAAAGGGCTATGAAATGAATTATGAAGGCAAGACTGTTTGGAAGTGTTGTTATTTGCAAATATCCCCTGGGTATTTTAATTTCCTTCACATGAACATTAGCATAAATCTTCAGAAGTTAGTGATCTGTTCTCTCATTATTTATTCAGCACAATTAATTTCACTCCATCTTCTCAAGATGAATTTGTCCTATTCTTTGTTTTCTGTTTCCCTTCCTTAAACTAAGGATTCAAACCACTACCAGTGTATTTCCTGAGTTGAGAGAGAGCCCTTTCACAGCAGATCCTTAAAGAAAAGCAAATCTCACCCCAAACCTAACCACAGGGTCCTTGCACCCCACCTGGGTTGAGCTTCTGTGGATGGTGAAAGCTCCAGAGACCATACTTTCAGCTTACAGCCTCTCCCAGAACAGAGCAAGCCTGAGGAATGTGGAATTGGAACTAGCTTCCTTATCTTCAAGACTAAGAACAAGGGCTACCTTTCTTCACCAGGATCCTACCTCTCTGCACAAGAAATTTCACACAGGAAAATCAAAGCTCCCCCCCAGCTCCCATCTTTTCAAGGGGAGCCACGTGAGTAAGTAAAAAGTGAGTTCTTGTCCCAATCTTTATTGTGACAAGAAAAGAAATAGAGGGTAATTTATGATAGCTCCCAACCCCCAATTAATTTCTCTCAATTCATATATGAAGATCTTCATGTAAAAAATGTTCACAGCACTATTTGCCCCTTTCACTCCTGCCAAGTGACATCAACTTTTAGTATCCACTGAGTGGCAAAATACATAATGACCAAAAAAGGGTCAATGAATTCAGTAAGTTTCTAATTTAATCTGTATTTTATTCATCACAGCGGCATAAAATATTGTTTAATTCATGTGTGAGGCCTATATTTACTTAGTTCACAGCCAATACGTGGTATATATATGTGTTGATGGATCTCTTACAATAATTCTTCATCCCATTCCCAGGTTGGAAACCACTCTTACGGGGAATGTTCTTGAACAGTGAGTTGAAAATTATTCCCTGTTACAGGAACATGTTAGGCTGGTATTTTAAAAGCATGACCATGGATAATGCATGGGAAATTTAAAATATTATAAAAAATTTGTACAGTGTACAATGTAGAAGTGATTTGGAGGTTTCACTGAGCTGCTCTGGGGTATCATTCATGAGCACCAAATAAAGTACACTGCTGGATAGGTACACCACATATGGGACCATTATGGGAAGGAAAGTCTTTTCCAGCTCCTGTGGAGAATCTTGTGCCACAATACTGCTTTCAGTCTCACTCACTCTGTTTTTGTTTTCATTTCTTCTTTGATTTTTTGTTTCCGGGTGAGTTTGTATTGGCTGCCATTTTTTATGACTTTCATTGGAAGCCTGGTTTTGATTACATGGACAACAATCTGGTCTCTTGTCAGTGGCAGATGATAGATAATCTGTCTATTCAATGAAAGAAGACAAGAAATCTTGCCTCTTTGTGTTTATCTGTTTGTCTTGAAGGTATTAACATCTCCTGTCTATCTCCCTGTGGTTTTTCTTGTTTGTGCACCATTATGAATTAAAATCACTTAAGAAGAAAAAAATGTTCCTACTAGAATAGAGAGTTACCTGTGAATCAAGGAACAGCCAACTTGGTGGCTCTGAGATCTGTTGTGTATCCCTGGTTATCCTATTACCCAACTGCAAGCTACCAGTGAGTTTTCTCAACCAATGCTGTAGGTTGTGAAATGAAGGCTGCTTGTTCTCTCTCTGTCTGTGTGTGTGTAAATGAATAGAGTCTTTTCTTTGCTTCACAAAGGGAGGGTAGTTAGCCTTTTTTAATGGTTTATGAATAATTGTAATCTTTCTATATCTGTGTCTGGTAATAATAGTGCGCTCTCTCTCTCCTTCTCTCTCTCTCTCTCTCTCTCTCTCTCAACCTTAGGAAATTAATTGGACATAAAAAACTGTAATGTGTGCAGACTATAGGGTATATAATTAAATCAGACAGATCTACCATTAGGGGAAGAAAATGCACACAAAGATTTAAGTTAATGAAACTGGTTTTGTATGGCTTTGAAAACAGAGAGCTCTACCTCTGAAAGACTTTTGTGTAGTTTGCACAATTTTGATAACAACTATGTGGATGAGCCCGAACCTGGGTTGGAACGGTTAGGGCAGGACCACTCCTGACTTGTCTGATGCTTTACAACCTCCAGAAACAATAAAAGAGTTATGAGTACACAACTTTTCTCTCCTCACTCAAAGGAGTATAGATAATTACACAGAAATACCCAAACGACCCAAGTAAAGACATAAAGAAAAATAAACCTTAGAGTCCAGCCCTTAGCTTCACTCACAATCTGACTGACCAAGAACCACAAAAAATTGCATACAATAAGATAAACATGTTGGGATATCTTGTCTACCTCCAGTGGAAAACATGTTGGGATATCTTGCCTACCTCCAGTGGAAATTAATAAATTAGGATATATATTCTCTAAAATTTAGCAGCCCTCCATTTTGATTGGCTTATAAAGAGTAGTAAGCACTTATATTTAAAATAAATCAAGATTTTCCAGAAAATAAAAAATTATTTGAATTTCTAATGTTTTAAATGTGCTAGTCCTTTGAGAAAGGACTTCAGACACTGACTGAAATGGTATCTCAGAAAAAAAAATGTGTGTGGCAGGAGAAGAGTTTAGTTTTAAATTAAATTATTGCTCTTGGTTGCTGAGTTCCAAGATAAGAAGCAAAGTAATACAAGAAAAATAATTCTAACGGAACTTCAGTACTTCCAACAAAAGTTAAAGAGTTTTAAAATATGTATATAAATTTAAAATGAAGTTCAGACAGTATTTCTAATCAATGTGACTCTTTGACAAAATAAATTTTTCTCAGTATTATCAAAGCATGAAAATGTTGACATAATAACCTACTTTATGCAAAACTTGATTTTATTTTCCATGAAAAGTCTAACTATTTAAAGCTATCTAAATTCCCTAAAATAATTTTATGGGTCAAGTAAATCATCATTTCCACAAAATATTTAGAATTATAGAAAATAAAAATCATAAATTCTAAACTGAATTAGTTAAGCCATGTTTTTATTAAAAAGAATTAATTCTTATGAATTGGTACCAAAAAATTTAAGTATCATCTCTCTGGTAAATTCATAATATCAATAGGAATTGTGTTTTTCTTTATTGCATAAAGATAAATAAATAAACATAATTTCCAAAATCTTTTTTAACTTTGAGACCTTTGACTAATATTAAATTGAGAAGTCTTGGGTTACTTGAACAATCCTCCAAAAATTAAAATTCATAAAAATAAAGTGAATGCAAAAATACCAAGCGCTCTTGGTATACATATGCCTCTTTTTACATGTAAGAGAGAAGCTATCAGTTAACAGGTGAACAAGACTGTGCAGATAACTTGGGGGCACACATGTTTTGCTTTTCCTACCTTAAGAAGGATGAAATGGATGTAGGTGACCACAGGCAGATGTATTCCATGTGTGCATGTGAGGCACAGCAGTCCAAACTGGAGCTCTGCTGGCTTGCAAGGTGCTTGTGTTGATGAACTATTCTCAGCTACCTGCTTCCCAGAAGCCTCTGTACCTGTAGAATGAAGTCAATTACCTCTGTTAAAGGTTGGAACCAATATAAGAGATTGAGACTACACTAGGTATAATCATTACAGAGCAAGAATGCGTTTATAAATAGTGGATGTGATTTGCCTGTTGGTTTATATAGGAAAAGAAGATTAATTTTGTCCTAAAATTCGATCATTCAAGAATGTGAAAAGAAGTAGTAAAAAATCAAATTCTGAGGGTATACAATGAGTTGTAGAAGATCACAGGGAAAATGAATTGTATTTTCCTTGGTTTTATAATATCTGAAAATAATGAACTTGTAAGTATTAAAATGTTTAACAAAATTGGCTTAATTTTGATGGATTTATAACCTTTTTCTGTTAAGGGACAGATAGTAAATACTTTCAGTTGTGTGAGCCACTGGTCTCTCTTGCAACTATTCAACTCCTGTTGGAGCCCCAAAAGCTACCACGGACAAGTAAACAAGTCAGTGTGACCAGATTTGACCCCTTGGCCCCAGCTTGTGGACCCCAGAGACAGATAAAAGGCTGTGAATTCTTTAAAGAAAAGTGTTACATGGGTGGTATACAAAAAGAGTAAAACTAGAATTTATACTCCTGTTAAAATGACAAATTAGTCTTTGAGTAACAGTTTGTTCTTAACAAGAAATAGTAAAGATCATTCTATACCTTCTCTGTACTCAGTAGCCTCTTAACTCTTTGTACTTGTTTAAAAGATCATTCTATACCTTCTCTGTACTCAGTAGCCTCTTAACTCTTTGTACTTGTTTAAAAGATCATTCTATACCTTCTCTGTACTCAGTAGCCTCTTAACTCTTTGTACTTGCTTTATTTGTTCTTGAATCAATTTTAACAAAAGTCTACTTTTGAAAAAGCTGGAATTTCTAGTAATGATAGCTTGCTGTGGTTATTTTCTGTCTTGTCTGAGACTAATCATTTCTTACCTTTGGTCACCTTTGACTTAAGCCCATACCTTACTTGCTATGACAAATATCTTGAATGTTGCCTTTTCCAATTTAGGCCCCACATTCAAAATAATTCCTCCTTATGACATAAACTAGCCTTTGGGATTTTCCAGATTGGATAATATCAAAGATTTGTTCCCCCTCCTCATAAAAGAAGAATTACTAGAAATAATTGGGTATGTCAGAAAGTCTCCATATTTTTACATACCTCCACAATATTTACCAAAGCCCCCAATAATAAAGGAGCTAGGACATCAAAAGGGAAGATCAACCTTCCTAATTATACACAAATAAAATGTTATTAATATGAATATGGATTATCTAGGTACTTCAGAAGAGCTAAAGCAGAGCATATGGGGGAAGGCCTGTTCTGGGAAGGCCCCATGGAGTCCTGCTCAGTTACAAGCGGAGGGCTTGCTGCTTGCTGGGAACTCTTCTAAGTGCACTACGCTTACCAACTGGTTTAATCATCACAATAACCCTTTCGGGTAGGTTTTGTACTGAACAGGAAACCGAGGCACAGAAAGGGGAGAGACCTTCAAGATGGCGGAAGGGTAAGATGTGGAGATCACCTTCCTCACCACAAATACATCAGAAATACATCTACATGTGGAACAACTCCTACAGAACACCTACTGAACACTGGCAGAAGACCTCAGACCTCCCAAAAGGCAAGAAACTCCCCACGTACCTGGGTAGGGAAAAAGAAAAAACAGAGACAAAAGAATAGGGACGGGACCTGCACCTCTGGGAGGGAGCTGTGAAGGAGGAAAGGTTTCCACGCACTAGGAAGCCCCTTCGCGGGCGGAGACTGCGGGTGGCAGAGGGGGGAAGCTTCGGTGCCACAGAGGAGAGCGCAGCCACATGGGTGCGGAGGGCGAAGCAGAGAGATTCCCGCACGGAGGATCGGCGCCGAGCAGCACTCACCAGCCCGAGAGGCTTGTCTGCTCAACCCCCGGGGCGGGCGGGGCTGGGAGCTGAGGCTCGGGCTTTGGTCGGATCGCAGGGAGAGGACTGGGGTTGGCGGCGTGAACACAGCCTGAAGGGGTTAGCGCACCACAGCTAGCCGGGAGGGGGTCCGGGAAAAGGTCTGGAGCTGCCGAACAGGCAAGAGACATTTTGCTGCCTCTTTGTTTTGAGGTGTGTGAGGAGAGGCGATTAAGAGCGCCGCCTAAACGAGCTCCAGAGATGGGCGCGAGCCGCGGCCATCAGCGCGGACCCCAGGGACGGGCATGAGACGCTAAGGCTGCTGCTGCCGCCACCAAGAAGCCTGTGTGCGAGCCCAGGTCACTCTCCACACCGCCCCTCCCGGGAGCCGGTGCAGCCCGCCACGGCCAGGCTCCCGTGATCCAGGGACAACTTACGCGGGAGAACGCACGGCGCACCTCAGGCTGCTGCAACGTCACGACGCCTCTGACGCCGCAGGCTCGCCCCGCCTCCTCCGTACCGCTCCCTCCCCCCGGCCTGAGTGAGCCAGAGCCCCCGAAGCAGCTGCTCCTTTAACCCCGTCCTGTCTGAGCAAAGAACAGATGCCCTCAGGCGACCTACATGCAGAGGCGGATCCAAATCCAAAGCTGAACCCCGGGAGCTGTGTGAACAAAGAAGAGAAAGGGAAATCTCTCCCAGCAGCCTCAGAAGCAGCGGATTAAAGCTCCACAATCAACTTGATGTACGTGCATCAGTGGAACACCTGAATAGACAACGAATCATCCCAAATTCAGGAGGTGGACTTTGGGAGCAACTGTAGACTTGGGGTTTGCTTTCTGCATCTAATTGGTTTCTGCATTTATGTTTACCTTAGTTTAGTATTTAGAACTTATTATCTTTGGTAGATTTGTTTACTGATTTGGTTGCTCTCTTCCTTTTTTAAATATATATATATTTTTTTCTTTTTCTCTTTTTGTGTGTATGTGTATGCTTCTTTGTGTGATTTTGTCTGTATAGCTTTGCTTTTGCCATTTGTCCTAGGGGTCTAACTGTCCTTTTTTTTTTTTTTTAAGTATAGTTTTTAGCACTTGTTATCATTGGTGATTTGTTTTTTGGTTTGGTTGCTCTCTTCTTGCTTTCTCTCTTTTTTTTTATTACTTTTTTATTTTTAACAATTTTTTCTATTTTAATAACTTTATTTTATTTATTTATTTATTTATTCTTTCTTTATTTCTTTCTTTTTGTCCCTTTTCTTCTGAGCTGTGTGGCTGACAGGGTCTTGCTGCTCTGGCCGGTGTCAGGCCTGAGCCTCTGAGGTGGGAGAGCCAAGTTCAGAACATTGGTCCACCAGAGACCTCCCAGCTCAACGTAATATCAAACGGCGAAAGATCTCCCAGAGATCTCCATCTCAATGCTAAGACCCAGCTCCACTCAACGACTAGAAAGCTACCATGCTGGATACCCTGTGCCAAACAACCAGCAAGACAGGAACACAACCCCACCCATTAGCAGAGAGGCTGCCTAAAATCATAATAAGGTCACAGACACTCCAAAACACACCACTAGAAGCGGTCCTGCCCACCAGAAAGACAAGATCCAGCCTCATCCACCAGAACATAGGCACCAGTCCCCTCCACCAGGAAGCCTCCATAACCCACTGAACCAACCTTACCCACTGGGGGCAGACACCAAAAACAACGGGAACTATGAACCTGCAGCCTGTGAAAAGGAAACCCTAAACACAGTAAGTTAAGCAAAATGAGAAAACACACAGCAGATGAAGGAGCAAGGTAAAAACCCACCAGACCAAACAAACGAACAGGAAATAGGCAGTCTACCTGAAAAAAAATTCATAGTAATGATAGTAAAGATGATCCAAAATCTTGGAAATAGAATAGCAAAAATACAAGAAGTGCTTAACAAGGACCTAGAAGAACTAAAGAGCAAACAAACAATGATGAACAATACAATAAATGAAAAGTTCTCTAAAAGGAATCAACAGCAGAATAACTGAGGCAGAAGAACGGATAAGTGACCTGGAAGATAAAATAGTGGAAATAACTACCATGGAGAAGAATAAAGAAAAAAGAATGAAAAGGACTGAGGACAGTCTCAGAGACCTCTGGGACAACATTAAATGCACCAACTTTCGAATTATACAGGTCCCAGAAGAAAAAGAGAAAAAGAGGACTGAGAAAATATTTGAAGAGATTATAGTTGAAAACTTCCCTAATATGGGAAAGGAAATAGTCAATTAAGTCCAGGAAGCTCAGAGAGTCCCATAGAGGATAAATCCAAGGAGAAACATGCCAAGACACATTAATCAAACTATCAAAAATTAAATACAAAGAAAAAATATTAAAAGCAGTAAGGGAAAACAACAAATAACATACAAGGGTATCCTCATAAGGTTAACAGCTGATCTTTCAGCAGAAACTCTGCAAGACAGAAGCGAGTGGCAGGACATATTTAAAGTGATGAAAGGGAAAACCTTACAACCAAGATTACTCCACCCAGCAAGGATCTCATTCAGATTTGATGGAGAAATTAAAACCTTTACAGACAAGCAAAAGCTAAGAGAATTCAGCACCACCAAACCAGCTTTCAACAAATGCTAAAGGAACTTCTCTAGGCAGGAAACACAAGAGAAGGAAAAGACCTACAATAACAAACCCAAAACAATTAAGAAAAAGGTAATAGGAACATACATATCAATAACTACCTTAAATGTAAATGGATTAAATGCTCCCACCAAAAGACATAGGCTGGATGAATGGATACAAAAACAAGACCCATATATATGCGGTCTACAAGAGACCCACTTCAGACCTAGGGACACATACAGACTGAAAGTGAGGGGATGAAAAAGATATTCAATGCAAATGGAAATCAAAAGAAAGCTGGAGTAGCAATTCTCATATCAGAAAAAATAGACTTTAAAACAAAGACTATTACAAGAGACAAAGAAGGACACTGCATAATGATCAAGGGATCAATCCAAGAAGAAGATATAACAATTGTAAATATTTAAGCACCCAACATAGGAGCACCGCAAAACAAAAGGCAAATGTTAACAGCCATAAAAGGGGAAATTGACAGTAACACAGTCATAGTAAGGGACCTTAACACCCCACTTTCACCAATGGACAGATCATCCAAAATGAAAATAAATAAGAAAACACAAGCTTTCAATGATACATTAAACAAGATGGACTTAATTCATATTTATAGGACATTCCATCCAAAAACAACAGAATGCACTTTCTTCTCAAGTGTTCATGGAACATTCTCCAGGATAGATCATATCTTGGGTAACAAATCAAGCCTTGGTAAATTTAAGAAAATTGAAATCGTATCAAGTATCTTTTCCGAACACAATGCTATGAGACTAGATATCAATTACAAGAAAAAATCTAAAAAATACAAACAATGGAAGCTAAACAACACACTACCAAATAACCAAGAGATCACTGAAGAAATCAAAGAGGGAATCAAAAAATACCTAGAAACAAATGACAATGAAAACATGACGACCCAAAACCTACTGGATACAGCAAAAGCAGTTCTAAGAGGGAGGTTTATAGCAATACAAGCCTACTTCAAGAAACAAGAAACATCTGAAATAAACAACCTAATCTTACACCTAATGCAATTAGAGAAAGAAGATCAAAAAAGGCCCAAAGTTACCAGAAGGAAAGAAATCATAAAGATTAGACCAGAAATAAATGAAAAAGAAATGAAGGAAACGATAGCAAAGGTCAATAAAACTAAAAGCTGGTTCTTTGAGAAGATAAACAAAACTGATAAACCATTAGCCAAACTCATCAAGAAAAAAAGGGAGAAGACTCAAATGAACAGAATTAGAAATGAAAAAGGGGAAGTAACAACTGACACTGCAGAAATACAAAGGATCATGAGAGATTACTATAAGCAAGTATATGCCAATAAAATGGACAACCTGGAAGAAATGGACAAACTCTTAGAAAAGCACAACCTTCTGGGACTGAACCAAGAAGAAATAGAAAATATAAACAGACCAATCACAAGCACTGAAATTGAGACTGTGATTAAAAACCTTCCAACAAACAAAAGCCCAGGACCAGATGGCTTCTCAGGTGAATTCTATCAAACATTGAGAGACGAGCTAACACCTATCCTTCTCAAACTCTTCCAAAATATAGCAGAGGGAGGAACACTCCCAAATTCATTCTACAAGGCCACCAGCACCCTGATACCAAAACCAGACAAAGATGTCACAAAGAAAGAAAACTCCAGGCCAATATCACTGATGAACATAGATGCAAAAATCCTCAACAAAATACTAGCAAACAGAATCCAACAGCAGATGAAAAGGATCATACACCATGATCAAGTGGGGTTTGTCCCAGGACTGCAAGGATTCTTCAATATACGCAAATCAATCAGTGTGATACACCATATTAACAAATTGAAGGAGAAAAACCATAAGATCATCTCAATAGATGCAGAAAAATCTTTCGACAAAATTCAACACCCATTTATGATAAAAACCCTCCTGGAAGTAGGCATAGAGGGAACTTACCACAACATAATAAAGGCCATATGTGACAAACCCACAGCCAACATCATTCTCAGTGGTGAAAAACTGAAACCATTTCCTCTAAGATCAGGAACAAGACAAGGTTATCTACTCTCACCATTATTATTCAACATAGTTTTGGAAGTTTTAGCCACAGCAATCAGAGAAGAAAAAGAAATAAAAGAAATCCAAATCGGAAAAGAAGAAGTAAAGCTGTCACTGTTTGCAGATGACATGATACTATACATAGAGAATCCTAATGATGCTACCAGAAAACTACTAGAGCTAATCAATGAATGTGGTAGAGTAGCAGGATACAAAATTAATGCACAGAAATCTCTTGCATTCCTATACACTAATGATGAAAAATCTGAAAGAGAAATTAAGGAAACACTCCCATTTACCATTGCAACAAAAAGAATAAAATACCTAGGAATAACCCTACCTAAGGAGACAAAAGACTTTTATGCACAAAACTATAAGACACTGATGAAAGAAATTAAAGATGATACAAATAGATGGAGAGCTATACCATGTTCTTGGATTGGAAGAATCAACATTGTGAAAATGACTCTACTACCCAAAGCAATCTACAGATTCAATGCAATCCCTATCAAACTACCAGTGGCATTTTTCACAGAACTAGAACAAAAAATTTCACAATTTGTGTATAAACAAAAAAGACTCCAAATAGCCAAAGCAATCTTGAGAAAGAAAAACGGAGCTGGAGAAATCAGGCTCCTGGACTTCAGACTGTACTACAAAGCTATAGTAATCAAGACAGTATGGTACTGGCATAAAAACAGAAATATAGATCAATGGAACAGGATAGAAAGCCCAGAGATAAACCCACGCACATATGGTCACCTTATTTTTGATAAAGGAGGCAAGAATATACAATGGAGAAAAGACAGCCTCTTCAATAAGTGGTGCTGGGAAAACTGGACAGCTACATGTAAAAGAATGAAATTAGAACACTCCCTAACACCATACACAAAAATAAACTCAAAATGGATTAAAGACTTATATGTAAGGCCAGACACTATAAAACTCTTAGAGGAAAACATAGGCAGAACACTCTATGATATAAATCACAGCAAGATCCTTTTTGACCCACCTCCTAGAGAAATGGAAATAAAAACAAAAATAAACAATTGGAACCTAATGAAACTTAAAAGCTTTTGCACAGCAAAGGAAACCATAAACAAGATGAAAAGACAACCCTCAGAATGGGAGAAAATATTTGCAAATGAACCACTGACAAAGGATTAATCTCCAAAATTTACAAGCAGCTCATGCAGCTCAATATCAAAAAAAAAACAACCCAATCCAAAAATGGGCAGAAGACCTAAATAGACATTTCTCCAAAGAAGATATACAGATTGCCAACAAACACATGAAAGAATGCTCAACATCACTAATCATTAGAGAAATGCAAATCAAAACTACAATGAAATATCATCTCATACCAGTCAGAATGGCCATCATCAAAAAGTCTACAAACAATAAATGCTGGAGAGGGTGTGGAGAAAAGGGAATCCTCTTGCACTGTTGGTGGGAATGTAAATTGATACAGCCACTATGGAGAACAGTTTGGAGGTTCTTTAAAAAACTAAAAATAGAACTACCATACGACCCAGCAATCTCACTACTGGGCATATACCCTGAGAAAACCATAATTCTAAAAGAATTATGTACCACAGTATGCAGCTCTATTTACAATAGCCAGGACATGGAAGCAACCTAAGTGTTCATCGACAGATGAATGGATAAAGAAGATGTGGCACATATATGCAATGGAATACTACTCAGCCATAAAAAGAAAGAAAATTGAGTTATTTGTAGTGAGGTGGATTGTCCTAGAGTCTGTCATACAGAGTGAAGTAAGTCAGAAAGAGAAGAACAAATACCATATGCTAACACACATATATAGAATCAAAAAAAAAATCTTCTGAAGAACGTAGGGGCAGGACAGGAATAAAGACACAGACGTAGAGAATGGACTTGAGGACATGGGATGGGGAAGGGGAAGGGTAAGCTGGGACTAAGTGAGACAGTGGCTAAGCTGGGATGAAGTGAGAGAGTGGCATGGACATATATACACTACCAAATGTAAAACCGATAGCTAGTGGGAAGCAGCCGCATACCACAGGGAGGTCAGCTTGGTGCTTTGTGACCACCTAGAGGGGTGGGATAGGAAGGGTGGGAGGGAGACGCAAGAGGGAGGAGTAATGGGGATATATGTATATGTATAGCTGATTCATTTTGTTATAAAGTAGAAAGACACAATTGTAAAGCAATTATACTCCAATAAAGATGTTAAAAAAATATGAATATGTTTTAGAATTGAATATCTTTCAGACTTGGATAAAAATATACTGATGGTCACGTATAAAGGCTGGCACAATAACTCCCAACAAAGCCATTTTTTCCAAAAATTAAAATTTTGTTTTTAGGTTTAAATATTGTTACTCATTTGGAACAATGATAACACTCACATTTTGGCATGAGTTAAAAGGCCCTGCAAATTTGTCAATGCCCACCTTGTCCACAATATATTTTCACTGTAGGGTAGTCATTGAATAACTCCTTCTAAATTCCAAAATGTATCAATATTATATTCCAAGAGAGGAGTTCATCTTCCCTCTTTCTGTTATTGTTGTTTGTTATTGAGCTTATCACTGACCGGTGTGTTTTGCTTTTTCCTCAAAGTTGCCTAAAGTTTCCTGCTACAAACTACAGATTAGGAGTTTGAGTCTTCTGGAAGAAATATTAAAAGAGCCTCAGGTTGCCACACGTTCTCTTAACTAGTAATATTAAAGTAATAGAAAAATAGGTGTAGGTTTTCCAGGGTAAGCTGAAACTGCCACCACCAACAGACATCTGTCAGTCTGTACCAAAGGCCTAAGTCTGGACTCTTGGTCCAGAAGCAGATAAATTCATGAAAATAGGCTTCTAACCCAAGATCAGCAAAACAAGAATTAATTTCCTAAGACGAAATGAAACTGACTCAGGTGTGATTAGTAGCATATTTTTAATGGGCACATGAGAAAATCGTTTTTATTTCTTCTTGATCTGTCTCTAAACTTCAATTTAATAGGCTATACATATATACATATACATATATTAAATTAAAATGAAATCCTCTTCAAATGGTATCTTGTTTCAACCAAACTCTCAAAATTCAGGAAAAAATTCTGTGAAAGATCTTAATAAGATTATAAGGTAATAAATAATCAAAAAATCTAAGATTTATGATTCTGGAAAAAGTGACATAAATTGATCAGTCTTTTCTACAAAATAACTCAAAATAGGGGTAACAATGATTAAACATTATGCAAAGAGTTTACTAATGTTTTTACTTTCTAAGACCATGTTATTTACGTATTTTTAGTAAGAATATGCCCTCCTTTCTACTAGAATATAACTGGAAAAATTGAATTTATAATCTTGACCATGCTAGAAATGTCACATAGAAAAAAGAATCTCATGTAATTGGGTATGATAAGCCAATGATTAAGGATCAGGAACTATACATCATATGTGAAAATGATGCCTATAAATTTTCTACAGAAAAGTTGGCTGGGCACCTGTTTTGTGGCTCATGAAATCCTAGCTTTATTGATGGTAAAGAATGTTATGTCCTGGCTGGCCAGGAACAGTGGTACTGCAGTGAACCTGGGAGAGGAGAATTGGATGGCTCTTGGTTGCAGTAGACAAATTAATAAAGGCAATAAAAATACTTCTAGCACATAAAAAGGATAAAGATTCAGCCCTGAAGGCTTTATAAAACTTTCAGACAGAAACTAACTCCCAAGCTTTAGTATCCTTTGGCTCTAGTTTTATTAACATCATAAGGAGGTATTTGTGCATTAATAAACATCCCTTGTTACATCTATGTTTGTAAACCAGCCAAATAAAAGAAAACATCAAATTAATGATGTGAATCATAAAAGTGCTAACTAAACGTATGTGATCAAATCAGCACGTTTGGGGGAGAAGTAAGGACTTGGAGGATTGGAAAGCAAAACTGACACCTGGCTCTGCCTCCTTAATGAGTACCGTAAATCATTCCCAGCCCACCGCCAGAAAGTACTTTGCACTGGAGAACAACAGTAACAACAGCAAAACAAGAAACAAAAACAGGATTGCCCATCGTAGCTCTGACTCTCAAAATAAAGGCATACCTCGTTTTTTGGCACTTTGCTTTATTGTGTTTTGAAGATATTATGTTTTTTTTACAAATTGAAGGTCTGTGGCAAGCCTGTGTTGAGCAAGTTTATTGGTGCCATTTTTCCAACAACATTTGCTCACTTCATGTCTCTGTGTCACATTTAGGTAATTCTCGCAATATTTCAAACTTTTTCATCATTATTATATTCGTTATGGTGATCTGTGATCAGAGATCTTTGATGTTATTATCAAAATTGTTTGGGGGCACAATGAGCCACACCCATATAAGACAGCAAACTTGATAAATGTTGTGTGTGTTCTGACTGTCCCTCTGACCAGCTGTTTCCCCATCTCTCTCCCTCTCCTCAGGCCTTCTTATTCCCTGAGACACACCAAGATTGAAATTAGGCCAATTAATAATCCTGCAATGGCCTCTAAGTGTTCAAGCAAAAGGAAGAGTCATGTGTCTCTCACTTTAAATCAAAATTTAGAAATGATTATGCTTAGTGAGGAAGGCATGTCGAAGGCCGGGATAGGCTAAAAGCTAGGGCTCTTGTGGCAGTCAGCCAAATTGTAAATGCAAAGAAAGAGTTCTTGAATGAAATTAAAAGTGCTACTCCAGTGAACACATGAATAAAGAAAGCAAAGCAGCTTTATGGCTGATATGGAGAAAGTTTTAGGGGCCTGCATAGAAGATCAAACCAGCCACAACATTCCCTAAAGCCAAACCCTAGTCTAGAGCAAGGCCCTAACTCTCTTCAATTTTACGAAGGCTGAGAGAAGTGAGGAAGCTGCAGAAGAAAAGTTTGAATTTAGCAGAGGTTGGTTCATGAGGTTTAAGGAAAGAAAGCATCTCCATAATGTAAAAGTGCAAGGAGAAGCAGCAAGTGCTGATGTAGAAGCTGCAGCAAGTTATCCAGAAGGACTAGCTAAGATAATTAATGAAGGTGACTGTGCTAAACAACAGATTTTCAATGTAGACAAAACAGCTTTATCTTGGAAAAAGATGCCATCCAGCACTTTCATAGCTAGAGAGAAGTCAATGCCTGGCTTCAAAGCTTCAAAGGACAAGCTGACTCTCTTGTTAGAGGCTAATACCGCTGATGACTCTAAGCTGAACACAATGTTCATTTACCACTCTGAAAATCCCAGCGCCCTTAAGAATTATGCTAAATCTACTCTGCCTGTGCTCGATAAATGGAACAACAAAGCCAGCCCATTGTTGAGATCTACTATTAGAAAAACTATTCATTTTAAAATATTATTGCTCATTGACAATGCACCTGGCCATTCAAGAGCCCTGATGGAGATTAATGTTTTCATGCCTGCTAACACAACATCCATTCTGCAGCCCATGGATCAAGGAGTAATTTCAGCTTTCAAATCTTACTAAGAAATACATTTCATAAGACTATAGCTGCCATAGATAGTGATTCCTCCGATGGATCTGGGCAAGTAAACTGAAAACCTTCTGGAAAGGATTCATCATTCTAGATGTGATTAAGAACATTTGTGATTCATAGGAAAAGGTCAAAATATGAACTTTAACAGGAGTTTAGAAGAAATTGATTCCAACCCTCATAGATGACTTTGAAGGGCTCAAGACTTCAGTGGAGAAAGTAACTACATAGTAAGAGAACTAGAATTACACATGGAGCCTGAAGATGTGACTGAACTGCTGCAATCTCATGATAAAAGATGAGGAGTTGCTTCTTATTGATGAGCAAAGAAGGTAGTTTCTTCTTCACTCCGGTGAAGATGCTGTGAAGATTGCTGAAATGATAACAAAGGATTTAGAATATTACATAAAGTTAGTTGATAAAGCAGCTGCAGGGTTTGAGATGATTGACTCCAATTTTGAAAGAAGTTCCACTGTGGGTAAAATGCTATCAGGCAGCATTGCATGCTACAGAGAAATGGTTCATGAAAGGAAGAGAAAATCGGTGCAGCTAACTTCTTTGTTGTTTTATTTCAAGAAACTGGCACAATCGCCCCAGCCTTCAGCAACCACCCACCCTGATCAGTCAGCAGCCATCAACATCGAGGCAGGACCCTCCACCAGCAAAAAGATTATGACTTGCTAAGGCTCAGATGATGGTCAGCACTCTTCAGCAATAAAGTATTTTTTAATTAAGGTATGTACTTTTTTTAGATGTACTGCTATCTCATACTTAATAGACTACAGTATACGGTAAACATAACTTTCATATGCACTGGGAAACCAAAAAATTCCTGTGACTCGCTTTATTGCCAATTTCACTTGTGGTCTGGAACCAAACCCACCATATGTATGCCTGTATATGAGACCTTGAACCATTAGGTCATGACTCCTTAAAAAATAGCAACAAAAAAACTTTCTTCCTGACTTCTGAAGTTCTGATGTCTCCAGATATAAAATCACCTTTGAGTACGTGACAATCAAGTGAGACAACTGCTGTTTTCCCACCACGAACATACTACAGTAGTCTTGGTAACATTTCTTTTGTATACATATAGCTGATTCACTTCGTTGTACAGCAGAAACTAACACAACATTGTAAAGCAATTGTACTCCAGTAAAAAATATACATATATTTCTTTTCTTTAAAGAACTGTTAATATAAATATTTTATTTGGAGAGTGGCCTTTAAAAGCCTGGACTCCCTTGCAAAATCTCTTTGCAAGTAAGCTTCTTTTCTGTTCTGTTTTTGTCTCTGTGGCTTCCTTCTATGTTTAAATTCCCTACACTTCTACCTGTAGCCCCTGCAAAATAGTTTTGACAGATTCCTTGTGAATCTGCTTCAGATACCATGACCCTGGCTCAGCTATAAGTAGCAGGCAGTTGCCCTTTTACAGCCCATGAGGATGGCTGCTCCAAGGTCCTGGGAAGGCTTGAGCAGCTCTGAGCCTCAGTGGTTTGCACCTGGCAGTAACATGCAGCCATCTCTCTGACACCACCAGGTTATTATCCCTTTCCAGCTCCACAAGTTTCTTTTGACATAAATGCTTCCCTTCTGGTTCAAAAATGGCCCTGAGAGGGAGGAGAGAGGAGGCAGGCTCAGAGGAGGTCTTTGGATATTAAATCAGCCCAAGCGTAGAGAATCCACAGGGGATTAATCTTCTATTTCCTTTCCATTATGAGCCTGTCTATATGAACAGTCGCCCTGCCTCTCAGCCATTATCTGTCTCTTCAAAAAGTTAATGCAGCTTCCAATTAGATCTTTTTTTTCCTCCTGTTAATCTTCGTTCTTCCTCTGCTGTCATCCTAGTAAGCCAAGTCTCAATTAGCCAGTCTGCTGGTGGTTACCATCTTGTCGCTTCACTGTTCAGACTTTCTTTAATTTCCTGGAGCGTGCCAGCCCCCTTCCTCTCTTCTTCCCTCCCTCCAAAGTACTTTTGCTAAAACTGCAGCCCGTGATGTCTCAGGCTGTATCATTCTGCAGGGCATGGAGGGCTGACAGGTAGGATGTCTTTTTCAGTAGGTCACGACACACTTGCATGTTAGGAATCTTAGTAGGTGAGAGTTTTCTACTGGTGCTACCAGGAGTCTATAACTGTCCCAGTGAGACCCTCTCATGACCCTGTATACCGAAGGAGTTTAGGAAAACCCAAAGCAGACTTTTGTTTTAAAAATACAATTTTATGGTTCTGAAGAACCTAGGGGCAGGACAGGAATAAAGATGCAGACATAGAGAATGGACTTGAGGACACGGGGAGGGGGAAGGGTAAGCTGGGACGAAGTGAGAGAGTGGCATGGACATATATACACTACCAAATGTAAAATAGAGAGCTAGTGGGAAGCAGCCGCATAGCACAGGGAGATCAGCTTTGTGACCACCTAGAGGGGAGGGATAGGGAGGGTGGGAGGGAGACACAAGAGGGAGGAGATATGGGGATATATGTATATGTATAGCTGATTTATTTTGTTATACAGCAGAAACTAACACACCATTGTAAAGCAATTATACTCCAATAAAGATGTTAAAACAAACAAACAAACAAAAGGCTTACTAAATTCAAAAAAAAATACAGGGCTTCCCTGGTGGCGCAGTGGTTGAGAATCTGCCTGCTAATGCAGAGGACACAGGTTCAAGCCCTGGTCTGGGAAGATCCCACATGCCGCGGAGCAACTAGGCCCATGAGCCACAACTACTGAGCCTGCGCGTCTGGAGCCTGTGCTCCGCAACAAGAGGCCACGACAGTGAGAGGCCCGCGCACTGCGATGAAGAGTGGCCCCCGCTTGCCACAACTAGGGAAAGCCCTCGCACAGAAACGAAGACCCAACACAGCCAAAAATAAATAAATAAATTTTTAAAGAAATAGAATTTTAAAAAGAAGGAGGAAGATTCAGGCTCTCAGTTTCAATTATGAAAGATGATTAGTTGAACCCACTTATCAGCAAATCTCACCACAGCAATTAATTCGAACTTTAGAGTTCTATTCTAATTCTTCCAGCCACTGAGTGACCTTGAGTAGGGTTTGTTTGTTTATAAGACTAGGGGTCTTCTGTTTAACTTAAAGTTGAAAATACAAATTTATGCTCTTTAAAGCACACTAAAATGAGTACATGGGGAAAGAGACAAGGACAATGGGGGAAAAGCCGGCAAGAGAGGTCCACAAAATTGAGAAGCTGGAATATGGATCAAGGAATTAGAAGAGACAAGAAAGTAAATACCAACCACCATCAGAGAGGGATGAAAGTGAGAATCAAGCCACTTCACAATGCAGACCCTCAGAAAGATTCACAGGTTGGAGACACTCAGAGCCAAAGAAGGTGGGAACAAGGTGGGAGTCTGAGAAAGGCAGAGGGGAAAGAAGAGGCATTGAAAGTCACTGGCAGAATATTAATCCCCAGCTCCCTCCCCAGCCCACCAGCCAGACCACCTACCTTCCCCCTTCCATTGCAGGACATTGGAGCTTTATTCTGGAGTAAAAATGGAATCAGTGTCTCTAGACCCCAGTGCACCAGGCAGTGCAGAGGTATCTACTTAAAACTGAGGCGAAGTGGATAAATGGAAGTCTACCTACTGAACCAGAAGAGCACCAGTCCCCTACTCAGCTGAAAAAATACTCAGCTAAACAGTGGGCAGCCTGGCAGGAGGATACTGATAAATTCTTCTCTGGAGAAATCAAATGGTCCCAGAAAAATGATTGCAGGGGAGGAAAAAATTCCTCTACTCTCTTAGATTCAGTGGCTGGGAATGCAAAATAAACTGAAAGAATGATATATACTAACAAGAGAAAAAAGAATTTATTAACATGTGCATCATGCATACACATGGGAGAAGTCAATGATGAGTCATTCAAAGAGGTGGTCAGAACTTGAGGTTTATATAGCATCTTAACAAAGAACAATAAATTTGTGGAGAAGTGATAAGACAAAGGAAAAGAGGTTTAGGCTTTTAGGGATGACAAACTATGGGAAGGTAAGTATATGGGGGAAAATAATGGAAGATAAGAGTTATCTAGTATTTTGTTATGTAGATTCCTCTTGGTGCCCTTCTCTGGGTTGCTAAGAGTCTAAAGGTCTCTCCTGGTGATTAAGAATTCTACCCTTCTTGATATGGGAAAGGGAGACAAATTTATGTCCTGCTTTTTAGGCAAATAGGGGAGGGAAGAAAGGTTTCCTTGCATATGCTTCTTCCCAGTTGCCTTCAGCTCAAAATAATCCTCAGGCCAAAGTGGCATGTTTTGAGATGGCCTATTCTGATACCCTATATGACCCACAGAAATGATCCATAAGTGCTGAGTATTTGGGTTTCCCAAAGAAATGGCCAATCATTCTACATGAACTCTATCAAATGACAAGTACATATACACACAGCTTTCAGTCAACTTTTAGCACCCTGCTCCTAAATATGAAAACATCAAAACCTCCTTAGATATCTGAGGAGAACCTAACATGAAAGACCAAGAATCAAACACACAAAGAGAAGAAAGAAACTCAAAGGAAACAAAGATTTTGTAGGCAACAGATAAAACTAAAAATAAATAACACATCAACATAAACTATAATTAACATCCTCAGCAATAAGAGAAGATACTGCATCCCTAAAACAAGATCAGTGTATGGAAGGAAGGGAAGGAGGTAGGGAAGGAGGTGGGAAAAGGAAGGAGAGTGGAAGGGAGGGTAAAGAGAGAAGAAGAGAAAATCCAAGAACCAGAAAGAGCTTTGGGTGAAAAAAGGCACATGAAATTTTAAGAATTCAGAAGAAGAGGTGGAAAATGAAGTTGAGAAAATTGCTCAGAAAATAGAACCAAAAGACTAAATAAATAAATAAAAAATCAGAAAGAAAAGATTAGAACACTAGAGAACTATTCCCATGACCAAATCTGACTAATAGTTCCAGAAAGAGAAAATAGAGAAAACAACAAAATTATTAAATAAATAATACAAGAAAAGAACTAAAGAACTTGAACTTCCATTGTAAAAGGACCCATTCAATGCCCGGCACAATTAATGAAAAGAGATCTCCTTTATAGCACATCACTGTGAAGTTTCAGAATACCAACTTTAAAAGAAAAATCCTCCTAAGAAGAGTGAAGAATCAGAATGGCATTGTTCTTCCCAACAGGAACAGTGAATGTCTGAAGGCAGTGAAGCAACACATTCAAAAGTCTTACAGAAAGTGATTTCTATGATTCTACATCTATTCAAACTATCAGTTAATTTTTATGAAGAAATAAAATTATTTCAGACACACAATGTCTTTAAAAAGTTACCTCAATCCATCCTTTCTCAGGAAGAAATTTTATCAGTTAGGAATTGTATAGTTATAGAGCCAACTGCAGTCAGCTTAAACACATAAAGGTTTGTTTCTTTGTTTCTCTAGTAAAAATAAGTCTAGAGGTACAGAGTCAAGCCAGCATGTGACTCCAAGAAATCATCAGGGACACAGTTCATTCTATCTTTAGGATTGCTATTATTAGTACATGCTTCCTCATGGTCACTTTATAGCTCTCAGAGTACCAGCTATCACATCCATATTCCAGGCAGAAGAAAGAGGAAGAAAGAAGCAAGCACAGAAGGCAAAAGAGCTATCTCAGAAATCCCACAAATTTGTATATCATTGACCATACCTATCCATAAGGGAGCCTGGGCAACATAGCTTTGTTATTTGCTAAGCCTAATAATATAAGGATTCCATTAGATGGTAAGAAGAGGATAATGGATATTGGTTAGGCAACCAGCAGTGTAATGAAAGATATGCTCCACCAAAATAAAGGGACAAACCAAGAAAAAAGGAGAAATGATATTCGAGACACAGATAAACTAACGTAGTGAGGGACAGTGGAAAGTCCTGTGCAGCAGGCTGAGAAAACAACTAGTCTAGATGGAGGCTCCAGGAGAGATATGTGTCTATGTGTGACTGGAACACCCGGTGTGTGTAATCAGGTATATGAAGTTTTAAAGTTTTAAAAATTCCGTTGGATAATGTGCTAGAAAGCTAAGTAAAGGGGGGAAAAGTCGTACAAGGGAGGAAATCTAATCACAACATATACTTTGGTTCATCAGTGAACAATACATTTTCATAATAAGAAAAACACCCAATTTATTTAATCGAAAATCAGTATTATATTCACAGAATGGAAAGAGAGACAGTAGGAGCATGGGAGATAGCAGAAGTCTAACTCTTCTCTTATAATAGGAATTTATTAGATATGTCTAAAAATGATAAATTAAGAAATAATATAAACACACTGTTTTAAAAGCAATTACCGGGCTTCCCTGGTGGCGCAGTGGTTAAGAATCTGCCTGCCAATGCAGGGGACACAGGTTCAAGCCCTGGTCCGGGAAGATCCCACATGCCGCGGAGCAACTAAGCCCGCGAGCCACAACTACTGAAGCCCATGTGCACCTAGAGCCCGTGCTCTGCAACAAGAAAAGCCACCGCAATAAGAAGCCCGCGCACCACAACGAAGAGTAGCCCCTGCTCACTGCAACTAGAGAAAGCCCACGCACAGTAATGAAGACCCAACATAGCTAAAAATAAATAACTAAAATAAAATAAATAAATAAAGCAACAGCTAAAAGTTTGGGGAAGGGGATTCATAGGGAGGACAGATGTTCTTCATTATAAGTCTTAAATTACTACTTTAAACTTTAAACAATGCATATGTATTACTTAGATAAAAATTTAAAATAGTTTTTAAAGATTTAATGACTAAGGGAAATGTTCACAATATATTATTCAGGGGAAAATCAGGTTACAAACAGTATGTATAGTAAAATCCCAATTTGGAAAGCTTGTGCAAGAAGTATATGTGTAAGAATAACAGCATGACACAGAAAGCACATGCTATTTGTTACATACAGGAATATAAATGTATATAATAAAGTCTGGAAAAACACACCCCAAATGGGTAATAGAGCTCACTTCACCACTGGGTCAGAGACTAGCATGTAGCCAATGGTAAATAGGGACTTAAAATTTTTAATGGTGCTTGAATTTTTATGGGAATATATTTATATATTTTAAAGTGACAGACTTTTAAAAAGAAAGTAGGGGAAAATGCCTAAATCATCTCTTCAGAGCCATGCTTTCTCCATGATTCTATAACCCAGCTGGCACCCAAATCATCCTCTTCCTTCTCTTAACCCAACCCCTGTCCTTAGAGCTAAGAGTTCAGGTAACAGCTTCCCCCCCAAGATGTATGAGATGTATGACCAAATGCTAGTTTTTAGAGGAGGAACTATTCTCCTATGCATCCCCACCTCAATGTGTTCTACTTCAACCTACGCACACAGAGGAACTTCCACCAACATTTTCTCACGGAAGGAGCCACCCCACTCCTGTTCTCTCTCCCTCCCTCCTCCCTCTCCCTTTCCCTCTCCTTTTCTCCCTCTCTCCCTTTCAAAACGGCAAGCCCCCAGAAGAGCTCTCGCTCCTCCTCCAGTTACCATACATGTGGGGTTCCTCTACAGGAACAAGTCCCACTCCAGCTTTTTGTCTCTAGCCCTAGGCTTGTCTCTTTGAACCAGCGAGGAGGGAAGAGCTTTTGCCATTCCTCCATTGAGTTGCACCAGTGTGATGGCATGAATTCTCACTTGAATAGGCAAATGCACATGTACATGTGTGTTAAATTTCTAGAATTGAATTTGAAATCTGTGCACCCAATATCATAATTCAGGCTGCTTGTTCATTCTGTGTTCTCTCCATCTGTAGCAGGAGTGACCTTTGGAGTCAATCATCCGCATGTTTCTGTCACAGCCTAGTCCTGCTCTCCCACACTCATTCCCTACCACCTGGATTGACTCCGGTGCCCTGGGGACCTTCTGCAGCCACAACCTAATGCCCACCAGGGAAGGTGTGTGTCCCTATTCTCCCAATCTCAATTGGTGCCACATAGATGGCCTTAGCTGGTGGGCTGTTCTTGGCATCGTTGATGAGATTCCGCTTTCACCTCTGTGACCTGTTGTAGTCAATCTTCAAGGTGGTTGCCAGGTTGGCCTTGGCTCTACTGGAATACATGTTCCATTCCTGACTGCGTTCTTCCAAAACAAACATGCTTCTTCTCTCCCTTACCTGACCTCCATGTGCCACTAGCAGAGAGAGGAAATTATTGGATCTGCCTTTATGATGTGGTGGGGTCTGGGGCTCTTCACGTGTCTATATGCACTACATCTCCACTTCTCTGTGTTGTCACCTGTGTGTGATGGCACAGTTGGAGCTGCCAGTCTTGAAGTGCCTCGTGGGAAGCATGGCACCAGTGGATCACTCTTGGATCCCCCAAATGCCGATGCTGGGTTTGCCTTGAGCCCAGGGCCTTGCTCCCCTTCCAACACTTGGAGGATTAGGAGAGAAGGGTCAGAGCACAGAACCTAATTCTTTTTTTCTGCCCAAACTTTGTCTTCCTCTTGCCAGTCTCTAGCCCTTTCCTCTCAGCCTCAGAGCACATTTACTACAAATCTCCTGCTCTGTCTGTCCATGCTGATAAATAAATCCATATTGTCCCATATCAGGGAAACGGGCTTTGTTTTCTAACTTAAAAACTAAAGAATAAAGTGTCTTTGACCCTGCCGTAAACTGATCCTGGTATCAACATCCTCCAGCCAACCACCACCAGGAATACATGAGTAGTTGAACAAGTTGAATTTATTCCTTGCTGCAAAGAAAAAAAAAATGCACACCATGGGGCACTGTGATGCATCTGAGTAATAGGGGTTACAAAGAACTTCTTGTGGGATTTTAGCTTGTGTTAGGTGACTCTGCGGAGGGTTTAAGGAAGCAGAGTTCTGCTCTGAATTGGCTGCTGCAGGAAGCGGAGGTGAGGTAATTCTATCTTAGGGTGTCTTAATAAATCTCATCTGGAGAGAGGGAAGACTAGACCAAGGCTAAAGTCATACTTGGCAATCACTCACATTAACCAGAAGAGGAATGGTTGATATTTTGTGGTTCGGACAGTGTTCATGTTTTGCCAGAAGTTGACATGACTGTAGAGTGGTCTTGTTTTTGTCCTGATCCGTCATGACCAGTGTGGCCTTGCCTTACTGTTGATATTCTGTGACGTTGTTCATATTCAACAGGAGAACACCAAGGCCTAACTGGCTGGCTTCCAGGTTCCAAAGGCTGCTTGTCTCTTTCTCACTGGTGAGCTGCAAAGGTTTGCATGTGTACCATGTTAAGCAGGAAATGGCACATCAATTGTGAACTCGAAGGAGCCTGCCGCACAAGGCCTAAAGCTGATGCTGCAATTTGTTCCTAATTTGGTTCCATGTGTCTGATCTCCACTGGTCAAAACTCAGCGAGGAAGAGGCCTGTGACTGGCAGCCCCAGTACCCAACGTACGGAGGAAACCTTATGAGCAAATACAAGGGCCAGTTTTTGAGATACCAAGTGCCATGCTGGGACCACAGCAGCCAGCTGGAGAGCACATGGACATTTGGTCTGTGTCTGGACAGCAGCTGGACATGGCTCTGGGTACAGCAGGCTCAGCCGAACAGCTATATCCCTGGGAGAGAGTCTCTTCATTCCAGGAAAGGATCACCTCCAAACAGGAAAGCTTTAATATACAGGCTTTTTAGCTACAGGTACATGGAATAATTTTTGTGACTAGGGCATGTTTTCTTTCTTTTAAATTGTGTCTTAGCCAGAACTACTGTGAACTATGAAAAGGACCTACATTCCCCCATAAGCCACAGAACATTAATGTGTGAATCTGATCTTTAAACCCTTCATGCTGGGCATCATAGGAGGCACTAGACCAGTTGCCCAAATTATGTTCCTCTATTTTAGGTCTTGAAAGTCTACTACAAGAAGTCTACAAGAAGTGGCAGATTTTATCAATGAGCAAATACAGTGGAACTGGATGGCAAACATGCAAGGGGTTCGGTGGTTTATCTTCTTAGAATGAAAAGCAGGAAAAAAAGGCCATGGAGCTTATTTCAAACTCAGAGTCTTATAAAGGAATTAAAAAGACTTTAGCAGGAACATGCTTTCTTTACAAATTAGGTTTACTCAGGGACTCAGGGGAGATTTGGATCAGCTTAAGACACAAGTTTTAGTCTTTTAGTCAGAACACTGGCTGTGGGAAAGGAAAAGGAAAAATATAAAAAGACATCCTGATTAAACTCCAGGGATGAAAGCTTGCCTTAGGAGAAAAGTCAGAGAAAGTTAGAGACCACAAGGCTGGAGATCTCAACATGGATTTGAAAGGAAAAAAAGCTATACTGTGACCTAACTGCTTAAAAAACTGCAATCAGAGATGTGTGGGACATTGTACTTATCACCAGATCAGAGGGGGTGATGAGGCCAAGGTGATCCAACAGCGGAAGAAGGGAGACCACAGAGGGTGAGGGAATGATAGCCTGGGGACATGAGAGCTCAGGAAACTCTCCAGGGCCACCTTCTCCAAGTGCCAAATGGCAAATTAATAAGAACAATGGGGCAACTACCCTTGGATGATTGGAACACTTAGAGGACACACAGAATATCTGCATTGATTGGAGAGGGGAAACCAGGAAAAGCAGTATGAAATAAGAATTAGCAAGTGAATGTCAAGATCTGGAGGCTGACACAGAGCTCTACAGTGAGAAAATGTGCCTGAAATATGCAGGGATTATGTGTAGAGAAGAAAAGATGGTAAAGTGCAGCCTGGCTGAGTAATGACTGATTGACTCCTGGTCTGGGTTAGAGGCTGGGCCTATCTGAGGATACCCCCTGGTGGAATTACATGACTGGGGGAGGAAAAGTGGCAAGATTGGTTTAAACACTGGAGAACCCCGTGGGGCCCCTATGAGGCAGAAACTGAGCCAGCTTGAAAGGAGAGAAGAAGCGCTTGTTGGCAGAAAGAACAGTTTCAACTCATGTGTATGTGTTTCCTTAACATGATGAGCTTGGGGCTGGTGCCATGAGAATCATGTGAGTCCTACTGACTGCACAGGATTAAGTCAGATTTGAAGAGGACGGGGCATTCTGGTGTGTGCCCAGGGTGTCGGGGCTGCAGAGGGAAGCCAGGCTTTGCAGGAGTCTCCTCTTACTACAGAGAGAGCAAAACAGGAAAGCGGGAGTTGGGGCATTCATCTTTGAACTTCAATTAACAAGCCAAAATTTTAATTTTCAAGTTTTTTTGAACTTTAAGAATGAAAGAGAATGCATATTCAAATCTGAGACACTGGCATACTGCAGGCACTGTGTTACTTTATGTTTAGGGCGGCTGGCAACTAAGTTCATTTAATCATCCCTGGCAACCTATACTGAACTACACGGCTACAGATCTAGGTAGATTTAGGATATGGAAATGGAAATGACTTTTTGGCCTAGGGTACAGTATGGACTTGGAGCTGCTTTAAGTAAAGCCCTGTCCTGAGCCATGTCAGAGGGCATTAAACGTTGACCCCAGGCTTGGCAATTAATGGATTAAGGGGTTAGACTCCCCCCACTCCCAGCCAAATGTAGCCTGTGTCCTGTTTTTGGACTGGCCACCAACTTAGAATAATTTTTACATTTTTAAAGGGTTGGAAAACAAACAAACAAATAAAGAAGAACATGCAACATAGACCATGTGTGACCCCCAAAGCCTAAAATATTACTATTTGGATCTTTACAGAAAAAATTTGTTGACCTGGGAGAAAACACTTCCTTCTCTCCACATTCCCACTTCAGCCCACCAACACTGTGCCTTTCTTTGAGAAGTGCTGGGTAAAGAGCTTTAACTTCTCTCTCACCCCTCCCCCCAGAGAAATGAATGGCTAATGATTGCTGAGAAGCACCATAGGTTGGGTCCTGTACCACATAATGAGAGCTGGCACTACTTTGCCCCAAAAGGAGAGGTCAGTTCTTTCCTTCCCACTGTCCTGGCCCCTGCTTTGCCTGGTGAGCGGGTTTACGAGATCATGTCTGGACAAGGGTCTACTCGACCAAGTCGGCACTCCCCACTGGCAAGTCCCTTAGTCCAGGTTTCTGTGGAGGTAAGAGTAGGGAACCACAATTTGGCTTTGGGTCCAAGCTGCATTTTTCATGTAACTCTTACCCATGACCCCCAGGGGGCTGCTGTGCATAATCCTGGCCCATCAATAAAGTGATGTCAGGATTCTTAGCTGGTGACTCACGGCTGCCTTCACATGACAAGAAGTCAGTTGGGTAGGCAGGCTCCATCCTCCAATGGTTTTGTTCACGTGCATGGCTCCTTGAAGCTCTTGTACAGACGGAAAATTGAGGAAACTCTTTTGGGGAGGTCTTATCTTTCTCTTAGAGATTCACATTTTGTTATAAAGAACATAGTGATTATATAATTAAGTTTTTAGAATTAGACACACTCGGGCTCAAGCACCAGCCAGCTGAGTCACTTACTGTGCTTATCAACCTTTGGCAAATTCCTTTAACCTGTCTGTGACTCAGTTTTTTCCTCTGTTAAATGGGGTTAATAAATAGTACTATTATAGATAGCATGCTTTTGAATGCCATTTACAGAAAGCTCAACTAAAAACTGGCTAAACAATAAAATAATTTATTGTCTCACATACCTGGTAGTTCAGAAGTTAGGCAGACTTAAGGGTTGGTTGATTCAGCAGTGCCATCAAGGACTTCCATTCTTTTCATTTTTCTGCTCCGCCATCAACAGTGTCAGCTTCTTCCTACAGAACAGGAATGTAGAGTGTCTTGGTTTTTTCAGGTGTCACTAACTACCAACTTGAAGACTCAGTGACAGGGCAGACTAAACCTAATGTGGGGTGCTGAAAGGGGAAAGGGGTGGACTGCAGTGGTCTCTGTTAGTGCCTCATCCACATCCCCTAACCCTTATTACATCAGGGCACAGTGGCTCAACTTCCAACTGCCAGAACAGGCACTTCTTTACCCAACAGCTTTATCTGGCTTCTAGAGCCCGTATCAGGACAGAAGAGCCAGGGTGTAACACGTCCATCCACCTAGCTCCCTCAAGAAGGATAGCATGGAAGCATTCTATTCCAGCCCTCACAGTTTCCCAGGCAGGTTTAACACCAGTGGCTCACTCTGTTAGCTGACTCAATAATGCGCCCTGTTTGGACTGCCTTCTATCTCTGTCTTATTTCTGCATTTCCTGTGCCTTCAAACCCCTGTTCCTGAGTCTGGTTTTTCTAGACACCCACCTAAGACGGTTACCTTCAAAGCAGCTAGGAAACCACCTGATTACTTTAAAAACTTATAACCCAGGAGAAAGAAACAAGCATTTATCATGCCTATCCTATATAGGATAAAATTACCTTAACAAATATTTGACAAGAAGAAGTCTTTTTACATAAGTCCTCTAGCTGATATGATATTCTAGGAGAAATGATTGAATTAAATATCCTCATCTGAAACCACTAAAGAATTACTGAATCTAGGTAATGATCATCAATGACTTCTAACCTTAAAACAGAGAGACAACTGGATATCCTGATATACCTTCTATTGGAAGTACATAACACCACCTGTGGCATAGTCTTGTCCCCCAAAATTCAGTGCTGAATCTGATCAAGCCTCTAGACCTATTACCAGTTCACAGGAAATGCAAGGAATAAGGAACATGTTAAACCCCACTCCAGAGAGGCAATCAGCAAAATCCAAACTGAGAACTCCACAGGACAAACCAACCAAGTTCTTCTACAAAAAAAGAAAATTAATCACAAGAAAGAAAAAGGAAATAGAGAGGAGAATCAATAGACTTAAAGAGATATATTGGGACTTCCCTGGTGGTCCAGTGGGTAAGACTCCATGCTCCCAATGCATGGGGCCCAAGGTTTGATCCCTGGTCAGGGAACTAGATCCCACATGCCACAACTAAGAAGTCTGCATGCCGCAACTAAAGATTCCGCATGCCGCAACGAAGATCCCGCATGCCGCAACTAAAGATCCAGTGCAGCCAAAATAAATAAATAATAAATAAATTTGAAAAAAGAGAGAGACATATTAACCAGCTGGAATGATGAAACTTTTTTGGATTATCCATTAGGGCAAGGGAAATAGAGGGGGTGAGAAGAAATGAAGAGGGGAGAACAGAGGGGGAGAGCCGAGACGAGATCTTTGTCCTCTTTTCAAGTAACTTGTCCTTTAGAGAAAAGACTATGTTTATTCAATGAGATTTACCTACTAATTAACTAGTTGTTACAGCAGAACAGCTTCTTCCCGTCAGAGAGGGAAAAGAGATGAGAAATGGAGTTGGAACAGGCTTTGAAAATGAGAATGCAAACTTAAAGAGTATTTGGTATTCTATTTTTAAAGTATATTTAAACCCAACCTAGAAACCCTGGAGTTTATAAGATCTTGCTGGGAAAGGCGGAGTTTCTAAGCCATTTATTATTAAAACCTTCTTGTCTTTGCCCTCTCCTCTGCTTTTCTTCTTATTTCCTTCTTACAAAGAAGAGGCAATTTCTCCCTTTTCCTGTGAGCAAAGCATCCATTCATCTCTGAGGAAACAGCACCTGTGCCCCAGTGAGGCTCATGGAGCTGAGATGCAAGGAGCTCTTCTGACATCAGAGAGAGTGTGAATGTAAAAGCTTTCCGTGTGCTTATCTGAGGGGCGGCTTTTCTGAGTTGCTGTCTTGCTTTCGAAGGCAAGAAAGGAGACTATATTAGTTAGCATAAATACTTGCTTCAGCATTCCCCTCATTTATTCTACCTGAGCAGGTGTATGGTCCTTTAATCATAACTGTCAAGAAAGGAAACCTTGCAATTTCCATCATTTTAAAAAAGAGAGAAAGATGAAATAGAGAGAAGGGGTGAAGGAGAAGAACAGAGTATGAGAAAAAGATACATATACTGAAAGATAGGGAGTTGGGGAGAAAGTGGGGTCAGGGACAGAGAGGAGGAAAAGAATGAACACAGGTTTTTACATTTTTCTTTGAGCTTTTTGTGAATAACAGATAGCTCATTGACTAGACAAAGATGGTTTTAAAAGATTTATCTTGCAGATAGTGTGGGAAACTAAAGGCCTTCCAGAATGCTCAAAAAATAAAGGAAGAATATTCAAGAGAAAGAATTCATTTCAATTACAAGCTATTCGCATTCATCCCTCCTCACCTTCTGAGGGAGGTAGATATTGTGGAGGACTCTATTTTTTTTGACTGAGCACATATGAGGATACATTTTAGAGAAGCTTAGGGGCGGGGGACATAAGTTGCTTTACTAAGAAATGAGATAGAGGGATAGAAAGATCTAGAGGAGCACAGAAAGTTGTGGAGAAGACACGGGAGAGGAAGCATGAAGAGACGGTAGACACACGCACACGCACGTAATACACATACACATGCAGAGAGAGAGAGAAAGAAACTGAAAGTTCAAGGCAGACCTGGGTGAGAGTACGACAAGGACAGGTGCTTTTGGTTTGCAGGAGTAAAGTGCAAAAATCCAAAGAGAGGGACAATCACCTCCAACTTAACCTCCAGCTAGAAAAATGTGCCAAAGCTTTCTCTTGTCTCACCATGCAGAGGGAGAACATATTTCATCAGGGAGCCATCCAATGAGAAATCTGATCTCTTAGTGAGAAAGTAATTGCAGGTCTCTGCTATGCTCACCCAAACCCTTGAGGCAGCTGAGAAACCACTGGTTGGGTTGTCACAAATTGTAAGCTTATCTCACAAATTATCAACATCAAAATTAAAAAAATCACAATTTAGCCAACGCATCATCAGTGGGTTAGGCAGCTGCCATTATGCATTCAGCTCCATTCTAGACTCACTTTCTGTAGTTTAATAGACAGGGGTTTCTACTTGACTCATTGAACACTTGAGCAGTCAGAACTATGTCAACTATCTGATACTACAAGACCTCTCCATTTTTAAAAGTCAATGTACAGAAAAGCGACTCTTTCATTTATGATAGAAAGGCATTGCTTTGTTTAGCCCAGGTGTTATTTACATGGCTGTCAGGAGAAGTAAGATTTACAATGGCTCAACATGCCAAAACCTTACCTGATGTCTGGCATGCTCACTAAAATGTCCTTAATACTCCTTGCTGTAATTTACAGTATGAAATCAAAAGGAATGAGGGTATTTTTAAAGTCCTTATGACTGACTGATGCCTATATCAAATAATCTGCTTTGAAAGATAGTCACAAATGATTCTCCCACCATTAAGAAGGAATCATGCTACAAATAAGAGAACTCAGAGAAAGCAAGTATAACAAACATAACAAATCACTACCGAAGTGAAATGTATTAGAAAAAAATACAAATCCAGTAGAAAATTCTCTCTAGAGGGCATGGACTTGAGCACTATGTAGGTATTTATTTATTTTACTTGTGTCTGATCTATTGTACTTCCAAAAACTATGATGAGGAGTTTAAAAGAATCATATATACAAAAAAAATTGTATAGAAAAGTAGGTAAATTAATAAATTAAATACATAAGTTATTGTGAAACAACTCTGTTAAGCATTACATATAGTACTAGCAACAAAGGCAAAAAGAGAATAAGTAAGAGGGCTTACAAATGACTCATTCCTAATACAAAAAAAAAGTACTGAATGCATACATAAATAAATCTTTGTAGAAATAAGTTCTTCAGGAGAGGAGAACATTTTTCGTGTATAAAATTCTACGAGATATTTACCACATACATCCTCATCCAAAACCCATAAAACAACACAATATCTTCAAAATCCTTCTTATTGGATCCAATGTCTGGGAGACTTTTTCTATAAGAATAGTCACTAATACGTGGGCATAAAGCAAATTACTGAAATGTTTATAACCTCCAAAATTCAGTTTGGGGAATTATGTCAAGCACCCTTTTTGCAACAATGCTAAATGTTCACAGCTTTCAAAAACGAACAGATTTCTGTCCCACCACCCAGCTTTTCCTACCTCTTCATAGAAGGGTCTCAGTAAGTAAGGACAGGACTCACAAATTTGGGGTGGTGGGAGGTATGGTGGTGAGAGAGACAAGCAACACCAGGAATCCACCTATTGCAAATACTATCGTGCATCCCTGTAAAGTAAAAAATGAGCTAAACTTACTTAAAGGAGCTTCCTAAAATCCTAGAAGATCAGTATTAGCCAAACAATCAAATCAAAGTATTGGAACTGACTTTCGCAGCAGGGGGAGCAATTGTTCATTATCTTTTGTCATGGAGGTTCAACTGATAGAGCATGAATGCCTTTCATCTTTACCACTTCTCAATTCAGACACTGTTTAATTGGGTTAATAGAAACTTTTAAGGTTTTGATAGTCTTTTAATTCACCTGCACAAACAGGGACAGTTGGAATTCAATTTTGGAAACTATGATACGGCCATTTAAAAAAGCTTTCCTTTTATTCTCCCTGAACTCATTTTTGGCATCTTATTAACATTTTCCAAATTGAATGAATCTGTCTCTTTGTGTTAGCAGATAACTTAAGAACAGAGAGAGACCAGCAGTCATTAGCAATTTATCGTCCTTGCTGATAAATTGGAACCTGGGCTGCCCAGAACATTAAGTTATAAGGGCAGCAGAGACATCTCAAGAGTCAGTGATGCAGACTGAATGATGTCACAGCACACTCTGCTTCCTCCAAGTGCATCATCAGCCGAGGACTTTCCTTTCACTCCTTCAGCTCTGCAGAAGTTCACAATCACATGCGTTTTTCCCAGACAGCTCTGCTAAGCTACCATGTCTTGACATAGTTGTAGTCTTAAACTATCCAAACAAAACAAGGAAGGAAAAATAGCTACAAAAACTAACAAAGCAAAGAAACGAGAGGAACCACTGTCTCACATACATAAAATGCATCCATATGTATGAGAAAAGAACTTGTCACAAATATATAGGAATATCCTGGACATTGCTTTATTTTTTATTTATTTTTTTTAACATCTTTATTGGAGTATAATTGCTTTACAGTGTTGTGTTGGCTTCTGCTGTATAACAAAGTGAATCAGCTATGTGCATACGCATATCCCCATATCCCCTCCCTCTTATGTCTCCCTCCCACCCTCCTTATCCCACCCTCTAGGTGGTTGCAAAGCACCGAGCTGATATCCCTGTGCTTTGAAGCTGCTTCCCACTAACTATCAATTTTACATTTGGTAGTGTATGTATGCCAATGCTACTCTCTCACTTCATCCCAGCTTACCCTCCCCCCTCCCCGTGTCCTCAAGTCCATTCTCTAAGTCTGTGTCTTTATTCCTGTCCTGCCACTAGGTTCATCAGAACCATTTTAATTTTTTTAGATTCCATATATATACGTTAGCATGTGGTATTTGATTTTCTCTCTCTGACTTACTCCATTCTGTATGACAGACTCTAGGTCCATCCAACTCACTACAAATAACTCAATTTCATTTCCTTTTATGGCTGAGTAATATTCCATTGTATATATGTGCCACATCTTCTTTATCCACTCATCTGTTGATGGACACTTAGGTTGCTTCCATGTCCTGGCTATTGTAAATAGAGCTGCAATGAACACTGTGGTACATGACTCTTTTTGAATTATGGTTTTCTCAGCGTATATGCCCAGTAGTGGGATTGCTGGGTCATATGGTAGTTTTATTTTTAGTTTTTTAAGGAACCTCCATACTGTTCTCCATAGTGGCTGTATCAATTTACATTTCCACCACAGTGCAAGAGTGTTCCCTTTTCGCCACACCCTCTCCAGCATTTATTGTTTGTAGATTTTCTGATGATGCCCATTCTAAGTGGTGTGAGGTGATATCTCATTGTAGTTTTGATTTGCATTTCTCTAATGATTAGTGATGTTGAGCATCCTTTCATGTGTCTGTTGGCCATCTGTATATCTTCTTTGGAGAAATGTCTATTTAGGTCTTCTGCCCATTTTTGGACTGGGTTGTTTGGTTTTTGATGTTGAGCTGCATGAGCTGCTTGTATATTTTGGAGATTAATCCTTTGTCAGTTGCTTCATTTGCAAATATTTTCTCCCATTCTGAGTGTTGTCCTTTCGTCTTGTTTATGGTTTCCTTTGCTGTGCAAAAGCTTTTAAGTTTCATTAGGTCTCATTTGTTTATTTTTGTTTTTATTTCCATTTCTCTAGGAGGTGGGTCAAAAAGGGTCTTGCTGTGATTTATGTCATAGAATGTTCTGCCTATGTTTTCCTCTAAGAGTTTTAGAGTGTCTGGCCTTACATCTAGGTCTTTTACCCATTTTGAATTTATTTTTGTGTATGGTGTTAGGGAGTGTTCTAATTTCATTCTTTTACATGTAGCTGTCCAGTTTTCCCAGCACCACTTACTGAAGAGGCTGTCTTTTCTCCACTGTATATTCTTGTCTCCTTTATCAAAGATAAAGTGACCATAGGTGTGTGGGTTTCTCTCTGAGTTTCTATCCTGTTCTATTGATCTATATTTCTGTTTTTGTGCCAGTACCATATTGTCTTGATTACTATAGCTTTGTAGTATAGTCTGAAGTCAGGGAGCCTGATTCCTCCAGCTCCGTTTTTCTTTCTCAAGATTGCTTTGGCTATTCGGGGTCTTTTGTGTCTCCATATAAATTGTGAAATTTTTTGTTCTAGTTGTATGAAAAATGCCAGTGGTAGTTTGATAGGGATTGCATTGAATCTGTATATTGCTTTGGGTAATATAGTCATTTTCACAATGTTGATTCTTCCAATACAAGAACATAGTATGCCTCTCCATCTGCTTGTATCATCTTTACTTTCTTTCATCAGTGTCTTATAGATTTCTGCATACAGGTCTTTTGTCTCTTTAGGTAGGTTTATTCCTAGGTATTTTATTCTTTTTGTTGCAGTGGTAAATGGCAGTGTTTCCTTAATTTGTCTTTCAGATTTTTCACCATTAGTGTATAGGAATGCAAGAGATTTCTGTGCATTAATTTTGTATACTGCTACCAAATTCATTCAATAGCTCTAGTAGTTTTCTGGTATCATCTTTAGGATTCTCTATGTATAATATCATGTCATCTGCAAACAGTGACAGCTTTACTTCTTCTTTTCCGATTTGGATTCCCTTTATTTCTTTTTCTTCTCTGATTGCTGTGGCTAAAACTTCCAAAACTATGTTGAATAATAGTGGTGAGAGTGGCCAACCTTGTCTTATTCCTGATCTAAGAGGAAATGGTTTCAGTTTTTCACCACTGAGAACAATGTTGGCTGTGGGTTTGTCATATATGGCCTGTATTATGTTGAGGTAGGTTTCCTCTATGCCTACTTTCTGAAGAGTTTTTATCATAAATGGGTGCTGAATTTTGTTGAAAGCTTTTTCTGCATCTGTTGAGATTATCATATGGTTTTTATCCTTCAATTTGTTAATATAGTGTATCACATTGATTGATTTGCATACGTTGAAGAATCCTTGCATTCCTGGGACAAACCCCACTTGATCATGGTGTATGATCCTTTTCATCTGCTGTTGGATTCTGTTTGCTAGTATTTTGTTGAGGATTTTTGCATCTATGTTCATCAGTGATACTGGTCTGTAGTTTTCTTTTTTTGTGACATCTTTGTCTGGTTTTGTTATCAGGGTGATGGTGGCCTTGTAGAATGATCTTTGGAGTGTTCTTCCCTCTGCTATATTTTGGAAGAGTTTGAGGAGGATAGGTGTTAGCTCTTCTCTCAATGTTTGATAGAATTCTCCTGAGAAGCCATCTGGTCCTGGGCTTTTGTTTGTTGGAAGGTTTTTAATCACAGTTGCAATTTCAGGGCTTGTGATTGGTCTGTTTATATTTTCTATTTCTTCCTGGTTCAGTCTCAGAAGGTTGTGCTTTTCTAATAATTTGTCCATTTCTTCCAGGTTGTCCATTTTATTGGCATATAGTTGCTTGTAGTAATCTCTCATGATCCTTTGTATTTCTGCAGTGTCAGTTGTTACTTCTTCTTTTTCATTTCTAATTTTGTTGATTTGAGTCTTCTCCCTTTTTTTCTTGATGAGTCTGGCTAATAGTTTACCCATTTTGTTTATCTTCTCAAAGAACCAGCTTTTAGTTTTATTGATCTTTGCTACTGTTTCCTTCATTTCTTTTTCATTTATTTCTGATCTGATATTTATGATTTCTTTCTTTCCACTAACTTTGGGGGTTTTTTTGGTTCTTCTTTCTCTAATTGCTTTAGGTGTAAGCTTAGGTTGTTTATTTGAGATTTTTCTTGTTTCTTGAGGTAGGATTGTATTGCTATAAACCTCCTTCTTAGAACTGCTTTTGCTGCATCTCATACGTTTTGGGTTGTCGTATTTTCATTGTCATTTGTTTCTAGGTATTCTTTTATTTCCTCTTTGATTTCTTCAATGATCTCTTGGTTATTTAGTAGCATATTGTTTAGCCTCCATATGTTTGTATTTTTTACAGATTTTTTCCTGTAATTGATACCTAGTCTCATAGCATGTGGTTGGAAAAGATACTTGATATGATTTCAATTTTCTTGAATTTACCAAGGCTTGATTTGGGACCCAAGATATGATCTATCCTGGAGAATGTTCCATGAGCACTTGAGATGAAAGTGTATTCTGTTGTTTTTGGATGGAATGTCCTATAAATATCAATTAAGTCCATCTTGTTTAATGTGTCATTTAAAGCTTGTGTTTCCTTATTTATTTTCATTTTGGATGATCTTTCCATTGGTGAAAGCGGGGTGTTAAAGTCCCCTACTATGATTGTGTTACTGTCGATTTCCCCTTTTATGGCTGTTAGTATTTGCCTTTTGTATTGAGGTGGTCCTATGTTGGGTGCATAGATATTTACAATTGTTATATCTTCTTGGATTGATCCCTTGATCATTATGTACTGTCCTTCTTTGTCTCTTGTAATAGTCTTTGTTTTAAAGTCTATTTTTTCTGATATGAGAATTGCTACTTCAGCTTTCTTTTGATTTCCATTTGCATGGAATATCTTTTTCCATCCCCTCACTTTAGTCTGTATGTGTCCCTGCAAAGTTCCCCTTTTTATAAGAACACTAGTCATAATGGGTTAGAGCCTAACTTCATGACCTTACCTTAACTTAATTACCTCTATAAAGATGCTATTTTCAAATAAGTCCATATTCTGACGTCCTGAGGACTAGAACTTCAATATAAGATTTTTGGGGGGAACATAATCCATCCCATGACATCATATCTTAAGTAACTTAAGGTCAAGAATGCATCCCATTTTTTGCTGTAGTTTCAATGCTTAGCATAATCCAGGTCTTAAAGTTTATTGAATTAATTAATAAGGCTCTTTCCCAAGGGCTAGTCATCTGTTAATATAAGAACTTGTATTTTGATCTCAACTGTATTTTTTTTTTAACACTGAGAGAACTTAGGCCCCTGATAAAAGTTCAAAATTTTCTGAATGCGAAATTTACACACTATTTTGTTGCAAGAGACATTGATTACTCTGGCAAAGCTGGGAGAGTTTAGTTATAAAGACCTAGAACAAAACTTAGAATTCACAGGAGAAGTTTGATAAGGATCTTAATTAAAATACCTGATATCCCCAAAGAAATTTTCTCACATATTATCACACTGTGTCCTCAAATCTTCCATTTATTCATTAAATAATTATCAAGTGCCTATTATTTCCTGGGTGTAGCATTAAACACTAAGGGTATAATCCTGAACAAAACTCTGTTCCTGCCCTCAAGGAGGTTAAGTCAGGGAAGGAGGCAAACCAATCAAGAAACAGCACTGTGCATAGCCAATGTCAGGCCTGGCCATAGCCAGGATAGATGTCAATATCCTATAAAGAGAGATTAAGACACTTACATTATATGTTCTTCTGATGACAATCATAGGGTTCCTGTATCATCCATCCTTTATACAAATAAGTAACCATCTAGGGGCAAAATAGTGGTTCCCTAAATACAACATGTGTACTATGTTACAGGAGTAAAAGTCAGCTCTCAACTCTGTGACTTCAGTTCTCTCCACACTACGTGACTAGGCCAATTAGAAGCAGGGAAAGAAAGAGCCTTCCCTGCTACTAACAGCAGTGCAGGTTCTGCTACTCACTGAGAACTATACCAGTAGCTCCATGGGAAAAAAAAGTCTCGCCTCTCTAGAACAGAAATTTCTCTCAGGAGCAACGGAAAACTATGGTACAATAACTTTTGTGTAACTGTTTATCCAGCAACTTATCTAGAACACCACCTAGAAGTTAGATGTAAGTTTTCTTTAAAAGCTGTCATGGATGTCAAAAAGTCAATGAACCTTTTCATAGGACTTTTTCACATGAATTAGTGCATAGCAGAGCCCCACAGATCCCCCTTGAAACCAAACCTTATGTAACATTTTTAAACTATAACTTAACCCACTTTAGAGGGGTTAAGAGAAAGTTTGCTGTAAGAAAAGGGTAATTTCAGAATAATTTTTATTTGTCCTGAGTTTGCTTTTTAATTGGAGGGAATGCAGAGCCCTCAGCTCCTCTTTCCTCTCCCATCACCTTCTCTTAATATCAGAAATGCCTCCATAACTCTCTCTTCAAAACTCTCATTTAAACAAACAAACAAACAGAAAACCGCTCCCTTTACCCCAGTTCATAGATATGAAGGACACCAAAACATGAAACGTTAAAGGCATGCCTTTCAAATCCACACACATTTATAGAGTACCCACTATGCTGACTGAGCTAGCTGATCCTCCTGGGACTATGAAAAGAAATAAAACCTGGAGCCTGACCTCAAGATTCTGACATCTGGAAGATGAATGTGCACAAACAGGCATAGTGCATGACATAGATGTGCAAAACCTAGGTGAGGTTATCACCAACCCCTCCAGATAATTGTTCATTTAAATGCCCACAGCTAAGGTGGCGTGCATCCACCAGCTCTAAATACCACTGTGCGTAATCCTGCAATCAGAGACAATGAAGCAGGACCCATTAAAAACTTAAAACAATGGAAGCCTCTTCTCAGCCTCTGGCAACAAAAGAATGATGGAACTTGGGAAAAGGTAAAGTGGAGATAAGGTGGGCAATGACAAATTACTAGTAGAACTGGTGGTTTCCTGACACAGAGCTGCATTGATATGACCACATTGTGGGAAATACCTGGTTTAAAAAAATAAATGTAGCTAGTGATCCCTCTGTATCTGAAATGGAATAGGTTGTAGGTATGAGTTAGAAATCAGGACTAGGAGATCTGATAAGAAGGTTCAGAACTATTTTGGCCAATTCAACTTTTTCAATTATTGAACAAATATGATATCAAAAGCAGACACTCTGCTAGGCACTGGGTGTACTGTGGAAGGTGTTCCAGTTATTTATTGCTGCATTACAAACTACCCCAAAGTTGGCAGCTTAAAAGAATGTATTATTACATTTCATGGTTTTCAGCAGGGTTGACTGGGCCCAGCAAGGCTCCTCGTGTTTGGGGTCTTTCATGTAGTTGCAGTCAGATAGCAGCTGGGGCTGGACATTGAAGGTGGGAGCTCATCTCAGGTGGTGGACTAGGGTGTGTTCACTGTCTCTCCGTGTGGTCTGGGCTTCCTCACAGCATGATGTTCCAGAGCAGTTGGACTTCTCATATGGCAGCTCCCCCTCTCAATGAGAGAAGAAGCAAAGTATTCATGGCCATTTTTAATCCACCACAGGAGGACTCTCTGAGGAGGTCAGTTTATACTGCAGTCTTAACTATGAGAAGTACCAGCAATGAAAATAATAGTGAAGAGCATTTTAGGCAGAAGCCCTATCCATGTTCCTGAGCATATTTCTGGTCTGTACGTGGCACAGATACTGTGCATCAGCCACATTTTATGTGCCCATTACCCCAGTGAGGGACACCTAGATCACCTATCACTTCCTAGAGTGACATCTAATCAGAAGTAGCACTACTGGGTCATAGAGGATACATGTATTTAATTGACTTGGCTCATTCCTACCAGATTGCACTCCTGAATAACTCCTACTGATTTGTATAACCACCAGCAGTGTACAAGGGTTCCTATAGCTCCACATTCCTACCCATGTTTAACATTGTCCAATTTTCTAGTTATTGCCAATCTGATACAAGTAAAGCAGTATTTCATTGTATTTTCATTTGCATTTATCTGAACACTAATAAGTTTGAGCATCTCCTTGCAAGCATTTCAGCCATTTGCAGTTCATCTTCTATGAATTGCATGTTTATAAACTTTGTCCATTTTTCCATTGAGGTTACCGTCTTTTCTTGTTAATTTAGAAAATCATTTATTTTAGTTATTAGTTTTTTGTTTCAGACATTGCAAATATCTTCTCCAAATCTGTCCTTTGTGAACGTTGTCCATAGTTTCCTCCTTAGAATAGAAATCCTTATTTTTTAATATAATCAAACCCATGGGTTCTTTGCTTTATGAATTACATTCTGGGGATTTAAGAAGTCCTTCTCCCATCCCTGGGTTATAAAAATAGTCTACATTATCTTAACAGTTCTACCTTTATATGAAATTAGAGAAATATGGAGTTCAAACATATGGTGTTAGTAGACAACCAGTTTTATTTTTTTCCAAATACCAGGCCAAGTTTCCTAACATGATTTATTAAATAATCCATCCTTTCCCTATTGATTTTGTTGTCCATAACTCTTTTATTTTTTCTATTGTCTGTTCTGTCTATAGTTATTTTTCCTTGTACATTCTGCATCTCAACTTTGCTTTCTGCTTCCTTTGATCAAAGTTGCCATATCCATTCACTCACTAACTCTTTCAAAGAAACAGCTTTTGATTTTGTTAATCTTCTGTAATTTTATTTTTGTTGCTGTTTTCTTGCTCATTTTTTAACCATGTTCCCTTCTTGGTTTTGGGGTTTCACTCTTTTTAAAAAAATATTCTTGAATTATCAGCTTATATTAGCTTAATGTTTTTCTTCCTGATAAAAGTGTTTACAACTATAGATTACTTTGTAAGTGCTCCTTTAGCCATGTTCTACAAATGCTGACATGCAGTATTTTGATTGTCCTTCAGTTCTAACTTTTCTGTAATTTTTCTTATAATTCCTTTTTAACCCAAGGCTTATTTGGGCATGGGTTATTTAGTTTCCAGATAAAGGAAATATTTTTAGCCATATTTGTGTTACTAGTTTCTATTCTTGTTGTGTTAAAATTAACAAACATAGACTGCATAATACTGATTCTTTGGATTTTATCAGGTCTATTACACTCTCAAATTTGAAAGTTCTTTTTGTAATTTCAAAATTTTCTATTTTTTCTGAGATACTCTTTTTTTCTAATTTGTGAGTTTTTTAGTTTTCCATGGTTGCTAGAACAAATTACCAAAAACTTGGTCGTTTAACACAATAGTAATTTATTATCTCACAGTTCAGGAGGCTAGAAGTCTAAAATCCACTTCATTGAACCAAAATCAAGGTATTCAAGGACTCTCTCTAGTGGCTCTAAGGGAAAATTTGTTTCTTGCCTCTTCCAGCCTCTGGGGGCTGCTGGCATTCCTTGGCTTATAGCCATACCACTCCAATTTCTGCCTTCTGGTCACATTGCCTTCTCCTCTTCTCTCTCCATCAACTCTCCCTCTACCTCTCTCTTATAAGGGCACTTATGATGGAAATTAGGGCTCACCAGAATAATCCAGGAGACTCTCTCCATCTGAAAAATCCTTAACCACATCTGAAAAAAGATCTTTTTTTTCTATACAAGGTAAAATCCACAGGTTCCAGGCATTAGGATGTGGATATCTTCATGGGGGCTACTTTTCAGCCTACTACAGTGAGTTTAACCCATTTGTACTTATTTTAACTACCATCCTACTATGACTTATTTCTCCCATCTTACATCGTGGTTTCCATTTACTATACATTCCTTAATATACTTTCTTCATATTTTCCACTTACTATATACTTTCCTGCATTTTAGTGGATAATCAATTTTTATTCTTCTGATTTAATGGTTACAAATCCTCTTTACATTCTTATGGTGGTTGCCCTTGGGCCTTTTACCATTAGAGTTAGTAACTAAGAATTCATAGCCTCAAGAAAAAGTTTACCTCAAAGCACAATTCTAGCCTGTTACCTCCAGAAGTACTGCTCTTTCCCTCCCTCCTTCTAGACACCAGAAATAAGTCCCATTTGTTGAGCTCTACTACATGTCAGGTACTGTGCTAAGTTTTAAACTTGTCACCTCATTTATCCTTATAAAAGCCCTGTGCACTGGACATTAATGTTCCACTTTGTCAAATGAGGAAATTGAGGGTTAAAGAGCTTGCCCAAAATCACAGACCTAGTAAGTAACAGCACTGAATTTCAAACCACTGAACAGCACTGATTCTATTGCAACTTTGCAATTTGTTGTGACAATATGAGATGGAACTACATATAAAGTCATGTTGAAGAGTTGCTTACTTCTTTTACAAATGCAACTGGCTTGCAAATGAAAACATATACAGTGTTCAAAGATGCCTGAAACCATCTGCTTGATTTTTCTCTAACTATACAATACAGTGGAGAGAATATGGTTTTTGGAGTCAAAACCTAAATTCAGTCGCAGCTCTGCCACTTCCTGGAGAACTGAATCTTAGACAAGTCTCACAAACCATCTAAGCCTCATTTTCTTATCTTTAAAATCAGGAAAATGATAGTATCTACCTCACAGAGTTCTTGTGAAAGCACATTTGTGAACATGTTTTGAAATTTTATGTATCTATTTAAATCTTATCTGCTTATTAAACAAAATGAAGCATCAAAAATACACATGGAAATCCTTGATATATTGGAAATATTGTTAGACAGACAATCAGAAAAATATGTGTTCTAATTTTATTTATTCATCAGTCAAATGAGGAAACTCAACTAGATGATTTCTAAGGCCCCTTCTAACTCTACCCCTCTGAGAATACCCATATGGACTATAGAACTGAAGCTGATATTGCAGTTTTTATTTTGTGTTAGTGCCACCCAGAGAGAATATTTATTGAGATGAATAAAAGTAGTAGGTTGCATTTTTTGTCATATTTTCCTTGACATCAGAATAATGGCCACAGTGAGATATTATATTAAACTTTGTTGTCAGGGTGCTGCCCATTGATCAGAAAAAGACTCCTGGGAAAAGCAGTGAAATGATGTGAGTTGAAATATTACCATTTAGCTCAGCCAAACAAGGAAAGTAGAAGCAACTTACTTAACTTTTCTTGGAGTGGTCTGCAAGTGCTTGTGTTCACATAAGCTATAACAAAACCCAAAAGTCAACAGCCTAAACCACAATCTTTGGAACTGGGTAGAGTGGCACATGCAATATTATAGTGTAGTTTTTTGGTCAAAAAATAAAAAAAACTACTCTTTTTAGAATATAAACAGCAATCAGAATTTTCTTGTCTGGTGGGCAAAGGGAAAAAGCAGGAGGTGGTTCATATCAGATTTAGGTGGATGCAGTAGGAAGTGATATTTTTATGACTCTTACAAGGGAACATGAATTAAAAGGGTTAAGAAACACCACCTTAGAGAGATAAAATAAACTATTCCTTAAAGGCTTTCTGTTTTAAATTTGGCAAGGTTTTTTTTTAACCAACCATAGATCTAAAACTGAAAAACAGCACATATTCAATACACACAACACTCAAGAGTGGCACCTCAAAACAAACAGAGATGCACTTGGAAACTAATGAATCAACTCACAAGAACATGAATCAAGGGCTTGATTACTAACAATGCTGTCCTGTATCCAGAGTCCATGAGTTCCCCAGCATATTTGTGATTTCCTGTGTTGGAAATTTATTTTCAATGTTCCCTTCCTTTCAATGTTCAGAACAAATCATACTGAGCACCTGAATAAAGCCCGTTTGCAAACATTAAATTTCCATCTCTCTTCTTGGCTGGTCATAGCAGAACATTGCAAAGAGCTTGTCTCCTAATACCTGCACATTGTTTCTCAAGTTGCCACTTAACCATATTTATACCATATAAGTAAGCAGCTGACCACTCTGTTCTTGTTGTGCCCTTTGATTACAATAATTTAATACCACTCAAAGCTGAGGGTAATTATTCCTGGATCAGTGTTTACACCTTGCTTTGGGCCACACTAAACAGCTAGTTACTTCTGTGAGGAAAGAAAAAATTATGCTGCCCTGTTTTCCTTCCCATGTTATGCTTTGAATATTGAATAGAACACACTGGTTTCACAGTGTTTTGGACAAAGTATACAGTTTGGAGGCTCGAGGCATCCTTGCTGATAACTGTTTATCAAGCACATTTATCATGCCTACCCAAGGGGGAATTTCAGATTGAGATTGAGCTGAAATATATGAAGTTCCTTCTCCAAGCTGGTGCTTTCCAAAGCACTTTCACCATCATGAATCGATATATCGACAGGATTGTTTGATGATCAACTTAGTGGAGGTAGTTAGATCTGGAATCAGTCCAAGTAAGTGAGTCTCATTTTTATGTGTTGGTCCCAGTGCCTCTAAATCCACGTTATCACGGGTAAAACAGGACAAATCTGAGTAAGATCAGTGTATTGTATCAAAGTCAATATTTGGCTGTGTTTTACAAGATGTTACCAGTGGGGAAATTGGGTACACAAAGTCTCTCTGTATTATATTTTTACAATTGCATATGTATTATCTAAGTAAACATTTCAACTAAATAAAATCCACATTACCTGCATGGTTATTTACATAACATTCATCGTGTGGTGCTTGCTAATACACAGAGTGGACAGTCCTTCACTTTATGAGCCCAGAATCTCTGAGGCTCTGGATATTTCCATCTTTAGAGAGGGTTATCTCTCACTCACTCCCACCTCCACATACCTAGTACTGTCTCAAGCACCAGTCCTTAGCTGGCAGCCTCCAGGTGATAAATACATCCCTGGGCATAAACTTAGTTAGACAGTATAACCATTGTGTCAAGATTTCGTTTTCAAGATGATCAATTTTGCTTTTTCTATTGCTTCTGTTGCCATTTTAAATTCTGCAAATGGCACTGCTTCCTTAAGTTATTTTTTAAGCTCTGAAGTCTTCCCTTTATGTCTGTATCTCTGGTTTTGTCAACCATTTTTTAAATCTCTTATTTAATTACTTAGGTAAATTATTTATTTTACCTCTTATTTAATTGCCTTACTTCATTGCATCGCCTATGGGATGCTTCCTAGTTGCTCCCTCTGATTTCATTCTGTTTAATGGCATGAGTCTTCTTCAAAATTATGCTGTCATCTACCTTTTTGCAAATGTCCAGCATATATTTATGTTTGCCCTCTTTTAACTCATATTTGCTCAAAAGAAGGTCTATTATTAGTACCTGCCTCTCCAAAATGGCATTGGTTGACTGTATAGCTTTCCTCTCTTAATCTGGGCACCATCCAGCCCCCTTGGTCTTTAAGTTGGAGGGCTAGCGAGGGTCTGTTTGCTTGACCAATTTGGTACACGAAGTAGAATGGACAGAGAGCTAAGCCTGTGGACAGTCAAGGTTACTTACTTTTTCTCTCTGTTTTTGTTGAACCACTGTACAGGATCAGCTCCAGCAAATTTGGAGCAGAGTGCCCTGTCATTTGCAAAGGGGCAAAGGAAGGACTGCAGTCTGGCTCAAGATGTCTTCCCCAGTTTGGGTTACCTGACCATATTCCTAAGAAGTCATTTTATAGAATAGCCCTGCCGGCTATGGGTGTTATGTTTTGTAGAGTCATATGTGTCTTCTAAACATGGCCACCTTTGCTGTTATTTGCCAGCATCTGTGAAAATATCTCTGAATAGATGTATCGCTTTCTCCCCTACCAAGGACTAGCAAAGTGAAGATAAGATTCTGAGAGAAACAAACAAGATCCTCTTGACCAAGCCAAACTCTTTATCACATGCTGTTTCCTCTTTCTAAATGCTTATCCCCAGTTTTTCTTCTTGCTAACTCCTACTAGGCCTTTGGTGATCAGCTAAAATGCCTTTGCCTCAGGGATGCAGTCACCAGTCATTCTATGAAATTTAAGTTTCTCTTCATTATACTCTATCAGAGGTCTGTTCTTCTTCTTCTTGGAATGTATCACAGTTTGTAACTATATATTTATTTCGGTTTTTTCTAATGTCAGTCTGTCCTACTAGCCTGTAAGTTCAATGAAAGTACAGATCATGTCTATTTAGTTTACCACTAGCTACCTAATGCCTGTCACAGTGCTAAGTACTCAGTAAATATTTATGGAATGAATGAACAGACAAGCTAAGGAACAAGAGACTATGTTGTGTTTGATTTCTTCTGCAATTGCCTGTTCCCAGAGCCCCAAGGAAAACAGATACCAAGTGCTGTGTAGATGCTGATTATTATCATTACTATTTTATCTGAACTTCAGGAACAAAACCTCCTTAAAAGTTAGGAGATGTCTGTATTTGAGATGTGTTTTGATCCAAAAGCCACATAAACTGTGTTTTTAGATGAGAATCTGTCTACTGAATTACAAACAACATGGAATTTATGTCTAAGAAACTTTGATTTAGACTAGCTGAATGTGATTGGGCAACATAAATAACTGAGCTTCAATTTGTACAACTGTATGGAATAATATGGAATGCTTGAATCTTTGTTGTAAGGATAAAATGAAATAAATACTAACTGCCTACCACTGGAATAACAAAGAGGTTTCATCTTAAGTGCAATTCAGACCAACTGATAGTGGTTTCCTGGAGTGCTACACTGAAAAGGGATTGTGAGGTCTTATTCAGGTACAGTGAAAGAGTGCTATGATTGATTAGCAATGTCTGTCAAGGACAAATTAAAGAAAGTGGTAGGAAGTATGCCCTGTATTTACCAACTGTGGACTAACAAATGGAAGACAATGATTGCTAGTTTCCTTTCCTTCTGCTATAAATTCTAAATAAACCTTAAGTAAAGATTACCATAAAATACCTCAAAACCTAAAGCTAAAAAATAATGGCAATTGAGGGCTTGCTATTAGGCCAGAATGAAAACATAACTTCTAGAACATGGGTAGAACTACTTACATTCCAATAATGTGAATTCATAAAAGTCCAGGTACAATTCAACACAAGGTTCTTGTGTCCTAACAGCCAGCCTCCCTCCTGCTGTGGAATGGTACCACTAACTAACAATCATTAGCACCCCGGTCGTAAGCAGCACAAATCTGGACTGCTGTCTTGTGGCAAGTAGAGTGCAAAACTCCAGGCTTTTAAAGGATTCTGTGTTTGTCCTGCATCTGTGGAGATAACTGATGGGCTTTCATAAGTAGGTTAGTAAGTAGGACATTTAGACTTGGCACGGGTGTTTTCATGCAAGCATAGCAATGATCAGCAGGGATAAGGTGAGGGGAAAAGATATCATCTAGAAACAAGCATTCGGCGCCTGCAACAAAGGGTAGCCTAGCACGAAGCCTGCTTGGAGAGTGAAAGCAGATCATTTGGAGTCACAAAAAAACACAAAACCATTGGTATAATGTTCAAAGGTATTCTGGAGGGTCCCCAAAGGACTCAGCACATTAAAATACTCTGATTTTTACAACTATGCAGTCTCTCCAGCTATTCTAAATAAACTCAATGTGAAAGAGGAAAACATTTGGTTTTCTTTCCTGAATCTTTCTGAGGATTTCCTATGGCTAATTACTAAAAAAAAAAAAAAAAAAATTGTATCATGACTGACTGAATCAGAACAATAATTTGGTTGTTTTGTTCTCCCAGTGAGTGCAGCATACATCCAACAGAAGACGCCAAGCAGATCCTATCACCCCATCCCTGCCATGCTCTGGGAAGCTTTTTGGGCAGTTGTATCCTGGCTCTTGGCAGCAAGCAGTTTGGCCACTATGACTTAATGCTATTTGTAACACCTTGTTATAATGCCAATAATAAGAAGTGATTTGAGAGAGATTCAGCAAATGACAACTTCAAAACAAGCTCCTTGTCCCCATTTGGTGAATCTATGAGGTGAATTCAGAAAGTTAAACAGGGCCCACCTTCACACCAAAGGTCTAGCTAGAAGTAACTGAGTTAGAACCTTATGCAAATTTCCCAATTTTAACCCTATACTTGTTCCTTTCTACCTTCTTGCCATAACCAAGTTTAGAAGAGCAGGACAGCCTTGGCTTCAAAGAAGCTACTTACATTTCTAGTCTCAGGCCTGCCACTGTCTAGACGGTGTCGGGCAAGTCACTTTATCTCTCTGGTTAATGAAAAGGTTAGGACAAGGTGATTTCTGATGTCCCTTCTAAATAGGACACTATCCTATAAAGATCGATCCAGGTCTCCTGTTTCCTCCTTAACCTTTTAAGAGAGCCCCATAGCTTCCAGGGTGTAGTAGTCACACAAGTTCTCTACTGTCTGCAGTCTCAAAAAGGTCACCCTTGAGGCAGCCTTGACTGGGTCCCTCAGAAGAAACAACCCTGAAATTTACTCCTCTGACTCAGTTCCCTAGAACCAAGTCAGCTTCACCCAGAGCCTTAAGAGACAACTCCAGTAATCTACCAAGTGTACTCCATGTCACCTGATCTGCAGCACAATTTCCAATGTCCTCTGGCTTTGTAACCTGTAGAGAGTGGACGGCCTTTGTATGAGAAGTGCCCTTGAATTTCTACAATACATAGAGATGCTGTTTTGTTGAAAAGAGCAGAGTCATTTGGGAGGCCTTCCTCAGCGTCTCATTCAGTACTACTGGAGAACCACTTCAGGAACTTTAGGTGCTATTCTACCCGGCATCAATGAACCCTTTAACGCAGCAAGTTAACTCCCAAGCAATGCCTGTGATCTTGATGGATGCATGGTTCATAATCCCATACATCCATTTAAGGCCTCTCTCAAGTGGAGCAGCAGTGAGGCGTCTTTACACAGCAGGCTTCAGGGCACTGTGCATGGTCGGGATCGCAGGACGCTTCTGTCAAGTCTGCTTCAAGATAGCCTTGCATCGTATGAATCACAGAAAACAGGTTTGTAGACCTGAAACTCTTAACAAGGCCCAAAGCAATCTTCTGTTTTCTTTTGAAATCATATTGAGACACAACATTGTAAAGCAACTATATTCCAATAAAATTTTTTTTTTAAATCACATTGAGAGTACTTCAGGTCCAAGATGGAGAGAGAATTCAGTTGTTTGCCACTGGTACTTAGGGGAGGATTCTCACTTTTAACTGTGGTCCAGTTTTGTGGGTTGTTTAAAATTTGATATCATTCTCATCTCCAGAAAGTTGATGCATGTAGAAATGCTTTAACACCCTATGCCCAAATGCCCCACAAGCACATTAGCATTGAACCTCAGCACCCGTTTGCATTCATAAGAAGGCCAATACAGCCCCAAACAGAAGGAGGGAAGCTGCTCTCAGCAGTTGAGCTCCCAGGGGCCTAGCCTCCTGGAATAAAGGAGACTCTGGTCAAAGCAGCAGCATTTTTACAAGGCAATTATTCCACAGATGTGGCCTTGATCTAGAGCACATTCCAACGTAATGTGTACTTTGCAATGTCTTCACCAGCCAGGGGCTATGGTGGCTGAATCAGTTCCGTTGCCATCATGCATGGGTAATAATCACACCTCCAGCCTCTGCTGTTGATTGTCTTGGCTTATTTGTTTCTCTGTTTCTGCTTTTTCAGAATCTCTGTAGAGACAGCTAGCTAGTGACAAAGGGGAAAAATGTATGAGCCTGGTCACCATTTTGGGAAGACACTCCAGTGGCATGGTTTTGAACATGGTTATTTCATTGATCCACCTCTACTCTGATGACTCCTAAATCTTTCTCTCTAACCTCCAACTTTCTTCAGTGCTCTAGATAGTTATTTCCATCTGCCTATTGGGCATTGCCTGGATGTCCCATAGTCACATCAAAATCAAAATCCCCCCTCCTAAACCGGCTCTACTCTCCATGCTCATCATCTTGGAGTATGGCTCCATGGCTAGAAAACTCAGCTGACTCCTCTCTTTTACTGTCACTTTCAACAAATCACCACATCTGTTGAGTCCATCCCGAAAGTGTCTCACCATGCTGCTCCACCACCCATCCCTTCTGCTGCTGAGTTAATCCAAATCACCATTAATTCTTGTCTCTGACATAATCTTCATGATTTTGAGCTCAGCTCTATTCCAGGATGACCTTTTTGAAATGTAGATCTAATCATGCGCTCTGCTGTTAGAAAACCCTCACTGGCTGTCCATTGATGACAGGCTTAGATATTGGTTTTGCTCAACATTATTGATCATTCTTAGAGTGTTTCCTTGTGTCATCTCCCTCTCCCACAAATTGTTTTATGCCTAGAAGGTGTTCAATAAATATGATGAATTATCTTGACCTATCCCTCACAAACAAGTGGAGAGAGAATGTTTAGAATCTAAGAAGTTGTAGGTGTAGGCACTGGGTTAGAAAGTACTGGAAGGAATGTTTTAAATCTCTTCTCCTACCACCTGTCACTGGCCAGCTCTGTTAGTCAATTTGCAGCCCGGTGAGCCAGGGGCTTTCTGTTCCCATCCTAAAGAAAGCTTCCTGCTGAGAGAGAGCACAAGAAATAGAGCTGGGATTGGAAGTTCCTAGACTGTGACAATTTAGAAAGCTGTTATTACTGAGTGTGTTTAACAAAAAAAATGCAATTCTATTGCCTTGAATACTCAACAACAAAGAAGTATGGGTTTACTTCTAGATGATTATTTTCTAATGCTAATCTAAAATGGCCCTGCACCCCACTTGTCTTTTTATCTTACTACGGATTTCCTGTTTTTCCACCCTGTGCTCAAAAAGTATATCTGGAATATTCCAGGTTTGGAATCAACTTACACAATTATATTAAGAAACCCATTACACAAACGTTGACATTGGAATAAGGGGTATTGAAAAGAAGAATATACATTTGAAGACATCAGACAAGAGCATCAATAGACATTTTTCCTCCTTTGGAGAAAGTATATCCTACGAAGTATAGGCTAGCAAAGTCCCACAGCAGTCACTCTGAATCAGACACTCTTTCGCTGCTGGTTTGGGAGTGGATCTTAGGAAGTCAGGGACAGCCTTCCAGTCTCTCCCCAGTCATGGCCATGCTTATTATTAGCTCCTTTAAAAAATAAAGTGGTAGGCCTCCCTGGTGGCGCAGTGGTTAAGAATACGCCTGCCAATGCAGGGTACGTGGGTTCGAGCCCTGGGCCGGGAAGATCCCACATGCTGCAGAGCAACTAAGCCCACGTGCCACAACTACTGAGCCTGTGCTCTAGAGCCCGCGAGCCACAACTACTGAAGCCCGTGCACCTAGAGCCCGTGCTCTGCAACAAGAGAAGCCACTGCAATGAGAAGCCCGCGCACCGCACCAAAGAGTAGCCCCTGCTCGCCGCAACTAGAGAAAGCCTGCGCGCAGCAACGAAGACCCAACGCAGCCAAAAATAAATAAGTAAATAAATAAATTTTAAAAGTAAATAAAGTGGTGGCTGGGGCTCAGGTTCAGGCTCTGTGGATGTGCACGTGACCAGACCTGACAGGGTCCATTTGCTAATTATACATAGCTGCTATTCTATTTCATCAGAACTTGAACTAAAAGACCAAAAGCCAAGCCATTAGTCATTGGAGAATATAAATAGAATTTCATGTTCCTATGACTGATTGGTCTTAATTTATGAGAAAAGAAGGACTCTGTGAGGACAAACAACAAGAATCAAATATATATCCTTGCCAGGGCTCATAAAATGAAATGTAATTGGTCTGAGCCTCTGCTGTTTTAGTGCTTTAAGCAATCTTAATATCTTTAAGAAACTAAAAGCTTCTTTTGTAAACCTGTTTGGGCTTAATTGATGATCTCAAGGTCAAAGTCAATGTATTTATATTTCATTTTCCCTTTTACAGACCACACAATGGCACAAGCTCAAGTGCTCACACATATATCAAATGCAGATATAAAAGCAGAATGTAACATTCTTGAGTGGTTAAGGGCAGGTGCAGAAGCCAAGTGCTCTGACACACATGTACTCAGTGAAGGGCACTCAGGCCAAGGCATGTATATTTCAGTTTTCTTATCTTTAATATGAACCTTCTACAAATGTACCACTGAATCATGGTGTATCTTCATGGACTCAGGGTTGGGGATTTTTTGAAAATATCAAGTTAATATCACTGCTAAGCAGTGCCATGTTTACCAGAAAATATCAGTACCATATATAAAAAATTGAGTCGTAAATCAACCAACCTCCAGAAAATACACCCTGAGGAAAGACATAACTTGTACCCACATCATATCCAGCTCTTCCACCAAAACCACTGGGTACATGCAGACTGTATATGGACACTCCCACATAAGGACACCCCTTCAAGACCACAGTAGGTAACCATTTCACCTAATTTCACAGAGGCAGAGAAAGTTAAGCAAAATGAAAAGGCAGAGGAACTACTCTCAACTGAAAAAGCAAGAGAAAACCCCCAAGAAAATAAATACCAAAACAGAAATAAACAATTTACGAATAAGGAATTCAAAACATTGGTAATAAAAATGTTAACTGAATTAGGGAAAACAGCTGATCTAAACACTGAACAATTTTAACAAGGAACTAGAAAATATTTTTTTAAAGGCCCAATCAGAAATGAATAATTCAATAGCTGAAATAAAAAACACACTAGAAGGAATGAATAGCAGACTAAGTGATAAGAAGAACACAAAAGTGATCTAGAAGATAGAATAATGGATATCACCCAATCAGAACAGCAGAAAGAAAAACAAATTTTTTAAAAAATGAAAGCAATTTAAGAGATCTCTGTGATAACATTAAGCGTTCCAACATTCGCATTATAGGGGTTCCAGGAGGAGAAGAGAGAGAGAAGGGGATCAAAAATGCATCTGAGGAACACAGTGATCCAAAATCTATGGGACACAGTAAGAGCAGTTCTAAGAGGGAAGTTTATAGCAATACAAGCTTACCTCAGGAAACAAGAAAAATCTCAAATAAACAACCTAACCTTACACCTAAAGGAACCAGAAAAAGAAGAATAAACAAAACCCAAAGTTAGTAGAAGGAAATAAACCATAAAGATCAGAGCAGAAATAAATGAAATAGAGACTAAGAAACAGTAGAAATGATCAATGAAACTAAGAGCTGGTTCTTTGAAAAGATGAACAAAATTGATAAACCTTTAGCCAGACTCATCAAGAAAAAAAGGGTGAAGAAGGAGAACTGTAATCTGGTACCAGACCTGGGACTGACCTTGTGTGAGGTGACCTTGGACAGGTCACTGCACCTCTCTGGACTTCAGTTTCCCCCACCATAAAACGAGGTTAAGATGAGGTCTCTAAACTTTTACAAGGTACAACTGTCACCGTCCTCCTTGCTCCCCTTCACTTCCTCCTGACTCAGAAGAAGAGGACTCCCTTCCTCATCCTAAGACTCTCCCTTCCATTTGAGAGTCTGAGTTCACCCTTCCTGGCATCAATTAAGATATCAAAATGCTGTTCTTTCTCTTGAATCTTTGATCCTTTTTTTTTTTTTCAGTAATTTTTTCCCTTTTTCTACCAAAAGCCCAACCACCAATTCACTGTCAAGAACTAACCTATGACTTCTATGGTTTCTTTCTCCACAATTCAATTAGTAGATTTCCTGCTGATTTCCCCGCTCCTTCCTTTGCAGATAATCCATTTTAAATCACCCCAATTTTCAAGTGATTTGGAAAACAGGTATGAGAGATCTGATAACTCAACAGAGACACAGGAAACATTTCGTTTTTAAAAGAGCATGTGTTGCAAATGAATTGCTAACACAGCAATGTTACAGTTACAGCAATCAATATATATCTAATAACTTGTTTGAAACAGGCCGTATTTCTATTTTTCCATGAAATTAATTAGAAGCTTTCATGGAAACCTTTACGAAACACGTTTGCGTGAATGTAATTTTTTAATTCAATTTGCCTTTAAGCAAATAGGTTAAATTTTTTCCAACCAACTACTAATAAATTTTCCTTGGCTTATGGTTTTATTAATTTATGATTGATTTTGTTAGACTAGAAAAATATATGAGAAGTCAGTTCTCCTCTTAAAAGGGTTAGACTGAACTTAAAGACCTGTGCCAATGAAAGATAACAGAAAACCAGCTTTTGCAGCTCTCTTTGAAATAGGAAGTACAGAGCTTTGACTATTTTTGCCCCCAAAATAGCAAGTAGAGAAACTCAAGGTTTGTCTCCCCTGCTCTCACATTAAGGAAGCCCTGAACCCACTCCCTGGCAAGCCTCAGGACTGAGGAACAGGCATTGACAGGACTAGCCAAAGGTGTAGCTGCTTTCAAAGTGCTTTCAGTAAATGATCTCATTTTGTTCTCATCACTCTAGGAAAGCAGATGGGGCAGATAAGCAACCTCCCTTTTTCTCTCCACAGTCTCCTAGTATCATATAAAAGATAATCTTCCTCACCTTCATTCATGAATTCATGCATGCAAAGCATTTACTGTGCACTTATTGTTTGCCAGAGACTGCACTAGACAAAGTGTGATCGCCAGGCTAGCAGCAGCACTAACACCTGAGAACTTGTGAGAAATACAGGTTTTCAGCCCTAACCCACACCTACTGAACCGGAAACTCTGGGGATAGGCCAGCAATCTGTGGTTTAACAAGCCCTTCAGGTGCGGTTCCTCAAAAAACTAAAAACAGAACTACCATATGATCCAGCAATCCCACTCCTGGGTATATATCAGGAACATAAACAAAAACACTAATCAGAAAAGATACACGCACCTCAATGCTCATAGAAGCACTGTTTACAACAGCCAAGACATGGAAGCAACCCAAGTGCCCGTCAACAGATGATTGCGTTAATAAGATGTGGTATATACATACAATTAAATATTACTCAGCCATAAAAAAGAATGAAATTTCACCATTTGCTGCAATGTGGATGGACCTAGAGAATATTATGCTTAGTGAAACAAGTCGGACAGAGAAAAACAAATACTGTATTATATCACATGTGGAATCTAAAAAATATTACAAACAAATGTATATGCAAAACAAAGAATCACAGATATAGAAAACTAGTGATTACCAAAGGGAAGGGGGGAATGAGCAAATCAGGGGTATTGCTATGTATAAAATAGATAAGCAACTAGGATATATTGTATAGCACAGGGAATTCTGGCCATTATCTTGTAATAACTTCTAATGGAGTATAATCTGTAAAAGTACTGAGTCACTATGTGGTACACCTGAAACTAATATTGTAAATCAACTATATTTCAGTTTTTAAAAAACCTACATTACATCCTGATACAGTAATTTTATCATAAACCAAATTACTCAGAGTCTTGATTCAAACACATTATAGAGATATTCTTGTGAAATGTCACAATGACATTCTAACATAATTCTTTTGTAATTTCCCAGTACATGGAAAGCAGTCCTGTACTGGGAAATTACCTGAGCACTGTTACCATCAGTTGCTTTCATTTATCTAGCCAATGGGCAATTCCAGACTGCTGTTTATTAATTGGGCTTAATGACCGTAGTGGTGAGCACATTCTGACCACCAAGACCTTTCTTCTTTTCCCTTCTGGAGAGACCATCAAAAATACCAGCCTCCTGGGATGTATGCAGTTGGTATGCACCAACCATCTGCACTCTACTATGCCTGATTAGAATTGGCTTCTCCTGTGGGAATAAACTCACAATGGAAGGATAGTTTACAGCCCAAGAGTGTCTGTCACACCTGGGATTAGGACACCTATTATTTGTAAATTGATTTACAGTTTACATGCCTCTGTTGTGCATTATCCCATTTAAACATCATAACAACCTCGTGAGGAGGACGTTATTATCCCCATTTTACAGATGAAAAAACTGAATCTCAGAAATGTTAACTAATCTGCCCAAGTTAATGAATAAACAAGTGCCAGAGCCAGGACTAGAACCTGGAACTTCAAACTCTAAGATCTATATATTTTTCCATGTCACCTCCAAACTACTGTTGCCTAAGGGATGTCCTTTGCTACAAGGTTGAAGAAAGGAAGGGAAAGGAAGGAAAGGAAGGAAGGAAGAAAAAAGAAAGAAAGAAAGAAAGAAAGAAAGAAAGAAAGAAAGAAAGAAAGAAAGAAAGAAAGAAAGAAAGAAAGAAAGAAAGAAAGAAAGAAAGAAAGAAAGAAAGAAAGAAAGGGAAAGAAAGAAAGAAAGAAAGAGAAAGAAAGAAAGGAAAGAAAGAAAGAAAGAGAAAGAAAGAAAGAAAGAAAGAAAGAAAGAAAGAAAGAAAGAAAGAAAGAAAGAAAGAAAGAAAGAAAGAAAGAAAGAAAGAAGGAAAGAAGGAAAGAAGGAAATAGGGAGGGAGGGAGGGAGGGGAAAGGAAGAAAGGGGATACTATCATTAGCCAAAGGTTGAGCTTTAGCCTGCACCAACCAGCTTGCTCACAGTGGGGTGGGAGAGTATAGAAAGGAGGTAGATGATTGATAAAAAGCTACATGAGAATCTGCCTGCCAATGCAGGGGACACGGGTTCGAGCCCTGGTCTGGGAAGATCCCACATGCCGCGGAGCAACTAGGCCCGTGAGCCACAATTACTGAGCCTGCGCGTCTGGAGCCTGTGCTCCACAACAAGAGAGGCCGCGATAGTGAGAGGTCCGCGCACCGCGATGAAGAGTGGCCCCCGCTCGCTACAACTAGAGAAAGCCCTCGCACAGAAACGAAGACCCAACACAGCCAAAAATAAATAAATAAATAAATAAAAATTAAATAATGTATAATTCAGGTGTACTTTAAAAAAAAAAAAGCTACATGAGCACAGGCAGCTGGGAAGGGCAGTAGCAATAGAAGCAGCCTCCACAATCTGCACACTATGGCAACTGCATGGTAAGGTGGAATGAGCATGCATTCAGTTAAAAATGACTATAAAATTACTATAATAGCTGACCCTTAGATAGCATTCAATTGGTAGGTTCTCTACAGTTCACATATGTTAACTCATTTAATCATCTTAGCAACCCTATTGGGTACGATTCTATGATACCCATTTTACAGGTGGAAAAACTGAGGCATGGAGGTTTTTTAGGTACTTTGCCCAAATCCTTAAGGAAGAATAAGAAGTCTGGCTCCAGAGTCCTTCATCTTAGTTGCTACAGTATATTAAAGTCATTACTGTAATGGATAGCATATCTGTCATTTTCACATCTCTACATCCATTCACCTTCTGGTAATAGCACCGTTCTGGGAAAAAAAAAAAAATTGCCTCTCCCACACTGTATGTAGTCTAGGTAAGACCACCAATCAAATTTTCCTTTATAGCTTTCTTAATCTGCTCTTATCTCCCAAGAATTTGAATCTTGAGTGGAGGTAAACAAAGATGGGAAAATAGTTGGATCATTTGTCCCACAGGACCCTGAAAGGACTGTATTCATTGCTCCAACCTGAATCTTCAGAGAAACCTGGTCCCCAAATTTCTGAGCCTTGTTCTTCAGCTTTCCCTTTGACTCTAAGAGTTCCCCACATCCAATATGTTCCTTTTTGCTTAAGCAAGCCAGAGTTCATTTCTGTTGCTAGCAACCAAACTCTGACATACCACCATCATCAGTCCCTGTTCTGCTACCAACTAGCTGTGTGACCCTGGGTCACCCCCTTCAGGGCCTTAATTGCCTGAACTATGCAATTGAATTAGAAGGACCTCTATTTTTTAACAGCTCTAACAGTCTTTAATTTGATTCCATGATTCCCTGATCATCCTATGTCTCTTGAGTCTTAATATGTCTATAACTCCTACACGCATCTGTAGGCAAAGATCTCTCTGCTTCTCTCTCAGGCCATAAAATGCCAGTTACGCAGATCTCGTCCACCTGTTATTTATTTTTCTCTAACCCCCCCAGGCCAACTCTCCACAGTAGCTATTTTAGACTTTCCTTTCTCCCAATGTCCCCTATTAGATTCCAAACAGATGGCCTTGTCTCCTGCTTTAGTGAGAATATTAAAGTGATTCATCATCTGACCCACAGTCCCTCATTTATTTTCATCTTTTCCTCATCACATGTGCACCTCATTCTCCCTCCACTCTTCCCTTTTCCTCTCTAAACCGTACCTCTTCCCTAGGATGCAGAGTGCAGTTCAATAAACAGGTACATTTCACGTACCATGCTCTACGCACTGTGCTGAGTACAGAGGACACAAAGACAAATACGACCAGCCCTGACCCCCAGGAAGCATGCAGTCTGTTTATGGAGACATATAAATAAATAATAGCAATTAAAGTGGTAAGAGTTTTAATAGTTATTACAAGGTGTTACAGGAGCACTGAAGAGGTCAGTACAGACTTCCTGCAGCTGAAGAATGAACAGGAACTGGCCGAGTGAAGAAGGCTACGACAGGTAGATTAGAAAGAGGAAAGCGCATGAGCAAAAACACCAAATTGTTAAAAATCACAAAGCTCCAGGTAAGACCGTGCTTATAAATACACAACCCTGACAGGCATTTATGGCCTCTTTGCCTTATTGCATCAGGTGCCACAAAAGTCCAGCCAGGACACCCAAGTCATCCCTCAGGCTCTGAACTCTCATGCCCCATATAGCTCTCAACACCCCTGTTCTGACCCTATCTCCAAGCCCTCTCCAATTCCTGAAATTTATCACCTTCACTGACCTTTCACCTATGTTCAGTAATCATCAAAATCCCAACATTGCCTTCACCACTGGCTCTTCTGAAACTGGCTCTCCCCTGAAGATCTGCTTCCTCTGCAGCCCTCGCGAGTGGTGCTCACAAGGGCTTTCTAACTGCTTTCTAACTCCCGTGCCCTCCACGCTGGGCATGGACATAGGGTAGAGTTCTCTTTTCTCCTATTGCTGCCTCAAGACAGCAAGTCTCCTCCCTCTTCCCTAAAATGAAAACAAAAACAAAACATCTTTTGATCTGTTGATCTCTTGTCAACAGACTATCACCTTCCATCCCCTCCTTAATACAATCAGCTACAACTTCTAGGTCATTCTTTCTCAGCATTTTAAGATTCTAGTTCCTAGCTCACTGTCACTTCCTCTGACACAATCTTACTGCAATTCATTTTCTTTTCATTTTCCACTTTGATGTTCTAACACCTGGTGCTTTGCTACCTCATCACCTCAGTGGCCTTCCTTGTTCTCCCCAACTTGAGTCATCCACTGCCAAGGTCATTGCCTGGGCCTTGGCAATACCAATAACAGAAACCTCTCCATTATCTCAGTCTCAACAATCCCCCTCCCTGACCATCACCCCCTACCTTTCCTGCTCACTAGGTAATCCAACTCCCACAATATTTCAATCCCCCTGGACCGTGCATTGATCTTGTTCTCTGTATCCTCACATCCTCTACTCCCTCCATTCCCAGTACTATAGTCTGAATATATTTATGTCCCCCAAAACTTCATATGTTGAAATCTTAAGGCCCAATGTAATGGTATTAGGAGGTGAGCCTTTGGGAGGTGCTTGACCCATGAATGGAATTAATGTTCGTATAAAAGAGACCCCACAGAGCTCCCTCCCCCTTCTTCCATGTGAGGACACAACCAGAAGTCTGCAATCCAGAAGAGGGTCCTCACCCAACCATGCTGGCACTCTGAGTGTGGACTTTTAAACTTTGGAACTATAAGAAGTAAATTTCTGCTATTTATAAGTCTCTGTTTACAAGTCACCCAGTCTCTGGTATTTTGTGATAGTAACCTGAATGGACTAAGACACCAGCTTAACTTTCTTAGTCCACCATCACAATCACTTCCTCGCATATACCTTCAGCTTTCTGGAATGCACTTGGAAAAACTCTTACCCTGGTTAAATCCAAATTTCCACCCACTTTATGCCTGCATCCAAGCAAACTAAGCCTTGATGGGGAAACCTACATGATCATGCTGAGTAGTCAATAAATTTATGATTACAAACCTTAAGTAGATTTTCAGTATTGCCCAATAATACTATGCCACTTACTGGGTCCATTCAATTTTCCAATGTCCTAGATGAATATTTAGTACCTTCCCCTCTCTTCTCAAGTCTTCGGTATTTCTTATTATCCTTACTCTCAGCTGATAACTTTGTTCCTATTTCACTAACTAGAGCCAGTTAAAGAGAACTTCCATGCCTTCTCACCCTTGTATCTACCCAGCTATCAATATCTGCATCACATACTGCAGCTTCCCTTTTGTTCCTAGATGAATTGCTCCTGCTCTTATCTAAGGTAAATTACTCCACTTATTCTCTGGATCCTACCCACTCTTGACTACTCAAGGACATTATCAAAGCAACTATTCCCCCCCCCCTTTTTTTTTAATTGGAGTATAACTGCTTTACAATGTTGTGTTAGTTTCTGCTGTACAATGAAGTGAATCAGCTATATGTATACATATATCCCCTCCCTCTTGGACCTCCCTCCCACTCCCCCCCATCCCATCCATCTAGGTCATCACAGAGCACCGAGCTGAGCTTCCTGTTCTGCTGAATCATTCCAAAAAGACACCTACTGTAACTTCTTTTGCTCTTGACTCCATATCTTCTTCAATCCACCATTCTGCTTCTCTGCTCCCCTTTTCAGTCCAACTAGAAGGAGTTGCTTACACATTATCTCCAATTCCTCTTCTTTCACTATCTTTTTTAATTGAGTTATAACCACATACCACAAAATTCACCATTTTATAGTGTACGACTCAGTGGTTTTAGTATATTGACAAGGTTGTACAACCATCACATTATCTAACTCCAAAACATTTCAGAATTTTAAAAAAACCATACCCATTAGCAGTCACTCCTCATTTCTTCCCCCTCCCAGACTTTGGCAAGCATGAATCTTTCAGTCTCTATAGATTTGTATATTCTGGACATTTCATATAAATGGAATCATACAACATGTGGCCTTTTATGTCTGGCTTCTTTCACTTAGCATAATGTTTTTGAGGTTTATCTATGTTGTAGCATGTATCAGTACTTCACTTCCCAGGTTCTCTTTTGAGACTACTACACTCAGGTTTTTGCCTCTACTGAAACTGCTATGATCAGTCCTTATGATCAGTTCTTATTGCAAAATCTAGTGACTACGTCTCAGTCGTCACCTCACTAAATCTGTCAGCAGTATTTGACACAGGTTATCCTCCTCCTTGAAGTACATTTTTTGCTTGGTTTTCAGGACCCCACATTCCCCTGGTTTTCCTTCTACTTCACTGGTCACTCCTTCTGAGTGTCCCTTGCAGGTTCCCACTTAACTTCCTGATTTCTAAATGTTCAAGTGCCCGTAAACTTAATCCTTGGATCTCTTCTCTCTTCTCCTCTATCTACCTTTGTTCCCTTAGGAATCACATCCAGTCTTATAGTTTTAAATTACATGTTACATGTTGAAAATCCCCGAACTTATACTTCTCATGAGAACTGCTCCTCCAACTTCAGACTTGGAACTTTCTCAAGATGTACACTGGAATTAGACATAAAATCATCAGACTCTACAGATCTAAAACCCAACTCCTGAAGTCTCCACCAAACCCTGCTCTTCCGCAGCCTTTCCCATCTCAGTTAATGTAACTCTACCCTTCCTGTTGCTCAAGCCAAAATCCTCGGCTTCATCCTAGATTCCTTTTTCTTTCATATATCCACATGAGAAAATTCTCTTGACTCTATCTCTAAAACATATCCACAACTAGAAATTTCTCACTACCATCACCCCACTCAACCTAGGTCACACTGTTGTCTTAGATTATTGCAATGACCCTCTAACTGGTCTCTCTGTTTGAAACCCTTGCCCTTACCTCCCAGGACTAGTTTCAACACAGCAGCCCAAACGATCCTTTTAAAATGTAAGTCAGACCATATCATACTTCTGCTCAAACGACGTTGCCTCTCAGAATTTAATCAAATTTCCTTACCATGGCTGACAGGGTCCTACACAAAATGACCCTCACTACCTCTCTGACCTCGTCTACTACTCTTAAACCACTTCCCTCACTCCATTCCAGCCCAAGTGGTTACTCTTTGACTATTTCAGGCATGCCTCTGCCTAAAGACCTTTGGCACTTGATGTTCCCCTTGCCTGGATTTCTCTTCCCCCCCAGATTACCTACATGATCACCTTTTCAATTCGTCACTCAAACAACTCATTCTCAGTTAATATTCTTTACAATTTCTGTCTATTCCCCAGCCCTCCCTTTACCCCTTCCCACCCTATTTTTCTCCATTCCACATTTACCATCTTACATAGTGTATATTTTATGTATTTGTCTGTTGTATATCTGTCCCCTCTAGAATATTAGCTCCACACAGGCAGGAGTTTTTGTCTGGTTTAGCCACTAATGTATCCTAGCGCCTAGCTCAGTGCCTGACACATAGTAGGCATGTGAATGAGCAAATGAACAAGGCACTCGGAGCCCAGCTGAAACTGAAAACCTTAAATTTACAGCCTCATGTTTTTCATTGGTTTATAGAGGCAGGGGATTGTAGAATTGATTGACGTTTTGCTGAACAAGCATGTTGGAAAGAGGAGGATATGAAAATTGTGGTTATTAGTGATAAAATGGTTCATGGGATTACCATGGAAACCAGTCTTGGTAAGAGGAAAAAACGAAACTCCAAAAGGAGCAGATGGACGGGGTAAAGATGGAGTATTTTAGAGTATCGGAGAGCTCTGTGAGGTTGAGTATTAGATTAAGGACTTAGAAAGATAGGTGGCTGTGGTCACAGAGTGGGATTCAGAGTTCATATATTATTGATTTTTGACAAGGTCCAATGTGTCCATATGTGAGTGACTGAGATGGAACAGAAAAGTTCACTAGAGATGAGTAAATGAGGCTGGGGTGGGGGGAGGAGGAGTGGAGGGAGGGACTTATACAGGTTCCTGGAAGAAGTTGGAGTAAAGTCAAAAATTATCATACTAGCTATGACTTGGCTATTAACATCTGTGCCTGTTGGCCTGTCTAGAAAATAAGGGAAATATTAGTACCCACCCAGAGAGTTATTTTGAAGCTTAAATTAGGTAACATTTGTAAAGCCATTAGAAGCTGCCTAGGACATAATAAGTTTTAATACTAATAAGGCACAGGATTCCAAAGTCTTCATGAATTCAAGAGTATGAGCCAGTCAGGCAGCTCCAGACATGACAGTGATTTCATGAGAGGACAGGGACTTCAAAGGAACAGGCAAGCAATGCCACCAAGAATGGGCAGGTAATATAAACAGCTGGACGGGCCAGGAGGAGTGCATATGAATGCGTTGGGTGAGCAGTGGGGACTGTGGTGAGCTAAAAGTGGTTCCCTCAGCTCACCTTGAACCAGCTGTTGCCCTGCAGGAATATAAGTCCTGTGTCATAAAAACTCTTGGTTTTTCAAAGGAAAGCTAGAAATTCCCATTTTTATATGAATTCTCCCAGTTATGAAGAGTTGGCTAAAATTTATAAAATATCGTATGGTCCAAAATATCAGGAAACCATCTTTGACCCAGTGGCCATCAGTCTGAACTCCCTGCTTTATAGGAAGGTGAAAAATGATGGATTGGAAGAAGGATGTCATCCAATCCTCCCTGCCCCATGACCTATGGGGTACAGGAGACGAAAGAGTGTCTTTGTAGGTGGGAGGTGGTTTCAGTTAAGGTCACAAAAGAGGAGGAAACTTTCAATACAGAGGCTAAAGAGACAGAAAGTCAAGGACAAGAGCATGGGAGAGGGAAGGTCATCAGGGCCTTTCATTTTAGGTGGCACCTAAGCATGACAAAGATGAGAGGGATAGAGAGATTTAGCACCTTAAGTTCCAAATGTACCCTGGCACCAAGTCCAGGCAGGTGATGGGAGACTGAACCTCCTGATGTACTAATTCCTGAGGGAGCCATCTCCCATGTAACAACTTCCCTCACTAACATCTTTAATTTGCCTCCAAGAGCTTCTTCCTTCCATTTTCCAAATATACATCATTCTCTCTATTCCAAAAATCACTTTTTATATGATGTATTAATCTAACTTTAAGTAATCACATGGATCTCTTTGGGCCATTTCTTCTCTCCCGCCCCACAGGCCCTTCTCTCCCCTCTCAACACATGGACCTTCCCTAATTATAGTCTTCATCTCTTTCTTTTTCTCTTGGAAAATCAGTTGTTCTCAGGTCATAACTGTTGCTTCTTGCCTATAACTCCCACCTCTGTACCATACTGAACTCAAGTTCTGTATTTCTAATTGCCCCCTTCTAGATGGAAAATTTTTCTAGCAGTCCATAAGCCTCCTGAGGAAAGGAACAGTAACTTATTCATCAATATCATACTCCAGCACCTAATCTATTGCTTGCTAGATGGTAGGGACTTAATAAATATTGTTTTAATAAATGAATGCCTCAAATGTACCTCCATCTTATATTCAATATGTCCAACAGTTAATGATTTTTTAAATTTAATTTTTTTAAAATTCTTTTTCAAATTCTTTTCCCACTGATGTTACTATAGAATACTGAGCAGAGTTCCCTGCAACAGTTAATGATTTTTAAAATATATTTGTAGACACACATAAGTATGTTCATGTGTGTGTGTGCAAACCAAAATATAATCATTATGTGTTAGAATCATATTAATTTCTCAATTTTTTCTTTTTGATTTTCTGCAGTACTTGAATCTTTATAATCAGTATATATTGCTTTTAGAATCTTGTCAGGAGCTATTTTCATTTTTTTAAGAGAAGAAATACTAAACTTATTTTCTTCAAACCAACGTTACCTCCACTCTCCCTTACCTGGGGTTTAAACCTTGGCATTATCTTCAAAGCCTACTTCTCCTACACAACCGCATTCTATCAGTTACAAAGTCCAGTAGGTTCCTCCTTCACAATTTCCCTCACACTTACTCTCTTGCTTCCCATTTGATCTGCCCCCATTTTTTTCTGGACTGCCAACACCTCACACCTGGCCTCACTGCCAGGTTAGGCTATGTTCTGCTGGGACATAAAAAATACACAATCCTAGTGGCATATAAAAGCAAAGGTTTGTTTTTCTCTCTCATGTTACATGTCCATTATGGGTTGATTGAGAATTCTGCTCCATGTCACCTACTCCAGGACCCAAAGTTTATGGAGCAGCCAGTATCCGGAACACTAGTCATGGGAGCAGAGGGAAAGAGAGCTCAGGAGGCTCTCGAGCTGGCAGGCAGCAACTCTCACCTGGAAGTGACACACATCTGCTCACAGCAAGTTGGCCAGAATTATCCACATGTCCTCCCCAACTACCAGGATGCCAGAAAGTGGAACCCTGCCACGTGCCTCGAGGGGAGAGAACTGGAAATATTTGGCAAACAGAACTAATATCTATCACATTTGTTGAAAAAGCCTCCAGACTGACTCTCTTGCCTCAAAACTATCCTGTTTACCTGGCCACCTGGATCATTGGATTTAGAGTCATAAAAATGAGGCTCCAGCCTTAACCTATCATTTGTTAGTTGAATAACCACAGTCATTTAATTTCCTCATATTTAATTTTTTAATAGTTCTCCTTAGCTAGATTCCTGAGAATATATGAAATATTAGTTGGGAACTCTTACACATATTTATAGTGATAAGTTGAATTAACCTAATGCAACATTAATTCAGTAGCTGGCTTATGAAGCTGGCCACTTGTATGATTTCACTTATTATGATGCCTAAGGTGTGCTTGTGAGGGAGGTGGGAGAAGGAGTGTCTCCAGTGAGACCTCCTCAGGGCCATAAAGCACCTCCTGAGCTCTGATGTGCAGGACTGCCATCGGGTGCCCTGCTTCATGCCTTTCTTAGGACGCTACCCGCTTTAGTCAGCTTAGTGTCCCCTGCCTCTTTACTATGAAACCCTCAGATCACAAGGCCTGAATACCTTGTGGGAATGAAAGGAATTATTTCTGTTCACTGCAATAACCATCTTTCTTTTCTCCTTCATTGTGTTCTCTTGCTCTCTCCTCTCGCTTATAACATTTCCTTTGCTACCTAGAGAAGTACTCTCTTCCCAAAGGCATCTGACCTCCCTTCCCCTGTTATGGAATATCCCTGTGTTATCTCCCACCACAATCCACGGCAGTGCTGCCTGACGCTGACAATCCAGGTTACAATACGGCATGCTGCTTATCCTTGTCTCTAAACTCTGCTCATGCTATTCCCCACTCCATACATACCATCCCACAGCTTCTTTTACTTTCCGAGCCCCATTTCCTCTATGCTTTTCCCTGCTGCCACCATCCATGCTTGAAAGCTGATTCTTCTACACTTAATGCTTACATTTTGGTATTTGTTGCTTCCTTTCAAATTGCTTCATATGACTCTATTTTGCATCTCCAAAAAATTTCACTAGTGATTTCTAAAACATTCCATTCGTGTGGGTTTCTTTGATCGCCCCAGATGCAGAGACTGATTGAAGAGACCCAAGCCTAGGCTCAGAAGAGAAACAATTTCCTTCAGCCCCTGAGTATAACAGCACAACTATTCAGGGACCATTCTGCTCACCCCACAGGGGAGGGCACTTTAAACATCACGTGTCATCCCGAAACTTAATCCAACAGCTACATCGGGTGAATCACCTTGAAAATACAAAGGAAAGTTCAGTTGCTTCATGGGGTGTTAAGGCCTTTATGCTACCACCAGCAATTCTCAAAGGTCAGGACCCATAGCAGCTGCTCCCCAGTTTTCAAAGTTAAGCTCAGGCACCCAGCTGTAGAGTCCAGGCATGGCGTGAAGATACAGATTCCTGAAGGATGCCCTTAAGAGCAGCCAGCTGTGCATGAAAAAAGCAAAAAGAAACATATGCATCTTTGTTGAAACTTGTTCTAGAGGAACACAACATCCATAATTGGGGCACTACAGAGACAGACAGATCATGCCTGGGGCTCAAGTCCCTAATGCAATCTGCTCAGCTGGAGGAGCCACAACTAGTTGTTAAGACTCCTAAATCTGATGACACGTCAGCAAAGAGATAGATGCCCAGAATGCAGCGACTGCTGGAGGGTTTGCAGACACACAGGCTGAACAGATGGAGCATGGTGGAGGAGTGCTGGGGCCTCAGAGACACACAAGCACCATGGCCCCACAGAAAAGAAGCATTTTATGTCAACTGCAGAGCTATCACATCCTCACCAAAACAGTGTCACTTTGAAACCTGTCCCATTCAGGAGAAGCAAAGAAACATACCATGAGTGATTGCCCATTATTTTGAGCGGAAAGCACGTCTCAGATTATGGACTTTTCTTTCTCCTTCCTACCTTATTTTCACTCACCATCTGTATGATCTCTTGGGTCAAACAAACAAGAGAATTCCTGGATCATCTGTGTCTGCTCAGTAGGTTGACGGGCTCATTAGGGCACTAACCCACACAGACACACTCTCTCCAACAGCTGCCAACTTCTCTCAAGGGGGAAAATCTAAAAATGATATTACCTTGAAACTGATTCGTAGCAAACATGTTTCCTCCATGTTTCTTTACGTTCAGGGGCATATTGGTAGTTTAATTGTTATTGAGTTATAATTGGTAAAAGGTAGTTTATTTTAGAAATCTTCCCATTTAGGGAAACTACACATACTGTCATCTTTTTTCCCATAGCATTTTTTTTTTTTTTGGTGATTTCCTTGAGTTTTTAAAATCTTTTAATGCCTCACCAAAAAACAAACAACAATAACAATAACAAAGACAAAATCGCTGTTGTGGCTAAGCAACTCTTAAAGAGTATAAGAATTTGTACTGATGTGACAGAAATCACTCTGCACAAAAAGTATTGTAAATTGCGGATGGTGGCTTTTGGATGCTGTGACTCACTAAGGAGGAGTAATCAGTTAGAGAATGGTGGTGGGGAAGAAATCAAAAAGGAATAAATCTCTACTTTCTGTTTTTATTTTCTAGTTAACTAATACAAGAGTTCCTTTAAAAAACAAACATTTAAAAGAGAAACATAAAGAGTTTTTCTATTAATCCATCTTTCATGTTCTTTGATTCCTCTTAATCTCTGCCTCTGTCTTCACATGGCCTTCTCCCCTCTGGTTCCCTGTGTCTTCTCCTTTTCTGTCTCTTATACAGATACTCTGTCATTGGATTTAGGGCCCACCTTAAATCTAGGATGATTTTACCTAGAAATCCTTAACTTAATTACATCTGCAAAGTTGATGTAATTGGTTTAGTATTGATGAACTCTTTTAGTCTGTGCTTGTCTGAGTTTTTTATCTCTCCTTCAGTTCTGAATGATATTCTTCCTGGGTAGAGTATCTTAGGTTGTAGGCTTTTCCCATTCAGCACTTTAAATATATCATGGCACTTCCTTCTAGCCTGCAAAGTTTCTGCAGAAAAATCAGATGATAGGCTTGTAGTTCCCCTGTATGTGACCCTTTGTTTTTCTCCTGGTGCCTTTGGAATTCTTTCTCTTTAACTTTTGCCATTTTAATTGTGATATGTCTTGGTGTGGGCCTGTTTGGATTCATCTTGTTTAGGACCCTCTATGCTTCCTGTACCTGGATGTATGCTCCCTTCTTCAGGGTTGGGAAGTCTTCAGCCATATTTTTATCAAAAACATACTTGACCTTCTCTCTCTCCTCTCCTTCTGGGACACCTAGTGCAAGCATTGTTACACTTCATGTTATCCCAAAGATCTCTTAAACTGCTCTCATTTTTATTTGTTTTTCTTTTTGCTGTTACGATTGGGTGATTTCCATTATTCTATCTTCCAGATCACATTATGTATTCCTCTGTATCACTTAGTCTGCTATTCATTCCTTGTAGTGTGCTTTTCACTTCATTTATTGTATTCTTCAGTTCTGACTGGTTCTTTTTTATATTTTCTAATTCCTTGTTAAAATTCTCACTGTGTTCATCTATTCTTTTCCCTAATTCAATTAGCATTCTTATTACTAATGCTTTGAAATCTTTAACTGGTAAACTATTTATTTCTGTTTTATTATTTTTTCAAGGATTTTCTCTTGCTCTTTCAATTGAGGCCAGTTCCTCTGTCTTTTCATTTTACTTAACTTTCTCTGTCCCCCTGATGCTCAGGGCTTCAGCCCCAGAAATCTGGGATCCAGTCTCACCCCCAGTAGACCACTGAGCAGAGGGGAAGCTATCTTTAAGTGTGTGCTATCCCCTCCCCAGTGCTGGTACACTTGCCCCAGAGGGGAACAGCGCTGGAGCAAGAGGGGTCCATGTGGGCTCTTGCTCATGATAGGGTGAGGGCTGGCAGGGGGAGTGCTGACCATAGACAGGGGGATTGCCTCCAGTGCACTACCTATACAAGTGCCAGCAATGGCAGTCCCACTGTGTCTGAGTCTCCTTTGTCCTTCACAGCTGATCACTCCCTCCAGCCTCCACTGCCCCTGCCCTGTTGTGGAGCCACTCTGCAGGGCAAGAGGGCTCACATGGGCTCTCAATGTGTATGAGGTACCGGCTGTGGCAGTTCAGCTGCCATTAGAGATCAGAACTGCCTCTGAAGCACTGCCCACACAGGCGTCAGAAACGGCTGTCCCCGCCACGCTCAGATGCCACCCCATGTCCAAGTCACCTCTGTGTCCCATGGCCAAGCTATCTCCCCAGTCGTGGCAGCCCTGTTCCAGTGAAGAGCTGCAAGGTGAAGTAAGCGGGGCAGGTGTGTTTGCTTGGCTCAGGCTGGGGCATGCACCGGGGAATGGAGCAGTCCTCAATCCGCCCTCTCTGCCCTGCCTCAGGAACAAGTCAAGGGAGCTCGTGCACTCCTTACAAACAGAGTCCAGGCTTCCCACAGACTCTCCAACCAGCCAAGGGGGCTCGTCTTCCCTGTGTCAGATCCCAGGACTAGGGCATCCAATATGTGGCTTGAACCACTCACTCCTCAGGAAGGATTTCCTCCCATGTAATCTCCCTTTTCCTCTGAGTCCCATCCCAGGGGGCCTACAGTTTCTCCAGTGGGAAAAAGAGATCCCAAGGTAAACCATCCAGCTCCCCCAGTACTGCGGGATGCTTCCCAGGAGGCCCACTGGGGTCTTGCCTCATGGGTATCACTAGAGAAATCTGTGAGCTTGACCACTGGGGATCAGATAAAAATGGAGAAGCGGAGTGGGGCTTATAGCAACCAACACTCAGATCTTGGCAGACCACATTCCTGCCTGTAGCAGTGCCCAAGCAGGGATCCCAGCCAACGGTTCTGCTCATCTGCAGAGCTGAGCTGGTGACCTCATCTGGTAAGAGAGAGCTCAGTTGGCAGTTCTGCCTGATTCTGGCCCCCAGCCAACAAGTTGTACCAACCACAGAGCTCATTTTTTGGCCTCACCTGGGCAGGGAAGCAAATTTACAACCCCATCCAACTGTGAGTATAGCCTCCAGTCCTGCTATGAACCCTTGCCAGAGAACTACAGCCCTGCTTGGGCAGGAAGCTAAGCCAGCAGCCCTGCCCAACTTTTAAGTATAGCCTCCAGCACCACAAAATCAGGGAACCTTAACAGTGATCTTCAGCAGACTTGGAGTCCACCAATTGTACCAACCAGCCACAGAGCCCAGCATATAGCCCTGCCTGACTGTTGCACAGCCTGTGACCACAACCAGGCAGGGAGTCCAATCTGCCCAATCACAGAGCATAATCTGCAGCTTTACCTAACAAGGAACCCAGATAGTGATGCCAGACAACAATGGAACATAGTCTCCAGCCCTCCCAGCTGCAGGCCCTTCCAACAAGACAGCCCAGACAGTGACCTTACCCAACAGTGGAACAGAGAGCAGCCTAACTGATTGCAAAGCTCAGCCTGCAGCCCTACCAACTTCAGGGCACAATCTGCAGCCCTGCTTGGTCTGCCTGATCACATATCATAGCCTGAGGGTCTCTCCAACTGGGAAGCCATGCTTTCAGCCTCACCTGAACATGGGTCAAGCCAACGGCACCATCTGGTCAGGGAGCACAGCCTGAAACTCCACCTTACCAGGAGAGATTACAGAGCCCAGCCCATAGCCCTGTCCAATTACAGAGTCCAACCAGTGACACCATCCTACCAGGTAACACAGCCTATGACCTCACCCAACCAGAGGTGATTGCAAAGGCCAGCTATTGGTCCCACTTAACTACAGAGCACACCCAGCAGCCCCATCCAGTCAGGGAGCCCACCCAGCAGCCCCACTTGCACATAGAGCCCAGAGAGCAAGCCCACCCAACCACAGAGTTCAGTAAGCAGCACCACCCCAGTCATCAGAGTATGGGCAGTAGTCTTGCCCAGAGAACCTCATAGTAGCTGACCCATCCAATAACCCAAGCTGAGCTGACTGGTGAAGGTCTTTCTCTGCTGAAGCAAATCTGCAAAGTCTGGAAGAGGAGACTAACTCAAGTGCAAAGATACCAGTGCAAGGAATAAACCATCACAAATAATGAGCTAAACATTATACCACCAAAGGAAACTAATAAATTTCTAATAATTGACCCTAAAGAAATGGAGATCTATGAGCTGTCTGACAATGAATTCAAAATAATCCTCTTAAAGAAGTTCAATAAACTATAAGAACACACAGACAGACAAGTGGAATTAGGAGAATAAGGAATGAACAAAATGAGTTCAACAAAGAAACAGAAACCATTAAAAGCAACAACAACAACAGAAATCCTAGAGCTGAAGAATACAATGACTAAGCTGAAGCATTCAACAGAGAGTTTCAATAGCAGACTTGACCAAGTGGAAGAAAGAAACAATGAGCTAGAAGATAGGTCATTTGAAATTAACCAGTCAGAGGATCAAAAAGAAAAAAGAACGAAAAAGAGTGAAGAAAGGCCTATGGGACTTATGGGACACTACCAAAAGAAAAAATATACACTTTAAAGGAATCCCAGCAGGAGAAAAGAAAGAGAAAGGGACAGAAAGTATTTAAGGCATTAACTTCCCAAATACAGGAAGAGAAAGAGACATCCAGATTCATAGGCCCATAGGTTGAACCTGAAAAGGGCTACACCAAGACACATTATAATTAAATTATTAAAAGTCAAAGACAAAGAGAGAATTTTGAAAGCAACAAGAAAAAGGCAATTCATCACATTCGACAGGATGCCCCACCCCTATAAGACTATGGACAGATTTCTCAACAGAAACGTTGCAGGCCAGAAGAAAGTGGAATGATATATTCAAAATATTGATAGAAAAAACTGATCAACCAAGAACATTATACCTGGCCAAGTAGTTTTCAGAAATGAAGGAGAGAAAAAGATTTTCCCAAACAAACAACAGCCAAAGGAGTTCATCACCACCAGACTTGTCTTAAAAGAAATGCTAAAAGATGTTTTTCAAACAGAAATAAAAGATGCTAATTAACATTGTAAAAACATATGAATGTGTAAAACTCACTGGTAATGGTAAATATATAGTCGAAGACAGACTCCCTAATATTGTAATGTTGGTGCATAATTCACTTACAACTCTAATTTAAAAGATAAAACAAATGTATTAAAAATAACCATAGCTACAATAATTTGTTATTGGATACACAATATAAAAAATATGAAAATTGTAACATCAGTAACAAAAAATGATAACTTCTGCATGCTATGGAAGTTAAGCTGTTCTCAGCGTAAAACAGGATGTTATAAATATAAGACCTTTTACGGTAATCAAAAAGGAAAAACCTGCAGTAGATACATGAAAGGTTACGATAAAGGAGTCAAAGAATACCATCACAAAAAGTCATCAACTCAAAAAGGAAGACAGCAAGAGAGGAAGCAAGGAAAAAAGGATCTACAAAACAGAAAACAACAAAATGGCAATAGTAATTCCTTATCTATCAATAATTACTTTTTATGTAAATGGATCAAATTCTCCAATCCAAACACAGAGAATGGCTAAATGCATAAAAAAAACAAGAAGGTCCAGTGATATGCTTCCTACAAGAGACTCGTTAGCTTTAAGAACACACATGGACTAAGAGTGAAGGGATGGAGAAAGATATTCAAGCAAACAGTAATGAAAAGAAAGCAGTGGTAGCAATACTTATATCATACAAATCAGACTTTAAGCTAAAAATGGTCAAAGGAAATGAAGAAGGTCATTATATAATGATAAAGGGGTCAATCCAGCAAGAAGATATAACAATTGTAAATATTTATGCCCCCAAGATCAGAGTACATAAATATATAAAGCATATACTAACAGAACTAAAAGGAGAAATAAACAGCAATACAGTAATAGTTGGGGACTTTAATACTCCATTCTAAACAATGGACAACTCATTCAGACAGAGAATCATTAAGGAAACAGTAGATGTGAACAACACTATAGACGAAATGGACCTAACAGACACATACAGAATATTCCGTCCAACAGCAGTAGAATACACATTCTTCTCAAGTGCCCATGGAACATTTTCTGGGATAAGTCATGTTAGGCCACAAAAAAAGCCCCAACAAATTTAAGAGGATAGAAATTATATCAAAGTACCATTTCTGACCACAATGGTATGAAACTAGAAATCAATAAGGAACAAAGCTGTAAAAATCACAAATACATGGAAATTAAACAACACACTTCTGAACAACCAATGGAGCAAACAGGAAATCAAAAGGAAAATTTTAAATACCTATGGCAAATGAAAATGGGAACACAATATACTAAAACTTGTGGGATGCAGCCAAGGTTATGGCTATAAATGCATAGATCAAGAAAAAAGAAAGGCCTCAAAGAAAAAACCTAACCTTACACTTCAAGAAACTAGAAAAAGAAGAACAAACTAAGCCCAATGTTAGCAGGAGGGAAGAAATAATAAAGATTAGAACAGAAATAAATAAAATAGAGGATAGGAAAAAAAACAGAAAAGATGCACAAACTAAGAGCTGGTTCTTTGAAAAGGTAAATGAAATTGACAAACCAGTAGCAAGACAATCCAAGAAAAAAGGAGAAAGGACCCAAATAAATAAAATTGTAATTGAAAGAGGAAACATTACAACTAATACTACAGAAATACAAAGAATCATAAAAGATTACTGAGAAAAATTATATACCAACAAATCAGACAAACCAGAAGAAATGGATAAATTCCTAGAAACCAACAACCTACCAAGATGAGTTTCATGAAGAAATAAAAAATCCAAACAGACAAATAATGAGTAATGAAATTGAATTAGTAATCAAAAATGTCTCAACACAGAAAAGCCCAGCACCAGACGGTTCCACTGGTGAACACTACCAAACATTTAAAGAATTAATGCTAATCCTTCTCAAACTCTCCCAAGAAACAGAAGAGTAGGGAATACTTCCAAACTCATTTTACAAGACCAGCATTACCTTGCTATCAAAGCCAGATAAGGACAATACAAGAAGAGAAAACTGCAGGCCAATATCCCTGATGAATAGATGTAAAAATTCTCAACAAAATATTAGCAAGCCAAATTCAATAGAACATTAACAGGATCATACACCATAATCAATTTACCCCTGGGATGCAAGGGTAGTTCAACATAGGCAAATCAGTATATAAAACACCACATTAAAAGAATGAAAAATATAAAGCATATGATCATCTCAGTAGATGTAGAAAACTTTTCCTCTAAGATCAGGAACAAGACAAGTGTGCCCACTTCACCACTCCTATTCAACATGGTACTATAAATACTATCCAGAGAAATCAAGCAAGAAAAATTAAATAAATAAAAGGTATCCAAATTGAAAAGGAAGAAGTAAACTGTCTCTGTTTCCAGATGACATGATCTTATAGACAGAAAATCCTAAAGACTCCACTGAAAAACTATGACAACTAATCAATGAATTCATTAAAATTTCAGGGTAAAAAATCAACATACAGAAACCATTTGCATTTCTATACACTAACAACAAAACATCTAAGAAAAGAAAGAAATGATTCCATTTATAATAGTATGAGAAACAACAATATACTTAGCAATAAATTTAACCAAGGTGGTGAAAGATCTGTATACTGAAAACTATAAGACATTGACTAAAGAATTGAAGAAGACACAAATAAATGGAAAGATATCTGTGTTCATGGATTGGAGGATTAAATTTAACAATATTCATTCTGTTAAAACGTCTATACTACCCAAAGCAATCTATAGATTCAGTGCAATCCCTATCAAGATTCAAATGGCATTTTTCACAAAGGCAGAAAAAACAATCTTAAAATCATTTGGAACCACCTGAAGACCCTGAATAGCAAAAGCAATCCTGAGAAAGAAGAAAAAAGCTGGAGACATCATGCTTCCTGGTTTTAAACTATATTACAAAGCTACAGTAAGCAAAACAGTATGGTACTGGCATAAAAAACAAACACATAGACCAATGGAACTAAATCAAGAGCCCAGAAATAAACTTATGCTTATACAGTCAAGTAATACTCAAAAAGGGAGCCAAGAATACACAACTGGGAAAAGACAGTCTCATTAATAAATGCTGCTGGGAAAACATTTTGCATTTATTCACATGCAAAATAATGAAACTGGACACCTATATCACACCACTCAAAAAAATTAACTTGAAATAGATTAAAGACTTAAATGTATGACCTGAAACCATAAAACTTATAAAAGAAAACATAGGAAAAAAAGCCCTTTGGCAGTGAATTTTTGGACATGACACCAAAAGCACAAGCAATAAAAGCAAAAATAAACAAGTGGAATTACATCAAACTGAAAACCTTCTGCACAGCAAAAGTAATGATAAACATAATGAAAAGGCATCCTACAGAATGGGAGAAAATATTTGCAAACCACATATCTGATAAGGGTTTAACACCCAAAATATATAAAGAACTCATATAAATCAATACCAAATAAAAAAAAAATCTTATTTAAAAATAGACAAAAGACCTGAATAGACATTTTTCCAAAGAAGATATTCAAATGGCCAACAGGTACATGAAAAGGTGCTCAACATCACTACATCACTAATCATCAAGGAAATGCAAATCAAAACCACAATGAGATATCGCTTCACACTCATTAGAATGACTATCATCAAAAAGAAAAAAATAACAAGAGATAACAAGAGCTGGTAAGGTTGTGAAGAAAAGGGAACCCTTGTACACTGTTGGTGGGAATGTAAACTGATATGGCCACTATGATAAACAGTATGGATGTTCCATAAAAAAAAATTTTTTAATAGATTTTATTTATTTATTTATTTATTGGATGCTTTGGGTCTTTGTTGCTGCACGCGGGCTTTCTCTAGTTGCGGCTAGCGGAGGCTACTCTTCGTTGCGGTGTGTGGGCTTCTCATTGTGGTGGCTTCTCTTGTTGCACAGTCATGCAGGCTTCAGTAGTTGTGGCACATGGGCTTCAGTAGTTGTGGTTCATGAGCTCTAGAGTGCAGGCTCAGTAGTTGTGGTGCACAGGCTTAGTTGTTCCGTGACATGTGGGATCTTCCTGGACCAGGGATCGAACCCATGTCCCCTGCATTGGCAGGTGGATTCTTAACCACTGCACCACCAGGGAAGCCCCACCATAAAAATTTTTAAATGGAATTACTGTACAATCCAGCAGGTCCATATCTGGGTATATAATCAGAGAATATGAAGTCCCTATCTTGAAGGGATATCTGCATTCCCATGTTCATTTCAGCATTTTTTACAATAGCCAAGACATGGAAAAAACCTAGGTGTCCAGATGAATGGATAAAGAAAATGTGGCATGCACACACACACAAACACACACTCAATGGAATATTACTCAGCCATAAAAAAAGAAGAAAATCCTGCCCTTTGCAACAATACAGATGAAACTTGAAGGCACTATGCTAAGTGAAATAAGTCAGAGAAAGATAAGTACTGTATGATCTCACTTATATGTAGAACCTTAAAAAATATCAAACTCATTGAAACAGAGAGCAGGTTGGTAGTTGTCAATGGCAGGGGGCAGTTTGAGGGGTGTGATTAGGGGAAATGGGTGAAAGTGGTCACAGGGTACAAACTTCCAGTTATAAAATAAATGAGTTTTGGGGTTGTAATGTACAGCATTTGGGGCTATAGTTAACAATACTGTTTTATATATTTGAAAGTTGCTAAGAGACTAGATCTTAAAAGTTCTCACATAAAAAAAATTATGAGGTGATAGATGTGTTAATTAACCTTATTATGATAATCATTTCATAGTATGTACCTATATCAAATCATTATGTTGAACGCCTTAAACTTACACAATGTTATATGCTAATAATATCTCAATAAAGCTGGAAAACAATAATCTATGAGTCAGATTCCATAGGCTCTATAACTTTGTGTAGCTCTTCTTACTTCCTATGATACATGGCAGATTTGCTGATAACGAGCTGCATGACTTCTGCTAACTGGATGATTTCTTGATGCTAGTGATTTCTTCAGTCCTCTGTAAGGTTCTTACTGACGTAAAATTTCTTCAGTACATTTTGCAAGCTGCTGCCTCCCTTTGGAACACTTAAGGACTCAGTTGCTTATAAGTACATCCAAGTCAGAGCAGTTGAGTTGTAGTGTCCCTGAAAATTGCTAGCAAACTCAGCTTAACTTCAATTTCTGGGAAGAAACAAGAACAAATCATCCAGCATCTGATTGGCAGGCACCTAGAAGACCCATTCCCAGAGCGATTGTTCTAACCATATTCTAGCGCCTCATTATAGATGTCCTGGTGACATTTGAGATAAAGTATGAGTAGAAGGTGTCACCTCTGAATCTACCTTTCTGCAAATTAGAGGTTGTATTACAAGTCACCTACCTCTGAAGGAAAGAATGACGATTAATGAGGCCCTTGTGTTAAGTTGGTCTCAAAGTTTGAAATGATAGCAAAGGGGAAGCGAAAATAGTTCAATAGATTCTTGTCACATACAAAAAAAAACCCTTTTTAGAATTCTTCCGTTAAGTCTAGGGTTCTGAACCAGTTAAACACTAAAGTACATTAGAGTCAGGAGAGCTGAATTTTTAAGCAATTATCTAAATGTCCCACAGCCATTTCATCTTGATTAATGGTAACATTGTCCTCAGTGTGTACTGTTTTGTACTATTTTTCATTTCTTAATTTGTGTTTCTTTCTGATCATATTTGCCTGAGACCTTTTTATTTTATTACATAGTGCTGAATTCCACGGTTCAGCACTCTAACAAGTCCCTTGCAAACATCTCAGCTCCTTTTTCCATTTACTAAACTCACCTGGGGTAGATTCTAGGTGGGTTAACCCAACAACCCCCTTACTTCACCCCTGCGCCAAAGTTGCACCTGGTCACTGAACTTGGAATAACCACCGATTTCAAATGGGCACCCTATACTCCCAGATAGCCCACAACACTTTCCTAGTAAATTCATGTTCTCAGTCACTGACAGGATTATTTCACATCTATTCTCTTTCCTCAGATCATCAAACCCCTTCCCCATCTCATCTATGATGTCATGTCACAGAAAAATAGATTAGACCAAATCTACCTCATCTTGCCACCCCAAATTTCATCAACTCACCTACATTTATTTTTATTGTAAATTATACATAATTTTACATAAAGCATGCATAACACAAATTTTACCATTTTAACCATTTTTAAGTGTAAAGTTCAGTGGCATTAAGTACATTCACATTGTTGGTGATGGTGCAACCATCACCACTGTCCATCTGCAGAACCTTTTTCATCTGCATGTATTTTTTAAAAAGAAATAATAATAGCTAACTTCTATTGATTACTTGTTATTTGCCAAGCACTGCTCCTAACAATTTGTATACATGAACTCACTTAATCCTCACAACCCCTACCCCATGAGGTAAGTATCACTTTCTCCATTTTAGAGCTAGAATTAAGGCACAGAAAAGTTGAGTAATAGCCCAAGCGCACAAAGCAAATACTTGTTACAGTCACATATTCTAACTTTCCTCCTGTAACAATGGATAAACTGTCTACGCTCTCATCTAAGGTAATCACTCTACCTCTATCCTGGATCCCATCACTTCTCCTCTCCCCAGGGACTTCACTTCAGCCACTGTCTTCCTGCTCTTTTACATCATCTGTTTCTTCTTCTCTACTGCATCTTTCCTGTTGACATACAAACATGCCTCCTGGTGCCCAATTTTAACAACAAAAGAAAAATCCTCCCTTGACTCTACATCCTCCTCCAGCTATTGCCCTGATTCTCTGCTAATTTTCACTGTAAAAAATCCTTGAAAAAGCTGTCTGTACTTGTTGTCTTCATTTCTTCTCATCCCATTCTTTCCTCAACCCACTTTGATGTTGGTTTTCTGCACTGACATAATATAGGCTGATTTAAATTCTATTAGTGATTTCTTTTACATTTTTCAAAAACATTCCTAAACCTGTATTTATCTAGATATCAAAGATCAAGAATCAAACAACTTTCTGTTTCCTACTATAGAAGGCAAAAAATTGAGTCTTTTTGCTTTCTCTGTGTCCTTTGCAACTTCCAGGTCTTCGTTAATTAATCTAGGGTTTTAAACCCCATCATCGTTCTTTTTAACATAATCTTTTATGAATTTTCTAAATCATTACATTCAACCTTGCATCCATATTTATACCAGTTATGACACCTATTTCTGCATATTTTATGTTTCAGTGCTCTCTATACATATTTTTTTCTGTTAGCATTCCTCACGATTTAATACGGATTCATCTCTCATTGAATTGATAGACGCATACAAATACGTATTTTCGGGAAGAAAACCTACATAGTAAATTTTCTAAAAATCTTAAAGATATGTAAATGTCATTGTATTGCTTTCACACACAAATTTCGGTGGGCTTAGAATTTTTGTGTCACAATCTTTTTTTTCCTAACAAATTCTGTAGAAGAGCTGATCTCAACACAGTCTATGTAATCCTGCTTCAGATTTGATCAGTCTAGGATGAGTATTACTGATCTGTGATTTTTATAAAGCTCCAAAGGGATGTTAATGAGAAGGTGGTGTTAAGAAGCACTGTCATAGGCATTTTTATTGTGTTCTGGATGGCCAAAAAGTCTGAGAACAACCTGAAATTGTTTCCTTCTTAGGTAACTTGTTTTATCTCCTCGCATGCGTAGGTTTAAATCTAAACTCTACCGTATTGCAGCTGTATGATGTGGATGAGGTTATGTAAGTTCTCAGAGCCCCAACCTCATCATCTCATTGCTGAATAAAGGTATATTTATGTCTTATACCACTCTTGTAGAGAATGATAAGGTTTAGTTTGCACATAGTAAATGATGCATAATTTTTTTGCTTACCCTTGCAATTCATAAGTTTCCCCAGGATATCCATTAATGGATCTCTCAATTCATATCCAATCATGGATCTCTTAATCTCTTAATCCCACCTGAAAGGCAAGAAATTTCTCAACCTTTAGATTCAGATCTGGTTTTTTGTTTGTTTAAATAAGGAGTTTTCTTCTACTACATTACAAACTAATTCTATCTTAATTAATCATTCATTCTCCTCTAACAGTATCTATTAGTCATGGGCTAGATTTTTGTGGTCACTCTCCCATATCTTTCATCTTCTCTCATCATTTTCAACTTTTTATCATGTATTCTGAGAGTGCCTTCTCAATTTTATGCTCTACCTCAGCGGTTTTCAGTGCTCTAGAGAAACTTCAGTGAAAGTTCAAGAGAACGCCTATAGGATCCACTATTTGGGTCAAGGATGAAAGTGTAGTAGATGGAGCTCTGGGACCCTATCTGCACTTCAATCAGAAACTCAGTCATAACCTTTACATGGCGAGAACCTATATATGCTTTCATTAAAGAAAGAGATTGACAACTTTTTTAAAGCATTTAAAACCACCATATTCATTACTTATTCAATTTTCTCTACTGGTGAATTTGGTCTTTTCTGCCTTCAATATGGATTCTAATTTGACTATTCTTTTGTTTCAATAAATCTCTTCCTAAAGATTCTTCTTGTTCATAGAGGTGATTTCCTCTTGCAAATTAATAAAAACCATCAAATTTTACCTTCTAAAATTATCTTCTGATTCTTCTAGCAAATCTAATTTATTTTTCATGTTTTTCTTCTGTGTTTTTAAAAACACAGGAAGCCTCTCTTCCTTGGTACTATACAGACTGTTCTCTCCATAGTGTACTTACTATCTCCTCTGGACCTAGAAGAATCGTTCATCAAATATAAAGCCAAGAGCAAACTGAGGAGCACAGCTCTGAGCCCAGTTCCTGGTAGGTGAGTCAACCAGGATCCTTTACCAAACTGAATAGGGACTGTCCCCATCACTTCCCTAGTCATGAGGGGGAAAATGCAGTTCCCAGGAAAACTGAGGCCATCTGTGGACCAGTTCTCATTAATGAGAAAAAGTAATGAAATGAACAGTTATACATTATTACACTGCCACTCCTGAGAGTTCTCAACATGTATCTCTTGAGTTTTACATCTTAAGGATGTGGCAATGTTGCTTTAATATAGGAGTAGCCATGCCAGAAACAGTATGGCTTGAGTTTCTTAATCCAGTCCCATCATCAAAGGAAGCAGTAGAAATTCCTCCTGGATAATGGAATATGGCCTGTGCTCATCCTTAATTTTAAGAGCAATTACAGATTAGATTAGGAGCAATTTGAGGGAAGGGACTGTGTAGAACATCTGCATCTCTAAACACCGGCATAGGGCTTTGCACTTGATAGGAGCACAGATTTCCCTGAATTAAATAATTACATTAATTATATTTCCATAGGTGTTTAATGGATATTTGGGGAAGGTCAGGTCATGATAAGTAAAACTGCAATAACTTTTTAAAAAAACCACATTCAGGTAGAAGGGCTAGTGTGAGGTAAGGCAAAGAGGCACAGAGAGAGTGCTTTGAAATACAAGACCATTTGAAACCTTTAGCACTACTTAATGAACTTCTCAGAACTAGAAACAAAAATATGGATGCTTTGGGCTTCCCTGGTGGCACAGTGGTTAAGAATCTGCCTGCCAATGCAGGGGACACGGGTTCGAGCCCTGGTCTGGGAAGATCCCACATGCCGCGGAGCAACTAAGCCTGTGCGCCACAACTACTGAGCCTGCACTCTAGAGCCCATGAGCCACAAGTACTGAGCACACGTGCCACAACTACTGAAGCCTGCGCGCTTAGAGCCTCTGCTCCGAAACAAGAGAAGCCACCGCAGTGAGAAGCCTACACACCACAACAAAGAGTAGGCCCCACTCACTGCAACTAGAAAAGAAAGCCCGCGTGCAGCAACAAAGACCCAACGCAGCCAAAAAGAAATTAATTAATTTAAAAAAAGATAGTAAAAATATGGATGCTCTTGTTATTGTTATTATCACCTTCATTAAGAAATATCCCATCCATAAACCAAATGTCCGTTATTGTTATTATCACCTTCATTAAGAAATATCCCATCCATAAACCAAATGTCCTTGGCAGTAATTCTTGGCTATCTAATTATTTCCAACAGAGAAAAGGCCAGACATATTTAAGGCTGCCCTTACACAAAATCACCAATAATCTGAACTTTTCTGATACAGACTCAATCTATCACAACGAGGCAGGCTTTTACTATGTGTAATGGAATCAAATTTATCCGAATCAAAAGCCATTTCGTATGTCACTAATGTTCTTTGTAACTTTTGAGAGCTTATGAATTTATGCTTTTAAGATATATTTACATACTCTTCATTTGTCCTTGCAGGGCAAACAACTGAGAATAATTTTGGGGTTTATTAATGTATCTTAAAATGGTATCTTTCTTGGTTTACTGGCTGAATCCAGCCCCAATAAGCTTTTCTTATTAGAGTTAGCTCAGGCCAGCTTCTGTGTTGAGACAATATTTAAGGTCTCACAATTTGTGGTTTCTAATCCTCAGTACCACCAATTGGCATATGGAATTCCTCTCCTCAGGTTCCCTCTGAGCCCTCATGCTGGTTCCTATGTCCAATTTTCCCACCCTCGTGAAGGATGTCGGTGAGGGAACTTTTACCGTTTTCCCGGGTTGCTTCTCACTCTCTGATGCCCACAGTCTGAGGACGAATTATCACTGTTCATGCGCCACTTCCTTCCTGCCATGCAGAAGCAGACCAGGCAAAACTCTTCGGCTGCCCCACCTGCAGTTGGGAGCCTGTATTAGTCATCGTCTCCAGAGAAAAAGAACCAATAGATAGATTGATTGATAAAATATATAATAATATATATTATTACATGATATATAAAGCATGTATCATATAATAATGTATAATAGAAAGAGGTTCCTTATAAGGAATTGGCTTACACAATTATGGAGGCTGACAAGTCTCAAGATCTGTAGTCAGGGGAAAAGGGCAAGACGGCGGAAGAGTAAGACGCAGAGATCACCTTCCTTCCCACAGATACAGTAGAAATACATCTACACGTGGAACTGCACCTACAGAACACCCACTGAATGCTGGCAGAAGACGTCAGACCTCCCAAAAGGCAAGAAACTCCCCACGTACTTGGGTAGGGCAAAAGAAAAAAGAAATAACAGAGACAAAAGAATAGGGACGGGACCTGCACCAGTGGGAGGGAGCTGTGAAGGAGGAAAGGTTTCCATACACTAGGAAGCCCCTTCGCGGGCAGAGACTGCGGGTGGCGGAGGGGGGGAGCTTCGGAGCCACGGAGGAGAGCGCAGCCACAGGGGTGCGGATGGCAATGCGGAGAGATTCCCATACGGAGGATCAGCGCCGAGCAGCACTCACCAGCCCGAGAGGCTTGTCTGCTCAACCCCCGGGGCGGGCGGGGCTGGGAGCTGAGGCTCGGGCTTAGGTCGGATCGCAGGGAGAGGACTGGGGTTGGCGGCGTGAACACAGCCTGAAGGGGCTAGTGCGCCACAGCTAACCGGGAGGGAGTCCGGGAAAAAGTCAGGAGCTGCCGAACAGGCAAGAGACTTTTTCTTACCTCTTTGTTTCCTGGTGCGCGAGGAGAGGGGATTCAAAGCGCCGCCTAAACGAGCTCCAGAGACGGGCGCGAGCCGCGGCCATCAGCGCGGAGCCCAGAGACGGGCGTGAGACGCTAAGGCTGCTGCTGCCGCCACCAAAAAGCCTGTGTGCGAGCCCAGGTCACTCTCCACACCGCCCCTCCCGGGAGCCTGTGCAGCCCGCCACCGCCAGGCTCCCATGATCCGGGGACAACTTTCCCAGGAGAACGCACGACGCGCCTCGGGCTGCTGCAACGTCACGACGCCTCTGACGCCGCAGGCTCGCCCCGCCTCCTCCGTACCGCTCCCTCCCCCCGGCCTGAGTGAGCCAGAGCCCCTGAAGCAGCTGCTCCTTTAACCCCGTTCTGTCTGGGCGAAGAACAGACGCCCTCAGGCGACCTACACGCAGAGGCGGGTCCAAATCCAAAGCTGAACCCCGGGAGCTGTGCGAACAAAGAAGAGAAAGGGAAATCTCTCCCAGCAGCCTGAGAAGCAGCGGATTAAAACTCCACAAACAACTTGATGTGCCTGCATCTGTTGAATACCTTAATAGACAACGAATCATCCCAAATTCAGGAGGTGGACTTTGGGAGCAGGATATATTAATTTTTCCCCTTTTCCTTTTTTTGTGAGTGTATATGTATATGCTTCTGGGTGAGATTTTGTCTGTATAGCTTTGCTTTATAATAGCTTTATTTTACTTCACTATATTATATCCTCTTTCTTTCTTTCTTTCTATTTTTTCTCCCTTTTACTCTGAGCCGTGTGGATGAAAGGCTCTTGGTGCTCCAGCCAGGCATCAGGGCTGTGCCTCTGAGGTGGGAGAGCCAACTTCAGGACACTGGTCCACAAGAGACCTCCCAGCTCCACGTAATATCAAACGGTGAAAATCTCTCAGAGATCTCCATCTCAACATCAAGACCCAGCTTCACTCAACAACCAGGAAGCTACAGTGCTGGACACCCTATGCCAAACAACTAGCAAGACAGGAACACAGCCCCATCCGTTAGCAGAGAGGCTGCCTAAAATCATAATAAGGCCACAGACACCCCAAAACACACCACCAGACGTGGACGTGCCCACCAGAAAGACAAGATCCAGCCTCATCCACCAGAACACAGGCACTAGTTCCCTCCACCAGGAAGCCTACACAACCCACTGAACCAACCTTAGCCACTGGGGACAGATACCAAAAACAATGGGAACTACGAACCTGCAGCCTGTGAAAAGGAGACCCCAAACACAGTAAGATAAGCAAAATGAGAAGACAGCAAAACACACAGCAGATGAAGGAGCAGGGTCAAAACACACCAGACCTAACAAATGAAGAGGAAATAGGTAGTCTACCTGAAAAAGAATTCAGAATAATGATAGTAAGGATGATCCAAAATCTTGGAAATAGAATAGATAAAATGCAAGAAACATTTAACAAGGACGTAGAAGAACTAAAGAGGGACCAAGCAATGATGAAAAACACAATAAATGAAATTAAAAATACTCTAGATGGGATCAATAGCAGAATAACTGAGGCAGAAGAACAGATAAGTGACCTGGAAGATAAAATGGTGGAAATAACTACTGCAGAGCAGAATAAAGAAAGAAGAATGAAAAGAACTGAGGACAGTCTCAGAGACCTCTGGGACAACATTAAACGCACCAACATTCGAATTATAGGGGTCCCAGAAGAAGAAGAGAAAAAGAAAGGGACTGAGAAAATATTTGAAGAGATTATAGTTGAAAACTTCCCTAAAATGGGAAAGGAAATAGTTAATCAAGTCCTGGAAGCACAGAGAGTCCCATACAGGATAAAACCAAGGAGAAACACGCCAAGGCACATATTAATCAAACTATCAAAAATTTAATATAAAGAAAAAATATTAAAAGCAGCAAGGGAAAAACAACAAATAACACACAAGGGAATCCCCATAAGGTTAACAGCTGATCTTTCAGCAGAAACTCTGCAAGCCAGAAGGGAGTGGCAGGATATACTTAAAGTGATGAAGGAGAAAAACCTACAACCAAGATTACTCTACCCAGCAAGGATCTCTTTCAGATTTGATGGAGAAATTAAAACCTTTACAGACAAGCAAAAGCTGAGAGAGTTCAGCACCACCAAACCAGCTTTACAACAAATGCTAAAGGAACTTCTCTAGGCAAGAAACACAAGAGAAGGAAAACACCTACAATAACAAACCCAAAACATATAAGAAAATGGGAATAGAAACATACATATCGATAATTACCTTGAATGTAAATGGATTAAATGCTCCCACCAAAAGACACAGACTGGCTGAATGGAAACAAAAACAAGACCCATATATATGCTGTCTACAAGAGACCCACTTCAGACCTAGAGACACATACAGACTGAAAGTGAGGGGATGGAAAAAGATATTCCATGCAAATGGAAATCAAAAGAAAGCTGGAGTAGCAATTCTCATATCAGACAAAATAGACTTTAAAATAAAGACTATTACAAGAGACAAAGAAGGACACTATATAATGATCAAGGCATCAGTCCAAGAGGAAGGTATAACAATTGTAAATATTTATGCACCCAACATAGGAGCACCTCAATACATAAGGCAAATACTAACAGCCATAAAAGGGGAAATCGACAGCAACACAATCATAGTAGGGGACTTTAACACCCCACTTTCACCAATGGACAGATCATCCAAAATGAAAATAAATAAGGAAACACAAGCTTTAAATGATACATTAAACAAGATGGACTTAATTGATATTTATAGGACATTCCACCCAAAAACAACAGAATACACATTTTTCTCAAGTGCTCATGGAACATTCTCCAGGATAGATCATATCTTGGGTCACAAATCAAGCCTTGGTAAACTTAAGAAAATTGAAAACGTATCAAGTATCTTTTCCGACCACAGTGCTATGAGACTAGATATCAATTACAGGAAAAGATCTGTAAAAAATACAAACACATGGAGGCTACAGAATACACTACTTAATAACGAAGTGATCACTGAAGAAATCAAAGGGGAAATCAAAAAATACCTAGAAACAAATGACAATGGAGATACGACGACCCAAAACCTATGGGATGCCGCAAAAGCAGTGCTAAGAGGGAAGTTTATAGCAATACAAGCCTACCTCAAGAAACAGGAAACATCTCAAATAAACAACCTTACCTTGCACCTAAAGCAATTAGAGAAAAAAGAACAAAAAAACCCCAAAGCTAGCAGAAGGAAAGAAATCATAAACATCAGATCAGAAATAAATGAAAAAGAAATGAAGGAGACAATAGCGAAGATCAATAAAACTAAAAGCTGGTTCTTTGAGAAGATAAACAAAATTGATAAACCATTAGCCAGACTCATCAAGAGAAAAAGGGAGAAGACCCAAATCAATAGAATTAGAAATGAAAAAGGAGAAGTAACCACTGACACTGCAGAAATACAAACGATCATGAGAGATTACTACAAGCAACTCTATGCCAATAAAATGGACAACCTGGAAGAAATGGACAGATTCTTAGAAATGCACAGCCTGCCGAGACTGAACCAGGAAGAAATAGAAAATATGAACAGACCAATCACAAGCACTGAAATTGAAACTGTGATTACAAATCTTCCAACAAACAAAAGCCCAGGACCAGATGGCTTCACAGGAGAATTCTATCAAACATTTAGAGAAGAGCTAACACCTATCCTTCTCAAACTCTTCCAAAATATTGCAGAGGGAGGAACACTCCCAAACTCATTCTACGAGGCCACCATCACTCTGATACCAAAACCAGACAAAGAGGTCACAAAGAAAGAAAACTACAGGCCAATATCACTGATGAACATAGATGCAAAAATCCTCAACAAAATACTAGCAAACAGAATCCAACAGCACATTAAAAGGATCATACACCATGATCAAGTGGGGTTTATTCCAGGAATGCAAGGATTCTTCAATATACGCAAATCAATCAACTTGATACATATTAACAAATTGAAGGAGAAAAACCATATGATCATCTCAATAGATGCAGAGAAAGCTTTCGACAAAATTCAACACCCATTTATGATAAAAGCCCTGCAGAAAGTAGGCATAGACGGAACTTTCCTCAACATAATAAAGGCCATATATGACAAACCCACAGCCAACATTGTCCTCAATGGTGAAAAACTGAAACCATTTCCACTAAGATCAGGAACAAGACAAGGTTGCCCACTCTCACCACTATTATTCAACATAGTTTTGGAAGTGTTAGCTACAGTAATCAGAGAAGAAAAAGAAATAAAAAGAATCCAAATCGGAAAAGAAGAAGTAAAGCTGTCACTGTTTGCAGATGACATGATACTATACATAGAGAATCCTAAAGATGCTACCAGAAAACTACTAGAGCTAATCAATGAATTTGGTAAAGTAGCAGGATACAAAATTAATGCACAGAAATCTCTTGCATTTCTATACACTAATGATGAAAAATCTGAAAGTGAAATTAAGAAAACACTCCCGTTTACCATTGCAACAAAAATAATAAAATATCTAGGAATAAACCTACCTAAGGAGACAAAAGACCTGTATGCACAAAATTATAAGAGACTGATGAAAGAAATTAAAGATGATACAAATAGATGGAGAGATATACCATGTTCCTGGATTGGAAGAATCAACATTGTGAAAATGACTCTACTCCCCAAAGCAATCTACAGATTCAATGCAATCCCTATCAAACTACCACTGGCATTTTTCACAGAACTAGAACAAAAAATTTCACAATTTGTATGGAAACACAAAAGACCCCGAATAGCCAAAGCAATCTTGAGAACGAAGAATGGAGCTGGGGGAATCAGGCTCCCTGACTTCAGACTATATTACAAAGCTACAGTAATCAAGACAGTTTGGTACTGGCACAAAAACAGAAATATAGATCAATGGAACAGGATAGAAATCCCACAGATAAACCCATGCACATATGGTCACCTTATCTTTGATAAAGGAGGCAAGCATATACAGTGGAGAAAAGACAGCCTCTTCAATAAGTGCTGCTGGGAAAATTGGACAGCTACATGTAAAAGAATGAAATTAGAACACTCCCTGACACCATACACAAAAATAAACTCAAAATGGATTAACGACCTAAGTGTAAGGCCAGACACTATCAAACTCTTAGAGGAAAACATAGGCAGAACACTCTATGACATACATCACAGCAAGATCCTTTTTGACCCAGCGCCTAGAGAAATGGAAATAAAAACACAAATAAACAAATGGGACCTAATGAAACTTAAAAGCTTTTGCACAGCAAAGGAAACCATAAACAAGACCAAAAGACAACCCTCAGAATGGGAGAAAATATTTGCAAATGAAGCAAATGACAAAGGATTAATCTCCAAAAATATACAAGCAGCTCATGCAGCTCAATATCAAAAAAACAAACAACCCAATCCAAAAATGGGCAGACGACCTAAATAGACATTTCTCCTAAGAAGATATACAGATTGCCAATAAACACATGAAAGGATGCTCAACATCACTAATCATTAGAAAAATGCAAATCAAAACTACAATGTGGTACCACCTCACACCAGTCAGAATGGCCATCATCAAAAAAATCTAGAAACAATAAATGCTGGAGAGGGTGTGGAGAAAAGGGAACCCTCTTCCACTGTTGGCGGGAATGTAAATTGATACAGCCACTATGCAGAACAGTATGGAGGTTCCTTAAAAAACTAAAAATAGAACTACCATACGACCCAGCAATCCCACTACTGGGCATATACCCTGAGAAAACCGTAATTCAAAAAGAGTCATGTACCAAAATGTTCATTGCAGCTCTATTTACAATAGCCAGGACATGGAAGCAACCTAAGTGTCCATCATCGGATGAATGGATAAAGAAGATGTGGCACATATATACAATGGAATATTACTCAGCCATAAGAAGAAATGAAATGGAGGTATTTGTAGCGAGGTGGATGGAGTTAGAGTCTGTCATACAGAGTGAAGTAAGTCAGAAACAGAAAAACAAATACAGTATGCTAACACATATATATGGAATCTAAGGGAAAATAAAGGTCATGAAGAACCTAGTGGCAAGACAGGAATAAAGACACAGACCTACTAGAGAATGGACTTGAGGATATGGGGAGGGGGAGGGGTAAGATGTGACAGGGTGAGAGAGCGGCATAGACATATATACACTACCAAATGTAAAACAGATAGCTAGTGGGAAGCAACCGCATAGCACAGGGAGATCAGCTCGGTGCTTTGTGACCACCTAGAGGGGTGGGATAGGGAGGGTGGGAGGGAGGGAGATGCAAGAGGGAAGAGATATGGGAACATGTGTATATGTATAACTGATTCACTTTGTTGTAAAGCAGAAGCTAGCACACCATTGTATAGCAATTATACTCCAATAAAGATGTTTAAAAAAAAAAAAAAAAAGATCTGTTGTCAGCAAAAAGAGACTCAGGAGAGTCAACGATGCAAGTTCCAGCCTGAGTCTGAGTTCAAAGGCAGGAAAAGACCTATATCCTAGCTCAAAGACAGTAAAGCCAAAAGAAGGAAATCTTTCTTACTCAGTCTTTTATTCTACTTAGGCCTTCAGTGGATTAGATGAGGGCCAAGAACATTAGGGAGGGAGACTGCTTTACTCAGTCTACTGATTCAAATATTAATCTCTTAAAAATACCCTCATAGACAAACCCAGAATAATGTTTGACCAAATATCTGGGCACCCCATGGTCCAGTCAAGTTGACACATGAAATTAACCAGCCCAGAGGTTAAGTCAGTTCAGTTCTGGGGGAGTGTTGTGTAGAGAGCCTTATTTCCATCTCCAGCACAAACCACCTTCTCTAATCCAGTTTTCCTTGCGACCCCAAACTAGAATAATATGGCTGATCCTTCACTTTTATCTTCATGCAAGAACTATATCTCTAAAGTTAATCAAACTCCATAGTGGAGAAGTGGGGTAAGAGAGAGCAGTATATCCACAGAAGTCCCTGAGGCAGCCTCCACAGAGGAGCAGAAGGATATGCAAGACAAAGTGACTAGTCCAGAGAAAGCTGAAGAAGCAAAATCAAAAGCAAGGTATCTTCTTCTGGGACAAAAGCCTGGGGGTTCAGATTTCTTAAGGAAATGATTGTAGAAAGGGCGAAAATATTTTGATTCTGAGGATTACAACATGGCTAAAGCAAAAATGAAGAACAAGCAACTTCCTACTGCAGCCCCAGATAAGACAAAGGTCACTGTGACCACATTTGCACTCCACAGGTCCATCCTCAACGGAAACTATCTCTTGCTGCTAGCAAGCTGGCTGGCTGGTTGAAAGAGCTGAACTGCATGAATCTTCTAATTCCCATTATTTCTCCTTAATACATTCCTTCTCCACTTTTTATTTCCCTTCATTCACTAAGTCATTTGAGAGTGACAGCTTTGCAGGTAGCAGTAGTGTGTGTTGCTATTGTAAAGTAGTGTACATGTGTACGGTTTTGGATTAGTTTAACAGTGTACTGCTGAAAAGAACACATTAGAGAAACATAAAGTAATCTACTTGAAAATAACTGTATATAATACCTAACTTCTAGTGTAGGACAGTCCCAACAAGTAACGAGTAAGTTTTACAATTTTAACGTTTTGGCTTTCTTTAATTCATCTTAATCATAGCTTTGTATTTTACTCTTGTTTAATATAACCTCTGTAGTACTGATTTCTGTATTTTCAGATTTTGTAAAACAAAATTTTAAGACCACAAGTCAGAAGAAAGGTCAGAAATTTCAAACACAGATAGATGGGGCTCCAAAAGATTTGTATCTCTGTGCTTGAACTTGAATGGCCTTAAATCTGTTTCAGCTTTAACAATAGAATTTTACTTGGGCAATATTTGCCCATTCTAGTGTAACTTAGGTGACTCTAATGCTTAACAGCTGCCAAGAAGCTAGCATTCTTATTCAGTTCTACAGCGTTTCAATACCTTTTGTTGTTGAAGATGTGACTGAAGTGTGCATGTGCATCAACTGCTGAATTCACTTTTGTGCCATTTTTGTAAACACGACAGTTTCATACAACTTCTCACAAATGTCTGTATTAATTTCAGGTATTAAAGAGTAGATGATGTGCCAACCAGAAGCACAAGAGTTCCTACACAAAATTCTATATGTCATTAGAGCTATTGTATAGTAAGAGTAGTTTACAGTTTTGTGGTTATAGAATACCAAACTGAAATCTTTGCTCAGTCTGCCATAGACTTAAGCTTTTTCATTCATTACTAATATCCATGACATTCATGTCACCTTGTACAAATATGATATGTTGTTTAGGCATATCTTTTGTCCTACACAGAACATTTCATTTTGATTTTTATGAAAATTACAATTCATGTAACTTATATAAACTTTATAAATGTAGAAACTTTTTACTTCCACAGTCAATTTGAGGGACACTAGAATAAAATACTTTGCCTCCTGTGGCCCCTCCCTCCTTTTTTTCCTGATTCTTTGACTCAAACCATGTTGGGCTATGCTGTTCAGTCTATTCAGAAGCACAAGAGTCTATATCCTTACTCTTGAAATTTGTGCTGCTGAATGCTGCATTTTATAACACACTAATGATATTTTCCTTATAATTTCTCAGTTGTTAATTAACCACTCTTAATCTTACGCTATTATTAATATTTGACAAATTTTTAAATAAAAGGAACTTTATAATTAAACAAATACTTGAGAAGGCTGGCCCAGGATCCTATATCAAGATGAGCTGAATTTCAAGTAATTATACTGAGCTAAGTGAATTAGGCTTTTGACAATTAGAGTAATATACATGATAGGTGGAACATATTCATATTAAATATTTAGATATTTTGCTTCTATGGATGTCACTTTAATAAAATATAAATTTAATTTTTCTTGTGGTTTATCTGGTTAACAAGAACTTTAATTAACAGACCACTGGGACAAATTTACTGCTCTTTTTAGGAGCTCTTCCCATACGTTGTTGTGATACTGTAGCATGACAGTGAGGATCGGTAGAGCCTAAGAAGACAGTATTTATTTTTTTTCTTCATCTTTGACTTGCAAAGGGCCTCCCCTCTTTTGGATCCAGGCATGTTTTCTGGATCTTGGCTTCATTTGTATATGTGCTTTCCTATGACCCCAAATCATCATAAATGGTGCCTTGAGCATAGCATCTGCACTTAAAGCTGTCTAGCACTCTGAGGAAAACTTGCTGGTTGTCTTCCTGCTTCAACCACCCCAAAAGGCAGAAAACAACAAAATCAGTAATGTGCTAATTTGTTATTATAAGGATCAGTTATATACAAATAGATTTGTAATGGGAGCAGGTAGGTTATTCCACGGTATGTATATTAATTATAGGATCAATTTAAGAGTTTTCAAATATTCCAAAGTAGAATTTCTGTGGTATCTAGTCTTTTTTATGAATATTTGCAAGCTATCACCATTAAATTCACACATCAGAGATGATTAATCTGAAAGAGACCATGTTATTCTTGACCATGGTAGGACTCCTGCTGTGGTGTGCAACAAGTGATGTAATCTCTGCCTGAGTTTTAGTTTATAAAACACAATGCTAATATTTAACCTACCTCAAAGTTGAGGATCTGTAAATACTGAGTAAGGGCCCCAAATACTGTTTATTGTCTTTTTTATTAAAAAAAAACCATAGGGGAGGAAAGTTTCCTTAATTATCAAATCTTCTACATTGTTGGTGGGAATGCAAATTGGCACAGCCACTATGGAGAACAGTCTGGAGGTTCCTTAAAAAACTAAAAATAGAGCTACCATACGATACAGCAATCCCACTCCTGGGTGTATACCCGGAGAAAACCATAATTCAAAAAGATACATGTAACCCAATGTTGATTGCAGCACTGTTTACAATAGCCAGGACAAGGAAGCAACCTAAATGCCCACGGACAAAGGAATGGATAAAGAAGATGTGGCACATATATATTATGGAATACTATTCAGCCATAAAAAAGAACGAAATAATGCCATTTGCAGCAACATGGATGGACCTAGAGATTGTCTTACTGAGTGAAGTAAGTCAGACAGGGAAGGACAAATATCATACGATATCCTTTGTATGTGGAATCTAAAAAAATGGTACAAATGAACTTATTTACAAAACGGAAATAGAGTTACAGATGTAGAAAACAATCTTATGTTTACCGGGGGAAAAGGGAGGGAGGAATAAATTGGGAGATTGGGACTGACAAATACACACTACTATACATAAAATAGATAACTAGTAAGGACCTCTGTACAGCACAGGGAACTCTACTCAATACTCTGTAATGACCTATATGGGAAAAGAATCTAAAAAAGAGTAGATATATGTATAACTGATTCACTTTGCTGTACAGCAGAAAGTAACATAACATTGTAAATCAACTATATTCCAATAAGAATTTTTTTTAAATTATCAAATTCCCAGAATCAGTCTTATATGATAGCTCTTGGTACTTATTTTTTCTAATTTTTTCTGGCCCTTCCTTCCTACTTTCTGACTGGAGGGCTCAAGAGAGGCCTCCCTGTTCACTCTAATTTTTTGTTCGTTTCCATCCCGCTTTGAAATCTGTCCATCCCTCTGTGGCCCAGTTCGAATCCAGCTACATTTTCTGCAGTTAGTCTGAGGATAAACAGACACCAAAACAATGAAATATCCATCTAGTGGTATTCCATCAGCCACCATCTTGCTTTCTAAACTTGAGAGAGTATAACAATAGACACTGGCTTCCCATTTGATAATTTTCTGTACTAAAATGAGTCCAGTACCACAAAATATCTCTTTAGTTTCATGCCCTGAATATATATTCCTATTTTTCCTCAAAACTTAAAAAAAAAAATTAGAAGAACTGATGTTATACAATAAAAATATATACATCATCTCTGTATTAAATATTCTAATCAAATGTTTTTAATCTGAATCTATTAGTTAAGCCTCTAAATTTAACTGCCAGCTTGCAGGAAATAACCAGGACTAGATAACAAGTTAAATGCTCTATGAGGAAACAGTCAGTTAAATTAAGAATCTATAAGACAATCAGGCTGACCTCTTCAAAGAAAAATTAATAAGACATAACAACCAAACACAATGTTTGAATTTAGCCACAGAACCTGGTTCAAAAAAAAAGCTATAAGTTCTTTTATAGTCGTAAATTTGGAACAACAGCAGAAATTTGAATATGAACTATAGATTAAATGATATTATAAAATTATTGTTAACTTCCTAAGGTAAGATCATTGCAAAGAGTTGTTATTCTTAGGAGAAGTATGCAAAAATATTTAGGGATGAAGTGTTACAATGTTTAAAAATTACATTCAAATTGTACACTCAAAAAATATATAAAACAAATATGGCAAAATGTTACTTAGCAGTTGTAGAATCTGCATGCAAGGCCTCTGGGTGTTCACTATACCATTCTTTAAATTTCTCTATGTTTGAAATTCTTCATAATAAAAAGTTGAAAAAATACTTAGAAGGAGCCCAGTTTTTGTCTGAATGTTCTGGCCACCTACATACTAAATTGAAACAAAACAGAGTTGAGCAGGGTAGTGAGGAGTAATGATATAACTATGTAGAGCCTCTGTCTCTAGTCTTCCTGAAGCTTCACACAGGGAGCTCACTGCCCTTCCTGTTGGGTCTACAGACATTGCTTCTATCTCCTTCCCAAACCTAACATGATCCTGCCCTACATACAAGGAGGTGTTTGCACACCTGTCTCCTCAGAGAATCTCCAGTTCCCTTTTGGATGGAGACTATCTCATTCATCTTCAATTCTCATACCTTAGTCCACAGTCAGAGGTGCTCAATAATAGCTGTCAGATGAGTCAAGATGTGCTTCTCCCTTCTTCCAATATCAAGAAATACCAATTTGGAACAAGAAGAGTGGCTTATTTTGACTTGATAGTATAAATTTGACCCCTTTCCAAACTTTTAAAAATGAAATTTATGAAGATTCTCCTCACCTCACAACTAATCTCTTTTGGACTGAATGTTTGTGTCTCCCCAAATTCATATGTTGCAAACCTAACTCCCAGTGTGATGGTATTTGGAGGTGGGGGCTTTGGGAGGTGATTAGGTCATGAGGGCGGCACCCTCATGAATGGGATTAGTGCCCTTATAAAAGGGGCCCCAGAGAGCTCCCTCTCCCCTTCTGCCACTTGAGGTCACAGCCTTCTATGAACCAGGAAGTAGACCCTCACCAAACAGCCAGCACATTGATCTTAGACTTCCCAGCCTCCAGAATTGTGAGAAGTAAATGTTTGTTCTTTAAGCCACCTAGTCTATGGTATTTTTGTTATAACAGCCTAAATTGACTAAAGACACAACCCAGCACGGACCCTCAGCCCTACAAGGAGGACCCCAGCCGGAACAACTCCAACTGCTGTCTGAGCAGCTGGCTGAGGGTCTCTGCCGCCTTCTGGCACAGCCCCTGCAATCACTTCTGCTGCCAAGTCCAGTTCCACGGGCTCAGGGACAAGGATGAGTGGGAGCAGGACTGGCCCAAACCCGTCACCCAGAACATCAGTGCCGAGGCCTGGGGCAGAGCAGACTGTGGCTTCACCTCAGTGTCCTATCAGCAAGGGGTCCTGTCTGCCACCATATTCTACGAGATCCTGCTGGGGAAGGCCACCCTGTATGCTGTGCTGGTCAGCATCCTGGTGCTGATGGCCATGGTTAAGAAAAAGGATTCCAGAGACCATCTCCAAAAGTGCATCCTGAGTCATTCTTTATCCTCGCCTTGGATTCTCCTAACCGTGTTTCCCGTCTGTGTTCCTCAAGAGTTTCTCTCTCTCCACCTCTTATCTCCTTCCTACACAGATATCTGTCCTTCTCTCAGCTTCCCTGCAGACTGAGCTCCTCACCACTGAATCTGAAATAGACTAAATCAATAAAAGTGGATGGGCTTGATTGTGTCCCAGGAAAAAATAAATAAATAAAATAAAGACATGACCCAATATTCCACTCAGATCGTTATCACCCCAATCCTGATTTTTGGAACCATCTGGGGGAACTGAGAAAAAAGAACATGGAGCCTGCTGGGAAATACCATGATCTGTGTATTACTTTCCGCTAGCCTTTTTAATTGGATCATCCTGTCCACAAACCAAACCCAGAGCAGTGTCTTCCAAAGTGCAGTCCCTATTGAAAATTACAGATTTCTTAGCTCCTTATTCAGTGGTTCTGAGTCAGTAAGAAGTGAGGCCTAGAAATTTATTTCTCTTAACTTTTCCCAAGTGATTCTGACGTGGGGTCAGGTTTAACAACTACTGTTCCAAATAGCAAACATTGGCTCTAGGTGACCACTCATGCACTAACACATACACACACACACACACACACACACACACACACACACACACAGACAGACACTCACACACTCACATGCAGACATAGTTTCCTTCTGATGTAATTATGCCTATGTTCCGCCCTCTGGCTTCATATTCCCTTCCTACCTCAATTTTGATACCCAGCCCTGACCCAGCTGGTTTGGGTCATCCTCCTGCCTGCCCTGGCTTGTTGGAACTTGGGAACATCTGTGCATTTGGTAGCTTTCCTCACTCCTCTATTCTTCCCCCAGGGCCTTAGGAGCTCTTCATTCTGCCTTCTTGGCTCTCTAAAGCAACACAGGTCCCAAACACTCCTCCTCTACCCCAAGGAGAGGAAGGCATTCAGGCAGAGCCAGTTAATGTCCTTATCAAAACTCCGGTGCAAAGCACAGGACTATAAGCAAGCCTGAAGCAAGCAGGGGGCAGAAAACTACATCCTGCCCCCTCCTGCCTCTTCCTAGGAGGCCCAAGGGGCCCCTCCCACCACTCTTTAGTAATTTAAACATAAGCCCAGTTTGATTTTTTTTCATTACACAAGTAATACATGAATGTAATCTTGTTGTAAAATAATTTAAAACAACACTGATAAGCTAAAACTGCAACACCCCATTTTCAGTCCCCTCCCCAGAAGTAACTGATAACAAATCAGTTTGGTGTATATTGTTCCATTTACATATACTAAGTTAAATAAGTGGTTCTCAAGGCAGGGAAAGGATTTTTCCCCCCAGGGGACATTTGACAATATCTGGAGACATTTTTGGCTGTCACAATTGGGAATTGATACTAGCATCCAGTGAATAAAGGTCAGTAGATACTGATAAACATCTAGTAATGTACAGGACAGCCCCCATAACAAAGAATTATCTGGCCCAAATAGTGTCATGATTGAGAAACTTGAAGTTAAACTATGTGAAACTGCCAATGTCCAACCAATTTTGACCTTCAAAAAGGCAATTTAGTATGGTACAACCATATATATATATAATATATAGATAGACATATATTATACACACACACACGGAAATATATAGTTCTATTTTACAGAAATGCATTAGCCCATATGCCTTATTCTACAAGTTTCTTTTTTCCTTTAACATGCCTAGAAGATTCTCCAAGTCAGCAACCAGAGCTCCATCCAATTCCTTTCTGGCGGCTGTAGATATTCATTGCTGAGAGGCTCCTTGTGGTCCTTTAACCAAACCTTTCGGAGGGATGTTGGAGATTTCCAGTTCTTCACTATTATAACCATGCTGCAATGAGCATCCTGACCCATCCCCTTCTCCCCACGTTAATTAGGTCTCAGGTGGGGCTGAGGATGGGGGACACTGAGGACCAGAGAGGAAGGGGTTGGGCTGCGAAGGAGGGCAGAGAGTCATGCTCTCTCCAACTCTGCTTCCTCCCTTGGCCTTCCTCAAGGACTAGTTGCCACCAGCTCACATAACTGCTTATTTCCCTGCATAGCAGTGGCCATTTCATGCCAGGAGCATTTATGGCAGAGCAGTGTGAATTCTGAAACCTGTTTGTTAGACTTTCTACCCTGCTATTCTCGTGGGGTGAGTAAAAGCTCAGGGAGTGATTTACACCACTTGCCTGCCTTTCAGGCCTCTCCCGGAGCTGCTGGGAGTTTCTGTCACACCTCCTTGAAACCTCTCAAATGTCAACACATCACTCAGCAAAACCACCACCCCCCCCCCCCAACGTTTTCTAAGCCTGAAGTATCCTTATATCCAAAGAACTGGAGCCAGAAGAAACCTTTGCTTTTCCACAAATAGTTTAAGGGCGTTAATTATCATGAAAACTACATGCAGACTGTTCAGAGACAAAAAGACACCCCTCCCTAAGTGTTCTGAGAGAACAGCATATTGTCATCTGAAAGAGTAATTTATTTCCACATAATTGGCTCTATAAAGGGCATCTTCGGTGTCTAATTCCCTAAATAACTCGGGGCCTACTGTTGCCAGCACTGACCCCACGGGGGAAGGAGAACTGTAATTAATTGACTCATTTATGATTAATGCATTCCAGCTTTCCTTTGCTGCCACTCTTCTAGGAGAAAATTGGCCAGTCTTGTGACTCTATCTCCAAGCACCTAATTCATTTAAAATAGGAAATCTGGATGACAAACAAGAAGTTGGGTGTTAATGGAAGACCCTTGGAGGCCGCACCTTTCCTGCCATGTCCTGTTCATCTCAGAAGACTGTCTGAGAGAGGGACTTCGCTCAGCTCTCAGCAATAAGATCCTTAATACACACTTGTAGATACCAGTTTGGTGCGGGGGGGATGCTTTGGTTTCCTGGTTTATTTAGCAGCTATAATACCTAAAGGAGGCAGGAGAGGAAGAAGGGAGGGAGTAGGGAGGTCACAAAAGGCAGAAAAGAAGACCCATAAAAACATTTTAAGTGGCTCCACCTCTCCACATAGTATGAAGATACCTATCTTGGATCACACCCAATCAATGTGATTTAATGAGCAACAACTATGATGCTATGATGTAACATACACTGCAAACATTTTTTTTCCAGGTTATCTGTGAACATCCTACTGTGTACTTTTAAGGGCTCTTATTTGAGCTCAAATTCATGAAAAAGAGTAACTGAACAACTTGGGAACCTACACATAGCTCTTCATTCATCCAACACCATTTTTTAAGCAAGGCTAGATGCCAGGCACTCCCTCATTATCCTTCTGTTCACCCCTGTTTCTCTACCAAAACCAAAATGTCCTCTGTGCCCCATTCTTTCAGTCTTGCCAGACAATTGAATCCATATTTAGATAACTGTGCTGCTCATACCTCCAGTGGATGAATTATATTCACCAGTTCCAAGTTGTATTATTCCAAAGGGGTATATATTGGTGTCCTTAACAGAGTACCCTGATAAATCCTCTACTATTACCATATTATTCTATTTCCAAACTCATCTTTCAATTCACCTCTCAACTCTGACTTTCTCAGGCCTATGATGGCTGGTATAGATTTTTAGTTTACACATCCTGGACAATTCCAGCGTGAACTCAGGATCTCCAGGAGTGGTGAACGGGCTCTTCAATGTAAAGATTATAGCTAGAACCGCCTAGAAAAATGACCTCCAAACAAAAGCCTCCAAATGACCAGTAGTTCATGTATCAGTTGATACCTACAGTAACCCAGTGAGGAAAATGTCAGTGGGGTGGGGGTGGGGAAGGGGGCATCAGTCACAACCTGCTTCAAGAAGTTTACTTAGATGTATTATTATTTACATTTTATAGATGAGAAAATTGGGGTTCAGGGGTAAGTATCCACCTTCATGCAACTCCATCAATGACACAAATGCTCACAGAGCATCAAATTTATAATTCTTTTTTTGTCAATACTGATTCAGTTTAAAAAAAATAAGACATGTGCAGCTTGAGGAATTTAGGAGGTAAGGCATGAGCTGCACTTCAGTGCATGAAGTTCCAAATTGATGGTAATCCTCTGGGAACCCACACAACTGGGTTCCAAAGGTTCCCAGGTGCTCACTTTGGCAAGTACCCCAATATTCATGGTTTCAAAGACCTAGACTCCTAGCAGATGCCCAAGCCCTCGACTAGCCATTGTTATCTCTCTACAGCAAAAGCTCACAAACTTGGGCTGCACATGAAGACCAGCTGGGGAGCTTTAAACAAATACAAATGTTCAGTTCCCAAGAGATTCTGATTTAGTCAGTCTGGAGTAGGGCCCTGACATCAGTGTTATTTAAAAGCCCCTCAGGTAATTCTCATGGTCAGTCAGGGCTGAGAACCACTGGCCTACAGACATTCTTGGCCCACGGCTGCCATTACTGAGGTCAGGAATGCTCCTACTCTCTCTTCTTTGCCTCTTCTGGGGCCTATCCTCTCAAGTACCCTCTGATAATTCCTTCTACAAAGGCCTCCCAAAATTGCCTTCTCAATATTCTTTCCCATTAAAAAATATGAGCTTTTTCACAGGGAGTAGGGCACAGTGAGAGGCTATGGACAAAGGGAAATACTGCATTATTATTTATTATTGAAAATGTATTCAGCATCCACAATGTGCTGAAATAAAGGATTCTGAGATTGCCTTATCTGTTTTTCGGCTGCTATGAGCACAGTTAGTCACAGGGTTTTATATTCCTCTATTTAACTGCCTGTGAAGTTAATAGGCAAATGCAATGCTGGAGTTGAGCTGGTTCAACTCTGAACTCAATATACAGCTTCTAAAGAAAGGAGCAGTTGTCGCCTCTAAGACTGCAAAAAATCCAATTAAGTATCACTTTCCCCTGCTGTTAGACAGACTTAGACCCTGGGAGTAATGTGAATAACACCACATGAGCATCCAGGACAATCACCATGCCCCTTTTATTGAAATCACACCCCAGCCAGCAATTAAACAAAAAATGCAAGAATTTTAATGCAACCCTCTGGCTTTTAGTTGTCAAACAAAATACTATGAGAGGCAGGGGGTGATGAGGGCCAGATAATAAATTTAGAAAGAAAAATGTACCATTATTCTGTTTTCTTTTTCAAAGACGAAGCATTCAAGGTCAGCAAAATAGATTACACAGATATTTTCCCAAAAGATGTGTCTTTTGGGATCTGCTGCCCCAGCCTATGTGCCCCTCCACGTGTTCTCCACTGTAATTAAGATATATGTGCTTTTCTGGGCTTTGGGAGTTGCTGACAGACAGCTCAGCTGCGAACAAAGTGTAAATCGCCAAAGGCAGATGCTCAATGTTAGAAGGTGCCCCAGGCAATGCCAGGCAGTGCAGCTACACCTGGGACCTAGGCAGACTATAAAGCAAGGTGTTAAACAGTTTCAAGACACATAAAAACTGGCATTTGACTTTAGATTGCTGTCTTTCCTCTAAAAGATGGAGATGAAATGGTATTCCCAAGACTGAGCAGTTTCAACTGGTTCATGCCACTTGCCCCTCCAGTCCTAACAGTTAAACTCCCAAACCTCATCTGGGAACTCTTTCCTCTTCAGACTGACTCTGGATGGGCCTGGTTCTGTTGCTGCTCCAAAGCATGAGCCTAACTCCTCACGTTGTGAGTAAAAGAAGACAAGGTGGCTGTGATGAGCTGAATTACGCTGCCCCCAAATTTATATGTTGAAGCCCTAACCCCAGTACGTCAGAATGTGACTGTATTTAGAGGCAGGGCCTTTAAAGAAGTGATTACATTAAAGTGAGGCCATTAGAGTGGGCCCGAATCCTATCTGACTGGTGTTCTTATAAGAAAAGGAGATTTGGACACATAAAAGACACCAGGGATCCATGAACACAGAGGAAAAGCCATTTGAGGACACAACGAGAAGACCACCACCTGAAGCCAAGGAGAGAGGCGTCAGGAGAAACCAAACCTTGTCATTTGTCGATACCTTGAACTTGGACTTCCAGCCTCCACAACTGTGAGAAAATTAATTTCTGCTGTTTAATCCATCCAGTTTGTGGTGTTTTATTATGGTAGCCCTAGAAAACTAATACAGTAGCCCTCAATTGACGCAATGGAACCTTGTATTGACATGCAAATAAAAGAATAGTCTTTTTTGTTGTCAAGGAAGACTGAGTGAGTGAGTCCTCTCTATCTGGCCACTCTGTACTATGCAGACAGCATTGAGCTCTGGCACCTAAACCAAGGAGCAACTTCAAGAGTATTGAATATCAGCTGTGAGGAGAGCTGATATTCCCACAGTGACCTCTAGAGCCACACCTGCTCATAAATATAGTAAGGAATCCCAGCCAGCCTTGGAAAGTGTTCCTGGGTGTCTGCTAGACCTTGAAGGATTCCAATTCAATTATGAAAGTGACAGCTATTTCACAGACCAGGGCAATGCTTCTTTTGGGCTACTGGGGGGCTGGGGAAGTATCCCATAATCCTCTTCTCATCAATGGTTAAAAGTGATGTATAGCTAATTGTTTCTGAGAACTTGAAGGTGAAGTGCCCTCAGAAGAGTCTGTTGACATTCCTGGAAGTCAAGAACAGCTGGGGGAGTGGGCGGCTGCAGCCCAGTGCTGTGAGGACTGGCCCTCAGCACACACATGACCAGGGGTCCTGAAGAAGGAATCTCTTGGAAACCTGTTGCACACAAGTCCATCCAGACCCTGCCTCCAGAAGGGGTCCCTCATTTCAGACCCTAAAGTCACTTCTGAAACACTACACATTTCTTACAAAACTTTATTATCTTGTAGGACAAAGCCACAAGTGATGAGGTGCCATGTGACTCAAACTTGTCTCTATTTATCGACCAGAAAATATCCACCAGTCCAATGTAAGTTCTCATGGCCTCTGCTCCGGTGCTGGAGTGGGGACGGGGCTAAGTGGTGGGTGGGGATGGGGGCTTGTCCTATACCAGCCTGAATGAGGCCCACACAGCTCACCAGAGTCATTATCATATTTAATATCCCAAAGTATTGCTTCATCAAATTTGCACAAAAGCTCCCTGACTTCCCAGAATGAATTTCTTTGGTGCTACAAGTCACAAGAATTCACCAGGTTCACAGCTGGGCCAACTTCCTGCCACTGACAGTCCTGGGGGGTCTCCTATGTGAGCTACCTAGTCCACTTGTCAAGTGACTTCTTTAAAGAATTTCCACTGCTTAGAGTTTTCTACATTAAATTATATTAAAACATAAGCTGGCCTCATTTTGTTCTATAATTTCTCTCCTCACTTTTCCTTGGATTTCCACAATAACGTTAAATAGTATTATTCTTAGTTTTGATCAAACTTCAATTTTCTACAACTATACTTCGATAAAATTAATTATTTTTAATTAAAAAAATTTTTTTAATTAATAAAATCTTCAATTTGTCATCATTTCTAAACTTTATTTTTCAGTTTCTGGATTCCACATTATTGGCAAAATGAGATAAGAGTAAATTTTCCTCCTTAGACAAGAGGAAAATGAACCTTTGAATATACTGAAGAGGCCCTATTTGAAGGATCCTTGAAGATTATCTTAAAGGTCATTTTGTGTTATGCATATTCACACACACACACACACACACACACACACACACACACGTATATGTGCTCCATTTGCCAACTTTGAAAGTGGCTTCTCCATATACAAGGTTTCCTTAGAGTTCTACAAGGAACCCCCTTATAGTATTTTTCCGTGTGGAAAAGTGCTTTCTTCTTTAGCCTTCTTGGAAATCAGTTCTTCTCAGAACACTAAACTTGGGTAGACCTAAATTCTTTGAAACACTTTTCTACTGGTTCATAATTTTTTTTTTTAAACATCTTTATTGAAGTATAATTGCCTTACAATGGTGTGTTAGCTTCTGCTTTATAACAAAGTGAATCAGTTATACATATACAATATGTTCCCATTTCTCTTCCCTCTTGCATCTCCCTCCCTCCCACCCTCCCCATCCCACCCCTCTAGGTGGTCACAAAGCACCGAGCTGATCTCCCTGTGCTATGCGGCTGCTTCCCACTAGCTATCTATTTTACATTTGGTAGTGTATATATGTCCATGACACTCTCTTACCCTGTCACATCTCACCCCATCCCCTCCCCATATCCTCAAGTCCATTCTCTAGTAGGTCTGTGTCTTTATTCCCGTCTTGCCACTAGGTTCTTCATGGCTTTTTTTTTTTTTTTTTTTTTCCTTAGATTCCGTATATATGTGTTAGCACACTGTATTTGTTTTTCTCTTTCTGACTTACTTCACTCTGTATGACAGACTCTAACTCCATCCACCTCATTACAAATACCTCCATTTCATTTCTTTTTATGGCTGAGTAATATTCCATTGTATATATGTGCCACATCTTCTTTATCCATTCATCTGTCAATGGTCACTTAGGTTGCTTCCATGTCCTGGCTATTGTAAATAGAGCTGCAATGAACATTTTGGTACATGACTCTTTTTGAACTATGGTTTTCTCAGGGTATATGCCCAGTAGTGGGATTGCTGGGTCGTATGGTAGTTCCATTTTTAGTTTTTTAAGGAACCTCCATACTGTTCTCCACAGTGGCTGTATCAATTTACATTCCCACCAACAGTGCAAGAGTGTTCCCTTTCCTCCACACCCTCTCCAGCATTTATTGTTTCTAGATTTTTTGATGATGGCCATTCTGACCGGTGTGAGATGATATCTCATTGTAGTTTTGATTTGCATTTCTCTAATGATTAATGATGTTGAGCATTCCTTCATGTGTCTGTAGGCCATCTGTATATCTTCTTTGGAGAAATGTCTATTTAGGTCTTCTGCCCATTTTTGGATTGGGTTGTTCGTTTTTTTTGTTATTGAGCTGCATGAGCTGCTTGTAAACTTTGGAGATTAATCCTTTGTCAGTTGCTTCATTTGCAAATATTTTCTCCCATTCTGAGGGTTGTCTTTTGGTCTTGTTTATGGTTTCCTTTGCTGTGCAAAAGCTTTTAAGTTTCATTAGGTCCCATTTGTTTATTTGTGTTCTTATTTCCATTTCTCTGGGAGCTGGGTCATAAAGAATCTTGCTGTGATGTATGTCATAGAGTGTTCTGCCTATGTTTTCCTCTAAGAGTTTGATAGTGTCTGGCCTTACACTTAGGTCTTTAATCCATTTTGAGTTTATTTTTGTGCATGGTGTCAGGGAGTGTTCTAATTTCATACTTTTACATGTATCTGTCCAATTTTCCCAGCACCACTTATTGAAGAGGCTGTCTTTTCTCCACTGTATATGCTTGCCTACTTTATCAAAGATAAGGTGACCATATGTGTGTGGGTTTATCTCTGGGTTTTCTATCCTGTTCCATTGATCTATATTTCTGTTTTTGTGCCAGAACCAAACTGTCTTGATTACTGAAGCTTTGTAATATAGTCTGAAGTCAGGGAGCCTGATTCCCCCAGCTCCATTTTTCGTTCTCAAGATTGCTTTGGATATTCGGGGTCTTTTGTGTTTCCATACAAATTGTGAAATTTTTTGTTCTAGTTCTGTGAAAAATGCCAGTGGTAGTTTGATAGGGATTGCACTGAATCTGTAGATTGCTTTGGGGAGTAGAGTCATTTTCACAATGTTGATTCTTCCAATCCAGGAACATGGTATATCTCTCCATCTATTTGTATCATCTTTAATTTCTTTCATCAGTGTCTTATAATTTTCTGCATACAGGTCTTTTGTCTCCTTAGGTAGGTTTATTCCTAGATATTTTATTCTTTTTGTTGCAATGGTAAATGGGAGTGTTTTCTTAATTTCACTTTCAGATTTTTCGTCATTAGTGTATAGAAATGCAAGAGATTTCTGTGCATTAATTTTGTATCCTGCTACTTTACCAAATTCATTGATTAGCTCTAGGAGTTTTCTGGTAGCATCTTTAGGATTCTCTATGTATAGTATCATGTCATCTGCAAATAGTGACAGCTTTACTTCTTCTTTTCCGATTTGGATTCCTTTTATTTCTTTGTCTTCTCTGATTGCTGTGGCTAACACTTCCAAAACTATGTTGAATAATAGTGGTGAGAGTGGGCAACCTTGTCTTGTTCCTGATCTTAGTGGAAATGGTTTCAGTTTTTCACCATTGAGGACAATGTTGGCTGTGGGTTTGTCATATATGGCCTTTATTATGTTGAGGAAAGTTCCCTCTATGCCTACTGTCTGCAGGGCTTTTATCATAAATCGGTGTTGAATTTTGTCAAAAGCTTTCTCTGCATCTATTGAGATGATCATATGGTTTTTCTCCTTCAATTTGTTAATATGGTGTATCACATTGATTGATTTGCGTATATTGAAGAATCCTTGCATTCCTGGGATAAACCCCACTTGATCATGGTGTATGATCCTTTTAATGTGCTGTTGGATTCTGTTTGCTAGTATTTTGTTGAGGATTTTTGCATCTATGTTCATCAGTGATATTGGCCTGTAGTTTTCTTTCTTTGTGACCTCTTTGTCTGGTTTTGGTATCAGGGTGATGGTGGCCTCGTAGAATGAGTTTGGGAGTGTTCCTCCCTCTGCAATATTTTGGAAGAGTTTGAGAAGGATAGGTGTTAGCTCTTCTCTAAATGTTTGATAGAATTCCCCTGGGAAGCCATCTGGTCCTGGGCTTTTGTTTGTTGGAAGGTTTTTAATCACAGTTTCAATTTCAGTGCTTGTGATTGGTCTGTTCATATTTTCTATTTCTTCCTGGTTCAGTCTCGGCAGGCTGTGCATTTCTAAGAATCTGTCCATTTCTTCCAGGTTGTCCATTTTATTGGCATAGAGTTGCTTGTAGTAACCTCTCATGATCGTTTGTATTTCTGCAGTGTCAGTGGTTACTTCTCCTTTTTCATTTCTAATTCTATTGATTCGGGTCTTCTCCCTTTTTCTCTTGATGAGTCTGGCTAATGGTTTATCAATTTTGTTTATCTTCTCAAAGAACCAGCTTTTAGTTTCATTGATTTTTGCTATTGTTTCCTTCATTTCTTTTTCATTTATTTCTGACCTAATCTTTATGATTTCTTTCCTTCTGCTGGCTTTGGGGTTTTTTTGTTCTTCTTTCTCTAATTGCTTTAGGTGCAATGTTAGGTTGTTTATTCGAGATGTTTCCTGTTTCTTGAGGTAGGCTTGTATTGCTATAAAATTCCCTCTTAGCACTGCTTTTGCAGCGTCCAATAGGTTTTGGGTCGTCGTATCTCCATTGTCATTTGTCTCTAGGTATTTTCTGATTTCCCCTTTGATTTCTTCAGTGATCACTTCGTTATTAAGTAGTGTATTGTGTAGCCTCCATGTGTTGTATTTTTTACAGATCTTTTCCTGTAATTGATATCTAGTCTCATAGCGTTGTGGTCGGAAAAGATACTTGATACGATTTCAATTTTCTTAAATTTACCAAGGCTTGATTTGTGACCCAAGATATGATCTATCCTGGAGAACGTTCCATGAGCACTTGAGAAAAATGTGTATTTTGTTGTTTTGGGGTGGAATGTCCTATAAATATCAATTGAGTCCATCTTGTTTAATGTATCATTTAAAGCTTGTGTTTCCTTATTTATTTTCATTTTGGATGATCTGTCCATTGGTGAAAGTGGGGTGTTAAAGTCCCCTACTGTGATTGTGTTGCTGTCGATTTCCCCTTTTATGGCTGTTAGTATTTGCCTTATGTATTGAGGTGCTCCTATGTTGGGTGCATAAATATTTACAATTGTTATACCTTCCTCTTGGATCGATCCCTTGATCATTATATAGTGTCCTTCTTTGTCTCTTGTAATAGTCTTTATTTTAAAGTCTATTTTGTCTGATATGAGAATTGCTACTCCAGCTTTCTTTTGATTTCCATTTGCATGGAATATCTTTTTCCATCCCCTCACTTTCAGTCTGTATGTGTCTCTAGGTCTGAAGTGGGTCTCTTGTAGACAGCATATATATGGGTCTTGTTTTTGTTTCCATTCAGCCAGCCTGTGTCTTTTGGTGGGAGCATTTAATCCATTTACATTCAAGGTAATTATCGATATGTATGTTCCTATTCCCATTTTCTTATATGTTTTGGGTTTGTTATTGTAGGTGTTTTCCTTCTCTTGTGTTTCTTGCCTAGAGAAGTTCCTTTAGCATTTGTTGTAAAGCTGGTTTGGTGGTGCTGAACTCTCTCAGCTTTTGCTTGTCTGTAAAGGTTTTAATTACTCCATCACATCTGAATGAGATCCTTGCTGGGTAGAGTAATCTTGGTTGTAGGTTTTTCTCCTTCATCACTTTAAGTATATCCTGCCACTCCCTTCTGGCTTGCAGAGTTTCTGCTGAGAGATCAGCTGTTAACCTTATGGGGATTCCCTTGTGTGTTATTTGTTGTTTTTCCCTTGCTGCTTTTAATATGTTTTCCTTATATTTAATTTTTGACAGTTTGATTAATATGTGTCTTGGCGTGTTTCTCCTTGGGTTTATCCTGTATGGGACTCTCTGTGCTTCCAGGACTTGATTAACTATTTCCTTTCCCATATTAGGGAAGTTTTCAACTATAATCTCTTCAAATATTTTCTCAGTCCCCTTCTTTTTCTCTTGTTCTTCTGGGACCCCTATAATTCGAGTGTTGGTGCGTTTAATGTTGTCCCAGAGGTCTCTGAGACTGTCCTCAGTTCTTTTCATTCTTTTTTCTTTATCCTGCTCTGCAGTAGTTATTTCCACCATTTTATCTTCCAGGTCACTTATCCGTTCTTCTGCCTCAGTTATTCTGCTATTGATCCCATCTAGAGTATTTTTAATTTCATTTACTGTGTTTTTCATCGTTGCTTGGTTCCTCTTTAGTTCTTCTACGTCCTTGTTAAATGTTTCTTGCATTTTGTCTATTCTATTTCCCAGATTTTGGATCATCCTTACTATCATTATTCTGAATTCTTTTTCAGGTAGACTACCTATTTCCTCTTCATTTGTTAAGTCTGGTGTGTTTTGACCCTGCTCCTTCATCTGCTGTGTGTTTTGCTGTCGTCTCATTTTGCTTATCTTACTGTGTTTGGGGTCTCCTTTTCACAGGCTGCAGGTTCGTAGTTCCCGTTGTTTTTGGTAACTGTCCCCAGTGGCTAAGGTTGGTTCAGTGGGTTGTGTAGGCTTCCTGGTGTAGGGAACTAGTGCCTGAGTTCTGGTGGGTGAGGCTGGATCTTGTCTTTCTGGTGGGCACGTCCACGTCTGGTGGTGTATTTTGGGGTGTCTGTGGCCTTATTACGATTTTAGGCAGCCTCTCTGCTAATGGATGGGGCTGTGTTCCTGTCTTGCTAGTTGTTTGGCATAGGGTGTCCAGCACTGTAGCTTGCTGGTCATTGAGTGATGCTGGGTCTTGATGTTGAGATGGAGATCTCTGAGAGATTTTTGCCGTTTGGTATTATGTGGAGCTGGGAGGTCTCTTGTGGACCAGTGTCCTGAAGTTGGCTCTCCCACCTCAGAGGTACGGCCCTGATGCCTGGCTGGAGCACCAAGAGCCTTTCGTCCACACGGCTCAGAGTAAAAGGGAGAAAAAATAGAAAGAAAGAAAGAAAGAGGCTATAATATAGTGAAGTAAAATAAAGCTATTATAAAGCAAAGCTATACAGACAAAATCTCACCCAGAAGCATATACATATACACTCACAAAAAAAGGAAAAGGGGAAAAATTAATATATCCTGCTCCTAAAGTCCACCTCCTGAATTTGGGATGATTCGTTGTCTGTTCAGGTATCCAACATATGCATCACATCAAGTTGTTTGTGGAGTTTTAATCCGCTGCTTCTGAGGCTGCTGGGAGAGATTTCCCTTTCTCTTCTTTGTTCGTACAGCTCCCGGGGTTCAGCTTTGGATTTGGACCCGCCTCTGCGTGTAGGTCGCCTGAGGGCATCTATTCCCCGCCCAGACAGGACGGGGTTAAAGGAGCAGCTGCTTCGGGGGCTCTGGCTCACTCAGGCCCGGGGGGAGGGAGGGGTACAGAGGAGGCGGGGCGAGCCTGCGGCGTCAGAGGCCGGCGTGACGTTGCACCAGCCTGAGGCGCGCAGTGCGTTCTCCCGGGGAAGTTGTTCCTGGATCACGGGACCCTGGCAGTGGCAGCCTGCACCGGCTCCCGGGAGGTGCGGTGTGGAGAGTGACCTGTGCTCGCACACAGGATTTTTGGAGGCGGCAGCAGCAGCCCCAGCGTCTCACGCCCGTCTCTGGGGTCCGCGCTGATAGCCGCGGCTCGCGCCAGTCTCTGGAGTTCGTTTAGGCGGCGCTCTGACTCCCCTCTCCTTGCGCGCCGGAAACAAAGAGGCAAGAAAAAGTCTCTTGCCTCTTCGGCAGCTGCAGACTTTTTCCCGGTCTCCCTCCCAGCCAGCTGTGGTGCGCTAACCCCTTCAGGCTGTGTTCACGCCGCCAACCCCAGTCCTCTCCCTGCGATCCAACCGAAGCCTGAGCCTCAGCTCCCAGCCCCGCCCGCCCTGGCGGCTGAGCAGACAAGCCTCTCGGGCTGGTGAGTGCTACTCGGCACCGATCCTCCGTGCGGGAATCTCTCCGCTTTGCCCTCCGCACCCGTGTGGCTGTGCTTTCCTCCGTGGCTCTGAAGCTTCCCCCCTCTGCCACCCGCGGTCTCTGCCCGCGAAGGGGCTTCCTAGTGCGTGGAAATCTTTCCTCCTTCACAGCTCCCTCCCACTGGTGCAGGTGCCGTTCCTATTCTTTTGTCTCTGTTATTTCTTTTTTCTTTTGCCCTACCCAAGTACGGGGGGAGTTTCTTGCCTTTGGGGAGGTCTGACGTTTTCTGCCAGCGTTCAGTGTGTGTTCTGTAGGAGCAGTTCCACGTGTAGATGTATTTCTACTGTATCTGTGGGAAGGAAGGTGATCTCCGCGTCTTACTCTTCCGCCATCTTCTCTCCTCCTCCATAATTTCTTTTTGATTCAAGTTCCCTTTGCCTGCTGATTCTCCACTGCTCTACAGTTCCATCATTACTGTCATAGAGTATGGCAGCAGCAAAGAAAGAAATATCTCTGCCAACTATCACACTAATGTATCTCATCACCTACTTGATTGGATTTACTCTTATCTCATTTCCCAAGCATCCTGACAAATCCTTCTCTGAGTTGAATGGCTTTTCCTAGCAGATATGTCGACGACACTCGGCTTCTAAGAATCTCTGTCCCTTGTTCTCCCCAGCAAACCATCTTTCTTCTCAAAGGTGCATCATCCAATACATACCTTGTCAGTGCAACTAGACATGTATTTATAATTTTTTTCCTGGACTTTATCATGTTAGTAGGAGCAACTATTCTATCTACCTGAAATATGCAAAATCTTTGCTCTGCTTTTCCTAAGCATTTCCTCATTGCAATAACTGAGGTAAATGGTAAGATTTACCTCACTTGAGCATTACAAAAAAGCCAATAGGAGAAATACTATTATGATCATTCTGTATTAAGTAACTGAGGACTCAAAAAAGGGAATTCACTTTCCCAGGGTAGTAAAGCCATAATCCTAACCCAGGCAGTGGTACCTGCCAGCATTCTTTACTTGTGGTTTGAATACTATGACTGGGGAGGGCGGGATGCTTAAGTGATCACATCAACCAACTATTGATATAAGCTTAGGGATTGTCCAAACACCCAACACAACATCCATCAAGGTGAATCAAGGGAAATGTGACTGGGTGGTAACTGGACAAAGAAACTGAAACTCAGTAATTGCACTGTGCTTTGTGAAGAAAGAATATGCTGACAAAAAGAGGGGTGTTACATCTGCTTGTTATCTGTAGAAAGAATTCTAATATAAAACATCATCAGTATGTAGCCAGTGCTATCCAGAGGAGAGACTGCCCAGGCCTAGATCCACGAAGGTTTATGAACACCAGTAAGGCAATGCAGATGTCACAGTGGAAGTGGGTGCAGGCGGATGCCTCCAGACTGGCCTGGGCACTCTTCACACCAGACCTGGTCACCCCAGCAACACCCCAGAGACAGGGAGGGCTGCTCCTGGAGGAGTGAAATCCTCCTCAGGAAACCACGGCCAGGAGTTGGGTGAGTAACCCAGGTGCTGGGGAAAGCATTTGGCATATATTTTCTCATTTAGTCATTTCAACAACCCTACGAAGTATTGTTATCCCCAAATTGGGGTGTACTTACCTAAGTTCACATAGAAAGGAAATGGCTTTAACTGTACTTGAGGTAAGTGTACTGACTTTTTTGGGATGGTTTTGTGTGTGTGTGGTGTGTGTGTGTGTGTACACAGGCAAAGAAATAGGGAATCCTGTGTGCCCAAATCTGTTTGTTTGAGAGAATTCTGCAGTATTCAAGAAACACAGCCCAGGACTCCAGGCTCATTTCCACAGGGAATCAACATGAGACTTAATCTCCAGAAGAAGCCAGAGAAGTTCACGTTCCACAAACAAGATACTTAGAAAGGCCAACTTACTGGCATAGCCCTTGAGCTGATCGAGAGCTTTCTTTAGATAACTTGGGAAGTTTTAAAAAGGCTGAGGTCTTCCCAGCACCCCCTGAGATTCTAATTTAATTGGTCCAGGGTATGGCCAGAGCAGGGGTGATGTTTTAAAGCTCCCCAGTGGTTCTAACGTGCAGCCGTGGGTGAGAAACACAAGGAGTCTTTCAGATTCCTTCACCAAGGAGAAGACTGGCCTCCAGAAACTGAGAGGGAATGTCTCAGTCACAGGACTCCAGCAGCTGAAATGGGAGAGAATGGGATGGGGCAGGGAGCTAATCTGGTCAAGAATAAAAGGTTCATAGCCCAGAGCTCTTATTTTCCTTCCTTCCAAAAATCTTAACAAGTGTGGCAAGAAATGTTGATTAAGCAGAGATATTGTTTGCCTATCAAACTGACAATGTTGTATGATACTACCCATTGGCACTGGTGAGAATACAGTGGTGAGGGCCCTCTCATTTATTTCAGGTTGAAGTCAAACTCTACAGCCTTAATGGAAGGAGACTTGCCAATATGTGTCAAGAGCTTTAACAATGCCTGCAGCCTTTATACATGCATAAAAGAGAGGTATGGAAGGACATGCACCAAATTAGTGATTTTCTCTGGGTTTTAGGATTTCAGGTGAATTACATTTCCTTCTGTTTTCATATGTTTTCTGTCTTTTACATAATGAGCATAATGAGATTTGGGGGAGAAATATGAAAGGCAAAAATAATGTTTTATTAAGTTTTGCATCTTTGATATGACTTTTATACTCAGGTATTTCCCACTACTTCTTCCCCACAATTCCAGTTTTGTTTCTTTGGGGTCATAAGTCATATGCTGACAGACATAACTGCAAATGGGTCTCTGTAGAATTGAGCACGGAGCCCTGGGATCTGTTTCTCAAATACTTCAGGATTCTCTCAAACAAACAGATTTGGGTGCACAGGAGTCTCCATTTCTCTGCCTACAGATACATATAAAAAAAATTTTAGGGCTTCCCTGGTGGCGCAGTGGTTGAGAATCCGCCTGCCAATGCAGGGGTCATGGGTTTGAGCTCTGGTCCGGGAAGATCCCACATGCCACGGAGCAACTAAGCCCGTGGGCCACAACTACTGAGCCCACGTGCCACAAATACTGAAGCCCGCGTGCCTAGAGTCCATGCTCCAAAACAAGACAAGCCCCCGCTCACTGCAACTAGAGAAAACCTGCACATAGTAACAAAGACCCAACGCAGCCAAAAATGAATAAATAAATAAATAAATTTATTTTAAAAAAAATTTTTTTTAAAAGCACATTTGAAATGTCTTTTTCAGTAGGATTGCTTCATTATGAAGCCCAAACATTCACTAAGCATATGGATTCTGGAGTCAGGAGTCTTGTTGGAATCCAAGCACTGTGAGCAAATTTATATCTCTTTGCCTTACTTTGCTAAAGTATAAAGTGGGGTTGAGAAGAAAAGCTATCCCAGGGGACAGAGATGATTTTTCATTGAGTTTAGTGAGTTTCAGCCCTATTCTTCCGCTTGAGAACTGTGTGACCTGGAACACGCCTCAGCCTCTCTGCGCTTTGGATTCCTCATCAGTCAAAGTGGGATGATAATAACAAACTTGCCCTTCTCACCTCAGTGCCAGCACCAACTGAAACAGTGTAAAACAACTCTAAAGGACTGTGCAAATGTCATATAGTATTTTTACAAAAGTTTTTATTTCATTCTGTTACATCTGTTCCGTTCACCCCCCTATGACTGTATGGGAGCCAAGAACAGGATTGCGCTGTTTGCACTTTTAGGAAAGCAAAGAGGCCCAGAGCCCTCAACTCCCCTCATCACTGTCAAAACAAAGGAGTGACTTTGGCAGCATTTCAACCCCATGATGTGTGTCGAGCCCCAGAAACCTGGCAGGGCACAGCCGTCCAGTCACACCCCTGAGGTGACTGCTCAACTTTGTGGATTGTAAATAAAAACTCACACAGTTCTGCCAGAGAAGCCATGCTGCCATCATAGGCATGGATGTAACTCCGTGCAACACTTGAGATTTTCTAAATGTCACATTTCTACAGCTCTCTAAATCAACTGTAAACTGCTCTGAACACTCACCCCTGGGTGCTGGCAGGAATTCAATCTCGGTCCTAATAGCCATGCCCTACTCCGCTCTCTGGGAGTGTACGAGATGCTCTGGCTAGCAGGGCACCCAGTGCAAAGGTTGCAGCCTCAGTCCAAGGCAGCTTCTGCTCCCTGAAGCTGCGGTCAAGCCCTAACCCTGCAGCTTTGTGCTGGATTCTTTTCTGTGTAGACTCAGGGAGACTCCTGACCTGGGTTTTTTGGAACATAAGACCACAGACTCCGTATTGTAAACAAACTTTATCTTTTTCTAAAAGTGGCTGTGCAAGAAGGCAAGAAGATCAGAAGCCAACACAATAGAGGATGGGCAACCACCACACCCAGTTCCTTAATAGAGCAAAATTATAGACTTTCTCTTCCATCCTGGTACCAAGCTAATATCTGCTGAAGAACTGCTTTGTGGTGGGCAGAGAAGGGTCTGGGCTGCTCAGGTGAGATGAAGGTGACATGATAGCCAGGGGAGGGAAGGAGGTGTCCTCTGGTCATACCTCAGCCACCTACAAGAGGGCTAGTTGTCAGAGGTAATAGCATGCATTTGAAAGAGCACACAGTATTTGTCCAGTAAGATGTTTGGGATCCACCATTTTACTGAGGCTAACATTATCTCTATCAGTTAATGTAACATAACATTTTGTCTATTCAGGGAGTTTGGCAAATAAAAATCCTCTAATGGCCAGTTCCTGACAGTAAACTTCATAATGTCTCTCCAGGTTCAAGAGAGTATAATTAAGTTTTTCCAAAATAGAGATTTAAGTTATGTTCTGGCTTCCTGTTTCCGTGACTTGCTTTCCCACCAGCCATCTTCCCCAAGCTACTACAGATCAGACTGTGTTATTCTCCTACTTAAAACCTGCCAATGGCCTTCCATATCGTTAAAATAAAACCCAAATCCTTTCCATGAGGGGGTCTCTGTTAACTTGCTGAGTTTATCTCCTTTTGTTCTCTTTCCCCCAACCCCATTCACTTTGTTCAGACACTCCAGCCTCCTTGCTCTTCCTACAATACCCAGGCATATGCTGCCTTAGGGCCTTTGGACTTGCTGTTCCCTTTGCTTAGAATGTTCTTCCCCCAGCTATCTGTGTGGTTTCTACTTTACTTCAATTAGGTCTTCAATCAAACGTCACCTTCTCAGTGAAGACTTTCCTCACCACACTTTTTAAAATATCAACAAACCAACACACACACACACACACACACACACACACACACCATGTACTTCCTAACCCCCTTCCACCCTTTATTTTTCTGCAAGGTATTCATCACTGACTGACATACTATATATTTTACTTATTAATCTTTTTTATTGTCTATTTTGTTTACTATTGTATCCTCAGTACCTAGCATACGGTAGGTGCTTAATGCATATTTATTGAATGAAAGAATGACTTCATGTGACTGCCTCCTCATCATTCAGGTCTTAATGCAAATGTCACTTCCTCTAAGAGGTCTTGCCAACCACACCCAACATACCCAAATACACAATTTTATATTATTTTTAGCACTTAATACCTGGATTATCTTATTTGTTTGCTTATAGATTTATCGTCTGCATCCCACCCTAGAATGGAAGCTTACTGAGGATATAGTTCCTGCCTATCTTGTTTACAACTATATCCTTGGCACCCAGAATAATTCTGGGCATGTTAGAATGTTCAATAAATAAAAGATGAATGAATGAATGGCCAAAGGGAAAAGACCTGAGTGGCAGAACAAACTGACCTTCTGAATGAAGTTGTTGGATATAAACTAATACATTTTTAGGGGAACTAAATTGCCCAGTCACATTTCAGTTATATTCATAGTGAATTTACATATTAGGAAACTGAAGGTTCCCCCTCCATGGGCTCCATTCTGTGAAAAAGTAAATTTCAGTAATTGGACTAGATATGGAATGACAGGCTCTTCTGGTCTAAACAAAACTTTTAAAACCCTCATGGATCTAATATCCTAGCAAAGAAGATGGACAGTAAATAAATAATCACATGTGTGGTGAATATTTGCATGGGGCTTAGAAACATATAGAGTTCAACTGGGTTGGGAGGCCGGTATGGTTGTGGAAGACATCCCTTTGAAAGAGATATTTTAAATATTTGTGCCGAGACTTTAAGTGGCTGGTAGAGGGGGATCGTGGAAGAAGATTGGGGAAAGACCATTGCCAGCATAGGGGGACAGCATGCACAGCCCTTTGATGGGACAGAGCCATCCATGTTGGATTCAGAAGGCAGCAGGTACATCAGGAGATGTAGACAGAGCCAGGTCATGCAGGGCCTTGTCAGTTATGACAAGGATTTGGGATGTTGCCCTATGTGCAATGGGAAACCTCTGGAAGTATTTAAATAGGGGAATGTCATTAAAAGATCATCTACCTGTAAGAGAGATTGAGAATGGATGGGAAGAGGGTGACACTGAGGTCAGCAGACCAGTTGGGAGGCTGAGGCAATGATCTAGGAACAGGGCAACCCTGGACCAAGGTCGTAGCAGTAGGATGGAGAGAAATGGGGAGATTCAAGAGATATTTCAGAAGAAGAGTGAACAGAACTTGGTGACTGACAGATGATAAAAGGTAAATAGAACAAAGGGGCAAAGAAGACTTGACATTTCTTCCTTGTCAATATGGTGGATGTTGTAATTTACTAAGATCAAGATAATGGGAGAAAAATCAGATTTGAGGAAACATACGTAAACTCAATTTGGGCCAACTTTGTAAGGCATCCAAGTGGAGAAGCCAAATAAGTAGTTGGATAAACAGGGCTGGAGCTCAGATAAAAGTCTGGGCTCTGTTGTCTCCTAAATGGCAATATTAAGATTAATAGACTCTAGAAGATTCTAAGAGCCAGTATTAATCCAACAATCAGCAGTATGACCTAGCTCATGATAAGAAATGCCTTAAGATATCCTAAAAGCAGAGAGGCTTAAGGTCCTTAACAGGCCTTCCCATGTGCCTAATGACAGCCAGGCAATGATCTATCATGGGCTCTCTAACAGTAGAGATAATGCATTATCAAACCAAAGATCCACAGGTCATTGTGGAGTTGAATTACAGCAGCTTCTGTTTATTGAACCAATACTATGTGATAAGCCCTACGCATTTGCAATCTGGAGATGATCATTGTTAATAGATTTGATACAGGCCTCACTTGGTGTTACCTATCTTGTTGTTATACATGTTCTCAGTCAATCCAAAAGACTACTCTATGAGATAGTCATGATGATTGTGCCTATTTTACACACAAAGAAACTAAGTTTCAGAAGAGTGAAGGACTCACCCAAGATCATTCAACAAGGGAATGCAAATGCCAAGATGAAAAATCAGACTTGTCTGATCCCAAAGCCCGTATCCTAATTCAGGCAACTAGTTTCCTGAAGGTAAACTTAACAGATGGTCTTTTTCCTTCTCTGAGGCTTAGGAAACAATTTCTAAGGCCAAAGAACTAATCTCTTTGTTAAGCCTCTGATTATCCTGTCCACACTGTCATTTTCATACTGAGAAATGGGGCCTGGAAAGATGCCATTAGCAGAAAAAGGTCTACTTTACAGTTACAGGACAGAATTGCCAAAAATCAAAGTTCCCCAGCCCACTACAGCATATGTTCCTATGGAGCCCAGGGCCCCAAACCAGTCTTTATCGCTTGTTTTTCAGACCCTCTCACACCTAGAGGCACTGTAAACTGACAGATGCAGCAGTGGGAAAGAGTGTCACTTCCTTGATAGGTAACCTTGGGCAAGGGGCTTCAACTACTTTTCTCATGTGCTCAATGGGGCTGATAGTGGTATTACTTCCTATCATTAATGGCTAACCATTACATAAGGCTTAACACAGACCAGGCGCTGCTCTCAGCATCTTACATGTATTAACTCATTTAATCCTTTCCACAGTCCCACGGGAGAGGCTGAGGAGGACCTGTTATTCTCCCCACATTATGGAAGAGTAAATGAGGCTCAGAGAGTTGAGTAACCTGCCCAAGTTCACACAACTAGTAACAACAGAACTAAGACCTGGACCCAAGCAATCGGAGAATGTCTCACTACCAAACCGTACGACAGCATTTCTGGCACAGTACCTGGTGTGCTTAGTTAATTCTATGCCATTATTTTCATTGTAATAATCACCACATCATCATTTAAAAACTAAAGCAGAAGATAGCATTTAAAACTGAGGCATATAGCCGCACAACTCCAAAGAGCAGACATCCAACCTTCTTAGAATTGTCTTATAAAAAAAGAAACGCTATTTGCAAGCCAGGATCTTAAAACCCATCTGAGAGGGATGGCACTTTTTTAAGCATCCCATTTACGCAAGCAGTTCGATAAATGCCAAGGGAGCTGAATAGCACTGCAGACCAACCACTGAGGGAATTCCCCCATAAAAGCTCCCAAAGCCATTTGGAACACAGTCAGCAGGGGGTGGTCAGTGCACTCATCCTTGCCATCTCTGCCTCCCTACCTGGCAAGCTTGAGAAATTGCCACATCCTTTTTAGAAAGAAGAAGAAGAAAATAAAACTAATTAGAAAAGCCTGACATTGCGATGAAAAGCCTGCTTTTAATGTTAAACTCCATCAGAAGCAGTAAGAAGGACTGTGAGGTTGTGAGTGGAGGCTTTGAGACTCTTCCCACAGTGGGCTCCTCCTCAAAACCTAATGACACCATGTCAGAGGGGCCTTGTCAACGATCCCATTTAAAGCAGGGGTCCCCACTCACCCTATTTTTCTCCGTCGTTCAAAGCAATCCCTAATTATCTCATGTAGCTTGTTTGTTTCTTATCACACACATCGCTGTAGGAAAACACATATTCTCAGCACCTATTAGATGTTCAATAAGTATTTGTTGGATAAAAGAGATAGAAATTCCAGTCTCTATTCACATCTCATCTCCAAAAAACATTTAAGGGTGTCTAAATGTACAATTAACAGCAATCACTACAAAAATTCCCTTTCCTCTCCTACACTCTAGCAGTGCTAATAGAAATATACTGCTAGCCACCTATGTAATTTTAAATTTTCTCGCAGTCACACTTTAAAAAGTAAAAGGAATCAAGCAAAAATAACTTTAATAATGTATTTTATTTAACCAACCTAATATACCCAAAATATTACCAACATATAACAAATATTAATAAGTTATTAATGAGATCTTCTACAGTCTTTTGTTGTTGTTGTTACTAAGTCTTCAAAATCCAACGTATATGTTATCTTCATGACACATCTCAGCTTGGGCTACCCACATTTCAAGTGCTGACATGTGACCAGTGGCCACCATACTGGACAGTGCAACTCTAGCACCTTAAAACTCTCAAGAGACCCTCTCTCTCTACTATCTCAGGAAAGCTCTCTCTCTCTCTGCATTTGCTGTTCCCTCCTCCTGGAACTTTCATTCCTTCCCCAGTAGGTACTTTCTCATTGCTCGCATCACCAACCTGCATCATTTATTACCTGTTGTTTAATAGCTGTCACTCTACATTAGAACATGATCCCTGTGAGGCAAGGATGTTATTATATCCCCAGAGCCTAGCACAGTGCCTTGCATATCCTAGTCCCCCAATGAGTATTTGTGAATGAATGAAAGCAGGAATGAATGAATGAACAAATGAATCCATTAGATCCCATCCCTTCCCTCCTTTGCACCAAGCTATACTACAGGACACAGACCCACCCTACTCTAGCACTCCCACAGTGTGAATCATGTTTTTGTGCAGGGTCTTAATTATTTTGGGGGCCAAGAACCCTTTGGTAGTCTGTGACACCCCTGGATACTTTCTCAAAATAATGCTTTCAAGTGCATAAAGTAAAATTCACAGAATTACAAAGAAGACTAATTATATGTAATTACAGTTGGCAAATTTTTCTGAAAATTGTATATGGTAATATAGCACTTTTTAATAACGCACTAAATAACAAGATATAACAGTGAGTCTAATAATTTCCCTGATTTTGAAGTAGTCCTAAGCGTACATGCTATTGAGAGATCTGTCAAACTATAATGTGATGTGAAAATATTTATAATTCTTATGGGTAACAATGTCTAATATTACTCTATTCCTAATTGAAGGAAATGCTACATTTCAATTAGAAGTTAGGGAAAATAAAGATGAATTTTCCTTCCCATCCAGGTTCACAGACCCTGAATTCTATTCACTTCTTGGCATCTATGAACCCCAAGAGCCTCTGTTTTAGTGTGAGAATTCATCTCCTCAGCTTTGTCCTTCTTTTCATTAGAGTGAAGGATTTGAGAAGATAATTACAAAAAGCTTCAGTGCTCCTTTTCCACTGCAGTCTGGGGGTAGGGGGGTGGAGAATGAGGGGTGGGGCGGGGGTTGATGCATTAAAATATAGGTATTCTGAAAAAAAAAAAAAAAGGGACTTCCCTGGCGGTCCAGCGGTTAAGACTCCGCACTTCCACTGCAGGGGGTGCATGTTCGATCCCTGGTAGGGGAACTAAAATTCCCGCATGTCACGTGGTACAGCTAAAAATTATCTACCTATATGTATATATAGATACAGAAATTCTGTCCAAGCATCATACACACTAGTCAGAAGCGTGAACATTAGACTCACACTAGCCTGGCTCTGCCACTGCCTAACTTTGTGACCAAAGGCAAATATCAGCCTCTTTGAACCTCAGGGCTTCACCTGTAAGAGGAGGTAAGATTTTCTACTCACAGGATGGGCAGCAAGATGAAATACGATAATGAACTTACTTACTAAAAGCCAGGCACCGCATGTGCACTCAGTGAATATTTCCTGCAGTGTTGTTGCTATTTCTATTGGCCCATGTCTGTCTTATCCCCTTTCTCTAATAAGACCTCCAGTGCCCAGCAGGCCCTCCACCCTCAGTTTCCTGAAGTTACCTAATTGGCACCACTGGCCATCTTTGCTCTGCACTCAGGTCAGGCTCCTTCATTAGTTCCTGTCAGGCTGTGTGCTCTGATGGAAAGGGATTGGAATTATCCAGGTCTGAACTGGCATCCTCGAGGTCTATAGATAGGTGATGTTGGTCAAGTTACATTATCCTTCAAGGCCTCACATTAACATGGTAGATAATAGGTCCCCCTCACAGAGCCATAATGAGGATTAAGTGAACACACAGTTTCATTTAATAAATGTTAGTTGTCTTTTCTTGGTCAGTTTTTCAAGTGGAAATTAATTCAATGAGGGGCACTCAGATAGAGCAAAAGTTGTTGAAAAACGGAAGTAGAATGAGAAAATAGGCTTTGCCACAAAAAGTTCATTTCATGTTCAACTCTATTTTTTTTTCAGGACTTTAAGGTTTCCCAGCCACAAGCATCCAGCTAAACACCTACATTAGAAAAAATTACATTCCCCAACAAGAAAATAAGAAGCCCTCTATCCCTACCCCAACTATCATAATTGGCCCCCATCATGAGGGCCAGATTGTGCAGCTGGCAGGTGGAACAGTGACTTTGCTTTAGGGGAGAAAGAGGGAGCTCAGATTGCGCTAAAGTGTGACCAGGAGCCTCCCACGAGGAACGTGACCCACTCCGAGCTGTCCTGTAACCCAGGGATTTTTTAATGATGTCCATGTAGAAGACGGGAGAGTACAAATAGAGGCTGGTTTTCAGGGGCCAATCTCAGTACTGTAAGCATTCCCCAACTATAACCACTGCCTCCCCACCTCCCCCCAACCCCAAAGTGTTGGGAGAAACAATGCATTCTCCAGACAAGTGTGGGCTTGGAGTCAGATAGGCCTGGATTTATGTCCCAGCTCAGTCGCTCACCACCTGGACAGACTTCAACAAAGTAATTTTTTTCTAAGCCTCAATTTTCCTTAACCATAAAACAGAGAAAATACTGCAGTTGTGGAGATACTACAAGGACTAGAGATTCTATGGATAAAGGACCTGGCATACAGTAGGTACTTGGTAAACGGCAAATATTAGTATATAGTATGAACCACAAGAGTTGAAAAGAGGAGTACAGTGTCTAAAAATAGAGAAGGTGAGGGAAATCAAGGTACAAGAAAGGGAAGCAGGAAATCAAAATGAGAGACCTGATTGCTGAAGGAATTTCAGCTTTTTCACTGTTGCTGTGAAATAAATGATAATGTAGGGATGATTAGAAGGTAATTTTACGTACTACAAAAACGACTTATTCATGAGCATAGCACAGAGCAAGAGATGAGAAGTGACGCGCACAGGAGGTCAGTTACAGATCTCGTTCCCAGCGTGTGAACAGGTCTATTGTCACAAGTCACACCTCACAACGGGCCAGTCCCAGCCCTCCCTGTGCACATCCTTGCTCACCAAGAGGCTTGGAAGGGTAAGTCCCCCCGTTTCACAAAGTGATGACAACAATTAAAATAGCAGAAAAAAATGACTGAATTGTCACTATTTCTTTGGTGACCAGGTTATTTTTAGCTTTCCAATTTCCTTTCCCTGACTTTGGGATCCTTGTAAGCAGTGACAGTCTAAAGCACTAAGCATACATGAAATTCATTAATTGTTCAATATTTAACTCCATTTCCAAGTTCTCTTTTCCCTTGGAGATATAAATAGGAAGGCCAGTGATGAATGGTAAAGAAGAGGCTTGATTTTGCTTTCATACTCCAACCAGAGTCCCAGGAAGCTCTGTTCTCAATGAGTAATATTTCTTCTTTCTTCTTTTTTTGCCTACTCCCTGCATCTTCTCCCTCCTTCCACTCATACTACCTACTCTCCTCCCAAGACAGCTATGTCACCTATCAGGATTCTGTGAAAAAGAGTTAGGCCTAGGACTCACAGACACAAAAAAGGAAGATAGAGAAGTGACATCAGCTCTTACCATGTGCAGGGCATCATCCTAGATGCTGGGGAAAAAGACACTGATGGCCTACCAGACACTTGCAACCTACTTATTCTACACAACTAAGTCAAAAGTCCTTGATTAACAGAACACAAGGCCCCCACAATTCCACCCCCAACCCTCACTTCCAGCCCCATCTTTCACCCCTTCTGCTACCACAATGCAGCCTAGAACCCAGAACTAACGCCAGGTCCTGGTGCTTTACATGGAGCTGTGATACATCTGAAAATGTGGGACAAAGATGAATTTGAATCCAGCACTACCATTTAGCTATGTGACTTAGGCAAATTTCTTAACTTCTCTGGACCTCAGTTTCCTTATCTGTAAAATGTAGATGATAATAGGATCACACGAAGATTAAATGAGATGACACATGGCAAGTGCCTGATGTGTGAACAACAGAAAATTCCCACTAGATGCCCATTTCTCCCCCACTAGGTTAGATGTGGGTAGAAACAAGGGAGGAAGAAGGAAGCTCCCTGTTAAAAAACTTTTTTCTCCCATATTAATATACCAATAAGAGATTCTGTTGTATCAACAATCTTATTATAAATGCAAGTCACCTCTGTGTGCATTAAGCTTATCAATTCTCACCTTCATATAAACTATTTAAATCAGACCAGTACCTTCCAGAGTTTGAGGTTTCAGTATTGTGATTTCGATGTGGAGGAGCAAGGTTATTTTAAAAACCTTTTTAGGAAGGAAGCAGATGGCAAGGAAAAACTTTGGACATTCAGAACACAGCAACTGGGTGGCTGAAGGTCAGGGTTGGGATAGGGGAAAGGAAGACATAAGAATAAAAGAGAGTAGGACAAGGATCCTGAAAGGGAAGCAGAAGGCCATTACATACACACTTGTCCCACTTTATCATTGTGCCTTTGGCTCTGGTGGCAGCTGGAATGTCATTGACAATCACCCAGCCTGCTGCCTTTGGCATACTGTCAGTGGATTGAGACATCAAGATGCATTTGTCAGGCTGCCTTGTCAGCTTGCCCCAGTTCAGCCAGACTTCTTAGTAGAGGCTCTTTCCGTTCCAATCCAGCACAGGTAGCTCCCACAAAAAAACCCTTCCCTACTGCGATGACAAAGAAAGTATAGAAAGAGAAATGAGGGAAAGGATGGAGAAAGATGACCTGCATCGTACAATACTTCCAAACCAAAGGACTGCAAGAAATTATCCCTCACCATTGCGCACGTTCTCCTTAACAACTTGGATGTATATGGCATTTCATATGTTTTCAAACCATTTGATTTTCGTAACAGTTGTGTGAACAGATTGTAAGCAGAGCAGGTAGGACTATCCCCATTTAAAATAATGAGGAGACCATGGTCTAAAATTGTTGGCCCTTTCTCAAATTCCAGCTGCTTGTTAGGAAACAGGCCACTTTAAGACCAAAATCTCTTGACTCTACATTCCAAGATAATGAGTCAGGACTCAAATTTTACACTAGGCCTTTAAATCACTATCACAGCAACCGGAGTGGGAAGTCTCCACCGTGTGAGGCTGTAGACAGGATGGAAAAGCTGCAAGTTTCAAACCCTGCCTCTGCCAGTGACCATTCATAAGAATTTTAAGACCTTCACCTATGTGGTCCTTGATTTTCTCATCTGTCAAATGAAGTGGGTGTGGACAATCTTCTAACCCTAAAGTATACGTACGCTAAATACTTTCATCTATTTCACAACTGTACCTCTGCACAGTCTCCTTCGCCAATCATATTCAATACCCTATCAAATGTTCTGAGACTCTGCAAGACCTAAAATGACCTTAAAAATAGGCAGCATTGCCGCAAATCCACAATGACGCCCACCTTCAGTGTGAGCCCCATTCGGGGCTCTGTCCTGCAGCCACCACCCACCGCCACCCCTAAAGGGCAAAGTGCCCCTTGGCTACCTTCAGCCCTAGGACCAGGACTGCAGGTACCAGCAGCATGGGTCAAACACAGAGAAGAGACCCTGGCAGTGAGCTCAGGACCTCTAGGGGCAGGGAATTTGGGGTCTCAGATACTACAACAAGGTCTAGAAAAGGGGTGCGCTCTAGGTGGGCACATCCATTTATACCTTCAGGGAGAAAAGTTGCAAGAGGGTCAGAGTGGGGCCTCTAAAGGATAGGCCCAGGGCAGCAGCCCAATAGCTCAGGTCTAAGGGCAGTTTTGCCCATGGTTATTTGTCCTTCTCCACCTCCAAGTATCTGCTCCCAGTTCCGGTTGCTGGCAAAGCCTATTCATTAAGACTTCCTCACCTGTAATACAGATAAAGATAAAGAAGGCACATGTCCTATTTTAATGATTCCCAACCTTGTTTTCATGAGAATTCTTTCATTATCTTGAAAGGAAATGCAGGAATTCTCAAAAATCGTTTTACCACAATTAAAATTAATCTTAACCTAAAAGACAGAATGCTTATTCACAGTCACCAAAAGGTGGAAATGACCCAAATGGTTACCAACACATGAATGGATAAATAAAATGTGGTTTATGAATACAGTGGAATATTATTAAGCTATAAAAAGAATGAAATTCTGATACATGCTACAACGTGGATGAATCTTGAGGACATTATGCTAAGTGAAGTAAGTCAGACACAAAAGGACAAATATTGTATGATTCCACTTATATTAGGTACCTACAATAAGCAAATTCATAGAGATAAAAGTAGAATAGTGGTTACCAGGGGTTAGGAGGAGAGGGAATGGAAAGTTATCGTTCAACGGGCAGAAAGTTTCTGCTTGGAATTATGAAACAGTTCTAGAAATGGAAAACGATGATGGTTGCCTAACAGTGAGAATGTGCTTAATGCTAATGAATTCTGCACTTTAAAAAGTTTTCAAATAAATAAATATTATGTTATGTATATTTTGCCACAATTTTTTTAAAAGATAAAATGCCACTGTGCACTCTCAAGGTTTTCTGGAGGGGAATGATAAAGAAGAAAGAAGAGAGAGCACAAAATCAAATTTCCAAAAACAGTGTCACCTCCAAAAAAACCAGGGACAGAGACCTTCAAGATGGCAGAGGAGTAAGATGTGGAGATCACCTTCCTCCCCACAAATACATCAGAAATACATCTACATGTGGAACAACTCCTACAGAACACTACTGAATGCTGGCAGAAGACCTCAGATTTCCCAAAAGGCAAGAAACTCCCCACGTACCTGGGTAGGGCAAAAGTAAAAAGAAAAAACAGACACAAAAGAATAGGGGACAGGACCTGCACCTCTGGGAGGGAGCTGTGAAGGAGGAAAAGTTTCCACACACTAGGAAACCCTTTCACTGGTGGAGAAGGCGGGTGGGCAAGTGGGGAGCTTCGGAGCCACAGAGGAGAGTGCAGCAACAGGGGCGCAGAGGACAAAATGGAGAGATTCCCACACAGAGGATCGCTGCAGACCAGCACTCACCAGCCCGAGAGGCTTGTCTGCTCACCCACGGCGGGAGCGGGGGCTGGGAGCTGAGGCACGGGCTTCCGAGGTCAGATCCCAGGGAGAAGGCTGGGGTTGGCTGCATGAACACAGCCTGAAGGACGCTAGTGTGCCACAGCTAGCCGGGAGGAAATCCAGGAAAAAGTCTGGAACAGCCTAAGAGGCAAGAGACCATTGTTTCAGGGTGCGCAAGGAGAGGGGATTCAGAGCACCGCTTAAACGAGCTCCAGAGATGGGCACAAGCCACGGCTATCAGCACAGACACCAGAGACGGGCATGAAATGCTAAGGCTGCTGCTGCAGCCACCAAGAAGCCTCTGTGCAAGCACAGGTCACTATCCACACCTCCCCTCCCGGGAGCCTGTGCAGCCCACCACTGCCAGGGTCTAGTGATCCAGGGACAACTTCCCCAGAAGAACACACGGCGCGCCTCAGGCTGGTGCAACATCACACCAGCCTCTGCCACCGAAGGCTTGCCCCGCATTCCGTACCCCTCCCTCCCCCTGGCCTGAGTGAGCCAGAGCCCCCTTAATCAGCTGTGCCTTTAACGCCCTCCTTTCTGGGCGGGGAACAGACACCCTCAGGCGACCTACACGCAGAGGCGGGTCCAAATCCAAAGCTGAACCCAGGGAGCTGTGCGAACAAAGAAGAGAAAGGGAAATTTCTCCCAACAGCCTCAGGAGTAGTGGATTAAATCTCCACAATCAACTTGATGTACCCTGCATCTCTGGAATACCTGAGTAGACAAGGAATCATCCCAAAATTGAGGTGGTGGACTTTGGGAGCAACTGTAGACTTGCGGTTTGCTTTCTGCATCTAATTTGTTTTTGGTTTTATCTTTATCTTAGTTTAGTATTTACAGTTTCTTATCATTGGTAGATTTGTTTATTGATTTGGTTGCTCTCCTCCTTTTTTTTATATATATAGATATATGTATATTTCTCATTTTTCTCTTTTTGTGAGTGTGTATGCGTATGCTTCTTTGTGTGATTTTGTCTGTATTACCTTTGCTTTTACCATTTGTCCTAGGGTTCTGTCTGTCTGGTTTGTTTTTTATTTGTTTGTTTTTAGTCTAGTTTTTAGTGCTGGTACCCATTGGTGGATTTCTTTTTGGTTTGGTTGCTCTCTTCTGTCTTTCTGTCTTTTTTTTCAGTACTTTTTAATTTTTTTATTTTCAATAATATTTTTTATTTTTTATTTTAATTATTTTATTTTATTATTTCTTTCTTTTTTTCTCCTTTTTCTTCTGAGCCGTGTGACTGACAGGGTCTTCATGTCCCGGCCTGGTGTCAGGTCTGTGCCTCTGAGGTGGGAGAGCCAAGTTCAGGACATTGGTCCACGAGAGACCTCCCAGCTCCATGTAATATCAAATGGCGAAAGCTCTCCCAGAGATCTCCATGTCAATGCTAAGACCCAGCTCCACTCAACGACCAGCAAGCTACAGTGCTGAACACCCTATGCCAAACAACTAGCAAGACAGGAACACAACCCCACCCATTAGCAGAGAGGCTGCCTAAAATCATAATAAGGTCACAGACACCCCAAAACACACCACCGGATGCGGTCCTGCACACCAGAAAGACACCATCCAGCCCCATCCACCAGAACACAGGTACCAGTCTCTTCCACCAGGAAGCCTACACAACCCACAAAACCAAGCTAAGCCACTTGGGGCAGACACCAAAAACGATGGGAACTACGAACCTGCAGCCTGCAAAAAGGAGACCCCAAACACAGTAAGTTAAGCAAAATGAGAAGACACAGAAACACACAGGAGATGAAGGAGCAGGGTAAAACCCCACCAGACCAAACAAATGAAGAGGAAATGGGCAGTCTACCTGAAAAAGAATTCAGAGTATGATAGTAAAGATGATCCAAAATCTTGGAAATAGAATGGAGAAAGTACAAGAAATGTTTAACAAGGGCCTAGAAGAACTAAAGAGCAAACAAACAATGACGAACAACACAATAAATGAAATATCAAATTCTCTAGAAGGAATCAACAGCAGAATAACTGAGGCAGAAGAACGGATAAGTGACCTGGAAGACAAAATAGTGGAAATAACTACCGCAGAGCAGAATAAAGAAAAAAGAATGAAAAGAATTGAGAACAGTCTCAGAGACCTCTGGGACAACATTAAATGCACCAACATTCGAATTATAGGGGTCTCAGAAGAAGAGAAAAAGAAAGGGACTGAGAAAATATTCGAAGAGATTATAGTTGAAAACTTCCCTAATATGGGAAAGGAAATAGTTAATCAAGTCCAGGAAGCACAGAGAGTTCCATACAGGATAACTCCAAGGAGAAACACACCAAGACACATATTAATCAAACTATCAAAAATTAAATACAAAGGGAAAATATTAAAAGCAGCAATGGAAAAGCAACAAATAACATACAAGGGAATCCCCATAAGGTTAACAGCTGATCTTTCAGCAGAAAGTCTGTAAGCCAGAAGGGAGTGGCAGGACATATTTAAAGTGATGAAAGGTAAAACCTTACAACCAAGATTACTCCACCCAGCAAGGATCTCATTCAGATTCGACAGAGAAATTAAAACCTTTACAGACAAGCAAGAGCTAAGAGAATTCAGCACCACCAAACCAGGTTTATTTAAAACACATGCTAAAGGAACTTCTCTAGGCAGGAAACACAAGAGAAGGAAAAGACCTACAATAACAAACCCAAAACAATTAAGAAAATGGTAATAGGGACATACATATCAATAACTACCTTAAATGTAAATGGATTAAATGCTCTAACCAGAAGACACAGACTGGCTGAATGGATCCAAAAACAAGACCCATATATATGCTGTCTACAAGAGAACCACTTCAGACCTAGTGACACATACAGACTGAAAGTGAGGGGATGGGAAAAGATATTCCATGCAAATGGAAATCAAAAAAAAGCTGGAGCAGCAATTCTCATATCAGACAAAATAGACTTCAAAATAAAGACTATTACAAGAGACAAAGAAGGACATTACAAAATGATCAAGGGATCAAACCAGGAAGAAGATATAACAATTGTAAATATCTATGCACCCAACATAGGAACACCCCAATACATAAGGCAAATACTAACAGCCATAAAAGGGGAAATCGACAGTAACACAATCACAGTAGGGGACTTTAACACCCCACTTTCACCAATGCACAGATCATCCAAAGTGAAAATAAATAAGGAAACACAAGCTTTCAATGATACATTAAACAAGATGGACTTAATTGATATTTATAGGACATTCCATCCAAAAACAACAGAATACACTTTCATCTCAAGTGCTCATGGAACATTCTCCAGGATAGATCATATCTTGGGTCCCAAATCAAGCCTTGGTAAATTCAAGAAAATTGAAATCATATCAAGTATCTTTTCCAACCACATGCTATGAGACTAGGTATCAACTACAGGAAAAAATCTGTAAAAAATACAAACACACGGAGGCTAAAAAATCCACTACTAAATAACCAAGAGATCACCAAGGAAATCAACAAATACCTAGCAACAAATGACAATGAAAACACGACGACCCAAAACCTATGCGATGCAGCAAAAGCAGTTCTAAGAGGGAAGTTTAAAGCAATACAATCCTACCTTAAGAAACAAGAAACATCTCAAATAAACAACCTAACCTTACACCTAAAGCAATTAGAGAAAGAAGAACAAAAAAACCTCAAAGTTAGCAGAAGGAAAGAAATCATAAAGATCAGATCAGAAATAAATGAAAAAGAAAAGAAAGCAATAGCAAAGATCAAAAAACCTAAAAGGTGGTTCTTTGAGAAGATAAACAAAATGATAAACCATTAGCCAGACTCATCAAGAAAAAAAGGGAGAAGACTCAAATCAACAGAATTAGAAATGGAAAGAAGAGGTAACAACTGACACTGCAGAAATACAAATCAGGAGAGATTACTGTAAGCAACTATATGCCAATAAAATGGACAACCTGGAAGAAATGGACAGATTCTTAGAAATGCACAACCTGCCGAGACTGAACCAGGAAGAAATAGAAAATATAAACAGACCAATCACAAGCACTGAATTTGAAACTGTGATTAAAAGTCTTCCAACAAACAAAACCCCAGGACCAGATGGCTTCACAGGCAAATTCAACATTCAAACATTTAGAGAAGAGCTAACACCTATCCTTCTCAAACTCTTCCAAAATATAGCAGAGGGAGGAACACTCCCAAACTCATTCTATGAGGCCACCATCACCCTGATAACCAAAACCAGACAAAGATGTCACAAAGAAAGAAAACTACAGGCCAATATCACTGATGAACATAGATGCAAAAATCCTCAACAAAATGCTAGCAAACGGAATCCAACAGCACATGAAAAGCATCATACACCATGATCAAGTGGGGTTATTCCCAGGAATGCAAGGATTCTTCAATATACATAAATCAATCAATGTGATATACCATATAAACAAATTGAAGAAGAAAAACCATATGATCATCTCAATAGATGCATAAAAAGCTTTTGACAAAATTCAACACCCATTTATGATAAAAACTCTCCAGAAAGTGGGCATAGAGGGAACCTACCTCAACATAATAAAGGCCATATACAACAAACCCACAGCAAACATCATTCTCAATGGTGAAAAACTGAAACTATTTCCTCTAAGATCAGGAACGAGACAAGGATGTCCACTCTCACCACTATTATTCAACATAGTTTTGGAAGCTTTAGCCATGGCAATCAGAGAGGAAAAAGAAATAAAAGGAATACAAATCAGAAAAGAAGAAGTAAAACTGTCACTGTTTGCTGATGACATGACAGTATACATAGAGAATCCTAAAGATGCCACCAGAAAACTACTAGAGCTAATCAATGAATTTGGTAAAGTTGCAGGATGCAAAATTAATGCACAGAAATCTCTTGCATTCCTATACACTAATGATGAAAAATCTGAAAGAGAAATTAAGGAAACACTCCCATTTACGACTGCAACAAAAAGAATAAAATACCTAGGAATAAACCTACCTAAAGAGACAAAAGACCTGTATGCAGAAAACTATAAGACACTGATGAAAGAAATTAAAGATGATACCAACAGATGAAGAGATATGCCATGTTCTTGGATTGGAAGAATCAATATTGTGAAAATGACTATACTACCCAAAGCAATCTACAGATTCAATGCAATCCCTATCAAATTACCAATGGCATTTTTTACGGAACTAGAACAAAAAATCTTAAAATTTGTATGGAGACAAAAAAGACCCCTAATTGCCAAAGGAGTCTTGAGGGAAAAAAACGAAGCTGGAGGAATCAGACTCCCTGACTTCAGACTATACTACAAAGCTACAGTAATCAAGACAATATAGTACTGGCACAAAAACAGAAACATAGATCAATGGAGCAAGATAGAAAGCCCAGAGATAAACCTACGCACCTATGGTCAACTAATCTATGACAAAGGAGGGAAGGATATACAATGGAGAAAAGACAGTCTCCTCAATAAGTGGTGCTGGAAAAACTGGACAGCTACATGTAAAAGAATGAAATTAGAACACTCCCTAAAACCATACACAAAAATAAACTCAAAATGGATTACAGACCTAAATGTAAGACCAGACACTATAAAACTCTTAGAGGAAAACATAGGAAGAACACTCTTTGACATAAATCACAGCAAGATCTTTTTTGATCCACCTCCTAGAATAATGGAAATAAAAACAAAAATAAACAAATGGGACATAATGAAACTTAAAAGCTTTTGCACAGCAAAGGAAACCATAAACAAGACGAAAAGACAACCCTCAGAAGGGGAGGAAATTTTTGCAAATGAATCAACGGACAAAGGATTAATCTCCAAAATATATAAATAAACAGCTCATGCAGCTCAATAGTAGAAAAACCAAACAACCCATCCAAAAATGGGCAGAAGACCTAAATAGACATTTCTCCAAAGAAGCCATACAGATGGCCAAGAAGCACATGAAAAGCTGCTCAACATCACTAATTATTAGAGAAATGAAATCAAAACTACAATGAGGTATCACCTCACACCAGTTAGCATGGGCATCATCAGAAAATCTACAAACAGCAAATGCTTGAGAGGGTGTGGAGAAAAGGGAACCCTCTTGCACTGTTGGTGGGAATGTAAGTTCATACAGCCACTATGGAGAACAGTATGGAGGTTCCTTAAAAAACTAAAAATAGAACTACCATATGACCCAGCAATCCCACTGCTGGGCATATACCCCGAGAAAACCATAATTCAAAAAGAGTCATGTACCACAGTGTTCACTGCAGCTCTATTTACAATATCCAGGACATGGAAGCAACCTAAGTGTCCATCGACAGATGAATGGATAAAGAAGATGTGGCACATATATACAATGGAATATTACTCAGCCATAAAAAGAAATGAAACTGAGTTGTTTGTAGTGAGGTGGATGGACCTAGAGTCTGTCATACAGAGTGAAGTAAGTCAGAAAGAGAAAAACAAATACCGTATGCTAACACATATATATGGAATCTAAAAAAAAATTTTTTTAAATGGTCATGTAGAACCTAGGGGCAGGACGGGAATAAAGATGCATACCTACTAGAGAATGGACTCGAGGACATGGGGAGGGGGAGGGGTAAGCTGGGACAAAGTGAGAGAGTGGCATGGACATATATACACTACCAAATGTAAAACAGATAGCTAGTGGGAAGCAGCCACATAGCACAGGGAGATCAGCTCGGTGCTCTGTGACCACCTAGAGGGGTAGGATAGGGTGGGTGGGAGGGAGATGCAAGATAGAGGAGATATGGGGATATATGTATATGTATAGCTGATTCACTTTGTTATAAAGCAGAAACTAACACACCATTGTAAAACAATCATACTCTAATAAAGATGTTAAAAAAAAAAAAAGTGTTTGCTCTTGGGAATTCACTTTTAACGTGCAATTTCCATCAAGCCTGGCTCTCATGAAATTCCTTCAGCAAGGATACTGTTTTTATTGGCTGCATCAACACCTAACCTGGCACTGGCAAGAATGAACCTGAATATCACACACCAGAATGCTTTAGCATTCAGGAAGCTTTATTAGCAACATGTGTTTTCTCTGCAGTTCATAAATACTGGTTGTTCCAAGGACCATAATTTGAGGAGCAAGCTTCCAACGAACTAGAAATGCATGTGAAGGAAGTTAGAAGAAATCATTAGTCTTCATAATTGCCCTGTTAACAAAGAACAGGCATTCCATGGAAAATAATCACTCCTATTTATTGAGCATTTATGATCAGTCATATAACTGTGCTAAGTGCTTCACTTAGCTAATTAAGTTAAATCTTCACTATACCCTGCAAGGTAGGTATTAGTCCCATATTACAGATGAAGAAATGTCATCTCAGAGAGGTTAAGTCATTGGCCCAAGGTCACGTAGCTAATGAGGAGTAGAAGTAGGATTTGAACCCAGACCAACCAGTAACAAAAACAGCACATCCAATGTGTATGCAACAGAGATCCAACAAGTGATTTCATTCTGAGACTCAGGGCAAAGTTCTCTTTGCAGAAGTAGAAGGGTTGTCCCTACTGGTAGCCATGAAAAGCTACAGTTGAATACCTGATCAGACTGTGATCAATTCCCAAGATGAGAGGGAGAGACATGCTGAGCGCCTGGACCCCTTTCCACAAGAGCAAATTGACAGACAAGTTGAATTTGGGTCCATGGTGCTGGAACCTTTCCCCATGAATTATCTTTGGGTGCTTAATGTTGATGACTGAGAACAATTATACCACTCAGAGCAGATGGGAGCCTATGGTGCCAGCCAAAATGAATCAATGTGTCATAGCAGCAAAATTCTTGAATAAGAGTTAGAAATGTTGCCAAACAATGATTATGATACTACCACTGGGGTGAGGCCAGCAGTTACATCTTTCAGCGAGTAATTTATGGCACTTTCTTTTACCCTTATCCAGCTGTCACTGTTATGGCTCCAATTTGCAGATGGAGAAATGGAAGTACAAAGTAGTTTGCCCCAATTTACAGAGCAAGTCACTGGCAGAACTTGTGGGGCTTTGAGAGAGCCTAATGGATTCCCTTTTCCTGTCTGGATCTTGAACCAATTAAGAAATAAAACAAATAAAATGGCGGCGGCAGAGATGGAGCACAAGATACTATCTTTATTACAAATAAAGTTAGGTTGGAAGACAAATGGCTAACTTCCTCACAATCAACTCAAGCATAGACAACCTGAGGTGAAGTAAAACTGGTCAAGTCACTGTACCCCACTCACTGGCTTGGACAGAGGGGGAAGGAGAAATCCCCTGCTCTCAAGACCTTGGTAAGACAGATAAAAACAGGGACCAAACAGCCCACCAGGTAACTCACTTCATCCACCTGGGGAGTCAGTCTCCCCTCTGATTTTTCTCGTCTGGGTCTTCAGGTCCAACCATATTGTTCTAAGTGGGAGAGGGGCTTCCCTTGAACGAAATAGATGTTATTGTTATTAATCATCCTGGGAAGAGGTTGATTAGGACAGGAAATTAGGATTCACAGAGACAAGCCCTACATTGAGATGAGGACAAAAATCCCTTCTTTCCAGGGCTGGACGTGGTATTGGAGCAAAAGGTCCTGTCTCCAGGGAAGACACAAAAGAAAGTGTCCATGCTGCCACCTTGGCTCACTCCTCGGACTTGTTTCCAGGCCACTCTTTGTCGATGCTGCCTGACCCCACACAGGCATAGGCCCACCTCAGCACCCAGGAAGGAAGAGTAAACAAAAATCTCACTGAGGCCTGGGCAGCACTAAAGGCCGTTACAGCACTGAGCGGATACCATCAGCCTGAACGTCACATTTGGATGCCCCAGGTCCACAGGCCACGCCTCACCAGCTCTGGGCCATCATCCTCTCTCACCCAGTCTCTAATCTGCAGCCTGCTGCCAAGTCTTCTAGCAATAACTCACGTCCCAAATCTCCTTCTTCAGGGTCCTTTCAAAGGAAAAACCACTTTATGCTCCCAATCAAAATATTCTGCTATTCCACCCAACTGAAGATGACATTCATTTTCACAGTTTACTTTAGGCATTTACTTCAAACAGAAGCAGTTTAGCTTCTGGCTGCATTAAACCTTTCCACTCCAAAATAGGCTCTTGCCTTTATCTTTACATAACCAGAAGGCCTATTCAAGTGTTGCTTTTGTCATTAAAGGAGAAATCTACCCTCAAAAGTCAAGTCAGGCACCATGTAAATAAGCCAAAGTAAAAATAAATCTAATGCCTATTTTAGAGGAATAAAAGCAGGTATGTTAGGCCTGTTGCCTTGTAACCCAAGCGATGGCTCAGGAAGAAACAAAAAGTGAAACACATAATCACAGTACAACAAAGTAATCATTTTGTAGTAACAAGATGGATCTCCAAGTCCTAACCTGCTCTCCAACTACGCTGCCTAAGACATGTAATATTAAAAAACCCTGTATGTCTGGGAAAAAAAAAAAGTCAAGTCAGGGACTTACCTGGTGGCGCAATGGTTAAGAGTCTGCCTGCCAATGCAGCGAACACAGTCCGAGCCCTGGTCCAGGAAGATACTCCACATGCAGCGGAGCAACTAAGCCCGTGCGCCACAGCTACTGAGCCTGTGATCTAGAGCCCGCGAGCCACAACTACTGAAGCCCACACGCCTAGAGCCCATGCTCCGCAACAAGAGAAGCCACCGCAATGAGAAGCCCGCGCACCGCAACGAAGAGTAGCCTGCACTCGCCACAACCAGAGAAAGCCCGCGTGCAGCAACAAAGACCCAACACAGCCAGAAAGAAAGAAATAAAATAAATAAATTTATTTTTAAAAAAAAGTCAAGTCAGACTTCCATCTCTAGGAAAACAGAGAAAATGCTGGCAATTTTTAAGTAGCTATTACTTCATCCCAGACACTGTTTCTAGCCCTCAGGATTTCAAAAATATGGGGGATTCCATCTAGTCCTATTACAAAAGTTCTAGTCCTGTCTCAAAGTAGAGTACAGCCCGAGATAAACATTGTCCTTCTGACCTTAACAGAATCTTCATATTTTCAGAGCTCTGTCTTTCAACATCTTTTTCTGCCCCAATACACCCAAGGAAGATAATAAACTCTGTCGGTAACAGCACTTCACAGACTCCAGCAAGGATTCTTTTTTTGGGGGTGGAGTACACAGGCCTTACAGAGACATAGCAGAATATTTGAGAAGAAATTTTGCAGTTTGGAAGGTGATTATAATACCTCTCCAGTCTCAATCCCCATATTCCCTGAAAATAAGAATAAATTCTTCGGAGGCTCTAACTTGTCTACTTTCTTTCACCTCAGCCATTATATAATTCAGTTGGATGTGCTTATTACAAACCTCACCACTCCCTCAAAAGCCCTAGTCCTTGGGTCACATTAATGACTGCTTTCATCTTTCCTTATTCTCTGCCCAAGCTGTTAATAGCTCAAGGTTCAGGAGGAGCCCTATAGAGAAGCCTAAAGCTCACCTCATTAGAATCAAAGTTTACATCTGTAAGGAGGAGAAACGCTGCCTCAAAACACAATGACCTGATTCCTTCCAAATTCTCTTTAGCCTTACGGGTGTCCTAAAAAATAGTGTGCATTTGTTAAGAGTCTGGAAGAGTGCTGCCCTATAAGTTTAAAGCCTTTCTGTGGTTTTTCACCCTTGGTTTTCAGTTGTTTCAGGACTACTCCTTCTTTAAGCAAGACCAATATATGGAAATTACATGACATAAAAGAAAAATGAATGCATATTCACTTTGTAAAATCATTTACCCATAAAGTTTCTTTACTAGCAAGTTTGAAAATGACTCAATTTATTTGAAATTTTGATTTACACACACATGGGGGGAGTAACCTTATAATGTAAAGTTAGGTATACCTACACCCATAAAAAAAATTCTTCCTCAAAAATTCACCAACCCATCTCTATATATGCTTTATGTTTATTCATTATAGTCATGTATATCCCCAAGGATACAGAATATGAATAACTGCACAAACATATCATTGCTAGCTGCTATTTTGGGTACTCGCTGCAAGAAAACCTCAGGTTTCCACATCACATCAGAAAAGACTGAGCTGAAATGTCAGTCTTCATAATAAATGCTTCGAAGTGTCTGAATAGGTGAGTTAGCAGTTAGGTATCTCAGGTGCCAAAAGGCTCTGCCCTAAAATATACTTACTCCTAGAGAAAACAGCTATGTTGAGTCAGAGGCAGGAAGATAAGAAAAACTCTTTAAGACTTCAAATTAAGTTAGTCTCTCGTTTTGCAACTGTGTTCACTTCTGACAGCCTGATAGACAAATATTTCGGAGGAAACTGTATATAAAGAAATAAATTGCCATTTGGAACTTTCATGCCCAGCACCCTTGAGAAAAAAAAAGAACCCTATCCTTATTCTGCACACAGCGCTTCCTGCTGCTTTGTTCTTTATTTAGTTCTCCTTAAAGTTCAGCAGCATATTTATTCTTTCTCAAATTCTCCAAAATTCTAAACCATTCCATACGTGACAGAATTCTGAATAAATCCTCAAGTTCTCAAAATATAACGTACTGAGTCACAACTGAAAACAGCAGCTGGTGGCTTTGTCAGGTACCCCTTCTCCTCTGGCCCAGCTTGGTGCCCTTGGCCAGCACATCTCTCCTTCCCCACTGACCACAGCAGCCTGCTGCCTGCCAGTCTCCTCACTTAGATCTCTTGTTTCTCTCCTCATTGCATGCATATTAGTCTCATCACCCTCTCCTCCTTCCTCAGATTCATCTACTCAATTTCTTCCACGCATGCTGTTTCAACTCCCACTCCTTTCCACATAACGTTCCCTCCCCTGCAGTCCTTGCCCAAGTCTTTCCTTCTTCACCTAGATGAATCCTCCCTGACCTTCCACTGTTGGGTCAAGCATCACCTCCTTCAGAAAGGGTCCTCACCTACCTCCTCCCACCCTCAGCTAGGCCACAAGTTCCTCCTCTGTGCTGGGAATTGTGTGCTTGAAACTGTCAAAATATTTATCTTGCTGTTCTGGTTATGTGTCATTTTACCTCCATTTATTCCCTTGGATGCTGAGGTAGTGAACTGAGGTCATGGTAGTTTCTATACATCTGTAGCCCACTCACAGGTGGGTACTCAATAAATGACTGCTGAATAAATGAAGATTCTGAAGGGAAGGAAAGAAGAACAATAGGAATAAAGAAAGAGAGAGGGAATGCATTCAAATGCAAAAGGATAGACTGCATTTAAGTCTTTAAGACGCAGAAGAAAATTCTGAATGAGACCTGAGAAACATTATACCAACACCAAGGGGTAAGACCTGCGGTGACCCTCCCTCATCCACTCCTCTGGTTTTGACACAATGACGTAGAAACCTACCTACCAATTGTAGCCTTTTCAAATTATGCATATTGTAGAATTACTGAACACAACAAAAGATAATCCAATATGAAATTACCTAGCTTATCTACACTAAGCCTTCCTATTAATACACATACCACACTTCCCTGGGATAGGAATAAAAGGGCACAGCAGCGGCCTTTAGGCGGATCTGTGATAGTGCACGATCACCCTGTAGGTAGGAATGTGCTCCATCACTCACCTGCTACTGGGGATTGGATCCGATAGGATAGGAGGGCCTCACTGGAGCAATGCCAAGAACATTTCTCAGAGGCTCAATCTCCAGGCTCAGGCAAGGAGAAGGAGACCATGCAACCTGCAATGGGGGCAAGGATCATATGGCTATGAAAGCTTGAGAGTCAATGTAATATACCATATTAACAGAATAGAAACAGACTCTTATATCTTCTTAACAGATGCAGGAAAAGCATTTGACAATATCCAATATCACTTCTATGACTAAAAACACTTAGCAAACTAATAGTAAGGAACTTAACCTGATAAATAGTATCTATAAATAACTCATAGCTAACATCATACTTAAGTGTATGTCAATGTCAAGCTCTGCTTCTATGACACAAGTTCCCTGTGCTTGAACCCTTAAAGCTTACAGTTAGCACATTTTTTCCTTGATGTCCTAAGAGAAAAAGGAAAATTATAAAAAATTACAGGTCAACAGGTTGATGGTCCCATAACAAACAACACAGTTCAAAGGAGATGGAATCAGTACTGATGCAACACATAGCCATACAGTAGAATAAAAAGCAAGGAGACAGATTTCCCAAGATTCATACAAGCTTATTAGTTTCATTTCTGCAGTTGTGCCTCATATGTCAAAGGTCTTCAGGAGGGAGAACTGGTCACCTGGGGGCATAACATCCTCACTTCTCAAATAATCAAATACTTGCATTTACTATGGCAGGAAAGTACACCACGTACTGGGAATCCCTCTCCCCCAAAGCTACCTGGTCGTGGGACATGGAGAGGCCATGGGGAGCACCAAGTCAAGGCATAAATACAGCACATCTTCCTAAAGGTCAATTTTACTGAGAGATTTGAATGGGAAAATGATGTGAAAAAATGAAAAGTAACTTAAAACATAATTTGGTATAAAAACAATTTAGATATATTATAATGTCTAATGCAGAGTGTCCATGAATTATAAAGATTAAATGAAAAAAAAAAAAAAAAAAGTGTGAGCTTGCTGCAGGCAAGTTTAGCTCTGACTCCAGCCCCCATTTTCCCCAACCCCATCCAGGCCAGTAAGCACTCCCTTTTGCCTTGGGGTATTTTACCTTGGAAAAGTTTAAGAAGCACTGAATCCCTATAGATTTTCAGAAATATTGAATGAGGGCTGCAACCAAAAGGAATGTTTGTGTATACATATGGCAAATTCATCTAAATGGGATATAGATCTCTCATTCTAGAGTCTGTTCTCCTTTTTTTCTGTTGTACCATTGTACCTGCCCCAACCCCTGCAAAAAAGAAACCAACATACATATATTTCTGTTGCCCCCAAGCATTCTCAGTCAGCAAAGCTTTGATGCACTGATGATAATGTGCATTACACGTGGACATATCCATCTATCCCCACATCTAACAATCACCGGGCTGGACACTTCTGAGGATACAAAATGAGTGTGATGTTATCCCTACCCTGGAGAAATTCACAGGTAGGTGAGGGATCCAGATATCAATTTTTAGATGACTTTATAATGTGATAGATCCATTAACGAAGCTACAAAGTGCTGCAGAAATAGAGAGGGTGAAGGGATTTCCTGATCCTCATGGGAAGAATAGTCAGGAAAGACTTGTCAGATAAAGCAGCATTCAGGGCTCCACACTTAGTGTCTCTGCAGCAGCAAAGTGAGCCTCCAGCTGGGTGGAATCCAGATGTGCTCTGAAAACGCCTCTGCCCAGCTGGCTTCTTCCTTACGCTTCTCCCTCGCCCCAGGCCTAAGTGCCTCCATTGTCTGCACTTCACTCAACAGCCCAAAGACACTATACTACTTTTAAAATTATATTATCATTGCACCATTTGTTGAATATCTGTTCTATGAAAGGCTGCCCTTGCACAGCTTTTACTCCAACACTTAATATTCCCCACAACGTATTTTATTATTCCTACTTGACTCACGAGGAGACTGAGCCTCAATGAGTTTCAAACCTAGATCAGTCTACACTCTCCACTGTACCCACTGTCTCTCTTGGTTATAAAGCTGCCTTTGCCTGAAGGTATTTGACAAGTCTATGTTTATGAATGAAATACCAATATCTAGCCTGTTTAGTAAAAAAGATTCAGGAAGGAGAGGGTCATTTTTGATGATGAGATTATGGATTTTTAAAAAATTCTTTCTGTTTTTATATGGATCTAGAGACTATCACACTAAGTGAAGTAAGTCAGACAAAGACAAATATCGTATGATATTGCTTATATGTGAAATCTAAAAATATGATACAAATGAACTTATTTACAAAACAGAAACAGACTCACAGACATAGAAAACAAACTTATGGTTACCAAAGGGGAAAGGAGGGAGATAAATTAGGAGTCTGGGTTTAAAATATACACACTATTGTATATAGAATAGATAACCAACAAGGACCTACTTTATAGCACGGGGAACAATACTCAATATGTTGTAATAACTTATAATGGAAAAGAATCTAAAAAAGAATATATATAGTTATATATATAGTTTCATCTATATACGTAAAACTATATATAGTTATATATATAGTTTCATCTATATAGATAAAACTACATAGTTATATATATATATAGCTATATATATATATGTCACTTTGTGTACACCTGTAACTAACACAACATTGTAAATTACTATATTTCAATAAAAATTTTAACAAATTTATTTTGCCTTAGCCTGAGTATATATTATTTATAAAATGGAAATTATGCATTATTTATTTATTTATTTCTACTGAAAGAAGCAGTGTCATGCTTAGGAAGATAATAGAGAAACCCAAATTAGAAGATGTGGGGGGAGGGGACACAGAAAAAGAGAAAGAAAACAAGCAGCCAGAGAGACCTGACATGAGGCAGCTTAGAGGAAAAGGTCACATAGCCCAATCTCAATGTCCTTTGAAATTTTTAAAGCCCAGAAACAGTGTTCATAAAATACTGATCTAAAAACCAGGAGGCTTCAGACTGCAAAGTGAGCCTGAGAAATGTCAGGGAAGCAAGGCTCTTGAACCTGATGTGCAACAGCTCAACCAAGCAACCCCTGGTGAACCCCTGGTGTGCACTATGCCCAGCGGTGCTCAAGAGGGAGGCCAGCATGGGCTTTCTGCTCCGTAATCAGATGTGGAGAAAGAGTTTTCACTCGTGTCAGCACCGTCAGCTCCTCTGAGCTTGGATGCAAAGCTGAAGCTGGCAACGTGATGTCCCGTCCCACCCCGCGCTAGGCCCAGGGGGAAAAGAGTACTGCCTGTGGAGGTAGTATCCGGGCCTAGGCTAACGTGGGATGCCAGGAGTCCACGAGCGAGGGGGAGAAACATAAAAACACCCTCCCCTTGTCTAATTCCTCACTTCTGTCGGGTGCCCTGAGAGCGATGAGGGGCAGCACGTCCACTGCCACTGTGTCAAGGAACATTTCTAAGGGTGGGCTTGTCAAGAGGCTGAGGCAGAGCTTTGTGCCAGAGCCTGCCTCATCCTGACCCAGGTGGCTGCAAGAAGGCATCTCAAGATAAAGACTCATCAACAAGAAAGCTAAATTTGACATTTTCAACTCCACTTTGATTTCCCCTCTACTTCTGTGAGGTCCTTTTCAAAATCCATGTGAGTTCATTAAGGCTTGCTTAGACCTATTAGAAGGGGAAAAATCAGTAACCCCGTTCCTTTTTTTTGTAGCTGTCACATCAAAGGACTGGTGGATTCAGTCATAGTTGCCATTTGCCAGGAGCTAGTTATCACAAAGGGAAAGGATTTTATTTAAGGTGAAAATAATAAAAGCCAGAAAATTGACCAATTTGTTTCTTGGAAGCAGCAAATGCCAGGGACTAGATGCAGATAAGATTATCTGAACTAAGAGTGCAGCAGGGATAGCCTGTCTCCTGGTCCATTTCTCATATTCTAACTACTGATAAAGAACTGCCAATTAAAGAGAACCTCAACCCTGTATTTGTGAAAAGGGAGAGTCAGTAATCAGACTGAAAAGCTCAGATGAGTGGTATCAGCAACATTCCAGAAGCAAGTTGACAGAAAAAGATATACACACACACACATATACATTATTAGGGGGTAGTCCTGCTGGTAAAAACAGGTGCAAAGCTCTGAGGTATAATTAATCCCTGCTCCTGTAACCTCAGCAAAACCAAGACTGTTATCCATCCACACCCTGAAGAGCCTGTCAAAATGAGTCAGGAAAAAAAAACAAAAAACTAAAAACAAGATCCAGTCCTCCTGGTCAGGTGTTCTGATGTGGATGGAGAAGACAGACATGCCACAGAGGCAGAGTTCTTCTGACACTGAAAGGAGGTCCTCTGCGGGTTGCAGCTTCTGATCTCCGCTCTGGTGGCAGCTACAGAGAAATGTTTGCATGTTTCTAGTAACAGAGGATGAACTACATTCTTCTCAACAGTCATGGCCCTGGGAAAATGAGCCTGTGATATCAGACCGCCCATGAACTGGAGCTAATAGGGACCATGCATGTGCTGCCACTCTGCCCAAGGGTCCCACGTATGGCCTACATCTCTCTCCTGACACTTACTGTGACTCTCCCTGTACTAATGAGTGCTTCTCAGGAAACAGTTGTATTTTCTTCTCTCTTTCTGTACACTTCTATCTAGCTCACTTTCCCACCTCTCATAGAGAATGCACTGCAAGAAGGAGATAGTATAAGAAAACCTCTCTGTAATCCAGCATTTCCCCTAAGAAGCAGTTATCTTAGAACACAGGTAGGGCTATCTTTGCTCACAACATAGTGGGTGTTGCCAATGTATATAGCTGTGTTAACTCAAACTGGCCTACCATGGAGTCCAAAATTCTGCTCTGAATGATTAATTTCTAGAATACCGCATACTCAAACGTACCCTTATAAAATTCAACAAACAGAGAATACCTCAAGCATCATTAGTGTGCAGCAATTGATTTACTCAGCTATGTTGCATGACTACATGGGGATCTGGCAGAGAGAAGAACAAGGAAACTCTTAGAACTTTTACTGCAATCCAGTAAATCCCAGATCCAGCCCAGCCCCTACCAACTGGTCTTCCCTGGTATTCAGAGGTCCGTGAGATAAAGCTGAAAGTATCTCCATATGCAACACAAACTTTAAAAAAAATTATCTTTAAATACAATACTAGCACTTCCCTGGTGCCACAGTGGTTAAGAATCTACCTGCCAATGCAGGGGACACGGGTTCAAGCCCTGGTCCAGGAAGATCCCACATGCCGCAGAACAACTAAGCCCGTGTGCCGCAGCTACTGAGTCTGCGCTCTAGAGTCTGCAAGCCACAACTGCTGAGCCCGTATGCCACAACTACTGAGCGCCTAGAGCCCATGCTCCACAACAAGAGAAGCCACCGCAATGAGGAGCCCACACACTGCAACGAAGAGTAGCCCCTGCTCGCCGCAACTAGAGAAAGACTGCGCACAGCAACGAAGACCCAACGCAGCCAAAAATTAATTAATTAATTAATTAATTTTTAAAAATACAATACTAAACTTTCTTCAGCTTTGCATGCTCATTGTTGTACATTATTGGCCTTTAGCTCTAAGCCATTTCCCATAGAAAACAACCAGTGCCCTTCCTGGAAAACTCCATTCTCTTTCCAGCCACTCCCTAACAATTTTTTTTTCTTTATCTTTTTAAATTGAAATATAGTTGATTTATAATATTGTGTTAGTTTCAGGTGTACAACAAAGTGATTTAGTATTTTTGCAGATTTTACTCCATTATAGGTTATTACAAGATAATGGGTATAATACCCTGTGCTACCTAACGAGTATATATATATATTTTTTTTAATAAATTTATTTATTTATTTTTGGTTGCATTGGGTCTTCGTTGCTGCGCAGGCTTTCTCTAGTTGTGGTGAGCGGAGGCCACTCCTCCCTCTGTCGCGCGGGGCTCCCCACCGCGACGGCCCCTCCTGCCGCAGAGCCTGGGCTCCAGGCGTGCGGGCTGCAGCAGCTGTGGCACGCAGGCTCAGTAGTTGCGGCTCGCGGGCTCTAGAGCGCAGGCTCAGTAGTTGCTGCGCACGGGCTCTGTGGCATGTGGGATCTTCCCTGACCCGTGTCCCCTGCACTGGCAGGCAGATTCCCAACTATTGCACCACCAGAGAAGTCCCTAACGAGTATATTTTCTCTTTCTCTCTTCCCGTCTTTTCTCCCACCCTGTGCCCCTCCTTCCTTCTACACCCATCCCCCAAGCTTCCTCTCCTATATTTGACAGAAGGGGGATGAGTTACATTATCAAACATACCACATGAAGCTTCATCCCAAATGGATTTCCAGTGAGTTAAATGAAACCTGGAGTTCACATTTGTGTTTCCATTGAGCTGATTAAAGCCCAGATTTTAACAATTTGGAGACACGGCAGATAGTAAGACTATAGGAATTTACTGAATGCTTAAGTATTGCATCTAACCCTGCTGGTAAGGAGATACAGTAGAAAGAGCATGAACTTTGGAGGCTGCTGGACTTGGAAGTCAAAAACAACTAGATTTGGGACTTCCCTGGTGGCGCAGTGGTTGAGAATCCACCTGCCAGTGCAGGGGACATGGGTTCGAGCACTGGACTGGGAGGATCCCACATGCCTTGGGGCAACTGGGCCCATGTGCCGCAACTGCTGAGCCTGCACTCTGGAGCCCGCGAGCCACAACTACTGAGCCCACATGCCACAACTACTGAAGCCTGTGCGCCTAGAGCCTGTACCCCGCAAGAGAAGCCACCACAATGAGAAGCCCACACACCGCAACAAAGAGTAGCCCCCGCTCGCCGCAACTAGAGAAAGCCCACGTGCAGCAACGAAGACCCAATGCAGCCAAAAAGTAAATTAATTAATTAAAATTAAAATTAAAAAAAAAGTCCATCAACAGATGAATGGATAAAGAAGATGTGGCATATATATACAATGGAATACTACTCGGCCATAAAAAAAGCATAAAATAATGCCATTTGCAGCAACATGGATGGACCTAGAGATTATCATACTAAGTTAACTAAGTCAGAAAGAGAATGATAAATATATGATATCACTTACATGTGGAATCTAAAGTATGGCATAAATGAACTTATCCACAAAACAGAAACAGACTCACAGACATAGAAAATAGACTTGTGGTTGCCAAGGGGGAAAGGGGTGGGAAAGGGATGGATTGGGAGTTTGGGATTAGCAGATGCAAAGTACTATATAAAGAATGGATAAACAGCAAGGTCCTACTGTATAGCACAGGGAAGTATACTCAATATCCTGTGATAAACCATAATGGAAAAAAATATGAAAAAGAATATATATATTATATATATTCTTTTATATATGTAATTTATATATATAACTGAATCACTATGCTGTACACCATAAACTAACACAACATTGTAAATCACCTATATTTGAATGAAATAATTTTTTAAAAATTACTTCAGGGAAGCAATTGCCCTCTGTTTACCCTCCCCTACATATGTTGCCAGGTCTCTGATTAAGCACTCAGATTCCTACTGGAAGCAATCTGTACTCATCTTTTTTGGTGAAAAGACAGAAACAGAAACCACACTGAAACTCTTTCAGAGGGTCCTTGAACTTAAAAAAATACCTAATTCCACTTACATCAGAGGTGCTCCTTGGGAGTTTGTAAATGCTTACATTCAAGAAGTCTAGTATATTTTTAAAAAGAAAGAAAGAAAAAAACACCTCAACACCAAAATCACATAATTTCTAAATTTTTAAAAAGACTGAAGCTGATATGGTGCTGCTATTGACATACACTGTATTTTCTATTTTGAATTCTGCTAATGTGTAATTGCAGTCAAAAACGATGTACCCACAGAACCGTCAAAGAACAGAAAGACCAGTTGAAAACCTACTATTTAGAATGGTTCATGTTGCTAGTTCAGGTTTCCTCTCTGTGTTTTTCCCAGATAACCTTAATCTCAATTGGGCATTCTAATAGAGTTAGGTTGGTAATAAAAATTAAAAGGACTTCTCTCCTCCCCCCTGCTGTTTTCTATTAGCAGCGCTTTGCATTGTATTATTTTCCAATGTTTACTTAAAATATCTCATAAATATTAGAGAACTAGGCTAGCAAGAATGGTGACCACAAAATAATGAACAGTTGAACATTAGACATTTGAACAGAAAAAGTTCATACAAGCCATACTCATGTGCATAAAGGCAATCCAGGCCCCCCTTCAATGCAGTACACTGCGTGAAATCACATGGGAAAGAAGCAGATTTATTTGCTTTTGCACTGAATCCTACAGTTACTCCCTTTTTGCTGGTAGATGGTGACTCTGAAGTTGTAACTGGAAACCATGAAGTCAGTGACAGAAAATTACAAATCAGAAGGCAAAGTACATACCAATATGCAAAACTACCCATTTCTGATCACCCATCACCTGGCAGACCCAAGGCCAGAAGCCTCCACTGTCTCATGCAATTCTCAAAATAATATTATCTCCATTTTACAGGTAAGAAAACTAAGAGATTTTTTTTAACATCTTTATTGGAGCATAATTGCTTTACAATGGTGTGTTAGTTTCTGCTTTATAACAAAGTGAATCAGTTATACATATACATATGTCCCCATATCTCTTCCCTCTTGCATCTCCCTCCCTCCCACCCTCCCTATCCCACCCCTCTAGGTGGTCACAAAGCACGGAACTGATCTCCCTGTGCTATGCGGCTGCTTCCCACTAGCTATCTATTTTACATTTAAAACTAAGAGATTTTAAGCGACTTCTCCAAGGTCACTCAATTGGTAGGTGATAAACACCCAGTTCTGATAGATTCCTAAACTCCTGTTTGTTTCTCTACACTGTGAACAGAGAACACAGGTACCATCATAGTCATTGAGGGATAAAAAGACACCCTATGCTATGGACTAAATTGTTTCCCCCCAAAATTCATATGTTGACCTCCCAATCCCAGTGTAACTGTATTTGCAGATAGGGTCTTTACAGAGGTAATTAAGGATAAATGAGGTCATAAGGGTGGGGCCCTGATTCAATAGGATTAGTGTCCTTATAAGAAGAGACACCAAAGAGTCCCCGCTGCCCTCTCCAAGGGTACACAAAAAATAAGTCATGTGAGCACACCTCAAGAAGGCAACCATCTACAAGCCAGGAAGTGGACTTTAACCAGAAACTCCATTGGCCAGAACCTTCATCATGAACTGCTAGCCTCTAGAATTATGAGAAAATAAATTTGTTTAAGCCACCCAGTCTTTGGTATCTTGTTATGGCACTCTGATCAGATTAAGACACCTACATATCCTGTGAACCTACTCACCCTTCTCTAATCCTCCTAACATTTCATCTCTCATCTGTTGCGCTGTCCTTGGTCCATCCTCTATCCTACCACCAATGTGATCTTTCCAAAATGTAAAACTGATCCTCACTCTCCATGAAACATTTCCATTGGCTTCTGAACTGTTAATAAGAAATCCACTCTCATACAGTTTTCAATGTCATTGGGAGAAATCAAAACAGACATAAAACTGGAGCATAAACTCCAAACTCCTGAGCTAATGTGGCTCCTCACAAAGCCCCAGTCTGTTTTTCTATTTTTATCTCTGATCATTCTTACCACACTCCAACACATTCCCTAACCAAATATATCCTGAATATGTGTTTATACCATATTCTCTCCTCCAAGAAATGTAATTTCTCCTCACTTCATATTCTCCCCATCCATCTGGACAATTCCTATGCTCTCTTCAAGACCCACTTTACTTCTTCCTCGAAACCTTCTCTGGCAGAACCTTCCCTCCTTCTGGGATTTCTTAATGTATGATACTTGCCAGATGATAAGTATTTATAATGTCTGGTTCCCTAGTAGGCCCTGGCATTTAGCCCTGTGCTTGACACACAGAGAGTCCTAATAGATGTCTGTGGAATGAATGAAAAAATATGTTTTCTAAGAGGATTAAAAGGACTATATCAGTGGTTTCCAAACATTGCTGCATATTAGTGCAGTGATTTCCAAACTTTCTCCAAGCACAGAACTCTCCCTAAATCTCCATGTGTTCACCAATCCAGAAGCTCTCCAAACCCCCATTCTTTGGACTTTTTATGGAGGCTTCATTAAATAGGCATTATTGGTTAGATCATTGGCCACTGGTGATAAAATTCAATCTCCAGCCTCTCCCGCCTCTCCAGAGGTCAAGAGATGGGACTGAAAGTTCCAACTCTCTAATCGCATTGTTGGTTCCACTGGTAACCAGTTCTCATCCTTAGGTGTAGTCCAGAAGTCACCTCATTAACATATCAAAATATATCTTTTGTCACTCTCATCACTTGGGAAATTCCAAAGGTTTTAGGAGCTCTGTGCCAGAAATGGATGAAGACCAAATATTTGTTTCTTATTATATTGGGTTGGCCAAAAAGTGCCTTTGATTTTTAAGTAAAAGACACATTTTTCATTTTCACCAAGAACTTTATTGAACAACATATTTACCCTTTTGTTCCACTACCTTCTGCCATTTTTCAGGCAACTTCATAATTCCGTCTTCCCCAAACTTATCTTTTTGAGCAAAGAACTGTTCCAGGTGCCTTTTACAGTCTTCCAGGAAATGGAATTTTTTTCCATTAAGAGTATTTTATAAAGACCGAAATAAATGGAAATCTGAAGGTGCAATGTCTAGTGAATACAGCGGATGAATCAGAACCTCCCAGGCAATCTGAAGCTGTAACAGTTTTTGCCTGGTCATCAAAGAAACATGCAGTCTTGTGGTGTTCTGATGGAAGATTATGCATTTTCTGATGACTAATTCTGGATGCTTCTCATCGATTGATGCTTTCAGTTGGTCTAATTGGGAGCAGTACTTGTTGGAATTAATTGTTTGGTCTTCTGGAAGGAGCTCATAATAGAGGACTCCCTTCCAATCCCACGATATACACAACATCACCTTCTTTGGATGAAGACCAGCCTTCGTTTCACTTGCCCCACTCTCTCTTCCATTCCACATTATTGTACAGTACCCACTTTTCATCACCCATCACAATTTGTTTTAAAAACAAAACATTTTTGTTATGTTTAAGTAGAGCATCGCATGCAGAAATACGCTCAAGAAGGTTTTTTTACGCTTATCTTATGTGGAACCCAAACATCAAAGCGATTCACATAACCGGGCTGGTGCAAATGATTTTCAGTGCTTGATTTGGATATTTTAAGTATGTCAGCTACCTCCCGTGTGGTATAACATTGATTGTTCTCAATTAATGTCTCAATTTGATCGCTATCAACTGCAACTGGTCTACCCAACTGTGGAGCACTGTCCAGCGAGAAATCTCCAGTACGATACTTCACAAACCACTTTTGACACATTTGATCAGTCACAGCACCTTCGCCATACACTGCACAAATCTTTTTTTTTTTGCGTTTTGGTTGCGTTTTTACCTTTCTTGAAATAATAATGCATAATATGCCAAAAATGTTGCTCTTTTTCTTCCATCTTCAATATTAAAATGGCTACCACCAATTTTGATAAGTCCTTTTTAAATTCACACTGATATGACAGCTGTCACATACCATCTAACAAAATTGTTTTGAATGAAGTTAAAGACAACTAAGTGCTACTAGAGCCATCTTCTGGAAAAAACCTAACAAAGCTTTTGGCCAACCCAACAAATCACAATCACACAATTATCTGCTTTGGAACAATGTCTATTCTGGTCCTTTGCCCACTTTTTAATCGGATTATTTGTAGGGTTTTTGTTGTTGTTGTTTTTTGTTTTTTTGCTATTGCGTTGTATGAGTTCTTTATATATTTTGGATGTTAACAGCCTATCAGATAATCTGATTTGCAAATATTTTCTCCCATTCCACAGGCTGCCATGTTACTGACTGTTTCTCTTGCTGTGCAAAACATTTTTAGTTCAATGTAGTCCCACTCATTTATTTTTGCTTTTGTTGCTTGAGCTTTAGCTGTCATATCCAAAAAAATTACTGCCAAGACCCACGTCAAGGAGCTTTTTCCTGTGTTTTCTTCCAAAAGTTTTATGGTTTCAGGTCTTGCATTTAAGCCTGTAATCCATTTCAAGTTAATTTTTGTGAATGGTTTAAGATAGGGGTCTAATTTCATTCTTTTACATGTGAATATCCAGTTTTCTCAGCACCATTTATTAAAGAGATTGTCTTTCCTCCATTGAATATTCTTGGCTCCCTTGTTAAATATTAACTGACTATATATGCATGGGTTTATTTCTGGGCTCTGAATTTTGTTCCATTGGTCTATGTGTCTGTTTTATGCCAGCACCATACTGTTTTGATTACTATAGCTTTATAATATAGTTTTAAACCAGGAAGTATAATGTCTCCTACTTCATTTTTCTTCCTCAGAATTGCTCTAGCTATTAGGGGTCTTTTGTGGTTCCATATACATTTTAGGATTGCTTTTCCTCTTCTGTAGAAAATGCCAGTGGAATTTTGAGAGGGTCTGCATTCATACATAGATTGCTTTGGGTAACATGGACATTTTAACAATATTAATTCTTCCAATCCATGAACACAGGATACCTTTCCATCTATTTGTGTCTTCTTTGACTTCTTCCATCAGTGTTCTATAGTTTTCACTGTAGAGATATTTCATCACTGAATAAATTTATTCCTAAGTATTTTATTGTCTTTAATGCTATTTTAAATGGGATCATTTATCTCTTTTTCAGACAGTTCATTGTTAGCGTATAGAAATGCAACTTACTTCTGTATGTCAATTTTGTATCCTGCAACTATACTGAATTTGTTGATTAGATCTAACAGATTTTGATGGCGTCTTTAGGATTTTCTATATATAAAATCATGTCATCTACAAATAGAGACAATGTACTTCTTCCTTTACAATTCTGATGTCTTTTATTTCTTTTTCTTGCCTGATTGCTCTGGCTAGGAGTTCCAGTATTATGTTGAATTGGAGTGGTGAGAGTGGGCACTCTTGTCTTTGTCCTGATCTTAGAGGAAAAGTTTTCAACATTTTAGCATTGAGTATGTTGTTAGCTGAGGGTTTGTCATATATGGCCTTTATTATGTTGAGATATACATTCCTTCTAAACATAAGTTGTTAAGAGTTTGTATCATGAACAAATGTTGAATTTTGTCAAATGCTTTTTCTGTGTCTACTGAGATGATCATAAGATTTTTCTTTTCATTCTATTAATATGATGAATCATATTTATTGATTTGTGAATGTTGAATAATCCTTGCATCCCAGGGATAAATCACACTTGATCATGGTAAATGATCCCCTTTTAATGTGCTGATGATTTGAGTTTGCTATTTTTTTAAGAATTTTTTCATCTATATTCATTAGGGATATTGGCCTGTAGTTTTCTTTTCTGTAGTGTCCTTATCTGACTTTGATATCAGAGTAATACTGGCCTCATAAAATGAGTGTTTGGGAGTGTCCCCCCCCCCCCTTCGACTTTTTGAAAGTGTTTGGGAAGAATTGGAATTGACTCTTCTTTAAATGATTGGTAAAATTCACCAGTGAAGTCACCTGGTCCTAGGCTTTTCTTTATTGGGAGATTTTTGGTTACTGATTCAACCTCCTTACTAGTAACTTGTCTGTTCATATTTTCTATTACTTCCTGATTTAGTCTTGGTAGGTTGTATACTTCTAAGGATTTTTCCATTTCTTCTAGGTTGTTCAGTTTGTTGGCACATAGTTGTTCATAGTAGTCTTTTATGATCCTTTTTATTTCTGTGGTATCAATTGTAATGTCATAGAGATAGTCTTAGAGATATTCTATACTTCTAAAAGAGTATATGTATATACTTTTCATTCTTTTCTTATAGAAATAAGAATATACAATAAATGCTCTTCTATATCTTGATTTTGTTTAACTTAACAAACAAAATTGAAGGCCATTTAATATCAATACATAAACAGCATCCTCATTTTTTCAGATGTGCATAGTTTTCCATTGCATGAATATATCATAATTATTTACCCAGTCTCCTTCTGTTGTACAATTAGGTTGTTTGTAGGATTTTTCTATTACAACAAAGCTGCAGTGGATAGCTTTGTGCATGAATCATTTCATACATGCAATACTTACCCATTTTTGCCTATTGCACAGGCAAATGTTCCAGAATTTGCTCTTAGGCCTTTAGAATTAATCTACTGTTAAACAGTTCTCTGATGTGCCCATTTTCTTGCCATTCCATTATTTTTCTTCTTTGCTTTCATCTCCATCCTAATCACATGCCTCTTTTAACTAGTACTGTCAGCATTCTTTCTGTTTAACACTGAAGAAATATGATGAGGTTAACAATGTTCATGTATAACCTCAAAGCTAGATGCAAACAGGGCAAACACGTGGAAGGCTGATAAGCAATGTAGTGAGTGCACACAACCACTGCTTCCATCATCTTTCTGTTGAAAGAGGGCTCTCTGGTAATGTTTGACTCTGGAGTATAGCTTTGTTTCTGATCTGTGACTTCAGGTAAAACTGGGGGTAAAGGAGTTTCTACAGCAATAACAAAGACCATGTTTTCTTCATGATAGAGCCTCTAAATCCTCAGAGCGTGCCTCTGTTTGGCTTATAGGCAATTCTAATGAATAAAGTCCTCTGGGTTCTCTCCCCAGAAGATTAAGAGTAGCACATAATAAAGCTAGAACTAGACACTAGTAACAGTTGGAAGTGATGCTTTACAGTGAAGGTGAGGCATCGAAAGCTATAAAAACATAAAATAACACTCGAAGATAATTTAATATAGAAGAAATAGCCCTATATAAGCAAACTGCTCCTGAGGGCACAACTTACCATATTACAACACAAGTAGCTAATGAACCAGAGTCACAAAATACTAAATTAGGGTTAATCTGTTCTTTTTAAGAAAGCAGAAAAAAGGGGCGGGGACATGTGTGGTTTGTCTACCTATAAAAAGATAGGGAATACCTTGAGAAGGATTTTCATATTATCTCATTTGACCACCAATTGCTTTGGGGTAGCCATTATCATTCTCATATTACAGATGAGATTCAGAGAGCATAAGTAATTTGCCCAGGGTTACCCAACTACTCAAATTCAGGTCTGATTCCAGAGTCCTTGTTTTTACACTACATTGCACACTGTCTCTCTTGCTGTGCTCATTGCTACATTGACGATAAAGTGCTGTGAGCCAACCCAGGAAGCTAATACCTGTTCATAGCATCATTTCTGTGGAAAGAATGGATGACCTATATCAAGTAGCCTACACATGAATTTTAAAAACTCAACTTATTCATTCCTTGGGTTTTTTCTGTAGTACACTTGTTACCCCTCAAAATACTTACTACCTAGCACAACGCAGGAAACAGAAAAGACTTCATAAATATTTGTTGGATTTTTAGATAGTTTCTCATGTCTTAATACTGTCTATTTAGAATCTTATTTTAGGTAAATCCTTATAATTTACTAATATTTGGGGAAATGTACTTTTTTATGGAAATAAGACATCTTTGTCAATTATGTACCCTATACAGTGGTTGAAACCATTTCCTTCCTCAGATCTATTGGCAGGAATTTCTCTCCTAGAATAGTACCAGACATACGTAGGTGTTTTAAAAATTGCCAGTGAATGAATGCATAAATTAGTGAAAGAAGAGTGTGGCTTATAAAAGGCAACTCAACTCTGGGAAACTGGTTTGCCTGGGGAATCAGAATCTGGAAGAAAACCGATTCATTGAAAATCAATTCATTGAGTGAGCAATTTGCCAATGTTACAGCAAAACTGAACCAAATTGGTGAATTTATTATCTGCTGAATTAATTATTTGGCAAATTGATGCTGGCAAACTAGTTAATAGGTAAATTGGTCACTTGAAAAAGCAGTCATTATTTTTAAAGCACCTCTTGAGCAACAACTGAGCCTTGCATTTTAAAAGCAAAGATCTAGCCTGCTTAGACTGTCTCTGTGGCGATGTCCATCTGATCAAGTATATGTCAAAGTTCATCTATATAAGTTCTCCTCTCCCTTACCTAGGCGACCCTTCCCTTCCCTTTTTCTCTGTACTTCTACTCCTCGAGCTACTGCCTTCTGTCACAATAAATTTCCCTTTCTCTTATGTCTGGTATATGCCTCCATCATTCCCGTCAGATCTACAGCTCTGGGCACAAACTGTTGAATGTTTTTTTCCTTTCTGCTCTCACTCCTCATCCTAGTTCTATCCTAACCCTCCATCCACATTGTGGTCTATTTGAGGCACACATTTGGTGAGGGGGAAAAAATGTGTTTCAGTAGAAAACTATGCCTTGTCTAGAGGATGTGCTTCTGGCTTTCATTGTTGAGCACTGTCTACATACAGCACACTCTGACAGGTTATCTGATTTTAGCCCTTTCATTGTCTTTATTTTACAATTCTGTAAATACATCTGTTCTTTGAATTGCCTTTTGAACCGGTTATAACATCTGCCTAGTTCCCATATTGAACGAATTAAATAATATCTTCAACATATGTTCATTTATATATCTGTATGAGAACCATGATTTTACCTTTTTTTGAAAATTATCTTTTAACACATTCTGTTTTCCTCTAGCTTACTTGCATTTCCACAATTTTTTAAAGAGTGTCATCACAGAAATGGGAGTAGAGGGTAAAACCTGTGTGCTGCTGTCTAGGTTTTGCATAGCCATTATGAGCCAGAGTACCTTGGCTCACTGGTAACTTTTGACCAGTTACTGCTAGTGCTCATGGTGTCTTCTTTGACTTTACTTATTTTTTTTTTTTTTTTTTTTTTTTTTAAATTATTCCATTTTTATTTATTTATTTATTTATTTATGGCTGTGTTGGGTCTTCGTTTCTGTGCGAGGGCTTTCTCTAGTGCGGCAAGTGGGGACCACTCTTCATCGCGGTGCGCGGGCCTCTCACTGTCGCGGCCTCTCTCGTTGCGGAGCACAGGCCCCAGACGCGCAGGCTCAGTAATTGTGGCTCACGGGCCCAGTTGCTCTGCGGCATGTGGGATCCTCCCGGACCAGGGCTCGAACCCGTGTCCCCTGCACTGGCAGGCGGATTCTCAACCACTGCGCCGCCAGGGAAGCCCCTACTTATTTTTTTTTAATTAATTTATTAATTTATTTATTTTTGCCTGCATTGGGTCTTCGTTGCTGCGTGCATACGAAGTACATAATTCAATGGTGTTTAGCTTATTCACAGAGCTGTGCAATCATCACCACAACAAACTTGGGAACATTCTCATCACTCCAAAAAGAAACTCCATATGGATTATCCATCACTTGCCATTTACCAACAACTCCCCAAGCCCCTGGCAAACACTAATATACTTTCTGTCTTCAGGAATTTGTCTATTCCAGATATTTCATGTAAATAGAATCATACAGTATGTGGTCTTTTGTAACTAGCTTCTTTCACTTAGCATGATGTTTTCAAGGTTAGTCATATTGTAGCATGTATCAGTACTTCGTTTATTTTGATTAAAAAATTACCAAATTATATTCCATTATATAATGGAAATACTACATTTTATTTATCTATTCATTAGTTGAGGAAAATTCGTGTTGTTCTACTCTTAAGCTAGCATGAAAAATGTTGATATGAACATTCTGTACAACTTTTTGTGTATATGTGCATTTTTATTTCTCTTGGGTGACCTAGACTGGGTCATATGGTAACTCTATGTTGAAACTTTTTAGGAACTGCCAGACTGTTCTCCAAGGTGGCCACATCATTTTACATTCCTACCAGCAATGTATGAGGGTTCCCATTTCTCCACATCTCTGCCAACACTTGTTATCATCTGTCTTTTTTATTGTAACCATTCTGGTAGGTGTGCCATGATTTACATTTTACAATTTGTATAACTGATTTCATTTTCTTTGGCCATTATTTTAATTATGACCACAATTTTTAAGTCCCCTCTGGAAAGTTTTTTTTGGGGGGAGAGTGGAATGGAAGTCCTATAGTATTCGTTCATGACTACTCATGACTACTGCCTTCTTACTCCCTTCCTGGCTGTCCACAAAGATATTATCATTCTCCATTATCATTATATATGGAGGACCCAAGTTATCTAACAATGTAACAGGGTGAGAAGAAGAGAGTTGGTCTCATGCTCTGTCTTAACACCATTTTGGCACCATGTAATTATCACATATATCTGATCTCTTTGCATAGACGTCATTCTTATATATCATCCTCATCAAATCACTGCTGCTACTGTTTACCACCATGTGGGAAATACTGTTTTCCTCCTATACTCATTCTTTCCTACTTCTCTCATTAACATAATACTGTGTTTCAGCTGGACACACCATTACTACCAGGTAAAGAACACAATTTCAGTCTCCTTTGCAGCTGGTATGGCCATGTATCTAGAGGTTATGTGTACAGTTTCTAAAACATCCTCTTAAAAGGAAAGGATACACGCATCCCTTTTCTTTTTTCCTTCCTGCTCAGATGTGGACATAGGGGTAGTGAGCCATCTTTGAATGTGTATAAGAACATACTTAATCTAGAGATGGCTGAGCAGCAAGAGAAGAGTTTGAGACACCACTGAACTGCCATGCCAGCTCCAAACTTTTGTTCAGACTGCTTTGTGAGAGAGGACAAATTTTGTACTATAAGAGAAACACACAACAAAGCTTTCAGGGATAAAAGGGCTAAAATACATGCAACTTAATTTCAAATGGTTGAAAAAAAGCAGATGTATTTATAAAAACACACATGTAAGAGCACGTGTGTATGTGCAAGCGACAAAACAGAAGGGGCAAACTGTGGACAGTTAGGTGACTCAGTAAAGGATGAGGTTAGGGAAGCCACTGATGTGGTCAACTTCCATGGCACAGAGCAAGGAGTAGAGGAGTGGAGAGTAGATCTGAAGGAATAAAGAGGAGATATTTAGCATAGTAGACTACAAATTCTCTAGTCCCTCCCATGAAATAATAGCAAAAGTATTTTTAAACAATTACTTTGAAGTGCATCAAAAAACAAAATGGATTAGAGGAATGGATAGGTAAAGCAAGTATGGTAACATGTCAGTTGTAGAATTTAGAGTTGAATATTTTGGTGTTTACTGCAAAGTTCAACTTTATTGTATGGTTGAATTTTTCATGATTACGTATTGGGGGTAAAAAGGGAAAGTGTTTAAAAGAAGCAGTGAAACTTTCCTACTACACACCCAACTATTTTTTTCCTCCAATATGCTTTACATTTTAAGTGTAGCTTCATATTTCAGTTTGCCCTAACCAGTCTACTGAAACCTCTTGAGTAAAGTAATTTTCAAAGGGTCAGAAAGCAAAATGTTCCGCATGGTGGTGTTGTCGTTGTTGCTTTTAAATATTGTCTTTTAAATGTGTAAATGCTTCTTCCATAGTGGATATTCTGTTCCAATTTTATCAGCTTTCCTCTAGTCCTCAGGAGAGACAGAGATAGATAAAGAGAGAGAGGGACATCTCCCTCTCTCTAAGTGGATATCCCCAATTTCTGATGAGAAGGAAAAAACTTGTATGAAAAACATGATGGAACTGTCAAAAGTATACTAACGCATTGTGAAATACAGCGAGTTCTACCTGTTCTAAGACTATAAAAATCAAAAGTTTTCCATTAATATAAGAGAAAAACAAACACTATATAAGATGGTTTTTGATACATAAAGGTTTTACATTTTTTCATGTAATCACATCCATAAATCTAATCTTTAATTGCTAGCATTTTTTGTACCTTCTTTAGTAAATCATTCCATATATCAGTTCTAAAAGCTACACACCTATATTTTCTACAAAGAGTTTTAAAGTTTTATTTCTTATTTTTAAGTTCTTACTACATCTGAAGTTCATTTTTATGTGTGATATGAGATAGAGATCAAATTTCTTTTTTTTTCCTTATGGCTAAATAATTTTTCCAGCTCTATTTATTAAAAAGCCCCGCACCGCCCCCCCACGCTTCATTGACCAATCTTAAATACTATTTTTCTTTTATCAAAGTTCCATGCTTACATGGGTCTGTTTCTGAGCTCTAGTCTCTTCCATTGGCCAATGTATCTATCCACGTGCTGATAGCCACCAAACTGATTTATAATAAGTCCTGATATTTGGTAAGACAAGACTCTCCTCCTAATTTTTTTTTTTTTTTGCCAGAAGTTTGTTAGCTACCTGTGACCCTTCTTTCTTCAATATAAATTTCAGAATTAGTTTGTCAAGTTACACACAGGCACACACAGAAATTTATTATTTTAATTGGAGTTGATGCAAATCTATAACTTTATTTGGGGAGAGTTGATATCTTTAAAATAGTAAATCTTTTTATCTATTAATAGTATATATCTCTCCATTAATTTAGGTCTTCGTTAACATCTTTCAGTAAATTTTAAAAGTTTTTTCTTAAACAGGTCTCCCACGTTTTGTTACATTTATTCTTATATTGGTATTTTAACTATTTTTTACACTTTGTTGATGGTATAGAAAAAAATGCAATTGACATTTACAGGTTTCCTTTTTCTAATTTACCTCAATAAATGAATCCATTTTAAGTTTAGAGTTTAGTGAATTTTGACAAGGTTTTACAGTTTTATATATTTTTGAATTTTGACAAATGTATACAGAATGTACTATACCTGCCAACACATTCAAGACACAGAGAATATCCATCACCAAAAATTCCCTTGTGCTCCTTGCCAACCAGTCCCTACCCACCTCATCCTACCCAACTATTGATATGTTTCCTATCATATAAATTAAATTTGTAATTTATAGAGTTTCAAATAAATAGAATCATATAGTATTTACTCTGTTGTGTCTGGCTTCATTTGATCAGCATAATTTTTTAGATTAATCCATGCTGTGTGTATCAGTAGTTCTTTGGGTTTTTTTTAAATTCTTATTATTGCTGAGTAGTATTCCATTGTATGGATATACCACAGAGTGTATATCCATTTTCCTGTTGATGGACATTTCTTTTGTTTCCAATATTCGGCTACTATACATAAAACAGTTAGGAACATTCTTGTAAAAATCTTGCCTCGGTATGTTTTTGTTTCTGTTTTTCTTGAGTAAATAACTAGGAGTTCATGGTTTATATGGTAAATGTATAAAGAAATTGCAATTCTTTTTTCAATATTGAAGATCTGTGGGACTTCCCTGGTGGTGCAGTGGTTAAGAATCCACCTGCCAATGCAGGGGACACAGGTTCAATCCCTGGTCTGGGAAGATCCCAATGCCGCAGAGCAACTAAGCCCGTGCGCCACAACTATTGAGCCTGCATGCCACAACTACTGAAGCCTGTGTGCCTAGAGCCTGTGCTCCACAACAAGAGAAGCCACCACAATGAGAAGCCTGCACACCGCAATGAAGAGTAGCCTCCACTGGCCACAACTAGAGAAAGCCCGTGTGCAGCAATGAAGGCCCAATGCAGCCAAATATTAATTAATTAATTAATTAATTTTTTTAAAAAATAGAAAATTTTCAATATTGTGCATTCCCAGACGCTCCACATCCTTGCCAGTATGCTGTATTGTCAGTCATCTGAATTCAACAGAATCCTTTCTAACTGATGTATAGTGGTATCTCACTGTGGATTTAATTTGCATTTCCCTGAGGACTAATGATATTAAGCATCTTTCACATGCTTAGCTCCCATTTGTCTATTTTCTCTTGTGAAATACCTTTTAAAATATTTTTGCCCCTTTTTAAAAGTTTCTTAATATTGAGGAGATATGTTATTGTAATATTGTTATATTTTGGATATGTCACTGTTATATTATGGATATAATTGTTATATTTTGGATAGAAGTCATTTGTCAGGTAGATGTATTGTGAATATTTTCTCTTAGACTGTGGTTTGCCTTTTAGCTTTCTTAATGATATCTTTTGAAGAGCAGAAGTTTTTTAACGTCATGAAGTCCACTTTATCAATATTTTTAATAGTTCATGCGTTTTCATGTTCTACCTAAGAAATCTTTGCCTGGCCCAAGGTTATAAAAAGAAAGATCCTCTATGTTTTCCACCAAAAGTTTTAGAGTTTTCACTCTTATATTTAAGTCTATGATCTCTTTCGAGTTAACTTTGTTGTATGGCATGAGATAGTAATTAAGCTTCATTTTTTTTCCCAAATGATACCCAATTGTTCCAGTTTCATTTTTTTTTTAAAGACTACCTTTTCTAATAGAATTATATTGGCACTTTTATCAAAAGACAATTGACCGGGCTTCCCTGGTGGCGCAGTGGTTGAGAGTCTGCCTGCCAATGCAGGGGACACGGGTTCGAGCCCTGGTCTGGGAAGATCCCACATGCCGTGGAGCAGCTGGGCCCGTGGGCCACAATTGCTGAGCCTGCGCGTCTGGAGCCTGTGCTCTGCAGCAAGAGAGGCCGTGACAGTGAGAGGCCCGCGCGCCGTGATGAAGAGTGGCCCCCACTTGCGGCAACTAGAGAAGGCCCTCGCACAGAAACGAAGACCCAACACAGCCATAAATAAATTAATTAATTAATTTAAAAAAAAAAAAAGACAATTGACCAAAATGTGTGAGTCTATTTCTAGACTCTTGTTCTGCTGATCAATATGTATATCCTAGTGCTAATACCACACTCTCTTGACTACTATTGGTTTTTGTAGAATGAATTTGGGAGTGTTTCTCCCTCTGCAATTTTTTGGAAGAGTTTGAGAAGGCTCGGTGTTAGCTTTTCTCTAAATGTTTGATAGAATTTGCCTGTGAAGCCATCTGGTCCTGGACTTTTGTTTGTTGGAAGATTTTTAATTACGGTTTCAATTCATTACTTGTGATAGGTCTGTTTATATTCTAATTCTTCTTGGTTCAGTCTTAGAAATGTGTACCTTTCCAAGAATTTGTCCATTTCTTCGTGGTTTTCCATTTTATTGGCATATAGATGTTTGTAGTAGTCTCTTATAATCCTTTGTATTTCTGCAGTGTCAGTTGTGATTTCTCCTTTTTTGTTTCTAATTTTATTGATTTGCATCCTCTCCCTTTTTTTCTTGAAGAGTCTGGCTATGGGTTTATCAATTTTGTTTATCTTCTCAAAGAACAAGTTTTTAGTTTTATTGATCTTTGCTATTGTTTTCTTCATTGCTATTTCATTTATTTCTGCTCTGATCTTTATAATTTCTTTCTTTCTACTGACTTTGGGTTTTTTTTGTTCTTCTTTCTCTGTTTTAAGTGTAGGGTTAGATTGTTTGAGATTTTTCTTGTTTCTTGAGGTGAGACTGTATTGCTATAAACTTCCCTCTTAGAACTGCTTTTGCTGCATCCCATACGTTTTGTGTCGTCATGTTTTTGTTGTCATTTTTTTCTAGGCATTTTTTGATTTTTTCTTTGATTTCTTCAGTGATCTCTTGGTTATTTAGTAGCGCACTGTTTAGTCTCCATGTATTTGTGATTTTTACAGTTTTTTTCCTGTAATTGATTTCCAGTCTCATAGTGTTGTTGTCAGAAAAGATGCTTGATACGATTCCAATTTTCTTAAATTTTCCAAGGCTTGATTTGTGAACCAAGATGTAATCTATCCTGGAGAATGTTCCATGTGCACTTGATAAGAAAGTGTATTCTACCACTTTTGGGTGGAATGTTCTATAAATATCAATTAGATCTATCTGGTCTATTGTGTCATTTAAAGCTTGTGTTTCCTTATTTATTTCTGTTTGGATGATCTGTCCATTGGTGTAAGTGGGGTGTTAAAGTCCCCCACTATTATTGTGTTACTGTTGATTTCTCCTTTCATGGTTGCTAGCATTTGCTTTATGTATTGAGGTCCTATGTTGGGTGCATAAACATTTATAACTGTTATATCTTCTTCTTGGATTGATCCTTTGATCATTATGTAGTGTCCCTCCTTATCTCTTGTAACAGTCTTTATTTTACAGTCTATTTTATCTGATACGAGTATTGCTACTCCACCTTTCTTTTGATTTCCATTTGCATGGAATATCTTTTTCTGTCTCTTCACTTTCAGTCTGTATGTGTCCCTAGGTCTGAAGTGGGTCTCTTTTAGGCAGCATATATATGGGTCTTGTTTTTGTATCCATTCAGCCAGTCTGTTTCTTTTGGTTGGGGCATTTAAACCATTTACATTCAAGGTTATTATCAATATGTATGTTCCTATCAGCATTTTCTTAATTATTTTGGGTTTGTTTTTGTGGGTCTTTTTCTTCTCTTGTGTTCCCTGCTTAGAGAAGTTTCTTCAGCATTTGTTGTAAAGCTGGTTTGGTGGTGCTGAATTCTCTTAGCTTTTGCTTTTCTGAAAAGCTTTTGAGTTCTCCATCGAATCTGAATGAGAACCTTGCTGGGTAAAGTAATCTTAGTTGTAGGTTTTTCTCTTTCAGGACTTTAAGTATATCTTGCTACTCCCTTCTGGCCTGCAGAGTTTCTGCTGAAAAATCAGCTGATAACCTTATGGGGATTCCTTTGTATGTTATTTTTTGTTATTCCCTTGCTGCTTTTAATATTTTTTCTTTGAATTTAATTTTTGTTAGTTTGATTAATATGTGTCTTGGTGTGTTTTTCCTAGGGTTTATCCTGTATGGGACTCTCTGTGCTTCCTGGACTTGGGTATTTCCTTTCCCATGTTAGGGAAGTTTTCAACTATAATCTCTTCAAATATTTTCTCAGACACTTTCTTTTTCTCTTCTTCTTCTGGGACCCTATAATTTGAATGTTGGTGCATTTAGTGTTGTCACAGAGGTCTCTGAGATTGTCTTCAATCCTTTTCATTCAACTGCTCCTCGGCAGTTATTTCCACCATTTTGTCTTTCAGCTCACTTATTCGTTCTTCTGCCTCAGTTATTCAGTTATTGATTCCTTCTAGTGTATTTTTCATATCAGTTATTGTGTTGCTCATCTCTGTTTGTTCTTTAGTTCTTCTAGATCTCTGTTAAATATTTCTTGTATTTTCTCAATCTGTGCCTCCATTCTACTTCTGAGATTCTTGATCATCTTTACTATCATTACTCTGAATTCTTTTTCAGGTAGATTGCCTATTTCCTCTTCATTATTTGGTCTTGTAGGTTTTTACCTTGCTCTTTCATCTGTGACATATTTTTTTGCCATCTTATTATTATTATTAATTTTTTTTATGAGTGGGATTGTGTTCCTGTCTTACTGGTTGTTTGGCCTGAGGCTTCCAACATTAGGGTTTGTAGGCTATTGGGTAGAGCTGGGTCTTGGTGCTGAGATGAGGAACTCCATGAGACCTCACTCCAATAAATATTCCCTGGGGTCTGAGGTTCTCTGTTAGTCCAGTGGTTTGGACTCGGAGCTCCCACTGCAGGAGCTTCGGCCCAACCCCGGGCTTGTGAACCAAGATCCCTCAAGCCACCTGGGGTGGCAAAAAAAAAAAAACAAAGTAAAAAACAAAATTAGACTAGGAAACTAACAGATATGTTAGGAAGAATATAAAAATAAAAATATAGATGAATGAACAACCGGAAGGTATATCAGTACCACAACAGTAAAAAAGAGGAGGGAAAAGAAAAAAAAAGTGGAGGGGGAGGGAAGGCCTTGGCTGTGGAGGGCGGGGCCTAAGCAAGGGCGAGGTTTGGGCAGTGGGCGGGGACAATGCTCAGGACCCACAGGGCTGGAAAAGGCCCTGAGGGCTGTGGCAGGTTGGGGCTTAGGCTCAAGGAACAGAGGGGGCCCAGGTGTGTCCCCCACCCCTGATCCAGAGGGCAGGGGACCTCACCTGGGAGCCCAACAGGCTTCCTGGGCTCGAGTGGGCAGGGCAATCACTCTCCACTCCTCTCCCTCTCCTCCTGGATGGTTCCTCCTGCCTGTCTCTCCTGATCTCCCCGGCCTCCCTCCTATGCCCTCAAGGACCCACATGGACTGGAGGGGGCCTTGGAGGGCAGAGGACTGGCCTGGGATTATATGCTAAGAGTTGTTATCATGAATAGATGTAGAATTGGGGCAAGAGTTTTTTTTGTTTTTTGTTTTTGTTTTTGTTTTTTTCCTGCATCTACTGATGATCATATGGTTTTCCCTTTTGAATCAGTTAATATGAATAATTATATTGATAGGTTTTCAAATGTTAAAGGAACCTAGAGTTCCTGTGATAATCCCTACTTAGCCATAATACATTATCCTTTTTATATATTGCTATATTTGATTTGCTAATATTTTGTTAAAGATTTTTGAATCTATATTCTGGAAGGTTATTGATCTGTAGTTTTTACTGATTCTATTTCATTGATTTCCACTCCTTATTATATCCTTCCTTCCACTTCCTTTGGGGTTATTTTTCTTTTTCTAGTTTCTTAAAATGGAAGCTTAGATCACTGATTTTAAATGCTCCTTTTCTAATGTAAGCATTTAAATCTGTAATTTCCCTGTGAACACTGCTTTAGCTGCATTCTGCAAATTTTGGCGTCATGTTTTCATTTTCATTCAGTTTAAAATACTTTCTAATTTCCTTTGTGATTTCTTCCTTGATGGGTGGATTATTTGGAAATGTATTAATTTTTCAATATTAAGGGAATTTTCCAGGTACTTGTGTATTTTTTAAACCTAACTCAGTTTCATCATGGTCAGAAAATATATTCTGTATGATTGTGATTTAAATTCTTTAAATTCTTTTAAATTAATTGTTTATCTTCTCAAAAAAAATCTCTTAGTTTCATTGATCTTTTCAATTGTCTCTTTAGTCTCTATTTATTTCCACTCTGATCTTTGTTATTTCCTTTTTTCTACTAACTTTGGGCTTTGTTCTTTTTCTAGTTCCTTGAACTGTAAAGTTGGTTTGTTTATTTTAGATCTTTCTTGTTTCCTAAAGTAGGTTTCATCACTATGAACTTTGCTCTTAGAACTGCTTTTGCCACATCACATAAGTTTTTGTATGTTGTATTTTCATTTTCTTTTGTCTCAAGATATTTTTAATTTCTTTTTTTATTTCTTCTTTGAACCATTCAATAGCATATTGTTTAATCTCCACATATTTGTGAATTTTCCAGTTTTATTCTTATAACTGATTTCTAATTTCACACCATTGTGGATGAATTTGTCTGTTTCTTTTGGTTTGATCTGGTTTTTCTTTGTGTTTTTTGAAATTCTGTTGTTAGGTGCATACACATTTAGAATTGTTATGTATTCTTGGTGAATAAACTCTTTTATCATTATGTAATGTTTCTTTTTATCCCTTGTAATATTCCTCATTCTGAAATCTACTGTGTTTTATATTAAAACATCCAATCTAGTTTTCCTTTGACTAGAATTTGTATAGTATGTCTTTTTCCATCCTTTTACTTTTTAATATATCTATATCTTCATATTTAAAGTGCATTTCCTGTAAACAGCATATAGTTGGATTTCACAGGTCTGATAATTTCTGCCTTTTGATAGAAATGTTTACACCATTTACATTTAATGTTAAAAAAGGGACATGTTATAATATCAATATACTCTATTTTTAGTTTTTAAGAAACCTCCATACTGTTCTCTGTAGTGGCTGTACCAATTTACATTCCCACCAACAGTGTAGGAGGGTTCCCTTTTCTCCACACCCTCTCCAGCATTTATTATTTGTAGACTTTTTAAATGATGGCCATTCTGCCCAGTGTGAGGTCACCTGGATATCTTCTTTGGAGACATGTCTATTTAGGTCTTCTGCCCATTTTTTGACTGGGTTGTTTGGGTTTTTTTTGTTACTGAGTTGTATGAGATGTTTGTATATTTTGGGAGTTAAGCCCTTGTCAGTCACATCATTTGCAAATATTTCCTCCCATTCCATAGGCTCTCTTTTTGATTTGTTTATAGTTTCCTTTGCTGTGAAAAAGCTTATACATTTGATTAGGTCCTATTTGTTCATTTTTGCTTTGATTTCTATTGACTTGGGAGACTAACCTGAGAAAGCATTGTTACGATTTATGTCAGAGAATATTTTGCCTATGTTCTCTTCTAGGAGTTTTATGGTGTCATGCCTTATATTAAAGTCTTTAAGCTATTTTGAGTTTATTTTTGTGTATGGCGTGAGGCAGTGTTCTAACTTCATTGATTTACATGTGGCTGTCCAGCTTTTCCAACATCACTTGCCAAAGAGACTGTCTTTTCTCTTACTTTGTATTTTTAAATACTTCCAAAACTTGAAAGAACTTGCTTTTGCTTCATACCATTCCAATGTAATTTACATTTGTGTAGCACACTACCAAGTACTTTCAAAGACGTTATCATAATCTGTTCAAATGGCCTTAAAGGTAGATATTATTTTATTTCAACTTTACAGGTAAGGAAGTGGAAACCCAGATAAAAAAAGTGACTTCCATAGTGTAATACTGTCATTTATAATGAGAAATATATATACTTTGTCTTTGTCCCTATTTCTGACACAGAACTCCTAAAACACTTGGAATTTCCTAAGTCATAAGAGCCACAAAGTTGACTTGATATCATAATAAATGATTTGATATCTCTTTCAACAACAATGAGATGACTTTTGGAAAACCAGGGAACTAACTATGAAATTAGAGGGTTAGAACTTTCATTCCCACCTCCCTGACCTCCCAGGATGGGAGAGGGGTGGGAGGTTGAATTGATGGATAGTCAATGGCCAGTGATTTAATCAATTGTGCCTATGTAACAAAGCCTCCATAAAAACCCAAAAGGACTGGGTTAAGAGAGCTTCTGGGTTGGTGAACGTGTGGAGATATAGGGAGAGTGGAGAGAACATGGAAGCACTGTGGCCATTTCTCACATGTCTTGCCCTATGAATCTCTTCCATCTGACTGTTCCTGGGTTACATCCTTCTATAATAAACTAGTAATATAGCAAGTCATCTGGTTTCCTGAGTTCTGTAAGCCATTCTAGCAAATTACTCAAACCCAAAGAGGGGGTCATGGGTATTGATCTGGACCTGCAATTAACTGGCATCTGCAGTGGGAGCAGTCTTGTGGGACTGAGCCATTAACCTGTAGAATCTGACACTATCTCCAAGTAGACAGTATAGATGAAAAATGTTGCCTGCCATATCAGTAAACAAAGGATGTTGCAGCTATCAAGCCAGCAGCCACTGAAGCCACCCCCAACTGTGCACCCTGGGGGATTCAAGATGGAGAAAAGCAGGATACTGGCCCTAGATAGTTAAGGCACATATCAAAGGGATGATTTCAATGAGCCCAGACTCTTGCATCTTCCCATAAATAAAAAAGTACATAAATTCATTAACTTGAGATGTCTGGTTTTCTTTATTTAACAGTAATCTTTTGATGTTCCGAATCCCTGGTTTTTATTGCAAAACTCCTATATATTCTTTTTTTTTTTTTTAAACATCTTTATTGAAGTATAATTGCTTTACAACTCCTATATATTCTGATTCCTCCCTTACCTCTCAGAGTAGTCCCTCAGAGCTATCTGAGAGGCTATCTTCCAAGGTTTAAGTTCCCAGTTTTGTTTGCCAAATAAAACATAATTCTCAACTTTTAGGTCATGCATTTTTTTCCATCTTTTTTTTAAGAGCATTTATTTATTTATTTACTTGTTTATTTATTTGGCCACACCGTTTGACATACGGGATCTTCATTCCCCAACCAGGGATTGAACCTATGCCCCCTGCAGTGGAAGCATGAAGTCTTAACCACTGGACCACCAGGGAAGTCCCAGTTGTGCATTTTTTTTTCAGTCAACTATAGTGTTAGAATTGAGGTGAATTATAGGACACCTAGCTGGTGTCAGAGAATTGCTTGGTGGGTGGGAAAAAAACATACATCAGAATTGGAGTCAGAATCATACATAGTAATGGTATAGCTTGGCCTAAAACCCAATTCCTGTGACCCCAAGTCCAGAGCTAATTCAGATATATGCATTTACAACACTTATTATCTACTATGGAATTTTTGTTTTCTAATTCAATATAGGTGATATTCTTCAACTTATTTGAATAATACTTATAAATTATTTTAATTATAACAGTAAATATATTCATACTACAGAAAATTTAGAAACTTAAGTAAGAGAAAAAATTACTATTAAAATCACTATCCTAATATAACCTAATCATTTCCCTTTAATTGTATCACAATGCAGAGACTTCTTGAATACATTTAGAAAAAATACATTTATCAATACATTTAGTACAAGAGAGTCAGTAGGAAAATCACCTTTATCCCTGGTTCAGATTCCTGTGTTCTGATTTCTTATGCCACCTTGCTCTCTCCACTTCTGAGTTCTAGATTTTTGCATCTTCTTTTTGACACATTAGATCTGGTTATTGCAATCTCTAATTTCAGATCCTTAGTTTTTACCTAAAAACTGAATTTCTTAAATCCCTAACCTGCAATGGCAAAAGTACCTGGGTTCACGGGAAAGAATGCCATAATCTACTAAAGATCTGCCATGGAGCAGTAGGGTGGCATTATAGTTTTTGCTAATCTTGTCCTGGACCTTGATCTTTAAGTTGCTGCTAATTTGGGTAAGTTTAATCATTAACTTAACAGTTCAGAATCCAGACTTCTGTTCCAGCTTCTAAGTCCAGTCCACCCAACTTAACCCTGTTATCTCCTCCTCCCTTCCAGAGTGAACTAAACACAATATTTTCATGACCTAAGATATACTCACTTAAAAGAATACTTTAAAGCCATTTTTAAAAATTAGTTTGTGAAGACTTTATAATAATGAAAAAGTAGTTATGGTATAATTTTAACCAGAAAAAGATAATTATATATACAGTATTATAATAACAGATTTTTTTCAAATATAATATTTTATTTCTTCCAGGAATCTGATGGGTTCAGAATATTTCCAAAAACATTATTTAACCAACTCAGATAATGGAATTGCTGATTTGTTGCTGGAAGGGATCTTGCCTACATTCCCAAGTAGAGAGCCCAGAACAAAGATCTGACCAAATCTTTGCCCAAAGGCCTTACACCAGGGAACCTTGACACCATGTTTCTGTTTCAACATGCCACTTAAGAAAAATAGCAACAGAAATGCCACTGATGAGAGCAGTAACAAGGTATCAACTTGTCAGCAGAAAGCAAGGCAGCCAGCAGAGCTAAGATATATATATATAATAATAGATTATTTTAAAAGGCTGTGCATGGAGAAAAACTGCACGGAAAACACTAAAATGTGAATAATTACTTTTTAAGTGATTGAAATTTGTTATTTTATTTCCTTTTATTTCAACTTTTCTAGGTTTTCCAATGTGTGTATACATGTGGTAGTAAAAAATAAACAATATGAAAAAATATAACTTTTAAGAAGCAATAAAATAACATGAAGTATAACTTAATACCTTACATTTCTTAATTTTTAAAAAGCAATATATAAATAATCAAAATTTCCTTTGTCATTTCAGTCAGAATCCTAACATTGTCATACCCAGAATTTGATTTTCAACTTCCAGGCTGCCATGGTCTTCAACGGTCTCAAGTTTCTTAATTCCTAAAGGTCAGTTGCTTTCTGTCTCAGCACCAGTTGGTCTCTTCACCCTTTGCTGTGTAGGCTTATGGTAATATAGGCCACAGCTCATTCGTGTACCACAAACCCTTCACAGGTAAACTACTATACATATAAAATTTACTTTTGCTACAAGTAAAAATATAAGGATATATACTGTTACAATAATTTGTATTAGACTTATACTTTATGTGAGAGATTAGCACAGAGAAGATACAACTTGCTGTAAATTAGTAATAAGAGATGTGATGGAGCATCTGGTCAGTTCCAAAAAAAAAAATTAGTGATTTGCTAGAACATGTAAGAACTGAAAGCCTCTGAGTATGAAGGAGAATGTAGACAAAAAAATCAATAGTGTCAAACAGTAACAGCAAAGAATACAATAACCGTGAAATGCATTTTCCATTTCCCAAAACTTTTTTAAGAAAAAAAAAATCCATCTTCTAAATTCCTTAAATAAAATGTCAAAATTTCTACTCTTCAAAAGTGCATAACAAACAAAAAGTTTTGGAACACTGAGGTGGGTAACACTTCCTTCTAATCTCTCTGCATGTAACGCCTCTTGTCCCTTTCTCTCAAACTCTGATAAAAATGAAGGAAAGCAAAAACTATACAGCATACCTACTGTGTTTTGTTTGCCCTCAAATTGAGAGATATTTCCCTCAAATTGGTGTGAGAGTTAATAAACTCACTTTAATCTCTTACTCAAACCAGAACTGGTAATTTTGAATTCCATATTACAGTTACTTATTTGTTCTACATAAATGGTCCCTGGCAATGACTTTTGCATGGAAAATGAGCTTCAATTACAAACTGTTTCTGTTAAAGGGATATCTCCTACAATAGTACATTTTGATAAAAAATTAAACATACACAGAAATTAATATTTATTTCTTTACATGTATAGTGAATCTTTCTGCCAGCCATTCAAGGAAATTATCTTCACACTTGAAAATAACAAACTTCTGATTTACCAAAGTGGACAAATAATGGACGACTTGATACCTAAAGTAAGAGCATTTTATTTCCTGTACAGAAGCTATCCTTCCAAGTGTCACTTCAAGAAAACAATCAGGAGAAATACATTTTAACTCTCTCAAGAATGTAATGGCAGACTTCCCTGGTGGCACAGTGGTTAAGAATCCACCTGCTAGTGCAGGGAACATGGGTTCGATCCCTGGTCCGGGAAGATCCCACATGCCGCGGAGCACCTAAGCCCATGCACCGCAACTACTGAGCCTGCACTCTATAGCCAATGAGCCACAACTACTGAGCCTGCACACCACAACTACTGAAGCCCGTGTGCCTAGAGCCCGTGCTCCGCAACAAGAGAAGCCACCACAATGAGAAGCCCGCGCACCGCAACGAAGAGTAGCCCCCGCTCACCACAACTAGAGAAAGCCTGCGCACAGCAACAAAGACCCAACACAACCAAAAATTAAATAAATTAATAAATGTAATGGCAATAAACAGACTTATGCAAAAATTGTAGAGTTCCACTTCATTTTGGACTCCTCTCCTAAGACAGAGTTTTAGGTAGATTCGCTGACCCCAAGATTGATTCACTTTTGTGGGAGACACCACTTTAGGATTAACAGCACTTAGCAAGAGATTCTCCTCTCATTTTCTTCACAGATATGCCTTGTCTCAAGCATACTGAAGGCTTTCTAAAACAAAGACTCATACCTCTTAGTGTTTTCAGCATCAATCCTGGTATCCCATATATAATTTCAGTGATGATAAATGTGATCCTTGCCAAAACCTAGTCACTCATGCCTCATTTTCCTTCTTTTTCTGTAAAAGAGGAATAATATTTGCACTTTATGGGGTTGTTGTGAAGATTAAACGAGACAATGTAGACAAAATACCTAGCATCCATCCACCCTAACTTCTGCACTGAGGTAAGTGATGCTACATAGCTTTTTTTTTTTTCTGTTACTTTTATGTATGTATATTCTATATAACTGTCATATTTTCTTTGGAATTATTCTTTCTTTTTCACTGTTTGCATTTCAGGGTGTAGTGTTCCAAACCTGCTTTTATGCATCTATACATCTTTTTCCATAAAAATATGAACGTACACTTACGTTCTATTATAATTGACTATAAGCATAATATCTCTTTTTATAAAGATGGGTTTTTTTTGTTTAAGAAGTATAGTTGATCTACAATGTGTTAATTTCTGCTGTATAGCAAAGTGATGCAGCTAATATATATATATTATATATATATACATATATATATAATATATATATATATAATATATATATATATACATTCTTTTTTATATTCTTTTCCATTATGGTTTATCTCAGGATATTGAGTATAGTTCCCGGTACTATATAGTAGGACCTTGCTGTTTATCCATTCTATATGTAATAGTCTGCATCTGCTAAACTCAAACTCCCAGTCCATCCCTCCCCCACTCCTTTTCCTTGGCAACCGCAAGTCTGTTCTCTATGTCTGTGAGTCTGTTTCTGTTTCATAGATAGGTTCATTTGTGTCATATTTTAAATTCCACATATAAGTGATATCATATGGTATTTCTTTTTCTGACTTACTTCACTTAGTATGATAATCTCTAATTCCATCCACGTCACTGCAAATGGTATTATTTCATTCTTTTTAATGGCTGAGTAGTATTCCATTGCATATATGTACCACATCTTCTTTATCCATTCATCTGTCGATGGACATTTAGGTTGTTTCCATGTCTTGGCTATTGTGAATAGTGTTGCTATGAACATAGGGGAGCTCCATAGCTTTTAATTATGAAACAAAATAGTAAACAAATGAAACATTTCCAGACTTCAGAAATTTTTAACACAAAAGGAGGGGAGAATTGAAAGCAGTAGATTAAACTAACAACCAAAGTATGTTTTAAAATCAACTGTTATATCAGGGTCTAATGTAGTTAATTACATTAAAGTCATCTATGACTACCCTGGCTCAGATTTTTACTCTGAATATGCTATCATCGTGTTAGAACAAACCACATCCCTTCCCAACCTGCAAAAATACAATGACATAATTTTGTCAAGCACATTAACTAGTAAAGAATCAAATTTAAAATAACCTCTAAGCATGACTTTAAACACTACCATACAGGAAAAAAAGTCATTTAATGGGGCATAAAGTTTATTATTTGCTTTAAAGAAAAGGCTGAAAATTCTTACAGAAGCCAAAAGAAATTATCTGGGTTTTCCTACTAAAGCAAATTGCCATCACATATTTATATGATACGGCTGATGCTTATGCAAGGTTGAAAAGGATATATGGAAATAAAATTTTGTGAATCATAAATAGAATTGCAGGAGATGATGCAAGCCATGACTCAGGCAAGTACAATAATCATGACCAAAATTATGCTTGCATTATTCATATACAGTTTGTCATAGCAATTGTAATTTGCAGTTACCAGTTAGTTGCCATAAATGGAGCTGATATCAGATAAAAATAAATCATGATATTCAAGGAAAAGCAAGTAAGTGTTAAAGTATTGATATGTATAATATTTTGGGGCAGTTACAGAAACATGATGGCAATAACAAGTCTGTACCTTAGTAGAAGTTGTTCAAGAAATATTTTATGTTTCCAATTTAATTCTTTCAGCAGCTATTAATCTTCCTCTAAATGAACTTGTAATGTTAAAAAAAAAAAAAAGGTGCAGGGAGAAGAAAGAAGGGGAAAGAAGAGATAGGAGAGAAAGGAGGAGGGAGAGGGTATACAAGACAGGTTTGCAATATAAACATTACTTACCTTTTAAGGAAATGAAGGATAGTAAAGACCTTCAAAGTCCAAGCCCTTCAGGCTATATGTATATAATGACTCTTCTCCCTTGTCAAGTACAGTTGAAAGAACACATGTAAAAGCAGTATACAGGGATAATACAAAAAGTTTGTCGATAATTTAATTCTTGAGCTAAGTAATTTTGTGGTCTTGTTTCTCTGGTATTTCTCTTCTTTCTGTAAAATAAGAGTCCTTCTAAATGTTTGTTCTTATCTTCTCCCTTGATGAATTTTTTTTACCATCCTAGCTGAAATTCAAAAGAATGACATTAAATTTTTTGAGAAGAACGTCTCTACTTAAACTAAAATTTTCCCAAGACCTTTAACTCTGAATAGCTTTATTTTATGAAAAAGAATACTATGTTTCATAGACTGCTTGTCAAATATTCTCTCCTTTAAAAAAAAAGAAAAAGACTTTAAATTGGAAAACCCTTCCCCTGGTTATTCCAGTAGACAGTTTGATTTACTTGACCATACTATTGGATTCTTGCCTCATGATTTTATTCTCTGGTATGAAGAAACAAATTGACAGTTGATGACGTCTAATGTAGAGAGAAACTGAGGATTCCTTGAAGGGGAAGAAGAGAAAGCATTTTTGGTTAAAATGGATTTCAACAAATTAGGCTCTACTTTCTTTTAAAAATGACTATATTCTTTTTTGCAACTAAAAACAGAAAAATATTTTCATCTGGGAGCAATTTTTAAACTATGAAGTATATCTAAAGGTAATCATCTTATCGTTAAAATGAATAAGCATACTTCTTAAAGAGTAGATTTACCAATTCCTACAAAATAACCTTCAGTAAAAGTTTCAAATCACTCTTTAAATTTATCATTCAACTAATATTTTTTGAATGTCTGTCATTGTGCTAGGTACAGTCCCAAACCTTATAGAGTTTATATTTAAAGAAATACATACATTAATCAAATAATCACACTAAAGAAAAATTATAGTTTTGATGAGTTTTCACTGTACAAAAAAGTCTGAAATTTTCTATTTCCATGACTAATTTAAATCTTCTTAAAATTATCATTTCAAACAGCTAGTAACAAACATATTTGCTGCATAACCCAAAACTTCTGACTCAGAGGCTGTGGAGTAAGAAGGTCAAGTTCCAGGTAAGAGAAATTGTGGCAAAGACATTTTGAACAATGAAATAAATATACAACCTAAATTACTTTAGATCTTAATGGAGGAGAAATTTACTGTACCCTCACTCAAAAAAACAAAACAAGTCTGATTGCATTCAGAAGTTACCTTTACTACAACCTTGCTTACAGATGCGTATCCCAGGATGATAGGTCCAGAGCTACACCTTGTGGCCATATACATACTTACAAGAGTTCTAAGCCTTTCAGTGAAATTTAAGTTACTCCTCTGTTAATCAAAAATAAGCGTTTCTCAGGAAATGTCATATTATTACTTGAAAACTGGGGGAAATTTTTTAAGTTTTATTTATTTACTTTTTTCTGTTCTTTTTCAAATTCTTTTCCCGTTTAGGTTGTTATAGAATATTGAGATAGATAACGAACAAGGACCTACTGTATAGCACAGGGAACTCTGCTCAATATACTGGGGGAAATTCTAAACTCAATAAGAAACAAATATAAAAATATTAAGGTAGGTAAAGAAAAATTATACAGTAAAGTATAACTACATGTTAATGATATACCTTAAATGATGATACATGAATAGTCACTGTACAATTCTTTTAACTTTGCAGTATGTTGGGAAATGTTCATAATAAAATGTTGAAAAAATGAAGAATTTAAAAAAATGTTTCATTACCCTTATATTCCTCACAAGCACATTTTTAGGTATTGTTTCCCGTATGTATGAGCATTATGTGTGTGTCTTCATAATTTATGCTTGTGTAGCAGTCTATTATACTGATGTACAATGAATTATGAAACAATTCACTTGTTGAATATTTATTCAATTTCCAATTGAACATTTATTTATGTGTAACTTTATTTCTGTTAAATCATGTTCCTAAGACAAAATTTTAAGACTAGTATCATTAGGATCAAAGGAGAGAATCATTTTCATGGCTCATGAGACATAGGATCAAACTACTATCTACCAACTTCACACTGCTTTCGTAAATGAAAACCAGCACCAATTTAGCTAATATCATAGGACCTTGCCATTTTAATATTTTGCTGCTTTACTAAGCATGAAATTTGCTTTTATTCAGAGGTTTACACTTCTTTGATTTTTGAAAAAATTTACATGTTTATTTCTGCATTTATCTACTGGAATCTTAGTAATTTTCTTATAAATTTGAATAATCACTTTATGCGTTATAACTATTAACCCACTGTCTTCTAAACTCATGCAGATTTTTCTGGACAGCTCTCATCCTTTATTTTTACTATGTTGATTTTTATATATTCTCATCTGTCAGTCTCAACCTTCATGGTTTCTTCAATCAATTTAGAACTAGGAGATACATTATTTCTCCACAAATATGACAAATATTCTAATTTTTTGGTTTTAATCTATACACATTCAATGCAGAGAGTAAAGGTCCCTTTAAGAAGGGACTAGGAAAATCAATGAATAAAATGTGGCTGGTAAAATTCTCCTAGAACACTTTTTCTAAATGTGGTCCTCCCAGAGTAGCTACATCAGACATAATTATGGGTACTTGTTATAAATATAGATTCCCAAGTCCCATCTCTGATACACTGAGGTAGAATCTCTGGGTACGGACATTGGGAAACTTGAATTTTTTTAAAAGATTACCAGATGATTCTTATGCAGATTTAGGCTTGAAAGTCACAAACCAGGAGAAAAAGTAGGTGACTCACACACAGCTGGATTAGTAGAAGATAAGAAAGCAACATATGATGACTGACATTCAGGAATCCCTCAAATATTTATTGAATGAACACACATGTGTATTTTTTCTTATATAATAGCTTTTTGAGGTATAATTCATGTACCATAAAATTTACCCTTCAAAAAAAGTAAACAATTCGGTGGTTTTAGTATATTCAGAGTTGTGAAACCATCACCACTATCTAATTAGAGATTATTTCTATCACACCAAAAAAGGTCATACACCCATTAGCAGTCATACCCTCTACCCTCTACCTCCATTCCCAGGCAATTACTAATCTAATTTCTGTCTTTATAGATTTACCTATTTGGAAAATTCCATAATGCCCAGATATGAAATGTTCAGATAAATGTATGCAGTCTTCTATGACTGAGTTTTTTTTTTATGTTTTCAAGGTTTGTCCATGTTGTAGCATGTATTAATACTTTATTCCTTTTTATTGTTGAATAACATTCCATTGTATGAATATTCCACATTATGTTTATCCATTCATCAATAGATGGATATTTGGATTATTTCCACTTTTTGGGTACCATGAATATGCTGCAATAATTGTTCAAGAACACGGTTTCTGTGTAAACACAGGTTTTCATGACTAATGGGTAATTAGCTAGGCATTAAATTCCCAGGTTGTATGGTAATTCCATGTTTAACATTTTGAGGAACTGCCAAACTGTTTTCCAAAGCAGTTGTACCTCTCTACACTTCTACCAGCAGTTCCACTTTCTCCTCATCCTCCCCAACATTTGTCATTATCTGACTTTTTAATCCTAGCCATCCTAGTGGTTATGAAGTTGTATCTCGTAGTTTGATTTGCATTTCCTTAATGACTAATGATGTTGAACATCTTCTCATGTGCTTATTGGCCATTTGTATATCTTCTTAGGAGAAATATCCGTTCAGAGCCTTTGCCCATTTTTATTTGGTTTGTCTTTTTATTATTCAGTTGTAGGAGTTCTCACACTAACTACAAGTCCTTTAGCAGATACATGATTTGAAAATATTTCTCCCCATTTTGTGGGTTGTCGTTTCACTTTCTTGATAGTGTCTTTTGAAGCACAAAATATTGTAATTTAATGGAAACTCTCCTGGGCTTCCCTGGTGGCGCAGTGGTTGAGAATACGTCTGCCAGTGCAGGGGACATGGGTTCGAACCCTGGTCTGGGAGGATCCCGCATGCTGCAGAGCAGCTAATGTGCCACAGCCGCTGAGCCTGCGCTCTAGAGCCCACAGGCTACAACTGCTGAGCCCACATGCCACAACTGCTGAAGCCCGCACGCCTAGAGCCTGTGCTCCGCGGCGGGGGAGGCCACCGCAGTGAGCAGCCCACGTACCGCAACGAGGAGTGGTCCCCACTCACTGCAACTAGGGAAAGCCCTTGTGCAGCAATGAAGACCCAATGCAGCCATAAATAAATAAATAATAAATAAATAGAAACTCTCAATCTTATTCCATGGATCTACATATCTATCCTTATGCCAGCACCCACACTGTCTTGATTATCATTGCTTTATAGTAAGTTGGAAATTAGGAGTGTGATTCCTCCTATTTGTTCTCCTTTTTCAGTATTGTTTTAGCTATCCTGGGTCCATTCCATTTCCACATGAATTTTAGGATCAGCTTGTTAGTTTCTGTAAAAACAGAAGCAAAGATTTTGATAGAGACTGTGTTGAATCTCTAGATAATTAAGTATTACCAACTTAACAATATTAAGTCTTCCGATGCATTAATATATCTTTGAGTTTATTTAGGTTTTCTTTACTTTCTTTCACCAATGTTTTTTAGTTTTAGTATACAAGTCTTACACTTCTTTTGTTAAATTTACTCCTAATTCTTTTTTCTTTATGATATTGTAAACGAAATTGTTATAAAAATTTCTAGGTTATAGAAATGTAATTTATTTTTATGTAATGACCTTGTATCTGCAACCATGATGAACTGATTACTTCTAAAAGTTTTTAAATGGATTTCTTAAGATTCTCTGTGGACAAGATCAAGTCATGTGAGAATAGAAATAGTATTACACCTCCCTTTCCATCTGGATGCCTTTTATTTCTTTTTCTTGTCTAATTGTCCTAGCTAAAACCAATAGTACAATGTCGAAGAGAAGTGGCAGGAGTGGAGGCCTTGACTTGTTCCTTATCTTAGGAGAAATCATCCAGTCTTTTACCATTAAGTATGATGTTAGCTATGAGGGGTTTTTTTGTTTTTTGTTTTGGCTGCGCTGGGTCTTTGTCACTGCACGCGGGCTTTCTTTAGTTATGGTGAGCGGGGGCTACTCTTCGTTGCAGTGTGCAGGCTTCTCATTGCGGTGGCTTCTCTTGTTGCGGAGCACAGGCTCTAAGCACGCGCGCTTCAGTAGTTGTGGCTCGCGGGCTCTAGAGGACAGGCTCAGTAGTTGTGGCATAGGGGCTTAGTTGTTCTGCAGCACGTGGGATCTTCCCAGCCCAAGGCTCAAACCTGTGTCCTCTGCATTTGCAGCCAGATTCTTAACCACTGCACCACCAAGGAAGCCCTAGCTATGAGTTATTAATGATACTATTTATCAGGCTGAGTAAACTCTTCATTATTAGTTTAAGGGTTTTTATCATAAAAGGGGTATTGGATATTGTTAAATGCTTTTTCTGCATCTATTAAGATAAGCTTTTTGTTTTTATTCTATTAATATAGTATATTACATTGATTGATTTTCAAATATTAAACCAGCCTTGCATTCTTGAGATAAATCCCTGCTGTTCATGGTGTATAATGTTGCTAGATTTAGTTTGCTAGTATTTTGTTGAGAAATTTTGCATCTATATTCATAAGAGATATTGATCTATAGTTTTTTTGTGTGTGTGATGTCTTTGTCTGGTAGAATTCACCATTCAGTCATTTAGCTTGGGCTTTCCTTGGTAAGAATTTTCTGATTTACTAATTGTTTCTCCTTATAGGTCTATTCAGGTTTTCTTCTTCTTGTGCCAGTTTTTCAGGTTTGTGTCTTCCTAGGAATTTGTTCATTTCATCTGGGCTATCTGTTAGTATACAGTTGTTCATAGTGCTTCCTTACAATCTCTTTTACTTCTCTAAGGTCTGTAGTGAAGTCCCTTCTTTAATTACTCATTTTCGTAACTGGAGTCTTTTTTTTCTTGGTCCATCTAGCTTAAGGTTTTCTCAATTTTGTTGATGTTTTCAGAGAACTGACTTCTGGTCTCAATTTTCTCTATTGTTTTTCTGTTATTTCATTTATTTGTTTTAATCTTCATTATTTCTTTTCTTTTGCTTGCTTTTGGTTTAGTTTGCTCATCATTTTATCGTTTCTTAACAAGATAGAAACTAAGGCTGTGTTAGGTTAGGTTAGTGATTGACATCTTATTCCTTTATTAATATAAGCATTTACAGCTATAGATTTCCCTCTAAGCTCTGCTTTAGCTGCATCCTGTAAGTTTTCGTATGTTGTGTTTTCATTTTCCTTCACCTCAAAGTATTTTCTAATTTATGCTATTTCTTTCTTTGATCCATCGGTTATTTAGAAGTGTTTTTTTTAAATTTCCATATATTTGTGAATTTTCTAAATTTCCTTGTTATTGATTTCTAATTTCATTCCACTGTGATTAGAAAACATACTTATGATTTAAATCCTTTTAAACTGTTTTGAGACTTGTTTCATGATTTCATATATAGTCCATCCTGTAGAATGTTCCATGTACACCTGAGAAGAACATGCATTCTGCTCTTTTGGGGTACAGTGTTCTAAAGTTGGCCTTTAATTTATAGTGTTGTTCATTTCTTCTATTTGTTTATCTTCTGCCTAGTTGTTCAATCCACTATTAAACCTGAGGTAACAAAATCTCCAATTGTTATTGTTGAATTGTCTATTTCTCTCTTCAATCCTGCCAAGTTTTGCTTTATAAATTTGGGACTCTGCTGTTAGATGTATGTATGCACACATCTTTGTGATGTATTGACTTTTTTTCCATTACAAAATATTTTTTATCTTTAGTAATAATTTTTGCCACAGACTATTTTGTCTGATATTAGTGTAGGCACTAGTTCTTTTGGGTACTGTTTGCATGGTATATCTTTTCCATCTCTCTACTCTTAATCTATTTGTATCTTTCAAACTAAATTGGGTCTTTTAAAAAAAATTCTAATTCTTTAATCAATGTAATATATACTGTATATATTTTATATATATATGGAAATGACATTAATAAACTATATGTGCAGTTTTCTACCTCATGTACAGGAAAGGAAAAGTATAAACGTTGCACAGGATTTCAGAGTCTCTTGGTTTAAAAAGCAAAGGATAAAGCCAGGTTTCCATTCTCTCTCTCTCTCTCACACACACACACACACAAAGTGATCCAGTAGTTCAAAGGACTCCAAACCTTAGGAGGGTCACAGGTAGTAGTGCTGAATATCACTGATAGACAAGGAAATATGTGCTCATTGTTAATATTGAGCCATTTGATATAGTGTGAAACTTAGGGTCTTGCCTAATTTATTTTTTCTTCTAATCAAGGAAACTCTACCTACTAACTGTATAATGTTTTAAAAAGAAAGCATAACACTTTAACTTATTCACTTTTTTAACCAATAATATCTGCATCAGAAACTTTACCCCACTTACTTATAATCCTTCTCTAAGGCTGCCAAATCTTCCCTGGTGTCTGAGAACTCCCACACCTCTTCTGATATACCAATGTAGAAATGCCCTCTTGGCATACATGTGGTCAAACCTGTGGTCTAGTAGGGTTAAGGCCTTCACAATTGCTGTGCTGTTGCTCAGCATGCAGATAGCCTTCTGGACTTCAGCCAGGTTAACTCCTGGCATCACCATGGATAGCTGATTGTTGATGGCCACCTTGAAACCATTTGGAAGCCAATCTATAAACTGAACAGAGTTCCTTGACTTTATGGCTGCAACTGTTGCATTCACACCCTTGGGAAAAACATCCCCTTTGTAAAGCAGGTAGCAGGCCATGTAATTCCCAAGTTGAGGATCACACTTAACCAGCTGGTTGGAGAACTCAAAGCAAGCAGTAGTGATGTCTGAAATGGAGAGCTGCTCCTGGTAGTTTCTGTCAGCAGAGATGATGAGGGCAAGGGTTGTCATGGGGAAATATATTCTCAGATAAGTTACTAATTTGTTCTGGAATTCAATTAGGTACCCATTCAAAGGCCCTTCAAACCAGAAGCAAGCAGTAATAGAAGACCTGTCAGCCTATTAATGCTAACAGAAGAGGTGGCATTATACACCAAGCATATGACGGCATATGTCACAGATGGCTTCATTGTCTACCATGCAGCTACAGTCTGTGTGCTCTAAGAATAGAGCTGTAAGGCTCTACAACAGTGAAGATCCTGAAGGCTGAATATACAGATAACTCAATTTAGTCTTCCTGCTATATTCTATCATGAGCCACTCTATTAAGAGAGATGTAAATCCTGATTCAATGTTTCTTCCAAAGCTTCAGAAAGTCAGAAACTGTTCTGCCAGCTTTCTGATGCTCTCTAGTCGAAGGCAGACAATCTCTGACCCCATAGTGACCTCAGACATAGCTGTTCCCACTACCCTCCTTTCTGCTAACAAGCTGCTCTGGGTAAAAGAGTGACTGGTACTTCCCTGTATGAATCCCATCTCTAACAGTTGGTTCTAGGTTGGGAAGAGTGCTCTGGGCACATGATTCCCAGCTCTTGTCTCACAAAAGATGCATTCATATGCTCTATTTTAGCATTTTCCTACTGATCCTTTTTACTGCCAAGAATGACACCATCTGGCTGAATTCCATACTCTAGGCAACAGAGTTTCCAGCACGTGTCCTCAATCTAGATGTCAGCTTGGCCAATATGAATGGAAAGGCACTCACTCCCTCATGCTGATCTGAAGGTGTCAACACCACTCTGTGGTTATGGCACTAAAACTGCATCTCTTATAGACAGCACATAATTTGATCCTATTTTAAAATATATTTTTCCAGTTTCTATCTTATGACTGGAAAATTTAATACATTTGTACTTAATGTAATTACTATAGCAGATTTACAGCTTTCATTTTGCTGTTCATTTTCTGTATGTCTTGTATCTTTTTTCTCTGTATCTCCACCAGTTTTCTTTATTGTTAGGTATTTCTAGTGTACCATTCCTTTGTTGTTTCCTCTACCATACTTCTTATTTTCTTAATGAACCATACTTCTGATTTTCTTAATGGTTGCACCAGTTATTACAATTAAAATTTTAACTTAAATCAATCTAGTTTGCATTAATACCAACTTAATTTCAATAGCAAACAAAAACTTTGCCCCAATATACCTCCATTTTCTCCCCTCTCCTTTGTCAGAAAAATTACATCTTTCCACATTATAAGGTCATTAACACAGTCTTATAATTAATGCTTTATGCAGTTTTCTTTTAAATCAGATAGAAGAAAAGAGTTACAAACAAAAATACATTCTGTTTTATATTTACCCATGTATTTTCCTTAACCAGTGCTCTTTGTTTTTGTGTGTGAACTGAAGTTACCATCTAGTGTGCTTTCATTTCAGTCTGAAAGACCCCTTTTTTGTTTTTGTATGGCAGATATTCTAGTAACAAATTCTGTTTATCTAGGAATGGCTTAACATCATAAATCTAAATCTTAATATCACCTTCATTTTTGCTGGATATACAATTGTTTGACAAGGCTTTCTTTCTTTTAATGCTTTGAATACATCATCCAACTGAATTCTAGCCTCCATTTATTTCTGATGAAAAAATCAGATGCTGCTCTTATTGAGGATGCCTTGTACTCAGTAAATCATTTCTCTCTTGCTACTTTCAAGATTCTGTCCTTGGTTTTAGCTTTCAGTAGTTTGATTATGATGTGTCTAGTTGTGAGTCTCTTTGAGTTTATCCTACTTGGAATTTGATGAGCTTCTTGATTATGTAGATTTATGTTTTTTGTCAAATTTGGAAATTTTTCAGCCATTATTTCTTCAATATTCTTTCTGTCCCTTTTTCTTCTCTCCTTCTAAGACTCCCATTATGCTGTTGGTATGTTTGATGGTGTCTCATAGGCCTCTTAGTCTCTTCATTTTTCTTCTTTTTCTTTCTGTTCCTCAGTCTAGATGACTTAAATTGACCTACCTTTAAGTCCACAGATCTTTTCTTTTGTTAACTCAAATCTGCTGTTGAGCCCCTTTCATGAATTTTTTATTCTGGTTGTTGTACTTTTCAGCTCCCTAATTTATATTTGGTTCTTTCTTATAATTTCTATCTCTCTACTGGCATTCTCTATTTGGTGAAACATTATTCTCACACTTTCCTTTAATTCTTAGAAATGATTTCCTTTAGTTCTTTGAACATATTTTAATAGTTGATATAAAGTCTTTGTGAACTTAAAGTCCAACATCTAGCTTCCTCTGGGACAGTTTTTATTGGTTGCTTTTTTTCCTAGCATACAGACCATACTTTCCTGTTTCATGTCTCACTTTTTTTTTTTTTGCACAAAACTGGACATTTTAAACATAGCAATTTCCAACTTTGAAAATCATATTCCCCGCCCCCCACCAACACAGAGATTGTTATTGCTAGTTGTTATTGATGACGATGATGATGTTTGCTTAGTGACTTTCCTGGACTAATTCTGTGAAGTCTGTATTCTTTTCATGTGCAACTTAGCTTCCATTTGATAATTTTTGCCAGTGTTCTTGTTGCTTTTATGGAGAACTAGATCTTCAGAGGTCCTTACATTCCAGAACTGCTTCCACATGTAGTTTTGATGGCAGAAGATATGGTTATACTAACAAGTAAGAAATGATAAAGCATGTCATTTGTTGAGTTAAAAGAGAGATGCTAAAAAGAAACTTAACAAATACTGACATTTAAATATACACTGAAATGACTTAGCACTGATACTATGAAATCTATGAAACGGACCAGAGGGTCCCCATAAATTTCTTTTGAGGAACAGTTTATACTCTTAATTCTCTCCTTTTCAATACTTTGATCTAAAACAAGATGTTTTCTTTGCCTCAATTACTTTAATGAAATATGCCATCCTTGACTTTTCTTTATTTCCATTATTTCCCAAATCATCCTCTCTAGTTAGCTATTTTATTCTAAAATAACCATGACTGTGTGATTCAGCTGCTCATAAATTTATAATGGAGTCCCATCTCTTGGCAACTCACGACCCTCTATGATCTGCCCCCAAAATACTTTCCTAAGCTTTTTTCTCAGCTACCCCATGAATATCCTATACTCCAGCCAAATTCTTGCCCTTTCCCAAATCTACCCTTTGAGCTTTCTTAATTTCCTTTGTCTGGAATACCTTTTTCCAGTTCTAAATAAGCAGAATACTACTGCACCTCTAAAATGAGTCAAACAGCTATCCCCCAACCTCATTATTCCTCTCTTCCCTTCCTCTTCTTTGTGATGACATACATTTCGTTCTTGTAGCTTATTACATACTGCATTATTCTCAGACTGCCCACAGGGCAGTGAACACATTTTTTTGCCTCTGTATTGCCCTTACACATATATACACATATCTCAAGAAACATCTGTGGCATTGAAGAGACACATGAATTTGTCTCTTTCCACCACACATTAATACTTGCCATTTTAAAACAAGAAATAAAAATAAGTACTATCTAACTTGGTAACAAAATCTGAAACTCTAGTTTCACAAGAGAGAAGTTGCTAGGTATTACGTGAAAAAAAGGGGGTCTCATTGTCAATTTTGGTATATGCTGGCTAAATAAAACTAAACAGGTTTCTTTTCCGGAAAACATTTTAGAACCTTTACCCTCTAATATGATCAATCTCCAATTTAGCATTCATTATTTTCCAAACAACTAATCACAGAATTCTTTTTGTAATGAACATCCCAAGGGACTAGTGTTCATTCAGCAGAACACATTTGGAAAATGATAATCTAATTCTTTATTTAAAATAGTATAAGTAAAGTGATCTATTCTTTGCCCCTTTAAATTATCCAAGTTTGTTTTAAACCTAACTGCTGTGTCTTTATTACTTAATCAGGTAGAATTAAGTTCTACTATAAAACAAGAAACCCAAAATGGAACAATAGCTTGAATGTGTGGCAACAGTCCTCTTCAGTATGTATTACAATGACTTAACAGTGCTTGTTAAAACACAGATTGCCAGGCTCCACCCAACCCCAAAGATTCTCATTTAAAAAATCTGGAGTGGAGCTGAGAATTTGCATTTCAAATAAGCCTCCAGGTGATACTGAGGCTGCTGAATTAGGGACCACACTCTGATGTAAGGGTTTATTCTCTCAAATAACATGAAATCTTGAGACTAGTACAAAGGATCCAGAATTATTAGGAACATCAGCTCCTTCTAACTTGCTGCTCCATCATCCTAGTTTCATGAGTTTCCTCAAGGTCACCTCATGATCCGAGGAGACTGCTCAAATTCTAACCACCATGTTAACTTCTAGGCAATAGGAAAGGGGTAAGGGTGAAAGGACACATCTCCAAGCTAAGTCAGCTCCTTTTAAGGATCCTTATTTGCAAAAATTTAGTCAAAAAGCTTCAACTAATAGAGAAGATGGTAAATGTAGTCTTTTAACCAAGTACACTGCCACCCCGAATAAAACTGCTATCTACTACTAAGGAAGAAAGAAAGACTAGATTTTGAATAGGCATCTAGAGACTCTAACATACTACTTTAGTCTACATACGCTTCAATCACCAAGTCCGACAGAACTGCCTAACTGTCATAAATTGGACCCATATGTTTCATCACTGTTTCTTTCCCCTCTGTAGATCTTAGTTTCATCGCTGCTCACCTACTTTATCATAATATCCTTCTGATCAGTCTCCCTACCTCTTATCCTGGTAGTAGGTATAAGACAGATTTTGAGGGAGCTAAAGCTGTTTAAAATTCTTCAATGGCTCCACATTCCTATAGAATTATAAGGTATGAGCATTTTATTACTTCATATAGAGCCCTCATCTACCTATATGACTATTCCCTATTAAACACACAAACTGTTTCTCCCTTCAGTGCTTTCATCATGCTTTCTCTGCTAGTAAGATACTCTTGATCGTCCTTCACCTTTACTACTCATCCTTTATGATTTAACTAAGGTAGTATCTCCTCCAGAAAGTTTCCATGACACCCCTCTTCCATAAGATGAGTATCCCTCCTGTGTAACCACATAAAAGCTCTGCCCAGAACTATCATTAGATATTCTATACTGTGTTATGAAGATCTGTTTAGATCTCTAACTTTCTCAATAGATTTATGTGCTTTTTAAGTGTAAGAACCACGTTTAACTTATCTTTATATTCCCAAAACTGGGTACAAAGCATGTGCCAACTATCATCTGTTAAACAAAAGTATTACCCTTCATAATGAGCTGGCCTACATACTGAAAGTCTGTGTAGGAGCTGTCCAACAATCTAATAACCTTTTTCTATTACAAGTAACATAGTCGGGCTATACAATTTCAAAAAGTTCAAAAAGTAACTACAGACAGAAAGTCCTTCCTTCACAACTCTAGTTAAATGAAATTTCAAAGTATACAATTTTTTTGCATAACCAAAAACATCTTTTATTTTCACAACTGGAATACCAAAGACACACCCAACTAGCTCCAGAACACTTCCAGATTTTTTTCTATTTATTTAACCAAACTAAACAAAGTTTTAAAAAGGAACATCTGCAACAACAAAAAAATATTGATCAATCAAATTTGGCTTCACCATATCTTGTCTTTTCCTTATCTTTATCCAAGTTCTCCACCTTTAATTATTCTTCCTCTTTTTTTGGGGTGTATTCAGTATCTTTTTCTGAGTTTGGAGTTGATTTCCCCTTTGGTAGCAAGAAACATTCAGCATTGAAAACTTGCTCAGCAGTCACTGAACTTCTACAATAGATCAAGCTACAGAGGAGGGATTTGACATTATCATCCTGTAAGAAAAAAGATGTTACAAAACAAAAATAAAATCAAAGCAAATGAATGAAAGGACAAACTTGTAATAAGTAAGGAGTATCCAATTCAAAAATACTTTTAATCAATGATACAGAGCTAAAATCAATTTTTTCCTATTTAGGTTTTAAAAAATTTTTTACCAATATCAACTGGTTTTTATTGGAAAAGGATTAATCCAGTATTAAAACAATGGAATCAAATTACAGGGGAATGTAAAAGGAAAAAGAAAAGAACCACAATTGAAATTTATCAAAAACAAGTGAAATTCACAAAAAACCCCTGTATATTTTACTTCCCATTTTCCTTCTTTTTTAGGGCACTAGTCAGAATTTGACACTATGAAAATTTTACACTGAAGCTCCTCTGTCTGGAAGGGTAGCCTAACCTTTACTTCAACTGCTTCTGGTTTCACTTATGAAATGATCTCCTCTTGAAACATTTCTACCACCCCTAACACATTATCATCATTATTACGGATTTTATTATGTACCACAATTTCAAAGAACGTTATTTGTGTTACCACATGTAAATAACATTATAATGTTCCTCTTCCACTAGTTCCGCCTCCCAAAGTATGCTTTTTTTCTTGCTCCCTATGATGAATCCAATCAGAGCACATTTCACACTGAATAAAACTCACCTATTTATTGGTAGTGTCCTCATTAGACTCTAAGATGCATAAGACCAGAAATCTTAGTTTCTCACTTCATCCCCAACAACAAGCACAGTGTCAGGGATATAGCAGGTATTCAGTATACATTTGCTAACTGAATGAATGCCAATGCTCATACTGAATTCTACAGAATATGTTTTTAAACGTATTTAAAGATAATACCTTTAGTAAGTATAAACTTGACTAAAAATTACAAAATCTAAATGAAAAAAACTAGCACACACTCTTGAAAGCCACAAAAATAGATTTAGAACAAACAGAAAATCATATCATGTTCTTGGACAAAAAGGATCTCATCAGTAATGAGCCAATTTTTAAGTTAATTTATAAGCTTTACCTGATTCCAATAACATACAATCAGTTTTTCCCCCTTGGAACTAGATAAGTTAACTGTATAGATCTTTTATAAGAATGATAAGTGAGAACAGACATGAAAGTTCTGATACAGAGTATCAATAAGGAAGAAACTAGCCTTTCCAAGTATTAAAAGATATCATACAGTCTGTAAATTAAAGGAATATGGCAAAAGAATACGAATAAACACACCAATGGAACAAAACAGAAAAACTAAAAATACACTCTTGTGCAAATAAAATCTTATTATAAGAAATATGACATTTCTAATGGAAGAAGTGGATAACTTTTTAATAAAAGGTACTGGGACAACTGGACCCAATGGAAAAAAATAAGATCAGATCTATTCCTCACACCAAACACCAGGATAATTACAAATGTATCAAAAATCTAAATGTATAAAATAAAATTATCTAATTACTAGGAAAAAAGTCTTCTCAATTCCCAAAAGTAACTATAGACAAAAAATTTCTACCTTAAGGTTATCCCTCTTGCAAATTATAAAATATTGTAAAATTATAAAACACAGCTAAAGAACAAAAACAAAAGCAATCTCTAAATGTCAAAACCAAAATTAAACAAATGAACTATGTGTCAGGTAACATAATCACACAGAAAATTATTTTAACTGACTTTAAAACAAGTATTTTGGCTATACAATCGTAGTAGGATAAGGATCTTGTGAGATACACCCTAAAGAAAGACCTTCAAAGAAATGTTAAAGTGTACTCAATAACCTTACTGTTTCTAATAATATCATTGTTATTTTCAAACTATCAAATTTATTTCAAGATGAAGCAATTACGTAATTGTTAATATCATAAAAATGAATATTAGTATAAAAGGAAAGAGGAAATTTGTAATTAAAATTAAGTAAAAAGCCTATAATCTTGAACTTTATTTGGAAATACCTATACAAAATATGCATTCATTTTTCTTTTTCTAAAAAAAAAAATGAACTTCCAATAACAATGAACAACCTTTGCAACCCATATTTTTGTCTCTAAATTTCCTGCTAAAAGGATCCCAGGTTCCTTGGGAAAATGGCTAATTCCAGTTATTGGGCAAAGAATGTACAAGATAATAAGGGACATCTTATGCAAAAAGCAAGTTATAAAAGACAATTCAATTTGTGACAAAGGTCACAGGATCCATCTTGAATAGGGTTCTCAATGAATTAGAATTTGAGCAAAATACTTTTTTAAATGACTTCAACAAATTAAGACACATTAAAATATGTTTAAATCCACAAGATTATAATCATACCATTAAAACAAAATTTTAAAATTTGATTGATACCTTTTAGAGGTTGCCAAGACACCAACTAATTTTTCTTAAAATTTCTTTCCCTGAACGAACTAAAATGTAGGGTAACCCAATAATTGTTGAGACAAAGTTTATCAAAACATTTCAATTAATAAACACAGATGCAATAACAGAACTGGAAAATCACCAGTATTCAACAAAACAAAGTATCTAGAGGAGCATCACTAAATGATGCTAAAATTACTAGGCAGTGAATGGAAAAATTAAATAATGAATGGAACAGTTTAAGAGATAATGAATGAAACAGTTTAAGAGATCTTTGAGATAATATGAAGCATACCAACATTTGCATTATAGGAGTCCCAGAAAAAAAAGAGAAAGTGAAATGAGTTGACAATGTATTTGATGAAATTATGGCTGAATACTTCTCAAACCTGAAGAAGGAAACAGATATCCAGGTACAGGAAACACAGAGGGTCCCAAACAAAATGAACCCAAACAGACTCATACCAAGAGGTATCATAATTAAAATGTCAAAAGCGAAAGAGAAAGAATTATAAAGGCAACAAGAGAAAAAGAAAGCATCACATATGAGGGAACCCACATAAGACTATCAGCTTATTTTTCTGTAGAAATTTTTCAGGCCAGCAGGGAGTGCAATAGCATATTCAGAGTAATGAAAGGGGAAAACCTTGAACCTAGGACACTCTACCCAGCAAGATTATCATTTAGAATTGAGGGAGAGATAAAGAACTTCTCAGACAAGAAAAGCTAACAGTTCATAGCTTAAAGAGTTTCCTCTAAATGGAAAAGAAAAGGCTGTAACAAGAAGAAAGAATCTACAGGAAAGGAAAAATCCCATTAGTAAAGGCAAATATATAGTAAAGGCTGGGGATAAACCACTTAAGCTGGTAAAAAGATTAAAAGACAAATAATTCTAAAATCAACTGTAACTACATACAGAGAGTTAAGGGATAAACACAAAGATGTAAAATATGACATAAAACATACAAAATGCAGGGGAGGGGAGTAAATATATAGATCTTTTAGCACCTGTTTGAACTTAAATAACTACCAGTTTAAAACAAGTAGATATAGTTATAGGTCAGCATATATGTACACCATGGTAACCACAAATCAAAAACCTTCAACAGATACACAAAAACTAGAAAGAAACACAAGCAAACTACTAAAGAAAATCATCAAACCATAAGGGAAGAAACAAAAAGAGAAGAAATAAACAGAAAAGAACTGCAAAAATAACCAGAAAAAAAGTAACAAAATGGCAATAAGTACATACCTATCAATAATTATTTGAAATGTCAATGGACTAAATGCTCCAATCAAAAGACACAGGGTAGCTGATTGGATAAAAATTAAGGCCCATCTGTATACTGCTTACACAGAACTCACTTCAGAGCTAAAGAAGCACACAGTCTGAAAGTAAGTGGATGGAAAAACGGTATTTCGTGCAAATGGAAACAACAAAAAAACTGGTGGTAGTAACTCTCATATCAGACAAAATAGACTTTAAAACAAACTCTGTAACAAAAGACAAAGAAAAGCATTATATAATGATAAAGGGATAAATAAAAAAAGAGGATATTACACTCATTAACATATATGCACCCAATACAGGAGCACCTAAATATATAAGGCAAATATGCATAACGGGAGAAACTGACAACAATACAGTAACAGTAGGGTACTTTAACACCCCACTTACATCAATGGACAGATAGATCATCCAAACAGAAAACCAAGAAGGCCACAGTGGTCTTACATGACACAATATACCAGTTAGACTTAATAAATATCTCCAGAACATTCCATCCAAAATCACCAAAATACATGCTTTTCAAATGCACATGGAACATTCTCCAGGACAGATCACATGCTAGGCCACAAAACAAGTCTCGACAAATTTAAGAGTTCAGAAATTATATCTAGCAGTTCTTCTAATCACAAAAGAAACTAGAAAAAAATTACAGAAAAAAAAATGGGAAGAGTACAAATATATGCAAACTAAACAACACGCTACTAAAAAACCAAGGAATAAAAGAGGAAATCAAAAAATAACTCGAGAGAACTGAAAATGGAAACACAACTTTCCAAAATCTATGGGATGTAACAAAAGCAGTTCTAAGAGGGACACTTATGGCAATGAAGACCTACCTCAAGTAACAAGAAAAATCTCAAACAACCTAACCTACAATCTAAAGGAATTAGAAAAAGAACAAATGAAGCTCAAAGTCAGTAGAGGAAGGAAGTAATAAATATCGGAGAGAGAATAAATAAAATTAAAAAATAATTAATGAAACCAAGAGATGGTTTTTTGAAAAGATAAACAAAACTGACAAACCTTAAGCCAGGTACATGAAGAAGAAAAGGGAGAGGCCCCAAATGAGAAGTGAAAGAGGAGAAATAACAACCAATACCATAGAGATACAAAAACAACAGAATACTACAAACAGTTTTATGCCAGTAAATTGGACAACTAGAAGAAATGGACAAATATCTAGAAACATAAAACCTAGCAAGACTGAGTTGGGAAGAAATAGATAATCTGAACAGACTAATCACCAGGAGTGAAACTGAAACTGTAATTTAAAAAACTCCCCATATACAAAAATCCAGGAGCAGACAGCTTCACAGGTGAATTCCACCAAACATACAAAGAAGAGGTAATACCTGTCCTTCTCAAAGTATTCCAAAAACTTGAAGAGGATGGAACACTCCCAAATTCATTCTATAAGGCCACCACTGCCTTGATACCAAAACCAGACAAACACTCCATGAAAAAAGAAAATTTCAGGCCAATATCTCTGATGAATAGAGATGCAAATATCCTCAATAAAATACTAGCAAACCAAATCCAACAATAAAAAGGATCATATACTGTAATCAAGATGGATTTATTCCAGGTATGCAAGGATGGTTCAATATTTACAAATCAATCATTATGATACACCAGATTAACAAAAGGAAGGATAAAAATCACATGATCATCTCAGACACAGATAAAGCATTTGACAAAAATTCAACATCCATTCAGGATAAAAACTCTCATCAGAGTTTGTACAGAGGGAGCATATCTCAACGTAATAAAGGCCATTTATGACAAATCCACAGCTAACATCATACTCAATAGTGAAAAGCTGAAAGCCTTTCTTCTAAAATCAGGAACAAGACAACGATGACCACTCTCACCACTTCTATTTACTACAGTATTGGGAGTCCTATCCATAGTAATCAGACAAGATAAAGAAATAAAAAACATATAAATTGGAAGGGAAGAAATAAAACTGTCACTATTTGCAAATGACATAATACTATATCTACAAAACTCTAAAGTCTCCACCAAGAAACTATTAGAACTAATAAAGGAATTCATTAAAGTTGAAAAATTCAGGATTAATATATAGAAATCTGTTTATTTTCTACACACTAGTAATGAAGTATCAGAAAGATAAAGCAAGAGAACAATCCCATTTAAAATCACATCAGGGACTTCCCTGGTGGTCCAGTGGTAAAGAATCACCTTACAATGCAGGGGATGAGGGTCAGGGAACAAAGATCCCACATGCCACGGGGCAACTAAGCCCGCGCGCCACAACTACTGAGCTTGTATGCCTCAACTAGAGAGCCTGCATGCCGCAAACTACAGAGCCCATGCACTCTGGAACCCACGCACCAAAACAAGAGAGAAGGCCACACGTCACAACAAAAGATCTCGCGTGCCTCAACAAAGATCCCATGTGCTGCAACTAAGACCCGATGCAGCCAAAACTAAATAAATAAATAAATAAAAAAAAATCTTTTTAAAATAAATAAATAAAATCACATCAAAAAGAACGAAATACCTTGAAATAACCTTAACCAAGGAGGTGAAAGACCTATACTCTGAAAACTATAAAACTCTGATGAAGGAATCTGAAAATAATACAAAGAAGTGGAAAGATATACTATGTTTTTGGACTGTAAAAATTAATATTGTTAAAATGACCATACTACCTAAAGCAATCTAGAGATTTAATATAATCCCTATCAAAGCACCTATGACATATTTCACAGAAATAGAACAAATAATCCTAAAATTTATGTGGAACCAGAGGATAACCCAAATTGCCAAAGCAATCTTGAGAAAAAAGAACAAAGCCGGAAGTATCACACTCCCTGACTTCAGACTATACTACAAAGCCACAGTAATCAAAACAGCATGATAATGGCACAAAAAACAAAGACATAGGTCAATGGAATAGAATAGAGAGCCCAGAAATAAACCCATGCACCTATGATCAATTAATCTACAAAGGAGGCAAAAAAGAATACAACAGAGAAAAGACAGTCTCTTCAATAAGTGGTGCTGGAAAACTGGTCAGCTACATGTAAAAGAATGAAATTAGAACATTCTCTAATACCATATACAAAAATAAATTCAAAATGGATTAAAGACCTAAATGTAAGACCCGAAATCATTAAACTCCTAGGGGAAAACATAGGCAGAACATTCTGTGACATAAACCCCAGCAATATGTTTTTTGGGTCTATCTCCTAAAGCAAAGGAGATAAAAGCAAAAATAAGCAAACAGGACCTAATTAAACTTAAAAGCCTTTGCATAGCAGAGGAAATCATTGACAAAATAAAAAGACAACCTACTTAATGAGAGAAAATATTTACAAATGATATGACAGATAAGGGGTTAACACCCAAAATAAATAAACAGCTCATACATCTCAACATCAAAAAAACAAACCCATTTTAAAAACGGGCAGAAGACCTGAAAAGACATATTTCCAGAGAAGACATACAGATGGCCAACAGGCATATGAAAAGCTGCTCAACATCACTAATCATCAGAGTAATGCAAATGAAAACGAGACATCACCTCACACCCATCAGAATGGCCATCATCAAAAAGAACACAAATAACAAATGCTGGAGAGGGTGTAGAGAAAAGGGAACACTCCTACACTGTTGGTGGGAGGGTAAATTGGCACAGCCACTGTGCAAAACAGTATGGAGGTTCCTCAGAAAACTAAAAATAGAACTAACATATGATCTAGCAATTCCATTCCTGTGTATATATACAAAAAAAAATGAAAACAATTCAAAAAGATACATGCACCCCAATGTTCGTAGCAGCATTATTTACAATTGCCAATATATGGAAGCAACATAAGTGCCCACTAACATATGAATGGATAAAGAAGATGTGGTATATATATTCAATGGAATATTACTCAGCCATAAAAAATAATAAAAATTTGCCATTTGCAAAAACATGGATGGACTTGGAGGGTATTATGCTAAGTGAAACAAGTCACACAGAGAAAGACAAATACTGTATGATATCACTTATATGTAGAATCTAAAAAAATAAATTAGTGAATATAAGAAAAAAGAAACAGAATCACACATATAGAGAATAAACTAGTAGTTACGTTTATTGGAGAGGGGAGGGAGGAGGGGCAGGATATGGGTAGGGAACTCGGAGTTACAAACTACTATGTATAAAATACATAAGCTACAAGATATATTGTACAACACAGGAAATATGGCCAATATTTTATAATAGCTATACATGGAACATAACCTTTAAAAATTGTGAATCACTATGTTGTACACCTGAAAACTCATATAATACTGTACATCAAATATACTTCAATAAAAAAATAAAGTGGGTCGGGAGGAGAGAAGATGGCGGAAGAGTAAGACGCGGAAATCACCTTCCTTCCCCCAGGTACAGTAGAAATACATCTACACGTGGAACTGCTCCTACAGAACACACACTGAACGCTGGCAGAAAACGTCAGACCTCCCAAAAGGCAAGAAACTCCCCCCATAGTTGGGTAGGGCAAAAGAAAAAAGAAATAACAGAGACAAAAGAATAGAGACGGCACCTGCACCAGTGGGAGGGAGCTGTGAAGGAGGAAAGATTTCCACGCACTAGGAAGCCCCTTCGCGGGCAGAGACTGCGGGTGGCAGAGGGGGGAAGCTTCGGAGCCACGGAGGAGAGCGCAGCCACAGGGGTGCGGAGGGCAAAGCGGAGAGATTCCCGCACGGAGGCTCGGCGCTGACCAGCACTCACCAGCCCGAGAGGCTTGTCTGCTCCCCCGCCGGGGCGGGCGGGGCTGGGAGCTGAGGCTCGGGCTTCGGTGGGATTGCAGGGAGAGGACTGGGGTTGGCGGCGTGAACACAGCCTGAAGGGGTTAGTGCACCACAGCTAGCCCGGAGGGAGTCCGGGAAAAAGTCTGCAGCTGCCGAAGAGGCAAGAGACTTTTTCTTCCCTGTTTCCTGGTGCGCAAGGAGAGGGGATTCAGAGCGCCGCCTAAACGAACTTCAGAGACGGGCGCGAGCCGCGGCTATCAGCGAAGACCCCACAGCAACAGGGGCGCAGAGGAAAAATCGGAGAGATTCCCGCACAGAGGCTCGGCGCCGAGCAGCACTCAGCAGCCCGAGAGGCTTGTCTGCTCACCCGCCGGGGCGGGCGGGGCTGGGAGCTGAGGCTCAGCTTCGGTCCGATCGCAGGGAGAGGACTGGGGTTGGCGGCATGAACACAGCCTGAAGGGGTTAGCGCACCACAGCTGGCTGGGAGGGAGACCCGGAAAAAGTCTGCAGCTGCCGAAGAGGCAAGAGACTTTTTTTGCCTCTGTGTTTCGTGGCGCGCAAGGAGAGGGGATTCAGAGCGCCGCCTAAACGAACTCCAGAGACTGGCGCGAGCCGCGGCTATCAGCGCGGACCCCAGAGACGGGCGTGAGACGCTGGGGCTGCTGCTGCCGCCTCCAAAAATCCTGTGTGCGAGCACAGGTCACTCTCCACACCGCCCCTCCCGGGAGCCTGTGCAGCCCGCTACTGCCAGGGTCCCGTGATCCAGGGACAACTTCCCCGGGAGAACGCACTGCGCACCTCAGGCTGGTGCAACGTCACGCCGGCCTCTGACGCCGCAGGCTCGTCCCGCCTCCTCTGTACCCCTCCCTCCCCGCGGCCTGGGTGAGCCAGAGCCCCCGAAGCAGCTGCTCCTTTAACCCCGTCCTGTCTGGGCGGGGAACAGACACCCTCAGGCGACCTACATGCAGAGGCGGGTCCAAATCCAAAGCTGATCCCCAGGAGCTGTGCGAACAGAGAAGAGAAGGGGAGATCTCTCCCAGCAGCCTCAGAAGCAGCGGATTAAAACTCCACAAACAACTTGATGTGCCTGCATCTGTTGAATACCTGAATAGACAACGAATTATCCCAAATTCAGGAGGTGGACTTTGGGAGCAGGATATATTAATTTTTCCCCTTTTCCTTTTTTTTTGTGAGTGTATACGTATATGCTTCTGGGTGAGATTTTGTCTGTATAGCTTTGCTTTATAATAGCTTTATTTTACTTCACTATATTATAGCCTCTTTCTTTCTTTCTTTCTTTCTTTCTATTTTTTCTCCCTTTTACTCTGAGCCGTGTGGACGAAAGGCTCTTGGTGCTCCAGCCAGGCATCAGGGCCGTACCTCTGAGGTGGGAGAGCCAACTTCAGGACACTGGTCCACAAGAGACCTCCCAGCTCCACGTAATACCAAACGGCAAAAATCTCTCAGAGATCTCCATCTCAACATCAAGACCCAGCATCACTCAATGACCAGCAAGCTACAGTGCTGGACACCCTATGCCAAACAACTAGCAAGACAGGAACACAGCCCCATCCATTAGCAGAGAGGCTGCCTAAAATCGTAATAAGGCCACAGACACCCCAAAATACACCACCAGATATGGACGTGCCCACCAGAAAGACAAGATCCAGCCTCATCCACCAGGACTCAGGCACTAGTTCCCTCCACCAGGAAGCCTACACAACCCACTGAACCAACCTTAGCCACTGGGGACAGATACCAAAAACAACGGGAACTACGAACCTGCAGCCTGTGAAAAGGAGACCCCAAACACAGTAAGATAAGCAAAATGAGACGACAGCAAAACACACAGCAGATGAAGGAGCAGGGTCAAAACACACCAGACTTAACAAATGAAGAGGAAATAGGTAGTCTACCTGAAAAAGAATTCAGAATAATGATAGTAAGGATGATCCAAAATCTGGGAAACAGAATACACAAAATGCAAGAAACATTTAACAAGGACGTAGAAGAACTAAAGAGGAACCAAGCAATGATGAAAAACACAATAAATGAACTTAAAAATACTCTAGATGGGATCAATAGCAGAATAACTGAGGCAGAGGAAAGGATAAGTGACCTGGAAGATAAAATGGTGGAAATAAATACTGCAGAGCAGGATAAAGAAAAAGAATGAAAAGAACTGAGGACAGTCTCAGAGACCTCTGGGACAACATTAAACGCACCAACGTTCGAATTATAGGGGTCCCAGAAGAAGAAGAGAAAAAGAAAGGGACTGAGAAAATATTTGAAGAGATTATAGTTGAAAACTTCCCTAAAATGGGAAAGGAAATAGTTAATCAAGTCCTGGAAGCACAGAGAGTCCCATACAGGATAAACCCAAGGAGAAACACGCCAAGACACATATTAATCAAACTGTCAAAAATTAAATATAAGGAAAACATATTAAAGGCAGCAAGGGAAAAACAACAAATAACACACAAGGGAATCCCCATAAGGTTAACATCTGATCTTTCAGCAGAAACTCTGCAAGTCAGAAGGGAGTGGCAGGATATACTTAAAGTGATGAAGGAGAAAAACCTACAACCAAGATTACTCTACCCAGCAAGGATCTCATTCAGATGTGATGGAGAAATTAAAACCTTTACAGACAAGCAAAAGCTGAGAGAGTTCAGCACCACCAAACCAGCTTTACAACAAATGCTAAAGGAACTTCTCTAGGCAAGAAACACAAGAGAAGGAAAACACCTACAATAACAAACCCAAAACATTTAAGAAAATGGGAATAGGAACATACATATCGATAATTACCTTGAATGTAAATGGATTAAATGCTCCCACCAAAAGACACAGGCTGGCTGAATGGATACAAAAACAAGACCTATATATATGCTGTCTACAAGAGACCCACTTCAGACCTAGAGACACATACAGACTGAAAGTGAGGGGATGGAAAAAGATACTCCATGCAAATGGAAATCAAAAGAAAGCTGGAGTAGCAATTCTCATATCACACAAAATAGACTTTAAAATAAAGACTATTACAAGAGACAAAGAAGGACACTATATAATGATCAAGGGATCGATCCAAGAGGAAGGTATAACAATTGTAAATATTTATGCACCCAACATAGGAGCACCTCAATACATAAGGCAAATACTAATAGCCATAAAAGGGGAAATCGACAGCAACACAATCATAGTAGGGGACTTTAACACCCCACTTTCACCAATGGACAGATCATCCAAAATGAAAATAAATAAGGAAACACAAGCTTTAAATGATACATTAAACAAGATGGACTTAATTGATATTTATAGGACATTCCACGCAAAAACAACAGAATACACATTTTTCTCAAGTGCTCATGGAACATTCTCCAGGATAGATCATATCTTGGGTCACAAATCAAGCCTCAGTAAATTTAAGAAAATTGAAATCGTATCAAGTATCTTTTCCGACCACAACGCTATGAGACTAGATATCAATTACAGGAAAAGATCTGTAAAAAAATACAAACACATGGAGGCTACACAATACACTACTTAATAACGAAGTGATCACTGAAGAAATCAAAGGGGAAATCAAAAAATACCTAGAAACAAATGACAATGGAGATACGACGACCCAAAACCTATGGGACGCAGCAAAAGCAGTGCTAAGAGGGAAGTTTATAGCAATACAAGCCTACCTCAAGAAACAGGAAACATCTCGAATAAACAACCTAACCTTGCACCTAAAGCAATTAGAGAAAGAAGAACAAAAAAACCCTAAAGCTAGCAGAAGGAAAGAAATTATAAAGATCAGGTCAGAAATAAATGAAAAAGAAATGAAGGAAACAATAGCAAAAATCAATGAACCTAAAAGCTGGTTCTTTGAGAAGATAAACAAAATTGATAAACCATTAGCCAGACTCATCAAGAGAAAAAGGGAGAAGACTCAAATCAATAGAATTAGAAATGAAAAAGGAGAAGTAACCACTGACACTGCAGAAATACTAAAGATAATGAGAGATTACTACAAGCAACTCTATGCCAATAAAATGGACAACCTGGAAGAAATGGACAGATTCTTAGAAATGCACAAACTGCCGAGACTGAACCAGGAAGAAATAGAAAATATGAACAGACCAATCACAAGCACTGAAATTGAAACTGTGATTAAAAACCTTCCAACAAACAAAAGCCCAGGACCAGATGGCTTCACAGGCGAATTCTATCAAACATTTAGAGAAGAGCTAACACCTATCCTTCTCAAACTCTTCCAAAATATTGCAGAGGGAGGAACACTCCCAAACTCGTTCTACAAGGCCACCATCACCCTGATACCAAAACCAGACAAGGATGTCACAAAGAAAGAAAACTACAGGCCAATATCACTGATGAACATAGATGCAAAAATCCTCAACAAAATACTAGCAAACAGAATCCAACAGCACATTAAAAGGATCATACACCATGATCAAGTGGGGTTTATCCCAGGAATGCAAGGATTCTTCAATATACGCAAATCAATCAATGTGATACACCATATTAACAAATTGAAGGGGAAAAACCATATGATCGTCTCAATAGATGCAGAGAAAGCTTTCGACAAAATTCAACACCCATTTATGATAAAAGCCCTGCAGAAAGTAGGCATAGACGGAACTTTCCTCAACATAAGAAAGGCCATATATGATAAACCCACAGCCAACATTGTCCTCAATGGTGAAAAACTGAAACCATTTCCACTAAGATCAGGAACAAGACAAGGTTGCCCACTCTCACCACTATTATTCAACATAGTTTTGGAAGTGTTAGCCACAGCAATCAGAGAAGACAAAGAAATAAAAGGAATCCAAATCGGAAAAGAAGAAGTAAAGCTGTCACTATTTGCAGATGACATGATACTATACATAGAGAATCCTAAAGATGCTACCAGAAAACTCCTAGAGCTAATCAATGAATTTGGTAAAGTAGCAGGATACAAAATTTATGCACAGAAATCTCTTGCATTTCTATACACTAATGACGAAAAATCTGAAAGTGAAATTAAGAAAACACTCCCATTTACCATTGCAACAAAAAGAATAAAATATCTAGGAATAAACCTACCTAAGGAGACAAAAGACCTGTATGCAGAAAATTATAAGACTCTGATGAAAGAAATTAAAGATGATACAAATAGATGGAGAGATATACCATGTTCCTGGATTGGAAGAATCAACATTGTGAAAATGACTCTACTCCCCAAAGCAATCTACAGATTCAATGCAATCCCTATCAAACTACCACTGGCATTTTTCACAGAACTAGAACAAAAAATTTCACAATTTGTATGGAAACACAAAAGACCCCGAATAGCCAAAGCAATCTTGAGTACGAAAAATGGAGCTGGGGGAATCAGGCTCCCTGACCTCACAGTATACTACAAAGCTACAGTAATCAAGACAGTTTGGTACTGGCACAAAAACAGAAATATAGATCAATGGAACAGGATAGAAAGCCCAGAGATAAACCCACGCACATATGGTCACCTTATCTTTGATAAAGGAGGCAAGCATATACAGTGGAGAAAAGACAGCCTCTTCAATAAGTGGTGCTGGGAAAATTGGACAGGTACATGTAAAAGTATGAAATTAGAACACTCCCTGACACCATGCACAAAAATAAACTCAAAATGGATTAAAGACCTAAGTGTAAGGGCAGACACTATCAAACTCTTAGAGGAAAACATAGGCAGAACACTCTATGACATACATCACAGCAAGATTCTTTTTGACCCAGCTCCCAGAGAAATGGAAATAAGAACACAAATAAACAAATGGGACCTAATGAAACTTAAAAGCTTTTGCACAGCAAAGGAAACCATAAACAAGACCAAAAGACAACCATCAGAATGGGAGAAAATATTTGCAAATGAAGCAACTGACAAAGGATTAATCTCCAAGATTTACAAGCAGCTCATGCAGCTCAATAACAAAAAAACGAACAACCCAATCCAAAAATGGGCAGAAGACCTAAATAGACATTTCTCCAAAGAAGATATACAGATGGCCTACAGACACATGAAAGAATGCTCAACATCATTAATCATTAGAGAAATGCAAATCAAAACTACAATGAGATATCATCTCACACTGGTCAGAATGGCCATCATCAAAAAATCTAGAAACAATAACTGCTGGAGAGGGTGTGGAGGAAAGGGAACACTCTTGCACTGTTGGTGGGAATGTAAATTGATACAGCCACTATGGAGAACAGTATGGAGGTTCCTGAAAAAACTACAAATAGAACTACCATACGACCCAGCAATCCCACTACTGGGCATATACCCTGAGAAAACACCCAGCAATCCCACTACTGGGCATATACCCTGAGAAAACCATAGGTCAAAAAGAGTCATGTACCAAAATGTTCATTGCAGCTCTATTTACAATAGCCAGGACATGGAAGCAACCTAAGTGACCATTGACAGATGAATGGATAAAGAAGATGTGGCACATATATACAATGGAATATTACTCAGCCATAAAAAGAAATGAAATGGAGGTATGTGTAATGAGGCGGATGGAGTTAGAGTCTGTCATACAGAGTGAAGTAAGTCAGAAAGAGAAAAACAAATACAGTATGCTAACACATATATACGGAATCTAAGGGAAAAAAAAAGGCCATGAAGAACCTAGTGGCAAGACGGGAATAAAGACACAGACCTACTAGAGAATGGACTTGAGGATATGGGGAGGGGGTGGGGTGAGATGTGACAGGGTAAGAGAGTGTCATGGACATATATACACTACCAAATGTAAAATAGATAGCTAGTGGGAAGCAGCCGCATAGCACAGGGAGATCAGCTCGGTGCTTTGTGACCACCTAGAGGGGTGGGATGGGGAGGGTGGGAGGGAGGGAGATGCAAGAGGGAAGAGAAATGGGAACATATTGTATATGTATAACTGATTCACTTTGTTATAAAGCAGAAGCTAACACACCATTGTAAGGCAATTATACTTCAATAAAGATGTTTAAAAATAAATAAATAAATAAATAAATAAAGTGAAAATGCAACCCACAGAATGGGAGAAAATATTTGCAAATCATCTACCTAATAAAGGACTTGTATTTAGAATATAAGGAACTCTTACAACTCAGTAATATAAAGATAACCCAATTTAAAAATGATCAAAAGTTCTGAATAGACATTTCACCAAGAAATATATATATACACAAACGGCCAATAAGGAAATGAAAAGATGCTCAACATCGTTAATCATCAGGGAAATGCAAATTGAAACGACAACGAGATATTACTTCACACCTACTAAGACGGCTAGAAGCAAAAAGTCAGGTAAAAAACAAGTGTTGGGGAGGATAAAAACTTGGAATCTTGCCGGATACACTGCTGATGGAAATTTAAAATGGCTGCAGCCACTTTGGGAAACAGTCCGGCAGTTCCTCAAACAACTAAACATAGACTTACAGTTTGACCCAGAAATTCCACTCTGAGGTACATACCCAAGAGAAATGAAAACATATGTCCGCAGAGAAACCTGTATACCAATGTTTACAGCAGCATTATTCGTAATAGCCAAAAGGTAGAAACAACCCAAATGTCTATCAACAGACAAAAGGATAAATAAAATGTGGTAAATCCACACAATGGAATATTATTCAGCCATTAAAAGGAGTTAAGTACTGATACACACGAAAACTTGGATAAACCTTGAAAACATTATGCTAAATTAATGAAGCCAATCATAAAAGTTTACATATCATATGATTCCATTCATATGTATGTCGAGAATAGAAAAAATGTGGAGAGACAAATAGTACGTTAGCAGTCATTTAGGACTGGTGTGGCTGGATAGTGACATAGAGTGTCCATAACTAAGGAATATGGAATTTCTTTTTGAGGTAATGAAAATGTTCTAAAACTGACTGTGGTGATAGTTTGCATGCATCTTTCAATATACTAAAAATCATTGAGTTGTAAACTTTAAATGGGTGAACTGTAAGGTGTTTAAGTTATTTCTCAATAAAGCTATTTAAAAATGATTATAAAACTTTACTGAAAGACATGCCATATTTCATTTAACATAAGGGACACTAAAACACTAAGGAATTAAAATACTCCCAATAAAACTATGAACCATGATAAAAAGACTTCGATTATGAGAAATAGCCCAACTTCAGAGATAATAAATTGTTTTAAAAAATAGTAATACTGGGACTTCCCTGGTGGCTCAGTGGTTAAGAATCCACCTGCCAATGGAGGGGACATGGGTTCGAGACCTGGTCCAGGAAGATCCCATATGCTGCGAAGCAACTAAGCCCATGTGCCACAACTACTGAGCCTGTGCTCCTAGAGCCTGCAAGCCACAACTACTGAAGCCCGCATGCCTAGAGCCCATGCTCCGCAACAGGAGAAGTCACTGCAATGAGAAGCGCACGCACCGCAACAAAGAGTAGCCCCTGCTCACCACAACTAAAGAAAGCCAGAGCACAGCAACAAAGACCCAACGCAGCCAAAATAAATAAATACATAAACGTTCCTTTAAAAAAAAATAATAATAATATTGTATTTATATTTGAAAGTTCCTAGGAGAGTAGATCTTAAAAGTTCTCATCACACACACAAAAAAAATTTTGTAACTATTATGGTCATAGATGTTAACTAGACTTACCGTGGTGAGCATTTTCACAATGTATATAAATATTGAACCATTATGTTGAATGCTTAAAGCTAATATAATGTTATATATTAATTATACCCCAATTTTTAAAAATGAAAAAAAGAATCAATTTTTGCTACATGATATATGCACCTTTGAATATAATTAAAACTACTTATGAAAAAAAAAAACTACTTATGAAATTATTTAGAACAAAAAATATTAGTAATAATAATAAAATCTATCTTACAATCAATACAATAAAAAGTAAAATAATAATGTCCTAAACAAATGGAAAGCTATTATTTTCCCAATCACAAAAATAGTGTATCATTAAGATAGCAACTCTCCTTCAAATTAACCTATAAATTCAATATACTTTCAAAGTCTCAACAGTGTTTTTCAGAAGACTTATTAACAAGTTGGTGCCAAATTTCACATGGAAAAATAAAGTGACAGGAATAGTCAAGGCAATGTTAAAGAAAAATGTGAGGAAGGAAAGCCAACGCCCTCTACAAAGATACAGCATTTAAAATAGTGTAGTGCCAGCACAGGGATCAATAGTCAAAGAACAGAATAGGCCCAAAATAGATTCATGAATACATGGAAATTTGATACAGCATAGACTGGCATTATTAATCAGTGGGAAATGACTGATTATTGAATAAATGGTGCTGGGTCAACTATTTATCCACATATAATAAGATAAAATTAGATCCTTAACTTCGTATCATACACAAAAATTGATTTGAGAAGGATTAAAAATATAAACGGGAAATGGAGGGAAAAGGCAGGTCCAAGAAATAGCAGATGAAGATCATTTAACCAGAAAAAATATAATAAAGCAAGATTCATTCATTCAAAAATATTTATTAAGGTCCTACTATGTGTAAAGCACTGCTACAGACACTGGGGATACAATGCTGCATAACACAAAGTCCCTGCTTTATTGAGCTTACAGACCAAATATAAATTTTTTAAAAACTTAATGAAACAATCTATTTTTAAAAGGATACATATACAGACTTTTATAGAAAGATTCACAAACTAGCAATAACAAGTGTTTCTAGGGAAGGGACTTGGATAGCTGACGGAATACGAATAGAGAGATTTCTAACAGCATGTGCTTCCTCTTGTAACTCTTGAATTTTGCATCATACACGTTACGTGAAGGAACAACTATTTGAAGGAACTAACCTTATAATAAATCTAAGAGTTGTACAATAGTGAAATGGGTTTCTCCAAACTTAAAGGTATTTAAGCAGAGAATGAAGGCCATCTGTTAGGGATATTATTGAAGAAATTCTCCCAGGGGGCTGGGGACAAGTGAATTAATTATCCTCTAATACCTCTTTCATTGCATAATTCCATGATTTCTCTCCATTTGTGACATGGGCCCTGCTATGTCCAGACAAGAGCTCCCTCATTTGTTTGATAACTATGTGTGAGCACAAAATGTGGGTAAAGACAACACCATTCCCAGCACTAATGGCTGCCTCAGATAGAAGCAAATACTGCACATGCCAAGTATTCTTCTAACTTAATGTCCACACATAGCTACCCACATTAAAGAGAGACTTCTTGTGTTTATTCATCTTCCGTACACATACACCTAGCAGAGTGTCTAGCACATGGCTGACAGAATACAACCTGTCGTAGGCAGACCCCTAAGATGTCCTCCAGTCAGCCCTACTTCCCAGTATTCATTTTGCTACATTATCCCATCCCTTCGAGTATAGGCTTGACCTACTGAAATGCCTCTAACAAAGAGAAAAAGTGATGGATATCACATCCATAAGTTGGTTATGAAAAACTGTGACTTATGTCTAACTAACAGACTCTTTTCTACTGCTTTCTCTGCTTATGCACTTTGATGAGAAAAGTTGCCATGATGGAAATACGGCAACCTCTGGTCAACAACTAGAGAGAAACTAATTCTGCCAACAACTATGTGAGCCTGGAAACAGATCCTGCCTCAGTCGACCTTTAAGATAACTACAGCCCACCCAACAACTTGACTGCAGCCTATGAAAGGACATGAAGTAGAGGATCCAAATAAGCTGCACTCAGACTCCTGGCTCACAAACTTTTAAGACAATAAATGTGTGTTAAATCACTAAGTTTCCGGATAATTTGTTACAGGGTAATTTTTCTATCAAACCTGAAAGAACGTGAGTTTTAAGTGTTCGCTTTAGGTGAAGCTGTAACCTCTGTTATTTTTCTAATGGCAAAAACTCTGTATCATACGCTTTTCAAAAATGTAAAACATTATCAACCTTCTTCGTTATCCCATTCTATAGAGATGGCCAGTAGGTGTAATGAATAGTTTCATAATCTCCCAAAAGTTGTCTCCAATGTTTTTTACTACTGCCCAAGAAGTGGGGCAAAACTCCTTAATAATCATTCCTAATGTGTGTTTAAAAATTAATTTCATGGGCTTCCCTGGTGGCGCAGTGGTTAAGAATCCTCCTGCCAGGGCAGGGGTCACGGATTCAAGCCCTGGTCCGGGAAGATCCCACATGCCACAGAGCAACTAAGCCCGTGTGCCACAACTACTGAGCTTGCACTCTAGAGTCTGTGAGCCACAACTACTGAAGCCGGCGTGCCTAGAGCCTGCGCACCGCAATGAAGAGTAGCCCCCACTCACCACAACTAGAGAAAGCCCGCGTGCAGCAATGAGGACCCAATGCAGACAAAAATAAAGTAAATAAAATAAATAGATAAATTTATTTTAAAAATTAATTTCATGGGATAATAGTAGGTACTACAAAACAAAAAATTTTTCGGTCAAATAAGAGACCATATAGAGTTAAACAAAACTGTGTGTGTTCCTTCATTGCAGTTCAAACTACCAAAAGAATGTGAGGTCATGTCAGCTGGAAGGAAGAAATAAAACTGTCTTCATTCATAGATGGCATGACTGTCTATGTAGAAAATATGAAAGCATCAAAAAAACACCTAGAACTAGTTCAGTGATTATAGAAAATTTGTAGGCTATAAGGTTAATATACAAAATTCAATCATTTTCCTATATACCAGCAATGAACAAGTAGAATTTGAATTTAAAAACACAACACCATTTATATTCATACCCTCCAATATTAAATACTTGAATAGAAACCTAACAAAATATGTACAGGATCTATTTGAGAAAAAAATTATAAAACTCTGATGAAAGACATTAAAGAACTAAATAAATGGTTATTCCATGCTCATGGAAAAAAAACCAATATTGTCAAGATATCAATTCTTCCCAACTTCATCTATAGATTCAATGCAATCTCAATCAAAATCCCAGCAAGTCATTTTGTGGATATCAACACAATGATTCTAATGTTTACACTGAGAGGCAAAAGCCCCAGAATAGCCAATACAAAATTAAAGGAAAAGAATAAAGTTAAAGGACTGTTACTACCCAACTTCAAAACTCACTGTAAAGCTACAGTAGTCAAGACTATGTGGTATTAGTAAAAGAATAAACAAATAGATCAGTGGAACAAAACAGATCCACATAAATATAGACAACTGATCTTTGACAAAGGAGAAAGGGCAATACAACGAAGAAGATAGTCTTTTCAACAAATGGTACTGGAACAATTGGACATCCACATGCAAAAAAATGAATCTAGACACAGATCTTATACCTGTCACAATAATTAACTCAAAAAGGATCACAGACCTAAATGTCAAATGCAAAACTATAAAACTCCTAGAAAACACAGGAGAAAATATAGATGAAACTGGGTTTCGCAACGATTTTCAAGATACAACACCAAAAGCACAATCCATGAAAGGAAAGAATAAACTGGACTGCATTAAAATTTAAAATTTGTTCTGCAAAAGACACATTCAAGAAAATTAGAAGACAACCACAGATTGTGAGAAAATATCTGCAAAAGACGTATCTGATAAAAGACTGTTATTCAAAATATACAGAGAACTCTTAAAACTCAACAATAAGAAAACATGATTAAAAAATGCGCCAAAGACCTTGCCAAATACCTCACCAAAGAAGATATACAGATGGCAAATAAGCATATGAAAAGATGCTCCACATCACATGTCACCAGGGAAAAGTAAATTCAAGCAATGAGATACTAGTACACATCTATAAGAATGGCCACAATCCAAAACACTGACTGAATGCTAGTAAGGCTGTGGAGCAACAGGAGCACTTATTCATTGCTAGTGGCAATCAAAAATGGTACAGCTTAGAAGACAGTTTGGCAATTTCTTTAAAAACTAAACTATTTAAATATATTATTACCATACAATCCAGCAACTGCACTCCTTGGTACTCACCCAAGGAAATAAAAAACATATGTCCACACAAAAACCTGCACATGGATGTTTATTGCAGCTTTATTCATAATTGTCAAAACCTGGAAACAACCAAGTTGTCCTTCAGTAGGTGAAGAGATAAATAGATTGTGGAACATTCAGACAATGGATCAGGCTAAAAAGAAATGAGCTATCAAGCCATGAAAAGACATAGAGGAAACTTATGTGCATATTATTAAGTGGAAAAAGCCAATCTGAAGAGGCTACATACTGTATGATTCCAACTATATGACATTCTGGAAAAGGCAAAATTATGAAGACAGGAAAAAGATCAGTCTCCAGGTGTTTGGAGAAAGTAGAGATGAAAAGGTAGAGCACAGAGGATTTTTAGGGCAATGAAAATACTGTGTATGATATTATAATGGTAGATACATGGCATCATACATGTGTTCAAACCTGTAAGAATGTACAACACCAAGAGTGAACCCTAATTTAAGCTATGGACTTTAGGAAATAATGATGTATCAATGTAGGTATCAATTGCAACAAATGTATAACTCTGGTAGGGGATGTTGATAATGGATAAACTGCATATATGAGGGAAGGAAACCTATGGGAAATCTCTACCTTCTCATTTTTGCTGTGAATCTAAAACTGCTCTTAAGAAAATAAAGCCATAAAAGCAGCCGTAGAACATAAAATATTCTCTTTTAAAATAAAATGGCAAGAGAACTTTTACAGCCTGATCATTATGATTTTTTTAACATCTTTATTGGAGTATAATTGCTTTACAATGCTGTGTTAGTTTCCGCTGTATAACAAAGTGAATCAGCTATATGTATACATATATCCCCATATCCCTTTCCTCTTGCATCTCCCTCTCGCCCTCCCTATCCCACCCCTCTAGGTGGTCACAAAGCACGGAGCTGATCTCCCTGGGCTATGCAGGTGCTTCCCACTAGCTGTCTATTTTACATTTGGTAGTGTATATATGTCAATGCTACTCTCTCACTTTGTCCCAGCTTGCCCTTCCCCCTCCCCGTGTCCTCAAGTCCATTCTCTACGTCTGTGTCTTTATTCCTGTCCTGCCCCTAGGTTCATCAGAACCATTTTTATTTTTTTAGATTCCATATATATGTGTTAGCATACGGTGTTTGTTTTTCTCTTTCTGACTTACTTCACTCTGTATAACAGACTCTAGGTCCATCCACCTCACTACAAATAACTCAATTTCATTTCTTTTTATGGTTGAGTAATATTCCATTGTATATATGTGCATCTTCTTTATCCATTCATCTGTCGATGGACACTTAGGTTGTTTCCATGTCCTGGCTATTGTAAATAGTGCTGCAATGAACATTGTGGGACATGACTCTTTTTGAATTATGGTTTTCTCAGGGTATATGTCTAATAGTGGGATTGCTGGGTCATATGGTAGTTCTATTTTCAGTTTTATAAGGAACCTCCATACTGTTCTCCATAGTGGCCATATCTATTTACATTCCCACCAACAGTGCAAGAGGGTTCCCTTTTCTCCACACCCTCTCCAGCATTTATTGTTTGTAGAGTTTTTTGATGATGGCCATTCTGACCGGTGTGAGGTGATACCTCATTGCAGTTTTGATTTGCATTTCTCTAATGATTAGTAATGTTGAGCATCCTTTCATGTGTGTGTTGGCAATCTGCATATCTTCTTTGGAGAAATGTCTATTTAAGTCTTCTGCCCATTTTTGGATTGGGTTGTTTGTTTTATTTATATTGAGCCGCATGTATATTTTGAAGATTAATCCTTTGGAAACACAAAAGAGCCTGAATAGCTAAAGCAATCTTGAGAAAGAAAAACGGAGCTGGAAGAATCAGGCTCCCTGACTTCAGACTACACTACAAAGCTACAGTAATCAAGACAATATGGCACAAAAACAGAAAATATAGATCAATGGAACAGGATAGAAAGCCCAGAGATAAACCCATGCACATATGGTCACCTTACCTTTGATAAAGGAGGCAAGAGTATACAATGGAGAAAAGACAGCCTCTTCAGTAAGTGGTGCTGGGAAAACTGGACAGGTACACGTAAAAGGATGAAATTAGAACACTCCCTAACACCATACACAAAAATAAACTCCAAATGGATTAAAGACCTAAATGTAAGGCCAGACACTATAAAACTCTTAGAGGAAAACATAGGCAGAACACTCTATGACATAAATCACAGCAAGATCCTTTTTGACCCACCTCCTAGAGAAATGGAAATAAAAACAAAAATAAACAAATGGGACTTAATGAAACTTAAAAGCTTTTGCACAGCAAAGGAAACCATAAACAAGACGAAGAGACAATCCTCAGAATGGGAGAAAATATCTGCAAACGAAGCAACTGACTAAGGATTAATCTCCAAAATATACAAGCAGCTCATGCAACTCAGTATCATTATACTTTTATAGACATGTTTACTGCCATATTTAACTCCTTAATATCTAGTCACACTGGGGACTATTCCATTTCAATGGATTTTAATACTTTCATGTCTTAGTTCAGGCTACTGTCTTTACCTGAAATGCCCATCATCTCATTCTAACTCTCGTAAAATCCTAATTCAATGTTGAAGATTCATCTCAAATAACTATTTGGTGGCATTTTTGAACAGCCTCTTCCCTCCCCTTTTTTCTGCCAAATTAAATATCAGCTCCCTCCAGGGTACTTTCTTAATATTCTATATATAAATATTGGTTGTTTACTTGTTCACATTTCTAAATTATTAACTCCTTCAATGCTGTAATCCTAAAAAGCAGCACCTAGTTCAATTCCTGATATAGAAGATACTCAAAATAGGTTGTCTGTATACATATATATATATAGGTCTCAAAGCAGTATGAATGACACAGATGTATGACAAAGAAAAGATACAGCCAGGTACTTATAAAAAGTAGTAAAACACTAATTTTAATATAATATGATCTTTGAAGATATAGCAAAGACTGTTTTTCCTTAATTATTACACAGAATACATATACAATTTGTGTGACAAACATACAATCCAGTAGTACTCTCTAGCAGTAATTTTCTGGCAATGGTGTAAGTACTGCACTTAAATTTTTTCAATACTTCTTTACTGTGAATGCTATTTTGTAGTCTTACAAAAATAAGAGGACATCTTCAGTCAAATATTTAAGTTTATATTACTGCTACACACCTATATCACAGGTTTCCAACCAGTAAATGACAAAAAGGTAACATACCAAATGAAACTGATCCACCTTCGGGATTCCATCCTCATTTGTCTCAAATTCCTGATTTCGAACAGAAAGCTGTTAAAGAGAATGAGAATGAATAAGTTCCCAATGTACCAAACTACCGATCCTATAGCAGAGGCCAATCTGGAACTTTTCAGGTTCTAGAGAGAAGAGCAGAGCTCAAAGAAAGCACATTAGTTCTTGCAGGATAAAAAAACTTTCATAATAACAACTACAAAACAGTCCCTGGGGCTCCTAACATATTAATCAGAGTTGATGCACACACTATAAGCACTTTTAATACTTCCTCACTTTACAAGCAAATATATTAAAATTCTGTAGCACTCCCATTCATGGTTCTACTTTATGTCCACAACCATTTTCTTCTTTCTTCTCATCTTCAATTTATAATATCTTGCTCTGTTTTCAAGTACCTCTGCGAACTGCCTTATATCCTTTCTGGCACAAGATAAGGTATTTAATAAATTAAGGTAAAGTCAGCCAAAAGGAAGGCATATATACACAAGGCTGAAACTCTGGCAAGAGGACTAGATTACTCTCATAAATGTAAGAACTGCAACAAACAGGTGGTTCCAGAAGCTATGAGAGTAAACACCACCACCCAAGGAAGGGCTGTACAGTGAAAACTTTAGTAGGATGTGGGCTAAATCCTTGGGAACACTAACATTTAACAGATAGGCAGTAAAGAGGAGTAAAAGAAATGCCCAGTCACAGAGGCAAAAGAAGAACTTAGAAGGTACTGTGTCATAGAAAACAATGGGTAAAGTAATTACTGTGGATTTTTTTTCCGATAGATCAGACTTAACCGTATTTTTAGGCTAAAGGAAAGGTAAAGAATAAAAAGAAAAGAAATAGACTAAAGACACAGTGAAGACAGAAGAATGGTAAAAGTGAGGTATTAGAACAGGAGAGAGAATGGGATCAAGGTCACATGCAGATGGCTTGCACTAGAGAAGGAGCACTTTAATTCTCTGAGATAGGAGTAGAAGACAGAAGACCAGGTAAAGAGGTGACCAGTTTGTAGACAGAAGCACTGAAATTTTATGGAAAGCACATATCATGATCTCAGTTTAAAAAAAAAAATTAAGAGGCAAGGTCTACTGAAAAGAATGGGTATAAGATTTAGGTAGGGGCTTGAGGAAAGCAGTAAAAGGTTTAAAGTAATCGTTGAGGGAAATTTGAGAATGAACTAGCTGTGGGCAGGTGAAAGGACTAAAAGAAAGCACTGAGGACCTAACAGAAGTAAGACTGATATGGTGGTGACATTCTGCAAAAGCATTCAGTTCCCAAGGTGTTCCAGGGGTCCCATTCCATACCAGTCTTCCCTCTTAAAATAAAATCTGAATAAAACATAACCAACAAACCTAAGAAGACTCCGAAAAGTGGAAATAAGAAGCTAAGATGGAAAGAAGAAAGCGAAGTGGCTAGGAACCTTAGGATTTAAGAAATGACACAATGGTGAATTCCCTGGGTTTTATTTTTGGCTCTCCTATATCCCACAATGGATGCTAGAGAAGCCTGCAACCCAGAAATGGCAAGAGCCACAGACCAAAATAGCCCCAAGAAAAGCCTGCTCCATCTAGCTAAAGGACTGTGAATAGGGTAGTCTAGCAGAACAGAAAACCTTTTTGGTAACAGCCTCTATTCCAGCCAAACACCAAAGGAAAAACTGTGTCAGCGGGGCTGAGTGGGGAGCTGAACTCCCACCCGTACTCATCAGCAAAAAGGCAGAACAAGGTTGTATGTGATGGCACTAGTTGGCAATCTACTCCAAGGGGTACTGTCAGTGGGACCCAGTGGAGAGCTATCTTCTACTACCACTCAACAGCAACAAAGTGGAAAAAGCAGTGTGAGGCAGTGTTAGCCAGCACTCTGTTTTTCCCTCTCCACTCCCCAAGTGACAGGAGGACCCAGTGGGAAATGAAACTTATACCCTCACCAGGTAGCAACAAGGTACAAGGAGGTGGAATAAGGTAGTGGTAAAGCAGTAATAGTTTAACACATTGCTCCTCCTGCTCCCTGCACTCAATAGAGAGATGAATTTCCACTCCCAACCATCAGGAACGAGAAGAGGCAAAGTAATACAAATCAGCATTCCACTTTTGCTGAGGTGGTGTCAGCAGAGCTCAGTGGGGAGCTGAAGATCTAAACTCATCTGAAACTGTACACTACACCTAAACAAGGTAACTGTCTGCAGAAAATGAAGATTAAATAGGATGCAGAGTCTCAGAACATAATACCCCAAATGTTCAGGCTACAATCAAAAATCACACGTCAAATTTAAAACCAACAAAATCTTAAATGACAAAAAGACAATCAACAGAAGACATCAAGACGACACAGATGCAAGGATTATCTGACAAGGATTTTAAAGGAGCCATCATAACAATGCTTAGAGATCAATTTGAAACATGCAAGAAAGAAAAAAAAAATAGAAAGAAAGCCTCAGCAAAGAAGACAGAAGATATAGAGAAAACCAAATAGAAATTTTAGAAATGAAAAACAACAACAGAACAACAGAAATAACTCACTGGATTGGCTCAACAGTAGAATGAATATGACAGAGGAAAGCACTGATGAAACTGAAGATAGAATAACAGAAAATATCCGGATTGAACAACAGAAAGAAAATGAACACAGCCTCAGGAACCTGTGGGACAATAACAAACGATCCAAAATTTGTATCATCAGAGTCTCAGAAAAAAAGGAGAAAGGATGTAGGACTAACAAAATAGTTATATGAATAACAGCTGAACCAAATTTCACAAATTTGTTAAAAACATAAACAAACTGAAGAAACTGAGCAAACCCCAAAGAGAGTAAACCCAAAGAAATCCGTGCTAAGACACATCATAATCAAACTTCAGAAAACTAAAAACAAAGAAAAGTCTTAAAAACAGGTGGAAAGAAACATCACATTACCTATAAGAGGATAATGATTCAAATGACAGTGGAGTTCTCATGAGAAACCATGAAGGCCCAATGAAAGTGGCACAGCATTTTTGAAGCACTGAAAGAAAAGAACTATAAACCCAGAATTCTGTACACAGCAAAAAATATCCTTCAGAAATGAAGGTGCAATTAAGATGCTCTCAGATGAAGGAAAACTAACAATTTGTCACCAGCAGACTTACCTTGAAAGAATGGCTAAAGTAAGTTCTTAAAATAGAAAGGAAATGATAAAAGAATAAATACTGAAACATCAGGAATGAAAAAAGAACAATTGAAAAGAGTAAAAATATGGGTAGATGTTATAGATAATCCTCATAAATAACACACTTTGAGAAGTGAACTCCAAGCTCTCTGCACTTGGATCCAATAAGAAAGCAATAATGAGTCTGAGGTTCTTGGTTGGGTCTCAAAGGAGGTCCAGAAACACATGAAATTCCTGCACAGAGGAGGGCATTAGAGATGTTAGTGGCTCCATCCACCCTAGAAGCCTTAATCCTCCTACATCCAATTCTGTAATAATGAGATCCATTCCACTCAGTCTGCTTAATTACGATATTAGCATCACTTCCAGATTTTAGGGGGCTGCCACCCATTTTCCTTTTCTTGAGATTTCTCTTAATTGGAATATTTGTGAAAGGCACTCATCATAGGCCACATTAGCTGGGTCTAAAGGAATGACAGATATGGAATATTACTTTTCCCCTTGTCTCTTAGTTGGGGATTAAACATCAAAACGAAGCATAATGTATAAAAAGTACACCTGACCTCTAAACAGGAGTGTTACTCACATCCATGCAAGGCTTTCTAAAAGGAGGACTTCTCACCAAAGAGCTCATAGAAGACAAGGTTAGAGATGCCTTAATAGGGCACTGTAAAATGTAAGGGACTTCATTGTAATCAGTGCAACGACACTTATTAGTAACTTATTTCCAAAGCCTGGGTCCCTTCAGCAATTGTTCATCATTGGCTTCAGTGAAGACTGCACATTCAAGGCTTAATATGTGATGTGAATGCAGAAGGTGGTCTTGAACACAGCCTCAAGTCACTGAAATTCTGAGATGGGACGTTACTTAAGAAGTGATGGCCTTCTCTGACTTTCACATGCCTCACGCCTACACTTAGGATGATGATGTGCTCCCTCACATGGTTGCTTAGGAGGATGCAATGAGATGAAGTTCATAAAGCACTTATTAACTAAGTTCCAAACATGCACTATGTGCTCCCAGCAAGGGAGGATGTTATCACCATGTTATAAATACACATAATAATGTCCTTAAATTAATAAATATAATGTTTGGTCATACTCTGGAGAAAAATCAAATATATGTGCCTTTTATAGAAATTAGTCTCACAAAGAAATAAAACCTTAAAAAAATAGACTATTTTAAAAATCATATATAGCAGACCACAAAACATATCTAGAAACGAGGGTTGTCTAAAGAGGCTAAAGAGATGAATAGGAGTCAAAGGGGATACAGGGTAGCCTAGATGTTATATGATGGGATCCAACGCTGAAGAAGAAAGGAAGAGAAGCTAGGAGGTTGCTGATAGACTAGGGAGAAAGGGAAGACAGTGGACAAAACATATTGGAGATTTAAGAGCAGTTATAGTAAAATGAGAGGATAGGAAGTCCTGTCCAGATAAAAATATACTGGATTGGATTCTTTACTTTTGTAAAAGAAAAACTATAGGGAATCACAAAATCCTGGTTTCGGAAGGTAATTGAAACTGCATGAAGGTATGGGTCTCAAATTGTTAACGAGGTCCAAAAAACGCAAAGCTAAGTTGTTCAATGGGGGATCAATATGACCACTAATATCTCCTAGGAACATCTCTGGAGTTGGAATAAAAAGAAAATCTTCAAACAAGGTTCCAAAGAAATGTACAACGGGCCATGGTGGAGAGACCAGAAGATGAACACACCACGGAAACATGGCACATTTTATTTAAAAAAAAAAAAAAAAAAAAAAAGCCTAATACTTCAGCACATAATTGTGGCTAAAATTTAAACATTCATTTTGATATCATAAAGGCATGTTTTCATTCAATTAATATTCCAGTGACAGCTCTACACCAGGTACGCTTCTAGGCATAGGATCCACTAGCAAACAAGACAGACAAGCTACCTGAAAGGAGATTACATTCTATTGGCAGAAGCAGACAATAATAAAGATAAATAAAACACATGTATAGCACGTTAAGAGAAAACTAAAGCAGGGAAAAGCGTTGCATTTTAGAGAAGTCCATGCTAAAAAAGTGTCATTTGAATAAAAGAAAATAACCATTTACTTCTCTCTATTTTAAAATTATTCAGCTTCCTCACAGTAGCACCCACACACAATTTTTTTCAATATCACATCAGAACCATTCTAATTTTTAAAACTGGCTTCTAGAAATGCCTTTAAGAATTTCATTATAACCCAAAAAAATACAGAAGAACCTTAATACAAACAACTTTAAGATAAGACTACCTGCCAAATGTACCAGTTAAAAGACATGATTTATTGCTTGAGGTAGAAGGGGTGCCAACACTCAAACACTATAATTTTCTGTACTTGAAGGCAGTCTTCAGAATCTTTCTGTCATTTAATCTGGGTCTCATAACAAAAATGATCCTAAACCAAAATATCTTATGATATGCCCCAAAACATCCAGTCAGTATTCTAGTGTTTTAATATCAAATAAGCTGTTACTTTCATTTTTGCTAATTCCAAAACTTTTAAAAGCCATATCGTGACAGTAATCTATTCATGGCTCTGGAAATAAGATTCTTCGCTAATGATTCCAGTTTAACTCTGAATATTGTCTTTTGAAGCATAGCCCTTGAGTCTTGACTTTTTGCCCTTTTATATACTTTACACTATGTGTTTCTATTGTAACTTGCCCAGTTCTTTGAGGAGGAAGATCAAAGCATCTGTAACCTCTGGTACTAAACTAACTTTCCTATCAATAAAATAGCTGTTTTTTTTAAAAAAGAACTTGAACAACTAGAAAACAGTTTTTTAGTTTTTTTTAAGATATCACAATAGCTCCAAAAAAATGAAATACTTAGGTATAAAATCTAACAACACATGTATAGGATCTATAAGCTCAAAAATAACAAAATGCTGATGAAACAAATCAAAGAAGACCTAAATAAATAGATTCACGGATTAAAAAACTTAACATAGTAAAGATGTCAATTATTGAAAATGTCAATTCTCCCCAACTTGATCAACAGATTTAATGTAGTTCCAGTCAAAATCAAAATCACAGAGGCTTTCTGTGTATATAGACAAGCTGTTTATAAAATGTGTATGGAAAGGCAAAGATATCTGAACTGCTAAACAATTTGAAAAAACTGTTTTACTAATCATACAATTTTAAGATTTACTATAAAGATACAGTAATCAAGATAGTGTGGTATTAGTAAACAGACAGATATATAGATCAATGGAACAGAATAAAGAGTCCTGAAACAGACTCACACAAATATTACCAACTGATTTTTTACAAAGGTGCAAAGGAAATTCAGTAGAGAATCATAGTCTTTCTAATAACTGGACAACCATATGCAAAAAAAAAAAAAAAAAAGTGGACCCTGACATAAACCTCACTCCTTACACAAAAATTACATCAAAATAGATCCTAGATCTAAAATGTAAAACATGTAACTATAAAGCCTTTAGAAGAAAATATAAGAGAAAATCTTTATGACCTGGGGTTAGGCAAAGATTTCCTAACTACAATACCAAAAGCATTACCCATTGAAGGAAAACAATAATAAACTGAACTTCCTCAAAATTAAAACCTTTTTATCTACAAAAGACACTATTAGGAAAATGAAAAGACAAGCTACAGACTAGGAAAAATATTCAAATGACATCTGACAAGGGATTTGGATCTAGAATATATTTTTAAATGCTCACAACTCAACAGTAAGAAACCCAATTTTTAAAATGGGCAAAAGACTTAAACAGACACTTCACCACAGAGGATATATGCAAGGCAAATAATCATCAAATAAAAAGATGCTCAACATCATTACGCATTAGAGAAACGTAAAACCACCATGAGAAGACACTATTACAGACCTAAGAGAATGGCTAAAACAGAAAACAATGGCAATATGAGGTATTAACAATCATGCAGAGTGTCTGAAACTCTCATACAGTGCTGGTTCTGAGAATGCAAAATGGTACAGCCACTCTGGAAAACAGTTTGGCACCACCTTATAAAGTTATACATACAATTACAGTCTACTCAATAATCGCCCCCCTATTTATTCTAGAGAAGTAAAACCATGTTCACGTAAAAACCTATACACAAATGTTCCTAGCAGCTTTATTTGTAATAGCCAAAAACTGGAAACCCGAATGCCCTTCAACAGATAAACAAAGTTGGTACATCCATATAATAGAGTACTACACAGTCACAAAAATGGAATGAACTATTGATATACTAAACAACTTGGATGAATTTCAAAGGCATTATGCTGAGTGAAGAAGCTAGTCTCAAAAGGTTACATACTGTAAGATAACATTTATATGACATTCTTAAAAAGACAAAGCTGTAGTGATATAGAAAAGATCAGCGGTTGCCAAGGGTTAAGGGTTAGGGAGAGGGTATGACTACAAAGGGACAGCACATAGGAGTTTTTTTTTTTTTTAGTTAGGGAACTGTTCTGTATCCCAGTTGTGGTGATGGGTATACTAATCTACACATATGTTAAAATTCATAGGCCTGAACACCAAAAACCAATCAACTGTACTACATGGTAATTTAAAAATAAAAATTTTAAAAGAACTTAGTCAACATTAAAGATGAGCAGGAATTCAGCACAATAGTGTCTTTACTCATAAAGCTCTTTACTACCAGTTAATGAAGAAAGGAAATTGGTGGAATAAAGACTGCTATTACCATACTTAAGTGATATTTTATGATAGCTCTCAGGAACATAAGAACATTTGAGTCATTCACTTTCGTCCTGATGTAAAGAATAAAGAGATTACTAAAGCAATGACAAAAATGATGCCAGTACAATAATTTCTATGGCTATGATGGTTCTATGAAACCACACAAATTTAAATACATATGCCAGCATTAAGGCTAAAACTTGGGAATAATTAATTGTTGAATGGGATTCCCACTGATTACCACTTGGGTAGGTATAAATACTCTTTTTATAACAGTCTTATTGAGGTATAGTTGATGTACAATAAACTACATGTATTTAAAGTATATAATTATCAATATTTTTGATATATGTATCCTGCTACAAAATCATCACCACAATCAATCTGGTGAACATGGTGATCATGCCAAAAAAATTTCCTCATGCCCCTTTGTAATCTATTGCTCCCTTCCTCTCTACCCTCAATCCCCAGAGCACTCCTTTCTATCACCATAGATAAGTTTGCATTTTTTAGAATTCTATATAAATAAAAACATAAAATATGTACTCTTTCTTTCCTTTGGCTTTTTTTAGCTTGGCAGAATTATTTTGAGATTCCTCCATATCACTGGGTGTAGAGGCATAACCTGAGAGATACTGAGGATTCAGTTCCAGACCACCACAATAAAGTGAATACTGAAATAAAGTGAGTCATGCAATTTTTTTTGGTTTCCCGTAACATAAAAGTTATGTTTACACTATACTGTAACCTATTAAGTATGCAAGAGCATTATGTCTAAAAAACAGTGTAAAGGGGGGACCTTCAAGATGGCAGAGGAATAAGACATGGAGATCACCTTCCTCCCCACAAATACATCAAAAATACATCTACATGTGGAACAACTCCTACAGAAAAACTACTGAATGCTGGCAGAAGACCTCAGACTTCCCAATAGGCAAGAAAATCCTCACGTACCTGGAGAGGGCAGAAGAAAAAACAGAGACAAAAGAATAGGGACGGGATCTGCACCTCTGGGATGGAGCTGTGAAGGAGGAAAAGTTTCCACACACTAGGAAGCCCCTTCACTGGCAGAGACGGAAGGTGGGCAGGGGGGAAGCTTCAGAGCCACGGAGGAGAGCTCAGCAACAGGGGTGCAGAGGGCAAAGCGGAGAGATTCCCACACAGAGGATCGGTGCTGACCAGCGCTCGCCAGCCTGAGAGGCTTGTCTGCTCACCCGCCAGGGCCAGTGGGGGCTGGGAGTTGAAGCTTGGGCTTCGGAGGTCAGATCCCAAGGAGAGGACTGGGGTTGGCTGCGTGAAGACATCTTGAAGGGGACAAATGCGCCACAGCTAGTGGGGAGGGAGTCCAGGAAAAAGTCTGGACCTTCCTAAGAGGCAAGGGACTATTATTTCGGGGTGTGCGAGGAGAGGGGATTCTTTCCCTGTCTGTCCACAGAAAGCAAAGCAAAACCTAAACAAGCTCCAGAGATGGGCACGAGCCGCGGCTATCACCTCGGACACCAGAGACGGGCATGAAACGCTAACTGCTGCTGCAGCCACCAAGAATCCTGTGTGCAAGCACAGGTCACTATCCACACACCCCACACCCCCACCCCAGGAGCCTGTGCAGCCCGCCACTACCAGGGTCCTGTGGTCCAGGGACAACTTCCCCAGGAGAACATACGGCACGCCTCAGGCTGTTGCAACATCACGCCAGCCTCTGCCACTGCGGGCTCACCCCGCATTCCTAATTTATAACTACCGTACCCCTCCCTCTCCCCGGCCTGAGTGAGCCAGACTGCCCTAATCAGCCGCTGTTTTAACCCTGTCCTGTCTGGGTGGGAACAGAGGCCTGAAGACAACCTACATACAGAGGCAGGGCCAAAACCAAAGCTGAACCCCAGGAGCTGTGCGAACAAGAAGAGAAAGGGAAATCTCTCCGTGCAGCCTCAGGAGCAGCGGATTAAACCCCCAAAATCAACTTGAGGTACCCTGCATCTGTGGAATACCTGAATAGACAACGAATCATCCCACAAACAGGTTGTGGACTTTCGGAGCAACTGTAGACTTGGGGTTTGCTGTCTGCAACTGACTTCTTTCTGACTTTTATGTTTATCTTAGTATAGTTTCTAGTGCTTGTTATCATTGGTGGATTTATTGATTTGATTGCTCTCTTTTTCTTTTTTTATTATTACTACTTTTTTATTCTAATAATTTAAAAAAAAATTTTTTATTTTCATAATTTTTTTTAACTTTTATTATTTACTGGGTTTTTTTTTCTTTTTTTCTCCCTTTTCTTCTGAGCTGTGTGGATGAAAGGGTCTTGGTGCTCCAGCCTGCTGCCAGGCCTGAGCCTCTGAGGTGGGAGAGCCGAGTTCAGGACACTGGACCACCAGAGACCTCCCAGCCCCACATAATATCAATCGGCTAGAGCTCTCCCAGAGATCTGCGCCTCAACGCTAAGACCCAGCTCCACCCAACAGCCAGAAAGCTCCAGTGCTGGACGCCCCATGCCAAAAAAACTAGCGAGACAGGAACATAACTGCACCCATTAGCAGAGAGGCTCCCTAAAATCATACGAAGTTCACAGACACCCCAAAGCACACCACCACATGCGGTTCTGCCAACTAAGAAGACAAGATCCATCCCCACCTACCAGAACACAGGCACCAGTACCCTCCATCAGGAAGCCTACACAATCCACTGAACCAACCTTACCCACTGGAGGCAGACACCAAAAACAACGGGAACAATGAACCTGCAGCCTGTGAAAAGGAGACCCCAAACACAGTAAGTTATGCAAAATGAGAAGACATGCAGCAAATGGAAGGAACAAGGTAAAAACCCACCAGACCAAACAAATGAAGAGGAAATAGGCAGTCTACCTGAAAAAGAAGGAATTCAGAGTAATGATAGTAAAGATGATCCAAAATCTTGGAAACAGAATGGAGAAAATGCAAGAAACATTTAACAAGGAACTAAAAGAACAAAAGAGCAACGAAACAATGAACAACACAAGAAATGAAATTAAAAATTCTCTAGAAGGAATCAATAGCAGAATAACTGAGGCAGAAGAACAGATAAGTGACCTGGAAGATAAAATAGTGGAAATAACTACCACACAGCAGTATAAAGAAAAAAGAATGAAAAGAATTGAGGACAGTCTCAGAGACTGCTGGGACAACATTAAACGCACCAATATTCGAATTATAGGGGTCCCAGAAGAAGAAGAGAAAAGGAAAGGGTCTGAGAAAATATTTGAAGAGGTAATAGTTGAAAACTTCCCTAACATGGGAAAGGAAATAGTCAATCAAGTCCAGGAAGCACAGAGAGTCCCATACAGGATAAATTCAAGGAGAAACATGCCAACACACATAGTAATCAAACTATCAAAAATTAACAGACAAAGAGAAAATATTAAAAGCAGCAAGGGAAAAGCAACAAATAACATACAATGGAATGCCCCATAAGGTTAAGAGCTGATCTTTCAGCAGACTCTGCAAGCCAGAAGGGAGTGGCAGGACATACTTAAAGTGATAAAAGGGACAAACCTACAACCAAGATTACTCTACCCAGCAAGGATCTCATTCACATTCGACAGAGAAATTAAAACCTTTACAGGTAAGCAAAATCTAAGAGAATTCAGCACCACCAAACCAGCTTTACAACAAATGCTAAAGGAACTTCTCTAGGCAGGAAACACAAGAGGAGGAAAAGACCTACAAAAACAAACCCCAAATAATTAAGAAAATGGTAATAGGAACATGCATATCGATAATTACCTTACATGTAAATGGATTAAATGCTCCAAGCAAAAGACACAGACTGGATGAATGTACTCAAAAACAAGACCTGTATATGTACTGTCAACAAGAGACCCATTTCAGACCTAGGGACCCACAGACTGAAAGTGAGGGGACAGAAAAAGATTATTCCATGCAAATGGGTATCAAAAGAAAGCTGGAGTAGCAATTCTCATATCAGACAAAATAGACTTTAAAACAAAGACTATTACAAGAGACAAAGAAGGACACTACATAATGATCGAGGGATCAATCCAAGAAGAAGATATAACAATCATAAATATTTATGCACCCAACATAGGAGCACCTCAACACATAAGGCAAATGCTAACAGCCATAAAAGGGGAAATCAACAGCAAGACAATCATAGTACGGGGCTTTAACACCACACTTTCACCAATGGACAGATCATCCAAAATGAAAATAAATAAGGAAACACAAGCTTTAAATGACACATTAAACAAGATGGACTTAATTGATATTTATAGGAAAATCCATCCAAAAACAACAGAATACACTTTCTTCTCAAGTGCTCATGGAACATTCTCCAGGATAGATCACATCTTGGGTCACAAATCAAGCCTCGGTAAATTTAAGGAAACTAAAATCATATCAAGTATCTTTTCTGACCACAACGCTATGAGACTAGATATCAATTACAGGAAAAAACTGTAAAAAATACAAACGCATGGAGGCTAAATATGCTACTAAATAACTAAGAGATCACCGAAGAAATCAAAGAGGAAATCAAAAAAAATACCTAGAAACAAATGACAATGAAAACACGACGACCCAAAACCTATGGGATGCAGCAAAAGCAGTTCTAAGAGGGAAGTTTATAGCAATACAATCCTACCTCAAGACACAAGAAACATCTCAAATAAACAACCTAACCTTACACCTAAAGCAATTAGAGAAAGAACAAAAAAACCCAAAGTTAGCAGAAGGAAAGAAATCATAAAGGGCAGATCAGAAATAAATGAAAAAGAAATGAAGGAAACAATAGCAAAGATCAATAGAACTAAAAGCTGGTTCTTTGAGAGGATAAACAAAATTGATAAACCATTAGGCAGACTCATCAAGAAAAAAAGGGAGAAGACTCAAATCAACAGAATTAGAAATGAAAAAGGAGAAGTGACAACTGACACTGCAGAAATACAAAGGATCAGGAGAGATTACTGGAAGCAACTATATGCCAATAAAATGGACAACCTGGAAGAAACGGACAAATTCTTAGAAAAGCACAACCTTCTAAGACAGAACCAGGAAGAAATAGAAAACATAAAAACACCAATCACAAGCCCTGAAATTGAAACTGTGATTAAAAGTCATCCAACAAGCAAAAGCCCAGGACCAGATGGCTTCACAGGCAAATTCTATCAAACATTTAGAGAAGAGCTAACACCTACCCTTCTCAAACTCTTCCAAAATACAGCAGAGGGAGGAACCCTCCCAAACTCATTCTATGAGGCCACCATCACCCTGATACCAAAACCAGACAAAGATCTCACAAAAAAGGGAAACTGCAGGCCAATATCACTGATGAACATAGATGCAAAAATCCTCAACAGAATACTAGCAAACAGAATCCAACAGCACATTAAAAGGATCATACACCATGATCAAGTGAGGTTTACCACAGGAATGCAAGGATTCTTCAATATACAGAAATCAATGTGATACACCGTATTAAAAAACTGAAGGATAAAAACCATATGATAATCTCAACAGATGCAGAAAAAGCTTTCGACAAAATTCAACACCCATTTATGATAAAATCTCTCCAGAAAGTAGGCATAGAGGGAACCTACGTCAACATAATAAAGGCCATATAAGACCCACAGCCAACATCGTTCTCAATGGTGAAAAACTGAAACCATTTCCTCTAAGATCAGGAGCAAGACAAGGTTGCCCACTCTCACCACTATTATTCAACATAGTTTTGGAAGCTTTAGCCACAGCACTCAGAGACAAAAAAGAAATAAAAGGAATCCAAATCGAAAAGAAGAAGTAAAACTGTCACTGTCTGCAGATGACACGATACTATACATAGAGAATCCTAAAGATGCTACCAGAAAACTGCTAGAGCTAAACAATGAATTTGGTAAAGTAGCAGGATACAAAATTAATGCACAGAAATCTCTTGCATTCCTATACACTAATGATGAAAAATCTGAAAGAGAAATTAAGGAATCACTTCCATTTACCACCACAACAAAAAGAATAAAATATCTAGGAATAAACCTACCTAAGGAGACAAAAGACCTGTATGCAGAAAACTATAAGACACTGATGAAAGAAATTAAAGAGGATACAAACAGATGGAGAGATATACCATGTTCTTGGATTGGAAGAATCAACATTGTGAAAATTACTACCCAAAGCAATCTACAGATTCAATGCAATCCCTATCAAACTACCACTGGCATTATTCACAGAACTAGAACAAAAAATTTCACAATTTGTATGGAAACACAAAAGACCCCGAATAGGCAAAGCAATCATGAGAAAGAAAAACGGAGCTGGAGGAATCAGGCTCCCTGACCTCACACTATACTACAAAGCTACAGTAATCAAGACAGTATGGTACTGGCACAAAAACAGAAATATAGATCAATGGAACAGGATAGAAATCCCAGAGATAAACCCATGCACACATGGTCACCTTATCTTTGATAAAGGAGGCAAGAATATACAATGGAGAAAAGACAGCCTCTTCAGTAAGTGGTGCTGGGAAAACTGGACAGCTACATGTAAAAGAATGAAATTAGAGCACTCCCTAACACCATACACAAAAATAAACTCAAAATGGATTAAAGACCTAAATGTAAGGCCAGGCACCATCAAACTCTTAGAGGAAAACATAGGCAGAACACTCTATGATATAAATCACAGCAAGATCCTTTTTGACCCACCTCCAAGAGAAATGGAAATAAAAACAAAAATAAACAAATGGGACCTAATGAAACTTGAAAGCTTTTTTTTTTGCACAGCAAAGGAAACCATAAACAAGATGAAAAGACAACCCTCAGAATGGGAGAAGATATTTGCAAATGAAGCAACTGACAAAGGATTAATCTCCAAAAATATACAAGCAGCTCATGCAGCTCAATATCAAAAAAACAAACAACCCAATCCAAAAATGGGCAGACGACCTAAACAGACATTTCTCCTAAGAAGATATACAGATTGCCAATAAACACGTGAAAGGATGCTCAACATCACTAATCATGAGAGAAATGCAAATCAAAACTACAATGTGGTACCACCTCACACCAGTCAGAATGGCCATCATCAAAAAAATCTACAAACCGTAAATGATGGAGAAGGTGTGGAGAAAAGGTAACCGTCTTGCACTGTTGGTGGGAATGTAAATTGGTTCAGCCACTATGGAGAACAGTATGCAGGTTCCTTAAAAAACTAAAAATAGAACTACCATATGACCCAGCAATCGCACTACCCGGCATATACCCTGAGAAAACCGTAATTCAAAGAGTCATGTCCCACAATGTTCACTGCAGCACTATTTACAACAGCCAGGACATGGAAGCAACCTAAGTGTCCATCGACAGATGAACAGATAAAGAAGATGGGGCACATATATACAATGGAATATTACTCAGCCATAAAATGAAACGAAACTGAGTTATTTGTAGTGAGGTGGATGGACCTAGAGTCTGTCATACTGAGTGAAGTCAGAAAGAGAAAAACAAATACCGTATGCTAACACATATATTTATGGAATAAAAAAAAATGGTTCTGATGAACCTAGGGGCAGGACAGGAATAAAGACGCAGACACAGAGAATGGCCTTGAGGACACGGGGAGGGCGAAGGGTAAGCTGGGATGAAGTCAGAGAGTGGCATGGACATATATACACTACCAAATGTAAAACAGATAGCTAGTGGGAAGCAGCTGCATAGCACAGGGAGATCAGCTTGGTGCTTTGTGACTACCTAGAAGGGTGGGATAGGGAGGGTGGGAGGGAGACACAAGAGGCAGGGTATATGGGGATATAGCTGACTTACTTTGTTATACAGCAGAAACTTTACAACACTGTAAAGCAATTAATACTCCAATAAAGATGTTAAAAAAAATAAAAGAATAAAAAACAATGTACATACCTTAATTTAAGAATATACTTTATTGCTAAAAAACGTTAACCATCATCTGACATGCAGGGTTGCCACAAACCTTCAATATATAAAAAACACTATATATGCGAAGTGCAATAAAGTGAAGCACAATAAAACAAGGCATGCCTGTATTAATAGTTCATTCTATTTTATTGCTGAGTAGTATTCCAATGAATATATAGCAGACTGTTTTTCCATTCATCCGTTTATGGATATTCGGGTTGTTCCCATTTTTTGGCTCTTACAAATAAAATGTCTTTGAATATTTTTGTACAAGTCTTTGTGTGGACATATGCTTTTACTTCTCTTGGCTAAATACCTAAGAGTAAAACAGCTGGGTCATATAATAGGTATATGTTTAACCTTTTAACAACTGCCAAGTTGTCTTCCAAAGTGGTTGTTACATTTACATTCCCCTCAGCAATATATGAGAGTTCTAGTTGCTATACATCTTAGCCAACACTTGATGTGGTATTTTTAATTTTAGACATTATAGTGGGCATGTGGTAGTATCTCATTTTGGTTTTAATTTATATTTCCCCAATGACTAATGATATTGAGAGCATGTTTTCACATGCTTATTTACCATCTGGACATTTTATTTGGTAAGTGCCTATTTAAATATTTTGCCCATTTTTGAGTTGTCTTTTTTTTTTTTTTATAAATCTATCCGGGGTTGAGGGGGAAATTGTGTAGGCAAGTGTTTTGTTGTTGCTTTTGTTTTTTAATTTTTATTTATTTATTTATTTATTTATTTATGGCTGTGTTGGGTCTTCGTTTCTGTGAGAGGGCTTTCTCTAGTTGTGGCAAGCGGGGGCCACTCTTCATCGCGGTGCGCGGGCCTCTCACTATCACGGCCTCTCTTGTTGCGGAGGACAGGCTCCAGATGCGCCAGCTCAGTGAATGTGGCTCACGGGCCTAGCCGCTCTAGGGCATGTGGGATCTTCCCAGACCAGGGCTCGAACCCGTGTCCCCTGCATTGGCAGGCAGACTCTCAACCACTGCACCACCAGGGAAGCCCCGAGTTGTCTTATTATTCAGTTGTAAGAGTTCATTGTAAGCTGGATAGAAGTCTTCTGTCAGATATATGTTTTGCAAATATTTCCTCCAAGTTTGTGTATGACTTGCCTTTCATTTTTGTAACAGTGTCTTGTGAAGACCACAATTTTAAATTTTGATGAAATCCAAATTATTTTCTTTTATACTTGATGTTTTTTGTGTCCTATTACAAGAAATCTTTGCCAAACTCAGTAAGATTTTCTCCTGTATTTTATTCCTGAGTTTTAGAGACTTAGGTTTTACATTTTGGTCTAATATACATTTAGAGTTAATTTTTATACATTGTGCAATGAATGAGTCAAAGTTTATTTTTTATGTACAGATATCCAATTGTTACAATACCGTTTGTTGAAGACTATCTTTTCCCTCATAGAACTGTCCTGGCACCTTGGTCAAAAATCAATTGACCATATTTTAGTGGGTGTATTTCTACTGTCTCTATTCTGTTCCATTGATCTATGTCTAACTTTACATCAGTATCACACTGTCTTGATTTACTGTAATTTTATTAAGTCTTAAAATCAGTTAAAATCCTCCACTTGTATTCTTTTTCAAAATTGTTTTAGCTATCCCAGATCCCATGTATTTTCCTATAAACTACAGAATCTGATTGTTAATTACTGTCAAAAAAAAAAAGTAAGCCTAGAAGGAGTTTTGTTGAAATTGTATCACAACTATGACCAATTTGAGAAGAATTCACATCCATACAACACTGATTCTTCCAGTCCATGAACATGGCGCATCTCTCCATTTATTTACACCTTCTTTAGTTTCTCTCAACAATACTTTTGTAGTTTTCAGTATACAGATCTTGCAAATCTTTTGTCAATTTAGCTCTAAAAGCTCCATATTTTTTATACTTCTGTAAATGACTGTTTAATTTCAATTTCCTAGTATATAGAAACACAATTAATTATTATACTGATTTTGTATCCTGAAACCTTGCTAAATTTGGTGGGTTTAGTAGCATTTATGTATATAACATTCAAAAAGATTTTCTACATAATTAATCACGTCATCTGCAAATAAAGATGGCTTTACTTCTTCATCTTCAAACTGTTGCCTTATTTGACTGACTAGAACCAGGATTAGCAAACTACAGCCTGCATGCCAAATCCATCCCACTGCTTGTTTTCATGCAGTGTGCAAGCCAAGAATGGTTTTCACATTTTAAAATATTTAAAATAAAATCAAAGAATACTATTTCATGACACATGAAAATTATATGAAATTCAAATTTCAATATCCATAAATAAAGTTTTATTGGAACAGAGACACTCACTCATTTATGTACTGTCTATAGCTGCTTTCACGCTAAAGCAGCAGAAACCGTATGTCCCACAAAGCCTGAACTATTTACCATCTGGCCACTTATGGAAAATTTTGCTGACCCCTGGGCTAGAACCTCCAGTACAATGTTAAACAGAAGAAGTGAGAACAGACATCCTTCCCTTGTTAACACTTAATCCCTCATATTTCACAGGAAGAATGGGTTTAAACCATGGATTAGAAATAGCTATTTGGTTTACACTCAAAGCAGGAACATTTACTCAAGGCTCATTTAATATCATTTAATATTTATTTTCCATATATGCATGAATTACTTCCAGATTAATATAGGACAAAACCATCTTCACTGTTAATCTTGACTTCAATAAAACTAAGACAGTAGCATGCTATGTAAAGCATATTATCAAGCCAATTTCTAGAAAGTACACAACAGATGATAAGAAGTACAGCTGACTCTTGAACAACATGGAGGTTAGAGGTGCCGAAGCTTGGCACAGTTGAAAACCCACATAGAATTTATGGTTGGCCCTCCATATCCCTGGTTCCTCTGTATCCGCGCAACCATGGATGGCGTGGTACTACAGTATATACTATTGAAAATGAAACTGCGCTTAAGCGGACCCAGGCAGTTCAAACCCATGTTGTTCAAAGATCAACTGTAGAGCAACAGTTTATGACAAAATTTTAAAAACAAGTGGGAAGAAATTTTTTTCTACAGAAAATCTACCACTATTTTTTATTCAGAGTAATATACTGAGGAAAGCCACTTCAAATCATCACTTTCTATACTGAAATACATATAAATAAATGACTTATCTGTTTCAATAAAAAAATAACATACCCACAATAAAAGGCAGCCGTAAGCATATAAGTCAGAACTTGGAGAAGCAGGTTTTCCCATTTTCAATTCAGGTGATAGCAAACTCAAGTCACCAACCATCATGTTCACTGAGGCTCGCTGACTCTACAAAAACAGTAGGTTAAATATTTTAAAGGCAACACAGTTGAGGCGGCATTCTGTGAAGTAATCTGCATTTAATCAACACAAAAAATATTCATTTGAAATATTTTATTCTCTCTTGCTTTCAAATATTTTTACCTAATTTCCACTATTACAAATTGCTCTTAAAATCAGTCTCATGAAATTAACAGTGAGACTAGGGTTACATTTCACATTGTAGACTCCAGCAGATTAAAAATTAAGAACCAGTGATTCTTTAATAATTTGGTACTCTTTTTTTAAAAAACACACTTCAGGGGCTTCCCTGGTGGCGCAGTGGTTAAGAATCCGCCTGCCAATGCAGGGGACACGGGTTCGAGCCCTGGTCTGGGAAGATCCCACATGCCGCGGAGCAGCTGGGCCCGTGAGCCACAATTACTGAGCCTGTGCATCTGGAGCCTGTCCTCCGCAACAAGAGAGGCCGCGAATAGTGAGAGGCCCGCGCACCGCGATGAAGAGTGGCCCCCACTTGCCACACCTAGAGAAAGCCCTCGCACAGAAACGAAGACCCAACACAGCCATAAATAAATAAATAAATAAATAAAAATTAAAAAAAACAAAAACAAAAAAAAAAACCACACTTCATAAGGGCTAGAGGCAGTGCTATTTTCTAATTCTGAAAATTCTAAATAACTTTTAAAAACCACAAGTCTACAAAGTACTTCCTTACTGACCATTTTCTAAGTACACCATTTCCAATGTGTCAAAGGATGATGAATGACAAGAACATGAACCCTGGATTCAGACAAACCTTGACTGCAATTCCCACTCTGCCATTTATTTGCTATGTGACCTTGGGCTTTAACCACTTTGAGCCTAAAATAATTAATTTGTAAAAAGGAAATTAATTTGTAACTACTTTACAGAGTTATTGTAAAGGTAAAGGTAATCAGCACAATAATTACCTAGCACATATCACTACCATCATTATCCTTGCTTCTCAGAGTGTGGTCCAAAGACCAGCAGCTACAGTATCACCCAGGAGCTTGTTAGAAATACAAAATCTCCATCCCAGAAATGCTGAATAAAAATCTGCATTTTATGTACACCTGAAACATATAGTATCATATACTAATTTTACCTCAATTTCTAAAAATTGCATTTTAACAAGATCCCCAGGAGATTCACATGGAGTGTGAAGTATGAAAAGCAATGCTCTTGACTACAGTCTACTTTTCAAATTACCCTTCCTGATTAGTACTTCAATCTGAGAGTAGGGTGAAAAATGCAGCAAAAGGTGACTTTAATCAATATTTCAAAGTAAATAATTTTAAATAGAGATTAAAAACAATGTTTTGTTGGATAATAACAGCTGACAAATCAGTATAAAACAGGAAGAATTCCTTGGAATCATATCTATAGTTGTGCAAATGGCATGTTCAAAAGGTAAAGTAACCAGGATCCCTATGAATTGAGAACTTTTTAAAACTCACAGTTCAGTTATTTTTCTTAAGATGTTATCCTAATTTTCAAATAAATAAACATAAACACTTCAGCAAATCTACTATGTATAAATCCTTTATAATCCAGCATTTCATTATAGTTTTACATTTTTATTTTCTCTTCTTTTTGAGGTACCATATGAACACCACTGAAACTGTATACAGACAGGTGGCATTATCCTATAACTTGCAGACGACCAACAAATAAAGCATTATGGGGACTTCCCTGGCAGTCCAGTGGTTAAGACTCTGCCTTCCAATGCAGGGGGTGCAGGTTCGATCCCTGGTCAGGGAGCTAAGATCCCACAGGCCTCGTGGCCAAAAAAACCAAAACACAAAACAGAAGCAATAATTGTAACAAATGCAGTCAAGACTTTAAAAACATGGTCCACATCAAAAAAAATCTTTAAAAAAAAATAAAAAAGCATTATGACTTTCACTAGTCAAAAAGGAACTCCTCAGACAATAAAATATCGGCAAGGATGTTGAGAAACTGGAATCCTCATACATCGCTGATGAGAATGTAAAACAGTGCAGCCACTTTGGAAAACAGTTTTTTTCCTTAAACGGTGAAACACAGAAGAGTTACCATATAACCCAACAATTCCACTCCCAAGAAACCATATCTCCACACAAAAACTTGTATACTGATTTTCATAGCAGCATTATTCATAATAATCAAAAAGTAGAAACCCAAATGCCCACAAACTGACAAAGGTAAAAACAAAATATGGCATATCCATACAAGGAAATATTATTTGGGCATTTTTAAAAGGGAATGAAGTTTAGACACATGCTACAACATGGATGAACCTTTAAAACATTATGCAGAGTGAAATAAGTCAATCACGAAAGGCCACACATGATTCCATTTATAGGAAATGTCCAGAATAGGCAAATCCATAGGGACAGAAAATGGATTAGTGGTTTCCAACAGGCTGAGTAGAGAAAGAAAGGGGGAGTAACTGCAAACCAGTATGGGGTTTCTTTTTGAGGGTGATAAAAAATGTTCTGGAATTAGACAGTGGTGATTGATGCAGAACCTTTTGACTATGTTAAAATTAGTAGTGAAATATACACATTATGGTATGTGAATTATATCTCAATAAAGCTGTTATTTTAACAAAGAGAACTGCTCCCTCATGATTGTGTGTATTTTGAAATTGCCCATTCTACCAAAAAGAAAAATAAAAAAGATCACAATATGCTCTTTAACTGTCTGATGTTTGTTATTCCCACAAACTGCCTCTTCTGAGGTAATATGACACCAAAATTCACAGGCAATGTCATCAAACTAGAACTTGAATTAAATGGAAAAGTCCAAGGTTCCCAAGTTTCTAAAAATGCCCATTAATCAAAAAATAGCAAAGCGTGTATATCTAAATTTAATCTATTGAGGGGGAGGGCACCAGTAGACTGGGAGACAGGAGATGGCCACCTAGTTTTCCTTGTGTATTTCCAGCAACTAAATGTTTCTTGATGAATTAATTAATTAATGCTAATGTTGTCAATGCCACTGACTGTAATTTCAGGTTGCTCCTAAGACTTACGGTTAAAAAATATAATGCACAACTTCAGAAACTCTTGTTCCAGCACCTACCTGATAACACATAATTGCTTACACTACATGACACACCTTAACTGAAGGCAAAGATCTTATAATAAATTACCGTATGATGTAAAAGTGCTGAACTACTGCCTAATAATAATAATACTAAATGAAGTCTAGAACTTATTTATAAAACCACTATATTTTACCACAGATTTGGTGAAGTCAAAATCTCCAACAACTCCATGTTGACGGTTTAAAGCAAATACATTGTTCTGATGAAGTGATCCATGAATTATGTCAGCCTTGTGTAACGTATGCAGGCCCTGGGCAACACCTTTCATGACCTTTAAAGCTTCCTATAGACAAGTACATACAAAAGAAGTCAGGAAGTAGACAAATCATTTTAACAGCTGAACCTTTTCTCTAATTAAAAGACTTTTCCAGAAGTGACTAAGCTTCTTCCAAATGAACCTTTAAAAAGAATACAGCATAGAGAAAGAATTAAAGGACAGAAGTCCTGATTATGTCACTGGTAATACCGTGTGGGGTGTGTGTGTGTGTGTGTGTGTGTGTGTGTGTGTATGACTTAGAGACTACAGTCTCTAAGAAGACTTGGATTACAAATAATGAGCAGAAAGCATCTAGAAAAGAAAAAGAGACTGAAATAGTGTTACTGGGTAGCAAGAATCTGGGCATCCTTTATTGTTATTACTAATTCAAATTTACGATAGAAATCAAAGCTATTGCTTCAAACTGATAATAACCAAGTGCTATACTACACAATTTACACACAGCACAGCTTAATAGTTATAAGGATAGGCTTTGGTGCCAAAAAGACCCAATTCCAAGTCCCAACTCAGCCACTGGATGAGGGACCCTGTGCAAGTCACATTAATCTCTGTGAGCCTCATTTTTCTAATCTGTATATAATGGGATAACTCATATCACAGGGCAGATATGACAATTAAATAGAATGAGTCAAAATTGTACATTGTATAAAGCATGTAGTATATCCTCAATAAACTTTAGGTGTCATCTTTCTCATTTAATACATCCGTGGAAATAAGGTTTTTTACTTACTTCTAAAGTTAAAGGCATGCTGGACTGAATAGCACTCAGGTTTGCCCTAGGATAGTATGGGACCATCAGATAAGCCATAGGATCAGACTGAGAAGCAAAACAGAGAATGAGAATGTAAGTGAAAAATTCTTCAATATATTTTTAGTATACAATGACTGTACAAAATAACTTTTCTGGAAAGAATTACTTCTGTGCTGTGCAAAAGCTTTTAAATTTAATTAGGCCCCGTTTGTTTATTTTTGCTTTTATTTCTTTTGCCTTGGGGGACTGATAGGAGAAAATATTGCTACAATTTATGTCAAAGACTGTTTCTTCTATGTTCTCTTCCAGGAGTTCTATGGTTTCATGTCTTATATTTAGGTCTTTAAACTATTTTGAGTTTATTTTTATATACAGTGTAAGGGAATGCTCTAATTTCATTGTTTTACATGCCCAGCACCACCTTTTGAAAAGACTGTCTAATTAAACTTAAAAGCTTTTGCACAGCAAAGGAAACTATCAACAAAATGAAGACAACCTATGAAATGAGAGAAAATATTCACAAATGATGCGATTAACAAGGGGTTAATATCCAGAATATACAAAGAGCTCATACAACTCAATATCAAAAAACACCAAACAATCAAAAAATGGGCAGAAGACTTGAATAGACATTTTTCCAAAGAAGACATACAGATGGCTAACAGGTACATGAAAAGATGCTCAATATCACTAGTTATTAGAGAAATGCAAATCAAAACCACAATGAGGTATCACCTCACACCTGTCATAATGGCTATCATCAAAAAATCTACAAATAACAAATTTTGGAGAAGATGTGGCGAAAAGGGAGCCCTCATACACTGTTGGTAGGAATGTAAATTGGTGTCGCTACTATGGAAAACAGTATCGAGGTTCCTCAAAAAACTAAAAATAGAACTACCATATGATCCAGCAATTCCACTCCTGGGTATATATCCGGAAAAAACAAAAAAACTTATTCTAAAAGATACATGCACCCCAATGTTCATAACAGCACTATTTATAATAGCCAAGACATGGAAGCAACTCAAATGCCCATCAAAAGATGACTGGATTAAGAAGATGTGGTAGATATACAATGTGATATTAGCCATTTAAAAGAATGAAATACTGCCATTTGCAACAACATGGATAGAAAATATCATGCTTAGTGAAATAAGTCAGAGAAAGACAAATACTGTATGATATCACATATGTGGAATCTAAAAAATAATACAAATGAATGTATATACAAAACAGAAACAAACTCACAGACATAGAAAACAAACTTGTGGTTACCAAAGGGGAGAGGGAAAGTGGGAGGGACAAATTAGGGGTATGGGATTAACAAATACAAACTATTATATATAAAATAGATAAGCAACAAGGATTTACTGTGTAGCACAGGGAATTATACCCATTATCATGTAATGGAATAAAATCTGCAAATATACTGAATCACTTTGCTGTACACTTGAAACTAACACAATATTGTAAATCAACTATATACTTCAATTTTAAAAAAATTAAAAGGAATTAATTACTTCTCTAAAGCTTGGAGCTAAAACGCACTTTAAATAAAATGTTTTCTGCAAGAGATAAGCATAAAAACTTTACCTTACACAAAAATAGGAATATCAATGGTAGCAACCCAGACTCTTCTTTAGCTTCTCTCCAAGCTCTGTGATACGCAGCTGCTCTCTGAATTACCCTGGTTTCTGTGTCGACATCCACAGAATAGCCCTTGTTCCAAAAAAAAAAAGAGGGATTGGCAATTCCAAGATTAAAAATCTCACTCTAATTATATATCATTCCAACTTAAATTAGATTTTTATGTAAGTTAAAATATATCTAAATTTATTTTTTTTAATTGTATAAGTACTTTTTCTATCTGCTTTAAATGATATGATTTAGAAAGAAAAGAACATTTCTACCAGTAGCTTAATATACACTCTACAATACGTGCTCACTAAGGCCAAAGTAATTATCCTACTATCATGATTAACAGTTTTCCAGGTCAATGAAGAGAAGAAATCAAAGAACAGAAGACTGTGTTGGCAAAATAGTTGAGATTTCAAAGAGAAATGTAAGAAAAACAAGAATTTTAAAAGGCTTTTGGCTAGAATGTAGTAAGTTCACCCGAAAAAAGGAAAGCAAGTATATCCTATTAAAGACATACATTATTTAGGGAAATGAGAGAAACTTTAAATTCAAAATTAGTTCTGGCAACCACACTGGAAGCATAATCATCATACCAGTCAATTCACATAATTTAGAAAATAAACAGTGGGTCTTTACTTTCCTGAAAAGTACCACCACCACTCCCCTTTGTACTTCTGAATCTCCCACAAGTCCAAAGAACTTAAACTTACCTTTAAAAGAATTATCTGCCCGTTAACCTCAGAACATACCAAAGGACGCTTCCTGCTAAGTTCCTTCATGGGCTCAGCATCAAGAAGATCCCTTTCCAAGCTCATTGTAAGAAGACCACCAGAGTTCTAGGCACAAGTTTTTGTTACAGTTTAGGAATCCAAATAATCCCAGCACTTTTAAATAATCAACAAAATTAGTTACATACTATTAGATGGATTGGACATCAACCCTACTGGAGACACCAATAAATAAAAATATTTAAAGTTTCATATTTTTTCTATTTCCTGGCTCTTGAACTCCCACCCAAAATGTAATGACCATACATTTAATCCTTGCAACAGCTCTCTAACAGATTCTGAAGATGACTGGGATGAACCAGACGTGCTTCCAAGGGACCCTGATGTTTACTTGGAAAACTTCATGTGTTTCCTAAAAAATATTAAAATGATGACAAATAAAAGGGAGACTGTACAATGGGAATGACATGTCTAAAAATTATGACTACTGTGAACTCTAACACCCCTGCCTCTGAAGTGGAATCCTCAAAAGTGAAAATGGCTTTTAAATAATTTAACTCTACTAGGTATTTCTGCTACTTTTTAAAAGGAATAACTTTTTTGCACTAAAACATGACTATCAACATTTTAAATCAAGCTGAGTTTTACTGTGGTATAGTTTTAGTAAGAGGGGTTGTGAAATTATTTTCTGGTTTTGTTTTTTAAGTGTTGTCAGCATATTTAAGTAATCCACAATACATAATCTACAGGGGTTTCCTAAGGATACATCACAGGAAAACATCTTAAAATAATTAAAGGCATCCATAAGCCACAATTCGAACCTTTTATAATCTTCCACAATAAAACAGATTAGCATATTTTTAAAATTAATTTTCAAGTCCTATATAGCACCACATATTCACTCACCCATCCTATAAGAGAGAGTCTCTAAGCAAGAGTTAAATAATTGCAAGAAAAACACTACATTATTTTAAAGTTTAGTCTGAAAAGATTATACAGTAATTGCTTTAACAATTTATGGGACTTATTAATCTTACATATTTATGAGTTCACAAGTCTATGTGAACATCCCTTTACGTACTGTATTTAAGCTATTATCAGGGACTTAATGACAATCTTAAAGAATACACATCTTGGGCTTCCCTTGTGGCACAGTGGTTAAGAATCCACCTGCCAATGCAGGGGACACGGGTTCCAGCCCTGGTCCGGGAAGATCCCACATGCCGCGGAGAAACTCAGCCCGCGTGCCACAACTACTGAAGCCCGCGTGCCTAGAGCCCGTGCTCTGCAACAAGAGAAGCCACCGCAATGAGAAGCCCCCGCACCGCAACAAAGAGTAGCCCCCGCTCGCCGCAACTAGAGAAAGCCCCACGCGTAGCAATGAAGACCCAATGCAGCCAAAAACAAATAAATAAAAATTAAAAAAAAAAAAAAAGAATAAACATCTCATCTAGTCCCTCATCCCTAGCAGACAATATAAAACACAGAGCTAACGGATTCTGCTCTGAGAGCCGAAGTTTACCAATCCTGCTCCACAGAGTCCTTCTAACACACTGATCTCCCAGGCTTTGATTGAATCCTGCCTGCTTTAACTTAAAAGATAAATTCTGTTTAAATTCCTCATGACTATCAGTGTCCTGCTTTTATTCTAACCTGGAACAGAAGCTAAAACTGCTTCATCACTTCAAAAAATAAACACCTGTAATTCAAATAAGTGCCATGCAATGTATTAAGTGGGTATGAGGAAAAGAGAAAACAAAGAAAAACATGCAAATTGATATAAAAATTGATATAAAAATTAAAAACATGCAAATTGATATACATACAGTATGCAAGTATTAAAGACAGTCTTGAGAAAAGTTCTAATAATACCTAAAAACCATTCCTCAGGAACATTTTCATAAAGTAAGGATATTATAAATTTAACACTAACATATAATTTTTTTTTAATTAATTTATTTTTTTTTTGGTTGTGTTGGGTCTTCGTTTCTGTGAGAGGGCTTTCTCTAGTTGCGGCAAGCGGGGGCCGCTCTTCATCGCGGTGCGCGGGCCTCTCACTATCGTGGCCTCTCTTGTTGCGGAGCATAGGCTCCAGACGCGCAGGCTCAGTAGTTGTGGCTCACGGGCCTAGTTGCTCCGTGGCATGTGGGATCTTCGCAGACCAGGGCTCGAACCCGTGTCCCCTGCGTTAGCAGGCAGATTCTCAACCACTGCACCCCCAGGGAAGCCCATAACACACAATTTTAATGTCATCACTTTTCAACACTCTCTGCAGAATAGTAATTCTCAGAGGAAACAAAGCTTACCATGTACTCAAGTAATCCTATTTCAGGATGAAGTAGAGGAAGCTCAGGGAACCATTTCTGTACCAAGCTCTTCAGCTTCTCCTAAATTTAAAAAATATTTTTATTATAGATCAATATATATTCAATTGTGACATGTTGGTATCTCCCTTATTATGTATCTAACAAGATATATAATCTAATAATATATATATAACCTCATAAAATATATAATCACTGATTTTGCCTCTACTACAAGAAATATTAAACAAAAACCAAGAGTCATTTGGTTCTAAATTACCATCTTACTAACAGAAGAAAAACTTAATTACCAATTTTAAGCTTAATATACATATACAGGCACAAAACCTTGCCTAAGGTCAAAGTCCATACTCACAAGCTAAAATGAAAAAGTGTGATGAAAAACCAATTTGAGTCATAAAATTGTCACTATTTCTCAAAATAGTAGAACACAGTACAAACACAGAACAAAACAGAACACAGTAACAGTTTAAAATAATGGCTATTTCATTTTAGGAAGAAAAAAATCATAAAAGCCTTGAAAGGAATAATAAACATGTAGCTCTGCAAAAGCTACTTTGAAGCAAATGTGTCAATTGAGGATCCTTAGAAAAGTCACTTATCACATGTTTATTCAGTAAAACTTCTAGATACTTATCACGTTCCTGGGAGATAGCTATTTTATCCAAGGTTCCTAAGGTGAACAATGAAGCACCCACAGTCAGATAAGTTTGCTAAATAATGCATAACACTTAAAATGCCTACTATTTTCATAGTATTTTTATTTTTCAGAGGCATTGTTTCTTATCTTACTTCTTTCCCATAACATCCCTGAAACATAAAATACAATATTCTCTCCATTTTAAAGACAAAATATGCTGACTGACTCTTCCAAAGTCACAAAAATTCATGGTAGAACTTTCCCCCAACCCAGTAGTTTTATTTTGTTATATTCTTCAACTAAATTATGATGCCCTATTAATGTTTTCATTGCAGTTTTAAGCTAAAATGATGTTCATACAGATTTTAATAAAGGAAAAAATCTTTAGGCTTTATCTTCAACAGAAAACAAGCAATATGCAAAAGTGTCTGTTATAATCTCGATTCTTGTAAAAACAAGCAGAAAGAAAACTAAAAGGAAGTTAACTCAAAAGTTAAATGTGATTATACTATTGTTACCACTGAGTGAGAACATTACAGATGATGTTTCTTCTTCCTTATACTTTTCTGTAATTTTCACATTTGGCACAATGGTTATGAACTATTTTGTCATCAGAAATTAATTTCTAAATTCACAAACATTACTATACCAATTTAACTATGCCAATATAATCTCTGATCTTTTGATTATATAGTAAACTTCATAAAAATGGATATTTGAATTCAATTTTTACAGTAAAAACTAATTCAAAATTTCAAAGAATCGAATACTTACATATTCCTCCTGCTCATGATAAATTTCCTGAAAGACACTATTCCGCAATTGAGTTATTTCTTGTTTTATTTCCTCAATCTCAGATCTATCATGGTCATCGGACTTTAATCAGAAAGAAAAAAGTGACCTTACAGACTTATGAAAGTAGACTCAAAACAACTCTTCCTAGTAAGAATTAATGTAACTTCTACAGCAAATCACTGTCTGATTTCTACGTATCCTTCTATACCTAGCACATAACAATCTCTCATTAACACTTGTCGAATTAATATTTATTAGTTTATTCCAATCCTGACTTTTCCAAAACCTACAAAAAGGAATTATAAAAATAAAGTCATAAAGTTAATTACATAGATTTTTCTTATCTCTTAATTTGCTGTACATTTTCTCTAAAATGACCAACTGCCACCATAATGTAAATGTCAAGAATAGGAACCAGAATACAATTAAACTCCCTGGAACCTTTTTCTACATAAGATTTGATTTTTAAAAAATTAGTAAACATGTGGCATGTCTACTACAGGAAAGACAATGTAGGACTCACAAAGACTCCATAAAACTCTAAGATAATTAACAAGCCTCCTTAAAAGGTACATGTTTTCAAAGTTAGATGTTTCTATAAAAGTTAAAAAATTAAACTAAAAAAGACCCCATTTCCCACAGCCCAGAATAGGATAAAACTAGAAAAATTTTAAACTATTAAATTAGCTCCACTCCATGCTTAAATGCTCCAATGAGGAAGAAAGCTAACTCAAGTTGGATTAAGATATAATGTAAATCCCTTTGATAAGTAAATTCTTTGTTCAAGGAAACAAAGAATGCCAGTTTATTCACAAAGTTTCAAGACTAAAGAAGGAGGTTTAGTCCAGTTTAAAGTGTCCTAATTCTTCCAGTTCTATTATAATATGAAAACAACTTAAACTATTTGCAAGAAATAGTATGTCCAGCCATTAAAAAGAGAGCTAACAAAAGACATCCTGATCTTTACGACAAAATTCTGCCTTTGGGGGAGTACCCCATGACCTCGCAGCATGTAGTAGGCTTGTTTTTAATAGATATTATAACAGTCCATATCAACAGTTTTTTAAATTATTCGAAAATGCTTATCTTACTAACAACCACGGCAACCATGTAAAATGTTTTTTAAAAACATTTCATGACATGGGAAAATGTTTACACTATTAACGTAGTAATTTTATTTAAACACAAACACAGAAGGGAAAAATAAAACAAAATGTGAATAATTTTAAAGAGTGCATTTATGCATTACTCTTACGCATAAATAAAATGAGGTACACACAGAGTTCAGTAAGAACCAACTGTTCCTTACTTCTTCCAAATTATTCTTTTCAACCAATTTCCATCTCAGTCGAGCCTTTAAGTTTTTCAGTGTCTTTTTAATGGACAGCAAGTGATCCACATTGGGGCTCTTATTTAAACATTCAATAATCTGTTTCTTAAACTAAGTGAGAGAAAGAGTTGTTATATTTTCAACACAGAGACAACAATATTAATCAAACAGTCGCTTTCTGACCACTCATTAATTCTCTATTAAGATTCAACTAGTATTTACTGAGTTCAGATTGAAATAAGAAATTCTTCAATTTTCAACAAGACAATTCTACCCACTGATTTCTTAATTATCCACATATCTATTTAGAAGAGTATCATTCTAGCAATCAAAGAAGCAAAGGGAAAAAATATTTCAAGCTGAGACACACAGTGAGACACACTTTGCTACAGAAAATGCAAATTGAATGTCTAGTGAGGATGTAAATTGAAATTACCCTTCCCAAAAGTAGTTTGACAATATGTATCAAGTTTTAAGAATGTTCATTCCTTTTGACTTAGTAATTAACAATTTTCAGGACTCTATTTGAGGAAATACACACACAATATTATGTACAAAGATTATGTACAGTGTTATTTATGGTAAAAAAAAAAATGGAAGTAACCTTAACATCTGATAGATGAAAGGTTAAATAACACTGTACATCTATGCAAGAGATGATGTTCTAGTCACTCAAAATGACAGTATACAAGAATTATAAATCACATGGGCAAATGTTCATAATACACAATTAAATGAAGAAAACATTTTCAGAACAGTTTACAAAATGATGCAGTGCACATAATATTCATACATACATATAAGTCACCATTCACAAAGGAAATACTCTGAAACTAGCAGTGAGTATCTCTTAAGCAAAAGGGACTATAATCAATGTTTTTATTTCTTATCTTTCTGTATATAGCAAGTTTTCTACTGTAAACTTGTATAGGCAAAAAGAAAATGATAAAAGTTATGTTTTAAAGGACATAAGAAAATCAAAGATTTAAGACAATAAAAAAATCTCAATATATTTATATCAGTGAAATGCCATTTCCACTATAGGATGAATTTAATTATATACCAGCTAACAATGGCTATAGTGTTTTTCTAGCAATAGTAAATAATTTATCTACACACTGGGTATTAAACTACTTGAGAAAAGTTTAAGTATTAAAAATTTCAAAGCATCAGTATATAAGACCAATAATATAAAGCATAATCCAACCTCAACACTGTCCTTGTACTTGGATTGTACTGTGGCAATAAGCCTTTCCTCTGAACGGATCTTTTGTACTACTTGACTATATGTATTTAAAGTGATCTCCTTGTCTGCATCATCTTGCTCCTAAATGAAATCATACACACAGATTTATATACAAAGGAATACAAAATAGTTAAAACCTTCGATAACAATGGATACACTTTAAAATGATACCCTTAACGAACTTCTATATCTATTTCAAAATATTTCTTAAACATAGATATTTTTCTAGGGAGAAGAGAGATTGATGTCAAAGATGTTCATATGGGAAATTTTATTCCCATAACGCTATTATACTTAAAGCTGTCTGAAGCAGAGTGTTAAAGGAAATCAGGGATACTGTTATGCTAAATGTAAGAACTAAACAATATACAGAACTTCAACACTTTATTTTTAGATATCTGTTAACAACCACTTCTAAAATCAAGCCTGACAAAACCATCTAAATAAGGACAATTTGACAATAGGGAAATATAGTAATGTGTTATTTTTTAATGCCTATCTTTATAAAATCACAAAAGGTAAAGAGAAACAAGCAAAATAAAGAACATAACCAATGAGACTTTGGTAAGCAGCCTGAAAAACTGGTTAAGAGTTCCAGTGAGCAATATTAACATTACAAAATACATTAACTTTTAACTTTACACAGCAAAAGAGAGTATACACAGTAGGGAAAGGGAGCTACTAATCAAACTTGTGTATCCACTTCCAAGAGCTCTCCCAGATTTTATTTCAAGTTTTCACAAACTCTAAAGAGCCTTATCTTACACTTACAGTCATTGGGTATGATGGACTCAAGAATCAAGTGCTAAAGAAAGCTGATACACTCAGATTAAGAGTTGTTTTCCTAGAATTAAACATTAGATTTTTTTTCATGTGAAATATCCTACTAAAATCAAAATACCACCCTGTGGAAGAATAAGACTTCGCACTGTATTTGGATTAGAACTTGACAGTGTTACTATCTCAAATAGGCCTTTACGAAGAAAGCTAAGACTAGTCTTAACACTCTCTACCTAGTAAGGAAACCACTTTGCTTCAAAGGAAGCAGTAATAAAGAATATCAATACTCACAGTCAGAGATATCTCCAGCTCTTTGCAGACACCTGACTCAGTCTTCTCTAGGATTTCATCAATATTACCAATTGTGTCTTCAGAAGTCAGTGATTCTTCCACAGATAGATCAAAGGCCTCGTTTGCAAAAATAAAAAACATGAAGTATCTCATTTAATTATTTCAATTAGTATTGTGTCCTTATACCTGGAGCAGAGCATTAACCTATGTACTGGGCAACGAGGGGGAAATAAACACAAGAAACATAAAGTACTACCCTCACAAAACTTATGCACCGGAAAGAAAAGGTATACACACCTCACATGCCTAAAGAAAACACAGATTTTTGTTAAGGTAATTAGTGATTAAGAGAGATGAGAGGACAATACAGAGGAAAATTATGAGAAAAAACAGGGACAAGACCAAGATGTTTTGGGGGAATAGAAAAAGACGCAGTCTGACTAAAAACTGGTAAAGAACCTTGACTGCTCAGGGAGAAAGTTTAAATCTGACAGGTAGTGGGCAGACAATATCAGCGTTTATACAAAGAAGGGGTATGACTGTACCTGGTACTTAATGATGACCCACTAGCATTAAGGAATATGAAGATTCAAGGTTAAAAATTAAACCCTGATAGTTTCCATCTCATTAGGAAAACTAAGGTACTTTCTATCAGGAAACAGACTTTATAATAAGGTGTTAAATAGAATGACATCAGGGACCCAAACTATAATACAGAACATAAATGTCAGAAGCAGTCACTCGGCTTTCAGAGGTTCAGATTTGTGTTTATGGAGGTCTAGATTTGGGAAACGGATATGGAAATGAAAGAAAAGGATAACAGATAATTAACCTAAATGGAAAGACAATTATGATCAATAACAAAATAAGACAAAGAAATAACTTAGTTACATTAATGTATCCATAAAAAGCACCAAAAATGAAGAGTTCTAGAAGTAGCAGGAGATTAAAGATTTTTTTTTCCCCAGACAAAGCTAGAACTGCATATTTGGAAATCATTCACACAGAGAGATAAATGACACTATAGGTGTCTTTCCCTTTGCTCAGGAGGATGTAAAGCAGACAGAAGAACACAGAATCAATAACAAAATTAGGCCAAAATTTAATTAGGGTTCTGAGTACATTACACAAAGCCACATGCCTCCAAGCCTTTTAGAAAATTACATTGTGTTTTCACAATAATAATTAAGAACTAAAAAAAAAAAAGAAGATATAAAAGACACCTTTTCTAATATCTAATATCAAATGAGACTAATATTCCCCATTTAGTTTAGGTATCTTTAGGATATTTAAGATAACTAAAACTTAAAAGACTTACACTGCTAAACAACATTGTAATCATGGCTAGTTAGCCAACTAATGTTAAAACACATATGTCTTGCTAAAAAAGAAACCAAAAAGAGGAAAGCTCTACTACCCTCAAAGCACATACTCTTATCTCTACACTATAGCTGTAAAATATACACTACACTTGTAATAAATTCCACTGATATTATCTTACACCTGTAACTTGATTGAAGTTGTTTTCATGTATGTCCTAAACAGAGAATGTAAATATGTAAATCCCTCACTCTTCTATCCCAGCATTCTCATTCATATTCTCATTAATATTTTTTCTCCTTTTTATCTCTCTCTCCCTCCCTCCCTCTCTCAGAAAGAAGTAAATTACATGTGGACAATTTAAAAATACATATTCCCCGGTTTATGCTATGACACCACTCGGCAACAGCTCTTGTTACCTTTAAGGTACTCTGAAACCACGTTACAAGATGTTGTAGAGAAACCTCTGTTTCACTTCTAACACTGGTGAGCTCCTCTCTTTTATTGCGCTTCCAGTCATAAAATTTCTTCAGTGTTTCTTCAGAGTTCGTCCCTTCTGTGGCCTGTCCATATACTGCTTCTAAAGAGGCTGACAAATCCTGCAAAGAGATACTTCTGTTTATTAAAGTTTATTAACTTTATATTAGGATTCAAGCACCATATTAGAATCTGAGAGACAGAAAAGTAGTATGTTGAATCCCTATCTTTGAGCATTTTATAAATAAAATTTAGAATAATTAGACATAAAAGCATAAAACTACCTATAAGGTGATTTATTTAGACTGTAAGAGTAAACGTTCATTAAGGTTATAAATAGAAGGTTTTATATTCTTAGGTTTTTAATCAAGTAGAAATTATCCTCTTTTCTCTGACTTTACGTAAGAATCACTACTATTTTGCCCTGATATGGAAGTTTCTAAGAGCTACTGCTAAGTAAAAATAAAAACACCAAAATATTCAAATAATTCCAATTAAGGAAAGACATTAAGCATATATATATGTGTGTGTGTATGCACTTAAAAGCATTTTTAGAAAGGACTAGAAGAGACAAAAGAGCTTGATGGCTCTCTCTAGGAATCAGACTCTAGAAATGTCACAGAGACAAGAGGAAAACCTAATAGATTCCAGAAATTTTTATCACAAAACTCTGACAAACCCTTGGAAAGAGAGAGGATGGCTGGTGCTTAGCACTGAATGAATACGGTCATAGCAAGTGGGAGAAGGCCTGTACCACAGCAGAGAATATCCTGTGGGAAAAGAACTGTCTTCATATGCCCTTCTTTCTCCCTCACACTGGGCAGGAAGGCAGCAGCACAAGCAAGAGGCAATGGATTTATACAAGTACAGTATAGAAACCTAGATGAGGCAAAAATTGATAACCAATACAAAAGAATTGGCCAAGCACTCTCTTTTCCTCCCTTTTGCCCTGAACACCTGGTAGCATTTACACCCAAGGGTGGCAGTCCCTGGAAAAGAGCAGTGGCTCTTTTCCTCCCAGGACTGGGAGGTCCTCTGAAGAGTAAGATCATCTAGAAGAAAAGCCAATAGGAAGTAGTTGAGCCCAGTCTGCAACCCTAGAAGTTCTGAGTAACAACCCCATCCTATTCCCTAAACCCATCTGAAGTCTCTGAAGTTATGGTCCAAGCTTTCACCCCTCCCTAGGTCCCATTACCACACTATCACATATGTATACAACAGCACACTAAGGCAGCTTATAATTCTTCAAGAGAATATGAGGTCCTGAGGGGAAGTACAGGGGAGGATGAAATGTGTGAATAATACAAGCACTCTGAAAGAAATATAATAAACTAAGCCACCTTATAAAAAGGAAGCAAAATCAGTCGCCTAGATAATAGTAAGAACTCAAAATAAACATAACAAATATTCTCAAAGAAAGAAAGAATATTGGAAACATAAAGCAAAACCAAGTAGCTATGAATAATAACCAACTGAAATATAAGTATGAAAGAAATAATCTTTGAAATAAAGAACACAAGGGACTGGTTAAGTGGCAGAAGAAATACAGCAAAAGAACCAATTAGTGACTAGGTGGTTAAGTCAAGGATCCTTCCAAAAAGACAAAGAAAGGGATAAAAAGATAGAAAAAAATGAGTGAACAATTAAAATATGTAAAGAACAGAAGTTTAAATATCCATCTAACAGAAGTCTCAGAAAGAAAGAAAATGTAAATGAGGTGGGAGGGAGCAGGGGGGACAGTATTTTAAGAAATAATTATCAAATATTTCCTAGAGTTAAAGAAAAACCTCAAACTGAATTGCCTCAGATTAAATCTAAACTTATATATGTTTCAGTGCAATTTAGGAAATAAGTCAAGAGAAAATGTTCAAGCTCCAGGAGGAAAAAAGGTAACAGAAGAACAAAAATCAGACTCATATCAACAACTACTGAAATAAGAAAACAATGGATTATTATTGTCAAAGGTCTGAAGAGAAAATGGACCTAATATTTTGTAGCTCACTAAACAATTGTTTAAAGAGCTTAAATGTAAGCAATTGTTTAAATATTTAAATTGTTTAAATACAATATCCTGAGACATTTACTACCTCACAAAGTCAACCACTCAAAGCCCTCCTTGAAAGTACTCTCAAAGAAAGTATTCCAATACAGAGTAAACCAAAAGATATCCAATAATTTACAAAATAAATAAGAGTGGGAAAATAACTCTAAAGTCTGTTACTTGAGATATCATATACAATATCTGTAACAATCTGTGAGTCAAATCCTAGACAACAATTGTGGTTGTTAGATTCATGGGAGGGAGATACAGACAGACAAAAAGACACACCAGAGGCAAGTGAAAATGTTCTAAGATATCAGGGGTAGAAGGTGAAAAAAAAGGGAGAAAAAAAAGAAACCATGATAAACAGAAACACAAAAATAATCACAGAAAAAAGTTCTAATAAAACAGTAATTATAAATATATAAATCAAGCTACCCATCAAAAGGCAGATTTACACATTGGACTCTTTTTAAAAATGATCTGTTAGTCTGTTGTCTAAGAGAGACATTTAAAATAAAGAGAAGAAAAAAAGAAAATATATATAAAGCAAATATTAACCAGAAAGACAGGTGGGATAAGAATTTTAAATGAAAACAAAAATAAAATTTTATCCCAAAACACCTTAAGGGAAAAATAATGTTCCATAACAGTTTAAAATACATAACAATCACAAATTCATTAACACTCAACAATACAGCAATGAAATATTTTGAACAATTTAAAGAACCAGAATATATAACAATATATTAACTAGAATATATAACAAAAATATCCCCAAACTGATAAACTGATCAGATAAAAAAACTAAGCAAAGATACAGAAGATTAAAGCTTAAAATAATAGCTATAGGTCAGAAACTGCACACAAAGAAAACCTAGAATATACTTTCTTTTTGAACTTAAAAGGAACAGTCATGAAAAATTAACCATGTATTGTAGGCCACAAAAAAAATCTCAATAAATGCTGAGGAAATCAAAATCATGACATTTCACTTCTTTGACCCTCATTATCAAAGTATAAGTTATATTTCTTAAGTATTTACTTGAAGAATATAAATAAAAATCAAACTATTTTTCAGCAAACTAAAGAGAAGCTTAAAGAATAATCTGGTGCCCAGGAGTGGGATTGCTGGATCACATGGTAACTCTATTTTTAGTTTTATAAGGAACCTCCATACTGTTCTCCATAGTGGCTGTACCAATTTACATTCCCACCAACAGAGCAAGTGGGTTCCCTTTTCTCCACACCCTCCGCAGCATGTATTATTTGTAGACTTTTTGATGATGGCCATTCTGACCAGTGTGAGGTGATATCTCATTGTAGTTTTGATCTGTATTTCTCTAATAATTAGCGATGTTGAGAATCTTTTCATGTGCTTTTTAGCCATCTGTATGTCTAGGTCTATTTAGATCTTCCGCCCGTGTTTTGACTGGGTTGTTTGTTTTATTGATACTGAGCTGCGTGAGCCGTTTGTATATTTTGGAGATTAATCCCTTGTCAGTTGCTTTATTTGCAAATATTTTCTCCCATTCTGTAAGTTGTCTTTTCATTTTGTTTATGGTTTCCTTTGCTGTGCAAAAGCTTTTACATTTAGTTAGGTCTCATTTGTTTATTTTTGTTTTTATTTTCATTACTCTAGGAGGTGGATTGAAAAAGATCTTGCTGTGATTTATGTCAGAAAGTCTTCTGCCTATGTTTTCCTCTAAGAGGTTTATAGTATCCAGCCTTACATTTAGGTCTTCAATCCATTTTGAGTTTATTTTTGTGTATGGTGTTAGGGAGTGTTCTAATTTCATTCACTTACACGTAGCTCTGGAGAAAACCATAATTCAAAAAGATACATGCACCGTAATGTTCACTGTAGCACTGTTTACAATAGCCAGGACATGGAAGCAACCTAAACATCCATCAACAGAGGAATGGATAAAGAAGATGTGGTACATGTATACAGTGGAATATTACTCAGCCATAAGAAAGAATGAAATAATGCCACCTGCAGCAACATGGATGGACCTAGAGATTGTCATACTGAGTGAAGTCAGACAGAGAAAGACAAATATCATATGATATCGCTTATATGTGGAATCTAAAAAAAGGGTACAAATGAACTTATCTACAAAACAGAAATAGAGTTACAGATGTAGAAAAATATGATTCTGGGTAGGGGGACATATACACACTACTATATATAAGATAGATAACTCATAAGAACCTACTGTACGGCACAGGTAACTCTACTCAATACTCTGCAATGGCCTACATGGGAAAAGAATCTAAAAGAGAATGTATATATGCAACTTATTCACTTTGCTGTACACCTGAAACTAACACAACATTGTAAATCAACTATACTCCAGGAAAAATTTTAAAAAAAAGAATAAACTGGTGACCGAGGGGAATAGTAGAAAGAGAGACAAACCAGATTTGGCAAAACTTCTTTTAAGATTAAACTTTAAAAAGAAAAGAGCTTTAAAAATGACCTTGTTTGCTGATCCTTTACCTCTGTTTTCTAACAGTTAATGAGAAGAAATAAACCTTTACAGGGTTAAGTAGAAGCTGCAATGCAGACAGGTGAATTCTTTCATCACTATCCTTTTATATGAAAAGCTCACTTCACCATTCTGGAATAACCTATACTATTTATGCAATTCCATTTAAGAAAATGTTTCAAACCAGGGCTCCAATGGCTCCTGAACCATACACAGTAATATGAAAACTACACCTTCATCTAGGTGGACAAAAAGAGACAGTGCCCAGATGTCCCTGAATATCCTTTTCTCCAATTCTCCAGCAAGCTTATTCCCTACAGTATAAAACAAGACAGCTATTATTCAACTTGGTATTAAAGATACTGACAAAAACAGTAAAAATTCTAAGATACATAAAAGGTAGAAGGAGTAGAAGAGGGTTATTGTGTTCAAATGATATGACCACACAGAAAGCTCAGAGTATCAACTGACAAAAACTAAAAGAGAGTTCAGCAGAGTTGCCAGAGAGACATCAATATATAAAAATCAATAGTATCCCTCTACACCATCAAAAATAACTAGGAAATGGAAAATAAGATAACATTCACAAAAGCAATCAAAAGTATAAATGTCTTGGAGTTAAATGAAGAAAATGCATGAGGCTCTATGGAGAAAAATTTTAAACATCATTAAAAAACATAATAAAAGATCTGAATAAGTAGAAAGACTATGTTAATAGGTGGAATGACACTGTCACACTCATTCACTCCAAATTAGTCATTTCTGAGCTGACAGGATAGGACTAAAGACAAGGTTCCACAACATCATACAGCTACTGTACTCCATCCCCTATCACAGATCTTAAAAACCCTATAACTCAAGGATCAGGCTCCCTCTCCCTAACTCTAACATATGGCTTTACTAGATTTTCTGCTAGAATGCAGTAGGTAACAGGGACTCACCTGCCTGCTACTGCTCCTGTCTCTGTGAGTTTTCCCAAAGAATGCTGCTCTAGCAAGCCTGACATGCCTGATCATTTTACCTTGTTTGCAGGATAAATACATATACATACATAAACACATTAAATATATCAATATAAAATTTTAACACCATTAAAAAGAAACTAGGATTTATCAAAGAAAAACTTTTGCAGCCATCAGTACTATCTGAAGTCTAAAGGTAAATGCTAATTTCACCTCTCAAATGATAAACATATTTTAACGTATATTTTATAACTTTTAAAATTCCAACCTGTAACGTTTTCAAGCGTTTATTAAGAGGTAACTCATCAACTTCCAGAATAAAAACTTCTACTGCCATGTACAACTTCTGTTGTACTTCATTTCTTTTGGCTATCAAAATATTCCCTTCATTCTGGAGGAAGGAAAAAAAGAATAACCATCATTAATATATCAGGTGTTTTTTTTACACGCTGACCTCTATGAAAAAAACTGATCTCTTAAAGTTAGTAAAATTTAACATTACGTTCTCCAAACATAGTAACATTTCAGACAAACACCTGTCTCCTTAGATCACCAAACTGACAGAGTTTTCTCTCCCTTAATTAGAAATAAGATTTACGTTCAACAATTCTGCTCTGTTAATCTTCATCTTTTCCCATTATTTCTGCAACAATAAAATTTTTGCTTTTCTTAAGAAAATTATACAAGTGTCTATGGCTAATTACACACTGTCTCCTTCCTACTCTCAGCCCACCCTCAATTCCTTCATCTACTTATCTTTCAAGATTCAGTTAAACTCCACCATGATAAAACCTCCAATTCACCCAAAAGGCTATGTTTGGAAATAGATATGAGAGATATCCAAGAATGCTGTGCATTACCTCTGTTATAGTACTTACCAAACTATATTAAAACTATCTATTTATATATCCGGCCAATACCCAAGGTAGATAGAGGGATAGGACCACGTCTTAAACAAATGCATGTGTCTACTACCTGTAACAGTGTCTGGCACATACACTTAAAAGCCTGAATGTTAGAATACTGTTTTTTGTGTAAGCTCAACCAGACCATTATATAACTAATTATAAAGACAAAAGAAAAGAATCTCTTTCATCAAAAATACACCTGGCGGGCTTCCTTGGTGGCACAGTGGTTAAGAATCCGCCTGCCAATGCAGGGGACACAGGTTCGATCCCTGGTCTAGGAAGGTCCCACATGCCGCGGAGCAACTAAGCCCATGTGCCACAACTACTGAGCCCATGTGCCACAACTACTGAGCCCACGTGCAACAACTACTGAAGCCCATGGGCCTAGAGCCCATGCTCCGCAACAAGAGAAACCACCGTAATGAGAAGCCCGCACACGGCAACAAAGAGTAGCCCCTGCTCACCGCAACTAGAGAAAGCCCACTAGCAGCAATGAAGACCCAACGCAGCCAAAAATAAATAAATAAGTAAATTTAAAAAAAAAAAAAAAAAAAGTACATGGCAATCAAGTTAAGGAACTGTGCGAAATATATAAATGAAAATAACAATACTAAGACCCAAATTAAGTACAAGAAGGGAAATAAAATTACAACTTTATCTGAGGGACAATTATGACTCTCTATTTATCCAATAATCTACTCTTCAGTCTGTCAAATGAACTTTAGGGCAATAAAGCCTAAAAGTAAGTCCTGAAACATCAGCAGTAGTGGAAATAAATTGCTTCAAAAAAAAAAAAATCACATTTGTTCTACTAGAATACCAAGTCCTATGTATATACTAAGCCCTTTCCCTCCCTGTGATAAATCACTTTCTTATGCTCAAAAACAAAACAAAACAAAAATTAAAAAGCAGTCCTTTTTCATCTTTTCATCTTACTACATGAAAATACATGATGAAGTATTTTAATACTGGCAGTATGGTTTAAATGGAACTAGAATACACTTTGCAATCAGACATACCTGGGTTCAAATTCCATATTAACATTTAGAACTACGTAATCTTGAACAATTTTCTTAAACCCTGTGGGCCTCAGTTTCCTGAGGAGCAAAAGTGCCCATTTTTAAAAGTTTGTGTACGAAAAAGTTTATAAAGTATCTATAACACTGCCTGTGTTTCATACAGATTCAAAAATTATTACTTCTGTCACTTTTTTTTCTTCCATAATCAGAAGTGACCAGTAAAGGTCTAATATGTAAAATAACCCAAATCGAATCCCTTATCCAAATTAAACATTCCTGGCATTTTCAAAGGCCTAGTTATTCTGTTTACTTTTCTCATTCAGAGCCAGTTAGGCTGCCAACCGGCCAACCTAGAATGAATAGGGAATAAGACTTTCAGGGTACAATCCCCAGAGGCAGAACCCACCGATACTTAAGATAGGACAACTCCAAACACAAGTTTAGGGCTCATAGGTACTATGGAAAGCTATGATTGTTGTACCAAATATCTTTATATGAAAAACAAGGAGTTCCATTCAGCTCAATATAATAAACTAAAGAAAATTCCAAGAGGAAATAAATATATTTTTACCTACACTAATGAAGAAGTCACATGAAATATTCCATTCATCATATCCCTCCCCTACCCACATATGGATGGCTTAGATAGCACTTAACAGTAAGGCAGAGTCCTATAATGCAGCATAAAACACGCCACTCAGACCAGAAGACAAGATCCACATTAACGGGCTTCCCTGGTGGCGCAGTGGTTAGGAATCTGCCTGCCAATGCAGGGGACACGGGTTTGTGCACCGGTCCAGGAAGATCCCACATGCCGCGGAGCGACTAGGCCCGTGAGCCACAACTACTGAGCCTGCGCGTCTGGAGCCTGTGCTCCGCAACGGGAGAGGCCGCGACGGTGAGAGGCCTGCGCACCGCGATGAAGAGTGGCCCCCGCTTGCCGCAACTGGAGAAAGCCCTCGCACAGAAACGAAGACCCAACACAGCCAAAAATAAATAAATAAATAAATAAATAAATAAATAAATAAATAAATTTTAAAAAAGATCCACATTAGCAGTTGTGGGAGCCACTCTGGCTTACAAGCCTCATGTCCCTCAAAAGCCACCATCTCTTATAGGTATAGCTGCCAGGGTCCCTCAAGGGGTATGCCCAGTTGCAAGTATTTGTAGTTTACAGTTCCTCCCAGTCCAGATACAATTTACCAATCAGGGGTTTTATTTGTTGCCAGTAACATGACTGAAATATCATTTCATCAAATTACCAAGGGAACAGAGAGAGGTAAATTCTCATGCAAAAGGGGGAAAGATTTTGTTAATTAACCCTTTTTCCACAATCACTACTTATCTATCCTACCTTTCTTACAAGGCAACAAAAGAAATCAAATTATTAATATGAAGATACTGTAAAAGTTAAAGATTTCACATAAAGTATCATTACAATATCTGCAGTCCTTCTGCTTTCTTGAAAGACATTATCTCCTTATGTTCAACAGATAAAAATCATCATAGAGAAAAATTCTTAACCCACCACATTCTGACAAGTTTGAATCTTCTCCTGAGCCAGACAGTATTCTGCCCAAATTATCTCTAATTCATTCAAAGAAGCTGGGATAGTAAAGCAGTCTTCATACAATACTTGTATAGCATCTGAAAGGTCATTTCCAAAATGAACATTGACATTGACACATCTATTAAAACAGCAAAAAGGAAAAGATCAAGAAATTTTAAAGGTGTTGTGAGAAAAAAAATTACACTTAAATATGAATGGTCTAAAGTTACTATTTACAACACTGGCTATGAAGAGGTACTTTTTAAAATCATATAAAATCATAAATAACTTTGATACAAACTTTTAATTAAAAACATAATTGATTGAGAAAAAAACTTAAATATCTTTTCCAAAAAGCTTTATATAAGAAGACAACTTCAAAAGTCTGCAGATTTTAAATGATATTAAATTAGATTTATAAATAATTCTGTAAAATTTTATACTTAAGCCAATCTTGCTTACCAAGATGACAGGCACATAGTCCTTGTACCTTAATAAGCAGACTAGCATTTGCAGAGTTTTTTAAAATAGCCAAAAAAAAAAAGCAATGAGAAAGACCAAACAGCAAAACCAACAAGGCCCATCATTTTCTTTTTTCTAGCTTCCAGTTAGACTGCCACCATTCTAACAGCACATTATTTCCTCAAATAAGGGTTAAAATATTTTGAACTGTTTTGGTCCAAAGTCAATCTCACAGCTTTGCAAGTGTAGTCACTTAAATTTTTGGTTGTGCATTAAAAGTTGATTAAGCTCTAGAGAGACTTAATTTACTCAAACTATTTAGAAACTTATAAACCAGATACCGATTGATGGATTTATACTGGAGAATATAAATTCCCACTGGACAAAAGATGAATGTGCAGGATTAATTCAGGGCAACATCTTCTTAGTGTTTCAAAGTACATGAGAAAATGAATTACTGGTTTAAGTTGTATGTATAGCACAAAAAGAGAACTAGGTTGTTTTGAGAACTATTTTTTCCACATTCCAGAAAAGGGTGAAAAATTATCCCTAACCAATAATAAAGCAATCCTCTATAAAGTAAAGTACCTACATAATTCATATATAGAGTCTGAGATATGCTGAATAAACTCTGTACAAAACTTGCTAACCAATTTCTTCTGACTCCATGAAGATCACTTTTCTTCTAACTCCATGAAGACTACTTTCTTCTTTCTTTAGACGGAGTATAATTAATTTAGATTACTGAAATCTATACTTTCAGTATAGGACTGAAAATAACCCCAAGCAAAACAAGAGGACATAGTAGTTTCTCATCGAACTACCACTTAGAAGTTGTGTTGACTTTTTAATTTCATTCTCATAGATGACTTTAGGACACTATCATGCCACATAGTGACAACAGAACACTAACAAAAACAATATAAAATTTGTCTCAGGAGTAACTATTTTTAGTTTCCTTCTTTAAAGTAATAAAAATACAAAGATGAAGTTACAAAGCAAAAATGGCAGGCATACAAAACAAAGCACCAACTAATTAGCATTTGTTTTAAACTATCCTTCTTAAAAATATGCTTTTACCTACCTAATTTCTTTCAATATTTCAACCTTAGCTGCCAGATTTTTCATTCTGGTACCTACACAAGTCTTCAGAGTACTTTCTAAATGTTTAGTCAAATCCATGGTAGTTGCTTTCTCTTGCTGAAGCAAAGAACAAATACATCTTAGTTAGACCGAAATAGGAAACTGTATTTCTACTGTTATTTAAATGATTTTTAGGTGTAATTAAAATTTTAAAGGCTAAAAAATGTTAGGCGACAGGACAACAAACACTGATTTCCCTGCTAGCTAGGATCTGAAAAAGATAAACTATTCCAGTCTTCTGCCTTCACACAGATGAGACACTCTTATATTGCATCCTAATAAGAAACCAAATAAAAACAAAATTTCACATATTATATGTCTTAATACTTAGATTTTTAAAAAGAAAAATAAAGGATCCCCTTAAAAACCAAATGATAATCAATGACAATTTGTTTTCTGATGAAGTCTGATGTCATTCTGCATTATAAAAGAATCAAAAACATCATTTCCTTGACCCAAGTTAGGTTAAACTCCTTGATTCTGAGTGGTACCTTAACAATATGTCTAATATAATTATTCAAAATAATGTATAGTGCAGTAATATGGATAAAGACTTAGCAATTTTATTCCAATTATACTACAAACCAGGTATTACATAGTTAAACACAGAACTTTTACTCAGTATTTAAACAACATGCTCTCTGGTGTTCACATTCTCTCCAATGCTTCAGTTAAATAAAAAGAGAGCCAATACTGAATGCTGATTAATAGTAAGTTACATTTGGGAATGCTCATGCCCTTCTGCTCCCATTTGCTGAGGAGGATGACCATGAAGAAGCAGTTATGTTTGTTCTTAAATCTGTTTATATCTACTGTAATTGCTATGATAATTACTCTGAAAATTACATAAATCTAAGAAACAGAAGTGGGAAAATAAAAAGTTGTTGAATCTTTGAAAATGTGTTTAATGCTTTACAAAGACTCCATAAAAGCAAATTTTTAGTACAAATTGCTAATGAAATACATGTGGATGAGAACTATAAAATTCTGAAGAATCATTTAAATCTAAAAGAAATGTCAACTCAGTTTATTTCTCAACTGTCTTAAACTTATTGTTAATCCACCTGTAAAAAAAAAAAAACCGGAGCTCAGATGACAAATAATTAGTATGGTTTTTAAGACAAACAACAAATAAAACAAATAGAAAAGATGCCAAACTTAAACCCAACCACATTAATAATTACATTAAACGAAAATTAGCTAAACACTCCAATTAAAAGATGTGAGATTATCAATCTGGATGAAAACAGCTTAGACTCAACCATATGCTGCTTATTAGAAACACTTATTAGATATAAAGAGACAGATAAAAATTGAAGGATGGAAACTATATACAAGGCAAACATTGCTATATTAATATCAGGCAATGTGGACTTCAGTACAGGGAGCATTCCCAGCAATAAACTGGGATATTTCATAAAGACAAATGAATTAATTCATCAAGAAGACACAACAATTCTAAATGTGAATGCACCTAATAACAAAGCTTCAAAACCACAAAGTAAAACCTGACTGAACAAAAGGGAGAAATATACAAAACCACAATAATATCTGGATATTTTAACGCTCCTCTCTCTGTAACTGAAGGAACAAGTAAACAGAAAATCAGTCATGATACAAAAATCTTAAACAATACTATCAACCAATTCGACCTAACTAACATTTATAAAACACTCCACCACACAACTGTAGAATACACATAATTTTTTAAAGCATACAGAACATTTCCAAGGACAAACAATATGCTGGATAATAAAACAAATATCAATAAATGTAAAAGGACTGAAACGATACTGAGTATGCTCTCTGATGCTAAGAAAATAAAATATCAGTAACAAATATATATTGGGGGGAAATCTCCAAATATGTGGAAATTAGGCAACACACTTCTAAATAGCTCACGATTAAAAAAAATAATAATAATGGGAAGTTTTTAAATGTTTGATTAAATAATAAAAAAAAATCAAAATTTGTGGACTACAAGTAAAGTGATGCTTAAAGGGAAATCTTTAAACATTATAAAAGAACAAAAGATTAAAAACAATGATATGAATAAAAAATAAAACAATGATACAAATTTCCATCTAAAGAAGCTAGAAGAACAACCTGAAGGAAGGAAATAATAACCATAAGTAAAAAAAACAATAAAGTAGAATAGAGACAAACAATAAAGAAAAAAAAATCAACAGAAGCAAAAATTAGTTCTTGAAAAATGTTAAGGACTTCCAGTTTCCAGTCCAGCGTGTAAGAAGAAAAGTCACCAGTCCATCCTAACAAGTAAAAAGTTGAGCAAACTGAAAAATCAACAATTCTTCTTAGATTTGTCACAGAGGTAAGGTCACAAGGCACAACTGGAAAGACAAGACAGGCTAATAAAGGAAACTCAAAACTTTCTGGAGCAGCAATCCCCAACGCCCAGGGAAGAAGTCTGGAGTAGGGAAGCCGCAACTGTAACTGACGTATTGCTAGAGGCTCAGTATGAACAACTGAAAGTTAAAAACACCAAGGGGACCCCATCATCAGGATGCCCCCACATTTTTGTGAGTTTTACCTCCTGGATCTCCAGCAGGTTCTCACAGTAAATCCCCTCAAGCTTCCAGCAGGAGGAGGGGAAAAGGAACCATTTTGAAATATGTTAGAACATTCTGTACTTAACAAGATCTGCCCTTAGGGGAAACCATTTAAACAGAGCCTACCTGCTAGGATTTTATCCAAGCTTAATTAACCTGGGGGAAGGGAAATACCCAAATCCAGCCCACTCTAGCCATCCTGTCCTTTCTAAAGGGAGTGGGGGAGAAATCTAGATGCAAGTGTGAAATTCACAGTCCGGAGGCACAGGCTCACTAAAAGACCTTCTTAGTCTTTTTAGACTATAAAACGCTTCTCCTTCCCCCACACCTAATCATCACATTTACTAAATTCCTATTTATAGCAGTTCCTTTCACCAAATACATCATGCCTGGCTATCAAAAAAAAAAAATTTGTAAGACATGTTAAAAGACAAAAACACAGTTGGAAGAGACAAAGCAAACATCAGCATCAAATTCAGATCTGGCAGGAATACTGGGATTATCATACCAGAAATTTCAAACATGGTACGATAAATATGCTAAGGGCTCTAACAGATAAAGTAGACAGCATGCAAGAACATACAGGCAATGTAAGCAGAGAGATGGAAATTCTAAGAAAGAAACAAACAAAAAATGCCAGAAATCAAAAACACTGTAGACAGAAATGAAAAATGCTTTTGATGGGCTTATCAGTAGACTAGACATGGCTGAGGAAAGAATATAATCCAAAATACGTGAATCCATATACCCACAAAAAGACCTGTAGAAGAATATTCACAGTGGCTTTATTTATAATGGCCAAAAACTGAAAGCAACCTAAATGCCCATGAATAGGAAAATGAGTAAATAAACTGCGGTATATTGATAGAATGGAACACTACTTTGCAATAAAAATGAACTACTGATAAACACAACCTCAATAAATCTCACAGACATTATTCTTTAAGTGAATGAAGCCAAACATAATAGAATACTTATCAGAGGATTATTACATTTATATGAAGTACAGGACCAGGAAAATGAAACTGTGGTTATATATAAATCAGAAGAATGGTTGCCCTGAGTGGGAGGAAGAGAGGATAGGCCAGAAAGAGATACCAAGGAACTTTCCAGGGTTGAAAGAAAGGCTTTATATCTCCAACAGGTAAAGCAGTTGGCCTATAATCCATTTACTCTCTTCATGGAAGGGAACCAGGACACCCATAGAGAAAATAAAAGGCAGGTGACTAGTCTGATCTCCTTGTCAACTAAACCTCTAAAAAGAAAACAGACTGTTTTCTAAGAGGAAGAGACCTTATCTCTGAAATGCACTTAGCAAGATGTTCCTGGCTAAAGGATCGTTATAATGGATAAAACCCACGATTTATGGATTTATGAGTCAGAGTTCCCTGAAGAATGTCACATATGAATCTAGGGGCTGGAGATTGAGTTCAATCACCAATGGTCAATGACTTAACCAGGCCTATGTAATAAAACCTTGATTTAAAAAAAAACTCAGAAAAAAATTAAAAAATTCAGAATGATGAGCTTTGGGGGAGCTTCCAGACTGGTGAACAAATCCATGTGCTGGGAGAGTGGCAGGCCCAGAGACCCCCCCCAACCCCTTACCCCATCTCCACCCCCTTCATTTCTTCCCCTATGCATCTCTTCCTTCTACTTGGCTGTTCCTGAGTTTTATCCTTTATAATAAAACTGTAACCATAAGCATAGCATTTCCCTGAGTCCTGTGAGTTGTTTTAGAGAATTACTGAATTGAGGGCAGGGGGTGGGGGTGGGGTCATAGGAACCCTCAAATTTATACTCAGCCAGACAGAAGTGTGGGTAGCCTGGGAAGTGATTTGTGGCTGGTACCTGAACTGGGCTAAATCTTGAGGGACTGAGTCCTTACCTTGTGGAGTCTGAGATAACTCCTGGTATTTAGTATCAAAAATGCACTGTAGGACATCCAGCTGGTGTTAGAGAATTGGAAAATACTATTGGGATAACATATTTAGTATCAGAAAAAGCTACACATTTGAAAACCACACAGTATTCTTGGGGGGAAAAAAACTGCCCCGAATCTGAGCAAACCTTGAGACCTAACTACCATAAAAGGAAACACATGGAGATACAGGAGCCTGTTAAGCAACACAAGGATGCAGATTAAGCAATTTAAGAGATCTATCAACCAAAATGCAATGTATGGGCCTAACAGGAATTCTGATTAGAAGAAACCAACCATAAAAGGACATTCATGGAACAATATGGGAAACCTGAACACTGACTGGATATTAAGGAATTATTGTTAATTTTTAAGTATAATAGTATTATGGTTATGTCTTTTTTGAAATTCTTTTCTATTAGAGATACATACAAACGCACATACATTAAAATATTATGAATGGGATTTGTTTTAAAATTACTCAGGAGGTATAGATTTTTAAAAAGACTGCTGTGTATTTAATAATTGTAAAAACTGGGTGATGGATACATAAGTATTAATTATTCAATTCTCTCTTTTTGAAATGTTTGAGGGGGCTTCCCTGGTGGCACAGTGGTTGAGAATCTGCCTGCCAATGCAGGGGACACGGGTTCGATCCCTGGTCCGGGAAGATCCCACATGCCACAGAGCAACTAAGCCCGTGCACCACAACTACTCAGCCTGCGCTCTAGAGCCCGCGAGCCACAACTACTGAAGCCTGCGTGCCTAGAGCCTGTGCTCCTCAACAAGCGAAGCCACCTAAATGAGAAGCCTGCGCACCACAATGAAGAGTAGCCCCCGCTCATCGCAACTAGGGAAAGCCCGCACACAGCAACAAAGACCCAACGCAGCCAAAAATAAATAATAGATTAAATAAATAAATAAAATGTTCGAAAATTTCCATAGTTAAAAATTTTAAAGAACATAAGAGGAAATGTAACTGAGAAATTATTAATCTCTCAAACATCCAATGAAATCCAAAGATGATTAGTTTGTAGCATAAGAAAAAAATCTATAAACAAATATAAAGAAAGGAGAGAATAAAGAGTGGGGAGATGAAGGGAAGGAAAGGAGACAGAAAATTAAACAAACAAATAAGAGCAAATGAATATAAGGATTTCCCAGTTCGTCATGCTTTACCTTACGCCACTGAACATACCATACCTGCAGCTCCTGGACAGTCTGTTCTACTTTCAATTCTAATGCCTTATACCTTTCAAGAAGAACCTCCTTCTCTGTTTTAAGCTTTTCATTTTCTTCAATCAGTTTCTGGTCCTGCTTAATTTTTGCCAGGCTGACATTCGACCCTAAATTAAAGCCACCAACAGCCAAATTTTCCCTATTAAAAACAAATTCACTCATTGTAAAAAACAAATTGTGTAAGTGTTACAGAGATCAAACCCTAAAATTCTCTTGGGTTTTTTTTTAGCATGATATATCTTAAAGTTAATTTTGGAAACTAATCTAAAACCTTTACCTAGTTCAACATTAAAAAATATTTTTAATGCAAACTAGATTTTATAACTGAAGAAACACTTCAAAAACAATGCCTCCAAATCTCAAAGAATACATATTCCAACTTCTTCATAGCAATATCAACTCCAGGAAATACAGTAAAAAGCATTTCTGTAGCAGTTTCTTCCAATCCCTCCTCCCCATCACCCCAACTCCATCTGACAGTTTAGTTCCTAGAGCACTGATAAGGTCCCAAAAAACAGCTATATTACCCAAGACATGGCATCATAGCCTAGATCATGATACAGAAGTATAAGAATGGTTTGGTAAACATCAAACCTGACCTTTTGCTTCAAGTTTATAATTCAAAATTATCTAAAAAGTGAACACCTTTTGTAATAATCAAATTCTATCACAGTAAATTTTCACAGGAAGAACAAAGAGCCTCTCTTTTGTTAAAAAGGGAAGGCAATTCCCTAAAACTCATTAAAATACTCTTAAAGCCAAAGGAAAAACTTCAAGTTTATCTGAAATTCTGGCTCTTGGCTGAATCATTTAGATTTAGGGGTAGATTTTTATTTTTAATAAATGTATTAGAAAGAGTTGGAATGAAGAGGTGGTATGTGAACTTCAAACAATTCAGGAATGATTTTTCTTTCAAAATGGCTTTTAATTAAAATAGTCTTGCTAAAGAGGAGAGGAATACCTGCTTGAGAAAAAACAGAAATAATCAGTATCATCCCTCAGAATCACTGACATAGTTGAGGACTCCAAAAACGTAAGCCTTGACTTCTACTATTGACAAGGGCTTACACCATAAATCAGAAATTAGTTAAGACTAAAAATCCCAACGTAGTCTTACTTTGGAAGTGCCACATGATTTCCTGCATCATTTTCACTCTTCAAGTCAACAGACGGCCTCCCACTTAAGCGGTTCTTTGGCCTGATGAAGGGTGACTGGTTTGATCTATGCCCCCACAAAGGAATGGGGCTTTTGAGGTTCCTGAGGACAAGCTGACCAGGATCCGATTTTTTTTCCTCACAGATGTCAGTGCTGGAAGTAAGTTTGCATTTTTCTGCAAATCCTTTCTTAGCCACCTCTTCCCCTATATCCACACTGCCATACTCAGCCTGAGCAATAACTGTTCCATCTTGATAGGCTGCTTTAATTCTCATTTTTATTTGCTTTTCAAAAATCAAGCTCCCCAAAAAGATTCTGCCCTAAGAAAGATAAAAAAAAGAAGACATAAACCAGCTACACCAACATGTTTTTCTCCACTTATTTTGTTTCTACCTAGTTTTTCCAACGATCGTATTTCCTCACTCTGAAATCTCTATAAAAGTGGTCTTACCTTGTTGTTGGCTAAGTGCAAATATACTTCGGCATGTGTATGACTATATTCCAATTACACACTTGCTAAAATCCTTTCCAGAAGCAGAGCTGAGACCAGTATAGGCAGCCATATTTATACATTTTTAAATGTGTACCAATTAAATACCCTAGAATAATTTTTTTCAACCAAGCAGATTCTGTTGACATTTTGGCCCTAACTACATATAATGGTGCCCTGAGGAGCTACACCACATAAAAATGAATTTTGGTATCTAGAAAAAGTGCTCAAATTCAACAAAACTTTAAAAATCATTTTAAAGGCCTAATCAGGTACTCTCATTTCAAAGTAAGACAAGAGCAGAAGCATAAAACAGAAACTCAAAGCATAAAACATCAACAATTTTTTTAAAAAATCAACAAACTGCAATTATGGACTATGAGATGTTAGAAATTCCTAAATTAAAACTCTCTTAAATAGAATTTTGTCTGAGGGAGCAATACCTGTATAACTGGCATATGAGAAGACATGTGAGTAATTAGGTACTTGATAACATTTAATTATAGATTATTGATCCACAGCACTGAGCAAAGACATACCTAAAACATATTTAGAATTGAAGATATCTTGAGATTTAATTTTAATAAGAACTTGCTTACATCTCCAGAAATCTGAACTCCTAAAATTACTTTGATATGGTCCAGTTTGATAATTATTCCTCTCTTCCCAAATTTCTCTAAGTTCCTTACCTAACTTTCATCCTATAGAGGAAATGAATCATTTCTCAGAATATATAAAGTATAAATTTGAGACAAAAATATCTTGTTTCATATCTTCCTTGGAATCCCTGATGTAATTAATCTTACGGGCCATAATCCTCTTAGGGAGAAGCTTTATTTTTAGCTATATTCCCACCAGGTAAATATGACAAACAATAAAGCTGATGCAAATAAAACCTAATAGGTAATCATACCAGTAATAATCCAGGCAACACGAGCATAAAGAACAAATTAAAAACCAGAAAATACAAGCTAGTCACGTTTAAAAAAAAAAAAAAGAAAGAAAGAAAAAAATTTTTCAAGGTACAAGAAACTAAATAATATTGATAGGGAGTAACTATTTCCTTTTTAACTATATGGTGGTATAGAGGACAGAAGGGAGATCTATGTAGGAGTTCTTAACTTTTTCCATGCCATGGGCTCCTTTATCGATCTGGTGAACCCTTTGGAATCCTTCTTGGAAAATGTTTTTAAATGTATAACATAAACATAAGGAGAACTACAAAGAAAATTATTTCACCATGATATATTTTAAGCCCAGGTTAAGAACTCCTGAGCCTAAAAGGACGCATCTGAAAGGGTACAGGAGATTCAAACTACATAGGCTCAAGGATCACCAACCATCACTACCAAAAAGAAAAAAGAATTTTTTTAATCCGCAAACCAAAATGACAAAGTATTTTAAGTTACCAAAAACACAGGTTTAATAAATTTTTCAAATCATAAAAATTTTAAATACACACATATTGAGATACTTGAATTCACCAAGAGCACCAATATAGAAAGCAAAGATGGTCCAGAATGCATCACCAAAAAATGAGATCAAGCAGGCAAAGCTAACAAACTCAAAATATAATTCACTGAAATATATCTAAGATTTCGATCAATCAGAATATAGTTTTTAGTTAACCTCTTTCATAAAAAAAACCCTTAACTTCAACACTTAAATGTTGAAAGTCTATCTAAAATTCAAGTATAACTTCCACCCCTAACCAATCTTAATGGAAGTGACAGTGTCTGAAAATTATTGCTGCAATATGTGAAATTCTTAATACTTAACACTTCAAGAAACTCTGTCCTTGGGCAACATATGAATTTAAGTGGAAATAAATCTACTTTTTACAAAAGTTCCAATTACCTAAAGCTGAATGTTCTAAAGGTATACTATTTAGAAATTTTTACACAGAAATCTGATTTTTAGACTTTTCTCTGAAGTCAAATTCTTTTTAGTTATGGTCATTAATCACAATTAGTACAAAACTGTTCAACCAGATTCTCCCTGAATCATATATAATTACAGGCAGAACCCTGAATTTGGAATAAAATCTGAGTTCTCCTAAATTCTAACAAAACACTTTATTCAGAAATAGGAAAGCATCACTTGCTTTCTTAGTCTACCCAACCTTGTCTGGATATATTAGAAAACAGGTTAAAAGACCTTTAAACTGTTAAACCCATATTCCAATCTCTACCTCTCATTCCCTGATTCTACATGAAAATTTTCAAAGTAAGAAAGGCATTTAGGACATAATTTGATCTTCAGCAATTTTTACCACCATTTTGAGTTTCAGTTTCAACTGTGCTTCAGCATAGGTGTGAAAGTGTTGGTTTAAAATGTGTTGAAAGTATTTCAGTGCCCAGGACACCCTCTTTTTTTTTTTTTTTTTAACTGAATCCCTACTTATCCATTCATCCATTCAAATGCTAGATAAACTGGATGCTCATCTAACACCTAACAGGCAGAAGCAGAGAGATTAGGCATAAAAAAATGAATAAAATACTTGTCTCTACCAAGACAGTCTTGTCTCTACCAAGCTCACCATCTTGTGGGGGGAGGAAAAAAATTACACCTCTACATGCCTATACATTGAACTAAAACAGCTGCAGGAGAATGAATGGTGGGTATCAGCAAAGACTTCTTATAAGAAATTACATTTGAACCTTCAGCTGAGAATTAATGGCTAAACATGGACTTTCTAAGCAGAGGCACTCAAGAATAACCATTTCTTTCCAGAAAACATTCAGTTTGCTAATTAGTTCAACTCCAATGAATAGTCTTTTTATTGACTGTAAGCATGCAAATACAAATAATACCATCTATTAAGAATCTATGAAGCATATAAAACATTCTCAATACTGAAGTTTATTTCCTCAGTTCCAAAAATAAATTTTGAAAATGACATTTTCTTTGATTCATGTTTGTTTCAATCTACATAAATTTTATATCATCTTACTACGAGAATAGCAATGGACTTGAGTTCTAGCCCTAGCTCAGCCCTAATTAGCTTTATGAGTTTAAATAAGTCATTTAATTGTTGTAGACCCAATTTCTTTATTTGCAAAACAATAAGATGAGAGCAGATGAATTCTAAGGTCTGTAAATTTAAGATTCCAAGGCTCTAGGCATGCAAGAAATTCACAACAAGCCTCTACCTTGGTCAAAACATTTATATTAAAAAAAAAGTAATAAATTTTAGATTTTAAACCAAAAATTTAGGGTGTAATTTTACAATAATATCTATGCTTTACTCTATTTATGAGAGTCTAAGTTTTAAGTACAGAAACATTTCTTATAAGTAACTATAGTGCAGACAAAACTACACCCAATGACCTAAAAGATTCTAAAAACAACAAAAAGAGGCAAAGAGAAGGTTTTCAAATTTTACTGTTCCTTCTAGTACTGATTAAATTATTTTCAAATAAGTCATTTGAGCTGCTAAATATACAATACAAATCTGATTACTCTGCAATGTGATATTCCCTCAATGGCAGTATCAGCTATCAAAAGAACATCACTATTGCACAGATTTAAAAGGAGGTAGGATTCTTGTTAAGACTACCCCTGAAATTATTAGAGGTCTTCCAGAATTAGGTTGCTAACCCAAAATTTAATGGAAATGAATACAAACAGTAGTCTAGATTAGCAGAACATCACTGCCAATTACTATATCGAACAGTATGAGCCTCTGCCAAAATGATACAATCTGATTAATTTACAACTCCACTAATTTCAAATTTGTGATATTTATCGCCAGGGCTAGATTAAAGAGCACTTTTATTTAATAAATACTTTCACAAAAGCAAAAAACAGAATAATTAGATTCATCATTCTCTCCATCATAAAAGAGACTATTCTTTGAAGCTTTCACATCAGAAGAAACTATTTACATTTATTATATGTGTGTGCATATACACACACACACACATATATATCATATCAGTCTTATCTGATCAAGAATGTTTACCCAGCAAAGACGAGCACAAATATATTATTATACAATTGTCTGTGAATTATTCTATAATTTCGTATTTTCCATTAATTTATACAAGCTTTTACATCAAAGAAAATTAATGGATTTTTAGCACACTTATATTGCGTTTCCAGCACATAGTTTTACTTCTATTAGCAAAAATATTTACAATCTTTGACTTGCCTGATCAAACTGGGTAACTTCTTGGCCAGAAGGAATCTGTAGTCCCCAAAGTCTATACTTTTTGGCAACACTAGAAAATTGCAGATCCAAAGGAATCTCAGCTATATCAGATCGACTTAGAACTTCAGTATTTCCATAGTCAATATATCTCACCAGACACTGGAAAAAAAATGACAGAAATGCTAATACAGAACTTAGATTAAATATCTCCAAAGAAACTACCCATTTGCTGCTTTCTGTTAACTACCTGTAAATCATGATAGCATTTTACCTGAAACTGACAAAATGCATTCAGAAATGAGAGCTCCAGCAATATCCTCAAAATACAGAAAATCTATAGTCCATGAGATCCCGAGGATTTCTATATTTGGTACTATTTCCAACAGTACCATTTCTCATTTTGATTTTTTTTAAACAACAGTATTTAAATAAACATAAATCTATGAAACTTATGACTCTCTCCTATCTCAAATGTTAAAATCAATCAACCTTCTTAAATTCAAGTTGGAAACAATAAAATCTGAAAATAAAGGCAAAGTTATGAAACTTTCTTTGATAAACTTAAGCCTACTCCAACTGTTAGATCTTGGAAATGAATCAAATTCACCCTTACCTCCAGCTCTATATCTGTATAGAGGGTAAAAAAGAAAAATAGTTTATTACAAGGTCAAAAGCTATCTTGCCCTTTAATTTAAAAAAGTTAAAGCTAAACCAAAAGCAAACACAAAATATCATCTCCAGTTGTCAAACTGCGGAGAAAAGGTCTATTTCACTAAGATAAACCACTACCCATGACAGTAATAAATCACGAGATTTTTTTTAAAGATATTTGGAACATTACTCAAGGGGTTTCACCTTACCTTCTCATTACACCAAGAACAATATTTACAAAACATATATATTATAAAATATTTTAAGTCCAGGAAAGTAGACAGAAAAAAACAGTAAAAGAAACCCTACAGAGATGCTTTTACAGAGCCTGCAATGTGCAATTGCCACCAAACAGCTATTCAGAATCCTATCTCCACCAATTCCCTTAAAAATCTCCCACAATTTCACAACGTAAAAAACAAAATAGCTAAATGCAAAGAAAATTCATCACATTTAACCAAGGCGTGAGAAAGTGGCAAGCCAATCTTCATTATTAACAATATGCACATCAACTAAGTAAAAGATAACCATAACTTCAGGATCAATCAAATGTTCTTTTCCTACTCAATCTTAATAGAATGAAATTTTAAGTTACTCAGCAAGAATCAAACATAATTATTAAGAACTGAGGTACAAAGAACCAGTTGGTCACCAAAAATAATCACAAATTATGTAATCTATTCTTGGATAATCTGGGGTGATTATACAACAACTTAAAATCAGAAGAATATTCCTGAATCTGACTTGTATTTTTTTAAGCAATTGATTTCTTTTGTGTTCTCTAAGGGGAAAAATTTATATTTTAATCAGTTTATAAGTTCATTCAACCATATTTTATTACTACTATGAATAAGCAATGAAGGACTAAATAAGCATCAAATTTTGGAACCAAAATAAATATTCCTCAGAGCAAAAAAATTGAACACTTGTTCCTGCCTTTTCATCACTGATGATTTTCAGTACTTTGCATCTGTACCAACATTTATCTTCAGAAAATAATCCTCCATAAATCTACAAAGAGAAAAAGAAAGTAAAATTATTTGGCATTTTAATGAATTTAATGCTAAGTAGATCAGAATAATAATTAGCAGAATTAAGGACTTACTATACATAAATAAGCATAATAACTTATTTTATTCTCATAACAACCCTATGAGGCAGGTACTTTGTTTTCACCATTATATGCCCAAAGTCATAAACTAGTTAGCAGCAGAACCAGGATTCAAATTCAGGCAACTGACTTCAGAGTCCATTATGTTTTTCTGCCTCTCCAAAAAAAAGGAGAGAGAAGACGAAAGACATAAAAACAGAAAACTCAAAAAAAGGCCCAAGCATCAAAGACTTAAAGTCATGCTGTTTTGATGTCTGAAGACATAACTGGTACAATTAATTGTTCTTAAAACACAAACATGCCAAGTACATGCCACTTAAGTCTAATTCTCAACCACGGTAGGCTCCCTATGTCCAATCAGACAAGAAAGATTCTTACACTTTTTACTTTATACAGAAAGACTTCAGTGTTATTGTAAATATAAGCAAATAAATTACATTAGATAATATCCTTAATACTGAACCTTCATATATTTTAAATTTATATTTTAATTTAATTATGTTTAATAGAGAACAAAGAGAAAAATTTACATACTTTAAGTCAGTGTCTCAACCTCAGCACTACTGACATTAGGGACAGGATAATTCCTTGGTGGGGGGATGGAGGCTGTCTTCTGTCATATGCGTTGTAGGATGTTTAGCAGCTTCCCCCCCTGGCCTCTACCTACAAGATGCCAATAGCACTCCCTCCAGTTGTGACAACCAAAAATGTCTCCACGCATTGCCAAATGTCTCCTGGGGGTGGGAGTGGAAGATACAAAGTAACCCCAGGTTGATAACCACTTTAAATCATACATTCTCAATGGGAGAAATATTATCCCCATGGGAGTAAAAACTGGTTCTTGGAGCATGGAGGAGAATCTTAGATATTACAGTGGTTTGTAGTCCTCCAAAGTTCAACCCTACCTGACAACATAAATAGATATCCAGTGTATCTGTGGTGTTAAAATGTCTTGCAGAGAGGAGACCCATTAGGGAAAAAAATGCCTTAGAAGGGCATAATGAAAAAAAGGTTGAGGAGCATGGCTTTAGGTGATGGAGTATAAAATTAATTTTAAGTATATCACTCTGAACTAGGACAAATTCACAGATTTTAAAGCAAAAGGAATACAGAGGGTGAAATGTAAAAATCCTCAACTCCCCAAAGCAACAAAGTACAAATCAACTTAGACACACAAATGGATAGCTAAGAAAGCAAATGCTACAAAGGACAGGTGTGTTCAATTAGCACTTAACTCTGGTTCCCTCAGCTAACACTCACCAACTGAAGGGCAAGGGAGAGCACAAATGGCATGGTACCCTCTCCCAGCCATCTTACTTCATTTTTCAGCAAGCAAACAGGTTTAGTAGCAGAAATACCTGATCAACCGTCCTATCCAATTTCAAACCTTGCAAAAGATCACATTACCGTTACGATTTTGTAATATATACCAATATAATTAACAATTCAATACAAGGCAAGTGACAGAAATGGTGTATCATTGTAACCCAGTCTGGGTAGGGGTGGGGATACCTCTAGAAATAGAGCTCGAACCCAACCAAACTGAGCAATCTAAAGTTCTTGACTCTGTTAGTGTGAATAATCACAACCACCATCATAAATACAAATCTATCCCAAATAGGTTTGTCTTGAGAGCACAGTCAGAACTATATAGTCATTCCCATTGTGCCTAGTCCCCATCTTCTCTCACGACTCCACAATTCACACCCCATGTCCTGACTACATGGTAAGAGGAAGAGGACTACTCAATCACTAAAGAAAATTTTCACAGTATAATCCATTCACAGATAATCAGAGGTGGCTAAGTAATCATTTATAATGAGAGGTCTATTACTGAAAATAGGTTGAATTTTTTGTGAAGCAAGTAATTTATTCTGCATTCAACAGAGGAAAAACGGGTATGTCTTAACTCATAATACTATTAAACACAGTCACAGACTACAAGGATGTTTAAAAAAAACCTAAAATCTTTACAAATTGCATTATCTTATCCATTCTGATGCTCAGCTCCAAGCTACAATCCTTTCTTCCTTCTAAATTTCTTCTTTTTATACTTTTCTATATATGTCATTGGGGTTTTAAATTATTTTTAAATAAAACTAAATAAAGGCACATTATTAAAAGAAAATCAAAGTATACCCAAAGAGGTAAAGAGTAAGACTTCCTTCCCAATACTCTTCCACATGCACCTCCTGAAAATAATTTTACATTTACACTCATTTCACATGTACACTATATGTTTATGCTTTTTTATTTACATAAATGAGTTCATTTTAAATATACTATTTTTCACCTAATTCCATATCAAAATACAGAACTCTATCTCCCTCATTTAAATAACCAGGGCTTGGGGCTGGGTGAGGCAAGCAAGGCACCCAGGGCACAAAATTTTTAAAGGGGAATTCACTCTGAGGTATCAACCCTGAACTTGCAAAAGTGCCTCCTTAAATTCAGTGCTTACCTTACCCTAGCTATCAGCCCCCATAATGATTACTTAGTATTCCAAAATAAGGATCTACCACAGTTCATTAATTATTCCAATACAGGGTAACAGTTAAGAAGGTGGGCTCTGTGAGTTTAAATATTTGATCCACCTTTAACTAGCCGGTGATTTTCATAAAGTTATCCTAGCTGTGTCTCAATTTCCAAAAAAATAAAGTATAAAATAATAACATCTGCCTCACAGGGTTGCTGTGAGGATTAAATGAGTTAGTACAAATGAGTGAGGATTAAATGAGTTAGTAGCCAAGTATTTAGAACACTGTCTCTGTCTCACAAAGGGTAAGATTCAAATGCTAGCTATCATTATTATCACTACTACTACTACTGTAATATTGATATATTAAAGGATACTTAATCTCCACTTTTGCCTATTACAAATAATGCTACATTGAATATATCTGTACAAACATCTCTGAGTACTTTCTGTACTTAAATGTCCAAAGGGTAAATTCTTGGCAGAGAAACTGATGCAGCCAAGACTACAGGCATTTACTATTTTGAAAAAGATGGTTAACACGCACATATAGTCATCTGATTTAAAGCAAAGATTCCAAGACAATTCAACAAAGAAAGGATTGTTATTTCAATAAATGGTGCTGATATAACTGGATATCGATACGGAAGAAAATTAATGTAACCTCTACTTCACATCATAACCAAAAATTTATTGGAGGTAAACCACAGCCCTAAATGCAAGAGGCAAAAACTTCTAGGGAAAAAACAAAATTGGAGAATATAGTCATGACCTTGGGGTAAGTGAAGAGATCTTATATAGGAAACAGAAAGCACAAACCAAAAAAGAAAAAATTAACAGATTTCAGATGTTATCAAGAATGTGAATAGGGAAGCCATACACTAGGAGAAGACAGTGGCAACACACATATAAGACAATGGACTCATATCCAGAATATATAAAGAACATGTGCAGTTGTCCCTTGGTATCCACAGGGGATTGGTCCCAGGACCCCCCTCAGACGCTAAAGTCCCTTATAAAAAATGGAACAGTATTTGCATATAACTTATACACATCCTCCCATAAAATTTAAATCATCTCTACATTACTTGTAATACTGAATACAATGTAATTGCTACATAAATAGTTGTAAATACAATGTAAATGCCATGTAAATAGTTGTCAGTACATAGCAAATTCAAATTTTGCTTTTTGGAACTTCCTGAACATTTTTTGGAATGTTTTTGATCCACAATTGGATGAATCCATGGATGTGGAACCCATGGATATGGAGGGCCAACTGTATAGAACTTCCTACAAATCAATCTAGACAAACAACCTTGAAAACTGGGAAAAGATCTAAATAGGTACTTCACAAAACAGGATATCCAAATGGCTAATAAAACCTGAAAAGCATGCTTAAGCTTAGTACTCATCAGGAAAATGAAATTAAAATCACAAAATAACAATACACACCCACCAAAATGGCTAAAATTAGAAAGACTGACAATGAGAAGTGTTGGTGAGGACACAGAGGAACTGGAACTCTCATAGTTTGCTGATAAGGATGCAAACTGGTTCAATACTTTTCCAAACTGACTGGCCAGTACCTACTATAGTGAAACATGCCTACCCTATGACTTGGCAATTTTACTCCTAGGTATATACAAAAAAGAAATAAGTTAAAATATCCATTAGAAGGCTTGTATAAGGATTTCATAGCAGTTTCATTCACAGTAGCCAAAAACTACAAACACTCCAAACGCCCATCAAAGGAGAACAGATAAATTTTGGTATACTTATACAGTGAAATACTGCATAGCTTGAAAAAGCACAAACACACAATAATATAGATGCACACAATAATACGGATAAATCTCAGAAATTACGTTGAACAAAAGAAGCCAGACATATACAAAAGAGTACATATTGTATAATTTACGAACAGGCAAATGAACCTATGGTGATAGAAGTCAGAATAATGATTACCTCTGTTAAGAGACTACTGACCAAGAATTGACTGAGAAGGGGCCTGAGGGAATTTTCTAGGGTGATAGAATTGTATCTTGATCTGGGTGATGATCACACAGATGCATAGATATGAAAAATTCATCAAGAGATTAAGAGATACACACTTCACTGTAAGTTATATGTCAATTAAAAAATATATGTACATATATATATTGTCCAACTGTTCTCCATAAGTATGTCTCTTACAAATTTTTATGAATCAGTGTCAAGGGCAAGGATTCTATTTTGTTCACCACTGTATACTCAATGCTTAACACAGTGCCCAGTACCTAGCAGATAGTTCATAAGTATTTTTGAAAAAGTAAACTTATTACGACTGTAGTTTATACAAATTCTAAAAACTTGCCTCTTCCTTTCAAATATATTAAAAATTCCAAAAACTATAAAATCTGAGACACAGGAAAGCTAATAAGAAAGACAGAATAATTATACCCAAGAATATGGCTCACCTTCTTTGGATCAAGATTCCCAAAAACTGAACTGGCATGGGGACAGACTTCAGACAGTGAACAACCAATCTTCATAATATCGTTATTTCTACTGATACTCTAGAAGAATAGATATAGTATAAGATTCAGTAAAATATTATTTGACAGTGTTATGCAAATGAGGGTTCTACTATGCATAATACTTAAAAGGTTTTGGAGTATTAGAAATTAAATCAATTCTTATGTCATTATTTTTTCATAATTCAAACAAGTTCTTTGTAAGAAATGGAACTAGGCTATAGAAAATTTTTACTTCCCGGTGAGTTCAAATTACTTGGAATTCAAACTAAGATACCAAATATTATTAATATCATATTAAGAGGTAACTTTAAACAATTGTCTCTGGGTTTTACTTTAGCTCTAATTGCTCAAAACAGATACCATATTTTGGTCAAATGACATGGGTCTTCTCACATATTTTGTTGTTGTGTAAAGGAAACATGTAAAAACAATTTCAAAATGTACAGGTTCTCTGTATATAAATACTGTAATCTAGTTAGTAAATTTATTTCTCACAGGGGCATGGGTTAACAATTTTGAAACTACTTTAGGTATATACTAGGACTGAACAAGTTAAGTAAATATGTTCTAGATAATGAAAGCAGGGAGAGAGAAATTACAAATAAGGAAGGCTAGAATGAACCTGCAGTGTTAGATTACAATTGGGAAGTATCAGTATGAACTTGTGTGTGTGTGTGTGTATATACACACACACACACACACACATATACACAAACACACATATATGTGTGTGCATGTGTGTGTATAAATATGTTTGTGTGTTAATATATGCTTATATGAAAGAGACACAGAGATACAGATGTGTATATGTGTTAGTTATATACATATTTGTATTTATATAGTATATTTATAAATATATATATAGTTCCTATCTCTGTCCGCTGAGAGAGCCTAGAAGCAATGACACTCAAGTAGCAATAAGCACACCTAGTGCCCAGATCTTGATTTTTAAACACCATTCTCCAATAAAAGGAACAAGAGTTCTTTGGAGAGTGGTTGAATCCAGGACTAGGACAGGGAAATAAAAGATGATCCTGGAACATCTGGTGATGCCAGAAAGTCAAGAAATATTCAAAAAAAGAATGGGTGCATTTTAAAGGATACAGTAGCCAATGTGAACAATCTCCTATTGCTCAAAGCTGGAACAATTTAAACAACAAAATAAATGATAGTATGGGATTATAATCCATGGAATAAATACCCATGGATTTATATTAATATAAATAATTGAATAAATAAATACATAAATGCTGGAGAGGAAACAGCTCTTCCTTAAAGAGGAATTCCAATTAATAAATGTAGAAGGAATGAGGAAAATAGAAAACCATCATTAGGCAAAGGCCATAGCAATAAATAAAAAATTCGTGGGTAAAAAGTTTAAGAGAAACAAGATTAGATAGTCTCAATGCATCTCACTCTAAAACACTTATTACTTACAAAAGGAAAAACAGTAACTTTACAACTGAGAAACCCAGCAGTTACCACCTTAACCAAGTGGATCAAGGTTAACATCATCAATAGTGAAATATAACAACATCATAAATCCCCAATATGACGTACTTTCAGTACACATCACTTCTGTAGTACTACTGCCAATCTATTTATGAGAAATCATAAACAAATACAAACTGACCAGAATTCATTAAAAATGTCAAAATCATGAAAAATATGTATAAATAAAGGAACTATCAAAAGTTGGAAGAGACTAAGGATACATGACAACTAAATATAATGTGGGATCCTGAATTAGATCCTGTAATAGAAACAAAAAAAAAGGCGGGGGGGGGGGGGGGCGGGGAACTGGTGGAATTTGAATAAGAGCTGTAGTTAAGATTTAACAGCATTGTACTAATGTTAATTTCCTGACTTTGACCATTGTACTTTGGTTATGTAAAATGTTAGCAACAAGGAAAGCTAGGTGAAGGGTATAAAGAAATTAATTTTACAACTTTCCTGTAAGTCTAAAGTTATTTCAAAGTAAACTGTTAAATATATATATATATGTTCTTTAAAAATATACCAATAACATGAAGTCAGAAAGAGAAAAACGAATATTGTATATTAACGCATATATGTGGAATCTAGAAAAATGGTACAGATGAACCGGTTTGCAAGGCAGAAATAAAGACACAGATGTAGAGAACAAACGTATGGACACCAAGGGGGGAAAGCGGGGGGGCGGAGGGAGGGTGGGAGGGGGGGGGATGAACTGGTAGATTGGGATTGACATGTATACACTACTATGTATAAAATAGATAACTAATAAGAACCTACTGTATTAAAAAAATAAATAAAATTCAAAAACACAGAAACAAAATAAAAAAATCTATATCAATACCATATTCAATAAGGCTAGAAAGAACATGATTATCTCTGTAACTGAAAATAAACTCTGAAAGAGCAGTTCAAACAACATCATGATGAATATAAGTATTGATAAACAGCAAAAATGGGAAGTGAATTTAAACTGACCCCAAGACACACTTGAAGCAGCCTTTGTAAATAAACTCCTGGAATGAGCTCTCTAAAGTTCAAAATACACCGAAGTATTTTACATAATTAGATTTTGTAGGTATACGGACTAGCATAAACAGAAGCTCTTTTTCTCAAAGGTCAAATACTTAAGATTCCTTCAACTGCCACTCATCAAACTAGGCCTACCAAAAATTCTGAAATGTTTCATGTAAATGGCTTAAATGGCAGAAATCCATAGTGGTAGAAACACAGAGACTATGTGTGAGCAAACCTTCATCTTGACCTGCCTCCACGTGTTTCTAAATCTCTATTTACTCTTCATCTACACCCTATCCCAACCTAATCAAATGTTAAAATTTGCATCTTTTTTTTCCTGCCACATTCTTTCTGTAGGATTACTATTTTATTGTTGCCCTTCCTGTTACACAGGATGTACACAACTGGTGTTAAAAAGTACAATACATTCTACAGCTGAGCACCACTTTCTGTAACTGAACAGGCAAAGAAATTATACTGAACATCAGCATCTGGCAGTATTTTTCAGAAAAAAAAAAAGTGTCTAAAGTGGGTTTAAATTGATTAACACTATTAAATCACTTCTAATATTTGATATTACATGATTCAATACAGCCATACAATTACATAAAATGTGTTAACATCAAAGAATACAACCAAAATTAAGATAGCAAACAAAGCCTATATAACTTTTTTTTAACAGAAAATACTCTTGAAACCTGCATGTAACTGCCCATTCTTTTAAAGAAAACCTACTTAAAGCAAAATTATCAACCTCCAGAAAAATCACACACACTAAGCCTATCCCCATAAAGTGTACAAAATGCACACTTGAAAAATACAAAATTAAAACTGTAAGCAACAGGTGAGCTGCATATTTATAAGAATGTGAAAAGAAGTCCTCCCAGTTTTAGCACTGTTGTATAAAGAACTGTCTTTTGATGTGAAATTCATGAACTGTCCTCCTGTTGGGACCACACTTTACAAAAATACCACATTTTTGAAACGAGATTACAGAGCAAGATAGAGCATCTTAGCAATGGCATCTTACTGAAGTATTTTTCTTTGATTTTTACTACTTTATCAAAATATATCAAAATTTTATCAAACATCAAAAGATGTCCCTTAGATATGTAGGATTCATTCTTAAAATTCTTGCCTAGAAACAATATACAAAGGAGAAGCATATTCACTCCCACACTCCTGAAAGAAGATTCTCAAGGTTGAGAAGGGTCTTCTTTTTCTCACTGGTTGTTTTTGGCCTTAGCATGTGTTAAGATGTGAGATTTCAGGTTAGTCGACTGAGCAAACTTATTACAACCATCGAAGGGGCACATACAGGGCGTGTCTCCGGTATGGATTCACACATGTGTGCACAAGCAATTTGCTTCTCGAAAAAAATCATTCGATTCATATGGACGCCTTAGCAGTTTTCACTTCATCTTTTCATCCAATTAAGACATTTTTCCTCACTTTTTCAAATATGTTTAAATTTCTACAGGGGCCTCAACTTCACGGTTGAAATCAGAGGTTGGTAAATTATGGGCTCTCCTACCTGTTTTGGTAAATAAAATTTTAATAGATCACAGCTATACGTATTTATTTATGTATTGTCTATGGCTGCCTTTGCACTACAATGGCAGCTTTTGTAGAGCTGAACAGTTGCAAAAGAGACCCACAAACCTTAAAATATTTACTATCTAATATTTCACAGAAAAAGTTTGCTGACTCCTGGTTTAAACCATAGTTCCAAATTCAAGCAACAGCTTCACATAAAGGTCAATAAAAATCAAAGTCTAGAGCTGCAATGACCAATACAATAGCCAATTCTTACTTGAAATATGGCTAGTCTGATTTAAGTTGTGCTGTAAATCTAAAATATACACTGGATATGAAAAAAAGGAAAATAAACTATCTTGGTAACATTTATATTGATTATATTTTGAAATGATATCTTGGATATGCTGAGTTACATAAAACATATTTATTAAAATCAATTTTGCCCATTTCTTTTTACTTTTTTATGTGTCTGCTAAATTTTAAGTTACTTATATGGCTCACATTATATTTCTACCAGACAGTGCTGGTCTGAAAATCTTATTTAAGATAATAAATGTTTTTCCTATATAATGAGCTTAAAAATATCATTTATCATCCAACCTGGGACACTGTTGAGAGGAACACAGGTGCTATTCATGCAGAGACAATGGGCATTGAGCCAGAACATTGTGGGCAACCTTTAGAAAACATGTTCAGAAGCAGAGATACAAATTTGCCAAAATTTTTCTATGACTATCAGCCTTCTAAAATGTTTTCTATATAGATTTAAGAACACTGAGTTAATCGTATGTCTTCTATAACCTTTCTTCTCATAAATCCTATTTCCCACATTGCCAATTCACTCTACCCGTACAAAAAGGAGTTCTCAGGCCGTAGAAGTACAGAGAAATGTTATTCCCTTCCCTCCCATATCATGTAGTTCACAAAATTAAAAATTAGTGAGTAATTGTGTACCTCTGAGGGATTCACCTTTTAAATTCTGGAACATAAGCACTTTGGTGCTTTGCTTTGTATTTAAAACTGAGTAAACTTATCTGTCTTGAAGCATGCCAATGTAAAATTATAAATGTTCCATTAGTACTTCCAATTATATGCTGAGAAAAACATTGTACCTCAAATTCAAAATTAAGCCAATAGAAAAAAATGACTGAAATTTTAAAACTTAGTATCACTTAAGAAACAATCTTATCAGAGACCTCTAGATGGGGCTGTAACTTCAGAAATACAACAGTTTTTCAGCATCTTCAGTAATTGATGCAGCCTAGATGTGTTAAATTGAATGTAATTCTAAAACCACAACTACTATTTTGCTGTTTTCTTTTTTAACTCAGTGTATTATGAGCCTACTACTCATAATTCTGGTATTAAGTTCCAGCTGTAACCATTTGTCTTCTAATAATGAATGCCTTGTGTTAAATAATGTTCAATAAAAATTAAGCATTGAGAATAACAATAATATATATACATTACAGGGTTTTTATTTTTGTTTTTGTTGGGGAGGTCCTGGATTAGTGGAGGAAAGGGTGGGAGAGGAAATCAACCAGGCTACTATTTACCTGGGCCCAAAACGTTACTGCATCTTCTACATGACTTCCAACCACATCTTCAACTAAAACCAAATCACAATGCAAAGAAAATTAGAAATTAATCAAGATCATCTAGCTCTTACAATCAAAAATAATTTTTAGTATCAGTACCTTTACTGTAATGTACTTCTTCATCCATTTGGACAATTCCTGAAAAACTAAAACAATTTAATACTTTGAATTAGGTTCTATTAATCTGTCCATTAACACTGAATAAAGACTAAACCATATAATGTCCAAATTCCTCCAAGTACGTTTTGTCCTAAGTTATCAAAATTTAAATTCTATATTAAAAACAACCCCAAAGATATTTTCTTCAATAATTGTTTTGAGTATATTGTATTTTGCAATTTTATCATACGCAATTTCTATCTTTGAAATTATCTCCTTAGCCAAACCTTTACAAATTTACCTTGAAGGGTATAATTCACGCACACTTTGATCAGTTATATAAATACTTCAGAACAATGTGCATACTCTTTTAAAATAATTGATGCCCTCCCCAAACATGAGTAGGACTTCCATAATCTAAACAAAAAGAAACACTACAAACATATGTAAAACAAATGCTTCCGACTGGTATTAAATTTTTAAATAAACATATCCATTTTATTTAAAAGGCATAGTTGTTTCTGCTTTTGAAGATACCCTGCATTTAAAAACTGCAAAATGAATCAAACTTTACAATACCTTCAAACATAATTTTCATTAAATAATTTGCTTTCCCAACTGCAAAATATTTCAAGATAAATGCCTACTAGTTTATAATTTTATCCTTAAAACACCAGAAGATTGCACTTTACATGCATAAATGTTAGTTTTTTGAAGGAAATGGAAAACAATAAATTGTTTTAAAGAAATTTAAGAGTTAACTAAACATCACTACACCAAAGCTCCAAATACTCTCCCAACTATGGGGAAAAAAGTCAACCCTATGGGGGGGGGGGGGGGGGGGAGGGGGGAAAGTCATAAAAATTATTTTTTAAACTTTATTCTTATTTTTGTTACAACTTTAAAAAAATTTTTTCGCATACACTAACTAGGATCAACACATCTTTAAAAGAAAGATTCTTCCTCAAATATTGGCCAAAAGTAATTTTTAAATTGAGCAAAAAAGTTGTAAAATCAAGTTGAAATCTGTTCAGGGAGACTCTTATTTCACTGGACGGCACTGGCTTAAACTTAGTAAAAATGAAAATGTTTACTTTGGAAATCGCACCACACGATCTAAAAAGCCACTGCTAGAATAATGTTTAAATCTTACTTTTAAAGGGGTCAAAAAAGACTTTTTCACATGGTTATGAAAGAAGTGATGCTGCACCCACTTTCTGCAAACCTGGATTACCAAACGGCACTTCCAATTCACATCGAGAGTTTGGAATAAGTAAGTCCAGGTCGCTCCCTAACACCTATTTTAGGAGGGACTTCGAAGTTTAAACGGCATGTAGTTTGCGGGAAGAGAAAATTCCACCCGACAAGAGGCCTGCAGGTCCCTGTCTTCACCCAGAACACGCAGGTCTCAGTTATCTGCAGGCCGGCTTCGCCTCCCGGCACCACACTCAGCAACTGGGGCGCCTGTCACCCTCGGAAGTGGGCCGGCGGCTCGGAGACCCAGAAGGCCAGGAAACGGGCCGCGCCCATACTGGTCAGCCCTAAAAGACCACCAGGGGTGAAAATACGGTCCCTGAAGCAGCCACCATCGAACCTACCAAAAAGACTCCTACTGACCTCGCACTGCTCACCAGAGAAGTTCTAGAAAAGTGCCCCCGGCCCCACATGCCTGGCCCTCAGCTCTCTATCCCAAGGCCGTGGCTTGCCGTCAGCTCGCCGTCAGCTCGCCGTCAGCCCGCCGTCAGCCGGCAGTGGCGCATGTGCAGAGGCTTAACCTCGCGTGCCCCGGCCACTCTGGCCCCACACTGCGCTTGCGCGATCGTCGCTGCGCCTTCATACTGGCTTGGCGCGAGCCGGTGCCGCGCTCACGTGACCACCAAAGCCTGGGGGCCTAGGGCGGGGCGTGCTGGCTGAGGCCAGGCACCCAGAGGGCCGCGCACGGAGACTGCGCTGGCAAGATTTATGGGCCGGTATTCCCAGCACCTGCGGGCTAATGGCTGCTTCTTTAACAAGGCTTCAAATAATGACATAAGGTAGTGGCTTGGATTTTGTGGCCTTTCCTAATTTGTACACGGTGATTAAAATTTTAAAGCAGCCAAGTTAGAAGAATCCCAGCATTCTTTTTTACAGGTGGAAAGGAGAAAATGACTTTGGTTAATGAAAATGTGGTTTTCAGATTCGTAGCTTTACAAGCATTTCTCAGTCCAGCCTAGCGTCAGATCTCTCTCTTGTATTGCAGCGTTTTTCACATTAAGGGGGAAAAACTAATATAGCTTATCTATCCAGTTATAAGCAGATATTACCCTTTGTGGCAAACCTTGCATAACAGTAGAAAATTATCTCCATTAATTTTTAACAGCTTGATTGAAGTATAATTAATATACAATAAGCTGCAGGTATTAAAAGTACATACTTAGATGACCGAACATACTATATACTGCTGCAGTCATCCTCACTGTTAAGAAAGATAGCAGTCATTTCCTTTCCACCCCCCCCAAAAGTTTCCTCATGCCTTTTTATAGTACTTGGCTCCCCATGACTACCCCAAAGAACAGATTCTGCTTTCTGTCACCATACGTAAGTTTGCATTTTCTAGAACTGGATGTTAATGAAATCATACAATATGTCCATTTTCTCTGTTTTCTTTCATTCAGCATAATTATTTTGAGATTCATCCATTTTTTCACATGTATCAATAGTTCGTTGCTCCTTATTGCTAAGTACTATTCCACTGATACCAGCTGTGGGGTTTTAGTAGATACCCTTTATCAGACTGAAGAAATTACCTTCTAAGTTTGCTGAGAGTTTTTATCATGAATGTATATTCAGTTTTGTCGAATACTCCATCTATTGTGATGATCATGTGGTTCTTTTTCAGTTAGTTAATATGATGAATTACATTGGCTAATTTTCAAATGTTAAACCAACCTTGCACCTCTTGGATAAAACCCACTTGGTCATGATGTATTATCCTTTTTATATATTCTTGTATTAGATTTGCTAAAATGTTAAGAATTTTTGCATCTATGTTCAAGAGGGATATTGGTCTGAAATTTTCTTTTCTTGTAATGTCTTTGTCTGGTTTTGATACAGAGCAATACTGGCCACATAGAATGAGTTGTAAAGAATTCCTAACTTCAGTTTTCTGGAAAAGTCTGTATAGAATTGGTAATCTTTGTTCCTTAAATATTTGGTAAAATTCACAGTGCAGCCATCTGGGCCTGGAATTTTCTTTGTGGGAATGTTATTAACCACAAATTCAGTTTATTTAATTGATACATAGGCTAATCAGCATATAATAGATATAGGGCTAATCATCTATTATCTATTTATTATTGAATGAACTTCATAGTTTGTGTCTTTCAAGGAATTTATCCATTTCATCCAAGCTGTCAAATTCATTGGCATGAAGTTGTTTATAACATTCCTTTATTATCCTTTTAATATCTGTAGACTCTATAGTGATATCACCACTCTTGTTCCTAATGTTGGTGAATTGTCTGCTCTCTTTATCTTTTGCTGATCCATCTAGCTAGAGGTTTATCAATTTTGTCTTCTCAAAAAAAACCCAGCATTTGGTTTTATTCATTTTCTCTATTACTTCTCTGTTTTCTATTCCTATTTCTGCTCTGATCTTTATTATTTCCTTGTTCCTATTTATTTTAATTTTCATTTTCTCTTCTTCCTCTAGTTTCTTAAGGTGAAAGCTGAGGTCACTGATTTGAAATCTCCTTTTCTGGTATAGGCATTTGGTGCTATAAATTTCCCTCCAAGTACTGCTTTAGCTGAATCACACACATATTTTTATGTTTTCATTCTCATTCCATTAAAAGTACTTTGATTCCTCTTCTAATTTTTTTTCTTTGACCCATGGATTATTTAGACACATGTTATATAAGTTTCAAATATTTGGAGATGTCCCAAATATTGGGACACCTTGTTTTGATTTCTAATTTAATTCCATTGCTGTCAGAGGACATACATTACCATCTGAATCATCTTAAAATTATTGAGACTTGTTTTATGGCCTAGAATATAGTCAATCTTAGTAAATGTTCCATGTGCACTAAAAAAAGAAAAAAGAATGTGTACAGCAGTTCTCCCTTATCCGTGGTTTCACTTTCCACAGTTTCAGTTACCCATGGTCAACCAGGGTTTGAAAATATTAAATGGAAAATTCTAAAAATAAACAATTATAAGTATTAAATTGTGCACCCATCTGAGTAAGTATGATGAAATCCTACACTTTCCTGCTTCATACTGCCCTGGATCCCCAACTATTGACATTGTCTGCTCCTAACATCCAACCACTGACATCATCATGGTCTGATGACCCACGATCACCCAAAGTAGATGACCTTCCCTCTGACATATCTTCAGAAAGTCAGTAGTAGCCCAATGCTACATCACAATGCCTGTGCCATTCACTTCACTTCATCTAATCATGTAGCCATTGTATCATCTCACATCATCACAAGAAGAAATGTGGCTGCAGTACAATAAGATATTGTGAGAGAAAATTTTTATCACATACTTTTTTTATAGTATATTGTTATAATTGTTCTATTTTGTTAGTTATTATTGTTAATCTCTTACTGTGCCTAATTTATACATTAAACTTTATCATAGGTATGTATGTATAGAAAAAATGTAATATTTATAGTATTTGGTACCATCTACGGTTTCAAGAATCCACTAGGGTTCTTGGAACATATCGACCAGGGCTAAGGGGGGACTACTGTATTCTGCTGTCATTAGGTTGCGTGTTCTATAAATGTCACTTAGGTCAAGTTGGTTAATAGTTGTTCAGGTCTTCTATATCCCTACTGACTTTATATCTACATAACCCATTGGTTAGGGAGGCCCTTAGGTCATTAACTCTGACTCAAGCCTCCAGCACCTGAGAAGCATCTAGGGCAAAAAGCAAGATCTAAGTTGATCTATCCCAATTATATATATTTAAGGACTGTAGAAATAAAGAGTGTGGCCAGACCCACTGTACCCACTGAGATGGACTTCGGCCAGGACTTCATTTATCATTGGGCTTCCATAAAACCAGAGGACCATAATGGTGTTTTGGGTCCTTTGGGATCCGTATCAGCTGAGATCCTGTCCAATAGTCCTTGGTTTAAAAATCTCAATATTCCTCTTTCTCCACTGCATAGTTACCCTGGTAAATGGTGTTAAATGACTGACCCTTTGGGGAAGCATCAAGGGGATGTTTATCATATATACTTGAGAATCCTTCCTCAAAGGGATCTGGGCTTTCCCTTCCATCAATGGGCTCTAGATCTGAACTGCCTTAGATTCAGAAATTGAGTGAGGAACCGTGGTTATACAAGTCAAATAACATCCTAATCAGCTGTGCTTCTATCTTTCCCCTTGGAACATCATGATCTTAACCTTCTTCACAGGTCCATGCCTTCGTACCTATTAATTATGTCCATTGGGCCTCTGACAGTTAAGTTCCACAACCTGGCCTTTGACATTTCTGCATCCCATCATCTACACTTATATAAAGGAGCCCAGTATCATGGCAGCATCTTCTACCATCAACTCTACCCTGCAGAGGTTAGTCACTGCCAAACTTCTGTGTTGCCAATATATGCTTCACCATTACATTTCTTATTGCCTTAGTTACAAGCATCATCTGAGCCTTCCCAAAGAAAACAGTCACGTGGTAGCTTCTCCAGTTTTAAACAACGAATCCATTCTAACACTGCTGTTTTCCTGAGCTTTCTGACCCCTTCCTCAATACTATGCCAAATAACTTCTGGCATTTCTACCATATCTTCCATATGCTATCGTAGCAGTGTGTTAGGACCAACTCCAGATACCCTTGCCAGGACATTAAAGCCTGAGTCATGAGTAGGTGCTACGATGTCACTCTTTCCTGTCAAGCCTTATATTCCACTCCCTGATCCAACACCCTCAAGATCTATTCCCAAACATGTTTCCTAGGTCCCTGCCAGTACATTTAGACCAGAACCTGCAGTTCATGCAGATTGTAACCTATCCTCCTATTGGAAGGACTGTATATCTGCTCTAAGGGTATGCTGAGATCTGATCCTAGTTATCAGTTTAGAGTCAATGAGGCATAGCAGGGATGGGTCTTAAGGAGAACAAGTATTATCTTGCAATGCAAGTGCCTCAAATAGGCTTTGCAGGATCTCCAGGCAAGTGCAGGCTGCTCTCCTCTAGCTATGTGGAGGAGACTGCTTCGGCCAGCTCAAAGGTTCAGGAAAACCTGAGGGTTCAATATTTCTCAGTCTCACCAACACATGTCCCCATTGCATGTTTCAGGGTTCCTTTTCCTGTAGGCATGCTAACTTTGGTGGAGGAAATGATCAAGGCTGTGCATTCAGTTTCCTTTGCAGCCTTGCCACCTTTACTATTAAATTTGGGCTGGAATGTCAGCACAGACGGCCTACATCCGCATGAGATGAGATTTTTCTTGAAAGGCGCTGTTGAGGCACTCTGGTTTCCGCAGCATGCCTTAAGTAGCTAACATGAACCTATGCCATTTTCTTTTTTCAAGGTTTCCAAAGCAGTTAACAATGGCTAAAGAACACCTCCATCTTTATAATTTCCGTTAGTCCCATTCCACAGTAATGTCACTGCTACGGTATAACCTAACACTTCACCTTCCACCTGCTATTCATGCAAATCCACTACAGTAACTGTGATGCATCTACATGCCAGGAGTTATCACTACCCCACTTACCACCAGCTATGGGTCTTTATTGTCATCTATTCAATGAATATTGCAGTCACAGAATCCCATCCTGAGGGTTTGCTTTTTAAGGCCATTCCTGATACCCATCATAGCCTGGGTTTACCCCTCACAAAAAAGCAAAGCCTAAGACAAATGTTCAAATACAGGTAAGTATATTTGGGAAGTGATCTGAGGGAACCAGAGGGAGGAGTCAGGGAGTGGAAAAGGGGAAAAGAGAAAGCTAACATAAGGATGTATTATGGGGTTGACCATTGCTATGGGTGACTAGTGCTCAATCCTATTTTCTGAGAAAGATTATGAAAGGCATCTCAGAACTGTCTTCCCAGCAGAAGGAAGGGGAACTACTTATCTATCTATTGGCTTCCACCTCCCATTAGTCAAGTTTGGTCCCAAGGTCATTAACCCACCCGTGTATTTCATACATGTATGATGCAGAGGGGTTCCAGTGGGCATCCCAAGCTACAGTGTCAGGGGATCTTTAGAGAAGACAGCAAGACAAAATGCCATCAAATGGCTTCCATGTGAAGCTGTCAGAAGCCTGCTTGGAAGTGTTTCACAGCAGTACTGGAGTTAGAGGTGCACCAAGAGAATTTGAAGTGGCACACGGGAGGCATCAATACAGTTATAAACAATGCATAGTTAACAAAACAACTTAAAAATCATTAGATACCACTAGAAAATGATTATATAATTTTAAAATACACTTTTTTATTTTAAAACAAATCAACATTACAAAGTTTGAAAGATAAAAAAATTAAGGATTTTCCTGTAACTATTTTGAATGAAATATATTTGTTCAAAACCCTCAATAACATCTTTAATTTTTAAAATAGCCTGAAAAAGTTAAACTAAAAATACTTACTGTACTTTAAGCTTTTGGCTAATATAAAAATAACCTCATTTGTTAGGAGAGAGAAAAAGTTTATATAAAATAATAAATCATGAATTTTGACAAAAGTAATATAAGGTATTTTCACTTAAATAAATTAAGGAAACATTCAAAAAGATATTTTTACACAGAAAAAGAAGTAAATAATTTGAGGAAAAATAAATTGTATTATTATACTTAAATAATTAACACACAAAAGACATATTTGGATGCTGGTTTTAATTTCCCCAGTAGTCTTCATGAAGGTTTTGTAGTTGATGGCAATGGTGCTTTTCCTTTCTGCTTAGCAGCCTTTTCCATTTTTATCTGAAAATTTAAAATATTTGTTGATATAATAATTTGTAAAACATCCTAGAGAAGAAAAAAGGTTGCACATACCTCATTTGGGTTCATGTCTTATTTATCACAGCCATTTTACACAGTTACTTAGCGGTTACTAAGCTGCTAAATACTAAAGCCACAATCTGATTGTTGAAGGGACCTAACTGCATTTTTAAAATATGGTTTGTTGGGGTATGCAAGCTCCCAACTCCTCTCCCTCCTCTGTTTCCTCTCTTCTCTCTCAGAGCCAGCGCGTACTTCAGTAACACCTTAGAGACAGAGAGAGAATGGGTCAGAGGGAGGGGAAAGAGGCAGAGAGTCTCACTTACACACACACACACACACACCCCTTCACACGCAGCCCAGCACACGGGAGAGATTTGAGGAGTATTGACTGGACAGAGGACTCACAGAATGAGCACAAAAGCGAGAACCCTGCAGAGAGGGGTCCTGTCAAGGGCTCTGTCTCTATCTCAGTGTGTGAGTGAGTGTGTGTGTGTGTGTGTGTGTGTGTGTGTGTGTATCTCAAACACAGTCAAAGAATGACAAAATTTTTTAATTAAAAAAGTAATCAGGGACTTCCCTGGTGGCGCAGTGGTTAAGAATCTGCCTGCCAATGCACGGACACGGGTTCGAGCCCTGGTCCGGGAAGATCCCACATGCGGTGAAACAACTAAGCCCGTGTGCCACAACTACTAAGCCTGCGCTCTAGAGCCTGCGAGCCACAACTACTGAGCCCGCGTACTGCAATTACTGAAGCCCGCATGCCTAGAGCCAGTGCTCCACAACAAGAGAAGCCGCCACAACTAGAGAACACCTGCACGCAGCAACGAAGACCCAACGCAGCCAAAAATAATAAATAAATTTTTTTAAAAAGTTATCAAGTACTGTTTGATTTCAACTTTACAAAAGCATTTTAACAAAAATAACATATAATGAATATTGCTTTGGAGAAATGATTAAATTAATTTTAATTGCCACTAAAGTTAAAAAAAAGAAAAGCTTAAATGCCTAACCTTACATCCAGCCTATGCACATTCCCTACAGCGTTACAGGATACACCTAATCCAGTTGGATTATCTCTGGAACACATACTGCTTAAAGGACAATTACCTATAATTCTTATTTCTACATTTCAATAGTTACCCTCCTGAAGGTTGTCCTCCTCCACTGTAACTGAAACAAAGAAGAAGCCTGCATACCCTAAGCAGCAGCCTTCTGATCTTTTAGAAACATATAAACCCTTTCCTTGGGGAAAAAAAAAAGACTCCATAGAACACAAAACCCACCTTCCTTTTACTGCCACTCACACTCACACACACCAATTCCAAGGCAGCACCACTGCCTTACCCCTGCCAGAGAAGGGGAGAGAACACATGGGGCATGGTGGGTGCAGGCAAGGCCTCTTACTTCCTAATATGATGGGAATAATATCAAGAAAGCAGAAGAGGCCTGGCAAAACCACTCTACCCAATGTCACCAAACTGCAAGTAACCTCCTAAAAATAAAATTGAATGAATCTCACCTCTGTCTCTTCCCCATTTTCTCCCTCTCTCTCTCCTCTTTGAGTTGGCTGGGAACCTCATTCAAAAATCATACACTCGGGACTTCCCTTGAGGTCCAGTGGTTAAGATTCCACACTTCCACTGCAGGGCGCACGAGTTCGATCCCTGGTCAGGGAACTAAGATACTGCATGCTGCGTGGCATGGCCAAAAAAATAAATAAATAAAAATCGTACACTCATGTCACTCTTGTACACTGTAAAGGTCAACAGGCCATCTGAAGGACCCCCAAAGAACACTCTGTTCTGAGGCAAAGATTATGGGCCTTGGAGTCAGAAGAACACCTGAATTGTACCTCTACTGTTGATTAACCATCTGAGGCAAGCTACTAACCAACAGTTCTGTCCTTTGTAAAAAAGGTCATCGTAATAGGCACTATGTAATAGGGTCGTTCTAAAGGTTTAAATAAGATTTTATTTATATATATATAAATCTAGGTACTTAATAAGCACTCAAATGCTAGTCCCCTTACCCCTCTCATTTAGGGCCAAGTGTTACATTTGCAGTAACATCAAAAAAGATCAAATATGCTAAACAAACAACAAAAGCCAAAGCAGCGTTTACTCATTTCAAATGGTACTTAGCAAATACATCCACCTAATACAGTGTCCAAAGAGCAAAAACACCTCCTCTTGCTCCTCCTTAATTTTTAATTTTTTAATTTTTTTATACAGCAGGTCCTTATTAGTCATTAATTTTATATACATAAGTGTATACATGTCAATCCCAATCGCCCAATTCATCACACCACCACCACCCCGCAGTTTTCCCTGCTTGGTGTCCATACGTTTGTTCTCTACATCTGTGTCTCAATTTCTATCCTGCAAACCGGTCCATCTGTACATTTTTCTAGGTTCCACATATATGCGTTAATATACAATGTTTGTTTTGCTCTTTCTGACTTACTTCACTCTGTATGACAGTCTCTAGATCCATCCACGTCTCAACAAATGACCCAATTACTTCCTTTTTATGGCTGAGTAATATTCCATTGTATATATGTACCACATCTTCTTTATCCATTCGTCTGTCGATGGGCATTTAGGTTGCTTCCATGACCTGGCTACTGAAATAGTGCTGCAAGGAACATTGGGGTGCATGTGTCTTTTTGAATTATGGTTTTCTCTGGGTATATGCCCAGTAGTGGGATTGCTGGATCATATGGTAATTCTATTTTTAGTTTTTTAAGCAACCTCCATACTGTTCTCCATAGTGGCTGTATCAATTTACATTCCCACCAACAGTGCAAGAGGGTTCCCTTTTCTCCACACCCTCTCCAGCATTTGTTATTTGTAGATTTTCTGATGATGCCCATTCTAACTGGTGTGAGGTGATACCTCATTGTAGTTTTGATTTGCATTTCTCTAATAATTAGTGATGGTGAGCAGCTTTTCATGTGCTTCTTGGCCATCTGTATGTCTTCTCTGGAGAAATGTCTATTTAGGTCTTCTGCCCATTTTTGGATTGGGTTGTTTGTTTTTTTAATATTGAGCTGCATGAGTCGTTTATATATTTTGGAGATTGATCCTTTGTCCGTTGATTCATTTGCAAATATTTTCTCCCATTCTGAGGGTTGTCTTTTCATCTTGTTTATGGTTTCCTTTGCTGTGCAAAAGCTTTGAAGTTTCATTAGGTCCCATTTGTTTATATTTGTTTTTATTTCCATTACTCTAGGAGGTGGATCAAAAAATATCTTGCTGTGATTTATGTCAAAGAGTGTTCTTCCTATGTTTTCCTCTAAGAGTTTTACAGTGTCTGGTCTTACATTTAGGTCTCTAATCCATTTTGAGTTTATTTTTGTGTATGCTGTTAAGGAGTGTCCTAATTTCATTCTTTTACATGTAGCTGTCCAGTTTTCCCAGAACCACTTATTGAAGAGACTGTCTTTTCTCCATTGTATATCCTTGCCTCCTTTGTCATAGATTAGTTGACCATAGGTGCGTGGGTTTATCTCTGGGCTTTCTATCTTGTTCCATTGATCTATGTTTCTGTTTTTGTGCCAGTACCATATTGTCTTGATTACTGTAGCTTTATAGTATAGTCTGAAGTCAGGGAGTCTGATTCCTCCAGCTCCATTTTTTTCCCTCAAGACTGCTTGGGCTATTCGGGGTCTTTTGTGTCTCCATACAAATTGTGAAATTTTTTGTTCTAGTTCTGTAAAAAATGCCATTGGTAATTTGATAGGGATTGCATTGAATCTGTAGATTGCTTTGTGTAGTATAGTCATTTTCACAATATTGATTCTTCCAATCCAAGAACATGGTATATCTCTCCATCTGTTGGTATCCTCTTTAATTTCTTTCATCAGTGTCTTATAGTTTTCTGCATACAGGTCTTTTGTCTCCCTAGGTAGGTTTATTCCTAGGTATTTTATTCCTTTTGTTGCAATGGTAAATGGGAGTGTTGCCTTAATTTCTCTTTCAGGTTTTTCATCGTTAGTGTATAGGAATGCAAAAGATTTCTGTGCATTAATTTTGTATCCTGCAACTTTACCAAATTCATTGATTAGCTCTAGTAGCTTTCTGGTGGCATCTTTAGGATTCTCTATGTATAGTATCATGTCATCTGCAAACAGTGACAGTTTCACTTCTTCTTTTCCAATTTTATTCCTTTTATTTCTTTTTCTTCTCTGATTGCCATGGCTAGGACTTCCAAAACTATGTTGAATAATAGTGGCAAGAGTGTACATCCTTGTCTTGTTCCTGATCTTAGAGGAAATGCTTTCAGTTTTTCACCATTGAGAATGATGTTTCCTGTGGGTTTGTCGTATATGGCCTTTATGATGTTGAGGTAGGTTCCCTCTATGCCCACTTTCTGGAGAGTTTTTATCATAAATGAGTGTTGAATTTTGTTAAAAGCTTTTTCTGCATCTATTGAGATGATCATATGTTTTTTTTCCTTCAATTTGTTAATATGGTGTATCACATTGATTGATTTGCGTATATTGAAGAATCCTTGCATCCCTGGGATAAATCCCACTTGATCATGGTGTATGATCCTTTTAATGTGTTGTTGGATTCTGTTTGCTAGTATTTTGTTGAGGATTTTTGCATCCATATTCATAAGTGATATTGGTCTGTAATTTTCTATTTTTGTTGTATCTTTGTCTGGTTTTGGTATGAGGGTGATGGTGGCCTCACAGAATGAGTTTCGGAGTGTTCCTTCCTCTGCAATTTTTTGGAAGAGTTTGAGAGGAGTGTTGTTAGCTCTTCTCTAAATGTTTGATAGAATTCACCTGTGAAGCCATCTGGTCTTGGACTTTTGTTTGTTGGAAGATTTTTAATCACAGTTTCAATTTCATTACTTGTGATTAGTCTGTTCATATTTCCTATTTTTTCCTGGTTCAGTCTTGGAAGGTTATACCTTTCTAAAAATTTGTCCATTTCTTCCAGGTTGTCCATTTTATTGGCATAGAGTTGCTTGTAGTAGTCCCTTAGGATGCTTTGTATTTCTGTGGTGTCTGTTGTAACTTCTCCTTTTTCATTTCTAATTTTATTGATTTGAGTCCTCTCCCTCTTTTTCTTGATTATTCTGGCTAATAGTTTATCAAATTGGTTTATCTTCTCAAAGAACCAGCTTTTAGTTTTATTGATCTTTGCTATTGTTTTCTTTGTTTCTATTTCATTTATTTCTGCTCTGGTCTTTATGATTTCTTTCCTTCTTCTGACTTTGGGTTTTCTTTGTTCTTCTTTCTCTAGTTCCTTTAGGTGTAAGGCTTGATTGTTTATTTGAGATTTTTCTTGTTTCTTGAGGTAGGCTTGTATAGCTATAAACTTCCCTCTTAGAACTGCTTTTGCTGCATCCCATAGGTTTTGGATCGTCGTGTTTTCATTGTCATTTGTCTCTAGGTATTTTTTTATTTCCTCTTTGATCTCTTCAGTGATCTCTTGGTTATTTAGTAACGTATTGTTTAGCCTCCATGTGTTTGTGTTTTTTACAGTTTTTTCCCTGTAATTCATTTCTAATCTCATAGCGTTGTGGTCATAAAACATGCTTGATATGATTTCAATTTTCTTAAATTTACTGAGTCTTGATTTGTGACCCAAGATGTGATCTCTCCTGGAGAATGTTCCATGCGTACTTGAGAAGAAAGTATAATCTGCTGTTTTTGGATGGACTGTCCTATAAATATCAATTAAATCTATCTGGTCTATTGTGTCATTTAAAGCTTCTGTTTCCTTATTAATTTTCTGTTTGGATGATCTGTCCATTGGTGTAAGTGAGGTGTTAAAGTCCCCCACTATTACTGTGTTACTGTCGATTTCCTCTTTTATAGCTGTTAGCAGTTGCCTTATGTATTGAGGTGCTCCTATGTTGGGTGCATATATATTTATAATTGTTATATCTTCTTCTTGGATTGACCCCTTGATCATTACGTAGTGTCCTTCCTTGTCTCTTGTAACATTCTTTATTTTAAAGTCTATTTTATCTGATATGAGTATGGTTACTCCAGCTTTATTTTGATTTCCATTTGCATGGAATATCTTTTTCCATCCCCTCACTTTCATTCTGAATGTGTCCCTAGGTCTGAAGTGGGTCTCTTGTCCTGTTTTTGTATCCATTCAGCAAGCCTGTGCCTTTTGGTTGGAGCATTTAATCCATTCACGTTTAAGGTAATTATCGATATGTATGTTCCTATGACCATTTTCTTAATTGTTTTGGGTTTGTTTTTGTAGTTCCTTTCTTCTCTTATGTTTCCCACTTAGAGAAGTTCCTTTAGCATTTTTTGTAGAGCTGGTTTGGTGGTGCTGAATTCTCTTAGCTTTTGCTTGTCTGTAAAGCTTTTGATTTCTCCATCAAATCTGAATGAGATCCTTGCCGGGTAGAGTAATCTTGGTTGTAGGTTCTTCCCTTTCATCACTTTCAGTATATCATGCCACTCCCTTCTGGCTTGTAGAGTTTCTGCTGAGAAATCAGCTGTTAACCTTATGGGAGTTCCCTTGTATGTTATTTGTTGTTTTTCCCTTGCTGATTTCAATAATTTTTCTTTGTCTTTAATTTTTCCCAATTTGATTACTATGTGTCTCAGCGTGTTTCTCCTTGGGTTTATCCTGTATGGGACTCTCTGCGCTTCCTGGAGTAGGGTGGCTATTTCCTTTCCCATGTTAGGGAAGTTTTTGACTATAATCTCTTTGAATATTTTCTCGGGTCCTTTCTCTCTCTCTTCTCCTTCTGGGACCCCTATAATGCGAATATTGTTGCGTTTAATGTTGTCCCAGAGGTCTCTTAGGCTGTCTTCATTTCTTTTCATTCTTTTTTCTTTATTCTGTTCCGCAGTAGCGAGTTCCACCATTCTGTCTTCCAGGTCACTTATCCGTTCTTCTGCCTCAGGTTATTCTGCTATTGATTCCTTCTAGTGGAGTTTTCATTTCAGTTATTGTATTGTTCATCTCTGTTTGTTTGTTCTTTAATTCTTCAAGGTCTTTGTTAAACATTTCTTGCATCTTCTCAATCTTTGCCTCCGTTCTTTTTCCGAGGTCTGGATCATCTTCACTATCATTATTCTGAATTCTTTTTCTGGAAGGTTGCCAATCTCCACTTCATTTAGTTGATTTTCTGGGGTTTTATCTTGTTCCTTCATCTGGTACATAGCCCTCTGCCTTTTCATCTTGTCTATCTTTCTGTGAATGTGGTTTTTGTTCCACAGGCTGCAGGATTGTAGTTCTTCTTGCTTCTGCTGTCTGCCCTCTCCTTAAATTTTTTTTTTTTAATTTCCTGGCATTAACACAGTGTCTTGCACCTAGCTGACCTTTAATAATTGTTTCCTTAATAAAATTCTCCTTTCTTGAGGAAAAGAGACCAAAGGCCATCCACAATGGAAGAATATAATTTGACCTGATATATTACAGAAGCTAAGAAGCAACTCTTTAATAATATGTAAAGGTAGTTAGTAAACTATGTTACCACAAAGGCTTCAGTTATCAAAACCAACTCACACTAATCATAGATTCTTCCCCACACCCAGTGATACCAATGAGTAGCAAAGGATACAAGCAAAACCAGATTCAGATGTAGCACTGCTTTGTAAAGGGGCCCTGAACCCATCAAACTTAGTTTCCTAATCATCCTTTCTCCCTCAGTGGTGCCTGTCGTAGTTTTTTGGAGTAAACGATGAGTACTAACAACGTGTATGATACACGTCAGCTCAGAGGAAGTTGTTTAGGTTTGAGTTTCTTAGTTTTTATAATCCATTCATCACACAGGCTGGAGAGGTTATAAGCTGTATCTCATCAATCCATAAATCACACAGGCTGAAGAGTTATAAACCACATCCCATAAATCCATAAATTCTAGGTCTATTTATAATAAGTAGTCTGGACGGGCCAGGTATATCCCCTAAAACATTCACAGATAAGAACTACCCCCTTTACCTTGCCACAAGCAAATACCATCAGCATGTTTTTCAAGGCAGTCAACATTACCCAAGCTCCTGGAGGAGGGAAGGAAGGAGTTCTAGAACCCTGTCCCTCATAAGCCTATGAGGAAAAACTAAAGTTCAGCTGTGAATGTGTGTGTTCTAAGAACACAGACTGATTTGATTAAAAGTCTATCCTTGATGATGCTGCAAAAATAGCCTCTTCTTTCCTCACTCTATTTCATCCTCCCCGTGAAATTCTACCACCACCTCTTTCTCTTAGTTCAGAGCTTTCCAAAAGAACTTTCTGCACTGCCCAACAACGTAGCTACTAGCCACATGTGGCTACTGAGCCCCTGAAACATGGCTAGTGTGACTGAGGAAATAATTTTTAATTTATTTAAATTTAGACATATATAGCCACATATGATGAATGGCTATAGCACGGACAATATTTATCACTGCAGTGATAAACAGACAGTTCTATTTTCTAGTTCTGCCTTAAATCATATCCAGATCACTGCAGAAAGTTCAACTTTCTAGCTCTGCCTTAAGTCATACCAAACACTCTCCCCCTTTACTTTAAAATTCTTCAATAGGAAAGATATGCTAATCTCTCTGTCCCCTACTCACTTCCTCTGCTCTTGGATGGTGAATTTATTTAATGGTCTCCTTTTTCCACACCTTTAGTTACTCAACAAGCTCTTGTTTAAGAGTTGTAGAGAATATAACAAAAAGTGATGAGTGTCTTTACTTTCATGGCACTTACTACCTAGTCAGAGAGACAATGAACACCCACAAAGCAACTATAAAATAATCCTAAGGAAAGCACTTTGGGGAATGTATCATATGGCTGGATATAATCCCCCATGCCTCATCAAGCCAGCATACCCTCACCTGGCAATAAACAAGAATAAAACAAAACTTTCAAATATGAACACTGACATGAAACACATCACATGTGTAAGTAGATGACATGTGTGAAAGCAAATATCAATTATACCTGTATTTATCTTTTCAATTTTCCATAAATATTTATTGAAAACATCTTATGTACAAGGCACTGTACTTACTTCTGGGGAAAATACAGATAATAAAATATACTATACTTATCCCCAAGGAGTTTATGGTGTGATGGTGAACTGATGAAAATTATCATTACTGAAAGCAGGGAACACATCAACACTGTAGTTGTTGAGCCCTGAAAATTGTTAAAATATGTTTATGTTTAGTGTTCTGCTTCTTAAAGGCTATTGGGTAATTCTAACTTGAGTCTGCCTATACCTAGAAGCCACTAAGGAGAAGAAATACTATACCTTAAGAATTCAATATACAGGGACTTCCCTGGTGGCACAGTGGTTAAGAATTCGCCTGCCAATGCAGGGGACATGGGTTCGATCCCTGGTCCAGGAAGATCCCACATGTCATGGAACTAAGCCTGTGCACCACAACTACTGAGCCTGCGCTCTAGAGCCCACGAGCCACAACTACTGAGCCCACATGCCACAAATACTGAAGCCCACGTGCCTAGAGCCCGTGCTCTGCAACAAGGGAAGCCACCGCAATGAGAAGCCCGTGCACCACAACGAAGAGTAGGCCCCACTCACTGCAACTAGAGAAAGCCCACGCGCAGCAACGAAGACCCAACGCAGCCAAAAATAAATAAATTAGTTAATTTAAAAAAAAGAATTCTATATATATATAATTTACAAATCTGCTCAGGTTGATGTTTATTATTGACAATTTCATGTGTATATTTAGTCAATCTTTATGACCTCCATAAATTATCATATTCATTAGTCCTGTTTCTCTCTGAATTGTTCTAAATAAGCCTCAAGGCCTAACACTAGCTATAAGCAGACGTTATAATTTTGAATGATGATCCACAATCAATATATAGTTGTTCTACAGTGTCTCTGTTACAAGTAAATGCTTAATGTAAGCAGATTTTCCTACAGACTTACCCTTTCCTGGTATCGTCTTTCAAAGAAAGCTATATCATCCTCTTCAGGTTTCCTTAAGGAAGAAACTTGACTGCTTGTACCTACTAATAAGGAAAAAAAAAAAATCTAAGTACAGTTGACCCTTGAACAACATGGGTTTGCACTGTGTATCCACTTATACTCAGATTTTTTTCAATAAATACCTACTACACTACTGCATGCTCCTAGGTTGGTTGAATCTGCAGATGTGGAGGAACCATGGATACAGAGGGACTGTGGTTACAGAGGCCTAGCTATAAACTTATACGAGGATTTTTCAACTGCACAGGGGTGGGGGTCCCTAACCCAGCTGTGTTGTTCAAGACTCAACTGTATTCATATAATTATAAATTCTTCTGAAATAAAAAACAGAAAAAAAACTTTCCTCCTACTGAGTGATTATTTTGTGTTTTTCAAACCAGAAGTGATCTAAATGAATCATTGATCCTACTCCCTCTTTTTCAGAAAGCAGGGCATCATAAGACAAAAGTAATGTTCATTGGTAAACATTCTCCAAATATTCAAGTGGTTCATATTAAATAACACCATATAGCTATTTCACATCAGAACTCATTCAGCTTTGTTCAACTACTTTTTACATTTTATAGCTAGAAATTCACGTAACACTGTAACAGATAATGCACAGAAGTAACTATTGAAGGTTTGCACTATGGTCTGAATGTTTGTGTTCATGCCCCCTCCCTGACCACCCAAAATTCATATGTTGAAATCCTAATGCCCAATGCAATGGTCCTAGGAGGTGGGGCCTTTGGGAGGTACTTAGATCATGAGGGGGGAGCGCTCACAAACGGGATTAGTGTTCTTATAAAAGAGACCCCATAGAGAGTCCTCAACCCTTCTACCATGTGAGGACACAAGGAGAAGGCACTGGCTGTGAATCAGGAAGAGCGCTGTCACCAGAACGCAACCATGCTGGCACCTTTATCTGGGACTTCCCCACCTCCAGAACTGTGAGAAATAAGTTTCTGCTGTTTATAAGCAACCCAGTCTATGGTATTTTGTTACAGCCACCTGAACAGACTAAGAAAGTTTATATAGTCAACCAAAAGTGATGCTATTTCCTGCTTTGAAATTTTTCAAAACTAAAATAATTTTAACCATTTCCATGGTATTCACTTTTTTTAACCTTGTCAAGAACTAGTTTATGTACCGAAAGGAATTTAAAATCGCTTCAGGAAGGAAAATCTGGTTTTCCTTGTAGGTAAATCAAGCACCTAATTCCATGGAAAAGTTCACCTTCATTTCAGGTGAATGTCTTGGTTGGGTCCCTTCACATCCAAAATAGAATATCAACCTGAACACCTGTTCTTGTTTTTAAAGCATATGAATTCACCCTCAACCAGCAACATAAAAATCATGTAACTCCAGATGATGACCACAGAGTATAACCACACTGCCAACAACTACCTAATACAACTCTTCTTGAGAAAAACAAGAAAAATTGCTTAGAATATATGCTCTCTATCCATTCGTCTGTAAACCCTGGGTCTTTCCCTGGATCACGCTGGACCATCTGAGCTAAGTTTCTTGCAGAATCACCTTCACTAAGTTACATTTTAATAAATGGTATGTTACCATTTATCTGGTAAAATGGAATATTACCACTTTTATCAAAGGTAAGTATCAGAATTAACCAACCAGAGGCTGCATTTGCTGAAAAAAAGTTTTTAAGAACCTTGGGCTACTGCATCACTGAGGGTCACTACATAAATATCTTTAAAATTCAGCATTGGGGGGCTTCCCTGGTAGCACAGTGGCTAAGAATCCACCTGCCAATGTAGGGGACACAGGTTCGATCCCTGGCCCCAGAAAATCCCACATGCCGCGGAGCGACAAAGCTCGTGCGCTACAACTACTGAGCCTGCGCTCTAGAGCCCACATACCACAGCTACTGAAGCCCACGTGCCTAGAGCCCGTGCTCCTAACAAGAGAAGCCACCGCAATGAGAAGCCCACGCACCACAACCAAGAGTAGCCCCCGCTCTCCACAACTAGAGAAAGCCCGTGCGCAGCAATGAAGACCCAACGCAGCCAAAAATAAAAACAAATAAATAAATTAATTAAAAAAAAAAAATCCAGCACTGGTACAACTTTCATGTGCACCGAGGAATTCATGGCTCCTCCTTTCTAATAAGGAAAAGTATTTAACTGATCTCACTTTCCTTTTTGTACCTTGGCTACCACTACAACTCAGTCAAAACTGCAGCTTAATGTAATAGTTACATCAACTTTGAAAGTTGACACAACTCACAGATATAGAGAATGAGCTAGTGGTCAGCAGTGGGAAGAGGGAAGTTGGGGAGGGGCAAGATAGGGGAAGGGGATTAAGAGATAGAAACTACTACATATAAATAAGCTACAAGGATATATCGTACAGCATAGGAAATATAGCCAATATTTTATAATAACTTTAAATAGATTATAATCTATACAAATTCTGAATCACTATGTTGTATACCTGAAAGGAATATAATACTGTAAATCGACTATACCTCACTAAAAAAAAAGTGACACAATTGTGTCCCTTTCTTTTGTTTTGATTTCTTACTTCTACCTACATTTTATAATTACTTCACTGTGCAAATCCCTTGTGCAAAAAGTCAGTGTACATGAAAAGGTTGTATGAAAACACAAATAAATCAAAGAAAATTCTCATTTCAGAATATTTTAAAATATTAAATACATCATAAATCATACAAATTCCTTCTTCGTTTTTATTCTTGTTTTCCATAAAGGAAATAGAATACTTAAAAATGTATAAAAATGAACTTTATTCATTTTTATGTGTAATTTATAAATGGTAAAACCTTGCTAATCTATAATTATCAAGGGATTACACCTTGTTTGGGAGAGCCTAAAGGATCAAGGCAATTAGTCCACTAGAGGGCTCTCTTATTCAGATCAAAGCAATAACATGTACCAGAATAAGGTTTTAAAACTCCAAATTTTTGTATTATCAGAATCCTCATAATTCCAAGATTTAACAATTTTTCCCTATTAAAATGAAGACTCTTGCTTTTTCTCAGTGCCTGGCCAATATAAAAGTGAAATGATAATCAAATTGTGGTAATACTGGAAAAAAAGAGTAATCTGGAAAATGTATCAATCTATATTCTTTACTACATCGAAAAATATTTCTCAATTTAATTTCATTACCATCTGTTAGTGTTTCTGGAGAAGAGCTAGATAATGCTTGAAATGCTTTTAGAAATGGGTGGTCCATGGCTGTAACTGGAGAGTCTAAAAATTCAACTGAAGGTGCACCTGAGAACAAAATATGTGAAGAATGAAAATTAAATCTTTATTTGTTAGAATACAAAGAAGTTATTTCAAATGTGAAATAAATTAGAACCCCAAGCAGAATCATTAGAAAAATCCTTTATGTACAATGAAAATTTTTGTTTATATAAATTTTTGCCATATAAAGTAAAGGCAAATGGATAAAAGTACTTCTGCATTTCTCAGAGACCTTCTCACAGGAAAAAAAAAAAAATGCACGAATGTAACTGTATGTCAGCAAAGAAGTATAAGACCTTAACATAATCACAAAACATTATCAAAAGCAAGACATTCAGAATTTTAAAACCTCTAGTTGAAGAGGATAGAATAAGTGTATTTTTCCTCTATTCCTCACTGGGAAACCATCTAGAAACAAAATATGAAAAAATAAAGAAAGCTTCTTCAATGAAATGAGGAAACAATCACAATCCTAAACCACAAACTACAAAGACCAACTGCTACATTCACTTTTGGACCGAAAGGAAGGAAGCTGCAGAAAAAATTAATAAGTCCTCTACTTCTTCACAAACCACCCCTCCCCCACATGCCTATCCCCATCCACAGGTAGAGAGAAGGAAATAAACTCTCAGTCCTTTCCTATAAAGTGAATAGTGTGGGACAATTGCTCAGCCTTTCAGATTCCTGCACCCCTCCTTCCCCAGCTCCTCCCTCTTGTGACCTGTGGGAAGATCAGAGAAGGGGGCTCAGGTCCAGCCAGGTCCTTGTGTGTTCTCTGGTTGCTGTGTGCACTACTGATCTCAAATGCTAAAGGCTGGCCTAAGTTGCAATTTAGTCTCTCAGCTTGGTAGGGCCTGGTAGCCTCACACACTCTCACTAGAAGTACAGACCTCTCAGCTGCCTGCCACTTTTTCTACCGAATCCCCCAGAGCTCAGGGGAACCACATCTAGCTCTGCTCTGCAGTCACCTTTGCCCCTTGCTATGAAAAGATGCTATGGCAGGCCCACTGCCTCACAGCTCATCTGCCTTCCAAGCACCCCACAGGAGCTGGGAATTACTACGGGCTCCTTCAGTATCACAAAGGAACAAATTCCAACAAAAGATCATCTCTGTCCAGGACTCTACATGGCTAATGGAGCAGACGTCCCTCTTCTCCAGGCTCCCCTACATCTAAAATCAAGACAAAAACATCTTATGTTTCCTCTCCTCGTTCTCATCTTTCTTCACCCCACCTTCCAGCAGGGGCCAGAAGGAAAAGTTCTTTTTTCTTTATATTATAAAGATACTTAAGTGATAAAATACCAGAAGTGACAAAAAGGCAAAGATGCCAGCTACTACCACTATTACTTAGCATTGTTCTGAAAGTACCAGTCATTCTGATTAGTCAAAGAGTAAGAAGAGTCATAAATATTGGAAAGGAAGAAGCAAAACTATCATTACAGTTGACCTTTGAACTGTGCAGGGGTTAAGGGTGCCAACCCTTCACTCAGTCAAAATCCACATATAACTTTACAGCCAGCCTTCCGTATCCATGGTTCCACACCTGCAGATTCAACCAGCTACAGATTGTATAGTATCATAGTGTTTGCTACTGAAAAAAAATCCATGTATAAATGGACCCTTGCAGTTCAAAGCCCTGTTGTTTAAGGGTCAACTGTATACGCAAAATCAACTAAAGATTTACATTTAAAATCTTAAGATTAAGTAATAATGACTGGTAACAAAAGCAGCATACAACATTTCCTTTTTCATAAACAAACAATAATCAGCTAGAAAATATAAAGGAAGGGAAAAATCCATATATGATAGCTATAAAAAAGATGAAATATCTAGAAATAAAATTAAGAATTGTGCAGGACTTTCATGAAGGTAACTTCAGAATTCCACTAAGCTACACAGAAGAAGACAAAGAAATGAAGAGACTCAATATTTTAAAACAACAAATCTTCCTATATTAATCTACATATTCAACTAAAATAATAGAATGTTTTGTAATAATAGAATGTTTTTAAAAAATAATGCCAAAGGTCTGAAGGAATTAAAAGGGAAGAATAGGTCAGGAAAATTCTAAAGTAAAAAAATGAAGTCATACATATTAATTTATTATAAAGCTGTAGTAATGAAAACAATATGGTAGTTGCACAGAAATAGACAATAATGAGGCTGACTAATGAGCCCAGAACAATTTTTGGGTTGAACCCAGTCCTACCACTTACTAGCTGAATAACACAGAACAAGATGTTTTACTACTCTGTGCTGAGTTTCCTCGTCTGCAAAAAGGATTAATAATAGCACCTAACTCAGAGTTGTTGTGAGGATTAAATGAGGTAATAGATATAAAGAGGCTGGAACAAGCCTCGCAGTACAAAGTCGTAATTATCATCAACAACATCATTATCATCATTTTTTGTTTGCCCCTGATAACTGGGTTTTCTGTTAACTGTTGCATGAGCCTAATACAATCATGTATCCATAAAAATTGAAAAAGGATTTATTTATGGAATTTAACAAGCTAGTTATAAAATAACCTAGAAGAGAAAATGCACAAATATATCAAGACAATCCTGAAAAACGAACACAAACAGGAAGAATTTACCATACCAATTATCAAAGCACACTATGAAGAACAATAATTAAAAATACAAAATATTGGCACAAAGTATGCAATTAGGCCAATGGCACAAAATAGAAAGTATGATAGAATATGGTAAAGGTAAAGTTTCAAATTATTTGGGAAGAATGGTGTTTGTATAACTTGCCATTGATTTGGACAAAAACTGAAGTTATACACACCTCACACTTTCACAAAAAATAAATTCCAGATACATAAGAAAGCTAAACATAAAAGCAAAAAAATTAAGCATTAAAGTAAAGTGAAGGAGAACATATTTATAAAATTAGAGTAGGGATGGTCTGCTTCCTACATTTAAAAACTGTAAAACAACAACAATAAGAAGTAAAAAACCCAAAAGACAAATGACATATTGGAAGAAAATATCTGCAAAATAAATACAAAGGATTAGTATACAGAATATATAAGAAGACTTCTTATAAATCAATGAGAAAATATAAAAACATAAAAATGAGCAAAGTATATGGACAGACAATTCACAGAAAGTAAAACGGCCACTAAATATAAGAAGACTCTCATCTCACTAATAACGAGGGAAATCAACTGAACTGAAACAATGATAACATTTTCACACTTTAGACTGGCAAAAAAACTAAGTTTAATGACATCAATGATCAGCATAAATGTTTGGAAATAGGTAAGCTAAAACATCACTAAAGGAAGTATAAACAAGTACAGCATTTTTGGAGGGCAATTCGACAGAATGTATTACAATTTCACATGTGCACACTCTTCAACCCAACAGTTCTACTTCTCTCCATCGGCCTTAGAGTCAAATTCACATAGTATACAAGGAAGCAAGTTCAAGGATTTGGGGGGCACGATGTTTGTAAAGGCAAAAAAATAAAATGGAAACAATCTAAATGCCATGAACAAGGAAATGGTTCAGGTAAACTGCTATATATCTATAGTGTGGAATACTATGAAGCAGTTAAAAAATAAGTAGATTTGTATGTCCTGATACAAATAGGCCTTCAAAAATTATTCTAAGTTTAAAAAAAAGTAAACTATAAAAATGTACGTTAAAAAGAGAAATACAAATCAATTAATGACAGCAAATCACCCTCTAGGAAAGAATATGGGGTTAAGAAAAGTGTTCAAGGGGGACTTGTTTGAATCTTTTTTAACAAGAAAATATTCATTTATGTTTTTGTCATCTTTGTAATGAAAAAAATAAAAGTAATACATGCTTTTTATGAAAAAAAAAATCCACACACATAGAAGTATTTAAAGTAGATAGGAACCATAGTTCTTTTCCCCAGAAGGATCCAGCTACCTTCAATAGTTTGAGATATATCCAATTAAACTTCTCTGTATATTACTTTAAGTTTTTATATATGCAAGCGGATATATTTGTGTACATACATGTAGACATATGAGCATACATTACTACAGATGTGATAACATGTACACACATGCATGTACATACACACACGGACAAAAGCCTATGTTTCCAAAATGAGATGTTATAATGGCAAAAATTACATACAATAGGATAACAGGTAAACTATATCAAATAAAACAAATTATTATTCCGCTATTACAAACAATGGGGTTGTGAGTTGGGATTTCGGTACGAGTATTGGGGTAGGTTTCTCTTATGTTTTCTAATTTTTCTGTAATAATCATACATCAGATAGTGACAATAAAATCTTTTAAAAAAAATAAAAATCAAATGAGAGAATATTTTTTGAAAATAACATGAAGAACTTAAAGTGCAAAACAAATACAAGGCTTCACTATTGTTAGCACACATAACACATATTGTGTTAGCACAATATGACAAGCTCACAGTTCATATATCATCACTTACCAATTCCACTGTCATCTAATCGCATGTAGTCCTCTGCCAGCGAGCTAAAGCCAGTTAGTCCTCCCATTGCTGCATAAGGAACATCCCGTCCCACCGGTTTTCTCTGAGCCAGTCTTTCTTGCTTAGTTTCCACTACTGTGTCATGGGCATATGCAGGCTGACCACAAGCACAAGTGAAGCAACTATGGAATCCTGAACACTTAGAACCTGAATCAAGATGTAAACAAAGTTAAACGTTTTTAAATATAGGTAATGAGCTGTATGCCCTATAAACCACTTAGCTTGGCCGAAATCACCTGAATCTGGATCCCTCACACACTGTGCTCTGGCCCCTGTACCTCTTACCTCTAGCCCCTGAACTCACTCCCTCCCTGCCACTGCTCTTACTTTTAAAAGATGCTAAAGTGGTAAGAGAGTACGTAGCAAAAAAAAAAAAAAAAAAATTGGAAAAACCAATCAGGACTAAAGGAAACTGAGCTAAACACTGGAGAGCCAGGAAATACAGGCCCTCTCCTCAAATACTGAGTTAAAAGCAGGTATGGGGGGGACAGCCCAGTGGTGAAGAAATAATGTGGAAACATCTCTGTGGGTCAATTCTCCATAAAAGCCATATTGGAAGGCCAACCCAAAGACATAGAAAGATGCAACAGAATACTGTTTAACAACAAAAAGGAAAGAAGTACTGATGCATGTTATAGCATGGATGAATCATAAAAACATTACACTAAGTGAAAGATGCTAATCAGAAAAGACCACATACTCTATGATTCCACTTATATGAAATGTCTAGAACAGGCAAATCCACAGAGACAGAAAGTAGATTATTGGTCGTCTAGAGCTGAGGGGAGGAAGAAATAAGGAATGACTGCTAATCGATATGGAATTTCTTTTTGGGGTGATGAAAATATTCTAAAATTTATTGTGGTGATGGGTGAACAACTCTGTGAATATATTAAAAACCATTAGGTTGTACCCTCAAAATGGATGAATTATATAGTATGTGAATTATACCAATAAAATTACTGTTTGTAAAAAAAAAAAACAAGCCACATTGAAATGGAGTCCGTTAATACACCATTAACAAAATCTTTACACACTCACACTTCTGACCAATGTGTATGGGAACCAAGGCACATAATAAATAAGTTTTATTCAAATACTCCCATACGTCGTCAGTGAAACATATTTATTTCTGCCACTGTCATTAAAAATGTTTTATAACATATTTCATCATAAGATTTCAATTCAAGATACTACAAAAAAACTGGAAAAACTATCTCCTGAAGAAAAATATTTTACCTATTTTTTAAAATATCCTACCTACGGCTTCCTTGGTTGCACAGTGGTTAAGAATCCGCCTGCCAATGCAGGGGACACAGGTTCGAGCCTTGGTCTGGGAAGATCCCACATGCCGCAGAGCAACTAAGCCCATGTGCCACAACTACTGAGCCTGCACTCTAGAGCCCATGAACCACAACTACTGAGCCCGTGTGCCACAACTACTGAAGCCCGCGTGCCTAGAGCCCGTGCTCCGCAACAAGAGAAGCCACTGCAATGAGAAGTCAGCACACAGCAACAAAGAATAGCCCCCGCTAGCCAAAACTAGAGAAAGCCAGTGAGCAGCAATGAAGACCCAATGCAGCCAAAAATAAATAAGTAAAATAAGTAAAAATAAAATAAATTTTTTAAAATTTTTAAAAGAATTTAACTATCTATTTCAAAGGGTTTTTAAAAGGATGAAGAGAAAGGGTATATGGGATGGTGGCTGGGATTTGGGTATAGGTATTGAGAAAGAGTGCTATTGCCTACAAAGTGTTAAAAGCATCATGTTACATTTTGCTTTTCCCATCAACCTATGTCTTAGGCAATAACATAATAATCTGCCGGGAAATTATAAAAAATTTTTCGACTGATAAAATCCTTTTTAAGGATTATTATTCTGTAAATAGAATGCAGTTGGTAAAACGTCCACGATTCAAAAATTTGAATCAGATCATGTCTAGTGATTCTTTAAAATCTATTACTATTACTTAACTTATTTGAATTACATGAGATTAGAGATTAAAGTTGATGACTGCAAAGCATATAAATAACTGAGATTTTCCACAAAAATAAAATTTTAGAGTAGCTATCCATCATCCTAGTTGTTTAATGTCGCTGTAGCTGAATGAAACTGGCACAGAGACACATTAAACATTCAATAAGGAGATAAAAGCATTCTGTTTGTGTGTTTATCATAATGTAACTCACAGGCATTGCACATAAAGCCAGGCCCAGCACTATGCTGATCAGCAAAGTGCTTGCACCTGCAGCGAATGGGCTGCATGCCATTCAGAGGCACGTAGAGGTAAGCCCTGCATGGGCAGCCCGTCACTTGACAAGGCAGACTGATGGGGCGCTGCTGAGGAATCGTTTCAAAGTCAGTTTTATGTTGCTTATACCTAAAAAAAATAGAAGAAATAAAAGCACAATGCAGGTACTGCCAGAAATTACAACTGCTGTTCTGTTAAATGCAAAATGATTCTTTTTCATTTTTAATTTTGTTTCACTGTTCTTATCAGTAAGGTTGAAAATACACTCCCCTGCATGCAGTATTTGTCAGCTATGTTGCTTTGGGCAGATAAAATCTTCACCCATCTAGATTTTTATTTTTCATTATTTAAGAAGAATTTTCACAACAATATACAAAGAAATAGCAAATAATTATCTTAAAATACCACTACAGATTCTTTAATACAGAAGCACAACCCAAGAGTATGAAAAAACTTCTTCATGAAAATTCTTTTTATCAAAGTGCATTATTTACATTTATTTTCACAGGTTTGCTACTTAAAATTGAAATAGTTCAATAAACGTATATTAATGCTATTTATTTTAATATAATTTAATTTTTAACTTTAAACTTCAAAATAAATTATCAACACCTTTCAAAGCCAAAGCTCTTTGTTAAAATGCTGTACGTAATTTTCTCAGGCCACTGGCTTCCTTCTCATTAAGTGATACTCAGTAAAATAATATTAAATTTATTATTCTCAATATTATCCTAGGTAATAGAAGTTAAAATAACAATGAGATACCATTTTTCACTTAGCAAAGAGAGCCAAAGTTTTCTTAACTGTACATATTTCACAATGCTGTCAAGAGTGTTACAAAAGAACCAATCCCATTTAACAGGGTTTCAAGAAACATAAAAAGATGCATCCTTTAACCTAGATGGTTCATTTTTGAAGAATATACCCTAAGAAAATTATTCCATGTATATAAAGAGCTTTGTGGATAAGGATAGCATTAGCAACAGCACTTACAATAGCAATATATATAAAACGTACTCATAATAAGGGAATGGATAAGTATATTACTAGAAGACAGTTTTCAAACTCTTTACCAGTGGAAATTTTTCTTCAAATAAAATCTTTTACAGAACCATAATACTATACAAAATAGATAAAAGCAGAATTGGTTAAAGCAAGGCGAAGAGCCATAATTGGAGTCTGTCCTTCCCCTAACCTGCCCTTCCACCTGGTACGCCCCTCAGACTCCGTCATAGCTCTGGGGAAAACACAATGAACACCACTGCACTAGCTGGAATATCAAGCAGGTATTAAATATCTTGTTTGCAACTACTACGAACCATGTGGAAACATTTCCGTGATTCTGTAATGAAAAACTGGTTCAATATTTATACATACATATAATTAACAACTAAATGAATTATGTAAAGAAAAAAGTACATGAACATAGTAAAACATATAACAGCAGCTGGCTTTAGGTGGTGAGTTTTCTTTCTACGTTTCTATATATTCCTCATTTTCCTTAAATAACCAATGTTTCACATACATAATAGGGAAAAATTAATTTAGACAGAGATCTCACTGAGTGACTGGTACTAAAGAACTTTTCCATCCAAGTGGGGTTGGGTCACTTTTGAAGGTTAATTCCGTGCTGTACAATTATACATAGATATGAGACTGGCACTAAATTTTTACAAGGATAAATGATAAAACTAACATAAATTTACCAAAGTCCTCTTCAATTCTGAAACATATCAACATAACCCTCATCCTCCATGCCTCCACAGTGTTTTTATTTGGGGTTGCTAAATAAATTTCAAGTCAATCTATACACAACATTACTTATCCTAGCAACTGCCTAACAACCTCCAGCAAACTGCAAGTCTGTAAACAGCAACTACACAGAGTACCTCAGGAAGGAGCCCCAGAAACTATCAGAACAGGGAGGCTCTCCCACAGTTCCTTTGGAACAGAAAGTTGAAGTCATTACCTAAAGCCACATAATAGTTTCTGTGATTTTTCCTTGAAGCAGCTTTGCCCTTTTGAGCTTTACAACTAAGACCTGTGACAGTCATAAAATTTAAAGTAGAACAGGATAAACACAGCAAAATGCAAACCTCAGGTATAGGTAACACACATCAATGGTTGGAGCCTCATGTATTTCCTTTCCTCCATGTGCTTTTCTCAGAAGAGGACTACTTGTAATAAAAAGCTGTGTGCTTGTATTTTTGTTTAAAGAAAGGTATATATACATGTACGTACACACATACACACACACACACACACACACAGAGTTGACCCCTGAACAATACAGGTTTAAACTGCAGATTTTTTTTTCAGTAAATATGCAGTAGGCCCTCAGTATCCGTGGCTTCCTCATCTGGGCATTAAACCAACCACGTATTGTGTTCCTACTATGTTTATGATCTGAGGTTGGCTGAATCCACATCCGCAGATAGGAGGGCCCAGCTATGGGACTTGAGCATCCCCAGATTTTGGTTTCCGCAGTGGGTCCTGGAACCAATCCTTCACAGGCGTGTGTGTGTGTGTGTGTGTGTGTGTGTAAATAAAAGAGAAAGGTATTCATACAACACACTTCTTAAAGTGTAAAGGGAGATTAGTAAATGTGAGGAGAAATGATTCTATTTGTAGATTGGTAACCTGTTCAGTGTAGCTCAACTCAAGCAACTCTAAAATCAGTTCTGCATAACTTATGTAAGCTGAAGAATGGCTATGTGGGGGTCGATTATACCATACTCTCCAATACTGAGTGTGTCTGAAAATGTTCATAATGAAAGGTGAAAATCAATAAATAAAATAAACCCTTTCTGCAGAGAAAAAAATAAAAATAAAATCAGCTCTGCAGTCTGATGACCCATCCTCTACTACCTTGTCCAGTGGTGGGAGAGGCAGACTCTGCTCCCCAGCCTAACTGAAAGACCCCTGGCAAAGCCACAGGGGCACCAATATCTTTCTTACCAATGGTAAGAGAAAAGATGCTTAAGGTGATAGACTCCATAATGAGTTCTAATAGGATACAACAGAAATTTTTAAAATATAGTCCCCAAAAACCTTAAATAATTTCTGGCATATTATCGGTATATAAAGGCCTGTTTTCAAATGTTTCCCAGTTATCACCAATAATGTTATTTATAGAAGGAAGATATGCTCTGCTACAGTTTTATATTTCCTAATCACTGGAAACCTTAGCAATAAAATATCTTACCTATGGGTACAAAAACACAGTGTCTCTGGACCCACAAGTTTACAATCCATTCCAGTTGGTGATCGCCAGCTCACGAATAATCTGTTCTGTAAACGCATAGGTAAGACTTTTCTTTTGTATTCTTCATATTCTTCAGGAGTAAAAAGTTTCTCTCCATCATCCTCACCAACAATTCTACAACAAAAAATATTTCTCTTAAGCCTTGTGTATTTATTTTCCAGGTTAAAAATACTAAACTCTAAAATTAAACTATACTTGTATAGTCAAAGGAAAGGCTGCTTCGGCTTTTTTTTACTTAGGCTCATGTTAATAGCAAAATTACACACAATAGTAATAAAGCTTTTACTTCCCATATAAAAGAGAATTATGAATAAGAAAGTCAATGAATTCATAACATCTGACTTCAATGATCCAGGTTTACCACTAGAGAATTACCACATATTCATCTCAATTTTTCCTTTGATTCTGAAGCAAACATGCTCATTTTTCGCATTAAAAGCTAGAGCCTAAACTGCTAAAAAAATTCTAATATTTTCCTCCTTAAAAAATAGTCCCCCCGGGCTTCCCTGGTGGCGCAGTGGTTGAGAATCTGCCTGCCAATGCAGGGGACACGGGTTTGAGCCCTGGTCTGGGAAGATCCCACATGCCACGGAGCAGCTAAGCCCGTGAGCCACAATTACTGAGCCTGCACGTCTGGAGCCTGTGCTCCCAACAAGAGAGGCCGCGATAGTGAGAGGCCCGTGCACCGCGATGAAGAGTGGCCCCCGCTTGCCACAACTAGAGAAAGCCCTTGCACAGAAACGAAGACCCAGCACAGCCATAAATAAATAAATAATTAATTTTAAAAAAAAAATAGTCCCCCCCAAAAAAAACAAATAGTACAAAAAACATTGACGCTGAAGATAACATGACTAATGCCCACACCTGACTCCAAACCCTGGCCAGGAGTTTAAACTAAGATGGGACCCACAAACACCCTTGGATTTGCACCAGCTCAAACCCAACATATGCACTGAGTAATCAGGTGTAACACTGTTTAATTCCAGAAGACCGACCTCAAAATTTTATGGGAAAAATTAAGCCAACACTCTTTCTTAATTTCTTAGGAAATTAAGAATTGGACTCCTTGGAGGAAAAGGAAGCACAATTAAAATTGAAGAAATATCTCCTTGAAAATACCCCCTTTAAAAGTCATGAAAAGTGTTGCTTGCAGAATGCTACATAATTTTTGGTGCAGTCCATACCCTTTTCCATACTTTCAAACCTTTAGCTGAGGTAGATGAATAAAACCAACTCAGAGGCTATGAAACCATTACAAGCTTCTTCCTTACTTAAATAATTTAGATACACAATAGTAAAAAAAATTAAAACAAAGGGCATTTTATTCTGAGATAAGTTTTGAGCCACTTCACTTTATTAAAGCTACCAAGAAGTATACCAACAGGTACTAAAAAGGCCTTAAGATCAATGCAGATCTTTAAAGAAAGAGATCATTTGATTTTAAGTTCTAAACCAGTGTAGCTCAAACTTTATTTACAGAATCCCCAAGAAATCTAGTTCAAATTCAGATTCAGATTAAAATGACTGAAGAGGGCCTGGTGATGCTCTCTGGTGATGCCGTGACTGCTACGCTTTGAGCAGCAAGCCCCTAACTCTTAGAGAATTATTCCAGGTAGTTTACGTTTGAAAAATAATTTCCTCCCAGGCCCTAACATTTTCTGGGCCAGGCAAGAGACTACAACTGAAGGCCCACATTCCACATACCTGAATATCTAAATATCTAAGTTATCAGTCAACATCAGGGTCCAGCAACTTGCTCCCAGGGAAATGTAAGACTTGGAGCCTCAAAGAGCCGGCTCTGCCCTACGTGAGGGCTGGGTGGAAGCCGTTCTGGGCACAAGTCTCCTCGCGTTACCCGAACCAGTAATGAGGCCTGACCCATCAAGCTTCTCACCCTCACTTTTTCTGGCTCAGAATTACCAAGATATTTCTAGGCATTACCCAAAAGTATGTCACCTAGACAGCCAGAGGGAAGTGCAGTCAGATAGGAACTCATTTGCCCAAGTAATTTGGGGCGACCACTTTTTTTTTTTTAATTAATTTATCCATTTATTTTTATTTTTGGCTGTGTTGGGTCTTCATTTCTGTGCGAGGGCTTTCTCTCGTTGCGGCAAGCGGGGGCCACTCTTCATCGCGGTGCGCGGGCCTCTCTTGTTGCGGAGCACAGGCTCCAGACGCGCAGGCTCAGTAGTTTGTGGCTCACGGGCCCAGTCGCTCCGTGGCATGTGGGATCTTCCCAGACCAGGGCTCGAACCCGTGTCCCCTGCACCGGCAGGCAGATTCTCAACCACTGCGCCACCAGGGAAGCCCTGGGGCGACCACCTTTAAGCAGAGCAACTCCTCTGGCTTGGGTTTCAGGCCACTCAAGCTTCCCAGGTGAGGATACAATCGTCTCACTTCCCCCTTACACACACACACACACACACACGCGCGCGCGCGCGCGCCTCAACTCCCTGTCCTCCTGCCTGTCCCTCTCCAGTAATTCCCACTCACCCAATTTCCCAACTGTCAAAAACCTTTCTTGGGAGACCGAAAAAACACATCACTACAGGTGCATCGGCCTTTGTCAGGGCCCCAGGCAGTGAATCACTGCCTAAAGCCCCAGGAGCGGCTGCACTTCCAGTTTCCAGAGGAGAGTTTCTCCAGAACCACCAACACTACACCAGTGTCCTTCTCTTAAAACCAGACCCTTGGGGGTGGGAGCACGTTTAGAAGTTCACGACTTACCCTATTACTAAGTTAACATGCAAACTTGATGGCTGCTTTTACAGGCCCCAAGTACTCAGTGTGTAATCTACACTGGCAGTTTAGAAGAAAAAAAAAAAAGGATCTTTGCATAAATCTAGTTAATAATCCTTCCTCAAAGAGGTCAGAGCCGGGAGGCCTTTTAAACTGCCTCGGAAGAAACTTATTAGAATAGAACTGCGTGTCAGTACAATATTTAATTACAGAAAGAGAAAACCTGCAATCAATGTAAGCCTCCCCCACCAGCCCGGAAAGGGATTCCGGGAGCCCCAGCGAGCCAGCGCTGGGCCCCTGCCTACGCCTCCAGCGCTCCTCCCGCGAGGGGGACCGGGCCCGCCCGCGCCTCCGGAGCTCCTCCAGCGAGAGGGACCAGGCCTGCCCGGGGCCTCCTGGCCCCGCGGAGCCGCCGCCTCACCTCCGGTACTCCATGTACTCGTCCACGGCCGCCGCGCCGCCGGCGGGCAACGTCAGCCGCTCCATGGCGGGCGGGGAACCGGGAGGCGCCGGCTCTGGGGCCCCAGCCCGCCCTGCGCACGTGAGCAGAACCCTGAGGAGCCAAAACTGGTCCCGCCCCGGCCGGCCGCGCCCCCTCCCACCCGCCTCCCGATTGGCCCGCAGGAAGACCGCGGTGACCACGCAGGGCGCGCGCTTCCACCTGGCTGCCCACGAGAAACCTGGCCTCTAAGCTCAACGCCGCCGCGCTCGGGATGCTGTTTACCGCCCTCCGCAAACCTTGTCCCTCTCGTTTTCCCTGGTCTGGCAGGTGTCCTTGTAAAATAACGAGTGACGAGGGAGTGCAATGCCTTGCATGTAATGGATGCACAGAACATGGGTTATTTCTTTGTGCAGCGTTTTTCGCTGGTTGTGAGAAGGTTCTGGAACGTGTGAGGCCCACCTCCCCATAATCGCCAGCCGTGTTTTCAAATTTGGCGTTTAAAAAACTGTGATGTGAAATCAGTAGTCCTGAGTGTCTGCGTCCAGTTTGGTTGTCGCTAAAGCAACATGTTCTTCAAAGAAATTGAGTAGCGGTTTAAGCGGAAACAAAGAGAAACAATTTCGTTAAGATTTTTTTAAACCTTTGGAAATATTCTCCACAAAATCCTTTTCAAAGCTGAATTACAATGCGATTGGTGATTTGCACAGAATCTGGTTTAGTAACCTGGAAAAGAGGTAGGAAATCCATCATTATTGAGGGGTCAAACTCTGAGGCTCCCTAGAGGTCAGCTTGAGCGCCCTCTATAAATTATCTGGGAGGGAGAATCCACAAACAATAAGACAAATAATTCGTTGAACTCCAATACTTTATTTCAAAAATAGTTCCCTGGATAGTTCAGGTCCCAAAGGCAAAATATGATATAGACAGATTGCTTAGGTGCCCCCCTTCCTTATCACTGCCCTTTCTTCCCTTCTAGAGTCGGTCCTCCTACATAGGCAGTCAGGCAGGTCTCCTTCCCAACTTTGACACCCTTACTACTTTTTGTTAATTACTCTCTACCCAAAGTGTTACCTCCTAACTCAACCTTAGCCAATAAACTTTGAAGCCTCCCAGCCACATCTGCATTTTTATAGAGACGTTTTAAGGTTAAAAGGCTTTCAACAGTTGGGTCAAGGAGTGATCCTGAAATAGGGTTATTTTAGGGGAAGGAGCCCTGCTCAGTACTCTCTCCAATCACACCTATGGGCTGCTGCTGCCAGCTTTTATCTCTTTCTGAACACCTAGCCCTGCTTTTAGGCAACAGCTAAACTAACAAAGATTAAATAGCATAAAGTGCCAGGCTATGTGAGCTTATAGAAAGGTGGCAGGGGAATGGCTATGCAGGCAAGTACAAGTTAATGAATCTAGAGAAAAATAATTAAAATAGGCTTAGTGCAGTTGTGGACTCTTCCAGGAAGATTCTGGAGCAGAAAAATCTTCTGACCAAAAAAGTCAACAAAAATATTAGGAATGACAAATAAGAGTTTGGAACAAAATAGAAAATGTTATCCTAACCTTGGAGAAAACTGACAACTTTGCTAATTAGAATATTGTATATGTTTTTGACCTCTGCTTTAATTTTTTTAAGTATAATTGAACTATAATTTATTCCCAAAGGTATCTAAATTGATCTAGGAAATATGACGGACAGAAGGACATGAAAGAGGGACACTTGCCTTGGCAAGTATTAGACATTTTACATATTAAGTCCTCATAAAATGAGGTTGGAAATATCAGCATTTTGCAGTGATGTATAAGTTAGGAATGCTTTCTTCTGCAAATGACAGAATAATCTAACAGTGGCTTAATTAAACATTGGGTTTTTGTTGTTGTTACTGTAAAGAAGTGTTGGGGTAGGTGGTTGCTGGCATTGGTTCAGGGCATTATCCCCATAGTTTCAACAACCCCTGACATTATATCCAAATTCAAAGAAGAAAGAAAGGGGGCAACCAATATCAGCTATTCCTTTTATCAAGTACGAAAGAGTTTTCCTAGAAGCCCCTCTAAAAAATTTTCACTTATGTATCATTGACCAGAACCATGTCACATGGCCATCCCTGGTTGTACAAAGACTGGGAAAGCAAATACAGGACTAACGTTTCCCAGGGTCTATGATGGAGGTGGTCAAGAAGAGAGTTAGAAATGTGTGTTTGGTTAGTCTTCCCAGCTCACCCCTTGAACTGTTAATACCCATGCACACCCTTCTCCCCAATGTAGGCATTTTACATTAAATGTAGTCATCAGACCCCTAAGGAAGGCAACCCCAAAGTCTCAGCCAGCTATTGAAACTGGTTTGAAGTCTTCTCTGTCATTCAATTTTTTTTTTTTTTTCTTTTTGGCCGCGCTGCGCAGCATGCGAGAATTTAGTTCCCCGACCAGGGATTGAACCCGTGCCACCTGCAGTGGAAGTGCGGAGCCCTAACCACTGGACCGCCAGGGAAGTCCCACTGTCATTCACTCTTAACGGGTTTGGCAGTTGATAGCTAAAGGACAAGAAAGTCACTTCTCCCCCATCACAAAATACCTAATATTATAGTAATGAGGATAGAATAGGATAATTACAATACAAAGGTCTCAGAAAAGGAAAGAATGGGAAATACATAAAAGACAAGAATCCATGGCACATACCAAATACTGCTGGGCAGGTGGTAATGACTCCCACTTCCAACAGTGGAGAAAGTTTCTTGCAGGGCCAATGAGATTAGGCAGCCTCTGATTCTGTTATCTGGAAGAATCTCCCTTACCCATCCCCTCCCAGCTCCTGGTGTACCTCTTTTGAAGAAGTTCTTATTCCAAAGCCACGTATGGCAGCATCTCATGTGGGCTTTGGGGAAAATGTCTTTTTTGGGGGATAGGCACAACTTTCACAATCCACTCCCGGTTGGCGCAAATACAGAATCCAGGGGACAGTAAGTGTTGAAGAATCTCGAGTTTTCCAGGCAAGCTTAAGATTTTTGAGACAATTTTCCCCCAAAATTTAGCAGCCTTCAAGTGTTTTTCTTTCTTTTGATCAACTGTTTTGTATGAGTGTCCAGAGCCAAACACCTGTTTAGACAAAATCAATTTTTCTTATTTTTATTTAACTATATTATTCATACAAAAGCACATATATAACATATATGCACAGTTTAGTTTTTTAATAATAATAATAACACCCAAGTAGTCATCAATAAGCTTAAGAAATAGACCAATACCAGTCTTTTTTTTTACTAATGTTTCCTTTCTTTTTTACAGAAAATTTATCACTAAGTCGTATGTTTAATTTTGCACGTTTTTGAATTTCATAGGATTTGTTCTTCTGAAAATTGTTGTTGAAATCATCTTTATGTTTTTGAGATTCATAAACATTGATATCTGTATTAGATTATCCTTCATTTATGAACAGTAATTAAGCAATTATATAAAATTTACTCATCCATTCTACTGTAATGTACATTTGGGCCCTTTCCACTTTTTATAAACATTGCTATTATGAATGTCCAAAGTACATCTCTCCTGGTGCAAGTGTTTCTCTAGGGGACGCTTAAAACAATTTTATGATATGTAAATTATACCTCAATAAATCTGCAAATATAAATGTATATATATATATATGTATATATATACATATATATTGTCTTAAAAAGTATCTCTAGGACAATCGTTTTTGCCATTTTAGTGTACATTAAAATCACCTGGAGGGCTTGTTAAACTAGATTATTGGCCCCATCCTCAGAGCTTCTGATTTAGAAAGTCTGGGGTAGGACTGAGAATTTTTATTTCTAATGCTTGTTCTGCTGGTCTGGAGACTCTACGGTATCTATAGAGGTGTGGAATTGCTTAGTCATATGATATGTGAGTGCACCCCTTTCTAGATAATGTCAAATTGTTTTCCAAAGTGATTGTGCTCCAAGCAGCAGTATAAAAACATTCAGATTGCTCTATATCCTCACCAGCATTTGAAATTGTCATACTTTTTTTCATGCATACCAACATCATTGTATTAATTTGTATCTCCCCAATAATTAGCGACATTGAGCACTTCTTCATCTTTATTAAGCATTTCTATTTTCTCTTCTGTGAAATGCCTATTCACCAATTTCTCCCATTTTGATTGTTTCTTCCACTGATTTATAGGAGTTCTTTACACATTCTGTATAATAATCTTTTGTTGGTTGTACGTGCTAGAAATATCTTCTCCAGGTTCTAGCATAAATGAACGAAAATTATTTAATGTTGTCAAATTTATCCACCTTTTTGTTTATGGTTTGTGCTTTTTGTGTCCTCTTTCAGAAATCATTCTCTAACCAAAGGTCATAAATATAGTCTTCTACATTGTTTTCTAAAAGGTTGACATTTAGAGTGTTAATCCACCTAGAATTGACTTCCGTGTGTGGTGTAAAGTTAAGGACCTAGCAGGTATGTTTCTGCTAAATAATTTTTGCTTATTCTCATTCATGTACCATTGCTGCTTAAAAACAATTTTTGAGGATTCTTAAAGGCCTAGTTTGAAGTTGCTTTCTTCCAGAGATGTTTTGCATTTGCTTCTGCCAGGTGCTCAGAGGAACTGCTAGTCTGGAACCATTTTGTTTCTTATCTTCTTACAAAATTTTATAATCGAAATTTTAAAACCTGCAGAAGTAGAGAAAATAGTAAAATGGACCTGTCACCGAGCTCCAAAAATTATCAACATTTTGCCATTCTTATTGTCGGAGAGGTAACTGAAAAGAGATAACCACCAGTTGACCCTGGAGCTGGACCCAGGCAATTGAAGGCCCCCCGCCCCCTCCCCTTGTTAGCGCAAGTTCGTGCACCTGACACACAGTGAGGCCAAACAAATGGAAATGTCAGAGTTTGGAGCAGAGAAAGTTTTACTGCAGGGCCATGCGAGGAGACAGGTGGCTCATGCCCCTCCAAAACCTGAACTCCCTGAAGGGTTTCAGCAAAGCGTTTTTAAAGGCCAGGTGGTGGTGGGGGGCAGTCTGCAGAGTATGTGATCAGCTTGTGCACAATTCTCTGATTGGCTGATGGTGAGGTAACAGGGCAGTGTCACAGGGGTTAGCATTATCAATCTTTAGGTGTCAGTAGGTCTGGGGGCTACATGCTCATATGATCATCAAGTAGTTAACATCTTCCACTTGGTGGGGGGTTTCCACATTTGTAAAAACAACTCAGGAATGTGCATTAGATACTGTTATCTAGGTACTTCAGAGAGGAGCTAAAGCAGAGGATATGAGGGAAGGGCCCGTCCTGGGAAGCCCCGTAGGTTCCTGCTCAGTTACACCCTGTCCTTGGAATGTACAGTTCTACCCTCCTTTCCTGCAGTGGGAGCTGTTTCAAGGCTGCAGCCTTGAGAGAGTTGTTGAGACCATCTGGATAGTATATGTGACTGAACCTACTTAAGGCCTCTATGTAAACGTTAAGATTCTATAAGGCTGGTGCGGAGATCTACCTGTCTTCTGGCCACCCAAGACAAGCCTTGTAAGTAAGCTCCCTCACTTATTTACCTGCCACCTGCAATCTGGAGTGGTCTGCCTCATTCTTTAGTCTCTCCTTGCCCTCTGTGTATGGGGGCCAGTTTGTGAGTAAACAATTTACCTATGCTCCTCTTAATATATTTTTAAGTGTTTTAGAGCAAAATGCCAGATATCATATATTTTTACTCATAAATATTATACGCCGGCATGTATCTTTAACAAATGACCTTTTAAAAATCCACAATATCATTATGATACCTAATAAATTAAGCAATAATTCCTTGATATCATCTAATACCCAGTCCTTATTCAAATTTCCCTAATTTTTTTCTTATTAGAATCCAAGTAAGGTCTACGCTTTGCATTTGGTTTATATGTGCTTAATATATAACAAGTCTTTTGTAATCTTAAATAGTTCCCTGTTTCCCACTCTGACTTTTTGTGCCATCTATTTGTTGAAAAAAACTGGGTCATTTTTCTTGTAGAATATCTTTCTGGATTGGATTGTTTACCAAAAAATGTCATTTAATATATTCTTCTAGCCCCTATCTCCTATAAATTCATACATAAATCTGAAGACTTCACTGGGTATTAAATTCAGAAGTTCTTTTCAAAGGAGTACTTCACTGATGATGCTGTGTCCTGAATTCATGACTTTTGGGGACAGGCTTGCCTGCAAGTTCCCATAAGGCCCACATAAGATGGTGCTGTATACTTAGGAACCAGTTTCCCTCCTTTCCCCATCCCTCAACCCAGCTCAGTGCCAAGGCCATTTTCTCTGTAGTCCTCTGTGGATGAGGGGGAGATTTTGGATATACTTCATTCACCTTTACTCTGGGCCCTTTGGGGTCCCAGGTTAATGGGGAAAGGGTCTCCTATTAGACTTCTCCTCTTGGGCTTTGACCTCAGTCCCCCTCACTGAGCTAAGCCATCAAAACCAAAGTTCTGGGACTTCCCTGGTGGTCCAATGTTTGGAACTTCGCCTTCCAATGTGAGGGTGAGGGTTCGAGCCCTGGTTGGAGAGCTGGGATCCCACATGCCTTGCAGCCAAAAGGCCAAGGCATGAAGCAGAGGCAGTATTGTGGCAAATTCAATCAAGATTTTAGAGATGGTCGGCATCAAAAAAAAAAAAAAAGAAAGAAAGTGACTTCTCTGGTGGCGCAGTGGTTAAGAATCCGCCTGCCAATGCAGGGGACACGGGTTCGAGCCCTGGTCTGGGAAGATCCCACATGCTGCAGAGCAACTAAGCCCGTGTGCTACAATTACTGAGCAAGCCTATGCTCTAGAGCCCGTGAGCCACAACTACTAGGCCCACGTGCCACAACTAATGAAGCCTGCACGCCTAGAGCACATGCCCTGCAACAAGAGAAGCCACCGCAATGAGAAGCCCGTGCACCGCAACTAGAGAAAGCCTGTGCACGGCAACGAAGACCCAACGCAGCCAAAAATAAATAAAATAATAATAAAAAAAGAATTGAACTGTAGGGGAAATAAATTAACTATTAAAAAAAAATCTTTAAAAAAAACAAAAAGTGCAAGTTTGCCTGGAACAGCTAATGTTCTCAGGACTGTTTTAGTGTAGGAAACTGCTTGTTCTTCATGCACGGGCAAAACCCAGAAGGGCAAGTTAATGCCCTGGGAGCAAACTTTGACCAGTGGGGAATGTGAGCCGATAAATTTTTCCCTCTTTCTCCCCTACGATGTTTCAGAGGTGTGTTTCATATGACGCCTCAGAAGATCCCATGGGATTGAAAGATTTCCTGATCAGTAACCTGTCTTTACTCTTTTCTTTCTCTGTTTTACTTCCTTAATCTCTGGGTTCACACTCCAATGTAAAATATTCACTTTCAGGAGGACCCAGGCTAAGACAGTGTCCTAAATCTATTTTAATGTATACATTTATCCTTTTCTCCCCTTTAAATGTATTTATTGAAGACACTGGGCCCATTTGTCCTGTGTTTTTCCACATTCTGAGTTTCACTGATTACCTTCCTGTGGTTAGGCTTTATCTGTTCCTCCGTACTCTGTATTTCCCATGATCTAGAGCCTTGATCAGATTGAGGTTCAAATTTTTAGCAAGAATACCTCATAAGTGGTGGTGTATGCTTCCATGTGCAATGTACAGATGCGGTTTGGTTGTCTCTGTAACGTTAACGTTGATCACTGAGTTCAGTTCTTGCCAGCCTAACCCATAATAGTCCCCTTCCACTTTTCACCTAATCACTTCCTTCACTTTCTGCTTTATACATTTTGAATACTAAACTTGTTTTAGGCAAGTATTAGGCAATACGAGTTTAGAATTGTTATAATTGTTACAATTGGTGCATTAAGCTATATATCCATATGAAGTAAATCCATTTCTAGTGAGTTTTTTTTTTTTTTGGTTCAAAGTCTATTTTACTTGACATTAATAAAGCTACACCAACTTTATTTTGATTGTATATCTTTTTCCATCCTCTTATTTTCAACAACAAGAAGTAGCCAACACACATGAAAAACCTGAGATTTTCCAAACATTTCTCCTAAAACTATAGCCTTGTTCCTGTTACATTTTCTTGGTCCCCAAACACAGCAGATGATAATTTGACCAATTTTTCCACTGTTATCAGCAGCCTAGGAAAGTTGTAGGTCCTCACTGCCCACTATCCTAACCCCTCTACCCAACCAATTCTGTATTTTAAAGCCGCTTGCTTTTAGTACTCCATTGTGGTATTGGATTCTCTAGAGTTAGGAATGCATTTTACTAAAAATAATAGGAAACTCAACTGAAGTAGCTGAAACAAATTCAGCTGGTTCAGCAGCTAAATGATGTCATTGCTGACATCTCTGCAGTGTCTTTGGCCTTTCCTTCACCATCACACGATGGCTAATGCAGCATCAGCCCTCCTTCCTGCCATCTCTACTTATCCAACTCCCATCCTCAGGACTCAGCTCAAATTTCCCCTCCTCTGGAAAGGAGGTAACTCTATTTCCCAGCCCTGCAGTATTAGGACCTTTAAAAACATAGAGATAGCTAAGCATATGAAAAGTTTTCACTAATGTTTAGAATTTTCAGATTTCTAGGTCCTACTGCTTGTGCTGGCAATATTTCTGGAACACCCACCTTTTTCTTCCCTTGTCCACCATACAAACTCCTCCTCAACTCTAAAATTCAGGATGAACATTCAGTCTTCTATGATGTCTTCCTTGATTTTTTTAAACCATTTTCAAAATTGAAGTATTATTTACAATTTTTTGTTAGTTTCAGGTGTATAGCAAAGGGATTCAGTTATATATATATAACTTTTCCATTGTAGGTTATTACAAGATACTAAATACAGTTCTCTGTGTTATACAGTAGGTTCATGTTGTTTAACTATTTTATACAAAGTAGTGTGTATATGTTAATCCCAAACTCCTAATTTATTTCCTCCCACCCCTCCATCCCCTTTGGTAACCATAAGTTTGTTTCCTATGTCTGTGAGTCTATTTCTGTTTTGTAAATAAGTTCATTTATATCATTTTTCTTTAGCTTCCACATAAAAGTGATACCATATGATATTTCTCTTTCTCTGTCTGGCTTACTTCACTTAGTATGATAATCTCTAGGTCCATCCATGTTGCTGCAAATGGCATTATTTCATTCTTTTTTTATGGCTGAGTAATATTCCATTGTATATATGTACCATATCTTCTTTATCCATTCATCTGTTGATGGACATTTAGGTTGCTTCCATGTCTTGGCTATTGTAAATAGTGCTGCTATGAACGTTGGGGTGCATGTATCTTTTCAGATTAGAGTTTTCTTCTGACATATGCACAAGAATGGGATTGCTGGATCATATGGTAGTTCTATTTTCAGTTTTTTATGGAATCTCCGTACTGTTTTTCATAGTGGCTATACCAATTTACATTCCTACCGACAGTGTAGGAGAGTTCCCTTTTCTTCACACCCTCTCCAGCATTATTCTTTTGTAGACTTCTTGATGATGGCCATTCTGACTGGAGTGAGGTGATACCTTATTGTAGTTTTGATTTGCATTTCTCTAATAATTAGTGATGGTGAGCATTTCTTCATGTGCCTGTTGGCCATCTGTATGTCTTCTTTGGAGAAACGTCTACTTAGATCTTCTGCCCATTTTTTGATTGCTTATTTGTTTTTTGATATTGAGTTGTATGAGCTGTTTGTATGTTTTGGACATTAATCCCTTGTCGGTTGCATCATTTGCAAATATTTTCTCCCATTCTGTAGGTTGTCTTTTCATTTTGTTTATGGTTTCCTTTGCTGTGCAAAAGCTTTTAAGTTTAATTAGGTCCCGTTTGTTTTTTGTTTGTTTGTTTTTATTTTCATTACTCTAGGAGGTGGATCCAAAAAGATATTGCTGCAATTTATGTCAAAGAGTGTTGTTCTCCCTATGTTTTCCTTAGGAGTTTTAGAGTATTCAGTATTACATTTAGGTCTTTAATCCATTTTGAGTTCATTTCTGTATATGGTGTTAGAGAATATTCTAATTTTATTTTTTTACATGTAGCTGTCCAGTTTTCCCAGCACCACTTATTAAAGAGACTGTCTTTTCTCCATTGTATATTCTTACTTCCTTTTTCATAGAGTTATTGATCATAGGTGCGTGGGTTTATTTCTGGGCTTTGTATCCTGTTCCATTGATCTATATGTCTGTTTTTGTGCCAGTACCATACCATTTTGATTACTGTAATTTGTAGCATAGTCTGAAGTCAGAAAGCATGATTCCTCCAGCTCCATTCTTCTTTCTCCAGATGGTTTTGGCTATTTGGGGCTTTTTGTGTTTCCACACAAATTTTTAAATTATTCATTCTAGTTCTGTGAAAAATGCCATTGGCAATTTGATAGGGGTTGCATTGAATCTGTAGATTGCCTTGGGTAGTATAGTCATTTTAATGATATTGATTCTTCCAATCCAAGAACAAGGTATGTCTTTCCACTTGTTAGTGTCATCTTCAATTTCTTTCATCAGAGTCTTATAGTTTTTGGAGTACAGGTCTTTTGCCACCTTAGGTAGGTTTATTCCTAGGTATTTTATTCTTTTTGATGCGATGGTAAATGGGATTGTTTCCTTAACTTCTCTTTCTGATATTTCATTGTTGGCATATAGAAATGCAACAGATTTTGGTATATTAATTTTGTAATCAGCAACTTTACCTATGTGCTCTGGTAGTTTTCTGGTAGCGTCTTTAGGATTTTCTATGTATAGCATCATGTCATCTGCAAACAGTGACAGTTTTACTTCTTTTCCTATTTGGATTCCTTTTATTTCTTTTTCTTCTCTGATTGCTGTGGCTAGGACTTCCAAAACTATGTTGAATAAAAGTGGTGAGAGTGGGTATACTTGTCTTATTCCTGATCTTAGAGGAAATGCTTTCAGCTTTTCACCTTTGAGTATGGTGTTAGCTGTGGGTTTGTCATATATGGCCTTTATTTTGTTGAGGTAGATTCCTTCTATGCCTACTTTCTGAAGAGTTTTTATCATACATGGGTGTTGAATTTTGTCAAAAGCTTTTCCTGCATCGATTGAGATGATCATATGGTTTTTATTCTTCAATTTGTTAATGTGGTGTATCACATTGATTGATTTGCAGATACTGAAAAATCCTTGCATCCCTGGGATAAATCCCACTTGATCATGATGTATGACCCTTTTAATGTGTTGTTGGATTCTGTTGGCTAGTATTTTGTTCAGGATTTTTGCATCTATGTTCATCAGTGATATTGGCCTGTAACTTTCTTTTTTTGTGGTATCTTTGTCCGGTTTTGGTATCAGGGTGATGGTGGCCACATAGAGTGAGTTTGGAAGTGTTCCTTCCTCTGCAATTATTTTGGAAGAGTTTTAGAAGAATAGGTGTTAACTCTTTTCTAAGTGTGTGGTAGAATTCACCTGAGAAGCCATTTGGTCCTGGACTTTTATTTATTGGGAGTTTTTAAATTACTGACTCAATTTCAGTACTGGTAATTGGTTTATTCATATTTTCTATTTCTTCCTGGTTCAGTGTTGGGAGATTGTACCTTTCTAAAAATTTGTCCATTTCTTCTAGGTTGCCCATTTTATTGGCATATAGTTGCTTGTAGTAGTCTCATGATCATTTGTGTTTCTGTGGTGTCGGTTGTAACTTCTCCTTTTTCATTTCAGATTTTATTGATTTGGGCCCTCTCCCTCTTTTTCTTGATAAGTCTGGCTAAGGGTTTATCAATTTTGTTTACCTTTTCAAAGAACCAGCTTTTAGTTTCATTGATCTTTTCTTTTCTTTCTTTCTTTTTTTTTTTTTTTAGTCTTTATTTCATTTAATTCTGCTCTGACCTTTATGATTTCTTTCCTTCTACTAACTTTGGGTTTTGTTTGTCCTTCTTTCTCTAGTTGCTTTAGGCATAAAGTTAGGTTATTTACCTGAGATTTTTCTTGTTTCCTGAGGTAGTCTTATATTGCTATAAACTTCCCTCTTAGAACTGCTTTTGGTGCACACACAGATTTTGGATCATCGTGTTTTCATTTTCATTGTCTTTAGGTATTTTTTGATTTCCTCTTTGATTTGTATCTGTGGCCACAGTAGAGTCACAGACTGGTCTACCCATGAGTTATTGGATCCCACTGACCTCTGATCTTCTGAACCAGCTCCCTGGAGCAGGGTGCTTATAACCTCTTATAACAAGGAGGCAAGTGGAAAGCAGCCTTCCAGACAAGTCTCAATCAGTATCAACATATTGCAATGTTATTTGGGTTGTAAAATACCTTTACTTCTTTAAGTGTTTTATGGCCTGCATCTTGGAGGACTTCATACTGACAAGATTGTTGGGTACCTAACACTGCACTCTTTTCAAGCTGACATCTTATGGGTTTCTGATGGGTTATGGCAGCATCACCTGCAAGCCAAACCTGATACAAAATCAAATACAAAAATCAATTTCATTTCTTTACATTAATAATTAACTCTCAGAAAGAGAAATGGAGAAAACAATCCCACTTACTATTGCATCAAAAAGAATAAAATAACTAGGAATAAGTTTAACCAAGGAGGTAATAAACGTGTACACTGAAAACTATAAAACATTGATGGAAGAAATCAAAGAAGACGTGAGTAAATGGAAAGGTATCCTTTGTTCATGGATTGGAAGAATTAATATTGTTAAAATGTCCATACTACAGATTCAATGCAATCTGTATCAAAATTCCAAAGACATTTTTCACAGAAATAAACAAAAAAATCCTAAAACTTGTATGGGACCACAAAAAGCCCAAATAGACAAAGCAATATGGAGAAAGAAAAACAAGGCTGGAGGCATCATACTTCCTGATTTTAAACTATATTACAAAGCAATAGTAATCAAAACAGTATAGTATTGGCATAAAAACAGACACATCGATCAAAGGAACAGAATAGAGAGCCCAGAAATAAACCCATGCATATATGGTCAATTAATTTACAACAAAAGAGCCAAGAATATACAATAGAGAAAGGACAGTCTCTTCAGTAAATGGTGTTGGGAAAACTGGAAAGCCACATGCAAATGAATGATACTAGACCCCTATTTTATACCATATACAAAAATCAATTTAAAATGGCTTAAAGACTTAATGTAAGACCGGAAGCTCATAACACTTAAGCCTAAGACCTGAAACTAGGAAACATATGGGATAAGCTCCTTAATATTGGTCTTGGTGATGACTTTTTGGAATTGACACCAAAAGCAAAGGCAACAAAAGCAAAAATAAATAAGTGGGACACATTAAACTAAAAAGCTTCTGTACAGAAAAGGAACCCATCAAGAAAACGAAAAGTCAGCCTTCTGAATGGGAGAAAATATTTGCAAATCATGTATCTGATAAGGGATTAATATCCAAAATATATAAAGAACTCATACAATGCAATAGCAAAAAAAACAAAATAAAACAAAACACAAAAAATAACAAAAAAACCCCACAAAACAAACAAAAATAAAAACCCCCAAATAATCCAATTAAATATGGGCAGAGGAACTAAACAGACATTTTTGCAAAGAAGGCATACTCTTTTTGGCTCTGTGAATGAAACCTTAATAATGTATAGCAGAAACTGGACAGACTTATTCTTATATGAAAACAAATATTTCCTATATTACATCTTATTTATATTTGCATACTGAAGACGTAAAATGTCTAAATGGTTATTTTATAGTCCTTTCTAATAAAATGTACAAAAACAAACGGAAGTAGTGAGAATGCCTTTTGGGGGCCTTGATGGTGACATAAGAATGGGCTTGGACTTGATCTGTGAATCCAAAATCCAGAGGTGCAGGTAGCCTTATGAATCAGGGTTAGCCTCAGGGGGTCAAAAACTATGGCTTTAGTTTCTCCCCAAACCTGTAACTCCTAACTCTTGGTGTTAAGAGTGGCGGGGCTGGAGTGGGAGCTTCCCCCCAAACTGCTGCAGCCCCATGTTCATTGCAGCATATTCACACTATCCAAGATGTGGAAACAACTGAAATGTCCATCAACAAATGAATGGCTAAAGGAAAAGTGGTGTGTGTATATATATTGGGTTGGCCAAAAAGTTCGTTCAGTTAGGGACTACGTTGTTCAATAAAGTTCTTAATGAAAATGAAAAATGTGTCTTTTATTTTTACTTAAAACTGAACGAACTTTTTGGCCAAGCCCATATATATATATATATATATATATATATATATATATATATATATATATGTGTATGTATGTGTGGGTGTGTGTGTATATATGTATATCTACACACACACACACACACACACACAGTGGAATATTATTCAGCCATAAGAAAGAAGGAAATCCTGCTACTTGTGACAACATGGATGGACCTGAAGACGTTATAAGTAAAATAAGTCAGACAGAGAAAGACATACTGCATGATATCACTTATATGTGGAATAAAAAAAAAGTAAAACTTATAGAGAGTAGAAACGTGGGTACCAGAGGCTGGGAATGGGGGCAACAGAGGTTGGTAAAAGCATGCCAACTTTCAGCTATAAGACCAATAATATCTGAGATCTAATGTAAAAAATGGTGACTACAGTTGATAACACCGGTATTAAATAGAGATTTGCTAAGCATAGAACTTAAATGTTCTCGTCAAAAACAAAGAGAAATATGTGAGGTGAGAAATGTGTTAATGAACTAGCTGGTGGGAATAAAATGAAAGAAGAAAAACAGCAAAAATCCCACAAATATGTAGATATATATATGAAATAGGAAAGATGTTGCCAGAAATGCACTACCTTCCAAGAGATTCAAAGGAGATTCTGTCCCTATAGGATGGGATGCTTTGTTTTGAAATGCTACTGAGACAAGCTTATTCCCACTCCTCTGCCTCCATAACACACTGCTTGGGAAACTGTAGCTTAGTGCCAGAGGAATCTTCTCACTTACCTTGCCTCTCAGGAGGTCCATTCTGTCCCAGGGAGATGGAATGGTTTAAAGGCATGTATTTATTACATTTAAAAAATGTGCAAACCCTGTGAACCAAGCAATTTCTTGTTTTGGTATCTGCCTTAGAGAAATGCTCACAACACATGCGCAGGGAGGCATTGTTTATAACAGCAAAAGATTTAAATTTAAAAATTGTGCGGTATACTTAGAGAAGCACAACAGTTACAAAACCTGTAAAATTAATTCTCCGAACTGAGAGAACTGGGGTAAGAATTTGGGTCCATAATGCAGGGAATGAAGGTAAAGGGCTTTTTCAGGCCCTTGGGTTCTAGTTTTATTTTACTGTAACTATTATGGAATCTTCTGCATCAAGGTCTAAAGTGCACTATTGAAATTTCGTAGTCCTTATTCAGGCTTCAGTTGCATGTCATATATAGAATTCCTAAGGGTCTCATTAGTTGAAGATTTGGGGGAAATTTTTTGAAGCGACAATAAGCTCAGTGAGATGTGGTTACTGAAATATGATAGATTTTTCTCTTAGGCAAGAATTTAGGACAACAGAAAAAAGAGTCCCTCTCTACTGTTTGCTTGGGAAACCATGTCTAAGTCGTATTTAATGCTGGATAACACACTTGGGCTGGGACACTGACACACTGGAGAGTATTTTCAAATCACCATGATGGTGAGTGGACTTGAAACCATGTCAATAGAGGCAGGGAGTAAAAAAAAAATTCTTCCAGGGAAGGAGGAAAACATCTCTGTACTGTACAAAACGGTATTCACTCAGTATATCTGACAGCAGTTGCCTCATACCCGTGTCCTTCACTGTTGTGTTCCTTGCTCTTGTCAACCGCCATGCACATAGTAGGTACTCAAACAATGTTTGTTGAATGATTAACTTACCATGTACTCTTGAGGGTATGACTGCCTGGTAATAATTTAAATTAACTACTAAATCTGCAGGAAACATTATTACAGTTCTTTGGGGACGCAATGCTTGAATCCCGGCTCCCGCGTCGGCGCATTCGGACATGCTCGGTGCCGGGAGGCCTTGCCAGCGATGACCTTTCTTTCTTTCGACCTTTTTCTCCCTCCCGTCTCCAGTCTGTAGATGACCCTGTGGTCACGAGGTCGCGACAGTCCGCGCCGTCTTGGAGACGAGCGGGAAGTGGAGAGAGAACTACATTTCCCAGCTGACTCTCGTGCGTGCGCCCCTGCCCGCGCGCGGGGGAGAGTTCACCCGGCGCTCGCTCCCCGCCGAGTTCTCGTCGCCTGCCGGAGCCTCTGCCAGGGGATGAGGTGGGTGGCGCTAGAAACCGCTTAGCTACAGCCAACCGCCCAATGCAGCACTCGCTCGCTCCCCCCGCCTGCGGAAGCGCCCGCGGAGCACAATGCAGCACTGAGGCAGCGCCGCGGTGGAGGCTGCAGCGCCGCGGTCGCCGCAGCACCGGCCGGGGCTGGGAGGGGGCGGCCCAGGCGAGCCGGGGCCGCGGGGCGCGGGATCCGGACGCGGCTGCCCGGGCATGAGGAGCTGAGCGTCTCGGGCGAGGAGGGCTGACGGCTGCACCATGCAGGCGGCGGCGGCTGTATCCGTGCCCTTCTTACTGCTCTGCGCCCTGGGGACCTGTCCCCCGGCGGGCTGCGGCCGGGCAGGTAAGTTCGCCGCCCTCTGTGGCTCCGGGACGTACCATTTTCCGGGCATCTTTGCAGCCCTCAAGCGCATTTGTAAAGAGGCATCCCCATTTCCCGAGTGCGCAGGGAGATTTTTTTGTTTTTTTAGAAGGGTGGAGAGAAGTGAAGCAAAAATACAGTGTGGATGCATTAGAAGCTTTAGGTCAAATGCCTGTTTTTCTTCTGAAGTAGAAGAGGAATGCGGAGGATGGGAGAGGGGTGCTCTGCTTCTGGGCCCCGATCCTGGATGCTCTCAGATTAGCTGGTCCAAGGCTCTGCGTCTTGTGTCTCTGCATTCTTACCAGATGGGGTCCAGGAGGGAGGGGGAGGTGGGATCTTCATAAGGGAGACGTTGGACCGCAGGATGGACGAGTGTGGGTCAGGGTCATTATTTTCGCCTTTTCTCCCCAATTCCTCCTTCCCCCTTTCCTGCCTGGAGGAGACGCCTCGTTGACGGAGCTGGAGAGGAGGAAGGAAAACCGCTTCCTGGAGCGCCAGAGCATCGTGCCACTCCGGCTCATCTACAGCTCGGGCGAAGACGAAACTGGGCACGACGCGCTCGATACGCGGGTGCGGGGCGACCCCGGCGGCGGGCAGGTGAGAGGCGTGGTGCTGGGGGTGGTCCTCCGCGCGGCCCGGCCCATCCCGACCCCGCGTTTGCTCTCCGTTGCCCTGGAGATGCAGTGTCTTGGGTGAAACCAGTGCAATTCTAATGCGAGTCATGCGTGGCGCTCCCTGTGCAAAAAAGAAGAGAAAGGGGCGACAAACCCCAAAAGAGCCACAGGCCGGGGGCTTTGCTGGAGAGGAGTTTGTGCGGGTTGCCTCCGGCAGTTGTGCGGCAACCTGAGCGAAGGGGCGGAGACCCTCTCACCTCTGCCAGGCAAAAGCCATGCGTAGGCAAGAAGGGATATAATATTTGAGCAGGATTTGCATCATCATTATTGTTGTGGTGGTTGTTTTAATTTTCAAAGAGAAGACTTTATGTGATTTAAGCCAAGATTGGTACTGTAGGAAAATTGGAAAAACAAGCCTAGACATCCCTAACTAAACTCAAACCTTAAGATTAAGCTGAACTGCAAGGTTCTCAACTCACTCAATTTGTGGACATCAGAGATGTACCCATTCACCTCCACCTTCCAGAAAAGGTGTCCGGCTCCCCCCTTTCTTCATTGGTAGCAGTCCTCTTGGTGTAATTAGGGCCCTGTTGCTTATTGGGCATTTATAAAGTATGTTTTTAAATAAAAATTGAACTACCGTTTACCCATATTTAGGTCAATATCACACATCCACAGATATACTTGAAAATTATTTTGAATTTACTGGTTAATTTAAGTAAATATTTTGGGGCTATGTAAGCATTTTTTGTATTTACATGTATCAACCTGGCAACCAGTTCACCCACCTGTAAGTACATATTAAGGCAGAACTTGTTCATGTAGTTGAAAATTTTACACACTTCACTGAAGCAAAGGCAGGCTGAACATTTTCACATGTATAAATATATTCTTAATATTTTAAGATGTATCTTGATGATGTGATACTCAGTAATTTATCTGTAAGTGTAAAATAAGTAAAAATAGAAAAATACTACTTAAATCTGTATTTGTAGCCAAGTACTTAGTTCTGTTAACATTTTAACATGATAGAAATTAATTTAAAGGGCTATAGTTAATATCCATTAGTTACATTTTTAGAGTAGAAAATCTAATATGCCAAGCATTAATGAAGAATCCCATCATTTGAATTGTTTGGTAAATACCTATTTTATTTATTTTTTATTTGAATTTTATTTATTTATTTGAATTAATGTTTGGTAAATACCTTTTCCATTTTGACTTTTTTCCATAGTAAAACTGAAGAAGCATAGGACACTGTCTTATTTTTCAATACATTAGAATTATTTCTATAGAGGAATATTCTCACGCTCAGTTACAACTTTTTTTTTTTTTTAAGTTTTTAAAGCCATGTTTATTGAAGTTGAATTTACATTCAGTAAAACTCACTCCAAAATGTGACCAAGGCAATCAGCACCATAATCAAAGTGTAGAGCAGTTCCTCAACACCCACCCCACCCCCGACCAAACCCTATGCAGCAAACTCCTCCCTGCTCCTTAGGAATCCACTGATCCGTTGTCTGTCAAAGGGGTCAAATTTAATCATCAAAATAATCTATTATAGGAAAAACTGTAAACACAAAAAAACAAGTTTTTAAAAGGATACTTTGAAACATACAATGTTTAGAATAGTCAAAAGTATGGGATTTAGAACTAACCTTTGTAAATTCAAGCAGCTGACAGTTTTCTTAAGATAGCTGTATTGATAGAATAGCTAGTCTAGTTACTATGTTGAGCTTCAGGCTGGGGCTGGTTGGCAGAAAAATGATTTTAAATAGTTTAAATGGAATTGAATTCTACAGAAATTCTCTATGGGGCAGATATATGTTCTTGCAGATATTTGGCACCTTTTCATAAGTCCTCCGCTGCTACCACCATGAAAGGGACAGTAAGCAAAAACCTCTACTCTGTATATATCACTCGTCACATGTTCAAATACACCTTATCTCCTCGAAAAGCTTTCAAGCACCAGCCCTGTTTGCCAGCATCTTGAACTGGACTGAGCCGAGTCGTGCGCCGAGGCCGAAAAAACCAGTTACAACTTTTGATTATAAAAAATTTCAAACACACACACAAAAGTAGACAGACTATTATAATGAACTCCCAGCTTCAATCATTAACAACTCATAGCCAATCTCGTTTTATCTACATCCTATCTATTTTTTCTCCCTTTCTGTATTATTTTGAAGCAAATCATATCATTTCATTTATAAAATTTCACTATGCACCTCTAAAAGATGCAGATTTTTTAGAAAATGTAACCATGATATTATCATAGCTGATATGTATTAAATATACAAATGTGTTAAATATATGTAAATATATAAAATAGATATATAAACATTATATATATATTTAAGTTTGTTTGATCCAGGGCCCAGATAATGTCTATAAACTGCAATTAGTTTTTTTTTTTTTTAAAAGTCTCTTTAATGCATGGTTTCCCCCTCCATTTCCTTGCTTTTTTCCATGCAATTTATTCATTGAAGACGTGGGGTCTTTTATCCAGTAGAGTCTTTCACAATCTGAATTTTTACTGATATAGACAGTGCTTTAAAACAAGTCACAAAAAGTTTCTCAGAGAGGAAGAAAGTAGAGATGCAGAAAATGCTGCAGGATTGCACCTCTAAACTCCGGAGTCTCTGCCTCATGCTGGCGATGTCTTTAGGTACCCTCTGCCCTTCTCTGTGTTGGTAAAGACCACCACTCTTGGACAACAGGCAGTCCTCCTTTTTCTCCCCATTTCTGAAATACCACTTCTGTAGATTTTTTTGGTTCATAGGCCTCTCTACTTGGGGCAGAAGATACTTGGGGCCTGTGCAGCTTCTACTTCCTATAAGAATAAACCTCACTATTGAGAAGAATGACTCTGGCTTTTGGTGAGGTGTGAATGAGTCGGTAGGATTTAGGTTAAACAGCGTGAGTAGATTATTCATTCAAGTCAGAAATGAGAGTGAAGATCCTGTCTTATCATCAAAGTAATTATGACAAGCAATTATGTCAGTGCTGGCACATGGTGAGGTATACATAGTGCATCTGGTTGGATGCCTGGATCACCTGGGAGCTGTAGCAGTTTACCATGCTCCTCAACTACAGTTAGTGATCACTGACTAGTAGGACTGAATCTGGCAGTTAGAGTTGTAAAGACTTAGTTGTCATAAGCCAACACTTCCTACAGTTAGGAAAGTAAGGAGTGGTCCTGCAATTTGTCATTTCTTGTTTCATTGAGAGCTGTCACTGAACCCCAAAACATAAGTTAATTCTGTATGGACCTTGTTATTTCTTTGGTGATTAAAATAGATGTAATTTATACTCATAAATATGTTTAGCAACTTCCTTTCTACTTCAGAAATAAAATTAGGATGCTTTTCTATCAGCTCACAAAGGTATATATTGATTTGTTTATTTGTTTATTAAAAAGGCATTTATATACTTGAGCTCATACTGTGTACCAATTTTTTTGCAAGACCCTGGGGATTTAGAGATAAAAGACCCAGTTCTAGCCTTTAAGGAATTTACAGACAAGTAGGAAGGTGGATGAATGGATAGGCAGTTACACTCTGTACTTGTGTGTGATTTTCTGGAGGTGATCACAGAGAGCTGTGGAAGAGAGAAGACAGTGCTTAACCCAGGTGAGTAGTCAGGGCTCTCAGAGAGAGGTGTTATCTGAGCTGTGTTTTGAGGGTGAGTAGGAAGTGGCCAAATTAAAGGGAAGGGGTGGGCATATCAAACAGAAGGGGCAGGAGGTACGTGGGCATGTGACATCAAGACACATTTTAAACTGCAAATAGTTAGGATTTAACGGACAGATGAAACAAAACAGGAAACCAGAAAATAGATGCTGCAGCACCTTCATGACTTGCTGAGGAATTTGGACTTGTCCTGAAAGCGATTCAAGGATTTCAGTAAGGAGAGTTACTGACCAGATTCATGTTGTCGTGGAATAACCCTAATTGTTAGAAATGAATAATCTTTTTTTTTTGCTGCATTGGGTCTTCGTTGTTGCGTGTGTGCTTTCTCTAGTTGCAGCAAGCGGGGGCTACTCTTCGTTGCGATGCGTGGGTTTCTCATTGCGATGGCTTCTCATTGCGGAACACAGGCCATAGGCGCGTGGGCTTCAGTAGTTGTGGCTCACGGGCTCTAGAGCACAGGCTCAGTAGTTGTGGTGCAAGTGCTTAGTTGCTCCGTGGCATGTGGGATCTTCCCAGACCAGGGATCGAACCCATGTCCCCTGAATTGGCAGGCAGATTCTTAACCACTGCGCCGCTAGGGAAGTCCCAGAAATGAATTATCTTAATTTCAAAAGCTGAGTGAAAGTGGTTGTTCACTTTAATTCATTGTTAAATGCCAATTCACATACTCATTAAGCTTGCAAGAACTTAGTTACTAAGTATACTTAGCTGCTTAGTATAAATGAGTTAATATTTATAAAGCATTTAGAACAGTGCTGCATATTCTGTAAGCACTATATGAGTTTTTGTTAAATAACATTAACTCCCTCAGGCTGATTGAGTACTGTTTAGAAATTTTATGACATTTGCCTTAATGCAAAATGGTGCCCTAATTACCTGAATTTAACACATTCCCAGAAGTTACAAATTACTCGAATTTACATAAGTGGAATCTTAACAGTTGTAGAGATGGAAGAAATGTTATAAGTCATCTAACCTAATTCAAGAATCACTTCTCACCTGGTAAGATAGAGCCATTAACCTAGAGTAAGGAAACCAGCAATGTTTTACTTAATGTTTCAGAAAGCTCACAAGAACTGTGATGGTATAAAACACCTTAATTTTACTTTTAATGTGTCCTTACTTCAGTTTTCATCACTAAATGGAACTGCACAGTTATATTTTTGGAAAAAATTTTAATATTTTAGTTCTGTGGAAATACTGGCAGTTTGATTGGTGTGAAATAATCATTCTGTTTGTATGAGTCCATATTGTAAAAGATTTCTTTACTATCTGGCCAGTTACTTGAACACATACTTTATTTTTATCCTGAATCAGATGATCAGCCCATACTGAAAGCTTACTGTGCCATGAAGTTCTAGAAATGGTAGTCAAAGAAATTATATTTGATTGTGGGTAACCTTGCTGTCCTAAAGATTGTCTGCCTAGTCTGAAGTAATTTCAGTCCTGTAAAATAGCACTCAGAACTAGAATATTCAAAGTATTCAGTCTTCCTTTCCTCTGACTTGAAATTTTTTGTGCTGAAAAAATTGTATGTTGCAGATAATAGGATAAAATATATTTTTAACTGGACACCCATATGGGCAAGATATCACCTACTGAGTCCTACTGTTGGTTTGATACTGATGATCACATAATTTCTGTTTTTCAGAGTAAGCACCTTAATGGTTTCTCCTTTTTTGCTAGCCAAGCGTGATAGTTTTACTGTAGCATCAGAGGTTATTTGGTGGTTTATTTTGTTGTGTGGTCACCCCATACATTTTCAATAATTTGTTTCACAGCCAGTAATTGCTTTTCTCTACGAGTAGCAGAATTTCTTTTTGTCAAAAGTCTTTATTGCCAGTGAATAGAGAGGCTACTTATTTTTCTTTCTATCTCATTCCCTGGAAAGTGTTGTAAGCTTCTCAAGTAGTCAAGTGCCAAGAACATAGATCTACCATTTATTATAGTTTTGATAATCAGTAACGAATGGGGAAAATGCAAGATGGTCGCAGGATGGCAAGCAGTAGCTGTGCTCCATTCGTTTTTAAAAAAATTAATTAATTAATTAATTTTTGGCTGCATTGGGTCTTTGTTGCTGTGCGCGGGCTTTCTCTAGTTGCGGCGAGGGGGGGCTGCTCTTTGTTGCGGTGCGCGGGCTTCTCATTGCGGTGGCTTTTCTTGTTGCGGAGCACGGGCTCTAGGCGGGGGGCTTCACTAGTTGTGGCACGCGGGCTCAGTAGTTGTGGTTCACGGGCTCTAGAGCGCAGGCTCAGTAGTTGTGGCGCATGGGCTTAGTTGCTCTGCAGCATGTGGGATCTTCCTGGACCAGGGCTTGAACCCATGTCCCCTGCTTTGGCAGGCAGATTCTTAACCACTGTGCCACCAGGGAAGTGCCTGTGCTCTGTTCTTATGAATATAATTATCCATATGCCTAAGCATGGATGAGCTGTACTTAAAATTGGGTTGTTTCACTTGGGAGCACTGAGTCAGCTTAACCATAAGTTGTCTGCAGTACTGCTTCCCTGGCGGAAAAGGACTCCTAGGAATTACAGCTTTAGAAGTATTTTGCAAGGATAGCACAAACATCTTTTTTTTTCCTTAATGTGCATTTGTTAAACCTAAGTAGCTCAATACTGGTAAAGTTTGCCACCAATCAAAACTTTGTTCCACTGCCATAAATAGGAAGGAGACATTTCTCAGCACATTTTTATTCTCCTGTCAACCTTCTCTTACAGTTAAATAGTTAAAAGAAAATAAAATTTAGAATTGTAGGAGTTTTCCTTACATCTTGCTTTTAGTCTATGAGATCCCAATTTGTATATATTTCTTTTGGGCATCTTTGAAATTCTGCCCAGTGGTTTTACTGTGCACACTGTGCACAGAAGAACCTTGTCTTTCATCGCTTCTTTACAGCTACACGTGGAAAACTATGAATGACTCTAAAAGCTTATGGGATGATACAAATTGTCCTTAAGTTTTATTTCTTTTCTCTTATTTCAAAGAATGCCAAGTGTTCTATCATTTTTAATGATTAAAGCCCCTTCTAAAAGTACATGGAGGGAGGTCTGCTTTCTTGTCATATAGGGTTAGTAGTACTCTATAACTCCAGTGGGGCCCATATATTGCCACATTTATCATTGAGGATTATGGATAAGCCCCAAAGGGAAAAAGGATGTTATTAAAAAGAGTGGGGGAGGGCACAAGAAGAGGAAGAGACCTTGAGGAGGATGGCAAGAAGGAGGAAGGAAAGAGAAACCAGGAAAAGAGAAATACTTATAATAATGTTGTCATGTTATAGTATACACTAAAATATTTAATAATATTTAATAAATATTTAATAAATGGTAACTCATGTGGTTACTTTTTATGTGCTGAACAGTTTTCTGAGTACTTTTGATCTGTACAAACACATTGCATCCTCACAAGAATCATGTGACAGGTAATATTTAGTTGCAAAATCACAAAGCTGGTAGGTAGCGGAGAGGGTATTTGAACCCAGACACTTCAGCTCCACTGCACTGCCTATGTGCTGAAGCACTAGGCTAACCTGGCCTTAGCACAGGAGGTCACCAACATTTCCTTAGATATCTTTCAATGGCACTGGGGTAAAAGATGTCTTACATCTGTCCCATTGGAACTATATATTTCTTGCAGCACTTGAAAATATTTTTAAAAGTTATATAGTAGTGAAGAAACTTGCGGAACACAGTAGGAATGCTTCATTTCTACTACCTTGAGAATGAGAATGGAATATATAAAGATATTTAACATTTAAAAGGTTAGAAACACCTCTCAAAGGATGTGTGTTTTGTTTCGGAACTGCATGTGAACATTGATTGTTATAATCTTTCTTCGTAAATCAAAGATTTCAGGATCCAGTTGTCAGTACCAAAATTATACATGCTCTTCTTCTGCTTTAAGTTTCATAAAGCAGAAACATGAAATGCTAAAAAGGAATCTGTGTTTGTGTATCCTTCTCCAAATGAAAAGATACAAAATATCTTTTGTGTCTTCATAGAACAAGTAGCTCTAGAGTCCCAGATGTCAAAGCATTCAGGTCAAAGACATATGTAATAATAATAACCAAAATGATAGCTTCTGTGAACATCTAGCTGGATGTGTTTACTTTGGTAATAAAAGCATTAGAAAGCAAATATTGAGGGAAAGAGTTGAAAATAAGAATTAATATTTACTGAATATTTACCACGTGTCAGACACTGTGCTGAGCGATTTACATGTGTTATCTCTCATTATGAGGTAGATATTATTATACCCATTTTATAGATGAGGAAACTGAGGCTTAAGGACGCTAATTAACCAGCCCAAGGTCATACAACTGACAAGTAGTAGAATTGGGTTAAGAATTCTCAGAGAAAATGTTAGAGATCCACATAAAATAAGCCTCTTGTAATCTTTCTTACTTATTTCACATGTGGTTACTGTGTCATCTATGTATTGGAACAAACCTAACATTTCTTTAAAACTCTTGGCCCTGCCCTGGTCTCCTCCCTCGCTAGCTTCATTCAGGGGTGAATTGATGTCCTGTTTCACACTTGTTATATGTCTTCATTTCTAGAAATGGGTATAATTTCTACCTCTACCTCAGATATTCTTTTAACCACATGGAAATAATCTGAATCTTCTTCTAAATGGCAGCAGAGAACATCTGCACTCTGAATACTTGTTGGAGTTTAATCTGCCAGAAATTCACTTAACAGAAAGTATTTATGGAGAATTATCATCTATTCCTCCATAGAGCATTCTGGGGTGGGAGTATTTTAAAAAGTCTCTCCAGGGGATTCCAGTTTGTATCCAGGGTCTAGGAGCTCTTTGTATTCTCAAGGTTTAAGATATTTTTTCTTAAATCTCCTTGGATTCCAGTTAGTCACAAGGGAGTTTGGTATCTGAATTTGGTATCCGTTTCCTCAGTCACTTCCCTGACCTCTTCAATCACCTTCCAGGCTTTTTCTAAAGGATATTTTGAAGGACATTGTAAGAAATGTTCCTGAGAAACCAGTTACATTATTCATGGAAGTCTTGGAGAACGTTACACATGGTGTCTCCGCATGACCAAGAGGAGAGATTTATCTTGTAACTGTGTTTCCTTCCTTGACATGAATGCCAAAAGTTTCAAGGCGAATTGTGTCCTCCTCCAAAGCGGAAGTCCCAGCATAAGTTTTGGTAGCAGCTTCATTCCTGTCTCATTGTCCTCTTCCTTCCCATCATCCCCATTTCAATGCAAAATCATCCGAAATCTCTCTCGACTAGTGATAATTTATCAATCTGGGAAGTCATATCTGTGCACATTTTCAAGTGCATGTTAGACTAAAATAAATATTAGGCTTAAAAAAAGTGATCTCAAGAGGTTTCCTCTGTCCACTTTTCTAAAGTATTCCCATTCCACTCCCCTCCTTGTCACCATTAGTCTTTTTTTCTTCCTAGCACTTGACATTCTTTTTAATGATTGACTTGTTTATTGTCTTTCTTTCACTATGCCATCCCTGGATGGTAAACTACATGAGAATAGTGATCTTGTCTGTTCCGTCACCACACATCTCCACTGCCTAGAGCAGTGACTGGCACAGAGTCGGTGCTTAATAAATATTCATTGAATTAAAGAGTTTTCCGTCTCCCCTGGGTTCCTCATCTACTTAAAAATTTTATTTTATCTTGTAATTGTCCACATAAAACAAGCTGAAATCTTTTTTGGAATAAGGTTGGGCTCCATATGAATAAATGCATGAATAATTTTAGTCTTTTCAAATATTGAATTTACATCCCCTTTGATAATTGCAATTATTTGACACAGAAATGGAGTTCAATATGCTGTATTTTAAAAAATATGAAAACATCATATAGAAAAACTGATTTTAAACTTCTAGGTGTCCTTTACTTTTTGATTTTACCTTCTGAGTTGCTTTTAAGACAGAAATCTGTTTTCCCCAGAGCAGAGTATTATATATAACTTGATTTTGAAGATAAAATTTAAAATGTTGTACCATGATTCAGAAATATCAGCAGTTCTAAAGCTAGACAGAGAAAGAGTAAGGAGCTTAATCCTTCCCTCCCCCTGCCCCATCGTGTCTCACAATCTATTTGTTGTTTGTATTGAAACGATGTTTCAGAATCATATTCATCTGTAAGTGTAAATCAACATTTTTATTCTCCTTTTTAAAAATTAATTTTGTATGAGGGGACTTTAGCACTTAGCAATAGTTGCCCTTTTGCTGCATTTTTTTTTTTTTTTGTCCCAAGTGAAGAACATTAGATGACTCTTTGAAGATGGGAAATCGATGATACTTCCCTGAAGCTAGACCTCAAGAGCTCACATTTTGCAAGTCGTTTTAAAATTTTCTGCCCAAGGCAGTAGAACTGGTTGACAGTTTTCTTTGACCTCTTATTCTGTTTGGCACTGAATCATGCCTCTAGTTGGTCAATTTCTATTCTTATGTAATTTTTTTTTTTTTTTTTTCAGTTTGCCTTTTAAGCAGGCTTCTTTGGGAGAAATTGCCTTCATTTCCTCCTCTAGTGAGGTGAGGACTTTGGAGTCAGGCTGGTACACACCAGTTGCTGCTCCTGGTCAGAGCTCAAGCTTTGCTCTCAGTGGTTTCTCTTTCTTTGGGTTAGATAGCAAGATGCTGCAGAGAGAGCTGCCACTTCATAGACCTGGTGTCCATGAATTCCCTGGTGGATTTTTAATGCCTTTGGACTGTCCTGTCAGGAGTCTGGCCTGGAACCTAGCTGTGGATCCATAGCAGTCAAGGTTATGCAGGGTAGTATTAACCTAGGGTAGGCTGGAGTCGGAGCAGTTTGCAGGAGAGTAATCTTGGGTCATCAGAACATGGGGGCAGGAGCAGGCTGTGGGTAAAAGGGTAGTGGAAGGCGAGGCTCAGGGAAATAAAAAAAAAAAAATCAGTTCTAGAGAGAAGATACTGGGTCCACTGTGCCAGCTCAGTCCAGTAGCCTCCTGGCTCAACTAGAGAGGGTGACCTGAAAAAGTCTGAGACACTTTCTGAGTTTTTGATCTCAGCCCGTTGAGGTTTCAGTGGTTGGCTCCACTCTTGACTGAGGTCTCTTGTTTTTAAAGAGAACCATGTGTTTTTTAGCCAGACTTGCTCTAATGGCCCTTGGGATTGTTTCCATGCCCTCATGAGCTTTAAGTGTTTGGTTCAGAGAGAGGGACCACTTTCTCCTCCTCCTCCTCTTCCTCCTCTTCTTCTCCTCCTTCCTATTCTTCTTCTTCTTTATTCCTTATTTTCCCTCCTTCCTTCCTCCTCCAAGATCATATCCTTCACTGGTCTTGTCTAAGGCTCTGCAGGCTAGTGGGAGGGGGCTTTCAGGGGCCCACTCTTTTCCCCATTAACGTAGTTCAGACTGCAGACTGTGCCTGTCCTGGATCAGGAGATGCCGCTTACATAAAGATTGATGTCCTAACTCGTGTGACAGCTGATGCTCTGAAAACTCACACTTAGTTTGTGCAAAATGAGCAACAAGCTCATTTTACATGGCATGTGGTACGTATTAAAAAAAAAGTATGTTAATAATGGAAGAGTCCTTGTAAGTGGGAGTTTGGAAAATTTGTTCTTATTGAGATGGATAATTTTGGTGTCAGTCTCCATTTGCTATAAATAGTGGGTTATTTTCAAGATTAGTTTGGTATCACCTGCAGTTTAGCAATAGTTAGGAGTACTTTGATGTGCTTTTCAAGAAAACTTTAGGAAAGTGTTTAAGAAGAAGAATGGGAAAAATTTTTTTACAGATACATTAACAAATTTACCATTGTGTTAAGTAATCAAGCCATCATTTCTTAGAAAGAGTTTTATTGACTATGATAGAAACTTAAACATCTTTGAAGATAATGGAAGTTTTGATGCAGGACAGGAAAATCGTTCTTACGTTTTACAAAAGTATACAGCTTGTTTAGCTATGAACAGCACATAGCTTTTTTTCAAACTGATTTCCTCATAAAAGTACCTGAAAGCTTGGACAGATATTGATTGATAAGGAGGTGGGCAAAATTCAAGTTGTGTTCATTGCTATCACCAAAGGTGAAGCCATTTCTGACTGGATGAGTGACTAGAGACGAGGCTATTTCAAACCATGCCGTGTAGCAACTTTCGTTGGTCCTCAGCATCCTTCAGGGTAAAAAGAGGTGCTGAGATACTATGAATTTTTCATTTAATTTAATTTCTGAGGTAAGTTTAGCATGATGTCCTTATAGTTCTTAATGATCTTGCATGGACAATGTTCTCTCATACTTAATGAAGGGAAGGTATTATTCATTCATAACTTAACCAATTTAATATGAAATCTACTTGAGGTCATTGACTAATGAGTTTTTTAGGACTTTTTTTAAAGTGTTCTGATTATGAAATCATGAAGTTTGCAGTTGTCCCAGGGTGACGGGGTAAGAATTATTTCAATTTAATTTAGGGAAAAACATGGTGTGAGGGCATAAATAAAAAAATATCCATTTTTATTTCTTCCCAGCGTTGAGCTCAGAGCCTTGTACATAGCAAGTGCTCAAAAAGCAAATGAGAACTGGATGACATCATTGGTGCCATGACTTAGAGAGCCCTGTTCCATTCTTATGCCTCTAGACCCCTGTTGTTACATCAGGTTTTCCCTGGTAGATTATTTTTTTTCTTTTCTCTCATCTCTTTCTTTCCTCATTTCTCAGTTCAGGCTCTGTCACGTTCCTGTTGCCTCTTTCCATTTATCATTTTCCTGTGAACATAGCCTTGCTCTGTTCACTTTCCCTATGACCCTTGGTTTATTTTGTATTTTTTCCCCTACTCTCTTTCTGTCAAATGCCTCTTTTTCTCTTAGCAACTAAAGTAAAAACAAGTCTCTGAAAGGTTATTTATATTCAGTGTTGGGAACCATCCCTGTTGCCTGTTGCTGGACTGACTTTTTTTGGGATTTGCAAAATGTGTTATAGTTCAACAAGCTTCCCAGTCTACTACTTACCTTTAAACCTGTTTTTTATGTGGTTTTTCTTTTTCATTTGTTGTTTCTTTTGTTCCCCTTAAACTGTCCCTCATTCATTCCCTTCTTTGGGTGTGGATTGCAGTGAGTTTCACTTCTGCTCTTTGCTGTTGGAATAGTCGCCTTCCGAAAATCATTCTCCTTGTTCTCACTGCTCATAATCCCCTGGACTTAAACTCTTGAGTTATGTGTCTGGTCCATCCTCCACAACTGCCGAGCTTGTCACTTCTCAGAGTCTTCCAGAGGGGTCCATCGCTCCATTGCTGCAGGATTCAGACTCAGCACTGAGCAATGACGAGGCACTTTTACAGGTATACTAATAGTTCAACGTGCCTCACAGGCTTGGCATAAAATTACTCCTGCTTGTGTGTGAGTGTTGGTGCAGGGGTATTGGTGCCCTGATCATTTGGGTGGGTTAACAGAAGGTGTCCCCATGAGATGGACTCTAATGTTGGGCTGGAACTTTGTCATTTGTTTTCACCATTATTTGTTCACTGCTTAACACTCTGCCTGATGGATAAGTGGTACTCAGCCAATATTTATGGTCTGCCTTTGTTTCAACTTTCAATCTCAAAGATGCAGAAAAAGTGTTCTGTGACCATTTATGTTCTTCTGATGTATTTCCAACCATCACAGTATTTCTTTCCTCCGGATTGTTAAAATCTTTTGTTGGGATGGGTTTGAGAGGAGCACGGGCCTCCTTCCACATTTATACCTTATCCCTGACCTCTTTCTTCCCCTTCCCTCCGCGTACATTCTTTATTTTTTATTATTTAAAAAAAAGTTTTTTTTTCTCTCTGCGTACATTCTTGCCGGCCCGACAGAGCCACCCTGTCTATATAGGAAGCCCAGGTTCTGTGAGGATCCCATCACGGTGAGCACCTGAACTGCAGTAGCTGTCCCTCTTGCTTCACGTGTGAGGCAGGGCCATGAGGATAGGAGAGACAAGACTGGAGAAAGCAGTGGGAACTTGCACAATGATTGGCAGACTGATATTCTACCATATAAAGCCGCCTTGCTATCTCCCGGCTGCTTTAATCACTGTGACAAAATCATTCATGTCAGTTTCTAGCCCTGTCTCTCCCAACACAAATAAATCCAAACTATTTAACCTTTGTGTGTGACTTTATTCATCAGACTTTGCCATTTGCTGCCTGGAGCTGAATCTTCTTTAAGACAATGATGTCTGTCTTCTGGGAAAGTGACATATAGTATTTCTGATAGTTCTGAACTCGTATGACATATTTAGCTAAGGAGTCTTTCTGATATTTGTTCGTGGAGTTTTGATTTTTTTTTGAACCAAGGACAGCATCCTCTTTTTTTTTCTCCCTGTAACTAAGCCTCCAGTACTTTCTTGTCTAATATTTTGTTTTATTTTTATTTTTTTCTCAATCTTTACCTCCCTATTGTGGACTAACAAGTTAATATAAAAAATTTACTTTCTGGAACTTCCCTGGCCATCCAGTGGTTAAGACTCCGCACTTCCACTGCAGGGGACATGGGTTCAATCCCTGGTTGGGGAACCAAGATCCCGCATGCCACACAAAGTGGCAGAAAACAAACAAACAAACAAACAAAACTCCAGGGGATTATGCTGAGTAAAAAATATTTACTTTCTTTATTTCTTAGGTGGTAGATACTACTCTTATAGAACTATTACTCTATGAAACCTCCAGGCTCTAAAAGATCTGCACATTTGATTTAAATCAGAAAACACGCCACTTGAGAATAGCCACTTTGGTAAAAGTAGAGACCCTAGAGAGGGATGGCACTCTGAGCTGTTTTCAAGCATTAATATTTTCGTGTGAATGAAGGATTGATCTGAAAGTAGGTTTATGATCAGAAAAGAAAGTAAGGGCTTGTGTCGGGGAGGGGATCCCACGTCAAAATGTTAAGATTAAGTAACTGGCCCACAAAAATGAACTCTTTAACATGACTTCAGCTGATTTAGTATAATCAGCTGACTTTTCATGACTTCAGCTGATTTAGTATAATCTCAGGAACAAAATAATTCATATTTTCATTATATATAGTTATAAGGCCATTATTGAAATATAATTTGCATACCATAGAATTCACCCATTTAACAATAGTGTACAATTCAAAGTTTATTAGTGTATTCAAGCAATTGTGCAAGCATCACCATAGTCAGTTTTAAACATTTTCCTCACCTCAAAAAGAAATCCCATACACATTCCCCAGACTCTCTCCCACCCTGCCTATCTGCACCCCCAGCCCTGGGCAACCACTAATCTACTTTCCGTCTTTATAGCTTTGCCTATTCTAGACATTTCATAAAATGGAATCATAAACTATCTGGTCTTTTGTGACTGGCTTCTGTTACTTAGCATAATGATTTCAAGGTTTATCCATGTTGTAGCATGCGTTTTTACCTCATTCCTTTTTTAAAAAAATTTATTTATTTTATTTATTTATTTTTGTCTGTGTTGGGTCTTCGTTGCTGTGCGCAGGCTTTCTCTAGTTGCAGCGAGCGGGGGCTACTCTTCGTTGTGGTGTGTGGGCTTCTCATTGTAGTGGCTTCTCTTTGTTGCGGAGCACAGGCTCTAGGCGTGTGGGCTTCAGTAGTTGTGGCATGCGGTCTCAGTAGTTGTGGCTCGCAGGCTCTAGAATGCCGGCTCAGTAGTTGAGGCGCAGGGGCTTAGTTGCTCCGCGGCATGTGGGATCTTCCTGGACCAGGGCTCGAACCTGTGTCCCCTGCATTGGCAGGCAGATTCTTAACCACTGCACCACCAGGGAAGTCCCCTCATTCCTTTTTATTGATGAATAACATCCATTATTTATCCGTTCACTTTGATGGAGATTTGGGTTGTTTCCACTTTGGGGAAATCATGCATAATACTGCTATGAACATTTGTGTTAAAGTTTTCGTATGAACAAGTGAAAACACACACATACACCAAAGATCAAAACAAGTGTGTTGTAAAACAATACTTATCCTTGAAGCATGAAGTGTATGCTTTTCATTCTACTCTGTTCTTTGTCATTTTCTAAAAAATCCTGGCATGGTTCACTAAAGTGATTTCAGAACGTTCTAATGGTTCATGATCTGATCCACAGTTTAAAAAACTGTCCTACAGGATTCCTGACAGGGGAGCCTAGCAGTACCTGTAAGGCAGCTATGGCTAAGTTTTTAAAGATTGAGTCATGTGCCTCCTGGCAGCTTCTAGCTGTTAATTTTTGTTTCTTGTAGTTTTCTTGGCAACAGTATTAAAGACATCTCTGTGGTTGTGTTACTCACCCCTGAGCTGTTATGTGTGGCATCCGTGAAATCAAGCACATGAAGGTGCATATGAAAATTTCTTCAAGACAACTTTTGTTACATTTTTAATTTTAAAAAGCTTATGTTTTGAAATGGTTTAAATATACCAAAAAGTAGATAGAATAATGTGACAGACTTTGATTTTCAGTCTCTTATCTTGATACAGGTAAAGTAATTGAATTCATTCCTTTTTATTGCTGTCTGGCTTTCCATTTTATAAACCTACCCTCATCTATGTATTTATTTTCCTATTAATGGCATTTATAGATTGACCCTGATTTTTTGATGTTATAAGCAGTGTATGCCATTAATGCATACATGTGCGTGTGTTTCTGTGGGGCATATATTTAGAAGTGAAATTGTTGATTCTTAGGGTTTGTCCCTTCTCAACTTCTCCACATACTGACAAATCACACAACGATATACCAATTTATACTCCACCCATGGTGCATGAGAATTTCTGTGTATCCCCATCTTTATCATCATTTGGAATCATAAGACTTTAAAATTTCTAACAATATTATGGGTGTGAAGTAGTGTCTGATTACTTTGCTTTCCATTTCCCTGATGGTAGAGCACCTTTGGTAATCTGTATTTCTTCCTTTGAATGGCCTAGTTATATACTTTCCCCATTTTTCAAGTGTCTTTTTCTTATTGATTTACAGGCATTTTAAGTATGTTATGGATTCTTTCCTATTATTGTTTATCTCTGTTGCAAATACTTTAAAAATTGTGGCTTATCTATTCATTCTCGCGGTATCTTTTGTTGTAACAGATTAAAAAAAATTTTCTTGGTGTTATACATATCGATTCTTTTCTTCATGATTGTGTTTATGTATTACTATACTACTGCCGAATCTACTATAGTTTTTTTAGTATAAGTCTTCATTTTTAGTAAAACGACTCCCTGATATATAGTTTTCTTCTAAGAAAGTATTGTAGGATAGTGATTAAGAGTTTGAGAACCTGGAATTAGAGTGCATGGATTCAAAGCCCACCTTTGCCACTAACTGCACTTAATTTCTCTAATCCTGAGTTTTTACACCAATAAAATAGGAATAAGAATAGCGCCCAGCTCATATGTTGTGAGGATTAAGGAGATAAAATGCATAAAGTTTGTAGCTGAGCATTTGGCATATGGTAAGGGCTCCGTACATGTTAGCTTTTTTTTTTGTTGCTGTTTTTCTAGCTCCCATAATGATTATATCTTGGTATAAAACTGTTTGCCCAGTTTCTTGTGTACACAGATCACTGGATTTCTTCGATTGTTTTCACAAGAGCAGTGATTTGCATCAAATGTTCCAGGAGGGTAGAACAATTTGGACCCTCGTGCTAATTCTGGGTCCCAGCTTTGGTCTCACTGCATTTTCTCCAGGAATTTAACAAACCAAGTTAATCTTGTCCTCCCACTCCCCCAACCCCCAGTATAATATTGGTTCAAACATCAGGTGGGATTTGTTTTTTTTTTTAAATTAAATGAGTAACAATGCAGCTCCATTACTTTGGGATGGGAAGCATCTCTGCCTTAGCTGAGCCCTCAATAGTCTGTATCCTCATAGGGCTGCTCCCAGCTGGGAAGTGAGGAAAGGAAGGGAGGGCACAACATGAAGAGATTAACGGGCAGTGAGATAAAGGTTGGGCTCATAGTTCCCAAACTAGGCTGAGTGTTGGAAGCTATATTTTTAACTTTAGGAGAGGATAGGATGCTCCATTTAATAGCTTGTTTTATTTTATTTTTAAAAAACATGTTTTAAAAACATGTTCAAAAGACAAAAATCTAAGAACTTCAAAAGACAAAAATCTAAGGGAACAGACAGTTGAGGAAGAAAGGGCTCCCAGAATTTTATAAAAGGTAGCAGTTATTATAACAAAGACCATTCCTCTTCTGCATTTGAATTATGTTTATGACCACAATCTTAATTTTTAATATAGTTTTTTTTTAAAGGTAAGCAGTCCATTTCTAATTATTTTTCTTTTTTTAAAATTTATTTTATTTATTTATTTATTTATTTTTGGCTGTGTTTGGTCTTCGTCTCTGTGCGAGGGCTTTCTCTAGTTGCGGCAAGCGGGGGCCACTCTTCATCGCGGTGCGCGGGCCTCTCACTATCCCGGCCTCTCTTGTTGCGGAGCACAGGCTCCAGACGCGCAGGCTCAGTAGTTGTGGCTCACGGGCCTAGTCGCTCTGCGGCATGTGGGATCTTCCCAGACCAGGGCTCGAACCCGTGTCCCCTGCATTGGCAGGTGGATTCTCAACCACTGCGCCACCAGGGAAGCCCCAGTATAGTTTTTTAATAACAGCTTTCTTGAAATATAATTCATGTACCATAAAATTCACCCTTTTAAAGCATACAATCAGTGGTTTTTAATATAGCTTTTAATGAAACTTTTAGTCATCCACAGTTCTCAGTTTTCCCTTTCTCTTTTGGCTCTCTACTTTTTGTCATTCTGTTGTTTTTGGTCCCATTGTAAACCAGTCGTGATCATCAGTTCCTTTGCTCAGCTTCTTGCTAAGCCGACGCAGCCCAGCATTAGATGCGGCCTTCAGCTCCATGGAAGAACTTCCATTTTCTTGTAGTGGATTCCCATATTTAATAAATATTTTAACACTTAATCAATCAACCATGTGTTCCTGAATTTCCAACAGTTTTCAACAAACAGTCTTTCCAAAATCTGTTATTCCAAAGTTAATTGTTTGTGTTATTTCTCTTTCTCAAGAAATAATTGGGTTAGAAGAAGCCCATATGCTTTTCTTTTAGCATCATATGCTCACTGCAGAAAGTGTTCAGCAAGAGCAGCTCCATGTGCAGATATTATTGTTGCTGGTGGTAGTAGTGGTGTGTGTGTGTGTGTGTGTGTGTGTGTGTGTATCTGTCTGGAGAGTCTTCGTGGAATAGCCCATCTCCATAGGGCCATCGAGTCTGTTTTAGTTCTCACATTTCGCTCAATGAGAGAAAAAGCTACACTTGTCTCTGCACCTTCTGGCCCTTGTGCAGTTGGGTATTTTAGTTATGTTTGAGCTATTAATCATGCCTTTTTATAGCTCCTGTTCTCTGCAGTGTGTTTTCACTAGAACTAGAGATTCTTGATTTCACTTTTCCTTTTTCTATCTTTGAATAATGAGGGAACTGAGAAGACTGCAAATATTTAATAGACTTAGATTCCTGTTCCTTTTATGATAAAGTTTAAACTTGCCAGATTTGCAATTAAAATTTTTCCATTGGTTCTTTTATTTTTCAGATTAAGGCTCAATAACTGTTTTGGGCAATATTAACATTGTGTGTGTGTGTGTGTGTGTGTGTGTGTGTGTGTGAGAGAGAGAGAGAGAGGGAGAGAGAGAGAGGGAGATGGAATTAATTCCTGTGATTTGATTTTTGAACTGGCGTTTAAAAAATTTACTCCCCAAATATTTATTGAGGATCTACTACAGGCAGGCACTATCTGACTTCTTACGATACATCAATGAATTAAAAAAAAAAAAACCCAAATTTGTTTCTTCATGGGACTTATGTTCTAGTAGATAGACAAAAACATAATAAAGGATAAATTATTTAGTATATTAGAAGGTGGCAAGTACCATGGAAAAGAAAAGAAAAAAATATAGCATGGTAATGGACATTGGGAGTGCCAGGGTTGTAGGGGACATAGGTTGTAATTTTTAATAGGGTGATCCAATAGGCCTCACGGAGAAGGTGGCATTGGGAAAAGCTTGAAGGGAGTGGGAAGTGAGCCAGGCTCTTCTGTGGAAGAGCATTTCTGGAGGAGAGAACAGTTGGTACAATGACTCCAAGGCTAGAGCATGTCTGTCAAGTTTGAGTAACAAGACTACTGCTCCAAAGAAGGTGGGTGACGGAGGATCTCAATAAAAACTGTATTGGGGGCTTTCCCAGTGAAGCTATTTGAAAGTATCCATATCTCTGGCGGTATTTTCAGTTTCATTATATGTTCTCAAAGGATTGTATTATCTCACCAAAGAAGACCACACAAATTTTCACTTGAGTGGCTGAATGTAATTCATCTACCACCCCCAACGTAATGCACTTGGATTCTTCTTTGCAAGACGGTATTACTTTGGTGCACTTAAATGTACTTCTCTTTTATGTTTATACATGCATGGATCACTCTTTCAGCAGGATTTTTTTTTAAAATAAATTTATTTATTGATTTATTTCTATTTTTGGCTGCGTTGGGTCTTCGTTGCTGCATGTGGGCTTCTCTCTAGTTGTGGCGAGCGGGGGTTACTCTTCATTGTGCTGTGCGGGCTTCTCGTTGCGGTGGCGCCTCTTGTTGCAGAGCACGGGCTAGGCACGCGGGTCTCAGTAGTTGTGCCTCGATGGCTCTAGAGTGCAGGCTCAGTAGTTGTGGCTTACAGGCTTAGTTGCTCCGTGGCATGTGGGATCTTCCTGGACCAGGGCTCGAACCCGTGTCCCCTGCATTGGCAGGTGGATTCTCAACCACTGCGCCACCAGGGAAGCCCGGCAGGATATTTTATGCTGTGTAGTTGGTAGATATTTTCAGTGCTAGCCTGCCATAAAGCTTACAAAGTAGCACATAGTTTCTACTGTGCCTAACAGATGAGAGGCATACTTTCAAGTCATCTTTGAACCTATCCTGTTTCACAAATGGAGGAAATAGGTCTAAATTGCATTAAGAGAGTTCTGTTAGCTATTGAAGGGGGAAAAGAAGGTGATTCAGCATTGGGACAAACTACAATTATAGGTTGAGGAACTGTCTCAAAAACATACAAAATAGGCTCAGCAATCATTTTTTCAAGATGGTTTTGAGTAGATGTTTTCTCATAGGTGGGAAGTGAATCACATAACTCATTGAGGTTCCGTAAAGCTCAAAGTTCCATCCTTCTCCCTCTGAACTATAGATAATACATATTTCAAGTCATGTAGCCAAATGGCTACAAACTCACCAACAAATGTTGATTGAATAAAATGAGCACAGGGACACAGGTAAGAAATTTTTAAGGAATAGAATGCATATGCTGGTAAAGGTCTTACCCTCTATAACAGTGATAGTGCTTATAAACTACTGGAGAACTAACAAAGAAACCAATAAAATAATTGGTTTAACTAACTAGATGAAAGCAACCTTTGTTAGGGTTATATTCCTGAGAACTAGCAATACTTTCCATTTTGGGCTAATTTACAGTTTGCAAAATAACGTTTGTCCGTCTTACTGTCAGATAAGAGTTGTCAGATTTGTTTTAAATTTGTAAGTGAGCATGTGCTTTGTGCCAAACGAGGTACTGAGTAGTGCTGGGAATACAGAGGCACTTGGTCCAGAGTTGAGAATGGAGGGTGGTGTAGCTGTGAGGCATGGACCTCAAGGAGAGAGGAATAGAGGAACTGTCATCTGGAAGTGACAAGGGGGAAGCAAGAATAATTCTGACTTCTGGATGTAACACAATTCTCGTCACGCACCCTCAGACTTTGGCCGCTCATGCAGTGTAATAATAAATAACACTGAGGGAACTAGACTGTTCTATATACTTTACAGGTATTCAGTCTTCTCAGCAATCCTCAGAAGTTGATACTGTTGTTCCCATTTACTAAATGGAGAAACTGAGGCACAGGGAGCTTAAATGACTTGCCCGAGATTGTTCAGTTTGGGAAGGGGTGGAGGTAGAATTTGAAACAGGAAGGTTGGCTCTGGCATCTGGAGTCTTAGCCACTACCCTCTGCCACTTTTCATAAGTAACTGCTCACAGTTCTAAAAGAGAGGGAAAACTCTTTAGGACAAAAGAGTTTAGTACTACTGGATTATGTTACTGCCTGTACAAGAGTAACATGTTTTACCAGACCATACAAATCTGTGGGCAGGGGTTGTATCTTTCATAGCGTCCATGGAGTCCTGAGCACAGGTAGGGGTTCAGGACGTGATGGTGGTGAGGGAGGGGATGGGACCTGCAGGGAAGGCCAGAGAAGGACAAAAAGGATGGCTTGGTGGCAGTTTGCTGAGGATGCTGATCTAGGGAACATTTTGGTCAGGAGGCTTTGCCAGGAGGCAGCTTCCCAGAAGCCCAGTGGGGGTAGTTCAGAGTGACGGCATACACACTTCTCAGAAGTCAAGACATTCTCCCAGGGTATCATTTAATAAATTAATTGAAAAGTGAACTCTCTGTTACTTCAAAGTATTCATTTGCTTCAGAGCAACAAGAAGTAAAAAGAAACAAACAAAAACTATTATAAAACGAACAGAAAGAAAGGCTGTGCCCAGAAGTTTTCCTTTATAAAAGAGAATCAGGATACGTTGTAGGAATCCTTTCTTTAACCCAGCGTGTCAGAGGCACAGAGGCCTCGTTAAACTGCAGTAATTTGCCCCCAATAGAGGCAACAACTATAGAGTTTGGTTTATTCAGCTTTATGTCAAAACACATCAACAGCATAGAAGCCTGAGTCATGTATGGAACATTGAAAACAGTTCAGTGCCCCTGCATGCTTGCTCTTTTGTTAAGGCAGAGAGTTTAAACAGAGGGAAGTATGAATGGCTCTAATCAAGCTATTGGCTCCCAAGCTCCACTGACGCGCCTTCACAAGGTCGTGGCTCCTTGTGATCCTATCTGTGAATCTTTTCTGTTTTTTGGATCTTTTTTTTTGGTGGTGTTGTTTTGGCCACACCACACGGGTTGTGAGATCTTAGTTCCCCGATCAGAGATTGAACCCAGGCCCCCAGCAGTGAAAGTGTCAAGTCCTAACCACTGGACACCAGGGAATTCCCTACCCTTTCTGTTTCTAACACAGAGGAGGTCAAGTTCCATCAACGTTTGACATGATATTGTTTCTATCAAGAGCTGAGTTCATGCCAGTGAAGAAAAGAGTGGTCAGACCTGGATTTTCTTTCTTTTTATTCAGACACAATGTCATAACAATAGTTAGAAATCTCCGAAGTTTTGTCTTGGTTTTTTCTTGTAATGAAGACGTATTTCAGGCCTAAGGGGTAGTCTACATTTGATACTGACTTTACATCACTAGACACTGTTACCTTGTCCTAGGTCTAGAGACCCTCCAGTGAGGATTTATATCCTGTCTACATTTTAGAGCAGCAGTTATTCCTTCTATTAGATCTTTTTAGAGTTGCACTCACCAGCACTACAGAGTTTACTTGTTTTAAGTAGTAATTATTTTCTAGGTTACAGCTGACTACAAGCTATTCCTGCCGTGATGTATACACAGGTATGCACACACATGCACGTGCAAGCATTATTGGATGTACAATGGATAATGTGACTTGGTTTGGTGAGGTTTTCTATCTCTCTCAATAACAGTATCTCTTAGAATTCCTGCTTTAAGAGATTATTTACAATCAATGTATTTTTAAAAGGCATTTCACTTTTCTAGGGAAAGTGTTTAGTGCTAAGGATTAAGTAACACGATTGATCTACTTATTGCAAGGGGCAGTAGTCACTAGTGCCAATAAATAATGGAAGTGCAAGGAAAAGTAATGTCTAGAGTTTTTTCATTACTCTTGTCCAACAGAGTAATTTCATTATTTTGCTACCCCTTAGATATTTCCTAGTAACATGTTTGAAAATTTTTACTCTTTAATTTCTTTAGATTCAGATGCTTTTGAAGTCCATATCCCAGAAGAACTATAGATCTGATACATGTAATGCCGCACATTTAACAAAAATTTTCTCACTGGGTATTTGTTTTCTAATAAACATGCATCATGAATGGATTCTTTCAATTTCCCTATAATTTAAGGGCAAGGAGTTATCCTTCAAAGCAGCTTGGAGACACCAGCTGGTAGTATGTGGAAGCCCATCAGTTTAAGAATTGGGGGGCAGATTCATGTCATACTGAATCTCTGTAGCAGAATCTTGCTATGTGCTAACCTATGCACGCATTGAAAGATTCCATGTTTCTGAGACATGGTTTCCTTAGGGATGGCTGGTAATCTGCATGCTTGCCCTTAATTGGTCAAGTTCCCTCTCTCTCTCTCTCTCTCTCTCTCTCACACACACACACACATATCCATTCCTTCCTTCATTTCATAATTGTGGTAATTGAGATAACTGGTGTGTTCTTCCAACCAATCTTCATTCTAGCTACTTGGGAAATCCCCCAAAATAAATAGATATTTTTGCAAGGTTTGTGTCTCATTTTGTGTCCCAGTAGAGAAAGCCTTTGGTGGGTGACTGTCAAGTTACAGATAAAAAAAACATCTTTTGAATTTTCTTGATATTAGAGACTTACTGCCTTTTTCTTCTTTTTCTTTTAAGCAGGAGCTTTGCTCTTGCAATATTTTACTAAGATTATTTCTCGACTGTGTTCTTGGAAAACTCTTGGACAGTTGAGATAGTAAAGAAAGAATCTGCTCCTTCTAAAGTTTAGTATGCATGTGTATATATGTATATGTATGAGCAGAAAGTCCTCTATAATTATGTAGTTTTAGTCTTTTTTTTTTTTTTTTTTTAAAGGTAGATGCTGGAGTATCTATTTATTTATTATTTATTTATGGCTGTGTTGGGTCTTCGTTTCTGTGCGAGGGCTTTCTCTAGTTGTGGCAAGCGGGGGCCACTCTTCATCGCGGTGCGCAGGCCTCTCACTATCGCAGCCTCTCTTGTTGCGGAGCACAGGCTCCAGACGCGCAGGCTCAGAAATTGTGGCTCACGGGCCTAGTTGCTCCGCGGCACGTGGGATCTTCCCAGACCAGGGCCCGAACCCGTGTCCCCTGCATTGGCAGGCAGATTCTCAACCACTGCACCACCAGGGAAGCCCCGTAGTTTTAGTCTTTAGTTCTAGGAGAGAAAAAACTTTCTTACCCTATGTAAATTTGTTTCTTAAAGAAAATACTGTGGGATTCTTACATGTCAGCTATTTATCATGGCATTTTGGTCAGTGATAGCTCTGATTTTTCTTTCCTCAAACACTGGGAGCTGGCCCTTTCATGGAAGTGAGCCTTAACTCTCAGATGCCCCTAATATCTATATAAGGAAGGTGAAATTAAGCAAGCAAGCAAACAAAAATCCATTGCCTTAACAACTGGATGAAGTGAATGTTGATGTGAAGAACTCACCATTCTTAATTTTCTTCTTTAGACTTGGCCTATTTCTGATGTTGCCTCCAGGAAAGACTGTGACCCAGCTGGCAGAGATGACACTTATTTCCAGGCCTGCTTTTATTTTTATTTTTTTAAACAAATTTTATTTATTTATTTTATATCTTTTGGCCGCGCCGTGCGGCATGTGGGATCTTATTCCCTGACAAGGGATCGAACCCACACCCCCTGCTTTGGAAGTGCGGAGTCTTAACGACTGCACCACCAGGGAAGTTCCAGGCCTGCTTTTAATATTTATTTATTTATTTATTTTTGCTGTGTTGGGTCTTCATTCCTGTACGAGGGCTTTCTCTAGTTGTGGCAAGTGGGGGCCACTCTTCATCGCGGTGCGCGGGCCTCTCACTATCGCGGCCTCTCTTGTTGCGGAGCACAGGCTCCAGACGCGCAGGCTCAGTAGTTGTGGCTGACGGGCCTAGTTGCTCCGCGGCATGTGGGATCTTCCCAGACCAGGGCTCGAACCCGTGTCCTCTGCATTAGCAGGCAGATTCTCAACCACTGCTCCACCAGGGAAGCCCCAGGCCTGCTTTTAAAATCATCCGATTTAGAGCTGAACTGACTAGTTATTCATTTGATAATACAGTAGCTTAACTGCCTTTCCCCTCCTCTGTTCTTTTTACCTGTGTTTTATTTAACTCTCAGTAGTTACATTATTCTTTGCAACAAGCTTTTATATACTCTTTCACCATAAACAAGAATGTAAGGTGTTATTCTCACAGCATTCTATAATTCATACTATTTTCAGTTCACATTTGGGGAAAAACAAGGTGAAGCATAGAAAGTTTTAGTAACTCCAAAAATCAAATGTCAAGTCAGCAGTGAGGCCAGGAAGACCTGTAATTTTTCTCCCAAGCCTTTCTTGCATTAAGGTAGAGTGTATGTTTCCCAGGGCTGGTTCATCTGAGGGATTTTGTCTGCTGATTTTGTTGCATCCAAACGTTGGAGTTCCTTGCGCTCAGATTAAATTACAGCTCAATATGACTACATATGGTATTATTCTCAGGATGCTAAAGATCGTAAAGTTCTGCTCTGACTTTCAGGCTTCTGAGAGAAAGCGTTTTCTTGTTCAGGCCCGAAATGAAGGCCTAGTAATGGGCAGTGAATAGCCAAGATGATGGAGAGACTGATTTATCAGAAGATAGCAGAGCATAAGTAGGTAATGAGGCTGCCTGACTTCCTGAATGGAGAGGAGAAAATCAGAGCTGATGCCAGTGTCGGCACAGCCCCTCCACCTCCAGCTTGTTGGAGCAGGGGCCACTGGAGAGAGGGGTCCTCGGCCGCCAGGAATCACAGAGTCGAGGGCTTTCAGTGACGTCAGAACTGGAAACTCAGCAAGGCAAATTCACAGAATGCCTCTCAAGAACTCACCTAAGAAAAGCCTTTTTTTTTTTTTTTTTTGTGGTGCATGTGGCTTCACCTAGGGCTCCTGGCTGCTGAGATCTATATGACATAATCTCTGTCCTTGGGTAATACATCCCCAAACAGGCGCATGTCCACAACAGTGGAACACGTTTACATCAATTGTAAAATTTTTTGCTTCAAATAATAGCAAGAACTGGCATTTGAATTATAGAGCAAGTATGACTAGAGAGGAATTCCATGGGAATTGGTTACTCATTAGACCCACATGGTTAGCTCTTTAAAAATTCCCGTGGGAGTTCCAATCTATTGCTCCTTGTCCTTCCTTTTTTTTTTTCTTATAGTGTGTTGAGAGTCTGCTGTGTGCAAAATAGTATGCTAAGGTGCTTGTAGAGATGTTTCTTGGCCCTCACTTAATTTATCTGGGGAGGCCACCAGATGGAATCCCTTTTACCTCCTTTTTTGGCCTTCTCTTTCTCTCCCTCTCCTTTTTTTTTTTAACTTTTAAAACTTTTATTATTTTGGTTGAACTCAACGACAAAATTCAGGCAGTAAATTGTCAAAAGAACATACATTTTAGTTGCAAGAAATATAGGGGGATTCAGTAGGTAGATCATCAGTTTCAAAGCTAAACATATTTTGTCGTAAATTGTGAAGATAAGGGAAAGGAGCTATTGTTTATTGAACATCTATCATCTCAAAGCCTTTTACATCCATTTCTTATTGTTTCCAGGATAACGAGTACATTTCTCACATTGTTTTATACTAGTGGTTCTGAACCCTTGGCCACCCCTCAGAATCACAGGGTAGCTCTTTAAAAAATATTGATGCCCAGGATCCATCCCAGACTAAAAGAATTAGAATCTCTGAGTTTGGGGCCCAGGCAGTGGTATTTTTTAAAAAGCTTCCTGAGCAAGCCTAATATGCAATCAGGATTGAGAACCACTGGTTTGGAAGTTCTTTGGCATTTGGGGTTCCAGCCTGTTCTCCCACAATAGATGCCTCACATCTTCTGTCTCAGGAATATAGCATTTCCTACAATTCCTGAATGTGTTGAGTTTCCCATTTTTGTGCCTTTATAGGGCCTTTTACCAGGAGTGCTTTCCCCTGCATTCTTGGTCTGAGGAGCACCTCCTCAACTCTCTGTAATCTGTAGTCAGAGGGCTGCTGTTGTACCTTGTACAAATATCTATTATTGGACTTCCAAATATTTTGTAATAATTTGTGTAGCAGCTCCCCTTTTTGACCGTGAGTTTCCTGGGTGCAGGGGCCATGTCTGACTGTTCTTTGTATCCCCAGAGCCTGGTGTGTTTCCTGAGGTATGGTCAGTGCTCCATAAAGGTTGAATGGATTGTAACTTATCCTTTCGTTTTCACAATAAAGCTACAGAGTGTGTATTATTATTTTTGGTCTTTTAGAGACAAGGACTTTCAGTTCAGAGACATTAAACAATTTGCCCTAGTTTGTTCCATTAATAAATGGAAGACCCAGAATTCAAACCCAGTTCTGCCTGGCTTTAAAGGCTATGCTTTTTTGTTTTCTTTCATTTTGTTTTAAGATGTCCTGTTGCTGGACACTGTTTGGTTCTTGCAATACTAAATATAGAAGGTTGGATTTTAAGAGCCTTTTGGTTAAAGATAGTATGTAAATTAAATGCAATATATGATACAGATTATGACAACTATGGACATGATTGAGTTGACCACATGAAAAGAGGGAGGCATTTAACATAGAGTCATAGATATACAATTATGAATAGAAAAGACTAATGCTCTTACACATATATTGTGCTAATTTATGTATTAGGTAGATCTATTTGGTAGAATCCTCTTTTAAAAAAAGCCATTGTTATACAATTCTGCTTCAATAAGTTCCATATCTTAAGTAACAGACAGGGGAAAACAATATTGTTGATGTGGCTACAGGAAATTCTAGAATGAGGAATCTTAATGTTAATAGGTTGTAGTATCAGTCTGTTTGAACTGTTTTGTCAGAAGTCCACATAAGGCAATGGAGTAATTACAGTCAGGTTATGGTGATTCTTCAGTTGCCTTGTCTGATGTAGAAGACCAGGGAAAATAGTTAAAAGTAATTATTGGTATTTTGTTTTTTATTGAGCTCAAAGTATTGGATACCAGGAATTACACTTGTATTTTTTAAAAAACTAAATAGAAGCAATCAAATGGCAAAGAAGAATTTAGGATGCAGAATAGCTAAAGATTCTGTTACATACATTGAAGATTTTGTTTTAATTATGTTAATTATTTTCAGAATTATCCTGTTGTACAATACTGTTTGACTGGTAATACTCCCATGCCACTGATATTCATTGATTCATTATTCAGGTTGGGCTTAATTAAAAACCCAAACTACCTGTCTTTCTCCTTGTGTCAAAGTTCTGATTCTACCGTGACAGTCTTAGTGTCATCTTTGCTTTAAAAAAAGGTTGTAGGGACTTCCCTGGCAGTCCAGTGGTTAAGACTTCACCTTCCAATGCAGGGGGTGTGGGTTCGATCCCTGGTCGGGGAGCTAAGATCCCACATGCCTCGCAGCCAAAAAAAAAGCCAAAAACGTAAAACAGAAGTAATATTGTAACAAATTCAATGAAGACTTTAAAAATGGTCCACATCAACAACAACAGAATCTTTTAAAAAAAAAAAAGTTTGTAAGTAAGACAAGCTTGAAAAGTTCATTTATATTTGCTCTTTGTAATATGTAGGGTTGCTCTGGTTCATGGCTGTAGATGTGAGGAGAAAAAGACACGCTGCCAAGAAGCAAAATGCATAAGGAGCTTGAGGGTTATATTAACTTCACATTTAAATTTCAGCTATTGCCCATGGATAATAAACAGGCCTCAATCTGGGGATTGTATCAGGTTCTTCTGGTCCTAAAATTCTATGATTCATTTTTGAAATTTGAAATTTAAATTATCCTTATGAGGGCTTCCCTGGTGGCGCAGTGGTTAAGAATCTGCCTGCCAATGCAGGGGACGCGGGTTCGAGCCCTGGTCTGGGAAGATCCCACATGCCGCAGAGCAACTAAGCCCGTGAGCCACAACTACTGAGCCTGCGCATCTGGAGCCTGTGCTCCGCAACGGGAGAGGCTGCGACAGTGAGAGGCCCGCGCACCGCGATGAAGAGTGGCCCCCACTCGCCGCAACTGGAGAAAGCCCTCGCACAGAAACAAAGACCCAACACAGCCAAAAATTTAAAAAAAAAAAATAAATAAATAAATAAATAAATTATCCTTATGTAATTATATTGATTTATTAAATTTTCTTGCCATCTGGATAGCTATTTTATATTTTTGCCTTTTTCTCCCTCAATCTTTTTTCACAGCTATGATCAAAGTCAGCCTCACTGCTTAAAACACACACACTTCACCATACCTGTGTAATTTTTTTTCTTAAAAAATGGATTTCCTTGTGTATTGTAAAGTATAATGCTTAATTTCTAAGGTTGTGCTTTGTGTCAGATGTGGTAATGTTATTGACTTTCCTGATGAAGTCAGAGTTCCAAAGATTGTTTTTCATGGTTTGATTTTCTTCTCATATGCTCTAGAAGTGCTCTTTAGAACCCAGTAAAACCTGCAAGCACCTCCAAACTGCAGGATGAAAGCAAAGATGAAGCATGATGGAAAAGGCCTGCCAGGAGGTGAAATGCTGCCCTACTACCAAACAGGGTGATTTGGAAATGACATTTACCCACATGCCTCAGTTTCCTTATTTGTAAAATAAGGATGTGTATTATATGAGCTCTAGGTTATTCTAGGGTAACAAAGCATTTGGTTAATAGATTTAAAAATCACAAGTCATTCTTATATAGTAATTTGAAAAAATGCATTTCTGCAAAATAATGATAATTTTCAAATGTCTCTAAGAGCCATTACTACCTTTTAATCTTCTAGTTAAGTTAATAAATATTAGAATTTTGGGGGGCAATATATGTTAGGCACTCCCCCACCAAAATAAAGAGGAATATCCTGATTAGACTAGTTCTCTCTTCTTAAACATTTTCTTTTCTTTTGAGCTAAGAAGGTAAGGTCTAAGATTAAGGTGTCGAATAATAAGCTGGATTGTTAATTGCATGAGTTCAGTGTAATTCTACTTAATTTATAATTTCTCCAAGATAACCTAAAGAGGTAAATATGTTTCTTCTCTTCAGCCTACTTGTTAAGTCAGACATATGGGGATGGCAGGTGCCTGAATGGTAGACAACCATCCAGAATGCAAGGAAACCATGCTAACATGTATTTTCCTGATTACTACTGCAAATTTGTTTTGGCTGGGAAGTTCTGTGTTAGGAGTTTGATCCTTTTGCCTTCATGAGTGTCAGTTCTACTGGTGCAGGTGCCTTAGTTTTAAACCCAGCCACGGAGGAAAATGACACTGAACACTGATGCAATCAACTCGTTATTGGAGTTGCTTTTCTAAATGTTCAGGGACATTGCCAGTGATGCTGTATTAGTTTCCCATTGCTGCTGTAACACGTTATACCGCTAACTTAATGTCATAAAACAACTAAAATTAATTTTCTTATAGTTCTAGAGATCAGAAGCCTGAATTAGGTCTTAAAAGGCTAAAATGAAGGTGTTCTCAGGGCTATGCTCCTTTTGGGGGCTTTAGGGGAAAATTGTTCCTTGTTTTTTCCAGTTTCTAGAGGCTGCCAACATTCCTTGGCATGTGGCCTTTTCCTAACCTCATTTTAATCTCTACTTCCATCATCACATCTCCTTCTCTGACTCTGATCCTTATAAGACTCTGGTGACTACACTGGGTCCACCTGGATAATCCAGTATACTCTCCCCATCTCAGGGTCCCTAACTTTATCACATCTGCGAAGTCCCTTTTGCTGTGTGAGGTGACATGTTCACAAGTTCCAGAGATTAGAGTGTGGGCATCTTTGGGGCTGTCAGTCTGTCTGCCTTAGATCCCTTCTAATCATCCAGGTCATCATCCAGATGTCATCTCCTCAGAGAGGCCTCCATACCACCTAGAACCCTATCTACCCTGGTTACCTGTTTACCCTGTTTTATTAAATCTGAGAACAGTGTATTTATATTCTAAGTTTATTTTTTATCCAATTGTTCATTTTGTGTCATTTTATTTGTCACTTTCTATCTCCTTCCACTAGAAGATAAGCCCCACTAGAGCGGAAACATGATCAGTCTTCTTCATCTTGCCCACCAAATCAGAAGAGTTCCCAGCACTTGGTAGACTCTCAGAAGATGCTTGTTGAATGAATCAATCTGTATACAGTCTAAGGAAGCCTTCCTTACATTAAAACAATATTAATATAATCCCGTTCCTATTACTATCAATAATGCAAACATTTTTCACTAACGACAGTTAAACATGCTGTCAATAGATTTTCTGTTGAATTTACATAATGGGTTTCTCCTTGGGACATGGATGAGGTCAATAAAGTAAAATACCAGATGTAAACTGAAGCTGCAGGAAAAAGAAAATATAAGAATTGGAATTAATGCAAACAGTAAATATCTTGCTAAAAAAGAATAGTAATGTTATTTTGATCCAAGCTGTAATCATGATGCCGTGATGAATAACATGTGTCCTCTGCCATGTTCATAATAAATGCTGAGAAAGAATGGAGGAGAGAGAGGTTCTTTTTAATTGAGACAGAGCTTTCCTCAAGCTGTTCCCAAAACATGGTTGTTAGCACTTCAGGAAACTCAAAGAGCTTTTAGAGAAAAGAAATTATCCATTGAGGTGGCATTAAGAACAACTTGATGGAAGGATGGCATTTCTGTAAGCAGGTAATTTATAGCTGTGCAATTGTTGTTCATGTATGCATCCAGGTGATTGATCAAACGAACCCTCAAATGAGTCAGTCAGTCAGGAAATACTTATTGAATACCTAATGCTGGTCAGTACTGAGGCCCTCATATCAAAATGAACCGTATTGAGGAAGAGGAGAGAAGGAAGCTAGAAGGGGTTGGGAAGACTTCCTGGGAGAGGAGAGTTTGGATTGAATTGTGTCCCCTCCAAAATTTGTATGTTGAAGCCCTAACTGCTAATGGGACTGTATTTGGCGACAGGGTGTTTAAAGAGGTAATTAGATTAAATGAAGTTGTAAGGGTGGATGCTAATCCAATATGACTGATATCCTTATAAGAGGAGAGAGAGAGAGAGAGAGACATACATCTGGGGTACACATGCATAGAGAGGAAGCCATGTGGCCATCTGCAAGCCAAGGAGAGAGGCCTCAGGAGAAACCAAATCTGCCAACACCTTGAGCTTGGACTTCCAGCCTCCAGAACTGTGAGAAAGCAAATTTCTGTTGTTTACGTCATCCGGTCTGTGGTACTTTCTTATGGTAGCCCGGGTAGACTAATACAAAAAGGAACTTGATCTAAGTCTTGAAGGATGAATAGGGCCATTTCTGGGAAATGGCCATGGTGAAGATCACTACCCCAGGGTCTGGTTTGGAAAAGCACAAGTGATGAATGAAAGCTACAGAAGAAGTTGGAATGCACGTAGTTTGTGGAATTAAAGAGTAGAAGAGAGAACTGAGTGTGAATGGGATATGGGTGGGTCCTTGGGAACTTGTGTGCTGTTATGTCTGGGGTGGGGGAGGTGATTGTGGAGGATCTTGATATGCAGAGAGAGAAAGTTTGTATTTGATGTAGTAGAAAATCTAGGACTTACATTTGGGGTTTTGGTAAGGAGCCAGTTTTAGGAAAATCAGGGAGGATATGAACTGTGGCAGCTACGGAAATGAAGAGTAAAGTGTGGATCCAAGAACCATCATAAAAAGAAAGAAGAAGCCAGAGTTTGGTGAGAACCTGGGTGTTAATTGGGAAGAGTGAGGAGTTAGGGTTGGATGTTTAACGAGGCTAAGAAGTATCCAGATAGTTCTTCATCCTTGGGGTTTCACGAGGATTGGAATGTGTTAGCAACTGAGGTGTGGCATTCTCCCACTCCCACTTATCTCAAAGATTTGAAAATGGAAAGGTTATCCTTTGTTTCCAGAAAGCTTTATGATTATTAAGCACTCTCCTTTCTCCTGATACCATAGCTTAATGAGTGTGAAAATCCTAGGTATGATTGAGGTGCCCTTTGTGCCCCACAGAATCCTAGAACGTCCCTTCCTAAGATGCGCTGGTTCTCCGGGAGCAGCACCACGGTCTGCCTCACGTGCTACATAAATACAGTTGCTCAGATGGTTTATGTCTCTAAAATAGTGTATGCTTGCTTTTCTCACTGCAGGAATTACACATGTTTATTGTAGAAATTTTGGATACTATAGACAAATATGAACCAAAAAATCAAATAATTTATAGTTCTACTGCTCAGGTATAGCTACTGTTAATACGGGGAGTCAAGAATAAATAGTTTTGCTTTCCTTCCTCCTTTCTTTTCAGTTATTACATGTGGTTATTCAATACGCTAATATTAATGTTATTGGTAACACTGTATGTTTTTTAGAGTCCCTTGTGATTTTCTCTGGGAGTCCCTAGATTGGCATAGGAAATAGTGATTTTTTTTCCCATTAAACTTTTGATGGGTGATGTTTGCAGTAGATGGGCAGAGGCTCAGTTTTTCTCTTAGGAAATTGTGGAAACCTCTATGAAATTACATTTGGTAAATTAGAACTGAACTATTACTTTGAAAGTATGTATTTGAGATAGGATGAAAAGGGTTTTTTAGAAGTTTAGATGTCTTCCTTGTAAATAGATCGCATTCATCATCTTAATTTACTCTTGTATTGAACATATTTTTCCCTATTTCTTTTTTAATCTACAAAGCTTAATTTTAAAGGAGTCAGTCATCTAAAACAGAATGAAATGTAGTTCAGTCTTCTTGGAAATGAAATGTTTAACCACTTGAGATAAAGCTGAAAGGGAGGGTACTTGCCCTCCTTGATTAAGTGGTACTTTACTTTAGATTAGTGAATAGCTTCTAAGAAGGTGCAAATTTTACTTTGTTTTTATTTAATTTGTATGTTGAACTGGTTTTCTAATTTATATTATAAAACTTTCAAATGATCATGAGAAGTGCTTATCATCTGATCTCTATGGCTGAATAATAAATACCTTTTATCTTTCTGATATTGCAGTTGACTCACGTTGACCAGGCAAGCTTCCTGCTGGGTGCCTTTGGAACATCGTTTATTCTTGATGTCCTGCTAAATCAGTAAGTTTTTCTTGAGCTGCATTCACTGTTTTCAGATACACATTGAATCCAGTTTCTTATCCTGCTGTAAAATTTTTTTTCTTACTATATTTTACTTCGTTTTCCAATATCAGTTAAATACTATATTTAAAACTATTGTATCTATTGACTGTAAGTTATAAAGTCTGGTAAATAACAGAAAATGGGTATCCACTTGAAATTGAACAACTGTAACAGCTTTAAGAATGTAAAATTGAGGGAAAGATTTACTCCAATATTTTGCATAAAGATATATATGACCTAAGTTCCTATGAATGACAATAAATTATGAAAATAATACTTTGAGTCTTAAAACATCTTTCTTAAGAACAGCAGAAAAGGTAAGTTACCCTTTTTGCTCAGTGAGTCAGGGGACTGGTTGCATGATAGTGTGATTCCAAATAATGCCATTAGATGCTTTGATTTGGGAGTTGATTTTTATAAGGTTTAAGGTACTGGAATTATTCTGTAAATACTATATAATTTTGGAAATTGTCATTACCTAGAATTTTAGGTTTGGAATAGTAGAATTATAAGTTTGGGAGTGGCTTTTGATAAATCACTGGATTTAATCTCTTCCCTCTGGGTTAGTATCTAAGAAGTCTTACAGGACATTTAGTTGTCTATTCACTTTTTAAAAAAAGCATTAGTATCCCACTTCTTTTCCTGAGCAAGCAGGAAGAGACCAGGGCTCTGTCAGCCAGTGTTTCTGAGCTGAGCAGCACTGGACCACAGCTTTGCTGAAATCAGCTATGCAACAACTTAGGAAGAAAGTTTCAGGCCAGGAGGACAGTAAGGTAGACCGAGAGTGAGAACTAGAGTCTAATTTGTATACAGTGGGGAATCAGCCAGATGGAAGACTCTGAGTTAATAAAAAAAAGGATGTAAGAGGCAGTTCTTAGAGCTGTACTATCTGGATAGGTAGCCACTAGCCTCTTGTGGCTGTTTAAATTAAAATTAAATAATTAAAATAAAATAAAAAATTCTGTTTCTTAGTTGCATGAACCGCATTTCAAATGCTCAGTAGCCATGTGTAGTTAGTGGTTACCTTATAGGACAAGGTAGAACATTTCCAACATTGCAGAAAGTTCTGTTGCACAGTGCTGGTTTAGAGATTTCCTTTGAGGAAAGGGCACATGTGCACTGTTAAGACTATTGAGCGAGGTCAATCAGTATTCAGGAGAATTCACTTCTTCCTTTTAGATTTTAGTCTATGTTTAATAGATTAATTTAATAATTAATTTTACTAGTATCCTAATTTTTATGGAATTTATTTACAAAGTTTTCATCATACCATAGTTATTGTTTTAGTGTTTAAGTTATATATTAGTTTATTTTTTAATTAAGCTGCCTTGTAGGTAGGTACATTTTGTAAGTAGTGCTTCCCTCTCCCCACATTTTTGTTTCACAAACAATTTAAATACTGAAAAGCATGTGTTAGATGGCAGTCTGTTATTTGGGTGATCTAACAGTGGGAGTGTTTTGTTCTTTGATCATGCACATTTAAAAAATGTAACATAAGTTGTATTTCTACAATACTCATTAGAATAGTTTCTTATTTTTAAAATTTATGGCTTAGAACATAAATATTAGATGTTTTATACCACACTGTATTTTACCCTAATTTCATATGGCATGAATAAGATTGTGTTAATACGATCTGTATCTTATATTCCTGCTTGATGTAAATACCCTAAAATTTACATGTTTGTATGACTCATTTCAGTTTTTCAGCAATTTTAATGTCGTAAAGTTTTAAAAAACTCGTTATGAAAGAATGCATGCTCCTTAGAAAAATAATGAAAGAGTAGAAAAACAATCTCATATAATTCTACCACTTAGACACTGATTGCCCTGTTTTAAGTTGTAACGCTCTCTGTGCTCACTTTCCCATACACCCTACTACCTATTCTCCCTTGCTTAATTTAAAAAATATTATCACAATTTAATATAAAGGTTGACTCATGAAATTGCCATTTTTGCAGGTCAAAAATTTGATGACCATCATTGTCATATGGTCAACTAATTCTCTGTATTTTAATTTTTAATTTATTTTTAAAAATTTTAAATTTATTATTTTTTTGTCTTTTTCGTCCATCTAGAATTTAAGCTCATTGAGAGCTGAGATGTTTTTTCGTTTATTGTTGTATCCTTAGCCCAGAATAGGCACTAAATTCTAGGTTGGGAAGTCATATTGACTTAGAAACTAAAGGCTGAAATAGGCCAGGAGACAGAGGAGATGATGGATGAGGGTGGAGGCTATCAACTGGGGAAGAGTGAAGCAGCAAAAAAGAAAGAGGGCAAGTGTTTGGGGCTGGCTTCTAAAAAAGCTGAGCGTACACATCTAGGTATGATTTGGAAAGTCAGGTTCCTAGGTCTCTAGTTCAATGACTCCTTCCCATCCCTTCAAATCATGGCTCTGGTGGATACCCCCTGCCTTGTTTTCTGGTTTCTGACATTTGTAATGCCTTGACTTTCAGTACCCCAATGAAGAAAGGATATTTATTCATTCTGCCCAAGCCATCTCACTTCTTCTGGAGGAATCCGAGCACTATAGTTTTCTGTTCCTGAAGGGGAAACACATATGGCCATACTTATCAGAGCATGAAGCTTAGAATACTAAGGGTGAAGCAAAATTTCTTTCTAGATACTGGCAAGAACCTCCCTTCTTCTTATTGCAGTACAAAGGATAAAATAATAGCATAAATAGAGATTTCCTGAGCTGAGAAATATGCAAAGTTGTTTTTTTTGGCCTGGGATCTATATTAAACATAGATGTCAGGTATCTATTTTCTTTATGCTTTATGGTCTAGGATGATTTGATACAAAGGTTTTTTTTCTTATTTTTACGGAGAATGTTTTTATTTCATGGTTTCACTTTATATATTATCTAGTGGTTATATTGATTAAGGAGCAGAAAGATGAAAAATCGATGATGCTCTTTAAGTTTTCCTTCCTTCCTTCCTCCCTCCCTCCTTTGCTCCCTCCCTCCCTCCGTTCCTTCCTTCCTTTCTTTTTTTCCTCACTCATATGCTTACTAACATTTATTTAACGTAGTTTGTTGGTTGTTTGTTGTTTTTTACTTTTCCTTCTTAAAACGATTTTTTTATTGAGGTCTAGCTGATTTACAATATTATAGTAGTTTCAGGTGTACAACATAGTGATTCAAAACTATACTCCATTTGACGTTATTATAAAATAATGACTACATTCCCTGTGCTGTACAATATATCCTTGTAGATTATTAATTTTATACATAGTCATCTTTACCTCTTAATCCTCTACCCCCATGTTGCCCCTCCCCCCTTCTTCCCTAGCCCCACTGGAAACCACTAGTTTGTTCTGTATATCTGTGAGTCTGTTTCTGTTTTGTCATATTGATTCATTTATTTTATTTTCTGGTTCCACATATGAATGACAACATAAAGTATTTGTCTTTGTCTGACTTATTTCACTAAGCGTAATACCCTCTAGGTCCATCCATGTTGTGGAAAATGCAAAATTTCATCCTTTGTATCTGGTAGGTTGGTTATGTTTCCCAGTGTTAGAGAAGTGGCCTTTTGTAGGAGATATCTTATACGTTCCAGCAGCTCTGGTCACCAGAGCTATGTACTCTAGGGGTTCCCCCTATGTGGGCTGTGTGGGTCCTTCTGTTGTGGTGGGCGGACTACTGTGGGCATGCTGGTTGGCATGGCTGGCCCCCTGTTCAGCTGGTGTGAGGCCCTGCCTTGTGTGGAGGCTGCTGGCCACTGGTTGGTAGGGCTGCGTAATGACAAGGCTGGTTGTGGAACCCCAGCGAGTCCCAGGGCTAGTGCTGGCTCACTGGTGGGTGGAGCTGGGTCCTGGGGACTCTGACTGAAGGGCCCTGGGGGTCCCAAAGCTAGTGGGTGGGGCTAGATCCCAGGGCCACTGGCTGAGGTGCCCAAGGTGTCCCAAATCTGGAGTTGACCTGTTGCTGAGCAGGGTCTAGTCCTGGGGTCTCTGGCTGCAGGGTCCAAGGCTCCCAGAGCTGGTGTTGGGTCACTGTTGGGTGGGGCCAGTTCCTGATACAGCTGGCTGCAGGGTCCAGGGTATCCCGAAGTTGTGTCTCCCTGCTGAAGAATGGGGTCAGATCCTGGGGCGACTGGCTGAGGGGCCCAAGGTGTCTCAGGGTTGGGGCTGGCCTGCTGGTGAGAGGACTGGGTCCTGCCATGGCAGGCTGCAGGGCTACAGTTGTTTGGGGACAGATGTCCACCTGCTGGTGGGTGAGGCTGGTACCAAGGCTAGAACTGGCTGGCTGGTGGGCAGGGCTATAGCCCAGGGGGTTCTGGGATTGGTGCCTGTGCACTGCGGGTGGAGCAGGCTCCCCAAGTCTCTAGCTGCAGGACCCTGGGGGGTCCTGGATCTAGTGTTTGCACCCTGGTGTGTGTGGCCACGCCCTGGGATCTCTGATGCACAGGGCTGTATCCAGGATTGGCTATGGGCTCAGCAGGTCTTCAGGCAGCTGGCCTGCTGGTGCTGGGTCTGTGTCCTCTCCCAGCTAGTCGCTTGGCCTGAGATGTCTCAGTACTGGTGCCTGCAGGCTGGTGAGTGGGGCTGGGGCTGGGTCTTGGAGCTAATAAGCTAGAGGGAGGATTCCAGAATGGTGCCCGCCAGCACCAGTGTCTCCGTGGTAGAACGAGCTCCCCAAAATGGCTGCCGCCCGTGTCTTGGTCTCCAGTTTCCTCCTGCCTCTCTGGAACACTTTCCAGTATCAGCAGGTGGGTCTGCCACAGGCTCCTTTCAAATGACTACTTCTGCCCTGAGCCCTAGAGTATGTGAGATTTTGTGTGCACCCTTTAAGAGTGGGGTCTCTATTTCTCACAGCCCTGTGGCTCCCCCAAAAGTAATCCCTGCTGGCCTTTAAAGCCAAACATTCTGGGGGCTCATTTTCCTGGCACTGGACCCTCGGGCTGGGGAGCACAGTGTGGGGCTCCAACCCCTCACTCCTTGGGAAGAATCTCTGCAATTATAGCTATTCTCCCGTTTGTGGCTCGCCCACCCCCTGGTATGGGTCTGGACTCTTTTGCAATTTTGCCCCTCCTACCTGTCTCGCTGTGGTTCCTTCTTTCTATCTTTAGTTGTAGAAGGTCTTTTCTGGTAGGTTCTGGTCTTTCACATCGGTAGTTTCTTGTATATAAATTTATTTTCATTTTTGGCTGCGTTGGCTCTTTGTTGCTGTGTGCGGGCTTTCTCTAGTTGCGGCAAGCGGGGGCTACTCTTCGTTGCGGTGCGCAGGCTTCTCATTGCAGTGGCTTCTCTTTGTTGCGGAGCATGGGCTCTAGGCGTGCAGGCTTCAGTAGCTGTGGCACACAGGCTCAGTAGTTGTGGCTTGTGGGCTCTAGAGCGCAGGCTCAGTAGTTGTGGTGCACGGGCTTTGTTGCTCCACGGCATGTGTGATCTTCCCGGACGAGGGCTCGAACCCATGTCCCCTGCATTGGAAGGTGGATTCTTAACCACTGCACCACCTGGGAAGCCCAGTTTCTTGTAAACAGTTGTCATTTTGGTATGAGAGACCCTGAGAGAAGGAGAGCGCAGGGTCTTCCTACTCCACCATCTCGGGAACTCTTTAACCTAAGCTTTTTTCCTTATGAAGCAATTTATAGGGCTATGGAACAAGTAGAGTTTTTTGTCTTGTTTGAAACTGGAGACAAATTAAGTAAGTCCTTGTGTAGCTGGATTCCAGTTGCAGGATGGATCCAATAATACATATTTTTAGATTGGAAGGAAGGAAAAGTATCATTACATTATATTCCTTCTGAATGTTCAGTAAACAAGGTTACCTGTAACCAATTATATACTAATCCAACCTTTAGGTTGTAACTTGTACAGGAGGCAGATAAAGACTATGGGATGGTTAAAAATGAAAAGCACAGCCAGTTCCTGTGTTATCAAGACTATGAAGGGCAGGAAGCAGTTCTTAACTCCTTCAAGGGGTCACACAGGTGTGAAATTTCACTCTTTGGGACAGATATGTTAATAAAACCAATCATATGGCCTGGCCTGGTCAAACTAGTCCTGAGGCCACATTGGATCTTTCCAGAGGTCAAGAACTGGTGTTATACTTTATTGTGAAAGATTCCTCAGAAAGAAAAGGCTCAAGAGGGCAGACAGCAGGAGCAAGAAGAACTACAATCCTGCAGCCTATGGAACGAAAACCACATTCACAGAAAGATAGACAAAATGAAAAGGCAGAGGACTGTGTACCAGATGAAGGAACAAGATAAAACCCCAGAAAAACAACTAAATGAAGTGGAGATAGGCAATCTTCCAGAAAAAGAATTCAGAATAATGATAGTGAAGATGATCCAGGACCTCGGAAAAAGAATGGAGGCAAAGATCGAGAAGATGCAAGAAATGTTTAACAAAGACCTAGAAGAATTAAAGAACAAACACCTAGAAGAATTAAAGAACAAACAAACGGAGATGAACAATACAATAACTGAAATGAAAAATACACTAGAAGTAATCAATAGCAGAATAACTGAGGCAGAAGAATGGATATGTGACCTGGAGGACAGAATGGTGGAATTCACTGACATGGAACAGAATTAAAAAAAAACAAAACAAAAGAAATGAAGACAGCCTAAGAGACCTCTGGGACAACATTAAACGCAACAACATTCGCATTATAGGGGTCCCAGAAGGAGAAGAGAGAGAGAAAGAACCCGAGAAAATATTTGAAGAGATTATAGTCGAAAACTTCCCTAACATGGGAAAGGAAATAGCCACGCAAGTCCAGGAAGCACAGAGAGTCCCAGGCAGGATAAACCCAAGGAGAAACATGCCAAGACACATAGCAATCAAATTGGGAAAAATTAAAGACAAAGAAAAATTATTAAAAGCAACAAGGGAAAAATGACAAATAACATACAAGGGAACTCCCATAAGGTTAACAGCAGAAACTGTACAAGCCAGAGAGAGTGGCACGATATATTTAAAGTGATGAAAGGGAAGAACCTACAGCCAAGATTATTCTACCCAGCAAGGGTCTCATTCACATTCAATGGAGAAATCAAAAGCTTTACAGACAAGCAAAAGCTAAAAGAATTCAGCACCACCAAACCAGCTCTACAACAAATGCTAAAGGAACTTCTCTAAGTGGGAAACACAAGAGAAGAAAAGGACCTACAAAAACAAACCCAAAACAATTAAAAATATGGTCACAGGAACATACATATCGATAATTACCTTAAATGTGAATGGATTAAATGCTCCAACCAAAAGGCACAGGCTTGCTGAATGGATACAAAAACAAGACCCATATATATGTTGTCTACAACATACCCACTTCAGACCTAGGGACACATACAGACTGAAAGTGAGGGGATGGAAAAAGATATTCCATGCAAATGGAAATCAAAAGAAAGCTGGAGTAGCAATACTCATATCAGATAAAATAGACTTTAAAATAAAGAATGTTACAAGAGACAAGGAAGGACACTACATAATGATCAAGGGATCAATCCAAGAAAAAGATATAACAATTATAAATATATATGCACCCAACATAGGAGCACCTCAATATATAAGGCAAATGCTAAGAGCCAAAAAAGAGGAAATCAACAGTAACACTATAATAGTGGGGGACTTTGACACCTCACTTACACCAATGGACAGATCATCCAGACAGAAAATTAATAAGTAAACACAAGCTTTAAATGACACAGTCGACCAGATAGATTTAATTGATATTTATAGGACATTCCATCTGAAAACAGCAGATTACACTTTCTTCTCAAGTGCACATGGAACATTCTCTGGAATAGATCACATCTTGGGTCACAAATCAAGCCCCAGTAAATTTAAGAAAATTGAAATGATATCAAGCATGTTTTATGACCACAGCGCTATGAGATTAGAAATCAATTACAGGGAAAAAAACGTAAAAAACACAAACACGTGGAAGCTAAACAATACGTTACTAAATAACCAAGAGATCACTGAAGAAATCAAAGAGGAAATCCAGAAATACCTAGAGACAAATGACAATGAAAACACGATGATCCAAAACCTATGGGATGCAGCAAAAGCAGTTCTAAGAGGGAAGTTTCTGGCAGTAAAAACCCAAAGTTAGCAGAAGCAAAGAAATTGTAAAGATCAGAGCAGAAATAAATGAAATAGAAACCAAGTAAACAGTAGCAAAGATCAATAAAACTAAAAGCTGGTTCTTTTAGAAGATAAACAAAATTGATAAACCTTTAGCCAGACTCATCAAGAAAAAGAGGGAGAGGACTCAAATCAATAAAATTAGAAATGAAAAAGAAGTTACAACTTACACCGCAGAAGTACAAAGCATCCTAAGAGACTACTACAAGCAACTCTATGCCAATAAAACGGACAACCTGGAAGAAATGGACAAATTCTTAGAAAAGTATTACCTTCCAAGACTGAACCAGGAAGAAGTAGAAAATGTGAACAGACCAGTCACAAGTAATGAAATTGAAACAGTGATTAGAAATCTTCCAACAAACAAAAGTCCAGGACCAGGTGGTTTCACAGGCAAGAAGAGCTAACACCCATCCTTCTCAAACTCTTTCAAAAAATTGCAGAGGAAGGAACACTCCCAAACTCATTCTACGAGGCCACTATCACGCTGATACCAAAACCAGACAAAGATACTACAAAAAAAGAACACAGGCCAATATCACTGATGAATATAGATGAAAAAACCCTCAACAAAATACTAGCAAACAGAATCCAACAACACTTTAAAAGGATCATACACCATGATTAAGTGGGATTTATCCCAGGGATGCAAGGATTCTTCAATATATGCAAGTCAATCAATGTGATACACCATATTAACAAATTGAAGGAAAAAAACCATATGATCATCTCAATAGATGCAGAAAAAGCTTTTGACAAAATTCAACACCCATTTCTGATAAAAACTCTCCAGAAAGTGGGCATAGAGGGAAACTACCTCAACATAATAAAGGCCATATACGACAGACCCACAGCAAACATCATTCTCAATGGTGAAAAACTGAAAGCATTTCCTCTAAGATCAGGAACAAGACAAAGATGTCCACTCTCACCACTATTATTCAGCATAGTTTTGGAAGTCCTAGCCATGGCAAGCAGAGAAGAAAAAGAAATAAAAGTAATACAAATTGGAAAAGAAGTGAAACTGTCACTGTTTGCAGATGACATGATACTATACATAGATAATCCTAAAGATGTCACCAGAAAGCTACTAGAGCTAATCAATGAATTTGGTAAAGTTGCAGGATACAAAATTAATGCACAGATATCTCTTGCATTCCTGTACACTAACAATGAAAGATATGAAAGAGAAATTAAGGAAACAATCCCATTCACCATTGCAACAAAAAAATGAAATACGTAGGAATGAACCTACCTAAGGAGGTAAAAGACCTGTACTCAGAAAACTATAAGACACTGATGAAAGAAATCAAAGATGACACAAACAGTTGGAGAGATATACCATGTTCTTGGATTGGAAGAATCAATATTGTGAATATGACTATACTACCCAAAGCAATCTACAGATTCAATGCAATCCCTATCAAATTAGCAATGAGTTTTTTTTACAGAACTAGAACAAAAAATCTTAAAATTTGAATGGAGACACAAAAGACCCCGAAGAGCCAAAGCAATCTTGAGGGAAAAAAACAGAGCTGGAGGAATCAGACTCCCCAACTTCAGACTATACTACAGAGCTACAGTAATCAAGACAATATGGTACTGGCACAAAAACAGGAATATAGATCAATGGAAATGGATAGAAAGCCCAGAGATAAACCCACACACCTATGGTCAACTAATCTATGACAAAGGAGGCAAGGATATACAATGGAGAAAAGACAGTCTCTTCAGTAAGTGGTGCTGGGAAAACTGGACAGCTACATGTAAAAGAACGATATTAGAACACTCCCTAACACCATACACAAAAATAAACTCAAAATGGATTAAAGACATAAATGTAAGACTGGACACTATAAAACTCTTAGAGGAAAACATAGGAAGAACACTCTTTGACATAAATCACAGCATGATCTTTTTGACCCACCTCCTAGAGTAATGGAAATAAAAACAAAAATAAACAAATCTGACCTAATGAAAATTAAGAGCTTTTGCACAGCAAAGAAACTATAAACAAGATGGAAAGACAGCCCTCAGAATGGGAGAAAATATTTGCAAATGAATCAATGAACAAAGGATTAATCTCCAAAATATATAATCAGCTCATGCAGCTCAATATTAATAAAACAAACACCCCAATCCAAAAATGGGCAGAAGACCTAAATAGACATTTCTCCAAAGAAGAAATACAGATGGCCAAGAGGCACATGAAAAGCTGCTCAACATCACTAATTATTAGAGAAATGCAAATCAAGACTACAATGAGGTATCACCTCACACTGTTTAGAATGGGCAGCATCAGAAAATCGCCAAACAACAAATGTTGAAGAGGGTGTGGATAAAAAAGGAACCCTCTTGCACTGTTGGTGGGAATGTAAATTGATACAGCCACTATGGAGAACAGTATGGAGGTTCCTTAAAAAACTAAAAATAGAATTACCATATGACCCAGCAATCCCACTACTGGGCATATACCCAGGGAAAACCATAATTCAAAAAGACACATGCACCCCATTGTTCACTGCAGCACTATTTACAATAGCCAGGTCATGGAAGCAGTGTAAATGCCCTTCAAGAGACGAATGGATAAAGAGGATGTGGTACATATATACAATGGAATATTACTCAGCCATAAGAAGGAATGAAATTGGATCATTTGTAGAGATGTGGATGGACCTAGAGACTGTCATACAGAGTGAAGTAAGAAAGAGAAAAACAAATATATTAATGACTATATGTGGAACCTAGAAAAATGGTACAGATGAACCAGTTTGCAAGGCAGAAATAGAGACCCAGATGTAGAGATCAAACATATGGACACCAAGGGGGGAAATTTGGGGGGTGGTGGTGGTGGGATGAATTGGGAGGTTGGGATTTACATATATACACTAATATGTATAAAATAGATAACTAATAAGAACCTGCTCTATAAAAAAAAAAAAGAAAAAAAAAGATAAGGGTCAATAAAGATATTTAACTCTATTATTGAAGTAATTCAGGCCAGGTCTGTTCCTGTAACTCTCTCCTGTCTTCTTCACGAAGTGGATAATTAAACTGCCCAAAGGATTGCATGAATATTGAAAAAGTTTCTTTTCAGAACTCCTTGATTTTTTTTACAACAGGTGACCTGACAGAAATAAACCACATATACACATACACACACTCCACACCACACACCATGCAAAGAAGCAAATACTCCACGTGGACTGTAGTTGGTTGTTTTAGGATGTGAAACACATAACAATAAAGAGAGAACCCATCTTTTTTGTCAATAATTTATAAAAATATTTATTTTATATTGAAGTATGGTTGATTAACAGTGTTGGTTATCTATTTTAAATATAGTTGTGTGTATGTGGAAGGGATTCTGCTGTCCAGCTATCAGATCTTGAGATGATCCAATTCTTGAATTTTGGCTTTTTAAAAAATAGATTCTTTCACTTTTATCTTATTTCAATAACAACAAAAATAGTTTCTCTCACTCTGTGATTCTTATATCCGTCTCTCTTTTTTTCCTACTTCACGGGGGCACAGGGGGGTAGGGAGGGCAACCAGGGACTCAAACGTGACAGCGGTCAGTAGATGGGTTGCCCGTGCAGATGGGAGGTGATGTAGTGCCAAGGGTGGGAGATGGGGATGGGGTGGGAGGAGAAGCAGGAGCCAGGTCAGACAAGGAACACCCAAATTCTATTCAAATGAGCAAGTCCATCTTGTCTTCTTTCATTTAGGGGAATCATCTGCCAATTAGTCATCTTTCGCTTGCTTTCCACTGGGACTCTTGAATTTGCAAGGAAAGTAGGAATCACAATAGGTAAAAGACAGGGAATGAATTCAATTGGAATCAAATGTTAAGTTTGGAAGAGTCTCATTTACTTAACCGTGCCCTATTTTCAGTGTGGTAAATAGAATGCTTACAGTGTAGATAAAAATAAGTGACGAGGTTAAGATTATAATTAAAAATGATGATGTTATGTGATGATAATGAATAGCATGAGATCTTTCACTGTTATTAATGAATCTGTAACTATCTTGCCGTTTAACTAAATTCATTATGGTATTTGTTTATACGTAGGTTTAATACAAAATTTTTGTGTAGAACACAAATCTGTGTTGAATAGTTCTTATCAATAATCATCCAGATTTTATTGAATGCCTTTTTAATCAATGCAAGTGAACATATGGATTTTCTTATTTGACTTATTGTGATTTAGTACAGTAATGTTTCCTGTTATTAGAAATTATTCTTGACTGTAGAGGATAAACTCTACGTTGTTATGTTGGATACCTCATTGTTCCTGGCCTCTCTCCTTGTGACTATAAAATGGAATCACACCTCCTGTTTTTATCTAAATTTACTGTGGCACAAGTCCCAGCTGGCCTTCCTTCTGTAAATTACCTCCGTCTCCAAGTGTTTTTTTCCCTCAACTGTTTGTGAGATTTGTTCTCTAGTCTTTTTATCTTGCCACTCTATTCTTGCCTCCGATAGATCCCCTGCATTGACCCTCATGGCAGCTGTGCTCCACCAGTGATGGCTGCTTATATCTGCCAGGAGTGGTCCCGCTAAGAACCCACAAGTCCAAACCCATCCACAGGCCTTCTTGTGGAGGTCAGTGACACCACTGGGAGCACACAGACATATCCTCTGCTCAGAGCCAGGCAGAGAAAAGGGAAAGTCCTTACTTTTCCCGGTCCAAGTCACCTTACATTTTCTTTCAAGGTGAAAAGCAATGGGGACATCCACTCTCAGAAGGTGAAACTGAACCCCTGCTTTCAGAGTTATGATCTGACTTGACTCCCATGGCTTGACAATACCTTTCCCAAAGGATGGCTTATTTAACTTTAAACAATATCCCATGTGGGGTGCCTACAGCTCAGAGCACCGAATACATTTCCTTGTCACAGTTGTTCCTCCTGCATGAAGTGAAGAAAAGATCAGGATTGCACAGCCTTCCTAGCTTAACTTGGGCTCCTAATTTCCTCTGATCCAGTGCTTAGACAAGGACAGACAGTTTTTGGAAGTGGAGCAGTCTGACAAGCAACAGACATGTAGTGGCTTAACTCTGCAAGTAACACCTTGAGGTGAGTGTAATTGCTTTTCTCTACTGGTTCAAGCTTTCCCCACAGTTCAGACAACTCCGAGGGTTTTCTAGGGGGACCTGCCCCTCCAAAAAGGGAAGGTTGCCCAATTACAAATTCTAGTTTTCATTTTAGAATGCTGCAACTGATTTTAAGGCAGTTTTATAGCTTAAAATTATAAGATCCAGTCTCTTTAGGTACCCCGTCACTAACTACTAAAATAATTTTGCTGTTACATTATTTAGAATTTTTGCATCAGCAATCATAAATGAGATTGGCATTAGTCTTTTTTTTTTTTTTTGGTATCAGTTAAAAAGCTGTAAAAAATGGTATTTTTCACTTACAAAAAATTCCCTGAAACATCTTGTGTGTATAGGACTCATACATATATATTTTAATGTTTAAAAGTCCTTATCTTTATCCTGACTGGTCCTGTAACACTTTTAATAGATAAGACATTGATAAGCTATTTTTTGATGGGTATTGATGTATTCATCTACTTCTTGTTAAGCCAACTTTGGGAAATTGCATTTTCCCAAAGAATTGTCTGCATCATTGAGCACGGCTTACGGGATCTTAGTTCCCCGACCAGGGATTGAACCTGGGCCCCTGGCAGTGGAAGTGTTGAGTAGCCACTGGGAAGCCAGGGAATTCCCTACACATGCTTTCTAGAAAATAATTTCTAAAATATCTTCTGTGTCTATTATTATATCTTCTTTCCCAATGCTACTTTTATTTGTGCTTATCTTATCAAATATAACCCGATATATACAAACTTTTAGAAACATTTATTGCATAAAATTAAAGACTTTTCATTAAAATTTTTTATTGAGGGACTTCGCTGGTGGCACAGTGGTTAAGAATCTGCCTGCTGGTGCAGGGGACACGGGTTCGAGCCCTGGTCCGGGAAGATCCCACATGCCGCGGAGCAGCTAAGCCCGTGCGCCACAACTACTGAGCCTGCACTCTAGAGCCTGCGAGCCACAACTACTGAAGCCCTCGTGCCACAACTACTGAAGCCCACACGCCTAGAGCCCGTGCTCCGCAAGAGAAGCCAACGCAATGAGAAGCCTGTGCACCACAATGAAGAGTAGCTCGCACTCGCCGCAACTAGAGAAAGCCTGCGCACAGCAACGAAGACCCAACGCAGCCAAAAATAAATAAATAAATAAATTTATTTTAAAAAAAAAGCTTAAAAAAATTTTTATTGAGGTATTTTTACTTGTCATAAAATTCATCCATTTCACGTTATACAATTTAATGATTTTTTAAAAGTAACTTTACTGAGTGGTGCAACCATTACCATTACCATAACATCAGTTTTATTTATTTATTTATTTATTTTTATTTAATTTATTTATTTATGGCTGCATTGGGTCTTCGTTGCTGTGCGCGGGCTTTCTCTAGTTGCGGTGAGTGCGAGCTACTCTTCATTGTGGTGTGCAGGCTTCTCATTGTGGTGGCTTCTCTTGTCCTGGAGCACCAGCTCTAGGTGCGCAGGCTTCTGTAGTTGTGGCTTGCGTGCTCTAGAGCGCAGGTTCATTAGTTGTGGAGCACGGGCTTAGTTGCTCCGTGGCAGGTGGGATCTTCCCAGACCACGACTCTAACCCGTGTCCCCTGCATTGGCAGGTGGATTCTTAACCACTGAGCCACCAGGGAAACCCTACCATAGCATCAGTTTTAAAACACTTTTCATCTCTCCAAAAATATCCCTCATTTCCATTTAAACTTAATCCCCATTCCTATCTCCATCCCCAGGCAATCACTAATTTACTTTTTATCTTTATAAATTTGCCTTTTCTGGACATTTCATATAAAGGGAATCATACAACATGTGTTCTTGTGTCTTTTTTCTTTTATTTGGCATGTTTTTGAAGTTCATCTCTGATGTAGATGTGTCAGTACTTCATCCTTTTTATTGTTGAGTGTTACTTCATTGTATAGATATACCACATTATATCTATCCATTGTTGCTTCTAGTTTGGGGTTATTATGAATAATGCTGCTGTGAACATTCACATGCAAGTCTCTGTGCGGATGTAAGTTTTCATTTCTCTTAGGTAGATACCTAGAAGTGGAATTTTTGAGTCCTGTGGTAGGCTTATGTTTAATTGTTTTGAGAAATGCTAAACTGGTTTCCAGAGTGGACTTTTGAGTTTTTAATGGTGCAGTAACAGCTGTTTTTCTGTAAGCTCTGTTTCACAGGAGGGGTGGTGTCAAGCATAAACAGTTGCTAAGCTTTCAGGTTTTCCATTCCATGTCCATGGCAAGTCTGGAAAGAGTTTCATACTTCTCATGATTATGATCTTAAGCTCTTTGGTTCATAATAAAGCTCTACCTTTGAAATATATCTTGAACTTTTGACACTTTTTGAAGGGTAGGATTCCACCATTGGTAGAATACCCTAAGGAACTTTAAGTAGACCTCACAACTCTTATGCCTTAGCTAAAGCATATTTCATTTCCTCTTGTTTATTCTGAGTTGAAAAGTGGTAGTTTTAATCCAGGAATCCTAAAACTAGACTTTACAACTTCCTCTCACAGGCAGAAAGTCTCCTGGGCTTAGCCCAGCGTAGCCTCGGTTGTTAGTGGGACAGCTGCGAAGCCCAGAGTAAAGGGGAACTGGGTTGGAAGGCACTGGAAGGGCCATTGGGTATGTCTGACAAAGAGCCAGAAAGTGAGCCAAGGCAGAGAGCCAATCCTAAAGCTAAGACCTGGAAGTTGTTTTGGAAGGGGCATCTGGAAGGAATCCTAGAGGCAATAGGACCTAGGGGCTGGAGCCTTTTACAGGGTTCAGAAGGCCAAGCTCATGGGTGAGGAGGAAGCTACTGCAAGGCTCAGGTCAGCCCTTTTATAAGGAGAGATCGGAGCTGAGTAGCGGAGTCAGCTCCCTGTGCATCTTCTTATTAAACTGGTCTATTTAAGCTTTCTGCTTTCTGGTTGGCTTTTTAAAGTACAGCCTTAGTGCAAACACATTGTCTTTAAAATATGACCTTGAGATGTTTTTAGCATTATCTGCTCTTTTAATAGGGGAATCTGGAGATTTCAGCATACTTGTAAGCACATTATTTAAATTGTAAATAAAATAATTACAGAATTATTCAATATAACCAAGACTATTTATGGTGTTAGTTCTTCAAGGAAAATACCATATAAATACTATTTTTATAGTTAAAATGATTAATGTATATTTTTGTATTACAGATTTATTAGATGAGCTGAAAATGTAATTTGCTAGATATAGTAAATAGTCTTAATGTACAACAATGAAACGTGTAATGTTTTTGCATAATTGCATAGAAACTCTTTTGTGCTTTTACAGTGATTAGGAGACATGTTGAAGCTTAAATGATCAGCTCACTGCTGTTTTTCTCGCAGGTGCCAAATTATTGAACTCTGTTAAATTATCTAGCAGAGATAGTGGTATAGCCCAACCACAGGGAACTTTGACAGCAGGTACAGCAAATTGGATTCCCTAGATTTATTTAATATAATTTAAGTTTATGATACGATTGTTAAAATATTGGGTGAACAAAATCTTTGCAGACTGAGTAACTGGACACTTGTTCTATAATAGCAATATTTGTTTTATAGTAAAGGCTATGTAGAGTGAGGTGTAAGGTACATGCTTACCTAGTTGACACCATCTGCATAGAACCTGCTTGTTGCTCTTTGTCTCTGAAATATTTTCTCACACATACAAAAAATATGTAAGAATCTGTTATCACACCCTGTGAAAATACCTGTTGGCATACGTTCTCAGCCAGTGAGATCTGATGTGGCAGATTGTACTGTATACCCTTGTCCCGTGAGTGTTCACCTTAACTATTCTCAGGCAGAGGATAATATCTATTGTGTGTCCAGGGGGGCAGTACGGACTGGGTACAACCTTATATAAAGTCCATATTTATACCATTATACCATTATATAGTTTTACCCCTTATATATGCATCCCTAAACATATAGGTATAGGTACATCTCTATCTCTTTTAAAAAATTTGAACACAGGGTAGACTTGTGGATTTTTATTTATGAATAGTTTACATTCAATCACAGTCATTAGTCTTTGTGATGCTCAAATTATCCCAAAGTTGGCTAGTGGGAACCCTTTCATTTTGGTTCCTATGTCCTTTTGACATGACCCCATTAATGTTTAAGTGCTTCTTTGCCTTCTGGGCCAACAAGAAAGACTTCTTGGCTTCTGGGACAACCAGGTTCACTTTTTACTTTAGAACTGATTTCTATTTTTTTTTAAAATAAATTTATTTATTTATTTATTTTAATTTTGGCTGTGTTGGGTCTTCGTTTCTGTGCTAGGACTTTCTCTAGTTGCGGCGAGCGGGGGCCACTCCTCATTGCGGCGCGCGAGCCTCTCACCATCGCAGCCTCTCCCGTTGCGGAGCACAGGCTCCAGACACGCAGGCTCAGTAGCTGTGGCTCACGGGCCCAGTTGCTCCGCGGCACGTGGGAATCCTCCCAGAACCAGGGCTCGAACCCGTGTCCCCCGCATTGGCAGGCAGACTCTCAACCACTGCGCCACCAGGGAAGCCCCTGATTTCTATTTTTTAATAGACTGATAGTTATCTTCATTTTGCTAATTCAATTGTATATCATCATCACCTTATTACATAAAAAAGCCAAGGACTGACAGCTATCACTTATTCTTATTTTTAATCAAATATTGAACCAACACACGAATCAATAACAAAAGCATTCCAGTTACTTGTCTTTCGGGAGGATTGCCTTACACATAATAATTAAATTAGGTGAAATACAGGATCTCAGATATATCTGCTTTAACAATATTATAATAGTTAGCCATAAGTAGGGCTTGAGGTGATAATCAGAATTTTAAAGCAACATTACAATTCTAAGGGAATAAGTTCTTAATACCCTTAAGGTTGAAACAATCAATTAAAAAAGAGCTACATTTGTTTCCCTACCCACCAGTGAAATTCTTCATGTCTTTTTCTCTTCTAACCAAAAGAGATTTGATTAGAAATCTGTAAACCCTAATCAGATTCAACTCAGATCAGAGAAATGATCTTGGTGTTCAGGTTACTCTTGACTGTGTGGAGGAAACGAATACCTATCCAGGGATCTATAGTGCAAGATGATCAAAGCTGATTCTATTGGTATCAATCCAGGGAGGGAATGAACGATCTTGCCCATTAAAGGGCTTTTGATAAAACTTCACAGAAGATTGATATTTTGTTCTGAGTATTAAGCGGTGTAAGACTTTGCTAGGACAGGGTTTATCTAAAGCAGAGAAAAGAGACAGAACAATGATATGGTCATGTGAAAGTGCCTTGGGGCAGAGTTGTATAAAGTTCAGGGAGCTGGGGAACTAGGAGATTAAGCTATTATATTAGGTTGGGGGCCTGACAGGTATGTCTAAGTGAGTTCTTGATTGCCATACTATCTGGACTTTATCTGGTTGGCAATGGAGGACTGTCAAAGTTTTTAAGCGATTAAGTTGTAAATTCAGAAAGATAACTTTGATAGTAGTATGGAAATTTGGTTAATCGTGAAAACAAAAACCTGGTGTGTTTTGAGCTACATATTAAGAAGCTTCTTTTATTAGTGGCTTTGATTCTCAAAAATAATTTACGAATCCCATAGGTAGTATAACTTTTTAGGTTTACCGTAGGTGGTGATTTTACTTATTCATATTATAAAATTGTTTACCTATAGCACATTTTGATAATGAAATTAGTTGGGATTTTTTGGGTTAAAAATGATGGAAAAGTCTAACTCAAAGAATCTTACATAATAGGAGATTCTAATGTCACATAACTGTTAGTCCAGAGGTTGGGCAGCCCCAGGCGTGGCTCCAGCTCTGCTGCTTTGCCACTCTCATGTCCAGAGGAGACAAAAAGACCTCCTACCTGTCTGTCTCACTCTGGGGATCCAGGAAAAGCCTTTTTACTGAAACTTCCAAAGTCTTGCTGGCCAGAATTGAGTCAAACCGCTGTTAAACCACTCCTTGGCAAAAGGAAAGGTGTCCCTGTGATGAGTTGATAATAATCAGGATTACCCTGGAGCTGGGGTGGGTTCATCTTTCCCCTGTCAGATGGGAGAAGGGCGGATCTCTGACCCATTCAGGGTTCTGTTAGCTAGTGGCATATGGAGTGGATATTGAGAGGTAGCCAACAGAGTCTGCCAAAGAGAACATCGGGTAAAGATGACCTTCAAAGAATAGATTGGAGTGCTATTGCAATACTGAGGCTGAGTTCATTCCACAGACTTGCTGACATGAGAACCCTCTGATCTGCCAAATGCACATCCCTTTATACCTGATCCGAGAGGGACTGCCTTAACCAAAAATAACGAGTCACGTGACAATAAAACCTGGGAATTCTTGCTGAATTTTATTCATTGGCTTTTGTAATCCCATGTACATCTTCTTCTTATTCATATCCACTGAACCCCTGTAATAAATTGCTTTAACTTTTTTTCATTTTAGTAACTTCTTCTGTAAGTAGGTGAATGATCAGATTAGATGTATCAAATGTCAGGTTTCCCCAGGAAAGCTCTACGCATGCTGTGAAATTCAGCCTTGCGGCTGCCTGACTCTGGACCCCACCAGAGCCCATCACGTCCCTCTGTAGGAAAGTCAGTATGCCTCAGGCCTTTCCAGCCCTTGCTTTACCCTTTCCATTACCTCACCCATCAAGTACGCTCTGTCCTGCCCCCTGCTGGGTGTCACCCAGCTACCTTGGTCCTGTTAAGAACCTGTTCTCTGATAAATTATTCCATGATGATGTGTTGCCTGGTTCGAGTCCCCTTCTTAGCCCATGTATGGTGACCTTTCAGCCTCTTTGGAGTAACTCCAAGGATTGACTCTAAAAGGTGGTATTTCAGGCCACCTAGGACTGCACAGAAGGATATTAAGCACTGTGATGTCTCTTAATTTTCACTGCACAAAAAGCATGGTATGCATAGAAGTTGCCCTATTCAAAGGATGATTTGAGCCCATGAACCCAGATTTACACTAGACTTCACTGAGAGATTCTGAACACTTAAGCAATAATCATTGAGAGAAAAAACAAAATCAAACCATCTTAATAATGAAAGCTTCTAAGTTTTCTGATATAAATAACATACTAAAGAAAACCCTCTCCTCTTTTTACAAAAATTATTTTGAGTAGTTTTGTATTAATTCAAGTCAATTCCACAATGAAAATGATTGATTGTCATTCTTCAGCCAAACTTCATTGCAGAGATCAGGTACCCTGCTGTCGCTTGAGTAATTCTTTCCCCCAGTACTTTCTGCCTCTCTGGATCTAATTTTGATGTGGATGTAATCCATATCTCTTTTTTAAAAATATTTTTTTCTGACTCTGGTCCCACCCCAATTCCTCTTCTAAAGCTTGTGGCTCAGATTGTAACAGACAACAAAGCTTAATAGAGGTCACAGAAAATCCCAATTCTCACTTTGCTATGTACCTTGCATTTAAAGCGCATAATCACGTAAACTTCCTAATTAAAATTTATCATGTGAATAAATATTCTTCAGTGTGGTGAAATGGCTTTGAAACAGCCCTCTGGCAGTGGTTTTTTAAAGGTCTTTTATTTAACTAGTAACACATGGCCATGGATATGAATACCAGAGGATTTTAGAGAAATAGCAGATGTGGATTTACTCCTCCCTCTGCAAAAATGATCTTGGAAATTCCAGTGCCTGGATGGAGAGGCTTAGGGTTTTCCCTGAAGTACACTGCTAATTGCTACTGGGCAACGTCCAGAAGGGCTCTCCTTTTGATTCCAAAAGGACTCTTCTCACAGGCCATGAACTAGCCTGCAAGCCCACCCTCAGGGACATCTTACCTTTTGCCTCTTTCCCAGTCATGCAAACTCATGCAAAATTTCTACATTAATGTCTTCCTCAGTAACAGTTTTCCTAGCCCAGTGATCTCAACTCTGGCTTCATATTACAATTACTTGGGGAATTGTAAAAACTACCAATGCCTGGGTCTCATTCTAGACCAGCTAGTGGTTTCCCAGTTTCGACCCTGGACCAACAGCATAACAGCATCCACATCATCTGGGAACTTGTTAGAGATGAACATTCAAGATCCTCACACAGACTTACTGAATCAGAACTTCTGGTGGAGTAGGACTCAGGAAACGGTGTTTTAACAAAAGCCCTCTGAGTGATTTTGATGTGTGTTCAGATTTGAGAACCACTGATCTAGTCTATTGTCCCTCGGATACTCAACTCCTGCTATCAATTTTTTTCTCATGATCTTGATATAGTCCAGACCCCAACCCTGTATCTGTGTGTCACCCATCTCCTTATGTATACTTCAATAGGAACTTTCTCTTGTTATTGTTCAAGGTTCAATAATTTAACTGTTCTCACTCATATTGTAATAAACATAGCGTCTTGTGGGTAAATTCTATTGAAACCTATGAAGATTTTTTGCTGTTGCTGTTGATTGATTTTTTAAAAAATATGCTTGGTTATTACAGATTAGGTGGAAGAAGACTTCCTGCTGGGCCTTGTATAGCTTGCTTTGACCTGAGGTGTTGTATCCTTGAGCTGGAAGATTGTGAATTGGTTCCCATGGTGAACTCAGCCAGGCACCATGAGTTTATTTTGCACGTCCCTATTATTAATAAGGACACAGCCATGACACAAGGTAATCTGGGATTTTCGATCCAATTGTAGGCATGGCTTTGCAGAATTTCACACTATGGTAGGAGGAAAGGCAGCAGATTATGCTGTTTGGTTGGTTAGTGTACTGCGCTTCCTAGAGGAAATATTATTAGGACTTGAGGGGTCAGTGTGAAAGTTTGTGTAGAGAAAGATTTAGCCTGTAGATGCCAGGGCAGCAGGTACCTTGTACTTACTGTGCCAGCTGTAGGTGTGTGATTAAATGGTGCCTGTGCCAACAGAGAGGCAATGTAGCCAAGTAGATATCAGCAAAGCCTTTGCAGCTGGACTGCCTGGGTCTAGAAACCGTTCCCCTTCCTAGCTGTGTGACCTCGGGCAAGTCAGTTAGCTGCTCGGTGCCTGGACTTCTCCACCTGTAACATAGGAAAGGTAGCAGTACTTTTCTCATGGGGTACTCGACAGGTTCAATGGGTGAATGTATATGAAGCATCCAGAACAGTGCCTGGCTGTGGAGGTGTTCAGTAAGTATTGGCTATTATTAGCTAACAGAGGCACTGTCCTTTAAAGAGCTACTCTGAGGCCAGCTGTCTTGAAGGGACTGGCTTACATTGAAAGCTTTACAACTAAAAGGGACTTAGGCATTGAGATTATTATTGGAGATTTTTTCTTTTTTTAATGCATATAGAACAAGGTTTTATTGAAAGTTTCAAAGCCTAGTTAGTATTTATTAACTTGGTAAGCTCACTGAACATATTTAAATCACAGAAGTCAATAGTTCTGAATCCCTTCTGTGCAATTCTGAAACCCCAGAAGCTCTGAAAACGGAAAGGTTTTGCACATTTCCAGCAGCTCATTTGGCCTTAAAAATCTCACTCGAACACACACATATTAGTTTTGTATTGCTGCCATAACAAATTACCCTAAATTTAGCAGCTTAAAACAACACAAATTGATTATCTCACAGTTTCCAAAAGTCAGAAGTCCGGCTCAGCTGGATCCCCTGCTTAGAGTCTCACAGGCCTCTGTCAAGGTGTCATCCAGGCTGTGCTCCTTCCTGGAGGCTTTGGGGAAGAATCTATTTCAGGCATTTTTAGATTGTTGGCAAAATTCAGTTCCTTGAGATTATAGGATTGAGGTCCCCACTTCCTTGCTGGCTGTTGGCCATGCACTGTTCTTCTAGGGGCTGTCCATGTTCCTTGGCCAGTGACCCCTTCCTCCACCTTCCAAAGCAACAATGGCCGGTCCAGTCTCTCTCTCTGACCTCCCCTTCTGCTTCATCCTTTCTTTGCCATTCTCTTCCACCATCCCCCTTCGACTGACTTGTCTGCCTTCCTCTTCTTCTTTTAAGGGCTCTTGTGATTACATTGGGCCACCCGGATAATCTAGGATAATCTAGGGTATCTCCATATTTTAAAGTCAGCTGATTAGTAACTTTAATTCCATCTGCAAAGTCTCTTCATGTAGTACCTAGATTAGTAGCATTGACCCTTGAACAACATGGGATTGAACTGGGTGGGTCCACTTACAGGTGGATTCTTTTCCAATAGGTATGCAGTCTGCCCTTTATATTTGTGGTTTCCTATCGGTGGAACCAACCACCACGAATTGCAATTTCCATCCACAGTTGGTCGAACCTGAGGATATGAAACCTGTGAATATGGAGGGCCAGCTGTATACATTGTACTATGACATTTTATGTAAGGGACCTGAGCATCTGTAGATCTTAGTACTCGTGGGGGCTCCTGGAACCAATCCTCCGTGGATACCAAGGGATGACTATATTCGATTGACTAATCAGAGAATGGGAATCCTGGGGGGACGTCTTGAAAACTGTGCCTATCTCAATGCAGAAAACTATTTAATAGTCTTTAGCCCACTTTGTGTGACTCTCATTTGGTACAGGAATCACAAGCATGCCTCGGAGATATTGTGGGTTTTGTTCTAGACCACTGCAGTAGAGCGAATATCAAAATAAAGCAAGTCATACAAATTGTTTGGTTTCCCAGTGCCTGTAAAAGTTATATTTACACTATACTGTAGTCTGTTAAGTGTGCAATAGCATTATGTATAAAAAACAGTGTATATATCTTAATTTAAAAATAATTCTGTTGGCAAAATGGCACCAATAGACTTGCTCAACACAGGGTTGCCACAAGCATTCAATTTGTAAAATACAATATCTGGGAAGCACAATAAAATGAGGTATGCCTGTATCAATATGTTTGATAAAGGGTGTTGTCTTTGATCCTTTCATCCTGCTGGGAGCATTATGTAATATAGGATATATGCACATTGTTACCTTTCTAAAATTAAAACATTTCTAAACTCCAAAACACATCTGGCCTCAAGGGTTATTGAAGGGATTGCAGATGTGTTGTAAAAAGTTACAGGTAAAAGATATTTTTTAAAGCATTTATATTTATATTATATTTATATTTTAAACTACTGTGAAATGGTACCTGTGTAACACTTACTTCTTGAGAAAACGGATATTAATGTGTTCTCCAGATTCATACTTAGAGAACTAGAAGGGACTTTCAAGACAGACTGGTTATTTTGAAGATTCAGAAGGGGACATCAGTATTGTAGATAAGAAGGGAAAGGATGGAAGAAAATAACACTTAATAAACACTATGCTATTGGTTTTATGTACATTCACACAAAGTCTGTGTGTGTGTGTGTGTGTGAGAGAGATTTAATGTTTACTACCTGTGTGTGTTGTTATTTTTTCATTTTACACATGCTGGAATTAAGAATCAGGGAAAGTGAGTAACTTGCTCAGGGTCACATGGCTGGTAGGTGTGGAACTGGAATTTGAACTTAGTTCTGACTTCAAAGTCTCCATTCATCAAAGAAGCTCCTATTTGGAAGCTGATCTGGGATTTAAACTCTAGTCTCCTGCTTCACCCTGTTAAGGTAGTTGTTTTTAATATATAGCTATTGATTTACAAGTGCTTTTTGAAATATTTAAAACATTTTAAAACTTCTTACAGGGGCAATTTGTGATGCTGGGTTTGTTACCAGAATTAATTTGTATTTAGGATTATCAGTTATGTGGGATTACAAATTTCCTTATTTTTAGGATTTTTTTTTTATCAGTTAAACCTTAAAATTAGTCACAATTGAATATTTTATTCTTGGATGAATTCTCTATTAAAAATTATTTGCTGTAAATTGCCATCTCTTAAAATGAGACAGTTTACCTATTTAGCAGCCATTATTAAATGCTGGAAACATTATTAAATGTTCCAATACTGGAACATTTCTGTACATTCATTGTTGTTAAGTAATCCCTTATTATTCCTTGGATATCCAGTTTGTTATTCCTTTGATGTAAAGTATTCTCTTTTGAAAAGTAAACTGCTCCCCTGCTGATTTCTGTTTCATTTCCTCCTTGCTGTTTTGGTCTCTGTTTTCTCTATGTAGTAAAGTGTTGACAGAAAGCAACTGTACAGAGAGATAAAAATATGCATCAATTAGAACAGCAAATCACAGTGCAGTTTTCAAGAGAAGTATTTTAGCTAAGATACAAGAAACACAGCTGTAATAAGTATCTGAATAGGAATTTCTTCTGAGTTGTTACTAAAATAATCTTATTGTTTTTCATTTTCTAATTGTCACAGGATTAAGAAAACTGGAATAGGCATGCATATTCAGGATTGTGTGCCGTTTTGAAAAATAAATGTGAAATGAAGACTAAAGATTTTTCTGGTGTCTTCATTCTGTTCCTGTTATTTTGTTTTCATATCCACAAAGAAAATATTCTAACTTAGCATGATTTATTATGATAAAATATTTTAAATCTTGGCTGTTAGGGAACAACTTTATGATTCAAAAAATAAATTTCATTTTACATAACATGGATTCCTTAACAAAAATAACTTTACAAATGAAGCTTTGTGATAGGTGCCTATACTGAATATGATTATTTGAATATTTGTCCATTTAGACTAAAGGTTAGGAAAATTCATATTTCTTTCAGTAAGAATAAATACAATTTTAATTAACTGTGATATGTTGGGAAGGTAAGAAATGGAATAGTTGACAAGAGAGAACTAGGTTTTGTTTTTATCCTGGTCTTAAGGAAGGTTGCTCTCCATTTCTTTTGTTTGTTGTTTATAATTTGCTTTTGCTTTATAGACAAAATGCAGGTCAGGCACTAAGATAATATTATTTTGGAATTGCTTCCATCTTTTTTGGGCTCAGACAAATTGAGATTGGTTATATTTTATGCGATATCATCCAAGGAAGGCAATTTTTACTCTGGTACCTGCTTATCTTTCAGTGACAAGGTATAGAAACATATGCAGAAAAATAATATATAAGCTTTGGGCCAAGACAGCATGAAAGACAGTGGAAACTCAAAGGTTAAGATATTTAGGAATAAATAATTCCCTCTTCTTTAGAGATCTGTTGTATCATTTTCTCTTTAGAGAGAGGACCGAGGCTCTCTGTTTTCCTGGTTTTATAGTCTTGGGTTTATACCTGGGGAATCTGCTGCTCACTCCAAAGCTGGAGGGGATATCGTTTTGAGCTTTAACGCTGGAATTGATGTGTGGCACACCATGTACTTTCACTTAATAACTTTATATTTTCAAGGTCCAGCTTATAGTACAGAAAACAGTGATCATTTCCCCTTTGTTTCCCATGGTGCCTAACAATGTCTGTGATTCTCTTAATTACCAACAGGTTAGTATTACAGGATCTAGCACTTGGGTGAAGAGCAAGCAGGGTGAGTGAGACAAGTGACAGCAAGCACATTGGAAGTTTCTATAAGAAAAATTATGACAGAGCAGGGACTCAGAAGACCCAGGTTTGAGTTGTAGCTCTGTAACTTACTAGTGATGCAACCTTGGCCATGCTGTATAATCTCTCTGGAGATCAGGTTCCTTGGCTTTAAAATGGTAAGTGTTCTTACTGTACTTGACCTGGCAGAGTTGTTGTGAAAGGCAAATGTTTGTAAACTTTGCTGTGTAGTAAAATATGATGTGTATCAGTTGGGAACCTTTCATTTGCAAGTGACAAAAATTTAACCCAAATCTGTAAAGGAAAATGAGATTTATTGGCTCATGCAACCGAATCCAGGGGCAGGCCTGGTTTTCAAGTCTTGGGACCCTGTCGCTCTCCACTCTTAGCTCTGCTCCTCTCCATCTTCAGTTTCCAACTCAATATATACCTCTGGCCACAAGCCCTGATGTGCCTCAAGTTTAGTCCAGTAGGGAGGACGGCCTGCCTCTGTCCCAGTGAGTCTCATTGTCTTCCAGCAGCTTGGATTGACTCACATGCCCATCCCTGAACCAGGTACCAAAACCAGGAAATAGGATGTAGCCATTGTCTGAGGTTAGTCTGGACCTACCCCTGGAGCTGGGGATCCTTCCCAAACCACAGGAACTGAATGTGGGGGGAGGCGTGATTCCCCAAAGGACTTTACCAATATCAGGGAATTCTGTCACAAGAACAACTTTCTGCTGAACAAGATACTATTGTTTTCTTCTCTGTTAAGAGAATATTTAATGGCTTAAAAGAAAAGCTAAATAGTTCATGTACATTTATGAAAGCCAAGAAAGGGCACAATTTTGAAGGGAAATTTTATTTGATAAACCAGAGAGGAAAAAGACCAGACATGATTGAGGACAGATAAAGTCAATTAGCTGGGTGAAGCAGGACCCTCTCCTTTATGCAGCTTGGAAGAGGTGAATCATCATACCTAGAGAAACTGACCTACACCCTAGTAGATGACCATTTTTTGAGACTGTTTTCACTTCTTTCTTGATCCTAACCCAAGAAACAATTCATTTTTAGGGAGGTTGAGCTCAGTCCAAAGGAGTAGGATTAGGAAAACTTCACCCTTGGCTGAAATAAGAGGAGGATGTAATTTGTGAAGTGTTGGAAGCTTTAGTTAGAACTAGTAATTCTTTGTGAGAAAAGTACACTTTATTGCCAGCAAAGTAGCTACACGAATTGTAAAATTGATTCTGATTTTCAGTGACTAAGTGGGGTCAGAATGAAAAAGAGTTGAAGCAGGAAATTATGAAAACGAATAAAATTTTCTTTGGGAAAGGCAGACAGCTGCAGGAGGCATGCTGTTGCTGTCCCTGGGGAGAACAAGGAGTCTTAGGAGATCTGGAATAAACAAATTTAAAAGAGAAGTAAGGAGGCAGAAAATTAAGCAACTATAACTCAAGAAAGAAACTGACAATTTAAAGTGGTCTTCTTTGTGGATTTCCCTGGTGGTCAGCGGCTAAGGCTCCACGTTCCTAATGCAGGGGGCCCGGGTTTAATGCCTGGTCAGGGAACTAGATTCCACATGCCGCAACTAAGAGTTCACATGCTACAACTAAAAGATCCTGCGTGCTGCAGCTAAGACCTGGTGCAGCCAAATAAACAAACAAAATAAATATTTAAAAAATAAATAAATAAAGTGGCCTTCTTTGTTCCAGAAACTTATGTATATACACCATCTCATTTAAACCTCATGATCATTTTCTTTTACAGATGGGGAAACTCAAGCTTAGGGAAGTTAAATAACTTGCTCAGTTATTACAACTACAAATTATTACATTTACAACTGCTCAAGGTTAGAGATGTGGCTTTACCTGGGAATCAAGTGGATCTGTGGTGCTCCTGCTGTAGCTCAAATATTCTATGCAGCTTCCTAAGGATTAGAATGAACTTCATTCATTTGGATTTTCCTTCAAATTAGATGTATCCTGAAAATCACTCTTTGAATTTTTCTAAGACAGAGTTGTAGGCCAGAATTAAATAAGATATTGTAAAATATTTTAAATTTGGGAAACAAATAGAAGACAGATTATCGTGTCCAAAAGCAGAGAAATCTTGTTCAAGGTAGAGAAATCTTGTTCAAAGTAGGGAAATCTTGTTCTTTAAGAAAAGGAGACTGAGTCAAAAGACAAGTATTTTCAGAAACTTTGAAAAAAAATCTTATCACTGTTTAAGGGCAACTGGTATTTCTGGAGATGATTTTCAGTGTTCCTAAAGAAAAGTTTCGATGGTCAGAGAAATTTGGGATATGCTCTGCACTGTGTCTGCCTCTTGGATTTGTATACAGATGAGCGTGTGGTGCCTGGGGAATGACCTTGATCTACCTGAGAGTCTCAAATGAGCACTCAGCAATGTACAGGATTGTTTTTGGTTGCTTGCATCTATCTGGTAGACAGGCAGACACAAGGCCTGAGACACAACAGTTAGGAGGGTCTGGGAAGAAAATATAAGAAAGACTTGAAAACCTAAATGAATCTTACACCATTTAAGCAGCACTGCAGCAGCTGGGGCTTTCTTGGAGATCTGAGGACCTGGGAAGCTGATTTTTCTTCCTAGGGAGAAACCCTGAGGTAAAGAAACTTGCTTAATTTAGCATTTCTCAAACTTTCTTGGTCATGTGTTACTTTGGGGGGTGGTGCGGGCAGGGGTGGTGAAAACACCTATTAACATATTCTGGACCACAGTTAGGGAGATAAAGGCCCAAGATATCTAGGATCAAATTATGAATTTTGAGGCTGGAGGCACTGAAGAGAGGATGGTGACCATGTAAAATGTCATTTAAAATAAAAGAACACTAAGCTGTAAAATAAGGAAGTCCCACAAAGTTCTAATTTTCTAAATGATGAAAGCACTTACCACTTACTGTGTGCCAGGCATTGTTCTAAGCATTTCATGTTTATAAATGTGTTCAAAACTTACAACAATAAACGGAGGCACAGAGAGGTTAAGTAAATTTTACAAGGCCACCCATGAAGTTGGTGGTAGAGCTGAGATTCAAAACAAGACAATTTAGTGCCAGAGTTTATGCTCTTAAACAATATATATTCTGCTTCTTAGATTAACAATTTCAATACTTTTGAAAACACAAGTTGAATTTTTAGTAAAAAAATTTTTTTTTCTATGGTGGGGTGGCCTTGCATTCTAGAGCCTTTGTAAGCATCAGCATAGATTTTTGGTTAATTTAGTACTGAATGTGGGAATTTTATGCTCTATTACTATAAAGCAATAATTACCCACTCCCCAATGCATTTGTATATTATAAGGATAAGAGATTGCCTGGTTGCCCGATTGGTGTTGCATCTTGTTCTGAATGAAGGAAAATGAATCAGTGTGTTCTGGGGAAATGCCAGAGCAGAAGAGAAGGCCACTCTGGAGGGAAGGCCAAATCTACGTTTGGGTGGATTATTCCCATCTTCAATTGAAAGTCATTAACCAAGAGTGTATAATTCAAGGCTTTGGGGATTGTGAGTGGTAGGCTCAGATTGAACTGATAACTTGGTGTTAGTGAGGAAGTTGTTGGTGACAGTGTGACAAGGAAACAGGGCTTGGAGGACGGAGATACAGGAAGGGCGCAGCTCCTTAATGTGTAGGAATACAAGGCTGCCACCTTCTGCATGTCAGGGCCTGGGGAAGCAGGGAAGCTTCTGGGCATTGCAGGGGTTGTAGAAGCCGTCTAAATAAGCAGAAGTTTCCTACTGAGGAAGGAGATTTTTGAGCCTGTGGGCCCAATGCTGTTGCCATCACCATGGGATCTATTGCCTTTGAACAATTTGACTTTTAAGGCACTAGAAAAGTACTCTTTCCAGACCTAACTTGCTTTTGGAGGTTTGTATCAGAATATTAACAGGCTCAGATCTTGATTCTTGGACTGGATGGATATGAGATCATAGGAGCCAGAGAGCACCTAATTAAACACAGATACCAGATTGGGTGGGTGAAGGGATCAGGCAGAGAGAGATGTTTCATTTTTTTTTTTTTAATTTTATTTAGTTATTTATTTATTTATGGCTGTATTGGGTCTTCGTTTCCGTGCGAGGGCTTTCTCTAGTTGCGGCAAGCGGGGGCCACTCTTCATCACGGTGCGCGGGCCTCTCACTATCGTGACCTCTCTTGTTGCGGAGCACAGGCTCCAGATGCGCAGGCTCCGTAGTTGTGGCTCATGGGCCTAGTTGCTCCGCGGCATGTGGGATCTTCCCAGACCAGGGCTTGAATCCGTGTCCCCTTCATTGGCAGGCAGACTCTCAACCACTGTGCCACCAGGGAAGCCCCCAGAGAGAGATGTTAAATCTGCCACATTAACCTTAACTGATGTAGGCTTAACTTGGAATTTTATTAATATGATACAGGTCTGGATCCATGGTTGGCTCTAGGTTTCCTAAGGCCTGAAAGTTACATAATTTTGGTGACTCTTTTAAAGAAAAAAGATACAAAATGACAAATACAAAGTTAGGTATGGATACGAACATTTATATAGAATGAGAAAAGAAATTAATATTTTTTTAAAGGCCAACAAATATAGGAAACATCACAAAATATGGAGAAATAACATTAAAAAATTACTTGCCTGACACACCACTTTACTACTTTATTTTAATCTATGTACAGTGGCTGCATACTTTCTAATTATCTCTCTTCATATGATAATCATTTTGAAATATAATTTTCTATAGAGAGAATCTAGAGATAATTCAATCTTTCCAGTAGCAAGGTTGATTGAAATTGACTTTCAATTATTGGTAATTTAGAAAATTTTCTTTCAGGTTTCCATCTTGTTATTAATAATGTCTTGTAAATTTAGGGGACTTTGGACCAAATTTGGGAAAACCTCTGTCATAATAAGCAGCAAGATTTTATGGCATTTCAAGTTCTGGGGGAACCATGACTAATCTTAAATACTCTGAATTAATGACCCTAATTAAGTGGTTTGTCATCAGTGTCCTTTTTTAGTGACATACTATGAGTTTTGCATTATCTTCACTCATGTCAGTATTTCATATCAAATTAGTAAGATATTTAAATCTTTTTCTAGTATGATCATACGATTAACTCCTCTTCATAATTATAATTTTTAAACAACTCAAGAGCTTATTCATTATTTTTATTTCTTTTTGATGGATTGCTGCCTTTGTTACAATATGAAAAAATTTATAACATTTGCTTCTCAGTGTCAAGATAATTTCAATTGGTTACATGGCTGTTCTTGGTCGCTTTTGTTTCAGATTCCATTAATTTTTTTAATCTGAATTTTCTTTTAGTTGTTTACTAAATTTAAAAATGACAAAAGAAGGTACCCTTTGTATATATACCCAAATCAAGCATCATAATTTTCACTAGTTTTATTGAAATGTCTTTCAAATTGCAGTTAAAATGATATATTCAAACTTTATAAAATATGCCATTTCCCATTAAAAAAGAAAAAAGTATAGTGCATTTATATTGAATATATTTCTGACAGAAGAGCACTTTGAATTTTGACTAGGCATCAGTGATAATGGAATCCTCTGCTTTAATTTTAGACCTCTGGTGACTGGAAAAATTTCCCACAGATTAGCTTTTATTTCAAACCTTTCATCTCCACGACTGGTATCCTTCAGAGTCAGCTGTCACAGGGCACATCCTTTCAGTGATATGACTTTGGCCCTGCACCTTCTTGTCATATTGATGATTGAGTCGGCACAAGGCTGTGGGAGTGTACCTGGATGCCATCCCTATACCACTAAGACTAGCAATAACTTAACCCTACACGAAAGTGATGGGAACCACATAAGTGTTTTCCCAATTCTACTCTCCCTTTATCTGGATGCCCAAAATGCCCACAGCTATTCCAGCCCATTGTGGTTAAATATCTTTTGCAAATACAAAAAACATAAGACCATGTGAACATATTGCTAAGGTCTTCTGTAGGACTTGGAAGAAAACTGTGCATGGAAGGGGTTCTTAGATTCAGGATAAACCTGCCTCTAGCTGTACTTCACTTTGAACAGATCATTTAGGGTAACCATGAAAGGACAGCCAGTGGGACACTCTGGCTCGAGGGTGCCAGAAACTGACCTACTTTCAAATATGTCTCATGTGAAATGATCAGAGATCGCTTGTCTGAATTGTATGTTTATGAATTTGGCTCAAGCCTCTTTTGGTTGCATGTGACAGACACCCAATTTTAACTAGTCATGGCTTTGGTGGAAAGAACTTATTGTGCAAGATAACAGAACACTGAAAGGTACGCAGGTTGGAGCTAGCTTAAGGGTCATCTGGATATAGTGATTTGAATAGCTTCACATCTATTCATTCTGTTTTTTCTTTTCCAATCTGTTTCTCTATGTTAGTTTTATTCTTCATTCCTGAAAATGATCTTTTTCTAAAAAATGATTGCAGGCAGCAGGGGTGGGGCATTGTGATTGACATGTGATAGTTGGGAGGGAGGAGCAGGTCCCCTATAGAAGCAGGGTACCATTTTGGTCAGACGAAACCATAATTGTCACTGCAGTAGCTCAGGCTGAGGCTTGGTGTGGAGGTGGGCATGGAAGTCATACAACTGATGAAACCCACTCCATGGAGTGTGCCATTCCTCATGTAGACCTGTAACTTATCCCCACTTTGAAGATAAATTTAGGCACAAAATTCACTAATTCTCAGAAAGTGACTTCTCTGTGTTTGTTAGGTGTGTACCTTTTAAAGCATGTCATAGTGTTTTAAGAGTTAATTCATATAACCCTTCCTTGATGCATGGGTAAAATGGGACTAAATTAGTTCTAAAAATCATTCAAGGCTCAAACTCATATAATTTGGAATATAGCAGCTCAGTTGGCAGTTGGGAAACAAAGAGATTGGAGGGCCAAGAGACTTTTAGAAGCAGCATTGTTAATGTTTATACTAAAATGGTTAAAAATGGAGTGTTTACAGAAAGATAGACAGGATGAAAAGGCAGAGGGCTATGTACCAGATGAAGGAACAAGATAAAACCCCAGAAAAACAACTAAATGAAGTGGAGGTAGGCAACCTTCCAGAAAAAGAATTCAGAATAATGATAGTGAAGACGATCCAGGACCTCGGAAAAAGAATGGAGGCAAAGATTGAGAAGATACAAGAAATGATTAACAAAGACCTAGAAGAATTAAAGAACAAACAAACAGAGATGAACAATACAATAACTGAAGTGAAAACTACACTAGAAGGAATCAATAGCAGAATAACTGAAGCAGAAGAACGGATAAGTGACCTGGAAGACAGAATGGTGGAAGTCATTGCCCTGGAACAGAATAAAGAAAAAAGAATGAAAAGAAATGAAGACAGCCTTAGAGACCTCTGGGACAACATTAAATGCAACAACATTCGCATTATAGGGGTCCTAGAAGGAGAAGAGAGAGAGAAAGGACCCGAGAAAATATTTGAAGAGATTATAGTCGAAAACTTCCCTAACATGGGAAAGGAGATAGCCATCCAAGTCCAGGAAGCAGAGAGTCCCATACAGGATTAAACCCAAGCAGAAACACGCTGAGACACATAGTAATCAAATTGGCAAAAATAAAGACAAAGAAAAATTACTGAAAGCAGCAAGGGAAGAACGACAAATAATATACAAGGGAACTCCCATAAGGTTAACAGCTGATTTTTCAGCAGAAACTCTACAAGCCAGAAGGGAGTGACAGGACATATTTAAACTGATGAAAGGGAAGAACCTACAACCAAGATTACCCAGCAAGGATCTCATTCAGATTCAATGGAGAAATCAAAAGCTTTACAGACACACAAAAGCTAAGAGAATTCAGCACCACCAAACCAGCTGTACAACAAATGCTAAAGGAACTTCTCTAAGTGGGAAACACAAGAGAAGAAAAGGACCTACAAAAACAAACCCAAAACAATTAAGAAAATGGTCATAGGAACATACATACTGATAATTACCTTAAACGTGAATGGATTATATGCTCCAACCAAAAGACACAGGTTCGCTGAATGGATACAAAAACAAGACCCATATATATGCCGTCTGCAAGAGACGCAGTTCAGACCTAGAGACACATACAGACTGAAAGTGAGGGGATGGAAAAAGATATTCCATGCAAAGGAAATCAAAAGAAAGCTGGAGTAGCCATACTCATATCAGATAAAATAGACTTTAAAATAAAGAATGTTACAAGAGACAAGGAAGGACACTACTTAATGATCAAGGGGTCAATCCAAGAAGAAGATATAACAATTATAAATATATGTGCACCCAACATAGGAGCACCTCAATACATAAGGCAACTGCTAACAGCTATAAAAGAGGAAATCAACAGTAACACAATAATAGTGGGGGACTTTAACACCTCACGTAAGCCAATGGACAGATCATGCAAACAGAAAATTAATGAGGAAACACAAGCTTTAAATGACACAGTAGACCAGATAGATTTAATTGATATTTATAGGACATTCCATCCAAAACCAGCAGATTACACTTTCTTCTCAAGTGTGCATGGAACATTCTCCAGGATAGATCACATCTTGGGTCACAAATCAAGCCTCAGTAAATTTGAGAAAATTGAAATCATATCAAGCATGTTTTATGACCACAACGCTATGAGATTAGAAATCAATTACAGGGAAAAATGTAAAAAACACAAACACATGGAGGCTAAACAATACGTTACTAAATAACCAAGAAATCACTGAAGAAATCAAAGAGGAAATAAAAAAATACCTAGAGACAAATGACAATGAAAACACGACGATCCAAAACCTATGGGATGCAGCAAAAGCAGTTCTAAGAGAGCAGTTTATAGCAGTACAAACCTACCTCAAGAAATGAGAAAAATCTCAAATAAACAATCTAACCTTATACCTAAAAGAACTAGAGAAAGAAGAACAAACAAAACCCAAAGTTAGCAGAAGGAAAGAAATTGTAAAGATCAGAGGAGAAATAAATGAAATAGAAACAAAGAAAACAATAGCAAAGATCAATAAAACTAAACGCTGGTTCTTTGAGAAGATAAAGAAAATTGATAAACCATTAGCCAGACTCATCAAGAAACAGAGGGAGAGGACTCAAATCAATAAAATTAGAAATGAAAAAGGAGAAGTTACAAGAGACACCGCAGAAATACAAGGCATCCTAAGAGACTACTACAAGCAACTCTATGCCAATAAAATGGACAACCTGGAAGAAATGGACAAATTCTTAGAAAGGTATAACCTTCCAAGACTGAACCAGGAAGATATAGAAAATATGAACAGACCAATCAGAAGTAATGAAATTGAAACTATGATTAAAAATCTTCAACAAACAAAAGTCCAGGACCAGATGGCTTCACAGGTGAATTCTATCAAACATTTAGAGAAGAGCTAACACCCATCCTTCTCAAACTCTTCCTGAAAATTGCAGAGGAGGGAACACTCCCAAACTCATTCTATGAGGCCACCATCACCCTGATACCAAAACCAGACAAAGATACTACAAAAAAAGAAAATTACAGACCAATATCACTGATGAATATAGATGTAAAAATCCTCAACAAAATACTAGCAAACAGAATCCAACAACACTTTAAAAGGATCATACACCATGATCAAGTGGGATTTATCCCAGGGATGCAAGGATTCTTCAATATATGCAAATCAATCATTGTGATACACCATATTAGCAAATAGAAGAATAAAAACCATATGGTCATCTCAATAGATGCAGAAAAAGCTTTTGACAAAATTCAACACCAACTTATGATAAAAACTCTCCAGAAAGTGGGCATAGAGGGAACCTACCTCAACATATTAAAGGCCATATATGACAAACCCACAGCAAACATCATTCTCAATGGTGAAAAATTGAAAGCATTTCCTCTAAGATCTGGAACAAGACAAGGATGTCCACTCTCACCACTGTTATTCAACATAGTTTTGGGAGTCCTAGCCATGGCAGTCAGAGAAGAAAAAGATATAAAAGGAATACAAATTGGAAAAGAAGAAGTAAAACTGTCACTGTTTGCAGATGACATGATACTATACATAGAGAATCCTAAAGATGCCACCAGAAAACTACTAGAGCTAATCAATGAATTCGGTAAAGTTGCAGGATACAAAATTAATGCACAGAAATCTCTTGCATTCCTGTACACTAATGATGAATAATCTGAAAGAGAAATTAAGGAAACACTCCCATTTACCATTGCAACAAAAGGAATAAAATACCTAGAAGTAAACCTACCTAGGGAGGCAAAAGACCTGTATGCAGAAAACTATAAGATACTGATGAAAGAAATTAAAGATGATACCAACAGATGGAGAGATATACCATGTTCTTGGGTTGGAAGAATCAATATTGTGAAAATGACTATACTACCCAAAGCAATCTACAGATTCAATACAACCCCTACCAAATTACCAATGGCATATTTTACAGGACTAGAACAAAAAATCTTAAAATTTGTATGGAGACACAAAAGATCCCGAATAGCCAAAGCAGTCTTGAGGGAAAAAAATGGAGCTGGAGGAATCAGACTCCCTGACTTCAGACTATACTACAAAACTCCAGTAATCAAGACAATATGGTAATGACACAAAAATAGAAATATAGATCAATGGAACACGATAGAAAGCCCAGAGGTAAACCCATGCACCTACAGCTTACTAATCTATGACAAAGGAAGCAAGGATGTACAATGGAGAAAAGACAGTCTCTTCAATAAGTGGTGCTGGGAAAACTGGACAGCTACATGTAAAAGAATGAAATTAGAACACTCCCTAATGCCATACACAAAAATAAACTCAAAATGGATTAAAGACCTAAATGTAAGACCAGATACTATAAAACTCTTAGAGGAAAACATAGGAAGAATACTCTTTGATATAAATCACAGCAAGATCTTTTTGACCCACCTCCTAGAGTAATGGAAATAAAAACAAAAATAAACAAGGCTTACCTAATGAAAATTAAAAGCTTTTGCACAGCAAAGGAAACTACAAACAAGACAAAAAGACAACCCTGAGAATGGGAGAAAATATTTGCAAACGAAATCAACGGACAAAGGATTAATCTCCAAAATATATAAACAGGTCATGCAGCTCAATATTAAAAAAACAAACAACCCAATCCAAAAATGGGCAGAAGACCTAAATAGACATTTCTCCAAAGAAGACATAAAGATGGCCAAGAAGCACATGAAAAGCTACTCAACATCACTGATTATTAGAGAAATGCAAATCAAAACTACAATGAGGTATCCTCTCACACCACTTAGAATGGGCATCATCAGAAAATGTACAAACAAGAAATGCTGGAGAGGGTGTGGAGAAAAGGGAACCCTCTTGCACTGTTGGTGGGAATGTAAATTGATACAGCCACTATGGAGAACAGTATGGAGGTTGCTTAAAAAACTAAAAATAGAATTACCATATGATCCAGCAATCCCACTACTGGGCATATACCGAAGGAAAACCATAGTTCAAAAAGACACATGCACCCTAGTGTTCATTGCAGCACTATTTACAATAGCCAGGTCACAGAAGCAACCTAAATGCCCATCGACAGACGAATGGATAAAGAAGATGTGGTACGTATGTACAATGGAATATTACTCAGCCAGAAAAAGGAACGAAATTGGGTCATTTGTAGGGATGTGGATGAATCTAGAGACTGTCAAACAGAGTGAAGTAAGTCAGAAAGAGAAAAACAAATATCGTATATTAACTCATATATGTGGAATCTAGAAAAATGGTACAGATGAACCAGTTTGCAGGGCAGAAATTGAGACACAGACGTAGAGAACAAACGTATGGTCACCAAGGAGGGAAAGCAGCAGGGGCTGGGGTGGTGGTGTGATGAATTGGGAGATTGGGGTTGACATATATACACTAATGTGTATAAAATGGATAACTAATAAGGACCTGCTGTATAAAAAAATAAACTTAAAAAAATTTTTTAAAAGATTAAAAAAATGGAATGTTTAAATTAAATTATTATTGATGTAAACTAATTAAATAAGACAACTGATATTGACTATTGAAATGAAAGACTCAGCATTTTTGTTCTATTAAGTCAACCTGGTAGGGAACATTATTAGTTAGGTAATATTTGTTCTTGAATGGAAGGTTAACCCTGAAAATAACCTTCCTTCTATATCAAATATGACTTAAGCTAGACTGCATTATAATTTGTTTACATTATTAGTTTATAATTATTTCTTAATTATTTTTGAGATTCTTTAGTAATAACATGGTCATACATTCATTTAAAGAAGTGCAGTTGACTTTGAACAACACAGATGTTAATCTGAGTATAATTTATAGTCGGCCTTCTGTATCCTTAATATCTCCGTACGCATGGATTCAACCAAGTGCATACAGTGTAGTACTCTAGTATTTACTATCGAAAAATATCCTTGTATAAGTGGACCCGGCCAGTTCACACCTGTATTGTTCAATGGTCAGTGTATAAACTTCATGAAAATATAACATAAATTAAACTTCATTCTTCATGTATTAGATCCATACTCTTTTTCTGGAAGAAATATATTATTCATTGGATGATAGCATTGTGAGAAACATTCTCAGTGGTAGAATGTTATAATGATATTGTCTTATTCTAGTAGAAGAGAGATAGTATCATACCTTTGAATGAGGTGACATAATTTAGATTTTGCTGGGTGTTATGCATTGTCAACATAGAATGTAAATTTTCAAAATTTGATCTTGAAAAAACATATTTAACACTGTGTATAGACAATTTGTATACTTAGTGTTAAAAAATATGACTGCTCTTATGGGGAAAAACATTTTTTTGAGTTATTATATTTTACTTAGAGAAAGGGGTTTGTGATAGCAGTTTTAGCAGTATAGACCTTGGAGAGGTCATGAAAGAAGTTGAGTATTAGTAACTAGAAAGACATAATAAAATTAATAATAGGCAGCATTTATTGAACTTTTACTATGTGTCAGGCCCTATTCTAATACTTTAACATGTATGTATCCTATTTAATCAATATAATGCAATAGGTACAATTATTACCCCCATTTTGGAGAAGAAAAAATTGAGGCTCAGAGAGGTTAAAAAATTTGCCCATCACCCAACTAGTAAGTGGTGGAGCTGTCTTTGAACTCAGTTAACTTGGCTGCAGAGCTCTTAACTATGCATTGGAAATATCTAGAATGAAAAAGATACTTGTCTCTAGATTTAAAAAAATACATTTAAATTTTGGCTTTATTGTAATATGAACATTACTATATATAATATGGTATATATTATATAATATAAAATATCATTAATAAATAGTTTTGAAATAGTTAATTACTTCTCCCTTGTTGAGTATTTGAGTTGTTTTCATTTTTTTTTTCCACTGTTAAGAACAACTCTGATGAATATCCTTCTACGTAAATATTTGTGCCATCCCTAAAAGTTTCCTCAGGATGTATTCTTAAATGTAGGTTTGCTGGTTAAAGAGTAGGAATGTTTTAAAAGTTCTTGACGGTTGCTGCGATGTTCTTCAGAAAAGTACAATGAGAAAAGCACCACCACAACTTACATGTGGGGAAGGAGGGTGAGAGAACATTCCATGTGTGTCCTTTTTGTACAGATACTTTTTACAGTAGAGAAATTAATTAGATTCTTCACCAATATTTAAAAGACAAAGACCAAAACAAAACCCTCCTAAGGAAGAGTCGAAATGATAGTTCTTTAGCTAAAAGAAAATAAAATTGAGAAAATTTGGTTGAAAATTTTTAAGTTTACATTAAAAATTTATTTCAAAAGATTATAAACATTTTGTTTTTGGTCAGAAGAATCCTTTTTTTCGTTCTTGTGTTTAGACAAAAAGTATGATTTGTGGGAGAAGGATGATGATTAAATTTTTCTTAATTCCAGCCTGACATGCCTTGCTTTTCTAGGCACTGAGGCTTTTATTTCTCTCTTATTCATCATTAATGATGATATTTTAAAATGGATTTCTGGAGGGGTAAGAATCACTGTTTTTTAGGTACAGTTGCTTCTTATTTATTTTTCAGCCATCAGGAAAGGATTGTTAACGAAACAAATTGGTGGATAGGTTTTCTCCATCCCTTTATTTTTAAAATATCTGTGTCTTGGGACTTCCCTGGTGGCGCAGTGGTTAAGAATCTGCCTGCCAATGCAGGGGACATGAGTTCGATCCCTGGTCCATGAAGATCCCACATGCCGCAGAGCTGCTAAGCCCGTGTGCCACAACTCCTGAAGCCCATGCGCCTAGAGCCCGTGCTCCACAACAAGAGAAGCTACTGCAATGAGAAGCGCATGCACCGCAACGAAGAGTAGCCCCCGCTTGCCACAACTAGAGAAAGCCCGCACACAGCAACAAAAGACCCAACGCAGCCAAAAATAAATAAATAAATATCTATGTCTTTATATTTAAATTGGGTTTCTTATATACAACAACTTTTTTTGTTAACTCAGATGATTTCTGTCTTTTAATCAATGTATTTAGACCATTCACATTAAAAGTGATTACTGACATAATTGGATTGATATCTGTCATGTTTGGAATGTTTTATTTGTTGTACTTATTCTTTGTTCCTTTTTCTCCTTCCCCCTTCCCCTTTTTCTCCTTCCCCCTTCCCCTTTTCTGGTTTTAATTGAACATTTTATATAATTCCATTTTCTCTCCTCTTTTAGCATATCAGTTATACTTATTCAAAAATTTTTTTTGGTATTTCCCTAGAGCTTACAATATATCTTTAAAACCAGTCTAAGTTCACTTTCAAATAACACTATACCACTTCACCAGTAGTACAGATATCTTAAGAGTATTTCAAATTCCTCCTTCCTGTCCCTTATAATGTTGCTGTCATTCATTTCATGTATCCATATGGTATATATTGTTATCATTATTACTGTAGATAAAATAAGAATAAGAAAAATTGAAGATTTTATTTTACCTTCACTTATTCCTCCTCTGACACTCTTTCTTTACATAGAGCTGAGTTTCTGGCCTATATCATTTTCCTGCTCTCTGAAAAATCTCTTTTAACATTGCTTGCAGGACAGGTCTGCTGGTGAGGAATTCCTTCAATATTTGTTTGTCTGAGAAAGTCTATATATTCTCTACTTTTAAGAATAATTTAGCTAGATATAGAATTCTAGTTTGCTAGTTTTTTTTCTTTCAGCTTTAGATTATTTCATTCCACTCTCTTTTTGCTTGCATGGTTTCTGTAGAAAATTCTACTATAATTATCATCCTTGTTTCTCTATAGATAAGGTGGATTTTTTTCCCCATAGCTTCTTTCAAGATTTTCTCTTTGTCTTTGATTCGCTGCAGTTTGAATATGAAATGCCCAAGTATAGATATATTGGTATTTATCCTGCTTTATAGTCTCTGAACTTCCTAGAGCTGTGGTTTGGTGTCTGTCATGTTAATTTTGGAAATTTCTCAGCCAGCATTTCCCAAGTCATCATTCTATTGAGAAATGTGATATTCCAGTGACCTCCAAATGCTGATTCTCAGACTGGCTGCAGCAGAATCACTTGGGGGACTTTTGGAGAAATGATTCCCAAGCCATGTCCCACCCACAGAGATTCTGATTCAGTAGAACTGTTGGGGAGGACCTGGGAATCTGCTGGCTTGTAGAGCTCCCCAGGTGATCCCCATATAGAGCCATGACTATATGTGCTCTGGCCTATGTAGTGATCATTGGTATGGGGTAGAAACATTATCTAATAGTTCAACATATACTGTGAAACTTTTTACTTCTCATTCTAAATAAAGTACCAAGGATGTAATTAAAAAGAAAAAGAAATGGATTGTGGGTACTGAATATACCATTCTTCTGGAGAGCAAAAGAACTTTAAAACCATCTCAGAAGGAGTTAGGGGTTAAAGTTGGTTGAGCTGACTTGAACCCTAGTAACTGTTATCTGCAGATTGGTATTATGGACTGAATGTGTCCTCCCAAAATTCATTTGTTGAATGCTTATCTTCCAGTGTGATGGCATTAGGAAGTGGGACCTTTGGGAGGTAATTGGGTTTAGACGAGGTCATGAGGATGGAGCCCCTGGATGGGATTAGTGCCCTCATAAGAAGAGGAAGAGACCAAAGCTTTCTCTCTCTCAGCTATGAGAGGATAATCAAGAAGGCCACCATCTGCAAGCTAGGAAGAGTTGTGCTCACCAGACACTGAATCTGTGGGCACCTTGACCTTGGACTTCCCAGCCGCCAAAACTGTGAGAAGTAAATTGTTTAAGCCACTCAAGCTATGGTATTTTGTTATAGCAGTTTGGGCAGACTAAGACATTGGGAAGCCCTTAATAAACGCCGATTATCTATGAAGTAGAAACATCTTGTTCTCCTTTTAAAGAGGTAGAAAGATAGTAGTAAAATACCTAAATAATTTCCCCATATCATAGCAAAGTAAAGCAACTGTGGATTCTTGCTCTGTCCATGTAACTCGGCTGTCTCTGCCATCCCTGACACCCTTCTCTGTACATTTGGAATCAATCATCACATGCGTGCATAGCTGCAAGCATTTGGTTTCAGGAAAGAGGTTCAGAGAAGCTAAATGGTAAAAGGAATATGTTGGATCAAATAAAAAAAGCTGCAATGATGCAACTTAAGGAGGAAATGGAACCACACCTCCAACCATCACATTTCATCTTAGTGCATTAAATCTTCTTACCAAAGCCAAACAAAGCCCAGGAAATATTAAGAGCTTGACTTCTGAAGCTAGGCAGCTTGGATTTTTCCTTGAGCACATGTCCCGGCAAATGATGAGGTTTAATATTCTTGTGTATTGTTCTTTTATTACTAATCTAAACATCTCTATGATTCATTTTACACTAGTGAAATTTGTGGGGTGGAGCAGAGGCATTTATTGTTTTTTCCCTTGGAGTTTTTATTTTTAATCAAGTTTATATATATGTAAACACACACACACACACACACACACACACACACACACACACACACGTATATTTTTTCGCGGCACCACATGGCTTGCGTGATCTTAGTTCCCCGACCAGGGATCGAACCTAGGCCTCTGAAGTGAAAACCCCAAGTCCTAACCACTGGACCACCAGGGAATTGCCCAACATATATGCACTTTAAAATAAATTTAATAGTTGTCCACTTTCCCATGAGGCAACCACTTTCAATTCTTTCTTTTTCCTCATATATAATAAATATAGAAGGAAATATAGAACTAGAAAATGTCTGTTATGCTTTTCCCTAAAACTGTGTTTTTCAAAGTCGGTTGTCTGATCACTGTCATCAGTATTAGCTGGGGTGATTGTTAAAAATGAGGAGTCCCATTCCAGACTTACTAAGTCAGACTTGCTGGGTTGTGGGACCCAGCCATCTGTATTTTAAACAGCCTCAAAGTGATCCTTATGCAAATTAAAGTTTGAAAGTCACTTTCCTAAAGCTTCTTGATTTTTGCCAGTGGATGTGACGTTTTCTGATTTTATTTCTGTCTTCTTATCTGTTGTCATGTGGGTAGGGGCCTTCCTAACAAAGATTATGGCTTTCATTTATGATATTAACACAAACAAGACAGAATAGGAAGTTCACCCCTCCTAGAGCAATGGGAAATGGCTCTGGAGACTGAAATCTGGATCCTATATGTGTTTATTGCTATTGGGGTATTGCTTCTAGGGTCTTTTATGGGACAGATTTAAAAATTGTGAGTTATTTTAAAATTAGAATTATCAATAGGTACTTTACAGTGTGCTAAATTCTATATCATGTATCTTTTTTCTTATACTAAAATTCATAGTTCCTTAAAAAAAAGTAACCTAATTACTTCTTGCTAATCATAAACTGCTGAATTATGTGTAAAGATTACTTTGTATCTTCTTTGGGTTTTAGATTTCCCAGTGAGGAAATACAGTCAAAGTACTATACTTTAAATTTACTTTAAATACTTATTTTCTCTGTTTAGTTATATTACCAATTTGGCATATACGTAGGTTATTTGTTTCAGTTTGTTTTCGGATAGAGCCAACATTTTCTCTTTTGATTTAATTTTTGAAATATCTAAGACATATACATGTTAAAAACTAGGTAAAATATATAAAGTGTATCCTCAGAGCAGTTTCATCTACATCTGTTTCTTCCATCCAGTTTCCACCTCTTCCCTTCTTATAGGTTACCGTTTTTTATTAATTTCTCACTTATCCTTTCATTAGTTCTTTTTACAAATGCAAGCATATATATATATATGAAGAAGAAAATTGCATTATTACTTTGCCACAAATGATTAGATATATAATAATGTTTACATAAAGCTTGTTTCTCACACCTTTTTACAAAAACTACAAATTATTGCTCTGCGTTTTTTTCCTCACATTTTTCCCTCCATATATATCCTGGGGATCAAGGAGAATCCTTGTAAACTACCAGTTTCTCCCAACTCCCTAAAGATTCTGAGATGGTCCCATTAAGTTAATGGTTCATTTTGTTCTTAGATCTTCTCTTGTTTCCGATCTCTAAACTAGACCCTTTACTTTATAAAGAGTTGTCCAGGGTCAGCATTTACTACCCATGCCAATGAAAAGGACTTAAGAAATAGCACAGTGTATCTTGTTTGTGTGCTATCTCATACATAGATTATCCAAACAATATTGTTGTCAGGTGGCCAAGAAAGAAGTGGTTTTGCCTACTTTTGTCCTCTGAAAATAAAAGATCCAGATGTAGCATCCAGAAACCACCATATTACCTGTTGTTTCAGTTTGTTCTAGATCCCACAGTCTATTGTGTGGCTTTTCTTCCTTAAAACACTGTTGAGAACCATTACAGAGCAGTGCCATTATTTGAGTCCTCTGTTAGGGACCTTTTATTTTGTAAATAAATTATATTAGGTAATCTATAGATTTCTTTTTCTTTTTTGCCCATCACTAGACTGTTCTACTAAATTTGCATATTCACATTAACTAGAGCAGAAAAACATGAAAAAATAAATAAGCCAAATCTAATAGAATACCAATATGGTTGGGATTTGGGTAGAAATACAAAGCATTGCTTTTTTCCTTATTTGCAACATGCATTGACAATAAGGCGCATTGTAAAGAAAGAAATCACTCTTTCCAAAGAAAGATTTTCTAAGTGAACTCACTGAGACTCCCAATGGTATGTTCACTTCCTGTTTTCCTGTTTCAGGCACACAAACTTGGAACATGAAAACCCCTGGAGGTCAAATGTTATTTGAATGGTTTCTTAGCAGTGAATAATGGCTCCTTAGCAATAAATAGCTCTGATTCTTACATAGTAATCTTAGAAAGAAAACTGCATAATTACTTTGCAACAAATGATTGGATATATATAATAATGTTTGCATAAAGCTTTAGACAAAGGTGGTATCATTGCACATTCCCTTTGATAGATGGCTTATGAGCCCTAAAACTTTTTGATATAAAAAGATTAAGCTTATTTATAATATCAAAATATATATCATGGTATATATCATGGTATACTATATACCATGATATATCATACATACTGATTTTCTTTTCTGAAATCTATTAAAAATGTGTAAACAATTAAACTAGAAAAAATCATTAACTTAATTCCATTAACTAGCATTCCATTTTTGTATGGTGGGAAAAAACTCAAGCAATTTAGCATTGGGCTAAGGACAAGATATATTAGCCCTTTTTAAAGTTCAGCATGCTGATTTTGAAATTTTTATGGGGGGAAACTTACTTTTAATTATATTTTGTTCTTGGGGCTTCCCTGGTGGCACAGTGGTTAAGAATCCGCCTGCTAATGCAGGGGACACGGGTTGGAGCCTTGGTCTGGGAAGATCCCACATGCCACGGAGCAACTAAGCCTGTGCACCACAACTACTGAGCCTGCACTCTATAGCCCACGAGCCACAACTACTGAGCCCACGTGCCACAGCTACTGAAGCCTGTGTGCCTAGAGCCCGTGCTCTGCAACAAGAGAAGCCACAGCAGTGAGAAGCCCGCGTACCACAACAAATAGTAGCCCCCGCTCGCCGCAACTAGAGAAAAGCCCGTGCGCAGCCAGGAAAACCCAACGCAGCCAAAAATAAAATAAATAAAAATAAAAAAATAAAAAAAAAATTTCCTTCCTTTAAATAAATAAAAAAATAAATGTATTTTGTTCTTAAAAAGAGGAAACCTTACACCATGAAAAAGTAGTCTTGTCATCTTCCATAATACTGATGACAGTGGAATAAATGTTAAGTTCCTGAAGTTGGCAAAGAATTGTGAAAGCCATCTCTTATGTGGATAGTAAGTTTTTTCTGGGGAATACTAATGATTAATCAGAAAAGGCTCTGCTGTGACACCTGTGACTTGACTGCATTCTCATGACGGCTGGTGTGGTGTTAATGAGCAAGCATTAAGTATTACCCACGGTGGGCTCTCCAACTACCAATGGGAAAGAAATTGACAATGAGAATGACAGGCTTGTTAGTATCTTTTCTCCTGGGGCCTCATTCATGCCAGACCCATAGTGCCCTTTAATCGAAAGTTGGGACTTGCTGGCGAAAGCCTCATAAGTCTTTAAATACTCAGCCCATGGTGTGCAGAGCACTGTAACATTCTTCAGGGGGCACTATACCTCACAATGCAACTTCACCCAGAAAGGAGGGTTCTTCTCTGCCAAGTGGGAGGATTTGTGATTGTACTTCCCAGCTGTCACTGGGAGAGCAGAAGCTCTTGTCTGGTTTGTTTCCTCCAATTTGTATCGACCTTGGCCTCACTCCATCCTTCGCTATTCCAAACTACCTTGGCAGTACTGCTGAAATTTTACCAGGTGAGTTCTCATTAAATCTTTAACTCCTTCGTCTGCCTACCAGTGCAATAGGCCCAGGTAGTCACCAAGTCCTGCAGACTTTTTACTCCAAGATAGCATATATTAAAAATTTTTTAAATTTATTTATTTTGTCTTCACATAGTATATAATTCAAAATATGAAAAAGAGTGAATCAGTCAGGGGCCCAGCAGGGAACAGATGGGATTCAAAATAGGTTATTCTGGGAGGGTTTACTTACGATGAAAACTTTTACAAAAGCAGAGGGGTAAGGGAACTTCAAGGGGTGATGCAGTAACCTGGCTGTTAGTACCAAACCAGTTGGGGATGAGGGGAGGGAGGGGCATCAGAACTAAGGGGGCGAGTCCTATGGAAGAGTGGTCAGCCCTTGAGGAACTGTAACCTTCTGTGGAGAGATGGCCAACTTCAGGGAACCTTGAGTGGGAGAGCCCAGAAAAAATACTCTGTCCCTACTCTCCTCCCTCCCACTGACCTTCTGTCCTGCTTTCCGTTGTCCAACCCAGCCGAATCCAGAGGGCAGGAAACCCTTGATGCTACACCTGCAGGTCAGCCTCCTGGGGCACAAGCACGGTGGCAAGTGGGATCTCAAGGAGCAAGTAGAAGATACCTAACACACAAGCTATATGGGGAAAGTCTCTCTCCTGCCCTGGTGCCCAGTTCCCCAGTGCAAAAGCAACCATTTACCCGAACCTTCCAGAGATCTTAAATCTTGGTATTTTGTAAGTAAACTAGGGGTGGAGATTCTTTTTACAGATTTGAAAATTTGCCTAAAGCAAACTTTATTGCTGGGAATGATCCCCCTGATGTGTGCCAAAGGTTTGCTGAGGGTCACTTAAGACAATATGACACATATCCTGTTCCTGTGTTCCGGGTGCTTTGAATGGTCCATTTTGGCCTTAAAAATGCTAAATAGGTTAAGTTTTTGTGTTATTGCCTTGTGTTTCCTATTAGTGATCTGGCTCAGAAATAAAACATGTAAAAATATATTGGCTCTTTTCAGACAAGTGATTATAGCATTTTTTTCTTAAACAGACTTTTTAATGGATCTAAAGCACAGTTTCATAACCTGCTGTTCAGATGGACACTGACTTTCCGGAACTCCTGAAATCACATTTAACGTGTGAAATTCAGGACAGCAGGGCCACAGCTTTCATCACACTCTCATTGAGGTCTTTGTGTCATGAAAGACTAAGAACATTGATCTAAAGGAAGTTTTGATTCATTTGGAATTTCTTCTTCCTCTTATTACATATTTTTAATGTGACCTCTGCATTCCTGGGGTTCAGTAGCCTGGACAAAGTGAATGATACCAGATGTTTCTTGTTTTTTTTTTTTTAATTTATTTATTTTTTAACATCTTTATTGGAGTATAATTGCTTTACAATGGTGTGTTAGTTTCTGCTTCATACCAAAGTGAATCAGTTATACATATATATATATCCCCATATCTCTTCCCTCTGGCGTCTCCCTCCCTCCCACCCTCCCTATCCCACCCCTCTAGGTGGTCACAAAGCACCAAGCTGATCTCCCTGTGCTATGTGGCTGCTTCCCACTAGCTATCTATTTACATTTGGTAGTGTATATATGTCCATGCCGCTCTCTCACGTTGTCCCAGCTTACCCTTCCCCCTCCCCATATCCTCAAGTCCATTCTCTAGTAGGTCTGGGTCTTTACTCCCATCTTGACCCTAGGTTCTTCATGACCATTTTTTTTTTTTTAGATTCCATATATATGTGTTAGCATATGGTATTTGTTTTTCTCCTTCTGACTTACTTCACTCTGTATGACAGTCTCTAGGTCCATCCACCTCATTACAAATAACTCAATTTCGTTTCTTTTTATGGCTGAGTAATATTCCATTGTATATATGTGCCACATCTTCTTTATCCGTTCATCTGTCGATGGACACTTAGGTTGCTTCCATGTCCTGGCTATTGTAAATAGAGCTGCAATGAATATTGTGGTACGTGACTCTTTTTGAATTATGGTTTTCTCAGGGTATATGCCCAGTAGTGGGATTGCTGGATCATATGGTAATTCTATTTTTAGTTTTTTAAGGAACCTCCATACTGTTCTCCATAGTGGCTGTATCAATTTACATTCTCACCAGCAGTGCAAGAGGGTTCCCTTTTCTCCACACCCTCTCCAGCATTTACTGTTTGCAGATTTTTTGACGATGGCCATTCTGACTGGTGTGAGATGATATCTCATTGTAGTTTTGATTTGCATTTCTCTAATGATTAGTGATGTTGAGCATTCTTTCATGTGTTTGTTGGCAATCTGTATTTCTTCTTTGGAGAAATGCCTATTTAGGTCTTCTGCCCATTTTTGGATTGGGTTGTTTGTTGTTTTGATATTGAGCTGCATGAGCTGCTTGTAAATTTTGGAGATTAATCCTTTGTCAGTTGCTTCATTTGCAAATATTTTCTTCCATTCTGAGGGTTGTCTTTTCGTCCTGTTTATGGTTTCCTTTGCTGTTTTAAGTTTCATTAGGTCCCATTTTTTTATTTTTGTCTTTAATTCCATTTCTCTAGGAGGTGGGTCAAAATGGATCTTGCTGTGATTTATGTCATAGAATGTTCTGCCTATGTTTTCCTCTAAGAGTTTGATAGTGTCTGGCCTTACATTTAGGTCTTTAATCCATTTTGAGTTTATTTTTGTGTATGGTGTTAGGGACTGTTCTAATTTCATTCTTTTACATGAAGCTGTCCAGTTTTCCCATCACCACTTATTGAGGAGGCTGTCTTTTCTCCACTGTATATTCTTGCTTCCTTTATCAAAGATAAGGTGACCATATGTATGTGGGTTTATGTCTGGGCTTTCTATCCTGTTCCATTGATCTATATTTCTGTTTTTGTGCCAGTACCATACTGTCTTGATTACTGTAGCTTTGTAGTATAGTCTGAAGTCTGAGAGCCTGATTCCTCCAGCTCCGTTTTTCTTTCTCAAGATTGCTTTGGCCATTCAGGGTCTTTTGTGTTTCCACACAAATTGTGAAATCTTTTGTTCTAGTTCTGTGAAAAATGCCACTGGTAGTTTAAAAGGAATTGCATTACATCTGTAGACTGCTTTGGGTAGTACAGTCATTTTCACAATGTTGATTCTTCCAATCCAGGAACATGGTATATCTCTCCATCTATTTGTATCATCTTTAATTTCTTTCATCAGTCTCTTATAATTTTCTGCATACAGGTCTTTTGTCTCCTTAGGTAGGTTTATTCCTAGCTATTTTATTCTTTTTGTTGCAATGGTAAATGGGAGTGTTTTCTTAATTTCACTTTCAGATTTTTCATCATTAGTGTATAGGAATGCAAGAGATTTCTGTGCATTAATTTTGTATCCTGCAACTTTACCAAATTCATTGATTAGCTCTAGTAGTTTTCTGGTAGCATATTTAGGATTCTCTACGTATAGTATCATGTTCTCTGCAAACAGTGACAGCTTTACTTCTTCTTTTCCGATTTGGATTCCTTTTATTTCTTTGTCTTCTCTGATTGCTGTGGCTAAAACTTCCAAAACTGTGTTGAATAAAAGTGGTGAGAATGGGCAACCTTGTCCTGTGCCTGATCTTAGTGGTAATGGTTTCAGTTTTTCACCAATGAACACGATGTTGGCTGTGGGTTTGTCATATATGGCCTTTATTATGTTGAGGTAAGTTCCCTCTTTGCCTACTTTCTGGAGGGTTTTTATCATAAATGGGTGTTGAATTTTGTCAAAAGCTTTCTCTGCATCTATTGAGATGATTATATGGTTTTTCTCCTTTAATTTGTTAATATGGTGTATCACATTGATTGATTTGCATATTTTGAAGAATTCTTGCATTCCTGGGATAAACCCCACTTGATCATGGTATATGATCCTTTTAATGTGCTGTTGGATTCTGTTTGCTAGTATTTTGTTGAGGATTATTGCATCTATGTTCATCAGTGATACTGGCCTGTAGTTTTCTTTCTTTGTGACCTCTTTGTCTGGTTTTGGTATCAGGGTGATGATGGCCTCGTAGAATGAGTTTGGGGGTGTTCCTCCCTCTGCAATATTTTGGAAGAGTTTGAGAAGGATAGGTGTTAGTTCTTCTCTAAATGTTTGATAGAATTCGCCTGTGAAGCCATCTGGTCCTGGGCTTTTCTTTGCTGGAAGATTTTTAATCACAGTTTCAATTTCAGTGCTTGTGATTGGTCTGTTCATATTTTCTATTTCTTCCTGGTTCAGTCTTGGAAGATTTTTATCAGTTTCAATTTCAGTGCTTATGATTGGTCTGTTCATATTTTCTATTTCTTCCTGGTTTAGTCTCAGAAGATTGTGCATTTCTAAGAATTTGTCCATTTCCTCCAGGTTGTCCATTTTATTAGCATACAGTTGCTTGTAGTAATCTCTCATGATCCTTTGTAATTCTGCAGTGTCAGTTGTTACTTCTCCTTTTTCATTTCTAATTGTATTGATTTGAGTCTTCTCCTTTTTTTTCTTGATGAGTCTGGCTAATGGTTTATCAATTATGTTTATCTTCTCAAAGAACCAGCTTTTAGTTTTATTGGTCTTTGATATAGTTTCCTTCATTTCTTTTTCATTATTTCTGATCTGACCTTTATGATTTCTTTCCTTCTGCTAACTTTGGGATTTTTTTGTTCTTCTTTCTCTAATTGCTTTAGGTGTAAGGTTAGGTTGTTTATTGATATGTTTCTTGTTTCTTAAGGTAGGCTTGTATAGCTATAAACTTCCCTCTTAGAACTGCATTTGCTGCATCCCATAGGGTTTGGGTTGTCGTGTTCATTGTCATTTGTTTCTAGGTATTTTTGGATTTCCTCTTTGATTTCTTCAGTGATCTCTTGGTTATTAAGTAGTGTATTATTTAGCCTCCATGTGTTTGTATTTTTTACAGATTTTTTCCTGTAATTGATATCTAGTCTCATAGCGTTGTGGTCGGATAAGGTACTTGATACGATTTCAATTTTCTTAAATTTACTGAGGCTTGATTTGTGACCCAAGATGTGCTCTATCCTGGAGAATGATCCATGAGCACTTGAGAAGAAAGTGTATTGTGTTGTTTTTGGATGGAATGTCCTCTAAATATCAGGTAAGTCCATCTTGTTTAATGTATCATTTAAAGCTTGTGTTTCCTTATTTATTTTCACTTTGGATGATCTGTCCATTGGTGAAAGTGGGGTGTTAAAATCCCCTACTATGATTATGTTACTGTCGATTTCCCCTTTTATGGCTGTTAGTATTTGCCTTATGTATTGAGGTGCTCCTATGTTGGGTGCATAGATATTTACAATGTTTATATCTTCTTCTTGGATTGATCCCTTGTTCATTATGTAGTGTCCTTCTTTGTCTGTTGTAATAGTCTTTGTTTTAAAGTCTATTTTGTCTGATATGAGAAATGCTGCTCCAGCTTTCTTTTGATTTCCATTGGCATGGAATATCTTTTTTCTATCCTCTCACTTTCAGTCTGTATGTGTCCATAGGTCTGAAGTGGGTCTCTTGTACACAGCATATATACAGGTCTTTTTTTTTGGATCCATTCAGCCAGTTTATGTGTTTTGGTTGGAACATATAATCCAGTTACATTTAAGGTAATTATTGATATGTATGTTCCTATTACCATTTTCTTAATTGTTTTGGGTTTGTTATTGTAGGTCTTTTCCTTCTCTTGTGTTTCCTGCCTAGAGAAGTTCCTTTAGCATTTGTTGTAAAGCTGGTTTGGTGGTGCTGAATTCTCTTAGGTTTTGCTTGTCTGTAAAGGTTTTAATTTCTCCATCAAATTTGAATGAGATCCTTGCGGGGTAGAGTAATCCTGGTTGTATGTTTTTTCCCTTCATCACTTTAAATATGTCCTGCCACTCCCTTCTGGCTTGCAGACTTTCTGCTGAAAGATCAGCTGTTAACCTTATGGGGATTCCCTTGAATGTTATTTGTTGTTTTTCCCTTGCTGGTTTTAATAGTTTTTCTTTGTATTTAATTTTTGATAGTTTGATTATTATGTGTCTTGGCGTGTTTCTCCTTGGATTTTTACTGTATGGGACTCTCTCTGCTTCCTGGACTTGATTAACTATTTCCTTTCCCATATTAGGGAATTTTTCAACTATAATCTCTTCAAATATTTTCTCAGTCCCTTTCTTTTTCTCTTCTTCTTCTGGGACCCCTATAATTCGAATGTTGTGCATTTAATGTTGTCCCAGAAGTCTCTGAGACTGTCCTCAATTCTTTTCATTTTTTTTTTTCTTTATTCTGTTCTGCAGTAGTTATTTCCACTATTTTATCTTCCAGGTCACTTATCTGTTATTCTGCCTCAGTTATTCTGCTATTGATCCCTTCTAGAGAATTTTTAATTTCATTTATTGTGTTGTTCATCACTGTTTGCTCTTTAGTTCCTCTAGGTCCTTGTTAAACGTTTCTTGTATTTTCTCCATTCTATTTCCAAGATTTTGGAACATCTTTACTATCATTATTCTGAATTCTTTTTCAGGCAGACTGCCTATTTCCTCTTCATTTGTTAGGTCTGGTGGGTTTTTACCTTGCTCCTTCATCTGCTGTGTGTTTTTCTGTCTTCTCATTTTGCTTAACTTACTCTGTTTGGGGTTTCCTTTTCACAGGCTGCAGGTTCGTAGTTCCCGTTGTTTTTGGTGTCTTCCCCCAGTGGCTAAGGTTGGTTCAGTGAGTTTTGTAGGCTTCCTGGTGGAGGGGACTAGTGCCTGTGTTCTGGTGGATGAGGCTGGATCTTGTTTTTCTGGTGGGCAGGTCCACGTCTGGTGGTGTATTTTGGGGTGTCTGTGGCCTTATGATTTTAGGCAGCCTCCCTGCTAATGGGTGGTGTTGTGTTCCTGTCTTGCTAGTTGTTTGGCATAGGGTGTCCAGCACTGGAGCTTGATGGTCGTTGACTGGGGCTGGGTCTTGGTGTTGAGATGGAGATCTCTGGGAGATATTCGCTGTTTGATATTACGTGGAGCTGGGAGGTCTCTTGTGAACCAATGTCCTGAATTTGGCTCTCCCACCTCAGAGGCACAGACCTGATGCCTGGCTGGAGCACCAAGAGCCTGCCATCCACACGGCTCAGCATAAAAGGGAGAAAAAAAAGAAAGAAAGAAGAAGGTAAAATAAAATAAAGTTATTAAAATAACAAATAAAAAATAATTATTAAAAAAGTTTTTTAAATAACAAAAAAAAGAAGGAAAGAAAAGAGCAACCAAACCAAAAAACAAATCCACCAATGATAACAAGCGCTAAAAACTATACTAAAAATCAAAAAACAAAAATGGACAGACAGAGCCCTAGGACAAATGGTAAAAGCAAAGCTACACAGACAAAATCACACACAGAAGCATACACATACACACTCACAAAAAGAGAAAAAGGGGAAAAAAAAAATATCGTTGCTCCCAAAGTCCACTTTGTCAATGTGGGATGATTCATTGTCTATTCAGATATTCCAGAGATGCAGGGTACATCAAGTTGATTGTGGAGATTTAATCCGCTGCTCCTGAGGCTGCTGGGAGAGATTTCCCTTTCTCGTCTTTGTTTGCACAGCTCCCGGGGTTCAGCTTTGGATTTGGCCCCGCCTCTGCGTGTAGGTCGCCTGAGGTCGTCTGTTCTTCGCTCAGATAGGACGGGATTAAAGGAGCAGCTGATTCGGGGGCTCTGGCTCACTCAGGCCGGGGGGAGAGAGGAGTACTGAGTGCGGGGCGGGCCTGCAGCGGCAGAGGCCAGAGTGACGTTGCACCAGCTTGAGGCGCGCCGTGCGTTCTCCCGGGGAGGTTGTCCCTGGATCACGGGACCCTGGCAGTGGCGGGATGCACCGGCTCCCAGGAGGGGCGGTGTGGAGAGTGACCTGTGCTGGCACACAGGCTTCTTGGTGGCTGCAGCAGCAGCCTTAGCATCTCATGCCCGTCTCTGGGTCCGCGCTGGTAGCCGTAGCTCGCGCCCATCTCTGGAGCTACTTTAAGCCGTGCTCTGAATCCCCTCTCCTCGAGCACCATGAAACAAAGAGGCAAAAAAAAGGTCTGTTGTCTCTTCGGCAGCTCCAGACTTTTTTCAGAGTCCCTCCCGGCTAGCTGTGGTGCACTAGTCCCTTCAGGCTGTGTTCACACAGCCAACCCCAGTCCTCTCCCTGGGATCTGACCTCCGAAGCCCGAGCCTCAGCTCCCAGCCCCCGCCCGCCCCGGCGGGTGAGCAGACAAGCCTCTCGGTCTGGTGAGTGCTGGTCGGCACCGATCCTCTGTGCGGGAGTCTCTCCGCTTTGCCCTCCGCGCCCCTGTGGCTGCGCTCTCCTCCATGACTCCGAAGCTTCCCCCCTCCGCCACCTGAAGTCTCTGTCCGAGAAGGGGCTTCTAGTGTGTGGAAACCTTTCCTCCTTCACAGCTCCCTCCCACTGGTGCAGGTCCCGTCCCTGTTCTTTTGTCTCTGTTTTTTCTTTTTTCTTTTGCCCTACCCAGGTTCGTGGGGAGTTTTTTGCCTTTTGGGAGGTCTGAGGTCTTCTGCCAGCATTCAGTAGGTGTTCTGTAGGAGTTGTTCCACATGTAGATGTATTTCTGATGTATTTGTGGGGAGGAAGGTGATCTCCACGTCTTACTCTTCCATCTTGAAGCTCCTCCCCAGATGTTTCTTGACATGGAAATTCAAATGCTTTCAGTAACCTAAAAACTAAAATTCTCTAATGTGATCAATTATGTGCTAAAAGGTCCTTGAAATAAAACAGTGCAATCTTGGTCAAGAAATCCCACTATGGTCAGTTTACAAGATGATTTATGTTCAATGAGAATATTTCATTTGGATTTATCCCGGAGAAAAATGTTTTGCTTACGTGATAGGAAAGAGGATTTAGATAAATGAAAAAGTTACATACTATTTTTTTTCTACATGAAATTGTCCAGCAATTTTATATTATATTCTGTGGTGTGAAAATTGTCATTTTCTTCATATGCGTATGTAGACTTGATAAATTCAACAAAGGCTTGGTAAATTAAACATATTTAAGATTTTTATCATAAAATTATTGTTGCTTTCTGTGAATGATTTCAAAGGTTTGCCATATTTTGGACTCTTGCTTTATGTACTCTGTCCTCTGGCCAAATATTTTTCTGAGAAGAAAAATTCTAATTTAATATTGAAAATCACTGAGTGAGTTCAAGATATGATTTTCTAACGGCATTTAAAGGGATGAAACTATTAATGGAGCAATATAATTCCTATTACACTGTAGCACATCATTAGACTAGATTAGATGTATCAACCCTTTACCTCTCCTTATTTCACTTTTCATTTGCTTAGGACTCTGACCACAGATGTCTGAAACCTTACTGACTTAAGCAAAACAGGGAATTTCTCTTTATTTACAGGAATTATATTCAGAGCAATGGAGCCCAAGCTGGCATCAGGCACGACTACCAAAGTCCCAGTTTCATCAAGTCTCTTCCTTTTTATTTCCTGGCTCTTCTTCTGTCTGCATCAGCCTCATTCTCTCTCTTTTTTTTTTTTAATAAATTTATTTATTTATTTATTTTTGGTTGCATTGGGTCTACGTTGCTGCACGTGGGCTTTCTCTAGTTGCAGCGAGCGGGGGCTACTCTTCGTTGCGGTGCGTGGGCTTCTCATTGCGGGCTTCTCTTGCTGCAGAGCATGGGCTCTAGGCTAGTTGGCTTCAGTAGTTGTGGCACGTGGGCTCAGTAGTTGTGGCTCACGGGCTCTAGAGCACAGCCTCAGCAGTTGTGGCGCATGGGCTTAGTTGCTCCGCGGCATGTGGCATCTTCCTGGACCAGGGCTCGAACCCATGTCCCCTGCATTTGCAGGCGGATTCTTAACCACTGCACCACCAGGGAAGTCTCAGCCTCATTCTCTTTTAATACAGTTTTTCTTCATGCTGAGAAAGACATGGTTATAGAAAGATCCAGACTTGTAGCATTCCAGCCAGTAAACAATGTAGGCAGAAAACTTCCTACATTGTAGGAAGAAAACTTCTCTTTCCTCACTTGAGTATATAAAAATCCAAGGGAAGGAACTTGATCAGCCTGGCATGTGTCACATGTCCAGTTGTTGGATCAAGTGATAGTGTCAGCAGTTTATCCCATGATTAGTAGTCCATTCACTGAATGGTGGAGCCAGTTCTTAAAGGAAGGGGAGGAATACTATTAGCAGAGTAAGGGAATAAGGTTGCTGGACTGACCTAACCAGCAGATGTCCAGTGAGTTAATATATACATGTGTCAGAAAATCCTGCTGCTGAATTAGTAACTAGAATGCCATCCTCTGGGCTCTGTGAGCTAAGAATTAAATTGCTTGTTCTGTTTTAAGTATAAAAGCACAAAGTCTGGGAAAATAAGGATCTGTTTGATCTCCACATGTTGTTGATCTTTCTGTAGAAGCATGTTAAGTAGATAATACTTAAATATAATCACCACGTAATCTTTATTGTCACAGAAGGCTTTTAAGTTGCTGACTAGCTGGTAAAATTAAATATGAATGCAAATGAAAAATAAGTAGCACATCATGTCTTATGCTTCTGACACATTTGGAAATAATTCCTGCATGAGTATTTTGAATACAATAGGCCTTCACTGCTCATTTTTCCATATAATCTTTCTTTTTTTATTTTTGAAAATTGAGAAAAACCTTCACTAAAGAATGAAAAGAATCAAGAGTCATAATTGATGCAAGGTTTATTGCCCCTCCCAAAGTTCAGAAGTCCTCTAGAGTGAATGTGTTCATTCCCTTAAGTATTTTGATGGAAAAAATCAATAATACCTTTCTTGTGTGTAACATTCTAATTAGGGCTAGACACAGACACTGAAAGGAATAAAGATACAAAATATTTTTCACAATCCCAGTTTCAATATATTAATTCATTTCCTCATTATATTTATTACAGTTTATTATCCTTGTGATACAGTAACAATACATTAACAGTACAACCAGCCATAATACACAGCCACCATGGACTAAAGCTATGAGAAAGTTTTCTTGCCACTATTTTACAGTTCATTGGAGCAAACAAAACTGTATCTTTTCCTCTTCTTTGATGTAAAAATCTCTGAGCCCATCCTTAGTCTCTTTTGATTTTAATAATTGTTCTTTGTCATCCCTCCTTCCCACCTAAGTGATGAGAAGTAAATTACAATAAAATGAAAAATTCTCCTGATTTAGTCACCCTTTTTTTTAAAAACATCTTTATTGGAGTATAATTGCTTTACAATGTTGTGTTGGTTTCTGCTGTATAACAAAGTGAATCAGCTATATGTATACATATCTCCCCATATCCCCTCCCTCTTGCATCTCTCTCCCACCCTCCCTATCCCACCCCTCTAGGTGGTCACAAAGCATCGAGTTGAACTCCCTGTGCTATGCAGCTGCTTCCCACTAGCTCCCTATTTTACATTTGGTAGTGTATATGTCAATGCTACGCTCTCACTTTGTCCCAGCTTACCCTTCCCCCTCCCTGTGTCCTCAATAGTCACCCTTGTTTGAATGATTGTTTTATAAAAGATGCCCACAATTTATGACAACAATAAAAGAAATAAAAAGAAAAAAATACCTCTTATACAATCTTACTATCCAAAGAAAACAACTGGCTTTTCCCTCTTTCTTTCTTTCTTTCTTGTCCTTTTCCAGTGAGTATGTGTGTGTGTTTGTGTGTGTGTGTACACACACACATATATATAGACACACACATAAATATATATATTTATAAATATATATATGTATACATATATACACAGGTATTTTATGTCATTGTCATCATATTTAGTTAGAATTTGTATTCTGCCCATTTCATTTAACATTTGTTGTAAATGTTTCCATATGTTGCACATCCAGTTTGGCTACATATGATCTAATTTGCTGATGTTCCATAATTTGCAAAGGAATTAACATTTTATTGGACATGTATATTATTTCTGGACTTGAACTTATAAATGATGCTATTATGAACATATTTGTGTATTAGAGCCTTTTGGGGGATTATTTCTTCAAGAAAAATTCTAAGTAATGGGGTTACTGGATCAAGGAGTAGAGCACTTTTTATAATGTAATTTTACAGTGAATTTGAGATATTTAAAAATTGGAAATATGTAGCTACCATGTTACAGTTTTTTAAATTGAGGTTCATGTGAGTGTAGTTTTTATTATTCATTGACTCCATCCCACACGTTCTACCAAATTACCTTTTTTAACCCTGTTAACTATGTGGGGAAAAAATGAAAACCTAAAGCATAGATTCACATGTGAAAGAAAGAAAAGAGAGAGGAAGGTGAGGGGCCATGTATTGATTTTTCTTTTCACCCTGCTGTCTAATTTCCATTAGGTCTGGCCCTGATTTCTTTTATCCTTTTTTTGCCCATTGATAAGAGCTTATTTCATGACTGTATCTATGTGTTAACCTTTCAACCCAGTCATTGGTCAGTGAAGAATGATGATTTAATATTTCCCCACCATCTTTCTCTTTAAAAGAAGCTTTTGGATGATTACCCTACCCCTCATCCTTACCATACATATACACACTCTTCTGGGATTTTTCATGAAACTAGGTATTTTTAATTTTTTGTGTATGGTATAATCGTGTATTCCATCTCTCTAAGGCTTTCAGTGGGAAACATCGTGCCAGTATTAAGAGAAGTCTTCAGTGCCTGTTGGACAACTTGGAAAACCAAGATAATGGATTAATTCTGAACACTGTACCTCATTAGCAGTTTTTTTCACCCTGTGGACATTGGATGTTGTGACATATTTCATCTGACATGGAAATGTTCAGGAGTTGTGAGCCACCTGATTGGAGGCTTGGGAAATCAGATATCATCTTGTATTTCATTTTAGCTCAGTCCCTGGCAAGTATGACTTTTAGCATTCTCCACATCTCTTGGAGAGATAAGTATATTCCATCTCATTCTGTGAGAGAGAATATAGACTATAAAGGGACAAGTCCCATGAACAATTGGCTTATTTTGACTTAGGATAAAAAATTATAAAAAATTAGTTCATTCTGTCAACATTTTTAATATACAGTATAAATTCCAGAACATGTTGGCTTATGGTTGTCAGACATATTCATTGCCTTGTAAACTGCAAAGTCACTGGATAAAAACGTAGGCTAGAGCCTCCATTTATAGGCAAGCTCCAAAAATTTACGTGAACAGAAAGATACATCTTTGTTATTCTACCCAGTAATTGCATGCATACTTTTCTTAATCCAACTGGACATTTCCAAATTTCTTCCCCAAGACTATAGATCTGCAAAGGATGGTAGCATAATCAACTTTATGAGAAGGAATTCTAAATTAGAAAACAAATAGTTTCCCATAGGGTAGCTATAATCCCACATCTTTCCAAATATTGAAGAATTCAAGAACAGGAAAAGATAATAGGATTATACTTGAAATGTTTTTCATTCTTCATACATATGTGTATATTCATTTATAGAATGGTTGTGGTGATTATTATCCAGTATTTATTACCTCTCTAAAAAAGAAAAAATAATGAACCACTTTTTCATTTTCTGTCTGGTTTCTGCCAGTGTTATTCTACTGAATCTGCTCTCTCTCACATTACCTGTAACATACTCGTCTTCTAATTTAATGCCCTTTTTTGTCCTTGGCTTCTCTCTAAGTACTTGAAAAGGTTGATTCTCTCACCCTTAGAACTCTTCTTAATACTAATTCATGGACTTCCCTAGTGGTGCAGTGGTTAAGAATCCGCCTGCCAATGCAGGGGACATGGGTTCGGTCCCTGGTCCAGGAAGATCCCACATGCCGGGAGCAAGTAAGCCCATGCACCACAACTACTGAGCCTGTGCTCTAGAGCCTGCAAGCCACAACTACTGAGCCTGTGCTCTAGAGCCTGCAAGCCACAACTACTGAGCCCACGTGCTGCAACTACTGAAGCCTGAGTGCTCTAGGGCCCCGTGTGCCACAACTACTGAGCCCATGCGCCACAACTACTGAGCCCATGTGCCGCAGCTACTGAAACCTGCGTGCCTAGAGCCCGTGAACTGCAACAAAGAGTAGCCCCCACTCACCGCAACTAGAGGAAGCCCACGTGTAGCAATGAAGACTCAACACAGCCAAAAATAAATAAATTAATTAAAAAAAATACTAATTCATCCTTCCTTTTCTCCCACTTCTTTAATATCACTTCTTTCTCTAAATGTGGGCATATCCAAGCCTGAGTCAATGTCCTTTTTATTCTCCCACTTACTGTCATAGCTCAAATCTGTTTCTGAGGATATTTCCTGAACCTGACCTCTTTCATGAGTTTTCTCCCCACACCTCCAGTTCTTATTGCTACCTCTCAACGGACCAGGTTTTCTGTAATCACTTCTGGATCAACATGTTTGTTGCTGAAATCGTCTTTTTCAAGATTTTCACATATCTGTAAGTGGTTCTACTACTTCCCCAGATATCCAGGCTTATTAGATATCTGTTGCAGATGATTTGGTAAAGAGAAAATTTGAATTTTGATTAGGGTTAGCTTTCTATTGCTGTGTAACAAATTAAACATAGAGGCTTAAAAGAGCACAATTTATTATCTCATTGTTTCTGTGGGTCAGGAGACCATTTTCAGATTAGCTGGGTCTTCTGCTCAGGGTGGAATAAAGGTGCTGGCTGGGGAGGTCATTGCATCTGAGGCTCAGGGTTCTCTTCTGAGGTCATTCAGGTTATTGGCAGAATTCAGAATGAACTTGAGATTGTATGACTGAGGTCCCTGTTTTCTTGCTAGCTGTTGTCTGGAGACCTCTCTCAGCTCCTAGATGTCACCGTCAGGTGCTCGCTACATAGTCCCTTTCATTGGCAGTTCATAGCATGGCTGTCGCTCTTTCCAGGCCTGCAGGAGACCTTCTGCTGCTGCTTCTCGACCTGATTAAGTGCTCACCTGATTAAGTCAGGCCCACGGCATATTATGTCCCTTTTCATTAACTCAGAGTCGGCTGATAAAGAACCTTAATTACATCTGCAAAATCCCTTTTTCCATATAATGTACCATAATCATGAGAGTGGTAGCCCACCCTATTCGCACTCCTACCCATACTCAGGGGGAAGGGATTATGCAGGGTGTACGCATCATGGGGTAAGAATCCTGGGGGCCAGCGTAGAATTCTGCTTATCTCAGGATAGGTGGAAGCAAGCATGGTCATGACTGCCATCATTAGTTATTTAAATGATGACCTTAAGATAGTTACACTAACATAGGTGGTGCCAATAGAATACCAGTTTAAGATTTCATTTGTGTGTGTGTGTATGTATGTGTGTGTGTTTATGAAAAATTATACTAATTATATATACATATTGATATGTATTTTTATTTTTATTTTTTTATATTTTTTTAACATCTTTATGATAGGTATTTTTAAAAAACATACCTAGAAAATGTTTTAATATGCATGCATCGTACATTACACTGTACTAATTTTATCTTCAATATGTCTTTAATGCTTATTGGTATACATTTCCCACAACTCAACCATATTTGAATGTGAAATTTAAGATTACTTTTGGAATTATTATGTTTTTATTGAGAGATACAAGTGAGTACTTTTCGCCCTTATTCTTTGTTATAAAATTCTGGAAAATTATACATGTTTTTTTCCCTAGCTAACATGGTTAAAGTATAATATGAGTTGACTGTCTTCATCTATCCTTCCAGATAAGGCTAATTGCTTCTGGTGAATAAGCAGAATGTGGCTTTCATCCTACTTCACCCTCTGACCTTTGGAGGAAAAACATTCCTCTTATTTTCAGTTGTTTTGCATGTATGTGTGTGAGCCAAACTACATTTGAAATGTTATTTTTCTTAGCAACAAATCTGTTAAGAAAAGAAATAAAAATGTAGATTTCTTATTTGAATAAAGAGAATAGTGTTTCTGCTCTGGTTTCCCCAAATGTATTTATAAATAGCATCTGTTTCTACATAAATGTAGAATTTGTTGTTACTTATTTTTTGCTTGTGTTGCTAAAATTGGTGGTAGAGCCTTTCTTTGAGTCATATCTATTTTGTATTCTTTGCTCTGCCTTCTAAACCATTTCCCCAATCTAAGAAGAAAGTACCTCTTTAGAGGAGCCAGTGTTTTTTGTTGATTTTGCATAAATCAGAGCCTATTGCCAATTTTTGGGTATTTATTCAATAGGCTATGAAAAAAGAGATATTCAAACTTACTTCTATTTTACAGAGGCTGGTATTCAAAAATTTATATGATTTTTTACAAATATGGTATATTAGCCAGAGTATTTTGCAGGAAAAAAAGAAGGAAGAAGTAAACTTTGTTTTATTTTCAAATCAGTGGGTTATGCTGATAAGGTATTTTGCTGATATGAAATTAAATACTGACACTTGAAGACCTGTTTTGTTTGTTTAATTTGGAGCTTCTGTAGGTATCAAGGCCATTATGTGGAACATTATTTTACATATGTATTCATCGATTACTCTGCTGTAGTCCCTCTAACTTTGTACTTGATCTGAAGGCTTTTAAAATGAAATTGGAAATTAATATGCTTATCTCTACCCACATACACATTCAGTCCTCATTTCTCTTGATTGGTTTTGCATTTCTCCTCTCTTAGGGAAGAAAAAAAAGAAAGATTCATGGCTCCATCAGTAATTGTATTCATCTTCCAATTCAAGTCTTTCTTGAACTTGTTCAGGTCAGGCTGACATTTTGCCACAATTAAGGAGGTCTTGATGATTTTAAGATAATGACTTGTTCTTGAGTGTCACTAAAATGTGTTTCTCACCCAATCTCAAGGTGTTTGATGTGTTTTAGGCCCTGGTTATCTTGTTCATTCATCAGTATTTCTTCCTATTTTCTGGGTGTTGTACCAGATCTAATTGTGAGGATATTAATAGCCTTCTAAGGAATGGAATATACCACAGCTATAGAAGGGAGAATTTGTTGCTACTGGTAGCAAGAAGGTGGATGAAACACACTTTTTGGTGCAGTGGTCAGTTTTCAAGTAGCTTACTTGTTTTTTCTCTTTGTAAATGTTTGGTGCTAGTTGCATTTTTCAAATCTGCAGTTTCAAACAATAGTGCCATTTCTTATCTGAAACATGGATATTAGGGTAGTAACTGTTGGGAAAGTAATGAGTAATTCAGTCATTATTTTATTAAATGTATACATTAGCACAGATATATGAACATATGGATAAAGAATGTTCTATTCTTCATGGTAAGGTTTGTAGTATTCCATATTATAAAAAATGTACACTTAGAAATGTACATTCTTTTTCTATTTGAATAAAGATATATGCAACCTACTAAGGAGAGCATTTACATTATTTCAGATACATCCGTGCACATCTACACATATCGACACGTGGGTGGACACTGTGGAAAATTTTTCATCAGTATGCGTACAATTTAGAAGTACAAGAGATCCCAGGGAAAATAATTTCATCGTTAGCATCAAAGATACTTCTTTTCATCTATTTTTATGTATGTGCATTATATAAATCAAATATGCCATTCTTTTCATTGCTACAATATGGCTTATATTAAAACCAAAGAGAAGTACTTCTTTTTGAAATTGGAATAGGGAAGTGAAACAATATGCAACCTATTAAAAAGTAAATATTTTAAATATTTGTCAAAATTGTAGTCATATTATGGCTGTTTATAACTCTTGGATATTACACTGCAGCTTCATTCTTAGTTAAGCTATTGGTAATTACATTATTTAAAGAAAGTGGTTTAAAATTAATGTAGAAGTTATTCTTCCCTTTTAGATTATAGATAGTGCATTCACATATCATCTGTGACTATGATGATAATGGCATTTTTTAGAATGCTCATGAACTACCATGTTATCTTCTCTTTTAGATGTTCTCATAATAATAATACACAGATGGATGAATATGTGGAATTCCACTAATCTACCTTAAGTTGGAGAAATTCATTCTAACGCATGTAATAGAGACTTTTTTATCATGAATCTCCTTTGCTAACCCTCTCTACCTACTGCAGTTAGGTTATTTTTAATAGGACTTTCATCTTGAAGAGTCCTTTCATGTTCATTGGCCATCTTGTTGCTACAGGATAAAACCCTCAGTAGCCTGTTTTTACCCTTTTCCATTAATAGAGGGATGTGGTTGTTCAGAGTGTGGACTCAGGAATAAGACCTACTGGAAATGAATCTGGTGCTGTCATTGACCAGATGGGGAACTTTGGGGTTCCACGTGACCTCTCTAGGCTTCTGCTTCTTACCTACCAAAAAGGATCATATTTATACCTACCTTATTGGTGGATTACGTACTTCAGTGAGCTACTAATGCATGTAAAGCACCTAGCACAGTGCCTGGCACCCAGTAAGCCCTCCACAAACACTAGCTGTTAGTATTATTTCCTCAACTCTAGTCCTCAGGTCTAGGCAGGCTTATCTTTTCACTACCTCTGGAGTTGCTTGCAGTTTTGTCCTTCCCACAACTCCACTTTGGTTATTCCTCTCATTTGAAATGTCTTTCTCTGTTTCTCTCCATCCTACTAACATTAAGTCTATCTTCTAAGAATGAACTCTTATCCCTTTGGTGAACCCTGAGATGACTGTTCTAATTCACCGAGATCTTTTCTTTTTGTGAATTCCATGTGCCTACCATCAGTTCCATTTACCGTGACTCTCAATCATACATAGTGCTGAGATCTCTTCTTTGTATTTTCTTGCTTCCATAATAAGACTTGAAGTTTCATGGGTTCAAGTGCCCTTTAAATTCCCACATCTTCCTGAGGACTGAACATGCAGGCATGTTGTTGAACTGTGTTTTGTCTTAAAAAAAAAATAGTTTTGTGTTATTTACCATTAACTGTACATATTTGCAAATGAAAACTGAATATTCTACTAAATATTTTAATTGTTAACGATTTTATTAAATATGTGAGTTTGGAATACATTCATGTAGAAATTTTCTTTGTCACTTATTTTGGCAGGGTCTTTCACAAAGATTTATTTAAAAAGTAAAATTTTAGATTACACATATGCAGGGCACTATGTATTTATAAATAAATCAATGGATGAAATAAATACATCAAATGTATACATTTAAATAAAATTATGTGTAATATGTAAGAAAAAAAATTAAATACGTTTTTAAAAAGTAAAAGATAAAAGTGGGACTAAGAAAGGTTAGGGTTTTATTTTAGATTCCACATAAAAGTGATAGCATGCAGTATTTGTCTTTCTCTATCTGACTTACTTCACTTAGCGTAATGTTCTCAAGGTTCATCCATGTTGTTGCAAATGTCAAGATTTCCTTCTTTTTTATGGCTGAATAATATTCCATGGATACATTTACATTTTCTTTACCCATTCATCTGTCAGTGGACACCTAGGTTGTTTCCATGCCTTGGAAATTTAAAATAATGCTTCAATTAACATGAATATATTTTTGAAATTCTATTTTTGATATTTTATTTTAATAAAAGTGAAAATGGAAATCCCTTGAACATCTCTGCCTCCTGGTATTCCTCTTCTGCTATGTTTTCTCGGTTTTCTCCTCATGTCCTGCCCTGTTTCTGGACTGTTGCCAACTATTAAAACAGAATAATGGTGTTCCTTGTTACATGTGTAAAAAGGACAATATTTGTGCTGTTCTGTGGCCTTTTTTTTTTTTTACTAACTTTATTTTATAAATATTTCCATATTAAAAGTAGATTCATATCATCATTTTTAATGGTTAAATAGTATGCCAATATATGGTTGCTCTATGATTTATTTATTTATTTTATTTATTTTTTTTTTATGATTTATTTAATGATTAAGCTATTAGTGGATATTTTGATTGTTTCTAATATTTTGCTATTTTAATATGAATATCCTTGTTCATGTATGTTAGTGTTCTTGACCAATTATTTTATTCAGATACATCCTTTATTTATGATGCATATTGTCAAACTTCTATCTATAAATGTTCCCTGGAGGTCCAGTGGTTAAGACTCTGCACTTCCAATGCAGGGGGCATGAGTTCGATCCCTGGTTGGGGAACTGGGATCCCACATGCCGCGCTGCACAGCCAAAAAAAAACAAAATTTACTCTCTCAATATTAGTCTGTGTTCCTATCACTTCATTAATCTTTCAAAATCCTTGCCTGTGATAGGTTACTTTTTTTTGTTCTTTTAATATTCTTTTCTTTATTTTTTGATTCTGGAAAGGTTGAACATATCTTTTGATATGTTTATTGACCATTTGTAGGCATTTTATGAATCACTTCTTCATGTAATCTTCCTGTTTTCTACTGGGATGTTCACCTTTTTCTTGCTGACTTATACATTAAGAATATTAACTATTTGTTTGATATACAAGATTGTCACCAAGTCTGGAAACACGGAAGAATATATGATGAATTATTTATAGGTATTATATTATAATTCATGATCAAATAATGTTATCTATGTTTCCACATGTTGTGGCCATCCTATATCTTCTACAAAGAATTCACCCTTCACTCATTATCCCCCAGTGTGTCATTTATCATTAACTGAGTTTGGTGTAGCTTGTCAAAAGGACTACTTAAATTTTTATGTAGCAAAATCTATTAGATGTTTTGTTTTCAGTTTTGCTTTTAGAAAGGTCCTCTTCATTGAGGAAATTGAGGAAGTAGTCATTCAAGTTTTCTCCTACTACTTTATGTTTTTATTTTTAATAATTGTCGATTTAACCCATTTAGAATTTATATAGGTATTAGTGTGAAGTAAGTCTCCGCCTTTACTTTTCAGAAAGGCCTGCCAATTGTTCTCATTGGAGGCCTCTTGAAGTTTTTTTTTTTAATTAATTAATTAATTAATTAATTAATTAATTTTAGGCTGCATTGGGTCTTCATTGCTGCGTGTGGGCTTTCTCTAGCTGTGGCGAGCCAGGGCTACTCTTCATTGTGGTGTGCGGCTTCTCACTGCAGTGGCTTCTCTTGTGGAGTACAGGCTCTAGGCGTGCCGGCTTCAGTAGTTGTGGCTCGTGGGCTCTAGAGCTCAGGCTCAGTAGTTGAGGTGCACGGGCTTATTTGCTCCGCGGCATGTGGGATCTTCCCGGACCAGGGCTCGAACCTGTGTCCCCTGCATTGGCAGGAGGATTCTTAACCACTGCATCACCAGGGAACCCCCTCTTCTTGACATTTTAATGGCTACTAATAGGTTACGAGTTCTGGGAAATCCCTTAACCTCTCTGACTCTCAGTTTTCTTATTTTAATATAGGGAGTTAGGTTATTTCCCATCTTAAATCGAAGTTCATGGAAGGTAGATTACTTGTCCCTGGTCTGACATATCATCTATTCTGGAACAGAACTTTTCCATGTATACTCTTCCATGTGCCATTTGGATAACTAAAGTTTGGGGTGAATGGGATTTGTCTATCATGACATTGATCATAAATTGAGAAATCTAAAGTTAGAGTTGGTGAGTAGTTGGGACCTTGGTGATTTAATACATCCAACACATTCACTTTATAAAGTGAAAAACAGAGTTCTTCATCTTAATGTTCTAAATTCAAAATCAGGCAATTCATTGCTTTACTTTTCTTTAAGGGAAGAACTAAAGCCAATTGTTCTTTACTTGCCTCCGACTCTTTTTCTCTGGGTTCAAATCAGTACCCCAGTACTACAGCTCTTGATGTGGAGGGTTTTTTATAATGGAATATGCTATTGTTTCTTCAAACTCAGCTAATATCAAAGACCTATCTTTTGCTTCTTTCCATTTCTTTTATTGCTCAATTATCCTTTGTCCTCAAGACCTTGTTTGGAACAAGTTTCCTAAGACTTACCCAAGTTTGGAAGCACTGAGAGATAGACAGGAAGCTGGAGAGCAAAGAATCACTGTTTTTTCTGATAAAACATCATGCATTAATGAGAAGGCCAGATGATCCTATTAATGCTTCCTATCTCCATGTCTTCAGTAACGTCTAGACTTTGGTATTTAGGACAGATTTGGGTCTGAGGAGTGGACACAGTTTCTCAGACTCTCCGTGTTCACATTGGTTGGAGCAGAGAGGAAAAGAAAAGAGAGGAGGTCCTCGGTGTTTACAGTCTTTTACAAGGTTAACATTACCCAAGTCAGAAATGTGGACCAGTGTACCCCTCACCTGGTCAACTCATTCCTTCAAGACAGGGAGAAGGGTAGGAATCCAGGAAAGAACCCAGTTGCTGAGCCCTCACATGAAAATGAGGAATATGGGAGGGAAAGTGAGGCTCCCAACATCTTTCTTAACCACTTCCCATGTTTAGTTATGGCTCTTTTTTTTTGCACATACCTTTTTTATGTGTTTTGTGTTTTCTCTGCTTGAACTGTAATAACCCAGTTTTCTTAGTCTCCAGCCTCTCGCCATGACAAATGTTTTACCTACTGTTTGAATTGCTAGTCATCTTTTCAGGCTTTCAAACCCTGATATCATTCCTCATGGCCCCTACGTATAAGAAAAACCCCACATGACTCTCAAGCATTTTGAGAAATGTCCTGTGCAACCTCTAGTTCCCACTTCAATTTCATTTAATTGCAATTTTTTTAATATTTATGGAGTCCCTGCTAACTGTTACAGTTTTATACTTCTTGGTAGATCTGCATAGAATATTCATAGATTCTTTCTTTTCCATCCTCTTTATTTAATAAGAGAAATGCTTAAGTTTTATTAAAACATTCCCTCCAAATGCCTAATTCATTTGATACTGAAACCTAAAATTAGAGCAAAAACCAGAGAGTGCCATGTGGGAGATATGTCAGCCTTGTGGATATATGTTTGGTCTTTTTCATTTGCATGTGTGTATTAATAGAGATTATTTTGTTTCAGGATCTCTGCTTATTCCCCAGTAACTGAACATGAAGCCTACCATTATGCTTGATTTCTCTTTTATAAAAACATAATTTGAAATTTATGAATGAAAAGCAGCACTGAAAACACTCTTTTTCCTTTTCCTGGGTTGGTGGCTGAATTTAGACTGAGAGGAATACAGTGGTTCATCAGATAACTGTGAAAAGGGGTGCCACATACAAAGGCCTTAGATAATCAATCCCTCTGTGTTTGGAGTATAGACATGCACAACTGATATATATGACACTTTCTCCTTGGCTTTCTTATCTCCTTTTGCATATTTTCAAATGCAAAAAGTTCAGTAATTTCCCACAAGATAATGCACTCTTAAAAGGTTTCCATAGAGGTAATTTTCTAAAATCTAAGAGAATAGGAGACCAAAGCATCCTTAACATTTTTTAAAATTAATTAATTAATTTATTTATTTTTCGCTGCGTTGGGTCTTTGTTGCTGTGCGCAGGCTTTTTCTAGTTACGGTGAGCGGGGGCTACTTTTTGTTGTGGTGTGCAGGCTTCTCATTGTGATGGCTTCTCTTGTTGCGAAGCATGGGCTCCAGGTGCATAGGCTTCAGTAGTTGTGGCACGCGGGCTTCCGTAGTTGTGGCCCGCGGGCTCTAGAGTGCAGGTTCAGTAGTTGTGGTGCATGGGCTTAGTTGCTCTGCGGCATGTGGGATCTTCCTGGACCAGGGCTTGAACCTGTGTCCCCTGCATTGGCAGGCAGATTCTTAACCACTGCACCACCAGGGAAGTCCCCATCCTTAACTTTTATGTTCGCAGTTTTGTGTTTTGATTATTAGCTCTTTGAATATAGACACTAACTCTGGGTCAGGTCATAGTGTCAAGATCCTGACTAGTTTTCTTTCCATTTATTGCTCATTTAAGCTAGTTTGAGGAGTGACTATGAGATGATGAAGCTCTTTTTAAACAAGCTTTTCAAAACTTGTACAGCCAGGTGAGTTGTCCCATTCAAAGTTGTCATCACAGGAAGGCATTGCACTTATTACAATAACAGCTCTATTGCTGAAATCAATGTTAGATCTTTTGAGGAGGATTGCTATAAAAGTCTATAGCACATTTTGGGAATCTTTTTAGTGGTGGCATAACATCAGTAAGTACAGGTAAATTTGAATCTCCAAAGTAGCCAACAGCCACTCACAATCATCTCTTCAGTAGGATGGGTGATTGGCCTATTTATTATTTTGAAGATATGGTTAGGAAATAATGAGACTGGTTTTCTTATGTGTCACATAAATCATCTCTGAAGGCAATTCCAAAAGGGAAAGTTTAACAAAGTTTTCAGCTATTGCAGTATTACTGGCATAAGTGAAGAGGATCTCAGGAAGACAGTTTTGAAAGTGACAGCATTCAGCTGGTTATTTAGTTCTGCTACAATTTTTAAAAACCACTCACACTCATTATTAATTGTAGCATTCTGGTATTGTGAAGAAACAAAGGCATTTTGGTGGAACCAAAATAAAGTAGTTTGACTTGGTGTAATTACCATTTGCACATTAGCTGGAAATGGCCCTTGGAATTGAAAGATAGGTAAGGAAATGACAGCTAATGGAATAGAATGAAATGTGTGAGAGCAGAAAGGGCACCTTTTAAGGACTTATTGCTAGAGTTTTGAGACATGGAGAGATATAATTTTCTATCTTTGGTGTCTATTTCATACCCATATGGCCTAGATTTCCTTGGCTCTGGTTTAATCTAATAATTGTCCATCATAAAAACTATATGATCATGATAGAAAAAGAAACATTTCAAATGCCCTGCATGTATCTGGCAGATTCAACCCTTACATATATCTTTCCTCCATTATAATGACAGTGAGGGTGTAATAAGCTTACAAGAACAAAGCAGACAAGAGACATCAATAAAATTTTGGAAGATGTAACAAAAATGGACAAGTGGTAACTGACTTAGCCAAGTGGAAAAAGCTGACTACTAATTGCAGTGGGAAGCAGAACCTGGGAAAGACTCTGGAGATGGAGGCTCCAGATATCTCAGAAAACTGGGGTGTGGTGTGGGGCTGAAGAAGGTAGGTTTATCAACTTAAAAAGACGTTAACTCTACAACTTTGTTTTATAATGGGAAATCCAACAGTCATACTTTTATTTTGTTTTACATCTATAAACATATGGAGGAAGATGGAAGTGCCAGCGATATTCTTTTGGCTTAACATTATTTGTGCTTTGCAGAAAACAGATATGTCTGTTTAATATTTTAATAGGATAACAGATTATTAAGTAAAGCAACTAAATAGAATTACTGACTATTTGTTTCTCACAGAATATTCTAGATATTGGATATTGGCAAATTCTGAACTCACAGCACAAGCATGAGTTGAGATGGCAGTGCTTTTTCCACTGCTTACGAGAAATACAACTCTCTCCTGCCCCAAGAAGTTTGTGTGGCTAGTAAGGAATTCCTGCCTGATGTTCTTGCCTCAGAAGCAGGGCTCCTGGCCTCGATTCGAAAATAAAAGTGTGTCTCATGTTCAAAAAAAAAAAGAATTACAGACTTTTTAAAGGTTATACTTACTTTTATAAGACATAGCAACACTTTTTCACATCTGGATTCTGGATAAGAATCTATTGTTGGAAATCATGTTTTCTAAGACTATTCTATGACTTAGATTAGTATTTGCTTTCCTGCTGCTCTAGAAGAAGGAATGTTTTCTTTTCATCTCGACAAACTTTCTTTCACCAATAGTTGGAAGAGCCTATCTTGTTAAAGCTGAGTGTTGGAATTCCAGTAGTTAGAAAAAAGCAGGTTTGAAATGCATGAAGCTTATAATATGGATTACCAGATATTTAAGGAGACTATCTAGCAAAAAAGGAGGCGATCAAAACAAACAGATGAAAAGAATTCAGTTGAAACAAAGAAAATGAAGGGAACAGAAGAAAATCTTTAAAAACTAACTCAATAATAATATATTCAGAGGTATAAGTACTGCATCTATGAAACAAAAAAGTGCTATTTAAAAATACAAAGAAAACAATTAGAAAAAATATTAGAAACAATAAAAATCAATAGAAGGGTTGAATGATAAAGTTAGGGGAAAAAAAGTCTCTCAGAAAACAGGACTAAAGGTGAAGAAGTAGAACATAGGAGAGAAAAGATAAAAACTGTGAGAGGATCAATCCAGGAGATTAAACATCTGACTAGTAAGAATCCCATAAAGAGAGTAGAGAGAAAATAGAGAAAGGAAATTATCCAAAATTATTCTTTATAACTGAAGGACATGAATTTCCAGATTGAAAGGTCTCAAGTGTCCAGAATGGTGAACGAATGAAGACCCACATAAAGACATATAATTCTGAAGTTTTAGGATAGTGGAGATTAAAGAGAAGGTCCAAAAAGCTTCTTTAAACAAGAACTAGGTCACATTGGAAGGAACAGAATCAGAATAACATCCGATTTCTCATTAGTAATACTAGATGCTGGGAGACAGTGGAGCAATGCTGTGTCAATTTCTGAGGGATCTCTGTACTTACAAGTCCAAACCAGCAGTCAAAGGTGAGTTCTCAAAAAATGTACATACAAGGTCTGAAATAAATGAACATCATGCATTATTTATTTGGAAGGTACTGGAGACTGAGTCCCACCAAAATAAAAGGGAGAAGATCAAGAAAGATGAAGATGTGAGATATGGAAACAGGTTTACAGTGAGAGAATCAAAGAGGATTCCAAGGATCATGGTGAACGAGAGATATCAGGATTACAGCTATGCAACAAGCTTAGAGTCCATTAGTCCAGATATGAGCAGGAGGATGGAGGGCCACAGGAGGGATGTAGCTAAGAAAAAAAATGAAATTGATGTAGTTCCTGACATGTTTGATCATATTGAAGGCTTTGCGGCTCTGTGGGAAAGTTTGGGCTGATTTAGTGACATACGTAGAAAATTAAATAAATAAGAAGAGAAGGAAAAGTACATGTTGGGGTTGGGTTTCACTGGGCAAGAGGATGAACTCTGGAGTCAGACCATCTGAATTTGAATCCTGTCTCTACCACTTATCACACTTGAGTATCCTTGAGTAAGTTACTTATCTCTCTGTGCTTCCATTTCCTCATCTGTATGGAAATACTAATAATACCTACTTAACAGGATTGTTGTAAAGATTAAATGAGTTAATGCCTGTGAAGCTGTTAGGTCAGTAGTAGTAGTATTAGTAATAATAGTAGTAATAGTAGTAGTAAAGGCTCAAAATTATAACCATTATTTTATTATTGCTATTAATTTTAAAATTATATATCCAGACATATAAGTTTACACATACTTCTTTTTGAGAAATGTGGTGATAAATACCCAGAAGAAACTGCTTAACAAACTGAAAACAAAGCAAAAAATTTTAATATCCTATAGGGCCATCACTCAAAGGTGAATTTTTTAAACACTTGGTTGCATTTCCTTCCAACTGTTTTTTCTGTGCATTGTTTTATTTATATAATTGTTCTATTCTTTCTATATAATTTCATGTACTGCTTTTCTTTTTTAACTTAAGAAGCATTCCCCTGTTAATACAAACTCTTATTAAAACACTTTGTTGAATTCATTATTTTCCACTGAATGGATGGAAAAATAATTTGCTCAACCAGTCATTTCTTTTCGTATACTGAGGTTGTTTTGTGAATAACTTTGGGATGATGGCTTTGTGAAATACATTTCAAATTTAGTTTTGTTTATTTCCATGAAATTATATATGTAACATTTCTTTAGTTTCTTAAATGTAAAACATGTTTATTGTAGATGTTTTAGATAACATGTAGAAGTAAAACAAGTAAAATAAATGTAGCAGTTAACTAATTACCCAGAGATAGACACTGCTAGCATCTTAATGTATGCTTTTTTCTCTTTTTCCTTCATACATATATATTTTTCTTTCTTTTGCAAAATTTGGAACTTTTCTTAAGTAGACATTATGAAAAATCTTTTAATATCTTCAATGACATGTTAGTGTTAGCAGAATATTCAATTCTAAATTGTTGTACCCTATTTACTTAATTGCTTGTCTGTTATTTCCAGTGTTTCTCCATGATAATGTTGTATTGACAATCTTTATAACTAAACATCTGTACACATTAAAAATTGTTTTCCTAGGTTACATTCTTAGAAACAGAATTGCAGTTAAAAAGGATACATATTATAAAGCAGAAACTAACACACCATTGTAAAGCAATTATACTCCAATAAAGATGTTTAAAAAAAAAAAAAGGATACACATTTAATTTGTAGTGTCAGACTGTCCTCCATAAAAAGTCTACAAAACTATGCTTACAGTGTTTGTGCTAGTAGCCCCTAGTAGTGTTCCCTAGTGTTCCCTAGTAGCCTTTCAACACTAGGTTTTCTAATAAAAATTATTTATAAAATGGCATAAAACAACTTCTATGTAGTTGTTTTCCTTCATTAGATTCCTGGGTATGAAGAATATCAGAATTTTAAGACGTTTACTAAACTTTGAAAGATTGCTTTCTCAAAAGATGGCAGTAATTGACCATCATTAACAGTGGGTAATAATGCCTATTAATCTGTGTTCTCACTAAGGATGGGACTGTTCTATTCCTTACACAGATTAGTAGGAAAACATTGACAGGTTGACAGAAAAAGGCATTGTAATAGTCCAGGCACGATATCATGGTGATTCAGAGCAGGGTGGTAGCAATGGAAGTGGTCATATTCTGGATATATTTTGTAAGAGAAATTAAGGAGACAGTGACCACTCCTTGGTGTTTGGCAGGGTGACTGGAAAGACAAAGTAGCCATTTTTGAAGATGGGAAGACTGTAGGAAAATCCTGTTTGTCAAGCCAGATCAGGGGCTCAGGTTTGGACATATTAAGTGTGATATGCTTATTTGATAAACGGGAGGAGATGTTGAGTATGGAGTTGGACATATGATTCAGGAATTCAAAGGAGAATTCTAAACTGGAGACATAAATCTGAGGGTCATCAGAATATAGTTGTTACTCAAGGGGAGACATTAGATGAAATCACCAAAGGAGTGAGAGCAGGATCAAAGACTGAATCTCCAGGCACTACAATGTCTAGACGTTGGGGGAATGGGAAGAAACTAGCAAAGGGTATGGAAAAACAGCAGCAGGAGAAGTAGGAGAAAAACCAGGAGAGTGTGGTGCCTGGTAGGAAGTCTAAGGAAATATTTCCAAGAGAAAGGGGCCATCAGCTGAGTCAAATGCTGCCTATAGGTCAAGTAATATGAAGATTGAGAATTGACATTAGATATAACAACATGGAAAGGTAATTAGTGACTTCGATAAGAGTGGTTTTGGTGAAGTGGTGTGGTGAAAATCTGATTAGATGGGTTCAAGAGATAAGGGAGGAGAAAAAGGAAAGATAATGACTATGGGTAATTCTCTTGAGTGGTTTTGCTTAACGGACAGAAGGATATATAGCAGTCGTTGGACAGGAAAATTGTGTTGATAATTGTTTTGTTTGTTTTTGGAAATGGGAGAAATAACAGAGTTTATACAGTAATAGGAAAGAGCTAGTAGAAAGGGAGAATTTGATGATGCAGGAGAGGAAGGGATATCTGGTGCCATGTTCTTGGGTAGGCAAGAAGGGATGGATTGTGGTGACCAGTGGGGGGATTGGCTTTGAATAATTACATGGACAGCTAATTCCTAGGATGGGAAGAAAGGCTGGGCATATGAGTGCGGATGCTAGTAGGTGTAGAGAAGTGGTGATGGGAGTCTATGGAACTTACCTTTTGATTGCTTTTTTCTCAGTGATGTAGGGAGCATAACCATCTTCTCAGAACAGATGGGGAGTAGATGTTAGAGGTTTGAGAAAAGAGGGAGAAGGTGTGAAATGGTATTGAGACACAGTTGGGAGAGTAAATGTCCTAGAAAAATGGAGTATAATTGCCAGGCAGCTTTAAGGGACCCCTTGAGGTTAGTGGTTTTCAGTGTAAAGTGAGCAGTCAGCCTGATGATATGCTATTCTTCAGCTTCATTCAACTGCACTGAGCGGGCATGAAGCCAGTAAAGAGTTTGTTTCAACTAGGCTTGGTTTAGGGAAGGGAGAATCAGATGTTAGGAGATGGGTAGGGAGATTTGCAAAGCAGTGAATATTAAGATCTAATTTAATCTGAGCAAGGAAGGGAGTGAGACATGAGGGAGGTGAAGACAGTGAAATAGTAGTAAGTTTGTGGGTTATGGGTCTTATTGGGGTCTGAAATGGGGTTTTGAAAGAGAAAGCTAGGATGGATGGAGTTGGTCAGAGAGTGAGATGCTTGAATTTGAGAATATGTTGGGTGGGTGATGTAGGGGTGATGTAGAATGGAGAAGATCATTGGAGGAGATGAGTTCAAGGAGCTGAGAAGCCAGAATTGGAACAGTCACCTAAGTAGATATCAAAATCACCAATAATTGTATCAGGGGTAGTGCTGGAGAGTGTGATTGTAAACTAGAAGTTAAAAATCTTCAGGAAGGGCTTCCCTGGTGGCGCACTGGTTAAGAATCTGCCTGCCAGTGCAAGGGACACGGGTTCGAGCCCTGCTCCGGGAAGATCCCACATGCCGCGGAGCAACTAAGCCCGTGCGCCACAACTACTGAGCCTATGCTCAAGAGCCCGCAAGCCACAACTACTGAGCCCACGTGCCGCAATTACTGAAGCCTGCGTGCCTAGAGCCCATGCTCTGCAACAAAAGAAGCCACCACAATGAGAGAAGCCCGCGCACTGCAACCAAGTGTAGCCCCCGCTCACTGCAACTAGAGAAAGCCTGTGCAGCAACGAAGACCCAACGCAGCCAAAAAAAACACAAACAAACAAACAAATAAATAAATAAATTTATAAAAAAAAAAATCTTCAGGGAAATGCAGGGAAGTGACCAGGAGTCAATAAATTACTACAGGGATCAATGATAGGTGGTACAGTCTGATGATACAGGATATACAGTGGGGTTGTTTTTAGTGGAATGAAGGAGAATGGCATGACATGACAATGAGAAGCAAGAAGGATGTCCCCCCCCACCCCACCAAACGTGCAGGGTTTGCAGGAGAAGCATTTCCTCCACTGGAGAGCTGGTTCTCAGGGTAAGATGGTGAAGGAAATATTCAAAGAAGAGACTGGAGATAGGGGATTTTGCTAATGGCATGTGTGAGTTCCAGAAAGCATCATCAAAGGGTATCTGGAGATGGTTGGAAAAGGGGACAGAACCATATGTGGATTAGAGAGCTGGAGATGAAGGATGATTTGGGAGCCTGAGCTTCTTGAGGTGGCAGACATGAATGAGGATAAAGGGCCTGATGAAGTTAATCTTGATGATTTTTAAAGCATATTGCTGTGATGAGACTGAGTTTTGATGGTAGGTAGATGTTCTCTTGCCAGGAACTAACAGAATTTGGGACTCCCACTTGACTCCAACTCATAAGGTCATGAAGATGGGGGTGGGGAGCAGTCTTATTTTGAGCCCTGGGCTCTTGATCTCTGACGATGGAGTCTGGCCAAGGGATATGGTCTCACTCCTAGAATGTGGATGTGGAGAGGAAGGAGATGAAGAAGGTAAAGATGTTTATCAGTCAGATGGCAATAGAGAGAATTTGAGGCTAGCTCTGCCTTGCTGATTTTCAACTAATTAATATTATAAAAATTTCATCTTTAATTAATATAAATAATTTATTTGAACCACACCTAAAAATTGCAACTTTATAAAAATACCAAAATCTCCCATTTCTAGGGTACTCACACAAAATTTAAGTAAGTTTTGAAGTAAGTCTGGCAATTGTCTTCTTTAAAAATTAGTTCTTGATTTGGTTGTAATGGAGAGGAACATCTCCCTCTGTTGATTGTGTGCCATGAGATTTTTCAGGGACTTCTTTTAATTGCTTTGCTGTAATGTGTTCCTTGATGTCTTTGGCTTTCAGTGTGGTAATGAGTCACAATTATCAGAATATGCCAACACACCATTATATTAATAGAATTTTACTAGAATGTTTGTAGACTTAATGTGATTATACTTTCATGTCCTGTTAACATTTTTTATATATCAGAATAAACTCAGGAGATTCTGATTTGGTAGGTGTGGGGATGCCCAGGCATAACGAATAAGGATTTTATAAATAAGAGCTAATGTTAATGATAGTGCCTATTTCAACTTTCATAACCACATTTACTTTAAGTGCCCTAGTCCTGGCATACACACTGAAAGCTCCCTGCAAATTTTCATCAGATTGTGACTTCCTCAGTAGAATATAACTAAAATAGCTTCCCCTGTAGCCACAAGGGTATACAGAAACTCTCTTGCGTGTGTATAAACAGGAAAGGAATTTTCATGTTTACAAATTGGAAAATAATAAAATGAAACTTTCATCTAAAAGGCAAATTTTGGAAAAGCTTTTAATTCACATTTGTAGTTTCCCTTTAATTTAGTTCAAACAAAATAGGAATTTTAAGTACTAGTTATTACATACTGAGGATATAGATAACAGTTTTTGCACAAAACAAAGCTAGAAACAGGATGATTAATTCTCAGTGGTATGAAAGTTAAAGACATTTATCCATTTTCTGTAGTGAGGATTCTCAGCAAAGACTAGTTTGCCAAAAGGATCTGGAAGGTTAATGCTTGGCTAGACAGAATAAGAAAATAGAGAGAAGATGAAATGGGGGGAACGATGCATAGAATGGAGAGAATGGGAAAAATGTTTTCTTTTAAAAAACTTTCTAAGCTTATAATTTTTTATTCCTCTTAAATAAAATAAAGTAATGAAATTTGGGTCCTTAAATTTTTCGTTTTCCCAGTTCTGTTCTTCTGAAAAGCTTTTCATGACTTAAATACCTAATGAAATCTCTTAATTTTCCATTGTGACCCATGATCTATGGGGATTTTTACTACCTCACTGGGTGGATTATAGTCATATTTGAAGCTTTTATGATTCTTTTGCAGATCTTCCTCGACTTATGATTGGGTTATGTCCCGATAAACCCATTGTACAGTGAAAATATTGTAAGTTTAAAATGCATTTAATACACCTAACCTACTGAACATCATAGCTTAGTCTAGCCTACCTTAAATGTGCTCAGAACACTTATATTTGTCTACTGTTGGGCAAAATCATCTAACACAAAACGTGTTTTATAATATAGTGTTGAACATCTCATGTAATTTATTGAATACTGTATTGAAAGTGAAAAACAGAAAGGTTGCATGGGTATGGAATAGTTGTAAGTGTATTGGTTGGTTACCATCGTGATTGCGTGGCTGATTGGGAGCTGCTGCTCACTGCATCATGAGACAGTATCATACAGCACACTGCTAGGCCAGGAAATGATCAAAATTCCAAATTTGAAGTATGGTTTCTACTGCATGCATATAGCTTTCGTACCATCATAAAGTCGAAAAATCCTAAATTGTCTGTATGTTAATATTATCCAAAACAAATTACACTGTACTCATTTGGAGGCTGCTCTTTTTTTTTTTTTTTTTTAATGGCCTTGCCATGCATCTTGTGGGATCTTAGTTCCCCGACCAGGGATCGAACCTCGGCCCCGACAGTGAAAGCACCAAGTCCTAACCACTGGACCGCTAGGGAATTCCCTGTAGACTGCTCTAAGGAAAACATGACGTTGTGCAGTAAAACAATCATTGAATGTTCTAATAAGAAGGCATGATCAACCTATTGCCTTACAGTGTATTATTTTGTACAATTCTGTGGGTTGACTGGGCAGTTTTGCTTCATGTGGTGTTAGCTGGGGCATTATTACATCTGGAAGTTCCAAAATGGCTTCAATCACATGGTTGGAAATTAGTGCCAGCACTGGCTGGAAATTCAACTGGGTCTATCAGCTAGGGACTTTGGTTCTCCTCTACAAGGGTCTTGTTACGTGGTTGCTTAGACTTCCTCACAGCATGGTGGATGGATTCAAATATTCAAAGATGGAGAGTTCCACACGCATGGAAGTGGAAGTTGCAGATCTCAGATGTTATGCAATATCACTTCTGTCTCATTGTGTTTGGTATAGGACCAGCTCAGATGCAAGGAAAGGAGAAATGGTCTCCACTTTACCATGAGAGGAGTCACAAAGCATTTTTAGACATTTTTGTTCAACCACAGTCTATCCTTTGACCAAATTATTTACATTTCTCATATATGTAAAATGCACTAATTCCTCCAAAGATTTCCTGAAAAATCTCATTCCATTATACTATCAGGCTCAAACTCAAGGTTCAAATTCTTATCATCTCAATCTGATTAAGGCTTTTAGATGAGGTAACACAGGTACAGACCTTTGAACTAAAATGACAAGTTATCTATTCCGTATACACTCAGTATACAGTGGGGAGATGAGGACAGGATGATTACAGTAGATATTCCTATTTTAAAATGGGAGAAATAGGAGGTACCTAGCTATCACTGGTCCTCTGAAATTCTGATATTCAGCCAGGTGTATGTCACCAGTTCCCCCGTTTTGGGAAAGGGAATGTATGTTGAGTAAAGCTCTGTTCTGCTTCCTGATAGTGGTTGCCTATGGTTCTTGGCTCCACCCTTTGAGTCACCCTTTCTTTTCCATGAGAAATGACCCAGACCTTAATCTAAGTATATTTCTAGGTCTGCTTCCTGACTGTAAAAGGTTTGAATTGACTTGTCCATTTTAATCCAAGCTGGTGGTGTTTCCATTAGTGGGTTTCATGTGAATCTTAGGGATTTATCCCATCAGACAAAATGACATCCACAAATCTTCTTGAGATAGGCCTTTCTCTACTTTGGACTGTGAGTTGAGATGCCCTTAAGATTCTTAGAAGTCTTTTGTTTAGGTGAGACTATCTATGAGTCATACCTTAAGGTTCTTAGAAACTTTTTGGTGTAGCTGAGGATCTATCAATAATAGGCAGGCTCTTAAGAATCTTAGAAACTTTTTTAATATAGATGATATAGTCTAGGCAAAACACCATTAAAAGTCCTTCTGCGGTCTTATCAAAGTGTCTTACAACCATACCCTTGATTTGATCTTGACCTTGAGGTCACATTTGAATGGCAGCACTTTGGATTAGATCTTTGCTCTGAGGCTATTTCTTTGAAAATCTGTTGCTGATTCAGGTTTCGCTAATCATTTGTTTCTTTCTTTCTTATGCATTTTTAGTGGGAATACTGTAAATGATTTATCCTTCTCAGTGCATCACTTTGGGAGCCCATGATTTTGGTTTCTTCCATTATTGGCAATGTTAACTATGATCACTCAGTTAAGGTGAAGTTCCCCAGTTTTCTTCACTGTGAAGTTAATAGTAGGTTACATTTTGAGTAGGGAATTGACTATTGCGATTTGGCTGAGAGAGTTATGCATTAACCATGTTGAGTTTGAGATGTCTGGCTGCTCGCACCTCGAAAGCCAATACTGGAGAGGCAAGTGTTGCTAGAAAGAAAAGTTTGTTTTACTGCGGAGGCTGGCAACTGGGGGAGAAGGCAGAATCATTTCCAAAACCCAACTCTCCACTGTTGATCCGTGGGCAAGAGCTTTTAAAGGGGAGTTTCAGGGGTGTATAGGTGGAGGGAAAGGGCTACATGCAGAACAGCACAGTCAGCTCTGATTATCATCTTGAAATTAGTCATGTGGTGGTCTGATCAGCATCATCTTGATTATTTTAGGTACAGTTCATCTTCAGTTGTAGGGTTGGTTTTTTTGAGTCCAGTTCTCAGAATTGTGGCAGCTCATGTCATGGCTACAGTCTGGTCATCATGTAGTTAACTCCTTCCACCTGGTGGGGGTTTCAGTATCTACAAAACAGCTCCAAGGATGTGGCTCAGAATATTATCTCTAGCCCTTGAGGATGAACTAAAGGTCCTTGACTTTTCTTAATGACTAAACTATTACTATTTGGTATTATTTGACTGTTTTCCTTTGCTTCTGCATTTTCTTGTTTCTCTCATTAAATTTATTACTTGGCTAAAGTTTTTCTACAGACAAAAGGCAGGCGGAGGACGTGGAGGAAGTTCTGTCCTGGGAAAGCCCCATAGTGTCTTGCTCTGTTTCAGAGACTGGTTCAGAAAACAGGGGTGTTGGTGGATTGGAAAGATGAAGCAGCCCTTTTCTGTTTCCACTTTCTCAGTGAATACAGAAGTGAGGTCATCAGCAGGGAGTGATGATGAAGAAATGCCTTGGAGATTTTAGGAGAGAAAAGTTTGGAAGGGTCTTCTCAGAGTAAATTGTCTAGTAAATTGGACTAGTGGATTTATGGGCAGTATTGTGTTAAGGGGAACCACTTGATATTGTGGCCATAAATTATGTGGTTCAATGTATGAACATCTTGAATGGTGTTGACCATTCAACACCATTGAATGGTGTATGACCATTCAGGATGTTCTGCTTCTAGGGGTCAGAGTTTGATTCCTAGAAGAGTTAAGTTTTACCATGGTTGAGGTTTGGCCAATGAGCATAGTGGAGAGAGAGAGGAGGAAGGGAGTGATTTTCATGATAAATCATGGACTGTAAGCTAGATTAGGGGCGTAGGAGGCAGGTGAAGGACAGTGAAAAAGTAGTAGGTAGGGTCAATGGTTTAAAAGTCTCCAAATGAAATGGAGCTGGACCCCGTGGGGCCCTCCCAGGTATAAATCCTTTCTGTTTCCCCATTTCTTGTTTGTAGGTAATGGGCTTCATTCAGCCCCCTTGACTTTCCTCAAGTTCCAAATGGCAGATTCAAACAGTTGCTTATCAGGGAATGGAGGGAATGAAGAAACAAAGGAGGAGCAGTCAAGAAACAATAGTGCAGCAATGCGGGAGGGTTCTGGTTCCTCCTCAAGGAATATGTATAACCAATACCTTTGAGTTCTTCTGTAGGAACTAAGGCCCCCACCCAGGTGGAGGATGGTAACTTCAGCCTGAGCACACGATTCCTGGAGCACCACCCTCTTACCTCACTACCAACCAATCAGAAGAAAGTTTGCACACAGTGGAAGATAATGAAGACTCTGACCCCCTCCCCAGATGATTCTCTCTTTAAAAACTTTCATGGTCAAGCAGAATCTTCGGAGTTGGTTTTTGGACACAAGTCTGCCTTCTCCCCAAGTTGCTGGCCTCCTGATAAAAGCAGCCTTTTCTTTCCAACCAACACGCATCTCTCAAGTACTGGCTTTCCAGCCGAAGCTGGGTTCGGTAACACAAACAGTTAAAATACGAGTTCTAGAGAAAGATGAGTAGGAGATGATGAATAAGGAGTGGGATAATTGAAATCAGGATTTGGGAGGCCTTTCACATATGTTCTGATTTAATACTGTACCAACTTTATAAAGAAATTTTTATTATCTTCATTTTAGACATGGGCAAATTGTGTTCATAAAGATTAAATAACTTGGCCAAGGTCGCATAGTTAGTAAATGGCAGCGTTTGGATAGGAAATCAGAATATTTGCTTTTGTTTTTAAATTCCAAAACCTTTGTACTATACCAGCTGCCTCTGATTCAGTTGCACGATAGACAAAGGGTAATCATTATTATGACTGAAAATGTTTACATTGTATCTGTTTTGCTTATTCCAGGCATATTATGGCATGCAAATAAATTTTAAAAAAGGGGCCTCAGAATACATTTCTAACTTTTAAAACATCTCCTTATTTCCTTTAGAAAATGAGCAGGTTTAGAATTTGACTGAAAATGATTTTCACTTCCATCTTTCAAAATTCACAAAGAAGCATTCACACATTAGTTTTGAGTTAGCTGTAAACAGGAAGCAAATTCTACCCAGTCAGATAAAATTTCCCATGTGTTAAGAAGATCCTGCATTTTCCCACACTTAAAATTAAGTAGATTCCTACTTAATGATAAACAATTATCTTAAAAAAAAAATAGAACTTAAGGTAATTTTGATTATCTCTACTTTAGGAGGCTTCAAAAATTTTTACTGAGGTTCTAAGTTGGTGGTAGTAAGGATTTTATACTTCAGTAGAGGAAAAAATGACTTTTTTTTTTACACAGCTTTATTGGAGTATACTTGCTTTACAATGTTGTGTTAGTTTCTGCTTTACAACAAAGTGAATTATCTATACATATACATATATCCCCATATTCCCTCCCTCTTGTGTCTCCCTTCCACCCTCCCTATCCTACCCCTCTAGGTGGTCACAAAGCACCGAGCTGATCTCCCTGTGCTATGCAGCTCCTTCCCACTAGCTATCTATTTTACATTTGGTAGTGTATATATGTCCATGCCACTCTCTCACTTAGTCTCAGCTTACCCTTCCCCCTCCCCGTGTCCTCAAGTCCATTCTCTACGTCTGCAAAAAATGACATTTTAAATAGAAGGTTTCTCAGCCCAATAATTAAAATAACAATACTTAGCAGACTTCCACAATACCTCAACAAACAAAACCAAAAATTGCATGGGCTGTTTTTGGTTTAAATTACAGACAGCCCTTTCCAGCAATACTTGTAGGTATAGAGGCTTGATTGAAATAGCTGCATAATTCCTGAGCAGAGGCATTTCTTTGCTGTAATTACATTCATGTGGTGACTCATACTCTCTTAATTCCTAGATTTCATAATTCAAAGAAAAATAGTCCCTTGAAATTTGAATACCTGGAAGACTCAAAAGCTGGTTTTTAAAAAAAAAATTATTATTGTTATTATTATTACTCCTACTACTATACAATTCCTCCCCCTTTTTGATCTCGCTCATGCTGGCTCCAGTAATGGGGGTTTACTCACATGGCAGTGAAGGAGAAAGGTATCCAACATCAGGGCTGGGCTGGAGGAAAAGACTAGATATAGGTTTTTGACATAGAAGCCAGTTATGATCTAAGCCTGGCCATAGTGCTTGCCCTTGAATAGATCTCAGTAATAATGATCTTAAGGGAACAAAAGAGTAAACTGTTTTCAGGCAAGAGAAGTAACAACAGCAAAGATAATAAATCAGTTGTAAAGACTCCTAGTTCTGTTTCAGTGGTAAAGATTAGCCTCAAGCACTTTCTTGAGCTGTTTTGCAGAGTTTAAATCCCGCTCCAGCACTCAACCACCAGATCGAATGCAACCTAAGGAATGATGATGTTGACCTTTTCTGACCCTCATGACTTCAATCAACTAAAGTGTGGACTCTGTTGACCATTGCCCCAATTCTATGCTGAATTTTCTTCACCTCAAGCCCTTTCATGAATATGCATGTAACCTTAGCTTAAAACTTCCCCAGTTTTGCTCTTGGGGCAGACACTGCTTTGGGAAAGATCCCCGGTGTTCTCCTTACTTGCTGCAAGTAATAAATTCTTCCTTCTCCCACTCTTTGGCTTGAGATCCACCAAGAGAGGAACCACTTTTTGGGTAACAGGATTCACCACTGGCACAGCCCAGTTTCTCTCAAGTGACTGCTTATTTTTGACTTTCTGTTTCTCTTTCCTTCATCCACTGAATGATTGTTTTCTTTCTGAATTTACTAGTTCAGATTCCCAAGAGAGGGAATCTGGCTGGCTCTGCTAATAAACACTGCCTCTGTAGGGTAATTTTTCTCTCTCACTGCTGGAGAAGTTGTTGGAGACTGATAGCAAGGGTAGGGGGCAGTTTTTTGCAGACATCTTTCTGGTACCTCTCCTGTTGGGGGTATGGTCTTGGATAAAGAGTGGGATGTGGATGGTGGAGCAATGACAGATTTTGCTTCAGCAGATCCTGACCACGAAGCTTCACTATTTTGTTCGAAACCTTTGGAAATTTGTGAAGTATCCAACATACTCATGGTAAAAATTATATTAAAAAAAAAAAAGACAGCTGTCTGTTGGCTATGCAACAGCTATTCTCTCCACCCTGTAGTGTTGTTTACCTCCTTCTGAGTAGTCATGATGTTCATGGGAGGAGGAGAGAGAGGGGGAGGAGGAGAAGAATCTTGATTGTTCAGAGACAGATGTCCTTGTCAAAAGACTGGCTTTGGCAGGGCCAAGTAGTGTAATCCTGGCAAAACATACTTGAGAAGATGAATGCTAGAGGCTTTTTGTGAAGAGTTTGCTGACTCTTGTACAGAAATACAAGGCTTTTTTACCTTGGGATATCTTTATCCGCATGAGATGCTTAGACCTGCAGCAGCCACGTTAGGGTCATGAGAGGAGCCAGTTACAAGTACATGTCACCCACCATTCTGGTGGCAGAGCAGAAGGATGGACGTACTCCTGGTCTCATTAATGGTACTGAGCCATCACATGAACCAGCCCTGGAACCGCTCTGATGCCCAGTGGAAAATTACTCTGCTGCAATGGTTCCCTACAAGTATACTAGCTAGCAAGCTATCCCAGAAGTAAGGGAACAAACAGCAAGCCCTCACAGACCAAATTAAAATCCTCAAATCACATGATTTGCTAAATCAAATTAAAGCACACAGTGAGAAGCAAGAGGAAAGAAAAGGGTAGGTTAGCACGCTTAGGATAGGGTGCAAGTGGGGTGGAAGGACCACTCCAGCTAATGTGTACTGGGGTACACTGTATTCTTAGAATCTGCTTCTCTCTCTGCTGCATCTGCCTTCCCTGCTGATATGTAGTTACAAGGACCAGAGATGAGGTTTGGGCAAGCTCCACAGATGCAAGGTGGCCTGAGCTAATGACACCCACGTGCTGTATCTGAGAGACACAGGGACAAGTATGCCTGGTCAGGAGCTGCAGCCTGCCAGTTAGCTGGATGGACAACCATGAATTCTGTTTGTTCAGAGAAAACATGGGGCAGGAATGGGTGTCAGTAGCAGTTCTTAACCAGGGCAGTTTTAGCCCCCAGTGTACATTTGGCAATGTCTGGAGACATTTGTGATTGTCATGGCTGGTGTGTGTGTGTGTATGTGTGTGTGATGCTGGCATCTAGTGGGTAGAGGTCATGGGTGCTGCTAATCATGTGACAATGCATAAGATACTCCCCAAGACAAAGAATTATCTGGCCTGAAATGTCAGTATTGTGGAAGTTGAGAAATCTTGGGTGTTACCAATAGGTGGTTGAAATAAGACCTCATAAATATTAAGTGTTTATGTATAAGCATATCTTGCATATATAGTATCTTTTATATATTTGTTATATCATTAACACTTATTACCCAGGTGCCTTAAAAATGTTACGTATCTTTTGGTCATCCATCCCTTTCTATCAATGTGAGATACACACATGATCTTCTTACTTATGCTTTACACATCTTATGCATTCTGCCCACATCTAACAAAATTTTGCTTAGTAGCTACTTATGTATACTTAAAACATCTTAAAAAGTGTTTTGCCTATATTTTATAAACTTTAAATGTATTCACCTACCAGAATTGAAGAGTTGCAGAAGCAAATTCACATCACACCTGCCCTGGAATTTCTAACAAGAAATGATAACAATGTCCTGATTGTTTAAGCCACTTTTAGTTGTGTTTTCTACAACTTGCAGCTTAGAGCATTCTAGCTGTTTCCCCCGTAAAGTCAATAGGAAAATGTATTCCAAAGACAAATGAAACAAGGACTTAGACTATAATTATAGGTTACCTAGATAGAAATGTAAGCATCAGATACTATAAGAAACTGACTCTCGTGCCTGCATTAATGTAATGCGTGTTTGATCTTTCTGTTTACATTCCAAGCAATTGTAGGCATAGTGCTTATCATGGTAGCTCTTGTGCTTAGAAATTCACCTTTTTTTATGATTGGGACAATTTTGGATGGTGACCTTCAGAGCACTGTGAAACACATTTTTTTAGTTGGGTGAATGTTTATTAATAGAGGGGTAGATTTAGAAGTTTATATTTTTATTTATTAATGTGAATTTTATCTACATTTTACTGCTTTAAAATTTGAAGACTTTAAGACTGTTTATTGGAGTTGTGCCTTGAGGTGCCTCTATTAAAGGGGAAATGTTTTCCTCTTATATAGAATTAAAGAGAAGTATATTTAAGATGATGTAAACATTTAAAAATTATACAAGAAGGTGGTGGTTGTTTAGGAGAGATTTCAAAAAAAGTTATTTTAAAATGCTGAAAGTATATTCTTTTTCATTTCTTCTAACTTTCTTTGCCTCTGTTTAATTTTTTTTGTGGGGGAAACTAATATTTTGTTAGATAAAATATCACACGTAACATATGAGAAATGGTGAAGTATGGTAGTAAATCAAAAGTGTTTGATAAAAAGCTAAAGCAAGGATGTGGGGTGTGAGAAGAGTCAATAATTTCAAAGTTTTCGGCAAAGCAGTTGAAATGATGGTGTTGATGTTAGCTGTTGTGGAAGGCTGTGGGCCGAGCAGGTGGTGGGGAATGGGTGAGGGTCAGAGAATTCAGCCTTGGCATGTCAAGTTTGAGATGCCTATTAGATATTTAAGCAGTGATGTCCAGTAGGCAGTTACATCTGCAGTTTGAGAAAAGGTCTGAATTAGAAATATATATTTAGAAGTTGACAGCATCTTAGTACTTAAATACATGAGATAGGAAAAGAGCACCAAGGAATGTGGGGAGACTAAGCCTCCTAGGAGTACCCCACTATTCAAAGGTTAGGGGAGAGAAACAGCAAAGAAGGATGTAAGGTATAATAAAAACTTAAATTAAAATCTTCACACACAAAAAAGCTGAAGTAAAAAAGGGAAGAATAAGATGTCTTAAAAATAATGGTAGTTTCCTAGAATTGCTGAACTAGATCGGTGGAACTAGCTCTGCTAAACCCAACGGGGTGACAGGTGATTTAGTCAGTTTAGCCTCATATCCTTTTACAAGTACTAGGCTGTGTGTGTGTGTGTGAGAGAGAGAGAGAGAGAAAGAGAGAGACCTATAAAGTTTTATTTTTGTTTTAAAATCTGGATTAAAGAATCATTCAAGCTGGGCTTCCCTGGTGGCGCAGTGGTTAAGAATCCTCCTGCCAATGCAGGGGACACGGGTTCAATCCCTGGTCCAGGAAGATCCCACATGCTGTGGAGCAACTAAGCCCATGCGCCACAGCTGCTGAGCCTGCACTCTAGAGCCTGCGAGCCACAACTACTGAGCCCATGCATCTAGAGCCCATGCTCTACAACAAGAGAAGCCACCACAGTGAGAAGCCCGCCCACTGCAACAGAGTAGCCCCCGCTTGCCGCAACTAGAGAAAGCCCACGCCAGCAATGAAGACCCAATGCAGCCAAAAATAAATAAATAAAATAAATAAATTTATAAAACAAAAACCAAAACAAAACAAAACAAAAAATAGAATCATTCAAGCTGGAATGTTGTAAACTTAATGGTGATTTTCAAATGATTTACATTTTCAAGGTCCTCTTTCATATCATTTCTTTCTGTTGCAGTGATTTGCTGTCCTCTGAATACGTGGAGAGACACATTGAACACGGAGGGAAGACTGTGGAAGTGAAAGTAAGTAAAATTTTTCTCTTGGGGGAAACTTTTGAGAATCTTTTAAGTATTGAACGTGGAGGGAAGACTGTGGAAGTGAAAGCAAGTAAAATTTTTCTCTTGGGGGAAACTTTTGAGAATCTTTTAAGTACTGATTATGATTTTAATCTTCAGTGATACTTCCAATGTAGTTTTGGGGTTTTTATATTTCAGAATTTATCAAGAGAGGGTGTCACTGACTTAGGGAAAAAAATTTAGTTACCAGAAAACGAATTCTTACTGTACTACCGGAATTGTTGGAGTTATGCTTTGTGGGATTAATATTACTGCAAGTAGTTCTCTTTTAGATTATGTCACAGAAAATAATTTCTGAAATTTGCTTTTAAGGTTAGCGCTGAGAGTCAAGAGGTGAAATCTTGGGTCCAGGGTAGGTGCCTGGCTTTGCATTCATTTGGGAAAGATTTCTCTGGTAAAATTATGAACTTATTATGTCAACAGGGATGTCCCAGGGAGTTTTAAATCCCTGGAGACAAATCTCAAGATATTGGTTCTTGTCAGGTAAGTTCTGAAAAAGATTACATACAAAAAAAAAAAATTCTCCAGTTATAAGCATAAGAATGTATGTGTCTTTCATATCAGTGATGATGTTGTCTGAGGCATATGAGACCAAACCCCACCCAAGAGTTTCTTTAGAACCAATGTTTAGTATAAAGAGTTTTAGCTAAGTGTTTATTTTCTTCTGAACAGCATTCAGACTATCTATTCTGCCTTATCAGAATTATAATGTCATATATATATATATATATATATATATATATATAAAGAAAGCAAATATGTATATTTGCTTTCTTTTTCTGATTATTAATTTAATTTATACTCATTTTAGAAAACTTGTTAGTGGAGAAAAAATGTATCAAAAAAGGAAAAATCATCCATAAACTCATCACTGACAGATAAACTTTGTTTTCATTTTGTTGTATTTCCTTCTAGTATTTTTTTTGTCCTGTGCATGTATTTATATTTTCATATTTTACAGACTTGGTATCATACATATTTACAATATTGTATCTTGCTTTTTAACAGTAAACATTATATTGTAAACATTTTCTAAAGTTACTTTCCTTTAAACTTATGTCTACTGCTTTTTTATTTTTTTGTCTACTGCTTTTCAATTTAAATGTATTACTGTAACAAAGCTTTTTATTTAAATTAAACTCTGTTATCAATAACCAAAATAAATTACATTGTCCTAGTCCAGTGACAAGTGAAGGGGATTGGATTTTGCAATTATGTGTTAACTAAAAAAAGAAAACTTTTTATTACGGAACGTCTCAAACATATACAGAGGTAAAAAGAATACTACAGTGAACTCCTACATACCCATTATCCAGCATCAATAGTTATAAACATTTTGATAATCTTTTCACTCTCTACGTGTGTGTAGTATTTTAAAGTGTGAGGAGGAAGAAATTTTTCTCTGCCCTTCTAGGTTCTTCTAGCTGCTCTGTGAATTAAATATACGTGAGACAGATTAACGGGACAAAAATCAAACAAAAGTTTGATGACATGTATACATGGGAGAGACCAAGAACTGAGTAATTCGCCAAAAAGGCTGAAACCCTCACCTTAAATACCATCTTCAGCTAAAGACAAAAGATGTTGAGGGTAGTGGTTTGGGACCTCAAAGAGGGGGAAGGCAATTCACATGGAGATGGAAGAGCAAATGTTTGGTAACCAGATGTTTGCTGGGCCACATAGAGACAATGGGACACACAGAGGAGTTTTAGCAACAGACTTTGCTAGGTTCCTCCCTGTCTACACACCTAGTTCATCCAGTAATCATCTGTGGTGATGGCTCCCTTCCTGGAACAGGTCCTCTAACCACACTCTTTGGGTAGTTTTAGGGAAGGTCCAAGTTTCTTCCTGAGTCTTTTGGGGTCTTGATTATTTTCAGCTCCAAATAATCCATATGCCAAAGAGACATTTTGGGGTGGCAAATTTTGTTCCTCTACAAAAGAAAATTCCAGACATTGGGACATTTTTCCCAGGAAATAAATCTTCACACATCTATACATCTCTAAATGATAAACACTTAAAGCAAAATCTGTTAATTTTTACAAGTGATCTAGATATAATAATTATGCCAGTCCCTCTAGAAAGTTATTCTAAACTTATTTGAAAACTGACTAATTGAATGTTTGATTGATTTATATCACTGTGTTACATCAGAAAGCATATTAGGATTCTTCTTAGTATGACATAAGAAAATGGAGCCATTTTACTTACAGTTGGAAAAAATATTTAACTAGATTTAGAATCTCTGGACTCCTTTTAATCTCATCCTTGTTTGTTTGATTTCGTTTTCTATTTTGTATGATGCTTTTTGGAATGCAGAGTGTATCTTATTCCTTTGCTAAATTAGAGAAGAGAGGAAACAGGCAGTTCACTATTAATTTCTGTTTACGTCTGTCAGTGGAATGATGAAATGCAAATGTAAGCATGGAGGTTTGGAGGGTGGATCCAGCAATAGCTATCTGCTGTCTCTACAGTAGTATCCCTTTGCAAGAAACTTATATTAATCAACAAAGCGTAGTCCACTCAGATCATTAGGCTCCATGGGTATATATAACACACAGAACATGGACTTCACCACACAACCACTGCTGATTTTCCAGCCTGAGAATTGCATTTTCTTCCTTGATGGTTTGCCTAACTCCCAAGCCTATCCAACCAGGGAAATGTAAATCCAAACTTCATCCAAACCCTAGAGCCAGAGGAATTTCTCCCATTAAGAAAACCACTTTGATCTCACCCATCACTCAATTTGTTTTTAGTCCATTTAAAACTCAAAATTCTCCTCTGGGTTTTTTCCAGAAACCATATTGAAAGCGCTGAATCCTGTCCCATCAAATCAAAGTCAGTAGCCAGTTATTTTCCTGCTGGTTTCCTCATGTCTTGCCCTCTGTGCTTAGCTCTTTGGGTGTTTCTTTTTACATGGAGTCTGTTAGATCTCCATTCTTTACTAATGACTCAGAATTTTCTTAAGTTTTTCTTTTTACTATACATTATGAGTCGAATAAAACTGTAAAATTATAACATTTCATATTTTTCTTTTTCTTCCCTCTACTACTTAAAAAAAAAACCCAGAATATTTTATTCCTCTTTTACCTTCTACATTAGTTTGCTAGGGCTGCCATAACAAAGTCCCATAGACAGGGTGGCTTGAACAGAGAAATTTATTTTATTTTATCACAGTTCTGGAGGCTAGAAGTCCAAGATCAAGTTGTCAACAGGGTTGGTTTCTTTAAGCCTCTCTCTTTGGCTTACAGATGGCTGTCTTCTCTCTGTGTCTTCACGTGATCTTCTCTCTGAGTGTATTTGTATCCTAATTTCTTCTTATAAGGACACTAGTCCAGTCATATTGGATCAGGGCCCACCCTAATGAGCTCATTTTAACTTAATTACCTCTTGAAAAACTCTATCTCCAAATATAGTTATAATCTGAGGTACTAGGGGTTAGGACTTAAAAACATGAATTTTAGGGGAATACAATATAAAATTCAACCCATAACACCTTCCCTAAGAGGCCTATGAATTTTTTTCTAAATTGGCTTTTCTCCTGGCATTGAAGTGTTTGAAAGGGTATATGGGATCAAAGCAAAACTGTAGGTAAGAACTTTTTGTTTTTGTCAGTTGGCACAAACATAATCATATTGATCTTTTTTTCATATAAATTTATTTATTTTATTTATTTATTTTTGGCTGTGTTGGGTCTTTGTTGCTGTGCACAGGCTTTTCTCTAGTTGGGGGGAGTGGGGGGCTACTCTTCATTGTGGTGCATGGGCTTCTCACTGCAGTGGCTTCTCTTGTTGTGGAGCACAGGCTCTAGGCGCGCGGGCTTCAGTAGTTGTGGCATGCAGGCTCAGTAGTTGTGGCTCATGGGCTTTAGAGCACAGTCTCAGTAGTTGTGGCGCATGGGCTTAGTTGCTCCGCGACATGTGGGATCTTCCCGGACCAGGGCTTGAACCTGTGTCCCCTGCATTGGCAGGCAGATTCTTAACCACTGCACCACCAGGGAAGCCCAATCATATTGATCTTGAGGATGCAAAATTAAAATCAAAATAATTATCAAGTCTGATTTAAACAATGGCTAGAAACCAGTCTGGTATATGACTCTGCTCAGGTGTCATGGAACCTTTATTTGTGAAAATTCAGGTGCAATGCATTTGATTTAAGGGTGTGAGTATGTATGTGGGAAAAGGAAGACATTTTCATGAAAAAAAATACTTAATAACTACTTTGGTGAATCTTTTAAATTGCAATTTTATTTTAAAAATCTTTTTAATTGTAAAATATAACACTGACACAAAAATGACTAAAGGGTGAACACCCAATAACCACTGTCCAGTTTAAGAAATAGACCTTGGCCCACTTTTCCATGTGTTTCTTCCCAAGCCCAGGTCCCTCCCTCCTCTTCTTGTAGGACATGTAAACACTATCCTGACTTTTGTGGTTAGTTTTTCCTTACTTTTGTTTATAGTTTTATCACCCAAGTGTGTCCTAGAGTTTAGTTTTGTGTGTTTAGGTTTTTTTTTTTTTACTAGGTTTTTAAAATTCTCCTTTAATCCATTGGTTTCCACTTATCTTTCTCTTTTTATTCTTCCTTACAGTTTATTGATATTTGTTGAAGAAATCAGGTTGTTTATCTTATACAGTCTCTCACAGTCTGGATTTTGCTCTTGATTGCAATTTTATATTTACAGTAAAAGGAAATATATTTTAGTGATCTTTCCTTAAGATAATGATTTGTATTATCTGCAAGACATTCTATGTCTCATGGAAGGCCATTTTATTCCGATCATAGAGGTGCATAATTCTGATCTTGAAGTTCTATCTAAACCTTTTTTTTTTACCCGAAGATTACAAAGAAAGGCTTTAAGCAGAAAAAACATAATAGATACTTTTAATTTGTTCCTTTAATAAAACATATTAATATCATCTTTCACTTGCATTTATTTCCAAATCATTTAAAAATTAAATTTGAAATTTGCCCCTTAGTTTAGGGAGAACTTTTGTGTGTTTGACATAAACTTTAAAAAGAATTTAAACATAAAACCTCTATTAATCAGAATACCCTGGGAAAAGAATCTTTTTATTTTGATTGTGGCCAACTATGGTTCTGGCTTCTTAAGACAAAGGAAACTGAAATTGATGAGTAGCAGCGAATGAGTCTAAACCATGCAGTTTGTTGTTCTATTGTTAGCTAACTTTTTTATCTTGAAGCTGACAAATGCCAATATGCTGGTCAGTCTAAGTCTCCCATTATATAGGCTCTGGTTAATCAGTATTATAATCCTAATAATAGTAATCACTAACATTTATTGTTCATGATGTGACAGGCATATGAATTTACATATATTCAATCCTCAAAACAACCTCTGATTATAAATATAACTATTATCCCACTTGACAGGAAACTGAGGTATAAAGAGGTTACGTAACTTGCTGAAAGTAGCACAGTAAGGAGGGGTAGAGCTGCAGTTTGAATCTAGGTTATCTAACTCCAGAGCTGACTCTTATACCATATTATCTATATATATTCTACAGTATGTAAAATAGGATAGCTATACAAATTGATAGGTATTTTACGTAGACTTATTATATATATATCTCAGTTTTTGGAGGTCCCTAACAATTACTCCTTTACAGTCTTCTCTTTAAACTGAAATGGTGGTCTAAGTGAAGAGCCTTTAGGTATCCCTCTTAAATTTGGTTATGCAGTTGGGTAGCTTTTTGATAACGTCAGTTGCCTTGGGCAAAAATGGTAAAGACACACTCTAGTACAAAGTCTGTTTTATTTTTCATATCTCAGGAAAATAACCATGGTAGGAGTTTTAGAACACTAGGAGAGGAATGGTAAATCCTCTAGATATGTATGGATGGGGGAGGAAGTGGATTTCCTTGGAGTCAAAAAGTAAAAATAGACATCTTGGTAGAGATATGATTAATTTTATTATTACCAATGAAAGATCATGACCAGTCATCAACATTATTAGTTCTGATAGTGTTTTTTTGGTTAAATTATTTGATCTGTTATGGTAATAATCAAAAGTAATAGCTGCTGAGTGTCTTTTTTTTATTAGTTCAAATTATTTCTAAACTGTATGTGAGCACTCCCAACTCGTCCTTGAATCAGGATACCAATCGTTAAGGATGGATATGTAGAGACACGCATTTTCCAGTATTGACTTTTAACTGGCACTTAACTGGTTACTACCCATCACTTAATTGAATTGAGTGCACTCAAGGATCATTGTCTCAAAGTCTTAATTATGTCCATAGTGGCAGTAAGAAGATGGATAAGAAGGCAAAAGCAAAGGGTCAAGGTTGAAGTCTGGAAATGGGTGAAGGAATTGGAGAGAGTGTTATGTGTTGGAGGGCAGGTGTCAGGGGAGAAAGTGTCTGCTTAATGGGTGGGAGAGGTTATTGTGACTCTAGAGAACCTTTTACTCTGATGGAATGCTGGTGTAATTTTCCTTAAAAAACATTGTTTAGGCAAACTGAAATGGCCACAGTCACTTCTGGAAACAGAGTATCAAGGATGTTGATATAGAAGCAAGGAGAAAGCCTGAGTGTTTTTTACAAGATAGTTTTTCTCCTGGTGGTCACATTCCTCTCCCCTCCCTGAGGTTGGAGGTCCATGAAAGATTTTTAGGTCAGCACAATATCATCTCCCAGCAGGTGGTTGTGCTACCAGTAGACTCTCTAGGAATGCAAATTCCTTTTGCATTCATTTTTCTAAGTCAGATTTCCAGTTCAATTCTATTTTCTTAAAAAAAGATATACCTTTGTTTTTTTTTAAATCCCACCTTAACTTTTTTGTCTTCCACAATGAATGTGTCAATAACAAGCAAAAAATACTAGTGGAGGACAGCTATAAGAAATCACTTAGAAAAATTTATGTATGCTGACTGTCAGGACAACAGATACCTTCCTGGCTCATGCTAACTTTCTAGCTTCTATAAACCTAAAAAGCATCCATAGAAAATTGCTTGTGATCTTGAATTGTATTCACACTTTCTCATACTGTTTTCTAGATTTCTCCATGAGGATCGTAATTCTCAATACTTGAATACTTCAAATGTGCACAATGTGTTAAAAGAATAATGTTTCTTAAGGTGTCTTTTAAAAAAAATTTATTTATTATTTATTTATTTATTTTCGGCTGAAGTGGGTCTTCGTTGCTATGCGCCAGCTTTCTCTCGTTGCGGAGAGCGGGGGTTACTCTTCATTGTGGTGCACAGGCTTCTCATTGCGGTGGCTTCTGTTGCGGAGCACGGGCTCTAGGCATGCAGGCTTCAGTGGTTGTGGCACGTGGGCTCAGTAGTTGCAGCGCCCAGGCTTAGTTGCTCTGCAGCATGTGGTATCTTCCCTAGACCAGGGTTCGAACCCGTGTCTCCTGCATTGGCAGATGGATTCTTAACCACTGCGCCACCAGGTAAGCCCCAATTAGGGATCTTTAGTTGGTTCTTTGAGGGGATTCTGCTGCAATGATAGGAATGTTTGGCAGATGCAACTACCCATATGTTAGAATCTGTATTTGTGTTCTTCTGCTGCACTTTCTGAGAGATTTAGGTTCAGGACTCACAGCACTGAGCCTAAACTCTGAGAGCAGAACCTCTGGTGCAGGATGAAGGAAAACTTCAGATGCAGGTGACACAGGTTGTGGGATGGGCATGCAGGTACCTCACACAGGTTCTTTTGCCAGAGCGAAAATTTCAGATGTCATAGCTATGGACATGATATCTTTTTACACTACTAAAAATCAAATTAACCACAAATATACACATTTTAAAATTAGATGACTTGGAGAAATGTCTTAAGTCCATTCTCTGAAACAGTTTAGCCATGACTTAACATCAGTATGACTAGTAATAAAATTAGAATGATTAAAAAATATTGATCAATGTATTTTCCTTATACACAAATATTTACTTATTAGCTGTAGCTAGTTTTAAATTTTATTATATTTAATGACTTCGTTAGCTCCTAACTGCTGACATAAATGATTTTTCTTAAACCTCAGGATATAAGAATCCTACAAGAATGAGATCTAGACTTTCTAAAAAATAAATATACAAATAGGGTTAATCTTCTAGTAATTTGATAAAAAAATATTGAATTGAATTTTAGGGATGGTGGGATTCAATTCCAGGATCTTCTAATTTAGAGATGACCAGCCCAGGAAACCTTGTCCTTTGGGTCCTCTGGGTTTGAGCTGCTGCCCAGTTTTAAATACTTTCATTTTTAAGTGGTGAATTATATCAGAAGGAGGATTCATTAATTTTCTCTCTTACTATTGCAAGAGCCATGATATCCTCACAAAAGTATTATAAAGTATTTTAAATGCTCAACAAAAGTATAGCGGAAAAACCATATATTTGACGGTTGATGTATGGGAGTCCTAGTGAGCTGCTTTCATTGATTGATAATTACCATATGTTACTGTCTAACTGTACTGTGGGAAGACTAGGCTTTCATTTGCTATCTATTAACTCCAAGGCTACATCTTATCTTAGAGGCAAATAACAGCTGCCAGTGGTTTAATGCTAGTCACTTGGAAGAGTTAACCACTTCTCACAAAGCCAAACTCATTTTGCTTCCTTAAGACTATTGGTGGCATGTTCTCTCCAGCTAATGAAACACTCACTTTAACTGAATTTTAAAATATAATGACTTGCTCTAATGACTTTATATCATTCTCAAAATTTTGTATTTTTGCAAATAAATAATTATTATACCCATAAGTGTTCATTTTACCATCCTGGATTTCCCATTTTTTACAATCTCTACCTCTTTGAATAATGTTCATATTTTTGATGGGATCACCACTTGTAACTGGACTGAGGAGTCATAAGAGTAGAATTACTAGTAGCAGTTGGAGAAATAGCAAACATTTGTATGGTACTTACTATGTTCCAGGCACTAGTCTAATAAGTGTTTTACATATTTTACGTCATTTAATCCCGCAGTAGTACCATTGGTATCCTCATTTTGCTGATGAGGAAACTAAGCACATAAAGTTTAACTAACTTGCCCAGGAATTTGTAGCCAAGCAGCGTGGTGCTGGAATACATGCTAATATCCACTATAGTCTATCTTCTCTATGGAAACCAATAATTATAGTAGCAGAGGAATCGAAATGCAAATATTTAAATTACAGCACTTCATTTTACTGTTTGCAATTACATCTTCCTTAGTAGATGTTTTAGTAAGACATGAACTGAAGATGTAACTGTTTGGTTCAGGTGAGTTTCTTTTATTCTAAACATAAAATTTCCATTATCCTAAAGAAAAGTAAATGCCTTGTAAGGAAGCCCTGTTTTTTCAACTGTTTTCTCTTGAAGTTTATTTTTAGCTCTTCTGTGTACTCCTTAGAAGTTAGACTGAGTATTGTTCAGTAGAGGGAATTTCTGTGGCTTTTAAACTGTAGCCATATGAAATATGTGGCCATCCTGCACATGGCAAACACATGGCTCAATTCTAATGCCCATCGTACGCTTATGTGTACATTTGTCTGCGTGTGGAGGAAATGTGAAGTTTTATGGACAAGAGTAGCGAAGCTGAAACATGTCATCATTCTGCCAAAAGACTAGAAGATATTTGGTTGTAACCCTGCCAAGGTGCTTCAAAATGCCTGTCCCCCTTCCTTCCCCACCCCTCCCCCCCCAACACACCCAGGGAAGAGAGTAAAAGATCTGCACAAATCTCATATACAAACTGATAAAATGTTTGTTTCTTCCTCACATGCAACAGTTATTCCAGGTATGTCTCCTAACTTTACTTTTTATCTGCTGCCAGTCATCGTTTTAGCATCTTTTTGATGAGCTGGACACTGCATTTTTCCCCTGGCAGGCTTGTGCAGACATATGTTCCTCTGCCATCTTGTAATCAGTGTGGTTTCAGGGAGGTCTCAGCTTTCATGATTTAGTTCTCTTTGTATTATTGGAAAAAATTCTTTGGGGATTAAGTAAATTTTGCTTTCCCTTGGGACCAAAGCAAGGTTGCTCTAGGTCCATCATCATGAATAATGCATCAGCTGCCTTAATGGCATTGTTAAGATTGCAAGTAGTCTTGACTCTGTAGCCTGAAGAAAATATATTGGCCCATTACCAGTTTATACAGGTCAGGTATCTTAGTGCTGGGGGTAAGGAGAAATGGAATGTGACAGCTGGTGTCAGCATGAGTTCTGTTTCTAAGCTCTGTAACCTATTTCAGTAGGAAGTCCTCTTTATTTTCTTTCCAGTGTAAGATTTTTTTCAGTTAAATATCTAAAGAATTATTTCATCTGTTAATATTCAAGATTTTATCTATAAACTTAAAAAGACATGGTCAGCCATAAATTTAAAAACATTTGAAGTAGCACTAATAGTATTTCTCTATATGGAACCAATTAACTATTTTATAATAGAATATTGTTCCTATTTTAATTCTAATTACAGAACTAATCTTTGTATTATATAATGTCTTATACAAATATACTGTCAGAAAATTTTTTGAAATTAGAGTGAACTATGATTGAGCAGGAAATTGCGGAAATGTTGTTTTTGACGAGTTTGAAACTAGTTTGAAGCACCCCCTGCAAAAAAAATCACAAATTATTCCCTGGGTGTTGTCCCAAACTAGTATTATTTTCTTTTTAATTTATAAAAAATTCTTATTTTCTGGTGAATAAGTGGCCACTATAAAAATAAGAACAGGTAATAAAGACCAGAGAATTAGTACCTTGGTATTGAGTAGTTTGGGTGTTTTCAGCCATGTTTGGGAGTAATTGATTAGATTTCCAGTTGATGTTTTATCATAGTAAACTTTTCATTGCATCTGTGAAGTACAAAAGGAGGAAGGTGTAGGTGCACTTGATTATCCCCATAGGAACTCCTAAAAATTTAGGCATGTGGAGATTAAGTGACATTAGACACTTAATGGAGACAGTGGTACAAGAGGGAGAGAAGCTACACTGTTGGTGGGAATGTAAATTGGTACAGCTACTATGGAAAACAGTATGGAGGTTCCTCAAAAAATTAAAACTAGAGCTACCATATGATCCAACAATCCTACTCCTGGTCATATATCTGGACAAAACTGTAATTTGAAAAGACACATGCACCCCTACGTTCATAGCAGCACTATTCACAATAGCCAAGACATGGAAACAACCTAAATGTCCATCGACAGATGAATGGATAAAGAAGATGAGGTGTATATATATATATATATATATATATATATATGTATATATATACACACAATGAAATATTATTCAGCCATAAAAAAAGAATGAAATAATGCCATTTTCAGCAACATGGATGGGCCTAGAGATTATCATACTAAGTGAAGTAAACCAGACAGAGAAAGACAAATATTATATGATTATCACTTATATGTGGAATTTAAAATATAACACAAATTAACTTATCTACGAAACAGAAACAGACTCACAGACATAGAGAACAGACTTGTGGTTGCCAAGGGAGAAGGGGTTGGGGGAGGGATGGATTGGGAGTTTGGGATTAGCAGATGCAAACTCTTATATATAGGATGGATAAACAACACGGTCCTACTGTATAGCACAGGAACTATATTCAATACCCTGTAATAAACCATAATGGAAAAGAATATGAGAAATTCTTTTTTTTTTTAAATTTTTTATTTATTATTTATTTATTATTTTTATTTTTGGCTGCGTTGGGTCTTCGTTTCTGTGCGAGGGCTTTCTCCAGTTGCGGCAAGTGGGGGCCACTCTTCATCGCGGCGCGCGGGCCTCTCACTATCGCGGTCTCTCTTGTTGCGGAGCAGAGGCTCCAGACGCTCAGGCTCAGTAGTTGTGGCTCACGGGCCCAGTTGCTCCGTGGCATGTGGGATCTTCCCAGACCAGGGCTCGAACCCATGTCCCGTGCATTGGCAGGCGGATTCTCAACCACTGCGCCACCAGGGAAGCCCCGAGAAATTCTTAATTCTTCAATTTTATATATATGTAATTGAATCACTTTGCTGTACAGCAGAAATTAACACAACATTGTAAGTCAACTATACTTCAATAAAATGAATTTTTTAAAAAAGGGAGAGAAAGCAGGAGTATAACATTTGAGCAGAGCCTCGACCCAAAGGAATCAGGTATGACCTAATGGAAACAAGACCAAGTATGCCTTTGGACTTCATATATTGATTATTTCCTGCCTTTGTTTTCTCTTCTCTCCATATTCTCAAAAATCTGAAAGTGTACCTCTAACTGTCTTTAGAAGGCAGGGTGGTTTCTTGGGTCATTCTGAGTGGGGTCAACAGGTATCCCACACAGCAATTTGATTTTTGGACAGAGTAAGTGCTGTCTTCTTGAGGTCGTTGCTACCTTTCCGATTTAAAAAAATTAAAAATAAATTTTTTCTTGACTAGTATTAATAAATGAAACTAGTCATTTCTTTTGTTTCTAAGTCCAGGATAAATCTGTAGTTCGGAGGCAGTAAACTTAGAGACCAAGGATATTATTAGGGATAGATAGACCTAAATTCAAATCCTGACTATGCCAATCAATTTTCATGTGGCCTTGGACAATTTACTTATTTCTTCCATGGTTCATTTTTCTCATCTGTTAAATGAGAAAGACAGACATGTAGCTCAGAGCTTTGGGTATGGGAAATGCTCCATAAATATTAGTGTTGAAATCATTATTGAGGTAAAGTGGAAATTTGTAAAGAATTTCTGGCTAGGTCTTTGGTGGCCTGTACTTCTACTGCTAGTTTCTGATTCTGCTTGAGATACAGGAAGCACATCAGGATCACCCACAGCACTTCTTCATGCTCTGCTTCATATGAAGACAATCTTCTATGCCCCTAGACTATGCATTCTATGAGAAGTTACTCCAAGAGTAGACTCCCAGGGGAACTTGTACTGAGTTCCTAGCTCTTAGCATAATGTATGTACCTCGAAGACAATAATTCAACAATTTTTTTTTGTTGAACAAAAAAATTAAGTGAATGAATTAAGCCGTGTGTTAGGAAATTGGGTAGTTTCTCCTGTTCACCTAACGCTATGTGAGGAGAAGTCCAGTTTGGACAGGTCTGGGAGAGCAGGTTATTCCCCCTGCTATGAAAAGACGCAGTGAATATAAACAGGAAAAATAGAAGTGTTCCATCTGCTCACCTGATGCTGAGGTCATCCTGTGTACTGAGGCTCATATTCACGTTCTGTCTTTGGAAGGTATATTAGAGCCACTTCTAAATCAGTTTTAAATTTCAAGTCATGACATACCAGCAATTGACCTATGATAAAAATTTCAGTAACTTTGAAATATTTCAAACATATTAAAAATTCTATAACATGTTGTAAAGGATACATGTGTAGATACATGTTAGCATTTTGTTAAATTTGCTTCAAGTCATTTTTGGTTTTTAAAGTCTGATAATTCTGTATCAGAGTATCTCCTGTTTCATTTCTATTATACTTTATTTGTGCCTTTACTCTTACTTGGTTAATCTTGTTTGAGTTTTTTTTTTTTTTTAATAAGTTTATTTATTTTATTTATTTATTTTTGGCTGCGTTGGGTCTTCATTGCTGTGCGCGGGCCCTCTCTAGTTGTGGTGAGCGGGGGCCACTCTTCGTTGCAGTGCACGGGCCTCTCATTGCGGTGGCTTCTCTTGTTGCGGAGCACGGGCTGTAGGCACGCGGGCTTCAGCAGTTGTGGCATGCGGGCTCAGTAGCTGTGGCTCGCGGGCTCCAGAGTGCAGGCTCAGTAGCTGTGGCGCACGGGCTTAGTTGCTCCGTGGCACACGGGATCTTCCCAGACCAGGGCTCGAACCCGTGTCCCCTGTATTGGCAGGCGGATTCCCAACCACTGCGCCACCAAGGAAGCCCTTGTTTGAGTTTTTTAAGATATATTTTGTTCAAGGAACGAGCTCTACTTCTGTTATTAATGTCTACTTTCTTTTACTTAAAAAAATTCTCCTTTGTTCTTTTCATAACTCATTGAGTTAAAATTTAACTTATTCATTATCAATCTTTCTTTTCTACCAGCATCTCGGGATGAAGAATTTATTCATAAGTACCATTTTAGCAGCATCCTAAAAGTTCTGATACACACATTTTTTCACTGCCCATAAATATGTATATTCTGTAATTTATACTATGACTCTAATATGACTCATAAATTATTTGAAATTTTAGAAATAATTTTTAAATTGTTTAAAATTTTTGTATGTAACATTTAAAAATTTTCCAAACACATGAGTATCTTTTGTTGTTGGTTTAATTTTTTTAATGGTAAATGCAGTGTAAAAGATATTAATTCCTTGAAAGTTGGCCTGATCATTTAAAAGAAATAAAAAGTTGGTAATCTTTGATTTTTTAAAAATAGATTGCAAATCATAGAACCAGAAAGAACTTTAGAGACCACCAAATTCAACTCCTCCTTCATTTTACAGGAAAATACCCCCAAAATGGCAAATGACAATCATGTGCTCAGAGAAACATTGCTGAAAGAAAAGCACTTAATTTTTTCAGGTTTAGCATCACTTCTTGTCAGATACAACCCTTAAATACTACTTTGCCTCCCTGAAGGAATTGTTTGAGAAGTTCGTCCTTAGTAAGCCAACCCTTTGTTTGTACCTTTAAATTAATTCTGGGCTAATGCAGAATCATCCACTGAGGAATAAGAATGACCACTGGATGTGGTTGAGTTCTTGAGCACAGTGTTTAAGGTTCAAGTATAACAGGAGAAAGAGATGCTGCAATGCAGCCTTCTTTTGGCAGCTAGAAGTTTTCCCTGTTTATCCTTCCTTTTTCAAAAAAAGAGTGGATGGGAGGATGATAGAATGGAAGTGAAATTAAAGGAGAATAAGTTCTTGATGGTAGTGGGAAAAAATGTCTTTTTTTCTTTACCTCAAACCCTCATATAGTTACATCTTCTAAAACAAAAAAGGAAGAGAAGAAAACAACAAAAATATTATTCTTTTCAGATGGAACAGAAATCTTTTTTTTCCTTTATTTTAGGGATGCCAAATATGCTTTCGTTTTCTGTAACTGTCTTCTAGACAATTATATTATTTCCTATTGATATTCAAACACCAACTACAGAAGAAAGTTTTAGGTAATACACATGTCTTATGCTAAAGCATTCATACAGAGCAATACATTTAAGTGTCTATTATTTGTTAAAAAGATACAGTAATGTAGTAATTTCCTGGAAAGAGTTATAATTTCATGAGTTTATAATCGTATAGTCACTGTATGTGGTCCACATTGATTTTCCATTCTCTCAATTTAGAACTGCAACATAGAGAACCTGCTAAGTACTCTCTCTGCATTATGGTAATTTGTTGCTGAGGAGCATTCTGTGGGAACCTAAAATGTTTTCGTAGTCTGATCAGACATTGTTATATTAATAGGTCTGTAAATGATTACCTGACAGCTGAAAAATAATTTTTCTTGACTATTTTCTGGTTAAAAATAAGCAATTTTGGAAGCTCTGTTTGACTTAATAAAAGAACTGAAGATCAGGTTTACTGTATTATTTGTGTAAAATAATGATGAATATTGTTAAATTAAGCTATGGGAAACTAGAATGTCTGGCTAGAGGTAATTAAGATACGGGTTAATCTTTTTAGGTGAGGGCTGCTGTAGTAGACACCTACAGTTTATTTCACTGATCCAAGCTTCTTAGAAGCAAAATCTCTAGATTAGGAATATAAAAATTCAATTGGTCACATTGAAAGAGATGAGAAATTGTACTATGTTGAATAGTGTCCCCTCAAAAGTCATGTCCCCTGGTACCTGTGAATGTGACCTTTTTTGCAAACAGAGCCTTTTCAGGTGTGATCAAGTTAAGAGGAGGGCCCTAATCCAGTGACTGGTGTCCTTATAAGAGGGAAGTTTAGACATAGAGATGCAGAGACAGACGCACTGGAAGAATGCCATGTGAAGAAGGTGGCAGAGATTGGAGGATGCATCTCCAAGCCAAGGAACACTTAGAATTGTTGGCAACCACTGGAAGTTAGGAAGAAGCAAGGAAGGATTCTTGTCTAGAGGGAGCATGGCTCTGCCAACACCTTGATTTCAGACTTCTCGTCTGCAGTACTGTGAGAGAATAAATTTCTGTTGTTTTAAGCCTCCCAGGTTTTGGTAATCTGTTATGAGAGTCCTAGGAAATGAATACAGAAGGCATTTTGATTATAACTAATGTAAAAACAATTAGAGCATGTGCTGGAGGTGCCTGAGCCTACATACAAGAGGAGAGGGAGTAAGTCTTTAACTTTTAAAAATGGATTGCATCTCATAAAGACTTTAACAATTGTTCAGTTAGGATACTTGTGAGCTTTAACACCTGGAAAACTATCATCATTTTTATGTTTTGTTTTCCACAGCTGACAATACCCAGGGGAAATTAGTATAAGGAAAGATTCCTGCACAACAATAAAAATAGATTTAAGTTAACTGCGTCTCTAGTGGGCTTTTTTTTTTTTTAAACTCGAGAGCTCATAAGAAATTTATGGTCCCTATTTTCTGTGGTGTTCACCATTTTCCAATAAGAAACACTTTTGCTTATCACTTTTATTTATATCCAATGGCTGGCTTTCTAGTTCTGTCTCTTTTCTCCTTTCTTGTAGAAACTTTCGCTACAATAATATTCAAGAATATTTGCTGCAATAATATTCTTATACATCTTTCCTCTTCAACAGGAACCATGCATATTTTTAAATGAAATTATTTCCTTTTTTGTCAGCTAGATTTGTCTCCTTTTATTTATTTATTTTTTTAAAAGAAATTCACGTTCTTTTATTTATTTATTTATTTATTTATTTATTTATTTATTTATTTATTTATTTATGACTGTGTTGAGTCTTCGTTTCTGTGCGAGGGCTTTCTCTAGTTGCGGCAAGTGGGGACCACTCTTCATCGCGGTGCGCGGGCCTCTCACCATTGCGGCCTCTCTTGTTGCAGAGCACAGCTCCAGACGCGCAGGCTCAGTAATTGTGTGTGGCTCACGGGCCCAGTTGCTCCGTGGCATGTGGGATCTTCCCAGACCAGGGCTCGAACCCGTGTCCCCTGCATTGGCAGGCAGATTCTCAACCACTGCGCCACCAGGGAAGCCCTCCTTTTAGTTTTTAAAATGTTTTTTGGTGGATGACGATGCTGCAAGATCCTAGTGCTTATAGATGAGTATTAAAATAGTGCAGAGATTTTGAAGGACCATTTAGCTTTAGATGTTGAAATGAGGTGATAATTTTGATACTGCTTGAACACTTGTATCCTGGAATGGGATGGCAAACACAAATGTCCAATGGTGTCAACTAGTTGTATAAATGAGAGACAGGCTAGCTGTAATAAGATGAACAATGTCTATCTTATTCTTATCTGCAGCTGATTTGTATCCTACAGCAAAATGCAAATGTGGGAATGGAGGCTCACTGTTCACAAATCTCCTAATCTTCAGGGGAAAATGGAAATCCAACTTTCAACAACTGTGAGGGTCTAAGATTTTATCCTACTTGCAAGTTAACAAGTTAGCCTGTTGCAGTTTCATCTATTCTGGCAGAAGACAGGAGATCCTGGGTCAAAGAAGTAGCCAGAATATCAGCATTTTCTTATGCTTGTGTCGTGAACCTCGATCCCCAGAGGGTGACAGAGGAAAGGGCCAGGTGACACCTGCACACACAGCATGTTGTATTACTAGAGAAATTCTGAATTTAAAAAACTTGAATCTTTTATCATAGGAAGTAAACATGCTTCTTTTTTGCTCTAGAGGGAGATAGCTCTATCTTCAAAGGCTTTTCACTCTGCAAACATCCTTGAAAGGACAGTCCAGAACAATTTCAGGCAATGAGGAGTCCTAGATTATTGTTATAGAAAAGTGTTATTGAGTAACCTTTCAGAAATTATCTCTATGGGTTATATTAAAAATTACATTTTAATAAGTTTAAATTAAGCTTGTTTACATAAGGGTAGTTTTTAAAAAAAATTATTTTGAAACCTATAGTGCTAAGTTAGAGTCTAGGAAATATTCATTCATACTCTTGATCCTGGACTTGCATTTCATAGCCCAGTACACTAACAAAACAAATTTTAGATCAATATAGGGTTGCCAATCTTTTTATTTTACTGTATATGGAAACAGCCCCTTCAAAATACCTAAATTCTATTTACTATTACTCCCAGTTCAAAAAAGAATGACTATGACAACTAATGCAATATGGTAACCTGAACTGGATCCTGGAACAGAAAGAGGAAGTTAATGGAAACACTAGTGAAATCTAAATGTTCAGAGCCTAGTAATCGGTAACATTCTGATATCAGTCTTTTAGTTTTGACAAATATACTCAGGTGATGTAAGATGTTAACAATGGGAGAAACTGAGTGATAGATGTACTAGAACTCTCTGTACCATCTTTGCAACTTTTCTGTGAATCTACAATTATTTCAAAATAAAAAAGCCTATTAAAAATTAAAAATGGATAATTTTAATAAAGAGAAGGCAAGAATAAATCTCAAAACAAAGGACAGTTATATGAAAATTAAATGCATTTAGCTTTATGAAAAACTGACTGAATTGCCCTTATTTTGGCATGAACTGGTAAAGATTTTGACATGCACAGTGTAGATCCATGGATTATCGACCATGTGATAGCTTTATTTAATTTAATTTACTGTAAAATAAGATGAGATTGCTTTTCTCTCTATTTTCCTTGGAGAGCCTGTAGAATCAGATAACCTTACATTCTGTAACTGAACAAATGTTTAACTTATGTCCCTTTTATGAATCCCATCTGATTCTATATAATTCCAGGTTATACATTTTAATCAGGGTAGGTTGCTGGATCCTCTCCAAAATAAGATTTAGCTTTTCTAGGAATTTCCTTGATGCAGATGACCCTAGGGAGACTCGGAATATTCCTGACTTTAATATGTCATTTCTCACTATTGGGAGGGAGAGGCACGTCATGTCAATGCCAATCAGGAGGAAATTGGGAAGAGGCTATTGTAGACAAATGCCTGGCAGAACAGATTCCAGCCATGCAGCCACAAACAGAAGTCTAGCCAGTGCACATGCCTGGGAGAAATTTAGGGTGCAGTAGAGTTCAGGGACAGGTCTTCAGTTCCTGCAAAGGGGAAATTGCCTAGAGCATAGCTTCTCAACCTAAGGCAGCATGTTGGAATCATCTGGGCAGTTTAAAATAATGTTCAGGTTCCATCCCTAGAGGTCCTGATATAATTGGCATGGAATAAGGCTTGATCTTTTTTAAAAAATACTTCCCTCGTGACAGTAATGTGACACTAATGTGCACCCTGGGTGGCGAACTTCTAGAGTGAGCAAGGGTCTCACTTATGGACGAGGATGACTGGCATGAACCCCGATCTGCAGGGCAGAAGCCAGTCCTGGGACTGGTGCCCACAGAGGGGGAGAGAGCTATGACTCTGGGAGCAGAGCAGGATCACAAGGCTTACAGGCCGGTGTTTTGGTCTGGAAGTGTCTGCAGTAACCCTGTCCCTTTTGGGGTGACCAAACTCACACTGATTTTTGCCTGTGACTTTCTTGGATGGAGCACTGAATGACCTGCATCCTGGGAGACCCCTTAGTTCCAGGCTAATGGGACATTGATTGCTCTAGTCCCTGGAGTTCTGGCCAAAGCATCCTGTATGGTACCCTCTTACCAGCACCTACAAAGAATAGCTCTGCTCTTCCTGGCTCTGTACATGGTAAAATTCTCACATAATCTTTTTTTAATACTTTTATTTATTTGGTTGCACCGGGTCTTAGTTGCAGCAGGTGGGCTTCTTAGTTGTGGCATGCAAACTCTTAGTTGTGGCATGCATATGAGATCTAGTTCCCTGACCAGGGATCGAACCTGGGCCCCCTGCATTGGGAGTGCAGAGTCTTATCCACTGCGCCACCAGGGAAGTCCCTCACGTATTCTTATTTCACCTTTTACCCTCAATTCTGTTTCTGTTAAAACCAGCTGGCTTTAGGAGAAAAAGAGAAGAAATGGAGAAGAGCTATGGCTGTTTATATCTTTTATGCTTCAGTTAGGCTCTGCTCAGGAACTAGCGTAGGATTTCAGAGAGCTCAGCAAATGAGGAGCTTTAAAATACAAAGGCAGATGTAGCGAAAAGCAGTTGTTCTTAAATTTTGAGTGCCTGGAAGTCACTGGAGAGCTTCCAGAGCCTCTGATTGGGGAGAGGCTTAAGAATTTGCATTTCTAATAAGCTGATGCTTTGGGGCTGGACACCACTCTTTGAGAACCACCAACGTAAGGAGACTTGACTCTGCATCAGGCATACCTGGGTGTGAAGGCTCACTTTAAATCTACATTTTCTCACTTGTGAAATGGAAAAATTAATATTCACTTCATCAGTCATCATGAAATAGTACATTCATCACCAAGCAGAATGCCCAGGATATGGCATACACTTTCATTCTCTGAAAGATCTCAGTCTTTCTGGTGCCCTCTCCCTGGGGATGGTTTGGTATTAGGTTGAATATTTTTAGGTTAATAATTCCAAATGTGATCATCAAAATCAGCTGGGGAACTTTTTGCAACCCTAAAAAGCCCAGAGCCCTCTCTCCTTGGAGATTTGGATCCAGTAGGTCTGAGGGAATGCCTGGGAACCAGTGGGTGATTCTGGGAGTCACGGTGATTCTGATAGTCAGTTTTGAGAACCCCTGCTGTTGAGCGATATTTCTTTATGGCAGGGATTCTCAGACACTATAGCTTCATTGAATCATCTGGAGCACTTAAAAAGATGCTGAGGCCTGCGTCCTGTCTCCAGAGAGTATGATTTAATTGGGTTGGAGTACAGCCTGAGCATTGGGATTTTGAAAGCTCCCCAAGGTGTTTCTGATAGGCAGCCAAGGTCGAGGACCACTGCTCTAGTGTATTCTTAGAGTAAGAAAAACATGGGATATTTGTTAAAATGCAGATTCTTGGGTCTAACCTCAGAGCTGCCTAAACAGACTCTCTGGGCGAGAGACACAGTAATCTGCATTATTAATTAGCTAATGCCCTGAATTTAACAATTTGTTAGTCTTAACAAATAAAGTATGAGAATCATAGCTAGAGGGACATATAGAATCCCTCACTGAGTAAATATTGCCTGACTGCATCCAATTATATAGCAGTTTACAGTGGACTTGACTTTGTATCTCATGGATTCCACTGCATTCTTTTGTGAGGCAGTGTGGGTTGTTATTTTCCACATTTGATTGATGAGGAAGCTGAGATTCTGGGAGGCTCTCCCCCCAACAGCACACTTGGGGATGTAAATATAGATCATGCACCTGTGCTTCCCTGAAAGGAGACCATAGTTTAGTGGGGGCATGGGACAGAAACAAGAATGCAGATAGAAGGAGATAAAATATGAAAATTCAGAGAAAGAAGGGTTAGCAAGGTTAGTTTTATGAGGAGGAGGGAATCTGAGAAGGCTTTTTGGAAGAGGTGGCCCTGGTCCATCTTGGAGCTGATAAAGTTGTAGTTTCCTTTGAGGGTCTGGATGGAGAGCAAATGACCATGGCCTTGCAGCTGTGCTCTAATTAGTTTCTTTTATTGGGTTTTCATAGTTTTATAACCCAGGCTGTGTAACTTCCTTTGCATTATCATCTCATCATATGTGTAATAAATTCTGCTTTTCTTTTGAGTTCTGGATGCTTAATAAAAATGTGGTTTGTGTTTGAATTTTTCAAATAAATGATTATTTCTACTTCCCTAGAATTAAATTTCAGTAAGCTTTTTTCCACAAGGAAGATAAACCAGTAAGACATGTGAATTATCATATAGTTCATTTTTATAGAGGTGGGTAATTTTTTTAGCTACAACTATCTAATTAGCTAAAAATAAACATCTGTACTGTTATGACTGTGTTATTAAATCAACGAGTATGAAGAAAGTTTCAAGGACAATGGATTTATTTCTGGAACAAAAGAGACAGTAAGGAATAAAGCCATGACTGGCAGTTGGATAAAGAGCTAAACTCTGTTGGGATGTGCTGGCTTTTTTCTTTTCCTACAACATCTGTCTTAGGTTATTTTCTATAATACCTACTTCCATAAAGCATCTCGTTCCTTAAGAAAGTCGTGTGAAGATATGGAGAATCTTTATTATTGATAAGATTTGAGAAAGTTGGTTTAAGTGGTAGTCTTTATTAAAATATGTAATTTTTAATAAAATGCATTTTATTATTTTAAAATGCCATGCATCTTTTAAAACAGATATGTGTAAAGAAATACAATTATATTTGTCTTTTAAACTATCCACTAAAATTTTTAACGCACATATTCTTTGACCTACACATCTGGTAATCTATCCTACATATATACTGACAGAAGTGCACAGAAATATATGAAAGAATGTTGCAATAACCTAAATGTCCATTTGTACAGGATTGTTTAAATGAATTGTGGTTCACCCCTGTGATAGAATATTCTGCCATCATTGAAAGAATGAGGTTGATGTTAAGGTTACCTTAAGGAAAAAAATCAAGTGGCAGAACAGTATGGGTAGTGTAAACTCATTTATGCACTGAAAAGGATATATGTATATTTATGTATATACACATTTCCTTAAATATGCATAGACGACTCCTGATGTGGTACACAAAATCTGTCAAAAATGCTTACCTTTTAGGAAGCAACTGAAGCCTGGACAATGTGTAGGAAGGGGATATTTTCACTCTTTACCATGTACCACCTGAATTCTTAGGATTTTTGCCATAAGTATTTATTATTTTAAAAATAATGTGTGAAAATACTTATTTAAAAGCAAAAATCTATTAAATTTATTTTGTCTATTTATTTTAATAATTTAACTATAGATTTATATAAATTAAAGAAGCCCTTCAACATTAAGGCCTCTATTCTGGACTAAGAAATATTTCCAGGCATGTCAAAGGAAAAAAAACAATCTACTTTAGTTCTAAGTTGAAATAATTGTTGATTTATGATGAATAAGTCCTGAAAAAAAAGTTACAACACAAAAATTAATTTCTACCATTATTTAGAAGAATTACATATAATGCCAGTTGAGAGCCTCAAGATTTGAATTGTAATAGTCTAAATTGAGGAGATTTCCCTCCCTGGTGTTTATGCTTCTCTTGAAGTGTCATGGAAACATTTGATAATGATTCAACCATATTGAGCTCTTCACTTCATTTGCAGTGTTAGGCTTTTGTGCAGACGGACCATGATCATATGCTGTTTTTGGATTGACTCCTATTTTTCAGAATCAGAAATTAGTGAAAGATTGTTTTCTATTATCTAATCATCTATTTAGCCCCTATATAATGGATTGTTTCAAAACATGAATTCTTTGTCCTTTTTTATGATTTAACATAACATGTTTCCAAAGTTGGTATTTTAAAGAAAACTTTAGTAATTTATAAAACATGTCTTATATGCCTGTACCTCTGATGTATTTTCCCCACATACAATGACTTGTCAGCTTCCATTGTTCCCTAACCTGACACCATAATTCTTGTGATTATCTTCCTGGTTTCTGTTTCTCTTTGTTTCTACTATCTTTCTACCTACTCTTCACTGTGAGTTTTAGACCTCTGAGAGAGATCTGATTGGGTTATTTAGTCTGTGTCCAATTTAAAGAAATGCTGCTCTGTCTTTCCAGGTCACCCCATTGACCTTTGGCTTTTTGTGTCTGGCCAATCAAATGGTAGAGTTTTGATTGGTCTAATCAGATGTGTCCAGGAAATCAAGGTCATTTGAAACATAGTAACCTCTCCTCCACTAATCTTTTGGATAGTTCACCAATCCAACAGCCCAACAGAGGGAATTTTAAGTTCTGTTAAATTTACCCCCCAGCTTTACTCCAAAAATTAAAAACAAACAAACAAACAAAAACAGCCTAGGGGAAGCTTGCACTGCATAACTCACAGGTTCTAGGTCCAACTCATAAGTAATGTAGGGGGAAGGACACAGGCCTCGCATTCACACATTCACACAAAGTTTGCACCCCTACTTGGCAACTTCCCAGGTGGACAGCCTTGACTCTCAGAGATTGTGACCTCCTATGTGAAATAGAGACGGCAATATTTCTTTGTAGAAGCGATGTGAGGATTTAAGGAGATTGTGTGTGTAAACTGAGTAGGACAATAGGTGACACACAGTAATCATAATGGTAGCAAACGTTTATTGAGTGTGTACCAAGTGCCATGCCTTATTCTAAGCCCTTTATGCATGTTAGCTCTTTAGTCCTCTGAACAACCCTATGAGATTATTACACAGGGAGGCTCTGTGATTTGCTTGAGATTACACGGCTAGTAAGTGAAGGAGCTGATAGCTCACACTGTTAACATCCAAACCAACCCTACCCCGGAAGTCAGGGACTGGCTTTGTTTCTCCCCTTAAGTCTATGGCCTTCTGGGTTCCACTGCCTGTCAGAATTACGCGTGAAGGACCTCCCTATCTTATCCTCCATCCGATCCAACCCCAGTCCTCAGTTCGTGATTCTCAGTGACTCCCTTGGGAGTGTGGAGGTGTCAGGGTATCAGGGCTTGTGCTGCGTGCCATTTTGCCTGCTCTCTGCTCCCTCAGCAAAGCTGAGCTTCACCCTGTCCTGTGGGGTTATCTCCTGAGGAACAGCAGGCTCAGGCCAGGCTGCCTTCCTTGGAATTCCGGTGAAGAAAATGTCTTCAACCTTGTTCCATCATTATGTCTTCCTGTTCTCTCCCCTGCCCTTGTCAAGCACTGAGTATTTTAAGTGGGGTTAGTCCTTAAGCCAGACTGTGAAGTAGGTAACATTTGCCCCTTTAAAGCACCCATTCCTTCAGTCCTTCCTACATTGCTCTTTCACATATCAGTGAGTCAGTAGAATTAAAAGCTTTCAGCTTCTGAGGAAATGGGAGATTAGTGGGGGAATGGGAAAGGTCCTTTAGACCAGTACTTCTCAAACTTAAATGTGCATATGAATCACCTAGGTACCTTGTTAAAATGCTGATTCTGATCCAGTAGGTTGGGGGTGGGCCCTGGGATTCTGTATTTCTGACGTGCTTCTGGTGATGCCATTGCTGCTGTTTTCTAGACCACAGTCTGAGTAGCAAGCATCTAACGACTGGGGTACCACCTTGAGATGCCAGAGGCTCTACCCTGTTACCTTTTCCAGGAACATTTAATCCAAAGAAATGAGTCTCTTAGTGCAATTTCGTTAATTTGGCTCACTTCTAGAAGAAACTTCTCAATTTCAAACCCTACCCTAGACTGCTTACCAGTAAAGCCATTCCTGGTTGGAGAAAAGACTAGTGTAAACTTGTCAAGTTTTGATAACTGTAAAAATAGGCATTTTGCTCCATCAATTTAATTTAGTGACTCTCAGATGATTTATATTCATTTTACTTCACTTTATGGGAAAGCACATCATTTTGCTGCTACTCAAGGTTGAGTTTCTCAGGACTGGGGAAATCGCTGATTGAACTTTTCCTGGTGCTGGGGGCCACATATGTATTTCAGAGTCTGTTTCTTTGTTCCGTCTATCATCACCTACATAAAAGGAAAGTTAAGTCAACTTTTATTTCCCTGTCTTTTGATTTGGAGTCAGCTCGCTGGGAGTGTTTATGAATAATTCTGTTAGAAATGGTTTGATAATACTAGCCTGGATAGTGAAACATTGTACAGAGCTTTGCACATGGAGGTGCAGTGTGGGCAGAAACCTGTGAAACGATGTGGCAGATTCTCTTTGTGGTGGCAAAGGCTTATGTTCTTTATTTCTGCTTTCAGGGAGGAGAGCACTGTTACTACCAGGGCCACATCCGAGGAAACCCTGCCTCATTTGTGGCATTGTCAACATGCCATGGACTTCAGTAAGTGTCCCCAAATTTTTTGTATCATCCATTTTTTTTCAATCACTTATTTTCTTTATTTTTAATGCACCGTGGTCAAAATCTCTATTTTATATCAAGAACTAATTTTAAATCAGTGGTGGATCAAATCTTTTTCTCATTTGTGGTTTATAAACCAAGCAGACTGTTAAATTAGAGATGCAGAGACCAGGGGCTCTATGATTATAATATGCATCCTTAGTGATGTTTGAAACATTTTTCTAGTTTCATCCAGATGGAGACAGGAGTGGTTTGGGTAACTTTGTTCTCTGTTTCCGTGGGTGTTTAGCCCCTTGGTACCCGTTCTACCCCTCCTACTCCTTGATGTTCATTTTTACATTTGTATGGAATAATAGAGATTTCAGGAGGTGGAGACTCCTGACTCCTTGCACAAAGACAAGGGCTGCAGGTGATCTCAAGAGCTCATGTGTTTTAGCCCTTTATTCAGCCAGAATCCCACCTAACTCACAGCAAACTCTTGGGAGGGTCCATCTGTTCTCAGAAATCTCTATGGAACAAAGTTCATCCTTCCTAAGGGCCTCGCTTCCTTTTACATAACCTTCACTATCAAAGTAGGATTGCTGATGTTTACTGTGGAAATAGATCAGCTTCCTCCATCCTGTCATGATGGTGATACCCAGGTGGCTGTCTGTCTCTTACTTGTCTTGTGAGCCCTTATAAAGATACTGTGTCAGCCCTCAGCATTCTACTTAGACTAAATCATCCAAGCTCCTTGTTACTTTTTGGGGCCCAGAACCAGCTAGCACTTTAGTTTTGTGAAATTTTTGTTTGGAAGCTTTAAAATACTTCCTGTCTGTTACCAAGTTAGAGACGTGGGTTTTTGATCTAACCAACAGTTATTGAGCATCTGGTGTGTGCCAGCCACTTGGAATATTAAGGGGATTAGAACGTGAGCCCTGCCCGCAAGAGCTCCCAGTCTAGTGGGGAAGCTAAATCTAGCCCAGCTTCGTGCTATGGAATGTGGTAGGTATACTTGTTTTCTTTGAGAGAGAAAAAAACTGAGAAAAACGCAAGCTGAGGGTGGGCACTGAAGAATGAGGTCATCCCTGAGGGCTCCAGAGAGATGTCACCTGAAGAAGATGGAGTGGGCCCTGGAACAGGCTTTGATAGAATCTTCCAGGAGAGGGGTTCGACTGACAGGTCCAAAGAAAGTGAGGAAAGAGACCTAATGGGAAAGGCTGGGAAGTCTAGCCAGTCTGCCTAAGTGGTGCCTCTGGTCAGGCTCTGGCAGTAGGTACGTGAGAGGCAGGAAGGAGAGAACACAGGGATCAGATAAATAGCCAGAGAAAGGAGGTCACATGCCTGAGAGCAGGATGGACCTCCATTTGCTTATTGCTTTTTTTCTAAAGGACCATTTTACTAATTTTAAATAAATTCTTTGAATAAGGAGACATTTTTACAAACATGGAATCCGTTCCTAATATCTGAGAGCCTCTGTGTTCTTAATCTGGAAAAAGAAACGTCGATATCCCCTTCAGCAGTAAAATTGTCATCTCTGATCTCAAGATGAGCACAGCTATCAGCCAGGAATAGTACACTGGGCCTGCCGACTTTTGTGACAGCAAATGTCTGTTCTAGGCTTTTTCCTTCCTCTCTCTTCCTCTTAAAATCTCAGTCCAAAGTCACAGTGTAAGTGTCTTGCCCAGTGCATGTTCCAATTCCTCCCTGCCCCTCCCCTCCCACACCCCCCAGTTTTCCAAATGGACACAATATTGTGAGAATCAGAGAGAAGGTATTACTGCCTTCTAAGGACCCTAACAGACCTGAGACCCTCAGACCAACAGCTACTAATCCTACACAGTTCTAAGGATGGAAAGGGAACTTTAAGGACGTTTTAGTGACTAGATGAGGAGTTGAACTCAGAGCTGGCTTCTGTTGTTGTAACTAAGTAAAATTTATTTCTCCCTTTAGAAACTTTTTCATTTAAGACTAAACAAGAAGAAACAAACAGAAAACCCACCGTGTGTAGGGACACTGTCAGGATTGTGTACAAATGTATTTTGGTGTTCTTAGACTTTTATGAGCATGTGAAAAAATTCACTCTTGTTCCTTTTTGTTATTTATTAATTATTACTTTTCATCTTGATTTTACCTTCTGAACAAACATTGCTGACAGAAATATTTGGGGGAGCTATTTCTAAATATTAAATAATTTATGTTGTCTCAATTGCAGTGATTTAGATATGAGATATATTATTTCATCCATGACTCATCTTCTATAAATGACCAAGTACATGTTGAGATTTTTCATTTTTCTTGATTTACTGAATTCCATTAAAGAACATAAAGGGTAAAATAATCAAACTCATATCTTTTCCATAAAGAACCTGCAGGAGCACATTTTTTTTCAAATTCGAAGGACTGATGGGCAATATTTTGGTCCTGGTATGTCTGATGTTTTGACAAAATCCTGTAACTATGGGAACATTAAAGAATGGAATCAAATGTAAGTTTATTGCCCTCTTGTGGCAATTTGTAAGAATGACTATTTCCTTTCAAAATCTTGTTTTGGTGCAGCCTTTTAAAATTTTAGCTCAATCGATTGGCCGGTAATGACTTGGTCCTAGCTATAGGATTTTATCAATTATAAACTCTGTGATGGACTCAGTATACTATTTTGAATTTATATAAATGTAACAGAAAGCTTTCAATCCTCAAAGTAAATGAAACACACATGCTTTTTAATTGTTAAAGAATCAAAAATGGCATATTTTCATTTAGGGAACCAGGACTTCCCTGGTGGTCCAGTGGTTAAGACTCCACACTTCCAGTGCAGGGGGCATGGGTTCGACCCCTAGTCCAGGAAGTTCCACATGCCCTGGGGCCAAAAAAATAATAATAATTCATTTAGGGAACCAGAATCTTCATGGATGGTGTCAGAATCTGCTTTGTTTATACCATGTATCAGGATGTTTAAATCCAATGAAAACTAACTGATTTTTGCATTGGATACTAACTTAATTCAAGAGGAAATAGCACCCAATACTATTTAAACAAAACAATCTGCTTGCTACTTAATCAGCGTAGCCATGTGAACTTTGGCAAAGGGTGATGGTTTTGTACAGTTTTCTGGTTGAGTCTGGCCTGATATCAGCAGAATGTTCACTGCCATATTTGGTCTACTGTTCTGAAAATGCTCCCCTCACTGATTCCTTAGGCATATATTGTCAGTAATATCTTACAATCTGCGTCTGTTTATCTTTAAATTCCAAATGCAATGTCATCCAAATTCAGAAAGTGCACTTTGGGTTGAAAACATTACAGATGTGAAAAGGGCAGTTCTAAGGGTATATGAAAGTAGAGGACATGTGGAAGATGTTACTGCAGGAGTGAATGAATTTGGATAGACACAGAGCTGGAGGCCATTATAATTATAGCTCAGGAAACCAGCCGATTTCACTAAGCGATCAATGAAAGACACATACTATTCTATGGTTAGCAGCTTGGGTATAATGCAGTCATTTCCACCTAACACTGAAAAGTGACTGCAGAAGATCACAGCTTCACCCCCCTCAGACACCTGAGTGGTAACACAAGTTCCTTCAGTATCAGAAGGGACCTGATCTTAGTAGAAAAACCACATTCCTCTAAATGGGGTGGCTATCGGATCTTTCTGAGTGGGAGTCGAGGCCATATGTCGCTTAAGATGCCCTCCAGAGGATTTCTCAATTGGCTGATAGTCATCTGTAGCCAATGAGGTCCAAAACTGAACTTCAGATTTGCGCCCTGTTCCCTGCATCCTGCTGCCTTGTGCCCGCCTTATTCTGCTCTTCCTGCAGCTTTTTTCATCTTATTAAATGTATATGATGTGTGTGTATGTATGTGTGTGTGTGAGATACGTGGAGTGGGGTATGTGTGTTGTGTGGTGTGTGTGTGTCTGTGGTATGTGGTGTGTATATGTGTGGGGTTGTGGTGTATAATGTATGGTATATGGTGTGTGTGTGTGGTATGGTATGTGGGTGGTGTGTGTGTATGTATGATGTGTGGTGTGTGGTATGGGTGGTGTGTGTGAGTGTGTATGATGTGTGGTGTGGTTGGTGTGTGAGTGTGTATGATGTGTGCTGGGTGGTATGTGTGTGTGTGTATTGTGGTGTGGGTCGTGTGTGTGTGTGTGTGGTATGGGTGGTGTGTGTGAGTGTGTATGATCTGTGGTATGGGTGGTGTGTGAGTGTGTATGATGTGTGCTGTGGGTGGTATGTGTGTGTGTATTGTGGTGTGGGTCGTGTATGTGTGTGTGGTATGGGTGGTGTGTGTGAGTGTGTATGATATCTGGTGTGGGTGGTGTGTGTGTGTGTGTGTGTATGTGTGGTGTGGGTCGTGTATGTGTGTTTGTGTGTGTGGTATGGGTGGTGTGTGTGAGTGTGTATGATCTGTGGTATGGGTGGTGTGTGAGTGTGTATGATGTGTGCTGTGGGTCATGTATGTGTGTGTATGATGTGTGGTATGGGTGGTGTGTGTGAGTGTGTATGATGTGGTGTGTGTGAGTGTGTATGATGTGTGGTGTGGGTTGTGTATGTGTGTTTGTGTGTGTGGTATGGGTGGTGTGTGTGAGTGTGTATGATCTGTGGTATGGGTGGTGTGTGAGTGTGTATGATGTGTGCTGTGGGTCATGTATGTGTGTGTATGATGTGTGGTATGGGTGGTGTGTGTGAGTGTGTATGATGTGTGGCGTGTGTGGTGTGTGTGAGTGTGTATGATGTGTGGTGTGGGTGGTATGTGTGTGTGGGGGGTGTGCTATGTGGTGTGCACCCCGTGTGATGGGTGGGACTGGGAAGTGGGCATTGAGAAGTAAACTGGCCCTCTGGCTGCTGCTGACTTTAAAATGATCTTGTTCTGAGGCAAGAGTCAATTGCCAGGCCTAACTATTTTCTCGTCCTTGGCAGTGGGATGTTCTATGATGGGAACCACACCTATCTCATCGAGCCAGAAGGAAATGACACCTCCCAAGTAAGTGCTCCTTCTGTTTGCTGTGGCAAATGTAAATGTTGATGCTGGGAGCTTTTTTTCCCTCTTTTTTTCTCTCTATTTTGCTTTATTTTCATATTTTAGGGTCAGGAATATATGTATACATATATACGTATAATATGTTCACATGTATATTTAAATTAAATAGTGAATAAGGCAAAATCACAGTGATCTTTTCCAAAAAAATCTGCCTATTACTCTTCCATTCGGTTGGAAATACTTTCCTTCTGAGGTGTTCTGAAGCCTTCATTTCTATCTCCACCATAATGTGCTGTGGTCTGTCTTAATCTGCTCAGGCTATCATTATAAAATACTGGGTGGCTTAAACCACAGAAATTTATTTTCGCACAGTTCTGGGGACTGGAAGTCCAAGATCAAGGTGCCAGCAGGGTCAGTGTCCATTGAGGGCTCTCCCTGGGGTGCAGACAGCCACCTTCTCACTGTGTCCTCACATGACAGAGAGAGAGTGTGAGGTCTGGTGTCTTTTCCTCTTCTTATAAGGGCACAAGCCTTATCAGATTAGGACCTCACTCTTGTGACCTCTGTTAACCTTTATTGCATCCTCACAGGCCCTGTCTCCCAATATAATCACATTAGGAGTTTAGGGCTTAAACATGAATTTTGGAAGACACATAGTCAGTTCATAACAGATCGAATCCACAGATAATGTGATTTCCCACCCTTTTTCTTTACTAGATTCCAGATTTTTCTCTATTGCCCATTTTCTTTAAGGCCCCATGGTGATGAAGTTTAGAGAAATCTGGGTTTTCTCAATTCTCTCTCTCACTTTAGTTGAAACATTCATTTTTCACAAATTAGAAAAGGGTTACTATTACTGGCTACAGAGAAACATAATGCACTTCCATCCTAGCTCTGTACACACAGATATTCCTCCATGTATCATGGAACACTGATCAAACACTTAGAGAGGCAAATAATTTCAAGAAACACACATTGTTTTGCCACTCATAAACAATGTTGTGTGGGAAACTGTCTGTTTTGTGTGTTATTTTCTGGGTACCCACTGAAAGCTGTCCTGTCACTTTGCTTGACAGTGTGATTTTTTTTGTTTTTAAAGAAATGCATTTATTTATTTTTGGCTGTGTTGGGTCTTCGTTGCTGTGTGCGGGCTTTCTCTAGTTGCAGTGAGAGGGGGCTACTCTTCGTTGCGGTGCGCAGGCTTCTCATTGCGGTGGCTTCTCTTGTTGCAGAGCACGGGCTCTAGGCGCACGGGCTTCAGTAGTTGTGGCTTACGGGCTCTAGAGCGCAGGCTCAATAGTTGTGGCGCATGGGCTTAGCTGCTCCGCGGCATGTGGGATCTTCCTGGACCAGGGCTCGAACCCGCGTCCCCTGCATTGGCAGGCAGATTCCTAACCACTGCGCCACCAGGGAAGCCCGACAGTGTGATTTTTTTAAAAAGTAATATCATGAAACTTGACTATTTATGACATTCTTTTTTTGGTAATTGAAGGAAGCCAGATGAAGTTATTTGAATGTTCATTAAGTTTTCTTAGATGAAACATGGCTTTTTATCTGTTGGTTTTTCACAGAAGTTTATGTGACACTTGAATTTTGAGGCAGGGTCTGCTTTGGGCATTTTGCTTGTTCCAGTCATCCTGCTTCCCAGTACAGGCAGACTGTTAGCTCTGCAGTGTGCCTAACAAAGCTATCAGGCTCTAAAAGGGGGCAGGCCTCCGTGGAAAGGAACCAGTCGTAAAAAACATTAACCCATTTTCCCAGACGTCTTGCTTCTCTTTGGGGGAATAGGTGCATTCATTTCTTTTTGATTACTGCAGGCTTTGGCTTCTCTGTCTGTGAAGGCGTTTTGCTTTCAATGGGCTGTCACTCTGGTGCTGGGAGAATACAAGAGTGAGCTGGAGGGGTTGTGCAATGGCTCTTCGCCTTTCCAAACCCAAGAGAATGCGTAGTCAAGCGACGGTTCTTTTAAGGTCTAAGCTCCTCCAGCTATGATTGCCTGAGCCTGGAGATATCTGGTTGTTCATGCCTCATCTCTCTTGTTTGTGTTGTTTCAGGAGGATTTCCGTTTTCATTCGGTTTACAAATCCAGACTGTTTGAATTTCCCTTGGATGATCTTCCATCTGGTATGATCTTCTTATAGTGATTTAAAAAAAAAAGACAACTTTAGTAATTCATTTTAATGCTTTAGAGCTAATTATATGTGGAATATCATCAGCCTGTGACTGCTCATAACAGTTTTAGAAAGTCAAGTGACATCAAGAGAGAGAATAAAATGCAAACCTACCTCATGTTTATAGTGGATGAGTTTGGAAAGATATAGCTTGAACATGATGAAGGAAAACTTTTTAAAATTATAAGACTCAAAGTAAGGTATTACAGGAGAAATAATGTTAAAGCAAAAATTGGTCTGCATACATAGAATATATAAAATTCATTCTTGGTGAAATACTGAGTTTGTAAACATAGAGATGAACCCTTAATTATTTTCCTGTTTGTTGTTTCCTCATCTCTTTTTGCCCCAGCATTTTAAGAAAGAACTACTGTAGATTAACATTTATCATTATGATGTGCTGTTTGTGAAATTGGTCTTCCTTCCCATGTGTGTTTATGGGTCCATCTATTTATAGATTTGATATGAGAGTTGCATCCATGTCTTCTCTTGGAAAGAAAGGCAGGGTACTCATGCTTTGGCCTCGTTAGTGGAGCAATGATTATGCAGGGTGCATTTATCTTTGGCTATGCTAGACGCATTCATGTTCTCCTTCTAAAGATAGGGCACACTTTGAATATCTGATGTGGAGATGCTTCCTCCCCTATTTAGTGAGCCCTGACTATGGCCATAGTACATTCTAATTTTTAAACTCTTTTTAATCTTTGCAACAGCTCTGTGAGGTCAATATTATCATTCCTATTTTATAGATGAAGAAACAGAAGCTCAGCTAGTTTGTTTTTTCTAGGGTCCCACAGCTAGTAAGGGGCTGAATGGGGGTTTGGATTATGGCATTACGAGAATGTACCCTGGGAGAGAGGCACAAGGGCAAATGGAAAAATTACTAGACTAAAGCAAACCCTAAACTACTACTTAGGAAAATGACTTAAAGGCTGCATTGTCTTCTCATTGGAAAATGAAATAAGTGTTTTCTAATGTTCCTTCCTCTCTGAAACAAATTTGTAACTCCTTGACTTTCTGCGGTTACCCTGAAGAGAAACAGAACTCACCCCTTCTCTCCTGCTGCCAAAGAAATAGAAGATCCTGTTTTATAGAATTCACTATTTGGAAAAATCTGCAAATGAGCATATAGCTAGCTGCTTTTACTTTACATGGACACTTTAGACTGTTCCTTCGTTATCTATGAAACTTTTTATAATCCCTATTATGGGAAGAAAATAAATCATGGTTAGCTGCCTGAGAACAAAGTTACAATCTTATAGGCATTACTGGAAACAATAAACATTAATTAATATTTAAAGGAATAACTAAAGAGTCCCCCCTAAGGACTTTATTGTAGGCTTGCCATGATACAATCTTATAATTTTTTAAAAACTTTGTTCAGGGTTTCTTTACAACAGAAACTTTGGAAGTGACTCAGCAGTTTTGCTGTTATTAAAATGAGTTTTGAACATATTCTTTGAAAACTCAAGTCTGTCTCAGTTTGTTCCTGGTTTTCTTTTCTTATCAGCAGTTTACAATGTCAATTTTGAGTGTCATTTGTCTCTCAAGATATTTAGATTTACTATGACAAATGAGAAGGAAACAAAAAATAGACAAATGTTAAAACTGCAATATTTGTGATATAAGCTCAAAAGTAAGCTTTTTTATTTTAGATTTAATAAAGTGTCACTGAGTTTCGGATTATATTATGTCTTTTTTTTTTTTGCTATGCATTATGTATTTGCCAGAGATAGAAATATGATCAGGTGCTCCCCAAACTTGTTTGACTGTGGAACGTTTTGTTTCATCTGACACATCTCTCAGGACTAGTATTCCTAAGAACACATTTTGAGAAAAGCTTATTTATTTAAACACTGACCACTTAGCACTCAGTGTTTTAAAAATCACTACAATGAAAAACAAACTAAGCAAACAGAACAGAAATAGACTCATAGATACAGAGAACAGTTGGGTGATTGCCAGAGCAGATGGGAATGGGGGCCAGGTGAAATAGGTAAAGAGGGTGATGAGGTACAAACTTCCAGTTATAAAATAAATACGTCATGGGGATGTAATGTAAAGCATAGGGAATGTAGTCAATAATATGTAATAACTTTGTATGGAGACAGATGGTAACTAGACTTACCTAAAACCATTTCAAACTATATACATTCAATAAATATCAAATCACTGTGATGTACACCTGAAATTAATATGATATTTTATGTCAATTGTACTGCAATAGAAAATTACTATGATGAAATACGTGAAACTAGTGTACTGTTTGCTGAGTTTTGACACCCATATACTCCCCTGGTGAGATATAGAGCATTTCTATTACCCCAGTAACTTCCTTTGTGTCTGTTCCCTGTCAGTGCCACCACTTCTGCAGTCCCTTTTCTGACTTTTTCACCATAGATTAGTTTCTCCTGTTGTAGCTCTTCATACAAATGGAATTATGCATCATGTTCAGTTTGTTTTGCTTAGCACATGCCTGAGATCTATGTTGTTGAGGGTAGCAATTGTTCTTTCTTTTATATTATTGAGTATGTTCTTATTGTATGAATATACCACAATTTTTTATCTCTTCCGTCGATGGACATTTGGATTGTTTCCAGTTTTTGGCTATTATGACTATAACAACTATGAAAATTCTTGTCCAAATCTTTTTTGTGGACACACGTCTACATTTCTCTATCAAATACCTGGGAGTGAAATCACTGGGTCATAAGGTAGGTATATGTTTAACTGTATACCATTGTTCTCAAACTTCAGCATGCATCAGAATCACCTGGAGGGCTTGGTCAACACAGATTGCTGGCCTCATCTTTAGGGTTGTTGTTTTTTTTTTTTTCAGCTGCTTTATTATGGTATAATTGACATACAAAAAGCTTTATATGTTTACTGTATACAACTTGATGAGTTTGGAGATAAATATACACCCATGAAATCATCATCACAATCTCTGCCATAAACATATCCATCCATTCCAAAAGTTTCCTCCAGCCCTCACTATTTATGATGATGATAAAAACACAACATAAAATCTAACCTCTTAGCAAATTTTTAAGTATACAATACAGTATCGTTAACTATATGCACTAAGCTGTACAATAGATCTCTAGGACTTACTCATCTTGTATAACTGAAACTTTGTGCACTTTGACTAATAACTCCTTATATCCCCCTCCCCGCAGCCCCTGGCAACTACCATTCTAATCTCTGTTTCCCTGAGTTTGACTATTTTAGATCCCTCATATAAGTGGTATCCTATAGTATTTGTCCTTCTGTGTCTAGCTTATTTCACTTAACAAAATGTCCTCTAGGTTCATCTGTGTTGTCGCAAATGGCAGGATTTCCTTTATTAAGGCCGAATAATATTCCATTGTATGTATATATCATATTTTCTTTATCCACTCATCCACTGATGGACATTTAGGTTGCTTCTGTATCTTGACTGTTGTTAATAATGCTGCAGTGAACATGGGAGTACAGATATTTCTTTGAGATCCTGATTTAAATTCCTTTGGCTATATACCCAGAATTGGGATTGCTGGATCATATGGTAGTTCTCTTTTAAATTCTTTCAGGAACCTTCATAATGTTTTCCATAGTGGCTGCACTAATTTCTACAGCTTTTGATTAAGTATACCTTGGGTGGGTTATGAGAAATTGCATTTCCAAGTTCCCAGGTAATGCTGATGCCACTGGTCCAAGGATCACAATTTAACAACTACTGTTGGAGGAGAAATTGCAGAACCTTTTCCCAAAGTGGTGATACCATTTTATACTCTCATCAGCATTATATGAGAGTTCTAACTGCTGCACATCTTCACCAACATTTGGTGTGTCATTCTTTAGTGAAGGTCAGTGGTGGAAGTGAAGGTCGAGTGGTTATTCAGACAATTCCCCATAAAAATGTGATGGTATTTATAGGAGAATTTTGAGAAAAAATTTGAGATAAATTAGAACAGGAATAATGTTTGAGATTTGTTTTGAATTGTATTCCTTTGTGGTATATTTATTTAGTATTAATATGAATGCAGTTACGTAGACCAATGTTCTGTATTTTCATTAAGCACAATATTATATGTTATAAAATTCATAATTAGCTATAATTCTGTAATTTATAAATAGTAATTATAATACTCACTGATGATTAAAGTACAGCTATATAATTTATACTAAGAAGGGCTAGTAAAACTTTGATTACCCTTCGTGAAAGAAACCTGGCAAATGCACTAAGTTAAATTTAATTTATTTTTATTTCCTTTTAGAATTCCAACAAGTAAACATCACTCCACCAAAATTTATTTTGAAGCCAAGACCAAAACAGAGTAAACGACAGGTATGTATTCACAGGTATATGTCATAATGTTTTAAAAACATTTGGCAACTGCCAATCAATTTAATCTACATGAAGTCTGTGAGAGATAAGAATTAGTTCAGGCTTTTGCTATAGTGTGGTAAACAAGAAGGGTGACACATTCGTAGGAGCAGTGGAGTTGGGGCCATATTATTTCATAGACTCAGAAGCACTCATAGTGGTGGTAATATGGTCATTCATCATACAGATGGATTATGAGGCCCCTGCTGTGGCATCTCAGGTTCTTTCTACCATAGGCCTCTTTCCTTGCCTGGGTGTACACCACATCATGGAGTCTACTTGGGTGGTACGTGTCCTTGTATTTATCCCCTTAAAGATACCCCCTTAAGAGTGACTCCATCAGGTTTTGAAGCCACAAAATGGTATTTTCACACTTGAGCTATCAATACTTTGGAGTCTAGGATATAAAATCCGAATGTCTGCTTTATGAATGTTCAAAGGATATTGAACTTAATAATAACAACAGTTCGTACAGTGCTTTAAACCACATGAAGTAGGTGCTATTATTCCCCTTTCACAGCAAAAAAAAATGATGTCTCTGAAATGTGCAAATGACTTGCCCAGAATCATAGAGCTGGTAAATAGTTTAGACAAAATAAGAACTCTGGTCATCAGAATTAAGATATTATCACAGTTGTGGTGGTGGTTGGTATGAGTGTGTGTGTATGGCATAAGAATAGGATGAGAGAAATAGACCTCTAGTAAGATAAAGCCATTGAAGGAATGAGATATCTTCTTTTTAATATATGTTTAATAAGTATGAAATAAAATGTGTTTACATACAGATTTCTAATATGAATGATAATTCCTAAATTTTATTGAGTACTCACCATGTGCAATTGTATTAACATATTTAATCCTCATAACAATCTTTTGAGGAGAGAATTATTATTAATATTATCACTAATTTACTGGTAAAGACATTGAAGCATAAGAGGCTTAAGAAGCTTGCCCAGGGTTACATTGGGTTACCCATTGGTGGAGCGGGGATTCTGACCTAGAAGTCTGGTCTCAGAGCAGTGCTTATAACCATGTATGCATTACATACTGCCTCTCAGAAGCTGTTGTGTCCCATGAATTACTACTATGAGCTCTGTATATTTTGTGAATGTACACATATATTGAGGCCCAGTTAAATAGATAAAAGTAATTGCCGTCAGGATTTAATTTGAATCAGTATTTACTTTCATGACTTAAGAACCAAGAGAATGGGATAATTTTCTTTTGACATGATCCTTGAAGTTCTTCATAAACATCTGCAACATCCAGTCATTTGCTAAGCAGACAAACCCTTGATTTCTCTTTATGAGAAAGCTGTGGACCCTGGAGGTGAGGTGTTATAAAACCGTGTGGCCAATATGGCAACTCTCTGACACTAAGAAAATACTGGGACTTGTTATAAGTCCACTTGTTAGAAAGGCTCAGGTCTCTACCACAATTAACAAAGCAAATACTATCATCCTAACAACATCCTTTTTTTTTTTTTCTAGAAATGTTTTATTGTTTATACATTTGTGAATTTGATTTCTAATAATTGATATAAATTTTATTTTAGTATTACATCTGTAAAAAATCCATTAAAAAACTCTTGTCAGTGGATGCAGTTTATGTTATGTTTTGGTTTCCAAAACCAGAATTATAGTCTATTATTTCCTATTAATTTGATGTTTTAAGGGATTTTGAAAAGTAAAGTTTTTTAGAATTTGGGAGTGCATTAGCAATGAAACAAAATCCATGTGGCAGAAATATTTTAGTTTAAATGCAATACTCAAACATTCATGTGTTTTTTTAGGTTTGATTGTATACCCTTATGACAAAAATGGCCCTTGGGCAAGTGAATAAAAAGGTTTATTGAAAAAATAAATGTGTGTCAAAGTATGGCACAAAGGAAAAAGTTAATTTTGCAGATCTTGTTAAAGATTGGGCTATAGACTAACTGCAGAGAACCAAAGGATGTGGCTGCCTTTGTGGCTCTTGACAGTACCATTCATTGGTCATGATTTTGAAGGTGGAGAAAATTTGTGGTTGAACAGACAGATATAGCTGCACTGGGTAACCAAAGACTGCCTGAGAGCTCTCCAAACTATCCTAACGGAGCTCCTATATATCACTTGGGACATCCTCTGAACCCTATCAGCAGAAGGGGCGTGTCTCAAAGCCTGATCTGGAGATTATATAGTAAAAGTGTCAATCATTCCACTCCCTATGTAGAACTCTCAGAGATTCTCAGGAGCTTAAACCATTTGTTATAATCTCCACAATATACTGTTAAATGAAAATAGCCTGATGCAAAAGAGAAGGAGATAAATGGAAGTACAAAATAAAATATATCTCATATTTGATTTATTATGCATAAATATTTCTGGAAGAAACCAGTAACTGTGCTGTACCCATTGTGGGGGAAGGCGTAACAATTGGTAGATGGGGGACAGAGGTGAGAGGAGAACTTTCATCCTATACCTTTTCATAATTCTTTAATTTTTGAACCATGCAAATTTATTACTCACTCAAAAACTAAGTAAATTGATGAAAATGAAAAAAATACTAAATAAATAAAAGGGGAAATTTTGTTTTGTTTATTTCTCCCATATTTAAAATTTTTTTAATTAAAAAATTTTGTTTCAGCTTTATTGAAGTATAATTGACAAATGTAAGATATTTAAAGTATACAGTAGGATGATTTGATATACATTATATTTGTGAAAGGGTTCCCCCCATGGATTTAATTAACATATCCATCGCCTTATGTATTTCCTTTTTTTTTTTTTTTTTTTTTTGGTGAGAGCATTGAAATTCTACTCTATTAGCAAATTTCAATTATACAATATAGTGTTATCAATGTAAGTGTCCATCAATGGATGAATGGACAAAGAAAATGTATATATATATACACACACACACACACAATGGAATATTACTCAGCCTTAATAAAGAAGGAAATCCTGTCATTTGTGACAACATGGATGAACCTAGAGGGCATTATGCTAAGTGAAATAAGCCAAACAGAGAGAGACAAATATGGCATCGTATCACCTACATGTAGAATCTAAAAAAAAAAAAACCTCATAGAGACAGAGTAGAAAAGCAGTTGCCAGGGGCTAGGTAGTGGGGGAAACTAGGTAGGGAGAGGTTGGTAAAAGAGTACAAGCTTTCAGCTAAAAAAGGGATAATATCTGAGAATCTAATATGTAACATAAGTTTCCCATAGCCAGGATCGGAGGCTTATTTACGTGCTATTTCCTTGATTATATTGCAGCTTCGGCGATATCCTCGTAACGTAGAGGAGGAAACCAAATATATTGAACTGATGATTGTGAATGATCACCTCATGGTATGATTTGCTGAATTTTGTGTTGTTTGAACTTGCCTGTGCCTAGGATAAAACTAGTGGGTGCAGAAATATGTTTAGAAGAAAGAAGTCTGTAAAGTTGTAAGTTGGAGAAGGTATTTGTATAAAGAAACATCTCTGTTACCCAGCAACAACCTGTAAGTAGGAAACACTCTTAGGTAAAGCAATTAACAGTATTTTGTGAGGTTCCAAAAATATTTCTGTGACTCATAATGTTAACTCTTTGGATTCAGTTAGTTAATGTAGGGGCTAATATCTTCTCTCACTAAAATCGCAAGGTTAAAAAAAAAAGGGAAACTTCCGTTTTATATTGAAAAAGTGAAGCAGCAATAATGTGATTCTTTAGTTTGCAATGTACAGCTTTATTCTAAAAAATGGAAAGCAATTTTTCTATTTCTGTCTTGCTGTGTAGTAAACCATTTGGAAAGCTTATAAACTTATTTACAAAACAGAAACAGACTCACAGACTTAGAGAATGAACTTATGGTTACCAGGGGAAAAGGGTGGAGGGGAGGGATAGATTGGGAGTTTGAGATTGACATGTACACACTACTATATTTAAAATAGATAACCAACAAGGGCCTACTGTATAGCAAAGGGAACTCTGCTCAATATTCTGTAATAACCTAAATGGGAAAAGAATTTGAAAATGAGTAGATACATGTATAGTATAACTGAATCACTTTACTGTACACCCGAAACTAACACAACATTGTTAGTCAATATATGCTGCAATATAGAATAAGACTTAAAAAAAAAAAGAAAAGCTTATATAGCCAAGCAGTGAAGATTTTTAGGATAAAAACCTAGCCAAACTTCCTTTTTTGTTGAGTCAGGTTTTTTTTAATCCTCAATTCATGGGCATGTTGTATATTCAGTTCATGAGCATGTTGTATACTCAATTCATGGGCAGAGTTTTAAACTAAAAATATTCAGTGATGCACGTTGCTGAATTTTACTTAATTTTAGGTACACATACATTTTAATTTACTTTAAATTATTTATTTTGGGGAAAATGTCATTTATTTAAATATGATTAAACTAATAATATTGATTATTAATTATTTATTATTAATAATAATTATTATTGAGTGCTTCTTCCTTGTTCAGGGTAGGACTAAGTTCTATCTTTCTACCAATTTGATTTCGTGAATGTTACTTTTTCCTGAGATTTTTACAGAATAAAACTAAGTTGCAAGAACACATATTTTAGACATTTTAGGATATCATAAATTCAGATGTCTGTAAGCATCTGTAGCAGATAATTCAAATAAAGTGAGCCAGGTATAAAACAATAGGGAGGGGTGAGGCCTGTGGCAAAAGAGAAGTCATATGGTCTGCCCAACGGGACAGTCTGCTTCTCAGCCCTTGCCAGTTATTACCATGTGGGAATACTAATTTTGAGTGAAGCCAGAAATCATGATATTTCCTGATTTTTAAAACAGCATTGAGGCCAAACCAAAGATATATGTTATTCACATCAAGCCTATAAGCCACCTCCTCGTGACCATTAGGGCTTTCTTCTCTTTACTGAGTAAGTCTTGTGGAACTTTGTATACTTTTAGCATTATTCACATTCAGTTTTTCTGGCATTCACCCTACCTTTATTTGTATGTCTTGCAATTCATCAACAACTTTCATATGTTTTATCGTTTTGAATAACAATCTTGTGATAAAAAATAAACTTTTGAAATGGATGGAATGGGTGTTTTCTACTTTACCTCAAAGACCTGTGAGGCCTCAAACTTTTAGGAGCGTTGCGTCAGACTACGCAGCATCTGAAGAACTAGGTGTCAACTTGCATTTTTTACGGAAAGCTTTAGAGACCTTTCAATTACACCATATTTCCTCTGCTGAGATGAGTATTTGCTGATGATTTTGAAGTCCTTCACTTGTTTTCTTTTGCTTTCAGTTTAAAAAACATCGGCTTTCAGTGGTACTTACCAATACCTATGCGAAATCTGTGGTGAACATGGCGGATTTAGTAAGTATGAACCCGATTCAATATTGCCACAGAGGAAATTTATCTCCTGATTGCTAATATATCAGATAATGTTCTTATATTTTCACTGCCCTAAATTGCACTTTAGCCAAGGTGTCCTGTTAAGTCCCTGGTAACTTTGCCATGAACTTTATTGACTTTGATCTCTGGCTGGGAAAATGATAAAAGGAAGTGGTCAGAGTTACAGCTTTATGCCTGAAGTTTTTTTCCTGTATTTTTCACACTGGAAAAGAAAAGGTTGAGTCGTAGCTCCTAACAAAGATATTCACAGTATACTTCTAGCAATGGAGAAACAGTTGTGCCTTTTCAAAAGAGTGCCTGGTGCCATGGGAAAGATGCAACTAAATAATTCTACTGAAACTACTTTCCAAATCTTCCTGACAAGGCAATGCCAGTACCTTCCCCATGAGTTTAATTAGGGCCAGCTAGGGTGTACAAAAATTATCTCCTTCATGAGTGTTCCACTTTTTGCTAGTGTGAATCTTATAGGGTGCCAGAAAATGGACTCTGGGGGAACCTTGAGTAAGGGTGCAAAGATTTGTCAAAAAGCAATATTTTGTTTCTACTAGTACTCTATTCTTTGGGTATGACTTGGTAAACAATTGGACTCTCTGTTACTCAAGGGAAATGCATGTAAGTTAGAAAAACAATTGTCTCCCCTAAAAACAATGGAATTTCTCACATTTAGCTAAAACTCAAGGAGTTTCCATAAAAGGAGCTTTGTAGTCCTGTTCATAAATCAGTTGATTTTTACCACATGTATAGCTGGTGTGTTCATTTTGTTAATCTACTAGATATATAAAGACCAACTTAAGACAAGGATAGTATTGGTTGCCATGGAAACCTGGGCGGCTGACAACAAGTTTGCCATATCTGAAAATCCACTGATCACCCTACGTGAGTTTATGAAATACAGGAGGGATTTTATCAAAGAGAGAAGTGATGCAGTTCACCTTTTTTCGTACGTAACTTTTGTAACGATTTATTACTTTTTTTATTCCATGTTGAATACTCTATTACTTGTGGATGAGATGTATTCTTTCTACTGCATAATGCAATTAGGATTTTATGTGGCAGATATATTTGAAAGAAGTTTTAAAGTACAGATTGATACTGTCACGAATATTCAATAGATTTAATTTAGAGTTATTTTATTATTCCATGTACATTTCATGTAATTTTTTTCAAGAGATTTAATCAGAGCATTTACCGAATGAAAGTACTATTAATTCTCATAAAGAGTATTCTTAACAACAGATTAATTATTATATATTCTTTAAAGTTGCTGTCTTTTAAATGTTAATGTTATCTTTGTTTTTGGTCTAAGGGGAGAGCTTAGTATACCTAGGGTACATTTTATTTTTTATTTTTTCGTACTCTTATGGTTTTTCTGGGGGGGTAACCTGCATATTTGATGTAAGAGCAAATCATAAGTTGCAGCAATTTAAAAACATACCATCTAAAGCCAGAGCTGTTGAAGAAAGTTACAAATGGAAGTAAAAGAGTATTTTTGAGGTAACTTTTTATTTTACACAATTCCAAATTTACAGAAAAGTTGCAAGAATAATACAAGGAAATACCATATGCCCTTTAGCCAGATTCATCAATTGTTAACATTGTATCCCATTTGTTTTATGATTTTCTTCTTTCTATCCTTCTTCCTTCCTTCCATCTATCTATCTATCAGTGTCTTTTTTTGTTTTTTTTCCTGAACTATTGGAGAGTAAGTTGGAGACATTTACTTACTGGGCCTTTACTACTAAATACTTATATATATTCCCTAAGAATAAAGACATTCTCTTATATAACCACAGTAAACTATCAAAACCAGAAAATTTAACATTGGTACAATGTTTTTATCTAACCCACTGTCTATATTCAGATTTCACCAATTGTTTCAATAATGTTTTATAGCTACCCCCCAACCCTTGCCCAAATCCAGGATCCAATCCAGGATCACACAGTACATTTAATTGTCATGTCTCTTTACTTTCCTTTAATCTGAAATATTTCCTCAGCCTTTCTTTGTTTCTTTTGAGGTTAACATTTTTGAAGAGTATAGGCCAGTTATTTTATAGAATGTTCCTCATTGTGAGAATGTCTGATGTTTTCTCACTATGAGATTCAAGTTATATGCATTTTTGACGGAAATACCATGCAAGTGTACCTCATGTTAGAGATCCTTTTTTCATAGGTATAGTTCTATTTAAGATATTTATTGATCACGTGAGGAAACATTCCTCAGAAACCTTTCCCTTTGGTTATGCGTGCAAACAATTTTCATATTCCTCCCTTACCTCAGGAGTATATAGTAGAGAAATGTATGTGCATTGAGAAATAAGTGTGGTAAATTAACAATGAGAGGTGCTATGATATGTGGGCTGTGAGTAGTAAGCCTTTTTCCTTTCCTTTTCTGAAAGGGGAAGTCAATTTGAGAGTAGCCGGAGCGGGGCAGCGTATATTGGCGGGATTTGCTCATTGCTGAAAGGAGGAGGCGTGAATGAAGTAGGTGTGAACATCTGTAAGATACAAAGTGATATGATGGCTGATTATGTTTTCCTAATATTTAAGGGACAGTTTCTCAGTATTCCACATACTCCAGATATTGTTATTTTATTAACAACCAACATGGTTAGTGCCAGAGGCCAGAATAGGGAAATAAGGAAAGATAATATCAGATAATTCTGTTCATGTTCTACTTAGAATAATTTCCAGGTTTAGCTATATACAGATTATATAGAGAAAATCTTTACCTTTACCTTTATTGAAAATAGGCCCTATTTATCACGTTGACTGTTTTTGCAGAGAATTGACTAATTCCCTGAAGCACTGGGTTACTACTTAATAACTCAATTGAAAATTTTTTCCTCAATATTTGGCAAATTTTTGGAGGAAAAAACAGACTAGGTTTTCCAAAGGGTTACTTCTACCCCTAGGGCACGAAACCTGATGGAAGTCATCTAAAAGAAAAATACCTGAATCTTTGGGAGGCTGCATATCGAAAAAAGTATCCCTAGGTCTTTTCAAGTTTCTTGTGGCCAAAGATCATCACCGTTTCCTATGACTCATACCATTCGTTTTCTGAAGCCAAGTTCTATTCAGTTTGGGGATTTTAGGAGTGCTAGTGGACACACAAGGATGAACAAGTTCCAAATAAATTACACATTTATTTTTATTTTCTCTTATCTGAAAGACTGGCTTAACTGTGGTAACAAGTATTCAGTTTTTCAGGAATGCCACTGGTGAAACTTGGGCTCAAAATTAGATGTAAGTTTCCAAATCCGAAAGTCGATGATTCCCTGGCTTCTAGTCTTCTCTGTAAGACTTAGTCAAACATGGATTTATTTCTTACCACTTCTTCCCAAATGCTTAGTAGTTCAGCACTAGCTATTATGTGTTTAACCTCTGCTAAGTAAGATGCTTAGAAATTACTTATTTTCAATTATATTGTGACATTTTCTCTGGCCCATCTTAAATAAAAAATAATTTGCATTTACAAGTATTTTATTTTTGTTTTTGTCTTTCAGTTTGGGAAAACGGATTTAATGGCAGTTACGCTTGCCCAGTCGTTAGCCCATAATATTGGTATTATCTCAGACAAAAGAAAGTTAGCAAGTGGTAAGTTTAAGTACATGTGTGGTTTAGTTGTATTTAAAGTAGACTATCTGAAAAATATTTTAGAGAATGAAATTCTTTAATTCAGTTGATTGATCAAAAGAGTTTAAGTGATAATATAAAGATATCCAGGACACAACATTTTTTTTTTCCAAAAGTAATACAAATGTTAATATTTACATTACAGATGAATTTCCTCCATGTATAATAAACATTTAAAGCCAGGTGATGTTAAATTCACAGTTGAATTTAATCTAAAAAAGGACATAAATTCAGTTTGGTAATTTTAAATGGTCTGGGCATATAGGTTTAAGGCATACTGTTGTTGTTTTTTTTCTGTATTTTTGTACCATATAAGTCATTTGCTTTTCAGGTTTATTATTTATTGACTATCTCCTGTGCTAGAATGTGAGCTTCCTGAAGAAAGGGCCCTTTATTTTGATTAGTTAATGTGTCCCAGTGCTAAGAACAGAGCCTGACATGTAGGAGGTGTTCAAACCAGTGTCGTTGAATGAATAAACTTAGAAGTAAATTGCATTAAGTTCACAAGGTAGGTTATAGAGGTGGGTCTGTGTGACTCCAAAACCCAAGCATTTCCACTAAGCCTATGCTAATATAAGTTATTCATAAGGCATACTATTTTATTACAGTTTATTTAAAACATCTTTTAGTATTGCCACAGAGGTAGAATTTGCCTGCCAGGATCAGACCTGATAAAGGACTTAATACAATATGGGCCTAGTAAAATATGCTAGGTTTAGCATCTGTGATGAATATATTTTCCCAAGTAGGTAAAGTTACTTTACCAGGAATGGTTAAACACTATATATTTGGAGTAAGTTGATTATAATCATATTTATTGTATTATTTTAGTAACAAATATTATAAATATGATTGTTTATATTAACTACAACTATTACCATTTATGAAGTACCCATTATATAACAGATAATTGAATGCCAGAATTATATACATCTAGATGCTCATTTAATCCTCAAGATAATCCTGCAAGATATTCATTATCAGCTCCCATTTTACAGATGAAGTGACTAGATCTTAAAAGGGTAATATCTCCAAGATTACACATATATTAAGTGGCATACCCAGATTTTGAACCTAGGTATTTCTGATTCTGAGGCCCTTTTGCTTAACCAATATACTATACTGCCTTCTACCAGAAGCCTTGGGTGCAGAGGTTTTAAAAATGGATGAGAAATTGTTAGAATTCCCATAAAGGCCTATGAAACCAGAATCCTGTAGTGGTGCATCACTATTTCATTGGTATTTGATTGTTAAGCCATTTTAAGTGAGTGCTTTAAAAATATGGCCACTTGTTAAAATATGAAAAGATTTTATTTTAGTAAAAATTATATAATCTCGATAGGGTCAAAGCACAATAGATTTTTGTTGTTATGCATTGCATAAAACAGAACATATACTTTTTAAAATAGGAGCTACTCTAATGCACCTGTTTTCACTTTGTAACAAGGCATGTGTATTCATTTTCTCTTAGGTGAGTGTAAATGTGAGGACACGTGGTCTGGATGCATAATGGGAGACACTGGGTGAGCCACTTCTATTTAAAAATAACTCACTGTTCCTTTCTCTGCTGTGCTGTTGTCTTCTTAGGAGGATGACACTCAATAACTTAGTGCCTGGAACCTTATGTGCCTGGAACCTTACCACAGGCATTTAAAATCAGAAGTAGATATTCTCAATGGCTCTGTAGGGAATATATTTTCACAAAATAGTCTCTTATTTATGAAAACAATTGCTATCCTTTAAGCTAGTAGGTCAAAGATTTTCTTTGGCTGGGGGAATTTGAAATGTGGTGAGTCAGGGGCATGCAGGATATATGATTCCACCAACTTCAGGTAAATATAATAATTTTTTAAAAGAATTTCTTTCTTTTTTAAAAAATTTATTGAAGTATAGTTGATTTACAGTGTTGCATTAATTTCTGCTGTACAGCAAAGTGATTCAGGTATACATACATATATACATTCTTTTTCATATTTTTTCCATTGTGGTTTATTACAGGATATTGAATATAGTTCTCTTTGCTATACAGTAGGACCTTGTTGTTTATCCATTCTACATATAATAGTTTGCATCTGCTAATCCCAAACTCCCAATCCATCCCTCCTCCATCCCCCTACCCCCGGCAACCCCAAGTCTGTTCTCTATGTCTGTGAGTCTGTTTCTGTTTTGTAGATAAGTTCATTTGTGTCATATTTTAGATTCCACATATAAGTGGTATTATATGGTATTTGTCTGTATCTTTCTGACTTACTTCACTCAGAATGATAATCTCTAGTTGCATCCATGTTGCGGCAAATGGCATTATTTCGTTCTTTTTAATGGCTGAATAGTATTCCATTGTATATATTACCACATCTTCTTTATCTGTTCATCTGTTGATGGACATTTAGGTTGTTTCCATGTCTTGGCTATTGTAAATAGTGCTGCTGTGAACATTGGGGGGCATGTTTCTTTTTGAATTATAGTTTTGTCTGGATATATGCCCAGGAGTGGGATTGCTGGATCATATGGTAATTCTATTTTTAGTTTATTGAGGAACCTCCATAATGTTTTCCAGAGTGGCTGCACCCATCAACAGTGTAGGAGGGTTCCCTTTTCTCCACACCCTCTCCAGCATTTGTTATTTGTAAATTTTTTAAAGATGGCCATTTTGACCAGTGTGAGGTGGTACCTTGTTGTAGTTTGATCAAAGACTTTTTAGCCTTGAATTTAGGCTAGAAATGTAAGAAATGAGCAACAACTTTGTTCTTGAAGGCTTACTTTCTAATTCCCTTTCCTTTTATCTTCTTCTATTCTAATTAAACGAGTTATAAACAGAAGTGTGTCTCAAAAACAAAAACAAGAAGAGAGCCCTGATGAGTAGTTTTCTCAGATTTCCAGCAGCCTTCTACCTTATGTAGAAGCCTATGGTGTAAATGCTCCCACAGTGGCTGATTTCAAGCTACCTGTGGGAATTAAGAGTGGGAAATGGTGTGCTCAGTCCATCTCCTAAGAAAAGTTTTCATTTTTATACTGTCATACCCTTGACACATTATCAGGCATCAATCTTTTATTCTTTCTAAATAAATTTTACAGCCATCCCTTTCATGCCAAGCTTATCATTACCACCTTACTTTAAACTTTTATCGTCTCGTGCCCTTATTATTTTGATAACATTCCAGCTACTCACACAGCTTTCAGGCTCCCTCTCTCCCCTCCTGAACTCCACTTCCATCATAATTGAAAGGTATAAAGAATAAAAGAGTATACACTTGTATACGATCACCTAGATAAAAACAAAACAAGACACTGTCTGCATAGTTAAATCCCCCTGTGTTCTCTCTTATTGGTTCCCAACCCCGGCTAAGGTAACCACCATCTTGAATTTGGTTTATATCATTCACAGGTCAAATTTGGTTTATATGATTCACAGGTCCTTTTTTATACTTTTACTGTATATGTGTGTGTGTGTTGGAGTAATACATAGCATGGCTTTGCATGTTTTCAGTTTATATGAAAGGCGTCATACTACATGTATTTTTCTGTGACTTACGTTCTTGATCAGCTTTATGTTTGTGGGGTTCATCCATGCTGATGTATATATATATATATACAGCTCTAGTTCATTGAATGTGTACAGCACAATTTCTCCATTCTTCTTCTTTTTTTTTAAATTTTTTTTTTTAACTTTATTTATTTATTTTTGGCTGCGTCGGGTCTTCGTTTCTTTGCGAGGGCTTTCTCTAGTTGCGGCAAGCGGGGACCACTCTTCATCGCGGTGCGCGGGCCTCTCACTATCGTGGCCTTTCTTGTTGCAGAGCACAGGCTCCAGACGCGCAGGCTCAGTAGTTGTGGCTCACGGGCCTAGTTGCTCCGTGGCATGTGGGATCTTCCCAGACCAGGGCTCGAACCCGTGTCCCCTGCATTGGCAGGCAGATTATCAACCACTGCGCCACCAGGGAAGCCCTCCATTCTTCTTTTAATGACCATGAATTTTTATGTTAAACACATGAATCATGCCATTTTCCTGCTCAGAATTTTTGTGTCTCCATTGTGTAAAGAATAAGGTTCACATTCCTTCCTTCAGTATTTAGAGGTCCATAATCTTTCTTCATACTCATTTGCAATCTCATTTTCTACTACTATTTATGTGGTTTGTTTACCATGATTGTATATGGGTTTCCAGCTTTTCTGATTTGTTAACTGTAATCCTACATGGATGTTCAGCCTCTGACAAATATGCTCATCATAATTGTACATGAATTTCCAGCCTCTTTTGATTTCTTTAATATTTTCTCTTCATCTGGAATTCTCAGTATTTTTTCTATCTAACCACATTTCTAACCACTTGAGATTTATTATAATTTTTAACTCCTGCATTATAATTTGATTCCGTATGTCTTTGTTTCCTCTCACCAATTAGTTGTAAATTTTTTAGGATTATATATTGCACTAATTTTTATTTTTGTCAGATCTCACACCATACTCTCTTGTACAGAGTTGTTTTTCAATAAATATGTATTGATTGTATTTGAAATGTGAACTCCCAGCATATGTATGACAAGAAGAATAGATGATGGAGGGAATGTACGTGCAAATATTTTTCAAAATATCTTTGGACTTTTTGTGTTTAAAATATTTTTCAAAATATCTTTGGACTTTTTGCTTAGTATTAAGAAGAAATGATAAAAGTCTTTGTAGTTGTAATTTTCTAACAATTACTAAATTCCATGCTAGACGTTCTTGTTTTTTAATCTTGTCTGATTATTCTGATTAACTAAAAGAATTATATAGACAATCTGCTTAGCACTAAACATAATATGCAGCAAAATCAATGGCTACACTGGAATATGCATAGCTCTTTGCATTGGAACTCCTTACATCAAATAGTTGCATACAAGAGGGAAACTCTTTACATAAAACATTGTCTGGTACGATGCCAGATATCATTTGATCTGTGCCAAACATCACCTATCAGCACTAATTATGGATATATATTTCCCATGGGTACATTCCCTCCCATTTCTACTTTCTGAAGTTCCTCTGTACTGTTAAATGTTGGAAAGCATTGTTGAAACGAAGACTGTCGGTCCTATTTAAAGGTATAAGAATTAAAAATGTAAGAATGCAATGAATAGATGTTACCCTGCAAAAAAGAAGCTTTGGGGCCAAGCTTAGGGAGAGAAATGGTATCTGCTTTCAGGTATTGGAAGGGCCATGGTATGGTAAAGAATTAGTCTCATTTGATATACTTAACAATACAGGACTGTGTGCGGCTGTTATAGGAAGTCAGATGTGGCATAGGGAAGGTAAGCACAATGTACAGATTTCAACTCTTCATGTGTAAAAAGAGCTTCCCTATCTGGGAAGAGTTTCTTGTCACTACTGGAGAGCAGACTGAGCTCCCAGCTGTGCAGTGGGCAGGAGGCTGGGCTAACCTGAATCCCCTGATGGTGCCTTTGCAGGGCAGGGGCTGAACTAGACTTTGACTTCTAAGGGTCCAGCACTGAAAATCAGTGACTTTCTTCTTTAGCAATAGAGAACCACCTCCGATTTTGACCAGTAGAATAAAGAGGGAACTTGAAGAAATTCCTGTTTAAATTCCATAATCCTGACAGGGATATATACAATGGATTATAGATAAGGCGATAAAAACATTGGCTGAAGTGTAGGCACTGAAAAGCAAAAAGGGAGTAATATATGTATGAAAATTGTAAAATAATAAAGTTTATGACTTATTAGGAAAATGAAGTGAAGGAAGTAAAGTAGTTCAGACAGTTTAAACCCAAGACAACTTTATTTGGAGAGTTTGGCATGAAATACTTGGTAAATGAGTTTAGGGTAAATAATCGTAAATTCCATTAGTCAGTTCACTTAAGCATTAATCGTTATGCTAGGAAGAAGAAGGCATATAAACGGACAGGCTAGTGGGAGAGACTTTTATAAAAACTATACATTCTTATCGCAATTGTGTTTTCACTTTTATAAAAAGCTCAATGTAAAATAATTTTTGAAAAATACAGAAAATAAAATTTGTATCACCTCTTTTCTCACCATTGGGTGATAACTGTGGTTAATGTTAAAATACTGCTGCTTAAATCTAGCAGTTTTGGGACTTCGCTAGCGGTCCAGTGGTTAGGACTCCGCGCTTCCACTGTACAGGGCATGGGTTCGATCCCTGGTCAGGAACTAAGATCCTGCATGCCGCATGGCGTGGCTAAAAAATAAAATAAAATAAATCCAGTAGTTTGGTATTTTTTCTCTTTACATGTTTACTGTTTTATAAAATTTGGATTATGTTGGATATGACTGTTTATTCATTTTTTACTTAACATTATATAGTCAGCATTTTTCTGAGTCTTCATTCTTTAACACTACCATGATTATTAATAACTACATGGTATTCTATTTTATTAATATATCACAGTTTAGTTAACAGTTTTCTACTATTGAACATTTAGATTATTTTCATGTTATTTGCTACTCTAAATTGTGCCACCATAAATATCTTTATTCAGACATCTCTGCACACATAGCAAATCAATTCCTCAAGAAAAATTTCTGAAAGTAAAATTACTAGATTTAAGGATATTTCACATTCTGAAGATTCTTAATGCATAATTCCAAATTGCTCTATCGCGAGGTTTCTTTTTCTATTGACCCTTGATTATTTTGGGGGGGGTATAATTTTTTTTTGTGTGTGTGTGTTTTGAAACAGTCTGAAACTTGAAGAGTTAGAAGAATAGTTACAAAGAACCTTTTTGTCTCTGAATTGTAAGTTTTTACATGGTGCCTATCACCTCCAAATACCTAACTTTATGTGCATTTCTGCAAACAAAGGCATCTTCCTATAGGACCACAATATAACCAAGAAAATCATATAATTCTTAGCCCTCATTCAAGATCAACCCTGTGTTTCTACAATGTCATTTTAGCAAACGCTTCAGAATCAGGCATCACAGTCAGTTTTTGGTCTCTTCAATCTGGAACAATTCCTCAGTCTTTCTTTGACTGTCATGACTTTGACATGTTCGGAGATTATAGGTCAGTTATTTTGCAGAATGCCCTGCAGTTTGGATTCCAGCCCAGGTTTAATATTTAGGAAAAACTCATTGTGAAATAAATTATTTCTAACTCTCTTTGATGGAAATTACAGGTACTATAGGTGTGTTTCCTTTGAATGGATATGCAGATAATGAGCAAACCGTAGTTACTATTAGTCACCTAATGAAGAATTTAGAAATGTGCTTATTGAATAAACTCTTACGGATTGAATACAAATGTTATACATAAGTGGAATTTATTATTTATTTATTCTTTTATTTTTAGGAATAATGTACAATGTTAACAATGTTCAGTTTTAAGACTAATCTACAAACAAGGGAGACTAAAATTGTACCCAGCTATTGCTTTTCTTCTCTTTTATAGCTATTATCTTCCTAAAAAGTTCACCCAGTGTAGTATTGAAGAGTATCATGACTTCCTGAATAGTGGAGGTGGTGCCTGCCTTTTCAACAAACCTTCTAAGGTAATAAGTGTGATCAGAGTTATTAGTTATTAATCTTTCTAAAGTATTGTAAACGCAAATTTTCATTCATTGTGTCTTATAAAAGAAAGCTTTTCAACTTAGCTTATATATACACATTCTAGATACACTAAATATCTGCATTTCTAAGTTGAATTAATCTTGGGCATTTGGGGTTATTCTGATGGGAATAAAAAGCAGGTAGAAATTAGTTTTGCTTTCTGAAAAATGTCCATTTTCTTTTTATATGGCCCAATGAGGATTCAGGGTTAGCTTACAAAAATGGTTTCACTTTGCCTTTCTTTTTCATTTTCTTGATGCATTCCCCCTCCCCTGCCTTTGGATACTGAATCACAATTCATACTGGTAGAAAAGGAGGCCTGTCTCCCCTCTTTACTCCCCACCACTGCCTTTCAGAATGAGCAGTACGATCAAAATTATAATACTTCTCAATATAAAAACTAAGTCTGCTAAAAAGGAGAAGGTCTGTACTTAGACTTTGTCAGAGACTTTTATAGCTTGCAGAGCATCCTCTGGCTACTGACTAGAAAACAGGTCTTCTTCATACATTTGGAAGACTTCCCATGTTAAAGAAGAGTGTTTTGTCCTTGGTAATTATGTGAACTATGAAGTGCTTCCCTACATCACAGTGATACGTGGCATTGCCTTTGTAATCATTTACCTGGTTTCATTCTCTGTTCACTCCAGTGAAATTTAGGAAATTTCATACTGCACTGAAAAGCAAATTGACAATTTTAAGACTCTCTCCAAAAGCTTCAGAAGGGATATTGGAACTAAATTCCTGCTTCTGTAAATGAAAAACAATTCACGTCTTTTAACCAAACTAATTGATTATTCTGAGCCCAGAGTAAGAGAATAACTGTGTTTTTTTATCTGGATAGTTTTAATTTTGGCTTCAAAGCTGCCTCATTCATTATGATCCTTTCAACTGAAAATGAAATCTAGAGATGAGTTGATTCTTTTGTAGGAGAGGAGAGAGTATTTGAAGTTAGGTGGGGACTTTTGTTGTTGTTGTTGCTTTCTTGATTTTTTGTTTGTTTGCTTGTTTTTTCCTTCTAGTTAAGAAAGTGTGTGTGTGTGCGTGCACGCATGTGGGTGTGTACTCACTTCCATTCTATAATATGTAAACTTGTATTAACTTTTGAATGAATATTATATATGTGGAACATAGCAACTATTTACTATTTACTAATTTTACCTATCACCATAAGATAAATTATACTCAAAAGATAATAAAATCAGCAGAAAGTTAAAAAATATAAAAGTCTCAAAATATACTCTTGTACAGGCCAAAAACTTTTTCCATCTCTGGGGCAAATTATTATTGCTGTTCTCTGCAGAGCTATCATAATAGGAAGAGTTGTATTTTGTATTAAATAAATCAGTGGATTTATTAATTTTTGTGATGTTTTCCTTATTGTCCATGAAATAACTTTCTGTTTCGCAAGGAAATAACAGTTAATAAAGGGCTTTTCACAGGTAATTGAACTTGATCCTCATAACAATTCATTAAGTAGATGGGAAGCTAATATTATTATTATTCCTGTCTTAAATACGAAGACACCTGGGCTCTGAGATGGCAAGCCATTTGCCCAAGATAAGTAGCTGAGCCACAATTTGAATCCAGATGTCTGACTCCAAATCCCTTGCGTCCTCTTTGAAATGAAATTTCAGGAGTCCATCTGGCTTGGTTTTAGTCAATGCCTGGATGATCTTTTATTTTGATGACACTTATCAGACCCTGCTTGATAGGTATGTTATATATGAAAATATGATTAAATATGAAATGGAAACAATATTAGACACTATGTTCTAAAGTTTCCAGTTCTAAAATTCTGAAGTCATACTTTGCAGTTTAGGAAAATAAAAATATATTTTGGAATGACTGACAGGCCAGAAGTGTAGGTGTGGCACTTGTGGTCTCTTGTAAGGTCTTTGGTGTTGATTTTTCTACATTTTAGTGCCCTTTTTGGTTTTCATTCCACAGCTTCTCGATCCTCCTGAGTGTGGCAATGGCTTCATTGAAACTGGAGAGGAGTGTGACTGTGGGACCCCGGCAGTAAGTCTCTGGGTGTTGGGATGATTTCTTTAGGTTGTTCGGGGTTATTCCAGGTTCACACACTGAAACATGAAGAGCAAGTGTTATGCCTAGAAATTTCATAAGATTTGTGGAAGAAAGATGCTTATTGTGAGGCTGTACATTTGTTTTAGAAAATATCCTGGTACTTTCAGGAAAATGACAGCATTCTCTGACGTTTTGCAAATGTTTATATTCCTTAGGAATGTGTCCTTGAAGGAGCAGAGTGTTGTAAGAAATGCACCTTGACTCAAGACTCCCAGTGCAGTGATGGTCTTTGTTGTAAAAAGTGCAAGGTAAATAAATGTGGATTAATAACCAGCTGAAAGAAAAGAGGACATATTTGATTAAATTGTTAAGGCTAGGTAAATATAACCAAATAACAATAGTAAGACCTAACATATGTTGAGTGACTAAATGCCAGGTGCTTTACAGAGCCTCACACACTTTGTCAGGAGTAGTTACTGTTTTTATTCCCATCTAACAGATGAGAACACTGAGGCTTGTAGTGATTAAGTAGTTTTCCCTGGGTCTTATACCAAGTAAGTCAGGAGCTAGGGCCTGAATGTTTGTAATCCCCAGAGTCTGTCCTCTCTCTACTGCCTCTCTGAGGAGCATGCACTTTAAATGAAACCATTTAATGTGCTATCATATATATGTAATAACAATAATAAAAATAAAATGTAATGTAATTTAAATGAAACTATTTTTTGAATGATGTGTTTCTTTTATTTAAAGCCAAGTGGATATTCAATAGATCTTTCCTTTCTTGGTGCTCAGCTTGGTGTATCTCTTGCATTAGCTGTTGAGGGAACAAAAGAAATCCCTTTAGACATTAAAACACCTTTCATGTGTTGTGCATGAGAGTTTAATGCATCGTTATACACCTTGTCTGTTTTCATCCTCCCAACAGTATCCTATACCTGCCCCCAAATATTTAAGCCTCTACATCAAGACTACAGTTACTTGGGGCTTACCTTGCTCAAAGAAATCTTTTTTCTCTTCTCATATAAAATCTGGTACAATATTCTACATTATTCCTGAGGTTCAATATCTTCCTCTCCCTCAGGTCTGTACATTTTATGGAGGCAGAGCCAGGCACTTACACTGTAATTGGTGCAGGTCTTCAGTAAATAATTGTTGAATGAATGAATAAATATGCACAGCACTCTCTTACTGATTATTTGCTGATTGACTAACTTTAATGAGTTAAGAGAGGGTGAAATATGAACCTATCATATTAAATACCCTATTGTGTGCCAGAAACTGTACTAAGCACTTTCAAATTATGTCATCCTATATCCAGGTTTCGTAACCCTGGCACTGTTGACATTTTTGGCCAGATAGTTCTTTATTGTGAGGGTGTGTCTTACGTCTTGTAGGATATTTAGCAACATCCCTGACTTCTACCTACTAGTTGCCAGCAGCATTCCCTCCAAGTCATGACACCACAGTGTCTTCAGACATTGCCAAATGTCCTCTTGTTGAGACTACTGTCTTAGATAATGCTCATAGCTACACTTTTGGGATGGGCATTATTATCCAGATTTTTCCAATGAGCAATGCCAGTCTCAAGAAAGTGAAATAACCTGCATAGGCTCACTCAGCTAGTAAGGAATAAATGTGCAGTTACATCCCAGATTTGCTGGCAGCAATTTCTGTTGTTTCCACTTTACCACTGTGTCTCTGGCAGCGTTTTAAGAGAAGCAAAGCACAGGCAGAGATCTCTGAAAGCACTCTCTAAAAAAGGAAGATTAAACCAAATGTTAAACAGACATTCTTTCATTTTGGCTACCTCAACTGTTTATTCTCTCAGTTTCTCCAGCTGCCTTCCAGGGATCCCCAATCATTTATTTTAATTCTCAGTGTTTTAAGTCTGCCCATCCATAAAATGCATTTAATTATGCTATTTTTTCTTGGATTTATACAATTAGACTCTTTGTGATATAATCATTGAAAGGAACAAGTACAAAATAATAAAATTAAAATATACAATAAAATGGCAGGGTTAACTATCCCAGAATATAAGTTACAACTTTACCAGTCAAGTAAGATCTCTTCTGCCACTTTCTCTACCCCACACCCCGACTCTCATCCCTAAAGGAGTCAGGCAGAAGAGTGAATGGAAAGGAGGGAATGGAAGAACAAGATGAGAAATCATATATATCTCTGTTTTCTTCTGTATGTATTTATAATAATGTATCTGCTCTGTGCTTTGTGACCACCTAGAGGGGTGGGATAGGGAGGGTAGGAGGGAGGGAGATGCAAGAGGGAAGAGATATGGGAACATATGTATATGTATAACTGATTCACTTTGTTATAAAGCAGAAACTAACACACCATTGTAAAGCAATTATACTCCAATAAAGATGTTAAAAAAAAAATAATGTATCTGTAAGTCAAAGTTGGCAAACACTTTCTGTAAAGGGCCAGATAGCAAATAGTTTAGGCTTTGTGGGTTATAAGGTCTCTGTTTCAGTTACTCAACTCTTTCTTTGAAAGCAGCCATCGAAAATACAGAAGTAAATGGGTGTGGCAGTGTTCCAATAAAACTTTATGTATAAAAATAGGTGGCCAACCAAAGTTTGTCCTCAAGCCATAATTTGGGGACTCATTGGTTATTTACTTCTTTACTCTTTTTCTCCTTTTATTTGTATGTAAATTCCAAGAGGGCAGGGATTTGGGTTGATTTATTTACTGCTTTATCCCAGCACTTAGAACAAGTTCTCCTTTACTATGCTTTCTTTCAGAAGTTTCCTGACAGTTCTTGAACATTTACACTCTCACATAAACTCTACCTTAAATCTGCTCGTACTTCTACCTCAGAAGTTCTAGAATTGTAGCTTGCACCAATCCCAAGGAGGAAGAGAACCAGAGTATATGAAATTAACTTATCTTGCTTATTTCCTTATTTTTATGGCTTATGTACTCCCACTGAAATGTAAGTTCCTTGCCAGCAGGATTCTTGTGTTTTGTTCTCCACTGAGTCTCCAGTGGCTAGAGAGTCCCTAGCACATTTTAAGTGCCTAGCAAACACTTGGTGAATGAATGAACGAACACAAGTTTTGTTCTGATCTTCTGAAAAATATCTGTTGAACTCCTGATTGCAGTTGGCAGTGTGCTGCTCATGTTCTACAGACAGCAGGAAACTCAAATGCCTGGAGGGTCGTGAACAAGGGAGAGAAGATGAAAGTTGTATGTGCGTGTGTGGGTGGATGGGTGGGGAGGGGTCCCGAATACTGTGTATGTTTGTGTGAGCAGAGATAAAAGCATGGAAGGATCCCGCCCCAAATAGTAACATTTTGGAGCAGGAAAGAGAGCGGGATTAAAGAGGGAAGGAGAAGGATGATAGCTTTATAGATCTCTGTTTGTTTTGTTATATTGAATACTCTTGCAATTTATGAATCCAACAAGCATAAAATTTAGTTGTACAACTCCCACACTTACAAAAAATACTTGAGTTGAAAACAGACAAAAAAACTCTCATACACGAATACAAATAATAGAAACATTAAAAAAGGAATAAAAGACCAAGCTATAGATCTGTATAAAAATTAGGCAGGAGAGAAGATGGTAAAGGAAAGCATGGGAGGAAATAGCTTTGCCAGAAAATCTCACTTTTACAATTCAGTCCAAAATGTAACTTCCAAATTCTTGGCTGATGGGGTAAAAAAGAAAAATGTGATAAAGGTGCCAGTAAGAACAAGGGTAAAGTGTAAATCCAAAAGCTATTTGGAAGGAAGAATTACTAGAACTTGGACTGACTGTCCTTCTGGTACAAATGTACCATCAAGCACATCCTATTTTAACAAGATCTTGTAAGGCTTATGTGTGATGACTATGCAAATTACTTTATATGTGAGAAACTCTGAGAACAATTAAGTTGACATTTCATGCAGTAACTGTGGTTTTCACAGATTTCCATCTTAAACTAGTTTAAGGTATTCCTATCCAAAAAATATTCATTTTCCTTTTTTTTAAGATGATACTGTGAGAGTTTTTTTCCTTTGACAGCTTTGCACATTGATTTTTGTTCATTTTAGTTTCAGCCTATGGGAACTGTATGCCGTGAAGCAGTAAATGACTGTGATATTCGTGAAACATGCTCAGGAAATTCAAGCCAGGTAATTTACGAATAATTTCTCTAAACCCAATGGGGGAAAAGTAGGAGTATGTTTAATGTGCTGAACCCCAGGTGAAATGGAAATGGACAAGATACTCATGTTTCTCTTTCATGTCAACTCTCACTCTCCTTTTATTAATTTTTTGGGAATTGAAGTTTCAGTAATCAAAGCTTGAGCAGATGTTTGGCGTGATTTTGTCTTAATGTTGAACTAACTTAAGACTGTATACATACATGCCTTAGCTATTTTGTTTTTGTTTAAAGTAGAGTGTAAAAGGCATTTGCTTTTTGTCTAGCTAGTGAAGGAGGAAACAAAAAGACTCTTTCTCTTCAGCTGGTTGAAGCAGGAGTCAGCCAAGGCAGAGAGACCCACGGGGTATTGGGTTCTGAAAAGGGGCTTGTCTTAACTCTTGTTTATCTGACACAGCTTGCCACTAATAGCTGCTCTTGAATTTAATATCATTTAGTTGTCAATAGGGAAGATAGGGAAGTTGATAAACTTTGGCAGGGGTTCACAGATTTCAGTGTACATGTATATAGGCAGTCCTTACTTTGCATATTAGTGCAGGACCACAAATGACCATGCAAGCTGAAACCATGTAAAGTTATTATAGTAATCAATGGAAAAAGTTATAGTTGTTCTGCGATCTTTAAAAAATATCAGATGGGGGGCTTCCCTGGTGGCGCAGTGGTTGAGAGTCTGCCTGCCAATGCAGGGGTCACAGGTTCGAGCCCTGGTCTGGGAGGATCCCACATGCCGCGGAGCGGCTGGGCCCGTGAGCCAAAATTACTGAGCCTGCGCGTCTGGAGCCTGTGCTCCGCAACAAGAGAGGCCGCGATAGTGAGAGGCCCGCGCACCACGATGAAGAGTGGCCCCCGCTTGCCACAACTAGAGAAAGCCCTCGCACAGAAGCGAAGACACAACACAGCCAAATATAAATAAATAAATAAATGTTAAAAAAAATGCAGAATCTCAGGCCCAGTCCCAAACCAACTGATTCAGATTCTGCTTTAAAAAAAAAAAAAAAAAATCAGATGATTAAATACTCTCTTACTGTTGGTCTTAAATGAATAGGGAAGCGAAAAAAATAAACTAACATTTATTTAGCATATTAAATTAAAACAGAAACACTGAAAATTATAGTATTTTATTTCTTTGTTAAAAAACTTACCAAGAGTAGTTTGAGCTGTGCTTGCCATCTCCTGGTCATATACCTTATGACACATGGTGAGCATCTTTTCTATGCCTTGTTGAATTGCCACACTCCTTTCTAAGTTTGTATCAGCTTTTGACATTTTATCCTTTGTGCTTTCAATGTCCTGAAATATCTCCAAGAGATGTGAAGTGGTAAATGGGAAGTTTTTTGCTGAACAGCGGTATCAACATTCCATTCCCATAGTGATTTTTTTCTATCACACCATTTACATTTGACTTGAATTTCTCTTCCAATGTCATCACTTTTCATTTCTTTGGTGCACTTTCATCTTTGTTGGCCAGTTTCCTCTTTCAACTATTCTATTTTGTAAGGTGGCACATGGTATCACCCAGAGAGAGAGAGGTAACAAGCTACATTCTTTGTTGTCTGTGCATGAACTGAATGAACAGATGCTCAGCGACCAATCACCGACAGACTTTGAAAGAAGTGACTAGATGGGCCATTGACTGTGATGGGCATCTCTTGTTTACCTAGTGATCAGTGGACTGAAGAGCTAGTAGCAAAGTTTGTACTTCATGCAATAACTCACAGTTAATCTACTGTGGTAACTGAAATTGGAACTGTGTCCTTGGGGTACTGGTGTTGTTTAACAAAACCACGGTGAGTGAAATTCATGCTCCAGTGTGAGTGAAATCCATGTAAAATGAAGACTGCCCACATCTTTTTTTCTCTAGAGAAGAGGGATTCAGTAGTGGTATATCTACTTTAACCATTAAAAATGCTTTATTTTAAAGGTAGTCATCCTAAGAGATTAAAGATCTTTTGTGTAAAAGTACTTTCCTTTCCTACTATCTAATTAGCATTATGTTTCTAAGCTAACACCTAGTGATGATGGAAATACAGTGAATGGGCTCTGGGAATGAAAGTATATTAGAGCAACTTCTTTGAAATGTGATTATATGATAAGCAGGGATTTTAAAAGAATTCTAAATCTGAAAATGATGTACATACAAAGATGCTCTTGTTCCATTGGTTGTAACAACATAAATTGGAGATAATTATAACTAAATATTTTAGTACATTGATTATATGGTTTGTTAGCTCAGGGCAATGTGTTACAGCTATAAAGATGATACCTGCAAAAAAGTTTATTATGACGTGAGGAAACTTGTATGATGAAAGTAAAGGGCTGGAACAGAATATAAAACATTATCTATAACTTGATTACACTTATGTTTAAAAATATCACATTTTGTAGAAAATGGTAGAGGAAAAAAATGTACCAAAATACAAAAAATAGTTGTCTTTGGGTGGTAGGAAAATGAATGACTTTTGTCTTTAATTTTTCTTACCTTTTTACATTTTCTAACTTTTCTCAAATGAGTATGTAATTACTATAATGCTAGAAAAGAGGTATAATAAATTTAAAAATTACACTCTGTTTCTATCCACATAAGAATGCTTTGCAGTCTTTTCTGCAATTGTTATAAGGAAAGAAAAGGGGGTGGGTGGGCTATAAAGCATGTCTTTTTCTAACATGTCCAGGATAGACCTTTGCTTGAGAGTCATTTTAAGTGTAAGGGCGATGTTACTTCTCATGGTGAAAAAGAGGAAACCATACCTGTTGCTCCATCTGTTGTCATCTTCCTTGCTTTTGTCTTGTGCTCTTGTTTTTCTTGCTCTGAGGAATAGTGTGTCTGTGTAAGTTAGCTGAGTCATTGCTGTCAGTTCTTTTTATTTGTAAATAAGGATTTACAAATCAACTACTTTTGCCTCTGGTAGATCCATATTTTTAGGGGAAAGTGCAGCAATTGTTACATTTCCTTTTGATTTCTCTTGATCTTGTTTGTTTTTATTTTCAGATGGTTTGGGAGACTATCCTATATTATCAGACTTTATTTTTAAAATGAAAATATTTATAAAGGGATTAGCTCATCTTGATATTTTGCTATGCATTTGGTTCATACTTCTGTTTTCTCTTCCTAGTGTGCCCCCAATATTCATAAGATGGATGGTTATTCATGTGATGGTGTCCAGGTAAGTTACTCCATCTTTACCTAAATGTTTCATGTGTACCAGCTTGAAAGAAATACTGAAGTCTTATCAAAGTAGGAAGATCATATTAAACGTTTTGTAATCAACTCTGAAGATAAAAGGCCTTTGTTAATACTCATCTACTAGTATTGCTAGTCATATTTACTTTTTCAGTTATCTAACAGAAGGGGACATCGTGTTGCTAATGGGTATGCTTTTCCATTTTAGGGAATTTGCTTCGGAGGAAGATGTAAAACCAGGGATAGACAATGCAAATACATCTGGGGGCAAAGTGAGTAAATAGTATGGGTGGATCCTTTTCAGAGTATGGTATCTGGCCCAAAGACATGTGAGCTGGAAATAATTTTTCAAGTACTTTATGACTAGGGGATTTTCAAAGCCACTGCAGGTCTTTGCAGGGACACTTTTGTGGAAATTAGAGAAAAGCACCTTCTTTGAGAAGACACAGCTCCATACCTCTTGGCTACCTGGCAGTGTCTTTGGACAGAAAGTGCCTTTGCTGCCAGGCAGGTAAAGTCCACTCTAGTGCATGCAGCTCGGAGAATAGAGCAAACCTGGGTTTTAGCTCCTCTTATGCTGTCCTTAGTATCCTTAGGCAAAACCCATCAACCACATGGAATGGACATGGACCCTGGATAGGGCACCCTTGGATAAGAACTGTAGCATTTTAGCTAGAATTGCTTTTTCTTCCTTAACTCTCTTTCTTAAACTCCAACTGGTTTTCCTAGTTATAGGTGAATTTCTGCTGAGGTAACTCTGCCATATCATAAAGAAATTTTAATGTTATTTCTTTCAAAATTCATCAGATTTTCAGAGGGAAACATATAACATTTATATCTAAAATATATTTAACTTGAATGTATATTTAAATGTGATATATTTTCCAGAAGTTATTACTGGCCCTTTTGAAAGCAGTTTTTGTTTTAAACTCTTCCAGAAGATGATTTGTATTAGAAAGCAAGCTATAAAGATAATGATAATCCTTAATTGTCACAAACAGTGGCTATAATCCTTTTGGGAGGGGAAGTGTTTGCACTCTTTGGAACAACTAGAGAAACATGGGGATGGGAGAAAAATTTAGTTATGTAGGTTTATGCCCTGGACAAAGAAATACGGTTTTTGCTTCTTCCCCTTAAGAAAAATTAGTGGCTGACAGCAAAAAGTAGGAAAAGAAACTACCAATATAATTAGTTTAAAATATATCTATATATACATACCGACAGTCATCTTTGATTAGTTTGCAAAAGTTGTTTTGGGGCTTCCCTGGTGGCGCAGTGGTTAAGAATCCGCCTGCCAAGGCAGGGGACGCGGGTTCGAGCCCTGGTCCAGGAAGATCCCACATGCCGCGGAGCAACTAAGCCCGTGTGCCACAACTACTGAGCCTGCGCTCTAGAGCCTGCAAGCCACAACTACTGAGCCCACGTGCTGCAACTCCTGAAGCCCGCGCGCCGAGAGCCCGTGCTCCGCACCAAGAGAAGCCACCGCAATGAGAAGCCCGCGCACCGCAACGAAGAGTAGCCCCCGCTCGCCGCAACTAGAGAAAGCCCGCGTGCAGCAACAAACACCCAACACAGCCAAAAATAAATTAAAAAAAAAAAAAAAGTTGTTTTGATCTAACTCTTGGATGGCTCCATCTATCAACCTTGGCTTTAGCAAAAATAATCCTGACAAAGATGCTGACATGACTTAAAAATGTTATTTGACTTTCAGAGATTTAACCGGAATTCAAGTTTGTTTAAAAGTAGAGTAACATTTTTCGATAGCTGTTAAGAATTAATAAACAAGGTGGAAATACTGCTGTTTCTTGAATCTTTAATTATAGTGCATCACTCTTTTAATAAAATTGTCTTTATGATTCATAAAAGTTGCTGAGTGAGAAATTCGTGCTTTATATTTGGCACTGAGATTAAAGCATTGAGTATTTATTCAGTGAAACATTTGGTAGCATCTTCCCCTAATTATTGGCCAAACTCTGAGGGGTGTTGTTCTGAGAACCTATAGCCTGAGTCCTATCAAAGATCTAAATAGATTTGTTTTCCAAGTTTCAAAGGAGCAATTGTGAAAAATGTACCTGAGTGATGGATGCTTTTGGTAGAGGGAACTCTTGTGAACCATAGCTACAGTTTTTGGAATTGATAACATTGTAGTGAAGGAGAGTCCTTCGTGGGTGTTTTCCCCTTACTGCAAACATGCTGAACAACTCATGTGGTGTAACTCTCACTGATAGAAAACTCTCTTCTGCTTCAGAGGTGACAGCATCAGACAAATACTGCTATGAGAAACTGAATATTGAAGGCACCGAGAAGGGTAACTGTGGGAAAGACAAAGACACATGGATACAGTGCAACAAACGGTGAGATGGAGAAATTAGCTAGAGTTTATACCTCAGTTGCAGGCACTACTTTTTGAGCGACCAGGACTTTCCTGTTTTCTGCATCCTGTAAAGCATTCTCTTCACCTCATCTCTTCCCACAGTTCCAGCATCATCTTTGCAGAAAGCTCCCAAATCTTAACACACGCTCTGACCTCTCCCCTAAGGCTCAGGCCATGCCTATAGCTGCCTCAGGACTTTCTCACCTAGAAGACACCTGTCAGCATCTCAAAGGCAACAAAAGTTAAAGCCAACAGAATATGTCCTCAGTGCTGATAGATTGAATTAACTGGCTCTGACTTTTATAAAGGACTCTTTTTGCCAAAGGTCTTAATATCTCACTGTCCTTCTGTTTAGAAGCCTCAGGGTGATCCCTGATGCCACCTTCCCTCTGGCTCCTTGTCCAAATGCCAAATCATGTTCATTATTCTCTTTTACTCCTCCACCCTTTGTCTTTAATTCATCCCTTCATTTCTATTTCTATTGTATTACCCCAACTAAGACCTATATCAACTCTTCAACTATTACAAAAGCCTGTTACTAGTTTTCTGTGCCAGCAGTCTCTAGCATGCTCCCATCAGAATAATCTTTTCCTGAATCTTTTTGACCATGTCAAAAATTCTTTGTTCAAATCTCACTGGTTCCACATACCTAATTAATAGTAAGAATAATACCCAACATCTATTGAATGCACACTATGTGTTAAGCACTGTATTACACTTTACATAAGCTATATTGTCTAATCTTTATGGCAGTTTGCCCTGTTTTATGGAGGAGGAAACTGAGACACAGTTAATTAATTTGACCAAGGTCATGTAACCAGGATATAACAGAAGCAGAATTAGAATTCCAGCAGTCTGATTTTAGAACTCCCTCTTAACCACTTTGCTGAATGTCATACTGTCTTGCTTAACAAACAAAATAGAACCTTAGCTTGGCTCTGTACCTCTTCCTCAATTTGGCCTCAACCTACATATTTTGTTTTTTCTGCTCTTCCAAAGTCTAGCAAACCTGGCCATTTCTAATACATTTTATTGTCCTACCTCCATGCCTGTGCTTGTGCTATTCATTCCTTAGGAAGCACCCTCTATACTCACTCCATTACCAGCCAAAAATTTAGCCATCCTCAAAGCCCCGCTTGGACAATGCTCTCTCTGTAAATTATTTCTGGATCTGCTCTGGAAATAAATCTTCTCCCTATTCTCCACTGAACTCCCACAGCCCTTTGTACTATTTTTATGGCCCTTTTTGCCAACTCTATGTTCTATAATTGTTTAATGTATATGATTTCTCTTCTCATCCAGAGTATAATTTCCTTGGGGATAAAAATCATGTCTAATTTTTTTATATATCCTAAAGTATTTAGTAAACTCCAACAAAAAAATGTTGAATGCATATCTCTTCTGTGTTAAGAAAGCATTTTCATTTATGATAGATATAATAAAATGATGATATAACTTTTAAAAAATATTTTTCAAGAAAGAAATAATACATATTTTTCTATGTTGGTGATACATACAAGTCTTAATTTTTCTCTTTTTCTATCTGAGAAAGCCTAATATTTCCATATATAGTCTTGCTGGCCTGCTAATCAGTCTTTGTAAGATATTTATTAGAACATGTGTTTATCATTATTATATTAACAATTAAAATGTGTTAAATATAGAGACTAAGTAAGATAGTATTTAACACAAATGAAAATATTTTACAAGTTAAACTAGAATTGTATGTGATAGCTGGGGGAGTAGTGACATATATTGAAAAAGGGATCATGAGCCTATGTGGTTGAGAATCTACAAAGTATATGAAACGTACAATCTCTTCTTTAATTCTGGTGCCACAGGTTGAAGAAAGCACTGTATTCTAAAAGAATACTCATCCAAAGATTATTGATTCACTTATCAAATATTTTTATAAATGTTTTAGTATATCCAGTGATGTGTTATGGGGAAAGAGATTCGGATATAAAAAAAGTCTATTTCATGGGTAATTTCCTTTAGATAAATACTAAATGGACAATAAAGGAAAGGCTAGAACACAGTTGGGATTTTGGTGCACCAACGAGAGTTTCAGAGAAGACACTTTTTAAAGCAGGGGTAAACTAATTTGAGCTCATTTTATTTTGCTTATAATTTGAGGAAATAGTATCGTTGATAAAAAACAAATGCTAAAATTAGATAAGATTATTGTTCTAACTTTACAGGGTTTGTTATGTCTTTGGAGAAAGAAATAAAGTAAATACTTCATACTTTTTTGACACAGGGATGTGCTTTGTGGTTACCTTTTGTGTACGAACATTGGTAATATCCCGAGGCTTGGAGAACTCGATGGTGAAATCACATCTACTTTAGTTGTACAGCAGGCAAGAACATTAAACTGCAGGTAATGATCTAACCATTCTATGAGAACATTAGTCATCTTATTTCCCAGGAATGTAGCTTAGGATTACTTCTGTTTTCAGTCCATGTGTATGTTAGTAAGATGAAATGGACTCTAGTCCATAGAGGTGATTAAGGAAATCCTGACAGAAAAGATATGAAAAGAAGAGAATTAGTTGACTGCGGAATGTTATATGGTGGCTAGAGTTATGTTTAACTGGTCAGTAAAATCTTGCAGGGTTTAGTTTGCATTTCATTCTTACTAAGGGAAATGAAAGAGGATTTCTGGGTAAAATCAGTAGATTAAATATATGCATCTTCTTTTGCTCCCTTCTGAAATCCCACTAAAATGACACCAAATGGATCTCTTTTAGAATTCATGTATCCACAGGGAAGCAGAGAAAGGGAGGGGAAACAACAGCAACAAAATTTTGGAACGTGGAGAGGAAACAGATGTGTGGTAGATGATTATCAAAACTAAGAAAGACGAATATATGATATCGCTTCTATGTGGAATCTCAAAAAAGGGTACAAATGAACTTATTTGCAAAACAGAAGTACAGTCACAGATGTAGAAAACAAACTTATGGTTACCAGGGGGTAAGAGGGAGAGGAGGGATAAATTGGGAGACTGGGGTTGACATATACATGCTACTATATATATAAAATAGAGAACTAATAAGAACCTACTGTACAGCACAGAGAACTCTACTCAGTACTCTGTAATGGCCCATATGGGAAAAGAATCTAAAAAAGAGTGGATATATGTATATGTATAACTGATTCACTTTGCTGTACACTAACACAACATTGTAAATCAACTGTACAGCAATAAAAATTAAAAATAAAAATAAAATAAAATAGATAAACAACAACAACAAACAAACAAACAAAAACTAAGAAAGCTGAAGTCCTAAGTCAGTAATGGGGAAAACCAAGAAATAACCCAATACATACTGTCAGTCCCGAAAGGCTCAAAAATGGGCAGTGTCATCTACTTCTGGAAGAGGGAGTAAAGGAGTTGGAGATTGGGAAAGGAGCTAAAATAAAGAAGATAGGTGAAGTCTGTTAGAGAAGCTGCTAGATCCACAGATTACTTCCCTGACTCAGCTAAACTGGGGGTTGCTCACCCTCCCATGAAAGATTTGAGCTTTACAGTCTGCAAAAAATAAAACAGAAGGTTTCCAAACTGAAGGACAGCAGGAAATATCAATATCAGATTTGTATAGAAGTGGTCCAGCCTCATTGGTATTCGGTCAGAAAGTCCTAGAATTTCTAATCATCTGTCTGGTTCCCCAACTCAAACATGAGCAGATTATCAGATTTGTGAAGAAAGACTCTAACATGAAAAAAGAGAGAGAGAGGAAGAGAGAGAAACAAACAACAGAAAATACAGCAACCAGCTCTCAACATTTATGAGAGATAGGACATTTCTATCATGAAACAAGAATAGAGTGTGATTTTTAAAAATGAGGAACATTAAGAAAAGAAAAGAAAGGCTGTTGGAAATTAAAAACACGATGGCAGAAATTAAACTCAATAGTTGAAATTATCTCCCAGAAAATAGGGCAAAGAGGCAAAGAAAGGGAACATAGAGCAAAGCTCACCATTTTGGAATAGAAATAATAAAGAACAGAGAAAACAGCAGGGAGGAAATTAGCAATTAGTACCTCCAAGAGCATTATCTAGAACTGCTGGACTTGAATTTCCATATTGCCAGGCTCACCAAGTGCAAGGTGCAATGAGCGAAATTAGAGACACATCAAAACTTATCGTTAGGAAATTTCAGAACCTTAGGACAAAGAAAAAGATCCCAACTGTTTCCAGAGAGGAAAGAAAGAAAGGATCAGGCATTAGAATGGTTTAGGGTCTATCAACAAGAGCCCTGGGATCCAGAAGACAATGGAGAAAATGATTTCCAAACTGGAATTCTGTACCCAGGCAAAATATGAATCAAGTGTGAGGGTAGAAAATAAAGTCACATTTAAATATGCAAGTTTCCCCCGAGTTTACTCCTGTATGTCCTTTCTCAGGAAGCTATTAGAAATTGTGCTCCACCAAAATGAAGAAGTAAACTAAGAAAGAAACACAGGGAATTTAGGAAACAAGATACTCACCATGGAGAGAGATATGGCAATCCTCCAATGAATCGTGAGGGGAAATCCAAGATGTCCAGCTCTGAGCCATTTACAGGAGCCAACCAAATCAGATAGGAGCAGAGGAAACTTCAGGTGGAAACTCCAGGAGAGATTATTTCAGGAAGGTGAACTGATGTTCAGGCACATCTTAAGTGGAGATTTTGACAGCAGAATTGGACTAATTTTGAGGTAGTGATACTTCAACAAACAAATAAGAGACTTGGCTAATCTGAGGGAAAACAAAAAGTTGTACAAGGAAAAGAAAGGGGTTTAATTATGGCGTACTATATCACTCAACTAAATAACATTTACATAATCATAATAATGCACAATTTGTTATTGATTTAACTATCGATCAACAACATATGTGATGGAAGGTAGGGGAGAGATGAATTCTCAAATTCCATAGAGGGAAGTCAATTGATAATACTTAAAATGGAAAAATTAAAAATAGTGATGCAAACTCATTATTTAAAGATATGTACATAAAAAACAAATGAGTCAATTAAGAGTAGAAACTGGTTTCCTTCAGGGAGGGATATACGGAGCAGTAGGGGGCAGTGGATCGCTTTATTGCGTTTTAAAAACCAAACTATCTCTTAAAACTATGTGCATGCATAATTTTGGTAAAAATAAAAAGAATGGAGATTTTTATAGTAGCACTGACATGGTACCAGATGAATAAATTGATTATGAATATACATTTTCAGTTCCCATCCTGTTTATTTAATTAATTTATTTTTATCCTGTTTATTTTTTATTCCTGCATAATATGTGGGCTTGCTATTTTAAATAGCTGTTGCAGTAGTATAGTCTTCTCAAATACACAGTTGACCCTTGAACAACATTGGTTTGAACTATGAGGGTCCACTTTTATGTGGATGTTTTTTCAATAAATATATGCTACAGCACTACACAACTCCCCATGGGTTGAATCTGTGGACATGGAACTTGGATTTCCGACTGCGGGGAGGGGTGGCACCCCGAACCCCCACGTTGTTCAAAGGTCAGCTGTAATTTGTTAATAGAACAATCTTTTTTGGGAAATGTAAACCAAACCAAAAATTTGCATCCTTGTTTGAAATATATTTGACACCTTGAAACCTACTTATTTATCAAGTCAAATACTAGTAATAATGGCTTACTTGACTTGTACATGATAGCCAAGGCAAAATGATAAAGCCATTTCAATTCAGGCCCTTGTTATAATAATTATGTTTAAATTCTAAGATATATCAATATCTCTGAAAGGAATTAGATCAAAAGGTTCAATTGCTGTCTCCATTTAGAGGTTGAAAATGTCTATGCTACTGTTTTTATTAGAGAATAAAGAGAAAATAGAGAAAGTGATATTGCCTACTTTTAAGTTTTTAAGCATGTTCTCAAGATGAATGTGAATTCACGGAATCCCATTTTCTTTTTGCTCTCAATTTATTTTTAGTGGTGGGCATGTTAAGCTTGATGAAGATGTAGACCTTGGCTATGTGGAAGATGGGACACCTTGTGGTCCCCAAATGATGTGCTTAGAACACAGGTGTCTTCCTGTGGCTTCCTTCAACTTTAGTACTTGTTTAAGCACTAAAGAAGGCACTGTTTGTTCAGGAAATGGAGTAAGTATTCAGTACCTCACCATGGGGAACTATTCAGTCCTTTTATATCACAGAAACAGACAAGACCCTAAACTGCTTATTTCTGTAATAATCGAAAACATGCTTGTCCATGTTTCTCTAGCTGGTATGTAAACTGTCATGGGGTCATAGTCATTTGAATATTTCTGCCGTGTAATCTGTGAAAGCCTGGGAATAAGAAAAAATTTAATGTTCCTAACCAAATTCTTCCATCTTCCTCTCCTATTAGGTTAAATTGATCTTTAATATAATGCTAGTTTTCTACAAGTGACTTAGGAGACAAATTTTAACAAACTATAATGGGATAAAAAAGGGAGTGCAAAGCAGGGGCAATGGCCACAATATTTAACAACTGGTATGATCCAGGCACTGACCGGTTAGAACAGACCATAAATAACTACCTTGGCCACAACAGTAGGTACAAGCTGAGGATAACTTCTAGAAATAGAAGCAGAATAATGAAGGAAATGTTTCTCAGAAATAAATGGAAAGAATGGTGGTATTTAAAAGACCAAATTCTATACTTTAAGTCATATATCTGATAATGTAGGTCCTATATAAGTAAGTTTATAGGTTAAATAAACATGCTCTATTAGTGATTCCAGTTTTGACATTTTCAGTTAGGAATTCGTACACTAACAAAAACTTCTTGGTTCTTTTTCTTTTGGCATATGCTTTGATTTTCTTTTTATTCTCCTTCTGGATTCTTTGCTTAAACTGGTTATACTATCCAGTTGAGGTAAAGGACCCCTGTCCTGGAATTGTAAGCCTTCAATCGTGGTCATTACATGTATATCCCTAAGGGATATGCCAAGAATTTCCTTAGAGAGGTATTAGTAATTGTTACTTTTTGCCAAAGGATAGGGATTCTGATGGCACAGGAGGATAGAGAAGGCATATAGTAAGTAGTTCTGCTCCTATAAAGGGATCTGCTAAGTCTTCTTTCCTTTTTCCTTAATAATTAAGAGTATGCTAGGGAGAGATGCTTTTTGGGGGGATGGGAGAAAATAATAATGGAATTCTTTCTTGATCATTATGCTAATGAATAACTGTATCTTATTCATCTAGAAGTCCTGAGTGTGAAACACAGTTGTGTTAATTAACTATTTGTTTAAGGAATGAGTAAATGAGTGATAGTTACAAGTAAATCAGGTGGCAAATAGCATCCAATAATTTTTAATAATTATGTATAATTATTATAAAGGTTATATTCTATGTATTTTTAATATAACTCTGTATATGTGACAGAAATTAAAATGAGAAATACAGTAGATATTCTCTATATAGTGTACATCATGTAGGTTAAGAGTATGGGCTTGGAATCAGTCTGAGTTTGAATCCCAGCTCTACTCCTTACTAACTGGGTGAGATTGGGCAAACTACTTAGCCTCTCTGTGACTCACTTTCTTCCTCTGTAAAATGTGAATAATAATATTGCCTAGTTTACAGGATTGTTGTGAAGAATAAATGAATTAACACCTGTTAACTTATACGTAATACTTAAAACAATCCTTGTGACATAGTGAGTGTTCAATAATGTTAGCTATGACTGGGTTTATTATGATCATCGTACATCGGTATCACTGTTCTTGTCACTATGTCACTGGTGCTGTTGTATGATATGGAAACATACTTGGAGAAACCAGTTGAGCTGGTTATGGTCTGTTGAAAAGATAGTGGTGAGGGGCTTCCCTGGTGGCGCAGTGGTTGAGAATCTGCCTGCCAATGCAGGGGACACGGGTTCGAGCCCTGGTCTGGGAAGATCCCACATGCTGCGGGAGCAACTGGGCCCGTGAGCCACAACTACTGAGCCTGCGCGTCTGGAGCCTGTGCTCCGCAACAAAAGAGGCCGCGATATTGAGAGGCCCGCGCACCGCAATGAAGAGTGGCCCCCACTTGCCACAACTAGAGAAAGCCCTCGCACAGAAACGAAGACCCAACACAGCCATAAATAAATAAATTAAAAAAAAAAAAAAGAGAAAAGATAGTGGTGAAGTGGGGTCTCAAACCCAGGCCTTTTTTTTTCTTCCTGAATGTTTGTTAAGCTGCAGAAATTTGCTAATCTGAATTAGTTTGAAATCTGCACTTTGTTAATCATATTTTATAGTTACATTTAGATCTGCATGTATGTTGTCTTCTGGCAAATTCAAGCAGACAAAAGACAAACCTATCCAGTCAAAATCTGTCTCCTGAAGCACTTCTCTGATCTTAACTCTAACTGAATTCTCTCCTACTTCCCACTCCTTTCAAAGTTGCTTTGAATCATAGGATCTTAGGTATAGATTCTGTTTCCTGGATATATAAATGAAGACATTATTTTTTTTTTAAACACTATTTTATTTATTTATTTTATTCATTTATGGCTGTGTTGGGTCTTTGTTTCTGTGCGAGGGCTTTCTCTAGTTGTGGCAAGCGGGGGCCACTCTTCATCGCGGTGCGCGGGGCCTCTCATTATCGCGGCCTCTCTTGTTGCGGAGCACAGGCTCCAGACGCGCAGGCTCAGTAATTGTGGCTCATGGGCCTAGTTGCTCCGTGGCATGTGGGATCTTCCCAGACCAGGGCTCGAACCCGTGTCCCCTGCATTGGCAGGCAGATTCTCAACCACTGCGCCACCAGGGAAGCCCCCATGAAGACATTATTGTCTGATAATTTTTAAAAATTTGGTGCCATTTTATGTGAATTTTTTTCCTAGGCTCTGTTTGAGGGAATTCTCAGTTTCCATGACCCTGAGGTAGCTAATCTCTGAAGCTTGGGTTGAGGTGCCCAGGTTACGGTTTTGTGAAGCTTTCTTCTCAGACCACTGCAAAGCCTCAGGCCTCCCCTCTTCTTTGTCAGATTTCTCTTTATCGCATCTGCTTCCTAAAAGATGAATAAAACTTTGGTATAAAGATCCTTTCTTTAGAAGAAAGAGAACTTTAGGGACTTCCCTGGTGGTGCAGTGGTTAAGAATACGCCTGCTGGTGCAGGGGACACAGGTTCAAGCCCTGGTCCGGGAAAATCCCACATGCCATGGAGCAACTAAGCCCATGCACCACAACTGCTGAGCCCACACGCTGCAACTACTGAAGCCCATGCGCCTAGAGCCTGTGCTCCACAACAAGAGAAGCCACCGCAATGAGAAGCCCGCACACCACAACAAGGAGCAGCCCCTGCTCGCCGCAACTAGAGAAAGCCTGTGCGCAGCAACGAAGACCCAACGCAGCCAAAAATAAATAAATAAATGAATTTATTAAAAAAAAGAAGAAGAAGAAGAAGAAAGAAAGCTTTGTATTGGATAACTGACAAATGATTATAATTCTGCTTAGTTTTTTAAATCTCCCTCATAAAATTTGAGTTAATGAAATTCAAACCAATCATTTCATTGATTTTTGTTTTAGACGTATAAATTCATTCCTCTGTTAAAATTCACTGTTCCCTCTGGGTCAGCTGTTGATCTCTAGAAAATATTTTTTTAAGTACTTGAGTAAGATATAAAGTAGTAGTAGGAAGAAAGTACCAATAAATTTTCAGTCCCATCAAATTCTAGGCATATAATAATTAGAAATTAATGTTTATTTTTCATGCCTCTGCACCAGAGACTTGGCATTGACTCTAGATTGATTTTGGATTTCAGGTTTGCAGTAATGAGCTGAAGTGTGTGTGTAACAGACACTGGGTAGGTGAGGACTGCAGCACTTACTTCCCTTACAATGATGATGCAAAGGCTGGCATTACTCTGTCTGGCAATGGTAGGTACTTAATTTGGTCCCGTTATGTTGTCTTTATGCACAAGGAAGGAGAAAACTGCCCTTCTGAAAGTTTCATTTCGATTATTTTTATATAACTCAAATATAAGTTAAATCCACACAATAATGAATTACAGTATATACTTGGGGCCCACATTATGAAACTGATTGTTTCCATTAACTTGTAATGTTATGAAATATGGAATATAACTTAGTCTACTGATTTAGCTGGATCTTATCCTATATCAGACGGAGATTTTCCAAGTATTGTACTCATTTGGCACTGACAGCAAACCCTACCATTTCTTTTAAATGAAGAAAGTAGTCAAAATTCTTAAGTGTCTGATTTTATATTTTATATATTTTATATGTTTATATATTGGGACTGAATAAATGAGGAAAAATTGGAATTGATTTTAAAATATTTTGTTGACTTTAATATTCTTTCTTAAAGAACCTCATCTATATTCAACCCCAGTTCTGTAGCCTGAACTGTAGGTAATTCTAGAAGTAGTAACCTTGGCCAAGGTGCCTGGAAGGGGTTCGACATGGATAACAAAACAACGGGTGCAGTTCTAAAAGCTAGAGTGGCCCAAATGGAGAAGTAGAAATTAAATGCAGATAGATACCTTGGAGATGAATGTCCCCTTTTAAACTATTTTTATCATTTCGTTATTGAGTATTTTTCTGCATAAAATAATGCTGAAATCCTGACGTCCATTCACCTCCAAAGAATGAGAAAATGATTATTTTCATTCTAATCATCCATACAGGTTAAACATCTTAGCCAATGTGACTTTAATAATGAAACTCACAGAATGATTAGGGTTTTGGCATCCTCAGTCTTAGCAATAGTAGTGTGGTTCCAGCAGTTAATACAGAGATGAAGCTATTCACGTCCGTGGATTTAAGTAACTCGTCAAAAGTCATACCATTGCTTAGAAGTAATCACGACTAGCATTCAGGTTTATTGATCCCTGTTAAATCCCTGGAAGGAAAGGAAGGGTAGACAGACAGGCTAGGTCTTAGAGTAGGAAAATCCCAATGTCCCGGGGTGCATCTGTACCCACCCATCCCACAGAAGACCTGGGCAGAGTGGAGTTGGTCAGTCTCCTAGATGCCCGAGCAATGCTATCCCCCGTGACTACTGAGGGCTCCCAGGTAGAGAGGCTGCCATTTCTGTCATGGGGAATTGGAATCTGCTCCAGTCACCCATGATTACTGACCTTTGATGTCCAGAAGGACTCCTCAGGAGTGCAGCAGACAAGGAGATAGCTGAGCTGCTCTGGGTGAGAGCCCTGCAATTTAACACGGGGTATAAGTCATTATCAGCAAAACTGGTCTCCCGGTATCAGAGCCAGGCCTTTTCTGCTCTTGGGCTCTCACTTGCACTTGTTGTCCAGGCCTTTGACTCACTGGGCCGCTCTCACTGCTGTCATCCCTTAAGGATTGCAACGCAGCCTGCCTGACAGTGGATGCTGCCAGACACAACAGTGCCATTGCCCAGTCCTGAGCTCCAGCCCTGCCCTGGCCTCCTGTCAGTCTGGTGTAGCCTCGCTCTCACACCTCACCGGCACCAACCTCCAGCTCACCAGACTCTATCTTACCTTTGGTTTTTCCTTCTCTAGGATGCCACAGCCATTACTGTCAAGACTGGGAACTAGTCTTCTATCATCTACACCACCTGAGCACTGATTCTGTTCATCTGTTGGCATGTTTTCCCCCTTTACAAGCTTATATTTACGTAGACAAAATATCACACAAAATAAGGACCTTACACTGGTTGTCAAAATGGAGTGATAGGAACAATAACATTTCTAGAATTTCTGAGAAAGAGGTCAGGGTCAAAAAGAACATGGATTTCTAAATATTCCTCCCCAGAGGATGCTATGCTATATGGTGATACAGTAGTATCACCCCTCCTTTCTTCCCTTTATCTTTACTCTTCTTTCTTTTAGTTCAATGACCTCATTATAGTTTCCAGAAAAATACATGGAAAATAAAACTGTGCAAAATGCACTTGGACAAGAATTAACAGGGAACATACAGAACTAACTATTTATTTTAAAAAAACAATTGATATGGATTGCTAAGTTATGGTCGATTTTTCTTCCCTTGAAAAATACCTACTTTTAATTTCAAGGTATATATGAATATCAGATCATTGTCATACACCTGAAAGTAATATAATGTTATGTGTCAATTATATCTGAATAAATAAATAAAATTTGAAAAAAAAAGTTCTCTAAAATTAAAACTGTATAAAGAAAAAAATACCCACTTTTTAAAACAAATAATGCTATTAGTGTGATGATTACAGATCTGGAGAATAAAGTTCCTGAAAGAATTTTATATCAAAATTTCAATTATATACACTGATCTTCATTGTTTCTTTTTTCCCCCCAGGTGTTGCTGGTACCAATATTATAATAGGCATAATTGCTGGCACCATTTTAGTGCTGGCCCTCATATTAGGAATAACTGCATGGGGCTATAAGTAAGTGAAATGGCTCAGTATGTTACTGTCAAACTATACTTTAAAATATTTATCCAAACGAATGAAACATCTAGAAAGTTTTGTATCATTGGATAAATATACCTTCAGTGAAAATAAGTCTGGCTCAATATTCAATCAATGATTATTCTTGGCATGATTAGAGGTAATAATAATTTATCATTTTTTAGATTTTGAGATAACTCCCTTCTATTCTAAAAATACTGAGTATTTCTTAAAACCATTGCATGAAGTAAAATCAGTCTAAACCGTGTCTCATACAAAGGCAGTGTTGGTTTGCTCTTTAGTGATGCAAGTTCTCTTGACTTAAACCCATTCCCCCAAATCTAGGCAAGATAGTGAATTAGAGAGCATAGCGTTTTAATAACAAAGGTCCTATCAACAAGAGCAACAGCAGGATCTGCTCCTGAGTGCTTTCACTGTGGCCATGCATCCTGCAAAGAGCAAAACCTCTCCTCTCCACAACCAGTATGAAGGAGGCATTGTTATTTGTTACATATGTGGGTGTTTTTGTGTGAAGAAAAAACGCTTCAGAGATGTAATTTGTTAAAATTGAAATTCAACTATAAGTTACAACTTTTAGAAACCTAATTCTTTTTTTTTTTTTTTTTTTTTTAGTAATTTGCTTTATTTTAATGAATTGTTTCTGATTATCCCTGCTTGTGTTTTTTTGTTTTTTTGTTTTTAATCAGTCATCAATTTTATACACATCAGTGTATACATGTCAATCCCAATCACCCAATTCAGCAAACCACCACCCCCACCCCACCGTGGTTTTCCCCCCTTGGTGTCCATATGTTTGTTCTCTACATCTGTGTCTCAACTTCTGCCCTGCAGACCGGTTCATCTGTACCATTAGAAACCTAACTCTTAAGCTTCAAAGTTCAACTTACAATTTTTTGGTTCTATTTATAAACTTGAAAAAGTTACACGTTTTATAACTTTTGAATATTGGATTCCCCTTAGCTAGGCATTTAGCTAAGTAAATGACTTCACACATTCCAAACTTATTTGTATACTTAATATGTTCATTTCCCTTTTTAAGTACTTCAGTCTTATGATGTGAAAAATTTCCTTAGTATTCCACTAACTTATTTATGTTTAATAAAGTAAAACTTAAATGTGACGAACCTTAAGTTTTTTAAATATTTCAAGTTAAAATCATAGTCCTACTGATCTCTGAAATGTTGTATCAGGTCCCCAGGCTTAGGGTGTTTCTCCATTTGGAAAGAAGTCCAGCAAATTTTGCCAGACTTTCTGCGTATTAGCCCATTTTATAGTTTGTTTTTTTTTTAATTCATAGATCAAATTTGGCTTACTAAAAGACTTGGGAATTAGACTTTTTTAGACTTTAAAATTACCCCAAACCTTTCAATAGACTAGGCATTATATAATCATTTGTTGCTGTTGTTGTTATTATTATTATTCCCTGACATGGTTTTAAGCCAACTGAATTAAAAGAAACCTCCTTAAAAGTGTTTATGGCTCTTGCTTGTTGTGAGATCAAAACCCAGAAAGTTTCTTTGGCTGAAAGGAGAGGGCAATTAGTTGACTGCCAGGATAAACTTTGTATGTTATAAGTATTAAAATGCAGAAAGACATTTGTGCAAGGTTGTATTAACGAATAGCACAGACAGCAGGGTAAAGTTTAGCGTAATGTAGTTAACGTGGCATAGCATAGCGAAGGAGAGCACAGCATAGTGGTAATGCTTTGCCCTAATTAAATGGGTACCTAGCTCTGTACCAGCTCATAGATACTTAGTACCTATGTGCCTTTTTAATGTGCAGTTCGTTAGGCACATTGCATACTTACATTTGCACAGGCTGATTTCAGCATAGCATTTGGAGTATAAAATTACATGTCTGAAAGAAAGGCTTTTCTGTATATATATTGTTTGAGCTCTTCTCACACCTCAGGTGAATTAGACCCATCTTGGAGTCACACTATTTCCTTGACTTCCCTGATGCAAGACTTATGTAGTAATTGCCATCACAACCTTGCTGTTTTGAAGTAGTTCAGCGGTTTCATTTGGTCATGTGAGAGGGAAAGCAAAATTGTTAGTTCTGTGGTGTGTGATTTTCTGCCACCTACTGATGGAAATTGATATTTCATGTTTACAATTTTGGAAAAAATTACCCTTTCAGAAATATGAAACCTAAACATCTACTCCTGCTGCTAATGAAATTACCTGTGTCTGTTTGTTTTAATGATTAGAATGAAAAGTACTTCTTTCTGTATATCATTTCTTAGTTTTATGAAATTTAAGTGGTTTCACTTTTTTCATTTCTGAATGTATGTACTTTGCAGATTATTAAGGAAAAAGACAAATCTTGTTCATACCACAGTATTCTCTTCGTAAATAATTTGAACCTGACTGATGAAAGTTTTAATGTTACTAAATTTATTCAGAATATGTGTAAAAACAGAATAAGGATGTAGAAATTTTAATACAGGAATTAAGTTCATGAATATGCTGTTTCACATATTCTATTTCAAATTCCAAAATGAATTTAGGACCTGAGAACTCATTTTTTCATTAATCCTTCCAATTAAACTTTCTACCCCTTCTCCAAGCCTTGGGGGAATGGCAGGAATAGGAAATGAGGAATACTCATTTGGAACTGGTGGACCGCTCAGGTAATCAGATTGAGAGAATAAAAAGTAAAACATGTTGAATAGAAACATTTTGGCTTATTTTTCTCTTCTATCTTATGGTTTCAGGAATGAAAAATGTTAAGTATCAAATTGGCACTTTTACTCTCATGAACTCATTATTAAATGAGATAGACAGTGCATGGAATAGATTGGCAGGTGAAAGTGCTACAAACGAAATCCATATGGAAACATTAGCCTTGATCTTGGAGGAAGGAGACTACTGCTCAGTTGCTTGACCTTCCCACACATCTTCGAAATATTAACACCTAATTAGGTCATGATAGAAAGTTTTAAATGGACTTTTTTGATTTAAAAGTTAAAAATCATTGGCACCTCACTACCACACTGTCTAGAACACATTTTTGTTTCAGAATGGTTTATTCCAAAACTAATGCAATTTTATTTTAGGAGATGGCCAAATAAAAAACAGAGACTTTGAACAAAGTGTTTCCAATGTAGCTTTCAGTGAAGCTGCAGTGAATAAGTAGTGATGACTTGGGAGGTCCATAACAGCTGTGAATTCTATTATTATTCTTGTGTATGATAAATTAGTTACCTGTTTAGCTGTTATGATAACCAATTTATCATACACAAAATGTTCTTGTGTCCAGTTATGTTTTCCTATTTGAAATTCTTAGGAAGAGCTTAGTTTGGGGTATGTATTCCAAAAAGAATGATTATAATTTTTATTTGTATGAAAACATAGTTAATATATATAAGTAACTAGACTGATTTCCTTATTTAAATCAATGTACATGTCTGAAAACCTGTATTTGAAATAGGGTTGACTTTAGGACATTACTAAATGTTTAATATACAATTGACATTGAGGAAACAATTAATTTTTAATAACTGAAGCTTTATGCTTTTAAACAATGGTTACTTGAAGATATTGTCACTAACCCTTTGGTGTCACTTCCTTGAAAGATGAAGTGAAATTTGTGTGTGTGTGTATATGTGTGTGTGAGAGAGGGAGACTGTGTTTCTATTCCCCATTTTAATTCTGCGATTAGAAATTCTAGTGGAGACCTTTCAACGAATGCTAAAGCTCTTATGTTTACTGGTCTCTCTTAATGTATTTTTGTAGGTAACTAATTCTCTCTCTCTCTCTCTCTCTCTTCTTGTCCATAAAAAGAAACTATCGAGAACAGAGGTATGTGATGAGAATAATCTGAACATAGAACTGAAAACTGAAAGGTTTAAATCCTGTTAGCATCTTTGGAATTCATACATACAGTTGTAAATCAAGTTCACTTTTGAACAAGCACAAGTTTTTATGCTGTAGTGGTCATAAACTAATCTTGATTTTTCATGACCTTGAAATGATAATTTTAGTAATGTTGCTGTGGAATGTATTAATTTAAAATAGATCTGTCATTATTTAGTTTTAATGGTTCTGTCATCCAACAATACTATTATTAAGAGTTCTTATTTGTGTTACTTTCATAGTAATATATATTTGGAGTTGATTTTTTTTTTCTACCTAAAACAAAATTCCTTTATGTTAAGGTGTCACCTTTGTTTACGTTGGTTGATTGGCTTTTGTTCATGTTTATAACACCCTTATTACCTAACACTTTCTGAGGGAACTTATTTTTTGTTACTGTTGTTATATTAGTAACTTTCATTCATAAATGATAAAATTTATACGGGTACAGTGCTGTGGTCAGGAGAATGTCTTGGCATTTGAAGAATCTGTTTTATCGCTGCATAAGAAAATATTTTTTTGTATGGATTAGATAATTGCACAGGTAGTGAAAGAAATAATTTGCATAGTTAGAATCTCTGATTGCCTAGTGCACTTTTTTTTTTTTTTAATAAAAAAGCCCCTAAAGTCAGGCACTCCATTCATCATAACCTTAAAATCTATGTTTAACCAGCAGTGTAAAAAGAGATACAAAGCATTCATGTAGTCCTGTAAGACTTGCCCATTTTTTCTAAATCTAAATTAGCCCATATTGGGGTACATCCTTCACTTTTCACATTTAAAAAATTATGAATACTATTAGCTATTGATATAAAAAATTAAAATATCCTGGAAATTGATAATCTAGACCATACCATATAGTACTAGTTTTGTACTCAGGATACCTATGCAGGTTCCTAACTTACTTACCTTTTCCAACTGTTCCATTAAATGCCTGAGGCACATTAGGAATAAGACATAATAAATGTGGTGACACTTTTTCAGGACCCAGCCACAGCTTTAATTTTTTTTCAGAAACTAGAATTTTAAACTTGTTCTATTTCTTTCTGTGTTGTAATTTAAAATCCCTGTAAGGTTTTATCCGTAAGAGGTACCTACAAGGTACCCATTGAGATCCTGATCAGTTAGCCATAGATATTAGAAAATATTGACCTTGCCCCAGAGTAACTGACTTCTACCATTAGTGGAGAAAGTAAAATTGAAAGAAAATTAATTAAATTAAAAAAACACACAAAAAACTAGACTTCTTTGTGACCTGTTTTAAACTCTTGTGTCCAAAAACACTGGAGAAGAGCTGGAGCTATTTATGCTTTCTGTTGGGTAGAAGTTGATCAGCCATATCAGAAATGTAAGTTTGGTGGCTTTCTTCAGTGAAAAATAAAATTAGAATACCAAGATCAAAAACTGACGATTTAGCTCCATTTCCATAGGAATTAAGGCTATAATGTAATTTCATATTGCTGACTATATAAAAAGGAAAGCACAGTGTCACAAATATGTAACATAAGCGAAGCTGTTATGGTGCTCTAAGATGTGTTCTCACCAGGGATATTCTCCAGAATAAAGTAATTGCCTACACTACAAAAAACGATAAATATGTAAACCTGTGCACCATTTTCCTATTCTAACTAAATATATGCATAGGTACAGTTAAGAAAAATTTTATTCTAGAAATCTCTTTTTTGTGCCTGATGTAATTTCATGCCTCCTGGTATTACTGAGTCACCATTTCATCAGTCTGGCTACTCTTTTGGAGTCTAGTGCATATTTTGAGAGTTGTCACGTTTCAGCAGATATAATTTTTTATATTTTGCTATGTTTCAGCACAACCTTTATTTGTTTATTTTTGCCCTTGTCCATAGCTAATGAATCTTAGGGTTGTATAATAATTCTTAAAATGGAGAAACAGCAAGGAAGGGACTTTAGATCAGGAAGTTGTGAGTGTATAAATATCTCCTGAAGGATTGTCCTTTTTTAGAATATATGTTAGTGGTTATAGAGAAGGTGGTAAGGCCAATGGACCAAAGCATGCATCAGGAAATTTTCAATCTTGTGAAAATATCTGAAGATATTCCAGTAAGTATGTGCCCAATTCCAAAGGGTGCTAGGGAGTAGAAATAAGAATTTTGAGTTTTGAGTTAAATTAAGTTTTCCTCTGAGGTTCCATGGTGGGAGGACCAGTTGAAAAGGAATCAGAAATCCACTTGCTAGTATGTGGTCTTGGGAAACCACTTAAACTTTCCTCAACTCTAAAAACGGACAAAAGTTCTTTGTAATCTGTGAAGCATTCTAGTAAGGAAAGTTATTAATGTGTGGTCTCTGAAGACTTTGCATTTCTCTCATCTTCAAATGAAAGAGGTAGGTAGGTATGGCTGTCCTCAAAGAGGAAAGCAGCATTCCTGACATGAGTAAGGCCTGCACTTGCTGGTATGAAAGCGTTGGTGAACATATGGGTTTGCTTTGACACTGAATGCATATTAAGTATGTAGCCACTTCTCAGATTCTTATTGATGATACAGTGGCTCAGAAATGCCAAATTGAACATAACTTTCAAATTACTGGAAACGTCAGGCAAGTAATTCTGTGAAGAAACCTGATAACCTGGTAAATTTTCCCACCAGAGAACGTGTCCTCAAGGTTTTCTTTATATTGAAGGAATGTGTGATAGGTTTAATTTCATGTCTGGCAAAAAGATGAGAAGGAAACCCATTTTTTTTTCTTTTTGTTTACCAACTGCCTAATAAAAAATAGAAGTCCCATTCTGGGAGACAGAACGCCATACATGAACGGTATCACTTTAAATTTGCCAGTGTCATCTTGTGAAGGGTAGGACCATGGGACTGAGGAGCCATGGAGAATTCTTAGATGTCATATAGTTGGAAGGACGGCTATTGATTATTTTCTTTAAAATCTCCAGGAACGAAGACCTCTATAATTTTTTTCAGTTGGTGCTGTTGTTTCTATTTTATCATAATTGCTTTAGGACTTAGCAGCTGTGTACTTTGTAACAAGAATTAGAAATTTGAATTTTGGTTTTCAGGCAGGTTTGCAAATAGCAATAGGATAAGAAAACATTCATTAAACTTGGATTTATAAAGCATCCATATTCCTCAATGTTCTCTTCCTTTGTCTGAAATGAACATACATCATTGAACATACATAATGTGAATTAGAATAAATAATTAGATCATGTCTTCCTGATCCATACCTTAAGCAGAAACCCCCTTCCCCATTTCTTTTCTCTCTCTCACCTGTTTTAGCCACTTTACTTTCTGCTTGTGAACCTCCTTCCTTTTTTTTTCAAGCCTTTCTTAGTTTTTTTTAAATATTATTATTATTCTTATTTCAGTGATACTCATGCATCTGTCAGTGTGACTTAGTACGCATTACACAATATTTCTTCAAACAGAAAAGTAACAATTCCAATAGCAGACAGCCCAGACACCTACAAAGCTTTAGAGAAATGGCTCCTTCAGCATTAAGGTTAAGACTTAATTTTTTTCATTGTAATCTCATTTTGAGTATGTGTAAGGATTATTAAGTTAAATATTATGGTTCAGTGGACTCTTTAAGGAAACATCAGACTTCCCTCATAACAGGAATCCTTCTTGAGGAAAAAGAATTTAGTTAAATAAGCTTTTATTTTCTTTTGGTCATTATTTATTAAAAAAATTCATACATATGTCTAAAATATTTGCATGTGATATTGGAAATATGAGGTAATTTTTCCATTATAAAACTTAGCATTGGTCAGGCCACCTAATTCCAAAATTCTATGAAACTAGAAAAATTTAGGAAGAAAACTATAAAGACTAGAAAAATAAATTCAATTTTAACAAATTTAAAGCTATTACTTAGTTGGTCATTTATGATCTTTTATAATAAATGATGAAATGGTATTTTATTGATCATGGGGACCTGATACTCTCTATCTTCACTAAAGGTTAGTCAAGAAGAAATAGGTTTGTAATAATATGTAATTGGATATTGAAAAAAGAATAAATTTCTGGACAGTGAAGGATGTTAAGTATTATTCTTAAAAGATCTTTAACAAAGTTCCTCATCTGTTATTAACATTTTAATGCATTTATTGTGTGAAGAAAGTTACATGCATTCCTTATGGAATTTTAAGGAGAATGCAGGGTAGTTTCTTTATTTTGGAGACTTCACAGTAGAGATAGATAGGAATCTAATCTGCCTGGGATGATAAAAGCAAGGCTATACCCCCAGAGTTCATTGAACTTAAACTTTCCTTTCAACCCTTTGACTGAAGCCCATAGTTTATGATATGTTTAGCATTTAGGATGTTTGTACACAGTGTAAAAGATGACCATGGACTGCAGAGAAATTACACTGAAGGACTGGTAAAATGTGCTTAGTTAAAACAAACAAACAAACAAATGAACAAAAAAAAAAAAACCACCATCCATTGTGAGAGGCAGTTCGTTTAATCCTGCAGTCTCAGCTAAGTGAGCCCTTGGTAAGTGCCCGAATGTCAGAACCATGTAAAGAGAGAGTAGTCTGGGGGATAGATTAATGGGCAAGATCAAGTGTAGTCAGAACTTGTCTTTATTTAATTTGAATTTAGTGAGGCACATCTCATCAGTTTATAAAGATTATCATTAAAGGTAATAGTGACAGAAATGACTTGTTAGCCATAAGGATTATTATTGGAAATGTAATGTTGATAGGATGTTCTTTGGCATTCTTTTATAAATATTAATATGATACAAAAGGGAATTTTCGTACCTGAGGCAACTTACAGAATTTTGATTTTATTGAGAGCATTTTTCAAAGGATTGATAGAGTATTTTACTGACAGGAGGCAAGACAGAAAATATGATTCCAGAGATTTAAAGATCTCTTGCATAAGCAGATATATCATTTGTCCTGTGTTATTAACACCATAAATATGGGGAAATTGCATTGTTTTTCCCATAAAATTAATGTTTCATAATACACTGGGAAAAAGAAAGACTACAGTTATGAGCTGAAGTCACTTAAAGGGTTAAAAATATTTTGAAGGAATATGTATCAAAGAATTATAGGTAAAATCAATCTTACATACAAGTCTAACGAGAAATTTGATTTCTTTAAAGGGGAGGAGTAGATTTAATCACACAAATTAATATAGGTGCTTTATATCAGTTGAACAATTTTATTTGTAGAGATGTGTGAATATATAGGATTGAAAGAGTAGAAGAGAGCATATTCAGTCATTCGAAAGAATGAATGACCAAGCATTTTAAACATTTAAAACAATGTGGTAGTTGGCATAAGCAAGGAAACAGCCTGAACATTTTAGGGATTGAATTTAGCATCAGCAAGTAACCATGACTAGTGTGGTAACTAAGGGAAAAATAAATAGGAAGAGGCATTAGCAAATGTGGGCCTTTGTTGAAGACCTAGTTAAGTACAGCTCTGTTTAAAATTCTCAGTCCAACAGTAGTTTGTACCACCTCCAACTTTAGTGCTGAATGGAACCAAATCAAGTTTGAGGTGCAGTTGTTTGTCTGGGGGCCATGCACTGGCAAAGGATCAGATTAGCTACCAAGGTAGGAGGGTTGACCGGGCAGTCCTATCTAAAGTTTTCTACCCTGTTCCCTTAGGAGAAGTAATAAAAATCTGTTCCAATCTTAGTTAATTCAAACTCAGAGTGAGTGGGGTCAGTAATAGTGCAGACTATGTGGATTTTCCCTTGTTGGAGATGAAGAATGGAGGTCATCCACCAGCCACCTATAAATATCTTCCTCTAGTCTCAACAAGCATTCCATTATTTTTTCAACCCTTTCTTCCTTTTGCTAAATTATCTTCCTTTACACATTCTAGTGTGCAGTTATAGAATTAAATTTTTGATTGCCCTTTGAATCTCTTTCAATTATATTTCTGTTAAATGAACAGTGAGGTTCCAAATTGAACAGAGAACTCGAGTAAGAATTTATTTGGATTAAATTATAGAACATAGTTTAGAAATCAATCAGTTCTTTTAAGACCAAATCAAGGTTACATTACATAATATTTAGAAATTATGAATAGTTTACTCACCACAGTGAAAAAAACGATGCTTTATCTGGGCAAGGACTGTCTGTCACAACATGTCTCCTTCAGCACCAGGTTTTTTTGTGTGTCTTTTTTTTTTTGTTTTTGTTTTTTAAATACAAAACAGCAGTTCACATCTCTAAGTGTAATGAAGTTACAGTGAAAAACCTCATCTTTTCCTATATTTCCCCTGAAGCAAGGGTTTGTTCATCCAGACTGTAAAGACTTCAGTGATTGCATTTCTGACCTCTACAGTTAGAATGACTTTAACTTGTCACATTTATTAATAATCTTACATGTTGTTATAGACTTGATTCATGGAGCTCATTATCCCTACCTCTTTTTTCCTAAAATACTATTTGTATATGTCTGTGCTCATGTGTGTGTCTTGTTTTCTGACTCTGAAATGTTTATTATGCCTTAGACAGTTACCCCAGGGAGATTATGTAAAAGAGCCTGGAGATGGCGACTCTTTTTATAGCGACATTCCTCCTGGAGTGAGCACAAACTCAGCATCTAGTTCTAAGAAGAGGTCTGCTTTTCTGTCGCATTTTCAGATTTCTACCTGTTCCATCACACATTATTCCATTAGTCAGAACATTTCATTATTTTGCAGCAGGTTTGATTACTTCTTCCTTCTTTCTTGAATGTTAAAAAAAAATAGTATCCTTTGTTCTTTGATTACTCTACTTCAAAATGCCATATGCTCAGAACCACTGGTTTAACAAATCAGGCCAGAAATACAAACAAAACAAAACTAAGCAAATAACAACCCTAAATCTATATAGAAACCCCAGGGTTTTTCAATCTTGCTCTTATACTGCCTAAGAAACTACACATAGTATTTTATCGTATTTTAAATGGTGAGCTTTATGTCATGCTTGGTAGTCAAAGAAAAAGGTTACTGTCACGCTTCAATAAAAGCAGTTGTTAAAATAAATTGGTAATATAATGCTGCATTGAATATTTTCTTAATTTTATATTGATCAAAGCTAAGCTTGGTGTGAAAAAAAAGATTGCTTCTCTGTGAATCATATATTTGAATATTATGATTTTGCCTTTCATTCCTGGAATGACTAATTCTAGACTTTATAACTTAGAGCTTGGTTGCCAAATTAATTTAAGCATATTTAATGTTCGCCTGAGTTTTATAACAGTCCAAATGGGGTTAATATATTATTTATATGTCTTAAACTTGGATGCTGTATTCTTGCTCCAGGATCTTAAGGTGTATAAGATCATTTAAAATTCTGCATGCTTTATAACTGCTTAATAAAATAAGCTGACAGAAGAAATAAATAGTTGGAATGTTTTAGGAAATGAGACCTACATTCACATTGAAAAAAGCTAAAATATTCCTGTGGAAGAGTTTCTTTAAACTTGTTGGTAGGGGTGTAATGTATAGAAAAAAAGATTTGATAGCCCCCTGCATAACTTTGGGCACAGTAGTTACTTTGTAGACTGAAAGGGAAATTGCTAGTTTATTGAGAAGAAACATGATCTCTTCTGGAGTTCTAAATAGAGTAAATACTCTGCAAAAATTCTGCAGTGGATCTCACTCTTTATAAATATCAGGAAAAAGAATAGAAGGAATTAGTGAGATCTGGGAACTCTCTGTGGAACTGTCCTCAGCATGAAGGATGTTTTTACTCAAATAACATAGCTTAAAGCAAAAGTAAAATGATTAGTTTCTGCATAAGGAGTACAGTTCTATAGTAGGATGTTCAAAAATTTTATTCTTTTAATTTATTGGGGAGTTTTTGGCTAAGAGAATAAGGTTTACTTAAATTCTCTCAGTATATAATTATTTTCTTGGTCAAATATTTAATTTTAAATTAAATAATATGGTAAAGAAGCGTAGAAATCAATGAATTCCAGCAGAATTTCTGTTGTTCTTTTGTACAAAATAGGAGTCATTCTATATTTAGCAAATGGTGTTGAAAAATCTAGGGAATTATGTAATAATTGTGCTGAGTTCCATCTATTTTCATTCATCAGTAGAAAGTTCCTTTTAAAATAGACATTGTTAGCAATTAACTGGTATGATATGTGGAAAAGATTTAAAGTACAGCGCTATTTTCTAAAGTACTTCAAGAAGAGCTTAAAATATCGATTTGAATCATTACCAGATTTTAGCAAAATCTCAATGGGTTTTGACTTTTAAACAGTTACATATTGTACCAAATTATGTGACTCCTCCTAAGTATATGTAGTTTGTCAAAATGCTTTTCTTATGTGGTACAAGGTAGGTGTGTAAATTTTCCTTCTTGTAGACAATTCATTTAAAGATGGCAGGACACAAAGAGTAGAAGGTCTTAACGGTACATGGACTTTGTGAGAGACACCTCCATGATAAACATCTGACTCATTTCAGTTATTGGACAGTTAACCAACAGTGTCACGTTTGGGGGGAACATATTTGTGGAGAAAAATGCCAATTCTCCGAAAATAATTTTGTTGTTTAAGAAAACCTAAATATTACTTTGATAAAGGTTAACCAGGTTCAATTGAGCAAATCTTAATGAAATCTCTTGGAAGTCCATGTTCTCATAATATTTGAATGGAAGCCATTGCTTTACAATTAAGAAACATCTATGGTGGGACCCCATTATAACTCTGTTGCGTGGGTTATGTAACCGAAATATGTAGTGAATTTGCTATATATGGTTCTTGGGAATGTAATTGGCTTGCATTGCATCCTGATACTTTTCAATTACAAACTCTTGTAATGGGGTTCCATTGTATTTGGCTTTTCTTAAATTGAATGTTGTGTAATTCTGCCTTCTTCATGAAGACTTTCATGTTCTCTTCATTCTTTCATTTCAGATTTTTTCTTTCTTGATTTATTTTAATGCACAATAATGCTTAGAAATGTTGCTTACTGACTTCAAAACATCCATTTGATTATATTTTTGAACAATATATATACATTTTCAATTTCAGGTCAAATGGACTCTCTCATTCTTGGAGTGAAAGGATTCCAGACACAAAACATATTTCAGACATCTGTGAAAATGGGCGACCTCGCAGTAACTCTTGGCAAGGTATAGGGCAGCATTCTGAACCCATGTGTCCACATAACCTAAAGCCTATATTTTGTGGTTCCTGGTTGTAAAGACTTGTTCTTTTTTGTTAGGTCTTAAGCTCTTCTCCCAACAGAGAGGAGGGCATTTATTATGAGAGAATCCAGTTCTCTTTTCTTGGATGGGAAATGATGGGATTTGGTAGCACCAGCTCACCGGACACATTGAGAAGGCTGCACAATGCTCTAAAGCCCTATGTTCTGGGCTGGTGCTGGTTGTGAACTGCACCCACTTGAAATGCCGTAATTAAACACACAGCGATTGTTTTATTTATATTCAAATCTAGCCATAAACCATCTTTTTCAGGTAACCTGGGAGGCAACAGAAAGAAAATCAGAGGCAAAAGATTTAGACCTCGGTCTAATTCAACTGAGTAAGTCTGAACCTCTAATGGAAAAAGACACTCCAAGGTCCTGTGCAATTAGTGTGAAAAGTTAATTAACCAGATCATCAAAGAACTGTAAACCATGCCTCTTGGTCTTGGTTTTGTCTTTTTAATTCTTTTTTTTTTTTGCCGTTTTAAAATTAACCATGGCTTTTCTCTTTTACATAGGCATCTGCGCAACTGTGCCCAAACCAATACTCCTTGATAGTGGGGGTCTAACCCTCGCTGCAGGCTTTGTCCTCCAGTAACCTGCCATTGTGGTGTTTCAGTTCCGTTTGAAGGGAATTTTGATAACATTCCTTTCTTCTCATCATCCGGGGGGCCCAGCCATTTAGAGGGGTCACCCTTCCTCTTCCCAGTATTCACACAACCTAGAAGCATCAGGGGAAAATTCCCACTGTACTGGAGCATGAGAACTGCTCACAGTGTGAACCCACCGCTCCAAGGGCTTCATGGCTGCCATCTAAGCATTCTCTCAGACTACTGGAATATGGTTCCCTTTTAAATTTTCCTTCTGAGGACATTTAAAAAGGACATTTACCTAAACTTGCTCTTTAACGGAATCATTGTCACTAAATGCAACACTATCCATTTTAAATGATAGCCACACTTTTTTTTTTTTTTTTTTAAAGTGGGGATAGGGTCAGCCGTTACATTTAAAGTCATTTATAATGAAGTAAACACCATACACTTTTTTTGTTTGTTTCTCCACTTAAGGAAGTTCAAGCAAATCCAAGCTTCCTGAAACCTTTATCTCCCATCATGGAATAAAACACATCCTTAGTTTCCTTCTGGACCTTGCCACCTGGTTTTAATTAACTGTACTCTTTGCACCCACCTAAAAAATTTTTTTTTTTTTTTTTTTTACTTATTTCTCACTGCAGTGCTAGTGATGATTCCCTGCATCTCTATTGCTTCTTCATGCCTTAATACTTAAAAAAATCTGAATAGCAGATATATGTTAACCGCTTGTCAGAAACTCATGTTAGCTTTTCCATCATATACCCTGCCTTTTTCAGTCCAGGACAATAACATTGCCCTGAAATTTGGAGCTTCCTGCTGATGGTATTGTCTTGTAAGTGGCTTGTCAAAGTTTACTAGAGGATACTTTACCTTAGAAACAATAGATAGGTTCCAGTGATACCACTGCATGGTCCAGACTGGCATCATAGAACTCCATCACAAATAACTAATCTGTTAGAGTTTATCTTATACATCCCCAAAGCGCTTGAATGCTTTAGGGCTCATTGTGGATAAACTCTTCTTGGAATGTTGTTTGATTTGTTTTGCATGAGGTCACCTGGTAAGAGCTTCTTAGCTTATCTCAGTTGCTCACAAGAGTACAGGTAAAACTGCAGAATGTTCTTCAGAACTTCCTTTTTGTACTGTTTAGTGTTCTAACAGTATTTCCTACTGTTGCTTTGAAAACTCTTAAGTGAACAACAACCAAATATCCAATATTGTATTAAAGCTATGAGTTTAGGACCCAAGGAACACTTGGTGTTTAGCAACATTTTCTAGCATAATCACTTATTTTTTTTAAAAATTACGTATCACGTAACAAATATTATGATACTATAGATACCCCTTGAGAAATCTTGCCTGTGAGATAATTATTACATTTAATAAGACATTATAATGAAGTCATCTTTATGAAGAAGAAGTGTTCAGGACTCTCTCAGATTTTTCAGACTTTCAGATTTGGTTACATGACTCATGTAACCTAAATGGAGCCAAGTCCGTGAAGCTGACTACTGTTCTCACATTCTCACATACCTTATTGTTCGGACACTATGTTTTATTTTGTTTTTCTTAAAAGAAATCCTAATACACAGCATATCAAGATTATGTCGACGGGTTTTTAAAATACTTTCCGTATTTGTTAAATAATCCCATTTGCTTCTGATATAGCAGTATCACTTGTGTAATTATAAGAGGAGCAGAATGACCACGGACAAACATCTCTTTTAAAATTTTTTTTTAGATAATGAGGTATTATCGGGTCCATTATTTCAACATTCCCTTTAGTATCTCATCATCCCAAAGGATGATGAAACATCGGGACATGAACGAAACCATGCCTCACAAATGCATACTCCACTATAAAATGTCCTTGTTTATTGTACTGTTTTCCCACTCTAAGTTTTGCATCTTCCTCACTGTTGTACATGATGTAAAGAAAGTTTTTGGCTTAGACTTTGTATTATATATTGTGTTTTTACAGGAGGGAGCCCCAAGCACCTGAGCCTGGGCACTCCCTCGCCCAGACAGTCCCATCCCAAGGCATAAACCCAGGGGGCTCTGACAGCCCCCAGACAGGGAGTCTGGATCACAGGTCAGTCTCCACCTGCCCCTTCATTTTGGGCTGCCACTTAATCTGCCTCCAAGTCCCTTCCTTGGCTGAGAACAGGGTCATTTGATCTGTGACTGACCCCCAGCGTCTGCTCGGAGGTGGTCCTGGTCCAGCCAGCACCAGCTAATTTTCCTCTGCCTTTCCATCCTGGAGAACACAGAGAGCTCTCCTCTCCTGTCGAACGCATTTTTTTTTTTTTTTTTTTTGCATGTTGCGCTACAAGCCAAGTCAAGCCACGTAGGCAGATGTATCACAGTTTGATGAAATCCCATCACTCCAGTAGTCAGCACTACCTAGAGATGTTAGGAGGCCCACTGTGAAGACACTTTCATGGGCACATCCCCAGAGGGAACTACAATTGAGAGCTCTCTTCAGTGACCTCTAGTGAAGTGATCACAGCTTTCTTGAGATGTTCCTGGACACAGAGAGAAAGGTCCACCATGTGCAAGTCAGGCCATGTGGCTGTAGGTTTCCTGGAACATCCATGGCTGTCCCTTGGAGCTTCTGAGATTGACAGTGAAAGGAACACATGTCTTCTCCTGGAAGTGGCCGACTGCCTGTGGGTGACTCAGTTTGCTGTGTGGCTGTGTTTTACCCGGTAACAGCTGCATGGGCTTTTTCTATGGTTTTCCCCAGGCCAGAGCATTCACTAGCCTTTATGTGTGGCTGCACTTGCTTTTTGACTTTTTTCTTTTTGTTCAGAGTCTCAGTGGAAATCTTTATGCAAGTTTTAATTGGCTATCTCTGTCAAAAGCACAAGTTGGCAATGATTGTGGCTAAAGGCAAAAAGAAGTGCGAGTTGTTCTCAAGTCAGGGGACACTGTCTTAGCAAAAATGGTCATGTAAGCATGAAAAACAATCAAGCCCTTCTCTCAGGAGGGGACTCGTGATGTTATTTTGTGGCGTACATTGGTTATAGGTAACAAGTTGAGGAAAAGCACTATGGAAAAATAATCTAATTTTGTTTGTTTAACTGTGGAAATGTATCTTGATTTAAATGTATCTACTAACTAAAACTAAATACGGAGGAAAGAAGCAGAATTTAACCACAAAAAAACAGTGTTTTTTATCATTTTCCCTGGTTTGTTTCCAAGTAACTTTAAAAGTTTTATGGAGCTTGAATCTTTATTGCCTGTAGCATCTCTAGAAGTTACCTTTTAAATGAGAAAACTCAGTAAAACCTCCAAATTCTTCCATGACTGAATTTGTTGAAACTGTATTTATTTGACAAGGGCATATTCTAAGAGAATGTGATTTTGCTTGGCTCCCAGGGTAAAAATCAAAAGAAACTGAAAAAAAACCAAAAAAAACAAAAACCCTTGCACTCATAATTTTACTGCCTTTAACATTTTTCTTTATGCAGTAATTCTGATGGAGACTTTGGCCAGATCCATCAGGGAAATGTTAACTAAGGTTGTTGTAATCCTCTGGCAGTCACTCCTTAGTGATCAGACACTTGGAAGGCAACCTGTGAGGGCCATTTCCTACTGGAAACACGAGTGTGGAGTGCACAAAGGGGAGGAAGGGACATTGCAGCTGCACCTAAGTTACTAAACCCACCTTCAAGAACATGGAGGCCTCTTCGGACCACACTTACTGTGCGCTGGGGCTCCAGGATCAGAAAAGTGGGTCCCTTTCTGCCCCTTATAGAGCCAGCTGGATCACCTTTCTTGTTGACTCTAGCTTGGGATCTGCTCTCAGGAGTGAGACAGAGGCCGTGTAAAATCTTTCCTTTCATATTGGAAAGAGAACGTGGCCCCTTTTAATTGTTCTTGGGGTGTTATATTCCCAAACACCAGGTTGGAATTGCAGCCATCTGAATATTCTCAAAAAGGCCCATTATCATTTGAAAACCAAGAAGCCAAATGAGTGGTGGCCTGGAAAAAGCCACTTTGGAGGTGGGTGAATGGGACTGCTGGCAGATCTCTGAAAGAGAGCTTCTGATTCACTTTGGGAAACCACTGGAAAGGCTTTCCCTGAAAGGTTGAATGCATTCTAGAATGCCTTGAGCCTTGTTGTAGCTGAGTTTATTGCCATGTCATCGTACAGACTGCCTCATAATCACCCAGCATCCATCCTGGTTTATTTGCCATAGTCATTAGTGTTTGGAGGGTGAAGAACATCCTTGCTAAGCTTGTGCTGTGTATTTTCAGATTTTCTATCTTGTTCTGCTTTCTTTGTTCCTTCCATTGCTTTCTGCAGGTATTTAAACCCATGGTTCAAAAGAGACTATAATGTAGCTAAGTGGGTAGAAGATGTGAATAAAAACACTGAAGGACCATACTTTAGGTATTTTATAAATTAATTTTATATCCTTTTCAAACTCTCCCAGCACATTCAAATACTGTAGTGTGACTGGCTCTCTATCTTGTATCTCCCAATACAAGTTCCCATAGGTGGAAAGGGTCCTTGTTTATTTGCTGCCTTTTGATCTCTGTTTTTGGCTTCGTGAGCAAGTCTAGTTCTTTTCTGAATGTTTCAAATGAAGCCATTTGAAAGGGTTGCCATTTAGTGCATGTCCCTATCCCCATCTTGAGCTTTTTAGTAGCTTTCTCTTCATGCTATGCTATGTAGTGTTCTATGGGCATGAAACATACTTTCCACTAATAAAGAAGCACTATTAACCTGAACAATTTAATTTCTAGAATCTAGCGGTTTCATAATGCATTTTTCCTACCTACTGCCTGAAGAGTGCATAGTGCATACAAAAACTCAAGGAAAAACATGAAAAGAAACCAAATGAAATGTGGTGGAATTTTACTTTGAGTAAAAACACTGATTTGATGGAACTTGAAAATTGTTGAGATAATATTGACCACACGAGAGTGTGTAGAATGAGTTTAGGCTTTATTTGTTCAGTACAACCATTTGCTATCAGAGAAGGCTATGCTGGAAAAGGGTTTTACAGATTCTCAAAAAGCATCAAAAGGAATTTTTTATTCCAATAAGAATGTCGTTGTCTTACCCTTCAGATAGAACAGGAAACAGATGAGAAACACGATCTTAATTCACAAAAGAGCAGACAGAATACTCCGACATTTTAGAAACTAGCAAATTTACTCAGTTCACTGCAGCTCGTGTAACATTAGAGGTCAGAGAGAATTTCCAAGGCTCTTAATGGCATTTTTTTCACTCTTTATAATATCAAACTGACTTCCTAGATGTAAACATCGACTTTATATCTGACTACTTTGTGGACAACTAATGTAAAGCAATATAGACTCAATTACTACCTCTTCTGAACATAACTTCAATAATAAGCTTTCAGATTACTTATTGCCATGACTTGGGTCAGCATTTATCAGATATCAAAATATGTATGTGTTTTTAACTCTCAGCACCCATATAAGGTGGACTTGCTCTTCCAGTGTACCATTTAGTTTAGACATGTATAGTTTGAGAAAATGATTAGACCTACCTGCATTTTAATTTGATCCATACATTTGCATATAACCCAAGGGAAGCATAACCCCTGCCTGCTCACAAAAATATCTCCTGCTTTTATACCCCATCTTTCCCTCCTGCCCTGTCCCTCTGCTAATACCACTTTCCACTGAACCTCATATACATACACTCACATTCAAACATCCCACCCTCACCTGTAGCTCCCAAGATGGCCAGCGTCAGGAAGACAGGTAAGATGATTTTGAATGTTATTTGGAATCTTGGCTCACCTGCAGTCCTATTTCTCTTTTCTCTTTTCCTCAGGCTTGTGGGCAGATTATAATTTGTATTAGCCATGGAACCAAAACACAATGACTTTGGTCCCTTATGGGGTAGGGCTTATATACCTAAATGGACTTAGCATTTTGCAGCAGTAATTTGTGAAATGGTACTCCGGAAGAGTTGATTCACCTCCCTGGGTAAGCTGAGTAGTTTATGTGGCTCCCAGAGAAGAGTTCACATTTCTTAAAACCAGCCCCCAGGTCTGCCCAGAAGCTGCATGACTAAATGTAATTTGGATGGGGAAATGCTTCAGCTCCCCCAGGTGCACGCGCAAAGCTGCAAGGGCAATTGTAGAGGGTTCCTTTATCTCCTCTTGTAATATGAGATGTTGGTCCTACAGTGGATAGTCATAGGAAGAATTCCTTATTAAAAATCCACATTTATGTTTAAAGGCTAGATATAATTCAGAGGAGGGTTACAAGTTAACTGTCATTTTGGGGTTAATAAAGGTGATGCCTGTAGGACTTGGAAATCAACATAGAATTTTTGTGGAAGTGGTGAATAATTGAGGTATCCCAGGGCTTGCAACGCAATGATTCTAGCGCAACAGAGTGAATTTCATCCACTGTCTGTCCACACCAAGCCTCATGTAGGAGGCACAGAGCATTCACACCGTGGCTAATGCTCTGCCAGCCCTATGGTTAAGCTCGGGTCTGCGTCATCTGCCGCCAGGTCATTCAGGGTTACCTCTCCTGCCAGAACCACCAGTGAGGGCAAAGGTCACTTTATTAATCAGCCACGTGGTGTGGGGTTTGTGGCATCCTTATCAAAGTGCAATGGGGACTTTGCAGAAAACTGGTCCGAAATACTGCCCAGCATTAAAAAAAAAAAAAATTGTATCCATATCACTATGAAGAGCAAAGCAAATGCCAAAAGATTTTGAGCGATCAGAGTGCCTCACTTGGGCTCCCTTACCCAGTTCTCATATGACAGCGTTTGCTCAAATTGTTGTCAGTATATATTCAGATCATCACAAAGGAGCAGGTGAGGTCAGAGTGAGAGCATTATCTTCTCACAGCTAGATCCTGGGGGCAGTTCTGTTGGTGACTGTGCTTTACAAGCTCTTAGAAGGTTTCCTTACTATTGGATATTATCCACTGGATTACTCACTTCATCAGTGGTTTGTGAGTTGTCTTCCATGATCTTGTGGAAATGCAGTAACTCTGGAAAGAAACTAATGGTAATAACTGTCTGAGTGCCTGCATTGTTCCTTTATTTCTCACAACATCATGAGATGTAGGCATTCTTATTCCCTTTCTATGAAGCAAAAGAGTAACTCGAGATAGCACAGCCAGTAAGTGTCAGAACCCGAATTACAAGCCTGGCTCTGACTCCAAAATCTCTTCCTTTTCCATCAGACTACTATAAAATTTGCACATGAGCACAGCCGAGTGAATAAGTGGTAGGCGTGTGTCCCACGTGTGTGACTGGCCTGGTTTTTGCCTGTTCTGGGGGACAGAAGTGAGATTGGCCTTGCCTATCTACAGAAGGCAAACCCAGGAGATCTGATGTAGCCCCAAGACACACCACAATCCATTGGCACAGGGACGTACCTTCACTGTGTAATTCTAAATGGCACCCACTATGGTTATGGTTTTTAAAAACGCAGTAATGATAACGGTTAGCATTTGTCCAAAATTTACTTTGTAAGTGAGTGAGCTGGGCTTGGAACCACCAACCAAGTAGCCAAGGTCAGAAAAGAGCCTGGAGGTGGTTTTGAAGAAATGTCTCTCTTAGACATTTGTGAAATATGAAGTTTGTTTTTGTTTTCCCTAAACTGATTTACCCTGCCTTGTTCTCTACTCTTATTTTGACGCCTGCTCTGGTGCTGTCCATCCCCCCAGGATAATTCCCTTGATGCTGTCACACACTACCCAACCTCGCACCTGATGCCCCTTGCTCCTACTAAACTGTGCTGCTTGGTTTCTCTTCCCATTAGGGTCCGAAGTGTCAGTTAAACTAGTGTGTTAGTGTGAGAAGTAAATGTGCAGTTTCTGTGGGGTTCTGGAGGACACCTCTATGTTTTTTTTTAAACTCATTGGCTTTGGCCGGGGAAAGCTATTTGAGGGGAAGACTGGACTTCCAGCACCCTCATTGGAATGGCCCTATATGTATACAAAGCGGGTCACTTGGACCCATGGCCGAGTGAATGGCTGGCATGACTTCGAAGCTATAAGCCAATAATACCTCATCCTATGGACACCCACACACACTGCAGGGAATGAAAAAGAGGACTCAGCTTGTATGATCCCCTAAAGTAAACAAGATTTAGCTGTTTGCGTACCTGACTCGTTTTTCTGAACATGGATATCTTATCAGTAGTGATTAGGCTAAAATCCAAACCCAGGTTAATATCCCTAGTTTCAGAAAGATATATTTAAGTCTTTACATACAAAAGTATGTGCTCATTCTACACGTACTGAATTTGTTTCCTAAAGATCATAGTCCTGTTTGAAATGTCTTCCTAAAATTGAAAATAATCATGAATTTCTGAATTAGAAAAAGATGTGGTAGTACATTGCTTTAATAGTACTTTAAAAAAAAAATAGTACTTTAGAGGATTTGAAGTACTTACATTCTTAGTTCCACCCGTCTGCTCCACAATGGAGAGCATTAATACAACAGAGGTCAAACAGCTGCAATATTGTGACAGTTCACATTAAGGAGTGGTCCTGGACATTTTCCAGAAACAGAGGAAACATTAGGAATTAAAGATTTAAAGTAAACTGAATCACTCTTGAGTCTTAAAATTGAGCCAAATCTCAGGGTTCATAGGAAAAATTATTTTCAAATCTTAGCTTGAATTTAGTGTCCATAAAATAAAAACTGATTTGAAAACTACAGCAGAACCAGAGCAAAGAATAATATATAGATAGGAACGGAAATTTAAAATCAGGGAGAAAAGGACATCTCCATTTGGTGCCAGCAGTACAGTTAACTAGATCTCCCCCTACAGAAGGCTACCACACCACAAACACTCACAGGCTGAGTCAGTCACTTACAGCAGATGCAATGCACCCCACTGAAATAAGTACCTGTGCTCCAGCATGGCAGTGCCACCAGTTCAGTGATGTGGTCATTACCACCTTGCACAAGGAATGGAGGAGTCATGGATGTGTAGTGGTGACATTTGTGAATGGGTAGCTACTGCCGAATTATCATGTTTATTTTTCATTGACACAGTGTAAATCGAGGCTTTTCACTCTCAGCTGTTTTTTTTCACTTTAAAGACAAAATAGCAGATATGGTCTCTTCCAGTGCGCTCTGCTTAGTCACAAATATTACCACTGTGCATGCAGAATCAAACAAGAACAGCATAATGCACCAAGAGCTTATGCAGATCTTTCATATGGAATATCTCCATGATGAGGAGAACACATGTTATCCAAATAGGAAGAGCTTTTGTTGTTGTGTTTTGTTTTAGTTTTAGTAAAATTCCAGTCATTAAAGTGTTGCCACCTTATTGACATGACAAGTATACCCTACATGAGTTACCAAGATCTATGTCTATGGCTTAGAATCCTCCCCTATACAGAAATGATGATTGTAGGGACTAATCAGACCATTTTTGTATGTTCTCATCAGACTCTTTGTTTGGCTGGAACTCTGCACTCCTTACTGCTTGCATGTTAACTAATGTGTTATTAAAACCCTCGTATTTGCCTTTGTTCTTTCACAACTAACACACTGGCCTCTGAATGCATGAGTTTTGTGTAAACTGGTGTGTGACTTAGTAACTAATAAATGTATCAGTTGTATTTTCAGATCTTAAAACTATAATTGGAATTACTGCACTAAAAACATTTTTTACATTAAGTGATAAAAATAAGGTAGACTATTAACATATCGTACACTTAATTTACCATTATGAGCTCTTAGAGTATTTTTTAATCCCTTCTTCATTTTAGCTTTTTAAAAATCTATTCTATAAAAAACCTCATTAGTGGCTTTCTAGCTGAAAAATATTCTGTGTACTAATATTTAAACAATCCATTGCAGTTATGAAGTTAGGAAGATAAAATTCTAGCATTCTAGTGTTGTGAATGACAGAGTATGTCCCAGTAGTTAAACCTTTGCAGTAGTGGCCTATGAAAGTAGAAATCAGAGGGTTCTTTCTGAACCCGCTTTTCAGATATTTGAAAAGATATTAGGCAATCACATAATATGTATTTCATGTGTTCTCAACGTCTCAGGACTTTATCTCCTGCCAAGTCTCCTTCTTCGTCAACTGGGTCTATTGCCTCCAGCAGAAAATACCCTTATCCAATGCCTCCCCTTCCCGATGAGGAGAAGAAAGTGAACCGACAAAGTGCCAGGGTATGTGGGAACTTCTTCCATATGCTAACATCCTCAGTCATGATCGTTTATCTGTGAGTTGATGTTTTAAAAGAGAGAGCCATTTTTCCTTTTTTTGTTCATAAGAACATGAAAAAAATTGAGTTTGGAAAATAGTAGATTCTTGGGGCTTTTGGGCCCAGATTTGTATTGGCAAATTTGTTTAATTATTGATGAATTCTAGAAATATTTGGCATATATTAATCATTCACTGCTATATATTTATATCTTTTATTACTCATTGCAGCTAATATATTACAACCTGGAAGAGACAAAACAGAGAGTGTATTTTGCTTTATCAGTTTTTACATATACCTGGAAATGCCAGAGATTAAGTAAACCAGCCTCATTTCCATGCCCAGTTTGCTTACTCAGGCCTTTTGTTGGCTAATAACACCCAGTAGGATTTAAAAATAGGAACCCATTACAGAATGTCAGATCAGTGTCTTGGGGATGGGGATGGAATTTGGATAACTGTACAAGGAAAGGAACCTTGAAACTCTGTAATATTAAGAGTATGGCAAAGGGTATGGTGAAATTTAGCAACCTTTTATTTAAAAAAAACATATTTGGAATTTACTATTTTTATAAAAATGATTCATCAGAATTTTCATGTAAATACTAAGTCCTCCTTTACATTTAAATTATGATCTTATTTAGTCTCATAATATTCCCAGAACACATCCATTATGTGAAATTAGAGATACAGTCGACTTTAGAGAGGCAGACCAACCCTCAGAAACTTATGTGAAAGATATAACTAAAGAATAATTACCTTTATTGGTGTCCAGGCTCTCTTGTGGTCAGTTACACTATAATTTCGATCTTCTCAGAAATAATATTGCAAAAAAATAAAGCCTTAAAAGCCTGGACAGATTTATCTGCTAGTGGGTCCTGGGTTCCTAGGCTTTTTGGTTTTGAAAGATATTTCAGAGCCTCTTGGACCCTGAACTTACATTATGGGGTCCAAGGTAAACACGGATCATTCAAATTTTAACTTGATCAATTCAGAGTCAGTAAGAAAACATGACTCATTAAGAGCTGATTAGATCACTATAATCAAAAAGTTTAAAAACAATCAGTGGTATTTTATTAACCATACAAAAAATTACCTTCATGTATTAATATGGGCAATGGTAAAAGATGGAAAGGAAGAAGATAACTCAGATTCCCAGCACTCAGCTTTTGGCCTTAAAAAAAAAAAAAGACTTGTGAGTAGACATCCAGTTGTTTGTGATATAAGTATGTGGTAATGAAACCTTAGGCTGATGTCATTCCTTCTCTCCCCAGGGAACTGCTGAAGTAGAACACTTCACATTTTCTCCCTGATAAATTGTCTACATTGCTGTTTTGTTCTGTCTAACTGGGGACATTCTTTTAACTGTTGTCATGCCAGGGTGCAGGTTTTTGGAGATGTTCCCACATGAGAGCCCATGAAAATGACATCCTCCAGAAGAAATGGCTGGCCCTTGACCTTTCTCTAGGCTGAGTGGGGCAGCTGTGAAGACTGTAGCCTTGGAGACAGTTGTGTGAAAGGTCTGCTTGGTTCTTGGTTCCCATGAGCAAGTAGCAGAATCCTACAGAATAGGCAGCCCCTGTCTCTGGGCTGTCTTTGTGGGCTGTGGACAATCTAACGAGCAGATCTTTCTATCAGCAAGCCTTCTGTTACAGCTATCCAGACATGGCCAAGGTCATGCCTATTCTTAAAAGCGATGGCTTGGCAATTCTTTGCTCCTTTTTCCTCACTGGGATAATCGTGACCTTCAGGTTTTCCCAGTGTCATTCCTTTGTTCCTCTCTTCTTTCTGCGAGCTGTCATTTATTATTTAATCTTCGTAACCATTTGTGAAGAAACTGGGCTCACTGAAGCTGAAGTCTGGACTCTTTAACTGCTCTGTATCATCGTCTGAGCATCAAACCAGATCTTCTTTCCCTCAGACGCCCTGCACACCTCCTGCTTAACCATTCATTTTCACTTGTCTCCACCAACAGGTGTCATCCACACACAAAGATCCTCACAGTTGAGAGATTTGGTGTCTTTTTTTAATGAAAAAGACATATAAAGTGGACCGAAAGTAGGTAACAGAATATTTCCATGAAGAGTCAAGAGAACATATTAAGAGAATCTGTAGAGAAACATCCACTTAGTCACTTAGCTATTTCTCCTTTTTTTCCCCTCAGAAACTCATTGGGTATCATACTATGACCGGTCCCAGATTTCCAGTAAAAATGAGATTTGGATGGAAATTGGACGCAACCTATGTTACACTAATCTTAGTCTTTCTTTGTTCATGTTCATAATAATTATACCCACATCATATTGCCTGGAAACATATTTTATCAGCTTGATCTTTTTTCTTTTTTTTTAATTGGACTTCCTTCTCTGGTGAACTGAATTGCACTTATATTTGATCATGCCAAACTTGTATTCAGTCCATTAAGGCAATTACTGAACATTTTAGAAATTAGATATCAATGGGGCTGGTATAAAGAAACGGTGGCAGAGGCCAGGAGAGGGAAGAGGTGAGGGAATTATGAAATTGACATCCTGCCCTGGATACATCATTCTACTCTGATATGTCCGCTCCTGAGAGAGGACAATTGTTTAGCAGATAGTTATGGATTTGGAGAGTGTATAGCCTGACCACAGGCCCAGGGCAATGATTTTTAAGTGGGCAGTGGTGGTATTAATGGACTCACACTTTCCTAAGGTCAGTAGTTCTCAGCATTGACTGTACAGAATTGTCTGAAGGACTTTTAAAATATACTGATGCCTGAGTCCCACCCAGACAGATTTTTATTTAGTTGGTCTGGTGTGCTGTCTAGGAAGTGGGATTTTTAAAACATCCCCAGATCATTGAAATGTACAGCTGGGTTGAGAACCACTGTTCTAGATGGCTGTATCAGAATCCTGGGGAAAATAAGGGTATGTGTAGTTTTAAAAAATAATATTTTAAATTATTTCATATGAGACACAATATTTAATTTATTCAAAATTTCAAGTAATATTGGATGGGCCAAAAAGTTCGTTCGGCTTTTTCCGTAAGATGGCTCTAGTAGCACTTAGTTGTCTTTAACTGCATTCGAAACAATTTGGTTGGATTGTATTGTGACAGCTGTCGTGTCAGCGTGCATTTAAAAAAAAACTTATCAAAATTGGTGAATTTTTGTGTAGCCATTTTAATTTTGAAGATGGGAGAAAAAAGCAACATTTCAGCATATTATGCTTTATTATTTCAAGAAAGGTAAAAATGCAACTGAAACGCAAAAAAAGATTTGTGCAGCGTATGGAGAAGGTGCTGTGACTGATCGAACGTGTCAAAAGTGGTTTGCGAGGTTTCCTGCTGGAGATTTCTCACTGGACGATGCTCCACGGTTGGGAAGACCAGTTGAAGTTGATAGCGATCAAATCGAGACATTCATTGAGAACAATCAATGTTATACCACGTGGGAGAGAGCCAGCATACTCAAAATATCCAAATCAAGCACTGAAAATCATTCGCACCAGCTTGGTTATTTGAATCGCTTTGAAGTTTGGGTTCCCCATAAGCAAAAACAAAACCTTCTTGACCATATTTCCGCATGCGATTCTCTACTGAAACGTAATGAAAATGTTCCCTTTTTAAAACAACTTGCGACAGGCGATGAAAAGTGTATACTGTACAATAACGTGGAACGGAAGAAAGTGTGGGGCAAGTGAAATGAACCACCACCAACCACACCAAAGGTGGGTCTTCATCCAAAGAAGGTGATGTTGCGTATACGGTGGGATTGGAAGGGAGTCCTCTATTATGAGCTCCTTCCAGAAAAACTAAACGATTAATTCCCACAAGTACTGCATCCAGTTAAACCAACTGAAAGCAGCACTCAACAAAAAGCGTCCAGAATTAGTCAACAGAAAATGCATAATCTTCCATCAGGATAACGCAAGACCGCATGCTTCTTTGATGACCAGGCAAAAACTGTTACAGCTTGCCTGGGAAGTTCTGATTCATCTGCTGTATTCACCAGACATTGCACCTTCGGATTTCCTTTTATTTCGGTCTTGACAAAATTCTCTTAATGTAAAAAATTTCAGTTCCCTGGAAGACTGTAAAAGGCACCTGGAACAGTTCTTTGCTCAAAAAGGTAAAAAGTTTTGGGAAGATGGAGTTATGAAGTTGCCTGAAAAATGGCAGAAGGTAGTGGAACAAAAGTGTGAATATGTTGTTCAATAAAGTTCTTGGTGAAAATGAAAAACGTGTCTTTTATTTTTACTTTAAAACTGAAAGAACTTTTTGGCCAGCCCAATATTAAATGAGGATGTGAGGGTTTTTTGTATTGAAAAGTGGCCGTTGTTAAAAACGTTGAGACTCAGGTTTAGAGGAAAAAGAGAACTAAAAATTAGAGTGTTTATTTTATCCATTATGAGACTTCGCATCCACAGTCACATAAGTATAGATGAAATTACCGAATCTTTTTCATCTTTGTAGCTCAGAGTATGTCTTGTTTCCTGCTTACACAGTGTGAAATTTTGCTTTTCTCTGTTGTGCAGCTATGGGAGACATCCATTTAAGATCAGCTGTTTACATATGATACATCGAAACTGTTTACTTCAACTTTTATAGAAACTCAGCCTCACTGAATCACTGCAAATCTATCTGCTCTTCAAACAACTCGAAAACATCTCTGAATGCCACAGAGGAGAGGAAGCCGAGACTCACATCTGGATACCATTTTCTTTTTGTCATTGGCTTCAGATTTAATTGAACCATGAAAAGAACTACTGAAATGTTACACTATAACATGGAACAACTAAGGTACTGGTATGTTAATGGATAATCCGCATGACAGATATATGTAGAAATATCACTGAAATTAACTCACATGACCCAAATGTAGCAAGTTTCCTAAGGGACGATAGTGGATTCAGAACTTGACATTCTGAAGCACATCCTCATTGTAGACAGTAATGCTATGTGCATGAAGCTTCTGTTTATTGTTTTCCACATTTCAGGAAACAACATCCCATAATAGAAACTAGCATGCAGGGCTAAGGCATATAGGATTTCTTCTGCAGGACTTTAAAGCTTGAGAGGCCAATATCCCATATGCTAACTGTAAACATGTATTTTTCTTTTTTTTCTTTTTTTTTTACGTTTCATATTTATATCAGCATACAAGGACAATTGTACATATGTAAACATTTTTAAAATTAAAAAAAAAGCAGCTGTTACACACAAGTGTATTTTGCCAGATGCCTAAAAACAATCAGTCACAATCACGTCATCATCATCCATCAAATGGTCTTTAAAGATTATGACCGGATGATGTTGTAAATATAGTGGTCAGGGCTGTATATGTGTCTCCCCATAATTGGTATTTGTCCAAACCATGTGCTATCCCTTTAAAGTGTGCACAGTCTAGAGGCAGTTTTACTGAGTAATTAATTGAACAAGAGAACAAAATGTCCGACAGAACTTAGGGCCTCCACAGCTTGCTTACTGCCTCAAGGCGCTCTGCTGCCAGCTGGCTGCTCCCTGGGAATCCTCCAGGCTGTCCATCTTCCTTCTGGGGGCTACAGCGCCTGCCTCAGTGGCTATTCTTTTTCGGTGCCAGAGCACATCTGCTAGTCTCACCTGGGGGCGCCTGTGAGCCCCACAGCAGTGTGTCCTGCTGAGTTCAACAAATGCACCAAAGACACAGGAGGCCACAGCTGCTGATGCATTGGTAGCTTCCAACTTGCCAATACTCTAACCCTTTGTGGCCTAAACTTTTGTTCTTTAACAAAGCTTTTTAGCCACCCTTATCTGTGACATGAATGACGTGTTTTAATGAAAACAACTTTCACACTGTTTATTGAGGGTATTTATCATCGGTGGGACGTGAGTCCCAGCAGGTCATTCTGCACTGATGTGTAAGTAAGACATGGAAGGTTCTACCAGCTGGGCTGGGAAGCCTCAACAGGTCGCAGAGGGTTCAAAGAAACCTAAAACCCCAAGGGTGCAGCAACTGTGAAGTTATCCAAACAGCTGGCAAGGGGTAGAATCTGATGTTCTGAACTCTCTATTTTTTTAATTCATAGAAAAGTGAGAAATCTATGTTAAATCCCCTTCTTTAAAACCAAAGTTCGATAGCTGTCATCATGCAGCTCTGCCATTCTTAAAGAAAACTTCTCTTGGGAGGCGACCCTAGTGAGCTCAGAAATTAATGGGATCAATCAGATGCTTTGATGTAAAGAGTACTTCTGAATTTTCTAATTTTCTCTCCTTTTTCTTGAGAGGGATGGAATCTGCAGACAAGATTTCAGAAATATCCTCTAAATTTGATCTCTGCCAGTAGTGTTCGAGGACAAAACCCATTTCATCTCCGTGTGTAATCATCTTGGAGGCCCAAACTAAAGGGCCCATTAGAAGGCAGTGTTTTCTCCTCCATGTGTCTATGTCTTCCATAACGGACCTCTCTTCTGAAAGTCTTTGAAAACATTTGAAAAGCAGTTTAATTATCCAAAATGATAAAGTATAAACAGCAGTTTTCATGACAGGAAGGGATGTGATTGTCGAGACTACAATAAAATGATCCATCAGTCTCAAGTTGGGCGATGTTGCCATATAGCCCAAGCCAAGGACAGGAGGGCAGACAGGTTTAAAGATGTAGCAAATACAGTGGCTTCTGACCAAGATCACTTTAATGTGCACTGAATGTTTTCTGATATTGAGTGTATAAAAGGCTAATGTTAGAAGGTTTATTTTGACTATAAAAGAGTTATAGATTTGAATGTAAGGTACCTCATGTAAATATGCTTCCTAGTTATGGTTCCACGTCCCTCATTTGAAAGAATCCACAAATGATTAGCTGTGTAGTCGATGGATCCCTTCACCCTTCTCTCTTTCCTCACCTTCTCAATTATTTTTACATGAAGATTATTATTTCAAGTGAAAAATCATTATTTGTGCCTTTTGGGAGACATGGTTGCTCTAGAGGTATACAGTTTATAGTCATCCCCCTCGATAATAAACTTCATATAGAACTGAATGAAAAGTGTTTTATTTGCAGAGAGACTATGATTTTATGGTACCTTTGGTGTTCTAGTCTAGATATCTACTCTATCTAGGAATGTGTAAACATTCTTACAGCCATTTGCCGCATTCTTTGACAAGCTTATAATTTCAGTGGCTACTTGTGAGAAGCACCTATATGTGAACTCATGGTTGTTGTTCTAGATGTATTAAATCTAAATATCTATGACTTTTCATCCACTGAGGCAGGGAGAATGGACCCATGGCACTAAACGCAAGCACAGCATTATTATTATTATTAATTTTTTTTTAGTATCTTTTGGAGAGCAACTTTGAGGCCACATAGCAGTTTGTGTATCATGAAACTAATATTTATAGCCCCCAGTCAACTATAGGACTGTTATACTAAGCAGAGAAGAGCAGCTTTTTGGCCTTTGTGTTCCATTGTATGCCTTTTTCCTCTCTTTCTGAAGTTTTGTGCATAGATTAGACTTCAGATTGACAACTCTGCAGCCTGAGATGTTCCATTTATCCATAGTCGTTACAGTATAGTAAACCCAGATTTAAAGCAACACATATCTCTCCCCTAAGAGTGTCAACAAAGGAGGTGTGGGAAACATGGAGCTGTAAAGGAGCTGACTGGTCAGATTAACTGGTCTCTGTGTCCAGCCCCTCATTCTTTAGACAGAAAGTGGCACCCTCCTCTGGGGTCTCCCAGCTGAAAAGTGGCCCCCAGGCCACATGCAATCGGTGGAAAGGAATAAACTCCTCAAACAGTGCAGCACCAGGAGGCCTTTCAATTTGTGGTTGCTGTATTTTTTTAAAGATACCCAGTGCTTTTCCTTAAAATAAAACGTTGACTAATAAAGTAAATGCCAAAGCTATTTTCCAGGTTGATATATAGGTGCTTTATTAAATGATACTACAGTTTCACTCCCCTGCCCACCTCCACACCCCCTGGCTTTAAAAAGGCTTTTAAAATTGTGTTACTGTGTAAAGTCAATCCAGCATAGATTTCTGAACTTAAGATTGATAGGGTTTCTAAAAGAAGTCGCTGAAAAGATAAAATCAGGTATTCTGCGCACTTCCACAGAAGGACTATTTATGTTTGAATTCCCAAACAGTCTTAACATTTCTCTATTTTTTCTGTTGATCCCCTTGCAGATTTGCATAATTTAATCCCGTCTATTGTCTCAGATCTTTTTGTGTCTCCTTTACCTTTTACCTTCTTAGATTTTCTTCTTTAATTTTTATAGTTACCTATGGGCTAGAGGAAATATGGTATTTCTGTTCACTTTCAGTGTTTCAAAATTGTTCATTTATTAATCTCACCCATTCTTCATTTCCTGCTGTCATGTAGTTCTATTTTAACATATATATTTAGTGCTTTAAATATTTCCTTGTGTTATTCGACATGATAATAAATCCTTACGTAAAGAGAAGACTATTTTATTTTATTTTACTTAAAAAGGAAAGGGAATATACTGGAACTTACCGAGTAGCTTGCCGAGTGTATGGGAAGGGGAGCTGAATAAAGGCAGTGAGGGAAGGAGGGGAAGCAGGCCTGCTGCCCCCGCAGCCGGATAGAACACCGCCCCCTGCTACCAGGACGCCCCCTACGGGCAGCTTTTTTTTTTTTTTTTTTTGGCCAAGCCGCATGTGGGATCTTAGTTCCCCCACGAGAGATCAAACCTGTTCCCCCTGCAGTGGAAGCACGGCGTCTTAACCACTGGACCGCCAGGGAAGTCCCTGGGCAGCATATTTTAAGTACAATCGTACCAGTTGGTAAGTTGACATGAATTTTACATGAAACGTTCTGACTCCCATTTGTAGCATAATGTCTACTTTTTTATGCTCCTAATTATTATTTTTTCTTTCCCGTCTATGTTTCCTCTAAAACTGACACTCAAATACTTCTTTTCTTAAATTGAGTCAAGATGAATTTCTCATTCTATTAGCTTAAATATATATACGAAGCAAACATAGGGCTTAACTGGAGGCTCAAACTTTGAATTTTTCTCCTCTGAGATATTTTCTGAAGGGCTAAGACTTCTGACTTCGGAGGCAGCAACTTTCCTCCAGCCTGGCAGAGCTAAGAACTTTCCTAAACAGCTTCCCCTGTTTATTGGACCCTGAGGAGCCCAGCTTGCGCTTGTGAAAATCAGCTGAGAGGGAGCAGCCTATCTGGCTCTGCGTGTGTGTGTGTTGGGGTCTGGGCGGGGGGCGGGGGGGCGGGTCGGAGCAGCCACACCTGCTGGGAACCTTCGGCGCATGCTCATAGCATCTGCCCTGTGGGCGGGTGCTTTCAATTCCAAGAGGAGTTTTCCACCCCACCTGCAGATGCTGAGAAAACAAAGATGGAGCGGGCTCTTAGAAGTCAGGAGTGTTTCTTCGTTGTCCGAGTCCCCCAGATGGTGCATCTTACAGTTCAGTTTATAGGTAGCAATACAAAACATTCGGAAACAACAAAAACTTGCCTAGTATTTTTGTCCTTTATATCCATAGCCTGACAAACAGTAAGCATTCTCACTGTGGGTTTGAGAGATGCTTCCAGACCCTTCCTACTTCCAAAGTCGCTCTCTCTTCAGTAGCTGTCAGACCTTTTCTCCTGACTAGGAACTTTCACTGTCATGGAGGTAAGTCACTTCTTCGCCTGAATTGGCACTCGGGGAACCATGGGGGTGTGGAATTAGGGGAGAGAGGCACTTTTAGACTTCCATCGGCATCTGGGCATGGATTATGCAACTTGGGAAGTCACTGAGAGATTGGTTGTCAGGGTGTGTTTCAGGCTGGAGGGGAGATAAGAAACAGCGAGAGCTTGGGAGGTCATGGGGCATTTAGCCCTGGATAGGAGCAGAGTGGAGAGTCGCAGGGAGAACTCAGAAGCCAAGCCAGCGGAAGAGCACAGGTCGGCCGCTGGTGGTATGATAGGGAGAGGTGCTGCGTGCCTAGGGCAGACCTGTGTGCTTTGCAGTTTGTGTTGGCTGTGTAAAGCCTCATTGTCTGGTCGTAATGGGCCAATGCCTGGCGTGGCTGTCCCTGCTGCATTGTTCATAGAACCTGTATCGTACCTGGAGGTGCTTCAAGGCTGGCAGGGGTTTGGCTTAAGGACATCATCATTTCATGCTTTTAGGTGTCCTTGAAATCAAAACCACGGAAAAAGTGTTTGTTTGGTTTTCTTTCTTTTCTGTTTTTCGTTGTTTACAAAAAGGCATACAATGAGTCGAGCAATGTTGAGATAATACGCTTAACACATTCATCAGTACTGTTTTTGAAGAGTTCATGAGTTTTTGAAGAAACGCGCATTTTCCTCGTTAAAAAATACATATGCATACAATACTGTACTATACTATGATACGTTTACCTTAGGGCTTAGTCTCTCGTTTTATGAAGTTTCAGATGTGGATTTGTGTTTTGATGGTCAAGCTCTTAAAAAATGCAAAGAGCCCCCAAATCTTTAAACAGTGGTGCTAAGTTACACTAGATAACACAATACAGAAAGTGCTGATAGGAATTAATACATTTCTTCAGTAATAATACAAGAGCTCTTGTTAAATTATACATGTGTATCACTGCCTGATGAGAAACCCCACTTTTCTAATCCAGTACAAAATCAAACTGTGATTCTACAGCCAGTCTTTTTAATAGGTAAAAATGACCCAACATCTTTGTTTTGTATGGAAAACTTTTTTTTTTTTTACACTAACTTCAAAGATGCTTAGCAAAGGTTTATTCAGAATAATAAGCACGTGCTCCTTTTTTAACTTGCTGGAAGAGACCTGCCTCTCCAATTTAGCATCACAAAAAGACAACTTCTTTTAAAAACTGAGCGTTTTAACCTAAACATAGCAGTTCATATGTTAGCCAGTGTAGGTCTGCACTGATGCTTTCCACATCTATCATCTTCAAGGGGTGATGTCCCATCTACAGCTAGTGGAAGACACTGCTTGGGGAAGTGTTAATGGCAGCACCGTTTCACTTTTGGTAACCAGGTAATCAGGTGTATATAGTTTGGCTTCATTTTAACATTATATTCTCTCAGCTACTCTGCACTTCGGGTTCTTAAGCTACTGTAAACATTATTACTGGGTTTTGGCAAACAGCAACTGAAATATATGGCAACTGCTTTCCAGATCAAGTGCGATTTGGTTCATGGCTGTTCAAGTTATAAAGTTGTTATACTGTAGGTAAACAAAATCTTGCTGTTTTTAAAGGTCACTGTAACTTAAGGTTCAAATTTCTGGCACAATTTTATTAGTATTCACTTCTGAAGCTAATAAGGTACCACACTTTTCTATGTTACTCTTATTGTAACATCAATAAAGTGACTTTCAATAAAAGATTTGTTATTTTGATGCATGACTCCCTTTAATCCTTTTCTCCCAGTCACTCTTTCTCTTTCAGAAGCTCTGTGGGCATGCTGCTGGGGGTTCTTTCTTTTCTGTTCCACGTGGTTCTAGAATGGACCATCGGCATGGGGAGAAGTACCATGATCCTTTAGTGAAGCCTGAACGCTTACTTTGTTGGACAGTTGCCCCAGCTGGGTGACATATGGAGTCTTCTCTATTTATCCACCTGCCTTATTTCATGAACACTTTCTCCCTCACCCTAATAAGGATCAATTTACTATATTCTGTCCTAGAGCCCAGGCAGTGGTGCTTATTTAATGAGTTCACTTGTGTCAGACTGTAAAGCACTGCACCTTGGATGGGCTCAGTTTAGGTCCATGAATTCACTGCCTAAAGAATTTTTGCACCCGGCCTTTTCATCATTTCCCCAGCAGCCCTTTCATCTACCAGTCTTTACCCCAGCACTTGGAACTTCCTTGCCTTCAGCTCCTAGTCTGCTGAGGAAAAAAGCAGTTCTAAGTAAAGTACTGTTTTAATGTGAGAAAAACAGAAGTCATTGACCAAGGGTTTGTACATTTATTATGAGATTAGAAAAATGGTGATTACATATAGCTCCATTTCTTCACTTTATAGTATTTTAGGCATATAATAATCCACTAAGAGAAACACTGAAACAGTAATACACTCAGCAAAGCAAAAGCAAAGTCTAGTTCAGAGATAGCAGAAGTTCTCGCTCACGTGCCGTTTTGCGGACTGACGGTACCGCCTGGAACATCACGCTGAAGTGGAGTCTAGACTTTTTGGCTCAATAGGAGTGAGAGCTCTGATTAATGAAATATGACTGCTGTGGTGCAAATCTATGCCAACTGTCCCCGGGGAAGCACAGGCTTCTTGCGGCCACGGTCCTATGGAAGTGCTCAGGGCTGTAAGTACTTTATAATCACAAATCTCTTGACACACCATGATAAAGCACTCATCCCCAAAATTAAATTAAATCTTGAGTTGGGGTGATTTGAGGAACTTAATTCTCCAAATGACTGAAGTATTCAAGTTTGAGTTCACACCTTTATTATGCTCCAACTAGATGCTCTAAGAAAAGCAGACCAAAAAACAGTTTTGAAGAGGCGGTGAGGCTGCACTGGATGTATATAATGAGTGAAACAGAACCCACCATAAAACAGAAATAAGGCGACACAAGATTCACTTGTAATGAGGATTTTGGCTGTGTTAAAGAAAGAGGATGGATACGTCATGTTTCTCAAGGGGAAGGAAACTTTATAACTGTAGGACATACTGAAGACCAGGCTGTATGCTTTCAGAAAGAAACAGTGAAAGTAGAAGTGGAGGAGATAAGGATATCAATAATTAAAGCTGAATTATTTCCAGAGACATAGTTTTGTAACACTTTAGCACTTACCCAAAAGCAAATTCAGAACCATGACTGATGCAACACACCTTGGGACCTACCAAAGCAGTCAGATGGTGCAAAAATGGTGCATAACCTTTGGTCAGTAAGGGCCTTCTTCCTTACCACCTTAGTCACCCAGGAAATGACCATTGCCTTACACTATGATTTCCTCAGAGGATCCTGATGAATTTGAAGCCTCCAGGTGCTGGGACTCTGAAGGTGAGCTCCTTGTCTCCTGGTCCTCTGAGCCCCCATTAGTTCTCTTCTGGACAGCTCAGGCTCAAGCCAGGCTTTGTGACCTCACAGACAATATATCTGGAATGAAACCTAGGCTCACCATGAAATTAATAGAAAGCAGGTTGACTCACATTCTGAGATGTAGCCTGAGTGTGACTACATGACAGAAATACATAAGTTAGGGTTTAATAAATATTTGTTAAATGTATATATCTGTGTGTGTGTGTGTGTGTGTGCGTGTGTGTATATATGGGGAGAGAGAGCGCACACGCAATATTTGAAAAAAGTTAGTGGAATGAGGCTAAAGATGCTTAGAAAATGTTTTATTTTTCATTCGTTGACAACTAATTGATCATCTGAATGGTTACTCTCACATTGTGCCCTAAAATAAGAGATATTTTGCTGGCAGGGAGACTGATTTCATTGTTTTATCTGTTAAGCTCTTTTGCTAAAAGAGCAAACCAGGCCAGCTTTAAATTTAAGAAACAGAAACATTATTGGTGCTTATCATGCCAACACTTTTTCATATTCGGACTACCCCAGGAGGCATGTATTACCTCCTTTCCAAGATGGGGAAATTGAGGCTCTGAGTTTATCTAAAATGATCAAACCACATATTTAGTAAGAGGCACAGCCAGCATTAGAATCCAGACCTTACTAGTACATGGTTTAAAAATTTTTTTAAAAAATGTCTTCCATTATAAATGTAATACTTGCTTGTCAGAGAATATTTGGAAGAGTAGCAGGAAGAGGGAAAATGAGCTCATAATTCTGACTTCCAGTGGAAGCCACATCAACATTTTTGTATACTCTTTCCAGTCCTTTTACTGTGTATATATATATTTTTTAACATCTTTATTGGAGTATAATTGCCTTACAATGGTGTGTTAGTTTCTGCTGTATAACAAAGTGAATCAGCTATACATATACATATATACCCATATCTCCTCCTCTTGCGTCTCCCTCCCACCCTCCCTATCCCACCCCTCTAGGTGGTCACACAGCACCGAGCTGATCTCCCTGTGCTATGCGGCTGCTTCCCACTAGCTATCTATTTTACATTTGGAGGTATATATAATAAGTCCATGCCACTCTCTCACTTCGTCCCAGCTTACCCTTCCCCCTCCCCGTGTCCTCAAGTCCATTCTCTACGTCTGTACTGTGTATATTTTTTAATGTAAGTGTGAACACATGGCATATCAAAATGGATGTATCACCATTTTAAAAATTAGCGTCTTCTGATTTTAAAAGGAAAGCACACACATTATAGAAAACTAGGAAAATACTGAAATGCATAAAGGGAATTAGTCACCTAGAATCCCATTAGCCAAAAATAACCTCAGTTAATATTTTCATATATTCCTTTAGTCTTTTCCTATCAATTTTCTGTTTTACATCGTTGAGCTCATAATGTTCAAGATTTTTAAGTACAGTTAGCAAAGGTCTACATGGGTGATGACAAGAAGGAACTTGATGACAGGCAGTATTTGCCACTCAAATTATTCAACCAGTTTCCATTTATACAGCCATCAAAATACCTGTAAGCCTTTAAGCTTGTGTTAAGTTTCCACTCAGGAGATTCCTGACATGTATTACCAGGTTTGTTTTTTTGTTGTTTTTTTTGCATCCAAGTGGGTCTAAACCATTTACATGACGAGAATACTCCACACATAAAGCTTTCAATACCACGTAAAAGCCCTTCTAAAAGAGGGACGACAACAGCTGTAGTCTGCTGAAAAGGTTTTAGTAGCTTACAATGAAAAATACATAATGTGCCTTAAACAATTTGCACACTTAAATTTACATAAAAGGGGCTTAGCAAGAAAATAAGGCATGATTAACAATGGCTCAAGGAAGTTCTAAATGGTGTTTAACTGACCGGATCTGATATTAATAACATTCCAAAGAATATATTATCAAAACTAAAAACTTCAGTTGTACATAAAGTAATAAACCTTTACAACAGCTGTTAAGGAAAAGTGGCTGTGTAAGTTTGCACACAATTATCAAAGGCAAAGAGCAAAGGAGAACTCCAGTCGGAATGAATGTGGATTATCTTCATAGGTCTTCCTCCTGATTTAAACACTCATGACGCACTGAATGAACTGAAAGAGAAAAATCAGCGTTACACTGCAGACCTCAGAACACAGAATACAGCCTAGCTTACTTTCAGGCAGCTTACCTTTTGGTATTCTCATTTGAATTGTGGATTAAAAAAAATCCTTTTCAAAATAGGAGTAAATGATGAGTGGAAAGGTTCATTTTTTGAAGGAAGCAGTCTAATATATAAAACCCAATGGGTTTCTCACATCAAAGCTTCTTACAAGAAGCTGATCTTACCCCAATGGACAAAGAATTATTTAAATTCCAAATAATATCTTACTCTAGACATGGTCATGATCAAAGGCACCTACTCACAAGTAACAGTACAGTTTATACCATTCTATCCCATGAGGAACTTCAGAACTGCAGTCTTACCCCACTATTCTACCAGACTGCCTTTAAAACGGTTTATTCCCTTAAAATCTGCGTTATTAAAATAAATTCTAGCATGCCAGTATATGGATGCACAGAAACAGAATATCTGACCCTTCCCTTGCAAATCAGAAACCTGAGTGTAGAAGCATCAGTATTTGCTGTGAAATGTTTGCTTCACCACCAAACACACAGCAATAGACTCTGCCTTTGCTCTCAGTTTTCTTTTGCATTCTTCCAACACCAGTGAGGCCCTGGGCACTGCTAATTCCTGCAGCATTCCTGCAAGGCCGGGTTGATTACCCCTCTTTCAGGGAAAATGGAACTTGGGTCAGGACTTTCAGATATTCCTTAAGTGGCCCTTCTGAGGCCAAAGCCTATGCACTTTCTGCTCTACAGGCCACCTCTCCGTCCTTGGAAACAGAGCGGGACTGTCGCCTGAGAAGTTAATGCACAATGAAGAGAACACACCTTTAAGCAGAAGAAATAAACATGTTTACACACAAGCCTTTTTAAAGTGTACTCATAACTGCAGCAGCTGCTAAACCGAAAATATGTGCATTTTTGTATTTTGTCAGTTCCAAATTTACTGAGACTTACATCATCATATGGGAAATTCACAACACCTTGCTGAGCAGTATCCCGTCTTCGAAAGCTGTCTGTAAAACACCACAGTAAAATTTATGAGTTTTTTTTAAGCATCTCATCTGAAATTATAATAGTTAATTATGTTGGCACTGGGTTCAAAATGCAGTAACATTTAAATTGTACAACCAGCCAGCATAAACAAAAGACCAAAGCAAAGAAACCAACTGTACCAATATGAATAGATTTAATATGCAACCAAGTAACACAACGTGCAGAAGTTGGCCAACTGTCTTTCTCAACATGGAGCTGGAAGAAAACGCCTCATCCCAAAGTCAGTAAAAGCTGCACTGACTTCCGAGACCATTCCTTAATTGTGATGGAAGCACAGAATTTCCGACTTCTTAATAACATAGATATTGCTTAATTAGGAAATAGATGGATGGAGTCCTTAATGTGACAAACAGCTGTGATCAGATATTCCACCCATTTGAGCTCTGTGCTATTAAATGAAAAGGATTTACTTTAATAAGAAAATCCACCCTCAAATTTGTGTCAGGATGCAAAAAAATCATAAAACCAGATATTAAAAAGGGTAAAGAGAGGAACGAAACCAGAAAAAAAAAATACAAAAGAAAGAAAAAGAATAGAGGGGAGAGAAAAGTAGAGATTATTGATACAGCTACATTTAAGAAGGACATCTGAAACAGAGACCACCATTTTAAATCTTTCCAACAGAAGAAATAGGAAAGAGCTACCAATGGGTAATTTTACTTTTTTCAAGAATTTCACATTCTAGGGAGAAATCACAGAATATTGCTCACACTCTGATCAAAAACATATCAGTTAGCTTGTTATGTTTTGGAACATTTTAGTAAAGTTTAGTTAGGATTTTTTTTGGCCACGCCGCTGGCTTGGGGGATCTTAGTTCCCCGACCAAGGATCGAACCTAGGCCCTCAACAGTGAGAGCATGGAGTCCTCACCACTGGACCACCAGGGAATTTAGTTAGGATTATTTTAACGGCAGACTACTTAGTAATGTGGAAAAAATTTCTGAGAAAACAGTTATTCTGCCAGACATGCTTAATAGCGATCTCAAAGGACACACCTGTTAGAGCTCGCAGCTTGACGCAGCAGGCGATGTAATCATCGAAGGTGATCTTTCCATTGGTGCTATATCGTTTTGCAATTGAATTCACAGCCTGGGGACTCAACCTAAATCCTGAAAGGAAGAAAAATCATCCAGCAAAAAAAAAAAAAAAAAAATCAAGGATTACAAGAAGACCATTAAAAATAATCAAGCCCCCCCAAATTTTTAGGACTGAGAGGGCTCATTTAAATTATGAATATGCACTACTTCTACAAATAGAAACCACCTTCATGTAGCACTTAGTTTTAGAAATTAAAAAAAAAAATTACTTCTACCAATGAACAGAGAGGTGGAGTCAGTCATACCCACCCATTGTTGTCAGGGCCTTCTGCAATTCCTGGGGATCCACTGTTCCACTCCTGTCGCTGTCAAAACTGATAAAGTGTTGTCTCCAGCCGTTTAGTACAGCCCAGAGTTCTTTAAACTCGTTGAAACCCATTGTGCCTGACATATCTCTCTGAACTGTAATCAAGGATTAGCGCATCTTTATTTTGCAACATTTTCTAATGATTAAACCAAAGATCGAGGATAAGGGAATTTAATACTCTTTCTGCTGAAAAGGTTAAAAATGTTATACATTCTTTTGGACATGATAGGACAAGAGACTAATGATATAATAAAAAGGGCCTATGGAGAAAAAGCTCTGAGGTACCTATTTCCCCCGGGGAAAAAAGATAATTGATATGATGTGATTTACAAGGAAATAACGAGGCCATTGTGAGCCACCTGTAACAACCAAACTGGGCTGCACTTTCTGGGTGGCCCAGGCTATGCTGCTTGTCCTTCTGTCTGGGGTCCTCTTTAGCCCTGACACTCCCTTGGTAAGCCCTCCCAGACCCACTGTTTTCACTTTTGGAAAATGAGGTGGGATGAAAGAACCATACCATCAGCACTAGCTAAACTAGTCTTACAACTGTGATGTGAAAAATCCCATTGCTTGAAGGCCAGGTTTGAATCATGCAGGGCAATCAATGTCACGGTGAAAAAGCCTCCCTGACTGCTCCGGTTTCTATACTTGTTTGTCTTTGATGCTTCCTCAAATTCTTAAATAACGAATGTTTTACTTACTAAACTTGCTTCCTTTTTCACACCAAATACCATCTTGAAAGCTAATGATTTTGGAAAACTTTTTTGTGGTCATTTGTCACTTTGTGTTTACCGGGTATTAATCCTTAGATGAATTCCTTCAGGAAGGATTTTTTTTTAATCCAGAAAAAAATACTCTAGGCCACAGTCAAGGTAAAGGATACATCCAGCATTGAAACCATAAGCCGGCAAGTCTCCAGGTTAAAAGCTGTTAAATCAAGAAAAGTACATACATATTAATACAATTTCAAAAATTCACATTACATTGGATATGTTCAAATTAACTAGGAATGTGATTATTTATACACCTTTATTTTTATATGCTGCTCAATCTACACGGAACTAAATTCATGGAGCTTTGAAGTAGATTTTTTTTTTTCCAGCTAGATAGGGTTCCATCCAGAACCCAAATTTGATTTTAACAACTTTAATAGAAATCTTTTTAAAAAGTTTTGCATAGTACTGTTAATATTTTTAGGTGTGATTTATGGTTTTGAAATTGGGGGGAAAAAAGTGTCCTTATCTTTAAGAAAAGTATACACTGAAGTTATTTGTAGGTGGAATAAATGTTAAGAGATCTGGAATTTGCTTTAAAAGAACATGGGCAGGATTATAGATAAAACAAGAATGGCAACACATTGATAACTGTTGAAGCTGAGTGATGGGTATACAGGAGTTCACTGTATAATTACCTCTATTTTTGGATAAGCTTAAACTTTTCTCTAACATAGTTTTTAAAAAGCATTATATTCTTTCTTGCTATTGAAACTGTAATATAGTGAGTTCAATTCACCATAATGAACCACAATGTATTATTATCCACCATGGTGAATGGGAGGGTTGGGTTGCTTTGTTCCTACTCACAATTGACTCTAGCTGGTTTTGCTAGCTGAGTCTGATCATTTGTTTTTCTTTCTTTTCCCTTTAATGTCAGACACTGAATGGTCACCTCCTACCCCAAACAGCCTATGGCCTCTTTTCATAGACAGTAAGATAAATACGCTTGCTAGAACTGTGTGTTAAACAAGAGCATTCTGGACTAAGACCCGATGACCCACTTAGCGATGGCCACTGTTCAGAAACCTTTTTAGTTTACTTACAGTTCAAGGGTGTTCTGAGGGCATTTCCATACCTCACTTAGACAACCAAGCTAGAATACACTTATTGGTTAATGGCCTACTGGTACTCTAAGCATTAATAAATTAAAAATAAAGAATTCCTTGCACCTTACCAATGACTTTGAGGAAGTATTCTGAGGTACAAAGAAGCTGTAAAACTAGAAGGAAGAAGTGACAAGGGTCACGTGGGCAAAGCTAGCATAAATTTGACAAGTTTGTTAAGATGCACACAGAATTAACATTTCTTACAGCTGTTATTAGCTTCATTTTTATCTCTAACAAAAGTGAACTTAAAACACAACTAAGCTAACTCTTATTACTGTAATGTCTCCAAACATTACAAACTATAGGTTTTGTACTTTTAATAGATTCCTCTGTTTGGCATATCCTGGAACCCTGAAATAAAAGGTTGGGGACTGTTTCTATTTTGGTCCTTCAACCTCCATCTGATCCACAGAGACAATTCTCTGAGGTGAGAGGAGGCAACACTTTTCTACACTTTTGAGAAAGAGTTGGTTGGTTCTTCATTCTGATTTTTAAGTTGTGTGGAAGTATGAAGTCTCTCTAGTGGAGACCAGAGGTTCTCAACCCTTGGGTACTTATCAGAATCACCCAGAGGCTTTAAAAGATCCTGACACCTGGGCTGCACCACAGAACAATTATTATTATTTTTTCAGCTTTATTGAGATATTATTGACATATAACATTGTGTAAGTTTAAGGTGTACATTGTAATGATTTTCTATACGTATATACTGCAAAATGATTACCATAATAAGGCTAATTAACACACATCCATCACCTCACATAGCTACCTTTTGTGTGTGTGGTGAGAAGTTTTAAGATGTACTCTCTCAACAACTTCTGTTAACTACAGTCACCACCACCACAGAACAATTAAATCAGAATCTGACTGTGGGACTCAGGCATTAGTTTTGTTTTGTTTTTTTTTAAAGCTTCTCAGATGATTCTAGTGAGTAGTCAAGATTGAGACCACTCTTCTACTCAAAGTGTGATTCCTGGACTAGCTGTTATTAATATCACCTGGGAGCTTTTGTTTCTTCTTTGTTTTTTTCTTTTCTTTTTTCTTTTTGTGGTTTGATGGTGTACGGTCAGGCCACTCAAGATGGCTGTTCTCTTGCTCTCTGTACATCCGCTGCCCGACCAGGGCCTGCCTCACCTCTACCCCACGCACAGGACTGGCCTTCCTACGTACTTGCCCTGGGCCCCAGCTGGTGACTGTTCTTATCTTATCCAAGGGGCAGTGAGTGCCCCTCTGCTGGCTTCCCTGGTAACGAATGAGCCCACCTGAGGTAACCCCGCCTTGTAACTGGCCGTCTCCCCTTCCCCTCTGGAGTGAAGCCTGCTGCCAGGTCCTGCCGGCCTTCTGCTGCACACGGTGGGGTGCCACTCCAGGACCTGGCTTCAGACGTGGAAGCTCCCATGTCCATTAAACCACTGACGTCTCTGTAGCTGACTCCGGGCTCTTTCTTCGGTCTTAAAACTGGGCAAGCGCAGGCCTTGTAGCAGATGGTTTTCGTTTGAATTATGCTTGTGTTCAGTTCTTTTTGGTTTTTGTGAATCTACTGTATGTTTCTGATTTGTGGTTACCCTGTTTTTCAAGTATGTTAACCCACGACTACATCTAGTTTCTTTAGACTGATAGTCATATAGGCTCAAATACATTCTGAAAAAAAAACCACACATTTTCTTACTGTCCTCCCCCACATTTTATGATTCTGATGTCCTTTTACGTCTTCACGTTTATCCTTTTGCTCTTCATTGCAGTTATCATTGCTTCCAAAAATATTTTGGGGATTTTTTTTTTTTTTTAATCTGGATACTGGCTTATTTAAATGATTTACTTTCCAATTGTGCTTTTCTCTTTCCTATAGATTCTTGCTTCTTTTCTATTTAGAGAAGCCCTTTCAATATATCTTTTAGGATATGTTTAGTATTGCTGTATTCTTTTAGTTTTTGCTTGTCTGAGAAATCCTTTCTCTCTCTTACTCTAAATGATAATCTTGCTGGGTAGAGTATCCTAGTTTGCAGGTTTTTCCCTTTCAAGACTTTGAATATATCATGCCACTCCCTTCTGGCCTGCAAAGCTTCTGTAGAGAAATCAGCAGATGGCCTTATGGGTGTTCCCTTGTAATTAACTCTTTGTTTTTCCTCACCTGGGAGCTTTTAGAACTGCAGCATCTCAGCCCTTAACATAAACCAACAAAATCAGAATCTGCGCTTTTAACAAGATCCCCAGGGGATATATATTCACATTAAAGCAGCTGGTTCAACCTGGACCAGCAGGCCCGGAAACCCGTTTAGAGATGCAAATTCTCAGGTCTCACCCCAGATCCTGATGAGAAATGCTAGAGCAGGGCCGGCAATCTGGTTTCAGCAAACCTTCCAGGTGACGCTGCAGCTGCTGCAGTGTAAGGACTGCTGCTCCAGAGGGCCTGACAACCACAGGACAGCGCCAACCACAGGACAGCGCCAGCTGTGTTTGGATGTAAAGCGAGGCTTCTGGCGGCCAGGAAGCAGCCAGTCCCTGTCTCCCACGTCTATGAATGACATCATTACCCACTCAGCTCCCTGAGCCAGAAACCTGGGCAAGTCCACAGTTCCCTCTCCCTTGACACTTGATCACCTTCTGAACAGCCTTAGGACCCATCCAACTCCAGTCCCACTGTCCTATCCCCAGTGCAGTCAGCACTTCTCTCATCTGTTTGACTCCAAGGGCCACCTAACTGGTATCCCTGACTCCCCACGTTCCCCACACCCATACTGCCCAATTTGGTCTTTCTCGCACAGCCAGGGTTAATAGGTGCTCTTCTACTTAAGACCAGTGGAGGTGTTCCACTGCCCTCAGGATGAAGTCCAAACACCTTAATTGGCATATAAGGTCATACACATATTTTCTCAGTTCAGCTCCTTTCCTACTGTTCATTCAACCCCATAAGCTATCTCTGGTCAATTTCTCTCAGTTCCTTGATTGAACCATCCTCCCTCTCATCTCTGGGTACACACTGTTCTACTGGCCCGGCACACATCTTCCCTACCTCACTCACTTCTTGGTCTGCATCATTTCTGCTCAACTTTCATTTCTCCTCAGATGAGGTATCGATTCCGCAAGGAAAACTTTCCTGACCTCTGTCTGGGTTACCGGCCCCTCTGATGTGACCCCACAGCTTACAGTAAAAGGTAAACCCTTTACCTACCCCAGCGCTTTGCACCGTGTTCCCCAGGCACTGTTGGCGCTTGCCACGCTTGCCACCACGTGGTAGGTGTCCATTAGAAATGTGTTGGCTGGCCAAATGAATGAACACGTGAGACTGAATTCTCATCCCTATGCAGGAAGCTGTATACCCCTCTCAAAGAGCCTAAGGAGGATATGGTTTTTAAACGGACTCTTCTGATTTTCACTGATACTTAAAAGTAATGTATAATCCCTTAGGTAAATAATCAGTCTTTCTTAAGTAAAAATTCAAATATGGGTATATGATTTTTCCATTTTAGGAAGCCTTCCATACTCATTAATTCATCAAATGCCTATTAAATATTCATTATGTGCAGGGCTCAGGGTACCAGGGACATTGGAGATACAAACGTGACACTGGAACCTGGCCCAGCTGACAGTCTGAAGTTAAAGATAAGTCATGTGCACAAGGTAGAGGATGGTAAGCCATTATGGAGGCACCCAAAACTACCAGATGTTGAGGAGAGGCTCCTTCTTGGTAAGAAAGGCTTCATAGAAGAAGCAGCATTTAAGCCAAGTTTTGAACAACAGAAAAGACTAGGGACATCTGGCGACAGCCACGTAGAGCTAGGGACCTGCATAAGCACAGAGAGAAGCAGTGAAGTCCGGACAGGCAAAGGAAGTGGGAGAAATTACCGTTAGCTGAGGCTGCATCACTGAGGAGACGGAATTCCTGCGAGGCTGTCTAGCTTTTGTTTTATATGGGCACCATGGAGCTACTCAGGATTTTTAGAGGAGGAGAGTGACAGGTTAGAGCTCTTCACCAGGGAGAACAGAAATCTGGTCCTCTTTTGTGAGAGGACTGAGAAGGGAGGGAATGAGGTAGGCAGTGAACAAAACAGAAAAGTCACTATTCTGGGCAGTTCCAATGAGTTAGAACACTGACGTCTAATAAGTTTGGGTGAGGAGAACTCTTGTTCAATTTTAATAGTATCTTTTTCCCCCAGAAAGAGCTTTTACTAATGCTAATCCTATTTTAAATAATTTCAAAAGAATCTTTGTTATAATTGTATCTTGACTCTCTCTTTTCTCCTGTTCATTCTGCTAAAATACCTCAAACAACTTTTCTTCTAGTAGAAATCCACAATGTAACAGACCTAGCAGGAGAATCCCACCTGCAGTTGTTTCTCTCAACCTTACCACAGAGGAACAACTACTACACTCGAGGAAGAAAGAGCAACTTCCCTCATCAGCGCCACCTCTAGGCATGACTACTCCCTCTTAAACTGGTTAAGAAGGTGCCATAGGTTTCTCTGTCCCCCCTGCCACCCCTAGACGTCCACACTTTCTGGCGTGGAAGCTGGGTTGAAAAGACCAATGGCTGTATAACTTCTGCATTACAACACTCACTCTGACATCTCACAACCAAGATGGTTTTGTGGTTCATTACAGCCTCCATAACCAGATGACAGCAAGCAAATTAATTCAATCACATGATCCAGATGATTCAGGATATGTCTTTTCTATAACTCAGTGATCTAAGATCATTAGTAAATGCAGCTTTCTCAAATGAAATTTTTAAAAGGACTGCTCTCCAAGGATATACTGCCCACTTTGTTCGATTTGAAAACCGGCCACACCTCTTCTACTGAAAGGGTGTAGAGTAATAGTCTATGTTGTGACATGGCTCACTTCTGTAAACTCTGCTATTAGACCTTCTTTGTTCACCAGCTCCAATTGCTTGAGGTTAACAACTAACGATTTAAATGTATTGCCTACAATCATTTAAAAAAAAAAAAAAATCCCTCATCTAGAAAAGGGCTTCTTTTGTTTAGGACCAGGGTAGATGACAGAAATGCAAAAGGTTCCTCTTTTGTATTAATTCCCACAACTAGGAAATGTTAATTGGATACTGAAGTCATAAAACAAAGGATGATAAAAATGGATATGCAAGTAGTTTAAAAAGAGCCACCTAGTAACTGTGCCATATCAAACAGTCAAAAATGGCCACTACGGATCCTCAAGTGTGAATTCTAGTTTGAATGTTGTTTTTTTTTTTTCTTAAGGGATCTTAGTTCCCAACCAGGGATCGAACCCGGGCCCACCGCAGTGAAAGCACCGAGTCCTAACCACTGGACCGCCAGGGAATTCCCTAGTTTGAGTGTTTTAATTCACAGCTTACTGGGAAGTTGAGGCTTCGATCTGATGTTCTGTCTCAATTAACAACTGGCAGAGAAGGTGGTAGGTCATGTACATTAGCCAAGACACTCTTCTCTATCATGGTCAAGACATGATTTGAAGGGAAGCATGTGGCATGTGTGGGATGCAGCATCTTGGCAGGAGTTCCCTCTCTGCAGCTCATGCGGAGTCAAAGGCAGGAAGCAGGTGTAAGTACAGGGGCAGTCTGTGAGGAACTGGGGGGTGGCAGGAAGGAGGACTATTCTAAAGAGTTTAGAAATTAGGAAGGGCACGTCTTACTTAGCCTGATGTAGAAAGAGGAAAGACCTGGGGGATGTCAAGGTGAGCGTTCATGCTGCCCGGAGCTGAGACCAGGAGTGCAGAACTGGCTCCTTGAGGACTAGGGGTTGGGGACCAGGCACCGGGGAAAAGGGAGGGTAGGACCAACTACTCAGAACTAGGCATGCAGGACAGGCCACTCTGGGACCAGGTGCACAGGACCAGCCACTCAAAGCCCTAAGTGCCACCAGGCTCAGAGACAGAATAAGCTCTTGGCAAACAGCAGTGAATGTTAGCTCCTATCATTAACGACACCTGACCTGGTGGATTTCATTTCAGCACCTTACCTCATTTTCTGAGGAGGCCACATAGACTGTCATTGGTTTGAATGGTTCCAGATACATGGAACCCAAATCCAAGACACCCACTAAACCGGTGGGTGGTGTGGAATGATTCAGTAAGAACTGTTTTCAAATTAACATTCTGAAATACAAAAGAACCAACCGAATTCAGCTTTTGAAATTCTTAACTTTGCTGGATCAGAAAAGCTCAGATTCCTTGAAGGCTATAATAATCACAAGTAACATCTGAAATATGAAACACAAGAGTATTTCTAGAGACACTTTGGGGCTCCTAACTTACGCTTGTATCCTCCAGCAATGCCCGACTGTGTCAGGCATCTCTGCAATTCATCAGCATCTATTTGTCCATCCTTTAAAAAAAAAAAAAATAGGAAAAGGAATCACAATCGTGATTTGTACTTTCTAGTTCTTTGTTTACATTCAGTATTCAGTGTAGCAATAATGGTAAAGAAAATGAATATTATCATGCATGAGAATTTTTTTAAAGGGATGCCTGCCAAAAGTAGGCATTCTTTTTCCTCACTCTACTTCCCATAACAATTTAATTCAGAAAGAAAGACAAATTGTTAAGGCCTCTTCCACAAATGTATAATTAGGGCCATAAACAAAAAATACATTTCTTAATACCTAGGTAAAGTGGGCACTCAATTTCAGGCTTTCTTTTAAATAATCATTACACAAGAATTAACCAAGTCTGAAAGCTGCTTACACCTATACTTTAGAGGAAATGATGAAAAGGTATTGGTAATACTAAATTCCCGAATTAGACTTGGCATAAATGTTCTCAAGTATAAGGTTCCTCTTTTAATATAACAGTGAGGTGAATTCAGTTTCTTCCACTGAGACATGATATTTTTAAATGTATGAATAAAACTAGTTTCTGTCTTGAACTACTCTCAGTCTGAGCTAGGAATCTGCCAAAGCAAGCGTTTTAAAATAAAATTATTTATGTAGTTGATTAAAAGTCTTATTACTCTTTCTAGCTTGTTTTTTTGTCAGGGTGTGTGGAGAGCAGGGTACACAGATGACATCAGTAAATGAAAAGTCTGGTTCCCACAGAAAGCGTCCTCTGTGATCACCTTTGCTTATGATGTGATGAATTGTTTTTTTTGGATCACGATTATACCTGGGAGACAGGTTCCTCGTGCTTATTCACTGGCTGACCTAGGTCAGAACTAGATAACATGTTATTTTTAGGGATTTTAAAATAAAATACCTCAATCCTCAAGTCCATGACTATTATATGTTCTAGACGAGGGGCATGATCAATAATGTGAAACCCGATGGACATGCTGCTGCAGGCGGGGCTGCTGAAAGCTAAGCAGGGGGGGTCACTTACATGGCTGCAGGCACAGGCAGTCTAAGAATAAGGAGTCTTGAGCTTTGCTGTGTCTTGTGGTTTCAAAGATACTGATCACTAACAGATGAAGCAGATACTTAAGGGGCAGCTCTTTCAGTTTTAGACTCAATTTTCCAGCGTTTCTCAAACGGTATTTCTTAGAGTGCTATTCTAAAAGGTGGTTGTAGGTTGTTATTCCATAACAGTCTAAGGCATTTTCACATTAAGATTGTGTTATTTCTAGCTTTTGACCAAAACAAAGCTAAGCTGAATTCATAAGCACAGACACCCCCTCTGGACATGTTTGGGTTATACCAACAGTCTATTTACCATATACATTCAGTGACCTGGGAGCTGGGGAAGGGGCCTCCCTCAAGATGCACTACCGCCTGTCATATGACTTAGAATGTAAAGAAGTGAATGGTCTTGGGGTGCTGACCTTAATTCTCTCTCTGGGTCAATAGACCACAACACCTAATAAGGACATGGAAGAGCTGACCTAGTAACAGCATCTGCATCAAAGAGGAACTAAACTGTTCAGAAGATTAACTTCCTGATAGTAAGAAAAATATAGTACCTTTCTTATTTTGAAGCTGGTGGGTTTTTACCATAAATACCTATTTCCTAAGGGGGTCACTGATTAACAATCAAACTCTACCCAAAGAAAGTGTCCCCTAGAATCTGGCTACAGAATTACTAGTACCACGTGCTTTTAATTGTACAAAGAAGGGTTTAATGTTCAGCAGATCTGGTATTTCTTCTCTGGAAACCACTATGGACCCTGACAATTCAGTTGTAAAGACATCTTTCTACCTTACATATCTTCAAAGCACACTTATACTAGCCTGTTCTGTTGGAATGTGACCGTAATGCAATCACAAGTTTAGTTCTGAATGTAACATAAACACGAGTAACCCTTTGATCTAATTTGTTCTGAATATTCAAAAATAAGTAACTGCCTATGAACTTCTTTCTCTCTTTTTTTTTTTTCTTGTGCAGAAGCAAAGGGATTCTTTTCCAGAGGAAAGGCTATTTTTCTGTGCCACTATAACAAAGGTTAATACAAATGTAGACTCTGACAGTCCTTTAATGTTAAAGGGAAAAGCTAACCTGTCCAGCTACAGCAGCAAAGTAACCATACAGCGGATCCTGAGTTTGTCCGGGAAACGCAGGCCCTCCGGGAGCCCCTCCATACTGTAAGACAGGAAACAAATGCATCATTCCGCTGACCAAGTTTTATTCTTTCACCACTGAGTGCCTCATGCAAAGCCAGGCAATTGCCAGGCCTTCGCTGTCAGTCGTTTGCCACCCGGAACTCTCTACCTGCAATCATTCCTCCTCTTTCTCCCATTCTCACCCCGTTATAATTTAAAAACCGGCAGCTAGGGTCAAAATGAGTAGTCTTGACAGTGGCATCAGTGTAAGTGAAGCAACTTTACAAATCCCCGTTAACCCGCAGGCTACTGAGATAAACGCAACCTGGGCATGCAACTTACATTTTTCTAGCGTTCATGGTATTTTTAAAGCGTTTTGAGACAGGTGTAGCCTCGGGAGGGGTGAGGTGTGTCAAGGCGAGGGAACTTTCTCTTTTGGAAACAGTTCCCACGACGACGCGCATCCCTGACGCAGGGCGAGGCTGCCCTCCTCCCGGGGGTCTTTGACTCTAACGGACTTTCCCTGACTTTCCTGTTTTTCCCACTTTCTTTCAGAGAGGGAGAAGTGGACCGCAGGACTATTCTAGATTAAAATGGCTGTTGCTCTCAGGAAAGGCGGAGAGGAAGGCAACACCCCATGTGCACGATTTCACGCCGCGGATCCGGGAGTCACAGGGTGGGCTTCTTGGGTCAAAACCACCCACGCCCCGGCCCCGCACAGCCAGCCGGGGGGGAGAAGGGCCAGAGGGAAAGTGGGCGCTGGAGACAGAGGCCGGTCGGCAGGGGCCCGAGGCGAGGCGGCTGGCAGGGCGGGGGCGCCCGGGAGCCGCCCCCGCGCAGTCGCCACGTGTGGCCTCTCGGCGCCCCCGGCGTCCAGGGGTCGCACCCCGGCCGCGAGCCCGGGCGGGCAGCACTCACCCCGCCTGCGTAGTAGCCGCCGCCGCCGGCGCCAGGGTGCCCGGGGTACGCCATGCTGCCCTCTGTGCCGCAGCCCTGCGCCTCCCGCCTCCCCGCCGCGGCCGCCTCGGGCCGCACCACCGGAGCCCACGGGGGACGAGCTTCAGGCCCGCCGGCCCTGCCAGGCTCCACTTCCGGCCCGTCGCCCCCTCCTGCGCTCCGCCCGGTCTTTGGTGTTTTATGTACTCAGGCCCTGACGAATCGGAAGTCCGGTAAGTGACTTCAGACCCGCGATACAATTCGCACTGGGGACTCTCCTCCCTTCGAAACGAATGGCACGTTCCGACACTAACCCAGTTCCCGGGGTATTCTTTTTCTCTTCCTGCTTGGACATCTTCTGTTACGCTTTTTATTTTAAATAACTTTACTGGACAGGCCTACGGGCTCTAAGCAGAGTGCGGTATTGGGGGAAGGGGCTGAAGGCTTTAGGGCAGCTCTTAGATGCTTTCGGGGAAAGGAGACCTCGTCGAAAAATCAAAATTTGAAAGCGCCCTCGGGAAACAGGAATAAACTTGAGGAACAGAGAGCTGGGGAGCGTTGGCTGGCGTTTGCACGTATCACTGAACAATAACGGCGTGTTTCCTTGCTAGGGGACACTGTCATCTCCTGGCTAAGCTGGGTGTGACTCGGCTATGGCCTGGGGAGTATAGAGAGCATTTACTGGGCAGGGCAGCCTCGCCCAGATTGTTATTAGAAATTGAGTTGTTTGAATTATCTGGATGATTTAGGCAAAACAATCCCATTCTCCGAAATTAGTCAGCTACTTTTTATGCAAGAAAAGTTTAGCGCAAGCTGAGAGTGTGCTGGTAAATATTCAGGAGGGTGAGAGAGCTGGAACTTGGAACTTCACTCAGTTGATTCAGGAAACGGTTTTCTTTACTTCACACAGTTTTCTTTTTCCTAAACAATTTGAAGCAATTCAGATGTGAGATTTTTGTTTAGTTTGGTTTCATGTAATTTCAGTCACGCAGAATGTTTTTCTGAATTTTAACGTTTTAAGAAATGCAATAATGAGCAAGATTCGCGGTATTTGCTATGGAGGTTGCACAGAAAAATTGAATGAGTCATGAACGTTTAACAAATATTGGCGCACCCGCTGTGTGAGGTACTATGCTTGTTCACCGTGGTGGACCGGGTTCCTCCATACTGAGTTCCTTGTCTGTGTTCTCACTAGAGTCATTGTTTTCCTCTTATGTATAAACTTCCGTCTCAGGTCCTCTTTTTGGATACCCAAATGCTAAAAGCCAAAGTCCTGAATTGTGAGAAAATTCTAATAGTCCCTATTGTCTTGTATCAAATAAACTATATATTACTTGCTTTGTGTTTGATTCAGGAAGTTGATTACTGTTTGCAAATACCACAGCCATCATCAACGTAGATTAGACATATGAGTCCTTTGGCCTATGTGGAGTTTTTGGGTTTTTTCTCCCTACTATTTTTTATTGTGGTAAGAGCACAACATGAGATCTACCCACCGAACAAATTTTTAAGTGTACCATGCACTTTTGTTAAAAGCATGCAGTGTTATACAGAAGATCTCCAGAACGTTTCCCCTCACATGACTAAAAATCTATACCAGTGAACAACTCCCCATTTCCTCCTCTCAGCCCCTGGCAACCACCATTCTACTTTGTTTCTATGAGTTTGACTACTTTAGATGCCTCATATAAGTAGAATCATGCAATATTTGTCTTCTTGTGATTGACTTGTTTCACTTAGCATACTGTCCTTGAAGTTCAATCATGCTGTAGAATATGATAGGATTTCCTTCTTTTTTAAGGCTGGATAACAACGCATTGTATGTATATAACACATTTTTTTTTTTTTAATTTTTAAATTTTATTTATTTATTTATTTTTGGCTGTGTTGGGTCTTCGTTTCTGTGCGAGGGCTTCCTCTAGTTGCGGCAAGCGGGGGCCACTCTTCATCGCGGTGCGCGGGCCTCTCACTATCGTGGCCTCTCTTGTTGCGGAGCACAGGCTGCAGACGCGCAGGCTCAGTAGTTGTGGCTCACGGGCCTAGTTGCTCTGCGGCATGTGGGATCTTCCCAGACCAGGGCTCGAACCCGTGTCCCCTGCATTGGCAGGCAGATTCTCAACCACTGCGCCACCACGGAAGCCCTATACCACATTTTAAAATATCCATTCATGCGTAGATGGACATTTGGGTTGCTGCTACATCTTGGTTACTGTGAATAATGTTGCAGTGAACATGGGTGTAAAATCTCTTTGAAATCCTGTTTTTAATTATTTTGAATATATACCCAGAAGTGGGGTTGCTAGATCATATGGTAGTTTTAATTTTCTGAGGAACTTCCATACTGTTCATAGCAGCCTCACCATTTCTAATTCCCACCAGTAATGTGCAGGAGTTCCAGTTTCTCCAAATACTTGCCAACACTTATTGTCTATTGTTTTTGTTTTGATAATAGACATCCTGACAGGTATGAGGTGATATCTCATTGTGGTTTTGATTTGCATTTTCCTGATAATTAGTGACATTGAACATTTTTCCGTATACCTGCTGTTCATTTGTATGTCTCTTTTGTGAAAATGTCTATTTAAGTTTTTAGCCTATTTTTAAATTGGGTTATTAGGTTTTTTTTTTTTACCATTGAGTTGCGGGAGTTCCTTATGTATTTTAGAGACTAACTCTTTGTCAGATATATGGTTTGCAAATATTTTCTGCCATTCCATGGGTTGCCTTTTCATTCTGTTGTTTCTTTTGCTGTGCAGAAGCTTTTTAGTCTGATGTAGTCCTACTTATTTATTTTGTTTTTGTTGCTTGCGCTTTTGGTGTCATAGCCATGAAATCATTGCCAAGACTGATGTGACAAAGCTTTCCCCCTGAGTTTTCTTCTAGAAGTCTTACAGTTTTAGGTCTTACATGTTAAGTCTTTAATCCATTTTGAGTTGATTTTTGTGTACGGTGTAAGATAGGGGTCCAATTTCGTTCTTTTGCATGTGGATATCCAGTTTTCCCAGCACCATTTGTTGAAGAGGCCATCCTTTCTCTATTGTGTAATTTTGGCATTCTTGTCCAAGATCAGTTGACTGTATATGCATGGGTTTATTTCTGGGCTCTCTATTCTGTTCCTTAGCCTCTGTTTTGAAGTCTGTTTCTTCCAACTATAAGGAATAGAGGTGAGGGCTGAATTCAGAGTTGAGTGTAAGCTCCTCCAAGACTCAAGTTTGAAAGAAGTACATAGCATAAAAAATATTTGTAAGAATGCAGAACTAGTTTTATGGATAAGCATCTATGCTCACTGTCATTTCAGTTGTCTTTAACACCTTCCTACTGCCCCGCTGCTAAAGAATTGAATTTAATGGAGTGCTACAAATGAAATTCTCACAATTATTGCTAACAAATTGGTAAGCTGCTGCTGCTTTAGTTTATGAAAAAATTTGTGGCAACTAATAGTAACAGACACATATATAGTACTTAATATGTGCCAGACTGTTTTCTAAGCGCTTTATATATTTGCTTAATCCTCATAAAACCCCATGAGATGGATGCTGTTATCCTCTATATCCAGTTGAGGGTACAGAGGATGTGAGAGAACTTGCCCAGAGCTGAATTATGCTACCAGGCTGTCTGGCTCCCGGAGTCTGTGCCCCGCATCAGGGGACGGCAAACTTTGTAAAGGGCCAGATAGTAAATAAATTAGGTTTTGTGGGACATAGTCTCTGTAGCAATTACTCAGTTCTCCCCCTGTACCATGCAAGCATCCATAGACAGTACACAAATGAATGGCTGTGGCTTTGTTCCAGTACAACTTTATTTATGGACACCAGAATTTGCATTTCATATAATTTTCATATGTCATGAAATATTACTCTTTATTTTATTTTTTCAATTATTAAAAGAAAGTATTTATCATTTAGGTCCCAGGTGTATAAAGGCAGGAAGTGGGCCAGATTTGTCCCTTGCATAGCAGTTTGCCAACCATTGTTTCAAACCGCAAACACTGTTGCAAACCGCAAACACTGTTGCAAACCCCTCCAGGATTCTGGTTTATGACTCTGGGAGAACAGCATGTTAGCAAATGATATTGGTTTAAAGATAAAGCTTATAAGTACTGGTGGCTCAGTTACCCTGAGAAATGCTGACCTCCCTGGGGTAGGATCCTATGTATAGAGTGGCTTCCAGTAAGATGGTCAAAAGGAAAACTCTGAAGCTCTGACTCATTGGTCTCAGTCTTGCCCTTTGTAGTAGCAGCCAGGGGCGTGCACCATGATAAAGCTGGATGCGAGCCTAGCTTTTAAATGTTATTCATGTAACGTGGATTCTTTCTTTATGGCTGAGTATTGCCAAGCCTAAAAAAAAAATCAGGAAAAAATAAAGATTCAGTAAGAACTCTACAAGAATAGAGGTGAATACAGACAATTTACTTTTATGGTTTTGATATTCATTCCAATGGAAGGGGTGAAAGTGGAGAGTGAGAGAAAAGAGCAGCTTTACTAAGTCCTTGGTTTGTGCCACGTGTTGGCCTAGGTACTTCCCTATGGTTGCACTTCAAGAACATTACCTTGGAAAAGAGAGGCAATTATCCACATTTTATAGATGAGGAAATTGAGGTATAGGTAACTTCCCCAAGGTTACAGACCAGGTCTTGAGCCCAACAGATTTATCCAACTCTAAAGCAAGGGTGTTTAAAATGTAAACAAACTACAAAGATGCTAAACCAAGCTTACATTTTCCCCATCATTGTGCCACTTCCTGAGGAATTTGGGCAGAAGAGGGCCTGCCAGAGAAGAATCTTAGGGGTAGAAAAACCCTCCAAAGTTTATAAGTATCAGCCTTGGGCAAGAACACAAATCATCAAAGAAATAGTTCAGAGCGAGAGAATCTACTCCTTGTGTCTGTTTTAATTTTGAACCAAATAAAAACCCCAGTGGAATAAGAACTCATTCTTATCTTATTCCTATACCTTCAAATCACAGAATCCTAGATATGGACACTAAAATCCTCACGTCATTTAAAGAAACGCAGCAACAGAGCACCCAAGCTATATAGTTAGAAGAGGGATTCCTAACTGGTACGGACAGTCTGGGGAGCTGGAATACTGTTGTTATTTGTCCTAACAACTTACTAAGTCCTAGCAAAAGATTGTGAGAGTTATGCAGCCGTACCACAATGATTGAGGGTCCTGGCAGCAGCGTGGGTCAGGGAGAGAGCTATGGGAGGTTTATATTTATTTATTATTTTTTGAATCGAAGTATAGTTGATTCACGATGTGGTGTTAGTTTCCAGTGTACAGCCAAGTGATTCAGTTATATATATTCTTTTCCGTTATGGTTTATTACAAGATATTGAATATAGTTCCCTGTGCTATACAGTAGGACCTTGTTGTTTATCTATTTTACGTAGAGTAGTTTGTATCTGCTAATCCCATACTCCTAACATATCCCCCCCTTTCACCTTTGGTAACGTAAGTTTGTTTTCTGTGTCTGTGTGTCTGTTTCTGTTTTGTAAATAAGTTCATCTGTATCATATTTTAGATTCCACATATAAGTGACATCATATGACATTTGTCCTTCTCTGTCTGACTTACTTCACTGAGTATGATAATCTCTAGGTCCATCCACGTTGTTGCCAGTGGCATTATTTCATTCTTTTTGACGGCTGATTATAGGAAGTTTCTAGATAGGCTGTGGATCACAGTCATTTTGGAAAGTCATTGGAATCACAGAAGCCTTTGTGATCAACTTCCCCAACCATGTTGTTTTACAGATGAAGAAACCAAGCCTGGGAGAAGGTACATGGCTCAAGATGTTGAAGGGCTGGCCTAGCCTGATGTAAATATTTGACTCTTCCAATTAAAGTTGTGGCATTATCTGAATATACCTCTCAGAGAGGGTCTTGTTTTTTTGTGGTGTACCTTCCCCTATCCATCTGTATTCATACTTTGAAGACAAAAAGCAATGTGGACACTCTCTGCCCCTGGATAAAAGTTAACATAAAGTACTGCGTATGGCATCCAGAACTTTCTCACTCAGAGAAGTGGTGAAAGAAATAGTCTAAATAAGTAACTGCCATTCTTTCACCATTTCCTGCAGTTGAATTGATCACAGGTCTAACATATCAGGAAGAAATGAGCAATAACCTTTGCCAGATTAAGGTCTCAGCTTTCTTTTAACTCTAATCTGGGTGTGTCACTTCATGATTTAAAAACCTCTACCTTAGCGAGAACTCAGATCTCCAAATGTGTGGAAATATTTGTTTATAACAACGTATATAACCAAGAAGTATTATTTCTATTTTCTTAAGATGGATGGGAAAGAATTTGAAGACTAGAGTCTTCACTTGGGAATAAAAGACACCCCTTTTCTCTAACTGCCCAGAGTAAAAGCCCACTTAATCGTGTAACTATAGTATTTTAAAGGAATAGTGAAACTTCCATCACTGATGTTTTAGTGCTCGCATGTAAAGTATTTAACCAGTTCCTGGCACATTGTGGGTAATAATGAATTGGAACCACAGCTGTTCAATAGAACTTTTTGCCATGCTGGAAATATTCTATATCTGTGCCATACAATACCATACTCAATAATCACATGTGGCTATTGAGCGTGTGGAATGAGGAACTAAAATTTTAATTTTATTGACATTTATTTAATAAATTTATTTATTTATAATTTTAATTTTATATTGGAGTATAGTTGATTTACAATGTGTTAGTTTCAGGTGTACAACAAAGTGATTCAGTTATACATATATCTGAATCTTTTTCAGATCCTTTTTCCATATAGGTTATTACAGAATATTGAGTGGAGTTCCCTATGCTATACAGTAGGTCCTTGTTGATTATCTATTTTATATACAGTAGTGAATATGAATCCCAACCTCCTAATTTATCCCTCTCCCCCACCTTTCCCCTTTGGTAACCATAAGTTTTTTCTAAATCTGTGAGTCTATTTCTGTTTTGTAAATAAGTTCATTAGTATCATTTTTTTAGATTCCACATATAAGTGATATCATATGATATTTGTCTTTCTCTTTCTGACTTACTTCACTTAATATGATAATGTCTAGGTCCATCCATGTTGCTGCAAATGGCATCATTTCATTCTTTTTTATGACTAATATTCCATTGTATGTACGTACTACATCTTCTTTATCTATTCATCTGTCGATGGACATTTAGGTTGCTTCCATATCTTGGCTACTGTAAATAGTGCTGCAATGAACATTGGGGTGCATGTATTTTGTCAAATTATAGTTTTCTCTGGATATATGCACAGGATTGGGATTGTTGGATCATATGGTAGCTCTATTTTTAGTTTTTTAAGGAACCTCCATACTGTTCTCCATAGTGGCTTGTACCAGTTTACATTCCCACCAACAGTGTAGGAGGGTTCCCTTTTCTCCATACCCTCTCCAGCATTTATTGTTTGTAGACTTTTTGATAGTGGCCATTGTGACTGGTGTGAGGTGATAACTCATTGTAGTTTTGATTTGCATTTCTCTAATAATTAGTGATGTTGAATCTTTTCATGTACTTTGTGTCAGGTTTTTGAAATTATTGGTAGTTATTACAAATTGCCTCATAGGAAGTTTATAGCCAATTTGTACTATCATCAATAGGATATGGAAGCATTTAAGTCTATTATACAGAGGTGTGCAGTGATGTACAATGATGTCATTGTATATCTCTCTCTCTGTAGTACTGGATTGTAGACTGAGTTGTTAAGGTGGTTATCCTTAGGTGCTGAGTTTATGGGCATTTTTTCTTTAACTTTCCTTGTATGTAAATTGTCGTATTTTTTAGTGAACACTAAAAGGAAAGAAGTGTCCTATTAATTAAAAAAAATAGAAAACAAACTTTGTAACATTAACAAAAGCCTACCATAAACAAAATACAAGGCACATACAAACTAGAAAAAATATTTGCAACATCTTTAGTAATGCGTTTATATCCTACACAATTAAATATAAATCAGTAAAATGGAGACATGTTTGATTGAGATTCATCCTGTCCTTTGCCTACTCTGCACTTTGATCTACCACTCCCTCACTTATAATCCTACACACACACACACACACACACACACACACACACACACCTTACCAACCCATACCCACTCTTACCTATAATCCTACATCTACACACACACACCCTTGCCCATACATATTACTCTCAGTTACAAACCTAAGTGTACACACATCCATACCTGCCCACGCCTACCTATCCAGCAATTTGATGTCACAATTTGGAATTAGGAAACCATCCTTTGGTTTACATATAGTTTTAAAAGGTAAAGTGATTTAACAAGGTCACACTGTTAGCAGTTTCTGAGTCCTAAAAAGAACCCAGGTCACCTGAGGCTCTATCCAATTTCCTCTCACTTATACCTTGGCTGTCTACATGCATCTATTTAAATAAAATCTTCCATAATGTCTTTAATAAACTCTTCTCTTATTGAGATGTAATACAAAAGTTAGGCAGATGGGTCCTGTGTTGATAGATTTCCCAACAACCATTACACCCTGGTGATGGTTGGTTTAAGATCCAGGATATATAAAGAACTCTTACAACTCAATAACAAAAAAACAAATGACCCAATTAAAAATTGGGCTGAGGACTTGACCAGACATTTCTCCAAAAAATATATACAAATGACCAACAGGTACGTGAAAAGATGCTCTACACCATTAATCATCAGGGAAATGAAAATCAAACCCGCGGTGAGATACCACTTCACACCCATTAAGATGGCCATTATCAAAAAAAAAACCAGAACATAGCAAGTGTTAGCCATGATGCGGAGAAATTAGAACCCTTGTGTACTGTTGACAGGATTGTAAAATGGTGCAGCCACTATGGAAAACAGTGTGGAGATACCTCAAAAAAAGTTAAAAATAAAATTACCATATTATTCAGCCATCTCATTTCTGGGTATATATCCAAAAAAATTGAAAACAGAATCTCCAAGAGATATTTGCATACCCATCTTCATACAATATTATTCACAATAGCCAAGATATGGAAGCAACCCAAATGTCCACCTGCAGATGAACCGATTTTTAAAAATGTAACGTATACATACAATGAAATATATTATCTAGCCTTAAAAAAGAAGGAAAACCTGTCATATACCACAATAGGGATGAACCTTGAGGACATTGTACTAAGTGAATTAAGTCAGTCACAAAAAGACAAATATTATGTGATTCCACTTATATGAAATAAGTAATCAAACTCATTGAAACAGAAAGTGGCATGGTGGTTGCCAGGAGTGGGGGAAGGGAGATTAGTTGTTCAGTGGTACAAAGTTTCAGCCATGTGAGAGGAGACGTTCTAGTACACCGCTGTGCACATAGTTACCAGTATTGTACTGCACACTTAAAGATTGTTTAGATGGTAAATTTATGTGTTTATTTTTTTAACCACAATAAGAAAAAAGAATGAGCATATGATCTAATTCTGGCCAGTAAGATTGGAAGGGATGTCATGTGGGGGCATCTAGGACATGTTTGCTTGCTCTTAAGAAAAGTGATTGAAGAAGAAATGGTTGTCTGGAATTGTTACATGTGTTTCACTACTAGTCTGACATACATGCACCAACAGACTCTCAGGGCACAGAGCCAGACCACTGACTTACTGCACCTAAAGTTGCCAGACTTCTGAGCAAGAGATTTCCTTATTGCTTAATGTAGCTGAGTCGGTGTTTCACGTTACTTGCAGCACAGAAACATCTTCCCTGAAAAAAAGAGACTATTTCTTAAGCATGACTGTATTCTTTAAGTTATCTAAACTATGTATCTATTAAAAAAAATAGAGCTACATTAGACCTAGGAACTAATCTATACGTTAGGATTACTTATTTAAAAAATATAGAGAAGACTTTCTTTTTCTAAAGTCAGGTTTATTGAGGTTGATTTACATACAGTAAAACCCCAGTTTTTAAATATACAATTTTGATTTTGACAAACACATACTTCTTTATAGGTTAGTCTTTGTGCCCATTTACTAAGTTAAAAAAAAATTAGGAGGCATTGTCCTAATTTCAGCTTTTATCTGAGAAGAAAATTTCTCTCCCTGGGGTAAACTCTATTTTTTTATATTTGCAGCTCCAAAGTAACTTTAAAGGAGCTGTGAAACCATCTGTAGAGACAGAGATAGGAGTCCAATTTAGATCAGTATCTTGAGCACCCAGAAGTGCTCTGTACACAGTCACATTTTTTTTTCTCCAATCATTTTTATTCACAGTAACTCAGGACTTCGCTGGCTTTTGGGCTGAAAGTCCTCAGTTCCGAGAAACTCCTCAGACTTGGGCAAACCAGGATGGTTGTTTACCCTAACAAGGTTTCTCAGCCTCAGAACTATTGACATTTCAGACTAGATAATTCTTTGTGGTGGGGGACCGCCATGTGCATTGTAGGGTGTTTACAGCATCCGTGGCCTGTACCCACCCGATGCCATCAACACTTCGCACCCTCAGTGGTCACAATAGAAGATGTCTCCAAATGTGTCTAGGGGGCAGAATCACCCAGGGTAAGAACCACTGCCCTAGATGTAAGTACCCTTACAGCTCACAAATTTGAGACCCATAATCTTATTCTTTATTGCTGTTGTAAAGCAAAAACAAGTCAATTCTGCTATTTCTACACAGGACTTGAGACTCTGAGGAATTGCTCCGCGACTCTCCCCTTTTTTAGGAATCTCCTCCATCCCCCCCATCCCCGCCCCCCCCCCCCACCCCGTTACCCTGCCCGCCACCCTGCACGCACTTTTTTAACATTGCAAATGACCTGAGTGATGATTCTGGGTGCTTCTCTCCTATAGGTTCCAGGAAGCTGCCACTGTGGGCTGTATCCATCTAACTCTCTGGAGTTCTTTTTTGTTTGCTTCTTTGTTATTTCTGATGATTCCATGTTCATATAATCATATCACACAATTGTATTTTTTGCACATATTTATAAGATTGAATGGATGTGTGTTTTAATGGGATGGCATTTTATATACTTTTCTGTCTTTTGCCTTTTTCAGTTAACAGTACTATCTGGAAAAATCTCCAGGAAAATGAGTACAGCTCTAATTTGTACTTTAAAATAACTGTATAATATTCCATGGTGTGAATATACAGTATTTTACACACCATTCCTCTATTAACTTTCTTAACATGTGGTGCTGCAATAAACACCTGTGTACGTGTATCCTTACCTTCTAGTGATCTTCTTACTACGGGAGACATTCCCAGATCAGAAGATACTTCAGATGTTAATACACTTGCCAGACAGCTTTCTAGAAAATCTGCAGTGGTTCACATTTCTACTCACATTGTTAAAAAAAATACCTCTTTCCATATATCCCTGATAGAAATAAGTGTTATTGTTCTAATTTTTGCCAATCTGATGGGAATAAATTCGTGTCTCATTGATAGTTTAATTTGTGTTTCCCTGACTAGTAGAATTTGAACATTGTTTAACGTTTGTATTAAAGAGTTGTAATGTACTGTTTGTATTATATTAGGCTATTTACATTTGCCTTCTTTTTTTGGAAATTTCTACTTATATCCTTTGACATTTTTCCTACTGGAAATTTTGTTCTTACAATTTGTAAGAGCTTCTCTTGTCTCCATCTGCCTCTGCATCTCCATCTCCATCTCCAGCCATACATATGACCTACTACGATGTCACTTTTAACTTTAAGTTAATCTTTTCTTCCAGCCTGGTTTTGCTTATATTTATGTTTTCCTGGTATCTTTTTGCCCCTCCTTTCATTATCAGCCTTTCTTTATACTTTTTCCTTTTTTTTTTTTAACAGGCTGTAGCTGGGTTTTGTTTCAAGTGAATCTATATCTTTTCATGAGGGTATTCGTAGGAGTATTATTTCCTAACCAATATTCTTGATATTCCTTCCATGGTACTTTATTATTTGTTTTTTATTTGGTTGTTTACTATTTTTTCCCCTTATTAATTTGTAAGTTCCACCATACTTTTCAAGTTTCATCACTTACAATTAGACATCTACTTCTCTTATTTGAAAACCTGTTTATTATATGATACCCAGTGTTTCTCCCACTAGAATGCTCAATTTCCTCACTACCCCTCCCCAAGAAGACAGATCTTTAGAATAATTTGTCATCCCTGCTCTTTAACTAGCCTATTCTGATCCCCATTGAAATGTTTTTACTTCTTTCCTATCCCGACCACCTGCTCCTAGGAATTGCTGATCATCTTTACTGCTTTTATTAGTTCATGACTATTATAAGAATATCTCTGGTATTACATCTCTTCTATTTCAGTGTTCCCTATTTTTATTTATTTTTTGTATCCCCAGTTTATCATTAGTCATTTATATTTAAATTCAGTTACATTGCAAAGTACATTGCTTACTCTCTTCTTCATAGGCCCGTATTTTAACTATTCTATTCACATTCATTTATTGTTGGGAATCTTTCCTTAAATCAGATATATTTTCTGAATCCTTGCATGGCCATAGATCTATTGATATGTTTGGCATGGGATAGTTGGGCTACAGGACTTTTCTCTCACCGGTCTTTGGATGCCGATCTGTCTTCTAACATTGCAGATGAGATGTTCATTGCCAATCTTATCAATGGGCAACTCGTTTCTCCTTTCTGAATGCTTATAAGGTTTTCCCTTTTTCCTTGGAGTTTAGGAATTTGTAGAATGTACCTTGAAGTGTGTGTATACATACGTGTGTGTGTGTGTGTGTGTATATATATACTTTATTTTTATTAATTTTTTATTGAAGTGTAGTTGATTTACAGTGTTTCAGGTGTACAGCAAAGTGATTCAGCTATATATATATACACACACATATATAGGTATTGATATTTATATATTCTTTTTCAAATTCTTTTCTGTTATAGGTTATTACAAGATATTGAATATAATTTCCTGTGCTCTACAGTAGGTCCTTGTTGTTTATCTATTTTATATATAGTAGTGTATAACTGTTAATCCCAAATTCCTAATTTATCCCTACCCCCCCTTACCCTTTGGTAACCATAAATTTGTTTTCTATGTCTGAGTCTCTTTCTGTTTTGTAAATAAGTTCATTTGTATCATTTTTTTACATTCCACATATAAGTGATATCATACGCTATTTGTCTTTCTTTGTCTGTCTTACCTCATTTAGTATAATAATCTCTAGGTCCATCCATGTTGCTGCAAATGGCATTATGTCATTCTTTTTTATAACTGAGTAATATTCCATTTTATATCTATGTATATATCTTTATGTATATATCACATCTTCTTTATCCATTCTTCTGTTAATGGACATTTAGGTTGCTTCCATGTCTGGGCTATTTTAAATAGTGCTGCTATGAACATTGGGGTGCATGTGTCTTTTAGAATTAGAGTTTTTTGTCTTTTCCGTATATATGCCCAGGAGTGTGATTGCTGGATCATATGGTAGCTCTATTTTTAGTTTTTTAAGGAACCTCCATACTGTTCTCCATAGTGTATATATGTGTTAAATCAGTCCCTCCTGGATCTTGTCAAGGTCTTCCTTCAGCCCTGGGAAAACTTCTTCTATTATTTCTTTAATTATAACCTGTTCCTTCTTTTATTTCTGGAATGTTTGTTTGCATATTACATCCCTTGGATTTATGCTCTAATTCTCTAATATTTTCCTTCATGAATTTGTCTCTCTCTCCCTTTTTTTTTTTTTTTTTTTCTATGTGGTTTGAAAGGTTTCTTCCACTTGATTCTCTAGGCCATTGTTTGGCATCTCTTAGTCCTCCATACCCTGCACAGCTTTCAGTACAGATACCCAAGAGCACTAGTTAGTGCCTCTGAGTAAAAACCAGCTTATGTTCTCACTTATCTCCCAAGATAAAAGGTCTAAAGAATGCTATTTCACATTGGAAAAAAAAAAACCCAGATTACCAAGAATGCATAGTAGTCATTAACTTTTATTCAGGAACAGTACAGTCTCAGACTTTATGAAACAAAACTGATAGAACTACAAGGAAGAATGGACTAGTACAGCCTGCTGGCAGTTTTTACACATCTCTCACAGACACTAAAAGATCAATTAGGCAGAAAATAAGAATAGAGAAGGCTAGACTGACATCATTAACAAGCAGAATCTAATACACAGGCTACTGCGCACTCAACAAACAGGAACGCACATTCTTTTCAACATAGAATATCTTTGAAAATTGACAATGCAATAGACCACAAAGATAAACCAAAAAACTAGTTTGAATTCATTAATAAAATCAAATGTCAGTTATTTAAGGAATCTAATAATGTAGAAAACTCTTGGGTGTGATTTACCAAAGAGGAGAGAGCAACAGGAGCCCCCCCCCAGAAAAAAGAGGAATATACATTTTAACACAGTTTATGGTGGATTGTATAATTGTTCTTAATTCTTCACCCCTTCCTAAACCAGTAAGCTTTGTCACGTAAATTTGCAGTTCCTCCTGGTAAAGTAGAGTATATCCACCTCCATTCTTGATACAGGGCTGGACCATGTATCTTACTTTGGTTGATGAGGAAGAACTGACAGTGTTCCAGTTCTGAATCTGGGCCTTAAGAGGCATCACCTATTTCCACTTATCCAACTTGTACTTTTGCCATCACCATGAGAACAACATATCTTGGGTAGCCAGTTGGTCCAAGAAGGTTATGAGACATACCCTAAGATATGGAGCCAAGCCCAGCCGATCCCAGAGATCAGCCAGTGTCCAACTGTCTCACAGGTGTGTGAGCTGGATTAAACGTTGCCTTATATCACTAAGTTTGGAGTGGTTTATCATACAGCATTATTGCAGCTATGCTAACAATAAACTTGAAAAACTAGAAATCCAGATAATTTTTAAGAAATACATTTGGGCAAAATAGACCAAAGAAGAAGTAGAAAATTTGAATAGAGGAATTATCACAAAAGAAAAATTAATGATATTGCAAAATTCTGCCATCCTCAAATGACATGTTTCACTAAATCTTCAAATAACAGATTATTCACACTTTATACAAACTATTGCAAAACATGGAAAAGAATGAGATGCTATCCAGTTCATTTTAAAGAAAGGCAATATGATGAAAACAATGCAAGACTAGAAGAAAAAGAGAAGAAAAAAATCATTGACCAAGTCTAATTGAACATACATGCAAGCATCCTCAGTTAAATAGGAGCCAAAAGTTATAGTTAGGAACAAAAACAGTATGTTAAAGGATCATATAGTTAGGAGCCAAAAGTAAATAATAATGTTTATTAACAGTAAATACTGAGGCAGGGAAAATCAAAGTATTCCTTTGTTCACACCATTTTTTCATCAATAAATGTCCCTCCTCACCTATGTTCTACCCCAAACTCAGCTGAACACTTCTTCCGTGATGACACCTAAGGATTAGTTAAATCTCTTTTTTTGTAATTTAGCTTATTAAGTGTATGTGAATCCTCAAAAAAATTATAAAACTTCAAAGGCGATCACTGGGAATTATTCATCTTCTCAAAGTATCTTGCAAAAAATAGACCCTCAGTAATCATTGTTTGCCAGATGCATGCAATGGGCTACTTTAAATTTCTTTCAGACAAAATTCTAAAATAAGTAGACTCTTATGAATAAAGATACTAAACATAATACTTACATGTTTTTCAACTCCTTGTATCTGTATAATACTTTATAATATATATTTTCTGTTCATTTTCCTAGTCAATATTTTAAGATTTGTGAGTCATGTTTTTAATCCCCATCTTACAGATGATTATATTGAGGCTAATTAAATTGAAGTAATTTCTGCCTGGTCTCTAATAAATAGAAAGGCTACACTTGAATTTAGGGCTTCAAACTAAGTCTCTTGTTTTCTAATATGTTAGTCTACTAAATTTCTTTCCATATTAATTTAATTTTAAAACATGAATTGAGACACAGATGTAGAGAACAAACATATGGACACCAAGGGGGAAAAGCAGTGGCAGGTGGGGGTGGTGGTGTGATGAATTGGGAGATTGGGATTAACATGTATACACTGATATGTATAAAATGGATGACTAATAAGAACCTGCTGTATAAAAAAATAAATAAAATTAAAAAAAAAGAGATTTAATTCTGTTAAAATGATAATTGGCACACACACCACAAATAGTAATAGGAGGTTATTAAAAACCAGAATTTTATTTATTTATTTAATTTATATTTTTTATACAGCAGGTTGTTATTAGTCATCAGTTTTGTACACATCAGTGTATACATGTCAATCCCAATTTCCCGATTCATCACACCACCACCCCCACCCCCCCCGCGGCTTTCCCTCCTTGGTGTCCATACGTTTGTTCTCTACATCTGTGTCTCAATTTCTGCCCTGCAAACCGATTCACCTGTACCATTTTTCTAGGTTCCACATATATGCGTTAATATACGATATTTGTTTTTCTCTTTCTGACTTACTTCACTCTGTATGACAGTCTCTAGCTCCATCCACGTCTCAACAAATGACGCAATTTCATTCCTTTTTATGGCTGAATAATATTCCATTGTATATATGTACCACTTCTTCTTTATCCATTCGTCTGTCGATGGGCATTTAGGTTGCTTCCATGACCTGGCTATTGTAAGTAGTGCTGCAATGAACATTGTGTCTTTTTGATTTATGGTTTTTTCTGGGTATATGCCCAGTAGTGGGATTGCTGGATCATATGGTAATTCTTTTTTTAAGGAACCTCCATACTGTTCTCCATAGTGGCTGTATCAATTTACATTCCCACCAACACTGCAAGAGGGTTCCCTCTTCTCCACACCCTCTCCAGCATTTGTTTGTACATTTTCTGATGATGCCCATTCTCACTGGTGTGAGGTGATACCTCATTGTACTTTTGATTTGCATTTCTCGAATAATTACTGATGTTGAGCAGCTTTTCATGTGCTTCTTGGCCATCTGTATGTCTTCTTTGGAGAAATGTCTATTTAGGTCTTTTGCCCATTTTTGGATTGGGTTGTTTGTTTTTTTAATATTGAGCTGCATGAGCTGTTTATATATTTTGGAGATTAATCCTTTGTCCGTTGATTTGTTTGCAAATATTTTCTCCCATTCTGAGGGTTGTCTTTTCGTCTTGTTTATGGTTTCCTTTGCTGTGCAAAACCTTTTAAGTTTCATTAGGTCCCATTTGTTTACTTTTGTTTTTATTTCCATTACTCTAGGATGTGGATCAAAAAGATATTGCTGTGATTTATGTCAAAGAGTGTTCTTCCTGTGTTTTCCTCTAAGAATTTTATAGTGTCTGGTCTTACATTTAGGTCTCTAATCCATTTTGAGTTTATTTTTGTGTATAGTGCTAGGGAGTGTTCTAACTTCATTCTTTTACATGTAGCTGTCCAGTTTTCCCAGCACCACTTACTGAAGAGACTGTCTTTTCTCCATTGTATATCCCTGCCTCCTTTGTCTTAGATTAGTTCACCATAGGTGCGTGGGTTTATCTCTGGGCTTTCTATCTTGTTCCATTGATCTATGTTTCTGTTTTTGTGCCAGTACCATATTGTCTTGATTACTGTAGCTTTGTAGTACAGTCTGAAGTCAGGGAGTCTGATTCCTCCAGCTCCATTTTTTTCCCTCAACACTGCTTTGGCTATTCGGGGTCTTTTGTGTCTCCATACAAATTTTAAGATTTTTTGTTCTAGTTCTGTAAAAAATGCCATTGGTAATTTGATAGGGATTGCATTGAATCTGTAGATTGCTTTGGGTAGCATACTCATTTTCACAATATTGATTCTTCCAATCCAAGAACATGCTATATCTCTCCATCTGTTGGTGTCATCTTTAATTTCTTTCATCAGTGTCTTATAGTTTTCTGCATACAGGTCTTTTGTCTCCCTAGGTAGGTTTATTCCTAGGTATTTTATTCTTTTTGTTGCAATGGTAAATGGGAGTGTTGCCTTAATTTATCTTTCAGATTTTTCTTCATTAGTGTATGGGAATGCAAGAGATTTCTGTGCATTAATTTTGTATCCTGCAACTTTACCAAATTTATTGATTAGTTCTAGTAGTTTTCTGGTGGCATCTTTAGGATTCTCTATGTATAGTATCATGTCATCTGCAAACAGTGATAGTTTCATTTCTTCTTTTCCAATTTGTATTCCTTTTATTTCTTTTTCTTCTTTGATTGTCATGGCTAGGACTTCCAAAACTATGTTGAATAATAGTGGTGAGAGTGGACATCCTTGTCTTGTTCCTGATCTTAGAGGAAATGCTTTCAGTTTTTCACCATTGAGAATGATGTTTGCTGTGGGTTTGTCGTATATGGCCTTTATTATGTTGAGGTAGGTTCCCTCTATGCCCACTTTCTGGAGAGTTTTTATCAGAAATGGGTGTTGAATTTTGTCAAAAGCTTTTTCTGCATCTATTGAGATGATCATATGGTTTTTATTCTTCAATTTGTTAATATGGTATATCACATTGATTGATTTGTGTATATTGAAGAATTCTTGCATCCCTGGGATAAATCCCACTTGATCATGGTGTATGATCCTTTTAATGTGTTGTTGGATTCTGTTGGCTAGTATTTTGTTGAGGATTTTTGCATCTATATTCATCAGTGATATTGGTCTGTAATTTTCTTTTTTTGTAGTATCTTTGTCTGGTTTTGGTATCAGGGTGATGGTGGCCTCATAGAATGACTTTGGGAGTGTTCCTTTCTCTGCAATTTTTTGGAAGAGTTTGAGAAGGATAGGTGTTAGCTCTTCTCTAACTGTTTGATAGAATTCACCTGTGAAACCATCTGGTCCTGGACTTTTGTTTGCTGGAAGATTTTTAATCACAGTTTCAATTTCATTACTCGTAATTGGTCTGTTCATATTTTCTTTCTTCCTGGTTCAGTCTTGGAAGGTTATACCTTTCTAAGAATTTGTCCATTTCTTCCAGGTTGTCCATTTTATTGGCATAGAGTTGCTTGTAGTAGTTTCTTAGGATGCTTTGTATTTCTGCGGTGTCTGTTGTAACTTCTCCTCTTTCATTTCTAATTTTATTGATTTGAGTCCTCTCCCTCTTTTTCTTGATGAGGCTGGCTAATGGTTTATCAATTTAATTTATCTTCTCAAAGAACCAGCTTTTAGTTTTATTGATCTTTGCTATTGTTTTCTTTGTTTCTATTTCATTTATTTCTGCTCTGATCTTTCTTTCTTCCTTCCTTCCTTCCTTCCTTCCTTCCTTCCTTCCTTCCTTCCTTCCTTCCTTCCTTCCTTCCTTTCTTTCTTTCTTTCTTTCTTTCTTTCTTTCAACTTTGGGTTTTGTTTGTTCTTCTTTCTCTAGTTCCTTTAGGTGTAAGGTTAGATTGTTTATTTGAGATGTTTCTAGTTTCTTGAGGTAGATTTGTATAGCTACAAACTTCCCTCTTAGAACTGCTTTTGCTGCATCCCATAGGTTTTGGATCGTCGTGTTTTCATTGTCATTTTTCTCTAGGTATGTTTTGATTTCCTCTTTGATTTCTTCAGTGATTGCTTGGTTAATTACTAACGTATTGTTTAGCCTCCATGTGTTTGTGTTTTTTATGTTTTTTTCCCTGTAATTGATTCCTAATCTCACAGCATTGTTGTCAGAAAAGATGCTTGATATGATTTCAGTTTTCTTAAATTTACTGAGGCTTGATTTGTGACCCAAGAGGTGATCTATCCTGGAGAATGTTCCGTGCGCACTTGAGAAGAAAGTGTAATCTGCTGTTTTTAGATGGAATGTCCTATAAATATCAATTAAATCTATCTGGTCTATTGTGTCATTTAAAGCTTCTGTTTCCTTATTAGTTTTCATTTTGGATGATCTGTCCATTGGTGTAAGTGAGGTGTTAAAGTCCCCCACTATTATTGTGTTACTGTCGATTTCCTCTTTTATAGCTGTTAGCAGTTGCCTTATGTATTGAGGTGCTCCTATGTTGGGTGCATATATATTTATAATTGTTATATCTTCTTCTTGGATTGATCCCTTGATCATTATGTAGTGTCGTTTCTTGTCTCTTGTAACATTCTTTATTTTAAAGTCTATTTTATCTGATATGAGTATTGCTAATCAGCTTTCTTTTGATTTCCATTTGCATGGCATATCTTTTCCCATCCCCTCACTTTCAGTCTGTATGTGTCCCTAGGTCTGAAGTGGGTCTCTTGTAGACAGCATATAGATGGGTCTTGTTTTTGTATCCATTCAGCAAGTCTGTGTCTTTTGGTTGGAGCATTTAATCCATTCATGTTTAAGGTAATTATCAATATGTATGTTCCTATGACCATTTTCTGAACTGTTTTGGGTTTGTTTTTGTAGGTCCTTTTCTACTCTTGTGTTTCCCACTTAGAGAAGTTCCTTTAGCATTTGTTGAGAGCTGGTTTGGTGGTGCTGAATTCTCTTAGCTTTTGCTTGTCTGTAAAGCTTTTGATTTCTCCATCGAATCTGAATGAGATCCTTGCTGGGTAGAGTAATCTTGGTTGTAGGTTCTTCCCTTTCATCATTTTCAGTATATCATGCCACTCCCTTCTGGCCTGTAGAGTTTCTCCTGAGAAATCAGCTGTTAACCTTATGGGCGTTCCCTTGTATGTTATTTGTCGTTTTACCCTGGCTGCTTTCAATAATTTTTCTTTGTCTTTAATTTTTGCCAATTTGATTACTATGTGTCTCGGTGTGTTTCTCCTTGGGTTTATCCTGTATGGGACTTGCTACACTTGCTGGACTTGGGTGGCTGTTTTCTTTCCCATGTTAGGGAAGTTTTCGACTGTAATCTCTTCAAATATTTTCTCTGGTCCTTTCTCTCTCTGTTCTCCTTCTGGGACCCCTATAATGTGAATGTTGTTGCGTTTAATGTTGTCCCAGAGGTCTCTTAGGCTGTCTTCATTTCTTTTCATTCTTTTTCCTTTATTCTGTTTCGCAGCATTGAATTCCACCATTCTGTCTTCCAGGTCACTTATCCGTTCTTCTGCCTTAGTTATTCTTCTATTGATTCCTTGTAGTGTAGTTTTCATTTCAGTTATTGTATTGTTCATCTCTGTTTGTTTGTTCTTTAATTCTTGTAGGTCTTTGTTAAACATTTCTTGCATCGTCTCGATATTTGCCTCCATTATTTTTCCAAGGTCCTGGATCATCTTCACTATCATTATTCTGAATTCTTTTTCTGGAAGGTTGCCTATCTCCACTTCATTTAGTTGTTTTTCTGGGGTTTTATCTTATTCCTTCATCTGGTACATAGCCCTCTGCCTTTTCATCTTGTCTATCCTTCTGTGAATGTGGCTTTTGTTGCACAGGCTGCAGGATTGTAGTTCTTCTTGCTTCTGCTGTCTGCCCTCTGGTGGATGAGGCTATCTAAGAGGCTTGTGCAAGTTTCCTGATGGGAGAGACTGGTGGTGGGTAGAGCTGACTGTTGCTCTGGTGGGCCGGAATTTTATTTTAAAAAGGGAAAATTTAGAAAAATTTATGGATGTACTATATTATATCACTGCTAATTTCATCATCTCACAGAAAAACAGTTAGTTTACAGAAGTTCAGTTTTTCTTTTTGACAAGTTGAAGATTTTAATAAAAAAGGTATAAACCCACACAGTATAACTAGAAAACATAGATCATGAATAGGAAAAACACTTTAATTCTGAGAAAAGGTGAAGATCAATGTTATTTGGAAAAGAAAAATGAGGTCTTTAAACTTGGGAAATTTAAAATGACAGTAACCTGAACTGGAGAAAGCTAGTCTTAAGGAGTGATCTGGAACTTAGAATATTCACGTTTTCAACCTTACTAGAAGTTACGGAATTTTAAGTTCCAGAAATTTGTCTTATAGGTACATAGTTTGAAGAAACTCTCCCACAGGTACACAAGGAGACAAACAATGATGTTTAAGAAAATCTTTTTTGTAACAGTAAAATACTAGCTGAAAACAAATTAAATAGCAACAGAATGGATAAAGATGTCGTGGTACATTCATATTATGGAATAAAGCAGTTAAATTGAATTTAAAAAAAAAGGAATGATCTAATGCTCTAGCACAAGGAATATAAAAGTGATTTCACCGATTTATATTCTCTATTGTCCTATGTTTGTTTGTTATACATTTTTTCTAGCTTAACTAAGACACCTTTTTTTTTTTTTTTTTTAAAGTTCCCAAATACCTAATATCTTTGGTGTTTGTACAGTATATCTCATATTACATTTCACTGATGCTTGGGTCAGTGTTCTACTGCCAGTATCCACGAGGTGTCACTGTAACATTATATTTATTTTAGAATCCGTGTAGCATTTCCACTCTTAGTAGTCAGCTGCAGCTTGGGCTTCTCAGAGGGATGCCCCTGGAGGCTGCTAGCTGCTCTGAGGGAGACTGCCTCGGCTGATGTTGGGAGTTCTGAAAAAGGCTGAGAGCTGAACCAACAAACTTGTTGATGGGCAATGCTGACTAGAACTGGAAAATTGGAAGGAATACTTTTCTCCTCTCCTCTTATCTTTCACCTCCCTTTTGTGTCTCTACTAATAACACAATAGGAAGTCAGTGGGCAAGAAGGTCTGGGACATACAGTTTGTAGTCTCAGCACAGAGCAGAGTGGGCTTGGAGGTGAGAGACAGTACATAACTAAGGAGCATGAATAAATCAAGCAACAAGACCTTATAAGGAGAAGGGGGTGGCAGCTGGCATAAAAACATTATTGGTCTTTGTGTTATTTAGAAGGAGAGTAAAGACGTTGATTATCTTTAAACTTTTTAAAAGTTAAATACACATGTTGCAGTCTCTAGGGTACTGACTATAAGGACACCAATAGACTATAATTTTCAAAGTAGGAGAAGGAAATACTGGAATGAGAGGAAATAGTCCATCAATCCAGCAGAGGGCAAGAAAGGGGAAAAAGGATTATTACAAAGTAACAAACAAAAAATTAAAAGAACAAAATAAAATATTTTAAATAAATCCAAATATATCATTAGTTACAATCTCAATCAGTTTAAATGGATTAAATTCTCCAAATAAAATAGATTAAATTTTAAAAATATCTGTATTATGCTCTTGTAGTATATAGTCCTCAAAAATAGAGATCCAGAAAATTCAGAAAATTTTAAAAAAGAGGTAGGGGAAGGAGTAAAAGGCAAAACAAAAAGAAAGCCCATGCAAATGGGAGAAAAATCGGGTTATATGACAGGTTATATATTGGGTTCTGTTCAGTATGGATAGGAACTTAAAAACATCTAATTCCTAGCTGAACTATAATTCCAGTCTGCCCTTTTGGGTCTCAGAAGTTGGGTACACATTGCCTGGGGAGACAGAGATAGAGATTCCTTTAATTTTATGGATCAAAGTTCCACAGCAGGCAAACATTTGAATTAGGCAGAAGTGGCTGATACCCTTTCAATTCACTTTTCTCTCTTTTTTTATCTTTCTGAAGTGGTGTAAATAAATAATATCATGGCATTTTGCTCCTTAATGTGTTAATATCCATCTGTACACAATAAGAACATTTTCTAACATAACCACAACACCATTGTCATATGTAACAAAATTAACATTGATTTCCTAATAATTATGAATAATTCTAATACCCAGTCCATATTCCCATTAACCCAGTTACCCCTTATGCATTGTGTTTCTTTTTCATTTTCTTAACTCTTTAGATCACAAAATGTTATGCTGCTCTTGTGTCCTGTCTGCAGGGAAATCATGAAAGGGCTTTCTGACCCCCAAAGTTGACTTGCTTAACTTTCCTTCACTTTAATCAACAATTTCAACCAACCTGTTCTTACCTTGGAGTAAGGGAGAAAAGAATCTCTAGGTTTTAAAATTCATAAAGAAGGAAGGTGTTATATGCATCCTTGTTTTTAATTTCTGTCCCATATAAGATGCTCAAAAAATGTTAAATTCGAACTATTTATACAAATGTGAGCTGTACAATTTGTTATTTGCAAATCAGGTGGCTATAAGTTGATCATTTCTTGTATTTTTTTATGTTCCCTGTAGAGTATGTTTTCAAATGCTTGTAAATGGATAGATACTACCCACAGATATAGAAAACAAATTCATGGTTACCAAGGGGGAAAGGAGGGGGGAGGGATAAATTGGGAGATTGGAATTGACATATACACACTACTATATATAAAATAGATAACTAAAAAGAACCTACTGTATAGCACAGGGAACTCTACTCAATACTCTGTAATGACCTATATGGGAATAGAATGTAAAAAGGAGTAGATGTATGTATATGTATAACTGATTCACTTTGCTATACGGCAGAAATTAACACAACATTGTAAATCAACTATACTCCAGTAAAAACTAATTAAAATTTTTTTAAAAATTTAAAAATGGATAGACACAGCATAAATATCAATTCCTATTTTCAGATTACTTGATATATTTAGACAAGTGTGAAGATATTTTAGAAAAATCATCACGGGTTTTCAGATCTGGTATTTTGTACTCATTCTCAACTTCTCCCATTTCCCCATCATCTCTTATTATTGGTATTGAACTTCTTCACTGAATGAAATGACATAAAGTAAACCATAACATTTTAATGTCTTCTACATGTTATTTAGAATTCTAGAGAGCTGTTGGAAATGTGATAACTTATATCAAGCATAAACTCTGATATGATCTTTAGCTTAATTAAAACCACAGGAACAGATCTGAAAAAATAAGCCAATTTCTAAGCAGGTATTTGGAAAGTCTACCCTGAGATCTCTGGTTACTTAGACATCCTGGAGGCAGGATGCTTCCTTCTGTAGCTCTTTTAGAAGCTAATGTTTTTATGTTAGTCTTATACATTACTATCTCCTGCAGGCTCTCAAGTGAGTTTTGCTTTAATTTATTTTTAACAAAAAAATTACTTAAATAAACATAACATTCAGCATTAAAAGATTGTTTTCAATCATGTATGAAAAATCTTGAGTATCTCTAGCATTGAAGCAACTTGTATAGATTTATTTTTCCTTTGTGCCTTTGTCTTGCTTAATCAGAGAAATATAATAACTTCTTTTATTCTGTATTTTTAAGAGGCTCAACTATTGAAATAAAAAAAACTTCAGAATTGCAGTATATATCTACATTTATTCAATAAATGTTTATTAAGCACACGTCATGTTTTTTTATTCTCAGAGGTACAGTGATTAGGGTTATTAGGGTTACCAGTGATTTCCATGTTGCCAAATCCAATGGTCAGTTTTCAGCCTTTATCATATTGAGCTTAAGGGATGATCTTCGCCTAGTGATCACTTCCTCCTGCTTGACACACTTTCTTCATATGGCCTTGGGTCCTACCTCTGTCTCCTTTGCTGGAGGTTCCTTCCCTCATCTTCCCACCCTCCAGGGTTAGGATGCACCACATCTCAGTTTTAGACCAGACTTCTTCTCCATCTACACTCATGTCTCAGATGATTCATTCAATTCCAGATCTGTACTCCCAGGGCTCCTAAGTTTACGTCTCCAGTTCAGCTCTCAGACATGTACACCTACCTGCATATCTGATACTTTTACCTGGATGTCTAATGGGCATTTCACATTTGACATGTCCAAAATGAAGTTTCCTCCCTTCAAGCCAGTTCCTCCCAAACCTGACCATGCCTCACCATATTCACTGCGACCACTCTAGTCCAAACCACCGCTATTGCATTCCTGGATTATCGTCTTCTTTCTTCCCTTGCCCCGTCACAGTCTACACCCGGCAAAGTGAGTGATCCTTTTGAAACAAGTCACTCCTCCCTTTAAGACCCTGCAGTAACATCCCTCGCAGAGAGACTGTTCATGGAATGGCCCCGGCACCTGTGGCCTGCCTCCATCTGTTCTCCTGCTGGTTCATTCTGCTCCCATCACGCTTACCTTCTTGTTCTTCCTTGAGTGCCAAACACCCTCCTGCCTCGGGGTCTTGTGTACCTGCTCTTCCATCTCTCTGGGCTTTCCCCTCAGTTCTTTTCAGGCCCCTGCTCCAGGGTTACCTTATGACACGTGCTTTCCTGGAAACCCTATCTAAAATAGCAGCCTCCCCATCCTGTTCACTTAATCTGGTTTACTTTTCTTTAATACAATTTAACCACCCGACATATTTTTTAATTGAGGTTTAATAACATATAACATTAGTTTCAGGTGTATAACATAATGATCATCTGACATTTAAAAAAAATTGTTTATCAACTGTCTCCTCCTGCTAGAATGAAAGCTCCATGAAGACAGGGAATTTACCACTTTCTGGCACATAGTTGACTTTCAAAAACTAATTTGTTGAATGAATCGTATTTTCCCTCTGAAATTTCACGTTTTTGAGTTCTTAAGTATTCACTCATTTAACAAAATATTTGCAACCACTTTCTTTTTTAAAAATTTATCTATTTTATTTTTTTGGTTGCGTTGGGTCTTCATTTCTGCACGTGTGCTTTCTCTAGTTGGGCTTTCTCTAGTTGGAGTGAGCAGGGGCTGCTCTTTGTTGCAGTGTACGGGCTTCTCATTGCGGTGGCTTCTCTTGTTGCAGAGCACGGGCTCTAGGCACGTGGGCTTCAGTAGTTGTGGCACGTGGGCTCAGTAGTGGTGGCTCGCAGGCTTAGTGGTTCCAGGGCATGTGGGATCTTCCCGGACCAGGGCTTGAACCCGTGTCCCCTGCATTGGCAGGCGGATTCTTAACCACTGTGCCACCAGGGAAGCCCTGCAACCATCTTCTTTATTTCATATATGGAGTAGACAAATAGGAATTTCCAACTATAAATTTCATTAATTGGGAGTTGGAATTTTCTCAAATGAATAAAGAACAGTAGTTACAGTGATGTAGATCCCTTCACTGTATTTCTAATGCTTAAAAATACTTTAAACAAATGATGGAATAGCTTTTTTGAGCCCCACCTCCACTATTTATAATTTAAAAATTTTATAAATTATGCTGTTTCTGATGCTCGGAATCCCTTTATAAAATACACACTAACCTCTGGTGAAACAACATCCAGTGACTTTGACTTCAGTCTCCCCTGAGATAATCCATTCTGTCTTCAGGCAGCCATAGCCCTTATGAAGAACAATCTCATCCTCAAGGTTCTGTGAAAAGTATCTCCTGATGACTTTCACTTATTGGTCCTAGTAATGGCCAACAGCTTCTCCTCACCCCTTCCCCCTACCATGAAAACTCATCAAATGTAACACTGAAGGACATCTATCATTTGCCAAGGTTTAAATTCTGACCTTCCCTTTAGAGTGCTGACACTACACTCTCCAGCTCAGTATCAATTGTTGTCTTAATCATGACTTTTTTTTTTCCCTCGAGAGCCTGGATATTTGTCTGGGGTTACAGCACTGGGTGTCTCTTGAGGTACTGCAGTACAACACTAAAAATAGTTAACTTACTTCCTCTTCATCATTAATGGGCTCTTTCTTTAATATGGGCCATGGATTATGAACCAGGGATAAGAAAGTTGGAAAACAACTTGTCTATGTTTTTCTATCCTATTGATTAGTAAGTATACTGTCTACCCAGAGTAAAGAAACAACTGCTTTACTGAAACTGAGCACCACGTCAGCCGCTAGAATTTGATATAAAACACTCAATTATTTGTCTGGACTATGGCTACAGTTATTACATTTCATAGAATTTTAGAACTAAGAGACATCTTAGAGACAGTGTAATCTAACTCACTTATTTCCCAGATGGGGATTCGAGGAAGTTATTCTGGTTAAGCTACACTTTCATGCTTTTTGTGTTACCCAGTTCTGTGCCCTATGCTCACCTGAAAATGTACAGTCATATTACTTTCTAGTGATTGGAGGTAAAGATGAGACATAAAGTGGTCTAGTTTCCAATCTTTACAGATCATGAGATCTGAAAAGATTAAATGACTTGTCCAGATTCAGAAGATTAGTGTGAGGGCCTGGCCCCAGGTTTCCTTCTGGACTTGTATTCTAGGGCGTTTTCTGTAAGTGGGGTTTAGATTAAATTCTTAGGTGATTAGAAAGCAGTAATTACCAGTAATCTAGAATCTTCCATTGTACTTCTGAAAAAGTGACATGAAACACTTTAAAAAGTTGACAGAGGTCTTTGGGCCAATTCTACTTTTAAAAATATATTTTGAAAATTTAAATATATGTAAAAATAGAAAGGATAGTATAATGAATGCTCACGTGCCAGGTTCAGTAATCATCATCGTTTTACTTCACCTGTTTCATCCATTCTTTTTTTCTTTTTCGCTGAAATATTTTGAGACAAGTCCCAAATGTTGTGTTATTTTACCTGGACATATATTACTATGCTCTGTTAAAAAAATGGACTTAAAAAATCATGAAGCCATTATCACCTCTAACAAAATTAACAATTCCTTGGTGCAGTCTAATACATTCAATACTTATAATTCTCCAACTGTTTCAAAAATATCTTTTTATATTTGATTTATTCAATTAAGGAACTCACAAGGTTCACATTCTGCATTTGGTTAAATCTCTTAATCTAGAGTAGTCCCATACCCTCCTTGCCATTAATTTATTGAAAAAAATTGGGTTACTTAACCTGTAGAATTTTTCATATTCTGGATTTGTCTGTCTGCTTCCTGTTGGTGACTTTTAACTTGTTACCCTATCCCCTGTATTTCCTGTAATTGAAGTGAGGAGTCAAGGCTTGAAGTGATTCAGGTTCACCTCTATTAGCAAGCATTTGTGGTCTTGGGTGCTTCATAGACAGCATATGGTGTTAGTGTCTAGTTATCACACTTTTGTGATGCTGACATGGTACAATTACCCAGCAACTTTTCATCTAGCCATTTCATCGACTGATGAAAGCGTTTTCATTAGGCAAAGTTGCAGTTTTCTAATTTTCTCTTTCTTGTAACTTTTGTTAGCTGGGTGTTTGCTATGGAGAAGAGCTTTCTCTCATCAACTAGGGCTCTTTAGTTACTCTGTAGTACAGAGAAGGAAGGAAAAATGCTTAATTCTTTTCTTTCTACTGTCAATTTTCAAAATAAGGAAATGTTCTAAATACAATAGTGACCAACTAGATTTTTGCTTGTGTGTGTTTTGTTTTTTAATTTTCATTTTTGTTAGTGTTTTTAGTGATAGAATGAATTCATGAATTCTAATTAATTAATTGCAGTCACTATTTTTAATTTGTTCTCGTATTTTGCCAATGGGATTCTTCCCTTATATTTGCTCCTCTTTGTTTATGTTTGCTTCTGACATGTCCCATTAGTCTTTGACTTCCTCCTTGCTTTCTGGCATAACTTGTCACAAACCCATTTAATGCATTTTCTTCTCCAAATCTGGAATCAGAATTCTACCATAGAGCTTTGGTTCCTTTTAGTGGGAAACACTACTTAGAGACCAAAATGTGGGCACTAGGGGCACTCTTGTTTTTGGGTGGTCACTGAGCTAAGGAATATATATTTTGAATAGAAAAAACAAAACCATACAATAATACTGATGTTCAATAGCAATATTCAATTCAAATTTAACATCATTGAATTTTAATTTAACTTCTTTAACTTTAAACTCTTTTCTCTTACACCAATAATTTTAGTTCTTAACAACATTGACACTATTATTTGACTTCATGCATAAATGTTTGTGTGTATTTGCATGTGTGTAAACTAGTTTCAAATTAATAATACTAATATTACCAATAAATACTGAATTAAGTTTAAGATTTATTTGAAGCTGTCTGGAATTAGAACTCATTCCACTTAAGATATACTCTCAAAATACTCAAAAGTGACTATATCTATAAATATAAATAAATCTATTCCCTGTATTATAATGTAATGAATTTGATATCGATAGGTCCAATTATTTCCATTTGTTTTAAGTTTGGGGGCAAAGCGTGGTCTTCAGAACAGCTGCTTCAGCATCACTTGTGGACTTGTTAGAAATGCGAATTCTTGGGCCCCATTTCAGAATTTTTAAATCAGAAACTTTGGGAGTCAGCCTCTGAAGGTGATTTTTATGTGCACTAAAGTTTAAGAAGCACTGATCTAGTGATAACCATTTTTATTATATATTTTTTTTGCGAATATAATACATTTGTGTACATATTAACAATCTCTTTTCTTATCTAAATGTTAGAATAGTACATATACTGTTCTGTATCTTGCCATTGGAAACATACACTTTGCATACAAGTCATTTTGTATTTTTATCAGAATATTTTGGAGGTAAAGTCCTAGAACTGAAATTGCTAGATAGTTTGCTAGTAATTTTTTTTTAAAGATATTATCAAATTCCTTTGCCGAGGAGTTGTACATTTTGTATTCTCATCAGCTGTTTCCTATAATCTTGCCAATGGAATATGTTGTCAGACTTTTGGATGTTTGACAATCAGATATATGAAAACTTGTAGCTCGTAACAGTATTCATTTGCAATTTCCCTGAGTAAGAGCAAGTTTGAGCATCTTTGTGTACATTTAGGTGCCATTTTCATTTCTTCTTTTGTGAATGTCTGCTCATATATTTTGCCACTTTCCTATCAGGTTGTTATTTCGTGTCTTCTCAATATGTAGGAACTCTTAATATTTTAAGTTTATTAACCTTTTAAATACAAATATATTTTCTCAGTTTATCACTTGTCTTAACTTTGCTTGTGTTGTTTTTGTGTCATACCAAAATTTTAAGGAAAATTAACATAATTAGATTGATCAATATTTTATCTCATAGCCTCTAGTTTTTGAATTAGTAAGGTTATCTTCAGATCAGTTTATAAGGCAATTTTCCCATATTTTCTTTTAGTATGTTTTTAGATTGTACATTTAAATTTTGATTTATTTGGAATTTATTCTGGTATGAAGTACTGAACTGATTTTATTTTTTTCCCAAATTTGTGTCTAGTTGTCCTAATAATTATAATAACCTTTTTTCTCAGTAATTTGAGACAGTCCTTATTTCTAATTCTTGCTCTTTTTTCCCCAGTTCATTCTTGACATTTGTCAATTCTCATTTTTCTATCCTTCCATAATTTTTCCTGCACAACTCCTGGGAATAAGGAATGTTACAATTCTTTAATTCTCTAAATAGTAAACTCTTTATGGAGTTACCCCTTACCTAGCTAATAGCAGGTTAATAGAGTGACTTATTCTCCCTCACTCTTTTATCAAGGCAGAATCCAGGGATTATTTGGTGATTGAAGATGGTGAGGAGTCTGGCCCTGAGCCCACGGTGGTTGACATCATTTTGGCTCCTCTGGGTACAGGATACTGCTGTTAAGAATTAGCTCATGGGCTTCCCTGGTGGCGCAGTGGTTGAGAGTCTGCCTGCCAATGCAGGGGACACGGGTTCGAGCCCTGGTCTGGGAAGATCCCACATGCCGCGGAGCAACTAGGCCCGTGAGCCACAACTACTGAGCCTGCGCGTCTGGAGCCTGTGCTCTGCAACAAGAGAGGCCGCGATAGTGAGAGGCCCGCACACCGCGATGAAGAGTGACCCACGCTTGCCGCAACTAGAGGAAGCCCTCGCACAGAAACGAAGACCCAACACAGCCAAAACTAACTAAATAAATAAATAAATTTATAAAAAAAAAAAAAAAAAAAAAAAAAAAAAGAATTAGCTCAATTTAAGCACTTTGCTTCAGGTGGCCTTAGAGATGTTTCTTAGAGCATTTCACCCCAATGGCTAAAGATTCTTATTAAAACCTTTGTGTCATACCCAAACTCAGCAAGATGTCTCACAGCATTTGTGATGCTTCATTCCACAGCCCTCATCCCTCTGTCTGCCTCAGTCTCAGGACAGAGGAGGGGTTAAATCCATACCTTTCTCTGAGACTTGGCCGCTTTCAACTTTTATAGCCCAAGCCTCTTACCTTCTGAACACATAGTCCATCTCAGAGACCATCAGCTTCACAATTTTCGGTGAAATTAGAAACACAGTTTTTTCTTTTGTATATTTGTTTTTAAGGGTATTTTAGATCTTCAGGCCTTTAGAAGCATATTATCTTCTCTTTTATGGGTAAGGGATTAGAGGTTGGGAAAGTAGATGCCAGCTCTATTTAGCACTTTACTAACACACTCTGTGATGAGCGTTTTCTCTTATTTATGCCTACCTTATCTTAATACACAATAGTCAATGAAACTAATTGTTAAAGGGTATATTTGGGTGAAAGACACAATAAATGGTATGATTATCAAGACATATTATCATAAAATAATCTATTTTGCAACTTTTCAGCCAATGGTGCTTATCGGTTAGGTCCTCCAAGAAGCAGACATCAAGATAGGATTAGAGATATATTGGAGGAAATGCCTTGCGGGATAAAGGAGGAGGGAGCTTTCATATAGCTTTCACACCGCACAAGTCTTACACCTGTGAAAGACAAAAGTACTTAAAAAAAGTGAGGGGAGGATTGGGTAGGAAGAGATTCCGACTGCAGTACAGTTGTGAAACACACTTGGCTGGCCTGATGGGAAATGCCCAAGCAAATGTTGCCCATTAGAGGAAACTTGCGTGAGGAAGTAATGGTTCCGGTATCTCTGACATGCACAGTCATTGGCTGGGAGCAGTCCAAGGGCAACATGAATCATGAATCCAGTGAGTGAGATGGTGCATTCCAAGGAGTGGCAGCTGGAGGCTGTCAATCAGCTATGTTCCCTTGCAGTAGATTCTCTTGAAGGGACATGTGACTATCTCCATGGCTGCCACTGATGTCTACTTGATGTATTTAGCCAGTTTCAAAGAGATATTTCTACTGTGAATTTCTTTTACAATATATTAAAGCAGGTTGACAGAGCCTCCTTCATACGGGGGTGGGGGGGGGAATCCTAACAGGGATTAAATAATGGATAACTTTTTGTTGTTGGATATTCCTAAAATGTCTACTAAGAATTTTAATATTATCTCACTTTAGACAATGTGAAAGGAGGTAAAATAACATTTTTTATTATTTAGCATTCTAATAATTATAGGCCATCTAAATATACCATTGGATAATACTATTCTAAAGTCCTATCGTTTTTTAAAGGTAAAGTAGTTTACCACTTTAGCACTTACTGAAAAGTACAAAATTGCTAACTGGATATACCTGTTTCTGATCAGTCTGTCCTTTTGACCCTTTTGATTTTGATCTACAACCGTTTTCAACTGAATCACTTGCTTCCAAAAGGACTGGAAAAACTCCTAGCCTGGGAATAAGATCATCTGTGGTCTAATTCTGCTTTGTCACCATGTAGCTGTGTGACCTTGCGGAAATTACTTTACCCCCTTGGGCTTCAGTTTCCAAATCTATGAAATTTTGTAGGTGAAGTTGGAGGTTATGGTTAAAATGTCTCTATATTTGTTATCAAAAACTAAAATAAAGATATGGAAGCTATATTTAGGAAATGTGTGGACAGCACATATATTGGAAAATGCAATTAATGTTTAAAAAATCTTCCAGGCTGAAATGATAGGTTACTTTCCACAAGATAAACTTTAATAAGGATAGAGTAGGTTGTTTGTTTTTAAAAAATAAACCTTTTATTTTAAGACAAGTTTTAGATTTACATAATTGTTGTGAAGATAGTACATGGTGCTTATTTATTTTTGCTTTACATAAGTTTAAAAATATTGGTGGCAATCAGTGTTGAGTGGGTGGTATTAGTGCTGAAAGGGGGCAGGGATGGGGCTAGTGCGGCAGATGGTGGAGAGACTGGACTAAACTTTTTATGTGAAAAGAATTTAGGCATATTATGTGATGTGATCCCGATATCATGTGACTTTCCAAAAAAAAAAAACACCTAGTAAATGCTTAACTACATTAATAGAGACTCGTGATCCAGAATAAGGGAAGCAACAGTCATATTGTACTCTAACTTTGCTACACCCTATCTGGAGTTCTGGTTTTGGTTTTAAAAGGAACATTGAAATGTTTGTAGGAGATCCAAAGAAGAGGGAGCAGGGTGATGAAAGATACGGAAATTATGTAAGAGAAGAGACTGAAGGAGCTGGAGAGGTTTAGTGTGAACGAGAGAAGACTTAGCAGGGACCCACAACCAATTACTTTTTAAATTAAATTTATTTAAAAAATTGGGTAAATTATTCATGTAATTAAAAAATCAAAATGATATAAAACATATATAGTGCTTCTACTCTTATTTCTACTCCTCTGTTCCCCCATCCTGTTTAGGTATGATTTTTTTATTAGTTTCTTTCAAATCTTTTCATTGTTTCTTTAGGCAATACCAGCAAATGTACATATACAAAAGGAATCAAACTTTACATGTTATTTTGCACCTTGATTGTTTTTTTTTTTTTTTTTTTTGCTTAATAATATATTTTGGAGCTCTTTCTTTATATGTATAAAGAAGGTGACTCGTTTGTTTTAAACAGCTGCATAGAATTCCTTTCTGTGAAATCATCATAGTTTACTTAATCCACCCTGAAGATGAATGCTTGAGTTCTTGCCTATATTTTGTTTTTACAATGTTGTTCTTGAAAAACAAGAAAAATGAATAGCAATGCCTATTTGTCATCTCAGAGGCTTGCAGGCATATCTATAGTGCTCAGGAGTGGGGCCCCTGGGTAAGAATTAACTCTGCATTTTTAATTTTGAAAGATAATGCCCAACTGCTCTCCTTGGGGTAGTCCCAGTTTGCACACCCAAGAGTGATGCATGAGAATGCGTGCTTCCTCAGCCTCACCCACAGAATGTGTGCTCCAACTCTTGGATTCTTGCCCATCTGTGAAGTGAGAAATGGTATTTAAATGCAGGCTGAGTCTTCATGCATTTCTTTATGAATGAAGTAGAGTGCCTTTTCATATGCTGACGAGCCTTTTTCCCCCTGTGAACTGTTCAGACCGGCTGCACAATTTTCTGTTGGATTGTGTAGCTGTTGTTAGTACTGAACCCTCATCCTCTTGGCATTCACCCCTACTAGCTGAAAGCTGCTTGTGTGAACACCTGTGACACCTTGCCTGCAGGATTTTTCCCTGGCCATGGTGGCATGTACAGCGAGCATATGGGAAAACTCAAAAGAACCAGAAAGTTAGGGCCCTAGCAGCTTCTCTCATCCAGTAACAAACGGGAATTTGGTGTATAAAACCCGCATCTTCCTTTCCCCTTGATGGGCATAAAAGGTATATATGACTCTGTTTCCCAGAGTTTCCCAGTGGAGTGGGGCCCACCATGGTAACTGGCTTGAAAACCCACACTTTATTCCTCCCTTGCTCTGTCTACTTCCCTACTCCATTCCCAGTACTTAATGATTTCATTTCCAGAATAAACTACACATTTGCTTTAGAATCCTTGCCTCAGATTTGGCTTCTGGCAGAACCCAAGTCAAGCCAGGTTGTGAGGCCCATCTTTGAGTGCTACTCAAGATGTGGGCTGCAGATGGTTTGTGACCTGTTTGTCACCTGTCTGATAAATTCAGAAATTGAGCTTAAAAGTTTAGAAACTTCTACAGCAATTTGATGTTGCTTTGATATTTAAGTGTGGTGATTTTATGTTTTACACACACACACACACACACACACACACACAAATGTCTATGACGAATTGGAAAAAACAAAACCAAAGACACTCCACAGTTGGAGAAGGCACAACTTTAAATGATGGTGCTAAGACCAGTGAATGGAAGAACAATTAGGACGATTTTGGTTAGACATGAGAGAATTTCCTAATTGCCCACAGTGCGTAAAAATGGAAAGATTTCCTGTTGGCGGCAGTCAACACTTGGGAAAAGTTAAGCCCACTTGGTTGGCTGGGCTGGTGAGACTGTAAAGAATCCTTGAGTTTGAGGGCAGATCTTTCGTTTTAACAGATTTTACTACCCTGCCTTTATGAATCTTGAACAGTAATTCACCTCTTTCTATGAAAGAAAAGATTAGTAAACATGAAACCAATACATGGTTTGTATTCCTTAATACCTGCTGACTCTCTAAAAATCATAAGGGGTTAATTTTAGTTGATCCTGTTCTGATCGTTTTTGATACATTGTGAGTTCCATTCCAACAGCCCTTCATATTTACAAAACTGAAAAACTGGCAACTTTAGGTAGCGGGACTGAATTTTTTTTTTATTTTAACACTAATATTTCTCAACTAGTATTAAAATACTAAGTGAAAAGTGTTATGAGATTTCCTGGTGCGTCACTGGATCTCAAGAACAAATAAGCCCTCTCAGTACACAAAGCACTAAGGTGGAAGCAGAGAGAAAGAAAACATTTGCCTTGCAGCTTCTGAAGAGCTGTACTCTCCTTGGCTGCCCCTCTGAGCCCTCAGGCCAGGGGTTTTTGCCTACCTCTACCTGAACAGAGGTCTCTCTGCTGATTAGGAAAGCTTGCGGCCAGATTGGAATAGCAAGATTAAAGTGGCACTTAGAGCTGAGCTCAATGCTGAAACCGAGGGATCACATGTCGCTGCAACCTTAAAGGGCATCCTAAGATCAACAGTAGGCAAATGTGGAGTGCTAAAAATGGGGCAATCAGGAATATTTAAAGCTTCCTTTAAAAAGTTTCAAAAAAACGTTGCCAGTGGTTCAGTCCACTCAGCCTAATATATGGATCCAAAGGGACGTTTTGGAGGGCAGCGTGAGGGTCCTCCGTTGTATTGTGGTGTTGAAAGGCAATGACCCTGGACTCAAATGGCCTCAGTTCAAATCCCATGTCTGCCTCTCGATGTTTTTAAGGCTCAGTTTCCTCTGAAAAGTGGGGATAATGAGAGTATTTTAGAGAATTGTTATGAGGAGTAAATAAGATAATGCATGTCAAGTGTTTATTGTTTGCTCATAGTATTATACAATCAACATCATTAAAAGCCTTCCAAGATTCCCTCCTAGCAGGAAACAGAACCTTATGTAAACAGAAGGAGTCAGCTGTGTTTGGATGGTCAAATTGGTTTGATGGTTTGGGGAGGGAGAGATATTGGGAGGGATGAAAGGAGGAAATCGGCTGGGCTAGGGCCTGGGTGCACGATCCTACTCGTCCACGCTCGCCTTTCCCCAGCCCTCACTGCTTTCCCCAGCCCTCACTGCTTTCCCCAGCCCTCACTGCTTTCCCCAGCCCTCACTGCCTTCCCCAGCCCTCACTGCCTTCCCCAGCCCTCACTGCCTTCCCCAGCCCTCACTGCTTTCCCCAGCCCTCACTGCTTTCCCCAGCCCTCACTGCTTTCCCCAGCCCTCACTGCCTTCCCCAGCCCTCACTGCCTTCCCCAGCCCTCACTGCCTTCCCCAGCCCTCACTGCTTTCCCCTGCCCTCAATGCTTTCCCCAGCCCTCACTGCTTTCCCCAGCCCTCACTGCCTTCCCCAGCCCTCACTGCTTTCCCCAGCCCTCACTGCTTTCCCCTGCCCTCACTGCTTTCCCCTGCACCCTTGATCCTCCTCCTTCCTCAGCTGGATCTTCTTGCTTCCTCTTACGAGAGGTCAGGGCTTTGCCTTGAGCTTCAGAAGGGTAATGAAGAGAAGAGGGACTTATTCTCTCCTCCTGAATTCTACTGAATGAATCTTTGGAAGACTAGAGGGTTTTTCTACATTGTAATCTTAACTCACTGTAGAAAAGTGAAGGAGGATCGTATAAGGAGATTTTTGGTATGTGTGTATTAAACGGGCGGTGGTGTGGATGATGGTGGTGTTGATGGAGAATGGAAATTGAGAGCTCTGTGTGCAGCACCTTGACTGCCATTCCACCTTGATTTGGGGAGGAGGTCCAGAACCTTTTGAGCTCCTAGTGGTCAAATTCATTATATTTACACTCATCGTTATCATGGCTCTTCTGTGATCCCTGAACAATAAATGCACGAAGAGCTCTTGAACGCAATTTCTAACTGAAGTAGCTTTCGAATAGGGACTTCGTTCTCTCTGCTTCTAGCTTACTGCAGGTTGTCGGCCCTCTCTTTATTTATCTGTTTTTATTTTGTTTTCAAAAGAATGATAACACCCATCAGGGCTGCAGCTGTTCAGTTGTCCAGGACATTTCATGTCGGGTCTCACAGGTTGAAATCCAACTTGAAATCAGTCTACCCATTAAGGCATTTGCCCTGTCTGGATGGCATCCATCTGGAGGGAGGAAGGAAAGCCTTTTTTTTCTTCCACAAAAGTCCAGTGTGGGATAGTCTACCCCTACCCCTGTTTGGCCAGCTGTTGCTTTCCCTTCTCTGAGGGTAAAACTGAAACATGCAGGGTGTTGAAATGCATCACCCCACTGGGTGCAAGCATGTGTCACATGAAGCTGCAAATCCGCTAATGTGCTTTTCAACCCCTGTACTGCCTCTCCTTTTCCTTATCTCTGAAAGGAACTATTTTTAGTTCCAGATGCTGGAGCTACTGTGATTCAAAACCTTTCAATCACTTTCTTTGGAATGCTGATGAGTCAAAACCAGAATGATTACAAAACTAGAAAGATTTTACAGAAGAAGTCATCCCTTAACATGGGGAAAACATACAAAAAATAAAAGGTATATGATACCATAAAAATTTTTCTAGAATACAGGAAACATACCAGCAGTAAGAAAGTTTAGTCTCACTTTTTAATGTAGAAGAATAGTTTGGAACAGTTAAAAGGAATATAGTTCACCCAACACACCTATTTCTATCTGTTTCAAACTCATTCTTTCCACCTTAAGTAAACTGGGGGAGTCAGCTGTGTTAGGATGGGCACATTGGTTTGATGGTTTGGGAAGGGAGGGATATTGGGAGGGGCGAAAGGAGGGAATTGGCTTCTCTGGTCAGCTGGTGGGGTTTGGAGCCCTTGTGGATGAGGCTGAGGATCATGCCCAACAATGCACTGTGACGCCAAAACACCCGGGGCGCTCTGTAACGTCTGGCTTCCTGGGTGGCTTTTGTGAAGTACCCAGGTAGAGCATTTTCACTAGGTTATAAAAGTAGAATCCTTTTTACTCTAGGTAAGCTTTTTTTTTTTAACCTAAGAGTGGCATTTTCTATTTTTAGTAATGAACCATGTAGCCAGTAAAAACTTTACTCTTTTACCCAAAAAGGAGCATGGTTAATCCCAAAGGTTTTTTTAGATCAGCCTGGATAGTACTTAATCTTTAATCAACCAATTCTCTAGCCAAAAAGCAGCTGCCAACTCTGGAATACTTGGCCGTTTTGCATAAAACAGAGGGATGAGTAGTGACAATTTCCCTGCCTTTCTCACTGATGCTCTCGGGTCAGCACCACACACCACAGCTCTGCTCAAAGTCGCAAGCTTTTTTGTTTCCTTGCTTGGGTGGATCAAGAATAAAGTAATGGAGTATATATTCTGTGTATCTTCTCATTAACACAAATAGAAATAAAAAACAAAATCTGGTAGGGTATAATGAAACCAGCACCCTCATTCAGTGCCAATGGTATTGACTTTAGAAATAATTTGGCAATATGTATCCAATGCTATTAAAAGTTCTTTACTTTTTTTTTTTAAAGAATTTCACTTTATTTATTTTTTGGCTGTGTTGGGTTTTCGTTTCTGTGCGAGGGCTTTCTCTAGTTGTGGCAAGCGGGGGCCACTCTTCATTGCGGTGCGCGGGCCTCTCGTTGCGGAGCACAGGCTCCAGACGCGCAAGCTCAGTAGTTGTGGCACACGGGCTTAGTTGCTCCGCGGCACGTGGGATCCTCCCAGACCAGGGCTCGAACCTGTGTCCCCTGCATTGGCAGGCAGATTCTCAACCACTGCGCCACCAGGGAAGCCCCCAAAAGTTCTTTACTTTTTAATCCCAATTCTTTGCAAGTATTCTGAGGAAGTAATTTAAAATATGGAAAAATTGTACGTGCCAAGATATCCTCTGAAATGTTGTTTTAGTAAAAAATGGATATAACCTAAATGTTGAATTAGGGCAGTGGTTAAATAAATGCGTATTTGATGTAATATTATGCAGCCACTGATTCAATACATATACCGTGTAAGTAAGCAGACAAAGCCACGATATATTAAGTGAAAACGGAAGGGTACAAAATTGAATATACAGTATAGGTAGAACTATTTTCAAAATGTTTTATAGAAAAATATCCTGGATTGTGGGTGATGTTTTAATATATTTTAATCATTTTATATAAGGTCATATAGAATATATGATAATAAAATTAGAAAGTAAAAGAAATGGCCTTTGTGGAGCAGGCAGAAAAATGTCAAACCCGAAGCCTTTTGGTTATTTCAGTGTGGGAAGGTCACATGTAAGGCTCCTCTCAGCTCCATGTGTGAGCCAGGAAGGCTAATCCTGCTGAAGGCGTCTTGGAAATAGCCTCATCAGCACACAAAAGCAGAGAGAACCATCCTGCCTTCCAGCAAGGATCTGAGAAAGAACCAAGTCTCCTATTACAACTACTGCTCACACCTCTCTCCCCTAAGACACTATAATTCTCTCTCATCTATGTATCGGTCATCGGTCCAACTTACACTTTCATTATTCATTTAATTGCACTGCTTAAATTGACAACAAACGATGACAAACTACAGAAGCTACTTTTTTATACTAGAAATGGATTTCATAGATGATTAATGTTGAACAAAATTTGGAATATATTATTTACAAAGCATACCACAAAACCTAAACAATACCAAACCTGAACAGTGCCAATACCTGCAAAGTGCAACTTTACAAAATTTATTTAAATTTTGGTTTATTTGAACTTTTTGCACAAGGAATTTTATCAGCTCTTCTTTGCTTATTGTACATTGAGAAAATCCAAGTGGGTATCCCTCATTTTTAACTCAATCTTTCCTATACCTATTCCTTTGTAGAGGAAGGATCTATTATCTTATGATATAGATTTTTATATATCCAACCCTTGATTACTTCCAATCAATTGTGATATTTTTATTGTTTTATAAAATAATTCCCCACACTACACATCCATATTGGTAACAAAATCAAAGAGCACACGCAACTACAGAATTCACCATGGCAATATTTATGATAACCTGCACTGCCAAAAACCAAACCAAAAATCTCATTCCTTTTACTTCCTCAGCCCTCTTCTTCAGACATATCTAATAAAGCCTTGATCAGTGGCCACCATCTTACTGTTTTCTCTTTCACTCCTCTCTGCCCTTGTTCCAGAGAAGGAAAGTGCATGGACTTCCCCTAGATTTTGCAAGACATTAGGTCATGCATGCTGCCCACAACAAAGAAGCTTCCTAGTGTGAAACCACAAAGCTAATCGCGATCTCAGCACCACCCCCACCTCCAGCAAAAGGAGAGGCAGGGGCCAACACCGATTCAACACCGGCCTGAGATCAAACGGTGTCCATTTCTCAAAGTCAGGCATGATTTCTTTCTCTGTTCACAAACTTCAGCCCGTGGTGGGAGAAAAACGCTTTCTTCACTGCACCCATTATTATTCTCTAAACATACAACACCATAGTTAAGAAGTCCGGGTGAACTGAACTTTGCTTTAAATATCTGTTTTTCCATTCAATGCTGATTCTGAGAATTTCGGGTTCCTTTCCCAGCCCTTGCGGATCCGTGTAAGGGTCTTGTCTATACATGGCAGGATGAGAATGAACTTGATCACCAGCACCGTGCAAGGGATGATCAGTGCTATCACGTAGGCTGAAGGAAGATACCAGACGAGGATTGAAGGACTGAGGAATCTCTTTCCGCCGTACACCAAGGTGTGGGCTGTGCACAAGATCAGGGTCAAATAACCCAGTTTGGACTATAAGCAAGAAACAAAAACATATACATTAACACTGTTTACACTGTAAGCCAATGAAGGGTATTTGTCAAAGCCGCAAGTTTTTGAAACCTGTAATATTTAGAACACTGCTAAGTACTGAAAAAACATTAACTCTCCTTCAGGATGATCAGTATATCATTTTAAAAAAGACTGTGCTGGGCTTCCCTGGTGGCACAGTGGTTAAGAATCTGCCTGCCAATGCAGGGGACATGGGTTCTAGCCCTAGTCGGGGAAGACCCCGCATGCCGTGGAGCAACTAAGCCCATGCGCCACAACTCCTGAGCCCATGTGCCACAACTACTGAAGCCCACGTGCCTAGAGCCCGTGCTCCGCAACAAGAGAAACCACCACAATGAGAAGCCCACACACCGCAACAAAGAGTAGCCCCCGCTCGCCGCAACTAGAGAAAGCCTGCACACAGCAATGAAGACCAAAAAAAAGAAAAAAAACGCAGCCAAGTAAATAAATAAATAAATAAATAAATAAATAAAAAAGACTGTGCTTGCAAATGACATGGTGGTTTCATCTTAACCTAACTGGGAAAGATTAGGTTAGGAAAGATTCCCAGGAGTAAATTCTTTTGCGTTAGAATAAATAATGTACCTTCTTCTTCAGTGGTAAAACTTGCCGGAATCACCTTTTCTGGAGGCCAGAGATGAGTAAGATACAGTATGTCCTCAAGAAGCACCACATTAGTATATGTTGCTGACTAAGAGCAGATGCTAGCTACATTCTGTCACAATAAAGAGCAATTAGCAAACTTTACTTTTGGTTGGTTGTTTGTTTTGGCCTAAATACAAAGCTCAATGTTTATTTCCATCTTAATGTCTTGAATAAAGGTGTAAACATGAGAAAATGTTGACTGCATTTGGTCCCTGGGAGAAACTGCAAGACTTCTGAAATTCAAATTGTTCTATAAAGTTCAAATCTGATTTCAGTTACTAACAGTCTATTCTGTTATACTGGTTCACAAGGAACATGCATCAGAATCACCCAGAGGGCGTGTGAAAACAAACTGCTGGGCCATACCTCCAGAGCTTCTTATTCATTCAGGTCTGGGTGGGGCCGGGGGATTTGTATCTAACATGACCCCAGGTGACGCTGCCACTGCTGGTCCAGGTACCACACTTTGAAGACCACTGGTCTGTAAGATTAGTTACCAGCTGCTTTTAATGAGGTATCTGGTGGTCGATGTGTGGAAAAACCGATTTTCCCTCTTACAGACCACCGTTGAATCTGGTGTGATGACAGTCTAGCGTATCTTGCTTTGAAGGTTTTAAAGATCATTTCATTATATGCCTTTTCATATCAATAAGTCCATATTCTAAAGTTGGTTTTCAGAAGAAGAAATTTTGTGTTTGGGTATCTCTCCACCTTGCACCTAGTACATCTCCACACACAGAATTTAATAGTAGTTGGTGCTTTTCACGCTATACTCTTAGCTGTGGCTCTGGGAGTGGTCAAGAATCTTGGCAAGGGATGCCCTGCTAGGAAATTAAACCATTATGGAATCTGCCTTTTGGTACCAGAGTTTAGCATTTTCTAATTTGAACTTGTTTCAGTTGCTATTTTTATGAGATCGCTAGGGAAGTGATGGACTAAAATGAAAATTTATGCAGGGTATGAGAGAAAAATGAGAATATTTGTAAAGCCAGAATCATTTTGCACTGTAAAGTAGATTAAATCGTGAAGTCCTTTACCTGGACAAATCGGAACTCTCTCCAGTTGACCATGTTGCTAACTGATGGCAAGGAAGTGATTCCCAGGAGTACAAACAGGAAAAATCCAAGCATTCCCATAGCAACATATGAATCGCTGAGCCAGGCAGTAGAGGTACTAAATGGACTTTCTTTCTTGGCTATTGCCTAAGAAAAGTTATAAGCAATTTTTAAAACTTCCATTTTTTACAAACTGCCCAAACTTTTAAGGGGATGAAAAAATACCTCTGCGTGGTTTCTTTGCTCAAGGAAAATTGTATAACATTTCTTAACAATCACTGAAAATAATTACACTTAGAAAAATACACTTAGATATTATATTTTTTGATAGAAAAAGTGGTTCTATTGGGACTTTATTAATAATATAGTTGACTCCAGGAGTTGTATAGAGAGTTTTAATTGACCCTATAAATCCTAAAACAAAATAAACATTTACTTAAACCTTCTTTACCATATGGCTTCTTGTTCCCCAAGCAAAAATTGATGTTCTCAAATGATTACATCAGGGTTCTGTTTTCCTGCTTTATATGCTGATTATTCACACACATGACGTTTGAGTTCTTTCATGTTTTTTATGTTGTAATATAGCATCAAGTCTGTTGCATCACATCTTGAGAGAAATCTGGCCCCTGTAACATGACTCTTACCCAAGGACATCCCATGTATTTGTTAGGGAAATAATGTAGAGAAATCCACAGACCCAGCACTTTGAGACTGCAGTAAGATTGATCAAAATCAATTATTTCCAAACTAGAACTGATGTATAGAACTTCCTCTGGGACTGCTTTAAGACTCCCTGAGCTGATTCTCTCTGAATATTTTGACTATGCGGAATATAGTATTTGACATTTGCTCAGAATTGTTTAGTTTTCTAGTTATTGAGGACAGCATCCCACAAGTCAAACATTAATGGAGTTATAAGCACCCTTTTGTGAATTTGTTTACATTCCTATGACACATGTTTGGACAGCCCCCTCACTTATAAGATGGTTGGTTTTGACTTCCAAAAGGAAGTAGCATGCATAAAAATAGAAACTTGAAAACACCTTGGCTTCCAATTATTGAAGTAACTCAAGTAGGTTCATTAGGTTTTCCTGAGCCTCCAAATCTGTTAGTTTGTCAGTATCTCAGTGAGTCCTGGGAATACAGATATGGACCCAAGTGGACCTGGGAATCTACCTTTCATTCTCAATAGTTGTATGAGATTTCAACCAGATTCAGTAAAAAACAAAACAAAACAAAACAACAAACCCCCCAAAACAAACATGAGGTGTCTAATTACAGCTACTTTAAAAAATAAAGATGCTTAGAAGAGTGATTTTCTATAACTGTGAAGTGGAATATGATGTAGCAGGATTGCTCTTTGATTTAAAGAATAGAAGAATACAGATGAGTAGAGATTTACCTGGGCAATGGTTCTGTTGGTCCATGTCCATCGTACATAATAACGAATAGGGATCACAAGTGTGTAGAGGACATGAAGGAAGGCAAATCCCAGTGCTATCAAGCCAAGCTGCTTTCTGCAAAGCATCCAGTGGTCAAGCCAGTCTGGGAATCGGCGGTATTTTGTACCTCGGTACAGCTGCAGGATGGCCGCAATAACACCAGGGAGGTAAACCAAGGCCAGCAGTGTAAGTGCTGCTATTGGAAAGACACGATTTGGAATAGAAATAGCCAGGCGGAATGTCCTATCTTTTTTTTCATAAACATAAGGGTAGATTACTTCTCTTATTACACAGTAGAAAAAGAAGAATACACACAGAACAGCAGACAAATAGAAGGGGAACTTCCACATTGGAAATAGTTGCAGTGGGTAGTTTTCAATTTCTTTGGCTGCCATGAGAGATCCTTTATCCAATGGAGTAAGTCCAAGACTACGAACAATATCCATCACTCTTTGCTTGGCTTTGCTGTCATTTCCGCAGACAAACACCTGGGTTAAAATAATTCATTTTGTATTTATTCTTTCTTTAGTAATTATTTTGAAAGTCTGTATAAGCACTGTGCAAGACAATGCCATATGGTAGTTAACTGCTTTTCAAACAAGGCTGTAGAAAGGACATATTTAACAAGACGATGGTTTAGACTTGCACATGTGTGTTGGATAGTTAAGTACCAGGGTTTTAAGTTGAGCGTGGCTGTAAGCATATCACACTGATATGATAAGACTTGGTTCTCCACAATGCAAACAGTTTGGTCTCTCTTCTGTATTCATGGGTGCCGTATCACTTATGGATTCCTTTTAATCTCAATGAACAGATGGAACCCATTTCATACAAGGTAATGGGAGTGGAAGGGATACCCACCAACAATTTAGCAGTGTTATTTTCTAGTACTGACAAGAGGGCTCCAGAGACTGACACCATTGGGTTCCATCAAGCTAAAAGCTGAGGGTGTAGACAGTGCTAAATAAATCACTACAATTGGTTACCCTACTTGGTCAAGCCCAAGAAAGTTATTCATGGCACATATTAGCAGAATGAAATGTTTTCTTTTGGAATTATGTTTTGGAATCTTTGAGGTAAGCACATATTAAAACATTCACTTTTTAAAGATGGAGTGTAAATTTATCATTTAATCTTACCTGCCGACTTGCATCCAGTGCCCTTGACTGGAGAGCCCAGGCTGAGATGGTGTTAAATGCTTTTACCACGTGGGCTCCCGGCACCAAATGAGCAAGGTACTCTGCGTTCGATTCCGGATACTGCTTGATTTTGAGGTTGTTGCTGACGTCGACCAGTATTTTCCCATTGAGAACCTCAGTTAATTCTGTGAGAAAATCGTAATGTTCCCTGTGGATTGCTATGATTATAATGTCAGATTTCTGGGCCGCTTCTGAGTAGCTCAGGACCTCTGCACTGTTGGGCAGCAGACTGGACATCCGGGGGTTTCGACTTCCAAAAACAATAGAATAACCACATTGGAGCATTTCAAGTCCCAGTGATTGTCCAAAATCTCCAGTTCCAAAAATACATACAGTCTCTTGCTTCTCTGAAGAATTCCTAGCGAGAGGAAGTACATCTGTAGTTTTCTCCATAACTGAAAGATAATAATGCAAACACCCAACAAAATATGAATGTTCTGGGAAAAATTAATGAGAATTATATCCAGGAAGCAGTGATTGACTGATGTTGTTTGAATCTTTTACTGAGTTATCTCAAGCATATTCCCTACAAAATTTGGAAGGAGTAAAAACTGTTTCATATATTCTCATATGTCTTTATTTTTTTGAATTTTATTTTAATTTTTTTTATATAGCAGGTTCTTATTAGTTATCTATTTTATACAAATTAGTGTATATATGTCTTGTATGGCTTATTTAACAAAATCTTCTTTTGGATAAAGAAATGCAGTAAAAACCCAAGACGCTTACTGGTTGCTGTCTTAAACTATGGACATGTATCACAATGATACTGCATTTATTGAACACTTAACAGTTCCTAAATTTCTCAAGAGCAAAATCTGACAAAGAATGCAGTAATAAGGAAATTACAGACCAATTCATTTATGTTTAGTGATACAAAAATCCCAAATTAACCAACAGAATCTGGCAGCCTGTTAAGAGACAGTGCACATTGATCAAATGGGATTATTCTAGGAATGTAAAGATTAGTTCTGTAAATTCAATATTAGAAAATCTTACTAGAACTCACCATATTAGAAGATTAAGGAGAAAAATGTGGCCATATTTATGTGTGCTAAAAGATCAAGAACCTATATGTCTCCAGAAATTTACACAACATTGTAAATTAACTATGCTTCAATTTAAAAAAACCTAAAAAAAAATTGACATTTATTCTTGATTCATATTTAAAAAGGAACAAATAGATATTTCCTTAACATACAAAGTATCTATTTAAATAGCCAAAGTATCTATCTAAATAGCCAGTTGGAAGAAAAAGTTTAACCTATACCTCACACTCCTCCCCAAGGTAAATTTAAAATATATTAAAGATTTAAATATAGTTTTTTAAAAAATGGAACTATAATAGAACTAGAAGAGGCCATGGAGAATTCTTTTATAACCTTAGAGGGGAAAGGCCCTTTTCCTATATCACAAATCCTTGAAACCATTAAAGAATAAAGGGACAAATGTGATTACATAAAAATAAATAACACCTGCAAAGCACAAAATCATGATAAGTGAAGTCACAAGATAATCAAACTGGAAAAATATTTGTAACTCATACAAACCAATAAAAAATTTGCCCATTAGACAATAGGGCAAAAGAAAATGAGATGCTAATTCATCCTAGGGAAATATGACTTTTCAATATAGTAAAAGATTTCTTAATCTTACCCAAAGTAAAAGAAGTGCAGGGTAAAACTAAACTGAGATACTGTTATAAACCATGTGATTGTGTTGCTTTTTAAGGTTTTGAAATTTAAAGATCTTGAAGTTTTCATGATCTAATAAAATAATCTAGGATACTCTCTCCACTTTCAAAGAATATTATTTCTTCTTTCGGTACTGGATTTTTCTCAAAAATTTTTCTCTTCCCAATATTTAGGATTTAGTTTAAACTTTTAACCTTTTTTTTTTTTTTGGGTGTGTGTGTATGTGTGTGTAGTCTCTTGTGTTCAGTGATGCATCCTCAGTGCTAAAGAAGAGCACTGCCTGTGATGGACCAGGCACTTCTTGATAAATATTTGTGGGATCATATTAGAAGGGTGGAATGTCGGCGCTGGAAGCAGCGGTTTCCTCTGTGTGCCACGCACAGCGTGAGGTGCATGATGAGGAGGAAGCTGAGTGAGTACAGACTGAGTGCTGGGAGTTAGGGAGGAGTAAGGTGAAGCAGAGAAGTGGGGGAAGGCGTTGTAAGGACATTACTTCTTCCACCCAAATGGGTTTAAAGTAAAACTTCATGAATTTGATGAGGAATTTCAAACCAGACCTAATCACTCTTCCATTCCAGCATGGTGAATTTCATGCAGATTGTAGAGCATATTGAAGATTCCACCTTTTCAATAGGATTTCAGAAATTTGCCCTTTCCATTTTAGCCCATGGAAAACACCTGTTTTTTGTTTGTTTGTTTTTCTTGAAGTGTAGTTAATTTCCAATGTTGCGTTAGTTTGGGGGTAAGCAAAGTGATTCAATTATACATATATATATATATGTATATATATTTTCTTTTTCAGATTCTTTTCCATTATAGGTTATTACAAGATATTGAATATGGGTCCCTGTGCTATACAGTTGGTCCTTATTGTTTACCTTTTTTATATATAGTGGTGTGTATATGTTAGTTCCAAACTCCTAATTTGTCTCCCCCGCCCCCGCTATCCCCTCCCCTTTGGTAACCATAAGTTTGTTTTCTATGTCTGTGAGTCTATTTCTGTTTTGTAAATAAGTTTATTTGTATCATTTTTTGTTAGATTCCACATATAAGTGATATCATATGATGTGTGTCCTTCTCTGTCTGACTTACTTCCCTTAGTATGATATTTTCTTTGTCCATCCATGTTGCTGCGAATGGCATTATTTCATTCTCTTTTATGATTGAGTAATGTTCCATTGTATAGATATATATACCACATCTTCTTTATCCATTGATCTGTCGATGGACATTTAGGTTGTTTCCATATCTCGGCTGTTGTAAATAGTGCTTCTATGAACATTGGGGTGCATGTATCTTTTCAAATTAGAGAAAAGGAATTCTTACCTGAGCTTATCCGAAGGTGTGTATCTATATCAAAAGCAGACCATTCAGACATTTGTAAGTAGTTAGAAGTCATGGAGAAAAGGGACAAGAAATACAAGACTTCTCTGTACTTCCACAGAAACTCTTTGAATAATTTAATTAAGCACAACAAGTGAATCATTTTATAAACTAGCTAGTGACTGATATCCTGAACTTTATCAGAGCAGGAAATGACCTTATATGGGAAAGCACCTGGATATGATCAGGGCCTATCATATGGAAACACAGCTGTCCATTTGAAAAACTCTTAGCAGCATCTACAAATGCAAACTAGTGTAGCAAATTCTATTATATTGCTAATCAGTTAACAACTAATTGTTATAACTGAAACCCTAAACTGCTGAATGATGCCTTAATTTTTCTACTTCTTAGAACTGGTTTGTGAGTGTATCGAAAGAATACCAGTGTGCCTGGCTATTCCCTCACTTTTTCTCCATTCTTTATCCTAATACATTATTTTTCTATCTCCTATATTGGGATGAACATTTGCAAGCAAGATATAGATTTGGCAAAGTTGCCTGTGTCCTGCAATGAAATGGATGATGTCTTTACTGACATATTATCATTTGGATTACCTTAATCATTGCAGAGAGTCCAGACTTTATTTTGACCGCGTGGCCCCTACATTCATCTATTCTAACCTGTCATAGACTTTTTTTGAAAAAAATGAAGATATTAACTACACTACACTAGTATTTTTTGCTCCACTTACTGGCCGTGTGACCTTGGGTAAGTTAAACTCTTTGTGTCTCAGTTTCATCAACTTTAAAATGAGAGATCTGTAGTACCTACTCTAGAGGCATTGTAAGGATCAGATGAATTAATGTATCTTAGAACAATTCCTGAGACTTAGTAAGTACTCAATAAGCTGGCTATTATTAGGAGAGTATTTAATATGCTATAATTAATCAGTCTATTAATGATCTAATTAATGTAGTCTTTATATAAATTCTATAAATTAAGGGTTAATTATGCTTCTATAACTGTGATTATTGGAATATATAAAATTTACCTGAAATAGTATTCAGTCATTCTTGAGAAGCTTCTGCTTCCCCCACTTATTTCTCATAAATAAAACCTTATATAAAGCGGCTCCAGAGCCTATGAATTTATGAAAACATAGATGTAAAAACAGCTCAAGTGTGAATTTCTCTCATTTGTAGTTCTTTCACATTTTATTTTAATATTTCCCCCTTAAAATGCAGCTTGGCAATCCAATATAACACACTTGGGCTGTTATCCCAAGCATTAAAATTTATTTTCCCTCTTAAATCTTCAGAGACAAACTGAAGATACAAAAACAGTAAGGAGGTATTAAAGTATCACCGGTGGAGTTAATAGAAAGAAATACAGTGATTCCATTGGGCAGTTAGTTACTCCGTATCAGGTTATAGAAGTTCTAAGGTTGATAATTGTGTCACACACATCTTGAGTTCCCCTTCAAACCCACCTGGTTCTATTTCCAGTCCTTGGGCAATAACTGAGCTCTGCTCGGTTCCCACTGCCTAACAGAGGCTCACTTTGGGGCTCTAGATCTTTTATCTCTTGATCCTTGCCCTGGGCTTCTCTGATACCTGTGCCTGTTTGGCACTCAGACATGTACAGCCCATGGCCCCATCATAGACAACAGGACTCCATGAATAAGTGCTTCCCCTTTCATCTTCTGCAACACAGTTCTGACACATTTCATAAGGCTCCTATGAAAGTCCCAGAGGAATAGAGTACCACTCCTCTGTAACAGTGGCCAATTTAATGGGCTCTTGTCCTGTCTGTCCCATGTTCCCTGGTTTAAGCCCCTTGCCCCTCACTCCTGCTCCCTGGAATCACTTCCATAATAAACTATCTGCACACAAGCCTTTGTCACAGGCTCTGCTTGCAAATCAACCCAGGATAATACACTATTTTGATTATTATTATCTTTTTATGGTAGAAGAAAAATGATCAGACGTCAGGTTACAACTGGGATGATGAAATAACATGTAAAAAATAAAAAAGTTAGCTAGTTCTTTGGAAGAATTTGATTCAGCACTCTTGGAAAAAATATCCTAATAATAGATGTTCATGAAAACGAGATGTATGCACACTCTAAACCACAAGGGAGATCTCATTAAGGGTGTATTTTACAGTAAGTACTAGGTAAAGAAGGAAGTTACAATCATTTCAGACTATTTGTAACTCAAAATAACTCCCATGTATAAACATGGATTTATGGAGGTAGTAAGGTTTCTTGTTCAAAGACTTGTAAAAAAACTTTCCTAGTCCCCTTTTATTCATAGATGTAGGATGGAAGGAATAAAGAAAATAAGAAAGGTGGTAAACAGGAAGCGGAGTTATTAAGGGAAAGTTGGGGTAAGATGGTTATGGCATAGTGGTCTCCTCTCCTTCCTTCAGCGCTTTCCAAACCTCAGTTATGTAACAGGAAGCAAAACAAGACTATCCCCTGGTTTGGAAAATCTCCAGGTTTTGCCTCCTGTGGAAGCATCTCCCAGAGAGGGAGGCCAAGACAGGTAAAGCGACCCCGCAAGAGTGTTTGTATAGATTAGAGATTGGCAACCAATGATGCAGATGCAAAGGTGGCAGAGACAACTGTGAGGGCCATGGTAGCAGCCACGAAGAAGCATAAGCGTGTGTTTGTGTGTGTGTGTGTGTGTGTGTATGTGCGCGCGCGCATGTGCGTGTGTGATGAAGCGGTACTGGTGTGGGTCATGTAGAGTCTCGCCCATCAGGTCCCGCTGTCTGCAGATCCCACCCCGGGTTCTGGGAACCTAAGGCAGCATTCCGCTGGATGTTCCCAACTAGGTATCCCATGAGGATGTTAGGGCCAGTCTGGCTTGTGCTTTTACGTCTCTCATCTCCCAGAGGTCAGAGGTCAGCGAGGCCCAGACCAGTTCCAGCTTTAGAGGATTCTAGCATATGAAAAACATGGAAATGTCCTAATGGAATACAAACATTTCACATTTTAAACGCTTGTATTTAACAAGCAAAGAAACCTTTTTATTTAAAATAATTATAGATTCACAGTAAGTTTAAAGCTAGTACAAGAGGTCCTTGTGCATCCTTTATCATTTCCTCCAGCGTTTACATTTTATATAGCTAGAGTACAATATCAAAACTGGGAAACTGATATCAGGACATTGGGTGTGTATAATTCTCTGTCATTTTATCCCTTGTGTGGGTTCAGGTACCCACTACTGCAATCAGGATGCAGAACTATTCCATCACTACCCCTTTATAGTCATACTTATCCCCCTCTCTGTCTCCAGCCCCAACCCCTGGAAGTCATTAATCTGTTCTCTACTCTGTAATTTTATCATTTTGAGAATGTTATATAATGAAATCACACAAAATGCAACCTTTTCATATTGGCTTTTTTTCACTTAGCATAATGCCCTTGAGATCCATCCAAGTTGGCGAGTTGGCGCATATGTAAATAGTTTGTGTAAATAGTTCGTTCCTTTTTAGTGTTGAGTCCATGGTATGGACTTCTTCATTTGCTAGTTTGCTATCTGAATGTCCTGTTTGGAAATGTTGCAACAGCGTTACAAAATTTGCATGTTTTAAGTGCTTATACTTAACAAGTCAATGCTATTAAATGCTCAGGTACCACCTCCTGAGATTCTGAATCAATTGTTCTGAGGTAGGGCCCAGACATCTGTATTTTTAAAAAAAACAGACCAAACAGATCAGTTCTAAAGAGCATCCAGAGCTGAGAACCACTGGAAATGGGAAAAGATAAGGGTATCTTTTTTGGAAAGAGATGGTGAGGAGGGAAAAGGCAGAGGAAGAACAGGCTGTGGATGAGCTTGTAGGGGGATGCAGAAACATTTCACCTGCTTTACAATTTCTTCCTCTAAGTAACCACTGGCTGGGTCTGATAGCCTAGAATTCCTACTTTTATGAAAACTGAAGGCAAAAAAAGAGTGTGTAGGCCCCCTATGGGAGAGGGTCAAGGGATGCCAGACACAAGACTTGGTAGGCTTTGCTCTACAACTCCCTTAAGGAAACTTTGATGAGTTGTCTTCCATGAGCCACAAGTCATAGTTTGATCAAATCCAGCCGTGAATCTGCTACAGTCACTTCACAGCATCTCTCGTACGGTGCCAGACAACTTCCCGTTTACATTCGGATGAAACCAGTATTAAAGACATTCCGCCCCTTTCTCCCTTTGAGAATTCAGCTTTGAATTCTGAAGCGATTGTTCACACAAGGTTTTGAACTCCTCCTACAGTACCCTCTCCGGACACCCCCCTGCCCTCTGTCAGGGTTGTAGCACACAAGTCCAGTGATCTGGCCTGGCACCTCCAGGAAGTCAGAACACAAATGACACTTTTAAACTCTATACGACATGACAGGATTTTTCATTTTAATTTGATGCCTGTAAACAGGGATTTTTAAAATTCCTTCCTTCTGTTTTATTATCCCTTCTGAATTTCAACCTGAAAGCCCTAGATGACTTGACAACACATTTGTAATGAGCTGAAGCCCATCAATCAAATGTTTCTTTTAATCACCAGGCATAGGGGCAGGAGGGAGTTCTGCAAGTAGGCCAGCCTTCCTCTGATTCAGAGCATTTGTTTTAATATATCCCAGGGACAATTGGAAAGCAAAAAATAGTAAAAAAAAAAAAATTTTTTTTAAAAACCTTACAATAATACATGAACCCATCCAGTTTATTCACTGAGCTATTTCTGTATTTAGTGAGATCAAGGCTCTTTAGGGAAAGCAAGCATGCTCACATTTAAGCACATATTCTTTTACTAACAGGTATATATTACTGTAGCAAAATCAGAAGCTCTTTGTTTAAAAAGACTACTGATTGTAGTTTACAAAAAATGTAATGAGCCCATAATTAATGGAGTTTTCTAATTTTTTTGACAGTTCCATCTTCAGTCTATATATGTTATTTGAAAATATAATAGTACATTTCTTATTTTAGCCTTGTAGTTAGAAGTAGCTCTGTCAGTAATAGCTATAGACTGACATAAATCTGTCATTTAAAACTCTTAATCTAAATAAAGAAACCACTGCAGGTTAGTTGCTGAAAAATTGATTAATTATTTAAATTGTTTTGGGAGAAAATGTTATGTATCTCATAGCACTCTAATTTACTGATGCTTAGTTTTTATGCTAGCCAATAGAATGACCCAAAAGGAAACTAATCTTAACTTGTACAGTCTGATTAAATCACAAGAGCATAACTAAATAGAACCTTTACATTAATATTCTATGGGGATATATATCCACATGAATTGCTAATAAGTAAAACTAGCCATGACATGCTGCAGCTAAAATGATTCTGTCAGTAACATTTCATTGCCACCCAATGAATACCAGGAGAGCAAGGTAATGCAGAGCTATATTATCTGTTTTAATTGTACTTTAGGAGAAAATTTATTTATTTTAAATATTGGTTCTTTGGTGAAATTCTGGTCCAACTAAAAATCTTTTTAATACGTGTTTTCACATTTACATCTCAGCTGCATCTGTCAAGATAAATGAAGATTGTTTTATGATTCCCTGGCTAAGAATTTTATCATGTAGGTTTATTATTCCCTGTCTAGGCTAGTTAGTTCATTTGATTAAAGCTGGGGCTCATGACATCAAGGTCAGGGATTCAGTCATGGCTGAGTTAATTTACCTTGACCTCTGTTTGCATTCTAAATCCTGAACAGCTTATAAATCTGTCGTTCATCAAAGATTCAGCATGAGAATCAGGACCTGGATTGCCACCATCAGAAAAACAACTCTATCTCACTGACTGGGGTGGCATTTGACTCGTACACAATACCTGAGCATTTGCTTATTTTTTTTTTTAAGTAGTTTTTTATTTTTTAAATTTTAAAAAAATTTATTTTATTTATTTATTTCTGGCCGCGTTGGGTCTTTGTTGCTGCCCGCAGGCTTTCTCTAGCTGCGGTGAGTGGAGGCTACTCTTCCTTGCGGTGCGTGGACTTCTCATTAGGGTGGCTTCGCTTTGTTGCGGAGCACGGGCTCTAGGTGTGTGGGCTCAGTAGTTGTGGCTCGCAGGCTCTAGAGCGCAGGCTCAGTAGTTGTGGCGCACGGGCTTAGTTGCTCTGTGGCATGTGGGATCTTCCCAGACCAGGGCTCGAACCCATGTCCCCTTGCATTGGCAGGCGGATTCTTAACCACTGTGCCACCAGGGAAGTCCTGAGCATTTGCTTATTGGGTAATTTGGTGATCACAAAAACCCACTTAATATTTAGTATCCATTAGTGGGTTTTGCTTTTCTCGGACTGCTGTAGTCAGAGATATTTAGGAAGTGATTTGATCATTTCAGAATCAACTTTGTTTAAATAAATTTCCTGTGAATAGTTATTTATCGTCACCTTGAGGCCACTGGGAATTATCTCAGTATTGATAACTGCCAACTCAGTTTGGAGATAGAGCAGTTTTGCTGTGGATCTGATCCCATTGCCTGGCCCCCAACCCTGCTGATGGGGTAACTCCAATCTGCGTCAAAGCATCTCCTTAGCATTTTTAGAAATCTCCTAGGGGTGGTTTACATGTCCTGTATAGAGTCTCCTTTATCTTCTTTTGGGTACCGTTTTCTTCTGTTTCTAATTTGGCTCTGGAGGCAAGGACTCCCAATGGCCAGAGTACGTCTAATGTTCGCCAAGACCCCATGAGCTTGAGCTGCGACCATGATCTGGCCTTTGACCTACTTCATTTCTTACCCCAGGAGAGAAAGTACCCTTGAAACGCCTTTCCCCTTCCTGTGTTATACTCTGATATACAAGCCTGAGAGCAGTGCTGGTTGATAAATATATTTTAGTGAAAGCAGCTCCTTCTTTTTAAGTCCTAGGTATTTAATTTCAGCTCTTTTTAGTTGTGTGGTATGACCAGAGCTGGCTTGCCAGCTGAAAGTTTGAAATCAGCCATGGTGGGAGTTTTCACACCATGGAAATCAGCAAATGCTGTAATTCAGGACATATTTTTTTGCCTTAGAGAGCCATTTACCAGCATACCACTGACTCTTTCTCTGTCTCTCATCCCCTTCTCCCCAAGACTCTGCCTGTGACCATGGAAATGGAGAAATAATTGGACTGACAGGATGATATACTTTCCCAATCCTGACTTTGTACTTTAAGCCTTAAAATCTCTTTCCTTAGAGGCCTTCCTTCTAGGAAGGCTCCTAGGTTCTTAATGATAACAGAATCCATGTGGCTTCCCTCCCACAACAAATGTTCCAGACGCTCTCCACCACACACATGGAGTTAACACGAATTTGGCTGTAAGTCTGACACCGCTAGACTCTTGGTTCCCTCAGGGACCTCTTTGTGTACCATCAAACCCAAACACATATCTTCTAATTTTCCAGACATACATTAAAAAAAAAAAAGCACAGTTTAGGATCTCAGTCGAAGATAACCATTATTAACTGCAATGAACCATTTACCAACTTGCTAATTGCTTTCTCCTCAGCCCCCTTCCGTATCTCATACCACTTAAGTCAGGGCAATTGAATAGGATGAAGAAATCATTTTAGTACTTGGGTACTGGAGAAGAAATAACGAGAAGCATGATCATTTCTATAATAAGAATAATTTGCTGTAACTTAGTTCTTTTGAACTGTTCAATAGGCTTCATTTCTTATGCCATGCCTTCAGGTATTAAAGAAGGGCTCAAGTGTTTTACTTAAGTTAAACTAATTAAAACCTTTAAAAGTTCAATATTCCAACTTTCACGACCTCAGTTAAATGCCTTAATCTCATTATGTCACTCTTTAAAATGAATTAAACTCCAAAGTATTATAGTTACAAATTTATTATGAACCTTACCCAGGATAGCAACATAATGGGGTTACTAAAATGAGAAGAAATACCAAGGTTGCTGCAATTTCTTTATCCTTTTAAAAATAGTTATAATAATTTCCACTACTTACTTTATATGTACTGTACAGCATACAGCAATCTCATGCTTCTTCCCAAACGGCAGGACACTTTGACCCTATTAACTAGTACAGCTCAGGGGGCATCCATGCTCATAACCTCCTACGCCCATAATGATAAGCATCTTTCAAAAATAAAAATTAGTGTTATCAACAATGTCTTGGTAGGATTGCATGTTTTTGACAGATTTATTGAACAGCCTCTCTGAGCCAGGCACTGTGCTACACAAGAGGGATAAAGTGATAAACTTTAGACTGACCTTGTCCTCCAGGGGCTCCCAAGTTGGGGAAGATGTAGACACATAATCAAACTGCTGCAATACAATGTGTGAAGATGTTGCATATACAGAGGAGGGGAGCTATTCTGCCTGGGAACTAGGACAAGAAAGTTTACCAAAGTCTGTGCATAATTGCTTCAGCCACTGTTTAATTTGGGCTCAAAACTGTTTCCACACCCTGTAAAATGAGAAGTATAGATGAAAGATGTATAATCAATGTGGACCATTAGCCACGCCCTCCTATTCCCATGCTTTCTCAGGGCTTGTGCCATCACCAGTGAAACCCTGGTTGGAACACTTGGCCTTGTGCTTCATGCCATTTTTTTTCCTTCAATATTTGGAGCTAAGGTAAAAGAGATGTGTTCTAATAACCCCTCTCTAAGAGGAGTGCTGTATAATTATATTAAGTTACCTCTTAGCTTTCTTTTTTTTCAGAATTATAGTTCCTGACTTTTCAAAATTATCCTTTGCACACATTTACCTTCCTTATAAGATGAAAAGTGAACTTAACTTCATCCTGACATGAAGACTGATCATGTAATCTACATTTCAAAGAAACATACTTTCCTCAAAATAACTTTTCAGAAGTATGCAACCATCAAAGTTCAGTATGATAAGGCTTTTTTACACATGGCAGACTACACTCTTCTAGAACAATGTGGAGAAGCATTCAGATTAGGATGTCATGTCCTGCCTAGGTAATTAGGGTGGAAATGCTTCTTTGAGTAGAACATTGCATATTTTTTGCAGTGATGTATTTCTGAAAGATGATCTTCATACAGTGCAAGCATTCTTTGTTCCTTTTTCCGTAATGATTTTGGAAGAACAAATTGCTTACGTATGTTGGCCAAGTATGTTTTCTTACCATACATTGTTTTCAGCACTAATTATCCTTTAGTTATTTACTTAGCTTTATTCCTTCCAGATCTGATTTCTTCTCAACAAAAGAACAAGTGTTAATTCAAATCATTTTGGAAATGACCTAAAAGTCATTCAAAATTCATGGTAGGTTGAATACATCATGTGGAACTGTTCATAGTTAACTGTCTTCGTAGTTAACTAGTGACCCATTCTCTTTGGATGTGCAGAGCACAGAAGGACGTACAAAGCACAGAGTCAAACAGGTGACTTCAGAGGCCTTGTAAACTTTATTCTATTACTTCTGGCCTAACTACAACTTCAAAAAAAATCCCACACAGAAAACTTCACTATCCACAGCCTGTCCTAGATTCTTAGAGTAGGAATTATAGGTAGATGTAGTTGCAGACACTGAACAATTGACTTCCTCTTCAGAGGACAATCCAGAAGAAACCTAAAAGTTGCCCTGGCAAGTCTTCAAGTTTGAAAGGTGATTATATCTTTTTTTTTTTTTTTTTTTTTTTTTGCTAGCAGATTATTAACTTTGTGAAGATTTTAAAAGGAAATAATTTTTAAATAGCAGTTGACAAAAGATGCAAATGACTTATAAAGATAACTGGATGGTGAGGATCATGAAACACTGGATGTGTTTCTAAGGGTGACTTCAGAATCAACTACTCAGGAAACTTTAAAAAGAGAATCTACACCCTTTTAATAATGTCATGAATAGTGGTAGAGGGATGTGAGGTGGTCCTTCAGGAGATGAGGAAATGTAGAGTGACTGTTCAGGATTTCTTCCATTTTGGAGTTCTATGACAAATGAATCTATTTTTCTTAAAACTGTTCAGAACAAGGCTCAAGGCTTAAGGTCTTCAGTGTACGAACAGGCTTATAAAAACGTATTTGGTTACTTCTAACAACAGTTAGCAAGCTTAAGCAAGGCAGGAATCCGAAAATCATTCTCAAGTTAGGGGTCAGGCCTCGAACATGCTGGTTTCTGAACCTTAAGTTGCTGTGTGAACTTCGGCAGCACCATAAATGTTGCCAAATGGACAGAGTGCTATGACCCAATTTCTCCATACACATGTTCCATTTTCCTATACAACCTTGAAGCCTGATAAATAGGGAGTGCTTCATCCTGCTTTCTGGGTTGGCAGTGTTTGCCATGCAGGTAGAATACAGTCAGGTAGAATTTCATACCGTGCTAAATCAAAGCATTCTGAAAAACTCAGGGCCTTGCAAAAAAGTTACTGCTTCAAATAAATGTGCCATTTTATAAAATTACACCTACTGTATCAGAAAAAAATGTTCTTTCATATGAGTGACATTTATATGACTGCCATTTATAGGGAATAGGACATTCTCATACAGCAAGGCTGAAGAATTGGTTTGGAAAGCTGAGCATATTCTCTGAATGATAAATGTGGTACAAGTCTAGATACTAGGTGGGGAAAGACTGTCTCTTCACAGCTGGGTAGTTTCCCTATAAAAGTGAAACCTGCATTATTATGAAGAAAGTAATTACTTGGTTACACTTATAGCATTGATGAAATTTTCAGTGTATTTCAAACCTGCAGACATCTTTAGTCATGTGTTTCCACCTTGTTAGAGTTGGATTTTGTGGCTGCTCTGGTCCAAGAGCCTTTTATTTTACATGTGTGGAAACTGAGGCTGAGGTACTGAACTTCTAATTAGAACTAGGAATAGAATTCCCCAATCCACCCCTGCCCTAGTCTCCATCCAATTCACTTTCCCTTACACCAGTCATCTTTTAAAGAAAGTTTCTAAATTACTATCCAGAGGGAAAAACTACCTTCCAGCTGCCTCCGGACAAACAGGGAACCAAAGGCTTTATTTTCTCTAAACAATTACATTCCAAACAATATTTCTCTGGAAAAGCAATTAATCACTAAACTGCAGAAGGGCATTGGAATCAAGATCAAGGATGGAAGCGGTTGCAGATCTCAGGACACATTTTCAGCTCTTGGTCAAGAAGCGGACTCAGATCTAGATTGCCTTTATCCAGAAGTAAGATACAGAGAGAAACCCAAACCTCCAAGTCTTCTCCTTCGGTCTCGTCTGCACCCCGGGGGTGAAAGTCTAGGAAGCAAGCCGCTTGTTGAATTGCTTAAGTCATCTGGCCACACCGTTGGGTGGCCTTGCACCTTCTTCCCAGGGTGAGCAGGTTTGCGGAGCGGGGTCCTGGAAGCAGGGGTTCGAGGTGGGCGGAAGCTGATAAGGGAGGGGAGCCCTGCGGCGAAAGGTACAAGGCGAAGGCCAGCAGCAGCGTGACCCACCTGCGGGAGAGGTGTTTCCCAGGCAGATGTGGTCCAGCGTGGCCGCTGCGGGGCGCGCGGAGTGCCGGGCCGAGAGGGGACGCTGTGTGGCGTTCAGGCTCGGGGCTGCGGTTCGCCGCTCTCGTCGGTATAAGAAGCCGGAGAGCGGAGGGAGGGCCCACTAGATTGCGCAAGAGAAGCGGTGAAGAAAGCAAGCGTTTCCAGGAAGAGTTCAAGCTGGGAATCCCGGGCAGCTGGAAAGACCAGAAATTCCGGTGCTGCCACTGCCGCTATTGCCTCAGATGTTGCTGCTGATCTCTGGCCAGCGGGGTTTTTAAAAGGTTTTTCCCAAACCCCTTGGGATATGTGCATCCCAGGCAGATTGAGGCTTGGAGAGGCTGAGGAGGACCCCTTTCCTAAGGAGCCAGAGGGGCCGTTCTGAAGAGCTGAGAAAACACCACCTGATTTAGGCACCTAGGCATTTCCCCCTGTGCCATAGTGTCTTAGTTCAGAGGTGACATCTTTCCCCTGTGCCTGGAAACCCTCTTTTTTTTTTTTTCCCAGTGAGGGGGTCATAGCCTGGATGATCTTGAATTTTGAGGTCTTAATTTAGGTAGATTAAATGGTTCAAAAGAAACAAACCAAGTGAAAGAGAGGGATGATGATACCTTAATACACAATAATATATATTGGACTGATAGTCTTTCTACTTAGGAAGAGCTCAAAAAACACAGCCATGGTGGTTTAAGATTTAACTAACCATGATAATCTATGGGACAAAGCACTCCTGCACTCCCATGCTCTGTGGTCTAGAGCCCAGAGTTTTCCCAGTCTGTCGCTCACCCAGTCACCTGGTCTTAATGGCATGCTTGCCAAGGCCCAGATGTTCAGCCACGTGGGAGTCCTGTTCCCTGCACTTTTGAGCGAAACCCCCTTTTGCCTGGATTGCACCTCTCCCCAGAGCATCTCATGGAGTCAGCTCAGATCCCATGTCTTCCAAGAGGTCTTCTCTGAGCCACTTGTTACAATTAATCTTTTCTTTATCCATACAGTGTAGTTCATTCTTCTACTACAGAATTTAGAATAATTTGTCTCTTAAGAAAGTTATTGTGTATCTCCTCTCCTGGTCTGCAAGCTTTGAGGACTGATACCCTATCCTTTTCAGCCTGGAATTCTCTACCACACCTAGCACAGTAGTTGGCATATAATAAGGTACTCAATATTTATTGTACTCATTAATAAATCTACTGCCAATTATTATAGTTTGCAAAAAGTTCATCTGGTAGTATTCTTTGGGCAAGGAAGAACTTAAAAAGGTATTCATTGCTTTTATAGCATCTAATTTTCCCAGTTTGAAGACTCACAGGGTGAGAGAAGGGATGTAACTAGGAAAGAAGGCTTCCTGCTGTGTCTCTAAGAGGCCTCACGGTTGATCAGCACAGTTCCTGTGACTTGCCCCTGGTCCAGCATCTGCAAGCCTTGTGGGCACAGAAACTTGACTCTTAGCACACTGAACCTGGTACTTACAACTAGAATGCTGATTTGTTACTTCTCAATGGAGTATAAAGCAAATAGTTACTGTGAAATATGGTTGATGAGGACACCAGGCATTCTGGCCACCACATGCTCTCCCAGTAGGCACATCCTGTGGAAGCCATTCTATGTAGAAGGCTGCTTCATAAACAGGGGAGTGAGTTATAAGGTTGTAAGGTTGCTGGCATCTAGCCACCCACCGTTCACACCGTGGTGACATATATGCCACCAGAAGCAGACAGCTGATGTCTATGGACCAGGTTACCCTGCTTTCTGGGTAGTGTTTGGATCCATTATGAGTTGACACAGTGGAGAATCATATTCCCAAATGCAACCTCCAACTAATAACAGAATCATTTCTTTATGAACTTTAAGATGGACAAAAAATTTTAAACCTGATTTTTATTAGAGGCAGATATATTTCAGTTATGTAAGCTCTTTTCTTTGCCAAAGGCAACTAGAGTCCCAAAAAGGGAAGATTAAAATCAGTGGAATATGAAAGATAGAAAAAAAATTGTCTTTATTAGTACCAAACTTAAGAGGTAATTGACTTATTTATCTTGTGGTTTAAGAATTGACTTTTCCCTTGGTCCTAGGAGTGACACACAATTCATAACTTTCCCAGTCTTTCCTTAAACCTTTACTGTAGGGGAAAATTAAGCTTTCAAAGACACCAGCCACCAGAATAAGCAAGGATTTTCCCTTGGCAGGATTCACTCTCCTCCCTGTAGCCTTATCATCGGAACTCCAGATAAGCCTTCCCAGATGTTGCACACCATCAAAGAGGTCCTGTTCAGAGATTTCCACATGGACTGTGCCCTGAGTCTTTCCGGCTACGTCCTCTCTTGCCAGCCTGCTACCTTCATTTCTCCATATGGTAGAACTTAGGAAAATCGATGAAGTAGACCTAGAGCCAGTGTTCATTAAGTGTTATTAAGTGATTGGATAAAAGTGTGCCTTTAACATCTTGTATCTCCTTTTTTTCTGTCATTTCCCTCCTCTCCAGGGACCCTCTTCTGTACAGTCCCAGCTCTTGCCCGCTTGTCCCTCATAGTGCACCACACATTTTTATGGGGTGGGGCTTTTAACACGTGCTGGCTCTGGAGGTTACTGACTTGATAGCCTATAACTAGCATGTATTGGGGAAACTTTCATTGACTAAAGATTTACCCTGCAGCTATTTTTTGGGGAAAAGAAATTGAGGAACCCCTAGAGATGTCTCTGCCTACTCAGAGAAATGAGTCTGTAAAGGTGTGGATTTCAGGTACTCCGAGACATAGTTTTGAACATGGGTAAAATGAATTTTTTTGTTTCTTTGTTTGCCCAGCATCCAGGGCCAGGAGGAGGGTGAGGTGAGGGAGGAGCCTAGGGCACAAAGTTTGAGGAGAAGCTCACTGTCAAAAGCAAACTTTCATGAATCAGAAAATGCGTACCTCTTTAAATTTTGGCCTGTTGGTGCTTCACTGACCTCCTCTTGTCCTAGCCTTGCAGGATCCATTTCCTTTCTGCTAATCATAGCCCTATTTTTCTTTGAGAAACACCCTTGCACAATCCTTGTGGTCCAGGTGGAAGTGGCAGCACTGCTGGGGTTTCAGGAATAGACCCATGACTTAGGCCTGGCCAATTAAAGCACACAGCTTTGTCCACAGTGATTGGCTCAGTGATGACATGTGGCCTAAGCTGGGCCAATAGGAATCTTTCCAGGAACAACCACACTCTTTCCAGAGGGTTGTTGAGCTGCTGGAATGTGGCTGTGAGGAGAAAGTGAACCTGAGAAAGAAGCCACTTCAAGGGAAAGGAGAGCAAAGAGATGGGAAGAGACAGATTTCTGAAATTGTTGGAACTCCATACCTGAAGAGAGCCCTATACCCTGGGCTTTTAAGTTATAAGAGTCCATATTTGTATAGTCTGTTTTTTGTATAGTCCTGCCTAATAAAATGGGATTGGGTAGGATGAGAAGGGCACCTGATCAGCCTTGGTTCTCCAATCATACTGCCTACTTAAGGTGCCTTCATCACACAAAGGGATGACACTTGTTGTTCGGAAAAAAACACAAAAAACAAAAAAACCCTGAGTTTTCTTGTAGCATATCTGGGACGTAGGTAAACAATCAATCTCTGCGGCTGAAGCTTCTCAGCTACTTCCTGGTAGACTTGAAATTTAATTTCTTGTCCCAGCAAACTTCTTTTTCTACTTCTTTCCTACTTTACCGGGAAGTGGGCTAGTTGAGCCACCCACCCCATCCCCCTGAACTGTAAAATTGTAAGGGGTACAGTAAAGAAACACAGGCCATGGACCTGGTTTTAACTTATTTTTAGAATTCCTGCCAACACACAGCAGGAAGCAAAACCAAACAACATTTTGCCACCCACTTGTACCCAAAAAAAGTCCTGGTGGGAAAATATGCCAGACACTGACAATAGTGGAGACTAGGCTAGGAGATGATGTCAGGAATGACAATAAAGAATTTAAAAATAAAACATGCCCTAAAGAAACTCTCACTAGAAATTCAAGAGAAGGTAAAAGTGGAAGAGTTGAGTGTGTGAGATAAGTAAATAGTAATATTTTTAAAAATCCCTGACTACAGGTGAGGGGAGCTACTTCTGGGAATTGGAAATGGGCAAGAAGTCCGAGTCCTCTTTATCTAGTTCTCTGATTCTCCAGGTCACAAAGTCTGCGCTAATGTTGGAGATTCCCAGGCCACTGGCAGGGCTATGAACTGATCATCCCCACTCGAAATCTGGATGTGACCCAAGCCACACCTGCTGACCACAGAGGAGGTCACTTAGCTATGATGTTATCAAAGAACAAGATGTTCAAAATAGCTTGAAGAGATGGAGAAACTTTTAAGTTGAGTTAATGTTTTGATAAACGCCACTGTTGTTAACAGAGATACTCTATTGGTAATCCTAAAAGTGAAGATAAGCCATCTCAGCTTCACCCCAGCCTCCTGGTAGACACGCTGACTTATCAGGCTGCTGAAAGAGCTATGATTCAACAGTGGATTACTGTTAGTACTGCAGGTGTTATTGGTAAAGGCAATTCCAGCCCAGCCAATCTACACTTGGTGCCAGTAAAGGAAGGTTAGTTGGATTCTCAATTGCTAAAGAGGAGAAAAAAATTAGAGTGCGTGTAGCTTCATCCATTGTCCTGTTCACCTTCAAACAGAATTAGCAATGAGCAGATCATAGGAGGAAAAGAAAAGGACAAGAAGAATGAAAATATTAGGCATATGATTATTTTTACATAATTTTGACTGTGTGTAAAGATTAATTGCTTCTAAGAGTTATTTTTTCTTGGGATAACTCTAAAACTTTATCCTGCTGGTAGGGAAATACAAAATCTAGGTGATTTATTTTATATTCACAGATTATTTGCTAAACCATTGATTTAACTACTATAGATTATTTTGGGTTATATAAAACTTCATTTTAAAGAATTCGTTAAAATATTTGGCAAAATGATGCACAGGTGCAAAATTCAAGATATGAAAGGTGTACTTGAAAAAGCATTTTTCCCCAGACAATGAGTTTTCCTGCCTGGAGGCAACCATGTTGATGATTTATGGGCTCCTTTCACAGACAGACTGTGCATATAAAAGCACACATACATATTCGTAAAAAATACAAGTGGCAGCCTACTCGTCACATTCTTCTACATCTTGCTTTTTTCACTTACTGTAACTCAGAGATCATTCAGAAAAGAGCAGTCAAGGCAGTTCTATTTGAAATTACACACATACACGCCCAGCTCCCTTCCCTTGCTCCTCCTTTCTTTGTGTTATTTCTATAGCACTCATGACTTTGTAACACACTGTACTTGAATTACTTATTATGCTTATTGTTTGCCTTTCCCCTGGAATGCAAGTGCAGTGAGCACAAAGAATTCTTGTGTAATTTGTGCTTTGCTGTATATGTAATACCTAGAAGGTGACTAGTGCATAATAGGGTCTCAATAAAGGCATAATGGACTGGTCTAGATTTTATTTCCTGTGTTTAAACCTATTCCTTTGCAATTAAAAAGTCATTTTAAAACTGAAAAACTTAGGGCAACATCAAGTGATGTAAAATCTTCACTGAAGTGTTATGCTTTTTGAAAATACTGTGACTATTTCTTTTTTTTTTTTTTGTTAATAAAAATACCAAAGGAATTTAATAGTGGAAGGATAGTGTTTTTCAGAAATGGTATTGCAACAACTGGCCACACACACACACTCGCACAGACTGTGACTATTTCTTCTTCTACCCCACCCGCCTCAACTAAATCAACAGCTGTCCTAAAACTCATATTCCATTCTAGTAAGAAAACTGCAAAGGATTATTGTAGGCAGTCATAAATCTTCTTTTTTTTTTTTTTAATTGCACATTTATTATTTTTTTCACACACACACACTGTATTTTATTTTTACAAGAGATAAATAGACTGACACCAAGCATTGTACATGGATGACCACAACAAAAGCAACAATAATTGCAATTACCAAACATGAAACACACTCATACTATGTCATAATATTGACATTCAGTCCAGTAATCCTCCACTGTAACAGCTCCTTTACTTTGCAGTGAAAATTGATTTGTATATTCTTTGCCTCTGAGTCCTTGTGGGATTTTTTTTTTTTTTAAATTCAGACAGAAAGTCACAAAAATTATACTCATCCTCATCAGTTCATAAATCTTCTTTATAAAAACAAAAAAGTATTGTTTTTTCAAGTATTGTTTGAACTATTTCAACAAATACTGATGAATGAATGAGTGAATAGTTTGAAGGGAAAATGATGGACTGATAGAAACCTGTAAAAGAGGGATGTAGAAATTTAAGATCTCTGAAATCATTCATGTCAAAAACATTGGTGAGATTAAACCTGTGCTTCAGCAGCTAAAGTGAAATACTCAAGTAACTGCCTCTGCTGATTGCCAAACATTTTTGTGCTAAAGTTGTTCAGAAAAGGCCAGATGCCTCTGGCTGGTTTATCTCTTGCTATTCCCAGGGTTCTGCTTTTTTTCAGACTTTTTTTTCATCTATAATCTTTTCATTTAATTACTTCTTTCCCAACTCCATATCTCCTATGTCTGCAATAGCATTTTGTGAAGATATAATAGAGTTCTTGGACCTTTTTTTTGGTAAGTGTCTCTGTAGTGAGATATTGCTTGCTAAGTCCCAGGAGTTACAGTTGTCAATAGGCTGTGGAATGATGTCCAGGATTCGTTATATGACAGGGACTGGAGACCACCCGCCTCTTCACAGTTTGGAAATGCCCAGCAGCCACTGAAAGAGTTTTGATTTCTCAGAAATGTCATCTGTGTTTTTATGTAATAATGGCAGGAAAAAGAGATGTGGACATTTGCCTTCAATTGGCCTAAGTAAAAAATGTTTTTATCATTGAAAAAAGGAAGTGGAGAAAAACAAAGTAAATGGCTTACTCTCCTAGTCCCCTTTAGATATCTAATTCGGTTGGGCTAGTGGCCATTTGGGAATATTCTTAATTTGTGTTTTCTTGCATTTTATAAAGCAGTGATAGATATTGTACATGAAAAAGGCCACAAGAGAAAGAATCTTTAGAGGCAGTGGGGAGGTAGGTCATAATTTTTTATGTCATTCAAATGTGAATTATATAAAACCCTAGATCAGAACTATTTTAACATTGAACTCAAACCCAGTGCCATTCATAACTTGATAGCTATCCCCCAAGAAGATCATTTATAAGCAAGAGAAGTATTTTAGTTGAACATTAGAAATTTCAATAGAAAAGTTTGTAAAATCTCATCAAAATCCACTCGCTAGAAATAAAAGCTTATTATTATTATCATTATTACTATTGTTAGTATCATCTGTTGATCCTGGTGCCCACTCTTCCTCTTTAAAGAATAAAGCATCATTTGACCAGAGGGAGGGAAACCAAGTAAAGGCCACCTGAGAAAACCAAACTAATGCAGTCAAGTTCATGGACTTCAATTGTAGGCGTGCTTTTAAGACCCTCACTCAAGGATGTTTTAGTTAATTCTGAGAAGTCCAGTTTTCAGGCTACTGTGCCTGAAAGGAACAAAGGAAGAGACAGGAAAACTTAAAAAAAAAACAAAAAACCTCTAAAAAGCAGACTCAAGGACTCCAAATACAAGTGTCAGGAATAATTTATTGCAGGGGCAAAACAATTGGGAAATACTGAGGGAATTATAATATATGTCATAATTAATCTTTATGTTGGTAACCTATTATGACCAGAAAAAATATGTTTGGCCTACTCTAATAATACAAGGAATTGTGTAAAAACCATCTTAATGGCATTTCTATCCAAAATGTTTGTAATAAAATATTTAAGGTCAGTTTTTGATATTGATGGGCCCGCCTACCTTAGATAGCACTTATGTAGTCACCACTTCCACCTTTTCATTACTAACAACTGCCACACTTTCACTTCAGACAGCTCATTTTCTGATCATTACCTCTTGTCAATCCAGTTCACTTACCCTGTTTATCCCACTCTTGCAAGTTTCTAACTTCATCAGTACCTCCAATTCCCTGCGCTCATCATTTATTTTTTTATATTCATCATTTGTTCTTGCTTCCCCTCTCCTTTCACTTAACCTTCTTACCCAGCTGAGATTTCATGTACTACTATGATCATTTTCTTGCAAAAGCGCCCTGATTTCCTTGGCCATCTCTTTGTCCACTTTCCTTGCCTGGCAAACATCAGCCCTGGTTTCACCCGACTAACCGCCCACTATGCACCTCCAAGCAGCTAAAACGTTGCTGGAGAAAATCCAACAGTTTTTGCCGGCTAGAGACATTTCAAAACCATGACCACACGTGGCAAGGGCACACTAACTTAAGTGCCATCCTACTACACCTGCCAAACATATTCAATTTCTAACTCTCTGAAATGATGCCTTAAACCTCGATGTCCCTTCCTGCCCCCGTCACTCACATGTTATGATCTCACTCTAATTCCAAGAGTCCATCATATTCATACTTGACACTGCCACATCTCTTTGCCCCTCTCTAAGGCCATTCCCTCCAGATATACTCTGGATCCCACTTCATGCTACCTTGCTGAAGACTTCACTCCTCTAACTATCCTCTTCTTTCTCCCAGTCATCAGTTTCTCTCTCTCCACTGGCTCATATCTGACAACATTCAGGTAATGACTTAATACACCGACCTTGAGCATTTGTTCTTTTCTCAGGATGTTTGCATGTTGTAGTTTCTATCACTTCTGCTTGGAAAGGTCTTTTCTCAGATCTACAAACGACGGCCTCATTATTCTGGTCTCAGTTCAGCTTCTTAACCTTTGAGGATGTTCTCAGCTCAAAGTAGCTCTCCCTTCCACCACCTTTCAGGCAGACAGAGTATGTCACATTACATGATTTTATTTTCTTCATGGTACATACTATTTTATTTTTTAATCACTGTGTTTATGTATTTCTTTTCCCACTGGGGTGTAAGCTTATTGAGGGCAGGGACTGCCTCTTCTTCATTACTGTCTTACTGTGTTACTGGAGAACAGTGCCTGGCACAGCATAGATGCGAGATAAATACTGACTGATGGATTGACTGATACACAAGACATTGTTCCCCAGCAATGTTCACTAAAAGATGTATTACTGTATTTATTCCTTCAAACAAACCTATTTCTGGAAGGCTAGTGAATAATAATAAGAATATAAACACCACTACTAATAAAAATGCTTATCTAGCACTCTCTATGTGCCAGATACTCTTCTGGATGCTTTCCAAATATTAACTTATTTAAATCTCACAACACCCCTCTGAAACAGGTACAACTATTACCCCCATTTTACAAATGGGGAAACTGAGGTACTGAGTGCACCAGCACAATTAAGTGCTGTCCAAACTCAGGTTTTATTGTCGTTTCAGTGGGACAAATATTGAGCAGTGTTTATCTAATATGAATCCCTTCAGATAATCACATCTGTAGGTGGTCATTTCCATAAGAAGGAACTGCCATTTAGTATAAAGTATTAGGAAATCTTGTAGCTACCACTGATCACTGATTATACACTAGGAACAGACTATGTATTATGGGAGATACCAAAGAAGAATAAAACAAGGTCCTTTCTAAAAAGACTGGGGTAATCTATTTAGTAAGTCTAAGGACTGTACATCCACAAAGAACTGTATAATATCATTAAACAGAATGAACAAATTGATAAAATACACCTTTGCATGCATACTTCTAATTTTTAGATGATAACATGCTTTCTATTTTGAAGACATGGAAAATATTTATTAAGTTAGATATGTGGATAAAGACCACATTACCATACCTTGGCACCAACTTCCCAAATCTTAGGATATATAAAGAGTGTTGGATCTAAAAAAATTTTCATATTTGGACATCAGACAGTCTCCCCTCTTTGAACACTATGACTGCCAGTATTAGTTGGTTTACCTAGTTCAGATACTACTTTTCTTTGTACTACATTGAGTCTTTTTTCCCACTAATTTCGGACTTTATGTAAACTTAAAAACTTTAGGTTAGTAAAGTTGGCTACGTACCACTAGATGAACTATGAACTTTTTTTTAAGCTCACAGAGAGGTAATTTAAGGACCAATATAGACAGCATATCTTAAACAATCCAGTCATAACTCCTGCTTGGGTTGGGTGATACTCAGCCTATTTCACTGAAGAATTGAGAACATCCTTAGGCAACAGTGACTAAGGGGCCATGTCTCTTCATCCTATTTTTATATCCTACACTGGCCCACACCCTCCAGGGCCAGCCTGCGTACAGCTCATTTCAGAGATGATTGCCAGGAGTTCCTGGTTTGTGTCTATAATTTCTCAAGTTAAGTCCCTAAAATATCTTAACGTTCTGTCTAAACTACACAGTCTGCACTAACTCTATTTCAATTCTGTAGACCCATATCCTCCCTGTGTTTACTGCACACATCTGCAATCCTAGGAATTTATGATGTGCAGTTTTTTAAAAAAATATAGAAGTATCCACTAATACTTGCTGTAAGGAAAAAAATGCTTTATGTTTTGTATTGCCTCTGATCATCTTTTATCAAAAGCCTCTGTATCTAGAATGTGTGGAATTTTAGGCTTCTTCCGTGTAGTAGATTGAACTGTTCCCCCCACCCCAAGAGATATATCCCAGTCCTCACTCCCGGTATCTGTGAATGTGACCTTATTTGGAAATAGGGTCTTTGTGGATGTAGTTAGTTAAGGATCTTGAGAGGAGATCATTCTGGATTTAGGGTGGGCTCTAAATCTAATAACTGGTGTCCTTATAGGAGAAAGGAGAGATTAGAGACACAAAGACACAGAGAGGAGAAAGGCAGGTGAAGACAGAAGTAGATAGTAGTTATGTGGTCCCAAGCCAAGGAAGGCCAAAGGTAGCTGGCAACCATGGAACGTGAGAGGGACACGGAACACATTCTCCCTCAGAGCCTCCAGAGGGAGCGAACCCTGCCAACACCTTGATTTTGTTCTTCTGGCCTCTGGAAGTGTGAAGGAATAAATTTCTGTTGTTTTAAGGCACCAGTTTTGTGGTAATTTGTTATGGCAGCTCTAGGAAACTAATACATTTGGTTTTAGGTGGGCAAATAATAAATTCAGGCTTGGGTAATGCCATGAAGATCCTTGCCTGTTATTGATTATTGCTTTCTTTATGGTTCTTTCCTGTTCAAATCATCAAATGCCCACTTTGGCTCTAGTACCTGGGTTAGGGGCTGTTTCTCCCAACCTTTACAGTAAAGACAACCCAATACTAGCAACAATCAACCTACCAACTAAACAAAAAAACTGTACTTCTGTGGTTTTGCTTTTTAAGTATTTCATGTGTGTTTTACACATGCTCTTATTAGAAAATTCCAATGATTATATTGTTATTAATATTTTAATGAACAATGCCTAACTTAGAATTTTGGTGAATTAAGTCTTTCTTCTGGTAGAATTTTAATCTAAATATTGCAGAGAGAAAGGTACTTTAACAACGTGATCTTAGATACTTACGATTGTCATTTGCACATTATGGATTTTCAGGATCCTTCTTCAGGGCCCTTCTGGGAGCCAGGTTAGTAGTAAAGTGGATTTCTTGGACCTTGCTTCTCAGAGTGTATCAGAGATTCTCCACATCCATGTATGTACTTTAATCTTTCCCATGCATGCCGGCAGCCTTCACAGTTCTATGTCTGCTCTCTCTGATCACTCAGTGAAGTCTTAGTAGTTGTAGGATTTAAAAACTTAATTTAGTTAATAATCACAGTTGGTGAACACCAATTGTATTTGTACTATTTTTTTTTAATTTTTGAATTTAATTTAATTTATTTCTTTATACAGCAGGTCCTTATTAGTCATCCATTTTATACACATCAGTGTATACATGTCAATCCCAATCGCCCAATTCATCACACCTCCACCCCCACCCCCCCGCCGCTTTCCCCGCTTGGTGTCTGTACGTTTGTTCTCTACATCTGTGTCTCAACTTCTGCCCTGCAAACCAGTTCATCTGTACCATTTTTCTAGGTTCCACATATATGCGTTAATATATGATATTTGTTTTTCTCTTTCTAACTTACTTCACTCTGTATGACAGTCTCTAGATCCATCCATGTCTCAACAAATGACTCAGTTTCGTTCCTTTTTATGGCTGAGTAGTAGTCCATTGTATATATGTGTCACATCTTTATCCATTTGTCTGTCGATGGGCATTTAGGTTGCTTCCATGACCTGGCTATTGTAAATAGTGCTGCAGTGAACATTGGGGTGCATGTGTCTTTTTGAACTATGGTTTTCCTTGGGTATATGCCCAGTAGTGGGATTGCTGGATCATATGGTAATTCTATTTTTAGTTTTTTAAGGAACCTCCATACTGTTCTCCATAGTGGCTGTATCCATTTACATTCCCACCAACAGTGCAAGAGGGTTCCCTTTTCTCCACACCCTCTCCAGCATTTGTTGTTTGTAGATTTTCTGATGATGCCCATTCTGACTGGTGTGAGGTGATACCTCACGGTAGTTTTGATTTGCATGTCTCTAATAATTAGTGATGTTGAGCAGCTTTTCATGTGCTTCTTGGCCATCTGTATGTCTTCTTTGGAGAAATATCTATTTAGGTCTTCTGCCCATTTTTGGATTGGGTTGTTTGTTTTTTTAATATTGACCTGCATGAGCTGTTTATATATTTTGGAGATTAATCCTTTGTCCGTTGTATTTGTACTATTTGTAAAAGGGACAACCAGGGGTTCTTAACCCTGATTCTATAATTTTAGGTTCATAGCAAACCTGCTTTATTTATAGTAAGCTCAAACTGAAACTTAGAATTTCTTTCAATTATGAATTTAGGCTCCAAACCATGGAGCCAGGGAATGCTACATTGTGTTACTATATACCTGTGATTCTGTCACAGTAGAAATCATTAATATTTTTGCATTTCCTTACACATTATAGTATTTCTGAAATGTTGTTCATGCTAATTACTATATTGGAATTATAGTAGTTATTAGCTCCATCAACAATGCTGTTATTTAATATATTAATAAAGAAGTTGTATAGTACCATATCACAACATTTTCTTTTAATATTTTGATAGTTGTGTTTCAGTTGCTTTTCAATTGTAATTCGATTTCTGTTGCTTTTGTAAACCTGCTTCGTTTTAAGCATTTACAGATTTTCTTCTGGGAGGAGTTCATAGGCTTCACCAGACTGTAAAAGAGACATCAATGGCACAGAAAATTTTAAGAACCCCTGCATTAGCTCTTAGAAAGAAAGACAACTGAGGTTTGAGGTCACTAAATCATTTGCTTCCTCAGAAAACTGGCTTATTTAGCATATTTCCTTTGAGGGCATAGACATATAGCAGTAAGTAATATTCCAATTTCCCAAAAATGATCCAAGCACTTGTTCTCTTTAATTACTTTACATTTTATTTACATTTTGCATAGCAATGTGTTTTTTTTGCTTGCTATAATATTTGGGCAAGTTTGATTAGGTTTTCTGCCCGGGGGGAGTAGGTTATAATCGTCAGTCGTTGCCAGTGCTCAGTTTTGATCTGGAACATGTGAGAATCTTTACCCTGCCTTACTCATAGACCTTATTTGACGTGTCAGTGGAAATGGGAAGCATGCTACCCTTGGAATGTTAGTGCTGGGGGCGCCAATTCATTTCACAGGAAAACAGTGACATTAGAGAAAGGTCGTGTGAAAACAGGGGTGATGGAATTTCCTTTATGAAGATGAAAATGCTCTCTGTTTATATTACTTTGCCTTTTTTTTTTCTTTTACAAGTCCAATATTTATTTTATTTTCTTATGTACAAAAAGTAAACTCCAAATGAACATAAAATGCAATAAAATCCTTTCGGCTAAACTGACTTTAATTGCCCATTTTCTTATTGTCACAATTAATCATATAAACACTATACGGACTATCACCACAGTGCAGTGTCACATTTGTTATACAGAAGGGATGTGATATTTGGCTAGTTAAGAATGTTAAGTAGAGAGAAATAGATCATAAAGCAACTGGGGGAGTAGGGTGGTGGTCAAAGGATTCTGAGATCATCACTCTATTAAAAGAAGTAATCAATCTAGGAACTTCCCTTGTTCTGCTGGTGATATAGCTTCGGGGTGTATAGGTGTGGCTGAATGACCTTGGATATGACATGTAATTACATTCCTCTTCTCTGATGTTCAAGACAAGCAAGCTTATTGTTGTTTTTGGTTCTCCTTAGGGTGAAGGACTACAGAATGCACTCTCTTTTCTGAACCAATTAAAAAAAAAAACTATCAGCAACAAAAATACCTATGCATATATTCACACATACATTTTTTTTCACATCTTTATTGGAGTATAATTGCTTTACAATGTTGTGTTAGTTACAACAAAGTGAATCAGCTATAGGTATACATATATCCCCATATCCCATTTGAGTAGCAGATTCATTAATTCATCTGATACACATTTATTTGTTGAGTGCCAATTATCTGCTCAGCCTCTGCTACGGACCATGATGTCAGTGCTGGCATCATCTCTCTCCTGCGACGTTGCAGAGAGAATGCAAGACATCGTGCTCACTTGGCTATATTTCTCTCTAAATCACATTTTCTTCTTCAGGAACACATTGGTGTTTTTTTTCCCTTCCGGGATCTTTTTTTTTTAATTTTGATTTTTCTAGTTTTACTGAGATGTAATTGACAAACATCACTGTATAAGTTTAAGGTGTACAGCATAATGATTTGAATTACATGCATCATGAAATGATGACCACAATAGGTTTAGTGAAAACCCATCATCTCATATAGATACAACATTAAAAAATAGAAAAAAAAAGTTTTTTCCTTGTGATAAGAGCTCTTAAGATTTAGTCTCTTCACAGCTTTCTCTTTTCAACTTTCAGTGTTAATTATCTTTATCATATTGTACATGACATCCCTATTACATATTTACCTTATAACTGGAAACTGTACCTTTTAACTGCCTTCATCTAATTCCCCTCCCTACACCCCCTGCCTCTGGTAACCACAAATCTGATCTCTTTTTCTATGAGTTTGTTTGTTTGTTTTTGAAGTGTAATTAACCTACAGCACTGTAATTGACCTGGTACACAACATAGTGATTCGATATTCCTATACATTTCAAAATGATCACCATGGTAAGTCTAGTTACCATCTGTCATTATACAAAGATGTTACATAATTATTGACTATATTATCCACACTGTACATTTCATACCTGTGACATTTATTTTGTAACTGAAAGTGTGTACCTCTTAATCTCCCTCACCTATTTCTCTCCTCCCCTCAACTCCCTACCCTCTGGCCACCACCTATTTATTCTCTGCATCTATGACTCTGCTTCTGTTTAGTTATGGTTGCTCATTTGTTTTGTTTTGTAGATTCCATATATAAGTGAAGTCATAATTGTCTATCCCTGTCTGACTTATTTCACTTAGCATAATACCCTCTAGGTCTATCCATGCTGTTGCAAATGGCAAGATTTAATTCTTTTTTATGGCTGAGTAATATACTTTTGTATATATATATACCACATCTTCTTTATCCATTCATCTATTGATGGACGTTTAGGTTGCTTAGGTCTTAGCTGCTGTAAATAATGTTGCAGTGAACTTAGGGGTGCATATATCCTTTCATATTAATGTTTTTGTTTTTTTCGGATGAATACCCAGAAGTGAAGTTGCTGGATCATATGGTAGTTGTATTTTTAATTCTTTGATGAATCTCCACACTGTTTTCCATAGTGGCTGCACCAATTTACATTCCCATCAATGGTGCACAAGGGTTCCCTTTTCTCCATGTCCTCACCAACTCTTGTTATTTGTTGTGTTTTTGATAATAGCCATCCTGACAGGTGTGAGGTGATATCTAATTGTGGCTTTGATTTACATTTCTGTGATGGTTAGTGATGTTGAGCATCTTTTTGTGTGCCTGTTGGCCATCTGTATGTCTTCTTTGAAAAAATGACTATTCAGGTCCTCTTCTCACTTTTATTTTATTTTTTTTGGATGTTGAGTGGTATGAGTTCTTTGTATATTTTAGATATTAATCCCTTGTTGGATATATCATTTGCAACTATCTTCTCCCATTCAGTAGGCAACCTTTTCGTTTTGCTGATAGTTTCCTTCACTCTGTGAAAGCTTTTTAGTTTGATGTAGTCCCATTTGTTTGTTTTTGCTTTTGTTTCCCTGGCCTAAGGAGACATATCCAAAAAAATATTGTTAAGACTGATGTCAAAGAGCATATGGCCTATGTTTTCTTCTAGAAGTTTAATGGTTTCAGGTTTTACATTTAAGTCTTTAATCCATTTTGAGTTTATTTTTGTATATGGTGTGAGAAAGTGGTTTTAAATAAGATGAAAGGACTAAGGGCTAAGAATACAGCTATGTCTCCCAGGCCTGAGATGGGGATGGCAAAGGCACTGGATACTCTCTTTGTGTCTGTCCCTTGCTTCTCTTTGTGCTTCTCCTTCATCCTTCTCTCTGCCAACTCTTCTCCAACATTTGTTCTCAGGGAGGAACGTGGCCCTTCAGAGCTTCTAAATTTACATACTTTATTTCCTGGCACATGGAGAGAAAAACTCTCCTTATCTTGGTGTCAATTTCCAAAGTCTTCCTTTAGAGAATCTGATTTTCTGGCTTGGTTCTATGTATACTTGAGGCCAGTTAACTAGGGCCTGGGTGGGGGTGTTATATGGTACAACATGGCTGGGTACACCTATGAGGGTAATGGGGAGGACAATTCTCAGAGAAAAGAGAGGGGGGTAATAATTCATGGGTTGAGAGGAGGTTCCAAAGTGGGTTCAGTCAGAACTGGGATTCTATTGTGGGATAACAGGAAAAAGCTGGCTTGTCCACTTACTAGGCATGTGGCCTGGGGCAAGTCACTAAACTTGACTAATATTTCACAGGGTTACTGGGGAATCAAATGAGACAATAATCTTAAAAAATGCTGTGTAAATGGTAAAGAACTATGCAATAGATGTTTATTATTGTTGTTGACATCCTTGGTCAGTACTGTAAGATGCTTGTAAGAACCTGGGAATGAGGGAATTAAAAATTTTCTCTTTATAAATAAATTGTAAAATTAGACTTTGTAAAGGGCAGGATGTTTCCAACGCCAATAAGACTAGACTCTCATATTTTGGAATATATTAACTTACCTAATGGGTGAATGTATCAATCACTTGGGGGTGAGTCAGACGGACATCTTGATTGTTTGGTGGTAGGGTAGATTCAATTAGTCATCCTTTCAATGTCATTTCCTCCGAGAACTCTTTCATTATTGAATCAGCAGTAGTCTCTTCTTCTAAACTCCTGTATAATTTGTTCAACTCCTTGCCCAACTATCGTCCTGGAAAATTTCTTTAGCAGGCTTGGTTTGACAGAAAGACAAAGCATAGATACCCTTTGAGCAAATCAAACACATTTTATTTATATTAGCAGTGCGGTACAAAGTGCAGTTAGGATAAATGGTGGCAAGATAAGCATCATCATCTGGTACAAAGATGCAGGTTTCTGAGCGCCCCCATCTAACCAGGGATTATATGATTGTGAGTGCAGACTGCACGTGTTTCTGGAAGTGTACCTTGTCCCTTTCCTTGCCCAGTGTTTATGCAGAAGGCTGGAGAAGGCCTACACACTGTCTAGTCTGGATCTGTGCAGATCCTCCCTCACTTGGTCCAGGTACACCTCATCAGGCTCAGTGTTGTCTAATGCAGGATTGGATTGAAGCAGTGCATGCAGTCCTCATCCATTACCCTCAGGCTCTTCAGCTGATGCAACCACGTTCCTAAACTCAGGGTTATAGAAGCAGATTAGGCATCAGTTCCCCAGAATTCTTTGCATTCATTCTAGGAAGCTCTTAGATAATTTGAAGGGTGTAACGTAGAAGCCTTAGAGCATTTAAAAAAACATGTAGCCTTGCAATATTCATTTGTGTGTTATCTCCTCTCCTAGATTATAAACTTATTGAAAAAGAGACTATAATTTATTTTTATAAAAATTACATATTTTATATAAATTTTTATTTATAAAAACATAGCACAAACCCTTGTGTATATGTGCACCAAACATTTTTTTATTAACAAATGAATCTTCATTATCCAGAACATGGATACCTAGTTACTCTTTCTATCTTTCCTGTTTTCTGGAAATTCCTACTTGTCTTTTAAAAAACTTAGGCTGCATAAAAAGAAACGAAGTTGAGTTATTTGTAGTGAGGTGGATTGACCTAGAGACTGTCATACAGAGTGAAGTAAGTTAGAAAGAGAAAAACAAATACCGTTTGCTAACACATATATATGGAATCAAAAAATAGTTCTGAGGAACCTAGGGGCAGGACAGGAATAAAGACTCAGACGTAGAGAATGGACTTGAGGACACGGGGAGGGGGAAGGGTAAGCTGGGACGAAGTGAGAGAGTAGCATGGACATATATACACTACCAAATGTAAAATAGATAGCTAGTGGGAAGCAGCTGCATAGCACAGGGAGATCAGCTCGGTGCTTTGTGACCACCTAGAGGGGTGGGATAGGGAGGGTGAGAAGGAGACGCAAGAGGGAGGGGATATGGGGATATATGTATACATATAGCTGATTCACTTTGTTATAAAGCAGAAACTAACACACATTGTAAAACAATTATGCTCCAATAAAGATGTTAAAAAAAAAAAAAAAACTTAGGCTGTTTATCACCTTCTCTGGGGCATCTCCCTGAATTCTCCAAGAAGTTAGTTACTCCACTCCCATGTCCCCAGTAACATTTTGATCATAGCTCTATAAGCATTGTTTCCACTGTGTTGTAATTACATATCCTCCACTAGAGTGTGAGTTTATCTAGGGCTTGCATGATGATTCATTCATTTTTGTGTTCTTTTCAAGCAGCTAAAGCTAGAATCATTTCATCATAAAGGTTTATCGAAGGAATGAATCCCTAGGATCTCCTTCCCTGCTGAGTGCTTGGTATTGTAATGGAACCCACAGGTGGATGTGGTTAGCAGGTCCTCTAATACAGAAAAGCAACATAACATACTTGGCAAAAATGTGACCTCCAGAATTAGATTGCTTAGGTTGAATTCTGAATCTGGTACTTACTAGCTGTATGACTTGGGTCAAGTTACTTACCTTCTTTGTACCTCAGCCTTTTTTCTGTAAAGTGGAATGTTAATAGTACCTACCTCATTAAATTGTTGTATTAAATGAGATAATATTTGTAAGGTGCTTAGAGAAATACCTGGCTCATAATAGGTTCTCAGTAAACATTATCTATTGTTGTTAGAAGAATTTTCAATGTATGGCCACTGAATTTGGTAAATTAGGGAATGGGAAAAGAATGGGATGAAGTATTTTGCCCTATTGTAATAATGATTTTACTTGTTTTTTTTCTTCCATTGATTTCCCATATTTTCCCCCCTTTTTCCTTTTTTTTCTATTCCCATTCCCTTTCTTCTTCTTACATGGTAGGAAGTGTTAGTAGTAATCAAAGTCATGATTGGGAGTTGAAAAAGCAACAGTTTTTGGAAGTCACTAGATTGAGCAGAGTAGACTGTGATAATAACAAGAGTGTGATATATATAAGTCATTTGGAAAGATTTCCTGGAAGTGGGCCTAAAAGGTTTCAGGAGGACTATTGAAAGATGAAAGGAATGTGAATTGGCCAGTGTATGAAATGCATTCGATATCCTCCACCCTTCTTAGCTATTTAACAGCTCTTTGTTTACTGCAAAAAAATGCCACTAACATTTTGGGTGAGCTATACTTCCTTATTTATAGGTTTAGGACTTCAAGGGTCCAAGATTGAGATTTCCTTATTTTTAAAGGGGCTTATACTTGAAAGTGTGCATGTATAAATCTTCATCTTTTGCCCATTATGTAAATTTCAAAATCTCTTTTGCCAAGTTTAAAAAAATCTTGCTGTTGATATAATTTGCTCATTGGTAGTTGTATGAAATATGATCTGTTTGTATTGTTTGTCCTTGAAGTTTTAGTTATATTTGACTATCTCCCTTCAACTCCTTGTAGTGTAGTAGTTGTATACTACACAACATAACAGGACTACAGAATTTTTGATTGGAAACTTTGACCTGTTGTTTTTGTCTAGAAATTCCTTTTAGTTCTAGATGAGGATGGTGCCACAAAATATACTTTACTTAAGGCCTTTAGCTTAAGCAGAACTGTTCATTGAAAAACAGGTATTTGTACAGTCAGCCTTAAATTTTAAGCGTGTTTCCTTCAATCCCTTCAATAATACTCTCTTTCCTATATAACCAATTATTTGGGGAAATCAGGAGGGGTGGGTTGGGGCACAGGAGTACTGTCAAGCCTTTATGTTTGAATGAGGTAGATTTCAAGATAAGAATTAAGACTGAGATGTTAAATGCATTATTCAAGCACTGTGAAAAAAGCCTAAATGTAAAAGATTTTAAAAGTGAATCTTACATGAAGTGAATTTTTTCTTAGTAAGGAGAATGTTTGGTTTGGGTATTAACAGGAGCATGAGAGAGAAGCCTATATACTACGGTAATTGGAAACTACAACAAAGCTATCCACAAATGACTAGAAATGGATCCTGATTACACATTAACCACAAAGGTGAAGCTTGAGTGGCTTATAAGGCCATCAAAATTCAACAGTAAGGGGCTTCCCTGGTGGCGCAGTGGTTGAGAATCTGCCTGCCAATGCAGGGGACACGGTTTCGAGCCCTGGTCTGGGAAGATCCCACATGCCGCGGAGCAGCTAGGCCAGTGAGCCACAATTACTGAGCCTACGCGTCTGGAGCCTGTGCTCCGCAACAAGAGAGGCCGCGATAGTGAGAGGCCCGCGCACCGCGATGAAGAGTGGCCCCCACTTGCCGCAACTAGAGAAAGCCCTCGCACAGAAACTAAGACCCAGCACAGCCATAAATAAATAAATTAAAAAAAAAAAAATTCAACAGTAAGAGCATATGCTTATTCAAAGCATTCTTTTATTTAAGATGCTGGACAGATGCCGGACAGATGCCTCGCAAGGTCAATGAGAAGCACATATGTTTAATGAACGGCTCCCCTGGCTTTCTTCAAGCCCTCATTTAAAGGAGGCACCCAAATCAAATGTCCTTGTTGTCTTTTCAAGGTGTAGCCAAGCAGAAATTTTGAACAAGTCCTCTATTTTCATACTTTTTAGAACAGCATATTTAACAATTCTTTTAATATATTTTTATTACTTATGATTGCTCAATTTGAGTAAGTCAGTGGGTTTCTGACCCAGAGCTTAAGTTACTATGTCAATTCTGGCATCAGGAAAAATATCAGGCTATTTGTGGATACATGTTTATTAGGGAGAACTTTTTCAGTCGGGTGGTGTATGTGTGGAAACTTTTAAGTAAATAAGAGATTAAGAGGGATATTTCCGTTTCCTCTGGTTATCCCCCACAACCACAAAAATTAGCAAGTGGTGATGGATGACATTTAGATTTAAAGATCTAAATAACTAGCTAAATTTTACTTGACTAACAACTATAAAATGTAACGCTTGCTTGTATTTTTTCTTTTTTTAGTAATGAGGGGGTGAGTTGGGAGGATTGTCTAAATGTGTAATCTGAATTTGAAAGAACTTCTATTTAATACTTTAAAAATTATTTTTTATTCGTGGTAAAATACACATCACATGAAATTTACTATCTTAACCATGTTTCAGTGCACAGATTAGCAGCATTAAGTATATTTGCATTGTGCAATCCCAATCATCACCTTTTTAGAACTCTCATTTAATACTGTTTTGTGAAGTGAAAGTCTCACATCTCGAATTCAATCCACCAAGTATGGAAACCAAGGAGTAGAGCTACTTTATAAGAAATGTATCATGACTAAGGTAGAATGTAGTGATATACAATTGATACAAGCAGAAAAAGATGAGCGAGCAAGTGGACCATGGTTCAAGTGATTTTGTGGTGGGAGACAATGACCATTGATCTAAAAATATACTCCATCTGGCCTTGTTCCTGCAAAATTTCCATCCCTTAAACCTTGCTATGTGTTTAATTGTCCAGGATTCAACTAGATGCTGTGTTGTGCGCTGCTTTGGCCACAAATTGGATGTAAGGGCAGGGACATCATTTCTATTCTGGGGCTGGGAAGAAGCTCTTTACAGCTCTCCAGGGGTTTGATGACCCCCTTCTTGCTGCAATCTCATGCCTCTCACATTCACAACTGGAGAACTTTGGGTCAGAGAGACCATCTTTATTTTCCCAGGAAGGAGCAATCATTCCCCACGTCCTGCATGTTCAGAGAAGCGCTGAGAAGGATGAGTAGCTGATGTCAGGACTAGAGATCAGGGTATTCTGATCTAGTTGGGAATTTTTGAGAAGATCTAGAAAAAAGACTCCTGTTTCCCTTTGTACTAAAGGAGAGCTTAACCCTGGTACTAGGGGGCAGGAGTGGGCCGAAGAGTGGCCAGAAATGGGAAGGGCACATATTTTTCCCATGAAATTATCTCATGGAAAGGATTGGTTATACAGTATTTTTTCAAACATTAGGTCATGAACCATTAATGATGGTGAAATCGGTAGAAGGTTTGTACCAATATTTTAATAAACTGAAATAAAAGACAGTAGAGAATATCACGAGTGCTGCTTCATGAAACAGTTTTTAGGTGTATATGTGCAAATATGTTTATGTGTGGGTGTGGATGTGGGTATTATAAATGGATGTCTGTGTGCAATGGAAAAGTTATTTCTTACCAAGAAGTCAAAGAGAGAAAAGTTTGGATCTACTGAAGTCAGAACTGCTTGCTCCTAATTTTTACAGAGCTTAATCTCCTCAAGGTATTAACTAACATCTGGGTGCAATTAAATCGTATCTGTAAACTCTTTCCAGCTTACTTCTGTTTTCAAATAATTCTTGTGAACTGACGTTCATGGAGTACTAGTCAGTATGTGGAAATGGTAATTCACTACTAAAAATAGTTAATATTCATCATATTGCCCAGTATCATTCTAAGAGTGTTATTTGTATTGATCCTTACTACAATTCTTTGGGATAGGAAACATTATCATCTTCATTTTACACTTAAAAGAATGGAGGCACGGAGAGCTTTAGTGAATTGTCCAAGCTGCATGGCTGGTTTGTGGCAAGCTAGAATTCCAAGCATCTAATTTCAGAGTCCATGACCTTAGCCACTATACTATACTACTTTTCACTATATCAAACAGAAATATATTATAAACAAAAAAAAAGTTATGTTTCTAACATCAGATTGTGGATTTGAGGTTTCAGTGACCCCTGATTCAAAGTGATTGAAATAATGTTATCACTACTCTTCTCTGATAACTCCATTTCAGAATCTATTTGCCAAGGACTTGCTCCTAACTCATTGGTGTGATGCAAAGATACCGTGTAACACTGTCTAAAACTAGGCTAGCTTAGAATTCTTCCTCTCTGTGTGAAGAACAGTATCTGTGAACACTGAGTAGTGATTGTTGAACAAGTTGCCTATTTGTTCAAATTCTATTAGACATTTCCAACTGGTAGATGGCTGCTTAATGGAGCCCAAGGGCATCTATGCCATTGTTTTACCCATGAATCAAGTAAGGGCTATTGAATGCTACTTTTCAGGCATTTTATGGTCTCATGAATTAAAAAAAAAAAATAGCTTTAGAATTAGAAATGAACTTCAATTATTAGGATAATTGAAGCTCTCCACTCTAGATGGTTTGAATCACTTTGAAGGATAAATATGTACTGTTTGTATCATTCAGAGACAAGGTCTCTTTATTATTCTGAGGACTTACTATTTCCGGGTGTGCCAGAAAACTCCCATTTGGAAGCTATACTACTGCCACCAGTGACTACTGCCCTGGTAGAAAATGATAGTTTATGAACTTCTGATTCCTGGTATGTTGCTTCAGCTCCCTTTCTCACCAGAGAGTAGAAAATATACCAGGTAAAACTGCAGAGAAATACTGATTGTTTTTGATACCATGACAATAGGATGGGAGCATGTACGTCTGTGTGTGTGTGTACTGGGGAGCCTGCAAGCTTGGTCAGGGTAGGGAGAAATTAAACAAAGGAAGTTACATTTGAAGGATAAATATATTCATAAATTTGTAGATATAATGATTTTATAAGCCCTTTAATACAAATAGATTTTTAATGTGATTATGTAGACCAAAATTTTCAAATCGTTTTGTTTCACAGACTCTTTATGTGGTGATTGTATGAATCTAGCAACATAACTCTTTAAATACTTATCACCATACCTCAAAAATTAGAAGTGATTAATATCTTAAATGCTGTTAAAACTCATTCTGTTTATGCCACCTCACAAGGAGCACTATTTACCAAAAGTACAGTCTTCTATTCTTGATTATTTATTCTACCAGCATCTTTTTCTAGAGAACTTTTGCATTTGCTTGACATACAACTTTGGGACTATTAATATTACTTTGGCTTCCCATTGTGGCACTCTGACGCTGCTTCATTGTAAGAGTGGTTGTTATTTATTATCATTTCAGAGTGGCAAGATAGAACTATATCTCTAAGAGGTAGCACACAAATTATTCTCTGTCGTTGCAATGAACAAATGCTTTTGTTTCCAATCTTCTGCTGCACACGATGTGCATTTCCTTTATCATACAGTTTAAAAATACACAGCTAGTGGGAACCTGCTGTATAGCGCAGGGAGCTCAGCTCGGTGCTCTGTGATGACCTAGATGGGTGGGATTGGGGGGGAGTGGGAGGGAGGTCCAAGAGGGAGGGGATATATGTATACATATAGCTGATTCACTTCGTTGTACAGCAGAAACTAACACAACATTGTAAGGCAACTATACCCCAATTTAAAAAAATACATAGCACTTATTAATAAAAGGCAATATACATTCATTGTAGCTGATTTTTGGAGTAAGGGTATAGAGGCAATAAATAAAAATTATGTGTAATTAAAATACTTAGGAACAACCACTAATAATGTTTGGTATATTTCCTTCCAGATTTTTTCTTTGAGTAAATGTTTGAGTAAAAATGTACATTTATTTTTCAAATAAGTTGGCATTACAGTATATTAAAAATTAGAATACATTTTAAAGCTTAAAACTATATTGTAGTTACTTTTCAAAACCTCTAAATATTTTAACATCTCATTAATGGCTTCATTATATCTCCTTGCATGGATGTTCATGGCTTATTTTTTTTTATTAATTTTTATTGCAGTATGGTTGCTTTACAATGTTGTGTTAGCCTCCACTGCACAACAAAACGAATCAGCCATACACATACAGATATCCCCTCCCTTTTGGACTTCCCTCCCATGTAGGTTACCACAGTGCACTAGGTAGAGTTCCCTGTGCTGTACAGTATGTTGCCATCGGTTGTTTATTTTATACATAGTATCAATAATGTATATATGTCAATCCCAGTCTCCCAATTCCTCCCACCCCACCCCTTTCCCCCTTGGTATCCATACATTTGTCTCTACGTCTGTCTCTGTTTCTGCTTTGGAAATAAGATCATCTATACCAGTTTTCTAGATTCCACATATATGTGTTAGCATACGGTATTTGTTTTTCTCTTTCTGACTTACTTCACTCTGTATGACAGGCTCTAGGTCCATCCATGTCTCTACAAATGACCCAATTTCGTTACTTTTTATGGCTGAGTAATATTCCATTGTATACATGTACCACATCTTCTTTATCCATTCATCTGTTGATGGGCATTTAGCATGATGGGCATGCTTCCATGTCCTGGCTATTGTAAATAGTGCTGCTAGTTCACAGTTTATTTTACTCAGCCCCTTTCATTAGACATTTATGTTATTTCCAAATTTTCATGATTATGATTACACACAATGCCAACATCTTTGTAAGTGAACTTTTCTGCATATCTATGATTATTATCTTAGTCTAAATTCCCAGAAATCAAAGATCAAAGAGAAGTATATTTTTGAGGCTTTTGATACATTTTTCTCTTGAAGAGATCATACCTATTTTCACTCTCTAAGAACCCATTTTTATATTTTTGTTGCTTTTGGCAACATGATTTTATATTCAATTGTCAACTAGTATGATACCCAACGACTAAGTAAGGATTGATCAATCTTTCTATCTATCTATCTATCTATCTACCTACCTACCTACCTACCTACCTACCTACCTACCTACTTACCTAAGAAAGTAACATAAGGACACATATATGTCATCTATGTATCCTCACATATTGTACTTTATAAAAGAAAACTGATATTTAAATTCATCTCTCTGGGACACTTTCTCATCCAAGCCCCTTGTAACCTGGTCCTGCACCCATGCCCGGTGGGTTTGGTAAGAATGGCAGGGAAAGGACCTGTCATTCTGTGGCTGTATCCCAGCCATATTTGTTTAGGGTTCATTTGTAACGCAATTCAACATCGCTGTATAAGCCAGAATGACAGTTGTCCTACTTGCTTCGGCCCGCTTTAAAGAAGTTTAGGAAACTGCAACAAAATTTATTTTGTGAGACAATGAATTTAATATATAAAAACTTGATTTTCCCTTTGAACCCAAGGGAAACTATTCTGCAGGTAGAGTGAGACTATGGAACAAACAGAGGTGAAGATGCACAATTTTGGCTAGATTTCAAAACTACAAGAGAACGTGCCTAGTTCATGTATGCAGAATTATTCGAAAAGCTGTTTAGCAAGAAGGAAAAGACCTGTAGGAGAAGCCTTGCAATTTTCAGAGCAGATGTTTCAACAGTTAGCTAGTCGGACATCCTTTTGCCTCTTTCCCAAGTCTTATTTCTCCTCCTGCACCCCAACCTGGGATTGCCCTGGTCGGTACTCATTGCCACCTTGCTCTGGTTGCGGCCATTAAAGCCAGCCGGCTCTCTACCTCACAGAGGCCCTCCACCTTCCTCAAGCCTCAAGACACTCATCACCTGGTCCCATGGCAGGTATGTGCTGAAGTGACATCAGAAGGAGGGGTGCTCCCTTGTTGGGCCTCGGCCTACTGTCTCCTCCAGGGGTATATGTCTGCTGTCCTTGTCCAACACAGGACATGAGGGACTGAAGCAAGGTCATTTTTAACCCTGCACATACACTCTTGACACTCTGCCTCCAAATGGAAATATCTCAGTGCTTAGATTTTAACTGTTTATTTATTCATCCAACTAATAAATATAAACTGAGAACTTTCTATGGGTCAGACACTTCTAAGTGGTATGGACTCCACATTGAACAAAAATAAACAAATTCATGACCATAATGGAGATTTCAATCTAGTAGGGATGACAGATAATTAACAAATAGGCAGCGGTTTATCATGTGATGTTAGGCAGTGACAAGTGCTATGAAGAATAATTAAGTGGCATATGAGGCTAAAGGGGGAGAAAGGCTACCTTTCTGGATAGGAGGTCAGAGAAGGTCTTTCTGAAGAGATGGCATTTCAGCAGAGACCTGAATGAAGAGTGAGAATAAGCCATGTAGATATCTGTAGGACATATAGATGTCCTGCTAGGGGAAACTGCAAGTGCAAAGGCCCTGAGTGGGAGTGTGCTTGAGAAGCACAAAGCGGCCAGTGTGTATGGATGGAGTAAGTAAAGGGGTGGGTAGGAGGAGGTGAGGTCTGAGATAGCCAAGGGTCAGGTAAGGTAGGTAATGTAGGGTCCAGCCAATGTACAGGCTGCATTTATTTGAAGTGTGATAGGAAGCTAGTGGAAGGTTTTGAGAAAGAAGTGATGTCACCTATTAACCTTCTGTTGCTCTTCCGGAGTTTTCTAATTCTGCTTGTATGGTCTTGTTCTACGGCGTTGCGACAGGAGGATATTTTTTCAAATTCCCTTTTGCTTTTGTCACCATCACCATGTGGGAGATGGTTTACACAGATAGATGCTGTCTCTCTGCCAAAGGCATAGTTAAAATGTCTGGGGCTTTATGTAAAACGTTACAGAGGACCTGGAGTAGTGAAGTTTCTTTGGACTTCAAAGAACAGAATCCAGCGCAGATTACTTCAGGAAACTTCATCAGACAGTGATGGTGTATCTTTCAGAATCCAAGGAAGAGGTCCGTCTGTGCCTTGGGAAGCAGGGCTGTTCCAGGGGTCTTTGCAGCAGCCATCTGTGACCCCTTTTCTGCAGTTTCACATTACTGAGGCCAGCAGTTTCTGGGTGCCTTTGTTTAAAAGTCCAAATTATTGGGAGAGATAATTTGATTGGTTCAGCCTGACTCAGCCATCCTCTTCCGAATCAATGAATTCTAGTCACGGGGACAATGGCAGCGGAAATAAAACAGCTCTGAGAAGACCCATGTGGGTGAGGGGCATGGTTCCCAAAGACAATGCTGGACAGACAGCTTTCCAGTGGTCTGTGACTGTTCGGGGGGCAAGCACTCAGACGCTTGGTTTATGCACTCTGACGGAGGCAGAGCCCTAAAGCAGGGGCTTCTGAGTAGTAGCCATGTGTCTGCTCTCTTCCTCTATGAGGAGCTGATATCCTGGGCAATCTGGTTGCCAAGTCCTTGATAGCAAGGGCCACTTTTATCCCCTTTTGTACCTCCTTGAACTAAATAAAGGGCAGAGGATATTTTTGGTGTTAAATTTTGCTGCGGGGCCCTGTTCTTTATGATCCCGAAGCTGCCCCACAGCTCTCTACAATTACACGTCCTGTTTTACATTCTTAAAAGATTTGCTGATAACTTGGCAGACAGGTATAGTTTTATTGTGAAGAAATTTTTGCCCACTCTCACATGAACTGCTGTGCCACGAACATGGAATTTGGAGTCAGGAAACTATATTAAGTCCGGTTCCTGGGAAACTCTGAGATGGAGATTTGTGAGCAGGAGGTTTATCGGGGAATGTTCTGGAAATCAGCACCTGTGAGGGGTGAGGGAAGCAAGACTGGGCAAAAGGAGAAGGTGAACTGCGATGGCATGACAACAGAGACTCCAGCCCTTCCTACAGGGATCTCTGGAGCTAGGATGGACCTCCAGCACCATCTGCAAGGGAGACAAGGGAAGCAGGCCTCTGTACCTGGCAGTGACCAGGATGGAGAGGGGGCTTACCTTGTGGGAGACAACTACCTTTGGTCCCGAGAGGAACGTGAGCTCCCAGCCACCGATCCTGGAAGCAGCTGGGAAACGAGTGCTTTGCTCAGAATGTGCAGGCTGGGGACGAAGGGCGTCTGGTTGGTCCATCATAGCATCTACTCCAAAGACTTAAATTTCAATTCTGCTCTACCATACTGGCCTGTGAGGCCTTGAGAAAATCCCCTAATTTCTTTGAGTCATCATGTCCTCATTAAAAAAAAAAAATGGACCCAACCAAACCAAATAAACAAACCTCATTCTAAAAATGGCATGAAATAAGGAGTGTTGTGAGCACTTTGGAGGATGCTTTCATGTAGGCTGTATTGTTTAATTCTCTCTGCAAGTCCATGACATGATCTATTTTAGGACAACTATACTGATAAAGAGACAGATCCTCAGAGAGATGAAAGTAGTTTGCTTGAATTTGTACAGAAAAGGCATACCGAAAATGCAGTCTCGTGTCTTCTGAACGTAAATCCTTATTTTGGCCAATTCACTCAGCAACAGAAGTAACATTAATAATACTAATACTAGTAATGACAAATAACGCCTAACCTATATGGTTGTTATGAGGATTGAATGAAAGAAGCGTAAATCATAAGAGGGACCTCCCTGGCGGTCCAGTGGTTGAGACTTCGCCTTCCAATGCAGGGGGTGAGGGTTCGATCCCTGGTTGGGGAGTTAAGATCCCACGTGCCTCTGGCCAAAAAACCGAAACATAAAACAGAAGCAATATTGTAACAAATTCAATAAAGAGTTTAAAAATAGTTCACATCAAAAAAATCTTTAAAAAAAATTGTAAGTTGCAGAAAAAAGTGAGTCAATATTACTGTCCTTCAAAATTGTTTTTCCCATCAGTAAGAGATGGGCATGGTCTAATCCATCCTGAAAAGAGGAGGGAAGCCTTACACAGGATCCTAGAAAATCTCTCCTAGCCAGCCTCTAAAAGGCACAGGGCATCATGTTGTTTCCAAGTTTCTTTAATTGACATTTTGACTCTGCTTGTTCACTCTTTGAGAGCTTAAAAAATTCAGCTCACATATTCTGAGCTGCAGTGTACTCTCTGAGGGTTATGCTGTAGGGTAAGGGAATGACAGAAATGTTGTCCTTCAGAGCTAAAAATAAGACCAATCAGTGACAGTCATGGGAACCCCTGTTCTGGAGGGAGAAGGACATTAGAGGAGCTTAGAGGAGGCTAAGAGGTACTGGGAGTCCGGGCCAGATTGTCAAGGTGACTCACAGCACAGATGTCAGCTGAGGTTTTGAACTTTACCTGCTTTGACTTTCAGGACCCATTTTTAAAAAGTGAGGAAGTCATGGAAAAGAACCGGTCTGTGGTATCTCTACCAACATGAAAAAACAAATGCAACTCTATATGTAAGGCTTCTTTTCCCATTGACACATGAAGTGTTTTACATGACACACAAAAGCTAAAGGAAAATAAGTTGTTTTGAGCACACACATGTTCACAGATATATTTTAAATCACTTTGTAAATGATTGATATTCATGAACCTTAATACAAACTCAACAGCCCATTTAAAGTGAAGTTGAAATAGAGTGTCTCCACATTATTGTGAAAGCCCACTTTACCCTCATCTCATAATTACCTTTCTAAAAAAATTGCATTTTTGGTTTGAATTTTTACATATTCTTCTTTCTTGGAAAATAATCAAAAGTTACTACTAACATGTACTATTTGAACAAAAGTATTACTCCTGAACCATAAGGTCTAAAGTTCTGGGTTTTCTCATGTTTATTTCCCCCCTCTGGCTTCATTTAGTAAATTCCAGTTTCCCCAATGTAGCAAGTTCAATAGAGGTCAATGGCTTCTCATGTCACTAGTTTGTTTACTTTTTATCTCCACTTGACCTAGATTAAAAAGTCAAGCCTTTCTGGCAGGAGAAATAATTTGAAAAAGTACTGTAATGTTTCCAGGATGGTTAACATGAATAGGAAGACTCTATCTGTAATGATAGGCAGATCGAGTAAGTCCAAAATTGTTAGTTTGTTTAATCAGAGTTTCACAGCGTGGCTTCAATGGCGATATGAAAACATGTCTATTAGGGTTATGTTTCTTATCACTCTGTGAGCCACAGTCAATGTAAATGACTGATTTAATTATGCTTTAGTAGTATAGACTTGGCTAAAGTTTTGGGTGTAATCTGGCATCCTACATCAAATTGTAAAACAATACAGTTATATGTGTAACAGCTAAAGACAATTCTTGTGATTTGTAGCAGAGAAGAAAAAGTAGTAAAATCTTGAACATGTTTATTTTCCCCTTTTGTTCCCAAGGCTCTTACTGTCTTTTTTTTTTTTTTTTCTTAACATCTTTATTGCAGTATAATTGCTTTACCATGTTGTGTTAGTTTCTGCTGTATAACAAAGTGAATCAGCTACGTGCATATGCGTATCCCCATATCCCCTCCCTCTTGTGTCTCCCTCACACCCTCCCTATCCCACCCCTCTAGGTGGTCGCAAAGCACCGAGCTGATCTCCCTGTGCCATGCAGCTGCTTCCCACTAGCTATCTATTTTACATTTGGTAGTGTATATATGTCAATGCTACTCTCTCACTTTGTCCCAGCTTACCCTTCCCCCTCCCCGTGTCAAGTCCATCCTCTATGTCTACATCTGCATTCCTGTCCTGGCCTTAGATTCTTCAGAACCATTTATTTTTTTAGCTTCCATATATATGTGTTAGCATACGGCATTTGTTTTTCTCTTTCTGACTTACTTCACTCTGTATGACAGACTGAAGGTCCATCCACTTCACTACAAATAACTCAATTTCGTTTCTTTTTATGGCTGAGTAATATTCCATTGTATAAATGTGCCACATCTTCTTTATCCATTCATCTGTCACTGGACACTTAGGTTGCTTCCATGTCCTGGCTATTGTAAATAGAGCTGCAATGAACATTGTGGTACATGACTCTTTGAATTATGGTTTTCTCAGGGTATATGCCCAGTAGTGGGATTGCTGGGTCGTATGGTAGTTCTATTTTTAGTTTTTTAAGGAACCTGCATACTGTTCTCCATAGTGGCTGTATCAATTTACATTCCCACCAGCAGTGCAAGACGGTTACCTTTTCTCCACACCCTCTCCAGCATTTATGGTTTGTAGGTTTTTTTGATGATGGCCATTCTGACTGGTGTGAGGTGGTACCACATTGTAGTTTTCATTTGCATTTCTCTAATGATTAGTGATGTTGAGCATCCTTTCATGTGTTTGTTGGCAATCTGTATATCTTCTTAGGAGAAATGTCTATTTAGGTCGTCTGCCCATTTTTGGATTGGGTTGTTTGTTTTTTTGATATTGAGCTGCATGAGCTGCTTGTATATTTTGGAGATTAATCCTTTGTCAGTTGCTTCGTTTGCAAATGTTTTCTCCCATTCTGAGAGTTGTCTTTTCCTCTTGTTCACGGTTTCCTTTGCTGTGCAAAAGCTTTGAAGTTTCATTAGGTTCCATTTGTTTATTTTTGTTTTTATTTCCATTTCTCTAGGAGGTGGGTCAGAAAGGATCTTGCTGTGATTTATGTCATAGAGTGTTCTGTCTTTGTTTTCCTCTAAGAGTTTTATAGTGTCTGGCCTTACATTTAAGTCTTTAGTCCATTTTGAGTTTATTTTTGTGTATGTGGTTAGGAAGTGTTCTAATTTTATTCTTTTACATGTAGCTGTCCAGTTTTCCCAGCACCACTTATTGAAGAGGCTGTCTTTTCTCCATTGTATATTCTTGCCTCCTTTATCAAAGATAAGCTGACCATATGTGTGTGGGTTAATCTCTGGGCTTTCTATCCTGTTCCATTGATCTATATTTCTGTGTTTGTGCCAGTACCATACTGTCTTGATTACTGTAGCTTTGTAGTATAGTCTGAAGTCAGGGAGCCGGATTCCTCCAACTCTGTTTTTCTTTCTAAAGATTGCTTTGGCTCTTTGGGCTCTTTTGTGTTTCCATACAAACTGTAAAAGTTTTTGTTCTAGTTCTGTGAAAAATGACATTGGTAGTTTGACAGGGATTGCACTGAATCTATAGATTGCTTTGGGCAGTGTAGTCATTTTCACAATGTTGATTCTTCCAATCCAGGAACATGGTATATCTCTCCATCTGATCGTATCGTTTTAATTTCTTTCATCAGTGTCTTATAGTTTTCTGCATACAGGCCTTTTGTCTCCTTAGGTAGGTTTATTCCTAGGTATTTTATTCTTTTGGTTGCAATGGTAAATGGGAGTGTTTCCTTAATTTCCCTTTCAGATTTTTCTTCATTAGTGTATAGGAATTCAAGAGATTTCTGTGCATTAATTTTGTATCCTGCTACTTTACCAAATTCATTGATTAGCTCTAGTAGTTTTCTGGTAGCATCTTTAGGATTCTCTGTGTATAGCATCATGTCATCTGCAAACAGTGACAGTTTTATTTCTTCTTTTCTGATTTGGATTCCTTTTATTTCTTTTTCTTCTCTGATTGCTGTGGCTAAAGCTTCCAAAACTATGTTGAATAATAGTGGTGAGAGTGGGCTTCCTTGTCTTCTTCCTGATTTCAGAGGAAATGGTTTCAGTTTTTCACCATTGAAAATGATTTTGGCTGTGGGTTTGTCATATATGGCCTTTATTATGTTGAGGTAGGTTCCCTCTATGCCCACTTTCTGGAGAGTTTTTATCAGAAATGGGTATTGAATTTTGTCAAAAGCTTTTTCTGCATCTATTGAGATGATCATATGGTTTTTATCCTTCAGTTTGTTAATATGGTGTATCACATTGATTGCTTTGTGTATATTGCATTCCTGGGATAAATCCCACTTGATCGTGGTGTATGATCCTTTTAATGTGCTGTTGGATTCTGTTTGCTAGTATTTTGTTGAGGATTTTTGCATCTATGTTCATCAGAGATGTTGGCCTGTAGTTTTCTGTTTTGTGACATCTTTGTCTGGTTTTTGTATCAGGGTGATGGTGGCCTCGTAAATGAGTTTGGGAGTGTTCCTCCCTCTGCTTTATTTTGGAAGAGTTTGAGAAGGATAGACGTTAGCTCTTCTCTAAATGTTTGGTAGAATTCACCTGTGAAGCCATCTGGTCCTGGACTTCTGTTTGTTGGAAGATTTTTAATCACATTTTTAATTTCAGTGCTTGTGATTGGTCTGTTTATATTTTCTATTTCTTCCTGGTTCAGTCTCAGAAGGTTGTGCTTTTCTAAGAATTTGTCTATTTCTACCAGGTTGCCCATTTTATTGGCATATAGTTGCTTATAGTAATCCCTCATGGTTCTTTGTATTTCTGCAATGTCAGTTGTTACTTCTTCTCTTTCATTTCTAATTCTATTGATTTGAGTATTCTCCCTTTTTTTCTTGATGAGTCTGGCTAGTGGTTTATCAATTTTGTTTATCTTCTCAAAGAACCAGCTTTTAGATTTATTGATCTTTGCTATTGTTTCCTTCATTTCTTTTTCATTTATTTCTGATCTGATTTATGATTTCTTTCCCTCTGCTAACTTTGAGGTTTTTTTGTTCTTCTTTCTCAAATTGCTTTAGGTGTAAGTTTAGGTTGTTTATTTGAGATTTTTCTTGTTTCTTGAGGTAGGATTGTATTGTTATAAACTTCCCTCTTAGAACTGCTTTTGCTGCATCCCATAGGATTTGGGGTGTCGTGTTTTCATTGTCAATTGTTTCTAGGTATTTTTTGATTTCCTCTTTGACTCCTTCAGTGATCTCTTGGTTTTTTAGTAGTGTATAGTTTAGCATCCATGTGTTTGAATTTTTTACAGTTTGTTTCCTGTAATTGATATCTAGTCTCATAACGTTGTGGTTGGAAAAGACACTTGATATGATTTCAATCTTCTTAAATTTAGGAAGGCTTGATTTTTGACTCAAGATATGGTCTATCCTGGAGAATGTTTCATGGACACTTGAGAAGAAAGTGTATTCTGTTGTTTTTGCATGGAATGGCCTATAAATATCAATTAAGTCCATCTTGTCTAATGTGTCATTTAAAGCTTGTGTTTCCTTATATATTTTCCTTTTGGATGAACTGTCCATTGGTGAAAGTGGGGTGTTAAAGTCCCCTACTATGATTGTGTTACTGTCGATTTCCCCTTTTATGGCTGTTAGCATTTGCTTTATGTATTGAGGTGCTCCTATGTTGGGTGCATAAATATTTACAATTGTTACATCTTCTTCTTGGATTGATCCCTTGATCATTACGTAGTGTCCTTCTTTGTCTCTTGTAATAGTCTTTATTTTAAAGTCTATTTTGTCTGATATGAGAATTGTTTCTACAGCTTTCTTTTGATTTCCATTTGCCTGGAATATCTTTTTCCATCCCCTCACTTTCAGTCTGTTTGTGTCCCTAGGTCTGAAGTGGGTCTCTTGTAGACAGCATATGTATGGGTCTTATTTTTGTATCCATTCAGCCAGTCTATGTCTTTTTGTTGGAGCATTTAATCCATTTACCCTCTGGAGTGTGGGGTTTGTTTTTGTAGGTCTTTTCCTTCTCTTGTGTTTCCTGCCTAGAGAAGTTCCTTTAGCATTTGTTGTAAAGCTGGTTTGGTAGTGCTGAATTCTCTTAACTTTTGCTTTTCTGTAAAGGTTTTAGTTTCTCCATTAAATCTGAATGAGATCCTTGCTGGGTAGAGTAATCTTGGTTGTAGGTTTTTCCCTTTCATCACTTTAAATATGTCCTGCCTCTCCATTCTGGCTTGCAGAGTTTCTGCTGAAAGATCAGCTGTTAACCTTATGGGGATTCCCTTGTATGTTATGTGTTGCTTTTCCCTTGCTGCTTTTAATATTTTTTCTTTATATTTAATTTTTGATAGTTTGATTAATATGTGTCTCGGCATGTTTCTCTTTTGGGTTTATCCTGTATGGTACTCTCTGTGCTTCCTGGACTTGACTGACTATTTCCCTTCCCATGTTAGGGAAGCTTTTGACTATAATCTCTTCTAATATTTTCTCAGACCCTTTCTTTTTCTCTTCTTCTTCTGGGACCCCTATAATTCGAATGTTGATGCGTTTAATGTTGTCCAGAGTTCTCTGAGACTGTCCTCAATTCTTTTAATTCCTTTTTCTTTTTTCTGCTCCCTGGCAGTTATTTCCACTATTTTATCTTCCAGCTCACGTATCCATTCTTCTGCCTCAGTTACTCTGCTATTGATTCCTTCTAGAGTATTTTGAATTTCAGTAATTGTGTTGTTCATCACTGTTTGTTTGCTCTTTATTTCTTCCAGATTCTTGTTAAATGTTTCTTGTATTTTCTCCTTTCTTCTTCCGAGATTTTGGATCATCTTTATTATCATTACTCTTCTTTATCAGGTAGGTTGCCTATTTCGTCTTCATTTATTTGGTCTTGTAGGTTTTTACCTTGCTCCTTCATCTCTAACTTATATTTTTGTCATTTCATTTTTTTCTTTTCTTTTCTTTTTTTTTTTTTTGATGTGTGGTGCTGTATTCCTGTTTTACTGGTTGTTTGGCTTGAGATGTCCAGCACTGGAGTTTGCAGACAGTTGGATAGAGCCTGGTCTTGGTGCTGAGATGAGGACCTGTGGGAGGCCTCACTCCGATTGATACTCCCTGGCATCTGAGGTTCTCTGTTAGTCCAGTGGTTTGGACTCAGAGCTCCCACAACAGGAGTCTGGGCCTGACCTCCAGCCTGGGAACCAAGATCCTGCAAGCTTCATGGCATGGCTTAAAAAAAAAAAAGAAAAAAAGAAAGAAAAAAAGGAGCAGTACAATATCAAAGAAAAAAAACAAAATAAAATTAGAAAGATTAAAAATATATTAGGAAAAATAAAACTATAATTGAAACAACTGCAATAAGGTAAAATAAAAAAACAGAAAAAACCAAAAAACAGAAAAAATTTTTTAAAAAAGGGGCGGGGGAACAAGCCAAAAGGAGAGAACAATAACAAAGTACAAAGAATAAAATAAAATTAGAAAAATAAAAGATTTACTAAGAAAAATAAAAATATAAAAGGGTCAACAACAATGAATCAATAAGGTAAAACAGCCCCAATCTAAAAGAGGAAAAAAAAAAAAGGAAATAAAAAAAGCCTTGGCGATGGGGGCAGAGTTTAGGCAGGGAGTGGAACTTAGGCAGGGGCGGGATTTAGGGTAGGGTGGGACCTAGGCGGGTGAGGGGGTGACATTTGAGCATAGGGCGGGGCCTCTGCTTAGGACCTGTGCAGAAGGGGAGAGGCAGAACTTGGAACGGTGGGCCTCTGGAGTGTGGGGTTCCAGAGTTTGGAGGTAGGGCCCTGAGTGAGGATGTGTGGGCAGGGTTTAGGCCCAGCCCGTTGGAGGGGGTCTCCGAGTGTAGAGGTGGGGCCCTGGTGGGGGTGTAGGGGAGGGGCTTGTGCTCTGCGCAGCAGGAAGGAGGCTCCGAGGGCAGAGAATTAGGCCCGGGAGCCCAACAGGCTCCCCGGTGCCTAAGTGGACAGGGAAAGCACTGGCTGCGTTCCCTTCTGTTCTTTCGTGGCCCTACCCCCCTTCTCCCCAGGGTCTCCTCCATCCCCACTGGACCCCTAACTGTGCGTGGGTCCTACTGGGTGCAGGAATTCCTTCCCTCTTCCAGCCAACCCTCAGGGGTGCCCTCCCAGATGTCTGGCCTTTACTTTTGCTCCCCCCTTCCCTCCCTCCCACTCCCCCAGGACCCACGCAGCTGGAGGGGGCCTCGGTGGGCAGAGAATCAGGCCTGGGATCTCAGCATGTTCCTGGTGGCCCAAGTGGGCAGGGGAAACCTGGCCATGCTCCCTTTTGATCCTCTGCCCTCCCATTGGTTCCCCAATTTCCCCCTTTGGACATGGGATCCCTTCCCCTCCCCCAGCTGCCCCTCAGGGGTGCCAGTCCCGTCTCACCTCCACTTCTCTTCCCCCTTCACTCCCTCCACACCCCATGTCCTACCTGGTTGCTGGCATTTCCTCCCATCCCCTTAGGTGTCTTTGCCCCCCACCGAGCCTGGTTAGGTGCCCTAGTTGTGAGGAGACGCGAATTCTGAATTCTCCTAGTACGCCATCTTGACTCGCCCCCCCCCCATTATTGACTTAAAAAAATTTTTTTTTATTGGATTATAGTTGATTTACAATGTTGTGTTAATTTCAGGTTTTACAGCAAAGTGAATCACTTAAACATATACATATATCCACTGGTTTTTTTTTTTTTTGATTCTTTTCCTGTATAGGCCATTACAGTGTGTTGAGTAGAGTTCCCTGTGCTACACAGCCGGTTCTTATTAGTTATCTGTTTTATATATAGTAGTTTGTATATGTCAGTCCCAATCTCGCAATTTATCCCTCCCCCCCTTCTCCCCTGCTAACCATAAGTTTGTTTTCTACATCTGTGACTCTACTTCTGTTTTGTAAATAAGTTCATTTGTACCCTTTTTTTTTTATATTCCGTATATAAGTGTTATCATATGACATTTGTCTTTCTGTGTCTGACTTACTTCATTCAGTATGACAATCTCCAGGTCCATCCATGTTGCTGCAAATGGCATTATTTTATTCTTTTTTTATGGCTGAGTAATATTCCATTGTATACATGTACCACATCTTCTTTATCCATTCCTCTTTGATGGACATTTAGGTTGTTTCCATGTCCTGCCTATGGTAAATAGTGCTGCAATGAACATTGGGGAACATGTGTCTTTTTGAATTATGGTTTCTCAGGGTATATGCCCAGAAGTGGGATTGCTGGGTCATATGGTAGTTCTATTTTTAGTTTTTAAAGGAACCTCCATACTGTTCTCCATAGTGGCTGTATCAATTTACATTCCCACCAACAGTGCAAGAGGGTTCCCTTTTCTCCACGCCCTCTCCAGCACTTATTGTTTGTAGATTTTTTGATAGTGGACATTCTGACTGGTGTGAGGTGATACCTCATGGTAGTTTTGATTTGCATTTCTCTAATAATTAGAAATGTTGAGCATCTTTTCATTTGCTTTTTGGCCATCTGTATGTTTTCTTTGGAGAAATATCTATTTAGATCTTCCATCCATTTTTTGATTGGGTTATTTGGTTTTATTGATATTGAGCTGTATGAGTTGTTTGTATATATTGGAGATTAATCCCTTGTCTATTGTTTTGTTTGCAAATATTTTCTCCCATTCTGAGAAATATTTGCAAATATTTCTTTGCATTGTTTTGTTTGTGGTTTCCTTTGCTGTGCAAAATCTTTTAAATTTAAGTAGATCCCATTTGTTTATTTTTGTTTTTATTTTCATTAATTTAGGAGGGGGATCATAAAAGATCTTGTTGCAATTTATGCCAGAGTGTTCTGCCTATGTTTTCCTCTAAGAGTTTTATAGTGTCTGGTCTTATGTTTAGGTCTTTAATCCATTTTGAGTTTATTTTTGTGTATGGTGTTAGGGTGTGTTCTAATTTCATTCTTTTACATGTAGCTGTCCAGTTTTCCCAGCATCACCTATTGAAGAGACTGTCTTTTCTCCATTGTATGTTCTTGCCTCCTTTGTCATAGATTAGATGACCATAGGTGCATGGATTTATCTCTGGGCTTTCTATCCTGTTCCACTGATTTATATTTCTGTTTTTGTGCCAGTACCACACTGTTTTGATTACTGTAACTTTGTAATATAGTCTGGAGTCAGGGAGCCTTATTCCACCAGCTTCGTTTTTCTTTCTCAAGATTGCTTTGGCTATTTGGGGTCTTTTGTGTTTCCATACAAATTGTAACAATTTTTTTCTTCCAATTCTGTGGAAAATGCCCATGGTAATGTGATAGGGATTGCATTGAATCTGTAGATTGCTTTGGGTAGTTTAGTCATTTTTACAATATTGATTTTTCCAGTCCAAGAACATGGTATATCTCTCCAACTGTTTCTATCATCTTTGATTTCTTTCATCAGTGTCTTATAGTTTTCTGAGTACAGGTCTTTTGCCTCCTTAGGTAGGTTTATTCCTAGGTATTTTATTTTTATTGCAATGGTGAATGAGTTTGTTTCCTTAATTTCTCTTTCTGATCTTTCGTTGTTAGTGTATAGGAATTCAAGAGATTTCTGTGTGTTAATTTTTTATCCTGCAACTTTATCAAACTCATTGATGAGCTCCAGTAGTTTTCTGGTGGCATCTTTAGGATTTTCTACTTATAGTATCATGTCATCTGCAAACAGTGACAGTTTTACTTCTTCTTTTTCAATTTGGATTCCTATTATTGTCTTCTGACTCAGAATTGTGAAGAAATGAAAGTTCCTCCTAGCGTACAATGCTAAGCCCATTAAACTCAACCCATTAACAAATGCAGTCACATTTTCACTTTCTAAAATATTGGAGTCAAGATATACTTAAAACAACAATTAACCTTAGGAATGGATATGATAACAGCAGCATCCTTCCTGTGTGTGCTCTAGCCAGAATTCCTAATTTAATCTGAGAAATGTAAATACAGTTATCCCTCTTATAACAGAGGATCAAGGTTATCTCAACCTTGGCACTATTGACATTTGGGGCCAGAGGTTCTTTGTTGTGGGGGCTGTCCTGTACATTGTAGGATGTTTAGTAGCATCCTTGGCCTCTACCCGGTAGATGTTGATAGCACCACCAACCTACCCGCTTCCCCCGCTATGACAATTAAAAATGTCTCCAGACATAGCCAAGTGTCCCAGGGGTGGGGAAAGAGGCAAATTACCCTAGTGGAGAACCCATACACTAAAGACTTTCCTGGGTTTCATGGTTAAGTTTGGTATTACAATTTAAAGCAAATTTTACCTATGGAAAATACTTGAAAGATCCATAGTCTTTTCTAGGAAGATTAAAAAAAGGAACTATATCATACATCTGGCAGACATTGGCCAGTAAAAATGTCTTCTTGTGAACTTTCCAGTGCTGTAATTTAGTCAGACATTTAGAGGAGTAGGGATTTCAAGGCATTTCTGTTTTCAAGCCCACAGAATTCAATGGCATGTTTTTAAAATTATGGTTAAAGTAACTGAAGTGTAAATTGTGTAATTCTCATATTGACTTCATTTCAAAAAAGAAAATAACATTTAGATTTAGAGAGAAACAAGCTGTCAACAGCTTTGGGAAATCTCTAGGTAGGTCTAACTATGCCAAAGTCCATGGGAATAAAATTAGGCCTTTTCTCAGTGATGTTGCCATGGAGAATCATGTTTTCATCCTTCTGTCCACATGATTTTCTAATTTATAGTATGCACATATAGGATTGAGAGGACCAGTATTGTTAATATTCTCCTGTCAACAACTCTTCCTGTACACTCTTTTGTTTTTCCTTTTATGTTTTTTTAAGGTTATTTATATTTCTATAGAGTTAAATAAAAATTGATTCACAATACATTGGCTTTAGGATTTATAACAATTGGCCTTACCATTAGACTTTTATGCATATATGAGAGTGTGTATACATGGGTTCTCGGGAGGACCCCCATTTTGCCTGCCTTTTTATGTCCATTTATAAACCTCTCCCTCACCATGTCTTCTACCTACAGCAGGTATGTTGTCCATAGGAAAATGTATTTTCAAGATCTTTCCGTTTAAACTCAGCCAGATCCAGATTCTGCATCAAAAATGCATTGTAGAAGTCAGAATACCTCCAAATTACAAAAGCTCAGTCATCCTCCTCTCTTCTGTCAATCTCAGGTAAGATGTGCATGCAGTGGTCTGGCTTTTCCAGGACTGACTGCTCTGGCCCTTCAGGGTGCCCATTTAGTGCCACAGCTGCTTGCCTGCCCAAGACTCCCTGTAGGGCTGCCCCACAGCAAGTCTGAGACCCTGACAAATTCTCTACTAAGTATGTTAGGCTGTGCAGTTAATTTCTCCCATCACCTTCAACACCACCACCCCCTTTCTTAAAGTTGAAGACAGTTCAAATTTTTCAAAGCTTAAAGGAAACAGTGTAAATCTTACATTTGACTCTTGTCCCTCATCTGCCCATTTCCTATCTTCCTCCAGCCACAGGTAACCACTGTTGTCAGTTTCTTATGTGTCCTTCCAGAATTAATAAAAACAAAACGATTTTATTCCAGCACATACCAGTATCGTCTTTTCTTCTCTTTCTTACACAAAAGAGAAGATGCCGTACATTAAAGTTTACTGAGATTAAAGTTTTACTGAGCTCTGCCCACCAGAGCAATGCCCAGCTCTACCCAGCACCAGTCCCTTCCATCAGGAAGCTTGCACAAGCCTCTTAGATAGCCTCATCCACCAGAGGGCAGACAGCAGAAGCAAGAAGAACTATAATTCTGCAGCCTGTGGAACGAAAACCACATTCACAGAAAGAAAGACAAAATGAAAAGGTTGAGGACTATATACCAGATGAAGGAAGAAGATAAAACCCCAGAAAAACAACTAAATGAAGTGGAGATAGGCAACCTTCCAGAAAAAAGAATTCAGAATAATGATAGTGATGATCCAGGACCTTGGAAAAAGAATGCAGTCAAAGATTGAGAAGATGCAAGAAATGTTTAACAAAGATTTAGAAGAATTAAAGAAGAGACACCTGGAGGAATTAAAGAACAAACAAACAGAAATGAACAATACAATAACTGAAATGAAAAATACACTAGAAGGAATCAATAGCAGAATAACTGAGGCAGAAGAACGGATAAGTGACCTGGAAGACAGAATGGTGGAATTCACTACCGTGGAGCAGAATGAAGAAAAAAGAATGAAAAGAAATGAAGACAGATTAAGAGAACTCTGGGACAACATTAAACGCACCAACATTCGCATTATTTGGGTCCCAGAAGGAGAAGAGAGAGAGAAAGGACCCGAGAAAATCTTTGAAGAGATTATAGTCGAAAGCTTCCCTAACATGGGAAAGGAAATAGCCACCCAAGTCCAGGAAGCTCAGAGAGTACCAGGCAGGGTAAACCCAAGGAGAAACATGCCAAGACACATGGTAATCAAATTCACAAAAATAAAAGACAAAGAAAAATGATTGAAAGCAGCAAGGGAAAAATGACAATATACAAGGGAACTCCCATAAGGTTAACAGCTGATTTATCAGCAGAAACCCTACAAGCCAGAAGGGAGTGGCACGATATATTTAAAGTGATGAATGGGAAGAATCTACAACCAAGTACACTCTAGCCAGCAAGGATCTCATTCAGATTTGACGGAGAAATTAAAACCTTTACAGACAAGCAAAAGCTAAGAGAATTCAGCACTTCCAAACCAGCTTTACAACAAATGCTAAAAAACTTCTCTAAGTGGGAAACACAAGAGAAGAAAAAACAAACCTGAAACAACTAAGAAAACAGTAATAGGAACATACATATCAATAATTACCTTAAATATGAATGGATTAAATGCTCCAACCAAAAGACACAGACTGGCTGAATCGATACAAAAACAAGACCCATATATGTGCTGTCTACAAGAGACCCACTTCAGACCTAGGGACACATACAGACTGAAAGTTAGGGGATGGAAAAAGATATTCCATGCAAATGGAAATCAAAAGAAAGCCGGAGTAGCAATACTCATATGAGATAAAATAGACTTTAAAATAAACAGTGTTACAAGAGACAAGGAAGGACACTACATAATGATCAAGGGATCAATCCAAGAAGAAGATATAACAATTATAAATATATATGCACCCAACATAGGAACACCTCAATACATAAGGCAAATGCTAACAGCTCTAAAAGAGGAAATTGACAGTAACACAGTAATAGTGGGGGGCTTTAACACCTCACTTACACCAATGGACAGATCATCCAGACAGAAAATTAATAAGGAAACACAAGCTTTAAGTGACACAATAGACCAGGTGGATTTAATTGATATTTACAGGACATTCCATCTGAAAACAGCAGATTACACTTTCTTCTCAAGTGCACACGGAACATTCTCCAGGATAGATCACATCTTGGGTCACAAAGCAAGCCTCAGTAAATTTAAGAAAATTGAAATCATATCAAGCAACTTTTCTGACCGCAATGCTATGAGACTAGGAATCAATTACAGGGAAAAAAATGTAAAAAACACAAACACATGGAGGCTAAACAATACGTTACTAAAAAGCAAGAGATCACAGAAAAAATCAAAGAGGAAATAAAAAAATACCTAGAGAAAAATGAAAGTGAAAACACGACAATCCAAAACCTGTGGGATGCAACAAAAGCAGTTCTAAGAGGGAAGTTTATAGCAATACAAGCCTCCCCCAAGAAACAAGAAAAATCTCAAATAAACAATCTAACCTTACACCTAAGGGAACTAGAGAAAGAAGAACAAACAAAACCCGAAGTTAGTAGAAGGAAAGAAATCATAAAGATCAGAGCAGAAATAAATGAAATAGAAACAAAGAAAACAATAGGAAAGATCAATAAAACTAAAAGCTAGTTCGTTGAGAAGATAAAGAAAATTGATAAACCATTAGCCAGACTAATCAAGAAAAAGAGAGAGAGGACTCAATTCAATAAAATTAGGAATGAAAAAGAAGTAACAACTGACACCGCAGAAATACATAGCATCCTAAGAGACTACTAGAAGCACCTCTTTGCCAATAAAATGGACAACCTGGAAGAAATGGACAAATTCTTAGAAAGGTATAACCTTCCAAGACTGAACCAGGAAGAAACAGAAAATATGAACAGACCAATCACAAGTAATGAAATTGAAACTGTGATTAAAAATCTTCCAAGAAACAAAATTCCAGGACCAGATGGCTTCAGAGGTGAATTCTATCAAACATTTAGAGAAGAGCTAACACCCATCCTTCTCAAACTATTCCAAAAAATTGCAGAGGAAGGAACACTCCCAAACTCATTCTACGAGGCCACCATCACCCTGATACCAGAACCAGACAGAGATACTATATAAAAAGAAAATTACAGATCAATATCACTGATGAATATGGATGCAAAAGTCCTCAACAAACTACTAGCAAACAGTATCCAACAACACCTTAAAAGGATCATACACCATGATCAAGTGGGATTTATCCCAGGGATTCAAGGATTCTTCAATAGACACAAATCAATCATTGTGATACACCATATTAATAAATTGAAGAATAAAAACCGTACGATCATCTCAATAGATGCAGAAAAAGCTTTTGACGAAATTCAACACCCATTTATGTTAAAAACTCTCCGGAAAGTGGGCATAGAGGGAACCTACCTCAACATCATAAAGGCCATATATGACAAACCCACAGCAAACATCATTCTCAGTGGTGTAAACTTAAAGCATTTCCTCTAAGAGCAGGAACAAGACAAGGATGTCCACTGTCACCACTATTATTCAACATAGTTTTGGAAGTCCTAGCCACGGCAATCAGGGACGAAAAAGAAATAAAAGGCATACAAATTGGAAAAGAAGATGTGAAAACTGTCACTGTTTACAGATGACATGATACTATACACAGAGAATCCTAAAGATGCCACCAGAAAACTTCTAGAGCTAATCAATGAATTTGGTAAAGTAGCAGGATACAAAATTAATGCACAGAAATCTCTTGCATTCCTGTACACTAACAAGGAAAGATCAGAAAGAGAAATTAAGGAAACAGTCCCTTTCAGCATTGCAACCAAAAGAATAAAATACCTAGGAATAAACCTACCTAAGGAGGTAAAAGACCTGTACCCAGAAAACTTTCAGACACTGATGAAAGAAGTCAAAGGTGACACAAACAGTTGGAGAGATATACCATGTTCTTGGATTGGAAGAATCAATATTGTGAAAATGACTATACTACCCAAAGCAATCTACAGATTCAATGCAATCACTATCAAGTTACCAATGGCATTTTTTACAGAACTGGAACAAAAAATCTTAAAATTTACATGGAGACACAAAAGATGCTGAATAGCCAAATCAATCTTGAGGGAAAAAAATGGAGCTGGAGGAATCAGACTCCCTGACTTCAGACTATACTACAAAGCTTCAGTAATCAAGACAATATGGTACTGGCATAAAAACAGAAATATAGACCAATGTAACAGGATAGAAAGCCCAGAGATAAACCCACTCATCTATGGTCAACTAATCTAAGACAAAGGAGGCAAGGATATACAACAGAGAAAAGACAGTCTCTTCAATAAGTGGAGCTGGGAAAACTGGACAGCTACATGTAAAAGAATGAAATTAGAACACTCCCTAACACCATACACAAAAATTAACTCAAAATGGATTAAAGACCTAAACATAAGCCTGGACACTCTAAAAACTCTTAGAGGAAAACATAGGAAGAACACTGTATGACATAAATCACAGAAAGATCCTTTTTGACCCACTTTCTAGAGTAATGGAAATAAAAACAAAAATAAATGAGACCTAATGAAACTTCAAAGCTTTTGCACAGCAAAGGAAACTATAAACAAGACGAAAAGACAACCCTCAGAATGGGAGAAAATATTTGCAAACGAAGCAATGGACAAAGGATTAATCTCGAAAATAAATAAACAGCTCATGCAGCTCAATATTAAAAAACAAACAACCCAATCAAAAAATGGGCAGAAGACCTAAATAGACATCTCTCCAAAGAAGACATACAGATGGCCAGGATGCACGTGAAAAGCTGCTCAACATCACTAATTATTAGAGAAACGCAAATCAAAACTACAATGAGGTATCACCTCACACCAGTTAGAATGGGCATCATCAGAAAATCTACAAACAACAAATGCTGGAGAGGGTGTGGAGAAAAGGGAACCCTCTTGCACTGCTGGTGGGAATGTAAATTGATACAGCCACTATGGAGAACACTATGGAGGTTCCTTAAAAAACTAAAAATAGAATTACCATATGACCCAGCAACCCCACTACTGGGCATACACCCTGAGAAAACCATAATTCAAAAGGCACATGCACCCGAATGTTCATTGCAGCACTATTTACAACAGCCAGGTCATGGAAGCAACCTAAATGTCCATCAACAGACGAATGGATAAAGAAGATGTGGCACATATATACAATGGAGTATTACTCAGCCATAAGAAGGAATGAAATTGGGTCATTTGTAGAGACGTGGATGGACCTAGAGACTGTCATACAGAGTGAAGTAAGTCAGAAAGAGAAAAACAAATATCGTATATTAACGCATATATGTGGAATCTAGAAAAATGGTACAGATGAACCAGTTTGCAAGGCTGAAATAGAGGCACCGATGCAGAGAACAAACGTATGGACACCAAGGGGGGGGGGAAGTGGAGGGAGGGTGGTGGTGGTGGGATGAATTGGAGATTGTGATTGACATATATATACTAATACGTATATGATAGATAACTAATAAGATCCTGCTGGATAAAAAATAAATAAAATTCAAAAAATTTTTAATTACTATTTATTTATTTATTTGACTGCATCGGGTCTTAGTTGTGGCACACAGGATCTTCATCGCAGCATGTGGGATCTTTCGTTGTGGCGTACGGGCTACTCGCTTGTTGTGGTGTGCAGGTTTTCTCTTTTCTAGTGGTGGCGCACAGACTCCAGAGCTCATAGGCTCTGTAGTTTGCGGCATGCGGGTGCTCTAGGTGAACCGCATGAGCTCAGTAGTTGTGGCACGTTGGCTTGTCCCCTGCTTTGGAGGGCGGATTCTTTACTCCTGGATCACCAGGGAAGTTCTTTACTCTTTGTTTTAGCTGCAAATATTATTCATTATATGAATGTTCAATAATTTATTTAATTATTCCCTTATAGATGGACACTTGCATTGGTTCCATTCTTTCACTATCACATTGGTAGTTAAGAACATTTAACCATTATTTTTTGCCCAAGTGCAAGTATATATGTAGGATAAATTCACAAAGTGAAATTGCAGGCTCCAGGGGTATGTGCAGTTCTTATTTTGATAGATATTGGGAAACAGTCTTCCATAGGGATAATCTTAGCAGCAACATATGAGAGTGCCTATTTCCTCACAGCCTGGGCAACAGAGTATTAACACAATTTTAAATTCTAATAATGTGATAGATAAAATTGGGATAGTTTAAATTCACATTTCTGTTTTTATGAATGAGGCTGAGATCTATGGCATAGTCTTGATTGGGTGGACCTTTTGAATTCCTGTTGGACTGTGCCCCTTGAACTCTCATAATTTTATGCAATATGAAGTCATATGGGGGCTGCTCAGAAGGTAGGACCCTCCAGCTCTGTGTCTGGATGTCAAGGTTGACGCAACTCAGAGAATGTGTTTAAGTGTGTTTCACTATTTCCCTTAGAATGAGCCCATTATTTATCTGTCAAATTACTGAATTTCATAACTACTAATTTGTATTTTCTTCTGATAGTTTATATATTCTAAGACTAGCAGTTTTATTAAATCACTTGTCTTTATCTGTGATGACAAACACTGTCAATTTCCTGTGTAAGTGCTCTGGAATTATGACAAAAGGATAATGATTTTTCATTCTGGCAAATCTGACATTCTCCCTCCGTTTCCATCATGTGAAGGGCAAAATAATGGAGGGGTTTCTTTTCAAAAATTGTCCTCTGGGTATCATCTTTTCCATTTCATTCTCTTCTATACAGGTGGATGTAGAAGATGCCACCAGGTGAGTGCCTTCATATAGGCATTCAGCATTCAGCCAGTATTTATTGAGTATCTAGTATATGCCAGGCACTGTTATAGGCACTTACTGTGATCTGTTACAGCCCAGCAAAGACAGACATTGTGTATTCATCAAGCTTACTGCATTGTGTGTGAGTAGGAAGGACTATGCATGGACAGCACATATTGCACTGTCTATCAAAAGATCAAGACTAGCAATCGGGACACCAAGTTCTATTCTTGGATTTGCCCTTATCTTCCTGTGAGTATTGGGCAAGTTCTTTCGTCTCTATGGGCCCCAGATTTCTCATCTGTGAAAAATGTAATGTTGACTAGAATAGATGATATTTACATCCTTTCTAGTTTTAACATTCTAAGATCATATTGCCCATATGCTACTTTTACAATTTAAAAAATACCGAAGAATCCACATTTATATACTAAGAAGAATAATTGTGCCCCCACTCTCATTTGTGGATACCCCTCCAAGTATTCATAATTATTCCTTTTCCATCTGGAGGTAGCAGGACATATATTTTCCACAGGAATATATTAGAGCTTGTATGTAAACATTTGCATTAAAAAATCTCTCAGGACATGAACTATTCAACATTTATGACATATTTTTTGTTGAAGTATTTCTGAGTGAATAAAATGTCACGAAATATAAATCTCAGCAAAAATCTTTAACAGTAGACAGACTCTGGAGAAGCCAGAAGTACTCAGAACATGGATATCAGAAACAGACATTGTGATGTTGGCCTGTGCTCTGTAGGACCATCTCACCCCTCACTCTGGAAGGATCTGGCTCCACTGGAACGGAAGATATTGTAGTCTAACTCTTCATCTAGAACCACGCTACCTGCCTATGAACCTGGAAGCAGTGGGTTAATTTCTGAAAGATGCTTGAAAACATCCCACAATATCATTTCATCGTCACCCTTACCTCTGCTTTTTCCATACCCACCTCTGTTCTCTCTTATATTCACCCTGGGATATTCCTCAGGTTAAACAATTTCATCTGACATGGCAGCAGGTTAAACTGTACACTCAGTTTTAAAATGTATCCTATTTCAATGATTTTCAATCCAATTTTAAACGAGTTAAAGAATTTCATCGTTTATCTTTAATGCAAAATACTTAATGATATTAACTTATCACTTGTCACTTTGGATAAACAATTAGTATCTCTTTATTATCTTCAAGTTAACATGATTTAGTGGAAAAACAATGGATTTCTGGAGTCTTGTTTTAAATGCCAGTTTCATCAATTACTGGTTGTAATTTACCAGCTTTATAATTTATATGAACTTAAGATATTTTTTCCTCAGATGATGATACTAATAACTTTCAAATTATTATGAGCTTAGAAATAATATATAAACATACAAAACTATCTAAACACAGTAGGACTCAAATAAATGTTAGTTGTTTTATCATTATCATTATCAGCATTATTACGGCTTATCAGATAAGATATCCGCTAGCAATTTTTCCTCTAAATTTTTCACATAAGACAAAGATTAGGAAATTAGGTCTTGCTGTTTTTATTTCTTATTGGTATTTGAGAAAAATTTATTTCTTATTGCTATTTGGAAACATCTAGCAACTTATATGATGAACATTCAAATATCAGACATATTCAAAGAGAGAAGACTCACTGCTCACGTAATTGGTAATTGATCACTGTGTATAGAAAGCAGTGTGTTTACTCCTAAAATGCCAACAATAGAGCTCTTTAATGAGCTATTTTTCTCATGATTGCTGTTCGCAAATTCATTATCATGAAAATATCAACATCATATTTTATTTAATGCAATTGGCCTTTCTTAAGTTTGGAGACTTAACGAAGAAAGCAACTCTGTTTTTAGAGGAGGAAAGAAGACTGAAATGCCGTAAAGGAGTGATCCAAACAGGGGCACAAGGATGCATTTCAGAACTCAGCCTGGCCTTCCAGGGACACAGCACCACTGCAGAGCGGAGCCTCTAGATGGCGAAGGAACACCGCGGAGTCGGCGTGGGCTTTGCACCGCCCAGCGGCGGTAGAGCTCAGAGCCCGGTGATTTAACAGCCGGCACGCTGACCGGTCAGGATAGCAATACCAATTCACCAAGTTATTAATTATGCTCTCAACATAAAGGTCCAACTCATATTTTCAGGCCACTGTGTACCTCCGCCTTAAAAAAAAAAAATTGCTGAAATATAAGAGCGCGCGATGTGTGATACAGCAACGCATCTTTTTTCTAAAAGGAAAGCGTTTTTAGGAGGTTGGCCTTTCATTGTTTTAGATGCAGTGACCTTTTTGGAGGGGAAGTGCGAGACCCTCAGAGAGCCGCCTGAGAGCGGAGTGGTTGTGGTCCAGACCGAGAACTCCACACGGTGGGTGTGGGTTTGATTCCCCGCTCCTCCACTTGCTGTGTGTACTTGTCTAAGGCATGGACTCTCTCTGAGCTTTGGTTTGTGGTCTGGAGATAGATAACAAGGGCACCTACAGCATCAGGTGGTTGTAAAGAGTAAAAAGCTTGACACAGAGCTTGGCACGTGGTAAGTGCCCCATAAATGGCAGAATTGGAGCCTGATGAGGTACTCGTACGAGTTAGATTGGTTTATTCAAGTTGAACAATCCACATCATGGGAAGGTGAGACATCACTAGAATCTGAAGCAGTGATCAGGCATCCTATCAGCTTTTTATACCTTGCTATTTAAATGAAAGAATGTGCCGACTTCTCTATTTCTGGCTGACAGAATGTCTTGGAGGGAGGAGGGGTGGCCGCAAAGTTCTGACAGGAAGTTCAGGGTACGCTTAAGCACACCACCCCGACGTAGCTTTTCGGTAGAATTCTGGTGCTTCTTAAAAATCAGCGTAAACAATCTTGTCAACAGCTGATTTTCAGAAAGGAGAGGGAAGAGGAAGTGTGTTTTTCCTGATGCCTGGAACACGGAGCCTTATGCTACCAGATTCTGGTTAAAGTTGGTGCCCTCAAGAAGCATCTACCAAAGGAATCATAGAGAAGTCACAGAAAGTGATATTTTGAATGGTTTTCCTGTAACAATTGAAAGACAGTGTATTACAGCTATGTAAATGTAGGAGGTTAGGAAAAAATATGACACGTTAAACAAGTAAAATTGCAGCAAGGGGTGAGAAGCAGTCTTTTTTTAAATCCCACTGTCCTCATCTTTTTATATTTTGGCCTAATCTTTTCATTCTCAATGAACCTTCAGCCGTAAATTACCAGTGATGGTAATTTAAAAATAAAAATCACTAAAAAATAGTGATGCCAGAAGTTAAAGGAGGTAGAGCTTTAAATACTTTCCTAGGTACCCACAGATCCATTTACCTGAAAATAAATGGAAAAAATAGGCACTTCTGGTTTTTATGCAGAAACAACAGCAGATCTAAATGCCAATATTTAACTTACACCCTCTTCACCGTGCCCCAGAGAATCACGAAACAGGGAAATGTGTTCTGCAGGCCTCCCAGAGCCCGCATCCCTGGGCAGCGGTGTGTGGCCGCAAGCCAGTCCTGCTCCTGTCCACACTGCTCTGCTAAACTGGCCGCTACCCTGCCCTTTCCCTCCTCACCTCCCGAGGCCCGTGGACCTGAAGCAGGGGCCCCTCCTTGCAAAACAGAAGTTCCAATTCTCACCTAGGCCAATGAGGTCTTCTCAGTGCTCTTTGGAAAGTTGCACATAATGGAAACAATCCCTGTGTACTTAGGTTTTACTACATAAAACCTAACTACATAGGCTTCCATAGATTCTGCTCTAATCATGGTTTAAATTTGTTCTTTCCACTTGCACTTATTTTGTGCCTATTACATGCCAGGTCCTGTGCTATATGCTGTACAGACACGTGATAGAGTAGGATGTGGTCCCTACTCTCAGGTGTTAATGGGAGAAACAAGCAGGGAAAGACAAAGAAGGCATTACACTGCTGGCACACCTGGTATGTGATTAGCCTACTGCTTTTCTGGAGTCGTTGTCTTTGGGAACTGGGGTGGTGGGTGATGAATTAATTGTGCAGGTGATGAGCTGGTGTGAGGGCAGAAAAAGGAAGAGATCTTGACCTTACACATTATGTCAGGATTATCTCAGCATTACGTATCACAGAGCAACCGTGCCATCACAAAATGTGGCGAGTTGGGCCCTGTATATTATAATCTACTTTATTAGGGAATTACTTTCAGAGATGTAGGGGCAATCTGTAGTATTCACGATGACTCAGAATGATGATTTTTTTTCTTTGCCAAATGGTGTCTCTCTGTTGGAAACACCCATCACTCTATGCACAGTGAGCTTCCTGAAATCTGAGACAAGGCCGTAAGGAAAGAGATAAAATTATAATTATTTTATTCAACTGAAAGGAGGAAGAGGGGAATTGGTTAGGATTTGGAGATGTTAGGTCTCTTGATTTCTTGTATGAATACCTAGTGTATGAGATTATGGAACAAACTCTGGGATAACTCGAATTGACAGCCTTGAAATAACAGATATATAAATAGGTTTAATTGTCCTTTATTTTTTTAATTTAATTTTTATTTTATATTATAGTTGATTTACAATGTTGTGTTAGTTTCAGGTATACAGCAAAGTGATGGTTTAATTGTCTTTCAATGGCACAATCTTAAGATAAAAGCCAATATTGGTACAATGTTTGGAAGTAGGCTTTTGGTATAAGGTCATTTTCAAATGTGAGGGTTTTTTTGCCATTCCTTTTCTCATAGGTAATCATAATTTTACTGTACACATCAATACTACTGCACTGTGTCATTCAGGTTTCTTTGAATGAAATAGAAACACTAACAAGATGCAAGCTACCATCTAGAACATAAGCGAGAACTGGAATCATTAGGTTACCATAGGCACATGAATAAGTGGGGACCATCCGTCTTTCTTACAGAAACCCAGAGGTTGACTCTTTGGATGTTGAGAGCAATTGAATATGATTAATATGTGTGTATGTGTATGTGTGTGTTTATGTATTCCAAAATTTATAATGTATTTCTGCCATCTTTATTAAAAGTCTTTAAAATGTAAAAATATGAAGAAACACATATTCGTCTGAAACATGAAGCAATCCCCCAGGAAAACCTTTCAAAACTTCATCTTAACACCCAGGAAGTGTCAAGTCATTCGTCATGTATAATTAATACATCCCTTCTTCCCTTTCCTCCCTGAGCACAGACTAGTAAATAACACCGTTTTCAACAATTTGTTTCCATGTGTGGACAGATGTATCACTTAATTTGTCAATTCTGAAAATTTATTTATTCTCCATTTTTGTTCTAGGATGCAAACATATACATACCTGCTACTTCAAATATGGAATAAAAATCTCAAGTTTGTTATGTTAAAAAACAGCATTGTTTGTGTACAGCCTTTGCATTTGATTTACCAAAGCATCACAGTATTTGAGTAAGATGAGATAGTTTTATGAAACGCAGAAAAGTCTAGTTGCAGAAAGTCATGGGACTAATATAAGCATAGTCTATTCAACTATATATATGTGCAGAGGCTACTGGTCAATGATTTTCCTCCTCCAGGATGGTTTTTGAATTAGAAATAAATTTCAGCATTTAGTATGTTATATGATCATGCAGAGTATATGCTCAATTAATACATAGTTATTTAAAGTTAATTTTGGATTATCTTCCTTTAGGGGAAGTAGGTTTTGCATAGCTAATCCGCAAATATTTGTTTTAGCGTCTTACTATGTGGTTAGAAGTTTAATTATCAGTGGTTTTATTGAAATGTATGAGAATTCAAACCTTTATATCCAATGATCTAGTCGTATAACCTAAAACTAACTCAGCTGGGTTTTCTCAATCCATGTGGAAATTTGATACTGTCATTTCTTAGAGAAATAAAAATCACCAGAGTAAGGAAAACTCTATCTTTTACCTCTTTCACCAGGTAGGATGGTGATAAAATATTTTAGTTTCAAACAATAAGCAAAAGAACACAAATACAAATACAGCAGAAGAGTAATTGGCAAATGATTGTAATAATTTATTTATTTAATCATGGCAATGAAAGTAAAACATTCTCACATTGTTAACCTTTTTTCCATGAATAATTAAAAGGTAGCTATATTATTATTATTTTTTTAAACATCTTTATTGGAGTATAATTGCTTTACAATGGTGTGTTAGTTTCTGCTTTATAACAAAGTGAATCGGTTATACATATACATATGTTCCCATATCTCTTCCCTCTTGCATCTCCCACCCTCCCTATCCCACCCCTCTAGGTGGTTACAAAGCACAGAGCTGATCTCCCTGTGCTATGCGGTTGCTTCCCACTAGCTATCTATTTTACCTTTGGTAGTGTATATATGTCTATGCCACTCTCTCACCCTGTCACATCTTACCCCTCCCCCTCCCCATATCCTCAAGTCCATTCTCTAGTAGGTCTGTGTCTTTATTCCCGTCTTGCCACTAGGTTCTTCAAGACCTTTATTTTCCCTTAGATTCCATATATATGCGTTAGCATACTGTATTTGTTTTTCTCTTTCTGACTTACTTCACACTGTATGACAGACTCTAACTCCATCCACCTCACTACAAATACCTCCATTTCATTTCTTTTTATGGCTGAGTAATATTCCATTGTATATATGTGCCACATCTTCTTTATCCATTCATCCAATGATGGACACTTAGGTTGCTTCCATGTCCTGGCTATTGTAAATAGAGCTGCAATGAGCATTTTGGTACATGACTCTTTTTGAATTATGGTTTTCTCAGGGTATATGCCCAGTAGTGGGATTGCTGGGTTGTATGGTAGTTCTATTTTTAGTTTTTTAAGGAACCTCCATACTGTTCTCCATAGTGGCTGTATCAATTTACATTCCCACCAACAGTGCAAGAGTGTTCCCTTTTCTCCACACCCTCTCCAGCATTTATTGTTTCTAGATTTTTTGATGATGGCCATTCTGACCGGTGTGAGATGATATCTCATTGTAGTTTTGATTTGCATTTCTCTAATGATTAATGATGTTGAGCATTCTTTCATGTGTCTGTTGGCAATCTGTGTATCTTCTTTGGAGAAATGTCTATTTAGGTCTTCTGCCCATTTTTGGATTGGGTTGTTTGTTTTTTTGTTATTGAGCTGCATGAGCTGCTTGTAAATCTTGGAGATTAATCCTTTGTCAGTTGCTTCATTTGCAAATATTTTCTCCCATTCTGAGGGTTGTCTTTTGGTCTTGTTTATGGTTTCCTTTGCTGTGCAAAAGCTTTTAAGTTTCACTAGGTCCCATTTGTTTATTTGTGTTTTTATTTCCATTTCTCTAGGAGCTGGGTCTAAAAGGATCTTGCTGTGATGTATGTCATAGAGTGTTCTGCCTATGTTTTCCTCTAAGAGTTTGATAGTGTCTGGCCTTACACTTAGGTCTTTAATCCATTTTGAGTTTATTTTTGTGTATGGTGTCAGGGAGTGTTCTAATTTCATACTTTTACATGTATCTTTCCAATTTTCCCAGCACCACTTATTGAAGAGGCTGTCTTTTCTCCACTGTATATGCTTGCCTCCTTTATCAAAGATAAGGTGACCATATGTGCGTGGGTTTATCTCTGGGCTTTCTATCCTGTTCCATTGATCTATATTTCTGTTTTTGTGCCAGTACCAAACTGTCTTGATTACTGTAGCTTTGTAATATAGTCTGAAGTCAGGGAGCCTGATTCCCCCAGCTCCATTTTTCGTTCTCAAGATTGCTTTGGCTATTCGGGGTCTTTTGTGTTTCCATACAAATTGTGAAATTTTTTGTTCTAGTTCTGTGAAAAATGCCAGTGGTAGTTTGATAGGGATTGCATTGAATCTGTAGATTGCTTTGGGTAGTAGAGTCATTTTCACAATATTGATTCTTCCAATCCAAGAACATGGTATATCTCTCCATCTATTTGTATCATCTTTGATTTCTTTCATCAGTGTCTTATAATTTTGTGCATACAGGTCTTTTGTCTCCTTAGGTAGGTTTATTCCTAGGTATTTTATTCTTTTTGTTGCAATGGTAAATGGGAGTGTTTTCTTAATTTCTCTTTCAGATTTTTCATCAATAGCGTATAGGAATGCAAGAGATTTCTGTGCATTAATTTTGTATCCTGCTACTTTACCAAATTCATTGACTAGCTCTAGTAGTTTTCTGGTAGCATCTTTAGGATTCTCTATGTATAGTATCATGTCATCTGCAAACAGTGACAGCTTTACTTCTTCTTTTCTGATTTGGATTCCTTTTATTTCTTTTTCTTCTCTGATTGCTGTGGCTAACACTTCCAAAACTATGTTGAATAATAGTGGTGAGAGTGGGCAACCTTGTCTTGTTCCTGATCTTAGTGGAAATGGTTTCAGTTTTTCACCATTGAGAACAATGTTGGCTGTGGGTTTGTCATATATGGCCTTTATTATGTTGAGGAAAGTTCCCTCTATGCCTACTTTCTGCAGGGCTTTTATCATAAATGGGTGTTGAATTTTGTCAAAAGCTTTCTCTGCATCTATTGAGATGATCATATGGTTTTTCTCCTTCAGTTTGTTAATATGATGTATCATGTTGATTGATTTGCGTATATTGAAGACTCCTTGCATTCCTGGGATAAACCCCACCTGATCATGGTGTATGATCCTTTTAATGTGCTGTTGGATTCTGTTTGCTAGTATTTTGTTGAGGATTTTTGCATCTATGTTCATCAGTGATATTGGCCTGTAGTTTTCTTTCTTTGTGACATCTTTGCCTGGTTTTGGTATCAGGGTGATGGTGGCCTCGTAGAATGAGTTTGGGAGTGTTCCTCCCTCTGCAATATTTTGGAAGAGTTTGAGAAGGATAGGTGTTAGCTCTTCTCTAAATGTTTGATAGAATTCGCCTGTGAAGCCATCTGGTCCTGGGCTTTTGTTTGTTGGAAGGTTTTTAATCACAGTTTCAATTTCAGTGCTTGTGATTGGTCTGTTCATATTTTCTATTTCTTCCTGGTTCAGTCTCGGCAGGTTGTGCATTTCTAAGAATCTGTCCATTTCTTCCAGGTTGTCCATTTTATTGGCATAGAGTTGCTTGTAGTAATCTCTCATGATCGTTTGTATTTCTGCAGTGTCAGTGGTTACTCCTCCTTTTTCATTTCTAATTCTATTGATTTGAGTCTTCTCCCTTTTTCTCTTGATGAGTCTGGCTAATGGTTTATCAATTTTGTTTATCTTCTCAAAGAACCAGCTTTTAGTTTCATTGATTTTTGCTATTGTTTCCTTCATTTCTTTTTCATTTATTTCTGACCTGATCTTTATAATTTCTTTCCTTCTGCTAGCTTTAGGGTTTTTTTGTTCTTCTTTCTCTAATTGCTTTAGGTGCAAGGTTAGGTTGTTTATTCGAGATGTTTCCTGTTTCTTGAGGTAGGCTTGTATTGCTATAAACTTCCCTCTTAGCGCTGCTTTTGCTGTGTCCCATAGGTTTTGGGTCGTCGTGTCTCCATTGTCATTTGTTTCTAGGTATTTTTTGATTTCCCCTTTGATTTCTTCAGTGATCACTTCGTTATTAAGTAGTGTATTGTGTAGCCTCCATGTGTTTGTATTTTTTACAGATCTTTTCCTGTAATTGATATCTAGTCTCATAGCGTTTTTGTCGGAAAAGATACTTGATATGATTTCAATTTTCTTAAATTTGCCAAGGCTTGATTTTTGACCCAAGATATGATCTATCCTGGAGAATGTTCCATGGGCACTTGAGAAAAATGTGTATTCTGTTGTTTTTGGGTGGAATGTCCTATAAATATCAATTAAGTCCATCTTGTTTAATGTATCATTTAAAGCTTGTGTTTCCTTATTTATTTTCATTTTGGATGATCTGTCCATTGGTGAAAGTGGGGTGTTAAAGTCCCCTACTATGATTGTGTTGCTGTCGATTTCCCCTTTTATGGCTGTTAGTATTTGCCTTATGTATTGAGGTGCTCCTATGTTGGGTGCATAAATATTTACAATTGTTATACCTTCCCCTTGGATTGATCCCTTGATAATTATATAGTATCCTTCTTTGTCTCTTGTAATAGTCTTTATTTTAAAGTCTATTTTGTCTGATATGAGAATTGCTACTCCAGCTTTCTTTTGATTTCCATTTGCATGGAATATCTTTTTCCATCCCCTCACTTCCAGTCTGTATGTGTCTCTAGGTCTGAAGTGGGTCTCTTGTAGACAGCATATATATGGGTCTTGTTTTTGTATCCATTCAGCCAGTCTGTGTCTTTTGGTGGGAGCATTTAATCCATTTACATTTAAGGTAATTATCGATATGTATGTTCCTATTACCATTTTCTTAAAAGTTTTGGGTTTGTTATTGTAGGTGTGTTCCTTCTGTTGTGTTTCTTGCCTAGAGAAGTTCCTTTAGCATTTGTTGTAAAGCTGGTTTGGTGGTGCTGAACTCTCTCAGCTTTTGCTTGTCTGTAAAGGTTTTAATTTCTCCATCAAATCTGAATGAGATCCTTGCTGGGTAGAGTAATCTTGGTTGTAGGTTTTTCTCCTTCATCACTTTAAGTATATCCTGCCACTCCCTTCTGGCTTGCAGAGTTTCTGCTGAAAGATCAGCTGTTAACCTTATGGGGACTCCCTTGTGTGTTATTTGTTGTTTTTCCCTTGCTGCTTTTAATATGCTTTCTTTATATTTAATTTTTGATAGTTTGATTAATGTGTGTCTTGGCGTGTTTCTCCTTGGATTTATCCTGTATGGGACTCTCTGTGCTTCCAGGACTTGATTAACTATTTCCTTTCCCATATTAGGGAAGTTTTCAACTATAATCTCTTCAAATATTTTCTCAGTCCCTTTCTTTTTCTCTTCTTCTTCTGGGACCCCTGTAATTCGAATGTTGGTGCGTTTAATGTTGTCCCAGAAGTCTCTGAGACTGTCCTCAGTTCTTTTCATTCTTTTTTCTTTATCCTGCTCTGCAGTAGTTATTTCCACCATTTTATCTTCCAGGTCACTTATCCGTTCTTCTGCCTCAGTTATTCTGCTATTGATCCCATCTAGAGTATTTTTAATTTCATTTATTGTGTTTTTCATCGTTGCTTGGTTCCTCTTTAGTTCTTCTACGTCCTTGTTAAATGTTTCTTGCATTTTGTCTATTCTATTTCCAAGATTTTGGATCATCCTTACTATCATTATTCTGAATTCTTTTTCAGGTAGGCTACCTATTTCCTCTTCATTTGTTAGGTCTGGTGTGTTTTGACCCTGCTCCTTCATCTGCTGTGTGTTTTCCTGTCTTCTCATTTTGCTTATCTTACTGTGTTTGGGGTCTCCTTTTCACAGGCCGCAGGTTCGTAGTTCCCGTTGTTTTTGGTATCTGTCCCTAGTGGCTAAGGTTGGTTCAGTGGGTTGTGTAGGCTTCCTGGTGGAGGGGACTAGTGCCTGTGTTCTGGTGCATGAGGCTGGATCTTGTCTTTCTGGTGGGCACGTCCACGTCTGGTGGTGTGTTTTGGGGTGTCTGTGGCCTTACTATGATTTTAGGCAGCCTCTCTGCTAATGGATGGGGCTGTGTTCCTGTCTTGCTAGTTGTTTGGCATAGGGTGTTCAGCACTGTAGCTTGCTGGTCGTTGAGTGAAGCTGGGTCTTGATGTTGAGATGGAGCTCTCTGAGAGATTTTCGCCGTTTGGTATTATGTGGAGCTGGGAGGTCTCTTGTGGACCAGTGTCCTGAAGTTGGCTCTCCCCCCTCAGAGGCACAGCCCTGATGCCTGGCTGGAGCACCAAGAGCCTTTCATCCACACGGCTCAGAGTAAAAGGGAGAAAAAAATAGAATGAAAGAAAGAAAGAGGATATAATATAGTGAAGTAAAATAAAGCTATTATAAAGCAAAGCTATACAGACAAAATCTCACCCAGAAGCATATACATATACACTCACAAAAAAAGGAAAAGGGGAAAAATTAATATATCCTGCTCCCAAAGTCCACCTCCTGAATTTGGGATGATTCATTGTCTATTCAGGTATTCAGCAGATGCAGGCACATCAAGTTGTTTGTGGAGTTTTAATCCGCTGCTTCTGAGGCTGCTGGGAGAGATTTCCCTTTCTCTTCTTTGTTCGCACAGCTCCCGGGGTTCAGCTTTGGATTTAGACCCGCCTCTGCGTGTAGGTCGCCTGAGGGCGTCTGTTCCCCGCCGAGACAGAACGGGGTTAAAGAGCAGCTGCTTCGGGGGCTCTGGCTCACTCAGGCCGGGGGGAGGGAGGGGTACGGAGGCGGGGCGAGCCTGCAGCGGCAGAGGCCGGCGTGACGTTGCACCAGCCTGAGGCACGCCGTGCGTTCTCCTGGGGAAGTTGTCCCCGGATCACGGGACCCTGGCGGTGGCGGGCTGCACAGGCTCCCGGGAGGGGCGGTGTGGAGAGTGACCTGGGCTCGCACACAGGCTTTTTGGTGGCGGCAGCAGCAGCTTTAGCGTCTCATGCCCGTCTCTGGGGTCCGCACTGATAGCCGTGGCTCGCGCCCGTCTGTGGAGCTTGTTTAGGCGGCGCTCTGAATCCCCTCTCCTCGCGCACCAGGAAACAAAGAGGCAAGAAAAAGTCTCTTGCCTCTTAGGCAGCTCCAGACTTTTTCCCGGACCCCCTCCCGGCTAGCTGTGGCGCACTAGCCCCTTCAGGCTGTGTTCACGCCGCCAACCCCAGTCCTCTCCCTGCGATCCGACCGAAGCCGGAGCCTCAGCTCCCAGCCCCGCCCGCCCTGGCGGGTGAGCAGACAAGCCTCTCGGGCTGGTGAGTGCTGGTCGGCGCCGATCCTCCGTCCGGGAATCTCTCCGCTTCGCCCTCCGCACCCCTGTGGCTGCACTCTCCTCCGTGGCTCCGAAGCTTCTCCCCCTCTGCCACCTGCAGTCTCTGCCCGCGAAGGGGCTTCCTAGTGCGTGGAAATCTTTCCTCCTTCACGGCTCCCTCCCACTGGTGCAGGTCCCGTCCCCATTCCTTTGTCTCTATTATTTCTTTTTTCTTTTGCCCTACCCAAGTACGTGGGGAGTCTCTTGCCTTTTGAGAGGTCTGACGTCTTCTGCCAGTGTTCAGTGGGTGTTCTGTGGGAGCAGTTCCCCGTGTAGATGTATTTCTGATGTATCTGTGGGAAGGAAGGTGATCTCCGCGTCTTACTCTTCCGCCATCTTGCCCTATCCCAGCTATATTATTTTTAAAGTTCTTCGCAGTCTTCAGGGCAAATGAACAATAAAAGATAGTAGGGAACTAAAGCAGTTAATTGAGTTACTCTCTCAAAAATTCTTAACTAGTTACATATGTGCTACATAACTGAAGCCAAGACAGATATTTTAATTGAAATAGATAAATAATTCCTTTGGATTGCTAATATGATTAACATTTATCTGTATCTGAAAAAGTGTACTAATTTTCAATGTTATGTTTTCTATTAACTTCAGAAAAGCTCTCTTCTTTTTAGAGAAAGTTGTAAATTAAATTCAGTGTCTTTTTTATCCTTAAAACACATCTGCAGGCCATCCAGGTGACAAGCATTATCAGCTACACGTTGCTGAGAGATGAAATTGGATTTTATAAGCTGCCTTGAAAATTATGACATGTTGAGCTCCTTGCTTTAGTGGAAGCTCGGCTCACACACTACTGACTTGAATGGATCTTTATCTTGTCTGTTGGGTGAGTAACTCCTTTTCCTTGAAACTCTCCTTGATATCCTCAGAATCACAAAATACAAGAGAGTTCTATTTGTGGGAGGTGAGAAGCTCTTTGGTGTTAGGGGCTAAAGGAAGTTCATCCGTACACTTCTCTGTTCTTTAGACCCATGTACAGGGATTGTGCTCACTCCTGGGGTTCTACTCAAACTGACACTTCCAACCGAAAGCTTAGTTAAGGACAAAGATAGAAATGCTGAAGTCTCATAAAATATAAAGAAATTACATTGGTATGCGTTGGTTTTTATAGCTCCAGGAACTATAGGAACACAGATAATACATAATTACTCAAAGGATGACATTTTTGGAAAAAAACTTGGTCTCTGACCTGCATAGTCCTGTCCAGTACTATAATCCTTGATTCAGAAGACCCCCTTGTCTTCCCTTCCAAATGGCCATCTTTGATTTTTCTGCAAGTGGGAAAATTCCAGTTGTGTTCTCATTGGATGTCTCAGTGAATTTATGAGACCCCTATTTTCTGGCAGGGAGCAAAAGAATGCATGCAGTTTGGTTTTTCTCTTTTGAGTCATTCCCTTTGGAGGTCTTGCTTAGAAGTTGCTCAGTATTAATTTCAGCTGTGGCCCCGTGTGAGCTTCTGGCCTCCAGTATCCATTAGGATACTTGCCCTTTATTCACAAAGAACCCTAGTTCTGAAATGATGTGAAATCTTCTTTTTCCCCTTCTTTTGAATATATATACCTTTAAATGTACAAGTGTCAGCTCCTACATTTTCATAACTTCTGAATGGATTTCATAGAGGATACATGCCCAGCAAGTCTGTGACCCCAATTTATTCCTCATTCTCTGTTCTGTACTCATACTTTACTGATGAAAAAGAAAATAATGCTATGACTTGATAGCTCGCTGCATTTAGGAATCTCAGATATATGGATGAGGTAAGGTCCTAAGGAAAAGTTGCATAAACTGGAGTCATAAAAAAAGCACACTGCCGAGACTGTCTTTGAAAATGTGTACCATGGAATAAAGGGGCTGATTTTGCCACGGCAGTAAAATTGCAGTAGGTCAGCTCCTGCAGCTTTGATTGCTGCTTAGAAGTTCAGAATTCAGATGTTATGAAAATGCAGGAGCTATCACGTGTGCATTTAAAAGACATATTTTAAAGGAAAAAAAGAGTTCAGATCACTATTGAATCTCTACTTGCACAAAATGTAGCATTCTCTTATTTATATTTCAAATTGGGCTTTCTGTAACATTGGCACACAAGAAATTGAAAACCATGGAAATTGCATAATTTAATATTAGGGCTTTTTTACTTGCCAAGAATAGGACCAATTCTTATTAAATACAACAGCTAAATGTTACATTATATAATGCCATACCTCACACAATAAACCAATTTCAACTTAAGAAATTAGTTTTGCATAAGCCTGGCTATTAGTATCAGCTGCCAGGGGACTGACGTGTTCGTTATTTGTATTCTCCCTTGTTGAGGTTTTACTGTAGTGGGATTTCTGTACATGAGTTCTTGAGAGAGTACGTAAAATAGTGAAAGGCTGAACATTTCTCTGAGAGGTTTGAGGACTGCAGAATTCCACCCTGACCTCAGTGGAGTGCTCACAGAGGTCAGCAACGATATTTTGGGGAAGCAGACACGATTGCTTCCTCACCTAGGCTAACTACTGAAAAACCAGGAGCTTTCCCCACTAAAGAAATACTTTGAGAGGTAAGTAAAAAACAAACAAGCAGACTATTTATCTTCAATGTTCCCCTGGAGAATGGCTGCTTTTTAAAAAAATATTGCGTGCCCAGGAGAGGAGAATTACTCAGTAGCAATCTGCCTCTTGACTGAATTCTACCTATTTTACTCACTGTTTCATTTAAAACAAGCTTTTAATTTGCTGTTTTCTTTTTAAAATATTGCTATCTGTTGATGTTACCATGGTAGCCATGCTTTGGCAACCAAGCATGAGTGCTGCCCAAAGAGTACTCAAAAACCAGAGAGTAAAACAGTAATAACATAGTGAAACTGCCCGCATTCTCACCTGTGGAACCTCCGTACAACTAGCTGGTAATGAAAAGATGGAGAAATGGAGGGTGTAACCTTGAGTGGAGACAAGTGAAAGGAAAAGGGTTTAAAAAAATGGTGCCCACTGAAGGCTCATGTGTTTGAAGTAATCATGGCATTTTTTTAAAGTTTAACTGGAAGTAATCAGAAAATCTATGCTTGGTGTGGTGGGCACAGGCAATTTAGAAAGCAATTCCAGTAGACCACCTAAAGAACTGGCTAGGTTGGGAATGGGGGTGGCTGAGGAGGAGAGAGAATCGCCCAGACCATGGTGTGGATAAGGTAGTTTGGACAGACGCCTTTCCCAACTCAATTGTAAGGCCATCATCTAATGGTAGAATGTGCGCGCGCACACACGCGCGAGTTTGTGTGTATGTGTGTGTGTGTGCGTGTACACGCACATGGGTGTAAGGAGTGTTTCTCTAGTTGAGTCTAAACTGGGCATCAAAATCTGGTTGTGTTTGACAGAGAGTTAGTGTCCCCTTTCCTCTCCAGCAAATATTTGTATGTGAGCGTGATTCAGAAGTGATTTAACTAAAAAGTTTGTAAGCCATTTTTTTTTTAGTGCAAGGACGCTTGAGAGAAGGCTAGAGGCTCATGGTTGTTATTTCTTAAGTAGAGCTCTCTAGTAGAAGGTCTGTTTACCTCCTATGTATCCCTTGAATCCGTTTTCTTCTCTCTGTTCCCACTGATAGTGCTTTTAGTTTTGGTTCTTATCACCTTTGTCCGGATGGCAGTTGCTCTTCAGCATTTTCTCCCTAGAATCCATCCTTCTATCGTTTGTTGGCAAAGGGATTGTACTATAATTCTGGATTGATCACAACACTGTCTTACTTAAAATCTTGTAATGAATTCTGGCCACCTTTAGGAACAAATCCTCACCTTGTCCTTCATGATAAGTACCTGCCTACTTCTGGCCTCGTTCGTCAGTTGACCTCCTCTCCTCATCACTTGCCCTACACCGTTAACGAATCTCCTTCTAGTTCCTGAATCCAGCTGATTTCATGCCTTGCCTTCTCTGTGTGCCTGGAACCCTGCCTTTTCCCCTCCCTCTCCAACCCACCCTTCCCTCCAACTAGCAAGAAGGGAGCAGTTAAGAAAGGAAACTGATTAGCTGGTTGGCTTTATAACTCTGTTTTGAAATGGTAAGTGGTCAGAAAATATTTTCTGACTCATTTTCCAAATCAGTTTATACAAAGAACTTTATGCTCTCTCTCAATTTTGTTAGGAAATTCAGTTCCATTTATTAAAGTACATTGAGATTTATTGATAAGGCTTTGTTCTTCTAATAATGACTATTATTTGCATGAAGCAGTGTAAAATACTAATATTTCTGAGAACAGTCCACATTTGGTTTTGCAATATTTTAAAAATCTGGTCAAACTAGGAAACTCTGGTCAAATTTCACTAATTGGCAACAACAGCAGCAACACTAATCTTCATCTTGTGGTTCTAGCAGAGGCATCCACAGTGAGCTAGTTCGGGCAATATAGCTGTGAGGAGAATGACCAGATTCTCTCAGTTATTTGGGGGCTATTCATATCATAAGAGTGTATACTGGACAGTATCTGGGTATCCCTTCCTTATGAATTTAGAGAAAACTAGATGATTGACCATTCATTGATAACAGGTCAGTGCTGATGTTTCAAAAAGTCTAAATTAGTGACTTAGTCTGGAGAAATGGGATGTTGAAAATGGAGAGAACCTGTCTTGAAGTAGCTCCTAACCTTGGGTAAGTCCCCTTACCCTTCAGCCTAAAGCATTGCTTCTCAAACTTTCGTGTACATCAGAATCACCTGGAGGGCTTGGTCAACCATGGCTGGGTCCCATCCTCAGAGTTTCTGAATTAGTAGGTTTGGGGTGGGGCCTGAGAATGTGCATTTCTAACAAAGTCCCAGGTGGTATTGATGCTGCTGGTCTGGGGCTAGACTTTGAGAATCGTTGGGCTATAGAGTATAAAAGTGTCTGCATTCTACTCCATTAATTAAGGGCATAATTATAAACATGCCACTGCTCTTTGAGGTATAGTCACTTTTGTAAAATGTAGGTCGGAAATGGTTACAACACACAATTTGAAAAGAGAACTAACATAGTTTGTTAGTCTCAACAAAATTATTTAATACCTTTTCCCTAGAGAGAAACAAATACTCAGAAGAGTAAAAGCAAGAGAGAGTTGTATCAAAAGCTCCCAGCAAGACTTGAGTTTAGGCAGCACACGGGAGGTAGTTTAAAAAACACATGCACACATACTCGTACCGCTTTTTAATCCAGTATATTGCTGCCTCTTAATTGGCTGATAAATAAGCAACAATAGACTTAAGCAGTATCAAATTATAGTAGACACCACTGTGTGAGTCTCAAAATAGCTGAGAATTACATTTAATTATAGTAATAGAAAAGGAAGACTATTTTTGCTTGTTGGGGGAAATAAAAATATCACGTGTACTAATATCCAGCACATTCTTTTTTATCCGTCTCAGTTATTCCTCGTGCAATAACACTCACAAGAATCAAACCCATTTTCTTTTGCAGTTCACTTTTTCATAATGGGACAAGTGATAATAGAATGAAGCAACATTAGTATTTTTTTTCAAAAGCAATGGTTAGGCTCTGAGATGAGTACATATTCAACACAATCTCATGCTTGTTCTGTCACTTCCATTTGCAATACTGTAAAATTATTTTTAATTTCCATATGATCATCCTTTGTATTATCTGTCCTCACACAAAGATTAAAATATGATTTGATATGGCAAGAACATCTACCAGTATATTTTCAACTCTAGGGATGGGATACTAAACCTTTTCTAGATAAGTCTCAGTTATCCAGAAAATGCAATTAATCACAGCAACTCATTCCTTGAGATTTTGGTATCTATAAGATGCTTCATAGATGAAAATGAAATTAGTGGTCTCCAGTGCTTTTGAGTTATTTTCTAAATCTGATAGTAGATTATGCTGAGATGCCCAAAGCAGCTATGTCCACAGAGCAATTTGACATATAGATCAAATACATAAATATAGTTTTATTAGCCTAGTATTCTAACCAACAGATAATTATATATATTCTAAATTCTGAAAAGAAGTATCATTCATATAGGAAGTGAATTAAGAAACAAAATAGTTACTTTTATTATTCCCTTTTATAATATTTACAATTTATATATAATGCGGTCATATAGAAATTAAACCAACAGTATCTCAAATAATAAAAGCAATAAAAGGAGCATATTCAGTAGTATTGAAATCCGTATTGTCATAGTGAATGTTCTGAGATTTATAAGATTAACTGTGTCATCACCAGATTTAGGGAGTGATTTAGATCATTGAAGTTTTTGGAAATCATTTTAGTGAGGAGAGTTCCCTTTATCTTATTGCAACCACACAACTTACAGGAGCATCGTGAGAGCATTCACTTCAGCTCAAAACATATGAGTTTATTAGCCTAGAAATTCAGACCTCCTGACTCATCTACAATATGTATTTGAGTGAGTTGCTGTTATGAATTCAACCTTTTGGAACTTGCCACCTCTCTTCTCAATTTCAGTGTTAGACTATTCTGTTGCTTACTTCTCATCATAATTAATTAATTTATAAATAATGTATACCTCATCTTCTCCCAAGAAAGGATTTAAGGAGGCTGCATTTCACTAGGAAACTACCATAGGTGTATAATGAGGTGGAGTTCAGTATCCTCTGTGTTCTCTTTTGGTGGCTGTAAGGTCACGCCTCCTTGTCTGGGAAAGTAGTGCACCACAGCCTCCTTTGCCAGAGCCCCTCTTCCTCCCACTGTGCCCGGCTCGCTTTGGGGGTGGTGGGCTGATTGTCCTTGTCCTAGCCATTAGGGACACAGACCAGGTTCAGATTCTGTTTCTTCCACATACTAGCTTTGTGGTCTGGGGCAAGGTACTTCATCTCTGAACCCATATTCTATCCTTACAACAGGGATAATAATTGCAGTTATCTTACAGGGTTGTTCAGAGGATTGATGAGTTATTATGCATAGAATCTTAGAAAAATGCCTGGCAGGTAGCAAGCACCACTGGAGTGCTAGCCATTGGTATTCCACACCCTTCTGTTCTCAGCTAAGATGCTGTTTCTTCAAAGAGGCTTCCCGGAGACAACACCTCAAGCCAATGCTGTATGACCACAGGAGCCTGCACTTTTCCTTATGATTCTCATCATCATTTGCTGTTGGTGTTGAAGGCACCATGAAGCTGTAAGCTCCAGAAAGGCTAGAATCTGTCTGCCTCAACACTCTCTCTCTGACGTCTGGGACAGTGCCCAGCACAAAGCAGTCACGCGGTTACCGTGGAGCATGTAAACATGCTAACGGAGATGAGATTACAAGTAATTATTTTGTTAGTTTTGCAAATTTTTGTTTTCTAATTTTTAACAATTAATATTTGTTTTCTTTATGTAATAGTAAAAGAAAGTAAAATTCTGTTATACCACCCTTATTGTGCTACTGTCAGTCACTTCAGTAAGGCAGCAAAGGGGCTGTAGGACGGAATTCATGTTACTGACCTCAGGTTCAGCTGCTCACCACTCAGAAGCCGATACTTAGGAGATGGGTGTTGATTGGGAAAGGGAAGGTTGCTTTATTCAGGAGGCCAGCAACCTGGGGAGAAGGCAGACTCATGTCCCAGAATCAACTTTGAAGATTCTGCTTGGTCATGAAAGTTCTTAAAGGGAAAAAGGTGAAGTATTTCAGTTAATCATTGAGGAAGGGGGTCAGACTCGTGTCATCTCGCACAGTGTGCAGGCTTGTTTACTCCTTGTGATCTTTCTTTAAGTGGTATCTTGTTGACACCGCCTGCTCGTGAGATTACTAAAGGGGAAGCTGGCCAAAAGATCTAGGCATCTGTTAATTACGTATTCTTCATTTCTACTTCTTTAATCTAAGGAAAGAATCAATAGTTTAGGCAAGGCATTGTGTGATCAAAAGATTTAAAAGGTGTGCTTGGGATGGAGGTTAGTTAAGCATGGGGGCATCTGGTGTAAAGATTAGTTAAAATATAGCTTTACTAAAGTGACAAGACAAAGGGGGGCATCTGGTGTAAAGATTAGTTAAAATATAGCTTTACTAAAGTGACAAGACAAAAGGCCTCCTGCAGAGAGCTGCTTATATTCACATTTTTTTGTGTGTGTGGAACTTTGAAGTAGATTAGCGGTTCTCAATTGGGGGTGATTTTGTCTGCTAGGAGACATTTGGAAATGTTTGGAGACATTTTTTGGTTGTCTCAACTGAGAAGGTGCTCTTGGTATCTAGTGTGTAGAGGCCGAGAATGCTTCTAAACATCCTGCGATGCACAGGACAGCTTCTTCCCGTAGTGAAAACCATCCAGTCTGAAATGTTAATAGTGCCAAGTTTAAGAAACCTTCACATAGATGGATGGCGACGTCTACAAAAAGTGAGTTTGTGTAACTTTCAAAATTGGTTGAGCTGCTAAGTAATAGAACATCAGAATTTTGAAAATTAATAAAATTGATAGTAATTTTTTTTTTAATTGGCAGTTTGTATTTGCGTTGTGATATGATTTGCTGGTAATTAAGTAGCAATGAGTATTTAATGTAGTATATTCACCAATATCGTCTGTGTCAGTAGAGAACTTTATAGTGTGCTATATGGGTTTTTCCCTTTACATCCAATTGAAGTGGTTTGAAAAGAAAAGTGTCAACTGACTGCTTGTTTACACACTTCTAAATGCCCAATTTGACAGAGTGTTTTTTAAGAGAGCAGTTTATGAGTCACTTTAGCTAAAACTGTTGGGCATTGCATACAAATAACCATATTGCTTATAGATTGTTGTTTTATAGCTCTGGACTAATAAAACAGAAGTAAGGTAGGGCTCTTTAATGTTTATGGAGCTTGGTCTATTTGAATTTGAGTTTAACATCTGGGAGCGTATCAGCCAGGACAGGCCAGGTTATGCTGCAGTAAGAACATCTCAGTGGCTTAACCCAACAAAGGTTTATTTCTTCTTTGGAGTCCACTGTGCATCTGCATGAATCTCCCAGACAATTGTCCCTGTTTGACAACTCATGCTTCCAGGCTGAGGAAGGTGCCATCATCTTGGAACATACGGCCTTATTAGTCATGTGGCAGGGAAGATAGAACATAGGAAATTGCAGGTTAAATCTTTAGAGTTTTCACCTGGAATGGACATAGGTGACTTCCAGTCACATTTTCTTGACCCAGCAAATTACATGGGCAGATTTAGGCAGTTGGGGCAGTTTAATCCTCCCATGTGGCATTGGAGAAGGAGAAATTCCTGAGTGTGAGCTGTCCTAACTAGCTTTCGTATTTGTTTACCTTTATATGTGGTTATTCAGGATGGTTATTAAGAAGGTATTTGCTAAGTGCACAGATGCCATATCTCACACCAAATTATTCTAATTTCATTACGCTCATTTGGGGTCTGTATTTATATTTCACTTAATGTATTTGTAATTTGCTTCTAAATGTTTGGGCTTCTAAATGAGAGTCTGTACCAGATGCTACAGTCTCTGGTTTCTCAAATGGGCTAACACATTCCATAGGGTATTGAATGCTAAAGGATAAAGATGGTGGCCTTTGCATTTTACATAATGGTAAGTAATCACAACATAATTTTTGTGGTAAAACAAAAACAAACACACCTCAGAATACCAAAAAAATGATGAATTTTTAAGAGAAAATGTAAGACCTCAGTGAAATTTTATGCTGAAGCAGGTTGCTTATAGCTATGTCTCAGAGGAACGTATGTACTTTCCTCTGCAACAAAGATTACTTCACTGGGCAGGGTTAAGAAACACTGCTTGTGCACCTACTTTGTTATTCAACTTTGATTTGGATATTTCCTTAGTCGTCTTCATTTTGGTAGAAATGATCATATCATGTTTTTGAAAGCGGAGCTCCTTCAGGAGCCCATTGTTTTATTCATCATGAAAATGAGGTTTTCTTTTGCGAAGAGGAATTCAGAATTTCTATTCTGTGTCCTACTAGTAGTTAGGTAGGAGAAACTGGATAATAAAATCGACCATTGTGTTTGTTATTCTAGACCACCTCATGGAACTGTGGGAAGATACTGAACTATACCCACTTTTCCTCATTTTACCATGTGATTCTGTCTATTTATGGTCCATACTACCTATAGCTATTTGAGTCTGTATTCATTCATTCATCAGACAACTTGAGAGCATCTACTGTGTGTGACTGGCATTGCGCTAGGTGCTGAGGATGAGGACAAGATGAGTAAGACAGTTCTTACTCTCAGAGACATTGTGTCTGGGACATAATGCCTGCAGGGGTTGTGAAAATCTCTCATTCATTTCACGTATATTTATTGAGCACTGGTATGTGACAGGCACCCAATACTACAGCGAATAAGAAGCAGTAGAGTGTAGTGTATAAGAGCCAGACAGCCTGGAATCAGATTACACTGTGGGGCTTCATGGAAGCTCTTTAACCACCTTATGCCCCAGTTTCCTCATATGTAAAATTGGGGTGATGCAAAATTTACTGATGTTATAGAATTCTTAGGAAGATCCCATGAGTTGGTATATATAAATCACTATGTAACTTTTAGCTCCTACTATTATTCGTCACATTTTTTCCCTCATGCTTTACTCCCTCCTCAAATCTATATTCTTTCCCATCTCTCCTTTTCATTCCCTTAGACCAAGCAGTCCCAGTAATGAATCATTAATTTGAATATTGTAGTTTATCAGTAACCTGTTAAAAATACTGCCTGTTAAAAAAACAGTGAAAAAAATATAGCTCTAGCATTTTCTATAACCCTTTCTTTTGTTTCTTTGTAGTCATGAAAAAAGCCATTGCAAATCACATTCTTCAACGGACTTAACCAGGTAAGATGTTTGATCCAAGGGCAAGACAACCCCAATCAGAAGTTGTGTTTTGCAGGAGCCTCTTCCACTTTGCCAGATGCTGAAAGTCTGGAATGTCTCCTGTCTGCCCCCATTACCAGGGCCGTATGCTTGTTCCACGAGCATAGGTGGGCATTCATTAGGGGGGCACACAGTTGTCAACAACCTGCGGGGCTACCTTGGCAGCAGGGCAGCCAGTACCGGCTACTTAAGAATTTTATATTGCCTTATGAAGTGCTTCGCCAGTGTGGTTTAACTTTGCAAAGAAATAGGTGTGGAGAGAACTCAGTGGAGACCCATTCTTTGTCAGCATTTGCATTTTATAGGAAGCATACATATACGTTTCCCATTTCTATAGTAATATGGCTTTAATCTTAACGAATGCCATTTTGGTGGTTCTCTTCAGAGAGTGGAATTAACATTCACATGTGAACAGAAAATGTTAAAGTATTATTAGTCTTCGGAGGGTTTTGCTTCTGGCTATGCAGTTTTAGAGATTTCATCTTGGTTAAGGGGAAGCAAAATACCACCATTTCTGCTTGTTAGAAGGAAACTCTCCAAGGTTTCTGTCTATTTCAGGCCAGGGTTTTGATTTTTCAAAGCAGAAAAAATGTTTTTTCCTGGACCCTGGATATACCTGAAGTCAAAAATCAATTGAAAAGCCAGCAAAAAATTGGCCATGAGTGCTGTTAGAATCCTTTATTGGTAACAGTTTTCTGGTTATTACTAACACATTTCTTAATTAACTGTCTAGGTCGTTAATATAGTTCTGTGTAATTTAAGAAACTCTAATTTTTTGGTGCTTATATCTTGCCTCGCTCCACAAAGAGTGTAAGTTGACAAACCCCATTTTGTGCTGATGAGAACTTGGCTTTAAGAGTCATATAAAAGAATGGGTTTGAGAATACTGTTTAATTTCATGTCTTTGCTGCCCGTCTTTTCTCTAAAATATGGAGCCCTTCTTGCTCAGCTACTCTCCAAGCCGTGATCGTTTTACCTTACATAGAGATTCTTGCTTATCAGATAAACATGTGCATAGTATCCCAGATTTTGGTTATATAGTAGTCAGTATGGGGGTGTGAAACTTAACTTTTGTTAGTGTAACTTCACTTACACACATAGACACACACCTGCCTTTCAAGTATAAAATTTATCTTATAGAATCTAGGTTTTCATCCTGCATACTTTTGTACTTAAAAACAAAGTATAACATTCCAAATCCTAAGGTGGTGTTCTGTCATAATAAAGACAGCCTTCTCACTAAAAGAATATTTATCAAGGGCCTTATTGAACGATGCGGTTATCTTTTTAAATCCTCCCAAGGGCTCTACAAGGTAGATATTGTTATCCCCATGCAACTGATAAGCTAACTGAAGGTCTGAGATGTTAAAGGACTTGGCTAATGTCACGGCTTTTAAGTGGTAAAGCTGGGATGGATTCAGTCACGGCAAGCTCTAAAGGCAGCATTGAATTTCAGAGTGGTCCTTGGACCAGCTGCCTCAGTGTCTCCTGGGAGTGTATTAAAATGCAGAATCCTGGGCCCCAATATCATGGGATCTGAATCTGTATTTTAAGATAATCAGGTGACTTATATTCATATGAAAATTTGAGAAGGGGTGTATGTTTCTTAAAAAATAACTTCCGGGCAGTTAACTATCAGACATTGAAAGCATTCTATTTAAGACCCTTTTCATCTTTGGGCCTTTGTGATTTTTACCTAGTTAAAGATTAGATTATAGTTCATTATCCTTCAGCTGTTTTGCTTCTGTATCTGGCTTTGAGCTAGTCTGACAAGGGTCATGTGTCATGCTGGCTTCTGTGACATTTCTTAGTGATCTGTTTTGTGGTATTATTGTTAGTTAAAATGACCTTGTTACTATAAAACAAGAAAAATTGATTCTGTCCTAACTGCTTGATCTTTCCATGTATTCAGGTAATCTTCTTGTCACATTCTTCACCAGACTTACCTTTGCTTGTTTAATTCTTGAAAAAGGTTGACTTTTTTCTTGTCTACTAGTTCAAATCATTAGAAGTGACTTGCAATGATAAAACCTACTTAAAACAGGCAAGATAAAAGGAAAAATTATAGAAACAAATTTAAGAAGCTAAAACATACTTATATTAAATGAATATGAAATGAATTAGTTGCTGCCATTGAAAACTGAACTTAATTCTCCTCTTTCGGGAAGTGAAGTCAAACAGGGAAGTGTAAGAGGCTGCCGAGCTCTCAAAGTAGGATGAATAGAATCATTCATGTTCATCTGGAGAGAAACACATTTTCCTGCAACTGAGTACTAAGAGGAATATATTAGGTGTCTCTTTGTATAAAAGGTCATAATGTAACATGACGTATAATGTCATATTTTTTGAAAAAGAAAATGAAAAGAATTTAAAAAATATACCTCTCTTATGTTAGTCTTCAATAAATGCTAAGGTCATGAAGTTTAGATTTTGTGAAGTGATTTTGGGGAGGGAATGAAAACAGTATGATGATAGTATAGTATATTGTTTCTTGATGATTAAACAGTTGAATACAGTGACAAGAGCTTGAGAACTTTATCTAAATGTGTTATTTAACATGACCTTTGGACTGAGCCTTCCTCTTGCATTAGGTATATCTGAAGTGGGCTTTTTTGGCAATCAATTCTGGATTTTCAGATGAGTGTGTAAAGTAATAAAATGTTCTGCTATTGGCTCAAGGAGGCTTAGAATACGAGGCATGTCGGCGGGAATGTTGACATCCCGTTGTGAAAAGCATTTTTCTTTTCTTTGTGGGAACTCTCACTGTTGCAAACCTCTTCTGATTAGATAATGGAGGAGACCAGTTTTTTGAGAGCATGTAGGTTAGTCGGCAACCCTGTAACGAAAGAAGCAAATCTCAAGTATCTTTCCCAGAATTGTTACGGATGATTATTAAAGACTATGGCTACATGAATATATATATTGGGTTGACCAAAAAGTTTGTTCAGGTTTGTCCATAAGATATGTTATGTAAGATGTTATATATTTTGCTGAAAGCAGATTTTTTTAAAAATGAAAAATCCAGTGAACCATGTTTGGATCATTCAACATTAAACCATTTTGAGGCTCAGTTTTGTTCCAGTTTCTCTCTAAACAGTGGAATAATTATTGAACAAAGCATGACTCAAATCTCAAGGTGTTCTCAAACTGGTAAGGGAATAAAATGCTCTTAACCTTTATATAAGTAGAAATAATATTTTATACGTTTATATTACGAATAAGGATACAGCCCTAAAAAAACTGGTTGATATTTTACCCCAGAATCATTGGAAATACTTGCTAAAAGTGCAGAAAGGTAATTCATGTGAGTACCAAAATCTCCATTTTAAACAAAACCCCAAGGTGATTCAGATGCAGGAGTCTTTGGTGGACACTTTGAGAAATAATGGATGAGAATGGTAACCTTATGTTTAATGGAATGACTGGTCGTTTTGGGTACTTGGAGACCCAGTTAAAGTGTAATGACTAAGGTCATCTGTAAAGACTGATCCTAATAATCACCTTACAATTTTATTTGAAGCAGGTTATCCATGTTAATCTCCAGGCATGAAATGTAATGATCTGTTTTATTATTGTTAATTTATGCTCAAGCTTCCTTTTACTCTTCTTTTTAACCAACATAACAATTATATAAGCTAACTATTTGCCTCAGGGAGATGCTGTAATAGGACTAATTAAATATTTAATATTTTAAAGGACTTAACCTTGTAAGTAATACGTTAAGAGGAGATAAAATCATGATGTTCCCTTTAGTTGGAGGAAAGTTAATGAAGCCCTGGGATCAGGCATCCCTTTAATGCCCATGTCTTGTATCTGTCCGGAGGCAGGAGAGCATAATGGTTAAATTAATGGCTTTGTAACTCATGGCAGATTTTCTACTTCCTATCTGTGAGGCCTAAAGCAAATTTCTTAGCCTTTGTAAGCCAATTTCTTTTTTGTCACCTATAGCGTGGTAATATGAATACCGTCTACCTTTCTGGATTGTTGTGATGGCATATAATATATGTGTCCAATAAAAGAAAGTGGTTTTTATTAATACGAATTAATCTCATAGACTACAGATTTACCAAATTTGAGACTTATAGATTTCTCTTTTTAAACTAGAAATGTGGCTAGGATTTTGGAAATGGATATGCATTTTTAGAACTGATCTCAAATCTGGAATGGAGAAAGAGTAACAGGAGAGAGATAAGTAGGAGGAGGAGTAGGAGAAAATACCCCTAAATGGCAACCTCAAACATGGGCTAAAAACAAAGAGAAAGCAATTTCTGTGCAGAGGATGGAGACTTATTGTAGATATGTATAGTCGGTACAAAAATGCCCTCACTGGGGCTTCCCTGGTGGCACAGTGGTTGAGAATCCGCCTGCCAACGCAAGGGACACGGGTTCGATCCCTGGTCTGGGAAGATCCCACATGCCGCGGAGCAACTAAGCCAGTGTGCCACAACTGCTGAGCCTGTCCTCTAGAGCCCACGAGCCACAACTACTGAGCCTGCGTGCTGCAACTACTGAAGCCCGCGCGCCCATGCTCCACAACAGGAGAGGCCACCACAATGAGAAGCCCGCGCACCACAACGAAGAGTAGTCCCACTTGCCACAACGAGAGAGAGCCCACGTGCAGCAACAAAGACGCAATGCAGCCAAAAATAAATAAATACAATAAATAAATTTTTTTAAAAATGCCCTCACTGATGTGGACAAATCACAGAATCATCAAATGTCAGTGTATAGAGATCATATAGGATATGATTCATTTTCTAGGTCACAGGTTAGTAAATGAATCTAAATTCATAGAATGTTTTCATCATGATTTTTTTTTTAATGGCATCTTAGTTTTTCAAAGTTCACACAGAAAAAGGAACTAGACAAACCAAGATCTAGAAAAGTTATCCTTTTGACAACTAAATCAGAATTAATTGAATAAGCGTTTAAAATACATAAACAGGTACATATAACATTTTCTGAAAGCTTGTTCTCTGATTTATTAGATCTTTTTTTGAAGGTTTTTCCTTTACAACTAAAGATGTTCTGTGAACTCCTTTCTAAAGGAAAGTCTGAATGTAAAATTTGCCCATGTGGTTTTTCCTGATGATACGAATTGCAAAATTTGGGGAGGCCCAAATAATGAGATTTCATTGTACATTCCAAGTCCCCCAGCCTTGTAATTAGCTTCATATTCTATAGACAAAGGAAGCCATGTTCCCAACTCTGTTCATTCATTCAACAAATATGATTGCTGCTGTGTGCTAGGTCATTAGAAAAGAGAGTGGAGCTTAAATTGTCTCAACAATTATGTATTTTTCTGGTCTTCTTAATGTACCATCACTAAGTATTCTTGATTAATTCTTAAAAATTTATTAGCTACATATAGGTTTCATGAGAACTTACTGCAAAATCAGGGTGAGGTTCCACTTACCTTTCATCCAGGACAGGTACAGTTGATCCATATTGTTCATGGGTTCCATTTTTGTGACTTCTCCTATTCACTAGAATTTCTCTGTAACCCTAAAATCAGCTCATGGCAGTTTTTTTCTTTTTCTCTGATGGAACTGTCCTGTATCTTTTTTTTAATACTTTTATTTTATATTTTTATTTTTTTATTAAATTTTATTGAAGTATAGTTGATTTACAATGTTGCGTCAGTTTCAGGTGTACAGCAAAGTGATTCAATCATTGAGTAGAGTTCCCCATGCTATACAGTAGGTCCTTGTTGGTTATCTATTTAATATATAGTAGTGTGTGTATTTTAATCCCAAGCTCCTAATTTAACTCTCCCCCATGTTTCCACTCTGGTAACCATAAGTTTGTTTTCAAAATCTGTGAGTTTGTTTTCAAAATCTGTGAGTCTGTTTCTGTTTTGTAAATAAGTTCATTTATGTCTTTTTTTAAAATTAGAGTCCACATATGAGTGATATCATATGCTATTTGTCTTTCTCCCTCTGACTTACTTTACTTAGTATGATAATCTCTAGGTCCATTCATGCTGCTGCAAATGGCATTATTTCATTCTTTTTTTAATGGCTGAGTAATATTCCATTGTATATATGTGCCACATCTTTATCCACTCCTCTGTCATGGCAGTTTTGAGGTCATCATGGACATGTGGGTGAAGAATTTGAGTTGACCCATGTACACGGTCCCAGCTGGGGTTAAACAAGGCTGATGCTCTGCTCTCTTGATTCAGCTCTCCTAAGGTAAACACACGTCCTTGACTTGGTCTGTTTAGTGCCATGGTTATTGCATTCTCCAACTTTTTGTTGGTGATTTAAAATGGACTCTAAGCTTAGTGCTGAATGGCTGTCAGGTGTTTCTGTGCAGAAGAAGCCTTTAATGTGCCTTATGGAGAGAATATGTGGGGTAAAATTCATGCAGCTATGTTGGCCATGATTTCTACATTAATGAGTCAACAGTATACATTTAAAAAGGCGTCTTTAAAACTGAAACATACATAAAACAGAGTTTTGTATTGGTTGATTGATGAAAATACTGTGATCAGAGGCTTGCAGGAATCTAACCCTCTGTTTCTCCTGGGAGCATCCAGTGTTTCAGGGTTTTCAGTGACTTGATAGAATATAGTTACCATGAACAAAGAGAACCAATTGTATTTGCCTTTTTTGAGGAGTTTGAGAAATGCTTGTTCACCAATTATCCCTTTTAATGGAAGCTGAGACCATGATTCTTTCTGACCCGTAAGCAACTAGTAAGTAAATAGAGGGATGGAAAAATGAAAATTATACATAAGGGTCAACCATAATTTTTGTTTCTTTCCTTATAAACTGAAAAAATAGACAAGCCTGCTGCTCATGAACAACAAAATGAACCTAGAGGGTTTTGAAGCCTAGAAAAAAGTTTGTAACTTGATGGAAATCTCTTAGTGGGTAGAGATTTATCTGTCCTGTTGGTTACTTTATCACCTGTGCCCAGCACAGTTGCTAACACACAAGGAGTGCTCAAGGTGTGTTTTAGAAAATAAGTTAGACATAAATTGACACTACAAGTAGTTTTGACAGTGATTTGATAGGGCAAAAATTTAGTGATAAAAATAAAAGTTGGAGAAATACAAGAAGCATTTATCTGATGGAGACTAGAAGTCAGGAGACAAAGCCTTTTAGGGTTGGCTGGGAGAACCATCTCTGTCACTGGGCCGGGGCAATGACAGCATGTATGTCCCCAGATCTACCTTACTGGGCTTTGTCATTAATTCTCTGTGTGATCTGGGTTAAGTGGTTCTGCTTCTTTGGGTCTTGGTTTCTAATTATTACCTCGATAATCAACTTGATTGTAAGACCACAGAAAAAGTCACTTACAAACTTTTGCAAATATATGTAAGAGCTGAGAATATAGTTAGATGTGAATTCTGAGGGTCTATACTGGAGAGAAAAAGGAGAAACACAATTTAAATTGAACTGAATTTGTTTCTATGAATTAAGTGTACTATCTTGAGCAGCTTGGGGTGATCTAACCTGTTTGCTTGTTCGCTGATGGAAACCTGTGTGGCCTACCCTGAATGTAGCTGATGGACAAAATTCCTTGGCAAAATATAAAGAAAAGAATCCAAAATCTTGGGAATATAGGAACACTGAAGTGGATTTATCACTAGCAACTGCTCACCTTCCATACTATGACCTTCAAGTAGCCTCAATTTGATATTGATTTAATAACAACTTTTGGAATAAGAAAAAAAAAAAGGAAGAAAAAAGGAGGAAATGAACTCTAGAATGATAGACCTAATATTTCTTCTTGTATTGTATTACAACCAGAATTTGAATCTAGACCAGGTAAACAACCATCAACCTAAATAAAAAATTTTTAAAAATCCTTTTGGCCAGCCGCAGTCATACCCAGCACTCCAAAAAGCTACTACTCTCTGATGTCAGTATTTGGGATTATGATCTTTTTAAAGCACTTCTAGGATTACAATAAAGCATATCAAAAAGTACCTGGTATTTCTTGGTGTTTGTATTTAGTTAAATTATGGTTTCACTTTTTTAATGGAACTATGTCTTCTTGGACATCAAATATCACTTGAAAGTCAACTGGAAGCTTTTGCTAAATAAATGATCAATGCTTTGTGACAGGCTTTCACCACACATAAACTAGACAGACATTCCAACAACTCCTAGCTTAGAATAACTTTTCTACAATTACCTTTTTTCCTCAAAGCTTTATACTAGAGTAATTTTTAGAAAGCATTTTAAGGAACAGCAAAAGATGCAATACCATAAAAAATTCAGTCATACGCTACCCCCCTCCCAAATAAAACCAACAACAACCTCAATTGAAGTGACAATTGGATAAACAGATACTGTAGGTGCCTGGCAGTGACAATTATTCTTCTGCATGGATACAATCAAGTTTTTTTAAATAATAAAAAATGTAAAAATTCCAGATTTCAGAAATCATAAAATATGCATCCTATTATTAAATAAATGACAAGCATAAAATATATCATTGTCTTACTTAACCATCATAACAAACCTATAATATGGTATTACCATATCCTCTCTTTTTAAAATTAGATTAGGAAGTGAGTCTAAGGCTAAAAGATGTGAAATAACTTTACCAAGGTCACAAAGCTAATACATTATGGGGTTGAGCTTCCAGTGACCTAATGCCCAAGCTTGCAACCACTTTTGTATACTTTCTCTCAACTACAAGCTAAGGAAGCGGACTTGGTGATCTTTTCCTGCTCAGAAATACTATGCTTTTCATTTATATTCACTTTTGTTATTTATCAATATATGTACAAACATTATAACATTTCTATAACCACTCTGCAATTCTCTTTTGTATTCTGCTCTTTTTTTACTTAACCTTATTAAGAAACAAAACTCCCAAATAAGTTGTCTTATTTTTCCTAATTTATTTGAAAAAATACATATCTAGAAATAAGTCCAACTGAATTTGAAAATAATGTTCTTTCAATATGTCCTGGTATGATCTTTATTTTCCTGTAAATGGTTAAACATGGAAGACAGAATCATCAAATGTTAAAGGGCTTCAGCATGGTAGTGGAACTGCCTACCTGTGGCAGATATGGTGCTTGACTCTCTCAATGTCTGTTTTGGTTTACCTGCAGTGCACTTTCCTGTCCTGCAGAGACAGGTAGGCTAAATACTTCATTTCCCAGATACCCTTGCAGCTGGAAGTCCCCATGTGGTTTAGGTTCTGCCAATCAGGAGCACCTGCAGGAGACTGGAATTTGGAAATGCAACACCACAGTCTTGGTGACAGCTTATTATTTCTCAGATTATGGCTAATTATGGTGTGATCCTGGGCACAGCTTCCTGGTTACATCAGTGGTAATAGACTCTTTGGCAGGGCAATTTTTTGGCAGTGTTTTGGGCGTCACTCCTCCTCCTTAAACCCTTCTAAAAATGTTGTAAGGACCTAATATGCAGCATTAAATCCATTCTTAGATGTAAAGGTGCTAGAATGGCTTTGTTCTATGCAGTTGAGTCCTGATTAAGATGACTTCTCTCACTTCTGACTTTTAGATTTTTTTCTCCATCCTTATAAACTGTAAGATTTGGGATAATTTTGGAGTAATAGTTTTTTGGGTTTTTTAAAAAAATCAAATAGGAGTCATATACTAAAGTAATGGAAATTTCCCTTTCCTTCTGGATCTACGCAAGATAGGAATAAACTGCTCTCCTTAGGAAACAAACTTAAGATGAATAAAAATCCAGGATATTGAAGGCCCTGAAGTTTAATTTCATAAATGTTTTTACTTTTCCTAATTTTTTTACCTTAAACCTCTGATTTGTGTACTTATAGCCGGGCTCAACTAATTTCATAAGACTTGCTGTAGGTTAGTAAAGCTAAACAGAAGACTTCCATTCATTATTAAGTTATCTACATGAACTTACTGAAGAAATAGAGTAAATTTTTCTAAGTTCTTTAGTAGACTCAGGAATTGTTGTCTGGACACTAGAAGTGATTTAAAAAATTATTATTTAGCATACTATTGTGGAATATTGACAGGTTAGTACCTGTCAAACATTGTAAAGAAATGGTTATATTGTTAATCCCAACATGTCATATACAAAATGATTTTAATCTATTCCTTTATTTTTTTACTGTTCGAATGACAGAACTAAAATATACAGGGTAACCACGAGAGACCTAATTGTTTTGATGACATTTAGGGTCCTAATATTGTTAGACTCAAACATTTTTATTATCTTAGTATCAAAAATTCTATCTAAATTTACTTATGTATTGGCAATTATAATGACATTAAATCAATTGAAAATTGGCCTTCAGCTCCATTGTTATACTTCAACACATCCATTGATTGAAAAAAGTCAGCGTCCCTTTAAATATGTCACTGTTAACATTTAGCAATGAGCATTTGCAGCCTTATTGTGTTTTCTCTATAAATGCCTTCCTTGTAGCACCTAAGACATGGCTTTATACAGACTCAAAGTCAAGTTGTCTTAAAAGAGATATTCAGTAATGGGTTGATTATGCGTCAGAGCTTCTGAGCAGTTCAATTTTAGTTTTCAGTTGGAAATTTCCTTTTCAAATCTCTAGAACTGCTTCGTCTATAGACGTAGGTAATCAAAGGTAAGGAAATCTTTATAATCTGTGGAGTACTGTGAGCCATGGGGGTGCTCTGCGTCTTCCTTCTATTCTGTCCTCAATGGTCAGGACTTTTCTATTTCTTACATCAATGTTTCTATACTGTCTGTCCTAGACTTCCTGGAATGGTTTTGGTCAGTTTCAAATTCTTTTCATTGGGTAATTGACACTTCTTATCAGGACACCGGAACAGAACCTACCTAGGCTCCCTCCTTTGCTCTGTCCAGTTTGCTCCCTCAGTCCCCACAAAGAGACCTAATATTAACTCATGCACACATTTTGTTGTTGTTTAAACATGATCTATATACCATGCTACAGGTAACATTTAATCAAGCTTGTATACTCCCCTTTTGTTGGGCATGTGAAATGTGTCCAGTTTTTCACTACTATGAATAGTTGTAAAAAGTCTTAACTTTTTCTTTTAGGTTAATTCTTTTGTCCATATTCCCCAAGTGGAATTAACAAGTTAGTGGGCAGGAAGCATTTCATTCACTCATTCCTTCATCAACTATTTATTCATTTCCCGATATATACCAGAAATTGTGCCTGCTGCTGGGCATATGATGGTGATTATTAAAAGATAATAAAGATATCGTTTCTGCTCCTAATTTTACAGGTCTTGTCACAGATGCCTGATTGCTCTCCAGAAAGAGTGAGCAATTTGCAGAACCCCCAACCTTTCTCATTCCCTCCAATCTTTCTAATGTTAGTTTTTAAATTTTATTTCCTTTTTTTTTTTTTGCTAGTTTAATAATTGTGTCATGACACCTTAAAATTACTTTGATTTGCATTTGTTTGATTATTTTCAGGTGAAGATGTGCTTTTCTTTAAAAATCATCAATTCATCTTTTCTCTTTGTTTTAATAGGATAATTGATAAATTAATTTCCCTTTTATTAAAGAGGAATTTCTATTTTTCTCTGTTCTCCTGGACTACTATTCTGAATTTTATATAGACAGTAACCAGACACAGTAGAAGAGTGAAGTTTCACAATTCTAATAAATACTCTTCTTGGAATAGAACATAGAATGAATTTAAAGATCATTAAAGTAATCATAATACAGTTGGCTTAAATGATTAAAAAACCCCATGAGATCAAATAACATTTTTGCTTATCCATAAATATATTCACTCTAATTTTATGACAATATAGCTAGAAGAAGAAGAGCATAACGAGATAATTAATGAGTCCTTTAGGAAACAAAGCTAAATTAAACCCATTTTTATTTACTTCAAGAAATCTTAAAGCAAAAATTATCTTTATCAAATCATCATTGAATAGGTTTCTTCTTCAGGAGCCTACAGACACTGTGAATTAAAAAACCTCTTAGTCTGATAGAAACATAAACAGGTTTCCCGACCTATTAATAACAATTTCACAGCCACAGCACTCACATAACTACTAAGCAACTTTAAATTGTGGGGTCAGCAGAGACAGCCCAGCATTAGAGCATGTCTACCCTGCCTGGCTTTAGTGAGTCAGTGCCTTTCTTTCCTACAGCTTCCAAGTCTTCCCTAGGCTTCCTCCCTGTTGGAGTTCTGGACCCCTAGACCTCCTCTTTCATGAGTTCTCCTCCAGTAGGTTTTGACTTGCATTCTAAGGGAAAAGATCGAATACGGAAATCCTTTGGGGGAGCAAAACAACATACACAAACAAGCAACAAAAACAAAACTCACAAAACTCAGATCAGAGTAGAAGCTCATCCGTTTTTGATTTTGTTTTTTTTAGTTTTAGAAACAGGCAACATAGTGTTTCAGCAGATTACTTCATTTCTCCCTCTGAGTTTCTCTCTCTGCCAATTTTCAGATTTCCTCATCCAATCTCCTGCTCTCCAGTACCCAAACACAGACGCACACATCACAGTTGATGATGTGATGGACTGACATTGATGAAATCTTCAAAAAGAAGTTCTTAGGTTGAGCCGCATGGGATTACTGATATTATCTCATTGTTTAACCCAATACCAAGGCCAACTGTGTATCTTTCTTTAGTAGGAATCCTCCTGAGTATATAAATGCTAATGGGGAGCAGGAAAGCAATGTGATAAAATCAAACAGAAACCATTGTCTGTCACCACCCAGGTTGATAGTGTGAAATACACAAAAAGTCAAACAAATCAAAATATATTATAAAGCAGACTTTTTCATTTGTACCTTGGGCATGAATAGAAGCAATTATTTTCCCTTCTGGTTACTAGAATGCTGGTGCTTCAGAGTAATGAATAGGTCCTTTTGTTCTGTTTACTCATTCATTACTTTAGAAGCATTTATTGAGTGATGACTGCTGGACCCAGATTATGCTAGGATCCCTGAGGAATACAAAAGGTGTCATGATTTCTTTCTGCCAGTGAAGTTCTAGTTGAGAAGCCCAAGACAGAAATCATGGAATAGTTTGAGAAAGATTCCAAGGCAAGCATATGATAGTAAAGAGCCGGATGAATTCCTAGGTGTGGTAGGAATTCAAAGTAAGAGAAAGCATAGGTGATCAGGCCCGGGAAGACTTCCAGGGAAAGAAGAGTTGTAAGCAAGGAAGCTATGCCAGGTACCCTGCTCAGCGTTAAACACATGTTAGGAACTGGTTTAGAAAAGAGAGTGTGTGTTTAGGCTTGTCGAGAAGGCTAGTCTGCCCTTTCGTTAGTACACTGATGTTTCCATTTGCTGTACAGTCCCCTAGATACTTTGATTCCATGATGCTTCTCTGGATGGCTGGTCATTGAATGCTTTCTGATTCCATAATTGACAGCCTAGCATTGTCAGTAAGTTTTTTTGTGGGTAAAGTTAAAGACAAAAAAATGTTAATCGTATTTTTCAGGACTTTGTGCCAGATTTTTCAGAATGTGTAGGGAAAAAATACTGAAATTTAGCCAAGAAACTACTAAAATTTTCCCTACACACCCAATATTCATGATTCACACCAAAAAGAGATTGTTTTTTCTAATCCCTGCTATCTGGGAGAGAAATTACAAGGCCTAGTCATTTAGCTACTGGGTAAGAGATCAACTCACAAAACATAGTAAAATCATGCAGTAAATCAAGGAGATATTTAGGGCAGTGCTTTGCATTGAAGAGTGAAAACAAATAAGGTTAAGCAAGGGTCTCCTCCCCTAGATTTTTTTTTTTTCTTTTACATAATTGCTTTGGATTTAAGAGAAAAATAAGAGAAAAACTGAAAACAGTGAAGATACACTATGGCATGGGAAATGGCTGGAAGGGGAGCAGGGAAAGGTTGAAAACTAGTGGAAAACTGGGATTAAAGAATGTGTCTTTTTTTCCCCAAAAAAACAACATCTATCAATCTATTAAATATCTTCTTTGTGCCCAATGCTATAATAGGCACTTTTTTTTTCTTTTTAATTTTTGAATTTTATTTTATTTATTTTTTTATACAGCAGGTTGTTATTAGTCATCCATTTTATACACATCAGTGTATACATGTCAATCCCAATCGCCCAATTCATCACACCACCACCCCCACCCCCCGCCGCTTTCCCCGCTTGGTGTCCATACGTTTGTTCTCTACATCTGTGTCTCAATTTCTGCCCTGCAGACCGGTTAATCTGTACCATTTTTCTAGGTTCCACATATATGCGTTAATATACGATATTTGTTTTTCTCTTTCTGACTTACTTCACTCTGTATGACAGTCTCTAGGTCCATCCACGTCTCTACAAATGACCCAATTTCATTCTTTTTATGGCTGAGTAATAGTCCATTGTATATATGTGCCACATCTTCTTTATCCATTCATCTGTTGATGGGCATTTAGGTTGCTTCCATGGCCTGGCTATTGTAAATAGTGCTGAAATGAACATTGGGGTGCATGTGTCTTTTTGAATTAAGGTTTTCCTTGGGTATATGCCCAGTAGTGGGATTGCTGGATCATATGGTAATTCTATTTTTAGTTTTTTAAGGAACCTCCCTACTGTTCTCCATAGTGGCTGTATCAATTTACATTCCCACCAACAGTGCAAGAGGGTTCCCTTTTCTCCACACCCTCTCCAGCATTTGTTGTTTGTAGATTTTCTGATGATGCCCATTCTAACTGGTGTGAGGTGATACCTCATTGTAGTTTTGATTTGCATTTCTCTAATAATTAGTGATGTTGAGCATCTTTTCATGTGCTCCTTGGCCATCTGTATGTCTTCTTTGGAGAAGTGTCTATTTAGGTCTTCGGCCCATTTTTGGATTGGGTTGTTTCTTTTAACATTGAGCTGCATGAGCTGTTTATATATATTGGAGATTAATCCTTTGCCCGTTGATTCATTTGCAAATATTTTCTCCCATTCTGAGGGTTGTCTTTTCGTCTTGTTTATGGCTTCCTTTGCTATGCAAAAGCTTTGAAGTTTCATTAGGTCCCATTTGTTTATTTTTGTATTTATTTCCATTACTCTAGGAGGTGTATCAAAACAGATCTTGCTGTGATTTTTGTCAAAGAGTGTTCTTCCGATGTTTTCCTCTAAGAGTTTTATAGTGTCCGGTCTTACATTTAGGTCTCGAATCCATTTTGAGTTTATTTTTGTGTATGGTGTTAAGGAGTGCTCTAATTTCATTCTTTTACATGTAGCTGTCCAGTTTTCCCGGCACCACTTACTGCAGAGACTGTCTTTTCTCCATTGTATATCCTTGCCTCCTTTGTCATAGATTAGTTGGCCATAGGTGCGTGGGTTTATCTCTGGGCTTTCTATCTTGTTCCATTGATCTATGTTTCTGTTTTTGTGCCAGTACCATATTGTCTTGATTACTGAAGCTTTGTAGTATAGTCTGAAGTCAGGGAGTCTGATTCCTCCAGCTCCATTTTTCTCCCTCAAGACTGCTTTGGCTATTCGTGGTCTTTTGTGTCTCCATACAAATTTTAAGATGATTTGTTTTAGTTCCGTAAAAAATGCCATTGGTAATTTGATAAGGATTGCATTGAATCTGTAGATTGCTTTGGGTAGTATAGTCATTTTCACAATATTGATTCTTCCAATCCAAGAACATGGTATATCTCTCCATCTGTTGGTATCATCTTTAACTTCTTTCATCAGTGTCTTATAGTTTTCTTCATACAGTCTTTTGTCTCCCTAGGTAGGTTTATTCCTAGGTATTTTATTCCTTTTGTTGCAATGGTAAATGGGAGTGTTTCCTTAATTTCTCTTTCAGATTTTTCACCATTAGTGTATAGGAATGCAAAAGATTTCTGTGCATTAATTTTGTATCCTGCAACTTTACCAAATTCATTGATTAGCTCTAGTAGCTTTCTGGTGGCATCTTTAGGATTCTCTATGTATAGTCTCATGTCATCTGCAAACAGTGACAGTTTCACTTCTTCTTTTCCAATTTTATTGCTTTTATTTCTTTTTCTTCTCTGATTGCTGTGGCTAGGACTTCCAAAACTATGTTGAATAATAGTGGTGAGAGTGGACATCCTTGTCTTGTTCCTGATCTTAGAGGAAATGCTTTCAGTTTTTCACCATTGAGACTGATGTTTCCTGTGGGTTTGTCATATATGGCCTTTATGATGTTGAGGTAGGTTCCCTCTATGCCCACTTTCTGGGGAGTTTTTATCATAAATGAGTGTTGAATTTTGTCAAAAGCTTTTTCTGCATCTATTGAGATGATCATATGGTTTTTCTTCTTCAACTTGTTAACATGGTGTATCATATTGACTGATTTTCGTATATTGAAGAATCCTTGCATCCCTGGGATAAATCCCACTTGATCATGGTGTATGAGCCTTTTAATGTGTTGTTGGATTCTGTTGGCTAGTATTTTGTTGAGGATTTTTTGCATCTATATTCATCAGTGATATTGGTCTGTAACTTTCTTCTTTTGTAGTATCTTTTTCTGGTTTTGGTATCAGGGTGATGGTGGCCTCATAGAATGAGTTTGGGAGTGTTCCTTCCTCTGCAATTTTTTGGAAGAGTTTGAGAAGGATGGGTGTTAGCTCTTCTCTAAATGTTTGATAGAATTCGCCTGGGAAGCCATCTGGTCCTGGACTTTTGTTTGTTGGAAGATTTTTAATCACAGTTTCAATTTCATTACTTGTGATTGGTCTGTTCATATTTTCTGTTTCTTCCTGGTTCAGTCTTGGAAGGTTATACCTTTCTAAGAATTTGTCCATTTCTTCCAGGTTGTCCATTTTATTGGCAAAGAGGTGCTTCTAGTAGTCTCTTAGGATGCTTTGTATTTCTGCAGTGTCTGTTGTTTCTTCTCCTTTTTCATTTCTAATTTTATTGATTTGAGTCCTCTCCCTCTTTTTCTTGATGAGTTTGGCTAATGGTTTATCAATTTTGTTTATCTTCTCAAAGAACCAGCTTTTAGTTTTATTAATCTTTCCTATTGTTTTCTTTGTTTCTATTTCATTTATTTCTGCTCTGATCTTTATGCATTCTTTCCTTCTGCTAACTTTGGGTTTTGTTTGTTCTTCTTTCTCTAGTTCCTTTAGGTGTAAGGTTAGATTGTTTATTTGAGATTTTTCTCGTTTCTTGGGGTAGGCTTGTATAGCTATAAACTTCCCTCTTAGGACTGCTTTTGCTGCATCCCATAGGTTTTGGAGCGTCGTATTTTTATTGTCATTTGTCTCTAGGTATTTTTTGATTACCTCTTTGATTTCTTCAGTGATCTCTTGGTTATTTAGTAGCGTTTTGTTTAGCCTCCATGTGTTTGTGTTTTTTACGTTATTTTCCCTGTAATTCATTTCTAATTTCATAGCATTGTGGTCAGAAAAGATGCTTGATACGATTTCAGTTTTCTTCAATTTACTGAGGCTTGATATGTGACCCAAGAGATGATCTATCCTGGAGAATGTTCCGTGCGCACTTGAGAAGAGAGTGTAATCTGCTGTTTTTGGATGGAATGTCCTATAAATATCAATTAAATCTATCTGGTCTATTGTGTCATTTAAAGCTTCTGTTTCCTTATTTATTTGCATTTTGGATGATCTGTCCATTGGTGTAAGTGAGGTGTTAAAGTTCCCCACTATTATTGTGTTACTGTTGATTTCCTCTTTTATAGCTGTTAGCATTTGCCTTATGTATTGAGGTGCTCCTATGTTAGGTGCGTATATATTTATAATTGTTATAGCTTCTTCTTGGATTGATCCCTTGATCATTATGTAGTGTCGTTTCTTGTCTCTTGTAACATTCTTTATTTTAAAGTCTATTTTATCTGATATGAGTATTGCTAATCAGCTTTCTTTTGATTTCCATTTGCATGGCATATCTTTTCCCATCCCCTCACTTTCAGTCTGTATGTGTCCCTAGGTCTGAAGTGGGTCTCTTGTAGACAGCATATAGATGGGTCTTGTTTTTGTATCCATTCAGCCAGTCTGTGTCTTTTGGTTGGAGCATTAATCCATTCACGATTAAGGTAATTATCGATATGTATGTTCCTATGGCCATGTTCTTAATTGTTTTGGGTTTGTTTGTGTAGGTCCTTTTCTTTTGTGTTTCCCACTTAGAGAAGTTCCTTTAGCATTTGTTGTAGAGCTGGTTTGGTGGTGCTGAATTCTCATAGCTTTTGCTTGTCTGTAAAGCTTTTGGTTTGTCCATCGAATCTGAATGAGATTCTTGCTGGGTAGAGTAATCTTGGTTGTAGGTTCTTCTCTTTCATCACTTTAAGTATATCATGCCACTCCTTTCTGGATTGTAGAGTTTCTGCTGAGAAATCAGCTGTTCACCTTATGGGAGTTCCCTTGTATGTTATTTGTCTTTTTTCCCTTGCTGCTGTCAATAATTTTTCTTTGTCTTTAATATTTGCCAATTTGATTGCTATGTGTCTCGGTGTGTTTCTCCTTGGGTTTATCCTGTATGGGACTCGCTGTGCTTCCTGGACTTGGGTGGCTATTTCCTTTCCCATGTTAGGGAAGTTTTCGAGTATAATCTCTTCAAATATTTTCTCTGGTCCTTTCTCACTCTGTTCTCCTTCTGGGACCCCTATAATGCAAGTGTTGTTGCATTTAATGTTGTCCCAGAGGTCTCTTAGGCTGTCTTCATTTCTTTTCATTCTTTTTTCTTTATTCTGTTCCGCAGCAGTGAATTCCACCATTCTGTCTTCCAGGTCACTTATCCGTTCTTCTGCCTCAGTTATTCTGCTATTGATTCCTTGAAGTGTAGTTTTCATTTCAGTTATTGTATTGTTCGTCTCTTTTTTTTTTATTCTTTAATTTTTATAGGTCTTTGTTAAACATTTCTTGCATCTTCTCGATCTTTGCCTTTATTCTTTTTCTGAGGTCCTGGATCATCTTCACTATCATTATTCTGAATTCTTTTTCTGGAAGGTTGCCTATCTCCACTTCATTTAGTTGTTTTTTTGAGGTTTTATCTTGTTCCTTCATCTGGTACATAGCCCTCTGCCTTTTCATCTTGTCCTTATTTCTCTGAACGTGGTTTTTGTTCCACAGGCTGCAGGATTGTAGTTCTTCTTGCTTCTCTGTCCTCCCCTAGATTTTTAAAAAATGAATCATTGGACCTCATTATAGTTTGTGATGAACACAAATTTTATACAAATTTTGGAAGAGGGGAAAAACAAGTATTACCTTCAAATTTTTATATCATCTTTTAAAGTATATGACTTGTCAAGATCGGACAGACCAAACTACTTAATTGACAGTTCCATAAAATGGGCATACTGTTGTATTCTGACGTACAAAACATCTCTAAATATTTATAGAGAGCGGAAAAAGATAACGATACTGATAGGTTTTAAAAACATGAAATGGACTCAGTTACCATGATGATTAGAAGCAGTCAGATAGGAAGAAAAAGTTTATCATTTGCTATTCATTTTCCATATAATTTAATCTCTAAGGTGTTTATTCTTAGCCCATATACAAAAATACATTTTCATTTACGGTCTCCAACAGGGTAGAGATGGAAATTATTTAATTCAAGATCTCTGGATTACTTGTAAATCATTGGTATGCTGATCAATGGTTTGCTCTCAGCTGAGAATGAAAGTTCCTAGAATTGAAATCTGGGCATCACCCCTCTTCTCTTTCCATTTTCGGGTTTGTGTCAGCTTCAATTCTTCCTAACTGTAGCAGAGAACACCTGAAACCTTGAAGCATCTAATAGTTTGGTGAGACTTATTAAAATGTCTAAACCCACCTAAAAAAGCCAAAGTATTACATAAGTTGGCACTTTATATGCTCTCTTATGTCTTCTCAAAGTGTTTCATGCATATAAATGTGCCCTTCCAAACTGCCAGGCTCCTGGGGGGCAGAGATTTTTGTCTTATGTTTCTTTTTCCTTACCTTCCTCCTTCAACCCATCAATGTGGCCTTTGCTTGTCCTACCCTTCTCCATAACCTCTCCTTAATTCAGAAAATAGAGATCATTCTTAATATTTACTGTTAAATTCCTGGTGAATTTAATTCAAAATTACACTGACTAGGGAGAGAAAATACTTATGCCAACCAATTCAGTACATCTGTACTTTGTGGTTTATTCATTGTGCATTTGCATTTTATGGACCTCTTTACCTCATGGGGAAGAAGAGCTACCAACAGAAGGATAGAGCTGAGGAATATTAGGACTTGTAGCTGGAGGCTGCCCCTAAACCTTTGTGCCAAGGATTTTGCAGACAAGTGAGACAGGATCCTGAGGGAGCAATTTCAGGGCAGAGAGAGGCAAAACGAATCCCATTCAGGTGAACAGAGAAATGCTTATTCCTTAAGACATAAGTCGAAGGGAGAGGAGGTATAAGGGGCTACAGACCTCTGAAGGAAAGAAATAGTTATAGACTCCTGGGAAGAGATATTGTTGGAAATTTTGAAGTCTAAAGTACTAATCGAGGGCATTGTATTGCTTCCTCTGGGGAAAAAGAGTCCTCGGGGTTCAATTCATTTGTTTTGGACTAATAACAAAAAAAAAAAGCTTCTGGCTCTACCCAGTGATTTTAAATATGAACAAAACATATCCAAGGAGGGAAAAGCAGGCTACAGTATGTGACCACCGTTGTACTAAAGAACATTAAATTACAAATCAATGAGTGACTTGAAAGAAGATTAAAATTTGTGTTTGTTAGTCTATTTTTAAGCCTTTCTTTTATAAGGCTAGGAAGGAAGATTATATAAAGTTTAGCCAGCTTTTGGTAAGATAATCTAAATGCACCTTTTCCACCTTCTGTTCTCAGATTTGGCAGCAAAAAATTGTTCTGATCACTGTTTCTGGAAGTATAATTACTTTGTCAAAAGAAAATATAATTAGAACTGATATTTTAAAATGTACCATAGTTGTATTTAAAGATTTAATAATTTGCTCACGTATGAAATGTTCTGTTAATTTAGCAACAACCAACAGTACTGGAGTCAGGAAATGATCAGACAGTTTTTCTCTTTCCTGTGTTAAAAATACCATCTCTTCTACTCTTTTGTCTATTCAAAGAGATATAGTCAGCCGGTGGATTGAATTAAATGCTTGACACAGCTTTATGGGCATCAGGACCATTTATTTCCTCTGTTCTACTGTACTTTTTCACACGTCTCATACCATTTACTGCAGCAGCATGACAACAAAAGTACCTCTAGATTCCAACACATCCTTTCTGGTCACTTCATTTGTAACCCCAATCAGCATAAGTCTATTTCTTGTTCTTGTTCCTCATCCCTGCCCTGGAAACTGTGGAAATCCCCTCCTTCTTTCTACTATTCTCATTTATCACTTAAAAAAAAGATTTCTTCTATTTGGCAACAATTTGATCATTTGAATTCCCCCCGAATGGTGAGTTCTTGTCGTGTTGCCCACATGCTGATTTGGATCAATAAATCAAAGCTCTTGGAATACAATATTTCTTATGAATAAAGGGACTCCTTTTCCACCAACTATAAAACTGCCCACAGGGGTACCTCAGAGATATTGCAGGTTTGCTTCTGGAGCACTGCAGTAAAACAAATATCAAAGTGAGTCCCATGAATTTTTTTCATTTCCTCGTGCATATGAAAGTTATGTTTACACTATACTGTAGCCTAGTAAGTGTGCAATACCATTATGTCTAAAAAAAACCCAATGTACATACTTCAATTAAAAAATACTTTATTGCTAAAAAATGCTAACCGTCCTCTGAGTTTTCAGTGAGTCATAATGGTAACATCTGATCACAGATCACCATAACAAATATAATAATAATGAAAAGGTTTGAAACATTGCCACAAACGTTCAATTTGTAAAAAACACAATATTGAAGTGCAAAAAAACAAAGGGCAATAAAATGAAGTATGCCTGTGAAATATTGAGTTTCAGAAAGACACAGAGATACCAAGTATTAGAGTGGGTAGAAAAATTAAGTGAATCTATTATTTTTCATTCCCATCAGCTAAAGTTAGAATTGTCAAAGCCAAACGAAATAGATGACTTGTTCCTTTTTTCTACTGAGGGCACTCTTCCTACTACGTACTTTCCTACTTTCTGGGACCTTGGTATTGAGATGTGGGTCTAGGTCTGAGAACGTGTGCTGTTTGGACATAATTTAGATGACTGTAAAGAGTGGAGGTTCTGGAGTCAGATGCCCTGACCTTCGGTCCCAACTCCCCCGTAGAACCTTTGGTGAGTTATTTACCCTCTCTGAACTTCAGTTTCCTTACCTGGAAAGCAAGAGTAATGGTAGTACCTGCCTTTTTCAGTTGTTGTGAGGCATTTAGAGTGGTTAGCTAATACTATTATCATGCTGGATTAAATACTATCTAGCCAAATATTTTATTTTTTATTTAAAAAAAATTTTTTTTAAAGTCTTTATTGAATTTGTTACAATGTTGCTTCTGTTTTATCTAGCCAAATATTTTAAACAAATTATGAGCTAAGATGGCTCCTCTGGGTCTGGAATATTTTCTCCTGGTATTTAACTTCTAATTAACTGACAGTGACCCTTAGTTAAAATCACATACATTTCTAGTTAATTTTTTTTCTCTCCTCTCCCTTCAACCAATTTCTAATTGAAGTGAATCCTGCAATGGTCATTTTCCAGTTTTACATTTGAAGTAAAAATCTGTATATAAATTTTATGAATTGTGGAAATTAATAAACAGAAACCTCAATTAAAATAAAGTTAGAATGCCAGAGGGGGAGCTCTCATACCCTTCGATGATAGCAGAGCCCAAAAGGAAGAAGAAAGACTTCCTCTCATTGTCTAGTAAGAGCTCAGCCAATGAGAGACTGTCACAACTCAGCCAAACAAAAACAAAAACAAAAACAGGCCACTGTACTTCAAACTCTCAGTTCCTCCAATGGACACTTTGTTTATGACAGCCGTCCCAAATTCCTTTCCCCTCTTTAAAGAGTTCTCCTCTCCTTGTGGCATGGGGATTTGAATGTGACTCGACATGGTTGCAGACCCCAAACTGCAATTTTTTGCTGATCCTGAGTAAACCATTTTTGCAGCAGAAGTAACTGGCAGTCTATTTGTTTAAGGTCAATGGGATAAAATATAATTTTCTCATTACTGAGTTTTGTCGTGTGGTCTGAATTTCTAGTTGAAGAGAGAATAACTGGAAGAGCACAAAAATACATTTGAGAAATATAAATTTCAATATCTCACTCTGACTAGGCCTTTCTTTCACATGATCTGATATTGATTTGCAGAAAGGAAATGGATGGAAAAAAGAACTGTAATCAATTTAGATAATTAAAATAGTTGAGCAGAAGAAGGAAATTTAATATTGCTCCATTTGCAATGCAGTAATAAATTCTCATTTGTGACATACACTGTTTAGCATGAAATTGATAAAGAATAGGGCTTTCTTCTTATAATAGCATTTAAGCCATTTATTGACTATACTGCTCATGTCTTTCAGGTTAAAAATAGTTTTAATTGCCAAAAAGTTTGTTTTCTATCAAATTATAACGACATAGGTAAATTTATGAATAACTGATTTTTAAGTATTATCGGATGATACTAGGTCTTTGAGAGTCTGAATTATTTTCATTTGATACTCTAAATACAAATATTCTAACCAGGTAAAACTGTAGAAACTGGACTTTTACTTTTTAAGTGAGGAGTTCAAAGACTAGGGCTTCAAAAATGAATGAAAATGCTTTCCTATAAAACTGTTAGTTTCCAAATAATGCAGGCCATTGAATTGACTATGTAGATGGCCTTGAAACATAACAGCATGAAGATGAGTGTTTGGATGTAATCTTTTTCTGAAAAGTTAAAAAATGTTCTTTTAGAATGTTCTTAAAGAGTTACTTTTTGGAAAGGTTAAAGAATGTTTATAGAAGTGGGTTTGGCCTAGCACCTTTAATTTTGGCTAAATATACAGTGATTTTAGTCATAGAGTATACAAGCTAGAATCATAAAGTGCTAAAAAAAAAAAAAAAAAGAAAAAGCCAAAGAAGCAAAGGATGGCTTTACGTTTGACCATTCTGACCGTTGACAGAACTGCATGGACGCTGTCATTTTTATGGGACTAACTAAATACTCATTGTTGACTAAAGGGAAGTGGCACATTGGTAAACATTCCAGGACCAAAGGGTTATTAATAATATTGTCTTGGTTTGAATTCCCAGAGGAAACATGAAACTGATTTTCTTTATTTGAATCTGCAGCCTTAAGCTGAAGAGATGTGGCCTGCTACAGTGTATAATGCTATGTTTGCCTTAGAGCACAATGTGACTGTCATTAAAAACTGTATGCTACATCTCCTTGGGAAAATGAGTTGTATAATTCCTTAAGGAGTCTCTGAAAGCAGTGGGCTGTGGTGTCTGAGATGGTGGGGTAGGAAGACCCTGAGCTTACCTCCTTTCATGGGCACACCAAAATTACAGCTATTTACAGAGCAACTGTCCCTGAGAATGACCTGAAGACTAGCAGAAAAGACTTTCTGCCAGTAAAGATATATAAAGGAGGAATCACAATGAAATAGGTGGGAGGGATGGAGCCGCAGGATAGTTAAGACCCATGCCCCCAGGAAGGTTACCCACAAATGGGAGGATAATCACAATTATAGAGGTTCTCCCCACGGAGCGAGGAGTTCAAGGACCCCAGTGCGGGGTCCTGCAACAGGAAGACATGCCCCCAGAATGTCTGGCTTTTAAAACTAGCAGAACTTGTGTATGGGAGAGCTGGAGGGCTGTAGAAAACAGACTCCACTCTTAAGGGCTCACACAAAATCTCACATGCTCTGAGACCAAGTGCAGAGGAAATAATTTGGAAGGAGCTTGGTTCAGACCCACCTGCTGATCTTGGAGAGCCTCCTAGAGAGGCAGGAGGCGAGTGGGATTCTCCTGGGGACTTAGATGCTGGTAGCAGCCATGTGGGGGCGCTTGTTCTACCAGGAAGACGCTGGTGCTGGCAAGCGTCGTCTTGGAGTCCTCCTCTAGTGAATTAGTGCCAGGGTCTTAGCTACCCACCATCTGGTCAGCACCAGTCCCAAGGTCCCTCAGGTGATGCAGCCAGCCACCCTAGAATGTGGTCTCACCCACCAGAGAGGTGGTACCAGCCCTGGGACCACCTGGGTCTCACAGCCACCTGTGCTGGGACCCGGCCTCACCAACCAGCGGGCCCACAGAATTTGCCTACCACCAGGCATCACCACTAGCCATGCTGGATGCTGCCTTACCTACGAGCACACCTAAGCAACAATTTGAGGCAGGGCCTGGCAGCCAACTGGGCTGGGGGCCAGCATGCCTACTGGTGCACTGATAGTAACTGGTCCTGCCATAACAAAAGGGCCCACACAGCCCACGTGGGGGCACCCCTAGATCATATAGCGCTGGTGACCAGAGAAGAGTGTGCTGCTGGGCCTATAGGACATCTCCTACATAAGGCCGCTTCTCCAAGATTGGGAAACATAACTGATGTAGCTAATACACAGAAATAAAAACAGAATTAAGCAAAATGAGACAGAGGAATGTGTTCCAGCTGAAGGAGCAAGACGAAGAACTAAGTGAACTGGAGTTTCAAAATCCTAGAAGAACTAAGTGAAGTGGAGATAAGCAATCTACCTGCCAAAGAGTTCAAGGTGATAATTACAAAGATGCTTAATAAACTTGGGAGAAGAATGGATGAATACAGTGAGAAGTTTAACAAGGAGTTAGAAAATATAAAGAAGAACCAAATGGAGCTGAAGAATACAATAACTGAAATAAAAAATACACTAGAAGGACTCAACAGTAGATTATATGATACAGAGGAACTTGAAGACAGCATAGTGCAAATTACCCAAGCTGAACAGAAAAACAAAAAAAAATTTTTTTTAAATGAAGATAGCTTAAGAGACCTCTGGGACAATATCAAGCATACTAATATTTCTCCCAGAAGGAGAAAAGAGAAAAAAGAAGCAGAGAACTTATTTGAAGTGATAATAGCCAAAAACTTCCCTCACCTGGAAAATAGACATCCAGGTCCAGGAAGCACAGAGAGTCCCAAACAAGATGAACTCAAGGAGATCCACATGAAGACACATGGCAAAAATTAAAGATAAAGAAGGAATGTTAAATGCACCAAGGGACAAGCAAGAGGTTACTTATGAAGGAAGTCCCGTAGATTATGAGCTAACTTTCATCAGAAACTTTGCAGGCCAGAAGGGAGTGGCATGATATATTTAAAGTGATGAAAGGAAAAACCTATAACCAAGAATTGTCTAGCCAGCAAGTCTATCATTCAGATTTGAAGGACAGATAAACAGTGTAGCAGACAAGCAAAAGCTAAAAGAGTTCTGCACCACTAAACTGGCTTTACAAAAAATGTTAAAGGGACCTCTCTAAGTGGAAAAGAAAAGACCACACTAGAAATATGAAAATTATAAAAGGAAAAATCTCATTGGTAAATGCAAACATACAGTAAAGGTAGTAGATCAACCACTTATAAAGCTAGTAGGAAGATTAAAAGACAAAAGTAGTAAAATCATCTACATCCACAATAAGTAGGTAAGGGATACACAAAACCAAAAGATGTAAAATATGAAGTCAAAGATATTAAACATGGGTGGGGGGAGTAAAAATTCAGAGTTGCTAGAATGCATTTGAACTTAAGATGTCATCAACTTAAAATAATCATCTATCTATCTATCTATCTATCTATCTATCTATCTATCTATCTATCTATCTATCTAGCATTATATATAAACTTCCTGGTAACTATAAACCAGAAGTCTATAATAGACACACACAAAAAAGGAAAATGGAATTCAAACATAATACTAAAGATAGTTATCAAATCACAAGGGAAGAGAGCAAAAGAAGAAGGGAACAAACAAGAACTACAAAACCAACCAGAAAACAATGAACAAAATGGGGAATCTAAAAAAAATGATAGAAATGAACTTAATTACAAAAGAGAAACAGACTCACAGACTTAGAGAACTGAATTCATGGTTACCAGGGGGAAGAGTGGGGGGGGAGGGATAGTTAGGGAGTGTGGGATTGACATGTACACACTGCTATATTTAAAATGAATAACCAACAAGGACCTACTATATAGCACAGAGAACTCTGCTCAATATTATGTAACAACCTAAATGGGAAAAGAATTTGAAAAAGAATAGATACATGTATATGTATAACTGAATCACTTTGCTGTACACCTGAAATCAATGCAACGTTGTTAATCAACTGTACTCCAATATAAAATAAAAAGTTAAAAAAAATAGTGTTGGGAAAACTGAAAAGCTGCATGCAAAAGAATTAACCTGGACCACTTTCTCACACTATACACAAAAATAAAGTAAAAATGGATTAAAAACTCAAATGTAAGACCTCAAACCACAAAACTCCTAGAAGAAAACATAGGATGTATACTTTTTGACATTAGTCTTAGCAGATATTTCTTTTGGATCTGTCCTCTCAGTCAAGGGGGAAACAAAAGCAAAAATAAACAAACCCCTTCCCTCTGGCAACCATCTGTTTGTTCTCTATATCTGTGATCAGTGAAATAGGTGAGGCAGATCAAGAGGTACAAACTTTTAGTTACGGAAAAAATGAGTCTTAGGGATGAAATGTACAGCATGGAGAATATAGTCAATAATACTGTAATAACTTTGTATGGTAACAGGTGGTATCTAGACTGATTGTGATGATCATTTTGTCGTGTATAGAAATACTGAATCACTATGTTATGCACCTGGAAATGACATAGTGTTGTAGTTCATTTATACTTCAATAAACAAGTATTTGTTTACTAAAAATTAATAAATTTAAACTAATAAAAGCAGTGGGTTGTATATCATAGTAATTCAGAATGATAGTATTCCTTTCAGTTTTGTTCAAGTTTGGTTAATATATTTTGGGGCCATACACTGTGCCAAGCACTTTGCTAGGCAGTTGGGGCTATAAAAATTAATATAACTCAGTCCAGTCCTGAAGGAATTAATAATACATGGGTGGCATGGACTCCTAAAAAACAAAACCAAACAATCAAATTAAAATCACAAACTAAAAACACTAAATATAATGCGAGTTACTAGATTGAAGTGCAACTTAAATAAAAAGGCTTCACTTCATTTAGGATGGATTTTTTTTTTTTCAGGAGGAGGAAGGAAAAGGTTTTCCCAGTTGAGAAATATGATGTGTCAAGGCATAGAGTTATGACAGTTCATACTGCAATTAGGTAACTGTGTGTGGTCCAGCTTGTGGTAAATTATAACATAGTTTGTTCAACACTTCTGATAAACTCCAAGAGCTTGGTTCTCTTCTTTAACTGTCTTTCTACTTTATTTCTTATAAGTAGTGCAGTACCACTTGTACCGCTTTCTGAATATCTATTTAAAAGATACAGAATTATAATCACTGAATACTGAATTAAAAACTGATCCATGGTGTCACCCAATTTTTTTTGCTGGAATGCACCATTTGACTTTATAAATGTTGCAACATTTATTAAAGATCTTGGAGTTGGATGGAAGTGCTGTTTATTGTCTAGTCAAAGAACCTCTCTTGAGGATTGATTATACTGTTGAATTAGAAATTACGTCAGAGCTTTACTTTGAAGCATTGAGTAAAAAGTAGATCTAACTACTCACAGATGGCTTCACCTTGGAGGTTGAACTTTTAATCTGTGTAATTTTTAAATACCATGGTTCTCAGATTACAGAAATACCTGTATTGTATTTTTCAGAGTAGGTTTTTGACAAATATTTGTGGAAAGAAGGAAGAGATGTATGAGGACACCACATCTCCCTTGGGTCAGATAAAGTCATAAATATCTGCTTAGACTGTTTACATTTTACACTGGAGATAAATGTCATGATCCTTGGAGTCTCTATTCCAGAATAATAAAATAACCTCCCTGGCAGAATGCAAAATCCAACACTAAACTCCAGTCTAGAGTGTGGGATAGAGAGAGTTAACTGTTTAGATAGGAAAGTTTTTAAAAGAGCTGTTAGAAGTAGTTTGTGGTGTAGTCCAATAATTGTTGATTATAAAAGTCACTAGCTTTTAGTTTCTGCTTGTGGTTTTAATTAGTTTTAATGAATGTAAATTGTGCAGTCCTCTACTGCCCTGCTCAAGTTCATTACTCACTAGGTTGTCTGCAGTTGGTTGTTTCGGGATTATCTATCATGCTTAGGAAGAAGGGGTCTTGTTACACAGCTTCAAGGAAGGACAGTTTTCTTCCCCAGGGAAAGAAATTCAGTCTACACAGAGCATTTGACTTCAGTGTTTAGCTTGTATGTGTGACCCCACAGAAGGCGTGGGAAGACTCACAGATGCCAGGTGGGCATAGACCCTGGATTTCATGTATAAAGTGAACCCCAGAAATGCCTTTTGTGATATTTGCCTTATTGGTATAATATATCAATATTTATTATTGATTATACTGATGAAATTGGATCTCATTAAAAAAGCTGGGGGGAAGATTTAAGGCTTAAACTCAATGTACCATATCGTGGAAACATTTTACAGGTGAAAGTAAGTTCCTTTAGTTTCATGATTTTCAAGTCTGGTTGTACTTTTGATTCACTGGGAGAGTTTTAAAAAATCCTAAATCCAGGTTTCACCCCGAATCAATTATGTAAGAACTTCTAGGTTTACTGATTCTATAGTTCTGGGATTGGGAAGTTTCCTTCCCTTTCTCTAATTTTTGTTTGGAAATAATTTAAATCTTACAGAAAGGTGATAGAACTCAATTATAGTCTTTGTCTACATTTAACAATTTTTAACATTTTGCCACATTTGCTTTATTGTTTCCTCTCTCTATGTATCTTGATATTTTTTCTGAACTATTTGAAAGTATGTTTTTTTTGACAATTTTATTTTTTTTAACTTTTTAAAAATTATAGATTTTCCCCAGGATTATTGAGATATTATTGATATGTAACATAGGTAAGTTTAAGGTGTACAACCTGATGATTTGACATATGTATATACAGTGAAATGATTACAACAATAAAGTTTACTGACATCTCTATCCCATCACATCATTACCATTTTTTCTTTTTTGTGGTACTCACATTTAAGACTAACCTTCTTAACAACTTTCATGTATATAATACAGTATTGTTAATTATAGTCACCATGCTGTATATTAGCTCATTAGAACTTATTGATATTAATCTTACAGCTGGAAGTTTGTGCACTTTAACCAACATCTCCCATTTTTCCCACCACCCAGCCTCTGCCAACCACTGTTCTACTCTCTAATTCTATGAGTTTAGCTTTTTCATAGATTCCACTTATAAGAGAACATACAGTATTTGTCCTTCTCTGACTTATTTCACTTAGCATAATGCCCTCGAGCTCCATCCATGTTGCTGCAAAAGGCAGGATTTCCTTCTTCTTTATGGCTGAATAATATTCCATTGTGTATATACATACGTATATCTTTTTTTCATTATAAATTTATTTATTTACTTATTTTTGGCTGCGTTGGGTCTTCGTTGCTGCACGTGGGCTTTCTCTAGTTGCGGCGAGCAGGGGCTACTCTTCGTTGCGGTGTGAGGGCTTCTCATTGCGGTGGCTTCTCTTGTTGTGGAGCACGGGCTCTAGGCGCGCACGCTTCAGTAGTTGTGGCCTGTGGGCTCAGTAGTTGTGGCTCACGGGCTCTAGAGCACAGGCTCAGTAGCTGTGGCACACGGGCTTAGTTGCTCCGCAGCATGTGGGATCTTCCCAGACCAGGGCTCGAACCCGTGTCCCCTGCACTGGCAGGCGGATTCTTAACCACTGCGCCCCCAGGGAAGCCCGACGCATTTATATCTTTATCCATTCATCCACTGGTGGACACCTGGTGCAATTCATGCATTGTATCCATGTCTTGGCTACTGTGAATAATGCTGCAATGCACATGGGGGTGCAGATATCTTTTCAAGGTATTGATTCCATTTTTTTCATCATATACCCAGAAGTGGGATTGATGGATCATATGGTAGTATTTTTAATTTTTTGAGGCTCCTCCATATTGTTTTCCATAGTGGCAGCACCAATTTATATTTCCATCAGCAGTGCATGAAGATTTCCTTTTCTCCACATTCTCACCAACACTTGTTATTTCTTGTCTTTTTGATAATAGCTATTCTGACAGGTGTGAGGTGATATATTGTCATTTGATTTGCATCTTCCTGATGACTGGTGATGTTGAGCATCTTTTCATATGCCTGTTAGCCATCTGTATATCTTCTTTGGAGCTATGTCTATTCAAGTCTTCTGCCCATTTTTGAGTTGGATTATTTGTTGTTTGCTATCAATTTGTATGAGTTCTTTATATATTTTGGATATTAATCCCTTATACGATATATGGTTTATAAATATTTTCTCCAGTTTGGTAGGTTGCCTTTTTATTTTGTTGATGGTCTCCTTTGCTGTACAGAAGCTTTTTAGTTTCATGTGTCCCACTGTTTTATTTTTGCTTTTGTTGCCTTTGCTTTTGGTGTCAAATCTGAAACATTATCACAAACCCCAGTGTCTAGGAGCTTATCCCTTAAGTATTCTTCTAGGAGTTTTATGTTTTCAGGTCTTACATTCAAGTTTTTAATCCATTTTAAGTTGATTTTTGTGTATGGTGTAAGATAGTGGTCTAGTTTTATTCTTTTGCATGTGGCTGTCCAATTTCCCAGCACCGTTTATTGAAGAGACTGTCCTTTTGCCATTGTATATTCTTGGCTCCTTTGTCATAATTTAATTGACCATGTATGTGTGGTTGATTTCTGGGCTCTCTGTTTTGCTCCATTGATCTATGTGTCTGTTTTTATGCCAATACCATACTATTCTGATTACTATAGCTTTGAAGTCAGGGAGTGAGCCGCCTCCACCTTTGTTCTTCACTCTCAAGATCGCTTGGCTATTTGGGGTCTTTTGTCATTCTGTAAAAGTGTTATGATTGTTTGTTTTATTTCTGTTGTAAATATCTTTGTAATTTTGATAGGGATTGCATTTAATCTGTAAATAGCTTTTGGGTAATATAGACAATTTATCAACATGCTTATTTCTTCTTAGTCCTGAGTAGTATTACATTTTCTGGGTGTTCTACAGTTTATTTATCCATTTACTTACTGAAGGACATCTTGGTTGCTTCCAAGTTTTGGCAGTTATGAATAAAGCTGCTATAAACTTCTGTGTGCAGGTTTTTGTTGTATTTATTTTGATGATAAAATTATCCTAGATTTGACTGGAGTCCCATCAAGCTGGCTGTAACTTCTGGTAAATATCATAATTTTTTCAGTACTTTCTTTTTTCTGGCATAAGAAGGTGTTCCAGATGCATTTTGGATTCCAGCCTTGGGATTCAGCCATTTTTCCAAGGACTCATGGTTCTTTTTAGTGGGAGAAGTTATTTGGAAACCAAGACATGGGTGATATTACATCCTTTTAACAAAGTCAAGAATTAGAACAAGCGTGGTGATGTGTGATTATGGGAGCACATATTCTGAAAACTAGATTGTTTATTTTGAAGTAAAGTTTGCTCACCGATTGCTGAAACCAAGAAGAATACATTTCTTTAAGGAAATAAATAGTTAGATCTTACAGTTGATTTTTAGTTTTAAAAGAAAGCATTATTAGAGTCAAGAAAAGGAAACTGAAATTTTATAATCTGTGATTTTCTTACCAGTAAGCAGTGTTATTTTTGTTACAAGAAACTGTCATAGCCACATGGGAACACCCACATTTCTCCCTGTTGGGGATTGATATGTGTGGAAGCCCTGACCCCCAATATGATGGTATTGGAGAAGGGACATTAGGGAAGTAATTAGCATTAGATGAGGTCACAAAGGGTGAAGCCCTCATGATGGGATTAGGGGCTTTAAAAAAAGAGGAAGAGAGAGATTGCTTTCTCTCCAACATGGGAGGACACAGAGGAGAGGCTGGAAACCAGAAAGAGAGCTCTCGTCAGGAACTGAATTGGTTGGTACCTTGATCTTGGGCTTCCCAGCCTCCAGAACTGTGAGGAATAAATGTCTGTTGCTTAAGCCAACCAGACTATGATATTTTGTTATAGCAACCTAAGCAGACTAATACACCCCTGTAGTCACATATGGGATGCAAACTCGTATTCAGAAACTGCTTTATTAATTTATCATAAGATATCTTAACAGAGGGCTAGAAATACTTGAAGTCCTGTTCTTGATGAATTCTCCCTCTACCAGCAGAGTTACATGGAAAATCAGTTCGTAATCAAACAGTGATCGGATGACCATGGAATTAGAACAGGAGGCATTAGATGAATTGAATGTTAAATAGATGGCTTGATGATGGTGTTAAAAAATCCAAGGGGAAGTTTTCTCTCCTCAGCAGTTTTCAGCTCAGTTGATCATCTCCTTTATTTTTTGAGCCATACCTCTCTTTGCTCCTAAAACATCACACATTCCCTGTTTTCCTCCCATCTCTCTGTACCTTCTCAGTCTCCTTGGATAGCGATCTTTCATTGGCCTCAATATATTGTTGTAAGCAAAACATGTGTTTTCACCTGAACATGTCTTGAATGTTCCTGCCTTTGTACTTTTCTCATGGTCCTCTTCTTTTCCTCAAATGTTCACCTTCCTCCTTTCCATTCCAGCAAACCAACTACCTTTAAGAATCAGCTCAAGTTATCCCTCCATTGTCAAATCTCTCTAAAGGAGTAAATTTGTTTTTAAATCTCCTGTAACTTAACGTTTAGACTGGGGAACAGTTATGGGAAATCAGTGAACTGAATGCATTACAAATACGTGTAACAACATGGATGAAACTTGGAAATAAGTTTGGAAAAATAAGAAGTACATGTGATGCAATACTGTTTTCATGGAGCTCAGAAACATGTATATTTACATAAATTTGATAAATACATTTACATATATATGGTAAAACCATAATAAGAAAGATAGGAACTCTAAGCATACAGTTTAGCACAGTGATTTCTTTACTATGGATCTGAGGATAGGATCTAGATGTAGCAAGCAGGTGGATGCAGTGGTGAAGGTTATGGTGTCGTTAAGTTGGTGTGGGAATTCACAGATACTCATTTGATGATTATGCTTATAACTTACAATGCTACATATATTCTTGAATAAGTATCAAATATTACCAAGTGAAACGTGAAAAAGTTTTATTTGCTACTTATCAGTTACAATATTCATTCAAAACTTAATAAATTGCACTTTATTTAAAAATTCTGCTGCCTAAGTTAATGAGGCATCACCTGGGTAGACTGGCTAGAGGCCCAGACAAGGGCTACTGGGGCACAGACCACTTTAAAAGGGAGCATCGTATAGGGCTTAAAGACACAGGATGGGGAGTCAGACTCTGCCACTCACCAGCTGTGTGATCATAAGCAAGTTCCTCATTTTCCTCATCTGTAAAATGGGGCTAATAATAATTCCTACTGTATAGGGCTGTTGTGAGGGTAAAATATATTGATGTATATAAATTGCTTAGAGAATGTCTGGCATATGGTAAGAATGAGTTAAATGATAGCTATTTTTATTTGTTGGGGAAGTTATAGGTGTGTGGTGCTCAGCTGTGAACGAGGTGAACACAGTCAGAGTATCATGGTGATAGGTGTAAATCAACCCAGCTTGCATGGGAAGATGTATAAACCCTATGGCTAACTTACTAGTACTCAAGGAGTGATAACTTTTTCCAATGATAGAATGCCTGTGTCTCTTAATCCAGATCATCTATTTTCCTGGTATTGAGGGACCTAGAAAATTCAATTTTATTATCAAATGAATACTTGAGGTCATGGCTTCAGAGAAAAAGGGAAGTATTTATTCCAGGCCAGTGTAAGGCTTGATAAATCAATTCCCACCACCCAGCTAGCTGGATATGCTCCTCTTGGTCACATGCAGAGTATTCCACACCTGGAAAGTGCTGGGAAACGGTGTCCGCTTGGGGTCTTAGAGTTTCTTCAAGTCTCATTTTTCCTTCCACGTTTGTGTTGACTATCTGTCTTCTATTTAGTCTTTTTCCTGAAAGGTTAGAATGCAGTTGGTTAGTTTCAGTTCAGCAAAATGTAATCACAGAGTTCTTTTTCCCTGAGGGGGTTAACTGTTTCTCTGTGTTTGAGTTTGGGGTGTTTCTAATCTCTTTAATTACACATTTACGGACATTCTTTTCAGCATTCTTCTAACCACAGGCAAAGCAAGGCCCACCTGTTTTGTGGAAGGGGCACGTGTGCTGGGGCCTTGGGCCTGAGCAAACATTCTGTAAAGGGTACGCTTGTTGCTCCTGGTCCCAGAACTCCATTTCCCATCCGACCTTTTCAGGAAGTTCCAGAAGATGACATGGAGAAAGCAGACACAGTTGGAGAGAAAGAGAAAAGAAGGTAGATTTTAAATAGATGCAAAGAACAGGACCAGAGCGGTGAGTGAGCTACAACTTTTCAGTTATAGGATTTCATTGATTTCAGGGAGAAAAAAAGGGATAATCCCTCCTCCCAAATTTCTTTCTGCTTTTTGGATAACATTTTCTAAATAGTTCTATATTCAAGGAAATAAATTCCTTTTTTTCCCTCTGGGAAAATGAGGGAGTCTGTATCCCTTGTCCCCAAATCATTCCTGATGCTACTTTACGAAAATAACAGCAACAACAACAACAAACTATTACATGTGAATTTTACTGGCAGACTCATGACAGTAACTTATTAACAAGTTTTCAGGAGCTATTTCACTATTTCCTCATGAATGGTTTACAAGGACCATGGGAGGAAAGTAATAAGGAGACTCTTAGGACAAGGAAATGGGGTCAGTGTTATAGGAGCCCCCAAAGTGCTCCTGGAAAGTCATCAAGACCTGGGAACCTTCATCCTGCTGTTGGCTGATCAAGAGGTCCTCCCCTGGGAGAAGGGAGAGGGACGGACTGTTTATGGTGTGACCCAGGAGGTGCTAAAAGGACTGTCGGAAAATAACTTCCTCACAGGCTCGACATGGAGCTGTCAGTTTCCACCATTGGAATGACTCATCATGGTCTCCAGAAAAACCTCTGTTAGACATAAATGTTATCTTTGAGGCAGTAGCACATTAGTAAATGCCAGCTTGAGAATAGCGTGCCCAGTAGCTGTACGTTGGAAGGGACCGGGGTGTGAGCAAGGTCGGCAGATTGTGTAGGAAGGTTTGGAAGATGGAGTGAAGTGAGCAGGGAGCAGTAGCTTTCCACTGACCCCACCTCAGCAGAGGACCTTGGATTCTGAGCAGCTGATGGAGGTGGGGAGGTGGGGGTCCCAACTCTGTGTCAGGTGGGACAACTCTTTGCTCTGTAGCCCTTGACTTTGCTTGTATTTAAACGATATTGCATGAGCTAGCCAAATCCTAGATATTTGTGCAGAGCAGACCATCACTGAACTTCAAAAGGACATTTTTTTTTTTTAAGTTTTCTAAATTCTACTTGGCAGTTGTTTTCATCTCCTGGGAAGAAAGCATAATCTATAGCCTGGCTACATTAAACTAGCTACACTTGGATGGTATTCTAAGTCAATTAGGCTGCTTCATTTCAACAAGGCCTTTCTCCAGTTTAGAGGTGTTATCGCACAGTCAAGATTACATATTTTTCTGATTCATGGCTTGACAGATCCTGAGTGTTTCTCTTTAGTTTCAGAAAAATAAGAAAGGCTCTCACTGAAGACATCCCAAGTGGTCTTCTGGTCTGTGATCTTTTAAATTGGAATGGAGCCTACTGATTTCCAAACGAGCCATATGGTTTTCTCTTTTTTGGGAAGAGATGTCTTTCATTATCTTAAAATTGATCATTTTATGAGTATGTGCATTATCTAAGTATCTACAAGTTTGTAGGAGTTTCTGTTTTTGTTGTTGTTTTGTTGTTAATTGTATAAGACCCAGCCATTACCAGGTGAATTGTTAGTATTTCACTTTCTATGACTCCAGGATTTAGTTCCTGCAGGATTGATAGTATTGTATTTACAGTGATGTACTGTGTCCAAAAAGTAATATATCTCCACATGACTTAAGGGACTTGATATTTGACCTAAAATTATGATCACGTACAGCTCTGAAGCTATGTACAAAAAAGCTGAAACAATAATTTCATTGAATACAGTACATTTTCTTCTCAAAGAAATTGATTTTACATGAATTCCCTTCATCTATTCCACCCTGCTGGGCCCGGCTGCTTGCTGTGAGACACAGCTAAATAGGAAGGAGGCTGTTGTTATTTGATGGCAAATTAATTCAACAATTTCAACAAACATTTATCGAATGCATACTATATGCCAAATATAATGCTACATGCTAGGCATACAAAGAGGAATCAGATATAGTCCTTGCTTCCAAGAAGTTCACTGTTGAGTGAGGCCAGAGAAATGTTTATAATGAAGCACAGCGTAATGTGGTATGTGCTGTCTTAGTGACGAGCCACAGGGCACACAGGGAAGGAAACGATCTGTTTTCTTGGGTGACATCTCCACGGGACTGTGGCTCCTAGCAGGTGGAAATCACAGAATGGATGTTTCAGGCAGAGGCAAAAAATAAGAACAGCATTCTGTAAACTCTAGGACACCTGCTGGGTATCTGGCTACAGTGGGCCTTTGAATCTGGGCTAGGAAGAGAGACGAGGCTTTAAACCCTCCCTAAAATTTGTATAAAACTAACATTTATATAATGTCTTATAAGAGACAAAGTAATTTCCCATGAATTAGGTTATTTATGCCTCACAAAAAAGCCTGTGTGGGGCTTCCCTGGTGGCGCAGTGGTTGAGAATCTGCCTGCTAATGCAGGGGACACGGGTTCGAGCCCTGGTCTGGGAAGATCCCACATGCCGCGGAGCAACTAGACCTGTGAGCCACAACTACTGAGCCTGCGCATCTGGAGCCTGTGCTCCGCAACGAGAGAGGCCACGATAGTGAGAGGCCCGCGCACCGCGATGAAGAGTGGCCCCCGCTTGCCACAACTAGAGAAAGCCCTAGCACAGAAACAAAGACCCAACATAGCAATCAAGCAATAAATCAATCAATAAGACTTTAAAAAAAAAAAAAAAAAAGCCTGTGCGATAAGAATTACAGAAGTTCCTCTGCTTACAAACTTCCATTTATGAACTTTTCCTAATCCAAATGGAGCTACTCTGCAGAGTAAAGGCACAGCAATTTGATTTCTACCAACAGATGGTGATGGCAGTTGTTCACTATCTTTGTAGCTGCTCTGGGTCTCTGTAGTCGCTCATGGTCAATTGTAGGTGTTGTCTTTGTGCTTAGTTTTGAGTATTTCGCAAGTATTATTAACCACAGTATGTGGATTAAGTGCAAAGGCAGAGATAATATGGTCAATGTCTGTTAAGGTAAGTGTAGCAGATGCCTCTGGTGACCCTGTCATGTTCCCTTGGTCCACTTAATTTTTTTTAATTGAGGTATAGTTGATTTACAATATTATATTAGTTTCAGGTGAACAATACAGTGATTCAAAATTTTTATAGATTATGCTCCCTTTAAAGTTATTATACAATATTGGCTATATTCCATGTGCTGTACAATATATCCTTGTAGCTTATTTATTTTATACATAGTAGTTTGTACCTCCCAATCTCCTACCCCTATCTTGCCCCTCCCTCCTTCCCTCTCCCCACAGGTAACAAGTAGTTTGTTCTCTATATCTAGTAGTCTGTTTCTGTTTCATTATATTTATTCGTTTGTTTTATTTTTTTAGATTCCACATATAAATGATAACAGAGTATTTGTCTTTCTCTGTCTGACTGTTTCACTTAGCATAATACCCTCCAGGTCCATCTGTGTTGTTGTAAATGACAGAATTTCCTTCTTTTTATGGCTCATATATACTATATCTTCTTTTGTGTAGTGGAGAAGCTCTGTGGTCTTTGCAGTAAGTCATGCTTTCCAGTGACCATCTCAGAAGGGAGTCAGGGGTGGTCATCCAGGGACCACCATGTTAGAACTTGGTGCATATCAAGCTTTGCTTCTGGCCCACAGTCATCCACTGCTGCTCTCCTGAACCACCATTAGTAAAACTTTAAAATGAAAAAAGACTTCTTAGTTTATATAAGCAAATCAGTGTTTGGAGAATTTCCCAAAAAGCCTAATTTGGGGGAGAAACTCCAAAGTTAGAGTAATTAGAAATAGTCCTTCCTCTCCTTCACTCTACCTCTAGCTTATACATGACCAAAGACACCGCATGTCAGAATCCACACAAAAAAACCCCCCCCCCCACACACACCATCACAACACACACACACACACACCATTACAACACACATGCATGCATTTGCACACAGCCGTGGTGAGAACAATGACAGAACGCCACTAAAAATATCTTTCTGCAATGTCTATCAACAGGTGAATGGATAAACAAATTGTGGCATAGCATATACTGGAATACCACTAGGCAACAAAAAGGAATAAACTGTGGATACAAACTATGGACAAAAACATGGATGAATCTCAACAATATTATGTTGAGTAAAAGTAGCCACACTTAAGCATATGTGCTACCCGAGTCCCTTTATAGTAGTCCCCTGTTATCCATGGGGGATGCATTCCAAGACCCCCAGTGGATGCCTGAAACTGTGGATAGTTCTGAACCCCATATATTCTATGTTTTTCCCTATATTAGTTAGCATGTATTATAGCAGTGATCCCCAACCTTTTTGACACCAGGGACCAGTTTCATGGAAGACAGTTTTTCCACGGATGGGTGGTGGTGGGGGGATGGTTCAGGCGGTCGTGCGAGTGATGGCGAGCAGCAGATGAAGCTTCGCTCGCTTGCCACTCGCCTTTTGCTATGAGGCCCGGTTTCTAACCGCGGTAGTGGTCCGCGGTCCGGGGGTTGGGGACCCCTGTATTATAGCATATACAGCGTGGATATGCTACACAGAGGGTTGATTCACGTCCTGGGCAAGAAAGAGCAGGATGGCGTGAGATTTCATCACTACTCAGGATGGTGCACAATTTAAAATTTGTGAATTGTGTATTTCTGGAATTTTCCATTTATTATTTTTGGACCTCCCGTTGACCACCGATAACTGAAACTACAGAAAGCGAAACTTTGGATAAGGAGTAACTACTGTGTATGAAATTCTAGAACAGGGGAAACTAATCTACAGCAATAGTGGATTAGTCGTAGTTTGGGGCTGGGGATTGGGGGATTGAATGCAAAGAAGTATGAGGGAACTTTTGGTGGGATGGAAATGTTCCATATCCGGGTTGGGGTGTTGATTAGTTGATCACATGGTTGTACACATTTATCAAAACTTAGAGAACTCGTACACATAAAATAGATGCATGTTATTGAATGTAAGTTATACCTTAATAAAGTTAATCTAAGGAAGAAAACAGAAAAGATCTTTTGTGCCCCTTTTGACGTGGATGTTCTGGCTAAATGATATTGTGTGAAGCTCAAATATTTAATGTTCTGAAGTACTATTGCCCTATATATTGTAAGTTATTGGTATAATAACAAAATGTTAGAATACAGTAACAATAGGTTTAATCATGCTCCCAAATTAGAAAACTTCATACATGTAAATTCTAAGTTTGAATTGTCAATAAATTTTGAATATAGTAGCTTCTAAAACTTTCTCAAAATATAGTTTGTCATAGGCTTAAAAACACCCATGATTTGGGGAATGTAAATAGTGGCCCACTAGTGCCATTTTAAAGGCACTTCTAGTCATTTTGCCTGCAGGAGAGATGGGTATACACACATTTTCAAATGTTTTTTCATGTGTCTCAACTCCTAATGTTGTTTGTTGTAATAAGGGAAAAAAATGTGGCTCTCAAGCCATTCATCTCTCTGGGTACCAATGTGTTCTTAATAGCAGGTTGAGTGCAGACCATTCCAAAACAAAGGAGGTCCACAAATTAGGTATAGGATGTATCTCCTGTTACATATAAAACTGTCAGCTCAATTCAAGTAACCATGAGGCATAAAATGTGACCTGGTATAAAAACTATCAAAACCCAGGCACTCAGTAGACATTTCTGTTTCAGGTAGAACTTCAGGATCTTGAAATAAATGTAAAACTAGATGAGTTCAAGCCTTTTCTCAACTCAGCCCAATAAAAAAAATGTAATTAGTTAAGTGTGTCATATCCCATTGTGCCTGGGGGAACTGAATGGAATAGCTTGGAAAGTTATAAAAGAAGTTGAAGACTCAGTTCCTTCTTGGGCTGTGGTTTAAAGATAAAATTAAAAATAAGAGATGTTTGACATCTACTACTAAGCATTATGTTTGACATTGGAAATCCAGGGTGGGTAAAGGTACGCTGAAGTTCATTTTCACTGAGTGCTAGAGATCCGGCCTGGCAACTGAGTGGATCCAAAGGGTGGAGGCTGCTTCATATGTTCTACCACTGCCTGATTTTCCCCAGCACCTTAGCTTTGAGCCTGGGGTTCTGGCTCCACTCATCACTTCCCCTGTCTTCTTCCCTTCCTACCCAGCCCCACTGCCGTGACATCTGGTAGAATGGTGACGTTTGTAAGTGTCATTAGAACAAGTCAGACGTTTCTTGTTTACATAGGTGTTCCCAGTGACAAGAAAAGTATCTGACACATAACAGTCATGAAATACATACATGTTGAATGAGTGAGTGGTGAGAACTACAAACGAACAAGTGTGTTTCCTTCTGAATAATGATAAATGAAAAAATAATGGCTCCATAGTAACTCACACCATAGGGAACAGTCCAGACATGCAGGAGGGTGGGCAGTGGCAGAGGTGAGGGCGATATGGAGAAGCTGGGGATCCTAAACTAGATACAAGACCAGACTAGGTAAGAGCAGAAAGCAGGTACTAGAGAGGCTGAAGTTACATTTGAAATTCCTAAACTTCTGTCATAGAGGAATGCTACCATGAGAGAAGTTTTTTTTTTTTTTCTTTCTTTCTTTTCTGAATGGACGACTTGCCAGAGAGAATAAACAATAACTATGTGCATCTATTGTCTCCCCATATGCACACCCCACTTATAGAAGAGTTCACTTTATTTTCAAGGAAGGCAAATGTTAGAGTTTTCAAAGAGTGGTCAATCAGAGTGTCCTGCTGTCCATTGCCATCAAGTACATAAAATATGAATATTTACTTCATGATTTATCGCTAAAATTTGTCAGTAAGTACAAGCCTACCTTTCAGTGATGTTACTTACACTGACAACCTAATGTGAAGAAAGCAATTGTACTACAATTCTTTAGATACCTTCAACTATAATAGGATCATTATTGAATACACAATATTGTGTAGAAATTGATGACATATTCTGTCTGTTCTGTGAATCTTTGTTCTAATAGAGCTTCCATGTAGCAAACTCTGGTCAGTGACCTTTGTGGAAAGCTCTGGTTCTATATGTTCACATACTGAGTATGTAGATATGGCCCATTTGTTTCATGCCAAATCAGTTCTCTGTCCAATTTAGGTTGACCTGCCATTATGGAGTTTCAGGTGCATAGATTTGATATACCCATTTTAATATGTATACATTATTTATTTCAGTATAGAAATAGACATTACATATATTTCCAGTAGTGTTGTACACAGTTGGTACCTAGTATCTTATTTTGAAATTGTGTGATGAGAACCATTCATTTATGGACATATGGCTGTGTTTTTAAATTGAACAATTAGGTAACACAAATTGCAGATGATGTGTAAGAAATAACTCACTGTAACTGAATATGTCAGTATGTCATTATGCAATTATATGGTACCTTATGTACCAATCAATTGACAGTACAGCCAACTAGTACATCATATAGGACATAAATACTACATTTAGACCAGACAATAGCCAGGTAGGAGCCTTGTGAAACATGGCATGCGTTCATTAATGTTTAAAATGAAACAACCTTTCTCTTATGCTATCTATCACTGAAATCACCATGAAAGAGGTAGTTTGTTTCCATTTTTTATTCTAGCTAGTATATTTAAGGATATTTAGTATTTGAAATTTTAATATTTCTTAAAAATCCAGCTGTATTAACCAGTGGGATAGATCTGATCATCAGTTGCACAACTATTAAGCAGACTGAGATAATTGATCAGTGGCTTCAAAATATTTTATTTTCTTCCAAAATACTCCTTTTGTCTAGTAGTGTTACCCTTTCTTCTCACCATGTGCTATTACAAGTTCCCTTTACTCAGCTGACATTGTCACATTCTCATTCTGGTAAAATGACCAGCTTCTCTTTAAGGCAGAATATAACAATTCAGACTTGCTCATTTCCCTGTCTTTAAATTCTCTGATTTTCCTCAGCATTTTCTTTGCTATTTATGAAGTGTCTTCAGCAATCTATTCTTTGTATGGAATTTCTCCAAGTATGAGGATCTTTTCAAAATGAGATATTTGCATTTGAAACCCTAGATTATTCCTTTAGAATATATTTAATTAATACAGCACACACACACACACACACGCACACATACACACATTTTCTTGCTCAAGGTCCCAGTGTAGGAATTAAATGTGTATGAATGTTAGAAAGTTCAACAGAATGCAGTGGTAAAATGATACATGTGTTAGAAAGGGAGCAAACTATGAGGCACCAGTCTCAAAATAAACTTGGGATCTATTCTTAACTCACTTCAGTACTTTCGCCCATTAAAGAAAGCCCATTGGACTGTGGGTAGTGCAGACAAGAGGAGCATCAGGACCTTTCAGAGCCCGGATAAATCAAAATCTGCAAAGAACAGAGGCAATAGCATTTTATAGGTGCTAGGATCAAAAGCTTTCTCCTTCAGGGAAAAATTGCTCTATTATTTTCCATTTCTAGCCTTGGGGTTAGAATTCAGATTGATTCTCCCATGAGTGTAGTCTGGCTAGAGCCTTCTGCAAAAAAGGATTTCGCTTACCTGATTCCTTTATGTAACTTTGGGTCTCTAGTGGTGGCTTCAAAATTTAGGACCTCAGTGGAGCAATTGCAGAAACATCCCTGGGATGTACAATTGTCTATTAGAGTATTTTATTTTTCAGCCCCCTGAACATATAGATTTATGGGCTATTATGGAAAATTCTTGAAATGAAAAGTGTGTCTGTGTGTGAGAGAGAGACGGAGAGGGAGAGAGAGATTGGTAAGTAATCACCTATGAAAATATAAGTACTTGGCATTTAATTCCACATGTGTCCGTATCTCTGTTTACACTGAGTCAATGATCAAAATCATGACTAATACAACTGCTATAAACTCCATATATTTACTCATTAGAGACAAAGTTCCTTTGCAGCCTATATCATACCTTTGTGTGTGTGACTTCAAATGTGTTTTCTTAAAGTTAGCAAAATATGAACACAGTTACGTCTCCTCGCTAAGATCATGCATTCAAATATTAGGCTTCTATGTTAAGAACTTCCATAGTATGTTTTCTCCTTTTCTTAATTAAAAGGTATCAGACTACCAGGGAAGAAATCTCTTCCTTTTAGAATCTTCTGGATGTAAATGCAAGGGATGCTCATGCAGAGCACACAGTGAATTTTTCATCTGAGTGTTTAGAAGAGGATCCTGTAATCAACAAGATTCGAACCAAGCCCTTATAATTGAAAAGGAGCTTAAAAATGACTATAACTCAATTCAAGGTCCAAAAGTTGCAGCACAGTCTATAGCTCAGAAATGGAGGAATTGACCAAGTAAGATGTTCCAATTATACCCTCACTAGATGAGGTCAAAATATATCTGGTGGGTATGTATGGATGTGCCATTTAGTTAGTTTTTTCCAAGTGACAGGCACTATGTTATATTCTGTGAAGTGTATCGTGACCTCCATTTTATAGTGAAGGAAATAATCCTAGAGGTCTGAAGTGATTTGTCCAATAACCAATAGCTTATAAGTGACAGAGAAGTAGGTTTCAATCTTGATCTGCATGGTTCCAGACTTGTGCTCATAACTGCTTTACTTCTACAGACCATAGTAGTTTAAAGTTTGTTAGTAGCTTGCTGATGCAGAAATATCCTCACCTGTCTGCGGAATAACAGACTGCGGTCTGTTATTCTGAAGGCAATAATGGGCGTGAAAAATCTGTGTGGTTATTTTTACAGGCTCTATAATAACTTTAGATTGACCATATTATAGTTGATTTAATCAATATATTCTCTCAAGTAAAGTAAAAATAGCTTCTCAGCTAGGTTTCTTGGGAAGTTGCAAAATTTAAACCTAAAAAGATGACCTTAAAGATTATCTGGCTAGATCCTCTCATTTTATAGAGGAAAAGATTTCAGAGTTTTTGTTTGGTCATAACATATGTGAGATTGCCTGAGAGTCTGCTGCTGTGTGTTTGTATGTCTATGTTGGAGGTGAGAAGGACGTTGTCATATTCATTGGGAGAAAATATAATTGTGTTGCATCTGAGAGCCTCCCATCCAAAGGAAGTGGAAATCTATAGTCTGTCAGAGGAATTAACATGAGTCTGCTTCTTCATTTATGTTGAGGCAGTCAAAATCATGACTGAATTAATTTTCTGTAAACTTCATACGCTTACTTCATAGAGCCAGTATATTTGCAACCTGTATTACACCTTTTTGTATGTGAATTTAATTTCATCATCTTATTCTAGCTCACTATTTTCCAATTTCTTCAAGTATGAGAATCACTTTTTAAAAAAAATCAAAACACTATTGGAATTTCCATACGATAGTAATAGTATTTTTAGCATTCACTAATTGAGAAAATATACAATTTCAAAAAGTTACTTTTAATTCAATAACCCTTTTAAATACATGTATATTTCATGAATGTCAAAAGCATCTCCATACATGTGAATGATAGTAGTACATATATGTAAGGGAACTATTTATTCAGTATACAGACATTATCTGATGTGCACATGGATTTTTTTAGATTGCCAGAATACCACTTCATTCATTTGTTTATTCATTCATCACATTAACTTTTCATTTAAAATGTATTGACAGAGCACGCACTACATGCTAAGCACTGTATAAAGCAGTAGGTATACAGAGGCAGCCAAACAGGCTGGTTCCTGACTTCTTAGAGTTCTGAGTATGAAATGTGCAATGGAGGAAGTTTACATGGTACCAGAAGGGCATTAGTCATGGCGCTCTGCCTAGTTTGGGGGTCAGGGAGTACTTCTTGAATCAGTGACTCACCTGGTCCTTGAAGGATCTGCAGGTTTAGGGAGGTTGTAGGAGCATGGCCACAGTGCCAAGAGAGCCATTGGCTGCAGACTCGGCTGCAGTCCAGAGCTGTTTCCTACGGAGTAATAGAAGCACATATTACAATCTCATTATTCTCCATGGAATGAATCATGTGGAATAATTGAGACCGGGTTAAAATGTCTAGCAAGGCCCTAGTGAAGGCATGGGGTTATCAGCGTAGAGGACTTACATGGGCAATTCTTACAATGGGGGCCTCAATATGGATTCTTTCAGAGTCTCTGAGCCCAAGGCCCATCATGTGGCTGAGTCCCTCCCGCAGGTAAAGGCTAGCCTTCCCTCCAAACACCTGGTAGGACTCTCATGTAGTCATCTATTTAACAAACAAATCTTTATTAAGTGCCTCCTATGTGCTAAGCACTCTTCTGGGCACTGGGGATATATAAAAATCCCTGTCCTAAAAGTTTCTATTTTAGTGGGTAGGAAGAAAGAGATAAATATGAGGCATATAAGATGGTGATAAGTATTATGAAGATAAAGCATATTAAGCAGAAGGGAAAGCTCCAGGTGGGGGTGGAGAGGGATACTATTAAGTAGAAAGTGTGCAGGTTAGGAATCTCTGACCAAATGACATTTCAACTGGAGAGAGTAAGGAAGTCCCTTTGCTGCCTGGGGGCAGAGTCCACACTTCCCACTCCCTATCAAGTCAGAGAGAATAATATGACCCCTCTGTTTCTATTCTAAAGGCCTACCCTCTAAGGTCACATTTTCTGCCCATGATTTGCTGCATCTTAGGATGACTGACAGTGTTAATATTTACTGCATTCAAGAGAAATCTGAAGGGAGGAACTAGTTTGTGAAGGTCTTTTGACCCTGTCTAGCTTCTAACAAATCTCTCAGTTTGGTCCACTAGTTTCAAATGGTTGCTGACGCCTATAATAAATTATTATAACCTTTGCTACTTTAAGGACAATTTTTGGACCTCACAGTGTGGTTTTATTTTATCTTTTTCCATGTTACAGTCCCCTAAGAATAAGGTGGAACAAATAGAGCATACATGTTAGTCATTAGGGTCTGCTCAAAAACGAAATTTCTCTCACTCTGGGATATAGTAGGATTGTTTTTCTCTGCCAGTTTGAAACTAGCCTTGGCCATGTGACTTCATTTGGACAGTAAAATGTGAGCTGAAGTGATTGATGTGTGTTACTTCCATGAAGAAGCTTTAAGAGCCATTGTATAATTCACCATGTTTTTTCCCTGCCTCTGAGATCATGGAAACGATGTGTTGAGAAAACAGTCTTCCGTTAGCTGGCTTCCTGAGTGATAGTGTTCAGTAGAGATCCCTGGCTTATATATGATAGAGTAGGCAATTAATAAACATTGTTGCTTTAAAGCCACTAGATTTTGGTGTTTTGTTGTTGTTGTTGTTGGCCTAGTTTGCCTTAGCTTATCCTGGCTGATTCAATAGGGCAAGGAGGGAGTGTTTTTAGTCCCACGCACAAGGCTAAGAGTAGTCAGTTTGGCATTTACCTGTAAAAGGTTCCATCTGAGCTAGGAGCAGTATTATCCATGGAAAAACGAGAGATGAAAGTGTAGCTAGGAAAGAACTGGAGGTGAAGTCCAGGAGCAATTGGATCTTACATCAAGCTGAAGACCCTGAAATAGTATCAGTGATCTTTACTGCAAAGACAAAGACAGGGAAACAAATGGAGTGACTATTAGGATGCTAATAAGGTCAGGCATTTAAGAAACAATAGGCCTGTGGCGGAAGATTTCTTTTTACAGTATCTGCAGTATCCTGCTAGAATTGGGTGGCAGCTAAAACCACCGCTGAGGAATGGACAAGTGCATTCCTTTCTAATACAACCCATGCCTTGATATGGGATAGTTTGTTGAGTACTTTACATTTGCTCTTCCAGAAGCACTCTACCCTTCTCTATGCTACTCTCTTTGCAGGGAATATGACCTCTATGAGTTGCCTTGATCTTTGGCTTTTAATTAAGTTTGGGCAATGGGAGGCCCCATCAGATGATCAAGGATGAAAGGAGAATGAAGCAGCTGTCCTTGGTCTGCTGGCTCTATCCCTGCAAAGTTTCTGTGGGTTGGTTGTAACCCTCTACCCAAAGTCACAGCTCCTGACTGTGACCCTCTCCAGACAGACATTGTCTCAGCGTGCTGGAACTCCTCCCTCTTGTCATTGCTCTGGTTGAAGTGTAATAGCAGCAGCCTGCTGTTTCTGGCTTGGGACACTGCACCTTTCCTCGCTGGTTGCCCTAAGCCTTGCCCACACTTTTGTAAATGGCTGCTCTAATGAACTGCCCTTCATGACTCCATTTGAGAGTGCCATCTGTTACCTACCAGCGGTCTGACTAGTAGAGGCACCTGTTTTCTTATTCTCCTCTACTTTTTTCTGTTTCTCTACCTTCTCCAGTGCCATCATCAGGGCAGTCCTTGACTTCATGTTTGAGACACTTACGATTCTCAAAGTCATCATGTATTCTGTGGACTGTCATGGTCTTCATAGGACTCCCTGGGTTCTGTCTGGATATCATAAAATTTGTGAGGTTGGAATGCCAATTATGCCCTTACTGGGATCCTTGCCATTTTTAAAATTTTCATTTATAGTTTTAAACACCTAAGTAGAAAACAGTCATTGTAGAAAAAATTTCAAATTTTTCTACAGGTAATGGTAGCTAGTAATTGCCAACATTTATGGGTAGTGCATATTATATGTTGGGTACTATTTTAGGTGTTGTGCATGTATTAACTAAAAAAACCCTGAAATACTGTGTACAGAGGCACAAAGAATTTTGTTGTACATCCTTTGATTTTTCTTATGTAATACTGCATAATTGTTTTTAACAAAAAAGAGATCCCATTATGTATGTTATTTTGTAATCTAGTTTTTCACGTAGAATACGTGTGAACATTTCTCTAGGCCAATATAATCCACATCATCACTTTTAATAGAAGTGAAATTTTGCATTTTATATTGTATTTATATATTCTGCTATTGTTGGACATATGAAGTTATTTCCAGTTTTTCGCTATTATGAACAAAGTGGTGATGACCATCCTTGTAGATAAATCTTTGCCACATTTCTTATTATATCTTTAGGATAAATTCCAGTGCCTGGAATTACTGGGTGAAAGAATATGAACATTCTAAGACTTTTGTAAATATTACTAAAGAACCCTATCGAGAGCTGTATCAATTTCTCCTTACCTAAATACTCTAATAGTGTTTCTACATATCCTACCCAAAAAGGTTCTCATTGTTAATGTTGATCTTTCTCAATACAAGTTTGAAAAGTATCTCATAGCATTTCTTTAATTGCTAGTGAGACTGAGAATATTTTAAAATGTTAATTGTTATTTATATGTTATTTCTCATTTTGTGAAATGTCTCAATGCCCTTTGCCTGATTTCTTCTAGAGTGTTTGGCTTCTTATTATTGAATTTTAATGTATTTTTAATCAAAGTTACATATGCACGTAGTTTAAGGAATCACTAAATGCATAGTTTAAGAAGACAGTAGTCCTGGGAATTCTCTGATGATCCAATGGTTGGGCTTGGAGCTTTCACTGCCATAGCCCAGGTTAAATCCCTGGTCTATCCTGCAGGCTTCACGGCCAAAAAAATTAATAATAATAAAATAAAAAAGACAGTAGTCCCATTTCTCCTGCCCTCCATTCATTTCCTCTTCCCCAGAGGCAACCCCTTTCCATACTTTGAGTTGATTCTTCTGGCATTTATCTCTATATCTCTAAAACACTCTAGCTAATTGATCTTCCACTATGGAATATGAACATGAAGCTCTTTTTCCCCATTATTTCCCCAGCATGCATGTGCTCATCTCTCCATTCTCATACTATATTTACACCATCATTTTGGTTAGCTCAGTATTCATTGTTTGTATTATTATGAGTATGTATTTTTAGAGATAAGCCATGTTAAACTATGATTAATTTCCTTTCTGGCACAATTTTTTGTTTCTCCTGGGTTAAAATCTTTTTTTTTTAAAACCAACTTGCCTTTTTTCTTTGTTTGCTTAGTTTCAATAGCTGAGCTTCAAATTGTCTTCCAAGTTCCTAATCTCATTTCTATTAGGTTTTCTGTCAAATTCACCCTCCTTTCTTTGCCAGAGTTGTAACTACTCCGGTACGGACTGGTGGTCTTCTATACCTGGAACACAGATGGTGTCCCGGGATCTCCCTTTATTCTCAGCTATATGATTTCTTTCCTGTTTCTTTGGTAATGCATTTCCTGTGTCCTGTACCTCAGACGTTCCTCTTTTTGTGTTGACTCCCTCTCATTCTTTGTACCTTCCAGGTTCATGGGGTTAAAATTTTAGATTTTAAAGTCTGGTAATGTCTTTATTTCTACATACACACTCGACTGGATTTTGGGCTGGATAGAGAATTCTAGGTTGTAAGTAACTTTTCCTCAAGAATTTTGAAGCATTGCTTCCATTTTCAAATCTGAAGCTATTTTCTTTCCTGATCATTTGACTGTGATCTGCTTTTCCTCTCTGGACACTTGGGAGATCTCCTTTTAGTGTCCAGTGTTTTGAAATTTTACAATGATATGCCTTGGTGAAAATCTATTTTCATGCAGTGCTGAAAACTTGATGGGTCCTTTTAATTTGGACACACATTCTTCAGTTCTGAGTACTCTGAACAGCTTCTTTAATAGTTTTTCCCTTCTCTGTTCTTTGTTTTTTGGTTCTCCTATTATTCAATTGTTGGACTCTGTGAACTTTATCATTTTCTTATTTTTCTGTTTCTCATTTTCTATCCCTATATTTTTTTAAATCTCTTCCAGTTGAACTCTTCAAATTTATCTTCCAATTCTTCTAATGAGTTTTTTTAAAAACATGTTATTACATTTTAAATGTAAACCGTTTTCTCTTTTGTTATTCACCAAATTTTTCTATGTGTATGGCATCCTGTTCTCATTTATAGTCCTGGGGATTGATTACCTAGGAGTAATACAGTTACTGGCCATTGCCAGTGAGATTTGGGTTTTCTTTGGCAGTTTGGTTCCCTCAGAAACCTAGTAGGCTTCTAGTCTAGTTGCTTCCAGTAGATTTAAGTGTGAGGAGCTACAACAAATCTGTTTAAGTTTGAAGCTTGAGAACTTTTGGCTTTTGGCTTCTGTGTTTTGAACACCCTCATTAGCTTAATGGCTGCTGCTTTGCAGAAATCTGAAATAACCTCTTGGGTAGAATGACTGACCTTACTGTGGGCTTAGCCCCTTTTTTTCCTGCCAAAGAACTTTTAATGGAATGTGCTTAAGAAAGCCCAGGGTCACCAACTTCATTTTCTGTCAAGGTTGCTACTTTACAACTTGTAAGAGTTTCAATATGGGGTACAGAAGTAATTGGCTTTTTTACCCTGAAAGAATCCTTACTGGGGACTCTCAGTCAATCTAGATTGCTTGCTGAAGGCAGAGTGTATCTCAGTAATGTTGTATTACTTTCCACTTGTGCAAGCAGAACGGCTTTCTCTAGTCTGAGTTTATCCTTTTTGCTGTTGTTGTTTTTGTAGGAATTGGCTGAAAATTGCAAGAACTAACCATCATTTCCCACATTCTGAAAAGTCCCATTTTAAAACCACATCCTGTGTTGAACTCCTGGTTTGTGTTCCAGAATGGGTCACACATGTTCTGCCTCCACATGACAAATGTCTCTACATTGCAGCCCGGAATGTCTGGGTATTTGATATTTGGTTGTTATCGCCACCTCTCAGGCAACTCTATGTTTTAGGTTCTGTTGCTTGCAGTACTCTGCTTTTGGGCTCCAAATTCTATCTGAATCAGCTATTAATTCCTTTACCTGTTAGTAACAGAAAACAAAATTAAGGGTGGTTTAAGCAGGTAAGGGTTTTTTTGTTTTCTGTTTTCACATAATGTGTCTGGGTATTGATAGTGCAGTTGCTCAAAGACATCCTCAGCATTCCAGGCTCATTCTGTCTTCTGGACTTGCCATCCTTAATGTGTGTTTTTCACTCTTGTGGTTGTGAGTTGGCTGCTGTGCCTTTAACCTTTTAGGGAGAAGGGGAAAGACAAATACAGGCCACCTGCTTTTTTACCTTTGAGAAAGCTTTCCTGAAAGCCCTACTCAGCAACTTCTGCTTATAGCTTATTGGCTTGCCGTAGGTCACATGATCCCCACTTGCCCAATCCCTGGATGGGACAGGTGTGCTGTGGATGGAAGCTGGGTTAGTCAACCCATAGTGTCAGCACAGATGTTGTGCCTGAGTTATTGGGACATTTGTCCTAGCCCTCGGCCTGTCTGTGCTGACCTTTTATTTCAACTCTCTTGGATGTGATCTCTCTCCTGACCAAGATCCAGTCTGAGTCTACACAGACTAGTGAGCTTTTCAGACTTCTAGTTCAATTGTGCAGAGCTGTCTGGCCTTCTTCCTTCTGTAGGTGGACTTCCCTTCTGCCCTGAATCAGGCTCATTTTCTCTCTATCCATATTCTCCTGTCTCTGCTTTGTTCAGTCAGACCCTATTTATAGAAAGTTTCTTATTCAGTGCTTTAAACTATAATGCATTCATTCATTTAAATGAACTCTAAAGATTTTACAGTGTGGTAAAGTTTTCCAACCTTAAGCAAAATATTCAATGCAAATTTTAAAAGCATTTAAAAATACTTCAAGGCATGTAAATAGATCTATATTTAATTTCTGGTTCTATTAGAGGGAAGATTGACAGTAAGAAAATCCCTTATCAATTTACCTGATCATATATAAATTTGGCTTTAATGAGAATGCAGGGGTCTCTATTTTCACATTATCATTGTCATTCTCATGTTGATCTTTCCTTGTCCTCTAATTTCTGTCTCTATTAGAGCCCAAAGTCACCTGGACACAGAATTCAGAACCTCTTCAAGTTTCTCTCAGTCATAAGAAAGCATGAATAAGCATAGTAGATTTTACTGAAGGAGACAAGAGGAAGGAGGGGGTTTATATCTTGCACCTCACAGAAAACAACTTAATATCCATTTTAAACGAAGTCCTTTCTTAGTGGTTCTGCCATGGGAAGTCTCTCTTTGACCATTTCCCAGTAAGTGCTCCACTTTTATGCAACCTCTTCTTTCCTGCTGGATTCTAACCTCTGCCCTCCTTCACCTCACACCTTTTGCCTTCTGTTATGTGGAGCAATTCAGTTCTGACCTGACTCCCACATGGAAAGTTGTACACACAAGCTCAGAAAGGGGCTTATTAAAGCAAAGCTCTGTTCTCTCCTTAGAACACAGATAAAGTTGCTTTAAGGGAAAAAAAAAAAAAGTTTTCTGTTACAATATAATCCAGAAATTCTCAGACTAGACTTCAATCAGGAGAACTAGAAATGTATTGTGTGGAATTTGATTATTTCAAATGAGTTGTTATATTTTTGAGACACCTGCTGGTCCATAGACCATTTTGGCTAGATAGTCTTTGAAATTTTTATTCCAGATAGACCACAAAGGTAGAGTAAGAAGTTGATACTAAAAGCGTAGAACTCCTCTGTTTCTCTATATATTTACCAATACATCTTTATGCATTATGACTGGGAGTCTTGGCTGTCTGCTTTTATAATAGAATCCCTGATTCTTTCTTGCAGCTAGGTGTAGACTTTTGAGTAATTGCTGTCCAATGGGATGTTATCAGAGTGTTGTGTGAAATTTACCAGAAGTATCTTTCTTTGTCCATTTCTCTTTATTGCTGATTGGGATATAGATATGATGTCTGGAGCCCAAGAATTCATCTTGGATGATGAAGGGGAAGCATGTGTGTGGATGGCAGAGGAGTAAGACAGAAGGAGCCTGATATCCTGGAACGCCAAGTTAGCTCTTAGATGCTTATCTCCAAAAATTTGTTTACGTGAAAAAGAAACAAACCCTGTCTTGTTTAGGCCACTCTATTTTGTGCATTCTGTAACATGCAACAAAACCCATTTCTAATGACATATGTATATTTGATTCCAAGGATTTGATATATAATCAAAGAGTTGTCACTTTGTAGCTAGACTGACCTCTAAAGACATGCTTTCCAAAAGGAGTAACTATATACTGCAATATGTGCAAGATACATTGGGATATAGGAGGACAATATTACAGCATTTCGGTTTAAAAAAATCTAACAATAATGTAATAATAAAGAAGTTAAGGGTTACTCACATTTAATTAATGAATTGACTGCAGTATCTTGACTCTGTCTGGATGTTGGACAATCATGTAGCCCAAGGAAAATTCTACAACTTGGAAGGATTGGTGGTCACAGTCTCCATTCTTGGTTTCTTTTTAGCATATTGAAACATTCAGCATTTTACTTGCACTAATTAAGAAGAGTTACAAATCATATTCTCTAGTTTTAACTAAACTAACCCTCACAAGGTGGCTAAATGACTGAATAATATTTCAGGAAAGAAACTATAGATTGAAGATAATGCTAACACAAATAAACACCAAGAAAATGACACTTTCCCTGTTCTAAGATTTGAGGTCTCTTTTTGACTACGTTATGGGATGATTGCATCACCCCTATTTTACTTCACTAAGACATTATTATTATTTTTTAGTATGAGGAAAATAGTACTGTTAATAAACACAATAAACCTCTCAAAAATATTGTTTATTCATATTAATTTTTCATTTATAATTTCTATTTTTGTATCTGTTTATAGTATACATAGTATGAGTAAAGTAACGTATAATTTTATACATAAATATACATATATGGGGTGAGGTATTCTTTTTCCTGATGGGGTGAATTTTTCAAAAGTTCATTTTTTTAAGTTTGAAGAAACTGAAAAGCTAAAAATCTGTATTTCCAAATCCTCTGTGACTGAGATTTCAAAAGACGAAGTGAAGGATGGACCTCCTTCCTGCAGTTAAGTCAGGCTGTTTCTGAGCTAAAATTGTGATAACTCCATGACTAGCTTGAAAGAAGATTATGATAAACAAATTTTGTTTCTTCTCTCTTCTATTGTCCCAGCAGGTCTGGCCTGAGGCCCTGAATGAAAGGAAATATGGAACTAGGGATAATAGTAGAAATAACCAATGTCTACCAATGAAACTTATCATAATTCTTGAACCATCTTTCCTGGATCAGGCTCACATGCTGACACTGGGCAGTGAAGTCAGCTCATTTCAACTCATTGGATATGTGGGATCACTGTTTGTAGGGAAAATATTTCCTGATATTAAAATTGAGAAATTCTCAAAGTGTTGAAAGAATACAGCTACTCTTTTCACCAAGAGCTGAGGTTGTAGGCAATACGTCCTTTGTTTTTGCTACCATGACAATAATTTCTTGGTATAAATTTCTTTCAGTCTAAGGCTAAGAATACTCATCAACAGAATTTCAGAAGATTTGGATCTGACTAGGGTAAATGCCAGAAATGTCTGCTGTTACACTGAAATGCAGAAAAATATCATTTTCCAGAAAGGCTGAGCACTCGTTTCTTTGCCCCCAAGAATGAGATTCAAAGTAGAATCCAAGGTATAAGATATTTAGAGTGATGCACAGTGAAACCCTTGTGGATGAATTTTTCGTCAACCTTTCTGTCTGTCCTTTGTCACTCTGATACTGACTGAACGGTATGAGTGACTGGTACTTGATCCTTGCTGGGATTTTCTGAGGAGCTTTATAAAATATGTTTCTGAGCTGTTCATCTGTGGGACAAAGAGGGGAGTATTTATCTATCAGTTCCCATTCACCCATTTGTCAAGGGTGGTCCCTAGGGCCTTAACTTCTGAGATGTGCATGATGTGTGCCAGGTTGGTTTCTGATGGCATCTCATGCTGCATTGGAGAAGCCATGGGGTAGGAAGCAATACAGGTATACCCCACAGACACCAGGTGAAGGGCTGTCAGGTGGTACCTGCACTCAGCTGGTTGAACCTCCATTGAACTCATTATTGCAGGAGGGGCTGGAGTAAGAGGTGGACCAAGAGGATGTGAAGTGGTGCACAAGTGACGTCTATTCTAATAGGTAACAGAAATACTATAGATTTATGGAAAAGCCAGCAGTCACAGGGTGAAGAAAATATTCCTAAAGATCCCTGATGATTAAGATGAGGTAAACTAGTATTGTGGGTAATTTCTGGTAATAATATGGTTCATTTGAATAGTAATTAGCAGTTCATGGTTTTTGAAAACATCTCATTTAATCCTTAAAACTCTGAGGGGTGTGCATTTTTAATTAATAGGAGGAAATGGAGGCTCAGAGATGATTAAATCACTTGCTCAAGGCTCCACAGTGAATTTTGTTGCTGCTCAGTACTTAGTGGAAGCTTGGTGAGGGAAATATTGATGCTGTACTGTCTGAGGTAAATATACTCTACCTGTCCCTCCAGGTGAGGCGTTTCAAACTAGTGTGAGTTACAGGGACCAGGCAGGCAGAGTTGATGACTGAGGTGGCAGAGAGGGGACAATGGCTAGCAGGATAGGTGCTCTTCAGTTTCCAGTGACCCCCTCAAGTTGGAATGGGCTGCCAGTGGGGCTAGACCTACTAAATAAAATCAAACACACACTGGAATTGGATCTTATTTGAAACTCCCAATTTAAATGTGGGAAAAATAATAATAACAATAACAACAACAACAATAATAATAATACAACCCCAATGAAAATACATCTATGGGCTGGATGTAGCCTATTTTCTGCCCATTTGTGACCTCCTCTCCAGAAACTTTAAGCCCCCATCATGGGACTGGTCATAACACGTCATTTATTCTTTTTTGTAGAATTGGTTTTACAGCATTGTGCTTTTGGGACATTGTACTTTCGCCTTACGTTGAGGTCCATGAGGTCCATGATAAGAAACTCATTCTTGCATTTATTCTAAGGCTATTTGGAGGACATTATTCACTGCGTTGGTCCTTGTTATAAAAGCCCAGTGGGAAAAATTTCTCTCTGGACTCAGTGCTAGTAATAGTTGCACTTCTCATGAATAACTTTGTTTAAGTCTTATGGACCCTGTAAATTATGTAACTGAGCATGCTTTTTCACTTGTCTTGCTTGCCAGAAGGTTTGGAACCAAATTTGTGGCCCATAATAACAAAAGATTAAGGTAATAGTGACACATTATTTGCATGCTGATCTGACAGTGAATTTTATTTCATTTCCTACTTTTATTTTATCTTTGCTCCACTTTACTTATTCTTGAAAATAACCTTGTATTGAATGCATTTTAAAGCTGCTACACACACACCACAGGGTATAAATGGTATATATCTAGTAAAGGTTAGAATCCGAATTTAAACTCAGAGCTGCAATTCTAAGTCCTGCCTTCTCTCCTTTATGACACAATTTACTCTTGCTTTCGGACTCCGAAACTAAAAGTAGTTGGGTTGGAAGGGATGTGTAGTTGGTTATTTCAGTACAGTGCAATGCTTTTCTTTTTAAAAAAAACATGCTTCTTGGTGTATAAATATGTGTGCATGTGTGTGTGCATGTGGACATGTGGGATGCTGTGAGGTTTGAAGGGGTGAAGGGGTTGCTTGAAATTGATAGCCCTTTTATACATTCACAGCAGGGCTGCAAAAAATTTGACTCTGAGCTTAATGAAAATTAACATCTTCCTTCTGTCAATTTCAGGCCATTTAGATTTATTTGGATAGAAATTGTGTTCATGAGAAAACTCTGAGTGTGTGTGTGTGTGTGTCTGTGTGTGTGTTACATCTGGCTGTGTATACTCTGTTTGCCTGGAACCAGAGGTAATGCTTAGGGGACAGCAAGATGACAATGGCAAAATCAGCTCAGGCCAGGGAGATTGTACAGCTGAAATAAAGAAAAGCATGTATTCTGCTAACCTACTATCCCTTAGGGGTCACTAAAGAAGGTTAAGATACCACATTTGGTCTCACACACTCCTTCAGTCCTAAAGTTTTTGAAAACTCATTGCGAAGCTTCAAAGGAACACCAAAATTGTTCCTGCCTAGCCCATTATTGTATTATTAACTCATCATCCAAAAACCTATTCAATTTCTTATTCTCCTTTACCTTTGGGCATTTAATTTATCTAAAACTGTATAGAGCTATGCAAGCTTTCCAGAGGTCATTAGTTTAGCCTTCTGCTACCAAGCAAGACTGCATTTTTCAGCATTTCCACAGTAGTAGATTTTATAACCTCCTTTGGAAACACCTTTGGGCATTTAATCAGTTCTTGCCTTCTACTTAGCCTTCATCCCTCCAGCTGTATCTTGAACACAGTTCTTTCTAAGTGACAAAGAAAAAAAAATCAATGATCTATTCCAGTGTTTCTAAAACTTTGTATCAGAATAACCCACGTTGCTTGCTAAAATGCATATTCCCAGGGCACCAGCGTCAGAGGGATAGATTAAAAGAATCTTGGGTAGCATCAAGGAATCTGTAATGTTCTAAAGCACTGGAGGCAGGCTGCTGTTCCATGCTTTAGGAAGCATTATTTTATGCCTTCAACCAGTGAGCCTCAGACTTTGGAATAGAGTTTGTTAATTTTAAATTTATTGCCTAGCCATCTTCCTGGAGAACCAGATTTTATGGATCAGATATTGGACCTGGGAATTCAGAGAAACTCTTGATGATGTTCACCAGTGTTTGAGATGTATATCATTAGGTCACCTCTAATCTTCTCCATAAATTTAAAGTTATTTAGTTTATCTTCGCTTAAAGTCAAAACTTCAGTGTGTTACATATTATATTTAATATTTCAGAGATATTCACACAATATTAAGTAAGGTATAAGTATGCATATGTCATAGTTGTTGTCATCCTGGAGCAAAATTTCTTTTTATAGATACTAAGAAAGTCATATTGTTCACTTACAGGGGTAATTTTGTGTAATAGGTTAAAAACAAACCCAAAACCATACAGGAAAGTAGGGAGAATTACATAACAAATACCTAGATACCTAGTACCTGGATTTAACAAGTGTTGCCATGTTACTGTATTTAATTCATATTTCTTTTACTTTTAATAAAATGTTATAGATAAAATTAAAGCATCCTTTGGATCCTAACCTCTTCAATTTCCATTCCCCCCGTTATGTTCTTGTAAGTAAATCTTAATCCATATGTATATTATTCTTCCTTAGGCTACATTTCCAGAAATCTAACTGATGAGCCAGACATACAAAGATTTAAGATCTTGACAAAATTGCTCCAAAGAAAGAATGTACCAGTTTGTATGATTGCTGCTATATATATATATATATATATATATATATATATATATATATATATATATATAGTTGCTCTTTTCTGTTAGGCCATTGCCAAACTGGGGATTTGTCATTAACAATAATTCCTAATTTTATAGGTGTAGGTAGTATATTATTGTTTGAATTTGAATTTTTATTATTATTATTGAGTTTACACATTTATGATACATTTTTAAATTTAGTTTTTTTGAATATAGTAATACATTCACGTTGTTCAAAACCCAGAAAGTATTAACAGGGATATAGTGAAAAGTCGCTCTTCCATCCTCGATAGCCAATCCCCTCAAAAGTAACTCTTATTTTTGGTAAATTTGTCTGCTTCCAGAGTTTCTGTATGCATATTTGAATATAACATGGATATTTCACTAGACTTCCATCCCTTTTTCCCCTTGACGCACCAAAGTTAGCATATTTATTCACTGTTCTGTATATTGATTTTTTCCCCACATAACAGTATAGCTTGCAGATGTTTCTACAGTGGTAGACAGAAAAGTCTCATTTATTTTTTCCTGCTGCATACTATTCCATTATACACCTGTACCAAACTTTATTTAACCAGCCCCTATTCGTAGGTATTTGGATTGTTTCCTTACTTTTCCTATTACACATAGCTTTTACATGAGTTACTTCAAATGTGTGGCAGTGAATTTGTCAGGTCAAAGGGTATATTCATTTGTAATTTGATAGATATTGTCTTATTGTCCTCGTTAGGTGTTGTACCAATTTACTTCACTCAAGAAATGCATGGAGTTCCTGTTTCTTCACAGTCTTACTGAGGTGTGATCAAACTTTTGAAATTTTGCCAATCTGATAAGTGAAAAAGTTTTCTAAGTGTATTGCTATCCTAATTTTCTATTATTTTAAGTGAACTGAGAATCTTTTTTTATATGTTTGAGAACCATTATTTTTATGTGAACTCTCTGTTCATATCTTTTGGCAATTATTATATTGAGTTGTTCTTTTCCTTACCAATTCTAAGACTCTTTTATGTATTAGGGAGGTTATTCTCTGTCTCTAATATGACTTGAAAATTATTTTTCTGGTTTTTCAGTAGTCTTTTGACTTTACTTATAATTTTTATCTCCAAAAATATTAAAAATTTTTTTTGAGTAATTAAATTTATCTATGACTCAAAATCCAAAATGTACATGAAAATCTACCTTATCACATGTAGATTCTGGATTTTGAGTCATAGATAAAATGACCTTACAACATAATTCTCCCATGTCTTCTCTTGCTACTTTTATCACTTCATTGAAAAAATATTTAAATCTTTGTTCCATGTGTAATTTACCCTAGTGTGAGGTAGGAATTACATATTTAACTTTATTTTTCCACATGGCTACTGAATTGTCCCAACACTTTCTTGATTAATCTGTTTTCTCCACTGGCGTGAGACTCCATCTTTATCATATGGTGAATTACCATAGGTATTTGGGTCTATTCTGGATTTCCTTTTCTATATCACTGGTCTATTCATGTCTCACTACAATACTGATTTGATTATTGGTATTTAATAAAATGTTTTAATATCTGATAATACTAATCCCCCCTTTGATCTTTTTTTTTTTCAGTTTTTTTCCTGACTATTGTATTTTATTATTTTTCTATATGAACTTAAAGATCTACCCATCTAATTAAAAAAACTAACTTTTAGGGATTGTTAAATTTATACATTTCTTTAAGGAGAATTAAGATTATGAGTCTTCCTTCTCAAGAACATGGTATATTTTTCCATGTGTTCCTGTCTTCTTTTGTGTCTTTTTGTAGCATTTTAAGGTTTTTTTCATAATGATCTTGTTCATTTCTTACATTTATTCATTGGTATTTTATCTTTTTCAATGCTATTCCATATGGAATCACTTATTCCATTTTGTTTTCTACCTGGTTGTTATTTTCACTTATGAAAATACATATTTCCTTATCTGCTGTGAAAATTATAGTTATCTATTGAATTTTAAATTATAATAACAATTTTTATATTCACAGAATTTCTATTTAGTTATTAAAGCTCAGCTGGAGCTTTTTTCATAGTTTCTAGTTATTGTTTTAGTTTCTTAATACTTCTAAATAGTTTATTTTATGGTCTTTTTCAGCTCTCAGGGGCCAACTTCTCAGGGGAATCTGTTTTGTCCCTCAGGGCACTACCTTTTCTTAGGAGATTTAAAATTTTTGCTCTGAGTTCCTCTTCAGCTGAGCGACTTTCCCCCACAGGAGTCCCTTGAGATCTTGGTTGTGAAAATATTCCTAGAGTACTTTTGTGGCTGCTTCCTCCAGAGCCTTAACATTTTCAGTGGTTGTGGAGAGGTCTGTATCTTAATTTCTTGTAGTCAGGATGCCTTACCGTGTAATTAGTGTAGATTGAGACCCTGCCTGCCTGGGGTTTGATGTCTCATGAGTTTACTTTGATCCCCCTTAGAGCCCTGGACATATGGCAAACTTTCGTGCTTTTTCCCCAGGCTTTTCAGGTTTTTTTGTTTTTGTTTTTAATGGAAGCAACAGCTCTTCAACACTCTGTAATTTGCAGAGGGCTCCATTTCAGCCTTTCTGCTGACTGCAGGCAGAGGCCAAGCCAGTCTTCTGTTCCAGAGGGACTGTTAACACTCCATGCTCTCAGGTGCCATGGGCCTATGTCTTCTTTAAAGAATCTTAGGACTGATAAGGCAAGGCTGTCCAAACAAATTTAAATGAATAAGAATGTAACACTGGGAAATATTGGAAAAGAATAGTAGTGTGAACGTGGAGAAATTTCTTCCCTTTCTTATAGGGAAGCATTGGAGAGAAAGGCTGTAGTGCTTTTTTCCCAAATGAATGCCTCAGGGTTTATGTCAATTTGTGCCCTTGCCTTAAGTAAAGGTTGATAAGGTCTGCATTTTCTTTACTCACCTTCATGCCATTTTATGTCAGAAGTTAATTATCCAGTCTCTGTAATTATTAGCAGCACACAGAGTCTCAGGGCCTGCAAGAGGTTCAGAATTACATATGGGCTTTTATTTAGCAGTTTACACAGTATGGGCTTTGAACCAATTTGAGAAACACTGAAAGCCATTATCATCTATCTGTAAAATGCTTTGCCCTGTGTTTGCTGCCCTCAGAACAGTGGGTTACAAGAAAGCCACAAAGTACTGGTGAAATAATTGGGCATGCAGTTCTGGGCATTTTGTAGACAGCCATTCGCTAGCTGCACATCCATTGTGTGCTTTTTGGCTTTTTTCTTTTGAGAAGTCAGGCAAGTTTTTCTTTTGTTCTGGAGAATCACTATCCTATTCCAGCTAATCATTCCCTTCAGAAGATTTCTTTGCCATAATCCAATCTTCCCAGAAGACAATTTGATTTTATTCCAAGTCTATGAGTGCCACATCCTTGTTGGCTGGGTCAGTCATTTCAGAGTGATATAGAGGGTTTTTCTTTCTTTCTTTTCATTGAGTCTAGGGATTGAGGAACTGGATTTCATCCAACAGTTGACTTTCTTCACTGTTCTTTCTCTTCTTTCTATCTCAACATTTTCCCCCGCCCCCAACCCTGTAGATATTCATACTAGAAGTTATCCAAGCCTTTGGAAATACTGTTTTTTTTTGCCTTTTATAGTCTTTGGTAGACTGTTTCTATCTTTTATGTGAACTACTGTTTGGCTATGAAGAAAATTCTTTTAAATTATTTCAGTCTCTTCACAGTGATATAAGATTATATCATATTTCACTAGGTAAAAGACAACAACACTATGCCTTCTTAGAAAATAAACAGCATCACACACCAATCAACAAGGCACCACTGGAAACCTCCAATTCATGAGTGAGTGGAATAATGAGGGGAGGCTGGAGTTTTGTTGCATTCCCAGACCTCACATACCCTACTGGACTCAACTGCACATTTGGCTGCAGATTCTAAGAGTAAACCATACCGTTGTGTTGTTATATGGAAAGAAACACATAAGTTACAAAGGAAACACATAAGCCTCAGGGATGCTTTGCCCAGAGCATGTGAGCCAATTTTGTGGCCAGACTTAGCATAAATTGAGATTTGCCACCAGACCCAGAAATCTGCCTTTGGTGTTCCTAAGTTAATACCATTTTCCCTCAAGACAAAAGACATGCCACCTAGAATGGGGCCTCGGATGCAGAACTGGTTAGAAATGAGAAAGTCCTTCTTTCTAATGACAGAGATTCCATTTGCACTGCACGCTGATTGCAAGAGCAGTTTTGTGGGGCTCTCAGGCGTCACTACGGATATATTTGCAGGAGAATGTGATGAGGATGGCAAAGCGGTACCTCATGTCTCCCTGGGCTTCTTGCACAGATGTGCTGATTTAACTCAAGGATATGCTGAAAAGACATTTCTCTGCTTGGAGTACAGCTTACAGAGAGAAGCACTCTTGCGGTCCATAAGAATGAGGAGATGACTATTTGAACCCAGAGCATTTATTCCCCACTGGAATAAATTATCTCAAGATTTGATAATTATAATTGTTGTGGTTGGGCTGAAAGTAGGCCTCTCTCTTCCCAGGCTGACTGGGTAAAATGGTCTCTTGGTTGATGTGAGCATTACAGGTGTGAATTTGCTGACACGGTTGGTCCACATGGTATTTCAGGAGAGGTGGGCACTGTGTCCGGCCTGTGGGATGGCAGATAATTGGCTACGTGTAGGGGCAGATAAGCAATGACGTACTTTAAACACCCACTTGCCTCGTCCCCTCCCTCTTGCAGAGAATTGTGGGATAACTTGCTCTAAAGTAACTCCTATCATAAAAGAAAACATATTCTCTCGGCATGGGCAGGGCCTATAGTAACATGATGATTTTATATACTACTTTTCCTAAGCAAATTCTGGTTTTATCAAATGAACAAACTGGCAGTACAAAACTCTTCTAATTTTTCTCTTACCTTAATCTCCCATAAAAGGCATTCAAACAGCTTGAATGAACAGGTTCCATTTTATGTCAGGTTTTCTGCTTCATTCAAATAGAATCCACTTTCAGTGCACTTTGTTATGAACATACAATGCTGTTATTTCTAGGGCGCATTGCTTAGGAATTGACAGGTATATGAAAGATATATGAATCCTTCCACTAGGGGAAGTTTGTTGCTTCAGGAAAGGAGTTTTGGTTTTCAAGAATTAGACACACTATTAAAATACCTGTAAATTACGGTGAAATATTACACTTGGTTGGCTACCTTCTCACCAGTCTAGCTTCATTCAGCCAGCTTTTCAGCACCTCAAAACACTTCACAATTTGGCTACAGCTGTTTGAGAAACTTGCCGGCCCTGAGTGTGACATTATTTTCTCCTTATTTACTATTTTGTCTCTGATGCAGAGCCCTTAAATTTAAGGGCCCTAAAGCATCTTTTAGAAACAACAATGAAAACAAAATCAAAATGGAATTCAGTTTATGAAAGCATTCCAACTCACTCGTACAGGTTGAATCCATGTTTCCACTTATCTTTTCACCAACGTGACCAGTCCCTCTGGTCATTGAACAGAGCTTTACTAAGCACTCAGTGCTAAGCACTGGCAAGAATGCAGACCTTTACCAAAATCTGTATTTCCTCCCCTGAGTGTGGCCCTCCCACCAAATAATCCTATTGTTTCCCATACTACTGGTTGTGAGAACTTCTTTGAATTTATTTCGTAAGTACTTCCTTTTTCTCCCATCTGTAGGTGACCCTTTTCCTCCGTGGTGGGAACATAGGTGCATGGGTGGTACCGGGGGGAGGGGAGTAGGGAAAGAAGCTGTCAGTTCATTCTGTGTGGGAAATGAACAGTTTAAGCTTCCTTGAGTAGTGTAGCACGGGTTCTCTGTAATTCTCAGTTTTTCCATTTTGGAAACGTCTTTTCTAAAGTGGAACCACACTGGCTTTAATCCATTTCATACATTTAGAGTTTTACTGAAATAGAACGGCAAGTAAGGGTATGTAGTTTGGATTCGTGTATAACAGTGCTCAAGTCTGGGCTCACCAGTTACAATCTATGTATCTTTGAACAAATTCCATTATCTCTCTGAGCTCAGTTTTTTCATTGTAAAATAAGGCTGATAATCGTAGCAAACCTATTACATTGTTTTGAAGATTAAATTGAATACTAAATGTGTACTGTCTGTTACAGAGTAGTTCCCTTTCTTTTTTTTTTTTTTGAATATAATAAATCTGCCAGCAGACTAGTATCTCTATTCTAAATTCTGCATTCAATTCTTGACATCTCAACATCAGATGTTAAATTGGCAAAAGTGAAGGAAATTTAAAAGAAAGGGAGTGGAAGCAATTGATGTCATAAGATTTATTTACACAAGTAATAAGGATAGATGTATTTTTGTATAAACCATGTGGAGAACACACTTCTGCAAAGAATTCAAATATAAAAGCATTTTAAATTTAATCTTTAAGTTAATTTATCAAAATGCTTATGCTTTTACTCAAGGATTTTGAAGTCTTTACCCACGTTTTCAGTAAGTTTTCAGAATCCCATGAGGAAGGTATTATCTCTAAATTGTGGATGGGAGAAAAAAAGATACACAGAGATAATGTCATGGGAGCAAAGTCACACAATGGATGAGGAGCAGAGACTAGTGCTGGCTCTGTCCAGGCCTTCACTGTTTTGGTCCAGGAGCCTGAATGTACAAGGTCACCAGTAACTATTCAGGAATGTAACACATGCCACCTTGGGTCTCCTTCGCAGAATCTGTTCAAATAGGAGGGATTAATCAACCAGTGACCTGCCACTTTCACTGACCTATGTCCAGCATAACCTCCATACTTGGTGGCTCTAATCCTCCTTTTGTCCCATTCCCTTCATTGTACTCACTTGTACTCTCCAAACCACAACTCTGGTTAAATCCAACTCTCTAATTTCTCCAGGCCACCGCCCTTATGACTTCAGAAAAATACATAATGAGGCTGACTAGTCTCCTTAAATTCTTGACCTTGAACCTCATCTGGGCTCTGAGTGCCCACCGACAATCATTCCAAACTTTCCCTATTCTGCTCTGCTTGACAGCTAGTTTACTCTTTCCTCCTCCCCAAGCTTCAACACTTTCATTGCCTTCATTTTCACAGAGAAAATTTGGGCATTGGAAGAGCATTTCCACAGCTTCTCATGACATTTACTTTCAAAGCCCTCTAGGGTCTGCACCCACATACTCTGCTGTCCTAGCTGTGACCATGGGTGGGTGTCTGTACCCCTATCTCAGCCACCGGGTCCCATCTTCTCTCAGCTACTCAAGGATGTTCTCCAGAAATTCTCCCCTCCCTCTCTGACGTCATTAGGGTTTTGTTTGTTTGTTTGTTTTACTGGTCTACTGGGTCATTACCATCAGCATTCAAACATGTGGCTGTTTTTATCTTACTAAAAACAAAAAACCAAAACAAAACCAAAAACAAGCAAGAAAACAACTCTTCTTTGACTTCACTTCTTCCACCTCTTGTTGCCCAGTTTCTTTGCAGCAAAACTCTTTGAAGCAGAGTGGTCTAAACTCAGTTTCCAATTTCTCTCCTCCCATCTCTTTTCAATTTGGCTTTTATCCCCCTACTGTCCTCAAACTGCTCTTGTCTGGGTCACTGATGTCTTCCTTATTGCTAAATATAGTGGTCACTTCTCAGTGCTTATCTTAGTTCTGCAGCAATGGACACATTGCTCTCTCTTCTCTTTAAGAGACTTTCTTCCACTGGCTTCTAGGATACCATGCCCTCTGTTTTCTTTCTACATCATTGGCTACTCCTTCTCAGGTGCCTTTGCTCGTTCCTTCTCATCTCCCATTGGCGCGCCCAGGGCAGAGTCCTTGGATGCTCTATTTGTGATCTCATACAATCTTGTGGCTTAAATGAACAAACAAATAAAAAATAACTCCCAAATTCACATCATCCCATCAGATCTCTCTTACTGCCTCCAAAGTGATATTTTTGATTATTTTCTGCTTAGATGTCTAATAGATATTTCAAATTTAATGTCTCTAAAACTGAGCTTCTGAATCCACCTCTTAAAAAACCCTGCTCTCCTCATTTTAGGTGACAGCAAATCCATCTTTCCAACTGCTCAGGCCCAGACCAGAGAAGTCATCTTTCACTCTTCTTTCTCTCATACCCCACATCCAGTTTATCAGAAAATACTGTTAGTTCTTTCTGCAGTGTATCTCCAGATATGCCAGAATTTGGCCACTTCTCACCACCTTGACTACTCTCACTGGTCCAGGGCTCTGTCACCTCCCCTCTTACTGGATAGCCTTGTCACATGGGCCTCCTGCTTCTGCCCATATCCCTCTGCCCATCCCCTACTGCTTTACTGTTTACTCAAAATATAGCATCCAGAGTGAGCCTTTTTAATGTGTTAGTCATATTATGTCACTTTTCTACTCAAAATCTAGCAGTAGATGCCACTTGGGATAAAACCCCGTCCTTACACTGTTGTACAAAGCCTTTCATAGTCAGACCCCATGCCCCTCTCCATCCTATTACTGTGCCTCATGTCCACTCCACCCGGGCAGCACAGCCATCCTTGCTTCTTCAAACTTGTCAAGCATGCTTCTGTCCTAGGACTTTTGTACATCTCTCAGGAACATTCTTCCCCAGATGTGTACATGGCTAACCACTTAACTTCATTTAATCCTTTGCTCAAATATCAGCTTCTCCATGGAGTCCAACCTGACTGTCCAATTTAAAATTGCAGCGCGTACCATCTGCACATTCCTGAGTCCCTTTGCAATACTGGATATTTTTCTATAGTCCTAGTCACCTCCTGATATCTGTTGTATGATTTGCTTATTTATTATGTCTATTGTTTCTTGTCTTTATCCTTCCAGAATTCAAGCTCCCCAAGGGCTAGAATCTCCTGCTTTTTCCACTGATATATCCCGAGTAAGTACAGTTGTATCAGGCAAAAAGTGGATGCTCAAAACACATTTGCTGAATGAATAAATGATTTTAGGAACCCTGCTGCCCTAGGGATGCAGTTATAGACAGGGTTGGCGTTGGAATATTTTGGGATTCGTGGTTTTCTATTCCTGGGCTGACATTATTCTTTGTTGGACAGAGTCAGGATACTCTGTGGGGCACTATTGTGGAACCCTGACCCAGTATGGATTTCACTTGGAGGACTCCAAAATTCTTTTTTTCCTAAGATTTTGCAAAAGTATCCCACATGTTTAGCACATTATCTGGTACATTAGCGAATGAAGGAAAAGAGCTCCAGACTTTATCTAGACTTTGCATTCTTGTAAAATAATATGAGTTCTAGAACATACTTCCTGGAGAGCAGGGAACCAGCTGGGTCTCCTTTGTGGCCAGCTCCTTGGACCTCGTGGCCACTTGGCATATACTGCGGCATTGGAAATCTATTGGATTATGCAATGATTGTTAAATAGTTCATGCTGAGGTGGAAACAGCGCAAGCTTGAAGTCAGACAGATGTAGGATCAGGTCGGATCCTAGACAACGCTCCAAGCCTCTTTTTCTTTACTATAAAGTCATTGCAAGGTTCAAATGAGATAGTGTAATGTTGCCAGCTCAGGGCAGGCACGGAGCAGGGCCACTAAGGGTGAATTTTCTTTCCCTGGAAAAGAACTCTCTGTGTTAACTCCTGTTACATTATTTTCTGGGCATCACAAAGGAATTTACCTTGCCTCAATATATGAACACACACCAAAGAGATTAATTTATGAACTGGAAGAAACAGAACAAAGGACTTCTTGCTTCTCTTTTATTAACTCTGAATGCCTCAGATTTACAATAGAAATTACAAGACTACAGCAGTTTTCCAGGGAATATCGATGAAAAGACCGCAAATCATCAATTCTGGAGACAAAAGAACTCCGTAGCCATTTAAATTTCCACTAAGAATATGTGATTGTGAACATTTATTGAGAACCTACTGTGAGCAGTATTAGGTGTCTTGTAGAACTGAACACAGAAGAGATGTTAACGTGCTTTAAATAGCACTGGGTGAAATATTTCTATCAAGACTACTGAAGTGCTTCTGAGGGACTTTCTCAGAGATTGTTAGGCACACTTTAGAGGATGCTGTTAGGAAGCTTTTAGGGGAGTTGTGCAAATGCATAGTCAGCTTAAAGCTGTTAAACACATTAATTAAAGCCAATTGTTCTCGTGTGGTGGCCGTAGTTTCAACTGAAAATGACTCCACCACATCTGTTTCCTTCAGGCACAACTTTAGTCTTCATTTGAGAAGAGTGGGTAGGAGATCAAGGATTTAAAAAAAAAAATCCTTAGGAATGGTAAGAAATTCAATTCCTATGTAGTCCTCTAAAAATCACCTACCCATTTAGTGCTACAATTAATTCACCTGTGAGATAGAAATAGTAACAATGCAAACAAGAATTATTTTTCTGGAACTTCTAATCGAAGTTCTCCAAAATTGAAGTGGGCTGAAAATGGCTATGGAAATTATAATGCAATGTAATGACTGAGCAAGCTCCATTTCATTAGAGGCTAAGTATAGATTGAACCAGTGCTTGTTCCTGTTGTCCTGAAGTTGTTGCTGCTTACACCAGGAAGATAACACTTTGGTAGCCAGTGCGAGTAATACCAGCTTTGAATTGAATTTGTCTAGTCTTCCATACTGAGTTATTTTCAGCCATTCAGAAAAATATACAAATGTCATACTTCTAATGATGCAAAACCAGTTTGGACTATTGGAACAATTTTAATTTATTTTCAGATAATTGCAACTGAACAACTGCTGCTTTCTAAGTATTAACTAGGTTGATGTAAGCGATGACTTTAAGATACACTTTGTTTTTTAAATTAAAAAAATTTTTTAACATCTTTATTGCTTTACAATGGTGTGTTAGTTGCTGCTTTATAACAAAGTGAATCAGCTATACATATACATATATCCCCATATCCCCTCCCTCTTGCGTCTCCCTCCCACCCTCCCTATCCCACCCCTCTAGGTGGTCACAAAGCACCGAGCTGGTCTCCCTGTGCTGTGTGGCTGCTTCCCACTAGCTATAAGATACACTTTAAATGTGCGGCAATAATTAAGTTACATATATAATTTGGTATGTCCTCATCAACAGCTAGGTGAAAAACCAGAGCACAAAATTGAAAATAAAACATGATCTTAATTATGCAAAGATATTTACATACTTCACATTTTCTTTATGTGTGTATGCAATAGAAAAATATTGGAAGTAGACATGGCAAATGTTAGCAGTGGTCATCTCTAGGTGATGAGATTACTGGTGTTCTTCTTCTGTTTTCTTCTTTGTATTTTCAATGCTTTCTGGGTTCCAGTGAAAATCTATGAGTCTGATAGCAGTAGAAAAAAGCCATTAAAATTGTGCTTAGATGTACTTTGCACAGGGCCAGGGGCGTAGAACAGTAAATGCTGAGTGAATGAATGGGTCGATCAGGAAAGCTGACGAGCTTTACCAATTCTCTGGCAGCTTTGTCCATCTTTCTTGTAGGATGAGAGTAAAATGTCGCATCACGAAGGTTTCGTTACAAAATAAATGATGACGTGTTATAAATCACTACCATAAATAATAAGCATGGACTAATCAAGTCCCTTTTGTGATGAGACGGCCCTAATTGCTTTTAATTTCATGCTTTCCCTTACCGTACCTGCTAATTCTTAAATTTGTAATATCCAGTGTTCTCTCAGTCACTAGCATAAATTGGCAATGTTCTACTGTAGGCAAATCAGTTGGCTGAAAAAGTCAGTTATGTGGAAAATACTATAAATAACCTTTTTCAACTCAATTAAACAATTTTGGCGTGATACCCCAGGCTTTAAGGAACAAGTAATTCACTACAGCAGTTAAAAACCTCTGGGTCCAATCCAGAAAACCTTATACAGACAAAATTCTCACTTTCGTCAGCACTAATCTTATACTCCCAAGAGTATCAGGATAAGGCCAGAGATGAAATCCTATGTGGACAAAAGAAGAGGATATGAGCTAACATTTACTGAATGCTACATGCACTATCATTATTCTTAGTTTCCAAAGTAAAAATGGCATTGGATATACACACTACTATATATAAAATAGATAACCAACAAGGACCTACTGTATAGCACAGGGAGCTATACTCAATATTTTGTAATAACCTATAAGGGAAAAGAATCTGAAAAGGTATACGTGTGTGTGTGTGTGTGTGTGTGTGTGTGTGTGTGTGTGTGTGTGTATCAGTGGTTTTCAGTGGGCAATGGTCCCCTCTGTGGGATATTTGACAATGTCTGGAGGCATTTTTGGTTGTCACGTGTTTGTGGGTTGCTACTGGCATCTAGTGGGTAAAGGCCAGGGTTGCTGCTAAACATCCTACAATGCACAGGACAGTTCCTCACAACAAGAATTATCTGGCCCCAAATGTCAGTCATGCTGAGAGTGAGAAACCCTGATGTGAATCAGTGGTTCTCAGAATGTGGTCCCCAGACTAACAGTATCAGCATCAGCTGGGAACTTGTCAGACACGTACACTCTCAAAGCCTCACCTTGGGCCTCCTATTCAGAGTGGACCCAGCAGCTGTACTTTAACAAACACTCCGGGGGATTCTGATACATGCTAATGTTCAAGAGCCACTGAAATGGATATTTCCATCTTCTTCTTCTTTTTCAGCCACTTTAAAAAATGTGCTTTAAAAAATTCTTGCTTTCTGTTCAACCTTTGTCTTTGACCAGTAGCTAAAGTCTGAAATCAAGACCCTCCACAGACTCCAATTTCTTCTACCCTCAAGAACCTTCTTGTCTGGTGGCCTCTCTCTAGTTGTCTGTCCCAAAGAAACCCCCTTCCCAGGAACAAGCTTCTCTTCTCTTGCATTGTTCAAAAATACTGACAACAGCCAGTCCTGTGCTTTGGTCTCCCACAACTGGTCCGCCACACAGCTTGTCTAAAGCTAGAGCTTTGTCCTCCAGTGAGTCAGTGCTAGTAAGTGGAGGTTTCACGCAGTTGCTCGACATGTGGCATCAAAGGGCTTTTGAGGTGAGCACTCTGGGTCTTCTTTAGTTTTGAACCTGTTACACCCATTTTTTCAGGAGTTTGGGGCGGTATCCATGTTCTCAGTCTGTCTCCTCACACCCGCCAAATCATTCACACTTGGGGTTTCGCTCAAAACTAAAATCCACCCTGTAAAATGACTCACAGTGCACATCTCAGGTGATGGGGAGTTAACATGGGCTTCTTCATGTACCAACAAGTGCACCACCTTTTCTTCCTGCCTGTAGTACAAGAAATGGAACTTCCAAAATTGTGAGACCAGGAGCTGAATTTTATAACTTATACCTTTTGGTAACTTGAGAAGGACCTTTAGTCCTTAAGAAATACTAGTTAGGAAAGCATTTGATTTGCCAATCTGTCCTTTCTCCATCATGCATTTAAACTCTTATTTCAGGAAAGGAAAAAACCAGCTTTTGTATGAGCTTTTATGATGGAGTGGAGAAATGCAAATCTTATAATTAAGAACTCAGTCTTCATTATTAGCCTGCAAATCGTACAATAAAATAAATCTGGCAGACATGGCCAAATGTTCTTACTCGATTAATTTGGAAATATATTCGTCTGTTGTGGGCTGCTATTGAAGCTGACAGTTTTGCTTTTCTTCATCTCTATTAAGGTTTCTGGCAAGTGGTGCTGCCAAAGGCGGTGAGAACCTGAACAGGGCAATTGTCGCAAATGTGGAGGAGAGGTGGACCATGTCACCACCTGGAGTTTTCTTCCTGAATCACCCCCTTCGTTTCCATGAGTGGTGGAGACTTCTACTGATCATAAGGCTTTTCGACCAGGTGATGGCCACAGAGCCACAATGAAGGAAGCATTAACATACATCCAACATTGAAGGTAAACTTGTGTTCCGACCTGCCACCTTGTCTCCTCACATCTCATTCAGTGTCATTCTTCCAGAATGGAGCGGTAGGCATGCTCTTCATGGCCCTAGACTCTTTTCTTTTTCTTGGTGTCAAAAAAGGAGGGGTTGGGATCCGAATTTATTCTGTCAGCTTTTATCTAGTTTATTGACATAAATTTGGATGGCCTCTCTCTCTCTCTCTCTCTCTTTTTAAGTAGGCAGGGTTTTTTTCCCCTTAAAAATAGCCCCAGTGTGGCTTCGTATGCTTTGAGATAGCAGAACCTGTTTCTGCTCTTTAAAAAGTAGTGAGGTTGCTGGGTTTCTTAAAGATGATCAATAAAATACATGCAGACAGATTCCTTCAGAGCAGTGATCACCCATCGGAACAGACAATTTAGGGATGACATTAATCTAGCAGCCTTGTTTTGTGTGTGTGTTTGCAAGGAGAAAGCAGTTTTTAATTCCCTAAATCTGTGTTTTGGGGGGAGGGGTCAGTGTGGGTGGTGATAGTCCTTGTTGAGGGCGTGTGTGTGTCCCTGACTGCAGTAGACAGTCTGGGGGATGGCATGGACTCAAGGAAGGAATAGGTGTTTCAGAGTTAGAAACAGTGGGTTGCTGGGGCGAAATCCTTCAGGCATTTACCAAATGCTTTCTAGGTCAGGCTTCCCTTTTTGGAACCTCTGCCTTAAACACTTTATTGTCCGCAGCCATCAGTCATTTCTCAATGCCACTGCTAATTACTTTCCAAACAGGCCCTTTCCAGAAGAGCTGCCTATCTGTACTCTGCCACTATCATGCTTATCAGAGAATTCAAGGTTCTGTTTCATGAGCACCGGTATATATAAGATACATTAATGTACCAGCATAAAATTTAGTTTCCACTCCTAAAACCTCTAGAAAGAAATAGAAGGGATATGGGGCACATCTCTTGCTCTGTTAATGTGATTTTACACCATGCCTGTCACATTGCTGGAATGCAATAGTTTGTATCTTGAATGAATGAGTATGCAAGCAAAGATGAATTTGGACTCCATTAGAAAAGCTAATATGGTTACCAAGAACCAATAGAAACAAAAGGTGCTCTTACTGGTCACTTAAACTATTCCTTTCTCTTGAAATGAAATTGTACATAATTTACTTCAGGTGCAATATGAAAGAGAATTTTACAGTTGCCTTGTTCAACTGAGTTATCCATCCCAAACAAGACAACTTTGCCCAAACTAATGTAGTGACTCTGCTCCCCAACAATAGGCTCGAGCTTGTTCTACTTCTAGACTGTTGCTTAAGGATACAGAGGGGCAGTTACCCAGGTTAGATGAGAATACTGATGGTAGGCAGATTTCAACTCAGTATCTTGGGGGGAAAATAGGAGGGTAAGAACCACATCTGACAGCCAAGAGAGCTGATATAGGTGGGGATAAATGTTACCCAACCTTCTAAATTCTGCATTTCTCCCTTCATATCTCTCTTCTGGAGAGTTTCTCTCCCCTTTGATGGGTCCCTTCATCATTGTTTTCAAGGCTAAACACCTTCCATTCTTTTCTAGTAGTTGGTAGATGTTTAGATTGTCTCACTTTCTAAACTGACTGACCTATTCCCTTATTAGCTGGATACCTCGAAGAGCTTGATAAATAGATGGCTTGGCAAAATACGAGATTTGGGGTTTTTAAAAGGTCCCCACCAGATCAATTTATCAGGTCAATTTCAACTCCTCATCTTGCTGAACATCATGCTTATTGCCATCTCAGAGGGAGAGGTGCTAGCACATACTGCTTAAATTCACACTCAGTTTGCTTGAGTGTGGATCCTCCTTCCATCACTTTCTAGCTGTGTGACCTTAGGCAGGTTACTTAACTCTTCTGTGCATCAGTTTCTCCATTTGTAAAATGGGGTTAATAATACTATATTTAAAATGGATAACCCACAAGGACCTACTTTATAGCACAGGGAACTCTGCTCAATGTTATGTGGCAGCCTGGATGGGAGGGGAGTTTGGGGGAGAATGGATACGTGTATATGTATGGCTGAGTCCCTTTCCTGTGCACCTGAAACTATGACAATATTGTTAATCAGCTGTACTCCAATGTAAAATAAAAAGTTAAAAAAAATAGCTCAATATCAAAAAAACAAACAACCCAATCCAAAAATGGGCAGAAGACCTAAATAGACATTTCTCCAAAGAAGATATACAGATTGCCAACAAACACATGAAAGAATGCTCAACATCATTAATCATTAGAGAAATGCAAATCAAAACTACAATGAGATATCATCTCACACCGGTCAGAATGGCCATCATCAAAAAATCTACAAACAATAAATGCTGGAGAGGGTGTGGAGAAAAGGGAACTCTCTTGCACTGCTGGTGGGAATGTAAGTTGATACAACCACTATGGAGAACAGTATGGAGGTTCCTTAAAAAACTAAAAATAGAACTACCATACAACCCAGCAATCCCACTACTGGGCATATACCCTGAGAAAACCATAATTCAAAAAGGGTCATGTACCAAAATGTTCATTGCAGCTCTATTTACAATAGCCAGGACATGGAAGCAGCCTAAGTGTCCATCAACAGATGAATGGATAAAGAAGATGTGGCGCATATATACAATGGAATATTACTCAGCCATAAAAAGAAACGAAATTGAGTTATTTGTAGTGAGGTGGATGGACCTAGAGTCTGTCATACAGAGTGAAGTAAGTCAGAAAGAGAAAAAGAAATACCGTATGCTAACACATATATATGGAATCTAAGGAAAAAAAAATGGTCATGAAGAACCTAGGGGCAAGACGGGAATAAGGACACAGACCTACTAGAGAATGGACTTGAGGACATGGGGAGGGGGAAGGGTAAGCTGTGACAAAGTGAGAGAGTGGCATGGACATATATACACTACCAAACGTAAAACAGATAGCTAGTGGGAAGCAGCCTCATAGCACAGGGAGATCAACTCAGTGGTTTGTGACCACCTAGAGGGTGGGATAGGGAGAGTGGGAGGGAGGGAGACGCAAGAGGGAAGAGATATGGGAACATATGTATATGTATAACTGATTCACTTTGTTATAAAGCAGAAACTAACACAGCATTGTAAAGCAATTATACTCCAATAAAGATGTTAAAAAAATGATAATAATAATTGGGGACTTCCCTGGTGGCGCAGTGATTGAGAATCTGCCCGCTAATGCAGGGGACACGGGTTCGATCCCTGGCCCGGGAGGATCCCACATGCCACAAAGCAACTGAGCCTGTGTGCCACAACTACTGAGCCTGTGCTCTAGAGCCTGCAAGCCACAACTACTGAGCCCACATGCCACAACTACTGAAGCCTGTGCGCCTAGAGCCCGTGCTCTGCAACAAGAGAAGCCACCGCACCACAACAAAGAGTAGCCCCTGCTTGCTGCAACTAGAGAAAGCCCATGTGCAGCAACGAAGAACCAACGCAGCCAAAAATAAATAAATAAAAAATAAATTAATTAAAAAAAGATAGTACCAATATCAGCATATAATTGTACTAAATGGGTCGATATGTGTAACACTCTGAGAACAGTCCCTGGCATATAGTAAACACTTGGAAAATGTTTTTATTGTCCTTGTGTCTGTCTCCCTGTAGCATTAAGATGGTTCCCAAACAGAGAAACACGTGGCTTCTTGTGGCAGCCATGACTGCCTCTCCATGGCATTATAGATTCTAACAGGGAAGGAGAGAAGCAGGGCTTAAAGACACTCCCCTGGAGGGAACTGTGAGAGAAGGAAACTTTAGTTGACATAGTTTGCTTCTTTCTTTTCCCATTTTTATATTGATGGCTAGCATATTTCTAGGGAAATTAAACATTTTTTATCAGTGCAATTTGGGTACCTTTATTCTACCTAATCCATTTTTAGGAATGGGTGACAGTAAGATAATGCCTAACAGGTGGAGATTTATTTTTCTCATGACATGAGAAGTCTAGAGTATTGATTAATTGCTCAGTGGCTGAGGCCTTGTCTTCATATTTGTTACTTTACTGTCTGTCCCCTCCCACCTGAGAAAACCAAAGCTTTCCCAGAACTACCTCCATCCCCACCCTACCTAATATCCAGGAACTTTCTACTAAGGTCTCATTGGCTAGAAACGGGGCACCCCACAAGCTCTAACTGCAAAGGAGGCTGGGAAAGTGGGGACAGTGTTGTCAGAATAGGTCTAAACAGATCATGATTCACTGCTTGGAATTAGACACTGACTGTGCATTCTCAGAAATCTGTTTGCAAAGAAAGCGGGGGACAAAGATGGGCAGTGGCTGGGCCTTTAGCAATGTCTTCTAAATCAGCATCCATTTTACTGTTCTTGCCTGTCTCAGTGGTAAGCACTTTTATTTGAAATATCTTAATTATTGATCAAGACAAATTTATAAGTAGGTATCTCATCTTGTAGTTGAGAAAAATGAGGAAGCTAATAGGTGATGGGGACATGATTCCAACTCAGGCCCTCTGATGTCATGCTGGTACTCTCACCTACTTTTCCATAGTGATTATATTAGAGCTAGAGACAAAGTGATTACCTGGCACCTCCTGAGAAAATGAAACATGATTTGTCAGACTTATTACTAGAGAGAAGACTCCGGAGTTTTCTACGTGCGAGTCCTGAGCTGAGAGTTACTTGTCACAGCAAGTGACCCAGAATTTCCATGAAGCACAGCCTCTCTTCTGAGCCCCGAGACACTTTCATCTCTGTACCCATTTCAGGAATTCTATCTTGATCTTTTGTATCCTTCTGCCTGGGATCCCCTTTTTCTGTCAATTTATGGGCAAGTCCCAGGAAAGTGTAACTCCTATAGTGTGGGTGACCCTGGCCATTTCTTGACTGTGTCAATTACCCTTTTGTAATGAAATCTTTTCAAGAAACACACAAAATAAGTGTGCCTCCCTTCAGTGTTGGGAGGAGTTCACAGCTCACCCAGGATGCTGTTGCATGTTTTGCACTCGGATGACACTTACATTTGGTTTGAGGCCCATCAGCTCTGGCCTGTGTGTCTAGCTGTACAGCGGCAGAGAGTGTTGGTACCGTGCTCATGTGTAAAGGGAGTTTAGCAGGACTCTCACAGAGGAAATCTAGGAGCCTCTTGTTTAGACTAGAGAAACGCTAGGGCATTCAGTTTTTCACCTCTGCTTTTTGGCTCTGGCGCACCTGGGCACACTGCGGTTAGCACAGTAAAATGCGACGCTCTCACACCTGTCTGTTGGTATTGGGGAAGAAGACGTTCTTCCCCTTTAATCCCCCCAATATCAACACATACTCTTAGCAGTGGTCCTTCTCCTTTCCAACCTTCAACACAGAAATGAAAAGACATTCCGTGTACCTGACACATCATTGGCATTTCAGTGTAAGTGTTATCTGGTCTCCTCATAACCTTTCAGAATCTGAGACAGGTTTGGAAACCTTAGCACCACCCTCTAGAGCAGAGGTCAGCAAACTTTTTCTATAAAGGGTCAGATAGTCAATATTTTAGACTTTGCTGGTCATACGACCTGTCAAAAATACTCAACGCCATCTATAATATGTAAATAAATGAGCATGGCTATGTTCCAATAAAACTTTATTTGTGGACTCTGAAATTTGAATGCCACATAATTTTCACATCCTAGAATCTTCTTCTTTTAGTTTTTCCAACTAGTTAAAAATGGAAAATACCTCCTTATCTCATGGATTGTCAAAAAAAATTTGGACTATGGGAATATTCTATGATGATGGAAATGCTCTATAATATCAAACACTTGAAATATGGCTAATGCAACTGAGGAGCTGAATTTTTAATTCTAATTCATTGAAATTGAAATCTGATTTTAAAGAGCCACCTGTGACTAGTAGCTATTGTATTGGACGGATCTAGAGCTCTGCTGTTTATCTGAGCAAGATTCAAAATTTCCAGTTTTTGTGTCTTTTAGATTAGAATTTTAACTTCCTGGAAGAAAATGTCTGACTGGCCTAGTTAGGGCAAAATCACATAATGTAATAGACACTTGGCTTCTAGGAGTTCCCCTATTGGTTGGGGTCAAGAGGGGGGTGGTTCCTGCAGAAGAGAGCCTGAATATACAACACAACAGGGGTTTGCTACAATTTCCTGAAGTCTTGCATTTCAAAAAGAGGTCTCTAATGGAAAGGAAAGGAATGACTTCAGAATGACACTCTGTTGGTAGAATCAGCGCGGGAGAGAGATTTTGTGGCCATACCTCATTTCAGCACCCCTTAGTTCATACTGCAATGTTGACTTGTGTAACCCCAGGCCTGTTAGAAAATATAACTGTCATTTTAAAAGATGCTATTTGTGTAGTTGGTCAACAAGCATTAGCAAGCATCTGCTATGTTCTAGGCACAGTGCTAGGTGCCTTCACAAACTGTTTCAGATTTATTCTTCATCTCATGAACGTTCTCGCACAAAATGCTGTTTTACGAAGAATTAAAATGAAATTAAATGACCGTATCATGAAAATAGTATGGATTATTATTCTGTTACAGAGGGCATTTCAAAACTATATTATGAAAAATTTAAGACTCGAGCCTTATGTCAACGTCTGAAACTCTGAAAAAGTTTATTAACATTCAGAGCTTTGTCTTTACAAATTAATGGCATGTTTACCAGCTTAAGCTGCTAGTCATTCTTACCTGCTATTGGGAAGCCCTTACCATCTCTGGAACGTCCTTATTTGTGTATGATGGGTGTGTGGAGATGGGGATACTAATTCTGAATGAGAAATCGGGTAAGGCACCGCTGACATTTCAATTAAGACTTAAGTGGTAGGAAGGTGCAAGTTAGGAATGTTTTGGAATAGAGATTTCTAGGAACAGCAATTGTAGAAGCTCTAAAGCAGGAATGAGCTTTCTTTGTTAAAGGAAAGGAAGGTGGCCAGAGGGGCTTGGAGTATAATGTAGCAGGAGGACACTGAGAGGTGAATTCTGAGGACAGGCAATGGTCAGATCATGACACAAGGCATGTTAAGCACAGACCCGGGAAGGTATCTCATATTAGCATACAGTAGACATAAGTGACATCACTGACTTTGAAGACTCAGGACTGTTAGTTTATGGCTGAGTTGAAGGTGAGAGATCAGCCTTCATGAATGGACATGCATCCAATTGAAATAGATAATAGGTTTATAGAATCATGTCCCCAGTTTCCTTTAAGGTATCACAGACCAAGTAGTTCAGAATGAAATATCTCTTATGGAATGCAGCAGAGGGATCTGGTTGTCCAGAAACCTCTGACTATGTGTGAATTGGAATGCTGGTAAATTGAAGGACTCTGATGACCAAGAGAAACTAGCATATCAAATCACAGAAGATGTAGAGCTAGGATATCTGACACAATTTGCTCTGAACAGAAATCAACAAAAATGCTAAAGAACTAGAAAGTAAAACAACAACAAACAAATCAAAACAAATGAACAAACCTATTAACTCTCTAGAACCCCAAAGAAGCTGAATATGCCACTTAGTCTGTAGTCTGACTGCTGGAGCCTGGCACAGCAAACCAAAGGTTTGAATCAGAATTTGTAGAGGTGCCATAACAACAGTGTTTTAAATTTCTATGAATGAAAGAAAAAATAGGATTCCATGATAGAGATAATTCACTTATTTCATTATTAATGTTTGGAAATATACCTATGAACAAGGAATTTACAAGGTAGTGTTTTCCATGGAGGACATTGAAACCATTTTGAACACATTTATTTGTGGTGGTAAAGTGGGGATGACAATTATTACTGAAAATGCAGGCATCCGTGACTGTGGAGACAGAATGTGACTCTAAGGAACCTGTTCAAATCCGTCAACCCAGTCATACAGGCCACTGGTTTGAGGTTTCTGCCCAGTTTTTGAACATTGGCACAAAGGTGGTGTGATGTCACCATCAAATGTAACTTACTCAGTTCATTATAGGTATCAAAGTTATTAGAAATCACACTTTAGAGAATACAGACTTGGTGTTACAAAAAATGTTTTTTAATTTATGAAGATGCAAAATTTTTCTTGCTAACAATAACAGTGGCTTAATAGTATATAATACAGAAAAGTACTATAATCCCCAGAAAATTTTATCAAGATTTTAAGGCCTTTTTATGGTTATTTGAGGAAAGATAAGGCCACAATGCATATTTTCCGAGAACTTTAAATATAAGGCTTAAGAATTCCCAAGTTTTAAGTTGTTAATGAGGTCAGTTAGATATTTTGTGTATCTGATTCATCCCAACCATTCTACTTTACTTTTAACCATTGAAGAAGCTTCTTGATGACATGAGATGAGCATAGAAGTGGTAAAGGAGGGGGTTGCAAAGGCAGTGAACGTGGGCTTGTAGTGTGGGTGTGGGGAGACGCGATCCATTTTCCAGACTCCGTTGTATCTTTCTATTTCAAAGATATAATTGGAAATTAAAAAATAAGCCACTATACTTAACTCAAGCACAAATGGTGACTGTGGCCCAGGGATAAGATGTGATTTTATTGTATAAATATTAACTATCATTCTCTTTCTAGCGAGGCTATTTCACTGTACCTGCTTAGCTGTATAATTTCTTGTAAGTTTCAAAATAAAAACAAAAAATAAAACCCCCCCAAAAACCCACTTCAGTTCTGCTTCTTCTAATTAAATTATATCTTCAATTACATCTTTGCAGCTGAGTAGTCACCAGCCAGTGCCTTCGGCCCTAGACGGTGTAGCTTAAGAGGACCCTTTCTATTGGCATTGCGATATTGATCAGCCTTGCTGCCTCCCATCAGATACACGTGGCCTTTTCTGGTAAGCCCAGTTCTCATATATCTCTGAGTCCCAAAGGCAAGCCAGGGATGAAAAGTCATTTTTCTGCAGTAGGGCAGAATGAAGCCCTACATAGAAATACCTACTCTAACTTCTTTTAAAAAGCTCTTACTTGACTATAAAATAACTCAAGTTTTAGAAAATGCTCTTTTCCTATTCACACAATCTTAGGCGCTTTCTTTTAGCACCATGCACACAATAGTAGAAGTAAAGTATGAACGGTGAAAATACCACCCGAGAAATGAATTATGGTTAAAATAACTGTTGAAGGAGAGCGAAGGTGATTTGAAGCCCACGCAGTTCTAACCCTCTGCTTCCCGCTAAAGGAGGATTCTGCCAGGAACACCATATGATATAATCAGGGGGGAGGGAGGCTTTCCACAGACTGCTGAGCACTTATATTCTGGTAACCAGGTCATGTCCTATCCTATTCCTGTAATCTTTTTTGACAAACAAGAAGAAATTTTCTTCACCATTTGGACATCAGAGAAGTCTGATGCCCCCAATATTGACTTTTTAATGTAATTGCAATCTTATTTGATGGAATTTCGAACAAATGGGAGTAACAGTCCTGGATGTCAATTCGAATATATGCCCATTAAAAGACTTGGTGATGCAAATACACGTACACACGTACAAATACTCTTTTGGAATGGAATGAAGTGATTCTGATGGTTTTAGATTCTTCTTTAGAAAGATCATCAATTATTTAAGGTTTTTTTTGGTTTTTTTTTTTGTTTTTTTTTATTATTTAAGTTTTGAATGCAGCCCTCCAGGGGAGAATGTAATCTATAAGTGGCTGAGATTTTCAATTATACCTAGTCATTTGTCAAATGTTTACTTCACTTAGCATGAATGTTTATTGATAATTTTTATAATCTCTAGGTAACGATGTCTGATCTTTTTGATCACTTTTTTCTTTTAATATTTATACCTTCAGATATAATTAGTGATTGCTCATCAATTAAAAAAGCTACTTAATAGCCTTTAAATATGCATTTGTAAATGTCCTTGGCTGGTTTGAATGTCTTTGTGTGTGTGTGTGTGTGTGTGTGTGTGTGTGTGTGAAGTTCTTCCTAGATAGCCACAATACAAGAATAAAGCATTTAAGACTGGCTTAAATATACAAACTGTTCAGTTCAAACCTATGTAAATTATCTTGGGTTCAATTATGTTTATTCCATCTGTTTTTATCATCTGTTGTTACAATACTTTATCATTTCTACATGGTATTAAAATGTAAATGAATCGAGAGGAAACACATCTGTGGACGGTTAGTTAATAAAACTACATTTGGCAAGTGAGCTGTCATAATAATTAATTAAATTTCACTGCCCATGTATGCTTGTAATTGTATATTTAGTGTTTATTTGCATAATCACATAATGGGATCTATATGATTCATGCTTTGTTGAGCATAATCTGTATACACAAATTACCACTTCCAAACTTGAGTTGCTTATAAAGATATCATGAAGACATTTGGCTTTTTTCAGGAAATGATGTATAGGAAATAAGAAAAAAAAATTTTTTTTTCTTTTTTTCTTGAATTTTATTTTATTTATTTTTATACAGCAGGTCCTTATTAGTTATCTATTTTATCCATATTAGTGTATATATGTCAATCCCAATTTCCCAGTTCATCCCACCACCCACCCCTCCCCCCTGCTTTCGCCCCTTGGTGTCCATACATTTGTTCTCTGCATCTGTGTCTCTATTTCTGCCTAGCAAACCGGTTCATCTGTACCACTTTTCTAGATTCCACATATATGTGTTAATATACAATATTTGTTTTTCTCTTTCTGACTTACTCTGTATGACAGTAAGTTACATATTCTTAAAGTTCAGCAAAGTAACAGATTGAAAAGACAATTCAGGTTACAGACAAGTCCTGGCTTTGTTCTTTGAAATCCTGCTTTTAAAAGTGCAGTGGTATTGTATTTAGTAGTTTTTGATCAGGGAAAGATTTGCTCTTTTGAAGAGGTGGTGTGAGCAGGTTAGATTAGGTATTGTTCTGAGCCAGGTTATATGTTTAGGACCCCACATATAATAATTTTTGATTCAGTAATATTCCAGTTAGTCTAATCCCGCAAATAATTGATTTAATTTTTCAAAATGGAGCCTAGATAGTTATTTTAGGACCATATCCTGGGGCAAAATTGTACATACTGGCCTTAAACTCTTAGATGTATACAATTTACAACATTTGCTGAAGGTGACAGGGGACACTTTTCAGGAGTAACATATTGTAGACAGCAGGCTCTAGACACAATCTGTTTTGAGCAATGAACACCTCCACCTCCTCAAAACCCAGTCCTCTCCAGTTGCCCTGTGTTGAGCTGGTCAAAATAACGCAGAGCAAGTTTTGAGTGACAAAGGCTTAACCTCTCAGGTTTATCTGCATATTGAAAATGAAGCTTGTAATCCAATTAGATTTTAAAGATGTCAGTCTGCTCTAACCACTCCCATGCCTGCTACCATTTCCTGCCCCCCTCAATGCACCCAGTTCAAGTTTAAAGTTCTCAGTGCATTTAGCATTGCCTGTCAGGTCCTTCATCATCTGATAGTCTTGGCTTTCCTCTTCCGCCTTCCTCACCTCTCACAGTTGTCCGTCTATGACTTCAGAACTGAATTGCCAAGAAACCTCAGGTGAGCACAGGTTGAGTATTATTTTTTAAAAATTGAGAAAATGGTGTCAGAGACTAGACTGTTTCAGTCTCACAATTATATTCTTCCCTCTGCTAACGCCAGATTAAGGAGTAGGTCAGTTGGGTGGCTGTTCCAGGTACCAGTCACTTGAAAATGCTAAAATGTGATTGGAACACATAAGAAATATGGAACCAGTTCACTCATGTATCTAGTGCCATACCTTTAATAACTGGACAAAATTAAGAAGTGTCCCTTATTCTGCCAAAGGAGATTGTGCCCTTGATTGAAAATAAAAACACAGCACATCACAGGTGCTCTGCACTGGTTTATCCACTGAGCACTCTTCCAACGGGCGGAGCAGATTCAAGCTGCAAGTTGAAGAGCTAGGGCAGGCCACCACCCCAGAGAACAACCGGATGCACAGTTAACTGAAATTCCAAAGGAATTCAAACGTTACTAATCATTAAGAATGAGCGTGTTTGTTTTGGTATTTACATTTTAAACTCTTTTTGGAAAATATATGCTCCCTCCTCAAAAAAAAAAATTTTTCTCAAAAATTTAAGAAAAACCTGCCCATAGAACAAAATCTATAGAAAAGATGGAAATACTTTGTTGCCCTGGAAATAAAAGAAAAAAACATAAACATTTTAAACATATTTTGAAAAAGCCTAATTGGGAAAAAACCCTCTGTAATTCATGACATTTTCAAATAAGTTAAAATGCTATATCACATCAGTGCATTTAACAATTACTTATTTTGAACATAAGGAAGAGACGTGATTTTGATTAAAATAACATGTTTCTCCCTGTCTCTGCGAAACACTGAACCCTCAGTTTCCTTCTGTGTCTCCTCGTCAGCAGGAACAGTTCCTCCTCTCCTACGTAGCCTTCTCTCTTTTTAAAACTTTTAATTCTGAATTAATTTCAGACTTACAAAAACTTGCAAAAACAGTACAAAGAGTTCCTCATACACTTCACCCAGCTTCTCTGTGAATAATGCTCCTGACGGTACACCATTGGTAGACGCATGGATGACTTACTCAGCCTAAAGTTATCCCACACAAGAGCATATCTGACCAAGGAAATCATTTCACAGCAGAAGTGAGCCTGTGGGCCACAGAATCCTCTAGTTATAATTTACCCTGTAACCCAGAAAAAGTTGGCTTCATAGAACAATGGAGTGGCCTACTGAAAACTCACTGTGGCTCCAGCTGGGATATGATGCCCTGCAAATTGGTGATTCTGTCCTACAAGATGCCATGCATGCTTTGAATTGGCAGCTAATATAGAATGTTCTTTCTCCCATGGCCGAATCCAAGGGGTAGGAGTAGGAGTGATTCCTCTCACTGTTATAGCTAATAATTCCTCCCTTCCCCACAACTCTGGTCTGTAATGACTTTTGATTTCATTCCCACAACCTTGATTTCAGATGTTTCAGAAGTTTTTGTTACTAGGGGAGAAGGCTTCAATAGGGGTATGGAGGGGTGGCATAAAGATGGTTTTCTTGTGTTGAATTGGAGTTGAAATTACCACTTGGCCACATTGGGCTCTTCATGTCACTGAACCAGTAGATCGAAAAAGAGGTTACTAGCCTGGCTGAGAAGACTGATTCCAGTTGACAAGCTAAAGTTGGATTGCTCTTACAATGGAGATGCCTGGGACCCAGAGTATTCACTGGGCACTTAGGACTTTCACATAGAATAAAAAAAGTTAATGTGAGACCAGAACAATCCAGTAAAGGCTGGACCACTAAAGGCTGAGCTTCTTCAGAGAAGAATGTGTAGGTCACTCCGCCAGGCAGAGAATCTGTACCGCCAAGGTGTTGGCTAAGGGCAAAGGGAACATGGAATGGATGGTAGAAGAAGGATGTGTTAAAATAGTAACAATCACTCATGATCAGTTACTAGAAGGAAGACCAGAGAAGATATGTGTATTTTATATATGTGTGTGTGTGTGTGTGTATTCATATGTATAATGAATACGAGTTCTGTGTATATTGAGAAAGAAGAAAAGCAGCCTCCATCATCTGGTAACTGGTCTGCTGCTCATAGCTAGCCCAAATTATTCTCCTGTTGGATATAAACAATTTCACAGAACATCAATATCAGACAAGGTCAGCTTGAGACCACAATGAAGTGAGACAAAAGCAAGGCCACTGAGCCAGCCACAAACAACCAAACATCCTCTTCTCCCAGATAGTAAGAGTGACTGCTGCTGCTTTTTCAGTTTCAGATTTGTCCTCGTTCTAGTTTACCCCCATTATAGATAAGGTTTATCGAGTTACCCCATCATAGACGGCTTTCTGACAGCACTCAATCTAAGGGGAACCCCCACTGCCTCAGAGCATCCTCAAATCACCCAGCTAAAGCCCGAGTCCTATCCTGTAACAGGTTATTTTTCACACCATCTTACCGAGTCAGCTCTTGGTTCCCATGGCATGTGTTCTCCCTCGATGCAGTAGGTAATAAACCCAACTTGTTCAGCTCGTTCAACGGATGGTCTTTGGCTGAAGGACACTGACGATATTAACTGCTCATTTCTCTTTTCTACTTTTCCCTTGCTCTACTATTTCATATAAGACGTGTGCTCCTTAATTTCACAAGTAGTTTTTAGGTTACAGAATACCCTGGTAGGATTTTGAGTGAGTTAGATGAGAGATTCACACAGATGGGACATTCTTTTTGAAGGAGAAGGTGAGAGTATGTTAGTTTGTATGAAGGATCTTTGCATCACGATAGGCAGATACGAGTAGCTCCTGTTGCATGAAGGGTAGAGAGTGAAGATGGATGCTGAGGAGCAAACAGGATAAACTGTGTAAACATCTGGTGCTTTACTCTCAGATGGCGCCCCCTTTCTTCCTCTACACTGCTCTGTTTCAGGGGGGGCCTGATCGCTATAACCCACACTGCCCAGGCTCCCTTTCCCACTGGCTTCTGGTTGGGCTTGGCTGAAGGGAGGGCTGCCAGAACATTGGCAAGCAGGAGTTTAGGAGAAGCTGGTGGTGCTTCTAGTGATGTTCAAGACAGTGGCTACATCTTTGTGGTCCTGGATCCAGTTATACACACTACTATATATAAAATAGATAACCAACAAGGACCTACTGTATAGCATAGGGAACTATACTCAATATCTTGTAATAACCTATAATGTAAGAGAATGTAAAAAAAGAATACGTACATAAAATAATATATATATATATATATATATATATATATATATATATATATATATAACTGAATCACTTTGCTGTACACTTGAAACTAACACAACATTGTACATCAAGTATATTTCAATAAAAATTCAAAAAACTGGTGTTAATACCCGTGGACATTCACATCCTAATAAGGCCACCAATGACGTTGCTTAAAAAAAAAAAAAAAATAGAAAGCCACTCCCTCCTAGTCACTTCTGCCTGGTTCCAGCTCACACACGGAGGCCTTCTCAACTTGCTTCTGATAACACCATCTACTCTGTCTGCTCACTTGCCCTTAAATGGTAGCAATTTCCTACTGTTGTCATTTTCTGTTTACCTCACCTTTCCTTGTTTTCATCTCTTCTCACATCTCTGTAAGTAGTTATCTGTACTAAATTTCCTCTCTTGGGATACCTGGATTGAATTATGTTTTCTTCATCTTACCCAAACTGGTACACTCTGTAAGCTTAATTTATAGATTCCTTTCAAACATCTGTATAGAAAATAGGTGATGAGTCTTGGCACTGGTTATTTTGATAAAATTACATTTTCCGAAATGGGACAGCTTAATTCTAAGAAGCTCAAAGTGATTTTTGATAACCAAATCCTGTGCAAACACAAACCACAGAAAGTAGACGCAAACCCTTCTGCTTCTCCACATTCTTGCTTTATTTTCCTTCGTTATATGCAGTTTCACTAACACTTGTAAATATATGAACCAATTAAGTGAAAACATTCTTAATAGTCATTTTCTAATTGTTTGAGATTATAAAATAGACATAACATGACGGGTAGGGAGGTTAAAATGAAGCATAAATCTTAATGATTCTTCTGTCCCCAGAAACTGGTAAAAGCATATGAACTTCTCTTTCTGATGCACATCTGCCCTGGCTTTAGCTAGAGTTACACACAGATCTAGCTGGAGAAGAGGATCTTAATTTTTTATTCTCTCAGTGGGTACCTGTCTGGGTCTGCTCTCTCAAGGCTAAACGATACTCCAAGGTGCTTTCAAGATCAGAATTGAGTAAGTCTCAAACGCTCGATATATCTGTAGGAGACTTCTGGGGTAGGTCATCATCTTTGCAAATTGCCTCATACCTAAGCAAGGGGAAATAAAATCTAAGTGTAAAGCAATACAATTAACAAAACACTTGATGTCTCTAAACTTGGTACAATTTATCATGGGAGTTGTGTTGATTCATCTTTTTTGTTGGTATTTTTTCTTGGCTGCTACAATTATAGTCATATCTGGAAGTTTTTTTTAAACAATATTTAAATTGTGAAGAAATAATTCATTTTAGAATAAGAGTGTCAGTCATTGGTGGGCATTCTGCTTGCCTTCGGTAAAACCAAAACGCAGAGTTCTGCTTCCTCTGTGCTAATTAACATGCTGCAGAGAGCTTGATGTTTCCCACTGGCTCAAGGAAGAGTCCTTACCCATCTTTGAGGCTCAGGGGAATTTTGTTTCTCTTTTGGTTTTTCACTATATATTCAGCAAATGGGCCCCTTGTGGCCTGAAAGAATTAATGCACCTCCTTAACTGTCTAAATTACCTTTGGGGAGTGACTTAGAACTGTGGCAAATCTGGCTCCATGTCTTTGAAGAGCTTTGAGCAAGTCGGATGAAAGCAATCGCCAAGAAGCAAGTAGAAATGTATGCTGTTTATTGAAGTGTTGAATATGTTTATTAGATGAGCCTATTAGCCACAGGGGACATTTCAAAATTTTAGCAAGTAAACATCCAAACCAGATTAGGGTTGTTCATCCCTCTCTTCACATACTTGAGCGCAGAAGTCATTTTATAGACTGACTCTTCTGTGGATTCAGGAAAGGTTTCTTCTCTCCCTTTTCTGTTGTTAAAGAGGCAGGAAAGCTCATAGAGCTCAGTAATGTCAAGGAATCAGCGTGAAGGAATGGAGATTTCCACTGTGTATACGGTACACACACAAGTCCAGGGCTTGAGGCGTCAAACCACAAGTCATTTTAGAATTTGGATAAAGATTAAAAATATAACCTGGTAATGTGTTTTGATTCATACCTATTTTGCTATGTCTGAGCCATTTCCCTTTTTTTCTGCCAATCTAAATATCACCTACTTCTGAATGCCCCGTTCAGATCTCCCCTTCCTCCAGTGGGAGTTTTTCACCAACAGTTTAATCTATAAAGATCTCCTTCCTTTGAAATCTTATAGTTCCTATCGACTGTATCACTCTGAGGCAAAGTATAAGGTATTTAAGCTCAATCGATATTAATGAAATGAATCAATCAGAAACTTAAAATCTTTTATTACCTTGCATAGTGTTGGAAGATCACATCACTTGCATGTTATTTGCATTTTCTCTTTGCATTTGCATTAAGATTTATTTCCCTTTCCAGACTATAAACTCACTGAAGGCAGGGATTAGGTTTTATATCATTTGGGTATTATTCACAAAGCCTCCTGCAGTCCTCAGGTTATATATATACACCTATTTATTAGTTATTGATGACCCCTGTCATGACTTTTTATGGTTGGCCTAGGGCACTTTGAGATGATTCCGGTACTCTTCTCCAGGGGTGGTCCTCGATCAGGTGGCAAGTGATTCAGCACCTAGAAGCCTGGGTGATTACCTTGTTAATTTCCCATGAAAAAGGCTCACTTCTTAGCACTGATCTGATCTATATTTCTTCAGACATAATGTTGCTCCTCTGAGTTTGGTGGGTCATAATTTGCCATTATGTCGTCACTTTGAAGGATGTAGTATCTCAGACATTCCATTTTTGGTAAAAAATTTTGTTTTAATATGATTTTTTTGCCCCATAGAGCAGAGCTTCTAAGTGATTTAAAGCAGGTTCACAACCTTTATCTGAAGAAACATTTTTATTTCTCTCCTTACATCTGCCCTTAGAAATTATGAAAGTTCAGAAATGGAAATAGGCTGTGTAATTTGCTCAAAGGCTGCTGTGAGGCTTGCTACTGCAGGTTTCTGGAAATTTAAATAAATGAAGATGGTACTAATATTTTCAGAAAGAGCTTCTTTGTTAAATGGCTCAGTATTGATAAAGGCTTTTTCATATGGAACAACAGGGCCTGCTGAGATCTCAGAGTTCTATTGTGATTTTGAAGGGAACAAAAGCAAGAAAATAGTCTTTAAAGGTCTTCTTGAATCTAGCCAATAAAGCACAAACAGGACTCAGTGCCTTCTGTGTGCTCCTATGCTAGGTCCTGGGATAAATGACAGGCTCTGCTTACAAGAAACTCATAATCTAATGCAGGAGACAGAATATACTTAATAGCATGTGAAAAACTGCAGTAATGAATGCATGTAGAAGATACAGAGATTGCATAGATCAGGGGATGATTATTTCTCCTCTGAGTTACCAGAAGGCAGGTGACAGTAAAGCTTTTTGCAAGCAGGTTTTGAACTGGATTTTGAAGTTGGAATAAGAATTATCCAGACAGAACACAGGAGTGTGTATGTGGGTTGTTTGGGGCAGGACACGGGAAGGTGAGCATTCCAGGAGAGGCAACATCCTCTATAAATAACAGGAGATGCCAGATGACATGGGCATGTAAACGATGTGGTGCTCTTGAGATGCTGTTAACTGTTCAGAATTGCTGGAGCAAGTGTGAGAAAGGAGTAGCAGAAGATAAGTTTGTAAAGTTAGTCCATCCATCTACAATCATGATGGGCTTGTGATGCTGGAATTTGGAATTTGGTCTGTAAGGGATTGGAATCCATGGAAATATTAGAACAGGAAAGAGACATGATCAGATTATCATTTTAGAAATTTCTCCTGTGTGTTCAGGAGGTTTGTGAAGGGACTCAAAGAAAAGCAGGGAGCCGTAAAAGGGACTCTACAGAAGTTTATGCAGGAAAGGAACACCCACTATACCTCCATTTATAGAAAATTTAAAATTGTTTATTAGTTTTTGACACTGTTCTTTATGGTGGAAATTCATATTTGCTGGAAAGGAAGATTAATTTCATATTAGTAGAGATGTTTCTTTATTCTCAAATATATCTTACCAATTATTACTTAGGTATCATCCTTTAACCTGTGTGTGGACTTAAGTTTTAAGGTGAGCTTTACAGATTCATGTATGATAATAACAAATATATTTTTAGTTAATAAAATTTAAAATATTTTAATTAAATTGATTACTGAACATTTATTCTTGTGTATCTGACTATGGGAATCTCTAAAATCCCAGCACTATTTTATTTTCTTAGATTAAAATAACATTTTAAAATAACTAGACCAGGCCAAATTTAAAATTTTAGATTATCAAACATTCAGAAAATGTTGAGAAGTAATTGCCTTCTGTCAATGGAAATATATTTAAAAACTAAGTCTCTGAATGGCATTTAAGGACTTCGGTAAATTATGAAAACTTTCATCTAGTACCAGAGATATTACACCCATCTAGGATACTCACAAGTGGTTCATGTGTACAGTAGTCCAGAGAAGACTTTATCTTTCTGGTGTAAGTTATTTAAAATTTGTAAGAAACTAGACTCTTACTCCTCTCACACATTTTTAGCACATTTTAGAAGCATAAGTAGCCTAGGTAATGATTTAAAAATCTTTTGTACTTATTTCAATACCCCTTATCAAATAATTCATGGAATGAAATTTTATTAAGTGGTACTGATGTATCAGAATATATATCACATTCAATTCCACTTATATCAGTGGTAAAAATATTCACCAACATATACAAAGTAGAGTATAATTGATAGGTTTCTAGACTTTCTATTTTAAAACACATCAAAGACTTAAGCATTATAGGCAGTTTTCTTCCAACCCATAACGCATGAAAAAACAGATGTAGCAAATTATAGCAAACATACATATAGGAGTTATGTGTCTGGCACATTTCAAGTGTTTACCAATATTGACTCATTTGAATCAGCTGGTATGTTATTCTATAAATTATGCCATCATGTATAGGATTCGTGTCCCAATAGTTGTCAAAGGCAATCATTATTGTCAAGGAAAGTCTCAGTGGTGTCCAAGGAATAATACTGAAGACTCCTGAATAGTTCAAATTATGTTTATGACCAATATGGCCTACTTCTCAAACTTAGAGAGTACACATATAGTCACTCCTCTTATGGTCAAAAATACTTTGTTGACTCCCAGACTTCATGTTGGCAGGGACCACACTCTCCTTTGCCGAATTATCCAAGGAAACTGGGAACTTACTTAATCATGGTGTCACTGTTGATGCTGAGTTTGTACATCCCATGCACGCTTGTCCATTACAGCCTAGGCCCAAACCTGCAGGCAGCTGTGGTTCCTCTAGGGAGGAAACTTGAACTCCACTCCTCCACCCCTCCACCCCTCCCCCACAAGTGATAAGCACCACCAAAGGGTGTATATACTAGGCTTCCCAGGGCACCAACTCTTTAGTTTACATGCTCAGCCATTTTTCCTCATTATTCCCAATCTCCCCACCAAGCTGGCTGAACCCTAAAGGTCTTCCAGCATTAGAAATGCACTGTTAAGAAAGCAACTCTCCCCCCTGTACTCTTAGTATGAATCCAGTGTCATCAGCCTTGATGGTCATGTTATTTTGGGGGTTCCATAGCCATACCCTGATACCAGAGTGTGATCAGGATTATCTAATATATCCTGAAAAAATTTCCCTGGTTTCAAATTTCAGAGAGTAGAAATTAGGCTTTAAGCACTATTTATTTATTTATTTATTTATTTATCATATGATTTTTTTTATTGAATGAAAGTTTCTTTAAATTCTGTAGCGCTCTACAATTTTCAGAAAGTTTCACATGCGTGATTTCATATAATCCTGTAATAACCCTTTTTTTTCGCCCTTCCCCTGTATTGCCCTTCCCCTCTTCCCTCTCCCCACTGGTAACACCTAGTTTGCTCTCTATATCTGTGAGTCTGCTTCTTTTTTGTTTTATTCACTAGTTTGTCGTATTTTTTAGATTCTACATATGAGGAATACGTACAGTTTTTGTCTTTCTATGTCTGACTTATTTCACTTAGCATAGTGTCCTCCAAGTCCATCCAAGTTGCTTCAAATGGCAAAGTTTAATCCATTTTTATGGCAGAGTAGAATTCCATAGTATATATATACCATATCTTCTTTATCCATTCATCTGTTGATGGACACTTAGGTTGCTTCCATACCTTGACAATTGTAAATAATGCTGTTATGTACATTGAGGTGCATGTATCTTTTCGAATTAGTGTTTTTGTTTTTTTGGATTATACTCAGGAGTGGAATTGCTGGTTTATATGGTAGTTCTATTTTTAGTGTTTTGAGAAACCTCTATACTGTTTTCCACAGTGGTTGCACCAATTTGCATTCTCACCAAAAGTGTAGGAGGGTTCCCTTTTCTCCACATTCTTGCCAACATTTGTTATTTGTGTTCTTTTTGATTATAGCCATTCTGACAGGTGTGAGGTGATATCTCATTGTGGCTTTTGATTTGCATTTTCCTGATGATTAGCAATGCTGAACATCTTTTCATGTGCCTGTTGGCCACCTGCATTTCCTCTTTGGAAGAAAAAGTTCTGCTCATTTTAAGTGGGTTATTTGTTTATTTGATGTTGAGTTGTATGAGCTGTTCAACAAATTATCAGAAAGAGAAATTAATTCCATTTAACATTGCATCAAAAAGAATGAAATACCTAGGAATAAACCTACCTAAGGAGGTAGAAGACCTGGGAAAACTATAAGGCACTGATGAAAGAAGTTAAAGACAACACAAAGAGATGGGAAGATATACCATGTTCTTGGATTGGAAGAATCAACATTGTGAAAATGACCATACTACCCAAGGCAATCTACAGATTCAATGCAATCCCTATCAAATTACCAGTGGTATTTTTCACAGAACTAGAACAAATAATTCTAAAACTTATGGAAACACAAAAGACCCTGAATAGCCAAAACAAGAACAGAGCTGGAGGAATCACCCTGACTTCAGACTATACTGCAAAGCAGTATGGTTCTGGCACAAAAACAGAAACAGAGATCAACGGAACAGAGTAGAGAGCCCAGAAATAAACCCATGCACTTATGGTCAATTAATATATGACAAAGGAGGCAAAAATATACAGTGAAGGAAAACCAGTCTCTTCAATAAATGGTGCTGGGGAAAATGGACAGCCAGCTGTAAAAGAATGAAATTAGAACGTTCTCTAACCCCATATACAAAAATAAACTTAAAATGGATTAAAGCCCTAAGTGTAAGACCAGATACTATGAAATTCCTAGAAGAAATCATAGGCAGAACACTCTTTGACTTAAATCACAGAAATATTTTTTTGTATTCATCTTCTAAAGCAAAGGAAATAAAAGGAAAAATAAACAAATGGGACCTAATTAAACTTAAAAGCTTTTGCACAACAAAGGAAACAACTGACAAAATGAAAATACAACCTACTGAATGGGAGAAAATATTTAAAAATGATTTGACCAGTATGGGGTTTAAATATGCTTTTAATTCTAAAATATGCTTTTTTCCCACAAATTGACTTTATTTTGCCTTATCGATAATCTCTGAGTACAAGAGTTGCAAGTAGTAGCATCCCTCAACCACACCTTAATTCAGAACAGTAGGTGTGTGTTTAACTCTAAATTTCTATAAGTATATACACTCCTTAAATGATAAAGAATACAACTTTTCTTATTAAATATAATCAAACCAAACCACATTGCACAATGTCACACCAAATCAAACTAAAACACAGACAAAAAACAAAACGGAACAAAATATCCCAAACTATATGAAGCTACATGCATATAAAAATGGTTGTATGAATTTCTTTGGTTGCTCATCTTTTTTTGATTTAAATATATTCTGTGTCTTCCTGAGCTGGACTTGAATTCAAAATCCATAATCCAAGTAGGGCATACAATTTCCTTTGTAAATGACAGTTTGATCCTATACTACTTAGGAATGAAGATTAAGCCTTCTGTAAAACATTTTAAGCCCTGCAATATCCTCCACTCTCATTCCTCTTCTTTTAGAGAAAGATAATAAAAATAGAGAGGGAGAGGGCAAGGGTGTGTGTGTGTGTGTGTGTATTTCTTAATTCTTGGGTCAAAGGATGGAGTAGCTACAAAAACTATAGAACAATTTTGAAGGTGAGGCGATTTTCAAGGTAAAAGTGGCTCACAAAGTGATCTTATTGAGTTGGTTTGTATAAAGTTTTTATATACCTGGATATTGAGATTTATAAAAGAAGAAATACATATTTGGTTTTTATCCTGTTTCTGACACAGAGTTCTTAAAACCCTTCAAGTTTCCTAAGTGATGAGAGCAACAAAGTTCTTTTATATGTGAATAAGGTAACTTTTAGGAAGCACCTAAGAATCGGGGCTGGTTGCCAGGAGAGCCAACCACGTGATTGTGATTGGAGGGCTGGAACTTTCAGTCCCACTCCCCAACTTCTGGGAAAGCAAGAGGTGCTGGAGGTTGAGTTCAGTCAACAATGGCCAATTATTTAGTCAACCAGGCTCCATAAAACCCCCAAAGGACAAGGTTCAGAGAGCTTTCAGGTAGGTGAACATGTAAAGATTTGAGGAGAGTGGTGTGCCTGGAGAGGGCTTAGAAGCTCCACACCTTTTCCCCATATCTTGTGCTATGCATTTCTTCCATCAGGCTCTTCCTGAGTTATACCTATTTATAATAAATTGGTGTTCTAGTAAGTAAAATGTTTCTCTGAGTTCTGTGAGCCACTTGAGCAAATTAATCCAACTTGAGGAAGGGGTCGTAGGAACCTTTGATTTATATTCAGTTGGTCAGAAGCACAGGTAACAACCTAGATTCATGACTGACGTCTGCAGTGGGAAGGGTGGCAGTCTTGTAGGACTGAACTCTTAACCTGTGGGATCTGATGCTACCTCTGGGTAGATAGTGTCAGAATTGAGTTGAGTTATAGGACACCCAACTGGTGTCCAGAGCATTGCTTATTGGTGTGGGGAACACTGCCCCCCCCACACTGGAAATTGAGTCTCAGAACACCCTAGTGTACCCTCAAAAGGCCATCATTTGACATATGAAATGAAAGCCAGGAGCCTAGATTTTGAGACTCAGCTGTTAGGCTTTATCCTAAATGCAATGGAGGGCTGATAGAGCTTTAAGGAGAGTGATATGATCAGATTTGCTTTTTATTTTATTTTTATTCTGGAGAATGGATTGGGCAAGAGGGAATATCAGATGATCGGTTAGGAGGCCATTTCAATTGTGCAGATAACAGATGGTGGTGGTCTTATGGTGGGTGATGAAGTCTAAAGGACAGTCTTTCTGATAGTTTTTCCTGATTTCATCCATTCAGAAGATTAGCTCATGGCACCAAACCTGAAATATCATGTGTAATTTTTAGTTCAGGAAGAAAGAACACATGGTTTTCATTGCTATTCTTCAAAGGGTTGAGGAAAGACAAGTTGAGGAGAAACTTATTTTGGGAGAGGTATATAGCTGTCACATCACTGCTGAAAGGTCTTCAGACAAGTAAATGAATGCACTCCTGTGACATGTTTCAAGTTTTAATTTACATGATTTCCTGATGGAAGGAGAGTTGATTAGAAATAGATTTCTATCAAAATCACATTTATTATATTGACATAACATTTTAGTCATTATCGTTTATTAATTACATAGCTGGGACTCAAAAGATGATTGTTGACTAAAAACAAATTATTATAATTTTGGTGTCTCACATATTAGTGCACAGATATTGTGGTCCTGTAGCTCAGTCAATTACTATGGAAAACTGGTTTGCTCTATGAATTAGTAAAAATCTGGGGAGGAAATGAGCAGGCAGTTTTGAAGCTCAATGCACTGGGTAAAGGATTTTTAGATACTTTGAAGCTCAATACACTAAGTAAAGGATTGTTAGTTACTTAGACTTATAGCTGAAATTTTAGAATATCCTCTTCCCAAAAGATCAGAGAAATATAGGTATGTTACCATGATGAGGATTTTTAAAAAGTAGAATCTGGCTCTTGAGGCTAGGAAATTCTAAACAGAGAATCGTGACTGGACAATCTTCTTTCATTCAAATGAGAAAAAAAAGGGAGAGGATATATTCTTAAAAGTGTTTTCTGATGATAAAAGTTAGAAATTTTGAAATTTGGAGACTACAGAAAAGTATATAGTCAAGTATTAAAAAATATTACTCATTGCCCTACTAAACAAAGATGGATTACTTTCTAGCTATCTTTCTAGGGCTTTTTTTTTTTTCTACCTGAATTTACATATTATACATATATGAGAACATACTAAAATTTTGTTTTCTTGCTTTTAAAAGACGTATTATATAAAACACATTTTACCATATTATTAGAAAGTCAATAAAAATGCCTCTTTTGGATAGCATATGAAACTATCAAATTAATGTGTTGTTTTTAATTTTTTTAACCTTTAGTGGTCATTTTCAAATACATAGAAATAGAGAAAATGGCATAATGGATTTCCAAGTTTTGGCAATTAACCACATTTAGATAATCTTGCTTCACTGATCCCAATGATATTTTTTTTAAGTGGAGTATTTCCTTTTTAAATTGGAATACTTAAAATTCCAGATGTAATTTCACTTGTAAATAGTTCCAAATGTATATCTGATAAATTAAAAAAATATAACTAGAATGGCATTATCACATCTAAAACAGGTAGCAGTAATTTCCTAATTTACGCAATACTCAGTTTATATTCAAATATTTCCAATTGACTCAATAAATATCTTTTTGATAGTTGACTTGTTTAAATAGAAGTCAAACACTGCATTTAGTTGTCATGTTTATTAAATCTCATTTAATTTCTAATAAGCTTCCAGCCCCCCACTTCTAATATCATGTATTTGTCCCCTAGTGTGTTCCACATTGTTGATTTGACTGGCTGATTCTTCATGATTTATTTTACTTTTTCTCACCCCTGTATTTCTTGTAAATGCATAGTTATATCTAGAGACTTGATTGGAGTCAGGCTCAATTTCTTTTTATCAAGAATATGTCATAGTTTGTGATGTTTACTCCTTATTGCATTGCATCAAAGGCCCATATCATCTGGTTGCCCACGTTTAGTGATGTTGAGGTAGATCAGGTGTTGTCAGCCCACTAGAACTCCCCTCACCCTTATTTATAATCATTTAACATCCATTGATGAGGATTGACTAGATCCATAACTTCATTAGGGCTTTGCAAAATGGTAATTTTCGAATTCTACCTCCCCTTTTGCATTTAAGATCCACAAAGAACTTTCCCTCATTAACAGTTTGGCTACTTCAAAAGATTGTACAGATAAAATCTGATTCTTTCTGTTTATTTCTCACTTTTCCTGATAAAGAGTTGGTGCCTGAACAATCTCCAAGGGCGACCAAAGAGGTGTTTTGCTTTTTAAATTTCATGGTGAATGAATGCATTTTCATACGACAGTTTTTATTCTTTTTGATAATCCAATTGCCCATCTTTTGTCAGTGGGAATCCCTTTAGATTACTTCCTGTGTCCCTTTGACATGACCCTGTTTATATTGGATGTCTTCCTTGCTTTCTGGCACAAAGAAAAATATTCCCAGCTCTTGTGAATTTCTTGTCCCAGAAGTGGGAGCAGTGGTTTCTCCTTATTACCCTGGTACCAATTAAGGGAAAATCATATCAAACTCTGAAACTTTTATAAGACATTGTCTTACTTTAAAACTTTTAATTTTATAAAGATTTCCAGGGTTAACATCTTTTGCAGAAAACTTTCTTAATTTCTGATAATTTTGTAAGAATAAATTTTAAGAATTACTGTCATAGAGCCTCATTGTTTTAATGCTGTTGTTTCATATTGCCAAATTGTCCCTGAAAAGGTTATACCAATTTGTATTTCTACCAGCAGTATTTAGAAGTTATTCTATACTCCTGTCAATTTGCTATTATCCTTAACAAAAAGCAGTAGAAGGAAATGGTTTTTTAAAAAATTTTCTTTGTCTTTAGTTGTTAGTGAGGATGAACTTTTAATTTTTGAATTCAGGGGCAAATTTTTGAGTTTATTGCACTCTGTGAATCGTGGCACATTCCTATTATGCATGCATGCAAGACTGGTATATATCCATCTGTCTACCACCCGTCCATCTACCTCTTGTCTATCGTTACCTATCCATTCACCCATCATTTATCTATATCTACTTATGTATTGATTCCTATGTATTTCATGCTTCATTCCCATTCTCTTGGTGTTGCATGTAAGTATTTTATTATATTTCATGTATAACTTTTGACTCAAAACTTTTCTTGTAAACTGTGTATTGTTTTGTTTATATGTATTTTAATTTATATTGATCATATTATGTTATATATATCATTCTTTTTCCTGTTTTTTCCTATTAACCATTAAGTTCTAGGATCTATTTTTGTTGTTATTTGTATAGCAAATCCTTTGCTCTGACAACTGCAAAATTCTCCATGGTGTGCCACATTTTGCCCATTTCTTATTTCCTATGGTGGACTTCCAGGGAGCCTTCAATATTTCACCATCAAAAATATTTCCATATGGACCTTTTTGAAAATTTCCCTGGAATTTCTGACTGTTGTATGCAGTGGTTAATTTGATTAAATAAGATCGTGGGATTTATTTCTATAAGCAGTAGAAAAATTTTTCTATATATGCACATCCTCATCAACATTTGGTGTTCTAATTTTGCAGACTAAAACACGTATTGTCTCATTGATTTAATTTGCATTTCTTCAAATATCAATGATTTTTGGCATCCTGTAATATGCTTGCTAAATTTATGTGTATGCATCTGTGCATTTCTAATTGCCTAATCATATCTATGGAGATTTTTGGAAGATGATCATTATTTTCCCAATTACTCTCCAGCCCTATCACAATCAATGTTGGGGTTATTATTCATATATTCTCTTTTCCTATTCTTTGATCTCAGCTTTAAAAAAAGCAATCACTTTATTAAGGCATTGATAAGCCCTGATTTCCACCTCTCTTGCAGCCTCTTCTGGATTGTTCTCTTTTATTTGAATACTTATTGCAAAAATATTTTCAGTGTCGGCTTTTGGTGGTACATTTTTTGAGGGAATATACCAGGACTTATTTTTATTTAGCTCTTATATATTTTTTTTCACTTTTACATTTAAATGATACTGTGCTAAATAGAAAATTGTAGGTTTCAAGTTCTTATAGCATCTAAAAATATATTTCTCAGTTGTGTTTTTGCATAGAGAGAACTCTGATGGCAAGCTTGTTTCTCTGTAAAAGATTTGCTATTTCTTTTTTTTTTTTTAACATCTTTATTGGAGTATAATTGCTTTACAATGGTGTGTTAGTTTCTGCTTTATAACAAAGTGAATCAGCTATACATAAACATATATCCCCATATCTCCTCCCTCTTGCATGTCCCTCCCAACATCCCTATCCCATCCCTCTAGGGGGTCACAAAGCACCGAGCTGATCTCCCTGTGCTATGCGGCTGCTTCCCACTAGCTATCTATTTTACGTTTGGTAGTGTATATATGTCCATGCCACTCTCTCACTTTGTCCCAGCTTACCCTTCCCCCTCCCTGTGTCCTCAAGTCCATTCTCTAGTAGGTCTGCGTCTTTATTCCCGTCTTGCCCCTAGGTTCTTCATGACCTTTTTTTTTTTTTTTTTTTAGATTCCATATATATGTGTTAGCATACGATATTTGTTTTTCTCTTTCTGACTTACTTCACTCTGAATGACAGACTCTAGGTCCATCCACCTCACTACAGATAACTCAATTTCGTTTCTTTTTATGGCTGAGTAATATTCCATTGTATATATGTGCCACATCTTCTTTATCCACTCATCTGTTGATGGACACTTAGGCTGCTTCCATGTCCTGGCTATTGTAAATAGAGCTGCAATGAACATTTTGGTAGAGGTCTCTTTTTGAATTATGGTTTTCTCAGGGTATATGCCCAGTAGTGGGATTGCTGGGTCGTATGGTAGTTCTACTTTTAGTTTTTTAAGGAACCTCCATACTGTTCTCCATAGTGGCTGTATCAATTTACATTCCACCAACAGTGTGGGAGGATTCCCTTTTCTCCACACCCTCTCCAGCATTTATTGTTTGTAATTTTTTGATGATGGCCATTCTGACTGGTGTGAGGTGATACCTCACTGTAGTTTTGATTTGCATTTCTCAAACGGTTAGTGATGTTGAGCATCCTTTCATGTGTTTGTTGGCAATCTGTATATCTTCTTTGGAGAAATGTCTGTTTAGGTCTTCTGCCCATTTTTGGATTGGGTTGTTTGTTTTTTTGATATTGAGCTGCATGAGCTGCTTGTAAACTTTGGAGATTAATCCTTTGTCAGTTGCTTCGTTTGCAAATATTTTGTCCCATTCTGAGGGTTGTCTTTTGGTCTTGTTTATGGTTTCCTTTGCTCTGCAAAAGTTTTAAGTTTCATTAGGTCCCATTTGTTTATTTTTGTTTTTATTTCCATTTCTCTAGGAGGTGGGTCAATAAGGATCTTGCTGTGATTTATGTCATAGGGTGTTCTGCCTAAGTTTTCCTCTAAGGGTTTTATAGTGTCTGGCCTTACATTTAGGTCTTTAATCCATTTTGAGTTTATTTTTGTGTATGGTGTTAGGGAGTGTTCTAATTTCATTCTTTTACATGTAGCTGTCTAGTTTTCCCAGCACCACTTATTGAAGAGGCTGTCTTTTCTCCATTGTATATTCTTGCCTTCTTTGTCAAAGATAAGATGACCATATGTGTGTGGTTTTATCTCTGGGCTTTCTATCCTGTTCCATTGATCTATATTTCTGTTTTTCTGCCAATACCATACTGTCTTAACTACTGTAGCTTTGTAGTATAGCCTGAAGTCAGGGAGCCTGATTCCTCCGGCTCCATTTTTGTTTCTCAAGATTGCTTTGGCTATTCGGGGTCTTTTGTGTTGCCGTACAAATTGTGAAAATTTTTGTTTTAGTTCTGTGAAAAATGCCATTGGTAGTTTGATAGGGATTGCACTGAATCTGTAGATTGCTTTGAGTAGTATAGTCATTTTTGCAATGTTGATTCTTCCAATCCAAGAACATGATATGTCTCTCCATCTGTTTGTATCATCTTTAGTTTCTTTCATCAGGGTCTTATAGTTTTTTGCATAGAGGTCTTTTGTCTCCTTAGGTAGTTTTATTCCTTGGCATTTGATTCTTTTTGTTGCAGTGGTAAATGAGAGTGTTTCCTTAATTTCTCTTTCAGATTTTTCATCATTAGTGTATAGGACTGCAAGAGATTTCTGTGCATTAATTTTGTATCCTACTACTTTACCAAATTCATTGATTAGCTCTAGTAGTTTTCTGGTAGCATCTTTAGGATTCTCTATGTATAGTATCATGTCATCTGCAAACAGTGACAGCTTTACTTCTTTTAAGATTTGGATTCCTTTTATTTCTTTTTCTTCTCTGGCTCCTGTGGCTAAAACTTCCTAATCTATGTTGGATAATAGTGGTGAGAATGGACAACCTTGTCTTGTTCCTGATCTTAGAAGAAATGGTTTCAGTTTTTCACCATTGAGAACGATTTTGCCTACTTTCTGGAGGGTTTTTATCATAAATGGCTGTTGATTTTTCTCAAAAGCTTTTTCTACATCTATTGAGATGATCATATCGTTTTTCTTCTTCAATTTGTTAATATCATTTAACACATTGATTGATCTGTGTATATTGAAGAATCCTTGCATTCCTGGGAATAACCCCACTTGATCGTGGTGTATGATCCTTTTAATGTGCTGTTGGAGTCTGTTTATTAGTATTTTGTCGAGGATTTTTGCATCTATGTTCATCAGTGATATTGGCCTGTAGTTTTCTTTCTTTGTGACATCTTTGTCTGGTTTTGGTATCAGGGTGATGGTGACCTCATAGAATGAGTTTGGGAGTCTTCCTCCCTCTGCTATGTTTTGGAAGAGTTTGAGAAGCATAGGTGTTAGCTCTTCTCTAAATGTTTGATAGAATTCGCCTGTGAAGCCATCTGGTCCTGGGCTTTTGTTTGTTGGAAGATTTTTCATCACAGTCTCAATTTCAGTGCTTGTGATTGGTTTGTTTATATTTTCTATTTCTTCCTGGTTCAGTCTTGGAAGGTTGTGCTTTTCTAAGAATGTGTCCATTTCTTCCAGTTTGTCCATTTTATTGGCATGTAGTTGCTTGCAGTAATCTCTCATGATCCTTTGTATTTGTGCAGTGTCAGTTTTTACTTCTCCTTTTTAATTTCTAGTTCTGTTGATTTGAGTCTTCTCCCTTTTTTTCTTGATGAGTCTGGCTAATGGATTATCAATTTTGTTTATCTTCTCAAAGAACCGCTTTTAGTTTATTGAACTTTGCTATCGTTTCCTTCATTTCTTTTTCATTTATTTCTGATCTGATCTTTATGACTTCTTTCCTTCTGCTACCTTTGGGTTTTTTTTTTCTTTCTCTAATTGCTTTAGGTGTAAGGTTAAGTTGTTTATTTGAGATGTTTCTTGTTTCTTGAGATAGGATTGTATTGCTATAAACTTCTCTCTTAGAACGGCTTTTGCTGCATCCCATAGGTTTTGGGGCGTCGTGTTTTCATTGTCATTTGTTTCTACGTATTTTTTGATTTCCTCTTTGATTTCTTCACCGATCTCTTGGTTATTTAGTAGTGTATTCTTTAGCCTCCATGTGTTTGTATTTTTTACAGATTTTTTCCTGTAATTGATATCTAGTCTCATAGCGTTGTGTTTGGAAAAGATACTTGATACGATTTCAATTTTGTTAAATTTACCAAGGCTTGATTTGTGAGCCAAGATATGATCTATCCTGGAGAATGTTCCATGAGCACTTGAGAAGAAAGTGTATTCTGTTGTTTTTGGGTGGAATGTCCTATAAATATCAATTAAGTCCATCTTGTTTAATGTATCATTTAAAGCTTGTGTTTCCTTATTTATTTTCATTTTGGATGATCTGTCCATTGGTGAAAGTGCGGTGTTAAAGTCCCCTACTATGATTGTGTTACTGTCAATTTCCCCTTTTATGGCTGTTAGCATTTGCCTTATGTATTGAGGTGCTCCTATGTTGGATGCATAAATGTTTAGAATTGTTATATTTTCTTCTAGGATTGACCCCTTGATCATTATGTAGTGTCCTTCCTTGTCTGTTGTAATAGTCTTTGTTTTAAAGTCTATTTTGTCTGATATGAGAAATGCTACTCCAGCTTTCTTTTGATTTCCCTTTGCATGGAATATCTTTTTCCATCCCCTCCCTTTCAGTCTGTATCCTTAAGTCTGAAGTGGGTCTCTTGTAGACAGCATATATACGAGTCTCATTTTTGTACCCATTCAGCCAGTCTGTGTCTTTTGGTTGGAGCATTTAATCTATTTACATTTAAGGTAGTTATCAATATGTATGTTCCTATTACCATTTTCTTAGTTGTTTTGAGTTTTTTATTATAGGTGTTTTCCTTCTCTTGTGTTTTCTGGCTAGAGAAGTTCCTTTAGCATTTGTGGTAAAGCTGGTTTGGTGGTGCTGAATTCTCTTAGCTTTTGCTTGTCTGTAAAGTTTTCAATTTCTCTGTCGAATCTGAGTGAGATCCTTGCTGGGTAGAATAATCTTAGTTGTAGATTTTTCCCTTTCATCACTTTAACTATGTCCTGCCACTCCCTTCTGGCTTGCAGAGTTTCTGCTAAATGATCAGCTGTCAACCTTATGGGGATTCCCTTGTATGTTATTTGTTGTTTTTCCCTTGCTGCTTTTAACATTTTTCTTTGCATTTAATTTTTGATAGTTTGATTAATATGTGTCTTGGCATGTTTCTCCTTGGATTCATTCTCTATGGTGGTCTCTGTGCTTCCTGGACTTGATTGACGATTTCCTTTCCCATATTAGGGAAGTTTTCAACTATAATCTCTTCAATATTTTCCCAGTCCCTCTCTTTTTCTCTTCTTCCTCTGGGACCCCTATAATTCGAACGTTGGTGCATTTAATGTTGTCCCAGAGGTCTGTGAGACTGTCCTCAATTCTTTTCATTCTTTTTTCCTTATTCTGCTCTGCAGTAGTTATTTCCACTATTTTATCTTTCAGGTCACTTATCTGTTCCTCTGCCTCAGGTATTCTGTTATTGATTCCTTCTAGAGAATTTTTAATTTCATTTATTGTGTTGTTCATCATGCTTTGTTTGGTCTTTAGTTCTTCTAGGTCCTTGCTAAACGTTTCTTGTATTTTCTGCATTCTATTTCCAGTATTTTGGATCATCTTTACTATCATTACTCTGAATTCTTTTTCAGGCACATTGCCTATTTCCTCTTCATATCTTTGGTCTGGTGTGTTTTTACCTTGCTCCTTCATCTGCTGTGTGTTTCTCTGCCTTCTCATTTTGCTTAACTTACTGTGTTTGGGGTCTCCTTTTCACAGGCTGCAGGTTCATAGTTCCTGTTGTTTTTGGTGTCTTCCCCCAGTGGCTAAGGTTGGTTCAGTGGGTTGTGTAGGCTTCCTGGTGGAGGGGACTGGTGCCTGTGTTCTGGTGGATGATGGTGGATCTTGTCTTTCTGGTGGGCAGGACTGCATCCAATGGTGTGTTTTGGGGTGTCCGTGACCTTATTATGATTTTTAGGCAGCCTCTCTGCTAATTGGTGGGCTTGTGTTGCTGTCTTGCTAGTTGTTTGGCATAGGGTGTCCAGCTTGCAGGTTGTTATGTGGAGCTGGGTCTTAGCATTGAGATGGAGATGTCTGGGAGAGCTTTTGCCATTTGATATTACGTGAAGCCGTGAGGTCTCTGGTGGACCAATGTCCTGATCTCAGCTCTCCCACCTCAGAGTCACAGGCCTGACACCCGGCCCGAGCACCAAGACCCTGGCAGCCTCACAGCTCAGATGAAAAGAGAGAACAAAAGAAAGAAAGAAAAAAATAAATAAATAAAATAAAGTTATTAAAATAAAAAATAAAAAAATAAGTATTAAAAATAAAAAAAATTTTAAAGTAATTAAAAAACAAACAAACAAAAAAATGGACAGACAGAATTGTAGGACAATTGGTAAAAGCAAAGCTATACAGACAAAATCACAAAAAAGCATACACATACACACTCACAAAAAGAGAAAAAGGAAAAAAAAATATATATCTATACATTAAAAAAAAGAAAGAGAGCAACCAAATCAATAAACAAATCTACCAATGATAATAAACTCTAAATACTTAACTAAGATAAACATAACATCAGAAACAAATTAGATGCATAAAGCAAACTCCAAATCTACAGTTGCTCCCAAAGTCCACTGCCTCAATTTTGGGATGATTCATTGTCTATTCAGGTATTCCAGAGATGCAGGGTACATCAAGTTGATTGTGGAGATGTAATCCACTGCTCCTAAGGCAGCTGGGAGAAATTTCCCTTTTCTCTTCTTTGTTTGCACAGGTTCAGCTTTGCAATTGGACCCGCCTCTGTGTGTAGGTCACCTGAGGACGTCTGTTCCCACTCAGACAGTATGGCATTAAAGGAGTGGCTGATTAGGAGGCTCTGGCTCACTCCGGCCAGGTGGAAGGAGGGGTACGGAATGCGGGGTGACCCCGTGGCGGCAGAGGCCGGCGTGACGTTGCACCAGCCTGAGGCGCGCTGTGTGTTCTCCCGGGGAAGTTGTCCCTGGATCAGGGGACCCTGGCGGTGGCGGGCTGCACAGGCTCCTGGGAGGGGAGGTATGGATAGTGACCTGTGCTTGCACACAGGCTTCTTGGTGGCTGCAGCAGCAGACTTAGCGTTTCGTGCCTGTTACTGGTGTCCGCGCTGATAGCCGTGGCTCGTGCCCATCTCTGGAACTCGTTTAGGCAGTGCTCTGAATCCCCTCTCCTCGCACACCACGAAACAATGGTCTCTTGCCTCTTTGGCAGTTCCAAGCTTTTTCCGGACTCCCTCCCGGCTAGCTGTGGTGCACTAGCCCCCTTCAGGCTGTGTTCATGCAGCCAACCCCAGTCCTCTCCCTGAGCTCTGCAGAGCCTCAGCTCCCAGCCCCCATCTGCCCCAGTGGGTGAGCAGATGAACCTTTCAAGCTGGTGAGTGTGGTTGGCACCGATCCTCTGTGCGGGAATCTCTCCGCTTTGCCCTCTGTACCCCTGTTGCTGTGCTCTCCTCCGTGGCTCCAAAGCTTCTCCCCTGCCACCTGCCATCTCAGCCAGTGAAGGGGCTTCCTAGTGTGTGGAAACTTTTCCTCCTTCACAGCTCCCTCCCAGAGTTCCAGGTCCCATCCCTATTCTTTTGTCTCTGTTTTTTCTTTTTTCTTTTGCCCTCCCCAGGTACGTGGGGATTTTCTTGCCTTTTGGGAAGTCTGAGGTCTTCTGCCGGTGTTCAGTAGGTGTTCTGTAGGAGTTGTTCCACATGTAGATGTATTTCTGATGTATTTGTGAGGAGGAAGGTGATCTCCACGTCTTACTCCTCCACCATCTTGAAGGTCTCTCCAGATCTGCTATTTCTATCTGGAAGCATTTAGAGTTGTATCATTGCCTTTGTTAGTCTTACATTCACTATATGTCTTTGTAGGATTTTTACTTGTCTCTCACTCTCTGAGCCTTTTCTGTCCACAGCCTTTTATTTAAATTTTTGTGACTCTTTGTTTAGCTCCTTAATACATTTTAAAGCTTATGTTATGTTTTTGATCTAATTTTTTGAATAAATTCAGTTGACACATTTTATCTAGTTTTTAAAAATTCCATTGGGATCCTTATACTTCTTATTTTGTGAACCCATTGTCACTTGGGGGATGAGCTACTTTGTTTAGTAATGTGAGTTGAGAAAGGGCTGAATACAGGCTTCCAAGTGTTTGCCTATCTGGTGAACTTAAGGGGTGGAAGGGATGAACCCCAGTGCAGAGAGCCTCAGGTACAAAAGATCCAGTCTTGATTACTCCCGTTTTCCTCCTGTATATCATCTCTCTTCTGCCTTTTCTAAAGCCTTAAGGAGAACGGCATAAGGAGGTTGCCTCCCTAAGTTGTAACTTGCCAGCCCTGGGTGATTGGACAGGGAGAGATGTAAAAGCAAATGTCTGGGGGCAGCTGCTTAATGGGCACCTGTTTATATAAGCCACATACCCCAATGGGGCTTTTGCTCCTTGGACAATCTGCACTGGCATCTGAAAAGTTGCCATTGATTTTTATGGTGAAGACATAGGAAATGATGATCCCAAACACACGGAGGAGAGGCCAGAGCAGTATTTACAAAGTTATTCTAACATATCCTGTCACTGGTCCTCCAACTGTCCTCTGTCCCAAGCTTCAGGCAACTACCTCCCCTCAACACATCTTTTAAATCAGCTTTAGTATCACTATGGAAAAGTTAGTTTCTGAAATACATTTTCCTTCTCACTTCTATAGTTATTCCAGGGTTAATTTTATAGAGGGAGCCAGAAGCCCCGTGTTAAGTTGCCATATGGGCAGAAACCAGAAGTTCCTACTATGTTGAGTAAATATTTTTTTCACAGACTGATGTCCTATTTTACAAAGCATCTGTTCCTTTTTTTTGCCCACTTATCCTTTGGGGTCTTTATTTTTTAAAATTGATTTTATGAGCTATTTATGTATTATGGATATCGTTATATTTCCTGCTATTTTAATACAATTTTTTTTAAATGGTACAACCACTTTATTTATTTATTTATGGCTGTTTTGGGTCTTCATTGCTGCATGTGAGCTTTCTCTAGTTGTGGTGAGCGGGGCCCACTCTTCGTTGCGGTGCACAGGCTTCTCATTGCAGTGGCTTCCCTCATTGCAGAGCACGGGCTCTAGGCGCTCGGGCTTCAGTAGTTGTGGCACGTGGGCTCAGTAGTTGTGGCTCGTGGGCTCTAGAGCACAGGTTCAGTAGTTGTGGCACACGGCCTTAGTTGCTCTGTGGCAAATGGGATCTTCCCAGACCAGGGATTGAACACGTGTCCCCTGCATTGGCAGGCAGATTCTTAATCACTGCGCCACCAGGGAAGTTCAGTAGAAATATTTTTAATGTAGATATTGAAATAAGGATATTTTCTCATTTTTTTTGCTTTCCTTTTATGTGCTGTTAGTGAATAAAATAAATTTTATATTTTCAATACAGGTAATTATATCTACCATGTCCATTGAGATGTCCTTCATTACTTTTAAGCTTAGAAAGTTCTAGGGATCAGAGGAGGTCAAGGATAGGAAAATTTTAAATCACTTAAATATATAGGATATATATGTGTGTGAACATCCTGATAAACATAAAGTAAAGAAAAAATCATGTCCAATAAATGTAAAAGGCATATGCATCAATGACTAGTAATATGGAGAAAAATGCTCAGACAAAATTGAGGCTTATATAAATTGCTTAAAATATATATAAAACAAATCTTTTAAGACATTCTTTGAAATAAGGAAATCCCAGGATCCAGGAACCAGGGTCCAAGAGTCTTGAGTTTTAAAGGCATTTGAAACTTTCTAAAGGATAAACTTACATGTTATTTAGCCTCTTTGAGTCTGAGCTTAAAAAACCTTTTAAATGATGATGATAATATAATTGAAAATGCATAGTTTTAACATTTTAAACATTTTAAATTTAATAAAACCTTTATATATTAATCAATGGTAATAATGTTAATAATAAAAGTAACAAGAAGGGAAATGACCAACTGTAAGAAAATAAGAGAGAGTTAGTGGGCTGTTAAATTTTGTGTTCACCTTCTAAGAAGGATTATATAATATCCAGAAAACATATAACCCCCCTCCCCAGCCAAATGATCTCACTTCACTAATGTAAGAAAATGGTAGAATAATACTTAGGTGTTTTCTTTTTTTTAATTTATTTTTCTATTGAAGTGTAGTTGATTTACAAACATTGGTTGATTTCTGCTGTACAGCAAAGTGATTCAGTTATACACATTATATACATTCTTTTTTGTATTCTTTTCCATTATGGTTTATCCTAGGATATTGAATATAATTCCCTGTGCTATACAGTAGGACATTGTTGTTTATTCATTCTATATGTGATAGTTTGCATCTACAACCCCAAACTCTCAGTCCATCCCTCTGAACCCCCCTCCCCCTTGGCAACCACAAGTCTGTTCTCTATGTCTGTGAGTCTGTTTCTGTTTCATAGACAGGTTCATTTGTGCCATAGTTTAGATTCCCCATATAAATGATATCATATGATATTTGTCTTTCTCTTTCTGCCTTACTTCACTTGTTTGATAATCTCTAGTTGTATCCATGTTGCTGTAAATGGCATTATTTCATTCTTTTTTTATGGCTAAGTAGCATGCTGTTGTATATATGTACCACATCTTCTTTATCCATTCATCTATCGATGGGCATTTAGGTTGTTTCCATGTCTTGGCAATTGTGAATAGTGCTGCAGTGAACATAAGGGTGCATGTATCTTTTTGGATTATAGTTTTGTCCAGATATATGCCCAGGAGTGGGATTGCAGGATCATATGATAATTCTAATTTTAGTTTTCTGAGGAACCTCTGTATTGTTTTCCATAGTGGCTGCACCAACTTACCTTCCCATCAACAGTGTAAGAGTGTTCCCTTTTCTCCACACCCTCTCCAACATTTGTTATTCGTAGACTTCTTAATGATGGCCATTCTGACAGGTGTGAGGTGGTACCTAGGTGTTTTCAATGATTCCAGGCTCAGACATCATATTTAAATCCTTCCACCTATTTTCCATTGCAACATCCAGGAGTGATGAAATGCACACACACAATATACCAGTGAACGTCTATGGACATTGATTAAACTCTTCAGTGGTTAATAAAGTAGATCAAAGGTCAACACTATTGTGTTGGTTAACCAAGACATAAGTTCAGCTGTAGGTAACAGAAACTAAAACAACAGTGACTAAATTGAGATAATTTCATTTTCTCAGACATGTAACTATTTTTAGGTAGGTGTTTGCCAGCTGATATGGCGGCTATGTTCCGGAGACCTACACTCCTTCCGTCGTTTTTATTTTCTCTGAAATATATTTGACATATAACTTTGAGTAAGTTTAAGGTATACACTGTGATAATTTGATGCGTTTATATTTTGCAGTGTGATTACCACCATAGCGTTTCCTAACAACTCCATCCCATCACATAATTATCATTTCTTTTTTCTGTTGAGAACATTTATCATCTGGTCTCTCAGCAACTTTGAAATATATAGTACAGTATTGTTGACTACAATCACAATGCTGTGCATTAGATCTCCAGAACTTGTTCATCTTCTATCTGTAAGTTTGTCCATTCTATCTGTCCATTCTACTCTCTGTTTCTGTCTGTTCTACTGTCCATTCTACTCTCTTCTATGAGTTTGACCTTTCTTAGATTCCACATATTAGTGATATACAGTATTTGTCTTTCTCTGTCTGACTTATCTCACTTAACATAATGCCCTCAAGTTTCATCCATGTTGTCATATCTGTATCTGTATCTATATCATCTATATCTATATCTGTATCTGCCTCATGTCTTCTTTATCCATTCATTTGTTGACAATGCTTAGGTTGTTTCCATGTCTTGGCTATTGTGAATAATGGTGCAATAAACATTGGAGTGCAGATATATTTTCAGTATCCTGTTATCATTGACTCTTTCCATTTAAATGCTGTGCTAGAATGCTGCCATCATCTGTCCAATGTGGCTCACCCCCATGATTATACTCTAAGCAGCAGGATGGAAGAAAGCAAAGAAAAAGAACATGCCCCTCCCTTTAAGAATATAATCCAGAAATTGCACACTTGCTTTCTCCTACCTCTCAGTGGCAGACCTTAGTCAAAGGTCTATTTTTGCTACAAATTTAATGAGGAATTTAGTCTTTATTCTGCACAAATATTGAGCTAAACATAATACTCTGAGAGTGAAGCAGAGGATGGATATTAAGGGGAGTATCAGCAACCTCAGCATATTGGTTCTTTGGGCATTAGACTGCTTTCCTACTCAAATCCAAATTTGTATATTTTCCTTTGATTTGGAATTGGTTGTCTCTTATGTTGTCTTAAATTCTTAATAATTACAGATGTATAACCAGAACATGAATTCCTGGCAAGTTTTGAATTAACATTTAAAGAAATACAAAGTGATCACTCAGATTCTACTTTATAAACACATCAAGATTGATTCACTATCAATAAAACCTTTGAGATTAATGAATAGTAAGAAAAGAATCATTGGATAGAAGGAGAAAAGTACAATCTAATAAAACATACTAATTCCATTATGCATTTTAAGAATGAATATTTATTAAGCACCTACTATATTTCAGATATTCAGACAGGTCTAGACACTGTCATTAAAATGGTGAGACCAAGCCACCTTGGTCCCTGCCAGCAAGAAAGGGAGCACGGAGTTACTCAGATCATCACACAAATAAGTGTGATTGGAGCTGAGGTAATTGCTGTGAAGAAAGTTAAATGGTGCCAGGAGAACATATACTAGGGGCATGTACCCAGTGGCAGAGATCAAGGGAGTGATAATTTAGCTGTGAGCTGAAGGATGAATTGTCTCTGAAAAGAGATCTAGTTCTCATAGAAGCAAGAAGTCCAAAAGATCCCTCCTTCTCCCTTCTTCATTCTCTCCTTCCCTCTCCCTTCTTTCCCCTCCCCTTCTTCCTTGTCTGTCCACCTTATCCCCTTTCCCCCTCCATTTTCTTTTCCTTCCATCTTCCCATTTTCCTTCTTTCTCCTTCCCTCCTTTCTCCTTCCCTCCTTTCTTCTCTGTTTCCTCCCTCCCTTCCTCCTGCCCTTCCTACCTTCCTTCCTTCCTCCCTTCCTTCCCTCCTTCTCCTCTTTACATAGATTGTATCCATCTCTGCTTATTTCTCTAACTGGGTCATGCCACTGTTCTGAAGATAACTTGGCTCCAAGTCCAGGTTTTGTAAATAGCCTATGTGCAAGTTAAGGTTCCATAGAGATTTTTAAGAAACTAGGGCAGGGGTACCAGTAAGAGATGGGGTGAAATTTACACATGATGAATCATTTGCCAAATAAGTCTACTTTCTTTACTCTAGCTGATTTTGACTGTGTTTTGGCCACTCTTACAGTAATGGAGAAAAATCCTTGATCTTGCCGTTGAACGCCTCTGGGTCTCTTAAAATTTAAAACTTAGTCCTTCTTTGATGAATTCAGTCTCTCTTGGGTCAATGATCAGTTTCTTAGCACCTCTGCCCTCTGTCGTTTTTACATCCCTCCCTCTGCTTCCTGGCCAGTATCTCCTCACTACCACTACTGTCACCACCATAGCCCTGCCTCCTGCCAACATTCAGGACCAGAAGGAAGCTTATAGAACATCATAGTGATGGGGAGTGTGGTTCACTGGCTCCTGCTGACCTCTGGTTGAGGCGTAGCTCCTCTTGACAGCTCTTTGGTTGTTGATTTATCTCCTTGCTGTCTTTGCTCCTGACTTATCTGTGGCTGCTGTAAGTTGTAGTCTCCTTTCTCAGCATAGGCAGTCCCTGGTAATTGCTCCCATGGAGACTGGCCACAATCTCTCTATTATGTCTATCCCCTGCCCTCAACCTCTCACTAGTACCACAGATTCCCAGAGATTCCTCTTTTGATTCCTGGTTTGGGAAGTTGATGCTGTGTCTTTCTGCTGGAAGATCACGATCTTGCATCTTAAGCTATCTTCTGAATCTACCAGTAAGACAAAAAGGAATTTCTGGATTCTCTAAATGCCAAACACAGACTGAGCAGAAACAGGGAGCTATTTCAAGTCCATTCACCTGGGCCCTCCCCTCAGTCATTTCTATTCTTATCACTCAGGCACTATGTTCAGCATGGTACCATGACAACCTCAGAGCTCCTCTGAAAGGCATGCAGTCTTTGGAGATTGTGAACAAGCAGTAACTCATTTATTCTGGAAATCTACTGAACTATTTGCATGTTTTTACAGTCTCACAACTTCTCCCATCTCCTCCAGTCTCCCTGTTTGACTTTGGGGCTTCCTTGGAGGGTTATATAAAGAAGGCTTCCATCTTCCCCTCAGACTTCTTTTTTTTTCCTTTTCTCTTTCTGTCAGGCAAGGGTAGTCCTAAGTCATTTCCTTCTGCTTCCCAAGATGGTATTTGCCCTCCACCTGCCTATGGAAATAAGTACTAAAGTCATATCTGTCTTAATAACAGAAGAGCTGCAGAGAAAAATTCAAATTACACAGGGAAAAATACCATCAGGGAATATTTTAAAGTGTATCACCCTGCTATAGGGTGGAGGGACAGATATTCCAGACAGAAGGAACAGTTTGTAGAGAGTCTCTGAGGTGGGAAGGAGCAAGGCCACTTTGGCGGGAATGGGGGGGGGCAGTGAGGGTCCTAGGAGATGGGGCTGGAGGCGATGCTGACCAGATGATGAAGAGCCTCCTAGACCATGTGAAAGGGGTTTTGTCGAAAATGTTTATATCCAGGTAAGGAACCTGGCTGTGGTTTTTTCTGATTTCGCAAAAAGCACAAACAAACAGCAGCAAAAAAAAAAAAAAAAAAAAAAAAAAAAAAAAATCCTACCTCTTCTAGGCATCCTGTTGCATTTTATTTCAGCCTAAGATCTGATACCTTTCATGCTTCCATGCAGTAAGTGCAGAATAGATGATGACACAGAAACCCATGGATAATCAGCCCAGGGTGAACATAAGGGGATTTATGGGGTGGGGGTTATTGTGCTAGAGATGTGTTACTCTTTTCTGTTCATTTCTGCTGTCACCATTGCTAGTTGTGGCAAAGAGAAAAGAGGAAACAAATTCCAGGTCTAGACTGCACCAGGGTCTTATAGGCCTGCTGGTCATCTTGGTGACAGTTTTAGAATCTGATTATGGTCTCTGTAGACAGCAGAAAGGAGAAGATTGAAAACGTCAAGGAAACATTTCAAAGCAGCATGTGCAGGCTGAGTTGTGGACCTTTCCTTCAGGTCAACGTGACCAAGAACTACACCGCCTGTCACATTACAGTTTACTGTTATCATCCAGGAAAGAGACAGGATGGAGGTTTGGGTAGAGCTATTTGTTCAGGTGTGTTTGCAACACTTGTTGTTTATCTTGCACTCTTTGGAATAACATACCACCTCAGCCTAAACTCAGCATTTGTTATTTTCAGTGTTAGAATGCACTTTATCTTTTTTTAGTGAGAAGAGATTTTGGAGAGCAGCCTAATGAGATTTCTTGTCAACAGTTTTTGTTTCCTGAGTTTTATAAGGTGGTTAGTGTGACTTTAGAGAGCAGATTAAAATTGTTTGAAATTGCAAGAAGAGAAAGTAATCCTTCACTTAATCAGGACAAATCAAAATGAAAGAGAAAGAAAGAAAAGGAAAAAGGTCATACTTTCAAGTTTTCAAATATATGTCTTTTGAAAACTAGTAATTTCCACAATTGAGTCGAGACATCTGATCTAATTCCAGCTTCAATACTAATGATCCTTATGGCTTTGGACAAATCCTTTGATATGCTGGTGGCTCAACTTTTGGAAATTAAAAAAAAAAATTTGCATAGATGAGATACTATCTTATTTTTCCTCTTATGTCTTACTGTGCTGTAATAGTTCATTTTGACAGGACCATTGTGTGCCCAGACATGTCGTCAAACATTATCCTTAGTATGTCTGTGAGGGTATTCTAGATGAGATTAACATTTGACTCAGTAGACTGAGTAAAGCAGCTTGCCCTCCCTAACGTGGGTGGGCCTCATCCCATCACTTGAAGGCCTGAGTAGAACAAAAAAGACTGACTCTCCTGTGAATAAGAAGGAATTTCCTCCTGCCTGACCACCTTGAGCTGGAACATTGGATTTTTATTCCTGCCTTCTAACTCAGGTGGAAACATTGGCTCTTCCTGGGTTTCCAGTCTGCAGACCTATGGACTTGGGAACTACACCATCATCTCTCCTGGGTCTCCAGCTTCCCGTCTGCAGATCTTGGGACTTGTCAGCCTCCATAACTGCATGAGCCAATTGCTTATAATAAATGTTTATATATATATATATATATATATATATATATATATATATATATATACACACACACACACACACACACACACATATACACATATATATATTCACACACACACACACACACACACATATATATATATATATATATATATATATATATATATATATATATATATATATATATATTCTGTTTCTCTGGAGAACTCTAATACACATGCTGATGATTTTTTTAGCAGCTATTCTGGAAAATGAAGACAAACTCCTCACTGGCACCATGGGCCTGCTCCTATAAACCAGTTTTATGTTTGCTTCTCAGAATGTATATCTTTTCATTCTGAGAGGAAAGGATGTTGAAGAAATGTATTGCTCATTGACTTTTGCTGTGTGGCACACATCTCTAATTCCCTTGAACCACTTCTGAACGTAAATGAAATAAACACAATCAAAGGATCAGATTTTTCATAATTAACAAGTCTTTGGTATAAAATTAGAGATCAAATATTTTGTCTTCCCTTAATCTTCTGTCATTTTACTTATTTGCCATTCACTTTTACTGCCTTGAGGCTATTCCTGGCTGACTCAGCCTCCTCTCAGGAAGGAACCACTCATCTGGAATCTGGCCAGGGGCACAGCTTGGCTTCCAAAGCCTCTTTCATCTTTCCAGGAAGCTGCCAACTCACGTCTTAGTTTGCATTTCTGGAGAACATCAGTAGGAACATGGGCCTAAGCACTCATGTAGAAGATGTTGGGGAGCATATAGTATACTTCGGTGCTAAAATTATAATGAAAAATATACCAGCATTTTATTTAGATTCAGTTTCTTATGGAAATTCTCCCAGATTTAAAATTCTGTACTGATGGCTTAATGTCTAGTTGATAATTGAACATTTTTCTATAAACAAATAGGTAACTTGTTATTAAAATATAACAACAGAGAATAAACTTCTTGTTTAATTAGGAGACTTAGCTGATTTTCCCCTCCAAAATCCTAAAATTAAGGCTTTCCATGTCTACCTTTATGTCTTGAACATCTGAAAAATAAGCATAAATACTGAGAATTTTATCATTGATATTTCATGAAAAATCATGTGAAATGCTCTTAGAGATATGGGGCAGGTCTACACCAGAAAATAAAACAAAGATTTGTGGGCATTATCTAGACATTTTAAGCAAAACGTGCATTTTTATTTTAGTATTACTTTAAGACCCTTCTAGCACTTATATGCTATTCATTCCCTTGCTGTTTTTGAATTTTAGTAACTGATTTATATCTATACCTTATTTTGTTAGTATAGACAAGTATAGTCATGAATACAGAGGTAATTTCAAGTATTAAATGAAGATTTTTATAATATAATCAAAATGTTTTTACCATAGTCCCTATAACACACTGGTGTTTTTACAAATGAATTTACACGCTTATTTAGAAATGTGCTTCACTGGAAAAATAGTATAGTATTCATTGCTAGCAAAAAACTGAAAAATGGAACTAAAATCATGATAATTGAAAACCTAAATCTGAAGGTGAAAAGCTTCAAGGCTAAGCTGTGTTTTGCTGCAAATGTAGGCGAATTATAGGCTTGTTCTTATAATTCAGGTGTAAAAGCCAGAAGGTATTTGAAGCTGAGCAACATCAAGAATTAACATGCTTAGAATTAAATTGCAATAAGAGAAATTCAAAGGAAATTATTGTCATTGGTATACAAATTGTCTTTCTAGAATACTGTTTGTCATTTTTCTTACCCATATTTATTACTCATATTTATTCTTGTATAAGGTCACTTTTTTAACCCCTTAAAAAGTATAAAGTCCCTATGTAATATATATTTATTACATTTATATATTTATTACATATACATGTATACCTTTTTAAGGGGTTAAAAAGGTGATCTATCTATCTATCTATCTATCTATCTATTGAGAGAAAAGAGGGGAGGAGGAAGGAGGGAGGGAGAAAGTTAGGAAAGACAGAGGGGGAAGGAGGATCACAGAACCTGGAGTAAATATCCTCGTGTTGGACTAAGCTGTTCTAGAAAAGTTTTTCACATAGACATGTCTTTCTGGTCAGAATAGGGTTATCATTCTGCTTGTCAGTTCAGTCATGATTATTTCTCCTCTTCTATGCCAATCAAATAAATTTCCTTTCATTTGCAGATTATATCAGGAAATCAATATTGTTAGTAAATTGAGTCTGATAAGAGCCTTAGATTCAGAATTAACTTTCTTCCAATGAACACATCATTGTCAAATTTCTCCTGGCTGGTGCATAGGAAAGACATGAATTATACTATGGAACTGTTATACTATGGAACTGTTATGTCACTTTGCTGGTCTCATGCATTCAATCAGCTCTACTGCTCATTACACAATTAACAATTCACTGCAGTGCTGCCAAGATTGTAATGATATTTTCCAACAGTGCAAAACACACCAGGAAGTTAGATTTTTTTTTTTGTTTTAATTATTTTTTTTCCCACTGTATATCAACAACGACTTAGTCTTTAAGACACAGACCAGGGCGTCCTTCTCTGGAAAGCCTCCTTCGGTGCCCTCAGCTGTTCTCTCATATCCCCTGTGCTTTCTTTTAACATAGCAAATATTGTATTATAATGATAATGTTAATTTTCTATATCCCCAACTAGATTTTCAGCAAGTCAAGATTTAGTGGTCCTTATCTCTAAATATTCAGTATCTGGTATATAAATAGGGACTCAAATATTTGCTGAATGAACAAATCACTAGGCAAATGTATAGAAATTTTCACTTCCCTGAGTCCATTTCATTCTAGGAATTCACCAGGTAGAAAAAGAGGAAGAGCCATATCTGGCAAATCATACAGTATGGACAGAGAGAGGATAGGTGAAGAGCTTGGTGTATTTGGGGGACAGCACAGAGTTTAATAGGGGCCTAGCACTATGTGTACTGGTAGAGACGAGGGAACCACTGTTCTTCGAGACAGTGCTCAAATATCCTCTCTTTGGAAAGGACTCATCAGACCTTTTTCCTTTTCTTTCACCCCAACCAGAATTTACTACTCTTTTTTTTGCCATTACTTTATAAGGTTCATATTTCCATTCTACTATTGTACTTTAAATATTTTATTGCAAGTGTTTACTTGCCCATCTTCCTTGCTTCAGCTCTTGGCGGAATAGTGGAGAGAACCCGGAATTTACAGTTTGACATATTTTGGTTGAAATCCTGACTTTGCTACTTAACTGGGTAATTAATGATAAACAGTCACTTAGTTTCCTTGAACCCTAGTTTCTTTGTCAGTAAAATGTGGAAAATAGTACAAACTCCACAGCAGTGTCATGATCACGTATATTAGGTGCATGACAGATACTCGATCAATTATATTTCCCTTTCTCTTTCACCTTCCCTGAAGACAAGAATCATGTTTTATTAATTTACTCCTAGCAGGTACATTCCCTGACACCTAGGGGATGTTTAATAGATGCTGTTGAATGAATAAAGTATGTGTTTATTTAAATGTTTAATATAAATGTGTGTGTGTGTGTGTAAGAGTAGATATTCAGGAACTTTATTTGTAACTTATAACTTCTAAATTTAGTATTTCAGGGCATATACTACTACAGTAGTTCCCATATCTATCTACTCTACCATCCTGGCCAAATTTCAGGCCAGCCTGAATTTATATGTGGAAGATGGGAGGAACGTTCTAGGCATTCCACTTGCTCAGGGTACTCCTATAGGAAAAGCTGGGGAGATAGTCATGCATGACTTAGCACAGCTACCACGTAAGTACGAATCATTTATCAGCCTACCAAAATTTATGTCTTCCCTTCCCTGAGGAGGTGCACAGACAGTTAAAAAAATCGAATCGGTGTTGTTTGTTACTGGTCTATCATAAATCATCGAGTGAGTGCATATTATTAGCTAGGTTGCTTTAACGTGCCATCCTCTTTGTGCATTCCCAAGCATAATTGCTGATTAAAGATTGCTTCCAGGGAGGCTCAGCTTTTCTTTTTGGCGACACGTGCACATGAACATCTTATGTCATTTCTATAAATATTAACCATCAGCAAGGTTGAATAAGGTGCAAGGCAAGGTCTATGGATGACTCAGTCTCTTTCAACTTTTCATTTCACTCTGGTATTTGGTGTTGGTTGGGCTTGCTTTTCCTCTCTTCCTTCTGCTTTTCTCCTCCTACTCTTTTCCTGCCCTTCTTCTCTTCTCCTCACCTCCCACTCTCCTCCGTTTTTTAATTGGCCCAAGAGCTGGCCCAGTGACACAGACTGCAAGACTGCCTGCCTACATCAAGAATGTGATGAAGGCAGATAAACTTTTTACCCTGGAAATCCCATTTTGGCTGATTGCTGCCTGTTGGGAAAGGTGGCTTCTCCTGCTACTCATTTGGAGAGTCCAATTACTTTGAAAACTTCCGTGTTTTAGTGAAAGAAAGTGGAGAAATGAGATTAACGTGGTTACGAGGGGATGACTTCTACTAAGTAATTTATCTGTTATCCTAACTGAGCTCTCAGTATTCAATTATTATTGGTGGGGGGTGTGTAACCTAGTTGAATTTTCTAACTTTTTACAGTTACATTAATAGGAGTAGGTTTTACTGCAGAAAACTGTTAATTCCCAGGTGAATTTTATCTTATGTCATTTGATGTTATTCTTAAATTTTTTCAAATTAAATGTAGAATAATTTTACTCACACAGGAAACTTTCTTACATTTCCTTTCTCATATTTGCTTTGTGCCAAATTCTTTTTCCACATTTATAAACAGCCATCAAGAGGTACACATTCTGTGATCTCTCCTCATCCTTCAGGGTATCTCAGGATTTGTTTTTAGACGCTCTTCAGTGTGTGGTACTCAACAGAGTCAAGGTATAATCTAAAGAAAACTATGCATTAAAATCTTAATTTTCATTAAATAATGGAAGAGTCTAAAGGTTGTATTGAAGAATTTTTTTCCCAGTACAGGTGAAAAGGATACTTCAGACTGACTTAATGCCTGGTATTTAATAAATAGCAAGCACATTTATAAGATTTACAGAAGCATATTCATATATTAAAATAATTTCTCTAGGTGTGCTGCAAAGCTGATGTGTATTAAGGAAAAGTCAAGTGCTTAAAGTGTTTGTGTGTTACAGGAGTGAGGTATTTTTCTGGGTTTCTTGCCCCTCCCATTTTGGAAGGCAGGCTTTACTTCAGCTGAGCTTGTCAAAGCCGATAGCCTGGCACTCTGCCTCTGGCACTGAACTCAATTCAGCCTTTTAAGAGAAAAATGAAAAACATCAACGTTCTGTGTTTACACTTTGCCAATTGTTGTACATAAAAAAATCCCTTTTTGATGTTTTATATTTAAGCAGTGTATTTACACTGGCATTTTCTTTTCACTAGTCAACAAAGTGTAATTGAAATGCAGCTAACTATACTATGTACTTAGGAATTCATCCCACTATCTTTGATATAGTTCTACATGTGCTAATGCCATTATTCTTTTTTCAAGTAAACACTAGGTTGAATTAAAGCATATTCTATGAAATGGATACTCCTTTACAGTAGAGAAATTATATTCCATTTCTTTATATGTTTTCTTATATTAGAAACAGTGACATTAACAAGGGGAAACAAATGATATACTTAATATTCAGTTATGTCTATGAACTGGCATTCTTTCCACTGTGTTAGTTTAAGTAATATACAGGCACAAAGAATGGAGAATATTATTATTCCTCCCTGCTATGGACTGAATTGTGTGCCCACCGCCCCCCCCCCATAATTCATATGTTGAAGTCTGAACTCCGAGTACCTCTGAATGTGAGTGTATTTAGAGATGGGGGTCTTCAAAGAGGTAATTAAGGTTATGTGGGGTCATATGAGTGGGCTCTAATTTGATTGGTGTTCTTATGAGAAATGGAAGACACATGGGATGCATGCAGAGAGGAAAGGCTTACATTGCCGTGAGGACACAGTTAGAAGGTGGCCACCTGCAAGCCAAGGAGAGAGGCCTCAAAAGGAACCAAACCTGCAACACCTTGTCCTTGGACTTCTAGTCTCCAGACCTGTGAGAAAATAAATTTCTGTTGTTCAAGCCATTCAATCTGTAGTATTTTGTTAGGGCAGCTGAGCAAACAAATGCACTGTCTGATATTCCTTTGAGGAAGCCTGATGGTACTTATTCTTCCTGAAGGAGAGACAGAGAGAGAGAGGGAGAGAGAGAGGGGGAGAGAGAGGAGAGGAAGTAGAAGAAGAAGAAGGGAGTGAGGAGGAAGAAGAAGCTGCAGCAACAAAGAGGAGGATAGAAGAAGAAAACATGATGGGATGGTTTATAGAAGCAGTGTAGAGGATATGTCACAGTATTATTCTCTCAGAACAAAAGGGAAAAAAATAACAGTTAACGGTGAGAGAGTTTTAAATGCATCAGGATTTGTGCTAAACACTGTATGTGCATTAACTCATATAATCCCCCAAATCCTATCAAAAAGTATTATCATTATTTTTGTTCTAGTTCTGTGAAAAATGCCTCTGGTATTTTGATAGGGATTGCATTGAATCTGTAGATTGCCTTAGCTAGTATGGTCATTTTAACAATATTCATTCTTCCAATCCAAGAACATCAGTTTGTGTTGCCTTTAATTTCTTTCACCAGTGTCTTATAGTTTTCTGAGTACAGGTCTTTTGCCTCTTTAGGCAGGTTTATTCCTAGGTATTTTATTCTTTCTGATGCTATGGTAAATGGGATTGTTTCCTTAATTTCTCTGTCTGATATATATGATATATATATATCTGATATATATAAGATATATATATACACAATAGAATACTACTCAACCATAGAAAAGAATGAAGTTTTGCCATTTGCAGCAACATGGATGGACTTGGAGGGTATTATGCTAAGTGAAATAAATCAGACAGAAAAAGACAAATACTGTATATATCACTTACATGTGGAAGCTAAAAAAATACAACAAACTAGTATATATAACAAAAAAGAAACAGACTCACAGATATAGAGAACAAACTAGTGTTTACCAGTGGCGGGCGGGCATATAGGGGTGGGGAAGTGGGAGATACAAACTATTGGGTGTCAGATAGGCTACAAGGATGTATTGTATAATATGGAGAATATAGCTACTATTTTGTAATAACTGTAAGTGGAGTGTAACCTTTAAAGATGGTATAAAAATTAAAAATTAAAAAAAGAAAGAAAAAAAGGTATTCTCATTAACCCTATTAGTCTTATTTTATAGATAGGGAAACTAGGGTTTATTGAAATAAAATAATTTTGCCAAGGTCACATATATAGGCAAAAGAGAGGTGGGATTTGAGCAGAGGTCTTTCTGATACCACAGCTGATGCTTCTAGACGCTATACACTGTATTCCCTTTTTTTGGAAATAAAAGCCCTCAGAACAGTGAAATTGTGTTTTTCACATTTTCTCTCCAAGCACCAAGCTGGCATTTTCAAGTCTATCATATTTGGCACAATCCAATTTAGTAAACATTCTTTAAGTATCTAAATGGGAAGGAAGAAGACACTCGAAGCAAAAATTCAATAGTAGTAGAACTGATGGTGAGTGCAGTAATCCAAGAATGTTGAAGGTAGAGAGGAAGAAATGGCACAATTTCCCAGGGGTTTGTGGTAGTGCTGATGATGATAGTACAATGATTTGCCATTTTAGTTTTTCTTCTTTAAATATTTTTATGTTCCCTTATATTTTTTAAATGTATTATGCCATATCCTTGTTATCATTTTGATGTGCAGAAACAATACTGATTGATCCAGAATTGAAATTCCTTCAGAGGCTTTGCATTTAAGCAATACATTAATATCACCATTATTTTCATTGGTTGTATTTTTGAACAATTATTTTATTTCCTAGATATTTGGCCCTCTCTGAACTCGTTCAGTAACTTGGCTACCTGTTTCAGAAATGATATTAATGTTGATATAAAAACATCACATGGCCAATATAGACATATTTTATTTACAGATATGATTGGCTCTCAGCAGTTTCAGCAACCTCACATGCTTCTCTACTACTGTCAGGTGATCAGCCTATGCCTCTCCTTCCTTCAATCACCAGAGTATCCAACATCATGGTCTCCCCATCCCTTCTACATGGTTTCTGATCAGATTTCTGCCCCCACAGCTGTCCTATACCAGCCTCATCAGAAGTCACCAGTGAGTCTTACCCACCAGTCACCTCACCTTTTCTCATCCTCCTCTTCTTTGATTGGTCTCTGCTCAACATAAGACCTTTCTCAAAATGCTCTATTCCTGGATTCCATGACATGGCCTTTCTTGGTTTCCCCTGTTGTTCTCTGAAAGGCTCCCATGATCTTTCAGGAACTCCTCTTACCTTCACTCCTTAGTGACAAGGCTTTTCACATCTTTTTCCTTGAGGATTTCATTCATGCCTGGGACTTGAACTCTCATCTCTCTAAGGTTGACTTCCAATGTCATCTACTCTTCTAAGCTTAAAATCTCTCAATTAAACTTTACTCATATTTCTTAATACCTCCCTTTCTCTCTTGTTATATAACACCGCATCTAAAACCAAACAGATCTCAAATACTCTTTTAAGGACATATCTATTTCCATTTTTAAAAAAGACCTCATTTTTCCAGTCATCCAAATTCAAACTTTTATCATGGCTCTAAATCTTCCTCTTTCAACCGCAATACCAGTTACTAGTTCTGCCTGTAGACTCTATTCCACGAGGTTTCTCACATCCATTAGTTAGGAATTTAGAATTTAGAGCCAGAATGCCGAGTTTGAATCCTGGCTCTTCCAATGAAATTCTGTCATTTTGGCAATAACTTTATTTCTTGTGATTATATTCCTTCTTCTGTAAAATGGGATACTAATAAGGGAGTTGCAATCATGACTGAATGTGTTAACATATGTAAAGTATTTCAAATAGTGCTAGTACAGTAATCACTATGTAACATAAATTTGCTCTTCCCCTTCTCCTCATGGTCACCATCATCACCATCACCATCATCTCCTTTCTATTTTTAGATCCATCCTGTTTCAGGTTCTCATTATGTCTTGTTTTGTCCCTGATAGATCTCTCTAACTGGTTTCTCCCATCCTCAATCCTTCCTTATTCTACTCCATTCCATAACATATTTTGAAACCACCATTGCAGAAGCAAGACCAGATCATTATGGCCCCGTCTGGAAAAACATTCAGTAGTTCTGCAGTTAATCATTTGTGTGATGTCAGCAAGTCACTGAACCTCTCTGGCTTTAGTTTTTTCATCTCTACCACGAGCGGTAGGGCTGAATGCTCGCCGCAAAAAGATTGATTCTATAACTTTGATTGCCCATCGCCTGTACAGTGCAACACATATCCCTAATCATGACATTCAAAGATTTTCCTGCTTTGGCTCCAAACCGCATTCCAGGCATTATCTCATTCTTTTTTTGTGACTAACCAGCCAGAATGAAATATAGTATTTGTTATTCTCTAAAAACATCTGGTGCTGTCCCACCTCCATGAATATAATTGTGACTTTCTCTCTGCCTGGAATGTCCTTTCTTCTTTATTTACCTTACAAAATTCTGACCTTTTTCCCATGTTCAGTTCAGTGCCACTGCTTTCATAAATCTGCCCCACAGATAAATCCCCACACATAATTACAATTCCTTTCTCCTTCATAATCGTATATGACTAGATAGTATTACATACTTGTTTATCTGTCTTTCCTCCCTTAATTGTAATTTCCTTGTGATTTAGGGACCCACTTTTGTTTATGATTGCCTTCCCTGTCCTCACACCTGGCATATGCACTGTGCTTGCCACATAGGCTCTCCGTGGATATTTATAAAACAAATATGTTGGACACCTAGTGTCAGCACTTTATGTGGCTCACCAGAAACTTACTGAAATGCAGGGGATATGGTATTGCTATATAAGGATCCTATGATGGAAGAAGAATCTTCACTGTAATATAGCCACAGAGAACCCCAAGTTGTATCACCCCATAGATGGTCCTAGGTGTCTGGTATTTTTTTCTGGTCACTGAATTTCCAGAGACTTTTTAAGTTATCGGGGTTAAAATAGAGCTGTTCTTTGATTTAACATCCGTGCATTACTTAGATGAGTCTGGTGTTATCTGTAATCTATTGCCATCTGTCCTTTGAAAGTTAATTTCTCTTCCCAATTCTAATGCAAAATCTCCATAAACACAGAGAGGGTCACTGGATTATCTAGAATTAAAATTCTACTTATTAACCCAAATTCTCCTGATGACCACATAGAGCTAGCCCACAGTGTAATTGCCAATTTTCTATATGGTGGAGAAAGAGTCATAGTAAAAGAAACTTAAATAACTTGGCCGAGTTTGTATAGCAAACTAAGAACAAGGATAGGAAGAGATGTTGAACAATGATGCAATGTCTACAAACTCTTGTTTCCTCTGCTACTCTTGAACATCTCTTTAGGGCCATGAGTAACTTTACCCCTGCTATTGTGTTTGGCAAAAATAGAATGATGCGTAAAGGTTTTGGCTTGTGAAGTTATCATCTCAATCACATTCAAAGTTCTACTGTGTCTTATTTAGTCTCATACCATGTTGGATTACTACATTTAAATTATAAAAAAATAACGAAGTGACCCTGCTATCACATTTAGTTAGTGTATGCATTTGGAGACAAGGGTTTCCTAATGAAATTTAAGAAATATAGTTGGTATAGAAATATGAGTAGTCCTCAAAGCCAAAAGCATTAACATGAAGGGAGGTTCAAAGTTCAGCTGACTTCTGAAGATCTTTGTTTCAATTCATTATGTAAACATACTTTTCACTATTTTGCATGTGTTATTTTTGAGTTGTATAACCAGCAAAAAAAACCAAAAATCAAAAAAACATTTTATGCTACAACACCAATCTTTTAACAAGTGCCTTGAGATCTGGAATTTTTCCAAAGAATTTGGTTTGCATTTTTGCATCTACAAAAGCCCCATGCACAAAACTCATTTGTCATTTAAGTATATAGATCAACAATCCTCTCCTGAAATTTCCCTGGTAAACAGCTCCCAAACCAGTAAATTTGTGAGAGAGTGCAGCAGAGAATCATACCTATTAATAGAGTATACAGCAGAAGAACGGTGGTAAAGTCCAGATGGCAGCACCCATAAATCATACAGTGTCATCAATGCCACATTACTCATGTAAAATGGATGGGTGTTTGTTCCAATTAGCCCAACATTCATTCAGTGTAATGCTGCTGCTGCTGAAAGAGTATAGTGCATGCTAAGTATTAAGTACTCTGGGTATCTGGTAAGTGTGTCTGATTATGCCACATCATCTTTCATGGCCCCTTATTATTTGTTCTATTAAATAATGGCCCCAGTTTTAACCCTTTCGGCCAACCACCTCATTCCAATACAATTTTTGACTTTTTCATGGCTATGTTGTCTTTCTTGTTACTTATTTAAATGGTTTCCTCCTACTTCTCCCACATAGTTGGCTATCAATTTCTTCTTCATACATTCAAAATACCACTGAAAGATCGTTTCTTCCAGGAAACCAACCCCCAAGTCACCTGGTAAGTCAGAACTCAGATTGAGTGAAACTCCCTACCAGATTCAGCTGTATGGAATCTTTGGAGAGATAAATTCATTCACCAACTATGCATTGAACATTTAAAATATGCTACAGCTATGCTCATTTCTATGGGGAATATAAATACTCAAAGGTCTCTGCTTTTTAAACATTGCCATAATGAGTTGTGATAAATATTAGGAATGAAGAAATGTGTATTTAGCTAGAAGGATGAAAAGGGAGAGTAGTAGTGTAATATTTTCTTTGGAGTTTACTCTCAAAGGCCTAAATATGGGTAATGACAACCAGCATTATCAGGAGCAAGGCATACAATGGAGTCCTTTTCCATTACATAAATACTGAATTTACTCTTCACAAAAGAATGGGGGATTCTTCAAAAACTTGGTCGTGTATTTCAGAATTTAAATTTATAATACACTTTACCCCATATCAACAAATGAAGGAAATGGGGGAAGGAATTAATGAAAATAACAAAATGAGATAAAGAAATATGGTAACAAAAAAAATAGAGTGAGCATAACCTCTTCTTGAGTTTTCAAAGATGCAAATGATCACCAAAGCCACATGAAAGTTGCTTTCAGCTTTTAAGATTCTAAAGAAATAAGAATTCAAAGCCCTGGAAGATGGAACAGAACATTAGTAAATTTTTAAAAATGAAGTATTATTTTTAGAGAAGGGCAGTTGAAGTGAAACAGTCTTTAAACTGCTTTTTAAACTGCTTTTATTTTTTCTACTTTATTTCTAAAAATTTGAGACAGATAAGGATAATAAATTAAAATAATAATTTATATTTGATTTCCTTTCCTAGACTCGGAGCACTAAGGACTTTCCAATGGAAAGGTTATGCTTTCTCAATAATGTTTCAATTGCATTATTAGGGTTTACAGTACAGTATGGGCGGTAGCTTCCTTGCAAAGTCAGTATTCTTGCTGACAAGTACACTGAGTTAAAACAACAGGAGCCAAAGAGCTTATTCAGAGTTGTTAACATTTCAAAAGGATAATGTAGTATCATTACTTAATCTTCGTGCTTGACGCGCATTAGCTGTAGAAAACGTACTAATCAGAACAGCGCCATCATCTGGTGAGGTGTTCGAACAGGATTGTATTACATCGGAGAAACTTCCTTTTTGTTTTGTTCAAGTCCTGACTTTGCCAGTTTCCGTTCAGAGAAATGAAGCATTTTCATGAATATAACATCGTTTGGTTAAAGATACCACAGTAAGTCCATGTTTAACCCTGAAATGATAGCCAAATATGATTCTTTCAGATAATGGTGGGTTGAACCATAAGACACTGCTCATGTTTGGCCATTTTTGACTTAGAAATGGCATGTTCATATGGTTTAACCCATCAATAGGTAATATTTATTAAGTGCTTACCACTGCCACACTCTTTTCTAACCCATGTTACACGTATCAGTCATCTTCTTCGTAACATCCTTTCAAGTTGGGTACTATTGCTAGTCTCCATTTCATAGATGACAAAATTGAGACACAGAGAGGTTAAGCTGCTTGCTCAGTGTTCCCAGTGATTAGGAAGGCAGCCGTGAAATTCACTCACATTGTATCTGTGAAGAAAAAGTTTTGAACAAATTAATGACTGGAGAGACTGTTGATAGGATTTTAGAAAAGTCACTCTTGTTCCATTCTATCATGTGACAGTTGGACCTCTCCATACCTCAGTTTTCTTCTTTTTTTTTGTAAATTCAAAAAAATTTGTAAAACTTTTAACATCTTTATTGGACTTTAATTGCTTTACAGTGTTGTGTTAGTTTCTGCTGTATAACAAAGTGAATCAGCTATATGTATACATATATCCCCATATACCCTCCCTCTTGTATATCCCTCCCACCCTCCCTATCCCACCCCTCTGGGTGGTCACAAAGCACCGAGCTGATCTCCCTGTGCCATGAGGCTGCTTCCCACTAGCTATCTAGTTTACATTTGTTAGTGTATATATGTCAAGGCTACTCTCTCACTTCGTCCCAGCTTACCCCCCACAAACACTGTGTCCTCAAGTCCATTCTCTATGTCTACATCTTTATTCCTGTCCTACCCATAGGTTTGTCAGAACCATTTTTCTTTTTTTAGATTCCATATATATGTGTTAGCATATGGTATTTGTTTTTCTCTTTCTGACTTACTTCACTCTGTTTGACAGACTCTAGGTCCATTCACCTCACTACAAGTAACTCAATTTTGTTTCCTTTTATGGCTGAGTAATATTCCACTGTATATATATGCCACATCTTCTTTATCCATTCCTCTGTCGATGGGCGCTTACATTGCTTCCATGTCCTGGCTATTGTAAATAGAGTTGCAATGAACACTGTGGCACATGACTCTTTGAATTATGGTTCTCTCAGGGTATATGCCCAGTAGTGGGATTGCTGGGTCATGTGGTAGTTCTATTTGTAGTTTTTTAAGGAACCTCCATGCTGTTATCCATAGTGGATTTATAAATTTACATTCCCACCGACAGTGCAAGAGGGTTCCCTTTTCTCCACACCCTCTCCAGCATTTATTGTTTGTAGATTTTTGATGATGGCCATTCTGACCAATGTGAGGTGATACCTCACTGTGGTTTTGATTTGCATTTCTCTAATGATTAGTGATGTTGAGCATCCTTTCATGTGTTTGTTGGCAATCTGTATATCTTCTTTGGAGAAATGTCTATTTAGGTCTTCTGCCCACATTTGGATTGGGTTGTTTGTTTTCTTGATATTGAGCTGCATGAGCTGCTTGTATATTTTGGAGATTAATCCTTTGTCAGTTGCTTCATTTGCAAATATTTTCTCCCACTCTGAGGGCTGTCTTTTCATCTTGTTTATGGTTTCCTTTGCTGTGCAAAAGCTTTTAAGTTTCATTAGGTCCCATTTGTTAATTTTTGTTTTTATTTCCATTTCCCTAGGAAGTGGGTCAAAAAGGATCCTGCTGTGATTTATGTCATAGAAATCAAGAAACATATGCCTATGTTTTCCTCTAAGAGTTTTATAGTGTCTGGCCTTACATTTAGATCTTTAATCCATTTTGAGTTTATTTTTGTGTTTGATGTTAGGAAGTGTTCTAATTTCATTGTTTTACATGTAGCTGTCCAGTTTTCCCAGCACCACTTATTGAAGAGGCTGTCTTTTCTCCATTGTATATTCTCGCCTCCTTTATCAAAGATAAAGTGACCATATGTGTGTGGCTTTATCCCTGGGCTTTCTATGCTGTTCCATTGATCTATATTTCTGTTTTTGTGCCGGTACCATACTGTCTTGATTACTGTAGCTTTGTAGTATAGCCTGAAGTCAGGGAGCCTGATTCCTCCAGCTCAGTTTTTGTTTCCCAAGATTGCTTTGGCTATTCGGGTTCTTTTGTGTTCCTGTACAAATTGTATAATTTTTTGTTCTAGTTCTGTGAAAAATGTCAGTGGTAGTTTGATAGGGATTGCATTGAATCTGCAGATTGCTTTGGGTACTATAGTCATTTTCACAATGTTGATTCTTCCAATCCAAGAACATGATATATCTCTCCATCTATTTGTATCTTCTTTAATTTCTTTCATCAGTGTCTTATAGTTTTCTGCATACAGGTCTTTGGTCTCCTTAGGTAGGTTTATTCCTAGGTATTTTATTCTTTATGTTGCAGTGGTAAATGGGAGTGTTTCCTGAATTTCTCTTTCAGATTTTTCATCGTCAGTGTATAAGAATGCAAGAGATTTCTGTGCATTAATTTTGTATCCTGCTACTTTACCAAATCCATTGATTAGCTCTAGTAGTTTTCTGGTAGCATCTTTAGGATTCTCTATGTGTATTATCATGTCATCTGCAAACAGTGACAGTTTTACTACTTCTTTTCCGATTTGGATTCCTTTTATTTCTTTTTCTTCTCTGATTGCCGTGGCTAAAACTTCCAAAACTGTGTAGAATAATAGTGGTGAGAGGGGGCAACCTTGTCTTGTTCCTGATCTTACAGGAAATGGTTGCAGTTTTTCACCATTGAGAACGATGTTGGCTGTGGGTTTGTCATATATGGTCTATGTTATGTTGAGGTAAGTTTCCTCTGTGCCCACTTTCTGGAGAGTTTTTATCATAAATCGATGTTGAATTTTCTCAAAAGCTTTTTCTGCATCTATTGAGATGATCATATGGTATTCTCCTTCAATTTGTTAATATGGTGTATCACATTGATTGATTTGTGTATGTTGAAGAATCCTTGCATTCCTGGGATAAACCCCACTTGATCATGGTGTGTGATCTTTTTACTGTGCTGTTGGATTCTCCTTGCTAATATTTGGTTGAGAATTTTTGCATCTATGTTCATCAGTGATATTGGCCTGTAGTTTTCTTTTTTTGTGATATCTTTGTCTGGTTTTGGTATCAGGGTGATGATGGCCTCGTAGAATGAGTTTGGGAGTGTTCCTCCCTCTGCCATATTTTGGAAGAATTTGAGAAAGATGGGCGTTAACTCTTCTCTAAATGTTTGATAGAATTCACCTGTGAAGTCATCTGGTCCTGGGCTTGTTTGTTGGAAGATTTTTAATCACAGTTTCAATTTCAGTGCTTGTGATTGGTCTGTTCATATTTTCTATTTCTTCCTGGTTCGGTCTTGGAAGTTTGTACTTTTCTAAGAATTTATCCATTACTTCCAGGTTGTCTATTTTATTGGCATATAGTTGCTTGTAGTAGTCTCTCATAATCCTTTGTATTTCTGCAGTGTCAGTTTTTACTTCTCCTTTTTCATTTCTAATTCTATTGATTTGAGTCTTCTCCCTTTTTTTCTTGGTGAGTCTGGCTAATGGTTTATCAATTTTGTTTATCTTCTCAAAGAACCAGCTTTTAGTTTTATTGATCTTTGCTGTTGTTTCCTTCATTTCTTTTTCATTTATTTCTGATCTGATGATTATGATTTCTTTCCTTCTGCTGACTTTGGGTTTTGTTTCTTCTTCTTTCTCTAATTGCTTTAGGTGTAAGGTTAGGTTGTTTATTTGAGATTTTTCCTGTTTCTTGAGGTAGGATTGTATTGCTATAAACTTCCCTCTTAGAACTGCTTTTGCTGCATCCCATAGGTTTTTGGTAGTCGTATTGTCATTGTCATTTGTTTCTAGGTAGTTTTCGATTTGCTCTTTGATTTCTTCAGTGATCTCATGGTTATTTAGTAGCATATTGTTTAACTTCCATGTGCTTGTATCTTTTACAGTTTTTTTCCTATAACTGATATCTAGTCTCATAGCACTGTGGTCGGAAAAGATACGGTTTCAATTTTTGTAAATTTACCGAAGCTTGATATGTGACCCAAGATATGATCTATCCTGGAGAATGTTCCATGTGCACTTAAGAAGAAAGTGTATTTTGTTTTTTTTGGATGGAATGTCCTATAAATATCAATGAAGTCCATCTGGTCTAATGTATCATTTAAAGCTTCTGTTTCCTTATTTATTTTCATTTTGAATGATCTTTCTATTGGTGAAAGTGGGGTGTTAAAGGACCTTACTATTATTGTATTACTGTCGATTTCCCCTTTTATGGCTGTTAGTATTCACCTTATGTATTGAGGTGCTCCTATGTTGGGTGCATAGATATGTACAATTGTTATATCTTCTTCTTGGATTGATCCCTGCATCATTATGTAGTGTCCTTCTTTGTCTCTTGTAATAGTCTTTATTTTAAAGTCTATTTTGTCTGTTATGAGAATTGTTACTCCAGCTTTCTTTTGATTTCCATTTGCATGGAATATCTTTTTCCATCCCCTCACTTTCAGTCTGTATGTGTCCCTAGGTCTGAAGTGCGTCTCTTGTAGACAGCATATGTACAAGTCTTGTTTTTGTATCCATTCAACCAGTCTTTGTCTTTTGGTTGGAGCATTTAATCCATTTACGTTTAAGGTAATTATTGATATGTATGTTTCTACTACCATTTTCTTAATTGTTTTGTTTTTGTTTTTGTATGTCTTTTCCTTTTCTTGTGTTTCCCGCCTAGAGAAGTTCCTTTAGCATTTGTTGTAAAGCTGGTTTGGTGGTGCTGAATTCTCTTAGCTTTTGTTTGTCTCTAAAGGTTTTAATTTCTCCATCTAATCTGAATGAAATCCTTGCTTTGTAGAGTAATCTTAGTTGTAGTTTTTTCCCTTTCATCACTTTAAATATGTTCTGCCCCTCCCTTCTGGCTTGCAGAGTTTTTGCTGAAAAAGCAGCTGTTAACCTTATGGGGATTCCCTTGTATGTTATTTGCTGCTTTTCCCTTGCTGCTTTTAATATTTTTCTTTGCATTTAATTTTTGGTAGTTTGATTAATATGTGTCTTGGCGTGTTTCTTCTTGGATTTATCCTGTATGGGACTCACTGTGCTTCCTTGACTTGATTGACTATTTCCATTCCCATGATAGGGAAGTTTTTGACTACAGTCACTTCAAATATTTTCTCAGACCCTTTCTTTTTCTCTTCTTCTTCTGGGACCCCTATAAATCGAATATTGGTACGTTTAATTTTGTCCCAGAGATCTGTGAGACTGTCCTCAATTATTTTCATTTTTTTTCTTTATTTTGCTCCGTGGCACTTATTTCCACTATTCTGTCTTCTAGGTCACTTATCCATTCTTCTTCCTCAAGTATTCTGCTACTGATTCCTTCTAGAGTATTTTTATTTTCATTTATTGTGTTGTTCATCATTGTTTGTTTGTGCTTTAGTTGTTCTAGGTCCTTCTTAAATATTTCTTGTATTTTCTCCATTCTTTTCCGAGATTTTGGATCATCTTTTCTGTCGTTGCTCTGAATTGTTTTTCAGGTAGACTGCCTGTTTCCTGTTCATTTGTTTGGTCTGGTGTGTTTTTACCCTGCTCCTTCATCTGCTGCCTATTACTCTGTCTTCTTATTTTGTTTAACTTACTGTGTTTGCGGTCTCCGTTTTGCAGGCTGCAAGTTCATAGTTCCTCTTATTTTTGGTGTCTTCCCCCAGTGGGTGAAGTTGGTTCAGTGGCTTGTGTAGGCTTCCTGGTGGTGGGGGGGACTGGTGCCTGTGTTCTGGTGAGTGGGGCTGGATCTTGTCCTTCTGGTGGGCAGGGCCGCATCCGGTGGTGTGTTTTGGGGTGTCTCTGAACTTAGTATGACTTTAGGCAGCCTCTCTGCTAATGGGTGGGGTTGTATTCCTGTCTTCCTAGTTGTTTGGCGTGAGGCATCCAGCATTGGAGCTTGCTGGCTATTGAGTGGAGCTGGGTCTTAGTGTTGAGACTGAGATCTCTGGGAGAGCTCTTGCCAATTAATATTATGTGGGGCCAGGAGGTCTCTGGTGGTCCAGTGTCCTGGACTTGGATCTCCCACATTGGAGGCTCAGGCCCAACCCCCAGCTGGAGCACCAAGACTCTGCCACCACACAGCTCAGAAGAAAAGGAAGAAAAGAAAAATGAACAGATAGAACCCAAAAACAAATGGTAAAAGCAAAACTAAACAGGCAAAATCACACAAAGTAACATACAAACCCACACACTGAGAAAAAGAAAACAAGCAAGGAAACAAAAACAAAACAAAACAAAAAGCTAAAAAAAAACCCAGAGAAAATGAACAGACAGAACCCTAGGACAAATGATAAACGGAAACATAAACAGACAAAATCACAGAAAGAAACATACACACACACTCACAAAAAGAGAAAAAAGGAAAAAAGAAAAGGAAGAGAGCAACCAAACCAATAAACAAATCCACCATTGACAACAAGCACTAAAAACTAAACTAAGATAAACATAAAACCAAAAACAAATCAGACAAAGAAAGCAAACCCCAAGTCTACAGTTGTTCCCAAAGTCCACTGCCTCAATTTTGCGAACATTCATTGTCTATTCGAGTATTCTACAGAGGCAGCGTTTATCAAGTTGACTGTGGGGATTTAATCCGCTGCTCCTCAGGCTGCACTGAGAAATTTCCCTTTCTCTTCTTTGTTCTCACAGCTCCTGGGGTTCAGCTTTGGTTTTAGCCCCACCTCTGCATGTAGGTCACCCTCAGGCATCTGTTCCCTGCCCCAACAGGTGGGAGTTAAAGCAGCGGCTGAATAGGGGTCTCTTGCCCACTCAGGCTGGGGAGAGGGAGGAGTGCAGTAGTCATAATTGGAATGTAGGGTGAGCCTGCAGCAGCAGGGTCCAACATGACATTGCAACAGCCTGAGGTGCACTGTGTGTTCTCCTGGGGAAGTTGTCCCTGGATCACGGGACCCTGGCAGTGGCGTGCTGCACAGGCTCCTAGGGGGGTGCGGGTAGTGACCTGCGCTTGCACACAGGATTCGTGGTGGCAGCGGTGGTAGCGTTAGTGGTCCATGGCTGTCTCTGGTGTCTGAGCTGATAGCCGCAGCTTGCGCCCATCTCTGGAGCTCGCTTAGGCGGTGCTCTGCCATCTGTGGGCACATGGAGCAGGAAGCCCCACTCCTCACACACCCAGAAACAGTGGTCTCTTGCCACTTAGGCAGTTCCAGACTTTTTCCTGGACTCCCTCCTGGCTAGCTGTGGCGCACTAGCCCCCTTCAGACTGTGTTCAAGCAGCCAACCCCAGTCCTCTCCCTGCGATGCGACCAAAGCCGGAGCCTCAGCTCCCAGCCCCCACCCGCCCCAGTGGGTGAGCAGACAAGTGTCTCAGGCTGGTGAGTGCTGGTCAGCTCTGATCCTCTTTGTGGGAATCTCTCCACTTTGCCCTCTGCACCCCTGTTGCTGCGCTCTCCTCCGTGGCTCCGAAGCTTCCCCCCCAACCAGCCCCTGTCTCCACTAGTGCAGGGGCTTCCTAGTGTGTGGAAACTTTTCCTCCTTCACAGCTCCCTCCCAGAGGTGCCAGTCCCATCCCTATTCTTTTGTCTCTGATTTTTCTTTTTTCTTTTGCCCTACCCAGGTATGTGGGGATTTTCTTGCCTTTTGGGAAGTCTGAGGTCTTCTGCCAGCATTCAGTAGGTGTTCTGTAGGAGTTGTTCCACATGTAGATGTTTTTTTGATGTATTTGTGGGAAGGAAGGTGATCTCCACATCTTACTCCTCCACCATCTTGAAAGTCTCCTCAGTTTTCTTCTTTATAATGGGAATAATATTATCCCTACCTCCTATGTGGTAGTAGGGAGCAAGTATTTTCCCACCCTGTTGTTTCTTTCTGTATCAGCCCTGTTATCTGCAGACAGGCCATATTCTCACACATCAGTCCTTTAAGTAACAAAGGTAGTGTTTGAATCTCCCATCTGTCATACCATTAGTTTGGTTTTCAATTGATTCATAACTTAGGCATGGAAAAGGTTTTTGTTCCCCTCAAATCCCTGACAAATAGGGTTGATAAGAGTGCTAAATAAGAAAAATGTATACAGAAAGTTTACAAAGTAGACTTTGGTAGTTATTAAGCCCTTATTACATTTACTGTTATTACTTAAATATAATCCCTGTAGCAAATTCATACTTTAAAATTCCTCTAAGGTGTCTAAGTTGCAAATTGCCCTTAAGACTAAAGTTAATAAAACTTTATTTTAAAAACATACTCTACAATTCAGATCTTTTGCTTTTACTAATTTGAAATATTTTACTAAAAAATAGTGAGGTTTAAGTATATCATATTTCATCTAATCCAAAATGCCAACAATAGTAGCATATATGTTTATTTTATATGTCACTAAGAAAGAAAAATGCTTCTAATTAATTCTAAGATGAAATAGATTAAAGACACATCACAATATTAGAGGTTTAAATATGCAAAAAAATGTCTTAGAATTGATGAAATGTGGTAATAAAATCGATGAGTCTGATTTTTCCCTTCACCCATGAGTTGGGATAATTTGAGATTAAATCACAGAGACAGCAGGCAAGGCCATCCATATTTCTGAGCTGTATTAATGATTTCCCAGATCTTCCTGGCAGTACCAATAGTCTTCTGTTTCAAATGGGCCAAATCTGGGAAATTAATATGGACTGTACATTCCACAAAAATGTCCCTTGATCATGGACATCAACTATGTCCTGAAATGAAAACAGTATTAAGTTGCTGAATTGCACTCCATATTCAAATTCTGCTGTTTTTCTAAGGCACTAGCAAGTCAAAACTGTTTTTTTTTAACATTCAAAATGTACTCATGGATGTGTGTGAGTGACAGTTTGCTGAACTGGCTTGAAACAGAACATTTAGTTTACAAAAACTACTTAATGCAAAGCTAAAACATTAAAATAAACTCTGCAAAGCGCCTCACGTATGTCAGTATTTCTTTTGATTTGAATCAGTGTGTCTAAGAATGAGAGATTTAAAGAAACCAAAATGAATGTATACACTTTATGCAAAAATATCACCAGGAATATTTACAATTTTAGTAATGTATCATATCTTTCTGCTTTCCATTTTCAAAGCCATTAAAAAGAGAAAGAGTGAATATAAAATTCCCCTCAGCAAAGCTTTTTTCTTCAACTACTGTTTCTTTTTCTTTTAACAGTATTCTACAGCCCCATGGGCATGTTTATTCATGTGTCTCATTGATTCATGTGTATACTATACTCATTTATATCTGGTGCACAGTTGGTAGTATAAAATATGGGTTTGTGGAATAAGACCCTTGATTTGAAATAGCTGGCCAATAAAACTAAGCTATTAGATTAACAAGTCATTGCCTTAAAGGGAGGAATCAACACAAGGTTGATTTTCAGTCTGTTTATCTCTTCCTCACCAGATGAGAGAAAAGAGTGACTTGGTGTTTACATAGTTCTTTGGTCTGTCTGGAAAGATTTGTGTTCTTTGCTAATGTGCTGGGAGCAGTTCAAGCTTATAGTCTTCTGACTATCCATTCTATGTCCTTTCAATATTTTGCGGGCTACTATATGATGAGGCTCACCCAGAACGGCAGTAAACAAATACATATTTTATAGCAATCCACTAGTACTCTAGTTTCCTGATAATTTCCATCCTTCAAGGCCAATGACCAAGATACAGGATATTTTCTGCTTCTATGTGCAAAATGTTTTCTGTCTGTGGGCCAGTTCCGGGTCATAGGTTTCTTGAGCAATACAGGTTACAGAATATTTCAGGATATTTAGGACAATACCTTATCAAGGAGCCATTTAAAAAGAGTGTGGCAGATTTTAAAAGGATGTTTTTTCAGTGGACTCTTTTAAATTTGAGATTTAAAAAAATTGTTACTGATTGAGTGCTAATAGGGAGAGCTTGGACTTGGTCAATATTTTCCCACCTCTTGGGCAGTGGCAGGAAGCAAGTAAAGATATGGAAGTTAATTCATTTCCTTATCTCTTTCGATCTTTCAGAAGCCTGGATCCCTGATGTACTTTGCCTATTGACAGAATGGTAACAATTGTATTGATTTTGATTTTGTTGTTTGCTTCACCTCCTATATTATAGAGACTTACTGCACTAACTATGGGCTGCCAGTGAGCCATCTGAAATGGGCTGAGACTCAAACTGTCCATGGGAATTGGAGGCTTAAACCCAGGCCCTCATGGGTTCTATTTGTAAGAGACAGGACTTATCAACCACACTACTACTTCTAGAGCCTATTTCTCACCTGCTCTCTGTGCGAAGGGTTGCAGAGAGTGTTTAGGGGGTGTTAGAGTGGATGGCAATCTTACTGGGCACCTGCTAAGGTCAGGTTACACCACAGTTCATACATTACTCCTGATTCAGAGACCTCCGTTTTAATGTCCTCACTCAATTACTTACTCGCAGCTGAAAAGCACAGAGAGCACTGAGGCAGGGCCTCCAAAGTTTGATGCTTATTTCTTTGACTAAGCACTTTACTTCAGCATGGAAGAAGAACTGATTTGAACAAATGTTTTGCCCTGATTCCCTTGTTAAAGAAACAAATATCTAGAGCAAATACATAAATTCCTTGTAACCACCCTCCTCTCCAAAAACCAAATGCCAAAAAACCCAGCATAGAAAAATGACTAAGCCATAGACAGGCTCACTTTAAATCTGAAGAAATGGTTATTTGAAGTAATAGTAAGGTGCTCTCAACCATGTTCTATGGAGTTTAGCACACTTCAGTTATCCCATGTCCTCTTAAAAGATATGACCTATCAGAGATATGGAATTGCTCCCTAGATGGATTGTTTCAGAACTTATAGGAAGAATATCTGCTTTAGAATCATTCCAATGTGGATTTGAATCCCAGCTTTGCCACTTGTTAGCTGTGTGAACTTAGGTAAATTACGTCTTATCTCTGAGCTACGAGTCCCTCTTTTATCAAACCGGCATTGTAATATCACCCTGCACAGCTATTGTGAGGGAAAAGTAAGATTATATTAAATACTTACAGCTGTTCCTAGGACAGCATAGATATACTAGCAATGCTCTCCTGGCCTGACTCCCTCAGGATGAATTCAAGGTCCTGAGAATTTCCTTGCTGACGGTATGTTTATGTGAGGCAGATATTTCTTAACTATATTATACTGTTAGACTCCCAAACTTTTTCCCCCATTTTCTGTCTCTTTCTGGTTTTTTTTGGTTCTCTTTTCTGGACAGCCTTATTCAGCCTCATGTCTTTGATGATCACACCTGTGCAGAAGACCAGTGATTATCTACCTTCAGCCCTGATCTTTCTTGACAGCCCTCGGCCCCCATTTCTAATTGCCTGTGGACGCCTCACATTTGCTATCCTGTCAGCACTCCTAAGTAGGAGCGCCAAACTGAACCAATAACTTTTCCTTTCAGACCTGTGCCACTTTCTCCTTGGCTTTATGTCAGTTTAACCAACTAGCCTGGGAAGCTTGGGTTTATAGTTGATTCTTCTGTCTGCCCCTGTCCTTGACAGTCCAGCAGTCAGAAAGTCACATGGAACCCACTCCTGGAAATTTCTCACTTCCATCCTGTCCTGTCAATTTCCTCAGCTGTCACCATGCCTCAGGTCTTGTCACGTTCTACCATCATTGTGGGGGAGGACTTTTCACTGATTTCCCTGACCCTTCTCTTTTCCCTTTTTGATCCATCCTTCACTCAGCTCTGAGAGTTGTCACAGTCTCAAGACTGTCATTTCCTTCTTAGAAAGCTTCCCTATTACTTTTAGATTACAGTCTAAAACATCAGTGTGGTAGTCATGTTTATGTCCCAATTTGGCCCAGACCTACTTTTTATTTTAAATAAATATTTTTTAAATTTAATATAAAACATTTGAAACATGCAGGCAAGTACAAAGATTATATAACGGAAACTAATATACCAGTCACTTAGAATTAGCATTTGTTGATATTTTCCAAGTTTCCTTCATATTTTTGTTCTATTTACATATTTTAAAATAAAATCTAAAACCCTACCTCCTCATCTTCTTCCACTCTGTCCTTGTTATCTATCTACCTTATTTCCCCCTTCCTTTCTCATATTTCATGTTCTTGGTGCTTGTGATGAAAGAGGGCTGGTATTTGGGGTATGAGAGAAGATCTCTTAAAGTAGGGCTTCTAAGGAGGTGATCTGAGCAGACGTGACTTCTCTCAGGGTAATATCTCCATGTTACATCACTGACATGTGAGGAATAGGCAGCATAACAAAGTGATTTCTAATCATGGCTACGACGCTCGCAAGCAAGGCACTCAACTTCTGTAAAACCAAGTTTTCTCATATGTACAGTGAGTGTCACCATACCTACCTCAAGGATCATTGTGAAGGTTACCTGAGATAATGTACATGAAGTACCCAGATCAGAGCCTGGCATCGATATGTCAGTTGAGGAATTGGAATGGACCATAATGGACTAAATGATACAGGCCTGTTCTTTCCTTGCAGGAGCAATGCAGCCTGAATGTACAAGAGCTGTAAAAGTGGCCCCAGGGATTTTTAGGGGGTTATCATGAAATATGGAATGTGTGCATTTGGTTTGAACTTGAAGCTGGCAAATACTAAAGTAACCAACTCCTCCTCCCTTTAGCCTGACCCTCTCCACCAGCCTCTGTGTCAGCCCGGGGTTAAAGTGCATAACCTTGTGTCAAGGTATTCATTGCTAAATGTCCCCAGGGAAACTACAATGTGGTTGTTTCATTAAAGGCCTTGCCTCCTGCTACGAAAACCATTTCATGTCCCCCATTTCATCCCATTTATGTTTGTATTTGGGCTAAGAAATAGTTAAATGGGTTTCTAACATATCTTTGACTTGAGTCATGTTCAAGTGACTTCCTGAAATAAGAAATCAATGTTACATCTGTCACAGAAGCAAAAAAGAAATCCTACATATGTGAATGATTATATTCCTTGCCCAAGGCGTGAGTTCCCCAGTGCTTCAGAAAAGGCCATCAATCCCTGCAATATCCCTGACTACTGCGTGTTACATCCAGGTCTTAGAGTTACGGAGAGATATGTAGACTTGGTGACAGACAGAAAGTGGGTTGGTTATAGATCTGGGGAAGTTCTTGTGCCTTGCTTATTCCTGCTGTTCATCTTGTGCTCCTGAAGCCTGGCACTGTAACACCGCTACCTGCTGACAGGAGCTGAGTAACTTGCGTATGGCTGAAACATATGTCCTGTTGAGAAACCTCTCATCTTTGACTATTGGTTAAAGCCCTTCATGGATAACATAATATCCCATTTAATATAGGAACTAGGAACAACACTTTCTTGTTCTAATATTGAAACTAAGTCTTATATGAAGTCTCATATGAACAAACATCAAAACATTGTTACATGAAAACCCAACATTTTGCATTTAAAGAAAGAATGATGTAAGTGTTTCTCATGCCTTAGGAAATTTTGAAAAATGTATTGACAAGGGCAATTCCCAAGTAACAGTTTACTAACTCTGAAAATTCAGAGGGCAGAGAGCTTAGGAAAGGACAGAAATTATGGCTGGATTCTTCATATTTGCCTACCATTGAGAGTAATTTAGGTTGAGGAAATACATTTCCATAATTCACATACATTAGTGAATGAATGAATTCAATTTTTATTGAATAATTTTCATCAAGGATCTATACCCATGAAAGCTGGGTTGGAAAACATGGGTTGATGTAATCATTGCTTATACTGAAGGGAGGAAATGTGGTTGAGTAGGTTGAATGTAGGGAGTGCTGAAACAGTACTTATTTAAGCTTTCAAACTGGGAATAATGAATCAACTATTAAAATTTGAAGGTGGCACAGCATTATGGATTAGCTATACTTCCATAAAAAAATATAAATTTTTAAATAATTTATTAGTTGATTCTTTTGTTGTTAACTTCTATATCTCTAAATAATATGCTTATATTGCTATGTTATTGTTTTAAAAATTTTAGGCTTTATCTTTTGATTTTCCACTAAGGATTTAGCTCTCTGTTGCCAAATTCTCCCGTTTTGCCACTACTCACATACACATCTCCATTTCCTCCAGTGTCCCATTTTATTTTTATCATTGTTTTGGTTATATTAATATTCATGTTTATCTTCCTAAAATATGCAAATTATTTAGGATGGAGCCATGTAGTAAACTGTAATTATCCTATTTCTTGCTTAATTGAAGATTAGTTATATTGTTTTTGATGAATCTAAAAATATATTTGTTACTAATACAACCTCACCTATTCTCTGGTGTTAGTAATTCTATTGTTTTTGCTTGATTTTTGGAAAAGGTATTTATCAATAATTTTATCTCAAAATCTCTTCCAGATATCTAAATCTCTTTTCAAGGTGTTCATTCCCTTCAGTTATTATATCAGTTATATCTGTTTTTCTCAGAGCATTCTGACTTGCTTCTACCTAGACTGGTTGCCCTCTATAGATACAGTTGAATTTCTGAGATATTTCATGTCTGAAAATGACATCACTTTATCCTCACATTTGACTGATAGTTTGGATGGATATACAATTCTAGGTTGGACAACCTTTTCCCTCATGTTGTTGAAATCTTTTATTTTCAAGTATCTAGAGTTGCTGTTGAGAAATCTTAGGACATAATTTTTGACATTTTACAGCCCTTTTCCCCCCTTCCTGTAGGCTTGTAGTGTCTTTCCTTTATCACTAGTGTTCTAAATGTTCTTTGGTCTCTTTTTGAGTCAATGATCTGTTTACTCAGTTTGTTCCTTTTAGTATGAAAACTCATGTCTTTCAGTTATAGAGAATTTTCTAAAATTATTTCTTTGATGACTTCTGCTTCATTTTTTCTGTTTTCTATAACTATTACTATTTCAGATATTAGACTTCCTTAATTGGTCCTCTATTTTTAAAATTTTTTCCCTGTCCTATTTTTAATTACTTTGTGCTTTGCTATATTTATCAACTTCATCTTCCAACATTCTCCAACTGAGTTTTCACTTTCTGCTATCATATTTTAAATGTCCAAGTATTTTTTTTTCCAGAATGTTTCTTTTTATAGCATTCTGTTCTTGTTCATGAATGCAAGATCTTTTCTTACCCACTGGAAAATATATTATTGAAGTTTTTTTGAAGTTTATCTCTACGCACAGTCTTTGCTATCTTTATGTTGTTTATTTCTGCAGGTTGTTTTAATCCTTGTCTTTCAGAGTAGAGATTTTATATCAGTATCTGGTGATGCTTGGTTATATGTTCATATATAATTATGGGACATTTAAAAACATAATAGTTGCTCTATTCTCATGGACTATGCTGGGCAATTGTGGAGTTCCCCATAGGATGATTCTACTCTTACCACTTGCTTAAGAAATTCCTGCTATCAGTGTCTTTGTGTCTCTTCTCTGGTCTTGTTGGATTCTCCAGGTGGCTTTCTAAATTCTTACCTGAAGGGTTCTGGGAGCCAAATTGGGTAAGAAAATTAGGAGCCTGATTATCCAGGATATTAATCTTTCCTTAATTTCCTTGTTTACCCTTATATACTGTAAAGTGCTACCAGCTTTATTTTTTTTTTTTTTTTCACATCTTAAGTGAGACTCTATGATTTATGCAAACCCCTGATGCTCTGCCAGGGCTGGAGTGGGGCTGCCACCTGGTTGCATGGAGTGGGCAGATGGGATCTGGAAGTCCCAATGGTTCTTTAACAGATTTTTCAACACTTGTTCCTATTTTTGGCTATCATTACCTCTACTATCATACCCATTTCAAGTTTTGCTGTGTACGCCCATTTCTTTTATTTTAACATCTTTAGTGGAGTATAATTGCTTTACAATGGTGTGTTAGTTTCTGCTTTATAACAAAGTGAATCAGCTATACATATACATATATCCCCATATCTCCTCCCTCTTGCATCTCCCTCCCACCTCCCTACCCCACCCCTCTAGGTGGTCACAAAGCACCAAGCTGATCTCCAAATGTACACCCATTTCTTTATAGTTTACTCCACTGTCAGTTTAGGATTCAGTTTTCTCTGATTTGCTAAATCAATAAACATTTCTCCAGCAGATTTTTAATGTATACGTATATGTAAGTATGTGTGTGTATATATATATATATATATATATATATATACACACACACACACACATATCAATCTAATTGATATATATATCAATATATGCAGACATATATATACATATATAATTAGATTGATAACAGTGTCAGTCCTGGTTCCAGCAGGGATTAGATGGGATATTCAAATTAGAACATTTCGAGTAGAGTTTAATATAGGGCTCTCATATTCCCAGACATGAGAAGAACATAGATATACCAAAAAGGATCAGGCAGCATGCTGGAGTTAGTAACAAGAAGATTTTACCAATCCTAGGCCTCAAGGTCTGAAGAGAGGGCATGATTACCTGTACCTGGAGGTAGAGACAGCTGTATAAGGAGAGGGCTGCTTGACAGGAATGGGTTTAGGTTGGATAGATACAGCCAGCTCATGGCAACCCTGCAGGAGGGAGCCAGGGGAATAAGTACTGTGACCAATTCCATTTCCTCCTGCCATCTCTTGATGGTGCTCACGTTTGGTCAAGTCCACGAGAAAATGTTAATGCCCCTGATCCAGGTCAGTGAGTCCTCTCCCCCACTCCTACCTGCACAGAACAAAGTGAAAAAGAAGAGAGATGGATCTGGAGAGGGAAATGAAAGCTAATCCTAATTGACTCTGTGATTACATTGTCGACATCATTTATCTTAAGAAAAGGTGAAGTTGAAGGGATTTAAACTGTATACAATTGAGTGGTAAGGAATAACTAAAGAATGTTATTCAGGACATTAGGAAAAACATAAAATGAAGTAGGTATTAGGTTTAATTATATACTTTACCTCTTTGTGATCTCACAAAAATGATGAATTTGACTCACCAAGTTATATACACATATTTAATGTGATTTGATTCTTGTGGCTTCTGGACAAAATTGCTCCCAATTGGATTTCACCCCAATATCTTTTGTGTTTACATTTCACAAAGATGACTTGCAATTACTGTTTCATGAATGGCACCTATAGAATAAATGCTATTCACATGCTTTTGCATTTCAAAATGATATGGTGGAACTTTTTCCACTCAAAAACTCCAGTGAATATAGCAATTAATCTTGAAGTTCTATTTCAAAACTAATCAAAGTAGACTTCCTGATTTCAAATTCAGGTTCAAAGGCAAAGCAAGGATCTTTTCAAGTAACCTTGGTTTTAGTGAAAGTCTTTCTGAGGGACCTAATTATAAGTAGAATATTTTCTTATTATGTTTCTCCCTTTTCTTCTAATCCCAGAAAAGACCCCACAAATTTTGAACATGATGTTAATTACACACAAAAGAGCTCAAAAGTTTAAAAAATTGAAGGGAGAAGTTCTAGAAGGTATTCAATGCATTAAAACAGAAATAGAAACTTTTTTCTCCCAATATGATTAGTCACTGAAGCCATTTCCATGCATCTGGAATAAATTAAACAAGATAACTAGATATACCATCCTAATACAAGTGTGAAGACTCACATATTACAAAGTCAGAGATTATATGATTATATGTAAAAGAATCAAACAGCAAAATATGGACTTTTGAGAAATTTTCTCTACACCAAAGTCAATATCAATAAAACAGAAGTGTACTTATGTCTATGTGTGTGACATTTATAAGTAATGACCTGCTCTTTTCCAAAACAGTAACTCTAATAGTTGGTAGGCATATAACTTTTATGTCTCTGAACATCCATGGGAGATTAAGAAGTCTGTGACACAGTCAGCTATGACAAGGAAAACTGGGTGTTTCTCAGATGGCAGAAATGGCCTGCAGTTTTTCTCCCTGAATACAGGAATGAACAATGCAAGCCTGTGTAGTAGAGTGTCTGGGAAATTAAACATTTTTCAAATGTAAGAGGTCAGATCCCTCTCGGCCTCACCTAACCATTTGAATACTTCTCCCTGAGTCTAGTCCTTGCCCTTCTCTTTGCTTTTCACACGTGCAGCTAAGGGGTGCTAGTACATGCACACCAGCAAAGTGTTGTATGAGGGTAGCCAATGTGTAAAGTGGGAGTGCTAGAAAGAGCAAAATGTTAACACACAGCTAATGCCCAGTTAAGAATACAGGGTATAGGAAGCCACAGATCATCTGTGGACAGAACAGGTTAGCTGCTACAAGTTGGATAACAAAAAACAAAATAACCTTTGGTACATCATGAGACCAGAATCTCAATGTTATGGGATTAAGTGTGACTCCCCCAAATCCATATGTTGAAGTCCTAACTTCTGGTTTCTCAGAATGTGACCCTACTTGAAAATAAGATCACTGCCAGTTAGCTAAGGTGCTTCCTCAGCAAGGATCCCAAAGTTTACTACATAAACAGGTTCAGTGAAAAGGAAACCTCAATACTCATCATGTCTCTTTTGATTAATTTTTACAGACTCCGAAAGATGGAATTTTAGGAGGCAGAGGTGCATGAAATTAAGCCTTCTTTGTATCTAAACCTTATCAGTTATCCTGTCTTAATTTTTCAAAACTTTGTTGGTTTCTCAGAAGGATTAAGATGGGAGCCTAGCAAAGCCCCAAGATCTCATTTTACAGATTTAGACCTTAAAACATCTGGACGTCTGATTTTCCAATGCTCAGCATCTATTCCCCCTTGCTTTGCTAATAGCATGCCAATTGTCCCCTGGAAAAGGATCCCTCCCTCATCCTGCTTGGTCTTAGTGGATGGTCAAGGGAAGGGCCACATCTCCTTCCCTGGCTAGGGTTTATACATGCGATTGAGGCTAAAAGAATCAGATTCATTCTTCTGGGAATCTTAGCCTTGTCACAAGGACAGAAAACATTTGGAATCAGTCCATTTTGGTGGTGGTGCCTTGAAGAAACTCCTTTTGTTAATGGCCAGAAGAGGTCCCAAACTACCTGCCCCTGTTTTTCGCAAGATCTTAACTTTTTCTTGGGATTCTGTGAGATACTCAGTATCCGTCTAGTGAATACAGTTTTCTTAAGTTAATAAGGGTTGTTTTCAGTTGCATTTAGTCAGAGATCCTTAACTGATTCAGCCTACCATCCTTTTCTAGTGTTATAGTTTTCTAGTATTCTGACACTGGTATTTCCAGGGATGATAATAGTCATAGGGAATTTGATAATTACTGTTTTGGAGATTTTTTTTTTCTCTCTGAAGCATCTAAATAGGCATTTTATCAATTGATCCTGGATCATTAAGTGGTTAAATTTTGCAGGGGAGTACAATAATTGGGAAACCATCCAGGGTTTTAAGTTTTGTGTGGGGGGATTTTTTTTATTTTAAAGGGCTTCTCAGTAATGTATATTGTTTCCCAATTCCTTTGTATATTGTCCTTGAAGAGTAAGATTAAAACTAGAGGGAATGTTTTCAGTTCCCTGAAAATATAAATTGCTGGAGGAAAAGGGAAGGACATTCATGGTAGCGTACATAGCACTATATAAATGATAATTAATGTTTTTGAAAATGCTTTTTATCATTCAAGTGGAAGATTAGTTTGTTTATGTATTATTTGTCACAATTAATGAGAGTAAAGAAAAGCATCCTGAATTTCAGCAACAAAAATGCAAGTTCTAAGATTATATAACAAAAACAGAAAAGTCTGTTTTAGTTCCTAATCCTTATAACACTCAGTTTAATAATTGTAAATATATAAAATATTTCTGATTATTCTGGTAATAATTCTAAGAATGCATGTAACTTTGACAAGAATGTATAATTATAAGGTTTCTACTTATTGGAAATTACCCAAAGATTAATTAGAAGTCAAGATTGTTTTCCAAATAAACAAAAAAGTCTGTATTTTTTCTAAATAAGGAGTTAATTTAAAAAACTCAAGATAGTTGGTTTGTATAAACAATTCTAAAATTTCAGACTTTTCCTGTTAATTAAAACTATAAACAATTTTATGTTTACAGATAAATTTTAAAGTTTTCACTAAAGAAGACTAAAACAACAATATTTTAATATGACTACACTTGAATTTGTGATTTCGATTACTTCCAGTTTATCCTACATCTGCCCAAAAATTATATGTACGTGTGTATATATAACACACACACACACATACACATACAATTGTGTTCAATTAAATAAATACATTAAATATTTTTTCCTTTAAAATAGATATAAAATGCTCTGCATTTACAGTCAAAAAATCTGATAATGATGTTCATTTCTGCTACTTACTACTCTTGTAGCTGTTGCCTAATGCAGTCTTGAAAATGTCCCTTAGTTTCGCTGGACCTCGGTTTTATCTGTTAAATATGGTGTCCAAATGATTGTTTTGCTTGCTTATATCAGTCATATAGCGTAGGTTATGTTGCGCTAACAAATGACCTACAAATCTCAGTGGCTTTAATGAACATTTAAAATGTTTTTCTCACTTAAGCCAAACATCTAACAAAGATTGGCAGGAGATGGTGGGGTTGTTCTTGTCACTCGGGGACCCAAGCTAACAGAGCGTATTGAATGATGGCTGTCTCTACGCCAGAAGAAAAAGAGAGGGCTCAAGAAACTTACATTGCCAGCTAAGTGCTCTAGTCTGGAGATGACAAATGTCACTTGCATATTCAACTCATTGGCTGGTCACATGGTCCCATCAACCCCAGGGGGGCCAGAAAATGCCATTCTATTCGAATGAGAGAGACAGATATTTTGTCAACAGTACTAATGGCTACCATATCACTTCATAGCATTCTTGGGCTTTGTAAATAAAAGTTCCCTGTAAAATATGAAGTAATATTTATACTCACGTCTTTTGACTGCAAAGCCCCTCTTTTTTCCACCATACCAGATTGCTGTTAAACTTCATTGCCATCCTTTTGATCTTTCATTTAATTAGCACATATTTATTGAGTGCTTATAAAATGCTGATCACTGTGCTAGGGGTACAGATGTGAATAGGGCAGTCTTTGTCCTCAAGGCATCTGAAATTCAGTGGAGAAAAAGAAAACAGAACTCTGCTACCATGAGATTAGTTCTATGTTTGTCACAGAGAAGAGGATGAGCGCTTCTGCTGGGGTAGACTGAAAATAGCATATATGAAATGGGCTCTAGGTCATGATGAGGCTTGTGGGGTTCTAAAATCACTGAGTTTTCCTATCACATCATCTTTGCCCCAATCTACTTAAAAGGGTGACACCTAAGCCAGCCATTAAAAAAAAAAAAGAAACCAAAGAAGACCATGTGCTGGTTCTGTCAAATGAACAAGATAATTGTTTTGCTGCATGGCCACAGTTATTGGGCACCTTTAAAACCAAGTTTAGATAACTTATTTTTAAGCTGCTTTTCCCTAAAAACAGACGCTTGCTTCAAATAGAAAAGCAAGTCACAGTTCTGAGAAATCCATCTGTTTACCTTTAGCAGTACTTGATTTTAAAAAGGCACATTTAAAATTCTTTCACCTTTACGTATTTTAAAAAATTAGGCCTGAGTCCTTTAAAGAAGAAACCTCTTGCTTTTTTCTAAGTCATTTCAGCTGAAACAGGAAGGGCAAGTAGGTAATAAAACCCGAGAATGGTGTCTTTTAGAAAAATTAAGAGCGTGACAGAAACTGCTTTGGTCAGTGGCATTTAATTCAGTTCAACAAACATCTATTATAGGTAAGCCATCAAGAGATGTACCAACTCGTGGGGGAGACAGACAAACAAAAATAATCTATATTATAAGTTAGAATGGAAGCGGGGCACATACGTGTAGTGAAAAAACATCAGGGCCACAGAAAAAGGAGTGATGATTCTGCTCACTCTGATAATGTTTCTGATAATGCTTTACAGAGCTCTAATCTACGCTGGGCCTGGAACAATGAATAGGATTTCAAAAGCAGGAAGGGAGGAAGAGAGTGGAGGTGGGACTGGGGTAAGAGCATGAGACTGAAGTCAAAATATGAGGGAAAAGCATAGTGACAAGAAAATGCATATGCCCTATTTGGGCAATGGCAAGCAGTCTAGAATGATAGGGCATTTTGGTGTGTGTGTGTGTGTGTGTGTGTGTGTGTGTGTGTGTGTGTGTGTGTGTGTGTGTGTGTGTGTGTGTGTGTGTGTGTATGTAATAGGAAGTAAGTACAGCAGAGCAGATTGAGGCTAGCTCATGAAGAGCCCTGAACATCATGCTAAGGTGTTCAGAGTTCATTCTTTTTTGTTTTTTTTCAAGTCCTCTTTAATGGAATAGATTGTTCCAAAACAAAGTTTGAAATATATTAATTTTAAAAGGTTTCACTCACATCTTTAATCTTGAATACTATATAAAATTTTTAAAAATCAGATAGAATTTAGTAAGAATATATTATAAACTGGTGATATATTAGAATTGAAATTGTATATTATGATATTTCTTTTTTTTAAACGATTTTTAAAAAAATTTATATTGGAGTATAGTTGATTTACAATAGTGTGTTAGTTTCAGGGGTACAGCAAAGTGAATCAGTTATTCATATACATATATCCACTCTTTTTTTTTAGATTCTTTTCCCATATAGGCCATTACAGAGTATTGAGTAGAGTTCCCTAGGCTATACAGCAGGTTCTTAATAGTTATCTATTTTATATATAGTAATGTGTATATGTCAGTGCTAATCTCCCAATTTATCCCTTTCCCCCATCCCCTGGTAACCAAAAGTTTCTTTTCTACATCTGTGACTCTACTTCTGTTTTGTAAATAAGTTCATTTGTACCCTTTTTTTAGGATTCCACATATGTGATATCATATGATATTAGTCTTTCTGTGTCTGACTTACCTTACCTAGCATGACAATCTCTAGGTCCATCCATGTTGCTGCAGATGGCATTATTTTGTTCGTTTTTACGACTAATATTCCATTGTATATATGTACCACATCTTTATCCATTCCTCTGTTGATGGACATTTAGCTCGCTTCTATGTCCTAGCTATTGTAAATAGTGCTGCAGTGAACAGTGGGGTACATGTATCTTTTTGAATTCTGGATTTCTCCAGGTATATGACCAGGAGTGGGATTGTTGGGTCATATGGTAGTTCTATTTTTAGATTTTTAAGGAACCTCCATACTGTTCTCCATAGTGGCTGTACCAATTTACATTCCCACCAACAGTGCAGGAGGGTTCCCTTTTCTCCACAACCTCTCCGGCATTTATTGTTTACAGATTTTTTGATGATGGCCATTTTGACCCGTGTGAGGTGATACCTCATTGTAGTTTTGATTTGCATTTCTCTAATAATTAGTGGTGTTGAGCATCTTTTCATGTGCTTCTTGGCCATCTGTATGTCTTCTTTGGAGAAATGTCTATTATATTTTGCCCATTTTTTTGATTTGATTGGGTTATTTGTTTTTTTGATATTGAGCTGCATGAGTTGTTTGTATATTTTGGAGGTTAATCCTTTGTCGGTTGCTTCATTTGCAAATATTTTCTCCCATTCTGAGGGTTGTCTTTTTGTTTTGTTTATGGTTTCCTTTGCTACTTTAAAGAATGAAATCTAGCTGCCCTAAGAGGGTGTCATGTTGGAGAATAGCATGTCCAAACTTGTGCTTTACAAATATAGTTCTTTTATTTTTAATTTTTTTAGTAAAAATTGTATATATTTGAGGTGTACATGATGTTTTGATCTACATATACATAGTGAAGTGATGTTACAGTCAAGGTAATTAGTATATCCATCTCAACATAATTATCTTTTGTGTGTGTGTGGTGATAGCACCTGAAATCTACTCTCTTAGCAAATTTCCAGAATATGATACAGTATTATTAACTATGGTCACCATGCTGTACATCAGATCTCTAGACTTATTCCTCCTGTGTAACTGCAACTTTGTACCCTTTGACCAGCCTCTCCCCATTTCCTCCATCTCCCTGCCATGCTAACCATGGTTCTATTCTCTTGAATCTGAGTGAAGAATGATGTGGTTAGACCATGTGGAAGACCAGCTAGGAGATCCAGGGATGAGAAGCTGAGAAGCAAAACCAGAGCAGAGGTAATGGAGAGGAATGACTGTAGAATACTGTGGAAGTGGACTTGATTGGCCTTGGCGACTGACTGCATATGGAGAGTGAGGGAGAGGCCAGAGTTGGAGGGAGACCTGCTGCTCTAACTTGGGCCATGTCCAAATCTTCTTAGCTTTTTAAAGTTACATTCCCTTCTCTTAGGAGTTGCTCAATTACTCCCATAAATGCCGGGGATTTCCCTGGTCTCTTCTTTAGTTTTCCCCTTTTACATTCATTCATATTGTTGGACTGACTGGTGCCAGATCCATCAGTTTGAGTCTGGGTTTTGACTCACTGCCCCCACCTTTGGAATTGATATACACACAGGAATAGAAAGCATAAAAGTAGTTCTATTGAAAGGACAGTGGCCCACTGATCTTTTCTTATTCCTCATTAGGGATAGTATCACTGCATCCAAACTTAGGCAGTCTCCATACCCTTTCTCTTCATTCTTAGGTAAGAAGAAGAAATATAGTTGTTTTAAACAATTCAATAAAGAGAATGTATGGTCAAATAATAACAAAACTCAGAAAGGGATTTAAAGTTAAAACCTACTCCTACCACTTCTTGCAAAGCTGGGGCCTGCTTTGCAATGGCTGCTGGCAGCTTCACTCCTAGCATTATTTCTCATTCTTTAATTTGGCAGACCTTGGAGGGGGGAGGAGAGATAAGGGAGATGCAAAAGTTGCTACTTCTTTGCTACCATTATAGCATGAATGTGCTCTCTCTGAGCCTGGCAGATGGATTAAAGCTGATTCTCTTGTTAGCACATTTGTGGGGTCTTTGAAGACCCTGGCATATCCAGAGTGCCTCACCTATAGTGCCTTGATGCAGCTCAAAGTTTCCCTATTTCAGTGAGTCAGTTACTTCCTCTGCAGTTCTCAGCAATTCCTTGGTCCTTCTTGAGCATTTATCTGCTGAGGGCTTATCACAAGTGGTCCTTATATATAACTCACATATTGGCTGACCCTCATCTGATGCATGGAAAGCATGAGCATGTTTTTAGCCCAGACAGGCTCTAGGAAAGCACATTTATCCTAATTCGGCAGCGTGGTGCTTCTAAACTGGCTATCCAGCCCGTCTCAACATCCAATTGCCCAAGTTGGAGTCAAGCAGTAGGTACATCTCCACAAATACTGAGGACACATCGAAGTCTGAGTGACCCCTGGGAACTCCCTCTCACCAGTCTGAGATGAGGACCAGGCTTCTGCTGCTTACCCAACTGCCCCTCCAGAGGTGGGACTCTGCTACAAGGGTAGAAATCCACTAAGGTACCTTCCACACCAAAATGCTCTCTACTCCTGCTCTTATGCCTATTTTTTTAAAAATTTATTTATTTTTATTTACTTTTGGGTGTGTTGGGTCTTCGTTTCTGTGCGAGGGCTTTCTCTAGTTGCGGCAAGCGGGGGCCACTCTTCATCGCGGTGCGCGGGCCTCTCACTATCGTGGCCTCTCTTGTTGCGGAGCACAGGCTCCAGACGCGCAGGCTCAGTAATTGTGGCTCACGGGCCTAGTTGCTCCGCGGCATGTGGGATCTTCCCAGACCAGGGCTCGAACCCGTGTCCCCTGCATTGGCAGGCAGATTCTCAACCACTGCGCCACCAGGGAAGCCCTTATGCCTATTTTTTAACCTTCAAAACAGCTGAGATATTTGAGAGAATCATGGAATCAATGATTAACTCAATATTTTGAAACATTTCATATAGTATAGCGCCCCCTTTTTAATGCAGCATTTATTACATTTTGATATTTCAGTTGAAATTTCCAACTTAACATAACTTTCAGTCACTATCCATTTGATTTTTGAGCCTGTTTTCACCTTGGAGCCCGCCCTACTGTATTCAGCCCCCTGTTGCTCCATGACTTCCAGCTGCTTTAGTTTCAAATCCAGCTGTGAAGGCTTCTGGTATCCACATCTTCTCCAGAGCCATGGGTCACTGGTTTGGCTGGTGGGGAGATGGGCAAGTGAAGGGATTAGAGCAGCGTATCTCATTACTAGCAACATCTGGGAACAGATAATCCTTTTTTGTGGGCACCGTCCTGTGCACTGTAGGATACTTTGTAGCATCAGTGGCCCTACCCACTAGATGCCAGTAGAACCTGGCAACCAAAAATGTCTCCAGACATTGGCAAATGTAAAATTCCCTATAGTTGAGAACCAGTGAAATAGAGAGGAGCAAGTTTAAGTTTTGCTTTTTGTTGGGGAAAGTGATGAATTTGGTTTTTTATGTTATGAGAGGAGCTATTTAACAGTTATAGAACAGTTATTAAACATCTGGAGTTATTTAACAGTCTACCAGAAATTGAGGTCTTGCATTCATGAGCAAAGTCAAGGTTCGACTTGTGATTTGGGAATCATCTGTACACAGCTGATACCTGCACACTTGGGTGTGGAAGCACTCACCCTGTGGGATGAGGAGAGACAAGGGCCAAAGAACAATCACTGAAAAACATCTCTGTTTAAGGCATGAACCACTGTCATTAGAGATAGGAGTAGGACCAGAAAGGCTCGGTGGGGCAATCAGAAAAGGAGAGAATGTTTTAAAAAGGAGAGGCTGGCAAGAGGTGTTCAGGGATGCTGCTCTGTTCTAAGCCACCCAGACTGGGGCCCACACAGGACACATAGATGTTCGGGGCTGGTCCTTAGTCCTGTTAAATGTGTGGAAGGCTCAGTATGGGGTCTGATATGCTGAGGGTCTAAATAATTTTAAGGTAATTCATCATACACAATAGCAACGTGAAAACTCTCTGACATCAAGGAGTTCTTTTTTTTTTTTTTTTTTTAACAATAAATCTCTTAGATGTCCATGATGGCACAATACGTGTTGTTCAGAACAGGATCCATGAGGTCCGTCTGTGGAATAGCATCATCTGATGTATCATTCCCTCAAATGGAATTATTGACAAACTAATTTGTCTGTTTCAAAAGTAAGGATAAGAAGACTTTAGGCTATCTTAGATTTTGTAAGGTAACAGACAACTCAAAGTGGAACAATATACCACACAAAGACTATACACAGTAAGAATGGAGTAAGATAGGTTATGGTTGCTTTAGACCAATGGTTCTCAAACTTTTTGGTGTTAAGACCGCCTCATACTCGTTTTTGTTTTGTTTGGTTTCTTGTTTGTTTTTTTGGCCACACTGCATGGCATGCGGGATCTTAGTTCACCCCACCAGGTATTGAACCCATTTCCCCTGCAGTGGAAGCACAGAGTCTTAACCACTGGACCTCCAGGGAAGTCCCGCTTTATACTATAATAATAGACCCATTGCTTATTAACATAAAGAACATATGTTTATTAAAAGGAACTATAATTTTCAAAACATATGTGTAAAATCATACAGTACTTTTCTTTCTCTGACTTGTTTCACGTAGCATAATACCTTCAAGGTCTGTCCACATTGTTGCAAAGGTAAGGTTACATCTTTTTCTATGACTGAGTAGTGGAGTTAATAATCAATCATGCCTATTGATGAAGCCTCCATAAAAATCCCAAAAGGATAAGGTTAGGAGAGCTTCTGAGTTGGTGAACACATCTGCATATTGAGAGGGTGTTCTACAGCTTGAAAATTTTTCTAATTCAGGGCTTCAGGGGCATATAAATCATGAGTTCTCCAATCACATAGACAGGTTTGTTGCACCAGTCAACTCCCATGATATCTTACCTGGCAATTCCCAACAACACTGAAAGCTCTGGGATAGATTCATAATATACAGTGAATTTATCCTTTGTACAGTGGTTGATCAAAGCAGGATATTTTGGCCCCAACGTTTTAACCACAAGAGCGTTTGACTACACTGACTTCTATTGAGATGACATTCAGTCAGCATCAGAGAAAATTAGAACTCAGCCTAAAGTAATTGGAAGTACACAGAAGCACTGGTTTAGAAGTTCCAGACCCATAGTCGGCATTCAATGAATAGTCATTGTTGTGTACGTAATGTATATTGAGTAACAAGTCGAATGTACATAAGACATTTTTCAGTGAATGTTGGAGCACCTTTTTTTTTAAGGATATGGCATTTTAAATGATTCTTTTAATTCAATAATGGAAAACAGATTATTCTGGCAAAGTATATTGCTTCTCTCGAATGAAATGGCTACTCCTGAGGCAAAGAGGTGAAATTAGATATACACAACTATTATTTTACAGTCTTGACCAGATCCACTGTGTTTGGTGGCTGCAGTTTTCCTCTTTATACTGAAGACTTTCTTTATGCCTTAAACTTTTTATTCATACATAACATAGTTAACTTCTCTCTCATGAGTAAAAGGACTGTTGCTAATATTTTTTTAATCTTAAATTTTAAGGAAAATCACTTCACTATATATTTATGAATAAAATGGATTGTTTTAATGCTCAACTTACAGAATATATTTCATACTTGGTTCATAATTGGTGTTCTCTTGGCATATTGATACTGTCCATTTTGGGGAATGGACAATTCTATAAGCAATTCCCATTTGCAAATATTAACACTTTCTTTATCTTTCCCTTGGCACCATAAACATAAATATATTCAGTGTCCATGCTGGAGTATTAAGGTCCACGATGGAAGTGTACGTGTACAGACAATGTCATGAATTATTCAAATAGAATAGAAGGAATGATGAGCTAATGTATAACTTTGGAGAAATTTTACTCAGTAAGCATTGGTTGATCGCCAAGAACGTTGTAAAGACGGGTTTCTGTGGCTTTAAATACTCTGCATCCAAACCTCAGAGTGTTCAAAATTATGACATGAGATGAATACAAATATTCCATTTACCAGCAATTTAGCTACTCTTCTGGTAAAATAATAGTGAACAAGTTAGGACCAACCTAGGACTTATGTAGAACATTAGAATTATAGCTAGAACATGATAACCTACAATGCTGGATTTGTAAAGGAGTTATCTGTCTCTCTTCATTTCCACGTAGGCAGGTCTGGTAAAAAGAAGGATTGTATATTGAGTAATCTCTCAAACTGAAAGAAAAGAGTGGGATCCCTTGTCTCTTATTGAGGATGGGGCATAAAGTAGGCACAAATCACATAGGACATAATAAAAACAGCAATGTCAAATGCTAAGTCAGCGCTACCTTGTGGGAGAAGAAACAGTTGCTGAAGCTGCCATACTTGAATTCTGGCTGCACATTTACTAGCTGCGTAACTTTGGATGAGTTACTTAGACTATACAAATCCCTCAGCTTTTAATTTCCTAAGGCAGAGATGAGATTATTGTGAATATTAGATGAGACAATGCATATAAAATGATTAAAATAGTATCTAAATCATTTAGATACTAGAGGCTTAACAAATAGTCTCCATTATGAGAAAGATGAGAAGACAAAGTATTCCTACATTTTTGCTAAAGATATAGCAATAACTCAGTTTCAGTTTTTTCGTTCAAGTGACTTATAATTCATTAGGTTCAGGTAAGCTTAAATTTTTTTTTTTTTTTTTTTTTTAGGATAGAAGAAAACATTTATTTTCTAAATGTGTCCCTGTTGTTATACTTTTACATGTGCAGGATTTAGAAATAACCCAAGGGCACTAAGGGTTGAAAAAAATAAAAGCATATGGCATTTACGTCTACAACTTTTTAATCCTCTGTTTAATCATCTTAATTGTTTTAAAACATTTTATGTTAGGTTTATTGACTGACTAATGGGTGGCTATCTCCACTAAATTTTTAAAAAATTAAAAATACAAGAGACTGCACAACAGGAACGATAAGATTTACCTAAGGGTTTAGGGGAAAGGAGGTCTTCATCAAAATGGTAATGCTTAAACTGAGTGTTGAAGACTGGATAAAATGTTTATTAAACAGGCTCTAGAGCTAAGGAAGGGAGGATGTGAGGGTGGCAATCCAGGTAGAAGGAGCAAATTCAAGGAACAGTAGTTTTGCTGGATCATGAAGTATGAAAGGATGGCTTAGTGAAAGGTAAGGATGACAAGTTACGCAGGGATCAGATCATGTAGGGTTTTACATTTTATGTTGAGAAGTATGAACTTCATCCTGTAGGCACAAGGAAGTCATTGGAGGACTTCAGTTAGATGAGTGACATGATCATATTTCACCCGAAAATATAATGTTAGTGGCAATATGACATGTATATTAGGGACAAGAATAGAGACAGAGAGACTAGTTAGAAGTTTAATCTAGCTGTCCAGCTGAGTTAAATGACTGCCTAAATTAATTTTTTAGAGTATGGTGTTTAAGGGAAATAGTCAAGTAGTAGCATTGGCAGATTTTGGTCACTGTTTGAAATATGGTGCTGAAGGAGAGAAGGAGTTTAAGTATTTAAGATCACTGTTATTGAATAAGAGAAGTAAGAGTTTTGAGAGGAAAGAGGGAATTAATTGTGTCAAATGTTAAGAAGATGTCAGGTAAAATGAGAACCAAAAAGAATTAATTAGGATTTTTAACTAGGTTTCACACATACATGTATGTTGTATATGGATGAAGGTCTGGGAGGATTAGTGGCAATTATCATAATAGCTGCTTTGGGGCTGTAAGAATATGGAAATAGCTTACTTCCTACGTTTCTAATGAATTATAATTATACTTGAAAAATGGACAAACACGAGGAATAAAAAAAGAGAGCAAATAAATTAATGTGTTTTTTTTCTTTGTTTGCTTTATTTGTTTGTGTTAAAAGCACTGCAGTTACGAGTGACTGACTATCTCACATGGTAAAACTAGTGTGTTTCAGATTTGGGTCAATTTAGGCCCCAAATTATCTCAGATAAATAGAAATTGACTTATTGCATGCTCACTGCATGACATTTTATCAGAGGTTTCATGAGGGCCACATCAAAACTTAATTTTTGAAATTATTTAATGAGAATTAAAAAATAGTATAACTAAACCTTTGAGGACTTAAAAATATAGGAGTATGTTTACAATTTTCCATTAATATGGCACTACAGTTACACATTTAATGCAAGGGAGGAAAGGTTATTGGGGATATTTGCCTGAGATGTTTCAGGGCCATAGTGGGCCATTGGGGACCAGTACGAGTGAACAGGAGACAAGGCTGTGGGGAAAGAGAGGTGATTGTTCTGAGGGACAGAGTGTGGAGTCTCGGTGAGTAGAAGGTGATAGCTGGAGGGGGACACCAGATGGAGAGGGCTGGGGTTTGGATATGTTTTTAACCTGGTAAAGAGCCGAGTGTATTTCCAGGCTGTGTAGAAGGAGCAGGGAAAGAGGGGCATTTGAAAATACAGCAGAGATGGGGGTCGGGGGTCCAGGACGGAACAGAGTCCTTGTTCCAGAGGCAATGGGAGGGAGGGCAGATGAGATCGAGCTCACAGGTGCAGGGACTGGCCTCAAAGAAGACCAAAGGACACTTCAGCTTTTGAGACTTGAAAGAAGGAGCGAAGTGAGATCCTGATATTTGTCATCCAGAGGGCAGGAAGTGGAAGGCTATTCTTCCTGACAGCTTCAATTTCTCTGTGAAACAGAAACAAGGGCATCAGCAGAGGAGAGCTGGAGGGAGGGAGGGGTTGGGGTGGTGCTTGAGAAGGGGAAAACTCTGTGTGTGGCTTTTGTGAGGATGGGGGTGGTCTGGCCAGGGAAGGATGAACGGTTTTGCATGGGTCCCACCTGCATGCTTGTGCGATTTTCTGCAGCCCCATTCAGCAGTCTTCCATCTTCCGGTATAGATGGAAAATAGAACGCCCAGATCTGTATTCTGTCTTCTTTTGTACACTTTAAGGTACATTTTAACGATTGAGCGTGAAGCATTTAAATCAGCTCATTTAAAAAGGATCATTTAATTGCCATCTTCGCTGAAGGAGATGCAGTTAGGCCTTAGGTGACTGATGTTATTTTTCTGACCTAGCTGTTTCTGAACACGTCTGGGGCTTAAAATAAGTGTCCTCTTGTCTCTCTCATTATCTTACAAATGACATAATTCCTGCTAGTTAACTGAATAACAGAATTTTTCCTCTCATTTTTACTACTTCACTGCTCTTTGCCTTGTTCATCTGCCACAACTCATGTTTAAATAGCTCTACTTCCTGTATGTGACTTCACACAGGAAAAAAACAGAACAAAACAAAAATACCAAACACAGCATATTTGGGTGAATCTCATTCAGTTTGAAATCCCATTCTTGTTATCTTTCAAACTCTCACTATCTGTAAGGAGACTGCAAAACAGGTTTAGAGTGGGGACCAGCAGACTATGGTCTGTGTGGCAGTTCCAGCCTGCTGCCTGGATTCTGTATACTTGGCCCATGAGCTGAGGATGAATTTTGCATTTTGAGTGGTTGAAAAAGAATCAAAAGTAGGATAATATTTCGTGATCTGTGAAAATCATGTGCAATTCAAATCTGAGTGTCCATGAATAAAGTTTTATTATGACATATCACGCTCATTAATTTATGCATCATCTATGGCTGGCTTCTCCTTTACAATGTCAGAATTGACAGGTTGCTACAGAGATCTGTATTGCCTGAAAAACCTAAAATATTCACTATTTAGCCTTTTACAAAAGAGTTTGCTGACCCCTGGTTTAGAGGTGGTCTCTGCATATATTGTGTTACCATACGTTTAGCCTTTTTTTCTTCTTCCTCTTTAGTGGACTTAAATTATTTAAAGGGACAAAGTTTTGACACTATACATTTAATTCTTTTTGATAGACTAATATGTTTGATAAACTATTTTATGGTACAGACATTGCCTCTGTCATTAATGTTTTCAGTTGATCTTTATTAAATCCCTACTAGCCTCTTATATTCACAGACACTGTGAATATAATTCTGGGTAAGATGAATATGTATAGTATATTATTATATAGCATATTACTCGGCTCTGGAGTCAGACAGCCTCAGTTCAAATTTCTTGCTGTGTAAAATTAGATAAGCTATTTGGGTTTCTTTATCTGTAAGGTGGGATATTACCCATACTTACCTCAGAGTTCTCTTGTGTTGAAAGCAATTAAAGAAGACAATTTAGTATAACTGGGCCACTTTGCTGTACAGCAGAAACTAATACAACATTGTAAATCAACTATACTTCAGTTAAAGAAAAAGGCAATTCAGGTGATACAAACTTTATTCAGCACTTCATGAAGTGGGCAGTCTCTTTTTTCAAGGGTCCAGAGAACTGCAAAATGGAACAGAAGGCAGGAAAATTTTATAGAATAAAGAATAAGGAACAAGGAAGAGAAAAATAGAGAATGAATAAGAAACAAGGAAATAAGTATTGAGCTGAGTTGGCTCGGCGTTTGGGGATTGGCTGAGTGGATATGCTCTGTTTCGGATCAAGTAGAGCATTGGCAGCGACAGGAAAGTTACCTAAGTTTTAGTTTGCTGATGTGGCACCCTGGACAGGAGCATTCCATCTTGGCCCTAGAAATTTATTTCAACACTTGTGACTCTCTAATGAGATAATTCGTATAGTAAAGTATCTGGAACACAGTAAGCACTCAAGGTTGTTGTTGTTCTTATTAGGCTGTAATAATTTCTATGATGAGGGAGGAACCTGGTGCTATGGAAACCAGGAGGTCAGCTGAAACGTCTTGGGGTGCTTCAACTTGCGCTCAGAAACCTGGTGGGAGACACTCAACTTCTTTGAATGCTCAGAACACTGGATTCCTAGCCACTGCCAGGGGGTCCAGCACTTTTGGCCAGGTCACAGTGCTTTCTGCTTTGAAGTTGGCTTCCTGCTTTGAGGGCTCAGTAGTCTTCATGATAAAATCTCCTAGAACTCAATGACAATCATATACCAGTTTCCGTGGTTGGTAGAAATCCTTTAGGAGAAGCATTTCTTTGCTGGTATAAATTCTTATTCTCACAAACCTGCATTGTTAATAAGAACTGTGCATTTAATTTATGGGCCCCCTTGCAGATGAGCTTTATAAGATGCCCACCTGCCTTATTCTAGTACTCTTCATTGATAACCACACGACGGGGAAATAATTAGACCCACTGCAAATGTGCTCTAAAAACTCCCATTCTTGTTGCTACTGCAACTGACTCTGGTTTCATAAACTAGTTAAAATTAGAAAGAAACAGGTAAGGAAAGTACAAAGGAAGATACAACTAGGAAGTAGAATTAGTGGGAAATACAGGTAGAATTCTGTCTGTTAAAAATCATACCCAAGGTCTGAAAGCATCTTGACGAGGACACTGTCCCTACAAATGGAGAACCTCTGCCTTCTGCAAAATGTCTAAGTAGCTGATTTGAAATGGTGACCAAGTTCAAGGCTGATTTTACTTGGACTGTGGCAACCTCAATTATGCAGAGACTCAGAAAATATTTCCACGAGTGGGGTCTGGTCCAAATATTTCTGGTAACAACATAGTCATACATTTTACTTTGAATAAGCAAGTCTGTCCTTACCTCTTTTTGAATTATTTATTGTATTTTGACAACGGAATCAACACAGTGGAGTGCCTAAGGGGAATTAGTTTTGGAAAGAAAACTTGTTGGAATCTTGCTATCACATAAGTTGGGTGATCTTGGCAAGTCTTGTTTCGTTTTTGTTTTTGTTTTGTTTTTCTTATTATTATAAGGTGGGATAATAAGACCCATCTCACAGGATATTGTGTGGTGTATATAAGTAAATATGTGTGAAGTTCCTGGCATATCTTAAGCATTACCTAAATTGTAGCCATTATCATTATTAGAAATGATGCCTCTTTGCCTCAGATTCAAAGCGAAGATACAGTCATTCTGTCAACCTCTTTTATTCAGAACCATTTATCCTGGAATAATTTTCTCTAACATATCAATGCAAACTACCACTTAACTGTGTTTTAAAATGGATTTTTAGCAACAGCATTCTATCACAAAATTTGCTTTTCAGACAAAAAAGAAGCTTATGTCCTCATTAAACACTAATTTACAGAATGAGAAAATCCATTTAAATGAACAAGAAACAGATCCTCTTGGTACTTAGCTGATAGCTTGGTAGAAATTTAAAGAGGTAATTTTTAAAGATTATAACTAAAAAAGTAACAGTGGTTTTTAGGCGCTGGTTTAGTTACTTGGAGTACAACCACATTAGGTTGAGAAATGATGTTTCTGATGAGGAAAGAGCCCAGAAGGATCGATGGTGATTAATAATAAAGCATGTGGCTGTTACCGTTTTTCTTCACTGTACGAAAACATGTATTTCACAGGACAGGAATGGGAAGCTGGCCATAGTTAAACATTTATATAGATTTATTTTTATGCCTGACTCCATGGATGGCCCTAGCAATGTAATTTGTGGCAGAGGAATATAATATAGTACATCCGTGAAAATGAGAAGTTCACGGGGTCTAAGGCCACAGCCTCAGGTGAAAGGCTTAATAAAAACTCATGAAGAATTCTAAGTAAAATATAAAATAGTTTAGCTCTAAATTATAAAGCACCTTTTCCCCTCTAAGGTTTATATAATTGCTGTTCTTTAGGAAAATGGTAAAACATGTATATCACAAATTTCTTCTGAAAACAATATTTACCACTAAAAATTCATATAGAAATCGGCAAATATTAGTGGAGTGCTTATTCTGTGTCAAGCACTGTTCTTGTGAACAAAATTGATAATGAACAGAGCAGGCAGGAATCTCTTCCCTTGAGGAGCTTACCTTCTTGTGGTCAGAGGCAGACAGTTATATTAATGTGTACGTACGCGTGTGTGTATACATGTGTGTATGTATATGTATGTATGCTTAAATAGTGATAAGAACTATTAAGAAAAACTAAATAAGGAAGGAGTATGTGAAGGGAGGGGGTGCAATTTAAAATAGGGTCTGGGAAAGCTTCACACTGAGAAGGTGACATTTGAGCAAAGGTTAGAAGACAATAAGGAAATGCACACAGGGATTTCTGCAGGACGAGCCTTGCAGGCCGTATGGTCATGCAGTGCAAAGGCCCTGAGGTGGCAGTGACACCGGCACTTTGTTGCATGCCAGGTCGGCTGGTGAGGCTGGAGTGTGTAATAGAAGATGAAGTCAGGGTGGTCATAGTTGGGAAAATTAGATTATGGGGCCTCATAGTTCTCTAATGACTTTCATTTTTACCCCTGGTGAGAGTGGGAATCATTGATCTCGTGAGTGGAATAATCTATCATATTTTAAAAGAACTGCTCTGGTTGCTGGGTGAATCATGGACCGTAAGGAGCAAGAAAGGAAGCGTTTGGGGCAGTTAAGAGGCTTTTGTATATTTTAGGTGAGATATGATGGCAGCTTGGACCTGGGTGGTAGTAGTGGAGGTGCAGGAGAAGGTTGAATTCTGGATATATTTTAAAAATAGAACCAACGGGATTTGCTAATAGATGGCATGTGAAGTATACAGTTTTTCCCCTTGAGTATTTGAAGGGTGGGGTTGCCAACTACTGAGGGGAAGATAATGGAGGAACAAATTTTGGAGTGGGGTCAGTTTTACAATAATAATTTGAAATATCAATAGTATCCAGCTGAATTGGTAGTTGGGTATAGGAGTCTAGATTTGAAGGGAGAAATCCGTGCTGGGCTTTTAGATATATAGAATGGAAGTTTCAGGCACCTAGATGGTATTGAAAGTCTCTGGTGAGATTACTAGAGGAATAATGTTTGATAGAAGAGAAGGTCCAAGGGCCATTCCCTGGGGCAGTCCTAAAATTCGGGTAGTGTTTCTCAACTTTAGCTGCACATTGGAATTACCTGGAGACCTTTAAAAATACCCCTAATGGGGGATCTCACCCCTAATGGTTCAGATTTAATTGTGCCAGTCAGGGAGCAGCCCGAGTGCCATGGAAGTTACATCCCATCACATTTGCTGTACTTATCCTCGTCATTAGAAGCAAGTCATGAGTTCCAGTCCGCACTTAAGGGGAGGGGATTACCTAAAGGCATGAACATAAGGAGGTGGGGATCACTAGGGCCATCCTTCAAAGCTGTCTATCACAGTAGTTATAAGTTTATCTTCGTGCATATTTGAAAAAGACTCACTTTTCCCACTTAAACCATAGTGATAACATTTTCTTTATAAATAAATAAAATTATTTATTATTAATTGAATTAATAATAAACAATTAATAAATAATTATTACTGAATTGAATATATTGAGTCACAGAAAAATTCAGGAAATAATAATAGAGGTAATGCAAAAATTCAAGACAGTAGTAGAAAATATATACAGTTGGGAAATGATGTATTTAAATAGGTGACATTCTGTGTGTTAACATTATCTGCTACTTTCTACTACTGATATTAATGTTCCCTTGGCTGTTATAGAAAAGAGAATCATAAGCCACTAGGCTCTGCCTGTCAGTAACTTCTAAAAAGTATAATTCAAAAATATTCTATAGGAACCATCAAAAATGACATTTGAAAACTAAGAGGCAATAATCTATATATAGAATCTTTATTTTGCTGAAACTCAGGAATGGTGAACTGCTGTAGCAGCAATTATAGCAGTTGTAGAATTAAAGAGTGAAATCCTCCTTCCTTCCCAGGCAGCTGCAAAGTTTGAATATTAATTACCATATTATGTCTGGCCCAAATAAAGCATGCGGTGACACAATGACGTTGAAGACAAATGCTCATGGGAAATTTTATAGAGAAATTTCAAAATAGATACTCAGGGCTTTTGCCAGTATTATCATTATTATGAGATTTTTCCTGCTTTTGAGTGTCATAGAGGGCCAACCATCTTATTCCTCTTGCATATTCCTCAATAGAACATTATCCCATGAAAACAAGATTATGAACTGAAATCTGAAATATTTAGGCTGAGCTGTGAGGAAGAAAAGGAAAGCACTGGTAAGTGCCTGTCATTAGTAAAAATTTTAATCTTGTTTCTTTCACTACAGCCTGGAGTGAGGCTCTTATAAACCCACAGAGCATGCTCTGCACCGGAGGATGTCTGAGTCATGGAGGGAGTCTAGTCTGAGAGCCAGGAACCATGTGTGTAGGGTTCTGGTCCTGGATCTTTGAATAGAGATGACCATCTATGTAACTAGTTTATGGATCGAAGAGAAAGTTTATGGATCTAAGACACCTTTTCTTTCTTATTTCATGGATTCTCCTAACCCTCTTCTCCAGCAGATTGTGGCACAAGTGTGTTTTCAAATGAGACTTGTTCTCTAACTGTGAAAGACTAACAGTCCAGTCTTATATTGGACAAAATTTTTAAACTAGGAAATTAAAAATTACATCTGTACTAACTACCCTTGTCCTTTTACCAAACAGTCTTGGACAATTGTGAATCACACCACCATCACCCCTTTATAAAAGCCAGAAACTGAAGGGTCTCCAGTCATTTCTCTCATGCTTTATATCAAATCTGTAACTGAATTCTGTAGGCTTTATTTCCTAAATATCTTTAAAATCTCTTCACTTTTCTCTGTCTTTACTATAAATAACCAATTTTGAGCTACCATCACTTATTTACTTGAATCGTTGCAGTAAGGAAGTGAATGTTGTAATTTCTTAAGTCATGATTTTATGGGCATCAGAAAAGGCCTTGAAATTAGACCTGTTAGACTTTCACATGATTGCCATGGAATAAGAAATGGTTAGATTTTGGAAACCATCTGTTGAGTCTGTCATTTAAAAATTAGGAAACTAGGGCCCCAGTGGAAAAGTGTCGTCAAAAGTTATATAGTTATTTAGTGTCAAAGCCACAGATAGCTGTTCTTCAGAGTCCCAACCCCACATGCCCAGGTGAAGCGTGGTAGGGGGTTGGGGTGTGGGGGAGGAGAGGCAGACTATCATATTGATTAGTAACATAGGGTTTGGAATAGGGAGGCCTGACCTTGACCCTTGGTGCTGCCACTTACTAACGCTATGGTCTTGGGTGATTTTCTAAATCTCTCTGCTCTGTTTCTTCTCTAGTATCTTTTCTTCAGGTATGCCATTCCTCCTCACCTTCTTCACAGGATTATTTTAAGTATCCAGTGCTACAACTAAGGAAAGTACCTGGCATGGTGTTTGATGCCCACTAAGCATTCAGTACGTCCTGAAGTCACACTTCTCCCTTGTTCAAAATTCAAAAGGTTTAAGATATTAAAATGAAGTTTTTTCAAATTGTGATCCAAATATTACACTGTTTTCTAAAGTTTCACAGCTGGAAGGATCTTAAACCCAACATCTTAATTCTACAAATGAAGAAACTGAGGTCTAGATAAATGAGATCATGTGTCCAAGTTTACATAGTTAATTGATGATGTGATGTGAACAGGAGAGGCTCCAGTTCTACTGAGATCCCTTAGGAAGATACATGCCTGCATTTCCCTCTTCCCTTGATCAATCTTATCAATGACTTGACATGCACAATCAGAATTTACTTTGAACTCTGCCAGGGAATCCTTTTGCATGATGCAGATAACAAATATCTTTGTAGCAGTTTGACAAAGTATAAATGACTTCTAATAAACTTTCACTGTGTACTATGTCAACAAACTTAGAAAGGTTATCTAGCTTCTGCAGGGAGTTAAATGAAATTTCCTTCAATCCATTTCATCTTTAAAATATTGTGAATATTTATTTTACCACCTGTATGAAATAAGACATAAACTCAGAGTAAATTGGGGACTAACATTTAACAACCAGAGATGATGATTTTGCATTCTTTAGACAGATTTCATTTCATATTTTAAAACATACATGAAAATTCATACTGAACATGAAATAGACATTTATATAATAATGTATGTATGATAGAAGGGGAAAAATTACATGGGAATCTGGGCAATATGCCTAGACCAGAGATCACTTTCTGAAAGGAGAATAACAAAATTTCTATGAGCTCAAAGCTTTTCCATAAAATAGTCATAAAATAAAATTTGATTGATTCTCCAAGAAGTGGTTAGCAGATGAGTGAAAAGCACGTTTACTAAAATGGTAGCTGCACAAAATACTTCTGGCTGCCATTTAATTACAGTTACATGCAACTTAAAAAGTATCCTCATAAAATACATTTCTTTCCTAATGAATATTTGTTAATATACATTTTTTCCTTTCTAAATAGGGTGACCATAAAATTTATAATCCACAGAGACAAGCATAAACCAGGACTGTCCTGGGCAAACCACAATATATGATAATCCTGTCTCTGTTATGAATGTAACCAGTTAGAATAATGCATAGGGTTGACAAACTGGGACATGGGTGAAGTTTATTTTTGATGCCTTCCTCTTTCCCTTTCTTCACACTGTTCACCTATTCTGATGCTTTCTTTTTCACTTTGCTACAGGCTCTTTTGACACTCCTCCCATCCTGCTGTCTCTAGGTAGTGTTCCACATGCCACTGTTGTTCTCTTCAGGTGAAAGCCGCCATGGTCCCCCATGCTCAGTTTTCAGCTATGTACTGGAATCTGATCCAGTCAACCAGTTCATACTATGTATAAATCATAACTTGGTCCAGAGGAAAAGCACATTAAAAAAAAAAATTAAACAGCTCTGAGTTTGAATTGTGTTTCCCTACTCTGGCTGTGTGGCTCTGGACAAGTTTATAAGCTCTCCAAACTGTCTCTAGAAATATCTGGATGGTACCTATTTATGGGATTAAAGCAGTATGTCCAGTTAGAATGGGGTGAACTCTGCTAGATGCCCAACTGGGACAGCTAAAAACAGAACAACTCTCCTTTCCTACCTTTTGCTTCTTTGCTTGGAGACAGATGTAGTTCTCCAGGATCTGAGATACAGAGGAAGACATTGTCTGAGTGTAATTCTTACATTTTTAAATATTAATACTTGGTTTGACTATGGTCATCAGGTGCCAAGATGTTGAGTTAAATGTAGATTGTTGAGACTCACCAGAAGACAGAAAAGGATCTCCTAGGGAATTCCCGAGCCTAAGATACAGGATTGGATTATGACGGAAAGATAAAGCAGGTGTTTTTTTCCTTTTTTAAATGATTCTTCAGAATATTTATTCAGAGTTTTTTCCTTTTTTTGCTCCATTGCCCCAAAGACATCAAGACATTAATAAAATCTATAGTGTTGTATGGAACACTAATTTCTAAGTTATCATAGAACTTAAGGGGCTACTGTTACTAAAGTCATGACCTTGGCACCTAAAATAATACCTAATTAAAAAAAGTTTCTCAAGAATTAAATTAGATAATGCCAGTACCAAGTACATAACTAGTTGCTTAAACATAGATTTTCTTCCTCTAGCAACTCCCTATTTTTTACATCCTGTCTGAGTTTGCATTTCAAAAGAAAGATACTGGAAAATAATCTAACAAGTCTTACAGTGTTTAATGAAGGACATTTCTGAGGGTCTGACAGGTTTTGGGGAGATAACTTTTGGGCTTAGGGAGGAAAAACTGCCTTTTTGCTACCAAACCTTCTATTATGAAAAATTTAAAAAATATACAGAAAAGATGAAAGGATTGTACGGTCTCTACCTAGATTCTACAATTAATATTTTGCTATGTTTGCTTAATCACATATCTCTCCATCTATCCTTATCTCTATCCGCCCATCAGTCTGTCTTGGTTTTTGAACGAATTTCAAGTGAGTTGCAGGCATCTGTACATTTCGCCCTGGACACTTCAGCATGCATGTAATTAACTGATTCTACACTTATGTTTCCATTTTTAAGGTAAATTTTACCCACAGGGAAATGCGTACATCTTAAGGGTAGCACTTGATGAGATTTAACAGATGCATAGCCATGTGTAATCCAAACCCCTATCAAGATATTGAATATTACCGTGAATCCAGAACTTTTCTAAGTTAATACCTACTTCTACCCTTCATACTCAGTATGTAGCCATTATGATGATGTTTTTCAGCATTGATTAGTTTTTTTTTTTATAGAACTCCATATAAATGAATTTATATTATATGTACTCTTTGGTGTCTGAAACTCATCCATGTTGTTGTATCAGCAGTTCAGTCTTTTATTGCCAATAATAAAGAATTGCCTTTTAGGAGCCCCTTTAATTATAACGCAAAGACAATATATTTCTCTGTTCAAGGGTAAAGACAATCCACAGTATCTTTTAAACAAAATGGGAAAAATGTTATAGGCAGATTTTTATCTGAATTCCCCTATATTAAGATCTTCTATTTCAGGGTGTTTTTCTTAGTTGTTCCCTTAGGAATCCAGCTTCTCCTTGTCCTTGTTACAATAAGAATTTGTTCCTGCGGTAAAGAACTTGATTATTTCATGGAGTTGAAAATGGAAGGCCGTCCTTACTTATTATTTTTCTTTGCTCCCTGAATATACTTATCATGTACAGACAGCTGTGGCAGTACACAGGGTGGAGAAGAGGAGAAAACTCAACATGTACGCCTGTTTGCTTCTGTCATTAAGTTGACGTGGTAGTGTTGGAAGTATCGTCTCTTGATTGCACAAATTTTTTTCATTAGTTCCAGTTCTAAACCACGGAAAGCTTTATGTAAAGAAAGCTTGACAAAGACCATGTTTTGCAATTGACACTCATTGGGTATGGATAAATCTATGGCAGGAGTGGAAAAGAGAGATAAGCAACCAATTACCACTGTCATTCCAAGGATATGAAATTGGCTCTAGTTAAGGCCTAAAGCCACTATTAAAAATATGTGCATGTGTGAAAAATTAAAGGAACGTTGTTGAGATGATTAACAAATGAAATAAAATGAAAAGAAACTCTAAAATCTGTTTCATGAAAGCCCATAGAAGCAATATAAATATTTTACCCAATAATGTCAATGCTAGAGCAAATTGCCTACACTTCAAGGCAAAACTGGGGTGGAGGAGGGAAATAAAAAGGTAAAAAAAAATGCTGCAAGAAATTATCTTAATCTCTCTGGCATAATTTTTATCAAAACTTCTCCTTTACAAATAAAAGAAAACCAAACCAAACCTCCATATCCCTGCATCTACGTTTTTTGTTGTGTTTTTGTTTTTTCTGTTCCCTATCTTTGGGTGAAGTTATGTTCTTTTTAAAAATTTTCAGAATGTTTCAGAGAGATACTTTTTTAAAATACAATAAAAATAAATTACTAGAAAAATGAAACATAAAAATTAAAAAATACAAGTCCAGAGGGTTGTTTTTTTAGATTAAAAAATTTTTTATCATGGTAATTTTAAAAAAGTAGAAAAGGAAAAGCATATAAAATGCCATGTATACATCATCCAGCTACAATTATCAACATTTTGCAATATTTCCTCTATCTTTCCACTTCTTTTTCTAAATTATTTTAGAAACAAATACCAGGTACCATAAATTCTTCAGAGCATATTCTAATGGCTAGTGACTTTTTTCATAAATACACTGCCATTATCATAATTAATAATATCAACAATACCATCTAATGATCAGTCCATGTTCAATTTGCCACTTATCTAAAACATGTCTTTTTACAATTTGTTTAAATCAGAATCTAAACAAGGTCCAAATATTGCACTTGCTTAATGTTTATATAAATTTTTTTTTCCTCTCTGGCAGTTTCTGCATCCCTTTTTTCCCCTTGCCATTTATTTGTTGAAAAAGAAAGTAGGTCTGGAAGACTTTTTCACATTCCGGATTTGATTTTTATTAGATTAAACGGATATAAAAATCAGTCTATCAATAGCTGTGAAAGCTTACAAACACATCCTTTGAGTTCCTCTGCTTGTCATGCTGTGGACCAGTAGCTGACAGTCACGGACAGTAGTGCTGACTTAATAAAGGCAAGCGTTACTGTGTTTTGAAGGTTAATACGCCAAAAGAAAGAGACGAACATGAACGAATCTATTCTTATGTTTTAATTCATATTTTATTGAGGTGACCTTGGTTTATAACATTGTATGGGTTTCATGTGTACAACATTATATTTGCCCTTCCGTATAGCCTGCATCCTGCTCATCACCAAAAATGTAGTTTCTCCCCATCACCATACAGTTGATCCCCTTAACCCACATCACCCTCCCCCCACAGTTCATTCTTTTTTTCCCTTTCTTAAAGAAAATTTTTATTGGAGTATGGTTGATTTACAATGTTGTGTTAGTTTCAGGTGTACAGCACAGTGGACCAATAAGGACCCACAGTTCATTCTTTTTTTTTTTTATTATTAATTAATTTATTTTTTTTTGGTTGTGTTGGGTCTTTGTTTCTGTGCGAGGGCTTTCTCTAGTTGCGGCAAGCAGGGGCCACTCTTCATCGCGGTGCGCGGGCCTCTCACTGTCGCGGCCTCTCCTGTTGCGGAGCACAGGCTCCAGACGCGCAGGCTCAGTAGTTGTGGCCCACGGGCCAAGCCGCTCCGCGGCATGTGGGACCCTCCCAGACCAGGGCTCGAACCCGTGTCCCCCGCACTAGCAGGCAGACCCTCAACCACTGCACCACCAGGGAAGCCCCCCACGGTTCATTCTTTAGAAAAACATTTACCCTTCCATTTACAGCTCCTAGACAGTTTACTGGTTGTTAGTAGCTTCTGTATCATAAGTTGATAAAGTGTTTAATTTCATAGGATAAATTTACACTTAACATTTTAAAACAAGCCAATATTTTCAATAAAGCAGAGTTCTTAATACAGGGTTATAATCTGAAAAATGATTGCCCTTCATAATAGGACTATAAAAAGTACCATAATCAATGAATTTGTTAATAGACATTCTCTTACAGATACGGTTAGTTTGATTTTCCTAAATATGTAGTCTGTTAGGAAAAATATGGAGGGTGTATCCTCTCCCTTTTCATCCCCTCCCTGCCCTACTTCCTGTTGCTTGATACATTTTGTCCAGTTCCCCCTCTTTCAGGCTTCAATTGCCATAAATACACCATGGCTTTTATGTAACTCCAAAGCAGCAGAGGGCACTCATAGTATTTTCACTATTACCTGACAAAAATAAATTCCTTTGTTGTTCTAAAGACACTTATCAAAAAGATAAAGTGCATATACTTCCAAAGCAGTGCTAACTTATCTGTAGTTCTACAAAGACTTATCTTCACACCAGAAGTGTTAAAACAGACAGAAACTCTATCACTTCAAAAAGTGCCAAATTAGAAATTTAGCTTTTGAGTTCAGAGCACAGAGCATTCACGCGCACCAAATTCACAGTGCCCAACAGTTTCATAACTTTCATTTTTAATAAAGTTGTTTCAAAAATGCATGCTAATTTTTTACATCTTGAATGTATGATTTATTGTACTTAACTGGCTGTATAATGAGATTTTGCATGAAGATTGATTAGTATATTGCTAGGTCAATCAGTATCATAAAAGGTTAAGAGTGAAAATATTAAAACCTGAATTAGCAGTTAAAACAGTGGAGCAGTGAGATGATAGAGGAAACAGCTGCTGTGTTTATTATAGTTTTGTCAGTCTATGTTTATGATAGTATTGGATGATATCATAAACAGTTCATAAATTATGTACATTCCCAGCTTATTTCTTCTTGCAATATCATAAACATGGCTCTTTTACAATCACTGCACCTCTGTGTGTTTAAGGGGCCTTGCTGGGGGCAATACTGTTTTTAGCAGAAACTCATTACATTGCAGACATTTCTGGAATTGGATATAAAAGCAAAGAAAAACCCTGGAGCAGAGATACCCAGCAAGAAGGAAAAGTATCAGAGAAAATTACTGGAAACAAGATCCCGACTAGCCAGAAGTCAATGGACACCGTACTCTTCCTGGCCTTGAGAAATGATGTGGTTGAAGTAGACTGATATAGAGCCACAGAGAGTGGCTTATCTGTTTATTTTGTTTATGTCTGTCTCTCCCCACTGGAGTGTAAAAAAATCCATGGACATGGATTTTTGTCTTTTTTATTTGTCACCAGATCCTCAGTGTTTGGCATATAGTACTCATTCAATATAGTAAATATTTGTTGAACGAATGAATGAATGAATGCCTTGTCCTTCTGAATGGATGGGTGGGAGGGACATCCCTTCCACCTCAGGGACTAGTAAACCACCACGAAACACAGCAAGGGGACTTGGCTATGGAAGCCTTTTACATTGTATCCTCTCTTCAAACAATAGCAGTTTAAACATTTTTCGTTAACTCAAGAAATATCATTTTAGTCAAGAGAGACTACCAAAAAGTACTTTAAATAACCAGTGGGTCCACTGGGCCCTATCTGTATCTGAGGGGGAAACTTAGGCTAGTAACAATACAGTTTTGTTTTGTTTGTCTCTTTGTTTTATTTAGGTTTTCATTTTCATAAACAATCCACCCCTCACTTAACCAAGATAAAATAAATAATGAGAACATGTTGATGTGTTCTTGAGAGAACATCAGGACTGGGCACAGTGTGGTGCAGCACAGGGTTATTTAGCCTTCCCAAATGGCTCTACATCAGGCAGACAAGTGAGTGAAGATTTGGAGTCAGCAAAAGCACTTGAGGACAGTAACAGTGATATTGGGCAGGACCTCAGTGTTTCATGTTGTTACCAAATGCAAGTGAGGCCAAACAAACCGAAACATCTGAGTTTGGAGCAGAGAAATTTTTATTGCAGGGCCATGCAAGGAGATTGGGTAGCTCATGCCCCCCCGCCCCAAACCCTGAACTCCCCAAAGGGTTTCAGCAAAGCATTTTTAAAGGCAAGGTGAGGGAGAGGCGTGGTTGACTGTTGCAAACTTCTTGGTGTAGGAATCCTTTGTTCTTGCAGCTGTCCACGTAGCTCAGGTCACGATGTTCCTGTAAACTTTCAGCAAGACAAATGTTCTTCTCTGTTCTGCAACTTTTTATCTCTATATGAATGAAAAAGTGTTATACCCTTAAAGGTCAGAGCCTTGAGAATGGGCTATCCTGTATATATCATGCTATAGGCAACATTCTTAACTCGAAGCAGTAGTGATAGAATACAAAGGTTAAAGTAAAAGAAACAGATCTAATATGGAGTCAGATTTGTTCTTCCCTATTACAATATGGTTACACAGGTCTTTTGATATTCCGATATTCTTCAGTCACAGCAGTTGCTGAAGGAGAGCTGTTAAGCACAGGGGAGTAATAAGCAAGTCTTGTTCTGGACATCTACCGTATACCCCTTATTTTGCCAACAATTTGACCATAGTTCTCTAATTGTTCTAACTTTACTTTTGCTTTAATTCTCCACCCTCATTAATTTCCATCATTAATGGCAATGTTTCTGGGATATGAGATGGTAATTAACATGTGAGGTTCTTCAAGTTGAGATTTAACCGTCTTACATCCTATCTTGTCATCTACCCAAGCCTCTACTAGCACAACAAGGTGGCACAAAACAACTAAGCATATCTAACTTTCTAATTTCTGAATGATATGGAAAATACAATGAAATCCGTCCAGGAATAAGTGACCATATTACATGATTGACAGAATGGAAAATAAGCTAAAAGTTAATGTGATTTCCTTAGTGGGATTTCAGATTTAAAATATGAATACCTCTTTGGGTAGAAATATGGAGGTCATGACTCTACCATGAACTTAGATATTTTTTCATGTTTTTTCATGTTTAATATCGAGTATGTTAGTGTATAACCTGTAATTCTATACATCTCTGTGTATACAGGTCAGTTTCAGATCATTTCCAGAATACACACACATACCACACACACACGCACACAAATAAAATGAATAGGTTCAATCAAATTAACAAAATGTAATTCACACACTAAATTCCTATTGTTCAGTAAGGAGCATGGTTACAAACAGTCCAAATTCATCCTGGATTATAGGTAAACAAAAGCTACTTTAAAATACTCCGTCTTTTCATTCAAAAATAATGGATGTTTTTATTCACATCTTCTGTTACACATCTGAATTAGTGTTTGTAGTTTTCTTCATAATGGTCTATATTTTGTTTGTGTTGTTTGGTGATTGACATCTTTTTCATCATGGTTTCTCTTTGTTTTTATATAAGGAAGATATTGATTTTTGCATACAGATGTTGTGGCCAGTCACTTTTGTGGCTATCTCATATGAGTTCTAATTATTTTAATATATTCTCTTGGGATTTTTATATAGACAGTCATATTATGTGCCAAAAATAATAAATTTGACTAATTTCTAATGCTACATCATTTCCCCTTGCCCCATGGTTTTTGAGTGGTGGCCGTGTGATTTAGCCATGGCTGTGTGTTTCTACCTGGGAATGTAAATCTTGTGGAAGGAAAGCAAAGGGAAAGACAGAGGAGAGGTTATTTGCTGTAGCTGCAGAGGGCTTGAGAGCCCAGTGGTATAATGACAACTGTCTGATGACACTGGGGGCCTCCTGAACAGATCATTTCTATAAAAGGATCTGAGCTTTCTCCCTTCCTTAATTTCCTTCCAAAGGATCCTGACTGGGGGGTGTGGGTGGGGACTGGAGTAGAGGATGGAGATGCAATAAAGGCAGAATTTAGAAAATGATGATTAAATTTGGAGCAGCAAAGGATGTTCGGATTAGCTCAGTAGTAGGGAATAGATTAGAATGACCGGTCAGAGAAGATTAGAGACGGCTTTAGATTATGAATCTTAGACTAAGAAAATAGCCTATGGGCTTTATGAGCATATGGTGATTTTTCATAAAAGTGTGAGTTAAAAATTACTTTTAACAGACTGTGAAAATAGAACTTACCTTAATTTCAGTGGAAATTGAGAATAATTGAACAGGGGTCAAATACCTACTTTGGGTCCTGCAGGACTGCCCACTGCAGAACATGCTAACAGATCGGAAATGTATTGCTACCAGTGTTGTGAATGCCCACTTACATTCTTTAAATGTGTGGGAGTGAAAATACTAGAGGGAGAGAGTTTCTTGGGACAGGGGTGTCTGTGCATTGTATGTCCACCTGTCCCCTACCATGGGGGAGAGCCAGGGACTGTGTCCTGGGAACTGCAGTCAGCAGTCCTAGTAGAGGAACTTTGAAAAACCAATAAAAGTGCTTCCCAAGTGAGAAATGAATCAAAATGAAACAGTACTTGTGCATGCATTACCTCCAGAAGAAGGAACACCTCTAATAGCATGTGATACTACACTGCTTATCTCTAATTACCTTTTATTCATGGTCCTGGTTCTTGAGGTGTCAGACAACCAGGAATAGAGAAGGTGAAAGAGAAGTAGAGAAGAAGCAAAAATGTCCCCATCCGCCATTGCAGGCTTAAGTCTGATGCAGATGCTATCGGGGCAGGGGGATGGGGGAAGGAGGGGGAAGGTTTTTAAATTGTATTGAACCAGATTGAGACAGTTTGTCACTAAAGGGCCTTAGAAATTTGGGGGGATCTGCCTGCCACTTGTGGCGGACTAAGGGAAAGGATTAGTTCGTGAGCATATTTGAAGGTAGAGTCGGAGAAAGAATAAAGGTGTTCTCTGTTTGTATCCTATTGAGTCCAGAGGATTCAATGAAATATTTACATATTGTTGTATGAGGGGAAAGTTTACTATGAGGAGACATGGGAAATAAGAAAATCAGGATATAATAACAGCTAGCTAGGAATGAGTTTTTTAAATCCTAAACCTGGCGGTGACAACAGAAAGAACTGGACAGATGTGAGAGAGATTTAAAGGGTACATTATTGTATTTTTTTTTTTTTTTGATGATGGCTAATTGAATTGAACAAGAAAATAGAAGATTAAAAGATTGCTTTGAAGTTTCAAGCCTGGAATAATGGTGGTACTATTTACAGAAAGAGAGTAATCAAAAGGGACTCATTATTGAGCAAATAAGGAATAAAAGGGAAAAAAGGAATGTGTTTTGGAAAATGAAACTAAATAATAAAAAGGGAAATATTCGAAGGTCTTTGAAATCAGAACAATGTAGGAGCAGGTCAGTCTTCATAGAAGACTAGTGATAGAAGATAGTGATAAAGGGAAATCGTTTACCACAGAACTTGTAACATCTCTGACACTATCTACAAATCCCGAATAACAACAACAACTATAATAATAATTTATGTCTTTGATGCTTGGGGGAATAGTAATAGAATTATTGAGGGCTTAGTATGTGCCATGTACTATGGAAGTGCTTTAAATGCATCACCTTATTTAGTTCATATAACAGCATTCTTAGGTTTATAACATTATTATACTTACTTTAAGGAGAAGGAATAGGAGAATTACTGAATTTAAGGAACTTGCTGAGGTCTTTTATTTATCATTATTTAAATATCCTGGTACTGATGATATCCAAAAGGGATTATCAGATATAGAAATGATCCATTTCCCAAATAAATCAACAGATAAGGAAATAATCTCCCATGTATAGAGTTTCAGTCACAATGATGACTAGTAATTGACTAACATTTTCTACCCTTATGCTCTGTTTGCTTCTATTGTTGGAAATTCGAAAATTTCCTTTTTATTACTTGCTTTTTAAAAATAGTATATTGTGATTTTGGTTCTCATGTTCTGATTTATTGTTTTTCATGCAGCTATTGTTTTCTCTAAACTTGCTGCCCCATTTCCTTTTTCTCAAATATAAGCTTTTTATTTTAGAACAGTTTTAAATATATAGAATTATTGGGAAGATAGTACAGAGAGCTCCAGTAGACCGCATATCTACCTTCCTCTACTGTTAATTTCACACATTTGTATGGTACATTTGTTACAATTAATGAACAAATATTGATACATTATTATTAACTAAAGTCCATACTTCATTCACATTTCCTTAGTTTTTCCCTAATGTCCTTTTTTTTTTGTTCAGACGGACCCAGTATATTATTTATATTGCATTTAGTTGTCATGTCTCCTTGGGGTCCTCTAGACTGTGACAATTTCTCAGGTGTTTCTTGTTTTGGATGACCTTGACAGTTCTGTATGGATAGGTATTCTTTTTTGAATGTTTCTGAATTTAGGTAATTTAGGTAATACAATATCCTTCAGTGGTTAAGCTCACAAATGTTTGTGATATTTGTCTGATATTTATCTCACGACTAGACTGGTGTTATGGTTTCTCGGGGATAAGAACACAAAGGCAAAGTGCCATTTTCATCATATCATATCAAGGGGCTATCAGTTTGACATCACTTTGATGTTGCTCTTGATCCCCTGGTTGAGGTAGTGTTTGTCAAATTTCTCCACTGTAAAGTTACCCTTTTATTTACTGTTTTCCATATTTATTCTTTGGAAGAATGTCACTAGGTGCCGCCCATTAATGTAATGGGGAGTTATGCTTCTCCCTCCTTGAGAGCAGAGTATCTATATAAATTGTTTGGAATTCTTTTCCATGAAAGATTTGTCTCTTCTCCCCAGTTTTTTAAAATTAATTCTATCATTTATTTATATCAGTGTGGACTGATGGATATTCATTACTGCACCTTATTCTCCCACTCCCTTCAGTGAGATTTCATACATTTGTAACGCATTTAGATTCTTTTGTCATACTAATATACTAGTCTGCATTCCATACTAACATCTACCAACCTCTTAAGTGATTTTTTTAAAAACTTACATACATTAAGGTTTACTTTTTGTTTTGTAATGTTCTATGAGTTTTGTTTAATATCTTATATTGACCACTGCAGTATCATAAAGATACTGCCCTAAACTATACTGCTTCACTGACCTAAAAAATCCCTTGTGCTTCACTTGTTCAACCCTTCCCAACATGTTATTTTCCTATATCAGTTATCTCAGTTCTTTGAAAAAAATTCAGGACCTATAATTAATGTATCTTTATATGAGTGTGTGTGTGTGTGTGTGTGTGTGTAATACACATGCACACATATGTATGTATATGTGTACACAGTTAACAAATAGGTTGCACCTTTTTAATAATGTAGGAATCACTTTAACTTCACCGCTAACTATGAACAGAAAGTGATATTCCCACTTACGAAGTTATCAAAGTGTCAAGAATATTGGTACCATCATCACATGATGAAGGATGTTTGTGAGCTTAACCACTGAAGGATATTGTATTACCTAATCTGTGTCACAAACCTGGTGAAAAACCTTCCGATTGGAAAAGTTTAATGATATCATTCTGTTTATCCCAAGGGATTGATGCTGAGTCATAGAAAAACAGACATCAAACACATATGTTTTTTTCATGTCCCCCCCAAAGGCTTCATTCTCATGCCATTATTGTTTAGTATTTATTAACGATTATCTAATTGTCTTCAGGTGTTATAAATGAGACCCTAGGGCTAAAGATAGATAATTCAAGAACATGATCAATTTGCAACATGTAGGAAGAACTAAAGTACAAATGGAAATTATTCAGAACCTATCAGTATATAACTAAAATGATGCTCAGTAATTGCCTGGTCAATTTGCCAAAATTGGTCTCTGAATCTTCTACACTGCTGCCCAGAAGACAAATATGCTGCACTTCTTATTCTTTTAAAAAGCCAAGGATAACCTTAGTCATGTATTTAGTATCACCTTTTCATTATCTTTAAGAAGAAACTGATGAAGCGGGCTAAAGTTTCCTTGGGAGAAGTTCACATGGGATTTGTAAAAGTGCTCTGGGCTACTCCTTACTACTGGGCACCAACGAGAAACAAGTTTTTCATTGAATGTTGAAAAACTGTGCACTTAAATCTGGTTCTGCCACTTTCTAGCTATGTTACTTGGGGCAAGTCATTTAATGCTCTAGTTTTATCAGTAAAATTGAAATAATAATACCTAGCTCGTAGAACTATTTATCTATTTATTCATACAGTCAATAGATATTTGTTGCATGCCTCCTGTATGTCAGATGTGTTTTGATAGGCCCTGGAGATACAGAAAGGATCAAGAAACGTAGGTTCCTATCTTCATGAAGCTTTTATCCTGGTTAAGAAAATAGACATTGTACAAATTATCAATTGCCTTTGTGAAAAATATTACATAGAATAGATGTATAGCATATTATGAGTTTTATGTTGTGAGGAACACACAATTTAACATACAAAAATACATAATTTGTTGTACATATTTGGTGCTCAAAAGATGTGAATACCATCTACCATTACCATTTAGGTATTCATTTATTGAGCTTGCAGTTATTGGCATCTTCTACATGGTAGTGGAATGTGTATGAGCAGGCACCATGTGTGTTTGTTACAATTTATGAACCTACATTGATATATTATAATCACCCAATGTCCATAGCTTACCTTAGGCTTCACTCCTGGTGTTGTATGTGATGTGGGTTTAGATAAATGTATAATGACATATAGCCATCATTATAGTATCATACAGATTATTTTCATTACCCTAAAAATCCTCTGTGTTCCATTTATTCATCTCTACCCTCCAACTCAGCTCCTGGCAGTCTTTTTACTGTCTTCATATTTTTGCATTTCCAGAATGTCATTTTATTGAAATCATACAATATATAGACTTTTAAGATTGGCTTCTTTTACTTAGTAATATGCATTTACAATTCCACCATGTCTTTTCATGGCTGGATAGCTCACTTATTTTTAGTGCTAAATGATATTCCATTTTCTGGATGTAGCACAGTTTATGTTATAGTTTTCCCATAGATACTCTTGGGTTTTCTATGCAGACAATTTTATCTTCTGTGAAAAATGACAATTTTTGTTTCTTTCCAATTTTTATTACTTGATTTCATTTTTTTCTTACTTTATCACATTGATTAAAACTTTAAAAATCACATATCAAATTTTGTAATCATGATTATACCAGAAGAGTCAAAGGGTTTAGTATAATTCGTCTAATATTATCTGGTTTAATGTGTCTTAGAGGGAGAAATGATTTTTCAATAGGTTTTTTCGTCTTTTTATTATTTTATTTAATTATTCTTAAATCAGTTTTTATAATTTATATTTTTTTCCAAAAGTTGTTTATTTCATTTGTTTTCAATTCTTGACAAATCATTATCATATTACTTCTAATTTCTATATTATGTACCCATTTTCCTTTCTAATATTCTTTATTAATGCCTTTTTTTCTTGAACAGTACTTGTAGAGATTTGTTACGTTTTAAAATTTTCTCTAAGAAACTTCCTTTGGTTTTATCAATATTCTCTATTCCTTTGTTTTTATATCATTAATAATATCTTTTATATTTGATCATTTTTTTCTTCTATTTTATTTATATATGCAATATCTTTTAGATTCTTAAAATTAGCTCGGCTTCCAAAAATATATCCCTGTGCTATTGCAGAACTGATGATTTTATTCACCATCATCCCCAGGTAGAGTTCCGGCTCCTTATCCAGGTACGCAAACCTGATCTTTCCCATCTCTAGTCTCATACTTTGCCCTTCCAAATTGTTTTAGTTCTCCACAGGCCTCATGCCTTTCCTTCTACCTGTAATTTTGGTCACCTTTTCCTTTCCCGACCAATCCTACAAACCCTTCAGGATTGATCTTAGGTATTCTCACTAAACCCTGGTTTGGACTAAGGGCTCCACCTGTCCTGTGCACCATTGCACCTTGTGAATCTTTTCATTAAACCATTTAGTGTTAGAATTGAGTTGGTCTCTTCATTTCTGTATCTTCCCAAGTATGCCCCAACTACTCCAGGATAAGAGTCTTGTCTTAATTCATTTTAAAATAGATGTTTTATTTTGAAATAATGCCAGATTTATAGAAAAGTTACAAAGATAGCACAGAGAATCCCTGTAAAATCCCCACCTGATTTCAGTTTCTGTAGTGCTATCGTCTGTGATTTAGTTTCTCTAGTGCTATCATCTGTATTCGTCAAATCTAAGAAACCAACACTGACACATTAACTAAACTTCAAACTTTATTTGGATTTCACCAGATTTTTCATTAATTTCCTTCTGTTCCAGGATCCAATCCAGGATATCACATTTCATTTAGTTGTCATATCTCCTTAGCCTTTGGGGATCTATGACAATTTATCAGTCTTGTTTTGTTTATTCAGTTTTATAACCCAGCAACTAAGTGATCTAAACTGATAACTTAGAAAATAGACAATGAATTATTCTGGTTTTGATAGTTCTGCTCTCTCATTTTGCTATTTGCTCAGTTCTGATTTTTCTAACTGCTGCTAAAAATTTGCTGCTTTATGCTGTGTACAGATTTCTGGCCACTAGTTCCAGCTAGCTTTACCTTTGGGCTTTATGCTAGTTACTTCTGGCTCATAGACCTTTCCCATTTCTTTTGGGCCCACAGAAATTTCTTGGATGGCTTGGATGAAAAGGTTGCATACATATGGTTAAAGGTTACAGAACTGAGAAGCTACAGTGTTTCGTATTCACTGACTGCTCAGTATGACACCAAGGGGTAAGGTGAGATCCCACAATTCTTTGGAGCTCTAGCATTGTAAATGCAATACACTTCACGTCCATCAGACCAGAGGATATCAGACCCTCCTCAGTATTTGGTACCATCGGCTCCTCGCTGGCTACGGAAGGGGATAGCGTGCTAGGGAGCATCTGTTACATACAACAAACCTCTCTTTGGAGTAAACCTCCGATGTATGTACTCTGACCTTAATCGGATCAAGCAGCAGTGAGAATGTGCCCCAGGGCTGTGTATATGGCACTGGCACCAATAATTCTCTACTTGGAACAGCATAAAGTGGTAAGACGAAGAATTCTGGAAATATCTGTCTGCAGTTCTGTAGCTTTAGGCTTAAATTGTTCACTCACCTAAAGGCTCTCCTTGAGCCCCATGAATGATAACTTTGACCTAACAGACATGCTTTTTGACAAAGAATTTTTGTTTGGATGCTTAACTTGTATTCCCTTGAAGTCTTCAATGATACATAAGCCTGCCCTAAAAGCAACGAGTGAAAAAATTACTTGGTCTAACTGGATACAGAAAGTAATTTTATAAATTTACTAACAATATCCCAATAGACTTTTCATATTATCCCCTTTATAACCCTTGGACAAAAATACAATTTAGATAAATTACAGCTTTGGTAATACCTGCAGCTGAGAAATACAATAACGAAGATTATAGAGTTTTTCATGAATGTCATCCCCAGAGAGTTACAGCCAAATTATTGAGAACCTATGGGGGAAAATAAAACTCAGGATTGCATTTATATGTAATTTTATTTGTCCTGAGGCCAACCTGACTACAGAGGAGCAAAGGCTGATGTAGGGCACAAAGCTTTTGCTCAAAATACATGTTGGACTTTTGTACGATACCTGTCAACACAGTAATTGGTACATGCGTAATTCCCTAAAAATTATATAATTACATAGGATACAAATTTAAAGCCAAATCTGGAAACCTTGGCCATCAACATAAGACCGATAATTCACTACTGGCTCTGTCCAAAAAGCAGTTGTTTAATTCTTTTGTTCATCTTGCTAAATGTGTACACAGCAGTCCTGATCTGCCAGCACCTGTTCACAGAACCCTCTATAGTTGGGTGACTAGTCTAGAGACTTGCACAAAGTAAGTGGGTGATCAAAAGATACTTGTTGATTGAATACGTGATGGTGAATTTAATTAATATAAGTTTAATGGAGCAGTCCAATGCCTTCCTGGACTCCCAAGAATTATCTTAAACTTGAGACTGACTTTGAGGGGAACAAAATGGTTACGCGTCACAAAACTAGAGTAGACTTTAGGTGCCAAATGAGTTTTCAGCTTTTGTTTTTGGGATAGGGGAATATTAGGTGAGCCAGTAGTACTAAACAAGATAGGCCATTCTCCATTCCCACAGAATCTCTCCCAACCCAGTCTTTTATGAACTCTCACAGGACCCCTGTAAATCGCTTCTTCATGTCTTTCCTTTACCTTAGAGAATGTTGCCTCGTTAACTCTTTTTTAAGCACAACTCAGATCATTTCAGAGCTGCATGAGGAAAATTTTTAACAGCTTTGTTGAGGTGTAATTAATATGAAACATACTATACATATTTAAAGTGGGCAATTTGAGGAGTTTCGACATCTGGATACACCTGCAGATCCTTCACCAGGGTGTGGATATTGAGTATAACCACTACCTCCCTCAGCTTCCTCGTTCCCCCTTATAATCCCTTCCTTCAGCCCTTCCCACCCACCCCTTCCACACCACCTCCATCCCCAGGCAACCACTGACCTTCTTTCTGTCACTGTAGATTAGTTTGCATTTCATAGAGTTTTATATAAATGGAATCACACAGTATGTACTCTTTTTTGTCTGGCTATGTTCACTCACCATAATTTTATCAAAGTGTAGCAGAGAAGAACAAACCTGACTCCATATTGGATCTATTCCTTTAGCTCTAACCCTTGTGCTTTGTTGCCTGTGCGTAGTCACGCTGGCTTTGTGCCTTGTAAAGGAATGTTGCCTCTACCCTGAAACACACATGCTAACGCATTCTCAAGGCTCTGACCTTTAAAGGTATAACACTTATTTGCAGAACAGAAAATAACACTTGTCTTGTTGGAGGTTTATAGGAACATTGTGTCCAGACCTACACGGACAGCTGCAAGAGCAAAGGATTCCCACACCAGAAAGTTTGCAACAGCCAGCCACATCCCCTCACCTTTTAGTATAAAAGAAGCCTGAATTCTGACTTGAGTAAAATGGTTCTTTGGGACACTAGTCCACCATCTTCTCAGTCTGCTGGCTTTCCAGAGAAAAGTCCCTATTTCTTTCCCCAACAAATCATAACTCCATTTATTGGCCTGTCCTGCAGTGAGCGGTATGAGCTTGGACTCTCTAACAAAGGTTCATCCAATAGCCTATTCCTTTGTATTGCTGAGTAGTATTCTATTCTATGAATAAACCTCAGTCTGTTTATCTGCTTACCTGTTGATGGATATTTGGGATATTTTGAGTTTTGGCTTATATTAATAAAGTTGTTCTGAATAAGATACCAGACTTTGTATGGGCACATTCTTTCATTTCTTCTAGTTACTTCACAGCCTCATCATCACTTTGTATGATAAAAATTTTTTAATTTAAGAAATTCGAGGACAACTGGCCTTGTAGTGAGCAGGATGCATCCGGACCCCAGGGTGATGGTGGGGACTCATTGCTGGACCCCCAGGCCCATGGCTTCCTCCCCATCCACCTGCTGCCCATTTCTTGGCCCAGGGCTAGGGCGGGGACCCGGGACCTGGGCAACTTTTTTCCCCAAAGTCCCTGGGCCAGGGATGACCACCGGGGAGGGGAAGGGTTCCTCCCCAGCACTCCTCCTGGCCCGTGATGGACCAGCTCGGGCACTGGAATTCGCTTTGAAGTTTCACTGATGGCTGACCTCAGCAGGCAAGCATATTTAGAAATTTTCACCAACTGAAAGGCGTCCCTCCTGCATCACTTTCTGTCAGTTGGACACCTTCTGTGCATGGAGAAATTTTACTTTTTTATTTCCACTGCTACAATGAAGAAACATCAGTAAATTAGAGGAATAAAAATAAAGTAATATTTTAAAAAAGAAATTCTAATCAGTATGTAGTCACATCTCATTGTATTAATGACTAATGATATTGAGTATATATTTATGTGCTTATGTCGTGTATTTTCTTTGGTGTCCTGTCCATTCAAACCTTATATCTTGTATGGTAGACGATCTATTCAAACATTTTGCCCATTTTTCTTTCATTTTAAGAGTTATTTATACATTCAGGGTACAAGTCTTTTATTAGGTATATGATTTGCAAATATTTTCTCCCAGTTGGCAGCTCATCTTTTAACCACTTGAACAGTGTCTTTCAAATAGCAGAAGTACAGAATTTTGATGAAGTTCACAAAGATTTTCTCTTATGTTTTTTTCTACAAGTTTTATAGTTTAATTTGTGTGTGTGTGTGGTAAAAAACACCTATCATGAGATCTACTCCCTTAACAAATTTTTAGGTGTTCAAGTACAGTATTGGTAACTGAAAGCACAGTGTTGTACAGCAGATCTCTGGAACTCTTTCTTCTTACATGACTGAAACTCTGTACTATTTAACAATATTCTGTTTTCCCTTTTTCCAGACCCTGTCAAATGTTACCAAATGCCAGTTTGTGTGCCTGAGGCACAGGAAGACCAAACAACCCAAAACGTTGGAGTTTGGAGCAGAAAAAGGATTATTGCGGGGCCATACAAGGAGAACAGGTGGCTTGTGCTCAAAAAACCTGGAACTCCCTGAAGGGGTTCAGCAAAGCATTTTTAAAGGCAAGGTGAAAGAGGGGCATCCCAGGGTATGTGATCAGTTTGTGCACAATTCTGATTGGCTGATGTTCAGGTAACAGGGTGGTGTCACAGGTGTTAACATTATCAATCCTTAAGTGTCAGAGGTCTGGGGGCTATGTGCTCGTGATCATCAAGTAGTTAATTTCTTCCATTTGGTGGTGGGCTTTAGCATCTGAAAAACTCAGGAAATATGCATGAGATACTATTATCTGCTTACTCCAGAGAGAAGCTACGACAGAGGATATAGGGGAAGGGGGTCTGTCTCAGGAAGGCCCCCTTGGGTCCTGCTCGGTTACACAACCACCATTCTACTTTCTGCTTCTCTGAGTCTGACGACTTCAAATGTCTCATGTAAGTGGAATCATGCAGTATTTGTCCTTTGACTGTATTATTTTACTTAGTATAATGTCCTGAAGGTTCTTTCATGTTGTAGCATGTGTCAGGATTTCCTTCTTTTTAAAATTCCATTGCATGTGTATACCACATTTGTGTTATCCATTGATGGACATTCAGGGTGTGCTGCAGTGAACATGGGAGTGAAAATATCTTTTAAAATCCTATTTTCAATTTTTCTGGGTATATACCCAGAAATGGGATTGCTGGATCATATAGTAGTTCTATTTTTAATTTTTGGAGGAACTTCCCTGCTGTTTTCCATAGTGGCTGCATCATTTTACATTCCCACCAACAGTGTATGTGTTTTAATTTATCCACATCCTCATCAACACTCGTTGTTTTCTTTTTTTTGGAATAATGGCTGTCATAACAGGTGTGAGGTGATAGCTCATTGTGGTTTTGATTTGCATTTTCCTGATGATTAGTAATGTTAAGCATCTTTTCATCTACCTGTTGGCTATTTGTATGTCTTCTGTGGAGAAATGTCTTTTCAGGTCCCTTCTCATTTTTTAACCAAGTTATTTGTTTTTTTGCTATTGAGTGGTAAGGGTTCCTCATATATTTTGGGTATTAACCTCTTATCAAATAGACGGCTTGCAAAAAATTCTCCCACTCCATAAATTGTTTTCACTCTGTTGATTATTTCCTTCGTGTGCAGAAGCCTTCTAGTTTGATGTAACCCCACTTGCCAATTTTTTGCTTTTGTTGCCTGTGCTTTTGATGTCATATCCAAGAAATCATTGCCAAGACCAGTGTTATGAAGATTTCCCCTTATGTTTCCTTCTAGGAGTTTTATAGTTTCAGGTTTTATATGTAAGTCTTCAATCCATTTTGAGTTGATTTTTGTGTATGACGTAAGATAAGGATCCAATTTCATTCTTTTGCATGAGGATATCCAGTTTTCTCACTGCCATTTATTGTAGAGACTGTCCTTTCTCCATTGTGTAGTGTGGCAGCCTTGTTTGATTGTATACATGCGTGTTTATTTCTGTGATCTCTAATCTATCTTTATTCCATTGGTCTATATGTCTGCCTTTATGCCAATACCATAGTATTTTGATTATTGAAGATTTATAATATGTTTTGAAGTCAGGAAGTGTGAGGCCTCTAGCTTTATTCTTCTTGATCAAGATTATTTTGGCTATTCTGGGCTCTTTGTGGTTCCATATGAATTTTAGGATTTTTTTTTCTATTGTGCAAAACATGCCATTGTAATTTTGATAAGCATTACATTAAATTTGTGGATTGCTTTGGGTAGTATGGACATTTAAACACTGTTAAGTCTTTCAATTCATAAACATGAGCTGTCTCTCCATTTTTTTAATGTCCTTTAAAATTTCTTTCAGCAATGTTTTCTAGTTTTCAGTGTACAAGTCTTATACCTTCTTGGTTAACTCTCTTCATGAGCATTTTATTCTTTTTCATGCTATTGGAAATGGGAATGTTTTCTTTTTTTTTTTTTTTTCTTTTTTAAAATTGAAGTATAGTTAATTACAATGTTGTGTTATTTTCAAGTGTACAGCAAAGTGATGCAGATATATATATATATATATATATATATACACACACATATATATATATATATTCTTTTTCAGATTCTTTTCCATTATAGATTATTATAAGACGTTGAGTATAGTTCCCTGTGTTATACAGTATGTCCTTATTGTTTACTTATTTTATATATAGTAGTGTGTATATGTTAATCCCAACCTCCTAATTTATCCCTCCCCCTCACCTTTCCCCTTCGGTAACCGTAAGTTTGTTTCCTAAGTCTGTAGGTTTGTTTCTGTTTTGTACATAAGTTCATTTGTATTATTTTTTTCGATTTCACATATAAGTGATATCATATGATATGTTTCTTTCTCTGTCAAGGTTGAGAAACGTAACCAACCTACCACATACATAAAAATACAAATAGCAATTTAGGCAAAATGAGGTGACAGAGGAATATGTTTCAGAGGAAGCAACAAGCTAAAAACCCAGAAGAACTAAGTGACTTGGAGATAGGCAATCTCCCTGGGTATGTTTTCTTAATTTCCTTTTTGAATTGTTCATTGTTAAGTTTATAGAAACACAACTGATTTTTGTATATTGTTTTTGCATCCTGCAACTTTGCTGAATTTGTTTATTAGTTTATAACTCTTTTTAAACTATATGAAAGAGATCAGATAAAATCATCAAAAAGGTAAATCTCTTTCTTGCTTGGAACCTTGAGAAAAACATAAATTGGATAATTTTTATAGGGACATCGAACAATATAATGGGAGGTGTCTTCAGTAGCAGTTTTATCCAAAGTTTCTTCATAGAGCCCGTTATTATATCAGCCCTCAATAAAAGCTGAGGACATAATGCTAAATCATAGTACTGTAAAGACATTTCTGATTGCTTGATTTCCAATTATGACATGAACTGGAGGAAAACGTGACAGTGTGACTTCCTTGTGTCCAGGACTGATAGGCTTATTTCTGAAGTCCACATTGCAGGGATAGAAAAAAAAAAAAAGAACTTTATAATAAGTTGTGAAATTATAGTCAAATACTAAAAATAAGTGTATTTTCCACTTTCTGTAGTATAATACTAAATATAATTACTACTATATTAGCCTAAAATAAATGTCTTATTGATTTATATGAATTTTTGAGGAACTTTGTGTAGAAGTCCATCTCAGTTAAAGGAGAAGCTCTTAGTCTTAAAAATCTTAATTATAACCACAAGGTAGCAAAAATCTTTAAACAACTTACCGTTTTGGAAACTCTTGTAACTTAAATTGTGAAACTCTCAATTTCTACTTTATATCTTTTAAAAAGGAGACCTGATTAAGAATCTTTATATAAAGCACTTCAGACAAAACTTCTTAAATGAGGTGTAAACAGTAAAGTAAACAGGAAGGTAAGCTATCACTGCAATAAGGAAACAAAATGAAACGTGTGTAAAAGTGTTAATAAGAATACAACAGGCTTCTACAACACTCAGGAGAGAGATGGGGGCTTATATATAGTCTTTTTCTTTTTAAATAAATGAAGAGAGGAATAGAATGTAGGATAATCAAAATGGCTGGGACACAGCTCTTTAAAAATAGGTTTTCAATTTGCACAACTGAAGGAATAACATTATTTTCTCTAAAGGCTCATGAGGAAATACAAGTAATAAAGCAGCAGGCAAAAGAAAATAGAAAATATGAATAAAACAGAATGGTTTGCGTGTGGGATACTGAAATCAACCAGCTTGATTTAATAAATTATTTTTGGGAAGCCAAACAGAACTTGAAAACAACAGTATTATTTTAAAAAAACCAATTCATTTTATAACAAAAAAAGCAAAGATTTATGTAGTGAATTCTACCTCAGTATTTATTACTGACTAAATCTGAGTAAAAGAAGAGGGAAGGGATGCTGATGCTTTTTATGGGAAAATTAAAAATGATAATGATTAGTGGTGATACTTTGTGCCACTTTTCAACATGACTCATAAGCATGAGCGTTGTGATCACATGCTCCTATATGGCCTGCAAAATCTAAAATATTTACTACCTGGCCCTTTATGGAAAAAGTTTTCTAATGCTTAGACTGATAGCACTTGAATTATCTTCCACCTGGTTGTTGCATCTGCAAGATATATGGAATAAAAACCATTAGTAGAAATGATTGTATGTACTTGATAATATTGGAGTCTAATACACATTTGTCATGACAATGAGCAACTTAGTAGTAGGAAAATGCCTTTTTAAGGGTTTGTTGCTGAAAGAGTATAAATTCCTCTTGTTTGATTTCCAAAATTCAGTGAAGAGAAATAGTATTTTCTTCTTCTTTCCCAGTGATCTCAAAATCATTTTCAACCATTAATTAAGCCCTATGGCAAATATTATCCCTATTTTACAAATACAAAAATTAGAGCAGTGAGAACTCAAATTACTTCTTTAGAATCATGTGGTAAAATGATAGAGGAATTGAGAACAAAACTGTTCTCCCAAGTCAGTATTTTATCCCTTTGATTAAAATTCTCCAGCTCCAGCACACGGTTTAAATGCTTTTAGAAATGTTTCCATTTCTTTTTTTTTTTTTTTTTTTTTCGCCTCTTGGGATAAGAATAAGAAGAATGAATACTCACCTGGGACGCTGTGACTATTTCAGCCATTACAATCAAACAAACCTGCAAAAGAAAACTTGACCAACACCTCATTCACATTCTTAATCATCCCTAGAATGTAAGAGTCAGGTGAGGACCAAGTAAAACAAAACATACAGTTTCAGAGGAAATTGGAATTATTTGCAGTGGAATAAAGAAGGAGTTTAATAAGGCTTAAAATGCGCTAAAACTGCTCTTTCATTCCTTTCGGAAGTGTCAGTACATTGGTTGAAGCCAAGAAAACATCAAAGTATACTGAGTTGTTGGGCAAGGAGACATGGTTTCATAATTTTCATTTCATTCTGCAAGAGTAGAATCACCAAATCACTAAGATGCGAGAAAGAAGAGCCTGAAGGATTATGCCTCTTCTTGAGACTGAAGCAATTACCTCTCAATATCTGAAATTCTGCTTCTTTGTCAAAGCACAGTTCAAAGGCTGAGTCCTCCATGAAGTTTGCTCCTGCTTTGGAAGGCTTATCACACCTTCCTCTATGCTCTCTTACAATTCTGTTGAACCTCTATCACAGGGGTTCTGAGTGTGGCCCCGGGACCAAGCAACATGCGTATCACCTGGAACCTTGTTAGAAATGCAAATTCTCAGACTCCTCACAGGCTTTCTGAGTCAGAAACTCAAGGGGTGGGACTCAACAGTCTATTTGTTAACAAGTCCTCCAGGTGCTCCCAATGCCCACTAAAATTTGAGAACCATGGCTTTCACAACTTGTATTTCATTTGTGTTTTGTTGTAGCTTGCAACAGTTCCTCCAAGGGCTCTCCAAGGCTGCAGGTATGTCCATTTATTTATTTTTTTAATCTTGAATCCCTCGTACTGCTAAGACCATAGAGTTCACAGTATTTTTGCATTCAGTATTCACTCAATGAATGTTTGCTGTTAAATTGATATCACACTTTGTTTGGTGTTTCAGTATATCACGTTAGTTGTATTTATAAAATATATACTACTGGATCATTTTCCTGGGAAAATAGCATAGTACTTGAGATAATAATATTGCGTATTTTCTCTGATCAGATGAACCCTAAAAAAAAAACGAATGTAGGTTTTCAAAGTTTGGTGTTCCTTGTACTATTCTCAGAGAAGTTTCCTTAGTGATTCTGCTATGTGCTTCTTATCCTCTTGGTGAAAGTGTAATGATTGATTGCAAGCTTTGAAATCAGATCGATAGGACTTGTATCCCAGCTCTGCTACTTTTTCTCTGGGCTTATTCAAGTTACTTAACCTTTTTTATGCTTGAGCTTCTATCTGAAAAACAGGGTATCATGCTCATTTTGTTAAGTTGTTATGAGGTTTAAAAATACTGTCACATGTCAAGCAATCAATAAACATTTGCTGTTATTTAATTACTGGTTTTATTATTACCAACTTGAGGAAAGAACAAATATACATTTTCTACAGTGAATAATCATAGCATGCTCAACTGATTATTCTGAAAGTACTGCATAATTGCTTTAGTATGAAAGAACATAATATTTCTACACTAGGGAAAAAATGTGGGGACAATGGTTTATTCTCTAAATTGTCCAACTGATGAAATTACTTTTTTCGAAAGAACTGAGTTGTTACAAATGCCCTTAAAAGAGACAACATGCTGTTTGAGAAAGAACAGTAGACTTGAAATCAGAAGGCCTGGGTTTGAGTCCTAGTTCACTTCTGGTTGTGGTTAGGATTTGAGTTTAGGAGACAAATCAAGGTGCAAGTTACTTAGCAAATCTGAACTTCAATTTTCCACCTCCATAAAATAAAAGCAATAATAATTTGTAAACTAGTTAATTTCATAGAGTTGCTAAAAGAAATAAAGAAATCATAAACATAAAAGTTGTTTATAAAATGTAAAGCAGTACATAAATACAAGGTACAAAAACACCTTGCTATCACTATTATTATAGTTATCATAAAATCGAGGTTCTCCACTGCTCATTATTTGCTAGTCTCGTGTGTTATATGGACATGGTTTGCTGTTGGAGTGCCAAGTGAGAGCAAATTGAGTAACATTCTTTCTTAAATTTATTTTTTTAATTTAATTATTTTGTATTGGAGTATAGTTGGTTTACAGTGTTGTGTTAGTTTCAGGTGTGTAGCAAAGTGACTCAGTTATACATATACATATATCCACTCTTTTTCAGGTTCTTTTCCCATATAGGTTCTTATAGAATATTGGGTAGAGTTCCCTGTGCTATACAGTAGGTCTGTATAGCAGACCTGTTGTTGATTATCTATTGTATATATAGTAGTGTGTATATGTTCTATTGTCTAGAACATACTGTTGATTATTTTATACATAGTAGTGTGTATATGTTCTATTGTCTAGAACATATTGTTGATTATCTATTTTGTATATAGTAGTGTGTATATGTTCATCCCAAACTCCTAGTATATCCCTTTCCACCACGTTCTTGTCGATGTAGTCATATCCCCTGATAATGGGGTTCAGAACACTGAAACATTTCACATGTGCTAATAAAACACTATTGGACACAAACGACTTCTGCTCTGACAGCTGGCCCTGCTTGGAGTTAAATTGGCGTCCGTGAGGCGTGTGGCATTGCACTGTATCATTCAGGGCTATCAGATTCTCTGCCTTTGAAGAGAAAACATATTTTCTGGCTTACTGTCACTACAGTCCTAGTTAATCAGTTCCCTGGTGCTTCTCTTTTATGACTCCAGGCTGTGCAGTAGTTCTGCCGCAAGACTACATTTCTCACCGGGCTTTTGATTTTATTTGAAGTTTTCGTGCTTATGCTTGAGTTTTCTATTTCTTAATATTCATGAGTGGCCCCACAAACTTGATGGCAGTTTTAGAATCAGCCAAGAAATCCCCCAGGATATCTGATCTGGCTGTTTTTGTAAAAGAACAACCACCACCAACCCCTCTCCTTTGCTTACTCTGGAGGTTCAATCAACAGAACCATAAGACGCATGCCTAAAGTTTGGAGCTTCTCTTGCTTTTTAGATTGAGGGTTAGAGATAGATCCAATGTAGCCACTGGATATACTTAGTGTGATATATACATCAAGGGAAGTTTCTCTAGAAAGGTAGACAGAAGGATAAGCTTGGCTCCCTAGGGTATAAGACCTTGATAAAGAGTGATCTCAGCCATTGAGAATCCAGCTCAGGGTTGAAGTAAATTCCAAAACTCAATTGGGATGGAGTGTCTTGACCTGGATACTAAGGAATGAAGAGAACATAGGCTATGCCCACAGGGATAATACAGTATGTGAAATACAGAAAGGCATGAGAGGACAAATGAAAGTAATATTAATATAACCATGTAGTATATTACGTTTCTTCTGTATACTTCTCTGTATCTTCCAAATTTTATGTGGTGGGCGTGTATTATTTTCGCCAACAGGACAAATGTGCTGTGAGATATCTGAGGAAATAGTGTAACTTCTTACAAGCTTCTTTCCTTCTGCATCCTTGTATTTCCAGAGGCTAGTATAGTGCCTGGAATGTTGTAGGCACTCAATAAATATTTGCTGAATGGAAGAATTAATTCATCTTAAAAAAACGTTGCAGAGAACTATGTCTCATATGACCATGGATATATTAAAAAGAAAAATATAACGAAATGGATAACATTACAATATGTATGAAGTCATTGGATGGTTTTGGTCACACGAGTGATATAACGTGAATAATATTTCACAGAAAGATCACTTCGGATACTGTGCAGAAGTGACCTTTGGGGAAAACAGCAGAAATGTTTGACCAGTTAGAAAGCTATTCTATATGATAAGAGTGAACCGAAGTGTTTGGTAAGGAATGGCTGCTGTTAATTGTATTTTGGCATAGCACTACAGTTCTTGTTAGCAGATTGGACCTAGGCTGTGGGCAGCAGAGTGGGAAAAAATGACTCCAGGTTTTTCAGCGTGAGCCGCAGGAGCAATGATGTATCGTTTCCCGGGAAGGAGAACAGTGGCGGGGAGGATGTCTGGGGGGAAGGGGGGAGTACATAATTCTCTTCTGGTCATAATACATGTGAATTTCCCGTTATATGTAAACAGATGCTCGGTTAATACGAATCTTCTTTATTTATACAAATGTATATGGTTTAGGAGAGAAATCAGAGCTGAAGATGTAATTTGTGTGTTGTGCTGTCATTAAATGTCTATACACTAGCCATGGGACAAGGTGATTCTGCAGATATATATATGTGTATATGCAGACACACACACACACACACACACACACACATACATGCGTATGTACATAAAGTGGGGGGAGAGAGGAGGAGGGAAGGAGGGAGGAGAGGGGAGGGGAAGGGAGGGGAAGGGAGGGGAAGGGAGGGGAGGGGAGGGGAGGGGAAGGGAGGGGAAGGGAGGGGAGGGGAGGGGAGGGGAGGGGAAGGGAGGGGAGGGGAGGGGGGAGGGGAGGGGGGAGGGGAGGGGAAGGGGGGAGGGGAGGGGAGGGGAGGGAGGGGGGAGGGGAGGGAGGGGAGGGGAGGGGAGGGAGGGGAGGGGAGGGAGGGGAGGGGAGGGAGGGGAGGGGAGGGGAGGGGAGGGGAGGGAGGGAGGGGAGGGGAGGGGAGGGGAGGGAGGGGAGGGGAGGGGAGGGAGGGGAGGGGAGGGGAGGGAGGGGAGGGGAGGGGAGGGGAGGGAGGGGAGGGGAGGGGAGGGGGGGGAGGGGAGGGGGAATGATGCAGGTGGGTGAGAGGTTAAATGCAGGAGCAGTATCCCGAAAGGGCAAAAAAGGACAGGATCCAGGGGCTGAGAAAAATGTTTGGATTTACAAAAGATTCGAGACAGTACCTTTTATAAGCATGGGAGAGAAAGGAGAGTATTGACACACACACGTAGGCAGGCCAGTGGGCAGATTAGGTGATTAGAAGATTGTCTAACCGAGAGGGAGTGAGGAGTGACGGGAGTGTATCTGCAGTTTGGATAAAGAGAAGGTCTGAAATAATATCTTAGCATGTGGGAGGACCAACTGACTGTGACTAGACACGTGCTGAGGGTCTACTTGAGACTTGTGCTTAAAAATATTAGGTGAAATCAGTCAGCAAGGCTCAGTGCTTTTCCTTAACAATTCTCAGATGCTCAGGTGCAGGTGTGGAATTAAATAGTTGCATTTAACCAGGGCTTACGTTCTGTAAAATGAGTATGATGGAGTGAGTACAAGAGAATGGAGGGGATACGAAGAGGAGTGATTTACAATTATAGTGAACACCCTACTTTACTGTATAATGTGAAAATTTCTCATGTTGATCAGTATTCTTATAAGAATATATCCACATCAATTTATAATATAGCCAAAGCATCCCATCAATGCGTAATCATTCTTCGATGTCCATCAATATCGACGACGTCTTCTTTCTGTAGTAGAGCCCTTTGCACCTTCAAACATTTAAAAACTATGAAAAAGTGGAGGTTGCTTTCTCCTGTGTTTATTTCAATAGAAGTGAATGAACTCTATTGCCGGGTACCAGGAACCTTTTCTCTACAATCAGTTTGACCAATGATTTTCAAAATTGCTTTGTTCTTGAGTCCGAACATACCACTTTCTCTCCTTCAGTCCAGAATTTGGCCCTGCGAAAAATCCAGAAGGATGTGCTGAGAGGGAACACATTGAGAAAAATGCTGTTCCTGTCTCGGGAAGGAATCCTGGCCCCTCATGGGACCCAACAGCGTTCCCTTTGGGTTTGGGCTCGTGGCTGGCCCTACCTCTCAGCCTTCTCTTTTCAGGCTACAATGAATGCTCTGGTCCAGCTGCCACAGGAAAGCACGTTTTACTAGAGAAAATCAAATCCTTGACAGTCGACAAGAAGATTCACAACCCCGGCAACTGATGATAGGATAACGTGTGGCCGACTTCATAAAATGGCTGCAGTCAGCCAAAAATGTGCCGACTGTTAGGAAATGAAATGTAATAAACCAGCTACAAAAATAGATTTAGAACACCATAATATAAGGAGAAACAGGAAGCCACGAAGGGAAAGTGGCAGGGCCGTTAGAAAGCGGAGTATTCAAGCTCTCAATTAGACTCGGCTGCGGTCGGTGTTCTCCAGGTTAGTGGTACGAACTGTTTAAGGACTGTTCAAGTTGACTCAGTTTTATTTAGGGGCCTTTTTTTCCTTCTTATAGCAGTATACTGTTGTAAAGAAGGATTCTAACATTTCAGAAGTGCCCTTTTCCCTTTATAGCTAAACTTGAACTCCTCTTAGTGTCTGCTTGAAGCTTTGGGAGGTGTACTAACTCTTTTAGGTCACTAAGCAAACATTTAATTAATTAGCATTTTTGAACCCAGGTGAAAGAGCCACGAATATGTGTTGATCAAATGGAGGTCGAGCTGTAGGGTTTCGGTTCTCTCTAAAGTGTCCAGGGATGTGGACAATCCCCATGTTTGTGTGACATTTGTCCTGGACAACAGAGATGGTCCTGTTGGAACAAGTCAGTCTTCTGTTTGCCTAATGCCACAGCGTGACATTTCACAGCGTGAAGGTGGGAGGAAAACCCTTTTGCATAAAGAAGGCAATAAACAAGCAGAGGAGCGAGGGAGCTCTTCTTAATCTCCCTCTGCAGCCCAAGTAAAGTGAATTGTAAAAGCCTGACTTGGAGCCACAGTGTTTTGAATGTAAAGACAAGGCCCAAATGTTCTGAATTTACTCCTAGGGAGCGCTCAATCCAGCTGACTGTAGCATAAGGAATTTAATAAATAAAAGCAAGTTATCTAGTCAGACCTCCTGCTGCTTATTTATTATCAAAATGAAAATAGGCTTAATTTGGTGTTATTGTAATCGAATTCATTACAATATCCAAACATGTTTTATGCTTTTCCCCCCTTGGATATTATATTGCCACTGATTGTATGGATGGGAAGGAGGTAAAATGCTCTCTTGTTGAACGCAGATTTACTAATTCTCGACACTGAGATATTGTTCAACAAACTTCACAGACGGCAATTTGTAAAAGGGTCTTTTCAAATGGAAATATGATGGTTAAACTGAGTTCTCTTATTTAATAAAGAGTTTACTAGATGATTTTATATACAAGCTTGTTATTAATCCAACATAAGGAGTTGTTTTTCATGAACTCATTGTAAGTGCGAAAGATTAAATTTGTAATTATCAAACAGTTGCTATGAGCCCTGGTCTGCTAGGAGCTATGTGGGCTTCCTCACATGATAGGAGTGTGCTCTCTGCCCATGAGGCTGGTCAACTAGACCAAGGAAGCACGTCAGAAACTGAGCCTTAAAGAATACAGAGGACAATAGAAGTGTCAGTCATGAGAGTTCAGAGAGTGAATTCAAGCTATTCCTTTGCTTGAATTCGTGTTATATTACCCCTTAAATAGAGAATTTAAGTTTTCCAACTTCCTATATGGTGATTTCTCATATCTCTCATTTGCTTTTTTGAAGATTGTGATGAGCTGGGTTTCATTAAGAATAGGTGAAGAAAGATCATTAATTCAGGATAATCAGGCTGGCTCATTGGAATGTACTAAAGATAACAAGCTGATGCTTGTAGAAAACTTGTGTTTAACGTACAGTATAGAAATAGGCAGTGATATGTATATGCTGTATTCTAAACTTCCCAAATGATGATAGAATAGGCTGTTGGCTAAAAATGTTAAGCATGAAAAGGGTGATGATATATTCCCAGATAGAAAATTGCTTGTAATGCATAATACAAACCATCAGTCAATACAGGGAAGACTTCCATAACTGAGAAAATGGGTGGGATATACTTATAGACAAAGGGGCAAGGCACACCATCTGTCTACAGAATGACGTTGATTGCCTCGATTCCCGATTGTTAATTTATGTATCAAGTAATGACCAGTTGAGGGAAGAGCAACTCCAAAGTGGAACAGAGACACAGACCACAGCCAGTTCAGAAGTCTGTGAGGAGGCGTCTTAACTTCTCTGGTCCTTGTCTAGGTGCCGTGGGTTGACGGTTGTTTGGACTTGCCATATTTTGTTTGTGTGTTGTGGGTTAGGATAGGACGTTTCTCCTTTGAGTCAATAATTAGAATAAAAAGATCATATGACATCTTCCTCTCCTTCCTCACAGCCCTTGATTTGTGTTGGGGAGTTGTTATTCTCCCAGCCAATAGAGTGTGGTACCCTCCTTCTAGAGGAGCCTGACTTTGCCTTTGTTCTTAGCTCTTAAGTAGTCTTGGGATATAAGTATTAGTTATTTACCCTAGATAGGACTTTGGAAATTCAAACCCAACACGGTATTTTAGGATTTATATTCATGGAGAAAGAAGTGACCACAGAGTAGAACTGATGAGGAGAATAGAATATTGTCTCTCAGTCAAGATAAAGCATGGTCAAGTTATCAGTAACCCATAGAGTATTTGAGTATGAAATAGGAATAATATCTCCTTCTAATTCACCCTCAGAGCACTGCTATCTAACTGCGAGCCCTAAGCATACTGATGGAAGGGACTGCTAGCAGAGTAGCTTCAAAAGCGAGATGGGAAAATGTTCTCGGTAGTTAGTAATAATAATTCCTTATATCTCAATGGAACTCTAAAATTTAAAGTAAGCTTCCACATATGCTATTTTATGTGATCATCGGTACAACCCCTGAACTGTGAAATAAATCCAAATGGTAGGAAAAGTGCACCCATCCACTATTCCCTCAAACACCTCATGATCTGTGTGAGACATATTATCAGTCCATATTATATTGGACATCAATAACTCATTCATTGCTTTTCTAAATCAATACCAATATCTGTGGCACTGTATTTTATTAGATTAGGATGGCCACATACAGACATACTCTTCTAGAAACCAAGGACTGAGGATAGAAATGAAATTACACAGGACCACAAAGCAATTAGAAAGTGAGCTGAAATTAGAACTCAAAATTCTTACTCTTATTCTAATGCTGACAAGGAAGATGGTCTCTGCTAATTATTTAATAAAGAGGAAGTCTGAGCTTCTATATATATACCTATATAGAGAGACATATATATACGTCTCTCTCTATATATGTTTGTGATGGTCACTGGCCACATACTTCTCAATTCAATATTTAACTACGCAGTAGCATATGATACTTAATTTAAAATTATCATTAACTTGCCAGTCAGCATGTGGCATTCTTCTTTTCTCACTTTAGATCACTTCATTCTGAAAGGATAAAAAAAGACCAGAGGCAGCAGTAAGACTTAACTGGACACATTTTCAAGTCAATGATGCATTGGATTTCAACATTTTTGTCTCGTAATCACAAGTTTGTACTAGCACTTTAAATGTAAGGATATTAGCTGAATGGCATAGGGAAGATAAATTGTCCTCAGGTGCCCTTGCTGGCATTACAAAGGAGTTATTTTAGAAAGAACTTTTTATATCAAAGCCTTTTCAAAGAGCTAGTTCAGGGAACCATTTGGTATTTACAAAAACTAGTATTTCTAAAACTGCAAGGCTCACATTCTATTAAAAAGAATTCTCACTTCTCAAAATTTTAAGGAACCCCTAGAATGCTAAACGCAAAGCTCTTTTAAATAGATGAAACGGACCAGCAATGGAGAAAAAGCTGCAGCATGATCCAGTGGAAAGCAGTGGTCACAAGCTCTGGCTCTATCACTCTCTAAGTGTGTGACCTTGAGAAGGAAATAATGTTTCGACCTCAGTTTCCTCATCGGAGATCAAATGAGGTTGGACTGTACCACATGCAGACACCATTTCTGTTTTAATAATCTATGGTCATAAAACCTGTATTTTATAGTATTGTGTATTTGGATTTGACTCCCTCACCAGCCTCACCAAATAAGGTTGTTTTAGCATTTCTACCCAGATTTCACTGAACACGTTTCTTCTCCTTTTTCCCAACAGACCTCAGCCTTTTGAAAAGTTCACCCATGTATTTCTGGAGGTTCCTGGGGGCGTCTTGCACATACTTATGAATAAATCTCAGTCTGCCCAGCGGCCAGAGCTCCTCGCCGAGCCTCTGTCAGGGGCACTCAGCTCCACCACACCCACCAAAGCTTTGCTACTGCTCTGCTGGCCAATAGCCACCTTATCCAGACGCTGTCCCCTGGAACTCCCGAACTGTAGACCTTTGAGATGCAAACACTGTGCTATATTTCCCACAGTCTCACTGCATCAGAACCAGTTTAGAAATGCATTTGCCTCCTGGCTTCAGCTCCAGTCATGGGACTGAACTGTGGATAAAGGCTGGAACGTCTTTATTTTCCTTAGTCACAGAACCCACACAGAAATCTCCTCCTCACCAATCCCTTTTCCTCTTAAGCAAATCATCAGTGTCTAGATTCCTGAGAGGTTGTGGACCCCACAAAAGCCATCTCAATTTCGGCCAAGTCAAGACTTCTCTTTTACTGTACATTCACAAATACTTGTTGGTGAGAATTAATATTTTAGAACGGTGCAGAACACCTCCTGCAACAATTAACTGCAGTCTTTTTAATAAAAGGCGGGGGGGGGGGGGAGCAGTTAGCACGAGGACACGTGCCTTCAGATTAGAAGTGTCTTCTTGGAGCACACTGATTTTCCTATTAAAAGGTCTTTCATCTAATGTTTACTCTTAGGACACTAAATTGTCTGAGTGATATGGGTTGCCACCATCAAGTAGATGTTCATAATTGTGACTTTAAAAAGAGGAGGTAATACTAACATTGGTATTGATTTAGAAAGGCAATGAATATTATTAATGTCCAATATATTGATAATATGGACTGATACTGTCTCATACATACTATGAGGTGTTTTAGGTAAGCAAGGAATAGTGGGTGCACTTTTCCTATCATTTATATTTATTTTACAGTTCAGAGGTTGTATTCACAATCAAATAAAATAGTGTATGTGGGAGTTTACTTTAAATTTTAGAGTTCCGTTGAGATATAAGGAGTTACTATTATTTTTATTATTAACCACTGAGAAACTGTTCCCATCTAGCTTATGAGGCTACTCTATTAGCCATCCCTTCCATCAGTATGGCTTAGTGGAAAGAGTTTGGGATTTGCAGTCAGACATGTGGGATCAAATCTTGACTGCACCACTCACTGTATAGCAGAGCAAGTTATTTACAGTCTGGAGCAATTTTCTCAGCTATTAAATGGAGATAATAATGCATAACTTGTAGAGCTTCTCTGAAGATTAAATGAGCCAATATATGTAAAGTACTTGATACAGTAAGCCTTAACATATGTCACATCTGAAGGAGCTCTTTTCCATAATGATTGGTTTCTTCTAGATTGTCACTACCTCTTAGGATACAGGGAGTGCAAAATGTTACGGTGTGACATTTATTGTGAAAGTAGATTTACTTCTCTGGTCTTTAGTTAGCTTAATGGAAAAATATGGAGTTTGGCTCCAAATGATTTCTAAAGTCCCCTGGAGCTCTAAAATTAGTGATTCCGTAATTGTTAAATGTTTCATTCATTAGTTAAATAATATTACCTTTTCTCTTTGATACCTGTCAAATTCACTTTAAAAACTATTATCACACTTCATTTATTTCCTAATAAATTTCTGACAGCATGAATTAGACATTCAAGGATTCTGCTGAGTTTTGTTAAAGTAAGCCTACAGAATGCTAAGTGGGATCTGAAGAAATAAAATCTTGTATTATGGTTATCACACATATTATTTAGTGAGGGATCATATGGAGTTTCCAGATGGTACTTATTTTTAGTGGGAGGTGATAATTAGCTTAATTCTAGCTATCAGGCAATGCACTATATGTCCTTTCCTCACTTATTTTCACTGCTCTATGTATGCAAAAAACCAACTGACTAAAATCAATAATTTTCTTTTTTGTTAAATATAGTTGGTGTACATGTTATGTTAGTTTCAGGTGTACAACGTAGTGATGCAACATTTAAATGCATTAAAGATGATCACCACAATAAGTGTAGTAACCATCTGTCCCCATACAAAGTTATTACAGTTTAGTGACCGTATTTCTTATGGTGTATGTTACATCCCTGTGACTTATTTATTTTATAACTGGAAGTTTATATCTCTTAATCCCCTTTACCTATTTTGCCTAATTCCCCAGCCCTCTGGGGAGTTCTCTGTATCTGTATGTTTTCGTTTTGTTTTGTTTTGTTTTATTTTTTAGGTTCCACATATAAGTGAAATTGTAGGGTATTTTTCTTTGTCTGACTTATTTCACTTAGCATGATATACCCTCTAGATCCATCAGTGTTGTCACAAATGACAAAATTTCATTGTTTATGGCTGAGTAATATTCCATTGTGTGTGTGTATATCTATATCTATAGACACTAGTTCTATATCCATTCATCTATCAATGGATACCTAGGTTGCTTCCATATCTTGGCTATTATAAGTAATGCTGCAATGAATATAGGGGGTGCACATATCTTTTTGAATTAGCGTTTTTGTTTTCTTCAGAAAAATATCCAGAAGTTGAATTGCTGGATCATATGGTAGTTCTGTTTTTAATGTTTTGAGGAATCTCCATACTGTTTTCCATAGTGACTGTACCAATTTACATTCTGACAAATAGTGTATTAGGGTTCCTTTTTCTCCACGTCCTCACCAGCACTTGTTATTTGTCCTTTATTTGATGATAGCCATTCTGACAGATACGAGGTTAAATCTCATTGTGGTTTTGATTTGCATTTCCCTGATGATTTATGATGTTGAGTATACTTTCACATATGTGTTGGCCATCTGTGTGTCTTCTTTGGAAAAATGTCTTTTCAGGTCGTCTGCCCATTTTTTAATCAGATTGTTTCTTTTTTTGATATTGAGTTGTATGAATTCTTTATGTATTTTGGATATTAACCTTTGGATATTCACCTTATTAAATATATTGTTTACAAATGCATTCTCCCACTTAGTTTGCTACCTTTTTGTTTTGCTGTGCAAAATCTTTTTAATTTGTTGTACTCCCATGTGTTTATTTTTGCTTTTGTTTCCCTTACCTGAGGAGATATATCCAAAAAAATATTGCTAAGACTAATGTGAAAGAGCATATGTCTATGTTTTCTTTTGTCTGTGTTTTCTTTTAGGAGTTTGATGGTTTTGAGTCTTACATTTAACTCTTTAATCTATTTTGAGTTTATTTTTGTATATGGTGGGAACGAGTGGGCCAGATTCATTCTTTCTCGTGTAGCTGTCCGGTTTTCCCAACACCATTTAATGAAAAGGTTTTATTTTTCCCATTTTATGTTCTTGCCTCCTTTTTCATAGGTTAATTGACCATGTAAGCATGGGTTTATTTCTGGGCTCTCTACTCTGTTCCATTGATCTGTTTGTCTGTTTTGTGCCAGTATCATACTGTTTTGATTACTGTGGCTTTGTAATATAATTTGAAATCAGGAGGTGTGATACCTCCAGCTTTGTTTTTCTTTCTCAACTTTGCTGTGGCGAATTGGGGTCATTTGTGTTTCCATAAAAATTTTATAATTATTTATTTTAGTTCTTTAAAATATACCATCGGTATTTTGATAGAGATTGCATTGAATCTGTAGATTGCCTTGGGTAATATGTATATTTTAATAATATTAATTCTTCCAATCCATGAGCATGGTATAGCTTTCCAATCATTTGTGTCATCGTAAATTTATTTCATCAATGCCTTATAGGTTTCAGAGTATAGGTCTTTCACCTCTTAGGTTAGATTTATTCCTGGGTATTTTATTCTTTTTAATGCAACTATAAATGAGATTGTCTTCTAATTTCACTTTCCGGTAGTTTGTTATTAGTGTATAGAAATGCAACAGGTTTCTGTATGTTAATTTTTTTATCCTGTGATTTTGCTGAATTCATTGATTAGTTCTGAAAGGCTTTTTTTAATGGAATCATTAGTGTTTTCTATATATAGTATTATGCAATCTGCAAAAAGTGACAATTTTACTTCTTCTTTGCCAATTTGGATTCCTTCTATTTCTTTTTCTTGTCTGATTGCTGTGGTTAGGACTTCCAGTACTATGATGAATAAAAGTGGTGAGAGTGGACATCCTTGTTTTGTCCTGATCTTAGAGGAAATGCTTTCAGCTTTTTACCATTGAGTATGATGTTGGCTGTGGATTTGTAATATATGACATTTATTATGTTGAGGTATGTTCCCTTCATAGCCATTTTGTTGAGAGGTTTTATTGTAAATGGATGGTAAATTTTGTCAAAAGCTTCTTCTGCACCTACTGAGATGATTATATGATTTTTATTCTTCACTTTGTTAATATGGTGTATCACACTAATTGATTTGCAAATATTGAACTGTACTTGCATCCTTGAGATAAATTCCACTTGATCATATTGTATGATCCTGTTAATGTTTTGTTGAATTCATATTGCTAATATTTTGTTGAGGATGTTGTTGTTCATCAGTGATATTGGCCTGTAATTTTCTTTTTGTGTGTGTGTCGTCTTTTTCTGGTTTTGGTGTCAGGGTGATGCTGGCCTCTTAGAGTTCAGAAACCTTCTAGAATAGTTTGAGAAGAATAGGTATTAACTCTTTTTTAAATGTTTGGTAGAATTTACCTGTGAAGCTGTCTGGTCCTGGACTTTTGTTTGTTGGGAGTGTTTTGTTTTGTATTGTTTTTAATTACTGATTCAATTTCGTTACTGGGACTATATCTGTTCATATTTTCTATTTCTTCCTGATTCAGTCTTGGAAGATTGTATGTTTCTAGGAATTTGTCAGTTTCTTCTAGGTTGTCCAGTTTGTTGGTGTATAATTATTCACAGCAATCTCTTATGGTCCTTTGTGTTTCTGTGGTGTCAGTGGTAAGTTCTCCTCTTTCATTTCTGATTTGTTTATTTGGGTTCTCTCTCTTTTTTTTCTTGATGAGTCTGGCTAAAGGTTTATCAATTTTGTTTATCTTTTCAAAGAACCGGCACTTAGTTTCATTGATCTTTTATATTATCTTTTTAGTCTCTATTTTATTTATTCCCCCTCTGATCTTTATTATTTCCTTCCTTCTGCTATCTTTGTTTTTCTATATATAGTTCCTGGAAAAATTTCTGGTCACACTGTGTCTTTTGATTGAAACATTTAGTCCACTTACATTTAAAGTAATTATTGAAAGGTATGTACTATTGTCCTTTTGTTAATATCTTCTGGTTGTCTTTGTAGTTCTTCTATTTTCTTCTTCTTTTGCTCTTTTCCCTTGTGATTTGATGATTGTCTTTAGGTGTAAGGTAAGGTTTTTATCTGAGACTTTTCTAGTTTCCTGTGGTAGAGTTGTATCACTCTAAATGTCCTTCTTAGAACTGCCTCTGCTGCATGCCGTAGATTTTGAGTGTCATGTTTCCATTTTCATTTGTCTCCAGGTATTTTTTGATTTCCTCTTTGATTTCTTCAATGACCCACTGGTTGTTTAGTAGCATATTGTTTAGCCTCCACGTGTTTGTGTTTTTTTCAGTTCTTTTCTTGTAGTTTACTTCTAGTTAATAGCATTGTGTGCAGAAAAGATGCTTTATTTGATTTCAGTCTTCTTAAGTTTATTGAGACTTGTTTTGTATCCTAGCATGTGATCTGTTCTGGAGAACATTCCATGTTCTTTTGAAAAGAATGTGTATTCTGCTGTTTTAGGATGGAATGTTCGGTCACTGTCTTTTAAGTACATCTATTCTAATGTGTCATTTAAGGCCTGTGTTTCCTCATTGATTTTCTGTCTGGATTATCTGTCCATTGATGTAAGTGGGATATTAAAGTCCCTACTATTATTGTATTGCTGTCAGTCTCTCCCTTTATGTTTGTTAATATTTGCTTTATGTATTTAGGTGCTCCTGTGTTATGTGCATATATATTTACAAGTGTTATATCTTCTTGTTGGATGAACCGCTTTATCATCATATAATGCCTTCCTCTGTTTCTTTTTAGTCTCTATTTGGAAATCTATTTTGTTTGACATAAGTAATGCTACCTGGTTTTCGTTTCATTTCCATTTGCATGGAATATGTTATTCCATCCTTTCATTTTCAGTTTGTGTATGCCTTTAGATCTGAATTGCAGGCAGCATGTATATGGGCCTTGTTTTTGTATCCATTCAGCCACTCTGTGTGTTTTGGAGTATTTAGTTCATTTACATTTAAAGTAATTACTTATAGGTACATACTTATGGCCTTTTTTGTTATTGTTTTCTGGTTGTTTTTTGTAGTTCTTCTCTTACTCTCTTCCCTTGTGATTTTATCTATCTTTGGTGTTATGTTTGGATTCCTTTCTCTTTATTTTTTGTGCATATATTGTAGGTTTTTGGTTTGTGGTTACCATGAAGTTCACATAAAACAGCCTGTATATATCAGTGTCTCTTTTAAGTTAATTATCTCTTAAGTTTGAATGCATTCTAACAGCCCTACATTTTTACTTCCCCCGACATTTTCTGGTTTTGACGTCATATTTTACATCCTTTTATTTTGTGTATCCCTTAACTACTTACTGTAGATATAGATGATTTTACTAGTTTTGTCTTTTAACCTTCCTACTAGCTTTATAAGTTGTTTATCTACTAGCTTTATTGTATGTTTGCCTTTACCAATGAGATATTTCCTTTCCTAATTTTTATATTTCTAATTGTGGCCTTTTCTTTTTCTCTTAAAGACCTCCCTTTAACATTTATTGCAAAGTTGGTTTACTGGTGCTGAATTATTTTAGCTTTTCTTGTTTGTAAAACTATCTCACCTTCAAATAAGAATGATAGTCTTACCAGGCAGTGTATTCTTGGGTTGTTCCTTTCATCATTTTGAATGTATCTGGCCTGCAACGTTTCTGTTGAAAAGGCAGCTGACAGTCTTATGGGATTTCACTTGTTTGTAACTAGTTGCTTTTCCCTTGTTGATTTTAAGTTTCTCTCTTTAACTTTAATTTTTTACATTTTTATTATAATATGTCGTGGTGTGGATCTCTTTGATTTCATCTTGCTTGACACTCTCTGTGCTTTGTGGACCTGAATGTCTGTTTCCTTCCCCAGGTTAGGGAATTTTCAACCATTATTTCTTCAGATAAGTTCTCTGCCCTTTTCTCTCTCTCTTCTCCTCTGGTACCTCTATAATGCTAATGTTAGTGTGCTTGATATTGTCTCAGAGGTCCCATAAACTATCCTCGATTTTTAAAATTCTTTTTCTTTTTCCTGTTTAGTTTGGGTGATTTCCAGTACTCTGTCTTCCAGATTGTTGATCCATTTTTCTGTATCATCTAATCTACTGTTGAGTCCTCCTAGTGCATTTTTCATTTTAGTTATTGTGTTTTTCGGCTCTGACTGGCTTTTTAAATATTTTCTAACTCTTTATTGAAATTCTCACTGTGTTCATCATTCTTCTTCTGAGTTTGATTAGCACAGTAAAATGAGATCTCAAAAATGGCTGCCACCAGTTTTTGTCCCCAGGGGGAAGTCCCAGCTGCCTTCTGCCTCACTGGGAGGCTCTCCAAGATCAGCAAGTGCGTCTGACCCAGGTGCCTTTTAAACTACTGCATTTGTGTGGGATTTGGAGTGTGTGAGGTTTTGTGTGTGCCCCTTAAGAGTGGAGTCTCTGTTTCCTTTACTCCTCTGGCTCTCCCAAATGTAAGCTCTGTTGCTTTTCAAAGATGAAGGTTCTGGGTGCTCATCCTCCCTCTGTAGGATCCCTGGACTGGGGACCCCAATGTGGAGCTCAGACCCCTCACTCCTCAGGGAGAACCTTTGTGGTGTGATATCCCCTCTATTTATAGATCACCAAGCCAGGGGTGTGGGTCCTGACTAGATGGCATCTTGGCCCCTCCTACCCACCTTGTTGTGGCTCCTTCTTAATAGCATTAGCTGTGGAAAATCCTTTCTGCTAGGCTTCAGGTCCTTCTCACAGATAGTTGCTCTGTAAGTAGTTGTAATTTTGGTGTACCTGTGGGAGGAGGTGATTTCAGGATCTTCCTACTCCACCATCTTGATGCTGCTGCTCAACCATTTTCTGTGTGTCAGTTGAGTTTAGTTGTGCCAGAAGAGTTTAATTTTGGAAGAGTGAAAGGTGACAAAACAGCTTTGACAGCATAAGTTTAATAGATAGACATTTTTGTGGAATAGAGCCACAAATCAATCCCCTTGCAAATCTGTACTACTGCAAAACTAGCTAATGCTATGATCTTCCACTCCATTTTAAAATGTTGAACACAGTTAATTCCATCACTGTATTCCATTATTATGTGAGTAAGCAATTTTTGGGTACCTGTTTTCCAAAGAAAATGTTTAAAATTTTTTGGACAATTTTTTCAACTTGCTTTTCTCTTTTGAAAACATAGTCATCGTATGTTTCCTTTGTGTTCTTTCCAGAGTTGACCTTTTTCGATAACTTTTTTCCTTACCATTTCTTCAGAACTCAATGTTTGCTTTTTATTTTTCTATTCAAAATCAAGACCCATGGACTTTCCTTAAAAATAATACATTTCATTCTTAGTAATATCTTTACATATTTAGCTATATACATTTACATTAAAACACTAAAACCTAAGAGTGAGGAATTAGTAGTTTAAATGATTTTTTAAAACTTATCATGATTACTGCATTGACTGTTTATATTCCATATGAATGAAAATGGAGCAGCAACAATGAACCCAACATATCTCTGAACTGGTGAGATCTAGTATTTTGGCCGCAAAATTGTCACTTTATGCATTTGTAAAGGGCACTCACTTCTCACTTGAATATTCTTTTTTTTATTGCTGTTTTTCTATCACTAGATGGTTTCTGGGTGCAGGTGTCTGGCACATGGTTTCTAGTATTTCAGTGTATATAGTATCAATAGAGTCATGATAAATACCTGTGCCAGTATTCCTACTGCAAACTCCAAGTATCTCATATTCTTCATAAAATTTATACACTGATTCTGTATTTGCTTTTCACTATCTAAATGCAAGAGATCATTGATTAAAACACACATTTTCAAATTGTTTATTAAAGAATGAAATGAAATAATTTTATTAAAGAGTAAGAATAATAAGAATTGTATCATCTTCTTTACAGAAAATTAGAAAAATCAGAAAGTAGGTAAAAATAAAAGTCATTCATCTATACCCTTATGTCTCTAATGTAGCCACTATTAGTATTTACACTTGAGCAATGTGATTTGTTGGCTTTTAATTAGTAAGGTGCTTTCTTCTCTATTATTTTGAAAGTGAATTGTTTAAATGCATTATATATGCTCTTGGCATTTCTGAATGACAAGTATTTAGACAGGCAAGAATTAACCTTAGTCTAAATTTCATGTGAGAATCTGAGACTGAATACCATTCATTGGAATATAAAATAATTGACAAAAAAATAACATAATTTTGTAGAAATTAAGTAGAAGAAAAAGTATTATAATATATAGAGACTGAAACAGATGAAAATATTGTGACATTTGGGAAACATCCAAATCCCAGAATTTTATAACTCTTTCAAAGATACATGCTGACCTATTCAGAAGAGAAGATATCCTGATCCACAACCCAAATATCATGAATTCCCTTTTCATGTCTTCAAGCGCTAAAGAGGAGCAATACTCATGTTAATATAAATTTTCTGTGCTGTCTTCCAAAACTTCATTACCTTTCCATCCTTGACCTAATTGTATAAGACAAACAGTAATTATTTTGCCTGTACGTTTACTTATCTCCTAGTTTTGAGCAGAGAGAATGCGTAGTCATAAATGGAAGAATAGAGAACAAAAGGTATGAAAAGGAAATAAACAGAGAGTAGTTATTTGTGTCACAAAAGCATTCATTAAAAATCACTTTAAAAAGTCTTACCATTTTTTCTAAAAAAGCGTGGTTTAATTTAATCACAAAACTTCAAAAACTAATAAAATGAGGGATATTGGATTGGAAATTATAGTACATTTCCTTTATAATCTATCTGGTGGGCTTATTCGAGAAATATTTATTGAGTACATCTTTTATAACATACTTTTTAAGCAAATATACTTGCCCTATTTGGGGAGGCATTGTTTAATACTAACCATATCAACATGACTGACAAGGAGCTATGGTGAGTTTTGCAGTAAGGCTTGTTTTAACAATTGTTCCGGATTTTTTTTTCTTATGGCGTGGGATTTAGCACCGAGCCAAGAGCTAAATGGATTCTGAATTAATATTATTTTTTTAGAAGATATTATGATCCTACCCCACAGCTGAAGAAATTATCTAGGAAAGTAACAGTGTCTAATATGTGCTAGGAAAATATTACTTTATATTCTGTTTTTGGTTATCTTACTTTGGGGGGTTAGAAAGAAAAAATTGACAATGATCAGTCTGTGTAAGGGATTTCTTACTTAAGTTTTCTCTCCCTTGGACAAGACAGAAAAGACAGTATTAATATTTAAATAGCAAGCATATTTTGGAGAGAGACCTTCAAGGTGGCAGAGGATTAAGACGTAGAGATCACCTTCCTCCCCACAGGTATGTCAAAAATACATCTCTATGTGGAACAACTCCTAGAGAACACCTACTGAACGCTGGCAGAAGATGTCAGACTTGCCAAAAGGCAAGAAAATCCCCACGTACCTGGGGAGGGCAAAAGAAAAAAGAAAAAACAGAGACAAAAGAATAGGGACAAGACCTGCACCTCTGGGAGGGAGCTGTGAAGGAGGAAAAGTTTCCACACACTAGGGATCCCCTTCACTGGCGGGGATGGGGGCGGTGGGCAGGGGGGAAGCTTTGAAGCCACGGAGGAGAGAGCAGCAACAGGGGTGCAGAGGGCAAAGTGGAGAGATTCCCGCACAGAGGATCAGTGCCGACCAGCACTCACGAACCTGAGACACTTGTCTGCTCACCCGCTGGGGCGAGTGGGGGCTGGGAGCTGCGGCTCGGGCTTCAGAGGTCAGACCCCAGGGAGAGGACTGGGGTTGGCTGTGTGAAGACAGCCTGAAGGGGGCTAGTGTGCCACAGCTAGCCAGGAGGGAGTCCAGGAAAAAGTCTGGACCTGCATAAGAGGCAAAAGACCATGGTTTCAGGGTGTGCGAGGAGAGGGGATTCCTTCCGCGTGTGCCCACAGAAGGCAGAGCACTGCCTAAGTGAGCTCCAGAGATGGGCGCAAGCTGCAGCCATCAGCTTGGACCCCAGAGACGGGCATGTACCACTAATGCTTCCACCACTGCCACCAAGAATCCTGTATGCAAGCACAGGTCACTACCCACACCCCTCCAGGAGCCTGTGAAGCACTCTACTGCCAGGGTCCCATGATCCAGGGACAAATTCCCCAGGAGAACACACGATGCACCTCAGGCTGTTGCAATGTTACACTGTTGCCGCAGGCTCACCCCGCATTCCAATTATGACTACCGTACCCCTCCCTCTCCCCAGTCTGAGTGAACAGGAGAGCCCTAATCAGCTGCTGCTTTAACCCCCTCCTGTCTGGGCGGGGAACAGATGCCTGAGGGCAGCCTACACACAGAGGCAGGCCCAAAACCAAAGCTGAAACCCAGGAGCTGTGTGAACAAAGAAGAGAGAGGGTAATTTCTCTGTGCAGCCTCAGGAGCAGCAGATTAAATCCCCACAATCAACTTGATAAAACCTCCATCTGTGGAATACCTGAATAGACAACAGATGTTCCCAAAATTCAGGGGGTGGACTGTGGGAGCAACTGTAGACTTGGGGTTTGCTTTCTGTGTCTGATTTGTTTCCGGTTTTATGTTTATCTTAGTTTAGTTTTTAGTGCTTGATATCATTGGTGGATTTGTTTAATGGTTTGGTTGCTCTCTTCCTTTTTTTTTATATTTTATTTTTTTAATTAAAAAAATTTTTTTTTCCTTTTTTCTCTTTTTGTGAGTGTGTATGTGTATGTTTCTTTGTGTGATTTTGTCTGTTTAGGTTTGCTTTTACCATTTGTCCTAGGGTTCTGTCTGTTTGGTGTTTTTCTTTTTTTTTTTTCTTCCTTTTCTTCTGAGCCAAGTGGCGGGCAGGGTCTTGGTTCTCCGGCCGGGAGTCAGACCTGAGCCTGCAAGGTGGGAGAGCCGAGTCCAGGATATTGGACCACCAGAGATCTCCCAGCCCCATGTAACATCAATCAGCAAGAGCTCTCCCAGAGATCTCCATCTCAACACTAAGACCCAGCTCCACCCAACGGCCAGCAAGCTCCATTGCTGAATCCCTCATGCCAACAAATAGCAAGGCAGGAACACAAACACACCTATTAGCAGGGAGGCTGCCTAAAGTTATACTAACTTCAAAGAAAACCCAAGACACACCAATAGATGCAACCCTGCCCACTACAAAGACAAGATCCAGCCCCACCCACCAAAACACAGGCACCAGTCCCCCCACCACCAGGAAGCCTACACAAGCCACTGAACCAACTTCACCCACTGGGGGCAGACACCAAAAATAAGAGGAACTGCAAATTTGCAGCCTGCAAAAAGGAGACCCCAAACACAGTAAGTTAAACAAATGAGAAGACAGAAAAATATGCAGCAGAAGAAGGAGCAAGGTAAAAACCCATCAGACCAAACAAATGAAGAGGAAATAAGCAGTCTACCTGAAAAAGAGTTCAGAGGAATGATAGTAAAGATGATCCAAAGTCTTGGAAGCAGAATGGAGAAAACACAAGAAATGTTTAACAAGGACCTAGAAGAACTAAATAGCAAACAAAGAATGATGAACAACACAATACATGAAATTAAAAATACTCTAGAAGGAATCAATAGCAGAATAACGGAGACAGAAGAACGAATAAGCGACCTGGAAGATAAAATAGTGGAAATAACTGCCACAGAGCAGAATAAAGAAAAAAGAATGAAAAGAATTGAGGACAGTCTCAGAGACCTCTGGGAAAACATTAAACACACCAACATTCGAATTATAGGGGACCCAGAAGAAGAGAAAAAGAAAGGGACTGAGAAAATATTTGAAGAGATTATAGTTGAAAATTTCCCTAATATGGGAAAGGAAATAAGTCCAGGAAGTGCAGAGAGTCCCATACAGGATAAATCCAAGGAGAAACACGCCAAGACACATATTAATCAAATGATCATAAGTTAAATGCAAAGAAAAAATAGTAAAAACAGCAAGGGAAAAACAACAAATAACATACAAGGGAATCCCCATAAGGTGAACAGCTGATCTTTTGGCAGAAACTCTGCAAGCCAGAAGGGAGTGGCGGGACATATTTAAAGTGATGAAAGGGAAAAAACTGCAACCAAGACTCCTCTACCCAGCAAAGATCTCATTCAGATTCAATGGAAAAATTAAAACCTTTAAGGACAAGCAAAATCTAAGACAATTCAGCACCACCAAACCAGCTTTACAACAAATGCTAAAGGAACATCTCTAGGCAGAAAACACAAGAGAAGGAAAACACCTACAATAACAAACCCAAAACAATTAAGAAAATGGTAATAGGAACATACATATTGATAATTACCTTAAATGTAAATGGATTAAATGCTCCCACCAAAAGACATAGATGGGCTGAATGGATACAAAAACAAGACCCATATATATGCTGTCTACACGTGACCCACTTCAGACCTAGGGACACATACAGACTGAAAGTGAGGGGATGGAAAAAGATATTCCATACAAATGGAAATCAAAAGAAAGCTGGAGTAGCAATTCTCATAACAGACAAAATAGACTTTAAAATAAAGACTATTACAAGGGACAAAGAAGGACACTACATAATGATCAAGGGATCAATCCAAGAAGAAGATATAGCAATTGTAAATATTTACGCGCCCAACATAGGAGCACCTCAGTACATAAGGCAAATACTAACAGCCATAAAAGGGGAAATCGACAGTAACACAGTCATAGTAGGGGACTTTAACACCCCACTTTCACCAATGGACAGATCATCCAAAATGAAACTAAATAAGGAAACACAAGCTTTAAATGATACATTAGACCAGATGGACTTCATTGATATTTATAGGACATTCCATCCAAAAACAACAGAATACACTTTCTTCTTAAGTGCACATGGAACATTCTCCAGGATAGATCATATCTTGGGTCACATATCAAGCTTTCGTAAATTTACGAAAATTGAAATCATAACAAGTATCTTTTCTCACCACAACGCTATGAGACTAGATATCAGTTATAGGGAAAAAAACTGTAAAAAATACAAGCACATGGAAGTTAACAATATGCTATAAAGAGCCATGAGATCACCGAAGATATCAAAGAGCAAATCGAAAAATACCTAGAAACAAACGACAGTGAAAATGCGACGACCCAAAACCTACAGGATGCAGCAAAAGCAGTTCTAAGAGGGAAGTTTATAGCAATACAATCCTACCTCAAGAAACAGGAAAAATCTCAAATAAACAACCTAACCTTACACATAAAGCAATTAGAGAAAGAAGAAGAAACAAAACCCAAAGATAGCAGAAGGAAAGAATTCATAAAAATCAGATCAGAAATAAATGAAAAAGAAATGAAGGAAACAACAGCAATGATCAATAAAACTAAATGCTGGTTGTTTGAGAAGATAAACAAAATTGATAAACCATTAGCCGGACTCACCAAGAAAAAAAGGGAGAAGACTCAAATCAATAGAATTAGAAATGAAAAAGGAGAAGTAAAAACTGACACTGCAGAAATACAAAGGATTATGAGAGACTACTACAAGCAACTATATGCCAATAAAATGGACAACCTGGAAGTAATGGACAAATTCTTGGAAAAGTACAAACTTCCAAGACTGAACCAGGAAGGAATAGAAAATATGAACAGACCAACCATAAGCACTGAAATTGAAACTGTGATTAAAGATCTTCCAACAAACAAAAGCCCAGGACCAGATGGCTTCACAGGTGAATTCTATCAAACATTTAGAGAAGAGCTAACACCTATCCTTCTCAAACTCTTCCAAAATATGGCAGAGGGAGGAACACTCCCCAACTCATTCTACGAGGCCATCATCTCCCTGATACCAAAACCAGACAAAGATATCACACACACACACACACACACACACACACACACTACAGGCCAATATCACTGATGAACATAGATGCAAAAATCCTCAACAAAATATTAGCAAAGAGAATCCAACAGCACATTAAAAGGATCATACACCATGATCAAGTGGGGTTTATCCTAGGAATGCAAGAATTCTTCAACATATGCAAATCAATAAATGTGATACACCATATTAACAAATTGAAGGATAAAACCATATGATAATCTCAATAGATGCAGAAAAAGCTTCTGAGAAAATTCAACACTGATTTATGATAAAAACTCTCCAGAAAGTGGGCTTAGAGGGAACTTACATCAACATAATATAGGCCATATATGAGAAACCCACAGCCAACATCGTTCTCAATGGTGAAAAACTGAAACCATTTCCTCCAAGATCAGGAACAAGACAAGGTTAAACCCTCTCACCGCTATTATTCAACATAGTTTTGGAAGTTTTAGCCACAGCAATCAGAGAAGAAAAAGAAATAAAAGGAATCCAAGTCAGAAATGAGGTAGTAAAACTGTCACTCTTTGCAGATGACGTGATAATACACATACAGGATCCTAAAGATGCTCCCAGAAAACTACTAGAGCTAATCAATGAATTTGGTAAAGTAACAGGATACAAAATTAATGCATAGAAAATATTTTGCATTCCTATACAGTAATGGTGAAAAGTCTGAAAGAGGAATTAAGGAAATACTCCCATTTACCATTGCAACCAAAAGAATAAAATATCTAGGAAAACCTACCTAAGGAGACAAAAGACCTGCAGGCAGAAAACTATAAGACACAGATGAAAGAATTTAAAGATGATACAAACAGATGGAGAGATATACCATGTTCTTGGATTGGAAGAACCAACATTGTGAAAATGACTATAGTACCCAAAGCAATGTACAGATTCAGTGAAATCCCTGTCAAACTACCAATGGCATTTTTTACAGAACTAGAACAAAAAATTTCACAATTTGTATGGAAACACAAAAGACCCCGAATAGCCAAAGCAATCTTGAGAAAGAAAAACGGAGCTGGAGGAATCAGGCTCCCTGACTTCAGACTTTACTACAAAGCTACAATAATCAAGACAGTGTGTTACTGGTACAAAAACAGAACTATAGATCAATGGAACAGCATAGAAAGCCCAGAGATAAACCCACACACATATGGTCACCTTATTTTTGATAAAGGAGGCAAGAATATACAGTGGAGAAAAGACAGCCTGTTCAATAAGTGATGCTGTGAAAACTGGACAGCTACATGTAAAAGAATGAAATTAGAACAGTTCCTAACACCATACGCAAAAATAAACTCAAAATGGGTTAAAGACCTAAATGTAATGCCAGACCCTATAAAACTCTTAGAGGAATACTTAGGCAGAACACTCTATGACATAAATCACAGCAAGATCCTTTTTGACCCACCTCCTAGAGAAATGGAAATAAAAACAAAAATAAACAAATGGGACCTAATGAAAGTTCAAAGCTTTTGCAAAGCAAAGGAAACCATAAACAAGAGGAAAAGACAACCCTCAGAATGGGAGAAAATATTTGCAAAGGAAGCAATTGACAAAGGATTATTCTCCAAAATATTCAAGCAGCTCAATATCAAAAAAACAAACAACCCAATCCAAAAATGGGCCGAAGACCTAAATAAACATTTCTCCAAGAAGATATACAGATTGCCAACAAACACATGAAAGGATGCTCAACATCACTAATCATTAGAGAATGCAAGTCAAAACCACAATGAGGTATCACCTCACACCGGTCAGAATGACCATCATCAAAAAATCTACAAACAATAAATGCTGGAGAGGGTGTGGAGAAAAGGGAACTCTCTTGCACTGTTGGTGGGAATATAAGTTGATACAGCCACTGTGGAGAACAGTATGGAGATTCCTTTAAAAACTAAAAATAGAACTACCATGTGACCCAACAACCCCACTACTGGGTATATACCCTGAGAAAATCATAATTCCGAAAGAGACATGTACCACAATGTTCATTGCAGCAGTACTTACAATAGCCAGGATGTGGAAGCAAGCTAAGTGTCCATCGACAGATGAATGGATAAAGAAGATGTAGCACATATATACAATGGAATATTACTCAGTCAAAAAAAGAAATGAAATTGAGTTATTTGTAGTGAGGTAGATGGACCTAGAGTCTGTCATACAGAGTGAAAAGTCGGAAAGAGGAAAACAAATACCACATGCTAACACGTATATATGGAATCTAAGGAAAAAAATGGTTCTGATTAACTTAGGGGCAGGAAAGGAATCAAGGTGCAGAGGTAGAGAACGGAATTGTGGACATGAGGGGAAAGGGTAAGCTGGGATGAATTGAGAGAGTAACATTGACATATATACACTACCAAATGTCAAATAGATAGCTAGTGGGAAGCAGCCGCATAGCACAGGGAGATCAGCTCGGTGCTTCGTGACCACCTAGAGGGGTGGGATAGGGAGCGTGGGAGGGAGACATAAGAGGGAGGGTATATGGGGATATATGTATGCATATAGCTGATTCACTTTGTTATACAGCAGAAACTAAGACACCATTGTAAAGCAATTATACTCCAATAAAGATGTTAAAAAATTTTTTAAATAAAAAAATAAAGAAATAGTAAGCATATTTTGTATCAAAATGTGTTCAGGATATAAAGATAACTTTATGCTGGTTCTAATTATCCCAGCCAAAGAATGTTCTCATTTATTAAATCTGTCTCTTTAGGTCATCAAAAACGTTTTTGAACCAGTAGGTGTCAGAAGAAAACACATGAATGCGCAATAAGCACTTCATCCGCTGCTTCTGAGGTAGCAATATTGGATTTTGAGAGGCTGGTCGAGAAACTAATTTTGCTTTTATGTATGGCGTTTTGAGGGGTTGTTATGAAAGTCAGCTGTCTTTGGCATTACGTTTATTGCATTAGGGTGATTTGTTATGAACGAACTTGACTCTTGCTTAAGGATTAGAAAAATTAATCTTTGTGCCAAGGATGAGCCATTGACATCACTTCCACTCAAAAGTCTCCACTTTCCCTCAGAAAGCATGCTCCGGCTCATTAGCTTTCCTTAGAATGTGACCAGGCATGAGAGAAGGTGAAAGGGAGTTGTGGTGGGGGAGCAAGGACTGAGAAATTGATGTGCTACCATTTCTCTTCTTTCCCTTTCCATGCACAGACCCAGTAAATGGACATCTAAGCTTCCATTTAAAAAATGTGCTTAGACCACTTGATCCCTGTAGAAGGACTGTGAAAACTAAACCAGGCAATGAGTCGTTGAAATTGGTTAATAAGCCATTTTGTAACAGCCAGATGTATTGTTGTGATCATTTCACGATGTATAGAAATACCAAACCATTATACTGAATCCCTGAAACTAATACAATGTTACATGTCAATTATATCTCGGAAAAATCTCTCTCCACTCTAAGTGAATTTAAATGGGATTTCATTTTGTTGTTGCTGCTGAAAAACCCCAAATAACCTAAAACATTTGAAGTTGGTAAGCATTTTTGAAACATTCTGAAGCCACTTGACTATGCCAATTTTTATACAGCATTAGAGAGGTTTGTATATACGTTTGATAATTGCCACAGAACTTGTTCTCTGTTTTAAACTGACATTTTAAAAACTTTTTATTATGGAAAAACTTAAACGTACACAAAAGTATAGAGGTTAGCATAATTTTAACATATATAAAATATAGACATTATGTGCTCGCTTCGTTCTATAGGGCAGTCAAACAAGACATAATGGTTGTCCTTAAGTAGCTTAATTCTGCAAAGGAGACAAAAAAAAAAAAAAATCAATGACTGTGGTGCCACACAGTACAAAGTATTATGATCTGTCTGTCTGTCTGTCTGTCTGTCTGTCTGTCTGTCTGTCTATCTATCTATCTATCTATCTATCTATCTATCTATCTATCTGTCAGTCATTTATCATCATCTATCTGTATCTCCTTAGAACTATAGACAGAATCCTACTGGATTGGTTTAGAAAAGGGCTTCTGGAAGAAGGAGACACTAGTATAGTAAGGGGATCTAGTGAGATCAGTAACAGGGAGACGGATGCACTTTTCCATAATGCCATGAGTGCATGTGCCAGAGCTCATGAACACTTGAAGCTACAAATATTACACAAAACAAGAATTCTAAGTGAGTTTGGGAGAATGTCAGAAGCTGAAACAGAGAGGTAGTTAGAAGACCAGATTCTGGAGGACTATTGGTTATAAAAATTCCAAATTTTGTCCTTAAAGCTATAGGAGACACTGAAATCCTTTTTTAATCCTTATTGGCTTTATACCAATAGACACTGAGTACAGAAAGTTTCAGTCTTAGGTGGTTTTAGTTGTTGATTCATTACATCATAGAAACGATAATCATCTATTTGGTATGTGTTATTGGGTGTTTGGTGTTCTTCAAATATTTAAACCAAACTTTGGACTACTAATTATATTTCTCTCTGTGTTTCGATCACTTCTGAGCTCAGGAGCTTTGAATCTGTCAGTGGTGCGTGGGGTTCTAGTGAGTGAGAACTACCTTTTTAGGAAAAGGTAGAAAATAAGTATCTAGAAGGTTGCTGTGAATGGCAGTGTGCTGACAAAAATGCTTGAAACCTCCATATTCATTCCTTTAAGAAGTGAAGTTCAAGTGCTTCCGCAATGGTTTTCTAATAGCAGAAGCATGTAGTTCTCTGTAGAATCTCAGGTGTTGTAGCAGTCTGTGTCAATCTTACATTAAAATGAAGGAAAAGAAAAAAAACCCTCACCAATTAAAAAAATAACCTATATTCTGCTCTAACATAATTAACATGTAGGAAATTAGTGTACACTTTGACTTAAATATGAAAAAAGTATCCTAAATGAAGAGACAGTTTTTCTCTTTGTTAGGAATAAAACTTAAAAGGTAAAAGAGCAAACTGCTGCTTTTGGAACCCTTCTGCAGACTGATTAAAATAACAGGGTATTCATGAATATTTTCTACATACTTTTATCTGATTAAGTTGTGTTGCTTTTTATTGATCCGCCTAGTTTATTTGGTTGAAAATAACAAAATAGCACTTTGGAAGCAAACACACAGAACACTGTATGTTATAATGAATTTAAAACATCAAAATTTACAGACAATCCATAATATGCGTACAGATTACTGTGAATTTACACACATACACACACACACGTCCTATAAATATATGTACATAATATTGAATGTTTTCTTTTTTAAGCACTTGTTAATTTTTTCCTAACGTGTGTGTTTGAACTCTTAGTAATTTATTCAGCTGCATTTGATAAATGACTCATGAAGTTACTCACATTTTTTATCATTCCGATATAGCAGTACAATACTGCTCTAGGTTAATTTACTATATCCAGTAATCTTGAGTAGCACAATGACTCCTGGCTAACAAATATTTCAGGCTGATTTCCATTTCTATGTAACCTACTCTGCTTTTGAATAGTCATTATATAAGAGATTATAATACACTAACCTCAATGGAGGAAATGGGGAAATTTTGCAATAAAAATATGATGTTTGCAAAGCGTTTTCAATTTGAAAAGTTGTTTTATCCAGTATTTTATAGCACTTTTTAGTTCATTATTTTAAAATATTTTAAGTAAAAAATAACTTCCATTTATTGAGTACCTGTGTTGAAATCCCTTCTGCACCACTTATTAGCTGTATGAACTTGGGCAAATTTTGTAACATCTGTATATATCAATTCCAGCATCTGTAAATAGGGGATAATCATACTAATGACTTCCTAGGTTTTGTGAAGATTGTATAAATTAATACATGTAAAAACATTTAAAGTAATCATTGATGGGTAACAAACAACTTAGTATTTATTATATTGTCGTTGTTATTTTACATGGAGGTTAAGTAAGTTTCTGTATCTTGTAAGTGTTAGGACAAGTTAGTTGCATCTGATTCCAAATTCATGTAAGTTCAATATATAATATCTCTTTGAATTTTCTGCAAGCTGTAATGTTATCACCCTTTCCCCTTGCTTCACTGGTTTTAAATACCCTACTGAACTTCCAAGGATTCACATCTCCTATTAAGGTTTGTCTAAACATCTCATCCTATAAAGCTCCTTCTTTGTAGGCATCTTATCTTTTTGACGTATCTTCTCAACAAGAATGTATTAATGTCAGAGAGATTTGTAACTTACCCAGTCCCTTGCAGAGTATGTGTTTGGTTGATAATTCTTTCTATTTCTTCCTCTTCATTATCATTCCATAAATGATACACTAGATTACCTGGATCATAGAAAGACTGAGTGAATCATTATCCAAATTATCTAACTCTTTCCAATATGTCACCTTTGTTAGCCATAACTCACCCATCCTTCCATAGGTCTTTATATTCAGCTTTTCTTTTTTAGAACCTTTCTGTACCTTAGCAGCTAAAGCTATATTGGAAGGATTACTGAAAAAAAAAAAAAAAAAAAGTGCTACAAATGATATGCATTGGTCTTTTCCTAAATCACCTATCTGTTCTAGAAAAATTCAAATTTGATTGGCACAATTTTCTCCTTTAAGAAGAAAGCAGCTTTCAAATAGGGAACGTGAAAGCTTCATCCTACTGAGTATCATTACAGAACTGTGGCCCAGAACTGAAGCTTCCTATAATTCTAAGAAAGCTTAATTAGATGTTCTAACCTACAGTGATAATGAGAGAGCTGAGTCTTTTGTGATACTCAAAGTGACAGTTTTTTGTTTTTGTTTTTAATTTAAGTATTTTGACAAAGCAAGATTTATGCATTCAGAGATTACTTTATACACTGAGATAGATTTTGATTCATAGATCAAAATATAGAAAGAAAATTCAACTTATTTTATTATTATTATAGTGTATTTTTAGTGAAATTTTAGTAGACTTTTAGCATTTCAGGGAATGACCTTCCTGAATGGAATCAGATGATTGTTTTATCTTTCCATTTTTGGGGTATAAAATTTTGGATTATTCATGATGAATGAAGATGATAACAAAGCACTTTGCCTTTCAGACAAATGTGTAGAGGATCTGCCTGCTTCTGTAAATAGTTTGTGACCCTCCAAACAGTGAAATACCAAAATAACAGTTTGGAGTGACCTCTCCACAGAATGTGTTGGAGGCCAAGTGGAGGGAAGTCATCTCTGTTTTGACCAAAAAAAAAGAAAAAAAATCTCCCTTGTGAATGTCAGCACCTTTGGAGACACTGGGACAGCCAGGAATCAGAAAGCTGAAAGCAAGAATCCAAGAGTTTTGGTGCATTTTACTTACTTTAATTCTAAAGAATGGCATGCTTTTTACACAGTTGTGATGTATTAAAAATCTATTCCCTTTTACTCCACGCTTCTCTGTACACCTCAGTATACCTCCATGGCAATTTTCCATCCTGCATCCAATTTTATAGTCTTTCCTAAAAGTAGACTGCCTTTTATAGAATCAGGATACCTATGACCTGTGTTCTGACTTGGCACTTATAGATGGGCTATCCATGGCAAGTATTTTGACCTCTTCCAGTGTTCCATTTCCTAATCTGTAGATGAGGCTTCTGAATTAGATAACATCAGGTACCTTCAAACTTCCAGATTCTATGTTTTTTTATCACATTTGATCAATCTTTCAACATTTCCCCTTCCCTGTTTCCCTCCCTTCCTTACTTCCCTCCTTCCTTTTGATGTCAGAACAATTGCTGGAACCAAACATACAATGCCTCTGCCTTTATGGAGCTTATATTGATCATAAGTTGAAGCAGAATAGGTATATGGCTACCTAATGGGGGTGGCGGTAAGATCAGTGCAATACCCCAGAGTAGGTGTGTAGTCTGGCAAAAGACACACCAACTATGTCTCATTAACCATACGTTCTAAGGAAATAAAATTGACTGTTCCTACTTGATTTAATTAATTAAGCTCCACCTAATTTGGAGGAAAACTTAAAAATTCCAATCTGAATCAACCAGATACCCATTTTATTGCCACATACTCATTTTATTACCTCATTTTCTGAGCTGAGCATCTCCCTTCTTGAACACGGGGAAGCTTAAGAAAATGATGCTATTATAACACTAAATGTATGTGTTGTGAAAGTTGTTCCAATCTTTCTTCAGATAAGATGGGTTGATTTAGTAAATATATAAGAAAAGAGATATTTAAAAAATTGGGGGAGGCTATTGGATCCTGGCTTAATGCTTGCACTAATTCCTGATGTTACAGAACATCACTGAATTCTACTGGTAAGGTGAGATATTGAGGGTAAGGGAATAAATGAAAATGAGCTAAATATGCCTAAGGAGACAATCAATAGGGCATAAAACTCCAGAATTTCCCCAGTTCCTGATTGTATAATTATATAGGTGTGCTGGAGCCAGCTTGTATTTACTTACAGAGCCGCTTGTGTACATCTCTTTCCAACTCTGCAGTTCAGTGACATCATATTGCTAGCTCGAACTTGGCCATGGTGAAAGTGTTTATGGAAATTAGCAAATGCTATATAAATCAAGACATTTTCCCCCCAGAATGCTGTTGTTAACAATTTACCAGTGCGCCAGTGCGTGGCAAATAGCAAATCCCTATACTGGTTCCCTTTAATTTTTTTTTTTAGATTATAATTTATTTATTTATTTATTTTATTTGGCTGTGTTGGGTCTTCGTTTCTGTGCGAGGGCTTCCCCCAGTTGCGGCGAGCGGGGGCCACTCTTCATCGCGGTGCGCGGGCCTCTCACCGTCGCGGCCTCTCTTGCTGCGGAGCACAGGCTCCAGACGCGCAGGCTCAGTAGTTGTGGCTCACGGGCCTAGTTGCTCCGCGGCACGTGGGATCTTCCCAGACCAGGGCTCGAACCCGTGTCCCCTGCATTGGCAGGCAGATTCTCAACCACTGCGCCACCAGGGAAGCCCCCTTTAATTTTTAATATGAGTTACTATGTTGGGAAGGCAAAGTGGAAGTTCGGGGTATTGCTATAGGGGAAAGAATTCTGGTTAAGTTGCAGGATATAAACTGGAAATTGTGTGCTGATGGGGAGGAAGTACATGTGCATGGGAGAGTTTAGATCTTATTAGGCAGTGACATTTTTGGATTAAGGAAACAAAGGTGTATGTGTGTGGGGGGGGTGTGTGTGTGTGTGTGTGTACATGTGTTGAGAGCCAAGTAAAAAAGAACATAATGGATTTAAGTAGAGTTGGGGACTTTCCTGGTGGTCCAATGGTTAGGGCTCTGTGCTTCCAGTGCAGGGGGCACAGGTTTGATCCCTGGTTGGGGAACTAATATCCTGCAAGCCGTGGCACAGCCAAAAAAAAAAAAAAAAACTAGAGTGACTCTTCATGTGCACAGTGATGCCCCCGTGACTGTTACCAAGCCTTGTTTCTGGCCATGACTGATTAATTCTAGGACAGATACCAGGGCCACATTTGAATTTATTGTCACTGGGATTGGAATTTGAGCCAAGATATCTGGAATATGGAGGTCATAAAACTCTGTAATCTATGGCAGGGTGACATTGTGTTCCAGGAGGGTGATAATGCAATCTTGGCCCCACTGAGCTTGGCTTATTCCACCCCTAGTAAGAACATGGATGACATTTTCACCCCCCTCTCTGCCTTGTTCACTAGAATTATCAGCCTAGTAAAGTGTTTTTCAAAGAATCTAGGACTTTCATCACCACGTTGTTCTTTTTTTCTTTTCTTTTTTTTTTATTTTTTAACATCTTTATTGGAGTATAATTGCTTTACAATGGTGTGTTAGTTTCTGCTTTATAACAAAGTAAATCAATTATACATATACATATGTCCCCATATCTCTTCCCTCTTGCGTCTCCCTCCCTCCCACCCTCCCTGTCCCACGCTTCTAGGTGGTCACAAAGCACCGAGCTGATCTCCCTGCGCTATGCGGCTGCTTCCCACTAGCTATCTATTTTACGTTTGGTAGTGTATATATGTCCATGCCACTCTCTCACTTTGTCCCAGCTTACCCTTCCCCCTCTGCATATCCTCAAGTCCATTCTCTACTAGGTCTGTGTCTTTATTCCCATCTTGCCCCTAGGTTCTTCATGTCTATTTTTTTTTTAGATTCCATATATGTGTTAGCATACAGTATTTTTTGTTCTCTTTCTGACTTACTTCACTCTGTATGACAGACTCTAGATCCATCCACCTCACTACAAATAACTCAATTTCGTTTTCTTTTATGGCTGAGTAATATTCCATTGTATATATGTGCCACATCTTTATCCATTCATCTGTAGATGGACACTTAGGTTGCTTCCATGTCCTGGCTATTGTAAATAGAGCTGCAATGAACATTTTGGTACATGACTCTTTTTGAATTATGGTTTTCTCAGGGTATATGCCAAGTAGTGGGATTGCTGGGTCATATGGTAGTTCTATTTTTAGTTTTTTACGGAACCTCCATACTGTTCTCCATAGTGGCTGTATCAATTTACATTCCCACCAACAGTGCAAGAGGGTTCCCTTTTCTCCACACGCTCTCCAGCATTTATTGTTTGTAGATTTTTTCATGATGGCCATTCTGACCGGTGTGGGATGATATCTTATTGTAGTTTTGATTTGCATTTCTCTAATGATTAATGATGTTGACCATACTTTCATGTGTTTGTTGGCAATCTGTATATCTACTTTGGAGAAATGTCTATTTAGGTCTTCTGCCCATTTTTGGATTGGGATGTTTGTTTTTTTGGTATTGAGTTGCACGAGCTGCTTGTAAATTTTAGAGATTAATCCTTTGTCAGTTGCTTCATTTGCAAATATTTTCTCCCATTCTGAGGGTTGTCTTTTCGTCTTGTTTATGGTTTCTTTTGCTGTGCAAAAGCTTTTAAGTTTCATTAGGTCCCATTTGTTTATTTTTGCTTTTATTTCCATTCCTCTAGGAAGTGGGTCAAAAAGGATCTTGCTGTGATTTATGTCAGAGTGTTCTGCCTATGTTTTCCTCTAAGTGTTTGATAGTGTCTGGCCTTACATTTAGGTATTTAATCCATTTTGAGTTTATTTTTGTGTATGGTGTTCGGGAGTGTTCTAATTTCATACTTTTACATGTACCCCTCCAGTTTTCCCAGCACCACTTATGGAAGAGGCTGTCTTTTCTCCATTGTATATTCATGCCTCCTTTATCAAAGATAAGGTGACCATATGTGCATGGGTTAATCTCTGGGCTTTCTATCCTTCCATTGATCTATATTTCTGTTTTTGTGCCAGTACCCTACTGTCTTGATTACTGTAACTTTGTAGTATAGTCTGAAGTCAGGGAGCCTGATTCCTCCAGCTCCGGTTTTCTTTCTCAAGATTGCTTTGGCTATTCAGGGTGTTTCGTGTTTCCATACAAATTGTGAAATTTTTTGTTCTAAGTCTGTGAAAAATGCCAGTGGTAGTTTGACAGGGATTGCATGGAATCTGTAGATTGCTTTGGGGAGTAGAGTCATTTTCACAATGTTGATTTTTCCAATCCAAGAACATGGTATATCTCTCCATCTATTTGTATCATCTTTAATTTCTTTCATCAGGGTCTTATGATTTTCTGCATACAAGTCTTTTGTCTCCTTAGGTAGGTTTATCCCTAGATATTTTATTCTTTTTGTTGCAGTGGTAAATGGGAGTGTTTTCTTAATTTCACTCTCAGATTGTTCATCATTAGTGTATAAGAATGCTAGAGATTTCTGTGCATTAATTTTGTATCCTGCAACTTTACCGAATTCATTGATTAGCTCTAGTAGTTTTCTGGTAGCATCTTTAGGATTCTCTATGTATAGTATCATGTCATCTGCAAACAGTGACAGCTTTACTTCTTCTTTTCTGATTTGGATTCCTTTTATTTCTTTTTCTTCTCTGATTGCCATGGCTAAAGCTTCCAAAACTATGTTGAATAATAGTGGTGAGAGTGGGCAACCTTGTCTTGTTCCTGGTCTGAGCGGAAATGGTTTCAGTTTTTCACCATTGAGGACAACATTTGCTGTGGGTTTGTCATATATGGCCTTTATTATGTTGAGGTAAGTTCCCTCTATGCCTACTTTCTGGAGTGTTTTTATCATAAATGTGTGTTGAATTTTGTCGAAAGCTTTCTCTGCATCTCTTGAGATGATCATATGGTTTTTCTCCTTCAATTTGTTAATATGATGTATCACGTTGATTGATATGCGTATATTGAAGAATCCTTGCATTCCTGGGATAAACCCCACTTGATCATGGTGTATGATCCTTTTAATGTGCTGTTGGATTCTGTCTGCTAGTATTTTGTTGAGGATTTTTGCATCTATGTTCATCAGTGATATTGGCCTGGAGTTTTCTTTCTTTGTGACATCTTTGTCTGGTTTTGGTATCAGCGTGATGGTGGCCTTGTAGAATGAGTTTGGGTGTGTCCTCCCTGTGCTTTATTTTCGAAGAGTTTGAGAAGGATAGGTGTTAGCTCTTCTGTAAATGTTTGATAGAATTCACCTGTGAAGCCATCTGGTCCTGGGCTTTTGTTTGTTGGAAGATTTTTAATCACAGTTTCAATTTCAGTGTTTGTGATTGGTCTGTTCATATTTTCTATTTCTTCCTGGTTCAGTCTCGGAACGTTGTGCCTTTCTAAGGATTTGTCCATTTCTTCCAGGTTGTCCATTTTATTGGCATAGAGTTGCTTGTAGTAGTCTCTCATGATCCTTTGTATTTCTGCAGTGTCAGTTTTTACTTCCCCTTTTTCATTTCTAATTCTATTGATTTGAGTCTTCGCCCTTCTTTTCTTGATGAGTCTTCCTAAAGGTTTATCAATTTTGTTTATCTTCTCAAAGGACCACCTTTTAGTTTTATAGATCTTTGGTGTTGTTTCCATCTTTTCTTTTTCATTTATTTCTGATCTGATCTTTATGATTTCTTTCCTTCTGCTAAGTTTGGTGCTTTTTTGTTCTTCTTTCTCTAATTGCTTTAGGTGTAAGGTTAGGTTGTTTATTTGAGATGTTTCTTTTTTCTTAAGGTAGGACTGTATTGCTATGAACTTCCCTCTTGGAACTGCTTTTGCTGCATCCCATAGGTTTTGGGTCATCGTGTTTTCATTGTCATTTGTTTCTAGGTATTTTGGATTTCCTCTTTGATTTCTTCAGTGATCTCTTGGGTATTTAGTAGTGTAATGTGTAGCATCCATGTGTTTATATTTTTCACAGGTTTTTTTCCTATAATTGATATCTAATCTCATAGTGTTGTGGTTGGAAAAAATACTTGATGCGATTTCAATTTTCTTAAATTTACCCAGGCTTGATTTGTGACCCAAGATATGATCTATCCTGGAGAATGTTCCATGAGCACTTGAGAAGTATGTGAATTCTGTTGTTTTTGGATGGAATGTCCTATAGCTATCAATTAAGTCCATCTTGTTTAATGGACTTGTTTAAAGCTTGTTTTTCCTTATTTATTTTCATTTTGGATGATCTGTCCATTGGTGAAAGTGGGGTGTTAAAGTCCCCTACTATGACTGTGTTACTGTTGATTTCCCCTTTTATCGCTGTTGGTATTTGCCTTATGTATTGAGGTGCACCTATGTTGGGTGCATAAATATTTACAATTTTTATATCTTGTTTTTGGATTGATCCCTTGATCATTATGTAGTGTCCTTCTTTGTCTCCTGTAATAGTCTTTATTTTAAGTCTATTTTGTCTGATATGAGAATTGCCACTCCAGATTTATTTTGATTTCCATTTGCATGGAATATCTTTTTCCATCCCCTCACTTTCAGTCTGTATGTGTCCCTAGGTCTGACGTGGGTCTCTTGTAGACAGCATATATACGGGTCTTTTTTCTGTATCCATTCAGCCAGTCTATGTCTTTCGGTGGGAGCATTTAATCCATTTACATTTAAGGTAATTATCGATATGTATGTTCCTATTACCATTTTCTTAATTGTTTTGGGTTTGTTATTATAGGTCTTTTCCTTCTCTTGTGTTTCCTGCCTAGAGAAGTTCCTGTAGCATTTGTTGTAAAGCTGGCTTCGTGGTGCTGAATTCTCTTAGCTTTTGCTTGTCTGTGAAGGTTTTAATTTCTCCATCAAATCTGAATGAGATCCTTGCTGGGTAGATTAATCTTGGTTGTAGGTTTTTTCCCTTTCATCACTTTAAATATGTCCTGCCACTCCCTTCTGGCTTGCAGAGTTTCTGCTGAAAGATCAACTGTTAACCTTATGGGGATTCCCTTCTGTGTTGTTTGTTGTTTTTCCCTTGGTGCTTTTAAAATTTTTTCTTTGTATTTAATTTTTGATGGTTTGATTAATATGTGTCTTGGCGTGTTTCTCCTTGGATTTATCCTCTATAGGACTCTCTGTGCTTCCTCGACTTGATTAACTATTTCCTTTCCCATATTAGGGAAGTTTTCAACTATAATCTCTTCAAATATTTTCTCAGTCCCTTTCTTTTTCTCTTCTTCTTCTGGGATCCCTATAATTCGAAAGTTGGTGCATTTAATGTTTACCCAGAGGTCTCTGAGACTGTCCTCAATTCTTTTCATTCTTTTTTCTTTATTCTGCTCTACAGTAGTTATTTCAACTATTTTATCTTCCAGGTCACTTATCCGTTCTTCTGCCTCAGTTATTCTGCTATTGATCCCTTCTAGAGAATTTTTATTTTCATTTATTGTGTTGTTCATCACTGTTTGTTTGCTCTTTAGTTCTTCTAAGTCCTTGTTAAACGTTTCTTGTATTTTCTGTATTCCATTTCCAAGATTTTGTATCACCTTTACTATCATTATTCTGAATTCTTTTTCATGTAGACTGCCTATTTCTTCGTCATTTGTTAGGTCTGGTGGGTTTTTACCTTGCTCCTTCATCTGCTGTGTGTTACTCTGTTTTCTCATTTTCCTTAACTTACTGTGTTTGGGGTCTCCTTTTCGCAGGCTGCAGGTTCGTAGTTCCCGTTGTTTTTGGTGTCTGTCCCCAGTGGGTAAAGTTGGTTCAGTGGGTTGTGTAGGCTTCCTGGTGGAGGGGACTAGTGCCTATGTTCTGGTGGATGAGGCTGGATCTTGTCTTTCTGGTGGGCAGGTCCATGTCTGGTGGTGTGTTTTGGGGTGTCTGTGGACTTATTATGATTTTAGGCAGCTTCTCTGCTAATGGATGGGGTTGTCTTCCTGTCTTGCTAGATGTTTGGCATAGGGTGTCCAGCACTGTAGCTTGCTGGTCGTTGAGTGAAGCTGGGTCTTGGCGTTGAGATGGAGATCTCTGGGAGATTTTCGCCGTTTGATATTACGTGGAGCTGGGAGGTCTCTTGTGGACCAGTGTCCTGAAGTTGGCTCTCCCACCTCAGAGGCACAGCCCTGATGCCTGGCTGGAGCACCAAGAGCCTTTCATCCACATGGCTCAGAATAAAAGGGAGAAAAAATGGAAAGAAATAAAATAAAATAAAATAAAGTTATTAAAATAAAAAATAAAAAATAATTATTAAGAAAAAATTTTTAAAAATTAAAAAAAAAACAAAAAAATCCCAGACTGACAGAACCCTAGGACAAATGGTAAAAGCAAAGCTATACAGACAAAATCTCACACAGAAGCGTACACATACACACTCACAAAAAGAGAAAAAGGGAAAAAATATATATATATCTTTGCTCCCAAAGTCCACCTCCTCAATTTGGGGTGATTCGTTGTCTATTCAGGTATTCCAGAGATGCAGGGTACATCAAGTTGATTGTGGAGATTTAACCAGGTGCTCCTGAAGCTGCTGGGAGAGATTTCCCTTTCTCTTCTTTGTTCGCACAGCTCCTGGGGTTCAGCTTTGGATTTGGACCCGCCTCTGCGTGTAGGCCGCCTGAGGGCGCCTGTTCTTCGCCCACACAGGACGGGGTTAAAGGAGCAGCTGCTTCGGGGGCTCTGGCTCACTCAGGCCGGGGGGAGGGAAGGGTACGGATGCGGGGCGAGCCTGCAGCGGCAGAGGCTGGCGTGACTTTGCACCAGCCTGAGGCGCGCTGTGCGTTCTCCCGGGGAAGTTGTCCCCGGATCGCGGGACCCTGGCAGTGGCGGGCTGCACAGGCTCCCTGGAGGGGAGGTGTGGAGAGTGACCTGTGCTCGCACACAGGCTTCTTGGTGGCGGCAGCAGCAGCCTTAGCATCCCATGCCAGTCTCTGGGGTCCGCGCTGATCGCCACGGCTCGCGCCCCTCTCTGGAGCTCCTTTAAGTGGCGCTGTTAATCTCCCTTCCTCGCACACCAGGAAACAAAGAGGCAAGAAAAAGTCTCTTGCCTCTTCGGTAGTTCCAGACCTTTTCCTGGACTCCCTCCCGGTTAGCCGTGGTGCATTAGCCCCTTCAGGCTGTGTTCACGCCGCCAACCCCAGTCCTCTCCCTGGGGTCCGACCTCCGAAGCCCGAGCCTCAGCTCCCAGCCCCGCCCGCCCCGGCGGGTGAGCAGACAAGCCTCTCGGGTTGGTGAGTGCTGCTCGGCGCCGAGCCTCTGTGCGGGAATCTCTCCGCTTTGCCCTCCGCACCCCTGTGGCTGCGCTCTCCTCCGTGGCTCCGAAGCTTCCCCCCTCCGCCACCCGCAGTCTCCGCCCGCGAAGGGGCTTCCTAGTGTGTGGAAACCTTTCCTCCTTCACAGCTCCCTCCCACTGGTGCAGGTCCCGTCCCTATTCTTTTGTCTCTGTTTTTTCTTTTTTTCTTTTTCCCTACCCAGATATCTGGGGAGTTGCTTACCTTTTGGGAGGTCTGAGGTCTGCCAGCGTTCAGTAGGTGTTCTGTAGGAGTTGTTCCACGTGTAGATGTATTTCTGATGTGTTTGTGGAGAGGAAGGTGATCTCCGCGTCTTACTCTTTTACGCCATCATGAAGCTCCTCTCCACCACTTTGTTCTTAATTGAAAAGTAGAGTGAACAGTTGTCTGAACCCTGGCAATGAACTCAGTGAGGGGATGTATGGGTGAAAAGTACAGGATGGATCCAATCTAACATTACTGTCTCCTGCGGTCTTTGAATTCTTTCTTTGACATCCAACTAAGGGGTTTCTGGCTTTTTAATATTCCATATCATGGGTCACCTTTTAATCTAGTTTTGCTTTGACTAAACAAACAACTTGTTGGAATCATAGTTAGCTGCCTGCAAGCTGTTGAATTCCAAATTGCTGTGTGTTCACCAATAGCAAATAATTAAGCCTTATCCAAAATCATACTCTGCTCCTTATGATTGAAAGCCCTCAAAAAACTCATCTCCAAATTCCCATTTTTTTATGATATAAAATTTTAAAGCCATGAAATCTTTTCTGGGTATAATTCTTTTATTCTCTACTCTGATATTTTAAATTAAGTTGTTGGGGAAGTTAAGATGCTACAAATGTTAGAATTGAGTAAGTTATTAGATCTGTACAGCAAGAAAGACACAATGGGAATATTTTAGAACAGTTTTACGGGATGGGGTTCTCCAAATCCTATGAATGCTCCTAGATGTCTTTATTTCATTGATCAGGATTCCCTAATTTTCTATCAATATCATATATTTTATAAAGACATTAGTGATACTATAAATTTAACTAATATTTTTAGTTAAGCTTCCCATGGAATCAATTTCTATATTTGACTTTTAGCAGCTTCAGCTCTATGGCTACAAGAGATAGAATTTTGTTTTTGTTTTTAGTTTTTTTTTTTTTTTTTTTAGCATGGTAACATATAGGAACTAAGTATCAATCCCAGCCTTTTGAGGTAGGATTGTCAAGATTTGCTTTTAGGGTTCTCTCATTTTAAGTTACTCTGTGCTATTAGTTGTAGTAAAGATCCTGTCATAGCCCTGGGATTTTTCATTCTTTGTTGTTTCTCTAGTAACCAGAGTTACCAACTTGATTGACTAATTCACCACTTTGTACATGGGCTGGCACTTTCCTATCCTGGAAAATGGGCAAGTATCTCAACGCTTTTGCTTTACAACAACCTGATGACAAATTCCCAAAAGATGAATTTCTCTGAGACTCTATGGCCCTTTCCCTACTCCTAGTTTCCAATTCTGTATTTGTCGGGGTGTTTGTGGTTGTAAGCAGTAGACAAAATTGTGATAGTGCCTGCCACAGACCTGCCATCATTACATGGTTATGTTGCATAGAATGTTAACACAAAAATATACATTTTCATTACTTTATAATCTGCAGAGATGGCATTGGAGGCATAATACAAAATTATACATAAAACTTGGGTATTAGGATGTAGATGACCTGGCTTGCTGAATTATTTCTCAGTCACAAAAGATTATTATCTTATAATTTTAGGGCCATAAGGTTGATGGTATAAGAGGTCTGTAAGCCTGTAGTAAGCCTTCTTATGGCTTCCCATGACCTGTTAGGATCTAGGGCCTGAGTAGGAGAATACCATCTCCACCAACCTAAATATATTGTCCATGACAAACTGGAGAGTATCGAGAAGCAACACTCACCCTAAAGCGTCTTCCTTTGTGCTTCCTACATGTTCCCTTGAGAATGTACATTCTGTATTTTTTAAATTGTACCTTCTCTAAGAAAAATATGAGAATTCTTTTTCTCCAAGCCTCCAACCTAACCTTTTAGAAGATTGAGTCACAAACTTTGGTTAATATGAGGGAAAAAAAAAAACGTTTCTTAGAAGGAAAGTGGTACAGTTTACAAAGCTAAATAGCTGGATAATTAAGTCTCAGGAAGGACAGAAAATCCAACTCAAATTGCCTTAAACAATGAAAAGATTCATTGGCTAATAGGGCTGCTATAGTGTTGGTTTGACCAAAACTTTCACCAAGAAATTAGCTTCTTTCTTTCTCTCCCCCTGACTTTTATATCCTTCTAAAGTTGACTCCTTTCGTAGTATCATAGGACTGAAACCATAGGCTCCTAAGGCTACATTCTTCCTTGTTTATATTGAGAGTGAGAGATTGAGTGTTTCTGTGTGTGTGAGGGAGAGAGAGAGAGAGAGAGAGAGAGAGGTTTCAGTCGTTGCATAAAAGTCCCAATCTTCACTGTGATTGGACTAATTTAGCTCTTGTTCGTTCATGGAAAGCCATATACTAACTAGCTGGCTTAGGCATTGATTTCCCGGTAAATGATGAAAATCAGCTCTCTGAAAAAAAAAAATGTAAACATGTACATATGTACATAAGTTTATTATAAATTTTACTCGTGTAAAGGATGTTTAGCAAACAATTTGTGAATAATGAGTATACAGTACTTTTCAATGTAAATTCCATATGGCCAATTAATTTTCACATAATACTTGTGTTAACTTTTGCCAGACTCTTGTATCTCTAGCCAGCCTATGGTTGCAATCCAGTCATGATTTGAAAATGTTCTAGCTGTTGGGAAACCTCATTGATTCATTCATTGATGATGTTAATTGTTTGCTCATTTGGACAATACTTTTCAAATACTGTAGGAATATATATCATTTGGCTATCAATGTGATGTCACTGACTACACAGTTGGGAAAAGGTATGCAGTTGCACACCATTATATAGAATTTCCACCCTGCACAGTAAATGTGAATAATCTCAAGAACATGGATGCTAATAAAGTATAGTAAAATCATACAAAATAATTAGAAATTGATATATTTTGCATATTTATTATCTTTTCATATAATTTAAATGAGTTTATATAATTTTTAATAATGGCACTGTTAGTAAGTGACTTGCATATTTGCAAGAAATTTAGCAACTGGCTCTCAGGAGCTGGTATGAGCCAGCTCTAGCACACCCCAAGCTGAAGTCCAGGTTACACATCCCTAATCTAAAAGTGGTGGCATGGGGATGGATTATGCTGTTGGTTTCAACTGTTGGCTTCAGCAATTTAGGACAGATCTCGAACTAGGGATCAGATAGTACCATTCACACTACATGAATGGGGCCTTTGGTTACTGTTAGGGCTGGGGAAGGGACGGTGAATGTTAGAAAGGTAACTACAAATTTCTGCCACCAATAGGAACCTGAGCCTGCTGGGGTCTGCAGCAGCAGGAACTTGGGGTCTTTCGCTATAGTGCTGCCCTGGCATGACTCAGCTACTTCACTTTACAATTCTGTGTGTCTTTTCCCAACCTTCTAATTCTTGGGGAAAAGAATAGGTTTGGTCCAGCTTAGATCACCAGGAGTCAACATTTCCTCTGAATAAAATGGCTAGACACAATTGAAGTAGGCAAAATGACTCTAATGTATACTACATAAAATATAATTGTCTCATTTTAATTCTCACAGTTGATAATAGATTACAAATTTAAACAAATGAAATCTCAAAATATTATATTTTGGGGCATCGTATAACTGCATCATGAGTAAGAATTTCAGGGACTTTGTATAGCCCTTGCTCTTAGATTTACAAAGTTTAAAAAAAAAAAAAGAAGAAGAAATGAATAACAATCTGATTGCTTATGATTGTGTATTAATTGAATTAGGTTTGGTTGCAGGTAACAGAAAATCTCACACAGCAGTGGTTTTTAATAAAAATAAGAAGTTTCTTTCTTTCCTAAGAGTCTGGAAGTAGTTGAAAGATGCTGTGACACTGCAGAGTCTGAAAACCACATGATTTTCCTTTTTGCTCTGCAAAGACCTCAGTTCCCAAGATAACCTCATGGAATGAGATGACTGCTTCAGTTCTAACATTTATCCTCATTCCATCCTGTAGAAGAAAGAACATATTCTAGAAGTTTTATATTTGCCTCTGTTCACATTTCATTAGTCAGAATGTAGAGGGCTACTTTGTATTGCTGCAAGATATGCTGAGAAATGTAGCGTCTGTTCTAGGACACCATGGTCCATCAAACTATTGAGGAGAAACAGATATCAAAGACCAAGCAGATACTGAGAGAAAAATAGCCATTTCTGCCACAAAATTCTGCTAACCTCTTCTTTATAAACAACCTGTTTTTTTCCCATTGTTAAAACCAATCTTACTATCAAGCATCTGGCTCCTGAAAAATCTCTGTTGATACAGTGTTTCCCTACTTAAGATATTTTTCATATTATCTTAATTTGCTGAAAGCACAATTAGGCCCCCAATACTATTACTTTAGAAAAATACACAGGGTTTTACATTTTTACATAAATATTATACATAAAAAGGAAATTTTATATTACAGTCATAAATGGAAAATCCATCCTCACTTCCCATAACTAGAAAGTAACCATACACATACATTAAGTGTAAGTAATGTTAGGCCTCTGGCTTATCCAGATGCTAGTTTTACTCTATGAAGTGGAGTGAGTCTAGACAATTCCTTCTTTGTTTTATTTTATGCAGATTTAATTCATTCAATTCTTTTTTTCTCTTATTCTTCCTTTTCTTTCCTTTTTTAATGTTACACAATGGTTTTAATTTTCTTTTAAAATATACTTAACATGTATTTAAATGTAAATAATATATATGTGTATTAAAAGGAGAAAATATTTATAAAGACCGCCCTGAACTGAACCCACCACACAATCTAAGTACTGCAACATCGCCAATAACTTTCAACTCCCATGTGCTCCTCCCCTCCCATTACTCTGCCACTCCCGCAGGGGAACCACTTGCTGAATTTTATGTTTATCCTTCTATGAATTCTTGTGGTTCATCACATATTTATGTATTCCTAAATAATCAATTATTTAATTTTCTTGTTTTTAGTTTTATTAAATGTAGTACTTTTCACTCAAGTTATTGTTCATTTTACTGGCTCACCCATTGTTTTTCCTTTGCAAACTTGAAAAAATAGTAATATACTTGCATGTTTGTGTCATGGGAAAAACATAGGGACTATAGTCAAAACAAAAGACAGATTTTTGAGCTGAATTTCTGTAGCAATATGCATTTGCTTAAAGATTTTTCAAAGATATCTGGCTGTGTTATATATAGGTATTTAAAAATAAACTATCAATGTGGGTTAGGTTTAGTGATTTTTAAGCCAGTATTTACATCAATCTTAATAAAATGAATGAAGCAAATAGGCATTGGGTCTTATTTCACTATTATCTATTTTTTCATATAATAATTTAACAAATTAAAGCCATATTTTTTTGGTATATTAATAGAATAATATTCTCTTTATATGTTTTATAAACACACTGGACATTATTGAAAAGAAGGGATATTTGGACCATCCTAAGGAAACTCCACGAGTGGAAGGGACTGTTTGTAGTATATATAAGATGAAAAGGAAATCTGTATTTGAGTAGTAGATATACATTCATTCATTCATTTACCCATCATGTAATTATGCATCATTGATATACTGATACTCTAATCTGTGTGCACAAGGTGAACGAAACACACACATGGATCTCTGGAAATTTAATGATAGACCCTAAACAGGTTAACCAACAAAGAAATAGTTGCTTATAAATTGTGATTTAGAGCTGTGAAGAAAATAAGTAGCTAGCCATACAAGGTGGAATATTATCAGTAAAATCAATGGTAGAAATTGATTTCCCTAAGAGGTAAAATAAATATATCTGGGAAAGCTTCCTGGAGAGGTTTTGTTGGGCTAATAGAATTTATAAAGATTAATAAACTGGAGATAAGCTTAGAAAGGGAATTTAAATATATAGAAAACATAAGAAAAATCAGACATCCAAAAATGTGGGATTTGTTCAGAGAGTATTATACAATCCTGTTGGTTGAAGTTAAGAGTGTGTGAGTAGTAATAGGAATAATCTAACACTTAAACAGCATGTACTCTGTTCCGAGCACTGTTCTAAGTAGTTATCTTCATTCATTTACTCTGCACAGCCACGATTTCAGGTAGATTCTTTTATTTTTCCCATTTTCAGATGAGGAAATTGAGGCATGCAGTGGATAACTAACTTGCTTACATTCACAGAGCTCTGATTTTAGAAGGTCTGACTCTGGGGTCTAACCTTAACCCTTAGACTATATTACTTTAAAATTGGAAAGTTGACTCTCTGAGGGAGGGCCTTGATGGTTATACTCAATAATTTAGGCTTTATTCTGTAGGCAGTGGGGAGCTACTGAAGACTTTGAGTAGAGGTAGATGGACTTGTGTTTGGGGGATATTGGCCTTGTATTTCTGGGCAGGGCAGATAATTAAATAGACCAAGAATGAAGTATTATGTGGGGGGTTAGTAGAAATGATGCAAAGAAAGTCAGTGTGAACCTTGACTGAATAATGAATAAAGCCTTGGAGAGGTTCTCTGAGACTGTAGTTTTCTTATCTATAGTGCATATTCAGAGTAGAAGGAAATGTTGACTATTCTTTGGCCATGAGGTTTATGTATTGATTATTGATCCTCTCTGCAATAGGAGGGTGAATTCAGGAAGGAGACAGGAATGTTTATTAAGCATCTACTTTGTGCCTAGAATCAACTTTGGTTCATATTGTTTCTAATCCTAACAATAGAACCATATGAATTAGGATTTCTCATTGAATTTTGTGCATCCTGCAGGTGAGGAGAGCTTGACTAATTTTTGAATGGTTTTGTCAGCACATGGTAGAACTGGAATTTGGAGTCAAGTCCTTTCTTTCCTGTACACTACATAACACTGATGGTCGTGCTCCGCTCAGAAGGTAAATTTGCCAGTCACATAGCTTCCAAAGGCTTGGACACGTGCTCATCTTTAGAAATGTTCTGAAATAAATATTCCTTTGAAATAATCTTCTCTGAGACTACCTTGGCTTTAGATCTAAAGAACAACAGATTGAAGCATGATTAAAGAAATCTTATTTCTGAGGTACTCACATAATTACCTTATATGCACAAATCCGAAGACCTCTTCATTGAGAAGAAGAAGATGCTAAATGTTTCCTGAGATTCCCAAGCTATCTTGTTTCGTGGAGTTGTCAGTGTCTCAGTCATGTCATCACCATGTCCTAAGGCCAAAAGAAAGACTTAACAGTTCCACTTATTAAACAGTGAAGTCCAAATAATTCAATAAACATTTATGTCCTAATAATGTATTAGATGTTTGAAGAAAATAACACGTATAAATTACAAAAAAATATATTTGATGTTTAGATAAGCACAGTTACTTACTAGTGGAGATATCTAAGCACAATTACTTACTAGTGGAGATATCTAAGCTTATCTCCAGTTTATTAATCTTTACAAATTCTTACTATTGGGGGAGCTTCAAGATGGCAGAAGAGTAAGGCGTGGAGATCACCTTCCTCCCCACAGACACATCAGAAATACATCTACATGTGGAACAACTCCTACAGAACACCTACTGAACGCTGGCAGAAGACCTCAGACCTCCCAAAAGGCAAGAAACTCCCCACGTATCTGGGTAGGACAAAAGAAAAAAGAAAAAACAGAGACAAAAGAATAGGGATGAGACCTGCGCAAATGGGAGGGAGCTGTGAAGGAGGAAAGGTTTCCACACACTAGGAAGCCCCTTTGCGGGCGGAGACTGCGGGTGGCGGAGCGGGGAAGCTTTGGAGCCACGGAGGAGAGCGCAGCCACAGGGGTGCGGAGGGCAAAGTGGAGAGATTCCCGCACAGAGGATCGGTACTGACCAGCACTCACCAGCCCAAGAGACTTGTCTGCTCACCTGCCGGGGCGGGCAGGGGCTGGGAGCTGAGGCTCGGACTTTGGAGCTTGGACCCCAGGGAGAGGACTGCGTTGGCTGCATGAACACAGCCTGAAGGGGTCTAGGGCACCACGGCTAGCTGGGAGGGAGTCAAGGAAAACGTCTGGAGCTTGTTATCATTAGTGGATTTGTTTTTTGGCTTGGTTGCTCTCTTCTTTCTTTCATTTTTATTTTTATTACTTAAAAAAATTTTTTTTTAATAATTATTTTTTATTTTAATAACTTTATTTTATTTTATCTTTTTCATTCTTTCTTTTTTTTTTTCTCCTTTTTATTCTGAGCTGTGTGGATGAGAGGCTCTTGATGCTCCACCCAGGCATGAGGGCTGTGCCTCTGAGGTGGGAGAGCCAAGTTCAGCACATTGGTCCACCAGAGACCTCGCAGCTCCATGTAACATCAAACGGTGAAAATCTCCCAGAGATCTCCATCTCAATGCCACGATGAAGCACCTCTCAACGACCAGCAAGCTTCAGTGCTGGACACCCTATGCCAAACATCTAGCAAGACAGGAACACAACACCACCCATTAATAGAGAGGCTGCCTCAAATCATAATAAGGTCACAGACACCCCAAAACACACCACAAGATGTGGACCTGCCCATCAGAAAGACAAGATCCAGCCTCATCCACCAGAACACGGGCATGAGTCCCCTGCACCAGGAAGCCTACACAACCCACTGAACCAAACTTACCCACTGGGGGCAGACACCAAAAACAATGGGAACTATGAACCTGCAGCTTGCGAAAAGGAGACCCCAAACACAGTAAGTTAAGCAAAATGAGAAAACAGAGTAACACACAGCAAATGAAGGAGCAAGGTAAAAACCCACCAGACCTAACGAATGAAGAGGAAATAGGCAGTCTGCCAGAAAAAGAATTCAGAATAATGGTAGTAAAGATGATCCAAAATCTTGGAAATACAATGGAGAAAATACAAGAAACGTTTAACAAGGACCTAGAAGAACTAAAGAGCAAACAAACAATGATGAACAAAGCAATAAATGAAATTAAAAATTCTCTAGAAGGGATCAATAGCAGAATAACTGAGGCAGAAGAAAGGATAAGTGACCTGGATGATAAAATAGTTGAAATAACTACTGCAGAGCAGAATAAAGAAAAAAGAATGAAAAGAATTGAGGACAGTCTCAGAGACCTCTGTGACAACATTAAATGCACCAACATTCGAATTATAGGGGTCCCAGAAGAAGAAGAGTAAAAGAAAGGGACTGAGAAAATATTTGAAGAGATTATAGTTGAAAATTTCCCTAATATGGGAAAGGAAATAGTTAATCAAGTCGAGGAAGTACAGAGAGTCCTATAGAGGATAAATCCAAGGAGAAACACACCAAGACACATATTAATCAAATGATCAAAAATTAAATACAGAGAAAAAATATTAAGAAGCAAGGGAAAAACAATAAATAACATACAAGGGAATCCCCATAAGGTTGACAGCTGAACCTTCAGCAGAAACTCTGCAAGTCAGAAGGGAGTGGCAGGACATATTTAAAGTGATGAAAGGGAAAAACCTACAACCAAGATTACTCTACCCAGCAAGGATCTCATTCAGATTCAATGGAGAAATTAAAACCTTTACACACAAGCAAAAGCTAAGGGAATTCAGCACCACTAAACCAGCTTTACAACACATGCTAAAGGAACTTCTCTAGGCAGGAAACACAAGAGAAAGAAAGACCTACAATAACAAACCAAAAACAAGAAAATGGTAATAGGAACATACATATCAATAATTACCTTAAATGTAAGTGGATTAAATGCTCCCACCAAAAGACATAGACTGGCTGAATGGATACAAAAGAAGACCCATATATATGCTGTCTACACGTGACGCACTTCAGACCTAGGGACACATACAGGATGAAAGTGAGGGGATGGAAAAAGATATTCCATGCAAATGGAAATCAAAAGAAAGCTAGAGTGGCAATTCTCATATCAGACAAAATAGACTTTAAAACAAAGACTATTACAAGACACAAAGAAGGAACTACATAATGATCAAGGGATCAATCCAAGAAGAAGATATAACAATTGTAACTATTTATGCACCCAACATAGGAGCACCTCAACACAAAATGCAAATACTAAGAGCCATAAAATGGGAAATAGACAGTAACACAATCATAGTAGGGAATTTAACACCCCACTTTCACCAATGGACAGATCATCCAAAATGAAAATAAATGAGGAAACTCAAGTTTTAAATGACTCATTAAACGAGATGGACTTAATTGATATTTATAGGCCATTCCATCCAAAAACAACAGAATACACTTTTTTCTCAAGTGCTCATGAAATATTCTTCAGTATAGATCATATCTTGGGTCACAAATCAAGCCTTGGTAAATTTAAGAAAATCGAAATCGTATCAAGTATCTTTTCTGACCACAATGCTATGAGACTAGATATCAAGTACAGGAAAAAATCTGTAAAAAATACAAACACATGGAGGCTAAACAATACACTACTTAATAACCAAGAGATCACTGAAGAAATCAAAGAGGAAATCAAAAAATACCTGGAAACAAATGACAATGAAAACATGACGACCCAAAACCTATGGGATGCAGCAAAAGAAGTTCCAAGAGGGAAGTTTATAGCAATACAATCCTACCTTAAGAAACAAGAAACATCTCAAATAAACAACCTAATCTTACACCTAAAAAAGTTTGAGAAAGAAGAACAAAAAACCCCCACAGTTAGCAGAAGGAAAGAGATCATAAAGCTCACATCAGAAATAAATGAAAAAGAAATGAAGGAAACGATAGCAAAGATCAATAACACTAAAAGTTTGAGAAGATAAACAAAATTGATAAACCATTATCCAGACTCATCAAGAAAAAAAGGGAGAAGATTCATATCAATAGAATTAGAAATGAAAAAGAAGTAACAACTGACACTGCAGAAATACAAAGGATCATGAGAGATTACTACAAGCAACTCTATGCCAATAAAATGGACAACCTGGAAGAAATGGAAAAATTCTTAGAAATGCACAACCTTCCGAGACTGAACCAGGAAGAAATAGAAAATATGAGCAGACCAATCACAAGCACTGAAATTGAACCTGGATTAAAAATCTTCCAACAAACAAAAGCCCAGGCCCAGATAGCTTCACCGGTGAATTCTATCAACATTTAGAGAAGAGCTAACACCTATCTTTCTCAAACTCTTCCAAAATATAGCAGAGGGAGGAACATTCCCAAACTCACTCTATGAAGCCACCATCACCCTGATGCCAAGACCAGACAAAGATGTCACAAAGAAAGAAAACTCCAAGCCAATATCACTGATGAACATAGATGCAAAAATCCTCAACAATATACTAGCAAACAGAATCCAACAGTGCATTAAAAGGATCATACACCATGATCAAGTGGGGTTTATCCCAGGAATGCAAGGATTCTTCAATATTTGCAAATCAATCAATGTGATACACCATATTAACAAACTGAAGGAGAAAAACCATATGATCATCTCAATAGATGCAGAGAAAGCTTTCAGCAAAATTCAACACACATTTATGATAAAAAACCCTCCAGAAAGTAGGCATAGAGGGAACTTACCTCACCATAATAAAGACCATATATGGCAAACCCACAGCAAACATTGTCCTCAATGGTGAAAAACTGAAACCATTTCCACTAAGACCAGGAACGAGACAAGGTTGCCCACTCTCACCACTATTATTCAACATAGTTTTGGAAGTTTTAGCCACAGCAATCAGAGAAGAAAAAGCATTCAAAGGAATCCAAATCGGACAAGAAGAAGTAAAGCGGTCACTGTTTGCAGATGACATGATACTATACATAGAGAATCCTAAAGATGCTACCAGAAAACTACTAGAGCTAATCAATGAATTTGGTAAAGTAGCAGGATACAAAATTAATGCACAGAAATCTCTTGCATTCCTATATGCTATTGATGAAAAATCTGAAAGTGAAATTAGGAAAACACTCCCATTTACCATTGCAACAAAAGAATAAAATACCTAGGAATAAACCTACCAAAGGAAACGAAAGACCTGTATGCAGAAAACTATAAGACACTGATGAAAGAAATTAAAACGATACGATCAGATGGAGAGATATACCATGTTCCTGGATTGGAGGAATCAACATTGTGAAAATGACTATATTACCCAAAGCAGTCTACAGATTCCATGCAATCCCTATGAAACTACCACTGGCACTTTTCACAGAACTAGAAAAAAAATTTCACAATTTGTATGGAAACACAAAGACCCCGAATAGCCAAAGCAATCTTGAGAAAGCAAACCGGAGCTGGAGGAATCAGGCTCCCTGACTTCAGACTATTCCACAAAGCTACAGTAATCAATACAGTATGGTACTGGCACAAAAACATAAGTATAGATCAATGGAACAGGATAGATAGCCCAGAGATAAACCCATGCACATATGGTCACCTTATCTTTAATAAAGGAGGCAAGAATATACAATAGAGAAAAGAGAGCCTCTTCAATAAGTCGTGCTGGGAAAGCTGGACAGCTTCATGTAAAAGAACGAAATTAGAACACTCCCTAACCCCATACACAAAAATAAACTCAAAATGGATTAAAGTCCTAAATGTAAGGCCAGACACTCTAAAACTCTTAGAGGAAAACATAAGCAGAACACTCTACGACATAAATCACAGCAAGATCCTTTTTGACCCACCTCCTAGAGAAATGGAAATAAAAACAAAAATAAACAAATGGGACCTAATGAAACTTAAAAGCTTCTGCAGAGCAAAGGAAACCATAAACAAGATGAAAAGACAACCCTCAGAATGGGAGAAAATATTTGCAAAGGAAGCAACTGACAAAGCATTAATCTCCAAAATTTTCAAGCAGCTCATGCAGCTCAATATCAAAAAAACAACCCAATCCAAAAATGGGCTGAGACCTAAATCAACATTTCTCCAAAGAAGATATACAGATTGCCAACAAACACATGAAAGAATGCTCAACATCATTAATCATTAGAGAAATGCAAATCAAAACTACAATGCGATATCATCTCACACCAGTCAGAATAGCCATCATAAAAAAATCTACAAACAATAAATGCTGGAGAGGGTGTGGAGAAAAGGGAATCCTCTTGCACTGTTGGTGGGCATGTAAATTGATACAGGCACTATGGAGAACAGTATGGAGGTTCCTTAAAAAACTAAAACTAGAACTATCATACAACCCAGCAATCCCACTACTGGGCATATACCCTGAGAAAACCATAAATCAAAAAGAGTCATGTACCACAAAGTTCATTGCAGCTCTCTTTACAATAGCCAGGACATGGAAGCAGCCTAAGTGTCCATCAACAGATGAATGGATAAAGAAGATGTGGCACATATATACAATGGAATATTACTCAGCCATAAAACGAAACGAAATTGAGTTATTTGTAGTGAGGTGGATGGACCTTGAGTCTGTCATACAGAGTGAAGTAAGTCAGAAAGAGAACAAAAAATACTGTATGCTAACACATATATGGAATCTAAAAAAAAAATAGACATGAAGAACCTAGGGGCAAGATGGGAATAAGGATGCAGACCTACTAGAGAATGGACTTGAGGATGCAGGGAAGGGGAGGGGTAAGCTGGGACGAGGTGTGAGAGTGGCATGGACATGTATACACTACCAAATGTAAGATGGATAGGTAGTGGGAAGCAACCGCATAGCACAGGGAGATCAGCTCGGTGCTTTGTGACCACCTAGTGGGGTGGGATAGGGAGGGTGGGAGGGAGGGAGACACAAGAGGGAGGATATATGTGGATGTATGTATATGTATAACTAATTCACTTTGTTTTAAAGTAGAAACTAACACACCATTGTAAAGCAATTATACTCCAATAAAGATGTTAAAAAAAAAAAATCTTACTGTGCATCAGTTGAGGACTGCACAACCCCTCAGATTTTGGAACCAAACTAGATACCACTAGGACCCTCATTTTACCTGTTCCACATTGATTTTTGCTTGTACTTACTTTTCATCACAGCAATCACTGAAAATCCAGCTATGCAAAGATATGCCATTGAGAGGAATTTAGCACAATCTACTTCTAAAACAACTTCCTCAAGCTAGTTGTTTGCAGTTATCTGACAGATATCGAGTTTCACTGTGTTACCCTTAAAATTTAACATATTCCATAGTGCCTGGTGAATTTGCTGTGACATCCCAGGGCACAGTTGCAGTTTGGGAAACATGGGTACATATTATTTGACCCATATCAAGAATTTTGACCTGAACACATTACAATTTGCATTCAAGCATAATTCAAAACATGTTTTTCAAACCTCATGTTTCTATTCCAAATACAGATTATTTTATAGATGCATCCAGTTGCTGGAAAAAAAAAGCATGGATTTGAAGTCATATTGTTTTATTATTAACCAGCAATTTGTCTCTGAGCAAGTTACTTAACATCTGTTAGCCTTTTTGTTTTTAAATCTTTTAAGTTGGAAATAATAATAATAAGTATTTCTTATGGTGGTTGTCAAAGTTTGTGTAAATATTGTTTCTGAAATACCTAGCACAATACTTGGCACCTTTTGGGCTTCAGTGAATGTTGCTTTCCTTCTTCCTTCCTCTACAAAGAGAGATTGTCTCATAAAATTGACCATGTTTCTTTCCTACATAACACATATTGAAAATGAGAAATCCTTCTGTAAAGGCTGTGAAGGGCAATGATTTTTAAATTAGCAAAAGGAGGCTAACGTAGATGAGATCAGATGTTTAATTCTGGAGAATTCGTGCTGCCAGAACCATTAACAATCTCCTTTCCAGGAACAATTATCTCAGCAGCAAAGTAACTACTGAGTGATACAGAAGCAAGAAGTAGTCAAGCAAAAGACAGATGAATCAAGAAAGGATGAACAGACAGGTGTTCTATAACAAAATATGTTTCCTATGCTTCTAAAACATAAGTTCTATGGAATAGTATTCTTCCTGGATTTTTCCTTTATGTTAAGAGTGCCATTGATCAGCATTCTCATTGAGATGAATAATTCCTAATACCTAATTTTCTGTGTTTATGTCATGGCTGATTGTGGCTGAGAGAGATTGAACCCCTGGATTCCCTTGCCCCTTCCACTAATCTTTCTCCTGGATCAGCCACGTGCAGTTGGGAAAACTATTTCTACTGGAGAAAAATCTCTCACTCATTCAGCATTCCTCAGAGCTACATCAGATCATTAACAAGGATTTTCTCAATTAACTACTAAATCAGCAATCAAGGCTTAAGAGATATCTACTTCAAATAAAAGGGTTATTGATTTTAATTCAGTCACATCTTATAATTATGGATATTAGTCACACAATCTTTAACTGTAAAATACTACTCTTCTCACCTGTTAAACATGGCAAAAGGAGGAAAAGTTCAATGATTTCAAGCGGAAAAATGGTCACGAATTAGGAATGAGACTGTACAGTATGGCACTACATTAAAAAGAAAAGTCTGTATGCTTTACAACATAATTTTAAAATGACTTAGAATTTATATTTAGGCTTAGTTAAAACTCATCAGGCATGTAACACATGAGCACATTCATTGAAGGACCATATTACAATTACAGTAATGAGAAGGCAACATGATACATGAACAGTTAAAGCTATATATACTCTTGCTTGTACAGATCAGTACATATGCCAAATCATGTTTTCATTAACATATTACATGGAAATGTAATTTGTTAAAAATAATAATGGGAGAGTGATAAGAGTAGAGTACAGTAACCTAATGAATTCTTTAACATTTAAATTTATTAAAATAAAAATTTAGAATGTTTTCTATCAGGATATGCTCATTTTAGTCTATGAGAATATGTAAAGTCTCATACAAAATAGAAAAAAATCCTGCAGCCCACCACCTTTCTCTCTTTTACCAGATGGCAAGATTTTCTTTAGCATTCTTTCATGTTTGTCAAAGCTCCAGCTATCAGCCATGTGTTAAGTTTTGGCAACCTGGAAAACACAGTACTGATTTTAGTGGACATTGTTACAATTATGCACAAAAATTTTCCTTGCCCAAGACCAATTCTATTTAGGCTTTGTTTAAATTAGTAATCCCAAGCTTCATGCTAACTTATATGAGTGACAGCAGACTTTTCACAAAAGGATAGTTTCTGTTTATATCTTTATCAAATGCTACTCCTTCTAAGCTACCTTTTCATGATTGCAAATTAGAAGTATTTTTTCCTGTCCTAAACAGGTTCACAAGTGTCAAAGCAAAAATTGTTAAATAATTAAGGAAGACTGTATTCAATATTTTATTTATTGCAATAGAGAAGGCCAGAATAAAGTCTGAACTCAATTCCACTGAAACAAAGGGTAGGAAGATTTTTAAGCACTGGTGTGAGAGGGAGAACACTGGCCATCTGTGTTGGCTAATTGGTTTTATTTGAAAGAAAACTAAACCTTCTCGTGTCTTTGTGATAGGAAGTAGTTTCACAACTTGGAGTAAGGCGTCCACTGAAGCTAGGCTCTTATCCCCCCACAGAGATTGGGAGATTGCACTACTATATCTTCCTTGATTGACTTATCAAAGAGATAGCTTCTAGGTCTGGAGAAAGACAGTCCTGGGTTGTAAAACTGACAAGCTTTTAAAAAAATTTACACCACAAAGGGGCAGAGAAAGAATTTGCAGTTACAAGTTTTTTTAAAGTAAATGCTGCAAGAAAAGGGATATCAAGGGCCTGGAGTCAGGAGTAAGCTGTCTAAAGTTTAATCAAGCTGACGGGAACTTTAAGTCCATCTTGATCACAAGTATTACTGGGAGTTACTTGTGAGAACTGATGTGAATGATGAAAACCTCATAATTACGGCACATGGTTGGACGGATTTCAAAATTTAGTAGCTAACATATTCCAGCGTTTATTCCTCCCAGAGTAAGTTATGGTTATGATGATGTACTCATTCAACACATTTTCAAAATCATTATGAAACCCATTCAGAAGGTGATAGTTTATTTTGTGTCCATTTGTATAAGTCATACTGCTCCTTGATTCTCACTCTTTCATATAAATGTGTCAGATTGAAACTCCAGAACCTGTTTTTATTTCCCCTGAAGCCATGACCTTTCTATGGATTTAACTGATTTTCGCATTTGAAGAAGCAGGTTATATAGTAAGATTCTGATCATAGCCATGTGTCAAACACGTGATAGTGTTTATAGTTTCAAAAGTACTTTCTCATTCATTTTTCATTTGATCCACACGACAACATCTTGAAGCAGAGGGGGACAGATATTATGACCCAATTTTTATAAGAGACAAAATTGAGGTTCCCAGAAGTTAAGCAACTTGTCCAAGGTCACATAGACAGCAATTAGTAGAGCTAGCATCTACTTTTATATCCAGCTTTTGATATAAATTCTTCTCAAATGCTACTACTGCCCTAATCCTCTACTTGTAACTCAGCCAAAGTGAGATTTTTTTGAGGCACATGTATTGTTTTTTTTTTTGGTCGGGTGGCCTTTGAACAAATGTGTCTTATTATTGAAGAGACATTGTCCAAATAAGTGAGCCAACATTGGATGAATAATGTTGTCATTCCTGTCTTTTGGATGTTCCTCCTAATTTCTGTGTACTTGCTTTTTCAAATACTCATGAAATATTAAGATAATCAAAAAGGACATTTGATTTCTTTATTTATTCTTATTACTTGTAAATGGGTAGACAGTCTTATATTTCTTGTACATCCATACATACACATTTATTTTTATCAGCAAAACTTTAGTTTTGTATGCTTCTCAAATTATTCCTTGATTTCTAATGTTTACAAAATATTATTTCATCATTAACACTTTCATAGTTTATGTTAGAGTTAGTTTCCTTATATGGGGGCCAAAGCTATGATTCTCAAAGTGTGCTCCATTATGTATCCTCTGGGAATAAAGTGCAGAATACAAATAGTGAATGAGAATCAATGGGAGTGGGTACAAAGAATCTCCATTTAAAGAAGGTTCCAGAGGATTCTGTGTACATTGTGGTTTAAGATACACTGGCTTTGATTTTTTAATACTCCCAACCATACATCTTGATCAATCTATTTTTTTATTCTTATGAAAATCCTCACGAAAAACAAGTCTATCAGTGCTACTACCACTATAACTTACTAAATAACAATAATGCCAGTGATTTCATAGTACCTATATTTCAAAATATTTTAATCTTCTTGTTAAATCCTTATGACCACATTGTATGAGGAAAGAAAATAACTTCCTCAGAAAACTTTCCAAATGAAAATCAAAGTCAAAACTAAAATTGTAGGCACAGAAGAGAGTTATTCCGTGGAAAGTGTTTTCTTCATCTTTACTGTGTTAATCTGCCCTGAAATGAATTATGTTTGTCTCCCAAATCCCTTAGAGCCCATCATTTTCATGGTAGACACTTATGTCTTATAGTAGACCGTTGACACACCATTTTGGGCTTTGGTTAATTATTTGAATTACTATTGGTACTTGATATAGCCCAACCAGAATTTTAAAGTAAGAAACATAAGGAAGAAATTATGGGTAGATTTATATCTTTTTCAAAAGGCTTTTATAACATTTAGAATGTTCCCACGGTAGAATTTACTGGCATGGGAGGTAGAGAACTCCCTGGTAACTAAATAATGGAAACTGAAACTGTATAGAAAATATAAGGGAAGGAATCAATGTACTGGTTGAAAAAAACAGATTATTTGATCTATAAGGCCCTTTTTAATTCTCCTCTTAATCTCAAAGTATTTAGATTTGCCATCTGTCCAGCCAGAGCTACTACTGCTTTCCCATTTACTTATTATTCCTTGAATGCTAGTTGTAAATTTACTTGTATTTCTCATTTTTGTGAGGCTAAATCTGTGAGATTATGTTAAATGAAGTATTATGCCTTGAATGTCTTTGTCCTGAACATATGCAAAACAAAAATTGAAATTCTTCTATTTTCCCAATTAATATACAGTTTAATCAGGTCTCATTATTGGTAGGTAATGTAAAACCATAGGAACTTTGAAGGTCTTTAGGTTCCTCACAGAAAATTTAAACCTGAAAGTATCATTGATATATTTCTGTATACAAAGTTCTCTCCAATAATTTGCCAGTGATTAGTTTTTTTCAATCTGTCAGAAGGTTTTAAATTGAGTTTTCAATATATTATTTTGTCAAACATTTTTTGGACAATTTGGTTGAATATTAATGATGGTAAAAATATACTCAAAAAGTTAAAAATTCAGTCAATTGTCTGGTTACATTGTCCTTCTAATGAGAAGGACCCTGGAATTTCCAAACATTCACGTAAGCACACCCTTTATTTTCCCATACAGTTGTACTGCATGAAAAATCTCTCAAAAGATTGGAAAGGAACAGGTCTTCCTTTCTCTCTCTCCTTCTGTCTCTCTCCTTCTCTTGTTAAGATTGTACTTTTCCTTTACTAGCCATTTTTGACAGATAAAAATCATTTGGCATATTTTCAAGATGTTTTGTATCATTTACTCTAGGCATAGCCTTTTCCCTTTGAGAAGTTTTCTGAAGAGAACATTTGACAGCTACTTTAAAAAATGATTGAATGATATTCTCAATATTTACCTATTGCTCATTTTATATTTTTGCCTAACAAAGAAATGCATTGAAGGCAGGCTAACTTACAGTTCAAAAGAAACTCTAAAAGAAACAATTGCTTTGGCACAAAAACTGGTTTTTACTTCCTGAATTAATTGATTTTGGAATCAGCAAATTGGAGCTGTAATTCTAAGTTCTAAGAAATAATGCACATACATTACACAGAGGATCTTGTCCTGAACCTTGCAGCTAATGAAATACAAAATTAAAAAGAATGCAGCTTTGGAAAATGTTTTAAAGGTGGTATTGTAGTCTAATTCTTTTTGCGATAATTTTTTTTTTTTTTTTACCTGTTAGGCTGAGGAGAATGTGTTTGATTTTGGAAGTGTCACTGTGATAGAATAAAACTGCCTTAGAAGAGAGGTGATTGTCAAAGGCAAGCAAGTACTAATGCACTAGCTAGTTCTAAACACAGAGTATTTGTATCATCTATGAAGTGGTGGAGAAATTTCCATGGTACTCTAGTAAATATTTTATATGAGTCACCATACTTTATAACTTGTAAGTGATTTTTATTGTTAAACTATATACCGTTTATTCCTAATTTGTCAGAAAATTTGTGGCAAGCTCTTTAAAAAAATTTTTATGGTAGTATAATTTCTTTACAATGTTGTGTTAGTTTCTGCTGTACAGTGAAGTGAATCAGCTATATGTATACATATATCCCCTCCCTCCCCCACAACCATCCAACCCATCTAGGTCATCAGAGAGTGCTGAGCTGAGCTCCCTGTGCTGTACGGCAGGTTCCCACTAGCTATCTATTTCACACATGGTAGTGTGTTTATGTCAAACCTAATCTCCCAATTCATCCCACCTTCCCCTTCCCCCCTGTGTCCACACGTCTGTTCTCTACATCTGTGTTTCTATTCCTGCTCTGAAAATATGTTCATCTGCACCATTTTTCTAAATTCCACATATATGCGTTAATATAGATATTTGTTTTTCTTTTTCTGACTTACTTCACTCTGTATGACAGACTCTAGGTCCATCCACATCTCTACAACTGACCCAGTTTCATTTCTTTTTATGGCTGAGTAATATTCCATTATATATATGTACCACATCTTCTTTATCTATTCATCTGTTGATGGACATTTAGGTTGTTTCCATTTCTGGCTACTGTAAATACTGCTGCAATAAACATTGGGGTACATGTGCCTTTTGAATTATGGTTTTCTCAGGGTATATGCCCAGTAGTGAGATTGCTGGGTCATATGGTAGTTCTATTTTTAGTTTTTGGGGGAACCTCCATACTGTTCTCCATAGTGGCTCTATCAATTTACATTCCCACCAACAGTGCAAGAGGGTTCCCTTCTCTCTGCAGCCTCTCCAGAATTTATTGTTTGTAGATTTTTTGATGATGGCCATTCTGACCTGCGTGAGGTGACACCTCACTGTAGTTTTGATTTGCATTTCTGTAATGATTAGCGATGTTGAGCATCCTTTCATGTGTTTGTGGGCAATCTGTATGTCTTCTTTGGAGAAATGTCTATTTAGGTCTTCTGCCCATTTTTGGATTGGGTTGTTTGTTTTTTTTGATATTGAGTTTCATGAGCTGCTTGTATATTTTGGAGATTAATCCTTTGTCAGTTGCTTCCTTTGCAAATATTTTCTCCCATTCTGAGGGCTGTCTTTTTGTCTTGTTTATGGTTTCCTTTGCTGTGCAAAAGCTTTTAAGTTAATATAGTGTATCACATTGATTTATTTGTATATATTGAAGAATCCTTGCATCCCTGGGGTAAATCCCACTTGATCATGGTGTATGATCTTTTTAATGTGTTGTTGGATTCTGTTTGCTAGTATTTTGTTGAGGATTTTTGCGTGTATGTTCATCAGTGATATTGGTCTGTAATTTTCTTTTTTTGTGATATGTTTGTCTGGTTTTGGTATCAGGGTGATGGTGGCCTTGTAGAATGAGTTTGGGAGTGTTCCTCCCTCTGCAATTTTTTGGAAGAGTTTGAAAAGGATAGGTATTTACTCTTCTCTCAATGTTTGATAGAATTCGCCTGTGAAGCCATCTGGTCCTGGGCCTTTGTTTGTTGGAAGATTTTTAATTACAGTTTCAGTTTCATTACCTGTGATTGGTCTGTTTATATTTTCTAATTCTTCCTGTTCAGTCTTGGAAAGTTGCACCTTTCCAAGAATTTGCCCATTTCTTCCAGGTTGTCCATTTTACTGGCATAGAATTGCTTGCAGTAGTCTCTTATGATGCTTTGTATTTCTGTGGTGTCCATTGTAACATTTCCTTTTTCATTTCTAATTTTATTGATTTGAATCCTCTCCCTCTTTTTCTTGATGAGTCTGGCTAATGGTTTATTAATTTTGTTTATCTTCTCAAAGAACCAGCTTTCAGTTTTATTGATTTTGCTATTGTTTTCTTCGTTTCTGTTTCATTTATTTCTGCTCTGATCTTTATGATTTATTTTCTTCTACTAACTTTGGTTTTCCTTTGTTCTTCTTTTTCTAGTTACTTTAGGTGTAAGGTTCTTGCTCATTTGAGATTTTTCTTGTTTCCTTGAGGTGAACTTGAATTGCTATAAACTTCCCTCTTAGAAGTGCTTTTGCTGCGTCTCATAGGTTTTGGATCATTGTGTTTTCATTGTCATTTGTTTCTAGGTTTTTTAAATTTCTTCTTTGATTTCTTCAGTGTCTTGGTTATTTAGCAGCACACTGTTTAGCCTCCATGTGTTATCGTTTTTTACAGTTTTTTTCCTGTAATTGATTTCTCATTGCATAGCATTGTTGTCAGAAAAGATGCTGGATACAATTTAAATTTTCTTAAATTTTCCAAGATTTGATTTGTGACCCAAGATGTGATCTATCCTGGAGAACGTTCTGTGTGCACTGGAGAAGAAAGTGTATTCTGCCACTTTCGGGTGGAATGTCCTATAAGTATCAGTTAAGTCTGTCTGGTCTGTTGTGGCATTTAAAGCTTGTGTTTCCTTATTTATTTTCTGTCTGGATGATCTATTGGTGTAAGTGGGGTGTTCAAGTCCCCCACTATTATTGTGTTACTGTGAATTTCCCTTTTTATGGCTGTTAGCTTTTGCCTTTCGTGTTGTAGTGCTCCTGTGTTGCGTGCATAAATATTTATAATTGTTATGTTTTCTTCTTGGATTGATCTCTTGATCATTATGTAATGATCCTTATCTCTTGTATCAGTGTTTATTTTGAAGTCCATTTTATCTGATATGAGTATTGCTGCTCTAGCTTTTTTGTGATTTCCAATTGCATGGAATATCTTTTTCCATCCCCTCACTTTCAGTCTGTATGTGTCCCTAGGTCTGAAGTGGGTCTCCTGTAGACAGCATATATACAGATCTTGTTTTTGTATCCATTCAGCCAGTCTGTGTCTTTTGCAATGGAGCATTTATTCCATTTACATTCAAGGTGATTATTGATATGTATGTTCCTATTACCATTTTGTTAATCGATTTGGGTTTGTTTTTGTGGGTCTTTTTCTTCTGTTGTGTTTCTTGACTAAAGAAGTTCCTTTTGCATTTGTTGTAGAGCTGGTTTGGTGGTGCTGAATTCTCTTAGCTTTTGCTTGTCCATAAAGCTTTTGATTTCTCCATTGAATCTGAATGAGATCCTTGCTGGGTAGAGTAATCTTGGTTATAGATTTTCCCCTTTCATCACTTTAATTATATTCTGCCACTCCCTTCTGGCCTGCAGGATTTCTGCTGAAAAATAAGCTGATAACCTTATGGGGATTCCCTTGTATGTTATTTGTTGCCCTTCCCTTGCTGCTTTTAATATTATTTTCTTTGAATTTAATTTTTGTTAGTTTGATTGATATATGTGTCTTGGTGTGTTTCTCCTAGGGTTTATCCTTTATGGTGCTCTCTGTGCTTCCTGGACTTGATTGACTATTTCCTTTCCCCTGTTAGGGAAGTTTGTGACTTTAATCTCTTCTAATATTTTCTCAGACCCTTTCTCTTTCTCTTCTTCTTCTGGGACCCCTATAATTCGAAAGTTGGTGTGTTTAATGCTGTCCCAGAGGTCTCTGATACTGTCTTCAATTATTTTCATTCTTTTTTCTTTATTCTGCTCCTTGGCAGTTATTTCCACCATTCTATCTTCCAGCTCACTTCTTCACTCTTCAGCCTCAGTTATTCTACTATTGATTCCTTCTAGTGTATTTTTCATTTCAGTTATTGTGTTGTTTATCACTGTTTGTTTGTTCTTTAGTTCTTCTAGGTCTTTGTTAAACATTTCTTGTATTTTCTTAATCCATGCCTCCATTCTGTTTCCGAGATTTTGGATCATCTTTTTACTATCATTACTCTGAATTCTTTTTCAGGTAGGTTGCCTATTTCCTCTTCATTTATTTGGTCTTGTAGGTTTTTACCTTGCTCCTTCTTCTGTAACATACTTCTTTTTCATCTCATTTTTTTTGATGGGTGGGGCTTTATTTCCGTCTTCCTGGTTATTTGGCCTGAGGCATCTTGCATTGGAATTTGCAGGCAGTTGGGTAGAGCCGGGTCTTGGTGCCCGGATGAGGACCTCTGGGAGACCTCACTCTTATTAACATTCCCTTGGGTCTGAGGTTCTCTGTTAGTCCAGTGGTTTGGACTTGGCGCTCCCACCACAGGAGCTCAGGCCTGACCCCCGGCCTGGGAACCAAGATTCTGCAAGCCACATGCATGGCAAAAGAAAAGAGAAAAAAGAAAAGAAAAGAAAAAGAAAGAAGCAGTGCAATAACAAGGATAAAAAATAAAATAAAATTAGAAAAGTAAAAAATACATTAGGAAAAATAAAAATATAAGTGAAACAACTACAGCAAGGGAAAATAGAACCACAACAGAAAAAAGAAAAGAAAAAAAAGGAAGAAGCCAAAAGGAACAGAACAATAACAAAGTATAAGGAATAAAATAAAATTAGAAAAATAAAATGTTTATTAGAAAAAAATAAAGATATAAATAAAATCAACACCAACAGGTAAAAAAGGTTGGAAAAGGCCTTGGCTGTGGGGGATGGCACTTAGGCTGGGGGTGGAACTTAGGTGGGGTGGGGCCTAGGCAGGGATGATGTTTAAGCATGGGGCAGGGCCTAGGCTCAGGACCTGTGTGATGGGGAAAGGCAGCACAGCGGAGGGAGACCTTTGAGTGCCTTCGGAGATAAGGCCCTGGGGGTGTGTGTGTGGGTGGAGTTTAGGCCCAGCATGGCTGGAGTCGGTCTGGGAGTGTGGCATGTAGAGGTAAGGCTCTGGGTGAGGGTATGGGGGCAGGGCTTAGGCTCAGCACGGCCAGAGGGAATCTCCAAGGGCAAAGGATCAGACCCAGCATCTCAGCAGGCTCCCCAGGTCCCACGTTGGCAGGGGAAATGCTGGCCACATTCCCTTCTGATCCTCTGCCCTCAGGATGGTCTCTCCTGTTTCCCCTCTGGACGTGGGAACCCCTCCCCTCCCCCAGCTGCCCTTCAGGAACACTGGTTCCATCCCACCTCCACTTCTCCTCCCCCCTTGCTCCCCACCACATCCTACCCAGTCGCTGGGGGATTCCTCCCATTCTGTTAGATGTCCATGATCTCCTCCAGTGCCTGGTAGGTGCCCTAGTTGGGAAGAGATGTGAACTCCACATCCTCCTGGTCCACCATCTTCTCTGGCATGTTTTAAAGTCAGGTGTTCGGAATTCAGAATGAAATTTTCTGTAGAAATTACATTATACATGATGGTTAAATCTTTAGGCCGGTTCATAATATGTCAGAGAGATCTGTATAATTCAGCCAGTTATCAAAAAAAATCTAGCTTCTATCCACCAACTTCCCTTAAGGGCAATGGTTTAGATGTTTCACTTAGTCTTACAGAAATACATCTGCCTCCTGCAGTAGGGTCCTGAATTGTCTTTGTGTTCTGCCTTTCCACTTGAAAGACAAGAGAATAGGATAGCAAGGTGGCTGAAGATGTATTAAAAGGAAATGAGTGAGAGAGAATAATAGAGGATACAAAATGGAAGGGGAGGAAAATGTTCTTGGAGTTACATTACCCGAATAACTAAGTACTGATTAGGTAATGGCAGCTCGGCTTCTATTCCAACCATTGTTCATGGCATTTAAAGGTTCAGACTGTTGGAACAGGAGAAATTGTGCTAGGCTGTCCTGCGTGGTAGCTACCAGACAAATATGGCTATCTAAATTTGAATTAATTTAAATGCAGTTAAAATGCGTTTCCTCAGTTGTGCTAGCCACATTTCAAATACTCACTAGCTGCGTGAGTTTTGTGACTACCATATTGGGACAAGAGAGATACAGAACGTTTCCATCATCATAGACATTTCTACTAGACAGAGCTGCTCTAAAGGAAGGGTTGGCAAACTTTTTCCATAGGGCCATAGAGAAAATATTCTAGGTTTAGTGGCCGTGCATGGTCTATGTCTCATATTTTTTATAACCTTTTAAAAATATAAAAACCATTCTTAGCTCATGGATTGTACAATAATTCGCTGCAGGCTGAACACAGTTGATTTCTGCCACTCTAGAGCATCTCATTCCTTTCTTCTGATAGACACAGGACAGGAGGTCAGAAGTAGATTCATGAATAAAAACTTTTGCTCCATCCTAAGATAGGTATTTATACCTCAGGTTGAAACTTCAGCAAGAACTTTTGCCTCTACTAAGGAACATGATTTAGTCTGTAGAGTTTCTCTGCTGTACTCTGGTGAGCAGGGTCATATCCTTTATTTCAATGATCCTAGATGATGGAACTTGAGAAAATGTGTTACAATATTATAATATGATTGCTCTGGAAGCATCAGTCTTTTCATAATGGCAATTTTATATCAATAAATTACTGAAAATATGTATTGATGAAATGTTTCTATGCTCTGATGCAGTCTCATTGTAATTAGTCTAAAAGATTCCTCTAAATGTTTAAAAAAGTGGTACAGTAAAATCTCTTATACGGTATTTAGGTTCCTTTAAACAATCTTATTGATATTTACAGTGATGATTGAAGATCATGTAAATTCTTTGCATCATGAAAATGTGATCATCTACTTTTTTTTATTACTTTTTAAAATATTTGATTTTATATTTCTCCTTTAGTCATCACCATTTGTAATAGTAACTTAGGGTTTTAAATTTTCACTTGCTTTAAAAACAGGAAAGTAAAATTTAGGAGTATTATTTAAAATATTTATGCCTGCAATTTAACAAGATTTGTTGAATATTAACTATGTGCCAAGCACTATGCCAAGCACTGTGGGTACAAAAATCAATTATAGAATTCCTGATCTCAAGGAACTCGCATGTAGCAGGAAGGCAGGCACATAAATCTGTAAAACGGTATATGAAATGCTATATAATTTCAAGAAAAAGATGTGGAAACCTGGAGCAAAGAGCTATATTAGAGTAATGTCTCTAAAACCTTCAGAAGAGAAGAGGCATCTCTTTTGGGCTTTTATGGATTTATGGATGAATGAGATTTTTTGGAAGTGAGAGAGAGAGCCAAGGCATGCTGTATAAAACAAATAGCATGACTACGTATATGCATCTCTCTCTCTCTCTCTCTCTCTCACACACACACACACACACACACACACACACACACACACAGACACTTGGAATAAGTACTCAGAGAAAGGAGGGGAGTATAGTTTGGCTTGAGTAGAAGTTGTGAATGTAGGATGGTAACATATGTGTCTAGATTTATGGTTAACCTGTGTAGCTTGCTAAAGGTATTGAATGCTATGATAAAATAGGCAATGAGGTGAATTTAAGCATAGTCTTAACCTTAGTCAGAAATATGATTCTGCCAGCAGGGTATAAAATGGATTGGATAAAATAATTAAAGTAGGGAGATGCCCTAGGAAGCTCTTTCTATAGTTAGGGGAAACAGTATTGAGAACATAAAGTTAAACAAATACTACCACAATAGAGGGGGTTAGTAGGATTCTCCAGTATTTAGGAATAAACTTGAGCAGAATTTGATGAGTTGGTTTGGGGTAAGGAAGAAATTTAAAAAATGACTCCACATTTTATAGCTTGCTGTCCAAGTCAGCTTTGTAACTGTTAAAGGAGACAGGAAACATGGAAAAGAATAGGTTTTAAGAGTGGAAATAGAGATTTTAGTTTGGTGAGGCTGATTTTGAAGAACCAATGGATCATATAGACAGAAATGTCTAATAGTAGTGTAGTTATTGGTTCAGAACAAAAAAAGCATTAAATTGCCATATGATTATCACCTCATCAACACATTGTTTGTGAAGTGTTAAGTACTGTATTAAGTGTTTATCATTCACTGTGTAGTTTATTCCTCACAAAAAGCTTGTAGGGGGCACTATTATTATACTCATTTTAGAAATGAGACAGATTTGCTTATTTCTGCCAGGATTATCTTTTCTCCTCTTATATGATTCAGAAAAATGAGACAATATGTTTGAAAACATCTAACAATGCTTGGTTCACAGTTGAAACTCAACCCATTCAGATAGTAGAATATAGTAGTTAAGAGCGTGAGTTCTGGAATCAGACTATGGTTTCAAAATGCACTCCTGTACCAAAAGCAGACAAAGACATTATAAGAGAGGAAAACTACAGACCAATATCTCCTGTGAACTTACATGCAAACATCCCCAACAAAGTATTAGCAAATCAAATCCAACAATGTATAAACAGAATTATACATCACAACCGAGTGGATTTATCCTAGGTATGCAAGGCTGCTTCAAAATTCCAAAATCGATTAATATAACTCATCATATTAATAGGCTAATAGAGAAAAAACATAATTACATCAATAGATGTATAAAAAGTATTTAAAAGGAGTCTAACACCCATTCATGACAAAAAATTCTCAGCAAATGAGGAAGATAGGAAAACTTCTTCAACTTGATAACATCCACAAAAACCCTACACCTAACATCATATTTAAATGATGAGAAACTAAAAACCTTCTCCCTAAGATCAGGAACAAGGCAACGACGTCCCTTCTCACTACTCCTATTCAGCATTGTAGTGGAAGTCCTAGCTAATGCAATAAGACAAGAAAAGGAACTAAAAATTATACAGAATGGGAAGGAAGCCATAATGTTGTCTCTGTTTATAGATGACATTTTTACATAAAAAAATCCCAAAGAACCAAGAAAACAACTCCTTGCACTAATAAGAAATTATAACAAAGTCACAGGATACAAGGTTAATATTAAAAAATTGTTTCCTGTATACCAGCAGTGAACAACTGTATTTGAAATTAAAAAGACAATACTGTTAATATGGAAATAAAAACACAGCACCATTTGTGTTTCAAAAAATGAAATACTTAGGTATAAATCTAACAAAATTCATACTACATCTATATGAGAAAAACTAGAAAACTCTGATGAAGGAAATCAAAGGAGATATAAATAAATGGAGAGTTATTCCATGTTCATGCATAGGAAGATTCAATATTGTTAAGATGTCTGCTCTTCATAACTTTATCTATAGATCCAATGCAATGCCAGTTAAAATCCCAGCAAAATATTTTGTGAATAACGCCCAACTGATTTGAAAGTTTATAATGAAGTGCAAAAGATCCAAAATAGCCAAAACAGTATTGAAGAATAGAGTTGAAAGACTGACAGTCTCTGACTTACTTATCATACTGACTATAGAACTACAGTAAACAAGATTGTGTGGTAATGGTGAAACAATAGACAAATAGATCAGTGGAACAGAATAGAGAGCCCAGAAATAGACCCACAAAAATTGGTAAACTTATATTTGACAAAGAAACTAAGGCAATGAAAAAAATCTAACACCCAGTCATGACAAAAACTCAGTGGAGATAGGATAATCTTTCCAAGAAATGGTGCTGGACCTACTGGACATCACATGCAAAAATAAGTAAATAAAAATAATCCTACACTTTTAACAAAAGTTTACTAAAAGTGGATCAGAGACCTAAATGTAAAACACAAAACTATAAAACTTCTAGAAGATAACAAAGGAGAAAATCTAGGTGACCTTGGGTTTAGTGATGACTTTTTATATATAAACCAAAATCATGATCTAAGAAAGAAAAGAATAAGTTGGACTTCATTAAAGTTAAAAGCTTCTGCTCTGTGAAAGTCCCTGTTAAAACAATTAAAATACAAGCCATAGACTTGGAGAAAATCTTTGCAAAACACATATCTAATAAAGTATTGTCTCTAAAATATACAAGGAACACTTAAAAACTCAATAAGAAGAAAACAAACAACCCAATTTAAAAATGGGGAAACAATGTGAATAGACAACTCTGCAAAGAAGATATATAGATGGCAAATAAGCATATAAAAAGATGTTCAACATAATATCTCATCAGGGAATTGCAAATTTAAACAGCAAGATACCTCTGTACACCAATTAGAATGACTAAAATCCAAGACACTGACAACACCAAATGCTCGTGAGGATGTGGAGCAGTAGGAACTCTCACTCATTGCTGGTGGGAATGCAAAATGGTACAGACATTTTGAAAGTCAGTTTGGCATTTATTTTTAAAACTAAGCATAGTCTTACATTATGATCCAGCAATTGCCCTTATTGTGTATTGATTTGCATTGCCCCAGAAAGATACGTTGAAATCCTAACTCTCAGTCCTTCACATTGTGATCTTGTTTGGAAACAGAGTCTTTAGCAAGTTTATTAAGTTAAAATTAGGTCATTAAATTGGGCCCTAATCCAACATGATTGGTGTCCTTATAAAACAGGGAAATTTGAACACAGAGACAGATATCACAGCAAAGACGAAGTGATGACACAAAGGAAAACGCCACATGAAGAAGGCAGAGATTGGAGTAAAGCATCTACAAGCCCAGGAACACCAACGATTGCCAGCACATCACCAGAACCTAGAGAGCAGCATGAAACAGATTCTTCCTTACAGCTCTCAGAAGGAACCCATACTGCTGACATCTTAATTTCAGACTTCTAGCCTCCAGAACTGTGAGACAATAAATTTCTGTTGTTTTTAAGCACCCAGTTTGTGGTACTTTTTTCAGCCACCCAGGAAACTAATACAGAGCTGCTGGGTAATTACTCAAATGAATCGAAAACTTAAGTCCATGCAAAAAACTGTATATGAATGTTTATAGCAGCTTTACCCATAATCTCCAAAATTTGGGAAAATCCAAGATGTCCTTCATTTGTTGAATGAATAAATAAACTTTGATGTATCTAAGCAAAGGGATAAAAAATTAGCTATCAAGCCATGAAGAGACATGGAAGAACTTTAAATGCATAGTTGCTAAGTGAAAGAAACCAGTCTGAAAAGACTGCATTCTGTATGATTCCAATGATATGACACTCTGCAAAAGGCACAACTATAGAGACAGTAAATGATCAGTGATTGCTAGGGATTCGGCAAGAGGGAAGAAAGGATGAAAAGTGGAGCACAGGTAATTTTTAGGGAAGTGAAACTATTGTCTGATACTATTATGGTGAATATATGACATGCATTTGTCAAAACCCATGAAACGCTGTAACACAAAGTGAACCCTAATGTAAGCTATGATTTTATTAATGACAGTGTGTCATCATGTAACAAATGTACCATAATAACAAAGTATTAATAATAGGGGAAACTGTGTGCAGGAGGGTGGGGAGGGGGAAAAGAGAGTATATGGGAATTCTCTATACTTTCTGCTCAATTTTCTGTAAACCTTAAACTGCTCTAAAAACTGGTCTGTTAATTAAGAAAAATACACTTTAACCTTTAGTAGTTGTGAGGCCTTGGAATGGTTTAACTTCTCTGTGCCTCAGTTTTCTCTTCTGAAAAAGGGCCAATAACAGGACTACTTTATAGAGTTGTTGTGAAAATTAAACGTGATAAGACATGTAAATCACTTAGTACAGTGCCTTGTACTTAGCAGGTAGTCAAGCGTGTTCTAATTAAAGAGAAGTCAGAGTTTCATAGATGTCACATACTTGTATTTGTTTTTGAAATAGAAGTTTTTGCCTTAGCTAGACACTAGCCTGTTAGAAATTTAATATATACATTTGCATAGAGTTTAATTGCATTACATTTCACATTGAGCTTGTGACTGGTACATAGTGTTGAGACAGTCATCTTAAATGAAAGAATCCTGTAATATGTGTTTTCCAACAAGGGCGAAGGACCTTATGCAGCTTCTTGGCCTTATGCAGCAGATGCAAACATTGCATGAAATTTACCAAGTGGAGTTTCTATGACAGATAACTGTGGACACATTTTAAATGCTTCATCCTTTGTGCTCTATTAAAACCATCCTGTTCAGACAAATAAGAATTTAGAGCCATATTAGTGCACATATGAGACCTTTAGGGACATTTAATAATGGCTTATCTCTTCTTATTTTATTAGAAATCTTGCCTTTATTAGCAGGTGAGGTTGAAAATCAGCTTCATGTTGTCTAACTCAATTTTCAAGCCCTGGCAACATAAACCTTATAGGCTGGTAGCGGTATTTGTAAATTAAAGATTGCTTTAATCTTCAGTGACAGAGATTCATGAAATATTGCTTTAAATTTGTGCTTCATGTGGTAAAGCAAATTGAATTTATTTTATAGACAAAAGCAACTTGAAGAAACCCATAGATTACTTTGGCCACTGAAGGGTATAAATTATGTCGAACTAAATTTTGTCAGTGCTGTGTTTGAGCTATTTAGATAAAACATGTTTGTGACATTTATTGCAAAATGATACCTTCTTCTAGACTCCTGCATTCTCTGGAGTTGAGTATAGAATGAATCATTATGGGAATTAGTAATCCTTCTCTTGACAGGAATTGCATTATCCAAGGATATGAAAATTTGAATGTATTTTTCTAAGTAAATTATTATGAAAAAGTATCCAAACCTATTATGATGAATTTGAGGCAAGCCAAAACATTATACAACCCACATGCATAATTTCTAGCCAAATTCACTGCCATTATTTAGGATTTTTAATGTACATTCATTCCCACAGGGTGTAATCCCACGTACAGGCAAGGTAAGTAAATCACTCTGATGGTGGTACTTGTTTGTTTGAAGTAAAGCAGTTCTTACAGAGCGTGAAGCTTTCTAGTGGACACCCCACCACCAGTGTTGGTGTTCCTGTTATTATTTCTCTCAAGAAAGAGCAAAAAGCCATCCATTATGAACAAAGCTTTGCACTAGAAAGAAAAAAATATATATGTTTTAAGACTCCAAGGACCAAAACGTTTATTGGGCAGAAGAGGCTAATGTGTATATGTGTATAAACATTAAAACATAGACAACCAACCACAGGGCTCAACAACTGGGGAGGAATGAAAGATGAAGCATGCGTAGATGGTTTAAAAAACTCTATAACTGTATCCAGAAAAATTATTATTTGGTAATATTTATAATCAAATTAGTGTAAGACTCAAATTTATTTATATAGCAAATGCCACTGAACAGCCTTTCAATTTAATAATTTAATTATGAATTATATTGGCTGCCATTAATTGGGAAGGAGATAATTAGTCTTTGATTAACAGTTGTTCATCTTTTTCTTGGCAAAAATGTTCCTCTAGACAAACGTAACCCAAAACATTGCAACTTATATTTATGTTACTTATATTGAACCATAGTGGCCATGACATGCATAGCATGTAGCCCTCTCTCCTACCGTTATGTACTGCTCCACACAAAGGAAGAATCACAACCGTTGATGGGCTTCTCTGACTATTAAAGTTAACATATTTCATATCTGAAGAGGCTCTTTCAACCCATTTACTGAGTAAACTTCAGATTTTGCAAGGAGCCCAGAACAAGAGAAGGATCTGCAATAGGTCGAGGTTTCAGGGCAACCTGCTTTGACCCAATAGATCCAACTGCACTTAAAGGATAGAAAGGGACAATGCATGGAGCCTCTGCTTCATCCCAAAGAGACCATAATGCAGACTCCTAGGGTTTTGGAGTAAGTTTCTCCTGTGTGCTATGTTCTGTGGCCAAAAAGAGGCATGATAATAGATTCCATACCAGAACAGGACTACCGTGTTTCCAGGTCAGTGAAGAGTGTTTTGTTGTTAGTTTGGATGATATCTCGATATTCCAATGGTAAATAGAACAATATCTCCAATTCTGGAACTGTATTGGGGTGTATCCACAGTTGGATAGGCAATGCTTCTGCAAATCAGAGGCCCCTGGCTACCCTTTTGGACCAGTCACTTAATGAGCTTAATCTTGTAAGGAGAGGCTATAGTTTTGTTGGTTTTTTTTTTTAGCATCTTTATTGGAGTATAATTGCTTTACAATGGTGTGTAGTTTCTGCTTTACAACAAAGTGAATCAGGTATACCTATATCTCTCAAAAAAGTGAATCAGGTATACCTATATCTCAGGTATACCTATATCTCTTCCCTCTTGGGTTTCCCTCGCACCCTCCCTATCCCACCCCTCTAGGTGGTCACAAACCGCTGAGCTGATCTCCCTGTGCTATGCAGCTGCTTCCCACTAGCTATCTATGTAAAAAAAAAAAAAAAAAAAAAAAAGTTATGAAGAACCTAGGGGCAGGACAGGAATAAAGATGCAGACATAGAGAATGGACTTCAGGACATGGGGAGGGAGAAGGGTAAGCTGGGACGAAGTGAGAGAGTGGCATAGACTTATATATACTACCAAATGTAGAATAGAGACTATAGTTTTGAAATCCCTTTTGTCTTCATTTCTGGGAAGTTCTGAGCCCTCTCCTTATATACCCTGTATCTTAGGTTTTAAGCAGTTGGTTCAATTCCACCCACTCTTTTGAAAGTTGAAGGAAGCCCCCATTACTACCTCCCAGTACTTTATTTTATTAATCTATTTTATTTTATTTTTAATTTAACTTATTTATTTCACATAAATTAAGGTTGGGAACACCATCAATCTCATCATATTTGGCTTCTTTATCTACAAGCCATTATACAGCCTTGCAAGAGGGAGCTTCCTTAGAAGGGTCTATTGAGTGATTCTGCCAGGTTACTTGGTACCCTTGGGTATTACCTGTCTTTCTGGGAGGAGGGATAGTCAACCAGGCCATGCATTTTAGGCCATTTCTATCTTTATTTCCTTTTACATAGAACACGTAGCACCCTAGCAACACAATCCTGTCTTGGACTACTGTACTTAGTTTCAGAGGAAGGTGAAAGATGAAAGATGAAAGAATAAGAGCATCGTTCCTCTCATATAGCTTACCAAATTGTAACTTCATTGCCTGCTCCTCTTCATGGAGCCTGCTTATTTCTGGGAAACTCCCTTCAAGACCATTAATAACAACAAAAGAATGTTATCCTTGGTCTCTGGTTCAGGATGCAGTCAACACAGGAGATAAGTGACAAGTTAGTGACCTGCAATTCGAATCATTATCATTGATGAACTCTACTACTCCCAGAAGAGTACTTTCTGAACCTCCCTTTGATATGTTTTTGATCTTTAGTCCCTAGGATCCCTTTGAAGGCTGTGATGGGTTTGGCTTTCTGCACCAAACTGTCAGACAAATGAGGACAAGTAACCCAAGAACACACACATCAGGCATGGAATAATGTTTATATTGAGAAACTTCTGATATAGGAGGACTAGTGGATTTGTAGTTCCTCCTGTAAAGGCAATGGAGAAGCACATAGGAATATGAGGCATCTAGATATCATGATGAGAGCTAGTCCCCGGCTGAAGAAGCATCATCACGTGACCTGGACCATGGGCTGAGGATTGAAGTCACAGCTCTATAATGTGATAGAACTTTGTCCAGCAGCACTGCTCTGCCGCAGTAGGAGAGCACAAGCCCCTCTCCTATGATCAGGGACTGGGGTCTATGCTTTGCAATTGTAGATACATGACAGAACAAATCACTGGCTTCCAACCCTGATCCACCACTGCCTCAGCATTCTCACATAATTGAATTCCTTACTGCTTCTCTGTACCTCTTTTCTATGGAGCAGTTGGAGTTTCCAGCTAGTCTTGCTCTGCATTTACCCAACACTCTCAGGAAGACCAGCCTGCAGGGAATCAGCCTGGGAAATTTAATTCTTCTTACCTTTCATTTAGAATCTCTGAAGGGAAATGCTGAGAAAAATTATGTGATTTGAAAGTAACAACAGAACAAACTTTGGAGATGACATATTCACCTGGTAGATGAATCCTTTGTAAAAAATAACAGCATATTGAAATACTGCAAAGCTTTGTATGTTGATGGTGCAGCAGCGATGTGGAAGGTTTACACATTAAGTTCAATTCGAAAACTCTGAAATTGAAGTATTACATTTTTCTATTCACAGAGAATCTCTGATATGTAAAGATTTGCCTGGAGTTCTGAAATCCACATTAAATAATGCTGTCAAAATGATGAATCTATTAAAATTCAAGCCTCAACATTCCAATTCTATTTTCAGCTTTATTTAAAGAAATAGGATCAGAACACCACATTCTACTGCTTCATACTGAAATATGCCCATTATAAAAAGCAAGAAAATTGTGAAGAGTTTGTGAATTAAAAGAACTGGTGTGTATGTGTGTGTGTGTGGGTGATGAGTGCATCTGTGTGATTATCACTTAGGAGATATTATTGAAGGAGAGTTACTGGGTTTCAAGAATGACTTACCTAATGAAAATTTTGGAACATTCAAATACAGTTACAGAAAAGTACAAAGATTATATATATATTATTTGCATATGTATACTGAAAAGGTTTGTGGATTCACAGTCAAAATTCAGCTTCGGAAAAATGAAGTTTAAAATGCTTCCTAATAGGGAGAAAGCCCTTCGGGAGGCTGTGGCCAGGCTCCGCCACCCAGCACGTGCCCCTTTACCAGCTACTTCACCTTTGCCAATTTGACTTTCTACAAAGTCCGCACCGGACCGGTGGGTGAGCTGCACCTGTGCCAGTTCGGGCCCCACGTGGAGGCACTGGTGCCCCTTGCCTTCTGCACATTGGCGCTGCACCACCTGCGCAGCTACGTCTTCCAGCTGCATGTGGCCTGCGAGTTTCTGTGTGCGCTGCCACTGGGTGACTCCTGGCTGTCCCTTGAGACCCAGCATGGGCAGTTCATCAACTTCTACCCCTTGGACCACCACGGGCTGTCCCCAGCTTCTATGTGCTGGGCCTCAACACGTACTGGGTTTTGCAGCTGTCGCACAAGCCGATATTCAAGACCCAGTGACCCTGGGCTCTGTTCAGAGCCTCCCCTTCTCACGCCTAGCAGTTTTCCAACCTAGTTCTGCAAGCCATGTGGCTGACAGGGTCTTGGTGCTCCGGCTGGGTGTCAGGCCTGAGCCTCTGAGATGGGAGAGTCGAGTTCAGGACATTGGATCAGCAGAGACTTCCTGGCCCCAATTAATATCAATCGGCGAGAGCGCTCCCAGAGATCTCCGTCTCAACGCTAAGACCCAGCGCCACTCAACGACCAGCAAGCTCCAGTGCTGGACACCCTATGCCAAACAACTAGCAACACAAGAACACAACCCCACCCGTTAGCAGAGAGGCTGCCTAAAATCATAATAAGATCACAGAAACCCCATAACACACCACCGGATGTGGTCTTTCACACCAGAAAGACAAGATCCAGCCTCATCCACCAGAACACAGGCACCAACCCCTCCACCAGGAAGCCTACACAACCCACTGAACCAACCTTATGCACTGGGGGCAGACACCAAAAACAATGGGAACTACAAACCTGCAGCCTGTGCAAAGGAGAACCCAAGCACAGTAAGTTAAGCAAAATGAGAACACAGAGAAATATGCAGCAGATGAAGGAGCAAGGTAAAAACCCACCAAACCAAACAAATGAAGAGGAAATAGGCAGTCTACCTGAAAAAGAATTCAGAGTAATGATAGTAAAGATGATCCAAAATCTTGGAAATAGAATGGAGAAAATAAAATAGACATTTAAAAACGACCTAGAAGAATTAACAGCAAACAAACAATGGTGAACAACAGAATAAATGAAATTAAAAATTCTCTAGAAGGAATCAATAGCAGAATAATTGAGGCAGAAGAAGGGATAAGTCACCTGGAAGATAAAATAGTGGAAATAACTACCGCAGAGCAGAATAAAGAAAAAAAATTGAAAAGAATTGAGGACAGTCTCAGAGACCTCTGGGACAACATGAAATGCACCAACATTCGAATTATCGGATCCCAGAAGAAGAAGAGAAAAAGAAAGGAACTGAGAAAATATTTGAAGAGATTATAGTTGAAAACTTACCAAACATGGGAAAGGAAAGGGTCAATCAAGTCCAGGAAGTACAGAGAGTCCCATACGGGATAAATCCAAGGAGAAACAAGCCAAGAAACATATTAATCAAACTATCAAAAATTAAATACAAGAAAAAATACTGAAAGCAGCAAGGGAAGAGCAACAAATAATATACAGGGGAGTCCCCATAAGGTTAACAGCTGATCTTTCAGCAGAAACTCTGCAAGCCAGAAGGGAGTGGCAGGACATAGTTAAAGTGATGAAAAGGAAAAACCTACAACCAAGATTACTCTACCCAGCAAGGATCTCATTCAGATTTGATGGGGGAAATTAAAACCTTTACAAACAAGCAAAAGCTAAGAGAATTCAGTACCACCAAACCAGCTTTACAACAAATGCTAAAGGAACTACTCTAGGCAGGAAACACAAGAGAAGGAAAAGACCTACAAAAACAAACCCAAAACAATTAAGAAACTGGCAATAGGAACATACATATCGATAATTACCTTAAATGTAAATGGATTAAATGCTCCAGCCAAAAGACATAGACTGGCTGCATAGATACAAAAACAAGACCCGTATATATGCTGTCTACAAGAGACCCACTTCAGACCTAGGGACACATACAGACTGAAAGTGAGGGGATGGAAAAAGATATTCCATGCAAATGGAAATCAAAAGAAAGCTGGAGTAACAATTCTCATAACAGACAAAATAGACTTTAAAATAAAGACTATTACAAGAGACAAAGAAGAACACTACATAATGATCAAGGGATCAATCCTAGAAGAAGATATAAGAATTGTAAATATTTATTCACCCAACATAGGAGCACCTCAATAAATCAGGCAAATGCTAACAGCCATAAAATGGGAAATTGACAGCAACACAATCATAGTAGGGGACTTTAACACCCCACTTTCACCAATGGACAGATTATCCAAAGTGAAAATAAATAAGGAAACATAAGTTTTAAATGACACATTAAACCAGATGGTCTTACTTGATATTTATAGGACATTCCATCCAATAACAACAGAATACACTTCCTTCTCAAGTGCTCATGGAACATTCTTCAGGATAGATCATATCTTGGGTCACAAATCAAGCCTTGATAAATTTAAGAAAATTGAAATCATATCAACTATCTTTTCCGACCACAGTGCTACGAGACTAGATATCAATTACAGGGAAGAAAACTGTAAAAAATGCAAACACATGGAGGCTAAATGACACACTACTAAATAACTAAGAGTGCACTGAAGAAATCAAAATGGAAATCAAAATATAGCTAGAAACAAATGACAATGAAAACACGACGACCGAAATCCTATGGGATGCAGAAAAAGCAGTTGTAAGAGGGAAGCTTATACCAATACAATCTTACCTCAAACATCTCAAATAAACAACCTAAACTTACACCTAAAGCAATTAGAGAAAGAAGAACAAAAAACCCCAGAGTTAGCAGAAGGAAAGCAATCATAAAGCTCAGATCAGAAATAAATGAAAAAAAAATGAAGGAAACAAGAGCAAAGATCAATAAAACTAAAAGCTGGTTGTTTGAGAAGATAAATGAAATTGATAAACCATTACCCAGACTCATCAAGAAAAAAAGGGAGAAGACTCAAATCAATAGAATTAGAAATGAAGAAGGAGAAGTAACAACTGACACTGCAGAAATACAGAGGCTAATGAGAGATTACTACACGCAACTATATGCCAATAAAATGGACAACCTGGAAGGAATGGACAAATTCTTAGAAAAGCACAACCTTCTGAGACTGAACCAGGAAGAAATAGAAAATATAAACACACCAATCATAAGCACTGAAATTGAAACTGCGATTAAAAATCTACCAACAAAAAAAAAGCCCAGGACCAGACAGCTTCACAGGCGAATTCTATCAAACATTTAGAGAGGAGCTAACACCTATCCTTCTCAAACTCTTCCAAAATGTAGCAGAGGGAGGAACACTCCCAAACTCATTCTATGAGGCCACCATCACCATGATACCGAAACCAGACAAAGATGTCACAAAGAAAGAAAACTCCAGACCAATATCACTGATGAACATAGATGTAAAAATCCTCAGCAAAATACTAGCAAACAGAATCCAACAGCACATTAAAAGGATCATACACCATGATCAAGTGGGGTTTATCCCAGGAATGCAAGGATTCTTCAAAATATGCAAATCAATCAATGTGATACACCATATTAACAAATTGAAGAATAAAAACCATATGATCATTTCAATAGATGCAGAGAAAGCTTTCGACAAAATTCAACACCCATTTATGATAACAAATCTCCAGAAAGTAGGCATAGAGGGAACTTACCTCAACATAATAAAGGCTATATATGACAAACCCACAGCCAACATTGTTCTCAATGGTGAAAACCTGAAACCATTTCCACTAAGATCAGGAACAAGATAAGGTTGCCCACTCTCACCACTATTATTCAACATAGTTTTGGAAGTTTTAGCCACAGCAATCAGAGAACAAAAAGAAATAAAAGGAATCCATATCAGAAGAGAAGAAGTAAAACTGTCACTGTTTGCAGATGACATGATAGTATACATAGAGAATCCTGAAGATGCTGCCAGAAAACTTCTAGAGCTAATCCATGAATTTGGTAAAGTAGCAGGATACAAAATTAATGCACAGAAATCTCTTGCATTCCTGTACACTAACAATGAAAGATCAGAAAGAGAAATCAAGGACACACTCCCATTTACCATAGCAACAAAAAGAATAAAATACATAGGAATAAACCTACCTAGGAGACAACAGACTGGAATGCAGAAAACTATAAAACACTGATGAAAGTAATTAAAGATGATACAAACAGATGGAGAGATAGAACCATGTTCTTGTATTGGAACAATCAACATTGTGTAAATGACTGTGCTACCTAAAGCAATCTACAGATTCAATGCAATCCCTATCAAACTACCAATGGCAGTTTTCACAGAACCAGAACAAAAATTTCACAATTTGTATGGAAACACAAAAGACCCCGAATAGCCAAAGCAATCTTGAGAACGAGAAATGGAGCTGGAGGAATCAGGCTCCCTAACTTCAGACTATACTACAAAGCTACAGTAGTCAAGACACTATGGTACTGGTACAAAAACAGAAATATAGATCAACGGAACAGGATAGAAAGCCCAGAGATTAACCCACGCACAGATGGTTACCTTATCTTTGATAAAGGAGGCAAAAATATACAATGGAGAAAAGACAGGCTGTTCAATAAGTTGTGCTGGAAAACTGGACAGCTACATGTAAAAGAATGATATTAGAACACTCCCTAAACCCATACACAAAAATAAACTCAAAATGGATTAAAGTCCTAAATGTAAGGCCAGACACTATAAAACTCTTAGAAGAAAACATACGCACAACACTCTATGACATAAATCACAGCAAGATTCTCTTTGACCCACCTCCTAGAGAAATGGAAATAAAAACAAAAATAAACAAATGGGACCTAATGAATCTTAAAAGCTTTTGCACAGCAAAGGAAACCATAAACAAGATGAAAAGACAACCCTCAGGATGGGAGAAAATATTTGCAAACAAAGCCACTGACAAAGAATTAGTATCCAAAATATACAAGCAGCTCATGCAGCACAATATCAAGAAAACAAACAACCCAATCCAAAAATGGACAGAAGACCTAAATAGACATTTCTCCAAAGAAGATATACACATTGCCAACAAACACATGACAGGATGCTCAACATCACTGACCATTAGAGAAATGCAATGAGGTATTACCTCACACCTGTCAGAATGGACTTCATCAAAAAGTCTACAAACAATAAATGCTGGAGAGGGTGTGGAGAAAAGGGAACCCTCTTGTACTGTTGGTGGGAATATATATTGATACAGCCACTATGGAGAACAGTATGGAGGTTCCTTTTAAAACTAAAAATAGAACTACCATATGACCCAGCAATCCCACTACTGGGCATATACCCTGAGATAACCATATTTCAAAAAGAGTCGTGTATCACGATGTTCATTGCAGCACTATTTACAATAGCCAGGACATGGAAGCAACCTAAGTATCCATCAAAGATGAATGGATAAAGAAGATGTGGCCCATATATACAATGGAATATTACTCAGCCATAAAAAGAAATGAAATTGAGTTATTTGTAGTGAGGTGGATGGACCTAGAGACTGTCATACAGAGTGAAGTAAGTCAGAAAGAGAAAAAAAATACTGTATGCTAACACATATATATGGAATCTAAGATAAGAAAAAAAAGGTTCTGAAGAACCTAGGCACAGGACAGGAGTAAAGACGCACACATAGAGAATGGACTTAAGGACACGGGGAGGGGGAAGGGTAAGCTGGGACGAAGTGAGAGAGTGGCATTGACATATATACACTACCACATGTAAAATAGATAGCTAGTGGGAAGCATCCGCATAGCACAGGGAGATCAGCTCGGTGCTTTGTGACCACCTAGAGGGGTGGGATAGGGAGGGTGGGAGGGAGACGCAAGAGGGAGGGGATATGGGGATATATGTGTATGTGTACCTGATTCACTTTGTTATACAGCAGAAACTTACACAACATTGTAAAGTAATTATACTCCACTAAAGATGTTAAAAAAAAAATCTTCCTAATAATATTTAATTTGGGTTAGAATTTGAACCTTAAAGACAAAATATTAAAATTTATAGAGAAAGATCTATGTAAACTACAGGGAAAATTTCAATATTGCATGTATTTTATTAATACCTATTTTTTGAGATATAATTGACATAAATGTATAAGTTTAAGTTGTGCGTATTGATTTGATACATTTATGTATTTGCAGTATGTTAACTACCATAACATTAGCTTACATCTCTTTTTTTTAATTAATTTATTTATTTATGGCTGTGTTGGGTCTTCGTTTCTGTGCGAGGGCTTTCTCTAGTTGTGGCAAGCGGGGGCCACTCTTCATCGCGGTGCGCGGGCCTCTCACTATCGCGGCCTCTCTTGTTGCGGAGCACAGGCTTCAGAGGCGCAGGCTCAGTAGTTGTGGCTCACGGGCCTAGTTGCTCCGCGGCATGTGGGATCTTCCCAGACTAGGACTCGAACCCGTGTCCCCTGCATTGGCAGGCAGATTCTCAACCACTGCGCCACCAGGGAAACCCTAGCTTACATCTCTTATCATGTCACATAATTAGCGTTTATTTTTTGTGGTGAGAACCTTTAAGATCTAGTCTCTTAGCAACTTAGAAGTATATAATACCTTATTGTTGACTATAATCACTGTGTTGTGCTTTATCCCTCCAGAACTTACTCATCTTCTAGTTGCTAGTTTGTACTCTTTGACCAACATCTCCTCCATTTTCCCATCCCCCAGCCCGTGGTAATCACCATTCTACTTTTGGTTTCTAAGAGTTCAACTTTTCTTCTTTTAGATTCCACCTGTCAGTGATATCATACAGTGTTTGTCTTTCCCTGTGTGACTACTTTCACTGAGCATAATGCCCTCAAGGCCCATCCATGTTGTTGCAAATGTTAGAATTTAACTTCTTTCTCATGGTTGAATAATATTACATATATATACACACACACACACACACACACACACACATAGATACAATGTATATATCTGTATCTGTATCTATATCCATTCCACATCTTTATCTGTTCATTTCTTGACAGATAATTAGGTTGTTTCCATATGTTAGCTATTGTGAATAATGATGCAGTGAACACAGGCGTACAGATATCTTTTCAATAATCTTGTCTGCATTTCCTTTGGATATACCCAGAAGTAGGATTGATGAATCATATGGTAATTTTATTTTTAATTTTTTGAGAAACCCTATGCTGTTTTCCATAGTGGCTGCACCAATTTACACTCCTGCTAACAGTGTGTTGATACAAGGGTTCCCTTTTCTCCACATCCTCACCAACACTTCTCTCTTGTTTTCTTGATGATAGCCATAAAGACGCAGATGTAGAGAATGGACTTGAGGACACGGAGAGGGGGAAGGGTAAGCTGGGATGAAGTGAGACAGTGGCATGGACTTATATATACTACCAAATGTAAAATAGATAGCTAGTGGGAAGCAGCCGCATAGCACAGGGAGATCAACTCAGTGGTTTGTGACCACCTAGAGGGATGGGATAGGGAGGGTGGGAGGGAGGGAGATGCAAGAGGGAAGAGATATGGGGATATATGTATAAGTATAGCTGATTCACTTTGTTATAAAGCAGAAACTAACACACCATTGTAAAGCAATTATACTCCAATAAGGATGTTAAAAAAAAAAAAAAAGGTGTGAGGTGATACCTCATTGTGGTTTTGATGTGTATTTCCCTGATAATTAGTGATGTTGAGCATCTTTTCATGTATCTCGGCCATTTGGATATCTGCTCTGGAAAGTTGTCTATTTAGATCTTCTCCCCATTTTGTAATCAGATTGTTTGTTTTGTTGTTGTTGTCATTGAGTTGTATGTGTTATTTATATAACTAAAATAGAAGACCTTATACCTTAAAACTATGAGAAAGCATAGGGACGAAGCTCCTTGATGTTGGTTTTGGCAATGATTTTTTTAGATATGACAACAAAATCACAAGCAACAGAGACAAAAATCAAGCAGGACTACATCAAACTAAAAAACTTCTTCACAGCAAAGGAAACAGTTAGCAAAGTGAAAAGGCAACATACAGAATGGAAGAAAATATTTGCAAACTGTATCAAACAGAGGGTTAATATCCAAATTACATGACTACTTAAAAAATTTTAGAATAGTTTCAGATTTACAGAAAACTTATGGAATAGTACAGAGAATTTTTGTATACCTCACACCCAGTTTCCCCTATTTAATAACATCTCAAGTTAATATGCTATATTTGGCACAATTTATGAACCAGTATTATAATTATTATTAATTAAAGTCCATTCTTTGTTCAGACTTCCTTACTTTTTACCCCAAGTACTTTTTCTGTTCCGGGATCTCATCCAGGGTACCACATTGCATTTAGTCATCAAGTCTCCTTAGGTCCTCTTGGCTATGAAAGTTTCTTAGGCTTCCCTTATTTTTGAAGGTGTTGACAGTTTTGAGGATTACTATTCAGATATTTTGTAGAATCTTTCTTAATCAGTTTCATCTCATGTTTTTCTCATGATTAGACCAGGGTCGTGGGTTTTAGGAGGAAAACCATGGAGGTAAAGTGCTGTTCTCATCACATCAAGGGTACATATTATCAACATGACTTTTCATTTCTGCTGTTAACTTTGATCCCCTGGTTGAGGTAGTGCTTGTCAAATTTCTTCAAGTTACTTTTACCCCCTCTTTCCATAATGTACTCTCCAGAAGGAAGTCACTGTGTAGTCCACACTTAAGGAGTAGTTGATTATACTCCAGCTGCTTGAGCGGACAGTATCTGTGTCAGTTATTTGGATTTATCTACATAAACTATTCTCCCCCATTTATTTCTTTCTTCAATCATTTATTTTTATTATTATAGACTCATTGATACTTATTTAACACTTTGACATATAATCCAACACTGGTAGTATTACTATTGGTAATAGTACTTTATTTATTTATAGCAAAAATTGTTCCATCTTCAGTTATGAAGAGCTCTTTCACTTGGCTCCCATGTTACTACTGGCATATACCCTCATTATTATATTTTCCTTCCTAACCCATGGATTTACATATATCTATATCTATTTCTGTAGGTACCTATCTTTATATTAGGTTAAACAGGAGTTTATACTAATGTCTCCAACTCTAATCTAATATTACATGGACCATTCTAGCCTTCATCCTTGTTTATCTGTAACCTTCCATTCCAAAACTGAGAAACCTGGATCCCACCATCTGCCATTCATTTGCTTAATTATTAAATACAATTTTTTTAAACATCTTTATTGGAATATAATTGCTTTACAATGGTGCATTAGTTTCTGCTTTATAACAAAGTGAATCAGCTATGCATATACATATATCCCCATATCTCCTCCCTCTTGGGTCTCCCTCACATCCTCCCTATCCCACCCCTCTAGGTGGTCAAAAAGTACTGAGCTGATCTCCCTTTGCTATGCAGCTGCTTCCCACTAGCTATCTGTTTTACATTTGGTAGTGTATATATGTCCCTGCCACCCTCACTTTATCCCAGCTTACCCTTTCCCCTCCCCGTATCCTCAAGTCCATTCTCTACGTCTGCGTCTTTATTCCTGTCCTGCCCCTAGGTTCTTCAGAACCTTTTTTTTTTTTTTTTTAGATTCCATATATATGTGTTAGCATACGGTATTTATTTTTGTCTTTCTGACTTACTTCACTCCGTATGACAGACTCTAGGTCCATCCACCTCACTACAAATAACTCAATTTCGTTTCTTTTTATGGCTAGAGTTGATTTTTAAGTCTCACAAAAAAATCATGTAAGAGGCAGGCTCTTCTTACTCTGGCAACTTTGATCAGGAAGGATTGGCCATAATGAACCAAGAGGATAATATCATGTGGATGCAAGAGCTCTTAACTTTATTGCTTCTCTTACTGAGGTCTTTCCATCATATTCCAGAAACATTCTAGTCTTAGCTCTGACATGTCTCCTCCTGGCTTCCCAGAGGGAGGCTGTGCTTCCATCCTCCTGGAGGGGCCTTGAGCAGTTTACTTGCACTCATCTTGTCCAACAGTACAAGGCAGGCAATGGCCAGCCTTTTGATTGATTGATTGATTGAGTCATTCATTCATTTATTCATTCATTTATCCATTTCTAATAACTGAAGGACTGGAAATAAAATTTGCATACTCATTTTGAAATGAGTTCAAGACACTGCACTTAAAATTCATTTAGTTTCAAATATTCAGGTTCATTAAGAGTATGAGGGCAAGTGATCAGCAACAGGCCTTCCACACAACTCTTTGAAAACCTCTCTTCCCTTCAGTGCTAATAAGAGTGTGGGTTTTAGAAACAACAGCAGGCGAACAAGCCCAAATGGTTAGAAACAAAGATTAGAATCTCATAAATGCTTGGGTTGACCCCGTGACATTTCTAACTGTCTATTTATTGTGCTATACGTTAGCCAGCTTAAGTGGACTTATTAGTAACAAGCTCATGCACGATCACGTTGAGTGTGTGAAGCTATTAGGGTTGCCGGATCATTTACATGCAGCAAATGCAGCAGGAGGTTCTCATACACCGCTTTCTACCTTTAATTGGAATTTTGTATTGAAAGTTCCCCTGTGAAGGAAATATTTAGCTTCAGTTGGACAGACAAAAGAAAACCATGCCAATGCCATTTTTATCCTTATGCTCTGTTCAACTCATTCATTTATTTATTCCACAAATATTGATATAAAATTTAAAATAATCTTCTGTATATATACATAATACACATAAACTTAATATATGTTTAAATTTATATGTATAGATAAACTTAATTATATATACATATGTATAAACTTAATATAAAGGAAGTATTGTAAAGGAGTGTCTATGGATGCGTTTTTTAAATAAATGATATTGAGAAAGCTTGCTCCAGAGAAACTCAAGGTAAATTTTCACATCATACCATATGCTAATTTCCAGATAAATTAAAGACCTAAATGTAAAATTTTAAATCATAGAATACTGGAGAAAATATAGAAGCATAAAGTAATGGATAAAATTTTAAAGCTAAATTGATAGGTTTGACAATATACATTTAAAAAAATTCTGTACATTACAAACATAATACAGAATAGTAATGAACAAATGATGTAACTAATTAGAGAAATAGTTTCAATAAATATGTGAAGAGTTAATCTCAATGTATATAAATAACACAAATGAATAAGTAATGATCAAGGACTTAAATAGACTAATTACAAAAGGAATGAAAATGGTCAAGAAATTGAAAGCTATTCAATATCATTTATAATCAAAGAAATAAGTGGGATATTATCACTTTCCCCCAACATTGTTAAACATTTGAAATATACAATATTGAATTTTACTTTCTTCACATTCACAGCTAACATTTATATATACTAAATGTTTGCTAGGCACTGTTCTAAGCACTTTGTATATAGTTGCCCAATGTAATTCTCATGATACACCTGTGAGCTTGGTACCATTATTATCTCCTTTTTATAGATAGGAAAATCGAGGCTCTAAGATATTACGTAAGTTTCCAAAAGTCACAAAGCTAGTAAGTGGTGACCAGGAACTAGAATGTGTGCGTTCTAGCTTTGGCTTTTTTTTTTTTTTTTTAACATCTTTATTGGAGTATAATTGCTTTACAATGGTGTATTAGTTTCTGCTTTATAACAAAGTGAATCAGCTATACATATACATATATCCCCATATCTCCTCCCTCTTGCGTCTCCCTCCCACCCTCCCTATCCCACCCCTCTAGGTGGTCACAAAGCACCAAGCTGATCTCCCTGTGCTATGTGGCTGCTTCCCACTAGCTAGCTATTTTACATTTGGTAGTGTATATATGTCCATGCCATTCTCTCACTTAGTCCCAGCTTACCCTTCTCCCTCCCTGTGTCCTCAAGTCCTTTCTCTACGTCTGTCTGCATCTTTATTCCTGTCCCGCCCCTAGGTTCTTCATAATCATTTTTTTTTTTTTTTAGATTCCATATATATGTGTTAGCATATGGTATTTGTTTTTCTCTTTCTGACTTTTGACTCTCAGCCCCTCCTACTACCTTGCCTCTCAACTCTCAGTAAGGGCAAATTGAGTCAGACTCCATGTGTGCTCATCAAATTGTATATTGATGGATCAGTTCTGGAAAACAGTTGTATGGAAGCACACACACATATACACACGTATTAGTTTCCAGGAACTTTAGTTATATAACACAAAGAAAAACCTAATATTAGGCATTGAAATCAGAGCATAAAATTTTCTGTATAGTATGACACTCACATGGGGATGTTAGCCATGGATGACATGGGGAAATAAGTTTCTAGGTGATGTTTTTGAAGCATACTTTTCTATGTTTTAAAATTTTCCTAAAATGATTTGTATAACCTTTTAGTCCAAAATCTCTGTAAAATCCTATTCAAATGTTAAAATAAAAAATAGTAACACATGGGTCTCCTTAAACCTTAGAGAGGTTACAGGTTAGACTCACTGACTACAAAAAAGGGTGATCTCGTCAATATTTATCCTTTGTTTACTTGCCCACTTAAGTAGGCTAAAAATAAGGAAAAGCCCTAAGCCCGTATCAGTTACATTTGACTCACTAATTCAGAAAGTACTAACCGTGGGCATTGTATGTGCTAGGCATTCTTCTCAGGATATTGTAGCAAACAAAAATATACCTAGTTTCTGCACTTGGTGGCATTTTCATTCCAGTAGGGAGAGAGAAACAATAAACAATCAAATATGTGATAAACAAAGAAGAAGAAAGCAATAATCGGACTAGAGATTTATGGGGGATGCTATTTTTGTAGGTTGGTTAGAAAAAGACATCTGCATTAAGTAATATTTATGCAAAGACAAAAAGAAGTAAGAGAAGAAGGCATTTAGGGAAGAGCATTCCACACAGAGGGAACAGTAAACATGAAACCCTGGGGTGGGATTGTGCTTAGTTTGCTGGGGGACAGCAAGGAGGCGATATGGCACATGTGAATTTGGAATGAGGAATGGGGAGGAGGTTGGAGACAAATGCAGTCTAAGTAGGGCTTTGTAGGGCATTGTTAGAACTTTGCATTACATTCTCAATGAGTGTAGGTTTTGACCAGTGGAGTGAAAAGTTCTAACTTAATTTCTCAAGGCTCATTCTGAATGTTGGGTGGCGAAGAGATGCTTGGAAGGCAAGGAAGGAGGCAGGAAGGCCAGTGAGAAGACTGTTGCCATAACCCACATGTGAGATAACTGGAACTCGAGCTAGGTTCATACATAGCAGTGGAGAGTGTGAGACACAATCCAGTTTGGGATAGATTGTGAAGGTAGACCTGATAATATTCTCGAATGGAGTGGATGTTAGGTATAAAGAAAGAGGGAAGTAAAAAATGACTCTAGAGTAAGAGAAAAAAGAGCACAGTCAATTTTGCTTAAATGATACAATACTTCTTCTTGCTCTTCCACATCAGAATCCTGCCCCCTTTTAGTCCTGCCACTTTCTGGGCAACATGGGAAAGTGCCTCCCCTTTGTGATTCCCCAGCATCCTAAGTTATCTTTTTGACCAATCCATGAGCCTCTTGGAGAGGGATATTGTGCTGCTGTTATTTCTAACTTCAATACCTAGTACAATGCCTGGCATGTAGTAGGTAGTCCATGTAATATTTGTTGAATGAATACGCTACTTGCTTAAATGAGTGATTAATTAGATGAATAAATAATTATTGGATCTTGTGTATAATTCATTATGATGTTTTACTCTTTTTTCCAGGGTGGACTCAAATTAATAAAGTAATTGTATTTATGTGTTTATTAAGGTTTCTTTCATTCTAGGGAGTCTTGAGTTTAGTTTTTCAAGTTGTTTTCCTAAATTACATATACTAAGCAACATGTAATTATTAAACTGGTCTCCAGATCCCCTGGCAAAGGTCCCAGAACCACAAGCTGGGCCCAAATCAAAATACTATTTCACTTTAGAGAGGCATGGAGCCTGTTCAGTGGGGATGACTAAGATGTTATATATCCTGAGTGCTGGGAGCTTCATAAATATTTCTGACAGCTTGATTTGAAAACTTGAGAGCTATTTTTAACTTTTATTTCTTTTTTGTTTACCAGCCATGAAACCTACCAATTCTTCCTTTATAGAAAAATTTCCATGTCTTCATTCTCGTGTATCTAGGCAATTATAACTTCAAGCCCAGATTACTATGACTTTCTTCTAACTGATATCAGGTGTGATATCAGCCCTTCTTCCTAATTCCTTCCTACGTGTCACTTTCTACTTATTTTTTCCAAACCTCAGGATTCATTGGATCATTCCTCTTAGAAAGAACTTAAGATCTCCCCTTCAGTCAGGGGATATCGCCCAGGTTCCTCAGCCTGATTTTCTAGGTGTCTTCACTTCTGACCAGTATTTATGGAATGGCTCCCTGTGCAAGACACTTCTCTGTATCACCTTACCTCTCTTCTCCAACTGTATTGCTCACGCTCCCCTGTTCTAGGTAGAGAGACCTCTTTGCTGTTTCCCTTCTCTGCACTGCAACTATATGATTACCATTTCTGTCTTTGATCTGATATCTCTGCCTTTTGAGCAGACTTTCAAACTCCTTTATGTCCATCTGAAAGCTGAATAACCTTTCAGACTGTATCCCTGCACACCACCAGCCATCTCAGCCTATCCTCCCCAACGCAGCTCTCCTGAAGAAATTATGTACTGCATGCATTTCAAACCTTTAAAAATGTTATTATATTGCAAAGTTCCTACAATTTTCGTATGAGTTTTCTATTTCACTAGACTGTAAGTGCCTTGAAGGCAGAGGATACATATCTTCTTTCTATTCCCAATTTTTTCATCACCTCACATAGTTTAGTATACTGTGAATTGTTAATAAGTGTGTATTGCCTTGATTTGATTTAAGAAGTATCATAGTAGATGGTAAACATCTTTTATATCAAATTCTGTGTAACCTTATTTTACATACAATTGAAAACTAGCCTGGCTCTACAGAGGAATACGGTATAAAAAAAGCTTTTTGATAGTTACTTTTTTGGAGGTCCATCATCCTCAACTTTTAGTCTCCTGGCTTATGTGTTGACAACTATTTTTAATATGATTAGTATTATTGTAATATAGTCTTTGACTAAATTCCGCTCTCAAGGAACAGGTTTGTGTATTACAGGATTCGGGATTGGCAGCCACTACTACCCAAGCCTTCACCTTGTGACCACAATATCTATTTTTATTGAGCTTCTTGTCAAAGATTTAATCTTAGTCTGTGACCTCAAGTATTAAGAACCAAGCTTTATAAATTATATAAAAATGCACTGATGATACCTTGTCCATTTATGACTTCTATTATGATTATTTGCAGAGTCAGTATAGCTTGGTAATGGCGAAACAGAGATTTTGGAGTCAGTCAGACTGGAAGTAAAATCCCAGATTCACTTTTATTTACTCTAGGAACGGGCGATATTGTTTCTCTAGTCCTCTGTTTTCTTTTCTGTACAATAGTACGGATAATAATACTAACTACTTTATAGAATTGTAATGAGACATGCATGTAAGGCATATAAAACAGTGCTTGACACTTGGGAATCCACAATAAATTTTAGGAATTTTTATCATCATCTTTATTATTGTTATTAAGGTACAACATGGTTTCATTTAGTCAAAGACTATATTACAATAATACTGATCATATTAAAAATAGTTGTCAACCCATAAGCCAGGAAAATAAAAATTGAGGATGATGGACCTCCAAAAAAGTAACTATCAAAAAGCTTTTTTAATACTTTATTCCTTTGTAGAGCCAGCCTAGTTTTCAAAGTTGTATGTAAAATAAGGTAGAATAGAAACCACAAGTTCATCCTGTCAGTAATAAGATACAAGAGTTGATTAAAAATAAACCAAAGAATTAGAGAATAGAAGTAACAAACAATAAAAATTAGAAAAATTGGGGGTCATTTTGTATAAGTAACCTAGCATATTATGAAATAAAATCCTGAGGATATCATTTATTGTACCAGAATACTATAACTGATATATCAAATTACCATAAATTATCAAAAAGGTAAAATTATTTCCGATAAACACTGTTTAAGAAAATAAAAAGAGAATAGATATTTCTGCCAAATAGCATAAGAATATTTTATTAACTTGGGCAACATATAGCACATCCAGCTAAAACTGTGACATTGAGCACACAAAGTTATATCACCTCCTCCTGAAATACCACTAAATAATAGTAATGGCATTTTTAAATGGGTATAACACTCTTGGACAAAAAGTTGGGAGAGAAGACAGGAGAAAGTAACAAAATCTTATTAACTGGAAAGCAGATAGATGAGTGGTAATGACCTAGCAAACCCAAGAAAGTTGAATTCTATGTCAGTTGTGGTGAAGATAACTGACTTGCAAATAAAATTTCTCCAAAGGCTCTGGTTTTAGTTACTTCTTGTTATCAACCTGCTATCTCTAGTTGTAGAAGTGAAGGAGGGACTAAAATCAGAATAATTAGTCAAAAGACTCTGATAAACAGATACACAAGAGCCCTTCTCCCATTCCGTCCAATTGGGTAACTAGTCGTCTCCCACTCTATGACAAGAGAGTAGTTTTATTCTCTTGAGAGGTAAAACTAAGGATGCTGCATTGTCCAAGTGAGACCTCCAAATATTTCCTCTACTCCAGTTCAGAGCATTGGCAGATGTGGCCAATTCTCCTATGCTGATGTGGGGCAGCCAAAAGGAAAATACCCCTGTAAATGATCAGGTTGATTACCTCACAGAAAATTCCATGGGCAACAAACACAAGGACCCAATCAGCTTTCTAGTGCTTCAAAATTGAATATGAAAGAAAGAGATAATGAACAACAGCAGTAGCTTTGAAGAAGCAATTTCAGGGAGGAAAGGAACACTTCTGCCCCATTATTATTATGTGCAGAGAGATAAAAGTTGGTAAGCATCCATGAATAAGACCCTGGTGAAACTTAAAAAAAAAAAAAAAAAAAGAATTTTCCAGAGAACAAAAAGCGCTCTTGGATATTAAAAATATGCAGTAAAAACTAAAACTTCAATAAAATAATTACAAGGTAAAGTTGAACAATTCTCCCAGACAGTAATTTTTTATATTAAAATAAGAGATGAAAAATAGAAAAGCATTATAAAGAAAACTATAAAGAAAGCAGAAGACTATTCCAGGAAGTCCAGCATGTATGAAATAGGAGTTCAAGAAAGGGTGGGGAAAAGAAATGGAGGAAAGGACATCATTTAAAAAATTGATTCAAGTAAATTTTCTAGAACAGGAATATAAGATTCCAGAATTTTCTATCAACTTCCTTACTGAATGGATGATGACCACAACTAAATGCATCACTGATATTCCTGAACAGTGAGGAAAAAAAGATCTTGCAACTTTCCAGAGAGAAAAATCAACTTAATACAAAGTATTAAGCATAAGGATGGCATTGGATGTCTTAGAAGCATAGTTGGAAGCCAAAAAACATTGGAGAATGTCTTCAGAATCCTAAGGAAAAGAGTTTTTCAGAGGACTATTAAAGGATGTGCTCCACAAAAAAGAGGGTAAAACCAAGAAAGAGAAAAAAAGGGATCTGTAAAATAGGAACTGCGACCCAAGCAAAAAGAGGAGAAAATCTCCAGGTTGATGGTGAAGGGAGATTCTGTCTTAGATTGGATTCCCTCAAAGCAGAGCCTACAAGGACTTGGGTATGGTTTTTGTGGGGGACAACCTCAGGTATCAGGAGTAAGGGAAGGGGTAAGTGAGACAAAGAAAGAGGAAAAGCTAACATAAGAATGCCTTTATTAAGGTCACATTGTAAGCAACCATAGCTCAATTCCAGAGGACTTATCTGAGAAGCATCTATGATGGCCCTCAGAATTGTTCTCTTGCAGGAGAGGAGGCTGTAACAGTAATCCAGTGGCTATCATTCTAGTTGTTCAGTGTTAGCCATGGAAGGTTAACTCCTCAATTCTAGGCCACATTTGGGGGTAGGCTAAGGCACTGAGTTAGAGCACGGAAAGACATTCAAAGAGAGCATGAGATGGGATGGTGCCAAGTAGAAGATAAGCCTGAGATCACAGGGCACAGTCTACCCCAGTTTAGCTGAAATCAGAGAAGTGGAGAGAATTTGAAGTGAAACAGCAGAGGCGGCTGCTGTAGATCCCTAGGGTTCAGGGCTGCAGAGCTCTTATCTGAGATTGTAGCAAGTCATAATTCTTCAGAAGAGTTCTTCAAGAAGATGAACTGGGTAGATTATCTTGACTTTTTAACATAACTGAAGACACAACAGATGAGAGAGGGTGGGCTTAGAATATTTACTTCTAGATTAGATCTGTAAGTAAATAGAAAACTAAGTAACAGGAAAAAAATTATTAATTCCAAGGAAGACTATTATTGGGCATTAAAGGATAACAGGCATAATCTGTTACATGCCTCAACAGTATCATTTACATGGTAGTAACAGTATACATACTGAATAGTGAGCTAACTAAAATTATCATATAACTACATTGAGAGTTGTGGGTACTGGGAGTATTCATTTAGGGGCGAATGAAAGAGTGAGGTGCCAATAGTAGTGACTAAAATCTTGTAAGTTAAAAGTAGCAATATTAGAACAGGCAGTCCTAGAACAACTCAGTGGTGGAGGCGGGGGGATGTTAGAGGTACTGATCCTCCACACAGTTGAAAATCACGTATAACTCATGGTCGGTCCCCCTGCATCCTTGATTTCCCTGCATCCTTTCCGGATTCAGCCAACTGTGGATCCCGTAAACCCCTGTTGTTTAAGAGTCAACTGTATATCATTTAGAAATATGAAATACATCAGGAAGTGATGTGAATATTTTCATGTTTCTGCATGGTCAAGGCTTCCTGAACAATGGAAATTAACATGCTATAAAGATAGAGAATGCTTTTTTCCCCAGACTGCTCTTCATGCCCTTAAGGGTGTAAACACTTGTCCTTCATCTTGGATCCATCTTCTCCCATTAAAGGCCAATTAGGGTAACAAAACCTTTATTTCCCCCAGAGCCAAGAACCTACATTTGAGGGTAGATACCTTCCCCTGTTTTCCAAAGAGAGGTTCTTTGTCTCTGTCACTGTCTCTCTCTTGCTGGAGGGGAGGAGGAGTGAATGTGACAGCTCCTGTATCTCCCAGTTTCATAATTTCTGGAATTAGAGATACAGACACCCACCCCACCTCCACATAAAGCAAAGTGATATCTTCCATCATCTTGTCGCCCTGTGTATGAAAATGGAATGTGGAGAACAGAGGCAAGATATTCTGTAGGAAAATAATAGATCTGCCTCTGATACAGAAACCTAATGTTTACTGTTAGGATAAAATAAATGCATATAGATATAAAAACTTATAAGAATCATCCAAAACAATTGGATGATTTCAAGATTGGTTAACAGAGGTGGAGTCAGGCAGCAACCTGCTGTTCTTACGGCAAGCCTTGTATATCTCTTTCACTCTTGAAACTATGTGTGTAATTTTGATAATACTGAACTTTGAGTTGAAATTTTAAATGATCACCTATAAACCTCATTATCACAAAAGAAGGGTAACTATTTAACATTATCTAATCAATTATATTGACCTTAAAATCTGCACTTGTACAATGTTTACATAGCAGTTTGATTCTTTTTTTTTTTTACTGAATTGTTTGCTATGCCTTACTGAGAATGAATTAACCTGCGTTACATACTTGTGGTTCAACACATGAATTCAAGAGCTTTATGGTTAAAGGAGCTAGCTTCATGCTATAATTATTTAAGTATGGACACAAATGCCTTCAAAGAGCGCCTTGGGATTTTTTCATTTTCACTGGGTCAATACCTTTCCTCTCCAGGACCTTTTGCTGCAAATGTAATTGCAGTTTATCAAGGCAGTTAGTCATACACAAAGGATTTCTGAGATGCCAGTTTGAGAAGGTCTGCACAGTGTTTTCCTAGCTGCTATCAGCTATATAACTTGGTGACACAAAGGTTTTATTCTCGTCGCACATTTTTTTTTCTTAACCTTGAACAGTACTTCTTTGTGTATCACAGTTATCTGAATAGCTTTTGTTGAAAAATAGATGAAAATGGTCCAAAGAACTGTTAATACATTTTGATATTAACATGAAATCTGCCACTTCAAAGATGGAGATTGCTAAATAATGAGTAATGTGAATTTCCAAAATTTGCTGCAGGTCTGAAGTTATTACCTATACAGAACTTATTGCTTCTTGCATAAATGCTATTTTTTTCTGTAACTGAGATGTTTTATAGACTTTATTTGGGGGAGTCTTGAAGACTAAAGTTTTGGGAAGTTTCCTTCAGTGATATATCATTTTCTCTGCATAATTTAATATTACTTTTAAAATTTATATTCCCATTTAGTAGCTTAGTTGCCACTAAAATTATTCTGAGAAAAATTCATTTTAAAAAATAATATCATCATTACCATGATTTATTTGTCGGGTGGAGAGTAGAGATAATAGCTAGAGGGGATAGTGGAATAAAGTAACTTTCAAAAATAATTTTTTTTTTTGTTTTGGGGGTAATTTAAGATTTACAGAAAAATTGCGTAGAGAGCAGAGACTTGTGTTGACTGAAAAAAAGTGCACAGCATGAGACCTGTGATTTTCAGTTTTATTTGGGGAACCTACTGAGGACTATAGCCTGGGTGACAGCTTCTCAAATAGCTCTGAGAAACTGCTCCCAAAAGATAGGGGGAAAGGCCAGTACATATGTGATTTTGGAGAAGGGGTACATGCAATCAAGCATACATCTCAGTAGAAGGTTCCTGCTAATCATGAGAAACTCAGTTAATGATTTTAGAGCTTTTCTTATATGGGAAGATGCAGGAATCCAGGTTCATAAAAAAATTTCTCCTGAAGTATTTCTAACTATCTAAGGGTATGTTTGTCTGTTTTCCCAGAGCAGAGTGCCCCATCCTGATCTTTGCCCTGAATTCCTTTCCGGGTGTATTGTACGTCAGTGACTGCTGTGGCTAATGGCTTCATTCTTGTAGAACTGGATGGTGGGCCACATTCTTTGTTTTACAGTTGCTACATACCCCCTCATCCTGTTTCAGTTTCCCCTAATGTTAATAGCTTATATTGCCTTGTACATTTGTCAAAACTAAGAAACTGGTATTGGTATTTTACTGTTAACTAAATACTTCATTTTATTTGGATTTTGCCAGTTTTCCCATTAATGCTTTTTTTTTTTTTCTCTTCCAGAATCCAATCTAGTCTAACATACACCGTTTAGTAATCTTGTCTCCTTAGTCTCCTCTGGACTTTAATAATTTCTCGGTCATTGCTATATTTGATGGCCTTGACAATTTTGAAGAGTGCTGGTCAAGTATTTTGTAGAGTTTCCTTCAATTTAGATTTGTCTGATACATTTCTCATGATTAGATGGGGGTTATGTACTTTCAGAAAGAATACTGTAGAAATGATGTGCCTTTTCATCACTTTGTATCGGGGTACATGATCTCCACATGACATCATTGGTCATGTTAACCTTGATTACTTGGTTAAGGTAGTGTTTGCTAGGTTTTTGCACTGTAAAGTTACTATTTTTCCCTTTCCAGATTCTATCCTTTGGGAATGAGTCACTAAGTCCAGTGCATACTCATTGGACTTGGGAGTGGGAGAATTAAACTCCACCTTTAATAAGACAAATTTTTCTCTTTTCCTCCTATTTATTTATTCAACCAGTTATGCATTTATTTATTTAATAAATACAGACTCATGTATATTTATTTTATAATTTGGATTATAATCCAATACTACATTTTTCCCCCACCTTTGGCTATTAAGAGCTCTTTCAAGATTTGCTCTTGTGTCTCCTTGACGTGGCCCTATGGAATTATTTTTGAGCACTTTCTTACTTTTTGATACTTCAAGATACCCCAGGCTCTTGTTGTGTTTTTACTGTTCAACCCTACACTCATCCAAGGAGCTCTGGTTTTTCGAAATGGAGGATGGGACTAGAAACCAAGATCTGGGCACTGATTTTTTATATATGGGAGACTTGTACATTTGGTTAAGGGAGAAAAGTTCTAGTGGAGGAGACTAAAATAATAAAAGAGAATGTTACAACTGAAGAGATAAATAGTTGGTAATAGGAATTAACAGACAGCACAAATAGGTAGACATTAAGTAAAAGGCACACCCATGTCTCTGATATTTAAGGGAAGAATGAGAGTGAGTCAGATATAGCTTGAAATGGAATTGATGGCAAGAAAAAAAGCACATATGAGGTTTCCTTTTATTTATGTTATTTTATCACTTCATTTAATTTCAGAAGTAAGGTTACCATCCAGAACCACTGGTGTTGAATATGGGGTTGAAGACTTGACTTGATTAGAAAGGATTTTGAATAGTTGATGGAATGAACAGCAGATGATCTCTTAGAGGTAAGTCAAATTATGCTAAATAGCAGGGGTAGTGTCCATCTGAAGTTAGAAGAGCTAGCAGTGAGTCAAATCAGTTTCTTGTTTCTCCAGTAATGCTCTGTAGAATGAAAGAAAAAGAAAAGGTGAAATTACTTGCCCAGTAATGGTGTGATTTTGGTAATGACAGATAATAAGTATGTGTAAACACAATGAAATGTTTCCCAAAACAGAATTTTAAAACATTGTCACTGTTACATTTTCAGGATTTTGCATGCTGGTTTACATCCCCTTGGTAGCTTGAAATCGGTCCTGATGGGAATGTTTATATCATGCATTGGAAAACACAAACTATCAGGCCTTTTATTTCCCCGGAGATGGTTGTTGAATACATAGCAAAACACCACTGCTTCTTCTCTTGTCATCCTACTTTTAGAGAAGGTTATCTGTATCTTTTGCTCAGTTTTGCCAACCTAAAGAAAACACTAAGGCAGAGCCATGGTATTCCCATGGAACAAATGGGCAATTTAACTTAATATCCCTCTCAGGTGGAGGTGGATGGACTTGTTTGTAAATCAGTATGTGCTTAGGGGGCCAGATGGAATAAGCCTTGGGGGAAGAAGAAGGGAAAACTCAGGATCTGGGCAGATCACAACACTTCTATAGCCCCAAGTTCAGTGGTCATAGTCCTGAACTTTCGGCAGATATTTGGGGTGAAGATAAAAATTGAGGCTCAAGTGCCTTGCAGTGGGTCTAAGTGGCAAGTGGGAAGCAGTCCTGTGTGAACGTGACAAGACTCATGTGTTCCTTGTGTGAAATGAGCACTTCGCTGGGAGGAAAAGTGATATCGTCTCATATGGAATCATACAGTATGAGGGTGTTTGAAGAGGATGAAAGTATGAGGTTTTGAGGGCATGAGATTAGGATGGAGGGACAGCCAGTTGGGAGGAGAGATGGTTTCCGTGGCAACGATTTAAGCAGCCCCACAATACTCTACAACCTGAAGGACCCCATGCTTGGTTTAATGATTTACTATTGCCATTTTGACATTCTTAATAATTTTTTATGTGTATTTGTTATGACCAGGGTTCTTGGCCCCCTTAATCAATAGAAATTGATCAGAGGCCAGAGAAGAAATTCAGGCAAGGCTTTACTGGGGCCCCTGCTGCAGCAGGGGTGGGTGAGAACAAACAACAGGTTCTCTTGCTTGCTCCCTCCCCAAGGGGGCTGAGCTTGTTCCTTATATACGGTGAGGGTAGGGGTGTGTCCACGGGTCTGGTCAGAGGGGTGGCTTAGGTGCTTTGCCCATCCCTTAGGCGATGTTGTGTGCAGGGGGCATGCACAGTACCCTGCTTTTGCTCCCGTCCCCTGCTTTAGCTCTAGGCTCTTCAATAGTGGCCTTTGCTCCAGGCTCCTCAAGAGTTGGGGTTTTTTGTCTCTTTGTATCTTTTGTCCAGAATTTGCCCTAACTGCATGCATGCACGCACGCAGTTATTTTTAGTCCCATATAGTTTCTTTGTATTTTGTTGCTTGAGGAGAAGTGTGTCTAGGTGCAAGCATTGCAGCACTTCAGCAAAGGGTCCCAGCCTGTCTCATATTTATGATTTGTAAGAGAATGATGGGAGCATGCATGTGAGTAGAGGAGATATACACAATATAGCATATCTAATGTTCCTTGCATCTCCATTCACATGTAGGGATCACTGTGCCCCATGAACACAGAATTCCATGGGTAAACAATGTGTGGGAGTTCAGCAAGACTCAAAGGGAGTACAAAAGCAATCATGTTACATTTTTTTTCTTAACACTTTATTGGAGTATAATTGGAGTATAACACTGTTGTGTTAGTTTCTGCTGTATAAAAAAGTGGATCAGCTATACGTAAATTCATATCCCAATATCCCCGCCCTCTTGCCTCTCCCTCCCATCCTCCCTATCCCACCCCTCTAGGTGGTCACAAAGTACTGAGCTGATCTCCCTGTGCTATGCAGCTGCTTCCCACTAGCTATCTATTTTACATTTGATAGTGTATATATGTCCATGCAAATCTCTCACTTCGTCCGGGCTTACCCTTCCCCTTCCCCGTGTCCTTAAGTCCACTCTCTACATCTGTATCTTTATTCCTGTCCTGCTCCTAGGTTCTTCAGAACCATTCTTTTTTTTTTTCTTTTTTTTTTTTAACATCTTTATTGAAGTATAATCGCTTTACAATGGTGTGTTAGTTTCTGCTTTATAACAAAGTGAATCAGTTTTACATATACATATGTTCCCATATCTCTTCCCTCTTGCATCTCCCTCCCTCCCACCCTCCCTATCCACCCCTCTAGGTGGTCACAAAGCACCGAGCTGATCTCCCTGTGCTATGCGGCTGCTTCCCACTAGCTATCTATTTTACGTTTGGTAGTGTATATATGTCCATGACACTCTCTCACCCTGTCACATCTCACCCCTCCCCCTCCCCATATCCTCAAGTCCATTCTCTAGTAGGTCTGTGTCTTTATTCCCGTCTTGCCACTAGGTTCTTCATGGCCTTTTTTTTTTTTTTTCCTTAGATTCCATATATATGTGTTAGCATACTGTATTTGTTTTTCTGACTTACTTCACTCTCTTTGACAGACTCTAGGTCCATCCACTTCACTACAAATGAACCAATTTCGTTCCTTTTTATGGCTGAGTAATATTCCATTGTATATATGTGTCACATCTTCTTTATCCATTTATCTGTCAATGGACATTTAGGTTGCTTCCATGTCCTAGCTATTGTAAATAGTGCTACAATGAACATTGTGGTACATGAGTCTTTTTGAGTTATGTCTTTTTCAGGGTATATGCCCAGTAGTGGGATTGCTGGGTCATATGGTAGTTCTATTTTTAGTTTTTTAAGGAACCTCCATACTGTTCTCCATAGTGGCTGTATCAATTGACATTCCCACCAACAGTGTAAGAGGGTTTCCTTTTCTCCACACCCTCTCCAGCATTTATTGTTTGTAGATTTTTGATGATGGCCATTCTGACCAGTGTGAGGTGATACCTCATTGTAGTGTAGATTTGCATTTCTCTAATGATTAGTGATGTTGAGTATCCTTTCATGTGTTTGTTAGCAATCTGTATATCTTCTTTGGAGAAATATCTATTTAGGTCTTCTGCCCATTTTTGGATTGGGTTGTTTGTTTTTTTGATATTGAGCTGCATGAGCTACCTGTATATTTTGGAGATTAATCCTTTTTCAGTTGCTTCAATTGCAAATATCTCCTCCTATTCTGAGGGTTATCTTTTCATCTTGTTTATGGTTTCCTTTGCTGTGCAAAAGCTTTTAAGTTTCATTAGGTCCCACTGGTTTATTTTTGTTTTTATTTCCATTTCTCTAGAAGGTGGGTCAAAAAGGATCTTGCTGTGATTTATGTCATAGAGTGTTCTGCCTAAGCTTTTCTCTAAGAGTTTCATAGTGTCTGGCCTTACATTTAGGTCTTTAATCCATTTTGAGTTTATTTTTGTGTATGGTGTTAGGGAGTGTTCTAATTTCATTCTTTTACATGTAGCTGTCCAGTTTTTCCAGCACAACTTATTGAAGAGGCTGTCTTTTCTCCATTGTATATTCTTGCCTCCTTTATTAAGGATAAAGTCACCATATATGTGTGGGTTTATCTCTGGGCTTTCTATCCTGTTCCATTGATCTATATTTCTGTTTTTGTGTCAGTACCATACTGTCTTGATGACTGCAGCTTTGTAGTATAGTCTGAAGTCAGGGAGCCTGATTCCTCTGGCTCAATTTTTCTTATGATTGCATTGGCTATTCGGGGTCTTTTGTGTTTCCATACAAATTGTGAAATTTTTTGTTCTAGTTCTGTGAAAAATGCCATTGGTGGTTTCATAGGGATTGCATTGAATCTGTAGGTTGCTTTGGGTAGTATAGTTATTTACACAATGTTGATTCTTCCAATCCAAGAACATGGTATATCTCTCCATCTGTTTGTATCATCTTTAATTTCTTTTATCAGTGTCTTATAGTTTTCTACCTACAGATCTTTTGTCTCCTTAGGTAAGTTTATTCCTAGATATTTTATTCTTTTTGTTGCAGTGGTAAATGGCAGTGTTTTCTTAATTTCACTTTCAGATTCTTCATCATTAGTGTATAGGATTGCTATAGATTTCTGTGCATTAATTTTATATCCTGCTCCTTTACCAAATTCTTTGATTAGCTCTAGTAGTTTTCTGGTAGCATCTTCAGGATTTTCTACGTATAGTATCATGTCATCTGCAAACAGTGACAGTTTTACTTCTTCTTTTCTGATTTGGATTCCTTTTTTCTTTTTCTTCTCTGATTTCTGTGGCTAAAACTTCCAAAACTATGTTGAATAATAGTCGTGAGAATGGGTAACCTTCTCTTGTTCCTGATCTTGGTGGAAATGGTTTCAGTTTTTCACCATTGAGGATGATGTTGGCTGCTGGTTTGTCATATATGCCTTTATTATGTTGAGGTGAGTTCCCTCTGTGTCTACTTTCTGGAGAGTTTTTATCAAAAATATGTTGAATTTTGTCAAAAGCTTTTTCTGCATCTATTGAGATGATCATATGTTTTTTATCCTTCAATTTATTAATATGGTGTATCACATTGATTGATTTGCATATATTGAGGAATCCTTGCATTCCTGGGATAAACCCCACTTGATCATGGTGTATGATCCTTTTAGTGTGCTGTTGGATTCTGTTTGCTAGTATTTTGTTGAGAATTTTTGCATCTGTATTCATCAGCGATGTTGGTCTCTAGTTTTCTTTCTTTGTGACATCTTTGTCTGGTTTCGGTATCAGGGTGATGGTGGCCTCATTGAATGAGTTTGGGAGTTTTCCTCCCTCTGCTGTATTTTGGAAGAGTTTGAGAAGGATAGGTGTTAGCGCTTGTGTAAATGTTTGATAGTGATCGCCTCTGAAGCCATTTGGTCCTGGGCTTTTGTTTGTTGGAAGATTTTTAATCACAGTTTCAATTTCAGTGCTTGTGTTTGGTCTGTTTATATTTTCTATTTCTTCCTGGTTCAGTCTCAGAAGGTTGTGCTTTTCTAAGAATTTGTCCATTTCTTCCAGGTTGTCCATTTTATTGGCATATAGTTGCTTGTAGTAATCTCTTATGAGCTTCTGTATTTCTGCAGTGTCAGTTGTTACTCTCCTTTTTCATTTCTAACTCTGTTGATTTGAGTCTTCTCCCTTTTTTTCTAGATGAGTCTGCCTAATGGTTTATCAATTTTGTTTGTCTTCTCAAAAAACAATCAAAATTGATTTTGTTTTTGATTATTGATCTTTGCTCTTGTTTCCTTCATTTCTTTTTCATTTATTTCTGATCTGAGCTTTATGATTTCTTTCCTTCTGCTAACTTTGGGGGGATTTTTGTTCTTCTTTCTCTAATTGCTTTAGGTGTAAGGTTAGGTTGTTTATTTGAGATGTTTCTTGTTTCTTCAGGTAGGATTTTATTGCTATAAACTTCCCTCTTAGAACTGCTTTTGCTGCATCCCATTTTTTTGGGTCGTCGTGTTTTCATTGTCATTTGTTCCTAGGTATTTTTTATTTCCTCTCTGATTTCTTCAGTGATTTCTTGGTTATTTAGTAGTGTATTGTTTAGCCTTCACGTGTTTGTGTTTTTTACAGTTTTTTTTTCCTGTAATTGATGTCTAGTCTCATAGCATTGTGGTCAGAAAAGATACTTAATGCAATTTCAATTTTCTTAAATTTACCAAGGCTTAATTTGTGTCCCAAGATATGATCTATCCTAGAGAATGCTCCATGAGCACTTGAGAAGAAAGTGTATTCTGTTGTTTTTGGATGGAATGTCCTATAAATATCAATTAAGTCCATCTCGTTTAATGTGTCATTTAAAACTTGAGTTTCCTTATTTATTTTCATTTTGGATGATCTTTCCATTTGTGAAAGTGGAGTGTTAAAGTCCCCTACTATTATTTTGTTACCGTCTATTTCCCCTTCTTTGGCTGTTAGCATCTGCCTTATGTATTGAGATATTCCTATGTTGGGTGAATAAATATTTACAATTGTTATATCTTCTTCTTGGATTGATCCCTTGATCATTACATACTGTCCTTCTTTGTCCCTTGTAATAGTCTTTATTTTAAAGTCTATTTTATCTGATATGAGACTTGCTACTCCAGCTTTCTTTTGATTTCCATTTGCATGGAATATCTTTTTCCATCCCCTCACTTTCAGGTTGTATGTGTCCCTAGGTCTGAAGTGGGTCTCCTGTAGATAGCATATATATGGGTCTTGTTTTTGTATCCATTTAGCCAGTCTATGTCTTTCGGTTGGATCATTTAATCCATTTACATTGCAGGTAATTATCGATATGTATGTTCCTATTACCATTTTCTTAAATGTTTTGGCTTTGTTATTGTAGGTCTTTTCCTTCTCTTGTGTTTCCTGCCTAGAGAAGTTCCTTTAGCATTTGTTGTAAAGCTGGTTTGGTGGTGCTGAATTCTCTTAACTTTTGATTCTCTGTAAAGGTTTTAATTTCTCCATCACATCTCAATTAGATCCTTCCTGGGTAGAGTAATCTTGGTTGTAGTTTTTTTCCTTTCATCACTTTAAATATGTCCTGCCACTCCCTTCTGGCTTGCAGAGTTTCTGATGAAAGATCAGCTGTTAACCTTATAGGGATTCCCTTATACGTTATTTGTTGCTTTTCCCTTTCTGCTTTCAGTATTTTTTCTTTGTATTTAATTTTTGATAGTTTGATTAATATGTGTCTTGGCGTGTTTGTCCTTGGATTTATCCTGTATGGGACTCTCTGTGCTTCCTGTACTTGACTGACTATTTCTTTTCCCATGTTAGGGAAGTTTTCAACTTTAATCTCTTCAAATATTTTTTCAGTCCCTTTCTTTTTCTCTTCTTCTTCTGGGACCCCTATAATCCAAATGTTGGTGCATTTAATGTTGTCCCAGAAGTCTCTGGGAACTGTCCTCAGTTCTTTTCATTCTTTTTTCTTTATTCTGCTCTGTGGTAATTATTTCCACTATTGTATCTTTCAGGTCACTTATCCATTCTTCTGCCTCAGTTATTCTGCTATTGATTCCTTCAAGAGAATTTTTAATCTCATTTATTTTGTTGTTCATCATTGTTTATTTGCTCATTAGTTCTTCCAGGTCCTTGTTAAATGTTTCTGGTATTTTCTCCATTCTATTTCCAACATTTTGGATCATCTTTACTATCATTACTCTGAATTGTTTTTCAGGTAGACTGCCTATTCGTAGTTGTTTTTGGTGTCTGCCCCCAGTGGGTAAGGTTGGTTCAGTGGGTTGTGTAGGCTTCCTGGTGGAGGGGACTGATGCCTGTGTTCTGTTGCATGAGGTTGGGTCTTGTGTTTCTGGTGGGCAGGACTGTGTCAGGTGGTGTGTTTTGGGGTTTCTGTGAACTTATTATGATTTCAGGCTGCCTCTCTGCTAATGGCTGAGGTTTTGTTCCTTTCTTGCTCGTTGTTTGACATGGGGTGTTCAGCACTGGAGCTTGCTGGTCGTTGAGTGGAGCTGGGTCTTAGCGTTGAGATGGAGATATCTGGGAGAGCTCACGCCGATTGTTATTACTTGGGGCCGGGAGGTCTCTCGTGGTCCAATGTCCTGAACTTGGGTCTCCCATCCCAGAGGCTTAGGCCTGACACCCGGCCAGAGCACCAAGACCTTGTCAGGCACAGAGCTCAGAAGAAAAGGGAGAAAAAAAAGAAAGACACAGAATAGAATAGAACAGAATAGAATAGAGTAGAGTAGAATAGAATAGAATAGAAGTTATTAAAATAAAAAGTATATTATTAAAATTAAAAAGTAAAAGAAGTAATAAAAAAAGAAGAGAGCAACCAAACCAATAAACAAATCCACCAATGATAACAAGCGCTAAAAAGTAAACTAAGGTAAACATAAAAATCAGAAACTAGTTAATCGCCTACAGCAAACCCCAAGTAGGTGTTCAGTAGGTGTTCTGTAGAAGTTGTTCCACATGTAGATGTATTTTTGATGTATTTGGGGGGAGGAAGGTGATCTCCACGTTTTACTCCTCTGCCATCTTGAAGGTCCTCTACCTGATCTTTTTGATAATAGCCATTCTAATGCTGTTGAGGTGATATACCTTATGAGGTAATATACCTCATTGTGGTTTTGATTTGCTTTAATGATGTAATATACCTCATTGTCATTTTGATTTGCATTTTTGCATTAATCATCATTAATTTGATGATTAATGATGCAGATCTTTTCATGTACCTGTTAGCCATCTGTATGTCTTCTTTGGAAAAACATCTATTCTGATCTTCTGCTCATTGTTTAATTGGATTGTTGTTGTTGTTGTTGTTTTTGCTATTGAGTTGTATTTTTTCTTTTCAATATTGTTTAGGCTATTTGAGGTCCCTTGAGAATTCATATGAATTTTATGATGGGTTTTGCAGTTTTTGCAAAATATATCATTGGTATTTTGATAGGGATTGCATTGAATCTGTAGATTGTTTTGCATAATATTGATATCTTCATATTAAGTATTCTAATCTATGAATACAGTATGTGTTTCCATTTATTTACATTTTTAAAAATTTCTTTTGGCAGTGTTTTATAGTTTTCATTGCATAAGTCTTTCACCTCCTTGGTTAAGTTAATTCCTAAACATTTAATTTTTTGATGCTACTATAAATGGAATTATTTTTGTATTTTCCTTTTCAGCTTGTTCATTGTTGGTGTATATAAATGCAACTGAGTTGCATTTGTTGTGTGTTGACTTTGTAATCCTGCTACTTTTCTGAGTTTATTTTTTAGTACATATAAGATCATATTTTATGAATAGAGAAAATTTTATTTCTCCCTTTCCAATTCGTATACTTTTTATTTCTCTTTCTTGCATAGTTATTCTAGATAGACCTTCCAGTGCTCTGTTGAGTAGAAGTGATGAAAGTGAAAAGTTTCAGTCTTTCATCATTTAATTTGGTGTTTTCTGTGAGTTTTTCATGTATGTTGTGAGCTTTTATTATGTTGAGGTAATTTCCTTTTATTCCTAGTTTGTTGAGTGATTTTATCATGAAAGGATATTGAATTTTGCCAAATGCTTTTCTGTATCAGTTGAGCTAATCATGTTTTTTCCCCTTCATTCTGTTAGTATGGTGTATTACATTGATAGATTCTTTTGTCAAGCCATCCTTACGTTCCAGATACAAACCCCGGTTGATCATGATGCACAGTTCTTTTATTATGTTGCTGAATTTAGTTTGCTAGTACTTGATTAAGAATTTTTATATCAGTGTTCAAAAGGAATATTGGTCTGTTGTTTTCTTTTTCTGTAGTGTCTTTGTATGGCTTTGGTTTCAGGATAATGCTAGCCTTCATAAAATGAGTTTAGGAAGTGTTCCTTCCTATTCAATTTTGAAAAAGTTTGATAACAATTGGTTTTAATTCTTCTTTAAGTATTTGGTAGAATTTACCAGCAAAGCCATCTGGCCTAAGACATTTCTTTGTCAGAAGATTTTGATTACGTATTCAACCGCTTACTAGTTATACTAGTCTATTTAGATATGTTATTTCTTCATGATTTAGTCTTGGTAGGTTTTCTATTTCCAGAAATCTGTCAGTTTCATCAAGTTTATCCAATATGTTGGCACACAGCTGTTCATAGTACTCAATTGTAATCCTTTTTATTTCTATAGAATCAGTGAAAATGTTTCCACTTTCATTTCTGATTTTAGTAATTTGAGTCTTCTCTTTTTTTCTTAGCCCATCTTGCCAAAAGTTTTATTGACCTTTTCAAAGAACCAACTTTTGATTCCATTGATTCTCTCTATTGTTTTTTTATTCTCTGTTTTGTTTATCTGAATTCTAATCCTTATTATTTCCTTCTTTCATCTAGCTTTGGGTTTAGTTTGTTCTTTCTCTAGTTTCTCAAGTGGTAGAGTTAGGTTGTTAATTTGAGATATTTCTTGTTTTTTAATATCTGCATTTACAGGTTTACATTTCCCCCTTACCATCACTTTCACTGTTTCAGAGGTTTTGGTATGTTATGTTTTCATTTTCATTTTTTTCCAGTTTTACTTCTGGTACTGATTTCTAACTTCATTCGTTTGGTCAGAGAAGATACGTTCCCCGATATTTATCTTTTAAAATCTATTGAGATGTAATCTGTGGCTTAATATATGGTCTATCCTGGAAAATGTCCCATGTTCCATTGAGATGAATGTGTATCCTGTCGTTGTTGGGTAGAGTATCCTGTATATGTCTTTTAGGTCTAACTGGTTTATTACATTATTTAAATCCTTATTTCCTTTCTTAATTTCTGTCTCTTGTTGTATCCATTTTTGAGAGTGATGTATTGAGGTCTCCAACTATTATTGTAGAGTTGTCTATTTCTTCCTTTTGTTCTATCAGTTTTTGCTTCATATATTTTGCTAGTCTATTATTAGTTGTGTAAATAATTGTAATTTTTATATCTTCTTGCTGTGGTGGAACTAATAATATATACTATCCTTCTTTGTCTCGTCACTGCTTTTGATTTAAAGTATTTTATCTCCTATTAGTATAGCTACCCCTGCTCCCTTTTGATTTCTCTTTGCTTGGAATATAATTCTCCATCCTTTCACTTTCAATCTATTTGTGTCTTTAGTAGTAAAGTGAGTCTTGTAAACTTTATATAGTTGGATCATGTGTTTTTATTCATTCTGCCAGTTGCTGTCTTTTGATTGGAGAGTGTAATCCATTTTATTTAAAGTAATTACTGATAAGGAGGGTTTTACTTCTGTCAATTTTCTATTTGTTTTTCGTACACCTTATAGATTTTTTTGTTTCTCATTTTGTGCATTACTGTCTTCTTTTTTGTTTAACTGAATTTTTTTTTTTTTGGTAGTGAAACATTTAAATTCTTATTTTCTTTTGTATATATTCTGTAGTTGTTTTCTTCGTGGCTACCATGAATATTACATTTAACATCCTAAAGTTATAACACCCTAAATTGAATTTATAGAGACTTAACTTAAATAAAATACAGAAACTCTGTTCCTTTACAGCTCCATGCCCATCCCTTTCAGTTGCTGATATCACAAAATTATATCTTTATAAATTGTGTACCCCAAAACATAAACTAATAATTATTTTAAAGGCATTAGTTTTTTAAATTAGGTAGAAAACAACATGTGGAGTTACAAACTGAAGTTATAGTAATACTAGTTTTGGACTAATTTGAAAAATGTATATTAATCTCTTAAATCATGTAGAAAACAAAAAGTAGAGTTACAAATCATTGTTACAATATTAGTAGCTTTTGTAATTGCCTATTTTTTACCTTTATTGAGGTCTTTATTTTTTCATATGGCTTCAGTTATTGTCTAGCATCCTTTTATTTCACCTTGCTGGACTCTCTCAAACATTTCTTAAAAGGCAGGTCTAGTGATAATGGATTCCTTCAGCTTTTGTTTATCTGGAAATGTCTTAATTTTACCTTCCCTCTCAAACTGTAGTTTTTCAGGATATAGTATTCTTAGTTGAAAGGTTTTTGTTATTTTTGTTTTTTTTGTTTTTTTGTTTTGTTTCTCTTTTAGCATTTTGAATATATCAGCCATTGTCTTCCAAACGCCAAAGTTTCTGATGAGAAATCTGTTGACAGTCTAATTGAGGATACCTTATGTGTGCTCATCCTGGCTCCCACAAGCTGTGTGCTGGCTTATTTAGGAACATGTGCACAGCTACCTGACACTGGCGTTGGGGTGGATTTGAGTAGATGCTACAGTGTTAAGGGCTGAAATTAACTGCAGTTTCCTATTCAAGCCTTCCCTTGAAAGTTGTAAGCCTTCAATAGACACTAGGGTTCCAAAATAGTTATATCAGACAGATTCTGCAAGTGCAATTTTGTTGTCTATTTGGGGAGACAGATTCCTGGTGCTTCCTACTTTACCATCTTTCCAGAATCCTCTCCCATTTGGTTCTCTTTGATAGCTTTTTATTTCTTCTCCAAGGTTTCATTTTCTTTTCTCATCGTGATCATGTTTTTATTGAGCATAGTTATAAGTTATTTTACACCTTCTTATAATTTCAGTACCTGATTCTTCTTGGGATGAGCCTCAGTTGACTTTTTTTCTAGGATCTTGTTTACACATTCCTGATTCTTCATGAGTCAAGTAATTTTTAATTGTGTCCTGTGCATCATGGATTTTATGTTGTGGAGTCTCTGGATTTTGTTATATTTCTCAGAACTGTGTTGGTGATTTGTTTTAGTAGGTCATTCATTTGGTTGGAGTCAAATTACAAACTCTGCCTCTTAGCTGGCAGCTTAAATATCAGTTCAGTTATTTTATCTTTAGCTGTAAATATTTGAGTTTTCCCAGTACATGTGTAGCTCAGGGGTCAGCCAAGTATATGAACAGGGTATATAAGCAGAATTTTGGGCTCACAACTATGACTTTCTTACTTCGTTGAATTCACCTTTACTTTTGAATGTCCGTGATTTCCCTGAAATTTTCTCTCATCTTCTGGTATAGAAAGGCTGTGGGTTTTCTATTGACATTTTAGCCACTTTTGTGGTGCCAACTTCAGTTTGCCATCAGTATAAAAGCTATAGTAACTGAAAACTTACTTTATCCTGGTTCATTCTGGTCCTGTAGAAACTTAGCTATTATGGAAGCCAGTTTTTGCAGTATTTTCTAAAATTTTATGGACTTTAAAAATATTTTAATATCGTAATTTAGAGCTTTATAATATTACTTCATTTTATATTCAAATGCTGAATATTTCATGATGATTAAATCTTTCCAAAGACTCCTTCAAACACTTTCCAAAATTGAATTTTTCCAAATTATATTCAGATACTGATAGAATGATTTTACAACTACCAAAATAGAATGTTTTTCACTTTAGGCATTTAAATTAACCAACTATATGATTAAACTCAATTAGGATGCTGAATATTGTGAAGCAAACTAAAAGTTTATGAAGAAGGTATTTCAGTATTCAAAAGGCTTCAGTGGGAATTGTGTCTCTGTAAAGACCGAAGATTTGTGATCTAGGTTGGTAGTGACCTTAGGAAAAAAACAAGGGAATAAATTATTGTGTCAAAATTACCTTTATAGGTAATGTTTTTGATGTCAGAGGGCAATCTCTGCTTCCCTTTCTTCTTACAATTGTATCAGTTTCTCACTGTTAAAGAATTCCTCATCCCAAGCTACTCTATTATGTCTGGAATTTGTAGAAAGGTCAGTGAGTCTCAGGAGTTGTGATTACTTTTTCTAGCTGACATTTATTGATCTCATTACCTTCATGCTCATATTTCAAAAACTTTTTTTCATTCTGTTACCATTTCAAAGATGACAGAAATGCTGCAGTGCTCACTGTATTAGAACTGTATGTAATTAAAATCTGTACTCTGTGTTTCATCACAATTTCACTGTCAGAACCACAGCATGTATTATTTATAAATAAGATTGTAATAATTAGAATACACAATGTGCATAAAATCAAGGCTGAACATATAACATATATTTTATTTCTTTTCAAAGAAATGAATGTTGTAAAATCTTTGGGCATAAACCTTTTGCTAGTGCTGAATGGTTCACTTGATTCTCACCTCTGCCTATACTTAGTTTTAAATGACTACTTTCAGAAAAGTTTACACTTTTACATAAGCAGTTATGTCCTATAAAAATCCTAAAAACAAGGGGTAATAAAGAGATGTGAATAGAGGTGAGTAAGTAAAATTAGACATAAACATCTTTCAAATCTCCTTACTAAGACTGATTCGTAAATAGATATATTTATCAAATAAATATATATCTCTTTCTAAATAGTTAAGTCCACAGTTCTAGCCCAATTTAATTTGTTACATCAAAAAACATTTAAAGGGATTGTGAAAAATTTTTTAAGTTATACTTAGATAAGGAGTAATAGGAATATATATGTAAGAATAGCCCTATCTTTTGTCTGTTTAAACCACAATTATACTTAGGGAATCTGTCCTTCCTATTTGCCAAAGTCCATTCAACCAGAAAGATTTAAGGAGTCTCTCTATGAGAATCAAAAATAGATCCAGGGCATTCAGCTGTCATGATGAATCAGAAATCTAATTTATGAAGTATTTTCTAGAGGATGTTTTAGGTTGATTAATGAACAAATGGCTCTAACTTACAGATGCTAATAAATTGTAGTTGATTGTTATGACTGAAACCACTATTGAATAGGTCTGCCATTGTTTACTATGTAATCTTAGCTGTTTTTGCTACAGACTTGACTCCTATTAATTCATTTCTGAGAATCACTAATTTCTTTATTCTTCCTCCTAACTTGAGGGATAAGGTTTGGAGAAGCATGGTCTGCCTCTCAGTACCATGCATGGTTTTGAGGGATCTATTAAGACCCTTAATCTAGAATTTTATCCATGTTTTTTAAATTTGCAGTTTCTTGCTTTACTCGTATCTGTATGATGATCACTGACCCACTGTATTTGTCAGGCAAATGCCAACCTTAAAGTTTGCCCAAAACAAAGATATAGTAATTTTTGAGCCAATTAGGCTAAAAAAAAAATTTCTGGATTGAAGACTCTGCTAGCCTTAATAGAATATGCTAAATCCGGGAAATAAGTGTTTTCATGGACCATTTTATAATATATGGATAATATATGTAGAGTTGAGAGGTTCTCTTTATAATAATTGAGTTCATCTAGGTGGGCCATAAACAAGTTAAAAAAAGAAAAGTGGTCTATTTTAATGATACCCATGAATTAAGATGTTGGAGGCCACATCTCTGCTTGTCATCACCAAGAAGCTTTTTGTATGAGTATTGTTATGGTTAAAGCTGATTATATGAAATCAAATCAACATATTTACTGAATAGTACATTGGTTAGGTACCATGCTACCTTTAGTAGAAAATATGAGAAAGGTTCTGGTACCAAGTACTGGGTTAGTTAGTTACAAGTGTTATTTTATTTGTTCCCAGCAGCATAGAAAAGTGTATTAGTTCCATTTTATAGCTGATGAAATAGGTTCTTGGTTAGTAAGTAGAACAGAAATGATTAGATCCCAGGAATGCCAAAATCTAAAGCCCCTTGCGCTATGGTAATACCTTCAAACTTCTTTGCTCACATAGCCTTTGAATGAATTGTGAAAAATATGCTACTCATGTAGGTTTAAGTAGATAGCTAAAAATTTTAGTTGAAATTTTGAATAGTCATAAAAATACAATTTGACCTATTATAAACTTTCACATAAAAATTAATCTCCAGATCACTCTCTTAAAAATGTGTCTAATTAAACCTAAGTACCACAATGATTTGATGCTCTCAATCATTTATTTTTTAAAAGTACACAGAGATTATTTTTATGTTTAGTAGTTTTACATAATACCTTTTTCTCTTAGATCTCTGAGTTTCATTCTACAACCTTCAAAAAATTTTATCTTGAAGTAGTATTTTTATGCTTGACATCTTTTATTGATCATCCTATTATACCTCTCTGTAACAAAAATATGTATAATTCAAAATTATTTTTTAAAATTTCCTATAATCATAAGGCTCTAACGTACTAAGAAATATCTTTATAATTAATCTGTCAATACAATTTTTATTAGTTCTAATGTGATCAGAACAATATACATACATTAAAAGACTGATAATTATTAAATATGAACATTAAGATTTATTGGTCATACATTTCTAAATGAGAAAGATGAAACTTTTTCAACTCTTCTATCTATGGATGAATATTAAGAATCGTTAGAATAAGGTAGAGTTCAATCAGGTATGTTGGTTTTAGTTTCTGCTTTTATGAATGTAATTGCTGAGAATCCATTTCACATAATTAAGTGGATGGGAGTAGAAGTATCAATGTTATTCAATTTTTTTGAAGTTTTTATAGACATATGCCAAAAGGCACTAAAATTGTTTTTAATAATATGTTACTGATTTGACTGGACATGCCTTCAATTTTGTTGAAAGACTTTAAATCCAACTGACTTGCAAAACAAGTTGTTAAAACAGTCATTAAAGTCATTCACTTGGTCAACATCAACACCAGTATTTCAATCAAACTGAACTTTCATTTGATGCCTGGGATAGTTTTATTGGCTAGGGTCAGACTTCACAGCAAGATTCTGGATAGTGAGAGAGAATCTTTTCTTGGGTAAAGTAGGATTATGAAAGGGTTATGAAAGGGGAGTTGGGAATAAAGAATCGGCAAAACCTATTCTTCCTCAGATCATTATTGGAAGAGTCCACATAGAAGCTAAAGATATGAAAAGCATCAATGTTTCTTTGGAAACTAACCACCCTTTGGAAAGTCTTTGTGTATCCTCTGGTATATTTATATCCAACCAGTATGAAAACCATAGCTCCATGCCACACTGTGGAAATTGCAGTCTAATTAAAAAGAGTGAACAGGTATTTAATTTCAATAAAACAATACAAATTTTAATAAAAGTAGTTCAAGTCCACGGTAAAACAAATGTCACAAGATTGTTTCAGATTAATTGCAGTCACACCGCATGTATTTTTTCATTCCATAATTTGTCAATAATGTTCATCCAAACACTGACATTATATATAAGCCAGCATGTAGTACAAAATTGAGTCAAAGAGATCTAACATTCTTTTTATAGTTTAAACACTCAAGTTTTTATATATCTTATCAAATAAAGATAAAAGAGCAAGAAATTTGTGTCCCTTCAGGCTCTCACCCCAAGGTTGCCCTTGAGCTAAGGGCAGAACTGAAATTAGGCAAAAGTTATCAGCAATAATCCCCATCCATACTGTTTCTCATCTGTTCTTGCTGCCACCAACCACCATGCTCCCTCAAACATATAAACTCTGTGAGCCCCATCTGAGCTTGACAAAGATGTATTACAAACTCTCACAAACATCTTTCTGTCAAATCCTTCATTCTCATGTTTGACTTTATGTGTTTTATGTAACAGACACATAGAAGTGCATGGCTGTTATAGCTATAGGGTAGATAATAACCCTTCGATCAGTGTAAACAATCCTTGTTGCCTCTGCAATTTTTAAAAATCTACTCTGTTAATGTTGACACTTCTCCTTTCTTCTTCTTCTTTTTACTTTGGCAAACTTTTATTTATTGTTATATTTTTAATATTTCTGCAGCATCTTGCTTTAGATATATTTCTTCTAGGCGTAATATATTCCTTTAAACCAAATCAGATGAATCAGTTTCTTTTGCTGAGTGAATTTAAATGAATTATATTCATTGATATAACTGAGATGCCTGTTGTATTAGTTTTCTAGTGCTGAGTAAAGAATAACTACAAACATAGTGGCTTCAAATAGTACCAATTTATGATCGTACAGAGCTGTAGGTCATAAATCCAGGCACAGAGAGGCTAGGTTCTCAGCTGGTTGTCTTTTCCTCTGAAGCTCAGGTTCTTCCTCCAAGCTGATTCAAGTTGTTGGCAGATTTCAGTTCCTTGATGCATGCCCGCTAGAGAGTCACTCTCATGCTCTCAAGTCCATGCCACGTGGCCCCTCTATCTTCAAGTAAGCAATGGAGAACTTCCTGCACATCAATTCTGTGTTCCAGAATTTGAATCTCTTTTCCAGGAAGAGGCTCACCTAACTTATCCTCACCTATGCTCAGGCCTACTAAGGATAATCTCCCTTTCTTAAGGTCAACTGTGCAAGTAGCATAACCTAATCACAAGAGTGACTGTTCCATAATATTCACAAAGCCTACCTACCCTTCACAGAGGGGATTATACAGAAGTGTGCAGGAAAGTGCAGAAATTTTGGGACCGTTTTGGAATAGTGCCTACCATACTTGCCTTTACTTTTATAATCTTACTTTATAATTTATTTGGGCCTTTAAATTTTTTTTCTAAAAATTTTTAGAAGACTATCTTTTAGAGCAGTTTTAGGTTTATAACAAAATTGATAGGTAGGTACAGAGATTGCTGGAAAAAAAAAACCCTGCATGCACACATTCATAGTCTCCCCCATTATCAACATCACTCATCAGAATAGTACTTTTTTTTTTTTTTTTACCAAAAATAAACATAAGGAATTTTTCTTTGTGAACAAACCTTAAATTATAGAAGTAGTTTGGGTAATGATTAAGAGTATGGTGGTCAAGGGCATAGCTCTGAAGCCGTCACTTAGATTGAGATCACACCTGCTATTCTATGTGATTCGGGGCAAGTTACTTACCTTCTCTTTGCCTCAGTGTCTCATCTGTGTAATGGGAACAATATTACCTACTCCCCAGGGCAATTTTGATGATTAAGTGACTTAATTTGTACAAGGAACACAGGGTCCAGGAGAACAGCATTCAGTAAGTGTTAGCTATTAGTATTTCTCTTTCACAGTTACATGGAAGATACTTATCCTGTTTTAAAACCTACTAGTTTTCCACTATATGTTGAAACTATATTTCTCTAATCACATATAATATCTACTTCTATGTAATATCTAACGATGAGTTTAGCAAGTATTTGCTGTTATGCATGTCCTAGTCTTTATTAACATTCTATTTAATGTCAGGCCTCTATGATAAGTTAACAGAAAACTGAAGAAGGTGAAGAAGCCTGCAATGTTGGTTTATGTGGAAAGGAGATTCATAGGCAAAGTGAACACAGGCTCCTGGGATGAGCAAGGGTCAGATGTGTTCTAGAAAATAGAAAATATGCCAGTGTGACTAGAGGTAAACAAGATGGAGTGGTTAAGAGTTGAGATCAGAGAGAGATCTTTTTTGGGCTAGATGATGAGGGCATGGACTTTGGCTTTTATTCTGAGGATGCTGGAAAGCCATGGGAGGTTTCTAAGCTGAGGCAGGACATGATCTGACTTTGTTTTAAAAGGATGGCTAAGGCTCCTTTGTGAAGAACAGACTTCACGGAGACAAAGGTGGAAGGAGAGAGTGCCCGTACTTGAAGTGGATGTTGATAGTGACTTGGACCTGGGTGGTAGCCATGGAGGTAATTAGAGTTAGATTACCTCAAATTATTAGATTATGGATATATTTTGAAGAAAGAGTTGAGAGTATTTATTGTTGGTTGTATGTAGTTAAAAGAGAGAACTCGATTACACCTCCAGTGTTTTGATCTGAACAACTGGAAAAAATGGAATTACCATTTACTGAGATGTGGAACCATGGGAGGAAATGCTATGGGGGAGATCAAGAATTCACTTTTAAATATGTTAAATTAAAGATGCTTCTTACTTATGTAGCTGGAGAGGTTAAGTAAGCTACTTGAATATATTAATTTAGAGTTCAGGAGTGAGGTTTAGCTTTGAGACACAAGTGAGGAATTTTCAGTAGATTGAGAGTATTTGAAGACGTGAGTTTGTGTAAGATGATTTAGGAAGTGGATGTAGATCAAGATGAGAAGATTACAAGGACAGAGCCCTAGGGCATGCCAATACTGTGCACAGTGATACAAAAGAGGAAGAAAGGGAGCAACCACAGGAGTTATTTCTTTGGGTAGTCCATAAGGGATGGCATCCAGTGAGTGAGTAGAACAACTGAGTTTAGATAAGAACTTTGTCAGTTCACTCATTCCAACAAGGGAGAACGCAGAGTCTAGTGCTTGGCATAAGAATTTTGCCTGGGTCGGTATAACATGGAGAGAGAACTTTTTTTTTTTCTAGTGTAAAATATTATCTTCTTAGGCATAGTAATTAGGACAATAATAGACCCCTATTCCTTTCACAGGAACTGGAAGGAAATCAAAAGAGAGATAAAGCTCCTTGCTTTGAGTGGAGAGGGCTCAGCAGTGGCTAGAAGCTAAGGGGAAGGGTCACAGAGAAGGAAGACAGGGTAAGGGCTGTAGCAATGTCAAAAAGCAGGAAGCCTGAGTGCACATATCTTGTTTAATAGTACTTTAAAACTCAAATAAAGAACACCTCAAGGCTTCCCTCATAAAAGTCAGATGTCCAACATGGTTTCAAGATCGTCATGCACTTGTCTGGGGTTGTCATCTCATACCAGGGGCCAAACAGTGTACCTATGAAATTAGATTAGAAATATTTAATTTTATTATTAAATATTATGGGTGATCATGGATAGGTCCACCCACACTTACTCCAAAGTAAAAGAAGAGAAATATGGTTTCTTGGACAGGAGGCATGTATTTGGAAAATATTATACTCAAATTAGAGTAAAATTACTGATACTAAACACCAAACAGAAATATTTATAACTATCTCTTATTGACAAAAATGCAAATAATTTATTGATGAGCTGTTAGAATTTTTTAAAGTGTAACAAGACAGAAATATCCAAACACATCCAACTAAAGAGGCTAAATAATCAATCTTAACAAGACAGATCCAACTTAACAAACTATACAATTTTGACAGACTCTACTGGAATATATTAAACTTTATTTATGTGTTTATAAGACTGCCTTTGTGGACATTTCCTCCACCTGACCCCAAATTACACATCATTACACATTGAAGAGAATTTTCAGAGGAAAAAAATGAAAAATGGTTGATAATTTATGAAAAGAAATACAATTTGAAATAAAATGAGACATCATATTTGAGTTAACAAATTAGCAAAAATTAAAAATATTGATCTTATTATTTTTTGGAGATAATATGGAGAAAAGATACTCTCATTTATTCTTGGCTAGAGTTTAAATTGACACAGCATTTTTGAAGAGCCATGTGGCAATATATGTTAAAGTTGTAAAGTGTCATCAATTCAATTTCTAGGAATTTATCCACACAGAACACTCCCACAAGTGTGCAAAGATGAGTGTTTAGGTAAATTCAGTGGAGCATTGTTTGTACCAGGGAACAATGGAAAGAGCTTAAATATTTATCAATATAGGATTTAATAAATAAGTCATGATGCATCCTATAACCTCTAGACAACAGTTAAAGAATATTTATTAATTTAGAAAAAAGTCCAACATATGCAGTTATATTTTCCATTTAAAATATAGAAGAGTAGTGATTAAACTGGAGGGTGGGCATGGTGGAGACAATCTGTCTTGAGTGCAGGCAATGTGGGCAATAAAAATGATAGAGAATTTCAGCACAGTAATAAAACCAACTACAAGTGGTCTGCCTTTTATTGTTACCATGAACTGGTAGTTTACACAATATAAATCAAAAAATGCCCCTCCCTCTGGGGTAGGTCACTCCCATTGCACACTTGGACCCCTGCCCTTGATTGGCTACTGCTGAAGATGAGAAGATGGGTGAGTAAGAGATGAGGAGTGGAGGGGAGAGGGGAAAGAATGCTAATAAGTAGTAAATTTGGGCATGGCCCTGAGTGTTTCAAATGTGGAATCGTAATGTAAGTTTTTGCTGTATTATGAAGAATCTTATATGCTGTGACATGGGATTTAGCAAACAGTCTTTGTAAATCAAGTTTTATTGTAACACAGACACGTTTATTCTTTTATGCTTGTCTAGGTTGCTTTCCTCCTACAGTAACAGGGTTGAGTAGTTGCAACAGAAACTGTTTAAGACCTGAAAAGCCTAAAATATTAAGCATCTGACCATTTACAGAAAAAGCTTATGGACCCCTGCTATAAGTAATGGAATATTTTAATTCTATTCAAGAACAATTATTTCCTATTAGGTTTGAATTACTTTACTCAATTATTGAATTAGATGTTAATGGCTATTTTGGTCACCAGCAATTTCTTTCACATTTAATAAATGTTTCGTATGAATTTCTAGTTTACATATTTCAGCATTTTTGTGCGATTTATGAGCAATCTATGGAAAAGTTGTCAGCCTTTTAACTAAATAACTGAGACTTTTCTATTCAGTAAGTAGTCCTTATTTATAGAGCCATGTTTGAATGCTGGGGGTTTTGTGTCTCCTGACTCTTTAGAAGTAATATAATAAATATTTTATTTAATAAAATATGAAGGTAAAATAAAAAGTATTTTATTTCTGCCCCTTTCCATAAATATATGTAGAAGGCATGATTACCAAGTTGCTACCTAGTTTTGGTGAATATGTCTTACCTGTCCCCGCAATTAAGTGCTCATTAAGTTCCAGGAACAGACCTACTGTGTTTATTCAAAACTACATGACTTCCTTTAAATTATAGAATCATCCCCTGAAAGAAGTCCAAGTGATTTACACAGGGCCACATTTTAACATATAGTTTAGGTTGTGCTCTCACTTGAAAGTCCATTATTTTTTTTATGAACCTGTCCCGTACCCTCAATGGTTTACAGGTATCCTCCATATCTTTCTTAACAGAATGTTTGCCAGTAGCAGCTGTTCTATAAACTTGAATCAGTTGAATTGTGTGTTTTCTTCTGATCTCACATTGAAGTGTTTGTTGAATAGAGTGATAGGAAACCAAAGCTCCCAGAATACAAGGAAAAAGAGATTGTTGTTATTCGGTAGCATGTTTTCAGAGAAGACCAGGTCTCTGGAGTTCTACCAAACCTGCCCTGGAGTTAGGCCTGTCCAGTCCTAATCAACTTTTCCCGCTGGAGATTCGTTTCATTATTCGATCTTATAAATGGCACATCACAATATTGGTCATTTTTTTTTTTCCTTTTAAAATCATTGCCTTCCTCTGATTTATTCATTTTACCATTAACTACTGAGCACTTCGCATGCATGAGACTCTTTTCTAGCCACACGGGAGTATTAAACTAGACAAAAATCTCTGTCCTCAGAGGAGCTTATGTTCTACATTCAAATGTAGATATTCTTGTTCATATTCGCTCTCCCTTTTCCACCCCCGCTCCTGCTCATGTCTTCAAATTTTATCACTACTAAACTAAACCTTTTGCCATGGGATTCTTAGTAAAACGGCAGGCTGAATGCTTATCAATTCTCCACTTCCCAATTGTTTCTTTGTTGAAGGAGGCAGCAAGAATACTCTGTCATTCCCAGAGAGGCTCAGCCCTTGCAGACCTGTGATTTCCCTGGGGGAAAGTAATGCCCTCCTGCCCATGCCGAGTCCTGGCAGGGTAGGCTCTGTCCTGCTGACCTTCAGGACCTGCAGGAAAGTTAAAAGCTGAGAGAGGGCTGCCTCTTAAACTTAAGAAGACTGGAAAGATTCTCAGTAGTTGATATCTGGTCTGCAGTTTTGTTTTGCAATCATTTTGAGTGTTGTTTTTGTTGACCTGAAACAAATAGACTGCCAGATGTTTCTCTAGCATAGATGGGTTTAGTCAGGAGCAGCAGAGAATTGTACTTGGGAGTCTGCAAGCATGGCGAGCTATGTGCAAGTCCCAGCAGGGCTAGGGAAGGAGAAAGCTTTTATAGAGAGGAAAAGGAAGTTGTGAGAACAAAAAACAAAAAACAAAAGGTTTGTGGCTTTTCATTGGCTGAGTCCTTGCCAGGAAAGAAGAGGAGATTTCTTCTTCCTGTTGGGCTCTGTTACTATGGCAGGGTGTGCGAGCGCCCCCTTCTGGTCTCCCAAGTCTATTTAATTGAGATTTCTGTTCACTTGTTTTTACATTTCTAAATTATATACCCCAGCAAAAGATGTATGGAAAAAAATGAGAGAAGAATAGCAACATCAGGCGATAAAGTGGATGGTTTATAAAGTAGCAAGCACATATATGTAAAATACAACCTCAAAGAGTACGTGTAAAGAAATAAACTAACAGATGCAGTGTAGTTGAGAGAAGCTATCTGTGGAGAAATCAAGCAATGACTTGAGCAGGCACATTGGAAAAATAATTGAATTTGAATGAGATTTAGAGGGATCAGTTTAATGAGGAATTATGTTTAGCTGAACAGAAACTAAGAAGATAATTTGAATGGAGCTGAACTAAATTTCATGACAGATGTTCATGTGGTTTGGACACATACCTTGAACTTGTACAAAATTGTGGTGTTGGTATTTACCAAAAACTTTCCTACTTTGGGCTGAAATTTAAAATAATTTCAACAATTTGCTTCATTCTAAATATTTGATCCAAATTATGCTTTTCATACTTTTTAGAATACAAATCAACTAAAGCAGATTTTGCTCATATAAATCACACACACATATATATATGTAATGAGATTTTGCATAGTCTAAATAAACATTGCCTTTTCTTATACACTCACAAATAAAAGAGATTTGATCACTGTTTTGGAAATGTCCACCAAATAATAAAATCTTCTCTGGGGACGTTATTAATAGGCCAATCTGATGAAAAGGAAAAGACACATTGAAATGCAGAACATGTTCTTCTTGAAAAGATTGATGTATTAAATATTTATACAAGCACATTAAATTGGCAAGTGTATGAAAACATTATTACGTATTCATCACCTTCACATCTCATCTTTTTGAAAAGAACTTCTTTCCTATAAAACTAAAATGGATGACTATAAGTTTTCCAAAGTCACATTTTTCAAATTCCATAACATGGACTAGTTTGTTTTTCAGAGTTTATATTAATTCACGTAAGTAACAAAATGAATGTTGGGACTAGAAAAGACTCCTTGTATTTATTCAAAATACAAGGAGTCAAGTACCGTTTCATCCTCAGCCTTTCTCCGTAACCCTGCCCTGGAGCCTCTTCATATAAAAGTTGCTCCCCAAGAGTGAATATTCACTTTGAGGAATAAATGAGCTCTTTTAGGTCATGGAGTCATTTAGCAAACAACTGGTTCTGTGGCAAACCTAAATGTCAAAAGGGAATTAATGTATTTCCAAAGTACCTAACTTCTCCTAGAGTGTAATAAGTCCAAAATTTTATGGTCTTTGGAAAGTGTTACTTAAATTAAAATTTAAATTGACTACACTTCTCATTAAAAGCTAGAAAGTTGAAATGATTTTATAGAGGCTCTAAAAATATTCATGTTTAATATAAACTGCCATATTCTGCTGATATAGTGTTCTGTATTCTAAGCTTGCTTGCTTTCTTCTCCATTTCTACCTCTTTTTCCAGCTGACCTCAGTGCTTATTTGATTTTTACCCTACTTCTATTACTGTGTGCTTATTTGATTTTTACCCCACTTCTATTACTATTTTACTCCTATAGCATCCAACTTTTTCATCCCTCTGCCCATTTCCACAAGCTTCTCTTACTTTACTGCTCCCTTCTGCTTGCATCTCTTTCCTTTTTCACCTTTCTCCCCCTCTTTGATGTTTTAAAAGACTGCCACTTTAATTTGTTATCTTTCCTCACTTTGAGTCCTCACCATCTCTGTGTTTTGATAGTTTATTCTTGGTAACAACCCTAGGGTGGGGTAGTAAGTCATTGGTGTTGGCTCTATTTAATTTAACTTGCCTATTCCTACCATACATCATAGTAAAAAAATAATCTATATTGTAACATGGAAGAGATGGAGGAGGAGGAGAAAGAAAAAGGTCAGAGTGTGGCTCTAGTTGGCTAATTTTAAAAGAAACTTGGAGTTTAAGGCTGGCTGAAATTGACTTCTTCTGTAATCCAAACCTCTGTTTGTCTGTGTGTGGCCATTCTGTAGCCATTTTTCCTTTACTATCCAAATGCACTCACTGCAGCCCATCCTATGTGCTGTATAAAAGGTCCCCTGCCTCCTCCAAATCTCTGAACATTTTCAGGTTTTTGTTCACTGCTCATTACTATTCCCATGTTCCTGCTGAAGGCTGGATTCCGTCTCTGTTTTTCCCCTTTCCTGCACTGCTTTCTCTTCCCCGTCCTGTCTCTCCATAGGCATGAAATGCAAACCATGCTCACTTGATCCCTAAAGCACCATTTTTTAAGAAAATCAAAAACTCATGTACTGAAGAATGGGGGCTAAAGGATAGTGATTAAGCTCAGGACAGCACAGAACAGATAGTAGCATCAAAGTAAAACTAAGTTGTGTAGTTTGACAGCTGCCTCGTCATGCCCACCTCGGCCTGCTTGCCATTTTGTGCCAGATTATTTTCTCCCAAGAGATTGTTTCCCACATCCTCCTCTTCCCCCCATTCAGGGACCTCCAACCATGTTCTCCTGTGGTCAGGAAAATATTCTATATTCTTGCTACTTTATTATGCAGAGTGATTTATTTCATTTTGTATAACCACTGTATTTATTTCCCATGGCTGCTGTACCAGTTTACCACAAGCTGTGTGGCTTAAAACAACAGAAATTGATTGTCTCACAGTTCTTGAGGTCAGAAGTCTGAAATCAAGGTGTCAGCAAGGCTATGCGCCCTCTGAGGCTCTAGAGGAGATTCCTTGCCTTGCCCCTTCCCAGCTTCTGGTGGTGCCAGGCATTCTTTGGTTTGTGGCTGCATCACCAATTTCTGTCTCCTTCTTCGCATGACCTCCTCTTCTCTGTCTCTTATAAGGATACTTGTCACTGGAGCCACTAGAGTGGACTCACTAGAGTCCACTTGAGTAATCCAAAACGGTTTCATCTCAAGATCCTTAAGTGAATTACATCTGCAAAGACACTTTTTCCAAATAAGGTAACCTTCACAGGTTCCGGGAATTAGGGCATGGGCATAGGCATATCTTTCGGGGAGCCATCACTCAGCCCATTACACAGTCTATCTAAGCAGACTCTGGTTTTCTCAACCTTCACAACAAGAGACAGACAAAATTTCCCCATTTAATTTAAAGAAGAAAAAGTAATTCTGTCCCTCAGCATAATTCTATAGTCCTTCTAGGGCTCTTAGAGTGAATTACTGTTAGATTTTAAGTGATGTTTGTCTTCTCATGAAAAGACTCCAACCCGTTAAAAATGGTTAAAATGACATAACAGTTTAAAATATGGGAAAATTATTTATAATATCAAAAACTTAAATAAAATTTGTATATATTTATACAAATGCCTTTATAATTTATGTTTGTGTATGTGTTTGTGTATATACATGTATTTGTAAAAGTACGTTTGTAATCATTATGTACTACAGCTGTGTATTGTGCTTAATCTTAACAAATGATAAATCTTTTCAATATTTTAACATATTTTTTAATTTACTATTTTTATTTTTTAATTTTAGTTAATTAGGACATATATAATCATTATAGGAAATATAAATAAACAAACAGAAAAATTAATCACTTGAAATTCTACCACAAAAAAATATAACCAATTTTGGGACACATACATCCTTATTTTTCTCAAGAAATTATGTCCACATAAATCCATACCTGTAATAGGTATATGAGTCTATACCTGTAACAACATCTACATTTATTTATAATTTTGATTCTGACAAACTTGAATCATACAATACTGTTCTATACCAGATTTTTTCATTTCTCCAGTTAATGTTATGTTACACTTTTAATTTTAAATTGTTTTATAATAGTATCATTATTCCATATATAACATATATGTATATATAGTACATCATTGTTTTGATGCTCCGTAAATTATTATCATTAGAGATTATTTTCACTATTAAAATGAACACTGTTAATAAATATACTTTGTTTATTACATCTTTATAAATGTGTATAATTATTCCTTTAGGATTGTGTATAATCTTTATAAATGTATATAATTATTTCTTTAGGATTAATTCTCATAGATGAATTTGTTGGGTCATAAAGTGTGTGGTATGTTGTGGCAGAGACCGCTAGTCAGTCACCTATCCAAATTTCTATTCTTCTTTGCCTCCTGAGTAGTACCAGGAATTTCATTTCCCAGCCTCACTTGCAGTTGGGTGTGACTGAGTTCTAGCCAATGGAATAGAAGAGTGTGTCTCTTTTATGCCATCTGTGGGTTAAGGTTATTAACAAGCAGATGTACTTCCTCCAGGTCCTCTTCCCCTAGGCTGCCTGTAAACAGCAGAGGAAGAGGTCTGAAGGACAGAAGAAAGCTGTGCCCCTTAGCCACTATGTGGAGGGAGCTATCCTTTCACCGGACCAGGAATATCTACCTCAGGGGTTAGTCGATGGAAAAATAAACTTCTGTCGTTTTTGAGCCGTTACATTTTTAGGGTCTTTTAACAATTACTGTTCTATGCTAAGTAATACACTTGGTTTTAGAAGTTTTGATACGTACTGTTAAATTGCATTTCTCAGTCTAAGCAGTGGGGTTATCCCTGCTGCTTTTCAACCAAGATTACACTCAAATGTTTATGATTAATTTTAATATTTACTAGAAAAGGCCTGCCAACACTTTCTAGAGATTCTCCTACATTTATTCTTGCACATGACTATTATAATCATGTTGCCAATTTTCCTAAAAAGTCTTAGGGCAGATTGTTAAGGCTGCAGCTGATGCAAAACTATTAACTCTATCATTCTTTCATCATTAAACCTTATATAGTCTTCTAATTATTGATTGTTATGTTGCTGTGATAAAATGTTTTCTACATATAGATTTCCAGAGGTAGATTATTTCCTTGTATCAATTTCCCAGAAATGCAGGAATTCGGAAAAATAGTAGGACTAAATCTACAATTTTTCATATGGGTTGTAGTTTGTCTTTTATAAGGAATATGTAAAGACAGTCTCATCAGAGTAAGACAATTTAGCCCCTAAGTCATTATCATTGTGTTTTGATATTAATATTAATTTTTTAAATATAAAGAAAAAATTTTACCTCAAGGTTAATTTAATTGCATTTCTTGAGTATCGAAATTGAACTTGAAATGAGGTTCAAATGGTTTAAATTCCTTTAATGTAAATTATTATCTTTGTCCACTTATTTTTTGGAGTCTTGATTTGAATAAAGTTTACATATTATTGATGGATTATCCTTCTGGTGATCTGTATTTAATTAAAGCTTCTTTGATTTGTTTCTACTTAATTCAACAATTCATCAGGAACTTAGAGTCATATAAGGTGTGTAACCTGTGTATCGAAATTAATTTATCCACAACTTGCTAATTAATTATTGTCATTTATTAATTAACTAATATTCCCTTCTCTGTTACTTCCATGTGTTACCTATGTCAAATAAAATTTTTTGTTATAAAGTTTCTTTCAGACATTTTTACTATGTTCTATTCTCTTTATACTCATCTTTGTTCTAGAGCATAAAGTTCTGATTATTGGTGTTTTAAAAAGTGACTTGATACCTGATTGAATTGGCCTCAGTTATGCTACTAAAAATTTCTTTGAGCATCTCTCTTATTATATTTTTGCATTTTAAAAAAGGTTTGTTTAATGGCAAGAAAACAATTGGGAACTATCTTAAAGGGCATCATACAAACTCCACAAAGCAACTTATGTAAAAGTATCTTTTAAAAACTGATAGAGGTGGACCTTCAAGATGGCGGAGGACTAAGATGTGGAGATCACCTTCCTCCCCACAAATACATCAGAAATACATCTACATGTGGAACAACTCCTACAGAACACCTACTGAACGCTGGCAGAAGACCTCAGACTTCCCAAAAGGCAAGAAAATCCCCACGTACCTGGGTAGGGCAAAAGCAAAAAGAAAAAACCGAGACAAAAAATAGGGACAGGACCCGCACCTCTGGAAAGGAGCTGTGAAGGAGGAAAAGCTTCCACACACTGGGAAGCCCATTCACTGGAGGAGATGGAGGGTAGGTGGGGGGGAACATTGGAGCCACGGAGGAGAGCGCGGCAACAGGAGTGCAAAGGGCAAAGTGGAGAGATTCCTGCATAGAGGATCTGTGCCAACCAGCACTCACCAGCCTGAGAGGCTTGTCTGCTCACCCACTGGGGCGGGTGGGGGCTGGGAGCTGAGGCTTGGGCTTTGGAGGTCAGATCCCAGGGAGAGGACTGGGGTTGGCTGCGTGAACACAGCCTGAAGAGGGCTAGTGTGCCACAGCTAGCTGGGAGGGAGTCCAGGGAAAACTCTGGACCTGCCTAAGAGGCAAGAGACCATTGTTTCGGGGGTGCGCAAGGAGAGGGGATTCCTTCCCTGTCTGCCCACAGAAGTCAGAGCACCACCTAAATGAGCTCCAGAGATGGGCGTGAGCCGTGGCTACCAACTTGGACACCAGAGACGGGCATGAAATGCTAACACTGCTGGTGCAGCCACCAAGAAGCCTGTGTGCAAGCACAGGTCACTATCCACAGCCCCCCAGGAGCCTGTGCAGCCCTCCACTGCCAGGGTCCTGTGATCCAGGGACAACTTCCCCAGGAGAACACACGGTGCACCTCAGGCTGTTGCAAATTCATGCTGGCCTCTGCCGCCACAGGCTCGCCACGCATTCCAATTATAACTACCATACTCCTCGCTCCCCCCAGCATCAGTGAGCCAGAGCCCCCTAATCAGCCACTGCTTTAACCCCGTCCTGTCTGGGACAGAACAGAGGCCTGAGGGCAATGTACATGCAGAGGTGGGGCCAAAACCAAAGCTGAGCCCCAGGAGCTGTGCAAATAAAGAAGAGAAAGGGAAATTTCTCCATGCAGCCTCAAGAGCAGCGGATTAAATCCCCAAAATCAACTTGATATACCCTGCATCTCTGGAATACCTGAATAGGCAACGAATCCACCCAAAATTGAGGTGGTGGACTTTGGGAGCAACTACTTGGGGTTTGCTGCCTGCGACTGATTTGTTTCTGATTTTTATGTTTATCTTAGTTTCCTTTTTAACGCTTGTTATCATTGGTGGATTTGTTTATTGGTTTAGTTGCTCTCTTCTTTTTTTTAAATTATTATTATTCTTTTATTTTAATATATTTTTTTCTGCCTTTCTTTCAAACTTTTCATCTGAGCCATGTGGCTAACAGGGTTTTGATGCTCAGGACTGGTTTCAAGCCTGAGCCTCTGAGGTGGGAGAGATGAGTTCAGGACGTTTGACTTCCAGAGACCTCCCGGCTCCACGTAATCTCAGTCAGTGAGAGCTCTGCCAGAGATCTCCGTCTCAATGCTAAGACCCAGCTCCACCAAACGGCCAGCAACCTCCTGTGCTGGACACCCCATACCAAACAACTAGCAAAACAGGAACACAACCCCAACCAAGCAGTGAGGCTGTCTAAAATCATACTAAGTTCACAGACACCCCAAAACACACTACCAGACACAGCCCTGCCCACCAGAAAGACAAGATCCATGCCAACCCACCAGAACACAGGCACCAGTCCCCTCCACCAGGAAGCCTACACAAGTCACTGAACCAACCTTACCCACTGGGGGCAGACAAAAAAAAACAATAGGAACTACAAACCTGCAGCCTGTGAAAAGGAGACCCCAACACAGTAAGTTAAGCAAAGTGAGAAGACAGAGAAATATGCAGCAGATGAAGCAGCAAGGTAAAAACCCACCAGACCAAACAAATGAAGAGGAAATAGGCAGTCTACCTGAAAAACAATTCAGAGTAATGATAGTAAAGATGATCAAAAATCTTGGAAATAGAATGGAGAAAATACCAGAAACGTTTAACAGGGACCTAGAAGAACTAAAGAGCAAACAAACAATGATGAAAAATATAATAAATGAAATTAAAAATTCTCTAGAAGGAATCAATAGCAAAATAACTGAGGCAGAAGAACAGATAAGTGACCTGGAAGATAAAATAGTGGAAATAGCTACTGCAAAGCAGAATAAAGAAAAAAGAATGAAAAGAATTGAGGACAGTCTCAGAGACCAATGGGACAACATTAAATGCAGCAACATTCGAATTATAGGGGTCCCAGAAGAAGAAGAGAAAAGGAAAGGGACTGAGAAAATATTTGAAGAGATGATAGTTGGGTAGTCACGGTACTGAGGCAACTGGAGAGTGAGCTGCATTGCCGTGTGGATGACAGGCTCTTGGTGCTCCACCCAGGTATCAGGGCTGTGCCTCTGAGGTGAGAGAGCCAAGTTCAGGACATTGGTCCACCAGAGACCTCCCAGCTCCACATAATATCAAATGGCGAAAATCTCCCAGAGATCTCCATCTCAATGCCAAGTTCCAGCTCCACTCAACGACCAGCAAGCTACAGTGCTGGACACCCTATGCCATACAACTAGCAAGACAGGAACACAACCCCACCCATTAGCAGAGAGGCTGCCTAAAATCATAATAAGGTCACAGACACCCCAAAACACACCACAAGACGTGGACCTGCCCACCAGAAAGACAAGATCCAGCCTCATCCACCAGAACACAGGCACTAGTCCCCTCCACCAGGAAGCCTACACAACCCACTGAACCAAACTTACCCACTGGGGGCAGACACCAAAAACAATGGGAACTACGAACCTGCAGCCTGCGAAAAGGAGACCCCAAACACAGTAAGTTAAGAAAAATGAGAAGACAGAGAAACACACAGCAGATGAAGGAGCAAGGTAAAAACGCTAACAAATGAAGAGGAAATAGGCAGTCTACCTGAAAAAGATTCAGAGTAATGATAGTAAAGATGATCCAAAATCTTGGAAACAGAATGCAGAAAATACAAGAAATGTTTAACAGGGACCTAGAAGAACTAAAGCAGAAACAATGATGAACAACACAATAAATGAGATTAATAATACTCTAGAGGGAATCAATAGCAGAATAACTGAGACAGAAGAACAGATAAGTGACCTGGAAGATAAAATAGTGGAAATAACTGCCACAGAGCAGAATAAAGAAAAAAGAATGAAAAGAATTGAGGACAGTCTCAGAGACATCTGGGACAACATTAAATGCACCAACATTCGAATTATAGGGGTCCCAGAAGAAGAGAAAAAGAAAGGGACTGAGAAAATATTTGAAGAGATTATAGTTGAAAACTTCCATAATATGGGAAAGGAAATAGTTAATTAAGTTCAACAAACAAAGAGAGTCCCATACAGGATAAATCCAAGGAGAAACACACCAAGACACATAGTAACCAAACTACCAAAAATTAAATACAAAGAAAAAATATTAAAAGCAGCAAGGGAAAAACAACAAATAACATACAAGGGAACCCCCATAAGGTTAAAAGCTGATCTTTCAGCAGAAACTCTGCAAGCCAGAAGGGAGTGGCAGGACATATTTAAAGTGATGAAAGGGAAAAACCTACAACCAAGATTGCTCTACCCAGCAAGGATCTCATTCATATTTGACAGAAAAATTAGAACCTTTACACACAAGCAAAAGCTAAGAGAATTTAGCACCACCAAACCAGCTTTACAACAAATGCTAAAGGAAATTCTCTAGGCAGGAAACACAAGAGAAGGAAAAGACTTACAATAACAAACCCAAAACAATTAAGAAAATGGTAAAAGGAACATACATATCGATAAGTACCTTAAATGTAAATGGATTAAATGCTTCAACCAAAAGACATAGACTGGCTGAATGGATACAAAAACAAGACCCATAAATATGCTGTCTACAAGAAACCCACTTCAGACCTAGGGACACATACAGACTGAAAGTGAGGGGATGGAAACAGATATTCCATGGAAAAGGCAATCAAAAGAAAGCTGGAGTAGCAATTCTCATATCCGACAAAATGGACTTTAAAACAAAGACTATTACAAGGGACAAAGAAGGACACTACATAATGATCAAGGGAATCAATCTAAGAAGAAGATATAACAATTGTAAATATTTATGCACCCAACATAGGAGCACCTCAATACATAAGGCAAATACTAACAGTCATAAAAGGGGAAATCGACAGTAACACAATCATAGTAGGGGACTTTAACTCCCAACTTTCACCAATGGACAGATCATCCAAAGTGAAAATAAATAAGGAAACACAAGCTTTCAATGAGACATTAAACAAGATGGACTTAATTGATATTTATAGGCCATTCCATCCAAAAACAACAGAATACACTTTCTTCTCAAGTGCTCATGGAATATTCTCCTGGATAGATCATATCTTGGGTCACAAATGAAGCCTTGGTAAATTTAAGAAAATTGAAATCGTATCAAGTATCTTTTCTGACCACAACGCTATCAGACTAGATATCAATTACAGAAAAAAAAATCTGTAAAAAATACAAACCCTTGGAGGCTAAACAACACACTACTTAATAACCAAGAGATCACTGAATAAATCAAAGAGGAAATCAAAAAATACCTTGAAACAAATGACAATGAAAACACGACGACCCAAAACCTATGGGATGCAGCAAAAGAAGTTCTAAGAAGGAAGTCTATAGCAATGGAATCCTACCTTAAGAAAGAAGAAACATCTCAAATAAACAACCTAACCTTACACCTAAAGCAATTAGAGAAAGAAGAACAAAAAAACCCCCAAAGTTAGCAGAAGGAAAGAAATCATAAAGCTCACATCAGAAATAAATGGAAAAGAAATGAAGGAAATGATAGCAAAGATCAATAAAACTAAAAGCTGGTTCTTTGAGAAGATAAACAAAATTGATAAACCATTTGCCAGACTCATCAAGAAAAAGTAGAAGACTCAAATCAATAGAATTAGAAATGAAAAGGAGAAGTAACTACGGACAGTGCAGAAATACAAAGGATAATGAGAGATTGCTACAAGCAACTCTATGCCAATAAAATGGACAACCTGGAAGAAATGGACAAATTCTTAAAAATGCACAACCTTCCAAGACTGAACCAGGAAGAAATAGAAACTATGAACAGACCAATCACAAGCACTGAAATTGAAACTGTGATTAAAAATCTATCAACAAACAAAAGCCCAGTACCAGATGGCTTCACAGGCGAATTCCATCAAACATTTAGAGAAGAGCTAACACCTATCCTTCTCAAACTCTTCCAAAGTATAGCAGAGGGAGAACACGACCAAACTCATGTTACGAGGCCACCATCACCCTGATACCAAAACCAGATAAAGATGTCACAAAAAAAGAAACCTACAGAACACTATCATTGATGAACATAGATGCAAAAATCCTCAACAAAATACTAGCAAACAGAATCCAACAGCACATTAAAAGGATCATACACCGTGATCAAGTGGGGTTTATCCCAGGAATGCAAGGATTCTTCAATATACGCAAATCAATTGGTGTGATACACCATATTAACAAATTGAAGGAGAAAAACCATATGATCATCTTAATACATGCAGTGAAAGCTTCTGACAAAATTCAACACCCATTTATGATAAAAACCCTGCAGAAACTAGGCATAGAGGGAACTTACCTCAACATAATAAAGGCCATATATGACAAACCCACAGCCAACATCGTGTTCATTGGTGAAAAACTGAAACCATTACCACTAAGATCAGGCACAAGACAAGGTTGCCCACTCTCACCACTATTATTCAACATAGTTTTGGAAGTTTTAGCCACAACAATCAGAGAAGAAAAAGAAATAAAAGGAATCCAAATCGGAAAAGAAGAAGTAAAGCTGTCACTGTTTGCAGAGAACATGATACTATACGTAGAGAATCCTAAATATGCTACCAGAAAACTACTAGAGCTAATCAATGAATTTGGTAAAGTTGCAGGATACAAAATTAGTGCACAGAAATCTCTTGCATTCCTATACACTAATGAAAAAGGATGAAAAATCTGAAAGTGAAATTAAGGAAACACTCCCATTTACCCATTTACCATTGCAACAAAAAGAATAAAATACCTAGGAATAAACCTACCTAAGGAGACAAAAGACCTGTATGCAGAAAATTATAAGACACTGATGAAAGAAATTAAAGATGATACAAATAGATGGAGAGATATACCATGTTCTTGGATTGGAAGAATCAACATTGTGAAAATGACTATACTACCCAAAGCAGTCTACAGATTTAATGCAATCCCTGTTAAACTACCAGTGGCATTTTTCACAGAACTAGAACAAAAGATTTCACAATTTGTGTGGAAACACAAAAGACCCTGAATGGCCAAAGCAATCTTGAGAAAGAAAAACGGAGCTGGAGGAATCAGGCTCTCAGACTTCAGACTATACTACAAAGCTACAGTAATCAAGACACTATGGTACTGGCACAAAAACAGAAAGATAGATCAATGGAACAGGATAGAAAGCCCAGAGATAAACCCATGCACATATGGTCAACTTATCTTTGACATAGGAGGCAAGAATATACAATGGATTAGAGACAGCCTCTTCAATAACTGGTGCTGGGAAAACTGGACAGCTACATGTAAAAGAATGAAATTGGAACACTCCCTAACACCATACACAAAAATAAACTCAAAATGGATTAAAGACCTAAATGTATGGCCAGACACTATCAAACTCTTAGAGGAAAACTTAGGTAGAACACTCTATGACATAAATCACAGCAAGATCCTTTCTGACCCATCTCCTAGAGAAATGGAAATAAAAACAAAAATGAACAAATGGGACCTAATGAAACTTAAAAGCTTTTGCACAGCAAAGGAAACCATAAACAAGAGAATAAGGCAACCCTCAGGATGGGAGAAAATATTTGCAAACCAAGCAACTGACAAAGGATTAATCTCCAAAGTATACAAGCAGCTCATGCAGCTCAGTATCAAAAAAACCAACAACCCAATTCAAAAATGGGCAGAAGACCTAAATAGACATTTCTCCAAAGAAGATATACACATTGCCAACAAACTCATGAAAGGATGCTCAACATCACCCATCATTAGAGAAATGCAAATCAAGACTACACTGAGGTATCACCTTAGAAATGTCAGATGGCCATTATCAAAAAATCTAGAAACAATAAATGCTGGACAGGGTGTGGTGAAAAGGGAACCCTCCTGCACTGTTGGTGGGAATGTAAATTGATACAGCCACTATGGAGAACAGTATGGAGATTCCTTAAAAAGCTAAAAATAGAACTACCATATGACCCAGCAATCCCAATACTGGGCATATACCCTGAGAAAACCATAATTCCAAAAAGAGTCATTTACCACAATGTTCATTGCAGCTCTAATTTACCATAGCCAGGAGATGGAAGCAACCTAAGTGTCCATCGACAGATGAATGGATAAAGAAGATATGGCAGATATATACAATGGAATATTACTCAGCCATAAAAAGGAACGAAATTGGGTCATTGGTAGAGATGTGGATGGACGTAGAGACATGGATGGACGTAGAGACTCATGCAGAGTGAAGTAAGTCAGAAAGAGAGAAACAAATATTGTATGGTAACACATATACATGGAATCAAAAAAGAAATGATTCTGATGAACCTAGGGTCAGGACAGGAATAAAGACGCAAACGTAGAGAATAGACTTAAGGACATGGGGAGGGGGAAGTGTAAGCTGGGAAGAAGTGAGAGAATAGCATTGACATATATACACTACCAAATATAAAATAGCTAGTGGGAAGCAGGTGCATCGCACAGGGAGATCAGCAGGTGGGAGGGAGATGCAAGAGGGAAGAGATATGGGGATATATGTATACATATAGCTGAGTCACTTTGTTATACAGCAGTAACTAACACAACATTGTAAAGCACTTATACTCCAATAAAGATGTTAAAAAAAAAACAAAACTGATAGTCAGTAGGTCACTCTTTCCATTATAGAGGTATCGTAAAATATTCAGGGAGTATTTTGTGTAAAAGCAAGTATATTGTTTATTGAGGTGTAATTGAGATAACATAATATTAGTTTCATGTATACAAGTAATGATTCAATATTTGTATATATTGCAAAATGATCCCAACAATAATTCTAGTTAACATCCGTCACCATATATAGTTACAAATTTTTTTTTCTTGTGATGAGAACTTTCAAGATCCACTTTCCTAGCTCCTTTCAAATATGCATTATAGTATCATTAAGTAGAGTCACTGTGCTGGATCTTACATCCCTATGAACTTATTCATTTATATCTAGAAATTTGTACCTTTGACCCTCTTCACCTCTTCTCCCCCCACCCCACCTCAGGCAACCACTAATCTGTTTTCTATATCCATGATGTCATCTTTGTTTTGTTTTGTTTTTTTACAAAAACATGATCTCATCTTTGTTTTGTTTTGTTTTAAAAGCAGTTTTTTAATGAGAACTGAGAAGTATGTTATTATTTGTTGCTTAAAATAATATTAAAATAATTAATACTATATGAAGGACTCTCTTTTATTTTAAAATTCAAATATACATGTAAGTTGCAGAGATTTTTGCCTTACTTGAAATGTCACCAGTTGCATGCCCATCATCCGTGATAACTGCATTGTTCTCACATTCTGCATTTCCTTTAATACGGTAGTCTAGAAACCTACAAAAAGATGAGATACAATGTCTTACAAAGTTCAAGGGTTAAAAATGAAATGTTCAGTATTGCAGGAAATCAGGAAATGAAGGTTTCTGTGTGGGGAATGGAACTCTATTTATATCTGGAGGTTAATTAGATATTATGCCTTATTTATAACCAATATAGTCTGATTCGTAATGAAAGTATTTTATGAAAAAATATTTAAATTTTCATTAAGACTTTTTGTTTTGGCAGTTTGCCTGTGCAGTTGATTTGCATGAAGTGTGATTAATGATAACTAAAGAAACAGGCTAAACAGGTAGAAGGAGATGAAAAATTACCCTAATAAAAGAACATTTTGTAGGATAACCATTTCAACAACAAAAAAACCTCGATTCTTTGAAATTTTGTGACATAAAACAACTATGTGAAATGTTAATAAAGATAAACTTATAAGCCAGTGTTTACTAGTTTGATTTGTTTACCCCAGGCATGAGTTTTCTAGGATAAAGTCTCAGAGTTCCACTTCTTTCTAGAAACTGCACAAGGTCACAAGGGAAATAACCAGTTCAACACAATTTGACAGCACAAATGGAAACATTACAAACCAATTCATCTATAAATAGTTGAAAATGTTAAAATAAGCATAGTAAAAACTGAAGTTTTCTGGTATATTATTATTTTACTGCTAGATTACATTCTCTGTTTCCTTTCCTTTGAAAGCAGGGACACCTTTGAGAAGGCCAGATCCATTTTACAGCTCATATGGGACTTTTTATGTTGCTAATGGCATAGATGTTTGTATATACCTTCCATAAAATATAAGATATAAGAGCCCTGGGTCACCTGATATGAATGACTAATATATAAATTTATATTTGAAACACAATATAATAACTAGTTAATATAAAATAATATTAATAAAATTATGGAACTTATATATGGAATGAATGCATTGTAGGACTCATTTATTTCAACTATGGTTCTTGACAAAGGTGTAGTGGCTCAATACAATCTTTATTCTGGCTGAGTGACTATGGATATTTTATAATTATGGGAAGAAAACTGTGCCATATTCTGCATTCTTACTTGTAATAAAGGTGGGCTTCATGGGCATGTGACCTATGTGGTTGCACAGGGTCCCCTGCTGTAAAGAAACTCACACTTGGTTTAATGTTCTGGTATTGCTTTTCTGAAATTCTTAATAATATTTGAACAAGAGGTCTCGCCTTTTCATTTTGCACTGGGCCCTGCAAATTATGTAGCTCTTCTGCCTGTAACCAAATACTATAGCCAAGACTCCCTTGTATTAAATTATCAGTTACCTTTAATGCAAAACTTCAGTCCTCTGCAAAAATATATGGTTTTTTTTCTCCCATAATTTTGTGTCCTTAAGGTTCAAAAAGAGAAATTATCAAGGGTGAGACCAGCATGGTTTTCCTACCAGTGACTTTTGATTTTCGACTACAACTCTTGCAGTTTTCTTCCTCTTAGAAAATATGTGAATGCTGTTGCAACTGCAAGCTATATTACATAACCTCAAATGTTCTCCCACCAACAAGAAAAATACAATAAATTCCCTTATATACTTCGCCTAGATTCAGTGATTATTAACTTTACAGACTCTTTGCTTTCTCTCTCTATATATTCATACACACACATTTTTCTTCTGAATCAGTTGAAAGTAGGGTACAGACGTTTTGACATTTCACACCTAAATAATTAGCTTGCATCTCCTAAAAACATTCTCCTGCATAGCCTCGGTACCACCCAAGACATTTAAACTTGATACAATAATATTATCTAATATTATTCCGATTCAAATTTCTCTAATTATCTCTAAAAATCCTGTATAGATTTTCTTAAACCTAGCATCCAATCCAGAATCATACATTATGTTTGGTTCTCATGCCTCTAATTTAGTAAAAACATCCATATTTGCTAATGTTCCTCCAGAGGATTTTCCGCCTGATGAAAGTAGGAGCCCGTGGCTTATCCTTCTTTGATCATCCAAGGAGGCTGAATGATATAGGATGCTGTAAAGAGTCTAGGCTTTGATTCAGATGCACATGAATTCTAGCTCTACCACTTAGCTCTGTGACCTTAGATACAGTCTTTAAATTCTCTGAGCTTCAGTTATATTACCCACATTAAAGCAATTGGTGCGGAGATGAGATGGCATAATGAATATAAAGTACCTGGCATGTGGACGACACTCCATAAATATTTCCTGTTTCCATCCTTCCGTCAGTTTATGCTGATAGTGAGATTTTGGTATTGTTTCTTTTTTTCGATATGCAGTGGGGGATTGAGAAGAAGAAAAAAAGGAAATTTTCTGTCTGCTCGTCTTAAGAACCTACATGTCTTGTACCATCTCCAAAGTGATGAGAACAGATTTGATAACATTTCAGGTATACTAAGATTCATTTTAAATTTGAAGAGTATATACAATCAGGTTGTATTTTAGAAGTGTGGCACTGGGAAATCAGGAACAGTCAAGTCTGGAAAAGGCACTTTGTGTTTAAATGAATGGTTCCTGCCCTTGAGTGTGACAGGGCCATGTTCCAGGAAAAGCAGAAGAGGGTCTCAGCTACAGTGAATTACAGTGCCGTCCATCCTTCCAGACTCTACCGGGATTCTGAGCACCAGTAGATATGATGGTGGCAGTATTTCTTGGCATTTGCTGGCAGCAAGGCTCTCTTCTTTCTCCACAGTGTTGTCAAATTAGCGCCATAGCTTTGGGAAACAGTGAAATGAGAACAACAAAATGCTAGGTAAGCAGCAGGGACTCCTGTTTCCCTTTCTTTGATTCTGTCATCTGAAGTCTTTTTCCACCTCCCGTGCTTCAGGGACTCTTCTTTGAGGAGAGGGAGGAGTGTGGAATGGGATTGGGTGCTCCGCAGTTGGAGATTTTTGGATAGGTTGTGTTTGATTGATTGTGTATCTCAATTATTGTGGGGAGGCTTTGTCTTTCTCTTGATGACTCAGGACAACATCAGTCAGTATCAGTAGTTTCTCTATGATGTAGTTTTCATTAATCCAGATTACTGAACCGAATTTTTTTTGTTGTTTTTTTACTTGAAGGCATATCTTGGAAAATACTTTTTAACTAATTCCATGAGGTCAGATTCATTTCATATCCTTTGCCCTGTATTGTCATAGTTCACAGGATAAATTTAGCTCTATGACTTGCTGATGTCTTTTTGCAAAATTAGTTATTGTATCTAAGTCTGAGGGAACCTTATCCTAAATTGTTTTCTTGACTTTGATTAAATCATCATCACTGTCTTTGTTATTTGATCTACTAGGAGGCAATGCTCAAAATATTACACCTTGTGCTTTAAGGGAGACAGGGCCCTTTAGTCACTCTCAACCCAGTTTTAAACTCCCTTGGGTTCATTTCAGGGGGAAATATCACTATCTTAATGATTTTAACATGTTGCAGAAAAAGAATGCTTTCTCATCCTCCCTCCTCACCTTCCTTCCTCTCGTCTTTTCTTCCCCTCTTTTTTTTTTTCTTTCTGGCTATCTCTCTTTCTTGGAATGCCTTAAGCATAAGTGGAACTTCATCCCTGAAAGTTTGTATTTAGTCATACAATCATAATAATTAATTTTAATGAAAGAATCACAATATATCTGTGGTCTCTTTTACATATACTTCTTTTTTTTTTTTAAAGATATAATTTACTATATATGATATTTCCTTTTCCTCTATGATTCAGTGTTTTCTGTACAAATAAAATTTAAAACCATAAGCAATAATTGAGCTAAGCATAAAGTAGTTTACAACAGAAAGCTAGAAGAATGAAAACCAGTCAAGGTACTGTTCCTATACTTTTTTTAAAATTTAGTGTGAAATATATTGTATACTCAGAAATATATAAAATACATCTTTTACATATACTTCTGATAAAGTTAGCAAACTCATACCTGCTTCCCTCCCTGGCTCTGTGGTAGTCCAGGGCAGCAGGGTCCTAGATTTCTGGTCTTCTAGCCCTGTCCCGCCACAGGAAGGTGGCCTATGTCGCCTATGTTAAGTGGAGCCCACATTGAGGAGGGCTCAGATTGAGGGTGAAGGCCTTCACCTGCTTCATGGTGGTTCCGAGTTGGGAGTGAGCATGATGAACACTTTCCTGAAGAGCGCACAATATCCGAGTTCATTGCCTAACCCCATCTCCACATCAGGTCCAACATGTTTCCTGGGAAAATGGTAGCCATGCTCTGTTCATAAGCCTCATGTGAATCCACTTTCCACCAGCGATAAAGGTGAATAAAGAGAACCCAGAATGCTACCCAGTCACTGGGGACCACAGCACTGGTTTGGACTGTTAACTCTGCACATGGACCAGAAAAGTACATGGGATTTTAAGCTCACCTCCTTTACTGGTATCAAATGATGACCAGGGTACTGATCTTTTGTCCCTTTGCTTGTGCAGGAGATGGCGTGAATGAATGAATGAATGAATTAGCGAACTAACTTAGATTGGTCACAGGAAGAAAGCCCCAAGAAACAAAACAAACAAAAAAATTCACCAGCGTGCCAGGCAGTGGGAGACCAGCTCTGTCTCCAATTTGTGTGACTTGAATATTTTTAAGCTTCCCTGGGTTCTAGTTTCTTCATCTGTAAAATGAAAGACTTAACTTTTTAAAAATATACTTTAAAATTTGATTTTGTAACATATATTAAGGAATGTGAAGATCATATGATGAATATTATCTGCCCCCCAGAATCAACCTCTGCTCCGCCTCCTCTACTACTTTTAGTGGTTACTAACTACCTTTAGTGGTTACTAAAGGTAAACACTAACCTGACTTCCAACATCATAAATTAGTTTTTGAATTTCATGTAAATAGAATTATACATTATATACTTCTTTGTTTCTGGCTGTTTTTGTTCAGCCGGATGTCCGTGAGATCCATCCATTTTCTTTTGTGTAGCAGTTTGCTTGATTTTATTGCTGTATGATATTTCACTGTATGAGTGCACCACAATTTTTATCCATTCTACAGTTGATGAACATTTGACTTGTTTCCATTTGGGGGCTATTATGACTAATTCTTCAATAAACATCTTGTATGTGTATTTTGTTGATCACATACATATACATGTGGCATGGAATTGCTGGGTCATAGGTTAATGTGAATACTCAGTTCTAGGAGATGTTACCAGCAGTTTTCTAGAATCGTTGTATTAATTTCAGTACATAATATGTTGATGTTTCAATTATACCTTAGCCTTGCTAATATTTGGTACTGTGAGTATCATTCATTTTAGCTATGTTGGTGGATGTGTATTAGTATCTCGTTGAATCTTCAGTTTACAACTCAAAGAATTTTTATACGCAAATTCACATACACATAACACTTCCCAGATCAAGATATAGAGAACTGACAAGACTCAGGAAGGCTCTCATATTCATTGTCAGGCAGTGTACCCCACCTAGGAGATAGCCACTGTTCTGACTTCCGTCATCATAGATTAGTTCTGCCTGTTCTTGAGTTTTATATAAATAGAATCATGAAGTTTCTACTCATTTATCTCTCAATTCTTTTGCTCATTTTCAGGCCAGTTATATTAATCAATGTTATTACACATATCAGTCACTTTTCCTTTTCTATTGCTACGTAATACTCCGTTTAATATGTTACATTTTATTAACCACTCTTTTGCTAATGGACATTTGCTTTGTTCTAATTTTCTGCTAGGAATAAATCACCTACAAATATTCCTGTATGTGTCTTCTGTAGACATAAGTACTCATTTCTCTTTGGTATTTACCTAGGAATAAGATTGCTGGGCCATAGTATAACTATAAATTTAGCTTTAGTACATATTGCCAAACAGTTTCCCAAATTGTTTTTTCCAATTTAAACTCCCACCAGTGATATAAGATAATGCCAGATCCTCACCACAATTTTATGCTTTGGCTCTCTAAATTTTAGTCATTCTGGAGGGTGTGTAGTGCTGCTTCAATTTACATTTCTCTGATGAGTAATTAATTGAGCATCTTATGGTTATTGACTGTGTCAATATTTTCCTTGGTCGAGTTTCACTGAAGTCCCTCTCTTACTTTTTAATTCTTTCTAGTGATTTGTAGTTCTTTATATATTCTAGATGTAAATTCTTTATTGTGTCTCTATGTTGTCTGTTTCTTCTCCCAGGGCAACTCGCCTTTTCACTCATAATATTGTGTTTTTGTTGAAAACTCCCACAGTATTAAAAATACACTCTGTTAGTTACCAGTATTTAAATACTAGGTTATTTTGTATAAAAATACTGATTTATTATTTTTCTTAAATTACTACAAGGATTCTGCAACATTCTTCTTGAAATCTCATTTACCTGAGACTCTCAGTAGCTGCCTACATGAGATGCCCACCATGGTCCCTGTTGTTTCCTACACCAGCATAATTCACAGGTTCACATTCCCAGCCCAGTGTGGCCCCCAGTATGGAACCCTGGTCTAAGATCTTCTCCATTTTAAAGTCTGAGTTCTGCTAACCACACCTCTTTTGCCTTGATGGACTTAATCAGTTTAAGGGATAAGAAATGTCACTCTGGGGTGTCATGCACTTAAGAGTGCCAAATCTCTGGCCACCAAATAATAAAGACTTTAGTTCAGTGAGTACATAGTTTCTACAATAGTTAATTTTCCAAGAATCAGGCTATAAAGCATGGCATTTGGGAGGAGAAGTTAAGAGTTCAGCTGGTGTTTAATAATAGTGGAATTATTTTAGTTTAAGTAGAGGAAACAGTGGAATTTGACCAAATGTTTCTTAGGATGCAGACCTAAAAAACCTATGCAAACTAAAACTAATAAAAACCAAATTTCAGAGTTTCTTATATATGTATGTGTACACACAAATGCATGTGATAATACAGAAATAAATGAACCGTGCTATTAGCAGGTTAAAATAGAAAACACCTATTCATTCACTTCCCAAATGTCAAATAAGAACTTCTGCATTGGCAAGGTATTGTTTTAGGTGTTAGGACCACAGAAGTGGACAAAATGGAGACATTCTCCGCTTTCATAGTTGTCATTCAAGAATGAGAAATAGTCAATACACAAACACAAAAAAAATATTAAAATATCTAATAGTTTAAAGTGCTAGAAAATAAATTCTTGTAGTAATCAAAAAAAGGGTGGTATTGGTGAAAGAATAGACAATGAGATTAATGGCACAGAATAGAGAGCCCAGAAATAAATATTACCCACCCCCCGCCAAATCCAGCCAATCAATTTTTGACAAAGGAGCGAAGCTAATTCAGTAGAAAAAGAACAGTTTTTTCAACAAATGTTGCTGGAACAAATGGACATCAACTCACACACACACACACACACACACACACACAAATCTAGACACAGACCTTATACTTTTCACAAAAATTAACTCAAGGCGGATCATGGGCCTAAATGTAAAATGTAAAACCATAAAACTCCTAGAAAATAGCATAGAAGAAAATCTAGGAGACCTTAGGTTTGGTGGTGACTTTTTAGGTGCAGCAAGGGAAGCACAAGCCATGAAAGAAAAAAATAATAAATTGGACTATATTAGAATTAAAAACTTCTCTGCAAACGACATTGTTAATAAATAAAAAGACAAGCCACCTATTGGGAGAAAATAGTTGCAAAACACACATTTGATGATGAAGGACTGGTATATAAACTATACAAATAATTCTTAAAACTTAATGAGAAAATAAATAACCCAATTATAAAATGAACAATTGATATGAACATACATCTCACCAAAGAAGAAACACAGATGGCAAATAGACGTATGAAAAGATGCTCAATGGCATTTGTCATTAGGGAATTGCAAATTCAAACAGCAATGAAATACCACTACACACCTTTTAGAATGGCTAAAATCCAAAACACTGACAACACCAAATGCAGTGCTGTGGACCAACAGAAACTATCATTCATTGTTGGTGGGAGTGCTAGATGGTACAGCCACTCTGGAAGACAGTTTGGTAGTTTCTTATAAAACTAAATATAAGTTAGAGGTATTTATCCAAATGAGTTGAAAGCTAATGTCCACACAGAAATCTGCTCATGGATGTTTATAGCAAATTTATTCACAATTGCCAACACTTGGAAGCAACCATGATGCCTTTCAGCCGGTGAATGGATCAACACACTGTGGTACATCTACACAATGTGTATTAGTTTCCTACAGCTGGCTGTAACAAAGTACCACAAATTGGATTGTTTCAACAACATAAATTAATTGTTACACAATTCTGGAGGCTAGAAGTTTGAAAACAAGGTGTTGGCAGGATTGGTTTCTTCTAAGGGCTGTGAGAATCTCTTCCATGTCTCTCCTAGCTGTGTGCTGTCAATCCTTTGCATTCCTTGGCTTGTGGCAGCATAATTCCAATCTTCACATGGTGTTCTCTGTGCCTCTGTCCCTGTGTCTAAATTTCCCCCCTTTATAAGAACACAGTCATACTGGATTAGGGCTCACCCTACTGACCACATCCTAACTTGATCATTGGCAGAGAACCTATTTCCAAATAAGGTCATATTCAAAAGGGGTTAGTACTTTAATATTTGGGGGGACATGTGGGGGCATAATTCAACATAATGGTTAAACTATTCCAACAATAAAAATGAATGAGGTATCGAGTCACTGAGAGACATGAAGGACATTTAAAATGTATATTGCGAAATGAAAGAAGCCAATCTGAAAAAGCGGTATACTGTATAATGCCAACTGTATGACATTCTTGAAAGGGCAAAAAAGGGAGACAGTAAAAAGATCGTTGCTTGCTAGGGATTCAGAGGGGTAAAAGGAGGGATGAATAGGTAGAGCACAGGTGATTTTTAGAGCAGTGAAACTATTCTGTATGAAACTGTAATGGTAGATACATGTCATTTTACATTTTTCAAAACTTGTAGAACATACAACACCAAGAGTGAACCCTTATGTAAACTATGGACTTTAGTTAATAATATGTATCAATATTAATTCATCAATTGTAACAAATGTACTACACAAAAGCAAGACATCAATAGTAGGGAAAATTGGGGGGAAGAGGGGGGGAGGGAAAACATGGGAGCTCTATACTTTCTGCTCAATTTTTCTGTAAACCTATGATATGAAACCATCAGATGGTTTAATAGGGACATATTAAGATATGTTTAAAAACTATCACTCTGGCTGTTAGATATAGAGAATAAATTGTATATGGAGGCAACACTGGAAGCAGGGAGATTAGCTAAGAGGATACAGCAATAGTTCAAGCAAGAGGTAATGATGGTTTGGGCTAAGGTGGGACAGTGTATATGAGGATATGGGGATCAATTTGGGATGTGTTGATAAAGAGAGGGTTTCTCATGATATCAGTCATCTGGTACTCAGCCATGAATCTGGAATCATGTGGAAATGTCAGGTTGGTTATAGGCTGAAATCCATGCCCTTTGCCACTCACATCCCCTTCTGTGGAATGAGAACTCATCAGATCAGATATTGCTTTAAATAAACGGGCCTTGTAAAATTGCACATGATTTTTGCTTTTCATATTTGTTGTAATAGGATTTGACTTGTATCTAAAACAAGATAGGCTTTAACATAGGCTTAAAGTGTTTCACTTTTCTTTTCACTTTTTCTGAAAATTTTATATTACTGGAGTTTGGAAGAAAGTCTCTCCTTTAATAAAGAAGTTAATACAACTGATGAACTTTGTATTTATAGCAACTCTGCAAATAAAAACACACATTTCTGTTATTTAGATTGGGCAAACTAAATCTGAAATATAGGCCAGCAATGATGGAGAATTGTTACATACAATGACATCAGTCACAATCTGGCAAGGAAAAGAAGGGAATTGTTCTTCTTTTGTTTGTTTTAAAAAGTATTCTTAAAATCAGCTGAGAGTAACAAACGTGCCATTTTTTTTTTTTTTGCCTCAATATTTTAAGATGGGTGGCAAAAACAAATTAGAAGGCAAAGAAGAGAACAACCATAATTGATTTTAAAACATGGCAAAGTAACAGAATTCACATCATTCATTTCTAATGAACAAGGACCTCAAAAATTAAATAATTTTTAGAAATTAGAAAAACTTTAAGAATTTAGGAAAATTACTCTAGCCTTTGAAACCTTACTGTAAAAGGGATTACTGTGTTTCCTATGGGAAAACTCAAATCCACATGGGATAATAGTCAAATGAACAAGATCATCAAGATAGCTAACAGATAATTTGAATAACAAAATAATAATAGGATGGTATATTTGAATTGTATGATTTACTTAAGTCAGTCCTTTCTCTTTAGAAAAGCATACCTACTTCTTTAAAATAACCAAGCATTATTAGGAATCATATTCACTTGAAGAAGGCAGAGTGTCCTTGGAACTGTTATTCACAGCATGTGACATCATTCATTTTTCTAGTCCATTCAAGGATGTTTACACTTAGGTCCTCAATGCTGTTTGCTACTTACATTTATGAAGAGTGAGACAGTAATTATAGACTGAGCCACACTATCTCCTTTTAAAACTCCGCTTTTCTGGGGCAAGGATTTCACCCGATTTTGAAATTCATTCTTTGCAAATACATTGTTTCCTTTGCATAGAATATATCTAAATGTCTGTATATGAGTAATATTACTTACTCTCGGCTTCATGAAACATTTTACAACTCTAAGCTGAATAAACACAGCATTGTTAAACACATCCAGCATCTTCGTAGAAAGGAAAAGGTGGGTATGTTGTATCTATTGTTTCTGCTCTTTTAATTTCAAAAGTTCTTACCAAGATAGTTACAAAGTAAACAATTCCTACAAAATTTACATCGCACTATCTCAGTCTCAGTAATTTTCAATTCAAAATTTGCAAGAAATTGGCACTTTCACCTTATATACTAAGACACTTTCTGGTATGTAAACACTTTAAAAAACACTTGAAAAGGACAATCTAAAACCTTTAAAATATTAAGGATATAAGCTATTGTAATAATGTAAACAAAGAGTCAAGCCTTTATTGGGTAGTTACAAAAGTTGTATTCATTGGACTATTTTTTGCTTAACAGTTTTATGAGTTGCCTGAATAGGAGAATTCTAATTACGTGCTTTCTATTACTGGTTTCTGTCATTTGTGAGAGGTCCTCAATGTCAACCAGGATGCAAATGGGGATTGTGTTAGAAGAGAAAACTGGGGAGAGGGCTGAAATTAATTCCAGTGCTAAAGCAAAAGAAGGGAGGTGACCTTTCATCTTCTCCCAGCACAGACCAGGTGAGGGGGGCGAGAGAGGTTACACCCAGCCCTGTTAAGGTCAGCTGTGGGGTGGAGGAGAGGGCGTACTGTCTCCTGACTCTGGAAGGGCTTCCTTCTCCTTTCAGAGCACATTTCTGCACGTCTTTAATTCTCAGTGCAGCTCACTCCCTGGTGGCTTTATTTGCAGTAAATGATATAAAGTCCATTAAAAAAAAACACTTCTGAAGGGTGACTGTTGGGGGTTGTGAAGACACAAATGTCCTATATAGACCAAAAATATCTGTCTCTTGAAGGAAACAGAAAGACTTGTAAGCGAATGTTTATAACTCTGGAGATAGATGATAAAAGGATAGATAGATGATAGATAGAAAAAAAGATAGGCACAAGTATACATGTTTCATTGTATTCCTTATACAAGTTTTCTATCTAAAACTTGCTTCCTCCTCCGTCCACTACCCACTCTAGCGCGTCTAATCTGTCTGCCCTATTTGGGGCTGCACAGCACACCTTTACAGCCCGCTGGGGAGCTGTTGCTTCCGCCCGTGGCGCCGTCAGCCGGAGGGCGGAAGAAATGCTGAAGGGGAGCCGGCAGTGACAGTAGAGAGAAGGCTCTCCTCCCGCTCACCTCCACCGCGCCCTCCGGTCATCCCGCCCGCCGCAGCACAGTGCAAAGTTGGCCCAGAGACCGGGTGGAGGGACCAGGGGGCCGCCAGGGCGGCTGATGGCGGGATGCTGGGGCTTCGCGTCCCGCAGCCCCGAGAGCCTCCAGCCGCCGCCGCCGAAGCTGTCACCTCCACGCCGAGCCACGGGCGTACCCCTCGCCTCCCGCGTGGCTCCGAGCCGTCGCGCTAACAGCTCCCACTCACAAGTCTCCGCGTCCCCAGTTCTCAGCTCTCACCCCAGCCTGCCCCGTCGCCTCCCCCGCCCCCGCCCCCTCCCCCTCCCCGCCACTGCAGCGGGGGCAGCGATCTGGCGCTCCGAGGACCCCCAGCCACTCTCCCCGCACAGGCTGCTGCTGCTGATTCGCGGCACCGCAGGGCCGCGGACGCCCGGGCCAGACGCTGGGCGCCTGAGCATCTCCTGCGCGCGCACTGGGTGAGGAGGCGGGGGCGGGAGGGAAAGAGAGGAGGAGTTGCCGATTCCCTAGCGGACCCAGGAAGTTGTCCTTAAAATTATATACATCGCCGTCCGCGGTTGAGCAGCCACCTGGCCCGAGCAGCATGTGGACTGGCTCGCCGGGTCCCCTAAGTGCTCTGTGGCCGCCGCTGCCGCCGCCGTCAGAGCAGCTGCTGCCGGCAGCAGGAGCCCGGCGCTGGGCGAGGAGCGGGGACGCGCGGCTGCAGCGTCCCCTGCTTACTGCCGGCCGCTTCTTCTCCGGAGGTGGCCGTCACTGTTGCTGCTGAAAAACCAGCCCGCATTTCCACGGCTGGTCGCCTGGTGAGGAGTTGAGACTCTACACCTCCCGCCCGGAACCCACATGGCTTGTTACCTGGTCATCAGTTCGAGACATCTCAGCAATGGGCACTACCGGGGCATTAAAGGAGTCTTCAGAGGGCCCCTCTGCAAGAATGGATCTCCCTCTCTGGTAACCTGCGCGCACACACACACACACACACACACGTTCAAAATCAATATAAACAGAAAGAGATATTGTCCTGGCACAACGAGGGGGTGATGGATAAGCTACCTTGCCCATAGGTATATTGTGTCTGTTTAGACAGTTTATTGACAGACTGTTACACAGTGAGGGGTGTGTGTTTACATGTGTATTTTCAACACAGTCATTAGCATCTATAGTGCTAGGTATGCGAATATTTACTGAATGCAGTTAAGTGCAGGCTTGTGAAGGTAGCTCCTGTGTGCTGTGTCAAGTTATGAATCTGCTGATTTGGTCAGTATAGAAAGTTTGAGTGGCACTTTATAACCATACTTCATGAAGTCATCAGTTGGGATTAGTTTAATAATGCTGCATATACTTTATAAGAAAAAACTCTAAACATTTTGCATCAGGGTCCGGGCAAAAGGAAAAGTGTTGGATCTCGATATGATGAAATCTAATGCTTCACTATGTAGGTTCTTCAGGGAAAGCCAAAGAGTTCTTTGTGAAAGTATGAATTAGGCAGTTTTTTGTACTATATACAGATGTATTGATGTGCAAATTTGAGTGACTGCTATTTAACTTAGTAAACTATTCAATTTAGTTTACTATTTGATTTAAGTATTTTTTGTTAAATGATTTTGACCGGAATCTATGACTTCAATATATTGTCAGTTCATCCCTTAGTACATACTATAAATCATTTTTTTTAAAGAATTCAAATGTGTTTCAAGAAAAAAAAGTCATGATTTATTTTTTAAAGTTTTGGATTTTTAGTAAGTGACTAAGGGTCTAAACTTAAAGAACGATTTTTCTAGTGTAAGGTGAAAAACTAGTACTTTAAGTCTGTATGATATAAAGAGGGAAAATTGAAGTTGTCTGATTTTTATTTATTCATTTTTCGGTTCTTTCCATCATGGTTTAATGTTTCATTAGCATGAATTATTCAAAACTGCAATATATTATAAAAACCTGTGATTAAGGGCTATATGTGATTTGCATGAAAAATCTGAAATCAGAAAGTGCAGGTACCCAGAGATATCACTAGGACTCCTAATTGTGACAAACTATTGCCTCACATGCTTTCATGCACTGTACAAAGTAGGTCATTGCAAACCCCCTGCAACTATTTAGTATTGAATCAAAAGTGTAAGATGGAATATACTGTTTGTATTGGCATTTGCAATTAAATTCACAGGGTTAGAAGCATCTTGAAGGGTTTTAGATGAATAAAGCCCACATTCAATCTTTCTGAGCAGCTGGTCTGAATCTTTCCTATTTTTAAAGATTCTCAGGATCAGAATTCCACAGTCTCAGCAAACCACCTTAATGTTTAACAACCCATGCTGTCAGAATCTTCCTTAGAGCAGTCTTAAATTCTTCAAATTTTTCTTTAAGCTCATTTCATCTTGAAACCCTAGAATGTTCCATCTTTCTCATAGATATTTTTCCACCCTTTGATAAGCTCTGTGGCTGTCTTCCCAAACCCCCTCTGGTTGTGGAAATCTGAATTGGGTAGTGTGTTACAGGGTACGTGCCTTAATCATTCACAGTGTAAAGGGAGAATTACTTCATAGTTCTTACATTGTTTAGTTCCATTTAAGTTAGTTAGAATATGGTGTTAATCTTCCAAAATCTGTAGGGTTTGCGGAGGGAATTTCTGTCACAAGGTCAAAAAGTGTCCTGCCTCCCTCCCACCCCGCACCCCTGCCGCCCCATTATGTCCCTTCATCTCCCAGGAGCCTGAGTGACCCCATAGGGACTGGACATATGAATGTGGATGTAAGAAGGCAGCCCGTAACCCACGTGGCCCTGCTGGCTGACCAGAGGCTCACACCCACAGGACGCTATTCTTATTCATTATTGGGCTGGTTTTCACTAGAATACTGATTCGTTTACTTTTACCTAGGTTCCACACTTTGAATCACTGGGCTGTTCTCTCCAATGTTTATACATTTGACTGTACTTAAATTACATTTGCATCATTTAAAAATATCTGAATTAGTCTGTGTAGGTATTTCCTAAACCTGATTTATTTTGTCTTCTTTTACATTTTGCTATGGAATTCGAATGACTTTTTCAAGGTTTGAAAAGTTTCTCACATGAGATGAGCAGTACGTGAAAATTGATGTTCATTCATTCTCTGTCACGGGCAGGTTGTTAAGTCAGAAATGCATTCACATTGCATAACATTTAGTCTTTCACCCTAAATTGAAATAGGTCACTATCTTCTGGACCGTAGACCCTTGAGAATTTAAGTAATAGTTTCCTGGTCCAGATGAGTTTATATTTGCCTTCTTCATTAATGAGTTGCGAAGCATAAGACTGAAAGCTGGTTATACATCATTTTTTTTTTTATTCAGAAATACACACCCCCCCCCAAGTTACTTTCAGGTTAACATAAGTTTATTGATTTTTTTAGTACAAATACTAAACTCACAGATCCATAGTATACAGTCATTCATTTTTTATTAAAACATATAGCTACTCTGACAGTAATTTTTTTCCAAACTTAGTTCCCAGAATGGTCTCAGATTGACCTCTATGTCAATGACTTAGTTATTTCCAGTCACTGAAGCTCAGTTTATCTGGGATTATGGATTGGGGTATGACTCATTGATTTAACTCATTTTCACTAAGTTCTACAATGATTTCAACTTTGGTTCTTACTTTTTCAATCTGAGTGTTCTGCCTATTTTAATCCATACTTTTCTGCTTTAGTAGAGCTGTTTAAAAGTAGCGCATAACACAATTATTGAATAAGACTATTTTGTAACTTTGTTATAGAATGGAGAAAAACCACACTTCCTGTTTCCTATAATGAGTTTCTTCTTTGGTAGTTCTGATATAAATACACCTGGGTAATATGAATTTAACATGTCAGTGTCTTATAGATATAATTCTTCAGTTATATATTTAAAGCAGTTGTATAATTTGTCATGTTCAAGTCACGTCTGTAGAATCTGAACATGTGATATTAAACTAACAGTAAAAAAGGGAATGATTATATTTATGTACACTTTTATTTCAAAGGATTTCATTTAGAAAACATTGAATCATTATATGGAACTCTTATAGTAAATACTCAATGGGATACTTGAGAAATAAATAGAGCATTTTTTTCCCAAACAGTTTTCACAGATCAGTAAACTGAAAATCCTAGAGTGAAATGCAGTTCCTATCTTCAAAGTGAAAACATGCAAATGTCTTATCTGTTGCATCTCTCTTCTTTTTGGTGACTTGGTATGAAGAAAATAGCTTATTGTTTTTCATCCTAATTAGGATGTGAATAATTGATTTGAGATAGTTTATGTTACTTTAAATCCAGGGATAGATTAAAGAAAAGTGACAGAGAGTATTGCATAGTGCTTATTGGTAAGTTTTCAATTTTAGAAAGTAAATTTATACCCTCCCACATTTTAGGATATTTATCCCCCACCATATTCCAAATCTATAATATGAATGAATGATGACTTTAAAAATCATACACACATGCGCACGTATTTACACATAGATAGAGATGTAGATACATTGTTACCAGTGCTCAAGTATAGGAAGTTACCTATATATTACATTATAATCTTTACTGTCAGATATGTTAAAGGTAAAACTTTCTTACAATCCAGGAACTTAAAAGTTCTTCTACCACCATGTTTGAATTCAATTAAACAAGTAATATCCTCTTGTAGTGTCAAAAATATATTTGAATAGATTCTTAGTTATCTTGAGTAATGTAAAATATCGTCTCAAATTTAGAGACAAGTTTGGTTTGTTATAGTTTATTTAATCTGTGTGTGGTCAATATTAAGACTATCATTCAGGATATGTAGTGATTAAATGTTAATGATAATCATAGTTTTATATTTTATCTGTGGCACATGGTTAGCTTATTAGAGTGATACTTCTTAAGAAGTGCTTATTTCTGGCAACACTGTAGATAGACACCAGGAGTATCTGTTTCTGGGATTGTCTGTTGTCTTCCTCTGAAATATTTGATGTGAAGGAAATTCTTGGGATTTTCATCTCAGCAACAGATCAGGGTCCTTGGATGTTGTTGTTTACTTGTTATTTTGTTTTGTTTAGTGATCTTATTCTAAGTTATATATCTGACTAAATTACCTAATTGAAGGAGGTGGCATACAAACAAACAAGCATTTTAGATGGACTAAAAAATTCTATAAAGTTCTCTTTTAAAAATTATCAGTGTGTGTGTATAACTGCAAGAACTTCTAGAAAAGATTAATTACCTTGAGGATGCATCTATTCAGAGAATCCCTTATGAGGAAATGAGTGCAGTTACAACCTTGCTCTTTTTTCTAATGCCTATAATAATTGCATGTATTTCCCTTATGCTTAATAAGTACATGTTAAACACATCCAAAAATGCTCTCAAACTGACGCACTTTTCATGTACCAAATATGATTATGAAGACATGCTCTCCCGTAGAGAAGTCACCTGCCTCCTCTTCTTTAATTCATGAATACATATACTGACTTTTATGTTTAAACTTTCAGATGTTTTCGTAAAGAAGACTCAGTTACAATTCTTACAATGTATGTTTTCTTTATGTCAAGTAGTGTATTTAGCAGTCTCCTGTCCTCTAGTTGCCTTTTCAACCCATTTCTTCTCTCCCCCAACTAACTGATTTCGGAAACTTATCGTTGGCATTATGCTTTCCAAAATAAGTCTCAACTTTCTAGGACTTAATTTATGTTTCTGTAACTTCAGAAGGTTTTCATGATAAGAAGAGTCCAGTAAGTATTTGAGTGCTATAATGTGTGACTTTATTAGCTCATACTACATTTATTTCACAATTAAAATTTGACGGGTCAGTCTCTTGATTTGTTTCTTTTAGACTTAACAATTAAGATAAACTCTATTTTAGGTTTCTGCCCTGTATTTTGGAAACAAAATAAAACGTATTTTCATCATGTGTAGGCTAAACGGGGATGGTATTTAGCATAGAACTTAATCATTTGTAGTTTTTTAAAAAAACTTAGCCTTAGTTGTAACTGTGAAATCTTTGTTATATAATGTATATGCACTAAGATACATACTTTCCATGTATTAAATATTAATAGGGTTTGAGATGTCAGTAGGATTAAGGCTGTACTGGGAGCAAAGATCAAGAAGAGTAATATATATTTTGCATAACTTTATGAAGTGCATTTCAGTATGAATTTGGTTTGTCAAAATACACATTGGTAGAATTATTCTTTAGTACATATGTACATATTTTGTAGAAAATAATTTGAATCAAAATTGAAATAAAAATGATACTCTGTTTGAAAATGTCTTCTGGTTTTAACAAATATAGTGTTCCAGGTAACTCCTATAAAATGACGGGTGGCAGCCTTTTGTAGATAGATTTTGTAAGTCAGGTTTACTTAGTGGATAAGGTCTAGAGAGAGAAATTAAATATTTGATATGTTCTCATGAAGTGTAGAGTTATGATGATAATAGGAATATATAAATCACCGAGTTCCAGAGTCTCTCTTGCATTGGAAATACTTATTGGACATGAAAAGAAACTGTGGAAAGATGAATTACGTCATAGTTAGACAGCATTCTCAGTTGTAACTAAGACATTGTTAGCTTATTGAAGACAAAAAATGCAAAGGAATATTATACAGTATTTAAAATGGAAAGGGATTTTAAAAATATTCACTAATGATCCTACTTTTCCTGAAATGGACCCCTGATAACATGCATTGAACTAAATGCTTCTTTCATTCAAATTTGATACCCAAAATTTAAATGTTAACTTCTAAAAAACTGATAGTGTAATTTTCCTTCACATATAAAGAAAGCTATGTAGCTAACTATATTTCCTTTCTTCTTTGGCTGTTGGGAAACCCAGAGACAAATGTGTGCTTCACAAGTGATGGGGATTGATGTTGGCCTTCAAAGCAGCATGATGTCCTCACCCCCACTCATCTCCTATTCCCGGTCTAGCTCTTATTTTAATTTTATTTTCCATGACTTTCATTCTTTTAAATTTATATTTATTGTTTTAATGTATAAAGTTTATTTTAGCTGACTTAGGTCTGGTGTGAAAGCAAGCAGGCTATAAATAAATAATAAAAAGTAGACCCTCCAACTATAGGGAAGATCCTCAGGATTTTAGACTGGACAGTCTTGAGCGTGATTCCTGGAGAGTATTCGTTTTGTTCATTTGTAGCGAGTATAATTAGGGCTGTCAATTTTTTGTTTTGAGAATTGGCAAATTCCTTTTGGCAAGTTTGATTTCACTTTTGTGTGGGCGTAAGAGGCAGAATATAGTTTATTTTGAAACGCGTACTGCCGATTTATTTTGTTTTGTTTTTCTGAACAATCTTTTCCCTTCCCGTTATTCTTCTTGCCATTTATCCTTATTCCTTTCATTAGCATGGTTGCCATTTTTTTCCAACATCTTTTTTTGGTTCCTGTATAAATGCTGGCATATACTTCGAACTCCAGAGGCACAGGCCCCTGCAAATGGTGAGAACCACCCCATTCTGTGTGCTGCCCCACCCAAGCATGCAGGTTCCTTCTCTGTCCACCATCCATGCATAACATTCATCTCTAGCTCAGAATTTAGAGCCTCCCCCATATCTCCATTCAGAACCCACCTCCTACCATTGTTCTTCCCCTGCCCTCTTTCCCACAGCTATTACACAGCACTTCATTTGTCTCATGTTACCTCCCAGTGACAGAAAAATACCATCAATTTCCCCCCACATATGTCCTTTTCAGATCTCCATTTTGCTCTGAATAATTATATTCCCTAACATGTTCCTTGGCAAGAACAGGTGATATGCATTTCCTCTTTGTGAATGATATAAATACAATATTCTAAAGAGAAAATAACTATTGAACCCCTTATTAAACGATGGAGGGGATGGAGGAGGCTCACTGAAATCTGACCCTCCCTGTTGATTTGCTTTATCTAAATGTGAAGTCAAGAGACAAAGAGGTGTCCACATTACGTATTTTCTTATTATCTGAACATGTTCATAGACCTTGGGTGGTATCTAAGAGTCTTCATGATCTAGCCCCTAATATTTTTAAAATACCTGCGTCTTCAGCTTTAACTCTTTTCTTCCACCTGATCCTATGGTCCAGCCATACTGAGCTACTCAAAGCTCTTGACTATGATGGGTGTTTATAGACCTTTATGTCATTGCCCATGCTGTTCTGTCTGCTACAAATCCTCTTTTTGCCATCATTTTTTGGGACATGTCTTATATATTCTTTCAGACTTAATTAAAGAGTTGGGTCCTCATGTGAGTCTACACGAAGTTCCCTCATCTCATGGGTCAAGTGCTTCTTTTTCAGGCTCTAGTCACATCCATTGCTTGCCTTGATAATCACTGAATTGTGTTTGTTTATTGGTCTCCATTTTGCCATGAGATGTGAGATCCTTGGGGTCATGTTTGCCATTGGCCTTATATCCCCAGAGCTAAACACAGCTTCTGGTTTATTATTGATTTCAATAGAAAACAAAAGGATTTCAATAGAAATTTAACTGGTATAAACATGTTCCCTTTGGTCCTGCTGGTAGCTCCAAGAAGAAAACTTTTCCTTAGAGAATTTTTTTCCCAAGTAGTTAGTCAGAATCTTTTAGAATGCAAACTGTTCTACTGGATTGAGTGGCCACTGTTTTCATGGTGATCCTTCTTACTTTCAATTCTACCAAGATCCTTTGGTCAGTTGCCTCAAGTATGATTTAATACTTCCTATTATTCCCAATTGCAGAGTGCTTTATTCCATGTAACCGTTTCTGAACATCTTTTGTTAAAGGCCACAAGAGGCTGAAGATTGGCTATATATAAATGGATGAAATTCATACCTGAGTTAGTCGAGCCATATTTTTCATTGGCACATATTTAATAGCTTCTTTGAAACGAATTACAAGTTAGGAACTTGACCATTCCCTTCCTATTTAGGAGTGTGTCGTAAGGAAGAAAAATAGTGGTTCACACACCATTTCTCCCTTCCTCACTCTCATTTTTCTTTCTTTTGAAAAAGAGACAGTAATTTCCTGGTCACTGGCCACTGTAGCCCTTGAGAAAGCACCATCCTGGAGCAGCTACAGGGTGGTTATTGCATAATTGCCAACCCTCTCCAACTTATCAGTCACACACTTTCCAGCAAGGCTTTGCTAGTACTTTTTTTGTCTTGGATTAGTCAGGATGTGGTCACTGTTCACAAAAGAAGCTTGGACTTCTTCTGAACAATGAATTTTAGCTAAAATACCCAGCCATCTCCAGTGGACATACAGAAAGATAGTAATAGTCTCCAGAGGGGAGAGAATCAGGTCTTTTGTATGGTCAGTTTCTTTTGCTACAGTTGTTAACAAATATTTGACTTCTTTGTCTTATTTAGTGGATATAAACATTGGAAGGAATCTTAGCAATCTGGTTTAGCCTCTGCCTGTATATATTTTAATATATCATTGTGATAGGAGAATAATGACTTCCCAAAGATGTCCACATTATAATCCTCAACACCCTTGACTCTGTTAACTTACATAGCAAGAGGGACTGTACAGATGTGACTAAATTAGGGCGTTGAGAAGGTTTTCCTGGGTTATGCAGGTGAGCTCAGTGGAATCACAAGGGCCTTTGTAAGAGGGAGGCAGAAGTTTCAGAGCCAGAGAGAGAGCTTTGAGATGCTATGCTGCTGGCTTTTGAAGATAAAGGAAGGGGCCACAAGCCAAGGAATGCTTATGACCTCTTGAAGCTAGAAAAGACAAGTAAATCGATTTTCCCATAGAGCCTCCAGAAAAATCACAGCCGTGCTAACACCTTGATTTTAGCTTAGTAAGACTTCTGACTTAACGGACTATAAGATAATAAATTTATTGTCTTTTAAGCCAGAAAGTTTGTGGTAATTTGTTAGAGAAGCCATAGGAAACGAACACAGCTACTCTTAACATGGGTGAACATTTCCAGTGGTAGGGGGCCTCTCTGCTCACCAACATGATTGATCCTCTAGTGAGACCAGTATAATTAATGCTATGTCTCCTCTGCCCTCCCCAAATGTCTCTGCCTCCTTCCATTTACTCACTGGTCCTCAGTGTGCCCTTTGGAAGCAAGAGGATAGATCTACAACCTCTTCAGTGTTAACACCCTTTCTACTATTCAGAGAGAGTTGGTGATTTTTCATTAAAGGACTGAAAAATTTGTGAGAACTAACTAACCTTCTTCCATGTACATCACTTGCTTTATTTTATGTATTAATTGAACTTTGTGCAACTCAAAATGCTTGATTACACTTTTTAATGTGATAGATGTTTTGAAATACAATATACTGATGTTTCTTATATTCTTGAAAGGTGGTAAACTCAATAAAATATTATCATATATTTAGACAAATATCATCCACACTTTCAAATCATGTCAACTTTTTCCAGATAGTTCCCTTTTACACTGTATACATCATTTATACAGAAGATAAACTTAAGAACACAAAACCAGATCATTTTAAAGGCACATTTTAATGCTATCTTTCTTAGTTTGTTTAGTCTTTGATTTAGATACCTGAAAATTTCCTAGGGGGCAAAAAAAAAAAAATTAGTTATAAATAAAAAGTGATGGGACGAGTTGAAATAATAATTATAATTTCATGAAATCTTCACCGTTTCCTATTCTAGACATAGTGGTATCTAAATGGAAAGTTATTTTTTAACTTTTGTACTGAAGAATAATATATAAATTGTCACAAATCGTAAGTGTACAGCTTTTTAATGCCTCAGATGTAGTATAGAATATTACAACTTCCTGGTAGTCCCAGGTGTGCCCCTTACCAAGCACCACCCAACCCAAAGGCAACTATTGTCCTAACGCCAGATTATAAACTGCCTTATTTTTTAAAAAATGATATTAAAAAGAGATGTAGTAAAAAACATATATACTTACAGCTCAACTGACAGCAAGGCCCTCTTTTTGGGTGGGGATAGGTAACTAGACAATGTTTCATCTGCTTACTGTCCTACTTCACTTTGACTGACCACAGCTAACTTAACTAGTTGAAACAAATGAACAAAAGAAGATAATTACATTTATGTCCCTTTTACTTTCCTGTTCATGATGATGATATACTTTTTCTTTATGATCTAGTGTTCTTGAACCAGGCTTCTTATTACTTAACTTCAATAAATCCATAGTCAGCTAAAATTGGATCATTTTTGTTTTTCACAGCATGTAATAAAATCTGAATTTCTTGTAATTATTTTCCCTGTTGTAAAATCACCATTTCTTTTGTAACTTTAAATAAGAGTGCTTTATAAATATATAATTATCTCCAAAAAAAAAAAAAAGAATACTGATTCGGTAAGTATGAATAGATTTATGCTAATACAACACAGGGATTATATCCAAGGTGACATTTGTGAAGTATTTCATTATCTTTCCCTTAATAGTACATGTTGAAATTCAAAGATCTGACCATCATGTAGATTTCGATATCTCTTGAGAGTCGTTAGGAATGGCTCTGTTGAGTTTTCGTTATTCTAGGGGAGATGTGAATTATGCATTTAGTGGCAAAATAGTAAATGATTAAAGGAAAGAAACCTCTAGCTTGGAATTCTCATAAAAATGAAAGTTATGTGCAAATGATATGTAAACTTTATTGCAAAAGTTGTTATAATTTCACACACATACACAAGGGTAAAATACAAGTTTGTGTTACTATGGAAACGGGATTATTGCCAAGGTGATTATAGATAAAACCCAAACAATGCTTATATTAATCAATCCTAAATTAAATGAATTTATATATGTTTAAAGAACTGATCGTGTATTTTCAATCAAATGTAATGCTCATCTTCCAATATCCATATGCTACATGGTATGAGTTCAAGAGTTCTGCATGATGTTGCTGGAAGAAGTTTTAGTGACGATCACTGATGATTTGCTTTCTCATCATTATAGAAGGAAGATTTGTGAAATTACGTTATAAAGGAAAAGTAATAAACTGCAATAAATTTTCCTTTATGTGTTCCTTCTAACAGTGTCACTTTGCTGTAAATTTTTTAAAAAATCACACTCAGTTCCGTCCTCTGTGATCATCAGAATAGACTCCACCCCTGAAAGTGATAGAGAAAATCAGTTTTCCACAAGGAATAGAATAGGTGAGAAAGCATAACTGGAGAAAAATTATAATTGGCATAAACATATTCATAGGGAGTGGTCTTACGTGGACTTATATAGTATATAAGCATCACTTAATCTGCAGATCCTAGAATTAGATCCAGTAGACAGTAACTGGAATACAACTTCTGATCTACTTGTGTGACAAAAATTTGGGAACATAAAGTTTTAAATTCTTCATTAAGTCATGAATATAAGGCTAGCTCTAAGATTCCGTTTCTGACTGTGATAAGCACTGGGTGTGATGAAATATGGGAGGAACCTTCAACCTCACAATTTCTTACCAGTCTGTTTGGAAACAAGTCACTAACGTTTGACCAGTGGTTTTCATGTTGTTGTTGTTGTTTTATTTTTTCATGTATTCTTTGTTCAAAGGAAATCTTAGGAGCCAGGCAAAATAGATGGAACCTTTGGCTAAAGGTGGGGGAGAGAAGCTCTTGGATAGTGAAAGCCTCCTCCTTTTCCTCTGTATCTGGGCAAGGATGCTGGGCAGGGAAGACACATCTGGGCATAAGCCCTGGAGCTTTATGATTTGAATACCACTTAGATGGACCATGAAGGGTAAGTATCCGCTGTTTCCAAAACGTAATTAAAATGCATACATCTTATGCAGAGTAACTCAATTAACTATTTGACACATTGCCAGTTAATTCCACCACTAGACATTGATTAAATATTACTTTCACTCTAAGTTTGCAATTTTTATAAGAAACATTAAGGTGACTTTGGGATTTCAGAACACCTTCATGAATAAGCTCGAGGAAGCTCAAGTTTTTTCCTGAGCTGAGTCCCTGAGGAGACTTTAAATAGAGTCGATGGGAAATAGCCAACGTGTGGGACAGAAATCTAGATAGAGGAGCCTGGTCTGGGAGAAGCCTAAGATTTCTAGAATTGAAAACAGAAGAACATTTTAACTGAGGAGTCAAAGTCATTCATTCACTTATTCATTCAATCATATTTAACAAGTATTGTAAGGGTCTGCTATTTGCCCAACCCTTATTGGCCATGTAGCAAAACTGAAAGATAAATCACACTATGGGAAAAGAAGATATATTTTTCATGCACCAAATACTCCTGGGAAGTAGTTCTACCTACCAGCTTTGGTAAGTGACCAAACTCCTTTGGATAAAGCAGAAGAAAGAAGGTGAGGAGGGGCATCTGAAGTGGATGAACAGAGAATGTGGTTCAGTTGGCCCATGGCACTGAGCACTTAGGTCAGAGTTTAAAAGTAATTTTGACCTAGACAATCCTAAACTTTTATCTCTAGGTTTTATCATTTTGTCCTTTTGTTTTGTTTTGTTTTGTTTTGGATCTTAGTAAATTTTCTTTTTTTGAAACTTCGGCTGACCAAGGAAATGACAGCAATTGAAGTTAGGGTTCCTGTAATCCTGCTGACGTTATTGTGGGATGTAGCCTACAAGGCCAGCACTGAAAGTCTAATCAGCTGAGGGATGAAGGGATGTGGTAGATGTAGTCCCTAGAAGAGAGAAAGCATCAGAGCACTAGACAGGGCTTCGTGTGGTGGTGTGAGGGCCTGAGTGCCTCCCTTTCCCTTGAGGATCTGTATGTGGGGGAGGCATGGTTGGCCACCCCCATAGAGAAGGTCTTGTCTCTATTCTTTGGAGAATCTTCTGTTCTTTTTTTTTTTAAATTTATTTATTTATTAATTTATTAATTTTTTGGCTGCGTTGGGTCTTTGTTGCTGTGTGCGGGCTTTCTCTAGTTGCGGCAAGCGGGCGCTACTCTTCATTGCAGTGTGTGGGCTTCTCATTGTGGTGGCTTCTCTTGTTGCGGCGCATGGGCTCTAGGTGCGTGGGCTTCAGTAGTTGCAGCACGCGGGCTCAGTAGTTGTGGCTCACGGGCTCTAGAGCACAGGCTCAGTAGTTCTGGCACACGGGCTTAGTTGCTCCGCGGCATATGGGATCTTCCCGGACCAGGGCTTGAACCTGTGTCCCCTGCATTGGCAGGCGGATTCTTAACCACTGCGCCACCAGGGAAGTCCAGAATCTTCTGTTCTTAGTGGCCGATGCCAGACGTTTCAATTTAGATGCTGCTAAATGCAAATATACATAAGAAACATCTCTTCATCCAGCTACTGATTTACTCTTTGATGTGAATAAAGAACCTGGAAAAGATTCTTCTCATAACCTAATACCTCAGGTGTTAGGTCCCTAAAAGAAAAGGAAGGAGACCACTGAGGAAATGAAAGCATAGGAAGGGAGCAGTGAAGATGAGTCTTACTTCAAAGTTCTGCTTTGGAAGGGCTTTAGGGGCTCCTAGAGAGTGGAGACCACCACGAGGAAGACCCCAAGAGAACGAGGAGGACCTATAGGGCCCTGGTTGGAAGGTCTCTATGCTATCCTGCTTGGAAGATATACACACCTGTCACCCCGCGTTCCCAGTGGAAAATTCTCAGGGCAATTATAGCTCTGCCTTGAAGCTGATGGAGTTCAGATCCTAAGTTTTCACAAATCATTTGGGGCCCTTACTACATGTTGGGCACTGTCCAAGGTGCTGATGATAGTGAGGTAAACACAATCGACATGGTATCTCTCCCAGTGGAGACTACAGACAGAGAATGAAGATAGGCAGTAAACAGATGTTTATCTCACAATACCCCTAGTTATAAATATACAAGTTCTTTTGAATAAAAAGTAACTGATTGTAAAGAGGGATAACCCTCCTAGTGCTAGGACCATGGAAAAATTCCCAGAGTAAATGATGGCTAATTTGAGACATGAAGAATGAATGGGAGTTATCCTGACACAGAGCCCTAAGCCAGGACCCAGAGAAAGACTCCCAGGCCTGGGATTTGCATGTGGGCTGAGGGGCTGAGAGGGTGCAAGACAAGGCAGGACTAGAAGGTAAGGGTCAACCACGTCTGCTCCTGTAGGCTATGTAACAAGGAAATAAGGAAACCGTCTCAGGTAGAAATATGGCTTTTAATCTTAGTACAGAACTAAACAGTCTGTGGTCCTGGCATGAGTACTTCTAATTACTTCCTGTGGGTTGTGCCACATGAGATAGGAGGAAACCATGGCTTCTTCTGCTGTTGTTACAAACAAAAATCAGAAATGATTTATAAACAAGAAACTAAGAGTACTGGAGTTGAATCATCATTAATCTTAGTTCCCTGTGTAAGTCCATTAAAACTAGGATGTATAAAGTGAGAAGAATTGAGAATTAACTTTATAGATCTACACACAAGTATGATATTGTGATTTAAGTTTCACTCAAAATACTCCTCTTTGATGTTTTAGGGTAATCTGGGGGTGGTCTGGCCGAATGAGGGTTTTCTTGCTTTAAGGGTAGATAACATTTGTATCCAGAAAGCAAAAGATAATGGAGGGTTCTTACAATGTTTTGAATCAATTATAAAAACTCATTTTGTCTTTGTTAGGGAAATTTTATCAGAAGGTATTAGACACCATTAATATAATAACATTGAAGACCCAAGGTAATATTTACTTCTTTAGATGAGGTACCTCTCTGGATCTCTGAAATGCCACTAAAAATGTGTCCCTTCTAGTGTTGCATGGTGACAAAGGTTGCATGTTTTTATATCTAATTAAAAATTTAAAATAAAAAAACCATGATGTGAGTAGGGTTTTACGGTGTTGTCTATGTACATATTTTGCCTTGTTTTATGCATTTACTACTCCCACCCCTACACTTTTAAGGTGAGAGCATGGATATTTTCCCTTCATATGTTAAGTGTAGAGAAGTGGTTAAGCATATAGATTTGAGTTGGACTGAACTGGTTTGACCTCTGACTCCAGCTCTAACTGGTTGTATGACTACTTCAGCACTAAGAGCCACAGCTTGTTCATTGGTGGTGCTACTCGCCTTATTGGCCATTGGAAGATGTGAATGAGCAAATGGGTGCTCAGTGCTTAGAAAAGTTTCTGGTGCATAGTAAGCATGAAATGAAGACAGCCGATGGTTACTCCTGCAGCACGTGGATTGTTCTGTTACGAACAGGTTTCCTTGACCCCTTAAAGTGTTCTAAGCACCTACTGCGAACTTAGCATTCATATCAAATTGTTGAAACTGTTGCTGCTTTGGATGGTACTTTAAGATGGCTCTTTACCATTAGTTGTGTTTTCTTGGAAGACAGGTACAGGCGTGGGGGCCGGTTAGCTTTCTGTTTAACACAACACTTGCAAAGAGAAACCCCAGGTTTTCACAACTTTCACAGTGAAAATGCTCAGTGTGCCCTACTTTCCTGATACAGCTTTAATCCAAGACAAGGATACATTTGAAGTGGCTTTTCCATTTGTCCTGTTTTTGTCAAAGCGAATTGAGTTAAGCAGATAAATTGTTTTTATGATCTTGCTGCCATGTGGAAGGAATTTTTCTCTTCCTTTCCATACAGATAGATATTTAATCTAAAACTACTAACTCTGTGATGATAAGCATTCACCCTCTTACTGTTTTTAAATATCTCTATTTCACTGCCTTTGAAAATTCTAATGAACCAATCATGTATTTTTCTCTCCCCAATAACAACCTGCTTTAATAGTAAAATATTTGAAGTGAGGACATATTAGGTAACTGAGGGTTGTATATGTTACACCTATGTTCACATTATGAGCAAATATGAAGGTCCATGTGTAGGTATAAGCTTTTGTGCACATACATTCTGCTCAGAAAATATTCAGTCATTTTGTTTCATTTGCCACTTCATGATGCAAAAAAGCATTTGTATCAGTGTCTAGTCAGGATAACAGAAACCATTCTCAGCTTTTCAAACAGAGGGAAGCAAGGCAAGGAATTGTTTACAAATGTGTTGAAAAGGCTGAGGGAGAGATAAGGGGAAGATGCTATTACCCAGAGATTAGTAACTACAGGAAATCACTGCGGCCTCTAGGGTTGGAGGAGCAAAGGAGAAAGTGGTACCTAAAGCCCACAAGCCTTACTCTGGTGGTGTTGCTGCTTCTGCCACCACCTCCCCGCTGCTCTGCAGTCATCCAACAGCTTGCAGCCCCACTGGGGCTGGTGGATTTGCTGCCCGAGTGGCTGGTGCCTACAACTGTAGGCTGCTGGCGCCGCTGTGCTGCTACTGCAGAGGCCAGCAGTTGTCTGGTGCTGCCGCCACGAGCACCAGAACCCGTGAGCGCTAAATGCCAAGGTGGCTGGACAAGCCGAAGAAGGAAAATCATGGCTTTCTTTCTCTTTCCTAACTTCCACTCTGACACCAGTCTTCCCAATGGCAGACCTAACCAGAAACCAGCTGGCAAGGAGCTCTGGGATGCACAGTTTATGGGTTCCAGTCCCCAAGGAGAGAGGAAGGATGAGGATAGAACTGATTGCCAACAGAGAAATACTGAGCACTGCAGTTACACCGCTTTCTTCAAGATTGCAGAAAGTAAGAGGGAGAGGCATTAAATAATAGAGGAAATTATGTTTTATCTGTTATATAGAAATCCAAAGGATATTTATGTTCAACCCAGACCTTATGGATATTAGGTTCCTATTGCTGCTGTAACAAATTACCACAAACTTAGTGGCTTCAAACAACACACATTTATTCTTCTTCGGTTCTGTAGGTCAGAATTCCCACAGAGGTCTCGCTGGGCTAAAATCAAGGTGTAGGTAGGGCTGCTTCCTTTCAGGAGGATTTAAAGGAGACCCCATTTCTTTGTCTCTTCCAGCTTCTAGAATTTGTCTGTGTTCGTTGGCTCATGGCTTCCCATCTCTATGTTCAAAGCCAGCAAGTTCTTCTCCTGCTGCCATCTCTCTGATTCTCTGTAGCTGGAAAAACCCTCTGTACTTTAAAGGACTTATGGGATTAGATTGGGCCCACCTGGATAATTCAGGCTCCTCTCCTCATCTCAAGGTCCTTAGTTTTAATCACATCTGCAAAGTCCCTTTTGACATGTAAGACAGTATTCACAGGTTCTGAGAATTAGATCGTGGGCATCTATGGGGACCATTATTCTGTTTACCACAACTCAGAATTTTGGATTCATAGACATCTGTGGTTATTCACTGGTTATTATCTCCCATAGACATCTCAAACACATAATATCCAAAACTAAATTAATCTTCCACCAAGTGCATGCTTTCTTAGTTAGGGACATCATCTTCATTTAACAGTCTAGGCTTGAATCTTGAGACTATTTTTCTTTAATTCCTCATCAGATTGGTAAATCTGCTCATTTTAACTCCTAAATATTTCTCCAATCTACCCCTTCCCTCCAACTTTCCTACCACTCCTACCCCCTGGAATGCAAGCATTTTCCATTTTCCTGAAAATAAAATAATCCTTGATTAACTGTATGGCATTTATGCTAGCTGGTGGAGCTACCCCATGTTGTCTGCTCCAATGGAATTTACAGCCTAGAATGGAAAACACACATTAAACAAATAAACCTGTATGATATATGTTCTAGAAGAGGACCTTTCTCATCTTTCTGCTTATGATTCATTTTTCAAAAATTTTGTGAATATTCTAGAGAAAGGCCATCAAGTTGGCTGATTTAAATTCAATCAATAGTAAGTACTCTTGGTATATGTATGTTGCTTCCCCTGATTCTGGAGGATAGAGAGGGAAAATAAGACTGCTAAATTACATGTCATATATGGCAACTTAGTTACTTGTAGTAAAATCAAGCTAGAATGGCCTTAAGAGCTCATCTTCATCTGTTGTTGTTCAAATGGGGTTAAACTAATGATTTGAGACCTCTACACTGGACTTAAAGAATCACAATGCCTTGGGTGGGGCCTGGATGTGCAGTTTGAACAAGCAGCCCACGAGTTTGTTGTACACATTAACATTGTAGAATTATTGAACCAATGTGAACTTACCAATACTCCTTGGATTTACTTGGATTTAGAACTTCAGAGGCCAGAGCTGAGGAAGGGTTTATGACTTGCTCACTCTCCTCTCCTTTCTTCACTGGTAATTCCTATGGGAATCCCCTGTGACGCTTGCTTGGAGTTCAGACAGCTCTCAAATGCCCAGTTCACAATGGTAGTACCAGGTAGGGAGCACTCATTCTACATCAGATATACTGTGCCCAAACAAGCCTTTCACATATTGTCTCATTTAATTCTTAAAACAATCTTAAGATGGAGGCACTATTCCATCTGCTACTGAGGGGCAGAGAGCTGTGGTTGGACCCAGGACCTTCAGAAGCCAAAGCTCAGGTGTGAAACCACTTGACTGAGAATTGATTGTTCTCTCTCTATGCCCCCATGACAATTTTCACTTTCATTTATTACAACAGAATGACATTTTAATTGTTGACTCACATACTTGTTTCTCTTTCGTTGAGTCTCCTGGCAGTGGGACCTGTCCCTTCTTTATCCAGGTAAATGACAGCACCTGGAGGCCACAGAGTCTGGGGCTTAGTAGGCATTCAGTAAAACTCTATCTCCTTGGTCATTCTTTTACACATTCATTCAATCTTAGTTGATTAGAATGGGTCAAAATGAAAATATTAACTGAAAAGTAAAATTCGAGTATCTACACATATGGCAAATTTAAATAAAAATTTGACAAAATATTCATTTGTACAGCGATGTGTAGGTATAATTAACAAATGTTCAGATTTTAGTAAGGAACTAATGGTGCAAACTCTTGTTATTGGCAGTTACACAAAACTATAAAGCACTTTCCAGGAACCCAAAGACACTAACAATGCATAATAATTAAAAAGTGAGGCACTTTTCTGAAATTTTATCTCACATAAATTGCAAATAACATTATAATTTTTCAAGGTGAAAACCCCAAATTATCTCTGTCCATAGGAGAAAATTTAAATGTGTATATTGCTTCCATTATTATTATGTACTTTTTCTTACTTTGTCATATACTAATTTTGCTCATAGGTGTGAATATTAAACATCAATTTATGTATGTCAGGTGACAAGGCACAGTGGGGTTATTACCTTTTTCCTTCGGGTACATATGATTAAGCGACCAATTTTTTGTTAGAAACATATAATGGAAACAAAAACCCATAAAACCAACATAAGTCCATCTTCATCTTGTTAGAATTTGAGCTCTTTAAAATAATAATTTAAAAATTCCTTCATAAATATATTAAGCCACTTAATTACAATGGTGGGTGATTTTTTAAATGTTCACATTATTATTGAAGAATATAAATTGGGTATTCACAACACATATTACTAAAAGTTAATTAACTGATCAGGGTCCAATTGTCAGAGTTGGTATTTGAACATTTATCAAAGGGTAGCTCAGATTCTTCCCGCGGATGTTAAGTGCAGCAGCAAAAGCCTGCTGGAGCACTTACTCTGTGCTTACCCTGCTAGGAGATTGTCTAGAATATCTCTAGACTACTGGATCCTTGCTGTGGAAGCATTATGTATCAACAACTTGACTAATTGGCCCAACATTCTTGAGGTCTCCCAAGGCTGTTGGTCAGAATTCAAACCATCTCATGCCCTTGTCACAAAGCTTACTGTCATAACTGCATTATGGAAACGGCAAACTTGCAGACCACACTCTGAACTCTGATGAATTCAACAAACACTTACTGAGCTGCTGGTTATTTTCATGTGTATTTTATCTCATTGAATATTTGGGTGCTCATTCAATTTATAGGTGACCAAACAGAGGCCCAGAGAGGTTAAATAACTTTCTCAAGGTCACAGTCAGCCAGCAGAACATAGGAGATTTGAACATGAATCTTCTAATGTGAAACTGAGAACTCTTTGCACTGTGTGAGTAGGTTGCTTTGACAAATATTTGTCAGGCTGCTAAGGAACTATTTGCTTCAAGAGGGAAAAAGATACCCACCCCTGCCAAACCACTTCAACTGACTTAAGCAAAAGAGAAGAAATTATTGGAAGGATTCAGGTGTAGAAAATGCCACCAGGCCTCAGCCAGGGCTGGAAATGGAATCAGGAGCTGAAGTGATTCTATCTCTCCACTATTCCCAGGCAACTCATGTCTGCTTCTTACTTCAGCTTCATCATTTGCTGCCTTATATATGGGCTTTCTCTGCTCCCGGTAGATAGTACTAATCCAGTCTGTATGCTGTGTGTGTGCGTGTAATAGAGCAGGAGAGAGATTAGGAGGAAGGGAGGGTGACAGGGTCACACAGTTGTGACCCACACGCGGAGCTTCTCAGATGGGAGTCAGAGTAGGGCTGAGGGAGGACATAATTGGTAGAGAAATGATCTGCATTATTTATACGAAGCCTTTCTTGTACTACACTGTTAAACTTTGATAGTTAAATCCCTGGTTCTCACACTTGATTGGGAGCAGTTTTACGAATCTTAATTGGTTTCTCTAGTTTGGGTTTATATATATATATATACACTGATCTCTCTTGTCATCTATCTACCTATCTATCTATGTAATTATATTCCAAAAATGCACATAATTCTATTTATGCAAACATTTTATTCCTATTAATCAACTGAGAGTCAGCTTCATTAAAGAGATATTTTGGTGTGTCTTAAAAATGCAAAAGGGAAAACATTGTCTTACTGTCATTCATAAACTAATTACTTGTGCTTATACAACTGTCATTTGGTTAATATTAGCAAGAAGAACCAGGTAGTGCCAGAGATAAGAAATGGCACTTCTGTTAGTAGAACACGCCGACCTTAAGCTGTGGGTTTCCAGCTCCTCTGATGTAATAAAATACTCTGAGTAAACATCTTTAGCAACAGACATGGGTGAGTGGTCCTCCTAAGAATTATCCTCCAAAGCAGTTTTTATGGACAAGAGAACTCTTGAGGAAAACATCACACTCTTTTTAACTTAATATTATATGAAAGCCCTAAACTTTCACTTTCTAAAATCTTCTTCTACTTATACAAGAAGGTCAAAAGTGAAAACGTCAAACCTATAATTACCTTCCTCTGTATGTGGTGAAAGGAATACAGGAACTGCTGAAATTATCCCTTTATAAAAATCATCTTTCTAAAAAAAGTAAGTACTGAGTACATTCTTGGATGACGTCCTGGTTTTTAACCAGGACGTTGGATGTTTTTTAAACATCCAAGGTAAGAACTTTCTTTGTTTCTTACAAATCATCACTGAGCTGTTCACTCTTCAGAATTCAACTCAATAATCATGTGGCTAATATGTCAAACTTTAAAAACCTTCATGTTGTTTGTGCTTCGTAAGACCGTAGAAAGTAGTATTTAGTAGTTTGTGGATTTGGGGATATATTCTGTACCAAGAATAAGGCAGTAGAGCTGTAGTCTTGATTTCACCAGAATAAGATAGGTGTGGACAACGTCTAGTTCTTGCTTTATTATCAATCAGTGCTGTGCTTTGTTAAGTCCCTACTTGCTCATTTTCCTTACTGAGGGACTAGGCTGGAATAGACAATATCTAAACCTCCTTCTCGTTCTAATATTCATGTGCTTTCTTTTTATTATAATTTTTAAAAAAATTTTTGGGTTTTCTCTGATGTTTTTAAATTGAAGTATAGTTGATTTACAATGTTATGTTAGTTTCAGGTGTACATCAAAGTAATTCAGTTATACATATATATATATATTTTTTCACATTCTTTTTCCTTATAGGTTATTACAAATTATTGAGTATAGTTCCCTGTGCTATACAGTAGGTCCTTGTTGGTTGTCTATTTTATATATAGTAGTCATGTGCTTTCTTAACCTATAGTATATTAAAGAGATAATTAATAGTCATGCTTCTTAACAAACAGTAAATTTTTTTGGCGGGGCAGGTAACGCCGTGTGGCTTGTGCGATCTCAGCTCCCAAACCAGGGATTGAACCCAGGCCACAGCAGTGAAAGCCCAGAATCCTAACCACTAGGCCACCAGGGAACTCTCAACAAACAGTAAATTTTTAAAAGAGGTGCTGATCATTGTTGAAGGTGGGTGATGGGTATATGGGTTTGTTTTACTATTCTCTTTACTTTTGTGAAGGAAACTTTTTAGAGAGACAGAGAAAGAGGGCCATAGCTGTAGAAATCGGTGGCAATAATGAGGAAGTGCTGCAAGGAGTAGATGAAACATCTGCATCCTAAAAATCATGGTATGTTAGTTTATTTTCATGAGTCACCTAAACATGAAAGGTGATAGAAGCAATAGGATGTAGTAGGAAGCAGAAATAGAGAAATTGGAAAACCTTGCAAGTCCCCTTGAGTCATTTCGGTTGAAATGCTTTATCATTTTGTTGTGAATGCCATATGAGATGTACTTAGAGTCAAGTTTAATGAATATACATTACAGAGATAAATGGTTCATGAATTCACCATCATTTTGGATTATGCATTATTGCTCTTTAAAATCATTAGTTTGGAAAATTGAGATTCAATTGTAATTTGCAATTTCCTAGCATGCCCTGACTGGGCAAAAAAGGAAGCAATTTGGAGAAGGGCCAGATTTCAGAGCAAAATTTACAGATGCAAAGTGCTTGATCCATAAAGTAGATAAAACACATAATCTGCAATCAACTGTAAAATTTGACAATGGAAATTGTTGTTGAACCCAAGTTCATGTGCCCAATGCACAGTGAGGCCAAACAAGCTGAAATGTCTGAGTTTGGAGCAAAGTTTATTAGTCAAGGAGGTGCCAATCTGGAAGATGGGAGACCTAGACTCATCTCAAATCCGTCTTGCTGGCTGCCCAGGGTGTAAGATTTTTAAAGGAAAAAGGGGAAGAGTGGTCTCTGTGATCCCAGATTTCAGATAAGATCTCAGCTGCAGACTTTTTGGTGCAACCTTATGACTTCCTTTGTCCCCAGTGGTCATGATTATTCTATATGGTCCTAGTCTGGTCTGGTGATTCTTTAACTTTCCTCTAGGAGAGAGCAGAAACAGTAGATGAGGCATTTTATTATTAGTTTAGGGCCTATGTAATGGTTCAGGTTCAAGTTCTCAGTTGACCCTTCCTGTGTTATCAATTTTTAAGTCCTCTTGGGGCCAGTTGGTTGAAGCCACAGGATGTTATCTTAACAGTTTGGGGTCATAAATCAAGGTATTGGCTTAAGCTAACATCATGGAAAAGATTATGTTGGGCTTGCTTTTCTTTTGTTTCTGCATTCCCTCACTTAACTGTTTGAATGTGCTCTTTGGAACTCAGGGAAGGTCTATGAGACTAAAGCCTTTTTCTATAAACAGAAAGGCATATGTACCTGGGAGGGTCTCTTAGGGTCCTGCTCGGTTTCAATCCCCCCTTTTCTTTGATACTCATCAATTTTGAGGGGAACAGGTATGGGACAAGAAAGGGAATAGGGGTTAATCATAAACTCGGCAGGGGAATTCGATTTTAGGAGGGACTCAGTTTCAGAAATACGATAGAATAACCCAAAGTTTGAGCTGTAACATCAGAGCACACACATATTCTAAAGTCACTTTCTAGGCTTCCCTGGTGGTGCAGTGGTTAAGAATCTGCCTGCCAACGCAGGGGATACGGGTTTGAGCCCTGGTCCGCGAAGATCCCACATGCCGCGGAGCAACTAAGCCCGTGAGCCACAACTACTGAGCCTGCGCTCTAGAGCCCGTGCTGCACAACAAGAGACGCCACTGCAACGAGAAGCCCACGCACCACAAATGAAGAGTAGCCCCTGCTCGCCGCATCTAGAGAAAGCCCGCATGCAATAACGAAGACCCAATGCAGCCAAAAATAAATAAAAATAAATAAGTAAATAAAAAAGTACTTTAGCAAAAAAAAAAAAAGTACTTTAGCAGTAGTTTAAAAAAAAATAAAGTCACTTTCTGTGCAGCTAGGTTTCTTCTAGAGATTAATGCAATTATTTATGTAACCCAGATGTTTATTGAGCAAACTTTCTTTTCCAGAACTTTACAGTCACTAGAGGACCTTTACGGTACAAGACCGTATCTTTGCTATTTGAAACTGGGTAGAGCTCTTTTCCCCTTGGGCCATGATTGGATATTTAATCCCACATAAAAGGACAGATTCCTTCCTTGAAACCAGAATAAACCAGTGGTCTTCCTTTCAATAAAAATTTTAGAGTCTTAAAAGGGAATTTTACATGCCCCAGTTGACCCTGCAAATTCACTAACGACTCAGCACCCAAGCTTTTAGAAATGTTGTGTGTACTTGGTCTATTTTCTCACCCAACACTCACTCTTCAGCCTGCTGCATCCTGCTTTTGCCTCCACTACACTATGTAAGTCACTCCAAGTCACCAAAGACTTCCTTGTCATAAAATATACTTTTTAGTCCTTTTCTTTCTTGACTTTGAGACAGCAGTTGATGCTGATGAGTACTTTCTTCTTTAGGAAATGTTCTTTTCCATGACACTGCCCTCTTCTTTGGTGTGCTTCTGGGCAATTTAAATGATGACATCTTAGACTTCTTTGTGGGTCCATGTTCTTCTGCCCTTTGCATTCCTCGGGGTTTTGAAGTAGGCTGTCTTCCCTTCCACTCCATATCCTTGTGCCAGGTGATAGCATTACCCCTGAAGGCTATCATTATCTAGGGTGATTTTCAAGTCACCATCTCTATGCCAGACCCATCTTCTGAGCTTCAGGGCACTATATCTACTTCTCTTATTGAGAGTTTAACATTGATGTTTCTCATAAACCTCAAATTCCGCATGTTCAAAATGGAAAACTTCATCTCACTCCCTGTGTAACTCCAGCTTGCTGCTCTTCCAGTATTGTCGTCTCAGGGCACAGCACCACCGCCTGCCAATTGTTCTGTCCTTGACCCTTTTCTCTTCTTCACACTTTCTGCTTTCAATCAAACACCAAGATATCTGAACTCTCTCTTGATTTTTGCCATCTCTTCTATTCTTGTTGCCATGATTTTTGCACAGACTTCCTATCATGTCTTTCCCTGATTACTGTAATAGCCTCCTAAATAGTGTACCTATCCTGTCTAGTTACCTAGTTTTCTTTCAGTCTCTTCTCTCAGTTCAAAATGGTCCTTCTACAATGCATGTCTAGTCAGGGCACTTCTCTGATTAAAACACGTCTGTGTCCTGTTTCACTTGAGAAGTCATGGTACTTATGTAACTTTAAGTGTCTGCATGATCTGGTCCCATGCCTAACTACTATCCAGTCTCATCTCTTATGATTTCCCTTTGTATTTCAGGTCCTGAAATTCTTTCTGTTCTTCTAGCACAGTATGGCTCTTCTTGCCTTTAGGTTTTAGAACATCCCTCTGCTAGGGTGTATATATATATATATACACACACACACATATATACATATATATATACTTATGTATATATATATGTATATATATATCTCCTCTGCCAGAAACACTCCCCTCCTACTCCTTGCCTTTTATTTGGCTCACCTCTATTTAACTTTCAGAAATCCTTGTGTCTTTCTCCCCTCAGAGACTTCCCCTAATCCTCTAAACTAGGTAAAGTTAGGAAACCATTGCAATTTGTATATCCACAGTGATAACAATTATCATAATTGTTTCATTTTCTTTTATGTGTCTGGGGTAGAGGGAGACAGAGACTGCATACTCTCTAAGGTAGAAATGATGTTTATTTGCACCCCTGAGCCCCCATGCCTGACAAAGTGCCTGACACAGTTTTTCAGTTCATACTTGCTGAGTGACAAAATGCAGAGAGAGAGAATAAAATTCGATGTATGAGAAAAGCAAGAGGCAAGTCATTTCAGTATAATGCCAAAGGACACATTTTCACCTAAATTTTTATTGCAAATGGAATGAATGATGTACCAGTGGATTTGGAAGGGGGCCCTATGGAACCATTTATATGTTTATGGCTTACCTGGCTCCTAACACATGACTGTACCTATAGAACTCAATCAATAATTATTGAATTAAATGTTTTGAATGACTTTTATTTGACTAAGGGAAGGAATTAAGCTTAATAAGTGCTGCTGATTTTATTTTTGGCTCCACTGAATACAGATGTAAGATTCAGGGGAGCTGTGGTGGTGAATATTAGACTCAGGGTAATGTTTGGGATAATTTCTCCTTCAGCTTATTTTTTTAAATTGATCAAACTGTTTTCTTTCACTTTTCTTTCCTAGAAGTTACTTACTTATATGGGAAAATATATATTAGTACTTAGCCATTTCAACAAAGTATGAGATTTAATATAATGCGTATGCTCTAAAGCTCATTCAAAGATACTGATAATGGAAATATCAAACAAAGATTGTTCCAATCTGATGTAGCTATAATATGTCAGTAATTAAAAGGACAATATTTTCCTACAAACTGCATACTCCTTGTATATTTTCTACCTCAGGAATGGTACCATCTTGTTGAAAAAGCTAGAAAACTAATATATTCGACACTTTTCTCTCTCTCATAACCCATTTTCCTTTACCTCCTGATTATGTCTCAAATTGGTCCCCTAGATCTATTTCTACCGTCGTTAATCTAGTTCAAGCTATTATCATCTCCTGCCAGAAGACTTGTGACAACTTACTAGGGAACCTATCTGCACCAGCGTGTCCCCTGCCAGCCCATTCTCCACTCAGCAACCAAACCAATCTGATTATGCTGTGCTTAAAATCTTCAGTGGCTTCTCATCAGCCTTATAGAAAAATGCCCCCCTCTTCACTGTTTCTTCTGACACAGTGCTACCAAACTCGATATTTAGATGTCATGATCTCGTATATCAATTCCTGGCTTTTCAGTTTCTCATCCATCTTTTCACTGAAATGGATGCAACCAAGATAGTTTTTTTTAAAGGAAAGTGTTGGTATTTCCTTACAAATACTCTCCAATAGGGTAGATTAGTCATCCATTCAGACATTAGGCTACACAATTTTAATTAAAAAATACCTAATCCTACCCTCTGACTGCCTGACTATGAGTTAACATAGTCTTTCCTTTTGGCCACGTTTTTGGTAAGTTCAAGGGCTCATGGGCTTCGTTTATGATGCTTGTAGATTCCATGATGTAGATGAGTAGAGACCCCCAAAGGAATAAATCATTTGTTCAAGGGCACATAATGAGAGTACGTAACAAAGGTCAGTCATCTTGCTTCAATGTTCTTTTAACTTTTTTCATTTAGATTTTGGCTGGAATAGGGTATGTGTTCAAGAATTGTCACTGTGTAGGATAGAAAGTGAAGAATCAAAGAATTAAAATGTTAAAAGGTGTGAAGTTTTTATCTGTGGTAAAATACACCTTCTTGTCGAGTACTCTAATATTTTTGCTTTCCAAAGGCAAAGTAGCCTATAAACTGGGAAGAGAGGGAGGAGAAAGGTGAGACTTGAGTCAGAGAGATCCCTGAGAGGAGGAGATCATTACATTAGTGTGCATTTTGGTAAAATGTAAATATGTTCAATACTAAGACATTTGTTTCTTCCTTCATAAATCAAGGCTTTATATTTAATGCATTGTTTTAAAAATAGTGTCCTTAAAAATGGCTTAGTATTTTAAAAACAGATCAGAAATGTGAACTATGTAATTAAAATGGAATCAAATTTACACTTTTATAACCTAAGCAAATATAGAAAATAAATTTTAGTCTTATCAAGCATATATCTCAAAGAACAGATAACTATGGCTAGTGAAACAAGGACTTAAAGAACATAAAAAGAAAGCACCTTTAAATATGGAATAAAGGTTGTATACCTTATAAGTAGCTTATTCAGAAAGAGTATTTTTAATCCAGTGAATTGGGAATGAGCTCCTGTACTTGGTTCAGCGAGTAGTATTATATAAATGCAAAAGTTCGACTGAATCACTCCCAGAATATATTCCTGGTATCCTTCCAAATTCGGGTGGAAGAAATTATTACGTGGGTAGAACTGAAGATTTCAGAGAAGGTGCAACCATTATATTTTGACTTGCTATTTTAGAGAGCTTCAGAGACAATGGCCAAACCCTTATCAGTCAAATATGAATATTTTAATGCATTGAAATTTCACAACCATTTTGAAAAAGTAAAATTAACCTTATGGAGAAATTCTTGCAGCTATTTTAAATGACTCATTTTAAAAATGAGGCACTAAAGATACAAATACCAAAAAATTCCCATGGTAATTGCTTACAAGTTGCTGGGAAATGAGTATAAAAATAAACAGCACCAATAAGACAGAAGACTTGCTAGATTGTGGTTGAGGACCATGTACGATGAGGACAGAAAAGGGTATCTTGAGTTTGCCAGGCTTCACAGAGGAAATAAGATTTGATTGATAAGGAGAATCTTTTTTTTTTTCCCTATCACAGTAGCTTTATTTATTTATTTATTTAAACATCTTTATTGGAGTATAATTGTTTTACACAATGGTGTGTTAGTTTTTGCTTTATAACAAAGTGAATCAGCTATACATATGCATATATCCCCATATCTCCTCCCTCTTGTGTCTCCCTCCCACCCTCCCTATCCCACCACTCTAGGTGGTCACAAAGCACCTAGCTGATCTCCCTGTGCTATGTGGCTGCTTTGAACTAGCTATCTATTTTATTTATTTACTTATTTATTTTTTATTTTTTAATTTACTGGAGTATAATTGATTTACAATGTTGTGTTAGTTTCAGGTGTACAGCAAAGTGAATCAGTTATAGATATACATCTATCCAACATTTTTGGCAAATTAAAAAAAAATGATAATATTAGAAATTGGGGGCTTCCTCCTTTTTCTTTTCTTTTTTTTTTTTTTACTTTTGAAGAAGAATATTCTTTTATTTTCTCTTCTTGTGCCAATGTTCTTCTCTTTTTTTTAATTTAATTTTTAAATTTTATTTATTAATTTATACAGCAGGTTCTTATTAGTCATCAACTTTATACACATCAGTGTGTACATGTCAATCCCAATCTCCCAATTCATCACACCACCACCCCCACCCCCGCAGCTTTCCCGCTTGGTGTCCATACGTTTGTTCTCTACATCTGTGTCTCAGTTTCTGCCCTGCAAACCTGTTCATCTGTACCATTTTTCTAGGTTCCATATATATGCGTTAATATACGATATTTGTTTTTCTCTAACTTACTTCACTCTGTATGAAGGTCTCTAGATCCATCCACGTCTCAACAAATGACCCAGTTTCGTTCCTTTTTATGGCTGAGTAATATTCCATTGTATATATGTACCACATCTTCTTTACCCATTCGTCTGTCGATGGGCATTTAGGTTGCTTCCATGACTTGACTATTATAAATAGTGCTGCAATGAACATTGGGGTGCATGTGTCTTTTTGAATTATGGTTTTCTCTAGGTATATGCCCAGTAGTGGGATTGCTGGATCATATGGTAATTCTATTTTTAGTTTTTTAAGGAACCTCCATACTGTTCTCCACAGTGGCTGTATCAATTTACATTCCCACCAACAGTGCAAGAGGGTTCCCTTTTCTCCACACCCTCTCCACCATTTCTTGTTTGTAGATTTTCTGATGATGCCCATTCTAACTGGTGTGAGGAGATACCTCATTGTAGTTTTGATTTGCATTTCTCTAATAATTAGCGATGTTGAGCAGCTTTTCATGTGCTTCTTGGCCATCTGTATGTCTTCTTTGGAGAAATGTCTATTTAGGTCTTCTGCCCATTTTTGGATTGGGTTTTTGTTTTTTTAATATTGAGCTGCATGAGCTGTTTATATATTTTGGAGATTAATCCTTTGTCCATTGATTCGTTTGCAAATATTTTCTCCCATTCTGAGGGTAGTCTTTTCATCTTGTTTATGGTTTCCTTTGCTGTGCAAAAGCTTTGAAGTTTCATTAGGTCCCATTTGTTTGTTTTTGTTTTTATTTCCATTACTCTAGGAGGTGGATCAAAACAGATCTTGCTGTGATTTATGTCAAAGAGTGTTCTTCCTATGTTTTCCTCTAAGAGTTTTATAGTGCCCAGTCTTACATTTAGGTCTTTAATCCATTTTGAGTTTACTTTTATGTATGGTGTTAGGGAGTGTTCTAATTTCATTATTTTACATGTAGCTGTCCAGTTTTCCCAGCACCACTTATTGAAGAGACTGTCTTTTCTCCATTGTATATCCTTGCCTCCTTTGTCATAGATTAGTTGACCATAGGTGCGTGATTTTATCTCTGGGCTTTCTATCTTTTTCCATTGATCTATGTTTCTGTTTTTGTGCCAGTACCATATTGTCCTGATTACTATAGCTTTGTAGTATAGTCTGAAGTCAGGGAGTCTGATTCCTCCAGCTCTGTTTTTTTCCCTCAAGACTGCTTTGGCTATTCGGGGTCTTTTGTGTCTCCATACAAATTTTAAGATTTTTTGTTCTAGTTCCGTAAAAATGCCACTGGTAATTTGATAGGGATTGCATTGAATCTGTATATTGCTTTGGGTAGTATAGTCATCTGTTGGTATCATCTTTAATTTCTTTCATCAGTGTCTTATAGTTTTCTGCATACAGGTCTTTTGTCTCCCTAGGTAGGTTTATTCCTAGGTATGTTATTCTTTTTGTTGCAATGGTAAATTGGAGTGTTTCCTTAATTTCTCTTTCAGATTTTTCATCATTAGTGTATAGGAATGCAAGAGATTTCTGTGCATTAATTTTGTATCCTGCAACTTTACCAAATTCATTGATTAGCTCTAGTAGCTTTCTGGTGGCTTTAGGATTCTCTATGTATAGTATCATGTCATCTGCAAACAGTGACAGTTTTACTTCTTCTTTTCCAATTTGTATTCCTTTTATATCTTTTTCACCTCTGATTGCCGTGGCTAAGACTTCTAAAACCATGTTGAAAAATAGTGGTGAGAGTGGGCAACCTTGTCTTGTTCCTGATCTTAGTTGAAACGGTTTCAGTTTTTCACCATTGAGGACGATGTTGGCTGTGGGTTTGTCATATATGGCCTTTATTATGTTGAGGAAAGTTCCCTCTATGCCTACTTTCTGCAGGGCTTTTATCATAAATGGGTGTTGAATTCTGTCAAAAGCTTTCTCTGCATCTATTGAGATGATCATATGGTTTTTCTCCTTCAATTTGTTAATATGGTGTATCACGTTGATTGATTTGCGTATATTGAAGAATCCTTGCATTCCTGGAATAAACCCCACTTGATCAGGGTGTATGATCCTTTTAATGTGCTGTTGGATTCTGTTTGCTAGTATTTTGTTGAGGATTTTTGCATCTATGTTCATCAGTGATATTGGCCTGTAGTTTTCTTTCTTTGTGACATCTTTTTCTGGTTTTGGTATCAGGGTGATGGTGGCCTCGTAGAATGAGTTGGGGAGTGTTCCTCCCTCTGCTATATTTTGGAAGAGTTTGAGAAGGATAGGTGTTAGCTCTTCTCTAAATGTTTGATAGAATTCGCCTATGAAGCCATCTGGCCCTGGGCTTTTGTTTGTTGGAAGATTTTTAATCACAGTTTCAATCTCAGTGTTTGTGATTGGTCTGTTCATATTTTCTATTTCTTCCTGGTTCAGTCTCAGCAGGTTGTGCATTTCTAAGAATTTGTCCATTTCTTCCAGGTTGTCCATTTTATTGGCATAGAGTTGCTTGTAGTAATGTCTCATGATTGTTTGTATTTCTGCAGTGTCAGTTGTTACTTCTCCTTTTTCATTTCTAATTCTATTGATTTGAGTCTTCTCTCTTTTTTTCTTGATGAGTCTGGCTAATGGTTTATCAATTTTGTTTATCTTATCAAAGAACCAGCCTTTAGTTTTATTGATCTTTGCTCTTGTTTTCTTTGTTTCTAATTCATTTATTTCTGCTCTGATCTTTATGATTTCTTTCCTTCTGCTAAATTTTTGTTTTGTTTGTTCTTCTTTCTCAAGTTCCTTTAGGTGTAAGGTTTGATTGTTTATTTGAGATTTTTCTTGTTTCTTGAGGTAGGCTTGTATAGCTATAAACTTCTCTCTTAGAACTGCTTTTGCTGCATCCCATAGGTTTTGGATCATCGTGTTTTCATTGTCATTTGGCTCTAGGTATTTTTTTTATTTCCTCTTTGATTTCTTCAGTGATCTCTTGGTTATTTAATAACGTATTGTTTAGCCTCCATGTGTTTGAGTTTTTATGTTTTTTTCTCTGTAATTCATTTCTAATCTCATAACATTGTTGTCAGAAAAGATGCTTGATATGATTTCAATTTTCTTAAATTTACTGAGGCTTGATTTGTGAACCAAGATGTGATCTATCCTGGAGAATGTTCCGTGCATACTTGAGAAGTGTAATCTGCTGTTTTTGGATGGAATGTCCTATAAATATCAATTAAATCTATGTGGTCTATTGTGTCATTTAAAGCTTGTGTTTCCTTATTAATTTTCTGTTTGGTTGATCTGTCCATTGGTGTAAGTGAGGTGTTAAAGTCCTCCACTGTTATTGCATTACTGTCAATTTCCTCTTTTATAGCTGTTAACAGTTGCCTTATGTATTGAGGTGCTCCTATGTTGGGTGCATATATATTTATAATTGTTATATCTTCTTGTTGGATTGATCCCTTGATCATTATGTAGTGTCCTTACTTGTCTTTTGTAACATTCTTTATTTTAAAGTCTCTTGTATCTGATATGAGTATTGCTACTCCAGCTTTCTTTTGATTTCCATTTGCATGGAATATCTTTTTCCATCCCCTCACTTTCAGTCTGTGTGTGTCCCTAGGTATGAAATGGGTCTCTTGTAGACAGCATATATATGGGTCTGTTTTTATATCCATTCAGCAAGCCTGTGTCTTTTGGTTGGAGCATTTAATCCATTCACATTTAAGGTAATTATTGATATGTATGTTCCTATGACCATATTCTTAATTGTTTTGGGTTTGTTTTTGTAGGTCCTTTTCTTCTCTTGTGTGTCCCGCTTAGAGAAGTTCCTTTAGCATTTGTTGTAGAGCTGGTTTGGTGGTACTGAATTCTCTTAGCTTTTGCTTGTATGTAAAGCTTTTGATTTCTCCATCGAATCTGAATGAGATCCTTGCTGGGTAGAGTAATGTTGGTTGTCGTTTCTTCCCTTTCATCACTTTAAGTATATCATGCCACTCCCTTCTCGCTTGTAGAGTTTCTGCTGAGAAATCAGCTGTTAACCTTATGGGAGTTCCCTTGTCTGTTGTTTGTCGTTTTTCCCTTGCTGCTGTCAATAATTTTTCTTTGTCTTTAATTTTTGCCAATTTGATTACTATGTGTCTTGGTGTGTTTCTCCTTGGGTTTATCCTGTATGGGGCTCGCTGTGCTTCCTGGACTTGGGTGGCTATTTCCTTTCCTATGTTAGGGAAGTTATCGACTACAGTCTCTTCAAATATTTTCTCTGGTCCTTTCTCTCTCTCTTCTCCTTCTGGGACCCGTATAGTGCAAATGTTGTTGCGTTTAATGTTGTCCCAGAGGTCTCTTAGACTGTCTTCATTTCTTTTCATTCTTTTCTCTTTATTCTGTTCCACAGCTGTGAATTCCACCATTCTGTCTTCCAGGTCACTTATCTGTTCTTTTGCCTCAGTTATTCTGCTATTGATTCCTTCTAGTGTAGTTTTCATTTCAGTTATTGTATTGTTCATCTCTGTTTGTTCTTTAATTCTTCTAGGTGTTTGTTAAACATTTCTTGCATCTTCTCGATCTTTGCCTCCATTCTTTTTCTGAGGTCCTGGATCATCTTCACTATCATTATTCTGAATTCTTTTTCAGGAACGTTGCCTATCTCCACTTCATTTAGTTGTTTTTCTGGGGTTTTATCTTGTTCCTTCATCTGGTACATAGCCCTCTGCCTTTTCATCTTGTCTATCTTTCTGTGAATGTGGTTTTTGTTCCACAGGCTGCAGGATTGTATTTCTTCTTGCTTCTGCTGTCTGCCCTCTGGTGGATGAGGCTATCTAAGAGGGTTATGCAAGTTTCCTGATGGGGAGGGACTGGTGGTGGGTAGAGCTGACTGTTGCTCTGCTGGGCAGAGCTCAGTAAAACTTTAATCTGCTTGAATGCTGATGGGTGGGGCTGGTTTCTCTCCCTGTTGGTTGTTTGGCCTGAGGCAACCCAACACTGGAGACTACCTGGGCTCTTTGGTGTGGCTAATGGCAGACTTTGGGAGGGCTCACTCCAAAAACTTTCTGGGAAAGTGCTTCCCAGAAATTATGCTGCCAGTGTCCTTGTCCCCACGGTGAGCCACAGCCACCCCCCGCCTCTGCAGGAGACCCTCCAACGCTAGCAGGTAGGTCTGGTTCAGTCTCCCCTGGGGTCACTGCTCCTTCCCCTGGGTCCCGATGTGCACTACTACTTTGTGTGTGCCCTCCAAGAGTCGAGTCTCTGTTTCCCCCAGTCCTGTTGAAGTCCTGCAATCAATTCCCACTAGGCTTCAAAGTCTGATTCTCTCAGAATTCCTCCTCCCATTGCTGGACCCCCAGGTTGGGAAGCCTGACATGGGGCTCAGAACCTTCACTCCAGTTGGTGGATTTCTGTGGTATAAGTTTTCTCCAGTCTGTGAGTGACCCACCCAGCAGTTATGGGATTTGATTTTACTGTGCTTGTGCCCCTCCTACCATCTCATCGTGGTTTCTCCTTTGTCTTTGGATGTGGGGTATCTTTTTTGGTGAGTTCCAGTGTTTTCCTATCGATGATTGTCCAGCAGCTAGTTGTGATTCTGGTGTTCTCGCAAGAGGGAGTGAGAGCACATCCTTCTACTCTGCCGTCTTGGTTCAGGGCCCTCGGTAAGGAGAATCTTGCTAAGAGAAATGAGGAAGGAAGTTAAAGGCAAAAAGCATGAAAATATTGGGAAACCATTAGAGAACAAAGTGTGAGAAAGGGAATGATGAATACAGATGAGGGTGGGTAGCTTAGTAAGCAAGAATCAGAGAATCAAGGCTTTGCAGATCATGATAGAACTTTGCTTTTTATCCGGAAGATGAAATGAAAGCCACTGAAGAATTTTGATTAGAGGAATAACATTTATTAGTGTTTACTGTATGCTAGGATCTTGACACCATTATTTCATACAGTGTCCATAACCAGTCTTATAATGTAGATACTGTTAATCACACTCATTTCGTAGATGAGGAAATTGAGGTGCAGAAGGGTACAGAAACAAATTACAGCTCTACAAACTTTCAGAACCAGGTTTCAATACAGCAATTTGATACCATAGGTGGCTCTCTTACATCTTTTGCTATACTGCCTTTAACTTTGATAGAAATATTACATAGACTAGAAAGACAGAGAGGCAGAAGAGAAGGTTAGAGTGAGGGAGATCTCTAAGAATGGCACAAAAACAAGGCCAGACACTGGAAACACTTACTCTGGAAAATGGGTGGGTGGGGCTTGGATTGATTGGCTGTCAGTGAAATAAAAAGGAAGGGAGGAAATTAGGACATCGTTCAAGTTCTGACTTGGCAACTGTGTGGAGAGTGGTCCATTTTACAGCAATGGGGAGTGCAGTTGAGGGAGCAGGTTAAAGGGATAGTAGAGGCAAGGAATGATTTGTTCTATCCAGAACTCATGCAGATGGAGGTGCCTGTGAAAATCCAGTCGGATGTCTCGAAAAGGCATTATGTGAGGACTGGAGCACAGAATGTGTTTGGCGTAGTAGTGAAGAGAGCACTTAGAGTTAAATCCAGACCCCAACCATGACTACAGTTAACTATTTAAAGTGATGAAGTGGAAATAGGGGACTAGTATTACCAACTCTTGCTTTTACTGTTGGCAAAGCACTTAATGTCTTTTTCTGCAAAACAGTGCGGCTGAGGGGGCAGGCAGGTAGAACAGACATTTGACAGGTACCTTTGGGGCTTCTCTTTATATTTTCTTAAAAACTATGCTCTGTATTTATTGTATAAGTCATATCAGCAGGTAATCTGGAAATTTACATAATTGACCACAAGGGGGAGAACTCTAATTCTACATTAAGTCACTTACTAACGACATGAAATATTCTAAAAGTACTTGCTATATTCAGTTGTTGTTAAGCTGTCCCATTTCCACTTCCTCATGGAAGCTGGGGGAATTCTGTGCTAGAGATAGGTTTCACTGAATTGAAATGCTGTTTTGTCATGCTAAAGTTATGATAAAGTCACTAAATGTAAGAATCTATTTGTACTAAGCATTGATTCTCCAGGAAGGAATCCAGATGCTTCTTTAATTAAAATGAAGACAGTACAAATTTTAAAATTCACCCCGGGAGGGTTTTTCCCTCCAAATAACATTATTTCAGTTGTCTTCAAGAAAACTATAACCTTCCTGGAAGTCCTTGGTTACATTGAAACAGGAATAAGATTGTCAGCATGTCAGTCTATTGTAGAAGATATCGGTATCAAAACAAAAGGATGGGAATGGTGCTGGCCATGCCACTTAAATATTGTATGTTCCTCAAATATATTTGAGTATATGTTATATGGTCATTGTTATATGAACAGTGAATTTAGTATGTTCAGTATTTAAATGCTCATTTTCTATTTGGTTTAACTTCTGTGCTCTGGTTTTATATAAAGTTTCATTGTAAGAAAACTATAACCCTCATTGGGGTGAGAATTACCTTTTGAGACTTCCTAACGTTTGAGTCACATTTTTGGACTTGATCAAATTAAATTACATTTGTAGGGTATGAATATAGTATTTCTGCATTTTATCTATATACCAAAACAGACACAGCTAAATGAGTGTTGTCCCCTTTAAAGATGTGATATTGGTGAGCTCTGTAGGACTCTTAATAATGCAACTGTTACTGGAAACATATCTGTATTTCCGCTTAGAGGCAGTGCCACACTCTTTTAATATGTTCAGTGACAGCAGATCTTCCTTTGAGAGTGAGTACAATATATAAAAATAAACATTTCTATGAACGAAGTTTGAATATTAAGGTCACCAATCAAATTGCAATATATATTATTTGGGGTTCAAAAAACTAGATGTAACTAAAATATTTTAACTCCCTTTGATTTATAAACCTCCTTAATTTATCTTCCATTAATGAGTCACAAAATGTTTTTAGCAATGATGCTGTCACTGAAATAAATATAAACTCTCCTAAGGTGACTACTTGCATTTGAATAAACTCATTCTAGAGTGTCATTTAAATAAATAAATAAATAAGTAGTTTATTTATGCTCACTTTGTGCTTATTTTCCAATTATTTGCACAATTCATGCTTCAGGAATCCTTTAAATGTAAAGTAACAGTCTGCTAAGTAAATCAGTGTTTTCATTTAGATATTTTCTATAACTTCTTCCAAAAATGACTGAGGTTTTTTATGTTTTTCTTTGGCCAATGAATTAATTTTCTATCAGTATTTCTCACACCAGAAAGTATTATAGACCAATAGAAGTTCTACGCTAGGCAGTGTGGAGGACACACCTCTTACTTCTGCTTGTATATCCAGTGACCACCACAGTGCTTGGTGCCCTGGTAAATATTTACTGGTAGATATTTAGAAAATACTAGTTGCATAGATGAATGAATAAATAAATATGTACATATATCAATAAAATGTACATACAAAATTATTCTTGTTATATATTAGTGTTCCAGACTGCTGCATAAACATTCACCCAAAACTTAGTAGCTTGAATCAACAACAGTAATTTTTGCTGTTCACAGATCTGCAATTTAGACAGGGCTCAGTGGGAACAGCTCATGTGTACTCTACTCCTCCTCCACATGGTGTCAGCTGGTCTGGCTTGAAATCCAGGGTTGGCTGGGAGGCTAGAGCCTGGAGTCACCTGAAGTTTCACTCAGTCACATGTCTAGTGGTGATACTGGCTGTTGCCTGGGTCTTCAGCTGGGGGTGTCATCTGGAAACCTGCTTGGATTGCTCATAGCATATTGTCTAGGTTCCATTCAAGTGATCAAGGCAAAGTGCAAGGCATTTTTATGACCTTGGAGGTCACATTGGATCACTTCTGTTGTAGTGTTCATCTAGGCAGTCACAAAGAAAGGTCCGCCTGATTTCAAGGGGAGGGTATTTAGAACCCACCATGTGATGGGAGGTGTGTTGAGGTCACATTGTAAGAGGAGCGTGTGGGATGGGATATATTGCAGTGGCCATTTTTGGAGAATATAATGTGCCATACTTTTATATACTCAAATATGTAGTTTTACTTGTAAACTACTTCTATTCATTTTAACGTTAGAAAATATTGTTCCTAAACAAAATTTACCCCGTTAAAATGGATTCGTTCTGGTCCAATAAACATTTTTGGTTCATTTTCTCCTTCCTGCTTTTGCTCGTCTCTGTTCTCTTAAATATGCTCATCTGCCCTCCCAAACCTCTTCCTCACATACATTCAAAGACTGACTGAGGCTTACACTCTTTCTCTTTCTTTTCTCCTTCCTTCCTTCCTTCCCTTCTTTCTATTTATTTCCTCTTCTTCTTTTTTTTTTTTTTTTTGGTGGCCTGGAAAGCATTAACTCAACTCCACTCACTTTGTCACTAAACATTTACTATCAATGGGTGCCTTTTCACAGTTCAAAGAGTAAATAGCACATTGCTGAATATTAGGCATTTGATATTTATCAAACTGATAAAATGTTTGTAAATTATATACTATTTCTTAATTGGAAGAATTTTAATTTTCTCTAAAATATCCTTAATGTTACTAAATTTAAATGAATGGAACTTCAAGTCAGCTTAAAGTGAAAAATGTCATTCTTTTTCTAAAACTATATTACTAAATTAAAAAATAGGAATGGTCTTTCCTGAAATTTGATTCTGATATGGAACAAATTATGATATTATCTACATATGACAAATTTGAGGTGCATACTGAGATGGCTTTTCCCCCCCAGAGAGACTGAAAATCAAGTAAGCAATGAGAAATGAAGTTAAAATGATATAACAGTATTTCTTCTATTCAATCCAAAGTTTATTTCATGGCATATTGAAGCAATTTCGGATAAATATCATTGAAGTAGTAAAACATTAATGTTTCTTAATTGCTTGAACAAACTAGAAAAATTTAAATAGTGTGAAAAAAGCATTAATCTTGGATAAAGGAAGGGAGAGACCAACTTGAAATAGGTCATATAGAATTTGCATATAATTAATTGCTTTCTAGGAATTAAATTGAAAAAATAACCAATTTGTTTATCTTACATAAACTCATTTAGAAGTAGGTTTCCCAAGTGAGGAGGGATCATGTCTTCTCTGGACCCTGACATATCCCTGTCATTTGGCAAGTGTCTGTCCTGTGAAAGTGCTCAATAAATGACTTTGCATGAAAGAATACAATTGCAATGCTTTCTGACAGTGTATTTTCTAGTCACTTCAAAAAGCTATTGTGTTCTTTAGCTTTATAATGGCCTCAGTATTCTTGATTATATCATCGAGAATATGTGAGCCTTGGTACTACTTTCAAAGTTTAGGTTTTGTTTTCTGATTTCAGGGACCATACATAGCGAGATTACTCCCTCACTTTGCTTACAGTCTTCCCTGCATATTGCGACTATAATAATGATCATATCCTACATCATATCATGCATCATATTTACTTTTACACATATTTGCCTCCAAGCTTAGGCTGCAAGCAACTCAAGCATTGTACATTTCCCCGAAATTCTGTACTCTCAGAACATAATACTGCATGGTGACAGCTGCTCATTGATGGTTGAAAGAATGAATGAGAATCTGAATCAAGTGTTTATCCTTTTTCATCTCTACTTTTCATTAAAAATTAAGTCATTTCATCCAAATGATGTTAACCTTGAGAACTTATTATGACCTTATTAAACCCCTTCATCATTGAAAATAATGTGTTGATCTTAATATCAGACCAGATAAATTTTCAAGTTTAACTCAACATACTCTGTAAAGATTAGTCTATTACCTTTGTGTAGATGGCTGTGTTGTTTCTTTCCTTTTTTAAAGAGAAAAGTAACTTTCGAAATATTTTGCTTTTATTTAAGTAGCGTACATTCCTTAAGAGATTTGACCACACTGAACACATCCTCTCTCTTCATCCTAGAAGCGGGAAGGAGTGGGCCATACCACCTCAGAATCCAAGGTGACGTGTATGGGTTTATTATACATGTTTATGAAAGTTTCTGGGTCCATTAATTCTGCAGCATTGCATACGTACTTTATTATTTGTTCTGGAAGGAGTAATTCAGGTGCAACTTGGTGCAAATTATCGCCTGGTCCTTTAGTGCCCACTTTCACAGTCTTAAAAAGATGGAGTGCTAGTTTATGGGTTTGGATGAGAAATTCTGTCATGACCTCTTGCAGGGATAGCGACTGCGTCACATCATCAAGATACATAACTGGCGCTTTTATTACTGAAACATGCCATTGCATAAAGAGCCTTGTTGGTATATTGTGGGACGTGACTATGATTTTCATTCCTTGGATAAAAAATTCTGTTTCATCCTTTTCATGGCTAAGATAATCCAAAAGAATTTGGTAAAGAGTACCATTGGAGGACTCCAGGATATGCACAATGGAAGTCGGATATATGAGCAATAATCCTGTCACTGCTTCTCCTAGGTGACGTTTCAAAATTGACTGAAACAATTGTTTATAGTATTCAACAATATCTTTTTTTTCTATGTTTGCTGTTACCCTGGCCACTAGGAACATCCTATGAAGAAGGAATTTCTTTAGTTGTAGTTTTTGCTTTTCTTCCTGAAAATGCAAGTAATTACTACGTGGAACTTGTGGCATTAGAAGACAGTCCAGTGGAAAATTCTTTTTGTTGGTCTTTCGGGTATGGGCTGAGAAGGACATGATGAGTCCTATTTATTCTTCTAGATGATTCCAGTTTTTAGCTTATTACAATATTTACATCATCAGGCTACCTCTTCGGTGATGAACTCTTATTTTTGTTTCTTCAGGCAAAAAAAAAAAAAAGTTTACTCAGTTGATCAAATGCTTTCCAGTGTTATCAATAAACAATGTCTTTGAAATTAAAGAGAATGTTGAAACAAGAATCAAATTATAGAGTTTTGTTTTAAAGTTTACAATGAAATAACTAACACATCCTAGGGAAAAAAACTCTCCAATAAACTGGGGGGTAGGGAGAAGATAGAACTTACTCTAGAAGAAGTTCGCTATGTTGTTGTTTACATTATTATTTTCTTTTTTGATTTATAGGATATTTTTTTCTCACTGCCCATCCTTGAATCATACACACACCAACACACACACAAAGAGGAATGTATCTGCTGATACTCACTGACAGTAGCATTGATATTACATTAAAATGTCTTTTCATTTATGTAATGATGAATGCAGATTGTCCTTTTTTGGTCAAATTTATTTTAAAAAGGTATTTTTATGATAATTCCCCAATTTCTTTTATAAATTTAACTGGTCAATAAATTTTTTAAAAATCTGGGGATCTCTTAACTACTAATTGACTTATTTTACCTTTACTCAGTACTCTAAAAGTTAATAGTATTGCTTGGATAATTACAGTAAACTTTTGAAGTAACTAGTTTTGGTTCTTTTTTATTTAACTCCTATCAGTAAACCTCAGAAATGGCTCTTTTTTCTTTCTTTCCTTTTTTTTTTTTTTTTTTTTGGTTGTTGCTGTAGGGGTCAGATGAAAAATTCTGTTACTTTTACCTTAGTCTTCTCCTTCTTCTTCCCTGCAGGTCAACTTAACGTTTCTTTCTTTCTTCAAATGCTTCTTCCTCTGTCCTCGAGGTCCTGCTTGTCCTCCATCACTCTTCCAACTGCCAGTGTCTTGGGTGCTCTCAGCTGTCCCGTATTCTATTCTGGTTTCCATAGTGCCCGGGGGGAATCAGAATGTCCGTGCTGTTAAAGGGCCAGAGCGCAGTGGCAACTCTGATAACTGGTGGACCTGGATATCTTCCTAGACATATTCTTTTCTTTTTTCTTTTGGTCCACAATTTATAGAAGAGGAAACCAAAGCATGGATTAGTACCTTGCACACAATTCAAATATGCTCTCGACAACCTCCTTAACTGTCTACTGAGGGTAAAGAGGTATTTTATGCACTAATTAAAGACTATAAGAACACACACCAGATTCTGTGTAATGGTGACTGTTATAAGAACATTCTTCTATAGGGTTTGGTTTTCTTAATTTAATGTAAATTTAAGTTACTTTTTATTTTATTTTAATTTTTATTTTTTAATTAATTTTTCTTTTTGGCCGCACCACCCGGAATGTGGGATCATAGTTCCCTGACCAGGGATGAACCTGCACCCCTTGCATTGGAAGTGCTAAGTATTAACCACTGGACCACCAGGGAAGTCCCTTAAGTTACTTTTTAGAATAAAAATTAACAATATATCTTAAAATTGCATTCACGTGAGCTCTAAACCACAATTTTAAAACAAAGTTAGAAAACACACTTATTCAATTAAAAAAATTAAACCTTAGAGTAGGTTTCCTCCTCCCCCCAAAGGTTTGTGTTATCCAAACTAATGATCTGGTTTTAATAAGATGCAGTGATAAATTGTCCCAGAAAGTGGAGGCTAAGAGGTGATTTAATATTCCTTAATTGTGTGGTACATAAAAATTGGCTATAATTCCTCACTGTGGTTCACTTCGTCACCCCCTGAAACAATACAGTCTTTCCCAAGGTGCACAGAAACTTGTCATTGCCCAGTCTGGAGATAGTTCTCACCCTCATTCCTACTGCTTTGCAGAATGTAATTATGTTGACAGCTTCCTTTATAGCCATCTCCACTCCCTTGGTTTCTATGAGTCTGTACTTTTCTGAATTCCTCCCCAAATCTTGATTTGTGGTCAAGCCCAATTCCTTCTCACACCCACCTCTGGGCAACGCTGAGGCTCTGTAATCATCACACAGCTCCTCTGAGTCACTTTATCTCCTTGGCCAATTTGCTTAGCACCATCTATGTTTCTGGTTTGTGAGGTCAGGTGGGTGGTCCTTGATACCATGCTTTTCTACAGATAGAATGATTGACATTGCTGATTGACCATGGAATCTTTCCTGCTGAGTCCAGCTGTAGACTTGGACTGCTTCTCAATCTAAGGCTCAAGACAGATACAACTGACTTGCTGGGGTTGACAAAGAAGAAAAAAAACTGAGTTCCCATTCCAGTATTTTTTTTCTGTACAGATGACTCCCAACTTGTAATCTTATTTACAACTCTTCTCCTTGGATGCACCTCTACCCTTTCAAATTAAAAAATGCCAACATTTTAACTATTGTTTTCTTTATATTTTCCTTTACAAATATCCCAATTTGTGACTCATTTCACATTTTTCTCTCATCTCCTAGGCCAACATTCTTGGTCTTGTCTTTTCATGTTTCCTAAAAATTACCTCCCAACTTTATTCTGTTGCTAAGTCCTTTTACTCACTTTGAAATGTGTCTTGATTACCACTGCCTCCTTCATAATCCTAGCTCTTTATTTGGATTATAGTAGGAGTCTTCTACCCTCAATGTTTTCTAGTCTTTTCTACCTCACCTATCCAGCCAAGAGCATGAAACTGTAAGACCTTATGATATGTCTGCTTCATAAACTTCAGAAGATACTAATTTTATGAAGTCTTTCTTGTTTATTTCCCTTCCATAGAATTCTGGGAGAGGAAGCTTCTGCCTTTACCAGGTCCAGAGTGATTTCTGGCACTTACTTGCAATCCACAATTATGGATTATAACAGAGAAAATGGGGACATGCAACTGCAGGGTTTATTACTTAACACTGGCATTGATCAATGTCAGTGGGAGAATTTATAGGGCATTGCTACCCAGAAGCTCCTTTTGAACACACAAACTTAAATTAACCTTTTATACATAGTTAAGATTCTTCCTCTTCATTATACCATTCTTAACTAAAGCACAACTTTTCTACTTTTTTTGCCCCTATGAAAAGGAGCTCAATTGTGATTTTTCTCCCCATGTGTGCTTTGTGTTTTCCTTTTCTTTCATATATCTTGGTTCTTCCAATATAAACCTGATAGAAAAATGATAATCTTTCAACATTATAATTTCCCATGTAAACCACATTAAATATCACTAAACCATCCCTTCTTCAATAGAGTGATAATCTCGTTTTTGGTGTTGGCTTAAAACATATAAGAAACTGATGTTGACAATTTCGTATGGTTCGACCTAAAACATTTAGATACAACGGTTTTTAGCACCATAGATAATAGTTTGGTCTACGTTTTCCCAGTGTACTTTTCCATTTCTTGATGCATTTTTAATTACTGGGTGGCTTCTTCCAAATTTTAGTTTCATTGTCACATGGCGATCTGAAACATTTAAAGGCAACTAACCTTGTTTCCTTGCCTTTCATCAGTCATATTTTTAAGTGTCAAGAGAAAAATTTTGAGCAGATAGGAATAGAAAAAACACAGTTTGGTCTGTTTTTGATTGATTGGTATATGTAATTATAATTGTAGACTCTCCTTTTAATGGACACTTAGCATTTGAGTTTCCAGGTGCCACAGTCCTTGTGTTTCATCTATTAAGGGTCAGCTATTTGCCCTCATGTGGTGACTCAAGCGGAAGAACTCTTCTATCTATCCAATGGGATGAAAAGACTTCAGTGTTTCTCCTCCCAGAGAGATCTGTTTAGAGTAGATATTCAAGTTCAAACAACTAGGAAGTGGCAGAACCTGAACTGACATTCATTATACTGAGGAGTCCTCTTCCAATTATTCTATCTATCCATTGTTGTTACCCAACTTATCTCACAGAAACACACAACATATATTTGTATTTCAGTTCAAGCAGTGCACCTTAATATTCACTATATACTTTACGCTCTGGTTTTATTATCTGGAGCCAAATGTTTCTGAAAAAACAATCTCCCAGTGTCCTTTTGTCTTTGTAAGGCAGAAGGAACAGATTAAAAAGATTAAATACCACTAACTGATTATTTACCATGCATCTTCTACTAGATGTTTTTACACTTATTAATCTTTACAACAAGCCTATAAGGTAGATAGAAATTTTGCCAACAATTTATAATAGAGGAAACTAAAGTTATTGGGGTACATAGGTACCTTGCACACAATTCAAAAATGCTCTCAACAAACTCCCTACTCTGTCTACCTAGGGTAAGGAGAAGATGAATTGTTCCCTCTGTCTATTCATGATCACAGGGTCATTTTTTGCTCCTCTATGACATGACAATTCTTCTGGAAAGGGAAGATAGCATATGGTTTGGAGAAAGTAAATTGAAAGGAAAATTCCTACATTATACCTGTGATCCAATAAAATTGATGTACTGTCTTTAACTTCCCATTCATTTCAGATTTATCTACACCTTTGATATGCCAGGTGATATCATAGGCACTTTAAGAAACACAAACATGAAAAACACCTGGTCCCTAATTTTAGGAGTTTAGAGTCCAGTAGGAGTGTGAGACGTCCATGAAAAAACAATAAATACCACGCAAATGTTGTTCAGTGCTTTAGAAACACTGAGGTAGAAAGGGTGGCTGGGATTTCTTAGAAACTTTAATGAGAGAGTTCATATTTGGGCATGGCCTTCAGGGAAACAGATTTGGGGAGTGGCTTTGTGAATGTTTCTTGAATTCATTACTTTAGAATATCAGGACGTGCATTAACTGAACTTGATTTCTACCTGGAATATCAGATCCCACTCTAACCTTTCACTTGTCCTCGTGTACTAGAAAAACAGAAAACTCTAAATCCCGTCCGCTATCTTTCTATGTGTTTTGACATATCTAAATAATTAGTGTAAGAGAATTAATGGTCTAAATAAATGGCTAATAACTTGGGTAGAACCTTTCACTAAGCATATACGTAAACTATTTTTTCTATTATTATTTTTTAATTGAAGTATAGTTGATTTATAATAGTTCAGTTACACATAAACTATTAAGTAGACAACATATACTTGATTTAGCAGAGCGAACCAGAGTGAGCTTCATTACCAGATCACTAGATATTTTAAGACTTATAAAAAAAGAAAACTAGATTACCTTCTCCAGCATTGTCTCTCTTTGCCAAAGCATTATGGAACAGTGTTTGGTAATTATTTATCAAGGAGAATGCAGGCTAGAAATGCTTTGTTATTTAGCATAAACATTTAACATATGTCTACTCTTTGTAGAAAAATATGCCAGACACTGTGGAGACATTCTTGTGAATCAGATATTGTATCTGCACATGAAAAATTCAATTCTCTTAGTGGAGCTTAAAGTCTCCACAACTATGTTTAATACAGGGCTGGAGAGAAGAAATACTATAATAAAGACATAAACAATGAACACTGAAAACATAAACGCGAGAACAATTAAATGTGGCTGGAAGAATAAGCAAAGCTGGGCATAAAAAAAGATGTGCTTTGTATGTCTGAGTGTGTGTAGGGAGTGGCAGTGGGGCAGAGAGGGGGATCAGGGAAGGTACAAACAAACTAAGCTTGAAGCATAAAGGGCAGAGGACATACATTCACTTCATTAAGAAAATGACAATAGTCTGGTTTGGCTAGAGTGTAGTTCTCATACCAAAGAATCTGCAGGTTTGTTAAATTGCCAATTCCTGGTCTTTAGCCCTAAAAGGTGTGATTAGTATGCTTAAAGTGAGGTCCAAGAATGTGCCTTTTTGACATGTTCTCCCAGTGGCTCTCTTTATTTCGCTTTAAGGCAGAATGGGCTGGCTTGTGGTGATTTAAACCTTGGCTATTAGAATCATCTGGTGGAGAACTTTTAAAAAAGCCAGCTCCTGGTTCTTATTTAATTAGTGTGGAATGGAACTCTATATATTTGTGAAAGCCTCTCCAGGTGATTCTAAGTGTAGCCTGGAGGAGAACTGCTGGCTTAGACTCGAGGGTGAGCAAAGGAGAGAAGTGGAGGAGAAGAAAAAAGGAAGCTGCAGCCAGTGTTTGGAGGATCCGGACGCCATGCTCAGAGGTTAGAAGTTTACTCTGTGTGTAGGAGGGAATCACGGATTTTTTGAGCCCCTATAATCGTAACTGTGTTTTAGAAAGTTGCCTGTGAAGAACAGAGGAATTAGAGGTGAGGGATGCTGGGGGTAGCCAGAGCACTTTTAAGAATTCTGTAGTTGGTGAATGAGTGCCCTTACTCTCTGCCAGTCAAAAAGTAAGTTAGTTCAGTTTTTCTGGAAAGTAATTTGACGATACAGATCACAAGCTTAAAAATCTCATACTCTGAGTGTGTTTCGTGTTTGGTAATTGCAATCATTGTTGCTTTTGTTGTGGTCATCCATTTACAATGCTTGGTGTCAGTTTATGTATCTCTTGTAAAAATAAAATACAGTGTGTGTGAAAAAAAAAAATCTCATACTCTAAGTAATGTGTCTTCCAGGTACATATCATAAAGAAATAAAATTATTGACAAAGATTTTAATGTAAAGATGGTTATTATAGGAATTAAAAGAGAACTTTGAAAAATTGAATAGCTATATTAATTATGGATTACTATGGTGCCTTGAAACCATTTCTGAAGAATATTTGAAATGCAGGGGAAAATGGTTATTCTCTAAAGTAAATAATATAATACACAAAATTATATGTAGCATGTGATTCTAATTTTATTTTAAAAAATATAGAAACCAGAGTAGAGAGAAATCTAGCCAAATGTTAAAACTGGTGGAATTTGGTGATGATATTTGTTTTGTATATTCCAAATATTCTAAGCCTGTCTACATTATTGTTTTGTTCCAAAGAAGAAATTAACAGTAAAAAACCCCAATAAGGCTGTGGTGATGGTTTGATAAAAGGTAATGCGCATGTTGTTCTGTTTGTGAGTCTGGGACAGGCTAGCTTAACAGCCTCCTGATGGGTAGAACTTGTAAAATGGCAGATCCTGAATCAGGTTCAACAAGGGGTGTCTGGGCTTAATGACTGAGAGTCAAGATAAGAAGGCACAGAGATGAAAGATGGAGCGGTTATCAAGACGCAGTGCAGGAGCCTCAGTCCAGAAAAACCTTACGTGACATGAGATCTTTATATAACTAGCCTAAGGCATACTACCGAGAGAAGGGTTGGTCTTTAAAGATTTTAGCCCAGTTGGACAGTTAGAATCTGAACTAAAGCAGTTGCTGAGATTGAGGAAGATATGCAAGTCATCACCAAGCTATTCATGACTTAATCAACTGGATGTGGGAGGCGAGAGATGCAAGGATTTAAAGATGACTCTGTGGGCTTGAATGTCAGTAACTGAGAGGTCTACGTTTTTGGGTTCTTTTTTTTTTTAAATACAGATGGAGGATAGAGGAGAAAGCCCAGATTTTGGAGGAAAAATTAGTTTGTATGTATTATGTTGAAGTAGAGTTGCCATAGAAACATGCAGGTATAAATGCAATTAGAGTCTGGAGAACTGGAGAAGTCTGGATTGTGATGCAAATTTGATAGTCATCTGTGTTGAGGGAAGAGTTGAAACCATGGGAACCAATGTGATTGTAAGATAATGAAAGGAAAGGAGACAGTGGAGGTGGAAAAGAGTACCGTGCAAACCTAATTTTAAGAAGTGGGCAAATGGGACCCAATGAAAGAATTTCAAAACATCAGAGGTGGAGAACAAAGAAAACACAGGGCCTTGAAGGTCAATATTGGAGAGAGGTTTAAAAGTGGATGGTAGTGATAAAATTCTAAGGAGAGGTCAAAAAGCTTGAGGACTGAGGTGACCTTCTAATGTTGGCAATTATAGGTTTCCTGGAGGCTTAAAAAAATAGAATCAAAAAAAAAATAGATTCAGTAAAATGGCTGAGAGAAACTAGTTTGCAGTTGATCAGTGAATCTATGTAGAATAAGTGGTCAAATAGTAGACCACTCTTCAAAACATTTGGTGATAAAGAATGAAAGTACTTTGATAGTAAATTACAGAGGAGGAAGATTATAGGGTAATTATGCTTCAATGATCCTAGGTTTTTCTCTGTTAAAAACTAGCATGCTGTGTTTTTCTAAATTGCTGTTGTGTCCAGGCATGAAGGTGGAGTCTGAGAATGGAATGCATTTATACACTTTGAAAATATCTTAAGATCATTGCTTCTGTACAGATGTTGGAGACTGCTAATAACACTAAACTCTGAGTTATGTTTACTTTTCCTCCTTTATCAGATTTATTTTCTGGTTCTTTGGCAGATGGATGGGCTCTAAAGATGTATGGCTTACTAACACACTTGTTGTGTGCTTTATGTCATGTGACATCAACACAACAATCTTAGTTTTTCAAAAATCTCTCAGTAATGGAAAAGTTGCTTTCTATACACAAAGATAATTATGATTGGAGTAATCTTTATATTTTCAGTACAAGTATCTACTCTGGTCCATATAATATACTAGAACATATCATCAGTAGACTAATATCTATTTTGGTGTTTGCTTTTGGTTTAACTTTGATCAGTGTGCTGTGGGGAGTGGAGAAAAGTGAACTAATAAAAGTTTGGAGTTGGGAGGGAACTTAGCACCACTGACAACAAATTCCTCTTACTGTTAAGGAAGACATGGCACAAAGAGGCTAATTAATAATATGGCGCTCCAGTTGCTTATCTTATAGCAAGTTTGACAAAAACACATATACGTGAAATACCAAAAGAGGGAGGTGATATTTCTTACTAGAGTACTTTTCAGGAAATATGATAGATGTTTCAATGAGTAAAGTGGTGCTAGAGCTATTCAAAAAATAGTTATAGGAATCTGAATTTTGCGATGTTCAATGGAGAACCTTTAAATGTTTTGACCCAGGGAAGTAATATGATGGGTGCCACATTTAATGGTATTAATAATTGTATTTGAGATGTTTGGAAAGGCATGATTTTACAGTCAGAAATACCTGCTAAAATATTGTTGTATTCCATATATATAATGAGGATTTAGGCTAGAATGAAACTTTTAAAAGCATTTCTTTTTAAAGGAAGAGTATTATTAATCCAAGTCTAAGTAACCATGTAATTTTTATTTTATGTAACCAGAGAAGCAATGTAGTAGAAACAACATAGTGAAATATTTTTAAAAATTATCTGTGTCCTAGACATCTGAATAGATTTTCATTAATTTAGCCAGCAAGCCTTTAATCATCCTGCAACCTTTCCAACCTATGCTGAATTCAAAGCTCTTTTGCTCATTCTAATTCAGGAAAATTCCATATTTCTTCAGAAACTACACCCACTAACATTGGCAATTTGGGACATTTCAGAGCCTCATGGGATACTAAATATCATTGGTTTAATATATGTAATTATAAGGAGCAATCACTTTATTTTTGAAGTGAGTTACAGATAATGAAAGTATACTAGGGTGACTACTTTACTTGGGAGGACAAATTCCCAGGATCTTAAGTAACATGATAGTGGGGGCAGTGTAGGCATCTGGTCCTCCATCATCATTTCTCAGTGCTAGCATCTGCTGGAGATGCATGAATGCCTCTCTGGTCCATGCCTCATCTGTTACTCTAGTTCCTTGTTTCTATGACAGGGACCTCTCAGCATATATTGCCACTGTTGACCTCAAAGAAAAACCATTTCAATACGGATACTTATCCCAGGAGGGATCCTAGGCAAAACTACACTGGACTCGGTGTGTCTTTGAGTGCTGAAATATTGATAATTATTTTGTGCCTCTTTTAGCCTCGAGAAGTTCTAAGCATTACATTTTGTAAAATATTGGCTGAAATAACTAGAAGGTCTAAACTCCTAACCCAGTGATCTAGTTAGTAGAAATAATTATGATTTCCATGTGAATATTTTGTATTCTTGTAAAACTTTTAAATTTTCAATTGGCTAAGCCACTTTTGTTCAGTTGTGATATACTCAGAAAAATCCAACCATCGATACAAGATGCCTAAAAGCATAACTATAAAGGCAAAAATTCTCAGAATCATAGAGTAAGTTTAAGGGTCAAATATTAAGGTCATTTGGATCTCCCACTCCTTAGAATTTTCAACTCTTTTGGCCAAACAGCTTGAGTATTTGTTGCACTTGCTGTTGCACTAGTCTGGCCTAGTCATTGCCTGACAGGTTAAATCTCTATCTATTCCACAAAATATTGTACCTAATTACTATGGAGCCATATTCAATGTTTATCTCGTGTGTGTGTGTAAATTTTCAGTAATAAGACAGCACTACAGTAAAAAGAAAGCATACTTTTAAACTTCAACTCTTGACTAAAGGCCTACTATGGATTCGGGCTCACAGGATTGTGGGAAGTGATATTTAATGAGTTTCCAGATGTGGAGGTGAAGGGTGTGACTTGTTTGCAGTATCTCATCCTTAGTTGTAGAATTTGCCTCCAATGATATATTTAAGAACCAGGCTAGTCTTATATTTTTTATAAAGTCATTCTCTTAAGACCTATGCCTCATAAAAGGAGGAAAATTGTTCTATTGTATTGAAAAACAATACTGGCCTAGTGCATATCCTTTTTGCCTTTAAGAAACTGTGAATTTAAAAATAGTCAATGGCTTTTTTAATTTATTTATTTTTTACTTATTTTTATGGCTGTGTTGGGTCTTCATTTCTGTGTGAGGGCTTTCTCTAGTTGTGGCAAGCGGGGGCCACTCTTCATCGCGGTGCGCGGGCCTCTCACTATAGCGGCCTCTCTTGTTGCGGAGCACAGGCTCCAGACGCGCAGGCTCAGTAATTGTGGCTCACGGGCCCAGTTGCTCCGCGGCATGTGGGATCTTCCCAGACCAGGGCTCGAACCCATGTCCCCTGCATTGGCAGGCAGATTCTCAACCACTGCGCCACCAGGGAAGCCCTCAATAGCTTTTTTGACTGAAGACAACTTTACACTTAGAACTTATACTTTTAAAAAGTGGATCTTTAGAAAAAATAAAATCTTTTCAGGGAAAACTAAAGCATACTCATGCTCTGCAAAATTTTAAAAATATGTTATCAGGTTGTGATTGCTGTTTTCTATTTGACTTATTTGCTTTAAGTGGCATAATTTTACTATCATCCTTTATAGTTAAGCCATTTTTATACGGTGAAATAAAACGGTGGGCAATGAAAGGAGCAAAAATAAGATTATGTTACGAAAAGTTAAATTAAAGAAGAAGAGATTTGTGTTGGTAGGGTGATGGTAAAGTGAAATAAAATTCAACCACAGCATACAGGGAGCTAGATTAAATCTCGAATGCTTTGTGTTACGTGAGTAGAAAAGAGCCATCCCTCTGAATACTTGATAACGTCTGAATGGAGAGAGTGTTGCCACAGCAGTATCTGGGAAATACAATACAATCAGGGTATCTGAAGCCAGAATCTATTTATCTTAAATTACTCATTTTTCTGAGTAGGCCTATGATAATCCTGGTGCTGGATGCCAATGTCTTTTTATTCACGGCACAGATACAACTGGAGCTCTCCTAGACTGGTGAGAACCATACAATATGAAGGATTTCAGCTGTAACTCTTCTGTAAGTTTATGGACTGCTTTTTTGATTTTTTGACGTTCTTTTGGCATTGAGAATCAGTCAATAATTGTTTCTAAAATGAGCACATTTAGAGCACGAGTGAGCACAATTAAGTCTATTTTACCTTTCTGCCTTCGGGAGAGTATAAACAGGGTGTTCTATATAGGAGGCGGCAGCATTGTTTCTCCTTCGCTATTAAATTCTATAGTCAAGTTGGCGTTTCTATAACTGGAGTGAAAAAGACTCCACGAAGGTGCTGAGCTCTCTGGGTGTTGGGACTCTGCTGTCAGTGGGAGCTATAGGGCGAGGGGCATCATGTTGGCTATCATACAGCTAACTTCCTATGCCCATGTGACACCACACTGCAGGCCAAGCAATTGAGCTTGCACTTTAATTCACTCTCTCTTCCAGAAAGTAGACCGGAGGAGTGGTCTGATTCTTTTAAAATAAATAAATAATAAATTTTTAAGAAGTAGAACTTATTTCCTAAGCTTTGTCAGTTAAGTGTTAGATTATCAACTTGCCTGGGGTAGAAGGTAGGGTAGCAAAAAGACAGTGAAGTTTCTTTGCCCCCAAACTGAACGGTTTACCAGTGATTTAACAATCTTCTCACTCCTGCTTTCTCTCCAAAATACATGTGCAGATATACATGTTCATCCGGAGAAAGACTTTAGACATTGTGACTGCTAGCTGTAAGAGAGATCTAAAATTCAGTCAAATGTTGTGGAATATATGTATATGTAGGAATTGTGGTCCTAACGGAAAGAAAGAATCTAAAAATAATTCAGAACTGAATGAAGCAGTGTCTCAACATTGTTGGATTTAATTAAGTGGCATAGTTAGGATGAAAGTTAATCTAACTTAAAAATTTGGGAAGGGTATGAGTAAATCTGGAATATGGGCTATGTCACTTTCAACGTTTTGAACTCAACACTCGCTAAGTTACAAAGTCCCTGTTATAGACTATGAATAGGTCTCAAGGTGACCCTTAATGACACTGACCAAAATCCAGTCAGCCGCTTGGTTAAAGTCTCCAACCAACATACAGCTTCAATTGGCTGAGAAGGTAACCTCAAAACTATTTGTAGTGATATCCATTCCTTCATGGATAAAGGGCTTTTAACCTTGGAAGATTTATAATTTACAGTAGACATATTTAGCATAGTTAAATGTTTAGCAGCAATATTTTTGTGTTAAGAGATCTGTGCGTTCTTGATATTTAAGGATTTCTAGTATGTAAGAGAATTTACCCCACCAAGTAACAGCCTAGCCTTTTGATTCTATCTTAAAATGTGTAATAGAATAAATTATTTAGATTTTCTTGATTGATTCACTTTAAGTTGAAATCTTAACAAGTTACTGTAGTATTGGATCATTTAAGATTTTATATATGTATCTATAATCTATCCCTCTATTTATCTACCTATCTATTCAGTTTGTCAGACAGACAATTTTTAAAGGGATAGCTTTTAAAACAAGAATTATTTTTAAAACTTGGACCAGTTATCAATCAAAATCTTCTTATAAGTTACTATTAAAATATTTTAGACTAATAATTTGTAAATTGATCTAAAAACTTAAGGGTGAGTTAGGCTTTTAAATTTGCACCTTGAATAAATTTAATATTAAGCTTTCAAACCAAAGGAAACCTAGGAATGGTCTTTTCTATGCATAAAATCTTCTCTCAAGGACACAGAAACACTCTTTATTGACAACATTGATTTGTCTTCTCCCTTATCAGAATGTGAAGAGATAGCAGTCAGTACTTTCAGTTAGTTCAGAGTGAATGCCTCCTGCCCAGGTGTCCTCAGCCTCTCAGCTGTGTTGCTTCTTCTAACAGTGGAAGGTTGCCATCATTAATAATGATGATTAGTGCCCCCTCTCAGAGACCAAGGTAAAGCAGTATAAACAAAACTGAGAAGTGGCTCATATGCATTCTGGCCAGGTTTCCACTCCTTTATTATTTTATATGACCAGGTCATATACATTTCTTATAGAAAATTTGGAAAACAAAGAAAAGGAACAAGAAGATCATATTTACCTGAACATCACAATTCAAGAAATTAACAATTATGCATATTCTGTGATTCTCTTTTGCAGTTGCAGCTGTGTGTAGTTATGTGTTTAGTTTCACATATAATGAGTTTTACTTAACATACATCGCTGATGTTGTTACACACACACACACACACACACACACACACACACACACACACACACACACACACACACTCTCTCTCTCTCTCTCTCTCTCTCTCTCTCTCTCTCTCTCTCTCCCTCCCTCTCCCCCTCCCTCCCTCCCTCCCTCCCTCTCTCCCTCTCTCTCTCTCTCTCTCAAATTGATATTTCTATATATATATTGAAAATCATTTGTTCATGCTGATTGACACCTCCAATTCCAATTCATCACCACAGGATAGTGTTCTAGTTTTCTTTCCATATTTGTAACTCCTTTCTTTTTAACAGCAAGATGCCTGTTGCCTTCTCCTCATGTGATTGCTTATTCACCACACTTGAACTCCATCCTTCCTTAACAAGCTGCCCCACCCAGTGGCTTTGTGACTGAATTATCCATGAAGGGGAAGAAAGGAAAGGGAAAGGGTAAAGAGAAGATATTAGGGCCATTTTTTTCTGTTTAAAACCTTTTTTATTTGTAATTGTATTTGTAAAAATAAACTTTTATTTTAGAATAGTTTTAGGTTTACAAAAAAATTGCAAATATAGTACAGAGAATTCTGGTTGACCCCACACCCATCTTACCTGTTGTTAAGATCTTACAATAGTATATTTGTCACAACTAATGAACTGACGTTGACAGATTTTTATCAGATATAGTCCATACATGATTAACATTTCTAGTAACATTTTTAAAGGGAAAAAATAATTTTATTCCCGTGTTTTCAATTTACCCTTTATTTTCACTGCAATTTTCCCCACTGGACTCAATTGTTATTCAGATAGAGAGCACTGAAATTGCTGGTGTGGTAGGAATGCCTAGGAGATCATCCTCCTTATTTATAGATTTTCTGGGGGTTTGCTGCAGCAACCTGTTATCTGTAACCCAGTGTGCTTGCTTTTTTTTTTTTTTTTTACTAGACAGATAATCTTATGAGGTAAGGTCTGCAAAGTGCCTGCACAGTGCCCAGACCATGTTATTTATCAGGCACCAAGTACACAGCATTAGGGGGCTATGGGTTTTTCAGTGGCCTGCAAAAATAGGTTTGAGACCAAGAAAAAAAAAACTATTCCCTGGAAATTATGAAAAAAGGCAAACTCTAAATGAATAAATGTTTTATTAAATGTCTGTGAAGTATAACATTATTGTCAACTTCATGAGTTGTTAAATACAGTATTCACAAAAATGTCATATTTGAAAACAATTTGTAGGCTAGATTCTCCACAAAATGATTGCTGAGAAATCAGAGCTTATTCTAGTTAAATGAACAACTTGTAGTCAATAATTTCAAAAGCAAAGTGATAATAGTAATTATGTCTAATATTTTTCCCAGCTGAAATTATTTTAATATGGGATCAGAATGAATTTTAATATGCTTGTTAGAATACCTGCGATGATCATAAAAATTTCCCACCTAGCATATAGTGAGTGACCAGCAAATGTTACTTCTCTTTCCTGGTCTTTCTCTATTTGAATGAATACTTTACACCATGGGAAATAATGACTTGATAATGTAGAAAATACACTCAGTGGCAAATTCCAACAGATTTGGCGGTTTTAATTCATTTTGAGGAATATAGTAGAAGTAGGATATAGTGAGAAGAAACCCAGACTTGTAGGCTGAAGTGTTGGCTGACTTTCTGCTCCGCCACTTACTTGCTCCTAAATATCAGGGTGCTGCATGCTGTCTGACTTTCGATTGCATCATCTGTAAAATACTAATTGCACCTGTGTATCTACACTGACGTAATGCTTCTGAAATCACTTAGTGAATGGTCAGGTCTATCAAAATGTTAAAAGAAATTACCGATCATGATTCTTATTGTTGGTACCACTATGGTGTTTATTTAGATATATGTCAGAAACAGTAAGGTTGACATAATCAGAACATTTTAGGCTCGTCCCATAGTTTTTAATGTCAGTTTTTACAAAGTACAGATTCTGTAAGTAAACAGCAGCAGGAGATATTAGAGTGCTTGACTGTATTCTCTCCATTGCCCATTGTAATTCCCTATGAAAGTACATCCCCACTTTCTCTGTCTCCTTGATTTATTCTTGGTTCCAATGAAGAGTAGGATGCCTGACGCATTTTAGGACCATCACCCGATGATAGTTTTCATCAACTTCTACCTGCTGTATTAGATGATACACACTCACCTAGAATGCATTCTCCTTACTGATTTGTCCCAGAGACACAACAATGCTTTGGCTATACACTTTCTCATAGGTTTTAGAAATGTATGAGGATGGAAAAAATCTATTAAAATTTCCCCCCTGAACAATTATATGAAGAACATGAATTTTTAGGTAGCAAGTCATTATAAAAATCTATAAATTAAAAAAGGCCTATTCACCAATAAGTTTAGCAAAATTGTTCTAAGACTAAAAGAAATTACGATTTTCCTGTTTAATTGACAGCCTGGCATTTATTGAAGATTCCTCAAAATGGTTGATACCTATGTTTTGGGATCAACCATTTCTAAGCTCAAGAAACTGCTCCTGGTTTTGCTCAGGAAATATAGTTTGTCTTGTTAAGCTTTTTAAAAGTAACTTTTGAAGATCCTCTAGACATTTTTCATCAGTTTTCTGAACTTAGTGTCATTTTAAGTTGTAATGAAAGCTCTATCCCAAATGTTGTATGGAGTAAATACTTTTATGCCACTTCTTTCTTTAGCAGTACAGGCATGACCTGAAATGAGAAAAGCTTTCTTTTAGTTCCAAACTAATTTAAGAACTCTAAGGTGGACATACAGATTCATAATTGGTGATACCTGTCGCAGGATAGAGGCAGTCCATACTTCATTATATAATACATTCTTAACAAATATGTTTGAGAAATCAAATGTCTGAAAAACAAACAAAATACTTGATTTTTTTGTAATGGAGCGGGTATGGTGTTCCATTTTTGGAAAGCTAAAAATTAGCACTATTTTGTTCAATGCCATCCCTGCAGGCAATCCAGTGGGTGGGTGTGAACCTTTACAGGCACAAGGGGAAGCAACAGCAGAATGGAATCCTGTCAGCTCCCTCCTAAAAACCAGAGATATCAATCTGTGAACCTCCCTCTCACAGAACTCCTGCTTCTGTCTGATCTCTTCCAGGGGGCCTTGATCAGCATGTTGGGTGGCTTTCAGTCTTTAAAATCTCCTAGCCTCGTTGCTCACAGTGTTCTGGAGCGCCGCTAAGGCAGAAGGGAGCGGGGCAGATAACCTGCACTTGTGCATGGGGCCCCGGGGTGAGGAGACACCCCAGCTGCCCTCCACAGGAGCCTTCTCTTCTTAGTGCCCCTCTCATCGCCTGGAGTTGAATTAGGACTGAGGGGAAAGAAAGGGTTTGGAAGGAAAGGGGAGACTCAATGGCGTAAGGGGGTAATTCTAGCTGTGGATGATGAAAATGCATTAACAGACAACTTGAGGTGTCCTCTAGTGCTAGAAATCTGCCTAGGACTCCTCAGCATGGAAGAGAGAGCGGGATAGAAGAGAATGTGGCTCTTTTGTGGTGAACATGGTCACAAAGCATTTGGAGTGTTTCACTTGGCCGGTGCTGCTACAAATAATAGTCTACAAATGCCACCGTCACATCATGAAGGCTGACCTCCCTTCCCTTGCCCAAATCTCCATGGGTTTTCTCTAAATCACTCACAATCACTTCTAGTGGGAAATTCTGAATTTGGCCTCTGAAAGGTGGTTTAGGGCATGGATTTATAATACACAGAAGTATCTATTGTGTAAATGTCAAGAACGACCTTTGTAATGTGAGTTTACAAAGAAACTACAGTAAAACCATAATTCCCTCGTCACGATAAATCCTGGCCAACAAGTCCAGGTCCAGTGGGCATCGCTAAGTGTTCATAGTAATCCCAAGACTGCAATTTGTATTTGTTGAAATCTTACTTCAAATGAAAGAATTAGTTTTAAATAATGACCAGATAAAAAGAATCTATTTGTGACTTAACTCAATATTCTTAGTTTTTCTGTGTTTTTGTTTTTGTTTTTTTCTAATAGATCTTTATTGGAGTATAATTGCTTCACAATACTGTGTTAGTTTCTGTTGCACAACAAAGCGATTCAGCCATATGCATACACATGTCCCCATATCCCCTCCCTTTGAGCCTCCCTCCCATCCTCCCTATCCCACCCCTCTAGGTCATTGCAAAGCACCGAGCCAATCTCCCTGTGCTATGCTGCTGCTTCCCACCAGCCAACTATTTTACATTCAGTAGTGCGTATATGTTGATGCTACTCTCACTTCACACCAGCTTCACCCTCCCACCCCATGTCCTCAAGTCCATTCTCTATGCTTACCTCTTTATTCCTGCCCTACAACTAGGTTCATCAGTACCATTTTTTTTTTTAGATTCAATATATATGCATTAGCATACGGTATTTGTTTTACTCTTTCTGACTTACTTCACTCTGTATGACAGACTCTAAGTCCATCCACCTCACTGCAAATAACTCAATTTCATTTCTTTTTATGGTTGAGTAATATTCCATTGTATATATGTGCCACATCTTCTTTATCCATTCATCTGTCGATGGACACTTAGGTTGCTTCCATGTCCTGGCTATTGTAAATAGAGCTGCAATGAACATTGTGGTGCATGTCTATTTTTGAATTATGGTTTTCTCAGGGTATATGCCCAGTAGTGGGATTGCTGCGTCATATGGTTGTTCTATTATTAGTTTTTCAAGGAACCTCCATATTGTTTTCAATAGTGGTTGTATCAATTTACATTCCCACCAACAGTGCAGGAGGGTTCCCTTTTCACCACACCCTTTTCATCATTTATTGTTTCTAGCTTTTTTGATAATGGCCATTCTGAGCGGTGTGAGGTGGTACCTCATTGTAGTTTTGATTTACATTTCTCTAATAATTAGTGATGTTGAGCATCTTTTCACATACCTCTTGGCCATCTGTATGTCTTCCTTGGTAAAATGTCTGTTTAGGGCTTCCACCCATTTTTTAACTGGATTGTTTGTTTTTTTAATATTGAGCTCCATGAGCTGTTTGTATATTTTGGAGATGAATCCTTTGTCTGTTGTTTCATTTGCAAATATTTTCTCCTATTCTGAGGGTTGTCATTTTGTCATGTTTATGGTTTCCTTTGCTGTGCAAAAGCTTTTAAGTTTATTTAAGTCCCATTTGTTTATTTTTGTTTTTATTTCTGTTACTCTAGGAGGTGGGTCAAAAAAGATCTTGCTGTGTTTTATGTCAAAGAGTGTTTTTACTATGTTTTCATCTAACAGTTTTATAGTGTCTGGTCTTACATTTAAGTCTTTAATCTATTTGGAGTTTATTTTTGTGTATGGTGTTAGGTAGAGTTCTAATTTCTTTCTTTTACATGTAGCTGTCCAGTTTTCCCAGTACCAGTTATTGAAGAGGCTGTCTTTTCTCCATTGTATGTTCTTGCCTCCTTTGTCATAAATTAGGTGACCATATGTGGGTGGGTTTATCTCTGGGCGTTCTATCCTGTACCACTGATCAATATTTCTCTTTTTGTGCCAGTACCATACTGTCTTGATTACTGTAGCATTGTGGTATAGTTTGAAGTCGGGGGGCCTGATTCCTCCAACTCCGTTTTTCTTTCTCAAGATTGTTTTGGCTATTCGGGGTCTTTTGTGTTACCATACGAATTGTAAAAATTTTTGTTCAAATTCTGTGAAGAATGCCATTGGTAGTTTGATAGGGATTTCATTGAATCTGTAGATTGCTTTGGGTACTATAGTCATTTTCACAATGTTGATTCTTCCAATCCAAGAACATGGTATATTTCTCCATCTGTTTATGTTATCTCTGATTTATTTCATCAGTGTTTTATAGTTTTCTGAGTACAAGTGTTTCGCCTCCTTAGGCAGGTTTATTCCTAGGTATTTTAACTTTTTGTTGCAATGGTAAATGGGAGTTTTTCCTTAATTTCTCTTTCTGATTTTTCATTGTTGGTGTATAGGAATGCCAGAGATTTCTGTGCATTAATTTTGTATCCTGCAACCTTACCAAATTCATTGATTAGTTCTAGTAGTTTTCTGGTGGCATCTTTCAGATTTTCTATGTATAGTGTCATGTCATCTGCAAACAGTGACAGTTTTACTTCTTCTTTTCCAATTTGTATTCCTTTTACTTGTTTTTCTTCTCTGATTGCTGTAGCTAGGACTTCCAAAATTATGTTGAAAAATAGTGGTGAGAGTGGACATCCTTTCCTTTTCCTGATCTTAGTGAAAGTGCTTTCAGTTTTTCACCATTGAGTGTGAAATCAATGCTTGGTGTGGGTTTGTCATATATGGCCTTTATTATGTTGAGGTAGATTCCCTCTATGCCCATTTTCTGGAGAGTTTTTATCATAAATCGGTGTTGAATTTTTTCAAAAGCTTTTTCTGCATCTATTGAGATGATCATATAATTTTTATTCCATAATTTGTTAATGTGGTGTATCACATTGATTGATTTGCATATATTGAAGAATCTTTGCTCCCTGACATAAATCCCACTTGATCATGGTGTATGATCCATTTAATGTGCTCTTGGATTCTGTTTGCTAGTATTTTGTTCAGGATTTTTGCATCTATGTTCATCAGTGATATTGATCTGTAATTTTCCTTTTTTGTGATATCTTTTTCTGGTTTTGGTATCAGGGTTATGGTGGCTTTGTAGAATGAATTTGTGGGTGTTTCTCCCTCTACAGTTTTTTCGAAGAGTTTGAGAAGGATCAGTGTTAGCTCTCCTCTAAGTGTTTGATAGAATTCACCTGTGAAGCCATCTGGTCCTGGACTTTTGATTGTTGGAAGATTTTTAATTACAGTTTCAATTTCATTCCTTGTGATAGGTCTGTTTATATTTTCTAATTCTTCCTGTTAAGTCATGGAAAATTGTACCTTTCCAAGAATTTTTCCATTTCTTCGTGGTTGTCCATTTTATTGGCATATAGTTGTTTGTAGTAATCTCTTATACTTCTTTGTATATCTGCAGTGTCAGTTGTGATTTCTCCTTTTTCATTTCTAATTTTATTGATTTGCATCCTCTCCCTTTTTTTCTTGGTGAGTCTAGCTAAGGGTTTATCAATTTTGTTTATCCTCTCAAAGAGCCAGCTTTTAGTTTTATTGATTTTGGTATTGTTTTCTTCATTTCTATTTCATTTATTTCTGCTCTGATCTTTATGATTTCTTTCCTTCTACTGACTTTGGGTTTTCTTTGTTCTTCTTTCTCTAGTTGTTTTAAGTGTAGGGTTAGATTGTTTATTTGAGATTTTTCTTGTTTCTTGAGGTGAGATTTTATTGCTATAAACTTCCTTCTTAGAACTGCTTTTGCTATGTCCCATAGGTTTTGGGAAGTTTTGTTTTCGTTGTCATTTGTTTCTATGTATTTTTTATTTTTTCTTTGATTTCTTCACTGATCTCTTGGTTATTTACTAGGGCACTGTTTAGACTCCATGTATTTGTGTTTTTTACAGTTTTTTTCCGGTAATTGATTTCCAGTCTCATAGCGTTTTGGTCAGAAAAGATGCTTGATACAATTTCAATTTTCTTAAATTTTCTGAGGCTTGATTTGTGACCCAAGATGTGATCTCTCCTGGAGAATGTTCCATGTGCACTTGAGAAGAAAGTATATTCTGCCACTTTTGGGTGGAATGTTCTATAAATATCAATTAGATCTATCTGGTCTATTGTGTCATTTAAAGCTTGTGTTTCCTTATTTATATTCTGTTTGGTTGATCTGTCCATTGGTGTAAGTGGGGTGTTAAAGTCCCCTACTATTGTGTTACTGTCGGTTTCTCCTTTCATGGTTGTTAACATTTGCCTTATGTATTGAGGTGCTCCTATGTTGGGTGCATAAACATTTATAATTGTTATGTCCTCTTCTTGGATTGATCCTTTGCTCATTATGTAGTATCCTACCTTATCTCTTGTAACAGTCTTTATTTTAAAGTGTATTTTATCTGATGTGGGTATTGCTACCCAGCTTTCTTTTGATTTCCATTTGCATGGAATATCTTTTTCCATCCCTTCACTTTCAGTCTGTATGTATCCCTAGACCTGAAGTGGGTCTCTTGTAGATAGCATATATATGGGTCTTGTTTTTATATCCATTCAGCCACCTGTGTCTTTTGGTTGGGGCATTTAATCCATTTACATTTAAGGTTATTATCAATATTTATGTTCCTATTACCATTTTCTTAATTGCTTTGGGTTTGTTTTTGTGTGTCTTTTTCTTCTCTTGTGTTTCCTGCTTAAAGAAGTTCCTTTACCATTTGTTGTAAAGCTGGTTTGGTGGTGTTGAATTCTCTTAACTTTTGCTTGTCTGAAAAGCTTTTTACTTCTCCATCGAATTTGAATGAGATTCTTGCTGGGTAGAGTAATCTTGGTTGTAGGTTTTTCTCTTTCATCACTTTAAGTATATCCTGCCACTCCCTTCTGGCATGCAGAGTTTCCACTGAAATATCAGCTTATAACCTTATGGGGATTCCTTTGTATGTTATTTTTTGTTTTTCCCTTGCTGCTTTTAATATTTTTTCCTTGAATTTAATTTTTGTTATTTTGATTAATATGTGTCTTGGTGTGTTTTTCCTAGGGTTTATCCTGTGTGGGACTCTCTGTGCTTCCTGGACTTGGGTGACTATTTCCTTTCCCATGTTAGGGAAGTTTTCCACTGTAATCTCTTCAAATATTTTCTCAGACCCTTTCTTTTCCTCTTCTTGTTCTGGGACCCCTATAATTCGAATGTTGGTGTGTTTAGTGTTGTCCAAGAGGTCTCTGAGATTGTCTTCAGTTCTTTTCATTCTATTTTTCTTTATTCTGCTCCTCGGCAGTTATTTCCACCATTTTATCTTCCAGCTCAATTATTCGTTCTTCTGCCTCCGTTATTCGGTTATTGATTCTTTCTAGTGTATTTTTCATTTCAGTTATTGTATTGTTCATCTCTGTTTGTTCTTTAGTTCTTCTAGATCTTTGTTAAACATTTCTTATATTTTCTCAACCCGTGCCTCCATTCTATTTCTGAGATTCTGGATCATCTTTACTATCATTACTCTGAATTCTTTTTCGGGTAGAGTGCCTATTTCCTCTTCATTTATTTGGTCTTGTAGGTTTTTACCTTGCTCCTTCATCTGTAACATATTTTTTTGCCATCTCTTTTTTTTTTTTTTTATAAGTGGGATTGTGTTCCTTTTTTACTGGTTGTTTGCCCTGAGGCTTCCAATACTGGAGTTTGTATGCTATTGGATAGAGCTGGGTCTTGGTGCTGAGGTGAGGACCTCTGTGAGACCTCACTCCGATGAATATTTCCTGGGGTCTGAGGTTCTCTGTTAGTTCAGTGGTTTGATCTCGGAGCTCCCACCACAGGAGCTTCCTCCCAACCCTGGGATCACGAACCAAGATCCTGCAAGCCGTGTGGGGTGAAAAAAAAAAAAAAAAAAAAGAGAACAGTAGCATAGTAAAAAATAAAATTAGACTAGGAAAGTAACAGATATATTAGAAAGAATGTAAAAATAAAAATATAGATGAATCAACAACCGGAAGGTACATCAGTAACACAAAAGTGAAAAAAGAGGAGGAGGGGAAAGAAAAAAAAAAAGGGGAGGGGGGAAGGCCTTGGCTGTGGAGGGCAGGGCCTAAGCAAGGGCGAGGTTTGGGCATTGGGCAGGACCAATGCTTAGGACCCTCAGGGCTGGAAAAGGCCCTGGGGGCTGTGGGGGGGTGGGGTGGGGCTTAGGCTCAAGGAACAGAAGCAGCCCAGGCGTGCCCCCCACCCCTGGTCTCAGAGGGCAGGGGACCTCACCTGGGAGCCCAGCAGGCTTCCTGGGCTCGAGTGGGCAGGGCAAATGCCCTCCTCTCCTCTTCTGCTCCTCTGGTCTGGGGTCTGGGAGGGCCCCTCCCGCCTGCCTCTCCTCATCTCCCCTGCCTCCCTCCTATGCCCCCAGGACCAGTGTGGTCTGGGGAGGGGGGCCTTGGATGGCAGGGGACCGGCCTGGGAGCTCAGCAGGCTCCTCGTCATTTTTCTGTTTTTCTGTTGTCTGTTTTTTGTTTTGAACAACCATAAACAGCATTCATAAATCTGCGTTTCCAACACAGATTTATTTTAAATTTTGAAATGTGTCTCTTGTATATGAACACGGGAATGAGGAAAAGATAGTATTGCCAAAGCAATATTAGCAAGTATTGTGAAGGGGTAGGAGCTTCAAACACAGTGACAATTACTTAGTAGTGACTCTTATCTCTAAACAGTATCCTTTAGTTATATACAAGGTTATCAGGTACTTGCAGAAATTTAGAATTGCAACGTCATAACCAACCCTCATGTGTAATTCTAAAAGAGAAACACCAAAGTCACACATTTTTTCTGGAAAATGTTGGTTTCTTTTCTTTAAAAATTTATTTCTGGCTTCCCTGGTGGCGCAGTGGTTGAGAGTCTGCCTGTCAATGCAGGGGACACGGGTTCGAGCCCTGGTCTGGGAGGATCCCACATGCCGCGGAGCAACAAAGCCCGTGCGCCACAACTACTGAGCCTGCGCGTCTGGAGCCTGTGCTCCGCAGCAAGAGAGGCCGCGATGGTGAGAGGCCCGCGCACCGCGATGAAGAGTGGCCCTCGCTTGCCACAACTAGAGAAAGCCCTCGCACAGAAACGAAGACCCAACACAGCCAAAAATAAATTAATTAATTAATAAAAAAAAAAAATTTATTTCTAACTAATATTATTTGTATCAAAACCAAAGAAAATACCCCACAGTTCTTAAAGAAAACATCTATTTTCTTGCCAGTTGGGAAAAATAAGTTATTATAACACATGTATTGTAACATAATCCACCTTATTACATATACACAGCATTTAGATCACAGGTCTACTGCTGATTTTAGTCTGCCACAATTTATGCTATTGGTGCTTTATTTAAGGCGCTTTATATCATGAGAAGGCATACTGGAGCATCACTGGCTTTTGGAAACATTCTTTTCTATTATGGTAATGCAATAGTTTGCTACAGATGGAAAACCAAAATTTTCTCTATAGTATGGTGATAGTATGAACTATCCAATATTTGGATATTGATTGATATCCAAATCCAGCTGCAACACTATTTAGAAAGACTATGTGAATATAAGACCAACTAATGATATTACATTTATTCATTTTGTTTTACCATAGTGATATTCTAAGCAGAGTTCTCAAGGCAATGGAACTATGCAGAAAAAGTCTTTTGTTGTTGTGAGTTGAGATTTTTGGTTGTTTTTTTGTTTTTGTTTTTCTAAAGCAGATTTTATGGATTTTTAAAAAATTTTATTATATATTGGAGTATAGTTGATTAACAATGTTGTGTTAGTTTCAGGTGTACAGCAAAGTGATTCAGTTATATATGCACATGTATCTATTCTTTTTCATGTTTTTTTTTTCCCATTTAGGTTATTACAGAGTATTGAGCAGAGTTCCCTGTGCTATACAGTCGGTCCTTGTTGGTTATCTATTTTAAATGTAGCAGTATGTACATGTCAATCCCAAACTCACAATCAAGTTGAGACTTTTGAAACAGCCTCAGTTTCATGAAAATTCTTTTTACAAAAGTGAAACATCAAAAACAAGCTTATTTTTATGGGAACAACAACAAAAGAGGCACTAAACGTTGATCAGATAGCCTCATGATAGTCTATCCACAAGTAATCCTGATTTGTTTGTCTGGTCATTTTCTCTGCTTAAAGTTCATTAACATTATTGCCACCTCTGTTTATAGTTATCGCTAAATGCAGCCCACAGGCCAGCTGGTGATGAGGGGAAGCCCTTTTATCCTAGAATGTTTAATTATCTCTTTCAGCCTGGGAAAGTATGGGCAAAGAGATAGTAAGCTTTAGTGTGAGAACAATTGAACGAAGTTCTATTTAGTCTGATGCTTTTCCTCAATTGTAAAATTGATCCTCTTAATCAATACTGTAGAGAGAAAAAGAGGTAATCCCACAGAGAAGCAGGGTGGAAAATGATAAAATTCAATGAGGCTTAACAGTAGTACCTCAATTTTTAAGTGACATAAATTCCAAGAATAGCTCTGTTCATGACTACTTTTAAATACAAGTAAGATAAGCAAACACAATATGAATGATTTTCCCTTTTAATTTAGTCACCTCCTTGGTTCTGTCTTATCTTAAGTAATCAAGGGTCATCTAAACAAGCATTCACTTGGTAGAAAGAATTGTGTAAGAGTTGACAAGGTACATTGTTAGAATTACCTGTATGAGTCTACTTATAAAAGTTCAATAAAAACACAGTACGTGTACACATTAGGGCTGGCATCAAAGTGCAAAGCACTGAAAATGAAACCCTCAGAAGCCATCTCCATGATGGCTATTACACAGTTTCAGCCTGCCCGGGGCAGTGGTCCTTCCAGGGGATGTAAGAATTTGAAGTCTATCCATATTGGAGGTTTGTAGATATACTGACATGTTTGGCAAATTCAGTATCCCCTGACTAAAGCCCCAAGGATGGGACAAAGAAGTTTCTAAGAGCCAGAGGTCACCATGAGAACGTTAGGAGTTGGCAGGGGGCACCAGACTTAGGATCAGGGCCTGAATGCTGGGTGTGAAGGGAATGGGGAGGAGAGTCTGATGAGGAACGGCATTGGTTTCCAGTGCAGTGAGCTGAATACACTTGACCGCAACCCTTCTCAGTCCCCAGGCAGCATGAACTTCTGGCAAACTGGAAAGCGCTAGATGGATAGGATAGCGTCCGCTGTTGGGGCCGATCCACTTGCTGATGGCTGGACACTGGAAGAGGATGTTTCTTTACTGGTCTGAGATAATGATGAGATGAAAAGATGTGGAAACCAGAAAACTGATAGAGGCATTAAGTCCCCAGGGGCTACAGAAGCCAAGGGTTCCCACAGTGGTGACCCCAGAAAGAATGGGCAGCAGCCTTAATGCCTGAAAGGGAGAGGGGAGTGAGGCAGCTGCAGCTGAGAGACCACTGTGCTGACTCTGATTCTGTGGTTTGGTTTATGCATGATAACCTTCTCCCCAAGCCCCGTTATTCTGAGAGAATTTGAACAGACAAAGAAAGAAGCTTGAGTGTCTTGGTAAATGAAGACTACCAATTCGGTAGAAAACTACTGGTAGGGACCAAATTTTGTCTAGCACCTTCAAATTAATTTTGTTTAAATACCACTTCTTGACCTGTTCCTGGCCCCTTGCTTTATCTTTTGCCTGCTTCTTTGCAGTCTCCTATAAGCCTGATGTTGAATACAGCCCCTTTTGCATTTTCACTGGCTTTCTGGCTCTGTTCTTAATTTTTAGATTACGTCTGAACCCTATCCCAGAATTCAATTTAAATTTGTCCTATCGTTTTGGTGGGTGGATTTGCCAAAATAATATGAGCCAGAGTTTTACAATCAGCAGTAATGATTAAATAGGTCTATGAAGGAAGCTTAGGACAAATGGCTTGTGGATTATAAGAGTTTTTAGTGAAGAAGGCAAGATTAATCAACTGTAACCATATAACTGAAGGCAAATCCAACACTCAAGGTTTTTACAGAGGTCTTAGAAACTCGCAGGCCTAAAAGGCAATGGAAGATTAGAGTTTTCTGGTACCTCTTTGTCCTCGTCTAGTTCTATATTCAAAGGGTTACCATTTTAAAAAAGCAGTTGGAAGGATGGATTAGGGACAGTTGGATGAGCTGAGTGGGATCCTGTGAGAGACGCTCCTGGGCAGAAGTGAAGATACTGATCTCATTTTCCAGAATCACATTTCTCAGAATGTCAGGTACTTGATGGGCAGAGCTCCAGGCCCAGCCATTGGCGACAGTGATAATACCACAGTTTATGTCCTATGGAATTTCTCTCGGTCATCTCCAACAATCAACAGAGGAAGAAAAGTCTGCAAGAGAAAGAAATGACTTTAATTTATGGAAGCCAAAGACCACAGGGTACTAGCCTCTGAGCATCTGGTGTGTGGAGGGCCAGAGGTACCAACCAGATACACTGGGACGCCAGGGGAACTCTCAGATTACAACCCAGGTGCTCCCTGGCCTGTCACTCTATCCCTGACTTCTTTACACATGTGATGGCCTGCAGATGCCTGGTCTCCATGGGGTGATGAAGTCAAACGAAGTATTCTATTCTATAGTACAGAATAGTCTATTACATCCCAGGAGACCTGGCCTCTAACCTTGACTTATCCACTGACTTTAAGTCACTCTTTTCCTCTGGCCCTCAGTTTCCTCATCTTTTTTAGAAGAATTTGAGTCTAGGTGATTTCTGACATTTCTTCCAAAACTGTGGATCTTTCACTTTATCTTTTGAGAAAAATCTTGCTGAGTGCCATTCTGTGCCTACATGACGATGCCTCTGTCTTAAGCCCTTCTTATGTCTCAACCAAGGTCCACCAGGTTCTGTTTACTCAGTGTCCTCTTTGAATCAACACTGTCCTGGTCCATTCCTGCCTCATCTAAGACAGAACAACGTAGGATGAAGAGCATTTATTTTATATGTGTATGTCCTTTTGGAGAATTCAGTTTTGAACTACAAAGTCAGCAAATATTTTGTTGTGGGCAAGTCAGCTTGTTTTTTAATAGAACAGGAAGGTTTCTCATAAAAGATGATTCAAAATTCCTGCAAGCCTTAATGATCTATGCGCTTAAAGTCATCATAAATGAACTATGTGAAAAAATACTTGAAAATGAATGATACAGTATTTTCAGGAAACACTAATCTCAGTGCTCATACTTAAATTCAATGAGTTTAATACTTCTATTTCTTTTTCTACAACTGCTTTTATGTATTTGATTAGAGGAAATAGTTTGTAGCATTTCAAAACCTTTTAATTCACACAATATCCTCTCAATAATGGTAACAAATTTTGATTTTGCAAACTGCTTCTAAGTAAGCCACTTAACCTCACTGGATCTCCTTTTCCTCATCTGTAAATTGAAGAGGTTGAAATGGCTAATCTTGAAGGTACCTTCCAGTTTGCAGATGTTATGACCTGGTGTTGCTTCTCATTTATTGTATACAGTAAGAACAACTATTTTAGCAGCCAGGCACAAGAGAAAACCTGGTGATAATGGCTTCAACAGGGGTCTAATTAGGGCTTTTAGATATAAATTCAACTTATGCTAAGGTCTTTCTCATGAGACTTGGTTGGATGGTGGCTTTAAGGAATATTACTAAGCTTGGGTGAATTCCAGTGCACCTTTATTTCATGGAGCCAATATTTTTGCTTTACAATAGAGTCATACTAACTTATTGTTATAAGTTCACAGTGTAGAAAGACTTTGACAATGGGGAATATTTTTTTAAAGGGAGAATGCTGAATATATTTTGCATAGGGTTACATAATTTTAGAGACAGAAGGGATCCTGGAAAATTTATGCTGACTTAACTTGTATAGGAGCAATGCTAAAAATAAGGCAATATATGGACCTGATTCATTAATTGGAAGATTTTATATGGAGAATTTTTTAGCAGAAAGGAGTATTTGAGGACTAAATAATAAAAGTGAACTTGTTTCCAAGATAAAACAATTGTCCCCATCATTCTTGACTGATGTCATGTAGAGAAATAAGCAGCAAAACTGAAAACAATTTTGAAAATTGTGTAGATTAATATTTTAAATATCATATGCTGTGAACATTAGGTCTGTAAAACCCCATTGCTCAAAAATGGGCATTGTATTCAAATAAATTGGGGAAACAAAATTAAGTCATATTTTAACTATAGAATTTTTAGGAGCCTTAGTATTCTAGTTTGTATTATATACTGCTGGTCTCCAAGAGAGGGATACAGAACACAGTTCTGTTGAATAAATGTTTGAATCAGGGAACCTTTAAGAATTTTGATATAGATTAAAATATAACTTAATAATTATAAAGAGAGGGTATCAGTATAAAATTTTAAATTCTACTATGTGTTATAAAACATTCAGCTTAAAAATATTAGTGGTTTGAGTTACTTGTGCAAATGTGAGTGTCTGTTTGTTAACTAACAATCACTTGGGCAAATATTTAGAACAACTTTTGTGACAATGCCACTTGCCTTTGATGTTCTGATCTGTCTCCCAGAGTTACATTTTCAGTTTTCCCTGTCTTCTGAGCTTTAGATACACTTTTTAACTTACACTCGGGCCCTCAACAGTGAAAACACGGAGTCCTAACCACTGGGCCACCAGGGAATTCCCTTAACTTCTTAGTATCTGAACTGAATATGACCCAACCTAGATTCTTCATCCATTGCCCACCTTCCTCTTCATGCACCTTCTTCTTCTTTTTTTAAAAATATTTATTTATTTATTTGGCTGCGCTGGGTCTTAGTTGCGGCACGCGGGATCTTCATTGTAGCATGCAGACTCTTAGTTGTGGCATGCACGTGGGATCTAGTTCCCTGACCAGGGACGGAACCTGCGCCCCCTGCATTGGGAGCACGGAGTCTTAACCACTGGACCACCAGGAAAGTCCCCTTCATGAACCTTCTTCAGCATGGCACATCTCAGTAAATATGATGCACTTTGTCCTGTATGTCAGAAATCTGGGGGCCATTCTTCTCACGGATTACTACCAAATAATTACTAAATCCTGTTAATTTGACCTTCTAAGGCTCTCTTGAATCCATCCCATTCTTTCTGTCTCTGCTGCCAACAAGTTTAGATTAAGGTACTGACCTCCTTCCTATGCACAAGTGTAATAACCTCCTAATTATCTCTCCAGTATACTTTTCCAAGTTCTTTTTCTTATTGTCATATTGATAAACACTTGAAACACAAATGCCATCATACCTCTCCCTCGCTCAAAATAAGTTAGTTTGAAGAATAGGATTTTTTCTATAATAAAATCATAGAAAAATGGGTAACAGTTCTGGCAGGTTTTCAAAAAAAAATAACACAAAGTGAGACAGTTTTGAAGAGGATCCAGTGCTCATTTTGACAATTTCCTGAAACCGGAAGAACTCTAGTTTTTCTTTATTGTTGGTCAGTGAGTTTCCTAAGATATCATCAAATTTAGGGGAAAATTTTAGGCAGAATTTAGGGGACAAAAAAAACATTAAATTATCTAACATTAACTATTCTGTAGTAGTAGGAGTACCCTGTGTTCTCATTACTGCTCCACCAGATAATTCCATCTATCCTCAGCTACTGAACTGTTATGAGGATAGAGAGAGGAAGAAGAGGAGGTAATTGTTTTGCTGGGCTATTCTATTATCCTTTATCTATTATCACGTATCTATTGTGGAGATTGGCTGTCTTGTTTTGTTTTTTGTTTTTTAAATCATCTATGAGGTCACTGTGAGGGCTCTGTTGACCAGACCATAGTGCTGAATCCCTTCGACCAAAGCCACATGGACCCAAGCCTGTTCTCTAGTTAAATATCAATCATTATTTTAGGAATGCCTCCTTGGTGAGACATCCCTTCCGGCGGTAATGAATCATAAAGCGCAAAGAAGACAGTTAAAGGAGTAACTAGTGAATATGCATGGTCCTCTTAAAGGGAAAGTGAAAAACTCATTTTAACCAGATATGAGATTAAACTTCACAATTGATAATTTAAATGATTTCCCTTACTGAGGAAGCCAAGGAAGTTTCATATAACAAAATGAGCTAATCTCTCATAGTATGTTTTAACTAAAAAAAAAATAAAGTGAGCAAGTTGGTAATGTGTTATTTTAATGACTTATGTGACTTTTATTCATGAGTTCCCCGAAGAATTTTTGTAACCTGGAAGCAGTCATTTGTTTGTGAAAATGTTAAAGAGTTAAGATGTTTATTGTTTCATGTAATATCCTCTTTGAGATGAAAATTTAAAAGTTGTGTTATTTATTTAATCTTAAGTTGTGCTATAATATTTTTCTCTGAATATGTTATTGCGCTAATGATTCTGATAGTGTCATTAATTATGCTGTTGATTGTAATCATCTTGATTATCCTTACATCTTTTAAGGTTTTTTTTTCACATATTAAAGGCATTTCTTTTTTTTTTTTTTTTTTCTGGTTGTGCCGGGTCTGAGTTGCGGCTGGCGGGCTCCTTAGTTGTGGCATGTGGACTCTTAGTTGCGGTATGCATGTGGGATCTAGTTCCCTGACCAGGGATCAAACCTGGGCCCCTGCATTGGGAACCCGGAGTCTTAACCGCTGCACCACCACGGAAGTCCCTTAAAGGCATTTCTAAACCATGTATTTCTGTTGTTTGAAGAAAGTTAAGTTGCTATTTCATCTCTGATTTATGATTCTATAATCTCTCATGTGTCCACTGACATTTTGGCACAATGCTGCACTGGCATGATTTGCTTAATGAGTGTGATGTAATGGGGCTAAGAGGGAAAGAAAAAATACTACAGGTACTTCTGGAGGATTTCTTAAAACCAGCTCAAGCCTGATTATTAAAAAGGAAGTAGACTGAAGCTTGTATTGCCAAAGGGCATTAGGGAACTCACATTATGTAATTAAAGTGTTTATGCTGATCAAATTAACCAGAGCACAGAGTAATCCGTAATAGGGATGAAAAGTTATATTTTTTAAAAAGCTTGTCAAATTGAATGAGGCATAACAGGTTTTCTCCGAAGTAGTGTTTTGGCCATCAAAGTCAGTTATATGTTATCTTATATGTAAATTTAATTTCCTTCTGGAAATTCTAACAGGAATTGCAAGCTCTGATTTGTCTAAAAATAATATGTATCAGTGGTTTATTGTAGATTGTATAATATACTCTATAATATAAATTGTATAATTGTAGAAAAATAAGTAAAAAGCAGATGCAAATGTCTTGTCTAGCTTACTTACTGCTCTCAGGTAGGTAAAGTCATAGCCACAGCACTTACTGGATTTTTTCCTATTATTTTAATAAAAATTTCTTCCTATTACAGAAATGTTCAAGTTAGAAATTTTAGAAAATATAGAAATACCCACCCATGGACACACACATACCCGCACGCACACACACACAAATAAAAATCATTTAAAATTCAGTTTCTTAAAGATAACAATTTTTTCTTCTATCCTTTTGTTTAGTTTGAACTGTATGTTTCAACCTTTTGGAATCCTACATGCATGCCTTTTTAATCTTTCCTTTTAAACTCAATATGTTAACATTTCTTTACATCTTTAAAAAAGTTTTATTTTGGAATGATTTTAGAGTTACGTGAAAGTTGTAAAAATAGTACTTTTTCTGTGTACTCTGTACCCAGCTTCCCCCAGTGATAACATTTTATATAACCAGAGTACAATGATCAAAAGCTGGAATTGACCTTGGTACAATACTGTTGACTAAAGATCTCATTCAGATTTTGCTAGTTTTTACACACACTCTTTGTGTATGTTTTGTGAAATTTTATCTTCAGTGTAGCTTCTATTTGCATTTCTTTTATGGTAAATGAAGTAAATATCTTTTCATAAGGTTAAACATCATTTTTACAGTTTTTATGTGAATTGTCTGTTCATGTATTTTGCCCATATTTCTGATTTTCAGATGACTCACCTCAAATTTTAAGAGTTATTAAAATAGTAGGGAATTCGCTCTTTATTTGTGATATATGTTGCAAGTATTTTACCCAGTTTGTCATTTGTGTTTTGACTAATAACAGCTTTATTGAAATGTAGTTTACATACCATATGATTCACCCATTTAAAGTGCATAAATCAGTATTTTTTAGTGTATTCATGTAGTTGTGCAACCATCACCACAATTAATTTTAGAACATTTTTATCACCCCCCCCCCCCAAAAAAAACATGGCCATTAGCAGTCTCTCTCAATTTCCTCCCCAAAACTCCCAGCCTTACCCAACCACCAACTTTCCTTCTGGCATTAAAGATTTGCCTATTCTGGAAATTCCTCCTTAATTCTTTAATTAATCTTGTACAATATGGTGTTTTCAAATGGCTGCATTGTATTCCATGGTAGTCATGCTTCAATATTTATTTAAGGCATCAATGATTATTAAATATTTAGATCATATTCCAAATTTTCACATTAAAAATGATACATTAAATTAACATCCTAATGGATTTCTGTTCATGTCCTAAAGATAAATTTTAAGAAATCAAATTGTTTGGTTAAAGTGTAGGCACACTTTTAATGCTTTTGTCACATTTTGCCCCGTAAGTTTGAAAGATATTTCCAGTTTAAACTCTTTTCAGTAGTGGATGATAGTCCTTTAACCTTTACCAAAAACTAGAATTAGAGATTAAAAAAAAAAAAAATAGTATCTTATTTGAAAGGTGCTTCTAACTCTTTGATTAACAGGGATTCTAAACTTTTCTTCCCCACATTTATTGGATATTTGTATTTTTCTCATGATGGAATGCCTGTTCACGCTCTTTGCCCCTTTAAAGTTGAAATGATTGCCTCTTATTGATCCCAAAGAGTTGTTCATATGTAAAATAACAGATTTTCTGTTATGTATGTTGCCAATTTCTCTCTGCACTAGTTGCCTCTCTTTTAATTTTGTTTTTGCTCTTTATGTTGTATAGATCATAAAATATTTATAATTATCTTTATCAATTTTCTGTACCTGAAGAAATGTTTTTCTAATTCTTTGATTCATTCTCTTTTACCCATTAATATATGTGGAACTTACTGACTTGCCATGAATATTAGGTGGAACTCTGTTTCTCCAGTTAATTAACCAATTTTGCCATATGTGTTTGTAGAAGGCAATGGTCATGCATTTCTGCCCAAATATGCACTATTCCTACTTGGAAAACACATCAGTGAAAATTGTTTCGGGTCTTCCCATCCCATAAACACTGAAATTTATCTTATACATTTGCTACTGCTTAAAGTTATTGAAATCATTACATCACTAAACATTTACTAATTTAGGATCTCATATATTTTTGTTTTTCCTTTTGGCTCCCAGTCTATAATTAGAACACAGATCATCTTGGTCCCACAAAAAATCAAGAGAAGGATTAGTACTAAAAATAGTGTTGATTGTCATTTTCTAAATCAGTCATCTTAAGTGTTACTGACTTTAGTCATTGCTGTTTGAAATTTACCCAGCACATCTCCCCACCTGCTTTTCACCTGTGGGGAAAGCAAAGCAAAACAATATGGACCAAAAAAAAAAAAAAAAAAAAAAATCAACCTTCTCCTACCATCTTGTCCTTAGGAGCAGATCTGATAGCCAAACTGAAGAAGCAGAGCTGTTCTACATCTGGTCTAGCCATTTATTTTCTTTTCCTTTTTTTAAAAAAATTTATTTTATTGTAGTAAGAACACTTAACATGAGAGCTACACACTTAACAGAACTTTAAAGTGTATAGCCATGGACTCTGAGGGATTTAAGCTGGACTGTCAGTTTGAAAATATCTCAGTATCATTAGTATTGTGAGTCTTTTTAGTGCTAATCTCAATTCATATCCGATGCTTTTATTTAACCAGATATAAATTTAGACTCGGGTAATGCAAATTTTGAAATTTAAAATTCCTATCCTTTTTTCAGTGTTTCCTTTCTGCTTTCTTTTGCTCACCTATCTTCCTCTTCTTAAGAAAATATTTTATTGGTGATGTGAAATGAATCCTCTTCAAGGATTTCAAGGAAAAAAAGTATTTACCTCTGTAATTAGAGTTAACCACCTTTTAAAAAATTAATTATTTTATTTTTGGCTGCGTTGCGTCTTCGTTGCTGCACGCGGGCTTTCTCTAGCTGCAGTGATCGGGGGGCTACTGTTCATTGAGGTGCACGGGCTTCTCATTGTGGTGGCTTGTTGTGCAGCACGGGCTCTAGGCGCACAGGCTTCAGTAGTTGTGGCATGCGGGCTCAGTAGTTGTGGCTTGTGGGCTCTAGAGTGCAGGCTCAGTAGTTGTGGCGCTTGGGCTTAGTTGCTCCGTGCCATGTGGGATCTTCCTGGATCAGGGCTCGAACCTGCGACACCCTTGCATTGGCAGGCAGATTCTTAACCACTGCACCACCAGGGAAGTCCCGCCACCTGTTTTTTTTTTTTTTAAGCATTATTATTATTATTATTTTTATTTTTATTTTTATGGCTGTGTTGGGTCTTCGTTTCTGTGCGAGGGCTTTCTCTAGTTGTGGCAAGTGGGGGCCACTCTTCATCGCGGTGCGCGGGCCTCTCACTGTCGCGGCCTCTCTTGTTGCGGAGCACAGGCTCCAGACGCGCAGGCTCAGTAGTTGTGGCTCATGGGCCCAGTTGCTCCGCGGCATGTGGGATCTTCCCAGACCAGGGCTCGAACCCGTGTCCCCTGCATTGGCAGGCAGACTCCCAACCACTGCGCCACCAGGGAAGCCCGCGCCACCAGGGAATCCCCCGCCACCTGTTTTTTAACATTAGAAGATTTGACAATGCAATCTTACCTTTGTCATTTACAATCCCTGGGATTTCAAGGCAATTACTTAACCTTTCTGATCCTATTTTCCTAATCAATAAAATGGATTGAAAACAGCTAATCTTTTAAGGTGGCAGTGAGGATTAACTGAGGTACTTAAGTTAAATTATAAGAAAAATTAGGTGATTACTTGTGCCTGGGATGTTGCTAGGGTATTACGATATTAAAATGAGGAAGGTAAGAACTTAGCCCTTAAGAAATTTTAGGACAAATAAAGAATATAGAAAGATAGTCTGAGGGTTTGAAAAAGACTGGTTCTAAAAGGTCAATGTAGTTTCAATTTCATTATTTCTGCTAATAATATAATGAAAAAAGTCTCTTGCCATCCTATTTGAATGTCTGTTTTTTGAATGAAGAACTTTAATTCTATTGATCTAATGTGGGAAGGCCAAGCTTCTCAAATAGCCTGTGCTATTTATAAAATAACCCCCCCCCCAAAAAAAAGTTTAAGAATAGCTGATTCTGCACTTGTGAGTTTATCTCACTTGGGTAAGGAAACTGAGAACCAGAGATTTGAGGTGACTTTCTCAGGGTTTAGTGATAAGAACAGGGCTAGGTTCAGGTTCCCATTTGTTTTATATATTATAACACATTTCCAGTTACACCAAAATCGCTGAATTTTTTTTTTCTGTCAGAAACACTGTTAAGATAATGAGGTCATACTTTTTCAGGTAAATAATACAATTTAAAAAAATTACAGAGAAAGGTCTTCTCCATGAATAGGGCTAATTTTCAGCATTTGTTTACTTTTTAATACATACCAGTGAACTCTAGTCATTTGAAGTATAGATTCAAATGGGAGGCTATAATCAGAAATAATTTGAACTCCACATATTAGAGATACCTTGAGAGTAAGTGGCAGTTCTGTGTAAAAAAACAGTCTTTGTTGTTAAGAAAAATTATGCACAAAAATTCTCTTTATAACTATTTTTTAACCAAATGCAATTGTAATAACATAAAAATGACAGAGGAATATAGCCTATATTGTGATCTAGTCTAAAGATTTATACTACCAAAGCAATATACAGATTCAGTTAAATCCCTATCATTATTCCAATGGCATTTTTTCACAGAAATAGAATGAACATTCCTAAAATTTGTATGAAACCATGAAAGACCCCGAATAGCCAAAGCAGTGTTGGGAAAGAAGAGCAATGCTGGAGGCATGATGCTCTCTGATTTCAAACTATATTACAAATCTATATAATTAAAACAATATGTTGTTGGCATAAAAACAGACACATAGATCAATAGACCACAGTAGAGAGCCCAGAAGTGAATCCATGCATGTATATTAATTGACTTACAACAAAGGAGCCAAGAATATACAATGGGGAAATTATAGTCTCTTCAATAAATGGTGTTGGGAAAACTAGACAGCCATATGCAAAAGAATGAAACTGGATCACTATCTTACACCGTACACAAAAATAAACTGAAGCCATAAAACTCTTAGGAAACACATAGGCTGTAAGTGCCTTAACATCAGTCCTGGACATGATTTTTTTTTGGATTTGACACCAAAAGCAAAAATAAATGAGACTATAACAAACTAAAAAGCTTCTGCATAGCAAAGGAAACCATCAACAAAATGAAAAGGCAACCTACGAATGAGAAAAGGTATTTGCAAATCATATATCTGATAAGAAGCTAATATCTAAAATATATGAAGAACTCATAGGACTCAAAGCAAAAAACCAAACAATTCAATTTAAAAATGGGTAAAAGACCTGAATATTTTTTTTTCCCAAGAAGATATGGAGATCGCAAACAGGCACGTAAAAAGATGCTCTACATCATTCATCATCAAGGAAATGCAAATCAAGACCACAATGAGATATCATCTCACTCCTTTTAGAATGGCTATTATCAAAAAGACTAAAAATAAAAAAATATTTAAGAGAATGCGGAGAAAGGGCACCCTCATGTACTGTTGATGGAATTGTAAATTGGTATAGCCACCATGAAAAAGAAGTCTGGAGGTTCCTCAAAAAAATGAAAATAGAACTACCATATGATCCAGCAATTCCTCTTCTGGGTATTTGTCTGAAGAAAACAAAAACACTAATTCGAAAAGATATATACAGCCCCATGTTCATTACATCATTATTTACAATAGCCAAGGTATGAAAACAAAGTATCATCAGTGGATGAATGGGTAAGGAAACTGTGATTGATATATACATATATAATATTATATATAATATTCCATTATATATGAAATATTATTCGGCCATAAAAAAGAATAAAATCTTGTCATTGTGGCAACATGGATGGACCTCGAGAGCATTATACTAAGTGAAATAACTCAGAAAGAGAAAGACAAATACCATATAATCTCTCTTATATGTGGAATCTAAAGAAAAAAGGAAAATAAACTTATGGATACAGAGAACAGATTAGTGGTTGCCAGAGGCATGGGGTGAAGGTTGGGAGAAATGGGTGAACTGTTTTTGTTTTTTTTTAGTTTGAATAAATTGAAATAAAAATTATTAAATTGTACTGCAATAAAGTAGAATTAACAAAAGATTAAGTTGAAATTTGACATCAGATTCACTGTTTACCAAATAGTTTAGTTTTCCTTATTCAGCCTCTTAGCTCCTTATAATTTGGGTTACTAGAAATGTAGCCCTTGGGAATAAAAACAAATAATTCTTTGAAAAATGTATAATGACATATTTACTTGCAAAATAGAACAATATATGATGAAATTTTTTATATCTATGGAAGGCACCTGCTTTCCACGGAGTTGAGCAGCAGCATTTGGTACCCAGTGCTACCCAGATAGGAGGCCATATGGCGTTGTTCTGGGTTCCTGTCATGACTTAAGGGAAACTTTCATAATGTCCAGAGTCCTCGATGTCCTGAAAATGAAGGAGGAGGATGTCCTCAAATTCCTTGCAGCAGGAACCCACTGAGCTGGCACCGACCTTGACTTCCAAATAAAACAGTACATCTACAAAAGGAAAAGTGATGGCATCTTACATCACAAATCTGAAGAGAACCTGGAAGAAGCTTCTGCTGGCAACTCATGCCGTGTTGCCAGGGAAAACCTGGCTGGTGTCAGTGTCCTATCCTCCAGGACTACTGACCAGAGAGCTGGGCCGATGTTTGCTGCTGCCACTAGAGGTACTCGTATTGCTGGCTGTTTCACTTCTGGAACCTTCACTCACCAGATCCAGGCAGCCTTCTGGGAGCTGCTACTTCAGGTGGTTACTGATCTCAGGGCAGATCACCAGCCTCTCACAGGAGCGTCTTATGCTAACCTGCCCACCACTGCTCTGTGTAACACAGATTCTCCTCTGCAGTTTGTGGACATTGCCATCCCAGGCAGCAACAGGGGAGCTCCCTCAGTGGGTCTGAGGTGGTGGGTGCTGACCCAGGAAGTTCTGCACACACACCTGCATTACCATCTCCAAAGTAACATCCGTGGGAGGTCACACCACGTCTCTAGTTCTACAGAGACCCTGGAGACATTGAAAAGGAAGAGCGAGCCGCTGCTGAAAAGGCTGTGACCAAAGAGGAATTGTTCAGGGTGAATGGACTGTTCCAGCTCCTGAGTTAACTGCTACTCAGCTGAGGTTGCAGAGGCGTCTGGAGATGCAGGTGTCCTGGGGCCTGGTCAGCAGTCTCTCTAGAAGATGGGGGCGCTCAGCCCACCACTGAAGACTGGTCTGCACTCCCACTGTTCAGGCCCCTGAATGGGTGGGAACAAGCCTGAGTGGCCTGAAGCTGTTTGTCCACACGTTTAAACAGAAAATGCAGTTAAGGTTGACAGAAAATCTTTCTTTAAAAAAAAGAAAAAGGAAGTCATGCACATGGAGAAAAAACACCCCTGGACTTTCCATGTCCTCTCACTCCTGAACAGAACTACAGTGCTCATTTGTCTTAGTCAATTGATTTTTATATTACTTTAAAATCGGAGGTGTTAACAGAAGCAGCTACATCTTCTCACATGTACCACCTCATGCCAAGATTTTGATTTTTAATCCCAATCACAAAAAAAGGGAACTGGAGTGTCTTAGAGAAGATTTTATTCTATTCTAGGACAGAGAGGTTTCTGAATGGGCAGAAAACTTTCCATTATTGCCAAAAGTAGGAAAGTTTTAAAAAACATATCAGGACTATTACAAAATAGATGAAGAATCAGCTGAAGGAGGCTGTCATCAGCTTAGAGAAGAAAATGTAGGCTTGAAATCATAAATAACTGAAATAATTCAGGTCTATTAAAGGCCATGAGTTCACAGTGGACTCAAAGAAAATGTGAGAATAAAACATGAAATGGGGTAGTTGTAATGCCAAAAAAAACGATAATCTTTTTTTTATCTAGATTGGTAGATGGTTGGTTTTTATTGATTTTAATAAGTTTTTATTGATTTTAATAGTTTTAATACATGTGTACATGTACTCTACATGTACATCTATCTGTTCCAACATTTAAGTATAAGTATATATAAGTATGTATGTATTATATTACATATATATGTATAGTTATTACTGATAAGCAAGATAGCAACATATGCCTACGAGAAGAAGCCAATATAAATATATTGAGTTTACTTTTTCCTGCATATGCAGATAATATGTGTGTGTCTGTGTGTATGTGTGTCTGTGTAATCAGAATCTATAAAAAAGAATGAAGAGGACTAATTTTGAGTAGACAAATATTCTCCATAATAGTAGGAATTCTGCCAAGAACTCTACAAGATAGGACATTGTAGCAGATGCCTATTTACCAAATAATTCCAGCACATGATAACTAGGTAGAGAGATTTTCCATCAGTTGATCAACTCTGGTGGTCGTACACATTAATTAGTTAACATCCTGTTTCAGGATGGTAATTTAGCCAGATGTTCTAAAGGGAAGAATTACTGTGTCAGATTCTAACCTTCATTTTCTAGTAGATAAAATGGCTGGATGAGCATTCTTTTTTCAAAAAGTTTTTATTGAAGTATAGGTGATTTACAATGTGTTAGTTTCTGGCATACAGCAAAGGGATTCAGTTATAAACACACACACACACACACACACACATATATATATATATACACACACGCACACATAAATATTCTTTTTCACTTTCTTTTCCATTATGGTTTATTACAGGATATTGAATATAGTTCCCTGTGCTATGCAGTAGGACCTTGTTATTTATCTATTTTATATATACCAGTTTGTATCTGCTAATCCCAAACTCCTAATTTATCCCTCCCTGACCCCGTTTCCCCTTTGGTAACCAAAAGGTTGTTTTCTATGTCCGTGAGTCTGTTTCTGTTTTGTAAGTAAGTTCATTTGTGTCATATTTTAGATTCCACATATAAGTGATATCATATGGTATTTGTCTTTCTCTTTCTGACTTCCTTCACTTAGTATGATAATCTTTAGGTCCATCTGTATTGCTGCAGTGGCATTATTTCATTCTGGAGGAGCATTCTAATGATTTTAAATTACAGATAAAGCCAACAGAAGTTTTTAATCTTAATGAAAGATTTGTATAGGTAACTATACAAAGATAATGACTTAGGTAATACTGACCATTTAAAAGTAAATAACAGTGCTTTCTGGAAATTATGGGAAAGGATTGGACTTGTCCCATGATGCAACAAATCAAATCATCTAAGGTATGCCAAGAATCACTCGATCCTTAAGCCAGAACCAGCAATGGCATTTAACCTGAGGTAGAATTCTTTCTATTTTGAAGTGGTCAAATTTATTGTTAATCTAGCAAGTTTCCAAAGTAAATATCTAGTTAAAAAGCTAACCCTTAAGAGTAGGAATAATAATAATAATAATTAATAATAATATAATGACAACATGAATAAATGAATAAATACATAAACAAATTAAAAATAAATATATTGCTGATCCGGACCCTAATGGACTCTTGAGGGAGACCCTCTAAAGATTTCCAGGGCTCTCTCTTTGTGTAGTTCACTCTTCTTTCCTGTGAACACTTAGACACTTGGGCTCTCAGTCTCCTCAACTCAGAGAGTCCATCAGCGCTGCCTCATTCCCTCTCTTTGGGTCATGACCTGGAAACTCTCTCAAAGGAATGAATTAGGACACTTGTAGGACTGGCTTCATTCGTTTCCCATCTGTCAAGGATCAGTGCTTTTTTGGCTGACATCCAGTGTCTTTGAAAGCATTTGATTCATACATTTTGTCTGTATTTTTGGTTGTTGCAAGGGGGAGGATCAGTTCTGTCCCTGTCAGTACATCTTGTCCAGAAGCGAGCGAGCACGTCTGTTTAATATTTTGTGTGATGAATTGAGAAGTATACAAAAAGCATTTTGCTGCATATTGAACTATGATGGTTTTCTTAAGAAAAAGCACTTGTCCATTTGAGTTGAGAGCTGAACAACCTCCTTCTTTCCATGGAACACAATTTTTAGTTGGAAGATTAACTGACAGACAAAGTATGTTTTGTTTTTTTTTTATAGTTGAGTATTTGGCACAGATTTACTTAAAAATAAAAGAAGTCATCTTGTCACTTCAAAGGCAATCGACTGATAGTATTTGTTGCCAATGATGAAATTCAAGCTTTCAAGAGAAAATTAGAATTTGGGAAAAATTGCGTTAGCCACTGTGAGCTTGAGAGCTGCCCAATCCTTACAGAGTTTTCTGATAACGATGGTGGAGATATTAACAAATATATTTTTATAAAATATGTTAATATTTGAAAGAATGGCATAACTCAGTGAACCAATATTTTTCAAGTGATCAATGTAGAAAATCATTAGAAAGTAAAAGACCAATCAAAGTGCAAAATAGACCATTCAATGTAACAGAGTAACAATGTTCATTGATTTGGTTTCAGATTGCACATTGCAATGAAGTTTTAGTAGACAACCACTTATCAAATTTTGGTGTAAGTATCAAGAGGAATATCCAAAGTTTTCTGAAAAGTCTATTAAAATACTCCTCTTATTTCCAACTACATATCTGTGTGAGTCTGGATTTTCTTCAAATACTTCTATCAAAAGAACATGCTGCAACACATTGAATTCAGAAGCAAATATGAGAATCTAATGTCTGACTTCATAGAAGTCAGGTAAAGAGCTGTGCGAGGGTGTAAAATGCCGCCACTCTTCTCATTCTTTCTTGGGAGAAAATATAGTTATTTCCTACTAAAATATATTATTTACCTTAACCTATTTATTATTATTTTAAAATTAATGTTTTAATTTTCAACTTTAATTTCTTACATGGAAAATATTGATACACATAACCAACTTAAACAAAACATCTTGGGATTCTCAATAAAGGGATTCCGAGACCAGAAAGTTTGAAAACTGATTCTCTAATCATTGTGATATTTTTAGACGTAACTAATATTTTCAAACACTGACCGTATGCCTGGTGTTATCAAAGTTCTGCTAATATACTCTTGACTCACAATAGGACAATGGGATAAATATCATAGATAAATATTATGATAACCTTCTTTTTATAGATGTGGAAAATGAGGCACAATTTCCCCAAAGTCATACAGCTATTAAGTGGAAGAAATCAGAATTTGGATACAGGTCATATGGCTCCATAGTCTGTACTCTGAAACATCATTCTGTGTTTCTATGCTATGTGCTGTCTAAATCTTACAGTGCTCTCAATACTTAAAGGAATTTTTATTAGAAGTATTTTAAATCAAATATTTATAGTGTTTTATTAAGTTTATAGTCAATTTTTAAATGTTGGAGATAATTTGCCAAATTCATAACTTTTAATTTATTTTTGTGTCAGTAGCGAGTAAACATTGAGGAATATTGATTGTTTAATGTCTAAAGAACGTTCATTGTTTATTGGAGTTTTAAGACTTATACGTTGAATGTTAAACCGAGTTAGAGGGGGGTAGTAAGGGCTCCTCTCCATATACAAAAGCTGAAGTCCTGAGAACAAGCACCATCTGGATACCAGACATAATTGTGAAAATGATGGCAAATCACATAAGAGCCTTGAGCTGTACTTGAATTCAGCATGTAGCAACCCTGTGATTTGTACATCTTTTTTATTTGAGGATGATGATAGTACTTGACAGTGACAGGAGAATTTACTAAAGGCTCACAGATATTTTTGCTAGCAATTCCAGGCAAGGGTCATTCTATTCATATTCTAACTTTCTGAATCGGTTAAGATTTATAAGACTTGGGTATCTCTTGATTTAGACTCACTTACAAAACTAAGATATACAGAAAATCAAATTAAGAATATTCCCAATAAAGCACCAAATGAATTCTTTGTTCTTAAGGGATTCATGTGGAAGTATTAGGAAGTGAAATACCACAGTGTCTACAACTTAGTTTCAAATGGTAGAGGAAATCAAACCAAATCGAAACAAAACACCAACCCGTTGTGTGTGTGTGTGTACTTAGGAGGAAAACTTGTGCAGAGAGTTGAGTAATGTGCTCAAGGTTGCACACTAGTAAGTGGCAGATCAGAGATTTGAAGTCAGGCCAACCGTCTCATTCCCTGAAAGCTATTAACATCTCTAGCCTTCTCAGCCTCAAGGAAAAACATTGAAATAATTAGATCCATTGATAAGCCTGTCCACAACACTAGATCCAGAGCAACTGGGCCATTCGGTGTCATCCTGCAACAGTTGAGACAAGAGTATGGGGAAAGAATATTCTTTGGAGTACTATAAAATGGGGATTGACTCTTTCACTGGCCACTTTAGCAGCTTCATCTGGGGGAGGTTCTTCAACCCTTGTGCACCTCATTTCTTCATCTGAAAATAAAAATAGACATCATAATCTCCACCTTATATGATAGCAGGAGGATTGAATTAATAATCTATACTCAGCACATGGCATATAATAAGCATTTCATTATATGTCATCTTGCTCCTTATACTGGGGACTATTTTTACTTTGGCTACAAGTAGTCTTTTTCCACTAGAAGGGAGCTCTTAAAAAAGACACTTGTCCTTGAAATTTCTCTAAGTGCTGGTCATGTGTTGGCCGCTTTACGCTGAAAACCAAATCATTTTAGATGAGCCTTAGAGAAGTGTAATACAAATTGATATCCACATAGGAGACATGCTTTAGAGAAAAATATTCCTACAGGCTAGTACTACATTCTGGCACAGAAGCAGCATCCCTGCAGCCTTCCGTGGACACAGGGGTGTTTTTTAGCCCCATTCATGGCAAAGCTATGTTTTGACCCCAGCTCTGCAATCAGTTGTTCGTATAACGTGTTTCCTTCCTGATGATCATTGTCATTGGGGTAATTTGCTTGATTGGCAGCTTTTTCTTTTCTTATGGCTGGGTTCTCTGCTTATAAATATTCCCCATCTGGATAAATATATTCTGAATGCAACTCTTCATGGAAGACTAATAATATACAGTTTTGTTTATACAACCTGTATTTATCAAATAAAAATGCCCTGTATTTTATTTATTTTCAGAGTGGCACCAGATAATCTTGTTAGTTTTGAAAATGTTAATCCTTATGAATAATTCTCCTCAAACTGGGAATACTGTAATCATGTGTTAGAATTGATCAGACTCAGTAACTAGGATTCCTAAAATATCTAACTTGGTTCTATTTAAGGGACATTAACTCATTCCCATCAAATTAAATTATCTTCCATGGGTTAGTTTTAAACTGAAATGAGACTGAACTGAAAAATTAACTAAGAAGTCACTGGACTGGATGGAGGGAGAACCAAGAGTTAGTATTGTTATAGTTGTGTTTAGGGAGGAGGGGGCAAGTGTATGGGCTATGATGAAAGGCTTTCTTAGTGAGTCAGAAAACAGCTCAGGGTAGACATGGATCTATAAAAAATACTTGCTGATTAAAATAAAATTGTTTGAGATTAAAATGCTTTCATAAGTCCCAATAGTGGAAAGGTTATGCATCAAACTACATAAACTGAATAGTCATTGACTTCTAGGGAATAGAATATTTGAGTTCACAAAGAGTAAAACTAGCGATTCACAATATACTTATCTACTATATATTTTTTTTTAACTCCACACCTAGGGGTGAAATGATCATTTAATATTCATTGTGTAGTAAAGAATTTGGCCTTGCCCAAAGAAATATCTGGTTTTTGCCCTAGGCTTCTCAGAGGTCATCTATTTAACACCTGGTAGGAGCATCTTTGTTTAGAGTAGGGGCTGGCTACACTGGATCTTGGGGTGAGGTCATCCACACCCAATAGCTTTAGGGTGGGGGCTGGCCCCAGCATAAAGACCAACAGTGTGACCTAGGGTGGTGACTTTGGCTCATGTGGTATCAGTTGAGCTAGAGACCGGGTTCAGCCGTGTGAGCAATCAACCAATGTTGCCTATGTATTAAAGCCTCAGTGAAAACTAAAGACACAGAAGCTTGGTTGAGCTTCCTTATTTTCAGTACTCTATGCCCATTGTTACATGTCAGTTCTAGGAAAGGAGAATGGAAGCTTCATGTTGGGATCCTCCTAGACTCTGCTCTATGTGTCTCTTCCTTTGACTGCTTGCAATTTTTATCTTTTCCCTATAATAAACAGTAACCATAAATATAAGTTTTCAGGGAGTCCTATGAAAACTATTGAATCTGAGGGTGGTTTTAGGAATCCCCCTGAACTTGCAGTTGGTGTCAGAAATTGGGGCAGCACTGGAGACTGTACTCACATACTTCACAGTTTGACTATTTCTAGGCATTCTTAATAAACATTATAAGCATTGTTAAATCCTGAATTGCCTTCTGAATTTTTTCAGCCTAAATTGTATTTAGTGCAGTTATTTTGGGAATGTTCTATTTCTTAGGAAGAGATAAACACTCAAATAATAGTATTTATTGATTACCTACTATCCATGTCTAGTTGATATGTATGATTGTTTTATTACTCCAGATATTTCTTTGATAGGGATATGTCATAGTTTCAGCCACGCTCCACATTCTGAATAGACTAACCAATATAAACAGTACACTCTTTCATTTAGTGATACACCATAAATATTTGGGTAGAAGAGTCACATCCTATTCCAAATCCATCTCAATTTTTGTATTTTTACCATGGGGCAAATCAAACGTGGGTTTGGCACTTTTTCCCAGTCTGATTTTCCCTAAGGTTGTCTTAAGACCTAAGAATAGTAAGACTAATTATTTTGTTGTGTCCTCATCACTTGTACAAATTCATTGAACCAGCTGAGTAAGTTGGTTCCATTTGATTAGTTCCCACTCGTTTGGCTTCAGCTATGGTCAGTTGTTGGGAAGTGAGCTTACAGAGACCAGCTGTGCCATGAAGTGGAGCACTGCCAACTCTGTTGAGGGAACACACATTCTATCACAGTTTTACCTTAAATCTATTATTAATAAAACCTTGCACTGCGGGCTTCAGCCTGCAGCAGACATTTATGAACAGGTCAGAAAATGAGGAATGGGAATTGAAACACGGAGCCTTTGACAACAGCTGCATAAATGGTAGCACTATAGTTACCGAATTGCTAAAAATCAGTTAAGAAAGGTGGCCACCTGATCTCCCTGTGCATAATCTATTTTAAGTAGGTAGTCTGTTTCTGAAATCAAATGTTTCTGGACTCTGAGACTTTTTTAACAGGATGCCGTTTTACTTAGAAAGTATAATCCAGAGATTTCATGGGCCCATCACAAGTTAAAAACATATATAAGAAATAATTGCACTGCTCTGCACCAATTATCCAATCTCTAATGCAAGTTTAATAGGGAAACTCATCTGGTACTCTTTCAAAATGTAATACGGTTTTTGCAAATTAGTCTTGAAACCTCTTGAGTATTTTATGATTTTTATTTTACATGCTCACTAACAGAAATAATCTGTATTGAATGATTCTGCAATACAGAAGAAAAATCTTTCATTGAAATGTGTCTGTACTTATAATTTTTATAATCCTTAAAACATTAGAATTAAGGATTTTGATTCTACATTTTAAAAAATAACTAATCTGGCATATGCAATAAATTTTGCTATGATTCTTCAATAGGAGAACTGTTTAAAAGTAGATGAAGAATGCTCTGAAGCAGAAAGAATCTTTTGAAAAATAGTCCAGTGAGGGACCTTTCATAATTATATTTTTAGTGTCATTGATACCACTATTTATAATAATGCCACCATTCACTTAGTTATCATTGAATTCTAGAACCTTATACTTAGTAACTCACTTATTCCTCATATAATATAATAAATTTATTAATATTCTCATTTTATAGCTGACAAAATTTAAACTCAGATGATTTTAGTAACTTGAGCAAGTAGATCTATGGGGCATCAAAATTAAAAATTCACTGATTTCTGGAGAATGGTTTTTCTGTGATGTGACTATAAATCATTTGTTGAATGAGGAGAATAAATGAATAGTGAGTGAACAAATGAAGTCAATGTCAAACTCATTCTATCTTACATCTAAATCACAATAGTGATTATAAAAAATTTTTGGCTGTTTTAGAAACATTTTTTATATAAAAAGAAGATTCCTATTGATGCCATTAATCCACTTAGGCATAAAAAAGCAAAGAAACTGTTTAACAATGCAAGTTAACATCACAAGTTAATATCACACTTAACAATTGCATCAGTTTTAAAAATCCAGTTTTTTATGAAAACTTTCAATTATATGGAAAAATGTAGATTATAAAATAACTCCCATATACCCATTACCTTGATTTAACAAATGTCAACATTTTGCCACATTCTCTTTTTTCATTTTCTTGCTGAATAATTTTAAATTGCAGATATAACATCTCAAACCTAAACATTTTTGTATCAACTCTAAAAAGGGACATTTTCTACCATTAAAGCATCAGAGAGTATCATTAATGCACCTTACAAAGTTAAGGAAAGTTCCTTAAAGTAATTTAATATCCATTACATTTTAAAATTTCACCCATTAACCAAAAATGTTTTATAAAGTTCATTTGTTTAAACAAATTGGTTAAGGTAAAGCATTGTTTTTAGTTGCTGTGTTTCTTTGATCTCATTAGACTAAGCACCCTTTCTTCCCTACACTCTGCCCATCGTTTTTTGACATTGACTTACTGATGAACGGGTCCCACCTATTTGTCTAATTGCTTCCTCCACCTGATAGTGTCATCTAACTTGTTCCTCTACTCCTTTCATTATTTACCTGGAAGCAAGAAGTTATATTTAGCAGCTTGGTTATAATCATGTTATTGGATCTTACGAAGAAGCCCTCATAGTTGATGCTGTAGACCCATTCCATTCTATCTGGATGCATACAAAGTCTGCTTGTCCCAGGATTCATTTTGCTGAGAGTGATCTGTGGGTTCAGGTGGTAACATTCTGGATCCTCTATGGTAGATTGTACTTTACCCTTCCTCATCTGGATCTTGCTGTGCAAAATACAGCTGGAGGCTGTATGTTTTTAGTTTTGAGTTTCATGCTAATTGCTCTAAGTTATACACATATTCATTCTATTTTACATTTTCCTTTGCTTGACATATAATTCTGGTGTTTATAATAGGAGACATGAGGAGTTCATCCTTGAAAGTTTATGGCCATATTCTAATTTGATAAGACTTCAAAAAATATGAAACTGTTCATAATGTTTGTGGTTTGCAAGCTGGAAATTCCCTCAGTAAAGAAGAACTGTCAGAGAAATCCTATTCTGTAGGTTTATTTTTGAAGGAACCTCGTTTCCTCCTTTTTTATAATTCCACAAGGCAAGCAGTGCAGGGTTTGCTTCTGGAAAACTTACAAGACAAGTTGTTGATGCTTTAGTGAGGCAAGTGGTCATTCAGTGGAAAATTCTACTAGCAAATGGTTCTTTCTTCAGCCAGATCAGGTCACCTCCCTCATCATCTATTTTTTGTTGGACTTCTGATTCTATGTAAAATTTTACTTAAGGTTGAATGGTATAAACAGGACAAATAAAAGCATGCACATATGCATGTAACAACGTGCATTACACAAAAAAGGACCACTTCCTGTCCATGTAGATCTTAGTACATGGTGTAGGGGCCTGAGAATCACTCAGATGGCATCACCCCCAAGGAAGAAGCTGGCATTCCTGATCACTGCAGCATTCTCAAGACGAGGGGCTATAGAAAGCCATGTACATTTTGCTAGTGTAACCCGTAGGCATGGCCCATAAAATATTTTTATCATTTTTCAAATGAGACTGTCTATTTCAAGTCATTGGCTTTGGCTCAGGCTTGTTTTTTCCTCTCGTGGGACTGTTCTTCCTCCTTTTTCTACCATGACAACTCTTAATTGTCTTTCAGATGCAGTATACAAGTCTTCTCATCTCTAAAGCCTTCCCTGAGCCTCTCTTCTAGCTTCTTAGTACAAAACTTGGCAATTTGCAAATGATCTGTTGGTGTTACTCTTTTCTCTGTAAACTGAGAGGCCTCAGAGTTAGGTACCATGTCCTTTTCATCTCTGCTAGTGCCTAGAATCTTGCAAATAATAAATACTATGTGTTTAATGAATTAATGAAAAAAATTGTAAGCCTCTGTAATACTGGAAAAGAGGTAAAGAGGAAAAATGAGAGTAGTAATCAATATAGTGGTCTGAGATCTGATTTAAGTCTCTGGCTTTGGAATATCACCAACTTCCGGTGCAGAAAGGCACCAGTGGTCAAAGATACGCTGACACTGGCATAACATTGTACATTAAGCCGAACATTTGATTTAACTATTTATGACATTAACTTAATGTCCATAAGTCTTGATGTCCAGTAACCCCCTTATTGTTTTAAACTCTCAAATGAGCATCCTTTGGAGTATGATATACTGGAGCTGAGTCTAATGCAGTTTGTATTCATAAAACTTCCCACAGAGTCACTAGTAAGTATTAGATATGCTTATTGAGCTGAGCAGAAATAACTGTCTGCCAAAAAATGATAATCACGAAAGAAGGATCCCAAGAAGAGACCAGAAAGTTTCCAGCTTTCTGAAAGTTTATGGATCCTCCACAAAGGAGAGGAACCAAGATTGTGGGATAAGAGGCTCCAAAAGACAAATGTCATCTGGTATTTTCTCAGTGTCTTCCAGGATGTGCTAGTCAGATTCTGTGAGCCGACATTTATCCACATACTCACTTTAGATGCCTTGGAGTTTGGGGCTGTCCAGTATTACCTGGGAGTAGCATAACCAGGGATTGGAGCTCACCTATTCACAGCACTTCTTTCCCGAGGCACAAGGAGGAACAGGAAGGATGGAGGTTCATTTCCTCTTTAGTTTCACATTCTGTTCAGTGGGATGATGAAAAAGCAAATGGTGTGCGTGTGTGTGTGTGTGTGTATATATATATGTTTCATATGTATGACATATATAGACATATGTGAACTACACACACACACACACACACACACACACACAATTATTTAAGGATATGCCACTAACAAATATTGCCCAAGGAACTTAGAAGAAAATAGAAAATGATGGCAAAGAAACTGGAAACAATCCTTCAATTTTTGGCAAAGATTATAGCAAAAGTAATATTTTAAATTTGAAAATGGATATAGAATACTTGAAGATGCTTTTAGTCTATAGTAGAGTTTTTTAAATTTAGCAAAATGACCTATATTTTAGAAAACACAAAATGGTATTTATATATATATATAAGTGAAGTGAAAAAGTAAAGCAGAGAAAACTCTTCAGCAAAATTCTATCCATTGTAATATTATTCAGACTCATTCTTGTCAGTTAAGATTTTTCTGTTATGTTAATATCCAAACAAAAATATTTGTTTGCACAAAAACTGTGTTTTATTAAGAAATAAAATGTTTCTTTCCTTTAATAAAATTTTTCTTTTTTATGAAAAGATATATAAGCTTTGAAGCTTAATTTTTAAACCATTTCTTTTTTTAGACACTTTTTTAAAGCTTTTTAAAAATTTATTTTTTATTGAAGTATAGTTGCTGTACAACATTATGTAAGTTACAGTTGTACAAAATAGTGATTCACAATTTTTAAAGGTTATACTCCTTTTATAGTTATTATAAAATATTGGCTATATTCCCTGTGTTGTACAATATATCCTTGTACAACAAATAAAATAAAACAAATTTACATCTACCACTGTTATTAAAATCATAAAATAAATAGTAAGGGCTTTGAATATGGTTGAAATAATGTGTGTACAGTTTGTGTGATCAGGAGAATTAGCAGAAAAGATAATATTGAATGTTTTCTTCAATAACTGGTACATACATGCCAGGCATGAGCCTACAGGAATGGTTTGGATTCGCATTATCTTCACATTCCTTTAAGTGAGGTGGATCTTAAGAAAATAAATTACGAGGAAGTGTGACGAGTGCAGCAGTGGGAAAATGCACATGATCTACATGTGTAATAACAATGAGAAGAGAAAGATAAATTCTGCCTAGGGACCTGGTTATGCTTCATCAAGGCCGTGACACCTAAACTATTGTGGTGGCTGTTGTGGTAGTCATGGTAGTTTTTTAGTAGTTGCTTTATTTCTTTGTTGGTTTGTTTTCTAAGTGTGAAGACAATTCTTAAAGTTTTCACTTATAGGAATATAAAGGAGAGAAGAAATCACGCTGATAGAGGCACGGACACACGAATCAGCATATAGTGTTTGGGGAATTATTACTAATTGGGTATGGCTGGAGCAGTGGTTCTCCATCAGGGGTCATTTTTGCCCCCACTAGAACGTTTGACAATGACTGGAGATATTTTTGGCTCTAATGGGGTCAGGGGTAATGTAGCATTTAGTGGGAAGAGGACAGTGGTTCTACTAAACATCCTACAATATGGACAGGACATGCCCAACAACAAAGAATTACCTAGCCCAAAATGTCAGAGATGCCAACCTTGAGAAGGCCTTGGCTAAAGTATGAAAACTGAGGTGATAAGAGAGGGAGAAATAGAAGGAGAAAAGGCAGATAGTGTCTATATTATGGTGAAGGTGGGGTGGCTTTGAATATCAACCGCAGGAGTAAATGAATAGCATGAGTATTATCAGTGACAAAGAAACAAAAAGATAAGGAGAGATGCAGATCCAAACATACAACTGCTCAGGTATGCATGGAACAGATCTAGGGAGAGCATTACCTAGGTTACAGTGCATATTGTTTCCCCTGGAGTCGTGCAAGGCACGACCTCCACAACCAGTTGTCATGAAGAAACCTAATTTTAGGTATAAATTAAGAAGAAACTGTGAAAGCTGAAATAATGGTACAGTAGATTTAGGTTTCTTCAATGTTTTATATGAAAAGTTTTTTAAAAAAACAAGTTTGTGTCTAATTTTAGAGATTATAGCATAATTAGTCAAAAGGATTGGGAACAGCACGTAGATGGGTACAAAATGGGGAGTCTCGGGGACGAGAGGTCAAGAATTACGTCATAGAAAAGTCTGGTTTAAATGGAGGGGGTGGGGACTCTCCTGACAGTCCAGTGGTTCAGACTGTGCTTCCACTGCAGTGGGCATGGGTTCGATCCTTGTTTGGGGAAACTAAGATCTCGCATGCTGCTCTGCGCAGCCAATAAATAAATAAATAAATAAATAAATAAATAAATAAATAAAAAGTAAATAAAAATAAAGTTAGTTTCTAAATAAATAAATAAGTGGAGGGGGTAGTATGGGAATTACTGAGCTATGAGATAGAAAAAGAACATTATTTTATGGAGGGCTTTGGATGCTTGTTGTTGGAAGTTTAGGCTTGATGCAGAGAGTTAGCAAGAGTCCTTGTAAGTTCCTGAATATGAAAGAGATGAATGAAAATGGCCTTTGAGTAATATTGTTTTTCCAGCCCTGTGTTAGACAGATCATAGCATGAAAAAAATGAGGCATGTGACAGGGTGATCAGCTAGGAGACTATTGAAGTTCTGCCCTCAATTTACAAACAAAATACTGCTCACTGCTACCCGTAAAATATCCTTTCGTATACATGAAACGTGCTGTTAAGTGTCAATTTTCTTGGGTATGTACACTTACTTAGTCTTTTAGCCTTTCCTCTTCGGGCACATTTCCCAACATTTCAGTGATTTATTTTGCTCTTGCCTCTTTACTCTCTCCAATTGTGTTTTTTCCATATCTCACTTCATTTACAATCACGATTCAGATGGAACAGTGTATTCTAATAAAGCTCATATCAAAACTTATCAGAAGGAAATTATATTCAAAAGGGGACATTTGATATATATATATATATATATTTTTTTTTTTTAAGGAATTGAAGATTTAAAAAAGGAAGCATAGATTCAATCTAACATTTTATATTTTTTCATAAATACTGATGAGGTAACAAGATGTGAATAACTGATTAACAAATGTGAGAAGAAAGAAAAGTAGTATGTTAAAGATTATTTCTTACAAATATAAGCTTTAGTCTTCACTCAGAGCCATTGCAATTAAAGTAAAACATTTTTAAAATAATAATTGAAGTTAAAGCAAGGTTATTTTAAACCTGTAGAGTTAAGTTCTCCTCATATTCTTGACTAGTGAAAAGAATCTGACATTCTCTTGTCTTCCATTATAAATATAATAAAAATTCACCAGCAAAATACTTGAGTGTAAATCAATGCAGAGATTTTTCCCAAGCTCAAGACAGATTAAATGATAAAAAAGGAAGAGATTTCCACATCAGACAATAGACTGGATTTACCCATCTGAAACAAGTTAAAAAAGAAAAAAGACAGTCAAAATATTTTTAACAATGACTCTCAAAACATTTTACATCAGACAATGAAGACAGAGTTCCCTATGAGGTGGAAGAAAAAAAGAAAGGTGAGCTGTGTACCATATGAGTGTCCTAGTTTACTGCCTGGAGAAATTTTCTAGGCACAACACAAGAACCCAAGAAGAGCTTGGCAGTTTTCCTGAGTTAAGGAGATAAAGCTGGGAGTCCAGTGAAGCCAAGATGGCTCAAGTATACAGGACAGAGATACACAGAAAACCCTGGAGATCTGCATAGGGTCCCTTGTGATTATTCAGTAGAGTTTTTATCAGTTCAAATATATGTGAAAACTACATGAGACTTGGAAGACAATCACCTAAAATGATTAGAAAGAATATCTGGGAACAGTGCCTATTCCCATCAGCCAGAGTGGAAAAACTTGTAAGTCACAGGGGAGAGTACTCAGAATCGTCTTGCCTCTGTATAAAATTTATCACAACAAAATGCCTAAGAAGCTTAAAAACAAGACCCAAAAGAGTCAAACTATTTTTAAGGAAGTTAACCATGCCACAAACAAAGATCAAGAATATTTATAGGAATAAGAAATATTCAGTGCCCAGTAAATTAAAATCCACAATGAATGGTATCCAAACAAAAATTACAAGGCATGCAAAAAAGCAGAAATATATGAGATAAATAAATTAATCAAAACTAACCCAGAAGTGACACAGATGATAGAATTAGTAAAATGTTATTGAGCATTTGTTATAACTATATTCCATATGTTCAAGAAGCTAGAGGAAAAGTTGAACATGCTAAATAGAGTTATTAAAGATACAAAGTAGACTTTTAAAGATGAAAAACTACAGTGTCTAAGAAAATATATCTAGATCTAGATCTAGATCTATATAATGTTGGAATTAACAGCAGATTAGACATTGCAGAAAAGATTAATGAACCTGAAAATAGGAATAGAAAATATCCAATGGGAAACACAGAAAAAAAAATAAAGACTAAAAAAATAGAAGTAGAGCATTAATGTTGAACAACTTCAAGTATCCTAATATATGCATAATTGAAGTGCCTGAGGAGGGGTTAGGGGCATAAAAATCTCACAAGAGATAAGACCTGGATATTTTCTAAATTTGATGAAAGCATAAACCCACATATACAAGAACCTCAATAACCACAAGAAACATGAAGAAAAATACACCAAATCATATTACAATCAAATTGCTTAAAACTAGTGATAAGAAAGAAAATCTTGATTTGCTGACGTAGAAGGATACGTTATGAAACAGAGAAACAAAGATAATGATGACAGCAGATTTCTTTGAAAACAATGCAAATTAAAAGACAATAGAGCAACATCTTTAAAATAGTGAAATAACAAAACCATAACCTAGAATTCTTTACCTGGTAAATATATCTTTTAAAAACTAAGGTGTAATAAGACTTTTTCAGACATACAAAGGTGAAAAGAATCCACTACCAGCAGACCCACACTACAAGAAAAAAAAATATTACCAGTTGGAAATCTGGATCTACACAAAGGAATTAAGATCATTGAAATGATAACTCTGTGAGTTAATATAAAGAGAATTTTTTCTCATTATTTAAATCCCTTTATAAATAACAGTTGAAAGCAACACTAATAATAATGCATCATGGAGTTTATAATACATGCAGAAGTGAAGTGTGTAAAAACGACAGTACAAAGTTTTGAAGGGGAGAAATGGATGCATATCATTGTACGGTTCTTGTACGGTATGTGAAGTAGTATAAGGTCTCTTGATAGTAGACTGTTAAATTAAGGATGCATACTATAAACCTCAAATAACCAGTAATATGCACAAAAAAGGATTGTTGCTAAGGAGATAAAATAGAATTACAAAAAAATTATCAATCTGAAAGGTAGAAAAAGAGGAAAAAAGGAACAAAGAATAGTTGGAACAAATAGAAAAAAATATATAGTAAGATGGTAGTTTAAAACCCAATCATATCAATAATACATTAGATGCAAAGTTAAAAAAAATGTAAGGCAGACATTGTCAAGTTGGATAAGAAAAAATCAACTTTATGCTGCCTATAAAAAGCCCACTTTAAAATTAAAGACACAGATAGGTTAAAAGTAGAAGGATGGATAATAAAGTAAAAGGATGATAATAAATGTACTTATACTAATCAGTGTAAGGCTCCATCGGGTGTGTGGACCGTGGGCAGGCACTGAGCTCCTATAGGTTGGCTTTGTCTGCATCTCGTCACTGACCTGTATTCCTATCACGGTGCATTTTTCAGCAGTTTCCTAAGTAACTTAGAGAATGTGCTAGGTTATGGTACAAAGGCCACTAGGTAATTTCTGCATACATTTATGTCACACCTGCCTATAAACTGGTGAGCACTGAAAAAACCAGGGGTTAAAAGTCTTGTAAAAAAAGATACTTTTTCATAATTATCAGAGCATATTTGACTCTATGAAATGTGAGAGGAAGGAAGCAGAGGCCAATTAATAGATAATTAATAGATAACCACTTTCCCACCTTGGTGTCCATACGTTTGTTCTCTACATCTGTGTCTCAATTTCTGCCCTGCAAACCAGTTCATCTGTAACATTTTTCTAGGTTCCACATATATGCGTTAACATACCATATTTGTTTTTCTCTTTCTGACTTACTTCACTCTGTATGACAGTCTCTAGATCCATCCACGTCTCTACAAATGACTCAATTTCATTCCTTTTAATGGCTGAGTAATATTCCATGGTATATATGTACCACATCTTTATCCATTCGTCTGTCAATGGGCATTTAGGTTGCTTCCATGTCCTGGCTATTGTAAATAGTGCTGCAATGAACATTGGGGTGCATGTGTGTTTTTGAATTATGGTATTCTCTGGGTATATGCCCAGTAGTGGGATTGCTGGATCATATGGTAATTCTATTTTTAGTTTTTTAAGGAACCTCCATACTGTTCTCCATAGTGGCTATATCAATTTACATTCCCACCAACAGTGCAAGAGGGTTCCCTTTTCTCGACACCCTCTCCAGCATTTGTTCTTTGTAGATTTTCTGATGATGCCCATTCTAACTGGTGTGAGGTGACACCTCGTAGTTTTGATTTGCATTTCTCTAATTATTAGTGATGTTGAGCAGCTTTTCATGTGCATCTTGGCCATCTGTATGTCTTCTTTGGAGAAATGTCTATTTAAGTCTTCTGCCCATTTTTTGATTAGGTGGTTTGTTTTTTTTAATATTGAGCTGCATGAGCTGTTTATATATTTTGGAGATTAATCCTTTGTCCGTTGATTTGTTTGCGAATATTTTCTCCCATTCTGAGGGCTGTCTTTTCATCTTGTTTGTAGTTTCCTTTGCTGTGAAAAAGCTTTGAAGTTTCATTAGGTCCCATTTGTTTATTTTTGTTTTTATTTCCATTACTCTAGGAGGTGGATCAAAACAGATCTTGCTGTGATTTATGCCAAAGAGTGTTCTTCCTATGTTTTCCTCTAAGAGTTTTAAACTGTCCTGTCTTACATTTAGGTCTTTAATCCATTTTGAGTTTATTTTTGTGTATGGTGTTAGGGAGTGTTCTAATTTCATTCTTTTACATGTAGCTGTCCAGTTTTCCCAGCACCACTTCTTGAAGAGACTGTCTTTTCTCCATTGTATATCCTTGCCTTCATTGTCATAGATTAGTTGACCATAGGTGTGTGGGTTTATCTCTGGGCTTTCTATCCTGTTCCATTGATCTATATTTCTGTTTTTGTGCCAGTACCATATTGTCTTGATTACTATAGCTTTGTAGTATAGTTTGAAGTCAGGGAGTCTGATTCCTCCAGCTCCGTTTTTTCCCCTCAAGACCACTTTGGCTATTCGGGGTGTTTTGTGTCTCCATACAAATTTTAAGATTTTTTTGTTCTAGTTCTGTAAAAAATGCCATTGGTAATTTAATAGGGATTGCATTGAATCTGTAGATTGCTTTGGGTAGTATAGTCATTTTCCCATTTATGATAAAAAATCTCCAGAAAGTGGGCATAGAGGGAACATACCTCAACATAATAAAGGCCGTATATGACAAACCCACAGCAAGCATCATTCTCAATGGTGAAAACCTGAACACATTTCCTCTAAGACCAGGAACAAGGCAAGGATGTCCACTCTCACCACTATTATTCAACATAGTTTTGGAAGTCCTAACCATGGCAATCAGAGAAGAAAAAGAAATAAAAGGAATACAAATTGGAAAAGAAGAAGTAAAACTGTCACTTTTTGCAGATGACATGATACTATACATAGAGAATCCTAAAGATGCCACCAGAAAACTGCTAGAGTTAATCAGTAATTTGGTAAAGTTGCAGGATACGAAATTAATGCACAGAAATCTCTTGCATTCCTATACACTAATGATGAAAAATCTGAAAGAGAAATTAAGGAAACACTCCCATTTACCATTGCAACAAAAAGAATAAAATACCTAGGAATAAACCTACCTAGGGAGACAAAAGACCTGTATGCAGAAAACTATAAGACACTGATGAAAGAAATTAAAGATGATACCAACAGATGGAGAGATATACCATGTTCTTGGATTGGAAGAATCAATATTGTGAAAATGACTATACTGCCTACTGTTCTTATTTATCTTCTACATGGGCAACTAAAGTTGCAAGAGGAAAATCCTAAAATTGTGCAACAAATTTATGGTTTCCATAAATGGGTCCTCCAACCTAATAATAATAATAATTACATTTATTTATTTTTACTCTAAGCCAGGCAACGTGCTAGCCTCTTAACAGGAGTTACCTTGTTTAAACCTCAAGTAACTCTGATTAATTAACTATTTTACCTATTTGATGTATGCCGAACAAATGCTTAAGTAAAGTTTTCATTTATCCCAGTTTCACACTTAGGAAATACTGGGACCCACCCTTAAAATTGGGAAATCTGATTCCAGAAGCTGTGCTCTTAAGTAGTGCATTTCTTTACCTATAGTTATCTGTTCTTCCTGATCCATAATTTCTCTAATTAATAAATGGCAAAGGAGATCTAAATACTCCCTCCCTCCTCACATTAGAATAATCTCTGGCCTTTTCTAGGTGGGTCTTCCCACTTAAGTTCCCTTTTTCAAAGTTTTCTCTCGAGTATAAAACCTCTTGTGGCAGTAAGAGTTAAATTTGATAAATCTTTGATCCTTTCTTGCAAAAGATAGGAAGTAACTTTAGCAAAAACAAAAAAAGAATAAAAATCAAATGTAGAACTCACACATCTTGAAGTCAAGGAATAGAGATGGGGTTATAATTCCTTCTGTGGATTAAGGCTGACCATTTATTATACAGTTTTTAATAGTTAAGATGAGACAGAGAGAATAGGACATGTAACTGAATTTGATGAATATTTTATAGTAGATGAAAAATACAGAAAATATTCAATAAACGCTGCCAAATTATATGGTCCCTGAAGTGCTAGGGCACAATGAATACAATGAAGGACTTTGAGGCAAGTATAGACCTGGTAAGAAAATCATGACAGGGACAGGGACTTTCTTGGTGGTCCAGTGGTTAAGAATCCACCTTCCAATGCAAGGGACACGGGTTCGATCCCTGGTCTGGGAACTGAGATCCCACATGCTGTGGGGCAACTAAGCCCATGAGCCGCCACTAAATAGCGAGCCCATGTGTCACAACTAGAGAGCCTGTGTGCCGCAACTAAGACCCGAGGCTGTCCAAAATAAAATAAATATTAAAAAAAAAGAATATCATTGACTGTAATACCATAATGAATTATATTTATATTAAAATAGATTAACAATGTTATTATTAATGTTAATGTTTCATAAAGAGTTTTAGAAGTGTTATAGCATAGAAAAATGCAGTGATATTCCAAACAATAATGACTTTGAAAAAGAACTATTAGCATTATGCATTTAGGAAAACACATCAGCAGCAACTGTGGACTTGGTGATGCCAGTATTTTCCAGCTTTATTCTGTTTTTCTGGTTCTACGGCTGTAAGGTGGACATATTTTCAATAGTGTTTTCAAGAAATAAAACAGCTTGGGATAGAGATTATTAGTGGGGAGACTTATAAACATTTCCTGACTGTCTAGGGATAGATATATAAATGAACAGTCTTATGAAAGCATTAAAAATAGTATTGTCATTTCAGTATATATTTTGCTTAGCAGTGGACCTCTTTGTCCAGTGAGCAGGTAGACTTCATTGGGTTTATTTTCAGGCAACACTCTTCATCAATAAGATGAAGGAAAATGTAGGAATGTTCTATCAAGAGCTCTGTGTGTGTGCGTGTGTGTGTGTAGTATGTTTCTGTATAGGTCATATGGTGGGGGGGATGGTTTACCTGTAGATATTTACAAAACAACTCAATTTAATGACTTACCAAAATCAATGAATTAAACACAAAAATTGGATCAGGCCATTTTTTCATGTGTTTAGCAAAAGTTAACATAAGCCATATGTTAATAAAAGGGCTCAACTTTTCTCTAACTGGTGATATTATCAGGCATTGTATAATTATAGTTAATTCAATCTATTTTATGAGTAGACATGACTTAGCAAAATTTTATTTGGGGAATAAGAATAAATGTCCTCTTCTCTTTGATGTTCTCTCCTACTAGTTCGAAAAACCTCTTGGCACCATAATTTACAGACACATAAATAATGTATTTTGGTTTAGACCTTATAATTTAGATCTGACGATTTGAAAAGTAGTTTGTCAGTCATCAGACCACTAAGGTTAAAATATTTTCCACAAGCAACTATATGCAACTAAGATCCTGAGGGAACGTTTGCATATGTATCCATACATGCCCATGTAAATATAGTTTTATTTAGATGTAAAATGATATCTAGTAAGTAAACTAAGATTATATGATGGATATTTGAATAATCAGATCAAGAAAATGTGCTTATAGTCAAGAGTATTTTCTAAAATTTATTACAATCATTTTGAAATAACCAAATGAATATAAATTTCATAGTCTACCTCAAAAAGAATAAAGTTATCACAGAACTAAGTGTGTAAATTTCTCTATTGAGAAAACCAGTAATTTATAAATATTTAAAATTATAGAAAAATGTGAGATTAATTTTTGTTGTTTACAAACTCTCTGAATTATATCATATCATCTTATGTCCATATTTCTTTTCAAATCTGGTTACATGGACTTCTTTAGATATGATTAACTCTACTTTGTTACTATTTGGAAAATCAAAGTTTATCAGATCTGATCTGACAGAAAATTCTCTTGCTCAGTGAGATCTGGCTTTAGATTATTACAGTAGAAGATATTCTGGAGGATAATGCTGTATTTGACCACATTTTTTTGAACAAATACAAAAAAAGATATAGAATTAAGCTTACATTTATACATGTGGAATTTAACATATTTAATGTTTTAAATGTTTTTGCTTAACATTGGAATATACTTGCTACTTCCTCTAAAGTACTACAGGTGATGTATTTATTGTTGATATAAAAAGTGAATTAAAATGGGCTTTATTGAATATTTTTATATGTACCCTGGTGGGTAGCAAAACCATGTTTAGATATCTTTGGCTTCAGTAAATTTTTTATTTTTCATGTTCAGAAATAAATAATCTCCTTAACTGGATCAAAGCAAGTTACCCAAATTTCATGTGAACTCTTTCTCAATAGGATATTGAGTTATGAGAATCTAAGGTTCGTATTTATAAGCCTGTGTCTGAAATAATTGGATTGCTTTTGCAAAGAATTATGTTAACAAAAGAAAAATGAAAAGAGAGTGAGAAAAAAAAACTCCATTCATGTAAGTAGGAAGACACAAATGAAAGAAGTGAGTTAGACACTACATTAACTAATGAGATGTAAAGAAATCAGAATATTTAATTTGTTTAAAACAGTGGACCCTCAAGACTTTTTCTGGTCTTTAGCTGGCATCTTCAAATGCCAATTTAAAAAAATAGCAGCAGAACGTTGATTACATTATACTGTTTTGGGTAACACACTTTAATGTTTTTATTCCACATTCAAAGTGAGCTATTCATTCCTGGCAAAAATAAAACTTGAGCAAAGTCTATCACAGAATCACACTAGTTAATCACACTAAATTCCTGTCCAGGTTGCTGACTGCTTTGTATTAAAGTATGAGTCTTTAACTTATTTCCTTATTTGCAGTTTTATTATTTTTTTTCAACAACTATATGTTAATCTACCACAGTGTTGCAGACATTATTTTAAGTGCCAGAGAACACAAAGATGAGTGAGATGTGATCTGTCCCCATGGGGATCTTAGTCTACTACAGCAGAAATCCTGTACATGAAAAACATGGACTTTTAACACAAATTGTTACCATTTAAAGCACTAGTTAAATACCAGACTACAACTAAATGATCTCATTAGCTCCGTTAACATTTCCATAGTGTGAGTGGATACAGAATGCCATGGAATCAAAGAAAAAGTTGGGGCCAGGAGGCTTCAGAAAGGAGAGAGTAGTGCACTAGAGAGAGAACTTTTTCTGCTAAGGAAAGACATTTAAGTCAGATTATGGAAGGGCATGGAGGATGGAAACTGAATGCTGCAAATACCAGTTAATATCTAATTGCAAGGTGTTTAGTATATGATACTCAGGATTTTGGGCTCTATGCTTAGCAGAAGTGGGAAGCCACTACATATTTTTCTTTGCATGGGTGTTACTGATCTCTTAGGTCTACCTGTCAAGGTTTCTGCTGTGGTCCCCAAAATCTTTGATACCCACAGTCTCTAGCATATTTTCACTGCAATAACTATCCTTTTTATATCTTAAATCTATACTCATCTTTACATTTTCAGCAGACTTTCAAATAAAAGATCTCATTTTATTCTCATCAGAATCTTAGGTAGGTAGAATACACTTTATATCCATTTTGGAAAAGGGAGAACAAAAACAAAGTGCCCCAGTAACCAGCATAATATGCCTTGGGTATTTATCAATAGAAAAAGTCTAGAATTAGGAGAACAAGAAAGAGACTCAGCAAAGTGTTTTTGGGGGGAGTTGGTGGTGTGTTAGGGAAGGATACATGAGAGTAGGGGCAACTTGCAATCACTGCTGCACCTCCCATCAGCCAGCCTCACTCAAAAACTTACAACATTGCTTCTATGACAAACTACTATTTGGCATCGTTGGGGAGTAGAATGTTTTACAAAATCGAATATTCTGTTTAATGTAACATTTAGATCGAATTATGTGCTTTCAAATAAGTGGATAAAAGACATGTAATATATAAAATTATGCAGCTCATATTTTAAGCATTCTTTGATCATTCAAAATTTACTTTAGGGTTACTCAGTCCTTCTAGATCTTCATAAACTAAAAAAAAAAAAAAATTCTCATAGATTCAAAGCACCATGTCTGGCACTGGGAATGCAAAGAATACAAAGATGAAAGGCCCTTAGGGAGCTCACCACTGAGCCAATGATGCAGTCTTTCCATTGATTAGAGAACATCTAATTATTCATGACAAGGTGAACAACAGACCTAAGAATAGTGATGGAAAACACAAGAGGATAGAAGGGAACATTAAACCCAAGGAACGTAGAAAACAATGCTATGAATTGTAGCTATCACTATAGATATGCAGAAATTGAAAGTCATAGAATATTCTGGGTGATAATTTGTGCCATGGGTCTTAAAATCATCCCTTCATAGATTACTTGTTATATTACTTCTTATTATTATTAATTTGAAAATGAAAATTTCAATTGATGAAAGGTTAAAAAGCTTGTGTTATTTTTATGAAATACATAATCACCATGTCATGTTTGTGTGGCCCTGACTAGGACAAGAGAGTAGTTTCCCAATCAGAAAAGATTTCATTATTTTATTTTTACCCTATTATCATTTTTATCCTTTTATCACGAGTTCATTTTTGTAAACTGACTTCTCCCCTTGTACTCAGCAGGTGCCAACTATAAAAGCAGATTGTGTTGTTCTTGATTCTTGGATGTTTATACTGTGATTTTATTTTTAACTCTGTCCTCCTTGACAGTTATATCATTCACTCCTGTGCACTGCTTTTCACTTTGCCCTCACCTTTGTCTCACTCTGAGAATCCACCATCATACACTTGAATGAATGCAGTGGTTTCACCCATCACGCTACCTCTCACTGTGGTCAAAGGAATCTTTCTGAATGATAAATCTGATCATATCACCCCCCTTCATAACATACCTCATTGGCCTTATAGGATCAGAACCTCTAATATGCTATGAGGCCGTTCAGTGACCTGATCCCTGCCTCTCCCTCCAGCTTCATCTCCTGCCACCTTTCCCTTGCTTACTGTGCCTCAGCCAGACTCACCTGCTTCAGGTCCAGGAATGCGTTCTGTGGCTCCCTGTCTCAGGGCTTTCACATGCTGTTCCCTCTCCTTGGAATGCTCTGATACTCTGCCCCTCTGCTTCCCACCTCTTGATTCCTTTAATGCTTATATATCCTGTTAGCAGCTCAAAAAGCCCTTCCTCAGGGAACCCCTTCCTTGTCTTTCATAAAAGCCTGGATACCTTTCTGCCTTTGCCTTGCCCATTCATAGCTTGAATCTCAATTTGTAATTATTTGATCATTTTAAAATAATTTCATTCATCCATTAGCAAGTATTTACTAGACACTTACTATGTTCCAGACACTGGAATTATATTGAAGAGAAAGTGGGACAAGCTCTCTTTTTTCACTGGGCTTACATTTAATGCAATTTCACATTGTCCTAGTTGCTATACATAAAATAAAACAAGGTGATTTGGTAGAAAGTGATGTGAGTAGATGTAGTAGGGTTAGGCTACAGAACTTCCAAGCAAAGGGAAAGGCCAATGCGAATGTCTGGAGGCAGACAGGCTTGGCAGTTGGAAGAAGAGGCACGTTAGTGTGGCAGATTTAATTAAAACTGGCCAACGTGTGCCTGTCTCCTTCACTAGATTGCAGTGTCTGAAGCGTGGGCCCCGGCTCCTTTATCTCTGAGGCTTCTTGTACTGAATCACATTTTAAAACTTGGCTCAGCACTTACCTCCTTTGGGGGAATTTTGTGTCCCCCCCCATCCTGCTTCCTGGCCATCCCTGCCACATAGACACATACCTACAGTCACCCGGAATAGACTGCTCTCCGTTTGTAATTCCATGCTACTGCATTCATACTTCTTCCTTAACAGGAAGAATACTTTCATGTACTCATTTGTTTTAATACCTCTCTCCTTTCTATCAGTGTCTTGAGGGTATGGATTCTTTCTGATTCATTTAAATATTTCAAATGGCTGGCTTAAATGCTTGGCTTAATAAGCTAATAAGCATTCAACACATTTTTTTTTTTTTTTTTGCAATGAATAAGACAATGAATATGTACATGCCTATCTCTGCTATGGACTCTATTTTAGTCTTGGCTGAGGTTTCCTGGAAATCAGAATCTGAGGTAAGACTTAAGTGGTAATGTGATTATTGAGATATGCAGTCTCAGGGCCTGGGAAGAGGGCAGTGAGACAGGCAGAATGTGAGACAAATATGAGATGATGTTATACAGTTGGTTCCCAGGGAGACCAGCTAGACGCTTGGCCATGTGAGATAGCTCCAGGTGCGCTGTACAGAAAATTCACCCCTGGGGGCCATTCAAAAGAGAGAGTGGAGAGGGAACTGATCTGTTGGCATTGTCCTTCCTCTTGTTTCCCATTAGGCAATGTACTGATGTTAACACCCCTGGACCACCTGGCCTCTCCGGTGGCCTCTGGGGAAGCTAGATCCCATGCTTGTGTTTCATCTGAGATGCAATGGGAAGAACCAGAGCTCTGGTGTTGGTCTCAGGCAGTGGGCGCATGTGGGTACACTCACATTTCCTTGCTGCACTGACAGCTGTGATGGGGCAAATGGCCAAGGACCTGAGACGCAGGTGAAGCTGAGAGACTCTGAGAAGGTGCAAAAGCAGTGATTAATGAAATCATCAAACTTTACTTCCTCCTAGGCTCCTTCTTTTCAGTCCGTAAGAACATTTAAGTCAACCTAAAAAATCAACAACAGAAATAAAAAGAAACAAACTCCTGTGACCCTAAATTCTCCTTCATTTCTCTACCCCATTTTTCTCTCTCTTTTATTTCCAAACTTATGTCTAGCCTCTCTGTGTCTCACACTTGACGCACCACATGGGGCCAGAACTCAGCTGCCTTTATAGCTCTATGTCCTCTCTGCTCTTACATGGCTTCACTCTCTTTGATCCTGCTGTCACATCTACCTTGAATGGCCTTTTCTGCTGCTTTCTCTCTTTGTGACTCAGTCTAGATGGCATTTTGCCAGGGAAACTTTGCTGACCCTTTCCCCAGCTCAGAGCGTTGTGCTTCTCTTAATAATCGTGACATCCTGCCCTTACCCAAATCATAATACTTATCACATTGGTCTAATATGGTATATTTTATACATCCTCCTAAAATATTGTAAGATTGAATTCTCTCACTTTTTTCACTCATATTTATATATTAATTGTTTGATTCAATGTCTGGTTCATATTGGGCAGTAAATAAATGGTTAAACAAAGCTACACTAGTTGGACTAAATGGTCCAAAAATCTTGGTGAGCAATATAGATCTTATTATCTTACCTACTTTAACCTGGGAAAAAAAGGCCAGTAAATATTTCTGTTTTCACCTAAACACTAATAAAGGAAACTCAGGCTTTAGTTGTTATAATAAAAAATAATATTCTAAAAATCTATTGAAGCAATATTTATCTGTGATAGAGTTTTAAAAAATGGGCCTGGTCAATTATTTCCCTTTCTGTGTATGTTGCTCTCCCAACAGGAGGTAGTGTCTATTCCCTCTCCCGTTAAATTTAGGCTGGGTTTATGACTTGTTTTGATCAACAAAATGTGGAAGAAGTGACTGTAAGAAGATTAATGGCTTTCATTTTCACCTTGGGGGCATTTAGCTGCGATATAAGTGGTATATCTACCCTGATACCATGATACTGTCAGGAAGACCAAACTAGTCATGTGGAGGAAATGATGCCATGTGAGGGAATACTGAGGCACCAGATATATGAGTGAAGCCCTTCTGTATCTCTTAGCCCAGCCCAGCAGCCAAGTAAAATGCATCCAAGAGTGTAATGCCAGCCACTGCCACCTGGAACAGAATAACCACTCAGCTGAGCTCTTTGAACCAACAGAAATAACAAATCATTGCTTTAATCCATAAAAGTTGGGTGGTTTGTTGCACATCAATGGATTACTGAATTACCAGGTTTAGCTTTGCATTTCCTTTAAAAATGTATCTTGACTTCAAAACTTAGTACCAAAAAGGTTGATTGTTGATAATGACCCTAGCTTTGAGGACAGTCAAACATGATCATTCGGTTTACAAGAGTCCATTGAATGTTTATGTGGGTAGAACCTTACAGAGTGCGCTATGAGATGGACCCAACAGAACTGTGCACCTTGCCCAGTGGTAATAAACACACAGTAGACCCTCATTAGTTGAATAATGAGTACAGAAGACATATGAGAAAAGAGCAACTGGTAAGGATACTCTAAATAAAGGAAAAGCCTTGACGTAGTTAAGAATAAACTTACTAACTGGAAATCATATGACTCCCTAGCAGTTTGTCCAATATAATGTAGTAATGACAATAACCATAAGAAATGTATTTGTATGGAGTCCTTATATGTGCCTAGCAAATAGCCTCTCATTTAATACTCAGAGCAATCATATAAGATAGTTACTATGATTAAATCAACTTTACAATTGATGAAACTGAAATATAGAGAAGTTAAGTAACTTGTGCCAAGCCATACAACAAGAGTTAAAGTCTGACTGTAAAGTTGTCTGACACCAGAGCCTTCACTGTTAACTAATAACTGTAGTAATATGTAATTTTTGGTTGTATAGTCATTTATATTATAGATATGTATATATATAATATAACATATAAAATGTATATAGAATCATAAACCTATGTATGCATATATAAGTATATATATATATATATATATAATTTATCTTAGTAAGTATACTGCCATTCTGAAATGTTTTGGAACGTTGAGGTAGTGATTAGCCTTGGTAAATGGCATCCCTTTACTGATAGCCTGACCACACCACCCCTCCCCTCCTTCCATCCCTTACCTGGAGGTTGTCATTAGAATAAACTTCTGAAGTCCCACCTACTGCTCATCGGTCAACCTATGAGCCAACTTGGCCATGTGTATCTATTATTAAAGAGTGACAATCTGGTGATAGGACAGAATAAAGACATTTTGAATATAGTGAAATCTGTTATTTGCTCATTGCTACTACCCCAATTAATTATTATCCTCTAGTTTTCCAAGTAGGAAAAATTCTTTTTACCTACGAAGTCGACTTTAACCCTTCAGGCAGATACCCATGTAAACATACCAAATGCTATTCCATCTGTCAGCTCTTTGCCATCAGCAGTTATTTGACTCACACCATGGCCAACCACTGCTAGCTTCAAATTGCTGACTGCCTTTATTGATGTTTTCAGGACCCAAAACCTTTTATTCATGTTCCCCATTTATCTCAGATGCTTTACAGCATATCTAAAGAGAGGAAAACATATTGGGTCAAATTCAGAACTATCTTTGAACTCAGTGGTTGAATCTGCTAAGCCAAATCTAGATGTCAGCCAGCAAAGTAGCTTTGAAATGCTGGTTTGAAAAAACTCAGAAGCTTTCTTAGATGCCAGTTCCTTGTGAGAGAAAAAGAAGGAAATCTCATTTTAATGATTTAAGTCTAGTTATATCACAAGTACAACATATTTATTTTATTTTACTTTTCTTTTAGTAGTGTGAGAAGAATTACCTATTGAAGATGCTTTGCTGTATACACATATTTAGCCTGTTTTCCTTTTTTAAATACAACCCTATCACATATTAGAGAAGCAATGCATTTGTAAAAATCACATGCTTTCATCTTAGAGGATGTCTTGGTAATAAAATAATTCTTAAACAGAATTATGAGGCAAAAGCATATTAAGATGTTCATACTGGCTTTTAAGTATTTTTTAAAGCTTTGCATCATAATTCCTTGGAGAATAGGTCTGGCATCAGCCACAAAATACGACATTTGTTTTTGAGGTACTTTCACCTTTCTTCCAGTTCCTTTTTTTCCCCCACCAGGAAAACCCATCCTGGGACCCGTCCCTCAGTGTTTGAGCTCACAGCAATAACCCATCACTGTTAAAGTCAATAGTTTTTACTGTGGGCAAAACTAAGAAGTTATTAATCAGCCCTTTTTTGGTCTGTATGACAGTTTTCAGCATTCCGCATTTCTCGTTACCTCATCTTCCTTCAGGGTGAGAAAACTTCCTCTTTCCTTCAACACCCCATAAGACAAGGAAAACAGATATTGAGGATCATTTATTTTTTCATTGTCTAATCATAAGCCAAAACAAATAGCCTTTAAACCAGATATGTACTTTACCAAAATTTGTTAAGTTCTAAGTTCTAATTGTGGCAATGTAAGGTCTTAGCCTCTCTTAAACATATTTTTGGGTATTAGAAAATGCGTGGGGAAGTGTTTTGAGGATAAAACACTCCTGGAATTGCATGTTTAACCTAAGGGTAGGTCTGAAGTTATTACTGATGTGGAGACTGGAAGTATGTTGTGGGGGAGGCAACCCCCCCCACCATGTCTTTCTTAAGAGAACAGGTAAGTCACAGGGTCACAAAGCTTTTCCTGTTACTTATTTGTCCCCTGGCTTTGAGGACTGCATCAAGCAGAGTTCAATCACATATAGATAATTGAAACCAGCCGAGCAATTTTAAGAAAAATGGTTTAAAAGTAGGGAAATACACAATTATAAAGTAGTTGGAAAGGCTGAATGACCAGGCACTAGGTTGGCCAACATAACGTCAGTATAGAACTGTCTCTCCATGGATGCTGATAATTGTCACCAACAGAAATGTAGGCAACTGGAAAATGACCACTTCCTATTGGTCTTAACTGAGATTCAGAGATCAGGAAACTGCCTTGTCATCTTGTTAAAGCTACATCAGCTGAAAATAGATGTGTTAAAGCCATTGCCTCCAGCTGAAAATGGATGTGTCAAAACCATTGCCTCCATCCCCAAACTTAATTCAAATCCAAATAAAAATCTTACCAATGATTGTGAGAACCTGTCACTTTCAGAGATCTAGCTGCAAGGGAGTCTTGACAATGTAGATTTTTAGCTTTCTATACTCTGTAGTACAGAAAGATATTGGAAAAGATGCCAAAGGGAGTAAATCTTGATGTTTTGTTCAAAATTCAAGTGCTTAAGAACCATTTTTGTCTCCCCAGTTTAAACAGTTACACATGGCAAAAGAAAGCATTACATACATAAACAAAACATTCCTGATTCGTTTGTTGTAAACGAGGACATTTTGAGGAGGGCCTTTGTTTATTTTTTAAGACTTCTTTTGTTTATATTTATTACTGATGTTAATTAGATATTAATATCTAATATGTTTTCTATAAGGAAGAATATTAACTGTTAATAAGATTCAGTAATGATATAGTAATTTAATATCATTTGCTTCTCGCTGTCTAATTCCATATTAATTTCAAAAAATATCTTATGAAAGGACTGGTAATTCTAGATCACTTCTGCAAGGTCAGGCGAACAATATAAACTGATTTTTTTAATACACCCAGGAACCATTGAGGAATAAATAATTTATATATGGACTTGCCTCCTGCAGTGAGGTAAAGGTGCCTGGGAAATAAAACATGCTATTTTTCATTCTCACTGAGGTGATTAAAGAAGATCAAGTATGGTAATTTGAACCATCTCTGTGAACTTTAATGAACTATGCAAATATAAAGGAATCTTAACTGAGGCCTATGGTGGGCAGATGAGAAGCCTCCTAGGTCCAGTGCAACTTATGGGGGAAGAGGGAAAAACTTATTATAGTAGAGAAGTAAAAGTGCAATTTACTGTAGTAAATGAAAGCAATATAAAAATCCTAAAGATGGTAAAGGAAACAGTCATCCCTTGGTATCCGTGGCTTCCACATCTACAGATACAGAGGGAGGTCTGACTGTATTACACCATTTTTTATAAGGGAATTGAGCATCTGTGAATTTTGGTATCCCTGGGGGTTCCTGAAACCAATCCTCCACAGATACCGAGTGACAACTGTATGCTTTTTAAATTTTTTAATTCATCAATAGCAGTTAAAAGGTAATATAAAATGCATGAATGGTATATAAGAGAAAAATTATGCTATGCCATTGAACCTGAAGAAAATGCAAATATATAAAATAACACATAAGTAAAATATATATTTAAACTTCATTAAACAATATGATTCTACTTTTAGGATTTTTTTCAGTTACAAATTTCAAAATTACCATCTGAGAATACCCTGCCTAATTGAGAACTAAAAGTGAAAACTGAAGAAAAATAAATAGTATGTAAATAGTATGTAGGAGATTTTTTGGCTTACAAAATGTACATAATGGGTTTCCATGGTGAACAATCTCCACAGTCAAATATAATTAAGTTTTGTTGTTGTTGTTGTTTGTTTGTTTAGGAAAGAAAATGTAGCATTTCTTAAGTGTCTTATGGAAACTCAACTTGGAATTTTGCATGCCATCTTTATTGAAACACTAAAAAATAGGTAAACACATTGAATTAAGATCCAGAGAGTTTAAGCAGGCAGAGTCAAACACTGTATTATCTTGATAACAAGTAGTGGATCTAGGCAAAACTGAACTGATGCTTTAAAATCTATGATCTTTCCACCATGCTACCTGAAAATTCCTACTAGGAGGAATTGATCTTCATGTTGGCTGATGAAAATCATTTCCCCTTATTTTCCGCAAGTCCATCTCTTTTTCTTCTTTCCAGTTTACCGTGACAGATCAAGCTTAGCTTATCTAACAACTTCTTTGACTCAAGGCTTTATCACTCTATCCAGTCTTTGCCGACCTGCCAGATAGATCCCTGCTTTCTCTGGAACAGGTCTCTTGACTGACTCTTTCCTGTCACATTATATCTAAACTTCTCTTTACAAACCCTCTACAATGTGGTGCATAAACTTAGCTGAATTTATGTCACTACTCCTCCTCAATGGCACCCTCGCCCCTCAAATGAGTCTAGGCTTCTTGAATTCAAATGAACCCGTGATGCTTATCCCAGTGTCTATGCCTTTGATAATAATTATCATCCCCTAAACCGACATATCTGTCTCTCTGTCATTTATCCAGTGACCAAATCCTAGGCATTTCTGGTGAGCCCAGGCCAAACCTTACCTTCTCTATCAATGAGTTCTCTGACCACTGGATCTATAATCCACTGACCTCCTCACTGCTCTACTCTCTTGTTGCACTTAGCAGAATTCTATCTTATATTATTTGCTATTAAATTCATGTTTTTAATCATCTCTCCTACAAGAGGCTGTAAGCATCTTGAAAACATGGAGCATGGTTTCGTCTTTTTCTTAATTACTTGCTATGCCTAGCACATCAGCCAATTTCCAGGAGATATCAGTAAGGTACTTTAGCTCGAATGAAATCTTTAAAACAGAATATAAATAATCTAGAAATGATAGTGAAAGAGTCACCATTTAAAAAGTATTTAAAATGGAATGTGGAATAAATGTTGATTACAGTGGAATGTTGGAGATATGCCTTTAAAAAAATAAATAGTTTAGACAGAAAATATCATGAGTTTCACCTTGAAAACATCATCTGAGGTAGTACAGGGAGTTCTAAAGAGGACATTTGGGAAAATATAATATTGAAACAAAACCAAATGACTAATGAAATTCCGTGTGGATATTGACCGATAAGAACTAGGAGGTACTTAAATGTTTCTGAATTTAGTGATTTAAATCACTCTCTTTTCCAATTAATCTTTTGCTTGTACCATCTTCTAAATATACCACTTAATTTCCTATTTCCATATCTTGACATATGCGAGTGTGCCATAATACTTTATCCTTCTCTACCGGTTCCAATAGTACTCATGCTTCCAGTCATCGAGACCAAAGGCTACTCTGTTGGCTCTATACAGGCAATGGTCTGCCAGGGTGGTGGAAAGGGGGATGGAAAAGTGTTGGCAGATTCCTAAGTTGTTTGGGAAGTGGAATAGAAAGGATTAAGAGGTTAAGCACAGGGGTTTAGGGAGCAGGGGATAGCAAAGATGCCTTCCAAGTGTCTGGCTTTTATAGCAGATTGGATGTTAGTGCCATTTACTGATATAAAAATCCTTGAAGGGATTATATTTGAAGAGAAACAATGGCATTTGTTCTGGACATGTACAATTTAAGGTGCCCATGGTCTATCTTATCCATGTAGTCTCAACAAAGGTGATATCGTCCCCAAAGAGGATGAAAATTGTTTCTTGAATGGTGAAAAATGTCTTACTTTTTTATGCACAAAACACAGAAAGGCACAGAGTACACAAACAGATAGTATATAATGGTGTTAAAATTGCATAGGGGTTAAGTAGGAAAAAAAGTCTATAAGACTCTTTGGGAAAGGTGCATAATGGAAAAAAAAGATTGAAGGTGTTGAGGTGGCATGGAGCTCTGATATTGGATCTGGGAGATCGATCGATCTATCTATCTATCTATCTATCTATCTATCTATCTATCTATGAGTCAGTGTACAAACCAGAATTGAAGGCATCTGTATAGATGAGCTCACCAGGTCCAGTGATTTCCAACCCTGACTTCACACTGAGATCATTTGGAGAGGTTTGTTTAAAAAACTTCCTGGGCCTCATCCTGTGGAAATACCACTTTTCATGTCTTCTGAGTTAAGTCTAAAACATAGTTAGGGTTAAAAGCTGCTGACCATGGGAGAGGTGTGTATAATGAATAAGGGTTCTGTGACTAAGCCTTGTGGAGTTTGCTCCCAAAGAGGGTAATTCAGAACACCAACGAATATGATATTTTCCTAGCAGAGCCATGAAAAAGTTCTAATAAGAGACTGAATTTTACAGTTTCTGATTATGCAGAGAACTGAAGAATATCATAATAATGTTCATTGGATTTAATGCGTGGAGATCATTGGTTTTTGTAAAGCTGTTTTGGGGAAGCAAATGGGGAGTTGAAGAAAGATTAGAGTGAGCTGAAGAGGGAATTGAGACTGGAGACAATGAATACAGACAACTCTTGCAAATTGAGATACTCTTTGTAACATAATAAATTATAGGGAATATCCTAATAGAAGATTAATATTTGCTTAGCTTGAGGCAGTACCATCAGGAAGACACTGTCCTTCCTTTCTTACACATTCTGGTTCTCAGCTTTTATACAGCAGGGGAAGTGAACGAATCAGGGAGAATGACTGACTGATATACCCTATAGTACGCTACAGATAGAACATAGGAAGAGGCAGGACTTTAGAAGAGGAGAGGCACCGTGGAGCAGAGGGGTTAACATGTCTTAGGAGTAGGGGATGAAAAGAAAGTGGAAATGAGGATGTGGATTCTGCAGCCGTGGTCTCTGCCCATGACCACGTGGCTATTCTTCAGCAGATGGTAATTGCCTATGAAGTTTCATTACATTTAATGACCAAATCTTAGTGATGGAGTACATGCTTAAGTCAAGGAAGTCACTCTCATATTTTCTCATAAAAAATAGGCTTTCCACAAATATTTTCACTTATCACAAGAATCTCCAAACCCCATGAGGGAGTAAAATCGTTTAAAAGTTGCTGAAATTCCACTGGGCTGATAAACTGCATCTACTTAAGAACATAATCTCATCCTTGAGTGTATTGAGTGATACAATTTTTCCCTTGGAAGAATAAAACAAAGATGTTTTTAGACATGCTGGGAACTAAAAAACTAAGTAGCATTTTGAGAAAGCTACTTCAAAATATACCCCAGCAGAATAAGGAAAGAGAGAAAGAAAAGAAAACCAAGCAAACAAACCAAGGAAAATGAAGACAAGAACTAGTGAGGTTCTTTCCCTAAATGCAAAAGTATCTTCTAGAGTGAAATTATATATTGGAAGGTAGATTTAAACTTTTGATAGGTGTTAATTATCTCTCACGATTATTGTACACAATTTCACTCCCTCCAGTCGTTTATGAGATTGCATCCCATTTTCACATGCTAGACAAACCTAACAACTAGAGATATTTAAGTGTGTGAAAATACATTAGATAACTATTTTGTTTGCTTGAAATTAATTTTAAGTGAGGTTAAGCGTTTATTTCTATATAGATTGTCTAGTTTGTATTTTTTCCCTGAAATGGCATATTTCATTATAATCCTTTGTCTAACTTCTGTTGGATTGTCCTTTGCTTATTGATATGTAAAAACATTTGTAAATAAAGAAAAATCACGTGGTAAAATATGTATTTCAAACTCTTTTTAAAAGGTTGCTTTGTTCTTTTCATTGTAGTTTTTTAAAATTTAATGTTAGGTTTGTTTTTGCCTTTTCAAAATTAAAATATTGTGCACCCTATTACACCAAGTGTGGTAGAGCAACATAAGAGCAGACACTAGGTAGAAGCAGCTTATATATATGGGCCAAATTAAGAAAGGACATTATAATTATATTTTGGTTAAATGTGATGGAGAACCTTGGTTGGAAAGTTATCCATTTTTAATATGGTGATTAGAAATTTTGCCCCTTTTGTAATCCTTACATGTATTAATACTTGTAGTGTTATAATATTTACTACATTAATTTAATGGTCAGTGAGCATTATTTTAATTGAAATTTCCTTGAACATTAAAACATTTAGTTAGGGAGATTAATAGAAGCAAATTAACATTATTTGGTTAAAGACTTATATCACCATTATCTAACTATTGAACAAAGGACATCTCATAACTGTTTTCTCTCATTGTAAAATGGGTATATTGAACTTGCCATTTTTAAAATAGTGCTTTAAATATAAAAGAATATCTTTATAATGACTAGGGTATCATAGAGATATTTTAAATTATACCAGCAGGCACAAAATGATTCTTAATGGAGTATAGGCTATTTATAGAAAGGAATGAATGGATTATAAAGAGAATTTAGAATAAGCTATTTTTCATACAACAACCTTTGCCATACAAATAATATTTTTTAAACAGTGAAAACCTATGTCTGAATAAGGATATCATTCTGTAATTATGAATGGACCATGAGAATATATTGCCTGTTTAGGCTTATGGGAACTGTGGTCCTGCATATTTTCTCTACCAGGTACCTGGCATATGGTAGCTTCTCCATCAGTATTTGTTAGAATCTAAATTTAGCCAATCTTACCACTTTCATAAAGAAAGTTGTTGAGTCCAAGGCATCTGAACATGTTTCAGAATATTTATTGATTATTGAGAGAACATATTAAAATGGTTTATGTTGAGATAGCTTCCAGATGGCGGAGGAGTAAGACGTGGCGATCACCTTCCTCCCCACAAATACATCAAAAATACAGCTACATGAGGAACAGCTCCTACAGTACACCTACTGAACGCTGGCAGAAGACCTCAGACTTCCCAAAAGGCAAGAAACTCCCCATATACCTGGGTAGAGCAAAAGAAAAAACAGACACAAAAGAATAGGGATGGGACCTGCACCTCTGGGAGGGAGCTGGGAAGGAGGAAAAGTTTCCAAACACTAGGAAACCTCTTCACTGGTGGAGACGGCGGCGGGGCAGCAGGGGGAAAGCTTTGGAGCTATGGAGGAAAGCACAGCAACAGGGGTGCAGAGGACAAAGCGCAGAGATTCCCACACAGAGGATTGCTGCCGACCAACACTCACCAGCCTGAGAGGCTTGTCTGCTCACCCGCCGGGGCGGGCAGGGGCTGGGAGCTGAGGCTTGGGCTTCAGAGGTCAGATCCCAGGGAGAGGACTGGGGTTGGCTGCATGAACACAGCCTGAAGGGGGCTAGTGCACCACAGCCACCCGGGAGGGAGTCCGGGAAAAAGTCTGGACCTGCCTAAGAGGCAAGAGACCATTGTTTCGGGGTGCACGAAGAGAAGGGATGTAGAGCACTGCCTAAATGAGACCCAGAGATGGGCACGAGCCATGGCTATCAGTACAGACCCCAGAGATGGGCGTGAAATGCTCAGGCTGCTGCTGCAGCCACCAAGAAGCCTGTGTGCAAACACAGGTCGCTATCCACACCTCCCCTCCCGGGAGCCTGTGCAGCCCACCACTGCCAGGGTCCTGTGATCCAGGGACAACTTCCTTGGGAGAACACACGTCATGCCTCAGGCTGTTGCAAAATCATGGCGGCCTCTGCTGCCACAGGCTCGCCCCACATTCCATACACCTCCCTCCCCCTGGCCTGAGTGAGCCAGAGCCCCCTAATCAGCTGCAACTTTAACCCAGTCCTGTCTGGGTAGGGAACAGATGCCCTCAGGCGACCTACATGCAGAGGCGGGGCCAAACCCAAAGCTGAACCCCAGGAGCTGTGGAAGAGAAACAGAAATCTCACCATGCAGCCTCAGGAACAGCGGGTTAAATCTCCACAATCAAATTAATGTACCCTGCATCTGTGTAATACCTGAATAGACAACGAATCATCCCAAAATTGAGGCGGTGGACTTTGGGAGCAACTGTAGACTTAGGGTTTGCTTTCTGCATCTAATTTGTTTCTGGTTTTATGTTTATCTTACTTTAGTATTTAGAGCTTATTATAATTGGTAGATTTGTTTATTGATTTGGTCGCTCTCTTTTATTTTTTGTTTTCTTTTATATATCTATTTTTCCTTTTTCTCCTTTTGTGAGTGTGTATGTGTATGCTTCTTTGTGTGATTTTGTCTGTATAGCTTTGCTTTTAGAATTTGTCCTAGGGTTCTGTCTGTCCGTTTTTTTGTTTGTTTGTTTGTTTGTTTTTAGTATAGTTTTTAGCACTTGTTATCATTGGTGGATTTGTTTTCTGGTTTGGTTGCTCTCTTCCTTCTTTCTTTCTTGTTTTTTATTTTTAATAATTTATTTTTTATTTTAATAACTTTATTTTATTTTATTGTTCTCTCTTTTTTTTTTCTCCCTTTTCATCTGAGCCGTGTAGCTGACAGGGTCTTGGTGCTCTGGCTGGGTGTCAGGCCTGAGCCTCTGAGGTGGGAGAGCCGAGATCAGGATACTGGTCCACCAGAGACCTCCTGGCCCCACACAATATCAAATGGCGAAAGCTCTCCCAGAGATTTCCATCTCAATGCTAAGACCCAGCTCCACTCAACGACCAGCAAGTTACAGTGCTGGACACCCCATGCCAAACAACTAGCAAGACAGGAACACAACCCCACCTGTTAGCAGAGAGGCTGCCTACAATAATAATAAGTTGACAGACACCCCAAAACACATCACTGGACGTGGTCCTGCCCACCAGAAAGACAAGATCCAGCCTCATCCACCAGAACACAGGCACCAGTCCCCTCCACCAGGAAGCCTACGCAACCCACCAAACCAACCTTAGCCACTGGGGACAGACACCAAAAACAACAGGAACCTGCAGCCTGCAGAAAGGAGACCCCAAACACAGTAAGTTAAGCAAAATGAGAAGACAGAGAAATACACAGCAGATGAAGGAGCAGGATAAAACCCACCAGACCAAACAAATGAAGAGGAAATAGGCAGTCTACCTGAAAAAGAATTCAGAGTAATGATAGTAAAGATGATCCAAAATTTTGGAAATAGAATGGAGAAAAAACCAGAAACGTTTAACAAGGACCTAGAAGAACCAAAGAGCAAACAAACAATGATGAACAACACAATAAATGAGATTAAAAATTCTCTAGAAGGAATCAATAGCAAAATAACTGAGGCAGAAAAACGGTTAAATTACTTGGAAGATAAAATAGTGGAAATAACTACCACAGAGAAGAATAAACAAAAAAGAATGAAAAGAATTGAGGGCAATCTCAGAGACCTCTGGGACAACATTAAACGCATGAACATTTGAAATATAGGGGTCCCAGAAGAAGAAGAGAAAAAGAAAGAGACTGAGAAATATCTGAAGTAATTATAGTTGAAAACTTCCCTAATATAGGAAAGGAAATAGTCAATCAAGTCCAGGAAGCACAGAGGGTCCCATACAGGATAAATCCAAGGAGAAACATGCCAAGACACATATTAAACAAACTATCAAATATTAAATACAAAAAAAAAAAAATTAAAAGCAGCAAGGGAAAAGCAACAAATAACATAGACGGGAATCCCCATAAGGTTAACAGCTGATCTTTCAGCAGAAACTCTGCAAGCCAGAAGGGAGTGGCAGGACATAGTTAAAGTGATGAAAGGGAGAAAACTACAACCAAGATTAATCTACCCAGCAAGGATCACATTCAGATTTGATGGAGAAATTAAAACCTTTACAGACAAGCAAAAGCTAAGAGAATTCAGCACCATGAAGCCAGCTTTACAACAAATGCTAAAGGAACTTCTCTAGGTGGGAAACACAAGAAAGGTAAACACCTACAATAACAAACCCAAAACAACTAAGAAAATGATAATAGGAAGACACATATCGATAACTACCTTAAATGTAAATGGATTAAATGCTCCCACCAAAAGACATAGACTGGCAGAATGGATACGAAAACAAGACCCGTATATATGCTGTCTACAAGAGACCCACTTCAGACCTAGGGACACACACAGAGTGAAAGTGAGGGAATGAAAAGAGATATTCCATGCAAATGGAAATCAAAAGAAAGCTGGAGTAGCAGTTCTCATATCAGACAAAACAGACTTTAAAATAAAGACTATTATAAGAGAAAAAGAAGGACACTACATAATGATCAAGGGATCAATCCAAGAAGAAGATATAAGAATTGTAAATATTTATGCACCCAACGTAGGAGCACCTCAATACATAAGGCAACTGCTAACAGCCATAAAAGGGGAAACTGACTGTAACACAGTCATAGTAGGGGACTTTAACACCGCACTTTCACCAATGCACAGATCATCCAAAATGAAAATAAATAAGGAAACAGAAGCTTTAAATGATACATTAAACAAGATGGACTTAATTGATATTTATAGGACATTCCATCCAAAACAACAGAATACACTTTCTTCTCAAGTGCTCATGGAAAATTCTCCAGGATAGATCATATCATGGGTCACAAATCAAGCCTTAGTAAATTTAAGAAAACTGAAATCATATCAAGTATTTTTTCCGACCACAACACTATGAGATTAGATATCAATTATAGGAAAAAACCGGTGAAAAATACAAACACATGGATGCTACACAATACACTACTAAACACCCAAGAGATCACTGAGGAAATCAAAGAGGAAATCCAAAAATACCTAGAAACGAATGACAACGAAAACACGATGATCCAAAACCTCTGGGAGGCAGCAAAAGCAGTTTTTTTTTTTTTTTTTTTTTGGCCGTTGTCGCAGGAGCGGGCGGCGGTGGCGGAGGGGGCAAGCGGGGCCGGGAGCGGCGGGCGGGCGGGTGGGCAAGGGCGCAGCGGTGGCGACTCCGGCAGCAGCCTCGGCCAAAAGCAGTTTTAAGAAGGAAGTTTATAGCAATACAATCCTACCTCAAAAAACAAGAAATATCTCAAATAAACAACCTAACCTTACACCTAAAGCAATTAGAGAAAGAAGAACAAAAAACCTCCAAAGTTAGTAGAAAGAAATAAATCATAAAGATCAGATCAGAAACAAATGAAAAAGAAATGAAAGAATAGCGAAGATCAGTAAAACTAAAAGCTGCTTCTTTGAGAAGACAAACAAAATTGATAAACCACTAGCCAGACTCATCAAGAAAAAAAGGGAGAACACTCAAATCAATAGAATTAGAAATGATAAAGTAGAAGTAACAACTGACACTGAACAAATACAAAGGATCATGAGAGATTACTGCAAACAACTATATGCTAATAAAATGGACAACCTGGAAGAAATGGACAAATTCTTAGAATAGCACAACCTTCTGAGATTGAACCAGGAAGAAACAGAAAATATAAACAGACCAATCGCAAGCACTGAAATTGAAACTGTGGTTAAAAATCTTCCAACAAACAAAAGCCCAGGACCAGATGGCTTTACAGGCGAATTCTATCAAACATTTAGGGAGGAGCTAACACCTATCCTTCTCAAACTCTTCCAAAATATAGCAGAGGGAGGAACACTCCCAAACTCATTCTACGAGGCCACCGTCACCCTGATACCAAAACCAGACAAAGGTGTCACAAAGAAAGAAAACTACAGACCAATATCACTGATAAACATAGATGCAAAAATCCTCAACAAAATACTAGCAAACAGAATCCAATAGCACATTGAAAGGATCATACACCATGATCAAGTGGGATTTATTCCAGGAATGTAGGATTCTTCATTATACACAATCAATGTGATACACCATATTAACAAATTGAAGGAGAAAAACCATATTATCATCTCAATAGATGCAGGAAAAGCTTTTGACAAAATTCAACACCCATGTATGAAAAAACCCTCCAGAAAGTAGGCATAGAGGGAAATTACCTCAACATAATAAAGGCCATATATGACAAACCCACAGCCAACATCATTCTCGATGGTGAAAAACTGAAACCATTTCCTCTAAGATCAGGAACAAGAAAGGGTTATCCATTCTTACCACTATTATTCAACATAGTTTTGGAAGTTTTAGCCATAGCAATCAGAGAAGAAAAAGAAAGAAAAGGAATCCAAATCAGAAAAGAAGTAAAGCTGTCACTGTTTGCAGAAGACATGATACTATACATAGAGAATCCTAAAGATGCTACCAGAAAACTACTAGAGCTAATCAATGAATTTGGTAAAGTAGCAGGATACAAAATTAATGCACAGAAATCTCTTGCATCCCTATACACTAATGATGAAAAATCTGAAAGAGAAATTAAGGAAACACTCCCATTTAGCATTGCAACAAAAAGAATCAAATGCCTGAGAATAAACCTACCTAAGGAGACAAAAGACCTGTATGCAGAAAACTATAAGACACTAATGAAGGAAGTTAAAGTTGATACAAACAGATGGAGAGATATACTATGTTCTTGGATTGGAAAAATCAACATTGTGAAAATGACTCTACTACCCAAAGCAATCTACAGATTCAATGCAATCCCTATCAAACTACCCATGGCATTTTTCACAGAAATAGAACAAAAAATTTCACAATTTGTTTGGAAACACAAAAGACCCTGAATAGCCAATGCAATCTTGAGAAAGAAAAACGGAGCTGGAGGAATCAGGCTCCTGGACTTCAGACTGACCCAACTTCTAGTGAAATGGAAATAAAAACAAAAATAAACAAATGGCACCTAATGAAACTTAGAAGCTTTTCACAGCAAAGGAAACCATAAACCAGACGAAAACACAACCCTCAGATTGGGAGAAAATATTTGCAAATGAAGCAACTGGCAAAGGATTAATCTCCAAGATTTACAAGAAGCTCATTCAGCTCAATATCAAAAAAACAAACAACCCAACCCAAAAATGGGCAGAAGACCTAAATAGACATTTCTCCAAAGAAGATATACAGATGGCCAACAAACATATGAAAGGATGCTAACCATCATCAATCATTAGAGAAATGGAAATCAAAACTCCAGTGAGGTAGCTATCACCTCACACCAGTCAGAATGGCCATCATGAAAAAACCTACAAACAATAAATGCTGGAGAGGGTGTGGAGAAGAGGAAGCCCTCTTGCGCTGCTGGTGGGAATATAAATTGATACAGCCACTATGGAGAACAGTATGGAGGTTCCTTAAAAAACTAAAAATAGAACTACCATACAACCCAGCAATCCCACTACTGGGCATATACCCTGAGAAAACCATAATTCAAAAAGAGTCATGTACCACAATGTTCATTGCAGCTCTATTTACAATAGCCAGGACATGGAAGCAACCTAAGTGCCCTTCGACAGATGAATGGATAAAGAAGATGTGGCACTTATATACAATGCAATATAACTCAGGCATAAAAACGAAACGAAATTGAGTTATTTGTAGTGAGGTGGATGGACCTAGAGTCTGTCATACAGAGTGAAGTAAGTCAGAAAGAGAAAAACAAATACCATATGCTAACACATATATATGGAATCTTAAAAAAAAAAAAAAAAAAGTGGCTCTGATGAACCTAGGGGCAGGACAGGAATAAAGACTCAGACGTAGAGAATGGACTTGAGGACACGGGGAGGGGGAAGGGTATGCTGGGAGAAAGTGAGAGTGGCATGGACATATATACACTACCAAATGTAAAGTAGATAGCTAGTGGGAAGCAGCTGCATAGCACAGGGAGATCAGCTCAGTGCTTTGTGTCCACCTAGAGAGGTGGGATAGGGAGGGTGGGAGGGAGATGCAAGAGGGAGGAGTTATGGGGATTTATGTATACATATAGCTGATTCACTTTGTTGTAAAGCAGAAACTAGCACACCCATGTAAAGCAATTATATTCCAATAAATATGTTAAATATATATATATATATACACACACACACACACACACACACACATATATACATAGGGAATGAAGGAATGAAAAAAAAAATCACAGAACAATATTGTGTACTTTAGTTATAAACACACTGGAAAATATTTGGAAGGATACACACAAATGGATTTCAGTGATTAATTTTGCAATCAGAGAAAAAGTCAAGAATGAGTCATGTTTTACTTCATACACTTCTCTGTGATTCTACTCTTTTATAATGAGCATATTCATATGTTATTTGTGTATTTGCAAAATAATAATATGGGGGAAAACAGAACCTGGTGATTTGGGGAGTGAGAGGGACAGATGAGTTCAAGATTATTTCAAGGTTTCATTTACAGGTGAATTGACCTGAAACTTCAGGGACTAGACAGAACCCATTGCTCTCATTGGTGTAGACCACCCATGTGAAGCAAGAAGACCCCTGGGCGTAGTGTGAGTTAAGTTTTTGTGGTCAAAGGGAACATAGTCCCCTAAAGTGTTTTGGGAGCTCTTAAGAAATATTGTTTTATTGTAGTCAGATTGAATATAACCTTACTGGCTATTATCAAAGAAGTATTAGTACATTGAAGAAAGGAAGATAAAATAGGTTGAAAATACAGTAAGCTCCAGCAGAAATAAGCAAGGCAGTGTCTGTTAGGAAATTATCAGGAGGCTCTGTGCCAGCCTGTGAGATGGGTGAGAAAAAGCTTCCTTTCAGAGCTGCAGTGAGACAATTCTCTTTTCAAGCAGAAAATGGGCTAAACGACTTTCTTTGATCTAATGGCTTGTTGTAAAATGCTAAAGCATTATAGAAGTATGCAGCCTAGAAAGGAATCTTTCCCCTTATCCCTGTTTCTAACTCCACTCCCCTTCCCATGAATCACTACTGTTACAGTTCGGTGTAAATGCATCTAGACAGTCTCCTGAGCATGCAGGCTCACATATTTGCGCACATACACATGCAGAAACAAACACACGCACGACATATTTGCAGGTGCTTTGTGATCACCTAGAGGGATGGGATAGGGAGGGTGGGAGGGAGGGAGATGCAAGAGGGAAGAGATATGGGAACAAATGTATATGTATAACTGATTCACTTTGTTATAAAGCAGAAACTAATACACCATTGTAAAGCAATTATACTCCAATAAAGATGTTAAAAAAAAAGTATGTATAATGGGACTTCACTATCATATTGTCGTTGATAGGAAGTTGAAACACTTCCAGCGCAGCCTAGCTCCCCTCTTTAGTGGAGCCTTTCTCTGCGTTTCTTAATGGGACTCTGCATGGTTTTTCTGTAGAGAAGGACTTAAATGTAAGTCTTCTATATTTTCACTGAAATAGTCTGGAGAGTGGTGTAGGGGCATCAGGAATGTCACTGAAGGGAGAGATGATGCGAATTTAGCAGAAATGAAGTGCAAAGTTTTTGATTCTGGTAGTTTGTAGCATAGTGAGTTTAAGAATTTGGATTCCACAAACTTGAGTTTGAATAAGGGTTTCACACTAATTATATGACTTTGGGAAAATTACTCAACCATTTAAAACCTCAGTTACCTCATTTGAAAAATAAGAATATAATGGTGCCTATCTTGTCAGATGGTTTGGAGGACTTATCTGGCTTGCAAAATGCTTATCACATTGAAGGCATGTGGTTGACTGCTCAGTTGAGTTACACTTTATCATATTCCCGTTTCAGGGTCGCTTTTGAGTACCCATACTTCTAATCTATCTGATAACTGCTTTTTTTAAAGATTTGACTCGCTTTTATTTTTGATTCTGGGCTTATGCTCGTTATCTCTTTTCAATCTATCATCTCTGTTTAACAGGCCAAGTCTCCTACATGGCATTTTGGAAATGAACCAAGAAAAAACCCAAGTGTTTCACACACAGTTTCTTGGGCTTTCCTTAAATTGAGTTATGGCTGATCATTTCTTGCCTTTTTTAAAAAACCATCATCTTTCGATTTCTTTAATGGCATAACTTTCCAAGTTGGTTTTTGGTGTCAAAGAATTAAGAGTTCCCTTGTGTTTGGACCTGTGCAGATTTGGTTGCTTTTGTGCTTGTTGTCACTAGCTAACTCTTGACTCTATCAGCCCATGGAGGATTGCCATATATTAATTTGGTATTAATTCAGATTATGCCTTAAAAAAATGGTTTATGTTACAAATGCTTCCCTTTTTAATTCATCCTATTGCTTGGGGAATGCAATTGTAGGGCACTTCATGGTAAGGCAAAAAGAAAAAGAAAAAAGAAATTAGTAAACTTGGATATTTCTTTTTCCAAAATTATCATAATGGATTTGCAACTTTCCATGATATATTTATTCTGGTCATTTTTGAAGATATTGGTTTTGACAACAGGTAATTGAAATTACTACCTTACCGTGCACATCTTAGGTTGTAGGGACTATGCGTGATTAGTAGCTGCTTACCAAATGTATGTCGAATAGCCACGTAAATGAACTACTATAAAGTGCCTCATCTTAGAAAGAAGGATTCAAAAAAATCATCCATCAAAGAAGAACATTAACATTGTTTTAAAAGAGCATATATACACTACCAAATGTAAAATAGATAGCTAGTAGGAAGCAGTCACATAGCACAGGGAGATCAGCTCAGTGTTTTGTGACCAGCTAGAAGGGTGGGATAGGGAGGGTGGGAGGGAGGCAGACGCAAGAGGGAAGAGATATGGGGATATATGTATATGTGTAACTGATTCACTTTGTTATAAAGCAGAAACTAACACACCATTGTAAAGCAATTATACTCCAATAAAAATGTTTAAAAAAATAAACAAAAAATAAAAGAGTTCTTTAGTAGAAAAAAATACCTGATGTAGAAATTAAAATGTTTTTGTTTCGGTAAAACAGAAACAAAGCCATAACTCTTAATCCTTTCTCCCTTTCACACAGAGCAAGCCTCTGTTCGAGGAAACAACAAAAGCTTCAGTGCTCGGCATCAGCTCAGGAGCACTTCTTTCTTCACTTGGCATTTAAGATTGTCTATACGTGGACAGTCTTCATTTCAAAAATTAATACTGGTACAATTCTTCATTAAAATATGTCCTCAAAATAATTTTTCAAACGGCTGCTTTTTCTAGAAAAGCAGATGGGAATTTTTAAAAAATTACACTTGAAGGAAAACATGGTAGAGAAAGAGAGAGAAAAAATATTTAGCTAGGAACCATTCTCAAATTTCTATGTCTAGGAATATCATGAGGAAGTTGTTTAAAATGATTATTTCCAGACCCTATGGCCAGAGATTCTAATCTAGTCAGGGTTGTCTCTAGGAAACTACAGGGATTGCATCTATCCCACTTTGAGAAACATTGAAAAAGAATCTTCTTTCTCTCTCTTCCATGTAGTTAGAATTAGAGACTTCCTGTTTCCTCTTCATGTGCGTACAGCTGGACTAGATTTCCAGGACACCCTTACATAAGGTTTGGCCATTTAACTGAATTGTAGCCAATAGAATGTGAGTAGAAGGCAATTATCAGCCCTGGCTCATAAATGTTCAACACACTTGTCCAAACTCTTTTCCCTTTCCAGGCTAGCTTACGTGGAGGTGGCCACCCCAGGGACCCTGAAAGTCAACTAAAAATGTTCAGAACCAAGCATTTTCTTCTAAGTCAGTGGTTCTCCAACTCCAGCACACTTACACATCATCTTGTGTGCTAATTACATCTTTAGATTCTCAAATCCCACCACCAAAGATTTTGGTTCAGTAGGTCACGAGGAGGTACTCGGGAATCTGCATTTTAAACAATCACCAGGTGACTTTGATATGTGTGATTCTGAGTCTATGCTTTGAGAAATACTGAATGTGTGTAGGTGTGTGTGTTTAAGGAATATTTAGTGTTAATGTTTGTTATCAATTATATATCACCTATTGAACTATATCTGTATCTACATTGATTTACGTTTACCTTAGAAGAAAGTAGCATTATGAGCTACAGAGAAAGGAAAGGGGATCTCGAGAAATCATTTAGTTCAGTTCAGATCCTAATGAAGACAGATGTCTAATCTTCCTCTTTCTTACCCACTTTATCTCAAACTAAATAATATCAGCTATTTCAACCATTCCCTTAAGGTACTATTTTATATCTCCATAATCATTTCTTTTGATTTTTTTCTGAATCCTCTCCCTATCCTTTACCTCCTTTAAAACATAGAGCAAAATACAACATCCTGATAAACGTTAACATGCAGAATATTACAGAAATATAATTACTGGGTTTTACATAAATGTGCTTTATTTATATCATATATTTTAAACACAGAGAATATTATTCAGTTTCCTAAATATATGAGACTTTCAAATGTGACGTGCATGCACCTTATTTATTTACATGCCTGAGTTATTTCTGCATCTTTAAAAAAATAACTTTCAGTTTTTTCTCTTTAAATTTAAAAAACGAACTACGATTCTATATACATCTGTATGGCCTTGACTTCCCTCTAGTGGTTTCCTATCTGCATGTTGAGGAATTATTATACATTCAGGCAAACAGCTTGGCACTTTATAGAAATTTAACATTTGAAATAGCCATTTATGCTTCATACCATATGAAAGATGAAGAAACAAAGTTTAGATGTAATAACATACTTGCCCAATATCATTCACCTAGTAAATTGCATTGCAATTTAACAGTCTTTCCTATTCTTTTGTCTACAAAATATTAAAGCTTGTGAGAAAATCTTTTATAATTAACAGCTTTCTTTTTTATTGTTATTAATTAATTAATTAATTAATTTTTTAATGAGGATGCAGCCTGGCAACAAGTAGCACCAAAAGGCATTCTTTTTTTTCCTTTTTTTCTTTGGCATCTCATTTTATTTATTTTTATTTTTTTATGCAGCAGGTTCTTGTTACTTATCTTTTTTATACATATTAGTGTATACATGTCAATCCCAATCTCCCAGTTCATCCCCCCCCCTCTGCTTTCCCCCCTTGGGGTCCATACATTTGTTCTCTACATCTGTGTCTCTATTTCTGCCTTGCAAACTGGTTCATCGTACCATTTTTTCTAGATTCCACATATATGTGTTAACATAACAGTATTTTTTTTTTCTGACTTACTTCACTCCGTATGACACTCTCTAGGTCCATCCATGTCTCTACAAATGACCCAATTTCGTTCCTTTTTATGGCTGAGTAATATTCCATTGTATATATGTACCACATCTTCTTTATCCATTCATCTGTTGATGGGCCATTAGGTTGCTTCCATGACCTGACTATTGTAAATAGTGTTGCAGTGAACATTGGGGTGCATGTGTCTTTTTGAATTATGGTTTTCTCTGGGTATATGCCCAGTAGTGGGATTGCTGGGTCATATGGTAATTCTATTTTTAGTTTTTTAAGGAACCTCCATACTGTTCACCATAGTGGCTGTATCAGTTTACATTCCCACCAACTGTGCAAGAGTTTTCCCTTTTCTCCACACCCTCTCCAGCATTTGTGGTTTGTAGATTTTCTGATGTAATTAACAGCTTTCTATAGATACTTCTTATTTTACTGCGAAATGAATTTTCGTCAGAATGCCGTTGCTGTTGAGTGGAAGTTGCCGAACCAGCAGTCTACAATTATGTATATTAGTCTTATCCATTGAATCACGGTGCACACATTTTCTTCTGAGAGGGATACTACTAATAATTTTCTCTTAATGCTTTTCCACTTTGAGCTCCAAGTTGTCCTGAATACATTACCACCACACTAAATCCTCCCATCAACCAATGCAAAAAAGAAAGCACTTCAAAGCATATATAATTTTATCTCTTCTTCAAATGCAGTGTTTGATTTCTAGTCACCCCATATTTAGTGATTCTTATTTTTGAGTGAAATCCAGAGTTTATGTTTATGTACTCAGGATCCTACTGTCAACGTGAGAATAGCTGGAGATCATGTTACATTACCTGCCATCTTTCTCAGGATGGGAATTTTCTATTTTGTATAAAAATTGTCTTTCGCTTTTCTTTAATAGGGTATTGAACTGTTCATATTTTAGAGTCCAAATCTCTATATGAGATCACTAGCTTGCATTTACTATGCTAATTCATCTTTTCTCATAAAACAATACAGGTTTTTTTCTCTGTGCTGCTGCTGTTTCAGTGAGGTATTGATCTAATTTGGGTTGAACAATACAATATTGCTAAAATCTGGTTAAAAAGAAGACCACATCAGATATAATTCAGTACAACTTTGTACCATTTCCTATTAGAGAATTTGTGTTTCCCCTTTGAATAGCCTATCTTTCCTAAGTCGGACAGTATTCAAAATGCAGAAGTACAAAAAGCAACTATGGGCAATTTTATAACATACTAAATATGGGCAATCTATTGAAAAGAATAAGTCTATTAGGAATTATATCTCTTGTCTGCCTCTTTCAGAAATTAGATTTTTAATTTTCATAAACTTTCTTTAGATTACTTACTAGAATATCTAAATTTTCATAGTTAAACCTGTAACATATAAAAGCCTGTTTACACCTGATGAAACATTGTAATGAAATTGGAAATTAATCCCCATATGTTGTGTGCAATAAAATGATGCATTATTAATTATATTAGCACTCAGGTCACTAAGAAAGTAAAATGTTCTTTATTGTATTTCCAAGTTAACCTTTCGCTCTGAAATTTATTACTGAAGAAAGTATTTAGATGGGAGTCTAAATGTAATGGTCTTGTAGCTGTCTTTTTTGTTTAGGAACTTGAGGCATTTTGTTAATTTTCCATTAACCACAAATACAGGCATATCTTCAATTTGAACATAAAGTATTAAAAATATTTAGAGGATGAGTTAATCCAGAACAACAGAAAATCTATTATAGGCTGTTAACACAAATAAAGCAGTTAAAACATGCATTTATTCCAAAATGACAGCTAAAATTTGGGAGGTTTTTTTGGTGCAGGTTGTAGGGTCAGCAGTGATATTTTCCGTGGAGTTTCCCTGTTGGGAGAGAAAGGAGATTTGTAAGTGTGGGTAGGTAGGTGTGGGTGTTAGAGGCCCTGCTTGCCAACAGATATTTGGTGCTCTGGGCTGCTTGGTCAATTAACCCAGGTATTTGCCATTGTCTTCCCTATGAAAACCCAGGTGTTCACGGGAATTGCCCTCTCCTTTGATAGTTAAATGCATTTTGGTTTGAACTACACTCAGTGGAGGCCCCCCACTCCTTCTAATATCTCAGAGAACTCTTGAGAATCTTAAGGTCCTCCCAGTCTCTTCTGACTAGAGTTTTCTCCTTGTAGTTGTCTCACTTACCTTGCCTCTTCTGTGACTCTTGTTTCTTCTCCAAGTAAATTCAGCAAAGGAGCGACTCCTTCGTTTGAACTGCCCCTCACCTCCTCACACAAGACATGCTTTTTCATTATTAAACAGTCTTATGTTTAGAGTCTGAGGTCACCACAGTCTTTCCATTGACCTTCTTTTTTTTTTTAGTGTCAATTGCCCTCCTTCCCCCACTTGATGTCATTCTTTCTCTTCCTCTTACATTGCTATGCTCTCCTCATCCGTCAATTCTCTCTGATTCTAATCAGAGATGTTTAGCTCTCTCTTTGTTTATTCTTCCCAAACTCTATCTGGCAAACCATAACTTTTAAACTCAGCAAAAGATAGTTTGCCCAATAAAAGTCAATCTGCTGCTCTGGAAAGAAATATTGCCTATCCCTTAGTAGAAGAATAAGTCACTTATATTAGTTGTGTTAACTGGCAGTAGTTAAATTACTTGGGTATGGCTCTCTGTTCTACTTTCAGGAAATTTAAACTAATCTATAAGATGGGTATTACATTTGCTCTCGTGGGTTTGTAGCACAAGTCAAATGAACATATACTCACACAAAGCCTAGCACAGCCCCTGGCACAGAAGTATTGCTCAGTAAATGAGAGTTCCCTTCCCTTTCCCTTACGTAGGTGACTCCTCTCCACCTTCTGCTTCTCAGTCTTCTACCTCCTGGCTCCCCATTTTGCTGCTAAGCATTCCCACATGATTCTCTGACCCATGAAGGCACAGATATCGTATATGATCCTGTTTTACCTCTTTGCTTATGAACCTCCACTGTTTACCTGTAAATACAGAGTCCAGATTTCTTAGTATGGACTTGAAAATCTCTCATGCATAAATTCCATTTTATTTACATCTTTATCTTTTCTCTTCCCCTGCACACAGCTTACTCTGTAGCCACAGTGTACTATCTGCTGATCCTGGAATGTGTTATACACACTGTTATGTCTCTGGGCTGCTATTTATGCCATTTCTGTCTTTTCTCTCAGTCACTTACTCATCACCTTCAAAGGGCACCTCCCAACTGTAGCTTTCCTTAAGACCCGGGAGCATATTAACTGCTGCTCTATCTGAGTTTCCAGAAGAACTCGTTACTTACAGCGCTTACTATATTGGGTTTTATTTACTTAATTGTTTATCTCTTTCTCTACAGTCCCTTCATGTGCCATCTCTATTAAGCTATGAAATATGTTTTAGTCATCCCTTTAGCTTGACATTGAACTTCATAGAATCATATTCTACTATCGCTGTTATTATACTGACATTGTAACCTGGGACAAACAGTAAGCCATGATTTAATAAAGTTCCTTGCACCTGTTCCCGTGATGAGCCTTCTATTCTGCAGGACTGAGGAAAATTATAATCCTGTTTCTAGTGTCTCTGCTTCCTTGTGTCATTGCCTTCCCATCCCAGGTAGTATTGGAAGCTCCTGCTCTTCTGGGCTCCTTGGAGAATCAACTGCTTTAATTATGTTTCACAAAGTAGGAAGTATTCTCAAGTATAATGTAAGACACATACCATATAATTAAATGATCAAACTACTCATAGTACCCTATAGTTTACCAACCTTTAAACGTCTTTATCTCAAAATCATTTGAGTGTTTTGTAAATGATTATGCTCACGATATGTAAATATTATGGTACCAGACAAAATATTTGAACTCTCCTTACTATTGCCATTTCACTTCCCACCTAGACACTGAAACTAAAAAAATCAAAGGTCAGCATATGCACCAGATCCTAAGTCTGTCTTATCCTAATGTCTTTTCACCCACAGAGGAGCATGGTCTGTACCAGCTCCAGGCCCCACTTCTGAGGTTCCTTGGAACCTCATTCATTCCTTGGAATCCCCTGTTGTTTCTTGCCATTAGTAGATAGCACCATCATTATACCACCCCTTAAGAAACTCGAGTGTTCCACAAGTCCCAGTTTATGAATATTGATCATAATTATATCACACCAAGTTTATGTTTTAAAGAGCATTAAGATAAGCTCTATATGTATTCTTTATTTAAAAAAGTACAGATTTGTATTCACCTCACACACACCCTCTTCCCCTTTCTCCTCACTATAATCTTCCCAGAGCCACAAAAACACACATACAGCATTAATATTAAGTTTATATATACATATATATGCATATTCTTTTAAAAATACAGGAAAATATTAGATACAGATATATTTGAGACGATATTTTAATCAAAAATATGAAAAATTTCAGCACTGGTGCATACATATTGTCACATTTTCTTTAACAGTTCTATAGTAGGCCTATTGAAGGACACCGTATTATCTAAATAATATTTAAAAATTCATTTTATGATATTCTATTAATGATAAAATGAATTAGCATTGCCAGTGATTTATATATTAGTGATAATTTTATTCTTTGTTTTCTATATTTATATATACTGTGTCCATAATTTAGCTCTGAAAGATGATCAATGCTAGAAACTGTAGCAGCAACTAACATTTGAAACATTTTATTTTAAATAGAAAAAATATTTAAAAATCAATGAAAAAACCAGTCATATATACCATATGGAAAAACTGACATATTTTTCTGTTGCTGCTGCTGTTTGAATGTTTTGTAATGAAAAAGATTTTGTTGTTTTGGCCACACTATACTATTTCACTTACAAATTATAGTATTATGGAGAGGTTGGTTATTGATCCCTGACCATGTCTTTAATTGAAGTGAGAAGGAGGATGCTACTAAAATATTATGAAAATTATTCATTGGAACTTATTATTATAAACTTTAAAAAAATTAAACTTTACAGTGACAGTAGGTTATTTGAATTAGGAGTAATTTCAGAAATTTCACAGTAACACTTTCACACAGGTACAAAAGTATTCTTGACAAATAATTACCATATTTTTGTCTCAATTTTTCTGTATTATTTTCTTAATTTTAACTTAGAATGTTAAAATTATTGGTATGTGTGATAGTATATAAATTGTGTTTTCATTATTTTTATAACTGATTAATTTAAATTACATATTTTTCAAATAATAACCTTTGCAGGTAAAATGCTAACCACATAATCACCTTTCATTTTTTTACATTATAGTAACAATAAGTCCAATTAGTTGAGGGAATAAACTTTTATATTTTTGCTGCAATTCTTAGTCAAATAATAGACTTTAACTTATAATGGTATGGAAATGTGTTATATATTTCAATTATCTAGTACAAAATTGGTAATTTACCATAGTTTTTTAGTTGACTTTTTCTTTGTGAAAAATATAAGTACAAAGAAGCTGTGGAGGATTTAAAGAACCTCATAAGAGCAAGTGTCTGATTTACAGAAGCCCATAATCTAGAAGGGGAGACAAAGAACCTTTACATGAAAAGTTACTAAAAAGTGCTACGTGGTGTTTTTCCCATAATGTTTTTCCAGTTAAAATAGTGACATTCATAACATCTGATTGCTAAAGAGTTTTCCATATAGCTCATTTAAATCCACAATTGAGAAATTCACTGTAATATTCAATCTCAAATTGTTTTTCAACATCTGTAAAAGGTCCATTTATAGAATAGATAGATAGATAGATAGATAGATGTAGATACTGCTTATTTCAGGGACATGCTAACAATAAGTTTATCTAATTTTCCATGCCATTTCACTATTTTAAAGCAAATCATCAGAATGTTCCATCCCTTGCCCACAGTGAGTTGACTTCTTATAAGAATGCTTAAAGTGAATGTTGATTTCAAATATTATGATGGACACTGACAATAAAAATTAGAAATAGCCATGTCACTACTGTTTCTGCCATTTTATAAGGCTATCAGAAGCTATAGTCTGTTAAGTTCTTTAAAGTGTCTCATCACATAAAGATCCATGTGACACATGACTTTTCAGGCTAAAGGCCAAGAAAAGGATGTGTCTGAGCATTTTTTCTTGTCATGTTTCTTTATGTCTATTACCCTTTGGTAGCCGCACTTTTAAGTTGCATTATATCAAGTTGAACACACTATTTTAATAGGTATTCTTTGGGTCAGTTCCTAGTATGTTAATTTACTTTCTACTATGTGGCTTTTGATATTTTGGAGATATTTTAATGATTGTATAGTTTATATACTGTTTTTTTTAAAACTGGAAGTAGCCAAGATATGTATTTAACAAATATATGTATCTCATTTTAGAATTAATATTAAAAAGGTTTATACAGTAATGGGTTCATCAATACAAAATTAAATCTAAGAAGTAGATAATCAGGTAATATGGATGACAAATGTTTAGATTAAACCACTTCAGACAAGCATACCCCAAAATGACTGATGACATTTTAAATACCCTTTAACATTCTTGGCTTAGGTGGTGAGAAAGCAGCTATATTCCTCAGAGGACAGAAACTATAATAAAATAGTAATTCATATGGTAAGCAACTACTGGAACTGACATTTACCCAGGAGGTATCTTTTGAGAGCTGCTGACCTAGATGCTGGAATGTAATGACCAAAGTTCTTGAGGGATATGAAGCAAAACCTGGAACCTAGGCAAATAGGTCAAATCTGAAACCAGCACTAAAACTCCATATAAACCCCACAAAGGGCAACCTCCTCTGCAAATAAACTAGTTAAAAGATTGCTTTGACAAGGAAAACAATGAGAGAAGTAGAAAAAAAAAGTTTTTCCTAAGAATTTCTGACCACAATTCTACATCTAAATAAGTTAGGGGCTAGAAGTAACAATACCTATATAGTTAAAGAAAAAACCCCACTATCCTGTTTGATTAATCCCCAATTAGTGTTCCCACTAATGTGTGTTGCCAGGGACAAAGCGACAAAGAGATAGAAGATATGAAAGTTTAAGAGATTTATAGGGGAAAGAGTTAACATTTCAGAGGGAGACTAAAGAAAAAAGTGAATTTTGACAGAAATAATGACTCAATTTCCAGAATTAATGAATGATGATACTTTACCTGTATGAGAAGCCCAGTGAATCCCAAGGAGAATAAATTTTTTAAAAGTCTACAATAAAACAAATGCCAGTGAAGCTGTAGAACTTATAAAGGAATCAGAGGGAAAAGATGTTTCATAGAAAGGATTAACACTTAAAATGACAATGACTTTCCAACAAAAATAACAGGAGGCAGAAGACAGTAGAATGAGAAAAATTTGCTATCAAGCTAGAGATATACTCCCAACAAAACTAGTTTTTCATGAATGAAAGTGATATTAAGATCTTTATACAGACACAAACTGCTTATGGATAAAGCTAAAAAATTGTCACTTCCTAAAGTACCACGTAATGTCTGCACTTCAGGAATAAAGAAAATTATCTGAGAAGCAAGCCTTAAGATGCTAGAAAAAAATAGAGATCAAGGAAATTAGAAAAAATATGTAAATCTAAATAGACACTGATTGTATCAAACAATAATAAAATGAAAGCATTTAAGTTATTAGTAGGATAGTTGGGTATAACACATTATAGGGATTTTTGTTGGTAAGAAAGATGGTAAAGGCAAGATTAACTTTAGACTTTGGCGTGTTAAATTTGCACATTAAAATGTCTAGGGTAAATACTAAAAACAGAATATGATTGAATAACTATAAAACCATTAGAGGGGAAGAAAATGGAATAGAAAGGAGTTTAAAACCTCAGCTAACCAAAAGAAGGCCAAAAGTTTAAAAAAAGAAATCACTTAGATAAATGAGGACAAATATAAAGTTAAAAAAAATACAGTTGTACTTAACTAAATCAATGATTTCAGTAAAGGTAAAAGGAACACATAATTCAGGTAAAAGTCAGAGATGATCAGATTGGATTAAAAACACATGTGGATGTTGTAATAGACACAAATAATGCATAAGGACAAAAAAGTCTGAATAAACGTGTAGAAATGATATAATAGTCAAATAATAAAACATGTGTAACTATTATTAATATAAGGCAAAATAGACTTTAAAGTCTTTGTTAGGAATAAATACATACTGATTAAAATTTCAGTTCACTGGGAAGGGAGAAGAATCATAAATGTGTACGTCCTACTAAAGCAGCCTCAAACATACTTAAAATAAAAATGGATATATCTATCATCAGTGGGGGAACAGAATTAATAAAAGTTATCAAAGTTATCACATATAAGGGTAACATGAAAAAGTCAATTATATTTCTATATCATTCAGTATTCAATATTAAATACTTATTGAAAAACTCTTACATGCCAGGCACTCCTGTGAGTGGTGAGGATATATTGACAAACAATAGAGAAAACAGTCCCTGACTTTGAGAACCCTATATCTTATTGGGGGATGGGGGAAGAAAAGTAAGTACATTAGTTGAGGAAAATTGAAAAAAGTAAAAAAGGCACTATTTACAATGACAGCAAAAAGTCACCATGTCTAGGAATAAATCTACATGTGCGTGACTTGTATATAAATATTATGTGTCTTAAATAAGTGGAAAACTGGAAATAACTCAAATGTCCTCAATAACAAAAGGGATAGATAAATGGTATTGTATTTTATGCATGGGAATTTTATACAGTGGGATAAATATGGGGTAATGAAAAGGAAGGACCTACGGTTATATGCACCAACCTATATGACTCTGCAAAGTATGTTTAAGCCAAAAAATAGTCATAGAAGATTATACACAGTATGATCCCATTTACATTTTGAAAAGAAGCAACTACATAATATATTATGTATCCTTGTTGTAAAACTATGGAAATCTACTAGATTTTTATTAGAATTACTGAAATTCAAAGATCTGATAATACCAGTTGCTGGTGAGAATGCAAAGAGCATGAACTCTCATTCATGACTGGTGGGAATACAAAGTAGTACAGCCAATTTGGAAGACAGTTTGACGTTTTCTTACAAAGCTAAACACAGTCTGACCATATGATCCAGCTGTCATGCTCCTAGAAATTTACCTAATAAATTTGAAAACTTATGTTCACACAGAAACCTTCAGGCAAATGTTTATAGAAGCTTTATTCATAATTGCCCCAAACTGGAGGGCATCAAGATGTCCTTCAATAGGTGAATGGATAAACTGTGGTACATCCATATAATAGAATATTATTCAATGATAAAAAGAAATGAGCTATCAAGCCACACAAAGACATGGAGAAACCTTAAATGCATATTGCTTAGTGAAAGTAACCCATCTGATGAGGCTATGTGCTTATGATTTCAACCAGGTGATATTCTGGAAAAGGCAAAATTTTAGAGATAGAAAACAGATCAATGGTTGTCAGGGATTTGGGGAGGGGGGAGATTGAATACGTGAAGCACAGGGTTTTTTTAGGACTGTGGAGCTATTCTTCATGATACTAATAAACTGGTGGATATGTGCTACTACTACATTTTTAAAAACTTCTAGAACTACATAGCACAAAGAGTGAACCTTACTGCATGCACATTTAAAATCAATTAAGAGATTACAGTATTCATGTCGGAATGCAGAATGATGAAAGGGTATAAGTGTATTAAAATGTGTATAAAACAACCTCATTGAAGTGGGGGATTAAGGTTTGTTTAGCTTCGTTTTACTTTCTTTGAACTGTTGTAATTTAGGAAATTATGGGAGACAAGACTAAAGATAAAAGGAACTGTACATAAATACTATACTCTAGTTGATAAAGTTGTTTCCAAAGGAGTTTAATTCTGAAACCATTATACTTATATATGAAGGTTGAACAAATAACGTAAATGGATGGCAGATGGTGGAAGCCAGGTTTCTCAGTGTTGAAGTGGGAAGTTACAGATAAAAAAGGGGGAAGGCTGGAATGAACCTTGTGAAAATGGATTAGAGTTGAAGGCATCAGTATGACTTTGTATTTAGCTTAATATAGACACAGATGTATACATAGAGAAATATTTATAGATATGTGCTAATGTACACACGGGTTAGTGTACAGAATTAAGTTCCTAGCTCTGTCCTCTGAGAGGACCTAGAAGCTGAAGAGCACATCCAGCCCCGACATCTTGGTTTCTAATATCATTCTCCAATAAAAGAAACTAGAGCTCCTTGAAGAAATGCCTAATTCTAGGGCTGGAAATAATCAAGATGAGCCTAGAGCATCTTGTAGTGCTAGAAAATAAGGAAGTGCTCCACAAACAAAACGATGGGGTGTGTTGAAAGGATAAAGGAACCAACTGCAAAATCTCCCTGCGGCCAAAGCTGAAACAATTTGAGCAACAAAATAAACTACATTGGATTATAATCAGAAGTATAGAATGACTATCTAGAGTCTGTACTGATATAAATAAATGAATAATTAAATGGGGGAGAATTGACAAGTTTTCCTTGTAGAATGCCAAATAATTTATGTAGAAACGATTCCATCAAAAAGGTGGATCATAACACCCCACTCCACTCCTTATGTGTGGGCTTCACATTGTAATTTCATCCCAGAGTAGGAGATTTAAAGGGTAAAGGGTAGAGAGAGTAAGTACAATGGAGAAACTTGACAAACACTACCTCAGGGGATGAAGCTTAACATCATTAGTGATACGTCGTGTTGACAGAATGTACCCTTAACATGATGTGCTGAGAGAATGCTTTATCACTGTGGTCTTGCCGACCCCCTCCCCACAAACCCACTACCCTAGTCTAACCATGAGAAAGACAGCTGAGGAAATCCAAATAAAGTATGGAGTTTAGTTTATAATAATTATAAGATTGAGTCATTTGTTGTGTCAGATAGATGATGCTAATATAAGATGCTAATAATATGGAAAATTGGGTGTGGGGTATATGGGAACTCTGTACTATCTCTGCACCTCTTCTGTACACTTAAACTATTCTAAAATAAAAAGCTTATTAAAACTGCACAGAAAATCAAAGGAATATTGAAAGCAAAATTCAGGATAGTGTTTGTCTCTGGCAGGGAAAAAGGAGAGGAGTGAGGCACGTGGGGGACTTCATGAAGATGGGTAATATTTTATTAAGTAGGTGATACTTATATTTTATTATTCTTAATATTCACGTATACTTCACAAACCCTTTTGTATGTATATTTTACAACTTTCAAAAAGGAACGTTTACCTGAAGACAAGTGGTACAGAGATGGAAGAAATTTTAAGGGTAGGCTACTCAGAGAGGTTTTTCTGAGAGGTGGTACTTACTCAGTTGGCCAATGAATTTAATTAGAATGCTATAGCTATAACTGATTTGGATTGGAAGTTGGAGTATGAAACAGCAATTATGTAATGTGCTCAGTACTTTTATAAGAGGAAAGTTAGAAAGGTCATTTTTTCCAATGTGAGAAATTTATTTGGCAGGGCATTTGAAAGGGTATGCTCTGAGAATTATGCATATTAACTCTCTTTATAAAAGCAAATAATAATGCCCAAAGTGATAATAATTGCTATACTTTATTTATGCCTATTATGAGCTCGGTCACAAGCTGACTGCTTTTCAATTCCTGTTGAAGGCTGTGCATAGAGAATTGATAATCTAGAGAGATGTTCAATAAACTTTTATTGCTATTGTTAGTACTAATTTTATGATTACTCATATTCTGCCAGCCACTGTACGTACATTGTGGTAGGCTGGATAATGAAAGATATCCATGCACTAATGCTCAGAACCTGTGAATATATTGTGTTACATGGCATAAGGGACTTGGCAGATGAGATCAAATGCAGGATCTTAAAATGGGGAGATCATCCCGGATTATATGGGTGGGTCCACTGTAATCACCTGGATCGTCATAAAGGGGATGCAGGATGAGTCAGAAAAAGGAGATGTGAGCACGGAATCAGAGGTTGAAGTGTGATGTGCTTTGAAGACTGAGGAAGGGTCCACGAATGCAGGCATACAAGCAGCTTCTACAAGCTGGAAAAGACAAGATAACAGATTCTCTCCTTAAGCTTCCAGACGGAGCACAGCCCTCCACATCTGACACTGATTTTGGGCTTCTGTTGTCCAAAAATTTAAGAAACTATATTTTTGCTGTTTTATACCACTGAGTTTCTGGTAACTTGTCATAGTGACAATAGGGAACTAATACATTATGTTATGAAATCCGACAAGTCTAAATTGGGACTCAGATTCCTCAGTTTATAGATGAAGATTTAGTTTCAGCAAAATTAAGGAATGTGTTCAGCTTCTCTTGCCACAGCTGAGATTTGAACCCGGGATCCTCCTCCTCTGAGTCTATATTCTTTCAGCCCTTCCACCAGCATAGCGCCAAGGCCCTGGAGCTAAGCTGCCTCAGTTGGAATCCTACTTTATTATTTCCAAGGCAGAGTTACTTAACATCTTCAGAAGGAATCATAACTCCATTTTGCCTAAGACTCTTCCTCAACAAAATGGTAGAATAACGGTACTTAACCTACAGTTTTGTCATAGAAAGTAAAGGAAATAATCTAAGTATTTAGCAACACATCTTCATGTCTACCTAAATAGTCTGGAGTTCTTTTTAACCAAATATGTCCACAATTGAATTTATTATCCAAACTCTCAAACCTGCCCCACCTCCTGTATAATCTCTGAATTCTTATAGCTTCATCACCCACCTTTTTTTTTTCACCTTCTCTTCTCTTCTGACCTCCAGCTAGAAACCTTGTCGTCTGTGACTTCCCCTTCTGCTGTACACACATTCTGGAAATCTAGTTGTTCACACGTAAAATACTTCACTTGGAATCCAAGTATTGGCATCACATCTCATTTATACGGTCAACTGTCTTCCCCTCTCCCCTCCCCAACAATCTATTGTAGAAGCCTCTCCTGCTGTTATTACCACTATTTCTAGGATCCCCCCCTTCAGGCCTTGACCTTCCCTGAGAAATTGTTAAAGAACTCCAGAAACTGATTCCATTCAAAGGAAGTCACTTTTTCTTCCAAGTGCTAGATGAAGCTTCGCACTGCCCTTGATGTTGCTGCTAAAGAGAGGCCCGGGGGCTTGTTTACTCTGCAGTGATGTCACTGCTGGTCCAGGTCCAAGCACAGGCCACAGGTGCCCGTGGGCTACTGCTCTGTGGTTGTGGCTCCCTTGGTTCACGTCATCATGCTCAGATATTGTTTCCTAGAACCGTACACCCGGGCCAGGTTGGTGGGTCCTGAATGCATGCAATCTTTTGTTTGTAAATTACTATAGTTCTCTTTTTTAAAAAAAATTTATTGGAGTTTTTGATTTACAATGTTGTGTTAGTTTCAGGTGTGCAGCAAAGTGAATCAGTTATACATATAAATATATCCACTCCTTTTTAGATTCTTTTGCAATCTGAAGCATAGTCTTTTCCAGAACCAGCCAAAACCCAACTTTTAAGTTCCAGTTCTGAGCCCAAGTCAACAACACAGACACACATCCCCACTCAACAAAACTCACCAATTTACAGTAAGTTCCATTCTGGGGCCCTTTCTTTCCTTCAGACATCTTCCTGGTTCATAGTGATATAGTTTCTAATATTTGAGCAGTGTGAGAAGAAGAGATTAATATTTTGTTCATAAAATATTGACAGTTTTATTCCAAAAAAGTCTGGGCTCTTCATATACGGTATTTAAGTTTTTTCTCACGCTCTCATGTACACCAAGAGATACGGGAAAGGAACAGCTAAAATAACTCAAGGAAATGATCCTATCAAAACTTTCTGAGGACAATGAATACCTAGTCATCTTATGTAACCTCTCATAATAAGAAAACTCTGCTCCAAATTACAGACACCTCCATATATAGACATTCAGATGGCGTAATTTCCACAACTGTGTCTCACTAGTCATTCTATTTCACCTGGTCACTGGATTACATAGTTCTCACCTCTCTCAAAGCTGACCTCTCCTGTTCATATTCAATGTCTTAGTCTTCATTCAAGCCTACATCACTTTTCGATTGAGACATGGCCTCAGCCCCTAACTAGTCTTCTCATCTCCAGACTGTCCCCTTTTTAGTCTGTCCACTACTTTGACATTTCTCTTCAAAACAGAAATAATGGATTATTTTACCTTTTGCTTAAAAACCTTTTAAAAAAAATTTCCCATTACTTAACGGGATCCATTTCAATGTAATTCAACAAATTTCAGTATAAAGTCTACTAGAAATGGGCTACAACCTAACTTTCCAGTCTGAACTCCCAGCACTACCATCCTTAGTTACCCAAATCTTCTATATACTATACATAAAAGCCATTGGTCCAAAGTATGTGCATTCTATAGACACCCATTTTTTAAAAGGAGAAAAAAAAACTGTAAGTCCTTACTTTCTACATTGCTAGCTTACATATTTATATGATTTAGTTAACATATGGCTTTCATATGTAGATTAAAATGAATTCAGGTTGAAACACTGAGATTTATGTGACATAAAGTATTATGAATCTGGTGTTTCTCAAAATTTAAACTTCATGAATAGTACAATGAAATAATGAGCTTGTTTTCTAAGGCTATGTTTAACATTGTAGGTTGAGAATTCCAATTTCTTTTGAGGTTACAACAAGATAATAGGTTTTAAAAATTGGTTTTAGGGCAACAAAGTTAGCTGGCACACGCACTTTACGTGTAATGATTTGGATTTCTTTTGATTCATGCAATAGAGCAGCAAGAGAGTCGGTGAGTAAACACAGATATAGACTGAACACACACTGAATAGATTTACTGTACTATAGAAAGTAGCCTAGGAAATAACTCAAAGTGCCTTCTCTGTGGAATTATTTATTCACCCAAGTAACACGGCAGGGATTTTAAAGAACTGATTGTGTTAGTCTTCAGAGAGGAGGAAATTACTTCAAATTCATTCATTAAAAATAAGTTAAAATAAAGAAAATAGATTCTCAGAGTAAATGTGGCACTAATTAATTGAGCTTTGTTCTCTTATGAAACATTTATGTCTCATTATAAACTCTGAATATCTCAGAGAGAAAACTTTGTTTTCCTATAAAATATAAGCTATTTAAATATTAGTGACTTGAATGAGAAAGATTGATAAAGTCACTCATGTTAAAATTAATGAATATGTAGTAAAATTTTAAAAATAATATGTTATTCCATTTGAGGAGGCTTAGTTGGGACAATAAATGGCAAAATATAGGTATTAATATTTTCATTGCCCCCAGGAATCAGACCAGAAATTGTTATTCTTAAAGTGAAAAATGCAGATAAGCCAAACTCTGTTTTGACTATAAGCTTCTAGTAGTTCCCTCTCCACCAGAATTTTTAAGTGAGGAACAAATAAATAGAAAATTGAATAACTACAAATCAGAGTTTATCCATCTAGGTGCCTTGCTCATCTTTAGATCGTAGTATTCATTGACAGAAAAATGGCGAAATGGCTGGCTGCAGTAAGAAGGAAAACCAGAAGCTAGGAAGCTAGCTGGATAAGTCACATGCTGGATAATCAAACCTGAATTCAGGTCATGATAGATAGTCTAGAATGCCTAATAAATAATGCAAACAAAAATGTGAAGAATATGTAGTTTTGATATTTCAGTCTTATTTAAGGAATATGGCTAGAAAAGTCAGGGCAGCTATGAAAAACACTACGGTATTAGGTCAGTTCAAATAGTATGCCTGGAAAATAGAACCAGTAGTGTGGACATTGTGGATTTTTATTTTATCAGGGCTTTTGTGCATCTTTTGTGCCTCTACTTCTCACTTTATCTGATCACTTTGTTTCGTTATTTTTAAAATTAATTTTTATTGGAGTATAGTTGATTTACAATGTTGTGTTAGTTTCTGCTGTACCTCAAAGTGAATCAGTTATCCATGTACATGTAACCACTCTTTTTTAGATTCTTCTCCCATATAGGTCATTACAGAGCACTGAGTAGAGTTCCCTGTGCTCTACAGTAGGTCCTTATTAGTTGTCTATTTTATATAATATATAGTAGTGTATATCTGTCAATCCCAATCTCCCAACTTATCCCTCCTCCCCCTTCCCCCCTGGTAACCATAAGTTTGTTTTCTACATCTGTGACTCTATTTCTGTTTTGTAAATAAGTTCGTTTGTACCATTGTTTTAGATTCCACATATAAGCAATATCATATGATTATCTGATCACCTTGGCTTAATCCTGCTCATTTCTTACCAAAATACTGGCCCTGCCTCCCACCCTGCACACCCCAGTGAAGCCTTGTTTGAATTTTCGAAGTGCAGTTGTTAGCTCACTGGTGTATGTCTTGACATATCATGTTGGCATTGTGAACTCATCTTTGTGTCCCTTTTACACAGTCTGGACATTTTAGACTTGCAAGAAATGTGTAAGTATTTATTGAATCAGTGAATGCAGTTACGGATTAATATTCTTGGAGATAAATAAGTAGAGAAAATCTATGCTCTTAGTGGCACTCTGAGATGGACACGGAGAAGCTTATCAGGTGTAGAAAAAAAATGTTCACTCCCTGTCCCATATCCTCTGGGCAGGCTGGCTACTCTCTAGTAGTAGCAGGAAGCAGGGAGAGTGACAGACTGTGGCCACAGTCACTAGCGACATAAACCAGCAGACAGAAAACACCTCGAGAGGGAGCCTTGCTGTTTCTCAGCCCAGGGGTTTCTTGACACAGGTGTCTGGACAAGGGCAGTGCTGTCGATGTGCATCTATGAGCACCTAGTTTATTCACTATAGTCACCACCTCGTCGCAGGAAAAATGACACGCCAAGTAGTGCAGAAACTCAAGGCTCAGTGCAGACCTTCTCTGCAGAATCCTAATTACTGTCCTTTCCAGAAATTCTTCCCAAACTCCACTTTCCCACTTTCTTGCAAACAAACACCTCTGAAAATGTCTAATTTTATTGGCTCAGTTCCATATCTTTCTGCCAACAAAACACAAAAATAAACATACTAGTAGCTAACATGGATGATCACAGGCACATCCTTACACGTGTTAGATTAACAACATATTTCAATCCTTTTTTAAAATCCTATCCCTCTCTCCCATATGTTGGTTTAATCCTCAAAATTTAGTACTATCCATAATATGGTGATGTTTTGACAAACTATAAAAGAATCATTGAACGTAATTCTATAAGAAATTGTATACAGTTTACTACATATTTAGTGCATAAAGTATAAAACTGTTCAATTTTTTTTGTCTGAGACTTCTAGTAAGAATACATTTTATTCTTTTCCATTATTGTTTATCACAGGCTATTGAATATAGTTCCCTGTGCAATACAGTAGGACCTTGTTGTTTATCTATCATATATATACTAGTTTGCATCTGCTAATCCTAAACTCCCAATCCTTCCCTCTCCCACCCTTGCCTAGGCAACCACAAGCCTGTGAAAAAGAACACATACATGTATAACTGAATCACTTTGCTGTGCAGCATAAATTAACACAATATTGTAAATCTTCAATAAAATTTTAAAAAGAATACATTTTATATTTCAAATTATACATATTTCTACCTACATACATATTATATTTTTTATGTAATTAAAATTACTTCAGGTAATGTTTAACCTGAATGTACAATCAAATAAAGCCAAATTAACATAAAATCATTTTATTAGAATTTAACTACAATCTAGAAAATATACCATTTTAAACAATTAAAAATATTTCCTATGAGCCACTAAATTGATTTCGTGAACTTCTAGTAGGTGATGGACTATAGTTAAAAAAAAAAAAAAAAAAAAGGTGGAAGAAAAACCACACACAGTGCATTATAATGCTTTATAATGAAATTACTTCACCTTGTTATTCAGTTTTTGAAGAGACCAATTAAAAACCAGTTGTTTCCTCCCTCTTAGAATATGTATATTTAATACTAAGTGAATTGGAACGAATCAAATGATATTTTACCTGTTTACTATGTAAATTGGGGTTTTGTGTTTCAGCTAAGACTAGGTTCAGTGAATACCAATATATTCAGTAAAAAAAAAAATTAGTATGAGTATTAATCATTCTCAAAATTAATTTTATTATGAAACCATTCATTTCTGTTCAAATTGGTTGATATTACATGTTTCATTGTTACTATAAGTTTTATAGTCCAATAACTGAGCTCACTTAGATCAACAGATAAAAATTCTTCTCCATCAAAAAATCTGATAACTTTTCTCCCCATTTGTCAGTATTGGCTAGCACTGATTCTTATATCCCTGTTTAGGAATTAGTATCTTATAACTTATATGCACATCTACCTGAAGAATAAGATATACTTTTATCAGTAAAGAACTGAAAAAAATATTTTTAAAAACAAAGATCAAAGGAGGGCAACATAGAGTCTGTGAGAAGACTGCCAAAGCAGAGGTGATTAAAGGTCGATGGAGTGGAAAGAAAAGAAATCAGAAGAGGTCTTCTAGTTTCCATGGACCTCCTAGAAATTCTTCCCTCCATTAGTTGAGCCAGCTCACACATTAAAAGGCATTTGGATGCTCTGCTAACTGAAACCTGGGCTATCTCACTCAAGGTCTTCCTTATCTGTAAAAAGAAAGGGAAAGGGAAAAGAGAATTTTTGGAGAAGAGAGAGAAAGAGAGAAGCATAGGAAGCATGGAGCAGAATAGATGAAAACAAAAAGATAGAGGGTGAAAGTTGAGACATAGAAGGTGGAAAACAAAGGGCATTTGACTTAGAATTTCAAAGTAATTCAAAGTATCTGGGCAAAGTCTATTCACAATGTATATGGGATTCTAGAAGCTCTTGTGCAAATTGACTCCCACTGGGGTGCAGAGGAAAGTACCAGACATTAGTGATAGACACACCTGGAACTGGGTCTAGTTGTGTAACCTTAAGTAAGTTAACCAATTCTGAAGTACAGTGGTCTCGTGTAAAGGGAGGTTAAAAATACTCAGTGTGTACCTTTAATGCAGAGATTCCATACAGACATAAATCACTTGGCATGTCACGCCCTCACAAATTTGAGTCCCCCTTCTCTTGAGGGGATTTTGTTAAATCTTTGTTGGTATGTTGGAGTGGACTCATAAATTTCCATTTTCATAGTCTGATAATGGAACTCATTCAGATATGTGTGGGTAACAGAGTGTTCTAGTTAAATGTTACTTAGATAACATGGGTACACAGCAGTTGTCTCAATCATGTGCTCAACCTTGACTACTTATTTTTATCCCAATAGAGCGTCGTTTTGCAAGTTGCTTAGAACTTCATCAAAATTTAAAACTAAATAAAAGCAGACAGAGTAATTTTTCTAATTACTACTGGTTACCATTTTAACTGTTCCCCTTCTGTGCTGTAAAAATGTATTGCTGTTATGATGCATGAAGTAAAGTTTGCTCTCAGACAATCTGGCAATAATATAATTTTATAAAGTTTTAAAAAATGCAAAAATAGCTGCCTGCACAGGATTTGTGCTCCTGACGGTAGGGCCATACCGAGCCATGATACTTCTGTTCAATTTAATACTATATAATTCTGAGGATGTATATGGAGACGGCAGTGATATCCCAGGTGGGTAGAAGGATAACGATATAGAAAAAGTTGTATTTCTTCATAGAGTTTTATCCTCATGTTTCCTTTATTCCTCCTACTCAACCAAAACATCCATTCCAATACGTCTGCTGAATCTGTTTTTTCTTATGTCACAAGTGGATTTTTTCCCTGGTTTAAATAAAATGGGAAAAAATATCATTCTACATACATTAAGTCACATCAGTCACTTACTCCTCAGAGTAAAGAAATAAATCAAATTCCTTTGTGAGAGCCAAGCTCAAAGGTGAGTAAGTAGCGAGAACATAAGAAGGTAGAGCTCTCATGAGAGGCGGTACAACTAAAACAAGAAAATAATGCAGAACAGGGAGACTTGGTGGGAGATGGGGGTATTGTGTCATTGAGACAAATTTAAATGAGTACAGTTAATCCATCAAAATATACTACTCCAATAACAAAATATATATTTCATACATATGAAATATGTATAATCTAAATTCTAAAATAGGACGTATTAATATTATTACATAGCATCATATAGAGATTTGATAAAAGAAAAATTTCATGAGACAGATAATTACATGTGATGATAACACAGAAAAAAAAATTTCAAGGTGCTAACCACTTCAGTGTGCGAGCTCTTTTCTCTGCTGTTTGTTCCATGGCATAGTCTATTCACATAGAAGCAGATTAGCCTTTACAAATGAATGTCAAATCCTATCTCTCCTCCTCACTGGTTTCCCATTTCACTGAGAGTAAAAGCGCACATTCTTATAATGTTGCCAGGACTGATTCAGTCTGGCTCTTGCCTCTGACCTAATTTTCTATCTTCTTCCTTCATTCTGTTTCTGCCACTCTGGCCTTCTTGGAGTTTCTGGAACACACCAGACCTATTCCTGCCACTTTGCTGTGTCTTTTGTCTGAAATCCACTTCCCCCGTACATCCTCATGGCTAATGTTCTCATCTCCTTCCTGTCTTCACTCCATGAGGCCATTCCTGAGCAAGAAATGTAAATAGAAAACTCCTTTGCTTCACTTGTTTTCCATAGCATTTAACACCTTCTGACATGTTATGTGCCTTACTGTCTGCTGTTTTGTCCAATGCTATATGACTATCTTCTAGAACAAGTCTGGCACACAGTAGGAATTCCATAAATAGTTGGTGAATAAATGGAATAAGTAAAAGAATTAACATGGCATTCTACATTTCTTTCTTGTCATGCTTTCTTTGAACACATAAGGATCACCTATATGTTTATAAACATTTATATCCACCTAATCACCATGAATGTGTCAACATACAACACATAGAACAATACTTTTAAATGCTTGACTATAAATAAAGGCCTCTTACTGACATTAAAACCAATGCATTTATAAATAACTGAAAAGCTTGCACAAAATGATCCATGATATATTTATATATATATATATTTTTTTTTTTTTTGAAACTTACACGATAATAAATATTCAGGTATCTGGTCAACTTTCTTTACCTTTAGTTTTGAGTACATTTTTATTTAGATCATTTTATTTGATTCTTGGATTAGAAATCATTACACATGATGAACCATTCAGGTACCTTAAATATATATATTTAAATGGAAATGAATAAAGATATGGGTATTGCATTTCTACTAGACTTTACTGACTTTAAAAAAGGATGTTGAACAAAATATATTCGAAGATTTATATAAGCCGGAATACTTAAGAAATAGTTTGAAATTAAAAGACTCTTACAAATGGAGAAATTTTTTCATTTTCATCTATGAACTTCATGATAATAAATTTCAGTTAAATTTGGTGATGCCGAGAGCATTTGTTAAGCACCTGGTGTGCACCAGGCATTGTGTTAAATGTTGGGAAAAAACAAGAAAAATCCCCTTGTTATTGAGACGTGAGTAATATACTCCCTTTCCAGCTTTAGACAGTTATATGAGCTAGTGATTACAATACTATATAAAAAGTGTTGATACAATGTCTTTTGTACTTTAGGTGGTCATCAAATATTTCTGTTCTCCTTATTAAATTAATGCTAATAATTTTAAGTGCAAAAGAGATTAGCTGTATTATCAGGTTGATCCATGGGGAAAAACTTCATATAAATTTGTCCTACTTTTTGTTTATATTCAAGGCCAACAGAGGAAAAATATGTTTAAAATAACTATTCTATAAGATGGCTCAAAAAAGTAATTTAATGATAAATATTTCTAGAGGTTTGTGACCTATTTTCAATTTATCATATGTAAATTCTGTTTTCCTTTCCTTTTTTCAAGTTGTTAGTGGCTTTTTTCTACCTTTATCCAGACTAATCTCTTGGTACTCAAAAGGTATAATCATATTGAATTGAGTTTTTTCTTAAACAGAAGTAAAATGGAAATTTTATGAATGAGCTACCTTTTAATATAATTCATTAGAATCAGAGCTCAACATTTTATCCCTTTTCAATATTTTTTCAACGTTAACATTTCAATATAAAATCAAAGAAATAATCATTTAGGACCAAGTACATTAATTCAATTTACGTGTCTGAAGGGAAGTTGTATAAACCCAAGGCTTAAAGAAATTATTTTCTATTCAGTGTATTGACAATTCATTTCTCATTTAATTACTGATATATTTCCAGGAGTTTTTAATAGTCACTTTCTATAGAATTCACCAAATCTTGGAATTAGTGTTTGCTCTTCATTCCATAAAATGTATAACATTACCAGCATAAATCAAGCCTGCAAATAAGAAATAGCAAAAGCAGCTTTAATATTTGCATTCCATTCTCCTTAATCATGGCTTTAGGATTAACTAGGAGAAGATCTTTGCAATTATCTTGATAATTATTTTTCTCTTCTTCTTATCCATCTACATATTTATTGGTGTTAAAATGGTTATATAGACTTGTTGGGGTGGAGGCAGAGCTATTCTGGGTTAGATTTGGTTCAAAGATAAATTTTCAGGGGATAAAATTGGAAGCTACAAGCCTTAAGTAAATTGGCCACTCAGTACATGTTTGTTGAATTGAGTTAGGTTGCAAAAATTCAGACTTTGAATTCACATAGTTTTTCTAGTATTGTTGGAGTAATCATAATGAATACATAGAGATATGTTTTATTCTGGTAGTTTAATATGTTACTAAAGACTAAAGTACCTTATTTTTAAGCCTATGTTCTCATTGCAATTCTAGAGAAGCTTCATAAAATGTGATCAGAACACAAAATCATTTAGTTAATGGACCAAAGCCACCCAAAGCAGGGGATAAAAAAAAAAAAAAAAAAAAATATATATATATATATATATGCGTAACTGAGCTATTTTAACATTAATCGTAACTGGATGAATATTTCTACATTCATAATTAGATCTGAGGTCTTGCTCTTGAATTTGGGAGGTCCACAGAGAGTTTCATGGCTAAGCCACATGCTCATACATTATATAAAATATTCAATTTTGATATCTTTAAACTAGAGTGGGATAAAGGTCTCTGAGAAGGCATCTTAAGATATAATTCTAAGTTTTTATTATTTTCAAAAAGATATCATAATTGTTTAACCCAAATCTATTTTGACAAGTTTTTTAGTAACATACCTTTGTAGAACCCTCCCAAAGCATTCAAATTAATACCACAGCACTATAACTCCTTTTCTCAGTCTAGTATATATTATTACTGTTTAATTTAATTTTATAAATACAATAAAAGAATAAATGGTAAATAATTTGGGGAAATAGAGACTACTGATTTTGGATGAAAATAACTTACATGGTTAGAGCAGAAATAAGTGGGCATTAGTCAATAAAAATACCGTTTGTCTTCCTTCAGTAAATTGCATTAAATAGAGGCATTTTGATGTTGAGTAAAAGTTAATGTGGTCAGTCCATTAAGGGAAGGGTGATTAATGTTTTCCAAGAGCTTACGTAAAAAAATGTACTAGAGAAAAAATAATTTCCTGCCTCTTTTCTACTTTAAAAATCATCAGTTCTGAAAGTAAATTTATTTAAATACTCTGTCTTGTAAAAGAAAATATATTGTAATGCATGAGAGCACGGCTACGTTCTTTTAAAATATGGAGATGTATTTATTTCTGAGTTTCAGTCAAAGCAAGAAATAAAAGCAGTAAATCCCAAGGCGACATTTGCTATCTTTCAACACAAAACAATGTGAATTTTCTGTTCCAAAGGTGGAATACTAGTTTGTGATTGTAAAAGAATCATTTTTTTGTATATTAATAAACTACTACTATAAAAATAATAGTAACAACAACAAAAGCCAACACTACTATAGCATTACTATGTACCAAGAATTAATTTAATCCTTCAAATAATTCTTGGAGTGAGGTGCAATTATTAATGTCCATGTTATAGGTGATGAAGTTGAGGCACAAACAGATTAATTACTTAGCCCAAAGTTATAAGGCCTTGAACCTTGTAAGAGGTAGAGACGGCATGTAAAACCAGGCAGCCTTGGCTCCAGAGTCCACGCCTGTACCACTTTTTTTTTTACAAAACGTGAAACCAAATCCCATGTGCCTGAATTTTAGCCTTCAGTTCTCCCCTGACAAACCCATGTATTCACTAACAAGGTCAGTTTTAATCACCTATTAAATAAATCCATGTTAACTGACTTCATTCAATCAGAAAAATCAGTCTGTTCAATCAAACAGCTGGTTTAAATATAATTTTTTTAATTGCATCGACCATATGACTAAATTGGCCAGGACTACACACAAAAACTGCCGGACTGTGAATTAGGAGCTTAGGAACAAAGAATCTTCGTGAGATTCCTAGTAAGTCAGTTAATATTTACTGAACGCCCTCTTTGGGAGGGTAAAAAAAAGATATATAAGATGTTTTGTTCTGGGTGCAAAAGTAATTGCAGTCTGGTGGGAAGCTTATAGTCTTGAACTCCAAAACTTTGAAATTGATGCTTGACTGATGACATTATTCTGAAATCATTATGATACAGTTTACAGGCTTTTTTTTTTTTTTTTTTTTTTTTTTGCCGCGTCGGGTCGTCATTGCAGCGCGTGGGCTTTCTCTAGTTGTGGCGAGCAGGGGCTACTCTTCATTGTGGTGTGCAGGCTTCTCACTGTGGTGCCTTCTCATTGTGGAGCACGGGCTCTAGGCGTGCGGGCTTCAGTAGTTGTGGCTTGCGAGCTCTAGAGCGCAGGCTCAGTATTTGTGGCGCACGGGCTTAGTTGCTCCGCGGCATGTGGGATCTTCCCAGACCAGGGCTCGAACCCCTGTCCCCTGCATTGGCAGGTGGATTCTTAACCACTGCGCCACCAGGGAAGTCCCTGCAGGCCATATTTTTAAAGATCTTTTCTGTAGTCTAAGTGTAGTGGATATATGTGTTATACTCTGGTTGGCTCTCTAGTGTTTTGGGTCCTGTTTTTCTTCTTAATTATACTTATTTCAAGAAAAATAATTAATGCCTGCATTTTATAATTTGAAAAAAAATCACAGCTTTTCTTTCACAGATGGCTAAAAACAATCATATTAAACTTTGGCAAGCACATCTTTTATTACCTGAATAAATGTTGCTGAAAATGTGTTTGAAACAGATTAAAAACACTTCTACCTTTGTTCATGTAGTCATCTATCATTTTCAGAAAATATCCGTTAGAACTCAAGAGAATCTTCAAGGCTTTCTAAAAATATTTTATTGGAGTATAGTTGGTTTACTTTGTGTTAGTTTCAGGAGAACAGCAAAGTGATTCAGTTGTACATACCCATATAGTCATTCTTTTTCAGATTCTTTTCTCATATAGGTTATCACAGAATATTGAGTAGACTTCCCTGTGCTAAGGCTTTTTTCAAAAATATATATGTTAACCAAGTGTTTCTTTTTATGCTGACTTATACTTTGCCAATCCTCCCCTCTCTCAACTGACTTTATAGAAGACTTTTGAGAAGAGGGGGAACATTTCACCTACTATGAACATCATATGATTATTTATAAAGATGTGTTCACTATCCATTCAAAGTGGCATGATGTGATGAGAATAATACCAGCTCAGGAGTGGGGAATCTGTCCCATCCTCCATCAGCCGCTCTCTTACGGTTCAATAAGGAGCAATTCTGCTTATCTCTGAACATTTCTATTTATTTATCTAAAAAATGATGGGATCGGGCCAGATAAAGTGTAAAATTTTATCATTTTTGAAGTATTTATTGAGACATATAACACTACAGATAGGGGAAATTCAAAGATTTAATATGGCAAGTATCCTGACCGCAAAAAGATTACCATTCAGTGAAAGTAGATGAGAAAAGAGAATCAATATTTATTTTTAAGAAGTTACAAATTGAAACAAATGGCAGATATTGGTTGCAAAATAAAGCCAAACATTCTCAGAACAGTTGGAGAACCGAAACCAAATTGTTCCCTCCCTGTATTTTCTTCAATTGTAGATTTTGCTCTTAGGAAGATGACCATGATTAAAAGGTCATCGGATGAAAAAGTATCTTTTCTTCTCTACATGAAAATAACAAGAGTGAAGAATACTCTTTCTTTGACTCGGGTGGATCATTATATTCAAATTGCTAAGTATTTTCCAAACCTGATAGAGAAGATAGTGATGTTAGAGCCAATTTACTAGAGTGCTTTTCATTTTGTATCAATAAGCACTGAAAAGGCAGAAAATGGCAGCGCAGGACATAAAGAAGGTGATTTTCTTTGCCTTCCTCTTCTTCCTCCTTCTCCTTAAATTACAGAGCAGACTTCATTTTATTTCCTAGTAAATATTCCAATACCACAGTTAGCTTATGTTTTATTATAAAGTCATTCACCAATTCTCTTGTTCAAGTTTTCTTAATTCAGGAGATTTTACATTGCACAGGCTTGGAGTTTGCTTGATTGCCTTGTTAACGCTCTTATTCCCTAGCAATCAATTTAGTTTGATTGATATTTTTTATGCAGCCTAGTAAATTCCCTTCACTTGAATTTCATTTACAGTTTTTTCCCTACTTCCTAGCAATCAATTTGACTTGATTGCTATTTACTTCCTGACCTGTTGATATTGCAAAATTGCTTAAGTGCACTAATTACCATCATGTCCACATGCAAATTGGGTTTTCTCCACATATTTTACATTTCTATTGTTAAATGGCTTTGTGTAAACAATTGCGTCTTTAATGCAGCTTTGTATGTTTGCTGTCAGGTGGACAAGAGTTGGAATTTATAATTGCTTATTTCTAACTTGGAATGTAAAAAACATATTACATTATCACGAGATATATTATACCTATTATTTTACAAAAATCTCCACTAGATTAAAAAACATAACCAGGGGAAATACAGAATTGGTAGATACAGAAAGACTGTGGAGACAGCCTCAGGCTATCTTAGAACACAGCAGGCATACCCTGCACATCAGGTCTCTCTCTAACCATTGTGAATTTTTAAAAAATAAAGTAGGTCACTAAAAATGGTCTCTGTTTCTGAAAGTAATTTCAGACAGCACTGATAAACTGAATAAGTTCTTCAGTATTCCAGAGAGTCTGAAACAAAGATCCCTCAATTTAAATTGCATCAAAGTGAAGTAGAAGCTTCTTTGGAATATCATATTTCTAATAGTTCTCTGAGAAATGTGATTTTATGTCTGCTATTAAAGCAATGCTTTGCTTAATTCCACGAACTGTCATACTCACTTAAATAAGGATTTTAACACTCAAATAACCCTAGAGTATCTTTAAAACATGGAAAATTAGTTCTCCAAACGGCCTATTCAGTGTCTGGTAAATAGTAGATGCTCATTCAAGGTAGAGAAACTGCTCTTGGATCTATTTTATAACCTAAGAGTTTCAAACTGTGAATCTTTATGCTTTCCTTCTTTTTATTTAAGTAAGACTACGTTTCATCTGCTCTCTACCTTAAGCAAACTGTTGTATAATCCTACCATTGGCTCAATATTTGTGGAGACTAGGTCCAATGCAAGTGTGATTGAAGAATCAAAAGGAAAGATGTTCTGTAAAATGAGATCAGTGTCTCTCTACATCTGGTAGTCCTATCAGCTGTGAAAACTCACAATATTCCTTCAGCAGTGCTTTCTGCATGCCTGAGTCTTCCAGGTATCATTAGAGTTAAAAAGTTTCAAATCTAGAAGAGTAATAAACACTGTGTTGCTGAAATAACTTTGGAACAAAAGCAATAGTTTAATTGGCATTTATATAAAGTGCAAGAGTGGTTGCATGAAGGTCAGATAATCATGGAAAATTTAGAGGATGTAATTTATGGTCTTAATCCTGGCTTGAAGAAATTTATGGATACTTTAGTATAAAAGGAGAAAACAGCAAAATAATATCAGGATGAGAGTTTATCTGGAGGCAGAGAGGTAAAAATGGGCACTCAAGCCTAAGTGAGAGGAAATTACATAGTATGAAAGGACACTTGCAGAAAAGTTCAAAATCATAGCCTAAGGAGAATTCTACCTTAATACACAATACAAAGATGCTATTGGGGAAAGAAAAATTTCCCCTTACCCTTTCTAGGTTCTTCTGGCTGGTCTAAGAATTAAATTGATGTGAGATAGATTAACAGAATAAAAAACAAATTTAATTATGCACGTGTGGGGCATCAGAACATGAGAGTGTTCAAAGACAGTCAGGTAAAATGAGGAATATATGTCATCCTAGACTAAGGAGAAGGAGGTGGGGGTTTGAGACTTCAGAGGGAAGGAAGGCAAGTCACAGGGAGATGAAAAAGAGCAAATGCTTAGTAAACACATGTTTGTAGGGCAATGATGGGGCACAGAAAGGAATTTTAAGAAACAGACCTTCCTAGATTCTTCCCTGTCTACCATATCCAGCCTATATTATACTATAGTTAACTATGGTGATAGCACCCTTCCTATAACAGGTCCTGTATCTAAATTGTTTTAGGCAGTTGGGAAGGTCAAAGGTTCTTTCTGAGTCTTTTGGGCCTTGATTGTTTTAAGCTTGAAATAATCCACATGCCAAAGAGATACATTTTAGGGTGGCAGATTTTGCTCTTCTAAAATGCCTTTGATTTTTCTGACACGATAAGCTTTTAGCATCTGAATATTTCTTACTTTGTTCACCCCTTTGAAGAAGGCCTTCTGCCTATATTTTACCATTCAAATTCTATTTCTTGTTTAAGGCACAATACAAATGTATCTGCCTCTGTGTGTGTGTGTGTGTGTGTGTGTGTATGTATATACATGCTTAATAATATCTATATATACACACAAACACTTAATAAATTATAAGGCTACACCACCCCAGAGTGTATATCTCTTATGGTCCACTCACTTAACAATTAATCTGTTACTGTTTCAAGGCAGACTTTTATTTTTGCTGTTATTTTTAATTGAGTATGGGTTACATACAAAAGAAAACAAAAATTTTTGCTGTTGTGTTTCATAGTCCGTTCTTTTGCGTTACTAAGTAATATTTATTGTATGAATATAAAAAATTTACTTATCCATTTTTCTATCACACATCTGTGTTATTTCCAATTAGAAAATGATTGGTGTATGTTAACTTTGTAAGAAACCATGAGAAGAGTTCTTCAGGGGGTTGTACTATTTTGCAGTCCCACCAGAAATGTGTGAGAATTCCAGTTGCTCCACATCCTTGTCAACATTTATTGTTGCTGGTCTTTTTGATTTTAGCCATGTTAACAGTTGTGAAAGAGCATTGTTTTATTGTAGTTGCAATTTGCATCTCCCTGATGACTAATTATGTTGAATACTCTCACATATGCTTTCTAATCATTGGTATATCTTCTCTTGTGAAGTGTGTGTTCAAGTCTTCAGTCTGTTTTTCATTGGGTTGCTTGTTTTTTCATTGTCGATTTTTAAGAACTCTTCATACATTCTGGATACAACCTTATGTCAGATATATATATATATATACACACACCGAATATATTTTTCCCAATCTGTGGCATACCTCTTCGTTTTCTTAAGTTTCTTAATGTTGTTTTCTGGATATCAGACATTTTTAATTTTGATCAAGTACAGTGTACCAGTGTTTTCCTTTTATGGTTACTACTTTGTGTGTATGGCTTAAAGCAGTGGTCCTCAACCTTTTTGGCACCAGGGACTGGTTTCGTGGAAGACAATTTTTCCACAGACCGGGGGTGGGGGTGAGGGGGTGGATATGATGGCTCAGGCAGTAATGCAAGCGATGGGGAGCGGCAGATGAAGCTTCACTCACTCGCCTGCCGCTCACCTCCTGCTGAGCGGCCTGGTTTCTAACAGGCCACAGACTGGTACCGGTCCATGGCCAGGGGGTTGGGGACCCCTGGCTTAAAGGACCTTTGCTGACACACAGGCCACAAATACATTCTCCTATGTATTCTTCTGGAAGTGTTATAGTTTTAAATTTCACATTTTGTCACATAGCCATCTCAGATTAATTTTTGTGTATGGAATGAGATAAAAATCAAAGTTCATTTATCTCCATTGAGCCTTATGAGGTTTTTTTTTTTAGCAAAATTTGTTAATAAGCTCTTCATTCTTTGTATCAGTCAATTTTTTTTCACATGAAAGCCTTATCTTCTTAACCCAGTTGTAAGTCTATTGAGAACTGAGGTTGTTTTTTCATATTTCTTTTTTCTTCATGGTATAGATTTCCATTGGAGTTTTTTGCTTTTTTAAAAATAAAAGTTGTGTTTGATGTGATGATTCTAAATTATTGCTTTATTATTATTATTAGGCTTAAAGTGCTTAGTTTCACTTACCTAGATTCATTTATTAAAATGAATCACAACTTGTAATAGGAGTTGCAGATGGAACAAAAGGAGAAAACTATAAAAAAAGGAAAGATCAGTATTTATTAGATGCTTTCTCTCAGAAACTATTAGAATAACCTTTTGGAATTAGATTGCTCTTAATATTTTCAAAACATTAGATGAGGTTTTTTGCACTATTAACAGCTTAGGTAGTTTTTTGGTCAATGAAGACAGCATTCCTTTTTTTACTTATACAAAATAAGTGGCTTCACAAGCACACAGCGGTATCTGATAGAGTTACCTCAGTGCTTTGCATGTATTTGCATTTATTTAACTTCCATTGTGCTGTATGATTCCTTGAGAGATGAGGTTGGAATGTAAAGAGTTAATGAAATCATTGAAATATTTAGAAAAATATTATACCTCTCTTTATGAAAAAGATGCAGGTGTAACATATTTAGGAAAATGTATTACTTAAATTCATTACTTCTGCCAGTTTCTGGAAATGGTACAAAGAGCAGTATCATTTCTATTCTTAAGAAGCTTAGAATCTGATGAATTTTTTAAGTATCATCTGTACTCTTAAGCAGTATATTGTCTTTTCGTCTACATGACACAAATGGACTTGCTGATGAAATCATTTAGTTAACTGTCAAAATGGTAATAATTTCTAGCAAAAATAGTAAAAGATAACCTGCTTTCCAAGAAGGCTGACTTTACTTTGTGAATGCCTGAGGATGGCTAAGAGGCTATGGCTGTTAACGTGTCAGGCTGTAAATAGAGGGGACTGAGCAAAGTTGCCATGGGAAATTTGCAGACTTTTCCAAAAAGGGAAACTAAACCAAAAGCACTGATTGTAGTTGAGGTCTGGGCCTCTGTGGGAAAAAGTCTTATTGATTCCCATTGAATGTACCTAACGGGCTGCTAGATGCTAGGTGGGTTTGTGGGCAGATGTTCTGCCTGTTTCTCTACAACTTCCCTTACACTAGTTCCACTTTAAATTTAGGACTTCAGATAACTAAGAGTGACAAATTAAAGTTTGAAACTGAAAATGAAGCTCCTCTTATGCAAACTTTGGCTTCACTTTTATTCTAATCAAAAAAATTGAAAATCTAAAATCCCTTAGACAGAGGACTTCATAGGACTTTTCATACTAGAAGGGTCCATGTCTGGCACAGCCTCCCAATTTTCCTTAGGTTTTTTTTTTTTTTCTTCCCTCTTTTTCACTAATACCCCTGCTAATTCCTCTAATTACAAATGAGATAAGTGTGGCCTCAAAAGGTTTTCTTTCCTGGGGACAAATGACCAACACCAGACATGGAACACCAATCGTTTGACCCTAGGCAGGGCCTGATCTGTCTCTGAGATACATTAGAGACTGCCTGCTGAACCACCAACACAGTAATTAGTATAATCTCTCACACAAATAATGGCCAACCTTAAAAAAAAAAAAAAAAAGCCATTTATTTTATTAGTAAAGTGAACTTATTCAGGAGTAGCAGAGAAATGCAACTCAAGACAAGTCAACTATGGAGAACCATAGGCAAGTCCTAAGAATACAGGAGAGGGTGTGGCTTTTGCAGAGGAAAGGAGGAAACTGGGGAGGACTGTCGAGCCTCTTCATTGGCTGCAGGTGGTGGGCAGATTGTTGTTTCTGAGTCAGAAGGAAATCTTTCCTCCTGCTGGGGTCTGTAAGCTGCGGTGGGTGATACTTGCCTGAGAACTCTCCCTTGAGGGCTTCCTGACTCCATTTTAAATGCGGTTTCCTTTATTCCTTTTCACACCGAAAGTGTTCCATTTTGATTTCTTTGCACAGTTCGCTAATACGTGTTTTAATGGTTATGTTTCATTGTAATCATATAGAAATAACTGAGACTCATTAATAGATAAATAAAAAATGGAAACAGTCCACTGCAAATTGAATATGTGGGATATTTGAATTTGAATATTTTCAAATTGAATTGAAAACCCACCTAGCATCTAGCAGCCCCTTAGGCACATTCAATGGGAATCAATAAGACGTTAATTTTTCAAAAGATATTGTTGACAAATGGATTATATTTTAACTTAAATGTGATTTTTATTTTGGTATACATCTTTGGTTTGTTAACCAATTTAAGTTGCAGAAGAAAATATAAATATAGGGATTTATTAGCATACACAATATTACAATCTTATGATAAAAATTCTTTACTCTAAGTTAGAATTTAAAATGTTTCCAATTGGGAACCTTATTTCTAAGTTGTATATAGATTTAGATTTAACCCAATCCAGTTTTTAAAAACTGGAATGGCCTATAGCACATTCTCTCTCTCTACCTTCTTTTAGCAAGCAGTTATTATTTATTGATCTACTAAGAAGAGTTGGATTAGATATATATACTGTATGTATACTTTTAGGTAGCTGGGCACCATTTTGATAATATTAATCAAGTATTACGAGAAAATAAGTTGCTTATCTTTAATGGGAATTTCTACTACCACTGATTTTTATTTTAATAGTACAATTACCTAACAATAGAAACATTTTCCAGATACATGTCCTTACACTATACACTGCCAATAATTTTACCTGCTCTGATTGGCAGTGTTGGTTCGTGAATCCTCAATTCCCAAAGTGCATATTGTCACAAACAGAATCAACGACATATTAAAACTATCTCTGGTTATGCATGAAATGCTCTCGGACAAATGTTCCCAATAGAGATTCTGTTCCACCCTATCTAGAAAATTAAAAATGAGTACACATGATGAACAAATTACATAGCTGAATTTAGTGGCTGAGATGGCCTATGCTTTTATAAATGGAAGGAAGATTAATGGAAGAAAATTATATTAGGTATCTATTTATGAATTTTTTAATTTTCAGAAAGAGAATTTTTCATTTCATATTTACCTTTTACGTTTTACAGCCTTACAGAAATTGAACCATAAAGTGTAGGTTAGTGGACACTGAATTATTTTCAATAGCTAGAACTTAATAATATGATCCCCCCAAAAGCTAGGAAATATTTAAATATAGTGTTATATTAGAAATAGAGAAGAATTGGAAGGATGTGAATACAGTTATTTAATGGCAGTAGTTAAGATTCATTCCCCAAAATTAAATAGACACTTGCTGAAATTGTACGTTCATCAGAAAAATATGAGTACTGTAATAATGCCTATAATGTAATGTTTAAAACTATATATTAAAAATGTTATGAAGGAATTTGTGCCCTATAGTACAAAAGGTTTAGTTAATCAGTGGTATCAAAAATACTTCAAATGGTTCCAATGACAATTATTTGGAATGTATACATTTAAGATTATAAATCATCTTATACATATTTTGTAAAGAAAGCAAAATATCTCAGTCGACTTAAAAACCACATTGGTCGTTTAAAATGAAAATTCTTTTGGGAGAAGTTCTTGAGCTGTATTGACTTCTAAGACCCTTTTGACTTTGGTAGGAAGAATACGGGAGGCCATGGAGTTTATGTGTTTCATTATTTATTTCAAAATTAATGTATAGAACTGGATCCCAGGTTCTTTATGTGTAGGTTGTGTCACATGTGGAGTCAAGATATAGACAGCTCAGATTTGAACAGTTTGAACTCACCCAGTAAATGTGAATGAATGATAATCACTAATTCTCATAAACACTTAAGGATTTCTTAAGTAAAATAATGTTCATAAGGTGTTTTCTGAGAGCCTTGTACATTATAACCTGTCATAATGATATTGGTAATGAAAGCAATGCCTGTGGTTGTAATTGGCCATAATTGCGCCACTGTATTATGTTGCTACTGAACTGCTTTGGAGATTCCATGCACCTTGGAAGACTTAGTATGACAAAGAAAACTTAAAGATTATGTCTTTGACTCAATAGAATAAGATATAAACATCATGTGCTGCTGACTTTTTTCCCACTATTTAGAAATCTAAAGGAATACCTACTTAATATATACAAGTTAGATTATATCATATTTCTCTGTGGGTTTTATTACTGTCACAATAGCATTGAAATGTTATAATTATAGAGTCCTTTATTTAGTAACATTTTAATCTGTTGCATTATAAAACAGAATACTTTATACTTTCAGACAGATATTATATTATGAATCACCAACATCTACTCAAAATTTAAGAAAATTATGCAGTGTGGTTTTGGAAGGAACATAATATCACTCGTATTAAGTCTATGTGTATATTTATGAGTTTCAATAATATAGTTTTTAGTGTTTTTAGTAAAAGATTATTTGTTCAAATATGCAGGGCTAGGCTCTCCAACTGACAGAACTAGCTGAAATATAATGTGCTTTAAAAAATTAATATTTAAATGATCTGAATACACTGACTGCAGTAGTGGTAAAGCTGTTGTTGGAATCTGCTAAAATGTTGATATTTGTACAAAGGCTGTGGTTGTACATGCTGAAAATAATAAAGAATATAAAGATTCTACAGAAAATACAGCTGAACATTTTTGTTCTGGATGTTTTACAGCTGTGTACAACATTTTGGTCTGACATATTATTTGATTTAAGTGGTAATAAGAGAGATTCAACAGCTTCCTCTTTTTTAAGTGTATCTTTGGAATCAAGAGACCAAGGTTCTGTTCTCAGAATAAAGTGACACCCATTATACAACCCTCATATAAACTCAACTATTTCTTTAGTAAAACAATGATTATAAGATATTTTCTGAGAATCTTGCAAATTGCATCAAGATTGCCAGGCTAAATATGATGACTAAGTACTAAATTTTGATGATATAATACAAAAAGATGTGTGGAGGCATGGGTAGTTTCTGGCCACGTGGTTCTGGAAGATTGCTCTGAAAACCCGTTGCCATTTCTTCCATTTTATTTTTTAATTGGAAGAAAGTTGTGAGCAAATTGAAGGAAATCCAGAGAAGTTGTGAAGATTTGAGTTATTCAGAATACATAGCTGAATCAGGAAATGTGGAGTCAATAACCGAAAGAGAGGAAAGTACCATTTAAAGAAAGAAATGATTAATTTGAGATTTATCTAGAAATAATAAAAATAAATTAAGGAATATGTGGACATTATTATCAGCAAAAGCTACCTTAGTAATGAAACTTGAGTAATAAAAGAGAGTGATTTCTTATGGAAAGATAATAGAATTTCTCTTCACTTCGAGCATTTTGAAACTCAGAAAGATAAACCATCAGCAGCGGTGCTAATGTCATCCAGAAAAAACAAGATAAGCAGCTAGGGAATCTCAGTTTTAGTTTCACAGATCAATAAATCCTATTAAAGTAACATGAGAATTCATTGCCCTGTGCTTGTAAGGAAGTATAAAATTTTCAAATTATTGCAATATTTGAATTACATAAGCTGTTGAATTAGCAGTTTTTTGGGTTCAATTCAGTTATGATTAGGAGATTTTAGATTTCTTATTATCAAGTCAAAATTCAGGAGCAGCCCTGTCTGGTTCATTCAAGGGACATCTTTTGCATTAAATTTCATGATGATTCTTTGCATGAGTTGTTGCTCTATCTGCTGAGCAGAGTTGAGAAATAAGTGTCTTATTTCTCTAGAATTTTACTTTAATTGTAAACATTTACAGAAAATGTATACATTACAATAAAATTGTACAATAAGATTTAAAATTTCACCATGGAAAATGATTTGTAGAGAAACATTCATGCCTCTTCATATTCAGAAATTAATGTAATTAATTGTACTGCTCTCAAACATTATGTAGTAGTTTCTCAAATGGGACTAGACTGGTTGTATATATTCATAAATCGAGATGAATTTTTATTTTGGTAAAATGCTCTATGGCTATATAGAGTCTTCCCGATTCTGTGGTAAAATGAGTGTTTCCCAGTGAGCTTGGATGTATGCACATCTATTTTTGTAGTGAATTCTCTGACTATATTTCTTATATACAGAGTGGAAAGCATTTGAAACCCTTCAAAGGAATACATGGGATTCAGCAAAAGGCAACAGAAAGGATGACAATTTTTAGTTGACTTGGGCTAGGAAAATCAAGTTAGTTAAAGTAATGCTTTATTTTGGGGAGGGAATTTACATTGCTCAGCTTTCAATCCTGAATCATTTTATTTATTATTTCTGGATATGTTATGTTTCACTTTAGAGCTTCATGCTTAAATATAACTGTAGAAGTAGCATAAGCTGTATTTCTAGATCCTTCTTTTTGTGCTTGGAGAGTCTTGGATAGATCTTATTCTTATAAATTGTTGATGTTTTTAAGGCAAACTTGTTCACTAAGAAGTGTAGTGAAAATAAAAGAAAATCTTAAAATAATTGGGATTTAGTTATTGGGTAATATGAAACATTCATTCATTGGAATAGAGAAGAAAGGTAATTTTAATGATGCATGGGAAAATGGAAATCAGGCTCAATCGTTAACCAGAAAAAGATGTACTCTGGACCAAAGGAGTACTGATAGCCCATATATTGAGAAGGATGGTATTCTTTTTTATCAATATATTTTTAATTGAAGTATTGTTGATTTACAATGTTGCGTTAACTTCTGCTATACAGCAAAGTGATTCAGTTATACATATATATACATTTTTAATATTCTTTTCCATTATGGTTTATCATAGGATATTGAATATAGTTCTCTGTGCTATACAGTAGGACCTTGTTGTTTATTCATTCTATATATAAAAGCTTACATCTACTAACCCTAACCTCCCACTCCATCCCTCCCCCAACCCCTTCCCCCTTCCCCCTTCCCCCTTGGCAACCACCAGTCTGTTCTCTATGTCTGTGATTGTGTTTCTATTTTGTAGATAGGTTCATTTGCGTCATATTTTAGATTCCACATGTAAGTGATATCATATGGTATTTGTCTTTCTCTTTCTAACTTACTTCACTTAGTATAATAATCTCTAGTTGCACCCATGTTGCTGCAAATGACATTATTTCATTCTTTTTATGGCTGAGTAGTATTCCCTTGTGTATATATACCACATCTTCTTTATGAGAAGGATAGTATTCTTTTTTTTTTATTTTATTTTTTATTTTTTTAAGATTTTTAGAAATTTCATGTAATGTCTGAAACATTTATATTAACATATTTCCATACATATTTCCATACAAATACAAATATAAGATTTTTAGAAATTTCATGTAAAGTCTGAAACATTTATATTAACATATTTCCATACAAATAACCCAATGAAAGTTTAGTATTAGTTGTTTTGTTTGTTTGTTTGTTTATACTGCAGGTTCTTATTAGGCATCAATTTTATACACATCAGTGTATACATGTCAATCCCAATCCCCCAATTCAGCACACCACCAAAGGATAGTATTCTTAAAGCAAGACATTTTAACATCCATTGGGTCCCTTTCAAAGGAAGCACTCTCTAATGCAACATTAAAATTTTGCTAAGGAAAATGAGTTCTATTTTTTAAAGACTATATAACAATATTGGCTCACAAGTAGCTATATTTTAATATCTGTGATTCCAGAATTTTCAAATTGAATGAAAGTAGTTTCAGTCTAGTTTATTTCCTGTGGTCACATAGATCTGATCCTAGTTTGACTCAGAATCTATGATCCAGGTACACTTCATCATAGCACTACTAAAACTGCAAAAAAAATAATAGATTTCCCTACTGTAATAATTCTGATTAACAGCCTAAATTCTGAGAAAAGCCTGATTCTGAATGTCAGTCATGACCTCCTATATCCTAATCGTTACACAGATCAGTAGAGAAGAAAAATAGTTGAATTTGTACTCAGACATGTGTTAAGTACAGAACCCACCAGAGGTGAAGGTCTGTCCTTTAAAGCAGTTCAAAAGAGACAACAGCCAAGAGCTCTGAGCCTGCATATTATGAGGTAGTCTTGGCAGATGTAGAAAGAAGAACTTTAGGTAAATACAATTCAAGCATAGTTAAGGATCACCAAAATACAACCAGATTAAGTACTGAAGTTAGTACAGAAGGTTTAAAAAAAACTCTTTAAAATGTAGAACTATTTTTAAAAATCAACGTAAGTCAGGACCCTCCTTAATAATTGTCTGGTAATTTAGAAAGTGTTGTCTATAAAAGCATATTGTTATTCAAAAGGAAATTAACTCTTGGTTTTATATTCTTAATTTAACATAATTGGAATCATGTTAGAGATTTTTACTACTAATATAACATTACTACTAACATTCATCTGGTAACTTTCAAGGTAGAGGTGCCATCTCACTATTGCCAAGTTTTGGTCTGGTGAGGGCAGGCAGTGTTCCATGGGGCTGAGTGACAAATGAGCTAGATTGCAGTTCATTGTGACAATTGAACCAAAAGTTTATTTTCAGATACAGTATTCAATAGACTCTAGCAATAAATGCATTTATGTAACTGTAATTTTATTTACCTTCTACTATTCTAAAAAGTATTCAACGCAGTTTGCAAAACTGTGCCCTCTAAATGAGAAAAGTAAATCCATGAAAAAATCTAGGAGAGACAGGAATGTGGTTACAACAATTAAAACGAAGCAAGGAGTTTAAGTTAGCAAACAAAATGCATGTTGTGACAGTGCTTACCCTTGCTGGAGATGAGCGTTTAATTTGACTCTTGGTTCTCCAGGGAACAATGGCAGTAAGAAACAGGATCAGTTGTTTTCCTCTACCCACTTGATAAAAACAAACAAGTTGTCTAGAAATACTGAAACATAGATATTTCTCTTATGAGCCTAGTAAAAAGGAAACTATAATTTTACCAAAGTTTAAGTAACGTTTTTTAGGAAATATGGTACATGTGTTCAGATATGCAAAGATCAAATCACTCCCGATTCTACATATAAAGTAAAAGTAAAATAGTGTAACTCCACATTTTTTAGGGAATATTTTAATCCTTTCCCTCAATATAACATAATAAATATTTATATTGTGTTTCTTACTACAAATCTTAGCAAATTATATAAAGATGGTGTTTATAACCTATTTCCTATAGGACAGGCACAGTCAAGAGTTTAGTTGAAATCAAATTTGCTAATACCAATTTACCTGAAGATCTTCATGAGTAAAATATATTTTATAAACACATGTAGAGTAGAATAAACCCCCATGTTAGTAAATGATTTTTTCCATAAATGGATTATACAAATCTCAAATCTAGACTTAGAAGTAAGCTTATTGAATCCTCTAATTCATTTGCTCTTAGGCCTCATTCATCCTCAGAATATTATGGGGTATTAGAAAATTTCAGACTCTACCACAATCTATTGAATCTGAATCTACTTGGGGAGCAGTGTGTGTAGGTGTTGTATCCAGGAGGTGGAAGGTGGAAAGAAAAAACTGGAAAATTGAACCTTAATAGGAATCACTAGGGGATTTTGATGATGATTTAAATATATAGGAAGCAATGTACTGAAAAACCATTTTATAAATACAGAAAATTATTAAACCATTCATCTATGTGCATATTATTGAACAATTCAATGTAGGTATATAATCATCTAAGAATAATTAAAAATAGATATTGTCCTTATCTGCTAAGACTCTGTAACCTAAAGACATGGGATGTGTAAATATTTGCATGACAATTCAAGGCAACAGAGAATAAATTGTCAAAGTCAGTGGTGTAATTAGCAAGATATATAGCAAGAGCTATAATATCATGAGAAAAACCCTGCTTTGAAAATTGTTATCATAGCTCATAGAATTTTTCTGGAAATATGTGTCCTCCTGGATGAGAAAACTGAATTAGATTTTCTCCAAGATCCTTTTGGCTCTACAATGTTAAGAGTCATATCATTTCAGAGAAGGGTGGTGTGAGGTGGAAGGATGTGTAGGTGGCACTTGAGGCCTGGTAAATGGATAAAGTAAGGATAGACAGAGAGAGAAACAGACCTGGTGGAAGAGGAAGAGTGAGTTAACACGAAGAATGGGGTGGTCAAGTTAAGTATTAAGATTTATGAATAAATTCTAAGATATAAGCAATTTAGAGACATGGGTGAATCCAGGAGGCCTCTGGGACTCCAAGCTTAGCTCTCAAGGTCCTGCCTTCTCACATCAAATGCACCTTCTGGCCCAGAATAATAGAAGAGGTGTCTATTCGAGGTGTGTAGGTGATCTCACTCAGTAGGGAGTGTTTTAGATGATAAAACATCTCCATTTTACACACAAATAATTATATAGCTTATCTGACATTTTTAGGGAGCCATACTCCATAAATCCGTAGATTCTAGGTTTGTTTCCTAGAAGATATCCAGAAATCCCAAACCACAGACCAGCTACTCAAAGAGTTTCATAGATTAGGACTCTCTTACTATCAAGAGCCTTTTGTTTCATGGGAACCTGCCTTCTTTCATTCTCACAGGCGTCCCCAATAACAGGTAAAGAAACAGATCACACACTAGCTGCTGAAAACCTTTCTTCCCAGAGAACAAGATGTAAATTTAGGAATAAACATGATGTAGCAAGATGACAGTGAAAGTATAATTTGGAGATAAGGCTATATTTTAATAGTAACAACATTTTAAAATTTGTTTGAGGTTCGTTTCCACTGATATATAATTAACTGATCTTCACTGAGTAAAGAAGGGTTTACGGTAAAGTTTTCAAAAATGCAAACCGTTCTGAAAAAATACATTTTATTCAAAGTTGACCCTTATGTTCAGAATCCATGCTTAGATGATGCCTTCTGGGAATAGTCTGTAGTGAGAAAGAAATGGCAGGAGATTATGATAGATCTTCCAGATCAACAGATTTCAGAATTTCCCCACCCTGTGCATTTTCCTCTCCTGCTTCTGTCTGTCTGTATGTTAAGATTAATACCCAAAGTAAAGCATGACATGTGCATTTAGAACTCATTTTATCACTATTATTCTTTACCACTGGTAAAGCTTATCAATACCTGCTACTGTCATATTTCTCAGTTAGATGGAATGATTTTAAAATGTTTGTTTTTATCAAATACAAGCTAAGAGACATCCCCTGTCCCTTTAACTTTATGCAGTGGTCATCTGAACTCAAAATTATAAAATAAATTTAGCACTTGAAGTTTTACTTTTTATGAATTACAGTCAGATTAATGTTTACTAGACTGCTGTAGACCTAACATTATTATGATGAGATGGCCAGCAGGTTGATATCTGTATAATTCATATGTACACACATATTTTTATAAAATGACATTTATGTACCAAAGATTCTCAAATCTTACAAAAATTAGTACTTAGAACTAAAGGCTAATTATAGACACATTAGTATTTTTATTTGCCTCATGGATAAATGTATTGTATAGTTGGTAAAGGATGTACCATTTGATCTTTACAACCACCATTGTGACAGCAATCAATCTATGATATAATTTTTTTTAACATCTTTATTGGAGTATAATTGCTTTACAGTGGTGTGTTAGTTTCTGCTTTATAACAAAGTGAATCAGCTATACATAAACATATGTCCCCATATCTCTTCCCTCTTGCATCTCCCTCCCTTCCAGCCTCCCTATCCCACCCCTCTAGGTGGTCACAAAGCACCGAGCTGATCTCCCTGTGCTCTGCGGCTGCTTCCCACTAGCTATCTAGTTTACATTTGGTAGTGTATATATGTCCATGCCGCTCTCTCACTTTGTCCCAGCTTACCCTTCCCCCTCCCCATGTCCTCAAGTCCATTCTCTAGTAGGTCTGCATCTTTATTCCTGTCCTGCCCCTAGGTCCTTCATGACCTTTTTTTTTTTTTTTTTTTGGTGCCATATATATGTGTTAGCATACGGTATTTGTTCTCTTTCTGACTTACTTCACTCTGTATGACAGACTCTAGGTCCATCCACCTCACTACAAATAACTCAATTTCATTTCTTTTTATGGCTGAGTAATATTCCATTGTATATATGTGCCACATCTTCTTTATCCATTCATCTGTTGATGGACACTTAGGTTGCTTCCATGTCCTGGCTATTGTAAATAGAGCTGCCGTGGATATTGTGGTACATGACTCTTTTTGAATTATGGTTTTCTCAGGGTATATGCCCAGTAGTGGGATTGCTGGGTCATATGATAGTTCTATTTTTAGTTTTTTAAGGAAACTGCATACTGTTCTCCATAGTGGCTGTATCAATTTACATTCCCACCAACAGTGCAAGACGGTTCCCTTTTCTCCACACCCTCTCCAGCATTTACTGTTTGTAGATTTTTTGATGATGGCCATTCTGACTGGTGTGAGATAATATCTCATTGTAGTTTTGATTTGCATTTCTCTAATGATTAATGACGTTGAGCATTCTTTCATGTGTTTGTTGGCAATCTGTATATCTTCTTTGGAGAAATGTCTATTTAGGTCTTCTGCCCATTTTAGGATTGGGTTGTTTGTTTTTTTGCTATTGAGCTGCATGAGTTGCTTGTAAATTCTGGAGATTAATCCTTTGTCAGTTGCTTCATTTGCAAATATTTTCTCCCATCCTAAGGGTTGTCTTATTGTGTTGTTTATGGTTTTCTTTGCTGTGCAAAAGCTTTTAAGTTTCTTTAGGTCCCATTTGTTTATTTTTGTTTTTATTTCCCTTTCTCTAGGAGCTGGGTCAAAAAGGATCTTGCTGTGATGTATGTCATAGAGTGTTCTGCCTATGTTTTCCTCTAAGAGTTTTATAGTGTCTGGCCTTAACATTGAGGTCTTTAATCCATTTTGAGTTTATTCTTGTGTATGTTGTTAGGGGGTGTTTTAATTTCATTCTTTTACATGCAGCTGTCAAGTTTTCCCAGCACCACTTATTGAAGAGGCTGTCTTTTCTCCATTGTATATTCTTGCCTCCTTTATTAAAGATAAGGTGACCATATGTGCGTGGGTTTATCTCTGGGCTTTCTATCCTGTTCCATTGATCTATATTTCTGTTTTTGTGCCAGTACCATACTGTCTTGATTACTGTAGCTTTGTAGTATAGTCTGAAGTCAGGGAGCCTGATTCCTCCAGCTCCATTTCTCGTTCTCAAGATTGCTTTGGCTATTCGGGGTCTTCTGTGTATCCATACAAATTGTGAAAGTTTTTGTTCTAGTTCTGTGAAAAATGCCACTGGTAATTTGATAGGGATTGCATTGAATCTGTAGATTGCTTTGAGTAATAGAGTCATTTTCACAATGTTGATTCTTCCAATCCAAGAACATGGTATATCTCTCCATCTATTTGTATCATCTTTAATTTCTTTCATCAGTGTCTTATAGTTTTCTGCATACAGGCCTTTTGTCTCCTTAGATAGGTTGATTCCTAGGTATTTTATTCTTTTTCTTGCAAGGGTAAATGGGAGTGTTTCTTTAATTTCACTTTCAGATTTTTCATCATTTGATTTTCATAATGGTAATGGATTAGTTAAAAAGGTCAAAGCTAAATGCTGCATTTAGTCTTTGGTTTTGCAATTATACTTAGCTCTGGAGGAAAAAATAAATTCAATTTATGGCCTTCTAATAAATTAGACAGATACAAGTTATTCATCTTATGTTTCTATAATTGGAAAGAAAAAGCATTGGGTATCAATGAAGGACATATAAAGCTATATGATTTTAAACCACATCCAATTCTACTAATAGATTAAGTACTTATTGTGGACAAAATAACTCAGAGAGAAGCATTTTATATTCCATATCTTCCCTGTCTCTCATCATTTTATGTTCTTAATTATAAGGCTCGGCATATTAGATTCTCATCACTGATAGCTGAAAACAAAGATCAGATGGAGGCAGTCTTTCTGTTATGGTATCATGGGTGACAGGAGTTGGCTCTGATCATAAAGATATCTGAGAGAGAGTGTTCATTACTGAGTTTATTTGTACTTAAGAACCAGTACAGAATTCTATAATGTTGTTTTGGGAGTCTGTGCCATAGGACTACCTCATGATAATTTCCCGTCAGTGGATAAAGATTCCCATCAAGTCCCTTTCCATTTTAAAATCTTCTTATTGGTCAGTTTTATTTTGAAAATTAAATTCACACTGCTCACTTCTGGACAGTTGTCTTCCAATCTTTCTGCTGTTGGAATAAATGGAAAAGTCTGTAATGTCTCCCCCTCCTCTTTTTTATTTATATGATTAAGGTTGCATTTATCAAAGGCAAAGTAACTCATTTAACTTGTTCAAAGTAGTCAATTCACTGACATATTCAACCTAGTTATGTGGTGCCATGGAGACAAAAATATGGCTGAAAGATTTCCCTTCTCAAATGTCTTCAAAGGATATGATTTAGTGCAAAGGTCACTTGAATACATGTTTTTCTCTTAAAAAATAATAGTAATTAATTCTATCACATTTCCTCGTTTTCCTTCTGAGGTAATGATTATTATCAACATCATATATATCTTTTCACACCTTATTCTGTCCTTATACAAACTTATAGAAATAAGTATAGACACAGATAAAAGGGAGGTATCTTTATTTTACAAAAACAGGTAAGTTTGCTTTCTATGTTTAAGATATCATAGCTATTTCTCCAGGTCCACAGGAATAATTTAAAACTCATTTCAAATAGTTGTATAGTATTTGCTAAGTTGAATGTACTATGATTTTATGCAGTCATTCTCCTAGCGGTACACATTTATGTTGTTTCTAGTTGTTTTTTTTTTCTCTGCTACTACAAATAATGTTTCAGTGTACCTTTCTAACCGGCACACTTTTCACTTTAGGGTAGATTTCTAAGAATTGAGTTGCTGAGCCAGAGGATGTATGTACTTTTAAAAGATATTGCTGGATTGTCTTCAAAAATGGGTACAGCAAGTTTGTACTTTTCTCATCAACTTATAGGTACTCTTGATGTATATAAACATCAACCATTTATTTGTTGCATGTTTGGCAATTATTTTTTCCTTGTAAGTTATTTCAAAATAAGGCACCACCTACCTCTGTCACATCGTGTCTTACCTCTTTACCTCCAACTTATATCTGCAGCCACCCTGATTTCCTGAGTATTCTCCAAGCAACCAAACATTTGCACCCTCTAAACCCTCTACCTACAAAGCTCTTCCATGAGAGGTCCACATGGCTCCCTCATTTTCTTCAGGAGTGAAATAACACTACTCTAGCTCTGATTTCATGCTCAGCTTTATTTTTATTCATAGAAATAACATTTCTCGTTACTACGTATTACATATCTACCATTTTGTTCGTGATCTCCTCTGTGATACAACAGTCTCCATAAGAACAGGAATGTCTTTGTTTTGTCCACTCCTGTGCCCACAACAACTAAAACTGCCTTACATACAGTAAATACTTTAGATTTGATGAGTAAATTATTTACTTGTATTTTCACCTTAATTAATGGTGCCTAGAATGTTAACAAATCACTGAAATCTTTCAAGTAACTTGTAATAAAATTTTTGACCTAGGACTATATCGTGGGTGTAAATTTGTGTAAAGGAAAAGGAAGGGTGTAAAGGAAGTGTAAAACACTTCCTTTTCCAAAACTTGTGTTTAGTAATATAGGCACTGCTTAGTATTAGTTCCCAATGATCTGCCAATGAATTATTATTTATTTACTACTCCTGAGTCTCACACCAGTAAAGTTTTTGGCAATAATTATGTAGGTAAGCATATGTACCATTCTATTCTAGAGCCTCTGCCACCAGTGAGGAGATTGGTGCTTCCTACCTGTTGTGGGCTGAATCATGTCCTTCCTAAGTCCGTATGGTCAAGTTCTAACTCTCAGCACCTCAGAATGTGACCCTATTTGAAGATAAGGTTTTTAAAGAGGTGATTAAGTTAAAATAAAGTTGGGCTCTAACCCATACTGACTGGTGTCCTTACAAGAAGAGGAAATTTGTATACACATAGCGACATCAGGAATGTGTGCTCTCAGAGGAAGGGCTATCTGAGGCCATAATGAGATGATGACCATCTGCAAGGCAGGGAGAGAGGCCTCAGAAAAAACCAAAAGTGCTTGATTTTGAACTTCCAGCCTCCAGAACGATAAGTGCATGACTTTCTATTGTTTAAGTCACCCAGTCTGTGCCATTTTGTTGTGGCAGCCCTAGCAGACTGATACACTACCACATTCCTGCTCTTCCACTGGACATAAACCATATGTCTGGGGGAATATATGAGCCTCATCCTCAGTGACTCTGAGTTTTCTATGATATCTATGTCCAAGGAGGCTTAGTCCTTCCTAAGTATGCCCTGTTGTGAGGGCAGCTGTAGCATCTGAGGACAGCATAGCCTTCACGGGGTCATGAATAAAAGGAAAAGTGTATGGTTCATTTAGTCTCTAGTGATGCAGCCAGGGATCTATACCTACAATTTGGTTTAATGTTTTGGTTAGTACATAATAAATGGAAGATATGATATAATACCTAATTATAATGTTATTTCTGAGGGAAAAAAAATGACCATTCTGGATACAACACATACTTGAGTACTGGATTGCCTCTATTTTATTATAACTGGAGCTGGCCCATATATGAAGGATACTAGGAATTTAAAGAAACAAGGATAATAGAAAAGAGAAAAATGTCATTTCTGGATGCCCTTCTCAAAGAAGCTGAGGAAACCAATCTGGCTGCAGCAGCTGGCCCCTGCAGGAGTAGCTGGGCCATGGAATGCATAGAATAGAAAGGATGGGATAAGTTAGCTAAGAGCAGTCAGGGGTCAGTGGCAAGGGTTCTGATCCAGCAGACAAGGCAAGGCATGACAGAAGAGAGAGCCCTGGAAGTAGAAAAGACTGAAATCAGAGTAAGTGGCTAGGTTATGATTCTAGGTGATTTTTACAATTGTGGCATGTTCCCTATGAGGCACAGTCAAATCGGAGGCAGGAGATGGAAAATCTGGGCTGGATGCTAAGGGACCCACCTTGTAGACTAGAGCTGGGTGTCGGCAAGAAATGGGTTTTCTGGGCCAAAAACTTAAAACAGAAACCTCATTCTTTAGACCAGGTTATCACAGCAGGCAGCAAATAGGAAATAGATTATGTCAGTATGTGGCAGTTTAGAATTCATGACTGCATTCCAGACAGCAAGCTGAAGCACCTGGTAAACCTTTTAATGCAGACATGGCTTGAGGAAAAAGGTGGCAACCATCTGTGGTTTCAATGAGAAGGTCTGGGGAAGCTGAGGCAGACATTTAATCTGCTTTCTTCTTTTTTATTCTTTAATTTAATTTAATTAATTAATTTATTTTTAAACATCTTTATTGGAGTATAATTGCTTTACAATGGTGTGTTACTTTCTGCTTTATAACAAAGTGCATCACCTATACATATACATATATCCCCATATCTCTTCCCTCTTGCATCTCCCTCCCCTCCCTCCCACCCTCCCTATCCCACCCCTCTAGGTGGTCACAAAGCACCCAGCTGATCTCCCTCTGCTATGCAGCTGCTTGCCACTAGCTATCAGTTTTACATTTGGTAGTGTATATATGTCCATGCCACTCTCTCCCTTTGTCCCAGCTTACCCTTCCCCCTCCTCATGTCCTCAAGTCCATTCTCTAGTAGGTCTGCATCTTTATTCCCATCCTGCCCCTAGGTCCTTCATGACCTTTTTTTTTTTTTTTTTTTTTTTTTTTAGATTCCATATATATGTGTTAGCATACGGTATCTGTTTTTCTCTTTCTGACTTACTTCACTCTGTATGACAGACTCTAGGTCCATCCACCTCACTACAAATAACTCAATTTTGTTTCTTTTTATGGCTGAGTAATATTCCACTGTATATATGTGCCACATCTTCTTTATCCATTCATCTGTTGATGGACACTTAAGTTGCTTCCATGTCCTGGCTATTGTAAATAGAGCTGCCGTGGATATTGTGGTACATGACTCTTTTTGAATTATGGTTTTCTCAGGGTATATGCCCAGTAGTGGGATTGCTGGGTCATATGATAGTTCTATTTTTAGTTTTTTAAGGAAACTGCATACTGTTCTCCATAGTGGCTGTATCAATTTACATTCCCACCAACAGTGCAAGACGGTTCCCTTTTCTCCACACCCTCTCCAGCATTTATTGTTTGTAGATTTTTTGATGATGGCCATTCTGACTGGTGTGAGATGATATCTCACTGGAGTTTTGATTTGCATTTCTGTAATGATTAATGATGTTGAGCATTCTTTCATGTGTTTGTTGGCAATCTGTATATCTTCTTTGGAGAAATGTCTATTTAGGTCTTCTTTTGTCGAACATGAAAGGAATTGTCCAATCATATGATTTCTTTACAAAGCCCCAAATGAAGGTGGAGGGAGTAATATCATATCCCACGGTTGTTAGCTAGCGTTTCCTAATCCATCTTTCCCCCATCTACGTTGACATATACATGATATTAGCTACTGGGTTATTCTCTTAATTCCTGTTCAGAATAACCTGTGACACCAATCTAAGATAACACCAACTTGCATTTATATATTGAATAGAACTTGTGTTTTTTGCTAAATGTTTTGTATCTATGACTTCATTTATTTTAAACACGCTGCTTTATTCTGATGTCTTAGGGTCTGCTAAATTACAGATCAGGGCTAGATATTTGCCAGGAAAAAAAGAGAGAAACAGCGCTCTGCAGTTTGTTACACAAGTGCAGGTCTCCTCAAAATAATTAAAATGTGAGTGGCAGCTCATGCATTCTGGGGATTTAGTGAACAGGAACTAGGTCCTTCAAGATCTTGTTGGAAATGTTCCTCTACTCCCAGGTGTGCCCTGATCATAAAAGCAGTGCCAAAATTGACAGATTTGGTTTTTTTAAGAATTTTTAGAACCTATAATTCAGATATGGTAAGTCAGAGCCAATTTTCAAAACTGCCTCATTGAAGACAATCATTGGAGCAGCAGTGAGGGAGTGAATACTCATTCTGTAGCATCAAATGCTGTTAAAGACTTTGATTAAATTAGATATAGAAATAACAACGTTTTTTAAAAAGAGTTTCAGAAAATCAGATGCATTTTTGAGAAAAGCAGAGCCATCTTAGTAAAGGAACAAATGGCTATTACTTGTACTAGAAAACAATATTGTGATTTAAACTGAGGGATTTTTATTTCAATGCTTTCAACATGTGATGAGAGGCATCACTTTGGGGGGGGGGGACAAGGACACCTTGCTCACTTGGAGTCATAGTTTAAGCATGCAGAGAGAGCTGCTTGGATCCGTGACCCTATGTATTTCTCATCTTATAGGCAGCCTGAAAATTGGCCTTATCTTATCCCAGTCCTTGAGACAAGTCTTGTCACAGGACACAAGTTCATTGACTGCAGGATTTCTCTGACTCCTTTTCTCCTGTTCCCTCTCCCTTCTCCCCTCTCCCTTCTCCCCAGGTCTCTTTCTGATCTAGACATCACAGTTTCCAGTAATTAGTTTCTAGCCTTTTCCCAAGTGATCACCACTTCACTTTGAAACATGCGTATGTCCTGGTAACTTTTGCCCCTTTGTCAGTTTCACAATCATATCCTCATTACCTCCTCATTTACAGTAATAAGAAGTGTACCTTGTCTGAACCTTGCCCTTGAATTAACATACATTTAAATTTTTGCTCTACATGCTTGATTCTTCTCATGACTGAATTATTTTGTGAATCATTCTTCCACAAGCCAATATTTTCTCTTCCGGAACCTCAATTTATCCATGACTGTATCCCTAATATTGCCTGCGAAACCTCATCGGCATTATCATTGCCCATCTTTACATTTCCAAGCTGCTAGGTCCACTCCGGCTGCAATACATGGTGCAGTCATTAGAATTCTTGTGGAAGTTTAGCTAATGAGTCCTATCTGCCTCTTCATTGTTGTAGAGTGGTCTTAACTTTTGATACCTTCCTTTAGATTTACACAGTCTATTGTCTGTCCCAGAATCACTGACCCTTGACTTTACGCCTATGTTTAGAGAATTTCTTGAGCTTCTTGCACTGATCTTCTCCATTCTGAGCCATCCTGCTTCCACCTGAGCTCTAATTATGAAAGCATATTCCGAATAAATGATACTAGGAAAAACAATCTTTGACTTATAAAGTAGCATTATACAGTGTAAGTATTTTTAGCTACCAGCTGTGCAGGCAATAAGTAAGAGACTTTTTGAAGTGCTAAAAATATTTGGGATGTGTCAAGTGGGAGTTGGCAAATACCCTGGGGTGAGAAAAGCCCTAGATAAGATACATCTGGCACACATTTTTAGGATGCCCTATTTTTAGTCTGTATTTTGATTTCTGAAGAGATCCATGGGTGTTTCCCTAAAAAAGAAGCAAAAATGACAGAACTGCCTTTAGCGAACAAGGTAATCTCTGAAGTTTTCTCTCTCCCTTCCCTCTGCCCTTCAAATTAAAATTGTCATGATGCCTGACTTTAGTCTTGAATCATAGATAATCAGAAGCATTTGGATGAAAATTGATATACAATATCCAATTATGAGTGATAAAACACAGATTGTAACATTAAAGTGTTTTGTTTTTTGGTTGCAGCTCTGAATGTTATCACTGCCGTCATTGTTTTCCTAGTTATTTTTATTGACTAATTGTTACAAACCTTCCAGCAAACCCTTTTCGGTTCGGTTCACATCTGACGCATATTTTGTACAATATATTCAATTGAATTCTTGCCATAAGTAGTTCAGTGAATAAAGAATGAAATCCAAGGGAAAATAAAATTTTGTGATAACTTAATTTTTTTGTTCTAGTCCTAATATTACCAGTTCTCAGCATATTTCCTGACTTCTATTCTCAACTTGAATATAGCATTGAGTCCCTAGGTAATGTCCTTTTATCATATTCAGAACTCAGGCTGAAAATTGTCTGTGGCCATCAGTAAAAATTCAACACCCCAAACCTCCTAGTAGGTATGGTAATGGGGGAGGGCGAGAAGGAGGGTGTGAGTGTGCTCCTGTATAGAGGTGGGGTAGCCAGTGAAGATTTCTTAGTGAATTCTACTTTTTACTGTATACTTAGGGTCCTGGAAAAAGAAAAAAAATGATTAATTTGTGGGTTAAGAAGTGTCTCAAACTTACGCACTTACCATAAATTTTGTTAATTAACAGATTTTTAGCTAAAGGTGAGTATTGATCATCAACGGGTCTTTATCCACTTATCGCCTCTGACTTCCGTTCATGCTATGGATTATGGAACCATTGCTTTCTTGTCAGCTCTGTGTCACATCTTCTACAGTTTCTGTAAAGGACACTTGATGTTCTAGGCCTTTCTTAAAAAATCTGCCACTTTCTCCATGTACATGAAATTCTCATTCTCTCTTTGTGAGAGTGTTGGGTTGCTGTAAATATTTCCGGATTCTACTTGTCAAGAAAGTGTATTATTTGACAAAATAGCTCTATTTTGGAAACAATCTATTTGAGGGATTCTACTGAAATTCTCTCATAACTATAGTGGCGATTTTTAAGTATTTTCAAGATATAATAATTTTGTGATTTATCTTTTCTCAGTGATTTAAATTTATGAAAAAATCAACTTATTCACAGTTATCATAAGTCTATCCTTAGTATATTTATGTCTCCAAAACCATTTCAAGCTTTTGATGATCCAAGATTTTTTTCTCCAATTAAAAAAAAATGTATTTAATTTAAATTCTCTTTAAAGAAAGAAGGTTCAGGAAAATGTATGTTTGGGTTATAGTCAGTGTAGTTGTGGAATACCCATGTAAAAATTTACAGAAATCTTAAATTTCTCATATTTATTATTCTCTACAGAACTTAAAATGTTCATAAAACCAAAATGTTAGGTTTCAGAATTTACTAGGAGATAAATTGTAGTTGTAACAACATTTAATATTGCTTATATTTTTTTAAAGTTTCTATTTTGATATTTTGTCATAATGTCTCAAGTTTTAAATCACATTTAAAAATTCAGTGAGAAGAGAAATTGACTTGAGTGTCTGCTGGGACACAGCTGTCAGCAATATTGACATTTGGTAAGTGTACTCTAACATCTTTGAGAAGAGATGGAAAGTGTTTCTGTTTCAGATTTCATCACAAATAGCCAACTAACCTTGTGACAGTGTAAAAGGCAACCTGTTTGATCCTCTCTAAGACAGAGAGATTGCTGGCAAGAAAAGTATATCTTAAAAAAGTCATATTTTCTACTTGAACAAGTATCTAAATATAAATCTGAGACTTGCTCCAAAACAAGTCTCAGATTGTATTTGAAAGGTGCTTCAATTCGTGTCTCTTGAATTAACTTTATGACTCATGTATTGAACTTTTATTACCTTTAAAAAGAATTATTGAATGTGTATGCACGGGTGAATTAAGACACTATGTTTCGTGATAGTTGATGAGAGAGAGAGAGAGAGTGTTAATGGCTTGGTGTGCTGACCTTTTCTGGACTGTTGAAGAGAGTATTCACCAGGAAAGGGAAAACTTTTGATGCTTCCGGCATTAATGATTCATCAAATAAATTAAGGGTTATAGTATCTTCTTACCACCACCCAGAATCAGAGAGGTCTTCCTTTATTTTATAACTATACCTATTAGATTATACTGCAAGTGCTGAAATAATATAGAGAGTTATCCAAGGCTTTTTCCCTACAAGAAAATGTCCTTCCTGTCATCAGTAGATAATACAGTCCAGCCATCACTGGCCATTATATTGGCTTTCTCTTCTTGATCAATAGCTTAAGAATTGAACCATAACATTTATAAATCTATGGTTTCTACATACCTGTCTACTTTGTCACTGGCTCAGCGGAATTTGGTGTATGTGTTTTGCCTCAGTAAGTCAGTTTATTGGTGCTCTTGTTGTAAGAATTGCATTTACAGGATAAACTTCCCTCGGAAAAATGCTTCTTGCCGTTAAAAAAAGACTTAAAGTTACTCATAAAATAATTCTAATTTTAGCCTACAAGATCTAAATTTAGGCATGAAGGCCATAAAATCAAATCCATGGTTAATTCATGCATGATAATTCAGAGAAGTAAATAATTAGTATTTATATTTGAGACAAGTTCAGTGTTTCAGCACAAGATTTTATGTGTCTCTAAAAGTGGGATTGCTGTTACTGTTTCTTGAATTCACTAGAGTCTACGGTTTAACTGTTGTGCAAGGCTGCTTACTTTATCATTTAGATAATGATATAGGCAGAGCATAAAGGAATGCCATCCCACTATCATAGAAAGAAATTTTATGAATCTTTAATACTATGTTAAATGTCAAAACATATTTTCCTTTTGAAAACAAAGATGAGGAGAGGGCTCCCTCATGTAATCTGGCATAAGCTTCTTAATAGATGTGATTGCAGTTTTAATTTTATAAGTATTTATTATATGATTTTCTGTATTCTGTATCTGATTATAAGCTCCACATAATCAAGAGCTAGTTGAGTTTTGCTCATCATCATCCCTAAACTTTTTAACTTGTCTGGAATCTAGTTAATGCTCAGTAAATATTTGTTGAATGAATTAGTGAGTGAATAAAAGGAAGAGTAATCCAATATTTAAACAACTTCAAAACACTTTGCCATACTTGATCAATTGAACCATGTGAAAAAAAGATTAGACTCTGATTAATGTTAATTTATTTCCAGAACTATTGACGCTTCCCAGAAAGAAAAGGGAAAAAACAAATACGTATGCATTCACTCTAACACTCCATTTTTGTATTATTTTCATTGATTTTTATTAGAATATAGTTGATTTACAATGTTGTGTTTGTTTCTGCTGTACAACAAAGGGAATCAATTATCTATATCTATATCTATATCTAATCTCCACTCTTTTTTAGATTCTTTTCCCATATAGGTCATTACAGAGTATTGAGGTGAGTTCCCTGTGCTACACAGTAGGTTCTTATTAGTTATCTATTTTATATATGGTAGTGTGTATACGTCAATCCCAATCTCCCAATTTATCCCTTCCCTACCCCTTTCCCCCTTGGTAACCATGTTTGTTTTCTACATCTGTGACTCTATTTCTGTTTTGTAGGTAAGTTTATTTGTACCATTTTTTTAGATTTCCACATATAAGTGATATCATAGGATATTTGTCTTTCTCTATCTGACTTCATTCAGTATGGCAATCTCTATGTTCCTCCATGTTGCTGCAAATGGCATTATTTCGTTCATTTTTATGGCTGAGTAATATTCCATTGTATATATGTACCACATCTTCTTTATCCATTCATCCATCGATGGATATTTAGGTTGCTTCCATGTCCTGGCTATTATACAGTAAATAGTGCTGCACTGAACGGTGGGGTGCCTGTATCTTTTCAAATTATGGTTTTCTCCAGATATGTGCCCAAAAGCCTTTACACAGCAAAGGAAACCATAAACAAAATGAAATGGCAACCCATAGTATGGGAGAAAATATGTGCAAATGAAGCAACCAACAAGAGATTAATCTCCAAAATATGCAAACAGCTCATGTAGCTCAATATCAAAAAACAAACAACCCAATCAAAAAATGGGCAGAAGATCTGAATAGACATTTCTCTAAAGAAGACATGCAGATGGCCAAAAAGCACATGAAAAGATGCTCAACATCACTAATTATTAGAGGAATTCAAATCAAAACTACAATGAGGTATCACCTCACACTAGTCAGAATGGACATCATCAAAAAATCTACAAACAATAAATATTGGAGAAAGTGTGGAGAAAAGGAAACCCTCCTACACTGTTGGTGGGAATGTAAATTGGTACAGCCACTATGGAGAACAGTATGGAGGTTCCTTTAAAATCTAAAAATAGAGCTACCATATGATTGTATGTTTTTATTATATATATTTTATGAAAATTATTTTAAAATTTGTTCTTTTCTATATGGAAGTTGATTCAACTAATTATGATTTCAAGACTTTAATCCTCCTGAGAGTTTGAACTTTCTTCCTCCCTCCCTCCCTCTCTCTCTCTCTTTCTCTTTATCTTTCTTTTCTTCCTCCCTCCTTCCCTCCCTCCCTTCCTTCCTTCCTTCCTTTCTTCCTTTCATAACATCTACCTGTGGACCTAGAATTCTATCATTGAAATAATCTTGGAAAGTGACTGCCTCATTTTAAAGATGAAAATTTAAGAGCGGTCATATTCCCAGTATCACACTGTTATTTCAGTAGCAGAATAAAAGCTTCAAAAATAGCTAATGACTCCTAATTTATGTCCAATATATTTATGCTAGGCTGGGAAATATAGCCACAAAAATATTCATAAATGAGATAGAAGTAATTAGATCTATGTATTTATAGACATGGATATATTGGAGTGATTAGGAGAATTCCCGCAAACAGGAGACTAAGTTGATGCAAATAAGGCTGACTTCCTGCCACAAATACAGAGAAATAGTGGAAATATTATAAGAGCAGCAAAAAAAGAATTTTTTTATCCACACAGGTGAGTTTGAAAGGATGTAAGATTCCCCAAAGGCCAAAAATAAACGGAAAAATTAAAAAGAGAATGACATGCAGAGGCCCATTCTGTAATGATCCACTAGAATTCTGTGATATAGTCCACAGGGACTGTGGGCTAGAGGTCTAACGCCCATTTCTAGATAAAGAAATGCTTCATCTCAAACAGTGAACTAGAACTTAGATCTGCACATTTAAGAAAGAGTCTGAGATTGTTCTCTGTTCTCAAGGAGTAAGAAAACTCTACTCACTGACCTGTAAAACAGTAAGGAAGCTGTTTAATCCAGTGGTTTGAATCACTGTGGGGGAGTATCACTGATAGTCAGTCAAAATCCCAGTTGCCCTATGCCTGGATGAAGGGTTTGAAGTTATATTAACTACAGAGTGCAGGAATCTACAGGATAAGAAATGTAAAAATAGGGCCAGGATAACTGATACTATTTAAGCACTAGACAAAAACAAGTCTTAAACTTCCTTGTAATGGCATTTTCATAGTCTAGGGCACATGAAACTTCTATACATAAATCATGTAATATAACTAGTAAGATGTCTAAAAGAAAAAATAAAGAAAATGAGTAAGAACCAATGGTCAAAGAGATAGTGGTCAATAATGTTTTCAGAAACGAAAAGTCAATATGCATCTTCATATTGAAGAATCACAGTGAGTCTCAAACTGCATAATCCAAAGCCCCACCTAAATTTAACTACAGAATACTAAAACAAAGGGAAAAAACCTAAATTTTTGAGGGGAAGAGAGAGAGAGAGAAAATAAAAACACAGCAAACCACACCTGGTTATCTAAAAAGGAATAATGCCAGTGGTAGTTTGATAGGGATTGCATTGAATCTGTAGATTGCTTTGGGTAGTATAGTCATTTTCACAATGTTGATTCTTCCAAACCAAGAACATGGTATACCTCTCCATCTATTTGTATCATTTTAAATTTCTTTTATCAGTGTCTTATAATTTTCTGCATACAGGTCTTTTGTCTCCTTAGGTAGGATTATTCCTAGATATTTTATTCTTTTTGTTGCTGTGGTAAATGGGAGTGTTTTCTTAATTTCACTTTCAGATTTTTCATCATTAGTGTATAGGAATGCAAGAGATTTCTGTGCATTGATTTTGTATCCTGCTACTTTACCAAATTCATTGATTAGCTCTAGTAGTTTTCTGGTGGCATCTTTAGGATTCTCTATGTATAGTATCATGTCATCTGCAACTTCTTCTTTTCCGATTTGGATTCTTTTTATTTCTTTTTCTTCTCTGATTGCTATGGCTAAAACTTCCAAAACTATGTTGAATAATAGTGGTGAGAGTGGGCAACCTTGTCTTATTCCTGATCTTAGTGGAAATGGAGGGAGGGAGACGCAAGAGGGAAGAGATATGGGGACGTATGTGTATGTATAACTGATACAGTTTGTTATACAGCAGAAACTAACACACCATTGTAAAGCAATTATACTCCAATAAAGATGTTTAAAAAATAAAAAATAAAACAATAAAAATAAAGAGGAATACTGATTGGAGCAGAAGCAGAAGTCTCATCAGCAAAACAGTAGGAAAAAAAATACAAAGTGCTGAGAGAAAATAATTGACTCAGAGTTTATATCAGCATATTAACAAGCAACCCAATTAAAAAATGGGCAAAAACCCTGGACACTTCACCAAAGAAGCTACAGAGAGGACAAGTAAGCATATGAAAAAGAGCTCAACATCATATGTCAGTAGAAAGGTGCCAATTAAAGCAACGAGATATCACTATATTTCCGTTAGAATGGCCAAAATGCAGAACACTGACTACACCAAATATTGATGAGGAAGTGGAGCAAAAGGAACTCTGATTTATTGCTGGTGGGAGTGCAAAATGGTACAGTCACTATGAAAGACAGCTTGGCAGTTTCTTACAAAACTTTACATATTCTTACCATACAATCCATCAATCATGCTCCTTGGTATTTGTCAAAATGAATTGGAAACTTAGGTCCACATAAAAACCTACACACAGGTTTTTTGCCCAGACTTGGAAGCATTCAAGACGTCCTTCAGTAGATGAATGGATAAATAAACTGTGGTACACCCAGATAACAGAATATTATTTGAAGTTAAAAAGAAATGAACTATCAAGCCATGAAAAACATGGAGGAAACTTCAATGTGTATTACTATGTAAAGGAAGCCAATCTGAAAAGGCTATACATACTGTATGATTCTAACTATATGACATTCTAGAAAAGGCAAAAATATGGAGACAGGTAAAAAGGTCAGTGGTTGCCAAGGATTAGGGGGGAGTGAGGGATGAATGGTTATAGCATAGAAAATGTTTAGGGCAGTGAAATTATTCTGTGTGATTCTGTAATGGTAGATACATGTCCTTATCCATTTGTCAAAACCCAGAGACGATACAATACCAAGAATGAACTCTAATGTAAACTATGGACTTTTCATGATAATGATGTGTCAATGTAGATTCATCAGTTGTAACAAATATACCCTCTAGTACAGGATATTGATAATGATGGAGGCTGTGATTATGTGGGGGCTCAATTTTGCTGTGAACCTAAAACTCCTCTAAAAAAAATAAAATCTATTAAAAGATAGAGCATATCAACAAGCCAGTAAAATAGAAAATTTGGGGATAAGACCTGAAAAAAAAGACTTGAAATTTAAGTATAAAATAGGCAACATAACTGTAGATTTAATAGTAGTTTTCAAAAGTATGGAAAACTCATTCTGATAAGGTAAAAATTAGATGAAATACTCATGAAAACTGACTCATGAAGAAATAAAGAACCTTCTATTTCTATAAGCATTAAGGAGAATACATCACTGCATAGATGTATAATACTTTTTTATCACAAAAAATGTTACAAGAAGAAAAAGAAAGGAAAATCCCTAACTATTTATGGTTACTTTAATCTTGATAGCAGAAGCAGATTAATAGCATTTTGAGAAAGAAAAAATAAATACCATTTGTGATAATAGACATAAAAATCCTAAATAAGTATTAACCAGCTAAACCCAACAATTTATGTTAATATCCATACAACGGTGTTTAACAATAAAACATTATGACCAAGTAGAGTTGGTTTTTTTTTTTGTCCCCAAAATGCACGTGTAGAATGCCACTTTCAGACATTCTACTCCCTTCTTCCCTGAAACTCCCAATTTTGATTCTCCTGATACTAAATTATGTCAGTGAATTTCCTTTATTTCTCAAAGACTTTTACTCTTGGCCTCCTGTCATTCTCTCTGAAGATACTCTTTTCTGAATTCTTAGATACATGGACATGTAGATGGTGCTTTCAATACCCCTGACTGCTCAGATTCCCTTAACCTGCTCTCCTCAAGTGATCTTAACTTCTCTCCTGTATCATCCATTCACTTCTATGGTCACATCCAAAGTTTTTCATTATCAGTAACTTAACTCCACAACAATTTTGTGTTATGTAACTCAATTTCTGATCTAGTTTTTTTTTCCCCACCCCCACCCCCCCAGCATGCTTCCTCTATTACCATCTACAGATATGCTGGCAACAAATTCTCTTAGTTTCCCTTCATCTGAGAATGTATTTATTTCCCCTTCATCTTGAAGAACATTCTTGTGGGATAAACAACTCTGGGTGAAAATATTTTTCTTTCAGCATTTGAAAACTTTCATGCTACTTCCATGGTTTCTGCTGAGAAGTCCATTGTTGTTTGACTGTTGTCCTTTTATATGTAATGAGTCATTTTTCATTCACTGCTCCTAAGATTTTTCTTTGTTTTTAGTTTTCGGAGTTTGAATATGATACATTTTGGTATTTGGCCCCTTTGGTTCATTCAGCTTACTGAGTCTTTGGCTTATGTCTTTGTCAAAATTGAAAAGTTTTTATCCATTATTTTGAATACTTTTTCATCCCTCTTTCTCATCTCCTTCCAGGATTCTGGTGACATAAATTTAGATCTTTTGTTACAGTCCCTCAGCTCCTGAGGTTTTTTCCTTTCTTCTCTCTCTCTCTCTTTTTTAGTATGTTTTCTCTCTGTTCAAATTTGGTGATTTCTATTGTTCTACCTTCCAGTTGAGTGGTTCTTTCCTCTCTTCCCTCCATTCTGCTGTTGAGCCCCTACAATGACTTCTAAATTTTTGGTTATCATATTTTTGAGTTCTAAAATTTCTTTTTAATTCTTTTTCATATCTTCAGTTCCCTTGCTGAAACTTTCCATTTTTTGTTTATTTTAAGCATGCTCATAATTGCTTTTTGAAGTATGTTTTGGGGGTTTTTTTTGATGACTGCTTTTAAATTTTGAAAATAATTCTAACATCTTTGTCATTTTAATGATGTCATCTGTTGATTGTCCATTTTCATTCAGTTTGAGATCTTCCTGGTTTTAGTAAAACAATTGATTTTCAAATGAAACCTGGACATTTTTGGTATTACATTATGAGACTCTGGATTTTGTTTAAACCTCATATTTTGGCTAGTTTTCTCTGCCACCACTCTGGCAGGGATGAAGTTGTTGCTACCTTATTACTACCCGGTGGGAATAGAAGCCCTGGTTCCTAAATTGGCCTCCAGTGACTCCTGGGATGGGGGTCCCTCATCACTGCTGGACAGCGGTGAGAGTTCTGGCTCCCCACTTGGCCTCCTTGACATCACTCCAGAGGAAGCATAAGGAAAGGGCACCTCTTTGCCTCCTTATTACTTTGTGAGGGATGGAAGTCCAGGCTTCCCTCTGCACTGACACTGGGGTGGGGGGGAGGCGATGGTGGAGCCTGGTTGAAAGTCCCAACTGTCTATTTGGCCTTTTCTGACACCACCTTAGTGGAGGGGTTGGGGTGCCCTCTTATAGGCTGAAGAGTGTCGAAGTTTAGGCTTTTCACTCTGCCTTTGCTGGTAGGGCATTTGTGTGACCAAAGGTTTTTCCTTAGATTTGGCTGAAGTAGAGAAATTATTGTATAAGATTTCCATCTTGGTACCCTGCCCCTGTCTCATTTTTACTTCTTTTGCTTGAAAGAACCAGCTTGTGTTGTGGCTTTTTGTTTGCACCCATTGGCGTTTCTGAGTCACCAGCTTCTTCAGCTCCAAGTCTGGAATATATGAGGCAAAACAAACAAACAAAAAACAGGTAACTCATCTTCACATCATTCCTTGGGTCCTGAGGTCATTTGTCAGTGTGTTTCTTATCTCTACCTTTCAGAGTCTCCTTATGTTTATTTTATATAGAGTGTCTTAGGTATTTACTTGTAATTAACTGGGAGATGCTCTTCTGTTTTCTTGGAAGTAGAAGTCTTCTTTCCCACTTACTGAGAAAATTGAAGTAATCCAAAGAGAACCTCTAAAAACTCCCACAAACTATTCATCCATCTATGATTATTTTTGCTTGCATACTCTTCTCCCTCATCCTAGACTAATTATGTGCTCTTGTCTAAAATAATCCCCCCAACTCTGCATTAGATCCCTTCTAATTTTGCCTACACCAAGTTATTGCTTCAGCAGTTCCTTATGTTTCTTTCATTACCAACTTTTCATTTTCTACTAGATCTTTTTTTTCCACTTTCCATTTTCTACTAGACCATTACCTTCAACCTTTTCTTGACTCAAGTTCCCTTGTCAGATAAACGTTTTGCAGCAAGTGGATAGTTGACAATAGTGTGTTGGAGATTTCATGCAATGAAATGCTGTAGAGCAGCTAAATACAATTGACTACATTTACATACAACAATTCAGAAATTTTAAGTGAAAAAAATTAATTCACAAAATACTTGTATGATTTACTCTGTTTCTCTGTACATTTAATATCCCCCAAAGGTGGCTGTACATGTGTGCATGTATGTGTATGTATATCTATATAAAATAGTTTACAGAAATATATATTTATATATTAAATATTATAATATATATTATATATATATACAGTAAAAGCAGAAATACATTTGAATAGTAGTTACTTTTACCTTTTTAGTGGGATGAGAAGAAATGGGGTGGAGATGGTCTGGAAAGCTATAAAAAATGGGCTTTTGCTGTCATCACAATACTTAATTTCTTTAAAAAATCTTGAGCAAAGTGTTAACATTTGTTAAATCTGTGTAGGGTAGATTTTGGAGTTTGGCATATATTTGAAAATTTCCATAATTAAACAATTAAAATGTGTTTACTCATGTGTATACAAATGTCTTCAAATCCATTGTGAAATAGTAATAAAGTAGTGTTAATATGGATATTAGCAACTTCTGTATGTTTTCATTTCTACGTAAATAGTTCACATCAACAATCATGCATTCAGACCTCGTATTTAAGTAGATATTACTTTTATGTCTCTCACTCCGGACTTCCATAATATTCTATTTATTTCTGTACTGTCTTATCAACGTTTTGAAATGATCTTTGTGTTTCTGCCTCTGCATCGACTCTATTCATCTTATTCTTCATTGTACTATCATTGGCTAACATTTTGCCAGTTGCACAGATGGTGCTCAGTAGAACATGGCCCAAATTAGCCAATAGTGCTCTGATACTTTTCCTGACATGTTGAAGACCATGTAGGAGTTTTCTTTAAAAATAGTAACCTAATTTCACTGTGGGATGTGTTAGGGAAAAGGTAAGTAGAGATTGAAGTAGAGTGGAGTGGAGTGAGAGAGACTGTGTTTTGGGATAGTTGTTTGCATTTTATTTTCCTTTTTTTGTTACTGAATTATTGTGGGTCTTTGTCTATCTTACCCACTGATGTATCTTTTCATCCTGGAAAAAAAGCCTAGTGTAATCAAGGTGCTCAATTAAAACTTTGAATGAATGTATGAATAAACAGTGAATTACAGGAGGCAAAAGACCAACGGTACTGAGACTAGACCAAGTGCTAATATTTAGTGAAAATGTAAAGAGGTCTTTTCTAGTCTTGAGTTCTTATATATGAATGTATATTGGTTCTTCTTGACATCTTTTTCTTAAACATTTCCCTTCTCCTTTAAGTGCTTTTTTCATTGTCTTTTTTATAATCAACACTGCGTATCTTATGGCACCGCCTATAGCAGGCCTCATTTTTAGGGGCAATATTAAGGTGCATTGATTTGGAGTCATGTAACAACATTTAGATGCAATAAGTTTCATTAGTGGCACTCTTTCCCAAAGACCAGAATGACAGTTGTATGCATGAGTGTGTGGGTGTGACCTGTCATACATGCAGATGCATTTAACCATTATGTTTCCCAGCTGTAAACAATCATCATAGAAAATCCTTAATAATTTTAATAGAGCAAATTATAAAGAGGCAAAAGCTTCTCCCTGTCTGTTTTCACTTAGCTTTACTAAATACTGAATATCAAAAATAATTTATCAGGATTTAATAGATTTTTGTGGTTTCAGAAAGGATATTTCTCTATTTTATGTAATTGAAGTTGAAAACAATCTCTATCGGAGCCCCTTACCCAACAGCAGTTCCCTCCACCCCTCTCTGGGCCCAGAAAATAGAGATGTATAAACTACAGGAGTGTGATTACCAGCATAGGTATTGAGAGAGCGAGAAAATATATTTTCTCCCTGAGACCATGCCTCTTCATGCTGAGTCAAGAGCATTAATGTCCATGTTTTCAAAGTCAAAAAGTGGGCTAAGAATTTGCACAGAGTGTTTATCTAATAGCAAACATATTTTAGGAAAGATAGCAAGAATATTCTAGAATATTCTAGACCACACAGTCTTTCAATACAACTTTGTTTCAGTGTTTGGTTTGTTTCTGTATCAATGGGACTTTTATTCATGCCCAAATCAGTCAGTATTTGCTGTGTTTCAGTGTATCATAAGGAACAGAGAAAAATAGGACATATTGTCCCTGTCACTCGGAATGCTGTGAGTCCTCGCTATTAAGAATTTATATTTCTGATGATTCTTTATTTATAAGCTACTGCCTAAGATCTTTGATACACTTTTTTTTTTTTAAGAAGACTTAAAGAGTCTTGGCGTTTGAAGAGAGCCTTGAAGGACGTTTAATCTAACCATCATCTAGAACATGCCCTTTACACTACACGATTCTCTTGTAGTCCCTTTTACGGATTCCATGTTGCACACACTAAAGGCTCTAACAGAAGCCGAAAAGAAAATGTCTATTTAATATTGCTTAAACCAAGAGTTCCCAATATTTTTTGACCACAAGGTTTTTTTCTTTGCTACAGCTATTAAAATGTGGTTTAAGAAACACACCACAATGTCCTCTGTAGGCAATGCACTACACTTGGACTGTTAGCAAGTACTTCCTTATACTGAAATACTTTTCTTTGTAATTTCTGACTACATAGATCCATACAACAGTGAATTGACTATAAACTGAAAAGTTTTGAGCTTTAATTTCTCCTTTATAGGAAAACCAATGCCTAGCTTTTTGTTTGCTTTCTTGGTCTGGTTTATTGAGTTATGATAAAATAAAATTTACCCTTTTTAGGGTACATTTCAATGCGTTTTGGCAAATGTAAACAGTGTCACCACTGCTACAATCAAGATATAGATTATCCCCATGACTCCAAAGAGTTCCCTTTGGCTCCTGTGTTGTCAGTCTCCTCCCTACTCCCAGCCTTTGGGAAAAAGATCTAATTTCTGCCACTATAATTCTGAATTTTGTAGAATGTCATATAAACTGAATCATACAATTATATACCACTCTGTATCTGACTTCTTTCACTTAGCAAATACTTTCGAGATTTATCCATATCACTGTTTGTAGCAGTATTTTGTTTCTTTTTATGACAGAGTAGTATTCTGATATGTGATGTATCAGTATTTATCCATTCACCATTTGTTGGACATGTAGGTTGTTTCCAGTTTGAGGCCATTATGCACAAAGCAGCTATTAACATTTACAAATAAATTTATGTTGAAAATGTTTCATGTTACTTGAGTAAAAGCCTAGGAGAGATATTGCTGGATTTTGGTGGGTAAATGTTTAACTTTATACAAAATATCCCAAGTGTCTTCCAAAGTGGGCTGTATTATTTTGCAATCCCACCAGCAACATTTGAGAGTTCAGGTTTCTCCAAATTCTTGCCTTGCAGGATTTCGAATTGTCATTAAACAAAACAAAACAAAACAAAACAAAAACAGTGTTAGCCATTCTAGTAGGTGCATAGAGGTATCACAATATAATTTTTGTTTGCATTTTCCTAGTGAATAATGATGTTGAGTGCCTTTTTATATGTTTATTGGGATATGTATTTTTTCTATGAGGTGTTCAAATATTCTGCCTATTTTTTATCATTTTTTGTCTTGTAATTATTGTTACAAGATTAATTTATCTATTCTGCACACGTCTTTATAATATACATGTTTACATACACTTTGTTCCTGTCTGTAGGTGTCTTAATTTTTTAAGTGTGTCTTACAAAGAGCAAACTTCTTTTTGTTTTGTTTTACTTGTTTTTAATTTTGATGAAGTCCTCTATACCAATTTTTATTTTATTTATTTATTTATGTTATTCTTTTTTTTTTTAACATCTTTATTGGAGTATAATTGCTTTACAATGGTGTGTTAGTCTATGCTTCACAACAAAGTGAATCAGCTATACATATACATATGTTCCCATATCTCCTCCCTCTTGCGTCTCCCTCCCTCCCATCCTCCCCATCCCACCCCTCCAGGTGGTCACAAAGCACCGAGCTGATCTCCCTGTGCCATGCGGCTGCTTCCCACTAGCTATCTATTCTACGTTTGGTAGTGTATATATGTACATGCCACTCTCACACTTTGTCAGAGCTTACCCTTCCACCTCCCCATATCCTCAAGTCCATTCTCTAGTAGGTCTGTGTCTTTATTCCCATCTTGCCCCAGGTTATTCATGACCATTTTTTTTTCTTAGATTCCATATATATGTGTTAGCATACAATATTTGTTTTTCTCTTTCTGACTTACATCACCCTGTATGACAGACAGATGGATGATCTGTCCATTGGTGAAAGTGGGGTTTTAAAGTCCCCTACTATGATTGTGTTACTGTCGATTTCCCCTTTTATGGCTGTTAGCATTTGCCTTATGTATTGAGGTGCTCCTATGTTGGGTGCATAAATATTTACAATTGTTATATCTTCTTCTTGGATCGATCCCTTGATCATTATGTAGTGTCCTTCTTTGTCTCTTGTAATAGTCTTTATTTTAAAGTCTATTTTGTCTGATACGAGAATTGCTACTCCAGCTTTCTTTTGATTTCCATTTGCATGGAATATCTTTTTCCATCCCCTCACTTTCAGGCTGTATGTGTCCCTAGGTCTGACGTGGGTCTCTTGTAGACAGCATATATACGGGTCTTGTTTTTGTATCCATTCAGCCAATCTATGTATTTTGGTGGGAGCATTTAATCCATTTACTTTTAAGGTAATTATCAATATGTATCTTCCTATTATTATTTTCTTAATTGTTTTGGGTTTGTTATTGTAGGTCTTTTCCTTCTCTTGTATTTCCTGCCTAGAGAAGTTCCTTTAGCATTTGTTATAAAGCTGGTTTGGTAGTGCTGAATTCTCTTAGCTTTTGCTTGTCTGTAAAGGTTTTAATTTCTCTGTCAAATCTGAATGAGATCCTTGTTGGGTAGAGTAATCTTGCTTGTAGGTTTTTCTCCTTCATCACTTTAAATATGTCCTGCCACTCCCTTCTGGCTTGCAGAGTTTCTGCTGAAAAATCAGCTGTTAACCTTATGGGGATTCCCTTATGTGTTATTTGTTGTTTTTCCTTTGCTGCTTTTAATATTTTTTCTTTGTATTTAATTTTTGATAGTTTGATTAATATGTGTGTTAGTGTGTTTCTCCTTGGATTTATCCTGTATGGGACTCTCTGTGCTTCCTGGACTTGATTAACTATTTCCTTTCCCATATTAAGTAAGTTTTCAACTATAATCTCTTCAAATATTTTCTCAGTCCCTTTCTTTTTCTCTTCTTCTTCTGGGACCCCTATAATTCAAATGTTGGTGTCTTTAATGTTGTCCCAGAGGTCTCTGAGACTGTCCTCAATTCTTTTCATTCTTTTTTCTTTATCCTGCTCTGCAGTAGTTATTTCCACTATTTCATCTTCCAGGTCCCTTATCCGTTCTTCTGCCTCAGTTATTCTGGTATTGATGCCTTCTAGAGAATTTTTAATCTCATTTATTGTGTTGTTCATCACTGTTTGTTTGCTCTTTAGTTCTTCTTGGTCCTTGTTAAACGTTTCTTGTATTTTCTCTATTCTATTTCCAAGATTTTGGAACATCTTTACTATCATTATTCTGAATTCTTTTAAAGGTAGACTGCCTATTTCCTCTTCATTTGTTAGGTCTGGTGGGTTTTTGCCTTGCTCCTTCATCTGCTGTGTGTTTTTCTGTCTTCTCATTTTGCTTAACTTGCTGTGTTTGGGGTCTCTTTTTCGTAGGCTGCAGGTTTGTAGTTCCCGTTGCTTTTGGTGTCTCTCCCCAGTGGCTAAGGTTGGTTCAGTGGGTTGTGTAGGCTTCCTGGTAGAGGGGACTAGTATCTGTGTTCTGGTGGATGAGGCTGGATCTTGTCTTTCTGGTGGGCAGGTCCACGTCTTGTGGTGTGTTTTGGGGTGTCTGTGACCTTATTATGATTTTAGGCAGCCTCTCTGCTAATGGGTGGGGTTGTGTTCCTGTGTTGCTAGTTGTTTGGCATAGGGTGTCCAGCACTCTATCTTGCTGGTCGGTGAGTGGAGCTGGGATTTGGCGTTGAGATGGAGGTGTCTGGGAGATTTTCACTGTTTGATATTACGTGGAGCTGGGAGGTCTCTTGTGGACCAGTGTCCTAAACTTGGCTCTCCCACCTCAGAGTCACAGCCCTGACACCTGGCTGGAGCACCAAGAGCCTTTCATTCACCTGGCTCAGAATAAAAGGGAGAAAAAATAGAAAGAAAGAAAGAAGGTAAAATAAAACAAAATAAAGTAGAATAAAATAAAGTTATTAAAATAAAAAATAATTATTAAGAAAAAATTTAAAAGAAAAAAAACGGAGAGACAGCACCCTAGGACAAATGGTGAAAGCAAAGCTATACAGACAAAATCACACATAGAAGCATACACATACACACTCACAAAAAGAGGAAAAGGGGAAAATATATGTATATCTTTGCTCCCAAAGTCCACCCCCTCAATTTGGGATGATTCGTTGTCTATTCAGGTATTCCACAGATGCAGGTACATCAGGTTGATTGTGGAGATTTAATCCTCTGCTCCTGAGGCTGCTGGGAGAAATTTCCCTTTCTCTTCTTTGTTCGCACGGCTCCCGGGGTTCAGCTTTGGATTTGGATGCGCCTCTGCGTGTAGGTTGCCTGAGGGCGTCTGTTCTTTGCTCCGACAGGACGGGGTTAAAGGAGCAGCTGCTTCGGGGGCTCTGGCTCACTCAGACCGGGGGGAGGGAGCGGTACGGAGGATGCGGGTCGAGCCTGCTGCGTCAGAGGCGTCGTGACGTTGCAGCAGCCCGAGGCGCGCCGTGCGTTCTCCCGGGGAAGTTGTCCCCGGATCACGGGAGCCTGGCCGTGGCGGGCTGCACAGGCTCCCGGGAGGGGCGGTGTGGAGAGTGACCTGTGCTTGCACACAGGCTTCTTGGTGGCGGCAGCAGCAACCTTAGCGTCTCATGCCCGTCTCTGAGGTCCGCGCTGATAGCCGTGGCTTGCGCCCGTCTCTGGAGCTCCTTTAAGCGGCGCTCTTAATCCCCTCTCCTTGCGCACCAGGAAACAAAGAGGCAAGAAAACGTCTCTTGCCTCTTCGGCAGCTCCAGACTTTTTCCCAGACTCCCTCCCGGCTAGCTGTGGCGCACTAGCCCCTTCAGGCTGTGTTCACGCCGCCAACCCCAGTCCTTTCCCTGGGATCCGACCTCCGAATCCCGAGCCTCAGCTCCCAGCCCCGCCCGCCCCGGCAGCTGAGCAGACAAGCCTCTCAGGCTGGTGAGTGCTGGTCAGCACCGCTCCTCCGTGCGGGAATTTCTCCGCTTTGCCCTCCGCACCCCTGTGGCTGTGCTCTCCTCCGTGGCTCCGAAGCTTCCCCCCTCCTTCACCCGCAGTCTCCACCCGCAAAGGGTTTTCCTAGTGTGTGGAAACCTTTCCTCCTTCACAGCTCCCTCCCACTGGCGCAGGTCCCGTCCCTATTCTTTTGTCTCTGTTTTTTCTTTTTTCTTTTGCCCTACCCAGGTATGTGGGGAGTTTGTTGCCTTTTGGGAGGTCTGAGGTCTTCTGCCAGCATTCAGTAGGTGTTCTGTAGGAGCTGTTCCACATGTAGATGTATTTCTGATGTACCTGTGGGGAAGAAGGTGGTCTCCGCATCTTTCTCTTCCGCCATCTTGAAGCTTCTCCCAATTTTTATTTTAGATTTGTACTTTCTGAATCCTGTATCACAAATCTTTACTTAACTGTAGATCAGATTTGTTTTCTCCTATTTTTTTTCTCTAGAATTTCATAGATTTAAATTTTACATTTTGATCTCTGATCCATTTGAATTTTTTTAAATTAATTTTGTATATTATGTGAAATATGAATCAAGAAGGCCTTGGTAACTTTTATTGAAAATTAATTAGTCATATAAATATGGATTTATTTTTAGATTTTGTATTCTGTTCTACTGATATCCCCATCCACCGTTACACTGATATCACACCGATATTAGGTAATGTGAGTCATCCGAAGTTGTTGTTCTTTTTCAAAATTGTTTGGCTATTCTTGTTCAGGGTTTCTCAATTGTGGAATTATTGGCATTTTGCACCAGATAATTCTTGGTTGTGCAGGTTGTCCTGGGCATTGTAGGATGTTTAGCAGCATTTCCTGCCCCTTCCCACCAGATGTTAGTAGCAGCTCCCCTGGCTGTGCCTTCCAATGCAAGGTTGCATAGTAATTGTGAATGTACACAATTCGTGCTTTGTTTCTGACCTTAGGGGTAAAGAGTTTAGTTTCTGTTCATTATGTGACATTTAGCTGCAAGGTTTTTGTTGTTGTTGTTTGTTTTAAGATAGATGATCGTTAGCAACTTGAAGAGGTTTTGAAGCCAGCTAAAACTCTAGCTTGCTGAAAGTTTTAGATCAGAGGTGAATGTTGTGTTTTGTTAAATGTTTTTTCTGCATGTACTCTATTCTGCATCTGTTGAGACTATGGTTTTGCTGTTTTAGTCTCTTAGTAAGGCAAATAACATTCATTAATTTTGAATATCAATTCAATGCTACATTCTTTGGAAGATTCATTTGGTCATGGTATATTATTCCTTTTTATATATTGCTGGATTTTATTTGTTTATATTTTAAGGATCTTTTGAGTCTATATTCTTTATTGATTTTGACCTATAGTTTTCTTTTATAGTAATATCTTTGTCTGATTTTGTTATTTGAGTAATACTAGCATCATAGATTGAGTCAGTCTTTTCTCTTCACATTTCTGTAACAGATTGTGTAGAATTGGTACTATTTCTTCCTCAAGTTTTTCTTTAGAATTCACCAGTAAAGCCCTCTGGATTGGAGCTTTCTTTATAAAAGGCTTTCAACTATATTTTAAATTATCTACAGAGATTTTCAGTTTATTTATTTGTTTCTGAGTGAGCCTTTGTCATTTTGTCTTTCAAATAATTTATCCATTTTACATAGCTGTCAAAATTATTGGCAGAAATTCACTCATAATATTTATTTATTATAATTTTCTGTATCATCAGTGACGACTACCTTTTATTCTTGGTATTGGTAATTTTTTGCTCAGTATAACTAGAAGTTCGTTAGTTTTATTGATTTTTCTTTAAAGATTCAGTTTTTGTTTCATTGATTTTTCTCTACTACAATTTTCATTGATTTCTACCTTTATCTTTATTATTTTTTCCTTCTGTTTGCTTTGGATTTAATTTGTTCTTCTTCATCTAGTTTCTTAATGTGAAATCTTTGATTATTACTTTGACTCTTACTTATTTTTTCCAAGATAAAAACATTTAATGCTATAAATTTTCCTCTAAGAATTGCTTTGTTATGCATCTCAGAAATTTTGATAAGTTGTGTTTTAATTTTCATTCAATTAAATAAGTTCTAATGTTCCTTTTGATATCCATTTGACCAATGACTATATAGCCATGTTATTGATTGCTAATGTAATTCATTTCCAATATGAGAAAACATTCTGTGTGATTATTTTCTATTTGTTTTGCAATCTCAACTTTCTTATGAGCTTAATAATAGTTATGATTTTGCAAATCACACTACTTTTTCTTACAGCTTTCTAAATCTTAAGCAGAAGCAGAACTCCTCAGTTTTAAAAATAATTACTAACAATGCATATTTCTATAAATAGAGAAAATACATCTGCATATTACTAGTACAGTTTTTTTTACATTGTATCTGTGGTAGTAAAAATATTTCCATATTGTCTGTTTAATCCTTACCTATAAATTATCTCCTCCATCAAATAATGTTCAAAAAGAAATTTTGAAAAACAAACAATTCAATAAAGTAGATAACCAGAGTTTCTTTTAAATTACAAAGCTTAAAATGTTTTCTATCCAACTGTTTATTATCTCATTTTGTATTGAAAGTCTAAATAGCAATCACATAACTTTGAGTGTATGGAAACACAGGTAGAATTCTTTATTTCTCCCCAGTGGCTGACATGTAGACTGTAGCCTTATAGAATATTTTGGACTCAATGCCCTCTCCTTCCATTCATAAATCTCTGTGCTATGGATAAGCCTCTGTAAACCAACAGAAGTTTAGTCAAATTAGTAAGAAAATTATATTTTGTGTGTATGAAAAACACACATTTTTTTCTCTTAATGTCTTTGTAGGTTTTAAGAAATTGCTAGCCATATTTGAAGACTTACATTTGTTATAATGGTCAAATTAGATTATGTATATGAAATTATATTTTGAGCTGTAAGATGAGAGTAATAAATGTAAATGAGAGAGTAAATAAATATTAGTAATATGGTTTATGGATGCAGTATATAATCCATAAATACTTTTTGAATTGGCAGTGCTTTTAGGGATGCATAAAATTTCCATAGAACCTTCAAAGCCTTAAGAAAAAAGGAAAGCGAGTTATGTTTTGCTGCTATAATTTTATTCTAGTTACTATTACATAAAATACTGTGGAAAAAAATTACCAAGCAATTAGAAAAGTGTTGCTCTTGTGAGATTAGGAGTGTCATCTTTTAAATGCCATCCAACAAATGTACAAAGTGCCTAACAAATGTTTATGCTTTGCAGGAATTTGTGCAAGTTCTGTTGAATAATAAATATCTGAAGAACTCCAATATGGCAAAAAGATTTCAGTGGTTCTGAAGTGTCTAGTACCACATATAGAAAGGATGGTGCTTCTTTCCTGTGTTAGTGCTCAGTCTTTGCTGTGCCAGCATTAATCCTTCCTCTGTCTTCTTGCAAACGTTTTAGAATAGAAAACTAAAGAAAAAACTTAGTTATACACTCATCATATGTTTCACTATTTAGTATTAAGATGAAACCTTTGGTCAGTAATCATGCTAATTTTGATTGGAACTAGAAAATGAATTTGAATCCTACCCTATTCAAAGGGCAACAGATTTTATAAACAAACACACACAATCTATATGTGTATATTAATACATATTATGTATAGCCTCTAATATTATCTTTTGTCATCAATTCAGTCATGATAAAAATAATGTCTTTTGTTGATAGTCTTTCAAAAATATTTGAAAATTTTAAGATGCACTTACTTTCTGTGACAAATTATTTTTACATTCAAAAAATTCAGGATAGCTTTCTTATTACAAAAGGTTTCTTAGGAAATATAGAACTATATATACCTGGACACAGGAGATTGGCATTTGGGGATAGGCTAAATGACCGTCAGGTTGGCTAAATGACTCACCAACTGCACTCAACTCAAACATTTTTAAAAATACTAATTAATGCAAATGTAGGTGAGTCCTTCACTCTTTAACATATTTCTGAATAACTTCTAAAAAGACAAGTTAAAACAAATGATGAAGCTCCAAATTTAAAATATATAAACACTAAAAAAAAAAAAAAAAAAAAGGATTCCTTATCCAAGGGTACATTTCTCTTTATTTATATCTGTACCCAGCTGGCAGTGGGTGGTATCTCATTCCTGGAAATTCCTATCTTGAAAAGCAAATGCTTACTGGAATATTCAATTAGCTATGAGCAATGGCGTCTCCAGCTCTGAAATGTCATTTTGAGAAGTCCCTGAGTGCAGGGGAGAGAAATGTGGCTGTGTTTTGGCAGACTCTGTAATGCTCAGTTCTCTCATTGATGGGTCTTTGTGAGTCCTAATGGCTTCGTTGCCCACGCTGTGTACAGCAGCCTGATGTGACTGGGCTTATGCCATATCCGCACTGATAGAATTATTGTCATTAGTATCATAAATATGCATGCATTCTCCGTTTTCTCTGGATCTGTTTGGAGTTTATAGAGGAGCCGACTCTTGGTGAAGCTTCAAACTGATGACCATGCCATTTTTATTTTTAAAGCCAGAGCAATGTATTAATAACCAGACTTGGGACCGAGTTGGAGAAATAGGAAGGACATATTAAAATGATGTGGTTCAGAACAAAATGAATTAGGTATTTGTATGTGCAATTTTGGTTTGTGATATTCTTTATCTCATTTGTTACAATCTCTTCTTATGTTTTAGTATTTTGGTGTTGCTGATTTTAATGGCATCCCCAGGCTTTCATAGATCTAATAATAAACCAGGTTAAAGAAGGGGAAAGGCTTCCACTATTGATTGATTTTTAAACAGCTTTTATTCTTGATTACCAAAAGTAAAATATTGTCATACTAGGGATCTTGAAAAACACTGGAGTGAGAAACCTCAAACAAAACTACCTACAACCACTTGTTCCCACAGACATTTTTGATATTCTGGATCTGTTTGTCTTTCCCAGCTTAAGGAACACTGTGGCAACAAAGTTGGGTTTCTAAGTATGAGGACTTGAACTCTGTCCCTAGCTTTGTGTTGGGCCATGTCCTCACACAGTGAGTAAATAAAGGAAACAGTGGCAGATACATTAAGAATATACCATTTGTGGTTGATTTGCAGGTGATATCTCTGAACACAGGCAATGAGAGGCATCCTGTTAAGCTATGAAATAGGCTGTGTTGGTACATTGTCCCTGGACCTTAGTTCTTGGAGGTGTCCTCTTGCTTGTACATGCTTCTGATGCCCCTGGCAACATTTGTCTCCTGGTCCCCTGTTCCAAACCTTCCCGCTGCCACATGTTGACTCTGCACTGGTGTCAGGATTGAGTCACCTGTCCAACCTCCCAGGCTTATAACTTCTTCCCTGATTTTTCTTCATTCTTATCTTGGACCTTAGATTACCTACAAAGCCCTACATGATTTGGCTCCAGGCTTCCACTCCAAATTCCTCTCCTATCATCCTCCCTTTTGCTCAGTGAGAGTCAATTGTATATTCCTTCTTTCTGTTTTGTCCCTTGAACATGTCAAACTCATTCCTGACTCAGGGCTCTGGACTGAGTTAACACATCTGGAATGCTCATGTCCTTGGTCTTTACTGGTTCTGAGCCCAGATGTCACCTCTCAGATAGGTCTTCCTTGACCACCTTCTCCAAGTAACTGGTTCATCAACACCTTCACTTTTATTCATCCTGTTAAAAAAAAATCTTCTTTTAATTGAAGAATAGTTGATTTACAATGTTGTGTTAGCTTCAGGTATTCAGTGATTCAGGTATATATATATTCTTTTTCAGATTCTTTTTCATTATAGGTTATTGTAAGATACTGAATATATTGATAGTTCCCAGTGCTATACAGTAAGCTCTTGTTCTTTATTTATTTTATATATAGTAAAGTGTATCTGTTAATCCCAAACTCCTAATTTATCCCTCCCTCCCCCGAGCTCCTCTAAAAACAGAGTTACCATATGATCCAGCAAACCCGCTCCTGGGCATATATCCAGAAAAGATAAAAGCTCTAATTCAAAAAGATACGTGCACTCCAGTGTTCATATCGGCACTATTTACGATAGCCAAGACATTGAAGCAGCCTAAGTGTCCATTGACAGACGAATGGATAAAGAAGACGTGGCATATATATATATATATATATATATATATATATATATATATATATATATATATATATATATATATATATATATATATATATATATATATATATATATATATATATATATATATATATATAACTCAGCCATTAAAAAGAATGAAATAATGCTGTTTGCCACAACATGAATGGAACTAGAGATTATTATATTAAATGAAGTCAGAGAAAGACAAATATTATATATCACTTACGTGTGGAATCTAAGAAAATGATACAAATGAACTTATTTACAAAACAGAAATAGACTCACAGACATGGAAGACAAACTTATGGATCCCATTTTTTTAATAGCACACATCGTTTAAAATTGCCTTGTGACTTATGAATTTATTGCCTGTCTTGATTCTCGCCCAATGTCACCTGCTTGTTCTCACATTAGAATTTAAGCTCCATGTAAATAGGGAGTTTGTTTTACTCACCTCTGTGGTTCTCTTGTTTAGATGAGTCTAGCACAGAGGAAGTACCTGATAATTAAATGCTGAATGAATGTTTCTTATTAGAGCTTGGTTATCCCATAGGATGAGTGTGATTTTCGGACAAGTTCCAGATCATGGAATCTCAAGAGTCTTTTTACACTCCCTTGGGATAGTGGGGGCCTCACCCTCAAAAACAAAAAGTCTGTCCACCTTCCCCAAAGAAAATGAGCAATAATTTTCATTCCGTCCTTATGTAAATATATGCTATACTACAGCATGATTTTTAATGACTGTGTTATATTTTATCATATGGATATAAAACATTTTAAATCACCAATCCCTTATTTTTGACCATTTGCTTTTTTTTTTTTCATTCTTCTCCAATAAATTTTATTCAACCAACGCTCCTCAGTTTTCTCCTAATCACTAGTAAGAGCTGACCTTCCCTTTGTCTCTTTGGAATTGCCTATGGTTCACCATAGTTTACATTTTTCTTTTTCTTTTTTTTTTTTTCTGATGACCTTGGGTGTTTGTTTGTTTTTTTTAACATCTTTATTGGAATACGATTGCCCCACAATGGTGCATTAGTTTCTGCTTTAAAACAAAGTGAATCAGCTATATGTATACACATATCCCCATATCTCCTCCCTCTTACGTCCCCCTCCCACCCTCCCACCCTCCCTATACCACCCCTCTAGGTGATCACAAAGCACCAAGCTGATCTCCCTGTGCTATGAGGCTGCTTCCCACTAGCTGTCAACTTTATATTTCGTAGTATATATCAGTCCATGCCACTTTCTCACTTCATCCAAGTTTACCCTACCCTCTCCCCGTGTACTCAAGTCCATTCTCTACGTCTGTGTCCCTATTCCTGTCCTGCCCCTAAGTTCTTCAGAAACATTTTGGTTGTTTTTTTTTAAGATTCCATATATACGTGTTAGCATATGGTATTTCTTTTTCTCTTTCTGATTTACTTCACTCTGTATGACAGTCTCTAGGTCCATCCACCCCACTACAAATAATTCAATTTCGTTTCTTTTTATGGCTGAGTAATATTCCATTGTATATATGTGCCACATCTTCTTTATCCATTCATCTGTTGATGGGCACTTAGGTTGCTCCCATGTCCTGGCTATTGTAAATAGAGCTGCAGTGAACATTGTGGTACATGACTCTTTTTGAATTATGGTTTTCTCAGTGTATATGCCCAGTAGTGGGATTGCTGGGTCGTATGGTAGTTCTATTTTTAGTTTTGTAAGGAACCTCCATACTGTTCTCCATAGTGGCTGTATCAACTTACATTCCCACCAACAGTGCGAGAAGGTTCCCTTTTCTCCACACCCTCTCCAGCATTTATTGTTTGTAGATAATGATGATGGCCATTGATGATGGCCATTATGACTGGTGTGAGGTGATACCTCATTGTAGTTTTGAGTTGCATTTCTCTAATGATTAGTGATGTTGAGCAGCCTTTCATGTGTTTGTGAGCAATCTGTATATCTTCTTTGGAGAAATGTCTATTTAAGTCTTCTGCCCATTTTTGGATTGGGTTGTTTGTTTTTTTGATACTGGGCTGCATGAGCTGCTTGTAAATTCTGGAGATTAATCCTTTGCAGTTGCTTCATTTGCAAGTATTTTCTCCCATTCTGATGGTTGTCTTTTCGTCTTCTTTATGGTTTCCTTCGCTGTGCAAAAGCTTTTAAGTTTCATTAGGTCCCATTTGTTTATTTTGGTTTTATTTCCATTTCTCTAGGAGGTGTGTCAAAAAGGATATTGCTGTGATTTTCGTCATAGAGTGTTCTGCCTAACTTTTCCTCTAAGAATTTTATAGTGTCTGGCCTTACATTTAGTTCTTTAACCCATTTTGAGTTTATTTTTTTGTATGGTGTTAGGGAGTGTTCTAATTTCATTCTTTTACCTGTAGCTGTCCAGTTTTCCAAGCACCACTTATTGAAGAGTCTGTCTTTTCTGCATTGTATATTCTTTCCTCCTTTTTCAAAGATAAGGTGACCATATGTGCATGGGTTTATCTCTGAGCTTTCTATCCTGTTCCACTGATCTATATTTCTGTGTTTGTGCCAGTACCATACTGTCTTGATTACTGTAGCTTTGAAGTATAGTCTGAAGTCAGGGAGCCTGATTCATCCAGCTCCGTTTTTCGTTCTCAAGATTGCTTTGGCTATTGGGGATCTTTTTGTTTCCATACAAATTGTGAAATATTTTGTTCTAGTTCTGTGATACATGCCATTCATAGTTTGGTAGGGATTGCAATGAAGCTTTAGATTGCTTGGGTAATATAGTCATTTTCACAATGTTGATTCTTCCAATCCAAGAACATGGTATATCTCTCCATCTGTTTGTATCATCTTTAATTTCTTTCATCAGTGTCTTATAGTTTTCTGACTACAGGTCTTTTGTCCCCTTAGGTAGGTTTATTCCTCGGTATTTTATTCTTTTGGTTGCAATGGTAAATGGGAGTGTTTCCCTAATTTTTCTTTCAGAGGTTTCATCATTAGTGTACCGGAATGCAAGAGATTTCTGTGCATTAATTTTGTATCCTGCTACCTTACCAGATTCATTGATTAGCTATAGTAGTTTTCTGGTAGCATCTTTACGATTCTCTATGTATAGTATCATGTCATCTACAAACAGTGACAGCCTTACTTCTTCTTTTCCAACTTGGATTCCTTTTGTTTCTTTTTCTTCTCTGATTGCTATGGCTAAAACTTCCAAAACTATGTTGAATAAGAGTGGTGAGAGTGGGAAACCTTGTCTTGTTCCTGATCTTAGTGGAAACGGTTTCACTTTTTCACAATTGAGAATGATGTTGGCTGTGGGTTTGTTATATATGGCCTTTATTAGGTTGAGGTAAGTTCCCTCTCTGCCTTCTTTCTGGAGGGTTTTTATCATAAATTGGTGTTGAATTTTGTCAAAAGCTTTTTCTGCATCTTTTGGGATGATCATATGGTTTTTCTTCTTCAATTTGTTAATATGGTGTATCACATTGATTGATTTGCGTATATTGAAGAATCCTTGCATTCCTGGGATAAACCCCACTTGATCATGGTGTATGATCTTTTTAACGTGCTGTTGGATTCTGTTTGCTGGTATTGTGTTGAGGATTTTTGCTTCTATGTTCATCAGTGATATTGGTCTATAGTTTTCTTTCTTTGTGACATCTTTGTCTGGTTTTGGTATCAGGGTGATGGTGGCCTCGTAGAATGAGTTTGGGAGTGTTTCTCCCTCTGCTATATTTTGGAAGAGTTTTAGAAAGATAAGTCTTAGCTCTTCTCTAAATGTTTGGTAGAATTTGCCTGTGAAGCCATCTGGTCCTGGGCTTTTGTTTGTTGGACATTTTTCATCAGAGTCTCAATTTCAGAGCTTGTGATTGGTCTGTTTATGTTTTCTATTTCTTCCTGGTTCGGTCTTGGAAGTTTGTGCTTTTCTAAGAATTTTTCCATTTCTTCCAGGTTGTCCATTTTATTGGCATAGAGTTGCTTGTAGTAATCTCTCATGATCCTTTTTATTTCTGCAGTGTCAGTTGTTACTTCTCCTTTTCATTTCTAATTCTGTTGATTTTAGTCTTTTCCCTTTTTTTCTTGATGAGTCTGGCTAATGGTTTATCAATTTTGTTCATCTTCTCAAACAACCAGCTTTTAGTTTTATTGATCTTTGTTATTGTTTTCTTCATTTCTTTTTCATTTATTTCTGATGTGATCTTTATGATTTCTTTCTTTCTGCTAACTTTTGGGTTATTTTTTTCTTCTTTGTCTAATTGCTTTAGTTGTAAGGTTAGGTTGTTTATTTGAGATGTTTCTTGTTTCTAGAGGTAGGATTGTATTGCTATAAACTTCCCTCTTAGAACTGCTTTTGCTGCATCCCATAGGTTTTGGGTCATCATGTTTTCATTGTCATTTGTTTTTAGGTATTTTTTGATTTCCTCTTTGATTTCTTCAGTGATCTCTTGGTTATTTAGTAGCATATTCTTCAGCCTCCGTGTGCTTGTTTTTTTCGCAGATTTTTTCCTGTGATTGATAGCTAGTCTCATAGTGTTGTGGTCAGAAAAGATACTTGATACAATTTCAATTTTCTTAAATTTGCCAAGGCTTGATTTGTGAACAAAGATATGATCTATCCTGGAGAATGTTCCATGAGCACTTGAGAAGAAATTGTGTTCTGTTGTTTTTGGATGGAATGTCCTATAAATATCAATTAAGTCCACCTTGTTTAATGTATCATTGAAAGCTTATGTTTGCTTATTTGTTTTCATTTTAGATGATATGTCCATTGGTGAAAGTGGGGTGTTATAGTCCCCTACTATAATTGTGTTACTCTTGATTTCCCCTTTTATGGCTGTTAGCATTTTCCTTATGTATTGAGGTACTCCTGTGTTGGGTGCATAAATATTTACAATTGTTATTTCTTCTTCTTGGATTGATCCCTTGATCATTATGCAGTGTCCTTCTTTGTCTCTTGTAATAGTCTTTATTTTAAAGTCTGTTTTGTGGGATATGAGAATTGCTACTCCAGCTTTCTTTTGATTTCCATTTGCATGGAATATCTTTTTCCATCCCCTCACTTTCAGGCTGTATGTGTCCCTAGGTCTGAAGTGGGTCTCTTGTAGACAGCATATATACAGGTTTTGTTTTTGTATCCATTCAGCCAATCTATGTCTTTTGGTTGGAGCATTTAATCCATTTACATTTAAGGTAATTATCTATATGTATGTTCCTTTTACCATTTTCTTAATTGTGTTGGGTTTGTTATTGTAGGTGTTTTCCTTCTCTTGTGTTTCCTGCCTAGAGAAGTTCCTTTAGCATTTGTTGTAAAGCTGGTTTGGTGGTGCTGTATTCTCTTATCTTTTGCTTGTCTGTAAAGATTTTAATTTCTCCATTGAATCTGAATTAGATCCTTGCCGGGTAGAGTAATCTTGGTTGTAGGTTTTTCCCTTTCATCACTTTAAATATGTGCTGCCACTTCCTTCTGGGTTGCAGAGTTTCTTCCCTTGTATGTTATTCACTGTTTTTCCCTTGCTGCTTTTAATATTTTTTCTTTGTACTTAATTTTTGGTAGTTTGATTAATATGTTTCTTGGCGTGTTTCTCCTTGGGTTTATCCAGTTTGGGACTCTCTGTGCTTCCTGGACTTCATTGACTGTTTCCTTTCCCATATTAGGGAAGTTTTCAACTATAATCTCTTCAAATATTTTCTCAGTCCCTTTCTTTCTATCTTGTTTTTCTAGGACCCCTATAATTTGAATGTTAGTGCAGTTAATGTTGTCCCAGAGGTCTCTGAGACTGTCCTCAATTTTTTTCATTCTTATTTCTTTATTCTGCTCTGCAGTAGTTATTTCCACTATTTCATCTTCCAGGTCACTTATCCATTCTTCTGCCTCCGTTGTTCTGCTATTGATTCCTTCCAGAGAATTTTTAATTTCATTTATTGTGTTGTTCATCAGTGTTTGTTTGCTCTTTAGTTCTTCTAGGTCTTTGTTAAACGTTTCATGTATTTTCTCCATTGTATGTCCAAGATTTTGGATCATGTTTACTATCTTTCCTTTGAATCCTTTTTCAGGTAGACTGCCTATTTCCTCTTCATTTGTTTGGTCTGGTGGGTTTTTCCCTTGCTCCTTCATCTGCTGTGTGTTTCTCTGTCTTCTCATTTTGCTTAACTTACTGTGTTTGGGGTCTCCTTTTCACAGGCTGCAGGTTCGTAGTTTCTGTTGTTTTTGGTGTCTGTCCCCTATGGGTAAGGTTGGTTCGGTTGGTTATGTAGGCTTCCTGGTGGAGGGGACTAGTGCCTGTGTTCTGGTGGATGAGGCTGGATCTTGTCTTTCTGGTGGGCAGGTCCACGTCTGGTGCTGTGTTTTGGGGTGTCTGTGACCTTATTATGATTTTAGGCAGCTTCTCTGCTAATGGGTGAGGTTGTGCTCCTGTCTTGCTAGTTGTTTGGCATAGGGTTTCCAACACTGTAGCTTGCTGGTCATTGAGTGGAGTTGGGTGTTAGCATTGAGATGGAGATCTCTGGGAGAGCTTTCAGCATTTGATATTATGTGGAGCCAGGAGGTCTCTAGTGGACCAATGTCCTGAACTCGGCTCTCCCACCTCAGAGGCACAGACCTGACACCCGGCCTGAGCACCAAGACCCTGTCAGCCACACGGCTCAGAAGAAAAGGGAGGAAAAAAGAAAGAAACAAAGAAAAATAATAAAATAAAATAAAGTTGTTAAAATAAAAAATAAAAAGATTATTGAAACCAAAAAACTTAAAATAATTTAAAAAAGAAAAAAAAAAGAAAGAAGAGAGCAACCAAACCAAATAACAAATCCACCAATGATAACAAGCGCTAAAAACTATATTAAAAGAAAAAAAGAAAAAACGGACAGATAGAGCCGTAGGACAAATGGTAAAAGCAAAGCTATACAGACAAAATCACACAAAGAAGCATACACATACACACTCACAAAAAGAGAAAAAGGAAAAAATATATATATATATCTATACATATAAAAAAAAGAGGAAGAGAGCAACAAAATCAATAAAGAAATCTACCAATGATAATAAACTCTAAATATTAAACTATGATAAACATAAAACCAGAAATAAATTAGATGCAGAAAGCAAACCCCATGTCTACAGTTGCTCCCAAAGTCCACCGCCTGAATTTTGGGATGATTCGTTGTCTATTCAGGTATTCCAGTGGTGCAGCCTACATCAAGTTGATTGTGGAGATTTAATCCACTGCTCCTGAGGCTGCTGGGAGAGATTTCCCTTTCTCTTCTTTGTTCGCACAGCTCCTGGGGTTCAGCTTTGGATTTGGCCCCGCCTCTGCATGTAGTTCACCTGAGGGCATCTGTTCTTTGCTCAGACAGGAAGGGGTTAAAGTAACAGCTAATTAGGGGGCTCTGGCTCACTCAGGCAGGGGAGAGGGAGGGGTATGGAATGTGGGGCGACCCTTCCGCGGCAGAGGCCAACGTGACGTTGCACCAGCCTGAGGCGCGCCGTGCGTTCTCCTGGGGAAGTTGTCCCTGGATCACGGGACCCTGGCAGTGGCGGGCTGCACAGGCTCCCAGGAGGGAAGGTGTGGATAGTGACCTGTGCTCGCACACAGGCTTCTTGGTGGCGGCAGCAACAGCCTTAGCATTTCATGCCCGTCTCTGGGGTCCGCGCTGATAGCCACGGCTGGCACCCATCTCTGGAGCTCATTTATACGGCACTGTTAATCCCCTCTCCTCGTGCACCAGGAAACAAAGAGGCAAGAAAAAGTCTCTTGCCTGTTCGGCAGCTCCAGACTTTTTCCCGGACTCCCTCCCGGCTAGCCGTGGCACACTAACCCCTTCAGGCTGTGTTCATGCCGCCAACCCCAGTCCTCTCCCTGGGATCCGACCAAAGCCCGAACCTCAGCTCCAAGCTCCCACCTGTCCCAGCGGGTGAGCAGACAAGCCTCTCGGGCTGGTGAGTGCTGGTCGGCACCGATCCTCTGTGGGGGAATCTCTCCACTTTGCCCTCCGCACCCCTGAGGCTGCGCTCTCCTCCATGGCTCTGAAGCTTCCCCCCCGCCACCCACAGTCTCCACCCACGAAGGGACTTCTAGTGTGTGGAAACTTTTCCTCCTTCACAGCTCCCTCCCAGAGGGGCAGGTCCCGTCCCTATTCTTTTGTCTATGTTTTTTCTTTTTCCTTTTGCCCTACCCAGGTGCGTGGGGATTTTCTTGCCTTTTAGGAAGTCTTAGGTCTTTGCCAGCATTCAGTAGGTGTTCTGTAGGAGTTGTTCCACGTGTTGATGTATTTCTGATGTATGTGTGGGGAGGAAGGTGATCTCCACATTTTACTCCTCCACCATCTTGAAGCTCCTGATCATTTGGTTTTCATGTTCTATCTTTTCTGTATTGTGAGTGTCACCTCCATAGATATCTTTGTAAATATATCTTGAGTACAATTCTGATTATTTCCTTGAGTACAATTCTGATTATTTCCTTCAGCTACATTCCTTGAAATTAAATTGCTGTATTAAAATGTATTCCCCTCTTTGAATATTTTCCATACTATTATATGAAAATGTAACTCTACATATTTGTGGTTGAGACACTTATAAGAAAAAAATAGATGTTTTCAGAAAAGTTTAGAATTCTTGAATCCACCCGTTTAACTTTCTAGTTTTAATTTCAGTTTAACTGCATTATTAAAGTGAATAAAGATTGATTTTTTTCTAGAAGAAGAGCCAGAGAAAAGTAATTTGTCTGTCTCACTCTAGGACCAGTTCAGCCAAAATACGAATGTGAACGCTTTCAAGTTGTCACTCTTCCTTTATCTTATTTACTATGTTACTCTTTAAATAAATGAAGTTCAGAAGAAACTAGGCTCAAGATATACCAGAAAGCAATAGTATCCATATTGCTCATAGTTTTAGTAAATAGAATCCTTTAAGCTTACTTAGAGAGATGTGACTCTCTTTCCTTAAAAGTTAAACTTTATATTTTCTCTCAAAGGATTACAGTTCCTTGTTATAAGAGCCCTTTCTAAAGCAGGTGGGGTTTTTTTTGTGGTTTTTTACACTTGGCATGAACAAAGATATGTAATACACTTGCTGACCTGCGAAAAACACCATTCATATTGTACTCCAGAAATGTCTCACTTAAGAAGGAATGAAGACGTATAATATTTGGCATTTGTGGTCATACTCTTACCACACAATTTAGCAATCATACTCCTAGCTATTTATCAAATTTAGTTGAAAACTTCTGTCCACACAGAAACCTACACAGAAATTAATAGCAGTTCTATTCATAATTGTCAAAACATGGAAACAAGTAAGATATCCTTAAATAAGTGAACGGATAAAAAACTGTGTTGCATGCATACAATGAAATACTACTCAGTGATAAAAACAACTGAGCTGTCAAGCCACCAAAAGACATAGAGGAACTATAAGTGCATGTTACTAAGTGAAAGAAGCCTATCTGTAATGGCTCCATACTGTGTAATATCAACTGTATGACATTCGGGAAAAGGCAAAACTATGGAGACAATAGGAAGATCAGTGGTTGCCAGGGGCTTAGAGGGAGAGAGGGAGGGATGAATAGGTGGAACACAAGGGATATTTAGTTTGGTGAAATTTTGAAGATACTCTAATGGTTGATACTTGACATTATATATTTGTGAAAATGCACAGACCTGTAAAACACAAATATCAAGCCTTTTGTAAACTATGGACTTTAGTTATAATAAGTGATTGATATTGCCTTGTTAATTGTAACAAATGTACCACTAAAGCAATATGTTCATCATGGGGGAAACTGTGTGCAGGGAAAGAGTGATAAATGGAAACATTCAGTGCTACCCTCTGTATTTTTCTGTAAATCTAAAACTGTTCTAAAAATGAAGTCTATTAATTAAAAACAAAAATCAAAAGTGGCTTTTTCCTCCTATATCTATCTCTTCAGTGTGGTCTAGTGACAGGTTATACCTAATTTGTTTTTTTGTTTATGTTTTTGTTTTTTTGGATAGAACTATTTCATCAATTTGTTATTACAAACTCTCTGACATAGGCTTTCTTAATTAGGTGATTGTATCAGTCAATCATTTTTTTCACTGTCAGGCTCTCTCTTGGTCTTCTGGAGCCCTGTATTAAAGCCTCAAAGTGATTATCCAAATCATTGTCTTTGTTTGCTTGTTAGTTTGGACTTATATTTCTGTGGCACAGCTGTATTAGTTACGGTTTTGTCTGAAAAATGGTAGAGAGAATGTTGAGTCTGTAAAACCTTTCATTCTAGGATGCAGCATAGTCTATATTATCTGATCTGATGTTAAAGGGAAATATAATGTCTATAAGTCTACGTTCTAGCTTTCTTTCAAATCAGTCAAAGTATGTCAATGACCTCGCTGTTATCATCTTGCCTATAAAGTTTAAATTTAACATAACAGTAACAATTTTCATGATACTCTATTTCCATATTATAAAAGATTAGCTGTATAATCTACAAGCAAAGAAAGGGACAATATCTTGAATTTTAGAGAAATTTCTTCCATCTAAATATTTAATTTTCTAAGCTAAATTAATCTGAAAGCAGAGTAAATGGCTCTCAAGTGGGCTACCTGTAACTTGGATATAGTTTTTTAATGTGATGGACAGAGGAAGAGAAGGAAAACTATTAAATGTAGTTGATTTCACTTCCCTCTGTAATTCATTACGAACATGTTCATATAAAATTGATGCCACCCTGTACACGTTATTCCATACTATGGAAATCATATTGGTAAGATTCCATGCCATTCAGTGTTTCTCTAATATTATCTATAAATGCTAACACAGGCACTGTGTTCCCTGTGTCGCACCTGCTTTTCTCGTGTCATGAAAGTTCAGTTTAGATACAGCAAACTGTGTGTCCTTATTCATGCTGCAATAATTCGAGCAGCTTCTTTTCTTCCTTAGTGGATGAATCGTGCCTGAGAGTTCTGATATTCTATCTCATGTTGATGAGCAAATTCCTTTAGAACACCGTGAATGGCAAGTGCGTGAAAGCTCAATAATAGGACTTCGAAACTGTCACCTTGCCTTTTCTCAGCTCTGACTCAGCACCAATGTTGTGTATTTACAGAAGGAAGTCTATTTGAAGTAGGCAGCTTCTAGTCTCTTTTGTGCTTTATGTTTCCTTTCTCTTCAGTTAGATCAGTGTTTGTCCAGAAGACCGATTTTTGTGGTGTAATAATTGAACACGCTCAAAGCTTTTGTTCATTGAGCTATCCTAAATCTTGCTTTCTTCCAATTTAATAATTAAGAAACCTTTGACTAACAACAACTACATCATAATTTGTTCAGAGAACAGTAGTTTTGGCATCAGTGTCTGCTTGTTTATAGGCAGAATAAAGAAGCTAAAGTTAATTTATGTAGATTTCCGCAAGCACAATTATACACTGATCGAGCATTACTGTGTGAATAGTACCTGAAGAGTAGTATGTGTGTGTTTCTTTAATGCAGAAGTTATCAAACATATTAATTAAGTAAATAAGTATTCAACGTCTGTAGTAACTAGATAAAAATTATTTTATGGTATTCTTATATAACATGTGAAAGACAATTGTGGTTATATTTTTTAAGATTTTTGGATCATTCTCACTCTTGGATGGAATTTGGCTTTTCATCAGATGGGATTTTGAGAAAAAAATCTATTATTTTGAACAAAAATTTTCTAGCATAATATTGATAGAGAAATTCAACTCCAAACTACAATTTCATTGAGTTATTAATTTTTTTTCTTCACTAGATCTCTAAATTTTCTTCTTGGTCTTAACTGTTTAAAAAGAATTTCTCTAAGCACAGAAATATACCTAAAAGGAAATTATAATTGGTAACTTACTTGTAAAGTATTGAGCTAGTCTCTGCATTCATATAAATACATATATGAGTGTGTGCATATATTTACACACATACATATATACACACACATATATAAATGTATATATACAGAGAGAGAGATAGAGAGAGGGAACTGCTTATATTCTGTATTTATAGATGTACTCAATTTGGAATGGAAAAACAGCTGACAACATTTTCTTAAAGGCAGATCATGTTCCACAACAGTGAACGATGACATCAGATCATGGCATCCTAGACTTCTTAGCCGCAAAAATAAGATACCAACCCAAAGGCAGGAACCATGAATATTTATCATGGACAACACTAGCTAAACATTTGAAGCCCATTGAATCCAGACTTTCCCTTAGAAATTCAGTTGACTATGACAGTTGGTAATTTGTCTTCATATGTCTTTATTTCTCTCACATGAATATTTTATTTTGTAAATTGAATGGATCCAAACACCAGCAATAAGACTCCACCCTGCCCTCAGAATGCTCATGATCTACTGTGGTGGAGGGAGCAGGAAACAGACCTGCATGGTGTAGTGTGACTTCAGCTCTGCCTGAAGCTAATGTCCGAACACGGGCGGTATTGTCTAGCCTGGAAAGGAAGTGGAGGAGTCATGGGAAACTTCTTGGAGGGAGATAATCTGACATATTGGGGCATGAGCAGGGAGGAAAATAGGAGAATACAAGGAAGAAACGTAGAAATGGGGAGTGACGAGAAATGTCAGGGAATAGTCTCTTAGGTGACCCTAAGATAAGAGCAAGCTTAAAAAATACAGACTACTGTTAGCTTTCTTAGAGATCTTTTTGTTCAAAATACTACCTTTTTGACCTTTTAAAGTATCTTCTCTTACGGTCATGAAGTCAAGTTATCTTTTTCCTTTCTGAGATGTAGCACTGACTCCTATGAGTTTTGTGAAAATATATTCAGCTGAAAAACTACCTATATAATATAAGTTATATGCCTGAGTGAATTTCATCTCCTTCAGACAAACTGTAGTTTTTTTAACAATAAATAGCTATTAAAAAAAGAAGAAAAATACATCATTTAACTGGCTGTCAGTTTTCTATTTGGATAAAAGCAAACCAAAATTTTGCTACTTCTTTCCTTTCTGAATTCACCAGTGATTTTGTCATTTACAAGTAGCCTTAGATAATTAAGATTTATTAAATATAATACCTCTGAATAGATAGTAACTACGGAGCGTTTTAGTGTGTGAAATATATTTTAGACATTAAAGAATTGTGTGAGTCAACGCCCCACCTGCATCGTATCACATGTGCTCTAAGGCACAAATAAGGAGAAAAGGCCCAATTCTACTTCAAAGAGCTTTGTCCTGAAATTTAACTTGTCTATTACAGTGCAAAGGAAAGTTTTTTAAATGAAGACTAATAATGTTTAAATATTTATAGATATATTAAAAAACGCTGTCAGAGTAGTTAGTGTCTTATGATTTTAAATGGACAGTATATATCTTCTTTGGTTGTGTGGGACCATCCTTCACTGATTTTTAAAGTGGTCGTTTGCTGGTCTTCTCCAATTATGTCTCATAGGCTGTGTGATTTGTAAATGTTCACATGCTGGATGAAGGTTGATTTTTGTCCTGAACTTGACTTTGAGGTAACCACAAGGGACAGCATCTTTGGTGATGTCTTTTTTTTCCTACATGACTATTTCGTTTTTGAGTTTTCAACCGTGTGTAGCCCTGAATGCAGCAGTGACCACTTTATAGCTTTTAAAATGGAAAAAAAAAAAAAAAAAAAAATCAAGCACTGATTTGTAAAGCACTGAGCTGAAATGAAATTCTTCAAGAGCTCGAGTATTCAGTTTATCCCATATCTTCTCACAGAATTTGCCCTCATGGACATGAGGTTAAAAAAAGTAGATCTCAGTGGTTCATAATTAATGTCAGGGAACTATGATCCTGGCATGACACAAACTATATCACCAAAAGAAAAAGGTAAAGAAAAATGATGATTGCTCAGCAATGTACACCAGAGGATGAAAGGGAAAGGCATTTTAAATTAATGGTCCTAAAGCCTTGATGCTGCCCTGCCAGATTCCATCAATCTTTTCTGAGTTGTATCTTCTATGAAAAGGGGACCTCACAGTCACTTAGGGAACACCAGACAGCAAATTTTTCAAAAGAAGGCAGCTTTTAAATTTTACTTTAGAATTTTCTCTATAGTCCATAAGCTTTTAGTGTGGAATTTGATTAAAACACACTCTGCTTGGCATGGACTAATATATACTACAAAATGTAAAATAGATAGCTACTGGGAAGTAGCTGTATAGCACAGGGAGATCAGCTGGGTGCTTTGTGACCACCTAGAGGGGTGGGATAGGGAGGGTGGGAGGGAGACACAAGAGAGAGGAGATATGGGGATATATGTATATGTATGGCTGATTCACTTTGTTATAAAGCAGAAACTAATACACCATTGTAAAGCAATTATACTCCAATAAAGATGTTTTAAAAAAAACACATACTCTGCTGCCTGGAAAACCTTTTCCTTATAAAACGTTGTCTAGTTTTATTGTCAGAATGGTATCCAACTGCAATATCTTTAATTGCCTTGAAGAAACTTGTAGTTACAATTCACTGTCCTGAGGCTTTTATAGACCTGAAATGCATTGTCTCTGTACTCACTTCCTTAAGGACCAGGAAGTTGGCCTTTGTAGCATTTGAATAGAGCATTTTTCGTACTGGTAAATTGTGATCTCTCTTCTTCACATAGCATCTGTAGGGCTCTTCTCGCCACTCAATATTACTATCTAATGCTTCAGTTTATGTAGCAAGCAGATGGCCAGAAGAGGATACGTAGCTGTATCAAAATGACTGTAGAACATCACTGTTCAGGTACCTGGAAAGGAAGCGTAATGAGGGCTGTGATCTGATTTGAACTTTCTCCTCACTGAGCTCAGTATTGCTCCATTTTAGGTCATTTTTCTAAAGGCACAGAACGAATAGTGCCTAGGAGAATGGCCAGGCATCAATACTTAAGAGGAAGCATAGTTCATGACTGTTCTATTTTACAAATTGTGTCTAAGTTTTGAGCTAATTATGAAAATATATACAATATTTTTAAAAAATTATTTCATTTATAGATGTGTGCAGTTAACAAAAGTGGCTCTGTGGCATTACCTGCTTTTCAGAGAAGAGTGTTGAATACACATGTATATGAATATATATATATACACACCACATATACACATATATATAATTTCATACATACTTGCACATATATATGCATATATTTGGATAGTTCACATATAGAGAGACCATGATTTGCCTAAGCATTCACTGCAGTTCAGAGAGAACTCTTGGGCGAAAGTGTTCTGTTTGAGACATTGATTTTATGGGATATGAAGATTTGTAACATGCAGGGTCTCAATTCCAGGAAGGAGTGTAAACACTTGAACTCTTAAATGTTAAAGGAGAGAAGCAATATAACAGGTAGATGTGTTTTTCTTGACAAGACCACGTCTTCATTCTACCTTTATTTCATTGTGGTATAATCACAAATTTCACCTTGATTTAGCACTTGGTTTCCTTACAGGAATAACTTTTTTTTTTCTTATATCATGGGCTGAAATTATGTGTTCAGAGAACTTGGAGACAGTGTAGATCAAGGAGATTCCCTATTGCTTTTCTATCTGATTGGGATGCTGGAATCAATGGAATTTCCTAACACCGTTAAACAAAAATAGTTCTGCATGAATCTGTATAAGTCCACACATAGAGTGGATGTATGAGTAGAAGCTATTTTCTGCTCTTAGAAGAGAACTGAATATTCTTCTACAAGAAAGTTTAACCTTGAAAGGGAGAAATGAGAGACGGCAAACCACATATGAGGATTGCCATTTTCCCCTCAATGTTTGGCTATCACAAATATGTCTGAGCTATAAAGAGATGAGAAACTTGAAAACAGATGGCCCATCTGTTTCTGTCTATATGAATTGTAGAGCATTTGAGAGAAACGTCAATCACATTAATTGAAATCTAAGAGTACTCTACCATTCCATAAGTTTGTCCTTATAAGCAGTTTGTGAATCGCTGCCATATCTTTTTCTTATTCCATTGAATTGAGAGTATTTGCTGCTTATTAGGATAATTTTGATATTTAATAACATGTCATTTATCTTTAAGTAATACAAAGCAAACAGGGATTGATAAGGCAATCAACTAGAATCATGTGACTTTTCTCAAATGATCATTATAAGTGAATAATCCCAAATGAAGCACAATTATGAAGTAACAGAACTGGGTGGAAGATCACAAATTTAGGAGGCAAAAATCCTGAGTTTAAATTATCTTAAGTTATTTTAATTTCTGTGTTACCTTCTGTTAAGTGGGAATTGAGGAATTCATATATATTTGTGTGTGTGTGTGTATATATATATATATGTATATATGTATGTATGTATGTAATATACCTCTTACAGGGAAGAAAGTCTTTCATAAATTATTTTGCATAGATTAAACCCTGATGACAACTTTGCAATAATCCAAATCTCTCCACCATGTTCTTTAGAGATTTCTTGTTAATATCATATATAACAATAGCTAGTATTATATGTATACGTACATATTGTACATATACATACTTATATATAATATAAATGGTGCTATGTATAATTTTATTGGATATATGTTTTTATAATTTTATGTATGTTAAACTTCCAGGTTTTGGGGGGGGGAGGGGGAGAGAACAGGCGTAATGATTAACTAAAATAATTCTAACATTCATCTGTAACTACTATAAACATATAAACAATCAGAACTGTACACCAGCACCACAAGGGGAGCTGGCTGAAAGACCAAGATGCCCAGCCCTCACTTTTTGAAATTATTTTGGAGGGTTTGGGATAAAGCTAAGCATCATCTGTATTTTTAAAAGGACTCACCCTGGAAATTCTCACTTGCTTTCTCTAGTTAATATTTATATACAAGAGTGAAACCTCAGCATTTCTGTATTAGAAAATTACCCCCTAAAATATGTTATTATTGTAACCCATAAGTAGAATAAATGAGACAAGATGGGTTTATTTATTTCCCTTTCTGTCCTTCTAAACTCTTGCCAAGGGGCTATCTTTTCCTAACTGTGTGAATTTTTGGTAGTTGGTCTCCATGACTTTTAGAGTCATTTTCAAATAACATGAGTCATCTGGTCACCCACACATACAGAGTACTCTCAGTTCAATTATTAGTATTTCCAGACAGGTGTAATACTGTAAATATCTCTAAATGAGCTTCTGTCAGAGTTAAAGTCTCCCCTTACTCCAGCACAGCTTTGGTGATTAAACTGCTGTTTGTTGCAGATCAGAGAAGCCTGCCACCCACAGAATCCAGCATTCTGGATTTTTCAGGTGTAAGTCAGCCTTAGTCCACGGTGTCCTCCAAAGCTGAGGTAGGAGACACTTACCAAGCTTCTAAATGGTTAACTTGGAACGTCTTTCATTTGCCTTACATATAATTTACAGAATAACATGTAAATTTTTCAGCTTCAGTAGTGTAAAAGGAAAGGTGTAGCTGATAGATTTGGAGGGGAGAATTGAGGAGAAGAAGGTAAGGGAAAGGCATCATTATGTACAAATGTCTAAGGTTGATGATATAAGAGGCAGAGATTTGAGAATACAGTTTAAATTTCAGAGGTAACCAATAGTGTTACTAATAAAAGAATAATAAAAATTTTTGAGGAGGCAGGAGAGAGCAGTTGATGAGTGATATAAATGGACATGTTCTTATCTTTCAGGGTGGGGAGTCATAAATAATGACTAGAATCGATTATCCAAGAAAACCGCGTATAAAGAGGATAGATAGAAAAGTTAACAACAGAAATTTTAAAATATTCTACAAACACCCTCACCCTAAAGTGTAAGAGTGTGGCACAATATTGCGGCCCTTCTCTAATACTAACTTCACTGGAGTTAATAAAAGCATTTAAAAATAATAATATGAATTTATTATTCAGACATTTCTAAAATAAATTCATTGGGCAAGTCCTTTCTAGATATACTGGAAATTTAATAATAAAAATTGTCAACCTTAATTTTTTTACCAGTAATAATTATCAAAAAATGATGTTAGATACTTATCATGCTAATGATATATAGTAAGGCAATAATTAAGTTGCTGGGGACCTTACCTTATGTTGAAATTTACTAATATCATTATGCTTTTTTAAGCAGTGTTTTGTTAAAACAGCAAGGAGGCTCTCAGTGGTCAAAAATCAGTGCACAAATTGTACCTTCCATGATGCAAAAAAATCCTGACTCCTCGTTTCCTTCTTTAAGTGAATCTTCTTTGCTCCTGTCACTAATTTGTATCCTTTTTTCTTTTCTGTAAATGTGAATGCTCTCCAATATTCTCAGTTCTTTGCTCTCCTATTATCTGGTTATTTCTCTCCACTTTCACAGTTTTATGCACTTCGATATTTTGCTGCTTCATATCTTCCCTTACCTGCAAGATTGTTTAGTTTTGACAGATATGCTAAGTATGAGGATAACACAGTGTCTGGAGCTTGGTGCCTACAGTGAATGGGGTGCCTAGAATGGGCGAGGTTATGAACGAACAAATGAATGAATTTACAGAAAAGAAAGATGTATAAGTTGCTCTAAAAATATAAGGAGATTCTTCAAACAGGAAATGTTGCTCCGTAACATTTAATTACAACAGTAATTACTCCATAGCATTTAATTACTGATAAAGACTCAACTGTTTCCTAATCAAGAGCGGTAACCAGAAGCACGGTGCTACCTTGGGTAGTTGACTATATCCTGTTTACACCCTTGATCCATATGACGTGTGCTAGGTTTGATTTCTAAATATACACAATTTTCTTGGACATATACCTTTTTCACATATATATTTGTTATTAAATATACATTTTAGATCTTTACAATTCTGTTGTCTTACATGCAGAGTGTTTATGTTAACCCTTTATCAGATCCAGTATTTCATTATCAAGTAGAAATTGGGTTTTTGTTAAAGTAGCTGATCTTTCTCTAACTTCCTTCAGTTATGTTAAAAAGTGTCTATCTCTTGCTTTTATGGATCAAAGAACCCCATCAAAATAAAACCTATTTGCTCCTCATATAACCCCGTCAAAATAAAACCTATTTACTCCTGATTACATTTGGTTCACAGTGACATGAAATTCATTTTCCATGAGGACTCCGTTACTGAAGCTTCATTTAGTTACCAGTAAAGAAGATTCTGTCTTAGTCACACTCCTATTATTATAGCAATGTGTAGCATTTAAAAGTGAGTGGCTTGATGTTAAATTCAATTTTATAAAACATCAAGGTACATTTACTTTGCCCTGTATAAGAAACTGATGAGTATGCAAGATGAGGTTAATGCAGTGGGTAAAAGAAATCAATTCCATGTCTCAACTAATAGCCTTAATAGTTTAACAAACCACATAAAAGTTTGCTTTTAAATGGACACTTAGGCTAATTTGACAGCATGCTTGCCATTAGGCAACAATTACTGTCATTAGAGTGACATTTTTTCTTTTATCCCTAATCAAATCTAGGAAAAAACAAGAAGGAGGAAGAAAGGAGGACAAACTGTTTACTTCTAACATTAAATTCTGGTGCCTGTGAGTCAAACTCATTATGTTTATATAGCTGAAGCAACCAATAAATTTTCAGCCAGTACTTTGCACCTGAAACACTTTGTGGGTGTTTTTTTTTTTAACATCTTTATTGGAGTATAATTGCTTTACAATGGTGTGTTAGTTTCTGTCGTACAACAAAGTGAATCAGCTATACGTATACATATTTCCCCATATCCCCTCCCTCTTGTGTCTCCCTCCCACCCTCCTTATCCCACCCCTCTAGGGGGTCACAAAGCACCGAGCTGATCTCCCTGTGCTATGCGGCTGCTTCCCACTAGGTATCTATTTTACATTTGGTAGTGTATATATGTCCATGCCACTCGCTCACTTTGTCCCAGCTTACCCTTCCCCCTCCCCATATCCTCAAGTCAATTCTCTAGTAGGTCTGCATCTTTATTCCCGTCCTGTCCCTAGGTTCTTCATGACAATTTTTTTAGTTCATTTGTATCTTATTTTTTTTAGATTCCACATATAAGAAATATCATATGATATTTGTCTTTCTCTGTCTGGCTGGGGCTCTTTGTTTACAGGCTATCCTCCACCAGCCCACAGTTTTCTCTGCTCCATTAAACCCAGGCTGTGGCTGTGAAATCCTCTTGTACCTTTCACGTCATCCTCTTGGTCAGAACTTAAAAAGTTTTGAGGTTGGGTTTCTTTCCTGCAGCGTTCACATTTGGACCACAGGAAATCCACAGGCATCCATTTACCCACCTTAAAAGGGAATTTACTCCCAGACGCAGCACAGCCCACTTTGGCTCCCCTGCCAGGGTAACTCACTGCCATCATTCCTACTACCCAGGTATCATGGGTGGGAACTTGATGACAGATCACTGAGTCCTCCAAACTCTAGGAGAACTACCTCAGACTCTTCAAGTGGCCCTCTTAAAGTCCCTCTTGCTAAGCCTTAGGTGAAAGAAGTAACACTCTAGCATGCCTTGAGGGGGGATGGGACTTGCAGCTCTTTCTCCGATAATCTGTCTTATAAAACTCTCCCTACCCTCCTTCAGATTCTAGATCTGTGGTTCTCAGCCCTGGGGGTTGAGCACCACTGCTCAGTCCTTTGTCACTTCAAGTGTCATCTGGACCAACTGCATCCACATTACTGGGAGATTGTTAGAAATGAAACAGCTCAGGCCCTTACTGAATCAAATTCCACATCCCCAAGTGATGTGTATCCACCTCAATATTTGAGAAATGTGCTCTTTTAAGACTAGTGGTGCTCAAACTTTAGTGGATATCCTAATCGACTGGAGAGCTTGTTAAAACACAGAATGCTAGGTCCCACCTCCAGAGTTTCTTATTCAGTAGATCTGGGATGGTTCTGAGAATTTGCACTTCTAGCCACGTTCCCAGGTGATGCTGATGTTGCTAGTCTAGGAATCGCACTTTGAGAACCACTGTGTTTATACCTACGCTGTCTGATACTACAGCCTTAGTCACGTGGTGTTATCAAGCACTTGAATTGTGCATTGAGATGTGCTATAAATATAGAATACACGCCTGATTTCAGATTTAGTATTTAAAAATGCAACATATCACATTTATTATTTTTATGTTGATTACATGTTGAAATGCTATTATTTAATGAGTTAAATAAAATATATTATTAAATCATTTTCACCATTTTTATGTTTACTATTTTTCGTGTGACTACTGGAAACTTTCAAATTACGTATATGGCTCACCTTGTATTTCTATTGACCAGCACTCTTTATTTTGATCTCCCTCTGGCTAAGGGGTTTCTGAGGGATTTCTGAAACTGATTCTTTGTCACCTCGATTGCCAATTTATTATTTGGTGGTGCCTGTTCCTTTGGTATGCCATATCTAACAAATCTCGGCACCTCAGGGAAAATTACAGTTTTAACATTTTGGGTTCCACATATAATAGCTTGTTTAATTCTCATAAAAATCCTTTGAACAGGCTATTATTATCTGCTTTTTTTCAAATGAGAAACCTAAGAAATAACTTACTGAAGTTCCTCTACCAGCAAGTGAAATCCAAGGATAGGTTTGTCTGACTTTCAAGCCCACACTTTTCCACTTTACTGTGCAGTCTCCACTCTGGGACAGCAATATGTGAAAAATTGTTCTTATGAATTATTTGGAAACTATCTGCTCAAGTTTGTACAAGTTGAAATCTGTAGGAGTTTTACATAAGAGTAAATATCGTCCTATTTTTTGAATAAGGCAATCATTTGTTCTTAATGAAGCAGTGTAATTCTTCATGTTGCAAACGTCAGTACTTTTAAATGCATTGTCACACTTTAATTGCTTTTTGCTGATAGGCCAATTCAGTTCTGGTCTTAGACTCGGACACCATTAGCTATGTTGTATCATTGTTTTTTTTGTAGTTAACATTTAATTATAACACATTCATTCTATACAACTGGACTCTACCTTTGGCAATTTCTTCTATATTTGTGCCAGACTTCTGAGAAGCCCTTTTTCTCTCTGACTTCATGAATGGTCCAAACAAATGTAATGATGCAAAGCGATAGGTTGGATCAATGGAAAAAATCCTTGACTATTACATTCCAAGTTAGCTCTCTGGAGCTAAATGACTCAAGCCATTTGATGTACCTCTGTGTGATGTTTTCTATAATAAGTAGACAGTATCTTTCTCCTCTAAATTCCTATAACCTTTCTTTAATTCTTCTAATTACATCACTTAAAACACTTTATTGAAATTGTCTATTGAATGTTCATCTCTCTGATTAGAAGACGATTCTATCGAGGACAGGGATTAAATATGTATATATATATACATATTAAATATATATACATTATATATATGAACATGTGTGCATGCAGTGAACGGTCTGCCTTGAACTTAACCCAATGTTGAAATGGTTTTTAAATCTATAAGAGAAATCCTTTACCTTCATTCATAGTCTTCACTTGACTGTCAAGATGAGTACCAAGAGTTAAAGTTTTATAATGTTAAACTTTTCATTTGGGGGAGGTCAGACTATCTCCATTTTTAAAGTTCTATAGTCTATAGTAGTGGTTTGTAGGTATATGGATGAATGGACTAACATTTTTCAAAAAATATTGAAAATCAGATTTTTATATTGCTATGCAAAACCACTAAACATTTGTGTTTGTTTAACAAAAAAAAAAAAATCCACTATCTCACTCATTTTCTGAAGAAGGTTGTTTTTAAAGAATGTAATCTAAAATAAAAAATAATTTTTGAAAGTATAAATTTATTTATTTAACATCTTTATTGGAGTATAACTGCTTTACAATGTTTTGTTAGTTTCTGCTGTATAACGAAGTGAATCGGCTATATGTATACATATATCCCCATATCCCCTCCCTCTTGCGTCTCCCTCCCAACCTCCCTATCCCACCCCTCTAGGTGGTCACAAAGCACCGAGCTGATCTCCCTGTGCTATGCAGCTGCTTCCCACTAGCTGTCTATTTTACATTTGGTAGTGTATATATGTCCATGCCACTCTCTCACTTTGTCCCAGCTTACACTTCCCCCTCCCCATGTCCTCAAGTCCGTTCTCTACGTCTGCATCTTTATTCCTGTCCTGCCCCTAGGTTCTTCAGAACCATTTTTTTTTTTAAATTTCCATATATATGTGTTAGCATACGGTATTTGTTTTTCTCTTTCTGACTTACTTCATTCTGTATGACAGACTCTAGGTCCATCCACCTCACTACAAATAACTCAATTTCGTTTCTTTTTATGGCTGAGTAATATTCCATTGTATATATGTGCCACATCTTCTTTATCCATTCATCTGTCGATGGATACTTAGGTTGCTTCCATGTCCTGGCTACTGTAAATAGTGCTGCAATGAACATTGTGGTACATGACTCTTTTTGAATTATGGTTTATTTTTATTTAAAAATTTAATACACTACTCTCATCATGCTCTATCTTCCATGCACTCTACTTGGCACTGGTCCATGGACTAGGAGAGGGCAGCTTCTGTGAGATGCACGCCATAGTGTAGACGTATGAAGGGTGGTGAGGGGAATCTAGTGACGCCCCCTTGTTTGCAGGGTCTTCTGTACACAACACACAGCAGAAGCTCCTCTCTGATCGGTTCATGTGTCTGAGTTAGTTAACCTTGCATCTTTGGCTTAGTAGGACTGTCATTACAGAAAAAGTAAGTAGCACAAAACTTCATGCTCTAAAAAAGTTATGTCCTGTTTTAATGGGAAGATGTGAATCAACATGCCTTATATATAGGGCAAGGATCAGAAATACTAGAAGATTGTAACAGGCACAGGAACCACAGACCCTTTGGCATTATAAAAACATTCTGTGCCCACCATGGGTGATTTACTGATTCTTACTTGTTGACAGACTGATTGCATACATGCCAAAATGAATTGGAAGCAGAAGTAAATTCAGATGTAAACAAAACCACTATGGAGGATACATTTTCTTCTAACAGGAACCAGTAAACCCAAGTATTCCTTCAACATAATGCATCCTGTGCCTCAAATATCCCCACGTAACTGGAAATATATTTTCCAATAATTTATTTCTTTGGATGGGTCCTCCATTTATAAAATGCTAACAGGGCATATGCAAGTTCTGGCAAACAAAGACTCTGATAGTCATAAAATACATTAATGTAATATTAAAGCAGTAGAGCCAAGACAGACTGCCGAATTGTTTAAATTCCTTCTCCCTTTTCCTAGTCCCTATTCCAATAGTAACTATTTTCCAACATCCTCATTTATTTCTTCTCATATCTCCAATCTCTTTAAAGAAACATGGAGCTAATGACAACTAATGATTTGTGATTCACCTTATTTTTAGTAATTGTGGAATTTCCTTCCTGCCCCACAGCACAAATAATCTGTTTTTAGAAAATAATACCAGTCCGTTTTCTTGCTTTTGCTGTGTTTAGCTTCTTATCGGAAGGAATAAAACCAAATTCCAGCCCAAAGTGCTTAATGCTTACTGCCTACACAAATGATGAGCATTTCACTCTACCTAATATACTTAAGAACCATGTATCCAGTAGAAAGAAACTCCAAGGATCCCAGTACATAAACAAATTCCAGTCCTCTTTCACCTTGCCCTGCTCTGTAGCTTGCTTTATTCCCTGTTGCTGACATCTTACATCCTATAATACTTTTCTTTGTTTGCTCCCTACCCTTTGTTTCCCTTTTACTTGATATATCTCCTCTGGCATTCACCTCTGACTCACCTTAGACACCAACCTGCATTTGCCCTCATCACAGTCTACCTCTGGAGCTGGATATCTATCTTTTCTTCTACCCCAAAACCTAATTCTAGACCTTGAGACCCTATGTCAGGCCTATTTCATCCTACAAAAGAAAAGTGGGCTCAAAACTAAACAAAGATGAACTACTTACTAAATAGTTAAACTTTTTTTTTAGTGGTACCTTATTTCCAAGTAAATCATTTTTTAAAATAATGGTGATAATTCCTTAACTTGAAACAATTTGAGTCATTCCTTTTCTTGGAGTCTGTTATGCTAAATCCTCTATCAAATAGCTCTATGTAGTACAGCTTGAGGGTTTTTTTCCCCATGCTTTTCCATAAGATTGGTTATTTACATGACCCTCAAATGTTTGACTGCTTCACTTGTATGTCATTTTCTTCCTTACAATAAGCGTCTGTAACTCTTTCAAAACATCCTTCAGCTCAAGCGCCTTCAATAAGCAATCAAGCATATCCTTATGACAGCAGCCATATGGCCTCACCTATTTCAGAGTGCACATGCAGGAGCTTGATTTGTATAGAATTTATATTGTTACGTTGTTCCAAGGAGAATTTTCAAATATAAGGTTTATCTCCCCAACTGGACTCCAAGCCCAAGAAAGAAATCAACTGTGTCCATATATCTTTGTGTTGCTTAAAAACCTAACACATTTCTGATAGGAACATAATAAACATCAACAGCCTGGCTTTGTAAGGAATCATTAGTGTCCCTTTTCATACTTCAAGTTTATTATGAGAACACATTTCTTATTAGTGTATCAAACAAAACTTGTCTGTAGCCTAAAGAGTAAGAACACACTAAAATCTTTTTACCACCCATAAAAAAGAAAAAGAGAAAATCTCTCTATATCATGAGAGTATGGATTCAAATGACAAACAAATGAGATGGGGAATGAAAATAAAATATCACCAGAGAGAGATCAAAGCTTTATTTGTTCTTTTGAAAATGTAGAGATTTGGATGTTCTGCCTGAATTGCCTGAATTGTTTGTCAACAAGAGAGAGATTTGCTGCTCTCTTTTGCATCGAATGATACTTGACATGGGAGCATGTTTTTTAAATACCATTGTCAAATAGACAATGAACATTATGCATTCACTGATGTGTGTATAGCATAAATGCTTAATTATAACAATAGTTATTGCAAAACTTTATATAATAAGAGAAGGAGCAGAAATCAAACAAGGGGAGTAGAGAGTCCACAACTAATATTTAAGAGGAATTATGTCAATTATAGGGAATTATTTTATTACCATTTCCATTATTCTTGAAAAATAGCAATAACAAGTTGATGTGGATCTTGATGTGGAAACTTTAGAAAGATTGATTGATTGATTGATTGATTAAATCCTCTTAAATATGTGATTTTTGCAACCACAGAAAATAGGAATGACACAAAGGAGAATATCTCTGTAGGAAGAAGGAAAGTTGATATAAGAGCACAACTAAAGGAACTTAGGGAAGAGAGAGAAGAGACACTTTAACACTGATTCACACAACAAGGATTAATGTTGCTTTATCTCTATATACACATGAGTAGACCTTCCATTAAATCAGTGATTTCCACCTTTAACTGTACCTTAAAACATCCTGGGGAACTTTTACAAAATACTGATGCCTAGGTCCCACCCTCAGAGATTCTGATTCAACTATAAGTTTCCCAGGTATGACTGTGTCTTCATTGTATCCAACCATTGCAATGGGTCATTTTAAAGGAAAACTTTACTTTGTTCATATCAAGAGTGAGTACACCTCAACCTACATTGCCCATGAATAAGATGACTAACCATTGGACCCATCTTGGCCTCTTTGCATTAGTGCCTCTTCATCAGGGACACAGAAAACCTGTGAAAATCATTCCCAACCTAAACTTTGATTTCTCTCAGGGGATAGTTTGAGCCATGGCTCTGGTTGCTCCACCCAAGGGCCACCATATGTTCAGGCTTGGAGTAGCCATGCAAGAATGGTAAAGCATGCAATTTGTCCTCTCCTCTGATGTTTTTAGAATATGTCCACAGCTGTAGTCAGATGCTTCCAGTGACCATTTGCTTAGTGATATCTATAGATAACCTATAACTTTGCTCTTCTGTGGGGAGAAATCAAAGCAGCATTGATATAAGCCATCTGAAAATTAAAAAAACAAAACAAAACATTAATTAGTGCTTGCTTCAAAAGCACATATACTAAAATTGGAATGGTACCGACAGAAAAGACTAGCATGGCCCCTGTACAAGGATGATATGCAAATTTGTGAAGCGTTCCCTATTTTTATCAACAGATGACTGGCTTAAGAAGATGTGGTATACATATACAATGGACTATTACTCAGCCATAGAAAAGAATGGAATATTGCCACTTGCAGCAACATGGATAGACCTGGAGAGTATTATATTTAGTGATGTAAGTCAGACAAAGACAAATATTATATGATATTACTTATATGTGGGATCTAAAAAATAATACAGATGAATCTATATACAAAACAGAAACACACAGACATAGAAAACAAACTTGTGGTTACCAAAGGGGAAAGGGAGGGGAGGGGTAAATGAGGAGTATGGGATTAACAAAGTACTATACATAAAATAGATAAGCAACAAGGACTTACTGTGTAGCACAGGGAACTGTATTAAATATCGTGTAATAACCTATAATGGAAAAGAATCTGAAAAAAAAATAACTGAATATCTTTGTTGTACACCTGAAACTAACATAATATTGGAAATCAACTCTACTTCAATTTAAAAAACCCCGCTAATTAATGAACTAGCATCGTGAATATAGGCAGCCTAGAGCCCTAGTCAAGACAATCACTGGAAAAAACCTAAAACTGGTCACGTGACCCAAGAGTCGGTAAAGAGTGCTAAATATCAGGGCTTTTTGCTTCAGTATTCCACATTGGCAGGCTCACATATGATATGGCCACAATCCACGAGTCACATTCCATGAGGGCCTCTCATTCAGTAGCCTGAAACATGGAGCTAAACATAGAGAATGCTTTAGATAATGTTTCCAAAGTGAGAGGGAAAAAATGAGAATACTGACATTTCTCTCTCTTTACCTTTATTTCCGTCTTCTGCCTCACTCTCCCACAATCCTCAGGGATCATAAAGCTTTGGTTATTCTTTTACTTCCTCTGTGTCAGCTCCTCCTTCTTTCTATTCCAGTTTCAGGGTTAAATTTGAGGATGGACAGTATGGGGAAAAAGTCCATCATAAAATCTAGCCATTGATGTTGTAAGTGGTGCTAAAGAGTCCTTAATTTCTTTCTCTCTTCCAAAAGTTTGGTTTTAAGCAGAATATATTGCTTAAAAATTACATTTTGAATATTAGTGGTTAAATAATAACTCCCTTTTCCCCTCTCTTTACAATGCTTTGTAATAGCCCTAATCCTCTCTCTGTCACCTGTCTTTTCTTCGACTTTGGACTTATTTAAGGTCCCATCAAGGTTTAAACAACCTACAGTTCTATACTACTTCCCTATGCTCTCTTAGCAAATTGACACAATTTTGGTGACTTAAAACAACACGCAGTTTTTATCTCTTAGTTCTGTAGATCCCTAATCAGGGTGAGATCAACTGGGTGCTCTGCTCAGGGTTTCACAAAGTGGCAGCACTGCTGGACCCTTACCTAGAGGCTCTGGGAAAGAATCTGCTTCCAAGCTTATTCAAGTCAGTGGCAGAATTCAGTTCCTTGTGGTTGTAGGACTTAAGCCTGTGTTCTTGCAGCCTGTTGGTCAGGAACTGCTCTCAGTATCTAGAGGCCGCTCTCAGGTCCTTATCTTGTGGCCCCGTCTATCTCAGTAATCAATAAATTCTCTAACTCTGTCTTCTGCTACCAGTCGGAGAAAACCTCTCTGTCTTGTAATGGCACATGGGATTGTTTTAGACTCAGCTGAGTAATCTCCTTTTTCATTAACTCAAAGTCATCTGATTAGTAACTTTAATTACATCTCCAAATTCCCTTTTGCCATGTAAGGTAACATAATCAAATGTGTGGTATCTCATCATATTCACAGTCCCAGGGATTAGGGAACAGAATCTTGGTGGGTCATTTTTAGAATTCTGCCCAAAGCAGTTCCTTATTTTAAATCAGAAAACTGAATCTTGGGACTTGTATAACTCTATTGTTTACAATAGCCTTAAGAGTGCTTCTCAGAGTTCATAGAAGCTGTGAGAAGATTATTCCAGGGATGAAATAGTATTTAGACTTTTTAAACTTCTATTGTGAAAATAATGATAATTTTTTTGTTGGTGTTGTTGTAGAGGCCACATGATTTATTAAAAGAAGATGGCACAACATAAAGAGATGCCTGAACTACAGGCATACCTTGGAGATATTGTAGATTTGGTTCCAGACCACCACAGTAAAGAGAGTCACATGAATTTCTGGTTTCCTAGTGCCTATAAAAGTTACTTTTACACTATACTGTAATCTGTGAAGTGTGCAGTAGCATTATGTCTTAAAAAGACAATGGACAAACCTTAATTAGAAAATACTTTATTGCTAAAAAGTACCATAATCTGAGCCTTCAGTTGGTCATAGTATTTTTGCAATAGTAACATCAAAAAATTGATCACAGATCACTATAACAAATATAATAATAATGAAAAAATTTGAAATATTACCAGAATTACCAAAACATGATACAAAGACATGACGTAAGCAAATGCTGTTGGAAAAAATTCTGCAGATGGACTTGCTTGATGCATGGTTGCCACAAACCTTCAATTTGTAAAAATCACAATATCTGCAAAGTGCAATAAGGCAAAGCATAATAAAACAAGGTATGCCCATAAAATTTAGTTTATAAATATTTAGCTTTTTGGTATTCTTTACACATGTGCTTTTTTTCATCATGATATCTGGTGTTTGTTTAATTCTGATGCTTTCAAAGTATAGAAAACATATTGCCTTCATGTTTACTAAATATTATTATTGCCATTAGCAAGAAGGTATGAAAGAAGTAACACTACTTTCTTTGCATACGGTTGTTATTTCATTATTCTACAAATCATTTGAATCACCTTCTCCTAAGAATGTTGAAATTCAGAAAATATGAGGCAGATTATGTTAGCCTTACCAAATCCTTGATGATCAGAGTAGCATTTTGCAAAGCGAGGATGAGACTAGGTTGATACTTGACAACAAAAAAAGTTCAGTGAAAGAAAAATAAAAATAAAAGTTGATTAAATTCAGAACAAGTAAAATGAAATATTACCTTTTTATTAGCTACTTGGCCTGCATAATTTAATGAACAAGAAAAGTCAATGATTCAAAAAGAGTTGTTACCACTTTCATTAAAGATATGGCAGAATTGCTGTCCTCTCCCAAGTATTCCTCAAAGCTTATTGTTCAACTCCCCCCAAAAAGTGCCAACAAGGCCATCAGAAATAAGCACCTGCTCATTTCAAACACGTAAAACTCATTTACATGCTAGAATATCTATGTAATACATAAATGGAGATATAGGGTCTCACTAGTGGGTTTTGAGAAAAGCAATACCATTATTGGAGCAAGGCTTCATTTCATTCATTTAAAAAATGTTTACTTGATTTTATCCTTATAAAGCTAATTAGTGTTTGTTCTGGGCAGTGGTGAAAAATAGAAAGTTTGAAAGGAAACAAGTGATCATCCAGGCTCACTCTCAAAACTTTCACTATCAATATAATATTAGATGTGTTTGTTCCAGCTTTCTTTCTAAGATTTTTCATGGTTTTAATCATATATGTATAGTGATTTATTCACTTAATATTACAATTTCTTCATAAAATCAGTTTTGTCTCATTGATTCATCTTACATAAATTTCATCATAAATAATATTATCTTACACTTGATTTTCACTGTGCTTGAGTTAATGTCTTTAAATTTGAGTGATTTAATCCTTTCATCATATGCTAACTCTTCTCCCATTAATTTCTTTTATTCAACTGATTTCTGCCTAATGCACTCAATTGTAGAAAATTTTGAAATAAAATTCAGTAGCAGTATTATTATAAGAAAGTATTTTTCCCTGTTTCTATAGCAGCTCTGTCATAACCATTAAGCATGCAGAAATGATAGTGATGCATTTATGTATTTTTGACACAGTACAACATGTAAGTGAAATTGTTTTTTTAAGCTATTTCATGACATTTACCATTAATTTTACTCTAGATACCTAATTCCAAAAATTGACCAATTCTTAGAGAAAATTTAGGATATTGGTTTAGCCAAAGTCATCCAAAACCTAGAAAATTTTAAAAGGCCTAAAAGCTCATAAACCTTCTGTCTCTCCATCCAAAGTTACTGTTTCTAAATATTTATTTTATTGATGAAACAGAGTTTGAAATAGAATTGCAATGTAAACCAATCATGAGCAACAAGAGTGGGGAAAAAGTAGCAGTCATACTGTTGTTACAAGGTGGCCTGCTCTGCAAGGGTGTGTCTCCAAAGATTGCTAGCAGGAGTTCCAAAATCTTTAAAAATAAATTAATTGTTTTAACCAAAGTGTCTGGAAGAGATGTGGAAGTGAGCATTTTACCATGTGCACACAGCCACACTTTGTAAAAACTATTCAAATTTTGGCCCCAAATTTTCCTTCATCTTGGCCGCTGCCCAATTTTCTCTGTCTTTTAAAAATATGTCTCCCTACTTTCCCAGACTTTCTAGGTTATTTTCTGTTTCCAGAAGTATCATCATGTCCCTTCTCATAGGAATCCATCTCTCCCTTCTCTGTCCTACTTCATTCTCTAATTTTGATTCTAATCAGCTCAACAAAAGCCTGATTGGACAAAGAAGAAAAGAGCCTTTCTCCTTCTAGGCAGTGGATCTGATCGGGCACATCTGCTTTTAGGTGCAGTGAAATGAGGTTCCCTCACACCCTGTCTCCTCCTCTGCACGCACACACACACACACACACACACACACAACTAAACTCTCTCAGTAGCACTCAGACAATATAGATGGAATACCCCCATCTCTGGCACATACACAGAGCCATGCCTAAGTTTGTGATGGATGAGGACAGTAGCTATAGAAAGTAGAGCACAGATTCAGATATATCTTGGGGTCTTACATACCCTAGAGAGGGCACCAAGCCTCATTCCTCATCTTGATCCTTGAGTCAGCTCTGTTTGTGATACAGGGATCATCTTGTGGAATTATATTGGAAAAACTTCAGTGGGGCCCCAAATCGCTATGGAAGAGTCTAAAAACTGTACCTGCCCTGAGCTCTAAGAAAATAAATAGGTTTTCTATCTCCCTTGCTTACATTTGGTATTTTCGGAGTTGCCTTATGGCTCTGTAAATATCAAAATACCACATGAGGCATTGAAGGGATACTCGTATTAGTTCCACTTCACTGGTATAAGAATTTATTCATTCATTAACTCAACAAATACTTATTGAGTTCCTATTATTTTCCAGGCACTCTTTTAATTTCTGGAAATACTGCAACAAACAAAATACATGAAACTGTCTACTCTCAATGACCATACATTACAGTAGGGAAAAACAAACAATAAGCAAACTACTTGTTAGGTGGTATACTAGTCTGAGCAAAACGCTGTTAAAGTCCATAAAAAAGAATGAAATAATGCCATTTGCAGCAACATGGATAGACCTAGATATAATCATACTAAGTGAAGTAAGCCAGACAGATAAAGACACATACCATATGATATCGCTTATATGTGGAATCTAAAAAAGAATGGTGCAAATGAACTTATTTACAAAACAGAAACAGACCCACAGACATAGAAAACAAACTTATGGTTACCAAAGGGGGAAAAGGGGGGATAAACTAGGAGTTTGGGATTAATATATACACACTACTATATATAAAATAGATAACCACCAAACACCTACTGTATAGCACAGGGAACTATACTCAATATAAAGGAAAAGAACCTGACAAAAAATAGATACAGACGTATGTATAGCTGAATCACTTTACTGTACACCTGAAAGTAACACAATATTGTAAATCAACTGTACTTCAATAAAAATAAATTTTATGAAAACTAACCAAAAACAAAATCCAAAAGCTGGCTCAATTTCTTAGTAAGACCCAAGGCTTACATAATGCCAATAGTAATAGCTGACAGTAATATAGCTTCTACCTCGTAAAGGCACTGCTCAATATATTTTACACATATAAACTGATTTAATCTTCATGGTCACCCTAAATAGAAGATACTATGATTATTCACACTTTATAGCTAGAAGAACTGCAGTAACACAGAGATTAATTAATTTACCCCTAAATTTTGCCAGGATAAAGGCAAAGCCAAGATTTAAACCCAAGAAGTCTATTTCCAGAAAACATTCCTGAAAGCATCTTGATATTGAGGGCAACATACTCCAAACTGTCGCGACATGCTGCAAATATACCACATTGGGGAGTGAAGTCTATATGTGTAGCTTATCTTAAAGCTAGCTTTCCAAAGGTCATTCATAGACCTGTTATGGTTCATGGAAAAGTCTTCGTGGCAAAAAGAGAAAGTTAATGACAACTCATAATTGTTTCATAAAGTTAATTTAGATAATAATAAATGAATCTCTTAGGATCAAGAATCCTTTGGGAATTAGATATAAAAAAACTATTATTTTTAATTTATTTTATTGAAATATAGTTGATTTACAATGTTGTGTTAATTTCTGCTGTACAGCAAGTGATTCCGTTATACATATATATACATTCATTTCATATTCTTGTCTGTCATGGTTTATCACAGGATATTGAATATAGTTCCCTGTGCTATACAGTAGGACCTTATTGCTTATCCATTCTTTTTTGTTAATTTTTATTGGAGTATAGTTGCTTAACAATGTTGTGTTAGTTTCTAATGTACAGCAAACTGAATCAGCTATACGTATACTTACATCCTCCCTTTTTTGGATTTCCTTCCCATTTAGGTCACCACAGAGCACTGAGTAGAGTTCCCTGAGCTATAGAGTAGGTTCTCATTAGTTAGGTCACCACAGAGCACTGAGTAGAGTTCCCTGAGCTATAGAGTAGGTTCTCATTAGTTATCTATTTTATACATAGTATCAGTAGTGTATATATGTCGATCCCAGTCTTCAAATTCATCCCACCCGCCTTTCCCCCCTTGGTGTCCATTCATTTGTTCTCTATATCTGTGTCTCTATTTCTGCTTTGCAAAAAAGATCATCTGTACCATTTTTCTAGATTCCACATATACACATTAATATACGATATTTGGTTTTCTCTTTCTGATTCACTTAACTCTACCGGAGAAAACCATAATTCAAAAAGAGTCATGTACCACAATGTTCACTGCAGCACTATTTACAATAGCCAGGACATGGAAGCAACCTAAATGTCCATCAGCAGAGGAATGGATAAAGAAGATGCAGCACATATACACAATGGAATATCGCTCAGCCATAAAAAGGAATGAAATTGGGTCATTTGTAGAGATGTGGATGGACCTAGATATAAAGGAAACTTTTTAAAAATCTGCTTTGGGAAATATTGGCCTTGTACACCATTGGTATTCAGTTTTGTTTTTTTACATAATAGAAATATTTATTTAATAAAAATCTTAAACAGAAGCCCTATATGTAAAATTAAATAAAAATCAGCAGCTGAAGAGTTGCATTGACTGAAGCAAGACCAGCAGAAGTGCACATCTCAGAGTTTACTCCGCGGCTCTCTGTCCCTGTTATTTTGGCAGCCCCTGAGGTGCTTCCTCTGTACTCCTAAGTCTTCGTATACCATAGTTTGTCAAAAGACCATTACAGATTTTCAAAATAGGTAATGCTTTGTTCTACATTTAATTTCACTGGTCTAATATAAGCGTCAATGCCCAAGTGTGAGCAATGTCTAAACCTGATAGGATGGGGCCCTGCTAGTTTCTAGCACCACAGGGATGGTCTGATCTCCTCAGACCTCCCAGGTATCCCAGCCTCAGGGCAAAAGGTCACTCGGTGGCTCTAGATGCATGGTTTCCGAGTTTTCTAAATCTTCTCTTCCCCACAGTTTTCTCCATATTTAGTATTTAGTGCATTTCTCATACTACTCACAGTTACCTACCAACAAAAATGAGCTTGTCAAAGAATTGTTACATATAAAACCATTTCTTATATGCTTAAAGCTTGCATTCCCCCAAGACAAAAACCAAACTCCTTAATTTGTTGTTCAAGATCTTGCAGAATCCACCCCCAGCCCAGTCTCACTGCTGTTTTGTCTCTCCCATGTCTTCTGCATGAGACTGATTACTTTTTTCATGATTCCCACTCATGTCCATCTCTGTCAGGCCTTCATGCCATCCATCCTGCTATCTCAATTCTTTCTAGAATCCATTGCCCATCTTTATTTCTCCAGACTCCTATTCATCCTTTGAGTTTTCTACTCAGGATGGTATTTATAATTTCCCCAAGACAGTAATATAGGAATCTTTTCTTAACACTACTGATACCATAGAACATTGTATTCTACTTTATCAGTATTCCTGTCTGTCTCTTACGTTAGACTGCTCACATGTTCTTGCTTGTCTAGTATCTTTCTCAGTTCCCATAAGAGATTAGAACTAATTAAAGTTTTAGTAAATTAATCAATGCATTTTTCATAACTTTTATTATGCTTGTTTCAATGTATCCACAAAGCCTCAAAAAAATCTGAAAACATAGGTTTGATTTAAAAAGCAGACAATATTTGTTGGCATGGAAGTTTTCAAATGATAAGCTAAGTGTTGAAATTTTCTCTTGGATACTTTTAATTTTACTAGTGTAGACTTTGGCTGCTTTTTTGTTAGCTAAAAGCTTCAACTAAGATATTATTGTATTTATTCAGATGGTGTTTGACTCAAAAGTGTACACTTCAGGAGTCTTCCGTAGAAATGTTCCTATCTTTAACACCATCCTTCAAGAATAATGATTCTATTTAGAGATCTTCCCCGCTTTATTGGTTCATCACATATTTATTTGTTGCTACAGTTTCTTAAAAACACTCAAATTGTTTTTGCTTTGTTTTAGTCACATTCATTTATTTTTATCACATTCATTAGTATAATAAAGTTTACGTATGAGATGAATATAAAAACTTATCCTCTTCATCAGTTTCCTGCAGATCCATTTTGCATAGAGAAGAAACAAATTATAAAAATTAACTCCAGGCTATATGCCAGCTTCCAGATTGAAATCAATTAACACAGATGAAGAAACAACTGATGGTCTGGACTAGATTGTTTGATTTTGTTGTTGCTAATGTCATTTGTTTTGTTTTGTTTTCTGGAAGAAAAATGAATGCTAAGTGATGACTAGTCCTTCAAGAGCTTCAAATTTCCATAGATCCTGGCATATCACCTGCTTCTCTATTGCTACGGTCCTGTTCTCCCTGTACCCACAGGTGTGTAAACAACATGAGAAATAATGAGAGGGAAGATAGAGGTGTCATAGAAGGAAGGTCCTTGATTTGCACATGGGAAAATAAATGAGCAAAGATGAAATTAAGTGGTTAGAAAATTGAACCTTTGTTATAAAATATTATTATAAGTAGTTATGAAATTTAAGTCACACATGAAATACACTATAGTAATAGAGCATATAATACACATACTATCTAACTGGCAAGGAAGGTTTTAATTTTATCAAATTATATCCCAAGGAGATCCCTAGGAAACTTTTATGAGTAGAAATCACAACTAAAATAATCCATGGTGTTGTTCCAATATCATAAAAACATGCATCTGACTGAAGATTGATTTTGTACAAAGAAACATCCCATTGCACATTTCCTCCCTTAGACAATTCTCTCCCTAAATTACAAACACACCCACCTCCAGTTGGATTGATGGTGCCAACTCCAGGCTGGAGCCTGGTTTGGCAATTCCTTGGGCCTTTGTCTCACTTTCTTTCTTCCCTCTCAGGGAGATCCAGTATAGGCTGTCTTCACCTCATTTCTTCTGCTGGTACTTCTTATAGTTATGAAGGTACATCTTTGATAATCTTTTCTTATAAGTACACATAAATTCTTTGTAACAACTCTCTACTCTTTCTGTTTTCCCTTTTCTGGCAGGTATCTTAGGAAATCACTTCCAGTATAAAATATTATAAAAACACCTGAATTATGAATGAAAGCTAAGACTACTTTTTGTGCCAATCATGTTACTAATGTACTCATTACATGTTCCTCCAGACTTCTCTTCTTACCATATACTCTATCTTGATTAATGACACCATCAGATGCCCATTTTAACTTCCCCATCTCTCAAACCAGTAAAGGGGAAATCATAGAGGTTCATTCCTCCCTCACCCCAATGATAACAACTAGTAATTGAGACCAAGTGTCTATCTCTTTATCATCCCTCATATCTGAACACTCTTCCTGTTCCTCAAGAGTATTGGATTATTAACTTACTTCTCTTGTTTTCACCATTTCCATATTTTCCTAATTGATCCTGACTCTTTTGTTACCCCTTTCTTACCCATCCTTAAGATTGTCATCAGAGTAATGTTTTTAAGTCAAAAATGAGATCATGCCATGCCTTTGCATACAATTCTTCATTAGCTTCCCATTCCCCTAAACTTAAATCCCATCTTCTTGGCACGGCACATGAAGCCTGCTGTAATTAAGTTTCTGCTTGCCTGTCCAGGCTCATTAAAATCCACTCTACATCACACTCTGTGTATTCCAGCAATCTCAGAAGTCACCATGCTGGTTTCTCTGCAGCTGTTTTCTCTGCATTTAATGGACTTCTTACTCTCAACCCTTGCTTTCTTTGCCTAAGCAACTATATTCTAAGATTAATACAACACTACTTCTCATTTAATTGTTTTAATGTTGCCCTTTGTACTTACTAATGTTACTTTCTATTATTTTTTATTGCAAATATATACCCTTACATTTGTATCCTGAGTTAAATAGGCCTTTGTGAGCTAGCCTAGAAATCATACCATTATTTATAAAGTGTTTCAGAACAAAAGCCGCAAGTTCCAAATGACTGACGGGAAAGCAAACATTTGGAACATAACCTATTTGTAATTTTGGTCCCAGTGGTTATATCACCAAATGAGGTAACAAGATCAAACCTCAGAGGAAGATTTATTTGTTGTTAAAACATATGGTGCTGGTGATGTAGGCATGAGAGAATAAAGGAAGGTATATCTCTATTTAACTTCTTAAATTAAATGTTAAATGCTATTTACACACAATAAAAATTCTGGAAACAACAGGATTTGGCTCTAAATTTAAATGAAGTAGTAGGGAATTGAACCATTAAATAAATAATGGATGGCAAATGGTAGAGCCAGGTTTCTTACTGTTGGAGTGGGAGAATATAGATAAGTAAGGGGAGAAGTATGTTTAGGGGAGAATTATACACACACACACATGCACACACACACGTACATACATAGGTTAGTATACATAGGTATATTATCTTGCTTTGTCATCTGAGAGGGCCTAGAAGGCAATGACACCCCAGTAGCACAGAGCATACTTAGCACCCATATCTTGGTTTCTAACATCATTCTCCAATAAAAGAAATCAAGGATCATTAGAGAAATGCCTGATAGCCTGATTCTAGGGCTGGGCAGTGAATATACAAGATATCCTGGAGCATCTGTAACAAGATAGATGCTAGAAAACAAGGAAGTGCTCAAAAACAAACAAACAAAAAAAGCATTGATGGTTGTATGTCAAAGAGACACAGGAGTCAAGTGAAATAGGTACCAATATCCAAAACTAGAATAACTTGAGCAAAAAAATATAGAGAGAATATATAAAGTAGTATTGGATTATAACCCAAAGTATAAAATAAATATCCATGAGTCCATGATGATATAAATAAGTGATTGAATAAAGAAAGAAATGAGAGCATAGACAAATCTCTTATGCAATAGAATCCCAAATAATTTATGTAGATATTCAGTCCTCTAGAAAGGGGAATATAACTGCCTACTCCTTAAGTCCAGGCTGTGCATCGTGACTTTTTCCAAAGAGTATAATATGGAAAGGAGGGAAAAAAGTAAATTTGCAGTAGAGAAACCTGACAGACCCTTTAGCCAGGTGAGAAAGTTTAACCTTAGCAGTGATAAATTATGTTGATAATATATACCTTTGCTATGATGTAATAAGGATGGCTGTTAACCTCTGTGGTCTTCTTCCCCAAACCCCGTAACACTAACCTGATCATGGGGAAACCAGACAATTCCCAACTGAGAGACATTCTGCAAAATACCTGGCCTATATGCAAAATTGTCAGGGTCATCTAAAACAAGGAAATGTCTGAGAAACTGTTACAGTGTAGAGGACCTAAGAAAATACGATGACTAAATGTAATGTGGTATCCTGGATGAGATCCTGGAACAGAAAAGGGCATTCAGTAAAAACTAAGAAAATACGAATAAGCTGTGAACTTTAGTAGATCATGTGTATCAATATTGGTTTATTAATTTTTACAAATGTATCATACCAACATGATGTTGATAATAGAAGAGATAGGGAAAGTCTCTTGACTACAAATGGTGTGCATTTTCAAAGAAAATATCTTGTACCTCCCTCCTGTATTTTCTGCATAGAAATAGTGACCTTGTATAGTGTTTTTGCATAAAGGAACTTGTATCAGATGTAAACCTTTCATCCTTTGGGAAAAACGTTGCATTAATTTCGGCTGGCCCATCCCACTGCTAGTGTTCACACCCAGAACGTTCTCTTATGTTGTTCTTATTCACTGGCTATTGACTGCAATTCTCTCTCATACTTAATGCTCTTGGAGTATCCTTCTGACACATTTTAGTGAACAGACACCATTATCTATCTCCCTCAGTGTTTTTTTGATCGCCTATTAACATTACCTTTACCATGCCTATCTGAACCAGTACATTGTGCTTTTGGATGATAGCTCTGAATGGAAGGTTCTGAATAATACAGTTTAAATATAACAATTTAAATTTCGTAGTGTTTGAACTTTTTCCTATATAGAGAGTCTGGTTATCACAGGCTATTTACTTTAAAGCAATAATATGGCTCTTTTTTTCTTATTATTTATATTATTTACAACATAGAATGACAAAGAACAAAATGAATCAATACTCTATTAAGTAGCAAAACTGTGTGAATGGCCTCAAGGGGAATTTGAAAATCTTGACATAATGGGATATAAAATAAAATTGATTGATAGGGAGCCAGGACTGAGGCCCTCACTACCATGACATTTAGGTTGGAAGATATCTGTAGAGTGCTTCCATCTGACTCAACAGATGGGCATGGTAAAAGGTGTGTGCACATGGTGTGTGCATGTGTGTTTATATAAGCTAGACCTGCTGTAGCATATTGAATGCAATTCTTTATTAGAAATGTTCTGTATAACTTTTTATAAGCAATATATGTTTTACTGATACACATTTGGAATGCTTAAAATGTGAGCTGGGGGCCACCATCCCAAACTAGATTTGGGAGATACACTGAGGACCAATTAATCCACCATTAAATTAACATCATTTTTTATTTCTATCATCACTTATTTATTTAAAGTAGTCACCTTATTCTGTGGTTATCATTACATCCAGTTAATAAGAGGTGTGATTGAATTTCACACATATGTTAATTTCACAAGTCTTATTTTCTTAGCTGTGGCTCAGCCTCATTAAGTCCTTCAAAGAAAATTATAACATTTCTTTGAAAGGCATGGAGTTTTATTTAAACTACAACACTACCTGATCTTTTTTTTAATGAAAGAACAACAGAATCCTTATTACGGAGGTTGCTGGAAGTTGTTTTTTGTTTTTAGATATTAACTAAAGTTCTATTTCTAAGCATAATGGTAATTCCAAATGTTTACATGTGACATACATCCCTAGAAACTTTGAGTAAAATATTTGTATGACATCAACATCTGTTTTACCTTCAGGAGTGTCATTTCTATTGGCAGGAACAGCCACCCAGATGCTTGAAAGAATCACCTATGTAGAAAAAGTGTTAGGCTATATCTACATTACAGATTTTTGCTTTAAGTCATTTAAATTGTTCGCAGACTGATTCTTTCAGCCATTACTTAACTAATTCCTTCTGCCAAAACACTTCCTCTCCTACTGCATCTCTCAAAATTTGACCCATCCTTCAAGACTTAGATTAAATGCTATTTGCCATTAAGTTGATCCTAATCCTCTCAAATATGTATGATCTCGCACCCTTCAGAATGCTGGTAACCTTTTAATATTATCTTTTTGAGATTTTATTGTATTCTGCCTTGAATGACAGTTGTTTCTGTACATGTCTTGGTACCAGTATCCCCTTTTAGCCTGTCTCTCCTGGAGAGGACTGTCTGCCCCTTTATCGTCCTTAGCCTCACCTGGCACAGGCCACTACATCCTCCAGGTAAGGTCACTGACCACCACCTTATATTTCCACCCTGTTCTCTAAACTTGTGCTCTTCCTACTCACATCCCTGCTCTGCCCCCCGGTCTGTCTTCTCTAGTCCTCCTGCTTTGAGCATCTATTATTTCTAGTATTCTCCCTGTCCAACTAAGCCTAGCTAGTCTTCTACTCATTTCCTATCCATAAACCTCAGAGCTTCTGGGGAGGATACGCTAATCCCACAGGGTTTTGAAGAAAATGGGGGAGTGGAATTTGCCCTTCAAAATGGAAGCATATGGGTGCCAGCTCCAAGTATGCATGCATGAAGAAAGATGGAAGACAGACTGGATGCAAATATGCACAGAAAAGAATATTCCATAGACTGGAATCACAACGGGTGAGAGAGATCATCCTCAGGAGATAAGAAGAGCAGAGGAGGGCTTCCCTGGTGGTGCAGTGATTGAGAATCCGCCTGCCGATGCAGGGGACACGGGTTCGAGCCCTGGTCTGGGAAGATCCCACATGCCACGGAGCAACTGGGCCCGTGAGCCACAACTACTGAGCCTGCACGTCTGGAGCCTGTGCTCCGCAAGAAGAGAGGCTGCGATAGTGAGAGGCCCGCGCACCGCGATGAAGAGTGGCCCCCGCTCGCCACAACTAGAGAAAGCCCTCGCACAGAAACGAAGACCCAACACAGCCAAAAAAAAAAAAAAATTAATTAATTTACAAAAAAAAAAAAAGAGTAGAGGAGTAGATGTTATTTCCAAATTTACGTAATCTTAAAAAGTACCTTGCCCACTTGTTAAAAATGTAGATTCAGGGGACCCACCCTAAGCCAAGCAAATCATAGTTCCTTGAGGAAGGGGTCTAGAAATCTGATTTTAAGAAGTTCCAGAGTGATCCTTAAGATTGGTTAATATTGAGAAACCCTGGATAAAATGATGGTAAGGTCACAGAGACATAAAACGTCAAGAGAACCAGCAAGCAGGAACAATGGCCTTCCTCATCCCACAATATGGGGTAATTGGGCTAAAAGCAGGGGCGCAGAGCAGAGTCCTAATGCACAGAGTGCTGTGGCTTCCTGAATGAGCCTGCATTAACTCTGCTGGCTGCAAATACTTCTCAGTAAAGTATGAGTAAAAAGACTTTTACAATAAGACTACCAAGATTTTGTTAAATATGTTTAACCATTAAGGAAAATGTGGGAAACTGACATGTTTTCCTCTTCTGAAGCAATCATTCACTATTAGTATTTAACCATAAATTTACTTTATTCTCTTTTCTGTTCTTAGTTTCTCAACCTATGGCAGGGGACTTGAAAACATTATTTGAACGACATATGGAGAAATCACAAGATTTCCATTAGTTTTAGAACAAAGCCAATAATTTATGTTTTAGAGACCATCAGTTTATTTTAAGAGAATCATCGTAGACTGTTCCTTACTGATAAAACTGAAACAAGCACAACTTAACTAAAAGTTTTTTATAAAAATAATACATATTTCATAATATTGGTACTAAAATGTCCCATACCAATGGCATGTAAAGTTGCTGTCCCTATTTTAACCTAAAGCCTAGCACTGGAGGAGAATAATAAAATTCACTTATTCATCATGTTTTATTGATTTTTTTTCAATTGGATTTATAATCTGGACTATTGAAAGAGAAAAGTGTGGACAAGGGCAATTCATAATTAAAGAATTTTTCATAACTTGTTTTGTAGTATCTACTGATTTGATTATTACTTCTCCAATAAAGAATTCTATTTCTCATTCAGTGCACACAAAGTTAATTGTAATCAAATCACTTTTATTGCCTTATGCTTAATATAGTTGATATTTTTCTTAGTAGAAAATGAATAGCTGTTTGAAATTAAAAATAGCATTTTTTTGGAGAATGGGGGATGAATGAATCAGTATATCAAAATGTTTTCCTTTTCATATAAAGCTTATTTAATTTTTAACACTCAATTCAAAAAGCTTACAAAGGGATAAGCAGAAGGGAAATTTGGCTGTGTATATTATGACAGTCACTTACCAAAAAACCATTTATTTCCAGATATTTTCTTTAGGCACATAATTAACATTCAACTTAGTCTAATCCCTTTGAAAGTTTGTTAACAGCTATATTCTTTGTTTCATCTCTCAGTGATATGTAACAATAAAATATCTTTTTTTAACTCAATGCATAAATGAGAAATCCCTTGATTATTCAATACTTTCATCATTTCCTTGAGTAAAAGTGAGAAATGTGTTATTTGCTAAGAAAGAATTCAAGGTTCTAGAAGACTTTTGGAATGGCACTATCTTTTAACACAATCCTGTTGTCCCAAGAAGACTCAAAAGCGCATCAGGGTCTGCAAAAATTGTTATTAAATATCTTTTCACCTATTCTGTCCTAATTCAAGATATTTTCTTTTTTTCCATGAGACTTTTTAAAACTTTTATTTTATATTGGAGTATAGTTGATTAACAATGTTGTGTTAGTTTCAGGTGTCCAGCAAAGTGATTCAGTATACATGTACATGTATCTATTCCTTTTCAAATTCTTTTCCCATTTAGGTTATTACAGAATATTGAGCAGAGTTTCCTGTGCTATACAGTAGGTTTTTGTTGGTTATCTATTTTAAATACAGCATGTCAATCCCAAACTCCCAATCTGTTCCTCCCCTGCCACCCCACCTTTCCCCCCTGGTAACCATAAGTTCATTTTCTAAGTCAGTCAGTCTGTTTCTGTTTTGTAAATAAGTTCATTTGTATCCTTTTTTTTTTTTTTTTTTAGATTCCACATATAAGCAATATCATATGATATTTGTCTTTTTCTGTCTGACTTACTTCACTTAGTATGATAATCTCCAGGTCCATCCATGTTGCTGCAAATGGCAATATTTCATTCTTTTTGATGGCTGAGTAATATTCCATTGTGTATATGTATGTACCACATCACCTTTATCTGTTCCTCTGTCAATGGAAATTTGGTTGCTTCCGTGTCTTGGCTATTGTCAACAGCACTGCACTGAACACTGGGGTGCATGTATCCTTTTGAACCATGTTATTTTCCAGATATATGCCCACGAGTGGGATCATATGGTAGTTCTATTTTTAGTTTTTTAAGGAACCTCAATACTATTCTCCATAGTGACTGTACCAATTTACATTCCCACCAACAGTGTAGGAGGGTTCCCTTTTCTCCACACCCTCTCCAGCATGTATTGTTTGTAGACTTTTTGATATGGTCATTCTGACTGGTGTGAAGTGATATCTCATTGTAGTTTTGATTTGCATTTCTCTAATAATTTGCAATGTTGAACATCTTTTCACGTCCTTCTTGGCCATCGGTATGCCTTCTTTGGAGAAATATACATGACATGAACAAAAAAGATATGTGTTCTGGATGGTGGTGAAGGTTATCTAAATTCAAAATATACTTGTCTTAAGTTGTAGTTTCAAGAAATATAGTTTTATATTCTATAATACATATAGGTGTCTGACTAGAGGAAAGATGCATTATTAACATGGATTTTACCTTTAGGCAAGATAATTGTGATTATGATTGATTCATATTTCATATAGAACAACAGTACATCATTAAGCAATGGATTGTAGAAGGATAATGTGAATTTGATTATTTCAGTAGATCAGTGTTTTGATCACAGTGTTTTGTAAGGTGATCCCAAGATAGATCCCCAATTTCCTGATGAAATTCTAAATGAACCTTTAAATTCTGAAAAGAAAAACATCATCAAAAGGTATCCACTCCAATAACTTTACTGGTTTCCCGTTCATCTTGTGGACAGACTTTTTGGGAAAGAATTTCATACTTCCTGCCTTCCCTTGCTCAAGTCTCATTCACACCTCAACCCACTAGTGTGCTAAACCAGGTTTTGGTGGTAACAAAAGTTAGCTCCTAATTTGCAAAATCCAGTAGATCCTTTGTGGTCTCAACCCCCTTGTCTACTGTAGCATTACTGCTGCTGACTCAGGTCTTCTTGAAGCATTCTCTTCTTTTGTGTACATAATATTATTTCCCTTGGTCCTATTTTGTCTGCTCAGTATTCTCCAGGGTTCTAGTCAAGATTCTCCTCTCTCCTTATTTTATAATCCTCTTTATAAAAAAAAAATTATTTTAGTATAGTTGATTTATTGTTGTGTTAGTTTCAAGTGTACAGCAAAGTGTATAACCCTCTTCTTATACAATTTCACATATGGCCATGGTCTGTATGCCAGTGACCCCTAAAACTCCACCACCAGGCTCCAAACTCTTTCCTACATTCTTGACATTTCATTTCCATCCAGTTCCTGGATATAACATCCAGGTATTTCAAGTACCAGATGACCGAAATAAATGTGTTACATTTCCACTCAGGCACACTCTTTCTACTCCTGAATAATCCGTGTCTCTTTAATGGCATTACCATCCATCCGCGTCTTCAAGAATACCCATTATGTTCTTTCAGACTCCTCCTCCCTACCACCACATTAGATTTGTCGTCAATTCCAGTTTATTCTTACTCCAAAATATCTCAGGGTATAAAGTCGGCTAAGAGTCGGGGTAAAATAAAAGTCAGTGAGCATTTGCAGTAATGGTGGAAAAGGAAAAGGAGGGGACAGATTAGACACAATTCTCTTCCTATCCCACCATCCCCCCTTTGATTAAAATTCAAGTATGTCTCCATATTTCTTACTGGATAATATTCAAAACTGCTAACAAGGCATGATCATATCCAATTCTTTTCCTAAATGCCCTACATTTTTTTTCCCCTGTTGAATGACCTTTTATTCATGAGTATATCTTTCACTTCCATACTGCTGTGCCTTTATTCATTCCGTTTTCTTCTCCTGCAATGTCTTTCTCTTTTATTTTCTTCTGGAAACTCCTTCTTGTCTCCACCAATTCTGTCCCTGGAGCCTCCTGTGACAGCCCACAAGTACCATTCCCTCCTCTGTGCTTCTAGGACTTTTGTAGGTCTCCTGTGGCCCCTTCTTCACTAGACAAAGCTTACTTCCCCATATGTCTGTCTGCAAGTTTTGACCCCTTCAAGGATGGAGACTGTTAGACACTTAGCACATATTCACCCAGAAAACAGACACTGAAATGATAAGTAAGTGAATGATTTCTTTAAAGAATATTCACATTAGGTAATTGTAGGGGAGGTTAATTGATTCTTCAAATTCTTTTTATATCAATAATGGCCAAACCAAATTTTCTCATGTTTAGCCACAGTTACCTATTTTTCCTACTTCTTGTAGCATAAACTGAGTATAGCATTTGGTGTTCCCTTAGTCACATAGATCATAACAAATGGTAAAGGCTCAATAAAGAAAACTTCACTGGGAATGTAGTTGTTGTCATAAGGGGGACTACATGCTTCTATTCAGTGCAGGCTATTAGCTCTGTAATGCTAACAGTGTAAAAGCATTTGCTCGTTCAGTCAACACATGTTTACTGAAAACCTGAAACAGCTACAATATGCACAATATAAATTAAAGAAGGATGATTTATCTTGTAAAAGATCATTCCTAGTTTTTAGTCATTAAGTTCTATACAGGGAGCAATCTTCTATTGCTAACACAGTAACTGAATGAGTAAAGAGCAAGACTCCATAGTTACTGGCTCCTGGAGCACTTTACAGGACTCTGTGGGCAATTCTCTTCTCCTTTGGTCTTTTGAAGATCCTCTCTGTGAATCCAGTCATTTAAATCCAACTCTATAACACTCCTGGGAAGGGAGGGCAAATAGGAGAGAAATGCCCTTCAAACAGAAGCTCAACACACTCTGGAGATTCCTGAGAAAGAAAAGAAAGGAGATAAATGCCTACTTCTCTGCTCTACCTAAGCCCATTTAAATGAAATGGGAAGAGAGCATCATTATTACTTGACATTCTACAAGGATGAATCGTTTCCCACTTTCCTTTGTAAATGTGATGGAAGCAGCAAGGGGCTGATTGTGATGAGAAAGATGAATGGTCAACAACCCAGAGGATTTCAGTTCCAGAATCTCAGCAAGCCCAGGCCCGGCTTGCTGTGGCCTTAGGCAAGTCACTTCTCTTCTCTAGGATCTGAAGGTTCTCACAGTCTCTTTGCATAATGACGCAATGCGTATGGTGTCCCAGAAAGCACATCCCTACTCTTGGGAGTTCCATTTGCCAGCTAATTCCAAGAAAGATTAGCAGGTGTACCATGAAATATCAGGGGACAATTTCTACACTGACTCAAAGAAGTGGTAGTTTAAAGAGGCCATTTCATTTGTTGACAAAGAGAAGATAAAAGCTTTTTACTCAAAAGTACTGTTACTAACTGTTGTTCTTTAGATAAAGGATTTGCTGTGTCACCAGGCACAATGGGCAACTTCTTTGGATGCAAACTAGGATTTTTAAATGTACAAATTTTATAATATATGTAAATTTAAAGCACTTCTAAGCAACTATTGTATAAATGATTTTTGAGTGTAAGGTGTAGATAGGGCCATACTATTTAAGTGCTTGATTTAGTTAAGCTAGAAAGTAAACATAGAAAGATTAAACGAGCTTCACAGTGAACAACAGTTTACAAATCTTATTTCAGAAATTCATATGCAAAATCTAATATCTTATAACTTGTATATTTTTTCCACAGTAATACGTTTGCATTTCTCTCGCTTTCTGTATTATTGAGCACTTACTATGTTCAGGTCCGGTGTTAAGTACTTTACGTGCATTGTGCATTATCTCATTTAATTATAACGTAAACCAATTGAGTAGGTACAATTTTTGTGAAAACACTTTGTAGATGACAAAAGTGATGATACAAAAGATGAAGTCCCTTGTTATAAATACTCGTGAAGGTACTGGAATCCAGAACTATTTCCCTCCAAGTGCCATGTTCTTAACGTTGTATTGACCCTGCCTTTCATGGACTTGAAAGCCCTTGTGTGATACACAGGGAGCCAAATCAACTGCAGCCTTCTCATCTCACGTTGGAGGATATCTTCAAGCTAGCTCTGTGAACAATAAACAATTGGCTGAGAGAAAAGGAAAGTGAGCCAAATGTGTTGGGGACAATATAGTCATAAAAAAGGTAGAGGGGAATGAGGCCAACAACTGTTAAAAAATCAACTGATCACGCTGCTTTCTACATCAGCACAGCTGGAGTCCCTGCTGAGGTAGAAGTCAACTCAGTTCTTAAATGTGAATTCGGTCGAATTCTGAAGGAGCCTTCAGTAGTGATTTGAGGCATAGTTATTATACAATGTCACCAATTACAATTGTTTTCACACTGCTATCCTGTACTTTTTCCACAATCCTTACCAATTTTCAGAGGCCAGGGTTGGAGTAAGCAGATGTCCCACCAGATGCATTTCAATTTCACTTGCAGAGTAACAGCTAACTGTTTCTTATCTGGGAAAGTTCTTCTAGACTATAAAAGCACAGAAAGGGTATATATAATTTGTTCTCAGGTTCCTTAACTTCTTTAGGATGCAGCGATGTAGCAGAGTTCTCCAAAGGAGAAACAGCCATGGTTGAATATGGGAATAAGTCACTGCAGAGCAAGCCCAGACATTTGCTTTTAAAAAGCCCATAATACCTTTAGTTGTTTTGCTGGACATCGTGCAGATATTTTGGAAGAGTACGCTTCACTTTGCCAGGTTCAAAATGCTCAGTGGCATAATTTGTGATCTGGAACTTGCTGAGATGCATGTTAGAGCTGAGATGAATTGGCAGAGAGAAGATACTGGCAACACTTTTAGATGCAATTCCTAGAAACTAAAGAGCTATGTGACCAGTATACAGAATGACTTTCGATCATAGTGTTTTAGTACCAGACTGAGTCATTTAGCATCAACTCCCTCAATTTATCAGTGAAGGAACTAAGGCTCAAAGAAGTGACTTGCCTGAAGTCAAATGAGTGTCAGAATCAGAATGGAATCTAAATTTTCAGATTCAAAGCCAAGTACTATATTGAGCTTCTTGTCTCATGCTGTCTCATATTAACCTACCTCTGTCTCACAAATTTAATGCAATTATTCAACTTATAAATAGTGTTCTGTTTTCATAGCCAGGATATAAACCATGTGGATGAAAACCCATTCATTAATGGTGCCAATTCAATTATATCAATTATGTTTAAACATGTGGTAGAGTCCATTCTGACTACCTGTGAATACCAGTCTCAGAAGGAACAATTTTGTGTGGCCATTCTGAAAACGGAGTTTCATGCATAAATTTGTATGCTCAGTTTATCAAATAACTAACAAGATGAGAGGGATTTTGCAACATCACGTGAAAATCAAATTCTGAATAATTTTTTAAAAAGGACATTAAAACAATTCAAAATGTGTTTTCCTGGTAGGCAAGGATTGGTAGATTTGGCATTAGTAATATCTGTTTAGAGATTTTTAAGTGTATCAGGGAAAGCAAATCAATGAAAATTAAGTGATCTACAAATAGCACTTAACTGTCATTAATTGAAACAGTTGATATAAAACCAACCTATTTAGGAAAGGGTGATTTTTTTGTTTGTTTCTCTTATGAATTTCATTATATATTTTCAGAAGAATACTTTTTAAACTTTGAGCTCCCATGAATAATTTAGTCATTTTAATATGAAGTGTGATCATAAAATTAAGGAAATGCATATAGAACAGTTGAATTACACAAGGAATGCAAGTTTATATTATGAAGCTGTGGACCTTGTTGATTTAAATAGTTTCTGGGTTTTTTTTGTATCGTTGTTGCAAGATTATTTTGTATTATGTTAGGCTATAATTGTGTTATTCATAGGAATGAATTGTATAATCATAGTGCGGTGATGGCATTCAGGTAACCATGACTACTACTATTGTTCCATCAATTTTTGCTTTATGCAGCAGTGAATATTTTTAGTTGTTCTATTATTTGCTCTTGTAAAATTTGGAACCTAAATTATAAGTCACTTCTATTTTTTAAAAATCTTGCATAATTTTATATAGTGTTTCCTCCTTTTAGATACTTAGGGATGGAATACCAAAAAGGAAGCTTGGGCAAGAGTCTTCTAATTTAAACAATAAATGTCTGTCAGGGAGGCCACTGTCTTCCTCATTTCCCAGGGTATAATATTTACATTTCTTAAAATTTCTTTCTAGCCTTTCTCTCGCTATAATCATTAGTTTCCTGCTATTCTTTATTATGAGAGTTCTAAAAACCTTCCCTTATAGCCCATTCACAAACACCAGGCCTTCACCACTCATACCTGGGTCATTGAAATACCCTTCTGACTGGGCTTCACACCATTCTCAACATTATTTGTGACTTCATCTCTTCCCACTAACCCCTTCTGCCTGATTCCATTCCTCCTGATTCCATTCCAAAGCAGCATCTTTTCTATTACAAAAAGTTTTCCAAAACTGGGCATTTCTCCTAATGTCAGAGATTGTGGAGCTTGATGTGAATATAAAATGAATTATTCTTTAAGTAAGGAGCATTATTGGTTTTATGGGGTCTCCCACTGGCTGGGTACAAAGCTCTGAGTGGCAGGGTACTTGGAGGCTTTGTAGTGTACATCACAGATTTTTTTGTTGTCTTTCTTTTGATAGTTATGAATTTGTTGTAAGCAAAATTACAAGGTCAAGGGTGATCATACAGTTGAAATACTTCTGAGTGTGTAGGCTGAAGTGCAAATAAACTATTGCTGTTAATTTAGATGAGCCAATTTATTTTTCTCAGTTAACAACAAAATACTCAAGAAGATAAATAAAACCCTTCATTAGTGAGATTTTCTACTGAGGAAAACTTAGTTATTGCAGATGTAAAATACTCTATGCCTGATATGAAAACTCCTCATAAATTCTAGAGCCACTAGTGCAATCTGAAAGCAGTGTTAGGATCAAAGGAATAGAGTCCAATAATCAAAAGTTATATCAAATAGTTCAACGTCTTTACTTGCAGGTCTTAAAAAGTGTGAAGTGTTTCAAAACATAACACCAATAAAATTCTCCTTTTTCCCCACAATCTCTTCCATTGCAGACCTGCAACGCTCCTCAGAAACCCACCCCTCCAACCAGCTTTGAGTCTTATTTTTTTTTCATTTTCTGCCCCAGATTTTTTAATATGTAAATACACCTGACAGTTCTCCACAAGGCAGAATTCTTCTTCTTTAATTTAGGGAACAAAGAGAAAACTGGACTAGATATTCTCTTTGGCAGGATGAAGGCAGACAATTCTGAACAATTTCGAGTTGATTGTTTTCAGTCACGAAAGTAAATGTTTTTGTAACTAGATTTCTGAAAGACAATTTTATAAGAACATATACATGATGGTATAGTAGAACAGACTGTGCTGGAATTTGGCGACAAATCCTTTGGATTTCAAGGGGGTTCAAGGCAAGAGAACTTAGTGCTACATAAAATAATGATTTTTTTTTTTATCACTACACAGTCTTTTCCTCATCTCCCAGATTACAACCCAGAGAGGTTTCGTTGTTTTTTTTTTTTTCTTTTTTCCTTTATTCATCATTAGACCAATATTTCTTCTCTGCTTAATTCCCTGTATCTGAGATGCCTTTTCTCATGGATAGGAGTCTCATACAATTCATTCTTAAGACACTTTATATTTTATCTGGTCACACATATAAACGTATCCAGCAGAATGTACAAAAATTTTATATAAATCAAGTTTGAAACCTGTTCATTTTGGTCATTGTGAAGGACCAATACTTTGCTTATCTGATTTTCAATCTTATATGGAATAATACTTGGGAAAATACAACAAAACTTTATTAAAATAATTAGTAATTCTTTTATTTATAATAATAATATAACAAAAATTACATGTGGTTGGATGCCATGACCATATCAAAATTTTCTGTTACATTCAATGTCTGTACTTATCTCTTGTAAGATAAGAGATGAGGGAACAAAAAGTTCTAAAAACACTTCTCTGACCCGCAAGCTCCACAAGGGGGCGCCTTTGTCAGGAGAGGCTTCTCAGCTATTTGACTCACCTGAGCTCCTCTGTAAATGTAGATCTTCGGACTTTTTTTTTTTTTTTTTTTTGATTGACCACATATATTATTTCTTATGCACTAACAGTGTCACCACAGGCTATTAAACACTTTTTTGCAACTGATAGAATGTGCCCTTCTTAATAACCGGGGCAGCCCTCCCCAGGGCCGGTGGCTTGGCCGGCAGCGTAAGCAGGTGTCTACCTCCACTGCCTTCTGGCTGAGGGCCTCTGTGCCAAACGCGATTTTCACCATTAGATGCAACAGCTCTCATCTGGTTGCTCCTTTTGATTTCATTCCAAGTCCCTTTAATTCCTTCTCAGTCTTCGCAAAAGGGAGCGGGGAGCTTGGCAGTCTTCCGAGGAAGAAGTGGCTCATAGTGGATGGAGCATGATTTGTTTAAAGTAGGATTTTATACCAGATCTGGAAGAGGCATCCCATAATCTACTATCTATGCTAAGTGAGCCTCCATCTCTTAATTACACTTCACAAAATGTAAAAGGCATTTTACAAAATATCTCTTGCTGTTAACCTAATTTATGTTTATATTTAGTCAAGTTCACAAGATTGGGGTGGGTATTGGGTTAGGTTTACCAGGTTCAGGAAATTCTTAAGAGGAAGTCAGTCTTTGAATGTGTTATATAAAGCTATCCATGATACAATTTAAAAAATATATGTATGTATATATATATATGTTTTTTTTAAATAAAAATATTGTAATACTTTTAAAAATTTCAGGGACAGATGAATATTTAAAAGCTTTAAAATATTTAGAAAGAGCAGTTGTATAGAAGCAAATAAATTAAAAAGAGACTCAGATATTACGACCTGCTAAGAAGAGAAATTTAAAGAATATAGGCAGTCAGGGATGTTGAAATAAGTTTGCTAATACATGTAAAACTAGTTAATTACCTGCAGAGCAATAAAATGTCATGTTTTCTAGAGAAGGGAAATCAATTGTATCTTAAATGAAATTCATTTGCATTACTATCGACAGTAATCTTTGCGTGACAACCAGTTCCGTACAGATTAACTTCAACTTCTACTAGTCTAGTTAATAGAAAATTAATTAAATGTACCTATCCCTATTGAATAAGAATTTCTCATTAGTTTCCCATCTCTCCTGCTCTCCACATTCTCACCTGTACCACATGACCTTACCCTCTACTTAAGAAGAAATATTGAGACCACCTGGCATACTTTCCCTCCTGTATTTCTACCTCCTACTTACAACGGGCCTCACAGAATTCCACTCAGCCTAAGAGGAAAAGTTTGTCTCCCTGTTCCAAGGAAATCCTTCTACTCTTTTTCATTTCCATCTCTTTGAGTCTATCCCAGGTTTAGCCTCTCATTTATAAGTATTTTCAACTTTCCTCTTCCAATGACTCTTTCCTTTTTACCTATGTTGAGGTTTCTCTCACATTACACATTTTTACCGAGCTCAGCTACCTTTCTTACTGTGAAGACTTTCATATCCCTGATGAACTCCTGGTGATGAGTCCCTGCTTCCACAAGGTAATCGTTTATTTCATTATTAAACTTTGGGAGTTTGCGGTTCGCCTTTGCTTGCCATGTTACCAAAAAATCCTTTCTCAAACCTTATCTTCTAGTGTTGGCATTCTTTCACAATCCTGTAGTATCGGCATCTTGATTTTCAGCTTTCTTTCTTACACCTGCGATTCATCATTCTCCTGAACCTCTGCCTTTTCCTTGCCACTCTTTGCCTGGCTATTACAGCATTTATTGTAAAGACTCTACCCTTGATTCTTGATCCCTCTCTAAACATGAGCCACACTCGTAATTTCATTGTTTTAACTCTTGAGCCAAAAATATAACTCCAGGTTGAAGCTCTCAAATTCCAGTCACATAATTCCAATTGCTTACAAAAGATAAATATTTCTCATGGCAGCTTAATATATCTGAAACTGAAAACACTTTCTCTCTTCACAAATGGAGTTCCTTTTGGACCAAACTAGTTTCAAAGAGTATTAACACATTTTTCCAAATCTCATGGGAAGACTTTCATTTAATTCCGTATACACAATGTTACTGAATCTTATCAGTGTTCTTGAATGTTATTTCCCAAATTTGTCCTCAGCTTCAAATCCATCACCAAATCCTTATATTAGTATTATATTTATTGTTTTTGTGTATACACTTATTTTACTTCCCTACTAGATTATAAGCCACCTAAACAAAAGGATTGTATCTCTTTTTCTTGAACAGGTCAAGTAATTAATTAATAATTTAAAATATTAATACATTGCATAACTTTATAATTTGCAAAACACATTATTTTCTAATGTACTCTAATGGCTGAAGCTCAGAGAGGTCAAGGGGTATTGCTCAAAGTTTCAAAGCCTGTAAGAGAGAGAACAGGAAATTGTGTTGCTGAATTTGCATTCAGTGCTTCTTCATAACAATATTCATCAACTCCTTAGTCATCTAGAATGACATAACTTAGAAAAAAATTAAACCCATATTTAACTGTTAATCTAAAGCTGTCGTTACTAATTCTTTCTTAGTGTAGAAATTCTCTCTTTCTCTTTTTCTCTCAGCATTTAGGTATCATGAGAATTCCTGGGGTGGCACGGAGGGTTCTTGGAGTAGAAAAAGATTTGGAAAATTGAGAAGCTTCTCTACTAAATGGGCAACATTTGCTTACTGAAAATAGTCTCCACAGAAGCATTTAATAGGATCTTTTCACTCCACTCTGGAAAAGCAAAGTTTCGTGAAGTGTTATTTGCTTCGTTTTCCCACCCAGAACACAGTGATATCCTTGCTGTAAAGAATTATTTTTACATCTTATAAAACTCTCTCATTTAAGGGCTGCAATTCTCATCCACCATTAGGGAACTAAAGTTATTGTGCGTTTCAAACGAGAGTCTACAGCTGTTGAAAGGTCATGTAAAATTTACAGCTTTTTAAATCCCACTTTGGAACATGTTTCTTCTATAAAATGTTAGATTTTGATTGCTAAGCTTCTTCACAGGATAAGTCCAGGATGTTCTGTTGTACGGAGATAATTTATTATTGGGCAAAAGGTTTTGATAGAGCAAAAATGTAGTTACCTCAGTATTGTGTCCTGATAGTAATAAGATTTTATCAGAGAAAGGTGATTTTAAATTAGTCATGCTCCTGAGAGCAATTAAGAGAGAAGAAACAGGTGGGAATTAGAAAGCTCGTACTCACTATTAAAAAAGCTCTAGCTGGTGAATTGTTTACTTAAAAATGAAGCATTGAATCTACCAGCGTGATCTCTCATTTTCTCATGATGGTGGACAGCTGTCATCTGTGCCCTGCAAGGGCTGTATTTATGTGGAACATACCTTCCTTTCTGCACTTAAATCTAAGAGTCTTAATTGTCAGGCTGTATCTTAGGTTTTTGTTGTTGTTCTGTTTTAAATTTATTTTTTCTTAAAATTCCAAGTTTTTGATGAAACTCTAATTTAAATATCTTTGCTTGTCTGTGCTGTCAGTGATTACTGAAGGGCCTATAGGGACGTGGGACAGTGTTTTCTATAACTTCCTAAAGGGAAGATTTCTTGATCAGGAGTGCCTCCTTTGGAAAGAAGCTTGAGGGTTGCTTCCCTAATTCTTAGATAAGGCCACGATATCACAGAAATACTCAACTATTCTTAACATCCACTTTTTGCTCATCAGTGAAAGAGAACATGGGATACCACATGTGAGTAAAGCAAGGCAAAATTAAATAGAAGAAAACAGAGGCTAGATGGAGAAAGAAACTAGAAGGGAAATCTAGTGTTTTAAATAAAAATAACCCACTTTCATCCACATTAATCCATGAAACAGATCTCACATACTCTAAGAAAAAAACTGAACTGGATGTATAAATAAACATACACAGCAAAAGAACTGACTTCCACAAATTTTTGTCATCAAGGCCAATGAGAGAAGTTAGCCATATCCACACATCAGACTTCCAAATCCGTAAATATCAAATGTCTATCACAAAAAGAATCATACAAGAATTTGATAGGGATATTTGCTCCTTCATTTACTGGTGTTCCTTTGCCAGTTCTACCACTTTCTTTAATAGTTGAATAGGTAGGTGGTAGCTACCTTAGGTGTTTTTTCAAATGCCATTTCCAACAGTGAACAGCATAGTATGAACTTCCCCTGTGATTCTGTCTTTCTCACTAGTGAACTTGATTGGCTCAGTTTGTTCAAACACCCAACTGAGGAAACTAAAGCCCTGTGTTAATAAGTCCCTAGTGGGAAAATGTGTTGGGATGATAGACATCTTTCCTCACTGAACATAGTGGTCAGTATGTCTTGACACAAACAGATGATCATTCCTCTGCTTCAAGGAAAAGAACCTCAAGAATTCTGCTTTGTTGATGATGCAGAAATGAAATAAGATCATACATGAAGTTCAGTTAAACTAATACTTAAGAAGGTGATATTGATTCATTGATTTACAATGATTAATTGATATACATTGATTAATTCATCTCTACTAAGCATTTCAAGGGACTTGGACATTTCACCTAATTGAGTAATTTCCCATTTGGCATGCAGTTTTGTGCAAGTCTCAATGTCTTCTCAAAGTAGTAGGTAAAGAAAAATCCGTTTGTTCACACCAACAGCATTCAAGATTAACATAGATTTGCATGAAAATGCATGGAAAATCAGTCCATGGAGAAGTAGTGTCCTGTACAGTGCTTTTTCATTAATTCTCTTGTCTGACCATTCTTGACTCCCACTTTAGCTGCTCCTTCCTTTTAGGCCTCAGCTCATGTACCTAGAATTTTCTTGACTATAGCACAGCATCACTCTTGCCTCATTGTTCATCTTACTTTTTCCCATGGAATAGGAAGTTCTAAATGGAGAATGAAGTATAATGAAACTAAGCTGATGTAGGATTCTTAACTTTGCCAAATTGTAGGCAAGACTCTGACAAGTGGAAGGTGTCTGGGGCTGCACTTTGACCCTCACTATATGTCTTCTTTCACCCCATGACATGTCTTTAGATGCTTCATATTTTACATTAAAATAAGGAAGACTTCTTTGCCAAGCAGGTGCGATTTTGCAGAGTTCTCGTGTCTAATAATATCCCACTGAGTAGATGAGATGTAACTTAGCCCTCATGAAACTAGACTCTGAATAACCATTCATTTGTAGTTGAGAGAAAGCAGGCATAATTTCTTCTTCTGATAGAGCCTATCCCATACTTTCCTTTGCAATATTAGACAGTCATTTATTTTGGGTGACAATATGTAGGGTGGGGAGGTATATTTCATTGCTTAACTCTTGCTCATTGATTATTATGGCATCTTATCCTCTCCCTCCTGAATAAACAATGTAGCTCACTAACTTATGGTTACCCTTCCTTTTACATATCATAACACCTGCAGATGATAATATTTGTTTAACACATTGGGGTAAAAATGTGACTGTCCCCTAGGGCTCTGTCCACTCCAAAGTCTGAACAATCACTACCTTCACACATGCTTAGCTGTTCGTTTATAACCAGTGGCATAGTTATTAGGTGGTTCTGTAACTATCTCTGTTCTGGGACTTGCTGAGAAAGCTTTTACTTTCTTTATAAACAGTTTCCAGGATCCTCTCAGAGAAGGGTCTCACTCTTTTTTTCTGATGAGTAACTAGGACAGTGTTCATTCCTTTGGGTGGTCCTGATTAGTATCACTTCCTGTGTGCCTGCATGATCTACACAGCCATCAGCCCTCATTCTTTCAGTCAGATATCCTGGTATTAAAGATTCTCGCACGTTAATACTAGTGGAGAATCATCCTGGGGCTAGTCTTCTGCCTCAATTATAATTACCTCAGAATAGAAGAAATAAAACAGATGAAAAACAAACAAACAAAAATACCCAAACAGCAGGTAGAATAGGAAAAGGCTCACCCCATTCTGCAACTCTTCTTCTTTTCCTTTTAAACCCAATCTTCCTATCAAGTTCACAGCAGGAGTTCAGAGATAGTTTTGAGGTTGTAAGAGCACGTGTAAGGAGCACAGTACAGTCTCTTTGACAGTAGTATAGAGGATGACAACATAGCTGGAACTGGGTAAAATACACAACATTTATTCCCAGAAACCTTGACTTGTGCTGCCTCAAGTTTCTCCCCGGTTTGTTTCAAAATATATGCAATGTTGGTACCTTCCCAAGTCAGTTGTTGCATAGCCTTTTATGCATTCCAGCTCTTATCAACCCTGGGCTCAGAGACAGACATACTGAGTTATACCTGAAGTTGTTACTATTTCCTGCAATGTAAATAAAAAAAATCACAAAGAAATGTCTGAGAGAACTGGGATTTCCTTGAAAGCACTAATAACCAGAAGCATTGCCTTAGCCAGGATTTGAAAAAAAACTACATTTGCTTTAGCTTGAATCTCAAAATATCCACTAATCGCAGGTTTCTTTGGCCTCTGCATTGCAGGATCCATTTACAGTTGTCTTTCAAAGGAACCCCTAAAGGCTTGATGGCAGGAGAAGTTAGGACATAATCTGAGCTTTGGGGTTTTTTCTTGGGAAAAAAATTTTTTTTCTCTCAGGTCTTTGCACCATGCCCAGGAATGGCTATCCAGCACCAAAATGCATTGGTGATTAATGCTAACAGGCCTTAAGGTATATACATATATGAACCCTACCAATTAAGAAGTGTATCTTAACAGAAACATATGGTGCCCATTTCAGGCCTGTAGGGAAGGGGAAGGGGTGAAATCTTTCAAGTAGCTGGTTATGCCTATTCCTATAGGGATAGTCACACAACCCACTATAATGGTATATGATTTGCCCACTTTTACTACTTCTCAAGTCTTCTTTACTTTCCTTCTCAGTGCTTACTATACAATTTAAAGTAGTGATCTAACGATTAGCCTTAAACATTTTCTTGATTTTCAAGTACTCATAAACTGAGTTTGAACTAATAGAACTCAGAGATGTTTTAAACCTGCAGAGTCAACTCAGTCATGGCAATAGAGACAGACTTTTTGCTTTTAAATGAAATTTAAGTGGGTGGATGTTGTGCTTGGTGAGTGATATAGGTCTTGTTATTTGTAATTAGTTAAAATCTAAATATAAAATTAATCGTTACAGTTTGAGTCCTTGGCTTGTCATTTGTTATGAAACCAACGGGCTACAAAGTAATTCAGGCAACCTCTCTACTAATTAAAATATGTACTAAAAGTGCATGTGATATTATTTGCATATTCAAGATGCCATGTCTGGAGACCATTCCAGAATTAAATATAATTTTATTTAATGCATTATATAGAATATCAACCTGCTTTAAGATTATTCACATGTTTATTAAGACAAATTGTACTCTTTCTTGGGGCAGTTTCAAACTACTGCTATAAGGTGGGAATCATATTCATTGCTCTGTTTCCTCATAGTTTGTTAAAATGAAATTTCCGTATTTTTTACCTTTCAAAAGCAATTATACATATATACATATACATATATATGTACCACATTTTCTTTACCCATTCATTTGTTGATGGACATATAGGTCGTTTCCATATCTTGGCTATTGTGAATAATGCTGCAATGAACGTGGGTGTGCAGCTGTCTCTTTAAGGTCCTGATTTCAACTCTTTTTGGATATATATCTAGAAGTGGGATTACTTGATCATATGGTAGTTCTATTTTTAATTTTTTGAGGATCCTTCACACTGTTTTCCATAGAGGCTGCACCATTTAGTAATCCCACCAACGGTGCATTAGGGTTCCAGTCTCTCCATATCCTGGCTGACACTTGTTATTTTCTGGGTTTTTTGCTTTTGAATAATGGCCATCCTAACGTATAAAATGATGTCTCATTGTGGTTTTGATTTGCATTTCCCAGATGATTAGCGATGTTGAGCATCTTTTCATGTACCTGTTGTTCATTTGTATATCTTCTGAGTCCTTTTTCCATTTATAAATCAGGTTATTTGTTTGTTTATTGTTTTGCTATTGAGCTGTAGGAGTTCCTTGATATTGATACATGGTTTACAAATATTCCTCCCGTTCTTTAGTTTGCCTTTTCACTCTGTTGATTGAGCTTTTTGGTTTGATGTATTCCCACTTGTCTAATTTTGCTTTTGTAGATTGTGCTTTTGGTGTTACATCCAAGAAATCGTTGCCAAGCCCAATGTTATAAAGATTTTCACCTATATTTTCTTGTAGGAGTTTTATAATTCCAGGTCTTACATTTAAATCTTTAGCACACTTTGAGTTTATTTTTGTGCATAGTTTAAGATAAGGGTCAATTTCACTCTTTTGCCTGTGTGTGTCTAGTTTTCCCAACCCTACTTCTTGAAGAAACTGCCCTTTCCCCATTGTGTACTCTTGGTACCCTTCTGTTCCATTCATCTATATGTCTGGTTTTATGCCAATACTGTACTATTTTAATTACTATAACTTTGTAATATCTTTCAAAATCAGGGAGCATGATGCCTCCAGCTTTGTTCTTCCCTCTTTAAGGTTGCTTTGGCTATTCAGGGTCTTTTGTGGTTCCATATGACTTTTACAATTGTTTTTTCTATTTTTGTAAAAATGCCATTGGTCTTCTTATAAGGATTGCACTGAGCCTGTAGATCACTTCTGGTAGTGTAGTCATCTTAACAATATTAAGTATTCCAATCCGTGAACATGAAATGTCTTCCCATTTGTTTGTGACTTCTCTAATTTCTTTCATCAATAATTTGCAATTTTCACCTCCTTGATTAAGTTTATTCCTAAGTATTTTAATATTTTAAATGGGTTTGTGTTCTTAATTTCCTTTTCAGGTAGTTCATCATTAGTATATAGAAATGCAACTGATTTTTGTATGTTAATTTTATATCTTGCAACTTTACTATATTCATGTATTCTAATAGTTGTGTGTGTGTGTGTGTGTGTGGAGTCTGTAGGATTTTCCACCTCTAAGATCATGTCATCTGAAATATCAATATTTGAAGCATCAATAAGGAAGAAAGAGTTCACAAGTGAAATAAAGAAAAGATGACTAGAAAGGCAGGAAGAAAATAATGATAAATTAAGAGAATTCATGGGATACAAAGTTTCAAAGAGTGGATAGATCAAATAACATAAAGCGTTGACTGAGAAGTGTCCACTGGTTTGTGTAAAAAGCAAATTGCTGTTGGCTTATATGTTAGTGATAGAGATTAACATGTTTAAATGCCAGAGGAAAGGAGCCAGAAAGAGAAATATTTGAAGATACAGAGAATAGAAAGAAGAATCTTTAGAGCTAGCTCTCCGAGGATATTGGATGGGATAATATTCTGCACAAAGGTGGATGGATTGACCTTAACATAGGAGAGGGATTTCTTCTGTTGCAATAAAGTAAAATATAAGCAAAAATGTAGTTAGGGTTGTAAGTTTAGAGCCTATAAATGAAAACAGGAACCAACCTTAGATTTCTCAGTACTTCTTCCTGCCTTGCAGCAGGCTAAGTAAAATTTTGTAATTTTGACTTTCAGTCGCTGAAACTACAAATTCATTTATGAGGGTACAGTGCCAAAGTAAGGAGTATTAAGCCTATTGCTCTCTTTTTTCCTTTTCTTTTTTTCTTTTTGGTTAGATATAGGAAGAGAGGACCTCTTCTAGATGATTCTGCATTGGTGTGTGTGAAACTTAAATGCAGAAACAGACCGTTGTGGAAGAAGCTGTTCTTAGAACATGTCACTTTTTTGCATAGCAAGATCATTTCCCTAGGGATTGGTTTATGGCAGATGCAAATGTTAATCTCATCTCTGAGAGAGTCAGGTATCTCTCTAGCCTAATGGCCCTACCTGTCTCACTTGACACCCTCAGTGTTCTGCTTCTTGTTATTGGAAAGATTCAGCCGTTGGTCAGCTCCTTATTTGGCCTGTCTGAAAATATGGAAGGCTAATCAGACTGGTCAATTGGTTAATCCTTTGACTTTTTACCTCTGGAATTTGTTTATTCTCATTTGTCTAACAGAGATCTTTCTTTACATATTTACTGAACTCGTGATTCCTGGGCTCATTGTGTTTATCCACCATGGGACCTTTGGCATATTTAGTTTAACACATGATTATATAATGGTTTCTTATGTGCTACTTTAAAAAATACCAATATATAACATAAATCACACAGAGGGGGTAAGTATTTTCTTTTTTTTTTTTTTTAAATTAATAGCTACTCTATTTATTTATTTATTTATTTATTTATTTATTTATTTATTTATTTATTTATAGCTGTGTTGGGTCTTCGTTTCTTGCGAGGGCTTTCTCTAGTTGCGGCAAGCGGGGGCCACTCTTCATCGCGGTGTGCGGGCCTCTCACTATCGCGGCCTCTCTCGTTACGGAGCACAGGCTCCAGACGTGCAGGCTCAGCAGTTGTGGCTCACGGGCCCAGTTGCTCCGCGGCATGTGGGATCCTCCCAGACCAGGGCCCGAACCCGTGTCCCCTGCATTGGCAGGCAGATTCTCAACCACTGCGCCACCAGGGAAGCCCGAGTATTTTCTACAATAATCTTAACCCAAACATTTTCAGGAATTTGAGGTGATTACAAACAGTAACTTGATTAACTCCCATGAAATAGAAAGCAGAGCCACGTACTAAGAATGAGCAGTAATTAGGATATTTGTTGGGTTTTGTATGATGGGAAAGCATGAAATGACATTGGAGAGAACACTCTAGCAAGAAAAATAGGATTGCTGGAAAACTTCAGAAGCCATTTGAGGTTGGAAACCATGGAGATACAGTGACCTGATTGACTGCAAGCAGTTGTCAAATGTGCAGTGTTGTTGGTGCATTTATGGTGCTATCTCTGTGGCTTTGAATGCCCTTGCTACTATTAATTTATTAAGAGAAACCTGATCCTTTAAGAATCAACTCATATGCTTCATTCTCTGTGAGGCCTTTCCTAATTTTCAAGCAAGAAATGCCACACAATAAGCATTTCATAAATCTTTGTTAGAAAGATTAAAATTATGCTTCTTTTGTGCTTACTCTTCTATGGTGATTTTCTTAAGTTCTTTGTGCTTCAGTTTCTCTACCCGTCAAACATGGATAATAACAATGCCTATTTCTTAGGGCTGTTTTCTGGGTTAAATGAGTTCACACATATGAAGAACCTGAAGCAGTGCCTGGCACAATTTAACTGCTCAATTGAAATTACTCATATATATTACTATTTATCAATACTATTGTTATTAGTATACTTAATTGTATTTCCATCATTTATGTACATGAATTGATCTTATATTGGACTGTATATCACCCATCAAAGTTGTCTTTATGTTTTCAAGAGCTAAGTATGGACTTAACAAGTGTAACAGCTCTATGTCAAGTGCTTGTTGAACAAATGAAATGACAGTGGATGAGATAATAAATACATTTTTTTGGAAAAGCTGATATTAACAGGGGAAGGATATCCTGAGATGAAATATGCAGTACAAGGAAAGAAATATACAGGCTTTGGAATCATACTGAGTTTCTAGCTGGCTGATCTTGAGCAGGTTGCTGAATTTCCCTGAGCTTCCAGTTGTTCATTTGCAAAATGAATATAATGGTACTCAACTTGTGGAGTTGTGGTGATGATTATACATACTTTCACTAAAGACGTAAATGTTTGGTTATTACTCTTATCACTACCACAGGTTTCATCACTGAGGTCACTGTTTTCATCCTCATGTCCCTTTTAACTTTCAACTGTTAGACTTAAAATATTATGACAAAACACCTTAGTAATAGTAATTTTTCAACTTCCTAAAATGTAACTTTCATTTTCATTAGCTTCTCCAACCAGTAACATAAATATCTTGAGTGGTGGAAGTTGGAGTGATGGGTGCTGCCTGAGAATTTCAGGTGGTACGATGTTAGTAATATTCTGATGTTTGCCTAAATAACAGGAGCAGCAATTCTGTATGAAAAGACAAGGCTCAATTTTGACACAAAATCTGATATACGAAGAGACTTATTTTGGGAACAAAACAACTAAAAACACCAGGGTTGTGCTTAAGTTACCAGCTGCAGGCATTAGTCATGACTGAGTTACAAAAGAGTTAATTAAGTTCTTTGGATGAAGGAGGTGCAGGAGGAAGTCAAACACAGTTTTCTGATGAGATGAGTCACTGTGATCATATCAGGAAATAGCACAGGGGTTGAAAAAAGCTCTGACTCCTAGTTGGATGCTATATTGCAAGATCAGCCTCTCTAAAAAGCCACAGACCAATAGGAAGCTCAGAGAAAAATAGTTTAGTACTGTGTAAAACCTCATTAATACATAAGCAGTTTGAATTTTCCGATTACATTTTTAAATTGTATTTTCAAGGGCCAGAGGAAAGTGAACCAGTTCTTAGATTCTTAGCATTGGTGGAAGTGAGTGAGGGTTGGGTATCGGGAGTCGTGTTCCCCATCTTGAATCAAGGTGTTAGAGAGTATATTTATTTATTAATTAACATGTATGTCTGTTTATGACAAAACAAGCTTAAAAATAAGTAAAACCATTAATACTTCTTTCAGCCTCATGGTTTACTACCTTGTTCTTATTTTTCTCCTCCCTCACTCACTGGTCTTATGTTCTATGATTCTAACCTTAAATATCCACCCCTTTTGGTCCAGCTTCATTTCTCAATTAAATTTTTTAAAAAGTGGTTTCCATTTCCCTGTGTTTGTCCTGAATTATTTTCCACAATATATGAAAAATATCATTCTCAAACCCAAATCAGTCACATCACTTCTATTCAGTTTCTCCCCTGGGTTCCCACATTCACTTAACATTAATGGCCCTTAATAAGGAGATGTAACCTTGACCGCCACTCCAGTCTTACTGACTTGTGGTTTCTTCCTCTGACATTATGCTTCATTTACAGTTGTCGCTGTTTAATATATGTACCTTTTGTATATATTCTTGCTGATGTTCCTTTGTATATACTGTGAGCCTTTCCTGGAATGTCCTTCCTTTGGCCTTTATCACTTGTCAAATGCTGGTTCTTCCTTCAAAACCCTGCTGAATTATTTCTTCCACTGTTAAACTCTCCCTGACTGTGTCTCACATAGGCTGGGATACTCACTCTTGCCCCTGTGCCACCATGCACAAAGTTCTCCTATGGTTGTCTCACTGTCTCTTCCCATCATAGGTTTACATATCTACCTTCACCACTGGACACTGACTACTTAAGAGCACAGCACATTCAAATTCTTCTCTTTAATTTTTAAAGGGCTTGACACAGGGTAGAAGATAAACAAAATTTTGTTGAACTTAATTCACAAATTATATAATCTAGATAATGAAAAACTTCATCGACAACATAGTATAAATGGGAGCATAAACAGTGCATCCAATTTTGCCCTGGAGTCCTAATGTTTTCACAGCTTTCGTGAAGGGACAGTCTCCTTCGAAGATATTAGTAGCATTGTTTTTTAAACTGGAAGAAAGTCAAGGAGAGGTAGGAGATAAATGCAGTAATCCTGCATACTGATATGCTGATACTCTTAATGGAACTGAAGTCTAACAAGGAAGGGAATAAAAAAGAAAGTCGTTTTAGGACAAGGCATTTGAAACACCTACCGAATGCTGGCAGAAGACCTCAGACTTCCCAAAAGATGCCTGAGGGTGACCAACATGCAGAGGTGGGGCCAAAACCAAAGCTGAACCCCAGGAGCTGTGCGAACAAAGAAGAGAAAGGGAAATCTCTCTCAGCAGCCTCAGGAGCAGTGGATTAAATCCCCAAAATCAACTTGATGTACCCTGCGTCTGAGGAATACCTGAATAGACAACGAATCATCCCAAAATAGAGGCGGTGGAATTTGGGAGCAACTGTAGACTTAGGGTTTGCTGTCTCAGACTGATTTGTTTCTGATTTTTATGTTTATCTTAGTATAGTTTATAGCACTTGTTATCATTCGGGGATTTGATTATTGGTTTGGTTGCTCTCTTATTATTATTTTTATTTTTATTTTCATCATTTTTTAAAATTTTATTTTAATAATTTTTTAAATCTATTTATTTGTTTTTATTTTTCCTTCTTTTTTTTCTCCCCTTTCTTCTCAGCCATGTGGCTGACAGAATCCTAGTGCTCCGGCCTGGTGTCAGGCCTGAGCCTCTGAGGTGGGAGAGCCGAGTTCAGGACATGGGACCGCCAGAGACCTCCCAGCCCCATGTAATATCAATCAGTGAAAACTCTCCCAGAGATCTGTATCTCAACACTAAGACCCAGCTCCACCCAATGCCCAGCAAACTCCAGTGCTGGACACCCTATGCCAAACAACTAGCAAGACAGGAACACATCCCACCCATTAGCAGAGAGGCAGCCTAAAATCATAATAAGTTCACACACACCCCAAAACACACCACCAGATGCAGTCCTGCCAACCAGAAAGACAAGATGCAGGCCTACCCACCAGAACAGAGGCACCAGTGCCCTCCACCGGGAAGCCTACACAAGCCACTGAACTGACCTTACCACTGGGGGCAGACACCAAAAAAAGGGAACTATGAACCTGCAGCCCATGAAAAGGAGACCCCCAAAACAGTAAGTTAAACAAAATGAGAAGACAGAGAAATATGCAGCAGATGGAGCAAGGCAAAAAGCCACCAAACCAAACAAATGAAGAGGAAATGGGCAGTCTACCTGAAAAAGAATTCAGAGTAATTATAGTAAAGACGATCCAAAATCTTGAAAATAGAATGAAGAAAATACAAGAAAAGATTAACAAAGACCTAGAAAAACTAAAGAGCAAACAAACAATGATGAGCAACACAATAAATGAAATTAAAAATTATCTAGAAGGCATCAGAAGAACAGATAAGTGACCTGGAAGATAAAATAGTGGAAATAACTACCACAGAGCAGAATAAAGAAAAAAGAATGAAAGGAATTGAGGACAGTCTCAGAGACCTCTAGGACAACATTAAATGCAACAACATTTGAATTATAGGGGCCCGAGAAGAAGAAGAGAAAAAGAAAGGGACTGGGAAAATACTGGAAGAGATTTTAGATGAAAACTTCCCACACATGGGAAAGGAAATAGTCAATCAAGTCCAGGAAGCACAGAGAGTCCCATGCAGGATACATCCAAGGAGAAACACACTGACACATATTAATCAAACTATCAAAAATTAAATACAAAGAAAAAATATTAAAAGCAGAAAGGGAAAAGCAATAAATAACATACATGGGAATCCCCATAAGGTTAACAGCAGATATTTCAACAGAAACTCTGCAAGCCAGAAGGGAGTGGCAGGACATATTTAAAGTGATGAAAGGGAAAAAACTACAAACAAGATTACTCTACCCAGCAAGGATCTCATTCAGATTTGATGGAGAAATTAAAATCTTTACAGACAAGCAAAAGTTAAGAGAATTCAGCAACACCAAACCAGCTTTACAACAAATGCTAAAGGAACTTCTCTAGGCAGGAAACACAAGAGAAGGAAAAGACCTACAAAAACAAACCCAAAACAGTTAAGAAAATGGTAATAGGAACATACATATCGATAACTACCTTAAATGTAAATGGATTAATGCTCCAACCAAAAGACATAGACTGGCTGAATGGATACAAAAACAAGACCTATATATATGCTGTCTACAGGAGACCCACTTCGGACCTAGGGACACATACAGACTGAAAGTGAGGGGATGGAAAAAGATATTCCATGCAAATGGAAATCAAAAGAAAGCTGGGGTAGCAATTCTCTTATCAGACAAAATAGACTTTAAAATAAAGACTATTACAAGAGACAAGGACACTAAATAATGATCAAGGGATCAATCCAAGAAGAAGATATAACAATTGTAAATATTTATGCACCCAACATAGGAGCACCTCAATACATAAGGCAAATACTAACAGCCATAAAAGGGGAAATCGACAGCAACACAATCACAGTAGGGGACTTTAACACCCCACTTTCACCAATGGACAGATCATCCAAAATGAAAATAAATAAGGAAACACAAGCTTTAAATGACACATTAAACAAGATGGACTAAATTGATATTTATAGGACATTCAATCTGAAAACGGCAGATTATACTTTCTTCTCAAGTGCTCATGGAACATTCTCCAGGATAGATAATATCTTGGGTCATAAAGCAAGCCTTGATAAATTTAAGAAAATTGAAATTATATCAAATATCTTTTCCGGCAACAACACTATGAGACTAGATATCAATTACAGGAAAAAACTGTAAAAAATACAAACACATGGAGGGTAAACAATACACTACTAAATAACCAAGAGATCATTGAAGAAATCAAAGAGGAAATCCAAAAATACCTAGAAACAAATGACAATGGAAATACGACAAGCCAACACCCCTGGGATGCAGCAAAAGCAGCTCTAAGAGGGAAGTTTATAGCAAAACAATCGTACCTCAAGAAACAAGAAAAATCTCACATAAACAACCTAAACTTACACCTAAACCAATTAGAGAAAGAAGAACAAAAAAACCCCAAAGTTAGCAGAAGGCAAGAAATCATAAAGATCAGATCAGAAATAAATGAAAAAGAAAAGAAGGAAATGATAACAATGATTAATAAAACTAAAAGCTGGTTCTTTGAGAAGATAAACAAAATTAATAAACCATTAGCCAGACTCATCAAGAAAAAAAGGGAGAAGACTCCAATCAACAGAATTAGAAATGAAAAAGAAGTAACAACTGACACTGCAGAAATACAAAGAATCATGCGAGATTACTACAAGTAACTATATGCCAATAAAATGGACAACCTGGAAGAAATGGACAAATACTTAGAAACGCACAACATTCTGAGACTGAACCAGGAAGAAATAGAAAATATGAACAGACCAATCACAAGCACTGAAATTGAACTGTCATTAAAAATCTTCCAACAAACAAAAGCCCAGTACCAGATGGCTTCACAGGCAAGTTCTATCAAACATTTAAAGAGCTAACACCTATCCTTCTCAAACTCTTCCAAAATATAGCAGAGGGAGGAACACTCCCAAACACATTCTACGAGGCCACCATCACCCTGATACCAAAACCAGAAAAAGATGTCACAAAGAAAGAAAACTACAGGCCAATATCACTGATGAACATAGAAGCAAAAATCCTCAACAAAATACTAGCAAACAGAATCCAACAGCACATTAAAAGGATCATACACCATGATCAAGTGGAGTTTATCCCAGGAATGCAAGGATTCTTCAGTATATGCAAGTCAATCAATGTGATACACCATATTAACAAATTGAAGAAGAAGAACAATATGATCATCTCATTAGATGCAGAAAAAGCTTTTGACAAAATTCAACACCCATTTTTGAAAAAAAACTCTCCAGAAAGTAAGCATAGAGGGAACCTACCTCAACATAATAAAGGCCATATATGACCAACCCACAGCCAACATTGTTCTCAATGGTGAAAAAGTGAAACCATTTCCTCTAAGACCAGAAACAAGAAAGGTTGCCCACTCTCACCACTATTATTCAACATAGTTTTGGAAGTTTTAGCCACAGCAATCAGAGAAGAAAAAGAAATAAAAGACATCCAAATAGGAAAAGAGGAAGTAGAACTGTCACTGTTTGCAGATGACATGATACTATACAAAGAGAATCCTAAAGACGCTACCAGAAAACTACTAGAGTTAATCAGTGAATTTGGTAAAGTAGCAGGATACAAAATTAATGCACAGAAATCTCTTGCATTCCTATACACTAATGATGAAAAATCTGAAAGAGAAATTAAGGAAACACTCCCATTTACCAGTGCAGCAAAAAGAATAAAATACTTAGGAATAAACCTACCTAAGGAGACAAAAGACCTGTATGCAGAAAACTATAAGACACTGCTGAAAGAAATTAAGGACGATACAAACAGATGGAGAGATATAACATGTTCTTGGATTGGAAGAATCAACATTGTGTAAATGACTATACTCCCCAAAGCAATCTACAGACTCAGTGCAATCCCTATCAAACTACCAATGGTATTTTTCACAGAACTAGAACAAAAAATTTCACAATTTGTATGGAAACACAAAAGACCCCAAATAGCCAAAGCAATCTCGAGAAAGAAAAACAGAGCTGGGGGAATCAGGCTCCCGGACTTCATACTATACTACATAGCTGCAGTCATCAAGAAAGTATGGTACTGCTACAAAAGCAGAAACATAGATCAATGGAATGGGATAGAAAGCCCAGAGATAAACCCACGCGTATATGGTCACCTTATCTTTGATAAAGGAGGCAAGAACATACAGTGGAGAAAAGACAGCCTCTTCAGTAAGTGGTGCTGGGAAAACTGGACAGCTACATGTAAAAGAATGAAATTAGAACACTTCCTAACTGCATACACAAAAATAAACTCAAAATGGGTTAAAGACCTAAATATAAGGCCAGACACTATAAAACTCTAGAGGAAAACATAGGCAGAACACTCTATGACATAAATCACAGCAAGACCCTTTTTGACCCACCTCCTAGAGAAATGGAAATAAAAACAAAAATAAACAAATGGGACCTATGAAACTTAAAACCTTTGCCCAGCAAAGGAAACCATAAACAACATGAAAAGACAACCCTCGGAATGGGAGAAAATATTTGCAAATGAAGCAACTGACAAAGGATTAATCTCCAACATATACAGGCAGCTCATGCAGCTAAATATCAAAAAAACAAACAACTCAATCCACAAATGTGCTTCCGTGGTTGCACAGTGGTTAAGAATCAGCCTGCCAATGCAGGGGACACGGGTTCGAGCCCTAGCCGGGAAGATCCCACATGCTGCAGAGCAGCTAAGCCCGTGCACCACAACTACTGAGCCTGCACTCTAGAGCCTATGCACCTAGAGGCTGTGCTCTGCAACAAGAGAAGCCACCACAATGAGAAGCCCGCGCACTGCAACAAAGAGTAGCCCCTGCTCACCGCTGCTAGAGAAAGCCTGCACACAGCAATGAAGACCAAACGCAGCCAAAAATAAATAAATAATTTTTTTAAAAAAATAAACATTTCTCCAAAGAAGACATGCAGATGGCTAAGAGGCACATGAAAAGCTGGTCAACATCACTAATTATTAGAGAAATGCAAATCAAAACTACAATGAGGTATCACCTCACACCAGTAAGAATGGGCATCATCAGAAAATCTACAAACAACAAATGCTGGAGAGGGTGTGGAGAAAAGGGAACACTTTTGCACTGTTTGTGGGAATGTAAATTGATACAGCCGCTATGGAGAACAGTAGGGAGGTTCCTTAAAAAACTATAAATACTACTACCATATGACCCAGCAATCCCACTACTGGGCTTACACCCTAAGAAAACCGTAATTCAAAAAATAGTCATGTAGCACAATATTCATTGCAGCACTATTTGTAATAGCCAGGACATGGTAGCAACCTAAGTGTCCATCGACAGATGAATGGATAAAGAAGATGTGGCACATATATACAATGGAATATTACTCAGCCATAAAAAGAAACGAAATTGAGTTATTTGTAGTGAGGTGGATGGACCTAGAGTCTGTCATACAGAGTGAAGTAAGTCAGAAAGAGAAAAACAAATACCGTGTGCTAACACATATATATGGAATCTAAAAAAAAAAAAAGAAGAAGGTTCTGATGAACCTAGGGGCAGGACAGGAATAAAGTCACAGACGTAGAGAATGGACTTGAGGACACGGGGAGGGGGAAGGGTAAGCTGGGACGAAGTGAGAGAGTGGCATGGACATATATACACTACCAAATGTAAAATAGGCAGCTAGTGGGAAATACCTGTTTAGCACAGGGAGATCACCTCGGTGCTTTGTGACCACCTAGAGGAGTGGGATAGGGAATGTGAGAGGGAGATGCAAGAGGGAGGGGATATGGGGATATATGTATACATATAGCTGATTCACTTTATTATACATTAGAAACTAACACAACATTGTAAAGCAATTATATTCCAGTAAAGATGTTAAAAAACAAACCAAAAAACAGTGCATCCTATATGTTTTTGTTGCTTTGCCATCAAAATTTATAGGATTTAGAAAAGGCTGATGTTCTCTATGGACTTTTGTTTTCCCCATATTTACAGAAACAGTTGAATAGATAATAGGCAAGTCCCTTTTCAGCAAAATTATATTTTAAGCCTATATTGAGACCACTGTAATTAACTGAATAAACTCTTTTGATGTCTCTTAAAATATCTACATGACCTTATTTTTCAGACAATTTATATCATATCATGCAAGTTTCATATTCCAGAGGCTAGTCAGTTACTTCCTAGAAAGGACTGTTGAAGGTGAGTTTATATCTTTAAGTGAAAGGTAACCTTTTCAAAAGTCAATGTGGTTCCAAAGCTGAGAATTCATTTCATATTGGCCAGTGTTTTAATATTTCTACACTAGTATATATTTTTTTCCTGATACAACCTGTTCAGTGACTTGGAGGCAAATACTCTGTGGTCTCCTTTGTTTGCAAGCTTTGATTTTTGGTGTATGGATAATATATTAGCTACGTTTCAGGCCAAGATCACACAAGCCATTTTACTTTGAGTTGAAATAAACCTCAAGCTATTAAATATGATAGGACTAGCTAATCTTGCAACATTTTCAGGAGGCTGATTTTCTTTCCTCAATTTTTATGTCATAGTGATATGAGTATTTCAAAGAAAGCCAGAAATGATATCAAATTTTTGTGGTTTCAGTTGTGGGAAATGTATGCCCCGAAAGTTTTTTATTATACATTCCAGGGACCTGAAGAGAGTGTGTTGGGGGGTTGGGGTGTGTGAGAGAGAGAAGGAGGGAGAGAGAGGGTGAAAGGGAGGCGATAAAGAGCATGTATTAAGGGGAAAAACTTAGACTCAATAAATATTTAAGTATTTCTGGGGAAAATTTGACTAGGTTTTAAAGTAAATGTTAAATGTTAGGAACTAATACGTAGGAAATAAGAGTAATGAGGTTTTCATTTTAAATGAGGCAGACAGTATACTTACCTTTCTTTATCTTAGCTTCAGAATATTTTTAAAATTATGAGATCAGCCTTACTTTAATAAGGCCGTTTACATTTAAAGAGATGTCATATTCAGAAACATGATAATATACATAAAGCTGGGTGTTAGAAGCAGTACAAATACATACATGGTCAGGGAGGCTTGGGACTTTACAAGTTGAGCAGCCTGGAGTATGAATGTCAGTCTGAAAATAGGAGGGGCATCAATGAGTAGAAGGTAGATGTGAAACTGTCAGAATTCCCAAACAAGACCTACCTGGGAATGCAGAACCCTTTACCTTAGTGGAAAACACATATATTTCCTTTTAAGTTCAAGGTGAAGTTGAAAACATGAATTTATAAAACTTCTATTTGTGTGTTTTTCCCCTAAAGAAAAAAACGCCATCTTAGATAAATGACATAATTAAAGAGACTGAAAAAGAAATATCAATCCAAAGACTGGTTATGGTTAGACTTTAGAATATAACTAGGAAATAATGAGAAGTTTATTAATAGGCAGATGAGAGGTACTTGGTTTTGAGCCTTCAAATTTTCCAATCATAACATTTACGAGATTCACCACTAGCTAGTTAAGGAATTAATTATGAACATCATTCACGACATAATTTTTAATTTTATTTATCACTAGTATAGCATCAGCATTTACAAGTATGTGTTTCATTATTTTTTTAAACACAAAACATATTAAAATATGTTGTAATAAATAAATTTTGAAGTATAATCTCTTCCTACATATTCAGATTTATGGTATTATTTGGCATTGAATAGCAGCTAAATAAGTTCAAAATCATTTTATGTCTAATCCACTCAGTAAATACCTATTGAGTACTGCATGTATTAGTTCTTGTGGAGATTGGAGATAATAGATTAATAAAATGCAGTCTCTGCCCTATAATCAAATAGAAAAGGTTTTAAGAAAACTATTGTTAATTATATCAAATCACATCCACTAAGCCCAATGTAGTATGCTTGAATATGATTTTTCCTCTCTTGTTCAATATAATTTATTATAAAAATGAAATTTAAATGTTCCTGCATAATTTATGCATTATTTGCTCTTCTCATTCTATAAGAAATTCTGAGCTGATAGTTTATCACTCTCTAACTTTTCTATTGAGGAAATGGTAGAGACTGAATTCCTACAGTTGTACATTGTGCATTCACATATCACCATAAACAGTTACATTTGGAGATGAGATTTTATGTGCATAAACATTTTGGAGAAATACAATGGTGAAAGCAGTATTTCAAAAGACAGGATTTTTTTAAAATGCTTTAAACCAGATATCACTTATTTTTTTGTTACACAGTCTATTTGGAAAAGACCCACCTGCTCAAAAAGAAAGAGCAAACATGATTACTGTTGTAATTATTCAGAGGGGATGCTATGTGAGCAGGAATATCACAGGCAATTCAATAAAAAAAAACAAGTCTTGGTGGTTTCTATCACTAGCAATGAATAGGGTTTAATTTCATTTCATTATAGTTCAAAAGCCTCCCGAGGGTGTAATTCTGACTTCTTGCCATGGGAGCCAGTTGTGTTATTAGAATAACAAGATGGTGTGCTTTTTAATCACCTACGTTGGCTTTTTATTTTGAAGATAGTGGAGCATTTGTGTGCGTATGTTTCACACATGATGGAAGAGATGAGTTGAGTGAGACATAAGTGTTTAGAATTAAAGCCTGGGAGCAAAGTATGCGTTCTGGGCAAAGCTCTAAGTGACAAGCTTTTTTTAATTTTTTATTTATTTATTTATTTATTTATGGCTGTGTTGGGTCTTCGTTTCTGTGCGAGGGCTTTCTCTAGTTGTGGCAAGCGGGGGCCACTCTTCATCGCGGTGCGTGGGCCTCTCACTATCGCGGCCTCTCCTGTTGCGGAGCACAGGCTCCAGATGCGCAGGCTCAGTAGTTGTGGCTCACGGGCCTAGTTGCTCCGCAGCATGTGGGATCTTCCCAGACCAGGGCTCGAACCCGTGTCCCCCGCATCGGCAGGCAGACTCTCAACCACTGCGCCACCAGGGAAGCCCAAAGTGGCAGGCTTTTGATGAATGTTTCTTATCCTCAGGCAATTTCTTGACCAATTAACAATAAATTAGGCTTCCAGACATTACTTAGCTGGCATGGTCCTATTTCAAAAATGTAATGAACAAAAGAAAAGGTTTAGCAGATGCTAAAGTCTATGAAGACACTGATTCAAGCATAATGGACACATTCAACTGTGGTATTTGTGTTAGTACATTGGACCTACAACATATGGGAAAAACAACACACTGGGAAATTTGCAGTCATTCAAATATATATGATTTACTTGTTATTTATGGTTTGCAACTCTTTTCCTCTCTACATTTGTTTGATGTGGATTATAAAAGTAAACACAGGATTCTAGTTAAAAGGAACAGAACAAAACACAGTATGAGGCACCTACAATGCTCACAGCAGTTAAGCACTCAGTGTTAACTCTGAATTTCCTGGAAACCAAAGCAGAAAGTGACCTATATTGGGATATATAGTTCTTAGATTTCCTGGGTTGATATTTTGACTCATCCATTTAATAGCTATAAGTAAGCTATTTACTTTCTCTCTCCGTCTCTAATCCTCAAGCATAAGAGGGGATAATAATAGTACCTACATCATGGGGCTTTTGTGAGAATTGCAGCTATTCTTACATGTCAGACACTTAAAAGAGTGCTGTGTACATACCAAATGCTCAGTATAGTTCAGTAAATATTAGCAATGAATATTAATAGTGTTAGTATTATCTGATAAATGAGAGTATGTTCATTTATATAGGGAGTTTCTTCCTCCTTTTCCCTCCCCCAATAATTACATTCAAAAAAGCACACAGGGCCAGGATAAACTAAGAGGAAATTGGTTAATATAATACACTCCTTATTTAAGTGTGACATTCAAAAAGACACATGAATACATTCTACAAAAGCACATTTCTTTTATCAACTCTCCCCAGAAACCAAGACCTTAACGTTAATGCATAATGCAGAAAAGGCTTTGTTATGGCAAAGTGCCGAAACAGTATGGTGTGGACACCTGATTTCCTGGTAGTCTACTACAGGAGTAAAGCTTTGAGAATTTGGGGTGCTGAACACATGATGCCGCCCCTTCCAATCACTAGGAGTCTGAAGTAGCCTATGTTTGGCTGGAGTCACTTCCAAGCTGAATTCTGCTAAGTGAGGAGGCACTATTCTGTCTAATGACTAATGTGAGGTCTACATGCTTAAGTTATCAGACATTGAAGAGCCAGACTTGGCATGCTGCTGTGAAGATGTGGAAACCAAAATTGTTTTCTTGCTACAAGGTTTATCTACTTTCTCACATCAGTAAATCTTTGGAATGTCTGTAGGTATAACTGATATTTTCCTGCAAAATGAGCTTTAAATCTCTTTAATTACTTGCCACATTACATGGATGAGAAAAATTTAACCTAAAGAAAATTTAAGGACAGATGTTATCAATAAATCACCCTAACCCCCTCCCAAAAACAGAAAAAAAAGAAATTTGCATGAGTCCTATGAACAAAGTCCATATTACTGTAGAACTATTTTCAAATTGGCCTGCCAGAATGAATTGGCTCTTAAAAACACCAGGAGGAAGTCAAACTGACCAGTTAAGATTACTAGTACAGGCCACCTAAAAGGTTGAGAAAGTTCTCTGAATAGTATAATTTTAGTGTTGGCATTGTTCTATGATGTCAGATTGTTGCTTTGAGTTGTATTTTACCAGTATATAATAAATGCCATCATACTAGAAAAAGCTGTTGATTGTGCTGTTTTTGGTAACTGAACTGAATCAATTTAACACATGTATCAAAATATAAATTTAAATATAAATTTAAAGTTAAATTTAAATATAAATTTAAAGTTAAATTTAAATATAAATTTAAAGTTATGGTGTGTGCATCTCGAACATAGAAGTGATATTAAGTTTTAAAGTTAAGATTCAGAGTTATTTTTTAAGTTAACTATTCCTGCCAGTGGAGTCAAAGCATGATAAAAGATCAAAGAAGGCTGAGAAATGAGTTACACTTTTTCTAGTTCAGCTCGACTGTAGACAGTAGCAAGTACTGGTAAAGAACACACATTCTGGCTATGGATTCAGAGAAGGAGTTGGACTTTAGTCTCAGTTTTAATATTTGCTTGCCATGTACTTGCTGTATATAGAAATGAGAATATTTCTGAAAGTTCTGCTTGAAGTTCTTTAACTTTGGAAGATGAAAAAAGCCTGTTTGAGGAGTTTCATGAGGATTTTTCTAGAGAGTATTGTTAAAGTTGTCTCACTTTGGATAAGATGTAGGACATGCCTACTTGGTATTGATTGAGATAGTGAGAATGATTTGCCTTAAAATGTTTACAAAATGAGATTTTTCACTACTGACACTGAGCCATATTAAAGGATTTGGATTCCTAATGATTTCTAAACTTTGTTTTCTTATATAATTAGGTTACAATCTCTCTAAGTCTTAGGGAAAAAAGTTCCAATGTGAAATGAGCTCTAATTTCAGCTATAATAATTTGAGACCAGTGCAGATCTGGTCCCACTCAGAAGGATAGGATAGAAATGTGTTCTTCTTATCAAGTACTCCATCCCCTCTAAGATAACCAAGGGAATCACTGATGACATTGAAATCTAGAGTTTGTGAATGAGTTTTATCCTCTTCTGCTTCTTAGGCAAAATTAGCTCAAAACACTTTTTTTTTTTCATAGACCAGAATATATGATATTTGTATTGTGGAGACATGAGGTGGAAGCAGATTTTTAAAATCTGGATGAGAGGTAACAAAATACTGTATATAATATGTACACAATACAATTTTAATTAGCAATTCAATCTTTGCTAATAAAATATGAGAGTATATTCATTTCTGTGCTTCATTACATAAAATATGCCTGTTTTACTGACTTCTTGCACAGGAATTGTATGTGTAAAACTAATATGAAAATCAAGGATAGCTGTGAAGTAAATCAAAGTCAAAATGCTGAAAGAAGAAACTTGAGATACTCCTTTAAGAAAAATAAAATGATTTCTAAATCAACTCATGGTTGTCTGACGTTCCTCCTGATTAATGCCAGGGTGCTCTATGGCATGCTAATAGCATAAACAAGGAAACATTTAATTTCTTGACATAAAGTGAGGGTCATTTTAAAGATATGCATGCCCCACGGGACTTCCCTGGCGGTTCAGTGGTTAAGACTTCACCTTCCAATGCAGGCAGTGCCAATTTGATCCCTGGTCGGGGAGCTAAGATCCCACTCCCACATGCCTCGCAGCCAAAAAACCAAAACTTACAACAGAGGCAGTATTGTAACCAATTCAATAAAGACTTTAAAAACGGTCCACATCAAAAAACTCTTTAAAAAATAAAAAATAAAGATATGCATGCCCCAGACTTATCTTTTAATTACAAATATTTGCAGCCTAAGGCAGAAATTGCTTCCATGTGAATATTATAGAGTTAAACACAATAGTGTTAATATCATTTTACATCATCAACCTTCATTGTTTCAAATATGGCAAAATAAAACTAACTCCTACTTTTAATTGCAAACATCTAAATGAAATGTTGAATTAAATGAAATATTTTCTGAATGGGTTATAGCATACATTTAGTTATGGAAGTGCCTGAAACGATGTCATTGAGAAACATAATATAGTATCAGCCATAAAACGTCATGGTTGATGAGAAACTCACTGAAAGCCATCCAAAGGGTTTCTCTGTTAACTTTTGCAAATGCACGCTTTGAATCTATAATTCTTTATGGGAAAACATTTTAACAAATGTACTGTGGTTTACATTTAAAAGCACTATTTTGTTTATAGTTAAAAGCAATTATGATTCACTCTGCTGATCTAGCTAAGGGCAAGGTGCTCACAGAACACAAAAACTACAACATTCAAGAACAGTAAGGATTGTTGTTTAAATTCAGAGCATCAGACACCCTCCCAAAGGGGTCAGCGATATCCTTGTAATAAGACCAGCTTCACTGAATACATATTAAGGGATATTAGGAGCTAAAATAAGTTAATAGAAAAGGAAACATGAAAAGATGGTGGTAGAACTGCCTGTTGCCTGCATCTACCAGTGTATTCCCAGATGCCTTCAGACTTAGGAAAAAACTCATGACCTCATCCTCTCCCCACTCCTTGGCAGGTTATTTCTTCTTTCCCTTATGCTTTTTTAGTTGGTGGTGTCATCTTGTATCCAATTGTTCAGTTAGAAACCTCAGAGTCATCCTGAAGTCCTTTCTCTTCTAGCTTCTCCCATATCCACACAAATCCAGATCTTAAATATCTCTTTTTATTTATTGTCATAATCTCTTCTCTTGTGGTTTTCTTGCCTCCATCTCTGTGACTCTCTTCAGTCCATCATCCACTCTGTGGCCAGAGAGAACTTTAGAACCGCAGCCTCAGATATGTGTCCTTGAACATTTGACTGTTTTCCCCTTTCACAGAATTAAGTCCAAGTTTTCTAACATGGTGCTTAAGGGTCTTGAAAAGCATTCTCTATGTTCTAGCCCTGTTTCCTGTCTCATTCAGCCCTTTCTGACCTTTTTGTTATATTTCAGTTACTTGTTGCTTTTCTTGCTTCCAGATCTTGGGTTACTCCTGAATACCTCCCTCTTTTGCTGTGTGGTAATACATCCGCTATTTAAATTACTTCAAATTATACTTCTTATCTATAGCTCTTTAAAAAACTCACTTGATCTCTTCCTTGTGTATTTTGTGACTCCCTTTTCACAAGAGTTTTGTACTAATTGCCCCACTGTATTATGACATTGATTTGCCTTTCTGACTCTCCTGTACTCAAACAAAAAAAGTATCTTATTCAACTTTGTATTTCATAGTCTAAGTTAGATTTTGCCCTGTTTATTACTTATTTATTGATTGAGAAACTAACTGACAACTAGAAGGCGTAGCCTGTAATTCTGACTTTATGCTAATTTACTACCGGGATCTTAACAGGGCACTAAATTTTGCCAAGTATCTGTGGAATGAATGGTGGGACAAGACAAGTGGTTCTCAAACTTTACTAGTTCTTTAATACATTCTAAAACCAGTGCACAGGACTTCCCTGGTGGTGCAGTGGTTAAGAATCCGCCTGCCAATGCAGGGGACACAGGTTCGAGCCCTGGTGCGGGAAGATTCCACATGCCGCGGAGCAATGCCTACTGAGCCTGTGCTCTAAAGCCGATGCTCCCCAGCCCGTGCTCCACAACAAGAGAAGCCACCGCAATGAGAAGCCCTCGCACCGCAACAAAGAGTAGCCCCCGCTCACCGCAGCTAGAGAAAAGCCCGCACGCAGCCACAAAAACCCAATGCAACCAAAAATAATAAGTAAATAAATAAATTAAAAAAAAAAAAATCAGTGCACATAGAGAACATAACCTGTATTGTGTTGGCTCACATTGCGGGAAGTGGCAAACAATTTTTCTGCAAAGTTTACATGTCTAATTGTTTTTTTTTAAACTTTATTTTTTTTCAAGATTTAAAAAATATATATATTTTTTAACATCTTTATTGGAATATAATTGCTTTACAATGGTGTGTTAGTTTCTGCTTTATAACAAAGTGAATCAGCTATACATATACATATATCCCCATATCTCCTCCCTCTTGCATCTCCCTCCCACCCTCCCTATCCCACCCCTCTAGGTGGACACAAAACACCGAGCTGATCTCCCTGTGCTATACAGCTACTTCCCACCAGCTATTTATTTTACATTTGGTAGTGTATATATGTCACTGCTACTCTCTCTCTTTGTCCCAGCTTACCCTTCCCCCTCCCCGTGTTCTCAAGTCCATTCTCTACCTTTGCATCTTTATTCCTGTCCTGCCCCTAGGTTCTTCAAAACCTTTTTTTTTTTAGATTTCATATATATGTGTTGGCATACGGTAGTTGTTTTTCTCTTTCTGAATTACTTCACTCTGTATGACAGACTCTCCCATTTCATTGCAAGGGACAGAGCATGGTTAAGATCAAGTCTGACTGGGATGCCAACATATAGCCCGCAGCTAACATCATAGTAAATGGTGAATGTAGAGCGACAGGGTCCTGATGGGCTGAATAAAGGCTTCTCTCCTATGATTGTTTGAAAAAATGTCTAGATAGGTGGATAGTTTGGTTAGTAGCTGGTTCAATGAATCCCCCTAAAGCATTCAGGCTTGTTAGAGTCATAAAGTTATTGCTGTTGCAAATGATCTGGAAGGTATGTTTCCGATCTTGGAAATTTCAGTTTCGATTTTCTATTTTGACCAATTTTGAAAAAAGAAACTGGGAAGTTTGAGTTAGTTTGAGATTGCCCATATAGTTCCTGGTTTCCCAGGTGTTAGATATATCCTGCTACTGGCTGTTTTACAGCCTCCAGAGAGAGTGATTCTAATGCAAACATACCCACAAGATAGAATATAATTCATTAGATCACTGATCTAGTATGGTTATTATAGCCAGCTGAAATTTATTTCTTACAACCATTATTCCTCCTCATTTGCTTTAATAGCGTCATATATTTGGACATAGTCATATATTCTTGAGACTATACCCTGAATAACTTAATGAACTTACATTTTTTCATATACCTGAAGTTATCTGTTTTCTGACTATTCCTCAGGGCAGGTAATTTTTAAAGATGGTTGAACTTATCCTTTATTTCTGAGTTTAAAATTACGTTAAATTCCTGTGGTTAACTTCAAGTTTTGGATTGTACCCCACATTACTCTCCTCACTTCTTTGTGCAGACAAGCATCAGCAGACACAGATAATTGCTTAACACCAGTACCATCATTGTTGTAGGATTTCATGCCTTGGAGTTTATGGTGTATTGGAAGTGATGTTGACTATTGGGAGATTTAGACGATCAAATACCATTAAACAAAGGCAAATCTCAGAAATGCAGAAAACAAGAGTTCTCTTATTTAAAAAATATGGAAAATATAGTGTAGACTATCAAAATAGACAGACCTGAATTCAGATCCTGGCAGTGATATATTTACTGGTTGTGTGATTTTAACTGTTAGTTAATTTCTCCAAACTCAGATTTCCTCCACTTACTCATAGGGAAAAATAACGGTTTTCTGGCATTTTTACCAAAAATATTAGAGATAATGTATATTAAAAGATCAAGAATAGTGATTGGCACTTTTTACATATTACTATGATAAGTATTTTAATAAGTGATAATACATTGCAATTAAAAATAAGTCCTTAATTCAATTGTGTTAAGAAGGTAACTTAATTAGAATATAAGCCTGCTACTAGATTGAAATATGGTCTTGAAATAAGAGAAGAAATTGCGTAATGCAAAGATGATAGAGATAGAAAATTCTATGTTTTTATTACAAAAGTTTCCTTTGCTTAACTGGTTATAGTACCTGTCTCACCATTCCCTAAGTACTGCTCTTAATTGTTTCCTTTCTTTGGATTAGTTAATGGTTTTGCTTGACCTCTTCTTGTAGATTTTATGAGATAAATCAAAGCCAAGTTCAAGATAGAATAAGGATTCCTTTTAGGTAAAGCAAAGTAGGATCTTAAATATGGAATCTGTTAGACAAATTGTCTTGCCCTTTGCTTCAGTTTCAGGGTTATGCTTTTGTATAAAACACTTGCTGACAAAGTAAAAACATATTTTTAGTTTCTCAGTAAATAGCAAACATATTTGTAGTCACATTTCCCAAGTGCTTCCTCTTTGGATTGTGAAAACTAGCCATTGCCATCATTATTATATCATTAATAATCATGTCTTGTGAGCATTTAATAATTATCTAACTGTGTTCTGGGGCTCCTTGAGGTACCATATATACAATAAGAATGGGAAATCACCTTGGTTAGTACAGGGTCATTGAGCAGGCTATGTGGGAGATGATAGGAAGAATCACGTTTTCTCACCAAGCCAAATGCTCCACCAGATGGAGGCTGCCATTTGCTTCTTATCAGCATGATCATCACTGTTGGACGGTTGGGATGACCTTATAGTACACTTGGATGATGTGTTGGAGCTGGCTTGTATTGGTTTGCAAGAGCTGACTATTAAAATTTTAGGAAATTTGTCACCTGGTTTTTAAATATTTGGTAGCTTGAAATTGGCCATAGTGTAAGTATTTATACCACATACATTGAAAAATGTTTCTGCCCTTCTATCCCTCAAAGATCCTATTGTTCAACGTTCATTAGCATATCTGGTTCATTTCCACAGCTTCAGCACTCAGTCAAAGTGAATGTCACATACCCATAAATTTAAGCACTATGAGGTGGAGATGCAGATATCAAGAATTGATTGAGAAAATCTGACTTCTGTTTAATTTAGCTATTACCAAAAGCAACAGGATCCTGATGGATATATTTATTCTTTATTATCAAGTTTCAGGTGAAAAAGTTTTTAAAATATATGACAGAATCTATACTGCTCTGGATATAACTCCTTTGAGCAGTTGAAAATTTCCCTCTAAATCCAGAAATAGATATATGGAGAAATAAATATCATTTTCCATTAATGAACAGGGTACCACAACTTGGCTGTTCTAGGTTCAAAGTGCTGATGCTTTCAATTTAAATGCATATTTTAGAACATAGATTAAAATTTTAGAACATTTTTAGAACATTTTTAATGGAGATGACAAAAAAAGGATTATTACCAAGTGACTTACATATGGCATTTTTTCCATCAATGCAGCATCATGAACTTTCTGTAAGACTTCCTTTCCAGTCCCAGGTGAAATGGGATTATAGTTTATTGCCACAGAATCAGAATCTTAAAATAAATCAATATTCAAGTGGTCTACAATAATTGCTCCTGTAAAACGAAGTCACACCATTTTCAATCTATAATATAATTTAAATGGAAAATTGGCAAAATTCCAATGCTTGCTCTATGGTTATGGTTTTACAACTCATTCCTTATATCATAAGTGCATGAGCCTTGGAGTCATGTCCTGGATGATCAGAGAGTCACTTTATTAATTCATGTGTCCATCAGGACTCACTTATGGTACTCTTTTCTTCCCAGAGACCGTTTAAAGTTTAATAGAGAATACAATACTGATGTTTTAAAGGTACATTAAATATCTTATTAAAAGACCTTTCAATAAAATATCTAGGAAATTTTCTTCCTTTTTCAAAACAGGGTTCATTATTCATTTAACAAAACTTGCTTTTTAAACAGTAGAGAAAAAGTTAATCACTGCAGTTCCTCTTAATTCTTACCTTCCTGTGCTAACAATTTTTGACAATGTGTATGTCATTTCACATCATTCTCAAAATATATACAAATACATACACAAATTCATATATTCATTATTATTTTGTTTGAGATTTTATTAAGATGAAAGAACAGCATAAACTTTGTCCTCCAACTTTAGATTTTTAGTTAAAAGTATATTATAGGTATCACTTTTGGTCAATAGGTACAGATTATACTCATTCTTTTTACTAGCTACATAATGTTCCTTGACATAGATATGTCAGTTTTTTCAACCATTCACCTACTCACAGACCTGTGTGTGCATGGGTGTGTGTGCTTTTACTGCAGTAAAAAAAAATCCCAGGAGAGTTATTGCTATCTGAATTTTAATTTTAATAGATATTGCCAGGTTTCTCTTCAATTATATTGTTTAGTTAAAGTCAACTGGGCTTAAAATCATTCATTTCTTCCATAGCATTAAAACATTTTAAACATTATCAAAATTTCTGTTGATACAAATCAACAGAATACAAATTTAGATATAAATATAAGAGCTTCATAATATATTATTTTACAAAATTGAATAGAATCTGTTTCTTGTGGGAGAATTTTGTAAAAGACATTTTGGTTGCGACTTCTATAATACTAGCTGTCAGAAGGATATTCTGTCAAATGAATGAATAAGTGACATTACTTTAGTCAAAACCATGCCCTTATTGCATTTACCTTCTCATTGTCTTTATAGCAGAAAGTCATAAATTCTATCGTACAGACACCTGGAATCTTGTTGCTGAACTCAGCCATGTTTCTTGTCACATTTCCTTTACCTCAGGTGCTCTCATTTCTGTGTTAACTCCAGTATCTAGAAAACTATATATATATATATATATATATATATATATATATATAGCAACTTAAGCTGAATAGTAAAGTTGATTTGGGTGAATTCTCTCTTCAGCTAATTTTGAACATCTACTGAAGTAATATTAAGAATAATACTAATATTAAAAGTAAAGTAATTTGTATTTGAACTTTCCAATGGGATAAAAGAAGAGTATGGTATAAATGTTATTATTTTTGACAGAGGCTTACACCTTGATTTTTTTGGTTTTTTGTTTTTTGCTATAGTCATTGTTTTTTCAGTTCTAACAATCATTGTTTGTAATTTCCTTCTTCCCTTCCTCACATTGTTTTCTTCTCTCTCTCTCTCTCTCTTTTTCTTTCTGTCTTTTGTGGAATAAAACAGATTGGATGTCTCTTATTGATTCTGAAAAAAATCCCAAGACCTGTAAAGGGACCCTCTTGTATTGACAGTAATAAATGAGAGTAATACGAGAATTGAAGGTAGAAACTGAAGTTCTAGCATAATGCTGATTACTGGTCTTCTCTTGATAACACTGTTATAGACGGGAGAACATAGGGAATAGGTTCTATGTTGAAGTGTTATTGCCACTTACTGTCCAATTTCAGCACTCACATGTGACTTTAATCTCTTCTTACCCTGTACAGTTACATTTTCACAACTGTAGCCATGCTGCTACTTAATATATAGTGTTTATCCTTAAAACTCTTCTTTTTTTGTATCTAGCAGTGTGTATATGTTAATCCCAATATCCCAATTTATCCCTCCCCCTTCTTGCCCCCTGATAACCATAAGTTTGTTTTCTACATCTGTAACTCTATTTCTGTTTTGTAGATAAGTTCATTTGTACCCCCCATTTTTTAGATTCCACATATAAGCAATATCATTCGATATTTGTCTTTCTCTGTCTAACTTAGTTCACTCAGTATGACATATATACACTACTATATATAAAATAGATAACTAATAAGGACCTACTGAATAGCACAGGGAACTCTACTCAATACTCTGTGATGGCCTATATGGGAAAAGAATCTAAAAAGGAGTGGATATGTGTATAGGTATAACTGAATCACTTTGCTGTACACCTGAAACTAACACAACATTGTAAATCAACTCTACTCCAATAAAAATTAAAAACAACAACAACAACAAAACTCTTCTTTACCCACCAAGTTTCATGCAGAGTTCAGAACCCTATCTCTGTCTCCTAGAGTATGTGACTTACCTGGCAGGCGGAGGCTTTCATTGGAGTAAGTGTCTTTATTAGCCTGGTCCTCTTCCTCAGTGTCCTTCTTCCTGGCATTCACGCTGTCTTTCAGAAAACTAATTCCTACCTTGTGTATGTTCACTATGTAGTAATAAAACCATGCAGACCTTCAGGGGTGGAAAAACATCGCACACCAGTACAGTGCCTAGCACATAGTACAAGTTTGATAAATATTTGATGAATTGGTTGTGAATATATGAATCACAGCAGAATAGATTTTCTTCTAAAGACTAGTTTTTTGGAGAAATTCCTGAAGCATACCACCGATTAGGAAAGGGTTGTGGCATAGAAATGAAGGAAACCGAGAAATGAGAACCAAGAAGGGACAACCAGGCACTGAGTAAATCTGTTTTCATTTTTGTTATTTCTCAGCTGACACAGGGCACTAGGGATGTCTGTCTATTTTATGTCTCCATCTTCCAATAGACAAATGCCCTGCCTATTTTAAGAGACACGTGTGAATCGTTCATTTATTCATTCATTCATTTTTACAGTGTGGAATGAGGAGGCATCAAATATTTTCTGGGAGGCTGATCTCTGCTTCTGTCTGACCCTAGACCCTCCCTACTGGCATCTGTCTTTTTCGTCTCCCTACCTTTTATCTTTTCTTTCTTCCTTGTCTCCCTCCTTCCTTCAACAAGTGTTTATTGAATGTCTACCATGCTTTAGGCTCTGTTCATGGCAATGAGATAGATCCATAAACACAATGGGCAAGACTCTTGCTACTGTGCAGCCTTACATTTTACAGCTGGGAGACAAATAATGAAAACAAATTCTTAAATGCAAAATTTTAAGATCATTATTGTTGCTATAAAAATTAGTGTGATGAGTTATAGAACAACGGGGATATTGTTGAGTATTGTTAGATTGGGTGGCCATGGAAGACCTACCTGAGAAGGTGTACTCTGGGACAGAGCTTGAACAAGAGAGAAGGGCCATTTTTGTGAAGATCTGGGACAGAGGGAGGAACACATTCTGAGGAAGGACTGAGCTGGTAGAGGATGTCCTTGTGGATGGAACATGGGGAGTAAAGGACAGATGGTGGAAGATGAGATCTTGGAGGCCACTGTAAGTTCAAGGGAAGGCAAATGATTGTTATAAGTAGGAAAATGCTAAGATCTCATTTGCAGTTGGCTGCTGTGTTGAGAAAGCATTGTTGCAGAGCAGCTGAGAGATAATTTGGGGCGGGGGGAGGATAAATGAATGAGCATCATACTTAGGCTGATCAGGTCCACCTCTAAGATTTGTGGTCCTCGGGCAAGAGGGCAAATCAAATGGAGGATCCTGGCCGAACAACCTCCTTCCCCTCCTGTTGGGACCCTCTTTCCCTCTGTGCATAGCCTCACACATACAAGTGAATACTCCAGCCACTTGGGCAGGAAATTCCATGTCCCCTTGTATTTGGAAATAGATATAGAAATGGGATTGTGGAGTGTTGAGAGGTATGAATGCTTGGCCCCAATGATTCCTTGCCCTGCAGGGAAGGGTGAAGCTGGAGGTGGGCAAGAGTGGGCCTAGTAAAGCTGGGAGCCCAGGGACAGGCACCCTGGTTGCTTGGCTATAAGGGAAGCGCTGATGCCAACTTAAATAAGGAGAAAAGTAGAGATGCCATGCATGATTGGAAGTTAAGTCACAAGAGTGGTCAAGGGGGGTGTTGAGGAAAATAGACAGCATGTGTCTTCTTTGTCGCAGGGAAAGTAGGCATAAGGTCAGGGGAGACTACTATGATAAAAACTAGTAGCCCGCTAATATGACAAAGAAAACCCCTCCCACTTGCAAACTCATGTGTCTTTTGTGTGGAGCGTCTTTGTGGTCATAACACTCAAATAGACAGGACTGAACCAATGCAGGAAAACATAACACCATTCAAATTTTAGAGAAGCAATCAATGAAATACTTTTCTTTAAATGGGATGAGATGGAAGCTTAATTATCTGTCAAAACGAGTTTGGATCTGACCGGATAGGCCTAATTTCCTGAAGCCAGCTACACCTCTAAACAGAGGGCAAGAGGGGGAAGATTCAAGAGAAAGGGAAGCCCAGAAGCAGGTTGTACAGTCCTAGCCAATGACAGGGGTTCAGAGTGAGGGCCACAGCTCCTTCAAGGACAGCAGAAACAAGACAGAACCCTCTTCATTTAATTTTTTAAAATGGTTAATTAATAAAAAATATTTACTTCTGGGCACGGAGAAGTGTAAATAGAATTACGCCTGCCTTCATGAATGTCGAGGTATTGAGGGCATTGAGACAGGTGTGGGGAATGGAGAGAGATGGGCCTGGTCAGAGCAGGGAGAAAGTCAGATGATAATCGGCCACTGAGAGAAGCAGTGAGAGTGCATCTGTGCAGTGGACTTGGGATGGGGTCAAGTGGGGATTTTTTGTTTCAAATGAATGAAAGAAATACTGATTCTGTAGTTTGATCCTGTGCTATTAAATTATCAGTCTAAAGCTTCTTGATTCCCTCCCCAGATTGAGGAGTTTAGTGCCTAATCTGAGAGAAAACGCTACTTGGATGATTAGGCTAAGGCATCCTCATGTCCAACATAAAGAAATGCAGGGGTGGGTAGTAAAGTACATCATTACAAAACTTAATGTCGATGATGACCTAACCTAAGTGTGGAATTGAAGGGGGAAACTGAGGCCTTTATCAGTACTCTGTTCCAGGAAAGGAGAGAAGTGTTGCAGAGTTTCTGGGGGGAGGTCAATTTTCAGGCTTAATAACATCAAAACAACATTAGTGTAGCATCCCGTATCACTGAATTGATTACGTTTTTCAGGATGCTTACTTGCCCTTATAACTGGTAGTAAGGTGGTTTCCTTATATGTATTAGAAAAGCAACCTTTATATTAAAGATCTGCAAACAAAATGTGTTGAAATATGGGGACATTTTGAAACTGCTTAGGTATGGTAGAGGTTAATGATATCAGTTATATCTTAATAATTACTGTCACTGGGTTTTTTACCCTTATAGCTTTTTAATTGTTTAAAAATTATAAACCAGAAAATTTAACACAAGCTTGGGAAAGATCCTTTACGGTATAACATAATTTTATAGTTGATATTATCACTATAAAATGATTCACCAAAAAAGTATCTTAACGGACTTTACTTTCCTCACTTCTGATTAGTATTTTTACTACAATATACTGTGCACTCTGTAGCATGCTACAACATTCCTGCTAAACAAACATTATGCTTTTATTTAAAGCAAGCATTTTAAAGTTTTACCTTTTACCAGGCTTACCATGAGGTTGCAAAATGAGGAACAGGGAGGTCTGACAAGATCAAAGGACAAAGGAAGGTTGTACTATACCGGGAGATGTCAAATTTATCCCTCAGAACTCTCACAGAGAATGGTTGTTTTCAGGCCAAGTAATACTCTTTTGGCCAAATTCATTTGCCTCATTCAAATATGTTGAGACTACTCATGAACCTCCATATGTGTGTGTGTGTGTGTGTGTGTGTGTGTGTGTGTGTGTGTTAGTATCAGGGGAAAGAATACATCAGAGAGTGTGAATTTCATCTATGTTCAAAGATCTAACTGCCACCTGTGTATTTGATAAATTCTGAAATGTACATATCCAAAACTGTTAATCCTCTCTCCAGAGACCCACACTTATTTCTGAGAGGCAGTGCTATTGTGGATGATGCAGGGACTTTATTATTATTTTTTTTTGATAAGACAAGAGAAATGAAGGAAAATAGAAATGAGTGGGGAGAGACTAAGATGTATTATATGTAGACTTTGTGCCAGGGTCTGTGTTTGGCTCCATCTCAAATTCTTGCCCTGTTGTAACAAATGGTACAACACCCATCACAAACAAGCCCTGCCAGTTCGCAATTGTGTTAACATTTTGGTTGAAGGAACTCATCTCCTCCTTCCAGTATTGCCCAAGTAGCCATTTTTTCACACAGCGGACAGAATAGTCTTCCTTAAAAGAAATCTGAATATAACACCTCCTACACAAAAAAGTTCAATAATCTCCAAAAGTCCTTGATAAAATGTAAGCTTTGGAACAAGATGGCTTTAGTCAAGCCTTGTACCAGCTGTGCGAGCACGTAAGTTACTTACCTCTTTGCGATTCAGTTCCTTCTCATTAGGTTGCATAATGATTGGAAGGGTTAACATATATGAAATGCTGAGAATAGTGCCACATGAATGATTATATTTATCATTAATATCATTTCTTCTGCCTCTTGTACATCTCTCTGGGGATGTCTCCCAAACACCTAAGCTCAGTATGCATCATTATCTCTCTCCCCTCCGCTCAATCCCCTCCTCCTGTCTTATAACAAATGTTGGCTATTACCCAAGTCAGGAACCTTGGTTTTCTCCAGTCATCCATCTCATCTAGTTAGTTCCACAATCCAGTAGTTATGCCTCCTATACTTATCAAAAATGCCGTCCTCTTCATCCCAGCTGCCAATGCCTGGCTGGACTTACACCATGTCCAGGCTGGACCCCCATAATAACCTCCTGATGAACTCTGCTTCCAACCTGCGGGCCCTTCGAGTCCATCCTTAACACTGTTGCCAGAGGGATCTTTCTGAAATACTGATCAGAAAACACAATCCTATCAATCACTTGCTTGGCAATCCTTCCATAGGTCTTTATTCTTCACGGAAGAGCATCTGAACTTCTTGACAAGAAGTGCTCGGCACTCATGGTTACTTTCCCAGCAGCCTCTTGCCTTTTGGCCCCCACCTCCTGCTGGACCCTGTCATCTCCCCATTTTTATCCCTCCCAAACACTTGCTTTAAGCAATATTGAAAGGTATACTCATATTATTAAATATACTGTTAGATCAGGCTTCTATGCCTTCATTTGTGTTGACCCCCTGCCCGAATGTACTTTCTAGGTACTCCCTCACCCACCTATTTCCTATTTATCCCTCAGACAGTTAAAGGGGAACCTTATTTGTGAAGGATTCCTTGTTTCAACCCACCTTGCACCCCCCAAAAGTTAGTCGTTCCTCTCTGTGCTTCAGTCAGAGAGGAATAATCAGTCCCTCATATCTGGCATTTGTCATATTATCTTAGGACTTCTTGTTTATGTGTTGATTTTTGTCTTAACATGACCATAAGCTCCTTGAGGGCAAGGTTATACCTTATGATTTTTGTTTCCTGGTACCTAGAGTAGAGCCCAGAACACATTAGACATTCAAATAATATCTGTTGAATTAGTGAATAAAATAGTCTAAGTCAGAGAAAATGATAAGATAATTACGATGGTGGAAAAATATTTTCACCTATTATTTCCCATAGAGTGGACATAATCAAACCAACTCTTAATTTTGTAGATTAACTAAGGTGAGTAGAATTAATAATAATTCAAATATATATGTATACTTTATATATATTCAAAATTTTATGGTCTTTTTCTACTTTCTGATATTCTAAGGGTTCACTTACGAAACAGTACATTTACATCATCTGAAGAAACTTGTTATATTAGAAGTTAAGAATGGACTAATGACAGACTTGTTTTGAATCTTTACTTTGCTCTTACTAGTCATTTGATCTTAGGTTATATACTCTAACTTTGTCAGATACATTCTCACATTTAATATAATAATAAAACTTTATTTCACATGGTTTTTGTGAGAAAATAATCCAGTTACAGTACTTGGTACAGTGTTGGACATTCAAGTAAGTGCTTTGTAACTACTAGCAATGAGTATTATTTAACCACAGCAGGCATGCTCCTCCCCACTGGAAAGAAGTGCTAGTCAAACGAAGCAACTTTCTCCACTCTTTACCATCATAAGAGGGGTAAAATTTGGGACATTTGGGGGACCTTCTCTGTATCAGATGCTGTGCTAGACTCTGAGAGTATAAAGCTATGTAAGACTGAATCCTCAATCCAGGATCTCATCGTCTATGTTTCATCCTCTTCAAAATGTTCATCCTGGAATGTGGGATGGAAGCAAAAGAAAAGTAGAGACCTATCTTAAATGTAAATTGATCTGGAATGTCAGCAGAACAAATGATCAGTCAACACGTACCTGTTAGGTTTCATGCCATGTGGGACTCACAGGAGGAAGTTTAACACTATTCAGATAATTATTATGGAGGAAGATTGGTAGTGAATAAGGTGGGCAATCAGGAAAGTATACGCAGACTACCCTATACACCCTGATTTATAGAAAGTGAAAAGAATGGAGAATAGCTTCATGTGGAGAAAGAAGAGGACCATGAAAAAGTTTAAAATACTGCCCTTGCTTTCAAATGATTTAACTAAATTTGTTTGCATCTGTGGAGAAAGAGCTTAATATTTCACTCAATCATCCACTTCTTCGTTTATTCACTAACTGTGTTCTAAATATCAAGGCATATAGAAGACAGTGAATCGCAATTTGTTGGATAAATGCGTGAGTAGCTAGGCACTGTTCTTGGTGCTGATTATAGCTAATCAATAAAAAAATCTCTGCCCTCGGCAAGATTCTGTTTTAGGACTACTAACATTGTGTATTACTCTTAATAAACTGTCCGCTAATGTTTATTGGACAGTTGAGTGTTGGTGGTTTATCAGTGATACAGTTTATGTCCTTCGGGAAGCAGACTCTGAGAGAGAGTTTAGTGTTCAGGATGTTTATTAGGGAAGGAGGTGAGACAGGATTTGGAAGAAGGAGAGGTACAGCTGCACTGCAGACCTGAACAACAGCCATTGCTGACCCCACAGGGAGCTCTGGACCTTAAATGACCACTCAGAGTTGTCCAGAGTTAGGTCCAAATGGCTGCACCTCAGCAAGTCACCAGATATTGTCTGCTCCAGAAGAGCTTGACTTTGGGTGAGGCAGTTCTCTACTTTGGAAACAATCCTTGAAGGGCTGACAGCTGACTCTTCACCACCAACACTCCCTGCATTGGGGGCAACAAGTCCTTCCTTGAAGGGGAAGTAGCCCTGTCCAACTCCATGTCTACCATGATTAGTTAGGGAGCTTTCAGTTGTAATAACTTGAAAACAATCAAACTGGCTTAAATAATATTGGCTCACCTAACTGAACACTTAAGAGCTGGGTAAACTGTAAATGTGGCTTGGATTAGAGCTCATATCTAGCTGTTTGTTTATTATTTGTTTAGAGAAGTCTCTTCATAAAACTATGGAACAAAAGTCCTGAACTTTGCTCGATTATAAGGAACAGTGGGGTTCCTTTCTGGTGGGGTACACTGTAGGTTGTTTGGCAGTCAGCCCGTCCTCTAGCCTCTAGGTGCCTATAGCAAACTAGAGATGTCCTTGTGATTAACGCTAATCCTCATTACATGTTGGTGGTAAATATTATTAGCCTTAGTTGAAGGTGGTTCTGCTGAGGCTCAGGGTAGTTAAGCAGACACACTGTAAGTGGCGGAAGCAGATTTGGACTCTCTGGTTTACTCCCAAGATATTGCTCTCTTCTCTAAACCACACTCATTTCACCTAAGAGTCATCCAAAATGGCAAGAATTGAGGTGGGCACGGGCTTCTATGATGGCCTCCAGAACAGAGTTAAGTAGACAGCCAGCAGGGCAACTGCTTGGGAAGTCAGACCACAAAAGCCACTAAAATATAACTGGAAACATAATGAGTTTGGGGAAAGAAATCACCATCATTTCTCCCAGGGAAATGTATTTGGTTAAAAGAAATACTTCAGTGAGCCACCTGACAAGGGGAAGAATCCTCTGAGAGGAGCTCGCTGGAGCAGCTGCCTTCTAAGGCATGCCAGTAAATTAGCTGCAGAGCATGTGTTTAGGGGCGTGAGGCAGGCACACTGAATTAGAACTAAATTGTTCAGAGTAGTATTGCCCCTGGCTGCTTTTCTTCTCAGCCTTAAAGCCAGCCTGCTGGGACCAGCACTGAGTTTTGTTCTTATATCTATACCAAACAAAATGTATTGCTTGAAGGGGCACCATGTTACTAGCTGGCACAGGGCACTTCTCCACCTTGACTATCTCCCAGGGCTTAGGGCTTCTTCATGGAAGCATCTACTTTTTTTTTTTTTTTTTTTTGGTGTATGGGTGCTGCAATGAAGCTTATGCTTCAGAACCCGTCACCAGCATGGGCTCCTTTTAAAGCCCTGGAAGGGACCCAGCAAGGCATACACATGTGTATTAGTTTCTTATTGCTGCTATAACAAATGACCGTATAATGGGTTAGAACACACATTTATTCTCTTACAATTCTAGAGGTCAGAAGTCTAAAACCAAAGGGTTGGCAGAGCTGTGTTCCTTCTAGAGGCTTCTTGGTTGGAAATCTGTTTCTTTGCTTTTTCTAACTTCTGGAGGCTGCCTTTGTTCCTTGGTTCTTGGCCCCTTCCTCTCATCGTTCTAATCTTTAGCTTTCATCCTTATGTTGCATTCTGTTTTTCTGATTTTCTGCCTCCCTTTTATGAGAACACTTATGACTCATTGTGCCCACTTCCTGATAATCCAAGATAATCTCCCCATCTCAAAATGCTTAATTGAATCACGTAGGCAAAGTCTCCTTTTCCATAAAGTTGGATTTGCACAGGCCTGGGGATTAGGATGTAGCCATGCTGGGCAGCTGTTATTCAGCTTACCACAATATGATCATATGTTTGTATGCAGTTTGTACAAGTAATATATTTCATGCACAATCAGTTAAGATGGCCATCTCTTTTAACTTCTTTTAATTCAAGTCTGGTAGTGTTGGAGTACTTGCCGGCATTTGGGGTTCTAATGGGAATTTGGGTTGAGAATACACTTAGTTTGGCTTCAATAGGATGTCTTTATAAGGTGTAGCTGGCTGTCAGGTGTGGGAGTGGCTTCCAGGAGTCCTACTGCCTGTTGTGCCAACTCACTAAACATTGTGCCTTGAAGGTTCTGTGCCAAAGGTCCTATTGCAATACAAATACATGCTAGAGTACCCCAGCCTCTGGGTATATAGGTAGTGAGGGAGAATAGAGCTCAAAATACATGGAGCCTGGAGCCAGTCTGTGGAAAAGGATTGCAACCATCAAACGTGTTACAATTATAAGTGAAGAACTGGTTTTTCATCTGACATCTGGTCAAAATTATTAATAAAAAACAAGTTTCAGTCAACTTTGCTGCAGAACAGACTGTATTTTTTAATTCTCTGTATAGAAAATGGTATTACCAAATTTTCATTAAATGGAGAGACAATCAAGTAGTAAAATGTTAAAAATTTTAGAGAAAAAAGTATTTTAAAGCTGTGCCAGAGAGTTCACGATAAAAATATTAGACCATTTTTCTGGGTTACGTGATCTTGTGATATTTGTCAGATGTTAAAAATTTATTTCTTGTGAGTCTTTTATCAACCTAAGTACTTACTTTGATACCTAAATATCCACACACACTCCAAACTGTGTAAGCTTCAGGCCCCACAGAATCAGAATCTGTCACTGATAGTGCTTGTATCAGTCATGGTTTAATCAGAAAAGCAGATTATCTATCTATCTATCTATCTATCTATCTATTTTCCATCTATCTACCTATCTACCTACCTACCCACATACCTATCTATAGGAAGATGTGTAGTACAAGAAACTAGTTTATGTGATTATGTGTGAGGGCTGGTTAAGCAAGTCTGAAATCTATAGGGCAGGTAGTGAGAAAGGGAAAAATCCAGGGAAGGGGCAGCAATTGTAGTCTAAACTGCTGTTAGGGGTCTCTTTCACCAGGAAGAGTTTAGTTCCTTTTAAGGGCTCACCTGGTTAGGTCGGGCCCATCCAAGATAATCTCTTCTCTTTAAAATCAGCTACTCAGGGCTTTAATTGTACATTTGACCCTTGAACAACATGCTTTGAAGTGTGTGGGTCCACTTACACGTGGATTTTTTTCACTATGTACTATAGTACTACACAATCCACCATTGGCTGAATCCATGGATTTGAAACTGTGGCTATGGAGGAACCATGGATACTGAGGGCCTATTACAAGTTATGCATGGATTTTCAACTTGGTGGAGGGTCGGTGCCCCTAACACCTGCGTTGTTCAAGGGTCAACTGTATTTGCAGAAATCCCTTCACAGCAGCACTGAGATTAGTGTTTGTTTGAATAACTGGGAAAAGGTGTGTGTCTGGTACAAAATGACTGCTACCCTCCCTTCCTTTCCCATAGCTAAGTCTAGTCAAGTTGACACATCAAAACTCCATGACAACACTCTTAGTGTTATTGGGTAAAATAACAGTGAGCATTGGACGACTGTCATCTTCTTAAAATTCTCTTAGTGCCTTATTAGTTTCACATGTATTCCAGGCAGTAAATTCTTAGGAATTGAAGCAGGTTAATATCAGTAACTAATCACAGGCGCTCTGAGGTCACATGGTCTAGGTTTAAGTGCAGTCTTCATCATATTCCATCTGTGTGACTTTAAGTAACTTACTGAACCGTGATAACTTCTTAGAGAGCTAATGTTTACAAATTTAAAAAGCTTTAATGAGAAAACACATGCAAAATGCTAAACACAGTGAGGATAACACAGTACTTAAAATATTGGTAATTAAGAGCATTTTAAATATCCATTCTTTTCTACCAGATAACATACTTAATTATTTTATTTACACCTTTTCATTTAATCTTTATAATTATTGTTGGAAAGTTATAAAGACAGGGTTGGGTGATTGGGAAAATACTGTGAGCTCTGTCTTTTTAGAGTTGTGGCAACATGCCCCATTATGTGACTTTTTATATATTACATAAGTATGACATTTAGATTGGTATTGTATATATTACCACAGCCTGATACTATTTTTATTATATTCTACCTAATTAAGTACCCTGTTGTGTTATATGAATATTTTACGAAGTTGAAACAATGTTCCTAAAACCCAAGTGTTTGCCTGCGGTCATTACCAATTTATAAATAACTTCTATTCACTGATCTCTCTCCATGGGGAGTGAATGTGATCAGAAGTGTGAGTACATTACTAAAAAGAAACACTTGATTAAAAATAAAGTTATCCTTACATTTTTCTAAATGCCGTCTTATGCCAGGTTTAGTTGCCCTGAATTGGGAATAGAGGGCAAAGTATTAGAAAGAGAAATAAAGCTACAGACTAGATATGTTATAGTCATAGAGTATAAGAGGTCTATCGGGGATCTTTTAAAATTTGTGATTTGCCATTTAAAAATCTGCATTGTGACTGAGAATCTCACCATTAACCTCTATGTGAACAGATTAATTCCAAAGTCATCCAAGAATGTGTAATTGAGAAAAGAGCCAATATTGTGCCCAACTAGTCTAGAAAAATTTCCACTGTGAAGAACAAGACACTTAGAGACACTTAGAAGACTGCAGACAGTTGTGGAAGCTGAGCTGAGTTTGTGCCCAGGAGAAAAGGCCTCTGAAATAACTGACTAAAGTCCAGTGTTCAAGGCTGGTGGCTGGGATTCACTGAGCGTGACTTGTGATTGGACAACAGAGAGGATGGGCAGGCACTTTCCTACATCAACAAAACCAGCAGAGACTTACCAATACCCAGTAGGCAGAGGACAAGAGAGGGAGAATTTCCAGGGTCGGCCTGTTTATTTACCATGTGGCTGCATTTATGAAAGAAGGAAACATATATGTACAAGGCCTGTTTGCCATAATGACCTTGGGCAAGGTAGCAAGAGAAATTCTTTAAACCTCTTTATCCAGAATGATTCAGTTAAACAGAGTGTGAAGGGGTACAAAAGGCTTGAAGGGCAAGGCCTTCCCCCCAGGAGGACTCATGTGTCATTAGAGTCTGAATGTCTCCGATGAGACTATGTATATGAAATTAAAAGTCCACGCCATTACAGAAGTTTATTACAAGCTCATTAAGGATGAGTAGGATATTTTTTAAAGTTAAGAATGTTTGTATAGAGTGATTTCATGGGATGAAGGGGTCAGGGGACTCAGACAAAGACATGATTATCCAAGAAATATATGAATGAAACTGTGGTATCAGAAAGGAGTACTTCCCATAGAACATTACTCACAGCACTAATCAGTAAATGGCCAATTCAGGCACTAGCTTGTAGCCTGTTCTTCTGTCTCATTAGAGCACAATTTTCTTATTCTCAAATTCAGATCCATTTTGCTATATTTCCAATTTAAAATGTATGACAGGACCACATTTTAACAATGGAAATATGCTTCTCTGTGAGTATAAATATTTGCAAGTATTTCTTTAAATAAAGATTTTCAAGTATGCAGAAGAGCTTTGTGTGTATGTACACACACACACACACAACACACACACATAAACATTTACCTTCCAAGAACATCCTTCTGAGAAATGCTTCTTTCTCCCTCCCTAATCATGAAGTCCTTGTTATTCCTGTAATTTTCTTACAAACTCTATTTGCTCTCTGTCTAATTTGTCAGAGTTGGGACCTGTCCCAACCTGGGTCTAGCAAAGACCAATATGCCCTGGTGACAGGTGATTAGAATGGGGAAGAGAGGTTGACCTAAGCTAGGCATGTCAGAGACCTTTCTCCAGAGTTTCAGACTTGGAAAGAGAAGGGTTAAGTTTTAGCTCCTCTGCAGGTGGAAATATGAGGCTTTATTTAGAGGAGTGCTTTCCATGACCCAGCCCTTAAAATGATTTAGTCTGAAATAGGAAGAAATAAGGTCACTCAGCAAAGGAGAGAAAACTGCATAAATGTTAGAAGGATAACACTCTTGTTTTCCATGTTCTTGAGTCCAGTTTTCTTTGAGGCCCTAGTAACATTTCCTTTCCACAGTTAGAATGACTTGGGCAGGCACCTCTGGAAACTTTAGGCGTCCAGGCTTGGAGAAAGTCCTTCTGTGCCTCCTTTTCCTTTTTTAGTTCCTACTGCCCAGCAGATTGTGTAACTACCCAACCAATGCTTTTCAATAAAAGACTGAGCACTGGACTATACTTGAAATATTCTTTCAACAATTCTTAAACATGTGGGTATCTGATAGAGTATGAACTTTCTTTAATTCATCCAAACTGACCTTCTCTTCGAAACTATTACCTGAAATCTGGGGCACTGCAGCAGAGGGGGCCAAATCATGTACTCTCCCTTCAGGTATCTGGGTAAGTGACTTAATATATCAGTGTGAATAAAAACTCTACACAAACTGAATAAAGAACTCCCAATAAAGATGAATTCAGTAAAGTGGCATGAGGATATATAAATATAATCAGAAAGGCAACACAGAATAACCTATTGTTTAAGAAGAACTTTTTGTTATATTTTTTCTTGTTTCAACTATATTCAGAAAATGAAAATACACAAAGAGGGAATAGGGCTCTTGCTTGGGAATCGCAGGTGTGAGCTTTTTAATTTTTACCGTCTCCTACTATATATCATAAAGAGGAAACTCGAACCTCAGAAATGCACTTGGGTATTAAACCATTAGATTTTTGAAATGCATTTAGGTCAGTGTCTTCTAAGAGCTTGTTCAAGAAATTAGGAAGCAGTTAAAAGTCTTCAATCAAAGATTATGGAGAACCAAAGTCTGAAATGATGACCCCTTATAAAAATTGATAAAATAATAAATTCCGGAAACTTTTATAATAATTTCCGTCAACACATGGTAAGTGAATTTTTAAAAGATCAGTTGTTATTGACTAAAATAAGATAGTGGCCACTGGAAAAGAGCAAGAAAAAAAGTAACCCAGGGACGCTTTTGATTCAGTCCCTTATAGCTTTGTAGAAATTATGTATATACTTTGCAAAATAGCCCTTTGTAAGTACAGCTTGGAAAGTATTTAGCTTGTACCTTGAGGAGGTATGAACTCATAAGATGAGGCATTCCCTACGTAGGGGAAGGGCGTTCAGATGTGCTGAGTGAACAAAATGATGCCCACTAAAATAGATTTTTAGTAGAAAAAACAATTCTTCTATTGCTATTCTACTTAAAGTTTTTATTATAAAAGGCTACTTATTTTTGCCAAATGGGTTTTCTGAGTATACTGACATATGATGTGATCATTCCCTTAATTTTGATAGATTTCCTACATCAGACCACTCTTGCATTTCTGCATTTGAAATGCTGCTAGATTCTTAATGTTTTCTGGAAGTTTTTCTATGTCCATAAATGAAATTCATCTATTTTGTTTTTACCCCATCTTCTTCAGTTTTGTTGTATTGGTTTTGTTGGATTCATGATAAAATTTGGTATTTAAATAATATCAGAATGACTTCCTTTTAGAAGTTACATAAAAGTCAGCTGTAAAATAACTGTTGCCTGTAGCTCTTTAAATACTTTTAATCTATCGACTATGTTTAACCACTGGTCCCTGAATTATTATTATAAAATTATCCTTTGCTTCTAAATTTTAACTTTGTTGTCAGAGTTTCACATAATATTCAAGATGGTGCAAATCTTAAATTCCCTCTGTCAGGTTACGGAGATTGATTCTGAGATGATCACATAATCCCAGTCAGGAATTTAGCATCTGCCCAGGTCTTTTGCTGCTATTAATAGGATTATTCACCTGTGGTGCCAGGGGACACCACAAGGAAAATATCAGTCTGTAGGAAACAACACAACACAAAACAAAACACCAGGGAAGGTAAAGATGAGAAACAGAGACAGGTAGAGTACTGATGATATTATTTAAGTATCTGGATACAGCCATGTCTGAAACAAAAACTATCTCCTAGAGTGTTCATTTATGTGAGCCAATAAATTCCAATTATGTTATGCCAGTTGGAGTTGGGTATCTTGTATAGTCAAAAGAGCTTGATTAAAATAATCTGTACTCCCTTTTCAGGAGAAAAAAAAAAATACAGACATACATATTCAGGTAAAGGAAAAAATCAGTTATAAAGAACCTCCTTATACACATAAGAAGAACATTGGTGAGCAGTGCAGCTACTTATGTACAAATAATTTTTGATAATATGGTTGTGATATTTAATGTAATTGTTACTGAAAGATTCTTAGAAGAAATTTTTGTATAAAATGAAATGTAGTAGCTAAGCAGCATGATGTGAATGAGAATCTTTAAAAATGCTAGAGGCTTAAGCATGATAGCAAACTGACAGGAAGGATAGAATTGTGAGTGGGTGAATGTATGAGAAGAAGAGGTGATGCTAGGATGTTTTTCTGAGAACAGGAGGGGTTGGGAATGTCCACTAAAAAATACACACAACCTAAAAGTTGAGAGTTATGTTTTATTCCGTGGGAATTTTTAGGACTTCAAGCCCAGGAGGCAGCCTCTCAAGTGACCCTGAGAGAACTGCTCCGAGGAGATGAGGGAGGACCCAATATATACAGAAGTTTTGCAACAAAGGGCGGTAGTAGGAACAAAAGATTACCATTAATTAAAGAGAACTAGAAGTCTCAAGTTAAGGAATTGAGTGCTTTTCTCTGTATGGGAACATGCAAGAGTCTGGGCTCACTGAAATCATTCCTTTGATATGCACCTCAGCTAGCCGGAGCCAGCATCCTGTGTTTTCATATCCTGAGTTTCCACAGGGTTTTCACATCCTGCGTGTCCTCAGGGCTCAGCTTCAGGAGTGGCTGCAGTCTGATGGCTGCTAGATGGCAGGTATTCTTTTCCTTCCTGGGTTTCCTCAGGGCTCACCAGCTTAACCATTGGCTGTGGTTGCAATCGCTGATGACTGTGACATCCTTTGTTTACTGATATGGCAGGCAATATTCCATTTATCAGGAATTAAAGCACTGCTGGAAGAATGAGGTGAAGGCAATGGGAAGAAGAGCCTAGGGGTGGCCCACAAGGGACCGTGTGGAGTGTATTAGGTCAGTAAGAATGGTCCTGTCTAATGCCTTCAATTTCCTACAGAATATTAGGTGAGATAATCTAGCGTCAGAGGATATGTGCGTGCCGGGACTGTAGTTAGGAGGACAGTGAGGATATTTGATATTAGTGACAGTGAAGAGCTATCTACACAGTGTAGAATGCTCCTTTGATGTTTCTTTCTCTGTAAATTCAGACTCAGTAATCAGCTCTATTGTGTCACTTTCTTCAAAAGACTTGGCTGCTCCAGGGAAGTTACAGGGAAGCAGTTTCATGGGATCCTTAAGAGCTGCATAAGAGTTTAGATGGGGAGGGAGGATGGGAGTAAAGGCGGAGAGGTAGGAAGTTGTAGAATTTTGGCAGGAAGGTTATTGATCGAAATAATGGACCACAGAATCGTAGTAAATCAGTGAAGAAAGAAGTTTGACAATGTTTTTTCAGTTTTATTGATGTATAATTGACAAATAAAATTGGAATATGTTTAAAGTATACAATGTGTGATTTGATACACATATACACGGTTAAAGGATACCCAAATCGAATTAACACATCCATCACCTACATATTTACCTTTTAAAAATTGTGAATGCTTAAGATCTTAGCAAATTTCAATGATGCAGTACAGTATTGTCAAACTATAGTCACCACATTATACATTAAATCCTCAGAATTTATTCTTCTTATAACTGAAAGTTTGTACTCTTTATCCAACCTCTCATCATTTCTCCTACCCCCAAGCCATTCTACCCTCTGTTTCTATGAGTTTGATTTTCTTTTCTTTTTTTGTGGGGGGGGGGGCGGGGGAGGAGGGGTGGTTTCCACATATAAGTAATGCCAAGCAGTATTTGTCTTTCTCTCTCTGGCTTATTTCCTTTAGCATAATGCTCTCCAGTTTCATTCATGCTATAACAAAGGACAGGATTTCCTTCTTTTTTAAGGTGGAATAATATTATTCCACCTTAAAAATGAAGGCATATTTATGCCACATTTTCTTGATCAATTTATCTGTCAATGGAAACTTAGGTTGTTATTATGGATATGATGAATAATGCTGCAATGAACATGGGAGTACTGTTATCTCTTTGAGATAATGATTTCATTTCCTTTGGATATGTACCCAGAAATTGGTTTTCTAAATCATGACAGTTCTATCTTTAACTTCTTGAAGAATCTCCCTACTGCTTTCCATAATGGCTGTATCAGATTACTTTCCTACCAGCTCTGTACAAGGAAGCGTTCTCTCCTCCACACCCTTGCCAGCACTTGTGATCAGTGCCTCTTTTTTTTTTTTTTTTTTTTATTGATTGATTGACTGCTATGTTGGGTCTTTGTTTCTGTGCTAGGGCTTTCTCTAGTTGCGGCAAGCGGGGGCCACTCTTCATTGCGGTGCGCGGGCCTCTCACTATCGTGGCCTCTCTTGTTGCGGAGCACAGGTTCCAGACGCGCAGGCTCAGCAGTTGTGGCTCACGGGCCCAGTTGCTCCGCGGCATGTGGGATCTTCCCAGACCAGGGCTCGAACCCGTGGCCCCTGCATTGGCAGGCAGATTCTCAACCACTGCGCCACCAGGGAAGCCCAGTGCCTCTTTTGATAATAGCCATCCCAACAGGTGCAAAGTGACATCTCACTGTGGTTTTGATTTGCAGTTCCTGACAATTTTTAAAGTAGAAGTTCCTAACTTCTATAACGTATAAAATTGCTTACAAAAGTTACGCATTTAAAAACTAGAACTGTTTTAACTGGATGTTGCTTTGAGGGAGATGATTTAATGAAATGGATTATTCTTCACTAAGATTTTGAAATAACAGAAAGAAAGAGGAAAAGAGAAAACCTCATGGCCCTTGGTGCTATAGCAGTTTATGTTCTGCTCAAGTTAAAAAAATAACTTTTTAAAAGTCATGACTTTGAAAATATGATTGTGTGGTATTTTAAAATGTCTTTGTGTTAGAAACACTGCTTCTTCCTAATCACTTATTCTTTCTTTTATGAAAAATATTATATTAGATTCCCCAAGGTTCTCCCTTTCTTAAGCTAATCAAGGGGATTCAATGGAAATTAGGTGAATTAACAATGAAAGATATTTAACTATATCAGTATAAATAAAAGCACCTAGAGTGTTCTCCAACTTAAAAATATTTCCAGAAAGGCCATCAGGGAAACTTTAATATGTGACATCTGGTTGAACTATTGTTCTCACGTTTACTATTAATTGCACGGTCTATTAGAACCACTTTCATATTAAAATAGTTTCTGTAATAAATAAACAAGGCTAACAAGAGCTATATTCAGAAAGCATTACTCTTTAATAGATGCTTTCTATGGCTGTTGAGAGTAAAGAGGGCATGATTTTATTAGTTAACATTAAATGTTTACAAACCTACTAATGGGAGAATGAGTTAGAATGTCTCAAGTGTCTAAATTGTTTCCCATTAGTAAGGTGGGTTGTACTATGAAGACAAACTAATTTTTCAGACTTCCACAGTATCTCAAAGTATATTATTGCTTCAATGACTTGAGCACTGAGGGGAATAAAGTGTAATCAGTACATTCTGTGCTAGGAAAATAAATCCCAAATTTTACCTCCCTTTAACATAACAGGAACTCACTGGAAGTACTCAATTAAGAATTTTAGAAATGGTTGGTCTCTCTTCTAAAGTGTTGTATCCTCTAAAGACCAGTATGCAACAGTGTTTGGCATTAATAGATTGTTGAGAAAATAGAATCTATTAATTCCAAAGACTGTTGCTTACCGGTCTTTAGAGGATATAACACGTTAGAAGCAAGACCAACCATTTCTAAAATTCTTAATGGTAAGAAAACATACAACACATTTCCTAGCTAAAATAGCTAGAAAATGTGTTGTATGTTTTCTTACCATTCTCTACCAATACACAAGAGTTCATGACATTTTATTCCCATCAATGAGGGATATTTACTATGACAGGAAAGCCTGCCATAGGAAGGGTTTTCTTTCTCCTACGATATTATCTAAATATCTTCTACTTTGGTGAATGAGATAAGGTGTTAAGGCAATATAAAACAAAAGAATTTCAATTTGTCTAAAGCTGTGTTTTAAGAGTTTGTTATCTGTCTTAGATATTTACTTTCTACCTAAAACTTTTTCAGTTGTTTCCAAAAGTGTTTCCAGTTTTACCTGCTCCTCTATAAGGGGGTAAAATGAAAACTGAAGAAGAAATTAAGGAGTCTGAGAAATAGAATTTTTAAATTTTTTCTTAACTTCCTTTTCTTACCATCATTACTCTTTTGAAAAAATATTTTACGTTTCCAAAAATTTCCATTGGGTTTAAACCATGATATTATAAGATAAAACGAGGCCAACTTTATTCATTCAGGAGATAGAAGGAGATGGAGTATGGGACTCACTGTTTATTATGACAGTTCTGAAGTAGCAATTGTGGCTCTTGTTCTTTTCCTCCATTTTATTTTTTTTTAAATTTTAATTTCTTTTTAATCATAACTCTTTCAGCTTTGAAAGGCTCAAAATGGAACTGCCACTTCTCATGTTCAATTGTAGCAAATCTCGTTTAATTTTCCAAAATATACATACCCATTTAACAAAGAACACATTTCTGTAAAGGCCGAGAGATACAGAGATTCCATTTTTGAATGGCAGATAAGGGTATAGAAGTGCAGTCCTGGCAGTGGTTCTTGAATATAGATATTAGATGTTCTAACTGGAGCTGGAAAATTAAATGTTACTTGGTCATTTCTCCGCCCAGAGTCAGGTTCTAGGGTACATGTTTTATATCTGGGCATTCTCTTTACGGTTCTATGTTTAGAAGGTAGGAAATGCAGCTTAAGAAAGTTAGGTAGGTGTCACAGATTAGTAAGTAAAACATCATGAAATAAGAAAAAGACCAAATTTGATGGCAGGGTCCTTTACTCTTAGCCATATGACCTTCAATTAATCATTCAACTTCTGGGAGCATCACTTATTTAGTCAACAAATACTGATTAAACACTGTCCCTCTTCCAAACACTCTTGGGGGTATTGCAGATACTGCAGTGAATAAAGCTGTCCTTATGAAGCTTACATTCTAGTTGGAGCAGACAGGCAACTCCAAAAGATGAGAAAGTAAAATGTATAGAATTTAGATATTAAGTGGCAGTGAAAAAAAGGCACACATAGAATGGGGACAAGACCTGATATAGGAGGACTGATGTTTTAGATAATGTGGCCCAGAGAATGCGCCTCTCATAAGTGACTTCTGAATGAACTAACTATGCAGACATCTAGTGGAAAAGCTTTCCAAAAAGAGGAAATACTTTGTTAACAGCTTTGAGATGAGATTCATCCTGACATGTTCAAGGAGCAGCAAGAGGCCAGTGTGGCTGGTATATAGTGAACAAGTTTGGTAGTAGTAGGAGATGAGAAGATGAAAACAGAGTTACTTAGGAGCTAGATTATGGAACACTGTACGGGTCGTGGGAAACCAGTGAAGACTTTCAACATAGGCGTGACATGGTTTGACTTATGATTTTACAGAATCACTCTGGCTGCTGGGTTGAGAAATAGACTGAAGATAGGCAAGTCCAGACACAGGGAAGGCAATTAGGAGATATTGCAACAATTGAGGAGAAATACGGTGGCTTGGATCAGCGTGGTGATAGTGGCAGTGGCAAGAAGTAGTCAAATTCTAGATATATTTTGAAGATATTTCAATCAAATCCTATTGAAATTAATTAAATTTGCAGAAAGACTTATTGTGCGTGTGAGAGAATGAGAAGACTCTTGCAGTTTCAGTCTATTCACCTGAAAAAAATGAGCATAATTTTTGCTCTTTTGCTTGTGGGATTGCTGTGAAATACATGTTGTAAGAATTAAATAAATGACAGTTATTGTTATTTGGTGCATTTGCACTAACTAAAATCAGAGTTTTCCAAAGACTGAATGTGCAGGATTACATCATTTTCAGGAGGTAAAACTTCCTTTCTGAATACAGGAAACTCTATAGTAAGCTCTTTATGTCCAAAGAACATTTCTTTCATTTGCATTTGTTAGGATTTTGATTAATAAGGATACTGATCTATAACGATCCAAGCAACTCTTCATAGTTCCTCGATGGCAGCCATGTCATCTGGCCTCAGTCCAGTTGGTTGTGTGTCCTGAGGAAGATTCCCTTTTGATGAGTGGACGAATTCAGTTCTTCTTCAGCTTGCTCAATCTAGAAATCCCCAGGAATGTGAGAGGCGATCTATTATAAAGAGCGGTCTTCCTATAAATTTTAAGTACATTTTGTAGCAAGTCTAAAACATGATATTATGTTTTTTATTTTTGTTTTTTGTAATAAAGAATCCCCACATACACACCTTAAACTTACTGGGGAAAAATAACTAGATCTTTACTACATATTCAAATCCATCCACAGTTAGAAATCTATCAAAAATTAATGAACTGATGATTTTCTTTCCACTGAAATGTGAAAAGCGTGATGTTTCCTGAGTGTTTTTGTTTGATACATACAATTTGATGAGGGGCTCTACAAATGCTATAACAAAGCTAGACTTTCGGAGACGGGACAGTTAGCCAAGGGATGTTGGAGCAACAGAGATGAGCTGGCTTTTGCTATTGTGTACCTAATAGAGCTCAGGTTGCTCTTCATGTTTGGAGAAAAAAAAAAAAAAACAGCCTTCATCAGGGACCAGAAATTTGAAACTTAGTGTCAGGAAAAGAAAAAAATAAATAGACAAAATTGAAGGTAGGATTGAATCAGATTAGCAACTAGCCAGGGAAGGAACTGAGCGGGATCACCTGTTCTTCAGAAACACCTTCCTAACCTTTCCAACTTGATATACTTCCTTCTATCGGATGTTCTCATAACTTGTTGAATGCTTCCTTATGAGTCATAAATTTACATGTCTTTAGTTATTGGATCAATACTGCTCACTTCCAATCCACTGTAAGCTTATAAATTCCTCCAGGGCTGGTTTTGTTCACCACTATGAACACGATGCATAAGCTCAGCCTATGGTAAATAAATGAACACAATCAGTTGTTAAAGGACATAAGGGAGAAATGAAGGAAAATAGGTCATCAGAGGATCAAGATTTTAGCAAATTAATTTTAAATTACATGAAGACCATTCTGAGGTATAGCTGCAGATTTACATGATCTCTAAAATGAACATCTTTGGAAAATGGATTTTTCTTATATTCCTTCACTATTTAAAAAATCTGTGTTCATTCTTCTCACTTTCCTGTCTCTACTGAGCAAGTTTTTCATCTTGCTGTATTTTAGTCTTATGGATTATTCTGTCACTGACCTATGAAAAGCAAATCACTCTATATTCTATTTTCTATACTTTAGTTTTTTCTTTGAAACATCCCTTATATCTGAAACAACTTATTCCTTTCTTCAAATCTAAAAAGCCCTCTTCTCTTCCTTCAAACTCCATGAATTTAACAAAATGATTTCTAAGTTTCAGGAAGCTCTAACATTATCCAATTCTAAGAATTATTTCTTGGTGGAATACCAAGTGGAACCTTTCAATCTTTCTGCTTGTACGTTTTGGGACATATATTGTATCAGTTGTTCAAGATCTATATGGCACTTATCTCTCCATGAGCGATCAGAATACCCCAAATACACGCGAAGGGACATTGGTAAATAGCCCCTGCAGATTATTTGTAAATGTCAATAATAAGATTGAGCTGGTGAAATAGAATAAGTACAAAGAGACAACTTATGAGCCATCCTAAATTATTTTAAGACTTGAATATAAGTGTATGTTCAAATGCAAAATAGATCATTTAAATAATCAAAAATAAGATCCAGAGTGTCTCTCTGTTTTATCCACATATGTGTCCCAGTTAGGCTTTCTTGAACTCAGAATTGTATATTGGGAAAAATGGGTCTTAAGCATTCCTTACCATTTCTTTTTCTCATAAGTGCCTACTATCCTAATATTCTCATTATATTTTTCCATTCAAATCCAAAATTCAAAACAAAATAAAATACTTTAAATCTTTTTCACATGAAGGAGTAGAAGACTATATCATACAGTTTGTTGTATGACCCACATGAAGTAAAAAAAAAAAAAAAGCAAAAATAATTCCCTCTTTGAGTGAAAGGCCATTGATAATCAAGTTGAAGATAGCGTTTGGAGTAGGAGTGGGCTTGAGGTTTGTAGATCTGAAATTGTACCCTTACTTTCCTTCTAACTAAGCTAACCTGTAGGGCTAATCTAAGTAGTTAAAAATAAAATAAAATCACCAACTCATATGAACCGCTTATTTGGAAAAACGTGATGCCCAGGGATCTCACAGTTTTCAATGAAAAATATTCATGGTGATCTATATAAGTGCAAAAATCTTCTGGAGTGTAAAGGAAATTAACTCTCTGAAGATAATTTCAGTTCTTCAACTAAATTAGCAGCAGTTGACAATTCCCTAGATATTCAATTTGTAGGTAACCACGTTTATGGGCACTTTGATGATTGATATCTACTATTAACATAAAAAGTGTTTTAATAACAGCCTGTGTTTTCTTTGATGCTCTTTTGTTCAATGCTCTTTGGAGTTAAGAGTTTTCAAAGGGATCTTATTTTTGTAAACTCTTGACATAAAGATCCTCTTTATAAAGAAAGAGGATTTTAAACAGAAAAAATTTTAGTGTACCATATAATTTGAAATTCTGCTAATTGGCCTAGCAAGGGTAAATATACTACATTTATCGTAAGTAAATATAGTATGGAGCATATTTCAGACACACACACACACACACACACACACACACACACACGAAGTTTAATATTACAAAGTTTTCCTGAGTGAATATGTGCAATTATTTTGACTTTCTGAAATATTGTGAATGCTGTAAGAAACAGCAGGTGTTTATAATCAAATTTGTTAGTAATTTCAGTTCATTGACTGAATCCTTTCCAAATGAACTCTCCTAGTTCTGGATTCCTAATCATCTGGGGGCAAACCAGGGTTATAAAAAAAAAAAAAAAAAAGACCAAGCCCAGAAGGAATGACCCTGTTTGTTATTGTAAACTTCAGATACTCTTATTTTCCACTTCTTCCCGAATTGGTTATTATAATACATATTCAGAAACCCATGTATTTGAGGATGTGTGTCTAACTTTATATGGTTGAATAAGACCTGTTCACACATTCCAAGCATAGAAAAACCCATGTACTTTGAAAAGAATTGCAACCAGTATAAATACTACGTTTCCTCTAACTTAATCTAAGTATAAGAATAAAAACAACACATATTGAGACATTTTACCTTTGAAGATATTTTTGTTTCCAGAAATTAAAAGCTGCAACCTATGGGGCACATTCATACCTGGAGAGAAACTTATTTCTCCTGTTTGTCTTTGTATTGAACCCCAGAGGATGGGAAGATGTGGTGGCTAAATGTCTCCAAAGGTACTTCAGATGTGGGTAGGGCCCATGTGATCATGCCTGAGGCCCAGTGTCAGCATAGGACCATGATTCCAGCCATGTTGTTGTATCTTCAATGGTTTTTATAAAGCCTCGTGAGAACAGTTGGGGAAATGAAAGAAGCTGGGCACAGAAGAGACAGGGCAAAGATAACTAAACAGCCTGTAGGCCAGCTGGTCTTGGGGAGTGGTCCAGGTGTTCAAGTCACTGGTCAAAATGGCACATGAAGAAACTGGTTCTACAGGTAGAGCCCAGAAGATGGAGAAACTCAACTGTCACAATCCCATAAGTTAAAAGAGGAACATTATTCCAGGAGATATTCACAGACCGTGAGCACCTATTGCCAGTCTCAGAGAGTGGGAGTGGGTGGGTAGAAGAGGGTTGGGGAGTGGGAGACAGAATGATAGCACCCTAGCAAGCTGATTGGATTTCAAGAGAGGGCTCAAATCTCAGGAGGATCAACTATTGTCAAATTGAATCACTGAAAGAGAGGTTGGAGGATACAGAATAAACTGTGCTGTGCTGTTAGCAGAAGTCTGTAGATCACAGATCTTCATCTCTGGCACAGTGGATACCAGGCTATGCCCGCCCTACTTGGCAGTGGCTGCTAATAATATTTCCCACCATGGCAAGGGCTTAGCATTGCTATGCATGAGAAGTCAGTCTCAATGACACCAGAAATAGGCTTATTCACATCAGTATTGGGGCTCTAACCATTTAGTTTAGTACTGCTGGATCTGACATAGATTTTTGTTAACAAAAAGGTCAAGTAAGTGGAACGCATTACTGAGACTGATTTTAGAATGTCTCCATAAATGCCTTGAAATGTTTAGATGATAGCAAGTAGTTTTATTTAACAAAATAGTTTCCCTAAATGATTCTCTAAAATAACTACTAATTATTTATTATCTGATTTCCTTTTTACATATTTTTCTGTTTCAAATCAGATTTTTAGAACTTATGCAATAAAATATTTTTTACTAATGTTTTCTCATAAATAAAATTATCATGGTGAAACCTGGAGTATGGTAATTTCTGTAAATAATCATTTAGACTACCATTTTATTGTAATAAAAAGATGAACATGGGCTTTGAAAAACATGCACTGTAGCTTTTTTCATTTCAAGGGGATGAATTGATTCTGTATACAATGTCATTTTCCTGGAACTCTCCTTAGGTTAATGTTCCCAAATCAAGTAACCCTGTTCAGCGTTCATCCTGTGAGTTTAGAATATGCTTGTTCATATCAAAGCTGTCTTCAAAAATCAATGCTGCCTTTGTTGGTGAGCATTTATAAATTGAGATGTTTTCTCTGTTTGAGAAGTTCTACCTTCTTCCCTTTCTTCTCTACATTTTAAGGTTTACAATACTTTGCCAGAGGAAATGATTGAATCTTTAGTTTTTATATAATACCAAATAGGGAATCATCTATTGTTTTTCTTGGATACCTATAGTTTCTGAAGAGTTTTGAGCAGGAACTTTTATTTCCCCACCTAAGGAGAGCTTTTCTAGTTGTTGAGAAACATGCTTGGAGTTGATGAATGGAAGTGTAATTATTTTCTGGCTTTTAATTGCTTCCCAAATCTGCTATGTTCATTCTGCAAGAGTGAGTGTTAACCCATTGAAGCATAGTTAATTGTGGGCTTGTAGATTCAATGATGTTTGGATGTTTCACTTGGAATCATGAATACTCTGTGTACCACTCAAATGACCGCATTCTGTTTGCCTTACAAGTGTCTCTGTGACACTTTGTAGGATCTTTTGTCTCTGTGCAAAGGAGGCACACAGCTGTTAATTGACAAGGTAAGTAATCTTCTGATTACAGTAGTTAAAAGCTGTTCTCTAATGAATTTTACTTGTCACTTTTAATTCTTTTTAATCTTTGTCTGCATTTCATTAGGATGGCTTTATCATTCAGATTGCTCTCCTGTTGGTTATTTTGATAGATTTAATGGTTTATCTTCAAACTGTGGCAATCCCTTAAAAATATGATAGGGTGATATTTAGATTCTTCAGGGGCTTTTTACACTTGATTGCTTTTCCAACCCATTTTTCCTCTCTTACACTTTACATTTTTGCAAATCAAGTATTTTGCATTTTCTACATGCCCTGAGCAAGCTTCTGCTTTAATCTTTCATGACTTAATCTACTGACTAAATATGAGATAGTTGGTGAGGCAGCGAGGAAAGACTATTATTTCCTGTTCTGCTTGCCTGCTGTGATTTGATTTTTTTTTTTTTTTTTAATTTACAAGCAATAGGCTTTCACTGTGCAGTTTCCTAAGAGATGATTCAGGTACTGACAAAAATATTTGTAAGCCTTTTTAGGGTCTAGTGATAGCACGAAAGTGAATTTGTAAGAATGGTTTATTATGCATTTCATGATGCAAAAATGTAACATTCAGCCATTATTTATTCTATAAGAGAGCAATTTTAGATCTTGCATATGATCTCCTGTATATGAAAATGACAATTCACATACAAATATGTATCTTGAGATCACATCTCATTTCTCTATAGCTAATGCATTTACCGAATAGCTCTTTTATAAGGTATACTCTAATTAGTAAATTATGCCAACCTAGGTGTTTGGTTGGTGGGAACAATTAATTGATGTAAGAGCAATATGGAAGATAAGAAAATACAAAAAATTTGGTAGTAGATAGAGATAAGATTGAGTATCTGGATCTTTTTATACTTAATAAATTGGGATAATATTGTCCTTAGCTGCAAGTACAATTGAATCATTTAATAATCCTACCTGGCAAAGGTTATATGATGTCGAACCATGCAGCAGATGGTAGAATTACAGGATGCAACATTTCATGGGTCCTTTTTCAAAGTTTGCTAAAGTGAGATCTAGTACATGGCTTTTATTACAAGTTAATTCTGCCTGGAAGCTTGTATATAAGTATTTTGTCAATTTAATTATAATGGAAATCTGTCTTTGTATAAAATGGAATCCATGCCAAATTATTCTTTTTAGTGTTCAGAGCATAGATTCTCAAAATGAAAGGAAGCACTATTTTCAAAAAACTCAGTGTATGTATTGATTTTTAGAATGCATCAGTGAAGTGGCAAGACAAAATTGATGCATGCTCAGAGGTTTAAATGGGTTTCATTTTTTGGTAATGTAACCAAGAGTTTTAAAGCATAAGTATGAAAATGGATAAGACAAACAGTGATCATTTTCAATTTTTGATTTTCCCTTATTTAAAATGCAGTTGTGCCTAAATGATATTCATCTCAATTATTGTATGTCTGCTGATTATAAAAAAGGGTTCACGTTTTAAGTAGTAAATGTGACTATTAAGTTTGAAAATCCTAGAAGTCATCTCAAATCCTTGAAGTGACTGGGTAGAGAAGAAACAAACAAAGATCAACATTAATTAAAAAAACAAAACCCACAGCATCAATGTAAAATGAATAAATATTAAAATTAGTTGAATGTACAAGCACAGTTGCTCACTTAAATAGTTGTAATATCTACTTAAATATTTTTTATTCACATATTTCAACGCAAATCATATATTTGACTCGATCTCTTAGTGTCTGCTGATCTTGAAATGTTAAAATATACTTCACTAAAAGTTTTTAACTTGTGGAACCCATTGGCATGGAACCCAAGTGTTCCATTTATGTTTGTCTTCTGTGTAACACAGACAACTGTGTGATTGGTTCTGTTTTTCATTTTTTTTGCTTTTCCCAAATCTTTTATTGTTTTCTTCTTACTACCCACTACAAGAAATGTATATTGTATGCCGGGTAGAGTCCTCTCTTCTTGGCCAGACCCAAAGTTAAAGAGATTGTAGAGGAGATGGCCATGTTCAATTAGAAAATCTTTCGCAATGAAGATCTCTCGACAACCATATGGCTGTGATTCATATAGCACTTATATTGTGCCAGTCACTTTTCTAAGTGTTTTTATATATTAACTTATTTAATTCCCAGCACGATTCTTCAAGATAGGCATGTTTGATATTATAGACAAGAGAATAAGTTTTCCCTGGGATCACACAGTTTCTAAGAAGTAGAGCCAACATTCCAACTCAGTCAGGTTAACTTGAGAACTTGCATTCCTATCAGTGTTCTGGGGCTTATGTGTTTTACGGTTTGGTAATTGTTAATGTTAAAGCATGAGAAATAAGGTCAAACAGACAGGGGAAAAGATCTGAAAAGTAGATCAGTCAGATAGATACTGAAAGGAAATGACAAGTACAAAAATCCCCATCCATGAAAATCTGAAAAAAGTGGCAATAGGAGACAGTGATGGATCTTGAACCATTAAAAAGTCTAGAATATATGATAGTCCCTTAAAGTCCATTACAAGCTATTGCTTATCTATAACATGTTCTTGTTGGCTTTTAAAAATGATTTGTAGTTGATTCTCAAATAGAGTAAAGAGATGTATTGTGAGTTAGACCCATAGGTAAAGGCCCCAGGTAACGTGGACTGGATTCAGTTGATACTTCACCCTAGGTCCTTACACTTGCCTTGCTTTCTGGCCAGAATGGCCGTGGTAATACTTGCACCACTCCTGCATCCTGGAGACAGGTTGGCTGCTGCCTCTGATGTTGCTTTTGTTGTTTGGAAGCAAAACAATACAGTGGCCCATGCCTCCAATTTCTGGGCTTCCTTGTTGCCTTGGACCAGCTCCACCCCACCTGAACAAACTGGGAGTTAGCACCTTGTGGAGGCGAACTTGAATAGTGGAAGATCGGAGCTAGCAGCTATTTTTCTCCCTTCTTCCCCTAGCTAGATTTTTCAAAGACACAGTAGCTCCGTAATGCTTCTCTGAAGATGTCTGGTGAGACTGAGCCATCAGCCTCTTACAGAGCTGTGGCCAGCTCAGCCATGCTCTTCTTCTTCGTACTCACCATCCCTCCTCCTCTGCCTCACTCCGCTTTATTCTTACTCCTCCTTCCCTGTGCTCCTGGATAAAGTGTTGTCACATAAGCTTTTGCCTCATATTCTCTTTTCTCTTTTCTCTAACCCTAACCCTAAAGAACACTAAAGCATAGCATAATAACTCAATGCACTCTGATTCCTATGAAGATTGCACGTAGTGGCCTTCAGGAATTGTCCTTAACCGATGTTTATTGATATTTTATATAGTAAACTGTATTTCTCAGCTCAGTGCTAATCCTTGAGCAAGGAATTCTACAATGTTGAAATTACTATCCTCTTGATGTAACAAGACATAATGTTTTATTGTGTTGTATTAGTTGCCTGAAAATATGCTGTGCTTAGATACAGATCACTGTGTCTTGGGAAACATTTTCACATTTCTCTGGGTAGGTATCTATAGAATCACACACCTAAGTATGTAGTGTTTTTATTTGTATTCTGCTATGACAGCAAATAATGTCTCGAAAATTTCCTAATAGCTCCCTTTGTAAAGTAAAAGTGAGCGGTGCTTTAAATCAAATATTTTTATTTTAAAACGCTTCATAAGAGGTAGGGAAAACTCTTCTTATTTATTGTACCTACACACACACACACACACACACACACTCACACTCACCCAAGCACCCTTGCCTATCACAAAGGCAGAAACACCTTCAAACAAAACATCTAAATATGTTGGAATATAAATATTCAAACATAATTAAAATGAAATTCATTTCATTCTCAGGTCACTGTAATTTTAATTTGATACTATGTACTTGCAAATGTGCAGGTGGCAAGTGCATATTCAAAATGCAGATGTATTTTCTGCTAACTTTACTTTCTAAAGACATTTCATGTACTGGTTCTTATGGAAAACTATACTAAATAATCCTCAGCTAGACAGTATTTACCTAGAATGGATTCTAGGCTGAGCTATCTGAAATATATGAGGGAGAACCTTCCAGAGATCTGTATATTTGGATTATTTAGAAAAAAAATTTCAGGGCCTGAGTTCTTTCTCAGATTTTAAAAGTAGTTGTTAAATTTAGAGAAAGTAAAACAAATATATCTGGTCATTACAACTGTGAAACACAAAAAGAAATTAAACACAAAGCATATTCTGAGATTTAAATATCTAGTGGGCAATTGGGCTTGCTCATCTTATTATCATTAATTAGTAATGGATGAGTGACTACATTCATGCCTCATATACTAAACTTTTCTCATCAAAATCTCAGTATTTAAGTAGGAAGAGAATAAAAGGTCCACATGAACAGAATTTCTGTCTGTTTTGTTCATTGCTATAGCTCTAGCTCATAGAAGGCTTCCTGGCATATAGTAGGTGCTCAATAAATATTTGTGGCCTGAATAAATATGAAAATAAAACAATGTTAGAAAAAATATAAGAAGAGACGAAAAGTGTCAGGGAGAATGGTAGCTACTCAGGATGTGTTTTCAGGATGTGATTACTTTGTTTCTCTTTATCTCCTAAATGAATAGCACGAATGTTTAGCACATAGGAAAGCAGCGTTATCAAAAAAAAGTTGATAAAGTAAATTTAAACCAAGTCATTGTGTACAGGTATAGTTTTAGTTTCTTGACTACTTCTGGATAATCGGTTGCCTCATGATGAGTATTAGACTATAAAGATGGGAAAAATAGAACATTCAGCATTACTGTCTACTTTATCAAGAAAACCTATCTGGTAATTTGGGTACTTTGGGCTGCCCAGTTCCCCATAATATAAAGACCCTCCATAATACAGCCCCCTATAATATGAAGGCTTTTCCATACCCCATTTACCATTCAAAAAATTCAAAAATACTATTTTGATCTTTAAGAGTTTTGTGATTTATTTTGGTAGACTGAATACAAACACATGCATACACGTATAAACACACAGACACAAATGCACACTTTTATACACAGAATATAAAGGCACCAAAAACATTTAAAAAGCAGTTAATAAGCACAGGTTGATACACACTAAGTCAAATGCAAAAATGCTGAGGGATCACATATGTCATTTAAAATAAAGGGCAGCAAGTAACGCATTTTGAGGAAAGTTTGGACATGCATTGAGCAGAGAAGAGCAGATTTTACTTATTTGTCTAATTTTCGCTATCCCCTTCATTTTATCTTCTTATGAATTCTTCATTTTTATTAAAAAATTTAATTATAGTTTTATAATTAGATTATATAAAAGATTGGCTTTAACAATTTGGAGCAAGGCTAAAATTTCATGGGTTTAGGGATGCCAATCACGTTAGGTAATGCCAGTTAGGGAAAAAAATAGTAGTTAGTCTTTCAGATTAGCTAACTTACATGTAAATTAGATGTAAATCACCCATCATTTTAAAGAGTGACAAACAATTTTCTTTCAAACACGGTAAGACCTAGCTAAAACAGTAACAGAAGTATCTGGGTAGTAACAGGTGTCACATTTACTGCAAGGCAAATGGTTTATTCTTTTACAACACTCTTCCACCAGATTTGCCTCAGTTTTTTTGGGCTGAGTATTCTCACAGCTTTGAGTGAATACGTCTAACTGAAAAGAGAGCACAGATAAGTCGCCTCAGTCAAACTAAAAGTATGTACAAAAAAAAAAAGAAGAAGAAGAAAACATGGTACAGTCTTGGTCATAATCAAAAGAGAATAAATAAGCATTTGATTCCTGGGAATTTTGAATATATTTTGCCAAGAGCAATAATACATAGCAGTAATGGGCTGGCTTTTGTCTTGACTTCCCGTCTGTGTCCCATTCTCCTTTTCACTGAAACTATCTACCAGGATTCTGTGCCTTCCTGTGGCACACTGCACAGGGCCTCCCACCTAAGGTTTTAGTAAATGAGTGAAACTATGAGTTCCAGGCATTTTTTTCTTTCCTTTTCCTCATCAACATGTGCCTGTTCAGAGTCTTACGCTCTACTTGCTTGGGTGGGCAGTCTCTACTTAGAGTGTGTGGAATTCTTAGGGACAGAGGAAATTTCTATTCTCCCTATTTGGTCACATGTATATGGACTTACAATATTTATTTTATACTTTGGGTTATATTCCTATATTTACTTACTTTTTGGCTCAAGTTGTTCCAGCTTTGGCCAATGGGAGCTCTTTCAGTTGGCTTTTTGGCCCCTTTACATAGTTCCATCACTGTCACTATTTTTATTATTTTTTAGAACTTCCTTACTTGCTTGCACCTTAAGATGTATCAGCTCATCTTGCATATTTCCAAGGATTCCTGGTCCCTTTTATTGGAGAATGATATTGGAAACCAAGATATGAGTGTGAGGTATACTCACTGCTACTGACGTGTCATTGCTTCTAGGCCCTTTCGGCTGAAACAGCAAGGGAATTATATGTGTATACTAACCCATGCATACCCATAGATCTATAAGTCTTTTCTATATGTAACTATAGGTATCTATATTAGACTGAAAAAGAGTTCATTCTGTTCTCTCCAACTTTAAGCCATTACCACATGGATTTTTCTAGCCTTCTCCTTTCACTTGTCTGTGATCTCCCACTCCGACTGTGAGAAAACTAACTCACTAAGTTCATTTACTGAACTTTCCACTTCTAGTATACATGAAAAGTGGTTTCAGAACTGTCATCTGTACCTCTGCGGGGAATAAATTCTTCAACTAGAGTGCCGTGCTATGTGCAGTTCCTTTTGCCTTTAGTCTTGAGGACTCCTCTCATTTCCAAAGTTAGTTAGGCCAGCCCACTTTCTCCCTACTCTTTAAGTGAGATCGTTTCATAATTTGTAAAATAGTGAGATTCTTTTGTCACATTCTGCATTCCATTCTAGGAGTCCCTTAAACTTCTAAATGATTTGTTTAAATTTTATGCATTAAAGTTGACTTATTGTGCTTTAAACGTCTATGAGTATTGACAAATATATAGCTTCATGTATTGACCCCTACAGAATTGTTGCGACTGCCCTAAAAATTACCTGTGTATATTCACATTGCCCTGTTTTTAAGGCTCTCTTAGGGACTGGTATTTGTTAATTTGACTCTATCATTGGTCAAGAACATGTTCTTTCTTGGGCGATAGAGAATTTAACCTATACACTTGTATGCATAGGCGTAGCATGTGTCTGAAGGTGCCACTCAGTTGTTTTGGTCTCCTGGTGAGGTTGCTCACCAGTGGGCATAGAAAGAGCCACACTGTCCAAGGTTGGTCTTTTAGTAGTTCAGGTATTGAAATACCTTTTATCTCAGGACCTGGGCTCTCAACCAAAATGACCTCATTTGTCTGGAACTGAGTTAACTCTTTGAAAAACCACTCAAATTTTTGAGGGTCAGCTCCTTTCATTATTGGTTGGTAGCTAATTCCAGTTCACAGGGCTCAGAAGCCCACCAGGGTAAGGGACTTACTCTTTACTCATTGATTCCATAAATATACTGGTATGTTTTGGTCAGGGACATTACAAGCACTCTGTGGTACTGTCAAGCATTTGGAAGAGCAGAAAAAGGAAAAAGAAAACAAGGCTAATATTTATTGACAGCTATTGAAATGCAGGTATCATTCTAGGGCCTTTAGATCACATACATAAAAGTTCTGAAAATCTCAACTAACAAAGATTTTACTCTGTTAAACCAACATCATGATGCCTATACAAATTGTCAGTTCCCATATGCCCTTCTTTTCTTCCAAAGCAAGACTGTGACTTCAACTGTTTTCAGATGTTTATTTTACCTCTTTTCAAAAATGTATATGGTAACGTTGGCAAAATGGCCGAATCAGTGTTCCTCACAAGCGTTCCCCTTCAACAACCATAATTTGGCATCCATCACAGTGCCTTTGTGGGAGCTTTGGGATGCAGGTAGGAGACTGTGAAACCATAATGCAGTTCCAGATCAAAGAGTACCATGTTGAGAAGGCGGGCTCTACCTAGGCTCATGCACCAACCATGATGGATACAGAAATAGAAACAGTTTGGCACTCTTGAGAATTCAGCTAAAGCTCCATCTGGCTTTGGATCTGTCAGCAGCATCATAAGCCAAGGAACCCAGGAGGACTACATAGGTAATAGACATACAGACCTCGGTCCAGCTGTGCACCCTGAAGTTGTCTGTGAGCCCCTGAAGATGAGCCTGACAAGCTTGGTCAGAATGTAGATTCTTAAAAGGCCCTGTAACTGAGCTCCAGCTAATCCCAGCCATAGTCTGCAGAGCCCTGTTGGCACACGGACCCAGTAGGAGACAATCCTGTCTGCACTCCTGAAGATGCCGAAAGGGCCCTGTGCATAGAAGCAGCTTCCTTATAGCCATAGTCAACCAGTCGGCCAACAGTCCTGAGGGTCCAGGGGCCCACAGGAGATACTACCATGTACACCCCCCAGAGATGGTGAAAGGGTGCTATATTTGGCTCCAAACTCTCTCAGCCACTGCCCGGGGCCAGTCCTGCCCACCCAGGGACCCATCCAGTGACCAGGCAGCAGCCTTCTCATGGACCTAGCAGGAGCCACCTCTGCACATCTGGTAACAGGCCCTCTGTCTGAGGCTCCAACAGTGGACCTTGATGTCGATACTTGTACCAGTGCCATCCTACCCACCGAATACAACACTGGAGGCAGTCCCATCTACCCAGGAAGCCAACAGGATCAATGCCCACCTGAGGCCCTGGTAACAAGCCCTCCAGGCGCAGACTCCACTGCCCAAGGACCCTTATAACCAGCTGCAACCCAGGAAGACTGCGATTCCCTGCAAACCTTTGTACACTGTTGGTGGGAATATATTGACAAATTGGTGCAGTCACTATGGAGAACAGTATGGAGGCTCCTTAAAAATATTAAAAATAGAGCTACAGTATGATCCAGCTATCTCACTTCTGGGTATGCATCCAAAGGAAATTAAATCACTATCTTGAAGAGATAGTTGTACTGCCATGTTCATTGCAACATTATTTATAATAGCCAAGACATGGAAATAACTAAAGTGTCCATCAGCAGATGAATGGATAAAGAAAATGCGGTATAAACATACGTGTGTGTGTATATATATACACACAAGTATATACATATAGAGAGAGAGAGAGGAAGAGAGAGGCAGACATAAGCACAATGGACTGTTATTCAACTATAAAAAAGGAAGGAAATCCTGTCATTTGCAACAACACGGATGGACCTTGAGGACATTGTGATAAGTGAAATAAGTTAGAGAAAGGCAAACAATGTATGATCTCACTTATATGTAGAATCCAAAAAAATCCAAACTCACAGAAACGGAGAGTCGAAGAATGGTGGCTACCAGGGGCTGGAGGGTGGGGAAAATGGGGAGATATTTTTCAAAGGGTACAAACTTCCAGATGAATAAGATGGGTAAGTTCTGGTGATCTAATACTCAGCATGGTGACAATAGTTACCAATATTCTATTACATACTTGAAAGTTGCTAAGAGAATAGATCTTTAATGTTCTCACCACACACTCATAAAAAATGCAATTATGTGAAGTGATGGATGTGTTAACTAATTTTATATAGTAACCAGTTCACAATGTATATGTGAATAAAATCATGTTGTACACCTTCAACTTATACAACATTATGTGTCAATTATATCTCAATAAAGCTGGGGAAAAAACCCAAATATATGTCTGACCTCATTTAAAATGTTGTACTTCAATGTCTTGTAATGACCTATAATGGAAAAGAATCTGAAGAAGTATATATATATATATATATATATATATATATATATATATATATATATATAAACTGAATCACTTTACTGTACACTTTAACACAACATTGTAAATTAACTATTTCAGTAAAAAAAAAAATATGTCATAGCAGTACCTCTTTCCAATTGCCTCTTTCAAGTTTCCTAAATGATAAGGTCCACACTTCTCATCCTTTCTAAGCATTGCAGGGTTTTCGTTTCCCTATGTTAGTGTCCCAGGAGACCACCTCCACCTCAGTTCTGCTGTTCATAAAATAATTCTTGGAGGATAATGTGGGCATATTTTTAAAACAAGCAAAAAACCTGGAATTTTGATGCATTTGTACCTGAAGTGCAGTCCTTTTCAGACTCTGGCTATGGGCACTTTCCTCCATTCCTACAATGTAGTTCTTATTAATAGCAAAACCTTGTTTATACATTTTGAGTCTGTCTCTTTTTTCTAAAACATAAATGGTGATTGTACTTTTATATCAATTTCAGTATGAGCTGAAGGCTTTATTTTGCTTATGTAAGAATTGATGATGTTAATATTCACATTAAAAAGTCAGTGCACATGACAATAGACCTAAAAAGATAGTTTGCCTTGTAGTCTCAGGATATGATTCAATTTAATCTGATTGAGAAGCTTTAAAGGGGAACACAGCAAATATTATTTGTTTCAAAGTTAAGTCTGTAGAAATATCTATCATAGACTGTATTTTTTTCATAAATATAAAAGCTAAAAAGTAAGTATTCCAAAAAAATTAAACATGAAAATTATTATAATATGCTATTGTCACAATACAGTATGTTCTATTACACATAATTGTACAAGAGACAATTGTGCCAAAATGAGAGCATGTGAGTCTTGGCATATCTGAGTCTTGCCTGATGTTAGACCATTGATTACACAGACACGCACAACTATGAAATAAAACAAAGATCAGTGTAAATCATCATTCTTCCTAATCAGTGATAAATTTACAAAATTTAAGTATATGCTATGGGAAAGCAAGAAAACTGTTACAGGATTTGTACAAAAGTGAATTATCAGGTAACTACAAAAGTTAGCAAATGAGATTTCCAACATGTTAAAATTTGATACACAAGACATTTACATTTGTTTCAAGTTTTTAAACTCTTTAAAAATATATACAAAAGTATTTTTGGTTAAACTTCTGCAGCTCTCCTAGAACTTCCTGTAGGACTCATTAAAAATTCATCCACACAGAACCGAGTTTGAAAAGTCAATATTCCCACAAATAAGAAATGTATTAATTTCTGGTGATATAGGCAAGGATGAGACAAGTTTGATAGGCAGAAAGGAACCATGGAAGTGACAGTTGTCCAAAGATTGAAGGGGCACTTGGTGGGAGAATTGATCCTGAGGCAGGTGTTGACCAATAGTTCTTCTCAAATGCTCCTTTTTGTTGGCCTTGCCTAGAGCCTTCTTTGGTTATCTTTTATGGTCCTTTTTGACCCAAGGTGACCTATGCACTGTAGTATGAGAAGTCATATGTTTGCTGTTATTACTACCCAAATTGTTGCTTGGGTGGGTGTTTTTTTTTTTTTTTTTTTTTTTCCAGTTCCTGATTTTAAGATAATCTAGTTTGAAAGATAAGTAAGGAATTTCAGAAAGATGCCTTAATTTTTTTCTGTATCCCTTAAAAATGAGATGATCTGTTCCATTTATATTTTTGAATGCAGGTTTCCTATTGCACTCCTCTTCAAAGTAATTTTTATTATATGTGTACTTTTTCTAAGTTGATTAATTAGTTAATTTTAATCTAGATGGCTGACAAACAGATCCTTTATATAGGGCACCACATCTGTGTAAAAGGAAATCAAGTTGAAATTATGCCATAAAACTGGGTATTTTAGTCAGCTCTGGACCTTCCCAGCAGACACTGTTCTCAGATCCTCAGATCGTCCTCGCAGTGTAATGTTGAATTATTCCCACCTTACGTTTCATCCCTAGCATTGTTGATCTTTAATCTTTGCTTATCATGAAAGTCATTCTGGTTGCAAAGACCACCTTTCTCAAAGCCTCACAGATTGCTTCAGGTTCATGCTGAGTCCCCAGCCAAAATAAATGAGAAACGTGCAACTGCATTTCCGGATAGACCTTCTCTTCCCTCGCCTCCTTCAGTCCTCCTCACTTGCCTTTTAAGCACTTAGAGGGCTGTTGTGACTGCTTTAGATCAAAGCACACACTCTGGGTGACTTTCTTGCTGGCTCATTTCACTTGAAGGCTGAATTTTCTTGTACTTGGGCCGCAGATCAATTTTAGCAGCGTGGATGCTTGTAATATACATAAATGACTTGGATGGAGGCAATGAAACAAAATTTCTGAGTCTGCAAATGAAGCTAGAATTGGAACCAGAGAAAATAATGAAGCGCAATGAAACCTGATTCAAGGAGAAGAGGGTTTGAGTAGGAGTGCCAACAGGCACCCAATCAACTTAAATGAAGACAAATATTAAATAATTTACGAGCAAAGAACCAAGCTGGAGACTATCTGTTAATTAGACTAATGAATCAGCCGTCCAATCAGTATATGGTTTGAATGTCATTATAGAAAATTCCAAAAGCTTTCAACTCAAATAAAACCTAACAAGAAATGAATAGAAACACAATAATGGTTTATATTTTGAAAGTGATAGGATGCCTATCACAACAGTGAAAAAATTACAGTACAGAACCTTGATTATATCACTGTAGAAATATTCTCATTTACTTAAATTCGTAAAGGACTTTATTGAGTTGGAAGTCCCACGAAGATGCAAACTCTGATTTATTTTATGATGAAGCTTCTTGTAGGAAATTTTGTTTTTACTACAAATGCACTGCCCCCTTTTTGTATAAACTGTTTATAAAACATTCCAGTAAAATTATCTACTTGGATAAGATTGTGCCTACTTCATCATATCATGGAGCTGCCATATACTTAGCATTTAAAAAACACATTGAGAAGTTCTATAATAATGTAATAATTTAATTTGATAGTGTTCTAGCTTGGGCACTGACCCAAACACTTTACATTTTACATATATTATCAAGTTTAATCCTTTACAAAAATCCTTTAAGGTAGGAACAGGGAATAATTTACATTTCAATTTTAAAGCCAGGGTGGGGGGCAGTGGGAGCTGAGAAGTTAAAAAACTTGTTTGAGGTCATGCACAGTAAGAAAGGGAGCCTAGGTTCAAGCCCTGGTTTGCCTTCAGAATCCATGTTCTTAATCACTGCGTTATCCTCACAAATTCTGTGCCAAGCAAAAAGCTTGTAGCAACTTTTACTAGTGAAGAAGCTGAGGTACAGAGTAGTTAAATAACCTCATAATGTTACATAGCTATTAAATGGCTTCACATTCAAAATTCCAGTTGTCTTAACTTTGAACTGCATTCTCTTCCTATATGACATATGCTTCCTACTCTTCCAAAACTCTTACCTTTCCACCTTTGGGTACAAAATGGGGTAAAGGAGAAAAACCCATGACTCTAGACTAAACTGCCAGGATGAATCACTTCAATAAATAATTGTTTACTTGCTCAGATACCTGTCCAAAGTCCACTGAACTTTGTATTTTTATGCCTGGTCATAATGAGCATTGATAAATCAATCCCTCCGAAAGTTTTAATCATAAATAGCTTAATCAACTTTTCCTTATAGTAAAACCTGAATGTAGCTGAGACACTCTCTTAAGTGAGATGCCTTGATTCTATCCACGCATTAAGGAATATGTGAGGAAATATAGTGGCTGAGATAGTTATTAATAAACACCTTGTGTTTTATCAAATTTTTTTTCCAAACTGAGTATTTTGTTCAGAAATACACTAAGAACAAAGTAATAGACTGTGGCTAGATACTGTGATGAGAACTTCATGTTGGAAATCCTTGAGGACACCCCCAGAAGGTGAGATCATAGAGCTAAGACCTGTGAAGTGCCTGCTCTTCTGCTGTATCATAGCTTGACATCCTTTCTTTGAAATGATGATCTAAAGATTGCTCTGCAAAAAAATGGTAAAAGAGAGAAGAGAATGCAAAGCAACATATTTTCCCCAAAATGTTAAATTACATGGCAAACATGTCTTATATGTGTGGAGACATGTTTTGAAATCTACCTGCTCACTGGGAAGCAGCAGCCACTAGGAAATAGACCCAGTCATAGTGTCTGGGAAAAGGTATAGTTCAGTGAAAGGAAAATAGTATTCAGATGTGACAAACAAGAGGAGCTGGAGGTTTAGGCAGACAATGAGCATCATGGGTATCAAGCCATTATAATGGAAGTGCTGTGGTTGGGTTGGTGGATGGGCGTGGTGATCACGAGTTCAGGCCCGAATCATGTCCATGATTTTCTTGTTGAGAGATCTCTGCATGGGGAGAAAGCTCAGTAGCATTTGTACTGGGATTTTGAAGTAAGACATCATCTCACCCAAGGGAACTGCCAAGAATAAGGCAGACCTCTAGTTTTAGAAGTGTTAGACAAGTTATAAAGACAAGAGTCAGACTCAGAGATGCAAAGAAGAAGCAGCTTGGGTACAGTAACTGGGTGGCAGGATATCTGAACTGAACTCACTGCAGATCCCCAGACAGTTGCACAAAAGCATCTTTTTTTCTCTTTTATCTGGAAGAGGCTTCAACCTTTGAGTGTTGGGTCATATAGCTCATTGGAAAGAAGAGGTAAATTTTGAAACCTGGAATCCAGGTGGAGGCTAAAAGTATGCATTTAAATCACCTCAGATTAATTAAACCAGTGTTTCAAGCACATGTATTTTACCAACACATTTTCCCTCAGGAAAGTGACAACAAGAAACCATATTATCAAGATAGTTTCAAGGTTATATACCGTACATATGGTTTATCTATATCAGGTTTATATTGATATTAGATACATATTTTACCTCTGTTTCATCAGAAACTTTCAGGTGTGATTCATATCAAACTACTGCCAGAAATAAATTAACACATTCTTTCTATTTTAATCATTTTTCTTGAAACCAGAATTCATTAACGGAACACAAAAAGCAATGCAATTTCAGAATGAAATCCTTTAATGTGGCAGTTTTTAGTGCACACAAACTGATTCGAAAGCGTCTCATTTTCTCACAGTCACTACAACAAAACTCAATAATCTGTATTCATTGTATATAACAGCTCCACCAGCAGGCAAGCTTAGCTTTGAGCTATTTGCATGGTGTGCAGATCGCTAATTTGGCAAGGTTGGCATTCAAACAGGTCAGAAGTGAATATTTTGCATTATTAATCAGATATATTTCATTTATGGCAATATTGCTATACTTCTAAAACTCTCTTCACAATACTCTCCATTCGATAAACTTAGTATTGTTTTAAAGGTGAGCATAAATAGCTACCCTCCCTTTAAAAATATAAAATTAGATCTATTTACAATAGTCAAGTATCTTAATTATTTTTCACTTTTCAGATTATAAAGCAGTTTAACTCATAAAAGGAGTAAAAAGTCCATTACTTCCAGCAAGATGGGCTGGAAGGTGGGAAGACCAGGTAGAAGGTTACTGTAGCAATACTGGCATGAGGTTTAAAAAAAAAGGCTGAACTGAGGTGTTGTAGGAAAAATCTGTGAGTGAAAAGGTAATTCAGTGCTGTGTTTTATAAGATGAAAACAGGACCAATTGAATATATAGGAAGGACTAGAGTAGGAGGAAGAAAAGATGGGTCAGGTTTCCAAGCAGGAAGCAGGTGATATGGTTGAATATACTGGGGACACCAGGAGTTTGATTTTGGTGATGATAACTTTGGTTTGTAGCTGAAGGGATTTGATGACTGTGACTCCTACTGGAAATGTTCAACAGGAGTTGTAAATATACTTCTGGAACTCAGATAAAAGAACATATATGGAGATGGAGCTATAGTTGTTAAAGACAGAGTTATTAAAAGAAAAGGAAAAGGAAGAAAATGGGTGAGCTTTTCAAGAATGCAGTCCAAATGGAAATTAACCTACTAGTTTTAAATATTAGTTAATAAGTAAACCACTTTTATTTATAATTAATGTCATAAGTTTATACATTTCACTAGTGTAGTAATTTTTAATTCTTTTGATATGGAGATTCACTTTTTAACATCATGCATGATGAGGGTTATTCTCTTAATGTGTGCTGACTTGAGAATGTACTGATCAACTATAAATTCAGTGATTCTTATACAAGAAAGTTTATATTAATCACTGCCACTAAATACATTTGGAATATTTTGCATATTATGAGGTATCTATGATGGAGTAGTATGTGAAGTACAAGTTGATGAGCTTTTTCCAGACTTCCTGTTTCAGCCACTGACACTCTTGTTAGCAGTTCTGTGAAAGGACTCCTAGTGCCTTAGACATATCCATAGCTGAGAACGAAGTTTTACATGTTTAAGATTCTAAGTTTTAAAGGCAGGAGTTATAAATTGATTGAGGGATGCATGTGAATAGATAAACCCAGAATTTTTCTTGCTGTCAGACAAGACATTTGACCCTGTCAGCTGGAGAGAATTGGGGGATGGGGGTGGATAATTTGGGGGAAGAAGAAAGATTCGGTGTGGTCATGCACTCTGTTCCCTCCCCCCACGAATCTGGGTGGTTGGATTCAGATTCCTTGGAAGTGTGAGAGCATGGCAGAGTTGTGTCCTACATCTCAGACTTGATCTATACAGAAGGGACAAGTGGAGAGGGCCAGCGACAACTTACAGAAGCTCTCGACAATTACTAAGCCGCATGGGAGGTAGTCTGTAAATTTCCTGTGGGTTCTGTGTAGGGTGGCAAATTGAGATGACAGCAAGAGTGGGTGCTCCCCAGGAAGTCTCCTGATTTGGGTGAAGAGCTAAGCATCACAAAGTTGTGGTGTGGGTCACATGTCTGGGGCTAGAGAAGGAAATATCTCTGTCTCCTAGGACTGTCACAGCTAGGAAGTCAAAGAGTCATCAGAGGGAAGAAAAGGCAATCATGAAACATCTGAACAATATAAATAATTAATAATAGAATATAATTTTGCTATACGAAAAGGAGGAAATATAAGCATAAACAACTTGAGATTAAAAGAGCTTAACCATTTCCTCCCTTTCACATATTAGTGGGCATTAGTTATGATATAATGAAATTAATTAGTTGTTTTATTTTCTTCTCTTGCCATCTACAGAGAGCTGGGTTGGGGGCCTCAGGCAAAAAGTGCATTGAGAGAAAAGCGTAGACTTGAATGCTGATCCTTCAGGGGTTTCTCAGGGAGGGGAGGAATAAAACCTGTCATGGTGTCGATGGTTTCTAAAGAAAGATGAGGCATGAGGTAAGAGAAAGATGGCAGGCCATGTCCACACACAATAAGGAAGTAAAACATTTCAAGAAAGAAGTATCAAATACTTTTTATATTATAGAATAGTTTCCAGACCTTGGTTCAAAAGGACCTCACTTTAAAAAACTTTTCCCTATTCTAGAATGATTTCACTCTCTTGAAGTAATCTTACAGGTCATCTCTGGAAGGATGATCATATTTATTTGGAAATGCAGGAACAATGCAGCAGAAAGGTCACAGAAGTTGAATGAGGATGATTCTATTAGATGTGGCAAGATCTAAGACAATAGTGACCTTTTAGGGAACCATTTCTGTAGAAGGGCAGGCAGAAGACAAATTGTGAGGCGTTAAGTAAGAAGTGCATGAGGAAAGAAAGAAAGAAACGGCTGAAAGTCAAGATATGTGCCCACAATAAAGTGGTTGGTAAACAGGAAACTGTTAGAAAGAATAACTTATGTAAAACGTAGGCTAGAAAGGAAGACTCCAATGGAGAGATATTGCTTGAAAATCCTGCAGGGAGAGAGAGAGAAGAAAAATAGCCCATGATTTGCTATTACATTTAAACTGTAGACCTATTTAATATATAAATGCTTTCCTGCAGAGTTGTGTCATTAGCGTAGGAGAAAAAATGTCCAACTAATTGTTATCATCTATTCATAAGCATGAAGTAATTCATGTTGGGGTATAATTAGGAAGAGAGCATCAATAAAGGAAAAAAATATTTTTAATCACAATAGACCTGGAATAAATCATGCATTAGGTATAATAACTGAGAGAATACTTGGATCATTGCAAATAATTTGACATCATTCTATTTAGTTTACCTACCTGTTTTAAATGAAAACATGAGTCTCGTGATGTATTTTATTGTCTATTTGTTACATCAGCACACTGAAGTGAGAATAAGACTACTGTGAAATAGTAAAGAATCGCCTGTACTTCTAAAGTGTTGTGAGAATAGCCAAAACATCCTAACTTAGCATTAAATTTTCTAACATTAGAAATCAGAAAAAGAGCACAGACATGAGAAGACAAGTTAATGTTTCAGAAAAATAAGCTGGTGGGTGGGGTGCTAGGTACGGGTAGTAGTTGAGTCAGGGGTGCCCCAAGCAAGTAAAGTAGCACAACAAAAATGTCATACAGTTTAGTACATTCACAAAATTATACTTAGTTCACTATTGCCAGATGATGAAAGACAATATGGGTCAAATAGCCAGTGGGGAGGACCTAAATGATTTGAAAGAGTGAGGTACCATAATACTTTTTTCAATGTAGAGTCAAATATGTTGGAAGCAGTGTGGAGGACTGATTTGAGTTGAATGAACTAAAGGCAATTTAACTAGATAGAGGGCTATGACAGCAAGATAGGTGAGCTATAAAGTGGGTCTGGATGAAGAGAATGCCAGCATGGATGGCATTCAAGTAACAGATTTGAGTGACAGCTCAGTGCTCTTCTTTCTAATTGATAGACTTGAGGCTTTAGAGTAGTTTTAGGTTTGCAGAAAAATTGAGCAGAAAGTACTGAGACTTCCATATACTTGCTCCACTGACACCCCAGTTTCCCCAATGATATACATCTTGTATTAGTGTGGTATATTTGTTACCATTAGTGAATAATGCACTGATGCATTATTATTAACTAGAGTCCATAGTATACATTAAGGTTCACTCCTTGTGTTGTACAGTTTTATAGGATGTGAATCAACAGGAATGCACAACATCATGTCCACCATTACACTATGATAACAGAATAGTTTCTCTGCCTTAAATATACCCCGTGTTTACATATTCATCCCCTACCACACTAAATACAAGGAAATGACTGATCTTTTTATTGTATCTATAGTTTTACCTTTTGTCATATACTTTGAATCAGACAGTATGCAATCTTTTTAGACTGTCTTCTTTAACTTAGCAATATGCTTTTTTTTTTTAACATCTTTATTGGAGTATAATTGCTTTACAATGGTGTATTAGTTTCTGCTTTATAACAAAGTGAATCCGATATACATATGCATATATCCCCATATCTCCTCCCTCTTGGGTCTCCATCCCAACCTCCCTATCCCACCCCTCTAGGTGGTCACAAAGCACCGAGCTGATCTCCCTGTGCTATGCGGCTGCTTCCCACAAGCTATCTATTTTACATTTGGTAGTGTATATATGTCCATGCCAATCTCTCACTTCATCCCTTCTTACCCTCCCCCCTCCCCCCTCCCCATGTCCTCAAGTCCAGTCCATTCTCTACATCTGTGTCTTTATTCCTGTCCTGCCCCTAGGTTCTTCAGAACCTTTTTTTTTTTTTTTAGATTCCATATATATGCGTTAGCATACGGTATTTGTTTTTCTCTTTCTGACTTACTTCACTCTGCATGACAGACTCTAGGTCCTCCACCTCACTACAAATAACTCAATTTCGTTTCTTTTTATGGCTGAATAATATTCCATTGTATATATGTGCCACATCTTCTTTATCCATTTATTTGTTGATGGACACTTAGGTTGCTTCCATATCCTGGCTATTGTAAATAGAGCTGAATGAACATTGTGGTACATGATTCCTTTTGAATTATGGCTTTCTCAGGGTATATGCCCAGTAGTGGGATTGCTGGGTCGTATGGTACTTCTATTTTTAGTTTTTTAAGGAACCTCCATACTGTTCTCCATAGTGGCTGTACCAATTTACACTCCCACCAACAGTGCAAGAGGGTTCCCTTTTCTCCACACCCTCTCCAGCATTTATTGTTTGTAGATTTTTTGATGATGGCCATTCTGACTGGTGGGAGGTGATACCTCATTGTAGTTTTGATTTGCATTTCTCTAATGATTAGTAATGTTGAGCCTCCTTTCATGTGTTTGTTAGCAATCTGTATATCTTCTTTGGAGAAATGTCTATTTAGGTCTTCTGCCCATTTTTGGATTGGGTTGTTTGTTTTCTCGATACTGAGCTGCATGAGCTCCTTGTATATTTTGGTGATTATTCCTTTGTCAGTTGCTTCATTTGCAGATATTTTCTCCCACTCTGAGGTTTGCCTTTTGGTCTTCTATATGTTTTACTTTGCTATGCAAAGGCTTTTAAGTTTCATTAGGTCCCATTTGTTTATTTTTGTTTTAATTTCCCTTTCTCTAAGAGGTGGGTCAAAAAGGATTTGCTGTGATTTATGTCATAGAGTATTCTGCCTATGTTTTCCTCTAAGAGTTTTAGAGTGTCTGGCCTTACATTTAGGTCTTTAGTCCATTTTGAGTTTATTTTTGTGTATGGTGTTAGGGAGTGTTCTAATTTCATTCTTTGACATGTATCTGTCCAGTTTTCCCAGCACCACTTATTGAAGAGGCTGTCTTTTCTCCATTGTATATTCTTGCCTCCTTTATCAAAGATAAGGTGACCATATGTGCGTGGGTTTATCTCTGGGCTTTCTATCCTGTTCCATTGATCTATATTTCTGATTTTGTGCCATTCCCATAGTGTCTTGATTACTGTAACTTTGTAGTATAGTCTGAAATCTGGGAGCCTGATTCCTCCAGCTCTGTTTTTCTTTCTCGAGATTGCTTTGGCTATTCGGGGTCTTTTGTGTTTCCATACAAACTGTGAAATTTTTGATTCTAGTTCTGTGAAAGATGCCATTGGCAGTTTGCTAGGGATTGCATTGAATCTGTAGATTGCTTTGGGCAGTATAGTCATTTTCACAATGTTGATTCTTCCAATCCAAGAACATGGTATATCTCTCCATCTGTTTGTATCATCTTTAATTTCTTTCATCAGTGTCTAATAGTTTTCCGCGTGCAGGTGTTTTGTCTCCTTAGGTAGGTTTATTCCTAGGTATTTTATTCTTTTGGTTGCAGTGGTAAATGGGAGTGTTTCTTTAATTTCTCTTTCAGATTTTTCGTCATTACTGTATAGGAATGCAAGAGGTTTCTGTGCATTAATTTTGTATCCTGCTACTTTACCAAATTCATTGATTAGCTCTAGTAGTTTTCTGATAGCATCTTTAGGATACTCTATGTATACTATCATGTCATCTGCAAACAGTGACAGTTTTACTTCCTCTTTTCCTAGTTGGATTCCTTTTATTTCTTTTTCTTCTTTGATTACTGTGGCTAAAACTTCCAAAACTATGTTGAATAATAGTGGTGAGGGTGGACAGCCTTGTCTTGTTCCTGATCTTAGAGGAAATGGTTTCAGTTTTTCACCATTGAGAATGATGTTGGCTGTGGGTTTGTCATATATGGCCTTTATTATGTTGAGGTAGGTTCCCTGTATGCCTACTTTCTGGAGGGTTTTTATCACAACTGGGTGTTGAATTTTGTCAACAGCTTTTTCTCCATCTATTGAGATGATCATATGGTTTTTCTCCTTCAATTTGTTAATATGGTGTATCACATTGATTGATTTGCGTATACTGAAGAATCCTTGCATTCCTGGGATAAACCCCACTTGATCATGGTGTATGATCCTTTTAATGTGCTGTTGGATTCTGTTTGCTAGTATTTTGTTGAGGATTTCTGCATCTATGTTCATCAGTGATGTTGGCCTGAAGTTTTCTTTCTTTGTGACATCTTTGTCTGGTTTTGGCATCAGAGTGATGGTGGCTTCGTAGAATGAGTCTGGGAGTGTTCCTCCCTCTGCTATATTTTGGAAGAGTTTGAGAAGGATAGGTGTTATCTCTTCTCTAAAAGTTTGATAGAATTCACTTGTGAAGCCATCTGGTCCTAGGCTTTTGTTTCTTGGAAGATTTTAAATCACAGTCTCAATTTCAGTGCTTGTGATTGGTCTGTTTATGTTTTCTATTTCTTCCTGGTTCAGTCACAGAAGGTTGTGCTTTTCTAAGTATTTGTCCGTTTCTTCCAGGTTGTCCATTTTATTGGCATATAGTTGCTTGTAGTAATCTCTCATGATCCTTTGTATTTCTGCAGTGTCAGTTGTTATTTCTCCTTTTTCATTTCTAATTCTATTGATGTGAGTGTTCTCCCTTTTTTTCTTGATGAGTCTGGCTAAAGGTTTATCAATTTTGTTTATCTTCTCAAAGAACCAGCTTATGATTTTATTGATCTTTGCTCTTGTTTCCTTCATTTCTTTTTCATTTATTTCTGATCTGATCTGATCTTTATGATTTCTTTCCTTCTGCTAACTTTGGCGGGGGGATTTTGTTCTTCTTTCTCTATTTGCTTTAGGTGCAAGGTTAGGTTGTTTATTTGAGATGTTTCTTGTTTCTTGAGGTAGGATTGTACTGCTATAAACTACCCTCTTAACACTGCTTTTGCTGCATCCCATAGGTTTTGGGTCCTCATGTTTTCATTGTCATTTGTTCCTTGGTATTTTTGGATTTCCTCTTTGATTTCTTCAGTGATCTCTTGGTTATTTAGTAGTGTATTGTTTAGCCTCCATGTGTTTGTACTTTTTACAGATTTTTTTTCCCTGTAATTGATGCCTAGTCTCATAGCATTGTGGCTGGAAAAGATACTTGATACAATTTCAGTTTTCTTAAATTTAACAAGGCTTGATATGTGACCCAAGATATGACCTATACTGGAGAATGTTCCATGAGCACTTGAGAAGGAAGTGTATTCTGTTGTTTTTGGATGGAATGTCCTATAAATATCACTTAAGTCCATCTTGTTCAATGTATTATTTAAAGCTTGTGTTTATTTATTTTCATTTTGGATGATCTGTCCATTGATGAAAGTGGGGTGTTAAAGTCCCTTACTATGATTGTGTTACTGTCGATTTCCCCTTTTATGGCTGTTAGCATTTGCCTTATATATTGAGCATTTGCCTTATATATTGAGCACTTATATATAGTGCTCCTAACTTGGATGCATAAATATTTATAATTGTTATATCTTCTTCTTGGATTGGTCCCTTGATCATTATGTAGTGTCCTTCTTTGTCTCTTGTAATAGTCTTTATTTTAAAATATATTTTGTCTGATATGAGAATTGCTACTCCAGCTTTCTTTGATTTCCCTTTGCATGGAATATCTTTTTCCATCCCCTCACTTTCATCTGTATGTGTTCCTAGGTCTGAAGTGGGTCTCTTGTAGACAGCATAAATATGGTTCTTGTTTTTATATCCATTAAGCCAGTCTACATCTTGGTTGGAGAGCAATATGCTTTGAAGTATTCTCCATGTCTTTTTGTGGCTTGATAGCTCATTTTTTTAAATTGTGGAATACTCTTCTACTGTATGAATGTACCAGATTTTTATCTATTCACTTACTGATAGACAGCTTGGTTGCTTCCAAATTTTGGCAATTATGGATAAAGCTCCTATAAACATGAATGTGCAGATTTTTCTGTGGACATAAGTTTTTAACTCATTTTGATAAATATCAAGAAGTGTGATTGCTGGATCATTTAATAAGAGTATGCTTAACTTGCAAGAAACTAACAACTGTCTTCTGAAGTGGCGGTACCATTTTTCATTCACATCGGCAATAGACGAGAGTTCCTGTTGCTCCATAAACTTGACAGCATTTGGTGTGTTAGTGTTTACTTATTGTTTTCCAGCCATTCTAATAGATATGTAGTGGCGCCTCATTGTTGTTTTAATTTGCAATTCCCTAAAGACATATGATGTTGAGCATCTCATCATATGCTTACTTGCCAGCTATATATCTTTTTTCTTTAGCATCTTTATTGGAGTATAATTGCTTTACAATTGTGGGCTAGTTTCTGCTTTATAACAAAGTGAATCACCTATACATATACATATATCCCCATATCCCCTCCCTCCTGCATCTCCCTCCCACCCTCCCTATCCCACCCCTCTAGGAGGTCACAAAGCACAGAGCTGACCTCCCTGTGCTCTGTGGCTGCTTCCCACTAGCTATCTGTTTTATATTTGGTAGTGTACATATGTCCATGCCACTCTCTCACTTCGTCCCAGCTTACCCTTCCACCTCCCCGTGTCCTCAAATCAATTCTCTATGTCTGCGTCTTTATTCCTGTCCTGCCCCTAGATTCTTCAGAGGCATTTCGTTTTTTAATTCTATATATATATGTGTTAGCCTACGGTATTTGTTTTTCTCTTTCTTACTTACTTCACTCTGTATGACAGGCTCTAGGTCCATCCACCTCACTACAAATAACTCAGTTTCGTTCCTTTTTATGGTTGAGTAATATTCCATTGTATATATGTGCCACACCTTCTTTATCCATTCATTTGTTGATGGACACTTAGGTTGCTTTCATGTCCTGGCTATTATAAATAGTGCTGCAATGAACATTGTGGTACATGTCTCTTTTTGAATTATGGTTTTCTCAGGGTATATGCCCAGTAGTGGGATTGCTGGGTCATATGGTAGTTCTATTTTTAATTTTTTAAGAATACTTCATAATGTTCTCCATAGTGGCTGTATCAGTTTACATTCCCACCAACAGTGCAGGAGGGTTCCCTTTTCTCCACATCCTCTCCATGCTACAAGAAAACTTCTAGAGCTAATCAATGAATTTGGTAAAGTAGCAGGATACAATATTAAAGCACAGAAATCTCTTGCATTCCTATACACTAATGACGAAAAATCTGAAAGAGAAATTAAAGAAACACTCCCATTTACCACTGCAACCAAAAGAATAAAATACCTAGGAATAAACCTACCTATGGAGACAAAAGACCTGTATGCAGAAAACTATAAGACACTGATGAAAGAAATTAAAGATGATACAAACAGATGGAGAGATATACCATGTTCTTGGATTGGATAAATCAACATTGTGTAAATGACTATACTACCCAAAGCAATCTACAGATTCAGTGCAATCCCTATCAAACTGCCAATGGCATCTTTCACAGAACAAGAACAAAAAATTTCACAATTTGTATGGAAACACAACAAACCCCAAATAACCAAATCAATGTTGAGAAAGAAAAACAGAGCTGGAGGAATCAGGCTTCCTGACTTCCGACTATACTACAAAGCTACAGTAATCAAGACACTATGGGAATGGCACAAAAACAGAAACATAGATCAATGGAAAAGGATAGAAAGCCCAGAGATAAACCCACGCACATATGGTCACCTTATCTTTGATAAAGGAGGCAAGAATATACAATGCAGAAAAGACAGCCTCTTCAATAAGTGGTGCTGGGAAAACTGGACAGCTGCATGTAAAAGAATGAAATTAAAACACTCCCTAACACCATACACAAAAATAAACTCAAAATGGATTAAAGACCTAAATGTAAGGCCAGACACTCTAAAACTCTTAGAGGAAAACATAGGCAGAACATTCTATGACATAAATCACAGCAAGATCCTTTTTGACCCATCTCCTAGAGAAAGGGAAATAAAAACAAAAATAAACAAATGGGACCTAATGAAACTTCAAAGCTTTTGCACAGCAAAGGAAACCATAAACAAGACGAAAAGACAACACTCAGAATGGGAGAAAATATTTGCAAACGAAGGAAGTGACAAAAGATTAATCTCCAAAATATACAAGCAGCTCATGCAGCTCAATATCCAAACAACAAAAAACCCAATCCAAAAATGGGCAGAAAACCTAAATAGACATTTCTCCAAAGAAGATATACAAATTGCTAACAAACACATGAAAGGATGCTCAACATAACTAAGCATTAGAGAAATGCAAATGAAAACCACAATGAAGTATCACCTCATACCAGTCAGAATGGCCATCATCAAAAAATCTACAAATGATGAATGCTGGAGAGGATATTAAGAACAGGGAATCCTCTTGCACTGTTGGTGATGTTGTAAATTGATACAGCCACTATGGACAACAGTATGGAGGTTTCTTATAATAATAGAACTACCATATGACCCAGCAATCCCACTATTGAGCATATACCCTGAGAAAACCATAATTCAAAAAGAGACATGTACCGCAATGTTCATTGCAGTGCTATTTACGATAGCCAGGACATGGAAACAACATAAATGTCCATCGACAGATGAATGGATAAAGAAGATGTGGCACATTTATACAACAGAATATTACTCAGCCGTAAAAATAAGCGAATTGAGTTATTTGTAGTGAGGTGGATGGACCTAGGGTCTGTCATACAGAGTGAAGTAAGAAAGGGTAAAACAAATACCGTCTGCTAACACATATATATGGAATCTGAAAAAAAAAAAAAAGGCTATGAAAAACGTAGGGGCAGGGCAGGAATAAAGACGCAGACATAGAGAATGGACTTGAGGGCCCGGAGAGGGGGAAGGATAGTCTGGGACAAAGTGAGAGAGTGGCATGGACATGTATACACTACCAAATATGAAATAGAAAGCTAGTGGGAAGCGGCCGCATGGCACAGGGAGATCAGCTTGGTGCTTTGTGACTACCTAGAGGGGTGGGATAGGGTGGGAAGGAGACGCAAGAGAGAGGGGATATGAGGATATATGTATACTTAAAGCTGATTCACTTTGTTATACAGCAGAAACTAACAGACCATTGTAAAGCAATTATACTCCAATAAAGATGTTAAAAAAAGAAATTATGCATATTTAAATAATGATAAAGTTCTAAGAAAATTTGATTGTGGCCTTAAAAAGAAGTAAAAATTCTTCACAGGGTTTTACCTATTGTGAACATGTCTAATTTTTTAACAGAAGATCAAGCTTTTGGCTAATTACAGTTATCATTATTAGTGAATATTAATTCGTCAATTATGTAAAAGTCAATGAAAGGTAGTTTTTTTAAGATTGAGAGCAGAAAGAGTAGACCATGTCTCCTGAATAAGGTATTTGTATTGTCTGTGGTTCTATATGTATACGATTTATGACAGGCATGGTTATTAAAAACCTTATGTTACTATCTTAATTAAAAGACCTGGAAAACACAAGGTAGCTTCGTTATTACTGTGTAATCTGCATCTCCTGCTCCATATGAAAAGTTCTCAAAAGAGTGAGTCTCCATTTCCATATTTGGCCCTTAAATCCCCAAATGGGTATTTGGAGTCTTCATAATCTATGATTAAAATAAAATTACCAACAACTGTGTCTTGTATAACTTTGAAGAAAAATGAAATAAATTATACCTAAAATTTATTTTAAGGGTTCAAATATTAAGCTTCAGTTCTAGAGATATAAGGCCTTCTCACCAGTTATGCTGGTAAATAGTGCAGAGACTTCATTTTCCTAAAAGTTAGTGACATACTCCTAGGCTTCATTTTTAATTGATTTACCAGCATAGTTCCTTATATCTCCTTCTTCCAACAACAAAATTTGGAGGTAATAATTGGAAAAAAAATTTTTTTTTCCAAGAGTAGACTCTTAAGTAAAATGGATTCCATTAGAGCACTGTGGTAGACTGAGTAATGGTCCCCGCAATACTGGATCCTGATACCTGGAACCTGTAAATGTTACCATATATGGCCAAGACTTTTCAGATATGATTAACTTAAGAATATTGAGATGGAGATATTATGCTTGATTACTATGGTGGGCCCTAAATGCAATCACATGTATTTTTATAAGAGGGAGGCAGAAGGAGATTGGACTACACAGAGAGGAGAAGGAGATGTGAAGATGTAGCTCTGAGAGAGTTAAAGATGCTGGCCTTGAAGACTGGAGTAATGTGCCATAAACCAAGTAATTCTGTTAGTCATCAGAAAGTGGAAGAGCCAAGGGGTAGATTCTCCCCTAGAGCCTCCGGAGGCAGTGTGCCCCAGTTGACAACCTGATTTTGGCCCAGTGATACTGATTTCAGACTTCTAGCTTCCCAAAGTATGACAGAATAAGTTTCTGTTGTTTAAAGCCAACAAGCTTGTAGTTATATGTTACAGCAGCCATAGAAATCAAATCAGGCACCATGCATTACCTATAGATAATAATATTTTATGACAACAGTTTGGTTATGTTAGGCCAATATGATTCTCATATATTTCTTTCAAATTGAATATTACCCAGATAATGGAATTTTCCAAACATCCTTTTAAAAAAAAAAGAAAAAACTACATTCTTTGTTGTTATGGCTTATTCACTGCAATTGATTAACTCCCTGGTTACAATTTAAAATAATTAATATTGTACTTTGTGAAGACTTTCTCCAATCATGAATCAAAAGAGCCATTACCCAGTTTGATACCCAGGTGGATAAGTTCAAGTAATTTGCTCAATGAGGTGAAGTCTGAAAAGGTTCAAATAGTGATGCTTATCAGCCATAGTGTTGATGCTGTCTTGACTGAATTGTAGGTATATTAAACTTAGGGTATTTTTGGCAGTGAGAAAATTTCTTATTCAAGTTCCCATATTCATAAACCATGTGACTGTTGAAAAGCAAGCTTTAAAAGCTTGTAATCATGATGCTTTCTTTTAGAGTTTGCACATAAATATAAAATCATACTTTGAAGTTTTAAAAATATTCCAGTAAAATTTTTAGAGCTTGAGTTTTGTGACATTTTCTCAAGGTTGTTCATGAATACTTTTTCTTCATTTCAACTACCTTTAAAAAAAAGATGGAAAATGTACCATTTGTCAGCAGACGTTTGATTGTGTTGTGGGCTTGATGTACAATAGGAAAAATTCTTTTGTGCCCAGAGGAAGGTTTCTGCATTTGAGAAAAGAAAATTGCAGTCAAGGGGCAACCAAGCTCAACCTAGACCAGAAAGAAAATGGATACACCTCCTTTCACATGCGGAATGAAAAAAAATTGTTTTGCAAATTGACACGCATATTTGCATGCTACCACATGCTGTGCTCTTAATCTTACAATTATTTTATGAAATATTTATTTTTATTCCCATTTTACAGCTAAAATAGCTAAGGCTCAGAGCAATTAAACATCTTCCCTTTGGAGTACTGAGTCAGGCCTGGGAGCCAGGTCCAACTGGCTCTTCCGTATCTCCATTTAGCATTACCTTAATAATACAATCATTTAATTAATTATTATAATAATCCCATAGTTCCTAGACCATTTAACTTTATTTGTATATAGGAAATGGAATCTTGACTGCACGTTTTGTAAACTCCATCTTCTCTCAGAAATTACAGAAAAAATGTCATTCAGCAAATAATGAAATGGGGCTTAGTTTGATTAAATAAAAACAAAATATTACCTCTTGCGTTTTACAGTGCAGTGTAATGAGATTTTCAGAAGAAAGCGGGGTGGGGGGGGCGGTCAGTTATAACATAAAGTGCCCCTGGATCTCATACTTTTAATGTCATGAAATTAAGTTCCACCCCAAAGTGCACTGACTAGTTATCACTTTTGGATTATTTCAGTTGTTAACTAAAAGGTAAGCAGACCCAAACTTGGTTTGGCAGGAAGTTATAGAACTCTAAGTCCTCATTAAAAATTGCAAAATTTGTCCTTATCATACTTCTGTCTGACATCCCCATTCATCACTCCAGAGTTCCCTGCAGGAAGGGCTGTATAGAGATTAGATGAGGTCAGTGATGATGGTGATGATGATGGCAGATCTGACGTGAAAGAAAGTTCAACCGTGGAGAATTCTGTGATCCATTCCCAGTTATGTCCATGTCAACATTAGATTTTTTTCAATATATACACCCTTTTTAAATTTTATAAGCCAGTTTCTTCCATTAATGCATCATCTTTAGACTCAGTTCAATGAAAGAGTAAAGGAGTATGACATCTGAGTACTTACTATGTTCCAGGCACTAGACTGAACCCTTGGCATACATGACCTCACATGACCACAATGGTCCTTATTATCACTAACAGTGATTTCCCGCCCCTGGCTGTATGTCAGCATTGTCTAGAGACATTGAAAATTATTGATGCCTGGCCTAGACACCATTCCAGAAAAATCAGAATCTTTCAAAAGGTCTGAGACAAGTTTTTTTTTTTTTTTTTTTCCTAAGTCTCCCATGTGAATTAAAATATGAAACCTGGGTTACGGAAGGATCATCAACTTCAAGGTAAAAATATTATTCCATCTTACCTCTATTTGGTCAGTTTATAAATTTCAGGAGGTCTTTCTTCATTGGACAACCTTTCTGGCAAAAAATACCTCTATAAAGTATGAGGTATTAAAGTATTAATTCAGTTTGCTTTCCCTCATTCTTCCTCATAATCAAAATAAATCAACAATCATAAAATAGCTTACCCAAAGGACTCTCACCTCTGACTCTGATACACTTTATCTTCTTTGTACTCAACTTACTCTTTCATTCTATAAGTCAAAAACATGTATCTGGTCTGGGGAATTCCAGTGAAGAGAATTAGAAATTAGAATAGGGAACATGAAACATAGCACCTGGCTGTGCCCAGTTACTTCAGTACAGCAAGCTAATTACTCAGGCAGGACCAGCCTTACTTGATAATCCTAACATGGGAAACTACTAAGGCATAAAAATCAATTAAAATTACATAATTTTTAAAAATATGAGTTTTTATTGATTTTCCCTCTACATTTTTGTTTGTTTACCCAACACGTTCGATATCTCCAGCAAAGTTTATTTCCAAGTGGGTTGGCTTCCTTTGACCTGTCTAGCATCTTTTTTCATCTCATGGGCTGAAAAAGAGATGGAACAAGGTATAGAGTTACTAGTAAAATTCAACTAATGGCCCTCATGAGGCACAGAAGAGTTATCACAAACAGAAAATTCTTTCTTAAAATAATACTATTTCAGGTGCAGCTTTTTTTGATCCTTTTAAAAACAGAATTAAAAAAAAAACAAACCCACCACTCTTCTCCAAGTTAAAAAAAAAACCCAGAAAACAAACCCCGAAACTACTGTTAATCATCAACACCTAAAGTTTAATGACTTGGATTTTAATTTAGGTATTTTTTATTTGTTAATTTGTTTGTTTGTTTGTTTTTACTTCCATTTTGTAGATGTGGCAGAAGACACCATTTTTTGTCAACTCTTCAAATATTTTCCAAGGGAAAACAATAATAATAATAGCAATTATTATTATTTAAAAGTAGGCTTCTCAATAGAGGAAGATGTTCGACTATGTTAATGACTACCATGTTGAGTGAGGTACTTTGGGAAACTGCATTGCTTTTGCCAATAAAAGTAGAGCTACCATTGATGTGGCATGTACAGTACAAGACATTCTGCCTATATTATCTGACTTAGTCATCACAAAATATTCTTTTACTTCCTCATCTTGTAAGGGTAGCAGCTGAGAACCAGGGGGATTAATGAACTTGCCTAAGAGGTGGCAGAACCAAGATGTGAATCCACAGCTCTTGTTGCATCTCACACCAGCAAGCCCTCTACTCCTCAAGACTTTGTGGCACATCAATAGAGAGCTAACTGCTCTGTGGTTAGAGTAACTACTCGCCATTTGGCTGAAAAGTCTTGAAAGCCTCTTGGTTTCCTCTAAGGGTTGGGTTGATGATGTCTAAGACACATATGAGTCCCACCTATAATTTTACATGGGAACACATATTCTATGAAATCTCTATGTGAATTGTTAAGATGTCTTCAATACGGTGGTGTACCTAGCATACTTGACAGCTCATTTTTAACATTTTCCTCTCTAGTACAGAAGTATTTTTAGTAATAATCATGGAATGAAATAAATGATGAAAATGACCAGAAAAGTAATGCAGTTAAAGTGTTTATTGAAATTTTACATAAACATACTTAATTCAGGAAAAACAAATAAATGTTATACTACAAAAAAGTAATATGTAATACTTCTAAATTACATAAATTTATTTTTTAAAAACACAAAATATCTACATATTGGTCTATCATAATAATGGATAATAACATTACAAGTTCTGTTTCTAGTCTTCTGTCAATTTCTAAATTTTTAATACAGAGACTAAGAGTTATACAGAAGGATAGATAAAGTAAGTCAACTTCTCTTTCTCCATTTTTATAATCATTATGTTATTAATGTTACGAATGGAGATCTAGGTAGTGCCACAGAGACATGAACTGCACAGGAACAAACTTTAATGATTCCAAACTGCTTTGAACTTATTCTCAGAACGAATTGTGTGTAACTGGGTCTATGTATGTAGGAGGGCAACTGTATAACTAAAAAGTATCTGAAATAACACCCACGTACAATATAGTGTTTATTAAAAAATAGGTAACCAAATGTGCTAATTAAAAATGTATATATCTATACATGCATATGTATAAATTAATTTATTATATATTAAACTGTATAAAACTAATATATATTAAATATTTATATAATTAGGCCAGTAACCACAGTAGTTCTTTAGAACTGTGCTGTCCAATATGGTAGCCACTGGCTCCTGTGGCTACTTAACATTAAATTTAAATTTATTAAAATTAAAGAAACTAAGATTTCAGTTTCTCAGTCACATTAGCCACATTTCATATACTGAATAGCCACAGGTGGCTGTGACTACAGTAAGGGACAGCATAACATTTTATTGAGTAGCATTGATTTGAATCTTAGATCAGTCAAGACTTTTATTGATGAAAACTACTTTATTACTAACATTGTTTAGAATTGCCAGTGCAAGAGAATGATAAAAAGCAGACTGACTTTTAGTAGGTGTTATTATTATATAAAAATTCTCTAAAGACAATGCACTCCTCATTGCCTTTTCTGGGGGCCTCATTACCACTGTTCTGTGGATCCTTGAATGCTTCTATGTCTCTCCCCTAAACTCTCACAGATATGCAGTGGAAAGTAAACTCTCCTCACCCCCTTATCAAGCTTTATGCAGGGCATGATTCGTGTGGCTTGGACGCCAACTTACCCACCCCCTCAGGGAACACACACCATCAACCATTCTCCAACTTTACTTATTGGCAATTCATCCTCAATCTAAGCAAGCGTGTCTCACCCTTATAAAAATTCACATTCTTGTACCTTGGTTTTGTCTTGTATCTCTAGACAACTTTGAACAATTACCTTTCTTTTCACATTCTGATTTCCTGAAATAGTATTCCATGGTTCTGTCTTCCATTCATTCTTTGTTCCGTTGCACTCTATATTCCACAAAACCTTTTCTGGTCATAGCCACCCCGAGGTCTATAGGAACTCAACCCTGGCCCACTTCTGTGCTCCTACAGCATCTACGCATACTGTTTTCATACTACTTTTTTCAGTGTACTTGACAGGGGAATTTGCTTGTCTCTTATGCTTGAGAAAATATGGACTCCTAGAAGATATCAGAAATGTCTTATTCAATTCTGAGTCGCCAGGACTCAGTTCAGTGCTCGTTTGTAGGGGTCACTAAGTAAACATTTACGGAAGAAAGAAGGAAAGGAAGAAGGAAAGAAGGGAGGGAGTTTTACTATTATTTTGAACAACTTAATTGTGAGTTAGGGGTAGGGGCTAGAGGACCAGCAATTAAAATGAAGTGCATGCATGTCAGCTACATGGTCAAGATTATAGAGCACTTATGATGTATGTATTAATATGGCAAAGAAATTATTTTGCATGTGTAAAGATTCTCCCTAATGTTCAAATTATTAAAGGTGTATTGATGATCTATTATAAATCAGTATTCTGAAACTCTTCATGGCTCTATTCAATTCAGTGTAAAACATATAATAAAGGGCTTGCTTTGTGTTGAGCACTCTGCTAGATAATGAGGATACTAAGATGACAAAGATATTTTATCTGCCCTTAAGAGGTAAATTTATGTGTTAGGAACAAGACACAAAATATTAAAGATAATTGTGACGACAGTGATAGATAATGTTCATGTAGCACTCACCATTCTTCAGCACGAATGGCTTCTCATGTATTTCCTAACAGCTTATGAGGTCGGTAGTAACATTATTGCCATTTTACATATGAGGAAACTGAGACAAAGAGAGGATGAGTAAATTGCCAAAGGTCACACAGAGAGTAAATGACGGAGTTGAGATTCTATCTAGGTATAGTGCAACAATTTTGGATATTTTTAAGGCTTTGTAAGACTCCCCAGGGCATAATTACCTATGACCTTCACTTTAACCCAAAAGATGTGATGTGGTAAGAGAGAGTACATGCAATCATTGGGGGTCTAAGACACAACTAAGTGCAGACTCCCGTCAGGTCCTTATTCACACCAGATGGGCTTTGCCCCCCCCCCCCCATTGTACCACCAAGAGCTTAGCAATAAAACTCTCTTAGCTTTGGGAGAGCTTCAGGTAGAAGTTGCTGGCAGGGTATGTTATGCCCTTGTAGTCACTAGTCAAGCCTGGCTGTCTAACAGGTTATGAGCCATGAAAAGCATCAGTAAACAAATGATTCTGAAGGTAGATGAGGGAGCTCTGGACTTAAACAGCACATCATAAACCCCACTGTTCTTATCTTGAAAGAGTCAAAGCCAGGTGTCCTGGCATCCTCAGGAATAAAATACACTTTCCCAGTCTAGATGTAAATTAACCCTGTCCTACACAGAAGGGCTAGACATGCTAATGAGGAGGCAAGGGAGAAAGCTGGGAAGAGAAAAGTTTAAGGGAAGCATACAGATGATCTATGGGTTAAAGCACAAGCTTTATAATAATAGGAGTGAAGGATGTTTTCCTAGTGCTCTGCCTGGGCAAGGGATAGACTTGAATGTCAATAATAAAATAACATTAGCTGACATGAAGTACTTACTGTAATTGTGTGAAGCGCTTCATATATACAAACTTTAACCACATAATAACCCTGTGAAATGATAGTGATCGCTCATTTCCAGATAAGAAGGCTGAAGCTTAGTGAGAATAAGCAACTTGTCAAAGTTTAGTTGAAGAGAAAATATGTTAAAGCTCCATCAGCCCGTTGCAAAAGTCAATGATTATACTTTTACAATGTGGTCTGTAGGTGAAGGCCAGTAGAGATTTGTGGTTCATTCAGGACCAAATGCACAAAAGGATCACGTTGGTAATTCCAATGTACAGTTTTCTGGTCCTTGCTAATTTCAAGGTCCTTGAAGAAAGTGTTAGGAGCAGTCTTATCCCAGAAATATTTACTCTCTTTCAAGCATCCTCTTCTGGTCCACATTTGGAGGACATTCTAGGGTCAGCTGGGTAGGGTTATGTTCTTTATTGTTCCCAAGACCAAGGCTTGGTCTGCTGATCAACCGTCACTCTTCTCAAGAGAAAAACTCTAGAGACATTGTTTCCTAGTTCCTTCCAACTGTACTTAATTTTGGTGTGTCAATATGGCATATGTCAGGGAAAGTTCTTGGCTTTCTTCTTAATCTCTTAAGCTTAAGTGGGTGTCTAACAGCAGCCCTGATTCTGGTGACGAGCTGGCTGTCACATCTGTAAGTAGCACCAAGGAGAAGAGCTAAATAGATTTTTAGAACTTAATGGTATACTAGTAAAATTATTGTAAACAGAAGTAGTCCGTTTCTGAAGTGGTCTTACGAATATGTATTATATTAGATATTGATATGAAAATATATGCATGATATATTTATACAAGCTAATTAATCACATATATATTATATATGTGATTCATGGGTGAATATATGTGTATAATATGTGTGATTAATTAGTTTGTCAGAAATATAAATTTTCAAAATAAGTTATGCTTGTACTGACTTCTAAACTTCCTGCTTTTATTCTTCTTCTTAATTCTTTAGTTCAAAGCAACTAATTTCTACCAAGGTAAATCTCTACTTTTTTCATATCAATTTAAAAATCCTAATATTCTTAGTAACCAATATAGGTTACTGTCAAACCTTCACAAGTATTCAATTAAGGAGAAAGGAAATATGGGTATGGATTTTAACATAAATTTTTTTTAATCAAAAAAATAAAATTTAAAAGTTGAGCATACTATTTTTAAATGCTTAAAGACTGAAATTTTATTATTTCCAGTGTAATGGATGTACCTCTTTCTCCTTCAGTGCATGCCTCTAGGTCTTGACATTTTGTTACAGAACAGGGTGAGTAAATTATAACCATCAGTAGTTTGTGTATGTGTCCTTTGCTCTCAGGTGCCTGCAACTGCTAATTTTAGAGCACTGTGTTAAAACTCCAATAATCTAAAATAATTTAAAATGAGTATCACATATGTTTATGATAGAACAAAATGTATTTTATGCCAGATATTTTTCATCAATCATTTCAAGAGTGGTTTGAGCTTCTGGGCAAAAAATTGACTCAAGTAACATATTGATATTCTGGTTCCATGACTTGTTAGTAGGTATTATTTAAGAGAATGGATTTTAGGGGAGGGAACTGAAAAATTCTGGGCAATCCATATTACATAAAGTTTTTTTTTTATATTAGTCTGTAGTATACTGATTTTCCTTACAAGTGTCTAAAAGGTTAGTGCCATATACTGGATTTTCCAAAATATTTCACCTCCAAATCGTTTTTAAAGAGGAGCTTCTTGATGATTCCATGGTCGTGGAATGCCCTTTGGGAAATTAGACTGGATTAGAAAGTCTTAAGCCTTCTGGGAAATGGAGCTAAAGCCAGTCTTGAATTAACACCAATCTGTAGTCTGAACGCAAAGTAATCCACACAGATTGCTGAGTTTGTTTTATTCATGATGCCTACTTATCTTACAAATACCAAGTTTTAGAATTTATTCATGTCAAAAAATCAGAATACAAGTTAGGAGAGTATCATTAGTTACGAAAAAACTAAGTATCAGAATTTTATATCGTATTGTTGTAATTTAAAGATTCTTTCCTTCTGCTTCTTGCAAATTTTAAAATTAGGTTTGGTTTTCTTTTGGTGACCCTATGGTTTCTGAAATACACAAAAGACCCAAGTGTTCATATTCTTCTACAGATTCAGGGATCAGGGATTCTTTACTTATCAAGATCCTTTGAGAGTAAGATATTCTGTTCCTTCTGTAAATTTTACATGATGTGGTCCCACATGAAGACCTGTAGGCTGTTAAAGCACCATTAGTATACTGAGATAGTAACATGATAAATAAATCTTACACAAATAGTTTTACCTTTTGGAATGCAGATTTCTCCTAGGAAAATGATACCTAAGCTACCTACTTCACAGGGTTGTCAGAAAATAATTTTGAAAATAATATACTGTATGTGAAATTCTTTTGTAAATTGCAAAGCAGTCTACAAAAGACAAGGAAATTCGATAATGATAATGATCATGATTCCTAACTGTACCTGATGGTTTCTGGAAGATAGAACAGCTCATAAGTTAACCAAAGCAAAATATTCTCTGGCTCAAATACAAATTTGTCAAGGCAAATGTTTACTTCAAAACATAATTCATTTTGGAAAAACACTAGAAAAGTAAATATTGATACTGATTTTCAGGAGTTTTCAAAAAATTCAGAAATCAGCTCTTCAAGAAACTATGAAAGTAAAAATAATTGAGTGGTAATTTTTTTGTTTTGCAGTGGTTTGTTTTTGACTATTTTTCTTCTTACAACATTAGAAGAACACACATACAAAAATAGGGGGTTTTTTGTTTGTTTTTTAAAGTTACTGTGCTGTTCAAGGTAGAGTTATTTTAAGTGCAAATCTCTGAGGCAGTGAAGAAAATATACTGAAAGTGCCTCAATGAACAGAATGTTTTCTTCTTGGGAAGTTGTACACTTATTTTAAAACTACAAGTCAGAATGTGTCTTTGCTCTCAATTTTGATTTTTATATAACTCCCAGATGTTTCTACAGCAGCTGGATCTCTATGGATATAGTTAAGGGAAGGAAATGTAAACCCAGCTAACATGTAGTCCTTTTTGGTCCCATAGGAAGGCCATACTGTTACATTACTGAATAATATATGTTTAGGTTAACCCAAGTCACATATAAATCTGTTTTAAATATAATTAATACATTTTTTAATTTTAAAAGGGAAAGATGTAATTGTACTTTCTGATGAAACATACAAGCAATAACAAAGCGAAAGGCAAAGAAAAATCATCTAAAATCCATTTCTTTTGAAGTTTATTTTATTTATTTTTTTATACAGCAGGTTCTTATTAGTTATCCATTTTATACATATTAGTGTGTATATGTCAATCCCAATCTCCCAATTCATTACACCACGCCCTCCCCGCCACTTTCCCCCCTTGGCGTCCATACGTTTGTTTTCTACATCTGTGTCTCAATTTCTGCCCTGCACACCGGTTCATCTGTACCGTTTTCCCAGGTTCCACATATATGCATTAATATACGATACTTGTTTTTCTCTTTCTGACTTACTTCACTCTGTATGACAATCTCTAGATCCATCCACGTCTCAACAAATGACCCAATGTCATTCCTTTTTATGGCTGAGTCATATTCCATTGTATATATGTACCACATCTTCTTTATCCATTCATCTGTCGATGGGCATTTAGTTTGTTTACATGACCCGGCTATTGTAAATAGTGCTGCAATGAACATTGGGGTGCACGTGTCTTTTTGAATTATGGTTTTCTCAGGGTATATGCCCAGTAGTGGGATTGCTGGGTCATATGGTAATTCTATTTTTAGTTTTTTAAGGAACCACCATACTGTTCTCCATAGTGACTGTATCAATTTACACTCCCACCAACAGTGCAAGAGGGTTCCCTTTTCTCCACACCCTCTCCAGCATTTGTTGTTTATAGATTTTCTGATGATGCCCATTCTAACTGGTGTGAGGTGATACCTCATTGTAGTTTTGATTTGCATTTCTCTAATAATTAGTGATGTTGAGCAGCTTTTCATGTGCTTCTTGGCCATCTGTATGTCTTCTTTGGAGAAATGTCTATTTAAGTCTTCTGCCCATTTTTGGATTGGGTTGTTTGTCTTTTTAATATTTAACTGCATGAGCTGTTTATATATTTTGGAGATTAATGCTTTGTCCGGTGATTCATTTGCAAATATTTTCTCCCATTCTGAGGGTTGTCTTTTCATCTTGTTTGTAGTTTTCTTTGCTTTGCAAAAGCTTTTAAGTTTCATTAGATCCCTTTTTTTTTTTTTTTTTTTTATTTCTGTTACTCTAGGAGGTAGATCAAAAAACATCTTGCTGTGATTTATGTCAAAGACTGTTCTTCCTAAGTTTTCCTCTAAGAGTTTTATACTGTCCGGGCTTACATTTAAGCCTCTAATCCATTTTGAGTTTATTTTTGTGTATGGTGTTAGGGAGTGTCCTAATTTCATTCTTTTACATGTAGCTGTCCAGTTTTCCCAGCACCACTTATTGAAGAGGCTGTCTTCTCCATTGTATATCCTTGCGTCCTTTGTCATAGATTAGTTCACCATAGGTGCATGGGTTTATCTCTGGGCTTTCTATGCTGTTCCATTGATCTATATTTCTGGTTTTGTGCCAGTACCATATTATCTTGATTACTGTAGCTTTGTGGTATAGTCTGATGTCAGGGAGTCTGATTCCTCCCCCTCCGTTTTCTTCCCTCAAGACTGCTTTGGCTATTCGGGATCTTTTGTGTTGCCATACAAATGTTAAGATTTTTTGTTCTAGTTCTGTAAAAAATGCCAATGGTAATTTGATAGGGATTGCATTGAATCTGTAGATTGCTTTCGGTATTACAGTCATTTTCACAATATTGATTCTTCCAATCCAAGAGCATGGTATACCTCTCCATCTGTTTGTATCGTCTTTAATTTCTTTCATCAGTGACTTATAGTTTTCTGCATACAGGTCTTTTGTCTCCCTAGGTAGATTTATTCCTAGGTATTTTATTCTTTTGGTTGCAATGGTAAACGGGAGCGTTTCCTTAATTTCTCATTCAGAGTTTTCATCATTAGTGTATAGGAATGCAAGAGATTTCTGTGCACTAATTTTGTATCCTGTTACTTTACCAAATTCATTGATTAGCTCTAGTAGCTTCCTGGTGGCATCTTTAGGATGCTCTCTGTATAGTATCATGTCATCTGCAAACAGTGACAGTTTTACTTCTTCTTTTCCAATTTGTATTCCTTTTATTTCTTTTTCTTCTCTGATTGCCGTAGCTAGGACTTCCAAAACTATGTTGAATAATAGTGGTGAGAGTGGACATCCTTGTCTTGCTCCTGATCTTAGAGGAAATGCTTTCAATTTTTCACCATTGAGAATGATGTTTGCTGTGGGTTTGTCATATATGGCCTTTATTATGTTGAGGTAGGTTCCCTCTATGCCCACTTTCTGGAGAGTTTTTATCATAAATAGGTGTTGAATTTTCTCAAAAGCTTCCTCTGCCTTTATTGAAATGATCATATGGTTTTCATTCTTCAATTTGTTAATATGGTGTATCACATTGATTGACTTGCATATATTGAAGAATCCTTGCATCCGTGGGATAAATCCCACTTGATCGTCGTGTGATCCTTTTAATGTGTTGTTGGATTCTGTTTGCTAGTATTTTGTTGAGGATTTTTGCATCTATATTCATCAGTGATATTGGTCTGTAATTGTTTGTGTCTTTTTTTGTAGTATCTTTGTCTGCTTTTGGTATCAGGGTGATGGGGGCCTCATGGAGTGAGTTTGGGAGTGTTCCTTCTGCAATTTTTTGGAAGAGTTTGAGAAGGATAGGTGTTAGCTCTTCTCTAAATGTTTGATAGAATTCACCTGTGAAGCCATCTGGTCCTGGACTTTTGTTTGTTGGAAGATTTTAATCACAGTTTCAATTTCATTACTTGTGATTGGTCTGTTCATATTTTCTATTTCTTCCTGGTTCAGTCTTGGAAGGTTATACCTTTCTATGAATTTGTCCATTTCTTCCAGGTTGCCCATTTTATTGACATAGAGTTGTGTGTAGTAGTCTCAGGACCTTTGTTTTTCTGCAGTTGTCTGTTGTAACTTCTCCTTTTTCATTTCTAATTTTATTGATTTGAGTCCTCTCCCTCTTTTTCTTGATGAGTCTGGCTAATGGTTTATCAATTTTGTTTATCTTCTCAAAGAACCAGCTTTTAGTTTTATTGATCTTTGCTATTGTTTTCTTTGTTTCTATTTCATTTATTTCTGCTCTGATCCTTATGATTTCTTTCCTTCTGCTAACTTTGGGTTTTGTTTGTTCTTCTTTCTCTTGTTCCTTTAGGTGTAAGGTTAGATTGTTTATCTGAGATTTTTCTTGTTTCTTGAGGTAGGCTAGTATTGCTATAAACTTCGCTCTTAGAACTGCTTTTGCTGCATGCCATAGGTTTTGGATCGCCATGTTTTCATTGTAATTTGTCTCTAGGTATTTTTTGATTTCCTCTTTGATTTCTTCAGTGATCTCTTGGTTATTTAGTAACGTTTTGTTTAACCTCCATGTGTTTGTGTTTTTTACGCTTTTATCCCTGTAATTCATTTCTAATCTCATAGCGTTGTGGTCAGAAAAGATGCTTGATATGATTTCAGTTTTCTTAAGTTTACTGAGGCTTGATTTATGACTCAAGATGTGATCTATCCTGGGGAATGTTCCGTGAGCACTTGAGAAGAATGTGTAATCTGCTGTTTTTGGATGGAATGTCCTATAGATATCAATTAAATCTATCTGGTCTGTTGTGCCATATAAAGCTTGTGTTTCCTTATTAATTTTCTGTTTGGATGATCTGTCCATTGCTGTAAGTGAGGTTTTAAAGTCCCCCACTATTACTGTGTTACTGTCAATTTCCTCTTTTAGAGCTGTTAGCAGTTGCCTTATGTATTGAGGTGCTCCTATGTTGGGTGCATATATATTTATAATTGTTATATCTTCTTATTGGATTCATCCCTTGATCATTATGTAGTGTCCTTCCTTGTCTCTTGTAAAATTCTTTATTTTAAAGTCTATTTTATCTGATATGAGTATTGCTACTCCCTCTTTCTTTTGATTTCCTTTTGCATGGAATATCTTTTTCCATCCCCTCACTTTCAATCTGTATGTGTCCCTAGTTCTGAAGTGGGTCACTTTTAGACTGCATAAATATGGGTCTTGTTTTTGTATCCATTCAGCGAGGCTGAGTCTTTTGGTTGGAGCATTTAATCTATTCACGTTTAAGGTAATTATCGATATGCATGTTCCTATTACCATATTCTTAATTGTTTTGGGTTTGGTTTTGTAGGTCCTTTTCTTCTCTTGTGTGTCCCACTTAGAGAAGTTCCTTTAGCATTTGTTGTAGAGCTGGTTTGGTGGTGCTGAATTCTCTTAGCTTTTGCTTGTCTGTAAAGCTTTTGATTTCTCCATCAAATCTGAATGAGATCCTTGCTGGGTAGAGTAATCTTGGTTGTAGGTTCTTCCCTTTCATCACTTTAAATATGTCATGCCACTCCCTTCTGGCTTGTAGAGTTTCTGCTGAGATATCAGCTGTTAACCTTATGGGAGTTCCCTTGTATGTTATTTGTCTTTTTTCCCTTCCTGCTTTCAATAATTTTTCTTTGTCTTTAATTTTTGCCAATTTGATTAGCATGTGTCTTAGCGCATTTCTCCTTGGGTTTATCCTGTATGGGTCTCTCTGCGCTTCCTGGACTTGGGTGGCTATTTCCTTTCCCATGTTAGGGAAATTTTCGACTATAATCTCTTCAAATATTTTCTCTGGTCCTTTCTCTCTCTCTGATCCTTCTGGGACTCCTATAATGCGAATGTTGTTGCGTTTAATGTTGTCCCAGTGGTCTCCTAGGCTGTCTTCATTTGTTTTCATTCTCTTTTCTTTATTCTGTTCCGCAGCAGTGAATTCCACCATTCTGTCTTCCAGGTCACTTATCAGTTCTTCTGCCTCAGTTATTCTGGTATTGATTCCTTCTAGTGTAGTTTTCATTTCAGTTATTGTATTGTTCATCTCTGTTTGTTTGTTCTTTAATTCTTCTAGGTCTTTGTTAATCATTTCTTGCATCTTCTCGATCTTTGCCTCCATTCTTTTTCCGAGGTCCTGGATTATCTTCACTATCATTATTCTGAATTCTTTTTCTGGAAGGTTGCCTATCTACACTTCATTTAGTTGTTTTTCTGTGTTTTTTTCTTGTTCCTTCATCTGGTACATAGCCCTCTGCCTTTTCATCTTGTCTGTCTTTCTCTGATTGTGGTTTTTGTTCCACAGGCTGTAGGACTGTAGTTCTTCTTGCTTCTGCTGTCTGCCTTCTAGTGGATGAGGCTATCTAAGAGGCTTGTGCAAGTTTCCTGATGGGAGGAACTGGTGGTGGGTAGAGCTGGCTGTCGCTCTGGTGGGCAGAGCTCAGTAAAACTTTAATCCGCTTGTCTGCTGATGGGTGGGGCTGGGTTCCCTCCCTGTTGGTTGTTTGTCCTGAGGCGACCCAATACTTGAGCCTACCAGGACTCTTTGATGGGCCTAATGACAGACTCTGGGACGGCTCACACCAAGGAGTACTTCCCAGAACTAATGCTGCCATTGTCCTTGTCCTCACGGTGAGACACAGCAACCCCCTGCCTCTGCAGGAGACCCACCAACACCAGCAGGTAGGTCTGGTTCAGTCTCCTATGGAGTCACTGCTTCTTTCCCTGGGTCCCTATGCGCACACTACTTTGTGTGTTCTCTCGAAGAGTGGAATCTCTGTTTCCCCCAGTCCTGTCAAAGTCCTGCAATCAAATCCTGCTAGCCTTCAAAGTCTGATTCTCTGGGAATTCCTCCTCCCATTGCCAGACCCCCAGGTTGGGAAGCCTGATGTGGGGCTCAGAACCTTCACTCCAGTGAGTGGACTTCTGTGGTATAAGTGTTCTCCAGTTTGTGAGTCACCCACCCAGCAGTTATGGGATTTGATTTTATTGTGATTGCACCCCTCCTACCATCTCACTGTGGCTTCTCCTCTGTCTTTGGATGTGGGGTATCTTTTTTTGTGAATTCCAGTGTCTTCCTGTTGATGATTGTTCAGCAGTTAATTGTGATTGTGGTGCTCTTGCAAGAGGGAATACAAATCCATTTTTATTTTATCTAAAAATATTTGTAATTACCACTTTGATCTAAATCCCTGAGGATTTTTTTCTACCATGTGTGAACAGACTTTCTTTAGAAAAATGGGATCATGCTGTGTATAAACTTTTATAATTTTTTGGCACTTAAATATTTTTGTGGACATAATAATTACACATCATAGTATTTAGTACTTTCATAGTATTCCATTGTAATGTATATTATAATTTTTAACCAATTTCAATTATTGGGCGTTTAAGTTGTTTAATTTTTTTCCTAGTATAAAATCTACTATGATAAACATTTTTAAACTAATGTGTTTGCACGTGAGACGATTAGTTCTTAAGGTTCAAGCCTTAGATGTGTAATTGTTAAGCTTAGTCAAAATTTAGCTCTCCTAACATTTTATATTGAATACATATTGCTAGATCACCTTTAGAAAAATGTAACAATTTTCTCTTCAACTAAAGTATATGAAAATACCCTTTTTCCCATCTTATGATGATGAAAGTGTTAACAAACATGTTTTTTCCTTACCCAATCTGATGGATTAAAAGTGACGTCACATTATTTCAGTCTGCATTTATGTTATTAATAATGAGGTCAGACGTTTTTCCATATGTATATTGGTCATTCCTTTTCTCTTGTGTGGAATTTGCTAATTTCTCTTTCTCCCTTTTACATATAATTTGCTCATATTTTCTTAATTAATATTAACACTTTGTTTTAAAGATACTTTCTCATTTATCTGTATTTTTCTATTTTGTAAATAACTAACTGTCTTTGCATTTGATGCATCATTACAAAGTAAATACCTATTTTTTTCTAATTTATTTTATTGAAATATAGTTGATTTACAATGTTGTGTTAATTTCTACTGTACAGAAAAGTGATTCAGTTATACATATATAAACATTCTTTTTCATATTCTTTTCCATTATGGTTTATCACAGGATATTGAATATAGTTTCTTGTGCTATACAGTAGAACCTTGTTGTTTATCCATTCTGTATATAATAGTTTGCATCTGCTAATCCAAACTCCCTAATCCATCCCTCCCCCACCCCCCACCCTTTTGGCAACCACAAGTTTGTTCTGTATGTCTGTGAGTCTGTTTTGTAGATTGGTTTATTTGTGTCATATTTTAGATTCCACATATAAGTGATATCGTATGGTATTTGTCTTTCTCTTTCTGACTTCCCTTAGTATGATAACCTCTCTACGTCCATCCATGTTGTTGAAAACAGCATTATTTCATTCTTTTTTATGGCTGAGTAGTATTCCATTGTATATATGTACCACAACTTCTTTATCCATTCATCTGTCAGGGGACACTTAGGTTGTATCCATGTCTTGGCTATTGTAAATACCTATTTTACTCTGAAAATAACAGGGGAGCCTATGGGAGTGGGATCTGGGCCTTCCAAAGAGAACCTGACCCACTGAAATGAGATCTTCATAACTGTGCCTTATCTGTGGCTCTTAAGTGGTTGGTCTCAGATGAGTTCAGTCATGCCCATACTTGGCTGAGGGTTTCTTCATGTGGTCTGAGCCCTCCTTGCAGTAGAGTTCATTGTGATGCTTGCTCCACAGCTGATTCTTGGTCCCTCTGCTATCCTGTTATTTCCAGGGCAGCCTAGAAACCTGCATTTAGTCACTAGGTGTTTCTTATAGATGGTCAATTTTGAGACCCCTGATTTTGTTAATACTTGACTACTAATCCCTGTATATATTCAAGACATCAATATCAAAAAAAGACTATTTGAAAGATATTTTTTACCTTTCATGCCCCCTTTTCTATACTTGAAACATTATAGAACAAAAAGTCCTCTTACATATTCAATACTTTAAGAAGCTCAAGTAAGTCAGTAAGTGATATCATTTTGTTAGATGAGAACTACATAGCATCTTATTTCCTTTGGTCACTCTGGCTTCCATTAAGTCCAAAGTTAAAATTAATGCTCAATTTTAGGAAATTACATGCATTTACATTTCTGATATAATTTTCTATCTTAATCAGTTACATGACATTATAGCATTTAACCCTATCTTAATTTTGTTATTGTATTTCTATCATTTATTATAAACTACCACAAATCATTTGGGTAACAGGAAGGAAAAATAATAAACGTGTATATCCAAGTAAGCTAATGTAACAGAATATTAGAATGGGATCTTCTCTTCCTAGCTGGACTTGAGGCCTCCAAGACTGAGAATAATATAGTAGGTGGCAGATTATTATGTAAATAATAACTAAAAATTTTGAGTCCTTATTACATTCAAGGAACTGTACTAAGGCCTTTATGTTTATTGATCCTCCATATTATCTGTTGAGGTAAAATGCTAGTACCTATTGATATCTCCCTTCACAGATTAGGATATCAGGCAAGGGGAGTTTAAGTAACTTCATCAAAGTTATTTAGCATATTGGTGGCAGAGGCAGGGTGTGAACCCAGGTCACCTGGCTTCAGAACATGTGCTCTTAACTACCAAACCATACTAGCTACCTTATATCCTGAGATAATGAAATCAGTCCTAGTGGCATTAGCCCACAAAGAAAAAATATGTATTTGGAAAGGTACAAAATTTCACAAGACTAACAATGAGGATTTATTTGGAGAAAAATCATTATTCCCTTCAGCACCTCATGGAAAAATTGTTTATTCTTCCCTCTCCCCTCCCTTAAACAAGAAAGAGTTTTCACGGGAACCTCTTGAGACCTTAATATTACAGAGATGAGTGTTTGATTCTCACCAAGTAAAGTTGAGAAACAAAAGACCAGCTAGAATGGTTTGCCTAGCCACAGAGTAAAGAGAGAGGAGTTGCACCTCAAAGGAAAAGTAGATGAGAGGGCCTTTATTCTGGGGGCAACATGAGGAACTCATGTTGGGAAGATGTAGGTGGCCCATCTGCCATTCCGAAGGAACATGTCCCAGGAGGTTGACCAAAACAGAAGTGACCCAGGAGAGTAGCAGGCTGCCCAGGTGGAACAAAGCAGCTTTCTGGGGAAGGCATTGACCACATCAAGGAAATTGCAGATGATGACCTACAGGAAGTATCTCTGAGAAAACCACAAATACACCCAAGAAGGAAACAGAGACATGAGGTATATGCCATAGAGAAAGCTCCAGTGCAACTTACAACTGTACCAGCCATTTAAGGCTTTGCTCGTTTTTGTGACTCTTCTCTCTTCCCTGGTTCTGACCTTGAGGGTCAAAAATAGCATCAGAAGGAAAGAAGGAGGTGAAATAAATAACAGAGAAGAAGCGTCTCCAACTACAGTTTTACTAGACTGGGATGGGCCCAAGCTAGAAAGAGGGAAAAACATAACTTTAAAGAGTATATTGAATATTTTTAATAACAAAGAACTGGATTCCTTCTTTTTTAAACTCAAAAACAAAAGGGCTATTTATTTATTTCCACTGAGTGACAGGAAAAACCAAGAAGCATGAGGTGATTTTCATCCCAGCATGGAGATCTTCACCTACAGAGCAGGTAGAACAGGACAAGGAGGGAACAGGTCCCTTTCTGCATTCCCCTGACCTAGTTCAACACCTATAGCAAAGCAGTGACATTAATTTGTCACAGTTAAAATGTATATATCTTCTGAAGACCCTTTAAAAACATGACATTAAAAATTGAAATTCTAATGATGTCACTGGGAGAGATGGCCACCTATTTCACTAATCCACAGAGTAGGCTTAAAAGTCCTCCAAAATATCTAAGATAAAATTAGATAATGCCTATGAAAACTGTGCAGCCCACTGCTTGGCACAGAGTAGCATTCATATACTTTTGTCTTTTCCCTGAGGAAATAGGGTATTTTCTTACTAAAGAAACAAAAATGAGAGAAGTTACATCAAGTTACCTGTATTTTAGGAGCTGAGGGACTGAGTTTTATGAAATCCTTTCATGAACCCAAGTGTAAAACTCAGATATAGCCTATAGTTTTGAAGAACTGTTCCATCAATTACTTTTATCCTGACTCATTTCTATTTTCTATATAGAAGCATGGGAGCACATCTCATCAGTTTCTCCTTTGGATTGTGATAATCCTGATATCGAAGCCAGAAGTGGTATGGCTTTGGATTCACGTCTGCCCCTTCTTACAAAGGTTAAAGACAAGTTCACATATCTTCGAAGAGCTTTGATTGCAGGGAACATAGAACTGAAATTGACTTTACATAGCGCTTTTTATAGAGAATTAGATAAAAAAAAAAAAAGCCTAATATCTAAGTCTGCTTTGTTCTAATTTAAAAGATAATCAAAATGTCTTCCCTGTAGGAGGTCTCTCAGTAAACAGGGATTTATATTTAGCAGAATTTATTTGAAAAACAGAGAGGCTGCCAAAATGATCCAAACATTAAATTATTTCACTTTTAGAGGGCAGATATTAGTGAGAAGTAATAAAATATTTCCAGCCTGCATAAGTAGCTCATCATCACTACTGAGAACTAGACAAGATGAAAAGACCGATTATGCCTAACATGGACAAATGTTGATTAAAGGGTAGACCGCATAACTGCCGAGCCATGTCCGAAGGCTGTAATCACAGACGAGGTAGGGAAAAAGTGCTCAAAACAACAACAAAAGCTGCAAGGAGGAGTCATCTGATGAAGGGAGAAAGATGGGAAATTTTAAAGGAAAATGTCAGAGGAAATTGCTTGGTAAGAGCTCTACTGATGCATGACTCTTAAGGAAATTGTCTTCTTAGGAAACTGTAAGTTCCCAAAATGTCTTAAATAAAAAAATGGACATAACTAAGCATTCTATAGATCAAGTTTAGTATTTTCAGACCGTAGAGAAATTGTTTCCACATGTCATAGTTCCTCATTCTTCTGAGGAAGACTCAGGATCTGCCTGATCTTGGGCTAATAAAGGGGTTCCAGAGAGACACTTGCTTTCCATTCGAGTCTGGTAACACAAAGGTTTAAGCTAAGATCCCATCAAAACCTGATTGGGTAATTTTGTATGTGAATAATTACACACAATTTCAAATGAGATAGCATATATAAGATGCATAGTACAGCACTATACAGACAAGGTGGTATTATGCATAAGATGTATTGAGTACTTATTAAAATGAACTCAATGCTGTGCTCTGAATGGAAAGGATAAAGAAGTCCTAGTTTTCAAGGTACCAGGAGGCTATTAGGGAGAAAAGACATGCATGAGAAAATTTTTAAAAACAGTATGATGCAATGTGTAATTAAGTACTATATTATAGAACACAGGATGATGAGAGTTCAGAAAAAAATAAATGTAATGAGACTGGAAGGATCTTCTGGAAAAGGAAGAACTTAAAGTGGGGCTTGGACAATGTATAAGATATGGAAATTCAGAGGTTGAAAGGGAGGATATTTCATGAAAGAGAAATAGCAGCCCAAATATTCAAGGGAGAGAGAGGCAAGGAGATTGGACTAGGGAACCAGTGTAGCATCGTAACTAGGAACGCAGGCTCTGGAGCCAGATTTATCTGGATTTGAGCCCCAGCAGGTGTAATCTTAGGCATTATGTGATCATTCTGTGCCATACTTCCCTTGTCAGTAAAATAGCACATCCATTTTAAGGGAATATTTTGAGCATTAATGGGTTCATATACATAAAGCACTTATACTAGGACCCAGTACCAAGAAAAAATTCAACAAATATTAGTTATTATTACTATTATTATTGTTGTTGGGCACTATTAGAAGATGTGATTTTCATGGCTAGAATGAAACCAAATTATGTAACAACAGCAACTACCCCTTATAACAGTCAGTGATGGACCCTGTGCTCGACACTTTGCCTGCTTTTTCTCTTGTGTTCCCAGCAACCACCCCGTGGAGAGGGAAATATCATTTCACTCACTTTGCAGATGAAGGAGCTGAGACTAAGAGAAGCAATTTTCTCAAGAATTCTATAGCTGGTAAAGAACAGTCAAAAGTTTGAAGTCAGGTCTTTTGGCCTTCACCCCAGTGTTTTAAACTGCTGTGTTACCTTGCTTTAACTTAAGCCTTAGGGGGTCCTGAGATTTCGGCAGGGGTCAGACACAAGTGCACAAGATGAGTTCAGAGTAGAAGAGGTGAGATTCAGGAACACCAGCCAAGTAGATGTTGGTGGCAGGGGCAGTACTCTAGGTAAGGTGAGGTGAAAAAAACGAAGATGGCGGCACTGAGCCCAAGAAGGCAGAACCAGGGTACTAGATTCCTTCAGCAGAAAAGAAATGGGTAAGATGTTATTCTGGGCCCTGAACGTAAGAGATAGTGACTCTTGGTTATGGAGTCCAAAGGACTAGGAGAATGGTGGCTTCTGAAGGGCTGACATGGAGAGAGGTGCAACTCCTTTCACATAAGCCCAGAGCTAAGGGAGCCTGTCATTCGTCTCCTTATTTTTTATGATGCTAACTGGGCCGGTCTTTCATTGCCTTCATGAGATTGGGAATTAGCTTTCCTGTTAGCCTGCATTGCATTTCACTTGCCCCTTGGGGGCTCTTGCTGACATTCTCTGAGCTGCTTGCTGTACAAAAGTCACTTAAGGAGGGACAAAGTAGTTCTGGAAGACAATAGTTGCTCCTAATGCAGTTGAGAGTTGTCTGTTTTGTAGCCTCAGACACTTTACGAGCAAGAAGTAGAAACAGACATCAGGGCTAATGCACTTCAGCAATATAAAAGGTTTCTACAAAGAAAATGCTGCTAACAGTAAATGGTTTATATAAAACAAAGATAAATCATAATGGAGTGGTAATATGAGTTTCGATTGTACCTCTCCTTGGGGAACTTCAAGTGCTCAAAAGACACTATCTCATTACTATCTTGAGTACCTCTCAGAAATATGTAAAAAGCATCATTTTCTCCAATTTTTGTATAAGGACCTAAGTCACAGGGAATTTAAATGACTTGTTAGTGCATAGAAGTGGATTATTTATTTTCATGAAGTGGATTGTTTCAGTGAACTGGCTGATTGTCTCATGAAATTAGTCACTCAATTTAAGGGAAAAAAAAAAACAACCGAAGTTCCCCATTAGAAACAAATAAGCCGGGGCTTCCCTGGTGGCACAGTGGTTAAGAATCTGCCTGCCAATGCAGGGGTCATGGGGTTGAGCCCTGGTCCGGGAAGATCCCACATGCCGCGGAGCAACTAAGCACGTGCGCCACAACTACTGAGCCTGCGCTCTAGAGCCTGAGAGCCACAACTACTGAAGTCTGCACACCTAGAGCCTATGCTCCACAACGAGAAACCCCCATGATGAGAAACCCGCGCACCACAATGAAGAGTAGCCCTCTCTCGCCATAACTAGAGAAAGCCTGTGCACAGCAACAAAGACCGAACGCAGCCAAAAATAAAAATAAATAAAATAAATAAATTTTTTTAAAAAACAAATAAGCCAAAAAGTACCTCTTAACCTATTTCAATACATATTTTGGCAACACTTTGTAGACTTGTTTGAACTTAATAAATAAAACTAGGTACAGAATATATTCTACTGGCTTTGTCCATTAGAGTAACTCATCACTTCATTATTTGAAAGTTACTGGTGAGGAAGATGAAATTTTTCAGAAAAAAGGTAGGAAACCTGAAGCTTCTGGGCAAATGCGTGGTATAGCAGGAATGGAGCTGCCCTTTTCTGGCCTCCACTGTCTCAATTAGGCCAACTCTACTATTAACATCCTCACCAGAGCGTGATCTCTGCACCCAGAAATGACAGTAAAGAATGATATATCGCTTTCTTAGGGTTTCTAAGGAAATTGCAGTGACGTCCATTAACTCACTTAGGCGTGCTGCTCACTGGAGCACCTACCACTCACTGCCCAGCCAGAGAGTGCCATGCTGCTTATCTGCACACCGTTCCCGCAACCCTCCCCATTGCCCCCAGCTCGCCTCAGGTGTATAGATTCAGGAATCCCTCAAGTCAGAGCATAGTTCTGGAAGATTCTAATGCTTGTCATCTTTGGTGATCTTTATGGGCAAGTTGTATGTAGAGAAATTTAGCTTATTATGTTTGATCTTTCTTCCTAGAGATAATATCCCATATTTCCATTGCTGTTAATTGTATCTATTGCTAAACATCCTATTCTCCCATTAACCCACTTTCAAAGGGAAACTTTTTTAACTACTGAGTATAGCCTTCTTTATGGATGCAGATCTCTAGCCAGTAATTACAATTTGTTACTTTTAAATAGTTTTATTACCTTGACCATATATATGTGTGTGTATGTGTGTGTGTGTGTGTGTGTGTGTGTGTGTGTGTGTGTGTGTGTATATATATATATATATATATATATATATATATATATATATATATACACACATACATATATATATATGTTTCAGTGGTGGAGAAGGGATACTTGGATAGTAAACCCTACAATGATGGTCTGTTAAATCATTCTACATGAACCCTTATTCTCAGTTACAAAGTGATTAGAAAACACTAATTGTATTTGGTAATTATAAAGTTGATGAGGACTGAATTTAAATATTCATCACAATTCTTTTTCATGCCTGACCTCCAATAGAAATCTATGAATGTTAATCCCCAAGGTACTTTTTCTGATTTGGAAAACCTGAGAAAGTTGGACATTCTTTGGTGCATATTTATGTGAGGTGTGGAGCCATATACAAACCAAGAAAGTAGCTTAAGTATTCACTATCCTTGGATATTTCCATAAAGGTGTCTTTTCTCTAAGTGAGCACCTGATGGGTCTGTTCCTTCTTTACTCGTCCTCAGCAGCTCTTGATGGTCATATTTTCTTCTGTCTGTATTGGAGTTTAATTTGATTAACCACATTTTGACTTTGAAAACTTATGACTGAATAACATTTGCTTTATCTCATGTAGCTATTTCACATCAGGACTCATATCACGAAAGTCTTCATTGGTTGTAAATTTCTTTAACTGTACAAGCCATTAGCTATGTTGCTATTCTTATATCTTTCTTGTACTTTCTATAAAACACATACCACATCTGAGGCACAGAGATGGTATTCAGGTGAAGGCTTTTTCTTAGCTCATTGTCATCTTATCCTACTATCAGACTTGATTTTAATATATTTTCATCATGAAAAGAGATATTACATATCTCTTATCTACTTTTGACATCTTTCCACATATTCTTGTCTGACAGGAAACATGAATGTGCCTCTCACCAATTTAGATGTGTTAACCCCAAGAGAGAAGACAAGATTACTGATCTATATGTTCTAAAACACGTTTGAACCTGTTGTAAATTAACAGAATGCAAAGCTCTCATTTGGGTTAATATTCTTTATTGATAGATTATATCACAGTAAAGAGAAAACTGAGAAATCTCAACTGCATTTTTGTATTGGAATTATTTTTTAACTTTGAAAAATAGTTCAAAATTTATGACCTTGGCACTTACTTGTGGCATGCTGATGTCATGTCCTGAAATGATAACACCATAACCAGCAGATTTTATGTAGAGCATTAGAATTCATGAGATGATTTTTTTAATATAACCACAAGGATTCTAAACGCTCTTCATTTTTTCAATTGAAGAGGAAACAAGCCCAGACATTTTGACGTTTCCTTTAGATAAAGGTTCTTTGCCCTTTTTGTATTTTGTGTGGCCTGATTAATATTTTGTTAAAAAGAATACTTACCACATTTATTTCATCGGGTAGGAATATTATTTGTACTATTTTTTACTGTGGTAAAATACACACAAAATAATATTTACCTTTTTAATACTTTTAAACATTTTGTATAGTTTTTAATCACTCTGTGCCCATATTATACATTTGTAACCTATTCTTTTTTTACTTTATTGTGATCACAACATGAGATCTAGCCTCTTAACAATTTTTAAGTGTACAATACAGTGTTGTTGATTATAGGCACAATGGTTATACAACAGATCTCTAGAATTTACTCATCTTGCATAACTGAAATTTTATGCCCAGTGATTACTAACTCCCCATTTCCACCTTCCCTTAGCCTCTTGAAATCACCATTTTACTCTGATTCTGTGAATTTGACTATTTTAGATACCCCATATAAGGGGAATCATACCTTTAAATAAAAGTATTTTCCTTTCTGCAACTGGCTTATTTCACTTAGCATAATGTCCTTAAGGTTCATTCATGTTGTTGCATGTTGCAGAATTCCCTTCTTTTTTAAGACTTAATAGTATTTACAACTGTATGTACATACCATATTTTCTTTATCCATTTATCTGTTGATGGGTATTTAAGTTGTTTCTACATCTTGGCTATTATGAATAATGCTGTAATGAACATGGCAATGCTAATATCTCTTCAAGATCCTGATTTCAATTCTTTTGGATAAATACCCAGAAGTAGGATTGCTGGATCATATAATAAATCTACTTTTAATTTTTTGAGGAACTTTCATGCTGTTTTCCAGAGTGAATGCACATTTTGCATTCCCACCAACATTGTTCAAGGGTTCCAATTTCTGCACATCCTCACCAGCACTACCTGTCTTTTTTTTTTTTTTTAAACATCTTTATTGAAGTATAATTGCTTCACAGTGGTGTGTTATTTCCTGCTTTATAACAACGTGAATCAGCTACACATATACACACGTTCCCATATCTCCTCCCTCCCGCATCTCCCTCCCTCCCATCCTCCCCATCCCACCCCCCCCAGGCAGTCACAAAGCACCGAGCTGATCTCCCTGTGCTATGCGGCTGCTTCCCACTAGCTATCTATTTTACATTTGGTAGTGTATATATGTCCATGACACTCTCTCACCCTGTCACATCTCACCCCTCCCCCTCCCCATATCCTCAAGTCCATTCTTTAGTAGGTCTGTGTCTTTATTCCCATCTTGCCACTAGGTTCTTCATGACATTTTTTTTTCCCTTAGATTCCATATATCTGTGTTAGCATACTGTATTTGTTTTTCTCTTTCTGACTTACTTCACTCTGTATGACAGACTCTAACTCCATCCACCTCATTACAAATACCTCCATTTCGTTTCTTTTTATGGCTGAGTAATATTCAATTGTATATATGTGCCACATCTTCTTTATCCATTCATCCGATGATGGACACTTAGGTTGCTTCCATGTCCTGGCTATTGTAAATAGAGCTGCAATGAACATTTTGGTACATGACTCTTTTTGAATTATGGTTTTCTCAGGGTATATGCCCAGTAGTGGGATTGCTGGGTCGTATGGTAGTTCTATTTTTAGTTTTCTAAGGAACCTCCATACTGTTCTCCATAGTGGCTGTATCAATTTACATTCCCACCAACAGTGCAAGAGGGTTCCCTTTTCTCCACACCCTCTCCAGCATTTATTGTTTGTATATTTTTTGATGATGGCCATTCTGACCGGTGTGAGATGATATCTCATTGTAGTTTTGATTTGCATTTCTCTAATGATTAATGATGTTGAGCATTCTTTCATGTGTCTGTTGGCCATCTGTATATCTTCTTTGGAGAAATGTCTATTTAGGTCTTCTGCCCATTTTTGGATTGGGTTGTTCGTTTTTTTGTTATTGAGCTGCATGGGCTGCTTGTAAATCTTGGAGATTAATCCTTTGTCAGTTGCTTCATTTGCAAATATTTTCTCCCATTCTGAGGGTTGTCATTTGGTCTTGTTATGGTTTCCTTTGCTGTGCAAAAGCTTTTAAGTTTCATTAGGTCCCATTTGTTTATTTGTGTTTTTATTTCCATTTCTCTAGGAGCTGGGTCAAAAAGGATCTTGCTGCGATTTATGTCATAGAGTGTTCTGCCTATGTTTTCCTCTAAGAGTTTGATAGTGTCTGGCTTTACACTTAGGTCTTTAATCCATTTTGAGTTTATTTTTGTGTATGGTGTCAGGGAGTGTTCTAATTTCATACTTTTACATGTACCTGTCCAATTTTCCCAGCACCACTTATTGAAGAGGCTGTCTTTTCTCCACGGTATATGCTTGCCTCCTTTATCAAAGATAAGGTGACCATATGTGCGTGGGTTTATCTCTGGGTTTTCTATCCTGTTCCATTGATCTATATTTCTGTTTTTGTGCCAGTACCAAACTGTCTTGATTACTGTAGCTTTGTAATATAGTCTGAAGTCAGGGAGCCTGATTCCTCCAGCTCCATTTTTCGTTCTCAAGATTGCTTTGGCTATTCAGGGTCTTTTGTGTCTCCATACAAATTGTGAAATTTCTTGTTCTAGTTCTGTGAAAAATGCCAGTGGTAGTTTGATAGGGATTGCATTGAATCTGTAGATTGCTTTGGGTAGTATAGTCATTTTCACAATGTTGATTCTTCCAATCCAAGAACATGGTATATCTCTCCATTTATTTGTATCATCTTTAATTTCTTTCATCAGTGTCCTATAATTTTCTGCATACAGGTCTTTTGTCTCCTTAGGTAGGTTTATTCCTAGACATTTTATTCTTTTTGTTGCAATGGTAAACGGGAGTGTTTTCTTAATTTCACTTTCAGATTTTTCGTCATTAGTGTATAGAAATGCAAGAGATTTCTGTGCATTAATTTTGTATCCTGCTACTTTACCAAATTCATTGATTAGCTCTAGTAGTTTTCTGGTAGCATCTTTAGGATTCTCTATATATAGTATCATGTCATCTGCAAACAGTGACAGCTTTACTTCTTCTTTTACAATTTGGATTCCTTTTATTTCTTTTTCTTCTCTGACTGCTGTGGCTAACACTTCCAAAACTATGTTGAATAACAGTGGTGAGAGTGGGCAACCTTGTCTTGTTCCTGATCTTAGTGGAAATGGTTTCAGTTTTTCACCATTGAGGACAATGTTGGCTGTGGGTTTGTCATATATGGCCTTTATTATGTTGAGGAAAGTTCCGTCTATGCCTACTTTCTGCAGGGCTTTTATCATAAATGGGTGTTGAATTTTGCTGAAAGCTTTCTCTGCATCTATTGAGATGATCATATGGTTTTTCTCCTTCAGTTTGTTAATATGATGTATCACGTTGATTGATTTGCGTATATTGAAGAATCCTTGCATTCCTGGGATAAACCCCACTTGATCAGGGTGTACAATCCTTTTAATGTGCTGTTGGATTCTGTTTGCTAGTATTTTGTTGAGGATTTTTGCATCTATGTTCATCAGTGATATTGGCCTGTAGTTTTCTTTCTTTGTGACATCTTTGTCTGGTTTTGGTATCAGGGTGATGGTGGCCTCGTAGAATGAGTTTGGGAGTGTTCCTCCCTCTGCAATATTTTGGAAGAGTTTGAGAAGGATAGGTGTTAGCTCTTCTCTAAATGTTTGATAGAATTCGCCTGTGAAGCCATCTGGTCCTGGGATTTTGTTTGTTGGAAGATTTTTAATCACAGTTTCAATTTCAGTGCTTGTGATTGGTCTGTTCATATTTTCTATTTCTTCCTGGTTCAGTCTCGGTAGGTTGTGCATTTCTAAGAATCTGTCCATTTCTTCCAGGTTGTCCATTTTATTGGCATAGAGTTGCTTGTAGTAATCTCTCATGATCGTTTGTATTTCTGCAGTGTCAGTGGTTACTTCTCCTTTTTCATTTCTAATTCTATTGATCTGAGTCTTCTCCCTTTTTCTCTTGATGAGTCTGGCTAATGGTTTATCAATTTTGTTTATCTTCTCGAAGAACCAGCTTTTAGTTTCATTGATTTTTGCTATTGTTTCCTTCATTTCTTTTTCATTTATTTCTGATCTGATCTTTATGATTTCTTTCCTTCTGCTAGCTTTGGGGTTTTTTTGTTCTTCTTTCTCTAATTGCTTTAGGTGCAAGGTTAGGTTGTTTATTCGAGATGTTTCCTGTTTCTTGATGTAGGCTTGTATTGCTATAAACTTCCCTCTTAGCACTGCTTTTGCTGCATCCCATAGATTTTGGGTCGTCGTGTCTCCATTGTCATTTGTTTCTAGGTATTTTTTGATTTCCCCTTTGATTTCTTCAGTGATCACTTCGTTATTAAGTAGTGTATTGTGTAGCCTCCATGTGTTTGTATTTTTTACAGATCTTTTCCTGTAATTGATATCTAGTCTCATAGCATTGTGGTCAGAAAAGATACTTCATACGATTTCAATTTTCTTAAATTTACCAAGGCTTGATTTGTGACCCAAGATATGATCTATCCTGGAGAATGTTCTATGAGCACTTGAGAAAAATGTGTGTATTCTGTTGTTTTTGGGTGGAATGTCCTATAAATATCAATTAAGTCCATCTTGTTTAATGTATCATTTAAAGCTTGTGTTTCCTTATTTATTTTCATTTTGGATGATCTGTCCATTGGTGAAAGTGGGGTGTTAAAGTCCCCTACTATGATTGTGTTACTGTCGATTTCCCCTTTTATGGCTGTTAGTATTTGCCTTATGTATTGAGGTGCTCCTATGTTGGGTGCATAAATATTTACAATTGTTATACCTTCCTCTTGGATCGATCCCTTGATCATTATATAGTGTCCTTCCTTGTCTCTTGTAATAGTCTTTATTTTAAAGTCTATTTTGTCTGATATGAGAATTGCTACTCCAGCTTTCTTTTGATTTCCATTTGCATGGAATATCTTTTTCCATCCCCTCACTTTCAGTCTGTATGTGTCTCTAGGTCTGAAGTGGGTCTCTTGTAGACAGCATATATATGGGTCTTGCTTTTGTATCCATTCAGCCAGTCTGTGTCTTTTGGTGGGAGCATTTAATCCATTTACATTTAAGGTAATTATCGATATGTATGTTCCTATTCCCATTTTCTTAAATATTTTGTGTTTGTTATTGTAGGTGTTTTCCTTCTCTTGCGTTTCTTGCCTAGAGAAGTTCCTTTAGCATTTGTTGTAAAGCTGGTTTGGTGGTGCTGAACTCTCTCAGCTTTTGCTTGTCTGTAAAGGTTTTAATTTCTCCATCAAATCTGAATGAGATCCTTGCTGGGTAGAGTAACCTTGGTTGTAGGTTTTTCTCCTTCATGACTTTAAGTATATCCTGCCATTCCCTTCTGGCTTGCAGAGTTTCTGCTGAAAGATCAGCTGTTAACCTTATGGGGATTCCCTTGTGTGTTATATGTTGTTTTTCCCTTGCTGCTTTTAATATGTTTTCTTTATATTTAATTTTTGATAGTTTGATTAATATGTGTCTTGGCGTGTTTCTCCTTGGGTTTATCCTGTATGGGACTCTCTGTGCTTCCAGGACTTGATTAACTATTTCCTTTCCCATATTAGGGAAGTTTTCAACTATAATCTCTTCAAATATTTTCTCAGTCCCTTTCTTTTTCTCTTCTTCTTCTGGGACCCCTATAATTCGAATGTTGGTGCGTTTAATGTTGTCCCAGAGGTCTCTGAGACTGTCCTCAGTTCTTTTCATTCTTTTTTCTTTATTCTGCTCTGCAGTAGTTATTTCCACTATTTCATCTTCCAGGTCACTTATCCGTTCTTCTGCCTCAGTTATTCTGCTATTGATCCCATCTAGAGTATTTTTAATTTCATTTATTGTGTTTTTCATCGTTGCTTGGTTCCTCTTTAGTTTTTCTACATCCTTGTTAAATGTTTCTTGCATTTTGTCTATTCTATTTCCAAGATTTTGGATCATCCTTACTATCATTATTCTGAATTCTTTTTCAGGTAGACTGCCTATTTCCTCTTCATTTGTTAGGTCTGGTGTGTTTTGACCCTGCTCCTTCATCTGCTGTGTGGTTTTTTGTCTTCTCATTTTGCTTATCTTACTGTGTTTGGGGTCTCCTTTTCACAGGCTGCGGGTTCGTAGTTCCTGTTGTTTTTGGTATCTGTCCCCAGTGGCTAAGTTTGGTTCAGTGGGTTGTGTAGGCTTCCTGGTGGAGGGGACTAGCGCCTGTGTTCTAGTGGATGAGGTTGGATCTTGTCTTTCTGGTGGGCACATCCACGTCTGGTGGTGTATTTTGGGGTGTCTGTGGCCTTATTATGATTTTAGGCAGCCTCTCTGCTAATGGATGGGGCTGTGTTCCTGTCTTGCTAGTTGTTTGGCATAGGGTGTCCAGCACTGTAGCTTGCTGGTCGTTGAGTGAAGCTGGGTCTTGATGTTGAGATGGACATCTCTGAGAGATTTTCGCCATTTGGTATTACGTGGAGCTGGGAGGTCTCTTGTGGACCAGTGTCCTGAAGTTGGCTCTCCCACCTCAGAGGCACAGCCCTGATGCCTGGCTGGAGCACCAAGAGCCTTTCATCCACACAGCTCAGAATAAAAGGGAGAAAATATAGAAAGAAAGAAAGAAAGAGGATAAAATAAAATAAAGCTATTATAATAAAAAATAAGAAAAAAAATTATTAAGAATAAATGTATTCAGAAAAAATTTTTTTTTAATTTTTAAAAATAGATTTATTAATTTTTTATAGTAAAAAATAAGAAAAAAATTATTAAGAAAAAAATTTATTAAGAAAAAAAATTTTTAATTTTTTAAAATAAAAAATATGAAAAATCTTATTAAAAAATTTTTTTTAATTTCTAAAAATAGAAAATAAGGAAAAAATTATTAAGAAAACATTTATTAGGCAAAAAAAATTTTTTTAAGAAAAAAAAATTTTTTTAAGTTAAAAAAAAAACAAAACACGGACGGACCTAACCCTAGGACTAATGGTGAAAGCAAAGCTATACAAACAAAATCTCACCCAGAAGCATACACATATATACTCACAAAAAAAAGGGAAAGGGGAAAAATTAATATATCCTGCTCCCAAAGTCCACCTCTTGAATTTGGGATGATTCGTTGTCTATTCAGGTATTCAACAGATGCAGGCACATCAAGTTGTTTGTGGAGCTTTAATCCGCTGCTTCTGAGGCTGCTGGGAGAGATTTCCCTTTCTCTTCTTTGTTTGTACAGCTCCCGGGGTTCAGCTTTGGATTTGGACCCGCCTCTGAATGTAGGTCGCCTGAGGGCGTCTGTTCCCCGCCCAGACAGAACGGGGTTAAAGGAGCAGCTGCTTCAGGGGCTCTGGCTCACTCAGGCCAGGGGGAGGGAGGGTTACGGATGCGGGGCGAGCCTGCGCAGCAGAGGCCGGCGTGACGTTGCACCAGCCTGAGGCGCGCCGTGCGTTCTCCCGGGGAAGTTGTTCCTGGATCACGGGACACTGGCAGTGGCGGGCTGCACCGGCTCCCGGGAGGGGCGGTGTGGAGAGTGACCTGTGCTCGCACACAGGCTTCTTGGTGGTGGCAGCAGCAGCCTTTGCGTCTCCTGCCCGTCTCTGGGGTCCGCGTTGATAACCGCGGCTCGCGCCCGTCTCTGGGGTCCGCCCTGTTAGCCGCGGCTCGTGCCCACCTCTGGAGTTCGTTTAGGCGGCACTCTGAATCCCCTCACCTTGCGCGCCGTGAAACAAAGAGGCAAGAAAAAGTCTCTTGCCTCTTCGGCAGCTGCAGACTTTTTCCCGGACTCCCTCCCGGCTAGCACCGAAGCCTGAGCCTCAGCTCCCAGCCCCGCCCGCCCCGGCGGGTGAGCAGACAAGGCTCTCGGGCTGGTGAGTGCTGCTCGGCACCGATCCTCCGTGCGGGAATCTCTCCGCTTTGCCCTCCGCACCCCTGTGGCTGCGCTCTCCTCCGTGGCTCCGAAGCTTCCCCCCTCTGCCACCCGCAGTCTCTGCCCACGAAGGGACTTCCTAGTGTGTGGAAACCTTTCCTCCTTCACAGCTCCCTCCCACTGGTGCAGGTCCCGTCCCTATTCTTTTGTCTCTGTTATTTCTTTTTTCTTTTGCCCTACCCAAGTATGTGGGGATTTTCTTGCCTTTTGGGAGGTCTGATGTGTTCTGCCAGCGTTCAGTGGGTGTTCTTTAGGAGCAATTCCACGTGTAGATGTATTTCTACTGTATCTGTGGGAAGGAAGGTGATCTCCGCGTCTTACTCTTCCGCCATCTTGCCCCCGGTCCCCCATCTTGCCCCCGGTCCTGTTTTTTTTGATAATTGCATTTAAACATTTTTAAGTGTACAATTCATTGGCATTAAGTTCGTTCACATTGTTGTACAATCATTACTGTTCATTTCCAAAACTTTATCGTCATCATCCCAAAGTGAAATGCTATACCCATAAATAATAAGTTCTCATCCCCCCAATGCCAGCTTCTGGTAACCACTATTCTATTTTATGTCTCTATCAATTTGACTATGCTAGATACCTCATTTCAGTGAAATCATACAGTATTTGTCATTTTGTATCTGACTTCTTTCACTTGGCACGTTTTCAAGGGTCATCCATGTTGTAGCATGTATCAGAATTTCATTCCTTTTAATGCTGAATAATATTAATTGTATGTACATACCAAATTTTGTTTATCCATTCATCCATCAGTAGACATTTGGGTTGTTTCCACCTTTTGGACTGTTGTGAATAATGCTGTTATGAACATGGTTATACAAGCATCTGTTCAAGTCCCAGCTTTTAAAACCATAAGATTTTGATTTAAAGAATGGTTTATACCTTATAAAACAATTGTAATCCTAAACAAAATCATAAAAGATGATCATTTTAATATATTAATTGATTCATTCCACAAACATATACTTATTTCCCACTGTGGGCCAGACCCTGTTCTCCATGTTAGTGAGCGGAGGTGATGAATACAATGTGCTTCCTTACCTAGGTTGCTTGGAGACATTTCTTACAATTGATTCTGGATCAGTGCACTAATCCAGAGGATAAATCCTCTTTTTTTATTCATTTTTTAGTTCTGTAAAGCTTAGGTTAGGGAATTAAAAGAAATAAAATAAAATCTGTTCCTTAACCTTTAAATTTAAAGTCACAAGAATTAGACATATTTTCCATTTACTTCCTGAATTCTGTGCTGCATTAGCCACTCTCAAAAAGTTTCTGACATGATACCAAAATGAACTGGGATTGTCAGCATGCTCTGAATCAGTCTCCAAATAAAGAGGTCATTGAGCTTCCAAATGATGTTTAAACTTATTATCCTCCAACAGGGAAACATTAAACTATCATCCCCTAGAAACGTTATTACCATGGAACATCTGTAAACATCAGTATGTGGTCAAAGATATTGATGGGATCCACTTTTTTGTAAATTTAAACATACTCAAAAGATGATGAAAAAAAATCAATGAACATTTTTCAGTAATGAGTCAGAAAAAATGACCTTATAGCTTTAGCCCATTTTGTTGGATGCAATAATGTACTCATAAAACTACAGAATTACTTATAAACATATTAGGATGTTACATTAATCTAAATGTGGGGATAATGAACATGACAATAGAAATTGCCAATCAAGAATTTCTAAGAGCGCTTGTATTGAAATTATGAGCCATCTAAATGGTATTAAATTTAAAATCCAACAATGGGTGTAATTGACAGTCTGGAGGTAGTTTTCCCATAGACGTCCTTTAGATGTTAGATGTTATTTATTTTTCTTCCTAATGTCTTCCATATAAATAGACAATTCTCCAAATGTTACACCTTGAAATATTTCAGAAATAATACCTGCACATTTTTGAAACTAAGGAAATCAGAATAGTCAAGGTAAATATAATTGGGCAGACATGTATTCTGTGGCTCACATGAACCAGGATAAAATGAACTCTGTGTAAATTAAAAGTGTTAAAGATAAATCATATAATTAAAGTGTTTATACATGAACATGTGAAGTATTAAAAAACTACATGACTACAATATGGGTCTGCAAGCAGTCATAAGCAAAATTTATCATGTTACAGGGATGCCATGTGTATGCTTCCAACGTCTGACCAATCATCATCTGAATCTCTAACCCAGATATTGGAGAGCAAAGACCAGGTTCATTGGTTCCATTATCAGTTAAAGAATGATAATGATTCCATTTCTCATCTTGCACCTGTTTATGTTCCTATTAGCAAGTACTAGCAGATGATATAAAAAGTGATCTAATATTAATGGGGAAAATGTCAAAATCATTGTCATGTTGAATTAAATAGCCTTATTTTTTTAGTTCTTGAATACAGTAACTAACAATTATTACATGATTTGCATACATATAGCGTGAGGAAACGTAGTGCAGAAAGGAGGTGCTCTGGAGTCTGGCTGATGTGGATTCATATTCCAGTTCTGCTACCTTTGATGCCTGTAATCTTGGACAAATCACTTAACCTCTGTCAATTTTCATTTTCCAAGCTGCACAAGTAGGATAGACTATCTATATCAGAAGGTTGTTATAAAAGGTTAATTAAGCTACTTCTTGCGAAATATTTAGCAGGGCACCTCACACATAGTACTTTTCCAACATTTATTAGCTATTTTATGGATTGATTATAATTCAATTATATTAGTTGCTAGTAAAATATTCCCAGTGCGTATAGTATAAGTAAGAACAGTATGGTTTCCAGATACTTCTAGCATACAGCAAATAAGAGTATATGAGCAAGAAAGAGAAGAGAAATAGGTAAGATGCTCATTTTCCTGTAAAATTCAATATCTTATTTGTATTTTACTTTTAACTCTGTCTACTATGAACAAAAGAAAAATGTGGGTTATATTACCGAAGCAATTCCAAAATAATGTTATCTATTTTAAAATATTACTATCAGTATCCTGCTGTGTAAAATAAAAACTAATTTGGAAATTAAATCAATATTTTCTCTAAAGAAATCAGAAGAACCTGATTCACACACACCACCACCCCCACTTGAAATGCAGGCACTTAAGAGGCTTGTGAATAGAAGTTTTAATAATCACATACCACAGGCCATCTTGTCAGATAGACAATACCTAGAAGAATCTGATAAATTATGTGGTATTGATTGCATCTGTTGAATAGTCCCTTATGTGAACTCAAGTTTTTTTCTATTCTCTGATGAATACTTTTTTAAATTTCAATTTCACTCCCTTTCTCTCTGTTGCTGCCTTAAAAAAAGGAACAAGCTAGCCATAAACAATCAAGTTGATGGATGCCTATGAGAATTATGTTACTCTTTCTGAGTCACTCCCAGGGCTTCTTTGGAAACTCTCTGAGTTCCTGCCCTGGAGACTTAGGCTGATTTTCTGCTTCTGACTCCTCATCCTGTAACTTTATAGAAGAAAGCATTAGAATGTTACCACTGAGCTGAAATTGAAGTCAGAGCCACTGACCCTACTGTATGAACCTTTCATTTTGTTCCCTAGGATGGGTCATTTCTTACTTGTCCATTGTAAAATTTCAGTGTCTACTCACTGAATTCCCATTCAGTATTTTAAATCAATTTCCCAAGGGCTTCCTAGGAAAACAAGCCCAAAAGAACAGAATTTGAGCTGCCAGTCACGAACTTACCTGTCTTATCTTTGCAAGTGGGATCCATTCTAAATAAAGCTATAAAAGCTTGGTCAAGAATTTGAATTTAAAAAAATATGTAGGGTCACAAAGTTGTCATTCCATTCAAAGTAATTATAGTTACCCTATGTTAGCTAGTATTGGTAATAAATTAACAATGGAATTATTATTTTGCTTCTTCATAAATAATTAATATGTAGTGAGTGAATATACAAAGGCAGTAATTTATGCCTTCTCAGCTATTGTAAAAATGGTAAGGCACTTTTGAAATCTTAATGTCAAAATAGTCATTATCTAAAACCTGAGATAAGAGTTTTATCACTTAACTTGTAGTGAGAAAAATCCTCAATTCTATTTTCATTGTAAGTGCTTAATCTCAGAGATTCCATCCTTCCAAAAATTCATGCAGTCCTGGCACAAGGAAGCGAATAGTAGACCCCTTCTTGAAACACAAGCTGGCAGGAGGAAAGGGGCTTATATAGGCGTCTTCAACATTATATGAACTGATGTTCATCTGGAAAATACCACTTCAAAACATCCATTGCTGACAGCTGGTATCTTTTTGGACTAGATTTGACTCCATTCTTAATGGTCCATATCTGTCATAATGGTTATTAAACATTTTGAATACTGTAGGTTGCTGTGCCACTGGAAAACCTGATTCTTTGATTATGTGGTCGGGCCCAGGAAGCTACAAATGTATAAGAAAATGCATTCTCATTGAGGTGATCTAGGGAACACACTTAGAGAAACATATTGTCTTGTTAAGAGAAGCGTGGCTAGGAATCTGTTGGCCTGATCGCCAGTCCCACTTTTTGTACTAGTTAAATCTCTGCTCTTAGCTAGGTCACTTAACTGTCTCTGCATCTCAGTTTACCTGGAAAGTGTGAGTTTTAAGAGGGTTTAAAAGACGTAAGAGCTACAGAGGTCAGCTGGGCCCGAGCTGTGTCCGGAGGCTTCATCACTCCCCTGAGAAGCCTCCAAAATCTGAGCTCAGATCAGGAAGGACCGGGTTGGCATTGACTGGCCTGAGTCGGTGCCTCAGTTCTCCTTTGGGTCTAGTTTTGCAATTGTTGGCCGAAATCCCAACTAAAATTCTAAATTAGAATGTATGAAGATTTAAAGCCCAGAACATTCAAAATGCCACGCACATACTTCTTATCCTTTGGGGCTGCATGGAGCAAATTAAGAATTCACTTCCATTTCCCCAAATATCAGCATCTACTCCCATCATCAAGATGACAATCCCAGATATTTTGCGAGTTGGAGTTTTCCCATATATTTTTAAGTGAGATAAGGGAGATAATTGATCTTTCATAGCAAGGAGTCAACTAATATGCTTTCAAACTACAGCACATTTTTCTTTAAACTACCAATTTGGTTTTCAACTTGTCCTTACTTTAGGGAGATATTTTAGGAACTCATAGATCTTATTAAGAAAACATTTGTCTAAAGTTCAGCAATTTCTTCAGCTTCAATATACTTCCTTTTCTTCTGCTAAATTCAAATAAAGTAAAACATTTTTAGGTAAAAATTTTGTATGATCCTATTTTTCAGTCCATTGAACATTCTGGACACATGCAGAAAGAGGTGTCCAAAATAATGGTCTTACATTTTAAAATGATCACTATTTCTCAGTTTTAGTTCATTTAAAATTTTATTCTCTCAGTCTTTTCTGTTGCTAAAGTTTTTCATACACATGCCTTAATCTTTCAAGAAAAAAAAAGCTGTATTCTTTATAGAAAATACAAGATATAGTTACTTATTTTCTTGCTGTTAATATCGACTAAACTTAATTCACCTCGATATTTTCTTGTTCCAAAATGTAGTCTAAATTACTATTGCTGCTGATTGACATCTTTGTGTATATCCTGAGCTTATGCCAGCTAATGTTCAAATGACAAGCACCCGTAGGGTGTGAAGGCTGGAGTGTGTTCCAGATCATTGGCCATTTGTTCTGATTGGCCTTTCCCATGTCCCTTAGTCCTTAAGCATTTTGGATATCACCCATGGGTGTATGCATAGGTATTAGCAACAAAAACTAAAATGTCATATCTTTTTTTAAATGAAGATTATAAACTATTTTAATATTATTAGATATCCATCATTTTACTCTGTTGTTATGAGTCTGGCTTTATATCTATATCTATCTATCTATCTCACATATAAGTGACATCACACAATATTTGTCTTTCTGTATCTGGCCTATTTCACTTAGTATAATGTCCTTTAGGTTTAATGGTGGTTACCAGAGGCTGGGGTATGGAGGAAAACGGGAGAGGAAGGATGGAAGGAAGGAAGGCAGGAAGGAAGGAAGGAAGGAAGGAAGGGAGGGAGGGAGGGGGAGGGAGGGAGGTAGGGAAGGAAGAGGGAAAGAAAGAAAGACGGAAAGAGGGAAGGAGGGAGAGAGGAAAGGAAGGAAGAAAGAGAAAGGAGGGAGGGGGCAAGGAGGGAGGAAGGAAGAATGAAAGAAAGAAAGAAAGAAAGAAAGAAAAGAAACAAAGAAAGAAAGAAAAGAAGGAGGGAGAGAAAGAGAGCAAAAGAGAAAAAGAAAAGGAAGGGAGGGAGGAAGGAAGGAAAAGAGAGAAAGAGAGAAAGAGGAAGGAAAGAAGGGAGGGAGGAAGGAAAAATGAATAGTGCTTGCCAGGGGCTGGGAGAGGAGTGTCACGGGGATTATTATTTAATGGATACAGAGTCTTAGTTTTGCAAGATGAAAGAGTTCCATAGATGGCTGGTTGTGAGGGTTGAACAAAAATATGAATGTATTTAATACCACTGAACTGTACACTTAAAAATGATTGATAGCAAGTTTTATGTATATTTTACCACAATTAAAAAAAAAGGCATGATGGCAAAACATTTATTAGAAGCTAAGACTAAAAAACATACCATTTTGTAAATATCTTATGTTCTTTACACAAGCATGAAAATTACATGTGCTCTATAAGTTCATGTATCATATGGTTGTTTGAAACTTTGGGAGGACTCCAGATGATGGGACAACAGCCTGAGTAGAATGAGGGATGGAGGAGAAGTGAGGAAAGCACAGAGAGGACAGGAGACTGAACTTCCAGGAGCTTTTAAACCAACAGGGGTCCCACAAAGGAAAGAGGGCAGAGTTGTTCAGCTTCTGGTTTGACGTCTCTAACTGGCTGCTCCGTGGTGCTTCACACTGGATGAATCTGACATATCCACGTGATCATCCAGCCTGAAAGGCAAGAGTCAGCCCAGATTCCTCCCTTTGCCAAAGGCCCCGTGTTACTGTCTTCGCTGAATAGCTCACCATCTCTCACTCGGATAATTGCAAAAGGCTCCTCCTACCTGGCCTCCCATTCTCTGATCTGCCTTCCAATCTGCTGTCAGCAAGTCTTCTAAAATGCACACCTGATTGTTTTGTCCTCTGCCGCTGCTTTTCTCCATTTTCTATAAAATCACTCTGTGTCGTGGCATGGGGACCCTTCATCACCTGGCTTTTTTTTGCTCTCGCCAGCCTTCCCCTCCCTGTGCTCCCTCCACCTTGCAGTCTTGCCATTAAGTACTCCAGCCACCCTGAACGCCTTGCACTTTTCTAAACATAACAGTCTCTCTTGCGTCGTTATGTCATTTCTCATTCTATGATCTTTGCCTAGAATGCCTACTTTGATTATGAACACTTGCTTTCTTTTTCTTTTTTTTCCCCCAACGTTTTCTATAAACACTGTCCTTTCTAAGAAGTTTCCTGACCTCCTCTTTCACAGGGGGAATTTATTTCCCTGGCATGTGTTCCCTTGTGTGCTTTAACGTTACTTCCTTTATAGCGTTTACATTGGTATCACACCTGTTTTTTCATTTGTCTCATCCTCTCTCCTAGATTATATCCCCTTCCAGATAGGAATCATGTTTTCAGTTTTATAAATTCTTATTTGCCTGTATATTAGAGATACTTAATATAAAGTTTACAATGAGTGAATACAAGTGAAAAATGATATTTCTTTGAAAAGATGTGGTATGGTATCGACAGGAGAACCAGGCTTTGAAGTCTTGGCAGGCATTTTCTGATGGTTTGAACTTGTCATATTACAATCCTCTCTGATAATCCATTTCACGGCTATACAATGGAAGTAATAACACACACTTCTGAACATGGTTGTGAGAGTAAAATGAGATAAGGTACCTGAAAATGCCAGGAATGCATAGTAGGTATTCAAAAAAGTATTGACACTTTTTCTTTATCTCTGTGTCTTGGTAGAAGCTTGCCTCCTCTGGAGAGAGTTTTATTATTATTATTATTAATTTATGTAATTAAATGGTTGCTTTTGTACCACTTCCCTTAGACAGACAATGTTAAAATAGATTTCCTTTTGAAATTATCTCTAAGTTTGGAAAAAAATGAGAGTTGTAAGTATGTATCAGTATACATCAAGACTGAAGTTCTACACCTGTTGAGGACAAAATGGCTCAAGGGATTGTGCCTTACTTTTCTTCTCCAAAGAGGACAATTACCGGGCTTTTCATTGCTGCAGTGAGAGTGATTCAGAACCTGATAACCAGGGAGAGAGGAGGAAGGAGGAAAAGCCAGTGGTGGGATTTACCCTTCTTCCTTTTCCCTTTTTCTCTCACACATGAGCCTAATCAGACTCATGTCCTTGAGACCAGCACAGAGGTAGAAGGAGAGGCATAACAAAACCGATGCGGGACAGGCCCTCTGCTAGGGTTGCTGTTTATATTTAAGCCAAGGACACACACACAAAAGATAGGACTTGCTGATAATCAGGGCCTGGGGTAGCTCCTTACATATATGGGATACAATTAGGTTGGACATAGTTAAATGCAAGATTTCTCTTATTCTTTCAAATCATTTTAAACCCATATAGTGTTATCTGAAATACAACTTAATTAACACATCCTATGGAATCAAAAGGAAATGTCAAGATCTCCTAAGCTAATTAGTGATTCATCTTTCTCAACTATCACTTATCCACCCCAATTAGCGAGAAAGCTTTTGATTGTTGTAGCTGTCATTCTCTCTTTTCATAAGCTGTAAAACATGTACTCAAAAGCTTCTTTGATGAACATATTGTCACCTGCTAAAATGTAATGGGACATGAGTTTTTTTCAACAAAATGATAAAGAATAAAAGTCTTTGATAATAGTATTCTTTGATGTTATAAAAGTCATCAGACTTCCATTCTGGTGCCTGCAATTTTGAAGAGGATACGTTAATCACAGTGGAGTAATTATCTTTGGCAGTCATCTTTCTCTGAGTCATGAAAAGCCAGTCTGAAGGGGAATGTTATTACAGAGTTAAGGGGAATAGAATATTCATGGTGTTTGGTGAAGAAAGAGTTCCAAGTACAAAAAGCTGTATTTAAAAGACAGTGTGTAGTGAAATAAGCACAGGCCCATAATCATGTAATGACCTCCAGAGCTTAATCCTGTGTCTACTGAATTGACATTGACCCTTCATCATGAACAGGCGACTGGTCATTGCACAGTAGATTGTGTGCAGATGAACATCAAGATTTCCTAGATGTAACCATACTGGGCTTCACTCAACTCCCCAGGTGTGACTCACTTTAAAAATAAACTCAAAATAAACTCATATAAATAGTTGGAGGGCACATCAGGCCAAATGTTTCTCTAGTGCCTGGTTCAAACATTTTTCATCTTCTCTTTTGTTTCTGCTCACTTACATAGAGAAGGTAAAAGACAGGTCAGGTGAGAACTTGACTCTGAGCCAGGAAAGCAGGTGTAATTTGAAAAATTACTTTCAAAAAAGGCTGAGAATAGATAATTGAGGCTAAAGTAGAAAATATACTGTAAAGTTGATACTGTCAATTAGATGAACTTGCCAAATATACTTAGCTTAATGACTAACAGCATAAAATGCAATTGATGGAAATTAATAGCCTATTCTTTCAATATTTTGGAATATATGTGTTAATTTCTGAAAACATAATAGGGATGTTCTTCTTATGACAACAGGCCTAATTTAACCCTAACCCCTGCTTGGGGCTTAACAAAGGAATATATCTCAACAGACTCACAGGATGAATATACTTTGAATTATTTTCTTTGCTCTAGCGTCGAACTCGTTTATGAGATCCAGACTCCGGTTCAGACAGCTGCTAAATGATCCAGAGTTGTTCAATTCAAAAATGTTTGTCACTGGATTTCTTATCTCCCTAAAGCAGAGGTCCCCAACCCCCAGGCCGCAGGCTGGTACCGTCCTTGGCCTTTTAGAAACCGGGCCGCACAGCAGGAGGTGAGCCGCGGGCGAGTTGGCGGATTTGCTGCTCTCCATCACTCCCCATCGCTCCCCATTGCTCTCATGACAGCCTGAACCACTCCCCCTCCGGCCCCCGTCTGTGGAAAAATTGTCTGCCGCGAAACCGTTCCCTGGTGCCCGAAAGGTTGGGACCACTGCTCTAAAGTAAATCATCATATAGTATTTTGTTTAAATTAAAGGTGCTGCCCTCCATAAAATCTCCTCAGCTCAAAATCGCATAGTCACCTTTATCTCCTGAATCCCCTCTTTAATCCTCCATTCTCATCCAGTTGCCAAGTTCTGTCAGCTTCATCTCTGAAACACCTCTCGGATCCTTTTCTCGTTTCTATGCTCAGGAACATTGCATCAGATCCTGCTCTCATCTTTTCTAACATTGATAATTACTGTGACCTTCTAACTGATGTCTTGGTCCTATTCTCACCCACTCTAATTCTGCTTCTAACTGCTGCCAAAATAATCGTACAGAATATAAATCTTCTCCCCTTGCTTAAAATGCCTACTTATTTTTCAATGAATTACAGTTTATATTTATTGAAGCGTATGTTATCTTCTAACATGACCCCAAACTGTTTTCCTAAGTTCCTCTCCTACACTTCCTTCTTCCCTTCTCCAATCCACCTTTTCATCCTCCATGTGTTTGAAAAAGATTTTCCTCTACTAAAAGTTCACGTTCACAACCTTACATATGTCTTTCTCCACCTGGCAAATGAATAGTCATTCTTCAGGACTCTGTTCAAATGTCCCTCTTCTGTGACAAATTTTCCTAAAACCCCAAGAAAGATCAACGACTTCCTGCTATGAACTTCATCAGTACTTTTAGAAAATACTTATCTATAATGTAATACATAGCTTGTTCCTAAACTTGCAGATTGCCGGGATCACTTGAGTAACTTTTAAACAAAAGAACTACACATTCCAGGACTCTTCCATTCATTTCTGAGTTATTTCTGGGGATGGAGTCCCAGAAGCTTCCAGTACTTGAATGCAATGGATTTGCTTAGGCATCTCTTTATTCCCAACCTCAAGGGTGTTGCCTTGTACGCGAAAGGACATTAGTGAGTGTTGGCCAAAGAAAAGGTGAACTCCATTAGTCAGTCAGTCCTCCAGTCACATCTACAAGTTCACTCTGCCCTCATCTTCAACCTTAATCTGGAGATAGCTTGGGCTAGTACCTACTGAAGCCCAGAGTGGATGAGCAACTGGAAATCCCATGGGCCACAGAACTTTGTAGTGTCAAAGAGCTCATTACAGAGTGAATTGAACAAGGGCTTTGGAGACGGATAGAGCCTGGATTTACCGTTTTCTAGTTCTGTGATCTTGGACATGTTACCCAATTAATCTGAACGCCAGTTTTTTCACATGTAAAATTGTTATAAGATTACATTGCTATAGAGAGTTGGGAGAATTAAAGGAGTTGGTGAAGTAAAGCATAGAACAGAATAGGCATATGTTAAATGGTGGCTCCTATTATTACAAACCTTTAATGATCTTCATTAACTTCATAAGTCAATACCTGATAATATTTCATAAATGAGTACTTTCTTCCAATACTTAACTCTGAAATCTTTAACTATGGACATAGAATTATGCTCACTGACTTGAAATAAAGTACTCACATAGCTTCTGCTCAATAATCCTTTAACAGGAAAATATTCAAGGTAAAGTAAAAACTCTCCTTCCATGGTTTAAAATCCTGCATCAGTTAGGGAAAGTTTAAGAATGAGAATCCACTTAAAGAATTTAAATTATTTGGAAAGTTCCTCAGACAGCCATCCTTTCTACAGGGTCATGGGAACACTTTAGGAGCACTCAAAGCAAAGTAAAGTCCAAATCAAGCTAATATCTGGTATAAAGATAGCTACCTAGCTGAGTGATGACGTAAGAGCATTTGTGTGACCAAATGATGCTGTGACATTCATATCTACTCATCATTTTCTCTTCATCTTGATACCTTTAAACGATGGTAATTCCAGGGCAGACACTATCCTTTAGAATATCCCATTCTTCAACATATTTCTGAAAGAGTTCTTAATTGATCATTGATAGTGAATTATTTTGGTTTAATTTGGCTTGGACAATCTAAAATTTTGGCAACTGCACTTTGGGACAGCATTTCCTGTGTTATCTTGGTTTACACTTTGTATGTGTGCATGTGTGCAATAAATCAGGCTCAATAGTGTCTCTCCTGTCACATTCCATCATGTCACACTAATAAAATTTGACATGCTCTGGGATGTGGTGATAAATAACCGTATGTGGTGACAACTTGGAGAATGCTTAAAAATTATGCTCTGCAGTGGTTTCAGAACCTTACGTGTACTTCCAGGTTGTTGAAGTAACCCTTACAAGATAAAATTCTCCAGCCATGAAAAGATCAATTTAGGACTTTAGTACAAAAATCACCGAGAGAAATTCACATTAAGCGTATCAATAACCATTAAATAATACAGGGTGATAAAATGGAGCATACCTAATATTGCAAAAAAGACATACTGTATTTTATATGAATGAGGATACCAGAGCTATAAGGCACTGATCAGAAAAAATAAAGACATTTATCATAGATTAAAGTAACTTAATCTGTATGCTTTTTTCTTTTGGTTGGCTTTTGGATGAGTCTGTCTCTTGAAATAGTCATTATTTATATACTGTGGAACTACCTTCTGAACTGAATGCCCTGTCCATGCTAAGCACTTTATAGCACCTAGATTTGCTGCCATCCTGTATCGTTATTCCCATCTGCTAGTTGAAGAAACTGAGGCTGAGACAGTGGAATTAATGGGTCCAAAAGTCACACAGCTAATAAGTAGTGGAGAGAAGATTAGAATCTGAATATTTTGTGCTCTTTGCAAACACTGAAATTTCCTGGTTCTGCTACTCACTTGTCCCCATTAGACCAAGCTGAACATCCTGCCAGGACACCATAGCCTTGTGGCACTCAAATCCTTTTTCCTGGAGAGCTTTCCTCATGGCTAGGATTCCATTCACCAGGAGGGAAGGGCTGGTGGCTTCTGCCCGAGAGCTGAGGACTGACTCTCACAGCTGTGCGGAGAGAACTTTGTCACCTGGGGAAGCATACTGTGCAACTCTGCTCTGATTAGCAGCACAGCATGACTTCTGAAACCAAGCAATTTCTAAAACCCAACAGGATTCATCTAGAGAAAGCCCTGTCAACACTCTTCTTGAATCTACACATACTAAATTTGGTGCTAAGCTTTGAAACTGAAGCCCACAGAACATTCCCTAGGTGGAATGAACTCAACATGCTACAATTTTATATTAAAAACAATTCTCCTGTTGGAATAAACTGATGTTCATGAAAAAATGGCTAAGGCAATATAGAGTATTCATGATTTTATTAGTATTTAACTTGAAGGTGGTAAAAGTGGAATTAAAATGATTAAAGAAACAAAAGTTTTATTGCTTTCATTTAGAGGTTGTTTTCTTTTTTTCTGAACAGGAAATTTTTAATAAAGAATTTCTTGCCTTTGTACGGAGAGTTGGCAAAATGTCCCCAAATTTGGGTAAAAGTGAATGAACATCATTAATTCCAGTTTGAACAGATATTAAATTATGAAAGCATTCACTCATACTTTCTGACCTAGGAAATATATTATCATAGTGATTTATAAATGGTTAATTTCTATACCAATACAGGATAGTGAATTTTATCCCACATTTATTACATGTAACATGATTTCTCATAAGTAACATGTTGATAATGGCTTACATAGAGAGTGACTGGACAATGTGATGGTTAAGAAGAACTTATTTAGGATTCAACATATGATGTATTATTTTGACATTCTAATAATATCAATTATTCTGGAATCAGCTTAATGTCCGTACTTTAGTCTGTAGCATGTGGACAACATCACTACTAGGGGAAAAGAGAAAGGTTTTATTGAATGTGAATATAACTTGCTACAACTGATCACTATTTTGAAAAAGAAATATAGATATGTATCTTCCTAGCCCTCTTCCTTCTCCTTTTACTTTTTTTCAAAGATTCAATTCCCCAGTTAGTTCTGAAGCTTTATTAGAAATTCATCTTATGACCGTATGCAGGACTTTAAAGTTGGGATTGGAAGTGACTATACCATCTAACCCTGTTGTTTTTCAAATGCATTTTAGCTATAGGACCAAAATCAAACTCCTAAGTAGCTTTTGAGCCAAAAATAGAATCTAGGAAAATACAGTGCAGTTGTTGATTCAATGCAGGGTAATGTAGATATCAAATAAATTTTCCCTCCAGTTTAGAAAAAAAAATGCTCCTTAATTCATTTCATTTACAAATACCTTTTATTTTTTCCAATAGTGAAACCACAGCTGCCAACAGAGGCCGCCAGCAGCCTTAAAAACTTTCACACTTGTAGCCAAAGATAGGAGCTCAGTATTCCTTAACTTAAAAGCTTTGTTTAGTGTATGTCACTTTTTAAATTGAGAAACTCTTCTTTTTCTTTTCCCTTTTTTCCTTTTCTTTGGGGGGAGGGGCGGGAAGTGGGGCCTTAATGTATCAATTTGTTGTCTCTGTGACAGAGAAAATGTTAAAAAATCAGCCAATGCAATGACGGTATACACTTTTGCGAAAGATGGGAAAAGTGAGTTAACTCTAATGCTCCCATGTCATTTAGTGTTATTCTTCTTTCCTTTGCTTATTTGTCTTATTTCCATCACTCCTGGGTTATCAGTAGAAAATCTAGCCAACAAAAGGCAGTTATAACTGAAAGTGTTATCTAGATATAAAGATAAAGATATCTTTATGAATCATTTATGAATTTTCAATGTATTATCTAGAGTTTGAGTAGACAGTAGAGCAGTGGCTTGAATCCATAACTTCTTTTTTTTTTTTTTTAACATCTTTATTGGAGAATAATTGCTTTACAATGGTGTGTTAGTTTCTGTTTTATAACAAAGTGAATCAGCTATACATATACATATGTTCCCATGTCTCTTCCCTCTTGCGTCTCCCTCCCTCCCACCCTCCCTATCCCACCCCTCTAGGTGGTTACAAAGCACTGAGCTGATCTCCCTGTGCTATGCAGTTGCTTCCCACTAGCTATCTGTTTTACATTTGGTAGTGTATATATGTCCATGCCACTCTCTCACTTTGTCACAGCTTACCCTTCCCCCTCCCCATATCCTCAAGTCCATTCTCTAGTAGGTCTGTGTCTTTATTCCCGTCTTACCACTAGGTTCTTCATGACCTTTTTTTTTTTTTTTTCCCTTAGATTCCATATATATGTGTTAGCAGATGGTATTTGTTTTTCTCCTTCTGACTTACTTCACTCTGTATGACAGACTCTAGGTCCATCCACCTCCCTACAAATAACTCAATTTCATTTCTTTTTATGGCTGAGTAATATTCCATTGTATATATGTGCCACATCTTCTTTATCCATTCATCCGATGATGGACATTTAGGTTGCTATCCATAACTTCTTCATAAATCTTTTCCACATAGAGCTTCAAGTGAAAAAAAAAAAACAGAGATTATCCTAAATGCAGACATTGTCTTTTTAATCAGTTAGGACTATTTTCTTCTTTCATTTTTCCTTTATTCTTTCATTGCCCTTTTCTTCCTTCTTCTCTTCTTCTCTGCTTTCCTTCTTTCTTTTCTCCCTTCCTTCTTTTCTCTATTCTTTCCTTCCGTCCCTCTTTCCTTCCTTCATTCCTTCCGCATAGATATCTTAGCAAATATTACCTGATATTTTCACACAAGGGAATGACCATTTTGCATTTTCTTAGTTTGAAATGATTTTTTTTTAGCAGCTAAACCAGTATCTGTCAAACAGTGCTTCCTGAAGCATCCTTTAAGAGCAAAAAAAATATATCACTCAACATTAACAACATTGCACCATACATTTGAAAGTTGCTGAGAGAGTAAATCTTGAAAGTCCTCACCATAAGAAAAAAGAATTTGTAACTGTATGAGGTGATGGATATTAACCAAACTTATTGTAATCATTTCACTTTACATGCATATAGCAAATCATTATGTAGTACACCTAAAATGAATACAATGTTGTATATCAATTTTATCAAATAAGCCTGAAAAGAATAAATAAAATGTGCCACCCAGAATACTCATTTTGTAATCAAATGAGTTTTTATAATATTGCATTGTCTACTATAAAACAATCTAGAAGAGTCTTATTGACATTAGCATATAAAGGGTCCTGAGAATAACTGCAAAAATATCTTTCTCTCACCCATTAACATCATGTGGCACTGTTTTCCCAGGCACAGCAATTTAAGAAACACTGAACTGAGCCAATTATAGTTGTATGTCACCATTCATGTGATCTCACAAGTGTCCCATTTCTTTACATTTCTGAGGAAAGTATCATGGGGAATTGGGTAAAATTATGAGTCAATTAATTTTGTGAAGCAAGCAGAATGCTTAACAACCTTGGTTCTGTTGCCATAGACTGAGGGAAGCTCCCAGGGAGACTTCAGGAACTTACATGATTCTCTTGGTGTTGTGTGTGGCAAAAGGGCACAGCATAGTTTTTGTTCTTGATGTTGACATTCCCAGTAACTCTCTCCATCATGCCTTGAAACAATATTGAAAAAAATGGTCTCTTTATGTGTTTATTTCAATTCCAGACTTATCTTTATCTTTACTATTTTGATGACGAACTTTCTAACATTTATAACAGGCTTCTCTATTTTCTTAAAGACTATAATAATATAATTTTGATGGTTTAGATGCATGGCAAACCCTCTTTTACTGTACTGAACATTAATACTAAGGTCTATAACCTGTAGGTATTAAGGACCATTTGTTTCTATGCTAAATAATGAGAATAATAATTTAATAGTGACAATTTACCAAGTGTTCTCTATGTGACTGGCTGTGTACCACATATTTCACTTGGTATGTCATTTAATGCTCACAGTAACTATATATGTCATTATTTCTACCTTATTTTTAAATATGAGTAAACTGTGTTTCATTAAGATCAGATATACCCAGTATTACACAGCTAATGGGTAGAATAGTTGGGATTCAAACCCAGATCTACCAGATTCAAAGCTTGTGTTCTAAACTGATTATTCTGCCTCATACTCCAACTAGAAATCTACAAAAGGAATTAGTTTGGTTGTTTATAGTATTTTCTGCCTTTCCTCCAGTGTGGAAATGTATGTATAACTGAGGCACTCCATCCACCACTGAGCTATCTCTAAATTTTAGGTATTCTGCTAGTGAGACATGGACTCTACAGATAGTGAAGTGTCTGGGGTCTCTACAAGGTATGGAGGATACACAGAGTAATTACAGAAGGTGAGAAACACAAGAGAATTAGATTGAATTGATGAGGATAATGATAAAATTTTATTTCACAAAAACATAAAAAATGACAAAGTAAAATGAGGGAAATAAAAGAAATGAGAAAGCTTGGAGGGGTGGGGACACATTTGTCCAATGATAGAGTTTTTAATAATTTTTTTGGAAGTCACAGACCTCTCTGACGTAGCTCAGAAGTAATCCAAGACAGCAGTTTTATCATGGAACTTGCAGGAAGATTTTGTGTACAGATTTCTTAAAGAAAACAAAGAAAAGGTAATCTAACAAGAACTGAATAAAGGCACCAAAAAGCAACATCTGGAATCACCTGTAGAGACATGTTTAAATGCCTGTCTTATGGGTTAGCCTATATCCAGCTGAAATTAATACCAAGACTGCAAGTGTAATTAATTTTTTTCTATTTACAGTCTGTAAAGAAAATTTGCACTCCAAACAGCAGATTCTGTTTAGAGAGAGTGATTGTGAAGTACTGTGCCAGCCTTAGATTCTAGAAACTCAGACTTTAAAAAATACATAAATTTGACTCACCTTCTCTGAGGAACTATGAAGTTAAACAACCCAAGTATACAATAATGTTGTTAGATGATTTTAGAGGAGAAATAAGAGAGTTCCTAAATAGAATCATTGCAAGTCAGTGTGGACCTACTGCATAGCATATCATGTGTTTGTTATCAGAATGTGTTTTAGGTAGTTTTATAAAACATTTTACTTTATGTCTTGAAAATTACATTGCGTTTGTTTATAAAATGACTTTTATATTGCTAGAGACTCTTTTGGGCATAGAAATGATTTCAGAATGCCATCATAGTTTGCATAATTCTTAAAAAAGAGTTTCTGGACTGGCATTCTGCCCTCCCGTCCCTACACATGCAATGCTTGCAGGTTATATTGCTTAGTAGGCCATGATTTTCTTGAATATTCATTTTTGTACATCAGGATTCCAACATGAAATGAATTTCCATGCATCAGAAAAGCATGGGACTTAATCACCAAGCTGGATTTTAAACAAAGCAGCTCATTCTTGACAAAGGAAGTTAGAACATATGCAGAGTATACTTGCTTCTACAATGCTTTTAAAAGATTATGAACAGTTGGGATAAGAGTTGCCAAAATTAAAGAATGACTTTTATGAGGAGAATAAAAGAAAAGTCCTGCTATAAAAATGCTTTAGAGTTCATTGAACTCTGCATAGTCCAGCTCAGGTGGAATTGCAAATTATGACATTCATTATGAAACTAGGCTTGAATCTCTACCAGAAAACTGAGAAGCCCAAGTGATGACCATTAAATTATACAACTTGTCATAAACTCTCTTATTATTCTATTATTCTATGTAGCCTCATCTTTTATTACATCTTAAATACAAACTAAAGAAACCACCAAAAAAGACCTTTTCTAGCAAGAACAGTAAAGTAAAATAGTCATTAAAGCACAGATACAAAGATTTAATAATAACATACAGTACATATTCAAACAAAATCAGTACATTATGCTTAACTTTGAGTACCAATAATCTATATTTAAACATGATGTTCAATAAAATGATTAGGGAAATTAATCATCTTATTAACAAAGACAGCCTTATCCACCGAGAAAATAACTATCCCATTACTTTCCCTCAAGGTGGACATTTTTTCTTTTATTTCTCCCTCTTGTAGTTTTCATTGTGTTTATATACTGATTATCATATGCTTTTTTCAGTGAAGTAAATCCTGTTAAGAAAACACAAACCAATGGCATGAAAATAAGTATTTATTCACAGACCTTCTGAAGCTAAATGAAATCCCTATATGGTCATTTTTAGATATGTGGACAAACTGTTCCACTACATTTTTTTTTAACACATCTCAGAGCTAAATTGAGGGAGAGAAAAAAGTTAATAAAAGGTTGAGCTCTAGTTGTGCTAATACCTCTTAATTTTTTTAATGCATTTAAAAGGGAATTTGATATTCTTTCCTTTGTGCCTCTTAAGTCCTAATAGGCAGTTGAAGTCTTCTTAGCTAATGCTATTGGGACTTGTGGTTGGTGGTTGGTTAATAAAAACTGATCCATCAAAGGCAGAGATTATGAGACATAATACATACAGAGTTTACAAATTTTAATTTAGAATATTTCTTTTTTTTTAACATCTTTATTGGAGTATAATTGCTTTACAATGGTGTGTTAGTTTCTGCTTTATAACAAAGTGAATCAGCTATACATATACATATATCCCCATATCTCTTCCCTCTTGCATCTCCCTCCCTCCCACCCTCCCTATCCCACCCCTCTAGGTGGTCCCAAAGAACCGAGCTGATCTCCCTGTGCTGTGCAGCTGCTTCCCACTAGCTATCTATTTTACATTTGGTAGTGTATATATGTCCATGCCACTCTCTCACTTCGTACCAGCCTACCCTTCTTTTTGTAGTAGAGCTTTCCTCTGAGCATGAAACTGCTTATTGGAGTGGAGTTGCATTTTGTCTCTTTTTATATAAAACATATTCTAATTCATCATTCACAATTTATTTGCTTTATTCAAAGTAGATGAGAACTTAATTGATAATTGTGAAGCAATATGAATGCCAAATCTTTCTAGACTGTGCTCTTTCTCTCCATATTTTAATGTCATTTTTCTCACATGTAATTCAGTAACATCAATTCTTGAGTCTTTCCAAAGCATTGAACCTGTTTTTCATAGAAACGCTCTTTCATTTCAAACATTTATTTTATCAGTATATAAAATATTCAATTAAAAATAAAATTATAGTTACAAAAGTAAGTGACATGAATAGGTTGGGGAAGAAATAGGAATAACTTATGAAAGCATACAGCTTGGGTGTTGGGAAGTCAAGTGCTCAAATTCTGAAGCATGGTATATAGGACAAGCCTTCACCTAGGATTCAGACAGTGTGGTTTAGAAAGGACAAGAAGTTACTGATAAGCCTTCAGGTCAGTTCTTTAGAGATCAGTTCAGAGTGCTTTTACTGAAAAATTTCAAAGGACTCTGGATAAAATGAGAAACCAACTTTCAGTGCACCTCAAATCTACTTCAACTTTCTGTTTGTACACTTAGAACTCAGAACAGATCTAGGAAATAATTATTTGGAAGGCATTGTAGCTACTGACTTTAAAATGAAGTCACTAAACATTTTATTTTTTGGCGAAGTTTTGTGTGAAAACACGTATTGAGTTGAATTAGGTATGACCAGAATTATCAAGTTTTACTCTTTATATCAAAATGGGGGAAAATAGATATTTTATCTTTTCATACTGTCGTAATACCTCAAGTTTGCTGAATGATTTGCCTAATAAATGAATGTGTTCATCATTTTTTTTAATTTAGTAATGGACATACAGATTCAGAGACTATAGCTACACCAATGTCTTTGCCCTTGTTCTTTACCGTAGTGAAATTAGAGATGACTTCACCTCTAGACCTCCCTAAGCATGGGTTGATCGTTTTTATTAAGCCTACGAATTGAGAAGGAATGGAGGTTTATTTCTTCCAGTTTATACCTGGGTGAGTTAGGAATGGAGAGGTTGGGGCACTGGAGGAAGAAAGTGTTGAACAACGTGCCTCCTTTAGTAAAAGGACTCTTGAGTCCCCTATAGAATCTAACTTTGTAATTCAAGGTTGTGGGCTTGTAAAGGAAAAATCACAGGAGCCACATTCTATTGTTTAAAGCAAAGCAGAATGCTCTTCTCTACCTTTCTTACTTTTCCCCCTGCAGGTACCACCTCCAGGGTGGTACTGGAGGCATTCAGCCAGCTGGGCTTTCCTGAGTCGGCTCTGTCTGTCTTTACATCTCTGTACATGTGTTTCCTCTGCCTCAGAAACCCTTCCCTCATCAAGAGCCAAGCAATTGTTAACTCATCTTTCAACGGTCAGTCCAAAGGCCAGAGCCTCTAGGGTAACTCCTTTGATTTACTCCTTTGGCATGATCATATCCTGGGCCTATTTAAGAGTAACACTATAGGACAAAATAAACCAGGAAATATGTTTATGTGAATGATAAGTAAGGTTAGTCTGATCTAGCCTGAATTAAACTCTGGGTTTTGGTCATTTGAAACATGTGCTTATGCTGTTCATTTCTACTTAAATAAACAGTAAAAATAACAATAATGATTGATTATTTGCAGTGTAAAGAGTATAAATACTCTCAGGGTATTTAAATTCATCATCTTATACTGATCCTTTCAGAACTGGACTTGTGTAATTGACCTACAGTATAGGATGGCTGTCAAAAGGCTTCATGGTCTCGTCAAATCCTGCACTGGAGGGGCACTTTGAGATCTTGGCCCCATATTTTATTTTATTCTATTTTATTGAAGTATAGTTGATTTACAATGTTGTGTTAGTTTCAGATGTACAGCACAGTGATTCACATATATATATATATATATAGATATATATCTATATATATATATATACATCCTTTTCCAGATTCTTTTCCCTTACAGGTTATTACAAAATATTAAATATAGTTCCCTGTGCTATACAGTAGGTTCTTGTTGGTTATCTATTTTATATACAGTAGTGTGTGTATGTTAATCCCAACCTCCTAATTTATCCCTCCCCCCACCCTTTCCCCTTTGGTAACCATAAGTTTGTTTTCTATGTCTGTGATCCTATTTCTGTTTTGTAAATAAGTTCATTCGTATCTTTTTTTTTTTTTTTTTTTAGATTCCACATATAAGTGATATCATATGGTATTTGTCATTCTCTTTCTGACTTACTTCGCTTAGTACGATAATCCCTAGGTCCATCCACGTTGCTGCAAGTGGCATTATTTCATTCTTTTTTGTGGCTGAGTAATATTCCATTGTATAAATGTACCACATCTTCTTTATCCATTCATCTGTTGATGGACATTTAGGTTGCTTCCATGTCTTGCCTATTGTAAATAGTGCTGCAGTCACAAGACCCATATTTTAAATAAAGCCAGTCAAATAAAAGGAAGCATGGTAGATTAAGGACTGGTAACCAAGACACTCATAGAACAAATGAAGAGACAGAGGAAGCTAGAATATCCAAATGAGGATTTAGAAGATGCATTTGATTTGGAAAATATAAGTTTTTGATGACCTTTGAGAGAATAGTTTCAGCAGGAGATGGAGGAGAGCACAAGTTTGCATTAAGAGTAAATGAGTAGTAAGGAAGTGATAGCAGTTAGTACAGTCTGACTTTCAAAATGTTTAGCTAGATATCGCAGTCAAACTCTTCAGTTAAGCAAAAGATCATGTCTAGGGTGCTTGTGACTATGGCAGTCAACTATCTATAAATAGAAGGTCACCTGGCAACAAGGGTTGATTTTATTCCCAACAATGTATTTATTTTTGCCTTGTCAGCTGTTTTACTGACTGTAGAGTCACTTTTTTTCCCACCTAAATAGAATAAACTTAAGATATCCTACCAGGTATGTTTTATAGCAATGTAACAAATTGAATGTGCTTAATTTACATTTGTAGAACTCGGTATTTGAAATATAGGTGTTTATAAATAACCAGAATTTATTGTGGTTAGGCACAACTCAGAGAATTGTACCTCACTCATAACTTAAAATTTAAAGCAGGCTTATTCTCCTCCGCCACTCCACTCCATTTTGAAGTAATAAAACATGATCTTAGCTTCGGAATTAGCCTTTGAGTGGAATAAAAGTTCCAACAAATATTTTGATGTGTATATTTCATCCTCATCTGTACTCAAAATAAATAAACTTTGAAAAACAGAGCTAATTCTGTCACAGTATTTGGTGAAAATGCTTAAAACACAAGGGAATGGGCGATTCTAGTGGTGCCATAGAGACCCAGGGATTCTAGAAATAATTCAAGACACTGATCGCAATTTGAAGTTGCTGCATGAGCCCTCCTGGGACATCAGTTTATCCCTTGAACTCTTCCTGATCTACATTATTTAACAAGGGACCTAAAATTAATGGTATTACTTCTTTGACTCAATAAGTTAATGCCTGACTGTGTGAAACATGTGTCTGGCTCTCTTTGTAAATTGTGATGCAAAGTTATAGAATTTTACATTATATCCCATCCTCAACCAATCAACAGTAATCTCTTTTCCCTGTATTTTTGAATTATTATAGCGGTACCTGTATTTTCCATGTTTATGCAAATTTTAACATTTGAGTAATTTGACGTAAGGTATTATAGACTACTGAATATCATGTAAGTATGAAAATGTTTACATCAAATCTGTATATAAAATATTTAACAAAGCTGAACATTTGTGTATGCTATGACCCAGCAATTTCACTTCAGAAGATACGTTAAAATATTTATAACAGTTCTGTTCAATATAATCCCAAACTGAAATCCACTCAAATTGAGAATGGAATGGATAAATTAATGATAATATATTCCTATAATGGGATACCACATAGCAATGAAAATGAACAAGATATCATTACACGTAATTATATAAATTGATCTGATAACTACAATTTTGAGTAAAAGAAGGAAGACACAAAAGCACATATGTTGATGCGTCTAATTATCTATCTATCTATCTACCTACCTACCTTTCTGTTATGAACTGAACGTTTATGTTCCCCCAAATTCATATCTTAAGATCTTAATCCCCAATGTGATGTTATTTGGAGGTGGGGCCTGTGGGAGTTACTTAGGTCTAGAAGGTGCAGCCCTCGTGAATGGGATTAGTCCCCTATGAAAGGGACCTCAGGGAGCTCCCTTGCTCGTCTTCCCATGTTAAGACTAAACAAGAACTGTTCACGGAACTGTTATAAATAACACATCTTCTGAAGTGAAATTACCTTTTATGAACCAGGAAGTGGGCTCTCACCAGACGCTGAGTCTGCTGATTCCTTGATACTGGACTCCCTACCCTTCAGCACTGCGAGAAATTAATGTTGTTTAAGCCACCCAATTAGTGTTGTTTAATACCACCCATTATGGTATTTTTGTTATAGCATTCCAAATGGACTAAGACATGATGTATCACAGGCAACACTGGACTGTACTAGAGCTAAAAGTCAGGGTAATGAATATCTCTGGGGAGCTTGCTGTGAGAGGGTTGATGATATTATGCAGCACTGATGGTTTTCTGTTTCTTGATCTGGGCGCTGGCTAAAAGGATGTGTTTACTCTATAAAAACTCATTGAGGGCTTCCCTGGTGGCGCAGTGGTTGAGAATCTGCCTGCCAATGCAGGGGACACGGGTTCGAGCCCTGGTCTGGGAAGATCCCACATGCCGCGGAGCGGCTGGGCCCGTGAGCCACAATTGCTGAGCCTGCGCATCTGGAGCCTGTGCTCCGCAACAAGAGAGGCCCGCGCACCGCGATGAAGAGTGGCCCCGCTTGCCACAACTGGAGAAGGCCCTCGCACAGAAACGAAGACCCAACACAGCCATAAATAAAATAAATTAAAAAAAAAAAAAAAAAAGATGGCTAGCAGGACATCAGAGCCGTTTAAAAAAAAAAAAACAAAACTCATTGAGCTTATAATTTGTTCCCTTACTGTATGTAGGTTACGTTTTAACAAAAGTTGGACTTTAAAAAACATACTTGCTAAGAGAAACTTCCTAAGGTGCCTGTTATGTGCCAGTTTATTCTCTATTAACAAACAAATCAATAGAATGCAGTCTTAATATTTCAGCCTGTGAGCTTTCTGAATTCAGAATTAATTGCAAGGGAAACTGCAACAAATTAACTTGAGCAGATGACATTTAATTCAAATAAGGTCAAATAGGAAATTGCCCTTTCTCAAAGATACTATTAGAGTGGTGTGCTACCTAATTAAAAATACTAAATCACTTGCTTTTTCTCATTCTATTTTTAAGAAGCATGGTATGGTAGGTAACATTCATGAATCAAAAATTTAAATAACATGTGAAAAGACACCTAGAGGTACCATTAAAACACATTCTCCAAAGTCAGACAAAGCTAATTTGAGCTTAACCTTATCAGCAATCCAAATTCAGCAAATACAGCATACTGTGATGTTCATGAGAACTATATGTGGCAGTAGAAGACTTTAGATTTCAAAATATGGTAAGAGAGGAGAGGACAAGTATAGTTGTAGCTACTGCCCATAATAAGCATGTACTAGTAAAAACCCAAGGAATAATTTCTTCTTATTGTTGAACAACACTCCTGGGGAAATATGCTTTAAAAATTAGTTATCAGAAACACAATTTTGAAGTGACATAAAAGAGGGAATATTAAATTTAGTTTTTCTTGATTACTTAGTAAAAGACAAGCTTACCCCTCCTTCCAGAAAACTAAGGAAGACAGGGTAACTGCTTCTCTGCCTCTGTTTCCATAATGGTGGGCACTAGAGAAAATATGCAATGATTATGGAAAGTTATTGCTTAGTGGAAATTATCAGTATTGAACCGAATACTGTTATCGCTGATCTGTATTCTCTGATTTGATCTAGCAATTATCAGATTCTGCTCATGATTGTATTTTGGCTACAACTAGAGTTTCTCTGTCCACATGTGAGGGGAAGACATTTCCATTTATTTGTTCAAAAACATATACTTTGAATGTCTATTTTGTACCAGGAAATGTGTTAAAAATATGGAAATAGGTGCGTGATCTGTGTTTTCAAGAAATAGACACTAAAGACAAGGTATATAGGAAGGAAGAAATTGATACAGGGCATATAAAAAGAATAGAGGGCAATGGGAGCTCATGGCAAAAGATTTCCTTTGACCAGCATGACAAAGGCTTCACGGCATAGACAGAGTAAATGAGTTGAGTTGGCTGAAGTATAAACGTGAGGAGGCAAGAGAATGACATTCCAGGGAGAAGAGTTAAAGCAAAGGAACAGAGGAGGAAAAATAATGGGCACGGATAATAATAGTGAATTATTTACTGTGATGAGAACATAAGATATGATAGGAAACCATGAGAAGACTGAAAAGTGTACTGGAACCAGATCACAGAGGAATTAAGCACTGGCATTTTGTTCATTAGGCAAGTAACCCAAAGGACATTATTTATTGGGCAGCTGTATGTAAGATGTATTACTGCATACAAAGAACCCCTGAAAACCCCGAAGGAATATTGTAACTTGGTCTGCTCATCTATACAGGAGAACAGTCAGGGTAAAGGCTGGCAGAAAAAAAAAAATGTACAAGACTCATCTGCTTTTAAAAAATATTTCTTTTTTTTCTTTAAGGAAGGAATGATGTAGCAAGCTTTCCTCATGCTAAATATATATTTTGTTTGTTCCTTTATCTCCAAATCCTGCATTCCTAAGTACCTTTGCAAGCTCAGGTAGAGCAAGTCTCAGATGTGAATAGAAAATGGAATGCTTTTAATTTTTAAATAATGCCTTCCTTATTGGAAAAATGGCTGTGACAAGATTAACCAGAATCATAGCACCCATTTTAGGGAGAAAAATAAGAAGTCATTGACAGTCATTTTACTTATACAGCCATCTGCACATTCATATCTAAATCCTTCTGGCATTTAAATATGCAGCTTCCAAATTCAGGATCTTGTTGAGAGGCCTGAGTTATTCAGAAGCCAGCAGGAATGACAGGCACCAACAAATCTTTTTGTGGGCCCTTCATTCTAATCTTTTATACGGTTAGCCTTTATATGAGCTGCTGTCACTGTGGAATCAAGCAAATTCCAGTGAATAAGCACACAGTTTCTTGGCTCTCCATCATGCAAAGGCTGGTCTGGTCGAAGATGAGATGTATGGAAGGTGGTTCAGAATAAGATCAGAATAGAATGATGGAATCATTGAGTCTGTGAGGTGCAAGGCCCTTAGAGATGGCCTAGCTGAGCATTACATTGTGCAGAGATACTGTAGAGAACTCTGGACAAGCCCTAGGGTTGCAGGGAGTCCAACCTACATACACAGACACATGAGCACACAGACACACACACGTGCACACACACTTCAATCAAAGCAGCACCCCTTTGGTCTGCTTTAAATATAGTACTGAATTTTCCTCTGATAAATAACAGTAGAAACTGCATGCCTAGTAGAGCAGCTTATGGAATCCCAGTTTATGGATTCATTTCATGGATGCTATAACAGTTTAGAAAAGGATAAATGACCTGTCTTTTTCTTCTTCTTCCCCTAGCCTTCTCTTAGAGATGAATGGTTAATAATATAATATAGACTTTGTAAGGTATTTAACATAGGGTATGTTAGCTTTAAATTCCATGTCTTTCTCCTGTTAAATTCCTTTTGAGTTCTGTGTTCATGATATTGTATTTCATGATTTCAATATTTATAAATAATGCTTCTTTGGTGCTTTTTTCCCCTGGTATTTAAAGAACACTCCTAACTTTCTTCCTTGCTACAGACACAGATTTCATCATCGAGTTCTATAGTTTCTATGAGTTTGTGTTATCCTACTTTATATAAGCTACTCTCCCCACCTATTACCATGTTTAGAGGCTAAGACCCAAGTTGTTCTAGAGTTTCTAGAGAACCATATTTGAGACAACCCACAATTTATGTATTAACCTAGATGCCTATTTGATATCAATATTATAATTAACGTATTTTCCAAACCTAAAATTGGTTGTCCTAGGGACAACCAAACAGGATTTTTTTTTTAATAAATTTATTTATTTATTTATTTTTGGCTGTGTTGGGTCTTCGTTTCTGTGCGAGGACTTTCTCTAGTTGCGGCGAGCGGGGGCCACTCTTCATCGCGGAGCGCGGGCCTCTCACTATCGCGGCCTCTCTTGTTGCGGAGCACAGGCTCCAGAGGCGCAGGCTCAGTAGTTGTGGCGCACGGGCCCAGTTGCCCCGTGGCATGTGGGATCTTCCCTGACCAGGGCTCGAACCCGTGTCCCCTGCATTGGCAGGCAGATTCTCAACCACTGCGCCACCAGGGAAGCCCCCCAAACAGGATATTTGACATTAGGGCTCTACCAGAAAATCCGGGAACATTTTTGAGTTTTGATTTCGATTAGAGTTAGTGCCTTAAAAGCCTTACTGCATTAAAATATATGGAAGGCATGAGAAATGATTCTATCACTGCGTTACAATTTATCGTGCCTCCACACAAATTGATATATTAAACTGACTATTTGAACCTGTACGTGTACAATGAAAAGTTAGCCATTAAAAAGAAACCATGAAAATTTAACAATCAATAAAAACATGCATATGTTGACAATGTGAATACTGATAAAATAATTTTACAAATAAAAAATGTAAAACACCCCTTGCACATATATAAGCAAGGTGAAGGTATTTATAAAACAAATTACCACTGCCACAAATGGGGATATCTTAAAAATATTATTATACACAGTATAATGCTAATTCCTGTTTTAGAAAATTTGATGAACTTTTAAAAAGTTTACTTTGTGCCACCTAAAGTTAGTCTTTGAGTGAATAAGAAGATACCACACTATAAATAACAACATTTTAATTCTTATATAGAAAAAGTCTTTGCTTGTCTGATATAGTAATATTTATTTGATATTATTTTATAAGAACTACCCCCAAAATTAGGGGCGAAAAAAGTGAAAACTGAAAGAAAGCGATTCCTGTCATGTAGCCAAATGCATAAAACCAAACATCTAAATATAAATACTTTCAGAGTTCATTTTCCCCTGTATTTGTATTTAAAGGTTACATTCCCCACCCCAACTCTTCATTTGTGCAGAGAAAGGCAAAGTACTTTGTCCATATCTGAGGGACAGTTCCTGGTATGCCTTATGCCAACCATCTGATTTTGAAATAAGTAATCCCCCCCATAGTAATCTTTTCTTGATTAAAAATGACGTTTATAAAAAGGAAACAATATATTTGTTCACGTACAGGAGCCATGAGTGATATGGCTTAGTAGTTGTGTTGCATTTATAAATACATCTTTTGGCAACTGAGAAAATCACTTTTATTCTGCTCACTTAGAAAATGATAAGAGCCCTTCGCAATATAATCTCCAAGGAAACAATCATTCCGAGGACCTCGATAGACAAGACTCTGCCTTTCTAATCTAAATCTTTCTGTCAAGATCTGATAGATTCTTTCAACCATGATGACTGTCTTAGAATGTAATTCCAAAGGTACTCTCAGAATTTTGTTTGCAAAAGCACAAATATCAGAGTCCTTTGATTTTTTTTTTTTTTAAAGATTTATTGATTGATTGATTGATTGATTGCTATGTTGGGTCTTCGTTTCTGTGCTAGGGCTTTCTGTAGTTGCGGCAAGTGGGGGCCACTCTTCATCGCGGTGTGCGGGCCTCTCACTGTCGTGGCCTCTCTTATTGGGGAGCACAGGCTCCAGACGCGCAGGCTCAGTAGTGGCTCACGGGCCCAGTTGCTCCGTGGCATGTGGGATCTTCCCTGACCAGGGCGCGAACCCGTGTCCCCTGCATTAGCAGGCAGATTCTCAACCACTGCGCCACCAGGGAAGCCCGAGTCCTTTGATTTTTTTGGAGATTGGCTTCATCCTTAGCTCTGCACTTGGAATGTTGCCTTGTGGGGCTCCATATTTGAAATGCAATGGCATATTTCCTCTAATCACTGCATTCACCACCATCAACAGAGAATTAACCTTGGCTCTTAGTGGTTGGGATTGATCCTCTCAGTTTTCAATGTTTTTCTTTTGTTTTCTGACATAGAAACTCATTTAACCGAAAGAGAATATTTTCTACCTTACAAATTTCAATCCATCATATCTTTCTTGTTAGTGAACTGCAAATATGACAGTTCAGCAGTAAAAACATTACATTAATTTCTTTGAGTCATTTATCTTGACTGAGTAGAAACTAAGGGAACACCAAACAAACAAACTGAAAACAAATAAAAACAAAGTAAAAAACAGGCTAAATAAGTGGGTGTCACACATCTAGATGGTAATTGTATAATCAGATGTCTTTTGTTTTTTAAAAAATTATTTTAAATTGGAGCATAGTTGATTAACAATGTTGTGTTAGTTTCAGGTGTACAGCAAAGTGATTCAGTATACATATACATGTATCTATTGTTTTTCAAATTCTTTTCTCATTTAGGTTATTATAGAATATTGAGCAGAGGTCCCTGTGCTATACAGTAGGTCCCTGTTGGTTATCTATTGATATTTTAAATACAGTAATGTGTACATGTCAATCCCAAACTCCCAATCTATCCCTCCCCCTCACCATCCTTCCCCCCTTGTAACCATAAGTTCATTCTCTAAGTCTATGAGTCTCTTTCTGTTTTGTAAATAAGTTCATTTGTATCATTTTTTTAATTCAGCATATAAGCAATATCATGTATTTGTCTTTCTCTGTCTGACTTACTTCACTTAGTATGATAATCTCCATGTCCATCCACGTTGCTGCAAATGGCAATATTTCATTCTTTTTGATGGCTGAGTAATATTCCATTGTGTGTGTGTACCACATCTTCTTTATCTAGTCATCTGTTGATGGACATTTAGGTTGCTTTCATGTCTTGGCTATTGTAAACAGCACTGCAATGAACATTGCAGTGCGTGTATCCTTTCAAACCATGTTTTTCTCCAGATATATGCCCAGGAGTGGGATTGCTGGATTATATGGTAGCTCTATTTTTAGTTTTTTAAGGAACCTCTATACTATTCTCCATAGTGACTGTACCAATGTACATTCCCACCAACAGTGTATGAGGGTTCCCTTTTATCTGCACCCTCTCTGGCATTTACTGTTTATAGATTTTTTGATGATGGCCCTTCTGACTGGTGTGAGGTGATATCTCATTGTAGTTTTGATTTGTATTTCTCTAGTAATTAGTGATGTTGAGCATCTTTTCATGTGCCTCTTGGCCATCTGTATATCTTCTTTGGAGAAATGTCTATTTAGGTCTTCTGCCCAATTTTTGACCAGATTGTTTGTTTTTTTGATAATTGAGCCACATGATCTGTTTGTAAATTTTGGAGACTAATCCCTTGTCAGTCACATTGTTTGTAAATACTTTCTTTCATTCTGTGGGTTGTCTTTTCGTTTTGTGTATAGTCTCCTTTGCTGTGCAAAAGTTTTTGAATTTAATTAGGTCCCATTTGTTTATTTTTGTTTTTATTTCCATTACTTTTTCATTTTGGCACAAATAAGTTGAGTCAAGATATTTGGAAGATTTTGATATGCTATTAAATCCTAGGAATGTGTGACAAGTGACATTTAGTATAATGTCTTCTTGTGCCCTGGGCTTTGTCTACAGTGGAAAAAAGTTGGAGAAGCAAGTGAGTATCCATCCGTTCTAGATGAGTGAATCCCTGTGGAAACCAGGGAGCCTGTAAAATTCAGCTTCCTCTCCCCAAAACACTTTCCTCACTTTCGCATTTTATCGTCAGAGAGATCCTATTAACTAACTCTTTTTCTCCTGAAAGAAACACATCGGTATTTAAGAAAATTGTCCCCAAAAGACAAAAATTAATGGCATAGTCTTAGAGTTCAAAAGATACTTGTCAATTAACCAAACCCCTATTTTAGAGATAGGAAAACTAGAGATAAGAAACTAGAGATAAGAAGTCACACATATCAAGCTGGTTGTAAAGCTAGGTATAAACTTACCTAGTTTCCCTGTCTCCTACCTCAAAAGAAGAGTCACACACCATTTATTGCATTTTCTTCATACGAACGACTTTTTAAAATTATATGTCCAATTTAGGTAAGATAAATGTTTGCTGACACAGAAGTTTTAAAAAATCAACCTAAATTGAACCAAGTTTTCAAGAATAACATAAATTGAAAAATACATAAAATGTGTAAAGTGTTCCTTTTAAATACCAAATTATCATATGTATTTCACAAACGTATTTTAATATAAATATGTATCAATGTTTTAATTTTCAATATTTATTATGAACCTACAAAATATTCAAGTGAGCAGTTAATTTCAATATATAATTCATTGTTGATTAGCCATCATGTGCAGCAACAACTGTCAAGTAGCCATAAGGTACAAAAAAAAATCTTTTATGGCACAAAATTGTCACCTAAATGCTGTTAATGCCTCATAAACATGGATAGAGTGCAAAGAAGAGTCCACCAAATTATTGAATTTGCTTTCAACTCAATGCTGAATAACTTAGCAGCTGTTACGATTATGCCTACAGAGTATGAATTAACTATCTCATCAACTGGACCACTTGTTATCACTTCAGTAATGTTTTAACCTCTTTATAATGAATCATGAAATCTATGTTAAAAAAATATTTGAATGACATTCAATTGTATTCTCATCCTGCACTCAAGCATTCTCTATTACCTTCATAAGACAAAGGTAAAATATACCACCAGGCTAAACAGAATACATGAAAAAAGAGAAAAATACTTGCCTGAGGATATTATGTAGGGAGCAGAATACAAAATCTATAGCCAAGTGGTAGGGGAAAATTCTGAACTGGATTTTTTAGAAGTGCATCTACCAAGTGTATTTTTCATATAAGTTGTACCTCACTCATGGAAAGGTAAATGTGTGAATGAAACTTTATCAGGCAACAAAATGATTCTTGACATTTATGCAAAATTATGAAAATAGCTTGCATTTTTAGGATGAGATAAAGAAATAGCTATATACTGAAAAAAGAAAATATTGATGTTGCTCAGTTTGGGATAGTATCTGCCGGGATCTTTTCCGAACAGTGGGAGAATAAAGAATTCTTATTAGGAGTATGGAAAATAAATTAGAAGGACTAATCATTAATATTTTCACATTGTACATATTTAAAGGATACAGTTTAATGAGTTATGACATACGTGTATGCCCACAAAGTCATCACTACAATCAAGATAGTTTCAAACATATGTCACCACCAAACATTTCCTAGTGCCCCTTTATAGTTCCTTCCTTCTACCCCTCCACCTGTCCCCCAGTTCCGAGTACCACTGGAAAGAAACCAAATGCCTATTAACAGGGGGATGGATAAATAATTGTGATATATCCATACCATAGAATGCCATCCTACAATTAAAATGAACAAGTAATATACACAACATGGATTAAACTCAAAATAATTATGCTGAGTGAAAAAATCAGACAAAAAAGAATACATTTTTATAAAATCTTAAGAAATACAAACCCACTGGATTCTATATTCTATAGACAAAAAATAAAACATTACTATTTAATTAGTTTTTTTGGTAAGGTGTATATGTTATTTAATTAAGAATTCAGTTTCACGTGCTTCACTTCCTAGGGCCCAAACAAAACCGTACAAAACAAAAAGTCCTCAGTGCCTGACTGTAGCAAGTTCAAGAATTCCTTTAGAGCTAATACTGGTTTCCACAAAAGTCTGAAAGAAAGAGAGTAAAAAGCAGATGCAAAATATGTAAAAGTTTTAGTCACAAAACCAGCTCTCCATTTGTTGATGGCTTCGTTTTGCAAATTTGTCTTCTACCAAAGAACGTATCTGCATAATAGCTCTTCCATTTTTTTCCCTTTTCCTTCCATTGGCTGATTACAATCATATTTTATATGTTATAAGTTTTCACACCTTATCTCCATTTTGTAACTTCTGAATTAATACAAAAAGGGGAGAAATGTTTTTGAAAGTTTACTTATGAGGGAACAGGAACCTTAGCTATTAATTTAATATCTTTGTCACTTGGTTACTCATTGGAATTCATATTTAGCTCATAAGAACTACTTAGGGTCTTGATTTTTTCCCTTATTATAATAGATGGTTTATGCATAGGTTGGTGCAGTTAAATTTAATTTAGTTAAATGGAGACACCAGAAAGTGGAAATTTTTCTGCATTTTTAGTTTTGAATACTGAAGAAACTTGATCTCATTTTTATCTGAATAAATTATTCTTCAATCAATTAGCAAATTGAATGCTTAGATGTTGCTAAATATCTTTTAAAGTAATGACATATTATTGGTTTATTTTGACATACAGATCTGGTCATTAAAGATTGATGAATAGAACACTGACCTTAGGTTATCCAAGTTTTCATGAAAATATTAACTAAATGGACAACAAAAGAAGAACTGACAAACATCAGCAGATAATTAAAACTTTACAAACTTATGTTTGATTATAATACTAGCTTGATCAACTCATGAGTTGATTTGAGGCACATAGGTTAAATGGGAATATTTTTTGGAAATGCTACCACACAAACACATATACACACATAAGTCATTTTTAAAGCTTTTACTTGCTAAACAGACAAAATAATTGGTGTGGGTCTTGACAGCCTTTTTAGTTAAAGCCCATAAAATTTATCCTTGCCATTTTGTTATTAATAATAAAGTGCCTAATGTTTAAATCACCTTCCAAATTTGTGGTCACACTGAGTGAGTGCCTATTTCTGTACAATAATAGTAGCATTTGTAAGAGTACACTTTTTTCTTCTTTTAGTGAAAACATTATAGAACCAATTAGATCATAATGCAGTTAGTGAAAGACACTAAGTTGGCAAATGTTTTATACTAAATAAAAACTAAACCTTGAGACCTTGATATTATTTGTCATGTTACCTAAGGAATATTGTCACATAAATGTAATGAAAATTAATACACATCCTTGCAGAAAGAGTATATATTTATTGTTAATCTCCAAAGTAGATTCCTGTATGTTATATATTAATAAACTTTCAAATCATGATTTCTGTATAGGGTAGTAAAAATATAACAGAAAATGTCCAAAGCTTTTTTTTTTTAAATAACAAAAAATGTCCTTAAAAAATTAGTCTCTCTGTACTCCTGCCAAAGGCAGAAATCCAAAAGATACAGTAGCAAAAGGCCAGGTCAGGAAGTCAGCTCAGCTCACCATCTATAGTAGAAAGCGGAGCCTGTTTACAGAAAGAAAAATGTATGTTTAATGCAAAGAGCATTATTTCTAACAAGTAACTTATCCAGAATATGGCACCGTGGGGCATTTAGAAATAAAAGAGTCAGCAATAACGGGCACTCGTGTCCTCACAGGGGCATGATTAAGGGTCTGGCTGAGGTTTCCGCTTGTTTTTGCATTGAAATTTTTTCCCCTTTAGTTTGCAACACAAAGACATGTCCCATAGAAAGAAGAACTTGTCATCCACATAGTACATCACTCAGTCGGGTACAGATAACTAAATCTCTCCCCTGTGGGAAGAAATGCTTTTTATTGGACTTTGTGGGCCCATTCTCTGTACATTGTTGGATGTCAGTTACGGGAAGCTCGGCTCCCCTTCCCTAGTGGAGCCAGAATCTTTTGGTGCAGTCCTCAGGGACCACCCCCGCCCCCATCAAGTCTCCATTCCCAGCCCAGACACTTCTGCTCTCAACCAGCCAGATATCTGTCTTCAGTTGTCACTGTGTATCGCATTCAAATCTAATGCCGTGTTTTTCTATTTGCTGTTAAACTCTGTAAAAACAAAATGAAACAAAACAAAACCTAGAAAATGTAAACAAATAGCAATATTAGGCTGGTACTGTGCCAAGTATTTCATTTGATTTGTTTCCACAATCAGTACCATGGTCCTATGAGTTAGTTACTGTTATCACGTGCTCCTGTTTTGGGATGAAGACACAGATAAAGATGGAATTGCTGGGTCCTCCCGCCCCCCGTCATAAGGAACAGACCTTTGATTTAAACTCAGTGTGTCTGATCCAGAACTACACTCCTAACCACAAGGACATATTGCCTCGTCTATTTTTAATAACTCATTTCAAAACTTAGAACTTCCTAGACACCCTTCCTCCTGGCATATTTCCACTTTGGCCACTACTTCAGCATTTTAATTAAGACTATAGTTTTTTATCTATAGCTATCGATGATAGGTAGGTAGGTAGGTAGGTAGGTAGATAGATAATGTGACTGCTGAGTGGTACCTGGAATGGTATTAGGTGCCTTTTATGTTTGAACTTATTTAATCATTATAATCATCATGTGAAGGTGACATTACTATCCATGTTTTACAGAATTTAAGTGATGCATTGAAGGCCATGGAGTTTGCAAGCAGTTGAGCTAGGATTCATACTCTTACCTTGATCTCTGTTCCTCCCTAGATGGACATCCAAAGTGCAGCTATTGTGGTATTTGGGCACACAGTAAACCAAGAGGGATACTCCTTTGTGAGTGTTTGCTGCTACTCTTAGGGAGTGCCTAATGGTATTTATTTACAAGTTTAAGGGCATTGTCATTTCTTATCAATGAAGGTTCTCTTTTCTTTTTATACTATAATGACTTTTTTTTTTTCCTACTTGTCCCTGCTATCATTGCAGCTAGTACAGAATAGAGATTTGCTGACAAATTCATCCATTAGTGAGAACACAGATTCCAGCCCAGAGTTGTAACAGAATATTCATACAGACAGCAGCCAGTCAAGATGGCATAATTGATGGAGGCAAAAAATTCTATAGGAGTTAATTTTTAAAATCACTTAATTGTGCTTTGGTGATCAAAGTGAACTCAGACTTTGTGTAAAGACTCTGAAACAAGAAGCAGTGAGTCCAAGAGAGATGTCCTGGGAAAATAATCACAAGAAGGACACTAAGGAACAACATGGGCAGAACCATAATTCTTATGTTAGTTACTGGTCAGAAATAACACCAGCTGTAATAGAAGAGGAGACAGGGAATAGGATTCCATCCTCTCTAAAGTCTGTATGGCTTTTTGTTTATCAGTACATAGAGTGAAATCTGTATTATTCTCATTACAAAATGTAGGTTGAGTCATTCTCAGAACTACTTTATGCCACCTTCTTAAACTCCAGAATTAAAGACTCAGCAAGTGACATTCGTTTTTTTATATGTAAGAGTCAAATACAAGACCATTAACTTAGGCTCTTTATAAAATTCCATCTTAATATGTTTATTCTACTTAGGTATGTAGGCACATTACAAAGCATCATGGTTATTTCCCTTCTCTGAATACATACAGCACTTTAAATCCCCACCATATGACTGTATATTCCTTTCTGTTTTCACTTGCAATTTGTGAATTAATTCTGTCCCTTCAGGTGGTCTGAGAGTCTCTTGAAGACAGGAATTATGTGCTATTATTATCTTGCACAGTAGAATAACACAGTAACTAATCCAAACCTTTATAATACAACTAAATCCCCACCATACATTAAATTCCTTCAAGGGCAGCATAGAAATTTTAAAAAAATCATTTTAGGTATGAATTCTTTTATCTTCTGCTTTTTCTTCTCTTTCATCTAAGATATCCCTCCAGTATCAGAAAAGAAGATAGCTTCCTCCTTTCTAAAGCCAGTTTTAGCACTAGCTCAGCTCAGTGCTCAATCTACTGTAACTATAACTAACCATCTATGGGCTAGACTAGCAAATCTCTTAATATATTTTTTTAAAGTTTAGGAGAATAAAGGGAAGAGGAAGTCCTCTACTGAGAGTGATTCTGTCTCCTTCTGTAGGAGATGGTTTAAAATGGAAAATTTTCTATTTCTGGCATTCCAAGAGTCAGAACATACTTTCTAAATATGATGTTAAATAGATTTTGACTGTGTTGTTTAAGAAAAGAAAGAGAATATCTGTATACCTATATCAGCTTAAAGACTGCAGATACTCATTTATCCATTTCGAGCTTCAGAGATGCAAAATTTGGTCGTTTAGCTCAATCTCCTCTTCCAAGTAAGGAAATAGGCCTCGTAGAATTTGTGGCCCTGCTATTGTTCTCCAAGGTTGGAGTCAAGGACTTGAATTAGCCCAGATCTGCTACTTATCATTCTGCATCAAGCTGGGCAAACCAAAGAACTTCTGGATTAAATTTCTTTAACTAGAAAAGATTTTCTAAAGTCCCTTCCATGCCTGTATGACGATTCTGCCTTTTTTATTCCACTTCTTTTACAGTGGACCCACAACTTCTATTGTAGCTGGCTCTCTTTCCAGACTAGCTCTATGCACAGTGCACACACACACACACACACACACAAAATCACACACAGTAGATTGCGGCACTCTATATGGCTTATTGAGTGGGTGCTGGTGTTAACAATAAGTATGGATCCCCAACTGTTCAAGCAGCTGTGAAAACCTGTTTCAACTTTTCACCACAGTCTGGCTGGGCTGTACTATCAGTTCTGCCTTTATGACACATACTAACTTTTGCCCCAGTTTCCAGCTCATCGGCCTTTCTGACTTCAATTGACAATTGTTTTTATTTTCAATAAAGCAAGAGTGTATCCATAAAACTGGTATACACCCTTTCTTTTTGAGGATTTTTGAAGTCAGTGACCCAAGTTTTACAAACGTTCTATGAGAATAATCATTAATAGGTAAAATATGTGACAAATATTTCTTCCAAAATATATGACAACAGAGCCAAGTTTTGTACATCATTTCATGATCTTGAAAGGAATGTAATGTAGTTTATAGCATTTCCTTTAGCCCATGTGAATGCCTTCCTCTCAAAGAAAACTAGCATTTTAATAGATTTCCTTTACTTTGACACAATTTCCCAGCTTGAAGTTAATATTTCAAGATTTGAGACACAGAGCTTCTGTATAGCATACTTCTATCACAATTGCTAGTTTTCTCTAAGTTTGAAAGTAAATTACCTATTAGAATTTCAATAGATAGAAGCCCGGAGCAGCCAGTTTGAAATAATGAAGTGCCTTTGTGAGCACAGTCACTTTTTAAACATCTCTGGTTATAGAACAAGTAAACCAAATGTAGCAGACTTTTAAATCAAACAAGATAGCAAATGTTCAGAAAACACAGAAAGAATGTCCTTGGAGTTTTGGCATTTACGTGGTTTGTGTGTCCTTTTTTAAAAGCAAAGACTTTGGCTTTATACTATTTTAGCACATCATTTTAGGAGTTTCCAGGCCTGTTTTAGCACATGTAGAACAGAAACACAGCTTTTTAGAATTGTACAGATGAATTCCAGAGCAACCTGAGAAGGGCTTAGAACAGGAAGTGACTTGACAATCACCTGAATCTTTTTGAAGGGAACATATTTGCCATTAATTCCCATGCAAAAGTGAAGCAGCGTCTAGGTCAGCATCTCTTAATGACAATTTCTCCCCTAGATAGCTGTTACAGATGCTGAATTTTTAAAACATGGTTTGTAATTGAGCAGGTGTCACTAGCAACTTTCCAGAAAACTTAGTTACCTGACATTTTTCATTGATTTCTCCTATATTAGAAAATGAAATGTCAGACACTATTAATTGCATTTTTAAAATAAGTAGTTACAGCAGGAGTAATGGGTAAATGAAAGTACTTCCTGTCTAATGCACAATAGATGTATTCATTTAAATGTATTCAACTTAGATCAATGCAATATGTCTATATTCATTACAGTTATACATGTCTGTGGGCTGAATTGATGGAGTGGTAATTACTACCTTTATAAATGGGACACTATTGTCAGTCTGGGGGAAGAAAACTCATTTTCTTATCATATTTTACACACCCACACAATAGACACATTCTAAAATCTTTGTTTCAAATATAGAAATTTTACCCATGAATTTCCAGTGGATCTAATGATTATAAATATGGTCTGTCAGTAGTCCTGCTTTTCTCAAGGGGTGCTGAGGGTTGCTCTCTCTCATGGAAAATGACAGAGCGGAATTGGGGATCTCAAGATCTCTCCATACAAAGGAGCCCTCCTTGTCATCTGGCCCCACCCCTGGAGCTCAGCCATGTACATTACATAACATGGATTAGATTATTTTTACATCATGCATTGTTATTCTTTGAGTTCAATGAAGGTAGGACTATCAAAATGTGATTTTGTTGTACACTTTTATTTTCTAAATACTAGACTATTTTTTAAGAGCCTTTTTAGGTTCATAGCAATATAGATCAGGAAATACAGAGAGTTCCTGTATACTCTCCCCTAATTTTATATACAGTTTCCCTTATTATTAACATTTTATATTACTGTGGTAGGTGAGTGTGTTACAATTGATGAACTGATACTGATGTGTTATTATTAGCTGAAGTCTATATTCCACATTAGGGTTCACTCTTTGAAGTGTGCAAGTATATGGGTTTTAACATCACCATACTCATTTCAGGTTTTCCAGTTCTCTCCCCTTTAGCACAATAACTAAACAGGGAAAAGGTCAGAAAGAAGTTAAATGTATTCATTCCTTCACTCACTACATTTATTCATTCATGAATTCATTAATGGACGTTTGTTGGGCATGAACTCTAGGCCAAGGGCTGCTATTTAATGGATTCGACCTTGTCCTTGACCCTGGGTAAATTTACATATATTTTCATGTACTCTCTTTTTCTCTCCCAGCCAAAAATATTGCCTGTTTTTACTGGTGAGGGCTGGGATGTTCTCTGTAAGAGACTGGTAGTCCTTGCATCTTGATGGGCTCATACTACACGGTGTCCAGTAAATCTCATTGGTTTACATGTATTTTACTGTTTCATTGGTTGTTAAAAATACTCTGAAAACCAATCCATAACCTTTATGAACTTGTGCAGGGACAGCGTCTGTATCCCATCGGTAAGCAATATGGAAATTATATGTGCGCCTTTTTTCCTTTAAGGCAGACATGCATAGTTAGGTAATAAAGCAATAGCTACTGTTATGATTATTTTAGGGTACATCTGGGACTGCATTATATACTTATGTGTTTTTCTGGTAGAGGAACTGTATATTAATTTATGCTGAGGAAGATGAAGTTGGTGGTGTAGAATACTGATGAACAGTGGGTCTAACAGATATGCATGTGTTTTTCAAAAATAACCTCTGTTCAAATGCAGCCAATTAGGAATCTTCTCCAAAATAAGCAGTTATGCAAGCAAACTTTAAATATTTAATTGTTGCTTCATGAACAGAAATGCAATCATCACTCTGGCATCTTGCCAGTAAGTCAGAAATGCATCATTCTTTCCAAATTAGAAACGATGCTGAGATGTTCCCAAAACATGCCACCCAGTGATAAGTTCACATATTTAATGTGGTTGTATTCATCTTCTCATCTGGGCAGCTTGAATGAATCACTAATAAGAGCAGAAAAGCTCTTTTTCAAATCCAGGAAGTGGCTGACATTATACCTACCTGGGCATTGCTGGAAAGGTCTAACTTTGGTCGTGTCCAGTTCAAGTCTGGGAAACCAACACTTGATTCTCAACAAATTGTAAGGAGAACTGTTGATTATGGTAAGACAGGAGGAGCACTGGAAACATACTCATCTGTTTATTCTGACGTCATTTCAACAGTTTAATTCCCCATGATATAACTTAACATTGCCACAGTAAGCCAAGCTATCTATTACGTAGTGGGAAAAGCATTCTCTGGTTTTTATTCATTAATTTAACTTATTCAACAAATACTTACTGAGTTTCTTCTAAATAACAAGTAACATGCTAGATGCTATAGAATGCAAAGACCATATAAAAGAAGCCCGTCACATCTTTAGGGAAATCAATATTAGTAATATTAATGTTAATTAAGGACATCCAGTGCTCACTTGACTGTGTGTGGGATTTCTAAACAGTCCAAAAGTTAAAAACAAATTGTGAGATAAAAACATCTGAAAATCCTATTTATGGAAACCAAATTTGATTTTACTCTCAGGGATTGTGCTTTCATATGAGATGGTGGGTTGAAGAGGATAAGGATTCCTATCACTTGATCAAATTTTCATCAGAAAATGAAAGTTGCTTTATAGACTCATAGGAGAATGGTATTATTTTTTTTAAAAATTTTAGCATCACATGGATACACCTATACCCATACATATAACACAAAGACACATACACACAAAATATCCAAACATCAAGTACCTACTTTTAGCATACACTGTACTAAGTGCTTCCATGAAACTGATCTCATTTTATACTCACAACAGTCCTTCAAGCTACTCACTATTCCCTTTAATTTATCCTGAGAAAACTGAAAATTTAAAGTTTGAACTGCTGTAAGAAAGAGGCTGAGATTCAAATTAGTCTTCAAACACTATTTTTTTTCTCTAGCACAAAAATAAAATAAATACATGAAGAAACCCATCTAAATCAAGTTTCCCATTACCCAATCTATTACAGAGATGCAAGGGGACAATGGGCACCAAAAGAGATTTTTTGAATCAGCGACAGCCACTTGATCAAAGGGGGAGGAGAATTCACTATCTTTGAAACAGGATTTTATCTGGGGCCAGTGTAACAGAACAGGTTAGAGAATATTAGAATTCTTAAAGCAATCTCTTACACATAACTGTGAAAGGTCAAATGTGAACTTTCATGCAAAGAATATGAATTCAGTTCTCAAAGCTCCGAGCTGGTATTGCCATCAAGGAGATATGAAGAACAGCAATTGATTTCTTCTCTTCCTTTTCAATAATCAAGGCACATATTCACAACCAGCGAACAGGACTACCATCTTGTATTTTCCTAGTGCCCATCTCTCAGCTTCAAGAGCTTTATAGATTTTTAAAATTATAATTAGTCCTCTTACTCTCTCTGGGAGCTAGGGGCTCTGTATCATTCCAAATCTACCAAAATAGTTAGCAGAGACAGCTTAGAATTATGCGGCATCTGGATAAAGGCTAATTAGGGCAGCCATGAGCATGGTGATTAATAACTCTGAAGACAGGCAGATCTGAGTCTGAATCCAGTCTCTGCTCTTCAGCATTGAGTGAGTTTCTAGATGTGTTTGTGCCTTGTCTTCCATGTCTTTATATGGGATAATAAGAGATGATACTTCGTAAAGTCGTTGTGAAGATTGAGTTAACAAACGTGAAGTGCTTGGCAGATTTCTATTTTACAAAGGGAGAGCAATGGATTTTAGTGTGTAAGCATCATTACAATAATAAAAATAATTTGGTACCAAACATACATATTTCTAGCTAAACACATTACCCTAGTCAGAATACTTGCCACTTTACAGACACACTTGTTATACGCATGAATGTAAAATTCTTGGTGTGAAAAAATATATTTTCTCTCTTTGCACCCAAAATATTAATTATGAAAAGTAATTAATTACTATGGAATTCTTACTGAACTGCAACATAATTGCCCACTGACAATGCCTAATGTTTTAAAAATGACTTATTAAGATAACTGTCATATGCAATTTATAATTCATTTTCAACATTTAATGGATCACTGAGAATGCTTAACAAGAAGTTTTCTTTTATTTCATAAATGTTATTTTTTCTATTAAATAAGCTTCCAAAGTCTCCTCTTCTAGGCAAACTGTGAGAAGGGAAATTTGTATAACTAGCAAATCAATGATACAGCTATACATCAAATGTTATATGTCTAATGTATTATTATGAATTTTATTCACTTTTAATTTTAAAAATTTACTGATACTGAGAATAGGTGGTTATTTACTCCTTTCATGTTTACTCCATATCTCAATATATTTAAAGACTGTAATTATTTCAGAGAGTAAATCTCACCTTGATTTGCCTTCAAAGCTATTTGACCAGTAAAAGTATCTTGTCATTAAACAAAAAGGCAAGAAATGCTGAGAACTTTCAGTGTATCTAATGCTACGTGTGAAAAAGAGAGAGAGAAAAAAAATCTGACTTTTTCTTCAAATTATTCTTAACTAGTATGAACTAGGTAAATTCTATAACAACTTATGATTATCACTGTATTGCAATTTATAGTGTTTACCAGTTCATATGTAATTATTCCATGCTAGACTGTAAAACTCTGAGGTAGAGACCTAGTAAGAAACTGATGATTACAAGTTGCTTAACAAGAGGTTCTTGACTAAGTGCTTGATAATAGGGCGATGAATGTGTAGTTAAATGAATGGATGAATGATTGAGTGGATGGGGCAGCATGATACAATGGAAGTGCGCCCCTGCTTTACTGTTAGCTGATTTTATTCTAATCACGAAATTGCTAAACATCAGTTGCCTCTTCTGCTAAATGGTAGGATTAGATAGACTACATGATACCTCCCCTACTAGTCTGAGACCTTACCCTCCAGCCTTCTGGCACATAGATATGGACCAACTCATCTCCATCTCCATAGGTAGTCCACTTTGACACTTCCAAGCAGGTCTACCTTATGCTGAGTAATACCATGGACCACTAATTTATAGTTCTTTTACTAAAAGTCAGCTCCAGCTCTAATCTCAGTTTTCAAGTTTTGCCAAAAATTCTTAAGGATTTTGTTTTTTTTTCTTTTCCTCTATGATTCCTCTATCCCTACCCAACTCTTGGCTTGTAGTCTCCTCTGCCTGATATTTCTACTCTCAGGCCTCAGTTTCCCCATTTCTATTCCCTAGTCACTGCTGTTGGGTTTATGCTTTTACTTCTGGCTTTGAGGGACACACTGGATTGTGAACTCTGAATGTTTTGCTCATGGCATTTATATCCCACAGGTGGGATATATTCCTCTCTTAATAAGGGGCCTAGGATATGCTGTGGGAATATCATTAGTCCCTTGTAGGGAAGAGAAACGGGTATATCAGCACCACTTCCCGGCAAGAAAAATGAAGCAAGAAACAGGGCATGTAATTTAGTCTGATGGTTTTGTAAAATGTAAACACTTGTAGGAGATGGTATATGACTAAAATGTTGGTAGAACTCTCATAACATTTTTCATTGAGAGTCATATATTATAATATCATAATTAAAGTGTGTTTTAGAAATAAAAAATGTTTAGATATAGATGCCAAGAGTAAGTGGAAAAGCTCTACTCCTGGCCATTGAGCTATTGTCACAAAATCCTCTCCAAAATCTGGAATAATAAGAATACACATTTTTAACTACAGATTCACCCTGAATTCTCAGTCGCCACCCCTACTCCACTCCCAGTTAACATAGCTGAGGCAGAGTTGCTCAATATCCAAGGCACATGGCCAGTTTTCTGAGGCTGTTGTTCCTGGCTCATCATAAAGCAAGAAGAACTATGGGTAAACCAAAGTAGTCCCTGTTCCAATCCAATCCCTGCAATTATACTGAGAAAGGGCATAACAAGTTTCTAGTGAGAAAGACTGGGTGAAAAATAATGGTTTCCCCTGATTCTAAGTGTAGTGCATCAAAAGATATGCTCTACCTCAATGCTATACTGCTCCCTCAATTATCCAGTGACTATATTATCTCCATTCTTTGAGTAACTGGGTTTTTGTCTTGAAATCGGTATCCACATTCTCATTACTGGATACATCCTGTCAAGTAGCTTTTATTTGCCTCATTAGCCTAGAATGTAACCACATTTCTACGTCAACTCTCTTAGATAGGCAATCCAGATACTTTGTCTAGTTTGATCTTTATTAATGTTACTCATGTCCTTCCTGCTTCTTGCCATGTGTTTTAGACACTTATATTTGGGCTTGAATCATTATGTTCCATGTCTGAATTAATTGCCCCATCACTTCTCCCAACCCTGTAGAATCTGCCTAAATTCCCTGTGTTTGCTTTCTTGTCTGGGTAGTGATATCCCTATGATTTAGGTTTATGGCCTAAGTTCTTTGTATAGAAGGTTAGTCATTTTGGAGAAACAAAGCTGAAATCCATTCTTTATTTTGTTCACCCATTCTTTATGCATATTTATTTGGTATCCTCTACGTGCCAGTCATTCTTTTATTTAGGCCTTGGGATAATAGAGAAGAACTTGCAGAATGGTAGGAGGCATGAATATGTAAGCCAGCATTATCTATTAATTTATGTAATGCATATTAAATAAGCACCTATTCTGGGCTAGACAATACGTTTGGCACCGTGGACACAAAAATGAATAAAACAGTTCCTGCCTTCAAAAGATTTATGGGAGCCATAGACATGAAAACAAATCTTTTAATATCATGTGGCATGTCTGCTAATAGAATTAAAGAGGGTAACATGGGAGCATGGATTGATATAAATGCCACTGATGAGGTAGCAAGGAGCTTGTATGGTATATTAAGGGGATTGGCCTTAAAGGGAGATAGTAAAGCACAGCTGTTTACTAACAAAGGAGGTAGGCATTGGTTATTTGAATTCAAGTCCTTTCTGCACTTGCTAACTCAGTGACCACAAGTGTGTGATCTCTCCGAGTGCTGGTTGATGCATCTGTAAAATGTAGATTAAAATAGAATTTATTTTTATAGGGCTGTTGTGAGGAACAAATGAGATAATTCACATACTTAGCCTAATACCTGGCACATTGTTTATGCTCAATAAGCATTTGTCACTATTATTCTATAGGCAATGAGAGAATTCAGGAGGATTTTAAGCAGGAGGGTGATATGGCCAAAATTCTGTTTGAGATAGAGCATAGTCAAAATTGTAAGTGTAATCATTTTGAAAACTGTGCAGTACACTCATTGGCAATGTCTAGCAGGAGCTGATGCTTGTGGGAGAAGCTTAGGCTGGAGTTAGACATTATGGATACATAAGGCTCTAACTATAGTATGAATGGGGTCACCCAGGGAGAGTGTGTAGAGTGGATAATTCAGTTGGCCGCAGATGGAATTGTGTGGAATACAAAAAATGTAAGGGGTAATATCAAAGAAAGAAATGTCTATGAAAAAGACAAGGTAGGAATGATCATAGATGTGTTTAGTAATAAGCAACATAATGGAGGCTTTCTCCTCCTTGAAATGTCATGGAAAATGATTCCCAGAGGGGGCAAAGAGCTGGGTATTGGGAAAGGAGTAGAAGCTCACCAATTTAACAAGGTGGGAAAGGCACTGTGTGAAGAGAGAATAGTAAGTCCCAACACATGATCTCAGGGAGACTAAACACGAGCCGTTGGTGAACAATATAAAACAATGCAATCAGTGCCCCAATAAAATATTGTAGTGGAGAGGTCTTACAGTGTTTCAGATAGGTCACTGGATAGGCAGAGGAAGTGGGGGTGAGTATTCCAGTTAGATGAGTCAGCAGAACCACACCTGGAAATGGGTGGCAAGAAGAAGATTGAGTAATGACCATACCGCAGCTGAGGGCTCCTTTAGGATAAGTCATTATGTGTTTATTGACAACTTAGGGATAAGGCTAAGCTGAAAGTTGCTTCCACAGTGCCATGAATTTCTGAAATGTAATGTGACTAACCATATCCTTTTAGTCCCAGTAAAATTAAATACCAACTTGATTAATATGAGATCTGATTATGCTATTAGAGCGAAATGTAACCAACATTTTTGCCTTTTTTTTTTTTAAGGATTTTCCAGAAAAGGAGAAGTCCACAGCAAAGGCCCTGGAAGATGTAAAGGCAAACTTTTACTGTGAATTATGTGACAAGCAGTACCACAAACACCAGGAGTTTGACAATCATATTAATTCTTATGATCATGCTCATAAGCAGGTAAGTCAAAGTGGGAAATAGCCTTCATATTCCTGGATTTATAACTTCAGAACACAACATATGCAACTGGCCTTATTTATCCTTGTCTAAGATGCTGAGGTAAAACCATTTTATACCTTTTTTTTCTTGAAGGTTGTGTTTTCTGTTTAAATATTGGGTGAAATACTTTTTCCTAGAAGGAATGTAAAACTCTAGGTTAACTTACAGATGATCCAAGAGTAGATTGGCATTTATTTTAGAGTTATATATGTGGGGAAACCAGGACCCATTAAAAATAGTGCCAGATTCAAAACCACCTAGCTACTTAGTGGCAGAACTAGAACACTGGACCAGTACTAGGACAGAATCTATCAAAGAGTTCTTTCAAGAGTTCCAAGGTATAGGGAATACTAAGTCTTTGGGAAAAAAATTCTCAATATAAGGTTACATTTTCCCAAGAATACCCTCTTAGGAGGGTCAAAGTGATTACTTAATAAATGAACCGTTGCAAACAAAGAAAATCTTGACAAAGGCAAAGTTGAGGGGTAATGGCAGGTATAAACACTTCACATTTCATTTTCTTTTTCTACACAGGGAAGCTAAGATTCTCTATTTCTATCTGTCTGTGAAAGAGGAGGTTATTATTCTCATCTGTTAAATTTTATCCTTGCTGCATGAGGTATGAGAATACTAGCCCTTTAGGAATTAGGAGTGTTAAATACCACTAAGAAAGAAATTCCACATGGCCAGAGGATCATTGCTAAGAGCTGAGAAGGTGCACACTCCTAATATCTTTGAATATATGGGTAAGTCTTGTATATTCTAGACCAAGAATGTTTATTCAGAGTGAACAGCAATAAAGGTTTTGACTAACATCACTAATATTTATTGAGCACATATAAAATATATGGCTTTGGGAGATGCAAGACACAATTTCTAACTTTAAAGATACAGCATGCATATATAATTGACTGGATGTCTCTGACAAGAGCAAGAACAATGGGATAAATTGTTTAGGACTATGATTCCCAAATCTTAGTGTGCATGATCATCACTTTGGAACCTGTTAATAATGCAGATTTCCAGATTCTCCTTTAGATATTCTAATTCAGTAGTTCTAAGATGGAGCACAGGAGCTTGTATTTTGAAAGGACACAAAATAGAATTTTTCAATCATACATAAAAATGAACTATGTGGCTACTATCCAACTCCAACAGCAATCAGTCTTGTTTCATTTATAGCACCACCACTCACTTCCCCACCCCTGCCACCACCGTGCATTATTTTGAAGCAAATTCCAAACATTGTATCATTTCATCTGAAAGTATTTCAGGATGAATAATGATGCTTAAACAACCTAGCCATCATCGTATCTAAAAATTAACAGTATCTTGGTATCAGTGGGTGGTCTTGTTTTCTCATTTGTCTAATAAATGATTTATAAATTTGGGTTTGTTGAAATCAGGATCCAAACCTATCACACTTTTGGTTGACACATCTTTAAGTTTCTTTTAATATATATTTAAACTATGGGTTTTTCACTCCCTCTTTAAATTTTACTCCTTGCAATTTATTTGTTGAAAAACTGTATTGTTTCACAAATTTGAGATTTTGCTGAATACAACCCAGTGTTGTCTTTGCACGTTTTCTCTGTCTTCTGTATTTCCTTTAAACTTGTTGTTACAGATAAAATCTAGTCAAATGCAGGTTAACATTTTTTTCTTGGTAAAAATATATTAGAGGATGTGTTGTGTCTTTCCATAAGGAGATGTATGATGTCTAGTTTTCTTTCTTTTTATGACTTGAAGTTTGATCAGTGGGTTCAGATACTATTGCCTTGATCCATCCATCATTAAGTACCTCACCAACCTTTTTCCACTAATAGTTCTTGTATCCATAGATGATCATTTGCTTAAACCTATTACTTCATTTGGAGCTGTAAAATGATGATTCTAATTCTATCATCCTTTTGTCATTTATTAGATAGAATATGTCTATAAAGGCAAACTTCCCAAAAGTATCACCTAACCTGAATTTTATGTAGGAGTGCTTCAGGCTGCATATTAAGAAAAAAGTCACTCTGGAGATTTAGAGAAATAAATGACCACGGAAGGTCTCAGGGGATAGTGACATTTGACCTGTGCTTTAAGTGTACATGTGTAAATGTTGAAAAAGAGGCTCAAGATGGGGTGGAATTCTTGAAAGTGGAAACACAAGGAACTAAGGTGAGGAAATGGAGGGGTATGAGGCCTCTTTTGAAAACAGTAGGAAGTATTGGACTACCAGAGGGTGAATTCTCCACACTAGATCTGCATTCTACAGCCTGCCTTTCACTCTGCAATTCTGCCTCATCTATTTCCCTTTTTATCACTTTCCTCAATCTTATTTCTGTTGGCTTTCCAACATGTTGATAAAACTACCTTTCCTCAATCCTTATATTCCATCTATTTGCCCATTTCTGTCTTTCTTTAGGCTTACTAGCATTCTAAGATTCCTAGGCACACTCCTTGTTCAAACAGTGATTGAGTTTCCACTATGTGCTACTGTGCTGGCTGTTGAAAGTGGACAAATTTAATCCCTAATTTCAGGGAGCCTATAATCTGACTGGGGAACCTGTAATCTACCTAATCAATCTTTAAAATACATTGATTTAAATATTGTAGAATTTGTATATCTAGGATACTAAGAGAACATATAAAAATTATTTAAGAATGAAAAGATGACAAGTGACCTAGAAGTCCTAAAGAATGAATTATAAGTTAGCCATGTTAAACAACCAAGAATGGAAAGTCCTTTATGGTAGAAAACCTGTATCAAGCATAACCCAGAGAAGCTGCAAAAGATTCACTGTGATCACTAAAGTCACCATCAGTCTCTTGGAGAGCTCTTTAAAAATCTTTGAAACTGTCCCTCATTCCTTCCATTCTTCTCTTGCAATAGACCTTGTTCTCATTCTTCCTTTTGCATTCTCTTTTCACCATTCATGTTTAATCTCACTCCTGATTTTTTGCTAGGACCTTCTAACTGGACTCCCTGCCTCAGTATTTTCCCTTCTCCACACCAAGCTATCCATTTTCAGCCAGATTGATCCTCCCAAACTACCATACTTATTCTGTCACTCCCCTCCTTGGAAAGTGTCAGTGGCTGATGGCTGACTTTTTAAAAAGTCTGAATTACTTAGTCTGTCATTCAAAATGTCCACAGTTTGGCTCTGGAATCCATTTCCAGATTTATCTCCTGCAACCCCAGACTTTCCTTATACTTTCTTAAAAGATTCATTATGCTTTCCCACCTGCTCTTATTGGCTCATAATCTTCCCTCTGTCTGGGATGCCTGGGGGCTGTATTTCAACATATACTTCAGTATATTTAATACATAGACTGACAACTTATATCCAGATATAAAAAAAGCTGAGATCTCATGCTAAGCTGAGTAACAGCATTTTCCAAATTCCTTTTGATCAACACATTCATATTGTACAGAATTTTGTACATGCTGCCCACTTTGGGAAACATTGGAATAATTAAATTTGCCATAGACCTCATAAAACTGCTTTCTTAGATAAATGTTGAAATACTTCCATCTAAAGATTTATTTTGGCCCAAAATATTTTGAAAATTACCTGAATTCTAAATGAAGCTGAGTTTACAATTTGCCTTTTAAATGAAACTGAATTTTATGTACAAGAAATAGGAAATATGCACTAAAGTAAAATATGCAAAATCTTTTTTTTTTTTTCCAAATCCCAAAGCTAAATATGTCTATTTGGTTCTTGCTTCAGTAAGGGCTCTTCTTGACTGTGATGCTGATTATAATGATGGTAGTGGGGATTTGGATGAGAGTATTTTCTGGCCTAAGTAATATGAACAGTTGCCTTAATTTTATTTTCCATGTGGATTCAGAGTAAATATCTGGCCTCTTGTGCTGAACTTCCAACAATATGGTCTTTTGGTACACTTAGAAGTGAATCCAAATTCACATGGAATTAATTCTATTACTCATTAATAGAATAGTTTAGAGCTAGAAACAGGGTAATCTGAATTACCTCTCTACCTCCTTCTCTCACTTATAATTACTCAGGATCCTTCATTTTAATAAGTGATTTCTAAAGCTTTTGTGTTACCTTGTATCTAAATTGCAGTCCTATGTGTTTATTTTATTGCAAAGCTTACATTATTTACAGATTTATTGTGATTCTAGAGAAGTAAGCTAATATATAACTTTAAAGAATAAAGTAAAATAATCTGGGATTCATAGCTTTAAACTAATTCCATTGGACATTTAATAATGTTTTCTATAATTTAATAAAAAGTGAGATATGTTGTAGAAAAAGTTTATCAGTAACAAAGCTGATTTTTTTCTATTTCTTCAACAAGGAAAAATTGAATTTCCAGTTTTGACAGCCACATTCTATACCTAACTCATGTTTTTGGAAATAACTTGATTGTTTTAGCTATTGCCTTGAACTTTTTAAAATTCTGTGTAAATGTTGAGCATTATTACTAGAGCAATTTGAACGTGTATACAAATTACAATCTCTGGGATAAAGAGAGTATTGTAACTATTAATATAGCTAACATGTCAGTAACAATTCATTCCTTCTGAGACTACCAAGTCATAATCCCTTTCTCGGGACTGTTAGCTGCTAATGCATAATACTGAAACAAATAATACACATTCTCACAAGCAGCACAAGTCTCTCCTGCCCCAGAGACATACTGGCTCATCTCAGCTTAGAAAAAACAAATGAACCGGATCCCCATACAATTAACCCATAAAAATACCTTCCATAATAAACAACAAATCCACTTTCAGATCCTCCACATGTGACACTTAATCCTCCTAATCTTCGTTTGCCTCACTATAGGATTTATTTTCACTCAGGAGGAGCTGTTCACTTCTCAAGCCTGGATTTGAACTTCAACTGAGTCATTCTTAAAATGTTGTTTTGGATTCTCCCCATCTCTACCTGCTCAAGATAGAATAAACAAAACAGAATTATCTTTTGTCATCTTGACTCCAAAGGGAAAAGATTCCCAAAGCTGATAAATGAATTTAATCCAATTTTCCTTGCTTTGTTCCTACAATTTGATTTATATTTTATCCAAATACTGCCCAATGATACATTTCAGCCTAGTATATTTAAGCTACTAGTCATCTTAATATGGCAACAGGATTTTAAAATATAGTTAATTTGTAGGGTTGGCAAGATTGAAGAAGAAATATAGACTAGAGTGTCTAGAATGAACACTCTGAGAACCATAAATGTTGGTAAAATAGAATAATACTTATTTCCTGCTGTATTTTGTATTCTATAAACCCAGGTTTCTGGTAGATTTTATATTTCTATATCTGCGCCACCACCCTCCCCCAAGAATTACCCAGCAGTAATTGGAAACTATTAGCAAAGAAGTACAAAAGAACCAAAACTGATCTTAGCTTCTGAATCATAATTCACCTCTTTTAAAATACTGCTTTCACCCTGGCTAACAGACCTTTTGATCTCAAGGTGAACTCCCAGATGAAAAATAAATTAAAAATCTATGTTCTTGTTCTTTCTGTCTTTCAGATGTGCTAAGTGATTTCCTGCCTTAGTGTGTTTGCCATATCTCTTTCTTCCAGAGCTGTTTTTTCAGATGACTTTCAACTTTCTGATTCCTCTCTTCATTTGTGTCTTAGCTCAATGTCATCTCTTCTGTAGGATCTTTCCTTTGCATTCTAACTCAAGTTAGAATGTTGCCACTTCTCCAAATAATACCCTATTGGCACTGTCAATGGTGGTTGGAGTCAACCTACACTGGCTCTCCAGAGCCAACTGTTTAATATTCAAGAAATTTGTGAGCTGGTTCTTAAACCACTGGTGCATTGAAATCAGCCATGGTGGGAGAGCCACAAACACTACAAATAGGGCTTTATATGTTTCATTTGATTTTTCCATGAGTTGATATACCAGCACACCATTGTTTAATACTCAGTAAAAAAAAAAAAAAAAAAAAGTTATTTACTTTTTGAAATTTTTGCCCCTTCCCCCCTTCCCTGCCATTAACTCCACAAAGAGAAGAGCAGGGCATTGTTGGCCCTATTGGCCATGTATCCCTGTATTTCTAGAACTTAGAGCAGTGTCTACTACATAGTAATGACTCAATAAATATTTTTTAAATGAATGAGTAGCTGAATAAGTGAGTTTCTAGAACTGACCCTGCTACTCTGTCTTTTGTCAATATATTCTACCATCATTGACTAATCACTTCTTTTTTCCTCTAGTTTTATTGAGATATGATTGACATATATCACCATGTAGGTTTCAGGTTACAGCATGATTTTTTTAATTTACCATTTTAATCGTTTAAAAATGTACAATTCAGTGATTTTTGGCATATTCCGTTTATTTACCTATATCATGAAGTGATAACTATGGTAGGTGTTGAGTTATTTGTTTTTGTACTGAGTTGTATGAGTTCTTTATATATTTTGGATATTAACCCCTTATCAGATATATAACTTGATAATATTTTTCCCCTTTCATAGGTTATCTTTTCACTTTGTTGCTGGTTGGGATTACTACTTGGGCACTGTAGGTATGAACTCAGTCTGCCAAGATCCAAGTGTCATCAAGACCCCTCACCCCAATTCTTTGTCCCAGTGGATGAGCCCTGAAGATTCACTTGCAATCTGGGGCAAGATCAGAGTAGGGGCTCCCACAAAGTGACCCACAATGCTGGGGGTAGGGATTGGTTGTCCCCCCCTGGGTTTTCTTTGCTCGTTGGAGAAACTGGAGGCTGAAGGGAGACCTCTCCATGTGGTGCTGCACTGGCCTGGGGGAGGGACAATGCAATCAATGTGTAACTGCTTCTCTCACCTTCTAATTTAGTGTCTTGGTCTCTGTGGTGCAAGGGGTGCTTTAGCCTCACCCCTGTGTTGTAGGATTTTCTCAGTGATGTCTTATTCTTGAATAGTTATTAGTTGTTCTTCTCCTGAGGGGGAACAAAGTCAGCAATCACCTATGTCACCATCTTGGTGATGTCACTCCTTAATCACTTCTTAGGTAGTTAGAGTGAATACTATAATGAGCAAAATTAGCTCTCTAATCCCAAGTTCTTTATAATTATTGAGCAAAGGCTGTCATGAAAACACATTTTTATAATTTAAGAAAATACTTGAGCCCATATTAATGTTGAAGTAGTGTTCCACTTGAAGAATTTTAGACTTTACTCTATGGGAAATTGCTAGTCTTCATGGGCTTTTAAGCAAGCAAATGATATTATCAGATTTGTGACTTAGAAGAAAAAACCTAGAAGCAGTTTAAGGGTTGGAACACAAGGAAGAGAGCTTGGCTCTGACATCAGATGGGAGCCTAAGAGCCCAAGAGATATGACTGAAATATTTACAGCAGTGACAAGGAGAGGAAAGGAGAGGGGTACATTCAGAAGACTGTCAATGGCTTACAACATATGAACACATGGTCTACCTCACTTGCAATCATATAAATACAAACTTGAAGAGTTCTTCAAAGAAAAGGTGTCAAATATGAAAAAAGAATACTCCCCAGTGTTGACAAGATGTGAGATAATAGATACGGTTAAACATTGCTTGTGGGGATATAAATTGTCTCAATTTTTTGATGTTCAGCTTTGGATTACTTATCAAAGACTTAAAATGTGAATTTTTCCTATAAACAATTCCATCTGGCATGCATTCTAGAAAAATAATCACATTAATTCCAAAGATTTATACATGAAGATATTTAAAATAGAAAAATACCAGAAGCAATCTAAACATACAATGAAAATAAAGTGGCTAAATTATGATGCACATAAACTGAAATACTGTGTAAAAGTTAAATTACATTTTGGATCTATATTTTATACAAAATTAATTCTTAAAAGGAATGCTTAGATACTTGTTTATATTAAAAATTAAGGAATATATAAGTATGGAACATTAAGTAATAGTATTTAATTACAATTTGGTCCATATCTTTTTAGATAAGTTTCTAAATACTTATTATCAAGTCATAAACTCTTGTATAAAACATAAACATAAAATGTGATTATATTATACACATTAGTCTGCCTTCATATGTTTTCACTTATATCTTGTCAATCCATAGGGATTTGTATTTTATTGTGTTGTTAAGTCAATGATCAGAATTTATGTCACTGTGACTTGTAGATTTTTTTTTATGTGACCCTCATAAGGTACTGTGATTACTTTATAATTATATTTTCTTTCTTGTATACCTATTTTTTCCTGGAGTTAGAAACTGCCTTATTTTTATATTTGCTCAATTTTTTAAAACCACTGCCTATTTCTAATTCATCTCTGAACTATTTACCATACATAAGAAAAAAGTCTGATTACGAAACATCAGATAAATGAAAAAATAGATCAGTCCATGTCCAGCCCCTCCCTCTTCTGGTGAATTCCTCGGTCTTTCTGCTCCATTGTTACCCTGTTGCCTTCCAGACCTGCTGCACAGCTGTTCTTTTGGGGCTTCTCTTTATCATCATCCTATGAATGCTTTTCTTTCTCTCTTAGATTGTAGTCCTTGTTTCCTTGATCTCATGATTTCCTATATCTTATTTTATTCCTCCTTTTGGTGGAACCTATTCTCCAAAAGCTTCCTAAGGAAGAATACACACAAGGTAAAATTTGGGGGCCCTTGTCTGTCAGTAAATATAAATGTGTTTATTCTATGCTCACATTTTATTTATTTTTCAACTGGGTTTTAGCCTTTAGTGTTGCTGTTGAAAACTAACACTTTATGTCATTTTGGTTCTTAATCCTTCTTTTCAGAAACTTTTAGACTTTCCTCTTCATCATTTCATTTTATAACAAACATTTCCTTAGTGCCTGCTACGTACCAGACACTATTCCAAATACTGGGACTACTTTTAGAAACTAACCAATCATATCCATCCTCTGGAGCTATCATGGTAAGTGTGGGAAAACAGAAAATGAAGATATAAAATACATAGGACATTGGATGGTTCTACCTGCTATGGAGGAAAATAAAAGAGTACAGTGTATAGGGAGTGCTATGGGGCAAATAGAATTTTAATTAAGGGTTTCAGTGAAAACCTTAATGAAAAGACAGAAATAAACAAAAACCTAAAAGATATAAGGGAACAATCAATGATAGCCATCTATCTGAGGGAGAGTATTCCAGGAAGAGGGAATGCCCAATGCAAAGTTTGGGAGATAAGGCGATGCACAGTGCTCCAAAGACTCCTAATAGGTTAACATCCTACACTGATTTGCTTTGAAGTGAGTTGCTTTTCAGTTACTGTGCAGGGAACCCCATGGGGTAGTTCAATTTGGAAAGTCAGATCATTTGTTTTGGGAGGTTTTTAAAAATCATTTATTGGATAATTTCCTCCTCTACTCTTTCTTCTCTTTCAAAGTCCTTTTATTTGGATATTAGAATTCCAACATGCATCTTCCAAATCTTACTATTTTCTGTATATTAGTCTTTATGTCAACATAAAGATTTTCCCAGTTTTATCTTCCAATTTTTCTACTGAACATTTGTTTACATTGTATGAGTGTGTATGTGTGTGGGGAGAGAAAAAGAGAAAGACAGAGAAGAGAGCAAGAGAACGAGCAAGGGCACATTTGGTTTTACCTATGGTTTACATGCTAGAGGCCTTCCTCAAATATCATGTAGTACTTGGCTGTTTATCTGACATTCTTGTTTATAACTGAGGGAACAAAAATTTGACTGGAAGGTTTGTATGTGTGGGTTGAGTTTGGCAGGTGTGATAGGGCAGTAATTCATTTTTTTCATTGGGTGACCTCCAAGTGTCAACATCTGTAGATTTTTGAAAGACATAAACAGAAAGAAAACTTGGAGCCTCACCAGTATGAAATTTCCATTTAACGTCCTCATTTTAAATGGTCTTATAGCTTAGGCCTAAGATGAATCAGATGTTCCTAAGACTAGATCCTATGCTGGTTCACTTTCTCTAGAGAGCAAGCCTCCATCTTCTGCCAGAATAGGCTAGGGATCTGATGGCTCATTTGTTCCTTTGTATACTTAAGCCAATTCTCCTATTTCTAGTCCCAGGCTCTACTTTTCCAGTTCTACTTCTGTAGCAGGGGTTTGCTGGATTAATATCAGCTTATCCTCACCTCAGCAGTCTGGTCTGCCTTGTCTGTTTTGGTGCATATCTTCCTTCCCCTCTCTCCTTCCTCCCTCTTTCCTTCCCTCCTTCCCTCCTTCCCTCCTTCCTTCCTTCTTTCCTTCCTTCCTTCCTTCCTTCTTTCCTTCCTTTCTCTCTTTCTTTCTTTCCCTGTACCCCACTACCTCCTTTATTTCTTAGTAAAATAGGACCAATGCTACCTTCCTCAGAGAGGTGTTGTGACAATTTTAAAAATGCATGACAACCCCTAACCGAGTGCCTAGCATAAGTACTCAACAGAGGTGATGGAGGCATATTTTATAAGGTATGCTTTCCAAGGGAAGCTAGAGGGCCATTTCTTAAGAATATTGTGTGAGGAATTCTTTCATCAAATGGGAGACTAAACTGAAAAACCTCTAGTGTATCTTTTACCTCTGAAATTATGATTGTATAAATTTGTAGTTAAATACAGCTTTCTCTCATTTAATTTAATCTTAGGCCTGGACTAGGCAGTGAGAAAAAAAATAATTTGCTACTGCTATTAGGTCCCTGGAGCCATGACATCTAGCTGGCCTTTTATTTCCTGAACATAGTTTAGCAACTTCACTTTGATGCACGTCAGATCTCAGACAGCATGAAAAACTATACAGAAGAGTCTTGGTTCTATACCATGTATTTGCTTTTTGTGTTGGCAGATCTATAGGTTTCCTTTTCCTATCCTATTTTTTAGTTTTTTCAATTTATATTATAGGGTCTTGACACAATATTTCAGCATATTATGACAGTTCCATACCGAATTAATTTTGCATGAAATTAATTCTGCAATATTTAGTGATAGCATCTATTATCCCATTGTTCAAGATTTACAAATGACAATATTATTCTCTTTACCTATTAGGTATTATTATCTATTGAGTATCTAGTACTAGATGAGCTCCTCCATATAACAGTATAAATTAACCGTTGGTAATTTAAGTAATAAAACAATACCCAGTATAATAAAATAGCCAAAATATTCCAGAGCTGTAGGTCAGACCTGAGCTCACTGCCCACACATGCTAATGATAAGACCAGAGGGTAGAAAGGGAAGCAATATTTTACATGTGTATCAGTTTTAATTCATTGTTCCTCTTCTATAGTTATGTAATTCTGCCAATCATGTATGGCATTCATTCAGTAATTCACCCTTTCACGCATTTGTTCAAACATCATTTGTGCTAGAACTGTGTATTCTGTAAATATAAAAATAAATAAGCACTTCCAGTTTCTGGCCCATCATATATGGAACTTGGAACTTGTCACTCCCATCCACATAACCAGAAAAAAACTGAACAACCTGAAAAGCAGCAACTTTTCTTTGATCCAACGGAGAAGTAAGGTTACAGGGAAGATTGCTCCCCTCAAAACGGGAGAGACAGACAGGTGGATACAGGAATCACAACTTACTGAAGTGTAGGAATTCTGAAGGAATCAGTTCCATTTACCCAGTAAAGCATGTCTGGTTTTCAAGAAAATAATTGCAAGACATACTAAAAGACAAAGAATACAGTTTCACGAAAAAGATCAAGAATCAGCATGATACTCAAACATGGCAAAGTTGTTGGAGTTATCAGACTGGGAATTTAAAACAACTATGATTACTTTGCTAATGATTCTAATAGAAAAAGTGGATAACATACAAAGATAGGTGGGTAATGAAAGCAGAGATACGGAAACTTGAATAAGAAATCAAAGGAAATGTTAGAAATTTAAGCACTGTAGCAGAAATGAAGAATGTCTTTGAGGGGCTCATCAATAGATTAGATATAGCTAAGGAAATAATCAGTGATCTTGAAAAAAACAATGTTAATAGAAACTCCCAAAACTGAAAGGAAAAGACAAAAATGAAAAGGAGAGAACAGAATATCCAAGAATCATGGGAAAATTACAAAAGGCATAATTGTAGGAGAAGAAAGGAAAAAAAACCCAGGATATTTGAAGTAATCATGAGGAGACTTTTCCAAAATTAATTATACAAAATAAACTAAAGATCCAGGTAGCTCAGAGACACCAATCAGATGCTCAAAGACAAAATACAAACATACACACACACACACACACACACACACACACACACACACACACACACACACACACCCCTAGGTATATCATATTCAAACTGCAGAAAATCAGGAACAAAGAGAGAACCTTGAAAGAAGCCAGGGGAAGTGGGAAACGCCTTAGATAAAGCAGAGCAAGGATAAGAATTAGACTGGACTTCTCCTTAGAAACCATACAAGCAAGAAGAATAGAGTGAAAGATTGCAGTGTTGAAAGAAAAAATTACCAATTTAGAATCCTGTGTTCAGTAAAATTGTCCTTCAAAAGTTGTGGCTAAATAAACACTCTCTCAGATGATCAAAATTGTGGGATTTGTTGCCAGTAGGCCTACCTTAAAAGAAGTGGTAAAATAAATGATTCAGAAAGAAGGAAAATATATATGTCAGAATCTCCATCTGTATAACGAAAGGAAGAGCATTAGAGAAGAAATAATGAGGGTAAAATAAATCTTATATTTTCTTATTCTTAATTGATCTAACAAAAACCAATTTATTCAAAATAATAACTATCAATAATGTATTCAGTAATTATAGCTTATGGATAAGAGCCATGAATAACAGCAATATTATAAGTGACAGGAGGGAGGAATTGGAAATACTGTGTTATAAGATAATTGCACTACCCAGGAAGTAGCTAGAGTGCTATTTGAAAGACTTGGATTAGCTGTAAGTGATTTTAACAAACTCAAGGGAAACTGCTAAAAGAAGTTAAAAAGTATAACTGATATGCTAAGAAAGGAGAAAAAAATAGAATCATATAAAAAGCCTAACTAAAACTAGAGAAGGCAGAAAAAGAGTGAAAGACAAAAAAAAATAAAAAGAACAAGAGCGGAGACGTTCAAGGTGGTGGAGGAGTAAGACGTGGAGATCACTTTCCTCCCCATAAATACGTCAAAAATACATCTACATGTGGGACAACTCTTACAGAACACCTACTGAACACTGGCGGAAGACCTCAGACTTCCCAAAAAGCAAGAAAATCTCCATGTACCTGGGTAGGGCAAAAGAAAAAAGAAAAAACAGAGACTAAAGAATAGAGATGGGACCCGTACCTCTGGGAGGGAGCTGTGAAGGAAGAAAAGTTTCCACACACTAGGGAGCCCCTTCACTGGTGGGGACTGGGGATGGGCAGGGGGGAAGCCTTGGAGCCATGAAGGAGAGCGCAGCAACAGGGGTGCAGAGGGCAAAGCACAGAGATTCCCACACAAAGGATCGATGCCGACCAGCGCTTACCAGCCTGAGAGGCTTGTCTGCTCACCCGCTCTGGGTGGGTGGGGGCTGGGAGCTGAGGCTCGGACATCGGAGATCACACCCCAGGGAGAGGACTGGGGTTGGCTGCGTGATCACAGCCTGAAGGGGCTAGTGCACCACCGCTAGACAGGACGGAGTCTGGGAAAAAGTCTGGGCCTGCCAGAGAGGCAAGAGACCTTTGTTTTGAGGTGTGCGAGGAGGGGGGATTCCTTCCCTGTGTGCCCACAGAAGGCAGAGCACCGCCTAAGCGAGCTCTAGAGATGGGTGCGAGACACAGCTATCAGCTCAGGCCCCAGAGACAGGCATGAACTGCTAATGCTGCCACAGCCACCAAGAGTCCTGTGTGCAAGCTCAGGTCACTGTCAACATCCCTCGAGGAGCCAGTGCAGCACGCCACTGCCAGAGTCCCGAGATCCAGGGACAACTTCCCGGGAGAACAAACGGTGCCTCTTAGGCTGTTGCAACATCACACCAGCCTCTGCTGCCTCTGGCTCACACCACATTCCAATTATGACTACCATACACCTACCTACCCCCAGCCTGAATGAGCAAGAGAGCCCTAGTCAGCTGCTGCTTTAACCCCCTCCTGTCTGGGTGGGGAACAGACTCCTGAGGGCAGCCTACAAGCAGAGGTGGGGCCAAAACCAAAGGTGAACACCAGGAGCTGTGCAAACAAAGAAGAGAAAGGGAAATTTCTCCATGCAGTCTAAGGAGCACCAGATTAAATCCCCACAATTAACTTGATAAACCCTGGATCTGAAGAATACCTCAATAGACAATGAATGTTCCCAAAATTGAGGCGGTGGACTTTGGGAGCAACTGTAGACTTCGGGTTTGCTTTCTGCATCTAATTTGTTTCTGGTTTTATGTTTATCTTAATATAGTATTTAGTGCTAATTATCATTGCTGGATTTGTTTATTGGTTTGGTTGTTCTCTTCCTTTTTTTCATATATATATATATATATATATATATATATATATATATATATTTCCTTTTTCTCTTTTTGTGAGTGTGTATGTGTATGCTTATTTGTGTGATTTTGTCTGTATAGGTTTGCTTTTACCATTTGTCCTAGGGTTCTGTCCATTTTATGTGTTTTTGTTCTTTTGTTTTGTTTTCTCTGTTCCTTTTCTTCTGAGCTGTTTAGCTGGCAGGGTCTTGGTGCTCTGGCTGGGTATTGGGCCTGAGCCTCCAAGGTGGGAGGGCCTAGTCCAGGATATTGGACCACTAGAGGCCTCCCAGCCCCACGTAATATCAATCACTGAGAGCTCTCCCAGAGATCTTCGTCTCAACACTAAGACCCAGCTCCACCCAACGGCCAGCAAGCTCCAGGGCTGGGCGCCCCATGCCAAACAACTACCAAGACAGGAACACAACCCCACCCATTAGCCGTGAGGCTGCCTAAAGTCATACAAAGTTCACAGACACTCTAAAACACACCACTTGTTACAGCCTTGCCCACCAAAGGACAAGATACAGCCCACCCAGCAGAACACAGGCACAAGTCCCCTCCACCAGGAAGCCTACACAAGCCACTGAACCAGCCTCACCCACTGGGGACAGACACCAAAAATAAAGGAAATTACGACCCTGCAGCCTGCAAAAAGGAAATCCCAAACACAGTAAGTTAAACAAAATGAGAATACAGAGAAATATGCAGTAGATGAAGGATCAAGGTAAAAACCCACCAGACCAAACAAATGAAGAGGAAACAGGGAGTCTACTGGAAAAGGAAATCAGAGTGATGGTAGTAAAGATGATCCAAAATCTCGGAAAAAGAATAGAGAAAATACAAGAAACATTTAACAAGGATCTAGCAAACAAACGATGATGAACAACACAATAAATGAAATTAAAAATACTCTAGAAGGCATCAATAGCAAAATAACTGAGGCAGAAGAATGGATAAGTGATCTGAAAAATAAAATAGTGGAAATAACTGCCACAGAGCAGAACAAAGAAAAAAGAATGAAAAGAATTGAGGACAGTCTCAGAGACCTCTGGGACAAAATTAAATGCACCAACGTTTGAACTATAGGGGTCCCAGAAGAAGAGAAAAACAAAGGGTCTGAGAAAATATTTGAAGAGATTATAATTGAAAACTTCCCTAATATGGGAAAGGAAATAGTCAGTCAAGTCCAGGAAGCACAGAGAGTCCCATACAGGATAAATCCAAGTAGAAACACACCAAGATACATACAAATCAAACTATCAAAAATTAAATACAAAGAAAAAATATTAAAAGCAGCAAGGGAAAAGAACAAAAAATGTACAAGGGACTCCCCATAATGTTAACAGCTGGTCTTTCAGCAGAAATTCTGAAAGAGAGAAGGGAGTGGCATGACATATTTAAAGTGATGAAAGGGAAAAATCTACAACCAAGATTACTCTACTCAACAAGGGTCTCATTCAGATTCGATGGAGAAATTAAAATCTTCACAGAGAAGCAAAAGCTAAGTTTTTTGCTTAGCTTTACAACAAATGCTAAAGGAACTTCTCTAGACAGAAAACACAAGAGAAGGAAAAGACCTACAATAACAAACCCAAAACAACTAAGAAAATGGTAATAGGAACATACATACTGATAATTACCTTAAATGTAAATGGATTAAATGCTCCCACCAAAAGACACAGACTGGCTGAATGGATACAACAACAAGACCCATATATATGCTGTGTACAAGAGACCCACTTCATACCTGGGGACACATATAGACTGACAGTGAGGGGATGGAAAAAGATATTCCATGCAAATGGAAATCAACAGAAAGCTGGAGTAGCAATACTCATATCAGACAAAATAGACTTTAAAATAAAGACTATTACAAGGGACAAAGAAGAACACTACATAATGATCAAGGGATCAATCCAAGAAGAAGATATAGCAATTGTAAATATTTATGCACCCAACATAGGAGCACCTCAATACATAAGGCAAACGCTAACAGCCATAAAAGGGGAAATCAACAGTAACACAATAATAGTAGGAGACTGTAACCCCACTTTCACCAATGGACAGATCTTCCAAAATGAAAACAAATGAGGAAACTAAGCTATAAATGACACATTATACCAGATAGATTTAATTGATATTTATAGGACATTCCATCCAAAAAAAACAGAATACACTTTCTTCTCAAGTGCTCATGGAACATTTTCCAGGATGGATCATATCTTGTGTCACAAATCAAGCCTTGGTAAATTTAAGAAAATTGAAATCCTATCAAGCATCTTTTCCGATCACAATGCTGAGACTAAATATCAATTATGGGGAAAAAAGTGTAAAAAGTACAAACACATGGAGGCTAAACAATATGCTACTAAATACCCAAGAGATCACTGAAGAAATCAAAGAGGAAATCCAAAAATACCTAGAAACAAGAAACATCTCAAATAAATTAACCATACACCTAAAGAAATTAGAGAAAAAAGAAGAAAAAAACCCCAAAGTTAGCAGAAGGAAGGAAATCATAAAGATCAGATCAGAAATAGATGAAAAAGAAATGAAGGAAACAATAGCAAAGATCAATAAAACTAAAAGCTGGTTCTTTGAAAAGATAAACAAAATTGAAAAACCATTAGCCAGATTCATCAAGAAAAAAAGAAAGAAGACTCAAATCAACAGAATTAGAAATGAAAAAGCAGAGGTAACAACTGACACTGCAGAAATACAAGTATCATGAGAGATTACTGCAATCAACTATATGCTAATAAAATAGGCAACCTGGAAGAAATGGACAAATTCTTAGAAAAGTACAGTCTTCGAAGACTTAACCAGGAAGAAATAGAAAATATCAACAGACAAATCACAAGCAATGAAATTGAAACCGTCATTAAAAATCTTCCAGCAAACTAAAGCCCAGGACCAGATGCCTTCACAGGTGAATTCTATCAAACATTTAGAGAAGAGCTAACACCTATCTTTCTCAAACTCTTCCAAAATATAACAGAGGGAGGAACACTCCCAAACTCTTTCTACGAGGCCACCATCACCCTGATACCAAAAACAGTCAAAGATGTCACAAAAAAAAGAAAACTACAGGCCAATATCACTGATAAACATAGATGCAAAAATCCTCAACCAAATATGAGCAAACAGAATCCAACAGCACTTTAAAAGGATCATACACCATGATCAAGTGGGGTTTATCCCAGGAATACAATGATTCTTCAATATATGCAAATCAATCAATGTGATACACCATATTTACAAACTGAAGGAGAAAAACCATATGATCATCTCAGTAGATGCAGAAAAACTTTTGACAAAATTCAACACCCATTTATGGTAAAAACCCTCCAGAAAGTTGACATAGAGGGAACCTACCTCAACATAATAAAGGACTTATATGACAAACCCACAGCCAACATTGTACTCAATGGTGAAACACTGAAACCATTTCCACTAAGATCAGGAACAAGACAAGGTTGCCTACTCTCACCACTATTATTCAACATAGTTTTACAAGTTTTAGCCACAGCAGTCAGAGAAGAAAAAGAAATAAAAGGAATACAAATCGGAAAAGAAAAAGTAAAACTGTCACTGTTTGCAGGTGACATGATAGTATACATAGAGAATCCTAAAGATGCTACCAGAAAACTACTAGAGCTAATCAATGAATTTGTTAAAGTAGCAGGATACAAAATTAATGCACAGAAATCTCTTGCATTCCTATACACTAATGATGAAAAATCTGAAAGAGAAATTAAGGAAACACTCCCATTTACCACTGCAACAAAAAGAATAAAATACCTAGGAATATACCTTCCTAAGGAGACAAAAGACCTGTATGGAGAAAACTATAAGACACTGGTGAAAGTAATTAAAGATGATACAAACAGATGGAGAGATATACCATGTTCTTGGATTGGAAGAATCAACATTGTGAAAATGACTATACTACCCAAAGCAATCTACAGATTCAATGCAATCTCTGTCAAACTACCACTGGCATTTTTCATACAACTAGAACAAAAAATTTCACAATTTGTATGGAAACACAAAAGACCCCGAAGGGCCAAAGCAATTTTGAGAAAGCAAAACGGAACTGGAGGAATCAGGCTCCCGGACTTCAGACTATACTATAAAGCTTCAGTAATCAAGACAGTATGGTACTGGCACAAAAACAGAAATATAGATCAAGGAACAGGATAGAAAGCCCAGAGATAAACCACACACATATGGTCACCTTATCTTTGATAAAGGAGGCAAGAATATACAATGGAGAAAAGACAGCCTCTTCAATAAGTGGTGCTGGGAAAACTGGACAGCTGCATGTAAAAGAATGAAATTAAAACACTCCCTAACAACATACACAAAAATAAACTCAAAATGGATTAAAGACCTAAATGTAAGGCCAGACACTCTAAAACTCTTAGAGGAAAACATAGGCAGAACACTCTATGACATAAATCACAGCAAGATCCTTTTTGACCCACCTCCTAGAGAAAGGGAAATAAAAACAAAAATAAACAAATGGGACCTAATGAAACTTAAAAGCTTTTGCACAGCAAAGGAAACCATAAACAAGACGAAAAGACAACCCTCAGAATGGGAGAAAATATTTGCAAACGAAGGAAGAGACAAAGGATTAATCTCCAAATATACAAGCAGCTCAGTATCAAAAAAACAAACAACGGAATCCAAAAGTGGGCGGAAGACCTATATTGACATTTCTCCAAAGAAGATATACAGATTGCCAGCAAACACATGAAAGGGTGCTCAACGTCACTAATCGTTAGAGAAATGCAGATCAAAACTACAATGAGGTATCATCTCACACTGGTCACAATGGCCATCATCAAAAAATCTACAAACAATAAATGCTGGCGAAGGTGTGGAGAAAAGGGAACCCTGTTGCACTGTTGATGGGAATGTAAATTGTTACAGCCACTATGGAGAAAAGTAGGGAGGTTCCTTAAAAAACTAAAAATAGAACTACCTTATGACCCAGCAATCCCACTACTCAGCATATACCCTGAGAAAACCATAATTCAAAAAGTGACATGTACCACAATGTTCATTGCAGCACTATTTACAATAGGCAGGACATTGAAACAACCTAAGTGTCCATCAACAGATGAATGGATAAAGAAGATGTGACACATATATACAATGGAATATCACTCAGCCATAAAGAAAAATGAAATTGAGTTATTTGTAGTGAAGTGGATGGACCTAGAGTCTGTCATACAGTGTGAAGTAAGTCGGAAAGAGAAAAACAAATACCGTATGCTCACACATATATGTGGAATCTAAAGAAAAGAAAAAGGTTCTGATGAACCTAGGGGCAGGACAGGGATAAAGACACACAGGTAGAGCATGGACTTGAGGACACAGGGAGGGTGAAGGGTAAGCTGGGATGAAATGAAAGAGTAGCATTGACATATGTACACTACCAAATGTATAACAGATAGCTAGTGAGAAGCAGCTGCATAGCCGAGAGAGATCAGCTCAGTACTTTGTGACCACCTAGAGGGGTGGGATAGGGAGCGTGGGAGTGAAGCACAAGAGGAAGGGGATATGGGGATATATGTATACATATAGTTGATTCACTTTGTTATACAGCAGAAACTAACACAAAATTGTAAAGCAATTATACTTAAAGATGTTAAGAAAAAAAACAAGAGCAGTGAATAGAAAAGACTCACAAGTATGGTAGATATTAATCCAACTATATCGATAATCACTTTAAATGTTAATGTTCTGAATTCATCAATTAAAAGACAGAGACTGTCAGAGTTCATTAAGTAAAAGAGAGAGAGGCCCAAATATATTTTGTTTGGAAGAAACCCACTTTAAATATAAAGACACTTTAAAGTAAAGTGATGGAGAAATAGATGCCATGCTAACACTAATCAAAAGAAAGCTGGAGTAACTATATTAATTTTAGACAAAGCTGCCAGTGAATCTAGGAAAATTATCAGGGATAAAGACAGGCATTACATAATGATAAAGAGATCAAAGCACCAAGGGACATAACAAAACTTCATGTGTATGTGCCTAACAACAGAGCATCAAAATATGTGAGACAAAATCTGATAGAACTTCAAGGAGAAATAGATAACCCACTATTATACTTGGAGATACTAACACTTCTCTATCAGTAATTGATATATTGAACAGGAAGAAAATCAGTAAGAACGTGGTTGAACTTAATACTGTCAGGTTCAACTGCCGTCTATAGAATACTTCATCAAACAGTATCAGAATACTTACTCTTTTCAAGCTCACATGGAATATTCACCAAGATAGACCATATTCTAGTCATAAAACACAACTTCACAAACTATAAAAAAATAGAAATCACCCGAAATATGCTCTCAGATCAAAATGAAATTAAACTAGAAATCAATAATGGGAAGATACTGGAACCCCCACCCCAAATAATTGGAGATTAAACAAGATATTTCTAAATAGTATGAATCAAAGGAGAAAGTCTCAAAGAAAAAATTTAAAATATTTGACCTAAGTTAAAATAAAATATGATTTATCAAAATTTGTGGGCTGCAACCAAAACAGATCTTAGAAAAAAATTAAAGCATTGAATGTTATATTAGAAGAAAGATCTAAAACCAATAATGTAAGCTTCCACCTTAGAAAACTACAGAAAAAAGAGCGAAGTAAATCCAAAGTAAACAAAAGAAAATACATTTAAAACTTAGAGCAGAAACCAATGAAATTAAATACAGGAAAGCGATAAAGTCAGTAAAACCTAATTCTGGTTCTTGAAAAGATCAATAAAATTGATACAACTCTAACCAAGCTAACTTAAAGAAAGAGAGAGAAGACACAAATTACTAATATTAAAAATGAAAGAAGAGCCATCTCTACTGATCTCATGGACATTAAAAGGATAATAAAGGAATATTATGAACAACCATATGCCTAAAAATTTGATAACCTTTTTTTTTCTAAAAGATTTTTCACCAAGCCTGAATCTTTAGAGCAACTGTAGCAATGGCTTTCATAAAGGTAATTCTATGGGAGAACCAAAGAAATTATGCCAGGGTATAAATATATGTGGTTTTATGCATTACTTAGAAAGTAATTCTGGGCAGAACAATCAGTGCATAGTGAAGTCTTCTTTTGTTAAACATAAATTTGAGGTGTTCTTTGTAAGTATGAATATAGTCATTTCATTTACAGTTTAAGACATACCCTTGTGTTTGGTCCTGTGAAAGAAACAAAATTAAGTTCATCTCAGTGTGGAGATGGGCTTCTGTTTAAGGAGTAGGTTGGAGGAACACTGAAAAACACAGCCAAGATTTTTCTTAACAAGTAGTTTTATATCTATCTATTCCAGTGCAGAGAGTAAAGTCCTCAATATTTTTTAAGGGAGTTTAACTCAATTTTAGACAGAAAACTGTTAGAAATGAGGTCTGATCTGTTTGTAAAAAGTGAACTATATCTTCAGCTTAGCCATAAAGTCATCTCAGTCAATAACCATTAGAATTTTTAGCTCAATAATACAACTCTCTGACTTATACCCCAAGAAGAACTGTAAAACACATACCTAGCTAATATAATGAGCTTGTTCTCAAAGTAGAATTATTAAATACAAGCCAATTAATGGTTGAAGTATGTAAACTTACATTTATTCCTTTTGTTTGGAATTATTATTCTGCGCTTGATTTTTCCCCTTTTCTTTCTTTTTTTTTTTTGTGGTAAAATCCCTTTTGTTTTGTAATAATCAGCCCAGTGGGAAGAAGTGTATTGAATTGACTATGAGTAAAAGAAATCTTGTAATCAGACTAGGTTCTAACCCTAGATCTAAAAATCTACTCAACCTCTTTAAGCAGTAAGTGATACCTACTTCATAGGATTTCCAAAAAATTAAATATCATAATAAAATTGTTCAATGCAGGGTTTGATCCAAATAAATACTACTTCTATAATAAAGCTTTTTAAAAAAATCTATGTATAATAGAATCTTAATCTTGTTCTTTTCTATTGGGTGTGTCAGTTTTCTAGCTCATCAAATACCATCAAACGACAAACCTAAATATAAAAAGATAATCAAAATTTTCTTTACTCTACTGGAAATTGCTATCCGATAAGTCCAAAATAAATCAAAGAATCTGAATTTTGAAGTATAAAAATCTTATTAGCATTAGCAGACAGCAGCGTATTGAGCATTCATTTCTTATACTGCAGCCAGATCTTCTTCATAGAGTCAAAAGCTAAAGGGAAATAAACAAAATGAGATTTTTCCACAAAATAATGGTGGAAAATTATGGGCTAGATCTATAAGAAAGTCTGAATGATCTTCAGACTTTATGGAAGTCCATATGTTCAATGCATCATTAAAGAAACTGAAATACATTTGAGATTCAATTTTGAATATGCTAATGTGCATAAAATTCGAACAGTGTAAAAGCTGCCCTTTACAAAAAAATTCTGGATCCAGACATATAACTGAAAAAAATAACTTAATTGGCCATAATACTAACAGTCATGGTCACCTATTCTTCAGAACAGTTTTTTTGTTTGTTTGTTTTTAATGATTATGGACAACAAAGATATTTTTCTTACACAGGAAAAACCTGATGACCATCTTAATTTGGGCCAACATAATTATTTTGAAGAATTAAACAACTGGCAAAACTGAAATAAAATGGTTTTCTCTTTTTAAATTTTTTTTCTGAAGTTATTACAAAATATTGGCTTTATTAGCTATATATAATATTGGCTATATAAAATGGTTTTCTTAACACTTTCCACAATGTATACTCAGAACAAATGTTTAGTAATAGGTCCTAAATTAATATTTATTAAAAAATAAAAAAATTTAAATATTTTGAATCAAAACTACCCTTTAAAACCACTTTCATTCTGAATAGTTAATTGGGAACCACATATGTATTTTTAAAGCTGAGTCCCAAGTTTGTGTAGCTTCTTAAATACAAATCTAATTATCAAATTACACTTCCTTTCCTTTCTTACTTTGGTTCCTGGACTTCCTTCCAGCTATTAGCTGAAGCCAGAGCTGAAGTCCCATTGAGAATTTTGTGCACTGCTAGAAATCCTATGATTCACTCAGTGGGCAGTTCTGAATTGTTTTTTGTTTTTTTTTAAAATATCTTTATTGGAGTATAATTGCTTTACAATGTTGTGTTAGTTTCTGCTGTATAACAAAGTGAATCAGCTATATGCATATGTATATCCCCATATCCCCTCCCTCTTGCGTCTCCCTCCCCCCCTCCCTATCCCACCCCTCTAGGTGGTCACAAAGCACTGAGCTGATCTCCCTGTGCTATGCGGCTGCTTCCTACTATCTATTTTACATTGGGTAGTGTGTATATGTCAGTGCTACTCTTTCACTTTGTCCCAGCTTACCCTTCCCCTTCCCTGTGTTCTCAAGTCCATTCTCTACGTCTGCGTCTTTATTCCTGTCCTGCCCCTAGGTTCATCACAACCATTTTTAAAAAATTTTTTTTAGATTCCATATATATTTGTTAGCATACGGTATTAGTGAAGTAAGTCAGAAAGAGAAATTCTGAAGTAGTTTTAGAAGGAATATGTCTATAACTCACCACATGATTATGTGAGCTTTGCCTGGGATTGTTTATACAAAGCCCATGGTGGGGTGAAAGGCCTTTCCCCTCTCTTCTTTTTTCTATAAAAAGTGTGTTTTGTGCCACTGGCATTGTCTTATGGTTACTTTTTTTTAAGTGAAAAATCAGTATATAGTTGGCCATGTATCTCATGTCTCCCTAAATAACTTCTGCTATTTATAACTTAGCAATGAATTTTCCCCTCACTGACCTCTTGTTTGATTTATAATTGTCATAGCTCTTATATTTTCTGCTTGTACCCTTATTTCATATCTGGTACATCTCAACTGCTTTTATTTTATTTTTTTCTTTATCTTAGATTTTTTTTTCTACTTTCATATTCATCTTCTTCAACTCTCTACTCCAAGTTTTATTACTAAAACATAGTCTCAAGCCTTGGGGGGCAGAGCATAATTTCTTACTCAGCACTTAAATTTTTCCTATTAAACAGTAATCTATTATTGCTTTATCCACTGGTTATTAAGAAGATAAGCCTTCAGTATTTCAAAATGTGCTTGGTATATTGTTTTAAAGACATGATAGACTCATTTCAGCCCATTCATAGTTGTGCTTTAGTCTTTATTTAGATTTTAATTACAATTCCAAACTGTACAGTATCTGTAGCAGACACCCGCAGTGCCCCATCCTCACCATTCAGAACTTCCACTGTTCCCTGGATTTATCTCAGCTGTCAGTACCTACACCGCTATGCCTGAATTGTTTGTTTTTGTTTCTCTACCTGAAACCACAGAAGCCCACTCTTTTTTTTTTTTTTTAATAGCTACATTATTTATTTATTTATTTATTTATTTATTTATTTATTTATTTATTTATTTTTAGCTGTGTTGGGTCTTCGTTTCGTGTGAGGGCTTTCTCTAGTTGCGGCAAGCGGGGGCCACTCTTCATCGTGGTGCAGGGACCACTCTTCATCGCGGTGCGCGGGCCTCTCGCTATCGCGGCCCCTTCCGTTGCAGGGCACAGGCTCCAGACGCGCAGGCTCAGCAGCCGTGGCTCACGGGCCCAGCCGCTCCGCGGCACGCGGGATCCTCCCAGACCAGGGCTCGAACCCGTGTCCCCTGCACTAGCAGGCAGACTCCCAACCACTGCGCCACCAGGGAAGCCCCCAGAAGCCCACTCTTATGTATAAAGGAGGCTGTACTAACACCGCCCCATCCGCAGGAATCCCAAACAAATGACTCTACTGACTATAAATATCCCGGTCCCTTTCTCCGTAGACAGGAGTATTCCCAGGCATGGGTTTCATCTCTTTCCCCATACAGATATCCCCCGCTTTTTGAAAATTTGCATTACATCACTTGGATGTAAGTGTTTCGGAAACACTTACATTAGTACCTGTTTTCTGCTAACTGAAAGAAATCCAAGGAGGATTTTCGCTTTTACAAAAAAAAGCGAAAAGGGAAAATAGTGTTCAGCGTTGTTTGTTTTGCTGTGAGTCCTTGTAGAGTCAGTGCACAGCCTGAGCAGCAGAGAGGTGCCACCAACCTCCTTCCCTGGGAACGACTCTCCGCATCGCAGCGTCAAGCCTGCGCAGCTTTGGACTGTGTCTGTGAGCATCTGTGCTTTATCTCCGTGTTTTGCATCCATTAGCAAGATTGTCCTAAGGTAACGCTTTACACCATTTCAGCTTACGAAAGTTTTCACAGGAACATTCTACTTTCAGATGACAGGGGAAACATGTACTTTCCCTGAGATGAAGCCTCAGTTGCTCACTTGATAAATAGTTAAATAGTATACCTTTTACTGGCCTTCTTCCCTACTTTCTACCACCACCCCTACTCCCTGCCAGTTTTTCCTTGCCCTCCTAAATACACTTCTTGCCCTCCAATCCTTGTCTCAGCATCTGCTTCAGCATTATTCTTGCAGTTATAATTCCCTCATCTATAAAGGAGTAAGGACACCTTAATTTTGGGAGAATTAATGTACAGATCCTAACTCATAGTACATGCTCTAATATCATTGTATCTAGTTAAAATAAGTATTATCTTTTGCAGCTGAGTACTCTCTCCAAGATATAATTTTGTTTCTTCTGTATCTCAGTAGGATGAGTTATTTCACACTGGGTGGAGAGGGCCATCCCAGTGGTCACCAATGTGACAAAATTCAAGGGTTGCCTATGAGGAGTTCACACATTTCTCTGTCATTGATATGGGTGATTCCATCAGCAGTCATACATTTCCATGCGGTGAGAATAATATTTTTCTTGCAGTCCTGTTTGAATCACTGCAAACACTAAAGAGAAAGGTAAAGTTCAATGAAAGGCTATGGAAGAGCCTATCTTTTAATTTTTCCTTTTCTCCCCCATAGAAGAACAATCTACTGTAATCTTTTACACTTTCCACCAACTTCTCTTCACCAGACTATTTACTACTCACCTTGTAAAACTCAATTTATACGTCTTCTACAAAGCTTGTCCTGCTCCTTCAAAGCTTTTGGGTTACCTTTTTTGTAACCTGCCCTAGCTCCCAGTATTTATTCCTATCAGAGCATATGATCTACTGAACTATTAACTCCCTGTTTATCCCATTAGCAAGATCCTAAATCAGTTGGACTGGATTATTTATTATTGCAACTCCAACACCTAGAACAGTATTTAGCATATACAGACACTAAACTGTTAAATAATAAATTACACTTATCAATAGTGTTGGAAATAAATGTTCTTGCAAGATATTGACGTGGTTTTAATGAAATCTATACAGTTATGGAATATTTGCTATTGCACTGCCTCAAATGAGCACAGTTGATTGCTGGCCTTCTCATTTATCATCCCTACTTTTATGATAATATGCAATTAACCATATTCCTTCGTTTCCAATTTGTGACCAACATTAAACTTGCTGGTGGTTAATCTCTGAATACTTTTGACTCTAGATACAAAGAAGGCATTAAGTCATCTCTTGCAGCATAAAAAAAGTAAAAACAACTTAAAGTAATACAGTGTTTGAATTTTATTTAATGTCTGCTTAAGTGAAAGCAGGGAAAACTAGATGTCAAAATGCATACTGTTTCCAAAGCATGTGGAACAGAAAAATAACATTTAATTATTTCATTTTTTATGTTTATAATAATCTATCACTTAATTTTTTATGTATTGATCTTCTAAATGTTGGGACATAGAGTTTATTAGTTTGATAAAGGGTTAAATAATGTGCTTTACTTACTTATTAAATAACTATGTATTACAGCAATGCTGCGGGAGAAAAACTTAAATTATCAAATGCCACTGAGCACAGGCCGGTGATTGCTTTTGCCTTAAGGCAACAAATTCCAGTTTTAAATGTCAGCTTACACAATTTGTTTTTAATTTTAAATATATGCATTTGTGAAGACAGCTGAGCTGTATTAAGAAATGCTGCACCTGCCACACTGGGAACATTTTATTTTATGGCAAAGAAAGAAAATAAGTCAGCAAATTTAATATTTGGAAACAGTATGTTTGAAATAATTTTATTTTAATCATTACTATCTAAAAAGTATCTAGCAAACAGAACAGTGATCCCTTTACATTTAATGGCTAGGTAAGCTATTTGTTATTAAATGTTGGTTACAGAGGAATTACATTTGCCACATTTTAAAGTGAATGCTAATCAACATGGAAATGAGCAATTTAACCCTCTTTAAATTAGAAAAAACCCTTGGGACAGTTATTTCATTGTTGTTATTGATGGTCAAATCACTTAAGATGATTCTTTACAGAAGCACATTGCTTTTGTATTTAGAACAGATTGAATGACATTCCTGACTGGCAGAGAATATTTTATTATTTTGTTTGTGTACTGATGTTTTAATTCTTCTGGAAGAGTTGAAACAAAAACATCCAGGTGGAAACTGTGGATATGTTAGGTGGGGTGATACAAGAGGAAGGGTTGTCGCAATAATGTTCTGCATCATATAGTGAACTACTTAAGATTTGAGTAAAGTCAGGTAACAGAGTTACCTAAAGCACTGAGATTTTTACCCAAAAGCTTTTCTATCCCAGACCCCAAAAGCAGGGCTACCCCGCTCCTTACTGCTCCTTAGCTCTTTGGGTTCTTGCAGCTATATCTCTTGCTGACAGAGTCTCTTCAGATTCTGATGTTGGCCAGCATCAGATTTTTAGGACTGAGAAGAGCAAGAAAATCTGAGAAGTCCATGAGGTCTGCCTTGTCCATCTGTCTCCCAGGTCTTGATCTCCACTTATGTGTGAGTTCAAGAACACCAGCCTGCTCATTTACTAAATATTTCTTTCAACGCATACTTATTATGCACTTATAGTATGGCAGTGACTTTTGGTCCACCCAGTAAGTCCCAGTGAGAAAAGCTAACTCCAACTGATAACTGAAGGAAACTTACATTCTGAGCAATCACAGTACCTTGAGACCAGAAGGTTCTTCCTTGAATACCAAGTAAAGCAGAAGATGGCTATAACTCATTAAGGTAAATGGTGGAGCATGGAGGAGGGTGTATGAATAAGAAGTTGTATTTGGTTAACTCTAACCAAGTCATAACTCTCACCCTAAGATAATTCCAAAGATCTAAGTGCTAATCAGGTGCCTATGAGCCATTCCAAGTGGGTCTGCTAAATTAGTGCTTAGATAGGGAGATCCAGATCTCAGGAGAGCACTTCCATGTGTAGTTGAGCTGGTCATGCATCACCGACCAAAAGGCAACCATCTGCAGTTCACTGTCTTTGTGGACATACTCCTATAGAGTGAGGTCAGATTCCTGGAAGTCACCAGCTTATAACTATGATTTAAGCCAAAAGACTGGATAAGATCACTTGGAAGATACTGTTGAGTCAAAAGAGGACCTAGGACCCAGCCTTGAGGAACTCCAACATTTTAAGTTTAGGTAAAGCAGGAGAGGTCAGCAGTAATCTTTATATGGAGTGACCAGAGTGGATGAAGGAATCCAGCAGTGTGTTAAAGCGGAGAGTTATTCCATGCAAAGGGAAAGGTCAACAGTGCTAACTACTGGAGAGGGAGAGTTGGGATTCAAACCCACTTCTGTCCACCCAAAGCTCTACGTGTTCTTGAGAAAAACCACACTATCCCTCACTAAATGCATATTAAAAAATCCAGTATCTTTGAATCTGGCACTCAGGGATGTCATATATGGTTGGCTAATATTTTAAAGCTTTCTAGGCAGTCTCTGATTACAATGGTATTAAATTAGAAATCAATTATGTTTCAAATTGAAAACTTCACATATTTGGAAATTTTAAAAATTACATCTAAATTTTTGTGAAACCAAGGAAACATCAAATTAATAAATAAAATATTTATTTATAATTGAATAAATATAAAGTAAATGCATTTCCAAACTTCCAGCATGTACTAAGGTAATACTTAAAGGAAAATTTTAGTTTAAGATCTTAATTTAGAGCAGAAATAAGGCTAAAAGATAATAAGCTAGATATCTAACTTAAGAAATTGAATTTTTAAAAAAGAGGATAATTTAAAGAAAGGAAAAACAAGGAAATATAAAAAGTAAAAATTAATAAAAAGTTCATTAGAGAAGATCAACAGAGCCCAAAAAGGGTTATTTGAATAAACGAATAAAATATATAACTCCCTGGATGATTAATAAAAAAAGGCACCCAAAACACACTAATTTGAAAGGCAAAATAGTTATGTCTAGAGATGCTATTGGTATTACATAGCTAATAAAAGAATATTATGAAAACTCTATACATGTAAAACTTAGATACAACGAATAAATTCTTATAAGAATTCAACTCATCCAAACTGATTCCAGAAGAAATAGTAAATCTGAATGGTTTTATCACCATCAAAAAAAATCCAAAAAACACTTTCTTTTTAATCTTCTCGTTGTAGTAATACCAGGTCCACGTAGTTTCAAAGGCAAGTTTTTTTATTTAGATAATTTCAATTTACACCTGTACTTCCAGACCATATGAAAAAAAGAAAGACTGACAGCAAAAACAAAAGAGTATAAAAAATTAAAAGGGAAATTACAGGCCAAAATTATTCATGAGCAGAAATGCTAAATACATCATTTGCATCTAAATCCATTTATGAAATAAAAACATATAATCTAAGCTGGATTTTTCCCAAGAATGCAAAGTCCCTTTTTTACTAGAAAAAGAATCAATGTAATTCACCTCTTTATTCCTACAGTAGATGTAGGGGGAAATTTTAACATTCAATATCATGTCAGGTTAAAAATTCTTAGGAAACTAAAAATAGAAGGGAACTTCCTTAGAATGGTAAATGATTCTTACTAAAATATAATAGATAATATATAACATCATGTTAATGGTATATGTTGAAAGCTCTCAGTTAAAATTAAGAATAAGGAAAAAGTAAATTGTTCCTGATATCACAATTTCTATTTAATATTGCGTTGATCCAAGCTAATGCAGTGAAATAAGACAAAATATAAAGATAAATTAGAAAGGAAGAAACAATGCTGGCATTTTATCTAGATAACATAATTGAACACACTGATTAATAGAATTAATAAAATAATTAGTCTTGTTGTTGGATAGATATCAGTATTCAAAAAGAAACTACATGTTATACAACAGTAAAAATAATTTGGAGAATGAAATTGTATTAAAAGATAGTAATTGCAATAACATCAAAAATATAAAATACCTAATAATTAAACTAACAAAAAATGAGCAAGCTCTTTGGGAAGAAAAATACATATGATTTTACTGAAGGATATTAAAAAACACCTAAATAAAAGGAAAGAAACAACATGATCTTAGATATAAAATTTCAGTATTTTATATGTGCCAATACTCTGTTAACTTATGATACCCTTTCTCAAAACAATGACAAAAACAACTCCACAGTATTTTCTGTGGAATGTGGTGAAGTGATTCTATATAAAAGAGTGAAAAACCAAAACCAGCCAGGGAACCATTAAAGAAGAAAAATAAGGTGAGGGAATTTCCTTTTAAGCATCCAGTTTTATTAAAAACTACAGTGATTAAGACAGAATGATGCTGATGAAGAGATAGGCAAGTAAACAAATGGAATAAAATAACAAGTCCAGAAACCATCTCATTCATGAATGCAAATTTTGTTTATAGCAGAGTGGGCATTGAAAATCAGTGCAAAAAGGAGAGCCTATTAAATAAATATTGAGAAACTTGGTCATCTGTTTGAATAATAAAATGAAATTAGATTTCTATACACATAAATATTAGATGGATTAAAGATTGACATGCATAACTATAGGAAAATATTTTATAATTGTGATGGAGGGAATTTTTAAATCAAATTATAAAAAGTACATAGCCTAAAGGAAGAAATTGATCATTTTAACAGTATAAGACAATTTAAAACAAATTAAAATAAAGACACTTTACAGATAAGCAAAATGCAACTAGTAATCTAAAAGATATTTCTGGTATTTACAACTGGCAGAAAACTGTTTTTTTTTTTTAGTATAGTACTTTTGTATTTTTTGTTGTTTTGTTTTTGTTTTTTTGTTTAACCTCTTTATTGTAGTATAATTGCTTTACAATGGTGTGTTAGTTTCTGCTTTATAACAAAGTGAATCAGCTATACATATACATATATCCCCATATCTCCTCCCTCTTGCATCTCCCTCCTCGCCTCCCTACCCCACCCGTCTAGGTGGTCACAAAGCACCCAGCTGATCTCCCTGTGCTATGTGGCTGCTTCCCGCTAAAATTAATACTCAGGATACAAACAGTAAGAACAGGTGGTTCATGGAAAATGGGTGAAAAACATGAATAGGCATCATGCAGAAGAGGAAATATAAATGTTCCATAAACTTGTTTTTAAAATGCCTAAACTTTAATAGTAGTCAGGGAACTTGACATTAAAACCACACCCAATTCCCAAATATAGCCACCAGATTGCAAAACTTAATAATTTGTTCAATATTAATGTTGGGATGAGTATAAACGATAAAAACAACTTTGGTGATTTTAACTAAAAATAATTTAGCATGAGTGTGCTTTGTGACCAAGCAAATCTATTCCCATACATATAGACTAGAGTAACGCTTTCACGTTGGCTTCAAGGGATATCTATAAGGGTAAATTCTTAACAAAATTGTTTGTAATGGCAAGAAATTGGAAACAACCCAAATAAGCTATCAAAAATGGCTGGCAAAAGGTACTGAGGAGGAGTTATACAGTGAAATGCTATAAAGTGTGGAAAATAAACATTCTATCACTAGTATATCCAGATGGATGACCCTCAAATGCATAATATTGACCAAACAAAGCCAACTCGTAGGAGAAGGCATACAGTGTAACTCCATTCACATAAATCTGCCAACCATATGAAGCAATAAAATATTGTCTTACATGCCTTGGTGGTAAAATTATAATGAAAGTTAAGTGAATGATTCACCCTCTTGATGAGAGTAGTTACCTCTAGGGGGGTTAGGGGAGCAGTTTTGCTACAACAGATGCCTTTATAGTGCTGACAGCTGATGATACTTTCTTAAATCGGGTAGTGATTACATAGGTGCTTTTAAAATTATTATTCTCTAAACTGCATATGTTTAATTTTAGTTTACTTTTAATTTATGATAGATATCAGAATTATTATTTTTTAATATAGCATATGCTTATGGAATGTAAAATGCCATCGTGGGCCAGGTGATTGAGTTAGACAAGTTGCTGCTTTTCCTAGTGTGTTAGTAATCTATAAAATGGCTCATTAAAGAACAAATTTTTGGACGTTTTCTTCTCATCAACTGTGCTGAGTTTAATTAAAAACACACATAATAACCTGAGCTAAGAGACTGGATTCTCTCCTGTAGCAGAAGAAATTTCCCTCCATTACACAGTGACATTAAATACTGAAATTAATTCCTAAAGGAAATTATCAAATATCCTTCTATGAATCCTTTTAAAATTTGCTTTGAAATCAGCATATTATATACTTAAAGTTCTGCATGGTTGGTGGTAAATAAAATGCTATATTTCACAGTGTAGCGGGAAGAATACTAAAAGAGGAATCACAATTTCAGTTCATGTTGGTTTTGTCTCTTATAAACCTAATCTCTGAATCCTAATTTCATCATGCAATGTCCATTACTTGTGTTGTATAAACAGTTACATGAAATTAAGCTAACAGTAGTGCCCTTTACATATGAAGGAGGTCACTACTCTTTGGCTTTAATCACTGTTTCAATGAAAAGCTCTACCTGTCTTTCAGGTACATTATATAGACTTCGATATCTCATAGTTACCCCATCCAAATTTGCCAACCTTGAATGATACCTCATGAAAATACATCTTTATTCCTCTTAGTTGCTCAGGATCCTGCTCTCCTGAGCTAATGAGTAATGAACATTTAACCATGTCAGAGAAGCTACGAGTAATAATGTCAGGGTATGATTATTAATTTTGGCTGCACAGTTGCATTTTAACAAAATAATTTAGGAAAAATCAGAGAGGCTGAATAAATAGGCAAGGCAACACGCTTGTAATTGGAGAATGAAATACAGGTGGAGATGATAAGAAAATTTATAGATATACTTATAATGAGGTATAGTATCCCGTAGCTTAGTCATTTGGATCTTCTTTCCATCCAAGTCACTCTGTCTGGGTCAGTTATAATGCTTGTATTTATGTTTTCATGTTGATTATCTAGAAGTATTTTTGGAAAATACAACTCTAGGATTTAAGGATCTTTCCCTAATTAATCTGAATTTGAAAGAAGAAAGAAGTTTTAGTACATCTTTTAAAGGAATGAAAACACCTTATGAATTACAGAAACACACATTCTTCCATTGTCAACTTTGTTGATTATCCAGGACTCTACAAAAGAAAATAAAATGAGTAGAGATGGGGCATTTGTCATTTTGGTTTCTTTTATATTTTTAATCATTTTTGCTCTCAGAGAAGTTCTGGTCTTTCTTCAGTTATGGGAGTTTCTCTACTATGATTTATTTAATTATGCCTCCTGTCCAAGCTTATTATTTTCATGCTCTGGCAGTTTAGCATAATGATTAAGAACTGCTGTGGGTATGATATCCTCCTCTATCTCTCTGTTAATATATATTAAGCGTACATTTTTAAAACTCTATTTGGATTGCTATTAACTCTTTGGACACACGTACATTTTCCATTGATTAGATTTTCCGTCTCTCTTTCAGGGTTGTTTAATATTTGTGGCTTATTTGTACACTTATCTCTGTAGCCGAGGTGCCCTATATGACTGTCTCCTCTTTTTTTGTTCAGAGAGATGTACACGAGCTGATTTGTGGCTGTTCTCTTTTTTAGTGACTGTGAGAGTGGCATCCCTTGACAGTTGGTTTTCTGAGACTGGGTACTCACAAACAAGTGCTGTTAGCCATTTGGGATTCATTTGTGCCTCCCTTTTTCTAAACTGCTTCACTTACCATTTCTACCTGGAGAACGTCCCTTCCTTGTTGCCAAGGGTGACCTAGCTGACTGCTCCTGTGATACCATAATTAATAACTCTGTTTGTTCCTTCCCAGGCCCCTCCTCTTCATGGGCTCCACACCCTCCCGGTATAGACTATCATGATGTTGCTTCTATATTTACCACTGTGGTTTGCCCTGTGGCTCTTTTTCTTTTTGCTTTCTATTTCTCAGGGATTCTCTAGAGTCTCTGGTTTATGTAGAATGACTCCTTTTTTTTTGAGTGGGGTTATGTATTTCTTTATTTTTGTATAAGACAAAATCACGTCATGTCCTCCCATATTCTACCTTTGTATCTGATTTAAGCAATTATCTTATTCTGGTGTATGAGATGTTAAAATTGGATCTAGAATGATAACTCATTTTTATCTCAAGCGCTATGTCCTATTGATTTGTAGGGGCTGCCTAAAGTGAGGGTTGAGAAGGATAGTGAGGTCACCTCCAGAGTCAGAAGAAAGACTGCTACAATTGATGACAGATAGACAAAATGGCAAGGCCGGGGGACACTAGCAGCATCTGACCCTGAACTTATTTTCCAGGATCATAGATTATAAAAGTCACAGGACAAGTGTATATTTGTGATTTGTGATAAATTATTACAGCAAATAAATGGATGAGTCCAAAAAGGATGTGTTAGGCAGTGGGAACAAAACCAGCAAGAACTCGAGGGGGAAAAGGAAACACTAAAGAGAAGCTCGAAACTTAATTTCTGTAGAGCCGAAGCTCCCGTACGAATGTAGGTGATGGGAGAAAGTTAGGTTGAGCCCTAACTGATTAAGGCCATCCATGCCAAGTTAAAGATTCGGTATTTAAAATAATATGAAAAGATAGAATCCTGTCCTTTCTTGTATTGCTGGAATTTATTGTTTTATTCTATTTGAGCTTATTTTTAAATTCCTTTATAGGATAATTTGAAAGAATAAAATGATACAGTGACAATAATAATTATTCTAAGATAATAGAAACATTTTGTGAAAATTCAGGTTATTTTTCCACTTTAATTAAGAAATAGAAGTAACAGGAGTAAGACATCTTCTGTCTGCAGTGTCACCCACCATCTGTTTGTTCATTGATCCCTGGCAATAGTTCCAGGCAAAGATGAAAACCAGCCCTGGGGTGGAGGCAGTCACACTAATTTGCACTAGGGCCTCAGAGTAAGTTCTCATATTGCAGTCCTTTTAGGGTGAGACCTCTGGTCACTCCACTTTACGACAGACATCTCAGCTAATGGAAGAAGTGATAGTTTTACAGATTCTCTACAGCCATGAGCGCAAGTAATTGATGCAAGTATTCTACTATTGTCTGCATTTAGATTTTTTTTTTCCTCCCACTATTTGTCAGAGGATTTGAGGTTTACAAATAGATTCTTGAAGATGTCATTCAGGGCTTTCACTGACCTCTGAAACGGCCATTTCTATTCCTCTTCTGAGCCACTTGTCTATTTGTCTTTTACAAGCCACCAGAATAGCTGCCCTAACACCCCTGCTGTTGCTATTTCTGATATTACCAGTCTTGCACCAAGGTTGAGTTATTTTTACTCTTTTTCCATCGTCAGCTAGGAAAAAAAGAACTGTTCTTCATGATAAAGGTCATATTTACATTTCAGAATTTTGAGTGACTGCACTGCCAGATGTTAATGCATATTATAAATAATATGGACTCCCAAATTTCTGAGTAGCGTTGATTATAAATAAATATACCTCAGTAAGAACTATAAGAGGGCTACATATCAATGATCCTATCCAGTTACAAAAATGTAGATTTAACCTAGAACATACTTTTCTCTGACATACAATTCTACATACGCAATCAAAATGACAAGTACAATCCAAATAATTCCACAGTTCTTCTTGCATGAATCACCTTCCTACAGATGTTATCCTAACATTGATCTCTCTTTTAACTTCAAAGAGAACTAACTTTTCAGTCTGAAGAATCAGACTTTGTACTTCATTTGCCACTTTAGCCACACATTCTTTCTCGTTATGTTTCCTTATTTAATTCTAAAATTATTGCTGTTATGATAAGTAGAGTATATTATAAAAAATAATTTTTATAATATGTATTATATTATAAAAAATATTATAAAAAATATTTAGTTCTCCTTTTCAGGAAATAAAAAATGGTGGAAAATGGCTCCATATACTTAGTAATACGATTGCAGATTGTGTGTGTTTGTGTGTGTGTGTGTGTGTTTGGGGGATGTAGACAATGCAGAAAATTTTACTAAAGTTGCATGTACTGAGTTGTATCAGTATCTTGTAGATCAGTTGGAATAGATACATGCTACTAAATTGGGCAAATTGCCTATTTGAAAGGGAGTTTTCTCATAATTGAGAAGTTGATTGCTTGGAGTGATTTGGCCAACTGGTTATTTTATCATTCTTCAGATCTTGATTTAAGCCCTATTTTATATCCTTGCATTACCTCCCTTGATTTTGTTGATATAGATACTTTGTTTCCTCTTATTGTTCCCTCTAGACTATGGAATGCCCCTACTTCTTTTCAAAGATATACTTCCCATTCTGGTGATTGGATCCCCCTCCTCCTCCTCTATGAACTTAACTCCATCCATTGTAATTTTTCTGTTTTGTGTATTTTACCTTCTTTATAGTAGCTATTTGACATTAGCCTATACTGTCAGGATTCTGGTGGTTGCAAATGACAGATCAAACTAGTGTAATTATCTATGGAAATTTATTGCTTTACAAACTTGAGAAGCCAAAGAAAGACCTAGTCTTACACATGACTGCATCCAGGGACTCAAGTGATAATATCTTTCTTCCATCTCCTCACTCTACTTCTCTCTGTGTTTTCGTTAAACTTGCTTCCACCAAATATGGTCTAGTTTCACATGGGTCCCTGCTATAGACATAGACACTTTATTTCTCCAAGCTAGTACCGTCAGAAAAAGAGAGGACTTCTAGTTGTCCAACGTACTCTAGGTTAGAACTACTGCTAGAATCAAACAGAATGGATAGTGGGGAAAGAGTTCTTTTCTAAGAGAAGAGTTTTTCTTATTGGAAGAAGGGAGGAAGAAATATACAAGCAACAGAAGTCCTCTAAATATGTTTGTTTCTCAACCCTCCTCTATGACTCCGCATTTAATTATTCCTTTATTTGCAGATGACTCTCTCTTTCTCTCACCATATAAATGCTGCCTACATTTCACATTACTCTTGCTACTCATCTTGCTGAGATGGACCCTTGGACACAAAAGTCTACTGAAAGTTTTCCACCTATCTTTATTAAGGACATCATCCTTCCTAAAATTACTGACTGCTTTTCTTTTTTCATAGTACTTGATCACATCAACTTTGGCATTGTTCAAGACTGCTTCTTAACCAATATAATACATCTTTATCCTGCATAATTTTCTAACTTGCACCTCCTTTTGAATTTATTTCTTTTCCTCCTCTTCTATCTATTCATTAAATAAATCTTCCCCAGGGTGCTCTTATTTTATTCCAACATGCAATCTCCTTTCATGTTTGATTTACTTGTTTGTAGCTTCGATTATCCCTAAATGACAATAAGCACAAATTCATTATCTTTTGCCCAGAACATTATCCTGAAGTACAAGCCAGTCTTTCCACTGCCTATCAATAGGTACAAGCAAAAAACACAATCTATAAATAAATCAGACTTTCTGTAATCACCCCAAATCTTTCCCTTTTCTTCTGTTTCTATATGATCGAATGACTTTACCAAATTCTCAATTAAAGCATCTATGAAGATGAGTTAATATTGGCTTCTCTCTTTTTCATCTGCACATGCAAAATGTCAGCAAATCTCATCTGGAGTCTATTTCCTACTTTCCAGTGAAACAGTCTTATCAACAAAACTTCCTTAAACTGTTTTGATAGCTTCCTATTGTGTCAATAGTCTCCAGTCTTCCCCCATTCTAGGCAGCAAGCATAATGCTACCTGATTTATTTTTCTACCAGATAAGTCTGTCCTGTAGGAAACTGAAGGTTGTTAAAAACTTTCACTGTGTCTCTTGCTTATAGGGTAAGGTTCAAACTCCTTAACACCAAAATTTTCAATTATTGTCCTTCCTCATTACAGCCCCACAACTGCCCATTCCATATTTCAGCCACCTTAAAATATTTGCCATTTTTCCCACATGTCGTGCTTCTTAACACCTCCATCTCTTTGCTCATTCTGTTCCTTCTGCCAGGAAACCCTTCCCCACTGAACTCATACTCATAGGACCAGAAAGTGCTTGGCACATAGTAGATGCTCAAAAATTATGCATTGAATGTATGAATAAATGAATTAGATAGTACTTAATTTATCTTCATTTTCATATTTTCTAAGTTGGGATAAAAATTTATGCCATGAGTACCTCACAGGCAAAATGAAGAAGGTTTTTTTTTAAATCGATTAAAATTTATTAATTAAAATGCATGTTTTAATCATGTGGTGATGTGATACCTAATGTGGTAAACCTGTTCCTTAAACACAAATAACACAGGAGCCAAAAAAACCAGTATACACATCTATGCTTTAATTATTGGAGAGATGTTCTTAATAATTCTAAATAAAGGTAGTTGAAGTTAAAGACAAGGTTCAAAATACGACATGCCTTCTCAGAGTATGATTTTTTTACTACATTCCACAAAATGACTATTGAGGTTTTGTTACCGAACTCAGGTTCAGCCGCTCACTGCTCAGAAGCCAATAATCAAGAGGTAAGTGTCAACAGAAAGGAAAGATGCTTTAATCAGAAAAATCAGCGATCTGAGGGGAAGGTAGACTCACGTCCCAAGGAGACCAACTCCAAAGATTCTGCTCAGCCATGACAGTTTTTAAAGGAGAAAAAGGGGGATGAATCTCAGTGAATCACTGAGGCAGGAGGTTGGATTCTGCATCATTCTCCGTTGCATGAAGACTGCTTGACTCTCTCTTCAGATGTTATATTGCCCTCGTGATCTGCCTGCAGGATTGCTAAGGGGGCTGTGAGGCAGAGAGCTAGTCATTCTTTAACTACTTCATTCTTTTAATCTAGGAAAAGAATCAATAGGTTAGGCAAGGCATGGTGTGCATTCAGGAGAGCAAAAGTCAGGAGTCAACTTAAATCGCCTAGTGGTCTCATTCCTATAATTAGGTCTTTCAAGGTTAGAGGGGAACAGAAATGGGCAAACAGGAAAGGGGCAAAAGAGCTGCTTTCGTTTTGTGACTATCCCTTTATTTTCCTGTCACTTAAAATGATCATTTGAACTTTATTTGTAGCACAGCAACTCTCTGAGAGTTGTAGAAGAAAAATATATATTCTTCTCTCTTTTTCTCTCTTAGATTTATAGGTAAAATATTTTTTGATTTTTTAAGAAACAGTATACACACCACCCACCATCAGAAAATCAAACAAGCATTTAATTAACTCTCTCAGAACATTGGAAAGGCCAACTCCAGTTCTGTTTATCTACTCCTCAGCTTTTGAAAAACATTGCATTTATACTGCCTTCATGTTTTCTGGCAGCGTTTGTGAAGCAGAGAAAAACAAATACTATTAAATTGATTTTCAAATGCTTGTGTAGCTTCAGGTTTAAAAAATAAAACAGTTCTCTTTTGATTCTAGAAAATGTTTTAACTGATTAAAAGACTATTTCTCAATTTTTATAACAACCCTAAGCACTGTGTCCCTATAAGTAGTTTTGAGGATATTTTACTAAAATCAGAGTTTAAAAGAAAAAGTCAGCTTCAAACAACAGACTAAAGCAGTAACCTCATGCTACTCACTACAAAGAGGCAACTTTAGACAATAGGGCCGTCAAAATGGAAACCATGCCAAGTCTAATGAAAGGAAGGCACTAAATTTCTTTTCACTCTTTCAAAGAATACTTTCATCAGGATTTCAAAAGATCTCCTGGGTTACAGATAAAAGGCAAGTGCAAGTGGCTAGGTGGGGTTATTGGTTAAATGTTTCATTTTATTACAATTAATTTCCAACTTAAAATTATTTAAAGTGTTCAGGTTCTAACTCAATATTAGAAATTCATCCACTTTTAGCCGGTTTATAAATATTTACCACCAGAAGCTCTCAAACAATTTGCTCAGTTTGGTATTTTTCATTTGCAAGGTATAATGTGATTAGGAAATTGACAACTGAAAAAGATAAATGGAATTTAATCTATTATTTCTGGAATATTTTTCATATTCATGAAGCTTCCCTTGTAAATCTCACCTTGATACCAAGCACATATTATAGGCTCAAGTACTTAATGTTTTATCGACATGCAGATACGTGGTGGGTGTTTTGGGTGGTAGATTTAAATTTTCCCCAGAACTCCCATTTAATTCTCATTTCTTAGGTCATGAGAATTTCCAACAAGTAAAACATTGAAGAAGAAACAAAACAAAATATGGACATCTTTCTGAAGAATGATAAAAATAACAACATATTTGGGGCAGTTATCTTCTGTATCAATAAGATTACAAGTTAATTTCAATAAAAGATCTTCCCTTTTTTCTCAAGTCAGTCACTGCATTCTGCACCTAATAGTCCAAATAGGGGTCTTCCAAATCTGCATCTTGGTTATAAAGAGCAGTCATACTAAAAGTCCAGTCTTTATGTAACCACCCACTCTGATAGATGGCTATTTCACATCCTCTTCTCTGCACTAAAATCTCCAACAGTACCTCTCCAATCACTATTCTTAGCTTATAACGTCTTTCCTTTTTAAGTGAGAAAATAGACAAACTTAGAAGAGAAACTTCCCAAACTCCCAGCCACATAACCCACTGCCTGCTTCTGTGATCATTTCTTCTGCCTTCCCTCCAGTTATGAAAAGTCTGTACATCCATTCAAAGCCTTCTATCAACTCCTCTATTTGTGTTTATTTCCTTCTCAACTACTTATTCAAGTTTTCCTTCCAGGACACTACTCTACGTGGCTTCTCCTTCACTCTCACTGACCACTCTTTTTCAGTCTGACTTGTGTATTTCTTCTTATCTCCCAGCTTCTAAATGTTGGAATATCATGGGGCTCAAGCCATGGACTCCTCTCTCTTCCACCTTTATGTAGTCCCTTGGTGATTTCTTCTGGTCTCATTGAGATGGAGAATAGAAAACTTCAGAATTTACAGCTCTAGAATGAACCTCTCTCCTGATTCCAGATTTTTATGTGGATTAACCGACTAACATCAGCTTTTGGATTTCTAATAGACATCTCAAAATTCAAATGTCCTTAAAAGAGAAAAAAAAACTTATTCTTGATCCTTCTCCTCAAAAACCCACTTTTCCTCAAGGCTTTCCCTTCTCAGAAAGTGGAAAGTCCAGCCTTTCAGTTTCTCAAGCCAAAAACATTGACTTCTCTTTTCCTCTCTTACTGCATATAAAATCAGGAAAACATGCTGTCGCTATAAAAATGTAGCAACTACTTACCACCTTCTTGGCTATTACCCTGGCTTTGTCTGAATAACTGTAATAGCTTTTCAACTAGTTCACCTGCTTCTGCTCTTGCCCATTCCTCACTTAGTCTACTCTCAAAAGAATAATCAAATCATTCTTATCATTGGATCAAAACCCTCCATCTCTTTTGCACCTCTCTCAAAGTAGAAGCCAAAGATGACAAAGATTCACCCCCTCGTACCCCTTTCTTCTAATTCATTGCTCTCGAAGCACTAGCTACTCTGTCCTCGGTGCTCTGGCACTTGTAGTTTTCTCTGCCTAGAATGTTCTTTCCCCAGTATCTACACAGCTAATTCCCTGATTTATTTCAGATCTTCGATCCAATTCCATTTATCTCAATAGGGCCTTTTCTGACTGTCTATTAAATTTGCAACCTATCCCTTTGTTATTTCACATCTCTCATTTCCTGCTTTGTTATTTTTTACAATTTTCATCATCTCTTATGCTATATATACATTTTTATGAATTTATTTTTTGTCTTCCTCCTACAAGAAAGTAACTGCCATGAGGACAAAGATTATTCTTTGTTCCTGTTGCTAATGTTTCCCCAGCATCTAGAAAGTTTACCTGTACCTATTAGACATTCTAAAAGTGACCTGTTGGCTTTGGGTAAATTACCCAATGTGTAGTTACATAGGTAACCTGTCTACATAAAATACTTTTTGGATATATGCATATCTAGTATATATCAGTTGAGTGTTATATTTGTATAGAACGCAAATTCCCAAAAGCTGTATTGTGTTTTTATGGGGGAGATTTACTAAAACAAACAATTTTAAATTTACCAAAAATGTGCTTTTTTGAGAGTACAATATAATTGAAAATTCTGAGATAAAGATATATTTAAAAAGCTATTTTATGCATGTTTTAAGAGGGAAATTTTAAATACATTGTGACAATCAAAATAAAATCATAAAAATTTAACCCAGGACTTATAGTAAAGTTTGAGGCTCTTTGAAAAGACATTTGACTATAATCAGAATACCTCTATAACTGGATATTTGACCATATTTAGATTAATTTTGAAATTTGCTGGTATTAAAATATTTGGAGAACTTATCATTTTAAAACTTTACTGTGTAAGATGGCAGTGTAGGAAGATGCCAAGTTAGCATCTCCCCACATCTAGGGCACCTGCCAGCTGCTGGTGGGGGATCCTGACATCCAAGGAGACGGGAGGAACCCCCAAGTGAACCGGTAGGATGTAGGGGGACTGAAGGGAGAGAAGAAGTGGAGGCCAGACAGGATGCATGCCCCTGAGGCTGGGGAGATCAGGACAGGCAGGCAGGAGGGACCCTCCGGGAAGAGTGAGAGAGAAGCCCAGGGTGATTGCCCCACCAACTCGAGCCTGGGGATCCTGCGGAGCTCCCAGGCTGGTTCCCTGCCATCCAAGGCCCCCTCCTCCCCCAGGAAGCCTGCTGGGCTCCCAGGTGATGTCCCCCACCCTCTGAGACCAGGGGTGGGGAGCACACCTGGGTCCCATCTGTTCCTTGAACTTAAGCCACACCCCTGCAGCCCCCAGGGCTTTACCAGCCCTGTGGGTCCTAAGCATAAGCCCTGCCCACCACCCAAACCCCTCCCTGGCTTAGGCCCCGCCCTCCACAGCCAATGCCTTCCCCCCCCCTTTTTTTTCTTTTCCCTCCTCCTCTTTTTTACTATTGTGGTACTGATGTACATCCCAGTTGTTGATTCATCTATATTTTTATTTTTATATTCTTTCTAACGTATCTGTTAGTTTCCTAGTCTAATTTTATTTACTTTGTTATTGTTCTCTCTTTTTTTTTTTTTTTTGCCACCCCACATGGCTTGTGGGATCTTGATTCATGAACTGGGGGTAGGGCTGAAGCTCCTGTAGTGGGAGCTCCAATTCTGAACCACTGGACTAACAGAGAACCTCAGACACCAGGGAATATTCATCAGAGTGAGGTCTCACAGAGGTCCTCATCTCAGCACCAAGACCCAGCTCTACCCAACAGCCTACAAACTCCAGTGTTGGAAGCCTCAGGCCAAACAGCCAGTAAGACAGGGACACAATTCCACTCATAAAAAAAAAAAGAGAGACAGCAAAAAAATATGTCACAGATGAAAAAGCAAGGTAAAAAACCTACAAGGCCAAATAAATGAAGAGGAAATAGGCAATCTACCTGAAAAAGAATTCAGAGTAATGATAGTAAAGATGATCCAGAATCTCAGAAATAGAATGGAAACATGGACAGAGAAAATACAAGAAATGTTTAACAAAGATCTAGAAGAACTAAAGAACAAACAAACAGAGATGAACAACACAATAACTGAAATGAAAAATACACCAGAAGGAATCAATAACAGAATAACTGAAGCAGAAGAATGAATAAGTGAGCTGGAAGACAAAATGGTGGAAATAACTGCTGAGGAGCAGAATAAAGAAAAAAAGAATGAAAAGAATTGAAGACAATATCAGAGACCTCTGGGACAATAATAAACACACCAATATTCGAATTATAGGGGTCCCAGAAGAAGAAGAGAAAAAGAAAGAGACTGAGAAAATATTTGAAGAGATTATAGTCAAAAACTTCCATAACATGGGAAAGGAAATAGTCACCCAAGTCCAGGAAGCACAGAGAGTCCCATACAGGATAAACCCTAGGAAAAACACACCAAGATACATATTAATCAAACTAACAAAAATTAAATTCAAAGAAAAAAATATTAAAAGCAGCAAGGGAAAAACAAAAAATAGCATACAAAGGAATCTCCATAAGGTTATGAGCTGATTTTTCACCAGAAACTCTGCAGGCCAGAAGGGAGTGGCACGATATGCTTAAAGTGATGAAAGAGAAAAACCTACAGCCAAGATTACTCTACCCAGCAAGGATCTCATTCAGATTTGATGGAGAATTCAAAAGCTTTTTGGATAAGCAACAGCTAAGAGAACTCAGCACCACCAAACCAGCTTTACAACAAATGCTAAAGAAACTTCTCTAAGTGGGAAACACAAGAGAAGAAAAAGACCCACAAAAACAAACCCAAAACAATTAACAAAATGGTAATAGGAACATACGTATCGATAATAACCTTGTATGAAAATGGATTAAATGCCCCAACCAAAAGACACAGGCTGGCTGAATGGATACAAAAACAAGACCTATATATATGCTGTCTACAGGAGACCCACTTCACACCGAGGGACACATACAGACTGAAAGTGAGGGGATGGAAAAAGATATTCCATGCAAATGGGAATCAGAAGAAAGCTGGAGTAGCAATACTCATATCAGATAAAATAAACATTAAAATAAAGACTGTTACAAGATATAAGGAGGGACACTACATAATGGTCAAAGGATCAATCCAAGAAGAAGATATAACAATTATAATGTTTATGCACCCAACATAGGAGCACTTCAGTACATAAGGCAAATGCTAACAACCATGAAAGGAGAAATCGACAGTAACACAATAATGGTAGGGGACTTTAACACCCCACTTACACCAATAGACAGATCATCCAAAATGAAAATAAATAAGGAAACACAAGCTTTAAATGACACAATAGACCAGATAGATTTAATTGTTACTTATAGAACATTCCACCCAGCAGTGGCAGAATATACTTTCTTCTCAAGTGCACACAGAACATTCTCCAGGATAGATTACATCTTGGGTCACAAATCAAACCTTGGAAAATTTAAGAAAATTGAAATCGTTTCAGGCATCTTTTCTGACCACAATGCTATGAGACTGGAAATCAATTACAGGAAAAAAACTGTAAAAAACACAAACACATGGAGGCTAAATAGTACGCTACAAAATAACCTAGAGATCACTGAAGAAATCAAAGAAGAAATTAAAAAATACCTAGAAACAAATGACAATGAAAACACGATGACCCAAAACCTATGGGACGCAGCAAAAGCAGTTCTAAGAGGGAAGTCTATAGCAATTCAATCTCACCTCAAGAAACAAGAAAAATCTCAAATAAACATTCTAACCCTACACTTAATACAACTGGAGAAAGAAGAACAAAGAAAACCCGAAGTCAGTAGAAGGAAAGAAATCATAAAGATCAGAGCAGAAATAAATGAAATAGAAATGAAGAAAACAATAGCAAAGATCAATAAAAGTAAAAGCTGGTTCTTTGAGATGATAAACAAAATTGATAAACCATTAGCCAGACTCATCAAGAAAAAATAGGGGGAGGACACAAATCAATATAATTATAAATGAAAAAAGGGGAAATCACAACTGACACTGCAGAAATACAAAGGATTATAAGAGACTACTACAAAAAACTATATGCCAGTAAAATGGACAACCATGTAGAAATGGACAAATTCTTGGAAAGGTACAGTTTTCCAAGACTGAACCAGTAAGAATTAGAAAATATAAACAGACCTATCACAAGTAATGAAATTGAAACAAAAATTAAAAATCTTCCAACAAACAGAGCTCCAGGACCAGATGGCTTCATAGGTGAATTCTATCAACATTTAGAGAAGAGCTAACACCCATCCTTCTCAAACTCTTCCAAAAAACTGCAGAGGGAGAAACACTCCCAAACTCATTCTACGAAGCCACCATCACCCAAAAACCAAAACCCGAAAAAGATATCACAAAAAAAGAAAATTATAGGCCAATATCACTGATGAACATGGATGCAAAAACCCTGAACCAAATACTGGCAGAGTCCAACAGCACATTAAAAGGATCATACACCATGATCAAGTGGCATTTACCCCAGGGATGCAAGGATTCTTCAATATACGCAAATCAATCAATGTGATACACCATATTAACAAATTAAGGAATAAAAACCATATGATCATCTCAATAGATGCAGAAAAAGCTTTTGACAAAATTCAACACCCATTTATGATAAAAACTCTCCAGAAAATGGGCATAAAGGGAACCTACCTAAACATAATAAAGCCCATATATGACAAAACCACAGCAAGCATCATACTCAAGGGTGAAAAACTGAAACATTTCCACTAACATCAGGAACAAGACAAGGATGTCCACTCTCGCCACTCTTATTCAACATAGTTTTGGAAGTTCTAGCCACGGCAATCAGGGAAGAAAAAGAAATAAAAGGAATACAAACTGGAAAAGAAGAAGTAAAACTGTCACTGTTTGCAGGTGACATGATACTATACATAAAAAATCCTAAAGATGCCACCAAAAAACTACTAGAACTAATCAATGAATTTGGTAAGGTTAGAAGATACAAAATTAATGCACAGAAATCTCTGGCATTCCTATACACCAACAACGAAAAATCAGAAAGAGAAATTAACACTCCCATTTACGATTGCAACAAAAAGAATAAAATACCTAGGAATAAACCTGCCTAAGGAGGCGAAAGACTTGTTCTCAGAAAATTATAAAACACTGATGAAAGAAATCAAAGATGACATAAGCAGATGGAGAAATATACCATGTTCTTGGATTGGAACAATCAATATTGTGAAAATGACTATACTACCCAAAGCATTCTACAGATTCAGTGCAATCCCTATTGAACTACCAATGGCATTCTTCACAGAATTAGAACAAAAAATATTTCAATTTGTATGGAAACACAAAAGACCCCGAATAGCCAAAACAATCTTGAGAAAGAAAAACGGAGTTGGAGGGATCAGGCTCCCTGACTTCAAACTATACCACAAAGCTACATTAATCAAGACAGTATGGTACTGGCACAAAAACAGAAATATAGATCGATGGAACAGGATAGAATGCCCAGAGATAAACCCATGCACATATGGGCACCTAATTTATGACAAAGGAGGCAAGAGCATACAATGGAGGAAAGACAGCCTGGGAAAACTGGACAGCTTCATGTAAATGAATGAAATTAGAACACTTCCTAACACCATACACAAAAACAAACTCCAAATGGATTAAAGACTTAAATGTAAGGCCAGACACTATAAAACTCTTAGAGGAAAACATGGGAAAAACACTCTTTGACATAAACCACAACAAGATTTTTTGACCCACCTCCTAGAGTAATGGAAATAAAAATAAACAAATAGGACTTAATTAAACTTAAAAGATTTTGCAGAGCAAAGGAAACCTTAAACAAGACAAAAAGACAACCCTCAGAATGGGAGAAAATATTTGCAAATGAAATAACAAAGGATTAATCTCCAAAATATAAAAACAGCTCATGGAACTCAATATCAAAAAGAAAAACAATCCAGTTAAGAAATGGACATTCCACCAAGGAAGACATACTGATGGCCAAGAGGCACATGAAAAGATGCTCAACATCACTAATTATTAGAGAAATGTAGATGAAAGCCAGAATGAGGTATCACCTCATGCCGGTCAGCATGGCCATTATAAAAAAAGTCTAGAAACAATAAATGCTGGAGAGGGTGTGGTGAAAAGGGAACTCTCCTGCACTGTTCGTGGGAATGTAAATTGATACAACCAGTATGGAGAACAATATGGAGCTTCCTTAAAAAACTAAAAATAGAACTACCATATGACCCAGCAATCCCACTACTGGGCATATACACTGAGAAAACCATAATTCAAAAAGAGACATGTTGGGCTTCCCTGGTGGCGCAGTGGTTGAGAATCTGCCTGCCAATGCAGGGGACACGGGTTCGAGCCCTGGTCTGGGAAGATCCCACATGCCACGGAGCAACTGGGCCTGTGAGCCACAATTACTGAGCCTGCGCGTCTGGAGCCTGTGCTCCGCAGCAAGAGAGGCCGCGATGGTGAGAGGCCCGCGCACCGCGATGAAGAGTGGTCCCCACTTGCCGCAACTAGAGAAAGCCCTCACACAGAAACGAAGACTCAACACAGTCATAAATAAATAAATAAATAAGTAAAAGACTGTGAATTTCTTTAAAAAAAAAAAAAAAAAAGAGACATGTACCACAATGTTCATTACAGCTGTATTTACAATAGCCAGGATATGGAAACAACCTAAATGTCCATCGACAGATGAATGGATAAAGAAGATGTGGTGCATATATACAGTGGAATATTACTCAGCCATGAAAAGAAACGAAATTGAGTTATTTGTAGTGAGGTGGATGGACCTAGAGTCTGTCATACAGAGTGAAGTAAGTCAGAAAGAGAAAAACAAATACCATATGCTAACGCATATATATGGAATCTAAAAAAAAATGGTACTGATGTACCTAGTTGCAGGGCAGGAATAAAGATGTAGACATAGAGAATGGAGATGAGGACATGGGGTGGGAGGGGTAAGCTGGGGCAAAGTGAAAGTAGCATCAACATATATACACTACTGAATGTCAAATAGTTGGCTAGTGGGAAGCAGCAGCATAGCACAGGGAGATCAGCTCGGTGCTTTGTGATGACCTAGAGGGGTGGCATAGGGAGGGTGCTAGGGAGGCTTAAGAGGGAGGGGATATGGGGACATATATATGTATATGGCTGATTGACCTTGTTGTACAACAGAAGCTAACACAGTATTGTGAACTATACTCCAATAAAGATATTAAAAAATAATAATAAGCTGTTAAAAACAACTCTATGGAAAAATATTGTATGGTGTACTGTTTGCAAATTGTTTAAAACAATCAAGGAAATTTGCTGTAAAAATTTCAATTCTTTCCATAGTTCATATATAATCTCTCTTTTTTCGATTCGTAAACTAATTTTAAAAATAAACTGCTGATTTTCTTTTAAAAAACTTTATTGTGTTTTTGTACTTAATATGAATCTAGGGGTGTTGCAATACCCCTCAGAGTCTTTTTATCATATCAATCTGTTTAACAATGTAGATAACATTGTCTAAATCATAGAAGTGGTGTTTATAAGTTGCTTTTTCCCTTTTCCTGAAAATTATTATGTCTGTGTTTTAGTGTATATGTTTTTATTTTGGGGTTGTTTATACATCCAAAATTTGCTTGCATAGGCAATAGAAATGTACACTCAAATAATTGAATATAATTTTGGTTGGTTTTCAAATTTAATTGACTTTTTCAGTTTAGTACGTGTGTGTGTGTGTGTGTGTGTTATTATTCATATCTGATGCTAAGATCCACCAACAAAAACATATAAAAGAATTTTTTCAAGATGCTTACATTTTAATATCTGTGATATAATAGCTAATCTTTGTTTAATCATTAGTGTCTTGTAGTAAACTTCAAAAATATCGTGACCATCTGCACCTTTCACTTCATGATTGATGTTGAGAATTTAGTAGCATAATTATGTCCTGTGGACCTATTCATATATCCTGGTGCTCATGGATTTGTATTGTAGAATATTTTTCTTTAAGGGATACTTCCTTAAGGTCTGCATACAATTATGATAGCTATAAATGATAGTTTGGCATGGTATTGAGTTTATTATCTAACTTGGTCTGCAAACATTAGTAATCTTTTATTTAGCTCCCAGGGGAGGAAGGAAAAAACAGCTCTACATTAATTATTTTCTGTGGGAGTCTTACCAACTTCTGCTGAACTGGATTTTCACCAGTATTCTCTCAAATGCTATGATAACATTTTAAATGTCCATAACTAATGCTAAATTACAGTGGATTATCTAAGGAAATATATATATCTTACATTAACATGTATGTATTTCAACCAGGATAATTTGTGATAATTCATAACGCTAGTTTTTTTTCAAGTTAATACCAGTAAAGGGCACAAGATAATAAAAACAACTAAAATTTCTGGTCCAGATGATGTGACAAGCCTAGGTTATGACACAGCTCTCTGCTTCAAACACGTGGCAGAGCCAAGTACAGTATGAACATAGACAGCAACAACAAATGATAAAGCTGGGTTCCAAATGAAGTAAATATCTCAATAGATTACAAATAGATCAGAAACACAAAGCATGGCAAAGTCCTGGTAGATTCTGAATCCAAAAGCAAGAAAAAATATTCCCACAATTGCAAAGTAAAGAGCAATAAACATAATGCACTCGGACAGAGTCTGAAACTTTGCTGGAAATATGGCCTTGAGTTAGGCTTCCCCACACTGGAAAGAAAGGAGACACAACATGTAACTTCAACAGTGACAAACCACCAACTGTGGCTGCTGCTTTTAGCAAGTTGCCAGCCAGGGAGGGTACCAACCTTATGACTAGGAACTGTGCATGTGCCTGTGATACTGGAAATATCATAATGGGATGGAAAGTCCAGTTGCAACCAGGAAACCTGATTAGCATAGAGAACCCAGGGACAGGTAACTTAAAAAGTGATGAAAGGAAGAGTTGACAAAAATAAAGAAACCAACAACAACAAAAATAAAGACTTTGCATTCAAAGTAAGCCTCAAGGTAAAAAGCCAAAACGATGAAGAAATCAAATGATAAGTGTAGTAGGCAGAATAATGGTCCCCCAAAATATCAGGTTCTAATCCCTGCAACCTATACTTGCTACACCATTTGGATAAAGGGCCATTACAGATGTGATTAAACTAAGTATCTTGACATTGGAACTTTATCCTGGACTCTCAGAGTTGGCCTTAAATGCAATCATATGTAACTTTATAAGGGGAGACAGAGAGAAATTTGACCTCACAGAGAAGAGTTTCCTCTCCCGTGTCATTATGGAGGCAGAGACTGGAGTAATGCAGCCACAAGCCAAGGAAGGCTGGCAACCACCAGCAGCTGGAAGAAACAAGGAACACATTCTCCCCTAGGCCCCATGGAGGAAGTCTGGGCCTCTCAACACCTTGATTTCAACCCAGTGAAACTGATTTCAGACTTCTGGTTGCCAGAATTGTGAGATAATATATTTCTGTTGTTTTTAAGCCACCAAGTTTGTGGAAATTTGTTACAGCAGTCATAGGACAGCTAACAAAACCAATCAGAGCATGAAATTAAGGGGAACTTATTTCACTGAGATTTTCTATCCCTTTTCTCATGGCTGATGGGAACAATGACCTTGACAGATTTATACATTCTAAGCAGAAGCCAGAAGTCTATTTTAGATTTTAACTCCAATGTCTTTGAAAATATTTGTAGTTTGCCCTCACATAAGAATGCTGATTTAATAAAGTACAAAATTTGAGATTCAAAATCATTTTCCCTCAGACTATTTATGATACTGCTCGGTTGTAGCCTAGTAACCAATACTGATAATGATAATTGTGTTTCTTCAAGTTCTGTGTGAAGAGTTTCATGGCACTAGTTTTCCTCAATTATGATGATTCTTGGCAGTGTATAATTTTTGTGTTTGCAAATTCCTGCTGACTGGTCTGAGGATGGTAGATCAATGGGTCTTATTCTGTCTCTGGTAATTATGTAGGAGATCAAGATGTGTCATTGTCTGAGAATTCTGATAGTTTTTATTTTGAAGGTGAGGGCTTATGTAAACATAGAAGAGTTAACAAGGTCAGGAAATTGAAGATTGAGATAACACTGTTTTCTAATGCCCATATTCAAATTTCACCAATTGTATCAATGATGTCCTTTAGAGCTATTGTTACCTGGGAGTAGGATCCAATCCAGGATGAGGCGTTACATTTATTTATATCTTTCTTGTCTCCTCTAACCTGAAATACTGCTAATCCATGCTCTATTTGTTTATAGTCCTTATTTTTTTGGGGGGGGGGTGGGTAAAATTTCTATATAGTGAGCTGCACATATTTAATGTTTTGACAAATGAATGTAATCAGCACTGCTATCAATATACAGGATATTTCCAACATCTCAGTTCTCCTTATAGGTGGAAACACACAGTATGTGATATTTTGTGTTTGGCTTCTTGAGCTCAGCATAATGACTTTGTAATGTGCTCATGTTTTTGCAGAGAGCAGTTGTTCATACTTTGTATTACTATCTCATTATTTGCATATATCATGTGTTTATTCATTTAGCAGTTTGAATTGATGGGAAATTGTTGCTTTTTTTTTTGGATGGTATGATAAAATGGCTTTGAAACATTTTGTACAAGCTCTTTTCAATTTAATTTTGTGTACATATATTTTAATTTCTTTTCAGTAAATACTTAGGGATGAATTGCTATATCATAGGCTAAATATAAGTTTACTTTTACAAAAAGCTGGCAAAACTCTTTCCAAAGTGGTTGGTTCATTTTATATTCCTACCAGCTGTATGTGAGAGTTGCCAGTTCCAGAACAGGTAAAATTAATCGATGGTAAAAAAAAAAAAAAAAATTGTTTTAGAATTGGGATAATTCCAGAGCAACTACTTGGGTACCCTATGGCCCATTTTCACAGAAAATACCCCTGTACTTTGATAAGATTACTAGTCGAATTTCTCGAATTTCCTAATAAATATTCAGCCCTTGTTTTCACCTCTCTCTTTTCCAAACCTTATGATCTATCAATTATATAGAGTTCCAACATTGTGAATTCTTGTCCAAGATTGTAAGAGTTGTCTGCTTTTAAACTTTTATCATAGGTTTAACGGAGGGAATTGATATTCAAGGACGATGGTCTATTCGACCAAGTATTCATGCATTATTGTAGGAATTCTATGTTATGTTCTATTATCAGGTTAGACAGCCTACATACCAGTTATCTGGAATATGTTATTTTGTCAGTCATAGAATTCATTTGTTTTCCTTTGAAATTTAAAATAACCCCCTTATTTTTTTCTTTAATGTTGTTATTTTGAAGTTGAAACTTGATTATTTTTCAGTTTTTGACATATAACTGACATAAAACATTGTGTAATTTTAAGGCGTACAATGTGAATTTGATACACATATATATTGTGGAATGTTTACCACAATAAGGTTAGTTACATCCTTCACTTCATGTAATTATCATTTTGTTGTTGTTATGGTAGAAACATAAAAGCTTGACTCATAACAACTTTCAAGTATATAATAATATAACTATAATACAACTATAATTACCATGCTGTACATTAGAAGCCTGGAACTTATAACTGAAAGTTTTTATACTTTGGCCAATATTTCCTCATTTCCTCCAACCTTCAACAATTACATTCTACTCTCTGTTTCTATGAGTCTGATGTTTTTAGATTCTATGTATAGGTAGGATCATACAGTATTTGTCTTTCCTTTTCTGACTTATTTCACTTAGCATAATGCCCTTAAGGTCCATTCATGTTGTCACAAATGGGAGGGTTTCCTTCTTTTTTATGGTGGAATAACATTCCATTGTATATACCACAATTCTTTTCTTTCCATTCATCCATCCATGGACACTTAGGTTGTTGCCATGTTTTGGCTATTGTGGATAATGCTGCAATGAATATGAGAGTGCAGATGTAACTTTGAGATAATGATTGCATGTTCTTTGGATAATTACTAAGAAATAATATTGCTGGATCATATTGCACTTCTATTTTTAATTTTTTGAGGAATCATTATACTGTTTTCCATAGAGGCTATCCCAATTTACATTCCCACCAATGGTGCATCAGGGTTCCCGTCTCTCTTCATCCACATCAGCATTTATCTCTTTCTTTTTGATAATAGCTATTCTAACAGGTTTGAAGTGATATCTCATTACAGTTTTGATGTGCATTTCCCTGATGTTAACAATTGTAAGTATATTTTCATACTTTTGGACATTTGTATTTACTCTTTGGAAAACTGTCTATTCAGGTCCTCGGTTCATTTTTATCAGATTATTCATTTTTTATTGATGCTTATGAGTTTCCTATGTATTTTGGATATTAACCCTTTATCGGATGTATAACTTGTAGATATTTTCTCTCATTCCATACATTGCCTTTTAATTTTGTTGACGTTTCTTTTGCTGTGTAGAAGCTTTTTCATGTGCTATAACCCCACTTATTGATTTTTGCATTTGTTGCTTATGTTTTAGATGACATATCCAAAAAAATCATTGCCAAGACTGATACCAAGGAGCTTACCCTCTGTGTTTTCTTTTGGGAGTTATGCATTTAAGTCTTCAATCCATTTTGAGTTAATTTTTGTATGTGGTATAGAATAGGAGTCCAATTTCATTATTTTGCTTGTGAATATCCACTTTCCCTAAAACCATTTATCAAAGAGACACTTCTTTCCTGATTGAGTATTCTTGGCTTCCTTATCAAATATAAGTTGACCATATGTGAGTGAGTTTATTTCTGAGGTCTTGAATCTGTTCCATTGATCTACATATCTGTTTTTATGCCAGTGTCCATTTGTCTATGTGTCTGTTGGTATGCCACTGTTTTGATTACTATAATTTTGTAATATAGCTTGAAATCAGAAAGTGTGATGCCTCCAGCTTTCTTCTATCTCAAGAATACTTTCGCTATTTGGGGTTTTGTAGTTACATATACATTTTAGGATTGTTTTCTATTTCTGTGAAAAATGCCATTGGAATTTTTATAGGAATTGCATTGAATCTATAGATGGCTTTTGGTAGTATGGACATTTTAATGATATTCTTCTGAACATGAACACAGGGTATCTTTCCATTCACTTGTGCCTTCTTCATTTCTTTCTTTAATGTCCTGTAGCTTTTGGTACATACATCTTTTGCTTCCTTGTTTAAATTTATTTGTAAGAATTTTGTGGTTTTTAATGCTACTATAAACTGGATTGTTTTCTTTACTTTTTTTTTAGAGAGCTTGTTATTAGTGTATAATAATGCAACTGATTTTCATATGTTTATTTTGTATCCTGAAACTTTACTTAATTCATTTATCCTGTCTGACAGTTTTTTGGTGAAATCTTTAGTATCTTCTATATACAGGAATATGTCTTCAACAAACAGAGACAACTTTATTTCTCCCTTTCTGATTTGGATGCCTTTTATTTCCTTTTCTTGCCTAATTACTCTACCTAGGACTTCTAATACTATGTCTTATAAGAATAATGAGAGTTATGCTCTTGTCTTGTTCCCGATTTTAGAAGGAAAGCTTTCAACCTTTCAACATTGACTATGATGTTAGTTGTGGGTTTATCATATATGGTCTTTATTATGCTGAAGTATGGTCCTTCTATACCCAGCTTGTTGAGAATTTTTATAATGAAAGGATTTTGAATTTTGTCAGATGCTTTTTCTGCATCTATTGAGATGATCATATGATTTTCTGTCTTTCACTCAATTAATGGGCTGTATAACATTTATTGATTTGTGTATATTGAGTCATCCTCGCATTCAGGGATGAATCCCACATGATCATGGTGTAAGATCCTTTAACGTGCTATTGAATTCACTTTGCTAGTATTTTGTTGAGAATTTTTGCATCTATATTTGTCAGAAATATTAGCCTGTAGTTTTCATTTCTTGTAGTATTCATATCTGGCTTTGGTATCAGGGTAATACTGGTCTTAAAAAAAGACTTTAGGAGTGTTTCCTCCTCTTCGATTTTTGCAGAAAAGTTTGAGAATATTCTATGTATTTCTTGTTTAAATGTTTGGTAGAATTTATCCCTGAAGCCATCTGGTCCAGGGCTTTTCTTCGTTGGGAGATTTTTTTTATTACTGATTCAATTTCCTTATTTGTTATTGATCTGTTAAGATTTTCTATTTCTTCATGATTTGGAATTGGTAAGTTGAATGTTTCTAGAAACTTATTTATTTCTTCTGAGTTGTCCAAGTTTTTGGTGTATAATTTTTCATAATAGCCTAGTTTGGTTTTCTGTGGTATCATTTGTAATGTCTCCTCTTTCATTTCTGATTTTATTTCTCTTATCTTTTTTTCTTGGTAATTCTAACTAAAGATTTGTCAATTTTGTTTATCTTTTTAAAATTACCAACTCAGTCTGTTGATCTTTGCTGTTGTTTTTCTATTCTATATCTCATTTATTTCTAATCTGAGATTTATCCTCCCTTTTGCTAACTTTGTGCTTAGCTTGTTCTCTGTCTTCTAGTTCCTTGAGGTAAAAAATTCAGTTGTTTATCTGAGATCTTTCTTTTTTCATAATGTATTTCTTTGTCACTGTAAATTTTCCTCAACACTGCTTTTGCTGCATCCCATAAGTTTTAGCATGTTTTCTTTCCATTTTTATTTATTTCAAGATATTTTTATTTCCCTTTTGATTTCACCTTCATGGGTCACATTGGTTGTTCAGGCGTGTGTTGTTTAATTTCCACATACTTAAAAATTTTTTCCCTTTCCTCCTGTTATTAATTTCTAGTTTCATAACATTATGATAGAAAAGATATGGTATAAATTCAATCTTTAAAAATTTACTGAGACCTGTTTTGTGACCTAACATATGATTTATCCTGGAGAATGTTCTGTGTGCACTTGAGATGGACATGTGTTCTGCTGCTTTCAGATGGAATGTTCTGTATATGTCTGTTAGGTCCATTTTGTGTAAAGTATAGCTGAAATCCAGAGTCTCCTTATTGATTTTCTGTCTGGATAATCTACCCATTTTTGTGAGTAGGTATTGAGGTCCTTTACTATTATTGTATTGCTGTCTGTTAGTCCCTTCACATCTGTTAGTATTTGCTTAATATATTTAGGTGCTCTGATGTGTGCATATATATATTTACAGTTCTTATATAATCTTGATATATCCCCTTTATCATTATACAATGACCTTCTTTGTCTCTTGTTATAGTTTTTGACTTAAATTCTATTTTTTCTGATATTATTGTTGCTACCTTAGCTCTCTTTTGGTTTCCATTTGCATGAACATCTTTTTCCTTTCTTCCATTCCTTCACTTTGAGCCTAAATGTTTCTTTCAAGCTGCAGTACATGTCTCATAGGCAGCATATAGTTGGTTCTTTTTAAAAAAAATCTATTCAGTCACTTTATGCCTTTTGATTAAAGCATTTAATGATTTTACATTTAAAGTAATTATTTATGGGTAAGGGCTTACTATTTCCATCCTGTTAACTGTTTTCTGGCTGCTTTTTAGTTTCATTGCTCCTTTCTTCCTCTCTTGCTGCTTTCGATTGTGAATTGATTATTTCCCATAATGGTATACTTTGATTCCCTTCTCTTTATCTTGTCTGTGTCTAGTACAAGCTTTATTTTGTGGTTACCCTGAGGCTTACTTGAAATATCTTATAGATACAGCAGTCTATTTTAAGCCAGTGACAACTTAATTTTGATTGCTTACAAAATCTTTACACTTTTATTCCCCTACCACCATTTTATATGTTTGATGTCTGATTTTATACCTTTTTATATTTTCTATTCATTAACAAATGACTGTAGCTATAGCTATTTTTTAATACTTTTGTCTTTCAATGTTTATACTTCAATCTTTATACACATCAACATATTACAATATTAAAGTATTCTGAATCTGACTATACACTTGTCTTTACCAAGGTATTATTTATTTTTATGTTTTCGTGTCTCTAGTTAGTATCCTTCAATTTCACCTTGAAGAATTCCACTCAGCATTTTTTTGTAAGGCAGGTTTAGTGGTGATGAGCTCCCTCAGTTTTTGCTAGTTTGGAAAAGTCTTTTTATTGCCTTTAGTTTTGAAGGACAACTTTGCTGGGTAATGTATTCTTATTTGGCACTTTCTTTTTTTCAGTTGAAAAAATAAATTATCCCATTCTCTCCTAGCCTACAAGGTCTCTGCTTAGAAATCTGCTTCGAGTCATATGGAATTTCCCTTGTTTAAGAGAATTTTTTTTTCTCTTCCTGCTTTCAAAATTATCTCCTTGACTTTATTTTAGGTAGTTTTAGTATAACGTCTTTGAAGATCATTTTGGATTGAAATTTGGGGATGACATATTAGCTTCAGGAACTTGGGTGTTTAAATCTCTCCCAGGTTTGTGAAGTTCTCAGCTATTATTTTTAAAATAAGCTTTCTATCCCTATGTCCCTCTCTTCTCCTTCTGAAACTCCAAAAATGCATATATTGTCTCTTAATATCATCCCATAACATGCATAGGCTTTCTTCATTCCTTTTCATTCTTTTTTCTTTTTGTTCTTCTGACTAAATAATTTCAAAAGATCTGTCTTCAAGCTCACTGATTCTTCTTCTTGGTATAGTTTGTTATTAAAAATAATTATTCAATTTAGTCATTGTATTCTTCAGATTCAAAATTTGTTTTCTCTTTATGTTTTCTATGTCTTTGTTGAACTTCTCACTTTGTTCTTCTATTATTTTCCTGATCTGTATTCTCTTGTACCTTTCTGAGCATCTTTAGAACAATTATTTTGAATTCTTTGTTGGTCGATTTCTGTGTCTCCATTTCTTTGAGGCCAGTTACTGGAAGTTTACTGTATTGCTTTGGTGGAGTCATGTTTCCTGATTCTTCATGATCCCAGTAGCCTTGTGTATGTGTCTGAACATTTGAAGAATCAGTCACTCTTCCAGACCTTATGGACTGAATTGGTAAGGGAAGACTTTCACCTGCAGGTAGGGCCATGCAGGAGCATGGTGTGACCACAGTTCTAGTGGTGCAGGGCACCAAATATGGGGGCATGTGGTAGCACCAGGTCCAGGGTGGGAAAGGGTGTTGTGGCTCATTGGCTTAGGCCACTGTTGTGGTGTACACACACTTGGCTTTGGAAGCAAGCTGCAAGTCTCTGTGTAGTGGCTGGGTATGGTTGCAAGCACACAAGTAGTGGTGCGGTTCTGGGCAGGCAGCAAGCACCAGAGCCAACTATAGACATACTGGCAACTGTGGGAGCCCTGGCTGTCAGCATTCACTACCATGGCTTGGGTCTTGCCATGAGCACAAAGCAGGAAGGGTTGTTGATGGGGACTGGGCTGAGGGCTTGCAAGCCCACCGCTGGAGAAGCTAGCTTCAGGTGAGCTCAGTAGTGCAGGCCAGTAACAGAAGACAGGTCTAATGCTGGCCCCATTAAGCAATTCTGGGGACCCTGGCTGCTGGCAGTCATGCTATCCCTTGGCTATAAGTCATCTCTAGGGCAGTGGAGGCCAGTGACAGGTGTCAGGCTGGTAGCATGCAAGTGCATAGCTAGAGGGCCTAGCTTCAAGCATGTGCATTCAGTGAGGGTCAGTTTCAGGGGTTTAGGCTGGTGGTGTGCCCTCACACAGCCACAGAGACCTGAGCTGAATGCTAGTGCAATGCCTGGTCTCTGTTGGGGTTGGGGAGAGGGAGGAGGGAGGGACTCAGGGTGTTGGTGTCCAAGAATAGCTGTCTTGGCTATTGTTTTCTTCAGTGGAGAAAGCGTCTGGGTTTGTCTGCAGAGCAAGTTACTGGGAACTGCAATTGCTTCCACTGTGCAGCTGCTATTGGTAACCCCTGGTTTTCATCCTTGTTTCTAGCTAGTTCTATACATCAGCTTTGCCAGTCTGGGTGGGATAAAATTGAAGCTCAACCTTTGTGCTGTGATGGGGAAGCTGGTTGCTCACCCCACTCTTTCTTTCCCAGTGATGGAAATTTTCTAGCAGGGAGTTCCCTCTTCATGCCGAGAAGTGCCAGCTTGGGGAATAGGATGTTGCAGGCAAAATGAAGCCATCTTCATTCCCTGTTTGTGCAAGTTTTTCTCAAGTTTTTCATTTTGTCATGTTGCTGAAGTTTCTTAGGTGGACTCCAAAGTTCTCCCAGAGCTGTTTTTGTTCTTGGATAGCTGTCTAGTTGTTGAACTTTGTAAGGGAGACAGAGGCTGAAGTTTCCTATGTCTCCGTCTTGGTGATGTCACTCTTGAAATCTGTATTGATCCTTAAAATGGGAATACTTGTTTCTTTCTTCTTTCTGGGATTCTGAATTCTGATTCTGCCTTAAGTTTTATTCATGTATGACAACAAAAAACGTTTTTGGAAGGAGTTAAAAGTTAAAATTAAAAGTTAAAGTTTAAAAACATACCATGGGACTTCCCTGGTGGCACAGTGGTTAAGAATCTGCCTGCCAATGCAGGGGACACGGGTTCAATCCCTGGTCCAGGAAAATCCCACATGCCGTGGAGCAACTAAGCCCCTGAGCCACAACTACTGAGCCTGCGTGCTGCAACTACTGAAGCCCATGTGCCTAGAGCCCATGCTCTGCAACAAGAGAAGCCACCTCAATGAGCAGCCCACTCACCACAACGAAGAGTAGCCCCAGCTCGCTGCAACTAGAGAAAGTCCATGTGCAGCAACGAAGACCCAACGCAGCCAAAAAAAAAAAAAAAAAATTAAAAAACATATCATGTTTTTAAACCTTCAAAAATGCAAACAAAAATTCCAACAACAACAATAACAACAAAACTCAGCTTCTTCATTTTGAGTGCCTTCAGCAATGTACTCATTTTGGGAGTATCTAATTTCCACTGTGGATTAAACACCTCTGACCTGACTCATTGCTCTAAAATCTCCAGTGCCTGATAATAAGGTTTAGTTTTATTTTCCCTATGGGTCTGAGGTTTAACTGCTTCCTCCCATTTAGCTCTTAAAAATAAAATGTATGAGTCTATTTACAATATCTCCTTCTCATTATAAGAACTAAGCTACTTGTTTAATTATACCACTAATGGCCTTAACCAAAGGAAAATATCTTACTGAAACAAGTTATTTATTTTGGAAATAGTAGTGTCAAGAGTGCAAATAGATCTTTAATTGATGAGTAATATCCCAGCAATTAATTCTGCTAAGTATTCCCCTCTGCTAGCCCCTCCTCACACTGCTCCTCATTTTAGGTCAGGATCCCATCATCTCCTGCTTGGTTAGTTTTCTTGGCTCCCATTTTGCCCTCTCCCCTCTGCTACCAACCTCATCTTTCTAAAATGCAGTTATAGCCATATCACACTCCTCTGCTTAGAATATTTCATTACCTTCCTTCTCGTATACCACTGTATAGTTCAAAATAATGCTTAACCTCCTTATGTTGACTTAAAAAGCTCTGCAGATCCCAACCTACCTCTCCTATCTCATCTCTTACCTTTCTGTACTTTTCACCCCTACTCTGCTTGCAACTATATTCTAGCCTTATAGGTGCACTTCTGTGTATGGAACTTTGTGCATGCTCTTTCTTTGATCTGGAAAACTCCACAGTGGTTTTTGCCCTTTACCAGTTAATTAATATTCTTCCATGGTGTACTAGTGACTAAGGGAAGGAGATGGCAACTATTTTTAATTGGTAATGTACAGGTCTCTGATTACATGATCCTAGATTCTGAAGATGAAAATATATTGGCATCTAAGGAGAAATGAGTATAGTCCAGAAAGGACATGATTCCTGAGTTGGGAAAGATTATGGAGTATTAAAGTAATAGAAAGAAGTCAGCATAGCTGAAGAGCCATAGAATGGGACAACGAGGGTAGGGAAAATGATAAAATATAAAGCTGGAGAGGGACAGAGTGTTTAAATCATTTGTAGTATCACAGACTATTCAAAGGATTTGGATTTTAGTCTTAGATCATTTCTAAACCACTGATAAGTTTTAATCAGGCAAGAGGCTTAATCTAAAGATATTTTAAATGATTTCTCTGTTTGCTTTATGAACAGTGGATAGATGTGAGGGAGATTGAAATTGGCAGGTGAGAGCACAGCTAGAAAATTACTATGATATTTGGAAAGGATATGATGATGGCTTGGGTTGGAGTGGAAGCATTGGATAAAAAAGCTATTAATATAAGCTATAATTTAGAGGTAGAGCCAAATAGACTTGCTGATGGATAGGGAGTTGAGGAAAATTGTCTTGCATTTAGGTAGAGAATTCAGAGAATCATATTTCTCAAGTTTTTTCTTTTCTGTTTTCTTTTCTGAAGTGATAACAGCTGATAGACAAGAAACAGTAATAGATGCCTTAAGCTTAACACTTACTTTTTTTGACAGCTTTCCACCTTATTAGACTTTAGCTGATCTCTTGGTTATCCAAGTTCATTCATATAAGGCTGCAAGATGCTTATTATTTCTATCATCTAATAAAGTGTACCGCAATAAATGATCTTGTCAGGACAATGCAGTAGTCTCCTTGCCGGATTCTTATGGCATCTTATTCCCCCTCCCAACCCAACCTGTAAACCCTTTTCACTACCATCACACTGACTTTCGTCAATAACAATTTCTATTAATTTTCTCTCCTGCTAAACATGGTTTTCATGACCCACAGTGCTCAGGTACAGATTTATCTTTCAGGACTGGTATCTCTTATATATCCCATGTTTCAGCTAAAAATAGCTGCTCAGTGTTCCTTAAACACTCCAGAATTCTACCATCCTCTTGCCTTTACTCTTGTAATCTTCTACAAGACATATTAGAATCCTATCTCTCTAATAAAAGTCTACCATCATCAGGGCTTGGAATGACAGTAATGCACAGTGGGTAAGAGAATTAGCAAAGAAATGTGGGTTAGAATCTGCCTCTGTAAATTATTAGATACGTGGCCTCCAGTGAACTCTTAGCTTCTCCTAAGGGCGAATTTCTGTTTCTCTCAGATGGGGAAAATAATAGTATCTATCTTATAGTCTTGCTCTAAAAATTAAATGGCATAATACATGAATAGATTTTATAACAGTTTGACATAAATTAAGCATTAAATTAATGATTGGTATCAATATCTTTATGAAGGCTCACTTTAAATGCTATAACTGTATACAAAAAAAGCTCATGACCCTGGTTAGAACTATCAACTTAAATGTGGTGTTATATATTACAGTTCTTTATACACACACATGCATGCACACACACATGGTCACATATACATGACCAAAAATAACCTCTTACATTTTCACTATCATAATAATTTATCCTCCTCTCTTGCATACTTATCACATTCTGCTGTACGTTAAGATTATGTATGTACCACTCAATTTCCTGTGCTGAACATTTTCTCCTTTGCCCTGCACCCAGTTCTTACAGGGCTTATTTCCTTTTTTCAAACTTTTACCTGCAACTCCTGCTAAATGAGAGTTAAGCCACAGCTCTCTCGCCCTCTGTCAAAGGTAATTGGGACTGGATGGACCCCTGGCCCTTGTTTTGTAAGGTATATTCTTTCCCTTCTTGACATAGAAATCAGAGTTAGAGAATCTGTCTCTTTCGGCACAGTAAAGCCGGAGCCTGGAGTGGCCATGTTTGGGTCTAATACATTCCAAAATAGAGAAAGGCATGCTGGGAAGAGACAGAAGAATGGCATTTGAGTGCCCAGAGAAGACGAGATGGAGATCACTCAATCCTCTGTTGACAGATAAAATCATCTCAGTTCAAAGCTTTCTTGTTCCTGGCGTCAGTCCCTTTTGTAGCCTAACCACACTTCCTGCCAGGTCTCTGAATTGAGATACCTGGTGCCCTTCCATGAAATCATCTCTAGTTTTAGTAGATTTCTGTTACTAACAAGAAAATCATCCTTGTTGGAGACCACGTCCTTATCTCCTTTCCCTTTGCATGCCTGTAGCTGTGTGAGCATCTTTTTCTCTCATCCATAACTCCTAGATCAGTGCCTCACACAGGTCAGCATTAACAACCTGGATAACTCTCAATTGTTTTTACCATTTCTAGATAATCTTGAATTTAATACCATACTGCTCAGAGTACTGAATCAGACTTATTTAAAAGTAAATTTAAATTGATTTTCTTTGAGGACTTTGGCAGCGTTTTATAAAAATCCTTGAGATTTTCTTTAAGACCCTGGATTGTGGCAAACCTGTATTGGGAATTACTAAATTGGACTGAAGTATATTAAGGAGCATAATTGGCTTTTCTTATTAGTAATTCACATGCATTTGGAAAAAGCAAAGCTAAACAGATTTCATTTCCAGGCATAATTTATCTCCAATCAACAACCAATTCAGATGTCAAAGAAAATGTTTTTTACTTGAATTGCAAATTTCAGTTAATTGCATAATCACATTAACTAAATATCTTATCCCATTATAGTTGTATTTTCATGGTATTTTTTGATTTAAATGTGAAAACAGGTCAAATACTTCATAAGGAAGGAAATAGAAAAAAAGAAAAAAAAATGATAATTTTGCCAAGGCCAAGAGTCCCACCTTGCCTGTATTTCTATCTTCTCTTATTCCACCCAAGTCTTGCAATCCTTATTTCCACTGTACTTTGACTCACAATTGTGAATTTTAATTTTTAGTTGCTTAAAACATCCTCATCTCAACTGATATTCTATTCTATTTTATTTTATGGAAGTATTAAAAGCTGTGATATTATGTGGCTCTGACACTGAGAAGGTAAAATTTGGAGGCTATAGATTCTTTAGGCACTGAGCTTGATGAATTCGTTAGACTCAAATATTTCTTAAGGCAACAAAAACAGCAGAAGTGATGTGAAAGACTTTCTCTTTTTTAATTTTAATTCAGCTAATTTCAGAACTAAGGGTAAAGAAGATACTTAACATACCAAGGAATAAAAACTATACAGCTTATAGACCATCGTTATAACTTGCATATCATTCCCAGAAAGAAGCTGTCACAAGCAATTTGAGTAGTGGTTAAGAACAAGGACTCAGGGCTTCCCTGGTAGCGCAGTGGTTGAGAATCTGCCTGCCAATGCAGGGGACGCCGGTTCGAGCCCTGGTCCGGGAAGATCCCACATGCCACGGAGCAGCTGGGCCCGTGAGCCACAATTACTGAGCCTGCGCGTCTGGAGCCTGTGCTCTGCAACAAGAGAGGCTGCGATAGTGAGAGGCCCGCGCACCGCGATGAAGTGTGGCCCCCACTTGCCGCAACTAGAGAAAGCCCTCGCACAGAAACGAAGACCCAACACAGCCAAAAATAAATAAATAAATAAATAAATAAAAAACAAAAAAACCACAAAGTAAAAGAACAAGGACTCACGAATTAGACAATTTTTTTTTCCTAAACTTAATTCCATCAATATTATTACAAGAAACAGCCTTTGTTCAGTCGTGCAAACTTATCTGAGGGATGCATTCTAGACAAGGAATTACTGAGCCAGTGGGATAGTACCTATAGAAATATAATTGCTGTTGCCAAATTCCCTTCTGAAGGGATTGCATCACTTTATACTCACACCAAGAGTGAATGAATGTGCTGTTTCCTCATGTATCTAATACTACTGGGTATTATAAAACATAATGACTTTGTTAGTTTGAAAGGTGAGAAAAATGGAGTCTCTTTGATGGTCGTATTATGTTTCTTTATGAATGAGATTATTTTATTTTTAAAAGTCAAAATGAATATAAGTAGCCTTTCTTAGTGCTTCTGCCTTTCATCCTAGAAGTTTTATGTAATAAACATATTTGGAGATACAAAACACATAATGAATAATACAGTTTTAGAAAAAGTATAGACATAACTAATCCTTCGTTTTAATAATATTTAAAAAATAGTGAATAGCATTCCTCAAAATTTTAAGTCATTTAAACCCTGGCCAAATTTTATACAAATGTTATACATTTGTCTAAAAGTACACTTATGTTTATATTCTACTTACACATCAAAATTTACTGAAAAACCTGAGAAAGCTAATTTTGAAACAAACTCAGTGTTTCAGAAGTTTAAGGTTTATGAAGTATCTTGCCATTTCGAACTAAAGGGTAAGTTTGATCTTAGCGGTAATACATTCATTTGGAATACTTTTCTAAGAAGCTTTTGCAATCACTAAAAGAAAGAACATGTGAAGTGCTATTTTTGAGTAGTAGTAGCTATGGATGTTGATAAAATTTTGTTCAGATGATTTCAATTTCACAAAGAATACACTGCCAATCAAATTATTTGCTTGTCAAAGAAGCACTAACTATTGTGAAAATAACTAAAGTGAACTTAAAGAAAAATTTGTTTTTATTCTCTAGGAAGTGAAAATTTTGAAAAAAAAAATTCTTCTCTAAAAATAAATAAAATCCAGTTTATTTCAGGAGGTAAAGAAATCAAGAGTTAAATTAAAAGAGAAGATGCTCTCACAGCCTTTGCCTAAAATCCACTTTTACTCAAGTACAGACTCAGCTACAGCCTTGGTTTCCCACATTCTTGCAATTAGCAATGAGGCATGAGATATAATTTCCCACAATGCGCTTAATAAATGGGGCTGTACTTTTGAAAAACAAAAGCAGAATAAAAATATTTTAAAAGACTACTTATCATTTTCACTGCATAAAACAAACGAACAAAAATACCCAAAAATCGGTGAGTCTTTTTTAGTGTTACTCAGAAACGATGATCCTTGTTTTTGGAACGTCCAAACACTCTTGACTTAACTCTATATTTTTCTTATTTCTTTTCTTTGCCTCCAGGCAAAGATAGGCAAAGTATAGAAAATACCATGAATCTCATATCTGCCTAATGTTGTTTTCTGTGAACAATGCCAGAGAAACACTTGAAATAAGTGGTGATTCAATCTGCTGCGTTCTGAATATTAATTGTGCATTTAAGTAGTTCTGGGGGATTCTATTCAGTGAGAATATTCAAGGCTTGATTTGTTAACAAAGTCAGGCTTGATTCAGTTAGACTTCCTGTAAGAAAGTTGGGAATGTTAAAGCTAAGTCAACATCTTAATAAGAATACAGGCATATCTTGTTTTATTGCGCTTTGCAGATATTGTATAGTTTTACAAACTGAAGGTTTGTAGCAACCCTAAACTGTCAGATAACGTTTACCCTTTTTTTAGCAACAAAATGTTTTTAATTAAGGTCTGTGCATTTTTTAAGACATAGTGCTATTGCACACTTAATAGAGTACAGTAGAGTGTAAACATAACTTTTATATGGACTGGGAAACCAAAAAAAATTATTGTGACTTGCTTTATTTTGATATTCACTTTATTGTGATGGTCTGGAACTGAACCTGCAGTATCTCCGAGGAATGCCTGTACTAAAAGTTATCCCATAAACACTGGAGGTCCTGCATTCTGGAGTTTCTATTACTATCAGTTAAATAAGACTGGATATTCCTCCAAATACCATTGTGTCTTTCTCCCACCACTATCTGCTTCTTTACCGCTTTCCTTGACCTGGCTATTTCTCACTGGGAAAATATCTCATGTGGTGTGGAAATATGGAATTAACACCTCCCTCATCCTGAACTAAAAAGAACAGGACTGTTTCTCTCACTGGGGTTGGCAAACTTTCTGGAAAGGGTCACATAGTAAATATTTTTGAATTTGTGGAGAACAGGGTCTGTTGCAAGGACTTACCTCTGCCATTAAAGTAACCAGAGATGAGATGTAAAGAAATGGGTGTGGCTGTGTTCCAATAATACTTTATTGACAAAAATGAGCTGAAGGCCAAATCTGACCCATGGGCCTTAATTTACTGACTCCTAATTCTAACACTGCTTAATACCTAAGTAGAAAATCAATTCCAAATCTTTTTGAGAGAATTAGTAATTTTAAATTAAGGCCTCTGTAAGGATGTGGAATAAAATGATCTGGAAATTTCTCCCTATCCTGTTTTGCAGCCCAGTGGCTTAGAGCTTGTAGAGGGGAATTTTATACCTGAAAGAAGCAGTGTGCTTGAATGAACACTAACTGCACCCATTCCTTTTGGCCATATTTAGCAACTTCAGTAGGACAGATGCTGCTGGTTACCTACTCACTGGTCCATTCCACCCTCTCTCCTTACTGACAAAATCCAGATTTATCTGAGGCATGGCCACATGCCTAGCTAAAAACCTGAATTTCCCAAACCCCTTACTTAAATGTCAATGGCATGTGACATCCCCCTAGCAAATCGTATTCCAGTGAAGTCTACTTGGTACAGCTTCCACAAAACTGTTGTCTCTAAGGTAAAAATTGTAGAGTCAGCTTTTGCCTTTATCTCTTCCTTCCTCCTACTTGGAATGCAGTTTTGATACCTGATATTTCTCAGGTATATTGCAACCAGGAGGATAAAGTTGCAAGAAACTGAGAGCTGAAAGAAGATTGGGCTGTGGACTTCCTTAAGAAGGTATAAGTACCATGGTATGCTTGAATATAGATTCTTGGTTAAGAGTAAAATAAACCTCATTCGATTATGTCACTGTAGCCAAGTTCCCGATACATATAGCTCAACTCATTACTAACTGATATCTTTAGCTTTAAAACATCATCTCTATTTATTGTATGAGTCACGTGATCCAAAATTCAATTTTATACCAGAGTCTAATTTCACTGATTTCTCATGTCTGTTCCTGTCTCTATTTTAATAGTTTCTTCTCAAAGACAGTTCTATTTCAGAACGACATTTAGGTAAGGAATTGAGAAAATCTCAAGAACACTTCCTCTGCACTAAGACCATCTTAGTTTGCAGGTATGTTCAGATTAACCACTTCTGCCTGCAATATTCTCAGCAGGCATTGCTGACCCTAAACTAGGGTATGAAAGAGTGGGAGGATGAAGTGGAAACTGAAAGAGCTTTTAAAAATCAATATAATGTTAGGTTGTACAAGGTGCTGAAATACAAGAAATTGCTCTTAAAGAAACAGCTGGAGAGCTGGGTCAGAGTGCATTAGGTCAAGATTTCTTTATGAATTGAATGAGGAGGAGGTGACCATAAAGGCATCACACAGCTGGGAAAGAAAGCTGCAGAGCAGATAATAACCTGCCAAATACAGATGGCATCATGACAGCAACGAAGCAATCTTCCAGGAGGGCAGAGGCTGGCCATGGGATTCTCTTAAGATTTCTTTTTTGTACTCCTAGGACCTACTGCAAAAACATTTACTTCCTAGAACATCCCCACAAGGAATGTGATTAATTCTCTTGATCTTTAAAAATAAATAAATGAAAGATTCACTTAAGGCCTTAGTCTTTTCCACATGTAACTGGGAGTGTTAGAAATTAGCGTCATGCAGAAAAATCTCCGTAACAGTTTGTTTTGATACCCATTCTAACTCTATATTTTGATATTTGGAAGTATTTCTGAAAGAAAGAGATTTGTAAAAGTTATTTGAGCATTTTTTGGCAGGAAAAATACTTTTTAAGAAAAATTATAAGTAATTTACATACTCGCCTATAAAGAATGTATGAAACATTCTGGCACGTTCCACTTTTTCTCTAAGGAAATAATTCTGAAACTTTGTTGCATGAGGAAAAGTGTCTGGATTTTCCTGGTCTTTCTTTTGCTTCTCACATTGAACTTATTCTCCATGGTCTAGACTGTGATAGAATGCAAAATTATTTTTTCAGAAGCCTTGTTAACTAAGTATTAGTCTAATCAAATATTGACTCAAGACATAATCTTTAATTAATGAATTTTCATTTGCTCATTCCAGAAATGGTGGACTTCTCCAAACCTGAATATACTCTCTGCAGACACTTCAAGGGAATTAATATTTTTCTAGTCTAAAAAGCAATTCCCATTTCTAATCACCAAAGTGCTTCCTTTGTAATGCTGTTAATCATTTCACAACAATAATCACTAGAGATAATCGATATTGACATAGTATTGGCTATATTCTTGCCTGATTTAATATGGCTTACAAAGGCACTACCAACTTTAGCTTTGGTTATGCCATGGTGCAGAAAATAATAAACCTTGCAGTTAAAACCAAAAAAAAAATCTGTGCTTTGCATCACTGCTGACTTGGATCCTGACCATAATAGCTAGAGGAAGGAAGGATCTGGGTAACTTCTCAGAAATAATGGGAACACTAGAGCCATCCATTTGCCCTTTGAGGACTTCTCAGGGAATCCTGGGCCTTGCAAGGGGATGGTCTGGTGACTTGCTTGGGGCATATACCTTAATCACCTATGTATATGCTCCCCCCCTAAGCCATGGAGGTATCCCAGGCTACTTTGAGTTAGTAAGAAATTTTTTTTTTACCTGAACCACATTTGCAGGTTGTCCTAGAATCCAGAAACATCCCCAAACTAGCACTTAGACAGTGGTGTCTTCAGGCTTGGCTATATCTTTCCTGAGCATCAGGCTCAGCCCGTCCAAGAGTCCAAAAATGAGCCCAATAAGGCATCTCCAGGTCCTGATTGTCAAAGCATAGTTGGTTGACCACCAGCAATTAGATTTAGAGACTAGGAACTCATATTCCAGCATGTATAGGAAGAATCCTTCAGATCCTGTTGTGAAGTATTTAACTTAGCACTTGCAAAGAAGAGGATGGGGACAGAGTATCAGCCCCAGGTTCATTTCTTCTCAGCCATTCTTAGCTTGCTTGTGGCACGATTGGTCCTTGGAGCAGGGAATCCCATCTGGAGATTATATTCAGATACATTCATTCTAGGCACCTCCTCCTGGTCAGTAGCCTGTACTGCAGCTTCTACAATGGGAGACTTAAACAAAATATTTTAGGTTATTTCACTATCTGTGTTTGTACAGCTACCAGATCGCAGAAAAGATAATGGCATGCAGAAAAGCAGGAAATAAGGAAAGCCCCGTTTCAACATGGAGAATTCTTTTGACACATAATACTTTTTATGTAATTTAATTTGTATATCTTGATCATATTGTTGTTCAAATTATATCAACTCCTGTTCTCAATTATTGTTTAATGATCTGTAAATGTCTTCGAAATCATTTTGGCACAAAACATTTCGAAACAATGAACAATACTTCAGAACTGGATAGACTTTTAATTTCACAAAATGGAACTATTGTCAATTTCTAGACTTTTACATAAACTCTTCTGAGTTTTCCATACTCTAATGAAGATTAGACATCCTGTTTTCAAGTCACAGTTCTTTTCTTGACCTCTTCTTTGATGTGGATCAAGTCATTCAACCTTCTATATGTTTGTTTCTTCATCTCTAAAATGAGGGTAATCGTTTTGACCTTTTGCACTGGGGTTTTGCTCTGCTGTGAAGAAAAGACATTAATGCCTGCAAAGTGCCCTGGGATCTATGCATGAAAGTCCAGCGATGGAAGGAGTTATTCTATTTCAGAGAGGAAAAAGCAGATAGATACACTTGCGTAAATTCATTTCACATGTGTGTTCTGCTTCAGTGAAGGTGAATGAGAGTGGTTACTGGAGTGGGATGCTGTTTGCAGGCTTGTTCTGACCTGGAAGCAATAATATTGGGAGTATTGCTATTCAGAACACATGGAGACTCACTGCCCTGATCAATTTCCCTTTTTATTCATAGCTGAATTCCACTTGCAATGCATGTGCCAAGCATTCTTGTTGGCAGGTAGGGAAATAAAGATTGCTTAATTTGTGCTTTTAAAATGAACCTGAGAAAAAAATTAAGTCCTGCATATTTCATAAATGTATTTAAGCCAGTATATTTCCAAAAGCCTTATTTCGCTTGTCGCTGAGAGACAATAAAAAGCATTGTGAAAGCTGCAGAAGATACGTGAGAACTACTTTTCCTTCTTTACCTTGACCTCTGTGACAGTCCTTTATCACATTGCTTCTGATCTGGGCAAAGACCATGTCAGGTACCCTGCATTCAGGACTGTGAAGACCATCTGCTATGCCATTTCCCCTAAATTCTTTTTACAAATACAAGGACATGAACTAGATGTCCCTATTTCCCTCTAGAAAATACTAGATGTCTAGTCTTTTACCCTATTTCCTGATTGAGTTCTGTTTTGGATAATATTAATACCCAACAGCAAGCTTCAAATAAACTTTATCAAAGAAAAGTTTGACAACAAATCGTGCTTTAATCCAAAATTTATTATTTTCTTCAGTAGTGACATATGATCTTGGATTCCCAAAAATTACAAATATTTCCATTAAACATTATAAATTATTCAAGACAAGGGTGAGGAATATACCCAACATGCTTCCTTTTTCTGTCATTTCCTTTAGAGAAGGCTCCACCCACAGATCTTGTAAAACCGTCCAGATGAAAACTAATCAAACATTCTGTTTTCAAGAAGAATATGAGTCAAATGCTCTTAATGGCTCCCCATTGCCAATTAAATCACGGGCTTCTCGTTCATCCTGTTCCTTGTTCAGTTCCATAAAATGTAACTGTTAATCTTACCTGTAAATTGATAATAGCTCATACTCATTGAGCATTTGCTGTATATCAGGTGCTGTATATCAGGTGTTTTACCTTTCCCAACTCAAATAATAATCCCAAGAACTCTACAAGGTAAATCCTGATAGTTTTCCAAATTACAAATGTAAATGAAGTTAGGGAAGACTGAGTAACTTTCTTAAAGTATCAGAGCTAGTGTTACCGAATCCAAGCTTGTACTGCTCGCCCCATGACAGGTCAATAAATCGAGAATTGTTGGGACAAGGAATAGTGATTTATTTGAAAAGCCAGCAGACCAGAAGATAGTGGTCTAGTGTCCCAAAGAACGATCTTGCCCGGGTTTGGGTGCTAGTTTTTTTACAGAACAAAGAGGGGGAGGTGAGGAGGTAAAGTTAAAAAGGCGATAAATTGTTGCAAATTTCTCCTGGCTCCTGCCAGACTCTGGAAGGGATGTATTAATTTCTTCTTTCCTGCAGCCATTCACAGGTGGGCCTGGTCAGGATGTTTCCTGTGAGCTTAAACAAAGGTATTTTAGCTTGACACTGAAGCATGGGAGGCAGGATTCCTGGACATGGGTCATTTGATATTTTAAGCTATAGGCAATGTCCCTTTAGTGATTAACTTGTAGCAAACACAATAGAATACAAAGGTTAAAGTAAAAGAAATGGGAGGAATTCCCTGGCGGTCCAGTGGTTAAGACTTGGGCTTTCACTGCTGTGGGCTGGGGATCAATCCCTGGTCAGGGAACTAAGATCCCACATGCTGCAGTGTGGCCAAAAAAATAAGTAAAAGAAATGGATCCAATATGGAGTCAAATTTGTTCTTCCCTATTACACTAGTGAGTGACATAGACAAGATACAAATGCAGGTCTGATTTCAGAATCCTTGTCTTAACCCCTACAGGGTGTTGTCTACCATCCAAACACCTCTGGAAACCAGACACTGTTTTAGTCCCTGTATTGATAGGTGCTACTTTCTGTCTTCCTTACTTCCCCTCACAGTCAGTTTCAAACTCTCACCTGCTCTAACGCATTCACTCTGAGTTCCTACAGCTATGCAACTTATTACTGAGCTTCTGTATTTCTTTGTAAATGCGTGAGGTAACAGTTTTTCCTTGTCTGGATCTGATCTCATTAAGAGCTGACCTACTATATACCCACAAAAAACTTTTGTTTTTGTCCAAATGTTTTTGGTTTTTTTTTTAATTTTATTTATTTATTTATTTATTTATTTATTTATTTATTTATTTATTTATGGCTGTGTTGGGTCTTCGTTTCTGTGTGAGGGCTTTCTCTAGTTGCGGCAAGTGGGGGCCACTCTTCATCGCGGTGTGCGGGCCTCTCACTATCACAGCCTCTCTTGTTGCAGAGCACAGGCTCCAGACGCGCAGGCTCAGCAATTGTGGCTCACGGGCTTAGTCGCTCCACGGCATGTGGGATCTTCCCAGACCAGGGCTCGAACCCGCGTCCCCTGCATTGGCAGGCAGACTCTCAACCACTGCGCCACCAGGGAAGCCCTGTCCAAATGTTTTTGATCTTTAAATTGAGTAATATTACTGATAATTATAATGTGCCATTGCTTAAATAAATGAATTTTTATCAGAAAAGGGGAAGAAAAATAGAAACTTGGGAAAATCCAAACTAAACGATCTGGCTGGCAAAATTTAACCTCTGGATTCTTGGAAATCCTCCTTAACTGTCCAGTATCAAACAATCCTCTTTTCATTAGACAAATCAGCTCCTGGAAGGGTCTTTTATAACAGGCATGGTCCCCTTGAAGTAACCTGTTACAGAAATATTGTATTTGCAATTAACATTTTGCTGTAGTTTTGTGGAGGGGCATTGAAAACTCCTATTATAATTGTGGATTTAACTTTTCTCCTTGTAGTTTTATCCATTTTTTCTTTGTGTATTTTGAAGCTATGTTATTAGGTGCATAAACATTTAGGCTTATTTGTTAACCTGATTAATTTACTTTATCGTATGATGAAATACACTTTCTTATTCCTAGCAATATATCTTTGCTCTAAAATTTATTCTGTTTCATAGTGATAGAGCCCCTCCATCTTTGTTTTTTTTTTGACATCTTTATTGGAGTAAAATTGCTTTACAATGGTGTGTTAGTTTCTGCTCTATAACAAAGTGAATCAGCTATACATATACATATATCTCTATATCTCTTCCCTCTTTCATCTCCCTCCCACTCTCCCTATCCAACCCCTCTAGGTGGACACAAAGTACCGAGCTGATCTCCCTGTGCTACGTGCCTGCTTCCCACTAGCTGTCTGTTTTACACTTGGTAGTGTATATATGTCCATGCCGCTCTCTCACGTCATCCCAGCTTACCCTCCCACCCCCATGTCCTCAAATCCATTCTCTACATCTGCCTCTTTATTCCTGTCCTTCCCCTAGGTTCTTCAGAAAAATTTCTTTTTGTTTTTCTAGATTCCATATATATGTGTTAGCATACGGTATTTGTTTTTCTCTTTCTGACTTACTTCACTCTGTATGACAGACTCTAGGTTCATCCACCTCACTACAAATAATTCAATTTCATTTCCTTTTATGGCTGAGTAATATTCCATTGTATATATGCGCCACATCTTCTTTATCCATTCATCTGTCGATGGACACTTAGGTTGTTTCCATGTCCTGGCTATTGTAAATAGAGCTGCAATGAACATTGTGGTACATGACTCTTTTTGAATTATAGTTTTCTCACGGTATATGCCCAGTACTGGGATTGCTGGGTCATATGGTAGTTCTATTTTTAGTTTTTTAAGGAACCTCCATGCTGTTCTCCATAGTGGCTGTATGAATTTACATTCCCACCAAAAGTGCAAGAGAGTTCCATTTTCTCCACACCCTCTCCAACATTTATTGTTTGTAGATTTTTTGATGATGGCCATTCTGACTGGTGTGAGGTGATACCTCATTGTAGTTTTGATTTGCATTTCTCTAATGATTAGTGATGTTGAGCATCCTTTCATGTGTATGTTGCCAATCTGTATATCTTCTATGGAGAAATGTCTGTTTAGGTCTTCCGCACATTTTTGGATTAGTTGTTTGTTTTTTTGATATTAGGCAGGCTACATGAACTGCTTGTATATTTTGGAGATTAATGCTTTGTCAGTTGCTTCGTTTGCAAATATTTTCTCCCATTCTGATGGTTGTCTTTTCATCTTGTTTATGGTTTCCTTTGCTGTGCAAAAGCTTTTAAGTTTCATTAAGTCCCGTTTGTTTATTTTTGTTTTTATTTCCATTTCTCTAGGACTTGGGTCAAAAAGGATCTTGCTGTGATTTATGTCATAGAGTGTTCTGCCTATGTTTTCCTCTAAGAGTTTTAGAGTGTCTGGCCTTACATTTAGGTCTTTAATCCATTTTGAGTTTACTTTTGTGTATGGTGTTAGGAAGTGTTCTAATTTCATTCTTTTACATATAGCTGTCCAGTATTCCCAGCACCACTTATTGAAGAGGCTGTCTTTTCTCCATTGTATATTCTTGCCTCCTTTATCAAAGATAAGGTGACCATATGTGTATGGGTTTATCTCTGGGCTTTCTATCCTGTTCCATTGATCTATATTTCTGTTTTTGTGCCAGTACCATAGTGTCTTGATTACTGTAGCTTTGTAGTATAGTCTGAAGTCCGGGAGCCTGATTCCTCCAGCTCCATTTTTCTTTCTCAAGATTGATTTGGCTATTCGGAATCTTTTGTGTTTTCATACAAATTGTGAAATTTTTTGTTCTAGTTCTGTGAAAAATACTATTGGTAGTTTGATAGGGATTGCATTGAATCTGTAAGTTGCTTTGGGTAGTAGAGTCAGTTTCACAATGTTCATTCTTCCAACCCAAGAACATGATATATCTCTCCATCTGTTTGTATCATCTCTAAGTTTTTTTTTCAGTGTCTTCCAGTTTTATGCACACAGGTCTTTTGTCTCCTTATATAGGTTTATTCCTAAGTATTTTATTCTTTTTGTTGCAGTGGTAAATTGGAGTATTTCCTTAATTTCTCTTTCAGATTTTTCATCATTAGTGTGTATAAATGCAAGAGATTTCTGTGCATTAATTTTGTATCCTGCTACTTTACTAAATTCATTGATTAACTTTAGTAGTTTTATGGTAGCATCATTAGGATTCTCTAAGTATACTATCATGTGATCTGCAAACAGTGACAGTTTTACCTCCTCTTTTCCTATTTGGATTCCTTTTATTTCTTTTTCTTCTCTAATTGCTGTGACTAAAACTTCCAAAGCTATGTTGAATAATAGTGGCGAGATAGAGCAACCTTGCCTTGTTCCTGATCTTAGTGGAAATGGTTTCAGTGTTTCACCATTGAGAACGACGTTGGCTGTGGGTTTGTCATATATGGCCTTTATTATGTTGAGGTAAGTTCCCTCTATGCCTACGTTCTGGAGGGTTTTTATCATAACTGGGTGTTGAATTTTGTCGAAAGCTTTTTCTGCATCTATTGAGATGATCACATGGTTTTTCTCCTTCAGTTTTTTAATATGGTGTAGCACATTGATTGATTTGCATATATTGAAGAATCCTTGTATTCCTGGGATAAACCCCACTTGATATAGTGTATGATCCTTTTTATGTGCTGTTGGATTCTGTTTGCTAGTATTTTGGTGAGGATTTTCACAACTATGTTCAGCATTGATATTGGCCTGTCGTTTTCTTGTGACATCATTGTCTGGTTTTTGTATCAGGGTGATGGTGGCCTCATAGAATGAGTTTGGAAGTGTTCCTCCCTCTCCTATATTTTGGAAGAGTTTGAGGATAGGTGTTCACTCTTCTTTAAATGTTTGATAGAATTTGCCTGTGAAGCTATCTGGTCCTGGGCTTTTGTTTGTCGGATGATTTTTAATCACAGTCTCAATTTCAGTGATTGTGATTTGTCAGTTTATATTTTCTATTTCTTCCTGGTTCAGTCTTGGAAGTCTGTGCTTTTCTAAGAATTTGTCCATTTCTTCCAGGTTGTCGATTTTATTAGCATACAGTTGCTGGTAGTAATCTCTCATGATCCATTGCATTTCTGCAGTGTCAGTTGTTACTTCTCCTTTTTCATTTCTAGTTCTATTATTTTGAGTCTTCTCCCTTTTTTTCTTGATGAGTCTGGGTAGTAGTTTATCAATTTTGTTTATCTTCTCAAAGAACCAGCATTTAGTTTTATTGATCTTTTCTCTTGTTTCCTTTATTTCTTTTTCATTTATTTCTGATCTGATCATTATGATTTCTTTCCTTCTGCTAACTTTGGGGTTTTTTTGTTAGTCTTTCTCTAAATGCTTTAGGTGTAAGTTTAGGCTGTTTATTTGAGACTTTCCTTGTTTCTTGAGGTAGGATTCTATTGCTATAAACTTCCCTCTAAGAACTGCTTTCGCTGCATCCCATAGGTTTTGGGTCGTCGTTTTTTCATTGTGATTTGTTTCTAGGTGTTTTTTTATTTCCTCTTTGATTTCTTCAGTGATCTCTTGGTTATTTAGTAGTGTATTGTTTAGCGTCCATGTGTTTGTATTTTTTACAGGTTTTTTTCCTGTAACTGATATGTAGTCTCATAGCGTTGTGGTCAGAAAAGATTCTTGATAAGACTTCAATTTTCTTAAATTTCCCAAGACCTGATTTGTGATTGAAGATATGATCTATCCTGGAGAATATTCCATGAGCACTTGAAAAGAATGTGTATTCTATTGTTTTTGGATAGAATGTCCTGTAAATATCAATTAAGTCCATTTTATTTAATGTATCATTTAAAGCTTGTGTTTCTTTCTTTATTTTCGTTTTGGATGATCTGTCCATTGGTGAAATTGGGGTGTTAAAGTCCCTTACTATGATTGTGTTACTGTCGATTTCCCCTTTTATGGCTGTTAGCATTTGCCTTATGTATTGAGGTGCTCCTATGTTGGGTGCATAAATATTTACAGTTGTTATATCTTCTTCTTGGATTGATCCCTTGATCATTATGTAGTGTCCTTCTTTGTGTCTTGTAATAGTCTTTATTTTAGTCTATTTTTTCTGATATGAGAATTGCTACTCCAGCTTTGTTTTGATTTCCATTTTCATTTAATATCTTTTTCCATCCCCTCACTTTCAGTCTGTATGTGTCCCTAGGTCTGAAGTGGGTCTCTTGTAGACCGCATATATACAGGTCTTGTTTTTGTATCCATTCAGCCAGTCTATGTCTTTTGCTTGGAGCATTTAATCCATTTACATTTAAGGTAGTTATCGATACATATGTTCCTATTACCATTTTCTTAATTGTTTTGGGTTTGTTACTGTAGGTCTTTTCCTTCTCTTGTGTTTCTTGCCTATAGCAGTTCCTTTAGCATTTGTTGTAAAGTTGGTTTGATGGTGCTGAATTCTCTGAGCTTTTGCTTGTCTATAAAGATTTTGTTTCTCCATGGAATCTGAATGAGATCCTTGCTGGGTTGAGTAATCTTGATTGTAATTTTTTCCCTTTCATCACTTTAAATATGTCCTGCCACTCCCTTCTGGCTTGCAGAGTTTCTGCTGAAAGGTCAGCTGTTAACCTTATGGGAATTCTCTTGTATGTTATTTGTTTCTTTTCCCTTGCTGCTTTTAATATTTTTTCTTTGTATTTAATTTTTGATAGTTTGATTAATATGTGTGTTGGCCTGTTTCTCCTTGGATTTAACCTGTATGGGACGCTCTGTGCTTCCTGGATTTGGTTGACTATTTCCTTTCCCATATTAAGGAAGTTTTCAATTATAGTCTCTTCAAATATTTTCTCAGTCCCTTTCTTTTCCTCTTCTTCTTCTGGGACACCTATAATTCGAATGTTGGTGCATTTAGTGTTGTCCCAGACATCTGTGAGCCCGTCCTCAATTCTTTTCATTCTTTTTTCTTTATTCTGCTCCATGGTAGTTATTTCCACTATTTTATCTTCCAGGTCACTTATCCGTTCTTCTGCCTCAGTTATTCTGCTATTGTTTCCTTCCAGAGAATTTTAAATTTCATTTATTTTGTTGTTCATCATTGTTTGTTTGCTCTTTAGTTCTTCTAGGTCCTTGTTAAACGTTTCTTGTATTTTCTCCATTCTATTTCCAAGATTTTGGATCATCTTTAGTATCATTACTGTGAATTCTTTTTCAGGTCGACTGACTGTTTTCTCTTCATTTATTTGTTCTGGTAGGTTTTTACCTTGCTCTTTCATGTGCTGTGTATTTCTCTGTCTTCTCATTTTGCATAACTTACTGTGTTTGGGGTCTCCTTTTTGCAGGCTACAGGTTCGTAGTTCCCATTGTTTTTGGTGTCTGCTCCCAGTGGGTAAGGTTTTTCAGTGGGTTGTGTAGGCTTCCTGGTGGAGCAGAATGGTACCTGTGTTCTGGTAGATGAGTCTGGACCTTGTCTTTCTGCTGGGGAGGACTGTGTCCGGTGGTGTGTTTTGGCGTGTCTGTGAACTTATTTTGATTTTAGGCAGCCTTTCTGCTAATGGGTAGGGTTGTGTTCCTATCTTGCTAGTTTTTTGGCATAGGGTGTCCAGCACTGGAGCTTGCTGGTCATTGAGTGGAGCTGGGTCTTAGCGTCGAGACGGCGATCACTGGGAGCACTCTCACTGATTGATATTATGTGTAGCCGGGAGGTCTATGGTGGTCCAATGTCCTGAACTGGGCTGTCCCACCTCACACCCGGCCTCACACCCAGCCAGAGCACCAAGACCCTGTCATTCACACAGGTCAGAAGAAAAGCGGGGGGATAAAAAAGAAAGAAAGAAAAAAATAAAATATTTTAAGTTATTAAAATAAAAAATAAGAAAATATTATTAAAACTAAAAAAGTAATAAAGAAAAAAGAGAGAAAGAAGAGAGTTACCAAATCAATAAACAAATCCAGCAAGGGTAACAAGCACTAAAATGTATAGTAAAAAAAGAAAAAAAAAAAAAACACATTGTTTTGGTATTTAAATGGTTGCTGTAGTATATATAGTATATTTCTTTAACTTATCACAGTCTACCTTCAATTGTTATTATATTATTTCATGCATAGAATAAGACCTATCAATATTATATGTCATTTCTCCTCTCTTGGGCTTTAAGCTATCATTGTCAAATATTTTATTTATAAATTTTTTATAAACACCGAAAAACATAGCTATTGTCTTTTTGTAAAACAGTCCAGATATGTTCAAATAATAAAGAATATGTCTTATTCATCATTATAGTTACTATTTCTGGTTTCATTCTATTTTGTAGACACATATATTTACCTGTTAATATTTTCCTTTTCTTCTGTGATATTCTTTATTTCTTATCATGTGGGTGTGCTGCTGTTAAGTTCTTTCAGCTTTTAATATTTGAAATCATCTCTATTTCACCTTTTTTTTTTAAAGGATATTTTCACTGGGTATAGAATTTTATTTTGAAAAGTTTTAAATTTTCTTTTAGAAATTTCAAGTCGTTGCTCCATTGTATTCTCAATTGCTTATTTCGCATGAGAATTCTTCTGCCATCCTAGTATTCATTCTTCTGTACAGAAATATGTCTTTTCTCTCTGGATGCTTTTAACATTTTTCACTTTTTTCCTGGTTTTGAAAAATGTGATTATGTTGAGCCTTGGTGTAGTTGTCTTCATGTTACTTGTGCTTGAGGTTTTGGAGGGTGAGGGTGGGAATCTGTGGATTTATAGTTTTCAGGAAATTTGGAATATTTTCACCCATTATATTTTCAAATATTCCCTCCCCTTTCTTCAGAGACTCCAATCACACAATTGTCCACTGTGTCTTTTCTACTTTTTGAATATATGGTATACAGTTATAACTGTCTTAATGCACTGTCCTGCCAATTCTATCATCTGTGTCAGTTCTGTATTGGTTTTACTTGGTTGACTTCCTCATTTTGGGCTGTGTTTTGTCACTTCTTTGCACGTCTAAAAATCTTTGATTGTATGTTGGATGTCATTAATTTTCCCTTGTTTGTGAATTTTTGTATTTTTATAAATATTCTTGAATTTGGTTCTGAAATGCAGTTATGTTACTTGGAATCAGATTTATACTTTTATTTCTTGATAAAATGATGAAAATCATTTGTTAGGCAAATGTAAAATAGTGCTCAATCTATGGCTAATTATTCTCTAGTGAAGCAAGGCTCCCTGAATTCTCTACTCGGTGTCCCAATAGCTTTTCTAATTTTGTTGGTAAGAACAGGCACTATTCCTGGTTCTATATGAATGCTAGGCATTGTTTCCTTTAGTTATTGCAGATGGTTCTTTCTTGGCCTGGAATTGTTGCCTCACACACATGCACTACTGATCAGTATGCTGAAATTTTGAAGGGCTCCCTCTGCAGATCTCTGGGGGGATTCCTTTGCATAGTCTTGAGCACTCGGCATTGGCCAAGCCAAGACTGTGGCTAGAGGTCTTCTTCCAGTTTTCTGTGTTCCTTAAAAGTATTTTAACTTTGCTGACTTCCTCAACACAGCAATTCTCCATCCCACCCCCCAATCTATCTTAACTTTTCCTGTGTGCTTCCAAAGCATCTTGTGTCCACTCCTGTTAAGAAACTCAATACTATCTTATAAAAGTATCTGTTCATTTGTCTGTCTCCCTTGAGGGAAAAATAGTTGATTTGTACATTTCTATATCCCTAGTACATAGTAGGAGTTAACAGTATTTGCTGTTGGATGAATGAGACCAAATTCTCAATCATTTCTGTAACTCAGATATAGGAGTACAGTATTGGAATCTGAAAGGCTAATGAAAGAAACAGATATACCTGGAAGTTTCAAACAAGATTCCAATAATGAGATTCAAGTATCAGATATTGTGAGTAAATGAATCAGCTTCCTCTCCTAGGCGGTTCAGGTTTTATATACTAGTAATATCAAATATTAAATAAATATATTGTATTTTATGTTCAGAAGTAACTGAGAGTTAAAAAAAAAAAATCCCTCTCCTCTTTACCAAAGTAACCATGGTCTTTCTTTGATGCAGTTGAACTGCATTCTCTGTGGGCTCCTAAATTATGTTGTATGATTTCCAAAAGGTCTTTGCTCATAAGATAAGCCTTAACCCCAAGAACTAGATTATTCTGCACATGGGGGCTGAGGAAATGTGAGTAGAAGAGTAGTAGAAATACGAATTTTTTATAAGCATTTCTGTCTTCTGACCAAGGCTATCCTTTAAGGTTTAGACCTTGTGCTGTTATCAGCTCTAGAGAATTGTTGATCCTTTTTTTTTTTTTCTGATAACACATGGGCCATAATTTTATTTTTTGAAATCTCCTGGTTTTTAAAAGGCTCTGAAGCTTTTGTCAAAAACCGAGTTCAGGTTGACTCTACTCTTCTCCCTGTGGCTGTTTCTAGTTCTGTGAAATGCTTGTTCTTTGTGCTCAGAATATTCTCTTTGAAAGAATACTCTGCCTCCTTCCTTAAATACTTAGCCTGGAAGCAGTTATTTGACTATCATCTCCCCTGAGTATGTTCCCTTTCAAGAAGGAATCTAATGATTGTTAAAGGTCTTGGCACTTGTTCTGTGCGGGGGTGGGGGGCGGCAGGGGAAATAGTCTACTACAATGTTATAATCTCACTTGATAGCTATGTAGTTTTTGCCATTCCTGGAAAACATGTTTTTATACTTGATTTGGGAAATAAAAGCAGATTAAACGGACACACATTTCAGGTAGTTTCAAGTCACTTTATATGGGTTAAAAGAAAGGATAATCTTCAAACATACTCTTAAATCAGGATTAAGACCCAAACTTCAAGATGCTCATTTGATTGTGGCTGTTTCTCAATTTGTTCAATATCATTAGGTGAGCTTAGTGACAGATTCTGAAGTAGAAATCTGAACAGGTAATGAGTAACATCCAATCATGTAAGCCAATTGTTTTAGAGAAAAGATTAATTAAAAGAAGTAGTAACTAAATTTAAATCAAGCAAGGCCAAGCCTCTATCCTGAGTTTAAATCCCCGACCCATTTTTTTCCACCTGGATACAATATAGAAATTTGAATTGGATAAATATCTCCACCAGAAAAAAAATGAGTTAAGAATTGCATTTAGAGCTTTGAACTAAATCTTTTCACAATAACAGGTGTTCTTTACTGAAATAAGCTCATTTTACCCAGTGTATTTAATCACACCAATTTTCAGGAATGAGAGTAAATATGTTTTATAAGTGAGAGGGCTGGGGACAGTGCATGGAGGAAAGTGCATCCCATAACTTCCTCTCCCTTTATACACATTTATATATTGCACATTTTCCCCATTTATGTTTTCACAGGCACACAGATGATTGCAAATACATACCCAGGGTGGTCCTTGTCAAGACTGGGGTCCAACTTTGCAACACATTTCTGCAGTGACTGTGACAAGCTTTGATAAATAACCCAGTTGACAACTAAATTTATCTTGGAGCAGAGAATAGAATTTATGGAGAAGGTGCTTTTTCTCTCCCTATCCAAAAATTCACCTTTATACCCAGGACAAAGTTTAAAAAGGAAACTTTTGGATGGAAAAAGATATATTACTTATTCATAGTGTCCTTTCTGTTTGTCTTCTTTTGTCCACAGAGACTGAAAGAATTAAAGCAACGTGAATTTGCTAGAAATGTAGCTTCCAAGTCATGGAAAGATGAAAAGAAACAAGAAAAAGCACTTAAGCGACTTCATCAGCTGGCTGAGTTAAGGCAACAGTCTGAATGGTAAGAATTAAAGGTGCCTAAGATGGTTCAAAACTCTCTTCAACTTCTGGGGAAATTTCAGTGATAAATTTACTTGGTTCACTATAACAACGTAAACAAATTATAATAAATCAACAGATATATCTGAAGGCAAATGTTCCTAATAGTTAAAAGTCTATAAATTAATGACTTTGACATCTGGGTTTTTTTCTTTCCCAATATTGTTAATGTGTTCTTTAATGAAATGATCCAAGAATGATTCTAATATACTAGCATTTATTCTATCCAAGTGATTTATATGGATCTATATATCTCTTTCTAATTATTTTGAGTTTTGTAATATTAATTTTGAAAACGATAAATAGCAATGCATCTTTTTGGGGAGGAACTAAATCTTCTGTTCATTCTTCTGCACACACCTGAAACTAGAATAAATGGCACTATAATTGTCTGGATGACAAACAAGATGTAATTAATGCAGTTAAATTTACCACATAGTGCCATTTAAGTTGATAATTATAACAAGCATTATACTAATGCATTCTTGTAGCTGAAAAATAGAAGTTTTACATGAGCTTAGAACTGCTGAATGTTTTGAAGTGAGGAGATTGTTACCTGGAACTCAATTACATTTGCAGATTGTGATTTGTGTTCATATGAATCATAATTTAGAACACTAATGTAGCTAATTAATGTAGTTGACAGCATCCTGGTGAATTGTAACAATTATACCTCTGTGCCAGAATTTAAACTCCTATTGTTTAAATGAAAAACAATATACAGGTCTTCCCTGGTGGTGCAGTGGTTAAGAATCCGCCTGCCAACGCAGGGGACACGGATTCAAGCCCTGGTCCAGGAAGATCCCACATGCCGCAGAGTAACTAAGCCCGTGTGCCACAACTACTGAGCCTGTGCTCTAGAGCCCATGAGCCACAACTACTGAGACTGCGTGCCACAACTACTGAAGCCCATTCACCTAGAGCCCATGCCCTGCAACAAGAGAGCCACCGCAATGAGAAGCCTGCACACCACAACGAAGAGTAGTCCCTGCTCACCACAACTAGAGAAAGCCCACATGCAGCAATGAAGGCCCAATGTAGCCATAAATAAATAAATAAATAAATAAATAAATTTATTAAAAAAGAAAAAGAAAAACGATATACAATAAGCTTGGGAGTGAACAACTCAATTATATTAGCATAAAATATTAGACCTCATATTTACTTTTAAGAAAATATTTATTTTTTAGGATCAATTATGAGTAAAGACACAGTATTCAGCCTTCAAATATTCATGTATTTGCACCACTGTCTTAGAGTAATTTAATTTGCTTATAAAAATACAAGAAAAGATAATCATATTAAAAATAAGTGAGAAATTTGGTAAAAAGAAAAAATAAAGGTTGGAAGACCATGTGTCCAGAGGTGAGGTTAATACAAAAATGCATGCTCTTAGGGAGCATACGATCATAGAAACAGGACACATAACTGGTACCAAACTTTTTACTTGCCAACACAATGAGGATCTTAAAATATGTTATTCAAACACATTGTCAATAAGATATCAGACAGCCCTTGTCAAAACAGGACTTAGAAGGAAAAGTCTAATGGTTATTAGGTGGCATGCAGGAGAAAATTGAGGGAAGATGTTAATTCCCAGGTGATTAATTATGAGATACAAAAAACCTGAAAAAACAAGACAAGCCTCACTATAGAGATACACCCGTTAGATAGGTTCTTTAAGGCCACACAACAGAAGATCTGAGTAGCCTTAATGTAATTTTGATTCTTCTGTTACTCTGCAAGTTGTCACACTTTGGCATTTCTCCTTACTCATTCTGTATTTTCTTTTGGAAGAAATAGACAAAAGATCAGAGGAGCCTTGATGATGATGATAGTGATGGTGGTGATGCTTTCATTTAGAAGTTCTAAGTTTGTAGATCTACCCATGAAGTGTCTTCCAAAGTAAAAGAAATTAAAAGATATACTCTACTGGGGTTGAGCTGCCCTTTAAAAATCTTATCAATTAAACAGACACAAACCTAGCCATATCCTCTATAGAGTAGGTAGGCTCTCTAGGACCCAATCTGATCATATTGTTAGGGAAATGATGGGTATTCAGCTTTCCAGATACATAACTTGGAACTAGGCAAATTATTTCGTTCATTTTCTATTACCCTCCATCTGCCCTCCAGGCAATTGTTCTCTCTGATTAAGTAACCTCATGGCCTAAGGGAAGTCACTTAATAGCATTATTAAATATTTTCACTTTGGCAGCTGAATTGACAAGTGAAAAAAAAATCACCTGGGTTACTTCTCCCTTGGAAAACCTTTGTCCTTTATTCTCATAATGAGGGCTTCTGAGTAAGATGCTACAGATAACAAGAAGGTTCTTCCATGGCCCTGTGGAGAAGAGAGGTGAATTTGCTGGTAGTAAGAATATTTGAATCAGACTGATGAAAAAAATGGTGGCAGAAAACTGTTAATGGATCTTGAAAAGGGCAGTCAACCTTGGTCAGCTTTTGGGTAGATCAACCCAACATGGTTCCTCAGCAAAACTAGTTCTTTTATTGGGGGAGGAGAGAGATTCACTCTGTTTGTAAACTTCTACTATGTGTAAGTCTAAGTGTAGTGCATCTTGATATGGACATGTTTTCAAATTTTAAAAATTGTAGGACCATTGATTCTGAGAATATAAAGTTCTTTACATAAGAGCTGGATAATGTGGGACATTAGGAAATTACATCACTTAAAGAAATCATGTTATTTTGATGTGCTTTGTTTCCTGTTTGGAAAGTGTACTTCTTGAACAGGAGAGAATTAAATTGTGCATATGCTGAGTTACCAAGAACTAGAAGTTGGGGGGAACTATTGGGGTGGATAATCCATTAATAAGAACTAAAGGGCTAACTAATGTCATTTTAAAATTATAAATAAAAATAATTATGTAAAAAATACAGAAATAAACTAAATGTTCTAGAGGAGACAGTGAAATCATAAATGAGGGTATGACTATAAAGATTAAACCTTTAACTATGTCATAAGGCATAAACTTGAATTAAAATAATAGAATTTTAAATACCACAAAGATAGAAAACTAGGATTTTAAAAAATAATAAAAGTAAATTAGATTTAAAACAGGGGTAGGGCCTTCCCTGGCGGTCCAGTGGTTAAAACTTCTCAATTCCAATGCAGGGGGCTCGGGTTTGATCCCTGGTCAGGGAACTAAGATCCCTCATGCCTTGCGGTGTGGCCAAAAAAAAAAAAAAAATTAAGATAGGGGAAATTAAAGTTTACAGAGCAATGAGGTAAAAGTTTGAAACATAAAAATAAGAGGTATAAAATATTAATAATGAGTATAAAATGTTAAACTTATGAAAAAATATAATCATAAGTGTATATTCAGTTCTCACTGTAAAGTGAGAACAAGAATAAGGACAAGGAGAGCAAAATGTAATACAAAAACAATAAGAGCAAAGAGGTTTAAAAATATTTGAAAGAATATAAAAGGAAGAAGCTACACATATTAGAAAGATAAATGGTAGAAGGAAACAGCAATACAGGAAAGAATGTTTAGACTAACATAAATCAAAGCAAGAAAATGCACAAAGCAGTGCCAGAATAATAAGCAAAAATATTATATTATTAAGGAAAAAAATGGAATATAAAAATAGTCAAATATCTGCATCATAATGGAATCAGAAGGGGTAGAGTGATGATATACATACACCAGACTTTTGAAATAATTTTTGCTAAGTGTAGTGCAGATAATATCAGATTGAAATTCCTAGAGAAGGTAACTTAATACAGATGTATTACTCCTACTTACTCCAAAGTAATGGAAAATATGGAAAAGAATCTTTTTGGCACTGAGGCAAAATTCAGTGCTGCAGATGTTTCTAAACCTCATCCTTCTATCCCCAGGCTACAGGCACCTTTTCAAAAGACCAGTAACTATAGTAAACCTCTATGCTTCCTATTTCTCTTTATGTTTGAAAGAAATAACCAGTATTCTGTATACCATCTTAGAGTATTTCCATTTCTCATATTAAATATGCCTAAACACCCTCTCTAAAGAATGTAAAAAATGATTCAAAAAAGAAGATTAATGTGATAAATAAGAGAAAAGCTTTCATTATGAAATAGTTACTGTAAGGAGCAGACACTTTAAAATTTTTTCTGAAATTAGTTTTCCACAAGATTCAAAGGAACACAACAGCTCTAAAGCTACAGACATTATTAGTTCATGGAGAGAGGACAATCTGAAATTATTAAGGACTGGTGGCTAAAATTATTGTTTGTAAATTAAAATTTGTATGGGTATAGTGAACAACAGATTGGACACTGTAAAATATTGAATCCATAAAACAGAAATTAAAAACAAAATTTTTTTTCTGAACTAGAACAGAAGACTAAAAATACTAGACTACTAATATAAGTAGTAAGACCAAAAGATATATTCATGAGAGCAAATAAACTTAACTTATAAAGTCCAGGATAAGAAACTAGGAGAGGGAAGAAGAAATAATCAGAGACGTCAGAAAAGAAAATGTATCTGAGCTGAAGAAAGTTGAATTGAAAGTGCCCAGAAATACTGGCAAAAATTAACCAAAAGAAATCAATTTGTAACTATGGCCTGGTAAAGTGTTTTATATATATATAACACTTATGTGTATATATATATATATATATACATAATTTGTTGTATGTAATAAATATAACAAAATACATTATATATAAATAAAAAGGAAAATTTACAAAACTATATAAATACATGAGCAGATCTGTTTCAATATGAATAAAAGGAGGCTAATTAAATATGTCTCTGTAATAGTAAACATATAAAGACAGTGAAGCAATGTACATGAAATTTGGTGGACAAAAGGAATGTGACACCAGAGTTCTATGACAGTTGGCTGAATAGTTAAGTAAAGGCAATAAGAAAGAATTTCTCAGATGGAGGGCTAGGAAAGGACTCCTCCCCATTAGAATTTAAGCTACATATGGAAAAGATATCAGTTGTTTTAGTACTGTTTACTCAAGCAATAAATGACTGCATAAAAGTGAAGTAAAATTTGAAAATAGAAAAAGGCCAACAAAACACATCCAAGAATGTGAAAAAAAAAAAAAGGAAAAGAAAGCCAACTCAAAGCAAACAAGCAAAGCAGCTCAAAGCAAGCCAGCTCAAACCAAGAAAAAGGAAAAGAAAGCCAACTCAAAATGATGTGATTTGTATTGCTTTCCCTCCAATAAGATTTGTTTTGTCGTAGGGGTCTCACAGATAGAACATTAGAGGCAATTTTAGTCTGAAGAGTTTCATCTCTTGTATGTATGGGTCTTTCCAGTTTTCTGACTGAATTAAGCTCAATAGAATGAATAATCTTTAAAAATCTGTTAAAAGATAAAACATATATGCAAAAAAAAGATAGAAGAAAAGTATTTTGGTGAGTAAGAAGCTAAAAAAAAGGATTTCAGACTAATTGAAGATATTGAGATGGCATGTAAATGTGTATTACTTTCTTATAATTGATCAAATTAATGACAAATCATAAAGAAAGAACTAAGCATCCTGTTTCAAAAGGAAACAAACATGAAAGAATTTTAAGACTGAGGAAACAAAAATTATAGAATGCTAGAACTTTAAACAAAAAAAGCAAATAAAAGAGATAAGTTTATGCTTTGGAAGTGACTTTTAATTCCATTTTATTTTCTATTTAGGTGAAGGCACTGATTGGAGAACTCTTTGCAAAATAATGTTAAATCTGCATTCCAAAGAATTAGTAGGTTCTGGAGGACATAATGTGATGTAAATGCGATAGTTTATTTTCTTTTGCAGCACTAGCATAAGATATTCATCTGCTATTGCTTTTTGCTAATTTCAAAAGAATCCACTTAAGAGATGCATTTTAGAAATTGCCACTATAAAACATAGATATACTGAGTTGTATAAGCATAGTGAAATTGTTACATTACAATAGACATAGTTCATAAATAGTATCAGAACCCATCATCAAACACTATAAAATGTTCACATATAGGTAAGATTTCAAATCTGATGTCTTAATCATTTAAATATTTATTTTATTTACAGTGTTTCTGGAAATGGACCAGCATACAAAGCCCCCAGGGTAGCTATAGAAAAGCAACTCCAGCAAGGAATTTTCCCAGTTAAGAGTGGCAGAAAGGTATCGTGCATGAAGAGTGCTCTTCTCCTTAAAGGAAAGAATCTCTCCAGAAGCATTTCTGATAAACAGCGGTCCACCACACCAAATCAACACCAGTTACAAACGGACAGACGTTTGTTTGGAAATCAGGTACCACAAACATCCTCAAATCTTAGCAATGAAAATCACAGGACAGGAGTGTCATTTTCTTTTTCCAAAAAAGTGCATCTAAAATTAGAATCTTCAGCATCAGTTTTCAGTGAGAACACAGAAGAAACCCACGATTGTAACAAGTCACCCATCTATAAAACAAAACAAACCGCAGAGAAATGCATGTGCTGCAGGTTTGCAAATGAAGATACACACCTCACTAAGGAAAAAGATAGAAACATCTTATCAAGCCATCTGGAAAGTATTTTACACAATACCTTCTCCATAAGTTCTGAAATTTTGCAAGACAAAGATGACTCTGTTGATGAAACACTAGAAGATTCGATTGGCATTCATGCTTCATTCAGTAAATCTAACATTCATCTTTCAGATGTGGATTTTACTCCTTCCAGCAGAGCAAAGGAAACTAGAAATACACTGAAGAACACTTCAGAAAACCCCAATAATCACTCATGCCAAGTAAATGTTTCCTCCAGCCCACCAAACATTTACAAGCACAGTGATGCCAGGATGTTTGAATGTTTGGATGAGCTTCCATCAATAGAGCCAAGTGAACAAAGCAGTACAGTTCATCTGAATCCCAACTCCAGAAAGGAGAAGAAAGAAAAATCATTAGATAAAATAGAAAGAGTTAACAGAAATGTACAAAGTCTTGTAAGAGAGGCATATCCCCGTGATGTGAAGTCCAAACCACTGCCTTATCTCCACGTACAAAGCAAGGATGGCCATACCACTCTCCAATGGCCTACGGAAATGCTTCTCTTTACAAAAACAGAGCCCTGTATCTCTTATGGATGCAACCCATTATATTTTGATTTTAAGCTTTCTCGAAACACAAAGGATAGCCATGATCCAGAGGACTTAAAAACAGAATTGCTGCAAGGGCCCTCAGAAATGAAGACTACAATGGAAAACCAAGTCTCAGGTTTAATTAAAGACCAACAAAAACTGATCCAAGAAGATAATCAGTCTCTGAAACCAAAGATGATGATAGCTAATCCAGATTGGGAAAATTTCCAGAGAAAATATAATTTGGGCTACAACAATTCTGAGCCCAGCGCGAGTGAACATAATTTTAGTGCAAGCGATTTGGAAATGAAAAATCCTGAAGTGCCTGCTTACCTTGATATCTCTCTAAAGAACTGTGTAAGGAAGAATAATAATAGTGATAATGAACTTAAAGAACCTTCAAGGGCCCATTGGCAAAGCTGCCAGAGGGTAATTCTAAGTGATGCAAATGAGGGCCTATCTTTCTCTCCTTGTATCTCTAGGACTAAAAAACATAAACTGATTTCCCGTGATCCTCATTTGGATTTTGAAGATGGGAATAAATTCACCTGGAATTCTAGTCCTTACACAGTAAGGGGCCGCAGTGACCATGGGAAGGACTTCAGTGTAATTTTGAATAGTAACCACATCAGGATGACCAGCAGGGTTTCTGGATGTGGAAAAGCAAGTTACAAGAGAAGTTCTCCAAAGGTGTCTCTGAATACATGTTCTAGCCCTTCAGACACATCCCCTGGCAGTACATCCAGCTTGAGAAGTACTTGTTCAAAGCATAGGTCCAGTGGTCATGGCAGAGGTAATTTGCTCTACTTTTGTAAAAGAGAACACAACTCAGTTGAAAGGCACAAACGGAAACGCCGCAAGCACAGCTGTCTCTTCTTATCTGATGAGCTAACAAAGAGTGATTGCCCACAGTCTGCAACCCAGAGTGACAGGGGCTGCAAGTTGTGGGAATCAGTTAAAAATGAAAAATATTCAAAACATGGTTATGGCCACTGCAGAGAAAAATATAAACTGGGCGAAAATCAACAATTTTCAGGGCCAAAATCCAAGAGAATCACCCATTGTGATTCTAGCTCACGGTTTTCTTGTGCTGGAAACAGTGAAAACCCACCTAATTGCCAGGGACCTCAGCACAGCAGATTGGGCTCTTACTCAAGAGAGAAAATGTATTACTTAAATCAAAGTGAAAGAAGTCAACAGTCTTTGGACAGCCCTCATATTTGTGATCTGGAAAAAGTAAAACCCATGCAATGTAACTCTGGGAATATCAGCTGTCTTCTAAAGAACTGTTCAAGCAGCCCTTCAGAAACCACAGAGCTGAACACTGTAGAAGGAGAGAGGACTCCCCTGACAGCCAAAAGTCTTTTAGAAAGAGTACAAGCCAAGAAATGTCAGGAACAATCAACTCATTTTGAGGTCCCTTCAAACAGCTGTAAAAATGAATCAGAGGCTCCTTCACAAATCCAATGCACAGCGCAATTTACACCACCAGGCTGTAACAGACCTGCATTGCCTTTGTCTGAAAAAATACAGAACACAAGTAGAAGAAGAAAGGATAAAGGCAGTGCAATGCAAAGAACTATTGACAAAGACAAAGTCAAAAATTCCCAGACAAATGATTTTACTGTTTTAGTAGACACTGATTCTGACGATCATCTTTCTAAAGGTATAATTCACGTAGTAGCAGAGTCTCAGTTACCAAACATGAAAAAGTATCCAACAACAAAAGAACAATCAAAATCATTAATTAGTGAAGTGCAACCTTTTATTCAAAGCTGTGACCCAGTACCAAAAGATTTCCCTGGTGCTTTCTCATCTAGTAGATATACTGGTGTTACTGACTCAATAGAGACCAAAGAGGACCAAACAAATCTAGACTTACAGGATGTAAGCATGCATATGAATCAGGTAGAGGGGAATATAAACTCTTACTATGACAGAACTATGCAGAAGCATGACAAAGTAGCAGATGACTTAGAAGTGTGTCATAAATCTCTCTCTCCCCCATTAATTCAACAGCCCATAACATTTTCTCCTGATGAAATAGATAAATATAAGCTCCTACAGCTACAAGCCCAGCAGCATATGCAGAAACAGCTCCTATCAAAGCATCTTCGAGTTGTGCCTGCTGCAGGGCCCACTGCCTTCTCTCCAGCCTCCGCTGTACAGACAGTTCCAGGTCACCAGCAGGCTTCTATCACCACCATCCACCACACGTTCCTGAAGCATTTTGTTTCTGCTTCCATAAATGCCCATAGCAGTCACCTCCCTATAGCTCATCTGCATCCTCTTTCCCAGCCACATTTTAATCCATTCACATTTTCACCTCTGACTCCAACCATCATCCCTGCACACCCCACTTTCTTAGCGGGTCATCCCCTGCACTTGGTCACTGCTACTCCCTGCCACCCATCTCACATAACACTTCAGCCCCTGCCCCCTGCAGCATTTATCCCCACATTGTTTGGCCCTCACTTCAACCCAGCCACAACTTCTATCATCCACTTGAATCCTTTAATTCAACCACTGTTTCAAGGTCAAGATCTTTGCCATCATTCTTGCTCCAGTCAGATGCAACCATTAAATGGAGTGAAAGAGGCCTTAAATATGTCAGCTCACTTGAACTAACAGGTGTTAAAGCCCCTCTTCTGGATAAATAAAACAAATTGTCACTACCTACAAAATGACGTATTTAAAGTGGTCTGATTATTACAAGATTTAAAATAGTGGTACCAATGCCAAATGTGACCAATATAGAAATATGAACTGAATTGCTGATATTGAAATACAAGCATTTTAAGGATTTCTTTTAATTTGCAAAAATAATTGGACAAATTTAAAGTAGTTTGATGGAAAGGTAGAGGGAAACGTGTTAAAGATATTTTTGAATGAGTTCTCACATAATGTTATAAAAAATAGAAAAAAGTTAGGCAGATCATTAATATTGCAAAGAAAATTAAATGAAACATAATACTCTATCTTCTAGGTGTTCGTTGAACGAGTGAACGAATGAATAAATGAATGCATATTTGGTTTTATTTATCAGGTAATAAAAGGTCAGTGAAAGAAAATTATGTGTTAATTGTTCGTATGGTTCACTGTCAACTAACCTTTCAATCAATATAATGTTTCAACCAATATAAACTATATTTTCATAGGAAATAAGAGATGGCAAGAAATTTTATGACTAATTCAGATTGAAACCTACTCCTCAATGCAAAATAGTCTTATGCAGATTGTATGGCTGGGTTTCTGTGGAAGATTGAATTAACTTCATTTCACACACTTCTATGTCAAGAGAATTTTGTAATTGTAAGAATCACCAACATCTAAAATTAATAATGTTTAATTTTTGTATAAGAAAACATATATAAACTATCATTAGTATTTGATAATGCAAAATTAAAAAAATAAAGTATACTCAGAGTAATATTTTGTATATATTGGTCAAACTTTCAAATATTACTGGGGCTAAAATATTAAGTTTTCTTTATTCTCCTACTCAGAAATCTGTGTTCAGCCAACATATGTATAACTGGAGAGGTAAAGCTTTGGAAATGTCAAAAATTTTACATGGTATTTATTGAGAAAAATCTTAAAAGTGTTCAGTGTATTTTGTTCAATTTTACTAGATATTTCTAAAATACCATGAATGATGATGAATAAAATCACCATTCCTATAATTTTGCAAATGATTTTAAACATTCATCCAAAATGTTTTCTGACCCACAGAATTTGCATTTCTTATATCTATATTTCCCAATGACCCTCCAGTTAAGTTTATTATTTTATATTCTTAAAAGAAAGAAAACTTGTGTGGCTGTACATTCCCCATGAGCATGGGTTTCAGAGAAAGTCAAATTAAACAAAAATAGAGGTAATCAGTCATCACCACTGTGTGTATGATGATGTAAACTCCTTTACCACTAGAAGATGAGAAGGATGGCTTATACAGCCTTGGCTTCACAGGAATGAGAGCTGTACTTACTGAAGGCCTACTGTGCACCAAGATAGGTTGAGCACTAGGGCCTCATTATCTCATTTAATCTTCACAAATGTATTGATATTTTGAGATCAGTATTATCATTCCTCTGTACAGATGAGGAAAATGAAGTTGAAAGGTTAAGTTCCTAACACTTGCAAATAGTAGGAAAGGACATCTTTGATGCTGGTGAGGGAGAGATGAAGAGAGAAGAGAGAGAGAGAATAAAGTGAATTAAAAACTTTAGCATAAAGAAACAACGTAGTTTCCTAGATATCACCAGAAACTTGTGGGATGGAGATTTTGACTGGAGTATGGCAGTGAAAAAGCCTAGCTTATCTAAAAGGAATAGAAAAATGGAAGCAAGACATCAAATTGCAAGAAATTCTATACTTGTGTGGAACTCCATAAAAGTGATTATAAAAGAACATTGATAAACATTGAGTGAATTCAAAAAAAGTGAAATAAATGGCATATTTCTTATAAAAATAGATGATAAATGGCCCGGCACATAAAAGGAAAAGTAATGTGGATGACTCTTTCCTAAAACAGATTACAAAGTTGATGTAGCGCCAAGACAGAGTAATTATGGGAATTCACTAGAAGTCTTATTATGAAAAAGACAGCACCTGGTTAATATTTATAATTCTCTTGGTGACAATTTAATCTCTCAGAAGGTTAAAATAGAGAACCTCTACTGGGCACTTAATTTTGACTAACAAGGATAGATTGATATGAATTGATGGCATGGAAATGACTATCTTGTATTATCAGCAATGGAAATGTTCACAGGATATACTTACTGTCTTGAACTAAGGGAAAGCAGACTTCACCATTTAAATAAAAGATAACTTGTACTTCAGGGTAGGAAATTATAAAAGTTGTAGTATCACATGAGTAAAGCTACCATTACAAAAGATTCCAATGAGGCAGAAAAATGTAGTCCTTTAAACAATCCAATATAAACTGAATGAGGAAAACATTCAGAGTAATTGTTCAAGTACCATACATACATAAACAGTAAGACAATAGCTATGGATCAAAAATGAACAGAGATTAAGTTAATGCCTTTTAAATATCCCATTTATTGGGAAAATCAAAAGATTTTTTTTTTGCTTCTGCATACTGCTAGGCAGATGATCTAATAACAACAACAACAATAATAATAAAATAGTGTTACTTAAATCTGATTTTGTTTTGTTTTCCGTATTAAGGAGAAAGTTCTTCAAAGCGGAAATTATAGAACCAACATGGATAAGAATTTTGGAACATACAGAGAAAATTATTTCCTTGCCACTTCAAATAAGTTTGAATCTTCACATTTACAAGAATCTTACCATAGAATATTAAAATTTCCTAAAGAAGACCTCATGACATCAATCGTCCTTGAGAAATTAGGCAGACTGGAAGAGAAGTTAGAACAAGCATCTCTACTTTTATAAAAGGAGCAATATTTAATATAGGTATTACTGATTTAAAAGTTAGCATATTTATAGACAAAATTTTAAGCAGAGTGTTTAATGAAGATGAAAAGACAATCATTAGTAACTCTAACAGGTATACTAAAAACAAATAGTACAAAAACAAAAGTATTTTATTTTTCCTTTATTCACTTTATTTTCTTTCTCATTTAACAAGTATGTATTAAGGGCCATGTGCTAGGCAGTAATCTAACTGTTGTTGACATAATAATAATCAAAACTAGAAATAATGCCATAATATAATTTAATTCTAATTGAGTCATGCAGACAAAAACCAGAATAGACAAGTGATATAATGCTACGCCAGATGATGATAAACACTACTGAGGAAAATAAATAGGGAAAAGTAGATAAAGGTGCTTGGGCAGGAGTAGTGGCTAAAGTACAATTTTAAATAGGGTAGTCAGAGGAAGCTTCACTGTGAAAGTGATATTTCAGCAAAGACCTGAAGGAAGTGAGCATTCTAGGCTAAGAGAAGACCAGGTTTCAACAACTCGTTGGGTATGCTTGTCATACTTAAAAGATAGTATGAGAACACTGTGCCTGGGAAAGAAGGTTTCAGAGACAGAATTATGGGTGATAAGGTCAGAGAAATAATTTTGGAGCAAAATCATGTGGGATCATGCCAAACATTATAATGACTGGCTTCTACTGTGAGATGGAAACTATTGGATAACTTTAGCAGATGAGCAACATGATTCTTCTTAGATTTTACCAGGGTCATTCAGCTATTGCATTGTGAATAATCGCTAGGGGAGTGAAGATTGGAGTACGAAGGGCAATTAGTAGATGGAAATGTTTCAGGCAAGAGAATGCAGTGACTTGCTCAGTGATAGTCTAATGGAAATGTTGAGAAGTGGTGAGACTCTGGATTTATTTTGAAGGCAGGGCTGAGAAAATGTGCTTCATGTTGGGCATAAGATATAAGACAAAGAAAGGAATCAGAGGTGATATATCAGTACTTTTTGCACAAGCAACTAGGAGGATGGATTTACTGTTAACTGAAATACAGAATACTGTGGGAGGAACAGGAGAGGAGAGGAGGATTGGTTTAAATATTCTATTTGAGATGCCTGTTAAATATTGAAGTGGAGATATTGAGTTGGTAGTTGGAAATGTGAATCTGAAGTTTGAGTAGAGGTGTGAAAAGAACAAATACTTTCAGGAATTATTAATGTATAGAAAGAATCTGAAGCCATTAGCCTGGGTAATACCAACAGGGGTAGGTAGGGTGGATAAAATGTTCAGAGACCGAGCCCTAGTTCACTCTGATTTTAAGAGTGGAAGTAGAAGGAACCATATATCCATTCTTTTTCAGATTTTTTTCCCATAAAAACGAGACCGTGATGAACTTCCAAGTTTCATAGGAAAAAATCAGAACAATGTGTGCCTATAAGGCAAGTAAAGAAAGTGACTCAAAGAAGTGAGAGTGATCAACCCTGTCACATGTTGCTGAGTCAGGTAAGAAGAGGATAGAAAATTAAGTATTCTTTTAGTTACGTAGAGCTTGGTTGTTACCTTGACCAGAGACATTGTGGTGAAGTGGGTGGTTGGGGGCAAAAGATAGTAAAATGTGTGGGTATTTTATAGAGAGACATTTTATGATTCTTATAAATATCCTTATGGACAATAGTCAGTGCTATATGACAAACGTGCTTTTATTGCTAGTTAAACAGCTATACCCCAAGAGTATTGAGACCTGGACTAATTTCAATTTCGAGGGAGGGTTGTAGATACTGGTTACAAGTCTTTGTGTTGTAGTCTGTTATATTCAGCATTTCATAAAACGTGGGCAAAATCATGGAAGACATGTCTAACAGATAGGAGGAAAACACAAACCAAAGAGGACCAGGAATGGAGTGAATGGCACAATACCATGTGAAAAAACTTCAAAAATCATAAAAATGGGACAAAATTTGAAAGGTGAAATTTAGCACAAATAAATGTCAAATCATACATTTATCTTTAATTAACAGAGTCTTGTACACACAGATTGTTGAGGAGACAGAGCCTAATTCTAGTTCATCAATAAGATGAAGGGTTTAGTAGATTACAAGCGCCATGGGACCCAGTGATGTTAAGAAGCTGGCGAAAAGTTATGAAATATTAGGTTATTCTAAAGGAATTACACAGAATTAGAAAAATGGCATTCTTTTAAGTTTTTAAAATTACTTTTATTGATATATAATTTATATAACATTAATTTAAGGTGTAAACCATAATGATTTGATATTTGCATACATTGCAAAATGATCATCACAATAAGTCCATTTAACATTCATCACCATATGTAGGTACAAATTTTTTTCTCATGATGAGTACTTTTATTATTTTTTAACATCTTTATTGGAGTATAATTGCTTTACATTGTTGTATTAGTTGCTGCTGTATTAACAAAGTGAATCAGCTATATGCATACGTATATCCCCATATCCCCTCCCTCTTGTGTCTCCCTCCCACCCTCCCTATGCCACCCCTCTAGGTGGACACAAAGCACCGAGCTGATCTCCCTGTGCTATGCAGTTGCTTCCCACTAGCTATCTGTTTGACATTTGGTAGTGTATTTATGTCCATGCCACTCTCTCACTTCATCCCAGCTTACCCTTCCCCCTCCCCATGTCCTCAAGTCCATTCTCTATGTCTATGTCTATGTCTTTATTCCTGTCCTGCCCCTAGGTTCCTCAGAACGATTTTCTTTTTTTTTTTTTTAGATTCCATGTATATGTGTTAGCATACAGTATTTGCTTTCTCTTTCTGACATACTTCACTCTGTATGACAGACTCTAGGTCCATCCACCTCACTACAAATAACTCAATTTCGTTTCTTTTTATGGCTGAGTAATATTCCATTGTATATATCTGCCACATCTTCTTTATCCATTCATCTGTCGATGGACACTTAGGTTACTTCCATGCCCTGGCTATTGTAAATACAGCTGTAATGAACATTGTGGTGCATGACTCTTTTTGAATTATGGTTATTTCAGGGTATACACCCAGTAGTGGGATTGCTGTGTCATATGGTAGTTCTATTTTTACTTTTTTAAGGCACCTCCATACTGTTCTCCATAGTGGCTATAACAATTTACATTCCCACCAACACTGCAAGAGGGTTCCCTCTTCTACACACCCTCTCCAGCATTTATTGTTTGTGGATTTTTTGATGATGGCCATTCTGACCAGTATGAGGTGATACATAATTGTAGTTTGGATTTGCATTTCTCTAATTATTAGTGATGTTGAGCATTCTTTCATGTGTCTGTTGGCAATCTGTATATCTTCTTTGGAGAAATGTCTATTTAGGTCTTCTGCCCATTTTTGGATTGGGTTGTTTGTTTTTTTGATATTGAGCTGCATGAGCTGCTTGTAAACTTTGGAGATTAATCCTTTGTCAGTTCTTCGTTTGCAAATATTATCTCCCATTCTGAGGGTTGTATTTTCATCTTGTTTATGGTTTCCTTTGCTGTGCAAAAGCTTTTAAGTTTCATTAGGTCCCATTTGTTTCTTTTTGTTTTTATTTCCATTTCTCTAGGAGGTGGGTCTAAAAGGATCTTCTTGTGATTTATGTGACAGAGTTTTCTGCCTATGTTTTCCTCTAAGAGTTTTGTAGTGTCTGGCCTTACATTTAGGTCTCGAATCCATTTTGAGTTTATTTTTCTGTATGGTGTTAGGGAGTGTTTTAATTTCATTCTTTTACATATAGCTGTCCAGCACCACTTATTGAAGAGGCTGTCTTTTCTCCATTGTATATTCTTGCCTCCTTTATCAAAGATAAGGTGACCATATGTGTGTGGGTTTACCTCTGGGCTTTCTATCCTGTTTCCATTGATCTATATTTCTGTTTTTGTGCCAGTACCATACTGTCTTGATTACTGTAGCTTTATAGTATAGTCTGAAGTCCAGGCACCTGATTGCTCCAGCTCCGTTTTTCTCTCTCAAGATTGCTCTGGCTATTCAGGGTCTTTTCTGTTTCCATACAAATTGTGACATTTTCTGTTCTAGTTCTGTGAAAAATGCCATTGGTAGTTTGATAGGGATTGCACTGAATCTGTAGATTGCTTTGGGTTGTATAGTCATTTTCACAATGTTGATTCGTCCAATCCAAGAACATGGTATATATTTCCATCTGTTTGTATCATCTTTAATTTATTTCATCAGTGTCATAGATTTCTGCATACAGGTCTTTTGTCTCCTTAGGTAAGTTTATTCCTAGCTATTTTATTCTTTTTGTTGCAATGGTAAATTGGAGTGTTTCCTTAATTTCTCTTTCAGATTTTTCATCATTAGTGTATAGGAATGCAAGAGAATTCTGTGCATTAATTTTGTATCCTTCTACTTTACCAAATTCATTGATTAGTTCTAGTAGTTTTCTGGTAGTGTCTTTAGGATTCTCTATGTATACTATCATGTGATCTGGAAACAGTGACGGTTTTACTTCTTCTTTTCCAATTTGTATTCCTTTTATTTCTTTTTCTTCTCTGATTACTGTGGCTAAAACTTCCAAAACTATGTTGAATAATAATGGTGAGAGGGGGCAACCGTGTCTTGTTCCAGATCTTAGTGGAAATGGTTTCAGTTTTTCACCATTGAGGACAATGTTGGCTGTGGGTTTGTCATATATGGCCTTTATTATGTTGAGGAAAGTTCCCTCTATGCCTACTTTCTGCAGGGCTTTTATCATAAATGTGTGTTGAATTTTGTCGAAAGCTTTCTCTGCATCTATTGAGATGATCATATGGTTTTTCTCCTTCAATTTGTTAATATGGTTTATCACGTTGATTGATTTGCATATATTGAAGAATCCTTGCATTCCTGGGATAAACCCCACTTGATCCTAGTGTATGATCCTTTTAATGTGCTGTTGGATTCTGTTTGCTAGTATTTTGTTGAGGATTTTTGCATCTTTGTTCATCAGTGATATTGGCCTGTAGTTTTTTTTCTTTGTGACACCTTTGTCTGCTTTTCATATCAGGGTGATGCTGGCTTTGTAAAATGAGTTTGGTAGTGTTCCTCCCTCTGCTCTACTTTGGAAGAGTTTGATAAGGATAGGTGTTAAATCTTCTCTAAATGTTTGATAGAATTTGCCTGTGAAGCCATCTGGTCCTGGGCTTTTGTTTGTTGGAAGATTTTAAATCACAGTCTCAATTTCAGTGCTTGTGATTGGTCTGTTTATATTTTCTATTTCTTCCTGGTTCAGTCTTGGAAGTCTGTGCTTTTCTAAGAATTTGTCCATTTCTTGCAGGTTGTCGATTTTATTAGCATAGAGTTGCTTGTAGTAATCTCTCATGATCCTTTTTATTTTTGCAGTGTCAGTTGTTACTTCTCCTTTTTCATTTCTAATTCTATTGATTTGAGTCTTCTCCCTTTTTTTCTTGATGAGTCTGGGTAGTAGTTTATCAATTTTGTTTCTCTTCTAAAAAAAACCAGTTTTTAGCTTTATTGATCTTTGCTATTGTTTCCTTCATTTCTTTTGCATTTATTTCTGATCTGATCTTTATGATTTCTTTCCTTCTGCTAACTTAGGTTTGTTTAATTCTTCTTTCTCTAATTGCTTTAGGTGTAAGTTTAGGTTGTTTATTTGAGATGTTTCTTGTTTCTTGAGGTAGCATTGTATTGTTATAAACTTCCCTCTTAGAACTGCTATTGGTGAATCCCATAGGTTTTGGATCGTCGTGTTTTCATTGTCATTTGTTTCTAGGTATTTTTGGATTTCCTTTTTGATTTCTTTAGTGATCTCTTGGTTATTTAGTAGTGTGTTGTTTAGCCTCCATGTGTTTGTATTTTTTACAGATTTTTTTCCTGTAATTGATATCTAGTCTCATAGCATTGTGGTCAGAAAAGATACTTGATACAATTTCAATTTTCATAAATTTACCAAGGCTTGATTTGTGACCCAAGATGTGATCTATCCTGGAGAATGTTCCATGAGCACTTGAGAAGAAAGTGGATTCTGTAGTTTTTGGATAGAATGTCCTATAAATATCAATTAAGTCCATCTTGTTTAATGTATCATTTAAAGCTTCTGTTTCCTTATTTATTTTCATTTTGGATGATCTGTCCATTGGTGAAAGTGGGGTGTTGAGGTCCCCTACTATGATTGTGTTACTATCGATTTCCCCATTTATGGCTGTTAGCATTTGCCTTATGTATTGAGGTGCTCCTATGTTGGGTGCATAAATATTTACAATTGTTGTATCTTCTTCTTGGATTGATCCCTTGATCATTATGTACTGTCCTTCTTTGTTTCTTGTAATAGTCTTTATTTTAAAGTTTATTTTGTCTGATACGAGAATTGCTACTCCAGCTTTCTTTTGATTTCCATTTGCATGGCCTATCTTTTTCCATCCCCTCACTTTCAGTCTGTATGTGTCCCTAGGTCTGAAGTGGGTCTCTTGTAGACAGCATACATACAGGTCTTGTTTTTGTATAGATTCAGCCAGTCTGTGTCTGTTGGTTGGAGCATTTAATTCATTTACATTAACGGTAATTATTGATATTTATGCTCCTATTACCATTTTCTTAAATGTTTTGTGTTTGTTATTGTAGGTCTTTTCCTTCTCTTGTTTTTCCTGCCTAGAAGATTTCCTTTAGCATTTGTTGTAAAGCTGTTTTGGTGGTGCTGAATTCTCTTAGCTTTTTCTTGTCTGTAAAGGTTTTGATTTCTCTGTCGAATCTGAATGAGATCCTTGGTGGGTAGAGTAATCTTGGTTGTAGGTTTTTCCCTTTCATCACTTTAAATGTGTCCTGCCACTCCCTCTGGCTTGCAGAACTTCAGCTGAACGATCAGCTGTTAACCTTGTGAGGATTCCCTTGTATGTTATTTGTTGCTTTTCCCTCATCGCTTTTAATATTTTTTCTTTGTACGTAATATTTGATAGTGTGGTTAATATGTGTCTTGGCCTGTTTCTCCTTGGATTTATCCTGTATGGGACTCTCTGCACTTCCTGGACTTGACTATTTCCTTTCCCATGTTAGGGAATTTTCAATTGCAATCTCTTCAAATATTTTCTCAGACCCTTTCTTTTTCTCTTCTTTTTCTGGGACCCCTATAATTCGAATGTTTGTGCATTTAATGTTGTCCCAGATATCTCTGAGACTGTCTGCAATTCTTTTCATTCCTTTTTCTTTATTCTGCTTTGCGGTAGTTATTTCCACTATTTTATCTTCCAGGTCACTTATCCATTCTTCTGCCTCAGTTATTCTGCTATTGATTCATTCTAGAGAATTTTTATTTCATTTATTGTGTTGTTGATCATTGTGTGTTTGCTCTTTAGTTCTTCTAAATCCTTGTTAAACTTTTGTTGTATTTTCTCTGTTTTATTTCCAAGATTTTGGATCATCTTTGCTATCATTACTCTGAATTCTTTTTCAAGTAGACTGCTTGTTTCCTCTTCATTTGTTTTGTCTGGTGGGTTTTTACCTTGCTCCTTCATCTACTGTGTGTTTCTCTGTCTTCTCATTTTCCTTAACTTACTGTGTTTGTGGTCTCCTTTTCACAGGCTGCCAGTTCATAGTTCCCGTTGTTTTTGGTGTCTGTCCCCAGTGGGTAAAGTTGGTTCAGTGGGTTGTGTAGGCTTCCCGGTGGAGGGGACTAGTGCCTGTGTTCTGGTGGATGAGGCTGGACCTTGTCTTTCTGGTGAGCAGGACTGTGTCCAGTCATGTGTTTTGGGTTTTCTGTGAACTTATTATGATTTTAGACAGCCTCTCTGCTAATGGGTGTGGTTGTGTTCCTGTCTTGCTAGTTGTTTGGCATAGGATGCCCAGCACTGTAGCTTGCTAGTTGTTTAGTGGAGCTGGGTCTTAGCATTGAGATGAAGATCTCTGGGAGAGCTTTTGGCATTTGATATTACATGGAGCCAGGAGGTCTCTGGTGGACCAAAGTCCTGAACTCAGCTCTCCCACCTCAGAGGCACAGACCTGACCCCTGCCTGGAGCACCAAGACCCTGTCAGCCACACAGCTTTGTAAAACATTCAGGTTCAGCTATTTTGCATTACGTTTGACCCATCCATTCATTGCTGGTTTCTCATTAAATTCTGGGTGACAACCTTAGGCTTCTAAAAATGCATCAAGCATCCTCTGCATAGAAGTCTGATTTTCTCCTGTTATAATTCACTTTGTAGTCCTTGCACGTTGGCCCTATTAGGTCACTTTTCTGATGCTCAGCAAGGCTGCTCACCATTCCAGTCAGCAGCTCATTTGTTGCCTTAGTGGGAAGATCGGACCGAGAGGAAAGTTCTCTCACTGTGGTTTTGTTTTTTATTTCCCTGATGATTAGTGATGTTGCGGATCTTTCACACACATGTTGGCTATCTGTATGACTTCTTTGCAAAAATGTCTATTCAGGAACTCTGCCCGTTTGTTAATCAGAATTTTCTTTTGCTATTGAGTTGTGTGAATTCTTTATATATTTTGAATGTTAACACCTTATCAGATGTATGACTTGCAAATATTTTCTCCTATTCAGTAGGTTGCCTTTTCATTTCATTGACGGTTTCCTTTGTTGTGCAGGAGCTTATTAGTTTGATGTAGTGCTGCTTGTTTATTTTTGCTTTTATTGCCTTAGCTTTTGGTGTCAAATCCAAAATATCATTGCTGAGACCTAAGTCAAGGAGATTACCACCTATGTTTTCTTCTAGGAGTTTTATGGTTTCAGATCTTACATTCAAGTCTAATCCATTTTGAGTTAATTTTTTGTGTGGTGTAAGATAGCACTTCAGTTTATTCTTTAAGGGTATTTTTTTGAACTTGGGGAAAAAAAGACCACTTGTGGAAAACTATATATTGTTCTGGGACACAATTTTTATTTTAATATTTTTATTTATTTATTTATTTATTTGGTTGTGCCAGGTCTTAGTTGTGGCAGGCGGGCTCCTTAGTTGCAGTTTGCTGTCTCCTTAGTTGTGGTGTGTGAGCTCTTAGTTGTGGCATGCATGTGGGATCTAGTTCTCTGACCAGGGATCAATCCTGGGCCCCCTGCATTGGGAGTGTCGAGTCTTAACCACTGCACCACCAGGGATGTCCCTGTTCTGGGACACAATTTAAGAGAGTTATTGGTGAACTGAAGTGGATCCATACGTGGCAGACATGACCAATTAAGAGACCAGATTAATTTTATGTTTTTACACTGATGAATCATATGAGTTCTGTGAATTAACAAAAATTATTAACTGAATACAAGTTCAATTTTCAAATATTTTAGAGAAATATTAGGTTAAATAGTTTTATTTCTTTACTTTGGCATATCTCAGAATATTTGACAGCAGTATCCACTAGACATTTCCAGAAGAAGAATAGAATATATTGAATTTCCAAAAGTAATGATAACAGAAATATATATATTTTTTGCCTGTGCACCATCTCATGGAATTAATGTTTTGTAGAACAGACTCTGGGAATTGCCACGTGAAAAATGAAACCAATGTGTGCAGTCCAAAGAAAAGAACACTTACTGAGGAAAGAAATAGATGGAAATAACTTTCTAACTTTAAATATCTGAAAGGTAACACAGAGCTGTGTACTGTGGAAGATCATATTCATTCTCTTTAGGGCAGAAAAAGTAAATACTACAAAAAGGTAGGTGTTGACTCAACATGAAGAATAACTTGACAATTTGAGTTATTTGTATTAAGTTGTAAAATCTGCATCCTGAAACATTTAAGAACTTTTTCACATTTGGATGAGCAAAAAGCTTAGCAATTTTCAGAATACTTTTCCCAGAATTTTGCTTGTGATCAATGACATATCCAGTTATTCTCTAGGGTAATTTCCAAATTTCAGATGGTTGATTCATAGGGCTTAGTTTTGGATTAACATTTTTCTTCTGATCATTATTTTTCTTCTGATATATTACTGCTACAGAGAACATTCTGAGCCATCCTCTTACTTCCCCCAAATTAGTCAGTGTGGGCTCAAACATTTTATTTTTTATTTCACTTAAGCAAAGCATACTTTGAAAGAAAATGAAATAGAAAGAAGTCTAATTATATATTGAATTCTAAAATAGATTTTTTTTAATTGCCACTGTGATGAATTATATTTTCAGCTCTGTTTCTTTCCACTTACACAATTATTTATTTAACAGTTGATTTTCAGCGTTAAACCTCTTTTATGCCTATTGCTTGGTATTTATGGGATAATTCTCTTTATGGGATTACTCTTTCACACTTGGCTCATAGAGGCAAGTTTTTGTATGTGTCTTAAATTATAAATGCTTACTTAAAAACTGAAAATGTTTTAAGAAAGACTGTAAAATCTTTACACACACACACACACAGACACCCCTATCTGTATATTTTTCTTAGAGGTTAAGAACGAGCCTAGCCTCCCTGGATTCAAGGGATAGTTAGATAAAATAAATGCTTTGTAATGAAGAACTGTAAATTTGAAAAACTTCATCTACTTTTTCATTCCCTGCCATATTCAGCAAGAAAAATTAGAGTGAGTTATAAAAAAAACTGTATTTCAATATTTCCTTTGAGTTCACTTTTATATATGATATAAAATATAGAAAAGAATTAGAATATGGGGAATAGTTTAGAAAGTTGAAAGTTCCCAGTTCCCAGGATTTTTTCCTTAGGCAGACATTTCACAAAATGATCCCCTGAAATTTTATTTCATTCACAGAAAGTGGATTTGACAGTGACTCCTTTTCTTCAGTTTTTGCCAGGACTTAATGGAATCTCCCTGTTTTCTCTGAATAGAAATATATTCAAAGAAACTAGTCCTATACAGCTTTCCCATTAAATGGACTATTTAATCAGTAACATTACTCAGGATCATATTTCCAGCTCTGGCCGTCTCCTTAGTGCATGAAATTTTTGGTTACTTACAAAGTTCCCAATGATGGCAGCAACACAGCTTCTAAATTTTACCATAATACTTTCAAGCTGATCTAAAAACTTGATGTATTTCAATCATTTGGAACAATACTTGGAGATATTGGAGATGGCTCTCCCCCTTAGAGTACCACTTGGTATCCCAGTGTTCTAAATGTCAATGAATGAAATGTCCAGTGCCCTCCCCAGGCTGTATGGAGAGTTCACTGCCTTCTTATTAGTGAAATGACATTGCTGATCATCTCAAACCAGTAGCATATTTTTCTGTTTTCCTTAAAAATTTCCTCATGTGTTTTCAGAAAGGTGGTTGAACATTCTGAAGAATAATATATAAATATCAGATCCAAAGAATCCAAATCTCACACGTCAGTGTATGTAGCTAATGGACCTAGGAGCAAAATTGAGCTAGTGCTTATCTCTGGCCCAGCAGGGCTCAGGAGGAATTTTAATTTTGATTCTTTAAATGAATGAACTCCTGAAAAGAAATGTGCTCTCATTGGAAAATAGAGTATTAAAAAGAAAGCACATGACCACTTCCATACAGTCATCAGGCAAACAGTTGACTACCCTTTGTGTCTCAGACTGAAACTACTTCAGTAAGATGGAAGATTCCTCCTAAAATATGTTTTCCTGCCAATAAACCTGGGTCTAGAGGATTTTCAAAGGTTATCATTTCATTCCAGCAAAAACATTATCCACTTCTATTAGGCAGACATTTGAAGGTGATTGCTGTATTGCTTTGGATTAAGCTATGTTAAAGTGGATGCCTTGGCTGAATCGGTGGGTTTAGAATAAGCCAATATTAGAGAGATAAGCCAAAGGGTCTTTTTTCATTTTATGCAGCCATGTATCAGAGGGAGACCTCCCAATCCTTTTCTTAAATCCTTTCCCAAAGTCATTCCTTCCTTTTGCACCTCACCCCCTTTCTCAAATAGTGAGAGCAAGACCATCTTGACAAAAACATAAATCAGGCAAATTGGAAATCTACAAAATACGTGTGTGTGTGTGTGTACATATGAGTGTATATGTGTGTGTGTTCTTAAAAATATACTCTTTAGTCTTTAGTTATAGATCTTGATCTTTGTTCAAAATAATGTTTTTCAAAACATATCCACATATTGAAACAATCAACTTCAAGAAAGGTTTCTTTTCCACCATGCAAAATTGTCTATTCCTCCTATTTGTGAGAGATTATAAAATAGTTGATAATGTAAAATGGTTATGTAGCTATTTAAAACAAATTCTCACTTTAATTCTATTTAAAGTATTTACTTTGTAATTAAAGAAGATGATAATTCGGCAATATCATACACAATCCAATAATTTTATTTTGTATCCTCTGTACAAAACTTTTTTTATTATACTGTGGCTAAGTAAATTGCACTATTGTACATGCAAAGCAGCTTTTTTAGTTTTTCAATAAATTACTTGGACTGTAGTTCAATGCAATAATATTATTTTCAATAAAAAGCTTAGTGGTATAAGAGTGTTAGTCATGCATTTCTAACAAAAAACATACCAAAATATAAGAACAAAATCAAAAGCAAAATGGTATGGAAATATGCTGTATTTTACACTGCTGAATTTAACATTTTATTTATTATTGTATATATTTATATTATATATTTAAAGGCTGGGATTTCTTAGACTATTTCTTAAAATTTTAGTGTTGTTATAAAGCTGTTTCCTCAAGCTGAAAATAAATATGACTTTAAAAGTTCTATAGGTGTATTCTTTGTTGAAACCTATTATTTGTATACTATGTGAAGTCCTGTTTCTGTTTGTTTACTTAAAAAAAACCTGTGATCTAGTAGTTTGTAATGCTGTAACAAAGCTCTATAAGTACTGTCTGGAATATATTCTCTAACTGATACTATAATATAGACATGGTGGCATTCTGCCTATTATAATAATTTTAATGTAAACTTGGAAAAATACCTTAATTAATAACCCCAATAAGCTGTTATTCTCAGAAAGACTCAACTCATTAGGAAATCTCTTCAATGAAGCATGACCAATGGTGTGGGAATATGACTTGAGACTCCACTTAACCGTCACTCCTCACTTTATTTGGTCTCTGCCTTTCCCAAGACAACAATACAGAGCCCTTACCTGCTAGATCTTAATATGATTTATTCTGTGCAAAAACTCAGACCAGGCGTTCCTCGAAATGACCGCAAGATGCTCTCTCTTTCTTGAATCACGCTGATCCTTACTCTTCCCTCTACCCTCTAACAAGCTTTAACCAAGTCCAAAAGCTCCTTGCTTCTGCACTTTAATTGGATGCCCTGTCGCTACCTGTGTGTTAAAGGAACGGGACTCTGCTTTGCTCTCTAACCCAGTGGTCGAGCCCAAGCTTTCAATGGAGAAATGTTTCAGCTGCCAATCATCTGCCTCCCCAGACTTCTACCCTAGATTCTCTATTACTATGTTGGATTCTTCTTCAGAATCCTCCTAAGGAATCAAGAAGTACCTTGCACACAACACACACACAAATGCATATGCACACATCCATTGACTGCTGACAAGAGTCATGACAGAGACTGTCATTTCTTAATTAACTTGTCACCCTTTATTGATTACCTATGTGAACGAGGCCCTGTTCAGCTATCCTCCCCACTAGCTGTATTCCTGGATTCCTTTTGAGCAGGAAAATCAATTTTGCTTGAAAATGAAAGGAGATGATATTCCTAATTGCACAGAGTTGCAGAAGCAAATGTGATGTATGGTCTGCATATTCAGTGTCTGCCCCTCCCTCATGTGTGAAGCTTCTGCCAGTCAGAGCTTTGTTCACCTTCTGTGTAATTTTCGGTTCATGATGGAAATATTCGACACTTGAGGTTGTGTTCTCTTACTGTATCTGGTAGAATTGAGTCAATTCCCAAATGGCATTTGTTAATGCTTTGAATCATAGAGGTAAAATTAGCAGAACTTTGTTAATTTGCTCAGCAATAAATAAATGAGAGCTACTTAGCAGCCTGGCACACTCATGAGAGTGCCATGATACTTTAAAAAATCTTCGGGTGAACAGTTTACAAATTAAATATTTTCTTCACCATTTTATCAAAGAGATAGCTCGAAGACATGGTATTTCAATTATTTGGCTTTGTTATGGCATATAACATCTTCAGAGGAGGGATTAAACCCCAATTCTCTTCATGAGACTGTTTCATTCATTAACAAAATATTTTAATAGACACTTGTCCTTTGTCATTAGTTATTCATAGTTTGTGGGCAAAAAGATTTATTACACATTTCTGAGATTTTCAGAGAGTAAAGATAATTTATTATAGAAATAGTTCATTAGGACACAGCAGTGATATAATTTTCCCTCTTTAAATTACCCATTCCTTAAATAGTTGTTAGGAGGGTTATTCAACATTGACTAAAACAAAGGCCACATTAATGAGTGGAAAAAAGTATGTGATGGGTCTAGTCATTTTGGATTATTTTTTCATCTGGACATGTATCCTTATCTGTATATTGCTAACATTGACTATCAAACTCTCAATTTACGACAATGAAATTACATTATCCAGTCAGAGCTCAAAAATTTCCTTTAACTTGACTTAATTATAATCTTAATACAAGTATACAGATAATTTTTAGGATTGTACAAATTGCAAAAAGCCTACTAACTTCTATTATTCTAATCCATAGCCAATAATGTTTACAGAAGAGTCAATGTGCTCAATAAATGAAGTGTGCAGTATTGGAAAGTCTGGCATAATTGAATTTCAGAAATGAATTCAAATACATTGTATTTAAAGCACTCAGGACATGAGATGAATGCAAATATCACATCCTAATCAGCCAGAACATTCCTGAGAAAGGTCCCTTTCAAACCCCATGATAATCTATTCTCAACAACATTTATTACTCTCCTTATTTGAAACAATTTCTTCATTTTTGACTCTTGAACACAATGTACTTTGATTGTCCTTAAGTCTGACTGGTTTCTTCTTTGTAGCCTTTTTTTTCTTCCAGAGCTTCTTTGTGTTCCCAACCTTTAAATGTTGTAGTAACCCAGGGCTTATAGTCTTCAGTTATCACCTTGTCTCTGTTATACAAACTATGTGATCTTATTCAGTATCAGGCCTTAAAGCATCTTTTATACACTGATGGTTCTTAATTTTTTACCTTCAGGTATGACTTTCCCTTAACCTCTGCACTTGTGTATGCAACAGGTCACTCAAAAGCACCACTGAATGTCTACTAGTAATCAGAAACTTAACATCCAAAAAGAACTCTTGGTTTGCTTTCACAAATCCATTCCTTCCCCAGGGCTCCACATCTCAGGAAAGAGCTCCATCAGCTCCCCACGTTCTCATAGTTAACTCTTAAGCATCCTCCTGGATCTCCTTCTCACATCACACATCCTATCACCAACTGATTATCATGTACTTCTAGTCCTACCTTCACAATGTATCCCACACTGACCTCTTCTCCTCATCTCCATTTCTACTTTCATCATCTTCTCCCACCTATAAGATAGTAATAACCTCCTACTTAGTCTCTCTGCATCTCATGGTCCTAGAGCCTAATTTGCAGAGAGGAGAGACTACTATCCTAAAAATAAAAACCTTTTAAATTGTTTCACATTATTTTTGGAATAAAATCCAATGTTCTTACAACAGTCTTTAAGATTCAATTTCATCTGACAATCTCTACAGCTTCATCTTCTTCCATTGTCTTTTGATCACTCTGACCTTGCAGTTTCTCAGACAGACCAAGCATATCCCATGCAGAGTATTTGCATTTGCTGTTTTCTCTGACCAGAAAGCACTTTCCTCAGGTACTCTCATGATTCCTTTCTCTTTTCACTCAGGTGTTTTTATAAATATCTCCTCCTCTGAGAGACCTTTTTTAACCACCCAATCTAACAGAATATTTACTTTATTATTCATACCATTAGCCTTGAATTATTTCTTCCAGCAATTAATAATCTACTAGTCTACTATACATTTACTTTTATACCTATGTTTATATATTTTTTAACTCCATCTTCCTAGAGTCAAAAAATAAACTTTTTGAGAGGAGAAATTTTATGGGAGCAGGAATTTTTCCTCTGTTGTTCAGGACTATTTTTTAATTTCTTAGACTCATACTGGGAACATATGCGAGACCCTATAAACATTTGTTGAATAATATAATGAGATGAAGAAGATTCTCAGATTGTCAGTTGATTTGGGGTAATATTAATTTACTGAGCACCAGTGTGCAAAGTTTCATGCAGTTTATTAAATAAATTATAATTTAAATATTAAAGCCTATATTTTCAACCAGAGAGTAGATGTGAAAAAAAACCTTCTTGATTAATTGATAAAATATTTGGTGAACATGAGTTGTTATTTAGTTTATTTTCAAATTATCCATAGGTCATGATGTATTTTCTTGAAGATGTAAAATTTACAGGCCTACATAAAGTGTTAATACATACTTGAAAGTTTACATTGATTTGTAAAGGTATTTATCATATAATCTCTATAAATTCAGGGATTGTGTTTGATCCTGTGGGTCAGAGACAGTATAACCATTATCATCTGGGTGCATATTTCTACTCCTCCATACATAATGTTCCTACTACTCTCTACAACTGGTGAGACAAGCTGGAAATTCTCTGGGGAGTGGTTTTCTCAATGATTCAATGAATATAGCTACTGTATTCAAGACAGATATAGTGGTACATAAACATTCAAAAATATTTGTTCTTATGGAGCTTACCTTTTACTGGAGGAGAAAAAAACAAAATAAATAAGCAAACAATGTGGTAGGATAAATGATAGCAAGCGCTAAAGAAGTTAATGGCAGTCTGTGCATAATGGAAGAGGCTGTATGTGTACCCAGATCTCTGTTTTGTTCCCAAATCCTTGTTTCTTCTATTACACGAAATGGTGTAAGATAGAAATTACTGTCTGGTGAATAATTAATAATGCTTCCTTCTGTTTGGTTGCTTCCTTCAAAGAAGGATGATGAATTGAGGAAAATCCGTTTCTTTTGAATGGCCTGCAGAGAATCTTTATAGAATTTACCCTAATGTCACCTACATCTTGACTTTGAGACTGTAATTACACTAGTGCAAAATCTGTTGCTATTGAATAATTTAAAATGTGATGGATATGCTTGGGAGAGATAATAATGACATATGGACTCATGACATATTTACATAGATATGAGAATGTGCTGTGGTGAGAGTCTACTGCTGTCATCGGCAACTAATGCATGTCCAGAAAGGGGAAAATCTGATTTCAGAAAATGACAGGTGAAGTTGTCTTTTGAGATCTCTGTTTCAGGAAAGCAGTTTTGTATGAGGTAAACTTAAAGCTTTTGGCAAACTTTCCAGAGAAGTTTCATTTTATTAAGAGGCTAGGTACTCCAGGATTTGTTGCTACTCAGTTTAACTAGTTCCTGTGTTTATTAACGTGTGACTGTTTCTTATATCTCTGATATGCAGCCATTTTCTTATGTATTTTATAGCCAGCAGCCCTTCACTATGCTTTTTTGTTGTCTGTTATCCCAATCATTTCATTTTTCTCACCAGCTTGAGTAATAGCCAGATTCCTTTTTATCCTAAGTCTAGGAGCAGAATGAAAATAGTAAAAAATGCCATATGAAAACCTGAATTCCCTAGGAGAGGTCTCTTCCTGATTTCTGATTGGTTGTCTTTGCCAATGATAAAGAAACGTACTATCAATAAAGTCTGGCTGATAAATGAGACTTTTTGGCAACACTGTTATACAGGCAATGGTGTCTTTTGGTCCATATCCGGTATTTCTCCTTGGAAGGTCATACTTTGAATTGCAGCACCAGCCTTGGCTTCTTGTTTCCAGTTGAGCCTATTTCACCTTGATGGCAGCATCAAGAGGTTGAGAGATTGGTTCTGTCACTACTTATAGAGATGTTTCAATGCTTCTGGCTGATTTCTGGCACGTCCTGGAAGCATTACCCTGCCCATCCTGGATGCTTCTTCTGTTTCTTAGATGTTCTGCCCTCATCAATTTTCCTCACATGCCCATTCTGTCAGAGTTGAGTTTTCACAATCACTGTGTCAAATTTGAAGAAGCATATGATTCCTGAACCCTGACCAGTGGGGATTTTATTCTGCCTGCTAAGGTTGCGTGGGTGGTATTTGCATTAGAATTCAGAAACTGGCTGTTTCTTGTAAAAATTGCCATTGGAATCTCTATAGGGATTGCATCGAATCTATAGAGGCTTTGGGTAGTATGGATATCTTAACAATATTAATTCTTCTAATTCATGAACACAGGATACTGTTCCATTTATTTGTGTCTCCTTCAATTTATTTCATCAGCGTCTTGTAGTTTTCAGTAAAGAAATCTTTCACCTCCTTGGTTAAATTTAATTGTCAGCATTTTGTTGTTTTTATTCTATTATAAATGGGATTATTTTCTTTATTTCTTTTTAAGATAATTCATTGTTATTGCATAGAAACACTACTAATTTTCGGATGTTAATTTTGTATTGGCAACTTCACTGAATTTGTTTATTAGGTCTAACAGTTTTCTGGTGAAGTCAGGCCTGGAAGACCAGTTAAAAACAACCTCTCAGGCGTTCCCAATTAGTCTTTCTGATTGATAAGGGCCAGGAGCTACACTCAGCAGTGGGTGGGCCTATGAATTATCTCTTCAGCCTGGTGAAGCAAGGGAAACCTCCAAGCCCGGCAAGCTTTTTAGTCTGTGGTCTTGACTTGAGCTGACCTGCTCTCCAAGTTCCCTGGCCAAATGGTGCCACTGGCTTTGCTCTGTGGACCCTCAGCTCTGCCTACTATACCCTTGGCGCAAGCATTGCGGGGCTATGCAGCTTCCAGGTGTTCCTCATCAGGCTCTTCTGTCTGGGAGGAAGCCTGGAAGCTACACTTAGCCGTGAGCCACGCCATGACTCAGCAACCTTGCCTGATGACCCAGATCAGGCACACCTGCACCCCGCCGCCTTTCCTCGGCAGACGGGGCCCATCTTGGCTCTGCGGAGGAGCAAAGTTGCTGGTCGGGACTACGACCTGGGCGCTGCAGGTAGGAGCTCCCGTCTGCCAAGATTCTCGTGCTGGTTGTTGCGAACCCCTTCCCCGCTGTCTGTCACAGATTCCCAGCGGTCAGGGCCCACAGATTCCCCACGGGGGAAGACCAGAATGGGTACTCCCAACAAGTGACCCTAGGCTATCTTTTCGCACTGGAGAAAATGTAGACTTGGAGAGACCTCTGAACATGGCGCTGCGCGGGCCTGGGGGAGAGAGAATGCGGTCAGCGTGCAGCTGCTTCTCTTACGCGCCTAATGCAGTCTGTCTTGGTCTTTGCGGTGCGGGAGGGCCTTCAGCCCTTGTGTTCTGGGATTCTCTCAGTGTTGTCTTGTCCATAAATAGTTCTTGCGAAGGGAAGCGAAGTCAGGAATGACCTATGTTGCCATCTCAGTGACGTCACTCCCTTTCTTATAAATGTAAAAATTTCTAGCTATAGTTCCTACTTAATAGATGTGTATATATATATATATATATACGTATATAGAGTTATACGTTTTGGAATTTACGTAAAATGAGAATATTTGTGAGAGCTTATACTGCCTGTTCTTTAACGGACTACAAATAATACCATGCCTTAATCATCATGCTGCATGTTTTTATTCCTTGACTTGCATGCCTATACTTTATACACCATCCAAATATGTAATTGTCTGACTAGGAATCAAATATTCTCCTCTAGGATCTTGTTTCTTGGCATTGCATTTCCCGTATTTCCTTTAAGAAGAGAAAATTGCACTAAAAATAAATGTCAGCTAGCCATTTCAGAGCTATCCATAATGGAAAACTGCTATTCCCACGTAACGTAGTATCACAGATTCTTACAGTTAAGAGGCTTTAGAGCTTGTTTAGGGCCCAGAACGATGGCTACAACCTTGTTGATGCTAAGTAAAAATTTTTTGGATTAATGAATAAATCAAGTACCAGGCTTCATTTTATACACACTGTTTTTAAAAGGTGTGTTCCAGAAATACAAATGACTTTGCCAAGGTAACCTGGTGTTCAATACAAATAATTAGCTCTTCATTATAATACTCTGCCATCTAGATTTGAATGAATGGCTAGATTTAAGAGTATTAGTAATAATTACTTGAAGTATGGACTTTAGAATCAGACTATCCAATTTCAAAACTTAGCTCTTCTGCTTGCCAGCTGTGTGACCTGAGGCAAGTCCCTCAACCACTTTGAGCCTCAGTTTCTTCATTTAAAAATGTAGATAATGATAGCACATACTTCATACCTGTGTAATAAGAAATTTAGCTGGGAGGTAGGCTCTGAACCCTTAGAAAAAGAATTTGGTTGGTCTATGACCTGGGTTCCTGGGAAGCAGCCTCTAAATTCATGGAATTTCCTGAGTAAGGAGTGTCTTTGCTATTCATGGTGGGCTCTGATAGTTTATCCTAATGAGGTGACTCAGGGTCTGACCCTAGAAAGTTTAAGCTAATGACTCAGGATAGAAACTAGCTGTGCCAGAAAAACCAATCATGTGTTTACAGGGTTGGGGCTTTAAGCCACATGATATCAGCCCAACCTCTAGGGAGAAGTAGACTGGAGACTGAGTCTAATGGCTAGCAATTCAATCAATTATGCTTATGTAATGAAGCCCCAATATAAACTGTGAACAACTGAGCTAAGGTACCTTCCCTGTTTGGTAACAATCCGTGTCCTGACTTCACAAAAGAACAATGGAAGCTTCACATTTGGAACCCTCCCTGACCTTGCTCTATATGCTGCTTCTTTTGGATGGTTTTGATTTATTTACTTTTGGCTGTAATAAAACTATACTCACAACTATAGTGTTTTCCTAAGTTCTGTGAGTCATTGAACCTGAGGGGGTAGTAAGAATCTCTGAATTCGTAGCCAGTTGGTCAGAAGTGAGGGTGGCCTGAGGACTCTTGAACTTGAAGCTGGTGTCTGAAGTGAGGACAGTATTGGGGAGGACTGTGCATTTCGTCTGTGGTGTCTGTCGTAACTGTGGGTAGTTGATGTCAAAAGTTACTGGAATATCTCAAAGTTAATGCGAGAATGAAATGGTGTTCACTATTATAATTAATGGTTCAGGCTCTTCATGACTGATAAATATGGCAATAATAATAAGTGTTAGTCATTGTTTACTGAATATGTTTTATTTAACCCTTAGAATCATTCTATAAGATGTTTCTATAAAGCCACTTTTCAAATTGTTTGTTTAAGGAAATATATTGAGTAAGTGATAAACGGACATTAAATAAAAAGTCTGTGCTCCTTAGTACAATGTAATACAGCCTTTCCCACTTATTCTAGCCTAAGGCTGGCATCTCATTTTCCAGAAGAAATTATTACGGGTATAATCACTTAAAATTTTGGCCTGATTTTTTTGTTGGTAAAAGAAGAGGAATGGAAAATTTACCTCTATATTTCCTTATAATTGAACTACTCATTACTGTATAGAATGTTTGGCTGTCTATCATAACAAATAGACCCCAGAAATTAAAATAATGCAAACTCAATATGCTTATTTTTTAATAAACTTTATTAAGGTTTATTTTTAATAGAAGTACTGGGTTTATAAATACATCCATGGGGCTGCTTCTTGTGGTATTCAAAAAAAACCCAAACTGATAGAGAATCTTCCATCTTCAAGTAATGGCTCCCAAAGCTTCCTTGGATGTCATCTCCAATTCAGCTGAACAGAAGAGGTGGGAAAAAAATGGGGATAAAATAGGAAATGTTTATATGGTTTAAGCCTAGAAGTAATTTCAGCTTACATTCTGTTGACTAGATCTCAGTCATATGGGCACATCTAACTGCAGAGGAGGCTGGGAAGTACAGCATAGCTGTGGAAGAAGAGGAAAAATGCAATACCAGCAGTTTAGTATTTCACTGTTAATTTTTCATATACTTTCTTTGCAGCCCCATTAAATCCTGGCAGAAAGTAGTCAATAACAATTAAGTGACCATTGATTATCTCGTTAAAGTCCTCCCCTTCCATAAAATACCCTCTTGCCTGCCACAGCTGAAAAATGTTATTCTTTTTCACTGGCTGGTTCCTTTTGCCTAAAATTCCACTGTAGACATTTCAAGCTTTTGGTATTCACTGTAGAAATTTACCATAGGCATTTCTGGCTTAATTCCTTATTAAAATGCAAATTACATCATCAGGGATAAATGTTATCAGCCATTTATACTTTGGAAAGCACGTATTTATCAGACGCTTTGCTACTGGCTCTAGTTCGTTGAAAGAGTCTTTTCACTGGTGGGAGTGGGGAGAAACATAGGCAGGCAGGTCACCAAGTGAAACGGGCAAATGCAAAAGCTCCATCACATCTATTCTCACAACGCTGTCTGGAGAAAGCTGGGATTCATTTATACATACTCCAACACGTGTGCTGGGTGTCTTCCTTTACTTCTTCAAGGAGAGTGAAATAATAGATCTGATTCTGGCAATCTTAAATATTCATTTCTTCTGAGTAAATGAAAAATAAAATGTTTAAGATTCTTCCTGCCTTTTATTCTTTTCTTTTCTGCTTTTTATCATAAAGCTGAATGTTTACTTCTCTTCCTCCTTCTCTTGGCGTAAATCCTGTGGCAAAAAAAAAGAGTGGAGAGATCATGTTTGCTAGTCCCATGGATATGGAAATATATAATTGCAGAACCCTGGGGTTTAGGAATGGAAAACTGTGCTGTTGTGATTGTGTAATGTGAGCCAGACGTCTATTTTATAGCAGGTCAGTTATGCACCCTCTGACTCACACCACCCTTTCTCCTGATATTTGCTGTCTTTTAGTTCCAAAATATTCTTTTAAAAAATTGAGCAGAAGAACTAGCATTGCTCTGTTGCAAGTAGAGTTTCTTAAACCTTGCACCTATGACAGAATTTCCCATACCACACTTTCCAATTCATTGAGGAACAGCGTATTTCACTGCATAACTCCTAATCTTGCAGGTCTATTTCAAAAGCCTATGCAATAGACAACCACAGGCTTTATTAAAGTTCTTACCTGTAGGTGCTTGGTGATATCCAATTGACCTATGTAATTACATATTTAAAACTGACAAACATTGCTTATGGTTGTAACACTTCTTTTTACTTGATAAAGTCCTGGCAAGTGAGCAGACATAGTCAGGCTGCATTCCCTTTCAAGAAAAACTTCATCTCTCTTGCATTGAGGTAGGAAAGAATCACCAAAATGAGCACTTAGGATGTCACAGCAACCCTAGCTCCTCACAGCATGTGACCTATCCTGAGGGTAAGCGTAGTCTAGGTAGAATGTTACTCAGAATCATCATTTCAGATCTCTTATACCTGGAAACAGTGCTGCAGACATACAGTAAAGTGAGGACCAGGAAGGAAGGGAAGGAGGAGGAGGGAGAATTATTTCCCATCAGTGGTTTCCAGAAAGGTGGATGAAATTAGACATTGCCACCGCTTGTTTTCAGAGTAGACTTTAAGTGGTGGCTTAAAATGATCAATTAAAAACTAATAGAAGGGAGATAGATCAAAAATTCAGGTGGTGAGAATTTAAGGCAATGACATTTCATATTGATATTTTTCTCAAAGAAAAAGTATGCATTTGAAGCGTCTTGACTTGTCATAGATAATCCCCCAATATTTCTTCCATTCTTTATGCATTTATTTTGCTTTCTCATTTAGGATTCTGCATCTACATAGACATTTATACACATACACAGATATACTGTAAAATGTATTTTCTTTCATAACAGTCTTGTTTTCAACCAGAAATAAAGGTGGAAGGAAAGTTAAGGACCAATGGGAGAAAAACTGAGACTTTTTTTTTTTCAAAAGAATTTGAACTGAACAAATTCAGATCAGCTCAGAGAATATTTTGATGTTATGTCTGGTTTTCAATCCAGCACTTTTATATAACATACAGCTTTGTTTCCTCTTCATCCTGGTTCATTTAAGCATTATTTTAAAAAACAAAACAAAGCAAAAAAATGAATTTGGGCCACATATCGGGGGAAAAAAAAAGCCTATTCAAAACCATGCAAATTAGCATAATATGCTAATAGCATGTAACAAGTTAAAATGAATACATTCAGGTCAAGTCATGGCTGATTTTAAGACCGCGTAACCTGTGCCAGGCAGGTATTTGTCCTCACGAATGTGCCTCTGCAGTATTTCTAGGGACCACTGTGACTGCAAGTACTACAGGAAGCTCCAGATAACAATGAATTGTCTGGAACATTCTATACACAATGTGACTAAAATAAACTAGTATGTGATAGTTGAAAATTCTAATTTTTGCCCCAAAATTTGTATCTTAAAAAAATATAACTTCTGAGAGGCATGCTACAGAGGACTGAGAATGAGACCTTTGGCCTGCTACTGCCTAAGTTCAGATTCTAGCTCCATCTTTTCATAGCTATGGAGATGGGAAACGACTTATCTTTCTGAACCTCAGTTTCATCCTCTATCAGAGAATAATAATGAGGATAATTTCTACCTCATGAGGTTGTAGTTTAAGGCATTTAGAGTCTGGCACAGATAAGGGTTTAGTTAGTATTGACCGTCGGTAGGATTGCTTACCTTCCATTTAAAAGCAAAATATTTTACCAAGGTAATGAGAATGGGGGGAAAAACCCTCAGTTTGGGTTTGGCATAAAGAAAAAAGACCGTAAGCCTCACTCCCCCGTAGATGGACTCAGCCATTCTGGCTCTCGAGCCAGAGTCGCCAATCATAGGAGTCTCGTATCTCCCAGGAAATGGCCTGGCTTCGTATCCTTGTTGCATTCAGTCACTGGCTGTGAGCAATCTGGTAGAAAGCAGGGCCGCTGAGCAGACACATGAGTGGATTTCAGTGGACATCACTTGGGTCCACCGGTCAGTTATGCTGCCTGTCGTGAGATACATGAGAGGATACTTCATGGCCACCAAACCATCTGGTGCTCGAACCTCTTCCTCTATGCTATCTCCTCTCTGTAATGATGAGATTTCACCACCTCCTCTACTCAGGCACTAACTTGGCTCCCCATCCCCTTCCCTCTCTGCCTTTTCTTTTATCTCAACTGATTTTCAGAACACTCCTTATGCCTTTGACTGTATCACAGTAAACTCCAAAGACAACTGTGATGTTTAAATTTTCTGTTTAGGGTTAACTATTAGCCAAACTCTAGATATATAAAGTGTAAATAATAATTCCCAGAGCAAGCACGATCTCCAGTTGTTATTGCTCTTTACCAAGACTGATAAATTGTGGTAGAGAACCAATGACATGAAACTTTACAGACTCAGAAAAGCAGATCAGAGTGTTAAAATGGTGTAGGCAGCAGTCTGCATTAATATTGTGCTTTGTTCATCGATGATATTTATGATCTGATTGTAAGAACAAATGAATATTCAAATATCCTGAAATCTTTCCAAATCTGTAAACAATAACCTTTCCCTTTAGTTTTGTTTTGCTTTCATCAGTGTTTACTAATTTAAACAATGATGGAAAATGATAACCAACGATAATAATAAAGTCAATTACAAAACGGACTTTACAGAAAAGAGCATTAAACTTCAAACCAGTGACAATAATCAGTTTACCAAGCTTCCAAATGTACATAGGCCAAACAGTTCTCATTAATGTTTTCAAAACGTTCAGATGTGGTAGAATTTTAGAGCAAATTGTAAATGATTTATGAAAAGAAAAATCTGTAGTCAGTCTCTGGCTAGAGAAACAGAGAAAGAGAGAAACTCAGAGCTAATTCCACAGTGCTTTGCAGTTAGCTTTATTAATTCCAAATGCCCAAATAAGGTAAAAAAATCACATTTTTTTTTCTCTAGTATTTTAGCTCAGATTTCCACAACAAAATACCACAGATAAGGTAGCTTAAGCAACAGAAATTTATTTCTTACAGTTCTGGAGGCTGGGAGGTCTACCACCGAAGTGCCAGAAAGGTAGACTTCATGCTGAGGCCTCTTCTTTGAGCTTGTAGGTGGCCATCGTCTTGCTGGGTGCTCACATGACCTCTTTTTGTGTGAATATGGGGAGACAGAGCAAGCTCTTTGGTGTCTGTTTTGTAAGGACGCTCATCCTGTCATGAGCAACACCCTACACTCATAAGTAAATTCAACCCTAATTACCTCCCCAAAGTCCCATCTCCAAATATTATTGCATTGGGGGTTAGGACTTTAGTCTGTAAGTTTTTGGGGTGGGAGCAAAAATATTCAGTCCATAATATAAAGTAATTGCTGTAGCTTCAGAGCTCACATCTGTAACACAGCATGAATCACAGCGTGATCAAATTACAATACCTCCCAGCTTAGCTGGAGGTCCGTTCTTTTTCATCTCCAGTCTCTTTGCAAATTCTCTCATGGATCCCCAGGGTTCTTGACAAAGATCAGTATTTTATTCCTTCTTTGTAGGGAAAGTTATCTGCTGTGAAATTGGGGTTTCAGGGATGTTCCTCAAAGCCAGCTGCCGTAACAGTGATGACCTCCTGGTCTGCTGTTTTTGGCTACTTCCAGGCTACTCACCATAGCCAAACTGAGATCTTAGAGTTACTGATTAAACCATTACAACATGAAGCAATGCCCCATATGTAGTATGGCATCACTGCCATCCCAGTGCCATCTTGCTGCCTCTGTGGTGCTGATGTAAGTCTCTGCTGATTCTTCCAGGACTCTGTGAACGGCCCAGGTGTCCTACAGCAAAACCCACCAAGTATTACAGCTCTTTGTCATCCAGATTGTCACATACATGCAACATGCATGCATATACACAAGTACACAAACACAGAATTGTTTTCCCAACAAGCCACCTAGAGTGATATCAGTGGGTACTTATGATACAGAGACCAAACTCTCTCTGCCTCAATACTCGGATGGTGTAGAGTATTAAGCACAAGTCCAGATTCTTCTTCCCTTATGGTTAAGTTTATCTCAGAGGCCTCATTGGCCTTTTATCTCCATATTGCTCCGCCAGGCTTCTTCTGTTTCATTCTATAGATTTCAGTACACATAAAATTTTAGAGAGAAAGGTCAGAATCTATTGACAAAGCTGGTTTGATGCTATGTTCAGCCAGAAGTTTCTGTTGTAACCTTCTTCACAATGAAATGGGTACATGCCTTATATTGAGATATATAGATAAATAGATAGGTAGGTAGGTAGGTAGATAGGTATGTAGGTAGGTAGATAGATAAATAATGGGTTTTTATTCTGAAAATTTAATCTGATAAGAAAAGCATTATAATTGACTATAGCACAGGGAACTGTATTCAATATCCTGTAGTAACCTACAATGGAAAAGAATCTAGAAAAGAATATATATATATCCATATATATTCTTGTATATATGTATAAGAATACATATATATATAAAATATCTATATCACTTCTGAATACGTGAAACGTAAATTACCTATACTTCTATAAAAAAAAAAAAAAGAAAAGCGCTATATGTTATCAACCAAAACAAACAATGGCAGGGCCTCATTGTGGACGTCAGTGCCGCGGGGAAATAATCTTGATACTCTGGACTGCTTTACCTCTGACTCTAGCTTTCATGCTATATTATGAGGTTGAAGAACAATAGAATAAAAATCATGACAGTTGTAATATGTACTTCCTCAATATGCTTTGAATACCTCATTCTTGGGGTGAAATTCTACAACTTTCTAAGTGTTCGTATCAATAGGTCTGACTTTTAAAGGAAGCTCCACAGGTGAAAGATACATGTGCAGGTACCTGAGCTCCAGAGGAATACACTCGCCTGGTTCAAATCTTGCCCTGTGGTGCCCTCCCAGTGTTTGAGGTTGTGCCACATCCCTGCTCAGTGCCAGACACTGAAGATCCTTCATGGCCCAAAGCTCAACAAGGAGCTGGGAGGTGTGGAGTCGAGACCAAATTGAGGTGTGGTGATGAGGGGGATGAGGCAGTGCACCACCAGAGGCCACTCAACCTTTGTTCCCTGACCAGGGAAGCATGGTGGTCAGAAAGATGTGTCTAGTTGGAGAACTGCTCTTTAGTACTTATCACTTAAAATAAAATGTGGCTGGTATCCCCAGGCTCTTGTTATAAAGCCGAATGTTGCAGTTTCCATCTTCAGCTTGTGAACTTTCCCTGTCTGAACTCAGTCGATGCTGAATTTATTTTCTAGGTATCTAATTTTATCATAAAAACTGAGCTCTGAAATTAAAGCTGGATTATAGCAAGTGTCTTGGGAATCTGAAATTTGTGTCTTACTGGCTTCCTCAAGTTTCATTTCTTAACATGAAAAAAAATTCTCCCATTCACGTCTTAGGAAAGAGAGAATACGCAGACTTTGGGAATTTAACAGCATCTAATCACAGCAGCAATACCCACAGTAGCAGATCTGTAGACACAACAGCATGGAAGTTTAACTGCTTGTTACTCTCATAAATCTGCATGCTGTCACTCTAGCTGTCCCTCTGTCTCTTACTGTCTCTCTGTCATGCCATGCTAGGAACTGATTTCATAGCTGACGTGTTGGTCTCATTTCCTAAACTGTAGCTTCCTCCAGGCCAAAGACCACATCCTCTTACCTAGAGCATCTGGCAAGTCCTGGGACATGGTCAGTGCTCCATCAGCATTTGATTTTAAAAGAAGAATTAAAAAGGGCCTGTTAAACCTGCATCCAGACTGCTTCTGGGACGCAACTTGATGTAGAATTGCTAGTCCAGAATGTCAGTATTCACCTGGGGCTGCTCTGGTGATGGCACGCTGGCTGGTTCTGTGCCTCTTTCCCCGTGGGGAAGACCCAATGTCCTCCTGCATCCCTCATGACAGTGCTCAAGGGTGATTCATGGATGTAGGTCCAGATGGAAGACGTATACTGCTTGTTATAGTGTAATTAGCAATCTGATGGGGCTCTACCCATATTAGGAAGAAAGTATAGCATGGGTAAATGGGGAGACTTCAGTCTTTTAGCCTGAATTTGAGTCCTTTTCAATTACTAGATGTATTACTGTGAACTAACACTCCTGAACGTTAGCTTTTTATTTTCAAAATGGAGAAAATAGTATCTTCTTTTCTGTGGGTTTTCATATGTATGGTCTGAAATAGTATAAGTAAAAAAGCCTTGTAGATCATAAAATATCAGTGGAATAAAAATATATCATTATTGCTATCTTATCGATAATAAATTTACTGATGGTAAGGCACTGAAATCTTCTATCAGATACTCTAGCAAAGTCTGGTCACTCGGTGTAAATTATGCAAGAATTGGATAATTTTGTAGTAAGTTCTGAAATAAATGCAAACCCCTCCAGTTGCTGTTTGCATTGGGTTACATATTGAGATATAGGTGCAATAGGTACTCCTAGAAAATGAGGCAGCAAGTAAGACCAGTCTCCAAACTACCTGATCCCAGTTAAGAATATCAATGACTTAAAAGAAAATTCCTACCAGCAAAACCATAACTTACCGCAGGCAGACATGGCTTACAAGACCATAAAATGAAAGCTATATTTTGTCTTTACGTGTAATGAGAAACAAGAGTCGCAGTGGAGGCAGCCCCAGGAATCATACCCCACAGAAGCATGCAGGAGCCCCAAATAATCACTGGTGCCCTAAGACCTGAAGAAGGGGACGTGTCCTGATATAAAAGATGCAGCAGCCCCTGTGGCAGCCCCAGGCTTGCTGATGCCCAGGAGACTCCTCCCCTCATCCAGGGTCAGGCTTGGAGCAACTGCCGCTGCTCTTGTCACTGCAGTCAAGGTTTCTGGAAGCTCTCCCCCACTTCCCTTTACTCCAAGCCTTCAGTAACAATGTTCAACCTGCCCCCAATCATGTACATTTTTTTTTTTTTCATGAAGAATTGCCTGTACTTAGAGATGGGGGATTACTCTTTGTAGCAAAGCATTCTCTGTATTTTCAAGTTGACATAGTTAGTAGAAAATAGTACTAATATATACATGCCATGTGGAATATCTCAGTTGTGTTGACAGAGTGATACCATAAACTGCTTAGTCATAATGAGTCTTAGCTTTTTAGTTTAAGAGCTGTATAATTTTTTTGGGAGGGTGGTGGGTTCTACTTAAAGTGACAGTGGAACTACATTAAGTCCCTAGGACCAGAAACCTAAAAGTAAAAACAAGGCTCCATAATTTTGTTGGAAGGCATCTTTCTGTAAATTAAACAAATTGCCCAAATGCTTCTTTCTCTGATTGCAAAGACATTCTTCATGAGTAAATTCCCTCTGGGAGTCAAAATGTACATCCAGTAAGAGTTTCAGTAAAGCATCTAGGAATCTAGGCTTTTGATGTGTGATTAGCTTTCCCTCCTGATGTGTCCTTCCTATGCATCGAGTTTAGAGAGTTGTTTTTGTCCTGCCCCCAAGTCTCACTGCATCTGGCAAAGAACAGCCCAGCCCAGCCCACAGCAGATTCCAAGGCTGCAGCTTTCCTTAGGCTTTCCATCCCATAGCATTTGGGTACAAGTACACATTCGTTCTTGTTTCTTTTTTTTTTTTAATTCAGCCATTCTCAAAGTATTTATTAGTATCTTGCCAGATGAATGTGTGAACCGGTAATATAGAGGATTACAGTGAGGTATACAATTGTATTCTGAAAGTTAAGAGCCTTGTCATTCAGAAATAAAGACAGGAGGCCACTGGTTGTTTTGCTTGCCATCTTACCTCCAGAAAATATTATAGATTCTGGCACATAGTAAACCCTCAATGTTTATCAGATGAATGAATGAATTAATAAATGAATGAGTCATGATACTACAAAGGGTCATGTAAAGTGTCTTAAGAGAAAAAGAAAACACTCCACCTTTTGGGATCTTTGACTACCCTTATCATGGGACCAGAGATGACACTTTGGGTGAACTCTCTTCAATTAATAACCCCCAAACACAGCTGGGAAAATCCACAACCCTACATTTACAACTCTTTTATTTTGTTTTATTTTGTTGTGAGATGATCACCACCGTAAGTAAGTCTAGTTAACGTCTGTCACCACACAGAGTTACAGTTTTTTTTCTTGTGATGAGAACTTTTAAGATCTACTCTCTTAGCAACTTCCAAATATGCAATACAATATTAACTATAGTCACCATGCTGTACCTTACATCCCATGACTTGTTTATTTTATAACTGGAAGTTTGTACCTTTTGGACCCCCTTTATCCATTTCGTCCATGCACACCCCCTGTCTCTGGTAACCACCAGTCTGTTCTCTGTATCTATGAGTTTGCAGGGTATTTTTTTGATTCCACATATAAGTGAGATCATATGATATTTGTCTTTCTCTGTCTGACTTATTTCTTAGCATAATGCCCACAAGGTCCCTTATTTACTGGACTCTCTTGAGTGGGTAGGGCACAGCTTTAGTTGGAAAAACCTGGAAGAGTTCACCTTATTTCTACACTGCTACACTTTTTGTTTTTGATCCAAGTTCAGTATTTGATATCCTGACACCAAATTAAGTCCAAATGTTTCCTAAAGGCACTTTGAATAATTGTTACTGTTGCCAGGTCACAGTGGATTCTGAAAACAAGGAGGGCTTTCCCGTGCAGAGATAGGGATCATCGTACCATACGGAAAGATGCTCACAAGTAAACTCCCGAGGGGAACAAATACACAACACATTTAGAGAAAGAGGAGAAACGTATTTCAGTGTGGTGTTTGGGTTTTCAGTGAAGGAGGAACTGATGTCTAGAAGGACAGGTTTGGGCAAAGCAATCTTCTTTCTGTCCCTTATTTTGTGTCCCATGTCAAGGTCCTTGTTGTTTCGTCTATTGGGAAGGTCATTTACCTATATCATTTCGTGAATTTTTCCTTCACAACATTCAAACACAACTCAAATTTCCTCTCCTCAGAGATCCTTCCTTGACTACCTAACTGAAGCACTTCCCTGTCATTCTATAATATTAGCCTATTTTATATTCTTCAGAGCACTGAACAATATGTTTCTTCATGTTCACCATGTTTATGCCACTTATACTCTCTTTCCAGTCACCCCTCTCCACTGCTATGTCCAAGTGCCTGGCCAAGGATAACTTGGTGGAGACTCACTGAGGGGTAGTAAAGGGCTTTGAATTCTAGAATTTTTTGAGCGGACAAAAGGGATTCATTGGAATTTCTTTAGCTATGGGAGGGCACATGTCCAGAATTGTGCCTCAGAGAAATTACACTGGTGGCAACATGCAGTCTGGATTAAAGAAGAGAGATGCTGACACAGAGAGTTCAGGAAAGATAAGGATGTTAGATTGTTTTTTTCCCTATTTGAGGTGGAAAATATTGCTCCAAGTTATATTTCTTTGTACAATATAGTAGCTGTTTAGACTAGAAACAGGTTTTAAACTAAAGGAAATCTATTATTTAAGACCTGTTAAATATCATGCATTATACATATTTCCCAAAGCAGCTATTAGTTGTGTGTGTGTGTGTGTGTGTGTGTGTGTGTTTAATAAAGTCTCATTTGGTTGCTAAAAGCTATCAACATGGCTCTATAAAGATGAAGACAACTGTTAACCAAAGGACCTAAGCATTTTAACCCAGACAATGCAAAGAGTCTTGGAATTCAGAATCTACTGTAATTATTGCAGTTAAAAAATAGTGACAGCTATTTAAAAAGCTTCCTGTCTTGAGATGGTATGTCCTTGTATTCCAGGAACTTAATGAGGGATAATAATAATGATTATGATAATGATAATCTCATCAAAATCATGCAAGTATCTTTAAAAAGCCTAAAATGAGTTTCCTGCTGAGATGATGAAAGGATTTTTTTCAGGCCAAGTAGAGAATTGAATTTCTACATAGTCCAATTAACTTCACACAGAGGAAAAAAAGACCACAACTATTACATGGTTCCATGCTTTACTCTCAACCGTGTGCGGCAACCACAACAAATCAACAGTATAGTTATTGAGCAACTAATGTGTTAGGTACTGATGGTTGAAAACTATTTACAAATATATGTCACTGGCCAATTAGGAAACTGTATAAAGTGTGGATGAGTCAGTACAAACATCGCAACTACTGGCAAATGTTAGGAAAAAAAGGCATTCAAACCAAAGAAATCTTTTGGGGCATTCGAGAGCTTTCTGTTGTGTATATCTCTTGATCTCTTATGACTTCTCTATATTAGATTGTTATAATTTTTCAGGAAAAAAGAAATTAATTTATTCCCATATTCTGTTTTTATCACATGGCTTTCAAACCTCCCCTTCAGTTCTGTGGTGTCTATTTAAAAGACATGATGTATATGAGTCAAATCATTATGTTGTACACCTTAAACTGATACAGAGCTGTGTTAATTATATCGCAATAAAACTGGAAGGAAAAATACAAATAGGTAAATTTGTTTTTAATTAATTAACCAATTAATTAAAAACAGATCTGATCATGACTCTTTTCTACTTATAACCTGTTAATAGCTACCCAGAATCAATAGAAAAAGGCCAGCCCTCTAAACGTGACACATAAGGTCCTCCATTGCTGGTGCTTTGCCTAATTCTCCGGCCATGTTTCCCAAAACCCTCTGCTTTACACTTAGTATATTAATACCAAGCTGATTTTTGTATCTATGCAGTTTCTCAACTGCTTGCTTCTATTCATGCTGCCTGGAATGCCCACCTTTCCTACCCCACCTTCTTATTTCCTCTCCTAACTCTTACTTAACCTTCAATACTAAGTTTAAACATCATCTTCTCAAAGATGCTTTCTCTATATCTTCACTTAAGGCTTAGTTAAGTGCCTTTACTCTAGACTTCCATTGCACTCAGGATATTTCTATCATATACTTATCATTAACCTTATTGGTACCGATTTACATCACTCTACCTAATTCTTCAATAACATCTGTACTCATTTCATTACAAAAGTGCTTCATTCTCACTACTTCTTTCAAATGGCTCATGAAAGAGTCACCAAGGCTATCCTTTATATGAAATATAAATCATTTAACTGTTACTGTATTGTTTGACTAGTTGCAATATTTATGTAGTTGAACATTCCAGATTTTAACAAATTATTTCACAAAGTATATATAAATTCCATGAATTATACAGGTACAGGTTAATAAAATTTTTCATAAATTGAACATACCCATGTAATTACCACACAGGTCAAGATATCAAGATATAGAATATTGCCAGCACCACAGAAGCCCCATCTAGGACCTCCCTGTCATGATCACTAATTCCTATTAAGAGTTAATTATCGAAGATTAATTTTGCCTGATTTTGAACTTTATATAAATACAATAACATTATTTGTACTCTTTTGTGTTTGGAATATTTCCCTCTAGACTGGGTTTGTGAGATTCACCGTGGCCGCTCATGCAGAAATAGTTCATTGCTTTACAGAGCCGGGTAGAATTCCCTTGTATGAATATATCATGAATTGCTCACATATTCTTTGCTTGATGATTGTTTGGTTTCTTTCCAGCCTGTAGCTATTGAGAACGACTCTGCTCTGAACGTTGTGTACTTGTCTTTTGCTGTAAATATTTATGTGTTGTGCCTAGGAGTAGAAAGTCAAGTCACATGGTATGCACGTGTTAATCTTTAGTAGATACTGACAAACAGTTTTTCAGACTGGTTATATCAATTTAAATTCCCACAAATAGTGTATGATAGTTCCTCTTGTTCTGTATCATCTCCAACAGTTCTAATTTCAGCTATTTATTTATATATGCAGTTAATTTACTTGTGGTTTTAATTTGCAATTCCCTCATCACAACGATGGGTTTTGTTTTTCCTCACCTGTATTTATATATAATTGGTATATAATGTTGTGTAAGCTTAAGGCATACAATGTGATGATTTGATACATATCTATGTAGATATTACAAAACGATTAACACAATAAGGTTAGTTAATACATCCATCACCTCACATGTTTACAATTTTATTTTTTTATGGTGAGAACATTTAAGATTTATTTTTAGCAACTTTCAAGAATATAATACATTATTGTTAATTATAGCCACCATGCTGGATATTAGATCCCCAGAATTTATTCATTTTCTAACTGGAAGTGCATACACTCATTTCCCCCACACCCTAATCCCTAGCAACCGCCTTTCTCCTCTGTTTCTATGGGCTGGATTTCTTTTTAGATATCACATTTAAGTGAGATTATACAGTATTTTGTCTATGTCTGACTTATTTAGCTTAGCATAATGCCCTCAGGTTCCATCCATGTTATTCCAAATAGCAGGATATCCTTCTTTGCCGTGACTGAATAATATTAAATTGTATGTATACAACCACGTCATCTTTATCCTTTTATCCACTGACAAATAGGTTGTTTCCATATCTTGGCAATTGTAAATAATGCTGCAATGAACGTGGGAGTGCAGATATCCTTTCAGTATCCTGTTTTCGTTTCCTTTGCATATATACCGAGAAGTGGAATTGCTGGATCATATGGTAGTTCTATTTTTTATTTTTTGAAGAACCTCCGTAATATATTCCATAGTGGCTGTGCTAGTTTACATTCCCACCAACAGTGCCCAGGGGTTCCCTTTTCTTCACATCCTCACCAAAACTTGCTATATTTTGTTCTTTTGATGATAGCCATTCTAACAAGTGTGAGGTGATATCTCACTGAGATTTTGATTTACATATCTCTGATGATTAGTGATATTGAGCACCTTTTCAGATACCTGTTGACCATTTGTATGTCTTCTTTGGAAAAATGTCTATTTAGGTCCTCTGCCTAACTTTTAATCAGATTGAGTTTTTCTGCCATAAGATACATGAATTCCTTATGTATTTTAAATAGTAACTCCATATCTGATATACGGTTTGCAAATATTTTCTCCCATTCTGTATTTTAAGCTAATAACAATTTACCTTCAATTGCACACGAAAAATCTGTACTTCTTCCCCCACATTTTATGCTACAGAGGTCACACTTTATCTCTTTATATTGTGCATCTGTTAACAAATTATGGAGTGGCTAGAGCCGAGTTTAGGGACCTTTTAAGAGTTTTCTCAGGTACAGACATGACTGTCTCCCATCTGGTCTCTTTGCCACCAGGACTGCTCATGGGACTGTGGCTGGAAAGGGTTAGAATCAAATATAGGGTGCTTTCAGGTTCTCCCAGAATGCAAACGGAAGTATCTCCCACTGTTTCCCTGGCCAGCAGTATCGCTCATACTGTGCAGTGATAATCAAATTTTGGAAATAGACCCTGTTGCTTCTCTGTGGTTTGATTCTACCAGGAGAGGAATAAGGCAGTCAGTACCCTCATGAACTATTATTTGATGAGGTAGGCTCTGACAAAATAAATAAATAAATAACTACAAGCCGTGTAATAATTACCAGAAATATCCGGAAGCTACAAGTGAAGGAGAATGAGTAGAGTATCAGTAGCAGGACAGTAATTACCTAAAGTTAACAAATGGAGGTGAGGAAAAGTTTGAGCCGCAAAGCTGATCTGGCCCCAGGGCCTAGAGCAGGGACAAGCCACCACACAATTTGCTGCAACTCTCACCAGCACAGCTTGCTCCATATATAATATGTAGAGCCCTACTTTCTTCTTCACTCTGCATCCCAAACACAAGTGCCAAATATTATAATCGATACCCTCACACAGGAAGAACAAGTTCTTTGGCTTTCTGCCCACTCTTTAGTTAAATACCAAAAGTTGTCAGAATACTCTTTAGTACAATGGTTCTTATTGCTATATTGAGTCCCTGAAGTGGAAACAAAGTTTTTCTCTTAAAAAATAAATTAAGAAGATAAAAATTAAGTTTAAAGTGGAGTTACAATTGAGACATCTAAGAGATGTTTTTGTTATTTCAGCTCTGTGAAACACAAAAGCGAAAGAAACATCAATAAAATTTAAAGGAACTATGAAATTGATTTGACTCAATACAATCCTAAGTGGCAGCTTTAAGTAAGCCTTCCTCTTTCTTGTAAATTACCTTAACAGAGCTCTTTTTGAAATAACTTGCCATTTACCAAAATCCTGTCTTGGTGTTTTACTCTATTAGTGAATATCTTCCATTAAGCTTGGGCCAATTACAGAGCACAAATGCGGTCTGAAGTTGTTTTTATTTATTTTTTTCTTCCTGCCAACACAAAGGTCAAATGTCTTTGTTTGGGTGGATTGAGTTTTCTTCTTAGGATGCTCCCAATTCTTGGAGAAGGCTTTGAAGCTCCTGACATTCATCCTTACATCCCTCTTCAGGCTACAGTGAAGCAAGTGGTGAATTAGCTGCAAGGACTTTTGCATGATGTAGCAATTTTTCTAACTAGTGGCACAGTCGGTAGTAACAAGGGGTTTCCCAAGCACACATTGTTGGTTTTGCTTCAATTTGCAAAATTAATTTAGGAGAAACAGTAACTAGTTAAGGTCAATCTCTTTGCTTACTACAGAGGTGACAATTTAATTTTTATTAATAGGTTTTCATACAGTTTTATACTTAATTGCATAAAATTCTGTTGCCTTTGACATCTGTTTGGCTAGAGTCTTTCTGACCAGAATATTTTATTGTATTATGACCATAATTTTACGTGGTGATTCATTCCAGTGAATCCAGATTTCCATTTCCTATCTGGATACTAACTTCAGCATCTTGAAATGATTTACCTGTTATAAATCCTACCTGAGGGGAGACGAAATAAAAGAATCAATACATTTTTTATTCTTGATTAGAGATTAACATTTCTATTGGGATATGATCCCAAATAGATTAACATTTCCATTTCCATAAATATGAACTAGAACAGCAAGGGAAGGGACACAAACTCCTGCAGTTGGTGATTTCCCATGATTGGTCTATTTTCTTACTCATTGGTGTACAGACAATCTCAATGTTCCCGTCAGCACTGGATAGTTAGATTCTTAATTATTCAATTCAGCTTCACATTTAAGTGTAAATGAACATGCCTATCAATTTCTAAAGATAACTTAGTGAAGGCCCTTGAGAAATACGATTTCAAATACTGTCTACGTGTAAGATGTGATTTCAGGCCACTCTCCCTTTCCCTTGCTAATGGCATCCAGTGATAGCAGAGATCATCCAGAAGAGCAGGGATAATACTATGTCACATAGATTTGACTTGAGAACATTGTGTTTTTAAAGCAGATTTACCTTTCTGGTTTAGCTTAGTTGAGGTGAACCGTCAAATGTGTTGGTTTCTCCTTGGAGAGTGGAACCTGAACTCTGTTGGATGCCAGGATAAATGAACCTGTCATTGCTGTATCTGTGGGTCACTATCCACGGTGGGCTGATAGGCTGTATTTGTTCTTAAGTGATAGCAAGCTATGTAGTGTGGCTGCTCTAAATATATTAGATGGTAATAATTTTTATTAATTCCATTGTTCTTAATATGTTTGAAAGCACTTTCAAAATGATTTTAATAAATTGGTGAGGCCTTAAACTTGACCGTTAAAAAAGAAACAATTTGAGAGAAAATATAACATATATTAGTGACCATAAAAGCATCACCATTTTTGTATATAATAATGTCACTTTTTTTCCTCTAAAGTGTTATTCCCAGAATGATACTAGTAATGATCACCAAATTACATGGCTTATGACATTTCATGCATTCTGAGAGTTTGGAATCTTCATATATAACTTGCTTATAATCTTCTGTTAGGCATGAAAGTTATTTTTAAATAAAGAAATATAATTACTTTACATGTGGTCCACCAATTTGTGAGCCTATACATTTTCAGTTCCTTGACTTGAGAATTGATGGTGATTTTCTCGAGCCCCACATTAATACCTAGGAGCCAAAAAATGAAAAAAAAAATAAGCCTGGTGTTAAATATATACTATTTTAGACACAGCTGGTGGGATGATAAACACAACTTTCTACAAAGGAAAAGTAACGCTCTCCTACATAACTTAAAATTTGTATGTCCTTTGTTTCTAAAGTTCCACTCAGTGGAATCTTCCTCATTCATATCCTAGTATTAGGTGGAAAAGTTATGGACAAAATTGCTCACTGAAAATAAAATTATAAATATGAAATTATTTAATGTAAAATTGCATCCATGAAATTGAATATTATACTGTCATCAAAAGGAGTAAAATAGAACTATGGTTACAGACAAGAGAGTGCTGAAATATGTTTTTACAGGAGTGAAATAAGGCAAATTGTTAGAGTATGTGATAGATATAGATATGCATATAGATTGCAAATATGCCCACTTGTGATTGTTCGTGAATATGCATACAGTATATACTCCATATTGATAGTAATAGCAATTTCAGCAGAGTTTCCATTATTGTACTCTTGCTCTAACACTATTGTTTAATTACTATAGCTTCATATCTTGATTTTTATAGTCAGTGATTTTATGTGAACCCAACCTTGTACTTTTTTAAAAATTGCCTTTTCTTTTTAACACAATTACCCTTTTAATTAATTTTTTAACTCACTTGTGAGGGTTCATAAAACTCTTGTGGGATTTTGAAAGGTATTAATTTGGATTTATAGAGTGATAAGAAAAGAATCTATATCTACATAAAACTGACACCATCATTCCCAAAATAGCATGACTCTGGAATTTAAGACCCTTTTTGTTTTTCTATAAACCTCCTTGGATTTTCTCCATAAAATTCTTGCACCACTTTTTATAAATTAAAAAATTTTCTATTTACATTTTGTAAATGTAAAATACATTAATTTTGTTGCTGTAATGCATCATTTTTCTATTATAAGTTTTAATTGGTTGTTGCTTTTGTAGAGAAGCACAATTGAATTTTTATGTTGATCTTGTATGCAGCAAGCCTGTTGAAATTTTTTACATAAGTGCATTTTAAATTTGTTGATTCATTTTGTTTGTAGGAAAAAAAACCCCTATATTTTCTTTTATCCTTAAGTAACGCCTTGTAAAATCAATTGGTCTGTAACCCATCTGGTTCTTTGCTCTAAAACAGTTTGTATAAAATGATAATTATTTTTCCTTGAGTATATAAAGATATTTGAGCTTATGGTAATTTTGTGTATTTCTGTGTATGATTTAATTATATTTTAAATTTGTTTTTAATAATATTTGGCAGTACATCCCTAGAAACTTGTCCATTTTATCATTTTATCTAGATTTTCAATTTTACTGGTATAAATTTACTAACATTACTCTCTTATAATTTTTAGTTCTTTTTTTCCACCAAAAATTTTTAATTTTTTAAAATTAATAGTAAACAAATAGTAAATTAAACTATTTAAATTAAAATTAAACAGTTTAACTATTTGTTTAATTACTGTTTGTTTTTCTCTGTCATTACTCCCAGTGTCTTCTCTCTCTCATTGATTAAGTTGCAGTTTTTTGGTGTTTTTTTTTTTTTTTTTAGTGATTTTTCTTTGCAAGTAACAATCTTTAATTTTCCCTATAATTTTGTGCTCTTTTGTTTTTTATTTTATGTTTAGCTTATTTGTTTGAGGGTGGTTTTATTATTTTTATATTTTTTGCTTGATTCTGAAAGGATCTTTTGGTTCACTATATATTTTTCAACTATGTATAATCTGCTCTTTACCCATATATTTTGTTTCATATCAACAATTCTTTATTTATTAGATCTCTAATTTGTTTTCTTGTATTGTCATCTTTTTTGTTTTATACCATCCTGTTTTAATTTCAGTAATAATTCCTTTCATTGTCTTATAGACTCATTTTAAAACTCTTCTGATTTTTTAGTAACTAATTTCTTTTAACATAAGATCTTATTGTTGTATCTCTATCAAAATACTGGCCTTTTTCAGATTTTTTTTTCCCCCCTCAATCTCTGTGAATCTTTACCAGCCTGGTAGCTACAGCTCTTTCCTCTGTAGCTACACTGAGTTGACCTCCTGGGATGGTGGACCTCTAAGTGTTTGCAGGTGGGACTGTGCCACCTTTTGGAATGGCCTTGTCTATGGCAAGGACTGGGTTTACCCTGAAACATCACTTGTTAGGCATGCCCTATAGCTCCTGCCTGCTGTGAATCCCTCTTGCTCTTCAGGAGTTTGCATTTGTATTACTAAGTTTAATGTTCATATATTGTCTGTCATTTTTCAGTTTGCTTGTAGGTGGGGAGACTTGAACATGAGCTCATTATCTGGATGTACAAAGTACTATGTTACTTTTATAATGAAAACTTTTTTTAAAGTTAAAGTCTACAGACTTGGAATGTATTAATTTCCTTGTAAAAGTCTGTTGAACTGAATTGAATTTTATAGTTTCTTACAGTTAAAATTTAATAAGCATAGATCTTAATACTTAATCAAATTTATCTTTTTCAGAATCAAACAAGTCTTTATTACTATTCATTTCCAGATAATGTACACTCTTATAACACAAAGCCATTTATTTACTTTACTGAATCACAGAATATGCCACAGTATAACTTCTAGGCACAGAATCTAGACCCACTACATGCCTGCCTTTTATGTGGAAATTCTAACTAACCTTCATTCATTATCACTTTCACAAGTCATCTATCCTTTACAGTGAAAAATGCATATCTTTATGGGATGTCTTTTTTCATTGACTTCCTCAAGAATCATAATTAGCTGTTATAAATTAAAAACTGGCATTTACCTGAAATGGGTGGGGAATTTTCTCTTCTAATTTTATTTATGGTATAACCTGAAATGTTACGGATACTCATGCTAAGAAACTTACTTTAACTTGGCAACTTTTTCTGATGATTGCACCTTACTTGCCTCTTGCTCCCTAAGTTCTGTAATAGACTTTGCCCAAAAGCAATAGAATTGACCTAAAGATAAATGAAAGAAGTTTGCTTTTGAGATGAACTCTGAAGTTAAACTTATTTAAAAGTAATCATTTCTTAAAGTAACTGAGCAATTTAATATTATTATATATATGTATTGGGCTTTCTCAAAGAAAGGCAGATATTAATATATCTCTCATACATAGAATGGTGTTTCCTCTAGTTTTGAACAACAGAGAGATCATATGATAAGAAAATGTTAATGTAGAATGAGAACCTTAAAATAATGCTTTACAGACCTGGTCAATACTTTTTCCAGCGTTCAAGCTAGTTGCATTCTTAAATTTCAGGACTCACTCTTCCTCTAAATACTGTGCATTCTCCAACATACTAGCAGCAGGCACATGGACATTATGTCCACAGAATGATTTTAGATGATATGATAACCTTCTCAAAAGTATATCTTACTTAAATATGATATAGGACAGCTTGGAGAAAGTGAGTAACATTGCAGTTAAGTATTAGAATAGTGTGTCATTTTAATTCCATTTTATACCAGATAAACCACATCACAGTGATACTGGTGCAATTTTAGATTTACATCTCTTTTCCTTTCTTCCACTTTCATGATTTCTGTGGGGAATTTATTGATTACAGAAGACTTTACTACTGAGAAGATTTATTTATTTATTGTTTGGTTGGTTTCATTTTGAAATAACTGAGAGCATTTTATTGGAATGAAAATTGATGAGCCTAGTGTTACAATACACGATAAAGTCTCCACTGTTCATTACAATGGGGGATTTGCTCCCCCCCATTGTAAATCCCCACTGTCAGTAAGGGAGGTGATTTGGGAACCAGGACAGATTCTTTTGCAGGGAGAATGGTCTCTTACTGAAAGGTAGCTTATTTCTAGTTGAGTTTTGGTTGGATTTATGAAAAAATATTAAGATGGGATTATCTATGCTAGTTTCTGTTCTAATTACACAATGTTAAACAGTTTTGAAATCCATTTGAGGAAAAGGGGAATCTTTTTCCTGTCCTAATCTCTGTTCAAGTTCAGTTTTGCTTTCATGTGATGAGTATCCAACATGGAGAAAACCATCCACATGACTTTCTTCAAAGGCAAGATCTGAAAGGCAGGATCCAAAAGAGTGGGATTGCCAGGGTGGTGGAGTTGAACTCATACTTACACCTTACACTAGGCTACAGTTTATTTCAGTTGATCAAATATTTAAATGTAGAAAATTAAACCATAAAATTATTGAAGAAAGCAATTATATTCCAGTAATCTTAGAATATAAAAGACCTTTCTAAGAATGTTAAAAATTGATGAAAGTTGCGTAAGGTGAGATATTTAGATAACATACAGAAAATTAAAAGGTAATGGACAAACAGGAAAAAATAGTTGTAACACAAACAATGTCTAATCATATATATATATGAGGTATATTTGTGTGTGTGTATATATATGTGTGTGTGTGTGTTTATTTATATTTATATATATATATATATATATATATATATATATATATATATATATATATATATATATTTCTAATAGAAAAAGGAGCAAAGATTACCAGACTACCCATGGAAAGTTCATTAAAAGATGCAAATAATCCTTTTTAATAATAAGAAAAAAAAAATTCAACCTCATTTAAATAGAAATTCATTCTGAAACTTTAAAAACAAAATTAAAAAGAGATGTGATATATTCAACCAATAAAATTCTACACACAACATGAAAAAATGAATTACCAACATTTGAAGGGACATTGTGTTGCGTTAAAAAATCAGAAATGAAAATGCGTTAAAAAAATCAGAACTGAAAATATTCATAGTATATAATTTATATTCAAGAACAAGCAGGGCTATTCTGTTGTGATAAAAGTCTGAATGCTGTTTGTCCCTTGGGGGGTTGGATATTGACTTGAAAATGAGCAAAGAGAGATTCTGGGATACTGGTTATAAGTCTTGATTTGGATAATGGTTGCACAGGTGTATACATATACAAATTTTCATTAAACTGAACACTTTTATTATAAACAAAATAAATGTCAATAAAAAACAAAACTTCAATGAGATATAATATTTTATCTCTCAGATTAGCAAAGATAAAGCCATCTAATATTGATGTATATATCCAATAATTATATAATCTAGTAATATATCTATGATGGTTGATTGATACATAGCTACATAGAAAGATAATGTGGATAGTAAGTTGGTATAGCCCCTGTAGAGTACAATTTAGTAGTATCCATTAATATTACAAATAGATATAGAATAGGTGTAAACTGAATATATGAAGCACTGTTTGTAATTCCCAAAGAAGAAAAGAAGGCTATTGTCAGTCAGTAGGTTGTGTAAGTAATCCATAGACGGGAACACCTAACAGCAACCATAAAAACGAATGAGGAAGCTCTTTGTCATCATGGAATAACTTCTAAGATATACTAATTAGAAAAAGCAAAGTACAGGGCAAAATACAGCACTCTTTCATGTTAACAATGGATTGAGCTAAGAGACCTTTGCTTGTATGTGCATAAATTATTTCCAAAAGGGTACACAAAAAATGGTAAGATGAATTTCCCCAGGAAGAGGAACTTACGTGACTGAGGTTGAAGGTGGGAGCAAATAAATGTTTGTATATTTTTTGTAACTTTACATGATTGAACCACATGAGTACAATATGTACTCAAAATAGTAAAATAAAAAAACTGAAGACATTGTTAGTTTGTGGATAGACAAGTGTCAGAGAGTGGTAGTTGCCTCTGGGGTAAGGCATAATAGTGGTGATAGAATAGGCTTGAGAAGGAGACTATTTTTACCGTACAGTTTTCCCCTGGTATCTACAGTGGATTAGTTCCAAGAGCCCACCCCCACCCCCCAGGATCCACAGATGCTCAGGTGCCTTATATTAAATAATGTAGTGTTTGCATATAACCTACGCACATTCTCTTGCATACTTTAAATCATCTCTAGATTACTTATGATACCTAATACAATGTAAATGTTATGTAAATAGTTGTAAATACATGTGAATGATATTTAAATAGTTGCCCAGAGTATGGCAAATTCAAGCTTTGCTTTTGGAACTTCCTGGAATTCTTTTCCCCCCAATATTTTCAGTCTGTGGTTGGTTGAATCCACTGATGCCGAACCTACAAATATAGAGGGTTGACTGTATACATGTTGATATATTTTGAGATTTGTCTCTCTGTATATTGTACTATTATATTTCCTGTGAATAATCAATGACAGACATTTTGCAGAACCCTGGAAGAAGTAAATGATTTGGGAAAGATAGATAATTAGGATGATCGCTAAATGTGTTTAAAGCAAGTTCCTATGGAGAAATAGGTAAAGACCCTGGCATAAGAATGTTACTTCTCATGAGAGACAAGAATGACACAAGAATCACATATAGGTCACCTAAAAGAAAGTGAAGGCAATTGAACAAGAAGATGAGGAACTGATACTTTTCCTGACTCTTGTCTGGTGCAAATAAATTTAAATTGTTTCACGGTAAACAGATACTGGGAAATACCAGCCAGTACTCCCGACAGCAAGTTAGTTTGTCCTTTTTTTAAAGAATTTTTTTTAAAAGGGACAAAACTTGACTCTTAGTCAAGTATGACTAATTCTTGGTCAAGCAAATAAAAGGAATAAAAAGTTTAATATAGGGATCCTTGAGTTAGGCTTTATAAAGTTTTATAAAATTAGGGTTGGGGCTGGCATTATGTTCCTCTCTCACTGAATCTGAAAGAGTTTATTTCTCAGCTTCTCTGATTTTTCTCCCCTTTTCTTTTCTGTCCAGGTCTGCCTTTTCCCACATAGAGCACACTGTGCCTCCTCATGATCAGTACAATACCATTGCCAGGCTTTGGGTCTATACGATCCTAGTTTCTTAGTTTAGCTGCTCATTGAAAACTGACTGAATTTATCAGTGGTCTAATTTATGGACCTTTGAGAGGGAAGAATCATACTAATTCAGTCCACTTGATGCTTGAATTCAGGGGGTCTGTTTAAGTCCTGATAGCTGTGACCAACTTGTGTGGGATGTGAAGGGTACTTTGTTCAATTACATCAGAAAGGGCAAAGGAAGATTATTTTGTCATGGCAATGGCTTGTATCCTAATAGCATTGTATATTTTGTGATCAAGCAGACTGTATGTTTACATGGAAATGATTCTCATACCCATAGGTAATTTATTTATTTTGTAACTTATCATTTTGTTTTCTCCATAAAAATATGAATTTTGAAAACAGCAGCAGTAAAGCAAACCCTTCTAAATACAGTTACAGAAATATTTGTCTGGGTGGACTCTACCTCTCTTATAGTCAAGATATCTGTGCTTCAAATAAGTCATAAAATTCCTCTAACACCACACAAAATGATGTTTTCATTAGGTCTTGTTCTAGGGGAAAGTGACATGCAGTCAATGTACATGTAGCTTTGAGAACAGAGAATACGGATTTGTAAGGATTCTTCCTAACACTGTACCACTTAAAATACACTAAAATGGACACTAGGAGAATGAAATCTGTCTGTTCTTTTAGCAGTTCACATCAGTTTGAATCAGTTAATCTTGAGGAATAATATGAGAGTGAAATTTAAGAGCCCTGTTATATTCAGAAGGTCTAATGTAAAATGTTTCAGGAAACTACAATATTTACGGTAGTCTTTCTACCCGGCCATGAGTACTAGGTGAGAGTTACCACAGTGAGTGGTATTTCAAAGATTAATAAAGATTTTAATATTCTTAGGTCTTCTGTGTTACTGAGCTCATGTTTATGATAGCTCAGATTATGATAGGCTCAGATTATGATAACCACACATATGTGTGGCAACGCAGTGAACATGTTGTCAGTATCCAGTACAGGACACACAAAAGTGAGCATGATGGCTAAGTAGGAATGTCCCTAGACTATTCTTGCTTAGGAAATGTTTAATGATGCTACATCAAAAGGTGTTTAGTCCTGGGCAATGGACCATCTGCAGTTAATCAGAACAGAGACCAAAAATGGTTCTTCCTGCCAAAGGGAACAGAATACATTGCCCCAACAGTAGAGAGAAAGCATCCAGCAGTAAAAACACTGATAGCAGCAGACAACAAAAGTGAAAAGGATAAAACATAGAAAAGCAATTCCAGGTTAACAAGAAAAGTGTATAACAAATATTTTGTGGATATTACTGGAAGTAGCATACTTTTATATAAATTGATGAAGAACTGTAGACCTTTATAAAACTTTACAAAAGAACCTTACAAAAAGGACCCTGGGACTTAACCTTTCAGTGGACCAGTAACACTACCTGGGACACACAAGAGACCATCATCAGATCTGTGATAACACCAGGAGTCTTAACTAGGCTATCCATTTGGAAACATGAACCAAGCATTGATTAGGATTTCTGAGATGAGTATAAATGCTTATACCACTTGATAGTTTCATTAATATAATTGGCAATGCACTCCCACTTTTCCACGAAACAGAACTATGAAATTGGCTAAATATTCATATTGATTTTTCTAAAAAGAATGAAAATTGCTAATTTTTCCCTAAATTTTTATATGTCCTTCTGGTATTATTGCAAGATACTGATGTAACTAACAGTCATCACTAAGTATTATATTTAGCTTTGATATTGAGAATAGCGTTTATTTGTTGAGCAAGGATCATAAGTGAGATGTCTAATAAATTGTTGAACTGAAGGGACTGTGTAGATTAGCCAACGAAATTTTTCATAGTTAATACATTACATCAACTCCTCTGTAAGCTAATGATAATAGTAGAAATATCTCACAATTATGACACAATTGCCAGGCTCTATGCTAAATGTCGATATCTTTTTACTCACCCTCGGACAATCCTGTAAAGTAAGTACTATTGTTATCATCATTTGACAGATGAGAAAACTGGCTTAGAGAGGTTATCAGTCAAGACCCTGTCAGGAAACAAATAATACTATTGAAAGAACAGCTAAAGGGACTATTTACAGCAGTGCAAGAAAGGTTAAGGAAACCAACCAGGTATGAGATATTGAAAACAGACAGTGAAAAGCTGCTATACCTCTAGGCTTGAGTGGTAAGAAGAACAAGAGAGGGGAACAATGTTACTGGAAATGAGTAAGAGCTGAAGTGGTATAAAAAGGGGCAGTATGGACGCTCGTTAAAAAATTAAAAATAGAGTTATCATATGATCCAGCAATCCCACTCCTGAGCATACATCCAGAAATGACAAAACCTCTAATTTGAAAAGATAATGCACCCCAGTGTTCATAGCAGCACTGTTTACAATAGCCAAGACATGGAAGCAACCTAAGTATTCATCAACCAATGAATAGATAAAGATGCGGTATATATACAGTGGAATATTACTTAGCCATAAAAAAGAATGAAATAATGCCATTTGCAGCAACATGGATGGACGTAGAGATTATCATACTAAGTGAAGTCAGACAAAGACATATCACATGATATCACTTATATGTGGAATCTAAAAAATAATACAAATGAACTTATTTACAAAACAGAAATAGACTCACAGACATAGAAAACAAACTTATGGTTACCAAAGAGGAAAGGGTAGGGGGAGGGAGGGATAAATTAGGAGTTTGGGATTAACAGATACACACTACTAAATAGAAAATTGATAAACGACAAGGACCTACTGTATACCACAGGGAACTATATTCATTATCTTATAATAACATATAATATAGAAGAATCTGAAGGAGAATATATCTTTTTTTTTTAAAAAGGCCACAGTCTATCAAACAGAACTCTGGGTACTTGCTTCTCAGTCTAGTTACCTTTTCACTATAGCATGCAATTAAGCAGATGGCTATCTTAAGATGTGCCCAGTGCCATAGCTTCAACTGACAGGTGAAAGATAGTATCTAGTTTAGATTTGGTTAGTTGTCTGTGGGTTCAGCATCTCATCCCTCCTGCAGTAAAGTGGGGTCTGGAGCATTAAATGCATCTGGGGTATAGTAACTAAGTACTGTGTGAGCATGAGTGTCATTTGCTCATGGAAATCGGATAAACCATCCCAGTGACCTTTCATCAATAAGGGTGGAGGGAGAGGCAATGGGAATGCAAATCAAGGGAAAGTATAAGATAGTTTGAAATGGGGAATAGAGACAGAGCCTGGTAAATATTCTAAGATAATCTTATAATAATCATTTAATGAATCTTTTAATTTAAATTTTTTGAAAGCCCATCATACTTTGCATAACGTGGATCCTTTTGGAGTATTTCCTAGAGGCTATATTTTTAGAGGATGGTTGGCCAACACATGTATGTACAGAGAAAGCCAGGGAGAAAATATGAGATTCTGGAAAGCCTGTGTACCAGTGCTGAAAGAAATAGAGAGGTTTATCCAGGAAGAGGAAAAAAAATCTCAGTGGAGTCTAGTGTTAGAATAAAACTTATCCTGTCTAGTTACAATGGGCAGAACTGGGACCAGTAAGAAAAAAATGATCAGAAAGCAATTTGATTTTGATGTAGAAAAACAAGGTTCTATTTATAGTTCTAATTGCTAAATTCTGTCTAAAATGGGTTGCCTTGCAAGGTGGTGAGTTCCTTGTCACATGAGCTATTCCAGCAGGATGTCATAAAAGAAATTTCTAATGTGAGATTGAACAAGATGTTATCAAAGATACTTTTGAAGTTTAAGATTCTGTGAAACGTCATGAAACTAAAATATCAAATTTAGTAATATTTCTGACCTCTCTGTGGTTTCTTATCTTACAGAGATATTTGCCCTGACAGTTCAGCTGGCTGAAAGTGAGTTCCCAAAAGCTTGCAAAAAAGCAATTTTAAAACTATACTTTTTTCTTCTAAATTACTTTTGTAATGAAGTCTAAGTAAATTTTAAAACTCAATAGGATATTGCCAAAATATATAGAGCTTTTATTGTTCTATTTTCATTTGATTAGATCTTTGGTGGTATACATCAACTCTTTAGCCAGAATTCAGAGAATGAGCAGTTTAACATATTTCTCCCATTAGCATTCTACCATTAGTAGGCTAAGCAAGTTAAATTTCTGCTGGTGCAATGTACTCTGCCTAAGACAATGGACATCTTTTGCATTAAGGAAATTCTTCAAGGTGCAGGGTATCATATCACTAACTCAGCACCTTGTGACTGGACTCTTCATATTAGAATATAATGAGAGAATCAACAATTTTGTGAGCTTGGAGTGGATGACATATGAGGCTTTGCTGGAACAAAAGGAATCACAAAATGGATGGCAGATTCCAAAAATCAACAGATCTGATATGTCTTTTTTAAAGATGAAATTGCCATGTACAGAGAGCCTTTTATAGCTCGGTACATTTCAGCCAGTCATAAGACACTGTCATTTTCCTTGAAGGAATTAGTGGCTCCCACTCTTATGACTCTGACGGAAGCCTTGCTCACCAAGACCCTGCTTCCTCAGCAGAGAAATTCACAACTTGAATTGTGGGTCATTGTGGGTCAAGAGCAGCAGCCCTGCAGCCAGAGGCAATAAACACATTTGGCTAAGGAGTGGCACCTCCTGAAATCTCCAGGAAGACCCTGACACATATCTGATGGGGAAAGTTATTTCCTGCTTTCTTGGTTAGCTCTCATTCCCACTTCTTTCCCATATGATCCTTAATTGTCCAGACACTCCTCCTACCAAAACCTTTCTGAAGAAGAAAGCTGAGATATTCATACACACTAATGATGTTCTCAGGGATATTTATATTTTAAAAGCACTCACATACCTAATCCCAAGAATACAAACAAATGGACTGTCAAAAGACCACTTCAGGCACTTGTCAGGGGGCCTCCCAGCACCCGGACTCTGTACCCAGAGTGTTCCTAAGATGTGTGTGTGTGTGTGTGTGTGCGTGTGTGTGTGTGTGTGTGTGTTGGTAGGGGCAGAAAATTAATGTCTGAGGGTAAAGATGTATATTTTTTATGCTCTTAAGTAAAACTCTATTTAAAAATTTGTATTTATCTTACTGTACATCATTGAACTAAGTGGCCACCCTTGTGTTACTGAGCTATTCCTAAGGTAATAAATTGGCTACAATAAGGTAAATACAAGTTATAATGGAACTTGCTGTAGTCTAGCGTACCTGCATGCAGGTAACACACATATATACACATTCAGCAACAGAATCCAGCAAGCAACTGTGTAACCATAAACTAAATCAGAATATAAAAACATGGTAACAATTGGAGAAGTGTTTCCAGTATTTCAACTGCATTTAACACATTTGTAAAATATTGGAAACATTAACCATCTTGGTTTAGTAGATAAAACTTTGTCCCATCAGTTCTGTGTATTCAACAAATTCAACATTGTCATTCCCGTGAATTCTGTAGGTACTTCTATAAAAAAAAAAATTAGTAAGCATTTGTCTTTTAAATCTATTTTAAATAAACTCTCAAAAGCTTAAAATGGAGCTATTAACTGATGTAAAATTAGTTTTATTTCTGCCAAAGATTCCAATTCAAATCATTCTTGATAACTCAACTGTAAGCATAGATGACATATTCGTTGTTTCTCCAAATCAGGAGCTGCCAAGTGATGCTTTCATTATGGTCTCACTTGAGAATTATATTGAGATAATTAGACAGCCTCTCAGATATTTGTTTATGATTTCTCTTCATGGGGAAAATAATAACCAGGTTTGAGTGTTAAAATGAAAAATTGCCAAGAAAGTAAAAATTTTCATAGAGGAAGGCATTAAAGCAGCCTCTTATGATCAATTTCTTTCCCATTACTGGAGATAAGCTCTCTGGGGGAGAAAAAAGGCAGGTGAATAGTTGTCCAGAATAGTTGTCTTTGAAATTTGATGTTAACTGGATCTACTGTCATGTAGACTGGTTTAGTTTACTAAAAGGAGAGTCCCTATCTGTGGAATGCTTTCAGTAAGATGCTCCTAGTGTAGGATTCCTATGGTAAACAAACCTAGAATCTGTGGATTCAGGAGGCATGGCGCCATGGAAAATGTTTTAACTGCAACCTGGTTTCCTTGTGAGAATAACGCCTCATAAGAGTTCTTTCACATGGAAATTATTTTATCCTTCACATCTCTTGTCTCACCTTGCCCTTGTCTTTGCCTTTCACCTCCATTGTTTATCATTCCTTCACTCTCACACTGACTACACAACTTGTTTCAGGCTTCCGACACCTCTGATGATTCATTCCTTGTTGATTTTGGTTCTTGGTTCACTATAATGTGATTCATTAAGTTTAGCTGTTGCCCACAGACACACATTGCTATGAAAATTCCTATATATGCATCTGGCAAATTTTTAAATGGTCTAAGGTCCAAAGAATGCCCTCTTCTTTAGAATCTGAACCCCTGTCATCAAAGATATGTGTATCCTCTTGTCCAATTCTTTATTTAGAAGGTATTTCTAATAACCTGGCCTCTCAGTTCCTTGACCTCCTCTTCTCCAGTGACCTTGACTTTCAGTCCATCTCAGGTACTCCTTCCTGTTTATAACTTAGACATTTAATTCCTAATAATTGTTCTAAACTCTGAAGTCTCAATCCTTATTTTTAAAACATTTATACAGACATAGATACAGATTAAAGCCCAGATACAGATACAGACATAGATAGGTGGAAAGAGATTTAGAAGGAACATTTTGAGGACTTCCTTCCTGACCCACCATCAAAGAAGCTGGGCATTTCTAGAGGACGTTTGGTTGTGTTTATTTAGCTTTTTGTAGATACCAAACGAGTCTTCAATCTTTCCTATATAATTATTATATAGAGATTTTCCCTCTGATTTTTACTTCCATATGTAGTGATACTCATGTGGTATTATTATCAGATGAATTTTGAACATTCAGTATTAAAATTTTGTCCATTGTTTTAGACATTTGGTCTCTGACAATTACATTTTAATTATCTACTTATTATTTCTTATATTTGCCACATATTAAGTGGGTAACCGGAGGAAGTAGAGAGCAGAAATGTGTTTAAAACAGCAGAGGCAACTGAAGGAAGGGATTGTGTTAGCTAAATAGGGGTGGATAGGCAGAAGAATAAACAGGGAAAATAATAATTAAAATTTATTTTATTAAGGTATAACTTACCTACATTAAAGCAGGCAGGTATTAACTATTCAGCTCAGTTAGTTTTACAATCATATACACCCATGTGGCCGCCACCCAAAACAAGATATAGAACATTTCCATCATTTCAGAAAGGATTCCATTCTCCTTTCCAGTTCGGACTCCCCACTTCCCTCCAGAGGAACTTGCTGACAGGTTCATTTTTCCTTTGTTTGGACCACATAGAAATGGGATTTATATTATTTTACTCATGAGAGTGAGAGAAAAATCTAATATTATACGAAAAAAAGGTGTTTATTTATTTAAAAAATAAACAAGAAATTTTAAGCCAATAAAGATTAGTTTTTAAATGGAGAGAAACTTTGCATGACTGGTTCCACATAAAGCATATGTAATAGAATGGCCTTCTCTCCCTCCCTCCCTCCCTCCCTCCCTCTCTCCCTCCCTCCCTCCCTCTCTCTCTCTCTCTCTCTCTCTCTCTCTCTCTCTCTCTCACACACACACACACACACACACACACAGTCACGTGCAAAATATTATAAATACAGTGACGATGAATAGATCCTTAATCTACGGTAGAAAATGGATGGGGTAGGGCTGAAGAAAGTAAGGAAATTCAGGCAGCAATCCAGGAATTTCAGGGAAGTGAAGCCATCAGCTATTTGTAAAAATTAGGCTCCACCAGGTACAGAAGGCCTGAAAAGCTAAAATTCTTTTAATGAGCCACACAACAGCACTAATCAGCTGTGATGACTTGGTAAAACGTCGCTGGCAAAATACCAACCGGCTGCACTCCCAGTATGGTTCCATGCCTAAATATTGATTTCACATTTATTCAAAAGGTTTTATTTTTATAAAAGAAAATATTACAGCACCCCACTCTGATGCAGTTGACTTGTTGTAGATGGATCGGGGGGGGGGGGGGGGGGAACTGCTTACAGTAAAATACTTAGCCTCTAACAATTGATCCACATTATCTCATTTCTCCTTGATTCTAATCCTTTTTTCCCCTGAAGCATACACATTAGAGACAAAATAGACTGTCCTAAACACAAATTGCCCTCTTCACTGTGGGTTCATGCCCTATATTGGTCTTCATGTTTTGGCATAAACATGACAGCACAATGCCTAATGAGATGAGGAACTTTCTAGAGTACATGTAGTTTCTCTTCTAATTATAATAGTCACCATGCTGGGTCTTGTTTGCATTCTCTAGATTTTTTTGAAAAGAATGAAGAAAGTCACTGTTGCCTGTCAGCTAAAAACAGCAATTCCCAAATATTGGTCCTCCTCTTTCAATAAGAGAACTCATTTTTAAAAGGAGATCTCAAAGCAAAGCCTAATAGGACGTTTTTCTTCTTCCTCCCTAACTCTGCTTGATAAACCCTCAAAATTAGAAAAGGTGTATCAGCAAATTTAGCAGTGGATATCTACAGTTCCACATACAGTATTCTCATATATCTAGAGAAATTTAAAATTTAATTACCAGTGTTATTAAAGTGAACATTAAAATGATCTACTGATCTCTGTGTTCCTGAATAAACACAGGGAGATGGGTTCTCACCAGCCTAGGAGACAATACAGAAGAAAATGCTAAAGGAAAATGTATGGTTGGCATTATGCAGCCAATTTTTACTTTATTATCTGCCAGTTGTCCAAGCTAAAAACCTTGGAGTCACTCTTAACCCTTACACACCAGATCTGGTTTTTCAGAATTGGATCACTTCTCACCGTGTGCATTGGCTGCAACATTAGTGTCAGCACCTCCCAAATAACGGCACTACTTCTGCCCTGACCTTCCTAGAGCGCATGCTCAGAAGAGCAGCCGCCAGCCTATGCTTGGAAAGCACGTGTGTCAGATTACACCACGCCTTTATACCTTTCAGCGGGTAAAGCCCAAGTCTTCCTGATGTCTTAGAAGCCCTATCTAATCTGCCCGACAACACCCTATTACATCTTGTCTTCTACATCCCCCACTTCATTCTGCACGAGCTACACTGATCATTTTGCTCTTCCTGGAAATAGACCCACCACTGCTTCAATGTCTTTGCATTGGCTGTTTGCTTGGTCTTCCTCCCAACTTCCGTCATGTCTTGACTCAAATGCCACCTACTTGGAAAGGCCTTACCTACATACTCTTATCTACCGAACTCTCAAACTCCACACTACGGAGACTTCTTTCCTTCTTATTTTTCCCAGCTCACTCATGGTTTGCCTTATATTTAGAATGGAGGCAACTGATGGCACTGAATTGTTGCAAAGATTAAAGAAGATAATATATGGACACATATGGCTCATTATACAGGCCCAGTGAATGATTATCTTTTATTTACTATTAGGAAAAATATATCTAAGAGACTATATGTATTATATAGGTCTCTAAAACGATTATACCAATATTCACTTCCGCCAGTAGTATACTGAGTTCTCAGTATTCCATATTCTGACCACAACTTTGTATAGATAGTTTTATGTTTTCCAGTTTAGTAGGTATGAAAGGGTATCTCATTATGAAATTAATTTCCCTGATTACTAATGAGCTTGTGCATCTTTTCATATTTTGATTAATCATTCATACTTCCTGTCTTGTGAAATACCTCTTCATGGTTTTTGTTTTTTCCTCCTTTCCTTTGTCTACACTGAGTGGTCTAACTTTTTCTAATTAAATTGTCTCTTTTTAATGCTGGTTTCTTATTGATTTGTAAGACTTTTAACACATTTAGGATATGAATTCTTTTTTGATTAAAAATGTTTTAAAATATCTTCTCCAAGTTTGTGGCTTAGAGTATCTTTGAGTCATTTTAATGTAGTCAAATATGTAAATCTTTTATGATTTGACATTTTTGGGGTCTTATTTTAAAAATCCTCCCTATTCCAATGTCCAGATACATATTTTAATTTTTTTATACTTTTGAGGTTTTGTGACTCACACTTGTAAATTTGTTTTGAAGTATAGTTGACTTACAATATTATATCTGTTCAACATAATAATTCAGTATTTTTATAGATTATACTCCATACAAAGTTACTATAATATAATGACTATATTCCCTATGCTGTACATTACATCCTAGTAACTTATTTATTTTATATTTAGTAGTCTGTACCTCTTAATCCCCTTCACCTATTTTCCCCTCTCCCCACCTCTCTCCCCTCTGGAAACCACTAGTTTGTTCTCTGTGTCTGTTTCTGTTTTGTTATGTTTGTTTGTTTTATTTTTTAGATTCTACATACAAGTGAAACATACAGTATTTGTCTTTTTCTGTCTGACTTGTTTCACGAAGCATAACCCCATCCAGGTCCATCCATGTTGTTGCAAATGGCAAAATTTCATTATAATATTCCGTTGTATATATATATATATACCACATCTTTAATTTAATTGGATTTTCAACAATATTGTGAGATAGAAGACATATTTTACTTTCATATGTATTATTAACTAATTTTCTCAGAATCATTTATTAAGTAACCATTTCTCTATTGATGTCCGTTGTAATACATCAAAGTTCTCTCTGTCATTTACCATTTCTATTGATTTTTGACCACAGTGTAACCTTCCCAGTGAGGAATTCTTTGGTTTTCCTATCTAAAATTGAATCTCATCTGCCCCTTCACAAACACACATGTACTTTCTACTGCCTTCCTCTCTTAATATTTCTTCACAGGACCTATCACCATCTAATATACTATATTTTACTTATTCATCTCATTTATTGCTTTCACCTCAGCTATACCTAAGCTCCACAGAGTTTTAGTTTCGTTTGCTCTATCATTGCTGTATCACCAAACCTTAAAACGAAATCAGAATATAATAGGTATTGAAAAAAATACTTTAAATTGTACTGAATTGATCGTGTACATGCCTATTGCCATTCTGATGCAAACTGTCCTTTATAATAAATTGGTATTTTGCAGCTTGATCCCTTCACCTGGTCTTCATTAAGAGTATCTCAGACTGAGTCTTTGATCTTCCAGGCACATTTGAGAATTACCTTTCAAAACTACAAAAAGAAAATCCTGTTTTGGGGGGTTGGTATTAAATCAGCACACCAACTTGGAAGGAACTGAAATTTTTATTACACAGAGCCTTCCTCTCCACAAATATTATTTATCTTTCCCTATGTAAAATTTAGGACTTAATTGCTTTCAAAAACATACTTTTATACATAAAATTCTTACATACATTTTGCTAGTTTAAGTTCATTATATATTCATTGCTACTGTGAATAATAATTTTTAAGATTAGAAGTTGCCATGATGGGAAATAAAATGGAAACATGCACTCACTTTAAGACAGTAGTTTTCAACATTCCTGCACATTAGAAACATCTAATTTATTTAAAAAAAAACACAACTGGGCCCTATTCAACACCAATTAATTCAAAATCTCTGGGTGTAGGGTTCAGGTATTTGTAATTGTAATGTTTTTGTAATCCACAAAGCAATTCCAATAAACAGCCAGTGTTGAAATATACTGTTCTAGGAAAGTACATCCCAGGAAAGCAACCATAAAGAGATTTAAAAAGAACATATTAATAGGCAACACTATTGGATGATAATTAATATATTGAATTCCCAGACTTTAATTTTTATATCTTCTTTGACTTAGACTCTCCACATCCCATGGCTAATTAAAAGATCAAACATTGTATTTCAATATTAATGTCCCATAACAGGTCTTTAAATGTATATAAAATAACAAAATATCATTTTAGTTTTCAACTGTTTAAAAGTGGAAAAAGTATTTTGAGATCAAAGGATGTACAACCAGAATCACCAGATAGTAAACAATGGCAAACAAAACTAAGTGTAACTAACATCTCAATATCGATCAAAAGGAAAAATGAACTTTTTCATGGATTTGATAATTTTAAAAATGGCCAAATTCTTAGAAAATTTATTAAAATAATCCACATAAAACAAAGTTTGTATTATTCCAAATACAGCAATATGGGAAGATTCTCTGGATAATAGGGTCTGCAGCATTTCAGCTACAAAACAAAGACATGAAGACACCTGAGAAGGAAAAGAAAGAAAAAATAGGCAGACCGATATTGAGCATAAGATTTAAACAGAAAGTGCTTATGTAAGAATTTGTCTTAGGAAAACAACTCTTTTTATTTAGGAAAATTGGTGGGGGACCTTTCTGAGTGTTAAATGTGACATGTGTCCCTCTCCATAGGCAGAATGGGAATAAAGAAATAATTAGTGTCAATAAAGTTGAGAATTTTTTAATTTCTTGATACAACCTAAGAGAATCAGGGAGAGAAAACACTCAGCAACATAGCAGAATGCCAGAAGAAGCCTGAGGAAGGAGGCTGACAAGCTTTGATTTGCCCTAGAAGAGAAATCATGGCTACATAGAGTAGAAAGAGGATATCACACCAAGAAGGAACCTACAATTTGGAGTCCTTATCCATTTCATTTCATTTCATTTTAAATTTTAAAAAGAATGTGACTCTATGTGGCTGGAGGACTTGAGGCTTTCTAGGCAAAAAACACCTGGGTTACGCACAAATGACAAGCCCTGCTAGGTAGCCTGGAAATAAAGTTCACTAATGTCAAAAATCTAAATCCAGGACTCTCAAATCAGGGCACTTCAGAGCTGGCTTTTGTGTGGGAGAAGAGAGATTAAGATGTAGGATAAAGGTCATCCTAGAGTTTGGTCCTTAAATTAGGATATGCATACTGTGGGTTACACAAAAACTTTACAAGGGGGCAGCATAGGTGTAAATATTAAGATAATTAACATTCAAATTTCGATTTTCCATATTTACTCCTTAAAAGTATTGGATTGGCCAAAAAGTTCGTTCGGGTTCTTCCATAAGACGTTATGGAAAAATCTGAACGACCTTTTTGGCCAACCCAATACAACTGCAGTCTAGGTCTCTTGTTAGCTCTCTATTCCCACTTTTTCTTTCAAAATTTCTCGTCTCAGTCTACAAAAGCAAAGCATTTTTCCCCAGCCTGTCAGAACCTTTCCAAGCTGCATTGTGATGGAGTGCAAAAACTTCTGGAGAACAAAGCGACAATTTTAATTATTAGTATTGAGAGGCTTCCTTTTAATCAAGACATCAAAAACCTGTAGTAGGCTTTGCATCTCTCCATGCTTTTTACATATTAATGTCCAGGACAATGGGTGGTATTAGAAATAGGATATGTTGGCCTGTGTTGAGATATTCTGAATTCAAGTGTATTGTAGGGCATGGTGGTGAGATTGATGACAATTTTCGCTTAACTACTTGCCTTTTCCTTTCCAATAACCGTTGTCAAAGAATTCATTATTCTTGAGGGAGAATTCTTTGAGATTTTTGGTCAAAAATTGTACATATAAAAGGTTTGAATTTATCTCTCTTCTAAAACTATAACTTACAAGATTTCCAGAACCTATTAATTTTTAACTAGAAAAGATGAGTATTAGTAAAATGTAAATAAAACTAAAAGTATTTTGCAGTCAGTATTATCATGGAAGCCTCCTCCAAATTAGCTTTGCTCCATGTGAAAACTAGAAATTATACATGATTGTAGAATACATTGTAATATCTGCGTCACTTATTCACAGTTTAAAAATATTAGATGCCAAACCTATTGGTACAATTAACTTGGTTTCTCCTATTCAAACAACACTATACTTTGTAGAGATCAGATAATAGGGAAGATTGTTCAATACATTTTGACAGAAATTGTTGTAAATAAAACATATGTACCTTGGGTACCGAAGATCCAGAGATATTTCTAGTCGTTGTCAGTTAATAATGTATGTTCACATGTACAGGGAAGAAAATCAGCATTAGTAATTATGGTATGGTGTGCAATTCTTGCCAAATAATCACTTGGTAAAGAGATTTTCTGAACATTAGACAGTGTTGAGTTGATTCTGGCTGGATGGGCAATGATCAGATACAAGAATGGTTTATTGCTCATCCCTGCACTTGAAACCTTAATTTATTTTGAGAATGCTGGTTTTTTTTAACAGTCTGTTTAAGTTATGTGTCAGCTGGGAACTTTAGTAAGTATTGAAAAACAATAAGTTCAAATATAATCTTAAAATCACAAATAGAGTAAGGTAATATGAGATTTTAAGTACATAGATCTGAAAAAATCAAGTTGTTGATTTGATGTTGATGTCAAAGAAACATGTACCAGGGCTGGTGAAGTAGACAGAACTAGTCAATCTGAAAATGGTAGAATGTAGTTAGAGGCTTTGGTAAAACATGAGTTTTATATTTATGGAGAGGGAAATTAGTGTAGGAAATAAACATAAATTTACCTATTTTTTCTAGGCTGAATATTCTTAATCAAAAGGCAAAAAAATGTGTTTCATTTCCATGTCAAGATCAGAGCACTAAAAATAAATTGAACAGTTGAATGAAGAATGTTGATCACAGCAACAGTAAACATGCTAATGTCTTCATTCATTGCTACTTGATACATTTACAGGTCTATAATCTCTTATTCTCAATTCCAAAATCCAAAGTCTTCTGAAAACCAAAATAGTTGTATAACTTATTTGGGAACAAAAACTGATGTGAAACGACTTTTAGTCTTTATGTTACTTTATCTTACTGAGTATATGTTACTATACATTTCAATGCAGAGGCAGTAATAGGTTCGATTATAGGGTGCTGTCCTAGACTCAGCTGAGAATGTTTCGTAGTATATGATGTATGTACTCAAAAAACATTATGATATCTGAAAATTCTGAATATCAAAACATACCTACCCTAAACGATTTAGAAGAGAAATTGTTGACCTGCTCAGATTATTAATGTAAAATAAATTATAGGAATCACTAGTCATCTTTCTATGCTGAAAGGACCTTTGGCCTGGGTTCCCCTGAGATGATAAAAGAGCCTGACTGGTCTATGTGGGACCACGTCAGCCATTCATTTGAACTCAGCAAGAAGATGACACACAAGATTGTGTTCACCAACAAGAACCCTGAAAACATCACTTTTCAATATCTTTGGCAGTACTTTCGATCGCCAAAACACTGAAAAAAAGCTGTAACTGCGCGTTTGCACGTATTTGTGTAAATTCAGCTTTCAAAATATTGTAACACCAAACTGAGAAAAATGTTACCTGGAACATGAACGTAATATGTCACTCATTCACTTAGCAACTATTATGGAATGCTCCAAGTGTGCCTGGCAGTGTTCTAGGTGCTGGCAATGCAGTGGTCATGCACATTTGCTTTGGTTTTTTTTGGCCATGGAGCAGATTTTGAACAGTTTTCTTATATCTAGGGGACTTTCTATGTTAAGAAAAAAACTTCTCAAATGAGAAGTGAAGTGAAACTTCACTTCTCAAAAGTGAAACTCACTTTTCTTGCCCTTGATCTAGAGCTCAGCTCTGTGACCTGGAATTCACTAATCAGATGCATGTACTCAAGACTTTGGTCCTGAAAAAAGGAACTATAGGAAGCAAATACTAAAGGGGGTACTTTTCTAAATGCTTTTCCTGGTAGGTCAGAGTCCATAGCCAAGATTTTGGGGTTCCAAAGACAGCCTATCATCAGCATGTGGACGATGGTATCTGACTCTGGTGGCCGTCGTGATGGAGTGGGTTGAACCATCCCCACTGTGAGGCTTCCACACTTTTCCTGGTGGCTTAACCTCCAAGCCTGGATAATCTTGCGCTCTGGAGAGTCCATGAGCAACCTACTAGCTTTTAATAAATAGATTACTTTTTATGATAACTATGGGTTTGGTTCTTTTGCAATTAACAACCATGATTCATATAAGCAATGAAAAAAGTCCATGACCTCATAGGGCTAGCATTCCAGGAGGGGAAACAGGTAATCTAATATGCTGATCAGCATAAAATAGAATATAAGGCTATTTTTTTAAAAAGAACATGGGTGGAGGAAGAGGAAATACTATTTTAGAGACATGGTAAGGGAAGAACTACCAGAGAAGAAGGCATTGAAACCTAAGTAAAATCTAACTGAAGAGAGGAAGTAAACTATGTGAATATCAGGCGGAGAAACCATGAATGCATGCTGCTGTGGAAGCTTGCTTTACATATTTACATATTAAATATGTAATATGTAAGCTTTACATAGCATATGCTTTACATAGCATAGCTTTACATAGCATAATATGTAAGCTTTACATAGCATATTACATATGCTTTACATATTTACATATTAAATAATGCATGCTGCTGTGGAAGCTTGCTTTACATATTTACATATTATACAATATACCAGTGAAGAAAGGATTGTGAGTCGAGAGAAATTTAGAGGAGATGAGGTCTGAGAGGTAGTCAGGGGCAAGCATGTGTAAGTCTTTGTAGACTGTGTTACTGTGTTAAGGACTGGGAGGTATATCTATCTGTCTGTCCATCTATAATGGAGAAATATTATTTGAGTCTTTAATCAGCCCATTTTACAAAATCCTTAGTATAAATCTAATAATATAATGCCCACTAGTCAATGTGACAAGTCAGAAAATTTAGTCTTTGTGTTTTTTTTACGAGTTAATAACATTTAAAATAGTTTTTGTAGTAAAATAAAGAGCTACATTACGTGGTAGGATGCAAATTTTGCATGAGTTTTAAAGTTGTGACAGGAGAGCCCTAAAGATAGTTTAACTTTGTGGGCAATTTAGAGTAAATCTCTTTTGGGTATGGGTTTCACGTTAATATCTTGTGCATTTAGGTATCCTTAGTAGGAAAAGTTGGAGAAGAACTACATTGATAAGCAATGTACAATGAGAAAAGTGAGTCAAATGTGAATTAAATGGATATTAACAAAGTTTTACTCATCTGTGTAAAACAATGTGATTTAGTGAAAGAGCATGGAATTTCAAGTATTTGAATCCAGTACTGGATTCAGTCCAAAACTGTTCTGTTCTGGCATTTACTACCCAGATGGCCATGGGAAAGTTACTTTAATGCTCAGCACTTGAATTTCCTTATCTGTAAAATTAGGGAACATGAAACATATCATACAAATTTTTATAAATATTAAATTAATTAGGCAGCATCTCTAAGGAACAAACTGAGATGCTTCCCATAAATGACAAAATTATATATGTTAGTTTTCTTTTTAAAAGTTTTATGCTTTTATTTGTTTTCTAATTTGTTTCACAGCACAGCTCAAGAGCTGAAAGGGAAGCAGAAGGAAAAAAATATGCTTAGAGTAATATTTTATGCTCACAATGGCAATAAAAACAAACGTTGTTTAACAAGAAACCTTTCTATGAGTTTCCATATCATAATATAGCTTGGGAGCCTCACGCCTATTGATGAAATCCATAGGTTTTCTGTTGAAATTACCATCGTTTTCTTTACTGCTCCCTATCTCTTCAAAGCACCTGGAGATATAAAAGCTGATAGGAATAAATCAGCACGCTTCCCACACCTGAACGTAGAATAGGAATAAACTCAAGATATTGACTTTAAATACAACTGGTAGATAAGTTTAGTAAACATTGTAAATCTTAAGAAATATACCAGTGAAGGAAAAGCTCAGAAGCTAACACTGAAGACATGTAACACTCCAGAATATACTAGGACATATATATTTGGATATATGTTGGCCATCCAGAACTGGAGCCAACAAGAAACCAATATAAAGATACAGCCATTAGGAATCTAAGAAATTCTAAAAGATATGTGCAAAGAAGAGGCCACACTCAGAAATGTAAAAAATTAAAATTTAATAACATAATAAAGCAATTAACGAGTATGTAAAATATCTCAGCACTGTAGGGAAACTGTGAGGGACTATGAATAAACGGGCATTGGGTAAAATAGTGGGATCAGTAGATTTTCCACAGTTATTGTACATCAAATGGAGAACGTTACTAGCAGAAGGAAGACTTGGGGAAAGACATGGAATTCATTAAGGGACCAAAAGGGCTCAAATTGTAAATAGCAATTCCTTAGCACAACACAGCACTAGGGAGTTATTGGTGGTGGGTTTGGGGGCATGAGTATATGAGCATCCAACTGGTATGGCAAATTCGTGTTGCATTCAGTTAATAAAGTGCAAATAGTGACCTTATGTTGCAATGCAGGATTTACAATTTATTGGTATCATTACACGTATGGCTTCAAATCTGCCTCTTTTATGTAACTGTTAGTGTAGCCTTGGGCAAAGACTCCTCATCTGTAAAGCAGAAATAGTAACTCCTATCTCATAGCATATATAAAACAACTGATACATATCTAGTAGGTACTTGAAGTAACATTGTTATTATTATTTTGTTATTGATATTATTATTAAAAGTCAACATGAACTTCCCTTTTCATAAGTCTATTTACAATCAAATTTAGATATCTTTGCATCTTTCTGAAACTTTAAAATAGTATACATTGTTATATGATACTGTATTCTTATACCCACTATTCAAGAATAAGGGAGACTGTTCAAGATCAAGATATCATATTAACATATTATTAGCTCTTGTTATTTCTAAGTAAAACATGAAGCATCAAGAACATCAAACTATAAGGCCTAAGGGAAGGATGTGGTCTTTTTAGTCAAAAGAAACAAGATACTGCTAATGCTTCTGCATGATATGACTGAGACCTTGATGTATTGTTTCAAATTCTTTCCATTTAAGTTTAAAGATAAGTATTATTTATTTTATTTTCCATAAGCAGATATAAGCTATCTGGTGCTTTAATTCCCTACCAGTGCCCAGACATTCCAGTAGCTACTCTGGGCATTAAAGATCCTACCAGACGTTTAACTGGTTTCAGTTAAAAGAATTATTTCAAAAGCATCAAGTTCAGGGGAGAGTTTTCCTCTGGAGAATTTAAAGGATGGTGTTGCGAAAATATGCAGCGTCTAGAAGGTTTCAGACCCACACATTTTTCATCGGCTTTCTCAGAGCACGGTAGGATTTTATCATTTTATATCTCTAGCTCAGGCTGTCTCTCTAATAAGTACTGTGGGTCCTATTCTTGATCAACCTCCCTATCAGTTTGTGCCTGGGTACTGAGAATAGTTACTAGATTAACAAATCTTGGGATTTAAACTTGGCGAGTACTTCCTCTCTGACAGAGAACACAGGCACTAGAACAAGCTCCCATTCCCTGCTCTTTATTAAAATGCTAGGAAATAATTTTTAGCTTCTGAATTTATATCGTGAATTAAATATTTTTCCACCAAGTTGACTGACATTCTGGGGAAATGTATATTTGGAGTTTGATTTTCGGCTAACCTGTGAGCCTGGATGTAAAATAGGAGCCATCCTCCACATCAGTTCGTTGAATATGCAGCAAGAGGGGCAGCCCATGTGGAAATTGATGGGCAAACAGTGCAGTTGGTCAGCTTGATACCCCTAGTCGTGACCATTTAAGTAAGTGAAAGAAGAGAAATTAATTTTGCCAAGACTTCAGTAACAGTGGTAACTTCCAGATGTTCTACTATGTGAAAGTAGAGTCAGTATTCCGGCATTTGAAAACTTACTGGCATTTAGACGTGTATTGAACACCATTTCACTTTTTCATCAACAGAAATTTCTTTGTAGAACTACAAATCGCCCAAGACTAGACAAAGTCTTTTGTCCTAAAGAGTTATTACCCCAAAGTAGAGAAATAACTGTCATTTCGAGGATTGGTGCCATAGGAGTAGAGTTTTCTTGCTGGGGGAAGAAATTGAGAACAGCCTCAGGTGAAGAAAAATAGCCAAGGCAGCATTATTTGACTTTGTCGACCCAGCCAGCACAAAGCAATCATTGTAAAGGTGTTTTCTAAACATACTCAGGTAATCATCTCAATTCGTCCATTTTGAAGATTGGATAGATTTAATAACAAATTGCTGTTTAGATAGCACTGCTCATAGGAAGAGCACAGTCTAGGTGCCAAGGAATGGGTGGAAAGCCAATTGTCAAAATTATTTCTTTGCCTACCTTTCTCAGGTGTGTGTTATGATGCCCTCTGCCCTTTGAAAGCTTCCATGCTGGACAATAGTCCCAGTGTATGCTGCATGGATTTTACGTTAGGATAAAATGTTAGATGTTCCCTCAGCTTCAGGACCGGGGAAGAATGAACTTGCCCATGGCAGAGGGAGATGGCATCGTTTGAATAAGCAGCTTTAAAAAGTTAGGCGAAATATCCAAAATTCACAGATCACTGAACTCGGGGGAATTACATAGCCGTGCTCATGAAAAGAAAGAATATAGTGTGAAACACTTTGCAAAGCTTTTTGCTGTGCTTTGAAATTATCATTCACTCTCTAATCTACTTCAAGAAACAAACTCTAGGGGAAAAAAAATGAGAGAGGATACTTGAAAAAACAGCCTAAAACATATTGTCAATAACTGCCTAAATAGTCTACACACTTTGAAAACTCAAAAGATTCTTGGTTCTGGCATTGGGCAATGCTCTTGTCTGATGAACAGACACGTATCGATATGCCTAATGGCTGAACACTATTACTCAATTATCAAACAATCATTAGTGCATAGCAGCTGTGAGGACTATTTTTGTGTTAGCCAGAAGCACTGTTTACTTTTCCACATGTTCCCAAGAATTTCCCATGAACTTGCCTCTTTAAATTTGCCTTTTATTTAAATATTCTGAAGAAATGCTACCATACAAGAAAAGCTGTTCATTTCAGTTTTACCCTAATGATGGCTGTTCTACCAAAAACAGATCAGAGCAATTTCTCAGTCTCAGACTTACATGAAATAAGCTTCTGACTTTTTCCCATCTTATTTTTAAATAAAGAAGGGCCACAAAAATTTATGGGTGTAAGCTGGACCAAGGCAATAAGTGGGAAAAGTGAAATAGCAGTGCTGGGCTCTAGTCCTGACTCTTAGTCATATTTCTGGGCCTCACTGTCCTTTTATATGAAATAAAATAATCTAGATTAAAATGGCATCTAGAGTCCTTTTCAACTGTAAAATATCATGAGCCTTTTATTATACTTTCATGACCTGTGTATGCACAAGAAACAATAGTGTCTTGCATTTTGGAAGTTCAGTAGTTTGTTGTTTTTTTTTAAATTATTTATTTATTTATTTATTTATTTATGGCTGTGTTGGGTCTTTGTTTCTGTTGCGAGGGCTTTCTCTAGTTGCGGCAAGTGGGGGCCACTCTTCATTGCGGTGCGCAGGCCTCTCACTATCGCGGCCTCTCTTGTTGCAGAGCACAGGATCCAGATGCGCAGGCTCAGTAGTTGTGGCCCACGGGCCTAGTTGCTCCGCGGCATGCGGGATCCTCCCAGACAAGGGCTCGAACCCGTGTCCCCTGCATTGGCAGGCAGATTCTCAACCACTGCGCCATCAGGGAAGCCCGGAAGTTCTATAGTTTTCAAAATTTTATTAATAATTATCCAATCCACCTTTATCTTTAAAATAATCCATTTTTAAATTTATTTTTTTATTTTTTATACAATTTTTAAAGGTTACTTTCTATTCACAGTTATTACAAAATATTGGCTATATTCCCCTTGGTGTACGATACATCCTTAAGTCTATCTTACACCCACTAGTTTGCACCTCTCGCTCCCCCACCCCTATATTGCCGCTCCCCCTGACTGGTAACCACTGGTTTTTCTCTATATCTGTGAGTCTGCTACATTTTTGTTATATACACTAGTTTGTTGTATTTTTTAGATTCATGTATAAGTGATATCATAAAGTATTTTTCTTTCTCTGACTTATTTCGTATAGCATAACGCCCTCCAAGTCCATCCATGTTGCTGCAAATGGCAGTTTCATTCTTTTTTTTTTTTGGCTGAGTAGTATTCCCGTGTGTGTGTGTGTGTGTGTGCCACATCTTCTTTACCCATTCATCTGTTGGTGGACACTTAAGTTGCTGCCATATCTTTGCAATTGTAAATAATGCTGCTGTGAACATTGGGTGCATGTATCTTTTCAAATTAGTGTTTTGGGGTTTTTTTTTGGATATATATCCAGGAGTGGAATTTCTGGGTCATATGGTAGTTCTATTTTTAGTTTTTTGAGAAACTTCCATAGTGTTTTTCAAAGTGGCTGCACCACTTTACATCCCCACCAACAGTGAACAAGGGTTCCCTTTTCTCCACATCCTCACCAACATTTGTTATTTATGTTCTTTTTGATGATAGCCATTCTGACAGGTGTGAGGTGATACTTCATTGTAGTTTTGATTTGCATTTCCCTGATCATTAGTGATGCTTAAGGTGCCTAAAAAACAGCCATTTTTAAATTACACTAACATGGATTAAAATCTCTATATCATACTCCAGTGACAGAAAAAATTCATTAAAAATAGTTTAAAAAGGAAAAATTTAAGAGAAATGCCTAGGTAGATATGTATATAGCAATAAATATATATAGCTAAGATATCTACATCTATAGAGATAGCTAAATCAGGATATACGGCTGACCAGAAAACAGTATGAAAATACTGTTTACAAGTACTATAAAACTTAAAATGTACTAAACTGTATAAAATGAAGAACTACTGACTGTTAAGAAGTAAATAAAATAGTATTACGAGTGAATTGGCATTGTTCTAGCTGTATTGAAACCTGACACTAATTTAATATTGCTCAGGCCAAGGCTGGAAGGGAAATGTATTGGCCTGAGTTCCCTAGAAAACAGAACCTGAGGCAAAAAGTTATACCCTGATACGTTACTGGGGTAGCTAAGGGGACAGTCCCTGGAAGCAAAAGTGAATGACAAAAGGGAGACCATATGGAAGGAGAACAAACCACAAGTTGGTTTGTTACCATATAGGCCACAGCTTCAAGAGCTGCATAGTGGATAGCTCTATTATGTGAGTTGTTTAAAGAGAAGCTGTAAAGAATTCTGTGCTTGGATCAATAGATCTACTGGGGATTGAAGGAGGGAGGAAAGGCTAGTGAATTACCTCCTCGTTCCTTTTTTTCACTTGTTTCCTACTGGTCAAAGCCCTACTTGGACTTAACTCTGCTGTACTTCTAGATTGTAGCACCTGGACTCTCTGGGCAACTTTGGAGGAAATTAGGGCTTCCAGAGGTCCAGCCCAATCTATGCTTTGTGCATCGACCTCCAGGGTTTTTGTATGTGTGTGTGTGGAGGAGGGGGAGACTTGGTTGGCGATGGTTGTGACTGCTTGATGGCAGTGGCAATGAGCTAGGCTTTATGATTGGGATGATGGCATGAGGCATCTCTAAGGCTGTTCCAGCCAGGAAATAGAGTAAACTGCTGAGACCTGGGGGATGAGGTAAAGTCAAGTAGGTTTAGAAGGCAACCACTCATATTCACTCACAGCCTATAACAATCTTCAGGTCTCACAGGAGAATACTTTGCATCCATTTCTTCCCTGGGAAGGGAGATGTAGATCTAATCCTTTAGGTGATGGTCAGTGCAATCTCCTAAACTTAAAGAGGTTTAGAAAAAAAAAAAGCTATATTCAAACTGTTGCAGGTGGTACAGAATTGATACTTCTCATTCTTCACCCAAACTTTCTGGCTTTTCCTTACCCTCTCCCATCACTTCAACCGTTGCTTGTTTCAGGAGGTGACACAGCATTCATTCTTAATGGGTTTGAGATCTTAACTTGCCTTTGTTGGGTCCTGGCTGTTGAAATTTTCATTCACAATTATCAATGGGTATAGTAGCATCAAAAGATGTACCGGTGAGTCTCCTAGGACACAGACATACCCCACTGTGCCTCCGTTGTGTAATGGTAAATGTATCCAGGCTTACATTCCTGGTTCGTAACCATTAACATTAGGCTCCACTCCCACGTTGGTTCCCTGGTTCCTGCTGGCGTATATTGACCAGGGCTTTAATTTCTTTGCGATTTAGGCCATTTCTTCCCAGAGCAGAGCCTATTCTTCCCTTCTTGAACTGTGAGGAGACTTGATCGGCCTGGAGACAGTGGGGCATATTAAGGGCAGACCTCGTGAAGAACAAACATTAACTCTTGAGACCCCTGCTTTAGGTCAAGTCAGTTCACAGTACCAAGGCAAAAGCAGGTTGTTCTCTTCTGACAAGGTCTTTTAGGGTTGTCTCTGTTGGACAAGAAGATTAAGGAAAATTCAGGAAATTGACATTCACAGGTTGATTCATCCAAATATAACCATCTCAGGTCTTAGGGTCCCCCTCTTTCCCTATCAAGACCCTAGTTTAGTATATGAGACTTGTTAAGATGACACATTGAGTCTTCTTTCCAGGTTTACCATCCTATATTCAGACCTTAGACTTGCTTTTCAGCACAATCTACCAGAGGAACAATACGTGAAAGACTTTTGAAAGCTTTCACAAAAGTCCTTTGGTTTACATGGGAAATAGCTGTTGTAAGCCTTATCCTTTGATTTTTCGCAATGTTCCAGTGTTACCAAAAGCTCAATTATTACTGTCCCCATAATGATTAATGCAACAGCCATGTGATCTTCCAATGCCTTGCCTTCCACTTGCACTCAATTCTAATTAACCACAGGTCAAAACATTAGCAATTATGATATCTCTGAATATACCCTCCTCCACTTACCGTGAGCTACATGGTCACTTTTGCCTTTAAACAGGTAGAGAATCCAACTCCATATCCCATCCTAAAGGGTATATGCTGTCTGAGGCCACTGCCTAGGATTTCCTCAAAAACAGAGCCTGACAGAAAAAGCAAAAGGAAAAAGGGAACTCAAACAAAGAATACCTTGCTCGTATTTTACAGTTATTTATCTTCCTCCCCCACCTCCAGAGTCTGGAGGGAATCTTTGCTCAACACCCTCTAAGACTGGAACCTCAGGAGTTTCCCATTCTCAGGCTAGTCCACATTCAGGCTCCAGAAGTTTCTGAAAATTACCACTTAAGTGTTGCTAGCAGTTTGTAGCTCCAGGGATTTCTACTTCAGGTAAACATTTCTCTCCTGTGACTCTAAACTTGCCTGTCTTTCCAGATTTTGAGGTGATAGTTTGCCCTACAACATCAATTCTCTGATGAGTCCAAGAAAAGTCAATGATTTTAAGTTTCTTTGACTATTTCTTACCGTAAAAAGGGGAGTGGCAGATTCTAAGCTCTTTACATTTTGGCTTGAACTTGCAAGTAGAGTTCATTTTCTGTTTATATTCCATTCACTGTTGAAAATATAATTTTCCCTTGGTACTTAGACAAAATAGAAACAATAGTCAGTGACGTGTCACTCATTTTTTGATACTTGGGTCAACTTGAAGAAAAGCAGTATCAAGGCTTCCATTTGCTTTTCCTGATTTTGCCCTACTTGGTGGAGCAAGGAAATTAGCGATGACAGGTCAGGTCGTGTCTGGAGTTAGGACTTCAGGTGACTCACAGCTTGCCTTTTATTCACTCCCAGCACAGACTTTTTCCTCTATAAGAAGTAGTATTAATACTTACAGATAAAGCAAACTCAAATATGGTCACAGAGTCAGCACTTTTCAATTATCCTCAGGCCTAAAATATGGAAAAAATATACTACTATTAAAAAGATAATTACAGCTGCTGCTTTTCCTTTTTTATCATTTTTGTCTCCCTCTTCCTTTTCCTCCCCATTTTCTTTACGGAAAGCATTTTTTGTATAACCTAGGATAATTAGAGAGAAACTTAATAGTAATATATTTCATCAAGAGTACAGTTCTTTCTACTTTAAAGTATAAAGCTGGTCAAACAAAATGGATAATATTAATCTCAGTTAAATTGGTTATTTTACTATAGACAGGTGGAAAAAGGAGTCATTATTCACCAGTTTAGTAAGTTTCACACACCAACTGTTACAACCAGAAAGGATAGTCTCTAGAGGGAAACATTTTCTCATTACTTCAAAAACCCAGAGTTCTTCATTTGTAACGCTTTGGTACCCTCCTTTCCCTCTCTCTGGGTTACACAATCCATTGACATTCAAGCACAGTAAAAGAAAACACTAAAATGTGATCATGAATATTAAAGCACAAGGATTCCTGTGAATGGTGAGAGATTTCCTGGAGAGGGTTACTTGTCAATACTAAGCCCAATATATTGATAGAACGAAAATAACACCTAACCCCCTGGTAAAATATGTACTTTCAATAGACGAAAAATAATCTTGTCTTCTATTTATTGAGAAAAAGTAGTTTAAATTCTAAAGTGTAAGAAGTATAGTTTTTAGACACAAAGATACCTGAATTTTAATCCTGCACTAGCTAGGTAGCTTCAGTGAGTCACACGATCTGTTTCCTTACTCTTAAAATGTATGTATTAATACTTAATTGACAGGGTTGTTGAAATAGTTAATTTGTTTCATCAATATAAAGAATGTAGAATGGTAGTCAATAAATGGTAACTATAATTATTTTTAATATTTTAAAATAGTCAGAACAGCATATATTTATTTAAAAATAATAATTGCAACTTGCAATTTGAAATGGATAGAGAGAGATCTTTTACTCTATTTATAATCTTATACATCTAGATAACATGATCTTTTTGCCTGGAATAAAAATAAGAAAAGGCAGAAAATCAGGAGGAGGAGGAAGAGGAGAAGAAGAAGAGAGAATAAGATGAAGATGGCTGCACTCCAGAATATTTTTATATGATTTGGTATTTAAGCACTTCATCCAACCCCTTTGAGAGACAGTAGGAAGCCTCTACTACTTTATTCATGCCTAGGGAAGTCTGTATCTTGACCAAATTTGGTAATAATTAAAGTTTGTTTTCAGGTTCCTCAGGACTCTCTTTTAGTGCTATTTCCCACTCCAGATTAGACCCTCCCACCTACTCTCAGAATTTTTAGGTCTTCTTCACTTGATTCTGTTCTCTCAGAAGGACTGATAGCCTTTATATATTACCTTTCTCAGATACGTTGATATTTGAGGTCTTATTTCTAATTAAGGAACTGTGGGTTAGGGATATTGTAAGGAATAGGATAAGGATATTGCAGCAGGGGTAGCATAAAGGATTCCTAGGTAAGGTGTCTCAGGCATCAGTCAGAAGGGAAGAATGATGTGTATGTGTGTGTGTGTCCCAGCTTATGGCCCTGTGGACCTTTGTGTAGAACATGGATGGTAAGGATGCCAAGTAGACTGATAATGTAGATATTGTTACACTTGGCCATGCAAAGGCGTGTCTTTTTTTGAATACTTGTTTTCAGAAATCCTTAAAAAATTAAAGAAAGTTCAACAGAGAAAGAAATATCACTTTCCCAGTTTATTTCATAAATTGGAAACAATTTGTGAATGTTTAAAATGTGTTATTTATTCCAAAGAAACTCATAAAACATTGAGAACATGAACAAAACTATGCTTAAAATATCTTCATAAAAACAGACCACAAGTATTGAATAAGCAAATTCATTTCAGCTTTCAAAACCTGAGGTTTTTGGTTTGTTGTTTGAGATGGTGCTGGTGGTGGCAACGTATGTGTTTGTGTGTACATGTGCGTATTTTAAATTATAAACGGCTCTGAAATCTTTGCATCTTTAATACTGGAACTTCAGCTTTCAAGTGGAGTTTCACCAACCTATGTGTGAAAGACTAATGAGAGGGTAAAAAACTTCACAGGTTCCCAAGAAAAGGAAATCATGAAATAAATCCACCATTTAATTCTAAGTGGTACTACAGCCTCATTGAAGTAACAAGGAAATTATAACTTTTCCAAACAATAAAAAAAATTAAAGCAGCTTAAAAATTAAAGCAGCTAAGTGAACACATGACAACCAAAAACAAAGGTGAAGAATAGAAATTCAGCTCCTACCTTACGGCTGAAGAAATTTAAGTCATTGGTACCCATATATTGGGTTGGCCAAAAAGTTTTTGGCCAACGCAATACTTTGTTTTTCTAGTGGTACCATGAAATTTAAAGATACTTCTAAAGTGCCTTCAGTTTTCACATACAATCAAGCCTTCATCTGAAAGAAACAATCATTTTCTTTTCTTAGCAAAATCATAAGGGCACTTATGAACATAAGCAATCATTTGAGGAGGACAAGAATGGTTTTCACTTTGCCATGGATGAGTCGAACTTGAAGTTGCCGGAATTCCAAGTCCATTAAGCTGATGTCTATAGACTAAATGGCAGGCTGAAAAGCAAACAAATGAAACCCTACCCATAAACAAACAAAAAATTTTTAATTAACTTGAATTGTAAAGTGCCAGTTGAGAGAAATTTTCAAGGGAAATGATATCTTTTTCTTGGTCCTGTGGGAGAAGCAGAAAAGGAAACCAACATTTGAAAAGAATATTCCGCATCAGATAGTATGGAGAATTGTATAACATCTAGTTAATGGTAAAATTTGGGATTAAAAAAAAGCAAGTAGATAGTTTTCAATCTCCTCGTACCCACAAACACATACCCACATTCTCTCTCTCTCCCTCTCTCTGTCCCTCTCTCTCTCCCTCTCCCTCCCTCTCTCTCTCCTTTTCTCTCTCGTTAATGTTATTGCTTTGGAATTCACCAAGTGATATTTAAAGGCATAATTACCTTCCCCATTGTAATTGTTATTCATGTAAGTATCAGAATATACTCCCTGACTATGTACTGGTTCTGTGATCCTAATGTGAGATAAAGGGCATCTATCCTAAGAGATTTTTTACTGGTGATTCTTTCTTAATTTTGTTGCCAATTTGATACAACTTCAGATTTATTTCTGTTATAAAGACCTCTTTACATATCCATATATTCTAAAAGTCTACATGAAAATATTTTAATAAAGCCAATTTTAATTTCTAGTTAATCCATATTGTAGTTTTAGAGATGCTATAACTTCATTCTTTAAATCTTTCTTTGAATTAGCTTTATTGAGGTACAGTTTATGAGTAATTAAATGCACCCATTTTTGGCATAAGTTTCAATAAATCTTGACAAATTTATATACCCATGTAGCTACCAACACAGTCAAGATACAGAACATTTCCATAACCACAAAAAGTTCCCTGATGCTTCATTCTAGTAACCCCTGCTCCAATCCAGTCCCAGAGAACATCTGATCTACTCTCTAAAATAATGTATTAGCATTGCCTTTTCTAGAATTTCATATAGGTGGAATCATACAGTATGTACTTTCTTGTATCTGGCTACTTTGATTCCACACGATGATTTTGAGATTCATCCATGTTGTTAAATATATTAAGACTTCATTTCTTCTCATTGCTAAGTAATATTTCCACTGTACTGCTTATATATTTGCCAGCTAATGGGCATTGTTTCTTCGCAGTTTTTGCTATATGAACAAAGCTGCTATGAATCTATGAACATATAAATACACATCTTTGCAAGGACATATACTTTCATTTATTTAGGGTAAGTAATTTCCCTGATGACTTACATTGTGACCTTGACAAACATTTTAAGATTTTCCAGGTATGTTTTTGCTTTTGATTTATAGTTGAATTCTTTTGTATTAATAGCACATACCTTGCACTTTGTAACATTTTTGACGCTTATTTTATGGCACAGAATATGATATATTTTGAAAGCTCCTTGTATACTTGGAAAGAGTGTATATTCTGCTTTTGAAAATAGATTTCTATAAATCTCAGTTTGAACAATTTGTTTTATTTTGTTGTTTAAGTCTTCCATACTCTTAGAAATTTTGTGTTTGCTTTTCCTGTCCTATCAATTATAGTAAGAGGAGTGTTGAATTCTTCATATATAACTATAGATTTATCAGATTCTCCTTTTTTCAGATTTTTAATGTACTTTGAAGCTCTGTTATTAGTTTCATATATATTTGATATTTTAACATTTTATTGAGGTAACATTGGTTTATAACATTAAGTAATTTTCATATGTAGAGCATTCTATTTCTATTTCTCTCTACACTACAGTGTTCTCACCACCAAAAATTTAGTATTTGATATTTTTATGTATTCTTCAAACAGACCTCTTATTATTATGAAATTTCTCTTTATTCCTTATAATACTCTATATTGAAGTATGCATTGTCTGATATTAATATAGTCCTCTAGCTCTCTTTTATTTAGTGTATGCAAGATATATCATTTTCTATTATTTTACTTTTAATCTTTCTAAACCTTTAACACCTTTAGAAATCTTTCTAAAGCATGTATTTCTTATAGACAATATATTTTTGGTCTTACTTTTTTTTAATCCAATATGACCATCTCTACCATTTAATTGGATATTTAGACCATGTAAATTTAAGGTAAAATGATAATGTGTGTAGTAGGCAAAATAATGGCCCCCTAAAGATGTCCATATCCTAATCCAGAGGACCTGTGACCATGTTAGGTTACATGGCAAAGGAGATTAAAGTTGCAGATGGAATTGAGGTTACTAATCAACCAATCTTAAAATAAGGAGAATAATGTAGTTTATATGAGTGCGCTCTATATAATCTGAGTCCTTAAAACTGGAAGAGGGAGGCAGAAAAGAGAGATGGTAGCATGAGGACTTGGCCCAATGTTGATGAAGAAAAGGGACCATAAGCCAAGAAATGTGGGTAGCCTCTACAAGCTGATAAAGGGAAGGATATGAATTCTCCTCCAGAGTATGTAGAAGGAGTATGGCCCTACTGACCTCCTTGTTTTAGCTCATTGAAACTCATTTCAGAGTTTTGTTGTCTGGAATTGTAAGATATGAATTTATATTGTTTAAACCACTAAGTTTATGATAATTTATTACAAAGGTCATAAGAAAATAATTCAGGTGTCATAGAGAGAGCTTACCAAATAAAACTTGTTGGGGCCACACTACTTTGTCAAAACCAGAGGTATGTGGGAGGAAGTAATGTAAACTACTTCCAAGTCTGGCCATCTAAAACATCCCGTGGCATCTTCCACCTCTCTTTCTCAGTTGCTGTGACTTTCATGGCCCTGTGTTCCAGGTAGCATAGCTATAGACGGGAGAGGCTTTGCTTCATGAACCACCACTTGTAGGAGAACCATTTACATTATGAGAGATGCTGGATCCACATTAAATGTAACAAGAGCAAGAAATAAACCTATATTTATTAAGCCACTGACATTTTAAGGCTTAAGTGTTACTGTATCGTATCCCACCCTATTTACAGATACTGAAATAGGTTTTTGATAGTACCTTATTTATGGAAATGCTGATAATGTATTGTGTAGTAATAAATCACCCTTAGATTGGCAACCAGAGAAACTAGATTCTTCACTGTTGATGCATTGTGACCCCTTACAAATACACCCTTAGTTCCTCTACTGAATATCTGATTGAACAAATAAAGCTGTCTTTATTTGATATAACCTAGGAGAAATGCTACCTATGACAAGGTGGAAACATCAGGTCGTTACAGTCTTAAAGAAAAAAATATCACTTAAGTGTCAGATTTTCATTGGCTTTAGTCTTCTGTCAAATAATTAATCAAATCTGACATTAAGTCATTAGACCTTTATGTTATTAAGCCCTAAAAGTATATATTCTTATTTTTTAATCTAAACTATCAACAATTACAACTTTTAATTATCTGTATTTGGATAATTTTGAGTCCAAATGTGTCTGTAAGTAAGAATTTTTAACTACTTTTTTAAAATTATGCAATATCTACTTTATTTGTCTAGGGCAGTTAAACTCCAAAAGAATTTGCAGTTCATTTTGGAAAACCAGGCTAAAATGACACAAAAGAATTAGATATCAAGTTTAAAAGAGGGGTACAAAATGAGAAGCAGTTAGATACAGGCTTTGTAGTCAGACAGACAAGAAATAGTGTCTGTTGGTATCCTGAGCACTTACAAAATCACCCTAAGCCTCAGTTTTCTGACCTGTAAACTGAGATAATATTTGTGTCATTCTTAAAGCTCTAAGAAAGAAATAAGATATAATGGATATAAAGTTCTTAGCACACAGTAAGCACTCAACAAATAATGTGAAAGTGTAGCAGCCATCATTTTCATCATTGTGTGTACTATGAAAATCAGGGAAAGTTTCTGAAGAAGATGGGTCTTAATCAGGGACTTAGCTACTAGGAATGGAATTCAAAGTAGTGACAATAGAATGGGAAAAGGTGGGGAATTGAAAATAAGCATGATGTGTGTCAAGGGAAGGAGGAAGGTGGAAGAAGTAGCAGAAATAATTTATTAAAAAGCATGTGTACAAGGTAGAAAGCATAAGCTTTGAAAACAGAGAAATGGAGGTTCAAATTCCACTTCTGTGACTTAGGACAGTTATTTATCCTCTCCAAACTTTAATTTCATTATCTAAAAATGGGAATAATATCTTTTGGGGGATTTTTAGAATAATTAAGGTAGAATATATATAATATAATACATTTAAAGCAAAATATTATACAGATAATCTAATATAATCCCTGGTACATGTGGATGCTCTATACTTAAAATGGATTATTAGACATTAATAACAAATGGCATGCAGGGCCTTAAAACCTAGAGAGAGAAATTAAATCCTATAATTTTGGAAGGTAATTCTTATTTGTACAAATTGATTGTAACATCACAATGGGGAGCAACCTCATCCTAAGTGATAAATAAAGAGACTTTTAGGCAATTATTCTCTAAACAAAAATGAACATTTATGATTTATAAATGAATCTACTTCCGGAAAATAATATAGAAAAGTGAAAATTGGATGAAACTTTTCATCTCATCAGTTGGGATACACATACTCCCCTTCCACACACACAATTTAATCATATTTTAGTGCCTTCATTATGTAATTTGGTAGATTCAGAAGTCTCTGTCCCTAAATAGGCTGTATCTAGTGGGCATGGTATATAATAACTGGAGAAGTCATAATACAAAGCGTTCTATGATATTTAACAAAAGTAAAGCACAAATTGAATAAAAATGCTAACTAAGGGATAAAATTACTAATCTATTGTACCAAATGGGGACTGCACAAGTCTCTATGGAAAAGTTTGCATGTGAAATAGATATTGCAGAGAGCTCTTAAATGCCTTTACTAAGAGGTATGGACTTTAGTCAACAGCTAATGGGGAAGATGAAAAGGATTTTATCTTTTCCTTTTTAAGTCAGAAGTCATCAGACATCTATTTTAGAAAGATTATGTTGATGGTGTTGAAGGAAGAGATGAGAGTGGTAAGAATATGGAGGAGGGATGTCTAGTCAAGAAGCTACTGCAGTAATTCATTGCTGAGAGATAAAGGAATGAGCTCTGTAGTGTTAGAACTACAGAGGGGAGACAGATATGAACATAACAGGGGTAAAATAAATGGAGTTTGAGGGCAGAAGAATCATGGGATGATGGGTGTAGGTCCTTTGGAAAGAGAATGAAATTTATCAGAGAAGAAAACATGATTCCAAGGATCTTCCCAGGCTGTCCTGTCCCCCGCAAAATACCTGTGTCTTTGGGGAAGGATAAAATCGAGGTTTACCATGTATTTGTCTCTGTTAGGAGACAGCTAGAGATATTGTATAAAGGAGAGCTAAAAAGACACATAATTCATACAGTGGATCTCCTGAGTTTCCCTTTTAATGATTAAATTCCTTATCAGTTTTGTTATGTATTATTATTTTCATGTATTCATCCTCTGCTGCCAGTGTCTTAATAATTTGATTAATCATTATCATGCCCACCAGATGGAAAGAGAAAGGGTGGTAAAGTGGAACTCAAATTAGTTCCCTTTGCTACTTGCCAGCAATATTCTGAAAAAAAGTTAATAAGATGTAGGTTTATAAATGGGTTTAATCTATATTTTCCATTAATATACAATTGAGAGATGAATATAAGTAGGAAGCCTACTGTATTTGGTCTTTGGAAACCTTCATAACCAAGACTTCTGTTCACCTAACTTAAGATTTCAAAATTAACAAGCATGAGAACTGAGAAAATGCTCGATTGCTCACTCCATGGACTTGTAACAATAGATTCTTATTTATGCAGAAGCGTGAAATTATTCTTTAACATCTGTCCCTTTGTGATGTCTCACCTGGAAATTATGTCCCAACCTCAGGAGAAATATTAGAATATTCACAGGCATATATATATTTTTAAAGACTGTACTAATTATCACAACATAATTCTACTTTACAAAGCAACTAAACATTGCCTATTTTAATATGTATTATGGAAAGAGCCTGTAATTCTTTATTTTCCCTAATGGATTATCTGTAATAAAATAATATAATTTTGTTTGAAAAACACTGTTATTTATAGGTATATAATATAAGGAAGCCATTGGAAGTTAAGCAGTTATTTGCCACCAAACTTCTTAGAGATCACTCTACCTAACTTATAGAATTCTTGGTCCTTGTGGATGAATAGCACAAAGACCTTCATAGAGGATGATTCCATTAGCTCTCTGGGTTATGACAATGTTAATGGGGTAGGGGATATAGTACTGAGTTCATAAGCTTTTCCTCCATGGATTTTTGACATTGCCTTGCAAACCACCCCCTACTGAATTAAAAGTCTTTATTACTTCAGAAAGCGTGTATTTGCCCCTGAGATAGGGAGATATTAAATAATCAAGTAAACATAAGGTAACTGAGAATCTAAATGGATTTCTTATAACTCATAGCAAGATACCATGCTTAAAATCTTTTTTGATTTTTCAGTTGTGTATGTTTTTGAGGAAGAAAAGAAGGAATCTTATGAGTTCAAAGAGCTTGGCTTAAAATATTAAAAGATGTGGGCTAGTAGGTAATGCTTCGATGACAAAATAAAGATGTTAAATGATACAAAATCTGGCTTTCCTTCCCCAAAAGCAGTAAAGTAGACTGGATGGCAGAATGAGGAACAGCTGGGAGCCGAAGAGTAAGAGTGAAAGGTTTTATTTTAAAATTTGAGAAATGACCTCGTCACTACTTGCTCTCACCACTTCTATCTGTGACAAACTGTTTATAACATCTTGTTCCAGGAACATGTAGGAAAGAGTTACCTGCGTTGCACACTATGAGAGATCATAAATTTTGGAAAATTCATTTCTAATAACCCATAGAAACAAGACTTTAAAGTGCATCTATGTTTAGACTTTATGCCGATAGACCAATATCTCTTAAATTTATTAAGTTATTAGCAAATTTTAAAAATAAGAAAACGACTTATAGCTGATGACTGCATGGGCAGAAGGACTCCAAGTTTGGGAGAAAACAGAAAATCACTTCTCAATTATTTCTGTAATTTATGTCAGCAGTAAACCACAAAGTTCTCAATCCCCAACCTTCCAGAGGGGAGCCTAAAGGAAGAGATACATGCTGCGCATTTGTTAACAAGGGGACCAGCAAGAAGCAGTTACAATGCAAAGATGATGTTTCCTCCTATTGAAATTTATTTCTGGATGTTTCCAAATGTGGGTTTTTGGCTGCAGCGAAACAGTAAACACTTTTAGAACAAATATATAGCTGTTTTTAAAATCACTACCAACAATGACCCAGGACTTCAAGTCAGGGTGAAAAAAAGAACGATAATTATTGCCTCCCCCCCCTCCCCCACCAATCTCCAAATAACATGCAGTTTTGTGTTTGAGGAATAAGGAAGGAGGAATAAGTGGAAGTTAATTGCAGAAAGAGGAAAACTAAAAGGGAAAAAGGGAAAAGAAATGTGCAAAAACCAGGAAATGGGAGTGCGAGGCCACGTTTTATGCTGCTCTGGTTACACACACCCATCTCTTTCCTGGTCTCAAGAGTTCTAAAGGTGCTATGTACAAGCAGCAATGCAATAGTGCCAGAGAATAATTTCTGTAATTTATTAGGTCTATAACAACTCTCATTATCATCATATTACCTTTTACATTCCCCATTCCCAACTCAAGAGTGCAAAATGCAGATGGCAAGTTCCTTTGAGAAGGAACACTGTTTTGTTGCTTAGTGTTTCCAAATGAAGATGTGTAATGAATTGTGCATAGCACATAATTACAGCTTATTTACTGTATTTAGAATTGAACAATTCGGAACCAGATGCAAACGTCTGAAGAAAACCAGGAGGGTCTCTTACTAGGCACATTCCACAACATGTGTAGACCTAAATTTATAAACCATAAGCATATGCACTTTTGAATGGAAATAGTAATAGATATTTGACTACAGTGACAAAAAAAAAAAAATCATGGCTCTAATGAAAATTTTCAAAAGTCCCATCAGGCTGAAGCTAGACAAAAATAAGGGACACAGAATTTTGCCACCCCTGCTGTTATTTGTTTGTTTGTTTATCATTAGGAAAAGAAGGAGAAGCTGTAGTATCTAGCCTCAGGTAACACATTTCTGGGAGCTGTTTATAAAGAATACATCAGCAAGAGAACTGACAAATTCTAGTTACGTTGTAAAACATCAGAGGTTTATATTTATTCAACTATTCAATGTAAAACATTATTCATAGTCAAAAGAAAAATCCTTAAGCCTTTTATCAGAATTTCTCATAATGTTATTTAGACATACTGCCAGCATGCCTTTATAAGATTGCCTTACAAAGCCGATGTAAAGTTCTAAGCTGTCTTTGAAACAGGGTTAAAAGTGATTTACGTTTTACTCCAGTAATACATACCTCATGGAAATGGACTCCTGAGTTTTGCTTATATGTTTGAAACTAAATGAACATGAGAATAATCCCATCACTTTCATCCCCCTCATGTTCATAAGAAAAAGAATAAATATTTCTAATTATTTGATGTTTGGTAAGAGTGTACAATGGACTCTTTCATTTTGTGGGTATGACATTTGAGTCATTTTGTAGATATAGCATTTGAGCAAGTTTGCTATACATAAAGAAATTCTTTAAATGAGATTCATAGGATTTGCACTGTGATATATCTACTTTTTAATTAAGGTATTAACCATGCTTAATTTTATTTTTTATTTTATTTATTTTTTATTGACGTATAATTGACTTGCAATATTATGTTAGTGATTTGATATTTTTATACATTATGAAATGGTAACCTTACTAAGTCTAGTTACCATTTGTCACCATACAAAGTCATTACAATATTATTGACTATATTCCCTATGCTGGACATCACAGCTCTGTGACTTTTTATTTTGTAACTGCAAGTTAGTTCCTCTTAATCCCTTTTCCCAATTTCCCCCATCTTCCCACTGACCTCCCCTCTGGAAATCACTAGTTTGTTCTCTGTATCTATAAGTCTGTTTCTGTTTTGTACTGTTGGTTAATTTGTTTTGTTTTTTAGGTTTCACATATAAATGAAAACATACAGTATTTGTCTTTCTCTGTCTGACTCATTTCACTTAGCGTAATACCCTCTAGGTCTACCCTTGTTGTTGCAAATGGCAAGATTTCATTCTTTTTAGTGGCTGAGTAATATACCACTGTGTATACATGTACATGTGTGTATGCGTGTATATATATATATGTGTGTGTGTGTGTATGTGTAATATATATATATATATATTACATCTTCTTTGTACAATCATCTATCAATGGACACTTTGATGATTTCCATATCTTAGCTATTGTAAATAATGCTGCAGTGGACATAGGGATACATGCATCTTTTCAAATGAGTGTTTCTATTTTCTATAGATAAATACCCAGAAGTGGAATTGCTGGATCATATGGTAGTTGTATTTTTAATTTTTGAGGAACCTCCACACTTTTTTCCATAGTGGCTACACCAATTTATATTCCCAACAATAGTGGGTTCTCTTTCCTCCACAACCTTGCCAATTTATTTGTTGTCTTTATAGACATTCTGAAAGGTGTGAGGTGATATCTCACTGTGGTTTTGATTTATATTCTCCTGATGATTAGTGATGTTGAGCATCTTTTCATGTTCCTGTTGGCCATCTGTATGTCTTCTTTGGAAAAATATTTATGTCCTCTACTCATTTTTTAATCAGATTGTTTGTTTTGCTGCTATTGAGTTGTATTAGTTCTTTGTATATTTTGGATATCAACCGCTTATCAGATATATCATGTAAATATCTTCTCCCATTCAATAGTTTGCCTTTTTGTTTTGTCAGTGGTTGCCTTCATTATGCAAACCTTTTTATTTTGATGTAGTCACATTTGTTTATTTTTACTTTTGTTGCCCTTGCCTGAGAATACAGATTCAAAAAAATAATGCTAAGACCAGTGTTAAAGAGTGTACTGCCTATGTTGTCTTCTAGAATTTTGATGGTTTTAGTCTTACATTTAAATCTTTAATCCATTTTGAGTTTATTTTTGTATATTGTGTAAGAAAGTGGTAAGTTTCATTCTTTTGCATTTATCTGTCCAGTTTTCCCAGCACCATTTATTGATGAGAATTTCTTTTCCCCATTGTATATTATTACCTCCTTAGTCAGAGATTGATTGACCATATAAGCATGAGTTTATTTCTGGACTCTTCATTCTGTTCCATTGAGCTACGTGTTTGTTTTTGTGCCAGCACCATACTGTCTTGATTACTGTAGATTTGTAGTGTAGTTTGAAATCAAGGCACATGATACCTCTAGTTTTGTTCTTTTTTCTCAGTATTGCTTTGGCTATTTGGAGCTTGTGATTCCATACAAATTTTAGAATTATTGGTTCTAGTTCTGTGAAAAATACCATGGATATTTGCAATATTTCAACTTAAAAAAACCATTTTGTATCTTCATTAAAAATTTTGTTTCCATTCCCCCTAATGCATGCATGCACACACACACACACACACACACACACACACACACACACCCTTAACTCTTGATAGTGTTCGTGATGGAAGACAAAGTCATAAAATATCTAATCCTTTATTTCATTTTATTGAAAGAACTATATGGATATATAAAAACCATTCATGAAAACTTCCTTGTTGTCAAAGGTCAATTGAATAATTTAAACTGTTTGTGACCTTAAATTACATTTCCCCTGAGTTCCAACCTTGTATAATTCCTACTCAGCATACCTACTGGGGTGTTGTTAATTGGTATATCAAACTTTAACATGCCCCAGACAGAAATCCTGATATCTACCTTCTTCCTCTCCAAATTTGCTTTTCTTTGAGCCCCCTTCACTTTTTCAGTTCATGTGTTCCTCCTTCCCTTTCTTCTTCCGTCCTTTTTATTTCTTTTCTTTCTTTTCTTTTCTTTACTTTTCTTTCATGACTTTCTTTCATGTCCTCCTCCTCCTCCTTCTTCTTCCTCTCTCTCTCTCTGTCTCTCTCTCTCTCTCTCTCTCTCTCTCTCTCTCATTTTTTGGGTGTAATTACAACCAGAGACACAATACAAAACATTATATATCTGTATCTCCCTATACACATATACTAGAGTTTCTTCAGGGTCTAAATCAGGGCTGTCCAATAAGAACTTCCTGTGATAATGGAACTGTTCTGTAATCTGTGCTGTCAAATAAGGTAGCCACTAGCACTTAAAATATATCTAGTGAGATTGAGGAACTAAATTTTCAATTTTATTGATTTTGAATAAGTTTAAATAATTTAAATTTACATGTGGCTAGTACTGGAGAATTCCAGTCTATTTCAAGGAATGGAGTTGCTAGGTAATCATTTATGCATATTTAAACAAGAGCTAATGTCGACTTGCTCTCCAGAACAGACTTCAGTGTCTGTATGCAATTATATATGTGATATCTTATATATGGAATTATCTATTTCTTTACCTCCTTGACTATATTTAATATTATTAGGCTTTTACACTTTCTGTGTAATTCAGTGGGTGTGAAATAGTATCTTGTTAATGATTTAATGTGTATTTCCCTGCATGGTCTTATATTACTCATACTTTTATAGGCCTGTCTTATTTCTTCTTCTTTTAATTACCTGCTTATTTTTCTATTGAAATATTTACCAGTTTCTTTTTAAAAGGTACGCTCATATTATGTTCTTCCAAAGAGGAAGTAGGGCTCTTTTCGTTTAAGTCCAGTCTTTAATGATATTTGAACTTGAATTCTTTAAATGAATTTGAAAATAATTTTTTCATGTCCATGAAAACCTGAAGGTTTGATCCTAGTTTCATAAAATATAAATAATTTGAGGCTAAGTCTTATCTACAAAAATGACATATGTTCCAGATTATAGCTTTTTCATGTTCATAAATAGCATTTTGTACATTTCTCCATGTTTTATTTCCCAGTTAGTATATACATTTATTATTGTGGATCATACCTTTTTCACTTACTATATTTTTAATTGATTATTAAAAATAATAATAGAATGATGTTCACTTTTGAAATGTAGATCTTCAATTCAATAAACATGGTAAGTTACAGAACTATGAGCTAATACAGGGTTATTGTTTTAAGCCACTGAGTTTATGGCAATTTGTTATGTAGCAATACAAAACTAATACAATTGACTTGTCTTTAGTTTTAATGTAAATATTTCTAAAGTTCTATAGTTATATAAGCTGTTTTCTTTATGGTCTTAATAAATGTATTTTATCAAATTAAAGAATTTCCTATCTGTTTCTCATTTATAATTGTTTAAATTAAAAATCAATGTAAGAATATGTTTAATGATTTTTCTGCAACTGTAATATAATAATATGGTGTTTCTCTATTAATAGTAAAATTAATATGTAACATTGGATGTTAGTATTGTTATATTTCTTCCTTGCATTTCTGAATTATGATCACTTGTTTTATTATTATTTTATGCTAAGATAACAATTTGTACTTGTCGCTAAGCTCTGGAATCTATCTATGGTGCATATTTTCTCATATTTTTATATTCTACCGGACATGTTTTGAATCATCTTAGGGCGATGGACAGAGGTGCTTAGACAAGCATGCTTAGGTTGATTTCCTATCCAGAAGCTGTAACTAATTGCTATTGAAAGTACATCCTTGCCCAAGGACCTTGAGATAAATTAAAAGATGGTGAGATATAGTCACAGGCAGGTCTTCCCAGGAAATAGATTTGGAGAGAGCTGAGCATGCAGCTAAGGATTCACTAACACCCCTGGAAGGAAAGGGAAGAAGGCAGGAGTGGGCCATGGGCAAAGTGAAGCTACTGTACAGTGTCAGCCTGGGGAGTCCTGGACTTGGAATGTTCCTTCGGAGCTGTCCTGAGTTGGCCTGAGATGACCAAGCTTTTATATACCCACGTTGTTTAGTCGTTACTCATGGGTCACCCCAGGAAGGGGTGTGAGCTTGAATAGGGCAGCTCTCTGCAGCTGAGACAGTCCCTGAAGGCGCTGACAGCACAAAGCTGTCTACTGTCAGTGCTCCCAGCAGCTGCAGCAGCAAGTTCTTCCTTGAAGCGAGAGTTGGTTGCACCTTCAGCCTCTACCACAAATGTGTATGAAGAGATAATGAGAAAACTTCTTTAGGCCTGAATGACCTGTTTAGACAGGGGCAACACTGGTTTTAGCTGACTTATATGGGATGGTCAGGTACTCCAGACTAATCTCAGGTACATTGAAAGGGACCTTGTGTATGATTGTAGATATAAAAATAGTATGTGTTGCTTTGTAGCCCGCACGTCTAAATTAGTGGAGGTGCGTGCAGAATGACTGTTAGACATGTTCAGTGTTTGTAGTTTCTCTCTTCTCTAAAGCCTATGGGGACTATCACTGGTCAAAATAACCTTCTAGTTAGTGAGAAGTAGGAAATTAGCAGATATCCTGAACCAGAACTGCTCAAACTGCAAATTATGTGAAAGAAGAGTAAATATCTGGTGTCTGAGGTTTTAGTTGCAACAGTGCCTGCCCTCCTCCAGAGTTGTGCCACATGGGCGGTATAGACAGGACAATGTCAAGTTTAGTCCCCTTACTTCTCTCCTAACCTTTACTTTCTCTTTGGTGCAGCCTCCCTCAAATGCCTAGTTGATTAAGAGGTTGTCTTATTCTGTTCAGCCTAAGAATTTCATTTCAAAAGAAGAGCAGAAACCAGGGAATGTTTGATTTACACCAGTGCTACCTCCAGGGACTCTATGGAAGAATAATATACTCTTTTATGAGATAGCAGTGATGTAAGTGGGTGTACAAAATGGGAATGGTTTATGGTTTGGCCACAAGCTCATAGTCTGGAAACTAAAGCCTTAAGTTTCTGCTCATTTGTTAGCAGACTTCAGACCAACTCGATTCACCTGTATGGGATTTATTTTTCCAGTCCCCCCAAATGGAAATGATAAACTATATTGTTGAGATTTATATTGCAATTTCACACTGTTTCTTCCATTTATTCAATTCAAAGAATATTCAATTCAAAGAACTTTCCATACACTATTTTACTTACTTGTATCTCTATAGAAGTGGCATGTCTTTCATTAAAACCCTTTGTTGATGAATATACCTGAGGGATAAGGAAGTAAATGAATTACCTCCGGTCATTGTTTTAATGGTCATTGTTTTAAAACAATGTTTTATTGTTTCAATAGCCTAGATTGAAAACCTAAGTATTTGGAAGTAAGATACACAAGCGTTCGCCACACTGCTAACATTTATGTTATGTTGTGGCTGGCAAATGATTATATCCTTAATAGGTGGTCCAATTCCAAGAAAAAAATCTGGCTCAGAAACCTTAATCTCTTTTGCTTTTATAGTTTTCTTATCAGTGTAAAATATTTTTGATTTGGTGACTGATAATTTATCCCTTCCAGGAAACTTTAATCCTTGTTTAGCTCTCAAATTTCAATATTAAACACATTGAATGCAAATCTTAAGTAAAGTTCATCTTGCTGAAAAGTAAGGACATTCTCTTTATTCATATAAAATCACTCCTGTAAATATCTAAAACTGTCAAGAGTCCCATAAATTTTATATTTCAAATAGAAAGACTTTATATGAATTAGATTGCTAAATGTGTAAATAGGCAATAAGTTAAAACAGGCTAAGTTGTTATTGCTATGCATAGTTTCATAAAGAATATGACAACAGTGATTTCTCTTGTATTTCTTTTTTGAAGAGAAATGAGATATAGAGGAGATTCAATATTTTTAGCAAGATCTTGGGTAAGATTTTTTTAAAAGATAAAAGTAAGACTGTAAGAAGACTACTGATCTGAGAGTCTGAAGACTCAGAATAAGCAGGACTTTAAGTCATGATAGTACCCCTTAGGTTAGTACACTGATGTACTGTGTATTGCGTTATGTTGTGATCTAATGTGGATTAGAGTTGAAATACTCTCAGTCCCAGGTGTTTGGAAGAGATTAAATTCTTAGTTTCTATTTAACCAAATTTAAGGAATCGAATCACTCTGAATGTTACTTGGCTTTAACGCTAAGGTATACACACCTCTTTCTAGTGTCACTTCTTTAAACAGTGACCTCAACCATTAGACTCAAATGAGAGAATGTATGTGAAAATACATAAATCCACCATGCCAATGAAAGAATTATTATTTTTATTGTCTTCACGTATGATGCAACCCTGGTAAACCCCTTCAGAAGGGAACATTCATTAATAACATTCATTAATAATTCTAGAGATAAAGATATAAACCTTATTCCTGCCTTGGAGAATTTCTTTGATGGTCAGCTGCTCACCTAGTTTTGCCTCCCTAGAAGTTAAAATCCTGAACTTCAGAGAGAGAAAAACAGTACTATTATTTCTTTTCTTTTCTTTTCTTTTTTTTTTTAAAGTAAACCACACTCTGAGGATTGCTTAATCAATACATGGCCTCAGACAGTAGTTCTTTTTTTAAAAAATTATTTATTTATTTATTTATTTATTTGGCTGTGTTGGGTCTTCGTTTCTGCACGAGGGCTTTCTCTAGTTGCGGCAAGCGGGGGCCACTCTTCATCGCGGCGCGCGGGCCTCTCACTATCGTGGCCTCTCTTATTGCGGGGCACACGCTCCAGACGCGCAGGCTCAGTAGTTGTGGCTCACGGGCCCATTTGCTCTGTGGCATGTGGGATCCTCCCAGACCAGGGCTCGAACCCGTGTCCCCTGCATTGGCAGGCAGATTCTCAACCACTGCGCCACCAGGGAAGCCCCTATTATTTCTTAATGAGTACTCACTGGGCATTAAATTAAGGGCAATAACTACAACAATAACAACAACAACAACAACAAAAATATGGCAATACCTGCTTGAATTCTAAGACAGTATGTCACCTTTCTTCTTTTTTTTTTTGTTACCTCTATGTTAATTACCTATTTCCCCCTTGACACTTGACACTTTCCCATACTTTACTGTAGGATGTATTTTGATTTGTGGGATTTCTAAATGACATGGAGGAAGTCTCTTTCTGGGGTTTTGTCAGAATCCTTCCCTAACCTATCAGAATGGATTAAAATTAGAGCTTGGAATATCTATCTACTGGTGGCAACTGGCTATCCATTTTTCTTAGTGTAATCTAATATTAATGAAATTAATTGCTAAGCTGGAGTACCCACCAGCCTACATGAAAAGCCTCCAGCCTACCATTCCAAGCATAAACTTTTTCAGCATGGTTTTCCAGTCTGTAGTATCTAGATATTAACCAAGTCCTGTGCCCATTTCCCTCTCTAATAATAACTGATTTCTAGTAACAGTTGCTGTTTTGGTTAGTTTGTTTTTTATTTTCCTATGTTTATTCTTCACACCTCTCATCTCTGATTCCAATTTACTAATTATTATAATTTAACAGTTCTGTTTTAAATATTTAAAGCTAAAATGTTTAATATTTAAATATTTAAAAGAGAAATTAAACAACATTTTTTATTCCAAATATATAAGCCTACACTTAAGAAGCTAAAAACATGGCTCGCCTCCCAGTTCAAACCATCTGACTTTGGGGACATAATTACAGGCAGAAACTGTGACTTAGGTCCAATTACATGCTGGGCCCAAGTTGGGTGCCTCCTGTTTTTCAAAGAAGAGTAGCCAGAATTAGAATTTAAATTGTCAGCTCAAAGAAACCCAGGGTATATTTGCTTTCTGCTAGTTAAAGTGTCATATGGGAACCCAGAGGGGCAGACTCCCATGTCATTCACTTCCTTCCCTGACTTGACCCAAGCCTAGGTTTCTCAGAAACTGATAATTAAACACAGCTCTTCTCAATTACTTATCTTTGCTCTTTATGAAAATACTTTATTGCCAGACTGTGTTTCTATTCAGTATAAATGAACAAGACTCTATTCTCCCACCCTGCATATGTGGGATGGGAGTGGAGGGGGAAGGGAAATGGAGGGGAAAATGAAAACCTCTTGAAATTATATAGTAATTAGTTTCTCTATTTGAAAGCTCTAAGTTTCATTAAACAGCAATGATAGCCAGCAGTAAACTGCTACCCCTGGGAGAGGGGAAAAATGTCAAATTTCATTTTGAAAAGGCTTTTGCAAAAACACAGACACAGTCGATTCAGTTTTATTCTGAAGATTTATTTCATACCAGTCAAGCTACTCAAGATTAATTCAAACCTGTCTCCCAGATGCAATAAGCGTGAAGAACTAGAACTTACTGTCGGATGATTTTGTAACATCTCGCCGTCTCTAAATACCGTATAATGATGGCAGAAATAATACTACCAAAAATCTGTGTTAAGGAAGTTTTAGCTCAAACAATATATATGCTGGTATAACATTGTATGGGCGTAGTGTGTGTGTGTGTGTGTGTGTGTGTGTGTGTGTGTGTGTGAGTGACAGAGAGAGAGAGCTTTTTCTTTAGGGTGATCCATTTGTGTATATGCAAATTTCCCTTTCTTATCACGTAAGTGTAACACAATGGGAAAAAATTATTTTAGCCTTCTTAATAAAAGGAAGGTCTGACTGCCAAATGCTATGTTAAATGATTTCATTCACCACTAGAGGAGAAGCGACGTGTTCAAAAACAATACAGCAGTTCCTTTGAAACTATACTAATGAGTCCCAGAATTAATTCAGGGGATAATTAACTGGTTATAAGGCCAAATCACAACATATGTGTTGCAATTAAAATGGTAAACAATCATTGCATTCACTGTATGACTTGTAAACTGACAAAGATCCATTGTAGAATATGGTATCAGGGAACCCAGTCCATGCATACTTAAAAATATTTGTAGTACCTCTGATTCCTTTCAAGGTGGATTTGAAGCAAAATAGTTTAAACAAAAGGCAGTACATCTCAAAGAAGATACACAGATGACAAATACATAAAAACATGCTCCACAGCACACGTCATTAGGGAATTGCAAATTAAAACAACAGTGAGATATCACTGTACACTTATTAGATGACCAAAATTCAGAAGACCAACAGCCCCAAATGCTCGTGAGGATGTGGAGCAAGAGGAACGCTCATTCACTGCTGGCAGGAATGCAAAATGGTGCAGCCACTTTGGAAGACAGTTTGGCATTTTCCTACAAAGTTAAGCATACTCTTACCATATGATCCAGCCATCTCTCTCCTTGGTGTTTGCCCAAAGGAGTTGAAAACTGTCATCCACACAAAAACCTGCACACAGATGTTTATACAAGCTTTATTCGTAACTGCTAAAACTTATAAGCCACCAAGATGTCCTTCAGTAGCTGAATGGATAACTAAACTATGATACAGTCCAGACAGTGGAATATTGTTCAACAGTAAATATAAATGAGCTACCAAGCCATGAAAAGACGTAGAGGAATATTAAATGCATATTACTATGTGAAAAAAGCCAATCTGAAAATGCTACATGCTGGAGGATTCCATCTATATGACATTCAGGAAATGGCAAAATTATGAAGACAGTAAAAAGGTCAGTGGCTGCCAGAGGTTGTATGTGGGGAGGCAGAGGTGGAGGGGGCAGGGTGGTAAGGGATGAATAGGCAGAGCACAGAGGATTTTTAGGGCATGAAGATACTCTGTATGATATTATAATGATGGATAAAGATAATTATACATTTGTCCAAATCCATAGAATGTACAACACCAAGATTGATTCATAATGTAAACTGTAAACTTTGGCTGATTATCATATATCAGTGTAGGTTCATCCTTACTAATCTGGTGAGTGATTTTTGACGATGGGGGAAGCTATGCACGTGTGAGGGCCTGGAATATATGGGAAATCTCTGTACTTCCCTCTCAATTTTGCTGTGAACCTAAAACTGCTCTAAAAAATTAGTGTTTTAACAAAAATTCAATATTCTTCCTTTGGTAAGGCAGGTACCTCTAACTCTGCTGCCTGAAGTTGTTATAATATAAAATAGGAGCAAACACCAAAATCATGGAATGATATGATTCACATAATATTATAATAGACAATAATGTTAATGATAGCAAAAAGATATGCCTAATAATCATTTGAATTGACTTCCTTCTTTTGTCTCCCACTCACCCAATAACAACATCCAAAATTAATAAACTTTTTCTAGTGTTATGCATTGTACTAAATGAGTATTTGGTAGACACACAAAGAGAAGTGCTTTCAAGTAAGTAAGAACTACCCTTGTTTGAGGCCCCAGAACATCCAAACTAACAGGTTGGCAACATTCGACCTTTGAGAATATATTAGAATGTTAGTTAATCTTTTCTTACCCATTTATATGGCAACCACTTCTTTCTACCCTGCTCTGCCAAAGGTGAGACACGTTGCATGTCCTGTCTGTCCTTGGGAAGGCTTGTCTATCTTTGGTATCAGTAAACGCAGGTTTACCAGCCTCAGCTCTCTCATGCACTCAATGAAGTTATGATTCTACAGATTATCTGGATTTTTCTTGCTGCGAGTGAAGAAGAGACAGTCTTTTCAGTTTTCTACATCTTATGCAGCAGTGGAAGTGGCTTCAAAAACATTTATCCACGTTTATAGTTGTAAATATTGTCTTCAATAGGTGTGTAATATTCATTGCATATATTTACCATAATTTACTTTACTATTCCATTGCTGTTGAACATTTTGTTTTTCCCATTAAGAAGGAATACTGCAGTAGGCACATTTATTTACACAGCTTATTTTTTTATTCAGGATTATTTCCTGAACAAAATTACTTGGTTAAAAGAGAATAGGATCCAACTGCAGACTGGTGGGTTTGAATTATGTTCTGCCATTGATTGTTTGCATTATTTTCATGTAGTTATTAAACCCACAAAGCAATTTTTATAAACTCTTTTCATTTTTTGCAAAACAGGAATAATAATATCTATATTATAAAGTTTTTCTGATAGGTAAATGAGTTAATCCATATGCAGTGCCTGGGAGTGGATCATCATAGGCTAAGCATGAAATTATTGTTAGTTATGTTATGATAAACTATGAATCTTTTTGCAGATTCTGCAAATGACTTTCCAAAATGATCGTAGCAATTCGCATTGCACTAACAGTGCATAACAATAAACTCCTGCCCTTTTAAACAGTTGATTTTTTATTTTATCCAGGAAATGTAGTTTACATATGCGTAGTATGATATAGTCAAAACACCAGAGCTTTGCATGAGGACAAATATACTTGGGTTCAAATCCTGGTTCTGTATTTGCTACCAATGTGGACCTGGAAATTTTTCTTAACTTCACTGATTTTCAGTTTCCTCACTCTTAAAATGAAAATAATATTTACTTCTAGTCATAGCGGGCATTAGAAGTAATATAGGCAAATTACTTAGCCCATATTACACTCTCAAAATGAGGTTCTCACCCTTAAGTGCACATAAGAATTACCTGGAAATCTGATGATGTTCAGCTGCATCCCAAACTAATCTCATCAGGATCTCTGGAGGTGGGCCCCAAGTATCAATATTTTTCACAGCTCCCCAGGGGATGTAAATAGCCAAGGTTGCTGACCATTGGGTATTACGTCCTTACCCATGTCATATCAACTAAAATATAAAAATGACTTTAAAAATCGTTTTCATTAGCATAATTTGATTTTATTAATACAAAAGCTTTATTTGTATTGAAAATTCCTACATATTTAAAAACGTAAGTGGATTCTGAGCTATAATAACTAGCAATGTTGACACAAAGTCCATTGCTCTGCCTCAGACTTAGTGTGTTGCATATGCTGGCTCATATGATGGTCCTGAATCTGTTTACAAATCTCTTGCTACATTTATATTGTGTACAACAGAACCTGTAGCACAAATTCTTCATACCAAAGCCAGCAGTCAAATCCTTTTACAAAATCTTTGAAGATAATGCTTAGGATTTTCTTTCCTTCCTAGTCAGTGACCTGATCTTATATACACAGAATACCAGCACGTTGCACATAATCCTGTTTTGTCTGGAAAACCCTCCCTTTCCTTGCTTATGAACACCAGGAACCTAGGTCCATCGACATTGAAAACAGTTTCATCTCTTGCCAAGAGGAAAATAATTGGATGGGATTTTGAAAAGGGAGACCTTCACACAGAATCCAAGAGAATAGGCCCTGCTGATAAGTGAAGAGATGGCTTTCTAGATTCTTCCTTAATGCAGGCGCCAGACCTACATGCACTTCGACATAATTCCAAAACCAAAAATATTTTTTCTGCACAAGTGAATAAGCTAAATTTCTTTTTTCCCCTAAGCTCCTATGTGCTAGTATATGTACCATTAAGGTAGCCAAAAGGAAAGATTTTTGTCAAACTGTGTCTTATGCCACTCCCTTGCACTGCCTAAAAAGCTATAGTGTACTTTTCCTGGCCCTTCCATATATCCTTGATTTAAACTTGCTCGTATGGTCCTGTAAGTTTTTTTTTTTTTTAATAGGGGTATAGTTGCTTTATAATGTTGTATTAGTTTCTGCTGTACAGTGATGTGAATCAGCTGTATGTATACATGTATCACCTCTTTTTTTTTTTTTTTTGATGATGTGTTTATTTACCCCAATTCTACCACACAGCAGTCTGAGCAGGTGCTGAGCTTTCTTTCTCTGACAATCCTAACTGAAACACCTTGACGATGGGAAGGCAGGGATGAACCGTGAGTCACTGCCACACATTTCTTAGAATTCTCCACAGCCCGGCTCTGTCCCCAGGGCTGAGCACTTCCACTGAGGTGCAGAGAATTTTCCTTTTATCCTACCCCTTTTGCTTTCTAAGCTATATTTTAGGTATCCGTATTTATCCCCTGTTTTTTGGATTTCCTTTCTATTTAGATTACCACAAGAGCATTGAGTAGAGTTCCTTGTGCTATACAGCAGGTTCTCATTAGTTATCTATTTTATACATAGTAGTGTATATATGTCAGTCCCAATCTCCCAATTCATCCCACCCCCGCCCCCTTTCCCCCTTGGTATCCATATGTTTGTTCTCTAAGTCTGTGCCTCTATTTCTGCTTTGTAAATAGGTTCATCTGTGCCATTTTTCTAGATGCCACATATACGGGTTAATATACGATATTTGTTGTTCTCTTTCTGACTTACTTCACTCTCTATGACAGTCTCTGGGTCCATGCATGTCTCTACGAATGACCCAATTTCATTCCTTTTAATGGCTGAGTAATATTCCATTGTGTACATGTACCACATCTTCTTTATCAATTCATCTGTTGATGGACATTTAGGTTGCTTCCATGTCCTGGCTATTGTAAATAGTGCTGCAATGAACATTTGGGTGTATGTGTCTTTTTGAATTATGGTTTTCTCAGCGTATGTGCCTAGTAGTGGGATCGCTGGGTCATATGGTAGTTCTATTTTTAGTTTTTTAAGGAACCTCCATACTGTTCTCCTTAGGGGCTGTATCAATTTGCATTCCCACCAACAGTGCAAGAGGGTTCCCATTTCTCCACATCCTCTCCAGCATTTATTGTTTGTAGATTTTTTGATGATGGCCGTTCTGACCGGTATGAGGTGATAACTTCATGGCAGTTTCGATTTGCATTTCTTTAGTAATTAGTGACGTTGAGCATCTTTTCATGTGCCTTTAGCTATCTGTATGTCTTCCTTGGAGAAATATCTATTTAGGTCTTCTGCCCATTTTTTGTTTGGGTTGTTTGTTTTTTTGATATTGAGCTGCATGAGCTGCTTGTATATTTTGGAGATTAATCCTTTGTCAGTTGCTTCGTTTGCAAATATTTTCTCCCATTCTGAGTGTTGTCTTTTCGTCTTGTTTATGGTTTCCTTTGCTGTGTGGTCCTGTAAGTTTTTACAGCTCAGTTCTGAAATGGATTTTGTGTCATAACCTTTCTTAAATTAAAAAAGGTCTTTTTCTGCACCGCTGAAAAACTATGTTTGGGGCTCTACCGAAGAGATATGGGGTCCAATATACTTGTTAAAATACGAGTATTGGTGATATGATATAGCTTGAAAGGCAAATAATATACCTTTAAAAGAAATAATATATCTTTAATAGAAAGTAATACATCAAGACCAGTAGCCAGTTTTTTGCATATGTAATGTAAAAGCTCTAACTGCATTTTGCCAATAGGTATGACTATTTTAATAGGTCCCTAGCACTCCTACCCCTAAGTGTCCTTGTATTCTTTTTATAGGTATGACAATATTGTGACACATACCCCAAGGCACATGCAGAATAAAATTCTGCTGCTGATTCAGTTTCTTTTACATCTTAATAGTGGTACGTTGACAATGAAGACTCTGTACTCTACAGTATATTTTTTAATTACATTTGTATAAACCTGAGTGAAATATAATTAAAATGCACTTATTATAGAACTACAGTATGAAGGGTCTATTATGTTCAGGGACAGATTATAGGAAATATAATTGATTTCTTAACAACACTAAGAACTCTTCTGCAAAACCAAGAAAATTAGTTTATTTGCTGGGTAGATTTATTAGCAGTTATTCTTACCCTAGGCTAAAGAGTTGGAAGAAGTAAATGTTTCATAAGATGGCAGTATTAATAAATGTACAGTGATTCCACTTCCTACCCTCAGGATTGTTTCTACCCACAGTTCAATTAAGGAAAAGCAGGCTGATTGTTCTATTTATTTTAAAAGTTCTCACTCAATCTGTATCTCAAATGTACCTGGTAGATATTGGCTCTAGTGTTTCATGTTGGCACATTGTAGTAGGATTATTGCTATAGACAAAAAAAAAAAAAAAAAAAAACCAAGACAGAGTACAAGATGGCACTCCATGACATGTCACTTCCAAAACCATAAATTTTCCTTTAGCAGTAACACAATATACTTCCTGTTATTGTGGCTAAATTCTCATCAAATAAAACAACAACTTAGCCTGCATTCAATACCATCTGCAATTAGTTATTTAATATGTACCTATATAAGACAATTATTTGTTTAACACTAGTACAAACAGAAAGACCACTATATTTCTCTTTCTCTTTCATGCTATCATTGAGAATCCAGAGAAAGATTCATAGTCCTTCAGCAGAATTGTCCTTAGTAAGTCAGACACTCTTCGTTAAACAAACGTTTTGATGAAATGTTTAAGTATAATTCAAAATAATAATAAAAGCTAGAGTGTGTATACAGTTGTACTTTTCCTCCATAAAAAGGATACCAATTATTTGATATAAAAAGCTGATTAAGTATTTTCAATTTGGGAATAAAGTGAGATGAAGATAATTCTATGCTCAAAATAGGTTAAATTATGAGGTTAGGTTTCTTCGGAGAGATAGTTGGTTATCAGGATTATTACTTCTAAATCTATAATCTTAGCTACATAAGTATGTTAATCAAATAGGTAAGCTGCCTGTATTTTTTTTTTTTTTAACATAGTTGTGATAGTTTTCACTTGACGTTTTCCAGTTAGTATCAAGTAAAACATTGCTGGACAGAAGTCTCTAGGAATAATTGAGTTCAAGCTTTTATTTTCTTTTCTAATACCTGACAATTTATGATATGGGTTTTCCCCTGGAAATTTCCTCATTAGCTCTGGAATGTCTGCCTCAAGGATCATGGAGTGGCTAACTCAATTTGCCTTCAGTAAATTTCCATGATCTTGTTGTTTTCAGAAGAGCAATGTTATGTGTGTGATTTAGTCAGTGATAATAAGAGCGTGCTAATTGGTCACTTTGTGGTCAGAATACTACAAACGTGGTCAGGTTCCAAAATAGATATTACAATCTCAGTGAAAACTTGCTATATTCGTAAAATCTGGTCATCTATGAAAAGCTAAAAGCCAGCGAGGGGATGGCTACGATCTCAGAGGTGAGTTGATAATTCCCAGGGATCCCACAGGACATTTTCTCTTCCCTCCAGAGATTCGTAGGCAAAGGAAGAATATTATTTGCAAAAACTATCAGTTTGTCCTTGGTCAGGGTCATGAGCAGTTCAGCAATAAAGCGTAAAACGAATGTACTGCATTCTTAACATTTTCAAGTGCTAGAGACACAGACATAATTTACTTGACAATAATAGCAAACTATCACAGACAGGGCAGAAGTACTTTCAAGGAGATTGAATCCATGCTCTGCACAATTAAGCAGTGCTACCCACCCAAGTGAGGATGCTTTATAGTGTCTCATATTTTTATAACAGCCAGACAGTTTGGTAAATTTAAATGAAAGCTTTAGTGGGTATAACAGTGACTGACCTGGCTAATGAGATGTTAAATCAAAGAAAGAAAAAGAAAGAAGGAAAGAAAGGAAGGAGGGAAGGAATGAAGGGTTGGAGGGAGAGAGGAAGGAAGAAAAGATAGATAACTTATTTAAACACAAATCACAATTACAATAAGACATAGAGGCTAGATACATAGCGGTTTAGACTAATCTAAAGCTGTGCTTTGACATAAAAAAGGGATAAATCTGTAAGATAAGCACAATAAATAGGTCCTATGGCTGGCTATTGGGATATAATACTAGAGCTTCAAACTAAAAATGCACAGTATTAAGTTTTAAATTTATTGTTCCCATAGAATTTTAGCCACAAACAAGTTGAAGATATTCAGTAGCAATGGCTGGAATTGCCATCATGAACCCAAGTTTGAAAACCATGGTACAATATTAATAGAACCTAGCATTTCAATATTATGATTAAAGTCTTTTGCCAGAAAAAATTGTACTTTCTCTTGTAGATATATTTTTCAGATTAGAGGGCAGAAGGAAGGGAGTAAAGAGAATAATATTTTTTTGAGTGCCTACTATGTGTCTTGGTGCATTCTGTTTTATATCTCCATTTAATATCACAGTGATTTTGCAAAATAGGCCAGTTGATAAAAACTGAGATTCAGAGAAGTTGTCTAACTTTGCTACTAGGTGAGATCAGTGGGGTTTACCTCTAATCTTGTTTTTCCCAGGTATGCTGAATTATTAGGAATGGAACTGCTATTCATCTGGTCACCAAACCAAGATTAAACAAAAATATTTTAATTCATGCAAAGTGCTTAGTGTAATAGCTAACACAAAATAAGCTCTCTATAATGTTTTAATGACGATAATGATCATCATATCAGAATTCTCCTTTGTATCTAAGTAGTCCCGCACATCTCTCCATATTATCTGCTTAATATTCTCTTAGCAGTCCCTTTCTTCAGCTCTCCATTCTAAGCCTTCATTCAAGCTCCTGTCATCTCTTGGTTTGACTATCATGACAATTTCCAAATGATTTCTTACCTCTAGTTTTGCTGCCTCTTCCCAAAGCTATGTCCATTCTTCATATTATTGTCACTGTGGTTTTTCTAAAATGAAATTTATGTTATTACCCATTGCTTAAGACCTCTCAGTGGTTCCCATTAGGAGGTATGTATCCTTCTTTTCATGGTATATAAGTTGTCTTATCATATATCTAAAATATAAAACCTAATATTTATTTATTTATTTATCTCATTATATATTATCTCTCACCATTTTTATTTCCCAATAGCAAAATTAAAATTCTTACACGGTGTAAATGATCCTGCGCTATCTGACGGTTTGCCCTGTGATTACCTATTAAACATTAGCTCTCACCACTCCCATTTAGCATATATTCTAGGACCCTAAAGTCCAACTTTCAGTTCCTTAAATCTCCCAGAATGTATCATGGCTTCATGCCTCACACTGATCCCTCTGACAAATTAATTTATTGAAAGAAATATATATTTAAATATAAACATTACTTAGGTGCAAAGGCTTTGTTGAGAGGTGCAGTTTTAGGCCAGAAAAGTTGGGGGAAGAGGAGTTGAGGAGAGAAGGAGGGAAAGCAAATATTTTGGAGTATGATAGCAATCTGGCCATAGAGGTGTATGAGAACTCAGCTGGTTGGTTGTCATGAGAAATGTCTTCCAGAAAAGCCATGTAGAATCACATTTCCTCAGTCTAGTTCATTGGGAGGAGGAAGGGAAAAATATTTACCTCTTATATCCTTAGAATCTCTTCTCTCTCGTTTTAAAATATTCTCTTCATGGGCATTAAATTCCCTGTTCTTCTGGGTTGTCTTCCCCAGCCTGTTCAGGCAATTGCTGGACAAGCTAGATGTTGCATCCTGAGGCTGAACTCTTCCAAAGAGTTAGAAAGAGGTGGAAGGGAACAGTGATTATGTGGGTCCAGTTCATGAGACTGCATTACTAGAGTTGCTCTGAAGACTTTCTGCCTAGTTATGTAGGTCTATCCACATACATTTCCTAGATCTATTTTCCTTTAATATTTCAGTATTGTTTTATTCAGGCTTCTGACCAACTACCCAAGGTATTCCTTATTTCCCAGGAGGGAGTTAGTGTGTTATCTATATCTATGATTGATTTTCCCTCAATGGGAAGTGGATGTTCAAGCATACTGCTCACAGATCTAGCCACTGGAAGAATGTTTCTTTACCACTGGTTTAAAAAAATCACTCTCTGATGGGACTGTAATCTAGCAACAGATCAATTCTAGCTAGTATCATCATATCATGCAAAATTACTCAAGGTCCCATTGTCATAATCTCTACTAGAGCACAGGACCTGCAGCTTAATACATTCATTTAATGAGCATTTTTAGTTAAACAACACACAGATAAATAACCTCCAATTAAAATATGAAGTCTCAGAGGAAAAATTAAAAATGCATAAAGGAAAATACAACATATCAAAATTTATGGGACACATCACAAGCAGTGACAAGAAGGAAACTTACAGTCCTAAATATAAAATTGGAAAGCAGGAAATAATCTAAACTCCCACATCATGGACATAGAAAAGAAGAGAAAAATAAAACTAAACCAAGCAGAAAGAGAAAAAATAATAAAGATAAGGGCATAAATCAAAGAAATTAAAAACAAAAAAAGATAGAGAAAACCAATACAACAAAAATCTGGTTCTTTGAAAAAGATCAGTGAAATTGACAAACCTCTAGCAAGACTGAACAAAAAAAGAGAGAGAACACAGTGTACCAGTGTTATGACTGAAACAGAGGATATCGCTACAGAACCTACAAACATCAAAAAGATACGAAAAGCTCTATACACATAAATTTGACAACTTAGATGACATAAACCCTTCCTTGAAAAACACAAATTACTACAACTCACTTAATATGAAATAGATCATTTGTATAGCCACATAGGTATTAAGTAAATTTAGTTCATATAACTACCATTTATTCCCCCTGAAAAAATCTCTAGGCCCCAGATGGTTTCACTGGAGAATTCTACCAAACTTGCATGGAATTTTTAATACTAATGCTACACATAAAAATATTCTAAAAGCCAGACATTCTCTACAATTTAAAAAAGATCCCCAAAGGAAAACAAATCCCAATATGATGTAGCCACATAGTAGATTATGATTAAATTCAGGTCCAGGGATATGATCATAAGGGTATCAGAGCCTCCATGGATATTAAACTGGCAGCCTCTAAAGGTTTTTTATGTTAATGCCAGCATCATTACAGAAAAATTGATTAGATTGGGAAAATTCAAATGGATAAACCCAAGACTATTGACTTTTTAAATTCTTCTTACCTCTCCTGCCTGATACAGGCAGTCCCTTGCCACTTACCAGAGCTTCCCCTTTGCACGGAGACCCTGCAAAGACCTCACCTAAGCAGGTGTCTAATAAAATGCTGTCCTCCTGAAATCCACCCCACCTATTGCCTCCAGCCCAATAACCAGAATCAGGTTTCAGCACATCATAAGTGGACTGGAAAACAATTCTCTAAAGTAAAAGAAGGAGGACACCTGGAAATATGAACCAGAAGCCACTGAGTACATATGTATGGTCATGGATCATAAAAGTATTAGAGTAGAAGACGCAAAAGATAAAGCTAAGTAGAAGAGAATTCATGCGTATGAGGGTATGACTCAGGATTCAAAATGTTGGCAAAAATACCTGTAAATGGACCTAATAATTTTATGGAATGGGTCCTTGAAGACTGAGCATGGCAACAGTCTACAGTAAATGAGATAGAGAATCTGTACGTTTATTTGACAAAGTATTGAAGAAGGACTCAGAAGCCATAGGGAGTTGGGAAAGTTAGAAGGGATTTATTCTGTAATGCCTAGGAACAATCTTTCTATTTTTATGAAATAAGCCCAGAAGACACTTTAAAATTATTATTGAGGTGGTAAGGAATACCTTAGTAAGTGAAGCATCTGAACTTTGAGAAGTTAAGTGATGGCTGACGACTGCAGTCCAGAGGCAGTGAGACGTGTTGCTATATAATTAGGGTACCTGATCTCCATGGGAATGATGGGAATCCAGTATGGCACAGCCCAGGGAGCAGAACTTAGCTGTGAGAAGTAAGGGAGGCATAATTACTGTACTAGGCAACAATGCTTCTTCCTATTGGAGACTGTGGTAACAGCTAATAAACCATGACATTCCTAGGGATTTGACAGATGGGTACCTGACAAGGATATTCCTCCATTTATATAACAAAACAATCGAATGCTGGCAAGCAGAGTGTTGATGGTCCTGCAGTGGAAATTATAAAAATCTCAGAGTACATGAAATGTTAAAAGCCCTATGCATTTTGATAATCATTAGTAGTATCCTCCTTGGGATAACTCTTTAGGGAAAAGCATGTCGTTTTATACAGAAAGGTGACCTTTTAATGGTCATTAATGTATAATAAAAATTTCTCAGATTGTTTCTTTTTTAATGGTCAAGTTTAAGGCCTCACCAATTTATTGAAAGGTTCAGCTGAAATCATTTTGAAAGTGCTTTCACTATCATAAGAACAACGGGATTAATAAAAATTAGTATTGTCTAATATATTTAGAACAGCCATACTGTATAGTTAGCTCTCACTTAAGAACAAATACAGCCCAACAGTTCTGTGGATAGTGACCCACAGATATAGCAATGACAGGCCCATTTATTCTGGCATCCAACAAAGTTCAGGTTCCACTCTCCAAGGGGAAACCAACACATTTGACAGTTCACCTCAACTAAACTGAACCAGAAAAGTAAACCTGCTTTAAAAACACAATGTTCATCAAGTCAAATCTATATGACATAGGATTATCCCTGCTTTTCTGGATGATCTGTGCTATCACTCTACTCCATTAGCAGGGGGACGAGAGGGTGGGCTGTAATCACATCTTATCCATAGATAGTATTTGAAATCATATTTCTCAAGGGCCTTCACTAAGTTATCTTTAGAAACTGACAGGCATGTTCACTTACACCCAAATGTCAAGGTGTAGTGAATAATTAAGACTAACTATCCAGTGCTGACAGGAACACTTGAGTTTGTCTGTACACCAATGAGTAAGAAAATAGACCAATCATGGGAAATCACCAACTGCAGGAGTTTGTGTCCTACTCTTGCTGTCCTAGTTCATATTTATGGAAATGGAAATGTTAATTTATTTGGGATCATATCCCAATAGAAATGTGATCTTTTTTTTTTTTTTTTAAAGGAACTCCTTTATTTATTTATTTATTTATTTATTTTTTGGCTGTGTTGGGTCTTCGTTTCTGTGCGAGGGCTTCCTCTAGTTGTGGCAAGCGGGGGCCACTCTTCATCGCGGTGCGCGGGCCTGACCTCTCACTATCGCGGCCTCTCTTGTTGCGGAGCACAGGCTCCAGACGCGCAGGCTCCGTAGTTGTGGCTCACGGGCCTAGTTGCTCCGCGGCATGTGGGATCTTCCCAGACCAGGGCTCGAACCCGTGTCCCCTGCATTGGCAGGCAGATTCTCAACCACTGCACCACCAGGGAAGCCCCGAAATGTGAACTTCTAATCAAGAATATTAAATGTATTGATTCTTTTATTCATTTTTCCCTTTGTCTCCTCTCAGATAGGATTTATAACAGGTTGATCATTTCAAGATGTTGAAGTTAGTATCCAAATAGGAAGTGGAAATCTGATATTCAGTGGGACACATGAAATCATCATGTAAAAATATGATCAGAATGCTATAAAATATTCTGGTCAGAAAGACTCTAGCCAAAGAGATGTCAAAAGCAATGGAATCTTATGCAATTAAGTATAAAACTGCATGAAAATCTTATTAATAAAAATTAAATTGTCAGCTCTGTAGTAAGCTAAGAGATTGACCTTAACTAGTTACTGTTTCCCCTAAATTAATTTTGCAAATTGAAGCAAAACCAACAATTTGTGCTGGGAAATCCCTTTGTTACTACCCACTGTGCCACTAGTTAGAGAAATTGCTACATCACGCAAAAATCCTTGAAACTAATTTATTACTTGCTCGGCTGGAGCCTGAAGAGGGGTGTAAAGATGAACATCAGGGACTTCAAAAGCCTTCTCCAAGAACTGACGGCCTCCCAAGAAGAAAACACAATCCATCCAAACAACAGTTTCTCAGATAGTTGACCTTTGTGTCGGCAGGAAGAAAAACATATTAAACAACACATGTGCTCTGTAATTGGCCCAACCTTAATGGAAGGTATTCACCAGCAAAGCAGAGCTCCAAGACAGGAGTTTAGCAAACGGCAAGTTATTTCATAAAGAGCTCTGCTCAAGGTAATTTACAAGAAAGAGGAAGGCTTACTTAAAGCTGCCACTTAACGATTGTATCAAGTCAAATCAATTTCATAGTTCCTTTAAATGTTATTGATGTTTCTTCAGCTTTTGTGTTTCACAGAGTTGAAATAACAAAAACGTCTCTGAGATCAATTTTAAGTCCACTTTAAGCTCAATTTTTATCTTAATTTCTTTTTCAAGAGAAAAGGTTTGTTTCCATTTCAGGAACTCTGAATATAGCAATAGAAATCATTGTACTAAAGAGTATTCTGACAACTTTTGGTATTTAACTAGGCTGTGGGCAGAAAGCCAAAGAACGTGTTCTTCCTGTGTGAGGGTATGGATTATAATATTTGGCACTTGTGTTTAGGATGCAGCGTGAAGAAGAAAGGAGGGCTCTGCGCATTATGGGGCCAGCTGTGCTGGGGAGAGTTGTAGCAAATTGCATGGTAGACTCTGTCACATGATTTAGTTCTGCTCTAGGTCCTGGGGCCAGATCAGCTTTGCAGCTCAAGGTTTTCCACATTTCCATTTGTTAAAATTAGGCAGTCATTGCCCTGCTACTGATATTCTGCTCCTTTTCCTTTACTTGTAGCTTCAGCATATTTCCGGGTAATAATTATATTTCTGTAACTACAAATAACATCTTGCTATGTCACAGCCTACCTCACCAAATAACAGCTTTGAGTGCCTTGTTCCTCTCCTGGTAGAATCAAAACTCAGGGAAGCCAAGTGTCAGGGTCTATTCCCAAAATTTGATCACTACTCAGAAGAGACACCCATGTTACTTTGTAATATTGATATTTTTATCAATTGTGCTTTTAACATGTGTGTCTGCATTATAATTTCCCTACTTCCTTGAGTGTTAATGTTCAAATTATTTCTATGTGTTTCTTCCTGATTAAAACACAATTGTTTCATTTTTTTCTGCATGGATTTATAGTTTCATATAATTGCAATAACAGATTAATAAGATTGTATGTTTAGTATTTTCCAATGTTTTTACATTGCTTTAATAAAACATAGTGCACAATAATCCATGGTGCTTATATATCATAATTTATTTAACTGCTCCTCTACTGGTGAACATATAGGTGATTTATAAATTATACTGTAGATTGAGACTTTCAGGAAATACATATATTCTCTTCATACACTTTGCCCCTTTTCTTCTAATGAATAATTATTTTTAGAGTAAATTGCCAAGAAAGGAATTTTTTGATCAACACTATGAACATTCATTCAAACAACTTCTGATATATAGTTCATCATTATTAAAACTAGTATTGTAATTATCCAACATTTAAAATATAGAAATATGAAAATAATAAAACTGATACCTAATAAAACTATACCTAAATATAGAAATATGAAAATAACAAAACTGATGCCTAACATTTAAAATATAGAAATATGAAAATAATAAAACTGATACCTAAAACTGATACCTAATAATAAAACTGATACCACTGAGATTTAATTTAATAAATCGTCACATTTTGCAATGTTTATTCATATACCTTATTTTCTTTTAAAATAAAATGTTAGAGACACCAGGTCCATGCTTTCTAACACTTTGTCTTCCTGCCTTCACCTTAAGTTCTACTCTGAAGACGGTGTGGGTGCGTGTCATTCTCAGAAATGCTTATGTGTTTTACTACATGCACATGTGTCCAAAAAATATATAAATTACTGTTTAAAGAGTTTAAACCTGCATAAATGTTATTACATTATCTTATTCTGTATATCCTTTAGCTGCTTGCTTCTTTGTTCCTTTTGAGAAAAAAAATTTTGAAGTATAGTTGATTTACAGTGTTATATTTGCTTTAGATGTACAACCTAGTGACGATATTTTTATAGATTATATTCCATTTAAAGTTATTAAAAAATATTGGCTATATTCCCTGTGCTGTACATTGCATACTTGTATCTTATTTATTTTATACCTAGTAGTTCGAACCTCTAAATTCCCTTCCAGTATCTTGCCCCTCCCCACACCCCTGTCTCCACGGTTTGTTCTGTATACTATGAGTCTGTTTCTGTTTTGTTATATTCATTTGTTTGCTTTATTTTTTAGGTTCTACATATAAGTGAAAACATACAGTATTTGTCTTACCCTGTCTGACTTCCTTCACTAAAAGAAATACTATCCAAATACATCCGTGTTGTTGCAAATGGCAAAATTTCATTCATATTTATGGCTGAGTAGTGTTCCATACCACATCTTCTTTTCCATTCATCTGTTTATGAACACTTAGGTTGCTTCCATATCTTGACTACTGTAAATAATGCTGCTGTGAACATTGGGGTGCATGTATCTTTTTGAATTAGTGCTTTCATTTTCAGGTATATACCCAGGAATGGAATTGCTGGATCATATGGTAGTTCTGTTTTTAATTTTTTTTTCTGAAACCTCCATATTGTTTTCCATAGTGGCCGCACCAATTTACATTCCCGCCAGCAGTGTACAAGGGTTCCCTTTTCTCCACATCTTTGACAACACTTGTTGTTTGTGGTCCTTTTGATGATAGCCATTTTGATAGGTGTGAGGTGATCTCACATTGTAGTTTTGATTTGCATTTCCCTGATGATTATTGATGTTGAGCATCTTTCCATGTGCCTATTGGCCATCTGAATATCTTCTTTAGAAAAATGTCTCTTCAGGTCACCTGCACATTTTTTAATCAGGTTGTTTGTTTTTTTGATATTGAATTATATGACCTCCTTATATCTTTTGGTTATTAATCTCTTATCAAACATATCATTTGCAAACATCGTCTCCCATTCAGTAGATGGTCTTTCATTTTGTTGATGGCTTCCTTCGCTGTGCAAAAGCTTTTACGTTTAATGAAACGTCCCATTTGTTCATTTTGCTTTTGTTTCTCCTGCCTGAGGAGACAGATCCAAAAATATATTGCTAAGACTTATGTCAAAGAGTACTGCCTATGTTTTGTTCTAGGAGTTTTATAGCTTTCATTCTTACATTAATGTCATTAAACCATTTTGAATTTATTTTTGTTTGTGGTGTGAGAATATGTTCTAATTTCATTCTTTTACATGCAGCTGTCCTGTTATCCTAACATTACTTATTGAGGAGACTCTCTTTTCCCCATTGTATATTTTTGCCTCCTTTGTCGTAGATGAACTGACCATATGTGCATGGGTTATTTCTGGGCTCTCTATTCTTTTCCATTGATCTATGTGTCTGTTTTTGTGCCAGTACCATACTGATTTGATTACTGTAGCTTTGTAGTATAGTCCGAAGTCACAGAGTGTGATACTTCCAGCTTTGTTCTTTTTTTCTCAAGATTTCTTTAGCTATTCAGGGTCTCTTGTGGTTCTATATAAATTTTAGGATTATATATTATAATTCTGTGAAAAATGTCATGAATAGTTTGATAGGAATTGCATTAAAAATGTACATTTCTTTGGGTAGTATGGACTTTTTAACAATATTAATTCTTCCAATCCATAAACATATGATATCTTTCCATTTCTTTGTATCATCTTCATTACCTTCATCAATGTTTTATAGTTTTCAGAGTATGAGTCTTTGCTCTGAAAGAGTAAATAAACTTAACAGGTTAAGTTTATTTCTAGGTGTTTAAAATATTTTTGTGATGGGATTGTTTTATTGCTTCCTCTTTCTGATTATTAGTGTATAGAAAACTAACAGATTTCTGTATATTGATCTTGTGTTCGGCAAATTTACTAAATTCATTTATTCTAATTTTTTTTGTAGAGTCATTAGAGTTTTCTACATGTAGTATCATGTCATCTGCAAATAGTGACAGTTTTACTTCTTCCCTTTTAATTTGGATACATTTTATTTATTCTTATGTGATTGCTGTGGCTAGGACTTCCAATACTATGTTAAATAGAAATAGCAACAGTGAGCATCCTTATCTTGTTCCTGACTTTTTTAGGAAAAGTTTCTAGTTTTTCATCATTGAATATGATCTTAGCTGTGGGTTTGTCATAAATGGCTTTTATTATGTTGAGATATGTTCTCTCTGTAACAACTTTGTTGAGAGTTTTTATCATGAATGAGTATTGAATTTTATCATATGTTTTTTTCTGAATTTATTGAGATGATCATGTAATTCTTATTCTTTTTTTTGTTAATGTGGTGTATCACATTGATTGATGTGCAGATATTGAACTTTCCTTGTATCTCTAGAGTAAATCCTACTTGATCATGGTGTATGATCCTTCTTATGTGCCGTTGAATATGGTTTGCTAATATTTAGTTAAAGTTTTTGCACCTATGTTCATCAGAGATATTGCACTGTATTTTTTTTTGTAGTATCTTTGTCTGGTTTTCCTTCCAGGGTGGCCTCATAGAATGAATTTGAGAGTGTTCCCTCCTCTTCAATTTTTTTGGAGTTGTTTGAAAAGGATAAATATTAACTCTTCTTTATATATTTGGTAGAATTCCCCTGTGAAGCCATCTCATTGGACATTTGTTTGGTGGGAGTTTTTTGATTATTGATTCAATTTCAATATGACTGATCGGTCTTTTCAGGTTATCTATTTCTCCCTGATTCAGTCTTGAAGGATTGTCTGTTTCTAGGAATTTTTCTATTTCTTCTAGGTTGTCCAATTTGTTGGCATATAACTGTTCATAATATTCTCTTATGGTTATTTGTGTTTCTGTGATATATGTTCTAATTTCTAGTCTTTCATTTCTTACTTTGTTTATCTGGGTCCTCCCTCTTTTTTCTTAGTGAGCCTGACTAAAGTCTTATGTATTTTGTTTATCTTTAAAAAAAATAGCTCTTGGTTTCATTGTTTTTTTCCTATGTTTTTGTTCTTTATTTCATTTATTTCCACTCTGATCTTTATTATTTCCTTCCTTCTGCTGACTTTGGGTTTTGTTTGTTCTTTTCCTAATTCTCTTAGATGGTAGGTTAGGTTGTTTCTTGAGGTATGTCTGTATCACTATAAACTTCTGTCTTAGAACTGCTCTTGCTGTATCCCATAGATTTTGGAAAGTTATGTTTTTATTTTCATTTGTTTCCAGGCATTTTCTGATTTTTTCTTTGATTTATCTGTTCACCCATTGGTTTTTTTAGTAGCATGCTCTTTGTGTTTTTCTCATTTTTCTTACTGTAATTGATTTTTATTTTCTTACCATTGTAGTCAGAAAAGATGCTTGATGTAATTTACATCCTCTTAAATTTGTTGAGACTTGTTTTGTATCCTAGCATGTGATCTATCCTGGAGAATATTCTATGTGCACTGAAAAGTATGTGTATTCTGCTGTTTTGGGGTGGATTGCCCTGTAGCTATCTATTAAGCCATCTGGTCTAATGTGTCATTTAAGGCCACTGTTGCCTTTTTGATCTTCTGTCTGGATGATCTCTTCATTGATGTAAGTGGTGTGTTAAAGTCCCCTACAATTATTGTGTTACTTGTTAATTTCTCCCTTTATGTCTGTCAATACTTCATATATTTAGGTGTGCCTATATTAGGTGCATATATATTTACAAATGTTACAGCCTCTTCTTGCATTGATCCCTTTATCATTATATAGTTTTTTTCCTTTGTCTTTTATTACAGACCTTGTTTTAAGTCTACTTTGTCTGATATGAGTATTGTTATTCCACCTTTCTTTTTATTTCCATTTGCATGAAATACCTTTTTCCATCCCCTCACTATTAGTCTGTGTGGTCTTTAGCTCTGAAATGAGTCTCTTGTAGGTAGCATATAGAAGGGCTTTTTTTTTTTTTAATCCAATCATCCACCCTATGTCTTTTGATTGGAGCATTTAAACCATTGATATTGAGAGTCATTATTCATAGGTGTGTATAATTGTTTGTTTTTGTCACTTGTTTTCTGGTTGCTTTTGTAGTTCTTCTCTGTTATTTTCTTCTTCTGTTAGTCTCTTCCTTTGTGGTTTGATGATTTTCTTTAGTGTCATATTTATGTTTCTTTCTCTCTTGTTTTTGTGCGTCTGTTGTAGGTTTTTTATTTGTGGTTACCGTGGAGTTCAAGTATGCTGACCTATAATTGTATCTGTGTATTTTAAACTGATAGTAATTTAAGGTCAAACATATTCTAAAAGCTCTATTTTTTTTATCCCCCTCCACACATTTGTGTTTTTGATGTCATATTTTACATCTTTATGCCTGTTCCTTAACTATTTATTGTAATTTTAGCTGATTTTACAATTTTTGTCTTTTTAACCTTCAAACTAGCTTATTTAAGTGGTTGATTCACAGCTTTTACTATGTTTTTGCCTTTGCCAGTGGGATTTTTCCCTTCCTATAATTTCTTATTTCTCATTGTAGTCTTTTCTTTTTCACTTAAGACCCTTTAACACTTCTTATAAGGTTAGCTTAGTATTGTTGAACTCTTTTAGTTTTTGTTTGCCTGAGAAGCTGTTTATCTCTCCTTCAATTCGGAATGATAGCCTTGCTGGGTAGAATATTTTAGGTTGTAGGTTTTTCCCTTTCAGCACTTTAAGTATATCATGCCACTCTCTGCCTGCCTGTATAGTTTCTGAAGAAAAATCGGCCCTCAGCCTTATGGGAGTTCCCTTGTATATGACTCTTTATCTCTTGCTACCTTTAGAATTCTCTCTTTATCTTTGACATTTGCCATTTTAATTATGATATGTCTTGGTGTGGCCTCTTTGGGTTAATCTTGTTATCTCTCTTCTTCTGAGACCCTTATAATGCAAATGTTAGTACACTTGATGTTGTCCCTAAGGTCCCTTAGACTATTCTTATTTTTAAAATTTGCTTTTCTTGTTGCTATTCTGATTGAGTGATTTCCATTATTCTATCTTCCAGCTTGCTCATGTATTCTTCTGTATCAGACAATCTGCTGTTCATTCCCTCTAGTGAATTTTTCATTTCAATTACTGTATTCTTCAGCTCTGACTGGTACTTTTTATATTTTTTTAGTTTTCATTAAAATTCTCATGACGCTCACCTATTCTTTCCTATGTTTAGTTAGCATTCTTATTACTGTTGCTTTGAACTCTATCAGGTAAATTATTTATCTCTTCTTCATTAGGGTTTTTTTCCAGGTTTTTTCCTTGTTCTTTTATTTGAAACATATTCCTCTGTCTTCTCATTTTGTTTAACTTTCTCTGTCTTCATGAAATTATGTGAAACAGTCATCTATCCTGGTCTTGAAGGTGTGTACTTGTGTGGAAGTGTCCCTATGCAGTCTGAGTGTGCCCAGGGGCTTTGGTGGGAGAGCTGGATCTGAAGTGAGCATAGACTGTGTCTTCCCTGGGGGTGTGCTGGCAGCTGCAGCCTTGGTGGGAGGTAGGGTTAAAGTTGGAGGAGCCAGATTCAGAACCAGGTGTAAGCCCTGGGGCTTCTTTTGTGTTCAGTGGCCTCATCAAGGATGGGGTGGACCCAAGGGCCTGGAGCAGGAATCTTGAGGGAGTTGGGTTTCTCCCAGGTGTGATGGAGGTCTCTGACTTGATTTGGGGTATGGCTGGGTCTGAGGACTTGGGACTGCAATTCTGTGCTGGCTTCAGTTTTTCCTCTGGTGTGCATGCCTTGGTTAGAGGCTAGTTGTGACCAGAAGACGTGGTGCCACACCACTGATCTATCTTTGCATCCTCCCAAGTATGTGTAGGTATGGGTGCTCCTGCTATGGCAGTGTCCACTTGGAGTTAGTTTAGCTTCCTCCTGGATATGTGTATTAAAGTGCTTGCTGGCAACAGCAGCCTCCACCTTAGTAGGGAGCAGCACTGGAGAAAGAGGGGCTGGAGTAGGAGCCTGGTGCAGGCTTGGGTAGGGGAGCACACTGATGTGGTCCTGGCAAGCTGGCCAGAGTCCCAGACAGTTTTTAATCTGCTGCCTCCGTGTTGTGGCTGGGAGTAAGCAAGTCTGTGCCTATACTCTAAAAGAGCAGAGTCTTGTTTCTTTTGTTGTTGTTTTTTTTGATTTTTCTTTTTTTTAAATAGCCCTCCAGAAAGCCCCACTGGTTTTCAAACCAGCTAAGGGGCTTGTCGTCCTTGTGTTGGACTCCAGGGTCCTAATATGTGTCTTGAACCCTTTGCTCCCCATGGAGGATCCCTGAGCCTGTGATATCTCCTTCCTCTTCTGTGTCCCCCTCCAGGGGTGTGGGTCCTGACCAGATTGCTCCTCCTTCCTTCCTAACAGGCTCTGTGTGAATCTTTGTTTACAGCCCTGGTTATAGAATAGCTATCCTGCTAGTCCTCATGTTGATTTCAGTGAGAGTCGCTCTATATGTAGTTGTGGTTTTGATGTGTTTGTGAGGGAAGATGAGCCCAGTGTCTTCCTACTCTTCCATCTTGATCTTTCCAAAATTGTTTTTGAGGTGTATCCATGTTGTTGCCGACAGATATAATTCATCAATTTTAACATCATTGCATGTTTATTTATCCATTTTCATGCAAAGGATGCTGTTTTTGCTTTTATTCAATTTTTTAAAATATTGTAATAAACATATATGTCAATTGGGGCACTTACACAAGAGTTTCTCCACGATCCATACCTAGAAGTAGAATTGTTAGTTCCTTTTTACCCATATTCTCCCTTGGTGTTACAGGAACTATGACACTTCGCCTATCGAGATGATATTAAGTTGTTTTCCATTTTTGTTTTTATTTACTTTTTCATGTTTACTGCTGAAGTTGAGTTTTTCATATATTGGGCATTTGGTTTACTTCTGTGTGCATTGAATATTCATAACTTTGTCCAGTTTTCTCTTGGGTTGTTTTTATTTTGGTTAGTGATTTCAAAGACTGGTTTAAATTATGGAAAAATTATTTGTTGGTATTGTGCTTTGTGGCTTGTCTTTTCACTTTTTTATTCTGTATTTCATTATAAGGAAGTTTTCATTGCAGTGTAATCATATTTGTAAATCTTTTCTTTTGAATTTGGTTTGTTCGTCTTGTTTCTTGTTTAAAAATTATTTTCCTCCCCAGCATCACACAGATATTCCTCACCACTTTTTTCAAAAAATTTTCAGTCTGCCTTTTCACGTTTATGACCTTATTCAATAAATAATCCATATTTTTAGTACTCAATTTTGCCAAATTTTTGCATTTGCTATTTTTTCAAATAAAATGTTTTGGAGTTTTATCTCTAATTTTTGTTATTTGCTATTTAATAATTATTGTCATTTTAAATTTTGTCTTATTTTGATTACCTTCTTTTGATTTGCTCTTTTTCTTTTTCCTTACTTTTTGAGTTGGGAAGTTTATTAATTCTGTGTTTGTTCTTTTCTGATATAAGCATTTAAGACCAAAGATTTATGAAACTACTGCTTTACCTACATTTAACAAGTTTGGACACATTGTATTTTCATTGTTAATTTAGTTCTAAATATATTTCAGTCTCCATTATAACTTATTTGGTCCATGAGTTAATTGAAAGATTCTGAATGATTATCTTTATCCAAATATTTTGGGAAGTGGACATTAGCTTTCTACTGTTGATTTCTAACTTTTAAATTTAACTGACTTTTGGTCAATTCTATGTGATTCAGAGTCTTGGGTATTTCTTGTGATAACTTGTATAATCTATTACTTGGTAAATTTTTTTAAAAAATTTATTTATTTATATTTATTTTTGGCTGTGTTGGGTCTTTGTTTCTGTGCGAGGGCTTTCTCTAGTTGTGGCAAGCGGGGGCCACTCTTCATCGCGATGTGCGGGCCTCTCACTATCGCGGCCTCTCTTGTTGCGGAGCACAGGCTCCAGATGCGCAGGCTCAGTAGTTGTGGCTCACGGGCCTAGTTGCTCCACGGCATGTGGGATCTTCCCAGACCAGGGCTCGAACCCGTGTCCCCTGCATTAGCAGGCAGATTCTCAACCACTGCACCACCAGGGAAACCCCAATTACTTGGTAAATTTTTTATGTTTCCCTTGTAGGCAGTAGTCAGTAGTGCTTTTTAACAAAATATTTCCAGATCTTTCCAATTGTTATGAAACTTGTACTGTATTTCTAAGTGTCTATAATCACCATGACTCAGTGTTTAATTGCATTGTTATTGGGTTGGCCAAAGGGTTCTTTCAGTTTTTTCCATAAGATGGCTTTAGTAGCATTCAGCTGTCTTTAACTTCATTCAAAACAATTTTGTTAGATTGTATGTGACAGCTGTCATATCAGCATGCATTAAAAAAAAAAAGACATCAAAATTGGTGAATTTTTGTGTAACCATTCTAATATTGAAGAGGGAAGAAGAAAAGTAACATTTTCAGCATATTATGCTTTATTATTTAAAGAATGGTAAAAACGCAACTTAAATGCAAAAAAAGATTTGTGCAGTGTATGGAGAAAGTGCTGTGACTGATCAAATGTGTCAAAAGTGGTTTGCGAAGTTTCGTGCTGGAGATTTCTCGCTGGATGATGCTCCCCAAGTCAGGTAGACCAGTTGAAGTTGATAGCAAACAAATCGAGACGTTAATTAAGAACAATCAATGTTATACCACATGGGAGATAGCCAACATACTCAAAATATCCAAATCAAGCGCTGAAAATCATTTGCACCAGCTTGGTTATGTTCATATCTTTGATGAACATTTTTTTCTCTTAACTTACGGTTCCACATAAATAAAGTGAAAAAATCCTTCTTGACTGTATTTCCACATGCAATTCTCTGCTTAAACGTAATGAAAACGTTCCGTTTTTAAAACAAATTGTGACAGGTGATGAAAAGTGGGTACTGTACAATAATGTGGAATGGAAGAGATGGTGGGGCAATTGAAATGAACCACCACCAACCACACCAAAGGCCAGTCTTCATCCAAAGAAGGTGATGTTGTGTATATGGTGGGATTGGAAGGGTGTCCTCTATTATGACCTCCTTCCGGAAAACCAAACAATCCATTCCAACAAGTACTGCTCCCAATTAGACCAACTGAGAGCAGCACTCAACAAAAAGTGTCCAGAATTAGTCAGCAGAAAACACATAATCTTCCATCAGGATAATGCAAGACTGAATGTTTCTTTGATGACCAGGCAGAAACTATTACAGCTTGGCTGGAAGTTTCTGATTCATCCGCCATATTCACCAGACATTGCACCTTCAGATTTCCATTCATTTCGGTCTTTACAAAATTCTCTTAATGGAAAAAAACTGTCAATTCTCTGGAAGACTGTAAAAGGCAACTGGAACAGTTCTTTGCTCAAAAAGATAAAACGTTTTGGGAAGATGGAATTATAAAGTTGCCTGAAAAATGGCAGAAGGTAGTGGAACTAAAGGGTGAATACGTTGTTCAATAAAGTTCTTGGTGAAAATGAAAAATGTGTCTTTCATTTTTACCTAAAAACCGAAGGCACTTTTTGGCCAACCCAATATGTGGCACCAGCATAAAATACATTTTTGTTGTGTTAACCCACTGAGATTTTGATTCTTTTTGTTACTGCAAGATTATGAACCAATCCTGATTTGTGGATATGGGGTGATGATGTTAGAATCCTGCTATTACTTGGATGTCCAACCATGTATCTAATGATTATGTAGCACTAGGAGAAGTGGTTGAAAATCCAAACAATATTAGCATGTATTAGTTGTTATTAGCTGTTCTTATCAAGCTATTATGAAAGAGACTCAAAGAACGTGTGCTTATAAAATATATTTTATCATATCATTTGGCACAGGGTTCCATTCTAGTCCATCAGATCAACTTGTTAATTGTGTTGTTGAGATCTTCTATATTTTTACTAATTTCTGTCTGGTTGAGCTATTACTTTCTGAGATGATTATTTAAAAATCCCTTACCATGTGAAAGGTAAACATTTCTTGAACAGAACCTAATAAGTATTAAGCAAAAACATTCTTAACAAATTACATGTTAATAGAATTACACATTTCTGTCAGTCAAAAAACACCAATAAAATAGTAAAAAAGGCAAGCCAGAGAGTAGAAAAAAATATTTTCAATACAAAGAGCAAATACTTTAGATCTACAATACTCAAAACTTCCTGTTGTTGTTAGACCAACAACAACAACAAAAAACAGACAACAAAAAAAGTCAAACCAAAAGAAAAAATGTGTAAAGACTTATGGACACTTTACCAAAAAGGATATTCAAATACCCAATAAACATTTGAAAATGTTCTTAAGGAAATGCAAATCAAAATCACAATAAGAAATTATTATACATGAAAAATGGTACAAGTGAAAAAATAAAAAATACTCTCTTGCACTGCTGCTGGGAGTGTAAATTTGTACAACCTCTTTGCGAAACTGCAGTATCGATTAAAGCTCAAAATATGCATATTACTATGACCAGACTATCCCAGTCACACAATAATGATCTTTGAGGATCCCAGCTTTATGTAAAGGAAACTCTCTGGACTAGCTAGGCTACTCATAGGGCTCATCTCATTTGTTTGCCCTCTCTCAGGAAGAACTGTTCTGTGTTGCCTGTTGTCCAATATCTTAAAATCACTGTTTCAAATATTTAATTAGTTTTTAGTATTTCAAGGCAGGAGTTTAAACTGGTTCATACTGCTCATCCATCTTGGCTGAAAGCTGATGTCATGTGTGACTTTTTGTTGGCTAACTGCTCTGGCCATTTCATCCCCTGCTGGGTCACAGAACATGTAGCTGCAGTTGTCCTAGTCAGCACACCTGTGCTATGATGTCTGTCTCAGTTCCAGGAATTTTTGCCAATAATCTGAAACACTTCAAACCCATGCATAGTTGGTTTGTGATTTTTGAATTTTTCTATTCTTTTTCCAGGAGTTAGACAGGAAATTAAAAATTTTTCCTTCCACATAACTTGATTTTTTAAAAATCTCTTTATTATAAACCCATGTTCACATTTCCCCACATGGAAATGTAAATCCTAGCTGATAATTGTATTTCAGTCTGGGAGTTTGCAATGAGACCACATATCTGAACTTGCTTTCCTTGTGTTTTCATATGTTGATTACAGCAGAAAATGCTATTCTTGTGTATTACTAAATTTTATGATAAAACTCTCTAAAACACTTGGGACTGCTTATTAAGATGCTATAAAACTAAAGCTGTTCTTTAACTTAAAATGTTTATGAAAACGAGTAAGCTACTAAAATGTGTGATGGTCCAAATGTAAAACAACGGTAGTTTAATTTCTCTTTAAAATCAGTTTTTTACATCTTACTTTATTCAGGAAAGAACCAAAAGGTGCATTCTTCTGATACGTTGTTTCTGTTGCTCTTGTGGAAGCAGTATGTATGTAATCAGGGTACCATTAGATAGCCATAGTAATTAAAAGTGACTCAGATAGAAACTTACTAAAGAACCTGCATTTAAATATTTTTAAATTTTTATACAATTTTTAAAGGTGACTTTCCATTTACAGTTTTTACAAAATATTGGCTATATTCCCTGTGTCGTACAGTACATCCTTGAGTCTGTCTTACACCCAGTAAGCTGTACCTCCCACACCCCCATTTTTTTTAACTTCACCCCTTTGTTTAGCAAGGCACTGGTTGGCAAAATGATTGAGTAGCTAAAGTTGATTTTTTGGTTCACTCCCATTAATTTCACCTCTTCTTCCTTATTTTACCTCTGAGGTAACCTGCAGCTCATGTGCCTTTCCAGGATGTTAGCACCCACGGCCACGGAAGATGACATTGTCCTTTTAGGTTCTCTTTTGCCTTCTTCTCTACAAAGTATTCAATAGTATATATTGAATCTCATAAGCATAGTTCAAAGTTAGTTGTTACTAATGGTTTAACACAGGGTCAGCTACTTTCTCTGTAAGGGGCCAGATAGTAAATATTTTTAGTTTTTTAGGCCATACAGTCTCTGTTGCACCTACTCAACTCTGTCATTGTGACACAAAAACAGCTCTAGGCACTATGTAAATGAATAGGTGAGGCTGGTACCATTAAAACTTTATGTACAAAAATAAGCAGTGGGCCAGATTTGGCCTGTGGCCATAATTTGCTGAACACCAGTTCAATACGTTATCCTTCCCAAAGCAGTATGTTGGAATTTTAACAGAGACCTCTGGGAAACCCTGTAACTCAAATTTTAAAAGTGGGCTTTCATGTGGCAATTTCAGGTCCATTAACAGAACTGTAGGTCATATATATTTTAAGCCCTTCAGCATCCAAAGCAAATTGTGTTACTAAATAGATGCATATGCATATGAGGAGTGCCTCATGAAAAAAAAACTGTTTTCACAGTTTTTCATATTTACTATAGGCACTATATGAGAGTTTAATGTCCACTGCAATTAAAGCAATACTGAAAAAGAGCAAGGCTGGTTTTTATTAACTTTCGAAAGCATTGTCAACTGATGATTATGACACTTGAGAAACTTTTAAAAATAAGAGAAAGTATGTAATGGTCAGATATGGGAGTCTGGTAAATTACTTAGCCTCTCATTTAAAGGAAGCCTCATTATTTTGCAAAATTATTTTCTAATATGGATATGTACCCATGTTGTCTGAGTGGAGATCTACCCTAAAATATCCAAATGAAGGTCCATACATAAGTCTCGATGGGATGAAGGAACATGAGCATGATTTTCTGTTAACTAACTTTGAAAAATACCGTGATTGTAATTTCTCCTTAACAAAGGAGCAGTTCTCTACTGGTTAATGTTTTTGTATCTGTGGCTATATGTAGACTGTAAAGTTGCATTTCTTTCTTTTTTTTTTTTCCAATTCTAGTCAAATTTCAATTTTAGTCAAATAAAACTAAAACCATTTTACTAAAAAGTCATATGATGGATTTTGAAGACTATGTTCAAAGGACAGATCCATGGTTTCAGGTGATTTGGGGGAAAAAAAATCAGTCAACCGGTGTTTTCTGCCATACTGTCACTTCTAGTTCTTTAAGTCTCTTTGTGTTGGTAGCTTTGCAGTAAAATATTTTTATTTTACTGAGATATATTTGGCCATTGCAATGACATTCTTTTCTTGGCTAAATCCTGGTAACTTAATAAGTTTCTTGAAACTACATACAAGAATTGAAAGTATTATTAAACCGTTTAGAACATTTTTAGGAAGCATATTCAAAGATTATTGTGGTCACTAGGCAGGAACATTCCCTTTCTTATGCCAGTAAGAATTCTATGAGCTTTTATAATACCAGGTAGGTCAGGATCTCAAGTAACTTTTCAAGTCATTTCACAGTAATTCCAAAGTTATGCATTTATTCTTGAAATTAATAGCACATCATAAATCCTGACTTTCATTTTTACTTAATAACTCATGCCTTCATTTTTTCAACAAATGCATGTTGAACCTACTATGTGTTAAGATTTGGGAAGTCAAGGATGAACAAATTAGATGTAATTTCTGCCCTAATAAAATTAACATGCAAGCTGGGTGAATCAGACACTAAACAAGTAGAAATATATATATATATATAATTTCAAATACATACTAAACAGATACATATGCATATAATAAGTGCCTCATGAAAGAAACTGTCTTTTCACAGTTTTTCATATTTACTGTGAGCTCTATATGTGGGTTTAATGAAGGAAATGACCATGTGGCATTAAAGAGTGACAGTTATTGGACCCTGTACCAACCAACAAATGAGGATCCCAGCAATTCCTCTGCTAAGGAAAAGTGCAAAACATGAAGCAGTATGTCATTGATACTCTGTTTTCTAAGGAGTTTTCCTAAGGAACAGAAATTTCCTAAGAAATAAGGCTGTTTCATAACAGAAGTAACCTGTAGAATGAAAACTATTTCAAATTTGTAAACTCACATCAAAATGGTTTATGATTAACTTTAGTTTTTCAAGTTTCTCAGCTCTCTAATCCCATGGATATGCCTACAATAATCCTTTACTCTTACAAGTTCAAATTTGAGAAACCCTTAGGTCCCTCACCCCATTGCTGCTCTGAGTGGGAGGCTGCGAGTCAGAGGGGAGGGGCCACAGGACATCTTCCCCCCCTGGTTGACAGGTGGTAAGTTTCTCTGTAAATCTGACATCAAGGGATAGAGACTAAACTCCCACAGAATTGTTTCTTTTGCAATGTCAGGCTTCCGTGTACCCGGGCCACTCTTCTGAAATGGAAACAAGATTCAGGGCTTTCATCTCACTTCTGATTTAACTATACTCCATATTAGTCCATGTGTGGAAAATGGTGGTCACTCCGGAGAGCTTATTCTTACTGTTCCTCTGGATATTTAAACACCTGCATAGCACTCCCAAATCCAACTTAATGCCTAAACTTAACAGCTGAAAGAAGGAAGCACTGTGAAAAAGTCACACCTCTGCAAGGGTATGAAACACAGAATGGCAAGTATATCAAATGGTACTGCATTTTTCTACAAGTAACAGACAGCCTGGAAAGCAGTGGTTTAAACTACTAATCAGTCTATTTTCTTCTTGTAAATAAGAAGTAGGCAATCCACTTGTTGATCTCATGGAGTCATCAAAATCCAGTTTCGGGGCTTCCCTGGTGGCCCAGTGGTTGAGAGTCTGCCTGCCAATGCAGGGGACACGGGTTCGAGCCCTGGTCTGGGAGGATCCCACATGCCGCGGAGCGACTGGGCCCGTGAGCCACAATTGCTGAGCCTGCGCATCTGGAGCCTGTGCTCCACAACAAGAGAGGCCCGATAGTGAGAGGCCCGCGCACCGCGATGAAGAGTGGCCCCCGCTTGCCACAACTGGAGAAAGCCCTTGCACAGAAACGAAGACCCAACACAGCCATAAATAAATTTAAAAAATTAAAAAAAAAAAAAAAAATCCAGTTTCCCTCAAGCTTTCTGTTCAGCCTTCCTTAGCGTATAGTTTTCATTCTCAAGTTTTCCCCTCGGTTATTCTCAAAATTTCAGAATTTTACACTGACATTGAACAAAATGCAACCAATGTTTACTTTTTCAAGAAAGTAAAATGCCATTGGATGCTATATAGTCACAAAACTTTCTAAAATCCGGAGAACGCCAGGGAGCAAAGAGAGAAAGAGCATACTGCTTTACTTATATTCGACATCAGTGTTGACTGAAACTTGACAAAGCATAGCACTGGCTTCTGAGGAACCAAAAGGCAGAGCCTTGAAAGCTTGCAGGACTAGAGATGGAGGAGAGGGAGGCAACGTGAGAAGAATGCTGCCCGTAGAAACTTGTGATGGCAAAGATGAAAGGACAAATGGTGGTGCCTCCTTCCTGCCAGACTGAGATGAACATTTAGGATCCCCGTATAATTGACACTGACATTGTGCATGGTGAGGGAACCTCATCGGCTGGAGGGAAGGAAGGTCCTTCCTCCTTACTTAATCTTCCCTAACACCAACCCAGGGGTTTGGGGGCACCTTTTATAACTCCATGAGGGTGGAGGTCTAGGCTAATCACTTGGCCTTTGCTGGGGTGAGTAGGGGCGGTTGTCTACAAGTTTTTTTCTGCAGTGTTTGGCCGGAGTAAAGTGGTTATTGTCTAAAAGTTTTCTTCAGCTAGACTGCCCTAGACTGTTCCTTTGGCTAAAGAGAGCGGACTTCTCTGGTGCTTCTGTAGTGTGCACTGTTGACATTTCCAGATCGTGGATTCTTCAGCTCCCAGTCCGGGATATGTGGGGCCAAGAGAATACCCAGGGAACACGCCACTGCGTTGTTCCTCAGGTTGCAAGTTTCCTAGTCAATTTGCCTTGTTTCCTCTACCTTTTGGCATCTTCTCATGACTGTTTTATATATAATGTACAGGATTTCCCATTGTAGTTAGTGGGAGGAAGAGGGAAAAGTACATTTACTACATCTTCTTGGAAACAGAAGTTGGCTAGAGCCATGCACATTTTTTATTTCTGGCATGTAGATGTATTGAATGTTGAAAAAAAATTTAAACTTTTTTCCATAGAAGTCCCTTTTATTTAACCCAATATATTCAGAAAACCTCAGAAGTTCAAAATGTTGTTAATTTCAATATACTTGTGCCAGTATAACTTACGTTCTATGTAAGTTGAAAAACTTATCACTAAACATAGTATTTCAGGTCTTCAAAAGAGCTCCCCCTACCCCCGAAGCTAATGGCAAGTCCAGGAGATGAATATTGAGAATATTTGAAACAGATTACGTATATTTAGATACATGAAAGAAGCCATTTTTAGCACTCAGTATTTCTTACAGATTGTCTCCTGTTTTGCTCTCAACTTGACTCCCCGCAAGAGAAATTCTTTGTCGTTAGCCGCAGGATAGAAGAGTTGAGGTTAAGTTCACTAAAGGAAATTTGCCATCATCCGTTTGCACACTCAACTGATTTCAGAATGTTTCATTGAGGGCCAAAATGTCCTCATTCTAATGCCATGCTTGACCTTTAAAAAGAATGACGTGCTTTATTTGTTCTGAGGTGCATTTTTCCTCCACACATTACCGTCTCTTGAAATCAAGTGCCTCTTGCAATCATGATGGGGTAATGACTGTCATTGCCTACACATGTGCACTGCAAGATCAAAAGGTGTAGACTGGGTGTCAGTGGCTTAGAAGAGAATCTCAAAGACAATACTGTAGCCCTCTTTTATTTCCTAGGAAGCAAATAGCTGTAAGATGGCTAAATGTGGTCAAGCAGAGGGTTGTGCTTTATTCCCAAACCCAGAAAACAAGCAGGCTAGCGGTATTCAGTTGCAAAGCCACCTTAGGAATTATCTCTAATGACTTTTAGTACTTGTAAGATTATTTTAAGAAGTCCTGTGCCACCAACACTTTTGATGGAGCAGAGGTAGATATTTTGTGGGAAAATATGGACATTCATTACTCTAGATAGAAAAGGGATTCCAAATTTCAAACTCTAAACTTGAAAAATATTTTAGGAAAATCTTAACCAATTTATTTCACTTATGTTTTTATGCATGCATAGAAGCAATATGTGATAAAATTCCATGAAAACATATCTCTCAGTAAGTATAAAGTAAAATTTTGTGATAAGAAAATGTGTCATAGTTCAATTGGCAGTATGGGTTTCTTTCATAGTTCTTAATTATGGACAGGTTCTTTGATAGCATTTTAGAATATATATTATGATATTAATAGTAATATATGCATAATTTATTGTATATAATATATATATTATATAGTACAAGCATACCCATTTTAGATGCCAGTAATTTAAGTTACAAATATTAAAAAATTATTAATCTGCAGCAGTTCTCAAAGGCTTTACTACGTGAATGCTATGTTGAATTTTTAAAATAATGTTATAATATTCAGATTTTCTACACATTTTTTTCTTATAGATCCTCTTACTGAGACACCTTGGAAAATGGTTTGGATAATATTGTTCTAGCTTCTTTTATGTTATGGTGCTCCCATATATATTCTAATTTTCTATACACTGTAGTATTTAGCATAGTAACAGAGATCATATTCTTTGTTAATATTTTCCTCAACATCTGTGATAAATTGTTATTTATGTTAGAAAGGTTTTTAAACATAATTTTATTAACCTATAAGACGTAAATAAGCCTAGATACATAGTAGTTGTTCAATAAATCCCCAACCAATAGGATCACACAATAGTTTCCTTTCCACCATGCTCAAGAGAGGAAACCTAACAATGGTTTGTTGGAGGGAGCGTCCTTTGCTGGGGCTGTGACACATGTTATACTATATATCACCCTTCTATACTTATCACTTCATTAAGTCTATGAAAAATCAATCCTTGTATCTAAAATAACCAGTAGAACAAAAATTCAAATTGAGGCCCTTTGAGTGCATTTTCTTTCCAAATTATATTGATTATCATTTTAATCTAGCACCTTTTTTCATGTTGCTAAAGTATTTTGAATCATGTAGGAGATTTATTTTCTTCTGACATTTCTTTGTCATTCTCTAGGTGAATGTCTCTTTTAGTCACATGTCTATTTCCCTTGGACCCAAATTCCCAAACGATGGAATTATTCTTGTAGCAGTTACCATTGACTTACTGAAATGTCTGCTACATGCATGTTGAATGACAAAATGCAAATCTGACATATTTGTCAAAGAATCAAGAGGAGAGAAGGTGAACAATTAAAAAGAAAAACTTTGTGTAAGATGGATGTCTATCAGATGTTCTCCAGCATCATGATTAAATTTTCCATGTTCAAAGAAGGTTGAAAGGAACTAGACAAGAAATATATTGTACAAGGAAATAGTCACCTCTTTGAAGCACATTTAAATGTTTTTAAAGCACATCTTTAAAAACATTACACAGAAAATACAAAATTATAAGTGATTCACTTTTTGTTATTATAGAAAGGTACATTTTGGTGGGTAGTAAAAGTGTTGGGCTTCTTTCCCCTCAAATAATAAACTTATCATATGAAGTATTTGGTCTATTCATAGTGGCTCATGATGGGACTCAAGTTATTCAGTTATTTTTCTAGAAAAAGTAAACAATGGTTCATTTAAAACAGGGAGTTGAATAGGTGAAGCATAAATAAGAAGGGAAGTACAGGCAGTGAAGCCCTCAACTTTCAAAGCACTGGGTGTTTTCTTTCATTTTCTTCTCTCCCCTGCAACTCCTGTCTCGCTCTCCCCAACCACTCTGTATTTCTACTCTCTACCTTTCATTCTGAGGACTGCTCATTATTCTTTTTTAAATGCCAAGGGCCATTCCAACCTTATTAAGTGGAAACTTGACCGATAGCAGTGAAAAGGTCACTTGTAATTCAGGCTACAAGTGATAAAAATTTAGGGGTTAAGATCAACAGAGACTGGGAGGAAAATTGAAAAAATAGAAATAAAGATTTATAGACACGAGGCTATTCAAAGAAGACCAATCCCTGCCAGTTGCTGAGAAATCAAATTGATGACCAGAAAATAAGATCAGATTAAGAAATATGAGGTTGATAGGGTCACCTGAGGCACAGGCAGGGAACGGGACACTGAGATATATTTTTAGTCGATTATGAAGAGTTTGGGAATGGATAACTCTGAAATCCTTTTACACTACATCACAATATGTCACATATTCCTTGAGAAACTCAATTACCAAACATCCCGGACAACATGAGTGGCTCTTGCTGAAGTGAGAAAAACTTTGAAAGTGACATGAAATGCTAAATTGGCTTTCAGGGTTCAAGATAGTATTTTATAAGTAGCCTAAACCCTGATTTTCTTCAACACAAGAAGCTCATATCTACAGGCAACTACCCATGACCTGTGAAAGGTAACTAAGTAGATTTTAAAAAGGTTTAAGATTGTTCTGAGCCCTTAAAATGAGCACAGACATGCTTTTTTACTTGTAATTATTTAAGGTCTCTTCTTTTTTAGTTTATCCTTCCTCACCTTTAATTCACCTGGGAGAAGCACTTAGGAACTACTTAAAAGTAAACAAGTACAGGACGTATATAGATTGAAGGACTGCTTATGAAGGAAAGTGGGAAAGAGGTTTTTGTTTTGTTTGGGTTTTGTTTTTTTTTTTAAGGGATGGAACCAAATAGAATTTTTGAAATAAATATTCAAAATAAATAAATATTTTGAAATAAATACAGTAGGTAACATTCAAATTCAAATCTTGGTATGTAGTAAGAACTATTCTAACTTTTGATATAGGGACTTTGATTATTGTACCCACTTTACAGGTGAGAAAACAGAAGACTAAGAGAGAATAACTCCCCAGGTCTGAGCTGAGCCAGGCTTTGAGTTCAGGAAATGTAGCTTCTGGGCCTTGAGCAACTATGTTGTACTGCCTCATGAGCAAATACTTCCTCCTCTTAATTAATAAAAATAGACGGGGACTACTAACTGTAGTAAAAAAGAGCTGCTGAAATGTGCTGTGCTTTGCCCTTTTCCAAGCTTTACTTATGTTACATTATTTAACTCTTCAGACAACTCTAAAATGTACTTATGGTCATTATCTCTGTTTGAGAGGATGGACCTGAGCTTCTATGAGGTTAAGTAACTTGACCTAGGCCAGTGGTTTTCAATTTTGAATGTACATAATCATTGCCTTGAAAGTTCATTAAAATACAGTTTCCTGGGCCCCAACTCTGGAACTTCTGATTCAGTAGGCCCAAGATATAGCCAAGATTTGCTGACATTCCTGGTCAGAGGACCACACTTTGAGAACTACTGCTCTAGGTAATAATGTTAGCAATTAAACCCAGACAGTCTACGTTCTGAGCCCTTAATTTTATCAACACATGAGCCTATAGAAGTTTTGTGGTGTTTATTAAGTCCATATTGATTTATATATCCTTTCTGGATGAGAGTACCTGCCAATTGACCCCTACATTATGCTTCAGCTCCTACTGGGGCTCCAGATGCTTCCTGGCTTCTTGATATACCTTCTTTTCTAGTCCCTTTGGCTCTGGAGATGATAAATCTTTACCATGTCAGGATGACCGGGTGCCTCAGTATTGTTTCTTTGTCATTGCTTTGCATTAACATATCTTAGTTTGAGCCATCCTGATGCTGAATCTGGCCTCTGTACCTCAACACTGAATTAAATCTCAGAGACAGAGTTTTGGGCTGAAGTAGAAAAGAATAGCTTTATTGCTTTGCCAGGCAAAGGGGGCCACAGTGGGCTAATGCCCTCAAAACTGTGTGTCCCGACCTGGAGAGGGTAGTGAGGAGTGTTCTAGTAATGGTTCAAAGAGGAGGGCGTGATCAGCTTGTGGACACTCTTCTGATTGGTTGGTGGTGAGGAGGTTGGGAGTCAGCATCGTCAACCTTCCAGTTCCAACTGGTCTGGGGTCTACGTGTTCATGGGCAGCAAACAGTTAACTTCTCCCACCTGGTGGGGGTTACAGTATGTGCAAAGCAGCTCAAAGATATTGTTATGTATATCCCTTGAGGGGGAACCAGGACCCCGCCCCAAGGCTGCACTATTGTTTCTTGACTGTTCCTCCCTTGTCTCCACTTCCCCTCCCTTCCCTGATTAACACCTGTTTGAACCTGCCCTTTGGAATTCAGGAAAGGTCATGGAGGCTGAATGAAGCCTACTTCCTGTAAACAAGAAATGGGAGACACAGATCGGCTTTCGTGCCCAGGAGCCCCACAGGGTCCTGCTTGGTTTCAATCCTTTTCCTGCAAAGACCTACTGGACACAAATAATCCCTGCTTCATAAGTTTTTTGTAAGGTTTAACTAAGTTAATACATGTAAAATATGTAGCACTGTGCATAGTTTATAGTAAACCTTCAATAAATTGTAGTAATTTCTCCATCCGAAACATGAAAACAATAAGGCATCGCTCATGAATGCCTTCTGTGGACTAAAGATGCAATAGCTGTAAAATATTTTGCAGAGTTTCTGGCATACATTTGGTACTCTATGCTGTGACTCTTCCTAAAGGGTTTAATTGAGTACATGTACATCAGGTTAATTTGTATGAGCTTTTAAGCAACAAATTCAAAGCAGAACTGTGAAGCATCAGTTTCACCAAGCAAATAGATGTTGTTTCCTGGAGCTGGCATGTGAATGGCAGTTAAATCAAGTGGGCTTGGTTTGGCCCCCAGTGGGTGCCTGAGAACTTGCTGGTGTGGCAGCAAAATGACTAACCCTGCTCACAGAATGGCAGACCCATTTGCATGGGGGCAGGAATGAGGTATGATGCCCAAGGAAGAGCACAAAGCAACCCTTGATCAAAGTGCAGAGAACAGAAAGATTGTCAAACTAGCCCTCCTTACCAGAAGGCACTTGGAAGGGAGGGGAATTAGAATTTGAAATAGTACCTCCTTGGCAGGTAGGACTGATTTCTTAGAACGTCCATTTTCACGTGATACAAAGGCAGTTACTGGGCTGCAAAGTGGAGTAGCTGCCTCAGGAGGGCCAGCCACCTGAGGTTCACTGAGGAATGAAGCCCAAAACTCATGCAGGTAATATGCCTGCCTGGAACTGATGAAGCCAGGAGAACCCAATCTCAGTAGCAAGGGGCACAGGAGAGTGAGAGGACCCAATCTGGCGATGAGACACAGAGAAGGCAAAATAAAGGCCAAGGAGGGAGCCCTTAGGATAACAGAGTCAGTTATTCTCAAATGTGAGTCAGAGCAGAAGAGATTTGTCTTTTATATCTGGGTTTTGAAAGGCTCTGAACTTCCCTTCTTTGAAGGTTAGAAGTGTTAAAGGGCACGGCCCAGTTGGGTCTTAAATCAGAATATGCTATGGGTTGAATCATGTCCTTCCACGAAATCCTAAGCCTCAGGATCTCTGAATGTGACAAGAATGTGATCAGGTCTTTATAGAGGAAATCAAGTTAATAAGAAGTCATTACAACGATTTTAACAATCCCAAACTATTTCATTCAGTAATTTGTTTCTGAAAAGAAGAATGTGTAATTAAATATTTCCTACTTTTTAAAAGTATAATTGGTTTACAGTGTTGTGTTAGTTTCAGGTGCACAGCAAAGTGATTTTTCATTGGAAAAATCATTTAGTATTTTTGGTACTCATTCTACTCATCTGTTTAAAAAAAAGTCTCATGATCTGGTCTTAATATGCTGTGATTTCTGTGATTTACATAGTAGAGGACCCCATGGATCTAACACAGCCAGAATTTTTTGTAGTGTTTAGGTAAGCTTTCTTTTTTACAGATAACTTCTTTATTAAATTTTAAATTAAAAATTATTAATTTAAAAATACCTTGATCATCAAAGTCTTGTCTCATTGTTAAGCATTTTTATGCCGAATTTATGGAGATGGTAAAATTGTTGACATAACTATGATTCATAGACAAATACTGCTAATATTTTTATGTATTTTATCCAAGCTATTTTTTAGAACAGATCATGCAATTTAAGTTTATTTATTTATTTATTTGGCTGCATTGGGTCTTCGTTGCTACACGTGGGCTTTCTCTAGTTGTGGCAAGCGGCAGCTACTCTTCGTTGCGGCGCGCGGGCTTCTCATTGCGGTGGCTTCTCTTGTTGCAGAGCACAGGCTCTAGGCGTGCGGGCTTCAGTAGTTGCAGCATGCAGGCTCATTAGTTGTGGCACGTGGGCTCTAGTGTGCAGGCTCAGTAGTTGTGGCGCATGGGCTTAGTTGCTCCACAGCATGTGGAATCTTCCCAGACCAGGGATGGAAGATTGTGTCCCCTGCATTGGCAGGCAGATTCTTAACCACTGCACCACCAGGGAAGTCCCTCATACAATTTAATAAGAGGACACAATACTGATTTATTATTTAACCCTTGTTTAATGTCTCTATTATTGTGTCTTTTAAGTTGCAACAGACATGTTTGTAAGAAAGCAGAAATTTAATAATGCATAAGGAGAATTCATTTGGAAAATGTCTTTTGCAACTACTTTATCAGATTCAATTAAATGTAGAAGTCACCTTCCTTTAAATTAGAGTGGCTTATCAAATATATACCATAGGAAATTCATTCATGCAAATTAAATTATTTATCTCTAAAAGTCTTAGGGGTAAAAAAGTAACACGTCGGGCTTCCCTGGTGGCGCAGTGGTTGAGAATCTGCCTGCCAATGCAGGGGACATGGGTTCGAGCCCTGGTCTGGGAAGATCCCACATGCCGCGGAGCAACTGGGCCCGTGAGCCACAATTACTGAGTCTGCGCGTCTGGAGCCTGTACTCCGCAACAAGAGAGGCCGCGATAGTGAGAGGCCCGCACACCGCGATGAAGAGTGGCCCCCGCTTGCCACAACTAGAGAAAGCCCTCGCACAGAAACGAAGACCCAACACAGCCATAAATAAATAAAAATAAATAAATTTAAAAAACAAAACAAAACAAAAAAAACACAGAGGCCCCCCATCACTGCTCATGAAACCATTGTTAAAAAAAAAAAAAAAAAAAAGTAACACGTCAGTCACACAGAGATGTTGGGAAACAAGAAGCGTATACTTACAAAGAAAAATTGTAATCTTCAAACAAAAATGACCACCAGAGAAGCACAACTGGGCATAAATCTTTTGTACAAAAACAAGCCGATGGAATTGACAAACATTCCAGACACCTGATAAAATAAATGGGTGATGACACTACACAGTAACTTCTACCTGTAGCCACTGCTTCTTCTCTTAGATGAACAACAATATAGCTCTTTGAACATAACACATTTACCCATTTATGAAAAAATATAGCTCTAATATAAATTATATTTGTATTGAAAATAACATTACATTCCTGTTTCTATATTTGCAAGCAGTGGCTAAATGATACTTCTTTCGAAGGGCACATACACACACATACACCCACCCACACACACCCCTCCAGAATGCTGAAACACAAGAGGCAATTGAAATTTAATGTAAGTTAATTGGGAAAATTATGTAGAGCAATCATAGACTCTCACTGAAAATCATTCATATGCAAAAATATTCATAGATGTGGACAATCTTTAATAGTGAAACCCTATTCTGATTACTTTTCAATATATAAGAGTTTGTATATGCTATTCAGCCTACTACTGGTATCTGTATTGCACTTGTATACTAGACCTCCAAAGGAAAAATGCTCTGTGGCCACTCACTAGTCCTATAATGAAATTAAGTTCTGATGACAAAGCAAAATATTATTGGCACTCTTCTAAGCAAAAATAATCTTTCTAAAGCTCATCAACTCATAATCAAAAAGCCACTGACGTGGCCATAGGGATGTGGATTGAAACACACTAGAATAAGAATAGAAAATTAGGGGAAAATAGCAGCTTCCAGGATAGCACTTACAGGAGCTGGATTAAAGGCTTCAATGAAAGCAATACAAGCAAGTTTGACTCTTCAGAGCAGAGAAACTGTAAAGAGAGAAATTGGCCATTAAGGCTTGAGTGAAGTAGATTGGCATTTGTATACAGGAACCAGGATATTTCAAGATTTTAAAATATGGAAAGGTATCTCACTGTTCACTAAACAACTTAACCCATATCACTTCTAGAATCCATCAGGAATATGTTTCATAGAGAAGGAGAGCTCCCAAGTTCTCTTAGGCCAGAGAATTTTCCTCGTAGCCAAGAAGGTATTGTACTTTCATTTATCCAGTGTCCCAAATCCAGTGCAAAAAGACTGAGAGCGTGGATGCAAAAATAAGAAGACAACATTAGCATTTGTCCATTTCAACTTAAATTTTTATGCAAAATCAAATTTTCCTAATTTAAAACATGGCTCATTAACAGAGCACTTCAGACCTTTGTCCTTCTCTCCTACTTCCCATAGCTCCCAGTCCATCATAATGATATCAGAAGACCTTCCAGCTAAAGATCAAAGTTTCAAAAGAAATATTCCATCCAAGAGCGCTCATGAAATAAAATGGTGATATTGACTTGAGTGGCTTATTCATGAGTGAGAAGTTGTAAGAGACAGAGGTGGAAAATTTATTATTATTATTTTTAAAATAATTTATTTTTAAATTTAAAATTTATTATTATTATTAAAAGTTACTTAAATCTGGAATTTAAAATTTATTATTAAAGCATTTTCAACGAATTACCTCATGGCATCCTCCAAATTGTGCTGAGCTAGTAAAATAGGCATCATCAGCATTTCAAAGGCACGGAAACTAAGACTGTGAGGTTAAATGAAATAACCAAGGCTAAAGTCTGTGTTTTTTTAATGGTGATAGTGCGACATCAACTAAGATTCACTACTCGTGAGTATTTCTATTGTGTGTTTTATATATAATTATATAAAACAGCCACAAATCCTCCTCCTCTACCTCTTTTGTCAAATAAAATCACCAAGGCTATATTATATTGGTATATAATCCTTTTCTATTAAAACTCAGTAGATAGTACTCCTTTGTTTTCAAACATGTCACATTAGTGACCAAAGCTCGTGCCCACTGATCACTTGTATGTTTCTCAGAGACATGTCATATTTCTCTGGAAACGTATTACAGTCTTCTGTTTTATCTTTGTGCTCTGAAACTTCAGAAGGTTTTAGCAATATGTGGGACTGACTATTCTACAGATCCCTGGAGGACCATATAATCTAAAGATGTTTGTCTTTCTTAAACTATGAGAAATCAATTTATTTCTTATAAAATATTCCCCTCAATTTTTTTTCTGATATTTTATCTTCTATAACAAAGATTTTATCCCCTTTTACTCAGTCTTTGCCTTCTGCCCTCTGCCAGATCTCTCTCTCTCTCGCCCCCTCTCCCCCTCTCCCCCTCTCCCCCTCTCCCCCCTCCCCCTCTCCCCCCCTCCCCCCTCCCCCTCTCCCCCTTCCCCTACCTCCCTCTTTGCCCTTCTTCCTCTCTGTGTGTGTGTTTTAATTTCAAAGGACTCTATCCTGGTTTCTGAATGTTACCTTTTCAGTGCATTTTCTTCTGATTTTATAAATTTGTCTGTGTATACCAAATTCTGTATTAGAATTTTAAAAAATCTCTTTTACTTTCTGAATTACCGCTATAAGGTATGGTCTTTTGGATCAGCAGTTCTGTTATTCATTCTCTTCTGATGTTGAAATCAACATTTCATTTGTCTAATTATCCTTGACTATTCATTTATATTTAAAGAATTAGAAATTGGGTTAATCTAAATAGCAGGTATGCATTTCCTCCATTGTGTATTTAAGTCCCTTTCCCTCATCAGGTACACACCAAAATGGAAAGTTTGGCCAGACATGCTATAAAAAAGTAGTTTGTGGTAGGTGTAGTTTGTCAATTACTAGGTTCTGCTTCAGGTCTAAGTGGTCAGGATATTAGTTGGAAAGCTACAGATGCCAGAATACGGAGGGTTTTAATCAAGGCTGGTGACAGCCACATCCATGGCCCTGTTTCTCCTTTAAATAGAGTCAAAACTTCAGTTAACACTCCAAACAATTTTAAAGAGAGAAATAAATGCCTACAGCTATAATATTTAGACTTCCCATGGCTATAATTCTATATCTTCAGATATTGGTTGGTAAATATCTTAGAAATCAGTAATCCTTTCGAAATCCATGCAGCTACTCTATTTTTGTGTATAATAATTACACTCTCAATAAAAAATGCTTGGACTTCAGGAAAGTTCCAGTGTTCAGGTGGAGTTTTATCAATTTCACATGTAGGTTTTATACTGAATTTTATATACTTGCATGAAGATTATTGCAAGAGCCTCAAGCTAGGGAGACTAACAGCAAAGCTAATACCAAGACCATGATTGCTTCAGCACAATGGATTAAAACGGCAGAGTGGTATTTGGGAAGGGAGGATGATCTATAGCCAAGAACAAAACTGAAACCTAGGAGGAAGAAGACCATATAAATACTGAATAGTTAATGGCACGTGCATTTGAAGGAGAATTGTAGCATCTGCTCTAAAGGCGTTCCAAGTATATGCAGTTATCTGATGGACTGTGCAATAGGGGAGGATGCTGTATGATGAGAATCATTAGAGATGAAAGAAAGTTAAGGTGGGAGTGAGCCATGCAGGGCGAATTTGCTTACCTGCAAGATACCTCCATAGGTCGCTAAATGAGTGGTGACTGGAGCTGTGCGCTTTGGGTAACCGCCTTAGTGGAGCCCAAGACAGATTAGAGTAAAAACTTTTCTAAAATACCAGTGGCATGAGTATTTCCATTATGATATAACCCTCTTCATGAGAGACCCCATCAACCATGGGATGTGTTTGGGAGTGTTATGGCGGGAGGGGTAAAGGAGACGCAATAGGGTTTTTATGACAAAATATATGTAATAGCTACATGATACTAGTTGCTTTGTGAAGGCCAATCAAAGAAATTTCCAAATAAAACAAATATGAGGATCCGTCACTGATGAAAGAACTTGCTCAAAACAATATTCTAAAAACAGGGGATGTGTGAAGTTCATTACTTATGAGATTTATTAGCCACAAATGGGCCAAAAGTTGGATTTTTAGCTTTACCCCCATATTGTGAAAAAGTTCTTAGTTAATTCACAGCACAGAGCAAACACACGCTAAAGTCAATGCGGAACAGTAAATAAATAAAAAGGACAGCTTGAAAGAATCTCATTCAGAAGTGAAATCACAAGATAAGCTTTCATTGTGAATCAAGACAACAGTCTTCACAGTCCAAATAGCCTGGTAATAGCCTGAGCACATGACCACCAGAAATAAAGCACGAAGTCCCAGCCTCCCTGTCTGAATGGCAATCACAGGAGCCAGATGCCAGCCTTTGAAAGACCTCTCACTAGCAGCAGGATCTGACACACTGGCAAGCTTTTCAGATAGTTTCCCTGGCAGCTTTGAAGTTGCCTCTAAGTCAGTTATGTGATTAGATTCTTCGGGGAGCCTGGGTTTGCTTATCTTCCTCTGTGCCATATCTTTGGACAATGCAGCTTCTCACAAAGACAGGTAACTGTGCAGTTCCCATCAGTTTGGACTGCCAGTTTTCCAAGACTGAATATCTATTTTGTTCAACTAAATAAATAATCACAGTCAATTTTCTAGAATATACTTGCCTAAGCAAAAAATCCTGAGTGGACAGAGAGAAAGCATGATTATTATGTTTTGATTCTGGGTGCCTCATCTTTCTTTCTTCCTGGTCCCCATGCCTACTTTAGAGTTTCCAAAGATTTCTTCTTCATCTTCTCTTACCCTAAGTAACCAACCACTTCCTCTTGGATCTTTCTAAAATTACATTTTATGGTAGAGTTAGGGGGAAGAAAAACAGAAGTTCAGAAGAAAGGAAGATTAAGAATGGTCACTGGAAATGTCTTCCTAGTTTATATCATCACTAGGTGTTTTACCAATGCATGGAACTTGAAGACAGATGTGGTTTTTTAAAAAGTTTAAATCACATAGCATTAAGGAAATCAACAACAAATAACCCTTCTTGGTAAGCTTTATATATAAAACTTTTAGAGTAGATTCAATTGAGTCCATTTTCTCATTTACTCAGGGCCCTGAGAGGACCAAACTTATACATGTATTATTCTAATGATGTTCAGTGGAAGTGTGGTGCATCTTATTTTCAAGAACTTAAAAGCAATGCCAAATAATATATTTAGTATATAAGGTGCAGTGCTTATGTTTTCCATTGTGCCAAATTCAAAAGAATATAGGAAGGCTGTATATGATAAAACACCTCCTTAAAGTTTCACATTGATAACATAATTAATTTATCATTTATCTTAGTAGTAAAAATGTTCTTCCCTACCTCCAAAGAGCCTTTCTACATTTTAATGACAGTGCATATTTGATTTATTAAAGTATGGGTCACTGTGAAGTTAGAAATGAAATAATAGCATGTCATCTCTCTTCAGCTCTCTCTACTACAGGACTGTGTAGTTTTAATTTTTTCTGTATACTTTGCTCTCCATTCCCATCTGGCAAAGAAGGTCTGCCTAGTTATAGCAGAGGTTGCCCTCACTGGGTCCAAGGGTGGCAGCAGGTGTGTTCAACCTCAGAACCCTTTTCCTTAGCCAAGGGTACTGAGAAAATTACAAATGAGACAGGCTTGATCTTCAGCCAGGGGAGACGGTGCTCATCAATCTTAACCATCAGACCATCCCCTGCTTGAGTTTTCAGCCAGCTTGAGAGAAGGTTAAACAGAATTTTTTCCCATTTTCTTTTTTTCCCTTCTTTTATTATTTTTGCTGGTGTTGTAAGAAAAAGGAGGGAGGGAATTTAAGTAGTAGATTTTTTATTCAACAACTCTACTTTATGACTCCCAAAGTAAAGCTTTCAGCACTGTAATTGGCTGGGAAAATTAACAGAGTAATATTTAATGTGTGAACTATAAGTTTAACCTGTTTCTAGAAAACCTCATTTTATCATTCGGCTGAGGAGGAGATTTGGAAATCGTCCTCTTTGAAGAGAACAGAGTACAGATACTGACCCAACATTTCAACATAGTATAGTCTGGATTGACATTCATAAACGCATGAAGGTTATATTTTGGAAATGTGAGGAAATAATTTCCTTTCAATTTTAAAAGCAAAATTCCATCTCATTTGGGTGGTGGCACCTTCCACAGCAAATGTATGAATCAAGTCATGTTCATTTCCTTCCATTTCCATTCTGTCCAATCTGCTTTTACCACTTCCCATTATAGAACTTCTTTATTTTTAATTCGTTAGGGCTCCAAGTTGCTCAATTGCCAAACTTTGATAAATAAGTAAAAACTCAAATTATCTTTGGTAATAATATCGCAAATGTGTACAATGCTTTACTTTTTCATCTTTCACATATACCGTGTGTCATTTGAACCTCATGTAGTGTACCCAGGGCAAAGGGTTATTATCCGAGTCTTACAGATGTGGCAATACAGGTTCAGAGAGATTAGGTGAGTTTACCAAGTTAGTAAGTGATACAGCTAGGCTGGGATGCTTTTTAGATCTAAAGCCAGAGATCTCTAAGCTGTGGGTTCCACTATTTTGATCTCCTTAGCTTTTCAGTTGCCAAGCAGAGTTGAGGTGACACTAATCACCTAACCACTTGCCTCCACCTGTAAAAAGCTTCATTCTTTACACCTGTGGGCCATACACCTATTGTCATGTTTTTTATGTGCCCTATGATAGGAATATAATAGGGAAGTATTGCTACACACTATCACTGTTCCCTAAAACATTTACCTACATAGTTTAAATTTTATTCTAAATACATTCTAAAATTGGATTAGTAAATCTTTTTGTCTCGTGTTCGAGTCACTTTTATTTTGTGTTTCTGCTTCAATCAGCAAAAACTATGTCATAATTAATACAGTGATTCTATCAATCCCAAACTATTTCATTCAAGAATTTGTTTCTGAAAAGAAGAACGTATAATTAAGTATTTCCTACTTTTTAAAAGTATAATTGATTTACATTGTTGTCTCCGTTTCAGGTGTCCAGCAAAGTGATTGTTATACATGTATATATAACATATATATGTTCTTTTTCAGATTCTTTTCTCTTATAGGTTATTACCAAATACTGAGTAGATGTTCTTGTGCTATTTAGTAGGTCCATGTTTGTTATCTATTTTATATATAGTAGTGTGTATATGTTAATCTCAAAATCCTAATTCATCCCCCGCTTTCTTATCATGTGGGTTCACGTAAATTTCTTTCTTCAGACTACACACCAATCCCTAACCAGAAATCTCTTGCTATTTTTCAAGAAGAGAACAGATAAAAGAATATATGTGTATATACATCAGGGAGAGAGAGAGAGAGAGAGGGAGAAGGAGAGAGAGAGAGAGGTAGATAGTGTAGGTATACAGGCACACCTTATTATATTGTGTTTTGCAGATATTGTGTGTGAGGGGTTGTTTTGTTTTACAAATTGAAGGCTTATGTCAACCCTACGTCAAGCAAATCTATTGACACCATTTTCCCAACAGCATATTCTCACTTCATATCTCTTGGTCACGTTTTGTTAATTCTCGCAATATTTTGAACTTTTTCATTATTATTATATTGGTTATGGTGATCTGTGATCAATGATATTCAATGTTACTATTGCACAAAAGATTATGGCTCTCTGAAGGCTCCGATGATGGTTAGCATTTTTAGCAATAACGTGTTTTTTAATTAATGTACATACATTATGTTTTAGACATAATGCTATTGCACACTTAATACCCTACCATATAGTATAAACCTAATTTTTATATGCCCTGGGAAACCAAAAAATTCATGTTAACTCACTTTATTGCAATACAGGCTTTATTGTAATGGTGTGCAACTGAACCCACAATATCTCTGAGGTATGCCTGTAGATATAAACTGTATTTGTTGCTCTGAATCTGAATGTGTCCAATTAATTAGCCATTTTCTTCTTAAGATGAAGTTGAACGTATCTCTGGAAGCCATGACAATATTGGAGGCTCATCCCCACTCGGTAAAAGTAACCAGAAAATACTTTTGAAAGTTGATTTGCCATTCAAAATTTACCAGGTGCTTTTATGTGTGTTTTCTGTTTTGATTTCTCACAACAATTTTTTTTGTGAATCAGCTATTATTATCGCTGAGTTTCAAATCAGAAAGTGGTTGTGAGACATAACTTCTCCTCCAATTGCTTTAAAGTCATGTCTCAGTCTAGAACTTCCTAGGAGTTCTGAGTAGTGATCCTGACTCACAGTGTCATTTCTGTCGAAGTGATGCTCCCATGAATGTTTATCACTTGGTGCCCCTTGTAATAACCCATGAAATTCTTGAGATACTGTTTTGTTTCCTCTTTCTTCGCCTGAGGTATCCTGAGACTAAACAAGTTGCCCAGTTCTCCCTAGCTAGGTTGGTAATTCCAGCCATCTCCTCACACCTTCAGGATCCTCAGACCCACCTAAGATAAATGGTTTAAAATGAATTATAGTTTTCAGTGTAAAGATAGATTAATATCGCAGAACCATTGAGAGACGTAAGTTCCACCAAGGGAAGAAGATGGCCATTTCATCACAGAAAGTTTTCATAACTGGCATCCCTCGACCTGCAGCACATTTGCTAGTGGTCACCCTTAATATTAGAGGATATATCAGCTCACAGCGGTGGAGGAGGAACACACACCATCAAGTAGGAGCTGAGAAGCCAGCAAACCACATGACCAGAATAGATTCAGAATCCCAGGTGGCTTTAGCTACTGCCAGAACATTCTGACTCTGAGCAAAAATATTACCATCATTTGCTCCACGGCCCCAAAGTCACACTCAATCCCCATCCTCAGGTAAATATTTCGAATTATAACACCCCTTCGGAGCGCTAGAGCTCTGGCAAGCTTATTTCAAAATGACGGATGACCCTCTGCCCCATAGAGACAGATTTCACTGACTGCCTCAATGTAAGTTTCGGATGGAGCGTTGTGTGATGAAGTTCAGTAACAGCAGTTAATCTGCTGCTCACAAGCCTAATAGCCAGACAGAAGTGAGGAGCCTTGACACCAAAGTCCTACCCTTAGGTTCAGCAGTGCGGACAGCAATCGACTTGGATGTCCGGTAGACATCGTCTCCGCCTTGGTGCTTGATAGATGGCAGATCATTAACTTCAGAACCGTCAGACTGACAAACTAGGGAGACTGTCATCTAAAGAGAGCCTGAGATTTGGAATAGCTTGTTTTCAATGTTAGGTAAGGACTTGTAGGAGTATATATTCTAACTGACCATTATACCATTATATTATATAAAGATGTTAACAACACTGACCTAAAAACACCAACAGTCTCAAGAAGTTTCTTTAACCAAAATGTCTCTATTCCTGGACAAAAGCCAAATGTTTTTCACCTTCATCAGCCTGTAAGTTTCTTCAGCATCCCCAGACTCAGTGTCAGACACACTTTCACTCTGAATTCCACCACACCCAACATCACAAGAATTTAGTGAGAAGAGGAGACAGATTGTGTTTACAAAGCGTTTTCCTGTTTTATCCATCCATCCATTCATTCATTATCCATTCAATCATCTACTATATTTACACAATATCTACTATATGTTGGTCAGTGTTCTAGGCACTGCCTATAGAGTGGCAAGTAAGATAAAACCAACATCTAGTAGCAGTCATGAATTATGAATCCTATATTCTAGTGGAGTCATAGGGAGTGTGTGTGTTTGTGCATTTGTCTGTGTGTCTGTGTGTCTAACATGGTGCTAGGAAACAATACTAATAGGTAACCATGGGCCAGATAATATAGGACTTTATAGGCCACAGAAGAGAAAGTTTTGTACCTTTGTAAGTTTTTCTTTTCTTTTTTATACAGTAGGTTCTTTTTTTTTTTTTTTAACATCTTTATTGGAGTATAATTGCGTTACAATGGTGTGTTAGTTTCTGCTTTATAACAAAGTGAATCAGTTATACATATACATATGTTCCCATATCTCTTCCCTCTTGCATCTCCCTCCCTCCCACCCTCCCTATCCCACCCCTCTAGGTGGTCACAAAGCACCGAGCTGATCTCCCTGTGCTATGCGGCTGTTTCCCACCAGCTATCTATTTTACATTTGGTAGTGTATATATGTCCATGACACTATCTCACCCTGTCACATCTCACCCCTCCCCCTCCCCATATCCTAAAGTCCATTCTCTAGTAGGTCTGTGTCTTTACTCCCGTCTTGCCACTAGGTTCTTCATGACCTTTTTTTTCTTTTTTCCTTAGATTCCATATATATGTGTTAGCATACTGTATTTGTTTTTCTCTTTCTGACTTACTTCACTCTGTATGACAGACTCTAACTCCATCCACCTCATTACAAATACCTCCATTTCATTTCTTTTTATGGCTGAGTAATATTCCATTGTATATATGTGCCACATCTTCTTTATCCATTCATCTGTCGATGGACATTTAGGTTGCTTCCATGTCCTGGCTATTGTAAATAGAGCTGCAATGAACATTTTGGTACATGACTCTTTTTGAATTATGGTTTTCTCAGGGTATACGCCCAATAGTGGGATTGCTGGGTCATATGGTAGTTCTATTTTTAGTTTTTTAAGGAACCTCCATACTGTTCTCCGTGGCTGTATCAATTTACATTCCCACCAACAGGGCAAGAGTGTTCCCTTTTCTCCACACCCTCTCCAGCATTTATTGTTTCTAGATTTTTTGATGATGGCCATTCTTTTTATTATTTATTTATTTATTTATTTATTTATTATTTATTTACTTATTTATGGCTGTGTTGGATCTTCGTTTCTGTGTGAGGGCTTTCTCCAGCTGCTGCAAGCGGGGGCCACTCTTCATCGCGGTGCGCGGGCCTCTCACTATCGCGGCCTCTCTTGTTGCGGAGCACAGGCTCCAGACGCGCGGGCTCAGTAGTTGTGGCGCACGGGCCCAGTCGCTCCGCGGCATGTGGGACCTTCCCAGACCAGAGCTCGAACCCGTGTCTCCTGCATTGGCAGGCAGATTCTCAACCACCGCGCCACCAGGGAAGCCCCGATGATGGCCATTCTGACCAGTGTGAGATGATACCTCATTGTAGTTTTGATTTGCATTTCTCTAATGATTAATGATGTTGAGCATTCTTTCACGTGTCTGTTGGCCATCTGTATATCTTCTTTGGAGAAATGTCCATTTAGGTCTTCTGCCCATTTTTGGATTCGGTTGTTTGTTTTTTTGTTATTGAGCTGCCTGAGCTGCTTGTAAATCTTGGAGATTAATCCTTTGTCAGTTGCTTCATTTGCAAATATTTTCTCCCATTCTGAGCGTTGCCTTTTGGTCTTGTTTATGGTTTCCTTTGCTGTGCAAAAGCTTTTAAGTTTCATTAGGTCCCATTTGTTTATTTGTGTTTTTATTTCCATTTCTCTAGGGGCTGGGTCAAAAAGGATCTTGCTGTGATGTATGTCATAGAGTGTTCTCCCTATGTTTTCCTCTAAGAGTTTGATAGTGTCTGGCCTTACACTTAGGTCTTTAATCCATTTTGAGTTTATTTTTGTGTATGGTGTCAGGGAGTGTTCTAATTTCATACTTTTACATGTACCTGTCCAATTTTCCCAGCACCACTTATTGAAGAGGCTGTCTTTTCTCCACTGTATATGCTTGCCTCCTTTATCAAAGATAAGGTGACCATATGTGCGTGGGTTTATCTCTGGGCTTTCTATCCTGTTCCATTGATCTATATTTCTGTTTTTGTGCCAGTACCAAACTGTCTTGATTACTGAAGCTTTGTAATATAGTCTGAAGTCAGGGAGCCTGATTCCCCCAGCTCCGTTTTTCGTTCTCAAGATTGCTTTGGCTATTCGGGGTCTTCTGTGTCTCCATACAAATTGTGAAATTTTATGTTCTAGTTCTGTGAAAAATGCCAGTGGTAGTTTGCTAGGGATTGCATTGAATCTGTAGATTGCTTTGGGTAGTAGAGTCATTTTCACAATGTTGATTCTTCCAATCCAAGAACACGGTATATCTCTCCATCTATTTGTATCATCTTTAGTTTCTTTCATCAGTGTCTTATAATTTTCTGCATACAGGTTTTTTGTCTCCTTAGGTAGGTTTCTTACTAGATATTTTATTCTTTTTGTTGCAGTGGTAAACGGGAGTGTTTTCTTAATTTCACTTTCAGATTTTTCATCATTAGTGTATACGAATGCAAGAGATTTCTGTGCGTTGATTTTGTATCCTGCTACTTTACCAAATTCATTGATTAGCTCTAGGAGTTTTCTGGTAGCATCTTTAGGATTCTCTATGTATAGTATCATGTCATCTGCAAACAGTGACAGCTTTACTTCTTCTTTTCCAATTTGGATTCCTGTTTTTTCTTTTTCTTCTCTGATTGCTGTGGCTAACACTTCCAAAACTATGTTGAATAACAGTGGTGAGAGTGGGCAACCTTGTCTTGTTCCTGATCTTAGTGGAAATGGTTTCAGTTTTTCACCATTGAGGACAATGTTGGCTGTGGGTTGGTCATATATGGCCTTTATTATGTTGAGGAAAGTTCCCTCTATGCCTACTTTCTGCAGGGCTTTTATCATAAATGGGTGTTGAATTTTGTCGAAAGCTTTCTCTGCATCTGTTGAGATGATCATATGGTTTTTCTCCTTCAGTTTGTTAATATGATGTATCACGTTGATTGATTTGCGTATATTGAAGAATCCTTGCATTCCTGGAATAAACCCCACTTGATCATGGTGTATAATCCTTTTAATGTGCTGTTGGATTCTGTTTGCTAGTATTTTGTTGAGGATTTTTGCATCTATGTTCATCAGTGATATTGGCCTGTAGTTTTCTTTCTTTGTGACATCTTTGTCTGGTTTTGGTATCAGGGTGATGGTGGCCTCGTAGAATGAGTTGGGGAGTGTTCCTCCCTCTTCAATATTTTGGAAGAGTTTGAGAAGGATAGGTGTTAGCTCTTCTCTAAATGTTTGATAGAATTCGCCTGTGAAGCCATCTGGTCCTGGACTTTTGTTTGTTGGAAGATTTTTAATCACAGTTTCAATTTCAGTGCTTGTGATTGGTCTGTTCATATTTTCTATTTCTTCCTGGTTCAGTCTCGGTAGGTTGTGCATTTCTAAGAATCTGTCCATTTCTTCCAGGTTGTCCATTTTATTGGCATAGAGTTGCTTGTAGTAATCTCTCATGATCGTTTGTATTTCTGCAGTGTCAGTGGTTACTTCTCCTTTTTCATTTCTAATTCTATTGATTTGCGTCTTCTCCCTTTTTCTCTTGATGAGTCTGGCTAATGGTTTATCAATTTTGTTTATCTTCTCGAAGAAACAGCTTTTAGTTTCATTGATTTTTGCTATTGTTTCCTTCATTTCTTTTTCATTTATTTCTGATCCGATCTTTATGATTTCTTTCCTTCTGCTAGATTTGGGGTTTTTTTTGCTCTTCTTTCTCTAATTGCTTTAGGTGCAAGGTTAGGTTGTTTATTCGAGATGTTTCCTGTTTCTTGAGGTAGGCTTGTATTGCTATAAACTTCCCTCTTAGCACTGCTTTTGCTGCATCCCATAGGTTTTGGGTCGTCGTGTCTCCATTGTCATTTGTTTCTAGGTATTTTTTGATTTCCCCTTTGATTTCTTCAGTGATCACTTCGTTATTAAGTAGTGTATTGTGTAGCCTCCATGTGTTTGTATTTTTTACAGATCTTTTCCTGTAATTGATAACTAGTCTCATAGCGTTGTGGTCGGAAAAGATACTTGATACGATTTCAATTTTCTTAAATTTACCAAGGCTTGATTTGGGACCCAAGATATGATCTATCCTGGAGAGTGTTCCATGAGCACTTGAGAAAAATGTGTATTCTGTTGTTTTTGGGTGGAATGTCCTATAAATATCAATTAAGTCCATCTTGTTTAATGTATCATTTAAAGCTTGTGTTTCCTTCTTTATTTTCATTTTGGATGATCTGTCCATTGGTGAAAGTGGGGTGTTAAAGTCCCCTACTATGATTGTATTACTGTCGATTTCCCCTTTTATGGCTGTTAGTATTTGCCTTATGTATTGAGGTGCTCCTATGTTGGGTGCATAAATATTTACAATTGTTATACCTTCCTCTTGGATTGATCCCTTGATCATTATATAGTGTCCTTCCTTGTCTCTTGTAATAGTCTTTATTTTAAAGTCTATTTTGTCTGATATGAGAATTGCTACTCCAGCTTTCTTTTGATTTCCATTTGCATGGAATATCTTTTTCCATCCCCTCACTTTCAGTCTGTATGTGTCTCTAGGTCTGAAGTGGGTCTCTTGTAGACAGCATATATATGGGTCTTGTTTTTGTATCCATTCAGCCAGTCTGTGTCTTTTGGTGGGAGCATTTAATCCATTTACATTCAAGGTAATTATCGATATGTATGTTCCTATTCCCATTTTCTTAAATATTTTGGGTTTGTTATTGTAGGTGTTTTCCTTCTCTTGTGTTTCTTGCCTAGAGAAGTTCCTTTAGCATTTGTTGTAAAGCTGGTTTGGTGGTGCTGCACTCTCTCAGCTTTTGCTTGTCTGTAAAGGTTTTAATTTCTCCATCAAATCTGAAGGAGATCCTTGCTGGGTAGAGTAACCTTGGCTGTAGGTTTTTCTCCTTCATGACTTTAAGTATATCCTGCCACTCCCTTCTGGCTTGCAGAGTTTCTGCTGAGAGATCAGCTGTTAACCTTATGGGGATTCCCTTGTGTGTTATATGTTGTTTTTCCCTTGCTGCTTTTAATATGTTTTCTTTATATTTAATTTTTGACAGTTTGATTAATATGTGTCTTGGTGTGTTTCTCCTTGGGTTTATCCTGTATGGGACTCTCTGTGCTTCCAGGACTTGATTAACTATTTCCTTTCCCATATTAGGGAAGTTTTCAACTATAATCTCTTCAAATATTTTCTCAGTCCCTTTCTTTTTCTCTTCTTCTTCTGGGACCCCTATAATTCGAATGTTGCTGCGTTTAATGTTGTCCCAGAGGTCTCTGAGACTGTCCTCAGTTCTTTTCATTCTTTTTTCTTTATTCTGCTCTGCAGTAGTTATTTCCACTATTTCATCTTCCAGGTCACTTATCCGTTCTTCTGCCTCAGTTATTCTGCTATTGATCCCATCTAGAGTATTTTTAATTTCATTTATTGTGTTTTTCATCGTTGCTTGGTTCCTCTTTAGTTCTTCTACGTCCTTGTTAAATGTTTCTTGCATTTTGTCTATTCTATTTCCAAGATTTTGGATCATCTTTACTATCATTATTCTGAATTCTTTTTCAGGTAGACTGCCTATTTCCTCTTCATTTGTTAGGTCTGGTGTGTTTTGACCCTGCTCCTTCACCTGCTGTGTGTTTTTTTGTCTTCTCATTTTGCTTATCTTACTGTGTTTGGGGTCTCCTTTTCACAGGCTGCAGGTTCGTAGTTCCCGTTGTTTTTGGTATCTGTCCCCAGTGGCTAAGGTTCGTTCAGTGGGTTGTATAGGCTTCCTGGTGGAGGGGACTAGTGCCTGTGTTCTGGTGGATGAGGTTGGATCTTGTCTTTCTGGTGGGCACGTCCACGTCTGGTGGTGTGTTTTGGGGTGTCTGTGGCCTTATTATGATTTTAGGCAGCCTCTCTGCTAATGGATGGGGCTGTGTTCCTGTCTTGCTAGTTGTTTGGCATAGGGTGTCCAGCACTGTAGCTTGCTGGTCGTTGAGTGAAGCTGGGTCTTGATGTTGAGATGGAGATCTCTGAGAGATTTTCGCCGTTTGGTATTATGTGGAGCTGGAAGGTCTCTTGTGGACCAGTGTTCTGAAGTTGGCTCTCCCACCTCAGAGGCACAGCCCTGACACCTGGCTGGAGCACCAAGAGCCTTTCATCCACACGGCTCAGAGTAAAAGGGAGAAAAAATAGAGAGAAAGAAAGAAAGAGGATAAAATAAAATAAAATAAAACTATTATAATAAAAAATAAGAAAAAATATTAAGGATAAATTATTTAAAAAATTTTTTTTAAATTTTTAATAATAGATTTATTAATTTTTTATAATAAAAAATAAAAAATTAAAAAATTTATTAAGAAAAAAATTTTTAATTTTTAGAAATAAAAAATATGAAAAAACTTATTAATAATTTTTTTTTAATTTCTACAGATAGGAAATAAGGAAAAAATTAAGAAAACATTTATTAGGAAAAAAAAATGTTTTAAGTAAAAAAAAAAAAAAAAAAGGAAGGACCTAACCCTAGGAGTAATGGTGAAAGCAAAAGTGTAGAGACAAAATCTCACCCAGAAGCATACACATATACACTCACAAAAAAAGGAAAAGGTTAAAAATTAATATATCCTGCTCCCAAAGTCCACCTCCTGAATTTGGGATGATTCGTTGTCTATTCAGGTATTCAACAGATGCAGGCACATCAAGTTGTTTGTGGAGCTTTAATCCGCTGCTTCTGAGGCTGCTGGGAGAGATTTCCCTTTCTCTTCTTTGTTCATACAGCTCCCAGGGTTCAGCTTTGGATTTGGACCTGCCTCTGCATGTAGGTCGCCTGAGGGCCTCTGTTCCCCTCCCAGACGGAACGGGGTTAAAGGAGCAGCTGCTTCGGGGGCTCTGGCTCACTCAGGACGGTGGGAGGGAGGGGTACGGATGTGGGGCGAGCCGGCGTGACGTTGCAGCAGCCTGAGGCGCGCCGTGCGTTCTCCCGGGGAAGTTGTCCCCGGATCACGGGATCCTGGCAGTGGTGGGCTGCACCGGCTCCCGGGAGGGGTGGTGTGGAGAGTGACCTGTGCTTGCACACAGGCTTCTTGGTGGCGGCAGCAGCAGCCTTAGCGTCTCACGCCTGTCTCTGGGGCCCAGGCTGATCGCCGCGGCTCACGCCCGTCTCTGGAGTTCATTTAGGCAGCGCTCTGAATCCCCTCTCCTTGCGCGCCGTGAAACAAAGAGGCAAGAAAAAGTCTCTTGCCTCTTCGGCAGCTGCAGACTTTTTCCCGGACTCCCTCCCAGCTAGCTGTGGCTCACTAGCCCCTTCAGGCTGTGTTCACGCCACCAACCCCAGTCCTCTCCCTGCGAAGACAGAAGCCCGAGCCTCAGCTCCCAGCCCCGCCCGCCCTGGCTGGGGAGCAGACGAGCCTCTCGGGCTGGTGAGTGCTACTCGGCACCGATCCTCCGTGCGGGAATCTCTCCGCTTTGCCCTCCGCACCCCTGTGGCTGCGCTCTTCTCCGTGGCTCTGAAGCTTACCCCCTCTGCCACCCGCAGTCTCTGCCCGCGAAGGGGCTTCCTAGTGTGTGGAAACCTTTCCTCCTTCACAGCTCCCTCCCACTGGTGTAGGTCCTGTCCCTATCCTTTTGTCTCTGTTATTTCTTTTTTCTTTTGCCCTACCCGTGTACGTGGGGATTTTCTTGCCTTTTGAGAGGTCTAACGTCTTCTGCCAGCGTTCAGTGGGTGTTCTGTAGGAGCAGTTCCACGTGTAGATGTATTTCTACTGTATCTGTGGGAAGGAAGGTGATCTCCGTGTCTTACTCTTCCGCCATCCTGCCTCGTCCCCCCTGTACAGCAGGTTCTTATTAGTCATCAGTTTTATACACATCAGTGTATACATGTCAATCCCAATCGCCCAATTCAGCACACCACCATCCCCACCCCCGCCCGGGTTTTTTCCCCCTTGGTGTCCATACGTTTGTTCTCTACATCTGTGTCTCAACTTCTGCCCTGCAAACCGGTTCATCTGTACCATTTTTCTAGGTTCCACATACACGCGTTAAGATACGATATTTGTTTTTCTCTTTCTGACTTCACTCTGTATGACAGTCTCTAGATCCATCCACGTCTCAACAAATGACTCAATTTCGTTCCTTTTTATGGCTGAGTAATATTCCATTGTATATATGTACCTCAACTTCTTTATCCATTCGTCTGTCGATGGGCATTTAGGTTGCTTCCATGACCTGGCTATTGTAAAATAGTGTTGCAGTGAATATTGGGGTGCATGTGTCTTTTTGAATTATGGTTCTCTCTGGGTATATGCCCAGTAGGGGGACTGCTAGATCCTATGGTAATTCTATCTTTAATTTTTTAAAAAATCTCCATACTGTTCTCCATAGTGGTTGTATCAATTTACATTCCCACCAACAGTGCAAGAGGGTTCCCTTTTCTCCACACCCTCCCCAGTATTTGTTGTTTGTAGATTTTCTGATGATGCCCATTCTAACTGGTGTGAGGTGATACCTCATTGTACTTTTGATTTGCATTTCTCTAATTATAAGTGATGTTGAGCAGCTTTTCATGTGCTTCTTGGCCATCTGTATGTCTTCTTTGGAGAAATGTCTCCTTAGGTCTTCTGCCCATTTTTGGATTGGGTTGTTTGTTTCTTTAATATTGAGCTGCATGAGTTGTTCATATATTTTGGAGATTAATCCTTTGTTCGTTGATTCGTTTGCAAATATTTTCTCCCATTCTGAGGGTTGTCTTTTCATCTTGTATATGGTTTCCTTTGCTGTGCAAAAGCTTTTCAGTTTCATTAGGTCCCATTTGTTTATTTTTGTTTTTATTTCCATTACTCTAAGAGGTGGATCAAAAAAGATCTTGCTGTGATTTATGTCAAAGAGTGTTCTTCCTATGTTTTCCTCTAAGAGTTTTATAGTGTCCGGTCTTACATTTAGGTCTCGAATCCATTTTGAGTTTATTTTTGTGTATGGTGTTAGGGAGTGTTCTAATTTCATTCTTTTACATGTATCTGTCCAGTTTTCCCAGCACCACTTATTGAAGAGACTGTCTTTTCTCCATTGTATATCTTTGCCTCCTTTATCATAGATTAGTTGACCATAGGTGTGTGGGTTTATCTCTGGACTTCCTATCTTGTTCCATTGATCTATGTTTCTGTTTTTGTGCCAGTACCATATTGTCTTGAATACTGTACCTTTGTAGTATAGTCTGAAGGCAGGGAGTCTGATTCCTCCAGCTCCGTTTTTTTCCCTCAAGACTGCTTTGGCTATTCGGGGTCTTTTGTGTCTCCATACAAATTTTAAGATTTTTTGTGCTAGTTCTGTAAAATATGCCATTGGTAATTTGCTAGGGATTGCATTGAATCTGTAGATTGCTTTGGGTAGTATAGTCATTTTCACAATATTGATTCTTCCAATCCAAGAACATGGTATATCTCTCCATCTGTTTGTATCATCTTTAATTTCTTTCATCAGTGTCTTATAGTTTTCTGTATACAGGTGTTTTGTCTCCCTAGGTAGGTTTATTCCTAGGTATTTTATTCTTTTTGTTGCAATGGTAAATGGGAGTGTTTCCTTAATTTCTCTTTCAGGTTTTTCATCATTAGTGTATAGGTATGCAAGAGATTTCTATGCATTAATTTTGTATTCTGCAATTTTACCAAATTCATTAATTAGCTCTAGTAGTTTTCTGGTGGCATTTTTAGGATTCTCTATGTATAGTATCATGTCATCTGCAAACAGTGACAGTTTTACTCCTTCTTTTTCAATTTGTATTTCTTTTATTTCTTTTTCTTCTCTGATTGCCGTGGCTAGGACTTCCAAGACTATGTTGAATAATAGTGGTGAGAGTGGACATCCTTGTCTTCTTTCTGATCTTAGAGGAAATGCTTTCAGTATTTCACCATTGAGAATGATGTTTGCTGTGGTTTTGTCATATATGGCCTTTATTATGTTGAGGTAGGTTCCCTCTATGCCCACTTTCTGGAGAGTTTTTACCATAAAGGGGTGCTGAATTTTGTCAAAAGCTTTATCTGCATCTATTGAGATGATCACATGGTTTTTATTCTTCGCTTTGTTAATATGGTGTATCACATTGATTGATTTGCATATATTGAAGAATCCTTGCATCCCTGGGATAAAATCCCACTTAATCATGGTGTATGATCCTTTTAATGTGTTGTTGGATTCTGTTTGCTAGTATTTTGTTAAGCATTTTTGAGTGTATATTCATCAGTGATATTGGTCTATAATTTTCTTTTTTTGAGGTATCTTTGTCTGGTTTTGGTATCAGGGTGATGGTGGCCGCATAGAATGAATTTCGGAGTGTTCCTTCCTCTGCAGTTTTTTGGAAAAGTTTGAGAAGGATGGGTGTTAGCTCTTCTCTAAATGTTTAATAGCATTCACCTGTGAAGTCATCTGGTCCTGGACTTCTGTTTGTTGGAAGATTTTTTATCACACTTTCAAATTCATTACTCGTGATTGGTCTGTTCATATTTTCTATTTCTTCCTGGTTCAGTCTTGGAAGGTTATACCTCTCTAAGAATTTGTCCATTTCTTCCCAGTTGTCCATTTTATTGGCATAGAGTTGCTTGTAGTAGTCTCTTAGGATGCTTTGTATTTCTGTGGTGTCTGTTGTAACTTCTCCTTTTTCATTTCTAATTTTATTGATTTGAGTCCTCTCCCTCTTTTTCTTGATGAGTCTGGCTAATGGTTTATCAGTTTGGTTTATCTTCTCAAAGAACCAGGTTTAGTTTTATTCAAATTTGCTATTGTTTTCTTTGTTTCTATTTAATTTATTTCTGCTCTGATCTTTATGATTTCTTTCCTTCTGCTAACTTTCGATTTTGTTTTCTTCTTCTTTCTCTAGTTCCTTTTGGTGTAAGGTTAGATTTTTTATTTGAGATATTTCTTGTTTCTTTAGGTAGGCTTGTATAGCTATAAACTTCCCTCTTAGAACTGCTTTGGCTGCATCCCATAGGTTTTGGATCGTGGTGTTTTCATTGTCATTTGTCTCTAGGTATTTTTTGATTCCCTCTTTGATTTCTTCAGTGATCTCTTGGTTATTTAGTAACGCATTGTTTAGCCTCCATGTGTTTGTGTTTTTTACGTTGTTTTCCCTATAATTCATTTCTAATCTCATAGCGTTGTGGTCAGAAAAGATGCTTGATATGATTTCAGTTTTCTTAAATTTACTGAGGCTTGATTTGTGACCCATGATGTGATCTATCCTGGAGAATGTTTCATGCGCACTTGAGAAGAAAGTGTAATCTGCTGTTTTTGGATGGAATGTCCTATAAATATCAGTTAAATCTGTCTGGTCTATTGTGTCATTTAAAGCTTCTGTTTCCTTATGTATTTTCATTTTGGCTGATCTGTCCATTGATGTAAGTGAGGTGTTAAAGTCCCCCATTAGTAACGTTTTACTGTGGATTTCCTCTTCTAGAGCTGTTAGCAATTGCCTTATGTATTGAGTTGCTACTATGTTGGGTGCATATATATTTATAATTGTTATATCTTCTTGTTGGATTGATTCCTTGATCATTATGTAGTGTCCTTGTCTCTTGTAACATTCTTTATTTTAAAGTCTATTTTATCTGAAATGAGTACTGCTACTCCAGCTTTCTTTTGATTTCCATTTGCATGGAATATCTTTTTCCATCCCCTCACTTTCAGTCTGTATGTGTCCCTAGGTTTGAAGTGGGTCTCTTGTAGACAGCATATATATGGGTCTTGTTTTTGTATCCATTCAACAAGCCTGTGTCTTTTGGTTGGAGCATTTAATCCATTCAGGTTTAAGGTAATTATCGATATGTATGTTCTTATGACCATTTTCTTAATTGTTTTGGGGGTTTTTTTGTAGATCCTTTTCTTCTCTTGTGTTTCCCACTTAGAGAATTTCCTTTAGCATTTGTTGTAGAGCTGGTTTGGTGGTGCTGAATTCTCTTAGCTTTTGCTTGTCTGTAAAGCTTTTGGTTTGTCCATCAAATCTGAATGAAATCCTTGCTGGGTAGAATAATCTTGGTTGTAGGTTCTTCCCTTTCATCACTTTAAGTATATCATGCCACTCACTTCTGGCTTGTAGAGTTTCTGCTGAGAAATCAGCTGTTAACCTTATGGGAGTTCCCTGGTATGTTATTTGTCGTTTTTCCCCTGCTGCTTTCAATAATTTTTCTTTTTCTTTAATTTTTGCCAATTTGATTACTATGTGTCTCGGCGTGTTTCTCCTTGGGTTAATCCTGTATGGGACTCTCTGCTCTTCCTGGACTTGGGTGGCTATTTCCTTTCCCATGTTAGGGAAGTTTTCGACTATAATCTCTTCACATATTTTCTCTGGTCCTTTCTCTCTCTCTTCTCCTTCTGGGACCCCTATAATGCAAATGTTGTTGCGTTTAATGTTGTCCCAGATTTCTCTTACACTGTCTTTATTTCTTTTCATTCTTTTTTCTTTCTTCTGTTCCGCAGCAGTGAATTCCACCATTCTGTCTTCCAGGTCACTTATCCGTTCTTCTGCCTCAGTTATTCTGCTATTGATTCCTTCTAGTGGAGTTTTCATTTCACTTATTGTATTGTTCATCTCTGTTTGTTCTTTAATTCTTCTAGGTGTTTGTTAAACATTTCTTGCATCTTTTCGATCTTTGCCTCTATTCTTTTTCCGAGGTCCTGGATCATCTTCACTATCATTATTCTGAATTCTTTTTCTGGAAGGTTGCTTATCTCCACTTCATTTATTTGTTTTTCTGGGGTTTTATCTTGTTCCTTCATCTGGTACATAGCCCTCTGCCTTTTCATCTTGTCTATCTTTCTGTGAATGTGGTTTTTTTTCCACAGGCTGCACGATTGTATTTCTTCTTGCTTCTGCTGTCTGCCCTCTGGTGGATGAGGCTATCTAAGAGGCTTGTGTAAGTTTCCTGATGGGTGGGGCTCGGTTACCACCCTGTTGGTTGTTTGGCCTGAGGCAACCCAACACTGGAGCCTACCTGGGCTCTTTGGTGGGGCTAATGACAGACTCTGGGAGAGCTCTCGCCAAGGATTACTTCCCAGAACTTCTACTGCCAATGTCCTTGTCCCCAGGATGAGCCACAGCCACCCCCCGCCTCTGCAGGAGACCCTCCAACACTAGCAGGTAGGTATGGTTCAGGCTCCCCTTGGGTCACTGCTCCTTCCCCTGGGTCCTGATGCGCACACTACTTTGTGTGCCCTCCAAAAGTGGAGTCTCTGTTTCGCCCACTCCTGTCGAAGTCCTGCTATCAATTCCCACTAGGCTTCAAAGTCTGATTCTCTAGGAAATCCTCCTCCCGTTGCTGGATCCCCAGGTTGGGAAGCCTGACGTGGGGCTCAGAACGTTCCCTCCAGTGGGTGGACTTCTGTGGTATAAGTGTTCTCCAGTCTGTGAGTCACCCACCCAGCAGTTAAGGGATTTGATTTTACTGTGATTGCACCCCTCCTACCATCTCATTGTGGCTTCTCCGTTGTCTTTAGATATGGTGTATCTTTTTTGGTGAATTCCAGTTTCTTCCTGTCGATGATTGTCCAGCAGCTAGTTGTGATTCTGGTGTTCTCGCAAGAGGGAGTGAGAACACGTCCTTCTACTCCTCCATCTTGGTTCCTCTCAATACCTTTCTAAGTTTAACTAGAATTGAATTAAGGGATTTTAGCTGGAGAATGACATGATGAGATTCACTTTGTTGGAATATCCCTTTGGCTACACTGTGGAGAATTTGAGAAACTGTAGAAGCAGAAAGATCAGTTGGGAGTCTAAAGCAGCAGTGCTTGAGGAAGCTGAGCGTACTTGGGGCTAGAGTGAGACTGGCAAGGGTGACCAAAAGTTCAACATTTTTGAACCAGTTTTGAAGTTTGACCTGATAGGAGTGAATGGGGGTCTGAGAAAACACTCATGAAAGGCTGTTAATTGTTCATGTAAACTGCTGAATGTCTGGTGCCATTTACTGAGATAGCAATCAAGAGTTGTGTATTAGATTTAGAATTCTGAGATGTCTTTTAGATAGCCAGTGGAATTATTATATTGGCAGTTGGAATACAGGTCAGGGAGAGGTTGGAAATGAACTTACAAATTGAAGACTGATTCATCCACCACATAGGTGATGTTTAAATACAAAGCATTAGGTAAAATCACTTATGAGTGAGAGCAGACATAGCAGAGAGGTCTGAGGACTGAACTTTGGAGCACCTTATCATTCAGAAATAATGAAGGGAATGATACCCCAAAGGAACCTGAGGCATGAATGAAGTAAGAGGAAAGCCAGGGTAGCATGTTTCTTGTTCATAGTATTATTGGGCACAGGAATCATTGTGGGAAGAGCATGGTTGTGTTACCAGGAAGAAGTTACCAGAATTTATCTCATGTTTCTTTTTCACATTGTACAGCTCTGAAATCAGGATGCATCTTGTAATTGATGGTATCTTAGGACTGTGTCACAGTTTATATGGCAGAATTTTTTCTTGAATATTGGCACATAAAATAATAGTGTATCTTGGAATTGATGCTGTTTTAGATCTAAAGAAATTTAGAATGATGACTATACAGCACAGCACATACACAGGCAGGTTAGTAACATTCATATTCTCTCTCTTTTTCTGTCTGTCTGTCTGTCTGTCTCTCTCTCTCTCACACATCCTTAAGTATTTGAACACTCTTTCTTGAGAAGGCTTGAGGATCCCATAAGGGTAATTTCATTTTCTTAATATAAAATAACAGGAAACAAATGAACAAGTTCCTATGTATGATATTCGAGGAGGAGGATATTCTAAAGTCACTGGTATATTATCTACATGTTTCTTATTGTATGTCAACTTTATGATTTGGTGGTAAATATATTATACTCAGATTATAAATCCATCCAATCACAATTTACTCCTCTATCAAGCAAATAATTTCCAATAATTCTTTTTTTTTAATGTCTGAAACATTTAGATTAACATATTTCCATACATATTTCCATACAAATACAAATATAAGATTTTTAGAAATTTCATGTAATGTCTGAAACATTTATATTAACATATTTCCATACAAATAACCCAATGAAAGTTTAGTATTAGTTGTTTGTTTTGTTTGTTTGTTTGTTTATACTGCAGGTTCTTATTAGGCATCACTTTTATACACATCAGTGTATACATGTCAATCCCAATCCCCCAATTCAGCACACCACCATCCCCACCCCACCGCAGTTTTCCCCCCTTGGTGTCCATATGTCCATTCTCTACATCTGTGTCTCAACTTCTGCCCTGCAAACCGGTTCATCTGTACCATTTTTCTAGGTTCCACATACATGCCTTAATATACGATATTTGTTTTTCTCTTTCTGACTTACTTCACTCTGTATGACAGTCTCTAGATCCATCCACTTCTCAACAAATGACTCAATTTTGTTCCTTTTTATAGCTGAGTAACATTCCATTGTATATATGTACCACATCTTCTTTATCCATTCGTCTGTTGATGGGCATTTAGGTGGCTTCCATGACCTGGCTATTGTAAATAGTGCCGCAATGAACATTCGGGTGCATGTGTCTTTTTGAATTACGGTTTTCTCTGGGTATATGCCCAGTAGTGGGATTGCTGGGTCATATGGTAAGTCTATTTTTAGTTTTTTAAGGAACCTCCATATTGTTCTCCATAGTGGCTGTATCAATTTACATTCCCACCAACAGTGCAAGAGGGTTCCCTTTTCTCCACACCCTCTCCAGTATTTGTTGTTTGTAGAGTTTCTGATGATGCCCATTCTAACAGGAGTGAGGTGATACCTCATTGTAGTTTTGATTTGCATTTCTCTAATAATTAGTGATGTTGAGCATCTTTTCATGTGCTTCGTGGCCGTCTGTATGTCTTCTTTGGAGAAATGTCTATTTAGGTCTTCTGCCCATTTTTGGATTGGGGTGTTTGTTTCTTTAATATTGAGCTGAATGAGCTGTTTACATATTTTGGAGATTAATCCTTTGTCCGTTGATTCGTTTGCAAATATTTTCTCCCATTCTGAGGGTTGTCTTTTCGTCTTGTTTATGGTTTCCTTTGCTGTGCAAAAGCTTTGAAGTTTCACTAGGTCCCATTTGTTTATTTTTGTTTTTATTTCCATGACTCTAGGAGGTGGATCAAAAAAGATCTTGCTGTGATTTATGTCAAAGAGTGTTCTTCCTATGTTTTCCTCTAAGAGTTTTATAGTGTCCCGTCTTATATTTAGGTCTCTAATCCATTTTGAGTTTAGTTTTGTGTATGGTGTTAGGGAGTGTTCTAATTTCATTCTTTTATATGTAGCTGTCCAGTTTTCCCAGCACCACTTATTGAAGAGACTGTCTTTTCTCCATTGTATATCTTTGCCTCCTTTGTCATAGATTAGTTGACCATAGGTGCGTGGGTTAATCTCTGGGCTTTCTATCTTGTTCCATTGATCTATGTTTCTGTTTTTGTGCCAGTACCATATTGTCTTGATTACTGTAGCTTTGTAGTACAGTCTGAAGGCAGGGAGTCTGATTCCTCCAGCTCCGTTTTTTTCCCTCAAGACTGCTTTGGCTATTCGGGGTCTTTTGTGTCTCCATACAAATTTTAAGATGATTTGTTCTAGCTCCGTAAAAAATGCCATTGGTAATTTGATAGGGATTGCATTGAATCTGTAGATTGCTTTGGGTTGTATACTCATTTTCACAATGTTGATTCTTCCAATCCAAGAACATGGTATATCTCTCCATCTGTTGGTATCATCTTTAATTTCTTTCATCAGTGTCTTGTAGTTTTCTGCATACAGGTCTTTTGTCTCCCTAGGTAGGTTTATTCCTAGGTATTTTATTCTTTTTGTTGCAGTGGTAAATGGGAGTGTTTCCATAATTTCTCTTTCAGATTTTTCATCATTAGTGTATAGGAATGCAAGAGATTTCTGTGCTTTCATTTTGTATCCTGCAACTTTACCATATTCATTAATTAGCTCTAGCAGTTTTCTGGTGGCAGTTTTAGGATTCTCTATGTATAGTATCATGTCATCCGCAAACAGTGACAGTTTTACTTCTTCTTTTCCAATTTGGATTCCTTTTATTTCTTTTTCTTCTCTGATTGCCGTGGCTAGGACTTCCAGAACTATGTTGAATAATAGTGGTGAGAGTGGCCATCCTTGTCTCGTTCCTGATCTTAGAGGAAATGCTTTCAGTTTTTCACCATTGAGAATGATGTTTGCTGTGGGTTTGTCATATATGGCCTTTATTATGTTGAGGTAGGTTCCCTCTATGCCCACTTTCTGGAGAGTTTTTATCAGAAATGGGTGTTGAATTTTGTCAAAAGCTTTTTCTGCATCTATTGAGATGATCATATGGTTTTTATTCTTCAATTTGTTAATATGGTGTATCACATTGATTGATTTGCGTATATTGAAGAATCCTTGCATCCCTGGGATAAATCCCACTTGATCGTGGTGTATGATCCTTTTAATGTGTTGTTGGAGTCTGTTTGCTAGTATTTTGTTGAGGATTTTTGCATCTATATTCATCAGTGATATTGGTCTGTAATTTTCTTTTTTTGTAGTGTCTTTGTCTGGTTTTGGTATCAGGGTGATGGTGGCCTCATAGAACGAGTTTGGGAGTGTTCCTTCCTCTGCAATTTTTTGGAAGAGTTTGAGAAGGATGGGTGTTAGCTCTTCTCTAAATGTTTGATAGAATTCACCTGTGAAGCCATCTGGTCCTGGACTTTTGTTTGTTGGAAGATTTTTAATCACAGTTTCAATTTCATTACTTGTGATTGGTCTGTTCATATTTTCTGTTTCTTCCTGGTTCAGTCTTGGAAGGTTATACCTTTCTAAAAATTTGTCCATTTCTTCCAGGTTGTCCATGTTATTGGCATAGAGTTGCTTTTAGTAGTCTCTTAGGATGCTTTGTATTTCTGCAGTGTCTGTTGTAACTTCTCCTTTTTCATTTCTGATTTTATTGATTTGAGTCCTCTCCCTCGTTTTCTTGATGAGTCTGGCTAATGGCTTATCAATTTTGTTTATCTTCTCAAAGAACCAACTTTTAGTTTTATTGATCTTTGCTATTGTTTTCTTTGTTTCTATTTCATTTATTTCTGCTCTGATCTTTATGATTTCTTTCCTTCTGCTAACTTTGGGTTTTGTTTGTTCTTCTTTCTCTAGTTTCTTTAGGTGTAGGGTTAGATTGTTTACTTGAGATTTCTCTTGTTTCTTTAGGTAGGCTTGTATAGCTATAAACTTCCCTCTTAGAACTGCTTTCGCTGCATCCCATAGGTTTTGGGTCGTCGTGTTTTTATTGTCATTTGTCTCTAGGTATTTTTTTATTTCCTCTTTGATTTCCTCAGTGATCTCTTGGTTATTTAGTAACGTATTGTTTAGCCTCCATGTGTTTGTCTTTTTTACGTTTTTTTCCCTGTAATTCATTTCTAATCTCATAGCGTTGTGGTCAGAAAAGATGCTTGGTTTGATTTCAATTTTCTTCAATTTACTGAGGCTTGATTTGTGACCCAAGATGTGATCTATCCTGGAGAATGTTCCGTGCGCACTTGAGAAGAACGTGTAATCTGCTGTTTTTGGATGGAATGTCCTGTATATATCAATTAAATCTATCTGGTCTATTGTGTCATTTAAAGCTTCTGTTTCCTTATTTATTTTCATTTTGGCTGATCTGGCCATTGGTGTAAGTGAGGTGTTAAAGTCCCCCACTATGATTGTGTTACTGTCAATTTCCTCTTTTAGAGCTGTTAGCAGTTGCCTTATGTATTGAGGTGCTCCTATGTTGGGTGCATATATATTTATAATTGTTATATCTTCTTCTTGGATTGATCCCTTGATCATTATGTAGTGTCCTTCCTTGTCTCTTGTAACATTCTTTATTTTAAAGTCTATTTTATCTGATATGAGTATAGCTACTCCAGCTTTCTTTTGATTTCCATTTGCATGGAATATCTTTTTCCATCCCCTCACTTTCAGTCTGTATGTGTCCCTAGGTCTAAAGTGGGTCTCTTGTAGACAGCATATATATGGGTCTTGTTTTTGTATCCATTCAGCCAGTCTATGCCTTTTGGTTGGGGCATTTAATCCATTCACGTTTAAGGTAATTATCGATATGTATGTTCCTATGACCATTTTCTTAATTGTTTTGGGTTTGTTTGTGTAGGTCCTTTTCTTCTCTTGTGTTTCCCACTTAGAGAAGTTCCTTTAGCATTTGTTGTAGAGCTGGTTTGGTGGTGCTGAATTCTCTTAGCTTTGGCTTGTCTGTAAAGCTTTTGATTTCTCCATCAAATCTAAATGAGATCCTTGCCGGGTAGAGTAATCTTGGTTGTAGGTTCTTCCCTTTCATCACTTTAAGTATATCATGCCACTCCCTTCTGGCTTGCAGAGTTTCTGCTGAGAAATCAGCTATTAACCTTATGGGAGTTCCCTTGTATGTTATTTGTCATTTTTCCCTTGCTGCTTTCAATAATTTTTCTTTGTCTTTAATTTTTGCCACTTTGATTACTGTGTGTCTCGGCGTGTTTCTCCTTGGGTTAATCCTGTATGGGACTCTCTGCGCTTCCTGGACTTGGGTGGCTATCTCCTTTCCCATGTTAGGGAAGTTTTCGACTATAATCTCTTCAGATATTTTCTCTGGTCCTTTCTCTCTCTCTTCTCCTTCTGGGACCCCTATAATGCGAATGTTGTTGCGTTTAATGTTGTCCCAGAGGTCTCTTAGGCTGCCTTCATTTCTTTTCATTCTTTTTTCTTTCTTCTGTTCCGCAGCAGTGAATTCCACCATTCTGTCTTCCAGGTCACTTATCCGTTCTTCTGCCTCAGTTATTCTGCTATTGATTCCTTCTAGTGTAGTTTTCATTTCAGTTATTGTATTGGTCATCTCTGTTTGTTTGTTCTTTAATGCTTCTAGGTCTTTGTTAATCATTTCTTGCATCTTCTCAATCTTTGCCTCCATTCTTATTCCGAGGTCCTGGATCATCTTCACTATCAGTATTCTGAATTCTTTCTCTGGAAGGTTGCCTATCTCCACTTCATTTTGTTGTTTTTCTGGGGTTTTTTTCTTGTTCCTTCATCTGGTACATAGCCCTCTGCCTTTTCATCTTGTCTATCTTTCTGTAACTGTGGTTTTTGGTCCACAGGCTGCAGGATTGTAGTTTTTCTTGCTTCTGCTGTCTGCCCTCTGGTGGTTGAGGCTATCTAAGAGGCTTGATGGGAGGCTCTCGAAAACGGAATTACTTTTTACTTAATAATTATTTTGTTGACAAACGCTTCCAAACTTAGGATCCAAGGAGAAAAAAAAAAAAAAACCCAATCACCTGCCTTAGCGGTGATCAGTTAACACAACTGGGAAAAAAGGGAAAGCATCTTACTTGTTTCATTTTTAAAGTTGTCTTGGCCCAGGGAAAAAGTGTAGTTTCAGCAATAACCTTAAAAGGACACACTTCTTGTGGTGACACCAGAGTCACTGAGAGGAACTGGCCCAGCCTGCCCTCTCTCTCTCCTTTGCCTGGAAGGGTTTGGGTCCTGTCGTCCCTGGTACCCAGGGAGTTCCTGCACCAGTTGGTTGGGCAGCAAGAGGCACATCGCTCCAGTGGGTCAGGGACACGCTTGAGCCTGCAGTGTGGACTCCAATCAGTACGTGCCCATCGTTAAAACCAAGCGCGAGCCTTGGCCCCTCCCTTTGCTGCACATCTCCCTCAACGCTTCAGCATCCCTGAGAGCTAGGCACAGTCACCGGGCCAATTTTAACAGAGGGAACACTGAGACTTGGAACAGACAGGTGGCTGTCCAGGTCACACAGGCAGACCTTTCTCCAGGTTGGCGAGCCAGGACGTGAACCCGACCGTCTGGTTCCTGCTGAATCCCCAATAATTCTTATAAATTTCACAACTAAGATATAACTTGATAAAAGTTATTGAATACTTTCAATTTGCTAGAAATAAAGGAATATAATGGCCATGAAAGAACACTAATAAGTTTTTGTTCGTGGTGATTTTGCAACCGAATTTTACCTTCAAACATTTAAGAATTGTTTTTTATAATAAAAATTGACACTGAAAATGATTTTAAATTATACAGCTATCAAAAGTCTTAGGTAACTTGAAGTAGCAAACAACTCATTATTTTACCAAAGCGTAGTAAGTTATACAGTACATATAGTCATTGAACATTGGTCATGTTCAGGAATTGTTGCATTGTAGCAAGCTGATATTAAATATTGGAAATAATATTGAAATTAAATACTGAAAAAATATCAGCAAATATGCTAGATGTATGGATATAGGACATTACCAATTTATGCAACTTATTACTGCTATCAGTGACTTTTTTTTCTTTTTTCTCCTTCAAATTCCATATTTAATTCATCAGCAAGTTCTGGCAACATTACCGCCAAATATATCCCAAATTTGACTACTTCTTCCCTTGTTTATCATCAAAATATTAGTCTAAACCACTGACATCTCTTACCTAGTTTACTGTAAATTCTTTCTAACTTGCTTCCCTTCCTCCTCTCTTGCTGCTACACAATCCACTCTTCACACAGTGGCTAGAGTGGTCTTTTTTTTTTTTTTTTTAACAGACTTTATGTTTTAAAAAAGTTTTAGGTTCATAGCAAAATTGAGCAGAAAGCACAGAAAGTTTCCATGTACCCCTAGCTCACCTAGCCTCCCCCACTATAAACATCTCCCACCACAGTTGTATGTTTGTTACAATTGATGAACTGGCATTGACATGTCATTATCACCCAAAGTCCATAGCTTATATTAGTGTTCGCTCTTGTTGTTGTAAGAGAGTATAGTTTACATTAGGATTCACTTTTGGTTTTGAAAAAAGTAAAATGTCAGCTATCCATCATTATAGTATCATACAGAATAGTTTTACTGCCCTAAAAATCCTCTGTGCTCCACCTATTCATCCTTTCCTCCCCTAACCCCTGATCCTTTTGCTGTTTCCATAGTTTTGCCTTTTCCAGAATGTCATATAGTTGGAATCATACAGCATGTAGCCTTTTCAAACTGGCTTCTTTCACTTATCAATATTCATTTATGTTTCCTCCATGTCTTGTCAAGGCTTGATTGCTCATTTCTTTGTGCTGAATAACAACATCTCATTGTCTGGATGTACCAAAGTTTATTTATCTACTCATCTACTGAAGGACATCTTGGTTGCTTCCAAGTTTTGGCAATTATGAATAAAGATGCTGTCAACATCTGTGTGCAGGTTTTTGTGTGGACACAAGTTTTCAACTCATTTGGGTAAATACCAAGAAGTCCAGTTGCTGGATCATATGGTAAGAGTATGTATAGTTTTGTAAGAAACTACCAGACTGTCTTACATACCATTTTGCATTCCCACCAGTAATGAATAAGAGTTCCTGTTGCTCGCCAGCATTTGGTGTTTTCAGTGTTTTGGATTTTGGCCATTCTAATAGGTGTAGTGGTATCTCGTTGTTTTATAGAGTTGTCTTTTTATTTTTATTTATTTTTTAAAAATAATTTATTTTTATTTATTTATTTTTTACTTATTTATTGCCATGCCACATGGTATGTGGGATCTTAGTTTCCTGACCAGGGATCAATCTCACGCCCCCTGCAATGGAAGCGTGGGGTCTTAACCACTGGACAGCCAGGGAAGTCCTCTAGAGTTGTCTTTTTTTTTTTTTTTTTTTTTTAGAAATCACAGAGAACTTGGTTCCCAGCCTGGGGCTGGGAACTGGCTCTTTTTTTTTTTTTTCTTTATTTATGGCTGTGTTGGGTCTTTGTTTCTGTGCGAGGGCTTTCTCTAGTTGCGGCAAGTGGGGGCCACTCTTCATCGCGGTGCGCGGGCCTCTCACTATCGCGGCCTCTCTTGTTGTGGAGCCCAGGCTCCAGACGCGCAGGCTCAGTAATTGTGGCTCACGGACCTAGTTGCTCCGCGGCATGTGGGATCTTCCCAGACCAGGGCTTGAACCCGTGTGCCCTGCATTGACAGGCAGATTCTCAACCACTGCGCCACCAGGGAAGCCCTAGAGTTGTCTTTTTAAATCCTAAATTTGATTGTGTTGCTCCTCTTTTTAAAGCTTTCCAATGATTTCCCATTACAACAACTGTCAGTTCCAAACTCCTTATGATGACCCACAAGGCCCTGCATAATTTGGCCTCTGCCCAGCTATTCCTTTCTGATTGGTCTACACCTATGTCATGCTGGTTGTGCACTTTGATTTCCACCCACTTCTTCACCTCATCGGATACCATTCTCCTCATGGCCACCAGCCAGCTTGGCCCTCTTTCCTTCTTCAAACATGCCATGCTCATTTCTGTCTTAGGGCTTTGCACTTGCCATTCCTTTTTCTTGAGGTGTTTTCTGCCAGATCTGCCCATGACTGCCTCCTTCTCATCAGTCAGGTCTTGGCTTAAATACTAATCTCTAAGAGAGGACTTTCCTAACTCCAGGTGCATCTGGATGGATGGATGGATGGATGTGGATCCACTGAGTAACACTGCCAGTGTCCTTCATCAGAAATTGGGAATGATGCTGCATCCTCCATGAGCAGTGATGAGAAGTAGAGTCGATCGTGCAAAGCTACTGGCATAGGAGAGGATCTCCATAAAAATGGCCATTGTTATGATGCCCGACTCTGCCTCTCCATGTCTGTACCGAGGTCTGTGTACCTTTAACTATGGCCCAGTATTCCTCTCCTCAATGTCGCTCTAGTCTCACTCTAAAGGGTCCCTTTCTTTGCATGGTTGGCATTTCTCACAAATATCCATCAGCAGCATTCCCGGTTTCCATGACCGTGGTCTCTTCCCATCTCAGAAGCATGCCCTGCTGAGCCTCGGCTGCCTACGGACTCAGCCCTTCTCTCCTTCCCCCCTCCATCACTAGTCTCTTCTCGTGCCACGTCTTCTATTTCACAGCTTCTGCAGCCCTATGGGTGCCAGGGTCCAGGTCTGAACTCTAGGTCAGCCCTAAGCCCATCAGAGAAAGTCACTCTTTACCCATCAGCTAAATGCCCTCCTTTATGTCCATCAATGCTGCATCAGAAAGTAGGAGAAAATCCTCCTCAGACTGCCACCCTCAAACACACCACCCTTGCAAAAGGCTAGAGGAGAGGAAGCAAGTTAACACTGTTGCCTGAACCTCAGGGCGCTCACTTCAGAAGGCCTCTGGGAAAGTTCAGGAAGATCCTGAAGCACGATCCTGATAGGAGGGAATTCATCCACGGATCCAAATGATGCCCTCCCTGGCCTACAGAGAGGAGAGAGGATGGACCAGCTTTGGGGTCTCCTGCTTGACAGGGAAAAGTCCACAGCTCCAGGCACCGAAATATCAGAGAAAGGTTTTATCGCAGGGCCGTGCAAGGAGATGGTTAGCTCATGCCCTAAAATGCCTTGAGCTCCACAGTGACTTCTAAATGATGGTAATTGAATAGGATACTGCTTGATTGAGGCCGTTTTATAATTTCCTTATAGTTTGTTTTCATTAGTTTATTACGTTATTCTGTTTCGAAGCTGGAGATGAACTGTTATCCTGGCTTACCATTTTGTAGACAGGTATTCATGTCTGTGTCCCTAAGTTGTTCAGCTGCAGTAATGAGTCAAAGATCAATTAAGCACAGCCCCATAATGGATCAAGGCACAAAGATTTTTTTTTTTCCAATCCATTTGAATTTAGAAAGAGACAGCCTGGTTTAATCTGTCTTCTGAAACGCAAGGTCAGTGGACTGGAGGATATTGGCTGCCACTCTTTTTGACACCTTCAATCAGTCAACCTTGATTGGCCATGCAGTTGGACTTTGGAGTTAAGAAAATGATGTTTCTTGCCTCCTCTACTAATGCTTGAGATGAAAGTAAAATGAATCTTGATTTCAATTTTTAAACAAATGGCAAAGTTTAGTTTTCACGTATTATTCCAGCCTGGTCTGTAAGACATACAAAATATATTTCAATGAAGAGCTAGGTTGCATTATTTTCCTTTAAAAATAAAATTAAATTTAAAAACAACCATGATGAAAAAATAACTTACAAGTATGTATCTCACAGAATCCTTTATTTTTTACCCGAACATCATATTTATATCTAAAGGGACAATGAATTCTTGCTACTGAGATGAAATAGAAAAATGGCTTGTAGTTCACGTTTCCCTAATGATCATGAAAATGGTTTGCATTTCAGAGATTGGTGTGTACATGTTTATCAGAAGAGCTATAGGTTCAAATGGGACCCAGATAATCTATCTACAAAGACAAAGCTAAACAGAACAATGGAAGCAGAATGATCCAGAACATTTGGGCTCATGCTCATACAATATCCAGAATTAGAAATTGGTCACTTTATTTGTTGAAGTTGGGGTGTGAGGGTGTGGAGGGGTCACCTAAGAGGGATTCTTTGTTTTATTTGGTGATGTTTTCCTTGTTTGCCCAGATTTGTTCTGTGGAATGGTTGTACAATTTAACACTGAGCATGACAGCACCATCTCCTTCTGCTTACCCCCTCTTCTCATCCCTGATGTTTTTTCCATGAGTGTGGCCTTGGTCTTGGCCTTGGCATAGCTCATGTTACCATAGCCCAGCAACGTATTCTCTTTGAGCGGGTTGATTTTCTTTTGCTTGAAATGTCTGGTGGAGGGAACTCTTTACTTACCCTTGTGAAGATTTCTTTCCAGCATGTTCTCCAGCAGTGCAATGCCTAGTCTTTTGGCGTCATGTTTGGATTGAAAACTTTGATATGTTTCATGTTACTCAAAAAAAAGCATATTTTCCGCTTTAGATTTCATTCTGCCAAGAGACAGGCTCTATTACATGTCCACACATGTTGTCCACTTACTTCTAAGTGTTCTTAGAGGAATAGTAACATTCCAGTTTTGGAAACCCTGCTTGCTGGAGACAACATTGCCTAAGCCTTCCTTACAGGTGTTTTTCCAAAAACATGGCCATAGTCAGCATGTCTCCAAAATTTTTATCCCAGTGTTTCTTTGTGGCTTCTACATGACAGATTTAGATTTAGATTTTGCCTGTGAATTGGTTTCTAGAGTTCTAGACTGTGAGGGCCTGTAGAGTCCCCTAGAGTCCCTGTTCCCTAAAATGTCTATGGAAAAGCACACCCCTTTCCCCAACATCACACACACAATAAATAACCTGCAGTGGCAAAATGATGACAAGGACCTGAATAAGTCAGCAAAAGTTTTGTTTTGGGTGGAAAAATAAAGGGAAGTCTTCTTCATCCTTATTTTTACAGGGTCATTTTCATTGGAAAAAATGTCACTGTTGACTGTAAAGCTATGAAGGGTTGAGCAGTCAGGCTATGGTTAGTACTAAAAAAAGATGAATGGAAACTACTCTGGCATAATTAGGTATCAATATGGAGTCAAAAACACATCAATCTCACTCTGGAGTAAAACATAAAGCAATCAGGGGGTCCAAGTGAGGATAACCAGTCATGATGAGAAACACTGGGAAGTAGAGTCAGATCCACTAAACAGAAGTCAGCAAGGGTAGCTACAGAGGTTGAGGAAATTCAGGAGGAAGATAGAAGGGTCGCCAGCTAAGAGGAGGTGGCCTGGGAGCCCTAACTCCAGTGATCAAGTGGGTGTTTTGCCTAGCTTGTAAGTTACTTCTTGGAGATTCCAGGTCCCTTCGGATCTACTAGCCTATGGCGCCATAAACTATGACTGTCTCATAGAGAAGATGAGAGCAATAAGATCTCTCCCATCATTGTCTGAAGGTTTGCCATCAAATGGCGCTCTTTCAGAATACCAGCCATTGATTTTAGTTGTTAAATCATTAAACATATTAAAATTTCCACTGAATTTGCCAGGATGAACCATGGACTTGGATACATATGCCTCTACAATGGAAAATCCCATATTGTTGCAAAGGTGAGAGTACCAGTGGGAATACACCACTGAGGTGGAATATAGAGAAAAATAGAATATAGAGAGGAGTAGAGAGAGAATTAGGCAAAATGCATATCATAAGTCCAAGGGCTTATGATATAGTGTGGGAGACAGACAGACAACTACTAATATTGTTATGCTATTTCATGTGATAATTTCAACTGGGACATATATAAAGGGCATCTACTGTAGGTAGAATGAAACACTGCACTCAATAACACTGAAGACATAATCTGTGTAAGAATAATATATGGCAAAGTGGGCTCAATGTCATAGGAGGAATAAAGCACTTCATTAGAGAATCAGGGAGGGAAGCTAATTCATGAAAGATAGTTCAAAAGTATGAGGTTAAAGAGATGTAAGGGCTAGATAATGCAGAATTTGTTTACAGATGGCAGTAGTTAGTTTCGAGTACAGAATATGTGTTAATAAAAAGAAGGAGATATGGATAAAATTAAAAGTAAGAAAAATTAATATTTGTTGTGAACTTGTGATACTTTAGCCATGGTATATTGAAATTTACATATATTACTTCATTTATCTTCACAACCACACTATCAAGGTGAACATTATTACCATCAATTTAGAAATAAAAAGATCAAGACCCAGACAACTATAACTTGATTTAGATCAAACAGAAAATAAGAAGGGAAGCCAGAATTTGAACCGATGATATTGGAGTCTTTCCATTACAACATGCTGCATTGTAAAAAAAAAAAAAAAAAAAGTCAGATAAGATCAAAACACTCTCTCTCATAAACCAAAGCCTGAGAGCCTCCTGGGTTCATGCATGAACTACATGAATTCATTGCATGAATTGTCCTTAATAATAATTTAAGAAACATCTACTCAGATTTTTTCACACTCTTCCACCTCATCCATCACATGCTCTGGTTTCTGATAAGAAAGTACAAGCCCAAAATACTTGTTCTTTTTCCTTCCAAAGTCAGAATTAAATGTGGTAAGTTCTGTTCAAAAGCTTGGAATAGGGTGAAGGAAATGTAGTCCCACATTCTGCAGTGTTTTGCAAAAATCAGTTGTAAGCATGACATTAATTCTTCTTCAATCATACATTAATTCATTAAATCACTTAACATTATTATATTACTGACAAGAAAACAGCAATACTATGTGGGTTTGTGCTCTTTACTAACTATATTTACTCTTTTAAAAATACACAGAATATCTTTTCTGAAAACTTATTTGGAGTCCTTAATCATAATGCTTAAATAGATTGAATGAATGATGTATGAGAAAGTGGCTAGCCTGGTGTCTGACATATTTAGATTATTAAATGCATATTACTTCATTTATTCATTCATGCATAGAATTTAATTACATTTTATTAATTGAAACAAATCAGCTGTGGGGAGTTAGTTTAGATATCAAAATACTGCCCATGATACTCACTGCATGAATTATCCCCTCCCAAAATGTAAATTTGTTTTCAGACAATATTTTATAGCATAAAGTACCAGGAGGCAGTATCATGTCTTTTTCATTTGCCTTGTAAGAACAATGCGAACAGGAAGTAGGCACTGGATTCTCTTAACAAGGATAACTAACATCTCCCTTTCTGCCTTCTACTCTCCAAATAATTACCTTTATTTTTTCCCCTATTTATACTTCCTATCCTTCTGAGCATTTTGATCACTACTGACCACTCTCAAATCCACTGCTGTGTTTGAGGATCAACAGGAATATTGAGGGTAAATAAAACTTTAAAATGGCAAAAGAATTCTTGGATGTAGCTTCGGAAATAAAAAGATGCTTTTGGACAAAATATGCTTGCTTAGGTTGGGTTTCCTAGAAACAAAAACTGAGTTGTGTGTATTGTGCAAGTGGTTTACTAAGCAGAAATCTGTGGGGAAGTGAGGGAAACACCGCTGGGTAGTAGAAGAACCTTGGTAAAAAGATAAAATCAGCCGAAGCCTAGCCGCAGTCTCATCTCCTGTGGATTTCAGGAGAATGGACCGCACCACAGAATTGTTCTGATTTGCGGCAAGGTAGCTGGACTTTTACATCCCATTTCAGTCAGTCATTGACTCTGGAGGGTAAAACCTCCCAGGAATCCCTGGGAGAGGTGATACTTTTCAGTCTAGATCAGTTGTTCTCAATGTATGGTCCCCAGATCAGCATCACCTGGGAACTTGTTAGCAATGATGGTTTCTTGGACCTCAGCCCGGACCTACTGAATCAGAAATTCTGGGGGTGGGGCCCAGCAATCTGTGGTTTAACAAGCTCTCCAGGTGATTCTGCTGCACAATGAAGTTTGAGAACCCCTGGCTGAGGGCAGTTCTCCAGAGGAGAAAGCTGTGAGCCCTTAGCAGCTGATCCTCACCGTATTGTTGGTTCAATTGCCCTGGGTGCCGACAGCACCCACCACGTACGCAAAATGCTTCAGTTGTGTTATAGTAAGTCATGCTTCTTGTTTTAACCACCATTGTAGCCTCTGTAAGCATCATAGTTTAAGATCTGCCCTCCATGCATAGGCTAGTTATACCTCGTTCTGGAGAACCAGACAATCTACCTAAATCACTTTGCTTTGGCATCTTGCCTTCATCATTACCCACTCCCCTTCTCAGGAAGAGTCCTCCTCCTGGGGACTATTTTTCAAATATAAACCAATCAATCCAGAGCCCACTTCCCCCAACCCATTGGGCTGTGTCCCTACAGACCACTACACACCTGCCCAAATGACCCCCAAGGCCAAGTAGGAGACAACTTGGGACAGCCCCTTTGCCCCAGAGCCCACTGAAATTATTCGAGCTAGCCAATCCTAAACCTGCTTATTTGCCTCACCTGTTCCTTCCAGAGCAAGCCACAATCAAGACCCTTGCCCACAATTCCTCTCTCTCCCTCTGCCTCTCGACCTACCTGGCTCTCAGAGCTTCCCGGCGTGTCCTCCCGTGACGTGGCCCGCCTGCCCCTCTTGGGAAGGGTGAGTAATAGCTTATTATTATTTTCCATGGCAGTCGTTTTCCTGACCTGTTGGCCTTACTATACCTCAAATTTCCATTAATATGCTATATTTAAAATCACCTCTCCATAACAATCCACTCATAGGAGGTGCACATTAGATTCAAAGGTGGATTGAAGAGTCATACCACAGTGTGTGTGAAACCAATTGGCAAATCATTTCCACAAATTTGAATTAAAATTTCAAGTTGGGGTGGATAAGGGGAAAAAGATTCCAAACAGATGCCATATAAAATTCTATCTCACATAATTCTCACAATGTGAGAGCAAACAGACTCAAAGTTCACTGCAGAGCTAGGGCAAATATTTGAGTCTTCCACATAAGACTTTGCCTAGAAAAGAAATTCAACTTGCCCTCTGTGTGAGGATTTAAATAATATTTTCCTTTGAACATCACGCTTTGATTGCAAACATCCCTTTTGTGCTCACATGCAAAACACAGTTAAGATTTTTATTATGAAAGCTGTAGTATGTATATTTTTGGTCAGAACAAAATAACAACAAACAATTCACTGTAAGCTTTCACAGTGAGAATACACATGCCAAGGTTGAAACTGAAGGTGAGAAATAAACATTAAAAATACTGAGTATAAAACTAATGTAATTATATTATGAAGCAATTTTCCTGCAATAAGCAATGTGACATGTATTCTTTGGCATTGATTTGCATTGATTATTTCTATGAATTGTTCAGAGTCAGAAGCGGTACTTTATGATGTGTTGATTCTTGTTCATGAATGTATGTTTCAATTTTGAGTGAAGATAGTTTATTTATCATGGACTTAAAAAGTGTGAACACAATCCCAGCTCTGGTGACCTTGTCTTTCAGGTATTCTCTGGTGTGCCAAACAGTGAAAACTGCAGGAGATGCATTTATCTTCATCATGTGTGTTTGATAGCAGTTATTGAATTTTTAAACTTAAATAGTTTTCAGGTTATTTTAGAGTCCAAATTTTTCTGCCAAATTTTCTGTCTTATAAGTGATTTATTTGTGGGTCCAAAGCACCAGAGGCTATAAAGCTATGGGCCAAAAGATTCTTGCTCTGTATTAAAAGGTTTATCTTACTGGAGGTACAGCTAACTCTTTGCATAGATGCCAAAACCCAGTGGTGTGTGACACGGACAACAGGTCGTATAATCTCCAGTGGTCAGAGCTGGGCTGGACATTGGTATCTTTCTCCTTTGTGAAATACTCCATAGTTAAAAGAGTTTTCAGTTACTTGAGGATTATGAATCATTACCGGCATAATTCAAGATTTAATTCTACTTCTGATGTTAGCAGAACAATGGAAAGAATAATGTTTGATTGTTTACAGGACGGTTATCTTAGCTTTTAACATGCGGAAATGTTAGACAGCTTAGCAATACCAGGCAAGCCTAAAACTCACTGTGATGATAAAACAGGAGGCTCTATTCCAAGACACATAGATTTGTTTATAAGATTTAGTTTTTACTTGGGGGGGGGGGGGAAGATTAAGAATTACAATTCGAAACCCACAGCATTTAAAATGCATTATTCTCTCCAGCTGGTAAACTTTTTAAGCACAGAAAATTGCTTTCTTTATTAGCATCTCCTGGTTGTCTGTTTCATCACTCCTAACAAATTCAATTAAACATGATGATTGTGGCAAAATAAGGATAATGGTAATGACGATATTAGTAATACTAGCTGTAATTTCATAAACGTTTGTAGGTATCAGACCTTGTCCTAGGTGCTTTGGTTGTGTATTTTCTTACTTCATCATCAGAGCGATCCCATTAGGTTCATTTTCCAGGTGAGCCGGAGTTGAGCTCATAAGCCTATATATGGGACACTGGAATCGGGCAGACTGGGTTCAAATCCAGGCTCTGCCACTGGCAAGGTGGGTGACCATAGGCGTATTACTTGACCTCTGACACACATTATTTGACCTTTAAATAGTTGACTACTTGAAGGATCCTTGAAGAGAATGCTGTTTATAATGTGAATAATACCTCTGATATGGTTTGTTAGCTCTTCTTCTGTAATGTCCCTTGATTGAGTTCCCTCCTATCCACATTCACAGTGGCTTTATGGTTTATTTCACCTAGACAAAGCCCATTCTTTTCCCTTGCCACCAGTGATATTCTAGAGCAAACTGTACTGGCTCATGAGAACACAGTGTTAAATATTCAGGGATTCAGAAATCCTGTTATTAAACCATTGGCAGCTTGAAATCAGCCACGGTTGGGAGTGTTTACACCAGGTAAATCTGTAAACTCTACAAATCAGGGCTTTTCCCCACCCATGTCCTGCAGAAGATCCAGTTTACCAGCATGTGAACCTTTACACTGTCAGCAGAGGAGTATTCAAAAACATGCATTTAATCACTTTTTGATACACTCCTATTCACTTCCCAATTCCAGACTACTTAGGGATCACTTATAATTATTTTTATACTTGAATGCAGTCAGTCTTTCCAGCCACTCCGGCTCTCACTTTTTGGTTCATATGTGTTTACACCATATTAGAGCAACTCTTGACCTCTTATTCCCCAGACATATCATGAACTCCATGCCTCCATATTGTCATTCATGCTGTTTTTGTCTGCCTAGAATTCCCTTCATATGATGTATACTAAGCAAACTTATTTTTTAAATCTTTCATTGTTCAGTTTTGTCTTCTAATCTGTCTAACTTCTTAAAGCCCCTCATACCCCCGGGAGAAATGGAGAGGGGGACAAAATCTCCCATAGCTCTTTTTTACAGCACATGTGTAAATGTGAACACTGTGTTTATCACACTCATTTATATTTGCTTAGTTATCTAGCTGAGTATACCCAAGGTCTGAGGTGATGGTTTATTACCTAGAGTACAGTAGGCATTGGTCAAAGAAAAATTGCACCAGAGGGAGGTAAATAGGCAAGGAAGACTTTTGTCAGTACTACCGCAACAGGGGAGAAAGACTGAACTCAACTGTCCTGAAACAAAAGTTAAGAGAGTTCTTAAGCACTGGGGTGAGGGAGTGGAAGAGTACTAAATGATGTTGGAGAAGCAGGTTGGTCAATGTGATTACGGCCCTCCATGTAATTGGCATTATCAAAGTTGGGATTTTACACTCCCCAGAGACGGGGATATAGGACCTCTGCTTTTGTGATGATTACATTTCAAAGAGAGAGTTTTCAGGTCTTGTTTTCTTAGTTTTTGTTCAGTTTTACTGAGATTATCGACACACAACATTGTGTAAGTTTAACATATATAACGTAATGACTTGATAAATGTGTATATTGTAAAATGATTATCACATAAGTGAGTTTAGTTAATATACATTAGCTCATATAATTACAATTTTTTCCTAGTGATAACTTTTAAGATAACTTTCATGTATACAAGATTGTTCACTATAGTCTTCAAGATGTAAATTATATCCCCAGAACTTATTTATCCTAAAACCGTAAGTTTGTACCTTTTGACAAGCTTCATACATTTTACCCACTCCCTTGTCCCCACCCCATTCCCCGCCTCTGGCAACCACCAGTGTGTTCTCTGTATCTGTAAGCCATGAGTTTATTTTCTTGTTTGTTTTTTGTTTTTAAGATTCTGTATATAAGAAGTGACATCATACAGTATTTGTCTTACACTTTCAGACTTAATTCACTTAGCATAATGCCTTCAAGGTTCATTCATGTTGTTGCAAATGGCAGGATTTCCTTTTTATGGCTGAATAGTATTCCTGTGTGTGTGTGTGTGTGTGTGTGTGTGTGTGTGTGTGTGTTTACCTGTTCACATTTTCTATGTTCAGTCATCTGTTGATGGAAACTTAGGTTGCTTTCATGTCTTGGCTATTATAAATAATTCTGCAATGAACATGGGAACGCAGTTATCTTTTCAAGATAGTGATTTTGTTTCCTTTGGATTGCAGAAGTAGAATTGCTGGATCATATCTCCATCCTGTTTTCCACAGTAGCTATACCAATATAAATTTCCACCAACAGTATACATGGGGTCCCTTTTCTCCCATCCTCACCAGCATTTATTATCTTTTGTGTTTTTGATGATAGCCATTCTCATAGGCATGACCTGAGATCACATTATGGTTTTGATTTGCATCTCCCTGATGATTAGTAACGTTGAGCCCCTTTTCATGTACCTGTTGGCCATTTGAATATCTTGGGGAAAATGTCTATTTAGGTCCTATGCCAATTTTTTAATTGGATTGTTGTTTTGCTACTGAGTTCCTTACACGAGTTCCTTATATATTTTGGATATTAACCCCTTACCATATGTGTGGTTTGCAAATATTTTCTTCCATTCTGTAGGTTGCCTTTTCATTTTGTTGATCCTTTCTTTTGCTGTGCAGAAGCTTTTTAGTCTGATGTAGTCCTACTTGTTTAACTTGGCATTTGTTGCTTGTGCTTTAGGTGTCATATCCAAAAAATCATTTCCAAGACACGTCAGGAAGCTTTTCCCCTATGTTTCCTTCTACAAGTTTTATGAATTCAGATCTTACATTTAAGTGTTTGATCCATTTTGCATAAATTTTTGTGCGTGGTTTAAGATAGGAGGTCTGTGTTTGTTCTTTTTTACTTTTTTTTTATAGAGTATATTGAAATATCTTTAAAACCTAAATGCACTTTATTTTTTTAAAAATTTTATTTATGTATTGTTTGGCTGCGTTGGGTCTTTATTGCTGTGTGCGGGCTTTCTCTAGTTGTTACGAGCGGCAGATACTCTTCGTTGCAGTGCATGGGCTTCTCATTGTGGTGGCTTCTCTTGTGGCAGAGCACGGGCTCTAAGCACATGGGCTTCAGTAGTTGCAGCGCATGGGCTCAGTAGTTGTGGCTTGTGGGCTCTAGAGTGCAGGCTCAGTAGTTGTGACACACGGGCTTAGTTGCTCCACGGCATGTGGGATCCTCCGGGGCCAGGGCTCGAACCCGTGTCCCCTGCATTGGCAGGCGGATTCTTAACCACTGTGCCACCAGGGAAGTCCTATGTTCATTCTTTTGCATGTGACTATCCAATTTTCCCAGAACTATTTATTAAAGAGACTGTCTTTCCCCAAGGAGGTTTCTTGGCTCCCTTGTCAAATATTAGTTGACCTTATATGCATGAGTTTATTTCTGGCCTTATTTCTACAGTCAGGAAGATACCTGTCTAAAGTCTAGTCAAGCTGAGGGGAACATCAAGTTCATCTTTTCTTTTTTAAATTTTTATTTTTTATTTGAAATATATTTGATATATAACACTGTAAATTTAAGGTGTACAACATGTTGATTTGATACATTACTATTCAATATGATTACTATATATGTTTATATGTAATATGATTTCTATCACCAATGTAGTCATAGTTAGCACCTCCATGTTACATGATAATAATTTCTGTGGTTGGAATAATTAAAACCTCATCTCTTAGCAAGTTTGATGTTTATAATACAATATTGTTGTCTATATTCACTATACTGTGCCTTAAGTCTCTAGGACTTATTTACTACTTGTTGCAAGTGTGTGCCCTTAACAACATCTCTTTCCTCTACTCCCTACCTAGCCTCTGGGAATAACCATTTTATGCCCTGTTATTATGAGTTTGGCTTTTTTAGATTCCACATATAAGTGATATCATACACTATTTATCTCTCTCTACTTGATTTACATCACTTAACATAATGTCCTCAAGGTTCACCCATGTTGATATTTTTTCTTATGTTTTATTATAAAAATTTTCAAAATAAAAAAGGTAGAATAATATAATGAACCCCCAAATATTTACCACCCAGTTTCAAAAATTATTAATTCGTGACCAATCTTATTTTATCTCTATTCCTACCTACCTACTTTGCCTCCAGGGTTTTTTTTTTCCTTCAGAATCTGTTTTTTTTTTTTGTATTGGAATAGAGTTGATTAACAATGTTGTATTAATTTCAGGTGTACGGCAAAGTGATTCAGTTATACATATATATGTATCTATTCTTTTTCAAATTCTTTTCCCATTTAGTTTATTACAGAGTATTGAGCAGAGTTCCCTGTGCTATACAGTAGGTCCTTGTTGGTTATCTATTTTTAATATAGCAGTGTACACATGTCAGTCCCAAACTCCCAATCTGTCCCTCCCCGCCAGTAACCATAAGTTCATTTTCTAAGTCTGTCTGTTTCTGTTTTGTAAATAAGTTGGTTTGTATCATTTTTTTTTAGACTGAGCATTTAAGTGATACCATGTGATATTTGCCTTTCTCTGTCTGACTTACTTCACTCAGTATGATAATCTCCAGATCCATCCATGTTGCTGAAAATGGTATTATTTCATTCTTTTTAATGGCTCAGTAATATTCCATTGTATATATGTACCACATCTTCATTATCCATTCATCTATCGATGGATATTTAGGTTGCTTCCATGTCTTGGCTATTGTAAACAGCACTGCTATGAACGTTGGGGTGCATGTATCCTTTCGAACCATGTTTTTCTCTGGATATATGCCTATGAATGGGATTACTCGATCATATGGTAGCTGTATTTTTTTTTTTAATTAATTAATTAATTTATTTATTTATTTTTGGTTGTGTTGGGTCTTCGTTTCTGTGCGAGGGCTTTCTCTAGCTGCGGCGAGCGGGGGCCACTCTTCATCACGGTGCGCGGGCCTCTCACTGTCGTGGCCTCTCTTGTTGCGGAGCACAGGCTCCAGACGCGCAGGCTCAGTAGTTGTGGCTCACGGGCCTAGTTGCTCCGCGGCATGTGGGATCTTCCCAGACCAGGGCTCGAACCTGTGTCCCCTGCATTAGCAGGCAGATTCTCAACCACTGCGCCACCAGGGAAGCCCCGGTAGCTGTATTTTTAAGGAACCTCCATACTGTTCTCCATAGTGGCTGCACCAATTTACATTCCCACCAGCAGTGTAGGAGGGTTCCCTTTCCTCCACACCCTCTCCAACATTTATTGTTTATAGAATTTTTGATGATGGCCATTCTGACTGGTGTGAGGTGGTACCTCACTGTAGTTTTGATTTCTCTAATTTCTCTAATAATTAGCAATGTTGAGCATCTTTTCATGTGCCTCTTGGCCATTTGTATGTCTTCTTTGGAGAAATGTCTATTTAGGTCTTCTGCCCATTTTTTTTTTTTAACATCTTTATTGGAGTATAATTGCTTTACAATGGTGTGTTAGTTTCTGCTTTATGACAAAGTGAATCAGCTATACATATACATATATCCCCATATCTCCTCCCTCTTGTATCTCCCTCCCACCCTCCTTATCCCACCCCTCTAGATGGTCACAAAGCACCGAGCTGATCTCCCTGAGCTATGTGGCTGCTTCTCACTAGCTATCTGTTTTACATTTGGTAGTGTATACATGTCCATGCCACTCTCTCACTTTTGATTGGGTTGTTTTTTTCTTTTTGATATTGAGCTGCATGAGCTGTTTGTAAATTTTGGAGATTAATCCTTGTTGGTCTCATCGTTCGCAAATATTTTCTCCCATTCTGTGGGTTGTCTTTTCATTTTATGGTTTCCTTTGCTATGCCAAAGTTTTTGAGTTTGATTAGTGCCATTTGCTTATTTTTGTTTTTATTTCCCTTACTCTAGGAGACAGATTGAAAAAGATATTGCTGCGATTTATGTCACAGAGTGTTCTGCCTGTATTTTCCTCTAAGAGTTTTATGGTATCCAGTCTTACATTTAGGTCTTTAATCCATTTTGAGTTTATTTTTGTTGATCATGCTTAATAATGTCCTAAGAATTACTTTGACCAGTGATGTGAATCCCATTAGTCAATGCATTCTAACCATGTTTCTGGCTAAAAGCAATTAATATGTTAACTTTTTATACAGACTTTTAGTAATTTTCTAAATGGTTACTACCAATTGATGTTATTTTGGGGGTATTTTCCTATCAGTCTATCTAAATATATGTTCCTGAAGAGCTGTGTGCAAATAAATGTTTTATAAATAACATCATATTTTAAATATAGTAGAATAGTTGACTATTTAAAGGTCCCTTCCAAGGAAGGTTATTTTTACTGGTGATAATACCACAGAATTAAATGTTTTATAAAAATGTGTCTCTTATACTGATCACCCTTGAAAAGAATTGAGGTACTTTTGGTGTGCTAGGGATATTCTGTTTCTTGATTTCAATTCAGGTTACACAGGTGTTCGTGAAAATTCATTAAACTTTACCTTTATATGTGCACTTTTTCTGAATATAATGTTCCTAAATGCACATTTTTATCTATTTATTATGCCTCAATATAAAAAGACATAGAAAAAAGACTTGAAATTTGGAATTCAGGCCTGGGCTTACAGACCTAAGGCAAGTTGCTTAACTGCTGTGTGTGTCAGTTTCTGGATCTGTAATGTAATATCACTTACCTGATGTACTTATTGTTTAGATCAAAAGGAATCATGTGTAGAAAGTACAGTATATAAACCATAAGTTATGTAGAAATATGAGTTATTATGAATATATTAATGTTCATAATATTCCATCTTATTTAGGGTTTGACTTGTAACCCTGTAGTGGAAAATGATTGACATACTGTGCAATTTGTTTATGCTAAATTAATTAATTATATTTTATTTTTCCTTTCCTTTTTTTATTGAAGTATAGTTGATTTACAATGTTGTGTTAGTTTCAGGTGTACAGCAAGGTGATTCAGTTATACATACACACCTATTTTTTTCAGATTATTTTCTTTATAGGTTATTATAAGATACTGAATATAGTTCCCTGTATACAGTAGGTCCTTATTGGATATTTATTTTTAATATGTATGTATATGTCAATCCCAAACTCCTAATTTATCCCTCCCCCCTCTTTCCCCTTTGGTAACTGTAAGTTTGTTTTCTATGTCTATGGGTCTGTTTCTGTTTTATATACAAGTTCATTTGTATCATTTTTTTTTAGATTATATATTTAAGCAATATCATATGATATTTGTTTTGTCTGGCTTACTTCACTTAGTACAATAATCTCTAGGTCCAACCATGTTGGTACAAATGGCATTATTTCATTCTTTTTAGTTGCCGAATAATAGTCCATTGTATAAGTATACCACATCTTCTTTGTCCATTCATCTGTCATTGAACATTTAGGTTGTTTCCATGTGTTGGCTATTGTAAATAGTGCTGCAGTGAACATTGGGGTGCATGTATCTTTTTGAATTATGCTTTTCTCTGAATACATGCCCAGGAGTGGAATTGCAGGATCATATGGTAGTTCTATTTTTAGTTTTTTAAGGAACCTCCATACTGTTCTCCATAGTGGCTGTATCAATTTACATTCCAACCAACAGAGTAGGAGGGTTCCTGTTTCTCTACACCTTCTCCAGCATTTATTATTTGTGAACATTTTAATAATGGCCATCTGACAGGTATGAGGTGATACCTCATTGTAGTTTTGATTTGCATATCTTTATTTTTGCCTTTAATAACAAATTTTCATCTCCTTGTCTTATTATAAGGATTTTATTTGGGGGATGAAAATCTTGTTTCCATTTTTTAACATTTTATATAAAAATTCATAACAGAGTAAAGTCGAAAAAAAGTACAGTAAAACTTGTACATCTACCACCTAGGTTTTCCCATTTCCTCTTTTTTTTTCAATATATAATTTTTTACTTCAAGTAAAATTAACCTATATAAATGTACAGTCCTCTGAGTTTTGATAGACAAATACATATGTGTCACCACCACCATATGAGAATATATAATATTTCCTTTACCCCAAAGGTTCCCAAGTGCCAGTCTGTGCTTATTCCCTGCCTGCTCCCTGCCCAGTACCTGGAAAGGACTGATAGTTCTGTCCCTAATAGTTTTGCCTTTTACAGAATGTTATTAAATGGACTCTTCTAGTATGTAGGCTTTTGAATTGGATTTTTTTTCATTTAAAATAATGCCATTGAGGGTCATCAATGTCATTGTATTTATTAGTAGTTTTTTTCTTTTTTCTTGCTGAATATTATACCATTATTTAGCTATACCATAATTTATCTATTCACCAGGTGGTTAACATTTTAATTATCTCCTGTTTTTGGCAATTATGAATAAAGGTGCTAAAAAGATTCACCAGTTTATTTTTTTTTTGTATGGAAGAAACATTGTAGTCCTAAGTAGTGAAATTTCTGAAACTTAAGATAATGTGTATGTAACTTCAGATGACATTGGAAAACTATTTTCCAAAGTGGTTGTATCACTTTGCATTCTCACAACAATGTATGAGGGCCCTAATTGCACCTCATCCTCGCCAGAACTTGGAGTTTTCAGGGGTTTATTCTTTTTTTGTAATAGATGTGTAGTGATCTCATTATGATTTTAGTTTTCATTTCCATAACGACTAATGATATTGGGTAACTTCATGCTCATATGCTTGTTTGCTCTCCATCTCTTTCCTAGCATGTCTGTGAAAAGTTTGTCCTTTAAAAAAAATGGAATGTTTATGTTCTCCTAGGGAAATTGTGAGAATTCTTTATATTTTCTGTGTGTGAGTTTTTTTATCATTATTTCTTGCAAATATTTCTCTATTTTCATATTTGCATTTATATTCATTTTCAGTCCAATTTATTTTTCCTCCCTTCTTCCTTTGGGTTTAATTTTCTCTTCCCTTTTTAATTCCTTGAGGTGCAAGATTAGATTTACTTTAAGATTTTTATTTTCCAGTGTAAACACATGATGTATAAACTCTCATTTAGGCACTATATCTGCATCTCACACATTTATATGTATTTTTTATTCAGTCCAGAATGTTTGTTAATTTCCTTTGTGACTTCCTCTTTGACACAGTGTTATTATCAGTGTTTCTAGTATTCAAGTGTTTGGGGAGATTCTCCAGATATCTTTTTAATACTTACCCTAGTCTATTCAGTTTGTTCCCAGTTCTTTAAATCTGTTGAAGTTAATTTTAAGGTCCAAAATGTGGTCACCTGGTGAATGTTTCATGCGTGCTTGAAAATGTGTATTCTGTTGTTGTTTGCTGGAGGGTTCAATTAGACCAAGTTGATTGATGGTATCATTAAAGTCGTATATCCTTAATGTTTTCCTGTCTCTGGAAGAGAAGTGAAGTCTCTACCTGTAATAGTAATCTTGTCTATTTTCCTTTCAGTTCTATCGGTTTATTCATAAATTTTGAAGAAAATGTGCATATACCTATATAATTGTTATATCTTAATAAATTGGTTTCTTCATCTTTATGAATTTTCTTCTTTATTTCTGATAATGTTTTCGGTTCAGAAGTCTACATTATTTGATTTTGGTGTACCCAATCCATCTCTCTAATTACTATTAAACATTAAACATCTTTCTGTTTTAATTTTAACATATCTGTGTTCGTATATTTAAAGTAGATTTCTCTTAGGTTTTTAAAAAACCAAGAAATTATATACTATCTGCCACTCTGTTTTTTTATTGGGTGTTTAGAATAATTGCCATAGCTTAGCTGATGATGGAATTTAAATCTACCATCTTGATTGTTTTGTCCCATCTGTTCTTTTTTCATTTTTATTCCTTGTTCTGAAAAACAAAACAGTGATTTTTTTTTTAATTGACTCCGTATTATTTCCACTATTGGCTCTTTAGTTTTTTCTTTTTTAATTTTAGTGGTTTCATTAACACCTAAACTATACAACATTAATATATCTAGTCTACTTTTAAACAATATTATATCATTTCACATAGTATTTAAATCTTGCAGCAATATAGTCTCATTCTTCCACGTCATCCTTCATGCTATGTTTGTCACACATTTGAATTTTGCATATAATTATCACAAGACAGTGTTATTTTGTTTTAGGTGGTCAGTTTCTTTTCAAGTGAGTAAACTTAGAAAAAAAAGTTATTCTATATTTACTTTCATTTTACCATTATTAAGCACTCTTTTTCTCTTTGCGTGGATCCAAGTTTTCATCTGGGATCGTACTCTTTCTGTAAAGAACCACTTTTAACATTTCTTGTAGTACAGTCTTTCTGGCAATAAATTATCTCAGCTGTTGTTTGTCTTATAGCAAAGTCTTCATTTTGCCTTTTTAAAAAAATTTATTTATTTATTATTTTTGGCTGCAATGGGTCTTCGTTGCTGCATGCGGGCTTTCTCTAGTTGCAGAAAGCTGGGACTGCTCTTTGTTGAGGTGTGGGGGCTTCTCCTTGCGGTGGCTTCTCTTGTTGCAGAGCACGGCCTCTAGGCGCGCGGGCTTCAGTAGTTGTGGCACGCGGGCTCAGTAGTTGCAGCTCACGGACTCTAGAGCACAGGCTCAGTAGTTGTGGCGCACAGGCTTAGTTGCTCCACGGCATGTGGGATCTTCCCGGACCAGGGCTCAGACCCGTGTCCCCTGTGTTGGCAGGCAGATTCTTAACCACTGTGCCACCAGGGAAGCCCCTGCCTTTATTTTTAAATATATTTCTGCTAGGATAGAATTTAAGTTGAAAATTTGTATTTCTTTAAGTGCTTTCTGTGTGGTTTGCATAACTTCTGATAAGTCTGATGTTAAACTTCGTTTCCCTGTCTTCTCCTTCTGGGTCTCTAGTTTGTACATATGTTAGATTTAAATGGCTTGATAGTGTATCATGACTCTTGGATACTCCGGTATTTTATTTTCACTCTTTTTCTCTTTGTGTTTCATTTTGGATAATTTTTATTGACATACTTTCAAGTTCCCAGATTCTTAACATTTTTTATTCTTCTGATAATCCTATTGAAGGAATTGTTTGTCAATGATGCAATGGTTATATTTCTAGCATTTTCATTTGACTTTTTTCTATGGTTTTAATCTCTCTGCCGAAATTGCCTACATTCATGTATGTTATCCATCTTTTCCCTTAAATCCTTTAACATACGAATCATAGTTATTCCAAAATCCTTGACATATTTTATTAAGTAGTTAAATTTCAAGATAAACTTTTTTAAAATTTAAGGCATTCAGGCATAATAAACAAGTCACAAAGGAAAAAAACCAAGCTGGCCTCAGACCTAACATCAGCTTACAATGTCCAAAAACAATTTAACAATGTTCAATAAAATTGTATCCAATCAAACATACTTAAGTTTCAATGCAATTAGGCATTCACAAACATGAAGGAACTCAAGGAATTTGGTAGCATTTATTAACTAAATTTTTAGGAAAATCAGTTTGATTATCTATTCATTGCACATTAAATTGGTTAAAATATGAAATGATATAGTCCTATTAGGAAAACTACAATCTGTGGTCAATTATATTTATCTCTGTTTTTTGTGTACATGCACAGAAAAATGTCTGCAGTCACCAAGTGCAAAATATAATTGTTTACGGATGGTGCAAGCAGGATAAACCTCACTAGTAAATATGTACTTTTGAGTATTCCTACAAAGTAAAAAATGATCATGTATTAACTTTACAAATTGTTTTTCTTTCAAAGGAATTTTATCAAATTATATACAATTCCAGTTTAAAAACACTGCCTACAGAATACTCTTCAGCTGACTTTTGTGACTGATGCTTTCTTTGAGGTTTTGTTTTTTTAAATTATTCCCCACAGGATATGTTTCTCAATTTTATAACTGACCTGTAGTCTTGCTAGATCTTAAAGGGTCTGTTTTAAAAACTGAAGAATCTATACTTTTCCTGGACAAAAGGATAGTATGTATATTTTTCTCTTTGGATTATCTTAAACTGAGTTACTTTGTATCCAGTATTCTGATTCTGTGTTTTTCATTTTGGCTGAGAAAGTTCATCTAGAAACTATACCAATTCTGATTTCCTTCTTCTGTCTTGCTTTGCTAACCCTTATACATTTCCATCCACCTGCCTTACTAGTAACCTCCCTATGTGCTTCACTGTGACAGCTAGATACTAGTCAGTCTACTAGTACTGTTTGGGAAGCTTTGTAGTAGCTTAAATTATCCTGGATAAATTCCTGTTGTTATGCCTTACCACTTTGCTCTTTCTTACCCTAGAGCATTTTTTTCAAAGTGCCCTCATTAGTATCTCTGTCCAAAGAAAGCTGAAAAGTTCTTATGATTTAGCAACACAGATTTTTCTTGAAATACATGAATATACATTTGTCTAATTAGTTTTTAAAACATTCACTATTTTAAAGAACTATTTTTATACCTTCCGCCGTCTCTTTTCAGTAAAGCACTTTACAAGATGAAATTTATCCCCATAATAATATAAAAACAATAACTATTCTCAGGCACTATCCTAAATGTTTTATATATATTAACTCATTTAAAATAATCCTATGAAGCAGGCAGTATTATCTCCATTTTGAATATAATGAAACTGAAGCATAGAAAGCTTAGAAAGCTTGAGTAACATGCCTAAGTCCTAGAGTATGATGTGATACCACTAGGAACATAGGTTTTGGTAACTTTTACTTTATGGTCATATTATTGTAATTTCATGAATAATTTTTATTTATCCTTGTTTTTATAAATAATATCATGAAAATTTTGCATACATGTTGAAAAAATATAAAACATGTTTACTGTTTAGTAAATTTATGAAACTGTGCTTTGCTCTCAAATAAGACAAAATTTATTGCTAAAAATTTGGATTTTAGAATAACATGAGGATTGTTTAAAAAGAACCTGTGTTCTCTCCTTTTGAAAAATCAGTGAAAGCTACTGGTAAATGCTGTTGCTTAAAGAACTAAAAATATGCATGGATTAACAAATTTAATGGAAATAATTACAGTGCTGTGATTGTTGTGAGCTAGGAATACTTTTCTCATTATTTTATTCAATGTCTCTGAATGACTATAGCCCAAAAAAAAGGGTTAATTTCCCTGATACTCTTTAACTGTTATTATCTATGGAAGAAGCACTTAACATTAAAAGCGTGTCCTATGTAGAAACTGAGAGAGAAGGCTTTTCAAAATGCCTAAATACAGAGTACAAGAATACTGTTATAAAAATAATGCTATCATGTAATCAAATGTATAATCATGACTAATTTAACTTATTATCTTGTCATAATTTTACAAAACAATAGAACCTATGGAATGGGTTCTTTTCCTTTAAAACATATGAAACTAAAAGAGATCAAACAAGCAAGCATGTTTGAAAATGACACATTAATTTTAAATTCTTGTATTCACATGGTGTCTACCATATATTAATAGTGACAACTACAAAATGCCAGGCCATTTACTATTCATGTGTTTCTTTTTAGTTCAGTTCAACATAAATCTGGAATGCAAAGAGTACTTTAGATGTGATTTTCAAGGATTTCATCAGACTCAGAGAAAGGAAGCCCTGGGGGAAAAATATCAACCTATTCTTAGAGGACATGAGAGATGGAATTTTTAATAATTCTGAAAACTGAATGAAGTCAAGTATTATCCTTTGACTCTTGATAGAAATTTTGTCAATCACTTGACTTTTTTATTCTTATGCCATCAAGAATATCAGGACAAGTCAAAACCATATTACTAGTCAGTCATTGTGTCCTATTGATTCCTTTCAGCACTTCTCTCATCTCCAATGACCTTGCCTAAGGTCAAATTGTCTTTTTGATACAAATAATGTCTTAAATGGTACCTCTGCCTTCATTCTTCCCTTCCATATCACAACCTGTCTCCCCTAAAACCAGTCCATTTTCAGTGCTGTCATAAGGACTTCCTAAAACTCATATCTGATGGAGTCACTCTTTAAAATCTTGAACACGGAGCCAGACTGCCTGGATTTGAATCCTGGCTCTCTTATCTGGTAGATTTGGAACTTTGAGAAAGTCATTTAATTTCCTAGCGCCTCGGGTTTTTTGTTTCCATGTATAAAATAGGGATGATAATGGTAGCTAACACAATAAGGTTGTTACAGAAATTGTGTTAATGTACATAAATTGTTAAGAGTAGGACCCAATACAGAATAAACAATATAGGCACTACTTTGTGGAAGAATAAAAGAAAAAAAAATAGTAAGCAGCCATTACATTTAGTTATATATATGTAAATGTATACAACTAAATGTGGTTTTAGTTATATAGGTATAAGACTAAACATAATGGCTACCTATGCTTGTTTAAAGGTGTGTGTGTGTATATAATATATATATACATGTAGTATATAAAATATAAGTATATATTATAGACACATATATTCATATAAAAGTATTGGGCTGGTCAAAAAGTCCGCTTGGTTTTAAGTAAAAATAAAAGACACATTTTTCATTTTCACAAAGAACTTTATTGAACAACATATTCACTAACCGGACAAATTTTTTGGCCAAACCAAAAAGTTGACATTAGAAATTTTTACTCACTGCCAAAAGCCAGGATTAGAAGAAACGTAAAATTGTCAGAGTGGGAGTTCAAAGAAACTTTAATATCTTGTTCTAGATACCAGAATGAGAAAGCAAGCAAAGTAGACATGGACCCAGTTTATGTTGGTGGCAGGAATCCCCTTTTTCTGGCATATAGAGAATGGGAGAGATCTAGCCCTTGGAAGGAATCAACCAGTAGCAACATTCAGTTTAGGTTCAGGTTCTGAGCATCATGTAGAATATAGTATAGCAAAATGAGACAGAAAGAACAGGTCTATGTCGAAGGCAGGTGGGCAGGATATAGAGAGTCTGGGAATCTAACAGGGATTTATAGGGACCTAACCATGAGCAGGGACCTATCCAGCATCTCTGGAGCTTGATGTCTGCCTTTGATTTCAAATTTTACTCCTGTAAAACTCTTAGAGAAAACTTTTGCCAGAAAGTTTGATACTTTCTACACAGTTACTCTCCAGTGGTTTTGAAGCAATCCGAAGCAACCCTGAACACATTGCTTCAGACCTAGTTCTTAGATGGGTGACAAAATAGAATCAAGCAGCAAATTCAACCATTCTGGTGGTCCCTTGGCTACTGGGACTATGTCCTAGACCACTGACCTCAGACCACTTTATCTGCAGTCATTTGACTGTGCTCTACTTTTTCAGTTATTGTATACTATGTCATTGCTACCCACCTGTATAGACAGCAGAAATCTCAACATGTTTTGATCTCTAGTTCTTGTAGTTTTGTTCCTTAGTTTTCCTGCAAGTTCTTGGTACCCAGTCTTTGCATTAAGTGATTTCCAGTTCTTTCAAATAAGCCCACCCTGGAGCAGACAGGACTCATTTTCAGGGATGTTCTGCTATAGATGTGAGCAGATTCTGGGACACTCCCCTGATTACTCCAGGCAGATTAGGAGATGCCATTTATATACATTCCCATTGTAGCAATAATGGTATTATTGTGCAGTGTTTGGTCTACTTGTGAATGTCTCCACTAGATTTTAAACATTTTGGCTAGAACAATTTTTTACTTGTGCGTTTATCCCCTGTGCCTATGTCAGTGCCTGGTTTAAAATGAATAATATAGAAAAAATAATAATTTAATAAATCAAGGACCCAGTTGACAAAGGTATGAACTAATACTTGGCAGAAAAAGAGCTGAATCCATTGCCAGACAAATATTGATAGGGAAGCCGTCCAAGTATCTTTTACAAAAGGAGGCATTTTCTTGAAATAGTCTAACTTTCCAAGATTTATTTCCTTGCTATGCTAACTTATTCAAGTCTCCCCTTGTTATGGCAAGAATATTTACATCTCCATTGTTCTGAGGACTAGAAACCAAAATAGTTATAGAGAATACATTTTTAAGCTGTATATACTGTCTTTCACTTTAAAACAGGGCTACATCTTACATATTTATTTTAAATAAACTTAGAAAATTAAAGCCTTCATATCTCAAATGTGTGTTAACTCATTTGTAGAGAAAAGTTCTCATAGATTGGAATTCTGATTATATCATCTTGGAGCTTTATAGACCCTATAAGGAACTGAGCTATTTCAACTGCCGGAAAGGGATGATAGGACGTTTAGGATCTTAAGTGGAAGACATCCATGAATGAACATAATGTGAGCTAAAGAGGAATCAAAGTAGGAACATTTAAAAAATAGCTTATGACTTTTCTTTACTGCAATATACTCTGGAAGCTAGAAGATAACATACCATCTATCTCCAATCTTTAAGTGACATGATTTAATATGTTAAACTTTGCCATTAGAGAATTTTCAAAAATCCACGTATGGTTATATTTCATGATTGGCATCTCTCTTTATTCCCTTCTCCAAGCTTGACTTTCCTTCAACAAGCATATCAATGAATTTCTAAAGCAACAAGAGCAACAAAGCAAAATTTCCCTTTTTTGCCAAGTTGGTCTTACAATTGGCATGAGCTACCATAGAAATAGAACATAAGTGTACGTTTGCACTAATATGAAAAGTCTGTTTCTAAGCCTTTTCACTTTTTCATTGGTGGTAGCAAAGATTAGTTGAAATATTGTAGAAAAGAAGTATCATAAAGGGAAAATACCTGTAATATCTTTATTTATTAGAATTCAGAATTTGGGGAATTTTTATATCAAGAATAGTTATATAAATGCATGTACCCATGTGTATGTAATGTCTCAAAGATAGTATATTCTTAAATAAGCACCATACTTCTTAGTAATAATAACATTAACACTGGAGTAAGTGGAACATCAAAATTACAGAATTTACCACTTTAGAACTGCTAACTCTGCTAGCCCAAAATCAGAATTTGCAAAAGTTTCAAAATTATTATTACTTGGTTATTGAAATGAAGGTCATAATAAGAAACTCTTCTTTCATTAATTTTGCATATTTCGTACTAATTCCTACAATTCATTCAACTAATTTTTATTAAGGTATGTAGTAGCTTCTGATACTGTTGTTAGTGCTCAAAGTAGGGTTAAGAAACAGACAAGGTCCTTGCTCATGTGACATTTATATCCTGGGGTAGGAGGGGAAGGGGAGAAAAATGTCAAATGAACAAGTACATGAAAAGATCATTTGCAAAGTGCCATGCAGGAACAAAATCTGGGCAATAAAACAGTACATGAGGGGGCAACATTAGTTACGGTTGTCAATCAGGCTATGACATGAATGACAGGAAGGAATAGACCAAAGGAATATTTGGGGGGAAGAGTATTACAGGCCGAGGAACCAGCAAATGCAAAGGTATGAGCCTGGGACAAGGCTGCTGGCTTAACGTGACCAATAGGACACTAAATGGTTAACAGTCAGGTGGCGGAGTATGGCAGGGGTCAACTTATAAAAACAAAATTATGTGCAGGACATGGTAACGATCTGGATTTTCAAAGTACCCTGAAAACTATACAAAGATTTTCAGCAAAGCTGAAAACACCTAATTTTCATCTACATTTTGAACGACCGATTGGCTGCCATCAGTGAATGACTTCTACCTGACCAAATTCACGTACGTGGAAACTCAGTTTAGATGTCAGTGCCATGGCCCAACGAGTAATGATTGTGTCATAGACTAGGGTGACAGCAATGAATAAGTAAAAGAGTGATCAAATTTGGTGTGTGTATTAGAGGTAGACCTGACATGATTTAACAGTGAAGTGTGTGTGTGTGTGTGTGTGTGTGTGTGTGTGTGTGTGTGTGTTGGGGGGCGTGGTGGTGAGGGAAAGAAAGGTGTTAAGAATGGCTACAGGGTTTTTTTTGGTTTGAGCAACGGAGTGAATGACTGTGTTCTTTACTGAGATAGGGAAGATTGATGGAAAATCTTGTTGTCGGGGGGGAGGCACAAATCAAAAAGTTCTATTTTAGACATGTTTAATTTGAGATGCCTATTAGTCATTCCGGTGACAGTTGGGTTTATGAATTTGGAGCTCAGGGAAAAAATTAGACATGGGGACATATGTTTGGAACTTACTGCCCAGTTCATAGTATTTTAAGCAATGCAACTAGGTGAGATGATATAGGAAGAATTTTTAGAGAAATAGTAGAATGGAGCTTAAAACCAAGTTCTAGAGCCCTTCAATATTCAAAAATTGGGTAGAAAGAGAGTGGTATCTACATAACAAACAAGCAAAAATAGGAATGAGATAGTTGTCAATTATGTTGAATTCTGCTACGAAGCATGGAGATCATTAGTAAAATTAATGAGAGCAATTTTAGAAAAGTAGAGGACAAATGCCTGATCAAAGGAGGACTTGAAAGAAAATGGAAGATGAGGACAAGGAAAAAGCAATATAATTAATTTTAAGTTATTCTGTGAAAGGGTATGAAAAAGAGGCAAATGTTGGAATGGAATGTAGCATAAAAGTTGAGACTTTTTAAAAAATATATTTATTTATTTATTTTTTAAAGAGCTCCTGACTTATTTATTTATTTATTTAATTGTTTTGGCTGTGTTCGGTCTTCGTTTCTATGCGAGGGCTTTCACTAGTTGTGGCAAGGGAGGGCCACTCTTCATCACGGTGCACGGGGCTTTCACTATCGCGGCGTTTCTTGTTGCGGGGCACAGGCTCCAGACGCGCAGGCTCAGTAGTTGTGGCTCACGGGCCTAGTTGCTCCGCGGCATGTGGGATCTTCCCAGACCAGGGCTCGAACCCGTGTCCCCTGCATTGGCAGGCAGATTCTCAACCACTGCGCCACCAGGGAAGCCCGAGACTTTTAAATAATAATAATTTTCTTGTAAGATTAGAAATACCAGAGCACATTAGTGTAATTATTCAATAGAGCAGAAAAAGTATTGGTATTAGATAATAAGAGAGGATAAAAAAAGAGTGAAATACTTAGGAGGACAAGAAGGGGTAGGATCCAAGTCACAAACATAGAATTGGCCATTAGTAAGGCAATGGACACATCTTCATAGTGTTAGGAGGAGACACAGCTTGGAGAAACCTACGAAATCCAAAAGGTTATAGGTTTGTTTACAGGAAGATTAAATCATTCCTTTCTGTTTCTGTCTCGGTAAAGAAATATAAGGTGAGGTCATAATCCGAAATTGGAATGTTGGAGGTGTCCTGATATTAATGGTGTCAACACAAAGGGTACAAGCACAGTAGGGGATGGTTGTGGTAGAATATAGCCCATTTACATTGGAGATGAGGAGGTCAAATAGCTCAAAGTGAAAATTTTGCATTAGAATAAATGTGAGTATCTCTATAGTTTCACAACTCCTCTTCCACATTCATAACTCTAATAAGGAAATCAGCAGGGTAACTATGTATTTTACTTACTATGGTTTTGCATTCTTTTTGTCAGGTCAGACTCCTACAGAAGGACCTCAGTATTGTTCCTCAGAATAAGTACACTTTTTAGTAAGTTGAGGTAATCCATTTTGTGTTAATGTTGAAAGAGTCCTTCAAGCTGTGATTATTTAAATAATAGATCTTCAAAAAAACTTACGGTAATACAATAAGAAAAAGATACCTTTGACTTATACTGTACAAATAAAACTCTAAGCATTTTGGTTTATCAAAAAGATTGCAGATTCTTTTGTAAGATGGTGGTATTCAAAGTTGGGTTATTTTTCAGATTTTGAAAATACAGTCACCAATTGCACTGAAAACATATGATTCAGAACTTTGGATAATTCATTAGAAGCATTCTCTAACTACCAAATAAAAGATTTTGAGTTCTTGCTTCCTTTATTCACTGAAGTGGAATTTTTAGTCCTTTCCTCTAGGTCACTTTCATGATGATCTCTCTGCATTCGACCTAAGTACCACTGAGAAGATACTATTAAGGAGAATAACTCTGTGTTGGGACTAAAAGTCTCTTCATGTTGCTATTGGAATGAGGAGCACCACATCCATTAGTTGCTGCCATTTGTTTTTCCTCTGTTTAACATTTTTCACAGACCTAGGAACTCTGAAATACATTTGTCATAACTACATTGCTTTTATGTCTCTTGCCATTCTTATTCCCTTAACTCCTGGAATAAAACTTAGCTATTAAAATAGGCAAAACTGCTTAATTTTGGCTTTGACCATATGGAATTAAAGAATGCAAAGGATCTAAATTCTTCAAACTTTCAATTGTCAAACATACAGACTTTTAAACACTTTTGGTTAACTTATTTTCTTTTTATCAATAAATATCGACACAGTCCTCTTAGATAGCCTCATCCACCAGAGGGCAGACAGCAGAAGCAAGAAGAACTACAGTCCTGCAGCCTGTGGAACAAAAAACACATTCACAGAAAGATAGACAAGATGAAAAGGCAGAGGGCTACGTACCAGATGAAGGAACAAGATAAAACCCCAGAAAAACAACTAAATGAGGTGGAGATAGGCAACCTTCCAGAAAGAGAATTCAGAATAATGATAGTGAAGATGATCCAGGACCTCGGAAAAAGAATGGAGGCAAAGATCGAGAAGATGCAAGAAATGTTTAACAAACACCTAGAAGAATTAAAGAACAAACAGAGATGAACAATACAATAAGTGAAATGAAAACTCCACTAGAAGGAATCAATAGCAGAATAACTGAGGCAGAAGAACGGATAAGTGACCTGGAAGACAGAATGGTGGAATTCACTGCTGCGGAACAGAAGAAAGAAAAAAGAATGAAAAGAAATAAAGACAGTGTAAGAGAAATCTGGGACAACATTAAACGCAACAACATTTGCATTATAGGGGTCCCAGAAGGAGAAGAGAGAGAGAAAGCACCAGAGAAAATATGTGAAGAGATTATAGGCGAAAGTTTCCCTAACATGGGAAAGGAAATAGCCACCCAAGGCCAGCAAGTGCAGCGAGTCCCATACAGGATAAACCCAAGAAAAACACACCGAGACACATAGTAATCAAATTGGCAAAAATTAAAGACAAAGAAAAATTATTGAAAGCAGCAAGGGAAAAACGACAAGTAACATTCAAGGGAATTCCCATAAGGTTAACTGCTGATTTCTCAGCAGAAACTCTACAAGCCAGAAGGGAGTGGCATGACATATTTAAAGTGATGAAAGGGAAGAACCTACAACCAAGATTACTCTACCCTGCAAGGATCTCATTCAGATTTGATGGAGAAATCAAAAGCTTTACAGACAAGCCAAAGCTAAGAGAATTCAGCACCACCACACCAGCCCTACAACAAACGCTAAAGGAACTTCTCTAAGTGGGAAACACAAGAGAAGAAAAGGACCTACAAAAACAAACCCAAAACAATTAAGAAAATGGTCATAAGAACATACATATCGATAATTACCTTAAACTTGAATGGTTTAAATGCTCCAACCAAAAGACTCAGGCTCACTGAATAGATACAAAAAACAAGACCCATATTTATGCTGTCTACAAGAGACCCACTTCAGACCTAGGGACACATACAGACTGAAGGTGAGGGGATGGAAAACGAAATCCCATGCAAATGGAAATCAAAAGAAAGCTGGAGTAGCAATACTCATATCAGATAAAATAGACTTTAAAATAAAGAATGTTACAAGAGACAAGGAAGGACACTACATAATGCTCAAGGGATCAATCCAACAAGAAGATATAACAATTATAAATATATATGCACCCAACATAGGAGCACCTCAATACATAAGGCAACTGCTAACAGCTCTAAAAGAGGAAATTGACAGTAACACAATAATAATGGCGGACTTTAACACCTCACGTACACCAATGGACAGATCATCCAAACAGAAAATTAGTAAGGAAACACAAGCTTTAAATGACACAATAGACCAGATAGATTTAATTGATACTTACAGGACATTCCTTGCAAAAACAGCAGATTACACTTCTTTCTCAAGTGTGCACAGAACATTCTCCAGGATAGATCACCTCTTGGGTCACAAATCAAGCCTCAGTAAATTTAAGAAAATTGAAATCATATCAAGCATCTTTTCTGACCACAATGCTATGAGATTAGAAATGAATTACAGGGAAAAAAACGTAAAAAACACAAACACATGGAGGCTAAACAATACGTTACTAAATAACCAAGAGATCACTGAAGAAATCAAAGAGGAAATCTAAAAATACCTAGAGACAAATGACAATGAAAACACCATGATCCAAAACCTATGGGATGCAGCCAAAGCAGTTCTAAGAGGGAAGTTTATAGCTATACAAGCCTACCTCCACAAACAAGAAAAATTTCAAATAAGCAATCTAACTTTACACCTAAAGGAACTAGAGAAAGAAGAACAAACAAAATCCAAGGTTAGTAGAAGGAAAGAAATCATAAAGATCAGAGCAGAAATAAATGAAATAGAAACAAAGAAAACAATAGCAAAGATCAATAAAACGAAAAGCTGGTTCTTTGAGAAGATAAACAAAATTGATAAACCTTTAGCCAGACTCATCAAGAAAAAGAGGGAGAGGACTCAAATCAGTAAAATTAGAAATGAAAAAGGAGAAGTTACAACAGACACCACAGAAAAACAAAGCTCCTGAGACTACAACACGCAACTCTATGCCAATAAAATGGGCAACCTGGAAGAAATGGACAAATTCATAGAAAGGTATAACCTTCCAAGACTGAACCAGGAAGAAATAGAAAATATGAACAGACCAATCACAAGTAATGAAATTGAAACTGTGATTAAAATCTTCCAACAAACAAAAGTCCAGGACCAGATGGCTTCACAGGTGAATTCTATCAAACATTTAGAGAAGAGCTAACACCTATCCTTCTCAAACTCTTCCACAAAATTGCAGAAGGAACACTCCCAAACTCACTCCATGAGGCCCCCATCACCCTGATACCAAAAGCAGACAAAGATACTACAAAAAAAAAACAATTACAGACCAATATCACTGATGAATATAGATGCAAAAATCCTCAACAAAATACTAGCAGAGAGAATCCAACAACACATTAAAAGGATCATACACCATGATTAAGTGGGATTTTATCCCAGGGATGCAAGGATTCTTCAATATATGCAAATCAATCAATGTGATACACCATATTAACAAATTGAAGAGTAAAAACCATATGATCATCTCAATAGATGCAAAAAAGCTTTTGACAAAATTCAACACCCATTTATGATAAAAACTCTCCAGAAAGTGGGCATAGAGGGAACCTACCTCAACATAATAAAGGCCATATACAACAAACCCACAGCAAACATCATTCTCAATGGTGAAAAACTGAAAGCATTTCCTCTAAGATCTGGAACAAGACAAGGATGTCCACTCTCACCACTATTATTCAACATAGTTTTGGAAGTCCTAGCCACGGCAATCAGAGAAGAAAAAGAAATAAAAGGATTACAAGTTGGAAAAGAAGAAGTAAAACTGTCACTGTTTGCAGATGACATGATACTATACACAGAGAATCCTAAAAATGCCACCAGAAAACTACTACAGCTAATCAATGAATTTGGTAAAGTAGCAGGATACAAAATTAATGCACAGAAATCTCTTGCATCCCTATACACTAATGATGAAAAATCTGAAAGAGAAAGTAATGAAACACTCCCATTTACCACTGCAACAAAAACAATAAAATACCTAGGAATAAACCTACCTAAGGAGACAAAAGACCTGTATGCAGAAAACTATAAGACACTGATGAAAGAAATTAAAGATGATACCAACAGATGGAGAGATGTACCATGTTCTTGGATTGAAAGAATCAACATTGTGAAAATGAGTATACTACCCAAAGCAATCTACAGATTCAATGCAATCCCTATCAAATTACCAATGGCATTTTTTACGGAGCTAGAACAAATCATCTTAAAATTTGTATGGAGACACAAAAGACCCCGAATAGCCAAAGCAGTCTTGAGGCAAAAAAACGGAGCTGGAGGAATCAGACTCCCTGACTTCAGACTATACTACAAAGCTACAGTAATCAAGACAATATGGTACTGGCACAAAAACAGAAATATAGATCAATGGAACAGGATAGAAAGCCCAGAGATAAACCCACGCACGTATGGTCAACTAATCTATGACAAAGGAGGCAAGGACATACAATGGAGAAAAGACAGTCTCTTCAATAAGTGGTGCTGGGAAAACTGGACAGATACATGTAAAATAATGAAATTAGAACACTCCCTAACACCATACACAAAAATAAACTCAAAATGGATTCGAGACCTAAATGTAAGACCGGACACTATAAAACTCTTAGAGGAAAACATAGGAAGAATACTCTTTGACATAAATCACAGCAAGATCTTTTTTGATCCACCTCCTAGAGTAATGGAAATAAAAACAAAAATAAACAAATGGGACCTAATGAAACTTCAAAGCTTTTGCAAAACAAAGCAAACTACAAGCAAGACAAAAAGACAACCCTCAAAATGGGAGACAATATTTGCAAATGAATCAACGGACAAAAGATTAATCTCCAAAATATATGAACAGCTCATGCAACTGAATATTAAAAAAACAAACAACCCAGTCCAAAAATGGGCAGAAGACCTAAGTAGACATTTCTCCAAAGAAGACATACAGATGGCCAAGAAGCACATGAAAAGCTGCTCAACATCACTAATTATTAGAGAAATGCAAATCAAAGCTACAGTGAGGTATCACCTCACACCAATTAGAATGGGCATCATCAGAAAATCTATAAACAACAAAAGCTGGAGAGGGTGTGGAGAAAAGGGAACCGTCTTGCACTCTTGGTGGGAATATAAATTGATACAGCCACTATGGAGAACAGTATGGAGGTTCCTTAAAAAACTAAAAATAGAATTACCATATGATCCCGCAGTCCAACTACCTGGCATATACCCAGAGAAAACCATAATTCAAAAAGATGCATGCAACCCAATGTTCACTGCAACACTATTTACAATAGCCAGGTCATGGAAACAACCTAAATGCCCATCGACAGACGAATGGATAAAGAAGATGTGGTACATATATATAATGGAATACTACTCAGCCATAAAAAGGAACAAAATTGGGTCATTTGTAGAGACATGGATGAATCTAGAGACTGTCATACAGAGTGAAGTAAGTCAGAAAAAGAAAAACAAAATCGTATATTAACGCATATATGTGGAACCTAGAAAAATGGTACAGATGGACTGGTTTGCAGGGCAGACATAGAGACACAGATGTAGAGAACAAACTTATGGACACCAAGGGGGGAAAGCGGCAGGGGTGGTGAGTGTGGTGGTGTGATGAATTGGGAGATTGGGACTGACATATATACACTAATATGTATAAAATGGATAACTAAGAAGAACTTGCTGTATAAAAAATAAATAAAATTCCAAAAAAAAAAATCAGAATGTCTGCTATGTCCTGGACATTATGTTAGGTGCTCAAGACGCATTCAGTGAATAAGACAGGCACAACCCCTGTCTTTGTGGATCTTGCTCTTTATTGGAAATGATGTATTTTTTTTTATATCATCTACTATTACTGTTTTTTCTTTCTGGTAGTAGTATCTTATTTTATTTTTTAATTTTTATTTTATATTGGAGCATAGTTGATTAACCATGTTGTGTTAGTTTCAGGTGTACAGCAAAGTGATTCAATTATACATATTCATGTATCTATTCTTTTTCAAATTCTTTTTCCACTTAGGTTATTACAGAATATTGAGCAGTGTTCCCTGTGCTATACAGTAGGTCCTTTTTGATTATCCATTTTAAATATAGCAGTGTGTACATGTCAGTCCCAAAGATATTTTATTTAAGCACAGGGAACTACAGGAAGTTAAAGGCGTACAAAATGAGTAGACCTCAACAAATCGATGAAATCAAGGAAGACCAACTGGAAAAACTGAGACTTACCTTGCGATCTGGATGATAAAGGTTTTCCAGGAAATCCAATTCTTCTAGGCAGAGAAACCACATATTCAATGATTTTGAGGCAAGAAAATTTAGAAAGCATTTAGGAGACTTGAAGAAATTCAAGAAGTTTAGATTGTATAATGGGGAGGGTCAAGATGGTAAGAGATAAAAGAGAAAGAGTGGAGGGGCCATAGGGAGTCCGCAGGGAATTGGCAAGTCTGCAGGTAAGTGACTGGTTTTATTCATATGTTCATAAAATCACTCTAGAAAAAGAATGGAATATCTGCAAGAATAGAGTAAGACTAGAAGCAGGCAGGGACAAAGTTATGAGATTGTCGAAAGTAGGTCAGGGGAGATAAAATGGTGGCCTGGAACATTCATTAATTCATTCAGAAGATATTTACTGAATAGTCATTGTATTTCAGGCAATACACTATGTATACAGTGGTGAATCACCACAGCTAATAGAAATATGCATTAAGAGTATTTATAATGCTTGGTGATTATTTGGATTGGGGTATGAAAAAGGGGCTTGAGTAACTTGGTGGATTCAGGCCACATGAAAGTAGGAACAAACAAGGTTGTGTGCTAGGAGTAGAGGATGCGTTGTTTGGGGCATGTTTCATTTGAAGTAAGATATCTAACAAGCAGGAGGCCTAATGAATCTGGAGCTGTAAGAGATCTAAGACAGAGTTAGGGGTCACCAACTACTAGACAGTTACCAAAGCTTTTAGGGATAGATGAGCTTACACAAGAAATGTGTGTGCAGAGAGAACGAAGGGGGCCTAAGATAGCTCTGTGCAGAAAGTAGTCTGCAGGGGATAAGTGAGGAAAGATGACTACAAAGGAGACTGGGAAGTAAAGATCATGCATTTAGGGTAAAAGCTCCAGCTTTGTTTCCAGTGAGCCTAGGGAAACAAGCGTTCCAAAGTGAGGATTGACTGGTAAACATACATGAAACCTCTTGACCTCTCCCGTCATCAACAAGAAGACAAAGGAAAAATAAGAAAGCAGTAGTGGAAATAGTCTTACTCTAAGTCTGAAAGAATTCTTTCAGTCTCTTTGACTGAACTCTTACTTGAGGATGGCTGAAAGCTCCCCACAAACATACCAATCTTCATTATTTTATTTAAAAATAGCAATATTTTCTGTCTTATTCAGCAAAATTTAAAGGAGTGGAAGATATGTTTTAATAATATTGCTTGAGACACACTACAATTCACATCCTACTCCCCATATAGTTTTCCTTTTTGACAACTTTTTTTTTTCTATAAGTAACTGGAACTTTCTTTAGATAAATTAAGCATAAAAACCATTTATAGGAAATGGATCAACTAGCTGACAGAATTCTTTTAAAAAAGGGCTACAGAACTGGGCTCAGAAAACAATAGGAAGCAGGAAGCTTCAGTGTTCTAGTTATAGAAACTCATCTGCAGTTTTTTTTGTTTTGTTTTAAGTCTTTACGGCCAGGTTTAATAAACTCCAACTACTTTAGTCCCCTTAAAACTCTTTACTTAAGAATCATTGCCTGGGGAGATACAGAGTGCACTAATTCTATTTTGATTATGTGTCCCCTCCTTAATGAAGGTGGTCAGGGAAATGTACTGAGGGTCACTTTGAGACTGCACACAACGAGGAAGAGTCACTTACCCACACAGGAATCAGTATGCCATTATCAAAGCAGGAAGGAATGACCTCTGGGTGACTACAAAACCGTATTTTATTCTTTATTCTTAAACAAACATTCGTATACTAGATTCTTAATGTAAGCAAACTACAAATATTTTGAATTTCAAATTGCATAAACTCCATTTTTCCAGATTTATTCTTTTGTATCCTCTGATTTTTTTAAAAGCAGGGTTATTGAAATATATGGAAATACAGCAAACTGAACATGTAAAATTTCACAGGTTAGGTTTTGCATTTGTATATCCCTGAAATCATCTCCATTACCAAGACAAAGAACATATACGCCACCTTCAAAATGTCCTTACACCCATCTGAAATCCCTATCTCCTGTACCTCTCCACTCCGTCCCCTGCCAGACCAAGGCAACTGCTGATCTGCTGTCTGCTAATATTAATTTCCATTCCCGAGAATTTTATATAAGAGGAATCATGCAGTATATACTCTGTTTTGTCTGGGTTTTCATTGAGCATAATTATTTTGATATTCATCCATATGATTACCAGTATCAACAGTTCATTTTTTTCCACTGCTTATTATTTTATTGTATGGCTATACCAGTTTCTTTATCGAGTACCTATTAAGTTTTCAGTTTTTGTCTATTCTAGATAAAGCTGCTATGAACCTTCATGAACAATTCTTTGTATGAACATGAGATTTTATTTCTCCTGGGTAAATACCTATAACTAGAATGGTAAAGTGCTAAGACAGGTGTGTATTTCACTTTAAACATAGCCAAACTATTTTCCAGATAATTGTTTCATTTTACATTCTTACCAGCAGTGCATATGGGTTTCAGGTACACCACAACCAGGCAAATAGTTGGGATGGTCCTTTTTTTTTTTTTTTTTTAACATCTTTATTGGAGTATAATTGCTTTACAATGGTGTGTTACTTTCTGCTTTATAACAAAGTGAATCAGCTATACATATACATATATCCCCATATCTCCTCCCCTTGTGTCTGCCTCCCACCTTCCCTATCCCACCCCTCTAGGTGGTCACAAAGCACCCAGCTGATCTCCCTGTGCTATGCAGCTGCTTCCCACTAGCTATCTATTTTACATTTGGTAGTGTATATAAGTCCATACCACTCTCTTACTTCGCCCCAGCTTACCCTTCCCCCTCGCCATGTCCTCAAGTGCATTCTCTACATCTGCGTCTTTATTCCTATCTTGCCCCTAGGTCCTTCATAACCACTTCTTTTTTTTTTTTTTTAGATTCTATATATATGTGTTAGCATATGGTATTTGTTTTTCTCTTTCTGACTTACTTCACTCTGTATGACAGACTCTAGATCCATCCACCTCACTACAAATAACTCAATTTCAGGTTTTTTTTTACGGTTGAGTAATATTTCCATTGTATATATGTGCCACATCTTCTTTATCCATTCATCTGTCGATGGACACTTAGGTTGCTTCCATGTCCTGGCTATTGTAAATAGAGCTGCAGTGAACATTGTGGTACATGACTCTTTTTGAATTATGGTTTTCTCGGGGTATATGCCCAGTAGTGGGATTGCTGGGTCATATGGAGGCTCTGTTTTTAGTTTTTTAAGGAACCTCCATACTGTTCTCCATAGTGGCTGTATCAATTTACATTCCCACCAGCAGTGCAAGAGGGTTCCCTTTTCTCCACATCCTCTCGAGCATTTGTTGTTTGTAGATTTTCTGATGATGTCCATTGTGACTGGTGTGAGGTGATACCTCATTGTAGTTTTGATTTACATTTCTCTAATGATTAATGATGTTGAGCATGTGTTTGTTGGCTATCTGTGTATCTTCTTTGGAGAAACATCTATTTAAGTCTTCTGCCCATTTTCGGATTGGGTTGTTTGTTTTTTTGATATTGAGCTGCACGAACTGCTAATAAATTTTGGAGATTAATCCTCTGTCAGTTGCTTCATTTGCAAATATTTTCTCCCATTCCGAGGGTTGTCTTTTCATCTTGTTTATGGTCTCCTTTGCTGTGCAAAAGCTTTTAAGTTTCATTAGGTCCCACTTGTTTATTTCTGTTTTTACTTCCATTACTCTAAGAGGTGGGTCAAAAAGGATCTTGCTGTGATTTATGTCATAGAGTGTTCTGCCTATGTTTTCCTCTAAGAGTTTGATAGTGTCTGACCTTACATTTAAATTTTAAATCCATTTTGAGTTTATTTTTGAGTATGGTGTTAGGTAGTGTTCTAATTTCATTCTTTTACATGTATCTGTCCAGTTTTCCCAGCACCACTTATTGAAGAGGCTGTCTTTTCTCCATTGTATATTCTTGCCTCCTTTATCAAAAATAAGGTGACCATATGTGCATGGGTTTATCTCTGGGCTTTCTATCCTGTTCCATTGATATATATTTCTGTTTTTGTGCCAGTACCATATTGTCTTGATTACTGTAGCTTTGTAGTATAGCTTGAAGTCAGGGAGCCTGATTCCTCTAGCTCCATTTTTCTTTCCCAAGATTGCTTTGGCTATTCGGGGGTCTTTTGTGCTTCGATAAAAATTGTGAAATTTTATGTTCTAATTTTGTGAAAAATGCCTTTGGTAGTTTGATAGGAATTGCATTGAATCTGTAGATTGCTTTGGGTAGTATAGTCATTTTCACAATGTTGATTCTTCCAATCCAGGAACATGGTATATCTCTCCATCTGTTGGTATCATCTTTAATTTCTTTCATCAGTGTCTTATAGTTTTCTGCATACAGGTCTTTTGTCTCCTTAGGTAGGTTTATTCCTAGGTATTTTATTCCTTTTGTTGCAATGGTACATGGGAGTGTTTCCTTAATTTCTCTTTCAGATTTTTCATCATTAGTGTATAGGAATGCAAGAGATTTCTGTGCATTAACTTTGTATCCTGCTACTTTACCAGATTCATTGTTTAGCTCTAGTAGTTTTCTGGTAGCATCTTTGGGATTCTCTACGTATAGTATCATGTCATCTGCAAACAGTGACAGGTTTACTTCTTCTTTTCCAATTTGTATTCTTTTTATTTTTTTTCTTCTCTGATTGCTGTGGCTAAAAATTCCAAAAGTATGTTGAATAATAGTGATGAGAGTGGGCAACCCTGTCTTGTTCCTGATCTTAGAAGAAATGCTTTCAGTTTTTCACCATTGAGAATGATGTTGGCTGTGGGTTGGTCATATATGGCCTTCATTATGTTGAGGTAAGTTCCCTCTATGCCTACTTTCTGGAGGGTTTTTATCATAAATGGGTGTTGAATTTTGTCAAAAGCTTTTTCTGCCTCAGTGAGATGATCATATGGTTTTTATCCTTCAGTTTGTTAATATGGTGTGTCACATTTATTGATTTGCGTATATTGAAGAATCCTTGCATTCCTGGGATAAACACCACTTGATCGTGGTGTATGATCCTTTTAATGTGCTGTTGGATTCTGTTTGCTTGTATTTTGTTGAGGATTTGTGCATCTATGTTCATCAGTGATATTGGCCTGTAGTTTTCTTTTTTTGTGACATCTTTGTCTGGTTTTGGTATCAGAGTGATGGTGGTCTTGAAGAATGAGTTTGGGAGTGTTCCTCCCTCTGCTATATTTTGAAAGAGTTTGGAAGGTTAGGTGTTAGCTCTTCACTAAATGTTTGATGGACTTCGCCTGTGAAGCGATCTGATCCTGGGCTTTTGTTTGTTGGAAGATTTTTAATCACAGTCTCAATTTCAGTGCTTGTGATTGGTCTGTTTATATTTTCTATTTCTTCCTGGTTCAGTCTTGGAAGGTTGTGCTTTTCTAACAATTTGTCCGTTTCTTCCAGGTTGTCCATTTTATTGGCATGGAGTTGCTTGTAGTAATCTCTCATGATACTTTGTATTTCTGCAGTGTCAGTGGTTACTTCTCCTTTTTCATTTTTAATTCTATTGATTTGAGTCTTCTCACTTTTTTTCTTGATGTATCTGGCTAATGGTTTATCAATTTTGTTTATCTTCTCAAAGAACCAGCTTTTAGTTTTATTGATCTTTGCTATTGTTTTCTTCATTTCTTTTTCATTTATTTATGATCTGATCTTTATGATTTCTTTCCTTCTGCTAACTTTGGGGCTTTTTTGTTCTTCTTTCTCTAATTGTTTAGGTGTAAGGTTAGGTTGTTTATTTGAGATGTTTCTTGTTTTTTGAGGTAGGATTGTATTGCTATAAACTTCCCTCTTAGAACTGCTTTTGCTGTATCTCATAGGTTTTGGGTCGTCGTGTTTTCATTGTCATTTGTTTCTAGCTATTTTTTGATTTCCTCTTTGATTTCTTCAGTGACCTCTTGGTTATTAAGTAGTGTATTATTTAGTCTCCATGTGTTTGTATTTTTTACAGATTTTTTTCCTGTAATTGAAACCTAGTCTTATAGTGTTGTGGTCGGAAGAGATACTTGATATGATTTCAATTTTCTTAACTTTACCAAGGCTTCATTTGTGACCCAAGATATGATCTATCCTGGAGAATGTTCCATGAGCACTTGAGAAGAAAGTGTAGTCTGTTGTTTTTGTATGGAATGTCCTATAAATATCAAATCTATCTGGACTGTTGTGTCATTTAAAGCTTGTGTTTCCTTATTAATTTTCTGTTTGGATGATCTGTCCATTGGTGTAAGTGAGGTGTTAAAGTCCCCCACTATTATTGTGTTACTGTCGATTTCCTCTTTTAAAGCTGTTAGCAGTTGCCTTATGTATCGAGGTGCTCCCTTGTTGGGTGCGTATATATTTATAATTGTTAAATCTTCTTGTTGCATTGATCCCTTGATCATTATGTAGTGCTCTTCTTTGTGTCTTGTAATAGTCCTTAGTTTAAAGTCTGTTTTGTCTGATATGAGAATTGCTACTCCAGCTTTCTTTTGATTTCCATTTGCATGGGATATCTTTTCCCATCCCCTCACTTTCAGTCTGTATGTGTCCCTAGGTCTGAAGTGGGTCTCTTGTAGACAGCATGTATACAGGTCCTGTTTTTGTGTCCATTCAGCCAGTCTATCTCTTTTGTTTGGAGCATTTAATCTCTGTACATTTAAAGTAATTATCGATATGTATGTTCCTATTACCATTTTCTTAATTGTTTTGGGTTGTTATTGTTGGTCTTTTCCTTCTCTTGTGTTGTCTGCCTAGAGAATTTCCTTTAGCATTTGTTGTAAAGCTGGTTTGGTGGTGCTGAATTCTCTTAGCTTTTGCTTGTCTGTAAAGGTTTTAATTTCTCCATCAAATCTGAATGAGATCCTTGCTGGGTAGAGTAATCTTGGTTGTAGGTTTGTCCCTTTCATCACTTTGAATATTTCCTGCCACTCCCTTCTGGCTTGCAGACTTTCTGCTGAAAGATCAGCTGTGTAACCTTATGGGGATTCCCTTGTATGTTATTTGTTTTTTTTCCCTTGCTGCTTTTAATATTTTATCTTTGTATTGAGTTTTTGATAGTTTGTTTAATATGTGTCTTGACGTGTTTCTTCTTGGGTTTATCCTGTATGGGGCTCTCTGTGCTTCCTGGACTTGATTAACTATTTCCTTTCCCATATTAGGGAAGTTCTCAACTATAATCTGTTCAGATATTTTCTCAGTCCCTTTCTTTCTCTCTTCTTCTTATGGGACCTGTATAATTTGAATGTTGGTGCGTTTAATATTGTCCCAGAAGTCTCTGAGACTGTCCTCAGTTCTTTTCATTCTTTTTTCTTTATTCTGCTCTGCAGTAGTTATTTCCAGTATTTTATCCTCCAGGTCACCTATCAGTTCTTCTGCCTCAGTTATTCTGCTATTGATCCCTTCTAGAGAATTTTTCACTTCATTTATTTTGTTGTTCATCACTGTTTGTTTGCTCCTTAGCTCTTCTAGATCCTTCTTAAACGTTTCTAGTGTTTTCTCTATTCTATTTCCAAGATTTTAGATCATTTTTACTATCAGTACTCTGAATTCTTTTTCAGGTAGACTGCCTATTTCCTCTTCATTTGTTTGGTCTGGTGGGTTTTTACCTTGCTCCTGCATCTGCTGTGTGTTTCTCTGTCTTCTCATTTTGCTTAACCTACTCTGTTTGGGGTCTCATTTTCGCAGGCTGCAGGTTCGTAGTTCCTTTTTTTTTCTGGTGTCTGCCCCCAGTGGGTAAGGTTGGTCCAGTGGGTTGTGTAGGCTTCCTGGTGGAGGGGACTAGTGCCTGTGTTCTGGTGGATGAGGCTGGACCTTGTCTTTCTGGTGGGCAGGACCGTGTCCGGTGGTGTGTTTTGGTGTGTCTGTTACCTAATTATGATTTTAGGCAGCCTCTCTGCTAATGGGTGGGGTTGTGTTCCTGTCTTGCTAGTTGTTTGGCATAGGTTGTCCAGCACTGTAGCTTGCTGGTTGTTGAGTGGAGCTGGGTCTTAGCTTTGAGATGGAGATCTCTGGGAGAGCTTTCGCCGTTTGATATTGCGTGGAGCTGGGAGGTCTCTGGTGGACCAATGTCCTGAACTCTGCTCTCCCACCTCAGAGGCACAGGCCTGACACCCGGTTGGAGCGCCAAGACCCTGTCAGCCACACAGCATTAAGTGTCAAGAGATACACTTCCACATGGTGGTTAAGAGACCAAGGCTTTTTTCCATCTTGTGCTCCGCCATTTCTCCAAGTCCTCTTCTGAATGGTCTGCAACTGGAGAAGCGTCGCGCAGCTGCTGCTCAGGATGGCCCTTTTTAAAATATTAGACATCCTACTTGGTATGTAGTAAAATCTCATTGTGGTTTTGATTTTCCCTAATGACTGATGTTAAACATTACTTCCTTTTTTTAATTTGCCATTCATATAGCTTCTCTGAGTATTCAAACCATTGCCCTTTTTTTCTCTGGAATTATCTTATTGAATTTTGAGACTCTGTATAGTCTAGGTGCAAGTCCTTTATCAGATATGTGATTTGCAAATATTTTCTCTCAGTCTATGGCTTGGGGTTTTATTCTCAACATCATCCTTCAAAGAACAAAATGGGTTTTTTTGATAAGTCACATTTATTGTTTTTTCTTTTAATACTTTTAGTGTTGTAGTTAAGAAATATTTGCTTAAACCAAAGTCAAAACAATTTTATCCCATCAAATTTTCTTTTAGAAATTTTACAATTTGAGGTTTTATATTTGGAATTCCCTGGTACTCTCCTTTCTAAAGTTCCTCTCTTCACTCGTTTTTCTTTTCTTTTCTTTTTTTTTTAAGCTTTATTTTGGAGAATTTTGAACATGTATGAAAAGAGACAAGATAGTACAATGAACCCCCATCATTTTGTCCTAACAGTCATTAACTCACAGCCAGTTAGGCTTTATTCACACCCTAGTCACTTCCCCTCTGAATATTATTTTGAAGCAAAACTGACATCATATAATTTTACCTATAAAAATTTCAGTATGTATCTCTTAAAAAAGTTCCCTTATTTTAAATCACAGTACCATTATCATATCACAAAAATTTAAAAATAATTTCTTCACATCATCAAATAGCCTGTTAGCATTCAAATTTCCAAATGTCTCAGAAATATCCTGTCTTTCAATCTGTGCAATGTATGGAGATATAGCTCCATTTTTATTCCTATTATTATTTCTTTTCTTTTACAATTTAATTTTTTTGTATTTATTAACTTTTGTCTGTTATTTTTTTTCATTGAAGTATATCAATGTACATTATATGTTACAAGTGTACAATACAGTGATTCACAATTTTTAAAGACTAGAGTCCACTTATAATTATTATAAAATAATGACTATATTCCCTGTGTTGTACAATATATCCTTATAGCTTATTTCATACCTCATAGTTTATATCTCTTAATTCTCTAACCATATATTGCACCTCCCCCTTTCCCTCTCCCCACTAGTAACCACTAGTTTGTTTCTTTTTTGTTATATTTACTAGTTGGTTGTATTTTTCAGATGCCATATATAAGTGATATCATACAGTATTTGTCTTTCTCTGTCTGACTGACTTCACTTTTCGACAGTTTTGTTTTCTCCAACCTTTCATCTGTGGATTCTCTAACCTGAAAGACAGTGAGCTTCCTATTAGAGTTTTAGACACTGCATCCCTTTAACAACTGCAGCTGCCCTCACAGCAAAATTACACAAATATAAAACATTACAGGGCTTCCCTGCTGGCGCAGTGGTTGAGAATCCATCTGCCAATTCAGGGGACATGGGTTTGATCCCTGGTCCGGGAAGATCCCACATGCTGCTGAGCAGCTAGGCCCGTGCACCACAACTACTGAGCCTGCACTGTAGAGCCCGTGAGCCACGACTACTGAGCCCACATGCAACAACTACTGAAGCCCACGTGCCTAGAGCCCTTGCTCCACAACAAGACAAGCCACCACAATGAGAAGCCCAGGCACTGCAACAAAGAGTAGCCCCCACTCGACGCAAATAGAGAAAGCCCGTGTGCAGCAACGAAGACCCAACACAGCCAAAAATAAATAAATTAAGTAAATAAGTAAAACATTACATTGCTTCCTCTAAAAATTTTTGTTAAGACACTGTGAGAGGATTCCCACCATCTAATTAATTAACATCTGCACATCCATGGTCTCACATTTTGTTTTCAGTTTTGTTTGTTTGTTTGTTTTGGTGAGAACATTTACTTCTACTCTTAGCAAATTTCAATCTCAGTTGACCATTGAACAATGCCAGGGTTAAGGACGCAAACCCTCTGCACAGTCGAAAATCCCAGTATAACTTACAGTCAGCCCTCCAGATCCTCAGTTCCTCTGGATCCTAAAATTCAACCATCCACAGATTGTGTAGTACTGTGGTGCTTACTACTGAAAAAAATCTATATGTAAGTGGACCCAGGCAGTTCAAACCTGTGTTGTTCATGAGTCAGTTGTATATGATACAGTGCCATTAAGTATAGTGGCCATATTTCATGTTAGATCCTCAGGCCACTAATCCTATACCTGAAAGTTTATATCTTTTTACCAGCCTCTCCCTATTCCCCCACCCCCTGCTTCCACAAACCACTTTTCTACTCTGTTTCTATGAGTTTGACTCTTTTTTTTAAAAAAAGTTTCCTCATATAAGTGATGCTGTGCGGTATTTGTCTTTCTCTGACTGACTTATTTCCCTTAAAATAATGCCCTCAAGGTCCATCCATGTCATCTGAAATAATAGGATTTTCTTCTTTTTTATGGCTCAGTAATATGTGTGTGTATCACATTTCCTTTTTTTTCTTTTTTGAATATTTCATTTATTTTTTTATACAGAAGTTTCTTATTAGTCATCAATTTTATACACATCAGTGTATACATGTCAATCCCAAACGCCCAATTCAGCACACCACCCCCCCGCGGCTTTCCCCCCTTGGTGTCCATATGTTTGTTCTCTACATCTGTGTCTCAACTTCTGCCCTGCAAACCGGTTCATCTGTACCATTTTTCTAGGTTCCACATACATGCGTTTATATATGATATTTGTTTTTCTCTTTCTGACTTACTTCACTCTGGATGACAGTCTCTAGATCCATCCACGTCACAACGAATGACCCAACTTCGTTCCTTTTTATGTCTGAGTAATATTCCATTGTATATATGTACCACATTTTCTTTATCCATTCGTCTGTCAATGGGCATTTAGGTTGCTTCCATGACCGGGCTATTGAAAATAGTGCTGAAATGAACATTGGGGTGCATGCATTTTTTGAATTATGGTTTTCTCTGGGTATATGCCCAGTAGTGGGACTGCTGGATTATATGGTAATTCTATTTTTAAGGAACCTCCATACTGTTCTCCATAGTGGCTGTATCAATTTATATCCCCACCAACAGTGCAAGAGGGTTGCCTTTTCTCCACACCCTCTCCAGCATTTATTGTTTGTAGATTTTCTGATGATGGCCATTGTGACTGCTGTGAGGTGATACCTCATTGTAGTTTTGATTTGCATTTCTCTAATGATTCGTGATGTGTGAGCATGGTGTATGATCCTTTTAATGTGTTGTTGGATTCTGTTTGCTAGTATTTTGTTGAGGACTTTTGCATCTGTATTCATCAGTGATATTGGTCTGTATTTTTCTTTTTTTGTAGTATCTTTGTCTGGTTTTGCTATCAGGGTGATGGTGACCTCATAGAATGAGTTTGGGAGTGTTCCTTCCTCTGCAATTTTTTGGGAGAGTTTGAGAAGGATGGGTGTTAGCTCTTCTCTAAATGTTTGATAGAATTCACCTGTGAAGCCATCTGGTCCTGCACTTTTGTTTGTTGGAAGATTTTTAATCACAGTTTCAATTTCATTACTTGTGATTGGTCTGTTCATATTTTCTATTTCTTCCTGGTTCAGTCTTGGAAGGTTATACATTTCTAAGAATTTGTCCATTTCTTCCAGGTTGTCCATTTTATTGGCATAGAGTTGCTTGTAGTAGTCTCTAAGGATGCTTTGTATTTCTGTGGTGTCTGTTGTAACTTCTCCTTTTTCATTTCTAATTTTATTGATTTGAGTCCTCTCCCTCTTTTTCTTGATGTGTCTGGCTAATGGTTCATCAATTTTCTTTATCTTCTCAAAGAACCAGCTTTTAGTTTTATTGATCTTTGCTATTGTTTTCTTTGTTTCTATTTCATTTATTTCTGCTCTGATCTTCATGTTTTCTTTCCTTCCGCTAACTTTGGGTTTTGTTTGTTCTTCTTTCTCTAGTTCCTTTAGGTGTAAGGTTAGATTGTTTATTTGAGATATTTTGTTTCTCGAGGTAGGCTTGTATAGCTATAAACTTCCCTCTTAAAACTGCTTTTGCTGCATCCCAAAGGTTTTGGATCATTGTGTTTTCATTGTCATTTGTCTCTAAGTATTTTTTGATTTCCTCTTTGATTTCTTCAGTGATCTCTTGGTTATTTAGTAACGTATTGTTTAACCTCCATGTGTTTGTGTTTTTTACGTTTTTTTCCCTGTAATTCATTTCTAATCTCATAGCATTGTGGTCAGAAAAGATGCTTGATATAATTTCAATTTTCTTAAATTTACTGAGGCTTGATTTGTGACCCACGATGTGATCTATCCTGGAGAATGTTCCATGCGCACTTGAGAAGACAGTGTAATCTGCTGTTTTTGGATGGAATGTCCTATAAATATCAATTAAATCTATCTGGTCTATGGTGTCATTTAAAGCTTCTGTTTCCTTATTTATTTTCATTTTGGATGATCTGTCCATTGATGTAAGTGAGGTGTTAAAGTCCCCCATTATTAATGTGTTACTGTCAATTTCCTCTTCTAGAGCTGTTAGCAGTTGCCTTATGTATTGAGTTGCTCCTATGTTGGGTGCATATATATTTATAATTGTTATATCTTCATGTTGGATTGATACCTTAATCATTTTGTAGTGTCCTTCCTTGTCTCTTGTAACATTCGTTATTTTAAAGTTTATTTTATCTGATATGACTATTGCTACTCCAGCTTCCTTTTGATTTCCATTTGCATGGAGTATCTTTTTCCATCCCTTCACTTTCAGTCTATATGTTTCCCTAGGTCTGAAGTGCATGTCTTGTAGACAGCATATATATGGGTCTTGTTTTTGTATCCATTCAGCAAGCCTGTGTCTTTTGGTTGGTGCATTTAATCCATTCACATTTGAGGTAATTATTGATATGTATGTTCCTATGACCATTTTCTTAATTGTTCTGGGTTTGTTTTCGTAGGTCCTTTTCTTCTCTTGTGTTTCCTGCTTAGAGAAGTTCCTTTAGCATTTGTTGTAGAGCTGGTATGGTGGTGCTGAATTCTCTTAGCCTTTGCTTGTCTGTAAAGCTTTTGATTTCTCCATCAAATCTGAATGAGATCCTTGCTGGGTAGAGTAATCTTGGTTGTAGGTTCTTCCCTTTCATCACTTTAAGTATGTCATGCCACTCCCTTCTGGCTTGTAGAGTTTCTGCTGAGAAATCAGCTGTTAACCTTATGGGCATTCCCTTGTATGTTATTTGTCGTTTTTCCCTTGCTTCTTTCAATAATTTTTCTTTGTCTTTTATTTTTGCCAATTTGATTACTATGTGTCTTGGCGTGTTTCTCCTTGGGTTTATCCTGTATGGGACTCGCTGCTCTTCCTGGCCTTGGGTGGCTATTTCCTTTCCCATGTTAGGGAAGTTTTCGACTATAATCTCTTCAAATATTTTCTCTGGTCCTCTCTCTGTCTCTTCTCCTTCTGGGACCCCTATAATGCGAATGTTGTTGCATTTAATGTTGTCCCAGAGGTCTCTTAGGCTGTCTTCATTTCTTTTCATTCTTTTTTCTTTATTCTGTTCCACAGCAGTGAATTCCACCATTCTGTCTTCCAGGTCACTTATCCATTCTTCTGCCTCAGTTATTCTGCTCTTGATTCCTTCTAGGGGAGTTTTCATTTCAGTTATTATATTGTTCATCTCTGTTTGTTTGTTCTTTCAATTCTTCTAGGTCTTTGTTAAACATTTCTTGCATCTTCTCCATCTTTGCCTCCATTCTTTGTCCAAGGTCCTGGATCATCTTCACTGTCATTATTCTGAATTCTTTTTCTGGAAGGTTGCCTATCTCCACCTCATTTAGTTGTTTTTCTGGGGTTTTATCTTGTTCCTTCATCTGGTGCATAGCCCTCTGCCTTTTCATCTTTCCTATCTTTCTGTGAATGTGGTTTTTGTTCCACAGGCTGCAGGATTGTAGTTTTTCTTGCTTCTGCTGTCTGCCCTCTGGTGGTTGAGGCTATCTAAGAGACTTGTGCAAGTTTCCTGATGGGAACGACTGGTGGTGGGTAGAGCTGACTGTTGCTCTTATAGGCAGAACTCAGTAAAACTTTAATCCACTTGACTGCTGATGGGTGGGGCTGGGTTCCCTCCCTGTTGGTTGTTTGGCCTGAGGCCACCCAACACTGGAGCCTACTTGGGCTCTTTGGTGGGGATAATGACAGACTCTGGGAGGGCTCACGCCAAGGAGTGTTTCCCAGAACTTCTACTGCCAGTTTCCTTGTCCCCACGGTCAGCCACAGCCACCCCCCCCCCACCCGCCGCCTCTGCAGGAGACCCTCCAATGCTAGCAGGTAGGTCTGGTTCAGTCTCCCCTGGGGTCACTGTTCCTTCCCCTGGGTCCTGATGTGCACACTACTTTGTGTGTCCCCTCCAAGAGTGGAGTCTCTGTTTCCCCCAGTCCTGTTGAAGACCCACAATCAAATCCCACTAGCCTTCAAAGTCTGATTCTCTAGGAATTCCTTCTCCTGTTGCCGGACCCCCAGGTTGGGAAGCCTAACGTGGGGCTCACAACCTTCACTCCAGTGAGTGGACTTCTATGGTATAAGTGTTCTCCAGTCTGTGAGTCACCCACCCAGCAGTTATGGGATTTGATTTTACTGTGATTGCACCTCTCCTACCGTCTCATTGTGGCTTCTCCTTTGTCTTTGGATGTGGGGTACCTTTTTTGGTGAGTTCCAGTGTCTTCTTGTCGATGATTGTCCAGCAGCCAGCTGTGATTCTGGTGTTCTCACAAGAGGGAGTGAGAGCACGTCCTTCTACTCCACCATCTTGGTTCCTCCTCTGTATCACATTTTCTTTATCCATTCATCCATTTATGAACACTTAGGTTGTTTTCATGTCTTATCTATTGTAAATGGTGCTGTGATGAATATGTGGGTGCAGATACCTTTTCTTTTCCTTCAGATGAATACCTAGAATTGGAATTACTGGATTACGTGGTAGTTCCTTTTTTTTTTTTTTTAAATTAATTGATTTATTTATTTTTGGCTGTGTTGGGTCTTCGTTTGTGTGCGAGGGCTTTCTCTAGTTGCGGCAAGTGGGGGCCACTCTTCATCGCGGTGCGTGGGCCTCTCACTGTCGCAGCCTCTCTTGTTGCAGAGCACAGGCTCCAGATGCGCAGGCTCAGTAGTTGTGGCGCACGGGCCTAGTTGCTCCGCGGCATGTGGAATCTTCCCAGACCGGGGCTCGAACCCATGTCCTCTGCATTGGGAGGCAGATTCTCAACCACTGCGCCACCAGGGGTGCCCCCATTTTTTTTTTTTTTTTTTAATGTTTTTGAGGAAACTCCATACAGTTCTCCATAGTGGCTGTACCAATTTACATTCCCTCCACCAGTGCAGAGAGGTTTCTCTTTCTCCAAGTCCTCACCAGCATTTGTTATCTCTTGTCTTCTTGCTGATAGCCATTCTAACCAATAAGAGGTGATATCTCATTGTGGTTTTGATTTTTATATCTTTGATTAGAGATGTTGAGCACCTTTTATGTACCCATTGGCCATTTGTATGCCATCTTTGGGAAAAATGTCTATTCATTTCCTTTGCCCAATTACAAAAATATAAAACATTCCATTGCTCCCTCTAAATTGACTCCCCTTCAAAATCCACTCCTTTTGCTCACTTAATTTTTCCAGAATTTATGATTGTTATTTGTAGTGGAATCACTTGGGGTTTTTTTTGTTTGTTTTTTGGGGGGTTTTTTGGATTACATCTTTGTAATCCAGAAGCTGGGTTGTCAGAACTTTAAATACATTTTTTCCTATGTATCCATGGGGGATTGGTTCCATGACTCCCACAAATAATAAAATCCATGGATGCTCAAGCCCCTTATAAAAACTGGCATAGTATTTGCATATAACCTACCGCATATGTAAATAAATTCCAGGTACATGGCAAATTCAGGTTTTGCTTTTTTGAAATTTCTTGAATTTTTTTCGCAATATTTTCCATCTGAGGTTAGTTGAATCTGCAGATGTACAACCTGCTGACGTGAAGAGCCAACTGTATATGTAATATATAGCTGTTGTGTTGGTTTTAGCCATTTTTATCAAAAATCAAAAACGGGTAAATTCAAAATTAGTAAATAATGTATTGGGCATCTCCTATTAGGCTCATCAACTCTCCCTTTAAGCCACTGATGGGGTTACTGGCTTCACACAGGTACAACCTTCTGTCCTGTTGCTTTGGACCCATACAGTCAACCCCTCATGTCCTGAGACTTCAGTTATGTTGTGAAATGCCTATGGAAATGGCTCAATACTCACTTATGACTGATATATTTTTAAAATGTAATGCCCCAAACATATTTCAAAAGTATCCTCAGAAAGTCCCATGGGACTGTGTAGCTAAGCACCATTTTCTTGTAACAGTGGTCAGCTCAATAATGCCTATTTTGTATTGATTTTTATCCGCTTTTGTGCTTCAGGTCACAAGTTTGTCACTCCTCCTCCTTGGGGTCATATTTCGAAGTTAGTGATCTGCATGTAAATCTTTGTCTCCAGCTCTGCCTTCGAAGAACCCAAGCTTAGACTAATTTAGTTTATGCCCCAAGTGACCCTACTAAGCAGACCTTTAGGATGGGATTATAGAGCTGGATCACTCACAGGTCAGACAGCAATGTGGACATAGTTCTTGATGGTAAGTGGGATGATGAAATCCCCTGATACTTGATAGCATCACAGTTACGATGATTCTCATCCATGGATTGTGAAGTGATGCAAAACAATGGTGTGGTAACTGTGACCCTTGAACAATATGGGTGGGGTGGTTATTATATGTATTATGAATTGGCTGGAGTTTGTTAACTAATATGGAAACATTGAATAAAGGAGTATCAGGATCAAGTCAACCATCTACCAATTCAATGAACTCTGAGATTCAGGTAGCTTCTAGGTCATCTTTTAAGGAGACCCTCATCTACTACATCTGCATTTAAGATTATACAGTTGACTCTTGAACAACGTGGGGGTTAGGGGAGTTGGCCCTCTTCGCAGTTGAAAATCTATCTATAATTTTACAGTCAGCCCACATCCACAGATTCAACTAGCCACAGATTGTGTAGTATTGTAGTACATATTTATTGGGAAAAATCCGTGTGTAAGTGGACCCCCACAGTTCAAACTTGTGGTGTTCAAGGGTCAACCATATTTAAAGTCAGTTAAATCAATTAAAAGGATTTAATAGAATTGCCCTAATGTAAGGCACTTCACTTGATGGTTTGTGGGGTTTTTTTCCCAATTTTGGAGACATCATATCCTACACCTAGGAAAATTTCCATCTCTCTCATTTATTATTCTAGAAGTTAACACACTTTCTATGAAGAGTAAGATTAGTAAGAATTTAAGCTTTGCAGACCAAGTGGTTTCTGTTGCCACTACTCAACTCTGCTGTCTATAGCACAAAAGTAGCAATAGATGGTACATAAACAAATGGGTGTGCTGCTGTTCTAATAGTATTTTTTTTTTAAGTGGCAGATTGGATTTGGCCCATGGGCCAGGTTTGGCAGACTTTTATATTAATGGGTGACTTGGGAACTCTACTAGTCTAAAGTGGGGTCCAGAGAAAGCAGCTGCTTTGTAATTCCAGATGCAAGTCATAGGTCCAGACTGTGGGGAAGGTTTCTCTGTTACCAGTCCATATGACCCAGCAGATCTGATGGTACTAATCTTATTTATTGTGTATAAGATGCTGAGTGGAGCCTCTGGCAAACTGCAAGAAAGGTGTTATATTGTACAGACCAATAAGCAGATCCTTACCTCAGAACACACTGAATACTACTTGATTTCTTCTATGGTACTTCTTTGATACCATTGTATATGAAACCCTGCAGCATCTTGATCAGCTCTCATGCATATGTACCCAGGAAGTCCAGGGTAATTAACTCTTCGTGAACCAACCTTGATAAGTTGTACAGGAACTGATGGTCAAAGGCTTTTGCCTTTCATCACCTGAGTAGACAGTTCTAAGATACATTTTATAAGACTTCCCAGAGACAACTGTGGCAGAGTACTAATTGTCCATAGTGATGGCCAACGCACTTATGCAGCCTTCTGTTTGCTTTCCCTTCTGCATTTACTTTCCTCATCTATCAATTTGGCTTCCTGGGATTACCTTCCCCAAAACGTCACCTGTATCCAAATATTTGTCTCAGACTTATTTCAGCAGAACGCAATGTTAGATACCCTGTTAAAACTCATTTTATATGCACAAGACAAAATTGCGTTATTCTAATGTTCCAAGATAAGAGCAAGGTTTTTTTTTTCTGCATGCATTTACTTATGAAGAAACAAAATATCCCCCAAAAAACTAATCTAAAATACAACAAAAATAGAGGAGGGTGAATCTTCTTTTCTTCCTCATGTAAATGAAGGAATGATATATTTGAATATAGATTTAGAAATCAAATGTAGTCAAACAAGTATGTAAACTGAGCCTGGTCAGCAGTATTTGATATAATTTCAAGTTTCATAAATGATGTCTCTGTAGCTCTGTGTAAAGAAATTAAATTCAAAAGCAATTGGTTTTTTACAGATGAAAACACAAATCAGTTATCCCTTTGAGAATTTTTCTATTTCCTCTAATCTTTTGTGTGGCTTCTTTCACTTTATTTTTGTCAGGGGAAGGTTTGGCAAAATTGAGGTAGAATATTCAGGAAAGGGACAAAGGGAAAAAAAAAATTAAGGTAAACGGTAGTTTTCCCTACTCTGTTTGCATATTTTTTGTTCTTTAATTCCCTAAACTAGAGATGTGCTGAGTGTAACACAATATGTCACTCTTAAACGGGTTGCTACTTCTAGCTGTCACTTTTGATCAGAAGGCACACAGGTTTGGGGCATGAAACTTGCAAATAAAAATCAGGGAAATAAAAGCAATTTCCATTTCGACTTAAAAATTTACAAACTGTGGTGCTCTGAACAGCATGGGATAGTTAAAAAACATGTCTTTCATTTGTCTTGCTCCTACAGAAAATACAATTTGGAGAAAGAGCAAATGCTGAAAATATATCTTTCGGCTTCTTGTATATTTGGGAATGCTGTGAAGAAATCACTTAATTAAAAAAAAAAAAAAAAAGGCTATGAAGTCTTGTTTCTCTCCTGTCTTGGGCCTAACGTGGCCGAAGAGGCAATTATATGACATTTTAACTCATTGGTTGATAGAAACATTTTGTATTATCTGCCCAAATAGTCAAAATTTCCAAAACAAAACACAGCTTTTGAGTTCCCCGTTGGTTCCTGACTCTATAAATTAAGTGCTTTCTTATGACAGCTGTGACAGTGCTTGATATAACAGAAGCTGAAACAGCACTTAGAATAAACAAATAATCAACACCTAATTTCATGACTAAATCTCTGCTTTCTCTGTCTGCAGAATCTTGTCTGCCACAATGACTCCTATTAGAAATCATCATATTATTAATTTTCAGTTTTTTCTCAATGGATCATGACTTTTCATCCCTCTTTTGCTAGTAAAATCTCCACGAAACAGAATTTTTCACTTTTTATGACTAAAAAGCCCCATGAGATAAAATATATTTTATTGTGTATAAAACAATCATGGGCCTACTGATTCTACTTGTTTTAGAAAAAATCGCACATTTATTTTAAAAAATGTAATTCTTGGGCTTCCCTGGTGGCGCAGTGGTTAAGAATCTGCCTGCCAGTGCAGGGGACACGGGTTTGAGCCCTGGTCTGGGAAGATCCCACGTGCCACGGAGCAACTAAGCCCGTGAGCCACAACTACTGAGCCTGCGCGTCTGGAGCTTGTGCTCCGCAACGGGAGAGGCCGCGACAGTAAGAGGCCCGCGCACCGCGATGAAGAGTGGCCCCCGCTCGCCGCAACTGGAGAAAGCCCTCACACAGAAACGAAGACCCAACACAGCCAAAAATAAATAAATAAATAAATTAATTAATTTTTAAAAAAATGTAATTCTTTTAATGCTTTAATATCACTTTGATTCGTTTTGGGTGACATGTGTGTCAAATCTGGTCAACTGAACCCAACTAAAAGGTTAAAATGATTTCCTCAAAAGTGATCGTGTAACTATCAGAATGGCCAAAATCCAGAACACTGTCAACGCCAGATGCTGGTGATGGTGCGGAGCAACAGGAAATCTCAACCACGGCTAGAGGAATGCAAAGCGGTGCAGCCGCTTTGGAAGAGTTTGGTGGTTTCTTCCAAAATTAAATATTCTCTTGCCTTATGATCGGACAGTAGTGTTCCTTGACATTTACTCAAAGGAGCTGAAAATTGATGTCCACACTAAAACCTTCACACAGATGTTTATAAAAGCTTTATTCATAATTGACAAAACCTGGAAGCATCCAACATGCCCTTTAGGAGGTGAATGGGTAAATAAACCGTGGTACATCCAGACAGTGAAATATTAATCAGTGCTGAAAAATGAAAGAGCTATCAAGTTACAAAAAGACTTGCAGGATTAAATTTAGGGTAGTCGGTTTTCCAGAGTGGTAATTCATTCAAGTCAGCTAGCATTTATTTAGTGGTTATTGCATGCCTATCTGTTTTTAGGTAGAAAATAAATCATGGTTTGATATTTTTAAAAAAAAGACATGAAGCAATTTAGTGCATATTACTAAACGAAAGAAGCCAATCTGAGAAGGCTATACTGTATGAGTCCAACTATATGATGTTCTGGAAAAGACAAACTGTGGAGAAAATTAAAAGATCAAACCCATTGAATGTACAACACCAAGAGTGAATTGGGGGATGTTAAGAATGGAGGAGGCAATGCATGTGTGGTGGCAGAAAGTATAGGGGAATGGCTGTATTTTCCTCTTAATTTTGTTGTAAACCTCAAACTGATCTTAAAAAAAATAGTAAAAAATGCTGACTGGGCAAAGGTAAAGGTTGGGGAGGGGGTATGTAGAGATCATTATAAGAGAAGTAACAATTTGGAATTAGAAGATGCTGCATTACCAGTTAGCTGCTTGACAATCAATCGGGGCCAAATCTCTTCAACTCTTTGAGATTCCACTTCTACGTTTGTCATATGAGACTGATAATACTTGTCTCACCAGGTTTCTCAGGGAGAATATGAGATAATATATATGAATATATATTTTATCTATTATTACTCAGACTGCAGAATCTTTAATATAGATAAAGTATGTCTAATTATAGGATAGCTTATAAAATAATAGTGATATCTTACAGATTTATTATGCATTAGAATCAACTGAGCTAACACTCAGATTTTTTTGGCGTTTGGTAATTCTTCTGTTTTTAGAAAGCTACTCAATGATTACTTGTCTATTTATAATTCAGACTATGATACATTTGAGAACTGAGAATTTTTATTCAATGTCATTTATTGATTTTGCTGTAACTCCAAAGAAAGGAAAATCTACTTTCCAACCCGGGCATTTTTGCCCTAAGGTCATATTTAAGCACATACATAGGAAGCCAGTGTCTTTCGTTTAGATCAAAGGAGAGAACAGTGACTAAATATATCTGTGTTCCATCCTCTCACCTTTGGGAATCCTTACTTTAGTTTTGTTTTAGCCCAACAGTTTCCCCTGAGGTCCTGAGATCTGAAACAGCAGTGACTATAGGTCAGGAGTTCTGAGAAACCAAAAGTCTTGGTGATAATAAAGGAGAAGAAAACAAAAACTTTTCCAAAAGGAGATTCTGAGAAGGATTTGGAGTGAATCTAAATTGCACTGTACTCAATCTGCTTTAGACTTGTCTTTGAAAGACTAAACTCGGATTATCATTTCAGTTTTAACTTCCATTCAGAATCTGATTCCATACGTTTCTCAGAAGAAATGCATATATTTTGCCTGAAAAAGAACAAGTGCATCTAGTGCTACTTCTTGATAGAAAGAAGCATGGCTGTGACAGGAGGAAAAAGAAGATGAACCCAGAACGTCTTAGGCTATAAAGTAAAGAAGTACTCAGAAAGTTATGAAGACTTGTCAAAAGGATATAGGAGCCAGCTTGAAGTGGCTCCCACAGGCCAAATGTGGGACAATTTAAGATCAAAATAAACAATATTAATGGGTTATAATTCATGGAAAAAACAAGAATCCATGAGTCTGTATGCTCTCATAGATAAGTGTAAAAATTGGAAGTTTAATGAGATAGGAATATTTACATAGTTTCAAAGTACCTCCTCACAAAATACTTATTAATTCAGAGGAGAAAATGAACAACTTTACAATGAAGTCTGGGAGACACCATAAGATGTGTGGAGTCTTTGATTATGAATCACGTGATCAAAGCAATCATCATCAATAACTAAATAAGTTAAAATACTTTGCCACTATGTAGCATGCAATCAAAAAAACAGTATCCCATGTAGTCCATGAAGAATGTGAGCTTATTCCAAGTACAAGGATATGCTACAAAATAACTGGTCAGTAATTTTCAAAGGTGTCAAGATCATAAACGCTAAGACCAAGGAATTGTTTAAAATTGAAAGAAACTAAAGAGACATAATATTTAAAGGTATTGTGAGTCTCAATGTGATCCTTCTGCTATAAAGGACATTACTGAGGTGACAAAGCCTGAATGACTACTGAGGTTTAGATAGCAGTAATGTATCAATGGTAATGTCTTGGTTTTGATGGTTTTATTCTGGTTACATAGAGAATGTATTGTTTTTAGAGAAGACACACTAAAATATTTGAGGGTTGTAGAGCATCAGGTCAATCACAGAATCTCAATAGCATCAGCGAAAAATGTCTTTGCCATGCACTTGTGACTTTTGTGTAGGTTTGAGATTATCATTTATTTATGACTCCATCAAAAACCAATCATTAAGGGTAGTAGGAATTGAGCCACAGAAAGGACTCTGCTTTATTTTAATGACTTTTCTTATTCCTTTTTGAACTACATAAAATTATCAGTGAAAATAATAGAGAATTATATATCGTGAAAAGTGAAATTTCTCTCACAGCTTTCCTCCTTCCCAATCTACTCTCCAGGAATGAACACTATTAGTGCCCTGGCGTATATTCTTCCTGGCCTTTTCCTTTGCATGTACTAGTATGAGAATGGGCAATATAGTTAAGACCACACCATGTAGCCAGCCTGACTGACTGAGTTCAAATCCTTCTGCTTAGCATTTCTGCAAATATGAGCACATTACTTAACTTCTCCTTACTGGAATTTATTTCTGCAGTGGGCTGATAATTGTGTCTACCTAATATGTTGGCTGTAAAGATTAAGGCATATAATACATGTGGAGACCCTGGAACTATGTTTGGCTATAACAATCTTGCTTGTCTCTTAACTCAGACAAGTGTGTCTAGTTTTTTTTACACACACTCAGAAAATGATAACGCAATGTCTATATAGTTGTGTGATTTTATTTCTTCCATAATCAACATTCACATTGGTTTTTTATTTCAATAAAAATTATAATTTCCTAACTCAGATTGTATCATAATCACATCTTTTCATCTATGATTCCAGAAGAGAGCTGATTAGATTATCACACTCAGTTCAAAATTCTGTAACTTTACTGGTTATCCATTTTTTCACCAGGGACCCAAGGTTTTTCACTCAACAGTAGCTTTGTTCAGGATCGCCTTTGAGGTAATCCTGACAGCACCAAGATGTTCAACAATTTGAGAGCACAGTTGCCCACTGGTGCCAGGCCACGGGCAACAGCTGATGTGCTCAGCCATCAGGAGGGGTAACAGGGAAGCCAGCATTAGGAGAAGGGACCAGAAAGATGGGGAAAGGCTTCCCTTTAGTCTGGAAGTTGGTGATAGTGGTTGAGTTGAGGATCAAGTACCCAAAAGGATCAGAATCGAAGTCTGAGTGGGTGCTTCTGACATCAGAAGTCACTGATGCTCCAGGCAGCCTGCAGAATAGGAACCAGAGAACCTCAAAGGCTTAGGAAGGAAGGTAGCAAGCCTCAGGCTCTCAGCCATGAAGGAGACAGAGTCCAGCCTGGAAAAGCGGGCTGTGAAGACAAGTAGACACAAGCAGCAGCAAGAAAATCTATCCTTCGGACACTGCACCAAAACTCTGCTTTAGTTCAGGACATTTTCTATGAGGGCAAGGACCAAGTCCCAGCCTGTGTGACCTGAGTGTGGCAAGAGAAAATGGCCACATTTAGTTGCACATGAGGTATAAGGAGCAAGCAGGTCCTGACAGCAGAAAGCCTAGAGCCTGTCATCAAAGATGGCAAGTAGGCTGAGTGTGGAGGCCACAAGCCAGCTAAAATATTATGAAAATCAAGGATTTCCAAATATTCTTGAATTTCTGATAATATGCAGCTCACAAGACAGAAATAAACTTTATTGAAACAGCATTCTGTGAGGGATGTTTTTTACTTTTTTTGACCACCAAGAGCACCAGAATCTTTGCCGTAGTAATAAAGAGGTATTCTCTCTTCCAGGAAATAATTTATGACACTTATAATAGGGAGTATTTAATTTGAAGTTTAGTAAAAATGGGAAAATTATTTGTGGATATTGGCAGTAACCACACTGAGGAAAGAGGGAACTTCATGGTTTTTTTAATTATTATTATTTTATTGGCGTACAGTTGATTTACAATGTTGTGTTAGTTGCAGGTGTACAGCAAAGTGAAGCAGTTTTATATATATACATATATCCACTCTTTTAGATTCTTTTCCCATGTAGGTCATTACAGAGTATTGAGTAGAGTTCCCTGTGCTATACAGTAGGTCCGTATTAGTTATCTATTTTATATGTAGTAGTGTGTATATGTCAATCCCAGTCTCCCAATTCATCCCTCCCCCCCCTTCCCCTCTGGTAACCATAAGATTGTTTTCTACATCTGTGACTCTATTTCTGTTTTGTAAATAAGTTCATTTGTACCATTTGTTTAGATTCCACATATAAGTGATATATGCTATTTGTCCTCCTCTGTCTGACTTACTTCACACAGTATGACAATCTCTAGGTCCATCCATGTTGCTGCAAATGGCATTATATTGTGTTTTAAAATATATCAACTTGAATAAAGAATAGAATTCTAATATCCAGTTACAAAGTGTTCTGACAAAAGGGGGAATATCTTTAACCTGGGTGACAAAGGAAGAAGCCATGTTCTGCCCTAGTTTCTGAGGCTTTGGATTGCGCTGGGGTAAGCGGGTAGCAACTGCTACGTTGCACAACTCCAGAATGTCTCCTTCACATCGTGTTGTATTGTTAAGGACCCGCCCTAGTGTTATACAGTGAACACATCCTGCATAGGCAGAATTAGCAGCCTTGCTGCTCATCTTTTTCTTTAAAGCTTGTTTCACAGTTATCTGTACTAGATTTAGCTCCTTCTGTAATTATATTTATATTCTTGGTCTCCACTTTCGCAGTTGTTCAAAGCTGCCTTTAAGAACTGAGTTTTTCGACGGATATCTATAGCAGCTCTGATCCCCTCATTCTCCTCAAAATGCTTCCCGTATGCTAAGCCTTATGTGCTTGCTGTCTTTTAAACAGGATCTCTGCCTCACCGGCATTGTCTCCTCAGTCTCGTTTTGCTTCTTCACTGTAAAGGGAGAACTTTACTTTCATAAGCAGAAAGAACCACATTCCAAGCAGAGTCTTAGCTAAAACTATACTGTGACATGCAACTTTTTTTTTTTAACATCTTTATTGGAGTATAATTGCTTTACAGTGGTGTGTTAGTTTCTGCTGTATAACAAAGTGAATCAGCTATACATATACATTTATCCCCATATCTCCTCCCCCTTGCCTCTCCCTCTCACCCTCCCTACCCCACCCCTCTAGGTGGTCGCAAAGCACCGAGCTGATCTCCCTGTGCTATGCAGCTGCTTCCCACTAGCTATCTATTTTACATTTGGTAGTGTATATTTGTCAGTGCTACTCTCTCACTTTGTCCCAGCTTCCCCTTCCCCCTCCCTGTGTCCTCAAGTCCATTCTCTACCTCTGACATGAAACTTCTTGATACTACTGGATGAATATTGGTGTTAAGCCCTATTAATATCGCTTAATATTTTTAGACTACAAACAATTTTGCAACATGTGGCCTGCTATAAGTATATGGTAGTATTAACATGAATAAGACCTGATCTCTCTGCTCAAGTTGCTTATAGCTTTGTAAGGGAGGAGGACAGGAACACAGAAAATTAAAATTCCATGTAAACTCCTTGAGGGCGGTGTAATTTCACTGGCTCCTGGAGGGCAGGTACTCCTATTCTTCCTGTTTCCGGTCTCTAGTACATACTTTACCATTTGGTGATTAAACAGGTGCTATTCTAGAATATAAAAAGAAGGCTGAATTAGCCTGGCACATGACAAAAACTCCTACCAATTGGTTGAAATCGAAAAAGCTACCAGTGAGGGAAGACTAGTCAATCTCAGCTTTGAAAGGTAAGTAAGGTATTGGTAGGCAGAGAAGTTACAAAAGCATTCCTGACGTAGACAATAGTGGGACCAAAGCCAAACATACGTGTTCTCTCTGCCTCGTGCTCTCTTCCCCCAGACATCATGTCTCACTCCTCACTTCATTCAGGTGTCAGATGTCACCCTACTGGAGACTCCTGCCCTGATGACCTTTGGTAAAGTAACTCTCCCTCCATCAGTCTCTTTCCCTTGCCTCTTTTAAAATTTTACTTCTTGTTACTAACTCACATATGTATGTATTTTATCTATTTTTTAGTGTCTGTGTCCCCTCATTTAAATATAAGCTCTATAAGACAGAGAAAATACTATCTATTTTGTCTAGCGTTGAAGCTTCAGATTCAAGAATGATGCTTAATACAGAGGAAGTATTTAATAAGGTTTCGTTTTGGTTTGGAGATAGTGAGGCAGGTGGAAAGGAAATATAACTGGGAGTTATGATTATTAAGGATAGTTTTAACAAAGGTTTTTTTCTTCCTTGGTTCAGCTCCATGGCAAACAAAGTCAATACTTGGCCACCATATTCTCTGTTCAAGACATCACTGGGGTTACCACCATCACTCCCGCATAGAAGCCCTCTCTGCTCCTTCCCCACCCCCAAAGAACAGGCACTTCACTACTGGCAAATTCAGTCATCTCCCAGCATACTTTTGAACTAGCAGAGAGATGATCTTTGCAATAGAAATAAAAACGTGTATGATTCTGGTTATATCTGAATGGATACTGCCATGTGAGATTGCTACCTGTAAATGCTATTTTGCAGTTTCACGACCTGTGTCTATAATCAGCAGCTCTGACAAGCTTTGCCTTCCTTATTGCTCTCTGTTTCAGTGTTCACATTTTAATCATTTTTCTTAGTTATGACTTTTAGCAGAGCACATTTTACACCCCATTTCACCCACATTTGCCCAAGCATGGGTAACTATTTCATTGTCTTGAACAGCAGCACTCTGAACCTAGTCAAGTGCTGCTTTAATATTAGCAAAATTATGCCCATCCTTTGCCTGCATCATGTGTCAGTATTTTACTTAAGACAAAATTTTCAACATGTGCTGCTTGATCTTGAACTATTCTTTTTTTTTTTTTTTTTAATTTTTTAAATTTATTTGTTTATTTTTTATTTATGGCTTGTGTTGGGTCTTCGTTTCTGTGCGAGGGCTTTCTCTAGTTGCGGCAAGTGGGGGCCACTCTTCATCGCGGTGCGCGGGCCTTTCACTATCGTGGCCTCTCTTGTTGCGGAGCACAGGCTTCAGACGCGCAGGCTCAGTAGTTGTGGCTCATGGGCCTAGTTGCTCCGCGGCATGTGGGATCTTCCCAGACCAGGGCTCAAACCCGTGTCCCCTGCATTGGCAGGCAGATTCTCAACCACTGCGCCACCAGGGAAGCCCTTGAACCATTCTTGATAAAGGATTTTACATGCTGAAGTTCAGTCTTAACAGGTTAGCAAAGTTCTCTAATTATCAAAATAAGCTATAAGTGACTAACTATTAAACCTACCCTTTCTAACACCCAAATTGGTTTTCTTAGCAAACTTGGATTGCCTTAGTACAGAGAGGTGAGTTAAATTAACTGTAATGCATCAACTGATGTTTCATGTCAGTTGCCCTACCCAGGATCTAAGGAAGCAGGTATACTCAACACTTTTCATATAGCTTTTTTCCTCCAGAATTTTTGTTCTGACCTGGAGATAAAACTTAACAGTCAAATCTCACAAAACTGGACAGTTCAGGACAAATTTATTCTATGAACAGAATCCTTTAAAAAAAAAAAAGTTCTAAGAACTGTTTATTTATAAAAGAATGCCAGCAAAAAAAATTTGGAATTTTAATTGGAATTGGAATTCCACCCAAACTATAGGTCAATGAAATTTAAAAAATATATATGTGTGTATATATATATATATATATATATACACACATATATATTCACACACATATGTATATGTTCTATATATACACATAAAACTATAAATCTAGGTATCTAAAATTCTCTGCATAAAACTCTATAAAACTCTCTGTAAAACTATATATATAAATATATGGAACTACACTGACTCCCTCCAAAAATATCACATATCACTCTATTTAGCTGTTTTAAAATATCCTTCAATAAATTTTTTGAATTAAAAATAGTGCCCAGAATCAGATATAGTAGGAGCATGGGAAGACCTAAGAGCTGGTAAACAGAAATCTCAAACAAAGCTCCCCATGGGATTTTTGTGAGGAATCTAATGCTTGTGCCTATCCATACATCTAATTGGACTGCTGTGGAAACATCACTCTGTCTGTTCCTAATGTGCTCAATGGAGCATGAGCCATAGACTCATAGTTTCAGGCTATGGTAACGGAAGACAGCCCTGAGAGATTAAGACGTTTAATTAGACTTGTAATTAGAGACAAAGTTAGAGAGCAGAACTCCTGTGATTTCAGTAAGCAACTCCAGCACCCAAGTCACTTATGCTTAATAAAATGTATATATGTATTGGTGACTGAATGGATTAGTGAATCTAAATTTGTTCCTTAACTCATTTCATTTTTAGCATGGGTTTTACAGATGTCACACCCACGCTATGTTAAGATTTCTTTGTTCACGAAAAAAGTTAATCCCCAAAATGACATTGATCTAGTGGCTTAAAAATAAGTCTAGACCATACTAGGGACATGTGTAGGTAACTTTGCTTAGATGCAAGACCCTTAAACCTATCAACTATTCTGAGTTTCTTGGTCAATAAGGAAAGAGAACTTTTTATCTAATGGTTTATAGGCAAGCCCATTTTAATAACTTTATCCAAACACAGTCTATTTTATTATTCTTCTTGTCCAAGTAGAATTCTCCCAACTATTCTTTTTTTTTTTTATCCTGTTATGTTATGCAGTTTTATTTATTTATATACTTATTTACTTATTTATGGCTGTGTTGGGTCTTCGTTGCTGTGTGTGGACTCTCTCTAGTTGTGGCGAGCGGGGACTACTCTTCATTGTGGTGCGTGGGTTTCTCACTGTGATGGCTTCTCTTGTTGCGGAGCATGGGCTCTAGGCACGTGGGCTTCAGTAGTTGTGGCACGTGGGCTCAGTAGCTGTGGCTCGCGGGCTCCAGAGCGCAGGCTCAATAGCTGTGGCGCACGGGTTTAATTGCCCCGTGGTATGTGGGATCCTCCCAGGCCAGGGCTCGAACCCGTGTCCCCTGCATTGGCAGGCAGATTCTTAACCACTGTGCCACCAGGGAAGCCCCTCCCACCTATTCTTAAAAACCCTAAGCAGGGAAATAGATTCAGGACTAGGACAGTCAGAACACATTACCATACCTTTGCAATGTACTTGTATACTTCTTTTAGGAAGTAAAGAAAATACAAAGGATAGAAACTTGATTCCCAGCTATGTCAAGAGAAGCATTGTTACATTCCTGTCCTTAATCTTTATTCACATCATTGAGAATTGCACTTTGCTACAACTCTCTGTTTGGTAGCTCTAGAGCATGTCAATGTTGATTACATGATTGTAAATAATGATATAGAGAAGTCAGCAGCTAGAAGGAGGCCCGAAAATGAGAAACTGTAGCTGTATTAAGGGTCATGAAAATAACACAGAACTTGAAGTCAGAAAAATTTTGATTCAAATCACATCTCTTTTACCTATTTGCTGAAAGATCATGGACCAGTTACTTAATCTTTTTAAGATGCAATATGTCCAATATAATGGAGACGCATTCCTGTGAGGACTAAATTAGCACTTTCTGTATATTTCAGTACTACTGGGATGTTCAATATAGTAGCCAGCAGCCACTTGCAGTTATTGAGCCCTTGAAATGTGACTAGTCTGAACTATGATATGCTGTAAATATCAAAAACACCCTGAATATTGGGAAACTTAGTGCTAAAAAAGCAAAATGTCTCACTCATAATTTTATATTGATTGCATGTTGAAATGACATTTCAATAATATTTAACCTTATGTATCTAAACTTAATTTTACTTTTACTTACTGTATTATTGTAGCTACTAGAAAATTTTAAATTACAAATATTTCTATTGTACAGCATTGTCCTGTATGAATATTTTGCCTTTTCTCTCCCCACTAGACTAAAACCACTCTGAGAGGAGGAATTCTCTCTTATTTATCTTGTCCCAATATCAAGTGAAAATTCTACAAATATATGTAAAAATTTTTTATGTTGAATAAAAATAGTAACTTTAATCAGTAGTGTTTAATACAGTTTCCTAAAAAAGCATTGTTTTCTCTATTAATAGGCAAATTCAAAACAATCTTTCTTGATTTTCATCTCATTTATTACTCAGAGTTCCAAATAACATTTGTTTTGGTCTCACTGTTTCATATAACCGATGGGTTGAAGGAGAAACTACAAGAAAAATTAGAAGGCATATTGAATTAAATGAAGGTTAAAAAAATCCACATATTCACATTTGAAGAATGCATTTTAATTAGTGCCTATAGCTTTACATGGAAAAGAAATTCTGAAATAATCTAAACCAGCACCTCAAAAATAATAAAGAAGAGCCAAGTAAAGTCAAAGTAAGCAGAAGGAAGGGGATAAAAAATTTTAAATGAACAGATATTAGTTAAGTAAAAGAAAAATAGAGGAAAATAAATGTACCTAAAATCTTATTTTTTGAAAGATAAGAAAAATTTATAAATCCCTAGACAGAGAGAGCTCAGAAAAAAGGTCCTATGTTAAAGGCGTAATAGGAGACTATTACAAATTATTGTCAATAATTCAACATAAATGGAATGGAAAAATTCCAAACTAGCAAAACACTAAAAAAATAAATACCCTGAATCATTTGTATCTGTTATGTTAATTGAAATTGTAGCTTAACACCTTCCCCAAAGAAAAGTCCAGACCCATGCAGCTCCAATGCTTAATTCTATCAAAGAAGAAATATCAATTTTATGCATACTCATAAAAACTAGAAGAGGAAATATGTGAGGTGATGGATATGTTAACTAACTTAGTGGGGGGAATTCTTTCACAATGTATACACATATCAAATTATCATGTGGTACACTTTAAATATCTTACAACTTTATGTGTTAATTATACCTCAACAAAGCTATAAAAAATTCCAAAGTACAGATCAATATCCTTTATGAACATAGAACAGAATTCCTTAGGAAAATTTTAGCTAACTGAATCCAGTAATATGTAAAAAGAGTAACTTATGACCAAGTATACAGTTCAAAGATTTTTTGGCAAATGTACAATTCCAGGAATTCAAGGTTAGTTTAACATTATAAGTAATTATTGTAATTCACAATATTTATAGACAAAAAAGCAAAACCGTTAAATTATCACAACAGAGTCAGAAAATACTTTGTCAAAATGTAACTCCCACTGATGATAAACAACAAACACAACACAGTAACTTGTGGCAAACTAGCTAACATTGTACTTAATGTTGAAAGACTAAATATTTTCACCCAGTATACAGGAAAAGCCAAGTGTATCCACTCTCAACATTTCTATTCAAAATTGTATTGGAGGCCCTAGCCAGTGCAATAATACAAGAAAAAAATACCGTGTGTAGGTAGAAAAGAAGCAGAAAAATTATCTTTATTCATACATAACATAATTCTAAGGAATCCATAAAAAGTAACGAAGTCAAAATAAAAGAGTTAAGTAAAAATTTATAAATGATTTGAACAGAAACTTCACTAAATATGACATGTTAATTGCTTTAAAAAACACATGAAGAAATGCTCAGCATTATTAGTCATCAGGAAGATGCACATAAAATCTACAATGACATACCCACTAGGCATCCATCAGAATGGTTAAAATAAGAAAGACTGACTATATCAAGTGTTGGTGAATATGTGTAGTAATTGAGAACCTTAAACATTTCTGATAGGAGTTTAAGTGATACAACCAGTCGGGAAAATATTTTTTGCAATTTCTTAAAAACTTAAACACTTATCTTGTGACTCATCAATCCTACTCCTAGGCATTTACCAAAGAGAAATAGGCATATATGCACACAGAAACTTACACATGTATATTCATAAGTTTTATTCATAATATTCAAAAACTGGACACAACCAAATGTCCAATAGTAGATGGATAAACAAAAGTTGGTAATATTTATACCATAGGTTATTACCTGGCAGTAAATAAGAATGAAGCACTGATCCATGCCACCACACAGATGCGTCTCAAAAAAAATTATGCTGAGCAATAGAAACCAGATATAAAAAAGTAAGTACTATATGAATGCATTTATATGGAGTTCTAGAAAAGGCAAAACTAGTGCTAGAAAGCAGATCAGTCTTGGCCTTCGTTTCAGGGTGTATGTGAAGGGGTGTGGAGGTGAGAGCGAGTTTTATTGTAAGGATCATGAGTAAAGTCACGTGGACATGTTCTATATTTTGAATGTAGTGATAATTTGTCAAAACTCACTAAAACATTTAAAATGAGTTCATCTTCTGGCTTGTAAATCACACGTCAATGATGTAAATTTAAATAGTGAAAATGAATTGGTTGCTAGGGAGAGGGAATAGATTTGAGCAAGGTAAACTCATGAGCAGAGGCACCTAGGGAGGAAAGCATATGGCATGTGTGGGGAGCAGTGATGAGTTCCATTTGACTGGAACAAAAGATAAATGAATAAGAATTGTTGCAACACAAATTGGAAAGGTAAAAATAGAGTTAGAACATGCAAGGTCATAAATATCAGAATAAACATTTCAGATATTATTTGTGAACCAATGAAAGATGGGGCATCAATTTGTTTTGTTTGCCTTCCCCTTATCCCTTCCCTTACCTTTCCTAACATTTGGAGTGACATCCTCAGCCAAGTGGATAGACAAGTGTCCAGCAAACCGTGGGAGAAAGCATGCCATGGTTCCTCCTTAAATGGTAGGATCTCTTTGTTGTCTGATTTGCATAAGCTCCCTGCCCATCAGTGGCAATGTTCCTTTGTTTCTATCATGTCAGCCTTTCTCACAGATACCATCAGCAGAGATCTTAAACACGTATGTTCACACAACCAAAATGGAATCACAATGGTGGGCTCTAGGCATTTCTGGAAAAATTTTAAAAAGCATTGGGTAAAAATCAAATATTTTATCAAATATATATTTTAGGTACTATTATTTTAGTCTTTCTTTCCAAAACAACTGCCTTGAGATTTGGATGGAAATATGAAGGCTTTGTCAACTATTTATTCCCAACTCTCAAGCTTAATTTCCATTTGAAGAATCATAAGGATTGGTCACATATACTGGAATATTCCAAAGGCTAAAAGATTCTTTATAAACCTATAAATCTGTTGAGCTCAATATTAGGCAAGACAATGTTTTTCAATCCAGATGGCTAATTTGCATGGCTTCATTTAACACCTGACTTTTCTACATATGTTTGCTTATTGTAAAGACTGTTATAAGAAATACGTTACCTAAAATTTTGAGAGAAAAAATAGCCTGCAAAAACTGGCTGCCAGATTTAAGTCTTGCTATTCATGTTTCTGAAATGAAGGAGAAAAGATGTTTAAAGGATTTGGGGCTTTGAATAGGCAGTAGCTGTTTCTGCAGCCTCCAGTGAATTAGTCTTCTCTTGGATTAACAAGCTATTAAAGTTTCAGATAGGAACATTTTAATATAAAGTCTTACCGGAAAAGTACAGAGTCAAAATTCAAGTACTACTGTTATTTAACAGTTAAAAGTGTAATACAACATTTGTCAAAGGTTTCATAATAAATCATAAAACATCTATATTAAATGAAATTTATTATGTTTATATTGATATGATATAGAATTTTGACATCACTCATTTAATGTCCCATCAAGCAGAGATTCATAATCCTTGTCTTCAAGACTAAACACTACCAACGTTATTTCCTATTTGTGTGTGGCATTCCTGATAATTATTTCTCCTTAATGATTATTTTAGCACATTTTTATAATACCACATATCCCATCCATCATTGAGAACTGGATTTTACAAAGTAGCTCAGAAGCATTGTCTGGGGTAGAGATGATGAGATATTGCGACTTGGTCATTTCCATTCCTTCTGTCTAAAATCTTCATTCTGCGTTGCAGTGAATTTGCACAATCATTTCATAGTTATCACAACTGCTTTCTCCTAGGCAGCTAAAGGGAGGGCGGGGGGAAAGCCAGGCAGGAACAGAATAAAAGACAATATTTGAAATTATAGAGATTCACAAACAAAAGGCATTTGGGAACAGGGAGATCCTAGACTTCAACTTTGTCATTATTCAGACTGAAGCCAGAGAGGTCGAGGCTGAGATTTGAATTCTACTTCTCCAACTGAGTGTTGCTTAGGAGAAGTGCAAATTCTCTTGACCTCAGTTTTGTCAACTATAAAATGATAAAAGCTAACTATACATAATAGGGTCTTGTGAGGACAAAGATAACTTGTAAAATTTTAAACCAAATTAAACATCATAGATAGCTACATGGTAACAACATCAGCATCAACAAAAAGCCCCAATATGTGGAAACTTGAATTTGAGTCTTGGCTCCAGAATTGTTAATTAGATGAGCTTGGCATGTTTTCTAAATTTCTCTGAGCCTAATCATTTTTTGATGATAATAATTTCATAGAGTAGTTGTGAGAATTAAGTGTTAGTCTTTTTATGGCAACATACAAAATGGCTGGTTTTTGCTGTGATAGCAATTCTAACAATTCTAAATGTTGAACACCAGCCCTATGGATGAAGTGCCTCTCTCTTCCATTGGCTCAAAATAAAGGCAAGCTCTTCAAACATAATTCAGGCGGAAAATATAGTCAAAGTTCTTTATACTTCTCTAATAATTACTACTTCCAGTTTTGGGGGGGTGGTTTGTTTTGTTTTTAGTCAGAATGAATGCTTTCTCAATAATCAGGCTGGTGTTTTTCTTTATAATATTCCATAATAAATGCTATCCAGGTATGCTTAGGGACCAGTACTCAAATTTAATTCTGTATTCTGTCTTCCCCTCAACTACTTTAAAAAAAATCATTTTCATAATTCATCTATGTCCCTAAATTGATTTCTTTTTCCCATTTTCTTCTGTTTCTTATGCTCAGGAACCTGACCTGTTTTTTTCAATAGGTTAAAAATTATCATTTTCTACACAAATTAAAAACCAACTAAAAGATCAGCAGAACACAGTTTTTAAAATTCTATTTCAATTAACCAATTTTTCAATAGTCAGTTACTTGTAGAAGGTATTGTGCTAAGCCCCATAGGGAATTTTTTAAAGTATAGACCTCAGTATACTTATAATTTAACTGTAGATTTAAAAAAATGGATGTACCTACCATGTTCTGGAAATTATGTTAGATACACTATATTTTATTTATTTAGTCCTCACAATAATCCTCTAAAGGTGCATTATTACCATACAGTTGGGGAAACTAAGGCTTAGAGAGATTCCTTGTCTTGCCCAAGGTCACATAACTAGGAAATTTGAAATGAGTTGAGTTGAATCCAGTTTGGCTCCGTATCCTTTATTCTTTTAATTGTGCATACTAACACATGACTTGGCTATGTTTTTAAAAAACACTCTATTACTGCATTTGATTTGCTAAACATTTTTCAGGGACTTTTCATAAAGGATATTGGTCTCTAGCTTTCTGAGAGTGGTTTTGTCTGGTTTTGATATCAAGGTTAATGCTGGCCTCATAAAATGAGTTGGCACATGTTTTCCCTCTTTTATCATCTTGAACGTTAGTATATAATAGGTATTATTTATTTGTTTGGTAGAATTCATAAATAAAGACAGCTGCACCTGGAGTTTTCTTTGTGGGAAGGTTTTTAACTGTGACTTCAACTTTTGAATAGATAAAGGGAAATTTTGGTCATATATTTTTTTTCTTGAATGAATTTTGGTATTTTGTGTCTTTCAGGAAATTGGTCCATTATAAGTTGTCAAATTTATTGGAAAAACAGTCATTCCTGGTATTTTCTTATTTCCCTTTCTATGTCTGTAGAATCTGAAGTGATATGCCCTTCTTCCTGATACTGACAATTATTTTTTCTCCTCTCTCTCATTGTCACACGTTTATTTTGGTTACTATGGACTAATGTTTGCAATCTTCCTGATGTTTTCAAAGAAGCAATTTTTAATTTCATTGACTTTTTCTGCTCCTTAGATGTTTCATAAATCATTAATTTCAGCTCTTACTATTACCATTTCCTTTATTCTGCTTATTTAGAATTTAATTTGGTTTCCTTTCTCAAGTTTCCTCACATGGGAGTTTCTTCAAATAAAAGTTCAAGTGATTTGAGCCTTTTATTTCTAATTTAAGTAGTTAGTCCTATTAATTTACTTCTAAGGACTCCTTTAGCTTAATCACAAAAATTTTGATATGTGTGTTTCATTTTCCCTTACTTCAAACTATTTTCTATTTTCTCTTGTAAGTTCGTCTTTGTCCCATGAGTTATTTAAAAATGTATTGTTTAATTTGCACATATTTGGATATTTTCCAGATTCCTATCTTACTAATTTCTAGTTTAATTCTGTCATAGAGAACATATGCTGTATTATGTCTAATCACATAATTTAAATGCATTTTATGTCTCAGAATATGATCTATCATATAACTATCTCATATGCATTCGAAAAGAATTTGTCTTTGCTGATATTTGGTGTGATTTTCTGTAAATATCAACTTGCTATGAGATTTTAAAAGTCGTTCGAGTCTTCAGTATCTTTAGAGATTTCTACCTACTTGTTATATCAATTATTGAGAGAGAAGTATTAAATTCTTCAATTATAACTGTGGCTGTATCTATTTCTACTTTTAGTTATACTAGTTTTTGCTTCATAGGTTGAGCTCCTCTTGTTAGGTGCAGATAAATCTAGGATATTTATTTTTTCCTTCATAAATTGGTTTTTCTTTGTCATTGTGTAATGTCCCTCTCATTCTTGGTTCCCATATTTCTTATTCTGAGGCTTACATTATCTGACGTTAACATAGCCACTCCAGCTTGCTTTTGATTAGTGTTTGCATGGTGCATATTTTTCCATCAGTTTACATTTCATCTGTTTTTTTTTTTCTATTTAAAGTTAATTTCTTATAGACAGCATCTATTTAGGTATTGCATTTTATTGAGTGTAATAATTCTGCTTTGAATTAGAGTGTTTAGCTGGTTTACATTTAATAAAAATTTTTTACATGGTTAAATTAAAATTTATCTTGCTATTTGCTAGTCTAACCCTTTTCTTCTTCTTTGTCTTATTTTGATTTTTTCTACTAATCTATTTTATCTCCTCATTGGCTTTTATTTTTTTTTGTTTGTACTAATTGCTATCGATTTTCTAAAATTCACTTTTAGTTTATCACAGTGCAACTTCAAATAATATAATTACAACTCACATACGATATAAGAACCTGACAACACCATGTTTTTACATCTTCCCACTTAATCTTGGTGTTAATTGCTGTCATGCATTTTATTTCTCTGTATGCTACAAACCCTGTAATAGATATATTACTATCTTATTTTAAACAATTATCTTTTATACTATTTAAAAACAAGAAGCATTGTATTCTAATACACCCATTTTCCATTTCTCTCACTCTTGTATTTTGTGTGGATTCAGATTTCTATCTGATATCGTCTTGCTCCTACCTGATGACCTTTCTTTAATATTTCTTTTTTTTCCTTATGTTTATTTTTTATTGAAGTATAGTTGATTTACAAGGTTGTGTTAGTTTCAGGTGTAGAGCAAACTGATTCACATATGTATATATATTTTTCAGACTTTTCCACTATAGGTTATTATAAGATATTGAATATAGTTCCCTGTGCTATATAGTAGGACCTTGTTGTTTATTTTATATATAATAGTATGTATCTGTTAATCCCAAGCCCCTAATTTATCCCTTTCTCCTCCTTTCCCTTTTGGTAACCATAAATTTGTTTTCTATCTATTTGTATCTTGTAAATAAGTTCATCTGTATCATTTTTTTTTTTAGATTAAACATATAAGTGATATCGTATGATATATGTCTTTCTGTGACTTACTTCACTTAGTATGATAATCTCTAGGTCCATCCATGTTGCTAAAAATGGCATTATTTCATTCTTTTTTATGGCTGAGTAATATTTCATTGTATGTATTATATATACCACATCTTCTTTATCCATTCATCTGTCTATGGACATTTAGGTTGCTTCCATTTCTTGGCTGTTGTAAATAGTGCTGCAATGGACACTGGGGTGCATGTGCCTTTTTGAATTATGGTTTTCTCCAGATATATGCTCAGGAGTGGGATTACTAGATCGTATGGTAACTTTATTTTTAGTATTTTAAGGAACCTCTATACTGTTCTCCGTAGTGGCTGCACCGATTTGCATGCCTACCAGCAGTGTAGGAGGGTTCCCTTTTCTCCACACCTTCTCCAGCATTTATTGTGTGTAGACTTTTTGATGGCCATTCTGACCAGTGTGAGGTGATACTTCATTGTACTTTTCATTTGCATTTCTCTAATAATTAGTGATGTTGAGCATCTTTTCATATGCTTGTTGGCTATCTGTGTGTCTTCTTTGGAGAAATGTCTATTTAGGTGTCTGCCCATTTTTTGACTGGTTGTTTGTTTTTTTGATATTGAGCTGTATTAGCCATTTGTATATTTTGGAAATTAATCCCTTGTTGGTCGCATCATTTGCAAATATTTTCTCCCATTCCGTAGGGTGTCTTTTCATTTTGTTTATGGTTTCCTTTGCTGTTCAGAAGCTTTTAAGTTTAATTAGGTCCCATTTGTTTATTTTTGCTTTTATTTCCATTGATCTAGAAGACAGATCCAAAAAATATTGCTACAATTTATATGTCAAAGAGTGTTCTGCCTATGTTTTCTTCTAGTTTTATACTATGCAGGCTTACATTTAGGTCTTTAATCCATTTTGAGTTTATTTTTCTATGTGGTGTTAGAGAATGTTCTAATTTAATTGTTTTACATGAAACTGTCCAGTTTTCCCAGTGCCACTTACTGAAGAGAATGTCTTTTCTCCATTGTATGTTCTTGTCTCCTTTGTCAAAGAATAACTGACCATAGGTGTGTGGGTTTATTTCTGGGCTCTCTGTTCTGTTCCATTGATCCATATGTCTGTTTTTGTGCCAATAGCAGGCTATTTAGATTACAGTAGCTTTGTAGTATTGTCTGAAGTCTGGGAGAATTATGCCTTCAACTTTGTTCTTTTTTCACAGGATTGCTTTGGCAATTGTGGGTCTTTTGGCAATTTGTGGTTCCACAAAAATTTTAGGATTATTTGTTCTAGTTCTGTGAAAAATATCATGGGTAATTTGATAGGGATTGCATTAAATCTGTAGATTGCTTAGGGTAGTATGGCCATTTTAGCCATTTAATTCTTCCAATCTAAGAGCATGGGATATCTTTCCATATCTTTGAATCACCTTTAATTTCCTTTATCAATGTTTTATAGTTCTCAGCATATAAGTTTTTCACCTCCTTGGTCAGGTTTATTTCTAGGTTTTTTTTTTTTTTGACACGATTTTAAAAGGGATTGTATTTTTTACTTTCTCTTTCTGATATTTCATTTTAAGTGTAAAGAAATGTAGCCAATTTTTGTATGTTGATCTTGTATCCTGCTATCATGCTGAATTTGTTCATCAGTTCTAATATGGTTTGTGGAGTCTTTAGCGTTTCTACATGGAGTATAATGTAATCTGCATAAAATAACAATTTTACCTCTTCCCTTCTAATTTGGATAAATTTATTTCTTTTTCTTATCTGATTGCTATGGGTAGGACTTCCAACACTATGTTGAATAGAAGAGGTGAAAGTGGACATCCTAGTCTTGTTCAAGATTTTAGTGGGAAGGCTTTCAGTTTTTCACCATTGAGTATTATGTTGGTTGTGGTATGATAGCTTTTATTATCTCAACATAATAAAAGCTGTCACAAATAGCTTTTATTATGTTGAGATATGTCCCCTCTATAAGCACATTGGTGAGAGTTTTTATCATGAATGGATGTTGAATTTTATCAAGTGCTTTTTCTGCATCTATAGAAATGATTTTTATAATTCAGGTCTCAGCAGTTGTTCATGTGAAAATATGTTTATTTCCCCTTCACTTTTCAAAGATATTTTAGCATGGTATATAATCCTGGATTTACAGGTGTTTCACTTCTTCTTTCCTTTTTTTTTTTTGGCCACACTACGCGGCTTGTGCGATCTTAGTTCCCCGACCAGGGATCGAACCCGGGCCCCGGCAGTGAAAGCACTGAGTCCTAACCGCTGCACAGCTAGGGAATTGCCCCTTTTTCCATTTTTAAAGATGCCATACCTTTGTCTTCTGGCTCTAATTGTCTCACAGGACTTCTGTTGACATTGTTATCTTTGTTTTTTATTCACAGTATACCTTCAAGATTTTCTCTCTTGTATTCTGTTTTCAGTAGTTTGACTACTATATGCCTAGATAAGATTTTCTTTATATTTATATTTGGGGGGGGGGCAGTAATTTGACTTTCAGTTTGTTGAATTTCATTAGTTTTGAAAAATCCTGGGCTCTTATCTCTTTTTTTTTTTTTTTTTTTGCAACCCATCTTTTTTTATTTTTAATGTCTTTATTGGAGGATAATTGTTTTACAATGTTGTGTTAGTTTCTGCTGTACAAAAAAGTGAATCAGCTATATGTATACATGTATCCCCATATCCCCTCCCTCTTAAGCATCCCTCCCACCCTCCCTATCCCACCCCTCTAGGTCTTCACAAAGCACCAAGCTGATCTCCCTGTGCCGTGCAGCAGCTTCTCACTAGCCATCCATCTTACATTTGGTAGTGTATATGTCAGTGCAACTCTCTCACTTCGTCCCAGCTTTCCCTTCCCCTGCAGTGTCCTCCAGTCTGTTCTCTACATCTGCATCTTTATTCCTGCCCTGCCACTAGGTTCATCACTACCAGTTTTTTAGATTGCATATACGTGAGTTAGCATATGATATTTGCTTTTCTCTTTCTGACTTACTTTCACTCTGTATGACAGACTCTAAGTCCATCCACCTCACTACAAATAACTCAATTTCATTCCTTTTTATGGCTGAGTAATATTCCATTGTATATATGTGCCACATCTTCTTTATCCATTCTTCTGCTGATGGACACTTAGGTTGGTTCCATTTCCTGGCTATTGTAAATAGTGCTGCAATGAACATTGGGGTGTACTTCTTGGCTACCATTGCGGGTCTTGCAGACCAAGAACGTTTTTGTCAGCACAGAAATTTATATTAAGCAGGCTGGTCTAGAATACATTGTGCTTGTATCATTTATTACTTTTTTTTTTTAATGTTTTGTGTTTTTTTAATTGAGACAAAATTGATGTATTACATCCTGTAAGTTTAAGGTGTACAGTGTGTTGATTTGATACATTTATATATTGCAAGATGATTACCACCTTAGTGTTAGCTAACACCTCTATCACATCACATAATTATCATTTCTTTGTTGTGGTGGGAGTAATTAAGATCTAGTCTCTTAGCAACTTGCAATACAATATTATTATCTATAATAACTATGTTGTGCATTAGATCTCCAGGACTTATTTATCTATCGGTTGCAAATTTGTACCTTAAACAATATCTCCTCAATTCTCCCACCCACCAGCACCTGGTAACCACATTTCTACTCTGTTTTTATGAGTTTGGCTTTTTCAGATTCCATACATAAGTGAGTTTTTGGCTTTGTGTGTCTGACTTATCTCACTTGGGATAATGTATTCAAGTTCCATTCATGGTGCAAATGGCAAGATGTTATTCTTTCTCATGGCTGAATAATATTTAATTGTGTGTGTGTGTATACCACATTTTCTTTATCCGTTCATCCATTGATGGACACTCAGGTTGTTTCCATATCTTAGCTATTGTGAATAATGCTGCAATAAACATGGGAGTGCATATATCTCTTCAATATCTGTTTTCATTTCCTTTCAGTATATACCCTGAAGTACAATTGCTGGATCATATGGTAGTTCTATTTTTAATTTTTTGAGGAACCTCCATATTTTCCATAGTGCTTGAACCAAATTACATTCCTACCAAGGGTGTACAAGTCTTCCCTTTTCTCCACATCCTCACCGACATTGGTTATCTCTTGTCTTCTTGATAGCCATTCTAAAAGGTGTGTGGTGATACCTCACTGTAATATCTCACTGTGGTTTTGATTTCTATTTCCCCGATTATTAGTAACATTGAGCATCTCTTCATGTAGCTGTTAACCATTTGGATGTCATCAACGGAAAAATGCCTAACTCCTCTGCCCTTTTTCAATTCAATTGTTTGGCTTTTTAAAATTCAGTTGTATAGATTCCTTGTATATTTTAGGTATTAGCCCCTTATCCAATATACAGTTTGCAAATATTTTCTCCCATTGCATAGGTTGCCTTTTTTGGTTGTTTATTTTGCTGTGCAGAAGCTTTTTAGTTTGATGTATTCCTACTTGTTGATTTTTGCCTTTTGCTGCTTATACTTTTGGTGTCATATCTAAAAAATCATTGCCAAGATCAATATCAAGGAGATTTTTCCCTATGAATTCTTCTAGTACATTTATGGTAACAGGTCTTATGTTAAAACCTTCAATATATTTTGACTTCACTTTTGTGAGAGTGTAAGATCCAGTCCAATTTCATTTTTCTGCATGTAGCTGTCCAGTTTTCCCAGCACCATTTGTTAAAGAGATGATTATTTTCCCAACTGAGTGTTGTTGACTTTCTTGTCAAATATTAGTTGACTGTAAATGTGTGGGGGGATTATTTCTGGGCTCTCAATTCTGTTCCACTGGTTTATGTGTCTATTTTTATGTCAGTACCATGCTGTTTTGATTACTATAGCTTTGTAGTATATTTTGAAATCAGGAAGTGTGATACCTCCTGCTGTGTTCTTCTTTCTAAGGATTTCTTTGGGTATTCAGTGTCTTTTGTGGTTCCTTAAATATTACAGGATTTTAAAAAAAAATAGTGATCCTTGCAATGCTGTTGGAATTTTGAGAGGGAGTGCACTGGATCCATAGATGGCTTTGGATAGTATGTACATTTTAACAATATTCTTCCAACCCATGAACAAAGGATATCTTTTCATTTGTGTCTTCTTTAATTTCTTCATCAAAGTCTCATAGTTTTCAGTGTATAGATCTTTCACTTCCTTGGTTACATTTATTCCTAGTTACTTTATTGTTTTTGATGCTATAGTGAATGGGATAGTTTTCTCTAATTCTTTTTCAGAAGTTCTCTTTTAGCATATGGAAATGCAGCTGATTTCTGTATGTTGACTTTGTATCTTGCAACATTGCTAAATTCATTGATTAGTTCCAACAGTTATTTGGTGGAGTCTTTAGGGAGTTCATATCATTGCAGATCATATTATCTGCAAATAAAGAGAATTTTACTTCTTTCATTCCAATTTGAATGCCCTTTATTTTCTTTGCCTTGCTTAATTGCTATAGTTAGGACTACCAGTACTGTGATGAATATGAGTGTGAGAATGGGTACCCTGTCTTGTTCCTCATCTTAAAGAAAAAGCTTTCAGTTTTTCACCACTGAGTACTATTTTAGCTTTGGGTAGGTCATATATGGCGTTCATTACGTTGAGTTATGTTCTCTTTATGCCCAGTTTGTTGAAAGTTTTTTTATTAGGAAAGGATGTTGTATTTTGTCAAATGCTTCTTCTGCATCGAGATGATCATATGATTTTTGTCTTGCATTTTATTATTGTGGTGTGTCACGTTTATTGATTTGTATGTGATGAGCCATCCTTGGGATAAATCCCACTTGATCCTGGTGAATGACCCTTTGTAATGTGCTGTTGAATTTGGTTTGCAAATATTTTGCTGAGAATTTTTACATCTATGTTCATCAGGGATATTGGTCTATAGTTTTCTTTTTTTGTAGTGTCCTTATCTGGCTTTAGTAAAAGAGTAATCCTGGCCTTGTAAAATAAGTTTGGAAGTGTAGAGGAGTTTGAGAAGGATTGGCTATAATTATTCTTTAAAAGTTTGACAGAATTCACCAGTGAAACCATCTGGTCTGGGGCTCGTCTGTGTTGGGAGGTTTTTGATTACTGATTCAATCCCCTTACTCATTATTGGTCTACTCACATTTTCTGTTTCTTCCCAAATTTGGTAGGTTGTGTGTTTCTAGGAATCTATTTCTTTTTAAGTTATTCAATTTGTTGACATAATATTGTTTATAGTAGTCTCTCATGATCGTTTGTAATTCTGTAGTATCAGTTGTAATGTCTCCTCTTTCATTTGTAACATTATTTGAGTCTTCTTTTTTCTTAGTTTATCTGAGTATATTCTGTCTACTGGAGCTTGATCTCATTACCGCACTCAGGAGCTGGCTGCAGAGTGGGAGGAGGTGTGGATAGGGTATTGGGGGTGATTGCTGACTCCCGTAGGGTGTGCTCCTGCTGTGTGTACATGTGTGGTACTCCCCAGTGCTCATGGGGGGACTTGCTGCTGAGCACACGCATCAGGGTCTGTTTTCCTTTAACGTCCTTCGTTATTCTTATTTCCCTCTTTCCTGATTTCCTCCCTCTTCTCAGTCATGAAGGTCTTGTCCTCAGGACTCTGATTGCTGCTGGAGAGAACGTTTTCTCCAGCTGGGTTCTGTATCACTGGGGTAGTTGGACACTCACTCACTGCTCTCCTTTTCCCCTGAGGGGGAGGTCACCACCACCTGACAGTTCAGCATTGTGCAGGCTTGCCTTGGGTGGAGGCAGCACTGTTGAAGTTGTTCTTACCAACTTCACTGCATCAATGGCATGCTAGAATATCCCTTCAGGAAGTCAGGAAGGCTGGACTTCTGAAATGTCTCTCGTGTCTGTGGATATCTGCTCAGGTCAGCACTTTTCAGGTTTTTTCCCAACTGTGGCAAAAGGTGCTGGGGCAAGTTTGCTTCTCTTCTGGTTCCACAGTCCATACTAAAGTCTGTCTACCTCTTGCTGGATACACAGATGGGTGAGACTCCTCTTACGTCCCTTGGCATATGGTGCTGGATCCCACAGCTCCCACAAAGGCACTTTTGTTCATGAATAAATGTCTAAATTTTTCTTGAAAAGGGGGAACTAAAAAGAGGAACCATGATGCTGACATCACTTCTGTAATTATTACCTTTGATTTACCAACTAGACTACATATCTCACACTACTGAAACTTTCTCCTATACATTTTTGTTTTAGTTATGTTTCTAATGTCTTGCTAACAGAAACAAATAAATAAAAAAATGTTTTCCTGATAACTTTTCTTCCCCCTTCAAGTATGTGCACAAGTGGTCTTACTCTTAATTTGTATTCCATAGACAATAATTTCCCTTTGTTTTCCTAGTCTAATGATTTCTTATTTGGTCTCAGTTATTTATTTAACAAACATTTTAAATGCTTACCATAATCATAGCTAACATCCACTAAGCCTTAATATGCTGAGTATTATAACAAGCTCTTTACATTGAGTCTGTTTTAAAATTCTCACAACAGAATAAAATATATTATTCTTCCCAATTTACAGATAAGGGAAATGACTGAGGTTGAGAGGGTAGATGATTTGCCTAAGGAAACACAGCTAGTTTTTGAAAAATTCAATGATAAAAACGTCATAGTCTGCCCTCTTAACTACTGTGATATTTCCTTTGTGCCAGCTGCCTTAGTACCCTTACCCTGACTGTGTGGAGAAGGAATGAGGAAGGGGGAGAAAAGAAAGTAGCTACAAGCTTAATAAGACATGAAACATGTCAGAGAATAACAGACAAGCTCACCTCTGCTATAGAAACAGGAATGAAAGCTAATAAGTATGTCTACATATGCTGTGTAGAGACTTGCAAAATGCAATGTGATTATGCACAAACCCTTGGGTCACTGGCCTCAGAGGAATCAAGGGACAAATTATGTCCATTTGCAGATAGAACAGTGGCTGCTGTAAACAAAAAATTGCAATGTTCTGTAGTAACCATTTTCATAGGCCAAAACTGGATCAAAAACAGACTGAGATCTTCTCAACTTGGGCAGAAGCAGGCAGAGAAGATAAAAGAGCAAGCTGGGGAAATGGACCCATTTGTAGGATTAGCTCTTTAGGAAACAGGATGGGAAGGGAGAGTCATGCTATCCAATTGTTAGTGACTTAAGAGACAAAGCCTTCTCTGATTTGATCAAGTCAGAAGTTGAAGTCCAAACCAAAGTCTGGATCATAGGCAAAGAGCCCAGAAAGCAGGTAACAGGGGAAAACAGGTTTGAGGTGGAAAGCTCATCACTGCAACAGCCTGGTTAGTATTGAGGATATAGAAAATAATTCATCACCCAGAAGATAGGGTTTCAGACAGTGTTAAAGTATCAGAGCTGCAAACAATAGAGCTGAAGTTCTAGGTAAGGCTTCAGCTACAGCAGACAACTGTAGTACCAGGCAGAGTCATGGAGGAGGAACCCCCGGCCAAGGCAGTGGGGCAGAGGGTGGTACAAGTTTGATTCCCAGGGGTCACGTAGCTATTCAAAGCTCACACTATTATATACGGGACAACAGATCTTTGGCAGTAGATGTATTCTATACTTACCATCTGGTAAAGCTGGAGCTCTTTGTATATACTCCTTGATTAAGGTAGAGATTAGTTAGGTCAGTCTGTGTACAGCAACTGAGAGGGTCTGGAAAAAGGCAAAAGTTGGCATTCTCCATTGAACAAAGGTGGTTCTGATCTCTATTTCTGGCATCAAAAAATAGTCTTCTGACTTGCAAAGTACTTGTCAGTCACTGATAAACTGCCTTAGCTGTTTTTCTTGCATAAGCCCATCAAAGACAAATTTGTATTCATCCATATATTTTCTAGTAGGTTCTTCTCCCTCCTTCCATAACCATAGAAAATGTATTCTTGGTATATAGATCACTCACATCCTGAAGTATATCTAACATAGAATTTTAAAATACTCATTGTGTATTCTTAGTGAAGCCCGTGTGGCTTGGTCATATGGCTTTATAGCAGTATATAAGCAATATCCATTTACAACACTTGATTAACGCTATTTGAAAAGATTCATTTAAATAATAAATTTTCTTTTCCATTTTCACACCTGTATTTTTATATTTGTTCACAAAATGTTCTCTTAATTCCTAAGAACTATTTCGAAGCTCTCTTCGTAAGAATCAAGAAAAAACACGTAAGGGATTTTCGGCTTTTTGTTTTTCCTTAAAACATTGATAAACAAGTACCCGGATTATTACAATTCAATCCCACAAGTATTTACTTTGTGTACATACGCTAGAGACACAGAGGTGGATAAGATGCTGTAACTACTGTCAAGAATCTCAGTCTCTCCTGAGTGAAGGTAAAGAGACACACATTCACAAGTAACTACAATGCAAGTCCACAGTGATAAATGGTATAAAACAACTATAAACATTTCCTGTGGGAGCAAAAAGGAAAAAGTGATTGAGATTATGGATATTAAGAAAGAGAAGCCTTGCAAAATATGTAACATTTGAGTTACACCTTAAGTATAGCTATATCCAGAAGGCAGAGAAGGAAAACGAGAGAAGGGGTAAGGGAAAAGGCTATTTTTGGCAGAGGAAGGAAAGAATCAGAGACCGAAAATTGCATGTTTTATTCAAGGGCAGGAAATAGTATCCTGTGTCTGAAGTACAGCGGGTAAGAAGAGGGAACGCTGTTGGAGATAGCAAATTCTGATTATGAAGGGCATTGAACACCATATTGGGGTTTAATTTCAATCCCTAGGAAATGGGAACCCCTAAAAACAGAACTCATAATGGAGACTCAGTTAAGAGAATATCATAGCAGATTTATAAATTTTGAAAACTCTTTGCTTAGATTCTGGAAAGTTTGCTTAATAAAGAAGCACTAGTGGTGGTAAGACAAGTTTGACTTTCAAAATCGATTATGTAAAAGATATTGTTATCTACACTAGGGCAATGGTAGAGAGGTCCATTTGCATATTGTTGAGACAGCACCCTCAAAGAGCCGAATGGTCTTCCTTTTGACTCCATAATCAAATAGAGTAAAATGAAGATTCTACATTTTATACATTTAGAGAATGAATGGAGGGAGGAGATACAATCAAACACATTAGGAGGATAGTAAAGGGAAGAGGTGTCAGGAAACAGTGAATTTGGTTTGAACCTTTTGTCAGAGGTTTCTAATATGGGCTAGCCACATGCCCTGTCTACATTTCCCAGAGTCCCCGGTAGTTAAATGAACCACGTAACTGAGCTCTATGCAAGAGAATATAACTGCAGTGATGTGTACCACTTCCAGACCTGGATAAAAAATTCCCCTGTGCGTATTTCTTGTTTTATCTTTTCCTGCCACTGAATGCAAGTGACTGTGCTGTCCTAGAGAAAGCAGATGGTGCCTCAGTTCATGGATGAGAGATACCTGAGAACTAGACATACTTTCCTTGAACTGTTAACTTGAGTGATCAATAAAGCTCTATTGTTTCTGAGACATTGTATTGGTTTTGAGACATTGGGGTCTATTTTATTCTGAAGCTTAGCTGAACTGAATACAAATGTGTTGAGTTTAAAATTTCTATAACACAATGTTTACAATGACCCACGAGAGATAAATAAGCAGGGTCCCAAGATTACGCAGAGGAGAAGCACCTAACTCAGAATGAGAAGGCTGTGAAAGCTCCCAGAAATTTACCTTAAGCTGAGACCAGGAGTTTGATGAGATAGAAAATTACTGGGAAAGGCACTCCTCAGAGTAAGAAAGAGTCATCTGGATATGAATATAAGATTGAAGGCCAGGCTTTTTGTGGATTTTGTTTATTGCCATTTGGATTCTGGAAGCAGAGATAGCAATCAGTTGGTCTTGCTGAGATGTATTAGTTTTATTAAAAATTATTTTGTTAAAGGTACAACTCTAAGCAGGTTCTTTTGTCTGTTGGATCAAGGAGGTCTTTATTTAATATGTAGTCTTTAATGATGTGGCGAAACTTTAAGCAAGCTTTAATTCAGCTACCTCTATGCTCCCTAGGCTGAGTTTTGAAGCAACTAAAGGTCCCTAGGCCAAAAAAAAAAAAAAAAAAAAAAGTGGTTTCTTAGCATTACATTAAGGCAACCGCAGAGACTGTCAACAGAGAAGGGGGGGTGGGGGGGTGGTAAAAGTATTTTGACAAACTGGTGCCAAAGGAAATTGGATTTTCCCTCATTTTGTCAGAGGAGGAAAAGCACTTTCTAGTGAGTGTGAGAATAACAGCACAGACCAAATTCATCCTCTGTTACTTAAATGATTCTCCTTTGCATTTCATATAAATTTTAAAATGAACTTGTTAATTTCCAAAAAAAAAACGCAAAATAGGTAGACATTTTATTGGGATGACAGTAAAGCTATATATATCAATTTATATAGGACTGCCATCTTTATAGTACTGAATCTTTCAATCAATAAACATCATAAATTTCTATATTTAGGCCTACTTTAATATTTTTTGTCAATGGTATGCCACTTTTTTTTTTCGTATAGAGTAGTAGCACTTGTGGCAGTTTTGTAGTGGCGGCTGTTGAAAAATTAGATTTATTCCTAGAAGTTTGCTGGTTTATAAAATGGTAACATTTTCCCTACTTAGTTGAAAACTTTTTAAAGTGTCATGTCTAGTCGTTTGTTGCTGATATATAGCCATGCAATTGATTTTATATACTGATCTTATATCCAGTGATCATGCTAAATTTGCTTATTAAGTCATTTATTCATTCTTTTGGATTTTCTCTAATCACAGTCATGTCAACTATTAAAAACGGCAGCTCTGTCTTTAACTCTTCTTTTTCATGACTTACAGCACTGGGTAAGACCTTTAATACAATGTTTAATAGAAATGTCGTAAGCTAAGCTGACATCCTCTTATTCCTAATCTCAAGTAGAAAGTTTTTAGTATTTCACACTTAAAGTCTGCCAAATATTTTTTATAGATACCATCTCTCAGATTAAGAAAATTACCTTATGGTCCTAGTTGTTTTTTTCTACTACTGAGTGAGTGCTGAACTTTATCAAATACTATGTATACATCTAGCAATATGATCATATGATGTTCCTCCTTTAGCACCTTAATTTCCTTTGTAAATGTGTACCTTTCCTTATATAAATTAGTAGTTTTTTCAATCAGATGTTACAGACTTTTAAATTAGATTCAAAACCCACAGAAACTCTGCATGGAAGATTTTAATCTGTTTGTTAGAAAATTCTAAGTGTCTACATTTATAATTTTATAGAAGATAAGATTTTTGATAATACGTATGTGATTCTGAAGCCAATACAGATAAAAACATTTAAAATATCATTTTACAAAATGCTTTCTCCAAAGGATGTTTCTCTCACAAACAAACATTTTTTTTGCTCATTTTCAAAATGTTTGCTTTCCAGACTGACCAACCTAAATGCATTATCAAAGTTTTCCTGGTGTGTTAATAAGCATGTCATAAACTCCTAGTAAATAATTTCACTTTTGAGAATTTAAACTTCAGGTCCCCTTACACATTTTCAAAAGGATGTGTGTAAGTCACTGCAATTGTATTTGTTAGAGCAAAAGGTTGGAGAAAAACCTATGTATCAGAATAGGCGACGTTAGGCTGAACAGACACCACAATTGTAATGGTTTAAAACAGTAAAGTTTTATTTATTTATTTCATCCTACATGCTCAGTGAGGGTCTTTACATGGATTCTGCTTAGAGAATTTATTCACCTACTAGAAGCTTATGGAACAGGAACTGTCCAGAAACATTGAGGGCTGCAGTGATGGAAAAGAAAATGTCAAAGTCTGCCCTATGCTATAAAAATGCTGGCCGAATCAATTCTATTTATTTATTCATTTATTTTGGTAAAAGCAAGGCACATGGCCAGTTTTGGCCAAGGAGAGTAGTAATTTGAACATAATTCTCTTCCGTGGTAGGAAATTGAATATTAGTGAACTAATAGGACTGACCACAGTCTTCAGATCAGCAAATCTTTGGGTTCCCTCCCTCTCTCACCTCCTCCCAAGAGAAACTACCCAGACACCCCGTCCATTTACTGCTTTGATCTTCAAGCCCTAGGTCTCAGACAGTCATTCCAGGAGTTCACCACATGCAGATGGACACCCTCTGCCAGACAAAGAGCAGTGAAACGGGGACAGCATACCTGCTATGAACACCTCTATTCAGATGGAGAAATATCGAGAAACATATAGCAATTACTCACATTTAGCAAGGCCAATTCACGCTGGCCATATCCAGAAATGAGCTTTTGTACTGAAAGTGGAGAGTAAGCCTCTGATTGATTTGTCTTCCTAACCTAAGAGTAATTTCCCAGTCCACAGCTATCCATGGTCCTTGAGTCCACCCTCTGGGAGATAATTCTTCTTCCATTATCTTCCTAGGCTACAACTGAAGAAGAAAACATGTGCCAATATAACTTTTTAAGTGGTGAAAAGCTTTCTCAGCCCAGTTTCTGCCCACAAAGAGTTAGAAGCACAACAGTCTACTGCAGTCCAGGTTAGTGTTTCTCTTGATAGTATAACTCTCTGAAATAATTTATTGACCTCTTATTTATTTGATTTCAATCATCATTATGTACATACAAATAGCCACAGTCACAATTCTTCCCAGGACATGCCCCTCTATGTATCCTTAATTGCAGGTACCTTGAGCTATCAGAGATATATTTTAAAGAAAATCACATTCTTAGTCTTTTTTCACTAAACCATCTTTCCAACAAAAAAATGTATCACCGGCCACTTAACCTGTTCAAATGTTTTAGCTCTTGTTTTATGGTCCGTATGTTTTACATGATCTTTGCTACAAGACTGATTTCACAGGCTTTTTCTCTTAATTTTACCTTTTACGGTTAGAAATCAAGACACAATTTCCTCGTACAAACGTCAAGTCCTAACTTTCAGGACTGTCTTCCTCCTTTCCATTTTTCCTTTCAAACTGGCAATTTCTGCTCTGGGCTTATTTATTTCTTCTTCTTCAAGTAACGTCTAGTTAACAGTAGACAACCCCCCACTACTAGTATTCTGTTTCCCAACCTTTTCACCAAACTATAAAAGATGTTACTGACTTGCAAGTTATTGCAGACTACAGTTTTATCACTGTTTCTCCAAAGCTTAATGTAGACCTCCATCCTTCCAACTTACTTACTTAAAAAAAATTTTTCTTGCAATTTACCTCCTAACCAGGATGACGACGACACACAGGTCTATGTTATGGTAGCACACTAATAATTCTGGTATCATTTTTCATAGCAGTAAGTGTGTTTCTCATTCACACAAGGTGTTTAATTAATTAGCACAGGTCCTAATTACTGTACTCTTCTGGAGTACACATGGAAGGAGTACCTTTTTCCAGGTTGAAAAAGGAATTGTACTGGTTTCGTTGGTTAAGAAGAAGGAGAGGGAAGGGTAAGAAAAGAGAGAACATGACAAAATATTCACTGTCCCTTAAAGTTTGTACCATGATAGAGAGAGAGAAGTGTGATCTCAAAGGTCAGGAAGTGGATATTGCTGAACACAGCCTACCACAAATGGGACTTGTAAATTAATTGTGGGAAAGCCATATAAAGAATCTCAAACAGCTATTTTAAAAATAAGAACGATGATGTATGTATGGTATGTAATGATATAGAAAGCCCTCCAAGGCTAGTGTTATTGAAAAGAAATTTAAGTTTTGACTTGTATGTGTAATATGCTAAATTCTGTGTGAAAAGAGAGGGGGGGAGATAAAAATGCATTTTCTTATATAAAGTCTGGAAGACTATGCAAGAGACTGGCTAGAGAAAAGAGGCCATTCACTCACTCTATACTACTTTTTATTCTCGCATTTTGAACCACGTAAATGTATTTCCTCTTCAAAAGTTCTATTAAAAAGAGCTATATTTTCAAGGGACAAATTGTTATGCTTTTAAATTTAGAACAATCTGCTAGATAGCACATGACTGACAACTACATCACGGAAAATGTCAACTCCTGTAAAACCCCTGGCTTGGTGAAAAGAAAATGTTCACTTTAACTCTGCCAATTATTTTTACGTTCTTTACCCTAATATCCAGGTAACCTTTTTAACATAAAAAAAGTCTCAAAGCCATTACCCATGTCATTACATAATAAAGATTTTACTATTTAAGGTCCTGTTTTTATAAAACTAACCACATTGATGATAGTATTTTGTTCACTTGGGGTTTCCATGTCTGTTTCTGAAATGTTTCTCTGAATGATGTAAGGACTGCATTTCAGGTATATAGTTAGAGCTGGAAACTTACATTAAATTCTTTTTAAAATCACAGATAAAACAGTTCCAACATTGATAATGACATTTGCAAGTTTTTACCTTAAAACATTTTGTTATGGAAGAAAACATTTATTGTCAATAACTTACTTTTTTTCACAGGATGCTAAAGTACCAGAAATGGTAAGTTTCTTTACTAAAGACAGTCTGTCAAACAATCTGAGACTAGTTTTGAAAATCTATTTTTAAGCCACTGTATAGCAAACTACCAAACTGAACACGTTGTTTTAAATACACTGTTCTCAAATATATTCAATACACTTTTTTTTATTTTAGGAATTTCTGTTTCCCAACACTAGATGCTGACCAAGGTATGTGACTAGTTAGGTATTTGATGTTTTAACTTTTACTACTAAGCAGAAACTTCAGAATCACCTGACGAACATTTATCAAGTTTAGTGAAAACATTCTAAAGCACACATTTTTGTGCTGAATTTCAGATGTCCCAAATGAAATAAAGAGGAAAGTTTTTCCTTAGATCCTTGGGGCTGAACTTTTGAAAATTTCCCTAATCACGATGACTTCAGTTTCATCATTAATCATAGACTGATAAAGAAGCTTCTTGCCAATTTTGAAGTTTGAAACAGATTTCTTGTTATATTTATTACTTTAAGCTCATCATCTACCCAAGAAAGAGAATATTCTCCAATTTATATGAATCACCTTGAGCTATACATTAGGCATAGGAAAATCTCATCTATAGATTAAGGGAGGACATCATTGTTAACCTATATATGAAATCTAAAAGATTTTAATATTATTTTTTAAATACAATTTGCCTCCCTCTCTAATAACTCTCTTAGTGTCTACTAATTCCACTGTCCCTGCACCCCCATATGGAGACTGTAAGTCCAATACCAGAGCTATGAGTATGATTAGGGAATCTATTACACTAGAAGGTCAGTTACATCTTGTAAGAAACTGAATTTACTGCAGCTTAAGTAATTGTTCAGAGTAGCTGCCTAACCTGACTCTTCGATGAATCTGTCCAGTATCTTCAAACTCCATTCATTTACAAACATATTAGCTATATAAAGTTCTCGAACATATAAAGTATTGAATATAATAGCCAACCTTTCCTTATCAACTAACAGTAGAATAGAGAAACTCCCATCACTAAAAATGTTTGCGTGAAACAAAACATTTTCATATAAAAACTCACCTGAAAACCATGTCTGAGATTTCACTTGGAGTAAACTTCCCATATAGTGAAATCAGGTCTCTTCTCACAGAGTGTGTTTCAACTGTAGTTGACCCTTGAACAGTATGCGGGTTAGGGTTGCCCGCCCTCTGTATCTGTGGTCCATATCTGCTGATTGTGTAGCACTGTAGTAGTCACCACTGAAAAAAAGCTGCGTATAAGCAGAGCCACGTTGTTCAAGGGAAAAGTGGATATATTTTGCCAAAACACTAACCCCATCATATTATTTTGTTCAGCTTGCATTGAACTTTATAAAAATGTAACCATATTGTAGTTAATCTTCTACAAGCTTATTTTTCTGTTCAATATTATTTAAGATAGATATATACATGTTTTTTACATATAGCTCTAGTTTATTTTCACTGCTTTAAATTATGTGATTGAGTGAATGTACTATAATTAATAATCAACATTAATTTTGATAGCCATTTAGTTTTCTCCACTTTTTTTCCATTACAGCAGTGCTAAGAACATTATTTTCCATATGCCCTAGTACATACCAGTGATTTTTTTCTCTACAGGAAGCTATATATGCTACTATATACATACATTCAAGTTTACTAGCTTATTCTTGTTTTTCAGGACCCCCATCAGCATTTTATGACTTGGCCTTACACTACATTGCCAAAAACACTTGGTATTTTCAAACTTTTTGCTAACCTGGAGGGTTTGAAATAGGATCTCATAGATTGATGAGATCTAATTAATTGACTGATAAGATTTGATATGCTAAAAGAAGTTAAAAGATATTATTTACTACTGGAAAAATTGGTGGGTGTTGTCAGAATAGTGTATTTAAAAAGTGAATTTTCCAAAATAAATAAATAGATTGATTTTTTTTAAAAAGAAGTTTTTACTATTATGCACTTTCCTCCTTCTGTGACACAGTTTTCAATGTTGCACTCAGGGTGCCCGTGCTACATGGTCTCATCTTACCTGAAACATTTTTTCCCTCCTCTCTTTAATAGCATTTGCTCAGGTTTCTCCCTCTCCTTGTATTGCACTTGCCTCTAGGGGTGCCAGCTCCCCTCTTAGTGGTGTTTCTGATAGGCAGTGAGCTGAGGAACAAAAAAAACCAATCTTCTTACTTTAAAATATGGATGGATGTATGTAGATATTTGGCTCTGAGTTATTAGGCCTCCTCCTTCTAATAAAGTTTCTGGCTTTTTATCAGACAAGTTCTATGATGACTATTTTAGTTGCCTAGAGATCTGAAGTTGTTAGTGACTCAGCTCTGGATAAGTGCTTAAAAATTAATTAATGCATTTAAAAAAATGTTTTCATGTCTGATAAAACACAATTATAATAGTATTCTTTTTTTTTTTAAGTTTTCCTTTTTTCTTCAAAAAGCTGAAAACTATTGTCTACTTTCACATTCTTGCTAAGGTATCAATGGTTTTTCTTTTGGCATTGGTAATATGCCTATTTTTCTGAAAAGTACTTAATCAGACAAAAATTTTGTTTCATCTACTACACATGAAAGAGAAATTAAGAGTGAGTCACTGAAGTCTTAGTAGTAAAATAGCAGAGAATTGGCCAGAGCTCTAAATACAGATTTTTATCCTCATGCCACAGTCTTGCAACCCTAGCAAGTACTATATAGACTGTACTGACAAAAGAAATAACTATCTACTTAGCAACTGCTCTCACAGCCAGATACATTAGTACCTGATTTCCCCCTGCCTAAGTTTATCAGTATATGTAAACATTTTTCAGAATCCTCAAAGAACTCTGCTCAGGGAATAGATTATGCATAAAACAAGCTGATGTATTAAATCAATGCATCAATTGCAAAATATCCAAAGGTAGTTATCTACGATGTTGCCTATTTCAGCTGTAAATTTTCTATAGTGATTTTTGAGTTCTACAAAGATTTATCCAACTTTAATTTCCAGGTCCACCTCTCATGGTAAATATTAAAAGCAACAAAATTTAATTTTACAGTAAGAAACATGTAACTAAAACTAAGTTATGTAAAAAACAATATGGTTCATCACATCCTCACTTGGCTTCTAATAATCAATCCCCAATCAATCATGTCAGTCAAAATATAAATGCTTTAATTTCCCCCAGGAACGTGAAGGAAAACTTCTTAGGGGATTATGAAACTAAATAAAGCTTTTCTTAAGCATGATGAATAATAAGTAATATATTTTAAGTGCACATTAATACAGTAAGTTATTTTTCCAGTATCTTTTAAAAATCTTTTTTGGGGAAATGAAAATTCATCTACTTCCACAGGTGGTAAGTTATGAGAGGATTTTCAATCTGGATGAGTCTAATAGTTATAGAAAAGAGATGTTTTATATAAGCATTTCTTTCTCTGCTTCCACAAGAGTATATAACATTTCCTGAAGTGTGGAATTTAAAATTGGAACATAAACTCTCATAAGCCAAGTGATTCCTTTACTTATATTTCGGGTTTAAAAGGTAAAAGCACTGTTTTAGCCCCAAAAGATTGCTTTTTCTCATATTCTTCTCGGGCATATTATTGTAATTTGAAAAGAAGGAGATTCTGAAAAGAGAGGCAATAAAACTGGTTCTGCTCGCATGCTGTGAAATCTCCCCACAAGGTTTTAAATTGAACTTGCTCAACAGGCAGAGAGAACCGCCTTCTTTCTTCAAAGACCTAAGAGGATTTGTTCAGTAAAAGGACTAACAGCATCCTCTGAAAGGGACACGTTGAGTGCGCCTGTGATTGCCGCTCCGATCAACTCTCCCCCTATCAATCAATCATCAGAACACACCAAAATGTGATGCACGGGAGTCAGTTAAAAAACAAGCTAACCTAACTGCCTGCAAAAAGACATCTTAAAAAGATGATTTGATTTGTACACTTTGTGGTCTGAAAGTCCAAAAGGACCAGTGCTTAGTATATCAATAGCTTGCTCCGTCTGCTACAGGTAAAACTGGAAATAAATTCCATTCTCCTTGATACAGCAAGGTGTAAGACTTGCTTAGACTTTGACTCTAGGTTGGGGGGAGGTAAAATAAGGATAGGGTAATATTCTATTATTCGTGTTTTCTATAATAATAATGAATTCTTTTTAGTCAGTTCTTCAATAAAAGCAAAAGTGATTTTAACTGGAAATACATATTATGAAGTTCTAATGAGTTTCGAATCATAAGCCTTTCATGTATTTGGTAAGCACTCTGTAAAAATACAGTACCATTTCCATTTTTAGACTTTTGGGTGTGGGGATAACTGAAAAAAATCAACTAGTTCGAACTGAGTATTTGTTACAGACAGACTGAATGTTTGTGTCTCCCTAAAATTCATATGTTGAAATCTAATTCCCATTATGATGTTATTTGTAGGTGATCTTATAAGAAGAGGTCAGAGATATAGATCAATCTCTTTCAGCCACATGAAAACGAAAACACAAGGTGAACTCAACAGTCTGCAACTATGAAGAGGACCCTTGCTAGAACCTGGCCATATTGACAACATGATCTGAGTTCCAGTCTCAGAACTTTAAGTAATTTCTGTTTATAAGACCCCCAAGTCTACGGTATTTTGTTAAACCAGCCAAAACTAACTAAGACACCATTTGACCCTATCCAGACACTTCTCGCTTGGCCTCTGCAAGGTAAAAAGGTGGTTGTGAACACATGAGGGGAGAAAGGTACACTGAAGAATTTAGATAAATGATTAGACAGGAAAATCTGAATGTGAGGTGCCTCTAAAAGGGATGAGAAGTGGCATCACAATGGGATGCTTTGAACTACTCCAGAATATAAAACTAACCCTCAGGAAAGTGTTTCGAGTAGATAAAAACCAATTAAAAAAAAAAAAAAAAAGACATTCTTAGACCCCCACAGGTTGCTTCAGTCTTCAATAGAGAAAAAGCACGTAGAGCTCTGACTTGACCAACACAAGTGATGAGGTTGGACCATTCTGCAGCTCAGCCTGGTTCTCCCCATCCTCATGCCTCTCAAACCAAGACAGCCTTGTCTCAATGCTAATATTGTGCACTGCTGGCTTCCCACTCTGGAGCTTTCCTACTGTCTCTGATGATGAGACATGCAGAACCCTCTTCACACACAAGGTACCGGCAGACAGAGATCTGCTAGCTCATACATGTTTGCTAGCCAGCCGTGGTTGCTGTATTCGTTCGTATGGAATCTGGCTTCCCTGATGGCTGTTTGTTTGGAAGGGCCAGATGACATCACATGAAAATGTTAATGCCCTTTAGGATAAATGTTAATGCCCTTTAGGATGAATTTTAACCAGTAATGGATGGGAAACAGAAAGAAACCAGGTAAACGCCTTTCTCTTCTTCTCCCCTAGCAGATACATCACCCTTGTAACCAGCTGTAACTTTCCAGTAAAATTGTCAGCTCTGCAATGCACCTCTTTGTCTGCCCTGCTTGCCTTTTATCCTCACATTTGTTTCTATAATATTGCACCCCCACACACTCATTGAATAAAATTAGTATGTATGTCTTACCTCATGCTCTTCTTCTAGGGAACCTGAATAATTGAAAAGGGGGTTGTTAGGAAATGGCTGTTTTTTGCAGCTATTTCTCTTAACTATGTACGAATGAAAGAAAGGAAGTTACAAAATAGAACAAGGAAGCAACTATGCAAACAGGAAAAGAAAGAAAACGAACAATAAAAACACTCCACTCAGTCATAAAACTCAACAGTTGAGGCAAGAATAAATATATATTAGCTAAGTTGCTTTACTTTGGACCACAGCTTGGTAGCATAACTTGGCAAACTTTAATGTGAATTCACTAAGATTTTTTTATAAAGGTGGTCCAGTTTTCTAGGACTTTTGTGTATTGTATACATTTTGAGAGTCACTAACTAACTCTCAAGTAAATAAGATCTGGAGATGACTTCCACTATGTTGCATGAACCTGAGAAAATTAATGAGACAACAGACTTTAAAAGAAGTAATTGAAAGAATTATCTGAATTCTTTCAGATAACACTGCACAATGATGTAACAATATTGGTTGGGGTTATATGGGTGTGGTGATTTTAAAATCTATTGCTAACTTCTTCAAATTTAAGATTGGCACTGTATACCCATGATATGCTTACAAGCAAACCAGGATGTCTGTCTAGATTGCTTCTTAGCTACACCCAAGTAGCCATGTGTAAGGATTTTAGCTTTTCTTTCCTTTTCACTTTTGATACAAAGTCCCTGCTAGGAGGCTTAGATGCAGACTCATATTTTCTATGCAAAAATCTATGCTAACTTTTGCCTGGAAATGCCAAAGTTGAAAATAACGAGAAATAGTTTCTTAAAAGGTTGGGTGAAGTCACACTCACACAGAGTCAGCTGATTCCCATGAGGCAAGTAAAGCCATTTAGGCAGAGGATAAGAAGAACTTCTTAAGAAAACACAAACTGCCTTATGCAAATGCAAGGCCATCCTTCATGATTGCTTTGCAAGTTGAAATGTACCTCTGAGACTTCATTCCAGCTTTGCTGTAGGCCAGTGACTAAGATATCCACAGAATAAAGAAAAAAGCAATGTAATCATTGTTTAGTTGGAAGACATCTGACACAGTGCTGTAACTGAGCACACCCAAATGGTCCATGGGAAGAAGTAGCCACACAATAGCTAGAAATCATCTGCTCATCTCACTACGGAGCTGTGGCAGAAGTACAACAAAAATTGAAAAATATAAAAGGTGCAGTATGGAAGTCACTAATATTATCAGAAGTAGGGGGTGACAGCAAACCTCATTCACATTACTAAAATAGAAAACCTGAAGGAAACCATAAACAACACGAAAAGACAACCCTCAGAATGGGAGAAAATATTTGCAAATGAAGCAACTGACAAAGGATTCATCTCCAAAATTTACAAGCAGCTCATGCAGCCCAATATCAAAAAAAACAAACAACCCAATCCAAAAATGGGCAGAAGACCTAAATAGATATTTCTCCAAAGAAGATATACAGATTGCCAACAAACACATGGAAAGATGCTCAACATCACTAATCATTAGAGAAATGCAAATCAAAACTACAATAAGATATCATCTCACACTGGTCAGAATGGCCATCATCAAAACATCTACAAACAATAAATGCTGGAGAGGGTGTGGAGAAAAGGGAACCCTCTTGCACTGTTGGTGGGAATGTAAGTTGATACAGTCGCTATGGAGAACAGTAGGGAGGTTCCTTAAAAAACTAAAAATAGAACTACCATATGACCCAGCAATCCCACTACTGGGCATATACCCTGAGAAAACCATAATTCAAAAAGAGTCCTGTACCACAATATTCACTGCAGCTCTATTTACAATAGCCAGGACATGGAAGCAACCTATGTGTCCATCAACAGATGAATGGATAAAGAAGATGTGGCACATATATACAATGGACTATTACTCAGCCATAAAAAGAAACGAAATTGAGTTATTTGTAGTGAGGTGGATGGACCTAGAGTCTGTCATACAGAGTGAAGTAAGTCAGAAAGAGAAAAACAAATACCATATGCTAACACATATATATGGAATCTAAGAAGAAAAAAAGTCATGAAGAACCTAGGGGCAAGACAGGAATAAAGACACAGACCTACTAGAGAATGGACTTGAGGATATGGGGAGGGGGAAGGGTAAGCTGGGACAAAGTGAGAGAGTGGCATGGACATATATACACTACCAAACGTAAAACAGATAGCTAGTGGGAAGCAGCCGCATAGCACAGGGAGATCAGCTCGGTGCTTTGTTACCACCTAGAGGGGTGGGATAGGGAGGGTGGGAGGGAGGGAGACACAAGCGGGAAGAGATATGGGGACATATGTGTATGTATAACTGATTCACTTTGTTATAAAGCAGAAACTAACACAACATTGTAAAGCGACTGTACTCCAATAAAGATGTTAAAAACAAATAAAAATAAAAAAAATAAAATAGGAAACCTGGAATAAAATGCAACAATATATAAATTTTTGAAAAAGAAAATGACCATGGCTTGCTTTCTTAAAACCTAGGTTGAACTGAATCTATACATAATATATATTAAGAGTGAGAGTCAACAAAATCTTAACTTCTTTGTACTATTGTTATAAAAAAGTGAAACTAAAGAATGATTTTTTACAATCCTTTGAGAAGACTGCATGTAAGAGCACCAGAAGAGTAAGTGTTACATCTCCTATTCCTAGAAGAACAGTGGTCCATGAGATTATTTATGAGGATTAGGAAAGTTAGCCTCACCCAAACATGATGCACTATTTAAGATTTATTATTCTTGAATAAGCAGTCTTTTCTCTAAAATGCAAGTGCCCCAATAGGATTAAGTGCGTGATAGGTATTAAAAATTCATGTGAATTCGGTGAATTAAATGCTTTCCCTAAGGCCAACTGAGTTTCCATCAAACATACAAGGAGATTATATCTACTAGCTAAGGAGGAGGAAAGTATGTGCCAGGCTGGATAGCCAGGCTGGATAACCAAGCTGGGGAAATGCTAGGATTGTGGGAGTTACCTGGGAACACAAATGGAAGAATAACATTTGGTCCTTCAAAACGTTGTACATGTCTGACTTTTCCTACTCTTTTTTCTACCAGTAGCAACTTCAAGCTCCCTCTGAAAAATTAACACTAACAAGACTGTAAATGAAGCAGAAATTTTTTGCCATCTAAGAGCTAACCAAGATATAGCAGAATAGGTATAGTTTTTAAAGAAAGCCTACTGATCTCCATGGTTCGTGTAAAGTGGCCCATCTCTAGCCATGACCTCAAACGAACCATATTTTTTCTTTGCCTCACTTCATCATTTTCCTTTCTTCTGTTTTCTATTTCTATCTCATCTCTCCCCACCTTGGTACTGAGAGTTTTGGTCCAAAAACCAGCAGCACTGACATCACCTTGGGAGCTTGTTAGAAATTCAAAATCGTGAGTCCCTCTTCAGATATTAAATTATGCATTTAAACAAATTTCCCCAGGTGATTCATAAATAAAGTTGCTTATCAAATTTCATTTATTTATAAATTTAAACCTTTTTTACATTATTTGATTTTTTTTCCCTTTCTCACCTCTGTTTTCTTGGATCTCTTCATCACTTTCTTTATGTGATGTATTTTTGCTCTTTTTTCATTACATCTTGAGATTATATTTCCTCAATAAGTCTCTAGTAATGCTTTCCCAACTTTACTCATGAAACTTCTGTCAAGAACGGCCTTCTGCTTAATGTGTTGGTATTAGAGCTGGATACAAGAGGTTATCATTTCAATGCACGCTTCTCAATGAAGTCAGTGATAACTCACTTTTGTAACTCTTGTATCACAGTCTCCACAAATCTTGCATTAGCTACATATTCTCTTATTAGATTTTAAATTATTGGAGGGATTTAAATGAAATCCCTAAAGGTCAACATGCTTTTAATAAATCCTATGCAAATCTTGGCTGAAACATGGCCGGCTTCCTTTGAAACTTGTTAAAGGCTGAGCTCGCCTGGTTTTTGAATAAAATGCCCTTCTCCAAATGGGACACCACCTGCTGAAGTTTTTAAAGAAAGCCTACTGATCTCCATGGTCCATGTAAAGTGGCCCTTCCCTAGTCATGACATCAAATACCTTGCTAACGGCCTAAAAGAAATCCCAAGGGGATACTGTAAGATTTGTCCATTTCCTGAAAGACCAATTAAACTAACCTCATTATATCTTGCATTGCAGCACACCTCCATCACTGCCAAAAACTCAAGCCTCCCAGAAAGGCCATCATGACCTAGATATAAAACAGAGCGTACCTCTGTACATCTACTCATCAACACCATTTTTCACCTGGCTGTTATTTCCCAACAACCATTTCCTTTGTAATTCAAGTTCTGATATCAGTACAATCTAGTCATCTACCTCTTCTCTGCAAACTCCTCATACTACTTGCTCTAATCAAAACCTTGCTGCAACCCAAAGACACTGTTTCTCTTAAAGCACTCTCAAACAAAAGCATTCTTCTCTATTCTTGACAGACCTCAGAGACTCTGAGTGGATTAGGTAATTCTTTGATACTGCCAGTTTATATTTCCTCAAAAATACTCTTTCAACTGAAGCTTTCTTTCAGACTGTGCTATCATTTGTATTTATTTGTTGAATATTTTAGCCTTCCCCACCATAACTGCACCAAAATTCTTGGAAATTTCAATACTCACATATACTATTTGTTATAGTACCTCAGCCTTCACTTCCTTGACCTCCTTACTGCCCACCTCAGGTTATTCGACCTCATCTCAGTTACCTTTTGTCATGACGAAATACTTGATCTTCTCATCAAAAGTATTGCATTATCTCCAAAATCTCTGATCACTTCTTCCTATGTCTCCAGTTAATATACCCTAGGAACAATACTTTGATCTATCAGGGCCAAGTAGAGAACCAGATCTTTCATTTTTCCATCTAATATTCAGGTGTCCCTATTTGTGGTGTCAGTGACAACCATATGAATAATTGGACCTCCCACTCCCATCCAGCAGTAATGAGAACTTTCCCTTGGGTTTCAATGAAAGCCAAATGGTGAAAGCATACTCTACATTCACCTGCCAGTGATGAGGTAACACCCCTCATCCCTAGCAGGAACAGTATCAGACAAAAACAACTAAATAGGTATTAAATAAGATTCAAAGTCTCTTAAGAAAGTACTCCAAATGTCCAGGTTCCAATAAAAAAAAAATCAGTCATTATATCAAGAACCACAAAGATCTCAAAGAGTGAAAAAAGACAATCAATAGAAGAGAACACAGGTGACAGAGATGTTAGAATTTTCTGACAAAGATTTTAAAGCAGACATTATATAAATGCTCAACAAGTACTTGTTCACATGCTTAAATCAAAGAGCAAAATATAATGACTCAACAAAAATATAGAAAGTCTAAGCAAAGAAAAGATATAAAGAAGAACCAAACAAATTTTAGGATTGGAAAAAAACTTAGCTATTTAACAAAGGAGATTTCCAAGCAAAGCGTTGAAGCATACTATGGCCTGATTTCTTCTTGCTGCTTTTAGTAAAATGCATAGGAAAGAGATAAATTAAGAGACAAACTTTTAAACATAAAGGGACCAGGGCATGATGATTTTAGAAATCCTCACCTGGCAAAAAATGCTGAAATTAAGAGATTTACTGTCAAAGTATCCTATGGAGAAAAATCTGAGACTGAGGCTTCATAACTTTTTGCTAATACTTTTGAAAGATCAAAAGTTCACAGTATGCAGTTACATAAGTCTCTTTAAAGAAATCAGAGATTAAACAAGGATTTACTATATAGCACAGGGAACTATATTCAATATCTTGTAATAATTTATAATGGGAAAAAATTGGAAAAATACACATATGTATAACTGAATCACTTTACTGTGCACCAGAAACTAACACAATATTGTAAATCAACTTATACTTCAATAAAAAAAGAAAAAAAAAAAAAAAGAAATTAGAGGTTAACTCATTCATCCCCTCTACTATGTCAGTAAAAATAAAAAATAGAGGAGATTACCTCAAGAAAGATCTGTGCACAAATCTCATGATTAATGGAGTAAATCCCTTTGGCATACATGGGAGATCTACAGAGTGCTTCAGAATGTTTTAAGAGCAGAAACGTTACCAGTTTGGCTTGAAAGAGAAAGAGGGAAAAAATGAAAGATGGCTGTTGGACCTGCAATATTTTTCAAGCAGGATAACAGGTTGATAACACTATTCAACTGTAGACACATTCTACTATTCATGAAAAAGGATGAGTGACTCAGAAGGTGGAGTCAAGAGCCCATCACAGAGTTATGATTCCAAAGAGTGGATCTGTGAGCCTGGTAAAATTATTCCCAGGCCCAGACAACAAAAGGAGTTTGCCCAACTACATTTGAAAATTGCTCGGGGCCAGTGACTTTGTTTTTCCTTCACCTTTTCTCTTTTTGAATGTGAATATCTGTAACTACTACCTTATGCCTCTCTCATTATATTTTTGAACAGATAACTTGATTTCTGAGTTTCAAAGGTCCACAAACAAAAGATAAATTGTGCTTCAGGATGGATTATACCCAGAGCCTCATCCCTGTCTTGTATTTATTATTTAGATAATAATATTTGGGACTCTTGAGATTCTATGATTTAGGTGAGATTTTGGATTTGCGTTGATGCTGCAGTAAGTTGAGATTTGGGGGAATGTTTGAATGGGGTGAATGCATTTTGTGTGTAGTAGGGTGGTAAATCTTTGGGGGCTATAATGTAGTAGGCAGAATAATGCCCCCTGCCAAAGATGCCCACATCCAGAACTTGTGAATATGTTTTGTTAAATGAAAAAAATTAATTAAGGTGGCAGATAGAATTAAGGTTGCTAATTACCTGACTTTAAGCTAGGTGGGCCCAATGTAATCACAAGGTTCTTTAAATGTGTAAGAGGAATGCAAAAGCATTGGTGTCAGAAAGATACATCTAAGAAAGATCTGACCAGTCATTACTGGCTTTGAAAATGGAAGGGAGCTACAATTCAAGGAATGCAGAAAGTGTCTAGAAGCTTGAAAAGGTAAGAAAAACAAGTTTCCCCTAGAGCCTCTAAAAAAGCATACAGCCTTTCCAATACAATGACTTTCAACCAGTGAGACCACTAAAACTGTAAGATAAATTTATATTGTCTTAGGTCACTAGAGTTGTGGTAATTTGCTATAGCAGCCATAGGACAAAAAAGATTTCAATACTAACACTTACAACCATTTGTTAGAATTACCTGACAAAGTTTTTAAGGCAGCTATCATAAAGAAGCTCAACAAGCAATTAGACACATGCTTGAGAATATTGAAAAAATTAAAAGCCTCAACAAAGAAACAAAGTTTTAGGAAAGAAAAAGAAGTAGAAGCAAATGGAAATTTAGAACTGGAAAGTGTAATACTGAATAAGAGGCTCAGTGAATAGACTCAAAAGCAGAGTGGAGGAGACAGAGGAAAAATCTGAAATTGAAAGATTAAAAAATAGAAGTTCCTCAATTTAAGCACAGAGAATTAGACTGAAAAAAATGAGCACAGTGACATGGAGGGTTATAATAAAAGATCTAACATTTATGTCACTGAAGTCCCTGAAGAAGAGGACAAAGAGGGGAGGAATGAAAAAGCTCTTGAAAAAAAATAATGGCTAAACACTTCTCAAATATGGCAAAAAACATAAAAATACAGCCTAAAAGAGCTAATCAAGTCCTAAATGAGATAAATCAATGCAAAGCCACATAAAAATTAAAATTCTGAAAACTAAATACAAAGATAAAATGTTAAAAGGCACCAGAGAGAAATGAAACCATACCTGTAGTAGGAAATTCTGCCTACTACATTATAGCCCCCAAAGATTTACCACGCTACTACACACTGTCAAACTTCAAATGACAGTGGATTTTGCATCAAAAACTATGTAAGCCAAAAGGAAATGACACTATATTTTTCAAATACTGCAAGAAAACATCTGTTATAACCCAGAATCCTAGATCCAGGAAAAATATCCTACAGGAATGAAAGAAATTAAGATATTCTAGAATTAAAGAACACTAAGAGATTTGTCACTAGCAGACTTACCCTAAAATAACAGCTAAAGGAAATTATGTAAACAAAAAGAAAATGATAAAAAAAGGGACTTTAGAATATCATAAAAGAAGAAACAAGATGGCAAGTAAAAATATGGGTAAATACAACAGACACCCCTCTTTATTTTCTAAATTGTTTACAGTTGAAACAAAATTATAACACACTCTGAAGTGGTTCTAAATGTATTTAGAAGAAAAGTTATGACAATTTATTATAAATGTAGGAGGATAAAGGAAGTTAATGTGAAGGACTTTTCCTACACTTTAACTGGTAAAATGATGAATACAAAAACTGTGGCAAGTTATGGATAAAACATTTTTGAACTAAGTAAAAATAAAAACACTACTTTCCAGAATTTGTGGCCTGTAACTAAAGCAATGCTTAGAGAAAGTGGATAACACTAAATGCATATATTAAAAGGAAAGAACAGTCTAACATTAATAACACAAGCTTTCACCACATAAAACTAGAGAAGAGCAAATAATCCTGAAGCATACACAAGAAAAAATAGAACAGAAACCAATTAAAACAATAGAGAATATCAACAAAAAGATGGTTGCTGGAGAAGTGCAGGGGAGAATACAATTATAAACATGTAACCAAACTAATTAAAAAAAAAAAAAAAGATGTAAAACAAAGATTGCCAATATCAGAAATGAAAGGGGTATTATCTCTACTGCTACCATGGAAATTAAAAGGACAATAAAGAATACTGCAAACAACTCTATGTGAACAAATTTGATAAATTATATGACATTCCCTCAAAAAACAAACTACCTAAACTCATCCACAGAAAATACATGTGTCTGGTGCTCCAATTTCTACAGCTGCTGCTGGGGGACACCTGTACATTTCCTGACCCTGGTGGCCAGTGGGGCTTACATTTTTGGGTCCCACAGGACTGTAACCAATGAATAAAATGTTCTTAAACAACTACCACCCCCAGAGCATAGCAAGAGACAAGAGACCCAGGAGCTTGATCTGTGAAGGAGACCTATTAGCTAATTGTTATGACTGAGGCCTGAAGGGCAGGCTTCTAATTAAACACACATTTAGAACTGATTGTAATCCTTTCCAGGGACCTTGGAGGGTAGGCACTATATTTGTGTTCACCCACTGGCATGTCCCAGGAGCATTAGTTTTTCTTGGAGGGGTGATGTACATGCATCTTGTGCCCTGGTTTTTATGTCTGGTGCCCAGGAGACACCCCTTGATAACCTCTCTCTGGTGGCCAGGAGGATTTGCATTCCCGAATCCCATGGGACTGTGGCAATGTGAGTGATGGTTCTTGACAGGCAACCACCCGCAGGACACTGCAGGGATGTATGGACCAAGGCACATCTCTCCAGTCTTTCTATGAAAGAGGCCCCTTTTCTTGTCCTAGAGCTTCAGCACGAGGGGCAGGCAGAAAGAAAAGCAGGCATAAATATTATTTGAAGAAATAATGGCTGAAACCTTCCATAACCTAAGGAAAGAAACAGACATCCAGATCCAGGAATCCCAGAGAATCCCAAATAAGAGGAAACCAAAGACCCACACCAAGACACATTATAATTAAAATGTTAAAAGTTAAGGACAAGGAGTGAATATTAAAAACAACAAGAGAAAAACAACTTGTTATATATATAAGGGAAACCCCTTAAGACTATCAGTAAATTTTTCAGCACAAACTTTGCAAGTCAGAAGGAAGCGGCATGATATATTCAAAGTGCTGAAAGAAAAAAACTTCCAGCAAGAATACCTTGCCTGACAAAGATATCATTCAGAAGTGAAGGATAGATAGAGTTTCCCAGGCAAGCAAAAGCTAAAGGAATTCATCACCACTAAACTGGCCTTACAAGAAATGTTAAGGGTCTTTCTTTAAGCAGAAAAGAGTGCTAATTAGTAACAAGAATACACATGAAAGAATAAATCTCACTGGCAATAAGATAAATATGTGGTAAAGATAGTGCATTAATTACTTACAAGGCTAGTATGAAGGGTAAAAGATAAAAGTAGTAAAAATAACTATGATTACAATACTTAGCTAAGGAATACACAAGATAAAGAGATGTAAAATACAACATCAAAAATATCGAATGTGGGTGAGAGTAATAATGTGGAGTTTTATAATGGAATCAAACTTAAGTTGTTATTAATGTAAAATAGACTGTAATAGATATAAGTTGTTATATGTAAGACTTATGGTATCCACAAAACAAAAAACCTACAGTAAATACACAACAGATAAAGAAAAAGGAATCTAAGCATACCACTAAGAAGAGTCATCAAATCACAAAGGAAGAGAAGAAGAGAGGAAGAAATAGACAGAAACTGCAAAAACAGGCAGAAAACAATAAACATAATGGCAATAAGCACGTACCTATTAATAATTACTTTAAATGTAAATGGACTGAATTCTCCAATCAAAAGTCAGAGTAGCTGAATGGATTAAAAAAAAAAAGAAAACAAAATGACTTATCTATATGCTGCCTACAAGAGACTCACTTTAGATGTAGACACACACACAGAATGAAAGTAAAGGATGCAAAAAGATATTCCATGCAAATAGGAACCAAAAGAAAGAATAGCTAAACTTATATGAGACAAAGTGACTTTAAAACAAAGATTATGATGAGACAAAGAAGGATATTACATAATGATAAAGGTGTCAATCCAACAAGAAGGTATAACATTTATAAATATTTATGCACATGACATGGGAGCACCTAAGTATATAATGCAAATATTAACAGAGCTAAAGGGAGAAATAGAGAACAATACAATAATAGTAGGGGACTTTTTAATATCCCACTTAAATAAATGAACAGATTAGCCAAGAGGAAATCAATTAAAAAAAAAAATTGGCCTTAAATGACACCTTAGCCCAGATGGATGTAACATATATTTACAGAACATTCCATCTAAAATCAATGAAATACACATTCTTCTCAATTACACATGAACATTTTCCAAGATAGATGATCTGTTAGGCCATAAAACAAGTAAAAAAAACACAATTACATGAAGAAAACAGGAAAATTCACAATTATGTGGAAATTAAACAACATACTACTGAACAAACAATGGGTCAAAGAATAACTCGAAAGAGAAATTAAAAAAATACCGTGAGACACTGTACACCTAAAATTAATATAATATTGTAAGTCAACTGTACTTCAATAAAAAGAACTTGAAAAATATGTAAATGGAAATATAACATATCAAAATTTATGGGATGTAGTCAAAGCAGTTCTAAGAGGAAGTTCATAGCAATAAATGCCCACCTCAGGAAACAAACGAAAAAAAAAAAAATGTCAAATAAGCCACTTAATTTTACACCTCAAGAAACTAGAAAAAGAACAAATGAAGCCTAAAGTTAGTAGAAGGAAGGAAATAAAGATTAGAGTGGAAATAAATGAAACAGAGACTAAAAAGACAAGAGCTGGTTCTTTGAAAAGATAAACAAATTGACAAACCTTCAGTTAGCCCCACCAAGAAAAAAAACGGGACTCAGATAAATCAGAATGAAAGAGGAGATGTTACAATTGATACCACAGAAATACAAAGGATCATAAGAGACTACTATAAACAATTATATGCCAACAAATTAGACAGTCTAGAAAAAATGCATAAACTCCTAGAAACATACAACCTATGAATCATTAAGGAATCAAAAATCTGAACATAGTGCTTGAAGACTGAATCATGAAGGAATCAAAAATCTGAACATAGTCATTCCCAGTAAGGGACTGAATTATTAATTTAAAAACCCTCCAAACAGAAGTCCAGAACCTGATGACTTCACTGGTGAATTCTACCAGACATGTGAAAAAGAATTAACCCAGTCCTTCTCAAACTCTTACAAAATATAGAAGAGGGGGGAATGTTTATGAACTCATTGTATGAGGCTAGCATTACCCTGAGACCAAAACCAGACAAGGATGCCACAAGAAAAGAAAACAGGACAAAATCCCTGATGAACATAGATGCAAAAATCTTCAACAAAACATTAGCAAACTGAATCCAACACAATATTAAAAAAATCATAGACATTGATCAAGTGGAATTTATTCCAGGGATGCAAGGATGGTTCAAAAATCTGCAGATCAGTCAATGTGATACACCACATTAACAAAATGAAGGGTAAAAATCATATGATCACATCAATAGATGCAGAAATCGCATTTGACAAAATTCAGCATCCATTTATGATAAAAACACTGAACAAAGATGGTAGAGAAGGAATGTACCTCAACATAAAAAAGGCTGTATATGACAAGCCCACAGCTAGCATAATACTAAATAATTAAAAGTTGAAAGCTTTTCCTCTAAGATCAGGAACAAGACAAGGATGCCCACTCTTGCCACTTTTATTCAACACAGTATTAGAATTCTTAGCCAGAGCAGTTGAGCAAGAAAAAGAAAGAAAAGGCATGCAACCTGGAAAGGAAGAAGGAAAACTGTCACTATTTGTAGGTGACATGCTATTATGTGTAGAAAATCCTAAAGACCATATCAAAAAAACTGTTAGAACTAATAAACGAATTCAATAAAGTTATAGGATATAAAATCAGTATGTAAAAATCTGTTGCATTTCTATACACTAATTATAAGCCATCAGAAAGAGAAATTAAGAAAACAATCCCATTTATAATCACATCAAAAACAGTAAAATACCTAGGAAGAAACTTAACCAAGGAGTGAAAGACCTGTACACTGAAAACTATAAGATATTGATTAAAGAAATAGAACAAGGCACAAGTAAAGGAAAGATATTTGGTGCTCATGAATTGGAAGAATATTTGTTAAAATGTCCATACAACCCAAAGCAATATACAGATTCAGTGCAATCTCTATCAAAATCCCAATGGCATTTTTCACATAAATAGAACAAACAGTCCTAAAATTTGGATGGAACCATAATCTTGCGAAAGAACAACAAAGCTGGAGGCATCATACTCCATGAATTCAAATTATATTACAACGCTATACTAATAAAAACAGTCTGGTATTGGCATAAAAACAGGCACACAGATAAATGGAACAGAATTTAGAGCACAGAAATAAACCCACACACATATGATCAACTGATTTACAACAAAGAAGCCAAGAATAGAGCTACCATATGATCCTGTAATCCCACTCCTGGGAATATAACCAGAGAAAAACATGGTCCAAAAGGATACATGCAACCCAACGTTCACTGCAGTGCAGTTTACAATAGCCAAGACATGGAAGCAACCTAAATGTCCATCGACAGAAGAATGGATAAAGAAGATGTGGTACATATATACAATGGAATATGACTCAGCCATTAAAAAGAATGAAATAATGCCATTTGCAGCAACATGGAAGGACCTAGAGATTGTCTTACTGAGAGAAGTAAGTCAGACAGAGAAAGAGAAATATCACATGATATCACTTATAAACAGAATGTTAAAAAAATAATAGGGATTAAAAAAGAAGGAAGGCAAGAATATACAATAGGGAAAGACAATCTCTTCAATAAATGGTGTTAGGAAAACTGTACAGCCATATGGAAAAGAATGAAACTGGATCATTATCTTACACCATACCCAAAAAATAACTCAAAATGTATTAAAGACTTTAACTTAAGACCTGAAACCATAGAACTCCTAGAAGAAAAACTAGGCAGGAGGACCTTCAAGATGGCAGAGAAGTAAGACATGGAGATGACCTTCCTTCCCTACAAATTCATCAAAAATACATCTACATGTGGAACAACTCCTACAGAACACCTACTGAACACTGGCAGAAGACCTCAGACTTCCCAAAAGGCAAGAAGCTCCCCATGTACCTGGGTAGGGCAAAAGAAAAAAGAAAAAACAGAGACAAAAGAATAGGGATGGGACCTACACCTCGGGGAGGGAGCTGTGAAGGAGGAAAAGTTTCCACACACTAGGAAGCCCCTACACTGGTGGAGACTGGAGGTGGGGGGGGGGGAAGCTTCAGAGCCACGGAGGAGAGCACAGCAACAGGGGTGCAGAGGGCAAAGTGGAGAGAATCCCGCACAGAGGAATGCTGCGGACCAGCACTCATCAGCCCGAGAGGCTTGTCAGCTCACCGCCAGGGCGGGGGGGTGGGGGTGGGAGCTGGGAGCTGAGGCTCGGGCTTTGGAGGTCAGATCCCAGGGAGAGGACTGGGGTTGGCTGCATGACCACAGCCTGAAGGTGGCTAGTGCACCACAGCTAACCGGGAGGGAGTCCAGGAAAAAGTCTAGAACTGACTAAGTGGCAAGAGACCACTGTTTCGGGCTGCGTGAGGAGAGGGGATTCAGAGCACCGCCTAAACGAGCTCCAGAGATGGGCGTGAGCCACAGCTATCAGTGTGGACACCAGAGACAGGCATGAAACGCTATGGCTGCTACTGCAGCCACCAAGAAGTCTCTGTGCAAGCACAGGTCACTATCCACACTCCCCCTGGGAGCCTGTGCAGCCCGCCACAGCCAGGGTCCCGTGATCCAGGGACAACTTCCCCGTCGTGCCTTAGGCTGTCACAACGTCACACCAGCCCCTGCTGCGCAGGCTTGCACTGCATTCCGTACCACTCCCCCACCCCCCACCCCGGCGTGAGTGAGCCAGAGCCACCTAATCAGCAGCTTCTTTAACCCCGTCCTGTCTGGGTGGGAAACAGATGCCCTCAGACAACCTACACTCAGAGGCAGGGCCAAATCCAAAGCTGAACCCCAGGAGCTGTGCGAACAAAGGAGAGAAAGGGAAATCTCTCTCAGCAGCCTCAGGAGCAGCGGGTTAAATCTCCACAATCAACCTGATGCACCCTGCAACTGTGAAATACCTGAAGAGACAAAGAATCATCCCAAAATTGAGGTGGTGGACTTTGGGAGCAACTGTTTTGGGAGCAAACTGGGGTTTGCTTTCTGCATCTAATTTGTTTCTGGTTTTATGTTTATCTTAGTTTAGTATTTAGACCTTATTATCATTGGTGGATTTGTTTATTGGTTTTGTTGCTCTCCTCTTTTTTAATTACTTTTTAATTTTTTCATTTTTAATAATATATTTTTATTTTAATAACTTTATTTTTTCTTTCTTTCTTTTTTTTCCCCCCTTTTCTTCTGAGCTGTGTGGATGACTGGGTCTTGATGCTCCAGCTGGGTGTCAGGCCTGAGCCTCTTAGATGGGAGAGCCGAGTTCAAGACATTGGACCACCAGAGACTTCCCGACCCCACATAATAGCAAATAGTGAAAGCTCTCCCAGAAATCTCCATCTCAATGCTAAGACCCAGGTCCACTCAACGACCAGCAAGCTACAGTGCTGGACACCCCATACCAACAACTAGCAAGAAAGGAACACAACCCCACCCATTAGCAGAGAGGCTGCCTAAAATCATAATAAGTTCACAGACACCCCAAAACACACCACTGGGCATGGTCCTGCTCATCACAAAGACAGGATACAGCCTTACCCACCAGAACCCAGGCACCAGTCCCCTCCACCAGGAAGCCTACACAACCCACTGAACCAACCTTACCCACTGGCGGCAGACATAAAAAAAAAACGGGAACTACGGACCTGCAGCCTGTGAAAAGGAGACCCCAAATGCAGTAAGTTAAGTAAAATGAGAAGACAGAGAAATACACAGCAGATGAAGGAGCAAGGTAAAAACCCACCAGACCAAACAAATGAAGAGGAAATAGGCAGTCTACCTGAAAAAGAATTCTGAGTAATGAGAGTAAATATGATCCAAAATCTTGGAAACAGAATGGAGAAAATACAAGGAACGTTTAACAAGGACCTAGCAGAACTAAAGAGCAAACAGTGATGAACAACACAATAAATGAAGTTAAAAATTCTCTAGAAGGAATCAATAGCAGAATAACTGAAGCAGAAGGATGAGCAAGTGACCTGGAGATAAAATAGTGGAAATAACTACCCCAGAGCACAATAAAGAAAAAAGAATGAAAAGAATTGAGGACAGTCTTAGAGATCTCTGGGACAACATTAAATGCACCAACATTCGAAATATAGGGGTACCAGAAGAAGAAGAGAAAAAGAAAGGGACTGAGAAAATATTTGAAGAGATTATAGCTGAAAACTTCCCTAATATGGGAAAGGAAATAGTCAATCAACTCCAGGAAGCATGGAAAGTCCAATACAGGATAAATCCAAGGAGAAACATGCCAAGACATATTAATCAAACTATCAAAAATTAAATACAATGAAAAAATACTAAAAGCAGCAAGGGAAAAGCAACAAATAACATTCAAAGGAATACCCATAAGGTTAACAGCTGATATCTCAGCAGAAACTCTGCAAGCCAGAAGGTTGTGGCAGGACATATTCAAACTGATGAAAGGGAAAAACCTACTACCAAGATTACTCTACCCAGCAAGGATCTCATTCAGTTTCAATGGAGAAATTAAAACCTTTACAGACAAGCAAAAGCTAAGAGAATTCAGCACCACCAAACCAGCTTTACGACAAATGCTAAAGGAACTTCTTCTCTAGGCAGGAAACACAAGAGAAGGAAAAGACCTACAGTAACAAACCCAAAACAATTAAGAAAATGGTAATAGGAACAAACATATCGATAACTACCTTAAAGGTAAATGGATTAAATGCTCCAATCAAAAGACACAGGCTTGCTGAATGGATACAAAAGCAACTCCCATATATATGCTGTCTACAAGAGACCCACTTCAGACCTAGGGACACATACAGACTGAAAGAGAGGGGATGGAAAAAGATAGTCCATGCAAATGGAAATCAAAAGAAAGCTGGAGTAGCAATTCTCATATCAGACAAAATAGACTTAAAGACTATTACAAGAGACAAAGAAGGACACTACATAATGATCAAGGGATCAATCCAGGAAGAAGATATAACAATTGTAAATATTTATGCACCCAACATAGGAGCACCTCAATATATAAGGCAAATGCTAACAGCCATAAAAGGGGAAATCGACAGTAACACAATCATAGTAAAGGACTTTAACACCCCAATTTCACCAATGGACACATCAATCAAAATGAAAATAAATAAGGAAACACAAGCTTTAAATGATACATTGGACAAGATGGACTTTACTGATATCTATAGGACATTCCATCCAAAAACCACAGAATACACTTTCTTCTCAAGTGCTCATGGAACATTCTCCAGGATAGATCATATCTTGGGTCACAAATCAAGCCTTCATAAATTTAAGAAAATTCAAATCGTATCAAGTATCTTTCCTGACCACAACGCTATGAGACTAGATATCAAGTAAAGGAAAAAAATCTGTAAAGAATACAAACATATGGAGGCTAAACAATACACTACTAAATAACCGAGATCACTGAAGAAACCAAAGAGGAAATTAAAAAATACCTAGAAACAAATAACAATGAAAACACAACAACCCAAAAGCTCCGGGATGCAGCAAAAGCAGTTCTAGAGGGAAGCTTATAGCAATACAATCCTACCTCAAGAAACAAGAAATATCCAAAATAAACAGCCAAACCTTACACCTAAAGCAATTAGAGAAAGAAGAACAAAAAAACCCCCAAAGTTAGCAGAAGGAAAGAAATCATAAAGATTAGATCAGAAATAAATGAAAAAGAAATGAAGGAAACGACAGCAAAGATCAATAAAACTAAACCTGGTTCTTTAAGAAGATTAACAAATTTGATAAACCATTAGCCAGACTCATCAAGAAAAAAAGGGAGAATATTCAAATCAATACAATTAGAAATGAAAAAGGAGAAGTAACAACCGACACTGCAGAAATACAAAATATCATGAGAGATTACTACAAGCAAATATATGCCAATAAAATGGACAACCTGGAAGGAATGGACAAATTCTTAGAAAAGCACAACCTTCCAAGACTGAACCAGGACGAAATAGAAAATATAAACAGACCAATCACAAGCACTGAAATTGAGACTGTGATTAAAAATCTTCCAACAGGTCTTCCCTGGTGGTGCAGTGGTTGGGAGTCCGCCTGCCAATGCAGGGGACACGGGTTCGTGCCCCAGTCCAGGAGGATCCCATATGCCGTGGAGCGGCTAGGCCCGTGAGCCACAACTACTGAGCCTGCGTGGCTGGGGCCTGTGCTCCACAACGGGAGAGGCCGCAACAGTGAGAGGCCCGCGCACCGCGATGAAGAGTGGCCCCGCTCACCGCAACTGGAGAAAGCCCTCGCACAGAAACGAAGACCCAACACAGCCAAAATAAATAAATAAATAAATAAATTTATTTAAAAAAAAAATCTTCCAACAAAGAAAAGCCCAAGACCAGATGGCTTCACGGGCGAATTCTAACAAACATTTAGAGAAGAGCTAACACCTATCCTTCTCAAACTCCTCCAAAATATAGCAGAGGGAGGAACACTCCCAAATTCATTCTACGAGGTCACCATCACCCTGATAACAAAACCAAAGATGCCACAAAAAAAGAAAACTACAGGCCAATATCAATGATGAACATAGATGCAAAAATCCTCAACAAAATACTAGCAAACAGATTGAAACAGCACATTAAAAGGATAATACACCATGATCAAGTGGGGTTTATCCCAGGAATGCAAGGATTCTTCAATATATGCAAATCAAACAATGTGATACACCATATTAAGAAACTGAAGGAGAAAAACCATATGATCATCTCAATAGAGGCAGAGAAAGCTTTTGACAAAATTCAACACCCATTTATGATAAAAACCTTCCAGAAAGTAGGCATAGAGGGAACTTATCTCAACATAATAAAGGCCATATATGACAAACCCACAGCCAATATCATCCTCAATGGTGAAAAAATAAAACCATTTCCACTAAGATCAGGAACAAGACAAGGCTACCCACTCTCACCGCTAATCTTCAACACAGTTTTGGAAGTTTTAGCCACAGCAATCAGAGAAGAAAAAGAAATAAAAGGAAACCAAATCGGAAAAGAAGAAGTAAAGCTGTCACTGTTTGCAGATGACATGATACTATACATAGAGAATCCTAAAGATGCTACCAGAAAACTACTAGAGCTAATCAATGAATTTGGTAAGGTTGCAGGATACAAAATTAATGCACAGAAATCTCTTTCATTCCTATACACTAATGAAGAAAAATCTGAAAGAGAAATTAAGGAAACACTCCCGTTTACCACTGCAACAAAAAGAATACAATACCTTGGAATAAATCTACCTATGGAGAAAAAAGACCTGTATGCAGAATACTGTAAGACACTGATGAAAGAAATTAAAGATGATACAATCAGATGGAGAGATATACCATGTTTTTGGACTGGGATAATCAACATGGTGAAAATGAGTATACTACCCAAAGCAATCAACAGATTCAATGCAATCCCTAGCAAACTACCAATGGCATATTTCACAGAACTAGAAGAAAAAATTTCACAATTTGTATGGAAACACAAAAGACCCTGAATAGCCAAAGCAATCTTGAGAAAGAGAAATGGAGGTGGAGGAATCAGGCTCCCTGTCTTCAGACTATACTACAAAGCTACAGTAATCAAGACAGTATGGTACTTGCACAAAAACAGAAATATAGATCAATTTAACAGGATAGAAAGCCCCGAGATAAGGTGAGTATATGTGCATGGCTTTATCTTTGACAAAGGAGGCAAGAATATACAATGGAGAAAAGACAGCCTCTTCAATAAGTGGTGCTGGGAAAACTGGACAGCTAAATGTAAAAGAATGAAATTAGAACACTCCCTAACACCATACACAAAAATAAACTCAAAATGGATTAGAGACCTAAATGTAAGACCAGACCCTATAAAACTCTTAGAGGAAAACATAGGCAGAACACTCTATGACATAAATCACAGTAAGATCCTTTTTGACCCACCTCCTAGAGAAAGGGAAATAAAAACAAAATAAACAAATGGGACCCAATGAAACTTAAAAGCTTTTCTCAGCAAAGGAAACCATAAACAAGACGAAAAGTCAACCCTCAGAATGGGAGAAAATATTTGCAAACGAAGCAACTGACAAAGCATTGATCTCCAAAATATACAAGCAGCTCATACAGCTCAATATCAATAAAACAAACAACCCAATCCAAAAATGGACAGACCTAAATAGACATTTCTCCAAAGAAGATATACAGATTGCCAACAAACACATGAAAGGGGCTCAACATCACTAATCATTAGAGAAATGCAAATCAGAACTGCAATGAGGTATCACCTCACACCAGTCAGAATGGCCATCATCAAAAAATCTACTAACAATAAATGCTGGAGAGGGTGTGGAGAAAAGGAACCCTCCTACACTGTTGGTGGGAATGTAAATTGATATAGTCACTATGGAGAACAGTATGGAAGTTCTTTATAAAACTAAAAATAAAACTACCATATGACCTAGTAATCCCACTGCCGGGCATATACCCTGAGAAAACCATAATTCAAAAAGAGACAAGTACCACAATGCTCATTGCAGCTCTATTTATAATTGCCAGGACACAGGATCAACCTAAATGTCCATCAACAGATGAATGGATAAAGAAGATGTCGCACATATAGACAATGGAATATTACTCAGCCATAAAAAGAAACAAAATTGAGTTATTTGTAGTGAGGTGGATGGACCTAGAGACTGTCATACAGAGTGAAGTAAGTCAGAAAGAGTAAAACAAATAACATATGCTCTCACATATATATGGAATCTAAAAAAAAAAAAAAAAAAAAAAGGTTCTGAGGAACCTAGGGGCAGGACAGGAATAAAGATGCAGATGTAGAGAATGGACTTGAGGACACGGGGAGGGGCAGGGTAAGCTGGGACGAAGTGAGAGAGTAGCATGGACATATATACACTACCAAATGTAAAATAGATAGCTAGTGGGAAGTAGCCGCATAGCACAGGGAGATCAGCTCAGTGCTTTGTGTCCTACTAGAGGGGTGGGATAGGGAGTGTGAGAGGGAGATGTAAGAGGGAAGAGTTATGGGGATATGTGTATACGTTGTCAAGCAATTATACTCCAATACAAATGTAAAAAATAAATAGAGAGAGAAAGAAAGAAAGAAAGAAAGAAAGAAAGAAAGAAAGAAAGAAAGAAAGAAAGAAAGAAAGAAAGAAAGAAAGAGAGAGAGAGAGAGAGAGAGAGAGAGGGAGGGAGGGAGGGAGGGAGGGAGGGAGGGAGGGAGGGAGGAAGGAAGGAAGAAAGAGAGAGAGAGAAAGGAAGAAAGGAAGAAAGAAAGGAAGGAAAGCTAGTCAGTAAGCTCCTTGACTTCGGTCTTGATGATGACTTTTTAAACCTGACACCGAAAGCAAAGCAAGAAAAGCGAAAATAAGCAAATGGGACTACATTTGCTTCTAAAAAGCTTCTACACAGCTAAGGAAATCATTAACAAAATGGAAAGGCAACCTGTGGAATGGAAGAAAATATTTGCAAGTCATATATCTGATAAGGGGTCAAATACCCAAAATATATACAGAGCTCGTACAACTAAAAAAAATCTGATTAAAAACTGGGTAGAAGATCTGAATAGAAATTTTTTCCAAAGAAGACATACAGATGGCCAACAGGTACATGAAAAGATCCTTGACACAATTAACCATCAGGGAAATGAAAATCAAACGAGAATGAGATATCACCTCACACCTGTTAGAATGGCTATTATCAAAAAGATTAGATATAACAAGTATTTGAGAGAATGTGAAGAAAGAGGAACCCTCATACCTTGTTGAAGGGAATGTAAATTGGTGTAGTCACTATGGAAAACAGTATGGAGGTTTCTCAAAAAATAAAAAAAGGAACTATCATATGATCCATCAATTCCACTGTATTTATCTGAAGAAAATAAAAACACAAACTTGAGAAGTTATTTGCAACCCCGTGCTTTTGCAACATTATTTACAAAAGCCAAGATATGGAAACAAACTAAGTGTCCATCAATGAATGAGTACTTAACTGCGTGATAGATATATATGTAAAATATTATTCAACCAGATAAAAAATGCAGCCATTTTTGACAACATAAATCGACCCTGAGTACATTATAAGTGAAATAAGTCAGAAAGAGAAATACAAATTCTTTATGACCTCTCTTATATGTGGAATCTGAAAATAAATTAATTTTTTATTAAAAAGCTCATAGATAACAGAGAACAGATTGGTGGTTGCCAGAGGTAGCGTGTAGGAGGTGAGAGAAATGAGTGAATTGTTTTTGCTTGTTTGTTTTTTAGTGTAAATAAATTGAAATTTTAAAAAGGTTAATATGGAAAGACATAGAATACTGGAGGGAAAAAAAAGAACGTGGATGACTCACCCTATACAATTTTTGAAGACTTACTATAAAGTTATGGTAATCAAGTCAGCATGGTATTGGCTAAAGAAAAGATGCATAGATCTATGGAACAGGATACCAAGCCCAGGAGTAGACCCAAGCAAATAAGATCAACTGATTTTGACAAAGGAGCAAAAGCAATCAAATGAAGAAAGGATAGCCCTTTAAAAAACTGAACATTCATATGGAAAATATGAACTTAGACCATGGATCTTATACCTTACACAAAATTGACTGAAAATGCATCAATATTATAAATTATATATAAATATATAATTCAAAGGTATAGAATTTTTAGAAGAACACATAGGAGAAATCTATGTGACCTTGGTGAAGAGTTTTTAGATATAACATCAAAAGCACAATCCGTGAATGAAAATATTGATAGGTTGGACTTTTTAAAATTTAAAATCTGCTCTATGAAAATCACTGATGAGAATGTAAAAATAAGCCAGAGACTGGGATAAAATTTTACACAATACATATGTTATAATGGATTTTTATCCAAAATATACAAAGAACACTTAGAGCTCAATAATAAGAAAACAAACAACACATTTTTAAAAATAGGCAAAAGATCAGAACATTCATATCACCAAAGAATATATAGAGATGATAAATAAGCATATGAAAAGGTGCTTAATATCATTTATCATTAGGGAAATGCTAAGTAAAAATACCATGAAATACCACAACATACCTATTAGAATAGCCAAAATTCGAAAACCTAACAATCACTGGTAACTCTCTTTTATTGCTGGTGAGAATGCGAAATGTTACAGTCCCTTAGGAAGACAGTTTGGCAGTTCTTACAAAAGTAAATGTAGTCTTACCATATGATCTAGCAAACACACTCCAAGGTATATACCCATATGAGTTGAAAACTTACATTCACACAAAAACTTGCACATGAATGCTTACAGTAACTTTACTCATAATAACCAAAAACAGGAAACAACTAAAAGGTAAATAGGTAAGTGAAATGTTGCATGTTTATAAAATGTAATACTATTCAGCAATAAGAAAGCATGAGCTATCAAGCCATACAAAGACATGAATGAATCTTAGTTACTGTCTTCCTAAGGGACTGTAACATTTTGCATTCTCACCAGCAATAAAAGAGAGTTACCAGTGATTGTTATTGTTAGGTTTTTGAATTTTGGCTATTCTAATAGGTATGTTGTGGTATTTCATGGTATTTTTACTTAGCATTTCCCTAATGATAAATGATATTAAGCACCTTTTCATATGCTTATTTATCATCTCTATATATTCTTTGGTGATATGAATGTTCTGATCTTTTGCCTATTTTTAAAAATGTGTTGTTTGTTTTCTTATTATTGAGCTCTAAGTGTTCTTTGTATATTTTGGATAAAAATCCATTATAACATATGTATTGTGTAAAATTTTATCCCAGTCTCTGGCTTATTTTTACATTCTCATCAGTGATTTTCCTAGAGCAGATTTTAAATTTTAATGAGTTATCAAGCCATACAAAGACATGAATGAATCTTAGTTACTTATTGAAAAGTGAAATAAGTAAGGCTACATTCTATATGATTCCATTTATATGGCATTTGTAAAAAGTAATTATAGAGACAGTAAACAGATCAGTGGTTGCCAAAGGTTTAACGGTTAGGAGCAATCTGGAAGGTTAGACAGACAAGGTACAGGGAATTTTTTAGGGTGGTTATTTTATGTGATACTTAAATGGTGGATATATACAACTATGCTTTTTGTCAAAACTATTAAAACTTTACAGCACAAAGAACGAGCCTTAAATATGAAAATATTTAGGAAGCTGAGGACCCCGGGATGGAATACAGGCTGTGACACAAAAATCTAACTATAGTACAAATATATGAAACATCTAAAGAGGCAGGGAGGAAAAGGTGCTAAGCTAAATAACTTCGGAAATGTGTGGTTTCTGTAAGAATAAAGGCAAAAGGAACTACACATAAGCATTGTGCTATAATTGATATAGTTGTTTCCAAAGGAGGTATGAGTAAACAATTCTGAAATCACTAAATATTTATACTAGAATTAAACAATTAAGCAAATGAATGATGCATGATAGGAGCTGAGTTTTACACTGTTGACATTCAAGGTTACAGCAAAGCAAGGGGAGAAGGCTAGAATGATCCATGTGGTAATGGAAACACCAGTATAGAATCATGTTTAGCTTGATACAGATATCTAGAAATATTTATAGGTATGTGTATATACACCAGTTAATATACGCAGGTATATTTCTTTGATCTGTCTGCTGAGAGGGCCTAGAAACAGTGGCACCAGAGTAGCAACAAACATACCTAGCACCCAGATCTTTCTTTGTTTCTAATACCATTCTCTAACAAAATGAACTAAGGCTCCTTGGAAAAATGGCTGACTCTTGGGCTGGGGCAGGAAACTTGCAAGATGAGCATGGGGCACCTTATAATGCCAGAAAGTAGAGAAGTACTCTGGAAAAAACCCACAGTGAGGGGGTATGTCAAGAGACACAGGAGCCAATTTGAAGAGCTTACAGTTGCCAAAGCTAGAACAATCTGATAAACAAAAGGTGACACTGGATTATAACTCACCTCGAAGTATAAAATAAATATTTATAAGTATATACTGATACGGATCAGTGATTGAATACATAAATAGAGAATAGACAAATCTCCCTTGCAGAAGAATACTACATAACTTATGTAGATAATCCACTTTCAAGGAGGTGGAACTTAACTCTCTGGTACGTAAGTTTGTGTTGCACAACAGTGAATTCCTTCCAAAGAGCACAAGGGGAAAAAGAGAGTAACTTTACAGTAGAGAAACCTGACAAGCACTACTTCAGCCTTGGTAATAAAGGTCAACATCAAGAGTCATAAATCATGTTGATAGTATTTATCTTTGACGTGATGTGACAAGAATGGTATTTAACCTCTATGGTTTTGCTTCCAAAAACCCATAACCCAAGTCTAATCATGAGAAACACATCAGACAAATCCCAATTGAGAGACATTCTCCAAAATATCCGACCACTACTCATCAAAACTGTCAAGGGCATCGAAACCAAGGAAAGTCTGAGAAACTGTCAAAACCAAGTGGAGCCCAAGGAGACACAACTAAATGTAATGTAATATCCTGGATGGGATCATATGGGAACAGAACTAGGTGAGAACTAAGGAAATCTGAATAAGATATGCACTTTAGTTAATGATAATGTAAAAATATTGTTTCATTAATTGGGACAAATGTGCCACAACACGTTAATGATAGGGGAAACTGGCCATGGGTTTATCAGGACTCTGTTATCTTTACAACTTTTCTATAAATCCACAACTATTCTGAAATAAGTTTGTTTAAAAAAAAATGCATGGATCAACAAGCACGTATTTCTCAAACTTTTACAATGGTTCTACATTTAACTAAAAATGTATTTACAAAGACAGACAATCTAATGTCACACCACAATTAGATACCAGGATTTTGGAGCCTACTTCTTTGCAGGTGGCAAACTCTGGATGAATCAGAGCTTCCCAGTCTGGGTGATGACACAATCTGCAAAGTGTTTTAAAAACACAACTTCTGGAATCAAATCACCCATTGTGGATAGTAGATAATTCCTTGACTGGTGTGGGTTAAGGATGGAAGTTTACTTTGCAGGGATGGCTGTAGGGCATGAACCATCATAGCCCTTTTTTACATGTTAATTTCTTGTCAATACCACTCTCTTCAAAGTTGAGTAGAATTTGGGGCAATTTGCATTTGGTCCACTCCAGAGGCCTTATTGAATCAGGATTCCTATATCTATAGCTTACTCTGGAGACTGTTTTTGTTAGCAGCAGGCTTTGGTGTTCTTGCCAACTCACCATCCTACCCAAATCCCCAATCAAGAACTCAGCTTAATGTCTTCAGTCTTGGTTTCTAAGAAAGTGCAAAGCAGAGTAGCCTAGAGTGGGCAGTTATATTCTCTCCCTTACTCCAAAGCTAGATCTCTTCAGAGACTCCTTCTAACCTCCGTAGTTCTCAAGGTGTTACAACAGGGAATATGCCACAAAGGAAGACTGAGAGGGATCTGGTAGACAGAACAGTAAATAGATTGGTTACTTGTAAATTACTGAATCAATTACTTGATTATTGATCAATCAACTAGTTAGTTGAATGAACTAACTAGCTAACTAACTAAATTAACTAGAATATTTTCTAGAGCTGGCAGGTGCTATTAAACAGATAAAATGGAAGAATAGCATTGGGGGTACTGCTTTAGTGATGTGGGTAAAGCAGACTGCTTTGAAGAGCCACCTCAAAATTGAGACATGAATAACGAGAAAGAAAATGTCAGAGTAGAATTTCAGTGAAGAGAATTATTTAACAGGAGGAGCATTTGCAAAGCCCCTGAGGTGGTATCAGCGTTGGCCTGTTTGAAGGACAGCTAGAAGGCCAGTGTGATGGAGAGCAGTGAATAAGGAGTGAAAAGAGTTAGGGAGGTAAACAGCAGGACCAAATCCTGTAGTATCTGTAGGCCTTGATAACAAAACGGAAGCCAGGGGAGGGATGATCTGATTGTTTTACAAAGATTACTCTGCCTCTATAAACAGGTTGGAACAGAAGGATTAATGGTAGAGACAGGAAACCATTAGGAGAGGACCAACATAAGAACAGTTTGGTGATTGTGGCTTGGATCAGCATTCCATTATAACTAAGAAAACAAACAAAAATCCAGTAAAAAAAAAATCAGCATTTAAACATAAATAATGGATGACTTTCTAACATAAGCTCTGAAATACGTTGTCCAAGGAGAAACAAAAACTTTTTTCATTCAGTGTTGAAAGGTGTTTGACTCCATGCTCAGAGATCAGAAGTGCTTCTGTGAAAGACGATGAATTAGAAATTCCAGTAAAGTCTTAACATGTTCATCCAGCATGGAAAATAGGTATGAAATATCTTGAAAAGCCTACATATCCGTGGAAAATCTCAAAGGGACTTGCTACCTTAGGACCAGACAAAGAAAAATTGTTACAACTGATAGCACAGAAATACAAAAGATCATAAGAAACTACTATGAACACCTACATGCCAACAAACAGGATAGCCTAGAAGAAGTGTATAATATCCTGGTAATATATAACCTACAAAGACTGAATCAGGAAGAAACAGAAAACCTAAACAGATCACTGATGAGTAAGGAGATTAAATCAAATAAAAAACCTTCAAACAAAGAAAAGCCTAGGACCAGGTGGCTTCACTGGTGAATTTTACCAAACATTTAAAGAAGAATTACACCAATCCCTCTCAAACTCTTCCAAAAACAGAACAGGAGGGAATCCTCCTAAACTCATTTTTTGATGCCAGAATTACACTGATCCCAAAGCCAGATAAGGACACTACAAGAAAATAAAGCTATAGGGCAATATCCTTGATAAATACAGATACAAAAATCCTCAACAGAATGGTAGCAAACTCAGTTCAGCAGCACATTAAAAGAATCATACCCATGATCAAGAGGAATTCGTCTTTGCAATGCAAGGATAGTTCAACATACACAAATCAATGAATATGAAACATCCAATGAATAGAATAAAAGGTAAAAATCATATGATTATCTTGATGCAGAAAAAGCATCTGAAAAAATTCAACATCCATTCATGACTAAAAACTAAATTAAGCAAGTGGGACTATATCAAACTGAAAAGTTTCTCCATAGAAAAGGAAAGTTAACGAGGCAACCTATGGAATGGGAGATAATATTTGCAAACCATATATCTGATAAGGGGTTAATATCTAAAATGTATAAGGAGCTCGTACAAATCAATAGCACTAAAACCAAACAACCAAATTTAAAAATGGGCAAATGTAGACAATTTTCCAAAGAAGACATGCAAATGGCCAAGAGGTATATGAAAAGATGCTCAACATCACTCATCATCAGGGAAATGCAAATCAAAACCACAATTAGATATTATGGCACATCTGTTAGGATGGCTATCACCAAAAAGTCAGAAGATAACAAGCATTAACAAGGTTGTGGAGGAAAGAGAACCCTTGTACATTGTTGATTGTAATGAAAATTAATACAGCCATTTTGGATAACATTATGGAAGGTCCTCAAACTACCATATGATCCAGCAATCCTACTTCTGATTATATATCTGAAGGAAACAAAATCAGTATCTCAAATATCTGTACTTCCACGTTCACTGCAGCATTATTCACCATAGAAACAACCTAAATGTCCATTAACAGTTGAATAGATAAAGAAAATGTGATTATCTATCTGTCTGTCTGTCTATCTATCTATCAATCTATCCATCCATCCATGCATCTATCCATCTACCTACCTACCTACGTACCTACCTACCTATCTATCCATACATTTATATACAATGCGACATTGTCCAGCCTCAAAAAAGAATCAAATATTGGCATTTATAACAATATGAATGAACCTGGAGGGCATTGTGTTAAGTGTAATAAGCCAGGTACAGAAAGACAAATACTGTGTGATCTTATTTATATGGGAAATCTAAGAAAAAAAAACTTGAACTCATAGTAATGAGTAGAATGGTGGTTACCAGAGGCTAGGAGGTGGGAAAAAGGGAGATATTGATCAAAGGGTAAAAACATTTAGTTATAAGATGAATAAGTTCTGGCGACCTAATGTATAGCACGGTGACTACAGTTAGTAATAACATACTGTATCGTGAAATTTTCTAACAGAATCGATCTCAAGTGTTTTCACCACACACACACACACACACACACACAAATCTAACTGTGTGAGGTACTGGATATATTAATTAGCTTGATTTGTGGTATACACGAAAGTGTATACATTTTATCAGAACACCTCAAAATATACAATTTTATTTGTAAATCATACCTTAATAAGTCTGGGGAAAAAATGAAAAAGAATTATACATTAATTGTAAGCTTTATCTAACCTACTACTCTCTTACAGTCTGTACCTTTGGCAGTTATTTAAATTTCAGTCCTAGGTCTGATATTCTGCTTAAGAGATGGAGAACCAAACATTTTTAATAGCTCTTGCCATTTTTGTTTCAGTTCTTAACTGTGATTGCATAAGTGGATGCCAGGTGTGTGCTTTAGGGTATATAGTCCTCTGGAAGCAATGCTATTCAAAAGTTCATTTTCTCTGTTCTGTTCTCTGTGTCTCAAGGTGCTGGGGTGAAATGTTTAGGCCTCGATATAAGATAATAAAATGACTTTTCTGTCTAAAGGATTCATTGCCAGGCCATAAAAGCATTTTTAATTTACAGTTTTTCTCTATATCTCATTACAGATGTTTTCACTGCAGAGTTAATCACCTTGACCTATGAGGAAGGTAAGACCAGATGAATGAGAATTTGTCATTTAAATCTTTCATAGTCATTGTACATAGCATTGCCCATTTTTTGAAAGAAAAAAGCAAAATAATAAATTTTATATTCATTAAAAGTAACTTTTTTGATAAAGGGAGATGAAATAAACTGTTGCACTTATTTTAACTTTTAAACCTTTTTTAACAATGATATTTCTAAAGTTAGTATCTTACCTGCCATCACATTTTAGTTTTTACACGAATCTTTTATCCAACTATCTGGTACCCTTTGATTTATAAACTTTAAAAAAGATTATAAATCAGGAAAGGGTCAAATCACAAGGGCTGTAGAAGGAAGAACAGATCTGAAATATAGTCATGAATACCAAAAAAAAAAGTTAAAAACATATTTGTAATTTACAGCTTCCCTGAGGCAGCAATAACTAATACACTGAAAATTTACCCATTTTATGCATCTATTTTGCTTGTTTTACTACTTTGCTTTTCATAAAAAACACATTTATTTCAGTGACTGTCACTTCTTTTGACATTTATGTGATCTCTGAGCTAGTGTGAAAATACACATATTTCTACTTTACAACTTTTATTGAAAAATTATTTACAAATATATATCAATGCTTTTTTGTTCCACACTAGAATTATTTTCATTGTTCTTTTTTTTTCTATCAGTCACTTCAGAAAATCAGTCGTGCAGCTTATTTAAACATCTGCTTTAAATCTTTTTTTCAGTTGCTGCTTGAATGACATTTTATCATTAACTAAAGAGGAACAAGTGGAAATTTTCAGAGCACAGGTCCCCAAAAATTATTCAATAAGAATAACACTGTAAATTACACTTAAATGACACTGCCCTCATAAATACTCTATGCGATTCACAGCTGTAACCTAATGAGTTTTCATAGTGTTCCTGGGAGTCGGTGGAATGGTGTGAACAAATGATTATTTTCATATGTATGGTAGTAGTATACACTTGAGCAGAGTAAACAGAAGCAGGTGGCGCCTCAGTACCTGCTTCCCAAAAGAATAGCCATGAAGAAGCCAAGTCTTGGGTTTCATATTTTATTGAATAAAATTTTAGATAATAAGGCAAGGGAATGGTAGTGGGTATCCCCTGCTTTTGCCCGCTTAGCATTAATTCCAACATCTTCTCGTAAGAACATCCATATTTTTTTCATTCTTGTATAATGTATTTCAGATGTGACTGTCTGTATCCCGTTTCAGGGATGGTGCCTTGATGCAGGCCTAGTCCTTTAGGACCTTCCTTCCTCTTGAATGATTCAGTAATTGATTGAACTAAAGCAAACCTCCACTGCAAAGGAATACAGTACACATATGCTATATATTCCAAGGGTGTTCCCTTTACAAAATACTATCTTATGTTTCACCGTCGTGTGTATGCTATTTATGAATTTATCACCTCTCACCTTTGAATTCACCATTTAATATATGTTCTGTGATAACAGATGGAATTCCTTTAAGTATTTCTCCTTTAATGTGAGCATGACTTTAAGCTCTCTCCGTACAGAGTGCTGGAGGGAAATTGCACATGGAAGGGGCCCTCCAGTATTTTCCAGCTGTAGCACAGGGTGGAAGTGCCAGAAATATGGATGTGAGGATATCAGGTAGAACTCTGCTGTAGCCATTGGCCTGGAATGCAAGAATCTTTGGCAGCCTTACAGCCCTGGCCTGGAAACAAACTTTCTATGGTTCACTTGACCGAGACAACCGTTGCCCTAACGGTTTCTCATCCACATCAGCACCATGATTTCCTCTGCAGTTCCCTGAGCAGCATGCCTGCAGCAGTCTTTGACCCAGCAGACTCTTGTCTTTTGCAAGCAACCATAAAGATACATCACTTACTGAGGAATCCCATGCCCTCCTGTTTTCTCTGCAGTCCTTTGTACGGCCCACCCATGCCCCAGGGGATTCTCACTGAGCCTCTACTAACACTCACAGCTCTTCTGCAGCCCAAAGTGTTTCCACCTCTCTGTAAACTTCTGCTACAGCTGCTGAATGCCTACTCCTTGCCTGCAATCTAGACAGTTGCCTCCTGCTTGCCCAATGATGGCAGATAAGCTCCAGCTTCTCTCTACTATGGTTGAGCTTGAAGTGAGCTCAACCATACCTTCTCCAAATATATTTGTTACATCCGTCAGATATATGTGTGTATATATGTGTGTGTATATATATATATATATATATATGTGTGTGTATATATATGTGTGTGTGTATATATGTGTGTATATATATATGTGTGTGTGTGTATATATGTGTGTGTATATATATGTGTGTATATATGTGTGTATATATATATATATATATATATATATATATGTTACTCTATTTGTAGAGTTTAATGATTCTATTTTAAACCTCCCCTGTGCGTATCTATCTCCTAATTGGATCCAGATGGATACAATGCAATTAACCAATTCATATTGTGAACCTATTGCTGTTCATAATTTTTCACTATCATTAAGAAAACAACAAAGAACATCTTTGATCATAAACCTTTGCATGTGTCTGTGATTATTTCCTTAGACAAAATTGCTAGAAGAGGAATTCCTACTTCGAAAATTATATACATTTTTGAGACCTTGATATATTGTTTCAAAATAACCCTCCAGAAAGGATGTAATAAAAGTATACCTCTAGGAAAGTGTAGAATGCCTAAGTCCCATTACCTTATAATAAGCATGGTTTATAGAAAGAGAAAAAGAAAAAGAAATGCACTAAGATTGCCCAACAGCTTCCCCATAGCCTACAAAACATCTACCAAAGGTGAGTAAATCCACTTATCACAGCTTGTGTTGGACTCTTAGAGGTTATTACTTAAAGAAATAAAAGTAGTATTGAATGGAAAATTATTTCTAGGTCCCTCTTGACTTGTAAACCCACCACACCCCAGTGCCCTCTCCACTTTCACTTACACCGGAAACCAGAACCTCTTCACATCTCATCTCTTCATTCATTAAAAACCTCAAAGGAACTCAGAAGGCTTACAGCTAAGCCAAGTGTGAGTTTAAAAAGCTGATCAGTCACCTTAAGCATCACTTACTGTCTTCCTAGAAAAAAGCATTCTGATTTCCAAACATATTGTAGTGTTAAAAAAAAACACTTTTTTTTTAAACTAATGAAGTATTAAACTTTATTTCCTCAGTGAGGAGCATGATTAAATTCTGAGAATTGAAGGACATTTGCCACAAACACTGAAAATCTGAAATTCTTGATTGTTGATCTGGCTTAAATCAATAGACATCACTTTAAATTAATAATAATAGTCCACTGAATTGTACTTGTACAGAAAACAGATCAAATTTTAACAAGCTGGTAGTAAAAATTAAAATTAAACTAACTAGGAAAAGGCAGTGAGTCGAGATGACTATAGACTTGGAAATCAATTGACTCACCTCCCAGTAAAACTGAGAAATTCACTTCAGCTTCTGGCCCTTTCTCAATCATTAACTAGGAAATCCAGAACCACCTTATATACTTTTTCAGAACCACCTATATTTAACAGGTATATTTAGAAAGAGGTAAATGTCTATGCTCTAAGGTCTAAGGCACTTTACTGTTCTTAAATATTTGCTATCTACTCAATTACCTAGATTCTGGACCTTAACTCTTTCTTTAGACACTCAGCAAGTGTGGCAGTCTTCATTTATTCCAAATCTATCAAATGCTTTGCCCAGGTACCTGGGCTCCCACAGGTCATGCTACAGTGACTTGATAACCGGGCTGAACCTCCTCATTGACTCTCTCTTTGTTCCAAACATTTTCCAGACATGATACTAAATGATCACCCATATGAACGTAAAAAAAGGACTAAATTCTCAGGCTGCTTGATTTGGTCACTTGTATAGATGTAGCCTTCATTTTTTGAAATAAGGCAATAGTTTTCCTACATTCTTGCTAATTAAAGTGTGAAGATTAGTGGCTTACTGTTTTTAAAAGCTTTTTGGTGTCCTCAAGAATAAGATCTCACTAATAGGCAAGGGGTCATTATGTCTCCACTGTGTTGCTTCATAACTGCACAAAGAGATGAAAAATCTAGTAACCTAATTCCATTCTCATTAGCTCCATGAATTTACTATAAACTCCTGGTCAGAGCCTTGGCACTGTCCTATTAATAGACATATGAAAAGCCAAGAAAAGAGAACACATTCTTTTGAACTTGAACTCCTCGTTGACAGGAAATGAATAGAGCAGTGTTTTCTTTGAGAAGTCCCTGCACTCAGCAATCCCAAAGCTGTGGCTGCTTCAAAGAGGCTTCCTGCAGAGTGACAGACTCCCTTCCGAGGAAGAAAGATGGGATTGAAAGCTCTACTGGATCTCAGCATCACAGGGTTCTGCACATGGCAGCATTTCAAAGTCTCCCTTATTCCCTTCTGTGGGACAATGTCACTTTAGTAAAATGCGACTAGGGAGAAAAGTAAAGTGAAATCATGCAGGTTTTTGTCGCCTACTCAGCACCTCTAAAGCTCTATCATCCCCCACTTTGTTGAGAAGATAAAATGTTCAATCAAGTTTTGGGGACCCAAACCACATATGTGGTCAGCTGAATAATGCCCCCAAAGATGTCCACATCCTCATTTCTGGAACCTGTGGATATGCTACCTTACATGGTAAAGGCTACTTTGTATATGTGCTTAAGTTAAAGACCTTGAGATGAAGGGGTTATCCTGGATTACTCAGTTGGGCCAAAGTAATTAAAAGTGATCAAAGTCATAAAAAGGAGATGTTACCATGGAACCAGATGTTGGAGTGCTGAGCTTTGAAGATGGAAGATGGGGCCACAAGCAAATGTATGCTGGTGGCCCCTAGAAGCTGGTAAAGGCAAGGAAACTGATACTCCCCCAAAGCTTCTAGAAGGAATACAGCCTGGCCAACTCCTTGATTTTAGACTTCTGAACTTTAAAACTGTAAGAACGTAATTTTCTTAAAGTCACTAAGTTTGTGGTAATTTACTACAGCAGCCATAGGACAGTAACACAGGAAGCAATTAACATATATCAAGTGTCTATAATGAATTTAGGTTTGTGACTGCTTAGGGATCTCATAAGGATGATATTCATGACAAAGAATGAGTGCCACTAAAATCTCCAAAGACACAAGAAAGGAACATCACAGAGACTGGTAGGAACTAAATGGTGGCCCGGAATAGATGCCAGAGCAAGTCTCCTAAAAACCTAAAAATGTCATCCTAAAATCCACCCCCTTATTGAGTCACGTTCCCACTTGAAAATTCTTTGGTCTAATAGATTACTTGTTAAAACATTGAATGTGGTATTAAAACATGTTAATATGTTGCGTCCAGTCTATCTCTTGGGCCTCATTTCCTCCTTGCACAGCACATGCCAGATGCATGCCTCGAACAAACTCCCCAGTGCTGGGCCCTCTGATTAGAATGCCTGACTTACTTGGCATATGTCTACTAGCTCTTCGGGGCATCCAGGGTACACAACTCCTTTTCTAAAAAACCTTTCCTAACTCTCTGGATTCCATCCCTGAAGGCCTAAATACTTTGTTTAACAAGACACTGCACTTACAGTTTTATTATTAATGCGATTTATAGTATGATATAATTTGTCTTTTTAAAAATCTGCCTACCCCATTTGTTAACGGTCTTATGAAGGATGAGGAGAGACCTATCTTATGAATTCTTTGATTCTTGATATTTAAGTTTGGCACTCAGAAAATGAATGAACGGATAAATGAAAGAGTGCAAGTTTTTAAAGTATGGTATAAGGCACACAAATGATTGAATGAGTTCAATTAATGTAGTTCAATCAATCTACAGGGGGCCTGGAGATTTCAACATGTTCTGTGGCAACACAATGCCAACTCCTGGCCATAGCTAACAGGGCCCTGGGTCACTTGGCTCCAGACACGTCTGTCTTGTTCGTGCTTCCTTGCACTGATTCCCAACCGTGCTAACCATCTTCCAATTACTCAAAATCAATATTCTTTTCCTTGTCTTAGGAATTTTGCAAATGCCTCTGCCCATTATACAACCTACATTGACCAAATCCATTTTCACCTTCCATCCCGCATTGTTAGCTTCTTTCTATCCAACAGATCTCACATGAAATACCAATTTTCATAAAGGCCTTCTGTGACCACCCAATTTAAAGCAGATCCCCTATTATTATACTCTCTCATGGCTCATATTCTTTTCCTATATATCACAACTTGTAGTCATATGCCTATTTATTAGCTAAATTTAGATCCCTCCCACTGGAATTAAGTTCTACAAAGACAGAGGCCATGTCAGTTTTCCTCCCCACTACTGTATCCCTATACCTTACAAGGGCTGTACACAATGTCAGTGCTCAAAAAATATTTGTTGTATGGTTGACTAAATGAATGATACATGCATGAAAAACACATATGTGATCTCATGGCCAAAGTTTCCTAACCAGAGATGGATACTTTGCCATATGTTTTGTCACAGAGGATCAGTTAAGTAAACACAAATTGATGAATCTACCACTTTGTTTGTAATAAGTGTTCAGATCTGTCCATTTTAATTTCAGTTTGCAGAAACACTTGCTATATATCATGATAAACAGGTGCTTATTTAAATAGGAATTACACTCAGGAAACAAACAAAATGCAAACATTTTATACAAACATCAAAGTTTTTGTTGAAGAAAATAAAATGAAATACATTTGACATTAGATTGCCGTTTGCCCCAACAGTAAATATTACTTCTGATCTTAGAAAGTCCCTTTCAGCCAGAGATTCAGAGTATTACTATTGGTTCCTACCTTGCACTTAAATCTGTTTTCAGGGAATAATAGAATTTGCACAAATTTCTTACTTCACAATTTGCTTTCTGTTTTATTTACGTGTTGTTTGTTTCATATTACAGAGAAACAATTCTATGGTATTGTATCAATATGTTAAAGGTTCTACCTTCTGGAAGGTGTGAATTCTCCAGTCTAGAGTGATGGCTCTATTGCAGTCACCAGTCAAAGCCCCATAATTTTATCAGGCACAAGTAATCTTTTTAGAGTATTTTTAAAAGGTAATTATGTTAATTGTGACTCTTACTAAAATAACCTCCAAGTTCTTAAAATAATTAATCTCTTGTTTTTAAGACCTCTTGAACTTCTTCTGTTTTCTGGGGCTAAGAGACTAAGAAGCATATACAGGGTAATGATAATAATTATAACATTCTACTTACCTTTTTGCAATTTTGTTCTTAAAGCACATAAGCACTTATTCTTAGAAGAGGCTCAGAAGCATACTAAAGGCTTTGTTTCTCCTCCATGTCCCCTTATCACTGTAAACATCTTTATCACGTTATATAATAATAAAACTTTATCAATACTGTTATCTAAATAACTATGAACCAGTAGATAGATAAATAGATAGATAAGTATTTGTTTCCCATACCAACAAAGATTCTAGTTCATTCTTCTTGGTATCACAACCCTCTACAATACCCATCACACAAAAGGCCTCCAATAATATTTACTGAACTGAACAGACTGGAGTAGTGGTTGTATATATTAAACATCTTTTAGAAATTAGAATTTTAGGTTAAGTGTGTAATCTACTTATAAGGTTCAAAATTGACAAGTAGTAAAATCTGGACTAGAAGTTACCTGATACCCCGAGTAAAGCTCTTCCCATGAAATAGCATCTCTGAATGTTTTTTGACATAAAATGTTTACATATCCCTAGGAATTAGAAGTAATTGGCAGAACTAATATAGAAAATGACTTTATTCAAAATAATATAATGAATAGGTATGTAAAATATCATTTCTTTGAATTTTGGTGGGTTTGGAGTTAGTACAGTTGTTTAATCATAGGCTACATGGATTTTTAATAGTGATAGTGGAGGGAGGGCTTGAGCATAAAAAGGATGGTTGGGGTAGTTGAAGTCCCTTTCATCAGCAAAAGTCCATGGCTCTATTTTTGCAGAGAACTGTACTTCGAATGAAAAAAATAAAAAGAAGAAGAAGTATCCCTTCATATTTTATTTATGAATCCTTTGTGATCACTAAAAATTAATATGGAAAAATACACTAGATCCTAATCCAAAAATAGGGTTCTAAATCTGATACTATTGACCTGGAAAAAGTAATGCTAGCACAGTGAAATGGTTCTGAGTGGGAGATTTGGAGTTATCCTTGTTGAACGTTAAGTCCTGACTTCACTTTTGTGTCATAAGCACATAACTTAACCTCTGTGAGATTCAATTGCCTCATCTGTAAAGTAGAGATTATGCCACCATGAAATTTCTATCAGGAGTAAATAAAATAAAAGCTATAACATGCTTAGCAGAGTGCCTGCCCTGGAACATAGTACACGGTCAATAAATGTCATTCCTCTTTCCCACCCTGTTTCCTCAGATGTAAAATAAAAAATTGTGTTAGCTCAAAAATATCAAATAAGATAGTAAGGGTACCACCAATCTCACACATATAGCACACATTTCCAAGCAACTGCCACACAGAATCCTGAGGAACCAGCCTGGTTTTGAGAATTCTTCTCAACACAACCAATAGCCACTAGCAGTTGATCAAAACTGGCAGAGGAATTAGACCTACTTGTGCTATCCAGACTCGAAGGCACTAAGATTACCTGCCATTCTCTAAAACAAAATAGCAACTATAGTAAATGATACAGGGTCACAGGATTGTAGATGTGATGCCATCATTTATCTTTTGAAACTTCATTTGAAAATATAGTAAATGCGCGTATGAGCGCACAAACACACACACAATCACAGTGGGTTTTACTGAACTGAATCCTTATTCACTGTCCACGTTAGAAAAAGAAGCACTTTTTCCTATTCACTATCTCCATCTACCCAAAGTCATATGAGAGCATTCCAAAAGAATGGGCCAATGTCAGAATGATGAAGAAAATTCTAAGCTTATAGCATCAATTATATCACATATACACATTGTTTCTCATAATCATGTAGTATCAGATGCATAGTGTAAATAGTTATTTGGGGTTAGAATCAAAAGAACTGAATATATTTTCTTTTCAGTGAGGTCTGAATGGAATGTGTTGGTATAGCCGATTTAGAATATGTTAAAAAGGTAAATTAATTTTCACTTGATATACTCTCTTGCTTATTTTTATCATCAATCTTTATCTTTTAAATTATGGAAATATGTTGTTAAACAATGGGAACAAACTGGAAAAAAGGATTAAATGCCTTTACTTAAGGTGCATTTGCTAACAATTCATATACATTTAACAGTTCAAATGAAAGAGAAAATGGTGCTAAAATTAACGGAAACCAACCAGAATAATCTGTTTCCTTCGTTCCTCTTACTAAAGCTCAGTTGCACCTACTGTCTTCCTGATGGTTGGCTATCAATCAGTTGAGTAGTGTACACATGGTTGTCAATCACATGACAAACGGAATGTGGGAAACTAGAAAATCTGAGGTTTCAAGTAAAGCAGCCAGATAGATTATCAAAATCCATTTTGTTGTCTTTTGTGATTTTACATTTGAAGACCACTATCTACTATTTGGGTAGAGAAAATTATGAGAAATTAAATTCTCCGTCTTCCAACTCTGGCTTTTGTGACGCTACAAAAAAATTTTAACAATTGTGATGCATGTTGATGACTGTCTTTAGATGTAATTTGATAAGCATTTGATTCATCTGTCCCAACTTTATAGCTAATTATCTAAAGCAGCATTTCAACAAAGACATTTGATAAACAACTTGCTTTCATTTGGTTTGGTTTGAATCACATCTCAGAAAAATCGTAATGTCTCTCAGGTGTATATTAGCAAAGTTTAAAAAATAATAAAGAGTGTTCTATAAAACAATAATTCATTTGGATTTATCTTAGCATAAAGCTATCAGTCTGCCTGCCTATACAAACACTAATGGTGTAAGAGAAAGTATATAATAGAGAGAAGCCTGAAATCAATCTGTGCATTTCATAAGTTCTAATGGTTTGACTTTGAAGTATTTAAATTGCTGAATATATCAAGAAATAGAAAATGTGGAAAGGAAAAGAGCAAGAATCAAGAAATAGTTCTCAGATACAAAACAAAATTTCTGTGCCTTTCTCCAAATTTTAAATGTTATCCTTGAGAAATTTTCTAAAATCAAGTATTTCACAACTAGATAGTAGCAAATTGTTCATGGGTAGTTGGGTGAGGTATGAAATAGTATAAATACAAATATTAGTCTACAGAAAACATATTGTAATTTTTTATGATTGTACTTAAGAATAACTATTGTCCTCTAGAATGTCTGAATGTAGCCCAACACATAATTTTATAGACAAATGGACCATATGATATTGACATTTTTAAAAAGTTTTTATTTTTCAGAAATGTCAGTTTCATAGGATTCAATCTATTTTTTTTTAACAGAAAATACTTCTAAATGCAAACCATAAAATTAAATTATACCAAGTAGTGGAAGATTAGACTTAAGCTATCTCAAGAAATACTCTAGTTTTCATAGGAATGATTATACCAGAATGAATGTTCAAAGAGAAAGTTTTTTTAGGTTTTCAGAAAGTAGTTCAACAGGAGGAGTGAATTGGTCTGGAAGTTTGATTTGTCTACAGTCTAGACTACAATATTATTGTGAAATATACTTAGTACAAGCAAAGCATTTTCTAAAAATAATTTTTAATTAATAAACAAGTAGACAGTACATATGCAAAATAAACATTTCCTGCTCAACTCAAAATGTCACAATCCTCCAATTATTGAATCTTACTATGTCATATTTATATAAGGAATAATAGAAATCATTTTTAAAGTTATATCTTACTATGTTATATTTATATAATCAATAATAGAAATCCTTTTTAAAGTTTAAAACATAAGAAGACAATGTTATAACTGCCTTTTAACAGGCATAGCTTAATTTTTTTCACTAAAATGTATTCCCCATGAAAGTGGTTTTAAAGAGATAAATCTATAAAAGAGAAAATATATGTTTTACTGTGCTTCAAAGATCTTAGGCAGTAACAAGTTGAGCTTTTCCCTTTCACAACCCATAACACCCCTTCTACACACGACTCCTTTTATAATGCAAAGGTGGGGGGAACCTTAATTTTCAGCTAGTGGAAAAGAAACATGCAAAATGAGAGCAGGTGCAGGAATTTCCGGTCTGAAGGTCAGACCTGGCTGTCATTCTGTTAAAATTGATGTGGTCACACCCCCAGAGGTCACAGAAAAACGTTTCACCTGGGGAACTCCTTGAGCTGAAGAGCAAATGAAATCTGAGAGTGTTTAACAGCAGTATTGGGAAGATGTAAGAAGTAATGACACCCTGAAGTCACAGTGCCAGGGAGACAGTTGACAAGAGTAATTTACCTAACGCTTTGGAACCTCTGCAGTCTCTGTCTCATAATTATCTGCCTGCCTTGCCTTCTCTTCATTTATCCACTCCCTCTTCAGTCATTCTCTTTAATTCTGGGAATGTGCTTCCACAGTCTTGTTCCCTGACTTCTTAATTTGTCTGAGCCTGTCTCTACAATTTGAGCACCTCACCACCACACACACACACACATTAACGCCACATTTATATTTTCTTTCCTTTTCTCTTTTCCTTACTAGGCCTATAACCTGCTTCTTAAGGAACTGCATTGTGAAACTCAAGGAGAAGATTAAATATTGATTGTACCTTTTAGAATAACACTTCATTTTCTTTTTACTATAAAACTCAGATGAATAAAATATCGCCTCTGTTTCTTTTTAGAATTTCTAACTAAATTAATTTGCCTTTCACTTTTATTCAACTACCACTATATAGCTTAGTGAACTGGAATAGAAAAAGTTATGCCACTATGATGTATCCTCACCAAAAATATATTTTGTCGTAATTAAATCTTATGGCAACAATGAGGACCCAGAACCTTTGCCAGTTTAAAATATATTTCTGTATAATTTATCTTTGAAATTTTGATCTAATCTTTGGAGTCACAGAAATAATTTAGGTAGAAAAAGTAGCTGTAACTGATATTGTGTTACATCTCTCAAATTTATTTTCCTTTTCCCACTAATCTGACTTTCCCTTTGCTCTTAATACAAACACATCACTTCAACAGCATGCACTAAAAAGTTATTCAAGCATTTTGCACATTTATACTTTCAGCAAATCATTTCAGAAAATCCAACACCTAAAATCTGGATAGTAGTCTAAAAAGTCACAATTTATCAGTTCATTTCCTCCTTTGGCACAATCAAAATCTCTTTTCAGAGATAAATTACAATGCTTGGCTCACACAACAGATATCAGTTGATTGGACTACCATGTCAGGCCACAAAATGACCTTATTAATTGAAAGTCATTGCAAGAAGCAGCAGGGATTTAACAAGACTGGACTCTCAAAAGATCAAAAAGCTCACTGAATCCAGGAGAAATGCCCCTGAGTACGGTATAATGGTGATGTGTGATGGCTAATGATACAGTATTTATTTATGTCTTGTGCTGATAGTCAAGCATACTGAAGGGTGAACAGGATCAATTACTGAATGTTAAAAATTAATTAAGGTTGCAAGTATAATTCTTCTAGAAAATGGGATTTTCCCCCTAACTCAAAACACTTGGAAAAAGTCAGTTTGTCGTCATGATTTGAGCAAATCATGTCAATGTCAAAATAAAAGCAGCATTCAGCTATTCTATCTAAAATTGCCCCCTAGCATATACAGTTAGGTAGTTATGTGCGCATTTGTGTGTGAATATAGTCCTGCACCTTGTTTTGTCCCTTAACCATTTATTCGAGATCTGGAAGCTCCTTCCCACTAGTTCATGAAAAGTTGTTTCATTCTGTGTAATGGCTCTGCAGCAGTCCACAGCATGGATTTTACATCATTTATTTAGTCTGCTATGTATTGTAGACATTGTTATTCCCATTATTATGAGATTACAAACAACACTGCGATGAATATTCCTGTATGTAAATCAACTCGGACATATGTGAGTTTATTAGTAACAACAGCCCTAGATGCAGAATTTGTAATTCAAAGGTCATGGCTCTTTTGATAGAATTCATCAAAATGCCATCCAACAAAAAATATATGGAAAGACATTTCCCTAAACTTCACCAGCGGTATAATCAAATGTTTTGATGTCCAGAAAGTATTTAGGTGAAAATGTTGTCTCCTTGTTATTTTAATTCACATTCTCCTTAAAAGCGTCTTGAAAATGTCTTTTATGTTATCTTTGTTTTGTGTCTAGTCTTTGCCTATTTTCTATAGGTTATTAAAATTTTTTAAATTGTATTATTAATTTTCTTACATTATAAACAATTGAGAATTAGATCTGAAACACACAATACAAATTTTCCACACTGTCATTTGCCTTTTGACTGTTATGTTTATTTCAGCTGCACTGAAGCATAATTTACATGCAATAAAATTCACCCATTTTAAGTGTACAGTTGTGTTGTACCATGTGATATAAAATGTTTCTGTCAACTAAATACCTAAATAGTATTCTCATTCCCCTTTTTCATCATTTCTCTCCTCTTCATCTTCCCAAGTAACCATGATCTGATTTTTGTAACTACAGATTAGTTTTCTTTTTCTAAAACTCTCTATATAAATGCATAGTATATACTCATTACCTGGCTTCTTTTGCTTAGCATCATGTTTTAGAGTTTGTCTATATTATATCTATAGTGTAGTCTTCTTTATTCCTGAGTAGTATTATGCTGTGTGAATATACAAAATTTGTTCATCATTTCATCAACTGATGGACACTTGATTTGGGTTGCTTCCAGTTTTTGGCTAATATAAATAAATTTATTTACAAGCCTTCATGTGACCATTGTTTTTATGTTTTCATGTCTTTATATGACACTGTTTAACCTTTTAAAAAAATACCAAACTGATTTCCAAAGTGGCTGGAAAACTTTACTCTCCATCCAGCAATATATAAGAGTTCTGGTTGCCTGATGTTATGTCAGTCTTTTACTTTTAGCTCTTCAAGTTGATGTGTAGTGGTATCTCATTGTGGTTTGACTTTGAGATGCTCAATAAATAAATATGTTGAATATCTTTTAATATGCTTATTTTCCAGTAATATATTTTATGGGGATGTTGCTCAAAATTTTCTATTGGGTTGTCTTTATTTTATTGAGGTTTAAGAATTCTTTATATATTTTGAATGTAAGCTTTTTGTCAGCACACATACACAGACAACTTTCACCCAGTCTGACTTGTCTTTTTATTACCCTAACACTTTAAAGACCAAATGTTAAGTTTTCAATATTAATGAAATCTGATTAACCAATATTTTTCTTTTGTGTTCTGTTCTTTCTGTGTCATATCCAAAAAAGATTTGCATCTCCAAATTCCTGAAATTTTTCTCCTATGCTTTGCTTTATAATTTTTATAATTTTAGGTTTTACATTTAGGTCTACAATCTCTTTTTAAGTAATATCCATGTTTTGAGTTAGGGGAAGATGTTGTCTTTTGCCCATAAATATCTAATTGTTACAGCACCATTTCTTGCAGACTACTTTCCCCATTGAATTACCGGGGCACCTTTATTAAAAATACATTTTCCACGTATTTGTGGGTCCATTGACCTATATATCAATCCTTTCACAAGTGCTATGCTATCTTGATTACTATAGCTTTATACTAAGCCTTGAAACAGCCTAAGTCTTCCTATTGTTTTCCTTTTTCAAATATGTTCTGGCTGTTCCAGTATATTCTAAAATATATGTTTTAGAATAGCTTGCCATTTTCTTTAAAAAAAACAACACTGTAAAGATTTGGGGTAAAATTACATTGATACTGTGTATCAATTTCAGAACAATAGACATCTTAATATCGGTATTGCCAATCTATAACCATGGTATGTTTATATATTTATTAAAATCTCTTAAAGTTAATATCTTCTGTATTTTGTGGTTTTCTATTAATAGGTCTTGTACATTCTTTGTTGCATTTACCTGAAGTATTTCTTGTGTTTGGATGCTATTACAACTGGTATTTAAAATTTTTCTTTTCCAGTTATATGTTGATAGCATATAGAAATAGAGTTGCTAAAGTCACCTTAGTTTTCATAGGTCACTGTGGATTCCTTCAATTTACCTATATACCTGCACATGTAGTTTCCAAATAAATACAGTTTTGCTTCTTTCTCTCTAATAAATATGACTTTTATTTCCTTTGCATGACATATTGCACTGGCTAGGATCATAAATACAATGCTGAGTAGGAATAGTAAGAGGCAACATCTGTACCTTTTTCCTGATTTTGGAGGGAAAGTATTCACTATTTCAACATTAAATGTAATTTAACTAGGTTTTTTGGTAATTTATTTTATTAACTTAAATAAAACTATATTCTTTTTTTTTTTTTTTACAAACATGCTTAGGTTGCACTTAGCCCTTGTGCTTTCTTTTAAAAGTGAAATTTTGGCATTTTACATTTAATCCAGACTAAAGCTCTTTGGTATCGTGACTTAAAAGGTCTTCCAACAGCCAGGACTTTGCAGCTTGGGTAACATCTTTGGAAAGGTTAAATGAGGCCATTTTCTGAAGCCGTTGTGGGCACAAGCACAGGACTTTCTGCCCTGCTGAAAACGGGGGGGCAGGGGGGAAACGGGGTTCTCCCGGCCCAGCCTCCCCTCCCGTCTGTCCGCCTCTGGGTCCACGGGGAGCCGCGGGCGCTGCAGGGCCGCGGGCACTTGCATCAAGCATCCCGGCTGCATCAAGGAAGGCGGGACCACCTCGGTCCGCGTGGCCGCGGCCTCCCAAGAAACTGCAGCAGGATCCGGAGCAGGCCAAGGAGGAATATGAAATATGAAATCTTCATTATTTACTAAATTTGTGTATGTGTGTGGACATATTTTTGCACTCTGTATTGATTTTTACTTTCTATTTGTGTACAATTACCTCATTTTTGTTACTTTGGCTTTATATTTTAATACTGTTATGAGTAGACTAATTAATTACTTCCCCTGCCTGACCCCAATTTTCTGGCATTCTTACTTCTCTTTTTAATATATAAATTTTATAATCAGCTTCTCTAGCTCTTCAGAAATTCTACTGTTACTTTTATTGGGATGTTGCAATTTTGATAATTTATATATTAATTTAGATAATATTTATTATGATGATAATGAGTCTATCTTATCCGAAGCATTTTTTCCAAGTCACCTTTTGTGTTCTTCAACAGCATTTCAGAATCCTTCATAGAGAACTTGTCAGTTTATTGTTAGATTTATCCTTGTGTCTTTTATCTTTTAAACAAATTTTTTTGTAAGTAAGTCTCTTTCTTCTATTACATCTTCCTGAAGTGTCTGATTCCTTAATGGCCCTGCTTTTATTAGGTTGCTAAAGTCTACTTTCAGCTATTCAATATGTAAACAAGAGACACACCACCGAATTTCTTGAGGTCAAAACATAGTCCAGATGGCATTTTCAACTTCCAAATTCAACAAAGCCATTGATGTGTCCCCTGATATAAGCATTCTTCTTTGAAAATCATGATTGGGAAAGCAGCAAAGAGCAGAGTTATGAGTACAGAAGACAAAAATTCTGTAACTGGGTAATTAGGTTACACAAGAGATGGCCACTTCCACTTCTAACCCGCAGTTCCTGGATATCTGCATTTTGGTCAATAGGTTAAAGTTCATATTTTCTATATAGGACAGCACCCAACTCTTCAGAAGTTGTCTCCCAGCCCAAACTGTAACATAAGCTTCAGTGAGCGATTCCACACTTCTGTAAGGCACATGCTTCAGATGTGAGGTCTGCGATAAGACCAGTGATTCACATGGGCAGAAGCATGTGGGAGACTGATCGCTTCTAAGACATTCTGTAAATCCAGTAATGGTGGTGACGGGAGAAGCACTGCAGGCTTCTAACATCAATACAAATAAGTGCATATAGAATAGGTATATATTCCAATGAGAACAAATCCTTCATCTAATGAAGAAAGAGTATCCAATCTTCTACAAGGTAGCTGGCTGCCCCTCATCTCTTGGAACAATGTTTTGGATTCTGCTATTGGCAAGTTGGGAACTTGGCAATGGTAGAAGCCAGAGAACACACTGCCAAAGGCAGAAGCCTAGAAAACATATTTTTCAGGGGTCAGTTCCTGTGATACAGAGAAGAACAGGACAGTAGTGGATATGAAAGTAATCAGGCAGATGACTGAGGAGTTTTCTTGTGATTACCCTCATACATATTTCTACTCTTTTCTCTCCACAAGACTTTCTTTCCCTCTACCACTAGATTTTATCTCCTTTGCTTATTTTTCTTAGTATTTCCAGTGTCTCCCCTTATGCATTTAAATATACTCATATCCTATTGCTGATTTTTTCAAGTTTACAGTGATAACTTTTGACCCATAGTTTTAAAAGGGTAAATCAATCTGCATACTAACATCACTTCTGTCCCCTTTCTTTCCAGTTCTATTCACAGAGTATATTGGTACTATCATTTTTACTTTTTCATGATTTTCAATATTTATTTTTTATTCTGAAACTGTAATTGCTTGGTCCTTCAGTTGAATAGGTTTACATTAGTCTTGATCCTTCAGTTGAAGGTTTGATGCTCATTTCATGTTCTATTGTCACCTATTTCTCTATTAACCTCTCACTTGTCTTTGAAGCCTTATTCTAAGGATGAAAGCTTAAGTTTCTCTAATCCACAGCTGTATGTTTGAACACAATTTTCATCTGGTTCTTGAAAACTTTATGAGTGTTCTTCATTTGTTAATTGTTTCTGTTATTCCTCTTAAGCAGATTCCTTTTTGTTTACTATTCATCTTTTTAAATAAAGTTCTTTCTGGCACAGTTAATTGTAGGCAGTTCATATTGAGTAGAACAGGACACTGCTTCAGGCTAGTAGGGTTTCTCTTAGGTTCATGTAAGTATCGTATGAGATAGTTTATGCTATGACTGAGGTTTTTTAAAAACTCAAATTTTAGATTCCTTTTTTGGAATGAAACCAGATCTGTGCTGTTTACAAGGTTATTTCTAAATTGCAAAAATTATTTCCCTTCCTCTCTCCACGTTTTTGCACTTCCTCCATTCAATCCTGGCTGCCGTAATCAGACAGAAAATACAAGGACACTTCTCTCTTGCATCTGTAGTGAAAGCCTTAGTGAGGTGGTGTTTTTTTGTTTGTTTTTCCATCTTTACTTCTCCTTCAGTGACAAAACTCAGTAGATGCATTCTGGCTTTCCCCCTTCAGAATTTTTTTCTCCAGCTCATCAAAAGGCACCGCTGTGTGTTTCCTCATCAGCCTCACCTCTGATTCTCAAGGGGGTTGAACAGAGTTCTAGACAAGAGTCAATACACCCATTTCTCTTTCATAAAATTTAAAAATAATTTAAAATAATTAAAAAGAGCATTTTAAAGTTTTGGCCTACATGGTACCACTTTATTTACTATGAAGAACTCTGTACGACTACTTTTTCCTAAGATTTACAGTCATGGTGTCCTCTGTATAGATCTTCCCTTCCCTTTTTACCCCATTCCGTAAGAGGTCCTTCTCTGCTAGTTACAATGAATTATGAAAAGAGGAGCTTCAATTTTACTGACATCCTCATACTGGAACAATGCAAAAACTGATATTCAATAATAGACAGTTCCATTGAGCTTACAAAACATTCATAGATTTATGCCCCTGTCAATTACAGCAACGTTATATATATTTTCTTGCCATTTCTTCTTGCAAGAGAAAAATAATCACATGCTCTTAATCCAACTTTCCCTATTAACGTGCAATTCTATGAAAACCAAAAGGTAAAAATGAAAGGAAAATTATATTGGTCCTCTGTTGTTTCATCATTAGTATACTTACATCTGTTCACTTGTTGTCCATTTATTCAAAAATTATTAATTATCCACTAAGTCATATAACTATATTAGGGTCATGGATGAATAACCCAATCACTCTCAGAGTAAAAAAAAGACATGAAAATAAATGATATTCAATAAATGTTAAAATAGGTATGGATATAAAGATGCAATGGGAGTACAAAAGAGAGAGGCCCTAAACCAAAGCTTTTATTCTGTGTCAATGTGTAGATAAATTATAAAGATACAGCATTAAAAATCAGGACAAGTTGTTAGCTATTTCAGTATTAAAAATTGTTTGCTGATAGTCTGATGCCCTTTGGTAAAGAGGAGATAATGTTAGAAACCGAACTGAAGCTACCCTAAGGATATATAGCCTTCAACTACCTATCATTCTGTAAGAACTTGATGAATGGGCAGATGTAGGTAACAATGGATAAAATAGGGTATCAGAGGTTTAGAAGGGAAAAAGCCTATTTAGATACTTCTGAGGAGTGATGAATGAGAGTGCTGCGAGAGATATAAAAACTGAGTAATTTCTATAAATATCATCACCTGGGAGGCTTTCTAGCTAAGCAATGGTTCCAATTGCCTTGACTTTTAAATACGTGTATGCATAATTTTTCTCAACACATCCTTTCAGATCTTATTTGAAATACAAAAACTTTTTCCTCTGTCCTTTTCCACACATTTCTCTGCTTATCTTGATGGCTTTCTACCAGAGAGAGCAGCAATCTTTGTTGATACTTCTACATTTTAAAGCCACAAACATCAGATGTGAAATAATAAACCTATAGCAATGAAAATCCACAAAATTGATCCATTCAATCAAATTTTCATTCCTTGGAATCAATCTGGAAAATGAGTATTTGGAGTAAATCAAATGATTTTTAAGCTTCATATGTACATTAAGAATTTCTCAGGTGAACCGATGGGCATACACACAGCTTTTGCAACCGTAACTCTAGACACGGAGGTCTTTCATCTGGAAATTTTCTTGAAATTCAGAACTAGGTTTTAGTGCATCTATATCTTAATAACATCTGGCATACAGGAATAAAACTTTTATGGACTAAATTTTATAATCGCAATAAATCAATTGGGTTATATAGAGCTAACATTTTAAGTAGATTTCAAGGTATAGTCATTGAAGTGTAGGGTTTCTTGATTTATCATTTTCAAATAAGGAATCATTTTCAACTGATCTAACTTTATAAGAGGTTATAGAGGAATATCACTTTCACAAACACAGGTAGTTTACCACCTTCAGACCCCCAAAACTTTCTTCCTTCACTTAGAGGTTTTCGAAAGGGTAGTTTTATAGTGATCTCCACTTCCTCATTTCCATCCACTTCTCAATTTATTACAATTTGTCTCTGCCTCCATTATCCAGAAACTGGTCTCATTAATGAACTCTAAACTGCTATCCAAAAAACACTTTCAATTCTGATTTGAATTCTGCATTGGATGGGATAATGTTTTCCTCATTGAAGCTCCCCTTCTTTGACCTTAGGGACCCTCTATTTTCCTGATTTTGTTCCATCCTTCCTTCATTTTCATTCTTGCGGTTATTCCTTAAACATTAGTGTTTCTGAGGGCGCTATCATCATCCCCTTTTTACCTACTCTCACTGAGTGATGTCATCCAACCCTATTAATCCAAATACTACCTATGGGAGATTGTATTTTTTTCTTCAGAATGCTTCCTACCTTTTCTATAGGTTCCTCTACAGAGGGCACATTATACTTCCTGGCCCTTCTGATGGTGGGCTTAGCCATGTGATTTGTTTTGGTCAATTGACTATGAGCATAAGGGCAATTTGCTGGGTGCACCCTGAGCTTTTGCTAGCTCTTTTAGCGTTTTGCCATCATCCACTATGAAAAGAACATCTCTTGAGAAATTTCTAACCCAGGATAAGGAGACACATGGAGCAGTACTGAGACGAACTGCAGCCTGAAGACATTGCAATCCAGTCCAGCAGAGTCACATCTAATCCACAGACCCAGGATCAAAAAATAAGTACTTGTTATAAACCACTGAACTTTGGGATAGTTTCTATTTAGAATTTTTGAAACACGTATTTGCTACTATGCTACTTGTTTGCTAATGTCTCTCAAATCATTCTCCTGAATTTTAAACAAAAATATCCAACTCTCATTTTAATGTACCCATCTAGAAGATTCATGGGTACCTCAAATTTAATATTTATAAAAATGAACTTACCTTCTCTCCAGGTAAGCTAATTTCCCCATGTTATTTCCTATTTCAGTGAAGAAGAATTGCATTTGTCTATTTCCCTAGCAAAAAATCCAAGGCACTATCCTCTCTTTCTCCCTCTTCCTAGACCTAATTGATCAATCACTAATCCCTTTGATGGTAATATAATCCTATGAGCTACTATGTTTTTCTGCTGCATTTTATATATCCCTAAAAGCTACTTTAATTTTTTCATGAAATAAGGCAGAATAGAAACAACCAAAAGAAAAAATCCTGCTGATTATTTTTTTCTCCTCATCCCGACTGCTACTACATTGGTTTAAACGCTCATAATTTCTTACAAGGAATACTACATGTATACGTCTAACTTCCTCCAAGTTACTTAGTCTCCTATGTATTTCTCCACTCTTCTTTCAGTGTGCCTTTTAGTGTGTCGTTGATCTACTTAAAATCCTCATTTGCTAGCTGTTTTCAGCATAAATACAACCAAAGAAGAACATATAAACCCAACTTGCTATCCAAATATGTTAACACACTACAGCTCATTTACATGTTTTTTAAAGTAGTCCCCTTGTCGTGAAATCATCCCTTGCCTTCTCCCCATAGTCCATCCGCTCTGCTGACTCCTGCTCATCATTCTAGCTCCATTTCGCTGTTATCTCTTCTGGTGATCCTTTTTAAACCACTCTATACTACCTCCTCCACAGTTAGGCTGAGTTAACTCGCCCTTGGGAACTTGTGACTACATCTATAACATCTTACAATATTGACTTATGCCCCTGCCTCCTGCTTCACAGAGAACATGAAAAGTGTATTTTATTATATCTAGTTTCTGGGGAGTAGTCTTATTTACCACTGCATCTCAAGCATCTATACATAAACAGTCAAAAATATTTGGGACATGAATGAATGAATGAATGTAAATAGTTAAGGGGTAGGCAATGCTTTAACTTAGAGGTTTATGTCTTCAAATAAAATTAAAATCTACCAGAAACTCATCAAACTAACTTCCATTTAAGACACAGAAATTCAAGAAGAGCCTCCACAGGAAGTCTTCCTCAATCTGCCAAAGCAAGAGTTGCACATCCAAAGTGGCTTAGCACGTTATACAAACTTTAATCATCACAACATATTGGTATGATTTGTTTCCAAGTCTGACTTTCCCAGTAGACTGTGAAATCCCTCAGGCCTAAATGTCAATCTCATTAAGTTGTAAAATCCTAAAATGAGCACAGTTAAATCCCCAAACTGAATGCTGTAACTTTATATGTTACTGATCAATGCTTGTTGAACCAGATCATTCACTTCTTCAACAGTAATAGAGCTTTCTTATGTGCCATATACAAATCCCAGAGATGGGAATAGAGTAGAGGTGTCACAGGACAATCACCTACACATATATACTATGAAAACTTGTAGTATGGAATTCAGAAGAGGAAAAGGTGGTTAATTTTGTTCTTTCTACAGTTACAGGATATTTGAAAATCTAAAGGATTTCATCTTTAACAATGGCTTCAAGAAACTGAGTTGAATTATCCCCAAATAAGCCAGTATTTGTTACTATTCTATTACCAATTGAAGTAATGTATAATTGCAGTTAAAGATTTATTTTGGTCTCAATTCAATATTGTCCATAATATTAAAATATAAGAAAATCTCATTTTATAAAATCGTTACTAGTCCAACTGAGTTCTATTATTATATTTTATGAGTGTAGCAGGTCTTTTCCTAAGCTCTTCAGTTCTGTTGTTTTTAATATGCATCTATATTTTTTATGTCTGTGTTCAAGCTCTTCTTATAAAAAATATTACTGTTGATGGATGTCCTGATTTTAAGAATTGTGCTTTCCTTTTTTCATATTGCATATCACCCTAATATTAAGTCATTTTAATGACTACTTAAAATGTGTAAGTGCTGCTGGGTGACATTCTCATTATATGCTTTATATCACAAATTCAGAGTATTTTATTATTATTTTTGAAGAGCTCTGAAAAATCAGTAAACTCATCATAAAAGAGCCTCTAAATTCTTTATGGACTTATCATCAAGATTGTATTTAAAATACATAAATATTATGATAAATATTTAATTAAAAACTCTGCTTTAAAAAAAAAAACAAAAAAAACCTCTGCTTTGAGGATATAGGTATATAAATTAATAATATTCTTCTGTAACCTAATAAAACACTATGATATCTAACACATATATAATGCCATATATTTTACTTTCTTCTACAATTAAAATGGCTAAGCAATAGTAAGTATGACTCAGAATTTAAATAGTGACTTTACTTCTACCGATGTGAGGCATAAAGAATTCCTTGATTAACAGCTGTGGCTATTGATAAAATTAATCTATTATATAGTCTTACTTTGTACTTTGTGAGTCCAAAATCATGTGGGGATAATTCAAATTCTAGGTGCATTTTTTATAGATGACATATTCTTACTCCATGTTTTCCTTTGTAATTATAGTCAAAAGCATTTAAGGAATTTTCATTTAAAAAATGAAATCTGAGGTCACTTGAAAATCTCACAATCAATGACCCTGTGACAGAGCCCTTCCCCTACACTGCCTCTCACAGCATCAGAGTGAAGCATGCTAATTGCCCTCTACTCTCTTATCTCCTAATCCACGTGGCACATACATGGTATCCACTGCACATGAGAAAATACTATTACACTTAACCACAAGCTCTCCAATTGCACACACCTAGGGTGCACTTAACTTCAATGAACTTCATTCTGCCTGGTCCTGATCATATCTTCAATTTATAAAGATCACTTGATAATTAGATCCTACTATTTACTCTACCTGCCTTGAAATAACCTGTAAACTTAAAGATCAAAGCCTTTATTTCAGATTCAGTCACTGATGAAAGACTGCTATATTCCAAACTTGACTGCTATATGATCTTAGAGTTGACGCTATCCACTGTTAAATGTGAAGCATTAAAACACTGTAATATATTAAGATAGATTATGATGATTTTTAAATTCTTTCATTTTTTCAAAATTGATAAAAGTTATTGAAAGGGTTTTGTTCTTTATGAAGATATTAATTCAAATTAAATTCCTGATTTCACTAAGGGATACTGAACACTGTACTGAAACATTATGATTAGGTATATTACAAACTTTTCTTATACCATATAAGCATAACTTTGCTTAAAATATTTTTGATTTCTCAGCTTTCTTTAAAATTATTCATCATTTTTTTTCTGTTGACTTAGAATGCTACCAATCAGAAATTGCTAATTGGTCTAGCAGACATGAGTCTTAAAATTGCAGATGGTGATTACTTTTAAGAAATTTCTATTCAAGTTAAAATTATGGCAATAATGCCAAAACCCTGGGTAAGCATGATAAGTGCTTCCATATCTACTGGCCAGTCTAGAACACATTAGAAGGTTACTGGGATACACTTCTTTTTCTTTTAGAAAGCATTTTATTTTGAAGTAATTATAGATTTATAGGAGGTTAAAAATCCTGTGTACCCTTCACCCACCTCCCCCAATGGAGACATCTTTTATAACTTACACATGTAATACCAAAACCAGGAAGTTGACATTGGTGTAATACTATTAACTAGATACAGACCTTATTCAGATTTCACTACACTTTTGAATGAAACTGCCTATATCATTGAAAATAATAATAATAAAAAATCTTACATGTCCATGCCATTTGATTCCTGCTTCCCAATTACAAAGTTATTTCTCAAACTCTGTAACAATCATAAAGCATATTTTGGACCACCTCACTACCAAATAATGTTAGAGCTAGAACAGCCATTATAGATCAACTAATTCAAACTGGTCAACATGCAAGGAAATCGAAGTCCCAATTGACAGAATATACTACCTTGAAAATGGGGAAGTTTGGACGGGACAGAGCAAGAATCAGAATCCAAATCTTCTAATTCTCTGGCCAGTGTTCTTCCAGGTCATTTGATGAGACATCGTGTGAGGCAAAGAGTGAGGATGCAGTTTAGCATGAGGGAAAAAGAGCCTAAAGGGAAATTTTGGCAAGGTCCAGTTACAGGGTCAGCCTCTATAATGTCTCTCAGAACTGGGGGATGGGAAGGGGAGGAGATGAGATGTCTGATGAAAATTAGATTTTTGCTTTTGCTTTGTGTGTGTGTGTGCACTGTCCCTTTGTATGCTTGCATGATTCTCTCTTATCCACTGAAATAAAGAAAATTTACTGAAATATATCTAACTGTGGGTCTTTATTTCTTTTATCTTTCCTGACTTTCTGAGCCCCTTCAATTTGGAAAGTCTTGCCTTTTCCTAGGTAAAGATGTTTTCTTCTTCAGTTATTTTCATTGTTTCTCCTCACTCTCCTGCTTTGAATATTGCTGTTCTTTAACACTTCTGGAACTAACAGTCCTCATTTTCAGCAAATCTATGATCCCATCTACAATAAAATTTAACTCAATTTCTGAGCTATTATAATGCAAAACAAATAAAGCAATAGGAATTGTAATATGGTATAGATTGCTAGACACATCCTGCTTCCAGAGTTATTGATATATGGAAAAATTGCTCCTGGAAAGCAATAAATAAGGAAAATCCTATGGTTTTAAGAAAGCAATTGATTTAGTCCTCCCTTATAAGTTCAAAGTCTTTATTATTCTAAATTCTTTTAGCATACCTCAAGCCCATCTTCTAACCATCAAGTTTAATATAATAATATCCTGTCACTGCATACTGGATTTTACATGGAATAAACCATTTTAATTTTAATAACCATTGTTTTAACTTCTAGAAACTTTAGTTCTCTTCTTATTTGGAACGTTCTAGTGTTGTGTTATGCTCTCTAAATGTCACTCTCATTATTAAACAGAATATTTTTAAGCCTGTGTATTTAAAATTATTTGATTTGAGTTCTCAGAGGCCCACACTGTTAAACTTCAGGGTGGATTTAACTAATTCTAACTCACTTAATGTTGGTAATTATTAGCTGTCAGAAACTGTAGTCACATCTCATTTTTATCAGTCCCAAGTAAAATAGACAAAAATAAAATATACAAATACAAAAATAAAATATGTAAAACTTATAAAACTTACTTTATTATTTTTTTAAAGCTTCAAGATCCAGTATGACTGCCATGGGAGATGGGATAGAGTTTTAGGCAAAGAAAAGCATAATTTCACAGAAACTGATTTGTGTGAGTTAGATGCCAAATGCTGCAATGCTTTTTAGCTGTGTGCGGTAGGTTGCCCCGGCTCCTGGATGCCTGTGTGCAAAGTTTATGTGACTTCTATGGGATACTTTACTTTGAAGCTTCTGGCACTTAGCGAAAAGCCTGGGATTCATCTCGCCAACTCCTTGCCACAGCTTCAAAGCCCATCCTTTTGTTCAGAGTTTACTTTGAATTAAAAGATGTTATTGGGGTTCTCGAGAAGTTGGCATGGGAAATATTGAGGAATCACTTTACCTACTTCACTGGGGACTCTATTCCATCCGATGAGTTTTCTCAATTTAGCACTGACTGACAATAAGCTTGAAAGTATCATATACATGATTGGAACATCTCTATTTTCTATCTATTTAGAATGCCTTAACCCTTAATACATTCATTGATACATTCTGGGAAATAAAGAGAAATATAATATAAAATATCCATAGCTTCAGTATACCATCTTGATCTGTGTATTTAAATTCCAGGCTATACTTTCTAAACTGGAAACTCAATATTATAATTTTTTTTGTGTGTAAACTTTGCTCATGCCACTTATAAAAAAGGGCCGACTCATTAGAATTGCAAGCTCCTTGATAGCATGGTCTCAATCCTTTCAAAGACATTTCCCAGAACACTACAAATGCTCACTAAACTTTATTTTTAATAGTTAGTCATAGTTCCCTGAACCTGTTATGTTCTTTCGTGCCTTATTTTGCTTATTAAGCCTGAAACACGTTCCTACACATTTGCCCAAGAAGTATACTCCTGCTCATCTTTCTAGACTCAGCTCAAATATCATCTATTTCATGAAGCTCTTCCTGGCCCCTTCTACCATATTTGGACTCCCATAATGTTTTTTTTTTTATAGGACTTATGTGATAGTCTTCTAATGATTTATTTACGTGGATTTGTTCCATGTGACTCAATTTTCCACCATATATGGAAAGTCAAAGGCCTGTGATATGGGGGTCAAAAATCCTAACACTTTCCCCATCCTAATCCCTCAATGGCCTATTTTACAAACTGCAAGGAGCCCCAGTGGTAGCCTATGAGTTCTGCTTATGGCACTCCTCAGAGCTATATTTTTGTCATTTAATAATTAACTAATACAAATATTGAATGCTAAAATAGGTTGTGCATGTTTTAATAATAAATGAAAAAAATTTTATAAAGGCAGGGCTAACCCAAAATGATATTTTCCATGTGAGGGTTATATCAAAACATTTCTTTGGCAATCTCAACTCACATCTTTCAGAGTCTCCTTCCCATTTCTAGGTGGTACATCCTTTTACCAAATTCCAGACCAATTACCTGGAGCTCTTAGTTCATTATTTTGGTTTTTCACTGTTATTATTCCTAACTCTACCATGTGCCAGCACTTTCTGAGTACTTTAGATACATTAACTCATTTAATTGAATCCTGAAAACAACCCCAGGGTGCAGGTGCTATTATTATTCGCATTTAATAAGGAAATAGGGAACAGAAGAGGAGATTATCTTTGACTCTGTCTTTCCAGGCTCCCTCAAATCGTATCATTATAGTATCATAGTACCATTATTATGGGTCGCAATAAAATCTTACCAATATTTTATTAGAATAGAATGTTTGATATGAAAATATTAACATTGCCTTATATTTGTATAGTGCTTTATCACTTAGAAAACACTTTTATAAACATGATCTAATTTATTTTTTTGCAATGACATAGTAATGCAAGCCACACCATATCCATGTGAAGGGTGAATAAAACGGAGGCCTAGAGAGATTAAGAGAGGTTGATTTGCACCAAAGTGCTTATTTTATGCCAAGATACCATTCTATGTTTAAACTGGGCATTGTCATAGGCTAAATAATGGCTTCCAGTGATATCAAGCTCTAATCTCTGAAAAAATGTGCATGTCGCCTTGTTTGGAAAAAGGGTCTTTGCAGATGAGATTAAGTAACTTGAGATGGGAGATTATCTTGGATTACACAAGTGGGCCCTAATTGCCATCAAGTATAACCTTACAAGAGAGACAGTGAGAGAATGCACACAGAGAAGGTGATGTGAAGGAGCAGACAGAGATTTGAAGGTACTGGACTTGAAATCTGGAATTATATGCAGCCACAAGCCAAGGAACCCTGGCAGCCACGAGAAGCTGGAAGAGGCAAGGAGGAGATTTTCCCCTAGAGCCTTAAGAGAGAGTGTGGTTCGGCCAACACCTTGATTTTGGCCCAGGAAAACAGATATTGGACTTTTGGCCTCTAGGACTGTAAGAAAATAAGTTTCTGCTATTTTAAGCTACAATGTTTGTGATAATTTGTTACAGTGGCCACAGTAAACTAATACAAGCATGAACTGAAATGTATATTAGTTCTGGACTGATTAGTGATTAAATGACCATAGGTGCCCCCTAGTTTCTTGCTATATACGGTCCAAAAAGTGGAAAGGAATCTAGTAAATCTCAATTTCTATGCATTCAATAGGGAAGAGTCTCTTAATTTCCCCAATTTCACAAGAAAGAATATTAAAAATAGGCAACTTGTTGCTACTGTTTCAACCCAATTTTCCTGCTGCATCAATACTCATCTTACAACATACATTAAATGCATACATAATTGCCACCTCTCAGCTACTGTCCTTGAAATTCTTCTTTTGTCTCTAGATTATTGCCTTCTTGACTCTCTTGTTTGCTTTCTCCTTCCCCATGATACATGTGTCCCCCAACCATTCACTTCTCTCATTGGGTTTCTGTCCTCAAAGCTTTCTAGGATATGTCCCTCTTCTTCTTCTATACTCTCTAACTATGTGATTCCCATCTTCCTCCATGTTTTTTAGCTTATTTGATTCTTTAATCACTTCTTCATCCACCTCCTCCTTTCTGGTTTCCTGAAATTTCTAAGAGATTTTTAAACTTACTTCCTTTGCTAATGTTTACTCATCAGGTTTTTTTTAAAGCTATTGCTATGAACTTTTTAAAAGAGCTTAGCGTTAACAAATTCCCATATCCCATTTGCAACAGAGTTGTATACCATCATTTTTCTAATACAGTTTACATTTCTGAAAATGTGAGAGAGGTGTGATGCTTTGATTTGTAACAATCATCCTTTTGCTGATGTACCACATTCTGTGAGTCTGTGCCAGCGTACTTTTTTTCTAAACTGAGCTGACACAGCTTTTGAAGTAATTCTTGAAGGACCTTAATTTCTTAAAATGCCCATTTTACATCCTTTGAATCCAGTTACTAAGTTAAAGAAACGAGACACTAGAGTGGAATCTTTATCAGTAGGTCCAAATCATGATCTTTATAATGCAATGCTTGGGCCTTGCCACTGGGGTCTATTGACAAGAGCATAACAGCCAAGCTGATGGATTAGTGTTCAGTTCACCCAGTTTAGCAGGACTGACAGCTGAGCATCAGAAACTCTGCCTACCTGCAAATTCGTAAGTGGTTCCTGGAAACCACCTACCCGAATTTTATTCATATATTTGCTTATTTATATCCTGACTAGTTCCAAATAAGAATTTAAGGCAGCTAATGGAGATAAAATACATTAAAAGAGGGTAAGACCAAAAAAGGTTGCACGTTGATCACGTGAGGCTTGGCCAAAAATTCAGCACCAAGATTTCTAAGCAGGCAAAGAGGGAAAATAATTGTAACTCAGTTCAGTGAACTCAGCTCTTCTTCAACTGAAAACTACAAAGAAATTTCTCCCAAAGGTCCTCTGCACAGGAGATGAGCACTCTCCTTACATGTGACACCACAAACTTCCACAGAGCCATTTACAGTACTCATAAGTCCTTGGTATCAAAATAAAATATTAGCCAATAAAACACTAGTCTAAGGGAAGGTGAAAATTTGATCTGTACAATTCAGCTATGCTAACGGGAATCCCACAGTCCAAACAACATATCTGACACTTTCCCAAATCTCTATCTCTGTTTTTACTGTCATTTCTCATTATTACTGGTAATTTCTGTTTATATCTCTAACTTTTGAAAAGCTACAGATCTGTCAAAGGCTAGTTCAAATATGACCTTCAGGCATGTAATAGAGTGGATAAGAGCAGAAGATTTGGAGTCAGAAAGAACTAGGTTAGAATCCTGGCACATTTATGTACAAACTGTGAGACCTTAGGCAAGTTAATTAAATTCTCCAAGCATCTGCTTCCATATCTTTACAACAGAACTAAAATTCTGTCTCATAAAATTAACAATAGCTTTAAATCTAATACTGGAACATAAGAATTCAATAAATGATAACTTTAGCTGGCTAGAAGAGCGTTTCTTAATGTCATTTCTCTCTTCGTGTTCACACAGAAGCATGGTGTAGTGTAAAGATACATAAGATATGCAGCCTTCAAGAGGGCAGAGGAGTAAGAGAACCTTCAAGAGGGCAGAGGAGTAAGACATGGCGATAACATTCCTCCCCACAAATACAACAAAAATACATCTACATGAGGAACAACTCCTACAGAACACCTACTGAACGCTGGCAGAAGACCTCAGACTTCCCAAAAGGCAAGAAACTCCCCACATACCTGGCCATGTGGCTGACAGGGTCTTGGTGCTCTGGCCAGGTGTCAGGCCTGAGCCTCTGAGGTGGGAGAGCTGTGTTCAGGACACTGGACCACCAGAGACCTCCCGGCCCCACGTAATATCAATCGGCGAAAGCTCCCCCGGAGCTCTCTGTCTCAATGCTAAGACCCAGCTCCACTCAACAACCAGCAAGCTCCAGGGTTGGACACCCCATGCCAAACAACTAGCAAGACAGGAACACAACCCCACCCATTAGCAGAGAGGCTGCCTAAAATCATAATAAGGTCACAGACACCCCAAAACACACCACTGGATGTGGTCCTTCCTACCAGAAAGACAAGATCCAGCATCATCCATCAGAATACAGGCACCAGTCCCCTCCACCAGGAAGACTGCACAACCCACTGAACCAACCTTACCCACTGGGGGCAGACACCCAAAACAACGGGAACTATGAACCTGCAGCCTGCGAAAACGAGACCCCCAAACACAGATAAGTGAAACAAAATGAGAAGACAGAGAAATATGAGGCAGATGAAGGAGCAAAGTAAAAACCCACCAGACCAAACAAATGAAGAGGAAATAGGCAGTCTACCTGAAAAAGAATTCAGAGTAGTGATAGTAAAGATGATCCAAAATCTTGGAAACAGAATGGAGAAAATACAAGAAACATTTAAAAAGGACCTAGAAGAACTAAAGAGCAAACAAACCACGATGAACAACATGAATGAAATTTAAAATTCTCTAAAAGGAATCAATAGCAGAATAACTGAGGAAGAAGAACGTATAAGGGAACTGCAAGATAAAATAGTGGAAATAACTACCACAGAGCAGAATAAAGAAAAAAGAATGAAAAGAATTGAGGACAGTCTCAGAGACCTCTGGGACAACATTAAATGCACAAACATTCGAATTATAGGGGTCCCAGAAGAAAAGAAAAAGAAAGGGATTGAGAAAATATTTGAATAGATTATAGTTGAAAACTTGCCCAATATGGGAAAGGAAATAATCTATCAAGTCCAAGAAGCACAGAGAGTCCCATACAGGATAAATCCAAGGAGAAACACACCAAGACATATATTAATCAAACTATAAAAAATTAAACACAAAGAAAAAATATTAAAAGCAGCAAGGGAAAAGCAACAAATAACATACAAGGGAATCCCCATAAGGTTAACAGCTGGTCTTTCAGCAGAAACTCTGCAAGCCACAAGGGAATGGCAGGACATATTTAAAGTGATGAAAGGGAAAAACCTACAACCAAGATTCCTCTACCCAGCAAGGATCTCATTCAGATTCAACGGAGAAATTAAAAACTTTACAGACAAGCAAAAGCTAAGAGAATTCAGCACCACCAAACCAGCTTTACAACAAATGTAAAAAGAACTTCTCTAGGTAGGAAACACAAGAGAAGAAAAAGACCTACAATAACAAACCCAAAACTATTAAGAAAATGGTAATAGGAACATATACATAGATAATTACCTTAAATGTAAATGGATTAAATGCTCCAACCAAAAGAAAAAGGCTGGCTGAATGGATCCAAAAACAAGGCCTGTGTATATATATGCTGTCTACAAGAGACCCACTTCAGAGCTAGGGACACATACAGACTGAAAGTGAGGGGATGGAAAAAGATAGTCCATGCAAACAGAAATCAAAAGAAAGCTGGAGTAGCAATTCTCATATCAGACAAAATAGACTTTAAAATAAAGACTATTACAAGACACAAAGAAGGGACACTACATAATGATCAAGGGATCCATCTAAGAAGAAGACATAACAATTGTAAATTTTATGCACCCAACATAGGAGCACCTCAATACATAAGGCAAATGCTAACAGCCATAAAACGGGAAATCAACAGTAACACAATAATAGTGGGGGACTTTAACATCCCACTGTCACCAATGGATACATCATCCAAAATGAAAATAAATAAGGAAACACAAGCTTTAAATGATACATTAAACAAGATGGACTTCACTGATATTTATAGGACATTCCATCCATAAACAACACAATACACTTTCTTCTCAAGTGCTCATAGAACATTCTCCAGGACAGTCCATATCTTGGGTCACAAATCAAGCCTTGGTAAATTTAAGAAAATTGAAATCATATCAAGTATCTTTTCCAACCACAACGCTATGAGACTAGATATCAATTACAGGGAAAAAACTGTAAAAATACAAATACATGGAGGCTAAACAATACACTACTAAATAACCAAGAGATCACTGAAGAAATCAAAAAGGAAATTAAAAATACCTAAAAAAAATGACAATGAAAACTCGATGACCCAAAACTTATGGGATGCAGCAAAAGCAGTTCTAAGAGGGAAGTTTACAGCAATAAAATCCTACTTCAAGAAACAAGAAAAATCTCAAATAAACAACCTAACCTTAGGCCTAAAGCAATTAGAGAAAGAAGAACAAAAAATGCAAATTAGCAGGAGGAAAGAAATCATAAAAATCAGATCAGAAATAAATGGAAAGGAAATGAAGGAAACAATAGCAAAGATTAATAAGACTAAAAGCTGGTTCTTTGATAAGACAAACAAAATTGATAAATCATTAGGCAGACTCATCAAGAAAAAGGGAGAGGACTCAAATCAATAAAATTAGAAATGAAAAAGGAGAAGTAACAACTGACACTGCAGAAATACAAAGGACCATGAGAGTTTACTACAAGCAATTATATACCAATAAAATGGACAACCTGGAAGAAATGGACAAATTCTTACAAAAGCACAACCTTCCGAGACTGAACCAGGAAGAAATAGAAAATATAAACAGACCAATCACAAGCACTGAAATTGAGACTGTGATTAAAAATCTTCCAACAGCAGCCGCATAGCACAGGGAGGTAAGCTCGGTGGTTTGTGACCACCTAGAGGGGTGGGGTGGGGTGGGATAGGAGGGTGGGAGGGAGGGAGACGCAAGAGGGAAGAGATATGGGAACATATGTATAACTGATTCACTTTGTTATAAAGCAGAAACTAACACACCATTGTAAAGCAATTATACTCCAATAAAGATGTTAAAAAAAAGAAATCTTGCAACAAACAAAGGCCCTGGACCAGATGGCTACACAGGAGAACTCTATCAAACATTTAGAGAAGAGCTAACACCTATCCTTCTCAAACTCTTCCAAAATATAGCAGAGGGAGGAACACTCCCAACTCATTCTACGAGGCCACCATCACCCTGATACCAAAACCAGACAAAGATGTCACAGAAAAAGAAAACTACAGGCCAATACCACTGATGAACATAGACGCAAAAATCCTCAATAAAATACTAGCAAACAGAATCCAACAACATATTAAAAGGATTACACAGCATAATAAAGTGGGCTTTATCCCAGGAATGCAAGGATTCTTCAATATATGCAAATCAAACAATGTGATACACCATATTAACAAATTGAAGGAGAAAAAACATATGATCATCTCAATAGATGCAGAAAAAGCTTTCAACAAAATTCAACACCCATTTATGATAAAAACCCTCCAGAAAGTAGGCAGAGAGGGAACTTTCCTCAACATAATAAAGGCCGTATATGACAAACCCACAGCCAACATCGTCCTCGATGGTGAAAAACTGAAACCATTTCCACTAAGATCAGGAACAAGACAAGGTTGCCCACTCTCACCACTATTAGTCAACCTACTTTTGGCAGTTTTAGCTACAGCAATCAGAGGAGAAAAAGAAATAAAAGGAATCCAAATCGGAAAAGAAGAAGTAAAGATATCAGTGTTTGCAGATGACATGATACTATACATAGAGAATCCTAAAGATGCTACCAGAAAACTACTAGAGCTAATCAATGAATTTGGTAAAGTAACAGGATACAAAATTAATGCACAGAAATCTCTTGCACTCCCACACACTAATCATGAGAAATCTTAAAGGGAAGTTAAGGAAACAGTACCATTTACCACTGCAACAAAAAGAATAAAATACCTAGGAATAAACCTACCTAAGGAGACAAAAGACCTTTATGCAGAAAACTATAACACACTGATGAAAGAAATTAAAGATGACACAAACAGATGGAGAGATATACCATGTTCTTGGATTGGAAGAATCAACATTGTGAAAATGACTATACTATCCAAAGCAATCTACAGATTCAATGCAATCCCTAGCAAACTACCAATGGCATTTTTCACAGAACTAGAACAAAAAATTTCACAATTTGTATGGAAACACAAAAGACCCCGAATAGCCAAAGCAATCTTGAGAAAGAAAAACGGAGCTGGAAGAATCAGGCTCCCTGATTTCAGACTATATTACAAAGCTTCAGTAATCAAGACAGTATGGTACTGGCACAAAAACAGAAATATAGATCAATGGAACAGGATAGAAAGCCCAGAGATAAACCCACGCACATCTGGTCACCTTATGTTTGATAAAGGAGGCAAGAATATACAGTGGAGTAAAGACAGCTCTTCAATAAGTGGTGCTGGGAAAACTGGACAGATACATGTAAAAGAATGAAATTAGAACACTCCCTAACACCATACACAAAAATAAACTCAAAATGGATTAAAGACCTAAATATAAGGCCAGACACTGTAAAACTCTTAGAGGAAAACATAGGCAGAACACTCTATGACATAAATCACAGCAAGATCCTTTTTGACCCACCTCCTAGAGAAAGGGAAATAAAAACAAAAATAAACAAATGGGACCTAATGAAACCTAAAAGCTTTTGCACAGCCAAGGAAACTATAAACAAGATGAAAAGACAACAGTCAGAATGGGAGAAAATATTTGCCAATGAAGCAACTGACAAAGAATTCATCTCCAAAATATACAAGCAGCCCATGCAGCTCAATATCAAAAAAACAAACAACCCAATCCAAAAATGGGCAGAAGACCTAAATAGACATTTCTCCAAAGAAGATGTACCGATTGCCAACAAACACATGAAAGGATGCTCAACATCACTAATCATTAGAGAAATGCAAATCAAAACTACAATGAGGTATCACCTCATACCAGTCCGAATGACCATCATTAAAAAATCTACAAACAATAAATGCTGGAGAGGGTGTGGCGAAAAGGGAATCCTCTTGCACTGTTGGTGGGAATGTAAATTGATACAGCCACTATGGAGAACAGTATAGAGGTTCCTTAGAAAACTAAAAATAGACCTACCATATGACAAGGCAATACCACTACTGGGCATATACCCTGAGAAAACCATAATTCAGAGTCATGTACCACAACGTTCACTGCAGCACCATTTACAATAGCCAGGATATGGAAGCAACCTAAGTGTTCATCGACAGATGAATGGATAAAGAAGATGTGGCTCACATATACAATGGAATATTAGCCAGAAAAAGAAATGAAACTGAGATTTTTGTAGTGTGGTGGATGGACCTAGTGTCTGTCATACAGAGTGAAATAAGTCAGAAAGAGGAAAACAAATACCGTATGCTAACACATATATACGGAATCTAAAAAAAAAAAAAAAAAAGGTTCTGAAGAACGTAGGGGCAGGACAGGAATAAAGACGGAGACGTAGAGAATGCACTTGAGGGCACAGGGAGGGGAGGGGGAAGCTGGGACGAAGTGAGAGAGTGGCATGGACATATATACACTACCAAATGTAAAATAGCTAGCTAGTGGGAAGCAGCCGCATAGCACAGGGAGATTAGCTCTGTGCTTTGTGACCACCTAGAGGGGTGGGATAGGGAAGGTGGGAGGGAGACCCAAGAGGGAGGGGATATGGGGATATATGTATATGTATAGCTGATTTAGTTTGTTATACAGCAGAAACTAACACAACACTGTAAAGCAATTATACACCAATAAAGATGTTAAAAAAAAAAAAAGATACACAGCCATGTTTAGTTCATTTTTTATCACCTATGTGACACTACTGACATTTTGGTACTCACATAGCCCCAAAGATTCCTGCCCATTGGTTTACATCTCCTAGCCTGTTTCTGGGTTTCTGACCCACAGGAAGTGAGATGATAAATATTGTCATTTTAAGCTGCTAAATATGCGTTAATTTGTTACACTGCAATAGAAAACTAATACAGGCATGTTGGTTAACCTTTATGATCTTAAGCTGGCTCGTGTGTAAAATGAAGATAATGGCATTCATTGTCCAGAAGTGTTGTGAGGGTCAATTATGATTATAAGTGTACATATATTTATAAATACCAAATACTATAAAATCTGGGATGGCATTATTAATCTTAGAAACATATGGCACTTAGGGATCACTTTGGTACTCTGGTAATGTCTTCACTGCTCTTATCTCCCCCCCATTATATTGTGAGCTACGGAAAGAGAAAGCTTCTATCTTATTTCTCATTGGATCTGAATAAAAAATTCTTGCAAAATTAGTCATGATGATAGAAATCAGAATAGTGGTTGCCTCAACAGGGGAGAGGAGTAGATCAGACTGGGAAGGGACACCAGGAAAACTTATGGAGTTTGAAAATAATCTGTATCTTAATCTGGGTAGTAAATATACGTAAAATTCTTCAAGCTGAGCCCTTAATGTTAGTGTACTTCATGGATTTTTTTGTATTTAAATTATCCAATTTTTGAAGATGCTGTTGAATTAATCCATGATAAACATAATATTATTTTTAGTGGAATATATATTTTTTATTACCTAAGCAAATTTGACAGAAAATGAAATGGACACATACTAGGTTTTCCAGAGTAAAACCCACAGCAGCAGCTATACTACACTTTCAAAAATGGCAAGATGAACATCCTGTCCCTGGGAGAGAGTCTCAGGATTGTCAGGGAAAGCTTTACAGATACGTGGCTTCAAAACAGACCTTTCTAAAAGCAATAAATGAATAAACAAATCAATAAGCAAATCAAAATCATAGAAGTAGCTCATTCAGTCCTAGCTTGTGACTTAGATATTCCTCTATCTCAGTACCTCCAGGGTTCAATAATCAAATATTACAGTCACCAGCATATTTAAAAATTAAAATTACGTATTTAAATGGTATTCACAAATTATTTAGCTTTGATAAGGAAAATAAAAGACATGATACTCATGGAACACCAAGGCTAATGGTAAAAATAGCAAAGGCGCACGTGCTTCTGGGACCTTTTCTTGAAACAACATTGAACTCTCATTGGCAGTGTCAGCAGGTTAATGAAGAAATCTCCTCGGCACGGCACGTGTTCAATCCAGATTGACATTACTTGAGACATCGTTTTAACAAATGCTGGTTCATCAATACTCACCCAGCTGATTGACCTGAGTTAAAATTAGAAAAATGCCACTTGCTTCAAGGACTGAATGCCTGCAAAATCATTGCATGGAAGAGTGAGAGGCAACCATTTGAGGAAAATCAGAAGATACACAGCATTCAGTGTCAGACCACTGCAGTGGTTTACTCACTTCAGTGAATCTAAAGCCTGTTTTAGAAAGTAGCACAGCAGACACTTTTCATGACTTCAATCTCAAGAAACTAGGAAAATCCTCCTATTATCATCCTTAACTTTCAGACTTAGTCTCAGAGCTTGAAGAGACTCAGAGATCACCAAATCCAAACTCCTCTATTTGCAGGGGAAAAAAAATACAGCCCAGAGATTAAGCTTCTGGGAGAAGAGAGGATCAAGAAAGGACTTACATTAATGTTATCATTATTCTCATTTTAATGTAAGACAAATATATCAGTGTAGTAATTAATTTTAAGAATTATAAAACATCTACTTTATGGAAAATCTTGTAAAGGATTTTGAAAAACTATTTTCGGTTCTCTGGTGAGGCAATAGAAACTCAAAACTTTCTTCTGGCCACTGAGAAATCTCTGGTCAATGAAATACAGAGGACAAGAATAAATGCATTGTCACTACACAATTTGTGGTCAATGGAGTGGGAAAAGCAGGAAACACAGGTGGAGTCTAAGCAGGTTCAAGCACAGATTTAACTTTTCTTGTCCCCCAACCCTCTGGTTTCCCTGATAACAGACATCCTTCCTTGGGTCAACAAGAAATGACTACATAAATGAAGTTAATGATATTTAGGAGGCTGAGAAACTGCAATTAGAAAGCCCCATTTGGAAAGGTCTGGAGAGAAATTTAATAAGTGTTGGTGCTGCAGACAAAGGACTAGACTATGGGAGGAAAAAAACCCCAAGTGTTTTAAGAAAGGCATTAAACTCATCTGAATGATCAATCACTCCTTACTGCTGCACGTACCTATTGTTTCTTCCTCTGGTTTGGACACAGTCAAGGTCAACATTGTGAATGTTCACAAATCCATGTGGTCTGCCTAGGACTACTTGTCAGCATGGTTACCAGAAAGAGTTTTGATCTGGGGTGCTACCAATTTCAGTGAGCTGGTAAACTAAGTAGACTGGCTGGAAATTAGAGCAATTTAGCCACTTGCTGTTTAGATCACTCTCCCTGCTGCTTAGATATGCCTAAGAGTGTCAAGTCTGCCCAGACGGTAGTTGGCACAGAAGCAGGTGTCAATGTAAGGAACTTGTGCAACACTATGGTACTAGTCACAGGAGCTAGCACCCAAACAAGGCTTCATGATTCCCTACCCAGTGTCCTTTCTACCCCATCAGCTATTCACCCATGAATGTATCTTCCAAATTCACTTCTACCCTGTACAGATTTTGAATATATGCATTTAACAGTATAAACAGAAGCTAGAGGCAGACCAAGTACAACAGTTACATGAACAGTTAGTCTTTGTAAAAGCCTCTCTAACTCCACTTCCGGACAACCTCAAGTAACATTCTTCTTCATTTTCCATCACACTACCTGTTACCAATTAGAATCACGTTTACATGAGGATAGCAATTCCCCTATGGGAACACTACCCCAGGTCTCAGAGTCCTCAAGTTAAGTCTCTAGTTGCTACTGTCCAATCTGATACAAGCAACTCCATCCTCTGCCCCACATTTTATTTTCCTCAACTTCTCAGCAAGTTGCCTGCCCTGTGCCTCCTTCCCACCCAAGAGGCATGCTCTTTGATCAACAGCAGCTAATGAATAATTTGCAAGCAATTATGTTTTTATGCTTTGCTCCATTTAGAGCCAGAAATACCAAGGTAATCTAGTTCAAGCTCGTCATTACATAAATGAAAAATGTTAGCCCATAGACTTTTACACTTTATCTAACATCCTAAACATAGTAGAACTACACCCCCAATTCTGGACACCTAACAGTGGTTTTTTTTCTACCTTACTATGATGCCTCAAATCATACTGATTACGCTACCTCTGTAAAGTATTAGCTAAAATGCACAAACCATTCTAATATGATGTTAACCAGGATTTTTTAAAATCTTCAAAAATAAAAATAAAGTTAATCCACAGAGATATAAGTATATTAATGTGTAAAAGTATACACTGCTGTGAAATTTGTAAGATAACAAAGGATTAGAACAAGGCTTGACACTCCAAGCACTCTGTCTATTTTTAAACACAAATACAGTTGCCCCTTGAATAACTTGATGTTTAGGGGTTCCAACCTTCCACACAGTCAAAAATCCACATATAACTTATAGTCGGCACTCCATATACGTGGTTCCTCTGTATCCATGGTTCAGCATCTGTGGATTCAACCAACCCGAGATCATGTAGTACTGTAGTATTTATTATTGAAAAAAATACACATGTAAGTGGACACATGCAGTTCAAACCCACGTTGTTCAAGGGTCGACTGTATTCTATTTAGCATGAAACTGAAAGTCATTTCAATTTTGCCATGAAATACAACTATAATGTCCAGATGGTACTTGAGGAAACCAGAATTTTCATAGAACACATTACAACCTGGGTTTTTTTTTTTTCTGCAACTCTTTCATCCAGAAAAAGTATTTTCTAGCCAAAAACGAAGGAATTATTTTGACATATTCCACCTGATGCATTGATAAATAAAATCTCTTCCATCTTTGAAAAACATTCAAAGTAGTTAATGGGAAAATGTTCATTTTCTTCATTAAAACCAGTTATCTAAAAAATTACCAGATAGCAAAAGAAAGTAACAGGATAAAACTGTGTTTTAAGAGTAATGAAGAAAATTTCTGGATGAATATAAAAGCTACTGGATAACAGAATTGCGTAGCAAACCCAAGATCTTTTTTTCATGTAATCTGATAAACTACTGCTATTCCTATTTCCTTCTCACTGTTAATGGTGTTAACCTTGTCCCAATTATTCACTCAAAGTCCAATCTTATTTAAGTTTTCTCTCTCTCTGACCACCTCTCATTCAAAGAGTAATCAGTTCCTACTGGGTCTATATTCTCAACGTTTTATAAACAAACATTCTTCTTTCCCTTCCCACTATTACAGTCTCAGTACAAATATACCTGTTGTTTGCTTTCCTCCAGTCTCACTCAGTAGGAAGCATCAGGCACCCGATTGCAAGAGTGATGTTCCATAAACAAAGTGTAGGCTTGTCATGTCCGTTCAAAAAAACCATCATTCTCCTCTGAGAATATAGCTCAAATTTCTTACTATTGCATTTAAGAATCTGTGTGATTTGAGCTAAATCTACTTTCTTTCATTTCTCAATAATTTCCCATTGAGGTCTCCATGCTCCAGAGCAATGCTGTCCAATAAAACTTTCTGCAGTGATGGAAATGTTAGACGTCTGTCCTGTCCGATATGGTGGCTACTGGCCACCTATGCCTACTGACCACTTGAAATGTGTCTAATGCAACTGAGGAATTGAAATCCTGATTTTATTTAATTTAGATTTAAATAATGTAGCAACATGTTTCTGGTGGCTACTGTATGGGACAGCTCTTCTCTAGTGGTTCTCAAATTTTATCATGCATCAAAGGCACCTGGAGGGCTTGTGAAAACAGATTATTGGACTCTATTCCTGAGTTTTCGAGTTTGTAGTCTGGGATGAGGCCCAAGAATCTGCATTCCTGAAAAGTTCTCAAAAGATTCTAATGCTGCTGGCTAGTCTGCGGTGCACATTTGAGAACCACTGTCCTAGACAAATTTAAGCCCTATTGTCTCTTGAACAGATCTAGTATGTACATGTATTTATATCTGCATAAGTTTCTGTTTGTAACTCCATTTGCCTTGTGTTATATTTACTTGCATACCCATTATCTCCTTCATAAATTATAAGTTACTTGAAAACAAAGACTATGTCATTTTCATTGGCAAGACTTGAAGACAAAGACTATGTCATTTTCATTGGCAAGACCTAAAGTGTCTCACTCAGTCATATAAACATAGCAAACATGCAGTAGGGGTCGTTGGATTAAATTAGAGGTCAGTTGTTTTTTTAAAATGTTTAACATTTTAAATTGATTTTATTCATTCTAAATTTAAATTTTGGTTAGATGGAAGAATTAGTTATAAAACTGTGCAGATCCCCTTAAATTTTAGAATTTAGATTACATAAGTTTGAGATTCTCATGGTTCTCTATCAAAACAGTCATACAATTACACTCCACTGGCATTGGTAATTATATTTCTGAAGTAAAAATGACAAATATCACAGAGATATTAGAGAGAGTTGCTAAAGGCACAGTATTATAAACTTGAAAAAAAATAAGAAAAACTGACTTCTCTGTGCAGAATTTTTAAAACTAATGAGAAACGTTTTTAGCAGCTTGAAATATTTTACACATGATTCTGCTTTTCAAAAAGTGAAAATAGCTCACATTTTCTGTAGAAATGAGGCTCAATACAAGAAGAGTAAGGCATCATTAAAATGAAGCTCAAGGTGATACAAACACCACGAGAAGAAATATTTTCAAGATTTCTTACCGCAGTGACCCTAGTTAACGTTGGGCAATTAGTTCCTTACTGTGATCAGCCACCTTTAAACCTGCAATTTGAAAGAAACCACCTATAAAGAAATCACTTCTACTTCTTTTTAAATTATAGTAAGTCACCACCAAACTATTTTTCTGCAAAGTATCAAAGAAGTTTACTCAGCACATTTTTAAAACAAGCTTGCACTATATGAGAGACTCAAATAATGTGTGGCTGTTTCATTAGCCAAATCACTCTTTCTCATTTTCCACACAAATATGGGCCTTTACATGAACATCAGAGAAATATGGTTAATGAATAAAGACTCAAAATCTTAGCACAGGGATGAGTCTAGACGGCATCATCTGGCCTTAGCGCAACATTATCTGTTGCTAGGTAACCAGAGATAATAAAAGGAGATCTGAAGCAAGCCAGCAAAAGAAAACCAGCCCCAGCCCATCTTTAATATCAGCTCTGCTGCCACCATTAAGTTTGTGGGAGGTCCAAAATCAAAATGCAGCATCAACCTTAGAGGAGGTAAAGTTGACTTTACCCTGTGATCTAATGCCAACCTTTCAACACCAATAAAAGGCTTAGCTGACAAGAACTTCTCTAAGAAAAAATATTCCGTTTTGGGTGTAGTCAATGTCACTTTGAACTTGAGAGTCATTTCTAATATTCTAAGACAGCCATTCAAATATCCACTCAGTCAATATGTGACAGCTTAAAATATATTCTGGAAGAGTCTGGGGGGAATAGTTTGTTTTGGTTGATAGTATTTTTGTTTTGTTTTATTTTGTTGTCTGTTGTTTCTTGTTAATATAATTTATGACCTAAGAATTTTAAATCTCTTCAGGAAATAATATCTACATGGGCAAATCAACAAACAACAATAGTGGCCCACAACTCCAATTAAGGACCAAAGGGCACACACAAAATTTAGATCTAGATTCAGAAACTTCTGTGTTCTGCATTCGTAGACCAAGACCTCATGGAATAGGTGGGGTTTTGGTTCGGTCTCATCTAAGGGATTATAATTTACATAGGAAGAAGCAGAAACCATGCACAAGGAAATGGGAGTCAAAAGAGCCTGATGTGTTCAGGACAAAGTGATGCTTGCCTCAAGAGGAAAGTTCATTATTATTTTATTAGTGGTAGTTCATTGAGAGTCTATGCAAAAATAGAAGAAAAAGAGAAAAGAAAAAGGTACTTTTTGTACCTGATCTCATTAACCATGTTGGCAACCCTCTGAAGTATGTACTATTATGTCAATTTTATTGATGAGGATAGATGAATAGATGGATGGATAGATAGAAATAAAGATAGATAGAAAGATAAAAAGAAATAACTGGGACTTTCCTGGTGGCTCAGTGGATAAGACTCCGTGCTCCCAATGCAGGGGGCCCAGGTTCAATCCCTGGTCGGGGAACTGGATCCCACATGCATGCTGCAACTAAGAGTCTGCATGCCACAAATAAGGAGCCCATGTGCCGCAACTAAGAGCTGGTGAGCCACAACTAAGGAGCACACCTGCCACAACTAAGAGCCGGTGCAACCAAATAAATAAATAAATGTTTAAAAAAAAAAAAAAAAGAAATAACTAATACCAAGCCTAAGACATTTAAAATTTGCCTAAATTCACACAACCAAAATCTAGGTATGTCTGACTTCCAAGTTCAAGTTCTTAATCACATTTTACAATCCCCTCTACAAATATGGGGAGACAGAAGAACAATACAGGATAGGTAAAATTAAGATAAATGTTCAGAATTCAGATCTGATTTGGTGATTCCATTCAATATGGATACTAGAGAAAAATAGTTGTTTTAAGTAGGAGAGTGAAAGAAATTAATAGTAAAACCATCAGAAGAAAATTTCTCAACCTAACCACATTGCCATTTTTTTAAACAGGATATATTATACAGATATGTCAAAAATGTATTTAACCACTACGATATTATTGAAAATTTGATTGTTTGCAACTTCTTGTCTACTACAAAACAGTACTACAAAGAATATCCTCCACACGTATCTTGACAAATCTTTGCAATTATGTCCATGAGCTATATTTCGGGCAGGAACACATTTCTGTTATACCTACAGGAACACGGTTAGGATTTTGCTACCAAAGCTAGGACAGGGGACTTTGGTCTGTAGGGATGATCCTGTAATGAGGCTGAAACATCATAGGCACTAACGCAGGGTTAAGTTATTTTTATTCAAGGCAAACTAATTTTAAGCACTAGAATTAAAAAACCTAGATGTGGAGATAGATGAAGTGGACACTTCTCAGGGGAATAAAGTGAATAATCAGCTATTATTGTTTCCTGTCAACCTTAATCTGAGATGAATAAAGAGTCATGGTACAGGTAGGACCTGATGAACCCTCAGAGCGACCAGGTGAGCTGCATCAGCCCATTTGGGCTTCTACGCCAAGTGCACTCAGGTATGGCACAAAGGGCTGGGCCTCGGGGGCCGGGGAGAAGATTTAATGATACATCAAGTTTATTTTTCAACACAAGGCATTTTTAATGGATTGAGAACATGAATGCACAACATAAAGTGATTCTAAGACTTTTTATCGCGCACAAGTGCCTGACTTTTGAGCTTACAGAGCCTGCCTGACTTTTGAGCCAGGGAGAGGAAGGACTACTCCAGGCGAATAAATTTTAAAAGGAAACGGGAGAAGCAAAACGTGGTATATACATACTTTTAAAAGGAAACGGGAGAAGCAAAACGTGGTATATACATACAATGGAATATTATTCAGCTATGCAAAGGAATGAGATTCTGACACACGATGGATGAGCCTTGAAAACATTATGCTCAGTGACAAACATTACGCTAAGCCAGACACCAAAGGACAAATATTCTATGATTCCACTTATTTGAAATATCTAGAATGGGCAAGTTCATAGAGACAGAATGTAGATTAGAGGTGACCAGGAGCTGGGAGAAATGGGGAGTTAATTATTGCCTAATGGGAACAGAGTTTCTGTTTGGGGTGATGAAAACTTTTGTAAATAGTGGTGATGGTTATTCAACATTATGAATACACTTGATGCTGCTGAATGGTACACTTAAAATGGTTATAAATGGTAAATTTCATGTTATATATATTTTACCGCAGTCAAAAATAGTATTAAAAAAGGAAAGATGAGAGAACAAAGAAAACTGCTTTGATAATCATATCTCATAATCCGCAGTGTATATAACACCATGAAAGACAAGATGAGAAGCACAGAGGGTAACCATGGGCTAGGTGAACAATATCAGATCCATGAAGCCATTTTCTAAAGGTAATGTGGAGGGAAATCAAGAAAAACCAGTGCACAGGGAGGAATGATGGGGGCCACGGCCCGGATAAATATATAGGAGGAACTAGTTGTTTCAGGGGGCTAGCATTCAGGAGAGACCCAAAAGAGTAGAACATAATATGTCTCTGTGAGGCTTCTACCACCTTATGATAGAAGGCCTGAGAAATAGTGGGGGGTAAAAAATAATTAGTATGATGAAATAGAGCGCAACTCTCCATCCCCTAAAACCCCCTGTGGCCTCTGGGAACAACAGGGGAGAGAGGACCGCCATTCAGGATGTCAGGCAGGGAGCTCCAACCGGCCCCCTTGGGAGGGTGGTCCCACCAGGGTAGTTAAGGCTGGGTGCAGCCCAGGCACACATTAGTGTGACAACTCTCGTCAAGGTGCTGCAGCAATTCCTGACCATGTGGAAAATCAGAACAACAACAAAAAACCATAATGGGAAAGAATATGAAGAAGAATATATATATAACTGAATCACTTTGGCGTACACCAGAAACTAACACGGCATTGTAAATCAGCTATATCTCAATAAAAATAAAAATTAAAAAAAAAAAAAAACAGTGATTCCTTCGTCATGGTCACATTGTCCTATGAAGTTAACGTTTTATGAGATTGACATACATTCATACCTACTATGTGAACATATTTTATTTACCATAATATCTGAAACTATTTTATTTACCATAACTTTATTCTATTGTCAGGGGTTTTTTTCAACAGTTTTAGCTCAATTTTAATAGGAAATCATCAAAAAGAAAGAAATATAAATAAGAGAGAGAAGTAAAAGCACTTATATCACCAAATTGGGCCGACACCTATATCCAGACTTGAACAGTGCTGGGAACTCCCGGAAACAGCAATCTGGAGTCCCAAGTGGGAAAGGACCTGGGCAATGCATCCACTCCACGGGTTAGACTTCAGATTGTAGTCTAGGAGAGTCCCGTTTATAATCCCAGGCCGCAAGCTGATATCATCAGTTCACATGCAAATATGCAGCTCTGGTTTTCTTCAACAATGCTGTATGTTTTACCTTGTGAGTCACAAGATTTTCCAGACCCCGGGGAACCTGGCCAGGTTCTCAGGGCTTGAGAAATTCCAAGACCCAGTCCCTTTCTTTATCTTAAGTGCCACCAGAGCTGCTGAGAGCAGTTTATGAGCAAGCATGTAGTCCAGGCAAGGTCACGAATTGGTCAGAGGCCTAGTATTGCCTCTGAAGCCTGAACAAGACTATTTCCATTTCAATTTTCCTGACAGTCGGCCTCAGGATTGTTTAGGCTGAAGAGCATAGGAAAAAGGCAAAATAACACGAGCAGTTTTCCTGATCTGGTATGACAAATGGCAATTCCAAATAGTTAACAGAAATAGCACAATCAATGCAACTAATAAAGGATTAAACAGTGTGGAGAATAGTTTTGAGACACTAGGAGACTGAGTGAAGAAAATGTCCCACCAGGAGTGAGATGTGTTTTTGGACATTTACGTTTACATCCAGCAATTTGTTTGCAGCAATGGTAGTGATTACAGAATGTTCTAATAAAGAACGATTATGTTTTCCAATAAATTTGCCTAAATTGTTTGTGCCCTCTAACATCTCTTTTAAAGGTTCTAAAGGTAGAGTAGCATTAGTAGTGGGTAAAGTAGGAATTGACAATTGTGTTCACAATGGTTTTTCTTTAACAGATAAAAACTTATACCAAACACCTTTCCGATATAAATTATCAACATGTGATAAACAACCAGAAAATGGAACTTCTAAATGATAAGTTGAAATAGTGTTTCATCATTGGTGACAATACATAAGAACTGGGGAGCCACTTTAAAAAACATACAATAAGATTGAGGGTATATAGTCCATTAACAATAGTTGATAGAACGTTCCAACAAACAGGGTTCCCATATCCTCGAAGTTTGTCCACAGACTAGTCCTTCAGCAGCTCGCACACAGTCCAGTAAAAGGTGTGTTTGATTATCTGAATCTAGATAATTTCCATGTAAGTGGGGTAGCCAATATTCATCATTAAAAACAACTGGTAGCACATGAAATTGACACATAGTAAAATTATCTAAAACGTTATAATGGTACAAGGTGCCTGTACTCCAAGTATCTGTTCATTTAGTAGTTCCTTCTGGAATCGATAACCAATGATTTGTAGGGACTCATTGAGCAAATATTTTTCTCCATGCATGTACATTATTAGACATTAAGATTTTTTGAGCCTTATCCTTTTGGCCATATAACATCTGTATAGAGCATACTGTCCAACTGAAAATTTTACTTACTTTTTGAGTTTCCTTCAGCTTTCCAATTTGGGATATGTTAAATAATTGCATGAATTCTTTATCATAATTCAGGGTTAGCTCATGGGGTTTCATAACAGTGGGCATCCACCGAACATTAGTTAAAGCTTGAGCTATGTCCTTTCCAGTATTATGTAATGGATTAGCTAGAGTTTCTACATCTATGGAGTTAACTAGGCCCATACGAGTTCCAGTAGCACCTAAGAAAGTATCATACCAAGCTCTTTTATTTTTACATTTAGCTTGGGCAGGGAAAGAAATATTAAAGTGTAATATATGTTTTTGATATTGTTGCCCCACTGTGATGCAAGATTGAGGAATCCTTACCAAGGGGTGGAGGGTTACAGGTGGATGGTTTTGTAAAGCTGTTATATGACCACTCCACCATGGTCCATTTTTGATTTCCGTGCCATGAATACATAAAAGGAATGACACTTCATGAAGGGAAAGAACATTACTAATAGAAGACCTATTATATAAAGACTGATTGCTAAAAGTTTCATGAACAAGTGATCTCGACCACTGTTCTAGCAAAGTTCCATTTCAATGGACTCGAGTGAAACAAAAGTCATAGAATTTTATAGACACTAAAGAGTGGATTGTTATGCTTAATTGTGAAGATTCAGACATTTGTACAAATACTCTAGACGTAATTGAATTACCTAACCATAAAGTTAAGTTGGGTCCATAGAAGGTGAAGTTTGTACGTCCGCAGAAAGAAGAATCAGCTGTGCAGATGTAGTTATCTTGAGTGCGGTCTCGCAAACGCCAAACAGAAGAATTATGTCACCCGAACTTGACTGGAGATGAAATCTGGGTTTTCATGGGATAGGCAGGGGTGAAAGCTGTTATCAAAGCAGCATCCATAGTAGCCATGATAATAGGCATAATTCAAAAACCTTTAGCAGGAAAGGCTTCAAGTATGCCCACGAACACCCTCTGGATGGTTCTCTAAAGGTCTTAGTTCTGCCACAGTCGTGGCGGCTGGCTTCCCTTGGTCACGAACACAGTACCCTTTGTATGGTGGGTCATTGAGTCTCTGATGTGCTGCTCCAAGCAGCCAAGTCTTCTGGTTGCAGAGTTCCACGAAGCAGCCAGGGCACATCCCCACAAGCGGGGCTGTTAACTGAAAGCACACTGGAATACTTGTGCAAACTTCTGCGGGTCTTCCTGGGGCACAGAAAAAGAAGCCTGACTGCTGTGTGGCCGCAAGACTTTCAGCTGATTCAGTCAAATCAACAACTGCCAGACCAATCCTGTCCTCACTGCCGGGCTGCTGAGGAGAATAACATCTCCTGCCAACCCAGCGAAACCTCTGCGACCCCCACATCGGTGCCGGTTCTCGTTCCACTGCCCCCCAAAGATGACCGCTGAGCTTTCCCTCCGAGGCCACTTAAGCTCACGTTCACCTACAGCTCTGCCTTCTTCATACAAACGCCAACAGCGCAAAATAACCTCCTTGATGAAACACTAACTCTCGGGCGTCCCAGTGCCGTGCTCCGGCACTTCCAGAAAAAGTAAGGGCCCGGGCCTGGCGGCGTGCACCCTTCGATAGCTCAACTGGTAGGGCGGAAGACTGTAGACCCGACACGTGTGGACATCCTTAGGTCGCTGGTTTGATTCCCTCTATTGTCAGTTTTAATGTTAAAACCTCTGGGGTCTCAGATATGTGTGACATGTCAACTTCATGAGCCATTTAATCCAGTTATCTACTCCTTCCATAAAATATATCCAAAGACATTAAGAATGGATTATTAAATGTACAAATATAAAACTACGGAGTATTTGAATCATAATGTAACAGTGAATTTAACCTATGATATTATGAATAAATATCTTTAAGCAAAGCTGGCTTAATGACATTGTTCCCCTATGCAGATTGTCATTAGAAGGGTAGCTTTTAGTGAAGTCCAAGTGGATTACCCAAATGGCTTCTAAGCTCACTTAATTAACATGAACTTAGAAATCTGTTTTTTGGTTTGTTTATTTGTTTGACAGCCAGAGGATCAATTCAACCCAATTGTTGGATTTTACTTAAATGCAGATAAAAAGAATAACAGTACAAACAGTTTTCTGAAACATGTAGAACTGAGAAATGCAGTTCCTAAGTGTTGGTTATTCTAATCAATTGGTATTTCATTAGAGGTTATGTTGGAATTCAATTGGTAGAAAATTTTAAGCACCTTGTTTGACTGCCTTGGAACAATTTCTAGTCATCTATGGCTCCTCTGGGTGAAAAGGAGGGGTCTTGCTAATCTTAGCTTTCACTTCCTTTCCATCTATATTCTACTACCTCTAGTCTCCTCAGCATTCACCTCCCACATAATTGCTAATGAAAAGACCTACACATAATTCCCAGGGCCAGTTCAATCTTCTCAGGAGGAGTCTTCTCATCACTAAGAAACTTCAGGTTTTATACTAGAAAATTAGGTCTTCATTGGTGGAAGGCAATTTCGCATCTCTGAAAGAAGGATGTGAACATTTTTCACGTTCATCAAAGGGGTAATAGGTTAAAAACAATTGAGAAACAGCTCTATCAATGTTGAACATTTATCTGTCCATCCTGGCTGATTTGGCAATTGCTCTTCCTTCTGCTTGTAATTTCCTTCTCTGTCTTCTCATGGTCAATGGCTATACATCCCTTAAAATCAAGTTTAGGTGTCATTTCCTCTGCAAGCCTTCCCATGAACATTAGACTGGATTTATGCAGCTGTCTCCCACCTAGATTGTAAAGTCCTTCAATACAGAGATTGTGTACTATTCCTCTTTGGATCATAGGTACCTATCATGAGTCTTGTCACATAAGAGAGGCTCAAATAATGTGAGATGAACTGAAATGAACTGGACTTTCAATCTAAGTAAGTGATCCTATCACTGCTCTTACTAAGAAGCATGAGAAAAAGTCTTTTCTTCCAATGTACTGTGTCTCTTTTATATCACACTCTGCTCTCTTGCATAGCCTTGTTCTTCAGTCTACACTTACACTTACCCTCTTTCTCTCTCAGAGAGGAACAAGCCTATCCCACTTTCGAAGGATAACACCTATGCTCCCTGTGAACGCATTCCACCATTATACCCTTTCTCTTGCAAAGCCTCACTCTTCTCCTGATTCATTTCTTTTGCCCACACATATGCTCAGGTTACTTAGTCTAAAAACCCTCTTGAGAGACCTTATTATCCCCTTAAATTATAATTTGCTTTTACTCACAGATTTTCCCAAATAAATCTGCAGGTCAGTAAACAATAAAAGTTATTTGCAAATAAATGAGGAAGAGAAAGAGGGGAAGATATTGAGAAGCTGAGTTGCAACTATTAGAGAAGGAATATGCTACAGGAAGGCAACAAAATATACTCCTTATATAGAGACTAACATAGTACTTAATAAGCTCTACTTTCTCACCAAAACCCTGTACATTAATAACGAGTTGTTGCGACTCAACACTTACCATATATGAACATTTCCCTCAAATTTTGAAATTCTGCAATTTGTTTAGTATATATCTTAATTTCATGTTAGAAATCTTAATTTTGAAGTATGGATATGCAAAATGAGTGTTATATGTAAACTTTCTCTAAAAAATACTTTATCTGCTTTTTGTCAAAGTTTGAGGGTTTTGATTTTTGTTTGTTTGTTTGGTTTGGTTTGTTGTGTGGGGTTCATTTTATGGCAAAAGAAACACATTGGTCATGATTTAATTTTTTGAGGGGTTAGTGAAGAAGGATGGTGGGATGGAGGAAGGGAAGAACATTCAAGTTTTCTACAGAGAAACAAACATATGTCTCCATAAGACATATGTGTCACCAGGAAATTATTTGCTACAGGAGAAGTTATCAAGCAAATAAATTCTTATGGCATCAAGCAAATAAAATTCTAGTGAACAGGCAATGCTTACATTTTGTGTTTTAACTATTTTCTTATGAAGTAAGAGAATGCTTAATGTCAATAATTCCATAAAACCTCACTGTGGTAGATTATTGCAGTATGGTCCCAAACTTATTCATGCCATTGTGTGTTTTCACCTTTGGCTGATGCCATACCACACTGACTGATGGGCTTTCTCATAAGGCTTGCTTTGGCCAATAGTGCATAATATGAAACAATGGGATATAACATGATACAAATGGAGATTTGAAAAATGCTGGTGCCTTGGTGCTTATGTTCTTGCTGCTGTTGAAATGAGTCTCTATGTGAATAAGCCTGGGCTGGCAGGCAGGAGCGAGCCACTGTGTGGAGGCCATCATCCACCAACAGCCCCCAGATGGCTGAAGACACATGAGGAAGCCTAGATAAAACCAGAAATGTTCAGTGAAGTCCAGCTCAAATTACTAACCAATCACTGAATAATTTAGTCTGGTATTTTTATCCCATGATAATTAGATGAATTAGTTGTACTAATGAACTTGTAGTAAATATAAATTTTAGCAGTACTATATGAACCATGAATACTTAAGCAAAGCAATGAAGGGCTAAATTCAATAAGGTACAAGTACTTGCAACATAACTCATTTTATCCTGGAAGTTCTTCAATAATGTTGAACTTCTAAATAAGGTAAATTCTTAAAAATAAACTATCTGTATTATAATGCTCTTTGGTAAATGTTCCTTACTTAAAAATACAGATTTTATTTACTATAGTCTCTTATGTAAATATTTAACATATAGAAACATAGCAGTGATTATCTACTTCACCTACTTTTTCATTTTCAGATTTTAAATGCATACTACATTTTAAAGACAATGCTCTTGAATATTTGAGGCTATATGTCATATCTGTGGTAAAGATAAACAAACTAATGACAGAATTACAATTTCTCAATCCAGATAGTCTTTGGATATGCAAGAAGTCAGTGAAAACCTAGAATGATTTATGGGCTTATCTAACCAGTTTGCATAGCACTTTGTAAATCCCTTCTTCCTTAAAGAAAACCTACTTAATATTCAGGTTCTTTAATTTGGTTCTTTTCTGAATGTTATACATTTAGTTTTTAAATATAATATTTATCTAAGGCAGAATTCAAGTCTACGAAACCATAACTCTACATTATAATGATTACATAGGTATATAAACCAGGACATTTATTTATATTAAATTCAAGGTTCACATACTGGCAAGTTTTACCTGGCTGAGTCATTACCGCTCTTCTGCAACAGAAGAGTAGTGAGATATATCAGTGCAAATGTGAAGATATTGCAGCATATTCTATTACTATCATTCCCTGATCAGAAAACATTTTTGCAAAAAAAAAAATACACAAACTTTTGTGAAGCTGACATAAGGCTTGTTAAAATATTATTTATACACACAGAAGGCAGATTTCATCAGATATTCAAGTGATTAAAAATATCTTTCTATGGAAATATCAGATCTTGTTTGTTTTCTTATGCTTGTGCTAATATTTCTTTATGCCTTCTCTGCTCTTGAGAGGATTATGTGAGATGAAGTTGTGAGAAATGGATAGGTATGAAGCTGAGTGCCCAAAGTGGGGGGAAAAAAAAAAATAGAGCCAAGACAAGAGTGTAGAGGAATCTGAGAAGTTAGAATATGATCAAAAATCAAAAACATGTATGTTAGAATTAGAATTAGGGTTCATAATAGGCAGTAATATCATGGGTGAACAATAAGGCAGCGCCAACCATATATTCCAGAATCAGTTATGAAGGAAAGAAAAAGCAATCATTTGCTGAGTGCCTGCTATGTGCGGGATACTATGTTCTTGCTTGGCTTAGATTACCTCATATACTCCTCACCATAACCTTCTGACATAGGTATTATTGTTTCCATTTTATCAATGAGGAATTGGGGCACAAATAAACTACATGACTTGCCTATGATCACTAATTTAAGTGACTACAGAAACCCAGGCATGTTGGGGTCCAAAGCCTGTGCTCTAAATCTGGCATCGGTGGCAAGACAAGAGAAGAATGATTGTTGAGTTAAATTTCTTCCTCAGCCCCAGGACTGTTTTACTAGCATTCCCAGTCTCATACTCTGTTTACTAACAATCCATTCTTAAAAATGGTCACTACTGCTCCACATCCCTAGCTTTGGTTTGTAAGTTGTCCGTGGAGTGGTGGTTTCTCTATCTAATGCAATTCTAGTAGGCTTGGATGATCTTCTAACACTCATCTGTACGTCAGGCTAAAATTAGTTTAAGTTATAAAGTGAATTTTTATTGAGCTATCCCTGTATAAGAGATTTTTATTCTTGTAAGAAAATATAACAATATGATACAACCACTGCCTTGTAGGAGGTTAAAGCCGTATACAAAGGGCTTAAGTATGCATGGTTCTCCAAGGGCAAATCAAAATATTCCAAACTCAATATCTGGCACATAGGAACCAAAAAAATTTTCATCTTAGTAACAGCAAGACTAGCTAATCACCAGGTTTACCCATGTTAGGGGCGGAGCTAAGCCATGACTAAGGATAAATAGTAAGATGCAATTAGTATGTTTAGCACAAAGCCTCGACATAGCAATGGCTCGATAAATGTTCACAGTTTTAGTGTCATAATGAGTAGCAAAACAGTCAAAATTGTACAGGAGGAAGTAGTTCTCATTCCCTTTCACTTCTCATTGAAAGGAAAACATTATGCATGCCTTTTGCTTTCAGGAGAGACCAAGAAGAGAACAGTCTAACTAAGCTGTGACAAGTATTTATTATAAAAGAACGATAAATATAATGCAATGAAGAAAATAAGGTATAAAGAAGTTCCTGTGAGAGTCGAGAAGAGAAGAGGTTATTTCAGGATATAAAATATGAATTCATTTTACCTTTGTTACACCTATGGCTGTCAAATGCACTGTTAGTTCCTGAGTATATTTCAGGACTGGCTTGTTCTTTTTAGAACACACATGCAAAAGTAAGGTATGTAAGGTTAAGAAAAATATCTGGACAGCAAAAGCATCTCACTGAACAAAAATAAAGACTTAGGAAAAAAATGTATGTAGACTACTCAATACCATTTCAGAATAAGTGATTGTTTTAAAAATAGGGTTGCCAAAACTCTACACCTAAGGGAACCAAAACACATGACAAAATTAAGATCAACCCAGTTAATTAGTATGGTCTTGAACTTACATGGACAGCAGCACTACTGGTTTCAGAGCCCACTGAGCACTGATGTCCAGTGTAAGCTGGGACAATATTACCAAACCAGATTATTTATCTGATTTTGAGAGTCACAGTCTTGGAAGTAAGCGAGAACTTTCAAGAATCAGTCTTACGCCAAATGTCTTTCAAGTTATCACCCAAAATTATTTGAATAGCTCTAATGTGGTGGAATTTTCCATCTTATAGCAGAAATATGCTCATTTTTAGTACTCTGATAATTAGGCTTCTTCTTGATTATTGACTCAAAATCTTTCTTCTACTCATTTCTACCTTTTGGTTCTAGTTCTATCTACACGTAATAAGCACTTCCTCTTTTTCCTATGATGACTCTTCAAATTTCAAAATCATCGGACTACCTGTTGCTAACTCTCCATTTTATCATTCATCATGTGATGCCATTTCCAGGCTTTCAATTATCCTAACCTCCCTTCTGTGAAAGTTCCACTTAAGTTTTACACCTGAGTATGTATAAGTACCACAGACATGTGTACCCATTGCCACAGATTAGCTCCCAGGTCAGTGATTCTCTTACTATCTATAGTGAAATACCACTGAGCTTCTATTCCGCTCTCTCTTGAGGACCAAAGTTTTGTTTAAAAAAAATTAGTAAAACAGTGAAAAAAGACACAAACTATAAGCCCTGTTTATTATTACTAGATTCATCTAACATAAAATTACTCAGTCAATTGCTTCCTCTCAATTTCTTTTCTCATCTCTTCATAAACTGGTGACAAATAGTTTTGGTTGGCCAGCAATTAAGAACCATGCTTTGAGCAGCACTGTCCCAGGTAATAGATGCTGTACTTAACTTTGTGTAGCCCATGCTTGTATGAGTACTGAAAGTATATCCTTTAATTGAGACTCTGTCAACCAAATTCCCATTAACATCTATTAATCTAAATTATTCCATCCAGACCTACTGTATAGCACAGGGAACTATACTTAATATTTTGTAATACTGAGAAAAGATTCCTATAAGAGAAAAGACTGAAAAAGAAAAAAGTATATATTTACACACATAACTGAATCACTTTGCTGTACACCTGAAACTAACACAACACTGTAAATCAACTATACTTCCATACAAAAAATTAAGTTTATTTTTTAGTTGGTTAAATAAATAAATCCATCCAGATCTGTATTATTGAATTGCAGGATATACTTAAAGTGATGAAAGGGAAGAACCTACAACCAAGATTACTCTACCCGGCAAGGATCTCATTTAGATTTGATGGAGAAATCAAAAGCTTTACAGACAAGCAAAAGCTACGAGAATTCAGCACCACCAAACCAGCTCTACAACAAATGCTAAAGGAACTTCTCTAAGTGGGAAACACAAGAGAAGAAAAGGACCTACACAAACAAACCCAAAACAATTAAGAAAATGGTCATAGGAACATACATATCGATAATTACCTTAAACGTGAATGGATTAAATGCCCCAACCAAAAGACATAGACTGGCTGAATGGATACAAAAACAAGACCCATATATATGCTGTCTACAAGAGACCCACTTTAGACCTAGGGACACATACAGACTGAAAGTGAGGGGATGGAAAAAGATATTCCATGCAAATGGAAATCAAAAGAAAGCTGGAGTAGCTATACTCATATCAGATAAAATAGACTTTAAAATAAAGAATGTTACAAGAGACAAGGAAGGACACTACATAATGATCCAGGGATCAATCCAACAAGAAGATATAACAATTATAAATATATATGCACCCAACATAGGAGCACCTCAATACATAAGGCAACTGCTAACAGCTATAAAAGAGGAAATCGACAGTAACACAATAATAGTGGGGGACTTTAACACCTCACGTACACCAATGGACAGATCATCCAAAATGAAAATAAATAAGGAAACAGAAGCTTTAAATGACACAATAGACCAGATAGATTTAATTGATATATATAGGACATTCCATCCAAAAACAGCAGATTACACGTTCTTCTCAAGTGCGCACGGAACATTCTCCAGGATAGATCACATCTTGGGTCACAAATCAAGCCTCAGTAAATTTAAGAAAATTGAAATCATACCAAGCATCTTTTCGGACCACAACGCTATGAGATTAGAAATGAATTACAGGGAAAAAAACGTAAAAAAGACAAACACATGGAGGCTAAACAATACGTTACTAAATAACCAAGAGATCACTGAAGAAATCAAAGAGGAAATAAAAAAATACCTAGAGACAAATGACAATGAAAACACGACGACCCAAAACCTATGGGATGCAGCAAAAGCAGTTCTAAGAGGGAAGTTTATAGCTATACAAGCCTACCTAAAGAAACAAGAAAAATCTCAAGTAAACAATCTAACCTTACACCTAAAGAAACTAGAGAAAGAAGAACAAACAAAACCCAAAGTTAGCAGAAGGAAAGAAATCATAAAGATCAGAGCAGAAATAAATGAAATAGAAACAAAGAAAACAATAGCAAAGATCAATAAAACTAAAAGTTGGTTCTTTGAGAAGATAAACAAAATTGATAAGCCATTAGCCAGACTCATCAAGAAAAAGAGGGAGAGGACTCAAATCAATAAAATCAGAAATGAAAAAGGAGAAGTTACAACAGACACCGCAGAAATACAAAGCATCCTAAGAGACTACTACAAGCAACTTTATGCCAATAAAATGGACAACCTGGAAGAAATGGACAAATTCTTAGAAAGGTATAACCTTCCAAGACTGAACCAGGAAGAAACAGAAAATATGAACAGACCAATCACAAGTAATGAAATTGAAACTGTGATTAAAAATCTTCCAACAAACAAAAGTCCAGGACCAGATGGCTTCACAGGTGAATTCTATCAAACATTTAGAGAAGAGCTAACACCCATCCTTCTCAAACTCTTCCAAAAGATTGCAGAGGAAGGAACACTCCCAAACTCATTCTATGAGGCCACCATCACCCTGATACCAAAACCAGACAAAGACACTACAAAAAAAGAAAATTACAGACCAATATCACTGATGAATATAGATGCAAAAATCCTCAACAAAATACTAGCAAACAGACTCCAACAACACATTAAGAGGATCATACACCACGATCAAGTGGGATTTATCCCAGGGATGCAAGGATTCTTCAATATATGCAAATCAATCAATGTGATACACCATATTAACAAATTGAAGAATAAAAACCATATGATCATCTCAATAGATGCAGAAAAAGCTTTTGACAAAATTCAACACCCATTTCTGATAAAAACTCTCCAGAAAGTGGGCATAGAGGGAACCTACCTCAACATAATAAAGGCCATATATGACAAACCCACAGCAAACATCATTCTCAATGGTGAAAAACTGAAAGCATTTCCTCTAAGATCAGGAACGAGACAAGGATGTCCACTCTCACCACTATTATTCAACATAGTTCTGGAAGTCCTAGCCACGGCAATCAGAGAAGAAAAAGAAATAAAAGGAATACAAATTGGAAAAGAAGAAGTAAAACTGTCACTGTTTGCGGATGACATGATACTATACGTAGAGAATCCTAAAACTGCCACCAGAAAACTGCTAGAGCTAATTAATGAATATGGTAAAGTTGCAGGATACAAAATGAATGCACAGAAATCTCTTGCATTCCTATACACTAATGATGAAAAATCTGAAAGAGAAATTATGGAAACACTCCCATTTACCATTGCAACAAAAAGAATAAAATACCTAGGAATAAACCTACCTAGGGAGACAAAAGACCTGTATGCAGAAAACTATAAGACACTGATGAAAGAAATTAAAGATGATACCAACAGATGGAGAGATGTACCATGTTCTTGGATTGAAAGAATCAACATTGTGAAAATGAGTATACTACCCAAAGCAATCTACAGATTCAATGCAATCCCTATCAAATTACCAATGGCATTTTTTACAGAGCTAGAACAAATCATCTTAAAATTTGTATGGAGACACAAAAGACCCCGAATAGCCAAAGCAGTCTTGAGGGAAAAAAACGGAGCTGGAGGAATCAGACTCCCTGACTTCAGACTATACTACAAAGCTACAGTAATCAAGACAATATGGTACTGGCACAAAAACAGAAACATAGATCAATGGAACAAGATAGAAAGCCCAGAGATTAACCCACGCACCTATGGTCAACTAATCTATGACAAAGGAGGTAAAGATATACAATGGAGAAAAGACAGTCTCTTCAATAAGTGGTGCTGGGAACACTGGACAGCTACATGTAAAAGAATGAAATTAGAATACTCCCTAACACCATACACAAAACTAAACTCAAAATGGATTAGAGACCTAAATATAAGACTGGACACTATAAAACTCTTAGAGGAAAACATAGGAAGAACACTCTTTGACATAAATCACAGCAAGATCTTTTTTGATCCACCTCCTAGAGTAATGGAAATAAAAACAAAAATAAACAAGTGGGACCTAATGAAACTTCAAAGCTTTTGCACAGCAAAGGAAACCATAAACAAGACGAAAAGACAACCCTCAGAATGGGAGAAAATATTTGCAAACGAATCAACGGACAAAGGATTAATCTCCAAAATATATAAACAGCTCATTCAGCTCAATATTAAAGAAACAAACACCCCAATCCAAAAATGGGCAGAAGACCTAAATAGACATTTCTCCAAAGAAGACATACAGATGGCCACGAAGCACATGAAAAGATGCTCAACATCACTAATTATTAGAGACATGCAAATCAAAACTACAATGAGGTATCACCTCACTCCTGTTAGAATGGGCATCATCAGAAAATCTACAAACAACAAATGCTGGAGAGGGTGTGGAGAAAAGGGAAACCTCTTGCACTGTTGGTGGGAATGTAAATTGATACAGCCACTATGGAGAACAATATGGAGGTTCCTTAAAAAACTAAAAATAGAATTACCATATGACCCAGCAATCCCACTACTGGGCATATACCCAGAGAAAACCGTAATTCAAAAAGACACATGCACCCGAATGTTCATTGCGGCACTATTTACAATAGCCAGGTCATGGAAGCAACCTAAATGCCCATCAACAGACGAATGGATAAAGAAGTTGAGGTACATATATACGATGGAATATTACTCAGCCATAAAAAGGAACGAAATTGAGTCATTTGTTGAGACGTGGATGGATCTAGAGTCTGTCATACAGAGTGAAGTAAGTCAGAAAGAGAAAAACAAATATCGTATATTAATGCATGTATGTGGAACCTAGAAAAATGGTACAGATGAGCCGGTTTGCAGGGCAGAAGTTGAGACACAGATGTAGAGAATGGACATATGGACACCAAGGGGGGAAAACTGCGGTGGGGTGGGGATGGTGGTGTGCTGAATTGGGCGATTGGGATTGACATGTATACACTGATGTGTATAAAATTGATGCCTAATAAGAACCTGCAGTATAAAAAAACAAACAAAACAACTAATACTAAACTTTCATTGGGTTATTTGCATGGAAATATGTTAATATAAATGTTTCAGACATTACATGAAATTTCTAAAAATCTTATATGTTCTGGTATAATGTTATAAGTAATAATCCTAGTTATTACTTTAAAATGTATATCTCAGAAATAACTAATTTTCTTGTCAACTGCATTATTATGAACTTTCATCAAATCTTTAACCGTGGTCGTTTTTAAGTCTTTTGTCATTTACAGACAGTTCTGGGTGTACTCTGATGATTTTGCAAATATGTTCCTATAAAAGGGTTTCATCTTCAAGAAATTCATGGAAAAGACTCTGACAAGTACAGGTTTCTGGTAACTGACTGTACTGCTGAACTGAATGAATAAGCATTTTCAGAACTCTAATGAAAAACTGATGAACTCATAAAAGTGCTAAGAAAAGATCAAGATGAAAGAAAAATTAATTACATGGGACTGAGTGAACTGATGAGGATGAGTATAATTTTTGTGACTTTCTGTCTGAATTAAAAAAAAAAAAATCCCACAAGGACTCAGAGGCAAAGAATACACAAATCAATTTTCACTGCAAAGTAAAGGAGCTGTTGCAGTGGAGGATTACTGGACTGAATGTCAATATTATGACATAGTATGAGTGTATTTCATGTTTGGTAATTGCAATCATTGTTGCTTTTGTTGTGGTCATCCATGTACAATGCTTGGTGTCAGTCTATTTATCTCTTGTAAAAATAAAATACAGTGTGTGTGTGTGAAAAAAAAAATAAAATAAATAAATAAATAAATCCATCCAGATCTGTATTATTGAATTGCTTTTGAAAATATAAATTCAGTAATTTTAGTCTATTAATATGACTGTAAAATGTCAATTTACTATGTCAACAATTCCTATCTTTATTTTCTTTCTGATATATTTGTTTTTATCATAATAATACATTTTCAATGTGGATAACATAAAAGATGCAAAAATATGTAGTATATAGAGAATAAAAGTAAAGCCATAATCCCACCATTTAAGACTAGCAAATTAGGCCATTGTCTTTGCAGTCAGGAAAAAACTGAATTTAAATCTAACTCCAAAAATTACTGCATATAGACCTTGAGCAAAGAAATTATTTGCCTAAGGTTTCTCATTTTAAGAAGACATGACAAAATCCTCTGTAATAGTTTAGCTGTGAGCATTAAATGTGATAAAGTTGTAAATTGCTTAAAGGGCAGACAAATATAATAAACATTCAAGAAAGTTAGCTGTTATTACAGATATAATATTATGCTGTTCATAATCTGGTGTTTCTCCCCCTATTTGTACAAAATTGAGATTTTACTGTGTTTACTCTTTATCCTATTGCTTTCACTTAATATTATAGTATGCAAATATTCTATCACCTTAAATTGCTTTTTAAGAGATCGTTAGAATGGCTTCATTGTTCTCTTCTCCAAAATATTAGACATCTTTACTGCTTTTATGCCTTCTGCCATTTTGAAAGATAGTTTTTTCTAACTTCATCCAAATTATTGATAAAAATTATTGAAAAAGAAGTAGTTCAGCTTGTAGTTCACCAGTGGAGATCTTCCTCTAGGTCACTGTTTCTCAAATTTGATCATTTCTCTTTTAAAGAAAAAACTGTGTTTTTTCTCCTCATATGAAACCGTAACATAAGCACTTTCAAAATTATCTGAATCACAATCTTTTTTTGATAAGGGCATGTCATTTCAGGGCTAAAATTTCCTACTTTTTTTTGGCCCAAGTAGTATATCTTGCATTATCCCAAACAGGACTCAGGAAACTACATCCTACACCCCAAATCTAGCCCACATCCTATTTTTTGTAAATGTCATATTGGGCCAAGCCACATTCATTATCTACTTATTGTCTATGGTGGGTCTCACATTAAAATGACAAAGATGAGTAGTTATGAGACTGTACAGCCTGCAAAGCTGAAAATACTTGCTCTCTGGCACTTTACAGATATAGTTTGACAATTCTTGCCCTAGGCAAATAAGAAGAAAAGAAATAGACTTAATGGACAAGTAATAATTTTATTGCAAGTGAAGACTGAAGATATCATCATGGACTGAGGCTTAAATAAAAGAAACTAATAGGAAAATTGGGTCACACAGACACTTGATGGCACATGCAAGTCAAACACGCAAGACCTTGTGCCACAGCAGTCAGTAAAGCATTTCCAATATAGGGAATGAGTTAATGTCTAGAAGATGATACAATGCTATATCAATAGTTATTCCACCTGGGTTTAATTTAGCTTCTTATATCTATACTCTAACATTTTAAAATTAAATTTGGGGCCTTTGGGAACATTATTTCTTCAAATTTAATTTTCTGTTTCTTCCACTTTCTCTTCTTTTTCTGGAACTCTAGTTAACATAGGATGAACCCTGACCACTGCCCCACATGTCATCTGAACATCTAAGGTTCTGTTCATTTTTCTTTTGTCTTTTTTCTCTCTGTTCTTCAGTTTAGAAAATGTCTATTGATCTATCTTCAAGGTGACTGATGCTTTCTTCTGCCGATTCACATCCACTGTTGAGCCCACCTAGTGAAATTTTCAGTTCAATTATTATGCTTTTCAACTCTAGATTTCCCACTTGGAGATCGAGGCAAGGAAGAAATTCTCTTCTAGAGTCTCTGAGCAAGCATTGCCCTACAGATCCCTTGATTTTGGACCTCTGGCCTCCAGAACTTCGAGAGAATCACTTTCTGTTGTTTTAAATGACCATGTTTGTGACAACTGGTTACGGCAGCCTTAGGAAACTTATAAAGGCCCTCTCCAAATTCCTGACACAGGCTCCATGAGCATAATAAAACAATTGTTGTTTTATGCCAATAAGTTTGAGATGATGTTATGCAGTAATAGATAACCAGATCAATTCACGTGTATATATCTGAAAATCCTGACATATTCAAAAAGAACAGTTAACTATGCATTATTACTGTTGTCCTGAGTTATCATCAAAATTTTCATATGCTGCTGTTCTTCCTTTCTCACTTTAAATGAGTGTTAATTTTGTTTTATTATTATTAGATGACTAGGTCAGATTCTACTGTACATTGTCTACAACGTAGAATCTTTTGCACATTTTAGCCCATGATTTTTCAGTTGGACTATAAGACATTTTTCAGTTGGACTATAAGACATGTATGTACCATGGCTTACTTGTGAATCATACATTTTTTTTCTTGTTGAAGCTGGTGTATGTGTGTGTGTGTGTGTATATATATATATAATTTTGGTTGAATTTCCATAATGGCACTTTATTTGTGGTGTGCTGCTTGCAAATTTTGTCATTTAAGTAAACTGCAGTGTATATAATATTAAAACAAATTACTGGGTAATTGCTAATTTTATTAGACATAATTTTGTAATATTAAATCATGGGTATTCAGTCATGTTCTTCTCTGACAAGCAAAATAAAAACTATTTTTCCACTGAATGTGAGATAATTAGGGGATGTTTTTTCTAGCTAAGAGAGCTTAAGTTAAAAAAAAATTTTTAGTTTTGTACTAGTTGCCTCCACATCCACTTATAAAGTGACCAGAATTCCACTTAAGAGTGATATTATAGAGCATATGATTCTTTCCTGTGTATAAGCAATCTTTGTGAGATGCCTGGCTTACATTAACATGTATAAAGACTCTGTCAATTTCCTCTTCTGTCAGCCTAATTACCCTCTGAAAAAGAATGGCAGGTTAATTTGGCGAGAGTTGAAGTTACTAAAGATGTTAGCTAATAGTATTTTCTAAGTTCACTCAAGCCATGTGCTTAATAATTCATTCTAAACTATTAATATAAATCAACACCAAGCTCTTTAGTTCTCAGCTTCTGAAATCTAATTTACTCCCATTTGGAAAATCTTTATTTTTGTCTATCTCCATGCTTGTGGTACCTTCTTAGATATTTCCAATAACAAATGCAATGCCCATTTAACCAAGAATCAAAACAATAATGAAGAATGTCCTGGATACTTTTCTGTTCAAATCATAGTCTAATTCTTGGTTAAGTTGACTGTAAGTGTTGCTTTCCTCTAGGAAATTGGAGAAAATAGTGTAGAAAATGTATCTGTCTTATTTTCTGCTCATTGTGTCCTCATTCTCATCTGTTAGATGGAGTTCAGTAAAAATTGTTTAAATTTTAAAAGTAAGTAAAAGTAAAATTAAAAAAGTAAATTCCTAAATTCCTCTGGCTCTCTTTAAGCTTTCATTCTGAGGGAATGAAATATATACATACACACACACACACACACACACACACACACACACCCCTATGAAAAAGATTTTTAGAAAAACCAACCCTTTCTTTATTTTCAACCCTAAACTGTTAAATAGCTCTTCTGCTTCCAATCCACTGACACTTTTGCTTCCCTTTGCTATTTATGGAGGGAAGTATAATAAAGGTGGCTCTAGCTGCTGTAATACATAAAATGCCTCAAACCAAAGTCCAAAAGAGTTGTTCTTCTTAAGCAGGTGGCTATCCTCCAAGTGGAAAATCAGCACCCATTGTCCTTCCATGTTTTGGTTCCACCATATTCCACATACGGTTTCCAAGGTTACCGCTCACATCTACATCAAGCCAACATGATGGGAGAGAGCATGGAAGATCTCCCATTGAAGAATTACATGTACCATGGCTTGAACTGGTGCATATCACACTTGCCAGGGTTCCACTCACCCAATTACTCACTCACATGGCCAAAACTAATCACAAGGGAGGCAGAGAAATGTAGTCCAGGTTCACTCAAGTCAGAGTGAAACTGACTTAAGGAAAAGCCAGCCATTTTCTTATATATGAAGAAAAAAACCAAGGAGTTCAAGAAATAATGGATAATATAGATACAAATCATGTTATACAATTGTCCTTTTTATGAATTATTCAGATTTGCTATTAATATCTCAAACGAGGTAAAAAGTTGGATGATTCTCAGGTTACACATTTGCTGTTAGGTCAAATTTTTTCATTAGTCAAGGGAATTATTTTCTAAGAAAATTCCAACTCCATATCCTCAGCATACATCAATATTTATAATTATAATATTATATTTGTATAACATAAAGAATGAAAAATGTTAACATGTTAAATGTAGTCTTTGGGGGGGAACCACATTTGTCTCTTGATCACTGATATATCTCAATTGCCTAGAAAAGTATCTGGCACAGAGTTGACATCACTATTCACAGTAGCCAAAAAAAAAAAGGTGAAGCAGCTCAAATATTCATCAACTGATGAATGAATAAACAAATTGTGGTATATACATGCGATGGGATATTATTCAGCCTTGAAAAGAAATGAAATACTGACACATGCTATACTGTGGATGAACCTTAAAAACGTTATGCTAAGTGAAATAAGCCAGACCCATATTAAGTATTGTATGATCTCATTGATATGAAATCTCTAAAAATAAATAAAACCATAGAGATAGAAGGCTTATTAGTGGTTGCCAGGAACTGGCAGGATAGGGTACTGGAGAGAATGTACTTAATGCACACAGGGTTTTATTTTGGAGTGATGGCAACTCCAGGGTTTTGGAACTAGATAGAAGTGGGTTTTGTACAACATTGTGAATGTACTTAAGGCCATTAAAATTTTTCACCTTAAACGATTAATTTTATGTTATGTGACTTTTACCTCAATAAATAAGTCCCTCTTGTTTAAAAATAATGTAACTATAGCTATTTGTAAATCTATATGTTAATATATGCATAGGGAAAAAAACACCCAGAGAAATTCATACAAAATTTTAAAAATGGTTTCACTAGATTTGGAATTATGGAGTTTTTTCTCTTTCCGAATTATTATTTCTATAATTTTATAAAGAGGAAATATTTTGTCACCCCAGCAATCTTATACATAATAATGGTACATGCATTGGACTGAGAGACATGTTTGGTAGACCAGTTGTTACTGTTCCTTAAATGTGCATTTAATTTGAGGTTGTTGAGAGTAACATATTTGGTCTTAGGCTGAGTTTATAATAAGAGTGAACTAGGAAGGGAACTGGAAATAAGTACCAAAGTTGTTTCTATATCTATAACAATTCTATATCAGATGGAGTTTGTATGCAGTTTCCTTCTAATTATACAGTAAAAGTATACATACAGTAAATTTTACAAAAAAATGTATATATAGTAAGTCATGTGTAGCCTTGAAAACAATAATAGTATAAGCTTTACATTCTTGAGGTTTATAGCCAAAGACCCAAATTTACAAATACAACTATATCAACTCTTTCCTTTGGGAAGGGTTTTTTTTTTTTTTTTCCATAAAGATGCAGACATTTTATAAATTCAATAAAACTGCACACTTATTTCAAAAACAGCATTTTTGATGCAGATGCTGGGCTGTGGACAGGATTAATGTGGTAGGCAGATGGTTTCCCAAAAATGTCCCATCTACATCTATGAAGACTGAAATATGATGAGCTATCACTTCCATTATTATGTTATGTTCTATGGCACAACTGATCTTAAATCTGGAGATTATCTGATGGGTCTTATCTAATCTTACGAGGCCGTTTAAAAGCAAAGATTTTCTCCAGGGAGCAACAGAATGGGATGTCAGATTTCAAAACACAAGAAGGATTTGACATGTCACTGAGATAGAGAGGGCCCATGCAAGGAATGACGAAATGGGTCAAGAGGCTGAGAATAAACCTCAGTTCAACAACCTACAAGGAAATGGGAACCTTATTCCAAATCACAAGGAAATAAATTCTGCCACTAACAGCAATGACTTTGAAGAGGAACCAAAATTCTAGATAATAACGTAGCTGGCCAATAACTTAATTTCAGGCTTCTGAGACCCTGAGTCAAGAATCCAACCATACCATCCAAGACTTCTGAATTATAGAACTGTGAGATAATAAACGAACGTTGTTTCAAGCTACTACATTTGTGGAAATGTATTATGCAGAAATAGAAAATGAGTATAATTACCAACTACCTAAGTGATCCTCCCACACACACTGAAAAAACTGCTATTCAAATATTGCCCCATAAAATGTACCCATCACTACCATGTACCTCACTCAACCTCTCTGCCAATAATGTCGTTAAATAATTCTCAAGGGAAAGGGTAGCTATACACTGGATCCCTGTCCTATAGGATAACAGCAAGGTTAGACCAAAGGTCATGGAAACTACCTCAGGATGATATTAGGAGAACCCCAAAGTTAATGAATGAGACCTATGAAAAAACCCTTGGGAATGAACATGTGGCTAGAGTGCTTTCTGACCCAGAGTCAATGAGTGAATTAGAGTATCTGTCTAAAAGATACTCAAATAACTTTACCATAGACTATGATCAGAAAGAATGGGATGTAAAAACAGACTTTGCCAATGCATACGTGCCAAGCACAGACCAAGTGGATTTGGAGGAATAACACTGGGCCTCCAATCCCTAGAGAAGTGCCCTTAAATTGAGGATCAGAAAGGGCTTAGAGGGCTCACCATGGCATGGAGGACACATCCTTGAAAATGCTGCATGCCCTTTTCCTCTCATTCTTCCACATCTATAACCTTCCAGTCTGATATGTGTCTAGGGGGTGCATATAATGAAAGGCCCAAAGATTCTCATCACTAGGAAAAAGTATCCCCAAACTTACATCAAGATTCTGAACTTGGTTAATATGAATCAGTCACCCAAGTTCAACTAATTCTGGGTGCCTTAGAAAATTGTAGTTCTCAACCTATGAGCCATACTCTGGCCTGAACCGATCATCTTCTTTTTTTCTCTCTCTTTTTTTTTGTTTATATCTGCACAAAACTGTATCGTTTTTATTCTTCTAAAACTTTTATAATTTTTTGCCACTTTTTGAATTACAAGGTCAATACATGTTTATGGAATTCAAACTAGAAAATACAAATAAGCAAAAGGAAGAAATTAAAAATTGCCAATAATCCTATCACCTTACCATTATCAACATTTTGATATATAGGCAGTCCTTGCTTTGCACAGTAGTGCTGAACCATAAAAATGACCATGCAAACTGAAATGATGCAAAAATGACCTCAATAATCAATGGAAAACATTACTATTGTTTCATAACCTTTAAAAATTCTTGTCAGAACAGTAAAAGCTCTCTGATGGTTATAAATGAACAGGGAATTGAAAAAATAGAAAAACTAATATTTATGTAGTACACTGTAATTTTTTTTTAACATCTTTATTGGACTATAATTGCTTTACAATGGTGTGTTAGTTTCTGCTTCATAACAAAGTGAATCAGTTATACATATACATATGTCCCCATATCTCTTCCCTCTTGCATCTCCCTCCCTCCCACCCTCCCTATCCCACCCCTCCAGGTGGTCACAAAGCACCTAGCAGATCTCCCTGTGCGATGCGGCTGCTTCCCACTAGCTATCTATTTTACGTTTGGTAGTGTATATATATCCATGCCACTGTCTCACTTTGTCCCAGCTTACCCTTCCCCCTCCCCATACCCTCAAGTCCATTCTCTAGTAGGTCTGCATCTTTATGCCCTTCTTGGCCCTAGGTTCTTCTGACCATTTTTCTTTTCTTTTTTTTTTTTAGATTCCATATATATGTGTTAGCATACGGTATCTGTTTTTCTCTTTCTGACTTACTTCACTCTGTATGACAGTCTCTAGGTCCATCCACCTCACTACAGATAACTCAGTTTCATTCCTTTTTATGGCTGAGTAATATTCCATTGTATATATGGGCCACATCTTCTTTATCCATTCATCTGTTGATGGACACTTAGGTTGCTTCCATGTCCTGGCTATTGTAAATAGAGCTGCAATGAACATTTTGGTACATGACTTTTTGAATTATGGTTTTCTCAGGGTATATGTCCAGTAGTGGGATTGCTGGGTCATATGGTAGTTCTATTTTTAGTTTTTTAAGGAACCTCCATACTGTTCTCCATAGTGGCTGTATCAATTTACATTCCCACCAACAGTGCAAGAGGGTTCGCTCTTCTCCACACCCTATCCAGCATTTATTGTTTGTAGATGTTTTGATGATGGCCATTCTGACCGGTGTGAGATGATATCTCATTGTAGTTTTGATTTGCATTTCTCTAATGATTAATGATGTTGAGCATTCTTTCATGTGTTTGTTGGCAATCTGTATATCTTCTTTGGAGAAATATCTATTTAGGTCTTCTGCCCATTTTTGGATTGGGTTGTTTGTTTTTTTGATATTGAGCTGCATGAGTTGCTTGTATGTTTTGGAGATTAATCCTTTGTCAGTTGCTTCATTGGCAAATATTTTCTCCCATTCTGAGGGTTGTCTTTTCGTCTTGTTTATGGTTTCCTTTGCTGTGCAAAAGCTTTTAAGTTTCATTAGGTCCCATTTGTTTATTTTTGTTTTTATTTCCCTTTCTCTAGGAGGTGGGTCAAAAAGGATCCTGCTGTGATTTACGTCATAGAGGGTTCTGCCTATGTTTTCCTCTAAGAGTTTGATGGTGTCTGGCCTTACATTTAGGTCTTTAATCCATTTTGAGTTTATTTTTGTGCATGGTGTTAGGGAGTGTTCTAAATTCATTCTTTTACATGTAGCTGTCTAGTTTTCCCAGCACCACTTATTGAAGAGGCTGTCTTTTCTCCACTGTATATTCTTGCCTCCTTTATCAAAAATAAGGTGACCATATGTGCATGGGTTTATCTCTGGGCTTTCTATCCTGTTCCATTGATCTATAGTTCTGTTTTTGTGCCAGTACCATACTGTCTTGATTACTGTAGCTTTGTAGTATAGTCTGAAGTCAGGGAGCCTGATTCCTCCAGCTCCGTTTTTCTTTCTCAAGATTGCTTTGGCTATTCGGGGTCTTTTGTGTATCCATATAAACTGTGAAATTTTTTGTTCTAGTTCTGTGAAAAATGCCAGTGGTAGTTTGCTAGGGATTGCATTGAATCTGTAGATTGCTTTGGGTAGTAGAGTCATTTTCACAATGTTGATTCTTCCAATCCAAGAACATGGTATATCTCTCCATCTATTTGTATCATCTGTAATTTCTTTCATCAGTGTCTTATAATTTTCTGCATACAGGTCGTTTGTCTCCTTAGGTACCGATCATCTTTGATTATTATCACACTACGAGATGCTCCTGGCCAGCCAGACAGGCTCTCATATGATTTCTTTATCACATTGCTCGTGTTATAAATGTGTTTAATATGCAAAATACCACAAGTAGTCCAAATAGTATGATGAAACCTTATGAACATTTCCCAGTATTGTCAATTATAAAGTCATGGCCAACCTTGTTTTATATATACTCCACCCACTTCATCATCTCCCAAAATACACACACACACACACACACACACACACACACATATACACACGGAGGCTTGTTTTGAAACAAATCTTAGACATTCAATAGTTCTATTAGATTTTTTTCAATATAGATTTCATTAAATTTTTCAGTATGCACCTCTAAAAGATAAGGACATTTTAAAAACATAACCATGATATCACTATCATACCTAAAAGACCATAATTCCTTAAAATCATGAAATATTCATTACATGCTCATATTTCTCAATCTATTTCAAGTTATTTGTTTGAATCAGTATTCAACAAGATACAAACTATGCATATAGAACTTCTAAGTGTCTCAGGTAAAAACACTATGAGGTCTACATTATCCCCTAAAGGAGAACAGTGTATATTATAGCATATCCCTAATAATCTATTCATCCTACTTTGAAACAGATATATATATATAGAAAATTTGCACTACAAAAATGAGTGGAAATTACTTGCAACTTGTTTTCAGTGCTTTCACGAAAAAATTAACTTTCATACCTAAAATGGGTGCAGGGTGCGGTAGCATCATTCTTCGACATGTTAATAGAAAGTATGATACTCTTTTTCAGCTAGGTAAGCTCTGTTTCAGTAAAATGCAGAATGCCATTTTGACCTAAGCTTTCTGGAAGAGTACAAGGAGTTATGATTACCAAACTGTTTATTTCTAAAGCCAGTGACTTTCAAAGGTTTTCTAGAATTAGACCACTGTTTTCCATCTGCAAGACTGACATCTTGGTCCAAGTTACCATCACCTGTTTCCATGATACTGCATTTTTCTCCTAATCTGTCACTCTAAATATGACCTTTCCCTCCTGCAATTTGGCTTTAACAGAGTAGTGCTATTAAACCATTCAGGATCATATCTATTTTCTGCACAGAACTCTCCAGTGGTGTCCCACCTTACTCCTAGTGAAATCTGAAGTCTCTATTGTGACTTATAAGTCTGACACAGTGTGACTCCCTATTACCACTCTGACTTCACCTTTTACTACTCATCTACACTTCATTTCCTCCAGCCACAGTAGCCTTAGGGCTTTTAGGAACATGTAAGGATTTGGCAGTATTTTTATATATTATATATATATTTTATATATTTTTATATATGATTCAGTCATATATATATATAATCTACATATGTATGTGTGTATATATATATTCTTTATCAGATTATCTTCCATTTTAGGTTATTACAAGATATTGAATATAGTTCCCTGTGCTATACAGCAGGCCCTTGTCGTTTATCTATTTTATATAGTGTAGTGTGTATCTGTTAGTCCCAAACTCCTAATTTATCCCTCCCTCCCCCCCACTTTCCCCTTTGGTAACCTTAACTTTGTTTTCTATGTCTGTGCGTCTATTTCTGTTTTGTAAATAAGTTCATTTGTATCAGTTTTTCAGATTTCACTTATAAGTGATATCATACGGTATTTGTCTTCCTCTGTCTGACTTACTTCCCTTAGTATGATAATCTCTAGATCCATCCATGTGGCTGCAAATGGCATTATTTCACTCTTTTTTATGGCTGAGTAATACTCCATTGTATATATGTACCACATCTTCTTTATCCATTCATCTGTCAATGGACATTTAGGTTGTTTCCATGTCTTGGCTACTATAAATAGTGCTGCTATGAACATTAGGGTGCATGTATCTTAATTTAAACTTCAAGATACATCTGAAAGCTTTCCAATTCTCTTCACCTCCCCTACCAACCTTGATTATCTCTAAACTGAATTGCTGAGTTTTTGTCTCCCTGTTTTCTATGGAATCCCTCTGGCCTCCCTCAAACTATTTTTCACCCAAAGAATTCTTAAAGAATAAATCAAACCACATCACTTCTCTCTTAAGACAGTTTAATGCTTTCCCTTCATGTTGAGAAGACAATTCAGACTATTCAACTGACCTGCAGGATCCTGCTGGTCCAGACCATTGCCCATCTCCCTAAGCTCTTGCACTATTCTTGTCTTCCCTCACTACAGTAGTGAAACTGGCCTTCCTTCAATTCTTCAGCTACAAATTTCGATTTCAAATAAATGCTGCCTCCCGTCTCAAATGCTTTACTTCAACCTCTTCACCAGCCTGGCTCCTTCTCATTCTTCACATGTCACTCTCATCACTTATCTTTCATAGCATCTATCACAATGTGCTATTATATGTGTGCTATGATATGCATTTTTAATGTCTTTCTCATGCTGCCCTAAAACCCAAGATAGTGGGGATCATAACTTTATTCACAATGTACATAATTTAGCAAAAAACTACTCAATAAACATTTGTTAAAGGAATAAGTGTATGCATCCATGCAAGAATGAAAAACTAAATGGATTACTTACTTAATCAGGCATTTTGCATAATCCTAGCCATCAGGTCTCAAATAGAAAGAGATGCAAAGCATGTCTCAGAGCATGTTTACTTTTATAATTGGAAAAAAGAAGTGAGCTTTAAGAAGAGATCTGGCTCTAAGTGAAAACAAGGGAGGTGAATCTGAAACACTATGGCCCTGCTCAAAAGTTGTTTCTGAGGTTTGAGTGACCAGGGCTGAAGGATTCTGCATTCTGCTGATGGTCTGCTATGCAGAGTTAAAATCATGTATTTCTCTGGGATGGCAAAGTGGTTTGTAGAAACCCTCTGACCCAAATGGAGGGTCATTCCCACAGTTCCCCTAAGCAGTTAATATATACATTTAATACATGGTCCCAATAGAAATAATACTCTAGCCACCCATGTATGCCAAAGATGCCTGGAAAAATATCTTCTACCCCATGTGCTCTTCTGTAATGTGACCTTACCAGTCCCCCATTAAGAGAGCAAGTCTAATTTCCTTGAATCTCAACTGACTCTCTTGACTCACTGGAACCCAATAGAATGGGATAGAAGCAGCTCCTGTGACTTCTGAGGTTAGGTCCAAAGAAGCCTGTCCCCTACAAAGCCCTACATGATTTAGTTTCCTGTAGAGCAACTTGGCCTGCTTGGACAATAGGAACACTGTGAAACAGTTGTTCCCTTGCAGAACACTCCCTTTCAGAGCCAAGACACCATATTTTGAGATGTCCAAGCCACGTGGAGAGCCTGTATGTGAGCACTCCAGTAGTTAGTCCTACGCTGAGCCCAGCCTTTGAATCATCCCAGGCCAGCAGCCAGATACGTGAGTGACAAAACCTCCAGAGAGAATCATCATTTAAGTCGCCCCCAGCCATTCCAGTCTTCCCAGCAGAGGCCCCAAATAGAATTCTATCTCCACAGTGCCCTGTCCAAATTCCTGACCACCATATCCATAAGCATAATAAAATTGTTGTGGCTTTATGTCACTAAATGTGGAGTGGTTTGTCATACAGGAATAGAGAGTCAGGACACCAGAGTTACTAAAAGAATGTGTAGAAGTGCATCCTGTTACTATATAAAAACGAATATACCACAAGTGTTTTAGGCAGGCGTGTACTTCATTGTGGCATCATCTATAACAGCAAATTAGATTCAATCTTAAGGTTAAGTCAGCCAGAAATAATTTACTTATACATTAATAAAATGGACAATTCATTATGCAGTCATTAAAAATAGTATGAAATTCAGAGAGCAATCAGGAAAATGTGTATGCTCTAAGGTTAACCTAAAAACAAAAAGGAAAACAGCAAATGGTGCAAAAATATGTATTTGTTAAAAAAACACATATGCATGTAGACAGTACTGAAAAGCAGCAGGCAAGAGGGAAAACTTTTACTGACATCAGGCATCCAGAATATGAGTGATGATACACCAGATTTTCTTAAATATTCTGTATAGTTATTTTTCCTGTAAAAGTATATGTAATTTACAGGCAATCCCATATCTCATGGGTAGTTACAGAACTAATTCTTTCAAATTAGGTGGGGCAGCAGGAGTAGAAATGAAGAGAGGTTCTCCTTTTTGTACTCTGAAGGATACTACTGCTTCTGCTCTAGTGGGTATGAAAGAAAGAGTTATTTCTTTTTAGCTCTGCAGCACACATCTGTAGATTCATCCAATGGTTGGATTTGGGTCACAAATATACACTCTTTGCTGAGTAAAGTTCAGAAATGGACCTTTAAGTCAGCCTTAGGTTATGTTTTCTTATGATTTACTTGAGCAGTTATGAAGGCAAAAGCTTTTTTTAAAAAAACATCTTTATTGGAGTATAATTGCTTTACAATGGTGTGTTAGTTTCTGCTTTATAACAAAGTGAATCAGCTATACATATACATATGTCCCCATATCTCCTCCCTCTTGCATCTCCCTCCCACCCTCCCTATCCCACCCCTCTAGGTGGTCACAAAGCACCAAGCTGATCTCCCTGTGCTAAGTGGCTGCAAAGCAGTTTTAAATTTTGTTGTTGTTAGTGTTTTTCTATCCACAAAAATGAAGGCAAAAAAAAAAAAAAAAAAATGCTACCTAAGAAGCTAGCAATACAGAATTCTAAGGAAAGATCTCCTCTTGGGTGTGCTACCAAAGATGATTTAGAAGCACAGAAAATCTAAAGTTTGTGTATAAAGCTCTATGGAATTTGCTATTTCTCTGGCTTGGATCTAGGTGGAAATGTTGATATCTCATCAATACTAAAACATGATCCTGCCCTCACGCTCAGAATAGAAAACAACAAACCTCGAAAGCAATAACCTGCATGTACCATAGATGTGCAGGGAAAGCCAGGCTAGAATTAAAACATGACCATTAACGACTGAGAAATAACAGAACCTCATCTCCATAGATAAAAGATGCTCCTTGCACAAAAATATATTCAAAGTATTGAATTCAAAAATATGTCTTTATTTTTAATACACTTTAGGATCATAAATCTGTACTTAACATATAAGTATGAAAGTGGACTTTTGGACAGCAAGGAGGCTTAGAATATCACAATGATATATGCATTTGTATTATTCTACTCACTTCCTTTATAAGACAGTCATATCATACAAACACAATAACATCCATGGACTCTTTAATTTTTAACTCTTCCTATGTCTCAATGCGTTCCCTATATTAATCATTGCATCCCCTCTTGAAGGAAGTCTGTGCTCTACAGAAAAATCTATGAGTTATGTGATTTAACGTGCTTGTCTTTTCTAGTGGTGTTTACAAAACCAAAATCACTGCTTTGTTGTCCTTCTGGGTAACTGCTTTTTATTTTTCAGTACTTGTCTGCCAAGTCCTGCTTGTATCTGTCAGTTTTAACATGGCAAATATCACTTGCTGAGTTTATATTGTACTAAATTTAAATATATCAGAGTTTATGAGGCTGAGAACACACACTCCCTTTCTCACAGACTAGAAGCCGCTGGCATCAAGAGAGTTTTGCAAGTAAATGCCAACAGTCTGATTCAACTTCAAATCTGCCAGGAAAACATTTCTGATAGCAATACTCTGCTAGGATTTTGAATACCATCATTCTGGTAAGAGTTGGAAATGAACCTTTGAGACAGAAGAGGTGGCATAAGCTACTCTCTGAGGTAGGTCCAGGCTATTTCTCATCCTCATCTGTGCCCTGCAGCTCTGACCTAAAGATGCCAGAGAGAGAAGGTTGCCAGTCTGGGGATAGGGGAGCAGGTTCAAACATATGCATCAGACAGGTGTACCACAGAGAGACCGTGAGAAACTACATATGACTGGTGAGCTCTTACAACAACTTTTCCTATGGTGCCCTAATAGAGTTGATGAGCTGAAGAAGGCACTTAGAACTGATGTATTAATTAGTAAATTCAAGATTTCATAGTATAATATGCCATACTCAACTCTATTTTATTTTTATGACCCTCTCCACTCTTAACATGTAAGAATTAATCCCGTCCTCTGATTATAGCCCCAAGGGCATGAAGGTCGTCAAAAAGCAATTGGACTAAAAGGAAAAAAACAAGTAAAAATAACTTTGAAATATACAGAGAAATTACCATTATAAGCCAAAAAACCATTATTTTATATCAATGGCATTGCTAATCAGATAACATATCTCTAGGATGATAGCAGGTATTCTTCTCTTCTGCTAAATTTCATGTGTAGAGTCCACTGAATTAGCTGCACCTCATCCAAAATACGTAATGCATAAATATGGTGCTGAAATTCCACATATGTATGTAAAGTATAATTAGTTGTGCTTGAACTTTACAATTCAACTTACATATATTTAACTTCTACAATACTCACACTTTGTTTCAATTCCAGAATTTCTGTATGAAATTCAGAAACTTGAATGATAGGGAAAATACATGACTTTTTCTCTTATTTCACCATGATTTATGAGAAATACTGGTTCCTTATTATTATTCTATCTATAATCAGAAAACTTCAAAATTAAGATTTTATCTATAATAACTCCAATAACCCAAAAAGGTCATTAGTTATAAAAACAACAGTAATGTAAAGGATTTGTTGCACCCAAGGCTTATACATCTACAAGCTATTTTTTTTCCTTGGGTGCCCAAAAGACATTCAGCAGACAATGTTTAATAGTCCTCCTTTCCTGGGACGTCTGAGACAGAGCTCCTCAGGTAGAGCTTTAGAACACTCCTGGATGAGGCAGGTTTTGCTCTGTCTATCTCAAAGAAATAAAAACATTTACCAGATTCTCAAGGAATTTAAATTCTCTGGTAATTATGTCTGCTTTGGAAATGCCAATAGCCTCTGAACTTTTTTTAGTTTTATTCAATTTACAAAGCTCTTTTATATGTATTATCCTATTTTCCCTTTATATTCTTTGAGTGATAGGTTTTCCAGGGCTCCTCATTTTCTACATGGACAAACAGAAGCTCAGGAGAGTTACTCTCTCATAGTCACATGATTTGTAGCCCCTAGAGCCAATGAAACAGATTTGATATTATGTAACTGTCCACTGCATGTTAAACAACATGGTTTCCACACTGACCTTTGCCTTAGAAACTGAAACAAAGATCCCTCAAAATAAGGTTTTCCAATTCTGCATATGCCATGATAATTCTCATCTTACCCTAACAGCTGGCACCTAAGTTAAAATAGTAAAGAAGTATTAAAAGGGCTTAAAATTAGGAACTGGCAAGAAACTGAACAACATTATGAAACAAATTTCAGCAAAGTCAAAAAAAAAAAAAAAAGCTAAAGCTCATACTTAGAGTTAATAGCTTTATTTCCATGGATAGAGGAAAATCCATAAGAAATTATGATAAAATGCTGACTCTGGCATACTTGAAAAATCAATTAAAAAAAATTTAATTTTCAGGAGTAGGGGATATTTTGATGATATCAGCTTCATTACTTCCACAGATTTAAATGTGCAAGACTTTTAGGAAGAAATGACATTTCATTATGACAAAGTTTCCCTTTACTCCAACAATATGCTGAATGCCATGATATATAGACACTGAAGGCTTATGGATCCACTATTACAAACAAATAGCGCCTTTAAAGGGAAATATCATCTCCAGAGAAAGGATATATTTCTTCTTTAAATATCGACTTTCCAAGCGAGGCTTGTTAGTCCTGTTTTAATCTACACTATTCTGGTTAAAATATCCAATTTGCTCTTTTTGTGTGTGTGATAATCATTTCTATGGTGTCATTATCCATGATAATAGCTATTAGGGACAGCACTTAAAAACTCATAGTAATTCCAGTTTTAACCATATAGGCTTCATGCTTAATGGCTCTAAATATAACAAGGAAAGCATGCAATACGAAATGTGAAAATGAATAAAAATAATAATCAACATAATAGGATAAAAACATTTGACCACTCATACATATGGACATACAAACACAAATACATGAAATATAGGGAATTACTGGAACAGGCTGACTTGGAATTTTTTAGTCACTTAACTGCAAATGCTCTGATGCAGATTGCTATGGCATGTTCCGCAAGATCCCGATTTAAATACTAACTAGTGGTTGGCAATCAGTCCATTAATAAGCTTACAAACCTAAGTATTTTCCTTATTTTCATTTAGTACTCATGTCATAATAGTATAAACATGCAAAAAGAGTACAAGAAGGTATTGCCTGTATGATCAAACAGTTCAAATAAAAAGTAGCTCAGTCTTGAGAAGCTGAGAATCATTCTGGATCAGCGGAAAGAGACAGGTACAAATTACATGGAAAGTATGTATTCATTTGGCACCTCTTCCTCCATCTTTTTTATTTTTTACTTTTTGGTAGTCAGGGAGAAGAATCCTCTACCATACTGTTGGCCTGGCTCTGACTTACCTGAGCAGCTACTACTTACCAAGTCCCTAATCTTTGTGTTTCTCCCTCCCTCTTATGCAACCTGGAGGGTTACTGTTAAAGAAAGTTCTTCCTTAGTTTCATAAACTACAGTATGTTCAACAAATTATGCTGTCTTGGACTTTGATTCAGCTTGTTCTAGGCACATGGTATGAAAATCAACCTTTGGAAGTACTGGATCACAGAATCAATACGAGAATCAGGTTCAAACATTCTATCAGGGGCTTTGTCTTAAGAAAGTCTTCAAGGGGAGCTTCTGTGATGATAGCAGTAGCAGAAGAACTCCTTGAAGCTGCATAGAGTTAGGTTTATCTCCTGCCCCAGCTGGTTTCTATGCCAGAGTCAGAGATAACTATTTCATATTTAGGCCAGTGCTTTCCTCACACCCCACTTCTTGGTGGCACCGTGATACACCAGGAGGAAGTTAAACCACTGCACTTGTTATTCAAAGATGGGCCCTGGATAGTCTAGGTTACATTAATACCACTGTTTTACACGAGCTCTGCAGCTATTATTGAGGAACTTAGCTGATCTCTATTTAAAGAGGATGACACATGTGAAAGATACCCAAGACATGGTTAAATGGCTTAGATGAATCTCAAGTTCACTTCTGATATTAATTGCCAAGTGACCAGACATTCTGAATAGTTCTGCCTGCCCTATATAACATAATCAAGTGCTGTATGAAGAATGAACCATCTTCTCTTATCGTAGTGACTGCTTATTTCCTCAACTGAAAGCTATGAGTTTATAACTCTTATAAGTCGTGTCATGTGCCTCATTCAATAGCTAATAATTGGGAGACCTTCAAGATGGTGGAGGAGTAAGATGTGGAGATCATCTTCCTCCCCACAAATACATCAGAAATACATAGACATGTGGAACAACTCTTACAGAACACCTACTGAACGCTGGCAGAAGACCACAGACTTCCTAAAAGCCATGTGGCTGACAGGGTCTTGGTGCTCTGGTGGGGTGTTAGGCGTGTGCCTCTGAGGTGGGAGAGCCAAGCCGAGTTCAGGACACTGGTCCACCAGAGACCTCCCGGCTCCAAATAACATCAAACAGTGAAAGCTCTCCCAGAGATCTCCATCTCAATGCTAAGACCCAGCTCCACTCAATGACCAGCAAGCTCCAGTGCTGGACACTCTATGCCAAACAACTAGCAAGACAGGAACACAACCCCATCCATTAGCAGAGAGGCTGCCTAAAATCATAATAAGGTCACAGACACCCTAAAACACACCACCGGACGTGGTGCTGCCCACCAGAAAGACAAGACACAGCCTCATTCACCAGAAGACAGGCACCAGTCCCCTACACAACCCACTGAACCAACCTTAGCCACTGGGAGCAGACACCAAAAACAACGGGAACTAAAGACCTGCAGCCTGCGAAAAGGAGACCCCAAACACACTAAGTGAAGCAAAATGAGAAGACAGAGAAACACACAGCAGATGAAGGAGTAAGGTAAAAACCCATCAGAGCAAACAAATGAAGAGAAAATAGGCAGTCTACCTGAAAAAGAATTCAGAGTAATGATAGTAAAGATGATCCAAAGTCTTGGACACAGAATGGAGAAAATACAGGAAACGTTTAACAAGGACCTAGAAGAACTAACGAGCAAACAATGATGAACAACACAATAAATAAAATTAAAAATTCTCTAGAAGGGATCAATAGCAGAATAACTGAGGCGGAAGAACGGATAAGTGACCTGGAAGATAAAATAGTGGAAATAATTACTGTAGAGCAGAATAAAGAAACAAGAATGAAAAGAAGTGAGGACAGTCTTAGAGACCTCTGGGACAACATTAAACACACTAACATTTGAATTACAGGGGTCCCAGAAGAAGAAGAGAAAAAGAAAGGGACTGAAAAAATACTTGAAGAGATTATAGTTGAAAACTTCCCTAATATGGGAAAGGAAATAGTCAATCAAGTCCAGGAAGCACAGAGAGTCCCATACAGGATAAATCTAAGGAGAAACATGCCAAGACACATATTAATCAAACTATCAAAAATTAAATACAAAGAAAAAATATTAAAAGCAGCAAGGGAAAAAAAACAAAGAACATACAAGGGAATCCCCATAAGGTTAACAGCTGATCTTTCAGTAGAAACACTGCAAGCCAGAAGGGAGTGGCAGGACATATTTAAAGTGATGAAAGGGGAAAACCTACAACCAAGATTACTCTACCCAGCAAGGATCTCATTCAGATTTGACGGAGAAATTAAAACGTTTACAGACAAGCAAAAGCTAACAGAATTCAGCACCACCAAACCAGCCCTACAACAAATGCTAAAGGAACTTCTCTAAGTGGGAAACACAAGAGAAGAAAAGGACCTACAATAACAAACCCAAAACAATTAAGAAAATGGTAATAGGAACATACATATTGATAACTACCTTAAATGTAAATGGATTAAATGCTCCAACCAAAAGACACAGACTGGCTGAATAGATACAAAAATAAGACCCATACATATGCTGTCTAAAAGAGACCCACTTCAGACCTAGGGACACATACAGGCTGAAAGTGAGGGGATGGAAAAAGATATTCCATGCAAATGGAAATCAAAAGAAAGCTGGAGGAGCAATTCTCATATCAGACAAAATGGACTTTAAAATAAAGACTACTAAAAGAGACAAAGAAGGACAGTACCTAATGATCAAGGGATCAATCCAAGAAGAAGATATAACAATTGTAAATGCTGATGCACCCAACATAGGAGCACCTCAATGCATAAGGCAAATGCTAACAGCCATAGAAGGGGAAATCGACAGTAACACAATCATAGTAGGAGACTTTAACACACCACGTTCACCAATAGACAGACCATCCAAAATGAAAATAAATAAGGAAACACAAGCTTTAAATGATACAATAAACAAGATGGACTTAATTGATATTTATAGGACATTCCATGCAAACAAAACAGAATACACTTTCTTCTCAAGTGCTCATGGAACATTCTCCAGGATAGGTCATATCTTGGGTAACAAATCAGGCCTTGGTAAATTTAAGAAAATTGAAATCGTATCAAGTATCTTTCCCGACCAAAATGCTATGAGACTAGACCTGAAATACAGGAAAAAATCTGAAAAAAAAAAAAAAACCAAACACATGGAGGCTAAACAATACACTACTTAATAACCAAGAGATCACTGAAGATATCAAAGAGGAAATCAAAACATACTTAGAAACAAATGACAATGAAAACACGACGACCCAAAACCTATGGGATGCAGCAAAAGCAGTTCTAAGGGGGAAGTTTGTAGCAATAAAATCATACCTAAAGAAACAAGAAGCATTTCAAATAAACAACCTAACCTTACACCTAAAGCAATTAGAGAAAGAAGAACAAAAAAAGCCCAGAGTTAGCAGAAGGAAAGAAATCATAAAGATCAGATCAGAAATAAATGAAGGAAACAATAGCAAAGATCAATAAACCTAAAAGCTGGTTCTTTGAGAAGATAAACAAAATTGATAATCTATTAGCCAGACTCATCAAGAAAAAAAGGGAAAAGACTCAAATCAATAGAATTAGAAATGAAAAAGGAGAAATAACAACTGACACTGCAGAAATCATGAGAGATTACTACAAGCAACTCTATGCCAATAAAATGGACAGCCTGGAAGAAATGGACAAATTCTTAGAAAAGCACAACCTTCCAAGACTGAACCAGGAAGAAATAGAAAATATAAACATACCAATCACAAGCACTGACATTGAAACTGTGATTAAAAATCTTCCAACATACAAAAGTCCAGGACCAGATGGCTTGACAGGTGAATTCTCTCAAACATTTAGAGAAGAGCTAACACCTATCCTTCTCAAACTCTTCCAAAATATAGCAGAGGGAGGAACGCTCCCAAATTCATTCTATGAGGCCACCATCAGCCTGATACCAAAACCAGACAAAGATGTCACAAAGAAAGAAAACTACAGGCCAATATCACTGATGAACATAGATGCAAAAATCCTCAACAAAATACTGGAAAATAGAATCCAACAGCACATTAAAAGGATCATACACCATGATCAAGTGGGATTTATCCCAGGGATGCAAGGATTCTTCAATATATGCAAATCAATCAATGTGATAAACCATATTAACAAATTGAAGGAGAAAAACCATATGATCATCTCAATAGATGCAGAGAAAGCTTTTGACAAAATTCAACACCCATTTATGATAAAAACCCTCCAGAAGGTAGGCATAGAGGGAACTTACCTCAATATAATAAAGGCCATGTATGTCAAACCCACAGCCAACATTGTTCTCAATGGTGAAAAACTGAAACCATTTCCACTAAGATCAGGAACAAGACAAGGATGCCCACTCTCACCACTATTATTCAACATAGTTTTGGAAGTTTTAGCCACAGCAATCAGAGCAGAAAAAGAAATAAAAAGAATCCAAATTGGAAAAGAACAAGTAAGCTGTCACTATTTGCACATGACATGATAGTACACATAGAGCATCCTAAAGATGCTACCAGAAAACTACAAGAGCTAATCAACGAATTTGGTAAAGTAGCAGGATACAAAATTAATGCACAGAAATCTCTTGCATTCTTATACACTAATGATGAAAAATCTGAAAGAGAAATTAAGGAAACACTCCCATTTACCACTGCAACAAAAAGAATAAAATATCTAGGAATAAACCTACCTAAGGAGACAAAGACCTGTATGCAGAAAACTATAAGACACTGATGAAAGAAATTAAAGATGATACAAACAGATGGAGAGATATACCATATCCTTGGATTGGAAGAATCAACATTGTGAAAATGACTATACTACCCAAAGCAATCTACAGATTCAAACTAGCCCTAGCAAACTACCAAGGGCATTTTTCACAGAACTAGAACAAAAAATTTCACAATTTGTATGGAAACACAAAAGACCCCAAATAGCCAGAACAATCTTGAGAAAGAAAAACGGAGCTGGAGGAATCAGGCTCCCAGACTTCAGGCTATACTACAAAGCTACAGTAAGTAAGACAGTATGGTACTGGCACAAAAGCAGAAATATAGATCAATGGAACAGGATAGAAAGCCCAGAGATAAACCCATGCACATATGGTCACCTTATGTTTGATAAAGGAGACAAGAATATACAATGGAGAAAAGACAGCCTCTTCAATAAGTGGTGCTGGGAATACTGGACAGCTATATGTAAAAGAATGAAATTAGAACACTCCTTAACACCATACACAAAAATAAACACAAAATGGATTAGAGACCTAAATGTAAGGCCAGACACTATAAAACTCTTAGAGGAAAACATAGGCAGAACCCTCTATGACATAAATCACAGCAAGATCCTTTTTGACCAACCTCCTAGAGAAAGGGAAAGAAAAACAAAAATAAACCAATGGGACCTAATGAATCTTAAAAGCTTTTGCACAGCTAAGGAAACCATAAACAATATGAAAAGACAACCCTCAGAATGGGAGAAAATATTTGCAAATGAAGCAACTGACAAAGGATTCATCTCCAAAATTTACAAGCAGCTCATGCAGCTCAATATCAAAAAAACAAACAACCCAATCCAAAAATGGGCAGAAGACATAAATAGACATTTCTCCAAAGAAGATATACAGATTGCCAACAAACACGTGAAAGAATGCTCAACATCACTAATCATTAGGGAAATGCAAATCAAAACTACAATGAGGTATCACCTCACACTAGTCAGAATGGCCATCATCAAAAAATCTACAAACAATAAATGCTAGAGAGGGTGCGGAGAAAAGGGAACACTCTTGCACTGTTGGTGGGAATGTAAATTGATACAGCCACTATGGAGAACAGTATGGAGTTTTCTCAAAAAACTAAAAATAGAACTACCATATGACCCAGCAATCCCACTACTGGGCATATACCTTGAGAAAACCATAATTCAGAAAGAGTCCTGTACCACAATGTTCATTGCAGCTCTATTTACAATAGCCAGGACATGGAAGCAACCTAAGTGTCCATCGACAGATGAATGGATAAAGAAGATGTGGCACATATATACAATGGAATATTACTCAGCTATAAAAAGAAACAAAATTGAGGTATCTGTAGTGAGGTGGATGGACCTAGAGTCTGTCACACAGAGTGAAGTAAGTCAGAAAGAGGAAAAAAAATACCGTATGCTAACACATATATATGGAATCAAAAAAAAGAAAAAAAAATGGTTCTGAAGTACCTAGGGCCAGGACAGCAATAAAGACGCAGACGTAGAGAATGGACTTGAGGACACGAGGAGGGGGAAGGGTAAGCTGGGACGAAGTGAGAGAGTGGCATGGACATATATACACTACCAAATGTAAAACAGATAGCTAGTGGGAAGCAGCCGCATAGCACAGGAATATCAGCTCGGTGCTTTGTGACCACCTAGAGGGATGAGATAGGGAGGGTGGGAGGGAGACACAAGAACGAGGAGATATGGGGATATATGTATATGTATAGCTGATTCACTTTGTTATAAAGCAGAAACTAACACACCACTGTAAAGGAATTGTACTCCAAGAAAGATGTTAAAAAAAATAGCTAATAATTAGTACTTTTATTAGGTCTCTGTAGATTGCAACTAGCAAAAAGCCACTAAATTAAATTATACTAAAAAAAAGAATTTTTAAAATATAAAACTGTCTTATGGAGCATAAAGGATCTAGCTTCAATCAGGCCTCAGAATAAACCTGTAACCAGGGATACAAATGCCAACAGAACACTCTTCATCTCTCATGTCTGCCTCTCTGCCAGAGTACACCAGCATTCTAATTCATAAGATACCACCTTTCCTTATGAAAAGTTCACATGGTAGCACATGGGTGACCATATCTCTGAGGTTTATAGACCCTCTACTGAAAAGTCCAACTATGCTTAAATCCTGACTTTATATCCCTGCCAGGAAATCCTGATTGGGCCCACTTGGTTAGGTGCCCACTCCTAAGCCTGGAGTAGAGTCAGGTTATATAAATATTCAAACCCCCCTTTGGGAGGAGTGGTTCCTAATATGGTAGTAGAACAACTGCACAGACAAATAATAATAAGAGTTACATGACACTGTTCTTCCTGGGCCTTCAAAAGAAAATATATGGGCCATAATTCCTACTCCAATAACAAACCCATCAGTTAAGCCCTACAGCACAGAGCTTCAGACACTGAAGTAGCTGAAGCTTTATGACCCTACCTTCTTTAGAAATGGGTTCTGAGTTTACCTTTCTCTTCAAAATCACAGAGTTCAAAAAACTGTATGAAAAATCATAAGGAGATATTGCTTTGCTGTTCATTCGTTTATTCCATTATTGACACTTCTTAGGAACCGCAGAACTATTATTACAAAGAGTAAAAGGAGAACCAGATTTCAGCTGGAGCTGGGTGTGTATTAGTTTAAAAAAGGTCTTTCTGAGAAAGCGACATTCAAGCTAAGACCTGAGTATGATGAGGAATTTAACTGGGTGAAGAGTGGGAGGAAAGAGATGCAAGCAGAGGGTGTTTTAAATGTTAAACTCAACAAACTAGAACAGACAATTGTAGGAGCTGTTAACACCAAATCCAAGTTAAAACAATCAGCAGAGAGCATATTGAAGCACATAAGTGATGTAGGGAATATATTATCCTGTACCAAATGGTTGTTTAATTTTTAATTACATTCAATTACCACAAATATTTAATTAGACACAGGTGGTAATACAGCATCCCATTTTGGTTCCCAGTTCCAAAATATCGTGTGTGTGTTTTTGTCTGCAGTCTATATGTACATATACATATTCATAGAATACTAGTGAGTATAGATTTAACAGCCTGAAAGAAAGCTTTCCAAGAATAAAAACATTCTGATATTGATAAACAACTGCCTGATTCACAGTTTCCAGTCCAGTGTACAGACCAGCTGTGCTGTTAGTTATCACTTCTGGCATGTGTATAACTCTTGGCTTTATTCCATCCCCAGAGATTCTCTACTTGTCCAGACAAGTTCAAAAACACACGTTTTGAGTTCTGGGAAGATGGTAATGGTGGCAGAGTTTTTGAGTCTCCCTGCATTCCCCTTTAAAAAAAAAAAAAAAAAAAAAAAGCAACTGAAATAGAGAAACTAAAACCCACAGACCATATCAACAAGAAAAAGAGGTGAAATATATCTGTAGCCCCACACATGAGAAGGTATGGATAAATCATGACAACTAAAAGACCTGTGTGTCATCAGCAAAGATGCAGGAGGAAGTAAGGGGAAGAAAGGGAACCTCAAACAGTCAATAGGTACTCAGAGGAAACGACGAGTTGGTGTGAGCACTTCAGCTGAAACTCTGGTCAAGGAATAACTGCAGGGGTCCCATGAAATGTCTATAGGAGGCGAAGCCATCAGGATGCCATGAGCTCTCCAGACTGAGAAACTGAAACTCCCTTCTTGGCTAAATCCTCACATTAAAGAGAGTCAGCCTGAAATAAAATTCAAACGGAGCACGACCTCAAAAGTAGGCGTGAAGAAAAGAGAAGGTCCAAAAGAAGTACGGGAGGGAAATAGAGTCTGGAAATCTCGGAAAATAAGAGGCCATACATCTGAACATTATATAAAAACAGCACATCAGGGACTGTCTCTCTCCTGCTCATCTTTGTGGCTCCAACCCCTAGCATAATTCCTAGCAGGTATAGAAACTGGTATTAAAAACTAAAATGGTTTATAGGAATGACAATTATGATGCCCTTTTATCATCTTTAATGTAGGCTAGCTCCCTTAACTTCTGCCCATAAAAGAAATTTTCTATCCCAATATCTGGGTAACATTTCTAAACTTATAAAATATCTTTTTCATTAGGCAGAAGATATAATGCTGGATTTAACTGAGTATAGCAATAGAAAAAGCATTATAGCTTTATTATGTCCTTTGTGTTCAGAACTGAACCTGTATTTGCGGGGAGTTTCAACTAAATAATTAATCAGTTGAACATAATAGAGAGAAATTTGACTCAAGAACTGATACAAGGATACAGTCTATAAAAGGGATGCATCAAATACCCTATGCCTTTGCAATAGATCTAAAAGATATTCCAAAAATTAAAAAAATCTCATACCAAAGTTCTTACTAGAAAGGCTCATTTAACTCCTTCTAAAAGTAGCCTGATATTGAGAGGCCCAATATCTTCTAGATCCTCAGTTAGGTTTCAACAATCCTTTACACATGGGTTGAATCTAATAAGCCTAAAGTTTCAGACGTCCTTCTGATATCCTGCAGTTATTACTTAAAGAAGTAGTGGCTGAATTGGAAGCAGAGAATTTAATTTCTTCAGTTGCTGTGGTTTTATTGAACTAAAGGTAGCAGTAATTGTACTAAATAGATTTTTTTTAAAAGCTCTTTTCTGAGTACCCTTCTCACAGCAGCCAGGCTATTAACTTCATACAATTTTAGTGCAATGCTTAGACTGTAATAGCCTTTGGACACCTGTGCATTGTAGTGCAAGATGTATTACATTATTATTTGTGACACCCCTCAAATGCCAATTTACTATACTGCAGATTGCTCCTTGGGCTTAATAAATCTTTACAAACCCATCTAAAGTGGCTGTGCTACACTCTTCATGCCATTCTCCCATTCATTTTGTGCCGTAGATTCTATGAAGTTGTTATTACAGTATGGTTTCTATTAACCTAAAATTGTTGTTAATATTTTATGACACTTGAAGAAGTATTATACAGTGAACAATCATTTATCCCATTGTCATAGTAATTATACTATCACTTTATTATTATCACTTTGTATTTGGGTAGCGCGCTTTACAAACTTCACATACACAGACATGCTCTGTATTTGTTCAATCCTCTCAAAATCTCTATGGGGTAGAGAGAGCAAATGACACACACATTTCATTAAAAAAGGAGCAAGGGCTAAAAATTGTCATGATTTACCTATAGTCATACTGATACTAAATGGTTGAATCTGAGTCTGAACCCACATCTGCTACTACTTCCTCAAGAAAGATGACATTAGCCATATTGATTATTAGAGGACCTCTTTAGTGTGGATATTTTAATTTAGTTGTAGTTTAAACTAAACTACATGGAAGTAGTATGGAAGGCTTAAGAAGGAAGATAAGTTAAGAGATTATTGCAATAAGCCAGGAGAGGAAAAATGATCATTTGAATGATAGTGATAGTGAGAGTGATAGAAGAGTTTCTAAAAATGTTTGCAAACTAGAATTAACAGGATTTGCTGTTATGAGGCATGAAGAACACAGAGGATAAGATCACAATGTTGGGTTTAAGCAGCTAGAAGAATGTTGTTGCCATTTTTTTAAATGGAGAGGACTGTGAGATGAATATTTTGGGGTGGCAAGATTCAAGAGCTTAGGTTTGTGCTTGTTAAGTTTGAGACGCCTAAGTATATTGAATAGATGGATAGACAGGTAAGTTTGAAGTTTGAGTGAGATGTCTGGGCTGGAGATATGCTTTGAGATTCATCATGTAAATACATCATTTAAAGCCATAAGACTGAATGATGGTTATGAAGATAATGTGATTTCCTAAAATCCAGATGAAGAAAGTCTTTTTAAAAATTAGGAGTGATCAACTGTGTTAAAGATTGCATTGCACTGAGTAAATTGAAGGCATAGAGCTGAACATTGTCTTTCCCAAGAGAAAAGTCCTTCATGTGGTGGAAAAGAGCTATTTTGATGGAGGGGTATGTACCAAAGACTGCAATGATTTCCAGAGGATGAGAAGAGAAGTGGAATGAGTGATTACAGAAATTTCTTTAAAGGAGTTTGGCTGGAAGAAAAATGGGGCAGAAACTGGAGGAAGATAAGGAGTCAAGTGAGACTTTTTTTTTTCCTTTTTTTCAAACCAAGAAAAATAACAGCATAACTGTATACTGGTAGATAATCCAGGGGAGCAGGGCAAGGTGATGCAAGAGAGAGAAGAGATAATTATTAAAGCAAAGTCTAACAGGCAAAAAGAGATACAGTTTGTAAAATAAAGGGGTTGGTATTGGACAAGAACATGAACTGTTTATCAATAAGGATACTAGAGGAGACAAAGAATCTGGATACAGATGTAGACAGGTTGACACATGTAGTGGTGAGAGCATATGGAAATTCTCTTTTAATTGCTTCCATTTTTCTCCATGAAATAGGATGCAAGAATGTTACCTAAGAGTGAGGATGCCAGAACCATACTATTTCAATTACAATTGCTTCACAGTCTATCTCCCCAATGTTTTTATCTTTTCCACAAATTTCTTGTTCTGCTTTCTAACTACTCTTCTTGGCCATTTTCATACATTATTCTTTCAGACGAGCAGCACTATCAGCTTTTCAGTTTCTAACAACAACAAAATAGAGTGTCGACTGAAATTAAATGCATGAATTTGGACATAATTGGCATCTTAAGGATATCATGTCTTCCCAGGAACCTGGCAGGCCTCTCTATTTATCCCAGTCTCATTTTACATCCTCTCATAAATCTTGTTATTAGTCTTACTCCTTTGTTGTCAAGTTTAATCCTGGGTACTTTATGGTTTTGCTTTTTTTTTTTTTTTAACGTGAATTCTCCTCCTCGTATCTCATCCCATAGCATTTAAAACTCAAGTGTTTAGTACTCATATAAAGGAGAGCTAATTTAATTTCTGCCAACCAGTATTTTTTGTGACTTTGATAAAGTCATTTAACCCCACAGATCTCTGTCTCTGCAGCTGGAAAAAGGACAACTAAATGACCTATGTAATTTAAAGAAATGTACACAGAAAGACACTAATATTATTCCTATTTTACTTATTAGCCAATTGAGTCTCAGAGTATATAATTTACCCAATATCATGCTGTGGATAATGATAAAAAGTTACCTAGTTTTTTAGTAAATTACCAACACACTTTTTAGCAGACATTGCTTGGTTATCTAGAGCTGAAAAACAAACCATTTCCAAAACAGTGGCTTAAAACAAGAACCATTTATCTGCTTACAACTCTTTGGGTTGGCAACTTAGGCAGAGCTTCACTGGGGAGGTTGTCTTTGCTGCCTGTTAGGTTGACTTGACTCACTTACGCAGACGTAGTCAATTAGTAGGTCAGCTAGGGGCTGGTTGACCCCAGTGGCCACATGGCTAGCAGTTGGCTGATACCGTCGGTCAGAGTGCCTTGGTTTCCCTCTACCTTCCTTATAAGGCAGGCTATCTTAGGCATCCTGGGGTTCAAGGGTGAAACCAAAGTGTGTATGGACAAGCCTTTACTGAGTAATACTCCACTGTATGTATGTACCACATCTTCTTTATCCATTCCTCTGTTGATGGACATTTAGGTTGCTTCCACGTCCTGGCTATTGTAAATAGTGCTGCAACGAACACTGGGGTGCGTGTACCTTTTTGAATTATGGTTTTCTCTGGGTATTACTCAGCCATAAAAAGGAACGAAATAGTGCCATGTGCAGAGATGTGGACAGACCTAGAGACTGTCATACAGAGTGACATAAGTCAGAAAGAGAAAAACAAATATCATATAATATCACTTACATGTGGAATCTAGAAAAATGGTACAGATGAACTTATTTGCAAAGCAGAAATAGAGACACAGATGTAGAGAACAAACTTATGGATATGGAGGGGGGAAGGGGGAAGTGGGATGAATTGGGAGATTGGGATTGACATATATACACTATTGATACTACGTATAAAATAGGTAACTAGTGAGAACCTACTGTATAGCACAGGGAACTCTACTTAATGCTCCGTAGTGACCTCAATGGGAAGGAAATCTAAAAAAGAGGGGATATATGTATATATAACTGATTCACTTTGCTGTACAGCAGAAACTAACACAACATTGTAAAACAACTACACTCCAATAAAAATCTTTAAAAAAATAAAAGGAATGTGTATTCTTGAAAAAAAGAACAAGGCTTTACTTGTGTTCATATTTGCTAATGACCCATTGGTCTAATCAAGTCATATGACCAAGCCCATAGTGATTGTGGAAGAGAACTAGACAGGGACATGGATAAGAGGAGGTGTTATTCATTTGTAATTATTAATGTAATAATGTACCACAGCCCTGAATATGATTCAGCAGAGCATCACTTTCTAGAACCACTACACAAAGCTTCAGTGGGTCCAAGTTTAGGAAGCATCTACAGTAGGTCCAATGAGGTTATTTGACTTAAAATCCCCCAAAGCTCTTACATCCCTAATTTCCCCCTATCAATCTGCTACAGATACCTCCCATTTCAGCATTAGATAGTGAATCATCTGTGTTTAAGAACTTGTTCCTTATAAGAAGATATATATCACTATGAAATAGACTCCACATAAATTTATCAGAAAATTTCCAATGGGACCACTAGCCCTTAGCAGTGACATTTGGAATAAATAAGGATTTTTGCCTATTTAAGGGAAAGAACGGGGGATAGCCATTTTCTGGATAAGATTGCTGCTCTGAGAAGGTAGATCTGGGCTCAACATCACTTTAAAAGTCCTTGGAAAGTCAGGCGGTTACAAGGGAAGGGAGCAAACTTTGAAGACTTATTTATGTTTCAGTGAATCCTAGAGCTGACATTTGAATGTAGAAAATCTTTCAGCAACCTTACCTTTTATACACTCAGTTGCTATAAACTTGACTCCTTTGCGTTTGCCATCATATATACCTTAATAAATTTTCTCTGACTAAACATGCTACTTCTTGCCGCATTTGGACTTTCAAATCATGGCAAATTTAATGATGAGAAATGTATTCTAAAGAAGAACAATTTCTAAAAGTGGTATTCAGATTTTGTGAATTCACAGAAAATTCCTATTTTAATTTCTTCATTTCTAGAAAAGAGAATAAAATTAGTTCTACCCATCCTCATGTAAAAGGTGTGAGGATGAAGCTTATGTTATCCTAAACTGTCTCAAGCTTCTGAAGATGATGATATTGTATGACCATGTCATTCTACCTTTATTTCTCCATTTTAATATAAAATCATGACCCAACAAAAGAAACCAAATAGCTAATTCATAAATTAGAGTCAGGATAACTTTGAACATAGGGGATTACCATTTACTTTAACGAAGGTGCTATCGCTACTTTAAGCCCCTATTGTCTATATACAAATGTTTTAGTTTCTATGATTATATTTTATTTTCTCAGAGTGTTGACATGTAACAAATATGATCAATACTTCCAAAGACAATATATATCTAAAATCAACACATTAGGTCTTACAATTATCCATCAATAAAAATCAATTAGAAAACTAAACAAAGAATTATTCATTGAATTATTTCTATTCTCTTTGGTAGGCATTAGTAAATGGCCTTTCACTATATTCTGTAGAGAAGAGATAGGAAGAAATATTTGAGAAGCAGCTGAATTTTTGATAAGGTATCTAATGAGTGATGTCTCCCCCCCATCCCCCCCCTCCCTCCCTCCTTCCCTTCTGTCCATCTTCTTTCCTTCCATCCTTCTTCCTTCATTCTTTCAAAAAATTCTGCTATGTTTACTGAGTTGGGTACAGGAAGGCAGTAGGAAATCCTTTTATAACAAAAGGGGGAGAAAAGAAGTCATTTTTGGTGCTCAGAAAGCAATCAGTGGAAGTAACCAGAACTAGGAAAGCAACTTCCTTGGTCTGATTAATGAGAAAAGGCAGCATATGAAGGTGAAGGTCAAATTACCAGGGTAGGCAGGCAAGAAATGATTAAAAATAGGTAAGCAAGAGAAAGTATCAAGGAAAGTTGGTTGGATTGAGCTCTGTTCATTGTGAGGACATTCTAGTTAAGTGAGAAATGGGAGAAAATTAGAGGCCTAGGCCTGGGGGAGTGAGGTGAGCCGGTGAGGTTACAGCCATGATGAGCTAGATTTAGCTGTTTAATGGATGTGCCCACGGATGATCCCAACCCTCCAGGTGATCATCTCAGCCAGAAGGAAGCTAAAGGGCTACAAGAGAACATCACCATGGCCCATGGTGCTAGGATCACTTGAGATGGGTTTTGGAGAGAGAAGAGAATACAGAGAAAATGTATTGCTTTTAAAATTACAACAACAACTTGAAAGCTATTTTTGTAAATGCCAAGAAAAAAATAGCTTAACAGCTGTTCCTGCCTGTAGTAATTGACACAAGCCAACTCTCAGGAGTAATTTCCCGGGGAGAAGAACTTGCCCAACACAACTGGGAGTTTAACAAATAATCAACTTTACTTTTTAAAACACTTCTGAGTCCTACAAACGGACTGTGAAAGTTGCTAGAGAGAAACCTCACTAAAATGGAGTCAGGAGGCCAGAAGGGGAAGCTCTCATCATGTACCACCCTAAGTTAATACAGACCCAAACAGGAAGAGACGTACCTAGCATCTCTGGGAGGAAGGGACCTACGTTACTATCACAAGCAGGAGGAAGAAAGATCCCCTTGCCTGGCAACAGCTCAGCCAATGAGAACTGTCACAACTCAGGAAATGAACAGCCACCATACTTCAAATTCCCAGTTTCCACCTATGGACTTTTTGATTATAACAGCCCCTCCCACCTACCCCTTTTCCTCTATAAAAGCATTTCCTCTCCTTTGTTTTTACCAGACCTGTATGAGGTTCACCATAGGTGCATGTCCCAAACTGCAATTTTTTGCTACTCCTGAATAAACCCACTTTGCTAGTAAAATAGCTATTTTATTGTTTTCGATTCACAGGACGGAACAAAAACCCTCAATTGATCTTTACAATATTACTCTATTAATAACATGATTATTTAAAAAAGTAACTCTGAGTTCTCAGAGGCAGCAAATAAGATTAGGGCTGAAGTCAGAATGAACAAGGAGATACATGAGTTCACTTAAGAGAAGACTGTATACTCTCAGTCTGAAAAATCTCAAATCATCTATAGAAACCACATTTATAGGACATACCTGCATCATTATTTCTAATAAAGCTCCTTGGAGTAGAGGGTAGATTTCTGATGGGATGATCCTGATGGTGATTTTATCCAAGAAGGGCTTGTAAATGTAATCCCCTTATAGTCCCCTACAGTTCTAGAGCCAGCAGTCATGATTTCAAGTCCAAAGACCAAAAGCTCTTAGTAACGTAGAGCGATTAGTCTTTCTGTAATGAAGTCCTGCTAACTGACTATGCACAAGACTGATCTATGTACTTCTAACCATTATACCTCAATGACCTTCATTAATATAAAACAGCAGTCGCATTATTCCAGTGATTTAGTACCTACCCTCCTTCCAAGGCTTCTCTTGTCCCAGATTCAACAAGGCAGTGTTTCAGAATGATTAAGATCTCAGACTTTGAGTTGTGACTGGCCCAGTGTGAATCCCAGCTCTGCCATTTACTAACAATTTGGTCTTGAGCAAGTTTCTTAGTCTCTGTGGAATCAAGTTCTTTCATTTGTACAATGTGGCTAATAATGACTTCCACTTCAGAGTGTTGTTATAAGAATTAAATGAACTAATACCTATAAAGCACCCAGAACAGTGTCTGGCACATAGTAATAATGAACTACTTTGAGCTGTTATTAGCATGATTATTGGGAACCCACATTTTTTCAGCAGAAGTTTGCTTGGTAAATATGAAATGAAAGATCCAAGGCAATGAGGTGTTGATAGTAATAGCATTACATTTCATTTCTAGTAAAGTTCAATTAACAAGTTTGTTTTTATCTCCCAAATCTAGAGTCTTCCTTAGTGAAGCAGTACTCACTAGAACATTAGGCAGATCTTCACTTTCTGAATCTCAATTTTCCAGGCTTTCCACTTTTTTTCACTGGAATCATTCTTTCTTTAGTTGTGGTAATATCACTGATTAAATGTCATTCATGTGTGATCCCCTTGGGGTTTAAAGACATTACATATTGATTGAATCAATCCAATTATCAGAGTTTTAGAAGCACTGTTACAGCCTACATCATATCCCGTTAGATGCCCGGTTAGAGGTATAGCAAACCCTGTCTATGCCCTGCTCCATTAACACCTTAGCCCAACTGACTTCACATGGGATAGGCAATTCCGGCACTTTGCACATATCCCACTTAACATGCTGCATTGCTCTTCTTCCTTTACCTGAAGGCTTAAAATAATTACATTTTAAAGTCATGTCAGAACTACGTCATTAGATAACAGAGTAAGTGATCGCCTAGGTATGTCCCTGTGTCCAATCAGACTGATCATAGGCAAAACCGTATTTGTCTCCTGAACCTTCCAAATCCTTTTGGCCATGCCCTTCTCACTCTTCTGAGTACCTGTTCCACGCCCAGAGACCAACCCATTTTTACAGGGCTCAATCCTTAGGTCAGAAAAGCTTTTACATGTTAATGGTTTAAAATAGTCATCTCCAAACATTAGCATGATGTATCCAGTCAGTAAAAAACTAAGCATATCTCCCCAGTACATGTGTTTTTATATACTAATGCTACACAGGTACTATTGCATACTGTTAATTAATTAAATATAAACAACAGACATTTGATGAGATAACCAAATATTAATACAAGTTCTAACATTTTAATTCTACATCGCACTAAATCATTTTTTACATACCCCAGGGAGAATATACCCTGATTTAAAGAGCACTGCTTAAGAGTTATGGCACATACCATACTGCAACTCCTAAATTTAAAAGTCAAAAAGAGTTGAGGATGCAACACAGTAGAAATCATCTAGGGTAGATGGGGCACCTCTTCGTCACTGCCTAGTGGAATAGAAGTCCAGTTTCCCCATTTGGCCTCTGTTGACACTCAAGGGGGGAATTCTTCATTACTACTGGGTGGGCATGGCAGTTCTGGCTCCCCAAAAGGTATCCACTGACATCCCTGGCTGGAATAGTTTGGCGTGCCTCGTTATTGCTCCCTGCGTAGCCTTCACTGACACCATGGGGGTGGAGGATGGCCTTGTTATGGCTGTGTGGTGGTCAAAGTCCTGACTTTCCACTGGGCCTCCCCTCACACCACCCCATTAGTGAGATGGAAAGGTGCTTCATTCTTACCAGATGGGGATAAAAGTCTTTCACTCAGCATTCTCTGAGACGACGCTGATGGGGAGATGGAAGCACCCATTACAGCTGGGCAAGGGTTGAAGTCTAGACTTCTCACTTGGCGTTTGCTGGCATGGGGCCATTGTGTGTGTGTGTGTGTGTGTGTGTGTGTGTGTGTGTGTGTGTGTGTGTGTGTGTGTGTGTGTGTGTGTGTGTGTGTGTGTGTGTGTGTGTGTGTGTGTGTGTGTGTGTGTGTGTGTGTGTGTGTGTGTGTGTGTTATGGTGTTTGGATGTAGCTGAGTGGCTGTGGTCTAAAATTTTTCTGTCTTAAACGCTGCCCCTTTCTTGGTCCTCTAACCTGAAAGCACAGGCTTTTCTTGGACTATTTTTGTCTATGCCTGTTGTCATTTACCAGTCGCCTATATGTTCACTGAAAGTCTGAGATATACGAGCCAACAAGAAACCCATAAGCCTTGCCACCCTGGTGGTTCTGGGGTCTGCCGCCTTCTTTCCACTTCACAGTCTTCTTACAATGCTTGATATATAATGTCCAGGGTTTTCAGTTGTTCTTTTGGGATGAAGCATTTGTTTTACGTGAGACATTTAACCTCCCTGTGTGTCAATTTCCTCAAGGACATAATGACAATAATTATATTGGCCTTACAGGGTAGTTGAAAAATTACAGATAATTTTTAATTGAAGTTAGCCTGGCATGTTATACACTCTCCAAGGACAACAGTGTAAAAGATGTTTCTGAGTGTTAGTTGTGGAAATGAATCAGTGTAGTGTTATTTCTGTGAAGTACTATGTTCACCACTCTGGGCTGCATGATACACACTCTACAGAGACATACGTAGAAAATGTTTCTAAGAGTGCTAGTTGCACAAATGAATACTATTAAAAAAAAAAAGTTTGCCTGGAGCATGCCTAGTTACAAAAAGCATTTAAAAAGAGAAAAAGGCAGCTATTACTATTATTACACCAGCATGGCATCCATGTTTTCCATTTTGACATCAATAATTAATAATGCTGCAACTAACTAAAGCAGTTATTGGATGTACCAGTCTGAAAAAGGGAACTGGTGAAATGGAATCATACTAACAATACAGGGTTTTTGTGAAGACTAGATAAAGTCATGCTAAAATATGAGCTAAACTTTAGGGTCAATTACATCCCAAGAAACCTCAGTCTGGTCCCTAGAAATAATTAAAAACCAGTTAAATCAGTTAAAAGTTTTCTTGACATTACTCTCAAGAAAATGCTAAAAATAAGACCACATTCATAATGGAAATAAAGTAGAAAACTTAAAAACCCTCCTTCCCCTTTCCTTTGTCTCACATACCTTGGCTGCCTCTGGAGTCTCCTGTTCACCCCCCAACCCTTGTTACATATTTATCATTTTTTTCTTCCACAAAGAAAACTCTGGCTTAATTATTTTCTTTTCCGATTTTCTTCAGGAAAGACTCTATAAAAGGGAGGCAGTAAATTCTCCTCTGTTAATATTTCCCTTTGCATCATCCACCTCATGCAAATCCCAGAACTTCTTAATGCTGCAGTTATAAGCAAGACACAAATGTAAACTTCTTCCTACAATGAGGCAAAAACCTCATTGCATTTGAGCAGGTATTTTTTAAAGGGAAAAGGTAGAAATGGGTGTAGTGTAATGTGCATGAGCATCAACTTTGAAACAAGACAAGCCAAGTTCAGTTTTTGGCTTTACTACTTCTTAGCTTTGTACCTTGGGGCTCTCTGTCTCAGCAAAATCTTCTACATAATAGGAAAAATAGTGAATAGAGTTGTTAAAAGTTGACAATAATTATATCTATAAATAACTTACTATCTGACACAGAGGAAGTGCTAATAAATACGCCTATTATAATACTTGATTCCTTTCAATCACACTGATCTAATCATGCACTTTTTCTCCACTTGCACTGACTGAGATCAAACAAGTTGGAAATCAATAGTTGTATTTGAAAAACTTGCATGGCAAGAATTTACTTTTTTTTTTTTTTAACATCTTTACTGGAGTATAATTGCTTTACAATGGTGTGTTAGTTTCTGCTGTATAACAAAGTGAATCAGCTATACATATACATATATCCCCATATCTCCTCCCTCTTGCGTCTCCCTGGCACCCTCCCTATCCGTCCCCTCTAGGTGGTCACAAAGCACCGAGCTGATCTCCCTGTGCTATGTGGCTGCTTCCCACTAGCTAGCTATTTTACATTTGGTAGTGTATATATGTCCATGCCACTCTCTCACTTTGTCCCAGCTTACCCTTCCCCCTCCCCGTGTCCTCAAGTCCATTCTCTAGGTCTGTGTCTTTATTCCTGTCCTGCCTCTAGGTTCATCAGAACCATTTTTTTTTTTAGATTCCATATATATGTGTTAGCATACGGTATTTGTTTTTCTCTTTCTGACTTACTTCACTCTGTATGACAGACTCTAGGTCCATCCACCTCACTACAAATAACTCAATTTCGTTTCCTTTTATGGCTGAGTAATATTCTATTGTATGTATGTGCCACATCTTCTTTATCCATTCATCTGTCGATGGACACTTAGGTTGCTTCCATGTCCTGGCTATTGTAAACAGAGCTGCAATGAACATTGTGGTACATGACTCATTGAATTACGGTTTTCTCAGGGTATACGCCCAGTAGTGGGATTGCTGGGTCTTATGGTAGTTCTATTTTTAGTTTTTTAAGGAACTTCCATACCATTCTCCATAGTGGCTGCATCAATTTACACTCCCACCAACAGTGCAATAAAACACTTAGAGGAAAACATAGGCAGAACACTCTATGACATAAATCACAGCAAGATTCTTTTTGACCCACCTCCTAGAGAAATGGAAATAAAAACAAGAATAAACAAATGGGACCTAATGAAACTTAAAAGCTTTTGTACAGCAAAGGAAGCCATAAACAAGATGAAAAGACAACCCTCAGCATGGGAGAAAATATTTGCAAATGAAGCAACTGACAAAGGATTATCCTCCAAAATTTACAAGCAGCTCATGCAGCTCAATATCAAAAAAAACAAACAACCCAATCCAAAAAAGGGCAGAAGACCTAAATAGACATTTCTCCAAAGAAGATATACAGATTGCCAACAAACACATGAAAGGATGCTCAACATCACTAATCATTAGAGAAATGCAAATCAAAACTACAGTGAGGTATCACCTCACGCCAGTAAGAATTTACTTTTAATTTGTCCAAATAGAAGAACTTGGTGAAATGAATTATTTACACCCAAGGAACTGCTCCCTCAATAGATGAACAGATATAACAATCCTAGACTAGGGGGTACACCGGCATCTTCCATGAGCAAAGCCACCCTCACTACAACTATTAAGTGAAAGACTACTACATAACATAGAGGATCCCTTCCAACCTCAAGAACACAGAGACCTGTTATTTATTCTACGTACACACAGTTGATGCAAAAAAAAAAAAAAAAAGGTGCAGATTATGAAGTTTCACAGTTATCTGGAAGTTGGTCAGCTGAAAGCAACTGACCAGCACTCCAATCAGCCTAATAATGGCAAGGCATCAGTTAGACTGTCTATTTCTGAACAATCAGATGGACCTGGTTGCCTTTATTAATTTTAAAAAACAGATTTGACTTATTTAAGGTGACTGAATTAGGTAAATCTGTAACTGTGATATTATATAGTTAGGGCTTTAAAATTAATAAAATCAATGATAATGGTGAGGATTATGATGCTGATGATCATGACGATGACAATAACAATCAGAGAGATATCATGAGTACGTTTCAGGTAAAACTGCTTAAACAAGCAAATTAACCTTATAACTCGGTGGGTTTTTTTTTTTTTTTCCCTGTGAACTTATTCACATGTTATACTGAATGCATTACCTTATACAATAGAATAGCCACTGATAAAGAAATTAAAATTGAGGTCATCACAGGTTAGATGACCAAGGAGAAGTTGTGCTATGAGTAAGGGGAGGTGAGAGCTTGCCCTGATGCCTCCTCGGCTTCCTCCCTACTGGAAAATAGTAAACACCATTATCACACATAATACTGGGGATCAAGGTTACCAGATATGATTTAAGGGCATTTCCGTACAGCAAAAAAATAAAATTGTATTTTCTTATCAAGGTGATTGTGTGAGATAATGATAATTTAATTTCAGTCCATTTATTTATTGTCCATAGACTCGGAAATAACCTCCCTCTCAAAATTCACTCTCAACAAAGTCGGCAGGCAGAGAGATTTCTCACAGTTATTCTCAGCGGTGCTCAGATCGCTCAAGTGAATTACTGGAAACAATGGATGCTGAGAATAAAAGAAAAATGATTGCAGAGAATAGAAGTTGATAGCATTGAAATAAAAACCTTCCAGTGGGGCAGACCTGTGTGGAACTGCCTGTCTTTGTATATTTCCCCAAGGAGAAGAGTAAAGAATGGTTTGGGCTGTGAGATACATTTTAAAACTGTAAAATAAAAGGATCATGTATCAAACCAAATTGTGTTGGCTTAGAGACATATTACATCTTTGCACAATTTTGCATTCCCTACAATATTTTTCATATTTATTCATTAACCTTTCCTCCCATAACATTTCTCCTCCTAAGACAGATAAATAGATAATTTGTTGGTACTGACTCAATAGCACATATATCTAAACTCCTAATCACTTAAAATTCTTAATGAATTCTGAAAATAATTGTAAGTTATTTTCCCTCATCATCATGATTCTGAAAGGTTTTGTAATTCAGAGTGTGCTGTGTTATTCTTGGACCATTCATTCAGGGCATCTATTGCTCAACCACCCAGTATTTCCATAAGTCATCTGTTACTGTCAGGACACAAATAAAAACCTTATATTGCATACGTACAAGGAATCCATGCCAAGAGAAAGCTTGTGCCTCTATTTCCAGCACGTGGTCACTAGACAGGACTATTTAAGACAAAAACATTGAAGAAGCTTGGATACAAATAACAATGTACAGTGAGCTCTGTTTACGTGAATAACTCTGTTAGAAAGATGAACAGGGGTTAAAGGCAGAGAACTAGTAAATAGGGAAACAGTAATTTTTGAAATGAATTTAAATAGAATCTTGGAATAATGCCATTTGCAGCAACATGGATAGACCTAGAGATTATCATACTAAATGAAGCCAGACAAAGACAAATATATGATACTGTTTATATGTGGAATCTAAAAAAAAGAAAGATAAAAGACCCAAATGAACTTATTTCCAAAACAGAAAGAGACTCACAGACATAGAAAACGAACTTACGGTTACAAAGGGGAAAGAGGGGTGGGGGGAGGGATAAATTAGAAGGTCGGGATTAACATATACACACTACTATATATGAAAAAGATAACCAACAAGGATCTACTACATAGTACAGGGAACTCTACTCAATATTTTGTAATAACCTATAAGGGAAAAGAATCTGAAAAAATATATACGTATGTATAACTGAATCACTTTGCTGTGCACCTGAAACTAACACAACATTGTAAATCAACTATATTTCAGTAAAAAAATTAAAAATAAATAATTAAATTAAATTAAATTAAATCTTTAGCTTACAAGAGAATGTAAGTTGTAATCACAGGAGAAGAACTTTTGGTCTAGACCTTCTGCGTGTCCTGACAAGGCTAGTTCAGTTTTAAAACCTACTTTGATCTGTCAAAGATCAAAACCTGACTTTAGCCTCAGTTTCCATGTTGCTATCACTTTCTGAATCGTCACATTATGCCCTAGATTTAAAGGCACTATGAAAAATCAGTCATAAGTATATAGAAGCTGTTTTGTAATTGTAAAAACTCATTAGTTAGGAGATATCATTTGAATCAGGGATACAACCACTGGTCTTTTTCCTTTACTAGAGCACATTCCATTTCGAGGAACTTAAGAAATAGTCCCTGTTGGAGTAGGCTCTATGATGGTAAATAGTTGGGACCATTCCAAGAGAAAGTAATGCTGCCTAAGATCTACTGATTAAGAAAAAAGTGTCCCACCCAATTTCTTGTTGTGCAACAAATATATAACGTCTGCTTAGTGATTTGAAATGACGATGTCACTCTGGGATCCCAGGATACTTTAAGAATAAGGGATTCTGCATCTTAGACCAATTGCATTTAAACAAAAAATGCACCCTCTAAGGAGAGACTGCAGTCCATGGCAGTTGCTTCTAAATGGATGCCAGACAAGTCAATCTGTTTCTGACTTGATACCTGCCTCTCCGAGCACCACCTCTGTTTATATAGTCCTTCACAGCATTTGTATTCAGGAAGATTCAAAGTTCTCCTCATCCTGATTTATTCTGCTGCATAATTAATAAAAGTAAACACATACAGAAGACTTGTGACAGGTACTGTTCTAGATGCTTTGTATACGTGAATTCACTTAATCCCCATGTAATCCTTTAAAGTGAAAACTGTTATTATTCTCATATTTCAGATGAGGAAACTGGGCCATCCAGGGCTAAATATGCTACCAAAAGTCACTCAGCCAGGAAGAGGTGGAGCCAATATTTGAACTTAGGCAGTCTGTTTTCAGAGTCCACTCTTAAGCACCACTCTGATGCCTGGAGACTAGGGTAGACACAGGAAACCCAGGACCCCCAGTCAACATTTAATATCAGATAAACAACAAGGCTTTTTTAGAATAAGTAGGTCCCCCAAATTATATACGTATACAAAAAAAAAAAAAAACACTTTTTTTAAAAATCTGATATTCAAATGTAACTAGGTAGTCTGTTATTTTTATTTGCTGAGTCTGGCCACCCTCTTGGGGACTGTCACTGAGCCTGACTTTTCTGAATAATGCCCCTTCCCCAGCATGGTCTCTATGACCTTCAGCAGTGGCTTGTCAATTACCAAACTTTCTCCTAATCCTAGGCTGCCTTGGCTGCCTGCTAAATGCCAACACTTCAGAGAAAGTTCTCAGTATCATACAGCAGGGATTGGGAAACTTTTCCTGAAAAGGGCTAGATAATAAATGTTTTGGGCATTGTGGGTCATATGGTCTCTTTCTCAACTATTCAACTCTGCCAGTGTAGCAGGAAAGCCACAAACAATACATAAACAGATGACTATGGCTGTGTTCCAATAAAACTTTATGTACAAAAACAGACAGCAGGCCAAGGAACACTCATTTACTGATCCCCGCCACAGACGCTTCTGGCAGATTTCATGAGGTGTGTGTGCCATCTGAAAACAATCTACCCAACCAAAAGACACCACAAGAATGTAAGCTCTCTCTGGAAGTTATCTGCTGTTTAGTGAAAAAAATCTTCAGTGAGAAATCCCTCCTCAGTATCTCCCCAAAAAAGGCCAGACTTTACCTCATATTCTAGTCACATCACTATAGAAGAGAGGTCTGAAAGATGACAACCTAAATGAAAGGCAGGGCCTGGATCTTGCAGGTTTTATATGTGCCCCTGCAATGGAGGTATCATCTATCATTACCTACTTTCCCATTTCCATTTCCTCCACACAACTCAGAGAAGCCTGTCTCTTTGTATCTCCCATTTCCTCTCTTGATCTAGGTACTTGTGTGCATGCAGTTGTAGCTCTCTGCTCACTGTTTTATTCCCCCCACTTGCATTAAATTTAAATCCTTAAGTTCAAATCCATGCTCTTCTGTATCCCCCACATCTCACTGTTTGCCAAGTCCTTACTGACTGCCTCTGTTCCATACCCTGTTTCATTACTCTGCCATGTTTAAGACTTTGAATTACATGTTTCTCAAATCACTGTCCTGGAGACCTTCAAGATGGCGTAGGTGTAAGACGTGGAGATGACCTTCCTCCCCACAAATACATCAAAAATACATCTACATGTGGAACAACTCCTACAGAACACCTACTGAACGCTGGCAGAAGACCTCAGACTTCCCAAAAGCCGTGTGGCTGACAGGGTCTTGGTGCTCTGGCCGGGTGTCAGGCCTGAGCCTCTGAGGTGGGAGAGCCGAGTTCAGGACATTGGTCCACCAGAGACCTCCCGGCCCCACATAATATCAAACGGCGAAAGCTCTCCCAGAGATCTCCATCTCAACGCTAAGACCCAGCTCCACTCAACGGCCAGCAAGCTCCAGTGCTGGACACCCTATGCCAAACAACTAGCAAGACAGGAACACAACCCCACCCATTAGCAGAGAGGCTGCCTAAAATCATAGTAAGGTCACAGACACCCCAAAACACACCACCAGAAGCGGTCCTGCCCACCAGAAAGACAAGATCCAGCCCACCCACCAGAACACAGGCACCAGACCCCTCCACCAGGAAGCCTACACAAGCCACTGAACCAACCTTATGCACTGGGGGCAGACACCAAAAACAACGGGAACTACGAACCTGCAGCCTGCAAAAAGGAGACCCTAAGCACAGTAAGTTAAATCACCGTCCTTCCTTGGAATCTGAGAGTGAACTCCCACTGTTCTCTTCTCACCTCTGTGACCACATTCTTAGTCTGCAATCATGGCCACCAAGAATTCTCTCTGTGCTTGTATGTGGAATCTGTTTCCCCTCCTCTAAAATTTGCGCTGGCCCTGTGATTTACATTGACCAATGGAATGAAGCAGAAGTGGCACTGTGGCAGTTCCAGGCCTAGACCTTCAGGGGCCTGGCAGCTTCCACTTTCATTCTCTGAGAGCCCAGAGCTACCATGACTGCTTTCCAGGAGCTATGTACATGTCAAGTTGTCCTAAAAATAAAGCAAACTCAATATATCCTGTCCTGGGCTGAAACGTGTCTCTCCCCCTCACCAAATTCCTATGTTGAAGCCCAACCCCCAGTACTTCAGAATGTGACTGTATTTAGAGATAGGGCCTTAAAGAGGTGATGAGGTTAAATAGGCCGTTAGGGTGGGCCCTGATCCAATCTGACTAGTGTCCTTGTAAGAGGAGGAAATTTGGATACACAAGGAGACACCAAGGGTGTGCACATATAGAGGAAGGACCATGTGAGGACACAGGGAAAAGACAGCCAGTTTCAAGCCAAGGAGAGAGGCCTCAGAAGAGCCCAAACCTGCCCACACCTTGATCTTGGGCTTCCAGCCTGCAGAACTGTGAGAAATAAATTTCTGTTGGTTAAGGCACCCCGTCTGTGGTCATAGTGGTGGCCCTTGTGAACTAATACATATCCCAAACCTTGCCAGTCCTAGGCAGCACAACTTATTTGCAATCTGCTTCTCCTCCCATACTCTACACCACTGGCACATAGGACACCAGCCTACTTTACTACTGTCTGTTCTCCATTTAAACTCTAGCTACTATAATGAGCTTACAACATATACAAATATAAATTCCAGATGGATTAACAATCCAAATTTGAAAAGCTAAAATTTTAAGCTTTAAAAAGAAATACAGGAGAACCTATTTTATCATTTCAATATACGGAAGAATTTCTAAAATAAGTTGCAAATAACACAAATCATAATGAAAATCATGAATAAAATTGATTACATCAAAATAAAACATGTCAGCATGAAAAAACTTACCATAAACAAAGAGAAAAAAATCACACACTTGAGGAAAATATTAGTAGCACATGTAATTGATATATGAACAATATTTGGATAATATTAAAAACATACAAAAAAGTAATAAGAAGAAACATACAAAAAAGTAATAAGAAGATTAAAAATCCAATTGAAAAATGAGCAAAACAAATAAATGGGAAGTTCACAGTAATGGGAATTTAAGTATATAATAAAATAAAACAAAAGCAAACTCATCTCACAAGTAATCTAGGAAATAAAAATGTAGAACCACATGGTATAGCATTACAGTTAATAAGATTCACAGTTAAACAAACAAAAATAAAGAGACAGATTCAAGTATTGATGAGGATTTAGTTTAACTGGGACACACATACACTGTTACAGGGAGAATAAGTTGTCAATAAATTTAACAAATTTGAAAATATGCATATTCTGTGAAACAGCAACTACACTCTTGGTTTAGAGATAGACTCTCAATTACTGCTACAGGCTAAAATTGCCTAAGGAGATGTTTGCTTGTTTGATCTTTAATACTAGTACCTAAGCCCTGCCCAGAACAAATGAATAAGAATCTCTAAAACGAGGCTCAAAGATGGAGGGATTGCAACCTCCAGCCATTGTTGAGACCCCTGCCCCAGGTGAAATTTCATACAGGTATACAAGAAGATACCTTTAAGAATACTCATTGCTATATCATCTGTCATAGCTAAAAGCTGGAAACGAACCAAATATCCTTTACCAAGAAAATGGATTAATAACTTGTGGCACAGTCACTATGGACTGTTAGACAGTAGTTAAAATTAACAAACTAGAGTTGCAAGGTTCAATATGAATAAACCGCAAAACACAGTTTTAAATAAAAATGCATCCTTCAGAATTATACATGTAATAATACTAGAAGTTTTAAAATATGACATCAGTACTTCATATTTTTTTATCACTGCCTAACATAGCAAAATTTTAAAAACTTTGGGAATGATCAATGCCAAGGTCATATAGTAGAATAGTGATTAATTCTAAAGAAAGAGTGAAGGGGAAAAGATTGAAAAGGCATATAAAGGAGGCTTTTAGGTTTACTGTATCTTTAACATGTTATTTACAATCAAGACCAATCGGATGAAAATGTGGCAAAATGTTGAGAGCTGATGACACTTGGTAGTGGTGTTACATTCCATATTTGAAATATTTCAAAATACAGAGAAAAAGGGGAAGGTAGGGAAGATGCAGGGAGACACTTTGAAGGAGGCTAATCTTGGGAAGTTAGGCCAAAGGTAGAGGGTTCTTATACCAGAAAATTTGGACATAAAGTCACTTTAACTTTAGTCATCTGTATTATTTCAAAAGTTCATATTTGATTTTGAGCTCATCTGGAGAACCATAGTAAGGCTTTGAACAAAAAGCCCTGAGAGTGGACCTTTTGTGGATCTTTGCATCCCATATCACCAAGTTCCCTAAAACTGGTGACTATGGTAACTATGAACTACCTAAGCTTGTTAAATTCAGAGAGAGGGAAAGGGAGGGAGAGTGGGGAGAGTGTATGTGTGCGTTTTTTACAATTAACATATCTATTAAAGTTAAAATTGTTTGTTCATAGGTACTTTGACCTAAGCCTTCTACATTTAGGTCACATTTTGGTAGAAAAATTATGTGTTGTTCTTTGACATCATCACAAATTGCTCCATTGATGTTCCTTGGTTATTCTTGCTCTTTTGCATATCATGGTTTTCGTGTTTCATCTGGCTTCTCACCAGTAATCTTGGTGACCCCTCAAAGAAACCTACTTGCTTTCCCAAGGGGGAATAGATTGGTATCTCTTCCTTAGTGATATGCAAGGCTCATCATAAGTTTGTTACTGAACTTGCAACACTATATTGTAACCATTGTTTCCATCACTGCTTCCTGGACTTAACCGTAAACTCCCTGAGGGTGTGGACCAAGATTCCTTCTTGTGTAGGGTCCCTGTGTCTACTCCTGGAAGACACCTGGACAGCCTGACTTTTCAGAAATGTCTTGTAAATGCCCCCTCAAGTTAGTTTCCACATTACTTTATTCATTCATTTAGGACAGCTTCTAGTTGGCCAGTTTTCCCTGTCTTCCTTTATGTGTTTTTGTGACCTTTCCTACTTCTTATTCCATAATTTTAATTCTGATTCCTACAATAAACTCTCCCTCATCTGAATTTCTATAGGACCTGTTCATAACTTTTGATTTGGATGTTCATTATGATGGTTATATATTTACATACACAAGTTTGATCTTTTTGGAGGGCAGAATCTTCTCTTCTTTCCCTCTTCATACCCACAGTGACCCAGGATTTCTCAAAGTGCCACCCTGACCATGTGCATTGAAATAACTTGGGGGTACTCTTCACAAAGTGTATTTTTAGCTTCCCTCCCACAATCTCTGGGTCCAGGATCTCAAATTTGTATGTTAACAAGTAAACTAGGAGAGCCTTAAGAAAAACTGGCATACAAGGTAGAAAGAAATGAAGAACATATTACATATCAATTTTTTATACCAAGGGCTTTATATATTTTAACAAATTCAATCCTAATAATAAATCTGTTTTAAAAGGTATTACTATCCATATTTTAAAGATGAGAAATTGAGAATTAGAAAGCGTATAGCATAGTCTTTGGAGTCAGATTGCCCAGGGTTCAAATCTCAATTCCATTACTTAATAGCTATGTGATTTAGGGGCAAGGTTTTAACATTCCTGTGCTTCACTTTCTTCTTTTAAAATATACAGAAAAATAGCAGCAATCTCATGAAAGCGTTCTGAGGACTAAGCGACATAAGTAGAGCTCAGAGAAAAACACTCAACACACAAAAGTCCTCAATAAAACTTAGCTGTGAGATCACTGAATCCCACATTAAGCAGCAGTGGAACTGGGGTTATCTTAAACCAGAGCTCAGAAACGTTTCCTACCAAGGGCCAGAGAGTAAATATGTTAGAGCCTGCAGATTACACAGTCTGTTTCAATTACTCAACTCTGCCCTTGTAGCAGGAAAGCAGCCATTAACCAAATGGTTAAAAAAAAAAAAAAAAAAGAGCATAGATGCATTCTAATAAAACTTCATATATGGGCAAAAATTTGAATTTCATGTAATTTTCATATGTCACTAAATATTCCTCTGATTTTATTCATTAAAAAAAATCCAAAAACCTTTCTTAGTCCCCAGGTGGTACAAAAACAGGCAGTGGCCAGATATGGCCAGGGGACTCTAGTTTGTGGACCCCTGCCTTTAACTATCAGATTTCAAAGCTTTTGATACAGCACAGCTGCCTAACTGAACTTTGAATGCAAAAGCTACTTAGTAAGTATTTAATCGGTTAATACAACAGCATTTCCGAGGTTTCTGCTTCAGTATCTTGATGCTTGTTTAAGAAGGAATTAAGTAAAACGGAATCCTTTTGGTTTTGTATCCTTTGAAGCCACCATCTGAACCTTTAATTCGTTAATCTCCTCATCAAATTCACCCCATTCTCTCCCCACCTCCACCAGACTCTCTCAGTGCTACACTAAATTCCAGATCCAAAGTCGAAGTCGTTGGGCATCATGATGACTATGTAACCTTGTCACTCCCTTCCTCTTCCTTTTCCAGCTCTCCTCTTCAAATAAACCAAAATGTCCCTTAAAAAAGAGTGTTTTGGGCTTCCCTGGTGGCGCAGTGGTTGAGAGTCTGCCTGCTAATGCAGGGGACACGGGTTCGAGCCCTGGTCTGGGAAGATCCCACGTGCCACGGAGCAGCTGGGCCCGTGAGCCACAATTACTGAGCCTGCGCATCTGGAGCCTGTGCTCTGCAACAAGAGAGGCCGCGATAGTGAGAGGCCCGCGCACCGCGATAAAGAGTGGCCCCCGCTTGCCACAACTAGGGAAAGCCCTCGCACAGAAACGAAGACCCAACACAGCCATAAATAAATAAATAATTAATTTAAAAAAAAAAAAAAAAAAGAGTGTTTTTAGAGACTAAGTCTGCATAGCCCACGCTGACTCCAGATATGCTTGCTTCAGGCTTACTGATTGTACAACTTGCCCCACACCTTTCAGAGATCCTTCCATTAAAGTCTAGGCAGAATCTTTTGGCAATCCTTACTGGTGAAACCAGTATAACTGAATAAAAAGTTGACGAATTAATTCAATTCTACTAGGTGACCCACACTGAGATCTGGACAGAAAGAGCAATAAACCATTAACGTGACAGATGGTTCCTAGAGCAGCATTCAGCTGTTATTAATCCATTTAAATAAATATTTAGTTATAATATCTAAGTACCTAACAACTAAGTTAAGTTGAATGTAGGTTTTTTTTTTTTTTTTTTTTTTAGATTGATTGATTGATTGCTATGTTGGGTCTTCGTTTCTGTGCGAGGGCTTTCTCTAGTTGCGGCAAGTGGGGGCCACTCTTCATCGCGGTGCGCGGGCCTCTCACTATCGCGGCCTCTCTTGTTGCGGAGCACAGGCTCCAGATGCGCAGGCTCAGCAGTTGTGGCTCACGGGCCTAGTTGCTCCGCGGCATACGGGATCTTCCCAGACCAGGGCTCGAACCCGTATCCCCTGCACTGGCAGGCAGATTCTCAACCACTGCGCCACCAGGGAAGCCTGAATGTAGGTTATTAATATTAATATTGTGCAGAAAAAATAATGCAGCAAGATCTTAAGTCAGATATGACATCTATTTTAAAAATAAACTTCTGAACTAGACAGGATTTTTAAACTGAATCTCAGCAGTTCCTGTTGTTTTAGAGCAAAGACAAAGCCTTCACTCTCCCATAAACAATCTGAAAGAATCCCTTGCCCTCCTGGGAGCACTGCACTGTTCATTTCACCAGTGCCATTACCATCCATGAGTTGGTCTTTTGATTAAAGTGCTGTCCCTGCAAACCCCCAGTCCCACCATCCAAACACCAAAAGCCAGGATGGTTTTACACCTTAAGAAAAGCTGGATTTTGTTAGTACAGAATATTTAGCACGGCCTCTTCCTCTCTCATTAGACATAGCTTTAACTGAATAGTTTTTATACGGTAATCATACTGAATACTAAAGCCTCACTGCAGAATGATCATAAATACACAAATGCCTCCTCCTTCACATTTCTATCTAACATGAATAGGGAGACTACCAAGAAGAGCACTAAAAAATGGCATTTAAACATTTTTCCATAGCTTTTCAAGCTGTGGTCTAAAGATCAGTGAGCTACACACCCAAGGCCTAAGTTCCAATCACTGTTCCATCTCATGTTGGGGTCTCATTTACTTATATTCATATATTCATTAATAGGGGTGATGAACTTTAAGCGTTACCACTGACATTCTAATGTATTGTGTGATTTCTCCATCATGCATCTCATCTTCACATATGCAGCAGTGGTTCTTTATTCCCTTTCCTTAGTCATGTTACTTATCTGTGAAATATCTTCCCTACTCACCTGATTTTCTGTCCTCTATCAAAGAGCAAGGAAAGGAAGAGTTTCTGGATGATACTAGGCAAAAAGGAAGCCAGTCAATTTGGGCTAGTAAATGTAAAAACAAAATTAGAGACAAAGTCTCTTATTCTCAGTCTTGGCTGAATGCCATCTGGGTTGAGATTGAAGAATGGAAACAATAACTGGGCCAAGAAATTTCCCTAATCCCAAAACTCTCTGCAGAGCTTTTTCCTGAATTATCTGTATTTTGACCAGAAGTGTCTCATCCTCTAGACACTTGCCCACTGCTCCTCAGCTCAATTTAGATGACACTTAACTCAAAGCCTTGGATTACAGTTGAATCAAACATAATCTGTGAAAGCCTTAAAGGCAAGTGTGTCTGTTTCATCTTTGTGTTCACAGCACATTGCTTGGCATATAACTGATGTTCCAAAAGATATTTGCTGGCTGAATAAATAAACATATCAGCTAATCCATTCAAACCAGTAAGAACTAGTTGACGAATTCATGACTTGACTGAACTGCCTAGCTGGCCTGATTGATTTTTCCCCTAATCAAGTCAGACAGAATGTTTGGATCTGCTGTGCATGTTTAGATAAAGATTCATGACATCCCAGTTGGTCTCCTGCCCATCTAGATCCTGCCCAACACTTGTGCCTATTTCCCCTAAATTCATATTCCTTAACATCATTACAAAGTTAATAAAGAGAATATTAAAAAAAGTTAGATCGTTACATTTCTTACAGGCATAATAAAGGTGCTTATTTTCATGCCTATAAAAGGGTATCTAATTTCTATTTCATTTTTCTTCCGAGTTCCTCAAATATACCGTAGACTTGACTTTACTGGTTTTTGGTTTCCCTGTTACAGAACAAAATGCTCCAATAGCATAGGAAGGAATGAAATTTGCCCAAGGACAAACAGATGGCATTAGAAATTGAGTACCCTGGCTTTCAGTTCAATGCTTCTCACTACCTTAAAAAACAATAGAAGTCTTTTTCTGATTTTTCTAGAACCAGAAATGCCCGGAATAAAAGAGTTGTTTCGTACAATTTCATTTATACAAACTGAGAAACTATTACACATGGAGGCTATCAACTCTTTCAAATCTCAAAATTAATTTGGGTATCTCAGTATTTTTATAATTGAGATTATTATTCTCCTTTTGTCTTTGATATGTAAAAATCACAGGCTAAAACATTCGATTTACACCAACTAGTCATCTACTATAAGATTCTTTTAATCAAGAAGTTATATGACCCCGTCTAATAAAAAGAAATTCCTAATAATTAATACTAATATTTTAATTCTGCATAGAGCTTTGCTTTTTACAAATAAAACAAATTTATTAACTATAAGAGTATAGTCACCATGGCAAAGAGAATCATACACATATAAATTCCTGTCAGCAGAACACACATGATACATAGATAAACCAAACCACTATTTTGAGCCATGTCTTTTTCTGACTTAATCCAGATTTGACAAATACGCAAGTTTATTCACAGGACATATTCTTGTTTCAGGAAAGCAAAATAACATTTTCAAAATGGCATATTGACATGTTTTCAGAAACTACAGACTAAAACTGCAATTTACGTATTAACAGCTCATTGTCTTATAAATGCCCTGTCCACCAAGAGATAGTTTACAAGCATTATGGGGATCTGTAATCCCTCACACAGTAGCTTATTACTTGCCATATTCCTGTCTCTAGGAATACATGCTATTTCAGCTATGCAGACTTGAAGATGACCTCTTAGTATTCTGCCTTATTCTACCTTATTTTTCTTTTCGATAAAAGATTCTAAAGGAATGCTAGCCATAAACATACACTTCAAATCATTAGTATTAAATAAGAAGCATTATGTCTTAACAGAAGAGAACAGTATGGGGGCTACCAGGCATTAAAGACCTCACAAGCTGATGCCCTGAAACACTGTAGCCCAACCATGAACCAATCACCTGAATCTAGGCAGATCCAATTTACAAAGACACTGTTTCTTACTGCTTTCTAGGCACTGACTACTTTCTTTTTCCTCTATATGGAGTTAGAAGTGCTAGTTAGTGAATTCTGGATGCAAACCAGATTAAGAAGAAATTTTTTTGTCTCAAGCAGAAGCAATTTCAGTGGGAAGCCAGTAGGTATTCTAACACAGCAAGATATTATAACTTATCAAACCTTTATTAGTGAACCCAGGGTATGCAGCTCTGGTTGGAATTCATTGTGTGGACTTGGATTAGTCATGATTGATCTGAATCTCAGATTCTGCACCTTTTTCTATGGATAATAATACCACCATATTGTGCATATCATTGCACTGTGATATTGATGCAGTGAACTATTTCAGGTAAAATGGCTGGGAAAGGTCGGAGGGGTTATGTTATACAACATAAGATGATTGTTCTCTACAGAATACAGGCGTCTAATTTCCACATATACCTCTCCAAAGGAAGCGACGGTGTCACAGAAATCGAGGATTCTATGATAACTTGGATACCACCTAGTTTAACATACTTCTTTCATAGATAAAGAAACAGAGACTCAGAGAGATCAAATTCTTTATCCGAGATACAATGGTATAATTGCTATTAAAATTCACATCATCTACCTGCCCACTCACCCCTCGGTCCAGGGACCGTGGCATTCATGAGTACTTGACCTGGGAGGCAACTTATCTGAGCCTTAATAGAGAAAACCGTACCTTGGAGAAAAAAAAAAAAAAAAATTCACATCATCTGATACCCAGATCAATGCGTGGTTAAGATGGCTCATCCTAGCCTCACATCCCAGCACATTTTGTTTATTTCCAGAACACTGACACATTTTTGTAAAAATAAACTACTCTTCCTACTTCAACACACACATTTGACAGGAATAATGTCAACTACATGTGCAACTTAAAAGAAAGTATGGAGTTTAGGCACCAAAGAAAGAGAGGTAAAAAGGGCAGTTTAGAAGTTTATCAGAATGCAAGTGCTACTGCATTATTTTTCAGGAACACAGCAAAAAATGTTCAGTTCAAAGAAAGCCTTCTCTATAGGTTGTGGCCAACAGGTGACTTGTAGGACTTCCTTTCCTAATACATTTTTGGGTCATGATAAAAATTTATCAATTCAGTTTATTAAAAAAGAGACACCTAAAGGACGTGACGAAGGCACCATCTTAATTCTGTAAGTCTCTGCCCAGGTATTCACCACTCTCCACACTCACAAAGAGAGGGGCAAAGAACATGGGGAGACATTTCTAGTTCAGCTATTCTGAGAGAACCTCCTCTCTCTCTCTTCCCCCACAGTAAATAACACATAAAACGCTACTATGTCTCTTTAGCAACACAAAGATATCCAGAGCAACTCCCAAAAAGAGTGTCTTACTGGAGACATTTTTTCTTTGGCTGCATGAGATCTATCATTTTGAAAAAAAGGGGTTTTTTCCCCCCCACTTTCTCTATTCCCTACATCAGAACTTCTGTGCAAGTATATGATTTTATGTCTTAAAAGTAGGAATTATGCTATGTCAGTATCAGTATTAGTTTATCACAATAATGATTAGTATTTGTTTATCACAATAATGCTAATAATACCCAGGCCAGTGATGTTCAAACAACCCCATACTGCCAATGTAAGCATAGGAAATCATATATTCTCTAAATGGATTTATCCAGGAACAGAATGTGAGAAAGTAAGTAAATCCCACTGAGAGTGCAGAAGCCAAGATCTTAACTGTCAATATGCCCTAGGAACAACAGTTTTCACATCATCTTTTAAAATACCATGTAAACTTCAGTGAAAATGCTGTGCAAACAATTGACCCATAGAATGTGTTTGTACATCTTTAAACCATTCTTCAATATCTTGCATAACAAGCAAGACTAAACTATTTTAGTTAGCAATTTAAACCACATTATTACAATTTTAGCACTTAACATAGTAAACAAATGAAGAGGTTAATGCATTTGTGCATTTATAAAACATGTGACTTAATTCAAATACATTGAAAAAAATGCACATTTCAATATCATCGGTCCATGTTCCCAGACTGTTTCATTTCCAGGATTTTTCTCCCAGACTTCTGTGTCACTCTGCCTTGCAAGTCAGATATCTACATGTCTACCTCGAAGGTAACTTCCTGGAATAGCAGAAAGTGTGCAGACAGTGGGAGAGAACAGATCCGAGTTTAACTCACGACCCCAACACTCAGTAGTGGTGTTACCTTGGGTATGCTTTTTGATCTCAGTAAGCCTTAATTTCACATCTTTATATAGGGATACACTAACAACTTTGCAGATTTGTTGTGAGAATTAAGTGATATGAAGCACTGACCACAGAATCTGACATAACCTATGTAACAGGTGCTCAGCAGTGGGGGGCCATAACTGTTATCTCCTTCACCACGTCACGCGAGGGATATTAACAGAAGCTTCCTCATTCCTTGTTGTACCCGTTAAACTCACAGCACGTCACCTTTCTAAGTGACAGTTTAACTGAATACAACTAAGTTTGTCACTCAAAGGGTTAAAAAAATACACAAGAGCTCATATTGATTGAGAAAAATGTTAAAACAAAACAGAGGAATGACTACAAACAAATTTACAACAGAGAAAATCCTACTTACCAATAATATTAAAAATAAAAGTACAAACTTGCTAAAAATCAAAGAAAAGTAAAACAAGTTTGGGTATGCTGTTTTTGACCATTAATTTAGTAGCAGATTTTCTAAAATTATAATATACAGAAGAGGTAAAACTGTGACAAAAAGTAAACACAAACATAAGGTTATTGGCATTTGGTCAAGCCTTCTAAAAAACAAGTTGAATATATGTATATAAAATATATATATTATATATACAATATACACACATATCAAAATATAAATACCTTCAGACTCTTAGACCTATCATCTAAATTGGAATTATTTTCTAAGCTTTTTCTAACATTTCTAAAATTTGAAAATCATTATATTCATGGAAGATATCCCTAAATGTATAAATTATAATAACACAAAAATTGAAATAAATTATGTCCAACAATGGAAGAATGGTACAGTAAATTTTTCATTATTCATTCAATATATATTTATTTATAGATGTCAGGCCTTGTTTTCATGGCTGGGGATACAGTAGTGAATAAGGCAGGCAAGTTCCTGCAGTCACAGAACTTAGGTTTTAAGAGAGGAAAGACAGAACATAAATGAACAAATGATTAAGCAAAATTATTTACTATAGAGCTAACTACTGTGAATATAATAATTCTGTGAAGGGTAGTATGACAGAAAGCTGCAGCGGAAAGTAGGCTAATATAGTAGGAATGATCTGGGGAGGTGATATTTGATTTGAGACTTGAATAAGAGTGAAATCAACAGCTATGTGAAGATCTAGAAAATCCGAGAAAAGATGCACAGAGCATAAAAACAGAACTAAAAGTTGCATAAGTACCGATTACAATTATAAAAATTCATTTATGTGTGTGTGTGTATATATATACACACACATATATGAAATGCATTAAAATAGCAACAATATTGGTACCAGTATAAAGGAGGTAGGGTATTTTTCCTCTATGTGTATTTTTTTAAATTCTATTTTTAGAATTGTATTTTTATATTTAATATAAATATAAAATTCTATTTTTAGACTTAAATGGAAAGATGGAAATAGAATTAAACATTCCAAAGATAAGATCATACGTCTCATCAATAATTTTCATATCAGAGTACCTAGCATAGTATTTTAGGCAAACATATTTTTAATACATGTTGCTTTAATTACATTGATTTTAAATATACAAAAAAGATGGAACTAATATTAAATGGAACCACCAAATATCCTATTAGTCACTATTAATCTTTTTAACATATTGCTAGCTGGTTCCTTATCTCTTGCTACTCCATTCGAATTTCTCTCCCACGATCCTTCTCTAAGACATGAACAGCAAATCCATCATAATATTCATCCTGCACTCTTTAATTTTTTATCAACATCACCTTCTGGAAAGTAGGCATCTTGCAAGAAAGCAGTAAGTGTGCTTTCAAAATGATCTCTCCCACTCATATGTCATTTCACATCTACTCCTCATTCCTCTCTTGCCCCTACAACCAAAAATTTTGGAAATAAAAATGTAAGATTCCTACGAACATGCTTAAGTGTACATGGCATGTCTGTCAGAATATCCTCACATAGGTTACAGCCTGTCTACCGTCTGTTCAAAAAATGCAATTAGTTTCTAGAGGTCCAAAGTCAAATACATTGTCTTAGAAAGTAGTTTTAGAGCAAGCTACAAAGCTTTCTACTTGGTAATTTAAATGACTGACCGCTCAATTTATGAGCATTCCCAGCAATAAAATTCAGCCTGAACTTAATAATAGCACATTTTATGTGACAATGATGACAATTACAGTCTATGGTTACTGCAGTCGCCCTTTGGTCTAGGGGAAAATGACAGTATTAATTATACACACTTGCCATTTATCAGACTTAACTTGGCAGGCGATTGAGCTCAGGACCATCTCCAGCTTGACTTCAACATTTACCATTTTCTAATCCACTGAAACGAAGATAATTAGAATAGAGAAAAATGAGTGGCTCCTTCTTCCGCTGCCTTTATCTCTGATTTCATGTACAGTATAGTTCTTGAATCATATTAAATTTATACCACTTGGTTTAAAAGCCTGTCATTGTTTACTTTCGAAACTCTAGTAAAAGGAACACTATTTCCTAGGTGTGCTATAGCATGAGATTTTGGCTGCGTGCAACTTTCGCATTTTTATTTTATATCTTATTTTTATGTTTGGACTATCTTGGGGATCTTGAGTCCTTGTTATTTTCCCTGCTAGTTCATATCACTGATACAATGAGAACTAAAATTATTTTGAAACATGGAAAACTATCTAAAAGGCTTGCAGTCCATGAAAGGATAGAAAAAAATAAGTGCTAAACAGTCTCATTTTCATTAACTCACTTGTTATCATTCTTATTCAATCATTTAATTGTGTACCTGTGTTATTCCATCTTTTTTAATTTTTTTTTTTTTGTTTGGACTCTGTGTGCTTTGCAGATCCACAGTATGCCATTTAAGATTTAAGACAATTATAAAATCATGTTTATCTGCTTCTGTGTTCAGAGCTCTACAACCTCTTCTTAGAAGGCTTGGAGAATTCCAATTTACTCAACTGCTTTTTGCCTTTACACGCACTCCCTTATGAATTTTTGCCAAACACTAAAAAAAATAGTATCCTTGTGTTTTAAATAAAGATATTTTGATGATTAGAAAGCTTAAGCAACAGTGGCACCTGAAATTAGAAATTCTAGGATAAGCCTCCAAAAGAAGACGTGGTTCGAGACGTCTGAGCTATAAATAAGCAGAGAGCCTCAACCACTGCTAGGCCTTCCCAATTCTGCCATTGTTGGTCCAAAGCACCTGTAAGGAAGATCCTGTGCTTAACATCCCCAATCCAGAGAAAATCAAATAGGTAGAAGTACCTCTGAATAGAAGGAATTCACGGGAGATTTTCCATTCATACAGGCAGTATGTTATACTGAAAAACAGATTATAAAGAGTCAAGGAAACTGGAACTAGAACTAACTCTGTAGTTACTATTCACAAGATCTTTGGAAAGTTACTTAATTTCCAGGTGTGTCAATTTCTTCATCTGTAAAAATGATGGAATTGACTTATTGACTTATTAAGATGAAGTCCCTTCATCTCTAGAGTTCTCTCTGTGATTATGAAATCCTGTAGGGAATTGTCTACAAAAATGGGGTATATCCCAGAACATTAATGATATCTGTAATAAAGCTCTACTTCTAGTTAGAGTTGCAGGTGGTGGTGTTTTTCTCATGCAAGGGATAGAGACTCGATCTTGAAATTTAATAGTGGGCAAACTGCCACGTGATGTAGGGGGATGATCCTAAACCATCACCACATTCTAGAGATAAAATTAAATCCCTTTTGGAGACTGGCCCTGCCCTTTTTCTGAGAAGGACCAATCATTTGAGCATTTCTGGTTAGGCATATGTAAAGAAGTCCTTACACAATGCTCTTAGGGAAATTTAAACCACTGAAGTAGCCAACTACAGATGCTTCAGAGTGAGATTTTAGATCTGTCCTGTCTAGTAATGCAAACTGTGTACATGCAGACATCCTGCTTTTGATGAGTATGAATTTAGATAGTATGGGGCCTAAGACAAAGAAAAATTCTTAAGTGAATCATGTATTATTGTCGGGTTTTTAATCTTCATCTTTATTAATTTTATCTGAATATACTCACAAAGTGTTCCTTTTGAGAACACAGATACACAGATTTTATTTTTTCTGAAAACTCCCAGTAAAAAACGTGTGCCCTCCCCACTTTCACTTAGTCCTCACTCCTAGGGCAATATGAGAGCCAGGTCAATTTTCCTACATGGATAGCTAGGCACTCCTTAGATGAGGGATGAGGAAAAAGTGATTTTTCTCTGCAAAGGGGTAGGAGGCTTGTGCCCCTCCCCCTCCAGCATGGACCCCCTTGCAAACAAAATGTGCCTGAGTAATAGAATTAACTCCATAGTCACTACTCACAAGATCTTTGGAAAGTTACTTAACTTCCTTGTGTCTCAATTTCATGCAAATGAGATCTCTCCAGGAGTCAGATTCTCTCACATTTCTTAGCTTTTGTGACCTCCAGATGTCTCCAAGGACAGCCTTCCCACCTCCTCGGCACCCTAGGGCTTACCTTAGGGACCTGGTTTAGGCTGTCACCATTTAGCCTTTGGGAGGATATGAGAAGTTTTATTATCCTTTAAGATCAGAGCAATTTAACAGACAAATGGCTACAGATCTAATTCTCATGGTATGTGAAGAGTAAAATATTTCTAGAGAAAGTGAAAGCAAATACTCCCTATCTTTACATTACATAAATTTCCATGTCTAAGGAGGATGTTTTTCAGGAGTGCTGAGAAATCCAGGCAAGATTCATTTCCCCACCATTTTCTACTCCTAGCATGCATGAGAATCACCTGGAGGGTTGCTAACACTGAGACTGCTAGTGTCCCCTTTCGACTTTCTGATTCAGTCCTTCAGAGGTTCAGCCTGAGAACCTGCATTTTCCAACAAGTCCCTAGCTCATGCCGATGCTGCTGGTCAAGGGCCACGCTTTGAAAACCAGTGCACTGCAATGACCAGAGAAGTGGTTTCAGGTTCTGTGGCACGTGAAAATTAAAAAAAACTTAAGAGCCTTAGTTTTCTTTCTTTAAACTTTTTATTTTATATTAAAGTATAGCCGATTAACGATGTTGTGATAGTTTCAGGCGCACAGCAAAGCCACTCAGCCATACATACACGTGTATCCATTCTCCCCCAGGCTCCCCTGCCATCCAGCCTGCCACATAACATTGAGCAGAGTTCCCTGTGCTGTACAGTAGGTCCTTGTTGGTTATCCTTTTTAAACATAGCAGTGTGAATATGTCAATCCCCAACTCCCTAACAACTATCCCTTCCCTCCACCCTTCACCCCGGTAACCATAAGTTCATTCTCAAAGTCTGTGAGTCTGTTTCTGTTTTGTAAACACGTTCATTTTTATCATTTCTTTTTAGATTCTGCATATAAGCGATATCATACAATATTTCTCTTTCTCTGACTTAACTTCACTCAGTATGACAATCTCTAGGTCCATCCATGTTGCCGCAAATGGCATTATTTCATTCTTCTTGTATGGCTGAGTAACATTTCATTGTATGTATTATATATACCACATCTTCTTTACCCATTCCTCTGTCAATGGACATTTAGGTTGCTTCCATGTCTTGGCTATTGTAAACAGTGCTGACACAAACACTGGGGTGCGTGTATCCTTTTGGACCATGTTCTCCTCCAGATATATGCCCAGGAGTAGGATTGCAGGGTCATATGGTAGTTCTATTTTTAGTTTTTTAAGGAACCTCCATACTGTTCTCCACAGTGGCTGTACAATCCCACCAACGGTGTAGGAGGGTTCCCTTCTCTCCACACCCTCTCCAGCATTTATTATTTGTGGATTTTTTGATGATGGCCACTTTGACTGGTGTGAGGTGGTATCTCATTGTAGTTTTGATTTGCATTTCTCTAATTGTTAGCGATGTTTAACATCGTTCATGTGCCTCTTGGCCACCCGTATGTCTTCCTTGGAAAAATGTCAATTTCTGCCCATTTTCTGATTGGGTTGTTTGTTTTGATGATATTAAGCTGCATGAGCTGTTTGTAAATTTTGGAGACTAATCCCTTGTTGGTCACGTCATTTGCAAATATTTTTCTCCCAATCTGTGGGTTGTCTTTTCGTTTTGTTTATGGTTTCCTTTGCTGTGCAAAAGCTTTTCCTAGTTTTTATAAATGGATGATTAGATGTAGGGACTGGAATGGGCTTTGATGTCATTACTTCACACTAAATCATGTGACAGTGATCAAACTGATAGAGAGTTAATAGTTTTGTACTCTATATCAACCGTATAGATGTACCTGAGGTTCAGTTTGGCACCATAAATATTAAATAAGAACATGGATAAAATAACCACTTACTGAGTTGGAGAATTTTTTTAAATGATTAATGAAAATCACCTTGCTCTTTAGTGAACTAATGACAGATAGATCTTTACCTTTGGTCAACAGAATTTACCTGACTGTGCAGTGTCTAAAAATATTTATACATTATTGACTGGAAAATTGTTACACTGACACAGAAGAAATAACATTTAGAGGCTCAACTGAGGGCACTTGAACTTTATTCATAGGATCACCTTGCCCAATATATTGACCCTGCATGAAACTGTATTTCTTTTCACCATAACTAGGCTCAAATCTTATTTTAGAATAACAGCATTAATCAAAGAGCTTCTGAGCTTGCAATTTACCAGTATGAGCCTCTAACATGTCCCCATTTTCTGAAATTGAAAGATAAAGAAAAGTTTATAACATATTGCTCCCAAACAATCTTTCTTACATAAGAAGAAAAGAACATAGAAATTGTGCCTTAAGTCATTTACGTTTTTAATTCTAGAGTTCAATCAAAACTAAAAGAAAAATACTTAAATGCATACTGGTTTTTGCATCAGTTTTTAATAGCATATTTAACATGTCCTATCTTCTAATAAATCCTAACCATTCCACAAAAGCCCTCAAAATGTCTTTATTTCTGTAAAAATATTACCCGAGAAAGCTGTTTTTCTCTTGTCCAGGTCTCAGAAAAATGTCTTGCACACAACAAGCTAACCTCACCTCTTCACAGATATTTCCTGCCAACCCCATCGATTTCACTGAGGGCTCCTGGGTCTGGAGAATAAAAAGAAGCCCAGATGGTTTTCAAAAGTAGAACTGGGATCTGACTTCTAAGTGTCTAAATTAGATGAACCAGACGCATCCTACCCTCTATGCTGAACAAAGAGCAAATCAGCACAACTGCTTCATGAAAACTTCAAAAGCCTGCCTCTGTCACTCAAGGTACAGGTTTTCCCACTACAGAATGGAAGTCGCATGTATCCAGTTATGGCAGAGCTCTAGAACAAGAAATAGAAGGGACAGAAAAATCAATTTACTGAACACTCTGACCCAACTTTGAAATGTAATGCAGCACAAATAACTCAGCACAAACTTTTAACAAAGGTCTCTGATCAGCCTACAAACTGTCTTTGGCTATAATATAGAGCAAATAGGCAAGGGATCAGAGGACCTCCCTGGTGGCACAGTGGTTAAGAATCCACCTGCCAATGCAGGGGACACGGGTTCGAGCCCTGGTCTGGGAAGATCCCACATGCCGCAGAGCAGCTAGGCCCGTGCACCACAACTACTGAGCCTGCGCTCTAGAGCCCACGAGCCACAACTACTGAAGCCCTTGCGCTTAGAACCCGTGCTCCGCAACAAGACAAGCCACCGCAATGAGAAGCCCGTGCGCCACAAGGAAGAGTAGCCCCGGCTCATCACAACTAGAGAAAGCCCTCACACAGCAACGAAGATCCAATGCAGCCAGAAATAAATAAATAAATAATTTTTTAAATGGCAAGGGATCAGGAATTAGTGATTATCTAACTGGTTTGATCTACACAGATGTCCCAGATTTTAACCCAAACAGAGCTAAATCAGGGTTCTGGGGGTGGATTTTATTTGTTTGTTTTAACTGCAAAATTTCTCTCATGAGAACTAAACTAGTACACCCCAGTGATCATTTTCAACGCTGCCTCCTAAGATTATGTGGTTTTGTTTTGTTTTTTTTTTAATAAATTTATTTATTTATTTTTCAGCTGTGTTGGGTCTTCATTTCTGTGCAAGGGCTTTCTCTAGTTGCAGCAAGCGGGGGCCACTCTTCATCGCGGTGCGCGGGCCTCTCACTATCGCGGCCTCTCTTGTTGCGGAGCACAGGCTCCAGACGCGCAGGCTCAGTAGTTGTGGCTCACGGGCCTAGTCGCTCTGCGGCATGTGGGATCTTCCCAGACCAGGGCTCGAACCCGTGTCCCCTGCATTGGCAGGTGGATTCTCAACCACTGCGCCACCAGGGAAGCCCGATTATGTGGTTTTTAAAGTCCTTTCACACCAGCAGTTAAACTGACCCTGTAAACACAGTGAAACTGTGAGCTTTCCCACCAGACTCACATTGTCTTGGAGGCTGGGATTGTATTTTATTCATCTATCTAAAGGGCCTACAACTGCCTGGCACAGAAATGGTGGTTACTAATTATTTAAAGCACGAGGGAGTAGACACATAAAATACTGAATAAATTAAAAAGAGAAAAGTAACCTATGCATGTAATATAAAATGGAGAAATTCCAGAAACAGAATTTTCCAGAATGGTTTAAAACATAAGTTCTAGAACACTGGGAGATAGGATAAGTTCTCTAGTCTCTGATTTTTACTATTCCAATAATCAATCTGAGGCCCCCTTTAATTGTCATCATATGCCAGAGAGAAGAAGTAAGAATTTATTTGCAATTGGAATATGACAAAACAAGGCTTTTTAAAAAAAATTCCACAGAAGCATTCTCTAATACCAGACACTTCTGTGGAATCATCTTAAAATACGTTTGCTGTTCACTTTTTACCCCAGGATCTTGAACCCAAAAATATCTTTAACATGTCCCTGTTGGGATTGTCAAATTTACTCCCCTTTAAAAATTAGATTTCTATGTGCGCGTGCACACACACACACCACACACGCACACTTGAGGGAAAAAGATGAACATCAAGGGGCAGATGGAATAGAGAGAAACCAGCAAAAAGGATTGAAAACCAAAGAAACTTTTAAAGCTTATCAAAAGAAAAGTTATCATTACTATAAATTATAAGTTTTATTATGCTAATGATAATAACTAAAAGGTGTTTTAGCTACAGGGCTTACAATACATTTTGAAAATAAACATAGAACTAAATAGTTGGATACCTATAATAAAAAGAATTATCAGAGGGCAGACAGCAGAAGCAAGAAGAACTACAATCCTACAGCCTGTGGAACAAAAACCACATTCACAGAAAGACAGACAAAATGAAAAGGCACAAGACTCTGTATCAGATGAAGGAACAAGATAAAACCGCAGAAAAACAACTACATGAAGTGGAGGCAGGCAGCCTTCCAGAAAAAGAATTCAAAATAATGCTAGTGAAGATGATCCAGGACTTCCGAAAATGAATGGAGGCAAAGATTGAGAAGATTCTAGAAATGTTTAACAAAGACTTAGAAGAAATAAACAACAGACACCTAGAAGAATTAAAGAACAAACAAACAGAGATGAACAATACAATAACTGAAATGAAAAATACACTAGAAGGAATCAGTAGCAGAATAACTGAGGCAGAAGAATGGATAAGTGACCTGGAAGACAGAATGGGGTAATTCACTGCTGTGGAACAGAATAAAGAATAAAGAATGAAAATCAATGAAGACAGCCTAAGAGACCTCTGGGAAAACATTAAATGCATCAACATTCGCATTATAGGGGTCCCAGAAGGAGAAGAGAGGGAGAAAGGATGTGAGACAATATTTGAAGAGATTATAGTCAAAAAACTCCCTACCATGAGAAAGGAAATAGCCACCCAAGTCCAGGAAGCACAGAGAGTCCGAGGCAGGATAAACCCAAAAAAAAAAAAAAAAAAGAATTTTATCAGTGTTCACTATAGCCTGTTATTAAAAACAACTCTAGGCTTGTGTTTCTATGATCATTATGAAGAAGTAGTCAAAAACTAATAGTAAGAAGTATTCTGTTGGTCTGACCCCAACTAATTTTCTCAATTGGTACATCTGAGACCTATTTATCTATTTATTTTGCTGCTTACTGCTATGAATATTTGAATAAAATAGCTCCAAATATTTAGAGATAAGCAGTTTAGATTTGTTTTGTATTTTATTCTCTAGCAAATGTAGTGAAATATTAATGAAATATTAGAATATTTTTTGGCATAAAGAAATGTAATTGGCATTAACTAAGGATTTGATATTCTTTTTTTAGGATATTTAAAGGGTTTTTAAAAATTATGTAAGTTTCAGGTGTACAGCATTATAATTCGACATCCAGATGCACTACAAAGTGGTCACCAGTACAAGTCTAGTTGCCATCCATCACCATGCAGTTGACCCCCTCACCCATTTTGCCCAAATTTGATATTCTGGTTGCCACCTAGCCTAGGTATTCACTGTCTCCTTTTTCATGGCTTGGTGTGTGTTTGTTCAGTAACATTCTGGTGTCCTGGCACGCAGGGAAGTGTCGCTGACCCCGCAATCAGCGTGTCTGTCTTCTACAGTTGAAACAAAAAGGGCCTGGGCTTCCTTCCTTACCCAAAAGAAAATTTAAGTATAGCTTGTGTTCCTTTGCATGCTTTTTGATACAGTTATAATGTACATGCAGGATTAATAGAATTAATGTAATGCTTATTTTTTAAGGATTATTCTTAATTTTTTAACACTTTTCTTATGTTATGAAGTATATATTTTTGGCAAGAGAATCATAACTAAAAGTTTAAGGTGTAATCATGACCAAATACTTTTCTAGTATGAGAAGAGTACTGGATACAAATTAAGAGAAAAATATGCAGGTGAAAAAGTCTTATTTTTTTATCCACCCATGTAGCTTTCTAGGGAGAGGAGGCCTTAGGAAGTCCCAAGGAAAATTCAAGAGGCAAAGATACTGAAGCCCAGGGTACTGGGACACCCTCCTCGCATGTAGGCTACCTCATCTCCTCTCCCTCCCTCCAGACCTCATACATAATAGGGTGGGGGTCAAAAGAGATTTTGAAAAGCAAAGTGTTGAAGAGGAATCCCAAGCCATTTTCTGTGTGGTATGTGGTATAAGCCCTCTCCTTTTCCAAGTCATCAGGAAATTCCACGTTGCTCACTTAATGCTATTTTATTGGTTTCTCTTATGGTATCCCAAAGAGTGGGATGCGGTAGCCACTGACTTCCAAGTTTTATGTGTGCAGGGAAATCTTACTTGATTTTTATGGAAAGGAAATGGTTATAAATGACCAATGGATATGAAACATGCAAAAATGCCTGAGCCTTGCCTTGCATTTAATTGAGTATTGTGGACGTTTACTAACATACTCAAGTGTACACAGACCAACTGTTTTTTAAACACCAATGCAATGTGACAAGTTTAATAATTCTTATCACCTGTACAAGAAGTTCAATTATATGCTCAGAAATGGCAGAAATTTCATTTCAATATCTGGGCAATGTCAAGGTAATCTGCCAAAACTGGCTAATACTTTGGTTTCCAAAGTGTTAAAATTTGCTATATCAATTTTAAGTCTCCCTATTTTTAAACCATTTTTGAGACAAATGAATTGCATTTGAAAATGAAACTCAAGAGTTTCATAGAGTCCCAGAATTTGAAGACAACTTTGCTAGGTGATAGGGGGCAGTGAGGAATAGTACAGGACACTCCGCCTTCCTTTCTCTTTGCTCTGCACACATCAAAGACTCTAGTGGTTAAAAGCATGGATTCTGAAGATAAAATGCTTGGGTTTAAGTCTCACTTCTGTCTTTTACTAAACGTGATGTTCGGCAAGTTTCTTAACTTTTCAGTGCTTTAGTTTCCCCATCTATAAAATGGGGTGGGGGGTGTGTGGAAACAGTACTTATCTCATAGGGCTGTCGTAAGGATTCGATGAATTAACATACATCAAGCACTGAGAATAGAGCCTGGCACATTTTAAGTACTATATATACATTCTTACTTGATTAAATACCAGTCACTAGCTTCAAGATCTACATGGACACTTGTACCCTTCTCCCTGGCCTAAGACTCCAGTCTGCAGGGTGAACTCATGGTGTTACTCGGTATAAAGACAGCAGCTATAGGCACTGCTACCATAAAAGGCAGAAGTTTACCCTGTGTATTTTCAGAGAACTCATCCCTCTAAATCTTATGTAATTTACATTTAAACCATGCTTTAGAAATAAAACTGTCCAATTTTAAAAGGCAAGGAAGGGAAATTTCAATGTATTTCACAAGCTACTCCAGAGTCAACTCACTCTACTAAGGAATTAGTGTTGTAAGTATAGAATGTGATTATTAGAGTATCACTCTGATTTAACATACGTGGTATGTCCTCAAATCACATATTCTCTGTTCCATTGTACATAAGCTGCTATTCACCCAGAATGTCTTCTTTGAGGTAAGCATGTGATCCAGTACTGACCAGCCAAAGAAATAAATCCAAAATTGGGTATATGACACAAGGCTTTTTAAACGGGGTTCTCTCTGGGGTTTTGCAGCCAGAGCTATAAAGGAATCTCCTCAACTATCCCTTACTTGCCTACCTCTGTTCTAACTGTGGGCTGGAAGGACTTGGAGGGGCCAACAACCATCTTTTCCAGCAAACTAGAAAAACTTTCTTCAGAATGAAATCAGTGCTCAGAGGAATGCGGTGTCAAGACATGGAGAGTAAGATAGAGCCAGAGCCAAAGAGCAAGAGAGCCAGAGAATGAGAGAGAGAGAGAGAGAAACATGACATTCTTAAGCCCCTGGATTCAGCCATGTCTGAAACGAGAAAAAACCCTGAACTTTTCAGGTAAATAATCCAGTAAATCCCATTTTTCACAGAGGCTGCTTTGGTTTGAGTTGTGCTTCTGTAGCATGCAACAAAGAGTTCTAATATACATGCCCATCTGGGTAACCCTAACATTGTCAACAATTTAATTAGTACATAAAAATAAACAATTTAATTAATAAATTAACCCTAACATTGTCAACAATTTAGTTAATAAATAATTAATAAATAATTAAATTTAATAAATAAATAAATAACTTGATAGGTTGCTACAAGTAGTTCCCTAGAACACCTTGGATAGGAACAGAGACAGGGTGCAGATCAACAGCGAAACAGCTCTCTAATGGATCACTATCTCTAAATTCCTCCTCCTGGCTCAAAAAGGTAGCAAATGATAAAGATCCTTGGAAGATTGCTCCTTCTTCTTTCCCTGCTTCTCACCTGCTCCCACATCACTGTAATGACAGACCCTCACTGCTCACAGCACCACCAAGAACTGGAGCCCTGCCACATCGTTGCTGCTCTTGCTTCTATGCCCGGAATAAGGCTGAGCCACAGTAAACTCCTCCCCTAGATGGGGGCCGGGCTCTGGGTATATACAGCCCATAAAGATCTGGTGTGCTGGGAATCTGGGAAGATTAAGGTGTCTCACGAGACATTCCTGGGCTCTTCTCTACAAGTGCTCCTTTGGTTGCCCTGCTCTCACCACCATCAGCCAACACACCACACACTTTTCTCTTAGTGAGCCTTCAGGCTCTCTTTCCTGCCCTCTTGACAACCAAGTGTTTGGGTTTTTGTCTTGTTTGCTTATTTACCAGGGAATAGCTGTGAGAAGCCCCAAGTCCAAGGTGGGGTTGAGGATCTTTTCTCACCTACTATTTCTCTACCCATTCAATGCCAGAACAGAAAATTCAGCCCCTTCCATTTCTCCTGAGAGGTTATTACCCTTATTTTCTAGTCCCTACCTTTAGATCTTAAGCAATTGCATGCAAGTATAACATCAACATATTTTAAGGATTTTGCTACATATTACTATAAATATCTACTATATTCATCAATGGCTGATATGAAGGAACCTAAAGTATATAAATGGTTCCTGCCTTCATTTCACAGTGTAACTATAAAAGATGAAAACAATCAGAAAACAACTACTGATCTATAAGCCATGAATTTTTACATAAAAGCATGTTGAATCCAACAGACCCTTTATTTTTTAAGATAAATATATCTCCAGAACTTTAATACCCCCCAATTCTCAGGCATTTGTATGGCACCAGGCTGTATGCAAGATTCATTTGTTCACCAAGAAGCTCAGAATACCACATTGACCTTACACAGTATGCACTTCAAAGCTATCTTATCAATGTTTAAATCACCACATGTTACAGAGGACTGGGATCCCTCATCAACTGTTGTGATGGTTAATTTTGTGTGTCAACTTGGAAGTGTGTTTTTTTTTTTTTTTTGGATGAGATTAACATTTACATCAGTGAACTCTGAGTAAGCAGATTGCCCTCCATAATGCAGGTGGGCCTTATAAAATCAGCTGAAGCCCTGATTAGAACAAAAAGATCAACTTCCCCAAGCAAGAGAATTCTCCAGCAGACTGCCTTTGGACTTCATTTGCCTGCCAGGACTTTCATCTGCGAGCCTTCAGATTTCATCTGCGCCTCAGCTCTCTTGGGTCTCCAGGTTGCTGGCCTTCAGACTGGAAACATACCATCACCTTTCTTGGGTTTTCAAGCCCAGCAGCCCACACTGTAGATTTGGACCTGCCAACCTCCAGAATCATGTGAGACAGTTCCTTAAAATAAATCTCTATATGTCTTAATTCAGGCTGCTATAATAAAAATACCACAGACTGGGTGGCATATAGAAAAATTTATTTCTCATAATTCTAGAGGCTTAGAAGGCAAAGATCAAGTTGCCAGCCAATTTGCTTCCTCCTCCTGGTATGCAAATAAGCATTTTCTTGCTGTATACTCACATGGTGGAAAGAGAACTATGGTCTCTTCATCATCTCATAGGGCACTAATTCCATCATGAAAGTTCCACCCTCATGACTTCATCTAAACTTAATTATCTCCCAAAGATCCCCACCTCTAAATACTACCACATTGGGGATTAGGACACAAACATTCAGTACATAGCTATACAGAACCCTAATACAAATTGTCAAGTCATAATAGTTTAATTCTGTGAATGCTGAGGATTTGGAGTTGTTAGAAACAGAGCTTAAAGGTAACTGGGCTTCAGCAAAGACAAAGAGAAATTAATATGACGTATTTTTATTAAACCAACATTTATCAAGCACCTACTTATTTTAAGGTAAAAGCTAGATTCTGGGAATTCGTAAATGAATAAGATACATTTTTTTTTATAACTTTTAAAAATCTTTTTTTATTACAATATAGTTGATTTAGAATATTAGTTTCAGGTGTACAACACAGTGATTCAATATTTTTATAGATTATACTCCATTTAAAAGTATTATAAAATATTGGCTATATTCCCTGTGATGTAGAATATATCTTTGTAGCTTATTTATTTTATACATAGAAGTAGGGGATTAAGAGGTACAAACTATTATCTTTCATTTCCCCCTCTTTCTTCTCCCCACTGGTAACCACTAGCTTGTTCTGTGAGTCTGTTTCTGTTGTAATATTCGTTCGTTTTATTTTTTAGATTCTACATATAAGTGATAACACACAGTATTTGCCTTTCTCTGACCTATTTCACTAAGCATAATACCCTCTAGGTCCATCCACGTTGTTTCAAATGGCAAAATTTAATTCTTTTCTTATTGCTGAGTAGTATTCCGTTGTATATATACACCACATCTTCTTTTTCCATTCATTTGTTGATAGAAACAGGTTGCTGCCATATCTTGGCTATTGTAAATAATGCTACCGTGAACACTGGGGTGCATGTATATTTTCTGATTAGTGTTTTTGTTTTCTTCCAATATACGCTAAGGAGTGGAACTGCTAGATGGTATGGTAGTTCTATTTTTAGTTTTTTGAGGAAACTCTCTATATTGTTTTCCACAGTGGCTGCACCAATTTACATTCCCACCCACAGTGCACAAGTGTTCCCTTTCGTCTACATCCTCACCAACATTTGTTATTTGTGTTCTTTTTGATGACAGCCATTCTGACAGGAGTGAGGTGGTATCTCATTGTGGGTTTCATTTGCATTTCTTGGATGATTAGTGATGTTGAGCACCTTTTCATATACCTGTTGGCCATCTATATGTCTTCTTTGGAAAAGTATCTATTCGGATCTTCTGCCCATTTTTTTATTGTGTTGTTTGTTTTATTGATATTGAGTTGTATGAGCTGTTTGTATAGTATGGATATTAACTCCTTATCAGTCATATCATTTGCAAATATTTTCTCCCAATCAGTAGGTTGTCCTTTTGTCAATGATTTCCTTTGCTGTGCAAAAGTTTTTAAGTTTAATTAGGTTCCATTTGTTTATTTTTGCTTTTATTTCTATTCATTTCCATTGCCCTAGGAGACAGAGCAGAAAGAAATATTGCTATGGTTTATGTCAAAGAGTATTTTGCCTGTGTTTTCTTGTAGGAGTTTTATGGTTTCTGGTCTTACATTTAGATCTTAAATCCATTTTGAGTTTATTTTTGTAAATGGTGTTAGAGAATGTTCTAATTTCATTCTTTTACATGTAGCTGTCCAGTTTTCCCAGCACCACTTTTTAAAGAGACTTCTGTTCCCCACCATATATTCTTGCCTCCTTTATCATTAATTAACCATAAGTGTGTGGGTTTATTTCTGAGTTCTCTATTCTGTTCCATTGATCAATGTGTCTGTTTCTGTGCCAGAACCATACTGTTTTGATGACTATAACTTGTAGTATACTCTCAAGGCAGGGAACACGATACTTCCAGCTCTGTTCTGCTTTCTCAAGATTGTTTTGGTTATTCAGGGTCCTTTGTGTTTTCATGAGAATTTTAGAGTTATTTGTTCTTGTTCTGTGAAAAATGCCATTGGCATTTTGATATGGATTGCACCGAATCTATAGATCACTTTGGGTAGTATGGTCATTTTAACAATATTAATTCTTCCAATCTATGAACATGATTTCCCATTTGTTCAGGTCATCTTCAATTTCTTTTCATCAGTGTCTTATAGTTTATTGAGTACAAGTCTTTTACCTACTTAGATTTATTCTCAGGTATTTTATTCTTTTTGATGTGATGGTAAATGGAATTTTTTTCTTAATTTCTCTTTCTGATAGCTCATTCTTAGTGAACAGAAATACAACCGATTTCTGTATATTAATTTTGTATCCTACAAATTTACTGAAGTCATTGATAAGCTCTAGTAGTTTTTTTGTGGCATCTTTAGGATTTTCTATGTATAATATAATGTCATCTGCAAACAGTCACTTCTTTTTTTCCAATTTGGATTCATCTTATTTCTGTTTTTGTTTGTTTTCTGACTGCTGTGGCTAGGACATTCAATACTATGTTGAATAAAAGTGGCAAGAGTGGGATTCCTTGTCTTGTTCTGGTAGGCGTGGCTGGCCCTGGTCTGGTTGGTTGCCAGGTCCTGCCTTCTGCTGACACTACCAGCTGCTGATTGGCAGGGCTAGGTTACAAGTTGTCTGGCTGCCAAACCTTGCAGGGGGGGTGGGGCCCAGGACTAGTGGTGGCTCACTGGTGGGCAGAGCCAGGTTCTGGGATCAGCGGTTGTGGGGCTGGAGTTCCCTGATCTAGTATTGGCTTGCTGGTGGATAGGGCAAGTTCCTGAAACATCTGGCTGCCAGTTCCATGGTGTGTTCCAAAGCTAGTTCTGGCCCGCTGGTGAGTGATGCTGGATCCTGGGGTGGCTGGCTGAGGAGTCTATGCTGTCTCAGAGTTGTACTGGTCTGCTGGTGGATGGGGCCAAGGGATCAGGGCGTCCAGGGGCTTGTGCTGACTTACTGGTAGGTGGAGCCAGGTCCCAGAGTCTCTGGTTGCTGGGTCCTGCGTGTCCTGCAGTTGGTGTTGGCTCACTCCTTGGTGGAGCTGGATCCTGCAGCTGCTAACTGAGGGACCCAAGGTGTTCCATAGCTGCTGTTGGCCTGCTGGTGGGCAGAGTTGGGGCCCTGGGGGGTCTCAGGGCTGGTACTATCCTCTGGTGTATTTGCTGGGTCCTGACAAGGCAGGATGTGGGACTGTGGTGGTCCAGGGGCTGGTGTCTGCCTACTGGTGTGCGGAGTCATGTCCCAGGCAATGATGGGGCTGGTACTTGCCCACCGGTGCATGAAGCCAGGTCCTGGGGCTCATGCCTGACCACTGCTGGGTGGACCTGGGTCAAGGGTTTCTGACTGCAGGGTCTGAAAGTCCTGGAGCTGAGAGATACACTCTTTATATGAATACACTCACTGTATATAGAAGAGCACAGAAAAATGAAAACCAAATTCTGGAGAGTGAATAGATGTTTATGGAAGACTTCTTAATGGCTACAAACTTGACAGCTGGAGGTAGGGAAGAGCATTCTAGGCAGAATGAGTAGCATATGCAAATAAATGAATGGGTAAGAATGCATGGACCATTCAGGAAATGGCAGGAACACAGATATGTGTGGCTGAGATATTAACAGCTTATGAGAAAGTCACTGGAAACTGAATTGAAGGGTAGCCTGGACTGGAAATATAAACACATGTTAGGAAATAGCTTTAAATAGTGATGAATAAATAAATTAGGGTCATGTTATAAGGCTCTTAAAATTAAGATGTGGTTGGCAATAGTAATAGCATAAGAGTAATATTATAAATTTGGTGTTTTAAGTTGGGTCTAGGAGTAAAATTCATAATGGATTGGAGTGTGTGTGTTTATCGGAGGTGGGGTTGCTAAAGAGATGTGTAATCCTTTAGGAGTACACACATGAAGCAGCTAAAGACCTGAATTCTGTTGATAGCTGTGGACAAAGAAAGGAAAGGAGAACCCAGGAGATATTTCAATTTTTTTTTTTTGTTTTTAATGGTAGGTCTTGACTTTGATCAAATAGGCACAAGGAAGGAGGAAAAGATGTCAAAGATAGCTTCAAGATTTTTAGCCCTGGAAACTGAAGTAATGACAAAAAATACAGAAGAACGGTATGATCATCAAAGAAGGGAAAGCAATTTAGTGAGGAAGAGGATGGACTCAATTTTGGACATGCTGAGTATGAGGGGATGGCAGCACTGATACGTGTAAATGGTGTCCGTATGATAAGAATCAGTCACATCTTGACCTAAGAAAGCCATTTATAAAGACACAACATGAAAAATGATAATATGTGAGGTTTTTAAAATGTTTATGAAGAGGGATAGTGACAAATTTTAGCAATAATTCCTCTATTTAAAATGGAGTTTTAAAACTATTAATGCAATATTCAATCCAAAGCACTAATGTGGAGTTTTAACAGCGATCCCCATGTGCAGACTTCTGATGAATAAACAAACCATTTAATACACATTATATTGTGATGCACTGACTTTATTTTGTATCAGTGCTAAAGAAACTACACCCAGAATCAGAAAATAGATCTCTTATGTGAACTGGGAGTCTTATGACAAAATGTACACTGAAATCTCATTCCATCATCTGAAATTCATAGAGATTACCTACACAGGAAATAAAGCACTGTATATATTTGTATCAAATTCAAAGAAAGGAAACTATTCCATAAAGTCATCACAATAATTGACCTAGACTTTATAAAATAGTAACATCAAGGTCACTAAATGCTAGAAAAGAAACTTTATCTATATCCTTTTATTAAATACATTCCAGATTTCTCTATTTCATCACTCTATGATTTATTAAAAAGATATTCTTAATTTGATACCATTTTACCCTATATATTTTAAATATTCAAAATAATTATGATAATGCATACTTATATTAAATCATCATGAATCTAAAATGTATAAATGAATGTTTATTTCAGACTTCATCTGCACCATTGACTCTGCCTCATAAACATATATATATATATGTAAATTAGAGAACGTTTTATAGTCTTTAATAAAACAGCTTCCAAGGACTATCTTAGATTATTACAAATTTACCTCAATTGTCTACAGTCATATAATATGATAATTGACATTTATTCTCATAATCCAAATCTCCTCTAAGATCATGACAGATGTAATCAGTCAGGCTATTGTTGTCAGTACTTCTTAGTTTGGCAGTTGATACTCTGTGCATTGCACGGCATATTCTCCCATTAAACCAGAGTTTACACCTCAAATCAAGAGACAGTAATTGCTAACAGAATCATCAACATCCCAGGCTTCCAAGGCAAGATGCCTCATACCCAAGCTGCTACTGCCCTACCTCTCTAGGACCCATAACAGTCAGGGCTCCAGAAGAAGGCAGAATCCCAGGTAAATGGCTCAATTAAAAAGTTTAATGAAAGGAATATTTATAGAGGTATGGCCAAAATTAAAGGAATCCACAAAAGAGGTTGAAGCTCCCAGAGGCTAGCAGAAGAAAGCCAATACCACCACTAGGCCTAAAGATGCAAGAGGAGGAAATAATTTTATAGGAGCCCAGTGAGAGCTGGACCATGGAGGAGGGGCCACACAGCCAGTCTGGTAGAAAGACGCAGCCACGGACACAGCACCCAAAGAGGAAGGAAGCAGGAAACAATACTTTGATTTCTCCTTCCTCCGGTCCTCTCACCTGCCATTGCCTCCCAGTAGCTGAACTAGAAGCCAGCTGGCAGTGGAACCAGAGAAAAGCACAAAATGTCTTAGGAAGGCAGCTGACAGGGGGTAACCAGCCTGATGCCCTTTTTAGGTCCTGCCATTCTCAGAATGCTTCCAAACGTACTGCTTATTAAACCCCTTTAACCTGAATCCTGTCCTTCTCATCTGGGAGAAATTAACCCCATCCTATGTGGTCTTCAACACCAAGCTGCAAATTCCATCCTTCTCCCTTACAGGGCAAAGCCAGTCTCTCCTTAAGGACCTATGTCTCCCTGAGGGCTCTCTCTTCGATGGCTCCTAAAACCAAACAGGCTGTTAATCCCCACAGGGTACAAGGAATCTCAGAACAGAAATACCTGGTCTTTCGACTTAGTGAGCAAATAAATTTGAGTGTGTTTGGATTGGGATTGAGATAAAAACTTTTTTCTCCACAGGAGTAAGAATAAGACAAATTGGTACCTCTCAGTATGTTAAAATTGCCCTGCAGGAGAGGATTTGTAGAGGCCCTATTTACACAAGGGTAGACAGCTGAACCTACACATGAGGCAAGCAGCTCACATGGTAGAATGTGAAGAAACACACAAGGGAATGATTGCACAGCACACATTCTCCACGAGCTTCCTGAAGTTGTTAGAATATAAAAATATTTCACAACACTCTCAAATACATCAAGAGGTTTGTTGGTTGACTATCTTGAAGCCCTCACATCTTCCTGCAGAGTTTGTAATAACCTACCATTTTATGTGTTTTACCTTCCAATTAATTGGTTTCAACCAGTATTTTGAAAAGTATCAAACCCCCATCCAAAGAATTTTAAAGGGTTTTCCTTTTCCTTCTCTTTTTCTCTATAGAAAAACACACAGAGCTGAGATATTATGGGTTAAGTGTAATTTGGCATTTGGAACTGAAGTGCTGAATTCCACATCAGGAATGAGTACAAGAGAAAAAAGATAAAGTTTCCAAGGGCTGTCACCAATACCAGGACTAAATTCCCCAGAATTTTATTAATGACCTTGAACAGTTATAAGAGTTCATGTTCAAATATACACTTACAAGTAAAATTGTAGATCATGTGTCCATTTATAAGAAGCCATGATTTTTGTGGCCTCTTCTCTCCAACTATAATACTCCAATATATTATATAGTCAATACTAGTATATTTATACTGGTATACTGGTATATATTGGATATTATATACTGGTATATATATTGGATATTATAGTCCAACAATATTCCAACTATATTACTCCAATGGTCTCTTACCCCATCAGTAAAAACTTTTAAATTATGAATCATTTATAATTTGTAGGTGATTAACATACACAACTATCATTTGCAAATACCAAAGGCAAAATATCAATTTAGGGTGAGAGCCATTGAATATACAGTAGTGATTTTAAATAAATGTATATAAATATACACACATATATATATATTTTATATATGTACAAGATATTTCTCACTAATTTTAATTAGAGAAGAGCAAGTGTGTCAAATCTTACAAAATTTTCATTCATCTAATAAGGAGTTGACCAAAAGCTCACACTACAGCTGAATTTTTAAGTTCTGCCTTTTTTTTAATTGTTTTTGTTCACTTTTCTTTCCTGTATTACAAACATCATCCCATCTTTCACTTCTGTGTGGGAATATTTGTTAAGCTATTTGCCCACGTCTGTGAGCGTTCATTTCACTAAAGTGATATAATGTGATATAGAAGTCCATTTAATCAGACACACATGGGCTTCAGTATGTCACTAAATGCTGACAGGCTGACACGGGAATCACTGCCAACCACCAACTCTTTTTTTTTTTTTTTTTTTAACATCTTTATTTGAGTATAATTGCCCTACAATGGTGTGCTAGTTTCTGCTTTATAATAAAGTGAATCAGTTATACATATACATACGTCCCCACAACCTCTTCCCTCTTGCATCTATCTCCCTCCCTCCCACCCTCCCTATCCCACCCCTCCAGGTGGTCACAAAGCATCGGGCTGATCTCCCTGTGCTACGCGGCTGCTTCCCACTAGCTATGTATTTGACATTTGGTAGTGTATATATGTCCATGCCACTCTCTCACTTTGTCCCAGCTTACCCTTCCCCCTCCCCATATCCTCAAGTCCGTTCTCTAGTAGGTCTGCGTCTTTATTCCCGTCTTTCCCCTAGGTTCTTCATGACTAATTTTTTTTTTTTTTTTAGATTCTATATATATGTGTTAGCATACGGTATTTGCTTTTCTCTTTCCGACTTACTTCACTCTGTATGACAGTCTCTAGGTCCATACACCTTGCTACAAATAACTCAGTTTCGTTCCTTTTTATGGCTGAGCAATATTCCATTGTATATATGTGCCACATCTTCTTTATCCATTCATCTGTTGATGGACACTTCGGTTGCTTCCATGTCCTGGCTATTGTAAACAGAGCTGCAATGAATATTGTGGTACATGACTCTTTTTGAATTATGGTTTTCTCAGGGTATATGCCCAGTAGTGGGATTGCTGGGTCGTATGGTAGTTCTATTTTTAGTTTTTTAAGGAACCTCCATACTGTTCTCCATAGTGGCTGTATCAATTTACATTCCCACCAACAGTGCAAGAGGGTTCCCTTTCCTCCACACCCTCTCCAGCATTGTTTGTAGATGTTTTGATGATGGCCATTCTGACCAGTGTGAGATGATATCTCATTGTAGCTTTGATTTGCATTTCTCTAATGATTAATGATGTTGAACATTCTTTCATGTGTTTGTTGGCAATCTGTATATCTTCTTTGGAGAAATGTCTATTTAGGTCTTCTGCCCATTTTTGGATTGGGTTGTTTGTTTTTTTGATATTGAGCTGTATGAGCTGCTTGTAAATTTTGGAGATTAATCCTTTGTCAGTTGCTTCATTGGCAAATATTTTCTCCCATTCTGAGGGTTGTCTTTTGGTCTTGTTTATGGTTTCCTTTGCTGTGCAAAAGCTTTTAAGTTTCATTAGATCCCATTTGTTTATTTTTGTTTTTATTTCCATTTCTCTAGGAGGTGGGTCAAAAAGGATCTTGCTGTGATTTATGTCATAGTGTTCTGCCTATGTTTTCCTCTTAAGAGTTTTATAGTGTCTGGCCTTACATTTAGGTCTTTAATCCATTTTGAGTTTATTTTTGTGTATAGTGTTAGGTAGTGTTCTAATTTCATTCTTTGACATGTAGCTGTCCAGTTTTCTCAGCACCACTTATTGAAGAGGCTGTCTTTTCTCCACTGTATATTCTTGCCTCCTTTATCAAAGATAAGGTGACCATATGTGGGTGGGTTTATCTCTGAACTTTCTATCCTGTTCCATTGATCTATATTTCTGTTTCAGTGCCAGTACCTTACTGTCTTGATTACTGTAGCTTTGTAGTATAGTCTGAAGTCAGGGAGCCTGATTCCTCCAGCTCTGTTTTTCTTTCTCAAGATTGCTTTGGCTACTCAGGGTCTTTTGTGTTTCCATACAAATTGTGAAATTTTTTGTTCTAGTTCTGCCAACCACCAACTCTTGAGCATATAGACCAAGGAAAAATGGCAGCCTCAGTACATATTTCAAAAATTAACATTTTTTTGGTATGTAAATAATCGATTCTCAATATTCATGTAGTTATGTCCTATAAAGTCAGGTTGAACACTGAATTAGTAAGCACTAAGCCACTGCTCCCAGGGGAAACACAGGGTTGGGTTTCTGCAAGCCTCTGATCACAACCTTTTCATCAACCAGTCATCACACAACCTTGTTCTATGTATGTTTCCATTTAATGACACTTATTTAATACATATTGGTTCACTGACATTGACCTCATGGCCAACAGCATGATAACTGAGGCCTGAAAGAAGCTTATCTAACACACGTATTTTCTCCATATGGTACGTCATAGCCTCCCTATGCTTAGGGACACTAGACAGTACTTTATCACTATGCCTGGGGACTCTTTTCAACAGTGAAATCACCAACAAAAATGTGAAAAACATTCCATTAAATTAGACCACAAAAAGCCCCACTTGCTTACAGTGTAAGAGCTGAAATAAGGAGACATCATCACCTTATTTGGCCTCAGCTGGAAACTGAGCACCTTGGGTGACTCAAATTTTTCCTCACTCTGTGCATGTCTGACAATGACCATGAAAACACCTTGAGTATATTGATTTCAGGGTTGTAAAGAAATTCAAGTGAATAAGCAAATCTCAAATACAGAATCCGTGAACAATGAGGATCAACTGTTATATAAAATATATATACAATATACTTGAATTTTTTTATGCCTGATATCGTTGGACTGCACAAAACTTCTGCACTACTGTTAGTGTGCAACAGGTATGTTTCAACACCCTGTGTGATTGAAAGAGGACTAGATATTGTTGCTACAAGCCACACCTCCACTTCATATAGCATGGGGTTATCAATGCTGCGTTACATCTCTTGGAAAAAGAAGGAAATTCTATTGGCCGGGAGATCAGAAGAGAGAGTGGGTAGTGGTTCAATGGATTGTGGTTATTTTTATACAGGGAATATGTTTGACTTTGTATGTATACAAGAGCAGGATTTCTGGGAAGGATGGCAATAAGCATTTTCTGGGAAAGACTGTGCAAGGTGACATACTGAGTCATGGCCAGAAGCAGAGAGAAGTTTCCCAGAGAGACTCTGTGAGGCTCTGGGCACAGAGCCAGGTGACACATGGGTAACATCGGAGAGGAAACCATTTTTCCCTGTTCTGTTACTCCTGCTGAAACTGACCAGAACTTCTGCTCTCTGAGGACCAGATGTTTGGTAGCATCTGGAACTGGCACTTGGAATGAACATTAGTTTTCTCAGGGCCGACAGGGAGAGTAGAAAGCCTTCATCAAGGCTTCGCTTTGACAAATGAGAAACAGAACAAGAGGGAAAGACCTGGTGAGAGGCAAAGCAATCAATTCTAGCTTTCTGAATTCATCCCCTAGACAGACAATTCTTTGGGGATAAACAACTGGGAACATTTTGAAGTTGATTTTCTGACAACCAGGCCAGTGGGACTTTGTACTACCAAAATTTGGCCCTTCAAGTAAATTCAGCATCTGGTGTATCTGGAATACGCAGAGGAGAATGTCCCTGGTATGAAGTTGGATCAGGCTTGAGAACAGGCCTTTAGATTGATCAAAGAGAACCTTGCTTGTTAAATATTGAGAAAGTTCTATCAATGGCTTGTTAGATCATGCCGGAAAAAGTCAGACTGCTGACAAAATGGAGCTAGCAAATGATATTATTTCAAGAAATTGAGCAAAGCCCCCAGAGAACACTTCTATTGGCTGATGGGAATTCACACTCAGAGGAGAATTTTTACAATTAAAATTAGGAAGACTTACTTATGTCTCTGGGTGACAAACTGCAAGTTGCTGATAAGGAGGGAGAAGTTAAAAATATGGGAAAAAGGAAATAAAGAAAATTAGTATTGAATTACCTCTCATTTTTAAGTGTATGTACTATAAATAGTAGAACTGCAAAAGGATAGAGTCCTTCATTTACGTATTTGCTCACTCAAACAATCTTCAGAGGGCACTAATTTGTGCAAGGCACTGGGCTAGACACAGTGATACCAGAATGAATGAAAGAGACAGAATCCCCACCCTTGTGGAGTTAACAGGTCACAGGGCAATAAAGACACAGGTGCAATGCAGTGTGAAAGGTACAGGGACGTTGGAAATACCGAGCTTGAAGCAAATAGGAAAGGTGTCTATTTCACCTGTGGGATCGAGGAGAGCATCTTACAGAAAGGGACAGGTCACCTGTAACCTTGACAAAGGTAGGAGTGATCCAGACATGGAAACGGGAAAAGAGGATTCTGTGTAGTAAATGTGCAGTGGCTTAGATGGGTGAGGCCAAGGTGTACTAGAAAAGGAAGGAAGACAGCTGGTATATCTGGGAGGAAGAGCTTCAGGCTTGATGACAAGAGATGAGTTGGGAAAATAAGCAGGGGCCACGCGAGGCCTTGTAGACTACGTTAGGGAGTGTGGATGTCATTCAAAGAGTAAGGGGAAGCTCTCTATGGATTTTAAATAGGGAAGTAATATAATCAGATTTGGGGTTTAGAAAGGTCACTGCCAGCAGCTTCATCATTGCAGTTTTCTAGTTAGAGACCTTGGTTGAAAGTGATCTTTATTTGAAAGCTCTGCATGTCAGAAGCATGTTTTGGTGCAGTATGCATTTTGTTAGTAACTTCTCATTATCGACCCTTGAAGAGGGTTGTTGAAGAACAAAGGAACAAAACCAAGGAGACACTAGTGATTAACAAGAGAGTCACAATTAAATCCCAAGGTCTCTGCACACTACCCAAGGGTCCAGTGTGAATAAATTTTTCTGATAGATTGCTACTGTAAATATTTTTTTCACATTTTCACAGCAGCATGATGCCAAGTTTTACACTTCCATTATATGACTCTGATCTCAAAGTCAGGTCCTTGAGAATAAAGCAATATTTAAAAGCCAGAATTCTGTAATGTATCTGCCTGACATGGATCTTAAAAAGAAAAATAACAATACCCTTTCTGAGGTGAGGTCTTCAGGAAATTTTCTCATCCTGGGACACTGGTAGAGATCCTTGGATATATTTCCCTCTTGTCTTATCTAGGTAGTCCACCATGTTCTGCTATTTTTTTTTTCATATTAACTGTTTGAAATGTGGAAATCAGTAAGGGCAGCTCACATGCTTTTACAAAGCAAAACTGCTTGCTGGAATTTTTCTTCAGTATGCAAATTTGTTAATTAGTTCTACAATCCTCCTGCAGAAAGTTGCTAGGACAATCTTGTTACTTAAGGAATATGCACATGTTTGACATGTATGGACATGTGGATCTAACAAGACTTGCTACCTATATTTATGTTGTGATCCTCTCCCTTGTACACTACCCTGCCCCTCCCTTTCCCTACTTTGCCACTCACATACACACACACGGTCACATCAAACAAACCATTTCTACAAAGAAATCACCAGAGCCTGAAATCAAAGTATTTCTATCATATTCCACTTCAAATTAGTGGAGCAAAGGAATGGAACTACCCTTAAATCTTTGAATCATAAATGTTTCTTCTACCTCTATACTGAAGATCGAGAGCCACACAGATGCACCTGTAGCCAATAAAATCTGGACATGGAAAATTACAGCTTGGCAACCTCTTCAGGCTCTATTTGTATATGTGTATATACCTACTTCCTCTCGTGTCCCAACCATCCAGAGCATGTTTTATATGTTTGTACCTTAATCTTTGGACCTGATTTTGGTATTTGTCACATTATGAATATTATGAATGAATATTTATGTAGTTTTTGCTTCAGGCCTAGAAACGTTCAGTTACATGTATTATCTAAAGAGAGATTAACATAATTGCACTTCAACTTCAATAACCATTTATTGGTTATTGGGATTTCCCTAAGTAGATATAAGCAACATTTTTAAAGGGTCCCCTTTGTCTTAAAGAAGTAGATGAAGGGCTGGTAGCTGTGTAATAAAATTCAAATGATCTCTGTGGAGGCACTATTTTGTTACATCTCAGTTTACGTTTTAATTGAAGAAAACAGCTGACAAACTAAATTGTTGCCAAATACATTAACTGGGTTATGGCTCGTTGGTGAAATTTCATTCAGGTGTTTTTGTTTTGGTTTTTGTTTTTGTTTTACCTGCAGTGTACAGTTTTCCCCTTTTATTTCTTTAAGATATGAGTGATACCCCATAAAAGTCAGATTGGAAGAGTAACAACAATAGGAATGATAATAACAGCAACCACTACCATTACAGGTTTGTTTTTCTGCTTTTGTTTTGTTTTGTTTTAAAGTCTTTATTGAATTTGTTACAATATTGCTTCTGTTTTATGTTTTGGCTTTTTGGCGTTGAGGCATGTGGGATCTTAGCTCCCTGACCAGGGATCAAACCCACACTCCCTGCATTGGAAGGTGAAGTCCCAACCACTGGACCGCCAGGGAAGTCCCCCATTACAGGTTTGATGTTAACCATATGCCAATCCATTCTCCCTCCACTTTATACATGAATGCAAATTCCTTTTCATAACCCGGTAAGGTCACACCTAATCTGACCTGACATCTTCATGACATACCTGGTCAAGGTCACTCTTTCCCTAACAGGCTGAGGACAAGAGGTGAAGAGCGAAAGGCTATTTGTTAGGTTTCAGTTGAAAGGTTGATCAGACTGATCGTGCCATCTGATTTAAGGCGCCATAGTTACTGTCTATATCCATGTCCTGTCTTATAGTTTTTACTTCCTGGCTATTGAAACAATTCAAAATTACATTATTTGCTTTCTCACTTGTTTTTTGCTTGTTTGTTCCCAATCAGTCTGTAAGCTCCACTGCTGTATTCCAGCGCCTAGCTTTATGTGTGGCACATAGTAGGTGCTCAATCGTATCTGCTGAATGAGTAATAACGGGCACTGTTCTAGGCACCTTTCACCCAGTATCCTGTCTGCAAATGGGAAAAATGAGGCAAAGAGGTGCACATCATATGCATCCTAGTCTGGTATTTAATGGGCAGCAGAGCTTGTATGGGGCGGGCGGGGCACAGGTCTCTTTGTCCCCAAACCTTTGTTCCTCTGACTCAACCAGAGTGCCTCCAGGCAGGAAGGGCTTACAGTGACAGCCCCAGAAAAGATGGTTTGGCAGGAATATTCTGCCGTCAGATTTTGAGCTCTCCTGACTTCCCAATCACTATTTTGTGCTGAGAAAATGTGGACCCTGATTTATATTCAGCCATGAAAACAGGAGGGCTCTTAACCATCTCTTTACCCAGAGCTCTGAGCTGGGACAGTTCTTGACTCTTACTGACCTCCCTTGGCTTTTTTTGGTCTCCGCTAAGGCCTAGGCAGCTCTGGGGGAAGCCAGGCCCTTGGTCTGAGTCAAACCCAGGGGACAGAATCAGGTGGACAGAGAACACATCCTAACTGCTATGCGTTGACATCCGCTGACTTAAGCAATAACAATTGGCTTATTTATCAATTTCCAAATGGTGTTTATTCAAGAAACTAGATTATCTTCTTTCTCATTTTCATGTCCCTTCCTTCCCTTATACTTAATGCATGGTCCATGATCATCACCAAAAGCAAATACAGCTCTGTAAGTGCAACGTGACAGGGGCAAGATTCGGATCGGTTTACTAATAATACTTAATTCCAGGGATTAAGGACATAATGAATGATGTTTGACAACTATGTACTGAGTTATCCCCAACCTTAGCTACAGCAAAGAAAGACTTGGACAGTAGTGAAAGGTGTAAAAACAGATTTTATTCAGGAACTATTACAGTAAGGGGGAAAAGATTTCAGTACAGAACTGGGCTCAATTCCAAATATAGCATGGACGAGTAGGGATTTATAGGCAAGGAGCAGGGCAAGGGTCAGTGGATAGAAATTTCCTAAGAGGAAACAAAGGGATTGTTTGTGAGGAGGGATTCTAGCTAAACCAAAATTTAGCTAGACAGGATTCTTGCTGAAGGCAGGCAAGAGTGATCATGTAACAAGGGTCAGAGATGAGGAAATTGATCAGATATCAGTTATTGAGTGTAGTGGAGTCATGCTAAAGTGACTTAGCAGAATTCTTGCTAGAAACTGGGTGATGCAAAGATGAAAACAGAAGCCCAAAAGGCACAGTCTAGTTGGGAAGAGAGTTCAGAGGAGCCTGACTAAAGTCTGGTCAAGGAGAGAATCTTTGCCACCTGACTTCTGCTCACAGCAGCTAATACAACTGGCTGTAATAGCAGAGTTTTCCTTTTCATAGTTTCCAACACTCTTGATTGTATAATTTGTCTTAATTAATTTATATAAATGAAATAAAATTTTTAGTACATTACATATGTTTGGGCACTGTGTCAGTTATTTAAACATGGTAAACCTAACTCTGGTCATTTAGAATTTATTTAAAATTTTAATTGCTGTAGTCTAAATATTTTTAAAGGTAAATTGTAAACTTTATGCATAAGCAGCGATTGAAATCAGGCCTCCCAGTGAACTCTTAGGCTGATTCCAAGCTGTCAGCATAAATATTCTTTCCTCAAAGGGATTTCATTTCTGGGAACTCATTGCTCCTCTAATCCCTGGGCTTTTCAGGGGCACTGGACACGCCCTGGCTCACCTCCCTGGCCACAAGTCCTGAAGGAAAGAGAGTTGGGATATTTGTCCCTTCCCACTCAGATGACACCAAAGCTGCCTTATTTGGGCTCCCCCTTCCCAGATTTCAGCATACTTGAGAGAAACTCTTATCAAACCACACAAGGAAGAAAGTTCAATTCTTCCATCTCCTCATGACCAAGGATGGCTACTCAACTGAAAATTTTCACAACCAATAAAATCACACTAGGAGCCTTACAAAGGACAAAGACCCTATGCTCTAAGGTGCAAGTGGCAATACCCCTTTAAAGTAGTATTTTATGATATAAAATAAATCTTACGTTGAATGTAGAAGCAAGGCTTAAAGGACTCCTATGATAATTTCTTTATAGAAAAAAAACTAATCTTAAATGGAACAACCACCTACTAATTTTTATACTCGATAAAAGTTGGGTGCCTTTTTTTTTTTTTGTAAAGATTTTTTTTTGATGTGGACCATTTTTAAAGTCTTTATTGAATTTGTTAAAATACTGCTTCTGTTTTATGTTTTGTTTTGTTTTTGTTTTTTGGTGGCGAGGCATGTGGGATGTTAGCTCCCCAACCAGGGATCGAACCCACACCCCCTGCATTGGAAGGCAAAGTCTTAACCACTGGACTACCAGGGAAGTCCCGAGGGTCCTTTTTTAAATTATAAGGCAATACATACCAGTAGTCATCTAAAAGCAAAGAATTAAATACAAAAATCTTATCAACTAAATAAAGTTACCTCCTATCATAAAAAAGAGCCCTAATAAAGAATTCAAGTCTGTTTTCTAGATCAATACCCAAGTCCTCTAAAGTCAGATACACCACCAATTGGAGTATGACAAAAACCCCATATTAAATTTTGAATCCCTATCCAATCTAATGGCTAAAGATTACAAATGGGTTTATACCATATCATGTCTAAAAAGGTAATAAATAGCCCAAACTTCCGATTGTTACCTTAAAGAAATTGATAAAAATAATAAAAAGTGAATTTTCTTTGAGTGTAAACTAAAGATACATTTTCAATGTAGTTCTTCCTTTGGCTAACACCCTTAATATTCTTTTTTTGTATGTTTGGGTTTTTGGGGTTTTTTTGCCCTTAATATTCTGAAGAAAATTTGATTAAATTTATAGCTTCTAGATATAAATATTCAATTTTCTATACCTTCAAAAGATGAGTTAAAATCAGACAAATAATTACCTAAGAGAAGAAAGTACTTAAACTGAGAAAGAAAATACCGCATTTGAGTTTTCCAGACTATTACCTACGAGTTACCCTACCTGGAAAGAAAAGTTAACTTGTACATAGCCCTCCTAAAGAATCTCTGTTTCAGTAACATGCTATTGAAAAAGAGGAGAAATATACTTAGTGTTTCTCAGAGTTTAATAGTTAGAAATTAGACCTCAGAATATCAATTAACATATCACTCCATGGAACTGGTTTCTGGGTAGCTGACAATTTCATACTACAAAGTCCATGCTGAATCCTCCTAAACTCAAGTCCCTTTCAAGCTTTCTTAGACCCTCTCTCCCAAAGCCATATTTTGAAAAGGAAGTAGGGAGTAGCTTCTAAAATATTTTTTAAAATAAAAGAATGCAGAGGCTCAGTGTAGAGCAGCACTGAAGAGGTTGGTCACAGCAAATTCTCTACAGGTCCCTCTCAGCAGTAATACAGTCAGCAACGTGAATTTGTCAAAGTCCCACTAACTAACTAGTGGGCTCCTGGAGTTGGCTCAGCCCATATCCCTACCCAAGATACAAAATCAATCACTACAGTATTTAATACTAATGGATAATGTTTACACAGCACACACTATATGGTGAGCTTTATTTTAAATCTTTACATATATTCATATGTATGAATCCTCATAACAACTCTATGAGGAGTTGTTATGATCCTCATAACAACTCTATGAGGTAAGGCTACTATTAAACACACTCTGTATTTGAGTATACTCAGGCACTAAGAGGTTAATCAACTTGCTCAAACCAACACGCTAGTAGGTAGCAGAGGAAGGATTTTAACCTAGGCAATCTGGCTCTAAACCCATGCTCTTAGCCAGCATATATCGGTGTAGAGCATCCTTCCTGATTTGACCTTTCTAATCCTTGTTCCCCACCATGAACCCATAGGCATCTTCTGGTACCAAACCTTCTGCCCCGGCTTACCCTTTTCATTTTGTCTAATTTACACTTGAAAACCCATCTGTTGACAATCTGTTATGACAAGGATGATCATACCTTTTTATTAAGGATATTCAAAGTTTATGCCTGTTGTACTGCATAGTAATTAACAGCACATGTTTCACACGCCCCCCCCACATTAAGTCTCCAAAGTGTCCCAGGGTGATGATAAATTATATTATCATTCTCGTCATGACTGACTTGAAAACTCTACTAAGATTCTTTGTCTGGAAACCACCATCAGGCTGCATGCTTTATAATTGAGGTTGTAACCACCACCCACTGCCAGGGCCCTGCAATATTGCCAGAAGTGCCCTTGAGAATGGGCAAGGCATAGATGGTTATTCCTTTTGTCTGTAGAAATGAGACCATAAGTCAGAAGAGGACAGTGTGAGATATAGTAAGTTTTTCAATCTAACCCTTACACCTGAAAAGCTAAAACTGAATCAAATGGATTGAGTCTACACATGCGTACACACACACACACACACACACACACACACACACACACGAAGGAATAACAGTATGGAACATTCAAAGCCTTAGACCCCCACAAAAACCTATTTGAACTAATAAACAAGTTTAGCAAGGTTGAAGGACACAAGATCAATACACAAAGATCAGTCGTATTTTAATACACTAGCAATGAATAATCTAAAATCAAGAAACGATTCCATTTACAAAAGACTAAAATATTTAGGAATAAATTTAACCGAGGAAGTATAAAACTTCTACAATAAAAACTTCAAAATATCATTGGAAAAAAAATCAAAGAAATGTAAAGACATTATTTAGTATTCACGGATTGGAAGACTTAATTTTGTTAAGATGGCAATACTCCCCAAATTGAGCTACAGATTCAATTTAATTCCTCTATCAAAATTCTACCTGACTTTTTTGCAGAAATCGAAAGCTTATCCTAAAATTCATATGGAGTTGGAGGGGACCCAGAATAGGCAAAATAAGTTTTTCTTTTTAAAGAAGAACAAATTTGGAGGACTTACACTTCCCAGTTCCAAAATTTACTACAAAGTTACAGGTTACAGTGATCAGTAAGTGTGGTACTCACTTAAAGATACACATAGATGGAATAGAATTGAGTCCAAAAAAAAAAACAACGTTTACATTTATGATTGATTTTTGACAACGGTGCCAAGACAATTCAATACGGAAAGAATAGGCTATTTAACAAATGGTACTGGGACAACTAGGAATCCATATAGTACAAAAGAATGAATTTAAACCCCTTCCTCACACCAGAAACAAAAAAATTCACTCAAATGGATTATAGAATTAACTATAAGATCTAAAATTGTAAAACTCACAGGCAAAAATGAGGATAAATCATTATCTTGGATTTGTTAGTGGTTTCTTAGTATGATACCCAAAATCACAAGCAACACATACTAGCTATTGTTTTTCTCCAATATTTCCCCCTCTTGCATAGTCTCTATCATCATAATCTCTTATTTATACCCAGTGAGATGAACTCCATTCCATTATCTATGCCTACGAATGTGTCATCTATCTGTAGGCAGGTGGGGAGCATCACATGGGTGTGTCAGGACCCTGATGCACCTGGTTCTTCTTCTTCTTTTTTTTTTTTTTTTTACATTTTTATTGGAGTATAATTGCTTTACAATGGTGTGTTAGTTCTTGCTGTATAACAAAGTGAATCAGTTATACATATACATATATCCCCATATCATCTGGTTCTTCTTGAATGGACTAGCAAGAGAAAGTTTTATTTCCCCATCCACCAAAATAAAAATAAACAAAATAACCTAAAGATAATAAGAAATGCCACCAGGATTGGGTCTTTTCTCTGTATGAAGCACTGTGTCTGGTGTTTTGTTATTATTATCTTTTTAATGATAACAAATATACAAAAGAAAATGAAAAAAAAAATCACAGGCAACAAAAGAAAAAACAGATAAACTACACTTCATCAAAATTAATTGGTTCTTCAAATGATACCATCAAGAAAATGAAAATACAGCTCACAGAATGGAATAAAATATTTGCAAAACGTCTAGCTCATGCGACAAGTATCCAGAATATATAAAGAACTTCTATAACTCCAACTCAACAATAAAGACAAATAATCCAAATAAAATTGGCTAAGTATATGAATAGTGGATTTTTTCAAAGAAGATACACAAGTGGGCAATAAGCACATGAAACGATGTTCAACATCATTAGCCGTTATTGAAATGCAAATCAAAAGCACAATGAAACATTAACAATATAAGTGGTGAGAATGTAGACACATTGGAACCCTCATACACTGCTGGTGGGAATGTAAAATGGCACGGCCACTCTGGAAAATATGTTGGTAGTTCTGAAACAGAAATATTATATGACCCAGCAATTCAACATGTCTAAAGAAACACTTGTACATGAATGGTCATAGCAGCATTATTCTTGACAGCACCAATATGGAAACAACTCAGATGTCCATCAACTGATGAATGCAAAATGCAGTATATCTACAGAAAGGAATATCATTTGGCCATAACAAGGAATGAAGTACTGGTACACACTAAAATATAAATGAACCCTGAAAACATTATGCTAAGTAAAAAAAAAGCCAGACACAAAGGGTCCCACATTATATTATATCATTTATACGAAATTCCAGAATAAGAAAAAACGGAGACAGAAAGTAAATTATTGGTTACTAAGGAACAGGATTAGGGAGGAAAGGGAGCGACTGCTAATGGTTGTGGGGTTTCTTTTTGGGGTGATGAAAATGTTCTAGAAGTCGACAGCAGTGATGGTTGCCCAAATATACTAGCAGTCCGTGATCTGCTCACATCAAAATATAAACTAGTAAAATTAAATAATTAAAAGATGTCACAAAGAAAGAAAACTACAGGCCAATATCAGTGACGAACATAGATGCAAAAATCCTCAACAAAATACTAGCAAACAAAATCCAACAGCACATTAAAAGGATCATACACCATGATCAAGTGGGGTTTCTCCCAGGAAAGCAAGAATTCTTTAATATATGCAAATCAATCAATGTGATACACCATATTAACAAATTAAGGAATAAAAACCATATGATCATCTCAACAGATGCAAAAAAACCTTCTGACAAAATTCAACACCCATTTATGATAAAAACTCTCCAGAAAATGGGCATAGAGGGAACCTACCTCAACATAATAAAGGCCATATATGACAAACCCACAGCCAACATCTTTCTCAATGGTGAAAACCTGAAAACATTTCCTCTAAGATCAGGAACAAGACAAGGTTGTCCACTCTCACCACTATTATGCAACATAGTTTTCGAAGTTTTAGCCACAGCAATCAGAGAAGAATAAGAAAAAAAAGGAATCCAAATTGGAAAAGAAGAAGTAAAGCTGTCACTGTTTGCAGATGACATGATACTATACATAGAGAACCACAAAGATGCTACCAGAAAACTACTACAACTAATCAATGAATCTGGTAAAGTAGCAGGATTCAAAATTAATGCACAGAAATCTCTTGCATTCCTATACACTAATGATGAAAAATCTGAAAGAGAAATTAAGAAAACACTTCCATTTACCACTGCAGCAAAAAGAATAAAATACCAAGGAATAAACCTACCTAAGGAGACAAAAGACCTGTATGCAGAAAACTATAAGACACTGATGAAAGAAATTAAAGATGACACAAACAGATGGAGAGATATACCATGTTCTTGGATTGGAAGAATCAACACTGTGAAAATGACTATACTACCCAAAGCAATCTACAGATTCAATGCAATCCCTAGCAAATTACCAATGGCATTTTTCACAGAACTAGAACACAAAATTTCACAATTTGTATGGAAACACAAAAGACCCCAAATAGCCAAAGCAATCTTGAGAAAGAAAAACGGAGCTGGAGGAATCAGGCTCCTGGACTTCAGACTATACTACAAAGCTACAGTAATCAAGACAGTAAGGTACTAGCACAAAAACAGAAATATAGATCAATGGAACAGGATAGAAAGCCCAGAGATATACTCACACACATATGGTCACCTTATTTGTGATAAAGGAGGAGAGAATATATAACTGAGAAAAGACAACCTCTTCAATAAGTGGTGCTGGGAAAACTGGACAGATACATGTAAAAGAATGAAATTAGAACACTCCCTAACACCATACACAAAAATAAACTCAAAATGGATTAAAGACCTAAATGTAAGGCCAGACACTGTAAAACTCTTAGAGGAAAACCTAGGCAGAACACTCTATGACATAAATCACCGCAAGATCATTTTTGACCCACCTCCTAGAGAAATGGAAATAAAAAACAAAACTAAACAAATGGGACCTAATGAAACTTAAAAGCTTTTGCACAGCAAAGGAAACTATAAACAAGATGAAAAGACAACCCTCAGAATAGGAGAAAATATTTGCAAACAAAGCAACTGACAAAGAATTAATCTCCAATATATACATGCAGTTCATGCAGCTCAATATCAAAAAAACAAACAGCTCAATCCAAAAATGGGCAGAAGACTTGAACAGACATTTCTCCAAAGAAGACCTACAGATGGCTAAGAGGCAGATGAAAAGCTGCTCAACATCACTAATTATTAGAGAAATGCAAATGAAAACTACAAGTATCATCTCACACCAGTCAGAATGGCCATCATCAAAAAATCTACAAACAATAAATGCTGGAGAGGGTGTGGAGAAAAGGGAACCCTCTGGCACTGCTGGCAGGAATGTAAATTGATACAGCCACTATGGAGAACAGCATAAGGTTTTTTAAGGAACCTCCTTTTTTAAGGAGGTTCCTTAAAAAACTAAAAATTGAACTACCATACGACCCAGCAATCCCACTAGTGGGCATATACCCTGAGAAAACCATAATTCAAAAAGAGTCATGTACCACTATGTTCATTGAAGCTCTATTTACAATAGCCAGGACATGGAAGCAACCTAAATGTCCATCGACAGATGAATGGATAAAGAAGATGTGGCACATATATACAATGGAATATTACTCAGCCATAAAAAGAAACGAAATTGAGTTATTTGTAGTGAGGTGGACGGACCTAGAGTCTGTCATACAGAGTGAAGTAAGTCAGAAAGAGAAAAACAAATACTGTATGCTAACACATATATATGGAATCAAAAAAAAAAAAAAAAAAGGGTTCTGAAGAACCTTGGGTCAGGACAGGAATAAAGATGCAGATGTAGAGAATGGACTTGAGGACATGGGGAGGGGGAAGGGTAAGCTGGGACAAAGTGAGAGAGTGGCGTGGACATATATACACTACCAAATATAAAATAGATAGCTAGTGGGAAGCATCCACATAGCACAGGGAGATCAGTTTGGTGCTTTGTGACCACCTAGAGGGGTGGGATAGGGAGGGTGGGATAGGGAGATGCAAGAAGGAAGAGACATGGGTATATATGTATATGTTTAGCTGATTCACTTTGTTATAAAGCAGAAACTAACACACCATTGTAAAGCAATTATACTCCAATGAAGATGTTAAAAAAAAAACTGTATAAAGCAGTAAAAACACAACAAACTGTCACTTAGGATCCAGAAAGACTAAATTAGAGGAACTGGTGACATTATGTTTAAGTTTGTTGAGTACCTTTGTGGGCCTCACAAAAATGCTGGAAGAGGTCATTTTTCCTAAGAAGGCTGGTAAGGAGAATAAATAGTCCATGCAAAGCAACAGATCCCAGGGGCCTCAGAGGCCACTATCACGAGAAGGGGGTTTATCTGAATTGGGAGCCTCCTCCCCTCCTTTGAACAGGGGGCTACAGTAGACCATGCTTCTATGCCTGTCTTCAGGAAGACCATTTTTTTCTTTTTGCTTCAGAATTCTACTCATTCAGGAGACTATTCTTTCACTGCCTTAAGGAGAATCATTTTTCTTAAAATCTAAAATCTTACTGGATATTGATTTCAGTGGTAGAATGAATATTAAAAAGAAATAAATGGAATTCTAGAACCACAAAATAGTGATCAATTCTTTAAATACATTTTTGGCTATGAAAACATCTTACTTCTCCATTTTTAACAGAACCACCTAGCTTAATATACTTTTGGTGCATGAGTCACCACAATCAAATTATTTACCCATGCCTTACTAGTTTACACACACACACATAAACACACACACACACACACACACTTAAATTTATAGAACTTTTGCATAAAAGGCACAAAAAGAAACAGTGAAAAAAATGTCTCTCCCATTCTTCTTTTTTCCATTACTCAGTTCCCCACTCTGAAGGCAGAAAGTTTAGATAATTTCTTGAGAGCAAAATTATTTTTCAACTTCAGTCTAACATTTGGAAATATAAATATACAAAATACCTGTGAAAGAAGTTTCTTAAAGAAATGACTGATAGAAAAGAAATTTTTCATTTACCTTAAATGTGTATGATTTACTCAGCTAGCAGAGCCATTAAAAAGCTGTTAACATTTCTCTACATAGCCAAGTAGATCATGGTGCTGGCAAAACAGCTCACACTCTATAATTTTGTAAATAGTGTTGCTTTTAGCCATGAAGCTGAATGCTTTGAGGTATTCTGCTTCATCTTCAGGGGTGTTTACTTCAAAAAGCTTCATTAAATTTCAAAGTATTTCTTTTGCTAGTTTTATAAATTGATACAAGTTCTTTCACTTCCAAATTGGCTAACTAGGAAGATGGAGGACACTCCTAAATCATGTTCACACACTGGTCTAGAGTCTATTGAGAATGACCCAAAGATTTAAATACTTATTTATCAACACCCCCTAGAGATCACTGCCAGTCAGGCAATGATTGGTGGAAATATCAGGTCTTAGGCCTACTTCAAAACTGGAATATGTAAAATATAGCCACAGTTCAAATAATCTTCTAAACTATAGAAAAGTTATTTAAAATATTCTAATGTTATATTCTGAAAACCTTTAGAATTATTTCACTCAGATTTTTAGAAAGATCAACTTTCCCAATTTCTACATTGAGAGGTTCTCCGATGAATAGATAAAACATACAAGTATCCATCCCATTTTTAAAAAGAAGAATGTCATTTCCAACTGTACCATGGCATGTGAAAATTAATTTAGCAAAACTTAAATTGCTCAGTGGTTGCTGTGTGGCACCTCTCTAATAAGACTGTAGTCACTATATTTCTCCAAAGATTAAGAAATTGCACACTTCGTTCTGTGATGACCCTCACATCATGATGGGCATCAATGAATCCAGAAAATTGAACACACCTAGGAAACAAAACTAATCGTTCCTAGAAAACCCACAATGTTATTTAAATAATTAGGATTTGTGTTAAGCAAAGACATCAAATCTAAAGCTGGTAGTCTAGAGCAGAAACCAAATGCTCCTGAAAGCATCAAGTTCAAGGTGCCAGATTATTTTAAAATAATTAAACTGAAGTCAACAAAGCAACTCTATAAAACTCCAGGTTGTTAGTGGTGTAGTATATATACACTAACAGCAGTGATTATTTTGATCCTAACTTGTCAGAAAATTGTGGTTTTTTAATTCTTAAGGAAAACTCACTCACTTTAAAAACACACTTCAGTACAGTAAAAACTACATTTAATATCAGAGGAAAATTCTTCCATTCCCCTTTTAGACTTCACTCAGTTTGGAATAGTGCCTGGTACACAGTGGACACCATAAAAATTCATTGAATGAAGAAATTCAGCCTTTTAAGAAATTAAATCTTCATGATTCTGATTATAAGCTATTTTCACTGGCTCGAATGGAGTGTAAGAAATGCCATGCAACATAATTATTTTTTATTAGTTTAATGTTGGGAGGATTATCACAACAGAACAAATCTCTATTTTTAGCCTTTTCTAAAACCACAATTTGATATCAATGCAATGTTAAAGGACTACATGATTGGAAACCCAATATAAATGTGCCACAGAGGACCAGCAATGAGCCAGGAAAACATTTTTCTGTGTGCTCAGTAGTAAACAAATTATGAATTTTGCACTCACAAAGTACATAATGGCCCAAAGTTACATCTTCTTCACACTTCCAAGGATGCCACACTGTGGAAAACAGAGTTCACTCTTTGAATTTAGTATACTGTCTCCATTCTTTCCTGTATTTGGTTCTGATGTACAGAGGTTCCATCAAGGAAATGATGATATTTATGATATTTCTTTAAATAGTAGGATAGTTCTTTACTGAAATTGCACTATTTCTGCTAAACAATGCAAGAGACATGCAGAAAGATTTGATCATGAAAATCTTACTCAGCATTAGGTTGCATAGCTCACCTACTAAAGTCTAGCTTCGTATGGTGGCTTCCAAAAGTCAAGATCTTTTGGTGTCCAGAAAGAGAGAGACAGAGACAGACTGACTGACTTAAAGCATCTTTGCTTAAATCTGTCTTATTACAGGCAGATTAAAACTGTATGAACTTAAGTATTTTCTGACAAGGCTACTAATGTTTCACCGGCATACCAAATCATGGAATGTCTGTCAAGAAAAAAAACAACAGTGACATAAATTCCATAGACATTTCCATCTTGAGTCATTAGACTCAGACATCTCAGAGAACAAGCTTGTCCGTCTCTCACGTCCCTAGGAGCAAGCTCCTTAGAAATTTCTCTGGAAGGCCAAGTATGTTCCCACACACGCTGTTGGAGGCAACTCCCCAAAGAAATGAAACAAGCATTGTCAACACTGTACTGATGGCTGCCGTCTTCCAAATCATTTTCAAATGCTACATTTCTGCCTCTCAGTGAGCAGAATAATGACATTAAAAAGTATTAAGGATATAACTCAGGAAAAAGGCTAGCAAAAAGTAAATCGTTTCAGATCTCAAGAAGCAAAATATTCAAGATTTTATTCTTTACTATTTAATTGGCTCTAATTTTAAAATCTCAAGACTAGTTAAGATCAACTATCTATTAGCTGTTACGAATTGCATTCCATTTTCCTCTTTCTTTTAAAAACACACTTACCTTATCTAGTAGTCTGTACCTATGTGCTTTTACATAGTACTGAAAATCTTGCCTAATTAATTTTATTTTTTTCAGAAATTAAATTTCCTTAAATTTACCTAAACGTGACTTCATACAATTGAGGAGATAAGAAAATGTATTATCTATAATAATTCTCAATTTGAAAATGTAATGTTATTTTGGGGTTTTGAGAATATTTTTATTTCACAGGAAAATGATATTACAAAGTAAAATGTCCAAGGCTCTGACTTAGAGTATTTGAAAAACCACCCAGTGTATATTAGGAGATATAATGAAGACATATTAGACATGGCAACTCTAGACTCTGATACTGCCACCATAACTAATTCCACGAATTCTCCAGTGTTCCCAGGTAACATCCAGAATGGACGTAAAGCAGAAAATGACAAGCCACAGTTTAGTGATCTCATATCACTTTCCAGAAAGTTTTAAATATTGCAGTGAGGAATCATTTTAATGGGCTTTCATCTGGCAATTACATTATTTTCTTTCAAGGACATAATGAAAAATTCACTAGAAGCTAATATTATAAGAGCTATTAACAGAGCAAAGATTTCCATAGCAGAAGTTTCTTAATGACCAAAGACAAGGGTTATGGTCTTGCAGTGGAAACTTCAGTAAGGAGAAAATAAGGATATGGAAGTTGGTTAGAGAATCTCTTTTGTAGCTGTTTAAATTTTCTGTTTTATTTTCAAATATTTCAATCTTAAATGTTCAAAGACAGTGTGATGAATTCCTACATACTTTTGACCAACTGTTAACATCTCACCACACCCCCAATTTGTGTCTCTCTCCCCTCTCCCCTCCTTTCTTTTTTTTTTTTTAACATCTTTATCGGAGTATAGTTGCTTTACAAGGGTGTGTTAGTTTCTGCTTTATAACAAAGTGAATCAGCTATACATATACATATATCCCCATATCTCTTCCCTCTTGCGTCTCCCTCCCTCACACCCTCCCCATCCCACCCCTCTAGGTGGTCACAAAGCACCTAGCAGATCTCCCTGTGCTATGCAGCTGCTTCCCACTAGCTATCAGTTTTACATTTAGTAGTGTATATATGTACATGCCACTCTCTCACTTTGTCTCAGCTTACCCTTCCCCCGCCCCATGTCCTCAAGTCCATTCTCTACTAGGTCTGCGTCTTTATTCCCGTCCTGGCCCTAGGTTCTTCATGACCGTTTATTATTATTATTTTTTTAGATTCCATATATATGTGTTAGCATACAGTATTTGTTTTTCTCTTTCTGACTTAACTTCACTATGTAGGACAGACTCTAGGTGCATCCACCTTACTACAAATAACTCAGTTTCGTTTCTTTTTATGGCTGAGTGATATTCCATTGTATATATGTGCCACATCTTCTTTATCCATTCATCTGTCTATGGACACTTAGGTTGCTTCCATGTCCTGGCTACTGTAAACAGAGCTGCAATGAATATTGTGGTACATGACTCTTTTTGAATTATGGTTTTCTCAGGGTATATGCCCAGTAGGGGGATTGCTGGGTCATATGGTAGTCTATTTTTAGTTTTTTAAGGAACCTCCATACTATTCTCCATAGTGGCTGTATCAATTTACATTCCCACCAACAGTGCAAGAGGGTTCCCTTTTCAACACACCCTCTCCAACATTTATTGTTTGTAAATTTTTTGATAATGGCCAATCTGACTGGTGTGAGGTGATACCTCACTGTAGTTTTGATTTGCATTTCTCTAATGATTAATGATGTTGAGCATTCTTTCGTGTGTTTGTTGGCAATCTATGTATCTTCTTTGGAGAAATGTCTATTTAGGTCTTCTGCCCATTTTTGGATTGGGTTGTTTGTTTTTTTGATATTGAGCTGCAGAAGCTGCTTGTAAATTTGGAGATTAATCCTTTGTCAGTTGCTTCATTTGCAAATATTTTCTCCCATTCTGAGGGTTGTCTTTTTGTCTTGTTTATGATTTCCTTTGCTGTGCAAAAGCTTTTAAGTTTCATTAGGTACCATTTGTTTATTCTTGTTTTTATTTCCATTTCTCTAGGAGGTGGGTCAAAAAGGATCTTGCTGTGCTTTATGTCACAGACTGTTCTGCCTATGTTTTCCTCTAAGAGTTTTACAGTGTCTGGCTTTACATTTAGGTCTTTAATCCATTTTGAGTTTATTTTTGTGTATGGTGTCAGGGAGTGTTCCAATTTCATTCTTTGACATATAGCTGTCCAGTTTTGCCAGCACCACTTATTGAAGAGGCTGTCTTTTCTCCATTGTATATTCTTGCCTCCTTTGTCAAAAATAAGGTGACCATATGTGCGTGAGTTTATCTCTGGGCTTTCTATCCTGTTCCATTGATCTATATTTCTGTTTTTGTGCCAGTACCATACTGTCTTGATTACTGAAGCTTTGTAGTATAGTCTGAAGTCCGGGAGCCTAATTCCTCCAGCTCCGTTTTTCTTTCTCAGATTGCTTTGGCTATTCGGGGTCTTTTGTGTTTCCATACAAATTGTGAAATTTTTTGTTCTAGTTCTGTGAAACATGCCATTGGTAGTTTGGTAGGGATTGCATTGAATCTGTACATTTCTTTGGGTAGTATAGTCATTTTCACAATGTTGATTCTTCCAATCCAAGAACATGGTATATCTCTCCATCTGTTTGTATCATCTTTAATTTCTTTCATCAGTGTCTTATAGCTTTCTGCATACAGGTCTTTTGTCTCCTTAGGTAGGTTTACTCCTAGGTATTTTATTCTTTTTGTTGCAATGGTAAACGGGAGTGTTTCCTTAATTTCTCTTTCAGATTTTTCATCATTAGTGTATAGGAATGCAAGAGATTTCTGTGCATTAATTTTGTACCCTGCTACTTTACCAAATTCATTGGTTAGCCCTAGTAGTTTTCTGGTAGCATCTTTAGGATTCTCTATGTATAGTATCATGTCATCTGCAAACAGTGACAGCTTTACTTCTTTTCCGATTTGGATTCCTTTTTTTTCTTTTTCTTCTCTGATTGCTGTGGCTTAAACTTCCAAAACTATGTTGAATAATAGTGGTGAGAGTGGACAACCTTGTCTTGTTCCTGATCTTAGTGGAAATGATTTCAGTTTTTCACCATTGAGAACGATGTTGGCTGCAGGTTTGTCATATATGGCCTTTATTATGTTGAGGTAAGTTCCTTCTATGCCTACTTTCTGGAGGATTTTTATCATAAAGGGTGTTGAATGTTGTTGAAAGCTTTTTCTGCATCTACTGAGATGATCATATGGCTTTTCTCCTTCAGTTTGTTAATATGGCTTATCACATTGATTGATTTGCATATATTGAAGAATCCTTGCAGTCCTGAGATAAACCTCACTTGATCATAGTGTATGATCCTTTTAATGTGCTGTTGGAATCTGTTTGCTAGTATTCTGTTGAGGATTTTTGCATCTATGTTCATCAGTGATATTGGCCTGTAGTTTTCTTTCTTTGTGATATGTTTGTCTGGTTTTGGTATCAGGGTGATGGTTGCCTCGTAGAATGAGGTTGGGAGTGTTCCTCCCTCTGCTATATTTTGGAAGAGTTTGAGAAGGATAGGTGTAAGCTCTTCTCTAAATGTTTCGTAGACTTCACCTGTGAAGCCATCTATTCCTGGGCTTTTCTTTCTTGGAAGATTTTTAATTACAGTCTCAATTTCAGTGCTTGTGACTGGTCTGTTTATATTTTCTATTTCTTCCTGGTTCAGGTCGGAAGGTTGTGCTTTTCTAAGAATGTGTCCATTTCTTCCAGGTTGTCCATTTTATTGCCATAGAGTTGCCTGTAGTAATCTCTCATGATCCTTTGTATTTCTGCAGTGTCAGTTGTTACTTCTCCTTTTTCATTTCTAATTCTATTGATTTGAGTCTTCCCCCTTTTTTCTTGATGAGTGTGCCAAACGGTTTATCAATTTCGTCTGTCTTCTCAAAGAACCAGCTTTTAGCTATACTGATTTCTGCTATTGTTTCCTTCACTTCTTTTTCATTTATTTCTGATCTGATCTTTATGATTTCTTTCCTTCTGCTAACGTTGGGGGTTTTTTTGTTCCTCTTTCTCTAATTTCTTTAGGTGTAAGGTTAGGTTGTTTACTTGATATGTTCCTTGTTTCTTGAGGTAGGATTGTATTGCTATAAACTTCCCTCTTAGAACTGCTTTTGCTGCATCCCACTGGTTTTGGGTCGTCGTGTTTTCACTGTCATTTTTCTAGGTATTTTTTGGTTTCCTCTTTGATTTCTTCAGTGACCATTTGGTTATTTAGTAGTGTATTGTTTAGCCTCCATGTGTTTGTATGTTTTACAGATTTTTTCCTGTAATTGATATCTAGTCTATAGCATTGTGGTTGAAAAAGATACTTGATACGATTTCAATTTTCTTAAATTTACCAAGGCTTGATTTTTGTCTCAGGATATGATCTATCCTGGAGAATGTTCTATGAGCACTTGAAAAGAAAGTGTGTTCTGTTGTTTTTGGATGGAATGTCCTGGAAATATTTAGTCCACCTTGTTTTATGTATTATTTAAAGCTTCTGTTTCCTTATTTATTTTCATTTTGGATGATCTGTCCATTGGTGAAAGTGGGGTGTTAAAGTCCCCTACTATGATTGTGTTACTGTCGATTTCCCGTTTTATGGCTGTTAGCATTTGCCTTATGTATTGAGGTGCTCCTATGTTGGGTGCATAAATATTTACAATTGTTATATCTTCTCCTTGGATTGATCCCTTGATCATTATGTAGTGTCCTTCTTTGTCTCTTGTAATAGTCTTTATTTTAAAGTCTATTTTGTCTGATATGAAAATTGTTACTCCAGCTTTCTTTTGATTTCCATTTGCATGGAATATCTTTTTCCATCTCCCCTCGCTTTCAGTCTGTGTCCCTAGGTCTGAAGTGGGTCTCTTGTAGACAGCATATATACGGGTCTTGTTTTTGTATCCATTCAACCAGTCTATGTCTTTTGGTTGGAACATTTAATCCATTTACATTTAAGGTAGTTATCAACATGTATATTCCTATTACCATTTTCTTCATTGTTTTGGGTTTGTTATTGTAGGTCTTTTCCTTCTCTTGTGCTTCCTGCCTAGAGAAGTTCCTTTAGCATTTGTTGTAAAGCTGGTTTGGTGGTGCTGAATTCTCTTAGCTTTTGCTTGTCTGTAAAGCTTTTAATTTCTCCATCGAATTTGAATGAGATCCTTGCTAGGTAGAGTAATCTTGGGTGTAGGTGTTTCCCTTTCATCACTTTAAATATGTCCTGCCACTCCCTTCTGGCCTGCAGAGTGTCTGATGAAAATCAGCTGTTTACCTTATGGGGATTCCCTGTATGTTATTTGTTGTTTTTTCCTTGTTGCTTTTATTATTTTTTCTTTGTATTTAGTTTTTGATAATTTGATTAACATGCGTCTTGGCATGTTTCTCCTTGGATTTATCCTGTATGGGACTCTCTGCACTTCCTGGAGTTGGCTGACTATTTCCTTTCCCATATTAGGCAAGTTTTCAACTATAATCTCTTCAAATGTTTTCTCAGTCCCTTTCTTTTTCTCTTCTTCTTCTGGGACCCCTGTATTTCGAATGTTGGCGCATTTAATGTTGTCCCAAAGGTCTCCGAGACTGTCCTCAACTCTTTTCATTCTTTTTTCTTTATTCTGCTCTGTGGCAGTTATTTCCACTATTTTTATCTTCCAGGTCACTTATCCGTTCTTCTGCCTCAGTTATTCTGCTATTGATTCCTTCTAGAGAATTTTTACTGTCATTTATTGTGTTGTTCATCATTGTTTGTTTGCTCTTTAGTTCTTCTATGTCCTTGTTAAACATTTCTTGTATTTTCTCCATTGTATTTCCAACATTTTGGATCATCTTTACTATCGTTACTCTGAATTCTTTTTCAGGTAGACTGCCTATTTTCACTTCATTTGTTTGGTCTGGTGGGTTTTTGCCTTGCTCCTTCATCTGCTGTGTATTTCTCTGTCTTCTCATTTTGCTTAACTTACTGTGTTTAGGGTCTCCGTTCTGCAGGCTGCAGGTTCATAGTTCCCGTTGTTTTTGGTGATTGCCCCCAGTGGCTAAGTTTGGTTCAGTGGGTTGGGTAGGCTTCCTGGTGGAGAGGACTGGTGCCTGTGTTCTGGTGGATGAAGTTGGATCTTGTCTTTCTGGTGGGCAGGACCAAGTCCGGTGGTGTGTTTGGGGCTGTCTGTGACCTTATTATGATTTTAGGCAGCCTCTCTGCTAATGGATGGGGTTGTGGTCCTGTCTTGCTAGTTGTTTGGCATAGGGTGTCCAGCCCTGTACCTTGCTGGTCATTGAGTGGAGCTGGGTCTTAGCACTGAGATAGAGATCTCTGGGAGAGCTTTCACCGTTTGATATTGCATAGAGCTGGGAGGTCTCTGGTGGACCAATGTCCTGAACTTGGCTCTCCCACCTCAGAGACACAGACGTGACACCCGGCCGGAGCACCAAGACCCTGTCAGCCACACAGCTTTTTGCCTCTGGAGCTTAGAAATCCCAGCAGCTGTTGTTCTGTCTAGTCTGCCCACAGCCCAATCCTCAGGGACATGCTTTGCTGTCTACCCTATAGATTTTTCTTGGTTTACACCAGTCTTTCTTCACTCTGTGAACTTCTGGGAAGTCTGAGGTCTTCTGCCAGTGTTCAGTAGGTGTTCTGTAGGAGTTGTTCCACATGTAGATGTATTTTTGATGTATTTGTGAGGAGGAAGGTGATCTCCACGTCTTATTCCTCTACCATCTTGAAGGTCCCCCAGCTCACGTATTTTTATTTTTTATTTTGCATTATAACTCAATAACATGATATTAATTTTACTGTTTTAATTTAGCTATTGCAAGCTCCTTCATTTGGCTTCTGTGTCCCTTTAACACATCCCATCACTGTTTTCCTGAAAACTTCCTTACTTTCTGGCTCTCCAAGATGTTCCAGGCTCATCTTGTATATTTCTGGCTTCAGCTCTTGAATTAGCCATTTCTCCAAGGTGCCCTTATTCCTTTTTATTGAGAATATTAGAAAGCAAGATTGGGGTGCTAGGTGTATTCACTGCTACTAAGTGTTATCTCTTCCAGACCCTCTCAGCTAAGAGAGCAAGAAAATACATGTATGTATACCCATGTCCTCACCAGCAGTCAGTATTCTCAGTTATTTGGATTTTATCCATTCTAATAGGTAGGTAATAATAGCTAATAATATTAATAGCTAATAAATATAGGTAATACCTGTAAGAGGTAGGTAATAGGTAGGTTATAAAAACAATGATATCTCATTGTTTTAATATGCATTTTCCTAATGATAAATGTTACTGAGCATCTTTTTATATAATTATTTGTCATTTCATTGGTGAGGTATCTATTCAGATCCTTTGCCCATTTTTTAATTGGGTTGTTCTTTTCTTACAGTTGAGTTTAAAAACTTTTTTGTATATATTAGGTACAATCAGATATGTGATTTCCAGCTATTTTCTCCAAGTCTGTGGCTTGTCTTTTCATTCTCCTGATTATTTTCTGCAAAGCAGAAGTTTTTTACTTTTAATAAAATCCAACTTATCAATTTTTTCTTTCATGAATTGTGCTTTTGGTGTTTTATTTAAAAACTCATCAGCAAACCCATGGCCATGTAGATTTTTTCCTATATTTTCTTCTAAAAATTGTATAGTTGTGCATTTTACATTACTAATGGATCATTAGTCTATGATCTGTTTCAAGTTCATTTTTATAGAAAGTATGAGGTCTGTGTCTAAGTACATTTTTTTACATATGGTTACACAGTATTTTCAGCACCCTTTGTTGAAAAGACTATATTTTCTCCATTAAATTGCCTCCATGCCTTTGTCAAAAATTAGTTGTCTATTCTTATGTAAATCTAATTCTGAGCTCTCTGGTCTCTCCCATTGATCTATGCATCTACTCTTTTGTCAATACAACAGAACCATCTTGATTACTGTGGTTTTATTCTAAATCTTGAAATAAGGTAGTATGAGTCCTCCAACTTTGTTACTCTTCAGTAGTGTATTTACTATTCCAGGGCTCTTGCCTTTTCATATAAACTTTAGAATCAGTTTGCTTACTACAAAATACTTTCCTGGGATTTTGATAGGGACTGTGCTGAATTTAGAAATCAAGTTGGGAAGAATTGATATCTGAACAATACTGAATCTTCCAAAATGTGAACTTATTATCTCTCTCCATTTATTTAAAACGTCTTTGATTTTTTAATCAATGTTTTGTAATGTTTAATGCGTAGATAGTATACCTATTTTCTTAGAGTTATATCTAAGTGGGGGTTCTTTGGTGCTATTGGAAATGGTACTTTTAAATTTCAAATTCCTATTTTTCATTCCTGGTATGTAAAGAAGCACTTGATTTTATATATTGACTTTGGGTCCCTTAGTCTTGCTACACTTGCAAGTTCATGAGTTTTTTTTTAATAGATTATTTGGGATTTTCTACATAAACAATTTGTCATCAGCAAATAAAGAGAATTTTATTTCTTGTTTCCAATCTGTGTATCTTGTATTCTTTTCTTTCTCTTATTGCAGTAACTATGACTTTCAGAACGAGGTTGAATGGGAGTGGTGAGAGAGGAGATCCTTGTGTTGTTTTCAGTCTTAGGAGGAAAGCATCCAGTTCTTCACCGTTCATCATGGTTTATTATTTCTAATGTGTTGTTAGATTTTGTTAGTATTTTATTGAGAATTGTTGCATTGGTATTAATTTTTTGAACATTCTTTGCCAGTTTAGGAACAGTGTTATACTTGTCTCAAGGATAATTTAAAAGTTTTCTTTTTCCAATTTACTGAAATAATTTAATAGAATTGCATCTAGTTTTTGACGTTTTCTTGAATTCCCCCATGAAACCATCTTAGTGTAAAACTTTTTGTGGGATAGTTTATGACTTTCTTTATTCCATAGAAGTTTGGTCTGTTTAAACTGGCAATCTCAATTGAAGTCAATTTTGGAGATTGTATTTTCCTAGTAAATTGTACTATTTATATAAAATCTCAAATATATTTTAAAAGAGGTGTTTGAAATTTCCTCTTTTTCAGAGATGTTTCCCCTTATACTTTATTTTGCATATTTCTGTTCCCTCCCTACCCCACCCCTTATTTTTATTAGTTAGGGCTTTGCCATATTATTGAATTTTTCTTGAAGAGACAGCATTTTATTTAATATATTTGTTTTCTCAGTGTGTCTTTATACTTATTCTGTTCTTTACATTTCTTTTGTTTTCAAGCTGTTTGAGTTAGGAATATACCTTATGTATGTCATTCTTTCATTTTTATTGACAAAATAAGTTAGAATAATATTCCTCTGATCACTGCTTTAAGCTGTAACCAATAGATTCTAAAATATGGTTTTCTTTATTGCTTTCATTTATAAATTCTGAAAATTCACCTTTTATTTCCTTTTATTTACATTTAATAGAGAACTTTTAAATTTTCAAGTTAAAGGACTTTGTTTTTTGGTTTTGTTATTAACTTCTAGTTATTGGAGTATGATATGAAAATGCTATTTTTACTTTTCCTGTTATACAGAATTTACTGTGGTCAATTTTTATAAATCCTCCATGTTCTCATAAGACATTTGATGCACATCTATATAATATTTACCTTACTGGTGATCTTGTTCTTACCTTCTATATATTTACCCATTTTTATCTACTTGAACTGTGTTAAACCAAGGATATTATCTTAAAGTCTACTTACTATTGCTTTATTCTAGTCTTCTTTTTTTTTGCATTATGAAGTTTTTGCTGTCTGTTTGGTGCAAAGATATCCATACACTTTGATCATCAGTGTGATTTTTAGCCCTTAATTTATACAGTTTCCTTCTCTTTCTCATTTGTTACTTTCAGCCTGATTTCTCTTTTGTCTGATATCAATATCACAACTCCTGCTTCCTTATTGTTTGCATTTACCTGCGACACCCTTGCCCATTACTTAATTTTTAGCCACCCTGTATCACTTTATTTTAGAGTTTAACTGAGTTTTGTGAGTCAATATAAAAATCCTTCTCTTTTAGGGACCACTCCTACACTGTTGGTGGGAATGTAAATTGGTGCAGTCACTATGGAGATTTCTTTAAAAACTAAAAATAGAACTACCATATGATCTAGCAATCCCACCCCTGGGCACATATCCAGAGAAAAACCATACTTCAAAAAGATTCATACACCCTAATATGCACCCCAATGTTCACTGCAGCACTATTTATAATAGCCAAGACATGGAAACAACCTAAATGTCCAACAGTAGATGAATGGATAAAGAAGATGTGGTATATGTAATATATATATGTATTATATGTACACACACACACACACACACACACACACACACACAATGGAATACTACTCAGCCATAAAAAAGAATCAAATAATGCCATTTGCAGCAACATGGATGGACCTAGAGATTATCATACTAAGTGAAGTAAGTCAGACACAGAAAGACAAATATCATGATATTACTTACATGTGGAATCTAAAAAATGATACAACTGAATTTATTTACAAAACAGAAACAGACTCACAGACTTAGAAAACAAACTTATGGTTACCCAAGGGGAATGTTGGTGGGGGGAGGAGTAATAAACTAGGAGGATGGGATTAACATATACACACTGCTATATATAAAACAGACAAACAAAAAAGAACCTATTGTGTACCACAGGGAACTCTACTCAATGATCTATAATAACCTATATGAGAAAAGAATCTGAAAAGGAATAGATACATGTATGTGTCTAACTAAATCACTTTGCTGTATACCTGAGACTAACACAACATTGTAAATCAACTATACTCCAATATAAAATAAAAATTCTAAAAAATCCTTCTCTTTTAATAAGTGAGTTAAACCCATTTATATTTGTAGATATAATTCATTTGTTTGGCCTATTTTATGCTGTATTTACTGTGTGCACCTTGTTATATTTACTGTTTTTAATTTACTTTTTTTCTTCTGCTTTTTATTGTTCTTTCTCATTTAGTAAAGTTTGTATTACTGCTCTAGTAGTTATCTTTATACTTGTACATTTTATAATGCCTAAGGTCCTCTCTTTTCCTAATTAGGCATCTAATGCTAGGGTTAACTAACTTTAGGTAATATCCTTTTACTAGTATTTACTATGTAGTATTCAATAAGTCCATTATACACTTCCCTTTATCCTTTTATTTACCTCAAAAATGTTACTTGTATGTTTCTACTTATGTTTCTACTTATCTTACTATAGCACTGACATACTGGCCTTAATACTTGTCCTCACCTTAGTTTTATTTTTAGATCTCCACTTAAATAAGCTGAATGATTACCACCAGTCCTTTTTGCTCAAGTTCCCCAGTCATGTCCTAGTTAAATGGAGCTCTTTGTCTCTAGATGCCTCAAAAAGGGCTCAGGGAGTAGAGTATTCCCTGATTTTTTACATGGTTATAACATTTTATATAGCCTTGGTACATTAAGGACACCATGACTGGACATAATCCCTGACTCAATCTTTTAAGTCATTAAAAATATTTCACCAGTGTTACCTGCAAGAACTGTGAAGTGTTTGAGATTTTACTTACTAGGAAATGAATAAGCTAGACAGCTACCATTCATGGCTGCTTGAAGAAGACATAAGACTCCTGGGCCAGAGACAAAGGAGTTTTATTACTCACGGCACAGCAAGAAACATAAGCATCAGCATATTTGTATCACTTCCTTTTGTCCCAAGTCCTACAGGGATGATGCAGAAAGGCCCTGAGAAATGCCTGAATACAGAGTGGATTACGTATTATATTATATTGTATTATACTGTACGTTGTATTATATTGTGTGTTGTATTATAGGAGAGAAATCTTGAGCTTGGGGAACCTGTATCTTCTACAATGGATGGTAAGTATGCCTGCCCTTTGCTCCAGAGGGAGATACTCTATCTTCCAAGGCTGTTCACTATAAAAAATCCTGGAGAATATAGTCTTGAAAAACGACAGGCAGTGCCTCTGCTTTCAAGACATGCAGACACACAAGAGATCCATAGAGGATTATCTCCCAATATTACATTGATTTGTATATTGTCAATCAAATTTTGTTGGTATACAGAATCCTCAGAGATTTTACTGATGTCATGTTTCCTACTGAGTCATGGGTATAAGGCTATGATTCTGTAACATAGTTTAAATAAGCTATTTTGGGAAAAGCTCATATGAGTGACAAATCTCCTTCCCACTTTAACTGTTAAAGACATTTTCTTGGTTTCCCTTTTCTCTTGACCCTGCACAACACGGGGTTGTGTATGTCATGACAAACAGTAGGAGTGTCATCATGAGAGTTGAAGGGGTCACCTAGAATCTGAATCTTAGCTTCCTCTTCTAAGCATTCACTGAATGGCAAGGACATATCTCAGAACAATTAATTCAGAAACTCTGGGTCTGGGATCCAGATAGCAGGACATTTTAAAGCTCCCTAGGGATTCCAAAGTGCAACCAAGTGGAGTCTGAGCCCTGGTTTCAACCCACAGATAAAAACTTAACTACCTATGAATAAAACCTCAGGCTCGTAGGAGTTAGTATTTATTTTAGAAGAGTTTTTAGGCCTTTTTTTCCCCTCCTCTGTAAAGTACAGACATTGAATACTTGTCTCCAAATGTGTAACAAGAACTTGAGAACAGAAGAATAATTATTTTCTTACTTAATATACTTTCAGATATTACAGGCAAATTCTTTAGTAGTTTAGCTAATAACCGATATAACAGTAATTAAATTTTCAAACCAAAGTTTTCACGTGGGTGCAAAGAGAGATGTTTTCAACTTCAAAATGAATACAATTTGCCCTGGAAGTCAGAGCTGTTGCAAAGCACTTAAAATTATTTTAGATAGCTAGTCTATCCAATCACTGGAATGGCTAAACACTCCTCACCCTGTAATCTGGAAAAAAGTGGGTACTTAAAGATATGGAATTCACAGTCTTTAGCTTTTAGCTTTAGGTGAAGAGTTACATTGTTCCCTTTTTTAAAGTGTTTCTTAACAGGATGCTAGCCAACTCACTTTGGCAGAGATACATGCAGCTAAAATTGCTTACCTCTTGCTAATATTATATATTCAGCATTTTCCTGATAGGCATACTCTTGGAAGAAACCTCAGACATACACTGAATTACTCTGTGAATAAAATATTTCATCTCCTCAGAGCCCTCAAACACAGCCTTGACTTACCAAGTTCAAAACTGCTGACTCTCCACAGTTCATGCCAGTGGGCTTCCCATACAACCTTACCATTTAATGGTATGTAAAGCACTTAGCTAACCCTAGAAGACTATAATACACTGCCATGCAATGTATAAAGTGTCTGTTAGGAAGGATAAGTGAAAATGCTGTAAAACACACTGAGGAAGTATATCCAGACAATCAAATTCCACTGTAAGGATATCAGCAAAGACTTAGACTGCTTACAAAATAAAATGCGTGAGCCCCATGTGAGGACTGGGTATATTTAAGACCTGCACCAAGGCTATCAAATTTAGATGATGGCAAGAATAATAGTTATCTTGAATTACATTTATATGCCATTTTCCCAGAAGAATTCAAAACATTTTAAACATCATCAAAGTCTGTGAAAACTGAAATGGTCCCTTGTTACTAACCTCATGTTTTAGAGAAATTATTGGAAATTGACTGATAGTCTGAATGGACTACTACCTGGATCCAGTCAAGCATTATACACAATGATGCCAGATGATTCGGCAAAGGCAGCCAAAGTAAATGTATATTAAAAACAAGGAATATATAGAGTATACATATTTGTTAGCAAAAACCTGCAAGCTTATTACCAAATACCTAAGAAAATGTGGTTGAAAGAGTTAATATTTTGGAAAATTATTAGTTAAATAAATATCCTTTCTCTACGTCCTCTTATTTGCCGTTGGATTAAGAGAGGCCATCAGAGAGCTGCTCAAAGAAATGCTGTTACAGAGCAATACTTCACTTTATATCATTTTACTGGCAATGCAAATACTGTTGAAGACTATATCTCTACCACATAGTGTTCATACTGTATAAAAATCCTCTCTAAAACCAATCATTTTCCTAATGGATTACACTTTTCATTTTAAAAACAACTGTCAAGGATAATTTTTCTTCTGCATCAACTACTGAGAGGTACAGAGTCTATGACCAATCTTTACCACATTTACACAGCTTATCTCTGGATCCATGTTAGAGCTACTAACCTTTTTCTCATTTGTCTTGGTTTACCATAGTCATTTTTTTCTAAGTTTAAAAATAATACAAAATCAATGTAAAACTTGGAAAGTGCAAAAAGGAAGATGCATAAAACTCATGTCTATGTTTTTAAATTTGAAGTCTAGAAAACTTACAAAGATATGTAGTTTCAAAAAAGCAGTGTATATTTTCATTTTGTGGATGCAAGTTCATTTCATTTCTAGAAAGGTTTTTTTGGTTTGTTTGTTTGATTGGTTGGTTTGTTCTGTAATTGCTTAAATAGTTGTCTATTCCATTATTTGCCTCCCCCTTGGGTTTCCACTTACACATCTACTGAATCTTGTTTGCCTCTATTCCAATTCTATCGTTTTGTCTCTAGCCCCTTTTAACTCATTTTTATTTTCTTTTGTTTTTTTCTCATTCCTCTTACTATGTTTTCAATGTTATCTATTTTTCCTTGTGCTTATTCTGATCTGGTCTTCACTTCCCTGACATTCCAAATTTTTATTTTTCTTCTTACTTAAGTCCATCGGTTCATCTCTCTTATCATTTCTGCACATCCTACAATCTCTTCCCTGAACCCTCATACTTCTACATTGTGCTTTTATTTTACACAGAAAAAATTAACTTTGTGTCACTGATCTAAAATACTAACTTTATCTTATAATAAATAAGAATATTTAGTATGTTTATACCCTTTATTTTTCCATTGATCACTATGTTGATTTTGGTAGAAGTTGTAGAATCACATACAAACTTTGAAAATAAATGTAAGGTAAGAAAATACCTTCAAGATTTTGTTTAGAATTTCATGAACTGTATAAGAATATATATAAAAATAACTGATGTCCATGAAACATTGAGTCATCTCATGTAAGACAGAATGTTTTCTGGTCTACTTGTTTATTATTTGACCATCACACAACATTATCACTAGAAAGTAAGCTCCTTGAGGGCAATAAACAAATGCCTAGAATAATGCTTTCACATTATAAACACAATAAATATTTTATGAATGGATGAATAATTAATCATCAAGTTTTGGTTTTAGAAATATCACATTTGCAATATTGGGAACAGGAGGAAACACTAGTCAATGACACTACCGGCTGTTGAAGTAATCAAAACAAGAGTAGATAATTTAAGATATTTTAAGGTAATAGCAGTAGGATTCAAAGAAGTTAACGATTTTAGGAGACATGTAGGAAGTAGAGTCAATAAAATTTGTGAGTTGAGGCATTCTTTTTACAACTTTTAAGGCAGGCAGAAATCAGGAGCCAAAAATTCCTTATCTCTCTACTCCCTAGAACACAAACCAAGGGCAATGGGTATTTAATTCCAGGTCTGAAAACATGGGGCTCATCTTTGAAGAAACGGAACTAACTGCCTAGATAAAACTAGGTTAGACTGGTCCTCAACATATAGAAACAAAGGTCTTTTTGGTCACTTGGGGGTTTCCCAGATTAATAGCTGACTGTATTTTTACTCACCCACAAAAGAAGCCTGGCAGTTGACCTGATAATCACTTCCCACATGAAATAACAAATAAATGCCTTTATTCTAAAATACAAATCGACTGTGTATAATCACAGGATAAATGAAGAAAAATAGCATCATGAAAGAGACAGACCATGATAAATAGACAATTTTTAAACTCACACTAGAGGAAACGAGAATAAATCAAGCAACAGAAAACCACTTTAAACACCTAAGAGTATATAGGATTATAGAGAAAAATAGTACTGACCTGGATAACAAAATTTCAGAACTTTCTCAGACCACTGAGCAAAAAGAGAAAATAAATATGAGACACATTTTTATGAGATCAATCCAGGAGATCTAATAGGAGTGCTATGTAAAAAAACAAAAGAGAGAGAGAGAGAGAGAGAGAAATAGAGGTATAAATAATCAGGGAAAAAGAAGGGATTTTCTTAGAGGTGAAGAGTAGTATGAAGTTTTTCATTAAAAACTACTGAAGCTGATTGGATTAAAAAACCAGACACTTAAAAATGCTGCCTACAAGAGATTCAATTCATAGCTAAAGACACACACACAAGCTTAAATTGAAATGATGGAAAAAGATACTTCATGCAAATCAAAACAACAAGAAAGTCGGGGTAGCATTACTCCTTTCAGACAAAGTAGACTTTAAAAACAAAGGCTACAAGAAAAGCAAGGAAGGGCATGATATGATAAGGGGATCAATACAAGAAGAGGATTTTACACTCATTAACATATATGCACCCAATAAAGGAGCACCTAAACATATAAAGCAAATGCTAACAGATATAAAAAGAGAAATTTACAAGAATACCATAACAGTAGGGGATTTTTACACCCCATTTATATCAGTGGACAGATAATCCAGATAGAAAATCATAAGGAAATAGTGGTCTTAAATGATACACCAGACCAGTTGGACTTAATAGATACTTACAGGACGTTACAGCCTAAAAACAGCAGAAAACACATTATTTTCAAGTGTACATGAAATGTTCTCCAGGATAGATCACATGCTGGGCCACAAAACAAGTCTCAACAAATTTAAGAGGACAGAAATTATATCAAGCATTTTTTCCAACCACAGTGATATGAAACTAGATATCAATTTCAGAAAGAAAAATGGGAAAAGAACAAACACAGATACTGAACAGTATGCTACTAAAAATTAAATGGAACAATGAAGAAATCAAATACGAAATCAGAAAATACCTTGAGACAAATGAAGATGGAAACACAATGCTCCCAAATCTATGAGATGCAGCAAAAGCAGTTGTAAGAGGGAAGTTTATAGTGATACAAGTCTTCCTCAACAAAAATCTCAAATAAACAACCTAACCTACCACCTAAAGGAATTAGAAAAAGAAGAACAAGGAAAGCCAAAGCCAGTAAAAGGAAGGAAATATTAAAGAACAAGAAATAACTAAAATAGAGATTAAAAAAAAAATAGAGAAGATCAATGAAATCCAGAACTGGTTTTTGAAAAGATAAACAAAACTGACAAACCTTTAGCCAGGCTCACTAAGAAGTAAATAGAGAGGACCTAAATAAACAAAGTAAGAAATGAAAGAGGAGCCATACCAACTAATACCACAGAGATACAAAAAATCATAAGAGAATACTACAAACAGTTATATACCAACAAACTGGACAACCTAGACAAAATAGACAAATTTCTAGAAACATACAAACTGCCAAAACTGAATCAAGAAGAAACAGACAATTTGAATAGACCAATCACTAGCAGTGAAACTGAATTTGTTAAAAGAAATTTTTTAAAAACTCCGAGGGGGCTTCCCTGGTGGCGCAGTGGTTGAGAATCTGCCTGCCAATGCAGGGCACACAGGTTCGAGCCCTGGTCTGGGAAGATCCCACATGCCACGGAGCAACTAGGCCCGTGAGCCACAATTACTGAGCCTGCACATCTGGAGCCTGTGCTCCGCAACAAGGGAGGCCGTGACAGTGAGAGGCCCACGCACCGCGATGAAGAGTGGCCCCCGCTTGCCACAACTAGGGAAAGCCCTCGCACAGAAACGAAGACCCAACACAGCCAAAAATAAATAAATAAAAATAAATAAATTTATTTAAAAAAAAAAAAAAACTCCCAGCAAACAAAATCCAAGACAGCTTGGCTTCACAGGGGAATTCTACCAAGCATATAAAGAAGAACTATCCTTTTCAAACTATTCCAAAAAATTAAATTTGATGGAACACTCCCAAATTCATTCTATGAGGCCACCATTACCCTGATACCAAAACCAGACAAAGACACTACCAAAAAAGAAAATTATAGGCTATATCTTTGATGACTATAGATACAAAAATCTTCAACCAATATTAGCAAACCAAATCCAACAATATATAAAAAAGGCTCATATACACAATGCTCAATTTGGATTTCTTCCAGGGACACAAGGATGGTCCAATCTCCTAAATCAATCAATGTGATAAACTACATTAACAAAGAGAAGGATAAAAATCACAGGATTATCTCAATAGATGCAGAAAAAGCATTTGACAAAATTCAACACCTTCCCATGACAAAACTCTCATCAAAGTGTGTATAGAGAGAACATATCTCAACATAATAAAGTCCATTTATGACAAACCCAGAGCTAATATCATCCTTAATGGTGAAAAGCTGAAAGCCTTTTTTTCTAAATTCAGGAACAAGACAAGGGTGCCCACTCTCACTGCTTCTATTTAACATAGTATTGGAAGTCCTAGCCAAAGAAATCAGGCATGAAAAAATAAAAATAAAGGGCATCCAAATTGGAAGGGAAGAAGTAAAACTGTCACTATTTTCAAATGATATGATACTTTATATAGAAAACCCTAAAGTCTCCACTGCAAAACTATTAGAACTAATAAATGAACTCAGCGAAGTTTCAGGATACAAGATTAATATACAGAAATCTGTTTCATTTCTTAACATTAATAATGAACTATCAGAAAGAGAAAGTAAAAAAAAAATCCATTTAGAATTGCATCAAAAAGAATAAAATACCTAAGAGTAAACTTAACCAGTGAGGTGAAAGACCTACACTCTGAAAACTATAAAACATTGATAAAGGAAGTTGAAGATGATACAAAAAAATGGAAAGATATTCCATGCTTTTGGATTGAAAGGATTAATATTGTTAAAATGGCCATACTACCCAAAGCAATCTACAGATTTAATGTAATCCCTATCAAAATACCCAGGACATTTTTCACAGGGTGAGAACATAAATATGGAAGCACAAAAGAACCCAAATTGTCAAAGCAATCTTGAGAAAAAAGAACAAAGCTGGAGGTATACCCTGCTCAGACTTCAGACTATACTACAAAGCTATAGTTATTAAAATAGCATGGTCTCAGCACAAAAACAGACACAGATCAATGAAATAGAATAGAGAGCCCTGAAATAAACCTACGCATCTACAGTCAATTAATCTATGACAAAGGAGGCAACCATATACAATGGAGAAAGAGTCTCTTCAACAAGTGGTGCTGGGAAAACTGGAAAGCTATATGTAAAAGAATGAGATTAGAACATTTCCTTACACGATTTACAAAAATAAACTCAAAATGGATTAAAGACCTAAATATAAGAATGGTATTCATGAAACTCCTAGAAGAGAACACTCTTAGATGCAAATTGTAGCAGTATTTTTTTGGATCTGTGTCCTAGGCAAAAGAAAGAAAAGCAAAAATGAAAAAAAAAAAAAAGGAATCCAATTCAACTTAAAAGCTTTTGCAAAGGAAACCACAGACAAAACAAAAACAAAACATATGGAATGGGAGAAATAATTTACAAATTTTATGACCAATAAGTGGTTAATATCCAAAATATACAAACAGCTCATAAGGCTAAATATCAAAAAAAAAAAAAAAAAAATCAAAAAGTGGGCAGAAGACCTGAAAAGACATTTTTCCAAAGAAGACACACAGATGGCTAACAGGCACATGAAAATATGCTCAACACCACTAATTATCAAAGAAATGCAGATGAAAACAGTGAGATATCACCTCACAACAGTCAGAATGGCTAACATCAAAAAGTCTACCAATAACAAATGTAGGCAAGGCTGTGGAGAAAAGGGAACCATTGTTCATTGTTGGTGAGACTATAAATCAGTGCAATTCCACTCCCCAGTACATATCCAGAAAAAACAAACACACCAATCTGAAAAGATACACGCATCCCAATGTTTATAGCAGCACTATTTACAACAGCCAAGGTAGGGAAGCAACCCAAGTGTCCATCAACAGGCAAATGGATAAAGACTTGGGCTACATTTGTGCGTATATATGTGTGTACACACACACACACACACACACACACACACACACAGTGGACTATTACTTAGCTATGAAAAAGAATGAAATTCTGCCACTTGCAGCAAAGTGGATCAACCTAGAGAATACCATACTTAGTGCAGTAAGTCAGATAAAGACAGATACTGTATGATATCACTTATTTGTGGAATCTGAAAAATAATACAAATGAACATACACAGCAAAACAGAAATGGACTCACAGATATAAGAGACAAACTAGTGGTTACCAGTGGGGAGATGGGAGTGGGAGGGGCACTTTAGGGGTATGGGATTAAGAGATACAAACAACTGTGTATAAAATAGATAAGCAACAAGGATATATTGTATAACATGGGGAATTACAGCCATTACCTTGTGATAACTTTTAATGGAGTACAAACTGCAAAAATACTGAATCATTATGCCTTACATCAGAAACTATTACTGTAAATCAACTATACTTCAATAAATGAAAGAACTCAGAAAATAAATAAATAATAAAGGAATTAAAAACTATTACCTAGTACTGAGTAGAATAAATGAAGAATGAATCCAACTAGACACTTCATCATGAAATGTAAGGATAGTCAGGATAAGAAGATAGTAAAACTTCTGGAGAAAGGAAAGGGGACAGAGAGATGATTTACAAAGGATTAAAAATGAGAATAGCACAACCTTCTTTTCAACTTTATTGGACATTATAGGATGGTGAAATAGTATCAGAATTTTGAGGAAAAATTATTTTGGTCATATAATCATATATTCTATATTTAGGCAAACTATGAATCTAGTATAAAGAGAAAATGAAGATATTTTCGGACATCAAAAGAATCAAAAAAGTTTACCTCTCAGGTGTTCTTTCTTTTATTATTCAAGTAAGTACCCTAACAAAAGAAAAACAGAGGAAAAAAAGACATGAGATACCAGGAAAAAAAAAAAAAGTGCAAATGTAATAGTACATTAAAAAAATATATCAGATTACAGTTGTACAGCCAATCTAAAAAGCAATTAGAATGGTAGAGGTCGTTTCCAAGAAGAATGTCATCAAGAAAAATAGAATAAACAGAATCATTCCATCAAATGAAAATTTTGATTAACTATTTATTGCATAAAATATATGTTAGGATGCCACAAGTGCTACAACTCTTTTTTTTGTAGCCTAACTGATCAAACCATAAAATGAAGTATTTGAAATTCATCGTCTTCTCATACTACTTTCTAAAACAAGACCAGAACATCTTCCTTCTACAATCCAGTCAGGTCCAGAAAATGTCTGAGTTGTTTTCACATTCTGTATCTCTATCTATCCTGATCCCCTGTTTCTAATACTATTTTCTCTCTATCTAGAAGAAGAAGAAGGTATATCCCAATTCCAGTTTCAATTTCAGTCCTCTACCGTACAGAGCTCAGGAGTCATACAGACACCACCATGGAATCTACGAGAGGTGGACAGTCTTGAGGTGGTACTTTGTTTCCCCAAATCTGGAGGGAACCAAGCTGCTTTAAGTTCGATGGCTAACCATCCCTTAGGACCTAATCTATGTGGTTCCAAATGGCTAATTCTACTCCCACCTGCTTACCAGGCAACAGGATAAATGAAGAGACATCGAGTGAAGAAAGGACATAACCTTACTATTTTTAAAGTAATGTCCTAGAAACCACTAAAGAACACTTCTGCTTATACCTCATTAATAAAGATTTAGTCACATGCTCACACCTAGATGTAAAGGAGGCTGGGAAATAGAGTCCTTTTTCTGGGCAATTATGTACCCACCTAAAAATTGAGGTTCCTACTGCCTTAGAATAGAAGGAGTATGAATACTGCAGAACAAACTACCACTCTTGCCCCAAAATGGACTTGGGTTACATTTCTAAACCTTTAATTTGTTAAGGGAAATAAATAGGCTATGAGACTGGCAAAAAAATAAAAAAAGGAAAGAAAGAAAAAGGAAAAAATATATATAACAATGAATTTCAAGAAGAGGGTCTTAAAAGGAACAATGTACTATCCAATGATATATTCAGTACATGAATACAACCATTCAGATAATAGAGCCATGGATGTTGAACATAATTAGAATAACTTAGAAGTTTGTAAAATGTCATAAACTGTGTTAGAATAAATTTGACACTAAAATTATAATTCAACACTTCCCTGAACCCTGTAAGAGAGACAGTAGAACTCAATAAGGCTGTATCTTTTTAAGAACCCAACAGAGTTAATGTGGATAAGGACTACATGATATAGTCTTGTTGAGTCTGGAAAATGTTTGCCCACTACTTCCATCAGAAATCTAAGGTATACAAGGGAGAAAAGACAGTCTCTTCAATAAGTGGTGCTGGGAAAACTGGACAGCTACATGTAAAAGAATAAAATTAGAACCCTCCCTAAGACCATACACAAAAATAAACTCAAAATGGATTAAAGGTCTAAATGTAAGGCCAGACACTGTAAAACTCTTAGAGGAAAACACAGGAAGAACACTTTTTGACATAAATTACAGCAAGATCATTTTTGATCCACCTCCTAGAGTAATGGAAATAAAAACACAAATAAACAAATGGGACCTGATGAAACTTAAAAGCTTTTGCCAAGCAAAGGAAACCATAAACAGGACGAAAAGACAACCCTCAGAATGGGAGAAAATATTTGCAAGTGAATCAATTGGACAAAGGAGTAATCTCCAAAACATATAAACAGCACATGCAGCTCAATATTAAAAAAACAAACAACCCAATCAAAAAATGCGCAGAAGACCTAAATAGACATTTCTCTAAAGAAGACATACAGATGGACAAGAGGCACATGAAAAGCTGCTCAACATCACTAATTATTAGAGAAATGCAAATCAAAACTACAATGAGGTATCGCCTCACACCAGTTAGAATGGGCATCATCAGAAAATCTACAAACAACAAATGCTGGAGACGGTGTGGAGAAAAGAGAACCCTCTTGCACTGTTGGTGGGAATGTAAATTGATACAGCCACTATGGAGAAAAGTATGGAGGTTCCTTAGAAAACTAAAAATAGAATTACCATATGACCCGACAATCCCACTACTGGGCATATACCCAGAGAAAACCATAATTCGAAAAGACACATGCACCCCAATGCATGCAGCACTATTTACAATAGCCAGGTCATGAAAGCAACCTAAATGCCCATTGACAGAGGAATGGATAAAGAAGATGTGGTACATATATACAATGGAGTATTACTCAGCCATAGAAAGGAATGAAATTGGATCATTTGTAGAGATGTGGATGGACCTAGAGACTGTCATACAGAGTGAAGTAAGTCAGAAAGAGAAAGACAAATATCATATATTAACACATACATGTGGAATCTAGAAAAATGGTACAGATGAACTGGTTTGCAAGGCAGAAACAGAGACACAGATGTAGAGAACAAACGTATGGACACCAAGGGGGGAAAGCTGGGAGGGGGGTGGTGGTGGTGTGATGAACTGGGAGATTGGGATTGACATGTATACACTGATGTGTATAAAATGGATGACTAATAAGAACCTGCTGTATAAAAACATAAATAAAATAAACAAACAAAAAAGAAATCTAAGTATGACGGGGCACTAATGCAGGACCGAAGCAGGAAAGGATTTGCAAAGTGTAAAACAAAGATGGAGGTCGATCCTGCAGCCACCACCAGGCTTTTGGATTACTTCTCCCTGGACCGCAGCACAGTTAAAAAATACACTAGGAATTTGAGAAGATAGGGCACAATTCCTAGATATCATTCTTGTGGCTGACAGTTCTGAAAGAGTACTATCAAAGCAATTACGCTGCCAGCATGGGGTAGCGAGAGCCATTTTCAAATCCATTTGCACTCGCCTTACTCTCCTCAGGGATGCTCAGAGGGCAGAAATGATTTCTTCCGCTCTTATTTTCAGAGTTTTCTATATGATGATGAGTAAGGGCTCATCCCTCCCAAGCTTAGTTATCTCATTTATACAACTGGAAAAATGTGGACAGCAGGAATATTAAAAATCCTATCTGCATTTACTATCTAATTTCCTACGAATAATCTTTCAGATTTGGCTGAAAAGTCGAGCACAACGAGCATCACATCTGGTGGATGCAGTACATCGACTTACCAACCCTCTCAGCGTGCAGGCTTTATTGCCAAACACCAGAGCCCTGCAGCAGGAGCAACGGAAAGAACTACGTTCCATTGTTTTATCAACTCATTGTGCAGGAAAAATGACAATTAGGCCGGCTGTGTTCTCAGCATCTCTGATGGCACCGGGCTGGTGATTCAAAGATAATGGCACCTTGGAAGTGGATTTTTATGGTGATGCAAAGATTATAATTTTTAAAAGAAAGTTACATTATGCTACTAGATCATTTTTTATATTTGGATAATGGTATATTTCATCCCTTCCACTCTAATTTGGAAGTCAATGCAGTGTAAATAACTGTACAGTATTTGCTTACCATTATCATCGAGCCCACAGAAGCAAAGATGATTAGAGTCAATTTTGTCATTTTTGAGTTAACAAGGTACGGGGGAATTTTAGTGTTTCTGATAAGGGTCAAACAAAGAATACCAAATATGAATATATCTGTTTGAATTCGCTACTTTCTGTGTACTGTACAAAAGTTTAAGACATACCCAATATAGTCTACAAGACAAACTGTAGAGAGGCAACCTGGCTAAATCCAACAGGGGTATATTTTGAAGTACTCAGTGTCACCTGACTGCATTATAAGGTTGTCTCTCCCTCTCTACATTATAAAATTTGTCTCAGTGGTTAAATTTGTTTTCATGTCTTGGTATATTATATTAATGTAAACTAGAAATATCCAAATGTTCTATTCAAGTAATATTTTCAAAGACTACTTAAAGGGGCCTTGCCATCGACCCACTTGAAGGGTGGGAATAGGAAGAGATTATTTCTTCACACTTAAAAAATACAATCAACCGTTGAACATAGGAATGGTATCATATGCCCCTAAAGACAATACAAAGAGAACGAAAAAACATCACTTCTAGGAAACTTTGTGTTGATCTCATGAGTCCAGTTCAAAATGTACTAAATGTCATCATGGCACAGAAAGTCTTTTGCTAAAATTGTTTTGGGCAATTATATATTACTTTTCAAAGCTGTTATGAAATTCCTTCTCTATTAACCCAGAGACAATTATAATATTATTTGACCATAGGAATGATATGACATAAGTGTTGACTGGATTTCCTGACAGAAGCAATACTGCTTTATCATTTTTGTATTAACTTCTGGCTATAGGAGCCATTTGCTGCACTGTTACTTCTATTTGCCAATATCTGATATTGAACTAGTTTAGATTTTAATTTATTTGAGAATGCTTTCTATTTGTAAAGCAAACCAAACAGAATATCTTGCAATTATAGCATTCTTCTTAAAAAGGAAAGAATAATTATTTTATTATGTGAAATAGTATTCTTTAGATCAAAGATATCAGAAGGTTCAAAAACACTATGTGTTCCAACCACAGTAGAGATTTTATTGACCACCAATACTAAAAGAATAAAATCTGTCAGCGTGTCTACTAATTAAGGCTTTAAAAAAGCAAACCTGATGTTCTTCAAGATGATTTTGGGGCCTATGGTATCACATTGCATGATTTTTAAATGGAGAAGATAAAATGTATAGGCAACAGGGCTACTGAAAAAGTCAGAACTCTATTCTGTGTCTGCCAGTACCCCTTCCAGGCCCCAGAAAGTGAGTGTTCCATAAGGTACCCACTGGAGATAGGTATCTAAAATAAGCTTGAGAATGAAATTATTTTGAGATTTATTAATTGCCATAATAAAAGGGGCCAGATAACTCAATAGAAACAATTCTTTCAACTGCGGAGATCTGTATTTATATCCTGGTCAAGTGAAAATAAACTTGATGACTGGCTTCTCTTTCCTGTAAAAATCTCCTTACTGACTCTACCTCTGCTTTGAAAAGGCCAAGGTCTGAGATAGTATTATGCAACAGCCTAACATATAAAACATTTACAGAGGAAGAATGAGAATCATTATATTAATAACATTAATCTTCCAAAAAACAGAAGTCCAGGACCAGATGGCTTCACAGGCGAATTCTATCAAGCATTTAAAGAGCTAACACCTATCCTTCTCAAACTCTTCCAGAAAATTGTAGAGGGAGGAATATTCCCAAGCTCATTCTATGAGGCCACCATCACCCTGATACCAAAATCAGACAAAGATATCACAAAAAAAGAAAATTACAGACCAATATCACTGATGAACATAGACGCAAAAAACCTCAACAAAATACTAGCAAACAGAATCCAACAGCACATTAAAAGGATCATACACCGTGATCAAGTGGGATTTACCCCACTTCAATTTGTATGTACTGAAGGATTCTTCAATATACACAAATCAATCAATGTGATAAACCATATTAACAAATTGAAGGATAAAAACCATATGATCATCTCAATAGATGCAGAAAAAGCTTTTGACAAAATGCAACACACATTTATGATAAAAACTCTCCAGAAAGTGGGCATAGAGGGAACCTGCCTCAACATAATAAAGGGCATATACGACAAACCCACAGCAAACATCATTCTCAATGGTGAAAAACTGAAAGCATTTCCTCTAAGATCAGGAATAAGACAAGGATGTCCACTCTCGCCACTATCATTCAACATAGTTTGGGAAGTCCTAGCCACACAATCTGAGAAGAAAAAGAAATAAAAGGAATCCAAATCGAAAAAGAAGAAGTAAAACTGTCACTGTTTGCAGATGACAAGACAAAATCCTAAAGATGCCACCAGAAATCTACTAGAGCTAATCAATGAATTTAGTAAAGTTACAGGATAGAAAATTAATACACAGAAATCTCTTGCATTCTTATACACTACCAATGAAAGATCAGAAAGAGAAATTAAGGAAACAATCCCATTTACCATTGCAACAAAAACAATAAAGATAATAATAAAGCATAGAAAACTGAAGCACTTTTCTCCCCCCTCCGCTTACCTTCAATGTTATTCAATTCCATTAAATAAACAATTGTTCAACACCTTTCTGCACAACTACTTTTGTAAAGAACTGAGAGATAAAAAGACAAACATGTATAAACAAAAGAGTAATATAATTCATCATAAGGAAAGAGTCAAATTTGAAGAGGATGGTCTGAGATGTCACACAGTTCCCATTCCTAGAGGCTTACCCAACACTTAGTAGGGCTGCATTAATAAAACTGGAGCACTGGATGGGTGACTGAATTTGCAACGAAGTAAACTCTTCTCAGTGTGGAGCAGGGGCCACTAAAATCTATTTCAATCCATGGGAGTCTCTCAGATATACAAAACATAACCCACCTGAGACAAATAGTGTCCCAATTAAATACACAATCAGTAGTTCACTTGACTGAGCTGCACAGTCAAGAAGGGGGCTGTTTAAAAACAAAAATTCTCAGGCTCCACCTCAGCTCTTTTGAATCAGCATTTTTTAGTACGAGGCCCATAGAGCACATACTGTGTTAAGGAGAACCACTTTACTAGATACCTACGGATCCTGTAGCATCTTCTAGAAAAGGCCTTCTAGGCTGACCTAGACCAGGTGAGCTGGCTTACCTACCCCAGCAATAAGAGTGGGGCAATTTGCATCATCTCTGGGAACAAGGGTCATGGTTTACTTGGACATCTACTATACAATTCCAACATGTCAGCTCACAGCCACTGGCCTACACCCTACTGGGTCACTTACAACAATATTGCTCCTTGGCCAATCCTAAAGAAGTGGGCAATTTGAGGGACTTCCCTGGTGGCACAGTGGTTAAGAATCTACCTGCCAATGCTGGGGACACAGGTTCGAGCCCTGGTCAGGGAAGATCCCACATGCCGCAGAGCAACTAAGCCCGTGCACAGCAACTACTGAGCCTGTGCTCTAGAGCCCGTGAGCCACAACTACTAAGCCCACGTGCCACAACTACTGAAGCCTGTGAGCCTAGAGTCCGTGCTCTGCAACAAGAGAAGCCACCGCAAAGAAAAGCCTGTGCACCACAATGACGAGTAGCCCCCGCTTGCCACAACTAGAGAAAGCCTGCGTGCAGCAACGGAGACCCAATGCAGCCAAATAAATAAATAAAAATTTTTTTTTAAAGTGGACAATTTGAGGATTAAATGTGGGAATTCTGTGCCACACCTTCCAAAGCCCTACATGTTGCCAGATAAAGTTTAAGTGAATATGAGAAAACCCACAGTAAACTAAGTACACCCAAGTGAGCAAGAAAAAGCAGACCTCATAGTAAAGCAGACCATGAGACATTAAATCCATAGATTTCTGCTTGTTCAATGAGAGAGGTCACATTGTACTCAGCTGTACTATTGAGGGTAAGCTGAACAAAGTAACTCACTTTGAGACACCTTAGGTAGATACAACACTTTGTATCACTGATAATAACTCCCACTAAAAGGTTATGGATAGTTGATTTGACCGATTTTCCCAGGAAAGAAACTTGTAACAAGAATATCCTTATCCTGAGAGTTTTATAGAAAAGTCAAGGGAAGAACTAGGAGGGAGAGTGTTTTGAGATCTTCAAAGTGGTGAATACAGAACAAATCATTGCTTACTAAGCACTAGCCAAAGCCAGAAACCCAGGGCCATCTACATTCTATCCCTTAGTTGTTTCACTGTAAGTGGGCATTGGCTTACAGCTGAACTAGACCCCTGTAGCTGAGCTAGTGCCATGCTCAAGGCCCCATCTATGGCCCTGGATTACTCAATTTATTAAGCAATAAACTGGATAAAGGCAAAGAATGTATGTGTAAATTTTCAGGTGATACAAAATGGAAGAATACCAGAGATACTGGTGCACTTTCAGAACTCAAAAAGATCAGAATAGCTTGGACTACTGAGTCAAATATAAGATAAATGTAACCGGTTAAATAGAAGGCCCTGCATCTATAGGAAAAATATCACCACAACAGATCATACAGGTGTGGATTAGCAGCACCTAATTGATAAAAAGAAACATTTAAATCAACAATATGTCAATCCTAAGTCAAGAGTTTGATGTGGGCAACCAAAAAACCCTAATGTGATCTCAAGACTAATAGTGTGGTATATCCTCCCTAGGTAATGACAGAAGAAAATTCTTGCAACTTTGGCTCTAATAAGTAACAGGCTGAAGGAAGGAGGAATACTATCCTAAAAATGCTTCCCTATCCCAGATCACGGTGTTCCTAGCAAATGATCTGTCTGCACTACTTCTCAGGGGCCACAGGAGCCTGGCCATCGGGGTGTGGTTGCCCCTGGTCCACCCAGGGCTAAGGAATCACTCCCTCAATGCATGTGTTACCCATTCATGGTACATGGATTGGGAAGCTCTGGCTTAGGAAATGTTGGGATTCATAGATGGAAACAAAGCTGTTATAAAAAGTACCGATCAAGGGGAATTTCCCCAGACCCAAATTATAGAAAAAAATTTAGATGACTGATATGATTATAGAAACAAAGTCTGAATTGTCAGGGGGAGCAGGGAAGCTTAGTAGTTACAAGGGAGGGTTTAGCCATGAGAATGCCTTCGTTCAAAACACAGTTCCATCACTTATAGCCATATAAATATGAGGAAGTCATCTGACTCCTCCGTGCTTTCTTTGGTTTCCTATTCTGTACAGCAGGGATGATAATAGTACCAATCTCACGGAGTTGCTACAAAGACTGAATAACTTACTATGTGGTAATCCCTTAGAGGAATATTTAATAAACATTAGCTTTAATTATAATACATATGAATACAGTACAATTGAAATATATTTTATTTTGCAACAATCAAAAATTACAGAAAAGTTGCAAGAAAATAGAATTGTGATTTTTCCTGAACCATATGAGAATAAGCTGCCATCCTGATTTCCTATTCTACCCTAAGTACTTTAGTAAATTTTTTCATGTACTTTTAAATTCTTGAAGTTTTAAATATCTTTAGTATTATCTTGAAAATAAGGACATTCTCCTACATAACCACAAAACAACAATCAAAATCAGAAAAGTAACAATGACATGCTGCTACCATCTAATCTTCAGACCTCAGTCAAGGGTCGGCATTCATCTCAATAATGTCTGTTATAGCAAAGCAACTAGTTCAGAAACACATGTGCATTTGTTTTCATTCTCTTTTAATCTGGAAGAGATTCTCCGTCTTTTCCTGACTTTCATGACCTTGACACTTTTCAACGTTACAGTTCAATTATTTTGTAAGAAGTTCCTCAATTTGGCTTGGTCTGACATTTTCTCACAATCAGATTCAGGTTTCAAATCTTTACAGGAGGAGTATCATAGAAGTGACACTGTATTTTCCATTGCATCCTCTAAGTTTGTACACTTTTTGATTGGCCTTATTAGAGGTATTGGTAACTTTGATCATTTTATTAGGCGGTGTCTACCAGGTTTCTCCACTAAAAAGTTACTCTTTTTCCCCTTTACCAGTTAATAAATATTGGGGGAGGGGGGTATTACTGTGAAACTATGTAAGTATCCCATCCCTAATCACACTTTCAATATATTTGTTTATATATGTCAGTAAAAATGGGAAACGTGCAAAAGGCAACCTATTCAATATCAGCACTGTCTGGGCTTCTCTCCCTCTCTGTGAGCAAAGGTTGAAGAAAAACTGCTTCAACTTATCTCACACCTTCCCCTAAGTATGAACCTCAAATAAAAAGATAAACATATAAGCAAGTATCATCAACTTCAAATTTAAGAAAAATGAAGAAAATTTCTCTAAATAGACTGGGAATATCTATCAGAAACTTAAAGTATGGTATGATGTTGGAAACATTCGCAATAAAGTTAAAAGTAGACTAGAATTTTACAACTTTCTGTAGATTCTAATCTACAGTTAAAAGATATTAAAGTTTAACAAGGAAGAGATGCAGAAGACAGGATTGACTGAGTGTTGGCAAAGGTATGGGGAACCGGAGGGGAGGAGACTAAAATCAGAGCATTTCAGCAGTATCTATGAAATCTGAAAAGGTTTTACCTTAAGTCTTAGAAAAAGTTTTAAACCAAGGCTGTAACTTTTAATATGCTCTTCCCTCTTGATAAAGAGACCATCATAATCTCAAAATTGAAAAGCGTGTGTAGAGCTACATTTTTATATTACTGAAAGTCAGCACGATATCAACAAGTGACTGGTGTAGTTATTACTGCCATTGTCTAAAAGGTCTTTTAATGGGCTAGCAATATTTGAATTAAACAAAGACGTGATAATCCATAAATTATTACACATTTATTCCATAAAACTTATCTTTCTTGATTTCTTCAGTTAAGTCAATAACTAGACTATGCCATAATCCAGATTTTCAAAAATTTTTTGTTCTATTGATATTAATATCAAAGTAGATAGGCTTCTGAAGCTAGTGTAGTTCTTACATAGTTTTTATTTATTTTTAGTTGGAGCCACTTCTTACTGCTGAGGAGATATAAACTGAAATTATTAATAGAACTGATAAATCATATGTAGATTATAGATAATACATTATATATATGGTATCCAAACATTGCAATGAACTACATATGATAAATTATCATTGTTGCAGAATATACTACAAAACATTTTAATTTAGTTGTATAAATGACTACCACAGCATGATTTTTAACATCACTTAGATCAATATCTAGGCCCATAAACTGTTAAATTCTTTCTTCAAGGTTTTTAATGCTAAGACATCATTTTTTAAAAATCAAAATATAGAAGCATGTTGCTCAATTTGTGAGCAACATTTTTGAGACTATATCTTGACAACAGAAATGGTCTCAGTAGAAATTAGTTTCAGGTTTATTTGCTCATAAATCTCCTTTATAGGTATATACATTTTTGTCATTTTTAATTCAAATGTTACTTTTGTATATATCAGTTATTAAAAGTTTTTTCTAAAATAAAAAAAATTCTAATCTATAAACGGTTGAAATAGCCACACTTAGATGTTTGGTACACTTTTGCTAACATTTTTAATAATATGCAATAGTTCATAGTCAAATGACTGTGGGTAGTACAAGTTCAAAATAAGTTTTTCACCGAAGACCATTTGGCATTTATTTGGAGATATGCTGTTGTTTCACACAATTATTCTACTGCATTTCATTCACATCTTATCTCAATTAAATATAACTGTTTTTATCAGCATTCAATAGGATGATGACATTCTCACCATGCATCCAAGAGATTTAATGTCATATCTGTCATGTGATTCATGAAGACATTTAATGTTTGGGCACAAAGATCAGATATGATTTTTGACTTGTTCCTAGGAGAGTTGAGCCCACATTTCATGGGAATAAACTTATACTATGTTGCCAAATATGCCATAGAATATTTACTAATATTTTGACCAAGATTCTTACTTGTACACTTTTTTCCTTTACCAATAAACTTACTCTTCATCATGTGTTAATAGTTAATATTCAAAATCATTTTTGCAATTTTCCTCTCAAACTGAAAATTGTACTTTCTATAACAGATGTACAATCAATGAAAAAGTCATGGGGAGAGTTGCACTTTTTAAATTTTAATCTGTGAATTCAATATGAATACTTCTCTTTTTTTTAATTCTCATGATTGTAATCAACAATTAAAACTTCATTTAGTAGCACAGATATAAGCTGCAGGGATTTTATCTGACCTGCTCAAGTTGTAGGTTTGAATTTGGTGAGATTAATTTTCTTGGTCACTGTCATTATTTTGTCAGTAATTACCTTCAATAAATCACAAATCCGTATTGTCCTATTAGCAAAATTTATGTATTTTGGGCTTAACAGCATAAAATGCTTACTTTATTGTTTCCAAGTTTTAACAAATTAATCACACTGCCTCTCTGAAGATTTTTCTTTTCTTTTCAGTTTTGTTTGTTTTCTAAACTCCACTTTCATTGTTTCCACCATTATCTTGACCTTATTTATTCTTTTGAAAGAATTAAAAATGAAATATAGCTGTATTTATAGAGTAAAAAAAAATTAGTATATTTTCCTCCCAAATATTTATAGTCAGAAATATAATAAATTCATTGAAAAATCATAAATTAAGATAAATGTAAAAACATCAAAATATAAATATCTACTTTTAAAGTTATTTTACTTTTAAAATATTTGAAATTAAATACTAAAATTAAAAAGTAAAGTTTAAATTGTAACTTAACTAATTTTTAAATCAAAATTAAGTAAAACCAACAATAAATTTGGTGTTATGAAAATTTAATTAAATCTCAATACTACTAGAAAACTAAAATGATTTTCAATTCTGTAATTTAACTTCCATATATTTGTCAATGTAAAAAATTAGTATCTTACTTCACCCATGATGCATTTGGATTTTTAATAGTAATGTGAATTGTTTAATCCTGTAAAATGTTCCCAGGCACCATGCAGCACATTTGTGAATGCTGTGCTAATTTACGGTACTTAGAATTGGAACAGGATGAATAGTAATAGCACAAAATATGCATTCTCAACTGTTTGAAATGATATTTTACTTTGCAAAAATCTATTGCATATGCTGGGAAGAACTGGACATGTTAATTAATTCCTTTTCTCTTAATTCAGCGATTGTTTTGACAAATCCTCCCTCATTCTGGAGCGGCGTCCACCTCTAACTTTAGTAGAGGAACTACCCACGGTGCTATATCCTTCAGATATATCACTTTTCGTTTGTGGACATAGGTGAAGAGCTGGAAAGGCATTTTCCTGGGGCCTGAATTGGGTTAGTCATGAAATGCATGTTTAGGGCTACAATTGTTATTTCTAGCCCAGAGTACCAGATCCAAAATGCCAAGTGTGTTTTAGTTCCTAAATAAATGTATCATTTGAGTTTGTAATATGTGAGGCCAAGGTCAGGAGCCGCTATTTTCCCTGGGTTACGAAAGAAATTATAATTCAGTAGTATATCCACTGTAAGTAACAGTTTAAAAGCTCTATCTATATGTACTGACATGGAAAACTCATCAAGGCATTTTGCTAGGAAAAAATTTAAGTTCCAAAATATATGCACCATACCATTTATAGACATTTTAAATTAAAGTAACATGTTTCCATTTGTTTTGCATATACACAAACAATAGAAGGATGGATGCATATATGAAACAGACAAAAATTATTTTAACCCTAGGGAGGGAAAAGAAAAGAATTTTAACCCTATCTACAATATTTAGCTTATCATAAAGAGAATGCAATAATTATTTACTGAAATAATTAGAATTTGAAAATTTCCCTTCAAAATGAAATGTGTTAGGAAAACTTTTGATTTACAAGTTTGACTATATGAATGTTAAATCATGCAAACGTGATTTAAATTTTTTAATTGAGGTACAAATGACATAAGATTATATTAGTCTCAGGTGTACAACATAATTACTCAATATTTGTATACAGTATGAAATGATCACCACAATAAATCTCGTTACCATCTGTTCCCATGTGTAGTTAGAAACATGTTTTTCTTGTGACGAGGACTTTTAAGATCTACTCTCTTAGCAACTTTGAAATACGCAATACAGTGTTATTAACTATAGTCACCATGCTGTACATTACAGCCCTGTGCTTATTTATTTCACAACTGGAAGTTTGTACCCTTTGACCCCCTTCAACCACTGTACCCTCCCCCTACTCCCCTGTCTTCTGGCAACCACGATCTGTTCTCTCTGTTACCTTGGTTTTGTTTTGGGCCACACTACAGGCATGCAGGATCCTAGTTCCCTGACCAGAGATCGAACCAGCGCCCTTGCAGTGGAAGCACGGAGTCTTAACCACTGGACCACCAGGGAAGTCCCCTTGGTTTGGTTTTGTTTTTTAGATTCCACATGTGAGATCACATGGTATTTGTCTTCCCCTGACTTATTTCACTTAGCATAATGCTCTCAAGGTCCTTCTGTGTTGTTGCAAATGGCAAGATTTCATTCTTTTTTATGGCTGAATAGTATTGCATTATATACATACGTTGTGTTTCTTTACCCATTCATCTATAGATGGACACTTAGGTTATTTCCATGTCTTGTCTATTCTAGTTAATCCTGCAATGAATATGGGCGTGCATATTATCTTTTTGAATTAGTGTTTTCATTTTCTTAGGATAAATAGCCAGAAGTGGAATTGCTGGATCATATAGTAGTTCTATTTTTAATATTTTGAGGAACCTCTATACTGTTTTTCATAGTGGTTGCATCAATTTACATTCTCACCAACAGTGCACAAGGGTCCCCGTTTCTCCAATCCTCACCAACACTTGTTATTTCTTGTCTTTTTGATAAGAGCCTTTCATTTAACGTGTTTGCGGTGATATCCCATTATGGTTTTGATTTTCATTTCCCTGATGTTTAGTGACGTTGAAGATCTTTTAATGTGCCTCTTGACCATCTCTCTGTCTTCTTTGGAAAAATCTCCATTCAGATCCACTGCCCATTTTTCAGATTTTTTTTTTATATTGACTTGTATGAGTTCTTTATATATTTTGAATATTAACCTCTTACCAGATATATGATTTGCAAATTTCTCCCATTTCTACCTTTTCGTTTTGTTGATGGTTTCCTTTGCTGCACAGAAGCTTTTTAGCTTTATTTAGTCCTTACTTATTTATTCTTACATTTGTTGCCTTTACTTTTGGAGTCAGGTCCAAATAATCATCACCAAAATCAATGTCAAGGAGCTTACTGCTCATGTTTTCCTCTAGGCGTTTTAGGGTTTCAGTTCTTTGAAGTCTTTAACCCATTTTGAGTTAATTTTTATATATGGTATAAGATAGTAGGTCTAGTTTCATTCTGTTGTACTCTGCTCTCCAGTTTTCCCAACACCATTTATTGAAGAGACTGTCATTTCCCCATTGTATATTCTTGTCTCTTTAGGTGTAAATTAATGGACCATATATGAGTGGATTTATTTCTGGGCTCTCTCTCTCTATTCTGTTCCATTGAGCTACTTATCTGTCAGTACAATACTGTTTTGATTACTATAGCTTTGTAACATGATTAGAAATCAAGGCGTGTATTGCCTCCAACTTTGCTCTACTTTCTCAAGGTTGCCTTGGCTAGTTGGGGTCTTTTGTGTTTCCATACAAATTTTAGGATTTTTTTTTTTTCTGTTTCTGTGAAAAATGCCAGTGGAATTTTGATAGGGATTGCATTGAATCTGTAGATTGCTTTGGATAGTATGGACATTTTAACAGTATTAATTTTTCCAATCCATGAACATAGGATATCTTTTTATTTATTTGTGTCTTCCCCTGTTTCTTTCATCAATATCTTACAGTTTTTAGTGTACAGGTCTTTCACCTCCTTGGTTAAATTTATTCCTAGGTATTTTATTCTTTTATTTTATTATTTTATTCTTTTATTTTATTCTTTTATTCTTATACAATTGCAAATGGAACTGTATTCTTAACTTCTCTTTCTGATAGTTTGTGTACAGAAATGCAACTGAATATACAAAATATATTTTTGTATATTCATTTTGTATCCTGCAACTTTACTGAATTCATTTATTAGTCCTAACAGTTTTTTGGTGGAGTCTTTAGGGTTTTCTATATATAAAACCATTTTATCCACAAACACTGATAAATGGTTTACCTCTTCCTCTACAATTTGGATGCCTTTTATTTATTTCTCTTGCATAATTGTTCTGGCCACAATTTCCAATACCATGTTGAATAAAAGTGGCAAGAGTGAGCATCCTTATCTTCTTCCTGATCTTAGAAGAAAAGCTTCCAGCTTTTCACCAGAGTGTGATGTTAGATGTTAAACCTTTAGTATATTACCCTTCAAGTTGTTGTATGCTTTTACTTTCTACTTGACATTCCATATTTCACTACTTCTTAAAATTTGGGTACTTCTACAAACTTGATTCTTAATTACTCCATCAGTTAGGGACTTTAGTGTTCACCTGAATGTTCCCTTTATGATTCTCAAATCACATATCTATATTTTATTTAATTAAATAAAAAATTTCCTGAATACTCATGCTCTGTGCCAACTATTGTGAACTTTTTTACACATTAATTTTATTTAATCCTTACAACAACCTATAAGAAAGTGTTATTTTTTTAAAAAAATGAGAGAACTGAGAGTCATGAAGGCTTACTGTCAGCAAAAGGACTCAGACTGAGAAAATCTAGAAACCACAGAGCTGGAAAAATCCAAGCTAACATGCTCTAGGTATGCAAAAGGAAATCAAGTAAATGAGCAGCAAACATGGGACAGACTCATTTTGGATTGATAGTTTTAGCAGAGGATCATCAAAAAAGGAAAATGTTTATCCACAATGTCTAGGTTTAGTTGAGCTGGATTCACCCTTGAGGAAAAGCTGAACAAATGTGTATTTTAGGCACTACTCTTAAGTAGCTATAGTGCTTTCCAAGTTTGACAGCAAATTGTCCCAGATATGGGTGTTGGCTAAGAAGCAGAATAAGGAAATTAGGAAAAATTTAGTGCTGGAAGGAAAAAGAGGAACACTGAATGGATCAGATTTCACACCTTCTGAATGGCCAGAAAAGACAGTTCCTTGTTGCAAAGACAGCAATCCTGGAAATGCAGACCCTTCCAAGCCTCTATAGGCTAAAGCAGCTTGATGCCCTCTATGCCAAGCTGCTAGCAGATTATCGTTAAGTGAACACCAAGACTCAACATTGTTTCACAAGTCCCAGAAAATTCTCTTTGGAATTTTAATATGCATCACAAAATATAATATAAAAGCAGTAGTTAAGAAAGGTTAAAATTTATAGGACACCTTCAATGTCTTCAAAATGTTTCTGTTTATCTAATTCTTGCTCGAAGGAGGATTTTTGCTTATTTTCCTAGAGAACTAAGTTTGCACTTTCATACTGATTTCAATATATAATATATTAATAATTAATATATAGTTTTTAACATATATTACATATTAAATATATATCAATATATAGTATTTATCAGAGGACTGGGGCCATAAAAAATGATTGCAACTTTCTCATCAGTTATATAGAGAAAAGATTCAATGTCTATACAGATAACCACGCCACATTAGAACATGACTTTACTTACCTTTGTGATACTTAGTAAAGTTTAACGTTAATGTCTATTTAACAAACCTATTGTGACATCTTGCCATACTCCACATTTATCCCTTACCCTCTAGCACAATCCAGAAATTTAATCAAAAATAACTAACTCTACATAAGCATATGGCCCTATGACATAACAAAAGGCCATGTATGGCTTCCTCACTAATTTTTGAAACTTTGGCTTATAAGCATAATCACCTTAACACTGTATTAAACAGTCATTAATATTATCTGTGTAAAACCAAACATCATTTGGGCCATCAATCAAATTCATACAAAAACTTCAATAAGCATTATCCCTAGAATGAAAAAGTGTTTAAGCACCTAATCATGCATGAAGCTCTCAGTGCTGAGAAAATTAATTGCATAGCTCTGGGCCTCTGACCTGCAGTAGTTTTACAACCTGAAACAGACAGCAGAACAGAGCATGTGTATGTAGGTCATATGGCCACCAGAAAAGTAATAAACAGTAATCATCAAAGAGTTTAGACATTCACATGTATTTTTTTCTTTGTGGGGGGAGGGGGTATTTAGGATGAGCATCCACAAGTCCATTGAAATATGGCCTTTCTTTCTTGTTCAAGAATGAAATAACTCAAACCCAAGTAGCGACAAACTGTCTCTTTACAACGTAATCATGTGACAGATACCACAGAGAAAGGCAGTCTGACCTTGTCTACTATGGAGATTTCCCTGTGGTAGATATAGTATCATAAGGAATGATGTCCAATCTTTCAAAGATGTACCACGCCAACTTTCCACTCCCATCCCCAGCATCTTCACAGAACTAATCACTATTGCAATTAATTCATGGAGTACTTGCTTCATTGTGTGTTTAGTGTCTGTTTCCCCTTGCTTGACCACAGACACCATGATCCCCACTACCTATCAATACTGCAAAGTCTAGCACATAGTAGTTTGTTCTATAAATGTTTCTGAAAACAAGGAAGTAAGAGAGGGTTAAAAGGAAAAAAGAAACTTCCGGCCATAAAATACTAAGTATGATTAACATAAGACACTCCTTAACACACATGTAGTAGCTAGACTAACACACAAGCATTTTGAAGCCCTCAGTTAGCAAATATTCGCCTCAAACCGTAAAGACTGATACCTAAACATTTCCTGAGAAACAGTGCAAGGCTTAGGAGTCCTCAGCCTGCCTTAAATCTTGAAAGGACCTAGAAGTTCCTTTTCAACTCTGTTTTGTCAAATCTCCACCCCTTCATTGGTATGACTCTGCTCCCTGGTTATTGGGCTGTGACCTCCTCACTCACTCCCCACTTTCTGTGAAGCCCTGTTAAATTAAAATGATCAAACATGTAAAATAAACTCTACTGGAAAAACAAAGGCAATCTTGTCAGCCAATGACATTCTGACCTTTTATTCACTGGATAACTTTAGAATTCTTAGCCAGAGTTGTATCTCATCCCATTGGGGATGTTACTCATCTGGGATACTCAGGGCCCAGGTGTCCTTCATACCAGTGCTGCTCAAAATGTGACCCCTAAGCCAGAATAAGCATCAACTACAACTTATTAGACATATAAATCTTTGTACACAATCTCAAATCAGAATATCTGAAAATGGAGCCTGGAAATCTGTGTTTTAACAAGCTGTTCAGGTAATTCCTGTGTATGCTGAACTTTGAGAAGCACAGCCCTATAAGTCTGTTTTACTGGCCTATGACAGAGACACTGGTCCCTCATACTTTCTTAGGTACAATTTGCATTTGGAAAAGAGGAAGCATCTAGCCTAGACATTCCAGTACCATCTCTCCCTGTACCCCATCTCTCCAACCTCCCAATGGGAGCAGTGATTAAGAGGATGCATTCTGGACTGGGATTGCCAGGATTTGATTCTCAGCTCTACCATCTGGTAGCTGTGTGACCTCAGGTAACTTATTTCACTGAGCTTTAGTTTCTTCATCCAAAAACAAATAATAATTTACATCTCATACAGCTATGGAAAGGACTGCCTGAGTTAATGCAAATACAAGAGCTTAGAAAAATATGTGGTATATGATAAGGGCTATAATTGTTTATTATTATTTAAGGCAGATTGAACTCATAAAGTCCTCTTCATGGGTCCAGGGAGTGGTTATTTTGCCTATCATCTTTCCTCTGGAAAATAAATCCATCCTGAATGTCTCATGCAAGGTAAATTCTGGTTTCCATGCTATAGACAAAGGGTAGCCTCTTTGAAAGTATTTTCCTAAAGTCTGTTACAACCTAATAACACAAAAATTACACCACTGTATCTCATCTCATTTGTGAATCTTATCAAATGAGTGGCAAACACTTCATATCTGTCATGTAATGCTGAAACACACAGACAGGACTGGCTTTCCTACGTACCCGCTCATGAGAGCAGAATATATAAATTAAATTGGCAGGTGGCTTCCAGAAAGGGAGGGTAAAGAAAACCTCTAGCAGGTTGATTTATATTCTTGATAAAATACAAATATGAGTAAGATCCCATTATAATGAACTCCACTGAACCAGTAATTTGCTTTTTTTTTTTTTTTTTTACATCTTTATTGGAGTATAACTGCTTTACAGTAGTGTGTTAGTTTCTGCTTTATAACAAAGTGAATCAGATATACACATACCCCCATATCTCCTCCCTCTTGCTTCTCCCTCCCACCCTTCCTATCCCACCCCTCTAGGTGGTCATAAAGCACCCAGCTGATCTCGCTGTACTATGCGGCTGCTTCCCACTAGCTATCTGTTTTACATTTGGTAGTGTATATATGTCCACGCCGCTCTCTCACTTCGAACCAGCTTACCCTTCCCCCTCCCCGTATCCTCAAGTCCATTATCTATGTCTGCATCTTTATTCCTGTCTTGCCCCTAGGTTCTTCAGAACAATTTTTTTTCTTTTTTAGATTCCATATATATGTATTAGCATATGGTATTTGTTTTTCTCTTTCTGACTTCCTTCACTATGTATGACAGACTCTAGGTCCATCCACCTCACTACAAATAACTCAATTGTTTCTTTTTATGGCTGAGTAATATTCCATTGTATATATGTGCCACATCTTCTTTATCCATTCATCTGTCTATGGACACTTAGGTTCTTTGCATATCGTCGCTATTGTAAATAGAGCTCCAATGAACATTGTGGTACATGACTCATTTTGAATTATGGTTTTCTCAGAGTATGTGCCCAATAGTGGGATTACTGGGTCGTATGGTAGTTCTATTTTTAGTTTTTAAGAAACCTCCATACTTTTCCCCATAGTGGCTGTATCAATTTACAATCTCACCAACAGTGCGAGAGGGTTCCCTTTACTCCACACCCTCTCCAGGATTTGTTAGTAGATTTTTTGATGACAGCCATTCTGACTGGTGTCAAGTGATACCTCATAGTAGTTTTGATTTGCACTTCTCTAATGATTAGTGATGTTGAGCATCCTCTCATGTGTTTGTTGGCAATCTGTATATCTTCGTTGGAGAAATGTCTATTTAGGTCTTCTGCCCATTTTTGGATTGGGTTGTTTGTTTTTCTGATATTCAGCTGCATGAGCTGCTTGTAAATTTTGGACATTAATCCTCTGTCAGTTGCTTCATTTGCAAATATTTTCTCCTATTCTGAGGGTTGTCTTTTCATCTTGTTTATGGTTTCCTTGGCTGTGCAAAAAAGCTTTTAAGTTTCATTAGGTCCCATTTGTTTATTTTTGTTTTTATTTCCATTTCTCTAGAAGGTGGGTCAATAGGATCTTGCTGTGATTTATGTCAAAGAATGTTCTGCCTATGTTTTCCTCTAAGAGTTTTATAGTGTCTGGCCTTACATTTAGGTCTTTACTCCATTCTGAGTTTATTTTTGTTTATGGTGTTAGGGAGTGTTCTAATTTCATTCTTTTACATGTATCTGTCCAGTTTTCCCAGCACAACTTATTGAAGAGGCTGCCTTTTCTCCATTGTATATTCTTGCCTCCTTTATCAAAAATAAGGTGAAGTATTCGTGTGGGTTTATCTCTGGGCTTTCTATCCTGTTCCATTGAACTGTATTTCTGTCTTTGTGCCAGTACCATACTGTCTTGATTACTGTAGCTTTGCAGTATAGTCTTAAGTCCAGGAGCCTGATTCCTCCAGCTCCGTTTTTCTTTCTCAAGATTGCTTTGTCTATTTGGGGTCTTTTGTGTTTCCATACAAATCGTGAAATGTTTTGTTCTAGTTATGTGAAAAATGCCATTGGTAGTTTGATAGGGTTGCACTGAATCTGTAGATTTCGTTGGGTAGTATAGTCATTTTCACAATGTTGATTCTTCCAATCCAAGAACATGGTATATCTCTCCATCTGTTTGTATCTGTAATTTCTTTCAATAGTGTCTTACAGTTTTCTGCATACAGGTCTTTTGTCTCCTTAGGTAGTTTTATTCCTAGGTATTTTATTCTTTTTGTTGCAATGGTAAATGGGAGTGTCTCCTTAATTTCTTTCAGATTTTTCATCATTAGTATATAGGAATGCAAGAGATTTCTGTGCATTAATTTTGTATCCTATTACTTTACAAAGTTCATTGATTACCTCTAGTGGTTTTCTGGGAGCATCTTTGAGATTCTCTATGTATAGTATCATGTCATCTGCAAACAGTGACACCTTTACTTCTTTTCCGATTTGGATTTTTTATTTCTTTTTCTTCTCTGATTGCTGTGGCTAAAACTTCCAAAATTATGTCGAATAATAGTGGTGAGAGTGGACAAACTTGTCTTGTTCCTGATCTTAGAGGAAATGGTTTCAGGTTTTCACCATTGAGAACGATGTTGGCTGTGGGTTTGTCATATATGTCCTGTATTCTGTTGAGGTAATTTCCCTCTACGCCTACTTTCTGGAAGGTTTTTATCATAAATGGGTATTGAATTTTGTCAAAAGCTTTTCCTGCATCTATTGAGATGATCATATGGTTTTTCTCCTTGAATTTGTTAACATGGTTTATTACATTGATGGATTTGTGTATCTTGAAGAATCCTTGCATTCCTGGGATAAACCCCACTTGATCCTGGTGTATGATCCTTTTAATGTGCTGCTGGAGTCTGTTTGCTACTATTTTGTTGAGGATGTTTGCATCTATATTCATCAGTGCTATTGGTCTGTAGTTTTCTTTCTTTGTAACATCTTTGTCTGGTTTTGGTATCAGTGTGATGGTGGACTCGCAGAATGAATTTGGGAGTGTTCCTCCCTCTGCTTTATATGAGAAGAGTTTGAGAAGGATAGGTGCTAGCTCTTATCTAAATGTTTGATAGAATTCACCTGTGAAGCCACCTGGTCCTGGGCTTTTGTTTGTCAGAAGATTTTTAATCACAGTCTCAACATCAGTGCTTATGATTGGTCTCTTTATATTTTCTATTTCTTCCTGGTTCAGTCTCGGAAGGTTGTGCTTTTCTAAGAATTTGTCCATTTTTTCCAGGTTGTCCATTTTACTGGCATATAGTTGTATGTAGTAGTCTCTCGTGATCCTTTGTATTTCTGTAGTGTCAGTTGTTACTTCTCCTTTTTCATTTCTAATTCTATTTATTTGAGTCTTCTCCCTTCTTTTCTCAATGAGTCTGGCTAATGGTTTATCAATTTTGTTTATCTTCTCAAAGAACCAGCTTTTACTTTTATTGATCTCTGCTATTGTTTCCTTCATTTCTTTTTCATTTATTTCTGATCTGATCTTTATGATTTCTTTCCTTCTGCTAAATTTGAAATTTTTTTGTTCTTCTTTCTCTAATTGCTTTACGTGCATGCTTAGGTTGTTTATTTGAGATTTTTCTTGTTTCTTGTTTCTTGAGGTCGGATTGTATTCCTATAAACTTCCCTCTTAGAACTGCTTTTGCTGCATCCCATAGGTTTTGGGTCGTCATGTTTTCATTGTCATTTGTTTCTAGGTATTTTTTGATTCCTCTTTAATTTCTTCAGTGATCTCTTGCTTATTTAGTAATGTATTATTTAGCCTCCATGTGTTTGTATTTTTTACAGATTTTATCCTGTAATTGATATCTAGTCTCATAGTGCTGCGGTCAGAAAAGATACTTGATACGATTTCAATTATCTTAAATCTACCAAGGCTTGATTTTTGACCCAAGATATGATCTATCCTGGAGAATGTTCCATGAGCACTTGAGAAGAAAGTGTATTCTGTTGTTTTGGGATGGAATGTCCTATAAATATCAATTAAGTCCATCTTGTTTAATGTATCATTTAAAGCTTGTGTTTCCTTATTTATTTTCATTTTGGATGATCTGTCCATTGGTGAAAGTGGGGTGTTGAAGTCCCTTACTATGATTATGTTACTGTCAATTTCCCCTTTTATGGCTGTTAGAATTTGCCTTATGTATTGAGGTGCTCCTATTTTGGGAGCATAAATATTTATAATTGTTATATCTTCTTCTTGGATCAATCCCTTGATCATTATGTAGTGTCCTTCTATGTCTCTTGTAATAGTCTTTATTTTAAAGTCTATTTTGTCTCATATGAGAATTGCTACTCCAGGTTTCTTTTGACTTCCATTTGCATGGAATATCTTTCTCCATTCCCTCACTTTCAGTCTGTATGTGTCCCTAGGTCTGAAGTGGGTCTCTTGTAGACAGCATATATATGGGTCTGGTTTTTTAATCCATTCAGCCAGTCTGTGTCTTTTGGTTGGAGCATTTAATCCATTTACATTTAAGGTAGTTATTGATATGTAAGTTCCTATTATCATTTTCTTAATTGTTTTGGGTTTGTTATTGTAGGTCTTTTCCTTCTCTTGTGCTTCCTGCCTCGAGAAATTCCTTTAGCATTTGTTGTAAAGCTGGTTTGGTGGTGCTGAATTCTCTTAGCTTTTGCTTGTTAGTCAAGGTTTTAATTTCTCTGTTGAATCTGAATGAGATCCTTGCTGGGTAGAGTAATGTTGGTTGTAGGTTTTTCCCTTTCATCGCTTTAAATATGTCCTGCCACTCCCTTCTAGCTTGCAGAGTTTCTGCTGAAAGATCAGCTGTTAACCTTATGGGAATTCCCTTGTATGTTACTTGTTGCTTTTCCCTTGCTGCTTTTAATATTTTTTCTTTGTATTTAATTTCTGATAGTTTGATTAATATGTGTCGTAGAGTGTTTCTCCTTGGATTTATCCTGTATGGGACTCTCTGCACTTCCTGAACTTGAGTATTTCCTTTCCCATATTAGGGTAGTTTTCAACTATAATCTCTTCAAATATTTTCTCAGTCCCTTTCTTTTCCTCTTTTCCTTCTGGTTCCCCTATAATTCAAATGTTGGTGCATTTAATGTTGTCCCAGAGATCTCTGAGACTGTCCTCAATTCTTTTCATTCTTTTTTCTTTATTCTGCTCCATGGCAGTTATTTCCACTATTTTATCTTCTCGGTCACTTATCCTTTCTTCTGCCTCAGTTATTCTGCTATTGGTCCCATCTAGAGTATTTTTAATTTCATTTATTGTGCTGTCATCATTGTCTGTTTGCTCTTTAGTTCTTCTAGATCCTTGTTAAACGTTTCTTGTATTTTCTCAATTCTATTTCCAAGATTTTGGATCATCTTTACTATCATTACTCTGAATTCCTTTACAGGTAGATTGCCTATTTCCTCTTCATTTGTTTGGTCAGGTGGGTTTTTACCTTGCTCCTTCATCTGCTGCCTATTTACCTGTCTTCTCATTTTGCTTAAGTTACTGTATTTGGGGTCTCCTTTTTGCAGGTGCACATTCATAGTTCCTGTTGTTTTTGGTGTCTGCCCCCAGTGGCTAAGGTTGGTTCAGTGGGTTTTGTAGGCTTCCTGGTGGAGGGGACTGGTGACTGTGTTCTGGTGGATGAGGCTGGATCTTGTCTTTCTGGTGGGTAAGACCACGTCTGCTGGTGTGTTTTGGGGTGTCTGTGACCTTATTATGACTTTAGGCAGCCTCTCTGCTAATGGGTGGGAGTTGTTTTCCTGTCCTGCTAGTTGTCTGGCATAGAGTATCCAGCACTGGAGCTTGCTGGTCGTTTAGTGGAGCTGGCTCTTAGCATTGAGATGGAGCTCTCTGGGAGAGCTTTCGACATTTGATATTATGTGGAGCTGGGAGTTCTCTGGTGGACCAATGTCCTGAACTCGGCTCTCCCACCTCAGAGGCACAGGCCTGACACTTGGCCGGAGCACCAAGACCCTGTCAGCCACACAGCTCAGAAGAAAAGCGTGAAAAAAATGGAAGAAAGAAAGAAAATAAATAAAGTTATTAAAATAATAAATTTTTAAAAATTAAAAAGTAATAAAAAAAGAAGAGAGCAATCAAACCTAAAAGCAAATCCACCAATGATAACAAGTGCTAAAAACTATACAAAAAAAATTAAAAATATGAAATGGACAGACAGAACCCTAGGACAAATGGTAAAAGCAAAGCTATACAGAGAAAATCACACAAAGCAGCATACACATACACACAAAAAGAGAAAAAGGAAAAATATACATATATATCTATATATAAAAAAAAGGAACAGAGCAACCAAATCAATAAACATATCTACCAATGATAATAAACTCTAAATACTAAACTATGATAAACATAAAACCAAAACAAATTAGAAGCAGAAAGCAAACCCCAAGTCTACATTTGCTCCCAAACTCCACCACCTCAATTTTGGGATGATTCGTTGTCTATTCAGGTATTCCAGAGATGTAGGGTACATCAAGTTCATTGTGAAGATTTAATCCACTGCTCCTGAGACTGCTGGGAGAAATTTCCCTTTCTCTTCTTTGTTCACACAGCTCCTGGGGTTCAGCTTTGGATTTGGCCCTGCCTCTGCATGTAGGTCGCCTGAGGGCGTCTGTTCCCCACCCAGACAGGACGGGGTTAAAGTAGCAGCTGATTAGGGGGCTCTGGCTCACTCAGGCCGGGGGAAGGAGGGGTACAGAATGCGGGTGAGCCTGCGGTAGCAGAGGCCAGCATGAAGTTGCAACAGCCTGAGGCATGCTGTGTGTTCCCCCGGGGAAGTTGTCCCTGGATCACGGGACCCTGGCAGTGGTGGACTGCACAGGGTCCCAGGAAGGGAGGTGTGGATAATGACCTGTGCTTGCACACAGGCTTCTTGGTGTCTGCAACAGCAGCCTTAGCGTTTCATGCCTGTATCTGGTGTCTGTGCTGATAGCCGCGGCTTGCGCCCGCCTCTGGAGCTCATTTAGGTGGTGCTCTGAATCCCCTCTCCTCGCGCACCCCAAAACAATGGTGTCTTGCCTCTTAGGCAAGACTTTTTCCTGGACTCCCTCCCAGCTAGCTGTGGTGCGCTATCCACCCCCCTTCAGGCTGTGTTCACACAGCCAACCCCAGTCCTCTCCCTGGGATCTGACCTCCGAAGTCGGAGCCTCAGCTCCCAGCCCTCACCTGCCCACACCCCTGTTGCTCTGCTTTCCTTTGTGGCTCCGAAGCTACCCCCCCCCACCCCCTATCTCCACCAGTGAAAGGGCTTCCTAGTGTGTGGAAACTTTTCCTTCTTCACAGCTCCCTCCCAGAGGTGCAGGTCCTGTCCCTATTCTTTTGTCTTTGTGTTTTTTCTTTTGCCCTACCCAGTTTCTTGGGGAGTCTCTTGCCTTTTGGGAGGTCTGAGGTCTTCTGCCAGCGTTCAGCAGGTGTTTTGTAGGAAGTTGTTCCACATGTAGATGTATTTCTGATGTATTTGTGGGGAGCAAGGTGATCTCCACCTCTTACTCCTCCGCCATCTTAAAGGTCTCTCTCCTTGTAATTTGCTTTTGCTTTAATTAAGTTTTGTTACTGTGAATATATTTTTAGAAATCATACCCTTAGTCAGAAGAGCTCAAGCTGAACCCCTGCTGATGGGTGGCTACTCTGGCTTGAATTAGTAAGTGAAAAGAAATATTTTGAACTCAACTGGGAAAGGAGAAGAGTATAATGAGCTCACCACCCTGTAAGCTTCTCTTTTCCAATTATGGCTTGAAGTTTGGTTTAGCCTTAGATGGTGTTTTAGGTCTTGTGTGGATGGGTGTATAGGTGTGCTTGATTTGTTTGGAGTTTTTGGGTTTTGGGGTTTAGGGGGTGGTGAGTAATTAAGAGATGTCCAGGGCTCAGAGAGAGGAAGAAAACTGAATATCAACTGTTACTTAATCTTGTCAATATAAAATAATTTTTAGAAACCTTTCAACTCTTTTTTTTCACCTTCCTTGTTTTAACGAAAGCAAAATATTTTGGAAATGGCTAGTGAACAGGCACAAAACTATCTAACAGAATCACTTCTTGTAGAGAAGTATTCGTAACAACAGGACACTGGTGGTTTGGGCCATATGCCACTCCATGGAAATCTCTTTGTTCTTTGGAATGTTTATTTATGGTGAAATGTTTATGCATGAAAGATTGACTCATTCTATGACATCCAACTCTGTATCTTGAACCCCCATTTAGGCTTATTATTTCATATATTCAAGATTCAGCATTAAGCTATATAGTCAACATTGGCTATTTGCATACACACACACACACATATATATACACACACAGGTATATACATATTCATACATATACACACATATATATTTCGGGCAATTTGATCCCTAACAGTGTATTTTTTAAATTTTGTTGATATTATACTGCTAAAATAAAACAGACAGAACATTTTACTTATGTCCATTCCATTAAATCTAAACATTTAACTTCAAGCAATATGTCCTAATAACTCATAATAGGTTAAATAATATATACATGAGTATTCACCCTCTCAACATTATTTATGAGTGAAAAATTAACACAGAATGAATGTCCAACAATAAAGAAATGACTTAGGTTACTGATGGATAAACACATAATGAAATATTTGCAGTAATTAAAAATTATGCTTATGAATACCATAAACCAATAGGCAAGGCAAATTATGCTATAAACATAAAGGACTTCCCAGGTGACACAGTGGTGAAGACTCCACCTGCCAATGCATGGGACAAGGATTCGAGCCCTGGTCTGGGAAGATCCCACATGCAGCGGAGCAACCAAGCCCATGCACCACAACTACTAAGCCTGTGCTCTAGAGTCCGTGAGCCACAATTACTGAGCCCACGTGCCACAACTACTGAAGCCATGCACCTAGAGCCCATGCTCCACAACAAAAGAAGCCACCGCACCGCAACGAAGAGTAGCCCCCACTCGCCACAACTAGAGAAAGCCCACGTGCAGCAACAAGACCCAATGCAGCCATAAATACATAAATAAATAAAACAAAGGAAAACTAGGATCCAAATCCAAATTGTTCATAGAGTAAGATTAAAAAATAAAAGTTTTGTATGAAAAAGATAAAGATAACAAGATTAATAATAGTAGGATGATGACTTTTTTGTACTTGAAACTGTCTTTGGCTTTTATGGTCAAAAAAAGTAGTTTTTATTTCAGTATATCCTGAAGATGAAGGTACTATTTGTTTAACCTAGAATCTTACTAACCTAAATACCTTTTGAGATGATTGAATTAATGTGGCTTAAATACTTTAATAGACATTTTCACTACACTAAATAAAGTTTTGTTATAAGAGGATTTGGCTTAAAAGATTTTAAAATGACAAGTATATGTTTGTATACTTTTTGCAATGGTATTATGCTAAGCGATGTCACACAGAATATAATAGCCTACAAATTATGAGCTATGTTATTAAGTATATCAAAGATAATTGTGTAGACTTTTCATAAATACTTAACAAGCAAATTATCATTAATTGAATATCAAAGAAACAGTTGATTCAGATGAGATTATTAGAACGTAGTTTAGATCCACCTGACTAGATATTTATACTAAGTTAAAAATATTCTAATCTAAATAGTATGTATTTTGATCTTCTGAAAGAATGTTTTCCATTAAAATTACTGTATTCCTTAGGATATAAATCCTTCCAGTGAAATTCTCTTTCTACAAGCAATTGTAAAGAGGTTTTTGTCTAGGATTTGATTTTCCTGTGTGATTAAACTCATCAATTTCCATCTCAATGATATTAGCAAATACAAGAATGCTAACAGGATTGTGTAGTCTTTCTGTTTGCTCTTCCCTTATGACTATCTTTCATTTTAATGTAAGTATGGTAAATAGAATTAACAAAATTGGGTGCTTTATTTTCATATAACTTAATTCTTGAGATACAAGGCTCTTTCATATAAGAGAGCAGCACGATTGGACAGAGTCCCTTGTAAATGCAAATCAACACAATTTTTTCTACTTAAGACATTGGCAAAACTCTATGAAAGGAATGGGGGGGGGCAACCTTTCACAGTAATGAATAAAGATTTGAATGAATAATTTCATGCATTAGAATATTTGGTATTTTTCATTAATTATGTTTCAATCTATTACTATGAACGCCATAAAGACATGATTTTCATTATAGCTTTATTTTGTAAAAGCAATATACTGAAAATAGTTTAAATGGTCATCAAAATGAAACAGTAGTATAAATTATGATATAACCTTACTATGGAATACTAAGTGTGCAGTAAAAAAGAATAAGTAAATATAATCTACTGACCTAGAAAGATGTCCATAATACATTATTTTTTAATAAAAGTAACCTCCAACCCATTATGTTTGTTAAGATTTCATTTTAATTAAAACAATTTATTGTAAGATATTGTGTTATTAAATGGTGGTGACTTCTGAAGAGTGAAGTTCGAGAGGTAGAGAACTTTCAATTCTTACTTTTTAGATTTCTCTAAGTAAATTTGTGCCAAATCACCAGATAAGTGAAAGGGACTTATCTGGGATTGAAATCCTGGGTTATTTTAAAAATTGGTTGGAGGAGAGAAGATGGCGGAAGAGTAAGACACGGAGATCACCTTCCTTCCCACAGATACAGTAGAAATACATCTACACGTGGAACTGCTCCTACAGAACACCCACTGAACGCTGGCAGAAAACGTCCGACCTCCAAAAAGGCAAGAAACTCCCTCCGTACTTGGGTAGGGCAAAAGAAAAAAGAAATAACAGAGACAAAATAATAGGGACGGCACCTGCACCAGTGGGAGGGAGCCGTGAAGGAGGAAAGGTTTCCACACACTAGGAAGCCCCTTCGCGGGCAGAGACTGCGGGTGGCAGAGGGGGGAAGCTTCGGAGCCACGGAGGAGAGAGCAGCAAGAGGGGTGCGGAGGGCAAAGCGGAGAGATTCCTGCACAGAGGCTCGGCGCCGAGCAGCACTCACCAGCCCGAGAGGCTTGTCTGCTCCCCCGCCGGGGCGGGCGGGACTGGGAGCTGAGGCTCGGGCTTCGGTGGGATCGCAGGGAGAGGACTGGGGCTGGCGGCGTGAACACAGCCTGAAGGGGTTAGTGCACCACAGCTAGCCAGGAGGGAGTCCGGGAAAAAGTCTGCAGCTGCCGAGGAGGCAAGAGACTTTTTCTTCCCTCTTTGTTTCCTGGTGCGCGAGGAGAGGGGATTCAGAGCGCCGCCTAAACGAGCTCCAGAGACGGGCGCGAGCCGCGGCTATCAGCGCAGACCCCACAGCAACAGGGGCGCAGAGGAAAAAACGGAGAGACTCCCACACGGAGGCTCGGCGCCGAGCAGCGCTCACCAGCCCAAGAGGCTTGTCTGCTCACCCGCCAGGGCGGGCGGGGCTGGGAGCTGAGGCTCAGCTTCGGTCAGATCGCAGGGAGAGGACTGGGGCTGGCGGCGTGAACACAGCCTGAAACAGCTGGCTGGGAGGGAGACCGGGAAAAAGTCTGCAGCTGCCAAAGAGGCAAGAGACTTTTTCTTGCCTCTTTGTTTTGCGGCGCGCAAGGAGAGGGGATTCAGAGCGCCGCCTAAACGAACTCCAGAGACGGGCGCGAGCCGCGGGGATCAGCACGGACCCCAGAGACGGGCGTGAGACGCTGGGGCTGCTGCTGCCGCCTCCAAAAAGCCTGTGTGTGAGCACAGATCACTCTCCACACCGCCCCTCCCGGTAGCCTGTGCAGCCCGCCACTGCCAGGGTCCCGTGATCTGGGGGCAACTTCCCAGGGAGAACGCACGGCGTGCCTCAGGCTGCTGCAACGTCACGCCGGCCTCTGCCGCCGCAGGCTCGCCCCACCTCCTCTGTACCCCTCCCGCCCCGCGGCCTGGGTGAGCCAGAGCCCCCGAAGCAGCTGCTTCTTTAACCCCGTCCTGTCTGGGCAGGGAATAGACGCCCTCAGGCGACCTACACGCAGAGGCGGGTCCAAATCCAAAGCTGAACCCCAGGAGCTGTGCGAACACAGAAGAGAAGGGGAAATCTCTCCCAGCAGCCTCAGAAGCAGCGGATTAAAACTCCACAAACAACTTGATGTGCCTGCATCTGTTGAATACCTGAATAGACAACGAATCATCCCAAATTCAGGAGGTGGACTTTGGGAGCAGGATATATTAATTTTTCCCCTTTTCCTTTTTTTTGTGAGTGTAATGTATATGCTTCTGGGTGAGATTTTGTCTGTACAGCTTTGCTTTATAATAGCTTTATTTTACTTCACTATATTATAGCCTCTTTCTTTCTTTCTTTCTTTCTATTTTTTCTCCCTTTTACTCTGAGCCATGTGGACGAAAGGCTCTTGGTGCTCCAGCCAGGCATCAGGGCCGTGCCTCTGAGGTGGGAGAGCCAACTTCAGGACACTGGTACACAAGAGACCTCCCAGCTCCACGTAATACCAAACGGCAAAAATCTCTCAGAGATCTCCATCTCAACATCAAGACCCAGCTTCACTCAACGACCAGCAAGCTACAGTGCTGGACACCCTATGCCAAACAACTAGCAAGACAGGAACACAGCCTCATCCATTAGCAGAGAGGCTGCCTAAAATCATAATAAGGCCACAGACACCCCAAAACACACCACCAGACGTGGACCTGCCCACCAGAAAGACAAGATCCAGCCTCATCCACCAGAGCTCAGGCACTAGTTCCCTCCACCAGGAAGCCTACACAACCCACTGAACCAACCTTAGCCACTGGGGACAGATACCAAAAACAACGGGAACTATGAACCTGCAGCCTGTGAAAAGGAGACCCCAAACACAGTAAGATAAGCAAAATGAGATGACAGAAAAACACACAGCAGACGAAGGAGCAGGGTCAAAACACACCAGACTTAACAAATGAAGAGGAAATAGGTAGTCTACCTGAAAAAGAATTCAGAATAATGATAGTAAGGATGATCCAAAATCTTGGAAATAGAATAGACAAAATGCAGGAAACATTTAACAAGGACGTAGAAGAACTAAAGAGGAACCAAGCAATGATGAAAAACACAATAAATGAAATTAAAAATACTCTAGATGGGATCAATAGCAGAATAACTGAGGCAGAAGAAAGGATAAGTGACCTGGAAGATAAAATGGTGGAAATAACTACTACAGAGCAGGATAAAGAAAAAAGAATGAAAAGAACTGAGGACAGTCTCAGAGACCTCTGGGACAACATTAAACGCACCAACATTCGAATTATAGGGGTCCCAGAAGAAGAAGAGAAAATGAAAGGGACTGAGAAAATATTTGAAGAGATTATAGTTGAAAACTTCCCTAATATGGGAAAGGAAATAGTTAATCAAGTCCTGGAAGCACAGAGAGTCCCATACAGGATAAACCCAAGGAGAAACACGCCAAGACACATATTAATCAAACTGTCAAAAATTAAATATAAGGAAAACATATTAAAGGCAGCAAGGGAAAAACAACAAATAACACACAAGGGAATCCCCATAAGGTTAACATCTGATCTTTCAGCAGAAACTCTGCAAGCCAGAAGGGAGTGGCAGGATCTACTTAAAGTGATGAAGGAGAAAAACCTACAACCAAGATTACTCTACCCAGCAAGGATCTCATTCAGATGTGATGGAGAAATTAAAAGCTTTACAGACAAGCAAAAGCTGAGAGAGTTCAGCACCACCAAACCAGCTTTACAACAAATGCTAAAGGAACTTCTCTAGGCAAGAAACACAAGAGAAGGAAAACACCTACAATAACAAACCCAAAACAATTAAGAAAATGATAATAGGAACCTACATATCGATAATTACCTTGAATGTAAATGGATTAAATGCTCCCACCAAAAGACACAGGCTGGCTGAATGGATACAAAAACAAGACCCATATATATGCTGTCTACAAGAGACCCACTTCAGACCTAGAGACACATACAGACTGAAAGTGAGGGGATGGAAAAAGATATTCCATGCAAATGGAAATCAAAAGAAAGCTGGAGTAGCAATTCTCATATCAGACAAAATAGACTTTAAAATAAAGACTATTACAAGAGACAAAGAAGGACACTATATAATGATCAAGGGATCGATCCAAGAGGAAAGTATAACAATTGTAAATATTTATGCACCCAACATAGGAGCACCTCAATACATAAGGCAAATACTAACAGCCATAAAAGGGGAAATCGACAGCAACACAATCATAGTAGGGGAATTTAACACCCCACTTTCACCAATGGACAGATCATCCAAAATGAAAATAAATAAGGAAACACAAGCTTTAAATGATACATTAAACAAGATGGACTTAATTGATATTTATAGGACATTCCACCCAAAAACAACAGAATACACATTTTTCTCAAGTGCTCATGGAACATTCTCCAGGATAGATCATATCTTGGGTCACAAATCAAGCCTTGGTAAATTTAAGAAAATTGAAATCGTATCAAGTATCTTTTCCGACCACAACGCTATGAGACTAGATATCAATTACAGGAAAAGATCTGTAAAAAATACAAACACATGGAGGCTACACAATACACTACTTAATAACGAAGTGATCACTGAAGAAATCAAAGGGGAAATCAAAAAATACCTAGAAACAAATGACAATGGAGATACGACGACCCAAAACCTATGGGACGCAGCAAAAGCAGTGCTAAGAGGGAAGTTTATAGCAATACCAGCCTACCTCAAGAAACAGGAAACATCTCGAATAAACAACCTAACCTTGCACCTAAAGCAATTAGAGAAAGAAGAACAAAAAAACCCCAAAGCCAGCAGAAGGAAAGAAATCATAAAGATCAGGTCAGAAATAAATGAAAAAGAAATGAAGGAAACAATAGCAAAAATCAATGAAACTAAAAGCTGGTTCTTTGAGAAGATAAACAAAATTGATAAACCATTAGCCAGACTCATCAAGAGAAAAAGGGAGAAGACTCAAATCAATAGAATTAGAAATGAAAAAGGAGAAGTAACCACTGTCACTGCAGAAATACAAACGATCATGAGAGATTACTACAAGCAACTCTATGCCAATAAAATGGACAACCTGGAAGAAATGGACAGATTCTTAGAAATGCACAAACTGCCGAGACTGAACCAGGAAGAAATAGAAAATATGAACAGACCAATCACAAGCACTGAAATTGAAACTGTGATTAAAAACCTTCCAACAAACAAAAGCCCAGGACCAGATGGCTTCACAGGTGAATTCTATCAAACATTTAGAGAAGAGCTAACACCTATCCTTCTCAAACTCTTCCAAAATATTGCAGAGGGAGGAACACTCCCAAACTCATTCTACGAGGCCACCATCACCCTGATACCAAAACCAGACAAAGATGTCACAAAGAAAGAAAACTACAGGCCAATATCACTGATGAACATAGATGCAAAAATCCTCAACAAGATACTAGCAAACAGAATCCAACAGCACATTAAAAGGATCATACACCATGATCAAGTGGGGTTTATCCCAGGAATGCAAGGATTCTTCAATATACGCAAATCAATTAATGTGATACACCATATTAACAAATTGAAGGAGAAAAACCATATGATCATCTCAACAGATGCAGAAAAAGCTTTCGACAAAATTCAACACCCATTTATGATAAAAGCCCTGCAGAAAGTAGGCATAGAGGGAACTTTCCTCAACATAATAAAGGCCATATATGACAAACCCACAGCCAACATTGTCCTCAGTGGTGAAAAACTGAAACCATTTCCACTAAGATCAGGAACAACACAAGGTTGCCCACTCTCACCACTATTATTCAACATAGTTTTGGAAGTGTTAGCCACAGCAATCAGAGAAGACAAAGAAATAAAAGGAATCCAAATTGGAAAAGAAGAAGTAAAGCTGTCACTATTTGCAGATGACATGATACTATACATAGAGAATCCTAAAGATGCTACCAGAAAACTCCTAGAGCTAATCAATGAATTTGGTAAAGTAGCAGGATACAAAATTTATGCACAGAAATCTCTTGCATTTCTATACACTAATGACGAAAAATCTGAATGTGAAATTAAGAAAACACTCCCGTTTACCATTGCAACAAAAAGAATAAAATATCTAGGAATAAACCTACCTAAGGAGACAAAAGACCTGTATGCAGAAAATTATAAGACACTGATGAAAGAAATTAAAGATGATACAAATAGATGGAGAGATATACCATGTTCCTGGATTGGAAGAATCAACATTGTGAAAATGACTCTACTACCCAAAGCAATCTACAGATTCAATGCAATCCCTATCAAACTACCACTGGCATTTTTCACAGAACTAGAACAAAAAATTTCACAATTTGTATGGAAACACAAAAGACCCCGAATAGCCAAAGCAATCTTAAGAACGAAAAATGGAGCTGGGGGAATCAGGCTCCCTGACTTCAGACTATATTACAAAGCTACAGTAATCAAGACAGTTTGGTACTGGCATAAAAACAGAAATATAGATCAATGGAACAGGATAGAAACCCCAGAGATAAACCCACACACATATGGTCACCTTATCTTTGATAAAGGAGGCAAGCATATACAGTGGAGAAAAGACAGCCTCTTCAATAAGTGGTGCTGGGAAAATTGGACAGGTACATGTAAAAGTATGAAATTAGAACACTCCCTGACACCATGCACAAAAATAAACTCAAAATGGATTAAAGACCTAAGTGTAAGGGCAGACACTATCAAACTCTTAGAGGAAAACATAGGCAGAACACTCTATGACATACATCACAGCAAGATTCTTTTTGACCCAGCTCCCAGAGAAATGGAAATAAAAACACAAATAAACAAATGGGACCTAATGAAACTTAAAAGCTTTTGCACAGCAAAGGAAACCATAAACAAGACCAAAAGACAACCCTCAGAGTGGGAGAAAATATTTGCAAATGAAGCAACTGACAAAGGATTAATCTCCAAGATTTACAAGCAGCTCATGCAGCTCAATAACAAAAAAACGAACAACCCAATCCAAAAATGGGCAGAAGACCTAAATAGACATTTCTCCAAAGAAGATATACAGATTGCCAACAGACACATGAAAGAATGCTCAACAGCATTAATCATTAGAGAAATGCAAATCAAAACTACAATGAGATATCATCTCACACCGATCAGAATGGCCATCATCAAAAAATCTAGAAACAATAAATGCTGGAGAGGGTGTGGAGGAAAGGGAACACTCTTGCACTGTTGGTGGGAATGTAAATTGATACAGCCACTATGGAGAACAGTATGGAGGTTCCTTAAAAAACTACAAATAGAACTACCATACGACCCAGCAATCCCACTACTGGGCATATACCCTGAGAAAACCATAGTTCAAAAAGAGTCATGTACCAAAATGTTCATTGCAGCTCTATTTACAATAGCCAGGACATGGAAGCAACCTAAATGTCCATCGACAGATGAATGGATAAAGAAGATGTGGCACATATATACAATGGAATATTACTCAGCCATAAAAAGAAATGAAATGGAGGTATTTGTAATGAGGTGGATGGAGTTAGAGTCTGTCATACAGAGTGAAGTAAGTCAGAAAGAGAAAAACAAATACAGTATGCTAACACATATATACGGAATCTAAGGGGAAAAAAAAAAAAGGCCATGAAGAACCTAGTGGCAAGACGGGAATAAAGACACAGACCTACTAGAGAATGGACTTGAGGATATGGGGAGGGGGTGGGGTGAGATGTGACAGGGTAAGAAAGTGTCATGGACATATATACACTACCAAATGTAAAATAGATAGCTAGTGGGAAGCAGCCGCATAGCACAGGGAGATCAGCTCGGTGCTTTGTGACCACCTAGAGGGGTGGGATGGGGAGGGTGGGAGGGAGGGAGATGCAAGAGGGAAGAGAAATGGGAACATATTGTATGTGTATAACTGATTCACTTTGTTATAAAGCAGAAGCTAACACACCATTGTAAGGCAATTATACCTCAATAAAGATGTTTAAAAAATAATAATAATAAAAATAAAAAAAATAAAAATAAAAATTGGTTACAGTCACAGAATTGGTTATTTGTCATGGAAAAATGAGAAAATACTTCTCGTACGTTGTATTCTTGCCAACAGTAATTATCATATTTAAAGCACACTGCACATGGTAGGTACATAATAAATGGTCGTTATTATTCTCTTTCATCCATCAGCACTTGGAGTACAGTAAGCATTCAGTGAATGGGTGAATAGCTAAATGGACACAAGTATGAATGTATAACTCTTCCTCTAATGCAAAATCAAACAAAAGTTTCAAGATGCCCTGCTTCCCAATTTCCTACTACACTCACATGAAAAGTCTCTGCTCACATCTCTTTCATAGGGCACAACAAAACCCTCCCTCAGAAGGAGGCTAGGAAGGATAAAAAAGGGACCTGAGTGTCTGGAAAGAGAAGACCTTCATCAGAAATGCCACCATATTTAACCAGTCTACTTTTTGGACTGGCAGAGGACTTTGCTTTGATGCCTTTTGCTGTGAACTCTGGTATTTCCCCAGTAAGTGGCATTTCAAAGCTGACAGCTGCAGCTGTCCACCCTTCCTCCCTCCACTGAATCATGCCCAACAGATGGTGCAAATAGCCTGGCACAGATTCACTGGATCAGTGTTGGGGGAAAACCTTGCCAGGCGGCTGATGGTTTCTTTGAAGTTGTTCATTCTGGCAACAATAGATGGCTAACAGCACATCCTTGGCTGAACGAAAAGATAAGACACTGAAGTTTGAAAGAAAATTTGCAGTGTGGGGCTTCATATCTTTTGCAGTGCCCGCAATTATTTTCTACTAGTGATATCTTTTTTATTGATATTATGTGTTAGAGCTATGTCATTCTCTCACTCAAGATTCCCAGTGCCCGAAATTAAAATAAACCCATTACTACTGCTCAGATGGCAGTAGAAGAAAACACTGGCCTAGAGGTCAGTGCACCCAGATTCCTCCCTCCACCCTCCCTTTAAACTTCCTAGATACCCTTAGCCAAGACATTGATGTGCTTTGATCTTGAGATTCTGCATCTTTTAAAATAAAGATGAAAATATCTTTTTTTTTGCAAGGTGACTGAGAAACATATAAGATAATGAATGTACAGGTGTTATATGAAGTTTTATAAAAAATGCTTTAAAGTTATATGTTATGAAGGACATCATAGTGGCCCTCGACAACAGGTATGAACTCTCAAATGAGCATGGATTTATGTGGGTACATACTCTTACCCCTCCGGATGGCCATTGTTGAGACTTGGGTCAGGACTGGGGGACAGTGGTATCATGGATTGACAGACCCTGACCCACTCATATAGCCCAGCTCAGCAGCACACCTTGGAACCATTAATCCCACAATCTCATAAAACTCTGCTTACATCTTGATCTAAAAATTACTGTATAATGTGAACAATTTTAGGAAATGTTTAGGAAAGAGGGTATTAAATTTTTTTGACTTTTTGTTACCCTCAAATCAGTCATTACCATTCCCAAATAACAGGTCCTAAAAACACTCTTATAAATATGATATTAACATCTACACTAAAGTTTTCTCCCCAGAAGATTGTAGTTTTCAGAATCAGATATTTTGGCCAAGTCATTGTTCTACCCTCAACTCTGGTAGAAAGTCATCCTGAAATAGCACAGCTATCAGATATGGAAATCCAATTCAGAAGAACAATCCATATGACCATATGAATTTTCCTACATTAACCAATTTCTAATTGTATAGGATGATCTGAGAAACATAATTATTGAAATCACTTATTTTTTAATTCTATATGTCTATATTCCCAGAAAACATTCTAGCATGTTTTATACAAGCATTTACAAGCCACAGCATCCAAAAATGCACTGAAGTATCTCCCAATCCAAAAGAAAAAAAAAAAAAAAAAGCAGCCTGAATCATCTCTTTTCTTTCTGCTTACCAAAATAAGTTTTTCAAATTAATTAATAACTCTTTTCCCTTTCTCCTTTTCACTAAAAATCAATTCATAGGAGGGCAGAGGATACCAAATGCCTTATTAACCTGAAACTGATAACTTTCAATAACTTATTCAAAATTTCACTTAGTGTTACCATGAACAAGATATTATCACCAAAATAATCTGTTCAAAATTGAAGGTAATAAATTGTTAGCTTTCCTTTTCTTTCAAATGAATTTGAGTACACACGCCAGGCTTAGGTTTAGTTTGTTGGCTCATAAAAATGGATAACAAGTTTCCTCTGTCAGCTGTTAAACTGAAAGAAACTAGTATTAGGTATCTATTAAAGTTTGATCAGAAGAACAAAAGCTACTCTAGACATTGTGAGCTCCCCCAGGAAATCCAGAGTTTCGGGGTTAGAAGGAAGCTGCCATCAGTAATCTCATCTGCCTGCATAATCAAAGGAGAGATTTTGAGGAAGATACCCCCAAACTGCAGGCAAAACCCATCTCAGCCACCTGCATATGCCATGTGCCTGACCTGATGCATCTGGAGAACGGTTTCTCCCCTTTCCCATTCTGAATCTTCATGAAAACCTTTAATTGCCACGATGTAACCAGAACCCTGAAGGCAATGGAGTCCTGGAACTGTGGTCTCCAGGCTGCCCAGGGTGCCCGCAAGACAGGAAACCTCTCCGACATCATCTCATCCCCCCTCTCCATCTAGAGCCAAAGGAGTTAAATCAAAGAACACAAGGCAGTTCTACAGTGAAGTCTGACGTGCCCTGCCTGCTCAGTCACTGAAAACCCTTACGAGAGCTCTACCTGTGCCAGTAAAGGAATCTTCATGAAGGGAATGCAGCTGCAGCTGCAGCCACAGATAATTCTTCCAACACTAAAAAAGCAGCATAGTTCCTTTGCTCAAGCACGTGATGCCTTAGTGGGAAATACAAGACTTTGTTATATTTAAATGTGCTGAGCACCTACTTCGTGCCAGGAACTTTGTTAGGGACATTATATAATTTATTAAATCATTGCAACTTTTCTGTAACGTACTTATTGTTCTATTTTGCAGCTAAGAAAATTGAGATTCACATCAGTTAAGAGAAAATAATCCAAGTCCGATAGCTCATGAGTGCTAGACATACCCCATGTATGTCTGATTCCAAAGCTTTTGCTCTTTCTGCTATACAATGAGTGTGGTAAGGTAGTACATTCTGAGGGTCGAATAGTCACTACAAGAAAATAAATACTAAGAATTCAGAGGGATGGACAAAAGGAAGTTCCTATTGCATGATCATAATCGCCAATTTTTTTGGCCAGGAAACATAATATTTTTCAACAATTTGGCATTTGTAACAATCACAATCTCATTCTTGTCTCACAGAATACCCATCTGAGAGCCTAAAAACTTAAGAAAAATCAGCTGTGCCTACAAATCTGCAGAACAAATGTATATACAGACTTAGTTTAACTCCTGTTTTTACCCCCAAATATGGTTTAGGAGGTATCTCTTTAAAACTTTAAACATCTTTTGCTAGTTAACAGGGACCTAATGACTCGGGGCATAAAGACTTAAACTTGAGTTGAAATGCTTCTCAGGGACTTCAATTAACCAGCATCAATTTGTTGCTCCTAGGCTTAACCTTCAGGAAAAAAAAAAACAAAAAACAACTTAACACTTTAGCAAGGACTGTTCATTCATTGCCTGATGCCATCTGGGAACATAATAGCTCAATCCCTTTGCCCTCAGATTAATGGAGCTAGCTCACATGTTATAAACAGCACTTTAATTCCCTTTAATATTTTCATTGTGGTTTTCTTTGTGGCAGAACTTATTTGCAATAATACATATGTAATTTGGTTAACAGAACCAGAAAATCTGGCATCTTAAGAATACTCCTTTACTAGGAGAAATACCAAATATACAAAATATTGAAAGGCAAGGCAATCTTATTCCTCGACTCTTTCAATTCTTTGACAATAAAAATGAAAAGTTCACTTTGTGGCCAGAATGTTAAAAATAGGTAACGAAAAAATTGAAGAAGAAATTTACTTCAATGAGGAATACTAATAAAGTTGTATTATGCTCCCTAAGTATTGTAAGATGTGAAACATACTGTAAAATGTCCTTCTCAAGTGTAAAAACTTTTAAAAGCCCTAACAAAATTATGTCCCTTTTTATTTGAAATTTTTCATACCATAAATATCATGCACTAGTTCTTAGATTAACTTGGTATTGGAGAAAGGCAATAAGACTGAACTAATAGGAAAGGGCTTTCACAGGATTTTTTTTTTGAATGATTAAACAAACTATATAATGAACCACAACACAGGCTAAAGCCCAAATCACTATTTTTGAAGTAATTAAATCATGGGATTTATATTTATATTTACACATTGGAATTGAATAGTTTCTCTACATCTGACCTGGATGAAGAATGCCAAAATAAATGTATTTATGATTTTGGATTTTACATTCGATTAGTTCACATTTTAGAAATTTTAAATGGAGTTTTAAAAAATACAACAGCGCTCATTTGAATGTAATTCAGTCATATTTTCATCTGAATTTCCAACAGGGTGGCTTTATTTTCCACATTTCACAGAAACATATGCTCCAGGGATTTCAGTGTGATACCTTTCAGCTCTTATGCGGTCAATATATAATACTCCTTTCTTCCCATCTTAGGTTCAGAACCAATTAAAAATAAAGCAAAGGGGATAGATGGGGATTTAAATGACAGATTTGTCGCTGAAAAAGCAGATTAGAGAATGTGGCTTTAAACCTGCAGCCAAAGGATTTCCCAGCACTCCATCCCTGAAGCAGACAGATTCACACACCAAGTGACAGGCAGGACTGCGGGCTTTACCCATCCCTGGGAGTTCACCTGAGTGTAGGAGAGAAAAGGGCAAAAGTGGAGGAAGCTACTCCTAAAAATAGAAGGAAAAGGGCTCGGCTGGCTTTCTCTATTCTTTCTCTCTAACCTGCAGTCAGCAAGGAGGACTGAGTGATGTGTCAGCAAAGGAGCCAGCAGTCCTAAGCCAGCAGAGACTCTGCACATGGAGCAATGAGGGGTAAAATAATACTCTCCACTCCCCAAAGTCACATGAAATAAGCAATCAATGAGGGTATGTGGCTTATAGGTTAAGAGTCTGCATTTATTCTCCTTCACTTATTAAATATATCTGTCTTTCCCTGAAAATAGCACATACAAACAATTTGCATTCCACTTTTACAAGATATCAACCTCTTTTTCTCACTGTAGTGTTCTGTAGCCCATGGATAATAAGGGCATATAGGTCTGTTTTCTCTACGAAGCGTTTTTAACTCAGCTCTAAGGATGGATGGGTTAAGATAGACAAATGGATACATTTATAGACAAAAACACAGCTTTAGAAAATATTGCATTTGGTCTAATCATCTTTTGTATTATAAATTAGCAAAACAGGGTGATACTTCATGTAATACATACTAACAAAATTAGTTATGAAGTAATTGTTCATCTAAATGATACTGGTTATTTGCCCTTTGAATGTTGCTTTATGCATCACAACATGTAGCCTTGGATACAGAACGTAATTTTCTATACCCTTTGGGAACTGCTATTTCCAACCCCATTTTATCTGGTCACGCATTTTGATTGTGTCATCGTTGTGAATAATAGGGCTCACATGAGGCTGATAGCACAGGGATTTGGGATTTTTTGCATTTGTGAAGATCTACAATAGTCACAATTAAATATTTGGAAGTAACTAAAACTAATTTTAAATAACCATTATTGTGATGGGGGAAGGGGTCCTTTTGTACCAGTTTTAGGAAATGCAAAAGGAGGTATCTCCTTAATTATGTAAAGAATATTTTAAAACATTCAAAATTCAATTTTAAATGATTATTCAGTAACATCAAATATTCATTATATAATCACTATTTAATCATTGTTCATAGTTGCAAATCCACTGCAATTCAAATCAAAGTTAAAAGAGGGGTTGCAGCTGGGACCACAGATCATACTGTAGTCCAAAAAATTGTCAGAAGGAATAAAATCAATACTATAATTTTCCTGTTTCCCTCAATATTTTTTAAAAAGGTAATGACATAAAGGACTATTATCCAAAATATACAAAGAATTATTGAAATAAGAAAACAACCCAATTAAAAAATGGACCAAAGCCCTTAACAGACACTACACCAAAGAAGATACACGGATGGCAAATATCTATATGAAAAGATGCTCCACATCATATGTTATCAGAGAAGCGCAAACTCAAACAATGAGATACCACTACACATGTATTAGAATGGCCAAAATCCAGAACGCTGGCAACACCAAATGCTGATGAAGATGTGAAGCAACAGCAATTCTCATTCACTGCCAAAATGCAAAATGGTACAGCCACTCTGGAAGACACTTTGGCAGTTTCCCACAAAGTTAAACATATTCCTACTACACAGCAATCCTGCTCCTTGATATTTACCAAAAGGAGCTGAAAACTTAGGTCTACACAAAAACCTGCACATGAATGTTTATAGTGGCTTCATTCATAATTGCCAAAACTTGGAAGCAACCAAGATGTCCTTCAGTAGGTGAATAGATACATAAACCGTGGTACATCCAGACAATGGAATATTATTCAGAGCTAAAAAGAAATGAGCTATCAAGCCATTGCAAGACAGTGCGGAAATGTAAATGCATATTACTAAGTGTAAAAAGCCAATCTGAAAAGGCTGTATGATCTATATACTATAGATATATAGTATATATATACATATATACTATATATATATATACACACACACACACACACACACACACACACACACACACACGTATATACTATACGACATTCTGGAAAAGACAAAAGTGTAGAGACAGTATAAAGGTCAGTGGTTGCCAAGGGTTGGGGTGGGGGTAGAGCAATCAATAGAGCACAGAGGATTTTTAGGGCAGAGAAAATACTCTGTATAGTATAATGGACATATGTCACTGTACATTTGTCCAAACCCACAGAACTTACAACACCAAGAGTGAACCCTAAGGTAAAACTTTGGGTGGTTATGATATGTCAATGTAGGTTCATCACTGGTAAAAGTGTACCATTCTGGTAAGTGATATTGATCATGGAAGAGGCTGTGCACATGTGGGGGCAGGATACATATGGGAAATCTCTGTACCTCCTTCTCAATTTTGTTGTAAACCTAAAACTTCTCTAAAAAAGTAAAGTCTTAAAAAAAAGAGTAATGACAGCCTTCCTCCTTCCTCCTTGATGTTGATTCTCCATTCAGGTAGAATCCAACTGGGTAACGTCTTAGTCAGGCTGCCATAACAGAATACCATAGACTAAGTGGCTTACAGAACAGAAATTTATTTCCCACAGTTCTAGAGGCTGGGAAGACTGAGGTCAGGGTGCCAGTGTGGTCAAGTTCTGATGAGATCCCTCTTCCTGGTTTGCAGGTGGTGGTCTTCTCACTACGTCCTCACATGGCAGAGAGAAGCAAGCTGTCTCATGTCTCTTACACGGTCACTGATCCCATAATAAGGGCTCCACCCTCATGACCTAATTACCTCCCAAGGGCCCCATCTCCAAATATAACATAGGAGATTAGGCTTTCAACATATGAATTTTGGAAGAACACAAACATGTAGTCCATAACAAGTGGCATTGGGATTCAGCAAGAAGGTGCTCTTGGTGACAAGTAACACCAGACCTATCACAATTAACAAGAGGAAACTAGGTTATATCCTATCCATAGACCTACTTTCATCATTGGCTTCTTACTCAAGTTACCAGGTTAGAAAGTTGTGCATTGCATGACTATTTCCCAAACTGCCACAAGTGCCTTGCAGGATCTGTCAAGAAAGGCACATCTGACTTAGGGCAAGCTGAGGTACCTGCCAAAGGAGTCAAGAGATAAAGAGAATATTAAAGCCCTTCTTAAGAGAATGGAAATATGAAAGGGGAATAGGAGCTAGAAGAAAAAGAACAAAATTATTATCAAAGTTTCATTAAAAAGCATTCTCCAAAAAGGGAACCCTCTACACTATTGGTGGGAATGTAAATTGGTACAGCCACTATGGAGAACAGTATGGAGGTTCCTTAAAAAACTGAAAATAGAGCTATTATATGATACAGCAATCCTACTGCTGGGCATATATCCAGAGAAAACCATGGTTTGAAAGGATACGTGCACCTCAATGTTCACTGCAGCACTGTTTACGATAGGCAGGACATGGAAGCAACCTAAATGTCCATCGACAGAGGAATGGATAAAGAAGATGTGGTACATATATACAATGGAATATTACTCAGCCATTAAAAATAATGAAATAATGCCATTTGTAGCAACGTGGATGGACCTGGAGATTATCATACTAAGGGAAGTAAGTCAGAGAAAGATGAGTATCATACAATATCACTTATATGGAAACAGACTCACAGACTTAGAAAACAAACTTATGGTTACCAAAGGGGAAAGGTGGAGGGGGGATAAATTGGGAGTTTGGAATTGAAATATACACACTACTATATTTAACATAGATAACCAACAAGGACCTACTGTTTAGCACAGGGAACTCTGCTTAATATTCTGTAATAACCTAAATGGGAAAAGAATTTGAAAAAGAATAGATACATGTATATGTACAACTGAATCACTTTGCTGTACGTCCGAAACACAACACTGCTAATCAACTATACTCCAATATAAAATAAAAATTTTTTTTAAAAAGCATTCTCCAAAGAAGACCAAGTTAGTAGGAAACCATGTATTTATAATGGAAAACTATGTAGGATTTGAAATCAGACAGACCTGGACATGAATATAAGCACCTAAACCAATAAAGTATATAACCTTGGGCAAATTTCTTAAGTTCTCAAACTTCTCAACTGAAAAATGTAGTAATAGTTGTTTTGTGATTGTAGTAAAGAGAAACGCATTTATGTATAGTGCCTAGGATATCACAATTGTTCAATAAACACTCCCTGTTGTTTCTGTCATGTTGTAGTTTTATCATTAATATAGTAAGGCATTAGTTCTCATTTCCTTAGATTCAGCAGTAACTTATGAATATTCAACACTGCTTCTACTACCAGGACCGATGTAAATGAGATGTAGAGAAAGAAACAGCATCTCAAGATAGAGGGCAGCCAGCAAGAGTGGCCCTCCCCTGTGGTAAGGGGTATTTTATCCCTAACATCACTTAGAATTGCCTGTGCATGATGATCTAAAAAAAAAGAAAAGAAAGGAAACTAAATTTCAGTTTAAATTCTCTACAGTTGATACTCCCCCTTATAACCTGCACCCAGTGGAACCTTCTGATCACCACCTCCTCCTCCATGGATCACCACTGCTCCTTACACAGATAGAGAAGTTGGAGACCCAGAGAATACAAGCAACTAGCCAAAGTCACACAGCATAATTTTCATGCCTTTTAAAAAAAAAATTCTTCATTTTGCCACTTCTTTCCAGAACATTTGCTCCCTCCTAACTTCTTTTGACCCCTGAGTCTAATTCTGTCTTTAGCTTGGTTTTCTTCCAAAATCTAAACTAACTAGATCTATTCTAGATCCAACTAAACAAACAAGATCCATTCATCTTCAGAAGTTCCTGATTGGAAAAGAAAAAAATGTAACAAATCTAAGGCATTCACTCTGCAGGATTTTTACTATTTCTGTTTCTGCCTCAGTGAATATTCCTGCTCTGTTTGTCTAGTCTTCAGAGGCTCTGTTGACAATTCTTGTGACGTAGTAAAATGTTTGCCCAGAATAATGTGATAAGACAAAGTAGAGCCATATTTATGTCGTCATATTTTAAAAGCATTCTGTTTCCTAATTCTTTCCCAAAGGAAAAAAATTATCAGTGATAGCTTTCTTTCTGCCAACAGTGGTGGGCGGGGGGGAGGGATTTCTTCCAGACTCTATTTCCCCTTCAGTATAACAGTTGGAAGATATTTCTTTCCGTATGTGTATTAAGAATCCATGTTTTCTATACAAACTCAGATAACGCTGCTCACCAACCCAGGGAAGTAAAATGAGGAAAATGTAACAAATGGCACACACCTCCACTACCACCACACATAAGGAGCCTGTCAACTCTCTAGCAGAAGGTAGTCCCTGTGGCAGCACAAATGAATTAATACCCTGCTAACACAATTATACATGTGAAAAACATGGTTGGTTGTGCAACTCACAAAGAAATCACATCACATAGTTTACTTTTCATAGCTCCTACTGTCAAACAGCAACATTGTCCTCTGTGCCTCAATTGTCCTAATTTAATAAATACTCTTCTCTTTTTGAGGCTAGGATAAAAAGAACAATCTGTCAAGGGAAGTATTTCTCTTTGATCAAAAAGATTTTACTAAATCCAAAAATCTGTACTTACTTCCCCCTTCTTGGCCAATACTTAGAGAAAATTCATGGCAACCCCGATAAAGATACCCCCAAAGAAATCGTACATTGGATACTCTCTCTTTCCAGAACTGCTTTTCCCTCCATAACCATAAAACAGACCCCACACCATAGGTACAACACATAAAACATATGCAAACATTTAGACCCAGGGTTTAAAAAGTCTAAAACATTTCTGCCTCAAGTCTCTATTTTCTCCAATCATTTTCCCGTAAGTAACTACATCCATGTGTTCTTCTCAGAAAAACATGTAAGAGCACCACTTGTTTCTGTTCAAGACAGCGTGACAGTGCCAACGATTATTTATTTCAAGGCAAAATGACATATATTTAATAAAATTAGTTGGGGAAATTTCTTCATAAATAAGTATATAAAGAGCTTGGGGAGGGCCTTTAAAATCCTCATTGCACACTCAGTTCCAGAGGTTACTAATGATTTGACTACATGATAAATGTCTCTACAATAAAAAAGTAACATAATAATACACCTTCTAAATGAGTAAGTACTGAAGTTAATTGAAGCTTTGTAGGTGAAAAGGTTTCTTTATAACTGTTAAAAGCTAAACTTTGAAGGGATAGGAACTAAAACACTTTAGAAGCATCAATAAAAGACAACCTAAGAGTAAATCTGATTATTTAGGAGATTCCTAGAGATAGTCACTGCAGCCAGCAAAGGCACGATGGCATGGAAACCACGTGAAGGAGAGGAAATGGAGCAATGGGAAGGCGACACATAATGCACAGCAATGTTCCTTCCACGGCGGCCATTTGGACTTGACTAGGCCAACAGTGGTGGAAAATCATTATCCCTAGATGGCCGATTCTTTAGCTATTGTCTGATTATGGGTGTGAGAAAGGCATTTGAGGCCTGGGCTTGTTAACTAATGTTTTCACCTCAAGCATCAGATGCTAATTGGTTAATCCAGAACTGCCAGGACCACACAGTTTCTTCTCACTTCAATTACCTAGACTGATGCTAGAAAACAAACCAGAATCCAACCATCTGTTTCATTTGAGACAAAAAGTTAGTGGCTGAAGAAAAAAAACAAAACAAACAAACACCAAAAAAAACCCCCACGATATGCTTAGTATAAAAGGATTTATTTGAGCAAGAGGAAAAGATGTAATTCAAAGTTGGTCTAATCTGTTCATTGATTCTCTATGCAAGGAGTTCATCAAGAAAGAAAGATGAACTAATCATTCACATCCTCTGCGTTCTGAGATTATGAATCACCAACCTTTTCCAGCTTTTTTTGGGCTAACCAATTCAGAAACTTGCTTTGTTTATGACATTATTCTCAAATACTTTGTAATAAATACTTTAAAAAAGACAAATATCTCACATCAGCCAGGAAGTTTCCTCCCTAGATGTAAAATCTTTCCATATTCTGTAAAGACAGTAATCAAAAAAAAAAGAATTTTACTTAAAGGAATTAGAAAACAAAATCACTGTACAGTATGTCTAAAACAACTGTTTTAGAATGAGAGGCTTCCCTCAACGCAATATTACAAAAATATAAACTGAACTTATTTCCTACTCAATCAGCAGTTCTATTTGGCACCTTACAACCAGAAACTCTCAATGCCAGATTTAAAGTATCTTATTCCTGAACCTCCCCCCAGCCCCACACACACTGTGTCACCTCTAAAATCATCTTAGAGGGAAACACCAACTTTTCTTTAATAGTGTTGTGTAATTTTAAAATATATAAAGCCAGCAAAGAAAAAATTTATTTTGACACTAAGTAACCACTCAGGAGCACAAATATTCTAACCATAAAGGTTGTAGATTTAATCTATTAGCTTTTCCAAGATACCTGGTTTGAAATAGTTCCCTACCCAAAAGCAATGTACAACACTTCCACTTTGCCACAGGGTTTTGGAGATACTACAGAAGTAGTAGAGTTGATATATCATACAGGTTACAACTATTGGCTTTAAAGTCATACAGGGTCAGAGTTACAGCTCCACCACATAAGGCTATGTGACTTTGAGTCTCAATGTTATCACTGGTAATTGGGATAAAAATAGCATCTTATATGTTTGCTGCAAAGATTACATTACATAATGCCTAGTGTCTGCACATAGTAAATAGTCAACAAGTGTTAGCTATTATAATTGTAATTAATATTCAACAGGGCAGTGATATCAGCTATATGGTGGAATATAGGAGGTCCCACACTCTTCCCCCAACAGAAACACTGATTTAACAATCATCCATGTATGAAAATACCTTTACAAGAGCTCCAGAACCCAAGTAAGAGGTTACACTATCCCAGTAAAGCACAGAAATGGGAAAAAAAAAAAAAATGCACTGCCAAGGTTAAGAAGCAAAGTTTCACTTTATCTATATCACCCCTCCCCCAACCTGGCAAAGCACAGTTCTAAGAGAGATCCCCTTGGAACATGAGAGATCTCCTAAGAACATGAGAGACCCCCTCAGAGCATGAGTTCTTCCATGGGATAAAGACAGAACAACGCACCCATAAACACCATGTACAGCATGGTAATTATAGTTAATAATACAGTATCATATACTTGAAAGTTACCAGAGAGTAGATCTTAAATGTTCTCACCACAGAAAAAAAAAAAAGAAATAGTAATTATGTAATGTGATAGAGGTGTAAGCTAATGCTCTGGTAATAATCTTTTTGCAATATATAAGTATATCGAACCAGCACATTGTACACCTTAAAGTCACACACTGTTATATGTCAATAATATTTTAAAGCTGTGGAAAAAACCACAAATACACCTCAAAGAAATGGAATAAAGATTTAAAGATAAGACCTGAAGTCATCAATAGGGAGAAAGCTTCTTGACGGTCTTGGCTATGATTTTTTTGGATATGAAATCAAAAGCACAGACAGAAAAAGCAAAGATAAACAAGTGGAACTACATCAAACTAAAAAGCTTCACCAAAGGAAAGGAAACAAACAAAATGACAAGGCAACCTATGGAATGGGAGAAAATATTTGCAAACAGTACATCTGATAAGTGGCTAATATCTAAATTATCCAGTCAGTCCTCCATATCTGTGGGTTCCACATCTGTAGATTCAACTGATGGCAGATCAACTGTACTATATAATTTTGTATAAGGGACTTGAGCATCTGTGGGGGTTCTGGAACCACTCCCCTCAGGTACCAAGAGACAACCGTGTAAGGAACTAGGGGCAGGTACAAGAAAATGGAGAGAAGTTGGTCAAAGGGTACAAAGTTTCAGTTATGCAAGATGAATAAATTCAGAAGTTCTAATGTACCAGAGTTATGACTATAGTTAACAATAATATATTGTGTACTTAAGAGTAAATTTTAAGCACAAAAAAAGAGAGAAAGAGAAAATGTGAGATGATGGATATGTTAGTTAATTTGATTGCAGTAATCATTTTAAATATATATTTAAAACATCAAAAACATCAAGTTGTATGTTTTGAATATATACAATTTGGTCAGTTCTAATTCATTAAAGTTGAAAAAATTCATATGAAACCACAAAAGACCTTGAATAGCCAAAGAAATTTTGAGCAAGAACAAAAAAGCTGGGAACATCACATTTCCTGAATTCAAAATATATTACAAAACTACAGTTTTCAAAACAGTACAGTACTGGCATAAAAAGACATATAGGCCAATGAAACAAAATAGAGAGCACAGAAATAACCCATACATATACAGTCAACAAATCTTCCACAAAGGTCCCAAGTATTATACAATGGGCAAAGTGTAATCTCTTCAATAAATGGTGCTAGGAAAACTGGATATCCACATGCAAAAGAACAAAATTTGACCCTTCTCTCACATTCTGCACAAAAACTAACTCAAAATGAATTAAAGATTTAGATGTAAGACCTGAAATCATAAAAATCCTAAAAGAAAACTTAGGAAAAATTTTCTAAACTTTGGCTTTGTATTTCTTTGTTATGACACCAAAAACAGGAAACAAAAGCAAAAACAGAATGCGAGACTACATCAAACTAAAAAGCTCTGCAAAGCAATGAAAAAATGAAAAGGCAATCTGTAGAATGGGAGAAAATACTGGTAAACTACACATCTGATAAAGGATTAATATCCAAACTACACAGGGACCTCAACAGCAAAACCAAATAACCCATTTTAAAGGTTGGCAAAGGAACTGAATAGACTTTTCTCCAAAGATGACATACAAATGGTCAAGAAGTTTATGAAAAGGTGCTCAATATCACTCATCATCAGGGAAATGCAAACCAAACCACAGTGAGGTATCATCTCATACAAATTGGGATGACTATCAACAAAAAACAAAAGATAACTAGTGTTGGTGAGGATTTGAAGAAATGAGAATCATTGCATAATTGATAGGAATGTAAATTGGTACAGTCATATGGAAAAGAATACTCAAGTTCCTCAGAAACTTAAAAAATAGAACTAGCATATCACCCAGCAACCCACTTCTGGGTGTATATTCAAAAGAATTCAAATCAGGATCTCAAAGAGATATCTGCAGTCCCAAGTTCACTGCAACATTATTCACAATAGCCAAGACATGGAAGTAACCTAAATATCCATCCACAGATGAACAGATTTTTTTAAATTGTGGCATACACATACAATGGAATATTATTCAGCCATGAGAAAGACGGAAATCCTGCCATTTGTGATAATATGCATAAACCTGAAGGACATTTAAGCTAAGTGAGATAAGCTAGACACAGAAGGACAGTATCTGCTTCATAAGAATCAAAGCCATTTTTATGTTCATGAATTTAGGGCTGCCAGATTTAGCACATAAAAATCCATTTTGTTTATCTAAAGCTTAAATTTAACTGTGTGTCTTGCATTTTATTTGGTAAACCTATATGAATTGTCCTAGAAGAAAGAAAATATACTGTTTAACATTAAGTATGCACAGTTAAGTGTAATATTATAAAATCAAATAATGTAATTTACCACAGACCAAGAAGAAAAGTCAATAAACACACAAAAATCAGTCAGTAAAATTCAATATCCACTCATGATAAACTTCAAAATGAAGAAATGTTTTTAATCTGATTGAAGGCATTATAAAAAGCCTTAGTAAATGTCTTACTTAGTGGTGACATTATAAAATAATTTTCTTTATACACAAGAATAGTTGCTACATCACTCCTGTTCAACTTTGTATTAGAAGTTCTGACCAGTAGAATAAGAAAAAAGAAAATTAAAAGTGATCACAATTGGAAAAAAAGAAAACGAGTCATTATTCTTAGGTAATATAGTTATCTACCTAATACACACAAAATAACCTAAAGGTAATTGTTAGCATGAAGAAGAGCATCAGAATACTGCTGGAAATCAAAACAAATGTCTTTTAAATAAAAATATAAAACGGTTATATTTCTACATAACATAAACAGAAAATATAATTTTAATGGTATCATTTTCCTATAGCAACAAAAAAATACCAAGTACCTAGAAATAAATTTAATAACAAAAACTTTAGAACACTTGTGAAGAAAATTTTGGATAGACAATAAAGAACACATATAAAGAGAAAGATAGGCTATGAATCCATAAATGCACACACGTGTATGCACACACACTCAGTCATATAAACACATGGGATTCTTAATAATGGAATAGGAGCTCCTGTTCAATGGGGAAAAGATGGATTCTTTATTACATACATGGTACTAGGGTTATTGGTTATCATAAAAAAAGAAAAGTGGACTTCTACCTTATCACAAACAAAAAATAAAGTTTGAACATTTATAATTGAAAGGAAAATCTATTAAAAAACTATTAGAATACCATGAAGAAAAATATGTCTATGACTTTAAAATACAAAAAAATGCATACCAGAGGAAATTATAAATTTGGCTACAGTAAAACTAAGACTTTTATACACCAATATTAAAAAAGCAAACCATAAACTAGGGGAAGATATTAGCAACATACATAAACTGCAAAGGCATATTATCCAAAAAAAAATTATGAATCAATAAAAGACAAACATTTAGAAAAATACTGATTTAAAAAAAAAAGACTTTTCCCAGAGAAGAAAACACAAAATTCCTACATAAACATATGAAAAACATGCAACCTCATTAAAAAAGAAAATGAAAATCACAATCAAATACCCCTTCATACCCTCAAGAGCTGTAACATTTAAAAAGCCAGATGATACCAAGTTTTGGCAAGGATGTGCAATAACAAAAATTCTCATCCACTGCTAGTAGGAGGGTAAATTAGAACAACCCCTTGGGAAGGTGTGGCATTACCTCATAAAACAGATCGTGTGCAAACCCTACAATCTAGCAGTTCCATGTCTGTGTCTCAAGTATAGAGACATATCTGTACGTGTGTTTCACAGGCACTGCAAGAATCAAGCAACAGAGCCCCTCAGTTAAGAGCATGGACTATGTAGCCAGGCTCTTGATATTGAAATCTCATCTATGCTACTTGGTAACTGTATCTTAGTTAATTTATTAGCATTTTTATGTTTTAGTCTCCTCATCTATAAGTTGATAATAGAGCCTAGCCTACAGGCTTGTGCTTTTATTTCAATGAGCTGATATACATAAAGTGCTTGGAACATTACCTAGCACGTTTGAAGTATTATAGCTTAAACTGTTATTATTCACAGCAGGATTATTAATCATAACCAGAAAAACTGGAAACACTGCAAATATGCATCACTAGTAGAATGAATAAACAAACCATCATGATGTGTATGTGCATGAAAATGTATGTATACACGCATATGTACATTCCCATGTACACTCAGATAAACACAATGAAACACTATATGACAGTAAAAATAGATAGACCATCTCATTAACAGGAAGAAACCAAACAAGGAACCCACAGAATACATACAATATGATTCCATATCTACAAATTATTTTTAAGGGCAAAATGGTACATTGTTGAAGGAGACATTTTTTTTTTTATAAAATTAGAAAGAAATGTGTGAGAATGATTATCACAAATTCAGAATCTCAGAATGGTGGTGCCCTCCCGGAAGCCAAGAGGAGGAGGGAAGCAAAGAAAGTCATCCAGGGTGTTTCTATGGTGCTTGGGGTATAAAACTATGGCTTCTTTGCTTTCATTTTTTAATTAATTGCTTTACTTACCACTTGCCTTACCAACAAGAAAACTACTTCCCCTCTCAAACATCACCTCCTTTAGAAATATTGTCCCGAACACAAGATTTTTTTTCCCACCTAGGAACTAATACATTAGAACCCTGCATAGTCTCTGTCTCTCATTTCCACTGTTTTTCACTATTTTATTTTATTTTATTTTATTTTTTTACGACATTAAAACCGATTCTAAACCATCTTACTGATGATGATGGGGATGCGATCTGACCCAGACAGGTAACTCACATTACGCACATCGCTTCCGGTCAACAGCCATGTCTGAAATGAGGCTGGAGCAGCAGGAGAAACAGAGAAAGGAAGGAGATAGAAATGAAGAATGGAATTATGAACACTAGAAAAATATTTATCCCTTAAGGGTCAATTTGAGAAAGAACAAAACCAAACCAGCCTCAAACAGATCTTACCCATCCTTAGTAAGAACCACCGCTAAAATCGTACTTTCTGCAACAGAAAACAGACCCTGGTAACATTAAGGCTGAAGTACTGATCCTGAATTTCCTATTTTCTCCATGCAGAGTCATGTGTCACATCTGAGGATGAGCCACCTGCACAGGGCCGCTCAGGTTCTCTTCATGATACACAGAGTGAGTTACTGGATTGGAAGTTTCTAACAGAGAGAGTCAGAATAAAAATGAGAAAAAAATTGGAGAATGGCATTTTTTAAAAATGCTTATTAGATGTGACATAAAAAATGTATTCTAGGGCTAGTATTACAAAGATTTTGCTCATAATTCCAGGGTAGAAAATTTTAAGCATGACTGCACAGAAATGATAAAGCACTGATTTATGTATAGATTAGGGGAGATAACAATTTTTTGGTTAGAGTATTCTATCACACATTATAAAACGGCTTTTCCTTTTTACTGTTTAGTTCAATAAATCTTCTTGTCTACTAATCTGTAAATTGCTGGCTCAAGCTACGGGCCATGATTTCCTCATTGAAATAAAGTCTATGGGAAAGCCCCCTGGCATGAAGCAAAATCCTCTATCTAGCATACAATTTTTCTGTCCCCTGCAGACCCACCCCAAGAAAATTTTACTGTGTTTACTTACTAAAATACACTAGAAAAATGTTTATTAATGTCTAAGGCAGCAATGACTTCCATGAGGACCCAAAGTCTTCTAAAATCTTTTAAATCTTTTACATATCCCAAATTAGCCTCTCTTCCCATCAGGACCAACACAAGAAGAAAAAATGAGTGTAAAAAATGTTAAAAAGTCTAGATAAAATAATAATTATGATTATAGTGTCTCATTTATGAAGTTAAAAAGAAAATTATGAGTATTGGCTAACACCAGTATGTAAATGATGAAGCAGAGATGGGAACTAAAGTTCTCTAATGTCCTAAAATTCTAAAGCCAAGGCTTTCGTAGCTGGGAACTAGAGCAGTTATGCCTCAGAGAACCATGTGGGAAAAGTGGAGTCAGTACTTGAGAGCCAGAGAGGCAGAGAGTAAGAGTGAGCTGGCCTAGATGTGGGGCAGCAGGAAGAAGCAAGGAAGCCCTGAGGACAAGCTTTCCAGCAACACAGTTTTGGGGATACTGACTCTTGGAAGAGAAGCTGAGCCTGAGCTATCTGCTCTGAACCTATACCCTTAAGAAGCATAAAGATCCTATAGAGTAGGCTTGCAAAGTTTCCAGAGATAAAAAGCATACCTAACTTTACAAAGATTGCCACACATGTAGGAAAGTAAGCCACTTTAAGTCACATCCAGCAAAAACAAGAAATCACAGATTAATAAAAAATTAATACTTGCAATCCTTGAAGATTTTGAAATCGTCGGTCCCAGCATTCAGAAGAACCATGTTTAAAATGTTTAAATGAACAAACTGGGCAATGGCAAAGATAAGCATAAATAAGAAACTCTCAGAGATAAATACATAAAATTGAAAAAACAGAATTTGTAGAAGCAAATTTGAAATAAATAATTCAATGAATGTTTAAAACAGCAGGAAAGATACAGTAGAAAAGAGACTTTATGAACTAAAAGATACATACAAATAATTTATCCAGAATGAAACGAGAGAAAGAAAGAGATGAAAAATGTGTAAGAGATTAGAAGGCATGGAGGACAGAATCAGGAATCAAATATTTGCTGGAATCCCAAAAGGTAAATGGAGAAGAGGCAATATTTAAGAGCTAAATAAAGCCTGAGTATATTCCAGAATGGAAGAAAAATATACATCAAGACATCCAAGAAGCACAGTATGTCCTAAGTAGAAAACAAAAAAAGAAGTCTTTGACAGCTTTCTTTGCTCTATACTCAAGTCTCTCATTTTTCCCAGATGTTTTGGTTTCCAGAAAGATAGGGACAAGATCGGGCACATCCAGGGTGGTATACATGCACCCCTATGTTCACAGCAGCGCTATTCACAGTAGCCAAGACATGGAAACAACCTAAATGTCCACTGACAGATGAATGGATAAAGAAGATGTGGTACATATATACAATGGAATATTACTCAGCCATTAAAAAGAATGAAATAATGCCATTTGCATAAACATGGATGGACCTGGAGATTATCATACTAAGTGAAGTAAGTCAGACAGAAAAAGAGAAATACCATATGATATCACTTGTATGTGAAATCTAAAATATGGCCAAATAAACCTATCTACAAAACAGAAACAGACTCACAGACACAGAGAACAGACTTGTGGTTGCCAAGGAGGAGGGAGTTGGGGGAGAGCTGGATTGGGAGTTTGGGATTAGCAGAGGCAAACTATTATATATAGAATGGATAAACAACAAGGTCCTACTGTATAGCACAGGGAACTATATTCAATATTCTGTGATAAACCATAATGGAAAAGAATATAAAAAAATGTGTATATATATATGTATGTATAACTGAATCACTTTGCTACATGGCAGAAATTAACACAACATTGCAAATCAACTATACTTCAATAAAATAAATTTTTAAAAAAGACAGGGAATGGTATTTAGAGACAGTAATCTGAGTACTACAGGTGTTTATTGCTACAGAGTTCATTATTTCTAGGCGTTTCAGTAGACAAACCAAGGAGATGTGCATTTCTTAAAAGAGAAAATGCAGCGTGAAGTGTTGAGTTCATGTTATTTCTATTCAAATTTAAATTATTTTTATCTCTTTTCCCTCATTCTGGAAAACTTTGGTTCCACGTGGCATTAACGTATTCCTTAGTTCTTTTATTCTACTAATAAGAAAATAACAATCCCAGTATTATAATGAATAGTATAACTACTTAAAAAAATACAATTTTCAAGTACAATTGACCCTTGAACAACACGGGTTTGAACTGCATGGGTCCACTTACACGCGGATTTCTTTTTAATAGTAAATACTACATACTACAGGATCCAAAGTTGCTTGAATCTGAGGACGTAGAACTGTGGATACGGAGGGCAAACTAAAGTTATACTGAAATTTCCACAGCTCAGCTGACGGTGCCCCAACGCCCTCATGTTGTTCAAAGGTCAACAGTATGTAATTTTTTCCTTAGAATATAATCCACTAGGGATCAATGGTAAATTTATCAGAATTTAAAATCACGTATAATAATTCTTTTCTTTATGATTTATACAATCATAATGAGTCAAAATTAGGTTTTCAGTTCATTTTGTTTTTTATGTAACGCTTTTGTGTTTCTTTGTATAAATTTTCTAATCTTATGGAAACATAAACACATTTACCTTGTTTCAAAGTCAAATCCATAAAATGTAGTATATTCAAAGCAGTTTGGTTTCTATTTATGTGCCCTCCACATATTGTTCACATTTTAAACAATATTCTTATTTATTCAACCATTGTTTTAATATAAGCAAATTTATATATACATATTTATGTATATTCACATATTTACACCTATTTCATATAATATACACATGTAAGTTTATACAATATATAAAATTTATATATACATATGCATATGTGTATAAATATACATATATACGTGTGTATATATAGGCTTATATGTATATATAATATGTATATATCTAAACATATAGATATAAGCAATAATACGTTATACACATTTTTATACCTTATTATATACTATAATAATATATATATATATATATATATATATATATATATATATATATATACTCCATGGCAGTATATATAGAATTTTTTCATTCTTTTAAAACTGAATAAAACTCCATTGTGTGGCTGTAAGAGTTTTTACACAGTATCAAACCCAGATATACATCAAAGGATACTGGAAAAATTAACAGTCCTAGAATGAAGGGTCTTATGCAAGTATCTTTTTGCATTTTTGCCTGAGTATCTTTGCAATAGATTTCAATCAGAGGAATTGCCGAGTCAAAAATTAAAGACACATATAATTTTACTAGACACTGCAAAGCTTCTCTTCATTATAGCTGTATCATTTTGTATTCCCACTAGCAGCATATGAGAACACCTATTTCCCCACAGGCTTGATCAAAGAACACGTTGTCAAATCGGAACTTTTGTCAGTCTAATAAAATGGAATGTCGTTGTGGTTTCAATTTGCCTTTTACTTGTTGGGAACAAAGTTGAGAAACATTTCCTACGTTTCAGAATCATTTAACCTCTCTTCTTCTATGAACTGCTCATTTTTCTCTGCAGTTGTAGTAATTTATTTTTAGAACCTCTGTAACATAGTAACTATTTTTGAAATAAACTAGAGAAATACTTGCAATTTATCATTTATCTTTGATTTTGTTTATAGTTCTTTTGTCATTCAATTTTTTTAAGTGATCAAATATACCAGCCTCTGTTACTTCTGTCTTTTAATCATAGTTAAGAAATTTCTCTACTCCTAGGCTACAGAGGAACATACTCAGGTTTCCTTCCAGTACTTGTATACTTTGTTTTTTAAATTTGTATTTCTCATCCATTTGAAATTTTCCTTTAGGTATGGTGTGAGAATGAATGGAATTTTTACTTTTTCTATATGTCTAGTCAGTTATCCCAATGTCACTTATTTAAAAATACGTATCTTTTCGCCAGTGATTTGATATGCTGACTTTATAACAAATTTTCACAAGGATTAGGATCTATTTACAGATTTTCTTATTCCCTTCTCTTTGTCTAAATGTCATAATACACTATTTTGATCTTTATATGTTTTAATATCTGATAGAGCTATTTCACTCCACATACCACTACTCATTATCAGGACATTCATGGCTGGACTTATTTGTTTTTCCAAATTAAATGGCTAATCAACATGTTTATCCCCAGAGAGAAAAAAACTAAACGATAATTGCACTGAGACGGAATTAATTTATTAATTTATAAAATATTAATATTTATATGATGTTAAATCTTTCTACGAAGGAATACAGTATATAAACACACAACTCAAAATCAATTACAGGATATAATGAAAGAGAGGACCCCATTAGGATTATATTTATTTTCACGTTTAGAAATGTTCCAGACCTATGTGAGGAAAGCCATAAAATGCTCCTGAAAGGCACAGAAGCAGCTAGAACGAAAGGTACAACATACTGTATTTCTGCATATATGACTCGGTATCACGTGAATGTTAATCATTGCTTGTACAACCATGACCTCAGTTTTCAGCCCTAGTGGCAAAACTAAACAACTGTCTAGTTTAACAGTTAACTGTCCAGTCATAAACAGCTTCGGAACTATTTGAGGAAGGAATATACATCCTGCTTATCGTCTGAACTTTTCATGTTCTTTACAGAAATTATCAGCAGAAGGATTTCAATATCAAAATATCAAAATATCAAAATATCCTTTCAAGAAATGCTATACTTTTAATGTCATTGATGATACAGAGTATAATTCTGTATGGAAAAAGGCACCAAAAACCTTCAATCTAAAAGTGCTAGACTCTACATGCAAAGAGGTTGGAGAACACCTCAACTCAGAAATTCTCAGGGGGTCCCTGACACCTTTCAGCATTCTGCAAGGTCAAAACAATATTTCATCATTTTAGTGTACTATTTGCCTATTCACCACATTGACATGTGCCAGCAATCATGGGTAAAATTGCTGGCACCTTCACATGAATCGAGCAGTATCAAGCTGTACCAGCAGTGGTATTTTCACCCCACACACTACCAGAAAAATTAATAATAAGGGAGAAAAGTCAATTTCACTTAAAAATATCCTTAAGAAGCAGTAGAAATTATTAATAGCATTAAATCCCAACTCTTTGGTATGCATCTTTTAAATATTCTATTTGACAAAGGGGAAATATACATAAAGTACTTTGCTGCATCCAAGTAGAATGGTTGCTTTTGGGAAAAGCACTCAGGCAATTGAGTTGTGAGCTGAACTAGCTACTTTTTCATGGAATACTATTTTTCCTTGAAAGAATGACAGACAAACAAATGATAGTTATTCAGGTTGGAGATATTTGGTAGAACATTTCTTAAAAATGAGCAAAGTGAGCCTGTCACTTCAAGAAAAAGAACTGACTAGATTTGTTGCCATTGATAAAACTGGCACTTCCAAGTGAAAATTAGAATTGGAAAACTTGTATCTGCCACTATGCATGTTCCCAATCTTCAAAGATTTTTCTGATAAGTTCTGTGTTGATATTAATAAGCAGAGGTTTTTGATACTACATAATAAAATGTGTCAATATTTGGAAGATCCTCATAACTCATGAATGAGTATTTTCCAAATGACTAATGCATGATGTTAAAATAGTATGCACGGTAAAATACAATTCAGATTGCAAGGTAAACCAATGAATCTTAATGCAACAGAGTAGGACAAGGTCATTGATAACATTTAGCAGGTTGAATGGTGGCCCACGAAAAGATATGTCCATGTCTTAACCCCAAGAACCTGGACTTTATATGATAAAAGAACGAATTACATGTCAAAAGATATAATTACATTAAGGTTTCTGAGAGAAGAAGCTTATCCTGGATTATCTGGGTGGGCCTTAAATCCAGTGAAATTATTGTTATAAGAGTTAGGCAGAGGAAGATTTTATAGGTAGTAGAGGATAAAGCAATGTGACCACAGAGGTAGAGATTGGAGTGATAAGATCACAAATCAAGGAATGACAACAGTCATCAGGGGATCAAAGAGGCACAGAACAGAATCTCTCCTAGAGCCTTAAAGGGAGTGCCGCCCAACAAGATTTCAGACTCCTGGCCTCCGCAACTGTGAGAGAATAAAATTCTGTTGCCAACCACTTAGTTTGTGGTAATTTGTTGAGGCAGCAATAAAAAACTAATACAGTATAGTTTCAGATTCCACACTGCAACTAAACTTTTAGAAACTACCACTTATTAAATTTCAGCATAGTATTAAAAAAATAGTCACAATTATCTAAAAAATCTATTAAAACACTCTTCCCTTTTCCAGTCACAGAAGTGTGAAGACAGACTTTCTCTGTGTATCTCTACCAAAACAATATATGGCAGCAGAATGATGCAGAATCAGATATGAGAATACAGCTGTCTTCTATCAAGCCAGACATTAAAGCGGTTTACACAAATGTAAAACAATGCTACTCTAATAGCTATTTTTTATTTTAGAAAAGTGTAAACTTTCATAACAGTGTTTATGTTCATAGATAGTTGTTGTATTATTTTTAAATGAATATGTAAATATTTTAAAATTTTCTCAGTTGTGATTTTAATACAATAAATACTGGTAGATATAACTCATATAAACAAAAGTTCTTAGGGTTCCTCAATAATTTTTAGGAGTATACAATGGCCCTGAGATCAAGGAGAATTATATTATATTAACCAATCTATTACACTTATAATTTCCTGTTTTGTGCATTTGTAAGAACAACAGTTGAGGAAGAAATCTACATCTCTAAGAATTCAAAAGACTTCCTTAATCAAGAATAAGATATGAGAAAAGGAATTCAGAGTTTAAGTGTCTTTAGGAAGAAGCTAAATTTCAGTATACAAATTGTGTATATTAAAAGTCTAGAACTTCTTAAGAAATAAAAATTATTTGACTTTTCAATCAACAAAAGAGAAAGAAAGAGAAATACAAAACTTGAAAAAAAAACTATTAAAAAGGCAGAGTCGGAATCTTTCTTGGCACTTCTTGTACCCTATAAAGGATTATACAGACAATACTTCTTCAAATTCTCATAAATCTTCTAGATAATTCCCTTACACACAAAATTATTCCTATTCCTTCTCTTCAAACATCCCCCAAAACTCCTTCCCAGGCCTAACACGTCCTTTGACCTATGACTCTTTTCCTTTCCTCTGGTTTCTGCACGAAGGCCCCAAACCTGGTGTGCGACCTGGAACATCCCCAGAAGTGGAGGAGGAAGAGGTACTTGAGGGTCAAAGCCAGAACCAACACTTGAAAGTGAAGGTGGGAGTGAAACAGAGACTCTCGAAGCATTCACAGTTTTGGTCCTATATACATAGCTTATATTTTCTTCTTTGTGGATCGAATATCACTATTTAACTTTATTATTATATTATAAATACTGTTGATGGGTTTTCAAATTTTTGAATTATATATAAATAACAGGACACACAACTAAAAAAATAAGAAACAATGTAATTTTGTACATATTGACAACGTGGAAGTGATGGTAGAGCTGACAGAAGTTGATGTGGAAAAGGAACAAAGAGTAAAGGGAAGTGTAGATCCACAAATTTCTTCATCCTGTGTGACGGTGACTCAATAAATACTATCTAAAGCAGTGTTAGAAGCACAAATTCTCAGATTCTCACCCCAGATCTGTTGTTGCAAGTCCAACTAAACTACTCCATGGTATTGCTGCTCAGCACTCATTTTGTGAGGCCAAGCGGCCATGAACTGACACAAGCCCCTCCCTGAGCAAATGCCCTGAGTAACAGAGGGCAGAGCCACAGGTACTGTAAACGTGACTCCCTCAACCACCCTTATAATAAGCATCTTCCCCCACCTCCCAGGGCATTCCTCTTGTGCACCCCTTAGATAAGACCCCCTGAAAAGCTTACCAAAACCCTGCTCCTTTGGGTTTGAATTGACCAACCTGGTCCTAACCCAAGAATCCTCAAGCATTCCACCCACCCACTCTAAAAAAGGCATGTTCCCAGGTCCTGCCTGCTCTCTCCAGCTGCATCCTGCCTTGACCTCCCGCGTGGTCCCCTTGAGGCATCCCGTGTACTTCCTCTAGGACTTGTAATAAGCTTCTTTATTTCAATTCCCTTCTAGTCTTCTGTTAAACCTTGGCTCACTATACAACGTGCCAGCCCCAGCTCTACCTAACAAATATTAATTTAACAAAGTCACAACACCTGCTACATCACATTCTAGGGGTGGGGCCCAGCAACCTGAGTTCTAACATGCCCTCCAGGTGATTTTGATGCATGCTAAAGTTTGAGAACCAATAATCTTTGTCAGATCAAGAAACAGAGGTCTTAAAATTATTTTAAGTGAAAAAGGTAACCACCAGAATAACTATAAAAGTGTTTCTCTCTATAAAAATATATATAAGAAAACCAAGAGTGGAACACGTGAGGGAGAAGAAGGCATTGAAATGCATTAATTGTCAGCTATTATAGGACATCATAAATAATACCAAGAGTTGATAAATTAAGTAACGTTGATAGAAGTGTATTATTTAGCATTATGATAATAACAAAAGTTAAAAACAGTTCAAAGTGCTATACCTGAGAAGCGGACTAGAGAAGAGGAATAGGGGACACATTCATTCTTTATTGTATACCTTTCTGCGAAGTCTGGGTTAGGGTTTGATTTTTTTTCAACCCAATTATTACTTTATTAATTTGAAATAATGTCCAGTATTCAATTTCCAGACGCCTGTAAATTCTTACCCCAACTTACATCTAAAATACTTAATTGAGCATTTATTTGTGTCTCTCATCACATCAAAGAAGTTGGATTAAGAAGATTTCATCTAAATGTCATCTTCACTAAGATTGGTATGCAAGGCCAGATGACATCAGGATTTCCAGTACCAAAGCAAAAACTGTACCAAAGCTGAGCAGGCAAAGACTTTATTCAGGCTATTGCAATGGGAGAGAAAGACTCCATTCTGCTGAGACAAAAGGCAAGAGGATTTTTAAGTGATGGGGTGAGCTAGGGGGAGCACTGGAGGATATGAGTGGGTAAGTTGACCAAAGCAATGTGTGCAGCAAGATTTCCAGCACCTGTGATTAGGCCATCTGGGTTTGCTAGTTGGTACCCAACAAAGTTAGGCTCCTACCTCTCCTACTGGGAGACAGAGGTACATCTCAAAGAGATAGTCCCCCAGTCTTTAAGACATTTCCTAGGTTATAAAAGTGGCAAAAGGCTGGGAGAAGATTTATATACATTTCAAAGGGGCAGGGAAAGACTGTACAATTTCAATTTTTCTAAATTAAATGCTTTAAGAAAAGGGAGATCAGGGGCCTACAGTAAGGAAGCAACATGTCTAAAGTTTAGTCAAGCTGAGGGGAATGTTGAGGCCATCTGGGTCGTCAGTAACAATATTTCATATGGTAAACTGCTGCTTGTGAATGCACATTAGAATGATGACACACTCCCTAATTTCTTCACCTCATCCCAAAGAGCACTCTAAGAAGAGCCCTGTTATAGGAACTCATGTGCAATAATCACGTGAGGCATTCAGGGCATACGTGCACTCTTACTCCTTTTCTCTGACACCCAGACCATCCCTGCCTATAGCAATCATATTTGACTATAAACTACTCGGGGAAAGATTCTAATTGATATTTTTCACCTTTAGAGGTATTCATACAACACCCTACAAATGGATTATGTTCAACCGATATTGATAAATGAACATTCCCATCTTGAAGATACATATTAAAGAGCATACAGTAGAACCTGAGAATCTGCATAGGGTCAAAAGCAATTCACAAATCACATCTATGTAATCTCATCTGTACTGCTCTTCAACCCCCTCTATTAGACTAACGGCCTAGTAAACCTTTTAGAACACAGACACAAGTTCCAAAGTCCCTTCAGATGGCAAAGAGGACCTACAGAATTCATGCACATAGTTCCCTGATGCCAAGATAAGTCAATGGGTTAAAAAAGTTAAAAGCAACCTCTGAAGAAAAACTATGGACATAACCAAAAGTAAAACTACTTGTTTCATTATAAAGTATTACATATTCATCTAGTAGATCACTTAGCAGATTCCTGACCTTTGTGAGGAATGATTAACATTTTCGCAATTTTTCTTAAAAGCACACCATCACAGAAAATTTCTTTTTACAGGTAGAGTATCTACTAGCCTATTTAGGTAAAAACATAAATGCAGAGGGTTATATACACATAGAGGACTTAGTAAATTGAAATGATCTTAACTGAATTATTTCGGGCACTCCTGTCCTCATCTCAGGATGGAATGGAGTCTACATGTATTTTAAACTTGCCATTACTTTCAGAAAATAGACCACTTTTACTTTTTGAAAATCATCTCCCCAGCTTTTAGTCATCCGATTTTTTCAGCCACTCAGAGCTTAGCCTTGCAATTCTCTTCCTGGTATGCTCATCTCAGATCATTCCAATATCCATAAGGACCTTAAAACACACTTGGGTGTCCACCAGCCAAAAACAAAGAAACAAAACATAAAAGATAAACGCACACACAAAAGAAAGTATCTAAAGAAATCTGTAGTAGTTAACATCACATATCACTCCAAAACTTAGTGGCTTAAAACAACAAACATTTATCATCTCTGGTTTCCATGGGTCAGAAATTCAGTTCTGGCTTACCTGGGGGCTTTTGACTTCGGGTCTCTTATGAGCTTGCAGTCAGGATGTCAGTCATGTCTGCCGACATCTGAAGGCTTGATTTGACCTGGAGGACCTGTTCCTAAGAAAGCTCACTAACCTGGTGCCAGTTGTTGGGAGGAGTCCTCAGGTTCCTCTCCACAAGCTGCATCACTGTCATCATGACATGATGGCTGGCTTCCCCCAGCATGAGCAGTCTACGAGAGAACATGGCAAAACCAACCATATCTTTTATGACCCAGCCTCAGAAGTCATACACCATTATTTCTGCAATGTACTAATGGTTATTCAAGGCAGCATCATTTCATGTGAGAAGGAACTATACAAGGTTATGAACAGCAGGAAGTGAAGATCACTGGGTACCATCTTGGAACCCAGCTATCATAACATCCTTCTTTTATTCCTGCCTATCTATTTACTTAGTAACTAATGCCCCATGCTGGTTTTGCTGCCAGGCTATTCAAATATTTGATCTACATCTTTCCTCTCCTCTTTTTAATGATTTTAATTCCTTCTTGTTCCCTTTACCATCTATTGGGCTGGCCAAAAAGTTCATTCCGGTTTTTCCATAAGAGCTTATGGAAAAAACCCGAACGAACTTTTTGGCCAACCCAATACTTCGGTACATACCACTCCACAGAAACTGTTTCCTTGAAGATTACCCATAATCTCTTCCTGCTAAACTGATGGCCTTGGCCTTTCCTCAGACATCTTATAATGTTTGATGTTACAAACCATCCACTCATGAAAGTCTCTCATCCTTTGGCATCTTTGGTACATTAAAGGCTTCTCCCATCTCTCCTCTCCTTTCCTCTACAGGGTTCCTAAGTGCAGAGTGTTCTTTAAGCTCATCCCTCTGGTTTTCTTACTATAGTAAGACTGGGCTGATACCCACTCACTACTTCAGCTATGTGATTATTATTAGGCCTGCCATTTCCTTCCCTACTCAATCATAGGTCCTTTCTAGCTGCCTTCAGGCATCTCCATTCTCTAATCTCTAAACAAGGCTCATTGTTTCTTCCTTCAGTGTCTCCCGGAAGAATTTGTTTTACCCCATCATCCCCACTACCACCACCCTAGTCCAAACCCTCCCTATACCATAACCAGATTAGACAGCAGTGTTTTAGCTGCTCAGCTTACTTGACTCTAACACTGACCTTGCTTCTACTCTAATCCAACTGTCCTATGTTTTGATGCTAAATCTCCTTTATAAATTCCTTTTATTTTTTTCATTTTCCAGCATAAGAAGATTATCATCGACTGCTTTCAAATCTACATTCCTTAGACTGGCTTTTAAAGCGTTTATTGTTTTCCCATTTGGTTACCACACCTAATTTCTTATTCTCCTTATTTCTTATTGGTGATTAACCATTCATCCGCTATGCTCCAAATACACAAATTTCCACATTTACCTTTTTAATTCTATTCTTTCCACAAAAGTAAATAAGTAAAACAAACTTATTGCCTACCAATTCATCCTACTCGTTTTTGTACATCTAGCTCAAATTCCACAATCCCCATGAAATCTTCTCTACTTTAGTTCATACTGGGCTGCTTAATTTTTGAGTTCCTAATGCTCAATTAGGCATCCACATCTCTGATTCTTTGTTACTCTTATTTTCATAGCTAAGTTGCAAGTGTATAAAGACTGCAATCACATTTCTTTATTTCTTTTAAGACATCTAAAATGGTCTACAAGTAACATGCTGAGCACATAATAGGCCATGAATAAATATTTATTGGTTAACTAAATGAGGACAATGAGTAGAAAATTCCTACATCGTTTGGCAGAATGACTACAGGCAAAAGACTCCTTCCCAAAATGTATTATCTAAAAGTGCATTTTCCCCATGTGTCAACAACAACAAAAAATAACTGTCTTCTAGCAGAGCCAAGCTTAGCTCTTTAAGCATGTGTAAAATCCACAAGACAAAATTGTTAAAGGTACAAACTGTTTAAATAAAAAGGCAGATATACAAAATAATTACTTCATTTAGCAAGTACAGAGGAAATCAAATCACATTCCAAATGTAATCCAATGATTTCAGCAGTTGGAGAATAATCAAGGAAAAAAATTAAGCAATAAGTCTGCTGTCTTGGATTTATTAAGGGAAAGGAAATTCTTATAAAGCCAAAAAGATAAGAAAAAAACCTACATGATTTGTAACAGAAAATAATTAGTGAAGGTAATTGTATGATGGCAAAAAAATTACACTTTCCTAATTCAAGCATATTAAAAATTAATATGATTATTAAAAATAACTATGACATATCTTTGGAAAGAGAACATATTTGTATTTCCCCCAAAGTCTCACAGCTGGTTGTGCCCTCCTTTGGAAGCAGTGTTATGTCTTGGAAACAGCATGAGTTTCCCCAGCCAGAGGGACCTGCATTACTCCTTGAGGGATCTTAGGCAACCAACCTCTGGGGGCTGTTGTGAGAATTAAATGAGATTACATATCTGAAAGAACCTGGCATGGTGTCCGACACACGCTGGTCAACACATCTTATTTTGTTCCATTCTGCTTTGCAGAGATAAAGAGAACTGGAGGTGGAATAACCCTAGAGTAGGAGGGAGGAACCAGGGATGCTTATCCCAGCTCAGCTGCTAGTTTGGTTGTGACAGGGACAGCCTACTGTCTTCCAGTTTTCACTTTCCTCTTCATTTTGGTAGGAGATCCCCCTAAGTTTTAATGGGCATGCAGGGGCCAGATAGTTCTATTTCTTTTGCCTTCACAGCGTTTGTAATTGTTTGATTTGCAATGCATTTGGGTAGACTAGACACTTTACTTGTTATCAGTCACTACTCATTTCTGCCCTAACCCAGCCCAATTCCAACACCCAGGACTCCGTCCTGACATCTTATGGACTCTTCTGTGCATGGTTGCTGGACCAGATTATCCCTAAGGAATCTTCCAATATTTAGTAGTCCTCAGGAAACACATGGAATAATGTTCATTTCCCTGGTAATCATGATGACTTGGTGGGTTTTTTCTTCTTTTTTCAAAATTTAAGAGGAAATTTGAAATAATCTAAGTTTTAAAATTCTCATCTCCTCTGCTAGTTATTATTTAGGAGACATACGGTATATTAGTTTCCTGTGGCTATTGTAACACATTACCATAAATCTAGAAGCTAAAATAACAGAAATTTATTCTTTTACAGCTCTGGAGGCCAGAAGTCTAAAATCAAGGTGTCTGCAGGGCCACACTCCCTGTGAAGGCTCTAGGGGACAATCATTCCTTGTTCCTCCAGTTTCAGGTGACCTCAGGTCTTATTTAGCTAATGGCTGCATCACTCCAATCTCTGCCTTCATCTTCACATGACCTTCTCCTCTGTGTCTATAAAATCTCCTCTGTCTATAAGATCTGCATGTCCCTAACTCTTATAAGGATACTTATCATTGGATTTAGGGCCCACCTAGATAATCCAGGATCATCTCATCCCAAGATCCTTTTAGCTACATGTACAAAGACTACTTCCAAATAAGAGCACAGACATTCACAGGTTCTAGGGATTAGGACTTAGATGTATCTTTTGGGGATCCATCATTGAACCCACTACAGAATGCTACATAAACAATCACTCAGTTATAAAATATAGGTAGTACAGGTATCTCACACTCTGAAAAGGAAGTAGTCAAATATCAAGTTTTTCAACTATTTACAAAAAATAGCATTTCAATGAAAAATTTAAGATCTTTTAATATACCTTTTGGAGTTACAAGTTTAAATAGCAATCTTTTCAATCAATATCTTCTACATTATCATGTAACTTTAATTATTGTTAACCATATTCTAATTTGGGAATTCACTACTTCTTTAATAGATCACAATTACTGACAAAGAAAGTTTGCAATTGATTCATTCTTTCCTGTTTAAACATGTAATACATATATACAACCTTAAAATTCAACACAAAAGAAAAGAGGAAAGAATTATTCCCCTTTAATACTCCTTGCCTAATTCCATCTCTTCACCCAAGAAGTAACAGTTTAAAATTCCTTTCAGAATATTCTGTGCATACATAAAAGCTATTTACTTGATTGCTTTGTTTATCATAAATGGGATCATGCTATACACAGCACTCAGTGAATTACATTTTCCTTTTATCAATGTCTTATTTTTGTAACCACACAATATTTGACAGAAGGAATGTAGCATAATTCATTGATGGACATTTAAGTTGCTTTCAAATGTTTGGCATCAAAAAAAGCTTGCAATGGTCATATATATGTCTTTGAAAATGTACAAAAATTTCTATAGGATAGATTTTCAGAGGTAAAGTTATTTGGTCAAATATTATGCACATTTCCAATTTGATTGAGCCTGCTAATTTGTTCTCCAAAAAACTTTCTATGAACTGGCCAATGGATGCTGAAAGATAATTCTTACCTGGTCCATCAACCATCTATATTTATGTGTGTGTATCTGCATGTATACACATACATGTATGTAAAATGTATAAAAAGCATATTGAAACATACATATTACACACACACACACACACACACACACACACACATACTTTTTATACTATCTAGGTATATGGAAGGCCACTCAGCATCAGTTAGATAAACTAGGGAAGAAGACTCTTATGTCTATATCCTACCTAACTCATCGACCACTGAGCATCAGGCACTCAAAAAGGGAAGAGACCCACTTTTGGGTGTCATGAACAAAAAAGTAACATAAAAAAGTGGCTTCTGATATGTTTTCTGACCCATTGCCATGATTCCAGGGCAGAACACTCTCCCAGACAAGAAATTCTCCCTCAGAATGTACGTGGCTCCACGATAATTGATACATCCTAAATAACTATAGGAACTCAATCCAACAATGCATCAGAACTCATTATGCCTTTTTCTTCAAAGTTCTAGTGAGAAAAAAACTTGCTAAGAGCTATACGTAACTTGAAATCCAAGGTGATCTGATTTAAATGAGCACCGCACCACAAAGTATATATTTAGATGCTTTTCAGCTAAACTAGGAAAGGGAGAATATCTTTTCATCAGGCTCAGGTTGAATTGGAGTGACAGTAGCATAAAAAAAAGCTTATTAAGATGCTTCCATAGCTGTCACTCCTGACTTCAGCAGGCCACATAATTATAAGATAGTAATAAAAATTATTCCAAAGCACTTGAACAATTATATGCTCTTAAAACAGGTTGACGATGAAGGATGCACGTATTTTGAAAGTAGTAGATCTGATAGTTCTTTAAAACTGCAGCAGGAAACTGTTTCTCAGTTAGGGGAGTACATAAAATTATTTATCAATCCATTATGGAACATCTACAGACTCAGAGAATTTATCGTGTTCCATTAAGTAGAGAAATTCCTTCCACTAGGCTTTTCCTTATTCAGGGATTTGAATATCCTTCATCCAACCTCACTGAAGTCCAATACACTCTCACTTTCTACCTCCTAACTCCTCCTGCCCACAACACACACACACACACACACACACACACGTCGTCATCACATATTTGGCAAAATAAGGTACCAAATAATAAAAACATGACAGGTTGCATTGCAAGGAATTGCTTTCTGATGAAAACGTAAGACGCCTAAAATGTTAAGTTGTTGCAACATTTATTTACAACAAAGAGAGCAGAAATGTTAATTATTTAGACAAAAGAATTGGCTGCACTAAAGATCAGAATACGCTGGGGATTAGAGACACAACTCAAGAAGGCTGCGCTTAGGTAGTGACACACTTCAGGACAAAAAGGATTTTGTACTGGGGCATGATTCTATTCTGCTAACAAACAAACAAAGCAAATGATTATTTTTGTCACCTTTACGTGTTATTCTTGGAAAACTCTTTTCATCATTCGGAAATGAAAATCGTTCAACTGTTCTGTGATTTCTTTTTAACCAATGATCTGATACTTTTCTTGGCATGTTTCCACTTTATTGAGATGTAATTAATATTCAATACAATGCATGAACTTTAAATGTTCAGTTTGATGAACTCTGACAATTAAATACAGCCATGCAACCACCATTCAAAATATATATAGTAGAACAAATGTTCCCTGGCACTCCTTTCCAGTCATTTCTCTCCCTACTCCTACATCTAATACGGGATTTCTATCACCATAGATTACTTTTGTCTGCACTTGGATATCATATATATGAAATCCTACAGTATGTGCTCTTCTGTGTATAGCTTCTTTTAATATAATGTTGATATGTATCCATACTGCTCTGTGTATCATTAGTTTTTCTTTTTATTACTAAGTAGTATTCAATTCTATGGATATACTACAATTTGTCTATCAATTCTCCTGTTGTTAGACATTTGGGTTGATCCTAGTATAAGGCTATTATAAATATGGCTGCTATAAACATTCTTCTACAAGTCATGGTAAATACCTCTGAGAACTATTCCTGGGTTATAGGGGAGATGTATGTTTAACTTTAAGAAACTGCCAAACAGTTTTCCTAAGCAGTTGTACTACTAACACTCCCATCACCATTGTATGAGAGGTTCTATCACTCCATATCTTCACCAAAATTTGATGTTTTCAGTCTTTTTTGATTTTAGCCATTCCAGGGCATGTTTAGTAGCATCTCATTTTTGTTTTAGTTTAGCCTGATAACTAATAACACTGAACACTTTTTTAATGTACTTCTGTGAAGTATCTATTCAGGACTATTGCACCTATTTCTATTTGGTTATTTGTGTTTTTATAGTTGATTGGTTGGAATTCTTTATGTATTCTGTATACAAATCCTTTGTAAGATACTATAAATTTTTCTAGTTCATGATGTATGTCTTAATTTTTAATGGAGTCTTCTGATGGGCAGAATTTAATTTTGCCTAAGTCTAATAATCAACTTATGCTTTATGCTTTTTGTGTCCTATACAGGAAAGTTTTGCCTAACCTGAGGTCAGGAAGGTATTTTTCTGTTTTCTTCTAGAACTTTTTGAATCTGGTTTAGATCTATGACCCATCTAGAATTAATTTTGGTGTACGGTATGTGATCAGAGTCAAAATACATTTTCTTCCATACAGATACCAAGTTGTTCCTGCAATATCTGTTGAAAAGACAGATATTGCAGGAACAACTTGCAAAAACTGGAACAACTCAAAAAATAGCTTTGGCACTTTCGTTAAAAAAAAAAAAAGTCAGTTGACTGAATATGTATGGGTCTGTTTCTAGACTCTATTCTGTTCCATATTCTATTTGTCTACGCTTAGGCCAATACCACTGCCTTGATTACTGTATATTTATAATAAATTTTGAAACCAGGTGAAGTCCTACAACTTCTTCTTTCAAGATGGTTTTAGCTATCCTATTTTATTTTCATTTCTATATGTATTTAGAACCATCTTGTCTACTTCTTCAGAATAGCATGTTGCCTTTTTGATATAAATTACATTGAATGTATATATCAAATTAGAAAGTATAGCCATCTCAGCAATATTTCATTTTCCAATCTAGAAACATGCAGTATATCTCCATTTTTATGTCTTATTTAATTTCTCAGTAATATTTTACAGTTTTTAGTATGGAGATCTTAAGTATCATTAGGTTGATTTTTTTCTTATCTGATTTTTTATGCTATTGTACATTTTTAAAATGTTATTTTCCAATTGGTGGTGAGTGAAGACTTGCTCTACGGTGGGGGTCCCTTGTAGTTTTATTACAACAGCCCATACATGGCTATTAAACATATGTTAGCAGTTCAGCTGGTTTTTCCCTCTCCTATCTTTGGTAGACATTTCTTCCAATGATGAGAGCAGTGGTAAGTCTCTCTTCTCCTATAAAGGGATCCTCACACTCTGATGTTTTATTTGTTTGTGTTTCTTTATGTGCTCAGCTTTATAATAGGGATATTTTTTAACTATGATTTTTATAGTTTATCTGGTTTGTTTTGGTTGTTAGAGACTGATGGCCTGTTATGACATTTTACATTCAAACTAAAAACCTTTTGGTGAAATGTTTTTTTTTAATCGTTTTAAGTCAATCTTCCCTATTACTATGTCTGAAAAAGCAAAAAAGAAAAGTATCAAATAGCACCCAAGAGTCCAAGCAATCATACTGAAGACTAATGTTTACTCAGTGCTTTCTACATGCTAGCATTTAGATTTATAAATATCAACTCATTCAATCCTCAGAACAACCATATCAAGTAGGTATGGTTACCATTATCCCCATTTTACAGATGAATAAACTGAAATATAAAGTGCTTGTCATTTGCCTAATGAAACACAGCTGTTAAATGGTAGAACTGAGACTTGAACACAAGTAATTTGGATTTCAAGCCTACATTCCTACCTACTTCCTCTTAATACCTCTCCACCAAATCTTAGCATTCCTACCTTTATCCTGATTTCCCATATGTAATAGCTATCTGGGTTTTTTCATTATAAATGCTTCTTTCTTCTTTGAGTTTTTTTTTTTTTTTTATCTGAATCTCTCCTATTCACTTAGCAATTTGATATAACAGATACAATTTATTAAGTGCACACAAAAAAGATACTATGTTAGTAATTTTGCATATATTGTTTACAAACCTCACACAAATTCTGAGAAATGGCATTATCCCCGTTCTACTTTGAGGGGGACTGAGGTTCAAACAAAGCACTTTTCTTAATTTCCATAAAAACTAGTGAAGAAATAAAATTGTCATTTGACCCCTCTTGAATCCAAAACCCATAATACAATCTTTCCTGAATAATTATCTAAGTCTTCTCCTAAAGTTGCCTTTGCAACCCCTTTGCTCACCATTACTTACTGTAACTGGATATTTATTTAAACACTACTCCTCTGTATAACATCGTTACTTCATTTTTTCTTGCTGATATTCTAAAACCACTTGTTTGAAATTAAGGGCTCTGTTAATGTCTACTGGGGTCTCTTTTGGAGGCTGTTATAATAATTAAAATTTAGATAAAGAACATCCTAAGAAAATAATCATCAATGGAAAAGAGTGAAAGTCGTCAACCAAGCAGTCTTTGAGATGCGGGCGGTACTGAGAGGCCTGGGGCTGGACCTGATTCTCAGCTCCTGGAGTTGAGAGAAATAATGCAGAACCTCTCTGCTGATGCTCGAAAAGGTCAAAGCTGCTCAAGGCCCTACAACACCACTATTACCATTCCTCTCCAAACAATTCCTCCAACTGACTTTACTCCCTTCAAAATACCTTCTGTGTCCATTGCAACATAGATTCGACAGAAAAAAAAGTTCAGGAAGGCCCCAAACTCCTCCAGGCCAACTCTTAGACTCATCCCACCACCGTAATAGCCCAGAAAATTTTTCCAGTTCTGGTCTTGTAAATCGAAAATCTGATGCCTAGTTTCCACAGTTATTTCTTAAATCATTTTACTGAAAGAAGAAAAATTCCATAGTAAGAACTTGCAATCAGAGGAACTGTCATTGATAGGCTAATACTCAAATTATGGTAGGCCCTATGAAAAAAACCCATAATCCACGATTTCTGGCCTATTGCTGAAAAGTAATGGCACTGAACAAGATTCCGAAAGACTGAACACTTATATTCATTCTCAGTACAGAAACTCTTCAGAGAAAAAATTGTGCTCCTCCCTTAGGACTGAATCTCATTTCAGACACTTGTTCCTTATGACGGCCTGTGTGTAATGATTTAAATGTCATGAAATCCTGCAGATGTGTTTGATAAAGTAATTGAAATTACTTCGTGTAATTTATTTGACTCTCAGTGATGGAAATGTGTGCACATAAATGTCACTGCACTGTCAATGCATTTAATGGCAGCTGAGTTTATCCTTTGAGGGTTTCTAGTCAGTGGGGATTTTACCTTCCAAATATAATAAAATTTCTCTCTCCCAGCACATGCGTGGACTGAGGCACCGATTAGTGTACAGTATTAATAAGAAATTTCCCCATGTAATCCTCTGACTGCAGAGATGAGGCCAGGACTTTATTGAGACCAAGTTCCTGCTCTAATTTCTGGGATACTTTCACAAATGATACAAGTGGTTCTTTAAAACCCAGACTGCAGCAGCAAATAGTGCGCTTTTTGGAAGTAACATTTGTGTGCCTGGAGCAGATGCTTCTATGACTTGGAGTCAGTAAGCACCAAAATACAGCAAAACTGATGCAGAAAAATGAGCCAGTATCTCACCAAAATAATTTTTGCAAAGGGTTCTATGCCTTAGGATCTCACTTCATACCTTTGCCTACGTATCTTGCACAGGTGAAACTACATCCTGCCTTTGAGTAACCTGCCTTCTGCCTTCTTACTAAACACAGCCATATAAAGAGCCTTTGCCTGACCTGATAGAAAGTTGATTTCGTCTTTGTCATTTGTAAAGCATAAAGCAAAAAGTATCCTTGTTATTTAACAACGGATATGCTTTCAAATGAGCATACTAAATATGGTTTGATAAAATACCAGGAGTGAAGGAAGACTAAATCCTTGACTATGTACTTGTAATAAAATTTTCAGTTTGAAATGGAATACAATAATCTATAGTTAATCTGGGCAAATATTTCTCTCAGACTGATTAGGCAACAGTTGTGATAGAAAATTGCAGAAAAGTTAAAAAAAGGAAGGATGTGGCCTCTTCTCATGGTGTAATCCCAGAAGGGGTATTGTTATTCTCTCTATTGCAAAATTACTGCCAGTTTTAAAAATTGATTATGTTTAGTTACTTAACTATATGTTTAGGTTTGAAGACAAGTGAATCAAATACCTAATTAAATGTAGAGTTATTAAATTCTTTTGGTTACTTATTCTCATCTACAGAAATGACTTCTGTATTACATATCAAAGGGAACCTTCTTAGCAGATTAATACCTAAAACCTCTAGAAAAAAATTAAGTGAAAAATTATATATGTTCATGCATAAAAACTTGCATTTTGTGAAGACTACAAATGCCGAATGACTTACAGGCAACCGGAAATCACACTGAATTTTGCTATTTCGATTTTAAGTAAAACCCACAATGCACAAAAAACACAGAAGTGTATTTACTGTCATGATAAAAGTTCCCTTAAGTATCATGGTTTATTACATATATTAGATCCTCTCATATTTTCCTTGGTAACTCACTTTTACTTCTAAAATATCTTCATGTGAGTAAATGAACAGAGCGTCTCTTTTCGTTTGGACTGCCGAAGTTCAACCTTCAAAACAATGCAACCATCAAGTAAAGTAAATGAAGACTAAATTTCTAGATTGGACTCTCAGAAGTACCACTTGGACAAGAGGGCTCCTGGCCTGAGCCAGTGCATTTACAGTCTGCTCTTACCGTCTTCCAGCTATGCCCCTCCACACAGATAAGGGCTGTGCAGCACCAAGGCTCTGGGGCCTTGGGACCCTGGAAATAGCTACTGAAATAGCCTTAGTGTGTTTCCAGGACTTGCACAGGCCTCTCACCAGACGGTAAGCAAAGCCACCATTGCCAAGCCAGAAAGCGGCCAAAAAGATGTGTGTGCAAGGGGCAGCTATACATGAAGCTTGCCGATGGGGACTGCAGCATGCACACATGGGCACAAGGCACCAAGCACCCTGTGATTCGGGATGGAGAGCTTGGTGGGATGAGTAAGAAGCCATAGGCCATATGTCTAGCTCTCCCGAGGAAGCTCCAAGTATTCCAAGAATTTCAAGTTCTAACTGGTCTTGTGATTTATTGTGAAGACCTATTCATCAAGGTAGGAAGATAGCACATATTTTCTTATAATTGTGTTAGCTTCATTTGTAACTTTTAAATCTTTAGATATATGGTACGTCAACCTCTATTTTTAGTTGTACCTCCAGCCCAGCAAAAGTTAAGACCAGGACCAGGCTTGTCTTTCAATAAAGACTCTAATATCTCTGAGCATGACTACTAGTTTTTCATTTTACCATAGCATGATTTTATCATAAGCTCTAAAACAATAAATGGAACTAACTGCTTGTACATAATACATCGTAAAAGCTACAATATGCATGCAAAGGGTAAACATGCTGCATATATACATTATCAGACAAAGTACAGCAGAGAACTTAAATGTATTATTAATGACATGAAACGCAATGATTAGTATATCCAAAGCTACATTGCTTCCTATCTGTGGACATAAAATGATTACTTTTTTTTTTCTTTTTTTTTAAAAGGTGTGGAGGCAGGGGCAGAACCCAGGGCATGCAGGTCCACAAGGGCCGGGTTCAGATTCTTCTCCACGAGCACGGCAGCTCCCACAGCATCTTGGGTTTTACCCAACTCATCTTGGGGAGGCTTCTGCAATTCCTGGAAGAGGGGGTGGCTGCCGCACTGGTTTTGCATTTTCAAGACGCTCAGAGCCCTCATGCTTCTCTTCAGCCAATTCCCGGAAAAGTGGCCCAAGCTCTCCAGAGCCACATCATCGAAATACAAGCCCAGAGCGAGCCGGGTGGCTGACACAGTCTTGGTGCTCCAGCCGGGTGTCAGGCCTAAGGCTCTGAGGTGGGAGAGCCAAGTTCAGGACATGGGTCCACCAGAGACCTCCCAGCTCCACGTAATATCAAACGGCAAAAGCTCTCTCGGAGATTTCCATCTCAACACTAACAACACAGCTCCACTCAATGACCAGCAAGCTCCAGTGCTGGACACCCTATGCCAAACACCTAGCAAGACAGGAACACAACCCCACCCATTAGCAGAGAGGCTGCCTAAAATCATAAGAAGGTCACAGATACCCCAAAACACACCACTGGATGCATTCCTGCCCAATAGAAAAACAAGATCCAGCCTCATCCACCAGAGCACAGGCACCGGTCCCCTCCACCAGGAAGCCAACACAACCCACTGAACCAACCTAACCCACTGGGGGCAGACATCAAAAACAATGGGAACTACAAACCTGTAGCCTGCAGAAAGGAGACCCCAAACACAGTAAGTTAAGCAAAATGAGAAGACAGAGAAACACACAGCAGATGAAGGAGCAAGGCAAAAACCCACCAGACCTAACAAATGAAGAGGAAATAGGCAGTCTACCTGAAAAAGAATTCAGAGAAATGTACTAAAGATGATCCAAAATCTTGGAAATAGAATGGAGAAAATACAAGAAACGTTTAACAAGGACCAAGAAGAACTAAAGAGCAAACAAACAATGATGAACAACACAATAAATGAAATTTAGAATTCTCTAAAAGGAATCAATAGCAGAATAACTGAGGCAGAAGAATGGATAAGTGACCGGGAAGATAAAATAGTGGAAAAAACTACTGCAGAAAAGAATAAAGAAAAAAGAATGAAAAGGATTGAGAACAGTCTCAGAGACTCTGGGACAACATTAAAAACGCCAACATTAGAATTATAGGAGTCCCAGAAGAAGAAGAGAAAAAGAAAGGGTCTGAGAAAATATTAGAAGAGATTATAGTTGAAAACTTCCCTAATATGGGAAAGGAAATAGTCAATCAAGTCCAGGAAGCACAGAGAGTCCCATAAGGATAAATTCAAGGAGAAACATTCCAAGACACATGTTAGTCAAACTATCAAAAATTAAATACAAAGAAAAAATATTAAAAGCAGCAAGGGAAAATCAACAAATAACATAAAAGGGAATCCCCTAAGGTTAAGAGCTGATCTTTCAGCAGAAACTCTGCAAGCCAGAAGGGAGTTGCAGGACATATTTAAAGCGATGAAAGGGAAAAACCTACAACCAACATTACTCTACCCAGCAAGGATCTCATTCAGATTCAACGGAGAAATTAAAAGCTTTACAGATAAGCAAAAGCTAAGAGAATTCAGCACCACCAAACCAGCTTTACAACAAATGCTAAAGGAACTTCTATAGGCAGGAAACACAAGAGAAGGAAAAGGCCTACAAAAACAAACCCAAAACAATTAAGAAAATCGTAATAGGAACATTCATATCAATAACTACTTTAAATGTAAATGGATTAAATGCTCCAACCAAAAGACACAGACTGGCTGAATGGATACAAAAACAAGACCCAAATAAATGTTGTCTACAAGAGACCCACTTCAGACCTAGGGACACATACTGAAAGTGAGGGGATGGAAAAAGATATTCCATGCAAACAGAAATCAAAAGAAAGCTGGAGTAGCAATTCTCATAACAGACAAAATAGACTTTAAAATAAAGACTATTACAAGACACAAAGAAGGACACTACATAATGATCAAGGGATCAATCCAAGAAGATATAAAAATTGTAAATATTTATGGCCCCAGCATAGGAGCACCTCAGTACTTAAGGCAAATGGTAACAGCCATAAAAGGGGAAATCGACGGTAACAAAATCATAGTAGGGGACTTTAACACCCCACTTTCACCAATGGACAGTTCATCCAAAATGAAAATATATAAGGAAACACAAGCTTTAAATGATACATTAAACAAGATGAACTTAATTGATATTTATAGGACATTTCATCTAAAAACAACAGAATACACTTTCTTCTCAAGCGCTCATGGAACATTGTCCAGGATAGATCATATTCTGGGTCAAAAGTCAAGCCTTGGTAAATATAAGAAATTGAAATCGTATCAAGTATCTTTTCCGACCACAACACTATGAGACTAGATATCAATTACCAGAAAAAATCTGTAAAAAATCCAAACACATGGAGGCGAAACAATACACTACTAAATAACCATGACATCACTGAAGAAATCAAAGAGGAATTTAAAAATTACCTACAAACAAATGACAGTGAAAACACAACGAGCCAAAACCTATGGGATACAGCAAAAGCAGTTCTAAGAGGGTAGTTTAGAGCAATACAATCCTACCTCAAGAAACAAGAAACATCTCAAATAAAAAACCTAACCTTACACCTAAAGCAATTAGAGAAAGAACAACAAAAAAACCCCAAAGTTAGCAGAAGAAAAGAAATCATAAAAGTCAAGTCAGAAATAAATGAAGAAGTGAAGGAAGCAATAGCTAAGATCAGTAAAACTAAAAGGTGGTTCTTTGAGAAGATAAACAAAATTGATAAACCACTAGCCAGACTCATCAAGAAAAAAAGGGAGAAGACTCAAATGAACAGAATTAGAAATGAAAAAGGAGAAGTAACAACTGACTCTGCAGAAATACAAAGGATCATGAGAGATTACTATAAGCGACTGTATTCCAATAAAAAGGACAAGTTCTTAGAAACGCACAACCTCCTGAACCTGAGCCACGAAGAAATACAAAATGTAAACAAACCAATCACAAGCACTGAAATTGAAACTATGATTAAAAATCTTCCAACAAAAAAAGCCCAGGACCAGATGGCTTCACAGGTGAAATCTATCAAACATTTAGAGAAGAGCTAACACCTATCCTTCTCAAACTCTTCCAAAATATAGAAGAGGGAGGAACACTCTCAAACTCATTCTAAGAGGCCACCGTCACCGTGATACCAAAACCAGAGAAAGATGTCACACACACACAAAAAAACTACAGACCAATATCACTGATGAACACAGATGCAAAATCCTCAACAAAATACTAGCAAACAGAATCCAACAGCACATTAAAAGGATCATACACCATGATCAAGTGGAGTTTATGCCAGGAATGCAAGGATTCTTCAATATATGCAAATCAATCAATGTGATAAACCATATTAACAAACTGAAGGAGAAAAACCATATGATATCTCAATAGATGCAGAAAAAGCTTTCAACAAAATTCAACACCCATTTATGATAAAAACCGTCCAGAAAGTAGGCATAGAGGGAACTTACCTCCACGTAATAAAGGCCATAAATGACAAACCCACAGCCAACATCATTCTCAATGGCGAAAAACTGAAACCATTTCCTCTAAGATCAGGAACAAGACAAGGTTACCCACTCTTACCACTATTATTCAACATAGTTTTGGAAGTATTAGCCACAGCAATCAGAGAAGAAAAAGAAATAAAAGGAATCCAAATCAGAAAAGAAGTAAAGCTGTCACTCTTTGCCAATGACATAATACTATACATAGAGAATCTCAAAGATGCTACCAGAAAACTACTAGAGCTAATCAATGAATTTGGGATAGTAGCAGGATAAAAAATTAATGCACAGAAATCTCTTGCATTCCTGTACACTAATGAAAAATCTGAAAGAGAAATTAAGGAAACACTCCCATTTACCACTGCAACAAAAAGAATAAAATACCTAGGAATAAACCTACCTAAGGAGACAAAAGACCTCTATGCAGAAAACTATAAGACGCTATTGAAAGAACTTACAGATGATACAAACAGATGGAGAGATACACCATGTTCTTGGATTGGAAGAATCAACATAGTGAAAACAACTGTACTACCCAAAGCAAGCTACAGATTCATTGCAATCCCTATCAAACTACCAATGGTATTTTTCACAGATCTAGAACAAAAAATTTCACAATTTGTATGGAAACGCAAAAGACCCCGAATAGCCAAAGTAATCTTGAGAAAGAAAAACAGAGCTGGAGGAATCAGGCTCCCTGACTTCAGACTATACTACAAAGCTACAGTAATCAAGACAGTATGGTACTGGCACAAAAACAGAAATATAGATCAATGGAACAGCATAGAAAGCCCAGAGATAAACCCACGCACATATGGTCACCTTATCTTTGATAAAGGAGGCAAGAATATACAATGGAGAAAAGACAGCCTCTTCAACAAGTGGTGCTGGGGAAACTGAACAGTTACATGTAAAAGAATGAAATTAGAACACTTCCTAATACCATACACAAAAATAAACTCAAAATGGATTAAAGACCTAAATGTAAGGCCAGACACTATCAAACTCTTAGAGGAAAACATAGGTAGAATACTCTATGACCTATATCACAGCAAGATCCTTTTCGACCCACCTTCTAGAGTAATGGAAATAAAAACAAAAGTAAATGGGACCTAATGAAACTTAAAAGCTTTTGCACACTGAAGGAAACCATAAACAAGATGAAAAGACAACCCTCAGAATGGGAGAAAATATTTGCAAATGAAGCAACTGACAAAGGATTAATCTCCAAAATATACAGGTAGCTCATGCAGCTCAATATCAAAAAAACAAACAACCCAATCCAAAAATGGGCAGAAGACCTAAACAGACATTTCTCCAAAGAAGATATACAGATTGGCAACAAACACAAGAAGATATACAGATTGCTCAACATCACTAATCTTTACAGAAATGCAAATCAAAACTACAATGAGGTATCACCTCATACCAGTCAGAATGGCCATCATCAAAAAATCTACAAACAATAAATGCTGGAGAGGGTGTGGAGAAAAGGGAACCCTCTTGCACTGTTGGTGGGAATGTAAATTGATACAGCCACTATGGAGAACAGTATGGAGGTTCCTTAAAAAACTAAAAATAGAACTACCATACAACCCAGCAATCCCACTGCTGGGCATATACCCCGAGAAAACCATAATTCAAAAAGAGTCATGTACCACAATGTTCATTGCAGCTCTGTTTACAATAGCCAGGACATGGAAGCAACCTAAGTGTCCATCGACAGATGAATGGATAAAGAAGATGTGGCACATATGTACAATGGAATATTACTCTGACATAATAAGAAACGAAATTGAGTTATTTGTAGTGAGGTGGATGGACCTAGAGTCTGTCATACAGAGTGAAGTAAGTCAGAAAGATAAAAACAAACACCATATGCTAACACATATATATGGAATCTAAAAAAAAAAAAAAAAAAAATGGCTCTGAAGAACCTAGGGGCAGGACAGGAATAAAGATGCAGACGTAGAGAATGGACTTGAGGACATGGGGCAGGGGAAGGTTAAGCTGGGACGAAGTGAGAGAGTGGCATGGACATATATACACTACCAAGTGTAAAATAGTTGGCTGGTGGGAAGCAGCCACATAGCACAGGGAGATCAGCTCGGTGCTTTGTGCCCGCCTAGAGGGGTGGGATAGGGAGGGTGGGAGGGAGACACAAGAGGGAGGAGATATGGGGATATACGTTTAAGTATTGCTGAGTCACTCTGTTATACAGCAGAAATTAACACACCACTGTAAAGCAATTATACTCCAATAAAGATGTTAAAAAATAAAATAAAATAAAATAAAGTGTCCCAAGGCACAATGCACCCACTAAAAAAAAAAAAAAACAACAGCTATAAGGATATATTGTGCAAAACAGGGAATACAGCCAATATTTTATAGTAACTAAAAATGGAATATAACCTTTAAAATTGTGAATCACTATGTTGTATACCTGAAACTTATTTAATATTGTTGATCAACTATACCTCAAAAAAAAAATGTGGACTTTACAAAAAAAAGGTTTGGAATGTGACTTCGCAAGCTTTATTAAATAAGCTTTAATTACTTCAACTGAAACCATGAAAAAACAGAAAACTAAAAAATTAAGTTCTCTCAGTTTCAAAAAATATATATTTGCAATCACATTTCTCTTATTTATTAAAAATGTTAAAGTCAAAGGATATGTAAAAAATAAAGGACCCACAGTTATAACTTAAGAAAGTACGTGCACTGAAAGAGAGGGACTTTGCTGTTTCAAGTTTTTGCTACAATATGCTTCTCTTCAAAATGCTTGAGCGGATTCTTCATGGCAGAATGGATCAAACAGACCATGGTGGACCAGTAACAAAGGCAGAGACTATTTGTATTAGTGCATGTTATGTTTCGAGGACCTGAATTTTAATTTTTAAGCATATCTCTGCCAGATTTTAGAGCTGTCAGAAACTTGCTTTAATTCAAAGGATTGAGAAAACTAATGTTCATGAAGTGAAACAGTCTTTTTAGCTGGTGCCCCAAGTCTTATACCCAAATGGCCCACTAAAGTAACAAAAATGATCCTTGAAAAATAGAATATTTGATAAACCAAAAGAATCATTATAGATTGTGCTGAGCCTAAATTTTACCATGATAACGAGTAATTTGGCTACCAACAGCAAAAAAAAAAATGCAGCATTCTATGCATATTCTCTGCCCTTTTTAAACGGATCACAAAATCAAAGATAACTTAATGTCAACCCTCCTATAATATGAAGAATCTACTTATTCAACATGATTCATGTTTATTTAACAAATATTATGCAGTACATACTATGTGCCAGGAACTCTTGCCAGCACTTTATAAATAGAAACTATCAAAATCATAACAACCCTCTGAGGTCAGTACTATGATTATGTCTGTTTTACAGGTGAGGAAACAGAGGAAGAGAAGTTAAGTGACTTGGCCAAGGTCACACAGCTCTGAGTGAAGAGCTGGAATTCAAACTAAGCCTAACTGCTCCAGAGTCTGAATTCTTTAACCATTATGCTATGCTGGCCATTTTTTGCACTACTCAGAACTTTATCAATGCACGTGAAAGAAACAAACTTAACTAATTCAAGCAAAACAGCAACAACTTATGAAAAAAAAAAAAAAAAGCAGTACATAATATATTGTTATGTATAACCATGAAGTCGGTGAATTTGACCCAGCTTTCAAACAAAGCCACTGGAACCATCACTCTGTTTTCCTCTTCCAATAGGTGGCAAGAATGCCCCCTGCCAAATTTCATAATTAATGGTTTTTTATACTTGCAATCTCAGGCAAGAAGGGTCCCCCACCTTCATCTCTAATTCCAAAAATGTCCTAGGGAGAGCTTGTGCTTGGGCCACGGGTCCACCTCTGAATGAATCACTACAGCTTGTAAGGAGCACAGAATACAATGCTCTGGTTGCCCAGACCTAAGGCATGTATACCACCTGTGGTTGCTAAGAGTCAATGACCTCAACCTGAATCTTAAGGAGTTTCTCCCATGAAATATTGTATTACCACAAGAATAGAAAAAGATGCTGAGCAGGAGGAAATTCTGCACGACACAAGTAAAGGCTTCTTTCATTAAAAAGATTTTAGCAGATGTCCAAACATACAAGCTATTTTAAGTCGTCATTAAAATAGTACTTGTTAAAAATCTTGTATCATGATACAACAGAATATATAACTACAAATATTTTCTCAACACATTAATTTCATTTTCAAATATATTTTACACAAAGCCCATAGACTTAAATTCTTAAATTTCACTATGATCATGTAACTACAATGAACAGAAACTTAGATTTGCTTCTGTTACCACCAGACCTTGTAGTACAGTATCTTTTGCTTGAAATTTCCAAAATCAGAGGCAGTGATACTCATTAATGAAACCTGCAGTGGTTTTGCTTTTAATTTTTGAATCCTGTCTTTCTGGTATTTTTCTAAAATGTTTGGTAATTTAAGGATAGAACATTAGCATGTAGGATTTACTGGTATGTCCATACAGATGCTTTTTGGAAAAAGTTAAAGGCATACTTCAAAATAAATAAAAATCATGATCAATATGTAGGAATGATTTTATGAAGTCCATATCCATAACAAAAATTATTCTGCAGTTAATTTGAACTCTTCCCTGTGATAAATGTGGTTATCTGTATTAAACTACATAAGAAAGAAGATTCTAAAGTAAGAGGGAGATAGTAGAGGAAGGAAGAAAAAATAATTTCCAATGGTAACCAGAAGAGAAGAATAGAAGTCCTATGGAAAGGCATTTTGTGTGGTATTCTTCTCAGGTTCCTTTAAATGCATCCATTGATTGGGAAGACAGCAACTACTGGAGTCAAAAGACATCTCCAATTCCACAGAAGTACGATAGTATAGGAAAAAGTTTTAAATTGCAGTAAAAGTAGTTGAGCTTAGATCTCAAAGAAATCATTGAAAAAATAATCCTTCACACTGAAAAGGAAGAACTTTTGAAAGGAAGAACCCTTTGGAGTATATGCATTTCTAACTAGCAAAACAAGATCCCTTTTCTGACTCATTCTATAATTTGTTCTGATCTAAGTTGAGACTTACGAGTTCTTTCAACAGTTTCAACATTAACTAGGGCACACAGATTGTGTTAATCTAAGATATAGTTTATTACTAACACAGACATTATTACTTAATCTTTTATAAGATAATGCATCATTTCTCTTTATCTCCAGATTAATTTTCTTTTCTAAAGCAATTTTGAAATATCTAACTGCTAATTGCCTGCTGCATAAATATAGAATTTTTTAAAGACTCAGTACACTTTTTAAAGAATAAATATCTTTTCCTTTCCACACATAATTCAAAAATGGCAGAAAAGATTTTACACAGATTCGAAAGAAATCTCAGATGAAACCCCAAAATGTCAAGCAAATATTACTTTCCATTTTCCAGGGGATTTTCTTTTCAAAAAAATAGTTTTATTTCTTACATATTCTCAACCCCTCCTCCTAAGACATAAGGAAGAGTGGAAGGAAGACAAATGCCACGGAGGGTTAAGTAGTGATACAGAATAATACAGTAATCAAACAGGCAAAGATTATTCCTACTTTATTAATGAATTCTGTTCCTGAGTATCTATTCTATTCTTTTAACTGGTCTGGCTATATATCATCTAGAAATGTATAGAGAAATCAAGTAAAGGATGAAGAAGCAGAAACAATTGTTGACTACATACTTTGTTAGTGGTTTTGTCCCAAGAGAGATAAGTAACAAGAGAGCTATGTTTACAGAGAATTAGTCAGCAATCATTTTCAGGATGTAGAGAACCAGGGAGGAACTAGAGAACAAAACCACCTGGGAAGAGTAGGGGACCGGAACTCACATTTATTGAGAAAGTCCCACATGACAAGCACTGTGCTTCATGCTTTCACTGTAGGACATCATTTCCCTCAATAGTGGTTATTCAATGGGTTGGTGGTCATGATATATTCAAAATAGACAAAGAAACAAAGTCACCAGCTTGAGGTGACTCTCTACAAGAAATCTAGAGGGGTTAGGTGTTAAGGAGAAAAGAAGAGAACATTTAGGTTAATTAGTTAATGAAATGGGTGAAGGAGGAGGATGAATAAAAATAATGTATAGATGGCAACAAAATTCCTATTGAAGGTGTCCTTCTAGAAAAGATAACGCACTAGAAATCAATGAGGCTATTCCAATTCCCCAAGCCAGAAACCAACAGTGATAACCAGAGAGATACAAGCACACTAATAACAAGGGATGGTACCAAACCCCAACATAGGAATGCCTGCAAGATATAATCCAAACAGAATAAAAGAAAATATGGGCTGATGAACAACTCCTTTAAACAAACCAGCAAAAACAGAGTACTGCTGCAAGAAGTAAACAAAGACAGTTTTGTCAAACTGCTTTAATTTGAAGCAGTAAAGGCTGGAGGAATTGTCCTGCTATGAGAAAGACACGAGATGTACCACTGTTCCCTTCCTCACAGAACTCTAAGGCCATGATGGGGGATTTACAATGAAGGGATTCAACCACGTCCCCAGAAGGATGAGGGATGTAGCATGCCCTCAACTGAGCAAGCTGAAAAACCAAGTAGAAGGATTATACAGAGCCAAACTCCATAGCCAAATTCTGGAATTGAGGACAGAATGACAAGAAAACAAAGTCAGGAACGCTGGCCCTTAGTTTAGTCATTTCAACAGATATTAAGAGCACACCTTACAGAAACAAAGTCACCACAAACGTTGGGTGAATTTTAAAAGCCTCTCATCCAAAGCAGTGATTAGATTTTTAACACTTGATTCTACTTCTCTTTTCAATAGCTTCTAAGCTTATATAGCTTCCAATACCACTTAAAACTCTTCAGAGATTAAAAAAAACTTTGTGACTTAACCCTATCATACTCCTTTTTATGTAAGTTTATTTGCTTATCACCCATTGAGTCTGTTTATTTAATTTCCTTGAGAGAGCAAAGCAGTTTTTTTTTAATTACAATGAAAGTAGTATACATTTAATTGCATTTATAAAATATGCAAGAATTGACAGAGCAGAGGAATCCTTTAAGACCAATTACTGGCTGAATGAGTATACAAATTTTCTTAACTATATGGATAAAGGTATGGTGATAGTAACTTTTATAGAGATTTATTTGTAACTTATTAAAATATTAGCAAAGCAGTTTTTGTTTAAAGTTTTTTTAAAATTTATTTTACTGAAGTAGAGTTGATTTACAGTGTTGTGTTAGTTTCTGCTATATAGAAAAGTGATTCAGTTATACATATAAACATTCTTTTTCATATTCTTTTCCATTATGGTTTATTACAGGATATTGAATATAGTTTCCTGTGCTATACAGTAGGATCTTATTGTTTATCCATTCTATGTATGCTTAAAATTTTCTTCTGCTGCCTTTAATGCAGCTTCAAAAGCATACTTCTGCATCTGTACTTTTGCCTGTTATGTTTAGTTTCACTTTTACGTTGCAGGTTTTCTTCACGAGTTTTTGTAGGGCTGACGTTCTACTGGAGAAACTCTAATTAGATCTGCCATTGGGAGACTGGGATTGACATATGTACACTATTGATACTATGTATAAAATAGATAACTAATGAGAACCTACTGTATAGCACAGGGAACTCTACTCAGTGCTCTGTGGTGACCTAAATGGGAAGGAAATCCAAAAAAGAGGGGATGTATGTATACATATAGCTGATTCATTATGCTGTACAGCAGAAACTAACAACACTGTAAAGCAACTATACTCCAATTAAAAAAAAAATTCAGTATATAAAAATTTTAAAATATATATAGGTATAAGTTAAGATGTAAGTTAAATAAGAGATTGAAGTAACTGGAAGTTTGCCAACACTTCATCTTATAGAAGAGAAGTTGATTGTTATTGAAGTTGGTATCTTGAGTAATACAGAATCCAGAAAGTTTTTTCAAGTCTTAATATCGATCTCTATCAATTTGGAGGCCTTCCAAATCACAGAAGAGAAAAATAAAGGAACTCTGGCCATAAAAGAAAAAGCAAAGAGGTAAGGAGAATCAAAAAAAAAAAAAAGATTGCAATAGCACCAAGAGACAATTTCAAGTTTAAGGTAAAAGCTTCAAAGGAACAAAGAATGTTACTTTTATGAACAAAAGGACAACGCTCAAAGGCTATACTGTCATCAACTTTTATGCATCAAATACAGCATAAAACATAAAGCAAAAAGAAAAGGGTTGGAAATAAAAGTTGACATTAACAGAAACATAATAATGCAGTAAGAGCTCTCCTGACTCTCTAGATTAACTGACAATTTCTATTCCTCTGCAAAATATGCTGACATATCCATAGCAGTCTAAACACTGACCACCACCATCCACCAATGGATTGCCCCCCACTGCGCACTCATACCTTTCTACCCCCACAAATCGAGTTGTATGCTTACCAAGTGTCAGTCCTATTTGTTCCCAAACGTGCTTACATCTGTTGTACTTGATATTGACATTGGACCCGATATTACGTATTAAATAGCATGTATTAAAATGTGAAAATAGAGTTTATACTTAATTAAAACAAACGGTTTGTAAAGCCTCCAACAGTGTAACTCTAAAAATTCCTGTCAAATTAGGTGTGGGGACACAAATTTAAGTTATTGGAAGATCAGACATTAACTGAAAAAACCTACACATTATTCTACACTCAAAATCACTTTCAAAAATGTCTCTAAACTCTCATTCCATTTTAAAAATCTACAATTAAAAGTGATAGACCGGGCTTCCCTGGTGGCGCAGCGGTTGAGAATCTGCCTGCCAATGCAGGGGACACGGGTTCGAGCCCTGGTCTGGGAAGATCCCACATGCCGCGGAGCAACTAGGCCCATTAGCCACAACTACTGAGCCTGCGCGTCTGGAGCCTGTGCTCCGCAACAAGAGAGGCCGCGATAGTTGAGAGGCCCGCGCACCGCGATGAAGAGTGGCCCCCGCTTGCCACAACTAAAGAAAGCCCTCGCACAGAAACAAAGACCCAACAAGCCAAAACTAAATAAATAAATAAATTAATTAAAAAAAAAAAAGTGATAGACCTTACACAATGGGTGTGGTTTAAACCAGACAAATAATAGAACTCCAATGTAGGGCCCGTACTCTAAGAGACTTTGGCTCTTCATCAAAAGATTAGCAACTAAATGTCTATCTGTGTTTTATTTAAGCCAGAATAAAAGGTCTTCTGTATATTCTTTTCTTTATCCCCTGTCTTAACAGACATGTTGGATTTATTGATTTCCTCCAGTCTTGATCATGCTAGACAGTATTTAGTGTTGTGCAATATTTTAATACTCCTTTCTCAGTATGTGACAGATTAATTAGTCAAAAGTAAAATGACCGTATGGAGAGAATGACTGGTAATAATATAATTAATAAGTTGGGTTTTAGAGATTTATGCATAGACTTGCAAAGAAACAACACTCGTTTTTAAATGTCCCTTGACCATTTATAAAACCTGACCACATTTTAGGCCAAATATAAAAACAAACTTTTTAAACTAGCAACATTAGGATCTACATTGTTTGACTATGGTGTAAAGATCCTGAAACTAGAGCACATCTTGTGTGTTTGAAGACATGAAGTGTTCAGTATGACTGAAGCAGAATGAACTTGGAGGCCACTGTAAGGACTTAGGCTCAAACTTTGGAGACACAAGTGACAATCTGCGTTTTTATTTTTATTGTTTTGTTTTTTTGAATTTGCATAGAGTGAAATGTTTTTCATATGGATTTTAATAAACATATAGCATCATATATCCACCACTCCAGCACCAAACATAATAGTGATCTATGTGTTTTCACAGTCTCAATTGGGCAACTTCACCATAAATAGGATTGTAGAGTCAAGGACATGAATGGGAAAACCAGCTAGGAGGCTGCTGCAAAAAGCATGGATGATATGTGGCCTGAAGCACGATGATGGCAGCGGAGGTGGTTTAAATTTCCTGTATTCAATAAGTAATTTTAAGGTTGAGCCTGTTTGATGTACTGCCAGATTGGACATGTATAATAAGAGAAAGAGAAGAGCCAAAGATGAATCTAAGTTACTTTGAAGAAGTAAAAGGAGGATGTTGATTTTGAGATGGGAACAAGAGAAAAAGTTCAGGGTGAGATATAAATAATGTTAATTTTGAATGGTCTGTAAGACATACAAATAATGAGTCAGCCTTTGGATGTATGATTATGAAGTCAAGAAGAAGGTCTTGGCCCAAGATATATAAATTTGAGAGCTGCCAGCTTATAGATGGCACTTAAGGCCACTAGGTAGGATGATATCACCAAGGGACTCTCTACAGATGGAGAAAAGGTCAAACAACTCAGCCCTGGAGGTTGGAGAAGTTTGAGAGGTTAAGATGCACCAGCAAAGGAGACTCAAATGGAGCAGCCATTGAGATATGAGGTAGACAAATGTGTAGTATCTTGGGAACCAAAGCAAGAAAGTATTGCAAGGATGAGGGAGTAACTAACTGTTTCAAGTCCTGTAGAAAGGTCAGATAAGATGAGGACTAAAAAATGCCATTGGATTTAGCAACTTGGAGATCATTGGAGACCTCCACAAACACTCTTAAAATAGTTCTGGGTATAAAATAAAATCTGACTGGAATAGGTTCAGTCTAACAGAAAAAAAAAAGAATTGCAGTCGATGCACAGAGCTAGATCTTTTTAGAAGCTTTGAAATAAGTGGAAGGAAACAGAGGTAGTAGCTGGGAGAAGTAGAAGCAGTTGGTTTGTTTTGTTAAAATAAACCACTGTATGCTCATGGAAAAGTTCAATGAAGAGAGAAGTCTGATGATGCAAGAATAGAATAAGAGAATTGCTAGGGAAGTTCTTAAGAGGATAAGGGCATGAGATCTTGTGTACAAATAGATGGGTTTCCTTTGCTAGGAATTTAGACAATTCATTCACACAAAGTAGTTAAGATAGTAACTAGACTTATCATGGTGATCATTTTGAAATGTACAGAAATATTGAATCACTACATTGTGTACCAGGAACTAACATAGTGTTGTAGGTCAATTATACTTCAAAAACAAACTTATTAAAAAGAGATTAGATCTGTGGTTACCAGAGGAGGGGGAGGGAAGAGAGGAACTGGACGAAGGCAGTCAATAAGGTACCAACTTCCAGTTTTAAGATAAATAAGAACTATGGATGTAATGTACAACATAAGATAATTAACACTGCTGTATGTTATATATGAAAGTTGTTAAGAGAATAAATCCTGAGAGTTCTCATAGAAAGAAAAAATATGTTCTTTTCTATTTCTTTAATTTTGTATCTGTATGAGATAATGAATGTTCACTAAACTTACTGTGGTCAACATTTTATGATGTATGTAAGGTAATCATTATGCTGTACACCTTAAACTTACAGTGCTGTATATGAATTGTATCTGAATAAAACTGGAAGAAAAAAAGGTGTTAAGGCAGAATACATGAGCACTGACATAGGTAGAGAGATTAGACAGAGTAAACTGAGGCAAATGCTCTTCTGATTGCTTTCATTTTATCATCATCAGCCGAGAATGATGATGAGGGAAGAGATGATAGAAGTTTTAGAATAAAGAAAAAGGTCTGAAAAGTTAGCTAAAGACTGAGGGAGTGAGTATACTTGGGAAATATAATATGGCTATTAGGCTTCATTAGAACCCACTTGAGGTTAGTTGTCATAAATTCAAAACAAGACCAGTGAGCATGATGGTAAGTTTTTCTCCAGCCATGTTTGGCTTTTCAGGTATGGGCACACATTAGGCAGACAGTTGGATTTGACTATAGTTGTGATTTTGTCAGGCAGTAGAGTAAAACAAGAGAGATAAAGGGAGCTGAGGTTTTATAGCAAAGGAATGATTCTAATTATGAAACATGAAATATTCATTGTATAAATTTGTATAAATAAAGGTGTGGGGCATTTGCTGAGTTAAGGACATGGAAAAGTGATAGATAAGCTAATTATAAGTCCTTGATTGTAAAAGGATTGTTGAGTTGGACTATTAAAGGGAGTCAGCTGGAAAGGCAGGAAGCGGTGGTCAGAGAATAGGAAGCTAGAGATTGTAATGATAGAAGGGATGTAGTTAATAATAATGACAAAATCTAGGCTATAAACAAGAGTGGTAGATATAGGGCCAGTATCACTGGAGGACATAAGGCCAAGGACATGAGAGGTTAGGATATTGCATGAACTTTAGATGTTGACATCACCAGGAATTATGACAGTACTTGTATAGGAGGAAAAAACTGATACAGGAGCTCAATTTTTCAGGAAATGAGAAGTGAAATACAGACAGTAGATGACTTCAAAAAGAAATAATGAGTGGCAGGGTGTGCTCACAGGAGATTCAAAATTCAGGGTTCCTTTCTTTCATTGGGAGGGAAAGAAAATAGTCTATATGCATTAATCAGGAGCTAAGAAAAATCCTACTCCTCCATTCTCAGCAGCTTAGGAGGGCTTCTCCCCCACTTTCGTTTTGCCAGTTTGGGGAGGAGACCAGCCGATCTAGGGAAGCTCTTTCAGAACAAAGCCAATGGCATAGTGTTGTTATGCAGAGAAAGGGCCTGAGTTTAGCTCTGCAGCTTGGCTCTCATGGCATGGAAAGAATCCAGAAATTCTCATATGCCCTAAGGACAGCTGTGGAAGGTAACTGATGGGATGTCTTGTAGTTAATTGATGGGATGACAAACAGGGCATGGACACCTGTATCTGCGGGCTGCAGACCACACAGGCTGGAGGTGAAAGGGAATCACAGCCAGACCTCATTGGCAGCCAGTGTACTTGGAAGAGCTAAGGTGGCATCAAGACAGCTGACAGGACCATAGGTCCTGTCCAAGCCAAGAGAGGAGAGACCCCATGTCCTTCATCCTCAAACCTCAGCAGAGGATGCCAACACATCAAGATGTGACAGGCTGTTAAGGGATATCGTTGCTGCAGAATTCAATAAAGATCCAGAGAACAGCACAAGGACACACAGAGAGCTGTGGCCCTTTCTCTGAAGCCAACAGAGACAGTGAGCATCTTTGTACACTCAGACTCCGTCTTAGGGTGAAATAGGAGAAGGAAACAGAATTCTGAAAATCTGAACATATAACTGAAGGGGACTGTTTTAACCCCGTCAGTGGCTTGTGACAAAGATCAGATCATTTATAAGAAATGAACAAGCTATTTCTTTATATATCTGAATGTAGAGGCCTTTTGTAACACATACATTGAGTGCTTAAACAAAAGTAAAATAAAGAACTATCTTTCTAGTTATCTACAGATTCTTTTATAGAGGAGTTCAAATCAGCTTCAACGCAGCTATGAAATCAGTCCTTAATCTTGAATTAAAAACTGAATTCTGACATTATGGTCTGTTTTGAAGAGGATTTAGGTCAGTGGTATGAAACAGAGGAAACCACACTGCAGCGCAAAGTGATCACAACGTGGCTGAGAGAAATCAGAAGATCAAATGATAGAACATTACAATGCCACGATTCTAGGTCAGTGGCAGCAGGCCACCTCTTCCTTCTGGGAGTTGAATCCTATCTGGGCCAAGGGTCCAGGCTCTTGCAGGTTCAGTGGCCAAAAGTGTGCTGGGGCCAGGGGTGGAGATAAAGCAAATACCTTGGCCTCTATTCTGGTGCATCTAACAAGCCCAGTTCCCCTGAGGGTAGTGTTTAATGTAGCACAGGTTGACAGAAGAATAAACAGATAATCCTTTTTTCACCTACTGGTCTTTTACTACTCCGGAATTTAAGCCCATAATGTAGCAAAGAAAACCATATTTACATGTGATAAGGACAGAAATAAAACCCAGAGATGGGGTGGGGGTGGGGGGAGGAGCTCAAATCTTTGCGAGACTTCTCCAGGATAAAATGACAAATTGGTAAGAACAATCCCAATTAAACCTTGTTGAAATTAATAAATGTTCTTATCCTGTTTCCCATTATCTTTGTTAATAGGACTAATGATCCTATTAATAACCACAGCTAACATCTATGGGCACTAGGCTACAGTATTTACATATATTATCTCCTTCAATTCTTACAACAATCCTATGAAGAAGTTACTGGTTTTATCATCTTATAGATAAAACTGAGGCTTAAATTTACGTATGGACACCAAGGGGGGAAAGTGGCGGGGGGGCGGGGGGGTTGTGGTGGGATGAACTGGGAGATTGGGATTGACATGTATACACTGATGTGTATAAAACTGATGACTAATAACAACCTGCTGTACAAAAAAAATAAAATAAAATTCAAAAAAAACCCATAAAAGAAACAGAAAAATAAACCCTGAGACTTAGACAGATTAAGTCATCTGTAAAATACACAGTAAGTAAGTTACGAAACAGGAATTGAGGCCCAAGACTCTTCATTTCAGGGCTCACGTGCTTCACTAGTCAACAATAACACCTTCCATGTGGTTACCATTTATGCAAGACTAAGTCTATAGAAGGTGTTTTGTACCTCACCTTGTATGATTTAACCCTATGAATTAGGGACTAGTATTATCCTCATTTTTAAAGGAAACTAAGGTAAAGAGAAATGCTGAGCCCAAGACCATCTCCAGCAAGAGAGAAATGGAGAATAAGGTTTGCAGAGAGAATTTAAGCTGACCATTCACAGTAGACATTCACTCATGTTTTATTGGAGTTTTTTAAGTCTAATTTTACAGAACACTAAATAACTTACATGTTAATCCAGTAACAAAAATTCACCTTCCAAATGTAGCCAAATAATTTATCTAATGACTATATCACTGACCCTTTCTCTTCAAATGAATAAGTACATATCTGAATATATGCTGTATTCACCTTACATATTAATGGAGGTATAACTTTCCATAAATCCATTTTCTTCCCCAGCTGCCACTGCCAAACTTGACTCGTCTCAGAGAATATACCGGGAGAGAAAAGCATCCAATTCTTTAGTTAGCAAGCAACTCAGAGGCAGTTTCAAACAAAGGAAAAGCAAGAAGAATTAGGCAGGAACCACACATCTTGATGGCTCGGGAGTGGCCCAGTATATACCTGCTAATCCAGTGGCCTGTCCTGTTCAGTGTTTCTCTAGGACAAAGCATCACACTTGGCAGGATATATTATATGATCACCCCAACTGCAGGTGAGGGAAAAATCTCTCTCCCCCTGGTGGACCCCCATTTAGGAAAGCTGTCAGTCACAGCCTCATCTAAGCCTGTGACCCAGACAGCCTTGCTGCAGAGGTCCAGGCCAGGATGAGGAAGAGGGCAGAGAGGAGGAAGGCAGGGTAGGAGCAGTTGCACTAGAGGACCAAGGTCTCATTACCACGGCCCTGCTGCACAACTCATACTCTCTAAACCTATTTCTCTCTTCTCTAGATTTTTAAGTTCATGGTTTTCAAATCGGTTCAAAAGAGACAACAACTGTATGGGTGAACATTCACCATATTGGAAAAGTTTTTAGAATTCACTGCTTTAAATGTGAGGAATACGTATATTTATAATTTAATACAGGAAGACTGATACTACAACTACAGAGAAGTATATAAAATCTGTGGTAATGTTCTCAAAACACTTCGTTTTCCTCTTGTGTTTAATATTTAAGTTACACTAAATAATACATGTAGAATGGATTTAACTTTTTAAAACTGTCTTCATCATTTCATTTGTTCCCTATAACATGTGGTAGGTAATAGGGAAGATAAAATCTCCTATTACTGATGTATTTTTAAAATCGTATCTTTGCCTTAGTTTCAATAATACATATCTCAGAAACCAGAAATATTCTTTTTAAAAATTTTATTATTTTTGGCTGCATTGGGTCTTCGTTGCCATACGCGGGCTTTCTCTAATTGCAGCGAGTGGGGGCTACGCTTCGTTGCGGGGCGCGGGCTTCTCATTGCGGTGGCTTTGCTTGTTGCGGAGCACGGGCTCTAGGTGCACGGGCTTCAGTAGTTGTGGCACACGGGCTTAGTTGCTCCGCGGCACGTGGGATCTTCCCAGACCAGGGCTCAAACCCGTGTCCCCTGCATTGGCAGGCGGATTCTTAACCACTGCGCCACCAGGGAAGCCCGGAAATATTCCCTTTTTAAAAATCTTAACACAAGTTTGAGCAAAATGGTGGTGGGGATGGCGTTACATTTTGTTCAATCTCCCCAATCCTGTTTAAAAAGCTGACAGAAATGGGGTGCTACTGCTAATTGGTTCAGGATTTATTTGGGGGGTGACATGTTCTGAAACTGACTGCACAAAAGTCACACAACTCTGTTTATACTAAAAGTCATTAAATTGTACACTTTAAATGGATGAATTGTATGATATGTGGATTGTATCAATAAAACTCTTAAAAAACTGAATAACTAGCATATTATGGTGAGTTAAAAGAGGCCACAGTTCTTAGACATTTCTGCCATCAAAAGGCAGGGCTATTTCCCTTGCCCTTGAATCTGGGCTGGCCTGTAACAGCTTTGAATAATACAGTAGGTGAAAGTGATTCTATGCCACTTCCAGGCCTAGCCTTTAAGAGAACTGGATGCTTCCATCTCGGTCTCTTGGAGACTTCAGCTGCTTTGTAAGAACTTCAAATACCTTGGAGTCACTCTAGTCTGAGGAAGCCTATGTTAGCCATGTGGAGAGAGAAAGAAAAAAGATATTTGGCAAGCCCCCAGATGTTCCCACTCTCAACCATTCAAGTTATCTCACCTGAGGTTGCAACACCGTGAAACAGAGACAAGACACCCATACTGTGTCATGCCTGAATCCATGACCCCAAAATATCATGAAATATAATAAATTGTTGTTCAAAGGCAATAAGCTCTGGGCACATTTGTTATGCAGCAATAAACAGAATAGACTGAAAAACAAGGTGATAAATTATTCTATAAATCCTAGTATAAGAGCAAGTGTACTTGAAACACTGACAGCAGCAAGATCCTAGAACAGCAGCAGCTATGCAGGAATAAGCAAAGGGAATACAAAGGGAATTCCAGTGGGCTCTAAAAGCCAAGAAACTCAGGAATTCATTTCAAAAAGAGGTCTCCATTCAGAGTGGAGACTCAAATGGCCAAACTTAGAATAGTCATAATGACTGGGAGACTTCAGGGGGTATTGGGGCAACCTGGCCCCCTGGGATGTCAAAAACAGTCAAAACCCTACAATGAAGAGAAACTGGTCAGAACAAAACACCACTTGTTCAGGGTAACAACTCTTGGGTGTAAAAGACAGAAAAGATATAGATTCTAATGAAAGAAGAGCAGAAGAGGTAAGTCTCAAAATATTAGTGATACAGGTATGCAGATAAATCTGTAACATATCACAGTGAAATGAAAGAAGAAACCTAGTTATGAAAGCAGAAAAGCAATCTTGACTTTCACTTCTGCTAAACAGGCACTTCCTCCTAAAAATACAGGAAAGAGGGGCAGAGTCAAGATGGTGGTACGGGGAGACACTGAGTTAGCGTCTCCTCACAACTAAGGCAACTGCTGGCTGCTGTTGGGGGACCTTGATGCCCAAGAAGACAGGAGGAACCCCCAAGTGAACGGGTAGGACATGTGGGGACTGATGGGGGAGTAGAAGTGGAGGCCAGACAGGATCGGTGTCCCTGGGGCCAGGGAGATGAGGAGAGACAGGCAGGAGGGACCCTCTGGGAAGAGCGGGAGAGGAGTGGAGGGTGATCGCTTGGCCCACTAGGGCTGGGAAGCCTGCTGAGCTCCAAGGCCAGTGCCCCCCTCCAAAGCCCCCCCTTCAGGCCACACTGGTCCTTGGGTCATAGGAAAGAGGCTGAGGGGAGAACAGGAGAGGCAGGTGGGAGGGGCCCTCTGGGAGGAGCGGGAGAAGACTAGAGGGCATTTGCCCCACCCACTTGAGCCCAGGAAGCCTGCTTGGCTCCCAGATGAGGTCCCCTGCCCTCTGAGACCAGGGGTGGGGGGCACGCCTGGACCCCTTCTTTTCCTTGAGCCTAAGCCCCACCCCCCACAGCCCCCAGGGCCTTTTCCAGCCTGTGTGTCCTAAGCATAGGCCCCACCCCCTGACTTAGTTATTGTTCTTTTTTTTTTTTTTTTTTTTTTTTTTTTTTTGCCACCCCAGGCAGCTTGTGGGATCTTGGTTCACGAGCTCGGGGGCGGGCCGAAGCTCTTGCAGTAGGAGCACCGAGTCAGAAACACTGGACTAACAGAGAACCTCAGACTCCAAGAAATATTCATCAGAGTAAGGTCTCACAGAGTACCTCATCTCAGCACCAAGACCCAGCTTTACCCAACAGCCTACAAACTCCAGCGTTGGAAGCCTCAGGCCAAACAACCAGTAAGACAAGAACACAATGCCACTCAAGAAAAAAAAAAAAAAAATGAGATAGCAAAACAAATATGTCACAGATGAAGGAGCAAGGTAAAAATCTATAACACCAAATAAATGAAGAGGAAATAGGCCATCTACCTGAAAAAGAATTCAGAATGATAGTAAAGATGATCCAGAAACTCAGAAATAGAACAGAGGCATGGACTGAGAATACACAACCAATGTTTAACAAAGATCTAGAAGAACTAAAGAACAAACAGAGGTGAACAACACAATAACTGAAATGAAAAATGGACTAAAAGGAATCAATAAGAGAATAACTGAGGCAGAGGAACGAATTGGTGTGAGTTGGAAGTGAGTTGGAAGACAAAATGGTGGAAATAACTGCCGAGGAGCAGAATAAAGAAGAAAAAAGAATGAAAAGAATTGAAGACAATCCCAGAGACCTCTGGGACAACACTAAACAAACCAACGTTCGAATTATAGGAGTCCCAGAAAGAGAAGAGAAAAAGGAAGGGTCTGAGAAACTATTTGAAGAGATTATAGTCAAAAACTACCCTAACATGGGAAAGGAAATAGTCACCCAAGTCCAGGAAGCACAGAGAGTCCTATACAAGATAAACCCTAGGAAAAACACACCAAGACACATATTAATCAAACTAACAAAAATTAAATTCAAAGAAAAAGTATTAAAAGCAGCAAGGGAAAAACAAAAAATAACATACAAAGGAATCCCATAAGGTTATCAACTGATTTTTCAGTGGAAACTCTGCAGGCCAGCAGGGAGTGGCAGGATATACTTAAAGTGATGAAAGAGAAAAACCTACAACCAAGATTATTCTGCCCAGCAAGGATCTCATTCAGATTCAATGGAGAAGTCAAAAGCTTTTCAGACAAGCAAAAGCTAAGAGAATTCAGCACCACCAAACCAGCTTTACAACAAATGCTAAAGAAACTTCTCTAGGAAGGAAACACAAGAGAAGGAAAAAACCCACAAAAAGAAACCCAAAACAATTAAGAAAATGGTAACAGGAACATACATATTGATGATAACCTTGAATGTAAATGGATTAAGTGCCCCAACCAAAAGACACACTCTCACTGAATGGATACAAAAACAAGACCCATATATATGTTGTCTACAAGAGACCCACTTCAGACCTAGGGACACATACAGACTGAAAGCGAAGGGATGGAAAAAGATATTCCCTGCAAAGGGAAATCAAAAGAAAGGTGGAGTAGCAATAATCGTATCTGACAAAATAGACTTTAAAATAAAGACTGTTACAAGAGATAAGGAGGGACACTACATAATGATCAAAGGATCAATCCAAGAAGAAGATATAACAATTATAAATGTTTATGCACCCAACATAGGAGCACCTCAGTACAAATCCTAACAACCATGAAAGGAGAAATTGAGAGTAACACAATAATAATAGGGTACCCCACTTACACCAATGGACAGATCATGACACTAATGACCAGATTTAATTGACATTTATAGAATATTCCACCCAAAAGTGGCAGAATACACTTTTTTCTCAAGTGCACATGGAACATTCTCCAGGATAGATCACATCTTGGGTCACAAATCAAGCCTCAGAAAATTTAAGAAAATTGAAATCATATCAAGCATATTTTCTGACCACAATGCTATGAGATTGGAAATCAGTTACAGGAAAAAAATTGTAAAACACACAAATACATGGAGGCTAAACAGTGTGCTACTAAATAACCAAGAGATCACGGAAGAAATCAAAGAAGAAATAAAAAAATACATAGAAACAAATGACAATGAAAACCTGACGACCCAAAACCTATGAGATGCAGCAAAAGCAGTTCTAAGCACGAAGTTTATAGCAATTCAATCTCACCTCAAGAAACAAGAAAAATCTCAAATAAACAATCTAACCCTACACTTAAAACAACTAGAGAAAGAAGAACAAAGAAAATCCAGTCAGTAGAAGGAAAGAAACCATAAAGATCAGAGCAAAATAAATGAAATACAAACAAAGAAAACAATAGCAAAGATCAATAAAACTAAAAGCTGGTTCTTTGAGAAGATAAACAAAATTGATAAACCATTAGCCAGACTCATCAAGAAACAAAGGAAGAGGACGTAAATCAATAAAATTAGAAATGAAAAACGAGAAATCACAACTGACACGGCAGAAATACAAAGGTTTATAAGAGACTACTACAAACAACTATATGCCAATAAAATGGACAACCACAAAGAAAAGGAAATATTCTTGGAAAGGTACAAATTTCCAAGACTGAACCAGGAAGAATTAGAAAATGTAAACAGACCTATCACAAGTAATGAAATCGAAACTGTAATTAAAAATCTTCCAACAAACAAAAATCCAGGACCAGATGGCTTTACAGGCAAATTCTATCAAACATTAAGAGAAGAGCTAACACCTATCCTTCTCAAACTCTTCCAAAAAATTGCAGAGGGAGAAACACTCCCAAATTCATTCTACGAAGCCACCATCACCCTGATACCAAAACTAGAAAAAGATATCACAAAAAAAGAAAATTATAGACCGATATCACTGATGAACACAGATGCAAAAATCCTCAACAAAATACTAGCAAACAGAATCCAACAGCACATTAAAAGGATCATACACCATGATCAAGTAGGATTTATCCCAGGGATGCAAGGATTCTTCAATATATGCAAATCAATTAATGTGATACACCACATTAACAAATTGAAGAATAAAAACCATATGATCATCACAATAGATGCAGTAAATCTTTGACAAAATTCAACACCCATTTATGATAAAAACTCTCCAGAAAATGGGCATAGAGGGAACCTACCTCAACATAATAAAGGCCATATATGACAAACCCACAGCAAGCATCGTACTCAGTGGTGAAAAACTGAAACCATTTCCACTAAGATCAGGCACAAGACAAGGATGTCCACTCTCGCCACTCTTACTCAACATAGTTTTGGAAGTCCTAGCCATGGCAGTCAGAGAAGAAAAAGAAATAAAAGGAATACAAATTGGAAAAGAAGAAGTAAAACTGTCACTGTGTGCAAATGACATGATACTATACATAGAAAACCTAAAGATGCCACCAGCAAACTCCTAGAACTAATCAATGAATTTGGTAAGGTTGCAGGATACAAAATTAATGCAGAGAAATCTCTGGCATTCCTATACACCAACAACAAAAAGTCAGAAAGAGAAATTAAGGAAACACTCCCATTTACCACTGCAACAAACAGAATAAAATACCCAGGAATAAACCTGCCTAAGGAGGCGAAAGGCTTGTACTCAGAAAACTATAAAACACTGATGAAAGAAATCAAATATGACATAAACAGATGGAGAAATATACCATGTTCTTGGATTGGAAGAATCAACATTGTGAAAATGACTATACTACCCAAAGCAAACTGCAGATTCAGTGCAATCCCTATCAAACTACCAATGGCATCTTTCACAGAATTAGAACAAAAAAATTTGCAATTCGTATGGAAACACAAAAGACACAGAATAGCCAAAGCAACCTTGAGAAAGAAAAATGGAGTTGGAGGGATCAGGCGCCCCAACTTCAAACTATACCACAAAGCTACAGTAATCAAGACAGTATGGTACTGGTAGAAAAACAGAAATATAGATCAATGGTACAGGATTGAATGCCCAGAGATAAACCCATGCACATATGGATACCTAATTTACAACAAAGGAGGCAAGAACATACAATAGAGAAAAGACAGCCTCTTCAATAAGTGGTGCTGGGAAAACTGGACAGCTACATGTAAAAGAATGAAATTAGAACCTTACCTAACACCATACACAAAAATAAACTCCAAACGGATTAAAGACTTAAATATAACACCAGACAGTATAAAAAGGACTCTTAGATGAAAACATAGGAAAAACACTCTGACATAAACCACAGCAAGATCTTTTTTGGCCCACCTCCTAGAGTAACAGAAATAAAAACAAAAATAAACAAATGGGTCTTAATTAAACTTAAAAGCTTTTGCACAGCAAAGGAAACCATAAACAAGACAAAAAGACAACCCTCAGAATGGGAGAAAATATTTGCAAATGAAGCAACTGACAAAGGATTCATCTCCAAATTATACAAACTGCTCATGGAGCTCAATATCAAAAAAGAAAACAAACAATCCAGTTAAAAAATGGGCAGAAGACCTAAATAGACATTTCATTAAGGAAGACATACCTATGACCAAGAGGCACATGAAAAGATGCTCAACATCACTAATTATTAAAGAAATGCAAATCAAAACTACAGTGAGGTATCACCTCACACTGGTCAGCATGGTCATTATCAAAAAATCTAGAAACAATAAATGCTGGAAAGGGTGTGGTGAAAAGGGAACCCTCCTGCACTGTTGGTGGGAATGTAAATTTATACATCACTATGGAAAACAGTATGGAGTTTCCTTAAAAAACTAAAAATAGAACTACCATATGACCCAGCAATCCCACTACTGGGCATATACCCTGAGAAAACCATAATACATAAAGAGACATGTACCACAATGTTCATTGCAGCACTATTTACAATAGCCAGGACATGGAAGCAACCTAAATGTCCATCGACAGATGAATGGATAAAGAAGATGTGGCACATATATACAATGGAATATTACTCAGCCATAAAAAGAAACGAAATTGAGTTATTTGAAGTGAGGTGGATGGACCTAGAGTCTGTCATACAGAGTGAAGTCAGAAAGATAAAAACAAATACCGTACGCTAACGCATATATATGGAATCTTAAAAAAAAATGGTACTCATGAACCTAGTTGCAGGGCAGGAATAAAGATGCAAACATAGAGAATGGACTGGAGGACATGGGGTTGGAGGGGGAAGCTGGGGTGAAATGAGAGTAGCATCGACATATACACACTACTGAATGTCAAATAGTTATCTAGTGGGAAGCAGCAGCAGAGCACAGGGAGATCAGATCTGTGCTTTGTGACCACCTAGAGGGGTGGGATAGGGAGGATGGAAGGGAGGCTCATAAGGGAGGGGATATGGAGACTTATGTATGCATATGGCTGATTCACTTTGGTGTACAACAGAAACTAACACAGTATTGTGAAGCAAGTATACTCCAATAAAGAGCTATTAAAAAAAATAAAAATACAGGAAAGTCCTTCTCACTTAAAATGAACAATTAAAAGAATTGCCGTTAAACACAATTTAAGATATTATAAGATAAACAAGGATAAAAATCTAAATTATATAGTTATAAAATGAAGTCACAACAGAAAAACGTGGCTACGGAACAAAAGGCAGAACCTAAAATTATCCAAAAAATCTAAGGAAAATTATAGAAGCTGCCAAATAGAACAAATCTGAACTTTAAAACATCATAAATGTTGAGTCATTTATGGACAGTTAGCAACAGATGTAGATAAAAGGACAGAAAAAGATTAAGCCAGATTGAATAAAAAAAGACACCACAGAACAAACTATTGTAGAAATAGAGAGGAAAAAAGAATGAGTAAAATATAAACAGAATTTTTTAATTGGAGAAAGTAATAAATACAGATGACAGGCAAAAATAAACCAACATAGATGTATAAGCAGTTCTTAAAAGAAAACAAAATCAGTGGAAGAGAATACCAAAAACTATAATGCAAGGAAACTTTCCTGAAATACAAGAAGGAATTTCCATATTTAAACAGCATATAATTCGAATCAAAAATAAATTTTAGAACTTAAAGGTACAATAGCCAAAACTAAGAAACTTGATGGCTGGGTTCAACAGCCAAATGAAGGGGACAGAGGAAGAATCAGTGGACCGTAAGATAAAGCAATAGAAATTATCCAATCTGAACAACAGAGGAAAAAAAAGACTTTTTAAAAGTGATATGTTTCAGTCTTTAATCCGTTTCAAGTTAATTTTTGTTAGTGGCATAAAATAGGAGTCCAATTTCATTATTCTGCATGTAATTATCCAGTTTTCCCAACACCACTTATTGAAAGACTATCCTTCCTCTATTGGGTATTGTTGGATCCCTAGTCAAATACTGGTTGACCATATATCTGAGAGTTTATTGCTGGGCTCTCAGTTTTCTGCCACTAGTCAAAGTGCCTATTTTCATACTAGTATCATACTGATTTGATTACGATACCTCTGTAGTATGGTGTGAAATCAAGAAGTGTGGTCCCCTTACCTTTGTTGTTCTTTTTCTGGATGGATTTGGCAATTCAGGGTCTTTTGTGGTTCCACATAAATTAAGATTCTTTTTTCTATTTCTGTGAAAAATGCCTTTAAAATTTTGGAAAGTATTGCATTAAATCTATAGCTTGCTTTGAGTAATATGGACATTTTTATAATAATTTTCCAATCTATGAACATGATATATCTTTCCATTTACTTATATCTTCAATTTCTTTCATAAAGGTCTTAATAGTTTTCCACTACAGGTCGTTCACTTCCTTGGTTACATTTATTCCTAAATAATTTATTGTTTTGATGCTATTTGAGTGGGATTCTCTGTTTCTTTTTCAGATATTTCTTTGTTAGTACATAGAAACACAACTTAGAATGGCTATCATCAAAAAGAAAAAGATAACAAGTGTTGGCAAGGATATGGAAAAAACACTTCTGCACTGTTTGTGGGAATCTAAGTTGGTGAAGTCTCTATGGAAATGGTGTGGAAGTTCCTCAAAAATTAAAAATAAAACTACCATATTATCCAGCCATCCCACTTCTAGGTATATATCCAAAGGAAATCAGGACCTCAAGGAGATATCTGTACTCCCAAGTCTGTTACAGCATTATTCACAATAGCCAAGATATGGAAACAACCTAAATGTCCATCTACAGAAGACTGGACAAAAAAAAGATGTGATATAATATGGTACAATGAAGTATTAGTCAGCCACGAGAAACAAAGAAATTCTGCCATTTACAACAACATAAATGGAACTCGAGGGCATTATGCTAAACAAAAGTCAGATAGAGAAAGACAAATACCATGTGACATCACTTATATATGGAATCTAAAAAAGCCAGCTCACAGAAACAGGAAGTAGAATGGTGGTTGCCAGGGGAGAGAGCAGGGTGGGAGAAATCAAGGAGATGTTGATCAAATAGTACAAATTCCTAATTATAAGTAAGTTCTGATAATGTAGTATACAGCATAGTAACTATAGTTAATGATACTGTATTATATACTTGAAAGTTGCTAAGAGAATAGATCTTAAGTGTTCTCACCACAAAAAAGAAATGGTAATTATGTGAGGTTATGGAAGTGTTAACCGACCGTAATGTGGTAATCATTTTGCAACATTTAAGCCTATCAAATCAACACGCTGTACACCTTAAACTTACACAATGTTATATGTCAATTATATCTCAATAAATCTGAAAAAAAACAAAGCCTACATTTCTCACACTCCCTTGCTGCATGGGGGCAGATATATGTCTGGGTCTATTAATCAAATGCACTAGTATGAGACTGACTCAGAAGTAAGCTATGTGGGAACACATGTTGGACATGGGGCATCCATTTTGCTAGTACAGAAGCATCAAAGGCTGTGTGGTTTCTCAGGTCAGAGACAACCACAACTTCATGAATGGGACAAAACTGCAGTGTGCATCTGGGAGCTTAAATTTAGAGCTCATATCTCTAGTCCTCACAATAATTCTGTGAAAAAATTTCTCTCAGAAACTGGGAAAAGACTCTGCTGTCTGCAACTACTGACTTTGAACAATAAATAAATAAAGGAAGGGAAAACAAGATATTCAGGGACTTGTGGGACTATAACAAAACACTTTACATTCAAGAAATCATAGTCTCAGAAGCAGAGGTAAAAGGGACTAAGGCTAAAAATGTACTCAAAGAAATAATGGCCTAAAACTCCCCCAAACTGGCAAAAGACATAAACCTACATATTCAAGAAGTCAAGTTTAGGTCTAAAATTAAGATGGACTCAAAGAAATCCACACCAAGAAACATCATAGTGAAACTTCTGAAAAAGGAAAACCAAATTAGAAATCTTGAAAGCTTGAGAGAAATGACACCTTACTTTTAGGAGAAAAGCATTTCAATGACAGTGTCTTTCTTATCAGAAAACATGGAGCCCAGAAAGAAATGTCACAGCATTTTTCAAATGCTAAAAGAAATGAATTGTCAACACAGAATCCTATATACAATGAAAAGAGCTTTCAGCAATTAAGGGGAAATCAAAACATTCTCAAATGAAGGAAAATTGAAAGAACTTGTTACCAGTATACCTAACCTAAAAGAATGCTAAAGGAAGTTAAGTTTGTAATTTAAAAGCTTCTAAAAGGGAGAGAGGAGGAGTGGCCAAGATAGCAGTGTAAGAAGACTCTGAGCTCACCTCCTCCCACTGGCACACCAAAATTACAACTATTTACAGAGCAACTATTGATGAGAAAAACTGGAAGACTAACAAAAAAGACCTTCTGCAACTAAAGATATAAAGAAGAAACCACGAGAAGGGCAAGAGGGGTGTAGTATAGTCAAGATCAATACCCCTGGATGGGTGACCCTCAAACCGGAGAATAATTACAAATGCAGAGGCTCTCCCCAAGGAGCTAGGGGTCTGAGCCCCAAATCAGGCTCCCCAGCTCAGGGGCCTGCACTAGGAAGACAAGCCCCCAGAATGTTTAGCTTTGAAAACCATTTGGGCTTAGGCTCAGGAGACCCAGAGAGCTGTGGGCAATAGAGACTTCACTCTTAACGGGTGCACACAAAATCTCACACACTCCAGGACCCAGGGCAGAAGCAGTCATTTCAAAGGAGCCTGTGGTAGACCCACCTGCTGATCTTGAAGCAACTCTAGGAGGCATCTGGGAGCTCGTTATACCACGTGGACACTGGTGCCAGTAGGCACCGTTCAGGAATCCTCCTTCTAGTTTATTAGCTCCAAGACCCAGTTCTGCCCACCAGCCTGTAGGTACCAGTACGGGGATGGCTCAGGCCAAGCAACTAGCTGGGCAGAGAAACAGCACCACCCACCAACAGACCTGTTGCCTTAAGACCCCCCTGAGCCACTGCCACTCCAGGACTCGGCTCTGTCAACCAGATGGCCCAGAACATGGTTCCCAACACCAGTATGCTGGCACTAACCCCGGGACCCCTAGGGCCCTGCAGCCAGAGACCCGGGAACTCAGTTCCAACCACCAGTGGACCAGCACCAGCCTCACACAGCAGCAAACACCAGCCCCAGGACTAACGCAGCCCTGCAGCCTGCCATACCAGGAGCCAACCTGCCCACCAGCCGGCTGACACCAACTCCGGGAGACTTTGGGTCCCTCAGTCAGCCACCCTGGGATCCATACCCACCCACCAACAGGCCAACACCAGCATCAGGACACCCCAAACCCTACAGCCAGCCATGTTGACAGGCCCTGTCTACAAGTACTGATATTGAAACTGTGATTAAAAATCTTCCAACAAACAAAAGTCCAGGACCAGATGGCTTCACAGGCGAAATGTATCAAACATTTGGAGAAGAGCTAACACCTATCCTTCTCAAACTCTTCCAAAATATAGCAGAGGGAGGAACACTCCCAAACTCATTCTACAAGGCCACCATCACCCTGATACCAAAACCAGACAAAGAAGTCACAAAGAAAGAAATATCACTAATGAACATAGATGCAAAATTCTCAAAAAAAAAACTAGCAAACAGAATCCAACAGCTTTTTTTTTTAAGTGTAATAAAATGTTTCTTTAAATCTGAAAAGTTGGCAGTGAATCACAGATTTACCTAACAGTTTGTATCCAGTAGTTTTCTGGGTAACACAAATATCAGTATGGTCAACAGGTATAAATATTTCTTATTGGAAATATTTTGTTAAAAAAAAAAAAAACCTAATAAATAATATCACAATCCCAAAAAGACACATTCTGAAAAGGTATGAAAGTTTGGGGTGCGGGGGAGAGCTTTCAGTTCAGTTCATTCTTTATATGTCCCAAGTCATCATTCTTTCCCATTTGTAAAACTGTAATTCTTGTAGCTGTTAGTTTTAGTTTTAACATGGCAACACGTCAACAAATTATTACTGATATAGGCTTTTCGATTTGCTCAAGATTATGAATTGTAAGTGGAATGAAGCAGCATTTCCAGTTGACAAATGGATCCGCAGGTAATGCCATGTTTCTAAAATTAAGTTTGTGACAAACCAGAAAACTGTAGCAATGAGAAAACTATTGACAAAGTACAACCATGGAATGTTCATCTCGATGTATGCTGGAATCTGTACTTTAAGTAAAAGGATAATTATTTGAAGTAGTACAAATGGTAACCAGGTACCAAGAAAACAGACTATCAACTTGGGCAAGAGTGTTTTTTTAGAGCTCACAGTATAACTAGAGTGGGATGAAAAGGGAAAATATAGGATAGTCTCATTCATATAGGAAGTTATCCTAACAGCCTGTACCAAGGTAATAACTTCTGACCAAGAGGTTATAAAAGCCATAAATAAAATCATCACCATGGAAAATGACAGCCAGTAACTCTGAATGCTAATGTAGAAAGGACACTGATGATAAGAATAAACATTCTGTGCCTTCAGGCTTTGGTAGATAGCTGGATCTCCCAAAACATAAGTAAGGACTGAAATCCAAATTAAAATAACTGCAAAGAAATAAAATACTTTTTGACACTTAAATGGAAGCTTGGTGGCTTTAGAGAAATTCAGGTAATAATTTATACAAGCTGTCAAAAAAACTGGATAATGCAAAAAGCCATAAGTAAAAGAAATAATTTGAGTAAATAGGCAGATGTGGTATTTAGTAAACCTAATGCCTAAAAGTACAAAATCCCTGAAATAGGATATAATGGAAATATTCACCAAAAGTAGAAGATCAGTAAATGCTAGTGAAATGCAAAAATATTCCATAAAATTTTGATGGGTGTTTTTTCTTCTCATTCCTAGTGTGAGGATATTTAATAATATTTTCCCAAGTGTAATCAAGAATAACAGACAGTTACCATCTAGGGGCCTATTTGTTTGATGTAGCTGGTACTGAAGAGAGCAGTTCTCTGAAGTAAGAGCAGTCATTTTTTTTCAGTTCAATTTCAAAGGCCTGCTGCTATAGTAAAACAGTGTTTCACTTTATTTTCCATCCTCTGCTTTCTCCAGTAGGTCTTTCTTGGCTGATCTTCCTATTTTACTTCAGTTTTACTGCCTTTAATTATCTCACTTTTGGTTCCGGGCATACCAAAATGCCACGTGAATAAGCTCCGAGGCGCGGCGGCTCCCAGCTCCCGGCTCGCGCTCCGCGTCCGCGGCGCTGGGCGCCTGAACAGACCCGTGGCGAGGTCGCCGCCCGGGCACCTGCCGCGCCCGGCCCCAGGTGACCAGGGACAGGCCGGGGCTGAGAGCACGGCCCCCCCAACAGCATATTAAAAGGATCATACACCATGATCAAGTGAGGTTTACCCCAGGAATGCAAGGATTCTTCAATACATGCAAATTAATCAATGTGATACACCATATTAACAAACTAAAGGAGGAAAACCATATGATCATCTCAATAGATGCAGAAAAAGCTTTCGACAAAATTCAAAACCCATTTAAGATAAAAACCCTCCAGAAAGTAAGCATAGAGGGAACTTACCTCAACATAAAAAAGGCCATATACGACAAACCCACAGCCAACATCATGCTCAACGGTGAAAAACTGAAACAATTTCCTCTAAGATCAGGAACAAGACAAGGTTGTCCACTCTCACCACTATTATTCAACACAGTTTGGGAAGTTTTAGCCACAGCAATCAGAGAAGAAAAAGAAATAAAAGGAATCCAAATCGGAAAAGAAGAAGTAAAACTGTCACTGTTTGCAGATGACATGATGCTACATGTAGAGAATCCTAAAGATGCTACCAGAAAACTACCAGAGCTAATCAATGAATTTGGTAGAGTAGCAGGATAGAAAATTAATGCACAGAAATCCCTTGCATTCCTATACACTAATGAAAAATCTGAAAGAGAAATTCATGAAACACTCCCATTTACCACTGCAGCAAAAAGAATAAAATACCTAGGAATAAATGTACCTAAGGAGACAAAAGACCAGTATGCAGAAAACTATAAGACCCTGATGAAAGAAATTAAAGATGATACAAAGAGATGGAAAGATATACCATGTTCTTGGATTGGACGAATCAACATTGTGAAAATGACTATACCACCCAAAGCAATCTACAGATTCAATGTAATCCCTATCAAACTACCAGTAGCATTTTTCACAGAACTAGAACAAAAAATTTCACAATTTGTGTGGAAACACAGAAGACCCCGAATAGCCAAAGCAATCTTGAGAAAGAAAAACGGAGCTGGAAGAATCAGGCTCCCGGACTTCAGACTGTACTGCAAAGCTACAGTAATCAAGACAGTATGCTACTGACACAAAAAACAGAAATATAGATCAATGGAACAGCATAGAAAGCCCAGAGATAAACCCACGCACATATGGTCACCTTATCTTTGATAAAGGAGGCAAGAATATACAGTGGAGTAAAGACAGCCTCTTCAATAAGTGGTGCTGGGAAAACTGGACAGGTACATGTAAAAGAATGAAATTAGAACACTCCCTAACACCATACACAAAAATAAACTCAAAATGGATTAAAGACCTAAATACAAGGCCAGACACTGTAAAACTCTTAGAGGAAAACATAGGCAGAACACTCTATGACATAAATCACAGCAAGATCCTTTTTGACCCACCTCCTAGAGAAAGGGAAATAAAAACAAAAATAAACAAATGGGACCTAATGAAACTTAAAAGCTTTTTTGCACAGCAAAGGAAACCATAACCAAGATGAAAAGACAACCCTCAGAATGGGACAGAATATTTGCAAATGAAGCAACTGACTAAGGATTAATCTCCAAAATTTACAAGCAGCTCATACAGCTCAATCAAGAAAACAAACAGCCCAATCCAAAAATGGGCAGAAGACCTAAATAGACATTTCTCCAAAGAAGATATACAGATTGCCAACAAACACATGAAAGGATGCTCAACATCACTAATCATTAGAGAAATGCAAATCAAAACTACAATGAGGTATCACCTCACACCAGTTACAATGGTCATCATCAAAAAATCTACAAACAATAAATGCTGGACAGGGTGTGGAGAAAAGGGAACCCTCTTGCACTGTTGGTGGGAAAGTAAATTGATACAGCCACTATGCAGAACAGTATGGAGGTTCCTTAAGAAACTAAAAATAGAACTACCATATGACCCAGCTATCCCACTACTGGGCATATACCCAGAGAAAACCATAATTCAAAAAGAGTCATGTACCACAATGTTCATTGCATCTCTGTTTACAATAGCCAGGGCATGGAAGCAACCTAAGTGTCCATCGACAGATGAATGGATAAAGAAGATGTGGCTCATATATACAATGGAATATTACTCAGCCATAAAAAGAAATGAAATTGAGTTATTTGTAGTGAGGTGGATGGACCTAGAGTCTGTCATACAGAGTGAAGTAAGTCAGAAAGAGAAAAACAAATACCATATGCTAACACATATATATGGAATCTAAAAAAAAAAAAAAAATAGTTCTGAAGAACCTAGGGCCATGACAGGAATAAAGATGCAGACGTAGAGAATGGACTTGAGGACACGGGGAGGGGGAAGGGCAAGCTGGGACGAAGTGAGAGAGTGGCATGGACATATATACACTACCAAATGTAAAACCAATAGCTAGTGGGAAGCATCTGCATAGCACAGGGAAATCAGTTCGGTGCTTTGTGACCACCTTAGAGCGGTGGGATAGGGAGGGTGGGAGGGAGACGCAAGAGGGAGGAAATATGGGGATATATGTCTATGTATAGCTGATTCACTTTGTTATACAGCAGAAACTAACACACCATTGTAAAGCAATTATACTCTAATAATGGTGTTAAAAAAAAGAAACATAGTACTGGAAATTCTAGCCAGTGCAAGTAAGTCAAATAAAATAAAAAACATATAGATCAGAAAGAAAATAATACTGTCCCGATTTGCAAGTGCCATGATTATCTATGTAGAAAATCGCAAGAGATCAACACACAAAACCTTCTAGAGCTAATAAATGAGTTCAACATGGTCAAAGGATACAAGATAAACATACAAAAATCAATCGTGTTTCTATAAACAGTGAACATATGAACAGGGAAATAAATACTATTTATAATCGCTCCTCCAAAAAATGAAAAAGATTTAAATATAACAAAACATATGTGAGACTTGTATGCTGAAAACTACAACACAATGATGAAAGAAGAGTCAAATAAATGGAGAAGCATATGTGTTCATGGATTAGAAGACTCAAATAGCATAGATGTGAATTCTCCTTTAAATTTATATACAGGTTTAATGCAATTTGCATCAAAATCTCTGCAAGATTTTTGTAAATATAGACAAGATTAGTTTAAATGTTATGTAGAAAGGTGAAAGAACTAGAATGGCTAAAACAGTTTTGAAAAGAAATAAAGTGATAGGAGTCTGTCTACCCGATTTCAAGACTTATTATCTAGCCATAGGAACCAAGGTGATGTGGCATTGACCAAAGAATAAACACACAGACCAGTGGGACAGAATAAAGAACCCAGAAATAGATGCATACAAATATGCACAACTGGTGTTTGACAGAAATGCAAAAGTTATTCAGTAGAGGAAAGATAGCCTTTTCAACAAATGGTTCTGGAGCAACTGGACATCTATAGCAAAAAACAAGTATAAAATGAAAAACAAAAGACTCTTTGCTTATGTCTCACACTTTATACAAAAAAAATTAACCCAAAATGGATCATACTTAAATCTAAAATTTAAAACTATAAAAATATGTAGAAAAATATAGGAGAAAATTTGGGTATCTAGTGCTAGGCAAGGTGTTCTTAAATGTGATACCAAACATACAACCCATAAGAGAAAAAACTGATAAATTTGACTTCATCAAAATTAACCTTTACTCAGCAAAATACCCTTAAGAAGATGAAAAGAGAAGCTACAGAGTAGGATAAAATATTTACAAAATACATATCTCACACAGGACTAATATCTATAATATAAAGAGAACACTCAAAACTCAACAGTAATAACAAAGAGAGTTGACCCTAGAACAATGGGGGCACTTGCTTATGGCAAGTAGAGCTCCTTAGAGAAATCAGTCATTTTAGGCCTGTGGCAAGAAATGAACAAGATGTTATCTTGCTGTACCTGAAAGCAAGGATGCTAGGTAAGACTTCTGAAGACATGTCAAAAGCACTCAGGAATACCTTCAACAGCTCCCGTAGACCAAAGCTGGAAAAATTATCATATATAATACTGATTGCAATTGAAAGAACCACATCAAGTATAAAAAATTCCTTAAGATCAAAATCATGGTCCAAAACTGTATTGATCACCTTTAGACATTGCATCATTGGCATCATCAGAGTACCATGCCATCATTATGAAAATTTACAAAAGGAAAGTTGATGCCTTTATTCTTCCTCTCCTTTAAGAACTGTATTTTAAGGTAATGGAAAAATAATAATAAGGGAAAGATAATCTTTATATAAGAATCACAGCTAATAAGTGCAAAAGACATGTTGGAATTAGACAATCACCATTTTGCAACTCCTAATAAAATAATGGCTCAAGGCAATGGTCATTCACGGACTACTAAAACATTGAGCTAAAGGATGAGGAGGGTCTTTTAAAAGGGATGAATGAGGTTGACACCACTTAAGCTCCACTGATAAATTTTAACATCACTAAAATTGAACAATCAGATATTATGTTACTACTGATACGATGTGATAGAAAATGCACACTAGAATCTATGAAGTACTCTTCATATTTAAAAAATTGAACCTGAATTTAATCAATCCTCTAGATATAACTTTACAAGACATAGAAACAGAGCAACATGTTAAATAACAGCATAAAGATATAATCAGTCAAATCTAAAATGTGGGAAATGCTAAAGAACAAATGATCTAGTTTCTTTCAAAATTTAATGGTATAAGAGGAGATGCTCTTTAAACTCAAGAGTTTAGAGACACATTAACTAAATGCAGTATATATACTTTGGTGGGCAGAATCTTAATGCAACCCAACAAATACTTCAAAGACATTTTGGAAACAATTGAGGAAATTAAATATGGAATGGGTATCAGATGATATCAAGGAATTAATGTCAATTTGTTCATCATGGTTAAATTTAAACTAATTCCTTATCTATTAACGATACCTACTGATTTATTTATGAATAAAAAACATATTTGGAATTTGCTTTAAAATACCCTACCAATAAAGAAGAGAGAATAGACAAAACAAAAATGGCAGTATGTTGATGGCTGAAACTAGGTTTGGGATATACGATGGCTCATTATATGAACATCTCTACTTTTGAGTGTGTTTGAAATTCTTCATGGTAAAATATTTTTAAACAATCATGTAACTATTCATTTGACAAGTTGAACACGTACCCTTTGCAGAACAAAGTAAGTAAAACACAATCTTTTCTCCCAAGAAGCTCACAATCTAGTAGTGGGAGAAATAGAAAAAAAAAAAAAAAAAGTGCAATGAAGTACGATATTTGCTCAAATAAGCACATTACAGTTACAGTGGAGGCACAGTGTAAGGGAAAAGACATACCCCAGGAGACACGAATCAGGACTTCAGAGAGGAGGTGATACTAGATCTGTCGTTAAGAATTTACAGGAGTTCATTCAGGTGACATGAGAAAAAGGCATTCAGAGTGACAGTAGTAAGTCCTATTTATATGTATCACTTCCTGTTTCAAGCACTGTTCTAGGCACTTCAGATTTTTAAATCATTATATCCTCAAAACAAACCTGTGAGATGTGTTATTCTTAGCACATATCCTTATTTTACAGATAAAGCAATTGAGGCATAGAAAGGTTAAGTAATCTGACCAAGATTGCATAATTGTAAATGACAGTGATAGGCAGCAAAACCAAATAGTTTGCTCTCAAACACTAGACTTCTTCTTCAGTAGATGGAGTAATGTGTAACAGAGGCAAAGAGGCGTAACCTGTAACAGTACACTAGGAAACCATAAATGTTGCTATAATATATGGCGTGAGGTGGAAAATCAGAAGGGTATGTCAGGAAATGAGAGAAGATGGATGGTTAGTCAAAAGGCAGACCATGAAGGGCTTCACATATCAAGGAACGGAGTTTATACCATTTTCAAGTAAGAAGGTGCAAACCAACAAAGGCTTTTAAACAATGGAGTGACATGTATTGATTTATGCAGTACAAAAATAACTTAGGCAGTGGTGAGCACAGTGGACGGGAGGGGAATCAATAAAAGGAGGCAGGGAATTCAGTTAAGAAGTGTTTTGGTCCAAGAGACAGACTGTAGGGGCCAGAGCTATGGCACTGCTGATAGACATGGATGAAAGAGAACAGATTCAAAAGAGATTTAAGAGGAAGAAGCCACAGAATTTGGCAAAGGATTCCATATGGGAAGCACAGGGATGGGAAAGGGGGAGTTAAGGAAGTCTCTCAGGTTGCTGACTTGGGGGGTGGGAGGGAGGAGGGATGCCAACAGTGAGTGGGAACATCAGAAGAGAAAGTTTTATAATGAAGAAAATGTGTTCACATTTGACCAGGTGAGCCTGTGGACGCTGTCATATAATAATGACCCTGGATCTCAGAAGACAGACGTGTATCTGAGAGACTTCAACATACTGGCAGTATTTAAAGCCATGGAGACAAATGGGATTCACTCAAGAATCCTTCGCAGAGAAACAAAACAAAAAAATCAGTGTTTTTCAAACTTCAGTTATTCAAGGACTTCAGGACTTTTGCCATGTTAGTGTACCACCTGCCCCATTGTTTATTTAATAGTTTTTTGAACTGGCATGTTTTGTACTTTATTTTCAAACAAAACATTATATCACTACTGTAGAAAGAAAATTATATTACTCAGCATAATAAATGGAAAATGACCATAAAGTTAAACTGTAATGATGTGTCAACGTAGGTTCATCAGTTGTCAACAAATGCACCACTCTGATGGCGGGGGATGTTGATGGCGGGGGATGTTGATGGCGGGGGATGTTGATGGCGGGGGATGTTGATGGCGGGGGAAGCCGTGCCTGCAGTGGGCGGACAGGGGGCGAGGGTAGGAGGTACCTGGAAAGTCTCTGTATATTCCTCTCAATTTTGCTGTGCACCCACAACTACTCTAAAAAATAAAGCCTTTAGATAAGTAAATTCAATTTTAAACATTTATATTTAATCCAATTAAATATTTCACTATTATCTGTGAAACTTCAGCACGTGCTTCAGCTCCTGAGAGCTGTTCTTTGTGAAAATATATTTTTTTCAGCAAGACTGTAAAGAAAAACTTGCCTCAATCTAGAATAATACAAATTAAAAATAATTTAAAAGGAGATACGGTTGAATTTTCACCATGTGATGGGATATTATTTAATGTTCTGTGAGTCATCTCCTGTGCTACCTTTGGAACATGGCCCACAATCAGGAAAAATTCTGCTTTACAGGAAAGACAAAGGAATCGGGTCCAGACCTATGTTCTGAGGTCAACTGAGTAAAGGAGAGCTGAATCAGTGGACACAGAATAGACAGCGTCCAATTATACAGAATAGCATCCAATAGTACAGAAAGGTTGGTCTGGGTTTTCTAGAGGTATGTTCAGGATGGTCTAGATGATAATCAAAGGAAGAAGTAGAGTCACTTGTTCCTGAGCTGTGGCTAAAGGAGTTGAGGGAAGCTAAAAGATCTTTTAGTTGCTGCTGCCTATCAGGTGACTAATTTGAGCCTGGACCTAGCATTCCCTCTCCTCCAACATTTTGTCCTCTCTACCCTGCCCCCGACCCCAAACCCACCATCCTCTTGCTGTGCCTGATGCTCTAGTAAAGGGACGTGTCACGAGTGTGGTGTCAAGACCCCTTACCTGCGGGAATTGTTCACAACTGACCACACTCTCCTGATCCACAGGCTAAAGGGCTACGTGCCCTGACCAGCTCCCAGTTGTAAAAAGCCAGAAGCAAGGCAGGCAGCGTAAAATGTGACAGCATGATGAAAAATCATGGGGAAGATAATAAAAAAAAAAAACCAGAAGCCTAAACTTACTATGAATCCACACCGCTTTATGACTCCACAGCACTCTTCTTACTTTGAAATAAAAACTGAGTGCCTTAGATCATTATGCAGACTCTGCTATGAGTATGCACTTGCATAAAAAATGTTCTCTTCCTTTACTATTCCAAAAGGTGATTGATCATCTTCTATCCCATCAGTTCTGCACACCTTACCCCTTTTAATATGGAGTCAAAAATGAAGGCAAGGGCTTCCCTGGTGGCGCAGTGGTTAAGAATCCGCCTGCCAATGCAGGGGACACGGGTTCAAGCCCTGGTCCGGGAAGATCCCACATGCCGTGGAGCAACTAAGCCCATGCGCCACAACTACTGAGCCTGCGCTCTAGAGCCCGCAAGGCACAGCTACTGAGCCTGCGTGCCACACCTACTGAAGCCCACGTGCCTAGAGCCCATGCTCCACAACAAGAGAAGCCACCGCAATGAGAAGCCCGCGCACCACAACACAGAGTAGCCCCCACTCGCGACAACTAGAGAAAGCCTGTGCGCAGCAACGAAGACCCAAGGCAGCCAAAAATAAATAAATAAAGTTATAAAAAAAAAAAAATGAAGTCAAAAATGATTTTTATAATGTGTGGTCGACAAATTACACTGGCCAAAAAAAAAAAAAAGAAAAGTTTAGCAAATCTAAAGGACTTCATTTGCATTTTTTCTTTGTTTCTCACTAATCTCTGACAAAATTATATTTTCTGCTTTTCTTTATTGCCAAATTCATTAGACCATATGTGTCACCTACATTAAATATCCTAAATATACACAATTTGTTTTCAAATGTACTCGTGTAACTAGTTTAGGAATAGAATTGCAGTAGAATTTGAGGGGAGTTATAACTTCCTCAACTCAAAGGTTTTCATCCTACATGGCCTTTAGTATTTTTTAAGTCTCACTCTCACTGAAAACATCCTGAAGTTAATGATATAAAATAGATGATAAACAGATGTGAATAGAGCAAGTAGAATTCTGCAGAACACTATTTCTTCCAAATGTCCAAACTTCAATTTAAAACTTAAACACAAATTTAGACAAGTATTTTCATAAAGGCTTTAACATTGTGCATAATCAACAAGGAATAAGAAATTTTGTTCTACCAAACTGTAATAAAGGACCAGAGTAGAGGGAACATTTACATTGAAATGAGATGCTATGCTCATTCCAGTACAGAGCAGAAACTCCAGAAAAAAATTGTAGAACACATAATGGCATTTTTGTAATCTAGAGTAAGTTAAGACCTGCCAGCACAAAATTAGTTTATTTCCAAGTAATAAAAGGAGAATTATAAGAATGTGGGAAGCACCACTATCCTGAACAGCTCAGAGAGCCCACTGGAGATGGGGGGAGGGATGGGGGGAGGGATGGGGGGAGGGATGGGGGGAGGGATGGGGGGAGGGATGGGGGGAGGGATGGCTACAGGCTATGATTACATCATTTGGCTCTGTGTATTCCTCCACCGTCTTCCCCTCCTCACCACTGCCTCTTGCCACAGTCCGTTACAGGTCTGGCGGGAGAGGTTTTTACTGTCTTGTCCCTGGACTGTGAGCTCCTCAGGAGCAGAGACCCTGTCATCTTCATGTCCAGCCCAATACCTAGCATGAATAAGATGCTCAATTAATGTTTGCTGCATGGTTATCATAACCTTTCACTTGGTGGGGAAAAATCATCACCTCCAGAATTAAAAGAAAAATACCATCATGTTGTGATAAATCATTCCTAGGCTGCAACGGAGAAATGTCCCTGAAATGAACAGAGGACACAGCATTTACCGCCGTTTTTCTCCAAACAGCTGCCTTAGTTTGGGTTCCAGAAGCGGGTTCTGAGACGGAGATGTCTGCGCAGGAAGTCAGTGGGGGAGTGTCCTAAGAGTAAAACTGCTCTGCAGTAAGGCCAGCAGGATCGGGCAGGGGGAGAAGCCAAACTGCTGGACAGTTGCCACAGAGGTCTCAGCTGGTCCCTGACGGGACTCTGGAGCGGGGGTGGTCCTTTAAAGCTACCAGGATGAAGGCAAAGGACCTGCACACCTTGCCTAGCCCAATCCTGGGAGATGGGTGCCTTGCGGAGACGAGGCGGGTGAAGCGATCTTGGGGGAGGCAGCCCCCTTCTGCTGAGGGAGCTGAGGGCGACCCCCTTCTGGAGAGGACCAGCTGCGAGCCATGGGCCGCCAACAGCCCTGCAAATAGGCAGACTGACTGTGAAGGGGACTCTGGGTGATGTCCCACCGGGCCCACAACCATGCGGCTTACTCCCTCACTCAGAGGCTCAAACCTCAGATGGTATGGGAGTGACATACAGACCTGAGACCCTCGCAGTGATCTTTCTGATACGGGCGAGACGTATACAAAGGCACCGAGAGAGTCTCGGTCTACGTTATCCAGTCTTTAGACAGCAGCTGTCGATCTGTCACAATCTATCACTTCGGCCACTTAAAATAAAATTACTGAAGACAGGGAAAACTGCCCTCCCATTGAACTACGGGAAATCACAATTAGTAGCAGTCTTTTCATCCAAATCATGAGATTTCTTGTAACGTGCACCAGCCTAAAGCAGATTGGTCCGCTTAGAACGAGGAAGCCTACCAGGAATGATTAAAAAGCATCCATTCAGAAAGCATTCCCGGACTCATCACCATCTGGTCAGATCTGATTATCATACAGTCAGGGAAAGTCCTGCTGGAGACACCATGGGGAGAGTTCTCCTGAGGCTGCCATTTAGCCTTTGTAACAGTGGTGGGGAATGAGTGTGATGGACGACAGGCACCTTGTACCAGGTACCCTTGCATCTGATTCACTCTAGTGACTCTCCTTCCATCAGGTCCAGAGAGGTAGGAAGATGCATGATGTTATTTTAAAGCCCCTCAGTGACAGAAGAAGCAGAAGATACATACTTTTTCTTTAAAAGGAAGAGAATGAAAAAAATAATAATAATGCTTGAAGGCAGAGCGGCATGCCCGCTTCATCCCACACTGGTCAACCACCTCCTCTCTCCAGCTAGGAACACCAAGGCCATTTTTCAAACATTCCAGATGCTTCCCTGCATGCAAGACTTCCTCACCAATTTTTCAAATTAAGCACAGCCCTGAAATTTGGCTGCTCTCTCAATCTGCTTTGAAAGAGTGTCAGCAGTTTTGATATCTGCCACATTTTATTCACGGTAGGTTCAGGATCCCCCACAGAACAAAGCTACAAATAAAAGCTAGAAGAGAATTAGGAAGGAGAAAGCATGCTTTGCTGGGGTGCTAGCTCCACTGAACTCACAATGGGGGGGAGAGAAAACCTGCTGTGATGAGACTTTTAAGTGAGAGGAAAAGAAATATCAACAAATCTCACCAAGAAATCCCAACTGCAACTCAGAAAAGCTTTCAAAAGCCCAGCATTCAATACTGGTAACAAGTAGAAGATGTCAATTACATAATTTATGTTAATGAGACTGAGCATTAGGAGAGCTGAGTAAATCAAAAAGCCTTCCTGGGCTTTTCCAACCTTCAGAGATTTTATCTAAGACATTTAGTAAATTACAAACAAGCCGACACATGAAATAGGCTAATTTGACATCTCTTAGGCATTCGTTTAGCTAAAGTCCAGGAGATGAGAAAGGATTGGCCATTTGTTGTTGTGCTCTTCTAGCAAAACTTGCTGGTGATCAAAAGCCTTCTCAAGTGTAACTACTGCACCCTGGCTGCCATACAGCTGTCCTCAGCAAAGCTGGCAGTATTCAGAGCTTTTAAATCAAATGCTCTTTACCTGATATGTAATTTGTTTAGCCCATTTCCTTCATTATATTAACATGTTAAGAGCTTACACTGCAGACCAAGGATATCTTGAGTGTGACAGCCATGATTTAAACCCGAGGTTCTCAACCAGGAATGATTTTGTCCCCGTGGGACATTCGACAGTGTCTAGAGATGATACAGGCTGTCACAACTTGGGGGAGGGGGTGTGCTAATGGCATGTACTGGGCAGGGGCACGGATGTTGCTAACCATCCTACAACGCATAGGACAGTCCCCACCCCACACACAACAAAATATCAACAGTGCCAAGGTTGAGAAACCAATTTAGACCTTGCTCTGCCTGAGAGTATAGAAGTACTGTGGAAGAAAATGCTGCAGACCAGCTCAGCTTTGTGCAAAATACACATATGAAGGCCAACAGAGCTTTGCTTCACTTGAAATCTACTGAACAGACCTATGTTAGGGTTTTACACTGTACATCAGAGTTCGCATTATTCTGTAGTGCAGAAATATAAGGAATTAAAGTGCCTCTGATCCCTGCCCAGGATCCTTTGCTCTTCAAGAACAGGAATACCATTTCACTGTTTTATAAGAACCCTGAACTTTTATCCCCAGTTTAGTGACTGGTTCATGTTTGCTGCTTTGCCTTGTTTCATAGATGTGCTATAAACAGAAGGGCAAAGATGACTTTTCGCCGTTCAAAAACGTGCCTATACGTCTAGGGAATAGGGATACTAACTATTCTCTAATCCAAGACCGGTAAGATTAATAATGCATGGTAGCCCCCCACCCTTCCTTTCTTGGGGAGCTCCTTCCTTATGATTTCAACATCTTTAATCTTAACCCATGTTACTCATCTGTTCTTAGTTATTTCCCCCTAGGTATCTTTCCACCTACACAAATTCAAAACGCCCCAAATTTAACTTATCTGTTTGCTGAGAACTCATCTGTTTGCTGTCTTACTCAACATCCTTTCCTCTACCACTATTGTGTGTCAATCAGATCAAGCATTTACACCTTTCCTTCACTTTCTCTATTTAGTCAGCTATCAGGTTCTATATACTTTCACTTTAAATCATCTCTTCCATGCCATTTAGAACTTCATACTCTATCTCGAGGACTCCCAGAGCCTCTTTTCTGGTGCTGCCGCTGACTTGAGGCATTCCCTTTCCTTCCTACCTCACCCCAACTGCATCTTTATATAATACTCATCTTCATTAAAACTCACTCATTTTCATCTATTTGTGCTCTATTTACTTAAGACTTAAAGAGGTGGGTCAATATAATAGATTGACTAAGTTTCCCCATAAATTCATGTCCACCCCAAACCTCAGAACGTGACCTATTTGGAAATAGGGTTTTTGTAGATTTCCTTAGTTAAGATGAGGTCATACTGGACCAGGGTGGGCCCTAAATCCAATAACTTCTGTCCTTATAAGAAGATGAGAGGACACACAGAGACATAAAAACAGGGAGAGAAACAGTATGAAGATGGGGCCAAACATCAGAATCATACATCTACAAGCCAAGGAATGCAAAGGATTGCCAGCAACAACCAGAAGCTAGGAGAGAGGCATGGAAGGGTTTCTCCCTCAGAGCCTCAAGAAGGAACCAACTTTACCAACATCTTGATCTCGGATTTCTAACCTCCAGAACTGTGAGAGAATAAATTCCTGTTGTTTTAAGGCTGTTTGTGGTCATGTGTTACAGCAGCCCTAGGAAACTAATACAGGTGCCCATGAGAATGTGCCTCACAGTTCCCCAACTCTAGGTGACATCAATGTCCAAAGACCCCAGCTATGATGTTCTGATGCCCACAGCAGCATACACCCCAAGGCCACACCTCCCACAGGCTACTTCAAGCCAGAGACTGAGTGCAGCAGACATACAAAGCAGATCAATTCGTGGGAGACACAGACTCTTGACAGGCAATTTTGACTCAAAGACAGTTCCACAGCCTTGACACGTTAGACTGACTACAGTCTTTAGACGCTAACACCCAACCTTCTTTCCCTCTCTCCTTCTCTTGGAATCAGCCTGTATCATAGTCTGATGACTCTTTAAGCCTCCCCAACTCCATTCCCATTTTTTCTCTTACGAGTTTCCCTAATAAAATCCACACACATTTAGTTTTACCTTGGTGCCTACCCTTTGGAGAACCCAGAGTAACCCAGAAAGGGATTACAAAATTTGATTTCTATTTTAAATAGATTTCTTTGCCTAGGTTTGTGGAGAATGGATTCCAATTTGGCAAGATTAGAGGTGGAAAGACCAAATAAGAAGCTAATGTAGGGCTTCCCTGGTGGCGCAGTGGTTGAGAATCTGCCTGCCAATGCAGGGGACGTGGGTTCGAGCCCTGGTCTGGGTAGATCCCACATGCCACGGAGCAACTGGGCCCGTGCGCCACAACTACTGAGCCTGCGTGTCTGGAGCCTGTGCTCCGCAACGAGAGGCCGCGACAGTGAGAGACCCGCACACCGCGATGAAGAGTGGCCCCCGCTCGCCGCAACTAGAGAAAGCCCTCGCACAGAAACGAAGACCCAACACAGCCAAAAAAAATAAATAATAAAATAAATAAATAAAAAATTAAAAAAAAAAAAAAAGAAGCTAATGTAGTGGCTAAAAGGGACATGCTTCTAGCTTTCAGTACCCTAGTGGTGGCAGTAGTCAGTCAGGTTCCAGATATACTTTGGCAGAAAACCTATGGAATTTGGTCATGGATCTATATGAGAGTGTGGGGGAAATGCGCATTGAGGTTGATTTCTTCATTTCTAACAAGAGAAAATGAAAAGATATTAGTGGAATTTGCTGAGATACAGAAAACTGAAATAAGAGTAAATCCAAAACTAAAAAATTAACAGTTCAGTTTCAGTTATATTAAGATCAAAGTTATTTGGAGTCACCTAAACAGAGATGTCACACAGGGAGTTAGGTAAAAAATGTGAAGCTCAGAAGACTTCTATATGAATTTGGGAGGTATGAGAATATAGTGTTGAAAGCTGAGGAGGTAATTAGAATCACCTAGGGAAAAAATGTAGAGTGAGCAACAAAAGGGTAGTCATGAAACCTTCCAAAATGTAAAGGTCGAGAACAGAAGGAGCAAGTGACAACGAATGCTAAGGAAGAAAAGTGTGATTATGGTGTTTAAAGCTAAGAGAAGAGAGCATTTTGAGGATGAGTGGAAGGTCAACTGGTCAAATGCTGCCGGGAGTACAAGGAAGATGACTTAAAATCATCTGTTGGCTTTGGAGACAGGAGTCTTTGGTCATCTGCCATTTTGGTGGAGTAGTGAGAAGGGAAGCAAAATAGGGGTGGTCCGAGGAGAGAATGAGACTTCAGGTTAAGGTGACTCTGAGTTGGGAAATGATTTTTTCCCAAACACATAGCACCAACAGAAAAGACATATTTTATATTAAAAAAAAAAAGGTATAATGAAGAGATTTCCATTGAGTTTGACATTTTTGAATTTATACTTTAAGCACTTACCCAACCCTGCCTTAATAGCTTTAAATAATTATAACCATGGGAAAAAAAATATATAAACTTTTGTGTAGACCAGGGGCCAACAGAAATAATAATGGAGGCTAAAGCAATGCATTTATTGGCTTAGGAACCAAAAGAGACAAAAGTAGAGCAGAGGTACCAGCACCCCGTATTCTGTTGTACCCCAAGTTCTGAGCTCTCAGCGTTGAGAGATACTTACAACAAAAAGGCCGTGCAACTATTTAGCATTCATTGGAATGACCATATCTGCTTTTGAAATACTGATACTTCCATACTACTTAGTAAATAGCCTCTATCTCAAGCCCTCACAAGGGATTGTGTTAAGCATCGAATTATATATTAAAATAACGTTAAAAGTAAAAACTCTTAAATCATCATATCCTCTGTTTGAACTTTTCTCATTTTACTACATTCTTTGGTTGTTACTGGTAAAATCCAACTCTCCATTTTCCTTCCAAAACCACTGGCACAGCCTCTACAACTTCATTAGAAACAACATTATTCATCATGTTTAGGTTACTGGGGATCCTTGCCCATGATCTCAGCCTTGACCACCACTTTATTTGGAAACTCATGGCCCCTTTTTAAGAGAAAAGATATCATTAGAGATGCTTAGACATCAGAAATAGACTACCCTTTTATTTTAGCCTAAAGTAGTAATATTCAGGTATAATCTCAATGAAAGCTTTAAAAAATGAATGATACTCAAATTGCAAACACTCAATATAATAGTTACTTACTCTTTGGAGATAAGGTACTAAAATAAAAACCTCAAGTTTATCTGGGATATTACTTTGCATTTTTTACTGAGTAATAAAAAATTATCTCTTAAAAATATTGTGTTAAGTTTAAACTGTGATCTATAAGCACATGCCTCCAAGTCATAATTAATATGGAAGTCCATGCGGTCAGAGACTAAGACTAAAGTATATGTTAAATAATTCTGAGGGTTTTCCCCAAATGAAACCTGAGCTAAGAAGCATCAAATCAACATCACTGTGAACTCCACTTCAACTCCCTAATCAACCAACTAACCTTAGGTGATTTGGGGATCCAAACAAAGTCACTGGTTACCCTGACCCACAGAAAGGACACTGGATATTTTTGTTTGCAGTAATGAAGTATTTGTAGACACACTGCACATTGCAGAAATACTACAGCTACTGAAGAAAGGGCATGCATACCAAAAAGGGGAAAAATAAAACAGAATGCATTTCAACGTAAATAATTCTGCCTTAATAGCAATACCAAGAGCCATGCAGCTTTCTGGCCAGGGTTTAAGATAACAATGCGGGCCATCTATACCTGACAGAAAAATAAATCTTCCAAATACTCAAAAGGTACTTGTCCTGTTTTAAGCATATGTAATGGGGGAGAAGGATTTTTCCCCTCTACCTCCAGGTGCAGTTGAGCTGCCAGCAAGTGAGAGTAATGAGTGGCCCAACCTCACACATGCTCTGCTCTCTGCACACCAGGCAGGCATTTGTCAAGGTGTAAATTATTTACAGTGGTCTCCAAAGGCTCTGGAAAGTTAGTGCATTTCCTTAAAAATAAACGAAAAGGAAATCCTGGAACAAGTATTACATGAAATAGGGGCAAAGTAAACGTATATTCTAAGTATTAAAGGTTGTTTTGATTGGAAAAACACACACGCACACATTCTTCCTAACACCAGGTGAAACACCAGGTTCTAATTATTCAGTTCTCTATTTCTTCCTTGTCACTTTAGACTCTAAGAACATGAATAGCAATGTTTAAATGTACGCATGACAACTAAACAATGGCTTAAGGGCTCATCGTTTGAGCAAATCTTCACTGAGTGATAACAGCCACCCAAGAAACGCATAATTAGATAATTACTTCGTACTGACTCCATCTTCTAAAGACTCGAGAATATTCAAAACTTCAAAGGAGCAAAGATGCAGCAACTCTAACTTTTCACTTAAACTCAGTTGTAAGCAGAACAGTGAGGTTGACATTCTGTTTAAGAGAAGGAGGGAAGGAGAGAAGGAAACCAATCGTCTGTATTAAACAATGAATCAGCGGTCAGAATGCTTTCTACCGCAAGTAACCAAACACTTGGCCATATGAATCTTAAATGATAAAGTTATCCCACTTCCTCATGTAACAAGAAGCTTGCAGTAGCAAGTCTAGGATTGGTTCATTAGCGCAAAGACGCCAAACCACTGGGTCCAAGAGACTGATTTGCTTACCCTTCTCCTTACAGCCTCAAGGTGCTGGCTGACGCTTCCAAGCAGCATATCCCACTGAGAGATGAGGTGTGAGTACATGGTCTCCCTAAGGGAGCACAGGGGCAGGAAACGCATTTCAGGCACCGGCGTCCGAAGCAAAAAGAAAAGAGGGGAAGAAAAACATCACCCCATCCCACAGCGCCCTCTCTTATCAAGGAGAAAAATGCATTTTCCTTAAACACCTCCCCCCCCCAGCAGATTCCCTGCTATTTCTCATTGGTTAGAAGTTAAGTCACATGCTCACACTTCAACCAATCAGTGGTGAAGGGCGTGGGATTGCCACGTTGGGTAGGACAAACCAGCTTCACCTGGGGGCTGGTTAATTAAGGCCTGAATAGAATCAGGGGGTTGTTAATAAAGAAGAAGAGAGAGTGTTGTTAGACAACAAAAAGTGCCACACTACGCTTTTTTTACCGAAGGTCAAAACATTTGGCTCAAATGGACGTTTCAAGGAAAGTAATTTCTCTTTTTTCCCAAAGTAATGCAGAGTTTCAACTTTACAATTATAAGCAGCAGCTCCCTGGATGACCTCCCTGCTGGTATAATGAAGCACTAGGACATAGGTGCTCCCGTGCTTTCCAAGGTGGTTAGAACACCCAGTCAAGTGAAACTCCACAGATTCAAGTCAGTACTCTGAACTTCCCCAGAAGGGCATAAGCAGTCACTGCAGAGTCTAGAACACAGAGTTACAGGGGAAAATACAGCTAAAGAGAAAAAATGCATATTAGTAGCTTCTACTTCTGAGCAGTTTTTCAGCTTAAGTGCAACCCGTTGCTATAATCTGATCAAGAGGTATCAAAGGTGAGGCTAACTATGGCAAAGAATTTCTGTGCTGGCAAGTTAAACACTGATTGTTCCCCAAAATGGAATGGCCAGCTTAGATTGTATCAAAGGACTAATAAATATCATCCCCTAGGACTTGAAACTGAACCAGAAATAACTCAGCTTGAGATTTAAACAATTTACTCTACCCTTTGTTACTCTGATTCTTTCTTATTTCAACTTGATCTGAATGTTCTGCTAGAAACCCCATTATGAGAACACAGTGGGGTGACAGCCAGTAGTTCCCGCAGTTGTTAATCTGAAATTCTAAGCGCAGCTCTGATCTTTCTGGACTCTGAGCTAATTCATTCACAGACGTTGAACTAGAGCCAACCACTTCAGGTGCCTACAATAAGAGATAAATGAAAGAGTTCTTCACGGCCTATTAGGGACACAGATGTAAACAATTACAAGGTGATGTGCAGGAAGAAACAATCTGGAAAAGAGCGAGCATAACATGCAGTGCTGTGTACTCAGGATGGGCTTTGGCAGCAGAAGGGGTTCCGGCATCACCCATATTGGAGTCCTATGTACCTACAGCCACATTCCTCTACTAAGGAGTTAAAAGTGCCTCTTTCCCCACTTTCTCAAGTCCCACTCTCTTGTGAAGAGCATGCAATCTGGCATTCATTCTCAACACTGGGTTGAAATTATTCTCAGGTTGATTGGATTTTTTTTTAATAAACCACATTTTCCTATAATTTACATAAAATACAATGCACCCATTTGAAGGGCATAGAAAAATGAGATTCTAATACACATATATATTGATTTACTATATCCATCAAACATGGAACATTTACATCACCCCAAAAAACTCCCTCATGCCACTAGCCAACCATTGATATGATCACCCCAGGCAACCACTGATGTGATTTCTATCCCTATAGATTATTTTTTTCTCTTCTAGACTATCATATAAATGAAATCATACGGTAGGCATTGTATGTCTGACTTCTTTAATTTAGCCTAATGTTTCTGTGGATCATTTGTTTTGCTACCTATTCTCAATATTTTATTTCTTTTCATTGCTGAGTAGTTGTTCATTTTACAGTTGTACCACAGTTTATTTATCAAAACACCTGATGAGGGACATTTGGGTTGTTTTCAGTTTTGGAGTTTATGAATAAAACTACTCTGGACATTCTTATACACAAATTATTAGATAGATATACATTTTCATTTCTCTTTCTTACATACCTAAGAGTGAAATTTCTGGTCATATGATGAGTGTATGTTACTCGTTAAGAAACTGCTTTAAATGGCTTCCCAAAGTTGTACCATTTACATTCCCACTGACAATGTCTGAGAGTTCCGATTGCTTCACATCCTGACCAACACTTGCTATTGTAACCTAGCAGGACCCTTTGGGGCCTTCATGGGACAGACCCTTCTCCCCACATCCTCTGCCTCCCTCATATTTGTAGAAAATCTATAGTCTCCCAGGCTTCCCCTGAGTCACAGAAGCCTAGCTCAAGAATTATTGATTGAAAGGATGTGAACAGGTAGTGACAAAAGTAGCAGTTGGGCCAGGAGAAGTGGTAACAATTTAAACAGTAATCAGCCACGTGTCAGTCACAGAATCTTTAAGTTTCTCCCTGAAGTACCTAGATAACACTATCTGATGCACATTTCCTGAGTTGTTTTATAGATGCTAAAATCCCCACCAAATGGAAGACGTTAACTACTGGATGAACACAAGCACACAGCCCCCAGACCTACTGCAGCCTAAGGACTGATAATATTAGCCCTGTGACACAGCCCTGTTGCCTCACCATCAACCAATCAGAGAATCATGCATGAGCTGATCACACCCCTGAGACTCTTCTCCCTCACCTTCCCCTTAAAAACTCTTCCCTGAAACCCATTAGGGAGTCTGGGACTTTTGGGTATGAGCTGCCATGTTCTCCTTGCTCTACCCTTGCCACAAACCTGTCTCTGCTCCAAACTCTGACGTTTTGGTTTGTTTGCTTCACTGTGCATTGGGCACACAAACTTGGGTTCGACAACATTATCATATATGTTTATTCATTTATTTACTTGTTTATTTATTTTATCAATTTTACTGGATGTCTGTTGGTATCTCATTATGATTTAATTTGCATTTCCATGACAATTAAAGATGTTGAGCATTCTGTCATGTACATATTGATGATTCTTATTTTCTTTTATTAAGTATCTGTTCCAAGCCTTTGCTCATTTTATATAAGCTGATGAATCAAACTGTTGATTTCTGCCAGAAAGCCTGCCAGAATTTTGACTGAAATTGCAATAAATCTATAGATCAATGTGTGGAGAGTTGATATCTTAACAATACTGAGTTTTTCAATTTAAGAACATGGTGTATCTCTCCATTTATTTCGGTCTTCTTTAACTTCTCCCAGCAATGTTTGGTAGATTTTTGCATAAGGGACTTGCACATTCATTATTGAATTTATTCTTGTGATTATAAATGAGTTTCTAAATTGTATTTTCTAATTGTTCATTGTTAGTATGTACAAATGCAGTTGAATTTTGTATAAGGATTATGGTGGGTTGAATAGTGGCCCCCCAAAATCTGTGTCCACTCAGAACTTGTGACATTATTTGGAAATTGGATATTTGCATTAGTTAAGGATCTGAAGATAAAATCATCCTGGATTTAGGGTGGGCTTCCTTATAAGGAGATGAGAGGACACAGAGAGACACACAGAGAAGAAGGCCATGTGAAGATGGACGCAGAGACTGGAGTTAGACCTGGGGCCACCAGGTATGAGCTGAAAGAGGCGAAGAAAGATTCTTCACTGAAGTCTTCAGGGAAGATTGTTCTATAACCAGTTTTCTAGCTGTTATGTAGACAAGCCTCATGTGATACCTCGTTGTGCATTTTGGAACTAGTTTATTTTGGCATGTGTGTTGGTTGTCAGTTTACTGCTTCTTAACTCCAAATCCACAATTCTTTGTTCTGCATTTTTAGAGTAAAGCAAAACCCCAATGAACATCTCTCCTTTGTTAGCTGGCACAATGTTAGGCTTGCTCAACAGAGAGGGTTGGAGGGGCACTGGAAGAAATAGCACAGAAAAGGGCTTCTTTTCCCAGTTCTAGGGTGATTTTTTTCCCTTCCTCTGGTATGGCAGCTGGCCGCAGGGGAGCTCACTCTCCAGCCAATTTCTCTGACACTCCAGAGGGCAGCTTTCTACAGTCCAGCTTCATGCTTCGTTGCCAGAGAGAACTCCTCCACCATCTAGCAATCCCCAGCCATACCCTTTCCCATGATGTCTGAATCTCTTGTGGAAGGAAGGGATGGCTTCCAAATTCCTTGTTCCTTTTTTGGCTGTGCTCCCTGGGCCCTATGGTAGTAGCAAGTCCTATATTCCTTAGAGTCCCTTTTCTACTCATTTTAGTTATTAAACACTTCCACAAGTCAATGTTTTTTAATATATCAAAAATAACTGCTAATGGAGTGACATCTTTAAAGTACTGAAGGTGAAAAACAAAACTGTCAGCACAGACTCGTGTATGCAATGAATATATCTTACAAAATGAAGGAGAAATAAAGACTTTTCAAATAAACAGAAACAAAGTCTGTTACTAGCAAACCTGCACTATAGGAAAGATTATAAAGTTCTTCAGGTAAAAGTAATAATGCCAGAAAGAAACTTTTAATTACACAGGCAATAAAAAGCACTAAAATTGGCATAAACAAAGTTAATCTAAAACTCAAGGTTAAAATGTTTCCAAAGTCCAATGATTGTCTAAAGCAAAAATGGTAGCCATGTCTTATGGGATCTCAGCACAGGTAAAAGTATAATGTGTGGCAAAACTAGCACGAAAGATGGAAGGGAAGATTGGGGATACATTGCTGGAAGATCTTTACATTACATGTAAAGTGGTATAGTATTATTTGAAAGTAGAATGTAATTAATTAAAAAAATCACAAGAAATACCTATGACAATCTCTACAGCAAGAGAAATGAAAACTTGTGTTCACACCAAAGCCTGCACAAATACTTTTTGTGGCTGTATTCATAACCACTAAAATATAGAAGCAACCCAAATATCTCTCACCTGTAGAATGAATAAACCACCTGGCACATCCAGACCACAGCATACTACTCAACAATAAAAAAGAACAAATTCCTTACTACTCAGCCATAAAAAAAAATGAAATAATGCCATTTGCAGCAACATGGATGGACCTAGAGATTATCATACTAAGTGAAGTAAGTCAGACAGAGAATGGCATATATCATAGGATATGACCTATACGTGGAATCTAAAATATGATACAAATGAACTTATTTACAAAACAGAAACAGACTCACAGACACAGAAAACAAACTTCTGGTTACCAAAGGGGAAACGGCGGGGAGGGATAAATTAGCAGTTTGGAATTAGCAGATACAAACTACTATATATAAACTAGATAAACAACAAGGTCCTAACTATGAAGCGATCCATATCTTAAAGAGGATGCAATAAACACTAGGACTATCTTTCAGCCCATGTATACTTGATCTTACATTCAAGAAGATAGTACACATGAAGATGTCCCCGTGCTTGCTTTTGAGAAAAAAGAAAAAGAAAAGGATGTGTGTGTGTAAAACAGAGAGAATCCAGGTATAACATGGTCTTTATAAAATTAAGTTGACCTATCATAAAGGAAACTGATTCATATACTATTAGTATTGAAATGGGAAGAAAATGGAACAAGATTTTCATTTTCCTCTCATCACCTTGGAGCTTGAAAAGATGAACAGGAAGCAAGAATCTGTCCAGAAATGCAACCATGTTTTCACAATCTTTGTAAGCCCAGACAGGATAAAGTCCAACATCTGCAATTTGAGAACTGATTTTTATCATTTTAGTACATATATTTTAGCACATGAGGAGATACTCTTTCTTCATGCTTTCTGCAATGCATAGCCTTATCCTCTAAAGACTTCATTTTCCCCAGAATGACCTCACAGCCAGCTGAAAGGACAAGATGGGCTGCCTGACTGATTATACCCTGGGAATATTTACATAACTTCTTGATGGCAGCAAAATACTGAAAAGAGGATACAGGAGATAAAGTAATGGAAGCTGGCCTGACTTAAGCCTCATGTAATCCCTAGCCTCTCCTAAATCACAAGGTAAGATTAGTCAGTGATAAAAATTATTTAACAGTTGGCAGCTGTCTGAAAGCCTGCATTTTTCTTTTGAGTGGACTGTCAAATTTAGAGAATTTATGACCTGACCTATCAAAGATATTACTTTCAAGTCCTTGACCAATTTAGTAAACATTACAGACAACTATTATTACGTTTTTTTTTTTAAATTTTATCATTTTTTAGCTGAATTCCATCCAGCCTGGTTCACCTAGTAAATGGCTGAATGCTACATCAAATGATAGTTGCATCTAATCAGGCCAAAGCTCAAGAAATGCATTTCTGCTCTACTTCTGACTTTTGAAGGACTTCCATTCCAAATGTGCAGAGGAGACATTTTTCTTTCCTATATGTATAGCAAAAATAATACATTCCCTGACCTCTTAAAAACAGTCTCAAATTTTACCTTATAGGAAAATAAGAAATCTTTTATCTTTTTTCTTGTAGTCCAAGATATAATGTTACATAAAGCTCCATGCAATATAATGCAATTTTTAAAAATTTCAAATGAACAAGGATGATTCACAATGATATCCGGAGAACATACAAGGTTTTATGCAAATATATCATTATAATAAGCTTATTTGATACAATTCTGATCACCATTAGGATCCCTGCATTATAACATTTATTTAACAGCTTCCACGTAGCTCAATTCTTTTATTGCAACGTAATGCGGATATACTAGTTTTGAGTCAAAAGCGGATTCTGCTGTGATGAAAGTACCTGAGATTTTTCTCTCCAGGACCCAATATAAGTTTATTTATTAGATTTCTTCATCAATGAAAGATACAGTGAAGGGGAGCATTATACTCTGTTAAATTTTAAAGCACGTAACGTAACATATCAAATCTACAGTGGATAAAAGCATAAAGGAATTCTCTTCATTTCTTTTTCTAATGTGTGGTCCGTGGCCTAGCAAAAATACTATGCTCCAGGCACAATGAAATGCATGTACTCAGGAGAACTACTAACATTTAAATATGTTCTAACAATTCAGGCACAAAAAGCCACCACAGCAAAGCTGACACTTTCTCCCCATGATCCTGTAATACTGGACTCAATGTCAACCTCAAAAAATACATGCATGGGAGTTACAGGTTCACCCGAAAGTCAACAGTATAACTGAAAGAGAAAATCACAATCCACAGTTGGCTCCAGGGAGTGAGAATTAAAGAAAAAAATCCTGTTTCTATTTTGAATTTTGTTCAGGATGGTCTGTTTGGTTTAGCAGGTGAGGGATGAAGAATCAGTAAAAACCTAATTTGAGCCTCACAGTTATAAATGTTGAGCATTTTCTTAAAGCCAACAATATTTTCTTTAATTAAACCAAAATCCTAACGTAGTACTCAAATCATCCGTTTTTTTATAGCTTAAATTTCAGATTTAGAAATAGTTAAACTGTAGCAACACTGGTAAGGTAAATATTAACAATCAGAATGACTGTTAGAGTTCCAGCAATCTGAGTGTTATTAATTAAGGGATTTATTACAGCTATGAGACTTGACCCAACTGTGGGAGAAGATAGGGAAGTATAAGTCCAGAAGGCAAAGGTTGGGCCCAGCTCCACTGAACAGGAAGGGGACCTAATGAAGAAATCTGCAGATGACTGTTGACTCTGCATTTGTTGGTGAACCCAAAGTCGCTGTAGGTCAGCAGGGCCCACAGTGGGGAAGAAAAGCTGGATGCTTTTCTTGGTAAACAAACCAAGAGAACAAGACAGAATGAAATCTGCAAAGACGAATTTAGATCAGTGAAGCCAGTGGAATGTGTCTGTCTCTCAACGCTTCTAACCTCAATCGCACTGGTGACCTACAGTTGAAGCTGGTACACTTCATCACAGAGCTACACACATGCCTGGCCTGGGACTCAGAGACAGTAAAAGGGAGATCTGGAGAATCTGCAAGCACAGGTGATGTCTTACCTCAACAAGATGAGCCAACAAATCAGCAACAAATCAGCAAATACTCCCTAGTTGATGTTCTGTAGTATAGGTTAACCACTTGTGAATACATCTTATGTTAGACAGTAAAGGAATTGAAGAGGAAGCAATAGAAAAGAATGGATTAATATGTATATTACAACTGATAAGATAATATGCAAATAAATTCATATCAAGATAAGCAAGAAATTATCATAACTATTACGCTTCTCATTCCTCATTGGTCATATAGTTGTAGCTGGTATTATACCTTCCTTCTTTCACTACCTACTACATATTCCCTTTGCCTCTGAAGCAATTTGATTGTTCAAGTTTCCTCACCTGGTGAGATGACTCAACCCTTCATTTTTGAAGTATTTGGGCCACTTGTATTAGATGATTATAGTTTTCCTATTAAGTCTTATTACAGGTGATGGAGGTACTAAGAGGCACCCCAAGCGACGTCTGTATTCCAGACAGGCTCCTCCCAAGCCCCCACAGCATGGTAGCAATACATTTGTTCTCTTCATAATCGTGATAAACAACCCGAGCCAGGACAGCACCCCCTTCTTTGCCGGTTGATTCACTAGCATGAAAAACCCCAAGTGGCCAGTACCAACTCCCAGATTGAGAGAACCTGTACATGTCTCCTGGGGCAAGAATCACTCCCTTGGGAACTCAGACCTCTAAACAAGCAGAGCCTAAAATCACTAGGAGAGGGAACCGACATTTTGCTAATGGATCACCAGGAGAACTGTGAGAGAACCCACTCTCATTTTTACCCTTTGATTCCAAGACCCACATATCCTGACTTTGGGAGAACAGGACCATGGGTTGGACAGTGACGTAGAGCATAAACCACATCCTGGAGGATGCTACCCCAACCTTGCCACGTGCTGTCATCTAGCTGGTGCTGCAATAAAGTCTTCAAAGACCATTTCACCACTCCATCTGGCCTCTTCTAGCTACTACAGATGGTTAGATAAAAGCACTTTCCAGGTAAATAGTGACATACCAAGTTATGAAGGTATGTCGGTTTGCTCCCAAAACAAACCACATCTGGAACAGCAGCTAGAATTGGAGTTAACACCCAATTACGGGGATGCTAGTCCACTGATATTCTCCAAGATCCATCTGTCTGCTGAGCCAATATGCAAGTTGTGAGGACATGAGTCACCATTTTTCAAGCACACGGTGGGGGCCATATTCGCTACAATCACTGCAGATGTGTACTGTTGTCTTTGATTTATGATTTTGGTAGACAGAAGAAGACCTAGGCGCTACCACCTGACCTTTCTTATCAAAATAGCCACCTTACCGCCTTGGTCAGGGAACCAGTGTGGGGATTCTGCCAGTGCTGAGCATGCCTATTTCAACTATGCATTTGCAAACCAGGGAGGCAAACACAGGATGGACTTAAGGACCCATTGTCCCACTAATATCCAAATCAAAACTTCTTTGATTACCTTGCATCCATAAGCCTCTTCTCTGACTAGTGGACCACAGTGGCATTTGGGGTTTCTTGGAGTAAGTGTCTGTCATGAGACCACTATCCAGTAATTCCCTAAAACACTGGTTATTTACCCTTCTTCAACTTACCACCCTGGTAAATAGCAGTAGGTTCCTTTGAGGAATGTTGAAAAAATTTCCAGTATAAAATGTTGGCTATGTCAAAGGATCCTTCCTCAAGGAGACCTGGCCTTCCCTTCATTCAAGGTACTCTGGGTCTGGAAACCGGCTTGTGTTTGGGAATTGATTGAGAAGAACGACTCCATTGCTGTTATTCAAGACAGATCTTTGTTTCTAGACCTAGAGTTTGCCACTTAAACAATTCAAGTAAGACTACAGGCGACTGTAAAAATATTTCAATTTTATAGACACCATGATCATCAAAGATCTCCCTCTCTCTTTACAGGTCGAATTCGGATTACTGCTTTAGTTCTGCTGTCCAGGATGGTAACTACACCCACCTTGCTTCTGGCAAATAAGTGCCACTTTTTGGTCCCTGCCCCCCAGGGACCTCAACATCCCCTTTGAATTCGAGGAGTCCAGTTTGATGACAGCATCCGGCTGTCAGTCCTGACCTATAGAGAATTGCCACTATAGAGCTCTCCAGGGATGCTGAGCTCCTTTACAAATATATTTCTTAGAGCTCAGATGAAGGGAGTGTCCTCTGGACCCTCCTGTGGGGCATGGTTCAGGGTTGGGTGCATAGGTCTTACATAACAGATCCACTCTTGCATTACAATCTTTCTAAGCCTTTGAATACCTTTCTCTACGGTACCTCAAGAAACTCCTGAAATTTCAGCTTCAATTAATATAGGTCATCTTTGGGCCCCCGCTTCAGTAAACAAACCAAGGAAACTCTTAGAGTCGTCCTAGCTACTTAAGCTAAAATATTAAATCCAGAATCTCTGCTAAGTTCATCCAGATCAACACATTCAGCCCAAAACAAGATTATATTTCTCCCACACTGTTCCATCTACCTTAGAATTCATTCCCATACATGTGCTCCAGGCTTCTGTCAATATAATTAGTAAAACTGCAGTTATCTTGGCGTGTATGGCAGTGTTTCATGTATCGTATTTTGTATCTAACCCTCTAAGCTGGCACCAGGATTTTTAGTCTGATTACAGATCTAGAAGGTATTGGATGGAAGTAGGTCCTAAGAAGAATCAGCAGTGCTTTGCAAGGCTTTTACCTCAAAGGAGGCTTCATGTTCTTCAGACAAGTAGAGCCTACCCTCCACAGACAATGGATAAAGAGCCTCTTATTCTAGCAGACTCAGCAGAATTTGAGTCCGATGTCCTCCGCTTTATCAGGGTCTGTCCATATGCCCTCACTTCAATGTTTTGGTTTCCACTTCTTGCAAATCAATATAATCAACATAAGAAATTCTGTAAGATTGTACATGGATGGACCTAGAGATTGTCATACTGAGTGAAGTAAGTCTGACAGAAAAAGACAAATATCATATGATATCGCTTATATGTGGCATCTAAAAAAATGGTACAAAAGAACTTATTTACAAAACAGAAATAGAGTCACAGACATAGAAAACAAACTTATGGTTACCAGGGGGGAAAGGGGTGGAGGGATAAATTGGGAGATTGGGATTGACATAAACACACTACTATATATAAAATAGATAACTAATAAGGACCTACTGTATAGCACAGGGAGCTCTACTCAGTATTCTGTAATGGCCTATATGGGAAAAGAGTCTAAAAAAGAGTGGATATATATATGTACAACTGATGCACTTTGTTGTACCGTAGAAACTAACACATTTTAAATCAACTATACTCAATAAAAATTTTTTTAAAAAAAAGAAAAGAAAGAAATTCTTCAAGGTTGTGAATTCAATTTGCACTGAAATTTAGGCACCTTCAGGACTAGACTTCAGGTTTGGTTTTCAGAAATCTCAGCCCTGTGTTTACAGAAAATAAAAGTTTATTTTAGGGCAGTCATAAACGCATTTTAGTCCATTCTCTGAATCTTGAGACTTGAGACCACCGTTTTCTTTCTTCAAGTTCTCCCCTACACTTAGAAATAGCCCAGTGCCTAGCAGAACACCATTTACCAGTTACCAGGCCCAGGGGAGGATTCCAAACACTTCTGCCTATTGCATCTTGGTATCAAAGTGACCAGGGAGAATACAATAGAGTCAGGCACTGGATGGAACAATATTTTACTCATAAAGAGAAGAGACAGAGCAAGATCAGCATCAGTAGTGGACATCAGTCACCCAGGGCCAAAGGGTCTCTCCTGCCAGCTGACACAGGACATTTGGCTCACATGCACCCCTCTCATGCCTCAATAGATGGCTTCTATCCCCTCCTCTCAGAGAACAGACATAGCATCGGGGTCAGCCAAGTTCTATATGATGCTCTCACATAGCAGAACAAAAGAACACACCTTGGGCTAACAACAGAGAAAGATCTTCCCATGCAAAATGATAAGCTTGGCACTGGCTGTGTGAGCTCTTTCTCCCAAGCTCAAGGCCCATCTTGACGAGGTTGAGCGGGAGTCGAAAGACCCCTGCACCAAACTGCCTTTCTCAACACGGAGTATGAGCATCTTGCCATAGCATGTCATGGACCCCCAGTGTCCCCTTTATCACTGGCAACAGTGTCATTAATGCTGTTCAATTTCATCAGATCAGAAGAATACTTTCAGATAATCCAGAACCAGTACAGATACCCTATCTTCAAGTTTCTGTTGCTATGGAAGCTCCAAAATCACAGACCGCATTTGGTACCCCTGAGTGACAACTGAAGGGAAAAATCCTGCTTCTATTTGGAATTTTGTCCAGAATGATCTAAAGTTTACTCAGTAGGTAAAGGGCTAAAAAAAAACTAGAAAATTAATTTAAACTTCAAAGTTACGATCACATTCTTAAAGCCCACAAAATTCCATTCAATTAAGCAAACATATAAACAATGTTCGAAACCTTCAATGCGGGACTTCCCTGGTGGCGCAGTGGTTAAGAATCTGCCTGCCAATGCAGGGGACACGGGTTCAAGCCCTGGTCCGGGAAAATCCCACATGCCGCGGAGCAACTAAGCCTGTGCGCCATAACCTATGAGCCCGTGAGCCACAACTATTGAGCCTGCGTGCCACAACTACTGATGCCCACGTGCCTAGAGCCCGTGCTCTGGAACAAGAGAAGCCACCACAATGAGAAGCCTGTGCACCACAACGAAGAGCGGCCCCTGATTGCCACAGCTAGAGACAGCCCGCACACAGCAACGAAGACCCAACGCAGCCAAAAATAAATAAATAGATAAATCTATAAAAATGAAAAAAAAACCTCCAATGTTTTCTTTATTATATGTTTCAAGTTTAGAAAGAACTAGAAAATGACAAGGTTTTCAATATATTAAATGTTAGTATTACTGATTAGCTTGAGTGCCTGGACTAAATCCTAAAAAGGAAATAAATGAAAGATGGCTACACTAGGTTTACCAGGGAAAGCAATTTTCACAAGGGAATGCATTTGATTAAGCAGAGCATATGGTCTGGATGGCAATTAATACAAGCCCTGTGGTGTAATATTTGCCTGCATGTGTGTAGCAAAACATCTTTTTTCACATCATCCTATTACAATAAAATGCATTTGCAGCAGAAGTTAAGTGCACTGTCAGCCCAGCAAAAGCCAATGATTGGTACCTTTGTATCTCTTTTGGTATAGAAGAGACTTCCTCTCTGCTTCCTCTTAAGCTTTAAAAGGCAGGGCTTAAAAAACAGCAGAAAAATCCTTTTTGAGATTGCTTTTAAGCTGATTAGCTGACATGTAATGATTACCAGATATTACACTGGAAGGTAATTAGGCATATATAAGCATCCATTTCAGGCCCTGAAAAACTCTACCTTCAAAACCAACTCTTAAGATACTTGAATAGAGAACAGAACAAAATTGAGTGTCATTATCCAAATGATGCTCTCCCTAATATCAGACAAGGCACTAACATCCAACTTGTCCCTTCAAGGGCCCTACTCACAGTGCCAAGCAAATGCTGGCAGGTCCCCCCAAGCTTACTCTTTCTAGATATAAAGCCATGAAATAATGCCAAAGTATTCGCTGTGACTTGGCTCCTTGAAAACGCTCTCTTTTAATGCATTGTATTCACCAACAAATGAATGTCCCAGTGAATTATGTCTGCCATGTCAATTTCTTTCTACAAGAGAGGAATCTTTCACTCTATTCATTTTTGTTTACAAATGCAAACTTTGCTTAAGTCTATTCAAAAAAGCACATTAATGCATTCCAGAAGGTGTTCCAATTGCACTAGTTGAGTCTTTGGGGTTCAGTGCTTCTTTTTAAACATCAGCTTTCACTGAACTCCCCAAAGTACAGAGTCACTTTTTAAGACTGCAGTATTAGTAAAGTGCAAGGTCATGTGACAAAGTCAGTAGTCAAGAGAGCAAGCTTCTCAAATAAACTGATTTCTCTGCTCTTTTAGTGACCTTAGACATGCTCCTGTTTCCCTCCCACCAAGTCAAAGATTCATCTTACTTCCACAAGCATCTCAATCCCACCAGGTCCAATACTAACAAGGAGGGAAAGACCTTCATCTGAGTAACCTCATCAGAACAGAACAGATGCCCTACACGTTTGTTATTATGGCAAAGGTCTTTGTAGAAAACTGGCACACAGAAAGGTGTCGGTCATCAGGGGGTTGGAAAGCAAGGATGCCCAAATGTTCATAATCACCTGCACCATCCTGCAGCTACTGAACAAGAGAGAGGCATCACCGATGCGTTTTTAAGCCTCTTTAGTCTCTTATATTCTAAGATAGGCTCCTCCACCTTGTTACATGTAGAATTATAAAACATACACAGAAAAGTGCTGAAGTCATGAATGTATGATTTGATGGATTCTCACAAGCTGATCATTATCCAACTCGAGAACCAGAACATTGCCAGAACCTCTGATGGCAGTTTCCCCTTATTTTGAACCATCATACCTATGCTGGATACCAAGGAGTCAGTGCCAGGCTATTTCACATCCTTGAATTATATAAGCTACTTATTGCAGACCAGCATATAAAACCTTTAGGGCATGCAATTTATATATCACTGAGCTCAAAATATACCCAGAGTTCCACCGCTTCTTGCCACCCCACACTGCTACCATTTCTTGCCTGGGAGTTTACAATAACCTCCCAAGTGATAATTCCTGCTCTTTTCTTTTCCATTCAGAATACTCTTAAACTAGAAGCTAACGTGAATATTTTTAAATGGACATCCCATCATGCCATTCGGATCATATCATTTCACCCCTATTAGTGATGTTTCTTAGTCCTCGCTCCACATTGAGTGACTTCAAAACGGCCAATGCCTGGGTTCATCCCCCACGGATCCTAATTTAATTGGTCCAAGATGTGGCCTGAGCTCCCCAGGTGATTCTAATATACAGACCTTAAGGCCCAATGTGAGGTACACATTCCCTCTGATTTCATCTCTTAACTGTGCTTCCTCACTTACACCATCCCAGACACACTGGCGGCCTCTCTCTCTCTGTTCCTTGAAGCCGAGGGACAAGCTCCCATCTCAGCCAGCACACTGGCTCTTCTATCTTCCTGGGCTGCTCTCCCCGAGAAAGCTAGCTCTATCACTTGCTGTAGGTCTTGACATAAAAGTCTACTTCTCAGTGACCCCTTCACTGGCCACCCCTGACATTTTAGAGCTCCCTTCCCTGATTTAGACCCTCAGCAGTAGTCACTAAACTATAGTATACTTTCTTGATTTGGCTGCACAAGGACAGGGCTTTCTGCCTGTTCGTTCAGCGCAGTGCCCCCACTCATGGAACAAAGTGTACCTGTCACTGAGCCAGAGCTCAAGAAATGTTTACTAAATAAACAAATGATCTTTTCAAGTAATGAAAACCCTGCTAAAGAGATTTGAGTCAGCATCCAAGAGCCAATAATGGGACATCAGTTGTGATCATCGGTATTAAGCACATTCTAAACCAAAACTGGTTAAATGAAAACAAGCCAGGTATGATTTACAGCAAAGTAGTGATAGGCTCTCTGCACCTCACACTTTAGACAAAAGAAACCTCTAGAGAAAAGGTCATATCTTCTTTCAAGGGACACTTAGAGCTTTCAGGACTGCCAGACATCTAAAAGCCTCCATAAATTATATATGTATAATTCCCCAGAAACGGGAAATAGACTGACTTTAACCTCTCTCTTGCATATATACTTTTTTATATTTTCTTTGCAAATTACTCATCTTGGGTATTAGAAACTGCTTAACATATGATTATGGAAGTGCCCTCATTTGCAATGATTGCTTTAAAGCACACGGAATGGCATCCACCCCACCCCCCAACTCTCAACTGCCTCAAGAGGACTTTCTTAGAGAAATTTAACACACTAATTCCATTTATTTTCCCCAGGAAATAAATCTTGAAATAAGAGCTCCTGAACTTTCTACCCTGACTAAAATATTAGGCTAAAATATTTTCTGAAGTACCAAGCTGATAAGAAAGATTAGGAGGTGGAGGGGTTGGAGAGAGAGAGAAACTCATCAGTACAGCAGAAAAAGTACAGATCGGCAAATACAGGGCTATTTCCAGTTGTACCCATAAGCACTGCTAAGTCACAATTCCACTGGGCCCAAGCTTTCCTCTTCCTCAAAGGGGCTAACCCATTGTTCATCCCCACCTGCCTCAGAAACAATGAAATTCCCGAGGCTTATAGTTGAGAAAATTGTTATAGTCTCTTCATACTTTGTTGTTTATATTATTGTCACCGTTAATAATGAAAAACAAACTGTGATCCTTTGTAGTTCTGATACTCACCCTGATACCCAATCTATTTGAACACACTGTAAGATTCTTTGTAGTCTCAACAAATATTTCATGAAATAATAAAACTCTCACAGTTCTGAATTCTTTTCTACTTCCTGCACATTCAGCTTCATATAGGAATTTCTTACTATAGAAATTGCATAAAGAGTCTTCCAAAATTTGGGTTTCTATTTAAATTCTATTCTAGTGATAAAATTCCATTCTACTAAACTACAAATCAGACAATTTGTTTTGCTTCATTTTTCTTTTCTCGCACCCCCATGAAAATCCTATTTCCTAGTATTCTATCAGTTAGAAAGTTAAATAAATATTTTAAAGAATAAAAAATAACCAAAAGTTCACCATTTAAAGTTCGTCATTAGAGATAACAAATGCTGGTGAAGATATGGAGAAAACCTCATACACTGTTGGGGGGAACATGTCCTGGTTCGGCCACTGTGGAAAACAATATAGAGGTTCCTCAAAAATTATAAATATTCCGGGTATTTATCCAAAGGAAATGAAACCATTATCTTTTTTTTTTTTAATTTTTATTTATTTATTTATTTATTTATTATTTTTTTTTTTTTGGCTGCGTTCTTCATTGCTGCACGCAGGCTTTCTCTAGTTGCGGCGAGTGGGGTCTACTCGTTGTTGTGGTGTGCGGGCTTCTCATTGCGGTGTCTTCTCTTGTTGCAGAGCACGGGCTCTAGGCCCGCGGGCTTCAGTAGTTGTGGCACATGGGCTCTAGAGCGCAGGCTCAGTAGTTGTGGTGCATAGGGCTTAGTTGCTCCACGGCATGTGGGATCTTCCCCGACCAGGGCTCAAACCCATGTCCCCTGCATTGGCAGGCGGATTCTTAACCATTGCACCACCAGGGAAGCCCGAGAGGCATTTATTATAAGGAATCGGCTCACATGATATGGAAGCTGACAAGTCCCAAGATCTGGAGACCCAGGTGAACGCGCGGTGCAGTTCTAGCTCAAGTCGAAAGGCCTGAGACCCAGGAGAGCAAATGGCGTAAGTTCCAGTCTAAAAGCCAGCAGGCTGCAGGCCCATGAAGAGCCAATTTTTCAGTTGAAGTTTGAAAGCAGGAAAAGACCAATATCCCAGCTCAAAGAGTCAGGCAGGAGGAGTACCCCCTTATTCAAAGAAGGGTCAGGCTTTTTGTTCAATTCAGGCCTTCAACTGATTGGATGAGTTCCATGCACATTAGGGAGGGCAACCTACCTTACTCAGTCTACCAACTTAAATATCAATCTCCTACAGAAACACCTTCACAAATACATCCAGAATAATGTTTGACCAAATGTCTGAGCACCCCACGGCCCAGTCAAGCTGATACATAAAATTAACCATCACAGCATCTTTCCAAATAAATACAGATAACTTTTAAATTTTTGTGAAATACTAATGCTTCCCTTACGGAAAGTAATGAACAAGATTTCTCCAGTGTTAGAAAAGCAGAGAAAACAATTAACTTTGGAATACAGAAAGAGTACAGAAATATATTTCTAAGAAAAAGTCAGAAGAACAAAAGTAGAATCTTTAAATCTTGTATCAGACACAAAATTTCTTTTTATGATGCATTCATGATGGAAAAGGGATTATCCTGAAGGGACAAAACAAACAACCCTCTTGAAATTCTCTGTCCCTAAGGAATCAAGTCCAGTCACAGCAAAGAAACCTGTGACCTTTCAAAAATAGAACAGTAAATATTCTACTAAAGAGCACAAAATTCCTTTGGAACAATATTATCAAAGGCATAGAAGGAGAAAATTCTTTAAGTCTGACAATGATCTGTTAAGAAATCATAAGATAATATTATAATATATAGAACATACAGTTGACTTGAACAATGTGGCGGTTAGGAGCACTAACCCCTTATGCAGTTGAAAATCTAAATATAACTTTTGACTCCCCCAAAACTTACCTACTAATGACCTGCTGTTGACCAGAAGCCTTACCAATAACATAAACAGTTAACACATATTTTGTATGTTATATGTATTATATACTATATTTTTATAATAAAGAAAGCTAAATAAAAGAAAATGTTATTAAGAAAATCATAAGAGAAAATACACTTACAGTCTGTACTATAATTATCAATACCATGAGTTCATGTTTTCCATTTACAAGATGTCATATGTCAGCACCTACATCAATATTGCCTTAAATGATACAAAATGCTGTAGACGTTATACCCATTACTAACACTAGACATCAAAAATGAAAATAAAATGTGAAAAAATTCATATTTGTTTACAGGTATAATGATTCATACATTGATAGTGAAGAAGTAGCCATATGATTGCTTTACAGTTACCTAATGTAAAAAATGCTTCATGGTAGCCTAGCCTATACACTAATGAATAAATTGTCATAAAATTTTTTTGGCATACAGTATACAGTCATATTCATAATACAGTATTGGAAATATTGTTACATTAAAGAAAACACTTCCCTGTGATGACAGGCTGATACACAATTTCTTCAACTACAAGAGAAAGAGAGGGGGGAGAGAGCGAGAGAGAGTCATATTGTTCAGTAATGTAATTCTTTGAAAACAAAGTTATAAAACAGTAATAAAACTAACACATTATTAATTTTATATTCAATATCACTCGTCTTAAGCCTATGTAAGGATAGACTACTATGTATATGTATTTTACACATTCTTGACAAACCTAACTTTTGGATATATAGGAAGACTGTGATGAACCCTAAAGTTTTATTGTATAAGACAGAGTTACCAGGCAGTTACTGGTAGGCATTTCAAGCAAAATTGCACAAATAGATGAGGAAGAGTTCCCAAGATGGCAGAGTAGGAAGACCCTGAGCTCACCTTCTCTCACAGGCACACCAAAATTACAACTATTTACAGAACGATTTCTTTTTAATTTTTATTGGAGTATAGTTGATTTACAATGTTGTATTAGCCTCAGGTGTAGAGCAAAGTGAATCAGTTACACATATACGTATATCCGCTCTTTTGTTTTTTTTTAGATTCTTTTCCCATATAGGTCATTACAGAGTACTGAGTAGAGTTCCCTGTGCTATACAGCAGGTTCTTATTAGTTATCTATTTTATATATAGTAGTGTGTATATGTCAATTCCAGTCTCCCAATTTATCCCTCCCCCCCTTATCCCCTGGTAACCATAAGGCTGTCTTCCACATCTGTGACTGTACTTCTGTTTTGTAAATAGGTTCATTTGTACCCTTGTTTTTTTTAGATTCCTCATATAAGTTATATCATATGATATTTGTCTTTCTGTTTGACTTACTTCACTCAGTACGGCAATCTCTAGGTCCATCCGTGGTGCTACAAATGGCATTATTTCATTCTTTTTTATGGCTGAGTAATATTCCACTGTTTATATGTACCACATCTTCTTTATCCATTCCTCTGTTGTTGGACATTTAGGTTGCTTCCATGTCCTAGCTATTGTAGGTAGTGCTGCAAAGAATATTGGGGTACATGTATCTTTTCACACTATGGTTTTCTCTGGGTATATGCCCAGGAGTGGGATTGCTGGGTCATATGCTAGAGGCCCCACTCAATTTCTAGGGCAGGCTCTGATCACCATAACACCAATCAAACCCCCTATCAAGGGGATAACAGCACAAGCCTCTGGATCAACCTCCCCTACCAGGGGGCAGACACCAGAAGCAAGAGGAACTACAATCCTGCAGGCTGCAGAAAGTAGGCCACAAGACAGTAAGTTTGACAAAATGAGACAACAAAAAAATATGTTGCAGATGAAGGAGCAAGATAAAAACCTACAAGAACTAAATGAAGAGGAGATAAGCAATCTATCTGAAAAAGAATTCAGAGTAATGACAGTAAAGATGACCTAAGATCTTGGAAAAAGAATGGAGGCATGGATTGAGAAGATACAAGAAAAGTTTAACAAAGACCTAGAAGAACTAATGAACAAACAAACAGAGATGAACAAGATAATAACTAAAATGAAAAATACACTAGAAGGAATCAATAACAGAAGAACAGATAAGTGACCTGGAAAACAGAATGGTGGAAATCTCTGCCTCAGAACAGAATAAAGAAAAAAGAATGAAAAGAAATGAGGACAGTCTCAGATACCTCTGGGACAACATTAAATGCAACAACATTCAAATTATAGGGGTCCCAGAAGAAGAAAAAAAAGAGAAAGGGCCTGAGAAAATATTTGAAAAGATTACAGTCAAAAACGTCCCTAACATGGGAAAGGTAATAGTCACCCAAGTCCACGAAGCACAGAGAGTCCCATACAGGATAAACCCAAGAAGGAACACACCAAAACACATATTAATCAAACTATCAAAAATTAAATACAAAGAGAAAATATTAAAAGCAACAAAGGGAAAAGCAACAAATAACATACAAGGGAATCCCAATAAGGTTACTAGATGATTTTTCAGCAGAAACTATGTAGGCCAGAAGGGAGTGGCAGGATACATTTAAAGTGTGAAAGGGAAACACCTACAACCAAGAATACTCTACCCAGCAAGGATCTCATTCAGATTTGATGGAGAAATCAAAAGCTTTACAGACAAGCAAAAACTAAGAGAATTCAATACCACCAAACCAGCTTTACAACAAATGCAGGAACTTCCCTAGGCAAGAAACACAAGAGAAGAGAACAAAAGAGGAATGGAAGAAAAAAGACCTACAAAAACAAACCCCAACAATTAAGAAAATGGCAATAGGAATATACATACCAATAATTACCTTAAATGTAAATGGATTAAATGCTCCAACCAAAAGACATAGACAATGGATACAAAAACAAGACCCATATATATGCTGTCTATAACAGACTCACTTCAGACCTAGGGACACATACAGGCTGAAAGTGTGGGGATGGAAAAAGATATTCCATGCAAATGGAAATCAACAGAACAACTATTAATGAAAAAAACCAGAACCTACTGGAAAGGATCTTCTGCAACTAAAGATATAAAGAAGGAGCCACAAGAAGGTGGGTAGGAGGGGTGGAGTAGTGGTATAGTCCACACTCATACCCTGGGTGGGCAACCCACAAATGAGAGAATAATTACAATTGCAGTGGTTCTCCCCAAGGAGCAAGGGGTCTGAGTCCAACATCAGGTTGCCCTGTCCAGGAGTCCTGTGTTGACAAGACAAGCACCCAGAACATTTGGCTTTGAAGGCCAGTGGAGCTTAATTTTGGCAGTCTCAGAGAGCTGTGGGAAATAGAGACTTGAGTCTTAAAGGGTACACACAAAATCTCACATGCTCTGGAACCCAGAGAAGAAACAGTAATTTGAAAGGAGCCTGGGTCAGACCTATCTGCTGATCTTGGAGAGTGTTCCAGAGATGCAGGAAGCAACTGGAGCTCACCCTGGGGACAGAGACACTGGTGGCAGCCATCTTGGGAGCTTCATTCTACCACGTGGACACTGGTGCTGGCAAGCACCATTCTGGAATCCTCCCTCTAGCTTATTAGCCTCAGGACCCAGCACCACCTCCACCCACCAGCCCATAGGCACCATTACTGGAAGTCTCAGGCCAAACAACTAACTGTGGGGAAACAGCCCCACCCACCAGCAGACAGGCTACCCTGAGACCACCTGAGCCCACTGCTACCTCTGGACATGGCCCTGCCCAACAGAGGGCCCAGGACTGGCCCCACACACCAGGTGCAGGCACTAGACCCAGGACCCTGAGGGCCCTACAGCCAGAAACCCTGGAATCCAGCTCTGCCCACCAGTGGGCAGGCCCCACCCACAGCAACCCTGCTCTAGCCTCAGAACCAGAATCACCCACCCACAGAGAACAGGTCCAGGACAAACACAGCCCCGCAGCCTGCCAGCCCAACCACCAGCCAGCCAGCACCAGCCATGGGACTGGCTGGGCCCTGGACGTGCCCACCAACAGGCCAACACAAGCTTTAAGATAGCCCAGACCCTGCAGCCGCCTGTTTCAGGAGCCGGCCCCACAAACCAGTGGTCAGACACAAGCTCTGGGATCCCTAGGCCATGCAGCCAGACCCCAGGACTTGGCTCTGCCTGCTAGTGGGCTGGCATTAGCCCCACTACCTGGCCTCAGCCACCAGTGGGCGGACACCAGCCCCGGAATCTCCTGGACCCCAACTTCACCAACCACTAGCCCCAGGGTTCCACCTCATGAACCCACCCTGCCAACTAGCAGCCCACAGCCTCCACACAAGGCAGGGCCTGGCAATCAACCAGACCAGGGGCCAACCATGCCTACCAGACCACACATAATAGTCAGGCCACCACAACAGAAGGACCCACACAGCTTACATAAGGGGCATGCCTAAAGCATACAGCTTTGGTGACCAAGGGGGAGTGTGCTGCTGGGATGCACAGGATGTCTCATACAAAAGGCCACTTCTTCAATGTCAGGAAATGTAACCAACCTACCAGATGCATAGAAATAAAAACAGCAAATTAGGCAAAATGAGGCAACAGAAGAATGTGTTCAAAATGAATTAACAAGAAGAATAAAGTGAAGTGGAGATAGGCAATATACCTGAGAAAGTTTAATGTAATGATCATAAAAATGATCGAATAACTCAGGAGAAGAATGAAGGAACAGAGCTAGAAGTTAAAGGTTTTCAACAAGGATTTAGAAAATATAAAGGAGAACCAAACAGAGATGAAGAATACAATAACTGAAATGAAAAATACCCTAGAAGGAATTAACAGTAGACTAAATGATACAGAGGAATGGATCAGTGAGCTAGAAGACAAAGTAGTGGAAATCACTGAAGATGAACAGAAAAAAAGAATAAAAAGAAATGAGGATGGTTTAAGAGACCTTTGAGACAACATCAAGTGCACTAATATTTGCATTATAGGGGTCCCAGAAGAAGAGAGAGAAAAAACCATATCATCTCACATCTGTTAGAATGACTATCATCAAAAAGATCACAAACAACGAATGTTGGCAAGGATGTGGAAGAAAGGAAAACCTTGCACACTGTTGGTGGGAATGTTAATTGGTACAGCCACTGTGGAAAACATTATGGAGGTTCCTCAAAACATTAAAAATAGAACTACCATATGATCCAACAATTCCACTCTTTAGTATATATCCCCATGTTCATAGCAGCAGTTTTTACAATCACCAAGATATGGAAGCAACCCATATCTTGTGTTGGGTTCCTTAAGAGAGAAATGGATAAAGAAGGTATGGTATGCATATACAATGGAATACTACTCAGCTATAAAAAAAGAATGAAATTTTGCCATTTGCAACAATGTGGATGGATCTGGAGAGTATTATCCTTAGTGAAATAAGTCAGAGAAAGACAAATACTGGATGTTATTTCTTATGTGTGGAATCTAAAAAATAAAACAAACTAGTGAATATAACAAAAAAGAAACAGACCCACAAATATAGAGAACAAACCAGTGGTTACCAGTGGGGAGAAGGAAGTGGGGAGGGGCAAGATATGGGCAGGGGATTAAGAGGTACAACTACTTGGTATAAAATAAATAAGCTATAAGGATATATTGTACAGCCCAGGGAATATAGCCAACATTTTGTAATAACTATAAATGGAGTATAACCTTTAAAATTCTTGAATCACTATGTGTACCTCTGAAACTAATATAAAATATTGTAAATCAACTATACTTCAGTTAAAAAAAACTGCACAAGTAGGTACATTGGTATCACAACACATTTTAGATCTCCAGTGTTAACAAAGGGATCCTGCTGCTTGCCAAGCTTTCTGATGTTTCCTTCATCTAAAAGCTTTCTCATTAACTCTTCAAAGCATGTATTTCAAACCTCTTCATTACCCTCAAGTGCTACCAATGCCCTCATCATTCCTTCCTCCTCTACGAGAAAAATAGAAGCCAGTGGAAGGAAACTCAGTTCTTTGCACCTCAGTTCTTTGGAACCACGCTTACTCTTTTTCTTTTCTTCCTCTCACAGTGAAGAGGAATTTCTTGGACGAATGCTTCCCTCCATGCTCTGGATCCATCCACAGCTTCCTCCTTGGGGGCCTCTTTCTGTTTATTCTCTCTCTCTTTTTCCTTAATAATATTTTCTCTTGTTCTGTCATTCACCCAAAGAAAACTTAAACATGCCTATATTTCTGTTATATTAAAAAAATACTGTGGTACATGTCTTTTTTTGAATTATGGTTTTCTTAGGGTATATGCCCAGTAGTGAGATTGCTGGGTCATATGGTAGTTCTATTTTTAGTTTTTTAAGGAACCTCCATACTGTTTTCCATAGTGGTTGTATCAATTTACATTCCCACCAACAGTGCAGGAGTGTTCCCTTTTCACCACACCCTTTCCAGCGTTTACTGTTTCTAGATTTTTTGATAATGGCCATTCTGACCAGCATGAGGTAATACCTCATTGTAGTTTTGACTTGCATTTCTCTAATAATTAGTGATGTTAAGCATGGTACTGATGAACCTAGTTTCAGGGCAGGAATAAAGATGTAGACATAGAGAACGGACTTGAGGACACGGGGTGGGAGGGGGAAGCTGGGGCGAAGTGAGAGTAGCATCGACATATATACACTAATGAATGTCAAATAGTTAGCTGGTGGGAAGCAGCAGCATAGCACAGGGAGATCAGCTCGGTGCTTTGTGATGACCTAGAGGGATGGGATAGGGAGGATGGGAGGGAGGCTCAAGAGGGGGGGGATATGGGGATATATGTATGTATATGGCTGATTCACTTTGGTGTACAACAGAAACTAACAGAGTATTATGAAGTAATTATACTCCAATAAAGATCTATTAAAAAAAAAAAGACTATGTCTCCCTCCACAGCTGCCTTGTCTCTCATTTATCTTCATTTATTCAACAGATAAGTACATACTACACAGTTCTCTGAGTTGTCCACTTATTTTGTTTCCACTTCCTCACCTCCTATTTACTTCCCAACCCATGTCAGGTGTCTACCATCAGTTCACTAAAATAGCTCTGACTATTATGACCAATGACCTCTATTTTGGTAAATCCAATAGTCACGTGCAGGTCTTATTTGACGTCTCCGCAGCACATAACACTGTTGTGTGCTCCCTTTTATGTGAAACTCTATCTTTCCTTGATGTAGGCGGTGCCACAGTTTCCTCATGGTCTTGGCTACTTTTTCTCAGATGGGATATGCAGAAAATGGACCTTTTCTATTCATTGCTTAAATGTTCATACTCTCTACCCTCTACTCTTTTAGTCTACAAATTCTCTCCCTAAATAACTGCATTCATGCTCATGACTGCAATTTCCACACTAGTTCAGTGTCCTCCTGAGTTCCAGAAAAGTTATGCAATTGCAAAGACATTTATCCATTTAAATATCTCGAGCTCCACTGGTACAAAAATGAACCAATAACCGATCCCACAAATGTGTTCCTCTTTCTGTATTTCCTATCCCCATGAAAAGCAGCAAAATCCTGCCAACTAAAACCCTCCTAGATCTCCCATCCCAGGAAAAAGCTGCAAAATTCCCTCTAGCTGATCACGCCAAAAACCTGTATGTTGTTTATAACCTTCTTCTTCCTCATCTGCTTGGTTCTACCTCCTCAAAATTTTGCAAAGCTGGCACTTCCATTGGTCTTCACTGCTAAATTCAAAATGCCATTATCCCCTTGTGTGTTCACTCTAACAGCTTCCCACGTGGTCTCCTCACTTCTGCTGCCACTCCCACTACCACCCATTCTATTCTCACACTGCAGCCTGAGTGACCTTTCAAAAGCATAGGTCTAAATACATTACTCTCTCAACAGCTAATCATTTAAAATAATTTAAAATGATTTAAAATCTCTCAACAGCTAATCATTTCTTCCTGAATAAAGTCTAAAACAATAGAAGAGCTTAAAAGAACTGAATAATTTACACAGGTAAATGCTTTTCCTATTGCAACCGTGCAAGCAATTTTTAGGAGATATTTAAAAACATAAAGCTGTAAATCCTATAATCTGCTCTAAAATAATAATAATGATTAACATTATATAGCACTCCTATTTATAAAACACTTTCACATATGTTATTTCATTTGGTACTTTTGAAAGCACTTGATAAGGATCATTGTTCCCACTTTATGGATAAGGAAATGGAGAAGTTAAGTGGCTTACCCAAGGTCAATTATCCACTAAGTGACATGATCATTACTCAAATTCAAGTAAAACTAAATCACTTTATAGAAGAGACTTTAAAGCATCCTTAAAGCATCTTTTAAAGCATCTTTTTGGAGTTTCAGTAAACTGTTTGGAATGAGATTGAAGCCAGTGCCATGTTGAATTGTGACAGATGGTGAGTAAATAGTTACATAGATACATATACAAAGAGATCTCAGTTCAGAATTAAAAATAATGTTTAAAGGGACTTCCCTGGCAGTCCAGTGGTTAAGACTTCACTCTTCCACTGCAGGGGGTGCAGGTTTGATCCCTGGTTGGGGAACTAAGATCCCATATGCTGCATGCTGGCACAGCCAAAAAATAATAAAAATTAAAAATTTTTAAATTTAAAAATTTTAGAAAATAATACTCAAAAACAGAAATCTAATCAATAGCACTTTAAAAGGATTATGGAGGCTAACTGAGTCAGATTTAACCCTGGGGTGAAAGGACAGTTCAACATATCCAAATCAATTAATGTGATACACCACAGTGACAAAATAAAAGAGTAAAACCACATGATCATCTCGATAGATGAAGGAATAGCATTTTACATCCATTCATGATTAAAAAAAAAAACACCCTCAACAAAATAGGTATAGAAGGAACATGATAAAGGCCATATATGAAAAGTCCACAGCTAACATCATAATTAATGAGGAAAGCTGAAAGTTTTCCTCTATGATCTGGTACAAGGCAAGGATGCCCACTCTCACCACTTCTATTCAATATAGTGTTGGAAATCCTAGTGAGAGCATTTAGATAAGAAAAAAATAAAAGGCATACAAGTCAGAGAGTAAGAGGTAAAATTATCTCTCTTGGCAGATGACATGATTACGTATGTAGAAAACCCTTAAGACTCAACAACAACAACAAAAACTGTTATAACTAACAAACTAATTCAGTAAAGTTGCAGGATATAATAATAACATTCAAAAATCAGTGGTATATCTATACACTAACAACAAACTATCAAAGAAAACATCGTTTTTATACCATATACAAGAACAACAAAAAGAACAAAAACCTTGGGAAATAATTCATCCAAAGAGGTGAAAGACTTGCACACTAAAAATTATAAGACATAGATGAAAGAAATTAAAGAGACACAGATATACAGAAAGGCATCCTTTGTTTATGGATTGAAAGAATTAGTATTGTTAAAAAGTCTAAACTACTGAAAATGATCTACAGATTCAATGAAAAATTTATTAAAATCTCAATTACATCCTTTTTAGAAATAGAAAAAACAATCCTAAAATTCATATGAAAACACAAAAGACTCCCTACAGTCAAAGCAATCTTTAACAAGAGCGAAAAAGCTGGAGTATTACATTTCCTGATTTTAAAATACATTACAAAGCTACAGAAATCAAAACAATATGGAACTGGCATAAAGACAGACATATAGATAAATAGAACAAAACAGAGAGCTCAGAGATAAATCTACACCATTAAGGTCAACTGGCCAAGAAAGCAAAATGGGGAAAGGATAGTCTCTTCAGTGAATGGTTTCGGAAAAACTGGATATCCATACACGGAAGAATGAAATTGGACCCTTATCTCATACCATATTCAAAAATCAACTAAAATGAATTAAAGACATAAGCATAAGGCATAAACTGGTAAAACTCCTAGAAGAAAATATAGAAAAAAAGCTTCTTGACATTTGTCTTGACAACAGTTTTTTGGATATGACACCAAAAATACAACCAACAAAAGAAAAAAAAAATAGTTACATGAGATTACATCAAACTAAAAAGCTTCTGCACAGCAAATTCAATAGTAAAAACAAAACAAAACAAATAACTTAACTTTAAAATGGGCAAAAGGGCTTAAGAATCCACCTGCCAATACAGGAGACACGGGTTCGAGCCCTGGTCTGGGTAGATCCCACATGCTGCAGAGCAACTAAGCCCATGCACCACAGCTACTGAAGCCCATGCACCCTAGAGCCCGTGCTCTGCAACAAGAGAAGCCACTGCAATGAGAAGCCTGCACACTGCAATGAAGAATAGCACCCGCTCGCTGCAACTAGAGAAAGCCTGTGCGTAGCAATGAAGACCCAACAGAGCCAAAAATAAATAAATAAATAAATAATTTTTTTTTTTTAATGGGCAAAAGACCTGAATAGACAACTCTCCCAAGAAGACATACAAATGGCCAACAGGTATATGAAAATGTGCTGAACATCACTAATCATTAGGGAAATGCAACTCAAAACCACAATGCAATATTACCTCACATCTGTTAGAATGGCTATTATCAAAAAAAAAGATAATAAATATTAGCAAGAATTTGGAGAAAAGGGAACCCTTGTGCACTACTGGTGAGAAGGTAAATTGGCACAGCCATTATGGAAAACAGTATGGAGATTCCTCAAATATTAAAAGTAGAACTATGATCTAGCAATCTCACTTCTGGGTATACGTCCAAAGGAAACAAAATCAGTATTTCAAAGAGATATCTGCACACCCATGTTCCTTGCAGCATTATCCACAAAAGCCAAGATATGGAAACAACCTAAATGTCCATCAACAGGTTAACACATAAAAAATATGATATACATATACATGCGTACAATGGAATATTATGCAGCCATGGGAAAGAAGGAAATCCTGCCATTTGTGATTACATAGATGAACATGGAATACGGTAAGTTAAGTGAAATAAGCAAGACACAAAAAGACAAATGATCTCACTTATATGTGGAATCTAAAACAGTCAAACTCATAAAAGCAGAGAGTAGAATGGAGGTTGCCAGGGGTGGGGGAAGGGGAAATAAGAAAATGTCAGTCAAAGGGCACAAAGTTTCAATAATGCAAAATGATTAAGTTCTGGAGATGGGGACTATAGCTAACAGTACTGTATTAGGTACTTGAAATCTGCTAAGAGGGTAGCTCTTTGTTGTCACCACCAAAAAAAAAAAAAAAGAAAGAAAGAAAGAAAAAGAAAGGAAGAAAGGAATGAAGGCAGGAAGGAGAGAAAATACCATGTTGAGTTGATGGGTATGTTAATAGCTTGATTGTGGTGATCATTTCACAACATATACCTATATCAAAACATCAAGTTGCAATCCTTTAATATATACAGTTTCTATTTGTCAATTATACCTCAGTAAAACTGGGGGGAACAAAAGCAGATATCTGATATTTAGAAGAAATATTATCCCCAGAAGAAGAGTTATTTTCTATCTTCATTTTATTTCATCAAAGACTAGGTCTAATACTAAATTTTATGCATGCCAAAGATATCAGAAAATATGGAAATTTAATTAGTCGAGTCTTTATCTTATTTTATTTCAACACTAGAGTTGACTTTCAGAGCTAAATTTTTTTAAAAAGCAGTTCCTGCTATAAAATGACCCAGTTGCCACTGAATAAAAGTTTTGTTAGCCTGAAGTGAAAGTTGGCTGAAGGGGATCTGAATAGATTCAGGAGGAGATTCAGCATTGTCATTGGAAGATATGAGCACTGCAACACAACTGCACATGGGGAATTCTGCCAAGAACAAAATAAACACCCACCATCAAGACCAACTGACAGAGGGAGTCATGGCAGCATGTGTGAAATAAAAGACAGAGAACAGAGCCCATTCAGGTCAACGAGGCCTCATGAAAGGCCAGATGAGGGAAGAGACAGAGGCCAGCCAAGTGGATATGCCTGTCTAGATAACAGCCAATCAAAGAACCCACTAAAATTCGCTATGAACAAAAGGTGGTTCTCACAGGCCAACCCTCCAAGTGATTGAAATGCAAATGCTTTCCATGAAAGCAGTTTTTCCCAAGTAGAGAGAAAATCCAAAATGAAACTTTTCATAATATCACCATTTTTACAGATAAAAGTGACCCTGAAACTCATTTTGGCTTAAGGAGAAATTGCTTAATACTCTGGATTAAATCTCTGGATTTAGTGGAAACATTTGAAAAGAAAAAGTCACAATGATAGTTGCTGCCCTTTTTCTAATAATTAAATAAGAACAAATACAAGCACAAATAATAATAATAAAAATTAAAACAAAGAAAACCTTCCTGGGATGAAGAACCACATTATAACTATACAATCATCCAGAACAAGATTCCCCAGTGAAGTTAGGTGTGGATAATGGAAGAATTCAAAGACCATCCAATTTTGAAGGAAAGATTTTATGCCCACTTTGAAATAATAAAATAAATAAAACCATGGTATAAAATAAATTTTTGTAAAGCTCTTCTTTATTTCATAGCTGTTGGCATAAATAGTTATTCTTATTTTGCTAGACACTTTATTAAGAAAAGACTAGAAGAAGCAAGAAAAACTACAATCCTGCAGCCTGTGGAACAAAAACCACAGTTACAGAAAGATAGACAAGATGAAAAGGCAGAGGGCTATGTACCAGATGAAGGAACAAGAAAAAACCCCAGAAAAACAACTAAATGAAGTGGAGATAGGCAACCTTCCACAAAAAGAATTCAGAATAATGAGAGTGAAGATGATCCAGGACCTCGGAATAAGAATGGAGGCAGAGATTGAGAAGATGCAAGAAATGATTAACAAAGACCTAGAAGAATTAAAGAACAAACAAACAGAGATGACCAATACAATAACTGAAATGAAAACTACACTAGAAGGAATCAATAGCAGAATAACTGAGGCAGAAGAACGGATAAGTGACCTGGAAGACAGAATGGTGGAATTCACTGCTGCGGAACAGACTAAAGAAAAAAGAATGAAAAGAAATGAAGACAGCCTAAGAGACCTCTGGGACAACATTAAACACAACAACATTCGCATTATAGGGGTCCCAGAAGGAGAAGAGAGAGAGAAAGGACCAGAGAAAATATTGGAAGAGATTATAGTCGAAAACTTCCCTAACATGGGAAAGGAAATAGCCACCCAAGTCCAGGAAGCGCAGAGAGTCCCATACAGGATAAACCCAAGGAGAAACACGCCGAGACACATAGTAATCAAAGTGGCAAAAATTAAAGACAAAGAAAAATTATTGAAAGCAGCGAGGGAAAAACGACAAATAACATACAAGGGAACTCCCATAAAGTTAACAGCTGATTTCTCAGCAGAAACTCTACAAGCCAGAAGGGACTGGCATGATATACTTAAAGTGATGAAAGGGAAGAACCTACAACCAAGATTACTCTACCCGGCAAGGATCTCATTTAGATTTGATGGAGAAATCAAAAGCTTTACAGACAAGCAAAAGCTACGAGAATTCAGCACCACCAAACCAGCTCTACAACAAATGCTAAAGGAACTTCTCTAAGTGGGAAACACAAGAGAAGAAAAGGACCTACAAAAACAAACCCAACACAATTAAGAAAATGGTCATAGGAACATACATATCGATAATTACCTTAAACGTGAATGGATTAAATGCCCCAACCAAAAGACATAGACTGGCTGAATGGATACAAAAATAAGACCCATATATATGCTGTCTACAAGAGACCCACTTTAGACGTAGGGACACATACAGACTGAAAGTGAGGGGATGGAAAAAGATATTCCATGCAAATGGAAATCAAAAGAAAGCTGGAGTAGCTATACTCATATCAGATAAAATAGACTTTAAAATAAAGAATGTTACAAGAGACAAGGAAGGACACTACATAATGATCAAGGGATCAATCCAAGAAGAAGATATAACAATTATAAATATATATGCACCCAACATAGGAGCACCTCAATACATAAGGCAACTGCTAACAGCTATACAAGAGGAAATCGACAGTAACACAATAATAGTGTGGGACTTTAACACCTCACTTACACCAATGGACAGATCATCCAAAATGAAAATAAATAAGGAAACAGAAGTTTTAAATGACACAATAGACCAGTTAGATTTAATTGATATATATAGGACATTCCATCCAAAAACAGCAGATTACACGTTCTTCTCAAGTGCGCACGGAACATTCTCCAGGATAGATCACATCTTGGGTCACAAATCAAGCCTCAGTAAATTGAAGAAAATTGAAATCATACCAAGCATCTTTTCGGACCACAACGCTATGAGATTAGAAATGAATTACAGGGAAAAAAACGTAAAAAAGACAAACACATGGAGGCTAAACAATACGTTACTAAATAACCAAGAGATCATTGAAGAAATCAAAGAGGAAATAAAAAAGTACCTAGAGACAAATGACAATGAAAACACGACGACCCAAAACCTATGGGATGCAGCAAAAGCGGTTCTAAGAGGGAAGTTTATAGCTATACAAGCCTACCTAAAGAAACAAGAAAAATCTCAAGTAAACAATCTAACCCTACACCTAAAGAAACTAGAGAAAGAAGAACAAACAAAACCCAAAGTTAGCAGAAGGAAAGAAATCATAAAGATCAGAGCAGAAATAAATGAAATAGAAACAAAGAAAACAATAGCAAAGATCAATAAAACTAAAAGTTGGTTCTTTGAGAAGATAAACAAAATTGATAAGCCATTAGCCAGACTCATCAAGAAAAAGAGGGAGAGGACTCAAATCAATAAAATCAGAAATGAAAAAGGGGAAGTTACAACAGACACCACAGAAATACAAAGCATCCTAAGAGACTACTACAAGCAACTTTATGCCAATAAAATGGACAACCTGGAAGAAATGGACAAAGTTTTAGAAAGGTATAACCTTCCAAGACTGAACCAGGAAGAAACAGAAAATATGAACAGACCAATCACAAGTAATGAAGTTGAAACTGTGATTAAAAATCTTCCAACAAACAAAAGTCCAGGACCAGATGGCTTCACAGGTGAATTCTATCAAACATTTAGAGAAGAGCTAACACCTATCCTTCTCAAACTCTTCCAAAAAATTGCAGAGGAAGGAACACTCCCAAACTCATTCTATGAGGCCACCATCACCCTGATACCAAAACCAGACAAAGACACTACAAAAAAAGAAAATTACAGACCAATATCACTGATGAATATAGATGCAAAAATCCTCAACAAAATACTAGCAAACAGACTCCAACAACACATTAAAAGGATCATACACCACGATCAAGTGGGATTTATCCCAGGGATGCAAGGATTCTTCAATATACGCAAATCAATCAATGTGATACACCATATTAACAAATTGAAGAATAAAAACCATATGATCATCTCAATAGATGCAGAAAAAGCTTTTGACAAAATTCAACACCCATTTATGATAAAAACTCTCCAGAAAGTGGGCATAGAGGGAACCTACCTCAACATAATAAAGGCCATATATGACAAACCCACAGCAAACATCATTCTCAATGGTGAAAAACTGAAAGCATTTCTTCTAAGATCAGGAACGAGACAAGGATGTCCACTCTCACCACTATTATTCAACATAGTTCTGGAAGTCCTAGCCACGGCAATCAGAGAAGAAAAAGAAATAAAAGGAATACAAATTGGAAAAGAAGAAGTAAAACTGTCACTGTTTGCGGATGACATGATACTATACATAGAGAATCCTAAAACTGCCACCAGAAAACTGCTAGAGCTAATTAATGAATATGGTAAAGTTGCAGGATACAAAATGAATGCACAGAAATCTCTTGCATTCCTATACACTAATGATGAAAAATCTGAAAGAGAAATTATGGAAACACTCCCATTTACCATTGCAACAAAAAGAATAAAATACCTAGAAATAAACCTACCTAGGGAGACAAAAGACCTGTATGCAGAAAACTATAAGACACTGATGAAAGAAATTAAAGATGATACCAACAGATGGAGAGATATACCATGTCCTTGGATTGGAAGAATCAACATTGTGAAAATGAGTATACTACCCAAAGCAATATACAGATTCAATGCATTCCCTATCAAATTACCAATGGCATTTTTTATGGACCTAGAACAAATCATCTTAAAATTTGTATGGAGACACAAAAGACCCCGAATAGCCAAAGCAGTCTTGAGGCAAAAAAACGGAGCTGGAGGAATCAGACTCCCTGACTTCAGACTATACTACAAAGCTACAGTAATCAAGACAATATGGTACTGGCACAAAAACAGAAACACAGATCAATGGAACAAGATAGAAAGCCCAGAGATTAACCCACGCACCTATAGTCAACTAATCTATGACAAAGGAGGCAAAGATATACAATGGACAAAAGACAGTCTCTTCAATAAGTGGTGCTGGGAAAACAGCTACATGTAAAAGAATGAAATTAGAATACTCCCTAACACCATACACAAAAATAAACTCAAAATGGATTAGAGACCTAAATATAAGACTGGACACTATAAAACTCTTAGAGGAAAACATAGGAAGAACACTCTTTGACATAAATCACAGCAAGATCTTTTTTGATCCACCTCCTAGAGTAATGGAAATAAAAACAAAAATAAACAAATGGGACCTAATGAAACTTCAAAGCTTTTGCACAGCAAAGGAAACCATAAACAAGACGAAAAGACAACCCTCAGAATGGGAGAAAATATTTGCAAACGAATCAACGGACACAGGATTAATCTCCAAAATATGTAAACAGCTCATTCAGCTCAATATTAAAGAAACAAACACCCCAATCCAAAAATGGGCAGAAGACCTAAATAGACATTTCTCCAAAGAAGACATCCAGACGGCCACGAAGCACATGAAAAGATGCTCAACATCACTAATTATTAGAGAAATGCAAATCAAAACTACAATGAGGTATCACCTCACTCCTGTTAGAATGGGCATCATCAGAAGATCTACAAACAACAAATGCTGGAGAGGGTGTGGAGAAAAGGGAACCCTCTTGCACTGTTGGTGGGAATGTAAATTGATACAGCCACTATGGAGAACAATATGGAGGTTCCTTAAAAAACTAAAAATAGAATTACCATATGACCCAGCAATCCCACTACTGAGCATATACCCAGAGAAAACCATAATTCAAAAAGACACATGCACCCAAATGTTCATTGCAGCACTATTTACAATAGCCAGGTCATGGAAGCAACCTAAATGCCCATCAACAGACGAATGGATAAAGAAGTGGAGGTACATATATACAATGGAATATTACTCAGCCATAAAAAGGAACGAAATTGAGTCATTTGTTGAGACGTGGATGGATCTAGAGACTGTCATACAGAGTGAAGTAAGTCAGAAAGAGAAAAACAAATATCGTATATTAATGCATGTATGTGGAACCTAGAAAAATGGTACAGATGAGCCAGTTTGCAGGGCAGAAGTTGAGACACAGATGTAGAGAATGGACATATGGACACCAAGGCGGGAAAACTGCGGTGAGGTGGGGATGGTGGTGTGCTGAATTGGGCGATTGGGATTGACATGTATACACTGATGTGTATAAAATTGATGCCTAATAAGAACCTACAGTATAAAAAAACAAACAAAACAACTAATACTAAACTTTCATTGGGTTATTTGTATGGAAATATGTTAATATAAATGTTTCAGACATTACATGAAATTTCTAAAAATCTTATATTTGTATTTGTATGGAAATATGTATGGAAATATGTTAATATAAATGTTTCAGACATTACATGAAATTTCTAAAAATCTTATATGTTCTGGTATAATGTTATAAGTAATAATCCTAGTTATTACTTTAAAATGTATATCTCAGAAATAACTAATTTTCTTGTCAACTGCATTATTATGAACTTTCATCAAATCTTTAACCGTGGTCATTTTTAAGTCTTTTGTCATTTACAGACAGTTCTGGGTGTACACTGATGATTTTGCAAATATGTTCCTATAAAAGGGTTTCATCTTCAAGAAATTCATGGAAAAGACTCTGACAAGTACAGGTTTCTGGTAACTGACTGTACTGCTGAACTGAATGAATAAGCATTTTCAGAACTCTAATGAAAAACTGATGAACTCATAAAAGTGCTAACAAAAGATCAAGATGAAAAAAAAAATTAATTACATGGGACTGAGTGAACTGATGAGGATGAGTATAATTTTTGTGACTTTCTGTCTGAATTTAAAAAAAAAAAAAATATCCCACAAGGACTCAGAGGCAAAGAATATACAAATCAATTTTCACTGCAAAGTAAAGAATCTGTTACAGTGGAGGATTACTGGACTGAATGTCAATATTATGACATAGTATGAGTGTGTTTCATGTTTGGTAACTGCAATCATTGTTGCTTTTGTTGTGGTCATCCATGTACAATGCTTGGTGTCAGTCTATTTATCTCTTGTAAAAATAAAATACAGTGTGTGTGTGTGAAAAAAAAAATTTTATTCTTTTAGAAGGGTACTTAAATCACTTTCTTATAACTCTGTAAAGAAATGATCAATTTAGCACACGAATAAAGGATGACATTTTAACATGTCTTTTAAATGTGATTCATTGTTGAGAATTAATAGTAAATGGAACTAAAATAAACCAATCAATAGAGGTTCATTACATGATGAGACTGAAATTTTTATAAAATGCAATAATTCACTGAAGAACATTAAAAGAAAAATATGAAATGAGCAGGCAATTTTATAAGGTGGCAAGAAATAACTCTAATTGTCTATGTTACATTACTGTGATTGTACCGGAAGTGACTTTTAAAAGGCTAAGTCTATTGTGTGTTCATTACATTACTGAACTGTATAATAATTTGTTTGTTTTAGTATTGTTCAAAAGAAAATAAATATCTCTTTCACATAAAAAACAAACAAACAAACAAAAAAAAAAGTTGAGGTACATATATACAATGGAATATTACTCAGCCATAAAAAGGAACGAAATTGAGTCATTTGTTGAGAAGTGGATGGATCTAGAGACTGTCATACAGAGTGAAGTAAGTCAGAAAGAGAAAAACAAATATCGTATATTAAGGCATGTATGTGGAACCTAGAAAAATGGTACAGATGAGCCGGTTTGCAGGGCAGAAGTTGAGACACAGATGTAAAGAATGGACATATGGACACCAAGGGGGGAAAACTGCGGTGGGGTGGGGATGGTGGTGTGCTGAATTGGGCGATTGGGATTGACATGTATACACTGATGTGTATAAAATTGATGCCTAATAAGAACCTGCAGTATAAACAAACAAACGAACAAAACAACTAATACTAAACTTTCATTGGGTTATTTGTATGGAAATATGTTAATATAAATGTTTCAGACATTACATGAAATTTCTAAAAATCTTATATTTGTATTTGTATGGAAATATGTTAATATAAATGTTTCAGACATTACATGAAATTTCTAAAAATCTTATATGTTCTGGTATAATGTTATAAGTAATAATCCTAGTTATTACTTTAAAATGTATATCTCAGAAATAACTAATTTTCTTGTCAACTGCATTATTATGAACTTTCATCAAATCTTTAACTGTGGTCGTTTTTAAGTCTTTTGTATTTACAGACAGTTCTGGGTGTACTCTGATGCTTTTGCAAATATGTTCCTATAAAAGGGTTTCATCTTCAAGAAATTCATGGAAAAGACTCTGACAAGTACAGGTTTCTGGTAACTGACTGTACTGCTGAACTGAATGAATAAGCATTTTCAGAACTCTAATGAAAAACTGATGAACTCAAAAAAGTGCTAACAAAAGATCAAGATGAAAAAAAAATTTAATTACATGGGACTGAGTGAACTGATGAGGATGAGTATAATTTTTGTGACTTTCTGTCTGAATTAAAAAAAAAAATCCCACAAGGACTCAGAGGCAAAGAATATACAAATCAATTTTCACTGCAAAGTAAAGGAGCTGTTACAGTGGAGGATTACTGGACTGAATGTCAATATTATGACATAGTATGAGTGTGTTTCAGGTTTGGTAATTGCAATCATTGTTGCTTTTGTTGTGGTCATCCATGTACAATGCTTCGTGTCAGTCTATTTATCTCTTGTAAAAATAAAATACAGTGTGTGTGTGTGAAAAAAGAAAAAAAACAAAAAAGAAAAGACTAGAAAATATATCAAGCACTAGTAGCTATAATAACCAATTTCCTTTGAAGCAAAAGGTTAAGAATAATAATAAATAAACAAAAATGAGTTGGCTAGACAATTGTCAAAAGTCATGGCAGATATCAAGAAAAATTTCTCCTGATTACCTCAAGACACATTTAAGTCTGTCTTCATGTTCCCTAGAACACACTACACGACGTAAATTTTCTGACCATGTGCATTTACAAACATTTTCCAAAATGTCTATGGGATTTATCCTACCAGCTGGGATATGAGACCACTTTGAATTTTGTTTTTGTTTTTTTCCTGATAAAAGTTAATTTTTTAATGCAGCAAGAACTGTCAAGTATGAAAGAAAAAGATCAAGTTAGCCATGGCAGGGTTTTTTTGCTTAAAATGAAGCATAAACACTCATACCTAACCCAGAATATATCCACAGTACTGGCTCCTAGGACCACATTCTCTTCCTACCTCCAGAGTAAGCATGCTCGATGAGGCACTGGTGTTTAATTAAGCACAATTTTTAAAAGCTGGATCAGGCCCCACTAGACTTATAAATGCAATACACTCAGCACCATAAAGTTTGCTAATAATACACATCCATAAGGTAAAAGCCCTATTATAGCAGGGTATTAGGTTAGCTGGAATCCAATTTATGAAAAAACCTCCTGTATATTCTCACTGATATGCAATAATGCATTTCAATTCCATCCTGACACAAAATCTCTCAGGTTCCTTTATGTTCTTTTAAATAAGTATCATAAAACATTAATAGAAGTGCCCTCCTAGGTCTCTATTCAAATGTTCCTTGATTTGTCGATTTCATTAACAAAATCAAGAAAAAATTTTTTGCCAGTGTTACCAAGCAGGACAAAGATGTTAACTCTTGCTTTGTGAAAACGTGCATAACAGCATTTAAAAACAACTTTGTTTGGGAGCCTTGTCAAAATCAGAAATGATCTCTTCTCAGGACTAGGACTATCTGATTGTCATTTTAATAAGCAATAAGATGGATGTTTCAGCACACCTGGAGACAGAAACCAGTCAAAAGAATATTCTACTCTTCCCTTTATTCCTTCCCCTAAGGCAATGCTTTTAAAAGATTCAATTACAATATACTTCACATTGCATTTCAGCCCTCTGCTGAAGAGGGAAAGTTCTGAGCTGGCATGGCCCCTTGGTCTTACAACGCAGATACAGAGAGAACTGCCTACAACCTACAACTTCATTTGAGGGTCAAACAGGGGACTTGAAAGGCAGGAATATTCTGATCACTTTATTACATACTCTGGAGCAGAACTAGGAACAGTGATAATAACCAATCATAACCCACTTCCTCATTGAGGCAATTTCAGGGGACAAGTCTCCCTTCTTTCCAATAGCAATATTTAACAGCAACCAAGCCTAGTTTCCCAAAGAACATTTCTCATAGGAATTCAATAAGCATTACGTGTTCTGTTTGCTACAATATATGTTGTTTTCTGGGAAAAGTACACACAGATAAAAGCTTGATTGTAAATTTTGTTTATGAACAATAAATATTTGATCCCATGATGCTACTCTTTCCAGCTTTGGTGAATCTGGGAAGATTTGAGGTCAATAAAGGACAGTTGAGTACGGGCCCCTAAGAACGATGCTAAATAGACTGCTGAAGAGAAACTTTAATGTCTACCAGAAAAAAATTCAAGTTTTCACCCATTTATTGACACTTAATTCACCCTCACCAGACAGGAATAGCAGCATGTTAAAGAAAAAATTGAACTATAGAAATACATGTTGAATGGAAAGCAATTTCTTTATTCTGAAGTCCCAAAAAACTGTGATGACTGAGACAGACTGTTACACACCTCAGAGAACCTTGTATTTTAATAATATGGGATAATATTTCTAATTAAAATACATATCACTTATCAGCACTGTCTACCCACAAAGTATTTATACACACAAGGTGTCTACCCAACACACAAAATATTTTATATATGTTTAAAAACAGCTTTGTGGCCTTAACTCTTACACTGTAAAAACTCTAAACAGTTTATACTATTTATTAACAAACTTTATATATCATGAAATTGCCATCAGAATGAGGTATATACTATAGTATTTCCATTGTGTAAATAGCGGAAATAGAGCCTGAGAAAGAATTTCTTAGGATCACACAATAGGTTCAAAACTTGAATTGGGTATTTCTGTCTCCAAATCCTATACCTTTCTATTATTACCTTATTTACATGCAATTAAATGAAATATTATGGTTTATATGAGATATATGCTTTATATACATTTAAGCTACAGGATTCAATTCCTATCTTCAAATAACTTACATTTGTATAGTAGTCAATCAGTTAAAAATATTTATTGAGTGCATACTACGTGACATGCAATATCTTAGACTATAACGATGAACATTTAGAATCCCTTCTCTCAGGTATCATGCTACCTGATTTTAAACTATACCACAAAGCTACAATAATCAAAGCAGTATGATACTGGCATTAAAAACGACACATAAATCAATGGAACAGTATAGAGAGCCCAGAAATAAACCCACATGCATATGGTCAATTAATCTAAGACAAAGGAGGCAAGAATATACAATAAGGAAAAAACAGCTTCTTCAATATATGGTGTTGGGAAAACTGGACAGCTAGATGCACAAGAATGCAACTGGACTACTTTCTAACACCATATACAAAAATAAATTCAAAATAGATTAAAGACTTAAGTGTAAGACCTAAAATCATAAAATTCCTAGAAGCAAACATAGGCAGTATGCTCTCTGACATTGGTCTTAACAATATTTTTTTGGATCTGTCTCCTAATGCAAATGAAACAAAAGCAAAAAATTTTTAATGGGACTACATCAAACCAAAAAGTTTCTGCACAGTGAAAGAAACCATCAACAAAACAAAAAAGCAAGCTACTAAATATGGGAGACTGTATTTGCAAACAATATACCCAATAAGGGATGAATATCCAAAATATACAAAGAACTCATAAAACTCAACATCAAAAAACGAACAACCCAATTTTAAAATAGGCCAAGAGCCTGAAAAGACATTTTTCCAATAAAGACATACAGATGGCCAACAGAGACATGAAAAGATGCTCAACATCACTAATCATTAGGGAAATGCACATCAAAATCACAATGAGATATCACCTCACACCTGTCAGAATGGCTATAATCAAAAAGACAATAAGTACCTAGTGTTGGCAAATATGTGGAGTAAAGGGAACCCTTGTACACATTTACTGGGATTATAAATTGGTGCAGTCACTATGGAAAACAGGATGGAAGTTCCTCAAAAAGTTAAAAATAGAACTATCATCTGATCTAGCAATTCCACTTCTGGGTATCTACCCAAAGAAAACAAAAACACTAATTTGAAAAGACATGCATGCCAATGTTCATAAGCAGCATTATTTATAATTGCCAAGATATGGAAGCAACCTAAGTGTTGCTTATTGAATGGATAAGGAAGATGTATGTATATATACAAAGTGTGTATATATATGTACACACAATGGAATATTATTCAGCCGTAAAAAATGAAACTTGCCATTTGCAACAGCATGGATGGGTCTAGAGGGTATTATGCCAAGTGAAATAAGTCAGACAGAGAATGAAATAAGTCAGAGAAAGACAAATACTATGTGAACTCAAATGGAGAATCTAAAAAACAAATCAAACAAGCAAAGCAAACTGAAAACAGACTCACAGATACAAAGAACAAATGGATGGTTATGAAGAAGGGGGCAGCAAAATAGGTGCAGGTGATTAAAAGGTACAAAACCCAGTTACAAAATAAATAAGCCAGGGGGATGTAACATATAGCATAAGGAATGTTTATGGTCAATAATATCATCATAACTTTGTAAGGGGACTAATGGTTACTAGATTTCTCATGGTTATCATTTCATAATATATGCAAATGTCAAATCACTGTGTAGTACACCTAGAACTAACATAATATTGTACATTTCAACTTAAAAAAAAGAATCCTTCCTCTTATTGAGCTGACATTTTAGAAATTGAGGAGCAAAAAATAAACACAATATAATTTCAGGTACTCATAATTGCCGAGAAGAAGATGCGTCAGTGTAACGTTACAGAAAGTGACCAGTAAGGGAGGCTGTTTTGGATTGGGTGGTCAGAGAAGACCTCTTTGAAGAAATGGCCTTTGAGTTGATAATCTGTTTGAAGAGAAGGAAGTAGTCATGTTTTGATTTGAAGGAAAGATCAATCCAAGCAGAAGGATAGCAAGTGCTAAGGTTCTCATCTGTGTGAATTCATAGGACAGAAAGAAATCCAGGGTAACTGGGGCTTAGTGAGAAAGGAGAGAGTATTAAAAAAAATGAGGTTGAAGAGATGGACAGGAGCGGAATGACATGGGGACTAAAACTGAGACTTACCAAAGTAAAGCTTTATTTCTTACACACCTTACATTCCAATAAGAGTTGGCTAGGGTGGGTGGTTTGCTCCATGGAGACAATGAAGAACCCATCCTCCTTTCATCTTGCGGGAATACCACCCTTAACACATGGTCTCCAACTCTGCCACCCAGCAGGGAGAGAGAGTAGAGGATCCCACATGGGATCCTCTTACCAAAGGGGAAACATGGGGGGGGGTATAAATTGGGAGTTTGGGATTAACATATACACACTACTATATATATTGATTAATAAAACAGACAACCAACAAGGACCTACTGTATAGCACAGGGACCTATATGCCATATTTTGTAATAACGTATAAGGGAAAAGAATCTGAAAAAGAATATATATACTTATATATATATATATGGCACTGAATCACTTTGCTGTACACTTGAAACTAACACAAGATTGTAAATCAACTATACTTCAAATTAAAAAAAAAAAAGGACTGTGAGAAATAAATTTCGGTTCTTTATTAAAAAAAAAAGAAACTAGGATATTGGTGAGTGCTAGGATTCTCTGGCACTGGCTTTTTTCATGTACAATGTAGTCTTTGGAAGGTTTTCAGCAGAATGGTTACAGGAGGCTATTGTAGAAATGAGGGCAAGAATTATGGTTATTTGGACTGGCTGTGTCAAGGAAAATAAAGAGAAGAGGTCAGATTTCGAATATAGTTATTTTAGAAGGGAGGCGGGTATATAGCTTATTGACACACTGGTTGCAAATATGAAAGAAAGAAAAGAGCCAAGAATGACTTCTTGATTTTCTTTTTTCTTTTTATTGAGCAGTTTGCATAATCGGAGATATAATGGCTTGGAAGAAATTAGATTTGGGATTGAGGTGAGAGACTAGAGCATCTATACTTCTATTTAGACACATTAAGTGTCAAATACCTATTAGATCTCCAAATGGGGATCTCAGATAAGATGCTGTATATGTGACTATGAAGCTCAGGAGAGTAACTCAGTTTGGAGATACAAATTTGAGATCATCAGTGAATAGATGGAATACAAAACTGAGAAATGTCATTGTCTGACACTTGCAAGGAACTAGAGAGACAGTGTTTAAACACAAATATATCTTTTAGTGATTATATACAAAAGACACAAAAATTTAGGTAAAAATTTTTCACTTTTAAAGAAAACTATATTTTGGAAAGTAACAAATTAATAGAATCATACAATGAATTTACATCAGGATATGGATATAACTTTTTGTTTGCAAATAATGCAAATGTGGTGCTTCTGGCCATAATAATAAGATACAATAGTTTTTCTGTAAATCTTCTTAAATAGGAATAGATGGCACTATACAGGAGTATGATGTATTTTCTGATTTTAGCTCTTAGAAAAACTGAAAGCCATGGCTCAAAATTTAAACTGACTTATAGAGAAAATCAAGTTACTTTTATATTATCCACTAAAGCCTAAAAATATCAGGTACCAATAGAACTAAACCCAATGATAGTTGAAGGATTATTTGAGCTTCAAAAGGTTTATTCTAATTTGGAAACTTGATTATAAAAGTGCTCCTTCAAATAAAATGTTTCAGATTTTATTCTTAGTTCAAAACAGCCCACAGCCACACATATAAAAATTTTTTATTCAATGCGTGAATAAAAGTTTAAAAGCTTCAGTACCTGACATTTTTCTTTAAAAAAAAAAAAACTGCATCAAAATATTTTCAGAGTATCTTTCTAGCTTGAATTCAATACAGCACAAAAATGTTCACCATCATGTGGGCTGTTTTTTGCAGTCCCAGTTTGGTTCTTCCTGTGTCCTGGGCTTATACTTCATCTTATTACCAGGTTTCACTTGAATTCTTTGAGGAGTAGGATGGCTTTGCTTTTGTTTCTTTGCTAGGAATTACTTAATCCTTAAAGTCATGTGGGAAGATAAGGCAAAGGCAAAAACCTTTGCACATTTAGTGTGCCCACTAAAATGGAGAGGAAGAAAAAGAGGGCTTATTTATATTTTAGATATTGCAGATTTTTTTTCTACAAGGGACTAAGGAGTTCATTTTACCTGAGTTAACAGATCAACCAAGCAGTTAGTCAAGTAACTGATCTTAATGATTTGTCTTAAAGAGACACATTTTTAAAGTAAGCAGTTGGTCAATACAATCATTGTTTAGAAAAACAAAAGAGCATTACCAAAGCTTTAGGTAAAATGAAAGTGAAAATGATGTAAATTGCACCCATATTAAAGACAAGTTATCGAAAAATATAAAATTCTTCCTATGGAGTTTAAATTGTGTCATTAATAATTTCTAATGACCTTCTTCTTGGTGCATAAATACACTACCTTTAATTAAAATCCCAGTGAGGGGTCTTTATAACACTACTCATCTCTTCTCCAGTGACTACTAAAGAATCTGTATCTGGAGTGGAAACAAGAGTATTGGATGACACAAACAAGCAGAAATCTCCAAATTTCCTATGCACCAGCATACAAACAAATGCTGTCTGGAACATCACAATCAAGAGCAAATTAATTAATATCAGCCTCTTAGTCAAGAAGCTTACATGTCGATCTCACCGTTTCTTCAACCAAGGAAAAAAATGAATTCATTATAACATGATATCTAATTCCATCTCTCACCATTAAACCAAGACCCCCATAAACAAGAAACAGTTTTAAGGACATAATCCTCAGCATGGTAATCACAGCTCTCCTTGATATATACCATAAATCTCCACTAATCCTGTACAAATCTCCTATGTGTACTTTGTATCAAACTGTACAAGTCTGTGTTTCTCCTACCTATGCCTCTGTCTGCCATCATATTCCATTCAGTATCTATTTTCCAAACACTACACATACCAAAGCCTATTTCTTAGGATGTTTCTTCCTTATAAATATCAATGACTTTCTTATATGTTTTGCTTTGAGCAAGCACTCAGACACACAATTACACACCACACCACACCTTCAAATTTCCACTGCACTGCCACACCTCTGCAGAGCACTTATCACATCCTAATTATGTAGTTATTCTGTGTTCATTTTATTCATCCTGAGTGAGCAAGAAGCTTCTTGAAGGCTAGTGCAATGCCTTGCTCAGAGGGTAAAGTAATACTTGAGGATACACTGGAATAGGGGTCAGAAGACTTGAGTTTGAAACCCATGTACCAACAGCATAACCTCTTTCTCTCTCTAAACTTCCCTTTATTCATCTGTAAAATTAACGTGTCATAAATTACAATGCAGTATGTTTATGAGGTTTAAACTGGTAATGTATGAGAAATCTTCTATAATATAAAGCAGATATAAACATAAATAATTATTATTTTTCATCATCTAAAACGTACCTATTTTATGGTAAATGTACAAAAGACATTTTTCTAATTTTATCACATTGAGGAAAGGAAGACATGAAATACGATAAAACAATAGTACAGAGCTTCCCTGGTGGCGCAGTGGTTAAGAATGCACCTGCCAATGCAGGGGACATGGGTTCGAGCCCTGGTCCGGGAAGATCCCACATGCTGCGGAGCAACTAAGCCCATGCACCACACAACTACTGAGCCTGCACTCTAGAGCCCGCGAGCCACAACTACTGAGCCTGCGCTCTAGAGCCCACGAGCCATGACTACAGAAGCCCACCCGCCTAGAGCCCGTGCTCCACAACAAGAGAAGCCACCGCAATGAGAAGCCTGCACACCACAACGAAGAGTAGCCCCCGCTCGCCGTAACTAGAGAAAGCCTGTGCACAGCAACAAAGACCCAACACAGCCAAAAATAAATAAATAATTTTTTTTTAAAAGAAGAAAAAAAACCCAATAGTACATTTATAGCAAGTCCAGATTCAGTTGGAGATCAGGCAAAGACCTCAAAGATACATATGTTGATGTCAATCAACTCAATACTCCTATATCCACTTACCCAATCTATCTGGTTGTCACAATGGTGTAAAAGGACTCCCCAGGACTGGGAAGAGTTAGAAATCATTCTCCTGATGTGGTGTAGGCTCAAATAAGTTAGCACAAGCCCCTAGAAATTAAGATGGCGTGCTGCCTTTATTGCTCTGCAGTGCACTTGTCACCAACAAGGAAGGTCCAGTCCATCTAAAAGGGGTAGAATAGACAGATGGAAAATGCAGTCTTATTATAAAGGTGGGAACATGGGTTACAGAGGAGATGACACCTGAAAGTCTATGATCAAGGAAAGAAACTAAAGAAAATATGAACTCAGAAGAATGTTTACATAGAGCAAATGCCTTGGTATTTACTATATTATAGCATAATATAATAATTGACGTTCTCAGTAATGATCCTGAACCATCAGTAGTTTTAAGTATGCTCTGTATTCTTTATTTAATTAGGCAGAGATGCTTGTAGTACTTGACAGAAATATTTCATACAAAATTATATAAAAATGAAGACATTTCAGTGCTTTCATATTCCAGAAAACTCACTCTTGTGAAAGCAATCATTTGCAACACTAACAGATAAATGAAATGTTGCACTAATTATATAAAGCATTTTATGTAATACAATGTAAATGTACTAGGAGAATCGATTCAAAAACTGCTGAGGTTGTCAGGGAAGATTTCAAAAAGCTGGTAATGCCTGCATTCTCCTTGGACTAGGTGGGAATAAGCAGGTGAGGAGATGGAATTTCCGGACAAAGAAACACCATTATTAACGATGTGTAAGAATGAATATATATGCCATGTTCATGAAACCATAAAGAGACCAGGCTGGAGGAAGTGAATTTGAGAGCTAGCAACGTAGCCAGAATGTAAAAAGAGACAAAAGCCACGCAGAGAAATTTGGTTCTAACAGAACATGAAATAGGGTCATTGAAAGTTTCTGAGCTAGAAGCAGTAAGCAAGCCTGTTTTTGTCTGTTTGTTGTTTGCTTGTTTGTTTCATCAACTTGTTTTTAAGAAAATAGTGAATTAGTAAGATTGGAGATGAGGAAACTAGTCAAGTTCTTGGTGTCCCTCAGCTATCAAGTTCTGGGACATGACTGGAAAATGATCTTTCCTTCCTTCCTTTAAGTATGAGCCAATTCCTGAAGCAATCTTACATGGAGAGTTTTATCAACTAGACAGCGTTAAAATTTATATGAAGGAACAAAAGTTAATTATTGAGAAAAAATTTTTTGAGTTATTTCTAGCATGAGCAAAAGTTATTGCTTTTCAGGGTATTTGAGAAATGCAAGGAAATTTTTGAGTTTCTATGAAATTATTTATTGGTTATAGATTTTTTATCACACCACTGATCTGAGACTAAATTTTAAGACTTTTTGAGTATTACACTATAGCACTTAAATACCAACTTCCAGAATAAAGACTAGCATATCACATTAAACTTTGATAAGCCTCCTAGAAATAATCCTAACAGAAAATTATTTTCTAAAGAAAGGAAAATGTTTTTCTCAGAGATATGTTGACAAAGAAAGTCTCCATATTGGATGTTTTTTCTGTAAGTCAAGAAAGCAAAATTTAATAAATAGTATTGCTATTGTATCCACATAGACAAAACACAAACATACTGACAACTTCCTCTGTGGCCAGTAAAACAGATAGTGAGAAGGTGACCCATTTAAGCTACAGCCCACACCAATGTCTCTGTTTAATGAAGATGTGCAATATTTTATATGTATCTACTTCATAAGAATACTATTAAGTTCTTAGAAAAACAAAGAAAGTTTTTATTTTAAGTGCATAAGGCTATATAATGTCATTTTCCTAGCAAAGTTGATTTTAGACTTGTAGAGTTTTATTAACAGTTTCAGATGAGACAGTTAAAGACAACCCTCTGAAGAGAATTGTCATCTTTTTTTCCCTCACTTGGCTATCCGCTTACACATAGATAAAATATCAAAAGATCCCTGACCTTGGCCTAATTGCAGGAGAAAAGTGACTGAAGCAAGAAAATACTAAAGACTGACTGTTTTCTCTGAGTGCCTTATGTGAAGACCCTAACGTGCAAAGGTCCAGCCTCTGAACTTCCCACAGCCCTTGCTCCTCTGGGTGATAGATCAGGCTCTCTGCACATCAATGGATGGGGAATGGTAGGAGGTGCCCTTAAGAGAACGTGCCCTCAAAGCATTCAAGTATCTAAGTACTTCTCAAAATCATCATTTGTAAACTATAATTCCCTCAGTAGAAATCACTGGCCATCTGTTGGGTTTAATGAACTACCAATAAAAACTATTTTGATCTTAATTGGACCTCAATGTGAACATTTCTTAGGAACAAATTACAAGTTTCTCTAAATGCCAATTTTCTCTATTCTTTCCTTTTCAGTGACTGTTCATTAAACCTCAGATACTGATAACTCAGATCAGTAATACATAATAGGCTTCCTAATTTCCCTAATTCTCTGATTTTTCATTTCTCCCATATATTTGATTGCTGGCAAATTCAGGAATTTTCTGAAATCTGCTGGACAAATTGAATAAAATTCCTTGAAGGTGCTTCCCACCCCCACCAAAAAGAAAAATAAATCTTTGTCTTTTTCCTCACAATAAAGAAAACATAAAAAATGAAAGACGTTTCATCTCCTTTTTCTAAGGGCGGGATATTAGAAAATAAACTGGAGTAGAATTTCTTTATTTATGCTAATAATGTTATCATCACAATATCCCCTGTTGTGAGGAAAACAAAAAGGCTTATCTGTCCACTCAGTTTAATTTGTCAAATATTCATGAACTGCCTTTAGAGAAAATACATTCTGCCAAACACTGTGGGAGATTTAGAAAATAGTGACATACATTTCTGTCCTAATTCTAGAAATAAGACATGTTTACAAAAAATTTATTTCAAGGCTGAATATGTCAAGAAAGGCAGTAAGAAAAAGTCACATGGATGGTTCGAAAGGTAAAAGACGTCACCTCCTTTTGAATTGGATAAATTGAGACACTGGTATTGACATATACACACTACTATATATGAAATAGATAACTAATAAGGACCTAATGTATGGCACAGGGAACTCAACTCAATATTCTGTAATGACCTATATGGGAATAGAATCTAAAAAAGAGTGAATATATGTATATGTATAACTGATTCACTTTGCTGTTAACTGATTAACTTTGCTGTACAGCAGAAACTAACACAACATTGTAAGTCAACTATACTCCAGTAAAAATTAATTAAAAAAAAAAAGAGGGGGACCTTCAAGATGGCAGAGTAAGACGTGGAGATCACCTTCCTCTGCACAAATACATCAAAAATACATCTACATGTGGAACAACTCCTACAGAACACCTACTGAACACAGGCAGAAGACCTCAGACTTCCCAAAATGCAAGAAAATCCCCACGTACCTGGGTAGGGTAAAAGAAAAAACAGAGACAAAAGAATAGGGATGGGACCTGCACCTCTGGGAGGGAGCTGTGAAGGAGGAAAAGCTTCCACACACTAGGAAGCCCCTTCACTGGTAGAGACGGGGAAGCTTCCGAGCCACGGAGGAGAGCACAGCCACAGGGTCGCGGAGGGCAAAGTGGAGAGATTCCCGCACAGAGGATCGCTGCCAACCAGCACTCACCAGCTTGAGAGGCTTGTCTGCTCACCCACCAGGGCGGGTGGGGGCTGGGAGCTGAGGCTCAGGCTTCAGAGGTCAGATCCCAGGGAGAGGACTGGGGTTGGCTGCGTGAACACAGCCTGAAGGGGGCTAGCGTGCCACAATTAGCAGGGAGAGAGTCAGGGAAAATGTCTGGACCTGCCTAATAGGCAAGAGACCATTATTTTGGGGAGCACAGGGAGAGGGGATTCCTTCCCCATGTGCCCACAGAAGGCAGAGCACTGCCTAAGTGACTCCAGAGACAGGTGCAAGCTGCGGCTATCACCTCAGACCCCAGAGACGGGGATGAAATGCTAATGCTGCTGCCACTGCCACCAACAGTCCTGTGTGCAAGCACAGGTCACTACCCACAGCCCCCAAGGGAGCCTGTGCAACACACCACTGCCAGGGTCCCAAACTCCAGGGACAAGTTCCCCAGAAGAACACACACGGTGTGCCACAGGTTGTTGCACTGTCACGCTGGCCTCTGCAACTGCAGGCTCACCCTGCATTCCAATTATGACTACCGTACCCTTCCCTCTCCCCAGCCTGAGAGAGCAAGAGAGCCCTAATCAGCCTCTGCTTTAACCACCTCCTGTCTCAATGGGGAACAGACACCTGAGGGCAACCTACACACAGAGGCGGGGTCAAAACCAAAGCTGAACCTCACGAGTTGTGAGAACAAAGAAGAGAAAGGGAAATTTCTCCATGCAGCCCCAGGAGCAGCTGATTAAATCCCCACAATCAACTTGAGGTACCCTGCACCTGTGGAATACCTGAATAGACAACAAATCACCAAAAATTGAGGTGGTGGACTTTGGGAGCAATTGTAGATTTGGGGTTTGCTGTCTGCAGCTGATTTTTTTCTGATTTTTATATTTATATTAGTTTTTAGTGCTTATTATCATTGGTGGATTGTTAACTGGTTTGGTTGCTCTCTTTTATTTATTTTTTTCTCTTCCTTGTTTTTCTTCCTTTTCTTCTGAGCCGTGTGGGTGACAGGGTCTTGGTGCTCTGGCTGGGTGTCAGGTCTGAGCCTCCAAGGTGAGAGAGCCAAGTCCAGGACACTGGACCACCAGAGACCTCCCGGTCCCATGTAATATCAATTGGCGAGAGCTCTCCCAGAGATCTCTGTCTCAACACTAAGACCCAGCTCCACCCAATGGCCAGCAAGCTCCAGTGCTGGATGCCCCATGCCAAACAACTAGCAAGACAGGAACACACCCCACCCGTTAGCAGAGAGGCTGCCTAAAGTCATATTAACTTCACAGACACTCCAAAACACCATCGGATGTAGCCCTGCCCACCAGAAGGACAAGATAGAGCCCCACCCACCAGAACAGAGGCACCAGCCCCCTCCACCAGGAAGCCTACACAAGCCACTGAACCAACCTCAAGCACTGGGGACAGACACCAAAACTAATGAGAACTACAAACCCGCAGCCTGTGAAAAAGAGACCCCAAACACAGTAAGTTAAGCAAAATGAAAATACAGAGAAATATGCAGCAGATGAAGGAGCAAGGTAAAAACCCACGAGACCAAACAAATGAAGAGGAAATAAGCAGTCTACCTGAAAAAGAATTCAGAGTAATGATAGTAAAGGTGATGCAAAATCTTGGAAATAGAATGGAGAAAATACAGGAAACGTTTAACAAGGACCTAGAAGAACTACAGAGCAAACAAACAATGATGAACAACACAATAAATGAAGTAAAAAATTCTATAGAAGGAATAATTAGCAGAATAACTGAGGCAGAAGAATGGATAAGTGACCTGGAAGATAATATAGTGGAAATAACTGCCACAGAGCAGAATAAAGAAAAAGGAATGAAAAGAATTGAGGACAGTCTCAGAGACCTCTGGGACAACATTAAATGCATCAACATTCGAATTATAGGGGAAGCAGAAGAGGAAGAGAAAAGAAAGGGTCTGAGAAAATATCTGAAGAGATTATAGTGGAAAACTTCCTTAATATGGGAAAGGAAATAGTCAAGTCCACGAAGTGCAGAGAATCCCATACAGGATAAATCCAAGGAGAAACACACTACGACACATATTAATCAAACTATCAAAAATTAAATGCAAAGAAAAAATATTAAAAGCAGCAAGGGAAAGGCAACAAATAACATAAAAGGGAATCCCCATAAGGTTAACAGCTGATCTTTCAGCAGAAACTCTGCAAGCCAGAAGGGAGTGGTAGGACATATTTCAAGTGATGAAAGGGAAGAACCTACAACCAAGATTACTCTACCCAGCAAGAATCTCATTCAGATTTGACAGAAAAATTAAAACCTTTACAGACAAGCAAAAGCTAAGAGAATTCAGCACCACCAAACCAGCTTTACAACAAATGCTAAACGTACTTCTCTTAAGCAGGAAAGACAAGAGAAGGAAAAGACCTACAAAAACAAACCCAAAACAATTAAGAAAATGGTAATAGGAACATACATATTGATAATTACCTTAAATGTAAATGGATTAAGTGCTCTAACCAAAAGACATAGACTGGCTGAATGGATACAAAAAGAAGACCCATATATATGCTCTCTACAAGAGACCCATTTCAGACTTAGGGACACATACAGACTGAAAGTGAGGGAATGGAAAAAGATATTCCATGCAAATGGAAATCAAAAGAAAGCTAGAGTAGCAATTCTCATATCACACAAAATAGACTTTAAAACAAAGGCTATTACAAGAGACAAGGAAGGACACTACATAATGATCAAGGGATCAATCCAAGAAGAGATATAACAACTGTAAATATTTATGCACACAACATAGGAGCACCACAATACATATGGCAAATGCTAACAGCCATAAAAGGGGAAATCGACAGTAACACAATCATAGTAGGGGACCTTAACACCCCACTTTCACCAATGGACAGATCATCCAAAATGAAAATAAATAAGGAAACACAAGCTTTAAATGATACATTAAACAAGATGGACTTAATTGATATCCAAAAACAACAGAAAACACTTTCTTCTCAAGTGCTCATGGAACATTCTCCAGGATAGATTGTATCTTGAGTCACAAATCAAGCCTTGGTAAATTTATGAAAATTGAAATTGTTTCAAGTATCTTTTCCAACCACAATGCTATGAGACTACATAACAATTACAGAAAAAAACAACGTAAAAAAAAAAAAAAACACATGGAGGCTAAACTATACGCTACTAAATAACCAAGAGATCACTGAAGAAATCAAAGAGGAAAACAAAAATACCTAGAAACAAATGACAATGAAAACACGACAACCCGAAACCTATGGGATGCAACAAAAGCAGTTCTAACAGGGAAGTTTATAGCAATACAATCTTACCTCAAGAAACAAGAAAAATCTCAAATAAACAATCTAACCTTACACGTAAAGGAACTAGAGAAAGAAGAACAAACAAAACCCAAACTTAGCAGAAGGGAAAACATAATAAAGATCAGAGCAGAGACAAAAGAAATAGAAACAAACAAAAGAAACAATAGCAAAGATCAATAAAGCTAAAAGCTGGTTCTTTGAGAAGATAAGCAAAATTGATAAACCATTGGTCAGACTCATCAAGAAAAAGGGGGAGAAGACTCATATCAACAGAATTAGAAATGAAAAAGAAGTAACAACTGACACTGAAGAAATACAAAGGATCATGAGAGATTACTACAAGCAACTATATGCCAATAAAATGGACAACCTGGAAGAAATGGACAAAATCTTAGAAAAGCACAACCTTCCAACTGAACCAGGAAGAAACAGAAAATATGAACTGACCAATCACAAGCACTGTAATTGAACTTGTGATTAAAAATCTTCCAACAAACAAAAACCCGGGACCAGATGGCTTCATAGGTGAATTCTATCAAACATTTAGAGAAGAGCTAACACCTATCCTTCTCAACCTCTTCCAAAGTATAGTAGAGGGAGGAACACTTCCAATCTCATTCTAGGAGGCCACCATCACCCTGATACCAAAACCAGACAAAGATGTCACAAAAAAAGAGAACTACAGGCCAATATCACTGATGAACATAGACGCAAACATCCTGAACAAAATACTAGTAAACAGAATCCAACAACACATTAAAAGGATCATACACCATGATCAAGTGGGATTTATCCAAGGAATGCAAGAATTCTTCAATATATGCAAATCAATAAATGTGATACACCATATTAACAAATTGAAGAATAAAAACCATATGATAATCTCAGTTGATGCAGAAAAAGCTTTCAACAAAATTCAACACCCATTTATGATAAAAACTCTCCAGAAAGTGGGCATAGAGGGAACCTACCTAAACATAATAAAGGCCATATATGACAAACCCACAGCCAACATCATTCTCAATGGTGAAAAACTGAAACCATTTCCTCTAAGATCAGGAACAAGACATGGTTGCCCACTCTCACCACTAGTATTCAACATAGTTTTGCAAGTTTTAGCCACAGCAATCAGAGAAGAAAAAGAAATAAAAGGAATCCAAATTGGAAAAGAAGTAAAACTGTCACTGTTTGCAGATGACATGATACTATACATAGAGAATCCTAAAGATGTTACCAGAAAAGTACTAGAGCTAATTAATGAATTTGGTAAAGCAGCAGGATACAAAATTAATGCACAGAAATCTCTTGCATTCCTATACACTAACAAAGAGAGATCAGAAAGAGAAATTAAGGAAACAATCCAATTTACCATTGCAACAAAAACAATAAAATACCTAGGAATAAACCTACCTAAGGAGACAAAAGACCTGTATGCAGAAAACTATAAGACACTGATGGAAGAAATTAAAGATGATATAAACAAATGAAGTGATATATCATGTTCTTGGGTTGGACAAATCAATATTGCGAAAATGACTATACTACCCAAAGCAATGTACAGAATCAATGCAATCCCTATCAAACTACCAATGGCATTTTTCACAGAACTAGAACAAAAACTTTCACAGTTTGTATGGAAACACAAAAGACCCCAAATAGCCAAAGCAATCTTGAGAAAGAAAAACGGAGCTGGAGGAATCAGGCTCCCTGACTTCAGACTATACTACAAACCTACAGTATTCAAGACAGTATGCTACTGGCAAAAAAACAGAAATATAGATCAATGGAACAGCATAGAAAGCCCAGAGATAATCTCACGCACATATGGTCACCTTATTTTTGATACAAGAGGCAAGAATATACGATGGAGAAAAGACAGCCTCTTTAATAAGTAGTGCTGGGAAAACTGGACAGCTACATGTAAAAGAATGAAATTAGAACACTCCCTAACACCATACACAAAAATAAACTCAAAATGGATTAAAGACCTAAATGTAAGGCCAGACACTATAAAACTCTTAGAGGAAAACATAGGCAGAACACTCTATGACATACATCACAGAAAGATCCTTTTTTACCCACCTTGTAGGGAAATGGAGATAAAAACAAAAGTAAACAAATGGGACCTAATGAAACTTAAAAGCTTTTGCACAGCAAAAGAAAACATAAATAAGACAAAAAGACAACCCTCAGAATGGGAGAAAATATTTGCAAATGAAGCAACGGACAAAGGATTAATCTCCAAAATATAGAAACAGCTCATGCAGCTCAATATCAAAAAAACAAAAAACCCAACCCAAAAATGGGCAGAAGACCTAAATAGACATTTCTCCAAAGAAGATATATGGATTGCCAAAAAACACATGAAAGGATGCTTAACATCACTAATCATTAGAGAAATGCAAATCAAAACTACAATGAGGTATTACCTCACACTGCTCAGAATGGCCATTATCAAAAATACAAACAATAAATGCTGGAGAGGGTGTGGAGAAAAGGGAACCCTCTTGCACTGTTGGCGGGAATGTAAATTGATACAGCCACTATGGAGAACAGTATGGAGGTTCCTCAAAAAGCAAAAAATAGAACTACCATGTGACCCAGCAATCCCACTACTGGGCATATACTTGAGAAAACCATAATTCAAAAAGAGTCATGTACCACAATGTTCATTGCAGCTCTATGCACAATAGCCAGGACATGGAAGCAACCTAAGTGTCCATTGACAGATGAATGGATAAAGAAGATGTGGCTCATATATACAATGGAATATTACTCAGCCATAAAAAGAAACGAAATTGAGTTATTTGTAGTGAGGTGGATGGACCTAGAGTCTGTCATACAGAGTGAAGTAAGTCAGAAAGAGAAAAACAAATACTGCATGCTAACACATATATATGGAATCTAAAAAAAAAAAAAAAGGTTCTGATGAACCTAGGGGCAGGACAGGAATAAAGATGCAGATGTAGAGAATGGACTTGAGGACATGGGGAGGGGGAAGGGTAAGCTGGGACGAAGTGAGAGAGTAGCATTGAAATATATACACTACCAAATATAAAACAGATAGCTAGTGGGAAGCAGCTGCATAGCACACGAAGATCAGCTCGGTGCTTTGTGACCACCTAGAGGGGTGGGATAGGGAGTGTGGGAGGGAGACGCAAGAGGGAGGGGATATGGGGATATATGTATATGTATAGCTGATTCACTTTGTTATAAAGCAGAAACTAACACAACATTGTAAAGCAATTATACTCCAATAAAGATGTAAATAAATAAATTAGAAAACCAGAAAATAACGTATCCTGTCACCATAGTTCTGTGTTAAGACACGTGACCCCAGATCCATTTCTTTAACCAGAGAACACTAAGAAAGATAATAATAATAATAATGATAAGTATATATTAATTATTAATGATTAATTTGTGAATTGAGAGCAAGATCTAGAAGACCTGGATCAAGGAGCAGGCAAGTTTTGATATGGCTTTAGAGAGGAAAGGCTTGGATGTGGAAAAACCTAGGAAGCCAATTTAAAGGGTTAGAGTGGTCAGTCTTGGGCATTGAGGGCTATAGCTTGAAATGATCAAAAGGCGTGAATTGTCAAATCAGATTCAAAGGATCAGAGATGTTATCTAGAATTAAGCTGTACAAATAATTTCAAGGAGACAGGAAATCATGAGAAAAGGGAAGGATGGAGAAGTCTGGGATAGCCAATGCCACTCTCCAGGTTGTTTAATGCTGCATTAGTGCCTGCTGTGGTCTAGATTTAATACATGAGTTTTAAGTGTTGTATGCAGAAGCATTACTTTAATAAAAGAGAGGTGTTTCTGTCATGAAATATCTCCATTTTGTACACAGATGTTAACATAGCTTATGTGATATTTTCCAGTTAGCCAGGACCCTTAAATTCTCACAGGTTTAACACAAGCAGTCCTAGACAGATTAGATACATATACTATAAATACTCCATGTGTAAGAATACTCTTGCTAGAAAATACCATTGCTGTGTTTGCCATTTCTATCTTTTAGATTTTTACAAGGGGTTTTGGTATATTTTTCTCTCCAGGGGCATCCCGTAGCAAACGGAGAAAATGACTTGCAGGTCTGTGTCTAGCATTTTCCTTTCCAATCCACATTCTGACATTAGTCAATACCTCCTTGACACTTATTTCTTGAGTTTCTTTTCATTATTTGTCTTACAATATTTTATACAGAAGAATAAGTCCAACAACATCCTGACAACTACCAAAATTGAGCCTACCCAATGGACTCAATTATGGCCACATCCCTTCATGTAACTTTTGATATTCTCTTACAAGTTTGGTTACTCTTTTCTCTTTCTCACCTATAGTTATTTGAACCATTTATATATTTTGATGGAGGTGTTTAATAGTGTATGCAATTATTTCTAAAATAAGGCCAAATTCACTCATATTTCTGGCCAATTAGTTTTCATGCATATATTATTTGTGAGCTTCAAATCAACCTCCCAAAATATTTTCTAATTATTGTATAATTTCGTTGATTAACAAGCCACGTGTTACACTACACAGCTTTGGCAGAAAGATTAAAGTAACACTTAACACACCACGAAATTAGTCAAAATTATGGTATCATTCTGCATTCCTTCCAACACAAATGAAATTTTCACGTGTACCACACATTCCCAATGACTGGGAACGGTGACTTAGAAGGTATTGTTTGGGACATTCTAGATTCCACTGATGTTTAATATAACCATATCCCAGACACCAATGGACAGTGTTACAGACACAGGTTAGGTCCCCGTGCATCATTTTCTAATGCCACTCCTCTACCTCCCATAGGTACAGCACAGTGGGTTCATCGTCTGTGCATCCAAATCGGTTACAAAGGGAAGACATTTATTTTCTAGCCATGACACTTGGGTCATTAGATGACAATGATAAAAACCTCACTGTCCAGTGGCATAATACAGGCTTACCATATTGTTCCCATAAGGGTATCCACCCAACCTAGCCTTTGGAACACTCTTGGCCACTGGCCTTTAAAAACTTCACATTCAGGAGTGACTAGAATATCCAATAGTCCTTCCTTGGGGAGGATACACACCCTCTCCTATTGTTGTTGATGATTAGAGTGTTCCAGTTGAATAGCTATTCACTTCATTCATTTATGTATAGCTTTACTAGCTTCTCTATGGTGATTTCTGAAAGAGAGCTCCCTCTAGTGTCACTGTTTGGGTTAACAAGTCTCTCTTATTACCATTGATGATCATCCAGAAACATTTCAAACTGACTCAATACCCAAAGCCGTCTCCAAAGAATATCTGGCGTGACAAGGTCATTGCTTATCAAGCTACCACATATGTTGCTGCCATTTAACATGTATGGGATTTATGCAATTTGGAAATATAGGCTACAGTTAAAAATTCTGTGTGCCACATGAGGCTGTCAATTGGATAGTTTCTACCCTCAAACACAACTCCATCTGAGTGCACCATAATGCTTCCCATAACCATCCTCTGTGTACCTCCAAAAGAGACTTACTGGTAATATTGGATCACTGGGTTCCATTTCAGCTTTCTTTAAATGTGTTCCATGCACATTTACATTTGATATATTCAAAGGGACAAATCAAGCTCTAAAATACTTGGCAGAAGGCAGCAATCTGCTTTCCATCATATCCAGGCAGCTGCTGCAGCAATGCATCATCATGACTTACGCCCACACAGAATGCTGATGCCGTTTGGCATCTCTATCCAGCAGGATTCAGCAACAGCATTTCTCTCAGGTCAACTGAGAAATAACCAGAATGGTAAATACAGCCTGTAAATAACGACCTGAAAGAGAGCCGTAGTTAGCTGCAGTAAGTTCATTCATGAGAGGACGCTGCATCACTTCTTTTCTCAAATTATTCAAGTAGAGTCCAATTCCCCTTCTTCAGAAAAAAGAGATCAAGACGTTTCTCCCAGCATCCACCATTTGTCAGCCTTAGACCTGAGATAGCTTAGGGTATTATTCTCTTGCTCTTACTGCATTCTTCCCTGGAATGTGTCCCACCTCTGTTTGCTATGACATTCCCATTTCCATTTGTTACCTGTTTACACCCCCATCATTTTCCCTGTGGTTGGGTTTTCCAGCTCAGATATACTGTTCAACCATAGCACTGGCAATAACAGAATCCTTCCTAACGCTTCTTCTTGGTTCGACTCCCTGGAATAAGCTGTAAATCCATAAAAGCTCCTCCATTCAACAGTAGCTAGAATTAGTGATATGCCTCCAATCATTAATTTTGGGAATCCATGACAATAATGAGAGACCCGGTTACAGGCCTGTTGCTAACGCTTGCCTTTTCATAGCTTAAGGGAAATAGGATGGGATGAAGGGATAATGAGTCAAATGAGAATATTCCAATAAGAAGAGGAAGAAGTGCCGAATTTTAGCCTAATTCAGCTTTGCTCTGGATCAAACTTTATTAAAATAATGGCTCAATTTTCATTATAATTACATTCAAAGTTTATGAAGTTTCTTTTCTCAAATTTTATTGATTATGAAATAAACATGTAGGTAAGTTAGGATAAAACATTAAACTCTAGTAATTATCTCTCCTGACATTCTATAGCAGACATACACATTCTATGAGATCTTTGGAGGAACTTCCCTGTATGCAGAAGCTCCACAGTAGATGATGAGGAACAGGAGTAAAACTATGATTCTGAGCACTGACACACTACAGTCCTTGCCTGGTCTTTGCACTGAAGTGCTGGGAACCTCTGGGCAAATCACTGTTGTCTCTATGTTTGTTCCTCCACCTGGGAATAAGGTTGGGCTAGGATTTTTCCTGTATTATTTGTAATATTTTAGGAAGATAGCCATCCTTGATGTCTTTCTGTTGCCTACAATCAAGGCCCAACTCCTTAGCAAGGCACACGAGGTACTTCACGATCTGCCCCCAAATAATGCTCCATTTTGACTCCAGCAAACTTTTTCTATAAAGGGCAAGAGGGTAAGTATTTTCACCTTTGCAGGCCATTTAGTCTCTGTCACAACAATTTAATATGCCATTTTAGTGCAAAAACAGCCACAGGCAATAGATAAATGAATGAGTATGGTTGAATTCCAATCAAACTTTACTTGCGGACACTGAAATGTGAATTTCGTCTAATTTTCACATGCCACAAAATACATTGTTCTTTTAATTTTTTCTCAACCGTTTGTACAGCTCATGGGACATAAAAAAGAAAAGGCAGTGTGCTGGATTTGGCCTGTGAGCTATAGTCTGCCAGCCCCTAATGTACACTGCTTACACCACACTGAATATCTCACCACTTCCCAAGCAATTAAAGTATTTCCAAGGTCCAGTGACACTGCACACAATGATCCCTTTGCCTAGTACGTCTTTACTTCCACACCCTTGCTCTCTCCTGGAGAATTCCTATAGGCCCATCAAAGCTTGCTCACATATTGTACCCTTCCCCAAATCTTTTCCGACAATCTTCCCATCCTGATAAATGGCAGCTTCAACCACTTACTGACTTAAGCCACTCAACTCATGGTTGACTCTTTCTCTCACATCTCACATCCAATCCATGAGCGAATCTTTCCAGTACTCTCTTCAAAATACATCCCCAAACCTTCTCTTCATGATAGTCTGTGACATCGTTATCTCTTACCTGCCCTATCTGAACCTCTCTCCCAGAGAAGGGAAAAGAGAACACAGAAGCCAGAGTAGTTTTCAACATAGAAGTCAGAGGGATTCTATTAAAATATAAGTCAGGTTATATTATTCTTCTGCTCAAAACCCTCCAATGACCTATTTCACTCAAAGTAAAAACAATGCTCCCTCAAAGCCTAAAATCTCTACATAAAAATCCCCATTTATTATAAAAATCTCTACTCATCCCACTCCTGCCACAGGGTTGCCTGGCTATTCCTGGAACATGCTGACAAGTTCTCACCTCGGGACGTTCTCACTTGCTGTTCTTCACGCCCGAAATGCTCTTCCTACAGATGTTTGCAAGGATCACTCATCTGCTTCAGGTTTTTGCTGAAATGGCAAATTCTCAGAGGCCATTTCTAAACACACTTTAAAATTTCAAACTCTACCACCCCAAAGCCTTCATATCCTCTTTCCTGGTTCATTTTCTCCATCACACTTATATTATTTGACATACAATGTGTTATGCTTTTTGGTTTATCATCTATCTCTCCCCACCAGAATTCATGCTGCAAGAGGTCAGGAAATTGAGCCTGTTTGTTAACTGAAGAAACTCTAGTGCCTCAAACAGTGCCTAGAACTTGGTAAATTTGTTGATTATGTACTTTGTGCCACATTCTACTACTAAATCTTCAATGCCAAATCCTTATTTAACATCTCCATGCTCTGAGTCACTTCAAAATTTATCATTATAAGACACCCATTAAAATCAAGGAAAAATATACTGAAACTTGGCATGGCCATATCAAAAACTTACATTGGACTCTACTTCAGTACAGACTTTGCCATGAATACTAGTATTAAATTTTTAGGGCCTTCTAAGGTGGTGTTCAGATATCTGAGGCATAAAAAAATACTTGCTTTTACATGTTTAAGCCAAAATTAAAGTGTAAGATGCATTTTAATGACTGTAAAGGGATGAAAGTATTCATTTAGGTTACAAACTATTACTTTCTTTGGCATACTTTCTCTGCTATAATCTAAAATCTCAACTCGCATTTCTACTGTATTTAAATCAGTCTTAAAAAATAGTTACCCATACAAGTCCTTAATCAAACTACCCCCTCATTTAGTATCTCTTGAGTATGCTTTTTAAAAGCTCAGTTAGCAAGAAGGCCACTTTACTACCAGCAGGGCATATATAGCCATTGACCCTGAAAAAAGAGCTGTGTTCAACCTGGACTAAACCAGCAGTAATCAAGCAAGTTAGTGCTTTTATGTAGCAAAGTTTTTGCCACGTATGTAAAATTCATGTTAAATCGTTTGGTTTCGTTAGCTGTACACTTCTTGTGATGGCAGACCTCAGTAATTGAATAACATTTCAATTACATGAAGTTTAACTTATCTCCAACATTTCCTATCCCATCCATTTGACCCCAGATTTAAAAAAAGTAAAGATAAAATAGCACCATAAGAAAGCAATTCAGAGGCAAAAATTCACCAAGTGTCAATATTTAGTTACTAAATTTATACCTAATCAGATATTTTATATATAAGTAACAGAAATTAAATGTTTAGTAAAGATGAGAAGATATAAAATTAATAAGAAATCTTAAATCAAAATTGCCACATAAGATTTAATTTGTACATATATCTATTCCAGAATTGTTGCTGGTATAGAGCAATTTGAATTGCTTTAAACAGTACAAACCCTCTTTTTTTAGGATAGGACCAAGGCCAGAATTTTAAAAATATGGTTACCAAAGTCACCAAGATATCTCATCATTACTGTTTATTTGTGCAAATTTCCATTATATAATAACAATTCTCCATACCCCCAACTAAATCAAAATTTAAGCACCTTATCCATCACTCCTAGCATGGGATAAATTAATATATTTAATGGGCTTAGAACAGTATCAAGTACATATTAAGCATTCAATAAATGTTGGTTATTGCTGTTTGGGGCAATGAGAGTAGTAGTATTACAAATTAGAAAATGCACACCACACATAGATTGATATTTCAGGGTGAGTTTTTGAGACAAATGCATATCTTTTTAGAATATCAATTTTACCTGAAAGCAAAGAAAGCAAATAATTTAAAACTTTTTTTGTTAAGATATAAGCATGGATATACAATACAGTTGAATACAGCATTCAAATGAATACTTTAAATAATAAGCTAGATTTTACAGAAGTTGTTCCATTCATGGAAGAGAGATTTGGGCTACATCCACAGACCCAGGTCAATCTCTTCCTCTTGGAATATTTTGGCAGAAAAAAATCTTCAACAAGCTCTGCTTTATGAAACAACCTCTTTGTGCCTGTAGATAAACAAATACTATGTGTATACCGTCACTTTCCATGTAGATAAAGAGTGAACTCAACACCTTGCTCTATCTACCTTTTCATGGGCCAATATTTTTCCTTGTCCTCCTCCCCAGGAAGGTTTTATATCCTGGACATGTAGAAGCAAACCTGAGCTAATCCTCATGTCTACAATTGCTCTCCCTTTTATTTTGAGCACTGTAGAACCAAGACTGACTAATACCTACCTGCAAATTTCTAAAATGCAGCTGCTTTTTAATACTTGATTAATAAATTATACTTAGGAAATACTAAGTACCATATGTTTGCATTTTGATGAGAAAATTGGAAAGGAGGAAATCAAAATAATGATTTCTCCTGTTCTTAAGAAGTTCTATAGATCTTAGTGTTTACATCTTGATTACAAAGCCTCTTCACAATTCACAAGATGTCCCTCAGCTCTGCCTCCCATTTAAATCTGATTAATCCACATGAACTTGTTCTAACAGTGGGTGGTTTACTGTGATTTATTTTTGGAAATTACTAATGAAAAAGAAAATTTTAAGTTCAAAATACTTGGGTCCTAGGAAAGTAAAACATAACTTTTAGGGAGGCTAAATATCTGAGAATTATACTCAAAGGTGGTATATTTACAGCTTTCTACACTGAGTTGAAAATTTTTTGAATATCCATCTCTCACAAAGCAGCTTCCCACTAGCTATCTATTTTACACATGGTGGTGTATATATGTCAATGCTACTCTCTCAATTCGTCCCACCCTCCCCTCCCCAGCCTGTGTCCACAAGTCCATTATCTATGTCTGCCTCTCTATTCCTGCCCTGCCACTAGGTTCACCAGTACCATTTTTCTAGATTCTATATATGTGCGTTAATATATGGTATTTGTTTTTCTCTTCACTCTGTATGACAAACTCTAGGTCCATCCACATCACTACAAATGATTCAGTTTCATTCCTTTCTATGGCTGACTAATATTCCATTGTAGATATGTACCACATCTTCTTTATCCATTCTTCTGTTGATGGACCTTTAGGTCATTTCCATGTCCTGGCTATTGTAAATAGTGCTGCAATGAACACTGGGATACATGTATCTTTTTGCATTATGGTTTTCTCAGGGTATATGCCCAGTAGTGGGATTGCTGGGTCATATTGTAGTTCTATTTTTAGTTTTTTAAGATACCTCCATACTGTTCTCCATAGTGGCTGTATCAATTTATATTCCCACCAACAGTGCAGGAGGGTTCCCTTTTCTCCACACCCTCTCCAGCATTTATTGTTTGTAGATTTTTTGATGATGGCCATTCTGACCGGTGAAAGGTGGTACCTCATTGTAGTTTTGATTTGCATTTCTCTAATGATTAGCATGTCGAGCATCTTTTCATGAGTGCACCTAATTAATACCAAAACCTGATTATGTGTTCTAGGAAAAAAATAATTTTTCAAATTAACTTATTAGTACTGTATATGTATACTTAATTGTATTCTATATACATGTATTTTATATATATATACACACACACACACACACACACACACACAGAGACAAAGTCATATAACTGTAACAAAAAATTGTAGATTAATGTAATATATTCCTATATATTCATATATTATATAGGAATTCATATTCATATATTCATATATATTATAATATATGTAATATATATTATAATATATAATATATTAGATGAAACTAATAAATAAGCTGAAGCAAGAGAGATAATGTCTTGTATTTGCTATCTTTTTTTAATATGATAAAATACATTTATTGGCATTGAGAAAACAAGATGGGCAAGAAGAAGTGGTAATTCTGATGTCCTCACTTTTGGAAGTGCTAAAGCATTTTGTAATTGATTCACATATCATCCCTGTAGAATACGTATTACATACATTACAATTAGTTATGGAAGCAGAAATACCAAAAAATTAGTTACTTTGGCTTATTGAAGAAAAAAATCTCCCTAACTGTGGAAAGCAGATTATCCCCCAAAATTAAGCTAGGATTATACATCCTTAAAAAATTTCATGAACACAGAAAGGAAATAAAACAGATGTGAATAGTCTTCTAGATCCTTCACCATTCATTTGTGATTTTACAGATTGTAAGAGAGTTTGAAGGAAGCCCAGTAGAGAAATAAGGCCTAAGTTTTTTCTGTAAACGTATCACTGAAGCTATAGATGTCGAGATCTATTCATATTATAAAGTGAAACCTCTCCCAACTCATAATCCAGAAGAATGCCAACCCATATGAGTCTTCCTGTATTCCCTATACCACAGAGACTAGTCTAGTGCTGGATCTGCCAGCAGCCATCCTTGGAGGATGCTCATGTAAGAGCATCACTGGGGAAAGATTCCTTCCACACACGTACAGCCAGTCACCTGTGTCTCACTTCTACCTGCCAGTAGCGCATGCCAACCTCAAACCCTTCAGAACTCAGGACGGGAAGGTGAAAAGTAAGCTTCCTGGCATTGTAAGGAACATTTGATTTTCTACAAGTGACACTTTTTCTGTCCTTAGATATAAAATTGGGTTGGACAGTTTCAAGATCTAGTGTCAAATCTGTCTTAAATGTGCTTATCATTTTATGCAGGCCAAAAAATCATGGAGGGAGACAGCAACTCCCTTTCTTTAATTCCTATGAAAACACTGCTGGGGTTTGGGGGTCTCATACCTGTTGTAGATACTTTAAATACCTGTCAGTAACTCCAGTTTAGACTGCACACACTTTTCTGTTATTTCACTTAATAGATTTTTTTTTAGTGTGGCAATATGGTAAGAAAGTACGGCTTTGTTTTCATTTTTCTTTAACATCCTTCTCTTCCATCAGTAAATCTAAAAAAAAAAAAAAAAAATGGCATCCTGCTTTCCCAATAACTGCCGACACTGTTCAAATTTAGAAGACAATTTCCCCTTCTATTCTCCACCTTTGTCCTCATTTCAAATGTTTTCTTTTCCGGTTTTTTTGAGCTATAAGTAACATATTGAAAGTTTAAGATGTATAACTTATTAATTTGTTACACATATATATTGCAAATAATTACCACCATAGCATCAGCTAACACCTCCATCACATCACATAATTATCATTTCTTCATGGTGTAAATATTTAAGGTCTATTCTCTTAGCAACTGTCAAGTATACAATACAGTATTATTAACTATAATCACCACATTGTACATTAGAACCCCCGAATTTATGCATCTTAGGTTTGAATAATTTGACCAACATCTCCCCATTGCCCCCACTCCCCCCAGCCCCTGGTAACCACCACTATACTCTCTGTTTCTATGAGTTTGGCTTTTTTTGATTCCACATATAAGTGATATCATACAGTACTTGTCTTTCCTCTTGTTATTGATTTTTAGTTTGACACCACTGTGGTCAGAAAAGATGCTAGATATGATTTCAATCTTCTTAAATTCGCTAAGACTTGTTTATGACCTATCACATAATCTATCCTAGAGAATGTTCCATGTGCACTTAAGAAGAATGTGTATTCTACTGCTGGTAGATGGAATATTCTGTATATGTCTGTTAGGTTTGCTCTAAAGTATGGGTCAAGTCCAATGTTTCCTTGTTGATTTTCTGTCTGATTAACCTACCAGCTGCTGAAAGTGGTATGTTGAAGTTCCCTACTATTATTGTATTGTTGTTTATTTGTCCATTCAGTGCTGTTAGTATTTGCTTCATATTGTTGGGTGCTCCAATGTTGGATGCATATATATTTATGAATGTGATATCTTCTTGATGTATTAACCCCTTTATTTTTATATAATGATGTCTTTGTCTCTTGTTACCATTTTTGGCTTAAAGTCTATTTTGTCTGACAAAGTATAGCTATCCCTGCTCTCTTTTGGTTTCCACTTGTATGGGATATCTTTTTCCATCTCTTCACATTGAGCCTATGTGTGTCCTTAAAGCTGAAGTGAGCCTCTTGCAGGCAGCATATAGTTGGGTCTTGTTTGTTTTACCCATCCATCCACTTTATGTCTTTTGATTAGAGAATTCAATCAATTTACATTTAGAGTAATTATTCATAGTTAAAAACTTACTATTGCCATCTTATTCTTTTCTGGCCGTTATGTAATTTCCTTGTTCCTTTCTTCCTCACTTGCTGCCTTCCTTCTTGAATTGATGATTTTCCATAGTGGTATGCTTTGATTCTCTTCTCTTTATCTTTTGTGAATCTACTGTAGCTTTTTGCTTTGTGGCTTGTATAAGGCCTACATAAAACATCTTATAGATATAATAGTCTATTTTATGCTGATGACCACATTTTGTATTCTTTGAATTCAGAATTTATTGGATAAAACTCAAAAAGTAAGAATATATTGCAAAATAATTATGACCTAGAAAATTAAATTTCAGAATGGCTAATACATCAGTCAAAATATGTGAAATAGAATGGACACAAGGCAGGGAGTGCTGGAAATTTTCAGTTTTTTTTTAATTTGGGAGGTGATTATATTTATGATTGATTAATAATATTCCATTGCCCTGTATATTTATGTTTTATATAGGTCTTTGTATGCATTTTACTTTTTACAATTAAAAGGGACTATTAGAAAGGAAAATATAAAATTGTAAAACTATCTATTACCACTAATAAGAGTCCAGCAAGATGGCCAAAAAATAAGATCAACTTCCCTATGAGCCATTCCTTTTCTGGTCAATAGCAACTGCAACTAGACAAGAGCAACTATACACTTAAGATACTTAGAAAAGCATCTAACAGGAAATATTCAAGTCTTACATGAAGGAAACCATAAAAGTACTGAATAACATTTCTTTAAGATTCTGAATAAATGGAGAGGTGTACTACTGAATAGCAAGACACAATATAATAAACACATATATAAAATAAAACCTTAATTTAAATATCCTAAGACCTTTTTATTTGAATCCTAAAAATAAATAACTTACGATATATGTTATATACATGATATTTGCTTTTACTGATTCAACTTATTATAAAATTTTTCAAATACAAAGAAAAGTAGATATATATAGGCACATTATAAAATAAATAGCCATAAGCTTAACACTTAGACATAACAATTAATATTTAACCATATTTGTTTATATATTTATTTACTGTAATATAATTTAAAAATTAAGGACTTTATGACACTCTGGTCCAAAGTAGTTTAGGATGAATTTCCAAAAACTAGGAATATTTTTCTATACAACCACAATAAAAGTATAATATTTAACAAAATTAATAATAATTCTATTACTCAGCTCATATTCAAATATTCTTAATTATCCTAAAGATAATTTTCATTGCTAATAGGTTCAAACAAGGATCCCTGCAGGATCTGCATGTGGCATTTGGTTGTTGTATATTTTATCTCTTTTAATATAGAGTAGGACTCATATTACTGCACACACACACACACACATACAGACACACTTTTTCTTTTCTTGTCATTGACTTAAAGAACAAAACAGGAAAATTATATAAGTTGTCCTATGTTATGAACTATGTTTGAGATTTTTCTGACTGTTTTTTCATGGTCTTGTTTAGCATTTTCTTTTTTTATGCCCACTATTTCCTGAAGAATAGAAGTTAGATGTAAAGCCTTGTTTAGACTCACGTTTAATTTTTTTAGTAGAAATGTTTAATAGGTGACACTGGTTCTACTTTTAGCATCGTATTTAGAGATAAAAAACATCTGGTTGTCCACTGCTAGTGTTGGTATGGTTGATCATTGGGTTTGCGTGGGGAGAGCCTGATTACTCCACTGCCAAGTTAGATTCTTTCCTTTTGCAACCGTAAAGAAATCCTTAGGCTTGTAATTTGTCACCATGAAATTTTGAGTTTCCCAGCACCTCTCACTTAATGGTTTAGCATGCACTAATAATCTTTGCCTGAATCAATTATTTCAATATGGATTTTTTTAAAAGATTTTTCTAATTGTATTATTTATTCCACATTGATTAGTTGCCATTCTTCAAAAAAAAAATCTGTTTTTAACTGAGACACTTTGGCTTCTCTGAAATTCATTTCCGGTTAGAATAAATGGAAGAATAAATGCTTAATCCTTTCTTTTTAATTACCAATGTATATGTTAAAAAGTTAGTATAATGGTCATCTCTGCTGATAAGAAATAAGGCTTATTTTGTTTTCTTTATGATATCATTATGGACTGTATCCATGCGTTTCAAATCAATCATAGCCATTTTTCTTTCAGTGATAAAATTGTCCCACCTTCAGCCAAGGAGCCCTTGGCTTCTATGCTGTTTTGATAAGACTCCATCAGTCTTTGAAAGCCTCTTTGCTTTTTGGTACAACAAGCTCTCCTTGGCTCACTTTTCTTTTCTTTTTTTTTTTTTTTTTACAATTTGTTTATTCATTTATTTTATTTTTGGCTGTGTTGGGTCTTCGTTGCTGCACACAGGCTTTCTCTAGTTGTAGCGAGTCGGGGCTACTCTTCGTTGTGGTGTGCAGGCTTCTCATTGCAGTGGCTTCTCTCGTTGAGGAGCACGGGCTCTAGGCGCGCAGGCTCAGTAGTTGTGGCACGCGGGCTCAGTAGTTGTGGCGCACAGGCTCAGTAGTTGTGGCACATGGGTTTAGTTGCTCGGCGGCATGTGGGATCTTCCTCGACCAGGGATTGAACCCGTGTCCCCTGCATTGCAGGCAGATTCTTAACCACTGCACCACCAGGGAAGTCCCTTGGCTCACTTTTTTACATTACCTGTTTCATACTTGGAAACTGCCATAGCCTTTAAGGAACCTTGTTTTCTGTGGTCAATTATATTTAGAGACCCATATCAGAGTACTAAAAAGGTTCACTGCTAGGGGTAGTTTATTCTCCCTTTCCTGAACAGAGCTAGAAAATATAATTTTTAATTAATAAAAAATCATGAGTTTATATGGTTATTTCCAAAACACATTGAACATTAAATTTTTATTCAGATTATTTTATTTTATACTGATTTCTTTTTGCCTACATAAAAAGTTAAGTAATACTGCTATTAAAATTAAAACAACTGAGTAAAAGTAATACACTGAGTGAAAAAATCATAGTTTTTAAATCCTTAGAATATGTCACTACAAGGTATAGTTATAAGACCAAATGGTATCAGCCCAGAATTATTAAATACAGATCAATGAAAGAAAATTAAGATTTAAGAAAGATAAAAAAGGCATTTCAAACCAGGGGTGTTTTAGTCTATTCATGGTGCTATAATAGGATACCATCGATTATGTAGCTTTTAAGCAACAGAAATTTATTTCTCATAGTTCTGGAGGTTAGAAGTTCAAGACCTAGGTGTGGGCAGATTCAGTGTCTGGTGAGGGTCTGCTTCCTGGGTCATAGACAGTGGTCTTCTCACTATAACCTCACATGGGAAGGGGGCAAGGGAGCTCTCTTGGGCCTCTTTTTACAAGGACTCTTCCCTCATGACCTAATCACCTACCATAACCTTGGTGGTTAGGATGTCAACATATGAATTTTGCAGGGGACACAAACATTCAGTCTATGACAAGCACTGAATATGAGAACATCCAATAAATGGTATACATACGGTCAGCCACACTCAGAAAAAATCTGTTACTCTGTCAAACATATACAAAAATAAATTTCACCTGGATTCAAAAGCTAAAGTATAATAATACAATATATTAAAGACACTTTCAATCTTAGAGAAAGGAATGCTTTCCTAAACAAGATGTAAAACCCAGATTCAAAAAAGAAAAAGATTAAAGACTACTCGAAACAAAGGTATAAGATACAGGATACTGTGAGAAAATATTTTCAAACACATTATATCATTATATGATAAGGAAGAATTCTTATAAATTAATTTTTAAAGACAAAACTTGAATTTAAAATGGAAAGATGTGGACATGTAACTTACTAAAAAAAAACAAATATCTGAAAAGATGGTCAGCTGCACTAATATTGAAGAAAAAACAAGCTAAAATAAAAGCAAGATACCATTTTTGGCAAAGATATTGACAAAAATTAAAATGATTCAATGTTAGCAAGGGCGTAGGAAGTAGAAATTCTAAAAAAGTTATGGTGGAACTGTAAATTGGAACATCTTTTTTGAAGGGCAGTATGTTAATCAATCAAAATGTTGAAACTTGGGACTTCCCTGGTGGCACAGTGGTTAAGATTGCACTTGCCAATTCAGGGGACATGGGTTTGATCCCTGCTCCGGGAAGGTTGAACATGCCACGGAGCAACTAAGCTCATGAGCCACAACTACTGAGCCTGCGCTCTAGAGCCCACGAGCCACAACTACTGAGCCCATGAGCCACAACTACTGAAGCCCACTTGCCTAGAGCTCGTGCTCTGCAACAAGAGAAGCCACCACAATGAGAAGCCCGCGCACCACAACGAAGAGTAGCCCCCGCTCACCACAACTAGAGAAAGCCTGCACGCAGCAATGAAGACCCAATGCAGCCAAAAAAATTAAATTAAAATAAAAATTTTAAAAAATGTTGACTCTTTATGGCACAGTAGTTTCATTTCTAGTCATCTAACCATTAGAAACACAGAGGCAAAATGATATGTAAAGGAATAGTCATTAAAGCATTGCTTATTATAATGAAAACTTCTAAACAACTTCATTGTCCATTGATATGTAAATGGTCAAAAATCGGTTGTACATTTATAATAAAAAGAAGATATATGTATACTGATTTAATGAGATATTTATAGCATAGACTATGTATGGTATGAGCCAATTTATTTTTTAAGACATATATGCAAAAATATGCAAATATTGCACATACTCTATGGATATATATACATGAGGACTCAGTTTCTGTCATATGTAGATATGAATAGATAGCATCTCTGTGTAGTGTATGTGACAAGAAGAGAAATAACTAATAGCTAGCAAAAGGATTTGTTTTACAGAGAAAGCAATTATTTTTGGAAAAATAACCTGATAAGCACTTGAAATAAATAGCAAAACCCAGAGAATGGATGTTGGTTTATAGCAAGGTTTCAAAGAATGGGGCAATATCCCTGTGCATGACCCAGGAGAGCAATATTCCAGAGGAGGCAGGAGGTGGCAGAACAGATGAGAGAGGGTGAGGAATGAGAAGAAAGAATCCAAGAAAGATGAGAGACAGAGGAGGGTGGCCAAACATAAGTGGTGAAGTGATTAAGAAATACTTTAGAGAAGAGAGAATCTCTAAAATTAGATTCTGAGATGCTCGTAGCATTGCTCAAAGGGATCCTTACTGGTGATGTACATCATCCAAAGAAATCTGACATAGCATAAATGTTCTATGTGGGCAAGTTATTGTAAAAAAAAAAAACAACAACAACAGTAAACGGGGCTTATGTAACCTCTGGGGAATACAACATAAACTAGCCATGTGTAAAGAAGACCCCTGAAAATAAAGTGACAATAAGAACAGTAAGACAATAAGAAGCCCCCAGGCATCCAGAGAAATCTTATTGAAAGAGGTGGAAACATTGCATGGGGTAAAGTTTTAGATCCTTTTGTACAGCTCTCAATGGTCCAGGAGAACCCAGGCAACATTTGATTGTATGTGCTTTTGGATTGCTTGATTTTTTTAAACTATGAAAATGTATTACTACTGTATAAAGAGAAAGGAGGGAGGGAAGGAGGAGGGGAGGAGGGAGGGAGGAGGAGGAAAAAAAGGAAAAAAATACATGGATAGCTGGCATCCAGTAATGAACTAGAACTAGGAGCAAACCTAGCTAAATAATGTCCAATTATCATTCACCTTCCCTCTACGAGTTCCTCCTTCAACGTCCCCATTTCAGTTAATGATACTGCTGCTTAACCAATCACTTCACCTTAAACTTTGCAATCATTTTTCATTCTCCAACCCTACATTCTTCTTCACTTCAATTAGTTGCAATGACCTGATGTATCAACCTTGATTGAAAATTAAAATCCTCTTTCATCTAAAAACAGGCATCCTCTTCACCTCAGATCTTCAGAAGGAAAGTACAAGTTCTACGGAAAAAGAGGTGAGATGTTCACCTAACCAGCCAGATCAGGCATAAGCAACCTTGGTAATGAAATGGTAACATATAATGCAGGCTGTTCAACCTCATATCCAATCCAGTATCATATCTCCTACATGCAGCCCCTCCTCTCTATTCTGATTGCCACTGTCCTCATTCAACTGGTGTCACCTGGATGATGAACCTTCTTACCTAGACAATGGTAGATGCCTACTAAATATTCTGGCATGTCATCTCTACCCACTTCACTCCATTCTGTGTGAAGATTCTAGGTTAATTTTTGTTTCAGTCATGATTCTAGATTGTAAGCCACCAAAACTGACTTGGGCTAACTTAAACAGAAACAGTATTGTACACAGAGTATCAGAAGTCCTCAAAGTCAGGTGGAAAGCTAAAGAAACAAGTTCAGGAAATTGGGAAGACTCAAAGAAGGCCAGAAAGTGGGGAATATAGTCAAGATCACGTTTTGAGAAGAGACAGGGGAGGACTCAGCCATTGATGCCATACCACTGGACACTCCTCACTGCCCCAGCTGGATACATTGTCAACATGATAGTTTGCTTTATGTCACTACATCATTCTGTTAATCCCTAAAGTTAAAAAAAATTCATGGGAGTTTAAAATTGGCTGAGTCAAGGCCATGTGGCTCTGGCTTCAAGTGGAGAGAAGAAATGTCTGCCCCCTCTTTGGTTTTCATAGTGGAAAACAGACCTCAGCCTCCAACTAATACCTCATAACAGGGACTTCCCCCAAAATAGGAATGGTGATTAGATTCTGGGTAGCCAAAAAAAAACCCCAGTAATGTTAACCACCATCTTCTTTAAAGGAAACCCTTACCTTTGAATTCACATTCCTTACCAGAGGAACTGGTAGAGGGAAGATGAATGATTATTGGACATCATTTAGCTGGTTTTGCTCCTACTTCTAGTTCATTAGAGGATGCCAGCCAGCCATGTATTCTATTACTTTCCCCCCTCCCTCTTTCCCTTCTTTTCATACAATAGTAATACATTTTCATAGTTAAAAAAAAAATCAAGGCAATAATCACTCCATCTCCCAAACTCCCTTTTGGCTTTTTCTTCTTTTGATTCTTCACTGACCACTCTTCAGTCCCATTGCACCTTTCAGATAGTTCCTTCTGCTAGTAATGATCCTTCCTTATTTCTACCTGTACAAAAGTTACACCACCTGCAAGACCTCCCCTAGCAAATGCAACCTCTTTCAAAAATCTTCCTTGTTTCCAGATAATCTCTCTGTGGTCCCAACTTATTATATGTACATTCTACCTAATTTATATTTTAACTATTTGCATGCATTCTATCTCTCCCTCTAGATTGCAACCTCTTTAAGAACAGAGTATGATTTATTTTTCATGTTTTTACAAATATCTTTAATATAGGTGCCAAATAAATGCGGACTGATAGTGCAAATGTAGTACTCAAAAGCAGACCTAAAACATAATACTTCACAAGCAGAAATTGGTTACTGAATTGCTATGGAACAAAAAGACAAGGATGTTATAATAATAGAAATGGCCTCTACTTTAAGAAAGCTTGATGTAAACATATAAATCTGAATTTATGAAACTCTCTCTCTTTATATATTTACCTAACAAAGGTGTTCAGTTTAAAAAAGATTTACTTATAACCTTTAAAAGGTAAACTTGCTAGGAGTATTAAAATATCATTTGACTTGCAAAAATATGTTATTTTAAATATCTATTGTATAAAGAAAGGTGCACATATACATAAATACAAAGGCTGAAATCCTTTCATCAAACTCCTACTCTTCCAAAAATATCCTCTCTGGCTCTGTGATCTACAAGTAAACAAGGAGGAAAAAAAATAGAGCTGCTTTAGCAGAAAGCTACAAATGGTGATTGAAGGGTTTGGAAAAAGATCTATTAAAGGAGGTCAAGAAAATGGATATTATTCAGTTTGAAGATTAAAGGTTGATTTGGGACAATTTAATAACAATCTATAAATACATGAAGGGCTCTCACACAAGGAATAATCACCAGCTACTCTCCAACTCCAATTTGGACCAGAACAAGAGAAAAATTATGTTAGATAAAGGGAAGAATTCTTGATAGTAAAATCATTTAATACTAAAATGGAGAGCTAAGGAGAGTTGTGCACTCTTGCTGCATGTGAGAGGGCTTTAAAATGTGGCTCAAAGCACACAACCTGCCCAGAGGTAAAAGAATGCATGAGATAACCTTTCAAAGTCTTTTTCAATGTCTGGAGTCAGAATTTTTAAATTTATTTCTCTTTTAGAAAATCTTACTGTTTTTTAAGATTCCCTGTTTCGCCTACGAAAAATTGTATTGAAAGAATAATTTTAGGACTTGGTTATATTCCAATTTTCTCCCACATCCATCTTAAAGTTCTGCCATTTTGATGATTACTTTCTGGCATCTATTTGAGTGTTAAACATTGGGAGAAGGTGAGCAAGAACATACGCAATATAAATTTTGAAATATACTATAGTTAGCTTCCTCTATATTATAGTTCTTGATGAAAGAACTATATATTGATACTTGATAAAAGAGCAACATATATTCTTGATAAAAGAGCTAAATATAATATATGACAAAATTTATATTACATATGCTCTTGCTCACCCTCTTCATACCCAAGAATATTCTAGCAAAGCATGACTCCTCCACCTCCATAGCTCTACTTTCTCCCATACCCCAAAGTTGGCTTACATTTGGATCAAAGAACCCCTTCTGCCTCTGTGTTACTTCGCACAAGCTTGTGTGTAACATTGATACAGATCAAAAAAATTAATAAACGGAGAGATGAAAATAGTGTGGAGATAGCCATGACACAACGAGCCTCAAGGTTAACCATGTTACATCTTACATTAACATTTCTATTTGTTTTCAACTACCTCCATTTTAGCAGAGGAAACTAATCAAGTATGATGAAAGTCTCAGAATTTAAAGGAAACTAGATTTTTTCCTAAAAATCTCTATATACAAACAATGTATTCAATTCAAGGAAGTTAAAGAGTTGTTAAAATAATTTTATCAGTGTATCAGTCAAAGTTCTCCAGAAAAATAGGAGATACACAGAGAGATAGATTTTAAGGAATTGGCTCACAAGATTGTGTGGGCTGGCAAATGTGTGTATCAGGTCAGCTGGCTGGTAACTCAGACAGGAGTTGATGGTGCAGTCTTGAGTCACAGATTTGTAGAGCAGGCTCGCTGGCTGGAAATTCAGGGAACATTTCTGTGTTACAGTCTTGAGGCACAATTCCTTCTTCTTCAGGAAATCTCAGTTTTTATTCCTAAGGACTTCAACTGATTGGATGAGGCCCACTCATCAAAAGTGGTCTCCTTCATTTAAACTCAACAGATTTTAGGTGCTAATTATATCTACAAAATTACAAGATGCTAATTACATCTTCACAGAAAAATCTAGACTAGTGTTTGACCAAACAACTGGGTACATAGCGTAGCTAAGTGGATGCATTAAAATTTAACCAACACAAACGGGTTTCTTGTTTTTAAACAACTAGGAGTTTTCACTGGATTTCTTTGTTCTGAAGTCCCTGAATCTCTGCAATGAACTCATCCATGATAATAAGTGTAGGTGATTTGCAAGCAATTCAATTTGTATATTCATTCTTTGTGTATTCATTCATTTAGTCAGCAAATGTTTATTGAGCATTCTATGGCCTGGCACTGTCCTACGTGCTAGGGATATAGAATTCAGAAGCTAGATTCAAGGGAGAAATCAAAAGCTTTACAGACAAGCAAAAGCTAAGAGAATTCAACACCACCAAACCAGCTCTACAACAAATGTTAAAGGAACTTCTCTAAGTGGGAAACACAAGAGAAGAAAAGGACCTACAAAAACAAACCAAAAGCAATTAAGAAAATGGTCATAGGAATATACATATTGATAATTACCTTAAATGTGAATGGATTAAATGCTCCAACCAAAAGACACAGCTCACTGAATGGATACAAAAACAAGACCCATATATATGCTGTCTACAAGACACGCACTTCAGACCTAGGGACACATATAGACTGAAACTGAGGGGATGGAAAAAGATATTCCATGCAAATGGAAACCAAAAGAAAGCTGGAGTAGCTATACTCATATCAGATAAAATAGACTTTAAAATAAAGAATGTTACAAGAGACAAGGAAGGACACTACATAATGCTCAAGGGATCAATCCAAGAAGAAGACATAACAATTATAAATATATACGCACCCAACATAGGAGCACCTCAATACATAAGGCAAATGCTAACAGCTATAAAAGAGGAAATCGACAGTAACACAATAATAGTGGGGGACTTTAACACCTCACTTACACCAATGGACAGATCATCCAGACAGAAAATTAATAAGGAAACACAAGCTTTAAATGACACAATAGACCACATAGATTTAATTGATATTTATAGGACATTCCAGGTGCAAACAGCAGATTACACTTTCTTCTCAAGTGCACACAGAACATTCTCCAGGATAGATCACAACCAGGGTCACAAATCAAGCCTTGGCAAATTTAAGAAAATTGAAATCATATCAAGCATCTTTTCTGACCACAATGCTATGAGATTAGAAATAAATTCCAGGGAAAAAAATGTAAAAAACACAAGCACATGGAGGCTAAACAATACATTACTAAATAACCAAGAGATCACTGAAGAAATCAAAGAGGAAATCAGAAAAATACCTAGAGACAAATGACAATGAAAACACGGTGATCCAAAACCTGTGGGATGCAGCAAAAGCAGTTCTAAGAGGGAAGTTTATAGCAATACAATCCTACCTCAAAAAACAAGAAAAATCTCAAACAATCTAATCTTACACTTAAACGAACTAGAGAAAGAAGAACAAACAAAACCCAAAGATAGCAGAAGGAAAGAAATCATAAAGATCAGAACAGAAATAAATGAAATAGAAACAAAAAAAAAACAATAGCAAAGATCAATAAAACTAAAAGCTGGTTCTTTGAGAAGATAAACAAAACTGATAAACCTTTACCCAGACTCATCAAGAAAAAAAGGGAGAACTCAAATCAACAGAATTAGAAATGAAAAAGGAGTAGTTACAACAGACACCACAGAAATACAAAGTATCATAAGAGACTACTATAAGCAACTCTATGCCAATAAAATGGACAACCTGGAAGAAATGGACAAATTCTTGGAAAGATACAATTTTCCAAGACTGAACCAGGAAGAAATAGAAAATATGAACAGACCAATCACAAGTAATGAAATTGAAACTGTGATTAAAAATCTTCCAACAAACAAAAGTTCAGGACCAGATGGCTTCACAGGTGAATTCTATCAAACATTTAGAGAAGAGCTAACACCATCCTTCTCAAACTCTTCCAAAAAAAATTGCAGCGGAAGGAACACTCCCAAACTCATTCTATGAGGCCACCATCACCTTGGTACCAAAACCAGACAAAGATACTACAAAAAAAGAAAATTACAGACCAATATCACTGATGAATATAGATGCAAAAATCCTCAACAAAATACTAGCAAACAGAATCCAACAACACATTAAAAGGATCATACATCATGATTAAGTGGGATTTATCCCAGGTATGTAAGGATTCTTCAATATACACAAATCGATCAATGTGATACACCATATTAACAAACTGAAGAATAAAAACCATATGATCATCTCAATAGATGCAGAAAAAGCTTTTGACAAAATTCAACAGCCATTTATGATAAAAACTCTCCAGAAAGTGGGCATAGAGGGAACCTGCCTTAACATAATAAAGGCCATATATGACAAACATCATTCTCAATGGTGAAAAACTGAAAGCATTTCCTCTAAGATCAGGAACAAGACAAGGATGTCCACTCTCTCCACAATTATTCAACATAGTTTTGGAAGTCCTAGCCACGGCAATCAGAGAAGAAAAAGAAAGAAAAGGAATACAAATTGGAAGAGAAGAAGTAAAACTGTCACTGTTTGCAGATGACATGATACTATAAATAGAGAATCCTAAAGATGCCACCAGAAAACTACTAGAGCTAATCAATGAATTTGGTAAAGTTGCAGGATACAAAATTAATGCGCAGAAATCTCTTGCATTCCTATACACTAACAAAGAGAGATCAGAAAGAGAAATTAAGGAAACAATCCCATTCACTACTGCAACAAAAAGACTAAAATACCTAGGAATAAACCTACCTAAGGAGGTAAAAGACCTGTACTCAGAAATCTATAAGACACTGATGAAAGAAATCAAAGATGGCACAAACAGATGGTGAGATATGCCATGTTCTTGGATTAGAAGAATCAACATTGTGAAAATGACTATACTACCCAAAGCAATCTACAGATTCAATGCAATCCCTATCAAATTACCAATGGCATTTTTTACAGAACTATAACAAAAAATTTCACAATTTGTATGGAAACACAGAAGACCCCGAATAGCCAAAGCAATCTTGAGGGGAAAAAAATGGAGCTGGAGGAATCAGACTCCCTGACTTCAGACTATACTACAAAGCTACAGCAATCAAGACAATATGGTACTGGCACAAAAACAGAAATATAGATCAGTGGAAAAGGATAGAAAGCCCAGAGATAAACCCACGCACCTACGGTCAACTAATCTATGACAAAGGAGGCAAGGATATACAACAGAGAAAAGACAGCCTCTTCAATAAGTGGTGCTGGGAAAACTGGACAGCTACATGTAAAATAATGAAATTAGAACACTCCCTAACACCATACACAAAAATAAACTCAAAATGGATTAAAGACCTGAATGTGAGACCGGATACTCTAAAACTCTTAGAGGAAAACATAGGAAGAACAGTCTTTGACATAAATCACAGCAAGATCTTTTTTGACCCACCTCCTAGAGTAATGGAAATAAAACAAAAATAAACAAATGGGACCTAATGAAACTTTAAAACTTTTGCATAGCAAAGGAAAGTATAAACAAGAAGAAAAGGCAACCCTCAGAACAGGAGAAAATATTTGCAAATAAATCAATGGACAAAGGGTTATCACCAAAATATATAAAGAGCTCATGCAGCTCAATATTAAAAAAACAAACAACCCAATCAAAAAATGGGCAGAAGATCTAAATAGACATTTCTCCAAAGAAGACATACAGATGGCCAAGAGGTAAGTCAGAAAGGGAAAAATGTCGTATATTAACACGTATATGTGGAATCTAGAAAAATAGTACAGATGAACTGGTTTGCAAGGCAGAAATAGAGACACAGATGTAGAGAACAAACGTATGGACACCAAGGGGGGAAAGTGGTGGGGTGGGGGTGGGATGAACTGGGCGACTGGGATTGACATATATACACTAGTATGTGTAAAATAGATAACTAATAAAAACCTGCTGTATTAAAAAAAAGAAAAAAAGAAATGCAGAAGCTAGACAAGGCCCTTGTCATCATGGACCTTATATTTATCTTGTTTAGAGTAGTTATTACCACTCAATATTATACTTTATATCTACTTGCTTATTTATTATTTTAACCCCACAGTAATATCAATATCAATAAGCTGGGGACATTATCTGGGTATTTTTTATTGCTTTATGCCCAGCACATCCAGTTTCAGGTAGATAATAGGTAATCAAGACATGTGCTAAATGAATTAATGAATGGTCCAGTACATCTTGCAGATGATAAATCAAAGACCCAGAGAAGTTGACTTATTTAAAGTCATACAATTTTAATTATTCAACCAGGAATAGGTCACAAATATCCAGGCTCAAATATCTTTCAATAAACCACACATATAAAAGGTACCTTCAATAAACATTTGTAAAAACCATGTTGATTTATGAAAATAATGGTCCCAACAAAGAGCAATTACGCTGATGAATTAGTCCAAGAGTATCATTCATTTTTCATCATATTCCTTCCTCCACTAATTTAATGTCTATTTGACCACTTTCTTCAATCTTGAATTTAAAAATATAGCCTTGGGACTTCCCTGGTGGCAGAGTGGTTAAGAATCTGCCTGCCAATGCGGGGACACAGGTTCAAGCCCTGGTCCAGGAAGATCCCACATGCCACGGAGCAACTAAGCCCGTGCACCACAACTACTGAGCCTGCACTCTGGAGCCCTCCAGCCACAACTACTGAGTCTGTGTGCCACAACTAATGAAGCCCACACACCTAGAGCCCATGCTCCGCTACAAGAGAAGCCACCCCAATGAGAAGCGTGTGCACTGCACGGAAGAGTAACCCCTGCTCGCTGCAACTAGAGAAAGCCCGCACACAGCAACAAAGACCAACACAGCCAAAAATACATAAATAAAAATAAAAATAAATTTGTAAAATAAAGTTTTTTTAAATTAAAAAAATAAAAAGACAGCCTCGGTATTTTAGAACAAAGGTATAATAACTAGAACTCCACTGACAACTGCAAATTAGTACAAAGAGTTTGAGTCCTAATATAAATAAATTACTCTATCAACCTACACTGCCTAACTTTGATACACATAGTTTAGAACTTAAACTAAACTGTAATAGCTTGATCGCAAGTTTTCTCCAACAATAACCCTGCTTTCCTATTGGAAATTCATTTCATGAGGTGGAAATGGAAAAAGTACTCAAACTTCTACATTCCCTTTTGCACCCTGGGAGCAGGGAGGGGACCACACTCAGAACAAGTCATGCAAAGTACTCCAGAAATTGTTTCAAAGAAGCTATACGGCCTGAGTAGGGCTGATCAGAGGCCATCTATGAGGTTCCTCTAAGGCCAGTAAGTATAAGAACCCAAACAGTTGAAGCTGCTGGCAACGATCTTTTCAATCATGTGGAGAGAACTAGCCTATAAACAAAGTCATTTTAGTAGAGAGAAAAACTGAAAAATGGGAGAATGAGAAACCTAATAATATACCTTGAAGGTCCAGATCCAGTTGTGCCTGAATTTCAGATGTTCAATTACATGGGTCAATAAGTATGTTTTTTTATTTAAGAACATTAACAAGAAAAGCTCTGATAAATATAGTACTACAAGTGTAAGCTCTATAAATGTTGAGATTTTGATTCACTGCTATATCACCAGCATCTACAATGGTACCTTATCATCTAGAAGGCAATCAATAAACATTTGAAATAAAGGATCCAGTGTCCATGGTGTCTAAGTCACCATGGTTAAAAAGTACAAAGAAAGTCAAGCCAAGATCACTGTCACTGATGTAAATCACACAGCCCAAAAGCACTACCACGCACTGCTATCTGTTATCTCATTCATCTTAACAACACAGGAGATAGTCATTATTATCCTCATTTCACAAATGAGGAAATTGAACTCAGAGAGGCTAATTAATTTGCCCAAGGTCATACAGTAAACGATGGAGTGGGGATTGAATCTCAGGTGTTCTGTCTGACTCTAATGTCTACATGTGTCTCTATAATTACAATACTATACTATTTTATTTTAAGAATATTTTTTATCAATGTCATTAGTCATTTGACACAACAGAGCAACTTTAATCCAACTTTTTATTTTTAAATAAAAATTTCAAAGAACTAAAGGTCAAACGACTTGTACCAAATCAAGCAGCAAGAATAAAATGGCTGTAGATAGATGACAATATTCACCACTTGCTGTTTAAGCCTATCTTAATCAATTTTAGCTGCTATAATAGAATACCATAGACTGGAGAGCTTAAATAGCAAACATTTATTTCTCACAGTTCTGGAGGCTGGGAAGTCCATGATTAAGGTGTTGGCAGATCCAGTGTCAGATGAAAGCCTGCAACCCCTTTTACTGATGGCCACTTTTTTGTTGTATCCTTACATGGGAGAGAGAGAGAGAGAGTAAGCAAGCTCTGGTGTCTCTTCTTATGAGGGAACTAATACCATTCACGAGGGCTCCCAAAGGCCGCCAAACCTAATACCATCACGTTGGACGTTACAATTTCAATATAAAAATTTTGAGGGGACACAAACATTCAGTTCATAACAAGTCCCCTGGATCATATACATGTCAAGCCATTTTCTAAGCACTAAAATAAAAGAATACACTGAAAGCTAAATTACATACAAAGAATGTTCTTGGCCACTAATGGAAGATTAGATTTAGGACATCACTTAAAAGTAGTAAAAAGTTGACTAATATTAGTGGGTAGCTCTTCCCATAGGCCTATACCCAAATGTATGAATGTTTACAGGCAATTTGGTGATTTTGAATATGATTGTGTACAATTTGCCATCACTCACATCGTATAAATATTTGTGTCTCTCATTATTGAAGTTGAGGTCAAGAATTTTGGTTCCAAAAGATATATGATAGCCTTCTAGTATCAAATCTTTCCAGTTCTCCTCCTAAAACTCACATGGAGCAAAGGGAATAATAAAGTTGAAAAATTATTACCTTTTAGCAAAAGTAGGAGACAGAGAAAAATCCAAAATTCACTAGATATCTGTAAGCATTGCCAAACACTCCTCAAAATAGCAAAATTGACTGGGGGACCTAAGACAGAACAATCAGAAAATATAAGGGTAGAAAAGGAAGTATAAAGTTAACATATGTAGAGAGACTAATGAAAAGTTAGGGTTGTAAAAGGTGGCTAAAGATCAAAAAAATCATCAGCAAATATTCAACCCAAGATAGACAGAACCTCACACGAATGGGAAATGCTATAAGTTGGTCAAACAAAAAATAAACTAGAAAACATAGAATATCAATAAACTCCAGATTCTGGGTAAATACTACTCAAGATACAACCAACCAGAACAGAACCAGAAAAAGAGGCAAACGGGCATCAGGATAAAACAGGAAGTTCTAGGTCTTGGACCAGAAAGATTTCAGAAATTTCCCACAAATAACCAGTTCCAGAAGGAGAGAGCCTTACACTAAAAGGAAACTTGTAGAGCAGCCTCTTGAATAAACAGAACAGAACTGCTGAGGCAGTGAAAGCAGGAAAGAGAGAAAATCTTCATGGATGATGCCGAACAACTGGTAAAGTGAACCCCTCGCCTTGTAAGTCAAAGGCTGAGAGGAGACGTGGCACCCAGAAAGAAGGGCTATATTTTCAATACCTGACTCAGGCTGCAGAGGAGAGAAGCCTTGAATAATGAAACCTGGAAAGTCCTTTTTCGATTAAATCCACCCTAAAATAATCTCCTATCACTAGTTCAGGAAAATCCATCTGATTCAAAATACATAACATAAAATAAATTTGGTCTGGTTCCCTATAAGCAAAGGATGAAAATGAGTAACTAAATTTTTCAACAACTAATGAAAACTCATCAAAAATTTTTGTTCTGAAGCAGATGAAAATTTTAACATAACATTCCCAAGTGAACTTTTTAAAACACACTCCTTCAGGAAGCAACAGCAGTTATGAAAGAACATAAAACAGAAATGGGAGAATTCATAGGAAAAAGAACCAGAAAATAGAAGCATATGCAGAATTCAAGAAAAATCTGAAAAAAATACAATTTTAGAAATAAAGACGAAGTTATAAGAGCCACAACAGAAAGTAGACACTACAGAATGATCAGTAACAGAGTATTTTTTTTTAAGTTAAATGTGAATAAAATGAAACAGATATTGAAAAAGAGAAGAAAGGTCTGGAGAGAAGCAGATAGACATAGAAGAGAAGGAAATCCAACATGTATTTGAATCCCTGAAAAAAAGACCAAGATAAGGGAATAAAGTAATATTCAAAAGTTTAATTAAGAAAATTATCTGTGACAGTTTAAAAAAAGACATTAAATGAAGAATAAATGTCCTGAAATGGCACACTATGTACCTGGATAAACACCCAGGCCAACACCAAATATTTCCCAGTAAAAGTATTAGAAATCAAACAGAAAGATAGATTGTTTGGGCATTCAGCAAACAGATCAAGACATGCATAATACATAGAAAAACAGAACAGGACTCAGAGGCAAAAAATATACAAATCAATTATCACTGCAAAGTAAAGGAGCTGTTACAGTGGAGGATTACTGGACTGAATGTCAATATTATGACATAGTATGAGTGTGTTTCGTGTTTGGTATTGCAATCATTGTCGCTTTTGTTGTGGTCATCCATTTACAATGCTTGGTGTCAGTTTATTTATCTCTTGTAAAAATAAATTACAGTGTGTGTGTGTGAAAAAAAATAAAAAATAAATAAAATCCAAAAAAAGAAAAAAAGAAATCCAATTACATGTTTCCAGAAAGCAGTTAGACAGATGTGTAGGGAATGCAGGAGAGAAGTCTAGGCCAGAGACACAATTTGGAAGTCAACAGTATATAGATAGAAATTTAAGCCATAAAACAGGACTTTTTCTTTTACTCTGAAAGGATGAATGATTCACTAATCTTTTATATGTAAAATTATAATCCTCATTTACGTGTGTATTAAAAACTGCCCTTCAATCTGAATGCCCTTACACTAACTGCTTTCAGGAGTGTTGTGTTTTATAGAGCATTGTTTTTCCATAACAGAATATTGCCTAACCTAGATTAATAGAGCTGTGAACACAGACAAAAATATATGGTACAATAAAATTATGTAACTCATTCATTTCAAAAAAAAAAAAAAAGAATAGCATCAAATTTCTCACTGCAACATCAACACCAAAAAACAGCAAATACCTACAAGTTACTCAAAAGGAAAATACAAGATGAGCATTTTATTTACATCTAAGATTCCCTTTAAGTATAGAGGTATGAAAGAACCCAGGGAATATTTCTCCAATTGCCCTTTCTGGGGAATCTATTATGGAATGATCTCTAGACAATCAAGAATTTATTGGAGAAACTTTGCTGAAAGGAATGATCATGCACAATAATTATACTTTAAAAAGCTGAGACTAAAATGTGGGGATAAGAATGAAAGACTAGCATGCAAATATTAAATATGATCTGGCAATATAAAAATAGCACAAACTAGAGTGATGTCAGCAAATGGCAGAAGTGTCCAGCTTTCATTCCCCCACAGAAACACTATTTTAACAACCAGACATGGAAAAAAATATCTTCATGAGAGCAATGGAATCCAGGTGAGAGATTACAGCAAACAAGTGGAGCACAGAAATGAGGATAGATGCACTCAAGAGAGTAGGAAGGACAGTTTCACTTTACCTCCATCACTGCTTTTTCAAAAGTGCACAGTGCAGTGCCAAGAGTGATCCCTTTAGCCTGGGAAGTCTCTCATGGGGGAAAGAAAGTAAAGCGGGCATCCAACTTTATGATAGACCCAGGCTCCAGGCCCACAGCCAGAGATATCAATACGAGGCCCATCCACCTGCAGATACTAGTACAGAGCCAACCTGACTGCAGATACCAGCACAAGCCCTACCCATGGAATTTGGTACCTGGCCCACTCACAGACCCCAGCACCAGGCCCACCTGTGAACCCTGGCACATGCCCACCAACCCAGAGACCCCAACAGCAGGCCCACTCATGGACTCTACCTACCAGACTGCCAAGGATCTCCAGCTGAGCTGACTAGTTAACGTTTTTCCCTGCCAAAGCCAGTCTATACATACTGGAAGAGGACATTACTCCTTCAAATGTATAGGTACCAAAGCAAAGCTAAAAGGATCATAAAGAATCAGGGAACCATGAAACTACCAAAGAAACAAAATAAAGCTCTAACAGTCAAACCTAAAAAAAAAGTTTTTTAATAATAAATAAATAAGTAAAAATTTTAAATTAAAAATTAAGAAATTTAAATAGATAATAAAAATTAAAAATAATTTTTTTAAAAATTAAAAAAAAATTTAAAAAGGAGATCTGTGAACTTCCTGAAGAGAATTAAAAATAATTGTCTTAAGGAAGCTCAGTGAGCTAGATGAAAACACAGATAGACAATGAAACAAAATCAAGGAAACAATATATGAAATCAGAAGTTCAACAAAGAGATAGAAATCATAAAAAAGAAAGAAACAGAAATTGTGAGCTGAAGAATACAATGACCAAATTGAAAAATTCAGTACAAAGTTTCAACCACAGACTTGATCAAGCCAAAGAAAGAACCACTTAGCTCAAAAGCAAATTATCTGAAATTACACAGTAAGAGGAACAAAAAGAAAAAGTATAAAAAAGAGTGAAGAAAGCCTATGGGAATTATAGGATACCATCAAAACAATCAATGTACACATTATGGAAGTCCCAGATGGAGACGAGAAAGTCACAAGGGTATAATCTTATTTAAAGAAATAAAGACTGAAAAATTCCCAAATCTGGGGAGAGAAATGGAAATAAAATTTATGAAGCCTAAAAGACTCCAAAGAGGTTAAAATGAAAGAAATCTACAATGAGAAACATTAAAATTAAACCATCAAAAGTCAAACACAGAGAATTGTGAAGTCAGGAAAAGTGACTCATCACATACAAGGAAACGCCCAAAAGACTATCAGTGGATTTCTCAGCAGAAACCTTGCAGTCCAGGAAAAGAGTGGGATAATATTCAAAGTGCTGAAAGGAAAAAATGGCCAACCAAGAATATTATACATGGAAATTTATCCTTTAAAACTGAAGAAGAGATAAAGACTTTCCCAGAAAAACAAAAACTGAGGGAGTTCATCATCACTAGACCTGCCTTGAATAAAAGGTTAAAGGGAGTTCTTCAAGTTGAAAGAAAAGTACACTAAACAGAAACACAAAAGCACATGAAAGTATATATCTCTCTGGTAATGGTAAATATTTAGAGAAGTACAGAATAATGTAATACTGTAAGAGTGGTGAATAAATCACTTTTAACCCCAGTACAAAAGTTAAAAGACAAAAGTATTAAGAATAACTATAATCACAAAAATTGGTTAATGGATACATCATATAAAAAGAAGTAAATTCTGACATCAAAAATATAAAGTGTAAGGAGGAATACATGTGTAGATTTAAAAACTAACAAAAAACTCATCTTTATTCTACATACCAGATGACAGTTCATGTATCTTTCTTTCACAAACTTCACTTTATACTTTTTAACCTTCAATTCTGTTGCCTTGCAAGAGAAAGATGTGGGATTTAAATTTTTTAATTTGAGAATATGTTATTAGCTGAATAAATAGAGGCTACTCATTTACTAAAAATTGATTTTGCTTTGAGAGAATGTGTACAGTTTTTGTAAGCAGTTGAAATTAAGTTGTTATCAGTTTAAATTAGGCTATGATAACAATAAGCCTCATGATAAACACAATGAAAAAACTTATAGTAGATACAAAAAAGGTAATGAGAAAAGAAATCAAATCATCAAAACACAAGGAAGGACAGCAAGAAAGGAAGTGAGAAACAAAAGAACTATGAAACATACGGAAAACAAAAAATTTCCTTTTATCAATGTTTCATAGTTTTCAGCAAATAGATCTTTCACCTCCTTGGTTAAGTTTATCCTAGGTATTTTGGTTTTTTGATGCAATTTTAAAGGATTGGGGTTTTTTTACTTTCTCTTTCTGATGTTTCAATATTAGTGTATAGAAATACAACAGATTTCTGTATATTACTCTTATATCCTACAACCTTGCTGAATTCATTTATTAGTTCTAATAGTTTTTGGGTGGAGACTTTACAGTTCTCTACATAGAGTATCATGTCATCTGCAAATAGTGACAGTTTTACCTCTTCCTTTCCAATTTGCATATCTTTTATTTCTTTTTATTGTCTGATTGCTATGGCTAGGACTTCCAATACTATGTTGAATACAAGCAGTAAGAGTGGGCATCCTTGTCTTGTCCCTGAATTTAGCAGGAAGGCTTTCAGCTTTTCACCATTGAGTATTATGTTGGCTGTGGGTTTGTCATAAATGGCTTTTATTTTGGTGAGATATGTTCCTTCTATACTCACTTTGGTGAGAGTTTTTATCATGAATGAAGGTTGAACTTTATCAAATGCTTTTTCTGCATCTATTGAGATGATTGTATGGTTTTTGGCTTTTCTTCTGCTAATATGGTGTATCACAATAGTTGATTTGCACATGTTAAATCATCCTTGTGACCCTGGGATGAACCCAACTTGATCACAGTGTATTATCCTTTTTATGTATTTGGATTCGGTTTGCTAATATTTTGTTGAGGATTTTTGCATCTATATTCATCAAAGATATTGGCCTGCAATTTTCTTTTCTTGAAGTGTCTTTGTCAGGCCTTGGTATCAGGGTGATGGTGGCTTCATAGAATGAATTTGGGAGTGTTCCTTTCTTTTCAATCTTTTGGAATAGTTTGAGCAGGAAAAGTGTAAGTCCTTCTTTATATGTTTGGTAGAATTCCCCAGTGAAGCAAACCAGATTCACTAGCACATTAAAAACATCATGATGAGCCACCATCATGAATGACAAGTAACTATCCAGACCAGGAAGATCATGACCAACTGACTACTTCAGCGTTTAAACAAATGGTCAGCGATGTCCTTCACTGTGGGAGGGCAACAGTACCTAAGACAGAAATTCGGGAAAAACTAGCCAAAATGTACAAGACCACACCAGATGTCATCTTTGTATTTAGATTCAGAACCCATTTTGGTGGTGGCAAGACAACTGGCTTTGGCATGATTTACAATTCCTTGGATTATGCAAAGAAGAATGAGCCCAAACACAGGCTTGCAAGACGTGGCCTGAATGAGAAGAAAAAGACCTCAAGAAAGCAGCAAAAGGAACACAAGAACAGAATGAAGAAAGTCAGGGGGACTGCAAAGACCATTGTTGGTGTTGGCAAAAAGAAGGAGTAAAGATTCTGCAGTGACTGTATCTGTGGTGATTGTGCAGATATTTCATGAGAGAATTAATAAACTAAGACCTTTAAAAAAAAAATCATATACCATGACCCAGTGGGATTTATTCCTGGGATGCAAAGATGGTTCAAAATACACAAAATAATCAATATGATACTTTAACAGAATGAAAGATAAAAACCAAATAATCATCTCAATAGATGCATAAAAGGCATGTAACAAAATTCAACATCCTTTTATGATAAAAACCCTCAACAAATTAAGTATAGAATAAACTTATCTCAACACAATAAAGTCCATATATAAGAAGCCCACAGTTAACATCATACTTAATGGTAAAAATTGAAAGCTCTTCCTCCAAGATCAGGAACAAGGCATTGAATGTTCACTCTCACCACTTCCATTCAACATAGTACTAGGCATTTTGGCCAGAGCAATTTGACAAGAAAAAAAAAAAAAAAGGTTCTCCAATTGAGAAAGGAAAAAGTAAAATTATCTCTCTTTGCAGATGACATGATCTAACATGTGAAAACCCTAAAGACAGCACAAAAAATACTGCTAGAATAATGAATTCAACAAAGCTGCAAGATATGAAATCAATGTACAAATATCAGTTGCACTGCTATACACCAACAACAAAGTATCCAAAAAGAAAAGTAAGAAAATACTCCATTTATAATAGCACCCAAAAAAGAAAGAATAAACTAAGGAATAAGCTTAAACAAGGAAGTGGGGACTTCCCTGGTGACACAGTGGTTAAGAATCCACTTGCCAATGTAGGGGACATGGGTTCGATCCCTGGTCCAGGAAGATCCCACATGCCACAGAGCAACTAAGCCCATGTGCCACAACTACTGAGCCTGTGCCACAACTACTGAGCCTGTACTGAGCCCATGAGCTACAACTACCGAGCCAGCACACCACAACTATTGAAGCCCGTGTGCCTAGAGTCCATGCTCTGCAACGAGAAGCCACCACAATGAGAAGTCCGTGCACTGCAACGAAGAGTAGACCCTGCTCGTCACAACTAGAGAAAGCCTGCCTGCGGCAACGAAGACCCAACGCAGCCAAAAATAAATAAATAAATAAATAAGTGTGTAAGCTTAAACAAGGAAGTGAAAAACTTGCACACTAAAAATTATAAAACACCGATGAAAAAAATTAAAGTAGACACAACTAAATGGAAAGACATCTCATGTTCATGGATTAGAAGAATTATTGCTAAAATGTCCATTCTATCCAAAGAAATCTACAGACTCAATGCAGTTCCTATCAGAATGTCAATGGCATTCCTCACAGAAGCAGAAAAAAATATCCTAATATTCATATGGAACCAAAAAACACCCTGAATAGCCAAAGCAATTTTGAGCAAGAAAAACAAAGTGTGAAGGCACCACACTTCCTGGTTTTAAAATTTTAACAAAACTAGAGCAGTCAAAAGAGAATAGTACTGACATAAAAGATATATAGGCCAATAGAACAGAATAGAGAACTCAGAAATAAACCCATCTATATAGCCAACCCATCTTTGAAGAGAGTGCCAAGAATATACAATGGAGAAAGAATAGTTTATTCAATAAATGGTGGTGGAGAAACTGGATATCCACATGCAAAGGAATGAATTTGGACCCCTATCTTACATCATACACAAAAATCAACTCCAAATGAATTAAAGACTTAAGTGTAACTCATGAAGCTATAAAATTCCTAGAAGAAAACGTAGGGTAAAATCTTCTTGACATTGGCTTTGGCGACTATTTCTTGGATACAACACCAAAAACACCTGGAACAAAAGCAAAAATAGACAAGTGGAATTATGTCAAACTAAAAAACTTCTGCACAGCAAATGAAAAAATTAAGAAAATTACAAAACAGAAACAGACTCACAGACTTAGAAAACAAACTTATGGTTACCAAACAGGAAAGGTGGGGGGAGGGATAAATTGGAAGTTTGGGACTGACATATACACACTACTATATTTAAAATAGATAACCATCAAGGACCTACTGTTTAGCACAGAGAACTCTGCTCAGTATTCTGTAACAACCTAAATAGGAGAAGAATTTGAAAAAGAATAGATACATGTATATGTATAACTGAATCACTGTGCTGTACACTTGAAACTAACACAACATTGTTAATCAACTATACTCCAATATAAAACTTTTGTTAATAAAAGGCAATCTAAGAGTAGGAGAAAATATTTGCAAACCATATGTCTTACAGAGTTAATGTCCAAAATATATAAGAAACTTCTACAACTAAACAGCAAAATAAACAAATAAAACCTGATTTTAAAATGGTCAAAGGACCTGAAAAGACATTTTTCAAATTACATTCAAATGGATAACAGGTATATGAGAAGGTGTTCAACATCACTAACCATCAAGGAAATGAGAATCAAAACCACACTGAGATATCACTGCATGCATGTTAGGATGGCAATTATCAAAAGGACAAGCAATAACGAATGTTGGCAAGGATGTAGGGGGAAAAAAAAGGGAACCCTTGTACATTGTTGGTAGGAATGAAAATTGGTACAGCCACTATGGAAAACAGTATGGACGTTCATCAAAAATTTTGAAATAGACCACTGCATATTATCCAGCAATCCTGCTTCTGGGTATACATCCAAAGGAATTGAAATCAGTATCTCAAAGAGGTATCTGCATTCCCATATTCGTTTAAACATTATTAACAATAGCCAAAACATGGAAGCAACTTAAATGTCCATTGACAGAAGAATGAATGAAGAAAATGTGGGTGATGTCAACAACATGGTGGTGTGAGAGGCTCCCTTTTTCTCTCCCCTTCAATCTACAAGCAATAAAATATCCATAACTCAACAAGGTGCCTCTGCCCAAAACATCATGACACTGAAGAATTCCACACATATGTACTTTTAAGGTACGTGGACTAGAGCATATAGAGGAGGTGGAACCAAGGGAACAATGGAGGCAGTGTCTGAGATTTTAAACCCCCAGCTGCAGCAGCTGAACCCTCAGCCCAAAGAGAGTCCAGTAGCATCAGGGGAGGTGTCACACATGACTCTGGCTTTTAGGCTGCAGTGGCACCCATAGCCACGGGGAACTGGACAGCAGTGACAACAGCACATGCAACCCAACCCCTCCAGCTGTGAAGGTACCCGTGACTCCCATCCCCCCCCAAAAGCAACAGCTCCCACAAACCCAACAACCCTGGATACGGCAAAGGTACCTGTGACCCTGGCATCCCTCTTCACCTTCCCCCTCCCCTACAGTGACAGAGCCCGCAACCCAGGAGACCCCCAACATGACACAGGTGCCCACCATCTTGGTGCCCCAGGCAAGGACTCCAGCAACATAGGCAGTAGCAGAGCACCGTCAACCCTGGAGGCACAAGCAGGGACACCAGGGCACTAGGCAACACCTCTGGCAGAGGCGGTGAAAGGTGGAAAGTACTGATTCCCAAATATAACCAGAGGCTCAGGTAAGAGGAATCAAAAACTTGTGCTATACCACCACCTACTGGAAGACAAAAGAAAAGCCTCTAACTACTAACCTGTTGAATCATTAGAATCAAGTGTAAAGGAAAAAAAAAAAAGCTTTTACCTAAAGAAAGGTGTTCACTATTTCAAATGCACCAGCAGAGGAACAACTCATCAAGCACCAGGAAGAACCACAGTAATATGATATCACAAAAAGAAAAAGACAATTCTCCAGAAACCACACTTAAAATCATGGAATACTGCAATCTAACTGATCAAGAATTCAAATAGCTGTCATGAAGAAACTCAATGAGCTACAAGAACTCAGAAAGCCAAGAGTTCAAGAATAAAATTAGTGAACAGAAGGAATACTTTACCAAAGAGTTTGAAACTCTAAAAAAGATTCAACCAAACAGAAATTCTGGAGCTGAAGAAGTTAATAAATGAGATGAAGAACACATTAGAAAGCACTGGAAATAGAGCAGGCCATATGGAAGAGAGAATCAGTGAGCTCAAAGGCAGAAATCTAGCAATGATACAGGTAGAAGAGGAGAGAGAATTAAGATCTAAAAAAATAAAGAAATATTATGAGAACTATCTGACTCTATTAGGAAGAGCAACATTAGATAACAGGTATCCCAGAAGGAAAAGAGAAGGAGAAGGGAGCAGAGAGTCTATTTAAAGAAATAATAGCTAAGGACTTCCCAAACCAAGGGAAGGAACTGGATATACAAATCCATAAAACTAAAAGAACACTTAATAACCTCAACGCAAAAAGACCTTCTCTGAGACATATTAACACTGTCAAAAGTCAAAGACAAAGATAGAATTTTAAAAGCAGTCAGGGAAAAAAAAGGATGGTAACAAACAAAGAAATCTTCATTAGGCTATCAGCAGATTTCTTAGCAGAAAATCTAGGCCAGGAGGGAGTGAAATGACATTATAGAAATACAGAAGGATAAAAAACTGTCAGCCAAGAATAATCTATCCAGCAAAGTTATCATTCAGATGTGAAGGAGAAATAAAGTTTTCCCCAGACAAATAAAAGCTGAGGGAATTCATCAACACTAGACCTGCCTTACAAAAAAAATATTGAAAGGAGCTCTTCTACTAGAAACAAAAAGGCAAAAGTATACAAAACTTTGAGTACGGTGATGAATAGACAAAAATCAGAAAATTGCAACTGTATAACAGAATAAGTTTTTAAACACTTTATTATAGCATAAAGGTTAAAGGAGGGAAAGCAGTAAAAATAACTATAGCTATTTCAATTTGGTAACAACTTATAACATAAAAAGGGATAATTTGAGACAACAAAAAAAAAGGGGAAGAGGAAAAGGACAGAACCCATACAGGCAAATGAAGATAAGATGCTATCAGCAGAAAAAGGACTATTTTATCTATAAGAAATTTTATACAAACCTAATCATAACCACAAAACATAAATCTAGAGCAGAGACACAAAACATAAAAAATAGGAAACTGAGAAAAACATCATATAACACCACCAAACTGACAAACACAAGGAAAAATAATCAAAGGAGGTATAGAGCAATCTTTAAAAAAAAAAGATAAAATGACAGTACTAAGCTCTCACTTATCAATAATCACCCTAAATGTCAATGGATAGAATTCATCAGTCAAAAGACACAGAGTGGCTGGAAGAATAAAAAAACGAGACCCAACTATATGCTGTTTTCACAAGACTAATCTCCACTCTAAAGACAAACATAGGCTCCAGGTGAAGCAATGGAAGATGATACTCCAGGCAAGTGGTAGTCAAAAAAAGCAGTGTAGCCATACTTATATCAGACAGAATAGACTTCAAACCAAAAAAGGTAAGAAAAGACAAAGATGGACATTATATAAAGGCAAAGGAGACAATTTTTCAAAAAGACATAATAGTTATTGATATATATATGCACTAACACTGGAGCACCAAAATATATAAAGCAAGTAGCAATAGATTTAAAGGGAGAGATTGACAGCAACACAATAAAAGTAGGGTCCCACAACCATCAATGGATTGGTCATCCAGATAGAAAGTCAACAAGGAAACAGCTGCTTAAACGAAACATTAGGCCAGATAGATTTAATAGATTTATATAGAACATCCTATACAAATGCAGCAGAAGGCACATTCTTCTCAAGGGTACATGGAAAATTCTCAAGGATAGACCATACATTGGTACACAAAATAAGTCTCAGTAAATTTAAGAAGATTTAAATCATGTCAAGCTTCTTTTCCAGTCACAATGATATAAAACTAGAAATCAATTACAAGAGGAAAGCTGGAAAAATCACGAACATGTGGAAACTAAACAACAAGCTACTGAACAACCACTGGGTCAACAAAGAAATCATGGTTTTTAAAAACCTGAAGACAAATGAAAATGAAAATACAACACACCAAAATCTGTGGGATGCAGCAAAGTGGTACTAGGAGGGAAGTTAACAGCAATACAGACCTACCTCAAGAAACAAGAAAATTCTCAGATAGGTTAGAGTGGAAATAAATGAAATGGAGACTAAAAAGAAATAGAAAAGATCAATGAAACTAAGAGTTGGTTCTTTGAAAAGATAAACAAAATTGACAAACCTTTAGCTAGACTCACTAAGAAAAAAAAGAGAGAAGCGTCTGATAAATATAATCAGAAACAAAAGAGGATAAGTAACAATGGATACCCCAGATATACAAAGAATTATAAAAGAGTATTATGAACAACTATACACCAAGAAATTGGGACAATGTAGAAGAAGTGGACAAATTCTTAGAATCATACAACCTTCCAAGACTGAATCATGAAGAAATAGAAAATGTGAATAGACCAATCACTAGTAAGGATATTGACACAGTAATCAAAAACTCCCCAAAACAAAAGTCCAGGACCAGACAGCTTTACAGATGAATTCTACCAAACATTCAGAGAAGATTTAATACTTATCCTTCTCAAACTCTTCCAAAAAATTGAAGAGGAAGGAACACATCCTAACTTATTTTACTAGACAAACATTACCCTGATACAGAAACCAGCAACAGACAACACAAAAAAAGAAAATTACAGGCCAATATCTGATGAACATAGAGACAAAAATCTTCAACAAAATATTATCAAACCTAATAAAAGGATCATACACATGATCAAGTGGGACTTCTTTCAGAGACTCAAGGATGGTTCAACATCCGCCAATCTATCAACATGATACACCACATTAACAAAATGAAGATAAAAATCATGTGATCATCTCAATAGATGCAGAAAAAGCACTTGACAAGATTCAACATCCATGTATGATTTTTAAAAAAACAATCAATAAAATAGGCATAAAAAGAACATACCTCCACATAATAAAGGTCATATATGACAAACCCATTGCTAACATCATTCTCAATAGTGAAAATCTGAAACCTATCCTTCTAAGATTAGGAACAAGACAAGGATGCCCACTGTCACCACTTTTATTCAACATAGTATTGGAAGTCCTGGACACAGCAATCAAATAAGAAAAATAAATAAAAGGAATCCAGATTGGAAAAGATGAAGTAAAACTGTCACTGTTTACAGATATAACATGATTTTATATATATGGGAAACCCTGAAGACTCCACCAAAAATCTATCAGAAATAATAACCAAATACAGTAAAGCTGTAGGGTACAAAATCAATACACAGAATCAGTTGTGATTTTATACATTAACAATGAACTAGCAGAAAAGTAAATTAAGAAAACAATTCCATTTACAATTACAACAAAAAGAATAAAATACCTAGAAATAAATTTTACCAAGGAGGTGAAAAGGCCGTACACTGAAAAGTATAAGACACTGTTGAAAGAAATTAAAGAAAACACAAAGAAATGGAAAGATGTTCCATGATCATAGACTGGAAAAAGTAACAGTGTTAAAATGTCCATATTACCTAAAGCAATCTACAGATTCAGTGCAATCTCTATCAAAATCCCAGTGACATTTTTCACAGAAATAAAAAAAAAATCCTGAAATTGATATTGAACCACAAAAGACCCCAAATAGCCAAAGCAATCCTGAGAAAAAAGAACAAAGCTGGTGGTAACACATGCACAGATGTTCAAATTATATTACAAAGCTATAATAATCAAAACATCATGGTATTGGTAGAAAAACAGATACAGAGATCAACAGAACAGAATAGAGAGCCCAGAAATAAGCGCACATTACAACAAAGAAGCAAAGAACATGCAATGGAGAAAGAATAGTCTCTTCAATAACTGGTGCTGGGAAAACGGGACAGACACATGCAAAAGAATGAAACTAGACCACTGTCTTACACCACACACAAAAATCAACTCAAAATGGATTAAAGATTTGAATGTAAGACCTGAAACCATAAAACTCCTAGATGAAAACATAGGCAGTATGTTCTTGGACATCAGTCTTAGCAATGCCTTTTTGGACCTGTGTCCTCAGGCAAGGGAAACAGAAGCTAAAATAAACAAATGGGACTACATCACATTAAAATGTTTCTGCACAGCAAAGGAAACCATGAACAAAGCAAAAAGATAGCCTACCAAAAGGGAGAAGATATTTGCAAATCATATATCTGATTCGGGGTTAAGATCCAAAATATGTAAAGAACTCATACAACTCAGCAACAAAAAACATACCACCAATTCAAATATGGACTGAGGAACTGAATAAACATTTTTCCAAAGACATAAAGATGTCTAACAGGCACATGAAAAGATGTTCAACATCACTAATTATCAGGGAAATGCAAATCAAAACCACAATGAGGTATCACCTTACACCCATTAGAATGGGTATTATCAGAAAGGCAAGAAATAACCAGTATTGGAGAGGATGTGGAGAAAAGAGAACCCTCATACAATGGTCATGGGAATGTAAATTGGTGTAGCCCTTATGGAAAAGAATATGGAGATTCCTTTAAAAATTAAGAATGGAACTAACATATGATCCAGCTATTCCATTTCTGGTTATTTATCTGAAGAACACAAAAACACTAATTTGAAAAGATATATGCAATGCACACCTATGTTTATCGCAGCATTATTTACAATAGCCAAGACATGTAAACAACCTAAATGCCCATCAATGGATGAATGGATAAAGAAGATGTGATATATATATACAATGAAATACCACTCAGCCATAAAAAAGATGAAATCTTGTCATTTGCAACAACATGGATGGACCTTGAGGTTACTGTGCTAAGTGAAATAAGTCGAATGGGGAAAGACAAATACCATACGATTTCACTCATATGTTGAATATTAAATAAATGAACAAACCAATCAAAATGAAAACAAGCACATAGATACGGAGAACAGAGTAGAGGCTACCAGAGGGGAAGTCTGGGTGGGTGGAGGGGGAAGCGAAATAGGTAAAGGGGATCAACAGTATGGTGATGGATGGAAAGTAAACGTTCAGTGGTGAGCACACTGTAGTGTATACAGAAGTCAAAATATAATGTAGTACACACAAAACTCATATAATGTTATAAACCAATGTTACCTCAATAAATAAAAAAAATGTGGTATATACATATAATGGAATACTACACAGTCTTAAACAAGAAGAAAATCCTGCCATTTGTGACAATATGGATCAACCCCATAGGACATTATGTTAAATGAAATAAGCCAGACACAGAACAAACATTGTAAAATACCAGTTGTATGATGAATTGAAAACAGTCAAACTCATAGAAGCAGAGAGTGGATCAGTGGTTGTCAGGGGCTGGGAGGAGTGGAAAACTGGAAGATATAATCAAAGGGTACAAAGTTTCAATTATACAAGATAAGTCAGTCCTAGAGATCTACTATACAACATGGTGCCTATAGTCAACAATACTATTTATATTGAATACTCAAAATTTGCTAAGAGTTTAGATCTTATGTTAAGTGTTCTTTTCACAGAATAATATATACTACTAACAACAACAAATAAGAGGGTAGGAGGAAACTTCTAGAGATGATGAATAGGTTTACAGCATAGATTGATATGATGACTTCATGGGTTTATACTTAACTCCAAACTCATCAAGTTGTATATACTAATTATGTCCAGCTTTTTGTATGTCAAAAAATAAATAAAATTTTAAAAGTCTGTGAAAAATAGGATAAAATAAAACTTGAGTGAAAAAAGGGAGAAGGAAACAAATTCTGTGGTCGGCTCATAAGCTATGGCTTGGAATAAAATATTATTTAAACTGATAAAGCTTAGCATATTTGAAAGTACAAATATCAACACTAAATAAGTTAACACCATTGACTAAAATTAGATGGTAGAAGAGAGAAAAAGGAAGAGGAAGGAAAAGTTTCTAGTCTAAATTTATTGTTCATCATAGACAAAATGTAAATAAGAGGGCACTACTTATATTATTTAAAGGTATTAATGTAAAAGTAAGTACTAGAACAAAATACAAACCTTCCAACATATCCAAAACTCCAGAAACAGAAAGGGAAAGAAAAGAAAGTAGATAACATTGTGATTGTGAAAAGCACTCTCTTCTCATGTATATGTACAAATTTACTAACATACATATTATATGTATGATACTATAAACCTTGAATCAAATGTATCAGTCATATCAACAAATGTAAATTGTGGTTAACTCATCTAATAAATAAAAATATTGTCATGTTAGCACTCAAAGTAAAACCCAACTTTACGGTGTACATAAGAGAATCACCTAAATGAAGTGATTCAGAAAGCTTCAAATTAAAGAATCAGTAGAAGGTTGTAATGAGACTGTTATGGGCTGAACTGTGTTCTCCCCAAAATTCATTTGTTGAAGTCCTAAACCCCAATACCTCAGAATGTGACTGTATTTGGAGATAGAGTCTTTAAAGAGGTGATTAAGTTAAAATGAGGTCATTAGTGTGGGCCCTAATCTAGTATGACTGGTGTCTCTATGAGAAGAGGAAATTAGGACACAGAGAAGAAACAGGAAGAAGACACCACCTGCAAGCCAAGGAGAGAGGCCTCAGAAGAAATCAATCCTCCCAACACCTTGTTCTCAGACCTCTATGTTCCAGAATAATGAGAAAATAAATTTGTGCTGTTTAAGCCATTCAGTATGTCTTTGATTATTGTTATGGTAGATCTGGCAAACTAACACAGGGACCATTGCTCTGATCCTCACAGTGAGAACAAATGAGACAAATTATAATTTTTCAAAAATCTATTACAGAGCTAAAGATGCGAAGAGATCTAAAACAATAAATTCTAGCAAGGGATGATCTCTTCTTAGGAGAGTAAAGATTCAGAGCTTTGTTTCCTCCTGGTGGAGCTGTGGGATGAAGAGGAATCCATTCTATTGATAGATAGATAGAGTAAGAAAAAGCCAGCCAAACGTCTACCATCTTTTAATGGCTAAGTATTGGCAGATATAACAAGTTAGAATCACTAGGAACACCATACACAGAGTAAGTGTGTCCCAAGAGCTTCCTCTTCCCATAGATCTTCACCCAGGACACAGGATAAAATACCAATTACTGTGGAAAGGGAAGAAAAGCTGAGAGAGATCTCCTTTGAGATGCACAGGGGCTTCTCCTAGTGCAAGGCAGCAGGCTGAGGCAAGCTGTGAGTAAGGGTAGGAGAGCTAAGTGAAATCCTGAGAAGGCACTCAAAGGATGAAAGAGGGATAGTAAAGATGGAAATCCCCAGGTACAGAAAGTGTAGGGTGGAAATTAAGAGAAAAGACAACTCCCACAGTTCAGAAAGTTGATAGGTAGGTAGGTATGTTAGTAAGTAGGCAGGTGGATGGATGGAAATATGGATGAGTGAGAGGTAATAATGGATGGTGATATATAAATGGATAGATATATAGATATATATATATAGATATATATATATATATATATATATATATATATATACACACATATATATATGGAGAAATGTTGGATGGATGGATGGATGGATGGAAGGATTCTCTTTCTCCTTTTCAAACTGAATCATACTATATTCTGGTTTTAAAGAAATACATTATGAATGATTTCCTTTGTGAAGACCTCTTAGAATTTTTCAGAGACCAAGACATCAGCATTATCATTGCTGTGGGAACCCACTGAAATCAATAGCATAGGTCTCCTTCTAAATGTGTGTGAATTGCTTTCATTTACAACTTCAGGAAAGAAAACCAGCCAGGGCATTACTAAGAGTAAAATCCATTCTTCTGTTCACTAAACCTAAACCATTGCATTAGAGTAGACCAAGACAAACAAAATATCACAATAATGCTGTGGGGGATATAGGTTTCATTAAAGATAATCCACTACAATATGACAAAACATAAGGTAGTTACTCTTTCTGCAGCAACACAGATGAAGACTTTATTTTAAACCCAGAGCAGATTGAATTTTTGCATGATGTTTTCTTTAAACTGCCTGGCTTAATCTAGAAATACATTAAGACACTCATCCACCAGCTGTGCCAGTTTCAGCTGTAGCAAATTGATGATTAGCTTTCTCCTGACAATATTTTCTTCCCACAAAATTTTTAAATGGACTGAAATAACATTAAAAGTCAGGAATGGAAAATATACCTTCATTGTTAAATATTTTAAAGCTATTTTATCATTAAATCATTTGAATAATGTATTAGATAAAACTATTAATATTGGAAAACATTAATTAGGTGTGAACTTTTTGTGTTTTATTTTTGAGATAAAATTCAAAACATACCATCCCAAAGCCAAGTAAATAGGCAAAATTAATCACCATTGCCTGCATTAAACTCCATCACAAAATTTAGGACTTCCGTAATAGTTTCAGAACTTGTTAGTAATTTAAGGCAACCCTGGTTATTAAAGATGCAGATTTTTTTTAACCTCCTCTGCTATTTGATTTAAAATACCAGTGTTTTCTTTTAGTCCAATTTAATTAATTTTTGTATTTAAAGATAATTAAATTGGACTAAAAGAAATTACATGTAAATGAAAAACAAATCCGTACATTCAGAAGAATCTAAGCAAGAGTGGGCAAACTAGGACACATGGACAATGGTCTGTTTTTGTAAATAAAGTTTTATCAGAACACAGCCATGCTCACTTGTTTGTATACTGTTCCTAACAGACTTCTCACAATGGTGAAGTTGAGTAGTTGCTACAGAGAAGACCTGAGAGCCTTCAGGCTAAAATATTTACTATCTGGCCTTTTAAGAAAAAGTCCAACTCCTAGTTTACATAAAAAGTTTCAGGCCAACTCTCACCTTCATTCCATCAAGTGTTTTGGTATGCTCTTCCAGGAAGAGAGAAAAAATTTAATAAAAACTAAAAGTTATAGTCCCCAGATTAAATCAATTGCATTAAAATTAAGAAAAAAATAAAAAATAAATCACCTCTGCATTCGGCACTTGTCCCTTTACCTGACCCAGACACTACATGAGTCCTCTTCTTAGCCCTGTAGTGTGATGTACTGCACAAGCCTGATTACCGTTTTGATTAAAATATGCACCCTTTTCACTGACAGTATCTCACACCTATCCTTATTTTCATTTACATTATTTTGTATTTCTTAAAATTTGTAGTCATCAGTACCAAATAAAGGAAAATTTAATTTATTTTGACCCCTTCAAAGGCTGGGAGGTAGACCAAATTACTCAACATCTAACACATTTAGATTTAAAACTTTCTAAAATAATTTATGGTCAAAAGCTATTACCTTATACAATTCTATAAGCACCTATGTGTTGGCAATCATAACTGGTCTTGCTAAACTGAATATGTCCTAACTGGTAAACCCTTCTTGATTATGAAATCATATATGTGCTAAGCACTGGCTGACTCCATGTATGGGACTAAAAATCTTTGGGTTATCTTCCAAACTTCAATTGGAAGAATATTCTAACCTAGAACCCACTGATACTGTGATACTTAATAGGTAGCTAAAGAAGATAAGCTAAAGTGACACACTGTAAACATTGTCTACCCTCTATTTGACAACAGAATTAAAGAACTGAAGCACAAAGAAACATTTAAGTCCAAATTCACAAAAAAAATCCTTGAAAGTCATTATTTAAGGAAGTAAGGAAGTCTAGTTCTGTGGGCTCCAAACCTTCCTGCACATCAGCACCTGGGAAACATATTACAAAATAAAACAAATATTGTGTGCCCTCCCTCTAAGATTCTGATTCAGTAGGTCTGCTGTGGTATCTGGGATTATATAGTTTTAATAAACACCTCATGTTGTTTTTTGCAGTGGATATATGGACAGATATTTGGGACTTGATACAGCTGATATCAATACAATGTAAGCAAGTAATGACAATCTAGATCTAGCTTTTTGTCCTTGTTCTTTCCCAAGTAGCTGTTTTGCAATCATTGTGGAAAAGGTGGTAAATCGATCTCTGAAAGTCCAGAACTCCTCATTCTTATTCAGTTTTGTTACTGTCAGGCTCTGTAATACTGGACAGTTCTGTTGATCTTGCATGCTTCTGTCTTCCCACCTGTTAAGTGATGAGGATGCCTGCTTGTCTACCTCACAGAATTTTGGGAGGGTAGCCAACATGACTCGAAAAAAGTAAAGGAGGAACAGCAGGGTAAATACAGCATAACTCCACTCTCTCCTAAGTGACAATAATGACATTAAGGGTATATTTAAAGGAATTATACCATAAAAACAAAGGGAATGCGAAAGGAGACAATGCTCACAAAACTTATGCAGAAGGATAAGTGCAAATGATTTAGCACAGAAGGGAAAGCTAAATCTTCAGTGAGCATTGTGGAAAGTTGGCATGTAACCCAATTTGCATGGCAGAATGCTCAAATGGTTCAACATTGAGTGGAGGTGGAGGTAAAATTGAGGCTATTAAAAAAATGAAGAAGTAGTTGAAAGTTTTTTCAGGATGTAATTAGGTCCTAAGCTAGGTCCTAGACACTTAACTGGAAGACTACCACTCTCCTCCTCCAGCAGAAGAATGGCGCTCTATTCTCTGCAAAGAGCCAAAAAGAGCATCTCGGACTTGGGAGATGCCAGATATGGTTGAGGGTGAGGTTGCCATATAAAATCAGGGAAATTCGGGAAACAGTTCATTAAAATACTGGGAGTCCCTGCTCTAGTCTCTAACTCAGCTCCCTACACACTGGCAGTCAAGCTTATACACTCTGGGCAGGCAAACGGGAGGTTCTTCCTACTGAATCTGACCAGATCAAGAGAAAAGACCTCAAGAGCCTCCTCAATTAACCAGACCACAAAATACCCTATAGTTCACCCACAATCTCCCAACCTTTCCCAAGTATACAGAGCTTGCAGTCAGCAGAAACACCTGTGGAAAGTCTCTAATGCAAAAGGCAGAGACCCAAACAAAGAGTAAATCCAACTAGTTAGAACCAGCATTTAGGCAGGGAGATGGAAAGCTTTAAAAACTGTAATTAGGTCCATAACCTATGTGTAAAATGGAATCTGTTTATCTAATTATATTTCTGACTATATATTTCTGATGAACCTGCATCATAATTCCAGAGACAACAAATTCTAATTTCTGAGCTGCAAAAATATTCAAAAATATAACAAAATAACATTAACACTGTTCACTATAATATATCCCTTGATAAACCCAGCAGTATCTATGTACTATCCCACAGAAGCCCAAGACTATTCTAATTGATTAATGAAGACAAGCTATTAAAAGTTGTTGAATGAAATGTTTTCTGTCATACTCAAGGCTAATTTCAACCGGGCATGTATTTATTATATATATTACATATATATAATATTAACATAATATTTATATATATATATATATATATATATATACATATATTCCTCAAAGAGATCTGTCTGCTCCTATGCTTGTTCACTCCTCATTCTTTTTTCAACAAGGAACCAAGTAGTCCTGCTGCTACAATAAAACCGTGAATTGTGTCACTGCTCTGCTTAAAACTTTCCTATCTCATTCAGTGTAAAAGATAAAAATTTGACAACAGCCTGCAAAGCCCCACCTTCCCATGTTCCCGCTCTCGTGTTCCTCCTCCTCACTTACTCCCTGCAGCCACACTAGCGTCCTTGCTGCTTCCTAAAAAGCACACTCCCACATAAGGGCTTTTGTACTGTTGTTTAGTCTGTTTGGAGTGCTCTTCCCACACCTATCCATGTAATTCATTCCTTCAACTCTTATCCTTGTTAAAAATGTCACCTTTTCTTATGAAGAACCTAGAGGCAGGACAGGAATAAAGACACAGACGTAGAGAATGGACTTGAGGACACAGGGAGGGGGAAGGGTAAGATGGGACGAAGTGAGAGTGGCATGGACATATATACACTGCCAAATGTAAAATGGATAGCTAGTGGGTAGCAGCCGCATAGCACAGGGAGATCAGCTCAGTGCTTTGTGTCCACCTAGAGGGGTGGGATAGGGAGGGTGTGAGGGAGACGCAAGAGGGAGGAGATGTGGGGATATATGTATATGTATAGCTGATTCACTTTGTTATAAAGCAGAAACTAACACACCATTGTAAAGCAATTATACTCCAATAAAGATGTTAAAAAAAAAAGTCACCTTTTCAACTTGCTATTTCAAACTGCAACCCACCACTCTTCTAGCAATCTCAATCAATTCTACTCTTCTTTATTTTTTCCATAGAACTTATTGTCACCTAACATACTATACAACTTAGTCGTTATCTTTATTGTTTACTGTCTTTCTCTCCTTGCTAGAATATAAGCCCCATTATAGAAGGGCAATATATTTGTTTATTAATGTATTACAGGTACATAATAATTTTTTTAAATAACTACATGTGCCTGGTACACAGGGGGCACTCAATAAATATTTTCTGAAAGAATAAATAAATAAATGAATGAGAAGGCTGGGCTGCATCTTAAAAAAGGAACAATCAGAGTAAGAAAGATTTCTGTAAAAATAAAAATATGATAGCAGAAATGAAAAAATATCAACAGAAGAAAAATTGGAGGAAAGCAAAAAGACCAAGAGGTAAAAAATAGCAGAGGAAAAAAAAAAAAAGATTATTAAAGGTTTGGTCCAGAAACTTCACATCTAATGAAAGGAGTTCCAGAAAGAAAGAATAGAAAAGACAAAAGGAAAGGATTAAAAGAATAATTCAGGAATTGGAAATAATTCTGAGAATGGGAAAAAGAGTAAGTTTCTATTTTGAAAAGGCCCATCAGCCTCCCAGTACAACAGATGAAAACAGAGTCACACAAATTGGGGCATATCACCAGGCAATTTTCTGAACACTATGCATAAAGAGAAGATACTAAAAGTGTCCAGAGGAAAAATAGAACAGCTTTCATACAAAAGATCAAGAGTCAGAATGGCCTTGGATTTTTCAAAGCAACACTGAGAGCTGGAAGACAATGAAGACATGCTCCCAAACTAAGGAAAAATTATTTTTAACCCAGAATACCTTAACAGATAAACAATAATTCAAGCAGAAGAATAAAGACCCTTTAAGATATGGAAAATCTCAAAAACATAAAAAATGAAAACTTCCATTGATCCCTTTCTTAGGAATCTAATGGAGGATATATTCTACAAATATCAGGGGTATGCTAAGAAAGGGGAAGACACGGGATCCATGAAACCAGGGCTTCAATTCAAGAGAGAGGCAAAAGGATATCCTAGGAAAATGGTATTATGAGTTGAATTGTGTCCCCCTCAAAACATATGTTGAAGTCCTAATCAGCGGAACCTCTAAATATGACCTTATTTGGAAATGGAGCCTTTGCAGATGCAATCAAGTTAAGATGAGGTCATACTGAATTAGGGTGGGCCCTAAGTTTTATATGCATCATGTCTTTATAATAAGGGGGAATTACGAACACACAGAGGTACAGAGACTGCCATATGAAGATGGAGGCAGAGACTGAAGTGATGCATTTACAAACCAAAAAACACCAAGGATTGCCTGCATCCTCCAGAAACTAGGAGAGAGGCACGGAACAAATTCTTCATTTGTGAGTCTCCTGCCGACACACTGATTTTGAACTTCTAGCCTGCAGAACTGTGAAAGAATAAATTTCTGTTTTTAAAGGCATCAAGCTTGTGTTACTTTGTTATAGCATCCCTAGGAAACTAATACAAGTGGTGAGGAGAGATCTTAGGAAGACAGATATGCAGTCAGTTTAGAAAACACTCAGTCCAGATGGAGGTTGATCAGAGAGCTTTGGGAGAAGGGCATGAGGAGATGAAATTGACAGAATATCTGATATGTTTGTAATGTATTGAGAGGAAAAGTAGACAACTAGGGAGGGCTTGGGATACAAAGAAAACAAAGTGAGTGGGGGAAAAGACAGATACCAATTCAGGGAAAACAGAGCGTGTGCATAAAAGGGAAAGAAATTATATTCTGCCTTATGGCTCACCTGTGAAAAGGTTTTCACAGTAATTGTAACATAAATACTGAACTAATCAAAATTATAATGACACAGAGATATGGGTGACAAGAAGTGAGTATGTGATAGGGGTTGGTGTGGTGGTGAAAGAGAGCTAAATCTTCATCTTCAAAGGTATAGATAATGGGAAAACATCAAGAAATAAAACTATAGGCATGTTTTCAAAAATAGGAATATTACCTAAGAAAGCCAGAGCTCAAAAATCTCTGTGCTAGGAAAAGCCACCTTTAACCATGCTTCCTTTTAAAAGTATATGAAAACTAAATTCATATAACAATTAACAGATGAGTATTAAGATCAAATTCCATACAAAGTTGATATAAGGTGAAAGAGAATAAAAAGCAGATTAACATCTCAACCAACAACGAAAAGATACCAGAAAGAGATTCCCACAGAACAGATAAAAAGTATAATCTTCTATTTCAGAGTAAACTATAGTATTAAAATTATATGACACAAAAAAACAACAAAAATTTGAACTACAATAATTCAGAAGTGAACTGACAGAACCTAGAAAAAAACAATAAAGAAAAAAATTAAATTTAAGAAATGAAAACCAAACTAGAAGAAACATAACAGTATAGAATACAATAGATAATGCCTTAAGAGAAACATGAGAGAAAAGTTTTATAAATCAAAAATTAATAAGGGAAAAAATAATTCACTAAAAAGTGAGAAATATTGACAACAGGCAAAGAAAATCCTACGTATAGATAATGAGTTCCCAAAGAAGAAAAGCAAAACAAAGAAGCAAAACAAATACTAAAAACTGTAACTCAGAAAGCTTACCCACAATAAATAAGAATTTGAAATTATATGTGAAAATATTGCCCTCCAATGGCTAACATGAAGATATAGTCCAGTAATATCACTGGACTCTAAAGAAATAGAAAAAATTATTTAGGCACTTGACTTATAGGGGAAATAAGATTAGATTAGACTTTAAGGCAGTCATGCCTTAAGACAGGAGAAAATGGAATAATATTTAAGATATTCAAGGAAAGAAAAAGTGAGCCAAAGATCTTACATATGAAAAATTGACTTTGGAGTATAAATAGCACAGACAACCTCTTATCAGGATGCAAGAACCATACTGGTCTCATGAACTCTTCCTGAGGAATCTACTAGAGAAAAAGCTTCAGGCACCAAAGTATCTAGAGAAGCATCAACATAAAACCTGAGAGTGAGCATTAAACACATAGTAAATTGCAAAACTAAGACTAAATTAGTGCCAAACAGAAGAGAGTACAGTATGAAATGGCTATATGCTCACAGAATGTAGACGTAGTATAACCATTAAAAAATGTGGGGGAAGAATGGGAAGAACATATTAAAAATGATCAGTAATTTTTTTGGAAGTGTTATCATTGTTGTTGAGACTGTTGTATGTTTGTTGTGGATTAAAGTAAATTATGGTATATTCCATCATCCTCCTTGGTCCTTGAGACTCAAGATTCTCAGTGTAGAAGAAAGTGGATACAAATGTAATACAAAATAGGGTCAATAAATAACTCTGTAGTTCTGATTTTGACTTGGAAATATCAGTAAGAACTCATAAATATTTCATCTTTAAAATATTATATATTAATATATAGCTCTGTCCACTAACGAGGCTTAGAAACAATGACCAGCCTAAGAGCAAAGACATCCCTTTAATCCAGAATCTGTTCTTGAAATACCATTTCCAATTAAAGGAAACCAAAAAATGTAAAAGATGAATGTGTAAGAATTTTATCATATGTATAATAGCAAAAAAGCTATCAGAAACATATAAGGTCATATCAACGTAGTCAGAAGTTCACTTTATGAGGTTTCTACTGGCCAAAAATGGGACAATTTCAACTTTTAAAAGACTAATAATTGCAATGGGTTGAAATCTATTAAATATGTGTAAGTCTATGAATTTATTATGACACTAAAAAAGTAAAACTAATTTACCTCTTTGGAGAATGATAGCAAAGCAATTAGATATCTTGAAAACTAGTAAATAAAGGGAAAGAATCAAACATATTTTGCCTTTCCTATCTAAATGTAAAACTGGGTAACTAAATAGTATATGAGGATAAATATCATAAAACTATTTCAACTATAAGTAAAAAAGAAATAATAAACATAGAATATCATCATTTTATATTCCCCAATAAATTAATGTGTCTAGGCTCTGAGAACCAACAGCTGTTTATATCTTAAACAGAGACAAAACCAGGCATTATGTGCTTCCTGATGAAATAACACAATAACTTGGTAGTTGTGCTGAAAGAATAAAACATAGTCTGATCCAGTCTCTGGATCCAGCTGCAAATTTGTGAAAAATTCAGAGGACGGAGAAAGACGTTGAGCCCTTACATGAGTATGCAACTTTAAAAATCCAATCCATGGGAAATTCTATAGATCCAACACCAAGATTCTTCAAATACAGCTAACCTTTGAACCACATGGGTTTGAACTGCGCAGGTCCACTTATACACAGATTTCTTCCACTAACTACTACTAGTACTACATGACCTGTGGTTGGTTTAATCCAAACCACAGATACAGATGGCCAATGGTAGGTAAAGTTACGGTCGGATTTTCAGCGGTGCAGAGGGTCAGCACTCCTAACCCCATGTTGTTCAAGGGTCAACTGTAAATTGTAAGGAAAATAAAGGATGAAGGGAAAACATGTAATTTAATAGGAAACTTAAAGAAATCTTACATTTTTATAAAAACAGGCAAGACTAAATTATTCTGTCTAGAATCCACAATTGGGTGATTAAAACCAAAAAGAAACCTCCCCCAAAATGATTACTATGAAAATCAGGATTGTTGTTATTTTGAAGGGGAGGAAGAAGACTGCAATTAGGCAAGGACACACAGAGAGGCTTCTGGGGGGACTTGGAAATTTTCTATTTCTTGACCCTAATGGCAGTTACAAGGCCTTTCAATAACTCATTAAGCTAAAATTTGTTGTGTGTGGTTTTCTGAATCTTTATTTTATTTCTACAATAAAAATCTTTCAAATGCCCACATTAAAAAAAAAGTATAAAGAAAAGAATAGATAAGAAAATTTCCTAGAACAATAAAGAAGATGGATTTAACCTACCAGCTACTAACACTCATTATATAATATTGTGATTTTAATACCATAAAGAAATAGAACACTGAACAGAAAGCCAAGATACATACACACACATGGGCACACACATACACAGAGAAACTTAATATCACAGAGGTAGCATTTAGAATCAGAAAAGAAAAGATTCTGATTCTAAGTACTTAATACTTAGAACTACTTAATACAATGTATGGTGTTGGGACAACTGCCTATCCATATGGAAAGTTGAACTCCAAATAGATATGCAAAAGTTCTAAAAACTATAAACAAAATGTATTTCAAACATATAAATATCTAAATGTAAGTTTTTTAGTTTATCATGCTTTGAAAAAAAGTATGATAGAGTATTAGGAAAAGATTTCTGCATAATATGGAGATAGTAAATTTTTCCTTAAAAAGCCACTCAGGACTTCCCTGGTGGCCCAGTGGTTAAGAATCTGCCTGCCAATGCAGGGGACATGGGTTCGATCCCTGCTTCGGAAAGATCCCACGTGCCGTGGAGCAACTAAGCCCCTGCACCACAACTACTGAGCCTGCGCTCCAGAGCCCACAAGTCACAACTACTGAGCCCACATGCCACAACTACTGAAGTCCACATGCCTAGAACCCGTGCTCTGCAACATGAGAAGCCACCGCAATGAGAAGCCTGCACACCTCAACAAAGAGGACCCCCTGCTAGCCGCAACTAGAGAAAGCCCACGCGCAGCAACAAAAACCCATTGCAGCCAAAAATAAATAAATAAATATATAAATAAATAAATAAATAAATAAATTTATTTTTTTTAAAAAAAGCCACTCAAAGAATATAGATGATAAAAGTTGGCCATATCAAAGTTAAATACTTTTCTCAGCAAAATACATCATATAATAAATAAAGTTCATTAACAAGCTAAAGACAGAGAAAAGATTTGCAGTATGTAAAAGCTTAGTTAGTACCCATCATATAAAATGAATAACTATAAAGCAATATTTTTTTAAAAACAGAAAAGAGGGCAGAGGTTACAAAGGGGCAATTCACAGAATAATCCACAATGGCAAGTAAGCATATGAAAAGATGCTTACCAACACTACTAATCTGTGAGATTATATTCACGTAATATTCCATATTCATCAGACTGGGAAAAACAAAATTTTGACAATATATGTCTTGGCAGGGATGTGCTAACATAAGAACTTCTAGACAGAAAGTAAATTGGGACCACCACTTTGTAGATTAACCAGACAATTATCTAGCAATATCTAACAAAAGCTTAAAATATTCATGGCCTCTAACTCAGTTATTTCCCTTCGAAGGATTTTCCCTAAATACACGTGCATGTGGAGGGAATCAAAAATTATTCACTAATGTATTTTTTATAAGCATAAAAAAACATTATTGGGACTTTCCTGGTGGTCCACTGGTAAAGAATCTGCCTTACCACACAGGGGACGCGGGTTCGATCCCTGGTCAGGGAACTAAGATCCCACGTGCCACGGGGCAACTAAGCTTGTGCACCAAAACTACTGAGTTCACGTGCCTCAACTAGAGAGCCTGCATGCCGCAAATTACAGAGCCCACGTGCCCTGGAGCCTGTGCACCACAACTAGACAAGAGAAAACCTGCATGCCACAACTAGAGAGAACCCTGAGCGCTGGAACAAAAGATCCGCATGCCTCAGCGAAGATCCCGCATGCCTCAACGAAGATCCCACATGCCTCAATGAAGTCCCAACACAGCCAAAAAGAAATAAAAATAAATAAATAAAAATAAATGTTAAAAAAAAAATTAGTCTGTGAATAGAGATTAAATCAATAAACTAATTGTGTTTGACTCAAACAATATAATGTTACTTACCAGGAAAATGAAGAAACTAGATCTATATGTATTTTTGGTAACCTTAAATATATAAGTGATTGCCAAAGGAAAGCTGAAATGCTTACATATAATATGACAGCATTTATGTACATTTTAAGACACACAAAACAATAAGAACACAAAGTAGTAACTGTACTTAAATACGGTAGGAAGAGAACTATGGAATTGTACTGGTATAAAAGGATGTTCACTAGTATCTATACTTTCTAGGGGAAACAAAATGCTCTGAAGCAAGTGTTACACAATTGTAAAATAAAATATGTTCATGTACCATTTGCTACTTTCCCTATTTTTATAAAAATTTCATTCCACTTAATAAAAAACAGAAAAACACTCGATAAAGTATTAATTCAGATTCAATATATTAACCTTCATAAATGTATAGCCTTTGATTAATGTTTCATATAGAGGAAAATTAAGGTAGTCCTTTCATTTTTTAAGTTCAATTATTCACTCCACATGCCACTTTAGTTCTCAAAAAGACATCTCATGTACTCCATTTAAATTCATTTTCTGAGAGAACTTATAGCTATATTTCCAATAAATATGTAGTTCTTAAGTATATGCCAGAGAGAAGTATTCAAAAGAATATGGAAGAGTAATGATGGATTTGCTATTTCAAACCAACTTTCCCACAGAGAACAACAATCTGAAGGTGTCAAAGATCTAATAAAAAAGCAAAGAGTTCTAGGCCAGAAATCAGGGGAGAATGGAGGCTCAAGAAGATAAAAACTGGCATATGCATGGAGTGTCTCTTTCCAAGTTGCATCTGTCAATTCCTGACTGAGCAACTGAAAGGCAAAGAGATTTTAAAAAGCTTGGAGAAAATTTATGGGATAAGAATAGAAAGCCATGGGCTTCCCTGGTGGCGCAGTGGTTGAGAGTCTGCCTGCCAATGCAGGGGACACGGGTTCGAGCCCTGGTCTGGGAAGATCCCACATGCCGCGGAGCAACTAGGCCCATGAGCCACAACTACTGAGCCTGCGCGTCTGGAGCCTGTGCTCCGCGACAAGAGAGGCCGCGATAGTGAGAGGCCCGCGCACCGCGATGAAGAGTGGCCCCCACTTGCCGCAACTAGAGAAAGCTCTCACACAGAGGCGAAGACCCAACACAGCCATAAATAAATAAATAAATACAAAATTAAAAAAGAATAGAAAGCCAGACTTAGCAATCTGGGGGATCCTTGATGAAACCCTCTCACTTTAGTTTGGGTTCCCAAGATCTGCACCCCAGAGGTGAGGATAAACCATAAACAAAGGTCCTCACAGGGATTTAAGCTCAGCTTCAAATCTCAATCTTGAAATAAATTTGAAGTGATCTCTGACAGAAATTCTAAAGTAAGACCATACTGGCTCTTAAACCTTTCTTAGGAATAATTTTCAAATACAATGTCTTGCAGATAATTAAAAATCAGTATAGCCAAAGAGACATGAGAAAAGAAAAACAGGCTAAACAGCATATTTTGCAGGAGATGACCCAATGAAGACTCAGTTAACCTAAAGATAGATCAGTAGAGATTATATAATCTGGAGAACAAAGAACAAAAATACATTTAAACTATAAAGAGAATCTAATGGAGAATCTGTGGGAAAATAACAAAAAGTCTAACATACATGAAATTGGAAACAGAGAAAGAAAAGAGAGGGGAAAGTGAATGGATGGGAAAAAACACTTGAAGAAATAGTGGCTGAACATTTCCCAAACTCAGTGAGAAACATAAATTTACTGATTCAAGATGCACACCAAACCACATGCAGAAAAATACAAAGAAAACCATACATGGGAACACTAATTCAAATGACTGCTGAATTCTCGTAAGAAATAATGGCCACAGAGGATAGTGGAACAACATGTTTAGAGTGCTTTAAAAAAAAAAAAAGTCAACACAGAGTTCCATATCTAGCACAAATATCCTATAAGAATGAAGGCAAGACAGACATTTTTAGATGAAAGAAACTGAGGAAAATTTTTGCCAGTACATCTACATTATAGGAAATTTTAAATTATATTCTACCGGCTGAATGAAAATAAAACCAAACTGAAACCCAGATTTTCAGAAAAACATCAGAATATTATAAACATGTGGATAAATATAAATTTATTTCTTCTTAATTCCTTTAAATACATATGACAGTTTAAAGAAAAAAATATAACATTGTGGTGCAGACTTTATAAAATACATAGATGACATATATATAACAACAACAATGTAAAGATCAGGCAAGGAAGTAAATGATCCTATATGTTTCCATGGTTATTGCATTTTACCTGAAGTGGTGCTTATTACCTGTAAGTAGATTATGAAAAAAAGTTAAGTGTGTACACTGAATTCTCTAGAGTAACTGCTAAAGAAATCCAAAAAATAAATAAAGGATATATTAAAACAATTTTTTTAAATTCCTATTTATATTTTTTTTTAAAGACAATAAAGAGGAAAGGAAACCACCAGAAGCGACAAACAGGACATAAATATTAAAAATTTAAAAATCTATTTAAATCACATCACATCAGTAAGTACATTAAATGTTAATGGATATAAAACCATAATAAAAGGAAGAGATGTTAGAATGAATTTTTTAAAACAAGGCCCAACTATAAGCTGTCTACAAAATACTTTAAATATAAAGATACAGTGAAAACCATAATTCAAAAAGAGTCATGTACCACAATGTTCACTGCAGCTCTATTTACAATAGCCAGGACATGGAAGCAACCTAAGTGTCCATCGACAGAAAAATGGATAAAGAAGATGTGGCACATGTATACAATGGAATATTACTCAGCCATAATAAGAAATGAAATTGAGTTATTTGTAGACAGGTGGATGGACCTAGAGTCTGTCATACAGAGTGAAGTAAGTCAGAAAGAGAAAAACAAATACCGTATGCTAACACATATATATGGAATCTGAAAAGAAAAAAACGGTTCTGAAGGACATAGGGGCAGGACAGGAATAAAGACACAGACGTAGAGAATGGACTTGAGAACACAGGGAGGGGGAAGGGTAAGCTGGGACGAAGTGAGAGAGTGGCATGGACTTATAAATACTACCAAATGTAAAGTAGATAGCTAGTGGGAAGCAGCCGCATACAGGGAGATCAGCTCAGTGCTTTGTGACCACCTTGAGGGGTGGGATAGGGAGAAGCAAGGGGGAGGAGATATGGGGATATATGTATATGTATAGCTGATTCACTTTGTTATACAGCAGAAACTAACACACCATTGTAAACCAATTATACTCCAATAAAGATGTTAAAAAAAAAGAAATATAAACAGATGAAAAAGATACAAAAATTAGAATAAGAAAGTTGGAACCGAATATATTATGCCAAAAAAAGTAGAACTTAAGACTAAGAAAGTTACCAAAAATAAAGACAGCATTTCATAAAAATAATAGCTGATTCTTTAGAAAGCCATAACAATAAGAATAATCATCTAATAATGAAACTTTAAAATACATAAAACAACAATTAACAGAAAAAAATAGTTAGAGATATTAACATCTCTATATCGGCAAATGGTAAAAATACTAGACAAAAAAATTCACTAAAAACAAAAGATTTAAACAATCTTATCAATTACTTTGACCTAATTGGTATTTATGGGGCACTATACACAGCAACTGCAAAATACACATTTTCTTCAAATACATGTGGTATGTTAACCAAGACAGACCATATGCTGCATCACATTTTTAAATTCCAATAAATTAAAGGATTGACTCACAAAGAATATATTCTCTGACCCCAATGAAATTAAATTAGAAATCAGTAAAATAACAGTACTTACTATGTTCAAAGAGATACAGGATAACTTTGAGCATTTTGGCGCTAGCAACAATTTTCCTCTAACGAACCAAATGAAATTTTAGATCTGAAAAATTCAATAATGCGTATTAAGAATTCAGTGGATAAAACAGAGCTGAAGAGAATGTGTGAAATTAAAGAGGTCAGATGAAAATGTCAAGCATGAATTACAAAAGATGAAAGACATAGAAAATAAAAATGACATGATAAAAGACAAAGAGCATATAATGAAGACTGTGACATGGATGCACTAGAAGTTCCAGAAAAGACAAAAGAAATAAAGGGGTAGAAACCATATTTGAAGAGGTCATAGCTGAGGATTTTCCATTAGTGATATTTTTTAAAAAACAAGTCACAGAGTCAAAAGCACTATAAATCACAGTAGGATAAGAAAATAAAAACACATCGAGGTATAAAAAAATAAACTGATGAATCAAAGACAGAGAAAAATGTTAAAACCAACCAGAGAACAAAGAACGCATTACCTTCAAAAAAGCAAACATTAATAATGGCAGACTTTTCAATAGAAAAAAACTAAAGGAAGGGGACAATGAAATTATATTCTGTTTAATAATATTTAATATTAGAGATTTAATGTTTTTGAAAAGTGCTAATATTTCTCAATATTTTAACTTAGAATTTTACACCCACAGATGATATTACTCAAACATAAGATAAAATACAGACATTTTTGAGAAAAACAAAAACTGATTGTTCATTAGAAGACTTGCACAGAAGGAAATAACAACTGAAGTTCCTCAGAAAATATTCCAGATGAAACTGAGAGAAGCAGGAAGAAATAAAAAGTATATACTATATATATATATATATATATAGTATATATATATATTATATATATAATATATATCTTCATCTTATATATATTCTCATTTTATATGTATTCATTGTATAGATATAGGTTAATATATACTGTCATTGGGCTTCCCTGGAGGTGCAGTGGTTGAGAATCTGCCTGCCAATGCAGGGGACACGGGTTCGAGCCCTGGTCTGGGAAGATCCCACATGCTGCGGAGCAAATGGGCCTGTGAGCCACAATTACTGAGCCTGTGCGTCTGAAGCCTGTGCTCCACAACAAGAGAGGCCGTGATAGTGAGAGGCCCGCGCACCGCGATGAAGAGTGGCCCCCGCTTGCCACAACTAGAGGAACCCTTGCACAGAAATGAAGATCCAACACAGCCATAACTAAATAAATAAATAAATTAAATTAAATTAAAAAAGCAATGTTTAAAAAAATATATATATATATATACTGTCATAGTCTCTCTATACATATAAATATGAAGGTATAGTAACTATAATAACTGTTAAAATAATACATATTTGAATAGAAGTAAAATATGTGACAACATAACTGGGAATTATACAAGCAGATGTAAAGGAAGGATTTTCTAGGAAGGGGGAAAAAAATGCCAAAAAATATCAGACATTGGTAAGGAATGGTGCCTGTGCAATTTCTCAGGAAAATACTAAAAGAATAGCAAAAGAGGGGTTAATTCCCAACCAGCAGAAGGAAATAAATTAAATAATAAAAACATTTAATCAACCAAAAAGATGTAAGAATAGAGAGAAGAATATTAAACAGCATGGTCACATAAAACATTTAGTAAATCAATAGATTTCAATAAAATTGTCAGTAATTACATTAAATGTCAATGGGACGACGGTTCCTATTAAAAAACATAGACTGGGAAAACGCAGCGTTAGCATCTCCCCACAACTAGGGCACCTGCTGGCCGCTCATGGAAGACTCTGATGCCCAAGGAGATGGGAGGAGCCCCAAAGTGAACCAGCGGCTTGCAGAATTTTGGTTCCCAAGCCCAGGGGCAGGGCAAAGCTCCTGCAGTGGGAGCTCTGAGTGCGAACCACTGAACTAACAGAGAACCTCAGACCCTGGGGAATATTCATCGGAGTAAGGTCTCACGGAGGTCCTCATCTCAGCACCAAGACCCAGCTCTACCCAACAGCCTACAAACTCCAGTGTTGGAAGCCTCAGGCCAAACAACCAACAAGACAGGAACACAATCCCACTCATAAAAAAAAAAAAAAAAATGAGATGGCAAAAAAATATGTCACAGATGAGGTAGCAAGGTAAAAACCTCCAAGACCAAATAAATGAAGAGGAAATACGCAATCTACCTGAAAAAGAATTCAGAGTACATATAGTAAAGATGATCCAGATTCTCAGAAATAGAATGGAGGCATGGATTGAGAAAATAAAAGAAATGTTCAACAAAGATCTAGAAGAACTAAAGAACAAACAAACAGAGATGAACAACACAATAACTGAAGTGAAAAATACACTAGAAGGAATCAATAACAGAATAACTGAGGCAGAAGCACGAATAAGTGAGCTGGAAGGCAAAATGGTGGAAAGAACTGCCGAGGAGCAGAATAAAGAAAAAAGAATGAAAAGAACAGAAGACAATCCAGAGACATCTGGGACAACACTGAACGAACCAACATTCAAATTAGAGGGGTTCCAGAAGAAGAAGAGAAAAAGAAAGGGTCTGAGAAAATATTTGAAGAGATTATAGTTGAAAACTACCCTAACATGGGAAAGGAAATAGTCACCCAAGTCCAGGAAGCACAGAGACTCCCATACAGGATAAAACCTAGGAAAATCACACTAAGACACACATTAATCAAACTAACAAAAATTAAATTCAAAGAAAAAGTATTAAAAGCAGCAAGGGAAAAACAAAAAATAACATACAAAGGAATCCCCATAAGGTCATCAGCTAATTTTTGAGTGGAAACTCTATAGGCCAGAAGGGAGTAGCAGGATATACTTAAAGTGATGAAAGAGAAAAACCTACAACCAAGATTACTCTACCCAGCAAGGATCTCATTCAGATTTGATAGAGAAGTCAAAACCATTTCAGACAAGCAAAAGCTAAGAGAATTCAGCACCACCAAACCAGCTTTACAACAAATGCTAAAGAAACTCCTCTAAGCAGGAAATACAAAAGAAGAAAAAGACCCACAAAAACAAACCCAAAACAATTAAGAAAATGGTAATAGGAACATACATATCGATACTAACCTTGAATGTAAATGGAATAAATGCCCCAACCAAAAGACACAGACTAGCTGAATGGATACAAAAACAAGACCCATATGTATGCTGTCTACAAGAGACCCACCCCAGACGTAGGGACACATACAGAGTGAAAGTGAAGGGATAGGAAAAGATATTTCATGCAAATGGAAATCAAAAGAAAGCTGGAGTAGCAATACCCATACCAGATAAAATAGACTTTAAAATAAAGACTGTTACAAGAGATAAGGAGGGACACTACATAATGATCAAAGGATCAATCCAAGAAGAAGATATAACAATTATAAATGTTTATGCACCCAACAGAGGAACACCTAAATACATGAGGCAAATGCCAACAACCATGAAAGGAGAAATCAACAGTAACACAATAATAGTAGGGTACACCTACCAATGGACAGATCATCCAAACAGAAAATAAATAAGGAAACACAAGCTTTAAATGACACAACAGACCAGATAGATCTAACTGATATTTATAGAACATTCCACCCAAAAGTGGCAGAATACACTTTCTTCTCAAGTGCACATGGAACATTCTCCAGGATAGATCACACCTTGGGTCACAAATCAAGCCTCGGAAAATTTAAGAAAACTGAAATTGTATCAAGCATCTTTTCTGACCACAACACTATGAGATTGGAAATCAGTTACAGGAAAAAAACTGTAAAAAACACAAATACATGAAGGCTAAGCAGTGTCCTACTAAATAACCAAGAGATCACTGAAGAAATCAAAGAAGAAATTAAAAAATACTTAGAAACAAATGACAACGAAAACACAAAGACCCAAAACCTATGGGATGCAGCAAAAGCATTTCTAAGCGGGAAGTTTATAGCAATTCAATCTCACCTCAAGAAACAAGAAAAATCTCAAATAAACAATCTAACCCTACACTTAAAACAACTAGAGAAAGAAGAACAAAGAAAATACAAAGTCAGTAGAAGGTAAGAAATCATAAAGATGAGAGTAAAATAAATGAAATACAAACAAAGAAAACAAAACCAAAGATCAATAAAACTAAAAGCTGGTTCTTTGAGAAGATAAACAAAATTGATAAACCATTAGGCAGACTCATCAAGAAACAAAGGGAGAGGACTCAAATCAATAAAATTAGAAATGAAAAAGGAGAAATCACAACTGACACGGCAGAAATACAAAGGTTTATAAGAGACTACTACAAACAACTATATGCCAATAAAATGGACAACGACGAAGAAAAGAAAATATTCTTGGACAGGTACAAATTTCCAAGACTGAACCAGGAAGAATTAGAAAATGTAAACAGACCTATCACAAGTAATGAAATTGAAACTGTAATTAAAAATCTTCCAACAAACAAAAATCCAGGACCAGATGGCTTTACAGGCAAATTCTATCAAACATTAAGAGAAGAGCTAACACCTATCCTTCTCAAACTCTTCCAAACAATTGCAGAGGGAGAAACACTCCCAAATTCATTCTACGAAGCCACCATCACCCTGATACCAAAACCAGAAAAAGATATCACAAAAAAAGAAAATTATAGACCGATATCACTGATGAACACAGATGCAAAAATCCTGAACAAAATACTAGCAAACAGAATCCAACAGCACATTAAAAGGATCATACACCATGATCAAGTGGGATTTATCCCAGGGATGCAAGGACTCTTCAAAATATGCAAATCAATTAATGTGATACACCACATTAACAAATTAAGGAATAAAAACCATATGATCATCGCAATAGATGCAGTAAATCTTTGACAATATTCAACACCCATTTATGATAAAAACTCTCCAGAAAATGGGAAGAGAGGGAACCTACCTCAACATAATAAAGGCCATATATGACAATCCCACAGCAAGCATCATACTCAATGGTGAAAAACTGAAAGCATTTCCACTAAGATCAGGAACAAGACAAGGATGTCCACTCTTGCCACTCTTATTCAACATAGTTTTGGAAGTCCTAGCCACAGCAATCAGAGAAGAAAAAGAAAAGGAATACAAATTGGAAAACAAGGAGTAAAACTGTCACTATTTGCTGATGACATGATACTACACATAGAAAATCCTAAAGATGCCACTAGAAAACTACTAGAACTAATCAATGAATTTGGTAAGGTTGCAGGATACAAAATTAATGCACAGAAATCTCTGGCATTCCTACACACCAACAATGAAAAATCAGAAAGAGAAATTAAGGAAACACTCCCTTTTCCCACTGCAACAAAAAGAATAAAATACCTAGGAATAAACCTGCCTAAGGAGGCAAAAGACTTGTACTCAGAAAACTACAAAACACTGATGAAAGAAATCAAAGATGACATAAACAGGTGGAGAAATATACCATGTTCTTGGATTGGAAGAATCAACATTGTGAAAATGACTCTACTACCCAAAGCAATCTACAGATTCAGTGCAATCCCTATCAAACTACCTATCAATGGTATTTTTCACAGAACTAGAACAAAAATATTTCACAATTTGTATGGAAACACAAATGACCCCGAATAGCCAAAGCTATCTTGAGAAAGAAAAACAGAGCTGGGGGAATCAGGCTCCCTGATTTCAGACTATACTACAAAGCTACAGTAATCAAGACAGTATGTTACTGGCACAAAAACAGAAATATAGATCAATGGAACAGGATAGAAAGCCCAGAGATAAACCCATGCACACATGGTCACCTTATTTTTGATAAAGGAGGCAAGAATATACAATGCAGAAAAGACAGCCTCTTCAATAAGTGGTGCTGGGAAAACTGGACAGCTACATGTAAAAGAATGAAATTAGAACACTCCCTAACACCATACACAAAAATAAACTCAAAATGGATTAGAGATCTAAATGTAAGACCAGACACTATAAAACTCTTAGAGGAAAACATAGGCAGAACACTCTATGACATAAATCACAGCAAGATCCTTTTTAACCCACCTCCTAGAGAAAGGGAAATAAAAACCTAATGACCTAATGAAACTTCAAAGCTTTTGCACAGCAAAGGAAACTATAAACAAGATGAAAAGACAACCCTCAGAATGGGAGAAAATATCTGCAAATGAAGCAACTGACAAAGGATTAATCTCCAAAATTTACAAGCAGCTCATGCAGCTCAATATCAAAAAATCAAACAACTCAATCCAAAAATGGGCAGAAGACCTAACTAGACATTTCTCCAAAGAAGATGTACAGATTGCCAACAAACACATGAAAGCATGCTCAACATCACTAATCATTAGAGAAATGCAAATCAAAACTACAGTGAGGTATCACCTCACACTGGTCAGAATGGCCATCATCAAAAAATCTACAAACACTAAGTGCTGGAGAGGGTGTTGGGAAAAGGGAACCCTCTTGCACTGTTGGTGGAAATGTAAATTGATACAGCCACTATGGAGAACAGTATGGAGGTTCCTTAAAAAACTAAAAATAGAACTACCATACGACCCAGCAATCCCACTACTGGGCATATATCCTGAGAAAACCATAATTCAAAAGGAGTCATGTACCCCAATGTTCATTGCAGCACTATTTACAATAGCCAGGTCATGGAAGCAACCTAAATGCCCATCGACAGATGAATGGATAAAGAAGTTGTGGTACATATATACAATGGACTATTACTCAGCCATAAAAAGGATCGAAATTGAGTCATTTGTTGAGACGTGGATGGATCTAGAGACTGTCATACAGAGTGAAGTAAGTCAGAAAGAGAAAAACAAATATCGTATATTAACGCATGTATGTGGAACCTAGAAAAATGGTACAGATGAACTGGTTTGCAGGGCAGAAGTTGAGACACAGATGTAGAGAACAAACGTATGGACACCAAGGGGGGAAAACTGCGGTGGGGTGGGGATGGTGGTGTGCTGAATTGGGCGATTGGGACTGACATGTATACACTGATGTGTATAAAATTGATGACTGATTAAAAAAAAGAAAGAAAGAAAGAAAGCCCACGCACAACAAAGAAGACCCAATGTAGCCAAAAAAAAAAAAAATACTATTATAAATCAAAAGCAAGGTGAGTTATAAGATGAATAGGAGGCAAAAGTCAAAGAGATTTATAGCCAATCATTCCTTGACTTATTCAACAACTATTCATTGAAATTTTATGTGTTATGCTGGGGGCTCTCGACTTTGGGTGTTTCAGTATTACCTTTGGTGCTTTAAAAAAATACAAATGTTCAACCCCCCAAAAAAAAAAGGAGTCATGTTCCACAATGTTCATTGCAGCTCTATGTACAATAGCCAGGACATGGAAGCCACCTAAGTGTCCATCGACAGATGAATGGATAAAGAAGATGTGGCACATATATACAATGGAATATTACTCAGCCATAAAAAGAAACAAAATTGAGTTATTTGTAGTGAAGTGGATGGACCCAGAGTCTGTCATACAGAGTGAAGGAAGCCAGAAAGAGAAAAACAAATACTGTATGCTAACACATATATATGGAACCAAAAAGAAGAAAAAAAGAAAAAATGGTTCTGATGAACCTAGGGGCAGGACAGGAATAAAGACGCAGACATAGAGATGGACTTGAGGACATGGGGAGGGGGAAGAGTAAGCTGGGACAAAGTGAGAGAGTGGCATGGACATATATACACTACCAAATGTAAAACCCATAGCTAGTGGGAAGCAGCCGCATAGCACAGGGAGATCAGCTCGGTGCTTTGTGACCACCTAGAGGGGTGGGATAGGGAGGGTGGGAGGGAGACGCAAGAGGGAGGGGATATGGGGATATATGTATACATATAGCTGATTCACTTTGTTATAAAGCAGAAACTAACACCATTGTATAGCAATTATACTCCAATAGCGATGTTAAAAATACATATATATAAAATAAATAAAAGGAAGATAATGGACTTGAGGACATGGGCTGGGAGGGCGTAGCTGGGGCAAAGCTAGATTAGCATCGACATATACACACTACGGAATGTAAAATAGTTGGCTGGTGGGAAGCAGCAGCATAGCACAGGGGGATCAGCTCAGGGCTTTGCGATGACCTAGAGGGGTGGAATAGGGAGGATGGGAGGGAGGCTCAAGTGGGAAGGTTTATGCGGACATGTGTATGCATATGGCTGATTCACTTTGTTTTGCAACAGAAACTAAGACAGTATTGTGAATCAATTACACTCCAATAAAGTTCTATTAAAATTTTTTTAATTAAAAATATAAATAAATAAATAAATAAAACAGAGACTGTCAGAGTGGATTCGATAAAAACAAAATTCAAATTTAAATATTTATTAGCACAACACTGGTTATTTATTTAGGACTGGATTTTCTTATTTATAGCCTATCATATCTTTCACTTTTTATATATGATGACAAACTGTTTTCAAAGAAGTTGTACCAATTTATATTCCCATCAGCAATATATGAGAATGCATATTTTTTCATATCCTTGCAATCTTTTAATTTTGCCCATTCTGATGAGTGTATAGATGCATATCATTGTGCTTTTAATTTGGATCTCCCTGGTGACTAATAAGTTTATGGGTCAATTCTTGTGAAGTGTTTGTTCAAATCTCTTTACCGCTTTCATTTGGTTGACTGTCTTGAAAAACTGACTTTTAAGAGTTCTTTATATATATTCTGGATATGGGTCCTCTAGTGGATTTACATGCTGCAAATATTCTCTGCTTATGCCTGCTTTTTTACTCTGATAATGGTATCTTTTGACGGACAGAAGCTTTAAATTTCAATGTAGTCCAATTTATCAGCCTTTTCCTTTATTGCTAATGCTTTTTGTGTCTTTTTAAAGAAGCCCTTCCCTACTTTGAGGTCATGATGATATTCTCTTATGTTACTATCTAGGAGCTATAGTGTTGCTTTTCACATGAGATATACAATTTACTTAAATTTTCTTTTTTTATTTGTTTGCTTTATGTTTAACACAAGGGTCTAATATCAATTTTTCCATTTGTGTATACAATTGTATAGACATCATTAATTTAAAAGATTGTTCTTTACTCACCTTTACAACAAAGATACAACCTTTGTTGTAACACAGGTATCCACATATGTGTGGGTCTATTTTTGGACTCTCTATTCAATTGATCTATTTCATTTATCTATTTGTCTTTCCTTGAGGCAGTGCCACATTGTCTTAATTACTGTTGCTTAATAATGTCTTAAAGTCCAGTAATCAAATTCTCTCATCTTGTCTGATTGCTGCAGATAGGACTTCCAATATTATGTTAAATAGAAGTAGGAAGAGTGGGCATCCTTGTCTTGTTCCTGACCTCTTAATAAATTTCCAAATTACAAATTTCCTATTTGTCTTACTTTATGCAATCTGTTATAATACAGATGGATGAACATAAAGCTGATATATTCTGTATCTGCTTTTCATATCCTTCGTTTTAAAAGTTCTCTTGATTTTAGATGCTCTTATGTAAATTTTTTTGAGAATTCTCTGCTAACTCAAAGTTAGATGTTAATGATTATGGAAAAAGAATTGCTTAAATTTTTTACCAACTAGGTTCTCTTGACCTAAAGGAAAAGCACGATTTTACTGAATAGTGTGGGCATTTTCTAGCTGCCTAAGTATGTATGGTCTCCATTTCCTCTCTGTTTTCAACTCTTTCTTCTATTCCCTATCAGTGTCATCTTCCTTGAAGAATTTGGACTGACAGGAGCTGAAGGAGGGAACAGAACTTTGCCTTCACTTGTGTTTCACAAACCGTCTCCTGAACACAGTGAAAAGTAACTGTGATGGTCGATGTTCAAGTGGAAGTTCAGTGCACTTGTAGTGAACAAGTACTCAAAGGAATAAAATCATCATTGCCTCCATCAGTCTTTGATGTTCCCCACTATACCATGTTGATGAATGCCGTGTGACTCCCATATTTGCCCTAACACCCTCACTGCCCTTTCTGTTTCTAATGGTATTGTGACACTCTTTAGGGGATCTTGACTTCATGCTTCTGTCAGACTGACCCTTTTCATAAATCCATGTTCATGCATATGACAGTACAATAGGCACGGTTAAATAGCTCAGATGACATATCAGAGAGATACTTTAAAAGGATTGTTAAAGGTAAGAAATATTATTATACACATAAGAGAGAATTCCACTGATCCACAGGACAGAAGTCCTAAAGGAAGCCAACCAAACCACAAATGCATTCTAACATTTAAAACTCAAAAGCTAATCCCATGCAAAATTTTAAATATGAGAAAATGTGATGGGAAGATTGAGAGGGCCTACTTTCATAGACAATAGTACATGTATGAACCAGATTACACAGGGGTGAACACACACACATGCACACACATACCTCGTGCTCCTCACTTTCTACAAATTAGATTTTGAAAAGCAATTCACCAATCAATCCCTTGTTTGTTAGGTCCAAAGTAACAACAGTGTGCAAGAGACTTTTGAAAATATTAGCAAGAAGATTTGATATTTTATTGTGCATCATAATAGTGAAAAGACCCTAACCATATGAGCTTCTGTTACACCACCACACACCATAGCAATGCAGGCTAGATGATTTTCTACTTGTGTCCTTTAGGTGATTCCTGATCTACCACTTGCCCATCTTACCATTCAAATACTGAACATTCCTTCAGGGCTAGAATGGTCCTACCCTTCTGTCAGCCCCCACTGCCAACAGACTAATACCCCTGGCTCTTGACAAAGCAAAAAACAAATATTTAAAGGTACTTAGTCTCATGGGGGAGTCATGAAATGCAGCCAACACACAACCATACATGCAATCCATTAAAAACAGAACAAATGGGCAACTGCTCAGAGCCTCACCTAAGCAAAGCCATGAGTGATAGGTGAAGTCAAATATAATTTTGGAGAATGGATTTCAGGAGAATATATACTTTTAAAGGAACATTCTGCAAGAATTCTAAACATGAAAGCAAATGGGAAAAGAAACACAAGAAAAACATTGAATAATATATAGCAGATTCAAAGGGCCCTAAATATTACTGTCATTTGCGTTGTCACATATTCTACAGACATTGCTAATTAAAAGCATTTTTTCATTAGAAGTACCCAGGAAATTACCACACACAATATTTAACTTTTCCTTGTTGCAAATTTTGAAACTCTTGGAAAAGAATATGTTTCTTAACATAAAGTTGTAAAATTTTAAAAATTTACACCAAGGATATGTGCTTTTTTGTTGTTGTTGTTTCTTTTAGTTTAGTTTAAAACTAAAAATAATATACATATTCACATGATTTTTTAAAAGCAAATTGTCAAATATTATCAGTGGTATAATTTTGATTTGTAAAAAATTTTTAATAATATACAAATAATATGTTCTGCAAGGCTACAAAAGAAACTGCCAATAGTACTACTCTCACAGTGGCCATTAAGCAGGATTTAATTACTAAAGAAGACACACAAGACCCAGAATAACAATGCTTAAAATTTTGTGGGTTTTTTGCAAGAAAAGGGTATAATAGAGGCTCCACATCATATGTCATCAGGGAAATGCAACTTAAAACAGTAAGATACCAGTACACACCTATTAGAATGGCCAAAATCCAGAACACTGACACCACCAAAGGCTGGTGAGGTTGTGAAGCAACAGAAACTCTCATTTATTGCTGGTGAGAATGCAAAATGGTACAGCCTCTTGGGAAGACAGTTTGGTGGTTTCTTACAGGACTTTCTTACAAGACTCTTACCATACTCTTGCGCTCCTCAGTATTTACCTAAAAGAGTTAAAAACTTATGTGCACACAGAAACCTGCAAATGGATATCTATAGCAGCTTTGTTCATAATTGCCAAAACTTGGAAGCAACCAAGATGTCTTCCAGTAGCTGAATGGATAAACCACAGTACATTTAGACAATGGAATATTCTCCAGCGTTAAAAAGAAATGAACTATCAAGCCATGAAAAGACATGGAGGAAACTTAAATACATATTACCAAGTGAAAGGAGCCAATCTGAAAAGGCTACATACTGTATGATTCCAATTACATGACGTTCTAGAAAAAGCAAAACTATGGAGACAATAAAAAGATCAGAGGTTGCCAGGGGTTGAGAGGGAAAGAAGGATGAATAGGCATGGCACAGAGGACTTTTAGGGCAGTGAAAATACTCTGTATGATACTATAATGGTAGATACATGTCATTATACATTTGTCAAACCCATAGAGTGTACAACACCAAGAATGAACCCTAAGGTAAACCACATACTTTTGGTGATCATGGTGTGTCAATGTAGGTTCATCAACTGTAACAAATGTACCACTCTGGTGGGCAATGTTGATAATGGTGAGGCTATGCATGTGTGGGGCTGGAGTATATGGGACATAATTGTTCCTTCGATTTTTCTGTGAATCTGAAACTGCTTTTAAAAATGTCTTCATTTTTAAAAAATTGGGAGTCAAAAGTTTAAAAAAATCAAGTAGAACCAGTCTACAGGTCTACAAAATTCTGATATTCTTTGAATAAATGTACAACGCCAGGAATTTTTTTAAGTACAATATAGAAACAAAATTAAGTAAGGATATGCATCTCAGCAAAAGCTGCCTTGCAGCAAGGAATCCGGGGAGGCTAGATGTGGGTTCCTTTGCCCTCCCTCTCTAAGGACGCACCTTCTCTCTTGGATCAGGAACCATCAATATCTGCACAGAACACTTTGGAACCAAAAAGCCTAACATGGAGTCTTAGCTGGGTGTTTTGGGTTTGTATGGTTATTTGTTTGTTTGTTTAATTTTGCTGGTCATGTAGGCATAAACCTAGTATGTAATCAGCCTTAACAGGAGAGCCCTCCCTGGGTCTCAATGAAACCAGGTACAAATCATCAGTCTCACTGTTATTAACAAATAATGCTCACAAGCTGATACAAACCACTCCAAGACTCACTGGTCTATGTTCACAAAGTAACACTCTTCATCAGCGTGCTTCATGCCTTGACCGGGAGTCAATGTAGCACAGGAACATTTCTTATTTCAGTAGGATACATCATGCTAATTGCAGACCTACTGATTTAGCCTTCACAGTACAAGTAGTTTCTTTGCTGAAGAACAAATCAAGTGACTTGACCAGTGGAGTGATTTTGCTTTTCTTTTTATACTTTGTTGTTGCTTAGAGCTTGAGCACTCTAAGGAAGTATCTCCCTCTACAGAGACTGTTGGCATGTGCATTAGCAGATATCATCCACTCTAAGTGAAACTGAAAATTAATTGTGGTGAATAAAATTTACACACAATTGTTACAAAAAATCTTGCCAGTAGAAGGCCAGACCCCTCTGTAACTTAGTGACCTCAAGAATAATTAAAAACAAGAAGGGAGAACCAAATTCCATTTTATCAACATTTAACTCCAGTCTTCTCTTTAAGAAAAATCATTCTCAGCACATCAGTAGAGTTTAGACGCACCTTATAGCAGAACTTTTAACCCAGAATGCAATGAGGCTTCTCTAAAAAAGCTAATTATTTGCTCTGAATACTAACTACTGAACATAAGAACAATTAAGGCCCACTCGAAACTCTGACCCTGCCATCTCTCAATTCTTCCTTCATCAATAAACTGAAGCTCAAATTTAAAGCTGTAAATCCTAAACATATATACACTACTAAATATGAAATAGATAACCAACAAGGACTTACTGTATAGCACAGGGAACTATACTCAGTATTTTATAATAACCTAAATGGGAAAGGAATTCAAAAAAGAATATACATGTATATGTATACTGAATCACTTTGCTATACACCTGAAACTAACACGACATTGTAAATCAACTACACTTCCATTTTTTTAAAAAAGTTGTAAATCTTATTATTAATAATAATGCTGCATTAGTGAGGAGAATTACATGTCCCAGTCTCTACCTCAGGGATAGTGGGGAGTTCAGAAGGAAGAGAGGTTAAAGATGAGAAGAAATAATAATTAAAAGGCGTACATAAAGGCCACCCTAATGTTTACCTGCTGAATTCCACATACTATTTATAGCTGAGAGGTGGTCATGAATTCAGCCAACTATAACAGACTGGATTTTTTTGAGTCAGTTAGGCAATTTTTGAGCATGTAATAAATGCCCAGCACTATCTTATCCTTGACCCTCAAGGAGCTTACAAACAAGCAGTGTCATCCAGGATCTTCAACTTGTCTTGTGCTCGTCTTGCACTCCAAACATCATGAGTTTGTGTTACTGTTAAAACACTGGTTTCAACCTGGGTCTCGGATCCCGGTTCAGTGTATAGAATATTTTGATATGGGATTACAAAAAACTGAGAGCCAATTTCTGATTTATTTTTGTCTCTTAGTTTGTTTACTTTTTAATTACTATGATTTGTAGCTGAGTAAAAAATAATGGCAGTTTAATGAGCTTAAGTTTCAGCTATTATTTTCCAGTTTGGGGTTCACAGTTTGGCTCTAAGTCTTTCTTAATCACTACATTGTTTTAAATTATCAAGGTACAATATTCACACACACAAAAAAAAACTCTTTTGCAAGATACACCTAATGACATCACTTGTTTAAAGCAAATTAGTCTTCTTGGAATGTCACGCAGGACATACACTCTACTCTTACTGCGATAGCTTTCAATTCACCTCTTTATTTCACACTAAAGAAAGTATACCAGAATACTAGTGAATGAGTGCCATAACTAGGGACATTAATTATATAAGTAAATCTGTTACAAATTTTAACACACCAACAACTAAGAGTAACAATTATTTGCAACACAACTTGCATCTTGTCAAAACACACTGTGTCAAGACACCATGGCTGAGAGGTGCAGAAGACACTGTATTATCCAGGGCTGAACATGCCATAGACTTAAGCAGAATATAAGAATGCCTCTGGGAGGCATTTGGAGGGAGTGTTTGTGTTATGTTTAAGGTATAGGGTGATGATGGGTATGAACCAGTAGAGTAAAAGGAATCGAGGACAAAAGGGAAAGGAGGGAGAACCACAGAGGCAAAGTTTACACAACATGAAAAGAAATGGGATCCTCCAGGGCACAAGGGCGTGGTGGGCTTGACTTTGGTAGGAGCGTGGACACTCTAGGTAACAGCAAAGCAAAAAACAAGGTGCCAATAATGCAGGGGAGTGGACAGAGTTGGTGATGGGATTACAAATAAGTTCCAGTCTGATCACTCCGCTTCTCTTGTCGAAGTACCAGAGGCAACTGCATCAGCACAGAATGAGAAAGGAAGAGGTAGACAGCAAATATACAAGGGGGATGTGGAAGGATTAGGCAGCACTGAGTACCCATTTGAGACTTGAGTCCCCTACTCTCTGTTCAGAGGGACTTGCCCATAGGTTGATATGTCATTGGATGGTCCCCAATTGATGGAGGCCTGGCAATGAGTCCTTTGTAATCATTTCCCTGCCCGTTAGAATGGAGACCTTTGTTACCTCCTGTTCCTCCACTTCTTCCTTTCCATCCTAGTTCTCCTCTGTCTCCCCTCTCTCACCTCTAGCCCCAGCATTTTAAACTCTTTGAAAGAAGAAAACAAAAAAGTACCCCCAGTGTACACATAATAAAAATTTTCTGATTCAGTTTTTCTTCTTCCTCCTATTCTTCTTCCTTTCCTTTCCCTTCCACGCTACTCTCTTCCTTTCCTAAAAATTCAATAAGAAAACAGTTAGGTGGCACAGAGCAAGAAGGGCATCGAAGCGCTAGACGTCAACAGGAGAGGCAATCACGGTGGCCTAGAGAAGAGTGGCAAAGCCTAAGCAGGGTGAGAAGGGCATTCACGCATAGGTCATGGGTACACATTTTCTGGGAAACTTACATTTCGAATAAATTTAACATTTTCAGATACAGTGGTGTGAATGTGAAAGGAAAGAGGAAGATAAGCTCATGGCCGAAAACACAAATTCAAATGGAGAGCCTAAAGAGCCTAATGATAGAGAGTACCTTTGGGGAAAATGATGCTAAGACTTGCTAACATGTAGCCAGAGATCCACACCTTCTCGAACACCCCAGCAGGTATTGGGAAGCCAGGCTCCTCAGGCACCTTGAAAGATCCCAAAAGAGCCAGAGGTTGTACATTAGTTTTCCACCCACTTGGAGAGATGCGAGGCAATTTCAGTGGTGCTACAGCCTGCACCTTCCTAACTAAATGTACTTGGAGCAAGAGGCAAATGGTCCAGGTCAAGATACCCCACTAACACAAAAGCGATGTTCTGAGACTATATGCTGAAAAGTTAAAGCATGCTGGACTTCTTGTGCAAAGGGAAGGGGCAGTGTGGGAGGGCAAGAAAGCATCTATCCTCAGACATGTCAACAGCAACCCTTTTTTGCTAAAAGAAGTCTCCATTCAAGATGAAACATAACTAAAACACATCAAACTGCCCTCTGATTCCAGTATAACAGCTTGCCAGGAGCACAGTTTTCTCAAATTGTATCCATTTTTATGACTAAGTAGGGCACTTGGCAGCAGTTCTAAATGATTCCCAAGACTAAGCATAGTGGCTGTTCCTTCTGTGCAAAAGCGTCTTCCTTTAATGAAGCCACCACCGTATTCTTATAACTTTATGGCATCCCTCCATCCAAATTTACCCCCCACCAAGAGGCCCTGAAGGCCCCAGGAAAGCTGCTACCTCATTCTGGAAATGTTAGTTCTCTACCTCAGTGGTCCAGCAACTGAGTCACATGAGCAGTTACACTGACTGTCTGCTCTCCTCTCAATAAACAATCAGCATCCATTAGCAAGCAGCCTGGCTTTCACTCACTCCAAATGAATTAAATGATGCCGTAGAACTTAGGAAATAAAACAAGACTCAGTGTTTCACAGTCAAAATAACTTAGGGCATCTCATTAGTTCTCATCTATATATAATGCATCCAGATCTCAGATGGTGACTCTCAGCTCCAAACCTACCCCTCTACACTCAGCTTTGTGGTGCTGGGGCTAGGACTCTGCAAACCATCTTTCACGTCTGCCAGCTGGGTCTCTTGATGCTGCGAGTAATGGGTACTAGAGAGAGACTAGAGGCTGGAGGAGAGAGAGACTTGCTTCTCTCTGTTTGCTCACTGTTCTGTTGAGGTCATCCAGCACGAATGCATCATTCCAACAGCAGCAGTTAGCTTCAGTAAGGGCTGATTCCAGTTTCCATTTTTTCCACACTCCAGGAACCAACCACCTTGTGCCACCTCAGAGGCACCAGGACCAGATCCACAGGGTCCTTCCTCTGAGCGTCTCTGTTCCAATAGCCTCAACCTCTGCTCCTTGCTCCCTGAGCTCCAGCAGCGAGAGCTGCTTCCTTCAGTTACTATCTCTGCATTGCCTCAACGTTCCCTTTTTTCTTTTCAGTCCTCTACTACCTGCTTATATTTTATAACCTTCTATTAAATTACTTCTGTGAAAATAACTATTTTAGAAAATAGAGTGCCTATTCTCCTCACCAAACCCTGCCTGATATAGTATGCGAGCTAATTTTTCTGCCCTGTAATTTGTCTACACAAACAAAAAAAAGGAAAGAAAGCAAAATTTGACACCTAGTGGAGCTTCACTAGCAGATGACTGTTTAATTTTTCAACCAACTAGCAAATACCCTCTCCCCCTTGTTGACAATGGCAGGAAACACATGGCAGATATCATGGCTAGATTTTCAATTGTTCTTTTCCTTATTGTTGGCTGTTAATGTTTTGGAGTTAAACTATAATGCTGAAAATTTTATTAGTCAAAGTTATTTATTTCACATAAAGGAAAAGTAATTCCATCTTGAGCAAGAAAACAGAGCTGTGGAAACTTCAAATGTTCCTGTATTCATCTCCTGTGGCTGCTGTAACAAATTACAACAAACTTGGGGGCTCAAAACGATAAAAATGTGTTCTCTCACGGATCCAGATGCCAGAGGTCTGGAATCAAGGTGTCAGCAGGAATGTGCTACCTCTGAAGGCTCTGTGGGAGAACCCGCTCTTTGCCTCTTCCAGTTTCTGCTGGCTATTGTCGTCCTTGGCATTCCTTGCCTTGTGCCTGCATCACTGAAATCTCTCTGCCTCTGGGATCACAGTGCCTTCCCCTCTTTGTGTGTCTTCTCTGTGCGTCTGTCTCAAAACTCCTCTGCCTGTCTCTTATAAGGATACGCATGATTACACTTAGAGCCCACCGAACAATCTATTGTACAGATAGCCCCTTCTTTCAAGTTCCTTAATTAATCAGTTATTTTACTATATAAGGTAATATTCACAGAATCTGGGAATTAGAATATGGACATATCTTTTGGGGGGTCACCATGTAGCCCATTCTAGTCAACCCTCAGTGACCCCTTTCTTCCTTTTATTGTCTTACTTTTGAAATGGGAATACCTATAGTTATTATACTATGTCTGTCCCACCATTGTATTTCGGAAACAGATAACTTGTTTTCTAGTTTCACAGGTCTACATGTGGAAAGAAATGTTGCTCCAAGGTGGACCATACCCAGAGTCTCACCTCTACCTTATTTAGATTATGTAGATTATTAGATCTGGAACTTTTTTAGCAATGATGTTTAAGTAAAATTTTTGGACTTGGAGTTGATGCTGAAATGGGTTGAGACTTCTGGGGATTTGGGGATGGGGTGAACGCATTTTGCCTATGGGATGAACATGATTTGGTGGCAAACCAGAGGACAGAATACAGTCAGCTAAATTGGTCCCCAAAAAGATATGTCTACATCCTAATCCCCAGAACCTGTGAATATTGCCTTAAATGGCAGAAGATGTGATTAATGATCTTGAGAGAAGGAGTTTATTCCAGATTATCTAAGTAGATCCTAAATGCAATCACATCTATTTTCATAGGAAAAAGGCTGAGGTTTTGACTCAGACACATAGAGAAGCCACTCAAAGAGGAGAAGCAACATGATCATGGAAGCACAGACTGGACTGACGCAGCTACAAGGCAAGGAACATCAGGGAATGTCAACAGCCACCAAAAGCTGGAAGAGGCAAGGAATGGATTCTCCCCTAGAGTGTTCAGAGACAGAACAGCCCTGCCAACAACTTGATTTCAGACTTCTGGTCTCCAAAACTGTGAAAGAATACATTTTTACCATTTTTAGACAACAAGTTTGTGGTAATTAGTTAGAGCAGCTCCCGGAAATAATACAGTTCCCAAAAGACAACAAAGTAACAAAATGCAAAAAAGTGTTCTGATAACATCCTTAAACTAAATCCAGATTTGGAGAAAAAAAAATTAACAGCCAAAGGACTTGTAGTTCTGCCTCCGTGGTGGGGGGGGGGGGGTGGAGAAAGTAAGTACAGAATCATTTGTCCTAGTTCAAATAGTTTTTTAAGTACAAAAGTTATTGCTGTTTAGTTGGATTTTTTTTTAATTGTTGAAGTTAAATGAGAGTTTCAAGAATCAAAAAGTGCTTTAAAAATTAGTACATCATTAAATTTATGGAGCTAATCAATTCCTCTTAATAATGACTCAGATTTTCCCCCCAAAAGACGTGTAGCTACAGTGACATTCACTTGGGTGATGTGTTTCTAAATATTATAGAATGCCAGGCTCTAGCAATTCAAATCATCCCAACGGTGTTTTCTGTTCACTACTATAGATTTTCAACCTGAAATCTTTCCAATCAGACAGTGCTTTTGCAAAATAAGTGAAAGAAATTGTAATATGGCTGTCTCCTTAATAAAAGAGAGGGGGAAATTATTCTAGCATTTATCTTAATGTGTTCAACAATTTAAAATCCTCTAAAACTGTTTTTCTTTCATTCATCAAGCTCATTAGAAAAGTAATTTTCCTAAAGGCAAGAAAAACTGTAAAAGAAATAACAATTCACTTTACAGCCTCTTTCAACTTATGATACCTGTGTGTTTCAAAACTTTTTAAAGGATCTAGATATTATCATCCTGGGTTAGATCTAGAGATCATCTAACAACCAACCCAGTTTCCTGCCTTTCATAGGTTTCAAGGAAAACCTTGCTAACCACAACTTGTGCTTGCTAACCACAACTTTAAAGCATTCTAACACGTCAGAAATATCTTTGTTTCCCTAACTCATTAGATCTGTCAACTGGAGAAGTAAATAGCCTAATTTTGCTTTCATTTTTTTTTCATGCTGAGTGTTTCAAATATGGTATCAGGTAGGAATGAGTTAATTTAATATCAAGAAAAATATTTTCATGAAATGACGAATTATACTCTAAGAGTACCAGAGGTCATTGGCTTCCAAGGTCAATAGTAACTAGAAGCTCTGAATAGACCTTCTTGTTCTGTTACCACCTACCTCAGGCATATGGCACACTGGTCTTACAGGAAGTAGAAAAGCTTTCAAGGTACCCTCCCCCACCAACACATAAACAAACAGACAGACTACCAGACTTGAGCTTTAGACAATGGGAAGGGGATAGTTAGGAGCTTAGAGGTCTAAGCAAAACTGCCGAGGGCCATGGATGGAAATACCTGGGGGCAGCTGGCAGAGGTGGGGAGTTGGTACCTGAGCTGCTGGGTGTGTCAGTAAATAGGCACCAGCATGGCCACAGCCAGATTGGACCAGCAGACTAGGAAAGGGCAAAGTCACCCAGAGTAACCACAAGCCCCATGATATAGCTGCACGTTAATTCTTGAACAGAGTAAGCTGAACCTGAGACTTATTCCAATATCAAACACTTAATGAGGAGTAGGATATTTGCATGGTCTTAATGTCTCCTCACAGACTGTTATTGGTCGCAGGGGCTGGGTGTAGTGTAATTATACTGCAGATAAATCAAGTGATCAAAATTATCATCACCTATGAGGGACAGAAGGATATGTGCAACCTCTGTATCTGAGACCCTGAGAAGGATGTATCACCTATCCAGGATCATAGAAAAGAATTAGAAAATGTTTTTAAGGCAGTATTTAAAATAGCACCAAAAGCTATAAAATACATTACAAATGATGGGTTATAAAACTTTAGTGAAAACACTGAAGTAGACCTAAATAAATGGAAATCTATCTCATGTTTGCAGAGGTATCATATAAATGTCAGTTTCTATATCATAAAAATGTCAAGTTTTTATATCATAAAAATGTCAGTTTTCCCCAAATTGATTTATAAATTTAATGCATCTCCAATCAAAATTCCAAAGGGGTTTTTCACAGAATTAGAAAAATTGGTCATAAAATTTCTCTGGAAGATCAAAGAGCCAAGAATAATACTTCAGAAGAAAAGGAAGGAGATTTGCCCCACCATATATATAGACTCATTATAATGCTATACTAAAAAGGCAATATGGCATTAGCATAAGGAAAGAAAAACTGACCAATGGAAAAGAATAGAAACCAAAAATAAGCCCACACCATATACTGAATTTTGATGGGCAGTAGAGGTAACATGGTCAATCAGTGGAGAAAGAAAAAACTAGGCAACAAAAGAAGCTAAAAAAAAAAAGGTTATTCATATAAAAAATTTATATCATCCCAAACGTAAAAGTCATATAACATTAATGTTGAAAGCAAAACTTTGAAACTAGAAGATAATAAAAGTTAATAACTTTCTGCCCTTGAGGTATGGAAGGACAGCTTCAACAAGACAGAAAATTCCCAAATTGTAAAAAAAAAAAAAAAAACTGATAAACTTGATTATATTAATATTAGATCTTCTATTCATAAAAGACACCTTAATAAAAGAAAAAGTCAAGCTAAAACCTGGAAAAAAATGTTAACAACACATAAACCTGACAAAGGATTAGTATTAAAATATATAAAGGATCTCTAGAAACCAATAAGGAAAAACACAAAACATATAAATAAGCAAAAGAGGGACTTCCCTGGTGGTGCAGTGGTTAATAATCCACCTGCCAATGGAGGGGACACGGGTTCAATCCCTGGTCCGGGAAGATCCCACATGCCACAGAGCAACTGAGCCTGCGAGCCACAATTACTGAGCCCACGTGCCACAACTACTGAAGCCTGCACGTCTAGAGCCTGTGCTCCACAACAAGAGAAGCCACCACAATGAGAAGCCCGCGCACCACAACAAAGAGCAGCCCCTGCTCGCCACAACTAGAGAAAGCCCACGTGCAGCAATGAAGACCCAACGCAGCCAAAAAAAAATAAAATTAAAAAAAATTTTTTAAATAAGCAAAAGATATAAACAGGTATTTATAGAAGAAACACCTATTGAGAATAAACATAGGCATAATGAAACATCTTTTTAAACACATTTGATTGGAGAAAAAACAAAACAAGAAATCGGACAATATGAAATATTGTAAACAATGGAGATTGGTGTGATTTCTTTACATTTCTGGAGGTACAGCAACTTTGAAAAACAATTTGCATTATGTTATAAAGTCACATATAATGATATTCTGTAACCCAGTAATTTTCACAAGAGAGAGGTTGGCTAATAGGCATAAACACAGTGTTCATAATGTTAAAATACTGGAAAAACATGTAAAATACCCATCAATAAACAAATAGATAAACTGTGGTATGTATCATAATATAATGTTATACAAAAGTAAGAATGAATAAAATACAACTACAGGCAACAACATGAATGAATGACAAAGTAGAGGGTCAACATGGCAATGTCCCAGAAAGCAATGTAGAATGGTAAAGTTATTACAGCTTCTATTATTACTCTGTTATTAAAGTAAACTGAACAATATATTGCTTAGGCATATAAATATATGGGGTAAATACATTTCATGAAAAGCAAAAGATAACAAAATTTAGGATAGCATGCATGTCTGTGGAAATGCAACTAGAGTAGCACACAGAAATAAATGTAAGTTACTGATAAATTTCTAGTTCTTCATTAGCAGTGATTTTCAGGACAGGGGGCGAGAGAGTGTCATACATAGACTATCGATGATAATGTGTCACCAACCAAGCACTGTTATAATTAATAAAATTTTGTTCACCTGAGATCTTTTTTTAAGTCCTATAAAGCTCCCACAACATTCAGGGTACTCTATTCAACTCTTCAAGATAAATTGTTTTAAAAGAGTCATTTGCTTTTTTCCTATTTCTTTTAGAATTCATATTGTTATTTATTGGTAAGGGGAAGAAGAAAGAGAATAGAGAGTGAATGGGCAAATAAAGAGCTATCTCCAAGTCTTCCCTGATGCTTCTGTTGCTGAGAGAATATAGTAGTCACTGGAACCTAGGCATTTTCCTATATTACACTCATAACTACATCTATTTGAGAACAAGCTAGAGAAGGTTCACATGTTGTCATAACCCATAATTTTGCTCAGATGTAAATGTGGATAATATGTATAGTACTTCTCAAATTGTAGTGTGCATGAGAATCACTCAAAGTGTTTGGAAAAAATGCAGAGACTCTGAATCAGTAGAACTGATGTGGGGTCAGGGAAACTACACTTTTCACCAGCCTTCAGGTGATTCTGTACATTTTGAGAAACACTATGATAAAGAGCTAGTGAGCCCAGAGGTAAATGCCTCTCAACATAGCTATGTAGTCTTTTCCTCATCAACGAATTCCACAGCTATATTATTAGTTCGGAATTTGAACTTTTCAAGTGGTCCTACAACATCCTGGTGCCTGTCAAGAGATGACTGTAAATCTAAATCTAAAAGTCTGCCTCTCACTCCTACCCCGTTATACCTCATCCAAACATGAGCATCTTAGGAATCATTTTAAGCTCATTAGAAAGCATAAAGAAGCAATGCAGAAAAGTGGCAAATCTCACTGAATACAGAGTGAGGAACACTTTCTGTTTCTGCGATTTAATTTCCCACCCCATTCCTCCAGTGGGGCAGCCTGGCGCCATCTTGGTAACTACTGAGATTTCCCCACCGTTCACAGCAGCAGGGTTGCCTGGACCTTGTACACTCTTATCCCCACCACATGCAGACTTGGAGGTCTTGGCTAAACACAATATACACTGTCAGACTCTGTTAAATGCCATCTGGCAGTGACGCCATCCAAGCAGTCCCAGCACTACCCTAGGCCATGGCTCCCAGCTTTGCATTTCAAGGTCAGGTTAGGCACCCATCTCTATACCACCAAAACTCCTAAGAAGCAAGCTTTCCTGGCCATTTCTTGCAAAAACACACCAAGGTATTGTTTTCAGGGAATAAACAAGGTCTGGAGCATTGCACTTTTGATAAATGGAAGAGTAAGTACTCCATGCTTTCTACATCTTTAACTGTGTGTTTCTAATATGTTACATTCCTCATTGACTACAATTGGTTCTTTTCTTCCTTTAATGAGGCATATTCTAAAAATTAAACTGTCTTGAAGCATTTGGCTCAAAGTATCTATACACTTACTGGTATAATTTTTCATAAATATAATGTACCAGAATACATGTGGTTGGGGCATCATCGATGACTGTCCTACATTATGGGTTCCAAATTTGTTTATTAGGCCCCCTCAATACACGTGTAGAGGACTCTCACCCATCACCTTCCCATTGGGTATTTTTTCTTAGGTTTATATGGGCCCTAAGGCTAAGAGGAGATGTACACATGGGATAAATTATATGGAAACTGAGCAAGTCTTAGGCAATGACAGAGGTTGCTCCTGTTGAGGGGGTACCAAAGGAGGTACTGGCTTCCAACAAAGTGAAAGCTTCACCATCTGCTATCTAAAAGAACTGTTGTCATTCATATGTGTAGGCGAAGGTGGGCTGCCTCTGAGGAAATCTGGGAAGTCAGTGACCCAGTTCCCACATAGATCCTGGATGTGCAAACATGCCCCTCCTTGCATGTTATGGACTGAATTCTGTTTCCCAAAATTTGTATGTTGAAGTTCTGAGGTACCCCCTAATATCTCAGAATGTGGCTGCATTTAGAGACAGGGTCTTTAAAGAGGTAATTAAGGTAAAGTGAGGTCATATGGGTGGGCCTTAATACAATCTGACTGGTATCCTTACAAAAAGAAAAGCTTTGGACACTGACATGTACATGCACAAGGACCATGTGAGGACACAGTAAGAAGGCGGCCATCTGTAAGCCAAGGAAAGACCACAGAAGAAACTAAACCTGTCAACACCTTGATCTTGGACTACCAACCTCCAGAACTGTGAGAATTAATTTCTGTTATTTAAGCCACCCAGACTGTGCTATTTTGTTATGGCAGCCCCAGCAGACTAACACAATGTCCAGTAAACCCTTGGGCTCTTCTGGGTAGCAGCTACTTTCTCTTTTTGGGGCAACTTCTCAAACACCAGCTCCTTACTCCTACCCCCTACATGCATCTTGTAATCTCCTTTCATGAACTTCTTCACTCTTTCCTCCCTACTTGTATTACTTTCTTAGGGTTGCCATTAATAAAATAATACAAATTGGGTGGCTTAAAACAGGGAAACTTATTCTCTCACAGTCCTGGAAGCTAGAAGTTCAAAATCAAAGTGTCATCAGCGTGATGCTCCCTTTGAGACTCTGGGTAAATACTGCCTTGCCTCTTCTGCGCTTTTGGAGGCAGCTGCTGTTAACCTGACATTTCTCCATCAAAGATGGGTCTGTTTAAGATCAGCAGAGAATGGCAATCTGCAGTCTGCAACCATGGTGAGCCCTGCATGGCAAGGGAAGGGGAACACTTTTCTAGAGAGGAAAAGGAACTTGGGAGGGCTGTAGTAAACAAAGAGTCCATAGCTTTTCATTGGCTGAGTCCTTCCAGGGAAGAAGAGGAGTCTTCCTGTGGGGGCTCTGCTATCATCACAGGGTGAGAGAGCTCCCCCTGCTGGTCTCCCACCTGTATTTAATTGAGGTTTCTGTCATTTTTTTACACTGGCAATCCTTGGCACTTCGTGGCTTACAGCTGCATCACTCCAGTCTTTGCTGCTGTTGTCACATGGAGTTCCCCTGTGTTTCTCTATCTTCTGGTAGTATTTTCCTCCTCTTGTTAGAACAGCAGTCATATTGGATTTAGGACCCACCCTAATAACCTCATTTTAATTTGATTACATTTGCAAAGACCCTGTTTCCAAACAAGATCATGTTCACACATACCAGAGTTTAGGACTTCAACATACCTTTTTGGAGGACACAATTCAACCCACAACACCACTCAACTCGGGAAAAATTTAGATTTTCAGTCTCAAAAACCCCATCTCCTTTCTGATCAAAATGCTTTGTGCCATGAATTTCCTTCCTTCCGCCTCCTCTGCAATAGCCCCCACGTTTTTCTAATGCTTTCAGGACTTCTAAAAAATAGTAACCCCCACCAACTCTACCAGAGCTGGGTTTGTTTGTTTGTTTTCATCTCTTTTGTCCAGTGCTCTATCCCCAGCATCCAGATCTGTGCTTGGCACTTAAAAGGGTCCATAAACATCTCTTGAATAAACAAATGGCTACAAAGACTCGTCAAACACTTCACTTTCTGACTTGCCTCATACCTGCTCTTGGGCAAAAAGCCCAGTGCCAGCTAATTCCTTAAATATGAGGATGGGAAAGTAGAAAATATTAGAAGAAGAAAATCTTAATAACTAAAAAAATTATCCAGTTACATGCTACAATAGCCAAAGGGTATATTTCCAAAATAAACCAAAATCACGTATCAATAGGCAACTCAAATGATTTACTAATGTGTTAGAACAAGTTATAGTCTTTTTTCTTAGATGTGAGATAGGAATTTTAAATATGTGCTGTCTCATTTAATATTAAGACTTAGAGGCTTTTCAGAAAGTCATTAGAGAAATCATTAACTAGATACCTCTGAATAGCTAAAGTTGGCCTCCTGAAACATGTCAGCCTACAATAAAGATATACTTGACGCTGGAATAATCTGACTCAGTGGTTGAATTCTGTACAACATGTATTATAGCTTAGAACTGAGAAAAAGAGAATAATCTTATTTTCAAAAATCACTTTAGCAGGCATAATGTCAAATTAAAGACGCAGGGGTAAGTGTTAACAAAAAATACAGAGAAATCTTCAGCTGTAAGGAACAAACAAACACAGCTCGCCAGAGCTCTTCCTTCAATAGCTGAGCACACTGGCAAGTCAACACCTTCCCCCAATGGGCGTGGTCCTCCTTCCCAAGGTTTTCTGCCTCACCCAGGTTCCTCACTGCTGCCACCTCCATTAGTTATCAGTACTAGAAATTATCCTATTCTATGTATTACTTTATGTATTCTCTATGTATTCATCTGTCTCATCTGGAGATGAGGAACTGTCTTTTTCACTGCTGAATGTCTAATGCTTTAAATTATACCTAACACATAGTAGTTGCTCAGTAAATCTTTGTCAACAGATTGACTAAAATATTCAGTAGAATGTTTCTTAACGTGGAAATCATGGACCCAAAAGAGATTAATAGAAGAGTTTTAAGAATATCCCATCCAAAGAAAGAATGAAAATCTGAATTGTTTGCACATAGTGGGCTACAAGCTATATGATAAATGAAGTGAGATACAGTTCAAAGAGTAATTTGAACACAGTGTTATTTGAAAATTGCAATTCTTAGAATAGAAACGGTGGAATGGGGGAAGGGCACTGTGGAGCCTTTAAAGTTTCATAGGGAGGGACTTGCCTGGTGGTGCAGTGGTTAAGACTCCACACTCCCAATGCAGGGGGCCCGGGTTTGATCCCTGGTCAGGGAACTGGATCCCACATGCATGCCACAACTAGGAGTTCCCATGCCACAACTAAGGAGTCCACATGCCACAACTAAGAAGCCCACCTGTCACGGCTAAGACCTCGTGCAACCAAATAAATAAAAAATAAATAAATTTTTTTTTAAAAGAAGTTTCATAGGGAAAGAATCTGGGAGTCACTTATTTTTCAAATACTGAAAGGTCTATGCTAAAATATTTTTATGTACCCAAGTCATTACATTTATTTTCTTTATATAACAACAACAACAACAAAGACCTGCAGGTTTTATAGAGCATAGTGAAATGCCAATATTTTTGCCATTTTACAGATGAGGAAACCAAAAGGTTAGAAAATAAATAACTGCTTAAAGTCACAAAACTAGTAAGTGGAAGAATTGGGCTTTGGACCCAGAAGATGCAAGGTAGAAAGATTAATGAAGATCTCAAAGACACTCCATGGTCAATTCTGACTCTGGTGTTCAAGAAAGTCAATATGACTCAAGAGAAAATCATCTCCCCTCTCCCAACATCTGAATTTGGGTTTGGGCTTATTATCAATTACTACAATTCCCATATTATTGCTCATAATTTTTCTAGCTCTTTTATATAGGAGGATCTCAAAGCACTTTTAGTCATTGTAAACGATCAAATTGTTAACATTTACACTTGCTGTCAGATTATAAATCAGTTTACTACAATTACCTATATCTTCACTGAACTGTTGAAAAATTACATTATGCATTATTAAATAATATCTCTCAACTTGATACTTTCTAAATCAAGCAGTGGCCTTTCTTCATGCTGCAACATAATGCACTCTTATCTTTTGAAAGACCAGAAGAAGGAAAGGACATTTTATGCCACTCTAGAAAAATAAAAACACAAAAAAAATTTAAATAAATAAATAAGAAAAGCTGTGGGAGAAATGAATATACAAAGTAAGCAGTAGTAGAGGAGACAATAACTTTTTTTCAGGGGATATAGCAAAGAACATCCAGTAAGAATGGAATATACTCGTATTAGATACATCAAATGCATAGCCTCAGATTGTCTCCACATCAGCCTGTTTCACTAAGTTACCACCTCATAGGCCAACTCAAAGACCCAGAACGCTGGATGGTTCAGCCACCTGCAGCTGACAAAGCCTGTACAGTCATCCCTCCATCAGTGTGAGAGACTGGTTCCAGAACACCACATGGATACCAAAATCCACAGATACTCAAGTCCCTATACAAAATGGCATCATATTTGCATATAACCTACACACATCCTCCCTTACAGTTTAAAACATCTCTAGATTACGCATAATACCTAATATAATGTAAATGCTGTATAAAAACAATGTAGATGCTATGTAAATAGTTGCCTGCACACAAATTCAAGTTTTCCTTTTTGAAACTTTATGGAATTTTTTTTCCAAATATTCCACGGATGCAGAACCTATGGATATGGAGGGCTGACCGTAGTCTGATTCATGAAGTACCAGCTACAGGACAACAAGTCTGGATTCCGAAGCTTCACAACCCAATGACATAACCCAAATATGAAGGGGTGTCAACTCCCCATATAGTTTACTTTGACCAAGAAGAGACTGGAGATGGCAGGGAACCCGGAGACAAATTTTCTTTGCATTTCCCCCTACAGAGGACCATTTGGGGATGCAGTGCTTCTAAACATCCTGCCAGGAGACCTCTTGCGTGGCTGGAAGACCACCTGTATCCCTTTGTGAAACAAAAGATAAACTCAGTAATGCACCACCTTATGTTTGCTTTCTTCCTTCTTTACCCAACTTCCCCTTTTTCTCACTCTCACTGCCCTGGGATTGGATTACCAATGAAGCTTTAGCACCTAAGCTTTGCCCCAGGCTCTGTTTTCCGAGGACTCTAAAAACAGTCCAATGTACTATTTGAAAGTTGTCAATGCACAAGGTATAAAACTAGGTTTATAATGATCCTTCTAATTAGTAGAAAAGATAAATACTTACATGATAAACAGGGATCATGCTGCTTATTCATAAAGCCCAGCACACTTTTTGTGCTCAATACATAAGTCAACTACAAATACCCATCAACATTAGCATTTTAGGAGCATACCATGGGGTGGGGGGGGGGGGAAGTATGTTTACATGAGGCTATTTTTCCCATCTTTGAAAAAAAAGAACATAATTACAAGTCCAATTTACACCAACAGCATTTTTTCTTATGAGGAAAAGTAATGCAACCAATTATCCAAGGTACCTATCTAAAATTTAATCATCATTTTCAAGTAAAATCTAGAAAAATAGTGTTACACATCCCTTAAAATCCATCGGCACCCAGCAAACCCTGGACTTCATCCAGCTGCCTCCTGTTATCTAGTCACCAACCTTTAAACTGAGAATAACCAGCTGAATTTCAAAACTGAATTATGCAAGTTTGATTTCCTCCGCTTGCCTCTCATGAAAGGACATAATAGTGGAAATGGCCTGGTAGAGCTGGTAGGAACAGTCAGGTGAACGCAGCATACTGCCATCAATCTCATTGTTTCAGGAGGCAATGGGCGTGGTGGGCACAATCAGGCTTAACAGAGAAGAAAAATGATTTCAGCTGCGGCCACCGAGGAACGAGGCAGCAATTTTGCACAAGGAAGTGAATGTACTTTTTTGTGGGGCCATGCTGTTCCCTGACCAGGGATCAAACTTGGGCCCCCAGGCATTGGAAGCTCAGAGTCCTAACCACTGGACTGCCAGGGAATTCCCTGAATGTACTTTCTTTATAAAAATCTCCAAGGAAATCGGAAATTATAAGTAAAGAGATTAAGAGAAGAGACGCTAAGAGAAACCCTTGACTTTTCTCTAACCACCATGAATTTCACCAGGACAAACTCTTCAAGCCATGAGGGTTACAATGAGGATTGCCAGGTATAAGAGCCATTTCAATAAGAGGTTTACTGATGATCTGGAAGATTTTTAAAGACAAGAAAATGAAAATAATTGCTCCTGTGGTACAAACTGTTTGTTGAGCTTTGAAGTCTTCCTCTTTGATGCATTTTGGCCAGTAGCAATTAAAACCAAATGTGGGTTAACAGCACAAGAGATAAATAAGTATATGTCCTGAAAAAATAGAAGACATAGTCAGTACTTATCCCTGGATTTGTCTCGGAAAGCTAAAATGCAGAATCCTTCCTACTGAGAGAGTCTTAGCATTATTAATACAAGGTAAGACTAATATATAAATCAATTCCCCCCCCAAAAAAAAAAGCAGCTCAGTAACTATGCAATTCCATTTACTTTTGTTGGTATTTGAAAGTTAGTCTCTTTAATTCTGTCAGACATTCCATTCATGATTTGGAAAAAAAATTTTTTTATTAATTTATTTTATTTTATTTATTTTCTTTTTGGCTGTGTTGGGTCTTTGTTGCTGCGCGTGGGCTTTTCTCTAGCTGCTGCGAGCGGGGGATACTCTTTGTTGTGGTGCGCGGGCTTCTCACGGAGATGGCTTCCCTTGTTGTGGAGCACAGGCTCTAGGCGCGTGGGCTTCAGTAGTTGTAGCTTGCGGGCTCTAGAGTGCAGGCTCAGTAGTTGTGGCGCACAGGCTTAGTTGCTCCGCGGACCAGGGCTCGAACCCGTATCCCCTGCACTGGCAAGCAGATTCTTAGCCACTGCGCCACCAGGGAAGCCCCAGAAGATTCTTTATCTTTAAGGCTTTTCCTTCAATGTCACATCTACTATGCTCTAGCCACACATCCTATCTGTGGTCATCTTCTCTCCTAGGATAAACTTATTCTTAATAAGCTGTACCTATTCCTACCTTCTTCTCATGGTAACATTAGCAATGGGATGTATGCCAAGATCTGTAAGGATTTCCAACCATCAAGAAGAGATGATCTTTTAATGATAGTGCCATCCCCAGACCTTTCTCTTGCTTCATCAGAACTGAAATATTTTGTTTCCTTTTTCTTTGAGGTCTTGCCTCATTTCCAGTTACAGTGGGTTATGATAGATGAGATGAATTAACTTTTGTCTAATTCTAGCTAATATATTATCCTTCCTAGAGAAACTAATAGTCTAACCATTTTAAAGACGAGTATTTTCATCACTATGGAATGCAGACAGGAGGAAATTTTTGGTCTGGGGCCCTTTCTGTTCTTCTCCAAATTATAAAACATGGAAGATTACCCAGCTGACCTACTCACAGTGTGTCAGTCCTAGGTTAGAGAAACAACTTAATTAATAGCCCCAGCAATTTAAACAGCCATGTACTGGATTTCTAGGGTCAGACTCTGGAACTCAAGTAACCGCCCAGTTATAAAAGCAAATGACTGTACAGTTACAGCATAGCTGCTTTTATTGCCAAGGCTGTTATACATAAATAGAATTCAATACATATTTTGTCCCCCTCGAATTGCCATCACATTGCTAAAGAGCAAGAACATTCAGACCAGAAAACTGAGTTATTTTTTACAAGTAAAGTTAAGTAGACAGCAGCTGCAGGATTAATACATTCCCTTGATTTATTTTTGATTTACAGATGCACACTTTCATTAGCTGGGATTTGAACAGAATGGATTTTTATAACAAAAGCACTAGCAGTCCAATTCTGACTTTTATACACAGATGGGTTTCTCGCCGTCTCCTTGGACAGTTTTGAGTGTATCTTCTTCCAGCACAACCCAGATGCATCTATTTGTAATGTTCGGCTTGCAGCCTAGAGGCAGAGTACCTAATTTCCCTCCCTAATCTGCAGAGCAAATCTCAGATGCAATGTGTTTTCTGTATAGATGCAAGGAAGTCCTAGAGAGTTGGGCTGGAAATGCAAACAAATGTTTTTTCCCCCTTCCTCCTATGAAAATTAAGGCATTTCCTGCCTCTGTGATGATTTCTTTAGTTATCTATCTATATTTGCTACAATGATTTCCTAAATGGCTTTAGGCTGTATTACTTCCCCTTGCCTTAGAAAACAATCAAATTTTTGTTGCAAGTATCCCAGGCTGACTGTTCTGTTTGATCGCAGTTATTAGACTACCCTCTAATGCTCTGAAATGGTTACTGTTTTAGACTTGCAACTGCAATAGTTACAAATAACCACAGATTCTCAGAATTCCTTATGTGTGGTACACATGCTCACTGACCAGTCTTATTTGTGTTGGTGCCCGAGAAATGTTTGCTTACTGAATAAAGGCACTGTAGATGTGGCAGAGAACTTGACCGCCTCTCATCGCACGGCCCTGCCATAGTTTTAGGAATGGTGCTGCTAGGACACCTTCAGGGGCTCTGGTTTAGAATGTTACTCAATTTTCTAACTGTGTTACAGTAGCAATACAGTATCCCATACTGTTAAGAAACATCGGATGTGGTGCTACTGAACTAGCCAAGGCAGTAAATAGGCATCAAAACAATGGATGGTGGATATCCGGAGTGCTGGATGGAGACAACAGCACCCAAAGTCTTTGTGACTTCAGGACTACAGATCGCAGAGGGCATCGGAACCCTGAACCCAAGATGCGTGCTCCCCCTTTTTCCTCATGCTTATTCCCTACTAGGCTGTCAGAGAGAACAAAGGAAGTGAAAGAACTAGAATGGCAGGTTAAGACTTGCCCACTCCATACTTTTATCCATATCTCTGTGCCTAAAAAATTAGGGAACTTCGTTGAAAAGAAAGACAAGAACTACAATATTAGCCAAGCGACCAGGAGATTACATTTGCAAGCCTCCTAGCCCATTGTCTCAGGCACAGCTTGTCACTTTCCCCTGCCACATGCCTGTCCACATGTATGGATGAGTGGATTATCACTAGGCAAAGACAAATTCGTTTCAAATCTGAAACTATAAAATGTTTGTTTGCTGGATTACATTTCCCTGTTGTTTTACCAGCAGGGTGACTTGGAAAAGTAAAATAGCATTGGCCCTTTCCATGCCAAATGCAGAAAAAGAGTTAAAATGATGCTCGCCAACACTGATGGTGGTCCTTACTCCAACAAACCTGAGTGAGCAATACACTTTTTAAACTACAGTGGTGAGAAAGAGAACTCAGTTCCCTATCCAAAGTGTATTGCACAGCCAGAAGTCCCACCACCTCAAGTTTTACACATGCTTCCAGGTAAAGATGGCTGCACCCAATTTCCACCCAGAGTGTACTTGCTAACCGTTCATCTGATTTCTTGAAACCTTAAGTATCATAATATCAATCTCAGTTTCAAGAACCTGAGTGGCTAAGTTACAATGTAAAGGTCCCTTCTTATCGAATCCTGTGGAAATCATTGTCTCTGAACTTTACCTTTATTTTAGATGCAGTATTTGTTGTGTGGACTTTATAGTCAGTGTTCGGTGCCCACGTTTTATTTGTCCAATTTTTTAACTTAGCATGAGTTCTTCTGAGATTCACCTCTGCTTAGCTGAGGCAATCATAGAATAAAAACAAATACATAAATAAAAAGGACTTTTTTTCATAGAAATACTGACACAACCTTAACTGGAACGGAGAGAGTCATGCAGCCATAAGAATAAAAGTAGCAAACGTTAGCAATCTGCTTCATAGCAGGAAATAAAATGTATTTTAGTAAAAACATGAGCACTGCTCCAACTGTAATTTTTCACACAGCTGTGATAAAAGAACAATAAAAGTGATAAGGCATAACAACTCCTGAGTAAACACACATATAAAATAAAGTGGAAGCTCAGATCTAAAGTGTTTTGTTTTACTTGTAGATGCTAAACATACCATGGCTGATGCTTTAATTTTTTTTTTTAACACCTATCAATTTTGTTCACTTGCACAATGTAATGGATGCTAGAGGCTTCCAACAAATATGTTGCATTAAGAAATATTCTCCCTCAGCCTGTGCATTTGACATCTTGTCACTTTGTAACACTACATACTTTTGAATAGATATCATATCTATTGCCTCTTGATAAGAAAAAAATAGCAAAAGCAGTACCAATGAATATTTTGTATAGAAAACATGTTTTTTTCATTCCCTTAGAAATTATGTAATGCTGTCCCTGCCTCTTAAAAATCTGAGTCTTTCCCAAGGTAACAGAACACTTCTTTAATCATTAGAACAAATGGATGTTTGCCCAACAATGAGAACAGTTATTTTCTAAAATAGAAACATTCCTTCTAGAATGTTCTTGGGGCAAATAAATGATGTGTAAAGCACGTAAACAACAAAATGTACTCAGAACAAGAAAGATGACAATATTTTCCTAAGTATTCATCACGATGTCTATAAAATACTCTATGGCCTTTGGATCAAGGCATGGTTAAAGAACAGAGATAAGTCCCAAACTGATTATTTCTCCCTTTGAATAAATAGCTGCTCTCCCACTGACATTAAGTCTGTGAACTCATACACCCAGTAGCCATAAAACACATGCAAACCTGTGGCTCTCATCTAATTTCCTTTACCCTAGACCTGGTACACAATATTTATTCATTCATTCTTTTTTTTTTTTTTAACAAACATATATCAAAGCACTTCCAATGGGCAAAGGACTGTAGAGACCTATGACCACCCGTATTGTTGTGGCAGAGCTACCTGTTCAACAAAGATCTGGGTTCCTATCCCATAGTGTCTAGGGAAGCATCTTCTAGCCAGACGCTATATTTCCTGGACTTTCTTTGCATCTGGCCATGGCCAGGTGACTACAGAGTATAAACAGAAGAGAAGTATAAACTCTTTGGGACCAACCTGGTTAAGAAGCAAACGTTCTCTCTCTAGTCTCTCTTGGCCTTACTTGGCATCCTTGGAAGCCACACGTTGAAGAGGGCAGTGCCTGAGATCGAAAGAGCCTGGCTGCTACATCACCACACAGAAGACTGCCTACCAGAGACCACACTGAAATTTTATAAGAGTAAGAATAAACTTCAGCTGTGTTAAACTATTTTGATTTGGGAGTTATCTGTTATGATAATTAACACAATCATATATAAGAATCTTTTTCTCAGGAACTTACCTTTAATAAGAGAGATGACTACTTCGAATCTTTTTGGAGAAAAAAATCAGACACATTTATATAAGATAATAAGGATGATAAGGCAAGTAACCCCCAATTATACTTTAGAGTATCATCAGCATAGTGAGAAAGGGATCTGGGTTTCAAAAAACAGCAGGATCAGTTAAATCTACAGTTATTGGAAAAGGCCTCATGGAGAAAGAGGCCTTTTAACTTGATTTCAAAGGATGGATAGCAGTGTGACAAGTAAGAAACGAAGCTGAAAGGCATTTCAGGCTGAGGGAACTGTGTGATCAGGCAGGGAGGAAATACAGTGCAACAATTTGGGAATGGCGAGTGTCTGCATAAAGGATTATAGCCTGCCCAGAAGCAACCATGAAATGGTGAAACAGAACCTCCCAAGTTGCTATAGTTCAGAACTTACTGATAACCTGAGATGTGAACTATAAAACCATGGCTTTGGCACTGTGGAGGGATCAACATGTATTGGAGGAGGGTCATTTCATCTTACGTTTTTCTCTTCTTTCCAAAAATCCAGGTGCTAGAATGTCTCTATTACCATTGTAGACAATGAGAGACTGATACAAGGATTTCAACGACCTGAGAGGTCACAGAACAGAGAGGGACAAAAAGCACATACCCAGTGAGCACCACTGTAAAAATGCAAATAATTGCTCCAGAAATTGACACTTCTCAAGAAGCAAGATGAGACAGAAATCCTCCAATCCCCAAAATGCATGCATCTGTAGCGCTGTCAGCAATAATTGGGCAAATAATGCTATATTGATTAATTACAAAGCTTTCTTCAACTTTATGAATGAGATTAAAAACTCTGATTTTAAAATTCAAAGAACTGATAAATAAATTCTTTCCGAGATTGATATAGTTCAAAAAGAGTGACTAGAAAACCTAGATGATGAGAGAAGGGAATAATTATGGCTAAGGAGCTCCCCAACCTTATTTTGAAGGGATTGAAAATTAAGATCAGGAAAAGAATTTGGAAGATGGCAGAGGACTAAGACGTGGAGATCACCTTCCTCCCCACAAATACATCAAAAATACATCTACATGTGGAATAACTCCTACAGAACACCTACTGAACGCTGGCAGAAGACCTCAGACTTCCCAAAAGGCAAGAAAATCCCCACGTACCTGGGTAGGGCAAAAGAAAAAAGGAAAAACAGAAACAAAAGAATAGGGGCGGGACTGCACCTCTGGGAGGGAGCTGTGAAGGAGGAAAAGTTTCCACACACTAGGAAGCCCCTTCACTGGCGGAGACGGGGGGTGGGTGGGGGGGAAGCTTCAGAGCCACAGAGGAGAGTGCAGCAACAGGGGTGCCAAGGGCAAAGCGGAGAGATTTCCACACAGAGGACCGGTGCTGACCAGCATTCACCAGCCCGAGAGGCTTGTTTGCTCACCCACTAGGGCGGGTAGGGGCTGGGAGCTGAGACTCTGGCTTTGGAGGTCAGATCCCAGGGAGAGGACTGGGGTTGGCTGCACGAACACAACCTGAAGGGGGCTAGTGTGTCACAGCTAGCCGGGAGGGAGTCCGGGAAAAAGTCTGGACCTTACTAAGAGGTAGGAGACCATTGTTTCAGAGTGCACGAGGAGAGGGGATTCCTTCCCCGTCTGCCCACAGAAGGCAAAGCACCACCTAAACGAGCTCCAGAAATGGGCGCGAGGCGCGGCTATCACCTCGGACACCAGAGACGGGCATGAAACGCTAACGCTGCTGCTACAGCCACCAAGAATCCTGTGTGCAAGCGCAGGTCACTATCCACACCTCCCCTCCCGGGAGCCGGTGCAGCCCACCACTGCCAGGGTCCCGTGATCCAGGGACAACTTCCCCAGGAGAACACACGGAGCGCCTCAGGCTGTTGCAACGTCACTCCAGCCTCTGCCACCACAGGATCGCCCTGCATTCCAATTATAACTACCATACCCCTCCCTCCCCCCAGCATGAGTGAGCCAGAGCCCCCTAATAAGCCGATGCTTCAACCCCATACTGATGGGTGGGAACAAAAGCCTGAGGACAACCTACATGCAGAGGTGGGGCCAAAACCAAAGCTGAATCCCAGGAGCTGTGTGAACAAAAAAGAGAAAGGGAAATTCCTCCATGCAGCCTCAGGAGCAGCGGATTAAATCTCCACAATCAACTTGAGGTACCCTGCATCTGTGGAATACCTGAATAGACAATAAATCAACCCAAAATTGAGGCGGTGGACTTTGGGAGCAACTGTAGATTTGGAGTTTGCTGTCTGCGACTAACTTGTTTCTGATTTTTATTTTAGTATAGTTATTAGCACTTGTTATCACTGGTGGATTTGTTTATTGGTTTGGTTATTCTCTTCTTTTTTTAAATTATTTTTTATTTTTTTATTTTAATAACTTTTTTATTTTAATTATTTTATTTTATTTACTTTTTTTTCTTTCTTTCTTTTTTTCTCCCTTTTCTTCTCAGCCATGTGGCTGACGGGGTCTTGGAACTCCAGCCTGGTGTCAGGCCTGAGCCTCTGAGGTGGGAGAGCTGAGTTCAGGACATTGGACCACCAGAGACCTCCCGGCCCCATGTAATACCAAATGGCGAAAGCTCTCCCAGAGATCTCCATCTCAGCACTAAGACCCAGCTCCACCCAATGGCCAGCAAGCTCCAGTGCTGGATGCCCCATGCCAAACAACTAGCAAGACAGGAACACAACCCCACCCATTAGCAGAGAGGCTGCCTAAAATCATAGTAAGGTCACAGACACCCCAAAACACACCACCAGAAGCGGTCCTGCCCACCAGAAAGACAAGATCCAGCCTCAGCCACCAGAACACAGGCACCAGTCCCCTGCACCAGGAAGCCTAAACAAGCCACTGTACCAACCTTACCGACTGGAAGCAGACACAAAAAACAACGGGAACTACGAACCTGCAGCCAGCGAAAAGGAGACCCCAAATACAGTAAGTTAAGCAAAAGGAGAACACAGAGAAATACGCAGCAGATGAAGGAGCAAGGTAAAAAACAACCAGACCAAACAAATGAAGAGGAAATAGGCAGTCTACCTGAAAAAGAATTCAGAGTAATGTTAGTAAAGATACCCAAAATCTTGGAAATAGAATGGAGAAAATACAAGAAACGTTTAACAAGGACTTAGAAGAACTAAAGAGCAAACAAGCAATGATGAACAACACAATAACTGCAATTAAAGATTCTCTAGAAGGAATCAATAGCAGAATAACTGAGGCTGAAGAACGGATAACTGACCTGGAAGATAAAATAGTGGAAATGACTACCACAGACCACAATAAAGAAAAAAGAATGAAAAGAATTGAGGACAGTCTCAAAGACCTCTGGGAAAATATTAAACGTACCAACATTCAAATTATAGGGGTCCCAGAAGAAGAAGAGAAAAAGAAAGGGTCTGAGAAAATATTTGAAGGGATTATAGTTGAAAACTTCCCTAATATGGGAAATGAAATAGTCAATCAGGACCAGGAAGCGCAGAGAGTCCCATACAGGATAAATCCAAGGAAAAACATGACAAGACACATACTAATCAAACTATCAAAAATTAAATACAAAGAAAAAATGTTAAAAGCAGCAAGGGAAAAGCAACAAATAACATACAAGGAAATCCCCATAAGGGTAACAGCTAATCTTTCAGCAGAAACTCTGCAAGCCAGAAGGGAGAGGCAGGACATGTTTGGAGTGATGAAAGGGAAAAACCTACAACCAAGATTACTCTAGCCAGCAAGGATTTCAATCAGATTAAACGGAGAAATTAAAACCTTTACAGACAAGCAAAAGCTAAGAGAATTCAGCACCACCAAACCAGCTTTACAACAAATGATAAAGGAACTTCTCTAGGCAGGAAACACAAGAGAAGGAAAAGACCTACAAAAACAAACCCAAAACAATTAAGAAAATGGTAATAGGAACATACATATCAATAATTACCTTAAACGTAGATGGGTTAAATGCTCCAACCAAAAAACATACACTGGCTGAATGGATACAAAAACAAGACCCATATATATGCTCTCTACAAGAGACCCACTTCAGACCTAGGGACACATACAAACTGAAAGTGAGGGGACAGAAAAAGATATTCCATGCAAATGGAAACCAAAAGAAAGCTGGAGTAGCAATTCTCATATCAGACAAAATAGACTTTAAAACAAAGACTATTACAAGAGACAAGGAAGGACACTACATACAGATCAAGGGATCAATCCAAGAAGAAGATATAACAGTTGTAAATATTTCTGCACCCAATACAGAAGGCAAATGTTAACAGCCATAGAAGAGGAAATTGACAGTAACATAATCATAGTAGGGGACTTTAACACCCCACTTTCACCAATGGACATATCATCCAAAATGAAAATAAATAAGGAAACACAAGCTTTAAATGATACATTAAATAAGATGGGTTTAATTGATATTTATAGGACATTCCTTCCAAAAACAACACAATACACTTTCTTCTCAAGTGCTCATGAAACATTCTCCAGGCTAGATCATATCTTGGGTCACAAATCAAGCCTTGGTTATTTAAGACAATTGATATTGTATCAAGGATCTTTTCTGGCCACAATGCTCTGAGATTAGAAATCAGTTACAGGAAAAAAACTGTAAAAGATACAAACATATGGAGGCTAAACAATATGCTACTAAATAACCAAGAGATCACTGAAGAAATCAAAGAGGAAATCAAAAAATACCTAGAAACAAATGACAATGAAAAAACAATGACCGAAAACCTACGGGATACAGCAAAAGCAATTCTAAGAGGGAAGTTTATAGCAAATCGATCCTACCTCAAGAAACAAGAAAAATCTCAAATAAACAACCTAACCTTTCACCTAAAGCAATTAGAGAAAGAACAAAAAACCCCAAAGTTAGTAGAAGGAAAGATGTCAAAAATATCAGATCAGAAATAAGTGAAAAAGAAATGAAGGAAATGATAGCAAAGATCAATAAAACTAAAAGCTGGTTCTTTGAGAAGATAAACAAAATTGATAAACCACTAGCCAGACTCATCAAGAAAAAAGGGAGAAGACTCAAAACAACAGAATTAGAAATGAAAAAGAAGAAATAAAAACTGATACTGCAGAAATACAAAAAATCATGAGGGATTACTATAAGCAACTATATGCCAATAAAATGGACAACCTGGATGAAATAGACAAATTCTTAGAAAAGCACAACCTTCTGAAACTGAACCAGGAAGAAATAGAAAATATAAACAGACCAATCACTAGCAACGAAATTGAAACTGTGATTAAAAATTTTCCAACAAACAAAAGCCCGGGACCAGATGGCTTCACAGGTGAATTCTATCAAACATTTAGAGAAGAGCTACCACCTATCCTTCTCAAACTTTTCCAAGATATAGCAGAGGGAGGAACACACCCAAACTCATACTACGAGGCCACCAGCACCCTGATACCAAAACCAGACAAAGATGTCACAAAAAAAAGAAAACTACAGGCCAATATCACTGATGAACATAGATGCAAAAATCCTGAACAAAAATACCAGCAAACAGAATCCAACAGCACATTAAAAAGATCACACACCATGATCAAGTGGGATTTATCCCAGGAATGCAAGGATCCCTCACTATATGCAAATCAATCAATGTGATACACCATATAAACGAAAAAAAGCTTTCAAAAAAATTCAACACCCATTTATGATAAAAACTCTCCAGAAAGTAGGCATAGAGGGAACTTACCTCAACATAATAAAGGCCATATATGAAAAACCCACAGCCTACATTGTTCTCAATGGTGAAAAACTGAAAGCATTTCCTCTAAAATCAGGAACAAGACAAGGATGCCCACTCTCACCACTATTATTCAACATAGTTTTGGAAGTTTTAGCCACAGCAATCAGAGAAGAAAAAGAAATAAAAGGAATCCAAATCAGAAAAGAAGAAGTAAAGCTGTCAGTGTTTGCAGATGACATGATACTATACATAGAGAATCCTAAAGATGTTACCTGAAAACTACTAGAGCTAATCAGTGAATTTGGTAAAGTAGCAGGATACAAAATTAATGCACAGAAATCTCTTGCATTCCTATACACTAATGATAAAAAATCTGAAAGAGAAATTAAGGAAACACTCCCATTTACCATTGTGACAAAAAAGAATAAAATACCTAGGAATAAACCTACCTAAGGAGACAAAAAACCTGTATGCAGGAATCTATAAGACACTGATGAAAGAAATTAAACTTGATACAAACAGATGGAGAGATATACCATGTTCTTGGATTGGAAGAATCAACATTGTGTAAATGACTCTACTACCCGAAGCAATCTACAGATTCAATGAAATCCCTATCAAACTAACCAATGGCATTTTTAACAGAAGTAGAAGAAAAAATTTCACAATTTGTATGGAAACACAAAAGACCCCAAATAATCAAAGCAATCTTGAGAAAGAAAAACGGAACTGGAGGAATCAGACTCCCTGACTTCAGACTATACTGCAAAGCTACAGTAATTGAGACAGTATGGTACTGGCACAAAAACAGAAATATAGATCAATGGAACAGGATAGGATGCCCAGAAATAAACCCATGCACATATGGTCACCTTATCTTTGATAAAGGAGGCAAGAATATATAATGGAGAAAAGACAACCTCTTCAATAAGTGGTGCTGGGAAAACTGGACAGATACATGTAAAAGAATGAAATTAGAACACTCCCTAACACCATACACAAAAATAAACTCAAAATGGATTAAAGACCTAAATGTAAGACCAGACACTATAAAACTCTTAGAGGAAAACATAGGCAGAACACTCTTTGACATAAATCACAGCAAGATCCTTTTTGACCCACCTCCTAGAGAAAGGGAATTAAAAACAAAAATAAACAAATGGGACCTAATGAAACTTAAAAGCTTTTGCACAGCAAAGGAAACCATACAAGATGAAACGATAACCCTCAGAATGGGAGAAAATATTTGCAAAAGAAAAAACTGACAAAGGATTAATCTCCAAAATATACAAGCAGCTCATGCAGCTCAATATCAAAAAAACAAACAACCCAATCCAAAAATGGGAAGAAGATCTATATAGACTTTTCTCCAAAGAAGTTACACACATTGCCAACAAACACATGAAAGGATGCTCAACATCACTAATCATTAGAGAAATGCAAATCAGAACTACAATGAGGTATCACCTCACACTGGTCAGAATGGCCATCATCAAAAAATCTACAAACAATAAATGCTGGAGAGGGTGTGGAGAAAAGGGAACCCTCTTGCACTGTTGGTGGGAATGTAAATTGATGCAGCCACTATGGAGAACAGTATGGAGGTTCCTTAAAAAACTAAAAATAGAACTACCATATGACCCAGCAATCCCACTACTGGGCATATACACTGAGAAAACCATAATTCAGAAAGAGTCATGTACCACACAATGTTCACTACAGCTCTATTTACAATAGCCAGGACATGGAAGCCACCTAAGTGTCCATCGACAGATGAATGGATAAAGAAGATGTGGCACATATATACAATGGAATATTACTCAGCCATAAAAAGAAACGAAATTGAGTTATTTGTAGTGAAGTGGATGGACCCAGAGTCTGTCATACAGAGTGAAGGAAGTCAGAAAGAGAAAAACAAATACCATATACTAACACATATATATGGAATCTTAAAGAAAAAAAAACTGTTCTGAAGAACCTAGGGGCAGGACAGGAATAAAGACGCAGACGTAGAGAATGGACTTGAGGACATGGGGAGGGGGAAGGGTAAGCTGGAACAAAGTGAGAGAGTAGCATTGACATATATACACTACCAAATGAAAAACAGATAGCTAGTGGGAAGCAGCCGCAGAGCACAGGGAGATCAGCTCGGTGTTTTGTGACCACATAGAGGGGTGGAATAGCAAGGGTGTGAGGGAGACACAAGATGGAGGGGATATGGGGATATATGTATGCATAGAGCTGATTCACTTTGTTATACAGCAGAAACTAACACAACATTGTAAAGCAATTATACTCCAATAAAGATTTAAGAAAAAAAAAAAAAGAATACACATAAAAAGAAAAAAAGAAAATTAAGATCAGAACCCTACTATACAATAATTATTCTTCAATGTTTCTTTATGCTTGAGTTGATAATTTAGAAAACTATGAATAATTTTCATTCCACAGTATAAACACACTCATTCTTTACAATGGTTCTTTTAGGAATTTTTTAATTGACAAATGAAGGATTATTGAACAAATGATGTTTATCTAGAAAACACACCTGCACTACATTTTAGTTTACATGTAGAATTGCCCATTTATAGACAAATGTCCGTTGGCAAATAACTTTACTTCTCTGCAAAAGCCCGGATATGTTTTGCCTACAAAAAGAGAGAATATTCTTTCTTCAAGGCCCATTTTGTCAAGGGTGCAGAAGAGACCCACTTTTATGGACTGAATGTTTGTGTCCTACCAAGGTTCATATGTTGAAACTCTATCTCTCATATGATAGTGTTAGGAGGTAGGGCCTTTGGAAGGTAATTAGAAACAGATGAGGTCATGAGGGAAAAGTCCCCATAAATAGGATTAGTGCCCTTATACGAGTCAGGAGAGAACTGGCTTCCAACCTGTGCTCTCCGCAACGCGAGGACACTCTGAGAAGTCAACAGTCTGCAACCTGGAAGAGGGTTCTCACCAGAACTCAACCACGCCAACACCCTGATCTCAGACTTCCAGCCTCCAGAACTGTGAGAAATAAATTCCTGCTGTTTATAAGCCACCCAGTCTTTGGTGTTTTGTTATAGCGGCCGGAACTAAGACACCTATCCAAATTTAAACCAGTTCCTACTGCCTCCTCTTTAGAAGTTTGAACACAGAGTCTGACTCTATAAAAAGAAAAATGTTTCCTTTCTTTTGTTTGCCTGTTTAAAGACATGCATAGTTTTCAAACTTTTTTACAAACATTAGGTGTCCTAATGTTCTGTGTTGTCTGTTCAGCTTCTCTTGGGCTAGGGAATAGAAGTCAGAGGCTCATTTCCAAGAGAGCACTGTGTGAAAAAAAGAAAATTGTGAAGAAAAGGTGTGGAGTGAGCAAATGAAGCAAGCTTAACAGTTTCCTTCAACAGCTTGCCAGCAGCTCCGTGTGCCCAGGACTGACCATGCCAGTCCCAAGTGCATCCTTCCTTGCTGTCCCCACTTCTTTTCCTATTATCTTGCTTCTTCCCACCCTGTACTACAATAATTTACAAGAAGAGAAGTTTGGATAAATGTATTTATGCTTTAAAAAGAAATTTTCATTTAAATTGATGCGAACGTCAAAGGAAGACAAAAATATCCCCTTTCTACGCAGATGAGTAGCTCTTTTTCCTCTTAAAATATTTTTTCAGAAAATCTAAAATATGTGAGGCTGGAGATTCTTTTAGATAGCAAAGAAAGGAGATGTACTCTGTGCATGAATAAGGAAATTTTTCTGAAACCTCACTTCTTTCTATAATGGAAAGCAGTTGGAAAACAAATTAGCACAATGCATTTTCTGAAGAACATTTTCTTTGAAAAAAATAATAATAACTTAATCCAAAGACCTAAGCCTGAATCAAATTTTCTCTTTGATAATCTCTAATTTCACATGCTTCCCTGGGCCTTCTCTCCTATCTGAACCACTTTCCCAGGTTCATCCTCCATGGCGTCATGAGAGGGGGCTACATAAAAATATAGCCTTTATAGCACCATTCCCTGGCTAAATTAACTCAACGGTACCTAACGTCAGCTTTAGGAAAGCATACAAGTCACGTCATTATCTCTTTTCTTTTTAACTTGCCAACCTCATTTGTTCTCTCTGACCTCCTTATACTCCAGCAGTAATGACGTACTTTGATCCATACTAACATACCATAGCATTTCATGCACACCATTAATTTGCTCATTCTCTTTGCTTCGAGTGGAATGAGGCTTCCTTCCTCTGTTTACTTGGTGAGCTCCTATTGATCTTCCAAACCCTTTGTATCAGTCAGAGTTGAATTTGGGAAACAGAATTCACTCCGGGTATGTCAGACAGGAAGGCATTTAATGCAGGGAATGAAATGCCAAGGAAACTGTTGAAAGGATTAGAGGAACACAAGTCAGGGCCACCAATAAGCTTTCAGGTCACAACACTGCAGGTATGATCCAGAAATTGGGAGCTGCTGCTGACAGTCAGAGGTCAGAAAGCTACAAGAACTACTGCCTATGTCACAGCTGCCCCCACAGTCAAGGGTGATGACTTGGCAGTGAAACAAGGAGTCTGATCACCATAAAAAACAATGTTTGCTGGATCTTTGTATGTCAGCTGCCATCACTGCCAAAGGAAAAATGACTCTATTCTCTCCTGCTTTGCAAATTTTTCACTAGAGCATTTCACTATACTTTTTAGCCTTCCAACCATTATAGGGTATAGGGACATTGAAGAGGAGGAAATAGGTGCAGAGTATCAGTAGATAATAACAGGAATTGTATCCTCTGTCAAGCCCTTCTTTGGACCCTCCACCCCTAAGAGTCTTGGTTAATCATTCCCTCCACCATATTACCTCTGTTTTTTACTAAGCATGTTCTTCTATTATCTTGGTAGTCCTACCATATTACAAATGGAGAAACATATATAGTTCATATATTATAAATACCTGATAATTATTTTATTCATCTTGTTTAAATCCCAAGTGCCTAGCATAGTCTCTGGCACATAATATGTCTCCATATTTTATTTCAAATATTATTAAGTAGCACTTTAATTTACAAAAAATATTAACTTTGAAAAGTGAGATTTTCGGTTTCAGTCTCCTCTTCAGTAGACTCGAAAAATACAGAGTTGGAAAGTGGTGACATTGAACTCTCTTGAGATTTCAGTAAATTCTCCTTTTCATAGAAGAATAATGTCTTAGGATGTTATTCAATTAAAAGGCAAATTTGAGGATGCATTGGTTCTAGTAGATATTCTACTCATTGTACTGTCCAGTGATCAATTTGCTCTTCCCAACAGAGGATAGAAAATCAGGCATTTTATTGCACTTATTTAAATTATATTTCATTTATGCATTGGGTTAAATAACCTCTGGGCATGCTTATAAGCCTCACAAGTAAAAACACAGCAAGCAATTTGAATTTATGTTGTAATATAGATTAAGTATCAAAAGAATATTCAAATAAGATTCAGAATATATTTTTATATTACACTCACAACAATTTCTTTATTAGAGTGTGGTGGGTAAGGAAGAATGTCTATGTCTAGCTTCTCACACCTCTGGAGCGGGGCAGATCGACTTTCACAATGCAGCCTATGTAAAGTCCTGTGATTCCAAAACACAAGTCATAGATTAAACAAAAAAATCCTAAAGACATACAATATTCCTCTGGACTCCATACAAACACCCAGTTGTCCACTGGAGGCTTGATTTAAGGGAAAACTAAGATATAATAAAACTAGCAATGCCTTTTTAAATACTAAGCTAGAAATGTTTTACACAAAATTATGTCACATACTAAGAGAATATTATATGGCCCAAGATGAATTTACCTTTTAGTTTCACTTAAATTCAGTAATAAGAATCAAAAGTAAAATGAGACTACTCTAGAGAAAAATTAAGAGCAGACACTGCAGTTATCAGTAAAGAAATTAACTGCAGAGGATATAACTTTCTTCATTAGTTCTTAGGTAATTTTAAGTGCTTCCCTTGACCTTTACAAATGAAGGCAATGAGCTACCTAGAGCTTGTGCTGAGAATACAAAGAAGCAGAATTCATCAGTATTATGGTCTAGATGTTTGTGTCCACCCAAAATTCATATATTGAAACCCTAACCCCCAGTGTGGCTGTATTTGGAGATAGGGCCTCTAAAGAAGTAATTAAGGTTAAATGAGGTCATGGGGGCAGTGGGGTGGGGGAGGGGAGAGGTTGATCTGATTGGATTAGTGTCCTTATAAGAAGAGACACCAGAGAGCTCAATCTCTCTCTTCCTGCGTCACAGAGGAACAGCCATATGAGGACACAGTAAGAAGGCAGCCATCTGCAGGCCAGGAAGAGAGTCCTCTTCAAAACCAACTAAGCAGACACCATGATCTCAAACTTCCAGCTTCCAGAACTGTCATAAAATATATTTCTGTTGTTTAAAACAGCCAGTCTGTGGTATTTGGTTATGGCAGCTTAAGCAGACTAATACAATCAGCAAGCCAACTAAGATCCTTCCCCACTCCTGCTGTCACCTACACACATATCATACCTTCACTGAAAAGCTGAAGGCCTTGGTAACAGCATAGGAAAAGCAGGTGAAAAGTACTAAAGTTCTTACACACTGCTATTAAGGAAAGTACCAAACACATACTTTCTCCCTCTGACATTTCTCACTTAAGGCTACTCCTGATAATAGACATTTATATGGATAAAATTAATGTTACACTGATTTCACATGCATAAGAATGTTGCAGTAAGACCACCACAGTGTGATTTAGCCACCCAGGAAAACCCGGGGCCATACACCTTTGTTTGGAGCACTGGATCACAAAAATAGAAATGGGATTCTAGGTTCATGAGAACACAAATCCCACCACATATTTGTAATTATTTTCTGTATATAATGTGTTTAAAATTGTTCTAAATCTTGGCATTGGAATTGATAATAAGAAGTAACACCTTTCAAGTCATTTAATTATAAGCTAAACCTAAGAGGTAGAAACATTCTCACCATTAATCAAATTAATACTTGAAGGCATTAGACCCGCCATTTCCTGGAAAAAGAGTAATTTTGGTGTAACTAGTTAAGGCTATATCCCAATTAAATTGGTTTCCACACCCTGTCTACCTTCTGTCAAATTTTTGGCCACTTATAAGGACTGCTCTCAGACCTAAGCTATGATCTAAAGTTTAAAACTCTAAATTCAGAAATACCTTTAAATGATCATAAATATTGTGCTGGTTATAAAGCTCTTATCTCTCAGCTCCAAATCTATACTGCTATACTCTTGTAATCCTGAGGCTAAGATTGTGAAAACCACTTTTGTCCTTTGTCAGCTTGCTCCCTGTTTGGTGCAGCCAGTAGTGGTATTCTCTGGAAGAGACTGGAAGGCAGGAGAAGGGGAAAGGGAATTATTCCTTCCTGTTCCTCTCTCTGTTATCTAGTACTGGCTCTTCATCCCAAGAGCAGCCATTGGCATTCCTGGAACTAGCTTCACTGCACCCTTCTCAGATGGCCTGCAGTATGTGGGTCATGACCCCTGTTCAGTAATCTGAGCCCCAATGTACAGAGTCTGTACTCTTCTAGATTCAGAAAATCCTAACCTCTTTTTTTGTATGCTCCAGTCATTTGGATGGTAGGCTACTTTCTACAGTTGTTATGGCTGGACTTTCTCATTTTGCTCTTCCAGCTTTACTTAACCAATCCCCTAGATTAGACTTTCTTTGTTGAAATACCTAGTGTGGTTCCTGTTTTCCTGACTGGGCCTTCACCAATACATATATGGAAAATGACATTTAAATTTTAGGAAGGTGCACTCAAGTAAAACTTATTTCACATTCCAACTACATTATCCAATATCCAAAACTATCTCAAGCACAAATGGATTATGTACATAAAAGACTACTTTCCTTTAGAATCATATTTTGCCTATACAGTTCAAACAAGCATAGGTCTGGGGATTTTCTAAACAGAGGTGGAATTAAACCATATATTTCATTCAGTACATGAAACAGTTAACTCTGGTGGCAACGCCTAAAAAAAAGAGTAAAAGCAAAGGAGACTTTTACTTTTGACTTTTGACATTGACTAGTTTTTTTATTGAGCATTTTTCTTCTGCATTTTACCTTTTTAGAACTTCATGCTCTTGAGGCAGTTTTCTGTTTTCTTACACGGTTATTGATAGGATTACCAGCACCTGTCATGTTAATTGCCTGACACAGTCTCTGGCACACAGTAGGTAACCAATAGTAGGCAGACATTAACTGACCAATACTGGCCTCAAGTTTCTCCTCTCTGAGATGGCGAAAATAATGAACTACTATGGTTCAAGCCATGCAGCAGTCTGGTCCAGGTCTTCTTTGTATTGACTGTCCATGCCTTCACGAACGTAACACAAGCTTATGCTTTGACCCACACAGTGCAGGAGAACACTGGGGTCATCCTTACAGAACACGGGTCATGCCACCAAAAGTGGTTTCAAACTAAAATAACGAATCTTTTATTTATATTTATCAAACACAGTGGAAAAGAAAGAGGATCCTATCAACAACTTTTTTATCACCATTTTCCTCTTCCACTTCTGCTCTAATGTAAGGATTGTGCTCCAACACACTCCTGCCCCACAAGAACAACAACAGAACTTCTTCCAGAAATGTCTGTCTAGTTTCCCTTTTCTTCCTGATTCTCCATCACAAAATCTCAAATACTGACTGTCCAACATAACCTACTTTGGAAAGCCTAGGTGGGGAAAAACTTGCGCAAGTCAAGCCAGAATATATTTGAAGTGAGTGCGGAGAAGAAATTCAAGGAACTTACACCACATAACTTACATCCTTCTGTTCTTGTTAACCCTGCGTAGGTTGCATGGTGCTAAAGTTCTCTGCTTCTGTAGATTGAGGGTTCCAAATGCATCTGTCCCTTATAACAGTGATATCCTCTCTGCAGAAGCAACATTTTTCTAGCACTAACAAGACAGAATGGGGATTTAGAACTTATTTTTGTGAAGAAAGTTACATCTGTTTAGAGTGGTAGCTTCCATTTGTGTGGCTCCATGGCACCTCCATGTACCACTGTAACATCTTCTGCCATCTTCCCAGGCAGTAAGTCACGAAAGATACTACTGTTTATTCACTTCACACTCAACATCCTGTGAGTCACATTAGCTTAAATACACAGACTTAAGAATCAGGAGACAGAGTTATAATTCATTTTTTGTCAACAAATTCATGATAATTTGTAGGAAACGGTATTCGTGCTCAGTTTTACCATGAAGACTAAAAACGGAAAAAATCGCCTCTTCCACCTTTCACTAAATCACATATGTGAAATATCTAAAATATATACAATATGAAAAACAGAGTGCACATACATTAAGTAGTCATTGGTTTCTTGCTTGAAATATAAGGCAAAAGTATATGGAGCGTAAAGTATGGTAGAAAGAGTAAAATTCGTAGCTGTTGAGGCGAAATAAGCAACATCATTCCCAAGAGAAATGAACATGTCGAATAACCAAGAAAGAGGGCAGAGACATTATTACAGCAAGAAAAGGGGAGAAAGCACTGAAACTAAAATGTTGAATGCAAAGACACCTAGGAATAATGAAGAGGAAAAGGTTCTAATGTAGCATTGCCAGAGTAGGAGGTTTAACAGCGTTTTGTCATTTTACTTTTAACCCTTTATTGAATTACCTGTAGAAAGTTCTTATCCCAAAACAGATAAAAAATAACAATTTGTACACAAATCAAACCCATGGCAGTCAATGCCACCATCTCCAAATTCTGAGAGTCAATCTCTCCTTTTAAGAAAGAAAAACAAAATGCATTACAGCTCCTTCTGATAATCTCATACATTGGGTCATTTTTATTTTACTTTATTTTACTCTTTTTGTTTTCATGTGAAAGTCTCTCACCAAAATTAATCACAGGACATTGTCCAGGTATATTTTAGTTCTCTCTGTGAAGGGATGAAACAGCCAACCCATAATAAGGCTTGGTCAAGGCCAAGCATAGCTACAAATGCTATGGCATACTTTGGAAAGCCACCTCAATCCTTGTCATTGCTCACAGACAGTGATAAAGTACAAAAACACCGCTACCTGAGTAATAGCTAGTTACTGCATCACTCTTTACTGCAGGATGTTGTCTTTCATCAGTGTCAGTCCCAAATCAATTGGTTAGGACACAGCCCCAGTTATAAGCCTCCTTTTGCTTTCTGATTCAATGTATTACAACAATTCTGTTTGTTTGTTTGCTCCTCCACCTTGATTTGCAAGATAGAACTGCAAAAATCAGTTGGAAACTTCAACTTACGCACAACTAGCTGGAAATCATTTCTTTGATGCTGATGTAGTGTCAGTGAAAATGATGGTTTAAAAAAAAAAAAAAACTACTACTCACTTCAGAGAAAAAAGAAATACCCTCAAGAGCTATGTTCAAGTACAATAGAAAGGTTGAATTATTGAAATTCTTTTGTAGATAACCTGAGAGATAGTGGGAGAATATTTATAAATCGGGCCTTAGAAAAGTGCTAATAACCTCAGCACTGTCTCACAGTGCACGAATATGAAACTCTAATTTTTAAAAGGAAAAATAAAAGCACTGAGAGCTTATCAATGACAGTAAGAGGCAATATTGGTACTTAGAATTTAACAAACCAAAGGCAAATCCAAGCCTTGAAATCCATCCCAGGCAATAACCATCAATTGGTTAAGAAAGGCATCATCAAAGTTCTAGACCCATGTCAGAGGCACACCACAAAGGGATACCCATTGTCCAACTGCCACTCTCCCTAAATCCCTTCCTCAACTCCTACTGCAGCCTATGCCACAACGTGAGGGTCCTGTTGGTTGGTATCACCATTATCTACCTAGGATTGATTCTGAGGCAACAAAATTTTATACAGGAGATTCCTGCAGACCGATTTCACTGAAGAACATTACTCCAGTTGAGTTACAAGTAGAAAAGATGCTTTTATTCATTCTGTATGATGCCAAACAAGAAAGAGAGCAATGCTGAGTCCAGGAAACCACAGCTAGGATAGGGAAACATTGCCACTGAGCAAAATACTATGGCAGGCAAATTTTGAACATCTGAATTTTTGTTCCTCCCCCTATCTTTTCCCCTTCCCCTTCCCCTTCCCCAACTCAAAGAGAAAGTGGAGCCTGTACTTCTTTACCTCAGGGAAGATATGTGGCATGGATTCTTTGAAAAAAGTAAGACCAACGGAGAAAAGAGAAACTTACAGGAAGTGGTAGAACTGTCTCTGAAACTAACAAAAAAGGTTCTCCAAACTGGGAAAAAAGAGAAGTCAGGGGATGTCTCCAAAGATGGAAAACTGTTCACCGTTCACTAAAAATGTGGCAGGACCTCAGAGGGAAAGGCTAGTTGGTACAGGTTGTGGGGTCCAGTCTTGGTACAAAAGAACGGAGAAAAGAGCTGAGGAACTCATCTCCTGTGCCAACTGTGGCAACAGCGGTCATCCAACCTGTTTCAAGTTTCCCACTCGAACTCATGGATAGAAGTGAGGGCTTTATGGCGGCAGCACCTCGAGGGGAAACCATGCAGCTCCTGTCAAGATCAGGGCAAAAATGCAGATAACATGTTCTTTCATGACTCCTGTGACTGAGATTTTTCACGTGGAGTGTAGTGATCCGCCGCTCACTGGGATGCCAAAAGGCGTGTGGCCGTGTCAAATATGTCAACCTGGGGAAAATGACAAATATTTCTACAGAAGGTGGCACAGATAAAACGGCACTACACTAATCCATTAGGACATTAAAAAAAAAAAAAAAGCAGGTTAAAGAAGCAAAACATGGTGTCAAAAGTTGCCTTCAGCAAAGTTCAAACAGGCCCTGGAAGGGGTCAGACACATAATATCACTCTCTCCAGCCAATCAGCATCGTCGTCAGAAGAAAGATATTTAGACTGAACAGGCAGCTTGGACGTCCACCGAGATGCCAGCGTTCCCTTGAAGTTCAACAAGAAAAGGAAAGGCCTCATAGATGGCCTGAGCAAATTCTGTGCCCCTTCCCCTGATGGTCAGAAACCTGGAGAGGGAATGGTACACTACTCTAAGCAACAGAGAATCAGGAAAAGGGGCAACAGAAAATCAAGAACATCAGATTGGCCCACAGACAATCAGGATGACAGGGATGGCAAACAAGAAAGGGAGGAATGGCTTTTGGGGAGCCAGGAAATCATGACTGAGAAAAATATGGTATTGTTTCATGATATCCAAGAACAAGCACTGCAGGTAAAGTTGCATATTCAGATTGGACAATCAAACAATTTGCTCATGGATGAGAAACAGAGGATTAATTATATTGTGGGTAAAGCAGTAGCAGCAATTTATCTATCTAATCTGATCTGCGAATCAGTGTGGGTTGTGCATATACAAAGTTCTGCTGGTTAAGGTGTTCCTTTCAAACCCATGATAACTGCTTTGGTTTTGCAAATAAACTCATTGCCTTGACTACCAGTATTAAATGAGCTTGGTTTCTTTATTTTCTGTCTTATAAGTTCAGTAAATGTGTTTCTCAGTTAAAAAAAAAAAATTATGGCAGGACCTCAGATGGGAAAGCCAACTGGTACAGGTTGTGGGGTAAGATGCCATACCTGAGAGCATCATACACCAAGGTGGGCACTGAAGCAGGAGAGAAGTGGAGGGGAAGGCAGGAAGGACTCAGTAGATGGAGATAATACGTTCTCTGTTAGCACACAGGTGAAAAACCAATATAGTCACAATCATCCTTCACAAAGTCTTTAATTGCCCAATAGGTCCAGTCTGCAAACATAATCTCTCAGTAAATCCAATTCAGACAGCTTGGGACTTCCCTGGTGGCGCAGTGGTTAAGAATCCACCTGCTAATGCAGGGGACACGGGTTCCAGCCCTGGTCTGGGAAGATCCCACATGCCTCGGAGCAACTAAGCCCATGCACCACAACTACTAAGCCCGCACTCTAGAGCCTGTGAGCCACAACTACTGAGCCCATGTGCCACAACTACTGAAGCCTGCGTGCCTAGAGCCCGTGCTCCACAACAAGAGAAGCCACCGCAATGAGAAGCCCGTGCACTGCAACAAAGAGTAGCCCCCGCTCACCACAACTAGAGAAAAGCCCATGCACAGCAATGAAGACCCAATGCAGCCAAAAATAAATAAACAGATAAATTAAAAACAAACAAACAAACAAACAAATCAGATAGCTTTCTTCCAACACTGGAACAGATCATGGTTTCTTCCACTGAGCCCCAGATTAAGGACCTGGACTGCAGCAAGGGGTAATGTTGTACAAAAAACACCCATCCAATGCACACTCAGCTCATCTAGGTGCTCACACTTGGGAAACTGAAACTGAATGATGAAGCAGCAGAAATACAACCTCTATTTCACTCTCACTCCTAGTGTCACCTTCTTGAGTTCCACAGAATTGAGAAGAATGGTTTATCTCACCTTTTCTCTGACAACAGAGAGTTGAATTTTAATGAATTACATGAAAGACTCCAACTGGATTAAAAGATAAATCCAGTAAGCAAGAACCTCAGTGGGGAGAAAATTTCCCCAATAACCTATGTTATCGTGAGGTTATTATGGGATATGCAGAATCATGGGTCATGTTTTTGTGCAGAAAGTAGAGAAGAAGGTTGAGAATTTGGAAGTGATTACATCTCAGAGACAGAATATGTTAAGAAGGGAATGAGCTTTAGAGCTAAACTGACTTAAGGTCAAATGGTAGATCTCAGTTCCCCTGTGTTCCATATGTGATTTAGGTGAGTTACTTAATCTCTTCGTTCCTCACTTACCTTATCTGTGACAATGAAATAATGGGGCAGAGGGGCGTGGGAAGGGGGATGCAGAACAGTAACAAATTTGAAAATACACAAACTAAACAAAATTGATAAACCGTTAGCCAGACTCATCAAGAAAAAAAGGGAGAAGACTCAAATCAATAGAATTAGAAATGAAAAAGGAGAAGTAACAACTGACACAGCAGAAATACAAAGGATCATGAGAGTTCTACAAGCAACTATATACCAATAAAATGGACAACCTGGAAGGAATGGACAAATTCTTAGAAAAGCATAACCTTCCAAGAATGAACCAGGAAGAAATAGAAAATATAAACAGACCAATCAATTTCACTGACATTGAAACTAGATTAAAAATCTTCCAACAAACAAAAGCCTGGGACCAGATGGCTTCACAGGGGAATTCTATCAAACACTTAGAGAAGAGCAAACACCTATCCTTCTCAAACTCTTCCAAAATTTAGCAGAGGGAGGAACACTCCCAATCTCATTCTATGAGGCCACCATCACCCTGATACCAAAACCAGACAAAGATGTCACAAAGAAAGAAAACTACAGGTCAATATCACTGATGAACACAGATGCAAAAATCCTCAATAAAATACTAGCAAACAGCATCCAACAGCACACTGAAAGGATCATACACCATGATCAAGTGGGGTTTATCCCAGGGATGCAAGGATTCTTCAATATATGCAAATCAATCAATGTGCTAAACCATATTAACAAATTGAAGGAGAAAAACCATATGATCATCTCAATAGATGCAGAAAAAGATTTCGACAAAATTCAACACCCATTTATGATAAAAACCCTCCAGAAAGTAGGCATACAGGGAACTTACCTCAACATAATAAAGGCCATATATGACAAACCCACAGCCAACATCAGCCTCAATGGTGAAAAACTGAAACCATTTCCACTAAGATCAGGAACAAGACAAGGATGCCCACTCTCACCACTATTAGTCAACATAGTTTTGGAAGTTTCAGCCACAGCAATCAGAGAAGAAAAAGAAATAAAAGGAATACAAATTGGAAAAGAAGAAGTAAAGATGTCAGTGTTTGCAGATGACATGATACTATACATAGAGAATCCTAAAGATGTTACCAGAAAACTACTAGAGCTAATCAATGATTTGGTAAAGTAGCAGGATACAAAATTAATGCACAGAAATCTCTTGTATTCCTATATATTAATGATGAAAAATCTGAAAGAGAATTTAAGGAAACACTCCCATTTACCATTGCAACAAAAAGAATAAAACATCTAGGCATAAACTTACCTAAGGAGACAAAAGACCTATATGCAGGAATCTATAAGACACTGATGAAAGAAATTAAAGATGATACAAACAGATGGAGAGATATACCATGTTCTTGGATTGGAAGAATCAACATTGTGAAAATGACTATATTACCCAAAGCAATCTACAGATTCAATGAAATCCCTGTCAAACTACCAATGGCATTTTTCACAGGACTAGAACAAAAAAATTCACAATTTGTATGGAAACAAAAAAGACCCCAAATAGCCAAAGCAATCTTGAGAAACAAAAATGGAGCTGGAGGAATCCAACTGCCTGACTTCAGACGATACTACAATGCTACAGTAATCAAGACAGTATTGTACTGTCACAAAAACAGAAATATAGATCAATGGAACAGGATCGAAAGCCCAGAGATAAACCCACGCACATATGGTCACCTTATTTTTGATAAAGGAGGCAAGAATATACAGTGGAGAAAAGACAGCGTCTTCAATAAGTGGTGCTGGGAAAACTGGACAGCTACATGTAAAAGAATGAAATTAGAACACTCCCTAACACCTTACACAAAAATAAACTCAAAATGGATTAAAGACCTAAATGTAAGGCCAGACACTATAAAACTCTTAAGAGGAAAACATAGGCAGAACACTCTATGACATAAATCACAGCAAGATCCTTTTTGACCCACCTCCTAGAGAAATGGAAATAAAAACAAAAATAAACAAATGGGACCTAATGAAACTTAAAACTTTGCTTTTGCACAGCAAAGGAAAATATAAACAAGACGAAAAGACACCCCTCAGAATGGGAGAAAATATTTGAAATTGAAGAAACTGACAAAGGATTAATCTCCAAAATATACAAGCAGCTCATGCAGCTCAATATCAGAAAAACAAAAAACTCGATACAAAAATGGGCAGAAGACCTAAATAGACATTTCTCCAAAGAAGATATACAGATTGCCAACAAACACATGAAAGCATGCTCAACATCACTAATCATTTGAGAAATGCAAATCCAAACTACAATGAGGTAACACCTCACACCAGTTAGAATGGGCATCATCAAAAAATCTACAAACAATAAATGCTGGAGAGGGTGTTGGGAAAAGGGAACCCTCTTGCACTGTTGGTGGGAATGTAAATTGATACAGCCACTATGGAGAAAAGTATGGAGGTTCCTTAAAAAACTAAAAATAGAACTACCATATGACCCACCTATCCCACTACTGGGCATATACCCTGAGAAAACCGTAATTCAAAAAGAGTCATGTACCACAATGTTCATTGCAGCACTATTTAAAATAGCCAGGACATGGAAGCCTAAGTGTCCATCGACAGATGAATGGATAAAGAAGATGTGGCACATATATACAATGGAATATTACTCAGCCATAAAAAGAAACGAAATTGAGTTATTTGTAGTGAGGTGGATGGACCTAGAATCTGCCATACAGAGTGAAGTAAGTCAGAAAGAGAAAATCAAATACCGTATGCTAACACATACATATGGAATCTTAAAAAAAAAAAAAAAAGGTTCTGAAGAATCTGGGGCAGGACAGGAATAAAGACGTAGAGAATGGACTTGAGGACATGGGGAGGGGGAAGGGTAAGCTGGGATGAAGTGAGAGAGTGGCATGGACATATATACACTACCAAATGTAAAACAGATAGCTAGTGGGAAGCAGCCGCATAGCACAGGGAGATCAGCTGGGTGCTTTGTGGCCACATAGAGGGGAGGGATAAGGAGGGTGTGAGGGAGATGCAAGAAGGAGGAGATATGGGGATATATGTATATGTATAGCTGCTTCACTTTGTTATAAAGCAGAAACTAACACAACATTGTAAAGCAATTATACTCTAATAAAGGTGTTAAAAAAAAAAAATACACAAACTATATACCATAGCTTAATCCCTGGAATGTATCGACTGTTGATGTTTTTCCACACTACTCTCCCCTCAGCAACTATTTCACTGCTATTCTTTTTTTATTGAAATTCAGAGAATGTCATTTTAATTTTCTAATGCTTGCTATAATGCTTGCAATGGCTTAGGCTCCATGTAAAATTTATAAAATCTTGTTATACTTTCAAGTCATGTTATATCAAAATTTTTAATTCATTTTCTTCAAAAACTTCTCAAAACCTCTTAGCTGGTAGCTATAAAGCAAATAAAAGAGGCATGGAACAAAGTAATTCAATAAAAATTGGATTTACTCTTAAAAAAGAAAGGTTTTAATCTTCCTTAATTGGCCCTTAGATGTAGATAATTTCCAAGGACATTTTATAGACTAAAAGATCACAATAAGGTCTTTCCTTAGAGTAATCAAGATTTGGTGATCCTTTAGAAGAACAGGAATCATTAAAAACAGCAAAGAGAAAGGAGTTATTAGGTGTGGAAGATCAAGGTCTCCAATATATTAAAATAAGCAATGAAGGCCTACAGATTCCAGCAAGCAGAAGATAACATTTTCACTGCACATTTCTTTAAAAGAAGATAAAGATCATTGAATCAATATATCATTGAAGAGATTATTATTTTGTACAAGCTGAAGGTTGGTGCAGGTCATTCCCACTAAGCAAACAGAACTTGTTAATTTAATCCGACAGGTTTGGCAGTGAAACCAAACAGGAATTTAATCAGCAGGAGAAGGTGGTGAGCTTCTCTGAAAATTGAATGATGGCTGTGCAAACAGTAAATATCATCACGGAAGGGCGAGGAAAGAATAAGAGCACCCCTCTCATGGTTTTCATTGAGTTCATCAAACATAATAAATGATTCCAAATAAACCATTTCTAGGACTGCAACAATGACTTAATGTTACTTTTACTAGAAAGTTAAAATTTATAGTTTTCCAGTCTCTCACCTTAAATACTTTTTTTAAGCTGCAAGGTTAGAAAATGAAGGATTAAGTGTCTCATATTCCAAGACAGCAGCTGACTTTTCAGTGTCTCATCTCAATGTGTCAGCGCTCTGATGCCAGCGTGAAGGCTTGTTAGCACAGAGACTAATACAGAGACAAGGCTAAGATGTAACATTAGGTATTTTAGTTCAACATTAATTGCTTTAATCATCCTCAAAAGTAAGAGCATTTTTAAAGGATGTATACTGTTGCCAATGGATAAATAAAACTGACTTACTCCTTCCCCAATTCCTTGCACTTAAATGAAATTACCATCAAAGCTTATTCAGAATCTTTCCCACGTCTTGTTATCACAGAGTTTTCAACTTCGCCTTGTCCTTCTTTCTTTCCTTCTCCTTTCAGTCTCTACTCTACTTCATTTACAGGTTCTCCTTATTTCTAGTCTAGTCTCCTTGAAACCCTGTTTTGAAAGCATAACCTTTTGGAAGTCTCATGTTGAATAGGACGTGTAAGTATACAGTATATCCAAAACAAACAAAAAAAAACTGTCTCAATGGTGTTTTTTCTCTCTAGCTATGAAAACACAGTGTTTTCATTAAACCAGTAAATTCATTATCTCATGGACCCTCAATAAACAAATGTCAACTGGTATTTCCCAAGAGTGACTAACAAAAATAAATCATGTGATAAGTGGCCAAAAAAGACATGGAAGATAATTTTAATGCTCAATTATTAAAAGTAAGGGATAAACTTATTTAGAAACTCTAGAAGAAGGTTCTCTAGCTTCATGGAAAACTAGACCAAGAGATAATAACATAATGAAGAACCATGTTATGTTAAGCTATTGAGAAGAAAGAGAATGATTGGAAAAAATCAGGAACTACTATTTCAAAGGTATGTAGTAAGAGGATAGATTGAAAATCTTAGCTTTAGGGGAAAAGGAGTGATACTTTTTCATAATTTTCTGTCTAAAAATGGACAGTTAGATACACGCTCATTTGTTTCTAGCACAGTTTTTATACTGTCTTGAATCACTTATCTCCATATTTCATCACCCAAAGGAACAGAATATACTCTTTTTTATGTGTCTACACTTGCACCGTCATCTCTTCACAGTTATCATTTATACAGTGTATGTCATTTATACAGTGGTAGACTGTATAAATCATAATAAATGTATAATATGATAAATCATAATAGTAATAGTAATACCATACCATTGCATGATAAAAAATACAATAACTTGAAAGTTAGAAAATGTGCCTAATGAACTTATTGGTCTGGCTGAAGAGATCACTAGTCAGCATGTTGAAAGTCAGAACATCGAGTGTTTCTAATTTCACATGACAAGTCAGTGGGGGGGAAAAAAGAAAGAATGTAAGAAGGAACTTATTGTTTGCAAGCAGAATTTAAAGAAAGTTTCTAGGTTGGAAAATAAGCCTATTTCTTATCCCCAGGCTATCCAGTTGGCAAAAGATTCCAAAATTAAGAAATAGCCTCAAGCAAAGATCAAATCAAAGGTGTGGGTATAAAACCCTTTCTTTGACCTCAGAAAGATGGAACCTGATAGACTCTCTCAGATAGACAAAGAACTTCTAACAACATTAAGGGCACTGACCCACAACATGCTGACACATAGAAATAGAGATCTGTCTGAAAAAGAATTATGGTGTGACTTGGCGGGGTTGGGGGTGGGGGGTAAACCCTGATAAGATTTATAGGAAATGCGCAGTTTTTAAGACAGTTGTAGTAGCAAAAGCATCTCCTGCTTGTACTAAAAAGGACTAAGTAATTCAAATGAAAAGGGACTAATGGGCTTCCAGCTTTTTATGGGCAAGAAGCAGGCTGAGAAAACAACTCAGCTACAAACACAGACTATTTCTTGTAAAAAAGAAAAGATCTCACAGGATTGAACCAAGAGCTGAGAACAACGGACTAGGGAATCAATTCACTGGGGTTAACCTAGTCTCTAATCAAGGAACATTCTTGGCTCCTGAAATAGAGAAAAAGGGCAACATGTCCTTAGTTAGATTTCAGAATTTCCACGGGCAGATGACTGCTGTGTGTTTCCATTCTTCACCTTTTTGAATGCAAATGTCTACTGCAGTTATCCTTGTCCAGTCTTACCACTGTATGTTGTGTATAGAGTTAAAAAATACTTATCCTCTTATATCACATATTTCTGTGTCAAGAAGAGTCATAACCAAGGAGCTGCACTGAACAAATCTCACCCACATCTGGACTTGATGTAGATGATGAAATCCTGGACTTCAAGGATGATATAAGACTTCTGTGGGAGGAGTGAGTGTATTTTCACATGGAAGAGATGTGAATTATTGTTGCCGGAGAGCAGATTATGGTAGGTTGTAGCAAAGATGGCTACAAAAATTCCTCAAACCTCTGTATGCATGTCCCTTTGTAATGTGACTTTGTTGATCCTCCCAACTAGAGATGGAGTTTATTTTCCCAACCCATGAGTCTGGGCAGGCCTAGTGGGAGCTCCAAATCCTAAGCATCAAGAGATTTTCCAGCTTCTTTTCTTGCCCTCTTGGAATGCTGCCCTGAGATTGCCACAAAGAAGCCCAGTATAGTCAATTAGCGGATAAGAGACCACATGGAGCAGAAATGAGTCATCTCAACTAAGACCCCTAGCCAACCAGCTGATAGCCAGTAGCAACTGCCAGACATGTCAGTGAAGCCATCTTATACTATGTAGTCCCACTAGAAATATAGAATGTAGCCATATGAGTGAACCCAAGAGAGATCAGCAGAAGAACCACCCAGCTGAGCCCAGCCCAAAATATTTACCCACAAAGGGAAAAATGACTATTGCTTCAGGTGGTTTCTTACACAGTAATAAATGATGCAGTGAGTACCATTATTTCCTGATTTTCTAATACACTCCAGATTGTAAATATTCTGTCCTGTTATTACATGATAATGTCAAATAGATGCCTTTTTGTTGTTATTGGAAATATGGTCCTATAAGAAAGCAAGTACTAAAATGTGTGTTACAGTGATGGCTGACCTGAATGAACACTGCTCACCTTTTAGAAGGGCAAATGTTATTATAATCTAGTATTAAAATAAAGTCCTTTTAATCCTGAACACAGCTAGCTTTGCTTCCAGGGATGCAAATCAAAAGGAGAGGGAGAATATTCAAATTCAAATCCCTTCTCTCTACAGAGGTGTTGTAGATACTACTCAGGGACATTTAAGTCCAATAAATTCCTTGAACATTGTCTCATGGCCACTCTTCCTGACACATGCACCCATGAAAAGGCATAGACACATAAAAGATAAAGTGAGGAGAGGAGTGAGAAAACTGTAGATTAAGGGACAAAGATGAATAACTGTTATAATGACACACTGAACAATCACATTTCTGTAATATATTTTTGTTTGAATTGCTTCCCTGCTAGACCTCTCCTTTGGGAGACGCTGTGTAATTTTTCTGGTTATGTGATAGAAGCAAGATGAAAGATAAGTCACAAGCTCCTGTGGCTTAAAATATAATGGTTGAAAATTGGTGGGTTATTTTTAAAGGGTTTTTTTCCTTCTGTTTGAGAAAGAAAGGCAGAACTATACTCACCAGTCCCACCCCCGTCCTTCTCCAAAATAAAAGGTCAAATTGCCTCTTCTCTGTTTTTAAAGACATTGCTTAAAAAAAAAAATTCTGATGCAAATGCATAATGACTGTTAATATAATGGCCTAAATAGCACCCTCCTCCACTCCTTCTCTACAATGAAAAGCAAAAGATCTAAAATTTCTTAAAATAAAGTATATTCAGATGCTGAAGAAACCAACTTTAAAAATCATCTATAATTGAGTATCTATAATTGCAAAAACTGTCACTGTAATATCATATACTTCATGGAATAGTCATTTGGATTATGTGATCATTTATTTTAACTCCCACTCTCCTTGGAATAGATAAAATTCAAGAATTTATACATCCAGAATCTCATCTCTTAGGATCACTCATTCTACCAAAGTTAGAACTTATTTAAATATTGATTATAAATTTAAATTAAATTATTCTAAACCTTCTAGATCAATTTAGCCCTGGTAGCACCTCTGTTCAAATATATAAATTATTTGAGGGCTTTTTTCTTAGTATACATGCTAGACACATGCAAAGATTTTTTTTTTCCTTTAATGAAAAGCTAAAATCATAGACTCAGTTCTAAAAAGGGACCATAGTTAAACTTAACTATATATGAGAAAACTAAAGGTCAGAGAGCTAAAATGATATGCCTGAAAATAGCAGGGCTTATTAGTGGTGATGCTTGTTTAAGAATCAGGTTTCCTGGACCCTCAGGCCAGTGATCTCCCCCACTTTACCACGTGGACTCACACAGGGCTTTGGGTCTGCTGTGGATGGGAGGCCCTGGCTTCTCCCAATACTGAATCCAGGAGCTGCCACGCCTAAGCACAGAACTTCGATCATCTTTCGGCCTCAGCCCTATCCCCCCTTTTTTTTTTTTAATTAAATTTATTTATTTATTTATTTATTTTTAGTTGTGTTGGATCTTCGTTTCTGTGCGAGGACTTTCTCTAGTTGCGGCGAGCGGGGGCCACTCTTCATCGCGGTGCGCGGACCTCTCACTATCGCGGCCTCTCTTGTTGCGGAGCACAGGCTCCAGACGCGCAGCCTCAGTAATTGTGGCTCATGGGCCTAGTTGCCCCGCGGCATGTGGGATCTTCCCAGACCAGGGCTCGAACCCGTGTCCCCTGCATTGGCAGGCAGATTCTCAACCACCGCGCCACCAGGGAAGCCCCCCCCCCCCACCCGACTTCTTAATTCAGACTCTGTGGATAAGCAGAGCACCAGCAAGCAATGTTTAAAAGTGCCCCCAGGAGATTCTAATATGCAGCCAGGGCTGAGAACCACTGAAGTAGTTTCTCACCCTCATTCTTTTAAATGGCTTAGGCTACCAGGCTGGCGGTCCCAGCCTCACTTCCCAGTGTTTCTGGCTCTCTTTGGCCCTTCGATACCCTAGACATCAAGAACCTAATTCTGAGAGCCTAGACTCTTGGAAAGGGATAAATAAAAACGAGAAGCTAGAGAATATGAAAGTACATGGTCTCAGCGACATGTTATTGTCAGCAACACGTCTTACACACACATGAGAACTAACACTAGAAAACCATACAAAGAAAACTCAGTTTAGCTATATAAAAGTAGTATTTCCTACAGGCATTAGTTTAAACAGCTAACCAAGTCTGCAATAATATGTATCAGACTGTTGATTGGTTCATTTCATTATATTACTCAACCACTCTCCTAAAGTCATGGTCATCCGTTGAGCAGCTCATGAAATTAGAGGCAGCATGGCTTAAATAGATTCTTAGACATTATGGCAATGGAGAGAAACAGAGGTAGAAATTTTCATATAAAAAAGGTCTAAATCAGTCAGAATCCAGTTTAGCCAGACCACAACAACTATTAGCAATCCAAACGTCAATTTAATCGACTGACCCTCAATTCCAAACCAGGCCTCAAGAAGCAAAGCTAAATCTGGGTTATTCTGAACCTCAGAGGTGAAAAAGATAAAATTTACTTGTTGGAATAAGATTATAAGCAAGGATGGCTTCCTTGTCTCTTGCAACTCTTGCAGCCATGGTGGATTAACTGAAAATCCTGTGGACTGAGCCGGCAGGACATTGACACTTCCAGGGGAAGCATGAACATAGCTCGGCCAGCAGCAGTGCCACGTGCTTCAGTCTGCCTCCTTGCACAGCTAGAACTGACTTCGGTCAAATGTTAATTAAAATCATATTTAATACTAAATATCAGATATTCTAAATCTGAACGACCTAATCAAGAAAGGCCATATCTATGAAGTTGCTTGACTCAGAAGAGTCCAATACTCCAGAAACAAGCAAGTTCCTTAAGCCTTAAACAGGTCTAAAAAAGAAAAAGTTAAAATTTGTCTGGTTTTATCTTAATGTTCTAGCTGAAGGCATATTTTATGGAACTGATTGTTTCATTTTTCTGCCTCTGTCACCAATTCTTCTCCACTACATTAAATCCCACACTTGGCAAACACGAGTTAATTAAGCATTATATTACAGAGTATCAATATAAACCTTTCAGCTGCTCCTCCTAAACCTCTATGGCATAATTACTATGGCCCTGAAGGAGAAATGAATTTACATTGTTAACAGAAATACTTAGAAACAAACATAGTTAAATGGTTAACCATCAGTACTAAAAGAACAAATTAAAGGAAGCAATAGCTAAATCATAACATTAACATTTAGATGGTCCAGCGAGGTAATGTGAAAAGAGAATACTATATATACGTCTTGCCATTTCAGTCATACTGAAAGAGCTTTTCAAATAACCTCATTTGCTTTCACTCCAAGAACCAAATACGAGTGTTGTCAACATTACTCTTTACCTTCTTCCAGGCTAATCATGAATATCATCAAGAAAGCATTTCTTCCAGCTCATCAAGCTCCCGCCCTTCAATAGATGAAGACAACTTCACAAGCATCAACAAACAGAGCCAATATAAAATAATATCAGGGTTGAAATCACAGGGCTGCAAGTGACTTTCAGCTATTATACGGGGCATTCTCCTCCTCTGATATAATCATTTAAACCAGTGGTTCTCAACTTTGGCTGCACATTGAAATCATCTGAGAAGCTTTTTAAAATTCTGCTGCCCAGCCCTAAACCCCAGAAATTCTAATTTAATTGGTCTGGAGTACAGCCCGAATGTCAAGTGGTTTAAAAGCTCTCCGGGTGATTTTAATGTGCAGCCAAGTGTCAAAGCCCATCAAACAAAGACCACCAAGAAAACACCTGTAGTCAATCAAGAAAAGTCAGGTTTACTTAGCTTGCTGCTGTATGGGAGACCCTTATGAAAATCTCGGGAAGTTGGAAGAGCTTCAAACTGGGTGATTTTAAGGAAAGCTGAGGGAAACAGGAGACCATTCTGGATTGGATGACATCAAGAAATGGGGGAAATTCAGTGATTCGGTATTTCAATTATCTTCATCCAACAGGCAGAAAGATTAGAGCTGAGCCATCATTGCTAAAGAATCGAGATCACTCAGAAGGCAAGGTTCTTAGCAATGAGAGCAGGGTGTTAATCATTTTCAGGGTTAAGGTGTTGGCCTACTCATTGCCCCGTTCTAAACATGGTGTATTTATGTTTTTTGGCAAACACTGTGGTCTGGTTTTTCAGTAAGGCCAATTTTCCCTTTCTCTGTTTATTTAATAGGACCTGTTTTCATATTCTCACAAGGTTGAAAACCACTGATTTAAACAAACTTAAAAACCCAGCTGAATATGAGTGCTATCCGGTTGTAATATCTGTCATTCTTTTGAGTTCCAGGGTTAAAATTAGCTGATCTAGTTTATTAAATGTGCATTTGATTGCTCCCCAATTTTTCCAAGTAAAACCTTCCCAAAGCTGGACCTCCCCAGATAATACTCTCTGTTCCCATCCCCTTGATAAAGTATCCAGTTATGATCACAAGTTTAATTTGCAAGAGAATGCATGCTACATTCTAAAGAAAAATCTTATATGAAATAGCCCGTTTTGATAGCATCACCATTAAAACACTAGTTCTCCTGTATTACAAAGTCATGTTCTATTTATTCTATTTTCAGTGGAAGCCAATGTTAATTTTTCACAATTACTAACTCAGCGCTACCTTGGTATGGCACTACACGTGAAGGATAGGGATTCTTTACAGAAGTGTTTTTCACACTATTTTGATGATTCACCTAATGTTCTGTTTATAAGAAGTCAGAATAGTGACAACCATTTATGCTTTAAGCCAAGAATGAATATATGTATTCAATAGAAATTGGGGTTATTTAACTCTTCTTGGGTAACATGGAATATTTATTTTCTCTCTTGGGAAACCCATGTAACCATAAACTAGATTTCATGTCTCTCTGAAAATAAGGCTGTTTCACTCTGTTTTACATGTATCAGTAGAGGAAGTCATATTATAAGAGTCAGAAAATATATTACCTCTGATGGTATATCCAGAGTGTCAGTTACTCATAGGAAGTTCCACTCAGGGCCACCTAATATCATCCATATTATCTACTCCTCTAAGCTACACAGAGATGGGACAAAAGTTTTCCTCACCTACACTGAGTTATTTCTACTGCTGGATCCTAAGGGAGCCTGGAAATGGCACCATTGTTTCCCTACTTGAGCTCTGAACCAGCTAGGAAAACCAAAAATTAAGGCAGAAAGATATTTAAAACCTTTATAACCAAACGATGCCATGTCACAGGTTGAATTCTCCAAGTGCAGACACTGAGATAGAATTTGAGTTCAAGGTGTATATAAGGGATTAAAGGAAGGGGAGGAAGCAGGATTGAGCAGAGGAAAAAGTCACACTGTGATGCAGACCCAAAGGCCAACCTGGCAGGAAACTGTGGAGTAAACATTGCCCACGAGAGTCATCCCAGAGTGGGTTGAAAGATCTGGGTCTTTAAAGGCCCTCCTAGCTCACTCACCAAATGTGGGCTTCCCTGGGAAGAGCATGGCTGTGAGCAAGGCATCTGGCTCCACGCAGCTGAGGCAGACCCTAAAAGAACAGGCAGCTGGAGGCACTCTGCCCATTGCCCCCTTCACAGCTGGACAGCAAGTCCTTCCTCGCAGGGGCTCTGGGGAGCACATCTTCATGTCTACCCCAGACCAAGTTGGAGAGCGTGGCTAAGACGCTTAGCAACAATAGACTTCCCAATAGGACATCTAGACACAGACAGCACTAACTAATCACAGACCTCGTTTACAGAATGAAAACTGAGAACTCCTAGTACAGAGATACTGACCCAGAATATGCAATTTTCACTAGCAGCTGGCCTTTAAAGAAGAAATAAAGGAAGAGACTGAGCTTTGTATGCCCATCTCTGCTCCCACATTCACCAAAAAAGAGGGAGTTGGGAACGGAGATATAGAGACAGGCCAGAGATGATGTGCTAATGGTGACCCTCCACACGAAAGGAGGTGAGCAGTCCCCTCTCTCCTCCACCAATCGAGTCACAGAACTTGACAGTCAGTTAAAGGCAGTACAGCTAGGCTTATTAAACTTTTTAGGTCTCTGGATTATAATAATAACTCAAAATGCTCATGTATATAGTAATCATTATTCTCCATACTTATATTATTCCATTTGAAAGGTTGGTGACTGGGGAGTTGGTTTGTTTAGTTGTTTGAGGAATTGGAGTTTGAATGTTTATTCTTATAGTTGCATGTAAAAGAACAGGTTTATTTACCAAGTCCTAAATAACATTAATATTTTTTTAGATTTTCTGTACTCTTTTCTGTGTTAATGCAAAAGTCACAGAGGAAATTTTAATCACTCAGTGACAAAGTGATATATGCTGCAAGTGGCAATTCCCAGCAGCCAGACTGCTTACCCTCATTCCCCTTTCAGGCACGTACCTCTTGACACTAACAGCATGATGCCACAGAAGGGAGGCTGCCTTGTTAGCTACTTAGGATAGAAAGCACCGAGGAACTCGGACCCGGAAGTCCCAGTAAGACCCAGAGAGCACAGGAAGCAAATGCAACCATGGAGACCCCACTTCTTCAGCAAAATGTTGAGGGTAACTCCAGCCGTGACCACAAGGTGCAAACCACAGATTTTTATGGCAGGAGCATTGATCTGTCAAAGGCATGTCAGTCTTTTCTTAGCCAGCCAGCCAGTTTCTTTTATGTAGTTGGCTAGTCCTTCCTCTATGAGAATATGATAATGAAATGTTGCTAAGGAATTTTATTTTTAAAACAACGGTCACCTGTTTCATCAGGTAGATTTGATGTCACGGAGATTTACTCCTGACAAGATTATATGACAGGCCGCTCATTTCTACTCCAGCAACTGAGACAAGACAGTCTTTGAGAACTCATTCTAGACTGATGATTGAAAGACCACCCTAAGACCATTTCCTAAAACCAGCCATCTGGAATAGCTGCCTGAAATAGGTAGAGCCTAGCCAAGTTAAGGAAAACACAGATCTAAGTTGATCTGCCTGAGTTTTCCTGAACCTACACTTTGAACAGTGTTTTACGATGTGTGGTCCTATGACCACCTACTACGCAAACACTCCAAGAAGTTGCTAAGAATGTGGATGGCTAGAGACCCCACACCTAGTTAAGGAGACTATCTATGTGGTGTGACCCAAGAGGCTGCATGTTCAACAAGTTCACCAGGTGATTCTAATGCACACTAGGGTTTGAGAAACCCTGTTAGAAATTTAACTCTGGAACAAGGTCAGAGACATAGTCCAGAATTCAAGCTCAAAGGAAAAATTCTACAAAATTCATTTGACCTTTATTTGGGAATAGTATTTTTCACAAGAGAAAACTACAACTCTTATTCATTCAGTAAATATCTTATGCTCCTGCCACATCCAGACCCTGTGCTAAATACAGTAGATTCGAAATAAAATGCATAGAATATTATAAGAATGGGTCTAGTAGTGCCACACATTATAACTCCTTTCACACCGAATTCAGATCTTACAATATGCATATCACTAGGAATTAAAACGAGAATTCAGAAAAGAATTAAACTTCTGCTCAAGTGGAGCTATCCTAAGAAAAGACAAACATTAAAAAGTGTACGTAGGGTATGATTACATCAATCTAGTTCTCTTCAGGGAAAAGAGCGGTGTGGAGGGTGGAGAGACAAGCACATGACTATTTTAAAATAAAAAGATCTCTTAAAATAAGAGATCAGAGCTTAGAGATGATTCCCATCCCAACTGGAGTCAGTTCTTTATACTAGAATCAGAGAGTCGATGAACTTTTGATCTGTCCCTTCTTTCTTTGGAAGCATAGATCTAAAAGCTGTTATCAAACAAGACTATGAAGACAGGATAAAAGGATAATATATGAATTATGATTGATTTTCCATAAAGTATCCACGAACTCAGCTGAAACATTAAAACTGCTCCACACATACCACCTGCTATGGTCTGAGTGTTTGTGTCCCCCCCAAATTCATATGTTGAGATCCTAATGCCCATTGTGATGGTATTAGCAGACGAGGCCTTTGGGAGGTGATTAGATCATGAGGGCAGGGCCCTCATAAATGAAATTAATACCCGTATATAAGAGACCCCAGAGAGCTCCCTTGCCTCCTGCCACCATGTGAGGACACAAGAAGGCTCTGAGCCAGGAAGAGGCCCCTCACTCGATCACACTGGCACCTTGATCTTGGACTTTCCAAACTCCAGAACTGTGAGAAATAAATTTCTGTTGTTTATAAGCCTCCCAGCCTATGGTATTTTGTTATATCAGCCCAAAAGGACTAAGACATTACCAGAACAGACTAGAAAATTCCTCCTTGCTTGCTACAATAAGCTAAACTTGCTCAAGATTGAGCACACGAGAGTTTCTATAAAGCTTTATGCAAACATGGTTATGCTATGAGAAACAACTTAAATATAGCTCCATTTGACCCTCATAGCTTTTGTTTACAAAAAGATTTTACAAAGTATTTGTATTTATAAACTTTGTCCTATGATCAAATAAAATCTAATTAGATGGTTTTATCAACATCTCGCCAAAGTCAAAATAAAGAAAAGCATGCAATGAAGAAAACTGGAAAGAATATATTATGTTAAAATTAAATGGTGGAACTATGGTTGATTTTCCTGCATTTCCCGGATGTTTAAAAATGAGAATATATTACTTTATAATGAAAATATTTAAAATTAATTTCTTAGGGAGTTTTTTATGACAATAGAATTTTTTAAGTAAAAATAAGTCTACAAGTTACTGCTGTCAAACCTGAGTTTGTGGGCCTGACGCACAGTGAGGCCAAACCAACCAAAATGTCGGAGTTTGGAGCAGAGAAAGGTTTATTAGTTGAGGAGGTACCAACCCAGAAGATGGGTGACCTAGACTCTTCTGAAATCCATCTTGCTGGCTGGCCGGGGTGCAAGGTTTTTAAAAACAAAAAAGGTAAAGGGGAGGGTGTCTCTGTGGTCTTAGCTTCCTGATAAGACCTCATTTGCAGACAACCCAGCACCATCTTGTGCCGATGCATCATTGGTGATTGTGATTGATCTGTGTGTTCCCGCAAAGCAAACTAGTAAATCATGGTCTTGTGATCCCTCCCTTCTTTCTAGGAGAGAGCAAAAGCAACGGTTGAGGCATTTTATTATTTACTTAGAGCCTTCGTAATGGTTCAGGAGTTTCAGTTCTTAATTGATTCTCCCAGTGCCATCAATTTTAAGTGGCTTGGGGCCAGCTGGTTGAAACCACAGGACATTATCTCAACAGTTTGGGGTCATAAACCAAGACATTAGTTTAAGCTAACAATCATGAAAAAGATTGTGCTGGGTTTGCTTTTCCTTTGTTTCTGTGTTCCCTCACTTTCCTAGTTAGTAACTATTTGAATCTGCTCTTTGGAACTCGGGGAACATCTAGGAGACTAAAGCCTTTTTTACAAACAAGAGGCAGGCAGAGGACATGGCGTGTGGAGTGGGGGGGACCCCCATAGGGTCCTGATCAGTTACATTAAGAGTCTTCAGTGGTCATTGTTTCTTTTTACCTTTATTCCCTTTCTTCTTTTCTAAAAATGTGTTTTAACCTGCAGGCCAGATCGTCTCTATTCTTTATTTTCTAACATTTATAAGCCTCAACATTTTTGCTATAAGACGAAGTTCTGACTTTCCTTTTTCTTTTTTATTACAAGCCCATAAATTCTAACCACAGCTGTCCAGTCCACCTCCCATTATTCTCAATAATCTTGACTAACTGACTTTGAAAGCATATTGCTTTAGCACATTAACTTTCGCTGGGGCACCTTCTATCCACACCTGACCCTCCTACCCTGCAATTTTACATCTATTCTAACTAACAGTTTTCTAGGTAATAAATTATACATGACATCTGTCTTGTCCTAGTTTTTAAAATCCCTGTAGCCTCCTAAAAGTCTTTTTTAATGTCCTTATCCTCAAGTCCAGGCCATCTCTGGTATTTCCTTTATGTGATAATTTTCTGATTATCTTTTCTTTAATCTTTGCCTTTATGCCCTACTCCACTACCTTCATCAGCATTTCTTTCCAGTAGCTTTTTTTTTTTAATCCCTTTTTTGTTTCTTAAATTCTTCTTCTTTGTGGCTCACTCCACCAAGCCTTGGGCTAGTGAAACGTGAAGGCTTCTAATTCACCAAAATTGCAACCCTTCTACTTACTTAAAATTTTAAATTTAAATTCCCTGGTGGCACAGTGGATAAGACTCCGAGCTCCCAATGCAGGGGGCCCAGGTTCAATCCCTGGTCAGGGAACTAGATCCCACATGTATGCCACAACTAAGAGTTCTCATGCCACAACTAAGGAGCCCACATGCTGCAACTAAGGAGCCAGAATCTGCCATGCATCACACCCAGTTCCTGCCAGGAATAAAGGACCACTCCCACCAAGTCCCTCAGAATGTTGCCTTGATTGGAACATGCCATATTGTCATTTCTTGTTTTTTTTCATTTATTTTTCCCTCTAAACCTTGAAATACAAATGGAGGAGAAAGGGTTCCTATTCGTGCCTGTAACATCAGTATTTATCACAGCAACTAGCACGGGGCAAATGCTGAATAATTATCGATTAGATAGATACAGGATCCACTTTTCACAACACATGAATTCAGAAGCAGGTATGGGAACCCAGACGTCTTCGACTAAGCCAAACATAAAGAGATTTGATAAGATGTAAAATACAAAAGCATACAAAAGAACAAGCCCAATTTTTTTTACTATTAAATTCAACAGACATCAAATTACTCAATCAAAATGCTATAAGAGTTTCTAACCACTTACTTTCGATTTTTGTACTTATCATGGGCTAATGAGTTTGCCATCCAGAGATCCCACTTTGAGTAGTGCTGCACTGAGGCATAGGACAGCCAGGACCTGCTCAGCATCCATCCATGAAGTTCAGGCGGTGAACACCTCATGGGGTGACCTTCAACCACTAGGAGGTAAGAGCTGACAGATAAGGTCCTGAGACAGGTCGTGCATCTCTTCCAATGGTCCCATGGGATGGAGAAACAGCCACCCACAGCCATGGCTCACTTTATAGTGCATCTTCCGTCCTGCTTTGCTGACCCTGTACCTGCCAATTCTACTCCCTAGGATAATGATCCCCAATAAAGCACTCACTTTAGCTTCTACCTGAAAATCTGCTTTCTGGGAAGCCCAGAAAACAAAAGTCAACATACTCTTCGCAACTCACCTAAAGTCAGGGGGAAACACAGGGCACAGAAAGTGCAAAATTCTTTATCCTCCCTCTAACGCTGCACGTAGCTGTGCTTCTATTGGTTTCCTCTTTCCCTACCTTTTGGTCGGCCTGCTGCAGCTGCTACAGATTTAATCACCCAGCCTGTGAGAAATCCCTCTATTCAACCTCAAGTCCAGGCACTATGTTTTCTTCGTCCTGAGATACACCATTCAGTCACAGGCAAGGCTCATTTGATCCCTACAATTGACCCTTAAAATTGGCTAGTGTGGTGAATAGGACATTTATCATAATCCTTGTGGATGAGGAAACTGAGAAACAGAAAGGGTAAGTGATTTGTCCATGGACAGTCAATAATTTTGTGACAGAGTGATGAATAAAGCTCAATTACACTGTTTCCTTTTCATGTGTTTTTACATCACTTTATATTCTGACAAGAGCAGGCAGATCTTCCTGGCCAAGGTGGCCAAGTGGCTAATATTTCAACAGATAAACGAATATGCTGGTAAAAATATCAGTTACTTGCAGAGAGAGGTCATGAATTCCCCCTTAGAGAATGCATTACTTTGAACACAGTCGGTACCCCATAAATGTATGATAAATGAAAGAATAAATAAATGTATAATCAATCTAAACTTGGTATTTTTACAATCTACAAGGCTCTAAAATTATTCTGCTAGAATAAAATCACACACAGATTTCAAGCATACAGACACCTAGAATCCCCTGGATCAAAGGAGATTGTTTTAGTTTAAAGAAAGTGCAAAGTTTAAAACACACACATACATACACACACACATACATACACACACACACAAATTCCCTCAGTCAACAATCAACATGACGGGTAGATTGGACTCATTTCAGAATAATGGTACAAACGTACAAAGTAAATTTCACACTAAATCTCCATCAGTACATGTGCATTCATTATAAGTAAATGTATCAAAAAGCCTGAAGGCTTGAGAAATGCCATCTGTAAAAATTATCTAACACTGGCCTTTTAAAGTCTTCTGGAAATTCTGAGTATGCAATTGACACCAGAATACATAAGCAAACAGTGCAAGCATGTATGCACCCAAACTGGGAGCATAACTAGTCATCTAGTGAGTAGATGAAAATGTCATTCCCTAGGATAAGTACAGTTTCATGGGCAATTGATAGTGTATGCCAGCTCTATGAATGCATTTTCAGATGGTGACTTGAAGGACCCTGAAACTATAAAGGCAAAGAACATAATGCTGCTTGAACCAGAGTGTGATCATTCTGACTGGAAATTACTTGAAAGGAAAAGTGATATTACATACCAAATAAGTAAAAAGAAAAAATGTATACATAGAAGTTAAAATCTTGCTAGGAAAACAATAGGTAAAGTTGTACAGAATTATAGCAAACCCTCCAAAACTGCACTGTCCAATACTGTAGGTATCAGTCTCATGTGGGTATTGAGATATGGTTGTGCAACTGAGAACTTAATGTTTAATTTTATTTAATTTTAATTAATGTAAAGTTACATTTAATTCTAATTAATTTTAAATTACATTTAATTTAATTAATTTAATTTGAATTTTAAAAACCAATTCTCGATACAGTTATTAGAAAACTTTTATATGTATTTGGAACAACTTTGGTGTGTGAATTTATTTTTTCAACTAGAAATTCCATGAAACCTAAATAAGTATTCAGTGTTTTTCTGGTGAAAATTTAGTGTCCAAATGAAGGTTTGCTGATCCACTCAGTTGTTAGCTACTTGCAGAACACGTCAAAGGCAAGTGAATAATTAACAGTTTCTCAAGCACAGCATACCCTACTAAGTACTTCCTTAGATTCAGAAATAACTAAAACCATGACAATTAAATACCAACTGCATAAAAATTTCCCCCTCAAAAATAACAAAACAGTGCAGATAAACAAGAAAATGTCTTGAAAGAAACTAGCTATATCTTTCATTGTCTTGGATTAGATATCAGAATGAGTATCAAAATATCAAGAAATTACCAGGGTTTTCAACATTATTAAGTCACACAATTAAATTGGACATGAGTTCAAACTGCAGCAAGCCAAGTCATAATGATAGAGCAGTCAACCACACCATTACCCAAAACCTTAAAACACGTTACCAGGACTGGAGATGGAGATACTGGTTGAGAATGGGTGAAAAAATACCCACTTGGTGTTACAGATCAAAAGATATATATTCAAACAAACATTTTTTTTAAGATTCCACTTTAAATATTTCTCAAAACTAACTATTTGTAGGATAATACACAAAATTCTAGACTTAATTGCTAACTACATTGCAGTAGATGGCAACTACCACAAAGTTTGAAAGAAAAATTCGGATAAAACCTTAAAAGTGTTGTCCAGAACATATAACCTAGCTTCATATACACCATCATAAATAAACATGATTTGGAATGTTCTTTGAGTGCAGGTAGTAGGGCATTAAGCATAATTAAATTCACATATTTTGAGCATCATTATGAAAGTTTAGAAGCAAAATCTTTATACAGAAGAGCCGCATACCCAAGCTGAAATAATGCGTTCAATTCTGTTTGCTATTGACACGTCAAGACAGATATAAGAAACCAAAAAGAGATGAGAATTTCAACCAACATAGCCAAAACTAGAGGGAGAAATCAGAGATTAGGCACCTCCAGGTAAAAAGGTAAGAGATGATTAGAATGTTTCAGTCTATTTGTAAAATACTAATAAACAACAGAAACAGTAAACACCATTTTGTTTAAAAACTACATTTTAAGCCAATTAGATAATTCATTCATTCAATAAATATTTACCAAGGACCCACTTCATCTTAGACACTGTAAAAGGCAGGCTCCAGCACAGAGATGAGAAAGGCAAAGCAACTGCCTTCAAAACGGCCACAGTATGGGAAGAACAACATAACAATTACAACAGAATGTAGTAAATATTTTAATATAAAGCATGGCCATCTTGTCTGGAAACAGATATTATTTTATATGTATTTGAATATTTTATTGATAAATGTTTATGTATATTGCCTGTGTTTGCAGACTTTAAGGCCACCCTTGTATATGTACTAGGTGCTATGGGACCATTAGGAAGGATGTTCACAGCTCTTGAGGAGGGAAAAAGGGAAAATGTCAGGGAATATTTTACAAAGGATATAATGCTTGAACTCAAGGATGATAGAGGGATTTGGAAAATAGACAATGGAGGGAACATTTCCTGACTCAAAGGACGATATAACGAGAGATAAAAGAATGCACCAAGCATCTGGGAACTGGCTAGAAGTTATATTCTGTATAGCCTGAGCAAAGACTGGGTACACTGACACTTCCTGCCTGCTGTCTTTAGTAGAATCACCGTTTCTTTTTCTGTGCAACTTTGTTCCAATTAACTTAAAGGTGTAAAAAACTGAGAAAATAATGAAATAAAAAAAACATTAATTACCCATATTTCTACCACCCAGAAATAATCACTTTTGGTTACTTTTCTATGAATATAAATATTTTTACGGATGGATGGAGATTATATATATATATATATATATGGCCCACTAGAATTAATGGCTAACATTTATGTCATCCTTACCTGTGCCAGGCCCTATTCCAAGCACTTTACCTGTATTTATTCAATCAACCTTAGGAAATAGGTTTCATTACTCATTTTATAAAGGAGAGTAACAGTGAATTTAGGTAACTTTCCCAAGATTCCACAACCAGTATTTGGCAGAGACCCTGTTAGAAGTCTACCAAACTCAGGAGTCTTATTTTATCTCTTGCTTCCCTCAGATCTGTGTGTTTCAGGCACATTTACTTTCTTTTCATTCCTGGATTATCCCCAGTACATTTCCACCCCAGAATCTTAGAACATGCTGTGTCCTCAGCCTAGAACAGTTTTTTAAACAGATCATAGAAATCAATATCCTGAGCTTTAATATCATACAGACTTAGATTTATATCTCAGTCCAGCTATCTACTAGTTTATATATGATCATGATGGTCAGTTTTATGTGTCAACTGAGCCAGATTAAATCAAACTAGGGGTTGCTGTGAAAGTATATTGTAGATGTGATTAAAGTCTATAATCAGTTTACTTTAATAAAGAAGGTTATTCTAGATAATCTCAGTGAGCCAGCTTCAATTAATTGAAAAGCCTTAAGAGCAGAACTGAGGTTTCCCCAAGGAACAAGAAATTCTGCTTATGGACTGCAGCTTCAGCCAATGCCCAAAAGTTCTGGCCTGTCCTTCCTGATGGTCTCCCTACAGAGATTTAGGACTTGCCTTGCCAATCCCTGCAATCTATCTATCTATCTAATCTGTATATGAATACACATGTGTATACACACATATAAATCCTATTGGATCTGTTTCTCTGATGAAATTCTGATCTGAGACAAATTATCTCTCTGGGTCTCAATTTCCTCATGTGGGAAATGGGGATAGAGTTAGTACATAGCTCATATAGTGCCCGTAAGAACTGAATGAAATACTATGTTTAAACACTTAGCACAGTGCCTGACATGTGATAAACTAATTTTTCATCAATGTTGCCATCAAATGTGTACTAATATTTGTCAGTAGAGTCCATCTCAAATAATAAGCTTTAATTTTCTTTTCATTTGAACTAAGGCAACTCCCTTAAATATTAATAAGACGTTTATCATCAAGACTTTGCCATGCAACAGAGCACGATTCACTTCTATTCTCATGGAAAAGAAGAACAAATGTCCATCAGAGGGGAATGGAAAAATTATGAAACTACTCCATTGGTACAGTTGGAAAATGGAATACAATACAGCAATGAGAACAAATTACTACCGACAACAAGTTGGATGAATTGTGCATACTGAGTGGGAGAGTCACAACAAAGTACATACTGTACAATTTCATTCATATATAAAGTATAAAAGCAGACAAAGCTAGTCTATGATGAAGGAAGTCAGAATAGTGGTTAATTGGGGAGAGGTCAGGAGAGAAGTCACTGGGAGGGAACAGAAGGGGGCTTCCAAGATGCTGGGAATGTCTTTTTATCTCTTGATCTGGGAGCTTTTTACACAGGTGTCTTGCTTCGAGAACGTTAATTAATGAGTACACTTAAGATTTGTGTGCATTACTTTCAGTATGTTATTCTTCAATAAATAATTTATTAAAAGTTTTTACTTTCACTTCCAAAGAAGAAACCACTTCTTCATAATTTGAAAGAGAAACTATCCTTAGAAAAAGGAGCTCAGGTAACCTTTTTTTTCTATGTAAATTAAATCATGTCACCTCAGATTAAACTACATCAATGGTTTTCCATTGCATTCAAAGTAAAATCTAATCTCCTTACATTGTCTTCAAGGTCCTGGCGACCCCTCCACTCTCACATCCTGCTCGCTCTCTCCTTGCCCACCGAGTCTGGTCATTTCCCAGGACACGCTGAGTTCTTTCCCCATCTCAGGGCCTTTGCTCTTTCTGTGTGCCCAACAGAACGTTCTTCCTTGGGTCCCCATGTTGGTGGCTCCAGCCCATCTTCTTAAATATCACTTTCCCAGAGATGCCTTCCTGACCCCTTCATTTAAAAACACTTTGCCTTTCTCTGCTTATTTCCTTAATATTATTGACCACAGTCTGTATTCATTTTGTGGTACTGTTGTTCTGTTTATATTCTGACCCACAGTGGTTGCTCAAAAAATATACAGTGAATAAAAGACTGCATCCAATCAACCCATAAACATCACTGAGGCAAAGCAGTGGGCATGTGCTTTAATAATTTTATGACTTGTTTCCCATCTCAAAGCTTTTCTGGGTATTAATTTTTCCCAGAATTTATCTGAGGAGTGTGGTGAAGAGTACTAGACACAGACAGTATCGTTGTCGTTAATCACAGACATTCCTGGGAGTAGCCAGGATTGAAGGTCAGGTCTTCTGTCCTTACTACACTTTGACCTTTAGAAAGGATGGTGGGGTCTAAATAACACCTTGTATGGGTAACTTGGATGCCTACAAGTATCCAGTGTCTTTCCTTTACTATGCAGATACAGTCTGCATGATAAACATTAACAGGGGATAAACAGATAATTTTGTGGTGTAGTGAGGAGACTGAGAGCCATATTTCCTGGGTTTGAAGCCTCCTGCTCTACTCCTTATCAACAGTTCCCTTGAAAAACATAACAACTTTTTTTGATCCCCGGTTTTGTCAGCGATAACGTGGAGCTAATATAGCAACATGCATTTCTCAGGACTGTTATGGAAAGCAGATGAGCAAATCTATGTGAAAAGCACTTTGCAAACTTTCTGTACACTGTAAGTTGTCAGAATTATTTCAATGTAAGCTTTTTCCCTTGCCTAAGCATAATTTGTATCCTTCATTTCTGCTTGGAATGCAATTATGGCAAGCTAGATAAATGGAAAGGTTTAATCATCACATAATGGGGCACATTAACGTGACAAGGATGGTTATGCTGCCACAATTACTGTACCTTATGTTGGTTTCGTCCCGGTGCCAATCAGGCCTTTTATATTCATGACTTTGTGTGTGTATATGTATGTGTTTCATAAATTTATCTTTTATACCATTAAATACTATTTGCCAAAATGAAACAGACTCTGACAAATTTATTTATCTGTGGGATATCAAATTATTCATACTTTGCCTGTAAGAGTAAACTACCTGTTTTTCAGTTTCTAAATACTTTCATATATTTAATAAATGATAAAGATCAGGTCATCACCTACACTGTCTATTCATATCTCAGCAGAAGACAGCACTTGAATTAAGTTCTGCACTCCCTCTCCCAGCTATGGCTTTGACTTTAGCAGGAATTTTGTCAGGAAGATTCTCTGCTCATCTTTTTCTTTTGATTATAATATAATAAGAACTAGGATTGGAGACTAATGCTTGATTAGTCTGGAACCATGTAAGTTGTAAAGACATCCATATTTATGGAATTTACTATATAATTAAATGCTAATTATAAGCCATAGTCAAATTCTGAAGTCTATTATTTTACCTCTATAACATAATTTACATACCTGTAGAATTTAGTCCATTTCTAACTGAAATTTTATTTACTTGAGGGAATTTTGCATCAATGTAAGTTTTTGCCTTTGCAAGCAGAAAGAAGGAAGGAAGGAAGGAAGGAAGGAAGGAAGGAAGGAAGGAAGGAAGGAAGGAAGGGAGGGAGGGAGGGAGGGAAGGAGGGGGGGAGGAAGTGTAAGGCGCCAGAAAAGCTAAACATTGTACAAAAAAGCCATGGTTTATGCAGCCACTGAAATCAGTGGCTTCAAGGAAAAGAAAATAATCGATTCTAAAAAGTATAGAGAATAAGAAAGAAGCTAGAAGATGTTAGCAATATGGTAAAGAGACACATTCTTTTTCATCCATCAGGGGAAAAAAAACGGAATCAGTTTCTCCAGGAATAATAGTAAAAATGATACAGGCAACACAGTTCAGACATGAAACTAATTCAAATGTGACACGATTTCGAGCAGCCAATAATAGAACATATGACAGGAGAATGTAAAGGTTATCAAGCTTGACTATGAAAAACTAAAAGTACAACTTCCAGAAACTAGGAAATGGAGGCAGAAGGAAGGCTAGACACAGAGACATCTTTATCTTACAACTTGAGGCAAGAGGAACTGTTTACAGTGCATGAAAGCAGACAACTTAAGCAACTTGTTTAAACTTATAAGTGTACCAAACAGAATCTTTTTAAGATACAGCTGTTGTGAGGAGGTGGAAAGAAAGATGGAAATTTTTCCACCTTACAGACTAAATGGACTAAAGACTCGTGTAGCATAGCAATAGATAATTCAGAAGTTGACAAATCAAGAAAGAGCAATACAGCATCATATCTGAAGATACAGACAATGGCAGTTACCACTAAAGGGGTTAACACAGTTAAAAATGTTCATCTCTAGTGACATGGACTGAGGGTGGCGTAGATCAAGAGAATATCTCCTTTTCCTATAGGCCCTCCTACACTATTTAGTTTGAAATTTGTGTGTGTAACCTCTGTTTAGCAGCTACCCAGAAGATATGGTCACCTGGATGTCCTATAGCTTTGCTCACACTTAAAATCTCCATGTTGAATTCATCATCATCATTCCCCAACAAGCATATGCCTCCTATTACATTCTTTTTAATCATTCAATAACTCATTCATTTATTCATTCATTCAAAAATTGAGTGCCTACTTTGAAGCACCGGAGGTACAATGATGGCAAAATAGACATGGAGGGAAACAGACACACACACACACATACACACTGACTGACTGACAATTAAAATTATTTCAAATTATCATAAGTGTTTTTAAAAAGGGTCTGGAGATAGAATAACAATGATGGTCTATCTTTAACTAGGATGTGGAAGGACGTCTCTCAGAGGTGACATGTAAGCTGAGACCCGAAGAAGTGACAAGCCACGTGTAATGAAAATTTGTCATATTTGGTGCTACTTAATACCTTTTGAATACACTTCCTATGTTTGAGGAATTTCCTATTTCATGAGTAAAGAAATAAACACTCAGTCCTACTGAAGAACAATAGCATTGTGCAAGAATCTATTGCAATTAAGCGAAAGGAGCCAGTAACAAAAGACCACATACTATATGATTCCATTTATACAAAATGCCCATAATAAGTAAATCTATAAAGAAATAAAGTACACTAGTGGTTGCCTACACAAGTACACAAGGAAAAGGGTGGGGCTGGGGAAAGAGAACAGGGAATGACTGCTAATGGGTACAGGATTCTCTGTGATGATGAAAGTGTTCTAAACTTAAATTGAGGTGATGGCCGCACAACTCTTTGAATATACTAAATCTGTGACATGGGTAGACACTTACCCCACAAACCTTCATAGGGTTTTGTGTGTGCGTGTGTGTGTGTGTGTGTGTATGTGGTCATCACTGGCTTAATGAATATCGGATAAGATTTGTGGAGAAGTATTTCCCTGGGAAAGGAACAGAGTTAACCATGTGATTAGACATTTAGCATTAAGGATTATGCTGTGCTTGTGTTGAGCACCAGAGGAACTAATAAAGGAAACTTTGTGCACATTAATCAATTGATTGTGATATGTAGAGCCCTCCAAAGGGCAGGGGTGCAGGCAAAGAGCCCCACTTACCTAAGCTAAGGTGCTGGCAGTAGACATGAAGAGAAGTGGAAAGACTCTAGAAATATTTTGAACTATTTAGACTTGACAGGACTCAATGACAGGTCAGACAGGAGAAGATGAGGCAAAAGCTATTAACGCCTACCCAGTTATGAATCTCCCCCACATCCTGGAAGAAGAAAAAGAAGAGAAGGAGGAAGATAAGAAGAAAGAGGAGAAGGAGGAAAAAGAGGAGAAGGGACATAGAAGAGAAATTAAATTAGAATGATTTTGTTGACTCTTGGAGCAGGCATGAGCTTCCTGGCCCCCTCCCCAACCCCAGTGGCTGAATGATGACTTGCCTAAATTAATCAGCTTTCAAATTCCCCTAAATGAGAACTGATTTAGATATTGGCATACAATATAAAATTTTCATTGACAAAAATATATATAAGGGAATATCTTCTGGGAGATCTTCTGCTATAATTTTCCTTATTCATAAAGAAAAGAGGAAACAGTACTTTCCTGGGAAAACTATCCTTAACATATCTAGATAAGATTGATTACTTCTTCTTTGTGTCCTTAGGTTCTATTTTTTATGTCTACTACAGCTCATTTAGCACTTACCTATTTACATGTTTGGCTCTTTTTATCAAACTGTAAACCTCTCAAATGCATAGAAGATATATCATTTGTCTTCATTACCCTCAGTTTCTAGAACACATATGTGCTTCTGGCACACAGTAGCTCTTATTAAATATTTGTTGGATAGTGTTTACATAAGGTTTAAAATTAAGATTAAATATTATGTGCTGCCTTGATACCTGGTGAAATCTGGAGGGACTCGAAGGCCTAACCACAAGTTCCCCTTCCCACTCTGCTCCTGTGCATAAGGTCCTTGAGCTAAACAACCCTCTTTATCAAATGAACCAGGCACAGTTCCTGCTTATCCCTGAGCAGCAAGTTTCAGCTCTCTGCCAGTCTGTGGAATTCTTCAAACAAGCCAAAGACACCTTCTCACTGCAATCAGGAGGCACCTCACCCTCTTGGTACTACAAAGCCTGCCACCCACAGTCCCTGGTTTTTCACTCTGGTCCTGAGTACAACCCCTATAAAGCCCTGTGTGACAAAGCCCTGTCCTTTTCTATCAGATTGTGGATATGTGTATATCTTCCTATCTGGCGGTTGGTGCTGGCTTTCATATGGGCCTCAACCTCCCTGTGTTTTTCCATCCTTGGGAAGGCTAGTCCAGGCTTCCTCATAACACATCACTAATTCCAAGAGTTGTCAATATCATCTGTCCAGTGTTGGGTTTTGGGTGTTCAGCCATCCCCATAAACCTAAGGCATGAATCCCTCCCTCACCAACAGGGTGAAAAGGAGGTGATTCTGTTTTCTACTTATCTCAAATTTTAGTCAGATTATGTGGATAAAGAACACTGGTAGACAACACATGCATTTTACCAACGGACAATCTTCAGTGAAGTTCACTACAGAAATAAAGCCTTTTTCAAATGGCACTTGGTTAATGAGACTACTAACCACCGCAATCCTTTTGGTCTCAATTCAACTTTGTTTTGGAAGGAATCATTACACCTGTCTCTATCAAGTCAGTTTAATTCTAACTTGATTTCTCATCAGAAATGAAAACATTACACAGAAGGTCTTCCTCTGTGCTGAAAATTAGTCTGCTGACTGGGAGCAGAGCTTGCCCACAACACCTTAGATATCTTGAGTTTGGAGATCAGCAACGGCTCTCACAAAGACCACCTGCCAGAGAACAAGACTAAGTGGTTTGTACTTCTGATTAAAATACACATTACAGAAGGGCTTCCCTTTGTTGTAAAAAATGCAACTTCTTTAAAAATTTGAATATTTTTTCTTCTCTTCACCTCTGGGTTTAACAGTGCCTCCCACAGATTAAGGAGTCTTAAAGACTTAAAAATAAAGGCAGAAAAGTGAAGCTCACTGTATCCTGTCAGCATGGTTCTCTCATCAGAGAGAAAAGGGTTAAGCACCAAGGTTGACCTCCCCAAAGTTAAAAGCAGTCTTAGGTTTTAATGAAATTATCTTACTTTAGAAAATGGGAAAGTCTTTACAAAGGTACCTATTCAGCTGTAAATTATTATAATTTTTCACCTTGTGATTCTGATCTTATTGTATTTTCACATTTTGTAGTTTGCAACATTATTGGCTTCTGCCTTTCTCTATGATTTGATACTCTAAACTTGCTTTCGTGTATTTAGTGTAGATGAACACACATTATTGGCCAATAAGGCAGGTGAATAAGCTACTACAGGTGTTGTGAGGTAAGCTTTTCAGGAAAGGTGATCACAGTATAGTACAAAGTCAGACTTTAACTTCTATAGCACGTGGGCTATGTCTTCTCTCCTATCCTAATTTATTAACAAACTCAGATAATAATCACAACAACTAGCATCACTGAACATGAACTACGTGCCAGGCACTGTGGTGAGCAATTTTTTATGTCTAGGTTCATTTAATACTCTCAGCAGCTCCACGAGGGGCCCATCATCCAGCCACAGAGTTTTGGGAAAAGGGAACTTTTCCCGTTTAAATGCTATTTCTGAATTTTTATACCAGCGTGATTGACAATAAATACAGTAGCCACATTTGAGTCTTCACCCTCCCACAAGAAAGTAACTTAATAATGAAAATATGAGCACAATGAAAAGCAGATAAGTTACAAACTTTTCGCTTTACAAAAAATTTAAGAATTTTTTATAAAATTAAACATATATTCACGAGATGACCCAGGAATTCTATTCCTAAGTACTTATCTCCCCAAAATTAAAACACAGCCATACAAGCACGTGTACACAAATGTTCATGAAAGCTTTAGTTATTATAGAGGCAAAAACTGGAAACATCCCAAAATCTATCAACAGGTGAATGAATAGGCAAACTGGTATGTTCAAACAGTGGAATACTAAGAGCAATTAAAAGGAACAAACTAATGGTAAATATAAAACCATGGATGAGCCTCAAAAGTATACCGAGCCAAAAAAAAAAATCAGACATAAAAGAGTACATATTATACACATTTTACACAAAATTCTAAGGTAAGTAAAACTAATCTATCATGACAGAAAGCAGATCAGTGGTTTCCTGGGACAGGACGTAAGGAGGAATGATTACAATGGGACACAAGGAAACTTTTTGGACTACTGGAAATATTCTATATCTTAATTTGGATACAGTTGATTACTCATGTGTATCCAATTATTAAGACATACTAAACAATTAAAATAAATGCCTTTCCTTATATATTAAACTAAACCTTAATAAACTGATTAAAAGATTGCCAGAAAAGTTCATTTAAATAGTAATTTCCTTTCCCTCAGTCCTTATATATTTTTAACTACTCAGTGAGCGGTAAGGCAAAAAAACAAAGTATTAGCAACCACAGACAAGTAAAATCATTCTGATCTGGAATGAAGATAATTTCTGAATTATGAACAATTCCACATAATTCAAAACTGATTTATTCAACATTATACAAATATATGTATTGTGTATCCCACTTCCATCTCAGTGGAATTAGTTTAAACCTTGTTCACTACTGTAGACTCATTGGAAAGAATGAGTCTTCCCCTTTCCCAAGAAAGTAAGGCCTCTGTTCTTGAGATCTGGACTTTCTATCTCGGGGGGTGGGGGTGGGGAATGTAGGGAAATGGGAAGAGGCAGGGAGATAGTGTTAACAGAGGTTTTTATGTTTCTCAGAGAGATGTTATCTAGATATTTGTTCATTTGTTCCTAAACTGGCCTTTATTTTTTTTCTAAGCTATAGGACAAGAGTCACAAATTCAAATACTTAACAAAGAGTTAGGCAGGAAATGTAAAGGAGTGAAACAGACTTATGCAAGATGATATGGAATGATGGAGATGGTGATGAACTGGACAGCACATGCTACATTTCATTCATTCATTCAACAAATATTTAATGAGGACCTACTATTTGCCAGGCACTACTCTAGGCACTGAAACTTAAGCAGGAACAGAACAGACAATTCTCGATAAAAAATGTAGCTTAAATTCTAATGGAGGAAAAACTGACAATAAATAAATGAAGAACTAAACAAAAACTCATCATATGTTAAAGCTACAGGTGAAAGGGATAAGGAATGAAAGCAGAAGTTTAAATATGTTTATCAGGGAAGCTCTCTCTGATAGAGTGACCTTTGAACAGAGACCTGAGGAAGAAAACAGCAAGCCATGTGGATACAGGGGTGAGAAGGAGATCATTCCAAGAGAGGAAACAAGAGGCCCCAGAGCAGAAGTGCAATCACATCACTGAAGAAACGGCAAGGCTATCGGAGGAGCTGGAGTGGAGGCAGGAAGGGACCTGGGGCAGGGAGAGGAGGGCCTGTTATTGTAGAATGTTTCAAAGCCTCCGGAGCAACAACGCTCTGGTCTTGAAACCTTTGTTTTTACTGTGAGATGGAGAGCCCCTGGAGGGTTAAAGCAGGGACGTGGCGTGATCTGACCATGGCAGCTGTGTGAACAATAGACTGTAGAGGAGGCTGCAGGGGGAGGGGTTGACCACAAGCCAGGAGAGATGATGATGGCCTAGAAAAGAATGGCTTCTGTAGAACTGGTGGGAAGTAGTCAGAATCTGAATATATTTTTCAAGATTGAGCCAACCGGAACTGTTGATGGCTTGGAGATGAGGTGAGACAGAAGAAGAGGAGTTGAGGAAGCTCCCTCACCCTAAAGGCCCCTGCATAAAGATTCAGCATGAGAGATGCCTCACACAGATGACAATCGGTTGAGACAAACTGATGAAAATGGCACCTCCTCATTTAGCAGCAGCTTCTGTGAGCTCAAAGACTATGAGGATACAATTCATGGTAGATGTTAACTGTAGGCTTCCCATCAAGGAATAACTTATCTCAAGACTCAATCAGGCCGTCATCACTGGAAGTCATCCCTGCTAATGCTTGTTCTTCTCAATTTGGAGGTAAATTCACTCAAGATTGTATTAAGCATCTCATAGGGGGAAGATTTTTATCTCAAAAACAAATGGACCATGGTGAAGTATCCAGTGTCTCTGTTAACACTGCTCATAACATAACTGCTCAAAACCTGCCTCTTCAGCCAACTAATAACCAGAATCAGGGCAACTTCCTTTCCTACTTTCCTAAGCAAGTATAGGCAAGGATCAGAGGTGAGGTCAAGGGGGACCACCCAAGACAGCATTTACCAGGGCTTTGGGGTGCACAATCTACAAAAGTCTAGCCCCAACGAGAACCCTGACAGTATACTAGACATGGTGCCCCAAGATAGAACACCCATCTAGTACCAATTCTCTTGGATATATGGGCACCTTGAATGCTGAGAATTAGCTCTAGTTACAAAGTTCCTTCTGTGGTGCCTGTTAATATGCTGTAAGAGCATATGGGAAAACTCAAATTTTAGAATTGGGTAATGTGGCATACATTTACATGATTGAAGGCTTACCTGACTAAAAAAGTTATGATGGTAGGGTTCCCATAATTAGTGTTGGAATATAGGAGGGGCTTCCCTGGTGGTGCAGTGGTTAAGAATCCGCCTGCCAATGCAGGGGACACGGGTTAGAGCCCTGGTCCAGGAAGATCCCACATGCCACAGAGCAACTAAGCCTGTGTGCCACAACTACTGAGCCTGCGCTCTAGAGCCCACGAGCCACAACTGCTGAGCCCATGTGCCACAACTACTGAAGCCTGCACACCTAGAGCCCGTGCTCAGCAACAAGAGAAGCCACCGCAATGAGAAGCTCACGCACCACAACAACTAGTCCCCGCTTACCACAACTAGAGAAAGCCCGCGCGCAGCAACGAAGACCCAACACAGCCAAAAATAAATAATTGTTTTAAAAAAAGAATATAGGAGTGCCCCTGGATTCTGAGCCAAATGTGGAAGTATTTTCAGGTTGAGGAATAAAGCAAGCATTCATGATGCCCAAATACAGGAAGAGAAGCATGAGTTCTACAAGAAGCAAAATGTGACAATCCTGGCAGACTCTACCTTTCCACCTGACCTAGGAAACAAGCTCATTCTCCCATCTTTCTCTTGACCTCAAATTGTCAATAAGTGCCTTCCTCCCATTTTTCCATCCATTCTGTGCTGCCAGCGGCTCTAGCTATAATCTTTTTCTTTCTCAGGCCCCTATCAGGGAGACAATAGCACCTTGGCACCAGTAGGACCCAGGTTCCCCCTCACTCCTAACCCACAGTATAGGATTTCCCATCCCCTTGCATAACCCACAGTCTGGGGAAAAGTATTGGCTGGACAAGACAATTATCTGCTTCCAGTCTAAAGGTGTTCATCCCTGGTTATGAGGTACCTTCCTCACTGTAATCAAGGTTAATAACAACTCCCATAGTCATCCAAAGCCTCTCATAAACTGTCTAAGCAATTCTGGAGAAAAATACATTTTAAACTTTGAAGGTAACTAAATTGTATCTGAATTAGCATTTGAATGAACTGGGCCCACATCTAGGGCAGCTACATCTAACCCCTCATGTCCCCACTGTGTCAGTCACTGTTAGGAAATCAGTCTCTTGCTGTTCCATGTTGCTATGTGCACTGTATTCCCCTGCCTATGCCCTCTTCCTAGAGGCAATCTCTGGGTTTGTTTGACTCCCATGATTGCTTCAGCTAGGAATAGAGTCCTGCTTTTGTAAGAATAGCATGTGAATTCCTAGTTGATCTTTTAACATTGCATTTACATGACACCTATTTTCAGAATGTAATAAGGTAGATGGAAAACCCAGGCAACATTATGTATTTTTTCCCAGTCCTGGATGTCTCTGGCCATGACATGAGTCCCCATAGTCTGATGATGATGCTGGAACACACATTTGTGATTGGTTAGAGACATAATAGTGGTGTCTGCTGCCACTCCAAATCATAAGTTGGTGTCCATTGTGATCAAGACATATTATTTACTCAGGCTTATAGATAAGGATCCAATATAGTCCACTTGTCAATTGTATGCTGCATATCTTCCCCACATTGGTATCATAAAAGATGGTGGCCTTGTAGGCATATAGGGCTGTGGCTACCATGATTTCACTTTTTAATCAATCTTATTTTTAAACTAATAATTTAACTTCACCAGCTAAATTGGGAAAGTAAAATAGTAAAATTTGTATTATTTATTTTACAACCTAATTTAAGGATGGCAAAACAAACTTTGCCACTGGACTTTTTTTTCCAGAAAAGATTCACCTTTTCTGAATATGGCAGTAATAGTAAACTAAATGACAATGATAGTTTTACTCGGAAGTCTGATCCCTCATACACTGAATTCAGTTTTGTACTTGTGTCTTTATGTTTTGTATGTAAATGCAGCTTCAGTTTCGATGGCTTCATTGCTTCCTTAACCTCTGTATCACAGCAACATAACACGCTACGATTTCAGCACTTCTCCCCCCTTGTGAGTGGTTTCAAGCTCACATCAACATAAACTTCCAGCATCACTTTAGATTGTGACATAATACCCCCTGGATGTAACGTCTATGTTAAATTTTTTTCTCTTCTTATGTTTTAATTCTGTCCGGTAACCACTATAAGCACGCTAATATAGCACTGATGGATATTGCTGAGTTCTTTCAAAAAACACAACTGTGTTTTTTTTAATTCAAAATAGAGTAATTGAAAGAGCACTCTAGTATGGCAAACTTCATAAACCTAAAGTCTTTAGTATTCATAAATTCCAAAAAGACTACTCCCTGATTTCTGGGCAATGATTTTAAGGGAATCTCACTCATATTTAGACATATAATATATGTGATGCTACCCAACCATTCAGCAGAGTCTAAAACAAACAGAAGCACAGTCCCTATCGCCTTGCATAGCGGATACCTGAGCAAGAGCCACTGCACACCTGCTCCTTGGCTTTTTGGCCCCAGCTTCACTCTGACTGATTTCCAGCCCCAGAACAGCTGACAGGCAGGCGTCCTGCCAGTGACAGGAATTAGAAGAAATTCCATCCTTCACTCTAGCCAGAACATTTTTCCTTTTCCCATCACCAGTTGGCTGCCAAAAGTTTTGGCTTGTAGCTGGCGTCTGACAGTATTTTCACGTTCTTAAGATACGTAGAGAAGAGCATCACCTGGTGAAGAGTGATTTAAAGAACAGAAACAGGTACTGAATAATTCAATCTGTCTCTTTGTCCTTCAGAGAACTCTTCCCAACATCCTCCACCATGACCCGTCCAATCTTTTTCCCAAGAGAAAAGAATGTCTCACTGCAACACTTATTTCACCTTTCTTTAACTGCTTACATAAACTTAGCTTTCCAATGAACTGTTGACACAGTACTCAAAACGCAATCAATGTGATTTTTAGTAGACAGTACAGGTGTCTTCATGACTAAGATAAAAAAGCTAAAGAAAATGAAGCATATTTTCAAGACTAAAATAATGTGATGCAGTGTCACAAAGAGTGGAACAGTAAGATGTTTACAAAACTTTTAATAAATTTATTCTTTATACAAAAAAGGCAGTTTAAGTAGGTCATGTGGAATAACAACCCCTCAAAGCTTCCAGAGTTCACATCTTGGAAATATTTACAGGTAACTTCTGAAACTAACCATTGGTTAAATGGAATCAAAATAAATAAAAAATAGTACAATGCAATTGTTTTTGTAATTGAAAATTGTCTCTGCAAATGTGCACTGAGGACCCCAGAAGATATCCATCCAGCTTATACAGCTTACCATTTAGACTGTGATTATCCAAGAATGCCACAAATAAGTAGCTTTCCTGAGGCATTTCTGCATACTACTGCATTAGTAAATGCTATTTATTTTGACAATCATTTCCCCAGAGTTCTGTCTGAAATCTTTATTCGAACTCCCTTTTTTTTTTAATATGTATCTTACTGCCACCTTGTGGTTAAAATGTTTTTCTTTCTTTTTTTCTTTACACATGTGTGTCTATGTGTGTATGTATGTGGATGTCATTTCAATGAAAATGTAAATTTCTGCTCCAGAGTAACTTTTAGTGATACTACCCATATGGCTACCAATGGTAGCCACTTTAGATCAAACAACCCTCTTCCTTTTTTATCTCTAAATTAAACTACAAGTCTTTAAGTGAACCATATTTCCAAACACCCTTGCTTCTCTATGTTTTTAAAAGGTTTTCCTCTAAATCCTGATATCATTCCACAAAATAATCATAGAATGAGACAGAACATGACTCTGGATCTATATATACAAAGACAAAAAAAAGACTGAGGCCATCATTCACATAGCTTAGAGGAGAAAATGGTAACTTTAAGACCAGTAAGAGTCTTCAGCCTTATTTAAATGCTGCAGGGCATGGGGTCCCACTATTAGCATATAAGATCTTTGACAAAATACCAAGAAGGCCAGAGGCAAATCAGAGAATCAAAAGAGTCAGATAGTCAAATTCTCTAGGAGTTAGCTTCTTTCTACTCAATGTGAACCCCAAACCTGGAGCTTCAGCGGCATCTGAGAGCTTGTTAGAAACTCAGAGTTTCAGGGCCAGCTGCAGACCTATGAATCATAACATCTGCATTTTAACAGGATTCCCAGGTGATTCGTATGCACAGTACAGTTTAGAAGTACTGCTCTATCCCTTCTGCTCAAGACAAGATGTTGCTTAGACTGACTGAATCTGTTACCTCTAAAGATCTAGCAGATATGGTCAATAAACTTCATGTGCCTAAAGCCTTCAGAATGTGGTCAGTTTTTTCAAATTTCCTACCCACTTGTGCCGAGAACTGCCCATATATAAGTACAAAGAGTTCCTATAAAAGATTCATCAGAGACTACAGTCTCTGTTTTGATAAGTAAATTAACACCGAACACAAGAGAAAGGCATATGATGATGCTGGCTTTCAGTTTTCCTTTAGTTTTTCTTTTTTTAATGGGAGGAGAGAGCTTTTTAATTTACAAAGAGCAATGGAACAATGAAGATTTGCAACTACTATTAGGCCCTGTCTATTCGGTGCAAGTAAAGTCAGAATGTTTCCTTAAACTATTAGGTATTCATTCATCATTTCAAAAACATTTATTGCCCACCTCTTTTCCATTAGTTGCCATGCCAGGCATTTTCAAAGGCGTGATGTGATGAATAGCAGTAGACTCACAATTAGTCTTATCTCTGCCCTGACTAGCTGTACTAGTCAGTGTTCTACAGAGAAACAGAACCAATAGGATATACATAAATATATAAAGATATTTGTTATAAGGAATCAGCTTACACAATTATAGAGGCTTAGCAGTCCCATGATCTGCCAGTTGCAAGACGGAGACCCAGGAAAGCCTTTGGTATAGTCCAGTCCAAGTTCAAAGGCCTGAGATCCAGGAATGCCGATGATGTAAGCCCCGGTCCAAGGGCAGAGGACCAATGTCTGAGCTCAAGAGTCAGGAAGAAAGAGCAAATTCTTCCCTTCCTCTGCCTTTTTGTTTTATTCAGCCATCAACAGATTGGATAATGCCCACTCACATTGGGGAAGGCCATCTCCTCTACTCCTCATCTGGGAACACCCTCACAGACACACCCAAAATTATGTTTAGCCAAATATCTGTGCACCCCATGATCTAGTCAAGTTGACACATAAAATCAACAATCACACTAGCTTGTTTTGAACAACTTACTTTATGTCTCTCTGGAACTACTGAGCTTTGTACAATTAGAGTGTGGGGCATAAATGCTATTTGATAGACATAAAAAACAATTTAAAGCTCTGTGTTTCTCTGGCCATTAGCTCTGTTCCTGCCCAACATTAAACCAAGCCAACAGAGCATATATCTATACTTGAGAATCAAACTCAGAAAATAAGCAATATAGGCAACATAAAAAGCAAATGTAGAGAACGGAAATATTATGAAGAATCAGCCACCAAAACATGTGTCTGCTTAGCAGTCTCCACACTTTAAATAGAGAGCAGGACCTAAACACGGAGAAAGTGAAGAAAGTTCTACATCTACTTACTGGCACTTCATAAATATAGATCAAAGACAACTCACTTGCATTATATAGTATCACACATTACAAATTTTGATCCACAACGGTTCTGTACATCCAAAGTGCAACTCAAAAGGAAGACTTTTTTTCTGTCAATGTCAATATAAAAGCTTTTCCATTTCAAAAGCAGCACTTTAGACTCCCACAGTCTCCAAACCCAGACAATGTCCTAGCCTTCTCTAAAAGTCAGGAGTTCTGAGGACTAAATGGCATTGCACCGGATTTTAAATTATCGAATTCCTGGTCAAGCTACTTACTCTAAGGAAGAAGTGCATCATTGGTCTAGCTAGCAGAGGAAGCATGAAACTATTCTAACTAGAAAGTCGTATCTGAATACCTCAGCTAAACCAATAAAAGTGGGATATTTTTATATTAAAAATGGAATCATTCTGCTACTATTTTGATCCATTTAGGCTATACTTATACGTACAAGCAAGTTTACTTGAATTCATATTCTTTAAGCTGAGTTCAGCAAAAGCAAGAATTTTTCATGTCTCCATAATATCAATAATTTGTTCAACTGAATTTTCACCCTTTTAACCAGTCATTTTGTCTCTATATAGACACAGCCAAGCAGAACTTCAATTTTCACTTGATGTTTTGCTTGTTGTATTTGATTACAGTGTCACATAAATGTTGGACTTGCCATCAAATGACATTCCTGCTCCCTTGCTGTTAGGTCATTTTTTGTCTATCATAAGACACCAGAAGTGGCCTCTATCAAAGGTCTTCAAAGACACTTTAAAAAGAAAATTTCCTTTCCAATTCCATGGTTTAATATTTTATGAACTTAAGTATGATCTTATGACCTAAAGCATAAAGCTCTGAAATCACTTGCTTTACTATATAAATGTATTGGTTACAAAAATTCTCCCAACCTCATTTTGAATCCAGCTGTTATAACTGACTTGATGACCTCCTGTGGTAATAAACTCCACAGACTGAATGAAGGTAATCTGGGAAGCATTTCGGTCTACTGTATTACTTTTACTTACTGAGGCTGGTGTGAACAAGGGAGAGAAGAACAAGGGCTCAAGTTTTTTAGAAGAGAAAATTGAACTAATTACTTTCCAGTGACTATAGCTAATAACTGTAGAACACCATACTAAGTATCATTCTTCTCTGTGTTTTTATTAATTGAGAAAATTCATTATATAAAAAAGGACGGGGCTTCCCTGGTGGCGCAGTGGTTGAGAGTCTGCCTGCTAATGCAGGGAACACGGGTTCGAGCCCTGGTCTGGGAGGATCCCACATGCCACGGAGCGGCTGGGCCCGTGAGCCACAACTACTGAGCCTGCGCGTCTGGAGCCTGTGCCCCGCAACAGGAGGGGCCGCGATAGTGAAAGGCCCGCGCACCGCGATGAAGAGTGGCCCCCACTTGCCGCAACTAGAGAAAGCCCTCGCACGAACCGAGGACCCAGCACAGCCAAAAAAAAAAAAAAAAAAAAAAAAAAAAGGACGGTTATCAGCTCCTACTGTATGTTAATTACTTCCTTTCAAAAACACATACTAAAATATATCAAGTGCATTTTTAGTATGCATTTTTAACCTGGAATATAATTTAGGTTGGGCGTTGGTTTTATTTATTTATTTATTTATTTATTTATTTTTGGCTGTGTTGGGTCCTCGTTTCTGTGTGAGGGCTTTCTCCAGTTGCGGCGAGTGGGGGCCACTCCTCATAGCGGTGCGCGGGCCTCTCACTATCGCGGCCTCTCTTGTTGCGGAGCAGAGGCTCCAGACGCTCAGGCTCAGTAGTTGTGGCTCACGGGCCCAGTTGCTCCGCGGCATGTGGGATCTTCCCAGGCCAGGGCTCGAACCCGTGTCCCCTGCATTGGCAGGCAGATTCTCAACCACTGCGCCACCAGGGAAGCCCCTGGGTGTTGGTTTAAGATATACACATCTTTCAACTTGTCCGTCTACTTTGGCTTTTACCTTGGCAACACAAGCATCAGATGTGTAGCTCACAAAATTTTCTATTTTGTTCTTTATTATTAAAAGTACTTTTTCCCATATTGTTTGTCCAACATATAATTTTTAAGATATGCAATCTTATACCTAAAAAGGGATCAAGGATTTGCTCTTGATTCTTCCACCAAAAAAAGTAAAACTGGGGGGAAAGAAAGCAAGTATAAGAATAATTTAGATCCAAAATCCTTTTACTGAAAAATGAAATAATACAACAGGACAGCCTGAGTTAATTTAATTTCTTGTCTACATTGATCAAATCCATAGCAAAAAGTGTTGATTTCTGTTCTAATTGGCCCATGTAGACACAATTAAAAGTAGCCTTCTTGTAAATCTCCGTCTCCTTACTCTACTCTTTGATCTCCAGTGGGAAAAATTAAAATACCCTATAATTCTGCTGAATTTCTCTTCCATGTAACTTCAGACATTCCACAATATCACTCATTAATCTTGATCATATTACTTCAGGTAAATAATGGGAAAATATCACTATGTGCATTCATGAACATGTGTTAAAACACAGAAAAAGGTAATTAACTTGCCAGAAGTCATACAACCAGTCAGCCTGAACCACATCCATTGCCTCCTGCCTCCTAAGGTCTCATGTTCCACATTCTCTGCTTGGCCTCACTGCTCCCTGACTCCACATGGGGAAGTGAGCCTCTCCTACACTTAGGACACCTAAGCAATTTTATGATTCAGCTTTGGTTTTCATTTTATCATTGTGCTTTTTCTTTTAAGATTTGTATAGCTACGTGTTTGGGTTGGAGGGTTGTTTTTTTTTTAACTTTGAGGTGTGAGTTTTTTCACCTCTAAAAAAAGTTCTGCAACAGTGCTCTCTCAATTCATCAATGAGTCAAAAAAAAGTGTTTTGTTTTCTTCTATGTTTATTTTATATCAATGCAAAACATTGAAATCCAGCCATCAGTTTGGAATGCTACTCATAACTCTGAGATTCTGTTATTCTGTGGCTATTTCTTAAATAGATTCTACTTGCCTAGAATTATAGTAGGCACTGAATTGTGGAATATAATGAAGGAAGAAAATATTTGTGACTCTTACTATATTAGGTGAGGGAGTCAGAAAAGGCTATCTGGGGAGTACCAGGAAAGAGGTTTGAATAAATGGGGGGATCGGGATAGATTATGAATGATCTTAGTAATGAGTCTGAGGGGTTCCAACTTGATTGGTAACTTTGGACAAAAAGTTAACAAAATCCTTCCCCTTCTGCATGAGATGCTAACCCTCAATTAACATGCTATCACTATTCCTCTGATGACCTAATAAAGGTAGAATGTTCACTATATTATTGCATAACAGTGCTTACAGCAATGTGCCTAGCCTGGACCAGGAGGAAATATAAATGAACTATAAAGAACTGGTGTAGATGCCATATTTTGGATTTCCCTGAATGTGGTGACTATTTTAACTGATATGTCTTTGCAAGGACCCTGGAAGCTATGACTGTGGGGTTATTGCAAGAGCAAATTGCACCTGTAGGGCATAAGACTTCTCAACCAGACAGCTCCCTTGCCCCTGAGCTTTTGGGTTGCTGCAACTGCCTTCGAAGAGGAAGACCTCCTGCTGCCCTATGGCAATCTGTGTCTGGCTCCTTTTGAGTAGGCTGGTGTTAACGTAGCCTCTGATGGCCAAAGTGAATCTGAATGTTTAGTTGGGCCTAAGAAGACCACGTAGAGCATGTTGTAATAACCAGTGCAGATTGACCATGGTTTCTTGTGTGGGAGGATGACATAAAAGCACTGGATGAGTTGGGTGTTAGAGGCAAAAGTGGTGGTAAGATCCATTGTAAATTAGGGAGAAGAGGGTTGGGATGCACGGTTGATTAAAGCAAAGGAATACTAGAGGCATGGAATAGAATTAGGTGGCCCTTAAGGTATTGAGGGCCTAGATCAGGGTGGTGGTCAGAGAGAAAAAAATACAACAAAAAGGACAAATCTAAGAGATAGCTTGAAGAAAAAATAACTTGATAACAGATAAAATAAAAATATAAAAACAGAAATTATGAAGAAGGATTCCAACATTTCTAACCTGAAAAATGAGCATAATGGAGAGGTCACTGGCAGAGAAAGACAAGTAAAGAGGGAGCATTACTGTACTTATGAAGAACTGACTGACGTCAGTTCCTGTCTTTATGATAATGGCAGAGGCTCAACTGTAGCTACTGTATGGACAGGACTACGGTAGATCTTAGCTACAGACATACCCATCTTTGTAAATGGTGGTGAAACCACGAAAGTGGATGAGGACTTCAAGATATTAACTGCATAGACAGAAGAACCAGGGCTTAAGCTTTTAATATTGGAGGAATTCCCAGAATTAAGGGGTAGAAAAAAGAACTAGCAAAAAAATAAAAAAACATAGAAGTAGGAAATGAGCAGTAATGCACATGGAAAATAAAGGAGGGAAAGATTTGTCATAGTTATCAGAGAGATCAAAAAAGATACATAGAGGGGCTTCCCTGGTGGCGCAGTGGTTGAGAATCTGCCTGCCAGTGCAGGCGACACGGGTTCAAGCCCTGGTCTGGGAAGATCCCACATGCCGCGGAGCAACTGGGCCCGTGAGCCACAACTACTGAGCCTGCGCGTCTGGAGCCTGTGCTCCAGTGAGGCTGCGACAGTCAGCGGCTAGCGCACCGCGATGAAGAGTGGCCCCCGCTCGCCGCAACTAGAGAAAGCCCTTGCACAGAAACGAAGACCCAACACAGCCAAAAATAAAAATAAATAAATTAATTAAAAAATTTTTTAAAGATACATAGAAAGAGATCAATAGGGACCTTTGAAAAAGAAAAGCCAATACTATAGAATAGAAATAACATGTGAAGGAGTTAAGAGGTCATGAGATGAAGAAAATTAAAACCACCTATGGAGATCACTCACTCCCCAAGTTATTTGGCAGGAAAAGAGAGAGAGAAATAGGATGGTAGCTAAGAGAAACAACAGGATAGTGCAAAGTTCAGTTGAGTATATGATAGAATCATATTTGAAAGCCAATTCATAGAAATAAGTAAACTATTAGTGAGAGATTGGGCAATCATCAATCATTTGAGCAATCAGAAAAAAACACTTATTGAGGACTACTGTAAATCAAGCAATGCACTAGCTGCTGGAGGTTCACAAATATGACATCATTACATCCCCAAGTAGCTCACAGCTGGATAGGAAGATAGGCAATATAATATATATATAAATAATGTGGCAAGTACTGCCTATGAAAAGAGGCAACCTAGCCTGGAGGGCTGGGGCAAGGCTTTGCATAGGAGATGACATTAAAAGTGAGTTCACAGAGATAGGGAGGAGTTGAACAGACGAGTGAAAGTGGACCATGTTGGCAGGGAACACAGTGTGTGCAAAAGAACAAGGGCATGGAAAAGCTGGCAACTTTGGAAAACAGCAATACTTTTGTATGCGTGGCACATACGATGGAAATTAGGGAATCAAAATAGATGAGACCCTTAATTAATGGTCCTCATAGACTAGAGAGCCTGATGTTCTTCTGAAAGCAATGGAGGTTAATTGAAGGATGCAGAGCAGAGGATTAATAAGGCCTTTAAGAGAGGCTTTCAGTGAACGCTGTAGTAGCTTCCTATTGCTGCTATAACAAATGACCTCAAACTTAGTAGTTTAAAGCAACACAAATCCATTATCTTACAGTTACGGAGGTCAGAAATCCAGATCACCAGACACTGGGGCTATAGGTGCCGCTGCAGTGGGCTGCCTGGGGCTCGCCTTCCCTCCGCTGCCTCCGCCGAGGCCGGGATGCTGCTGGTGGCGGCGGCGCTGGTGGGCGGCTGGACTGCCGTCTACGTGACAGACTTGGCGCTGAAAGTGACGGCCTCGGGGCTAAGGCGCAAGCCCACGGGACCCAGGGTCCGGGCGCAAGGCCCGAGGCCTCTTCTCTTCCCCCGCCTGCACTGGAGGCGGGCGGGCGGTTCCCGCGTGCGGCCTGCCGCTGGGCGCCGGGCCCGTGGAGTAAATTAATCAGAGCCGGTCGCAGGCGGGCTGTGGCCGGTCCCAAGCGGGAGGCAGGCGCCGCCAGCGGGCTCGGAGGGCCGGGGCGCTGCCAAACCCCGCTCTGCACCTGGGAGGAAAATCAAATGTCCGCCTGTTAAGGCATTGTTTGCCTTCGTTGTCCGCCTTCGCTGTCGGCCTTCGTTGTCTTTAAGGCCGCAGCCCTCCAGAGACTCCGGTATTGGAAAGAATCTAAATCAAGTTGGGATGTAGATCAGTGGTCTCAAACTTTAAAGTGCATACCATCATCTGCGGTTCCGGCTAAAATGCACATTCTGATTCCGCAGGTGGGGGTCGGGGCGGGGGGAGGGGCACTTAAGATTCTGCATTTCTAACCAGTTCCCAAGGGCTAGCGAGGCCGCTCGTCTACAGACCATAATTCAAAGTAGCATACTCAAGTAGCAAGGATTTAGATAACTAGTTTATGACTACTAGAATTCTAATTTGTACCCTAGACCCCGATTCATCACACTAACCCCCCTTAAACCACCACACACACACACACACACACACACACGCAGCCCGGACACGCACACAACCTGGGTGCACGGTCCATTCTTAAGTTATTTGGGAAGTGTAGCAGATATTATGAACAACTGTCTGACCACATGCTTCAAGCAGCCTTTTAAAATTGCATATTGGGGGTGGGGGTATTGCATGCATGGAATAAAATCATATAAATTCTCAAATGTTCAATAAGAATTCCAATTATGACTAGTAAGACTTTCATGTTATGAATACTGTTTTAAATAGAACACTGTGGTTTAGTATTGTGTGTTTTAGGTTTAATAGTAAAATGAAATAATACTTACCCTGCTTTGTTGCATTTAAACTTGCAAAGTGAGATTATACGGTGGAATCCTTAGAGCAAGGGCTGCGTTCTGCACTTCCTAGCCATTGTAACCCTGGGCAAGTTACTCTCTGTACCTCCATTTCTTCATCTTTAAAATAGGGGTAATAATCGTAAAGATCTCCTGAGATTATAGAGAGGATTACTTTAATTCATCTACAGAGAACCTTGCTACTCAACCTGAGATTCCAGGACCAGCAGCACTTGCATCATCTGGGAGCTTGTCAGAAATGTAGAATCTCAGACCTCATTCCTGACCCACAGAATCCGAATCTGCCTCCTCGTAAGATCCCCAGGTGCCTCCTCTGCACGTACTTGGCACGGTGCTTAGCATGTCATGAGCAGTACAGGCCACTGCTTGTTTAAATAGTGCTTTGGTTGTTTGGAAAATGTCTCGTTGAGTCCTTCTCACATCTCATCACTCTGACACTTAACACTTCTACCTTCCACTTCCATATTTAAGGACCCTTGTGACTACATTGGGTCCACCCCAGATAATCCAAAATAATCTCCCCATCTCAAAATCCTCAATTTAATCACATCTGCAAAGTCCCTTTTGCCTCATAAAGTAACATATTCACAGGTCCCAAGGATTAGGATATGGACATCTTTGAGAGACCATTTTTCTGGTCCATCACAAGTGGCATGATTTTATATATTTTTTATTCCCTTTAATATCTGGCTTAACCAAAGGCAACTAGATTTTCTGCATTCAATCTACTGCAACATCATACATCAAGTAGCCTCTGGAAAACTCTACGTACACTTGAGAGAGAATGGAAGTGAAGAAGGGAAATAATATTTAAGTATTATAATAAAAATAATTTTGATCTCATTAACTGCCTGAAACGGTCTCAAAAACTCAGGGATCCCAAGCCACACTTCGAAATCGAGCTGAATGAGCACTTTACAAGCCACAAGAATCTAAGCATTACATAACTTAGCTGAGTAATTTACAGAACTGTTGCAGCAGGATGGAAGACATTATTATTATCTCTTCTGAGATTGAGTTTTTTTCACTTTGAATGTAAAGTTAAAATTATAAATGTTTAACTGCCCACCATTGCTGGCTATTTATACTGAAAAATACATGCTGTATATATATTCTCACCAAATCTATTACATTTGTACCAATCAGGAAATATCTCCCTCCTAAATCCTATATGTATTTTCTCAATTCTTTTCAAAGCACTCTGTGAAGAAAGTCTTTTGAGAAATCTACAGTTTGAAAACTAGGTAAAATGAGTGCACCACTGTATAAGAAAACAACTGAAATCACAGGCATTTTTAATGGTTTCCTTGAAATACTCAACCCTAAAAATATGAGTGAAACTCAGAAGGCAAAGCTCTGGATGAGAGAGAGAATGTACAAGAAGGCAGGGCATCTTGGTGGAATATGCATTTGCCAGTGATAATGGGAAAAACAAAGGCCATTATCATTTTTCCCAAGTCTAATTCAAAGGACTAGCAAAAGAGAAAACATCAATTCAGAATCTCTCACAATCCCAAAGACCTCTCTGCCTTAATGTATGAAATGATATAAGCGTAAGATTCCCAGATTATATATTAGTCAAAAGATCACATTTAGGGGCTTCCCTGGTGGCGCAGTGGTTGAGAATCTGCCTGCCAATGCAGGAGACGCGGGTTCGAGCCCTGGTCTGGGAAGATCCCACATGCCGCGGAGGAACTCGGCCCGTGAGCCACAATTACTGAGGCTGCGCGTCTGGAGCCTGTGCTCCGCAAGGAGAGGCCGCGATAGTGAGAGGCCAGCGCACCGCGATGAAGACTGGCCCCCGCTTGCCACAACTAGAGAAAGCCCTCGCACAGAAACGAAGACCCAGCACAGCCATACATACATACATAAAAAGAATGTAAGCAGACAAGAATATCATTAAAAAAAAAAAAAATTAAAAAAAAAAAAAAAAGATCACATTTAGAAAATAAAGCATTATTTGCAAAAATAACTACTGGAGATACTAATTAAAAATGTCACTTGACTTTCATTCCCTGATGTAATCTGTTACCCTTTCTATCTATTAGAAATACAAAAAAAAAAACATGAAAAACAACAAAATTAAGACTGATAGCCAACCTATTGCCAGAAACCAGAACTTTTCCATAACTATACCTTACCAATATCACTGATCAAACTTATTGAGAAACACAATTTATGACACATGAATTGCGGACATTGTATTTTGAAGCAGCCAGAGTTGTGGATCTTAACTCTGCCTTCAGTTTATCTTTCTGCAGACACAGACCAGATCTCAATTCCAACTGCAATAAACAGCAGCTCAAAAACAGAGAAGGAAGCCCTATGTTGTCATATGCCTCTGCGGTAATGTAAACCCCACTAGTAAAGTACTTCAGGTAGAAATAAATAAAAAGCCCAGGCAGCTATACAGGTCCTGCATTGCTTCCTAGTGTTAAATTTTTTAAGCAGAAATGGTAAGAGAATAACCCACACTTCATTCAACCAGCAAAGATAGATGACTGCTGAACACTGGGAATTAGAACTACACAGCCACCCTGTTTCTGGGGGGAATTTATGTGGACTTCAACTAACATCACATTAGCAGATTGTAATCCAAACACTCTGACTGTTTATAAACATCCTATATAGAAAGAATTCTCTTCATTTCAGAGATGGTAGAGAAAGCACAGTCTTTCAATCCACATGGAATGCGTTTTAATCCTAGCTTCTGCACTCTAAGCCTCAGCTTCTTCACGCATTAAATGGAAATAATAATCAATGACATATAAAAATATCCAGCACAGTGTCTAAGCTGGAGTGGGCACTCAATAAAAGACAGCTATTATGATCAGAAACAATAAAGGGAGGACAATTAGAAAATAGCTTAAGCAAAAATAATGAAGATCAAGTAAAAAAGTATCAACACAACATACAAAAAGGTAAAGCAAACCTCTAAATATTATTAACTACAGGAATTGGAGGAAAATGTTTAAATATGATTCCACTTTCTCAAACAAATTAAAAGGCACAACCGCTAAGAAAAAGAAACAGAAATCCAAGGGGACAACAAAATGAAGTTAAAAATAAAGATAGCCAAAAGGGATCTGAAGGATAAAATTTAAATGTTAGTATTAAAGGACTATTAAGACAAAAATAGAAATAAAACATTATTTTAGTTATAATAAAAATTGCAGAATTGAAACTGAGGAAAATAGAATAAGTGATAAGTGCAAATTTGAAATGATCTCACAAAAAGCAGAGGGAGAAAGTTAAGAAATAAAAGGATGAGAGTGAAAGGAAGGAAAATGGAGATTAAAACTAAAATTGATTTTTCTGAAAAAGAAATAAGAATTATTAGATCAGATGCAATTTATCAAAGGTGAGATTGAAGAAAACTTCCCTAAGCTAAGCCAAACCAACATATAAAGAACACATAGCACCTGGATACCCTTTTTGAGGAAGTTACTCAAGAAAGTATTCCAACTATATGGAAATAAGATCAGAATGAGGATTTCAAGAGAGAAAAGATGAAAATTGGTGTTGAATGAAGACCTTACTGCAGGCTTAAGCTACTATAAATTATACATAATACAAAAAAATGTGCCTGCAGACCAGAGAGTGAACAAAAGTAGACAGATCCTGGTAGGGAGCATGTTAAAGGAGAGAGAAAAGGGGAGCTGTAGGAAGTAAATTCCTTGATTTTGTGATGTTTACACTCAAACTAAGTGCAGTTTACATACACATTGGAATCAGCAGGTAAGGGCACAAGAGGAAAAATGCAGTCCTTCTTATATATAAAAATACATGTTTAGAAAGTGAAAATACTTTCTGGCTAGGTCTCACTGACCAGGATGAAGTTACCTCTGATCCAGAACACATTCCAAACTAAAATATATTAGTGTAATATTTAATACATAGGCAATATGATTTTAACTCTCTCAAAGGGAATGTAATTACAATAATAATTTGTGGGATATTCCTACCCAAAAAGGACACTGCTTTTTCTTTCTTTATATTGAGATAAAATAAGCAGAAATTTAAGAAATCACCTATACAGTTATAATTTTACATTTTTAGTTATTATTTTTAACCAGAAAGAGCATAATTATTCTTCAATTTAGTTTATAGTCAAAATATTACAACTAAATGTTCAGTGACCATCCATGCTCAGGGATTCAGAGATTATGGTTACAAAAAAATCACCAAGAAAATGTCAAGCAACCTCCCTGTCTCCAGAGAAGTTTCTTCTGAGATTATATTTACCATAATGTTCCAGCATTACAGGCATTTTTTAAGTTACATTTCCTTACAGCTCAAGCAAATAAAGGAAATGTTTAACATATGAGGCATAATTAGATTTCCTAAGATGTTCTATCAGAGGTAAGGTAAGTATGTAAAAATCAAATTGCTTTTTTTAAAGCATTATAGTAAAATCACAATATATATGTTTTATAAGCAACATTTAAAGAAGTAAACTGCTTTATAATATGACAGATGTAATAAAAAAATCCTTAAGACTATATAAAACCATTTATTTTCCACTTACAATGTCCCATTTCCTTGCATCATCAGATATAAGCATTTATCACTAAAAGCAGTTTTAAATCATTTTATGAACAATTTATCTGAAGTATAAAGTGATATAATTATCTTTTCAGTACATTTTGCAATAAAGTGAACCGTTTTTATGGTTTCCTGGAGATAAAAAGAAAACATTCGCATTAGAACATTTTACCTGATTTATTATAATGGAAGATTATATAAACCAAAAAGCTAATCTAATAAATCAAGTCCAATCATGAAATTCTATAGAAATATGATGTTAAAGAGGAAAATCATTCATGCTATTTCATGTGCTTTGAAGAACTATATTTCATTACTTTGGGGAAAAACTACTTTTGCGTTGGTAAATATTTTCCCCCAAATTGCAGTTGTTCGTTTGTCTGTTCTTACCTATAACCTGGGTTTCTCTCTTCGGCAGCTGAAGTGATGTCACAGCAAAGAGGACAGCTGTGGCAGAAAATTATAAGGAAAATTTCAACAGCACTGTGGTCCACCAGTGGCACAGACCTTCCAACACACTTATACACAAAGATTTATATGCAGATCTAAAGAATCATTCTGTGCCAAGAATGCATCCCCATAGTATTCTCCACTGTTATTACTGGTACAGTAGTGGAGAATTGCTCTAAAGGAGCAATTAAAAGGGAGAAAAACATTCTAAAATCTGTTAATAATATACAACATTGCTTAATATACATTATAGCACAGTAGAACTATCTGAGATGCTCTTAAAACAATACAGATACCTAAACCCCACCCCAGACTTACCAAATGAAAATTTCTGATGTGGTTCCCATATATTTGCATTTTTTTTCACTTTTTTCACTTGTTCTGATTTGCATCCACTGGGAACCCTCCAATATACAAGATCACTCCAATACAAATCCAATGCTCAAGAAACCCATCAAAGTGTCAAGTGACATTTACTTACAGTTTTTATTTTTTGTCATTTCATGGTTACTATATATTTTAACTTGTGTAAGAACATTCTTATCTCCTTGACAGAGGCTGAAAAGTTCAAACCAAAATGTTTAGCTTCATTCTAATTCCTTGGGTAAGAATTACTTCACAGACAAAAATCCAAAACTACAAAACTGAATTCAAAATGGAATACTTTATATCTTCTTTGTATATTTTGAATCTGAAATATGGCTTTTTTTTTTTTTTTTTTTAGCTGCATTGGGTCTCATCATCCACTTTGAATATGGTGGCATAGTGTCCAATTTTTCCTTTCCCCCTCTTGGAAATCCCAAAAAGTAACAAGGAAAACAAGAGTAGAAATGGAAATTCTTTGTTTAGCTACATCAAAAAGACAGCTAAAAAGAACCCATATAAACGTAAATAAATTTCCTTTAAAGCAGACCAAACAAATGAAACATTGCTATTGTTAAAAGATACAATGCAAGAAAAAAATACAACAGTTCTGAATCCATACATCAAAGGGCAGACCACTCTCCAGGAAAAAAAAAAATAAACTCAAACAATCAACATCAGTTCATAGATCTGTAAAGCTGTAAAAATTCAAAAATGAAGAAGGAATATATTGGAAATACAAGGGGAAAAAAGATCAAGTCATCCACTGGGAAAAAACAAAATCACTCTCAATTTGTTTTTGAGATGGGTTCAAACATCTCCGTAGTAACATTCAACATTTAACAAGGCTAGGGACTTCGCTGGTGGCGCAATGATTAAGAATCCGCCTGCCAATGCAGGGTACATGGGTTTGATCCTTGGTCTGGGAAGATCCCACAGGCCATGGAGCAACTAAGCTCATATGCCACAACTACTGAGCCTGTGCTCTAGGGCCCGCGAGCCACAACTACTGAGCCCGAGTGCTGTAACTACTGAAGCACGCAGGCCTAGAGCCCGTGCTCCACAAGAAGAGAAGCCACCGGAAAGAGAACTCCGCGCACTGCAACAAAGAGCAGCCCCTGCTCGCCGCAACTAGAGAAAAGCCCGCATGCAGCAACGAAGACCCAATGCAGCCAAAAATAAAAAGAAAAATAAAAAAATAAAAAGCATTTAACAAGGCTAGTGGAGCAATTATAAAAATTGTAACCCAAGATATAAATATGGCCAAATGTTTGTTTGAAAATAAAGGCAACATTCAACTGATTTTAACATGGAGAAAAATCTCATTTCCCATTCCCAAATTCTTTCTATGTGGAGGGAGCACTACTAGTACAACATTCTTCCACAAAGTCCCAACCTCCTCGTTCTCTCCTGAGAACTGCCTTAGCTTCTTATCAATGCAGTGGAATTAAGATCTTGACATCCTGTCCCAGCCCCTTCCTCTCTACCATTGCTCTGGATAGTTGCCTGAGTACAGAGAATATAAGATCTCAGCCATTCTCAACCACGTATCATACTATAACACAGCATGAGATAGTTCCTGCCTACTTGCCACACTCATTTTACTCCATACTCTACCCTTTTCCTCTGATCCTTCTCCTCTCTAAAAATTTTTTAAAAATAAATTAAAAAAAAAACCATACATTAGGTCTAGTACAGCATTTCTTAATGTGAGCATTTTTGAGATTTTGGGAGGGATAATTCTTCATGCATTACAGGACTTTATAGCCTGTTCCCTACCCACTAAACACCAGAAGTACTTCCTAGAAATACAAAGGACTCTTGTGTAAAAGAAAAGGTGCTGACGTTCCCTATGCCTCAGATGGCCCTGCTGCATTATTCTTTATCCCATAAACACCCCAGCCTCATGTCTTCTGGGAGCCAGATTTGAGATCTGTTCTCCTGTCTTCTCCTTGGCTGCCTTTTGAATAAGCCCTGTCTTTGCTGCAAACCTCAGATGTCTCAGCGTTTTGGCTTACTGTGTTTCTGACAAAGGGAACCTGGCTTGCATAGATCACCCAGCAAAGAAAATCCAAGATACCAGTCAGATTTTTACCACAGTTGTCTATGCTGTGTGGCTGACAGGGTCTTGGTGCTCTGGCCGATTGTCAGGCCAGAGCCTCTGAGGTGGGAGAGCGAGTTCAGGACGTTGGACTACCAGAGACCTCCTGGCCCCACATAATATCAATTGGCAAGAGCTCTCCCAGAGATCTCTGTCTCAACATTAAGACCCAGCTCCACTCAATGACAAGCAAGCTCCAGTGCTAGACACCCCATGCCAAACAACTAGCAAGACAGGAACACAACCCCACCCATTAGCAGAGAGGCTGCCTAAAATCATACTAAGTTCACAGACACCACAATACACACCACCGGACGCGGTCCTGCCCACAAGAAAGACAAGATCCAGCTTCATCCACCAGAACTCAAAACACCAGTCCCCTCCACCAGGAAGCCTACACAACCCACTGAACCAACCATACCCACTGGGGGCAGACACCAAAAGCAACGGGAACTACGAACTTGCAGCCAGCGAAAAGGAGACCCCAAACACAGTAAGTTAAGCAAAATGGGAAGACAGAGAAATATGCAGCAGATGAAAGAGCAAGGTAAAAACCCACCAGATGAAACAAATGAAGAGGAAATAGGCAGTCTACCTGAAAAAGAATTCAGAGTAATGATAGTAAAGATGATCCAAAATCTTGGAAATAGAATGGAGAAAATACAAGAAACGTTTAACAAGGACCTAGAAGAACTGAAGAGCAAAAAAATAACGATGAACAACACAATAAATGAAGTTTAAAATTCTCTAGAAGGAATCAATAGCAGAATAACTGAGGCAGAAGAACAGATAAGTGACCTGGAAGATAAAATAGTGGAAATAACCACCACAGAGCAGAATAAAGAAAAAAGAATGAAAAGAATTGAGGACAGTCTCAGACCTCTGGGACAACATTAAATGCACCAACATTTGAATTATAGGGGCCCCAGAAGAAGAAGAGAAAAAGAAAGGGACTGAGAAAATATTTGAAGAGATTATAGCTGAAAACTTCCCTAATATGGGAAAGGAAATAGTCAAGTCCAGGAAGCGCAGAGAGTCCCATACAGGATAAATCCAAGGAGAAACACACCAAGACATATTAATCAAACAGTCAAAAATTAAATACAAGGAAAAAATATGAAAAGCAACAAGGGAAAAGCAACAAATAACATACAAGGGAATCTCCATAAGGTTAACAGCTGATCTTTCAGCAGAAACTCTGCAAGCCAGAAAGGACTGTCGGGACATATTTAAAGTGCTGAAAGGGAAAAACCTACAACCAAGATTACTCTACCCAGCAAGGATCTCATTCAGATTTGATGGAAAAAGTAAAATCTTTACAGACAAGAAAAGCTAAGAGAATTCAGCACCACCAAACCAGCTTTACAACAAATGCTAAAGGGACTTCTCTAGGCAGGAAGCACAAGAGAAGGAAAAGACCTACAGTAACAAACCAAAAACAGTTAAGAAAATGATAATAGGAACCTACATATCAATAACTACCTTACATGTAAATGGATTAAATGCTCCAACCAAAAGACACAGACTGGCTGAATGGATTAACAAACCAGACCCATATATATGCTGTCTACAAGAGACCTACTTCAGACCTAGGGACACATACAGACTGAAGGTGAGGGAATGGAAAAAGATATTCCATGCAAACGGAAATCAAAAGAAAGCTGGAGTTGCAATTCTCATATCAAACAAAATAGACTTAAAAATAAAGACTATTACAAGAGACAAAGAAGGACACTATATAATGATCATAGGATCAATCCAAGAAAAAGATATAACAATTGTAAATATTTATGCACCCAACATAGGAACACCTCAATACATAAGGCAAATGCTAACAGCCATAAGAGGGGAAATCGACAGTAACACAACAATAGTAGGGGACTTTAACAACCCACTTTCAACAATGGACAGATCAACCAAAATGAAAATAAATAAGGAGACACAAGCTTTAAATGATACATTAAATAAGATGGGCTTAATTGATATTTATAGGACATTCCATCCATAAACAACAGAATACACTTTCTTCTCAAGTGCTCATGGAACATTCTCCATGCTAGATCATATCTTGGGTCACAAATCAAGCCTTGGTAAATGTAAGAAAAGTGAAATCATATCAAGTATCTTTTCTGACCACAACACTATGAGACTAGGTATCCATTACAGGAAAAAAACTGTAAAAAATACAAACATATGGAGGCTAAATAATATGCTACTAAATAACCAAGAGATCACTGAAGAAATCAAAGAGGAAGTCAAAAAATACCTAGAAACAAATGACAATGGAAACACAATGACCCAAAACCTATGGGATGTAGCAAAAGCAGTTCTAAGAGGGAAGTTTATAGCAATACAATCCTACCTCAAGAAACAGGAAACAACTCAAATAAAAAACCTAACCTTACACCTAAAGCAATTAGAGAAAGAACAAAAAAACCCCAAAGTTAGCAGAAGGAAAGAAATCATAAAGATCAGATCAGAAATAAATGAAAAAGAAATGAAAGAAACAATAGCAAAGATCAATAAAACTAAAAGCTGATTCTTTGTAAACAAACTGATAAACAATTAGCCAGACTCATCAAGAAAAAAAGGGAGAAGACTCAAATCAATAGAATTAGAAGTGAAAAATGAGAAGTAACAACTGACACTGCAGAAATACAAAGGATCATGAGAGATTACTACAAGCAACCACATGCCAATAAAATGGACAACCTGGAAGAAATGGACAAATTCTTAGAAAAGCACAACCTTCCGAGACTAAACGAGGAAGAAATAGAAAATATAAACAGACCAATCACAAGCACTGAAACTGAAACTGTCATTAAAAATCTTCCAACAAAAAAAAGCCCAGGACCAAATGGCTTCACAGGCAAATTCTATCAAACATTTAAAGAGCTAACACCTATCCTTCTCAAACTCTTCCAAAATATAGCAGAGGGAGGAAGACTCCCAAACTCATTCTACGAGGCCACCATCACCCTGATACCAAAACCAGACAAAGATATTACACAAAAAGAAAACTACAGGCCAATATCACTGATGAACATAGATGCAAAAATCCTCAACAAAATACTAGCAAACAGAATCCAGCAGCACATTAAAAGCATCATACACCATGGTCAAGTGGAGTTTACCCCAGGAATGCAAGGATTCTTCAATATACACAAATCAATCCATGTGATATACCATAGTAACAAATTGAAGGAGAAAAACCATATGATCATTTCAATAGATGCAGAAAAAACTTTCGACAAAATTCCACACCCATTTATAATAAAAACTCTCCAGAAGGTTGGCAGAGAGGGAACCTACCTCAACATAATAAAGGCCATATATGACAAACCCACAGCCAACATCATTCTCAATGGTGAAAAACTGAAACCATTTCCACTATGATCAGGAACAAGACAAGGTTTCCCACTCTCACCACTATTATTTCTTGGAAGATTTGGAAGCTTTAGCCACAGCAGTCAGAGAAGAAAAAGAAATAAAAGGAATCCAAATCAGAAGAGAAGAAGTAAAACTGTCACTGTTTGCAGATGACATGACACTACACATAGAGAATCCTAAAGATGCTACCAGAAAACTACTAGAGCTAATCAATGTATTTGGTAAAGTTGCAGGATACAAAATTAATTCATAGAAATCTCTTGCATTCCTATACACTAATGATGAAAAATCTGAAAGAGAAATTAAGGAAACGCTCTCATTTACCATTGCAACAAAAAGAATAAAATACCTAGGAATAAACGTACCTAAGGAGACAAAAGACCTGTATGCAGAAAACTATAAGACTAATAGAAAGAAAATAAAGATGATACAAACAGATGGAGAGATATACCATGTTCTTGGATTGGAAGAATCAACATTGTGAAAATGATTATACTACCCAAAGCAATCTACACATTCAATGCAATCCCTATCAAACTACCACTGCCATTTTTCACAGAACTAAAACAAGAAATTTCACAATTTGTATGTAAACAAAAAAGACCCTGAATAGCCAAAGCAATCTTGAGAAACAAAAATGGAGCTGGAGGAGTCAGGCGGACATCAGACTATACTACAGTAATCAAAACAGTATGGTACTGTCACAGAAACAGAAATATAGATCAATGGAATAGGATAGAAAGCCCAGAGATAAACCCACACACATATGGTCACCTTATCTTTGACAAAGGAGGCAAGAATATACAATGGAAAAAAGACAACCTCTTCAATAAGTGATGCTGGGAAAACTGGACAGATACATGTAAAAGAATGAAATTAGAACACTCCCTAACACCATACGCAAAAATAAACTCAAAATGGATTAAAGACCTAAATGTAAGACCAGACACTCTAAAACTCTTAGAGGAAAACATAGGCAGAACACTCTATGACAAAAATCACAGCACGATCCTTTTTGACCCCCCTCCTAGAGAAAGGGAAATAAAAACAAAAATAAACAAATGGGACCTAATGAAACTTAAAAGCTTTTGCACAGCAAAGGAAACCATAAACAAGACAAAAAGACAGCCCTCAGAATGGGAGAAAATATTTGCAAATGAAGCAACTGACAGAGGATTAATCTCCAAAATATACAAACAGCTCATGCAGCTCAATATCAAAAAAACAAACAACCCAATCCAAAAATGGGCAGAAGACCTAAATAGACATTTCTCCAAAGAATATATACAGACTGCCAACAAACACATGAAAGGATGCTCAACACCACTGATCATTAGAGAAATGCAAATCAAAACTACAATGAGGTATCACCTCACACTGGTCAGAAAGGCCATCATCAAAAAATCAACAAACAATAAATACTGGAGCAGGTATGGAGATAAGGGACCCCTCTTGCACTGTTGGTGGGAATGTAAATTGATACAGCCACTATGGAAAAAAGTATGGAGGTTCCTTAAAAAACTAAAAATAGAACTACCATATGTCCCAGTAATCCCACTACTGGGCATATACCCTGAGAAAACCATAACTCAAAAAGAGTTATGTACCACAATGTTCATTGCAGCTCTGTTTACAATAGCCAGGACATCGAAGCAACCTAAGTGTCCATCAACAGATGAATGGATAAAGAAGATGTGGCACATATATACAATGGAATATTACTGAGCCATAAAAAGAAATGAAATTGAGTTATTTGTAGTGAGGTGGACGGACCTAGAGTCTGTCATACAGAGTGAAGTAAGTCAGAAAGAGAAAAACAGATACTGTATGCTAACACATATATATGGCATCTAAAAAAAAAAATGGTTCTGAAGAACTTAGATGCAGGATAGGAATAAAGACACAGACGTAGAGAATGGACTTGAGGACACAGGGAGGGGGAAGGGTAAGCTGAGACGAAGTGAGAGAGTGGCATTGACCTATATACACTACCAAATGTAAAAGAGAAAGCTAGTGGGAAGCAGCCGCATAGCACAGGGAGATCAGCTCGGTATTTTGTAACCACCTAGAAGGGTGGGATCAGGAAGGTGGGAGGGAGACCCAAGAGGGAGGGAATTTGGGGATATATGTATAGTATAGCTGATTCACTTTGTTTTACAGCAGCAACTAACACAACAATGTAAAGCAATTATACCTCAATAAAAATGTTATAAAAAAAAAGGTGCTGACCTTCTCACCAAGGAGAAATGCCACTTAAAACTACAATGAGATGCCATTTTTACCTTATCAGGATGGCAAGAATTATAAAGTGTGATCATATATTGTGTGAGGGAAAAAAGCTCTTTCATATATTATTGATGGAATAATTAATTTTTATCATCTCTATGATGAGAAATTTATCAATATCTATCAAAATTACAAAAGCACATAGCCTTGACCCAGTAAATTTGCTTCTAGAAATTATTTAATAGATATAGCTGCATAGGAGCAAAATGGTGTATGTACATGGTTTTTCATTGCAGCATTGTTTATAAAGACAAAAGAATGGAAGGGACCTGCATTTACATCAAAAGCGGTCTATTTAAATAATTTATGGTGTATCTATACATTGGACTATTATGTAGCAGTGGAAAAGAATTAAGTTTGACTTTATGCGCTAATATGGAACCTTTTCAGTATATATTATACTGATGGGGAAAAAAAAAGAAATTGCAGAAGAAAATCTACAGTATGATACCACTTATGCAAAAAATGTATGTGTGTATTTATGCAAATAGAGAGGAAAAGATCTGGTTTAAAAAAAAAAAAGTACTTCCTAGTTATTGGGACAACCAAAGTTGCCTATTCAACCTATAGGGAAGAACTCCCCCCACCCCACTCTGTTGCTGACTTGAAGAAAAGGTCCTTTCACAGAAGAGTCACCCTCTGGCCTGCTCATGACCTGGACTGATATACCTGTCTAAATCTTGTGTTTGGTTTTTGTAAGCCCATCTTAGCCCTTCTTGCCTATAGATAATAATAAATAATGGCTAACATTTACTGAGTGCATACTATCCCAAGCACAATTCCAAGCATTTTAAATGTACAGAACGTAAATTAAATACTACCATTTCCCCCATTGCCTAGTAGACGCACAAAGAGATCATGATCCTATCACTGAGTAAATGGGCAAGGAACACTGAAAAAAAGAGTCAGATATAGGAGAGTTAAATATTACATGCAGATTACATTTTACGAGGCAACCAGGAAATGGCTTTAAACTCAGGTAATATTTTACTAAGTACAGACCAAGAAAGCCCTTGACCTCTACAAAACGAGTACTATGGACTAAATGTTTGTTTCCCGCAAAATTCATCTGTTAAAGTCCTAATCCCCAGTGTGATGGTATTAGGAGGTGGGGCCTTTGGAAGGTAATTAGGTTCAGGTGAAGTCATGAGGGTAGAGCCCCTATGATGGGATTAGTGCCCTTATAAGAAGAGGAGGAGACCAGAGAGCACTTGTCACTTCTCTCTCCCTTCCTCTCTCTCCCTTCTCCAACCGTGTATCTTGTATGTGAAGATACATAGCAAAAAAGCAGCTGTCTACAAACCAGGAAGAGGGCTTTTACCAGACACTGAATCCATAGGCACCTTGATCTTGGACTGCCCAGCCTCCAGGACTGTGAGAAATAAATGTTTGTGGTTTAAGCCATTCAGTCTATGGTGTTTTGCTATAGCAGCAAGAACTGACTATGACAGCTAGTGAAGGAGCATGAGAAAGAGAAAACGTGAAAGTCGCAGAGTGTATGGTGTCCTGCAAACCAAGCGAAGAAAGTTTTTCAAGGATGAAAGATAAACCATGTTAAAACCTGCCAATAAGTCAAGTAACACGAGGACTGAGAATTAATGACTGGTGATGTGGAGGTTACAATGACCTTGAGAAGACAGTTTCAATAGAATTGTCTGTGTGTGTGAAGGGGGCAAAAGTATGATTAGTGGGCCCATAAGACAACTGGGCAGAATATAAACAACTCTTTTTGGGGAATTTTGCTATAACAGAGAGCAGAAAAATGGGGCAGTAGTTGACAGCAGGAGTGGGGGTCAAGAGAGGTATTTTTTTTAAGATAGAAGAAATAATAGCATGGTTTTTTAATAGCATATTTTTATGCTGATAGGGATGATCTGGTTGAGGTGGAAAAAATGATGATGGAGGAGAGAAAGGGAGAATAGGTGGAGTGAAGTCCTTAAACAGGCAAGAGGTAGGTACATAAAGGAAGAAGTTGGGGACTTCCCTGGTGGTCCGGTGGTTAAGACTTTGCCTTACAATGCAGGGGGTGTGGGTTCGATCCCTGGTTGGGGAGCTTAGATCCCACACGCCTCGCAGCCAAAAAGCCAAAACATAAAAAACCAGAAATTCAGTAAATACTTTAAAAATTGTCCACATCGGGCTTCCCTGGTGGCGCAGTGGTTAAGAATCTGCCTGCCAATGCAGGGGACACAGGTTTGAGCGCTGGTCCGGGAAGATCCCACATGCCGTGGAGCAACTAAGCCCATGTGCCACAAGTACTAAGCCTGCGCTCTAGAGCCCGCGAGCCACAACTACTGAGCCAAGCCCGTGTGCCACAACTACTGAAGCCCATGTGCCTAGAGCCCGTGCTCCACAACAAGAGAAGCCACCACAGTGAGAAGCCCACGCACCGCAACAAAGAGTAGCCCCCGCTCGCTGCAACTAGAAGAAAGCCCGTGCGCAGCAACAAAGACCCAACGCAGCCAAAAATAAATAAATAAAACATTTAAAAAAAAAATTTTTTTTTTAAAAGGAAGAGGTTGGACTTAGATTGGAACACAGATAGTTCACTAATGGTACCTTAAGAGGAGACAAAGTATATAAAACTGATGCTTGTAGGTAGGTAAATCAGATGGGGGGCTTGTGAAAATTCTCCTCCGCTTGTTTTCTTTTCTCAGTGAAATATGAAGTAATTTATAACTAGAAGTGAGGCTAGGGAAAGAGGTAATACAAGTTCAAAGTGTCCAAAATTGAACTCCTCACTTCCCACCACTGTATTAGATTTTGTTATGTAACAAACTACCGCAAAACATGCTAGCTTAAGAATTGTGTCCCCTAAAAAGAGACTGTTGATGTCCTAACCTCCAGGACCTATGAATATGACCTTATTTGGAAACATATTTTTGCAAATGTTTTAGTTAAAACATTTACTCCAGTAACTACTGCTATTGAGTATAAGAAGTTCATACGAAGACACAGAGAAACATACAAGAAGGCCCTGTGGTGATGGAGGCACAGTTGAGGGTGATTTCTTGCTATATGCCAAGGAATGCCAAGAATTGCCAGCAGCCACCAGAAACTCTTACTAGAGTCAGAAAAGGATTCTTCCCTAAAGCACTAAGAGGGAGCATAGCCCTCATATACCCCAATTTTAGACCTCTAGCCTCCTGTGGAGGAATAAATTTCTGTTTTAAGTCACCCAGTGACTTAAACTCATGATTTTGTGTGTCAGCTGTGTAGTTCTTCTAGTCTAGGCCAGCTTGCCTGGTATCTGCTGAGCTTTCTTATGACCTGTCTGGACATCTGGCAGCTGGATGATCTCATGCATCTGTGGTCCATTGGCCTCTCCCGCATATCTGGAGGATGGCAGGCTGTCAGCCAAGATGCCTCAAATTTCAAGGGGTGAAGAAAGAGTGTTGATGCAATGTCACATTGTAAAGGAGTTCATGCAAGGGGGAAAAGAATTTGTGGCCATTTTTATAATCTATCACAACACCTAAATCTGATCTACCTGAAGCCTTCTCCATCTCCATGGACAGCAACTCCATCCTTCTATGTATTCAGCCCAAAACCTTGTAGCCATCTTTGACTACTTTCTATCTCTCACATGCAAATGCAAACTACCAGCTAAGCCTATAGGCTCTAACTTTAAAATATATCCAGAATCTACCATTTCTCATTACCTTTACTACTAGCACCCTAGGCTAAACCAGTATCATCTCTCACCCGGATTACTACAATAACTTCCCAACAGGACTCTCTGCTTCTACTTTCACCTTCCTACCATCTATTATTCTCAACACAACTGCCATAGTGATACTTTTAAAACGTAAGTCAGATCACATCAGTCTTCTGCTTAAAACCCTGAAAGATCCCCATTTTACTCAGAATAAAAGCTTACATTCTTGAAATATTTCATGAGGCCTCACACAATCTGGCTTCCCTTTTCCTCCCTAACCTTATCACCTCCTGTTTTAGTCACTTAGGCTACCATAACAAAAATACCATAGGCTGAGTGGCTTATAAACAACAGAAATGTATTTCTCACAGTTCTGGAGGCTGGAAAGTCCAAGATCAAGTTTCCAGCAGATTAAGTATCTAGGCAGGGCTCAATTCCTGGTTCATAGATGGTCATCTTCTTGCGCTAACCTCACATGGTGAAAGGGGAGGTATCTCTCTGAGGTCTCTACTCCTATTCATGAGTGCTCCACCTTCAGGACCTAATCACCTCCCAAAGACCTCACCTCATAATACCATCACACTGGTTGTTAAGATTTAACATATGAATTGTGGGGGCAAAAATAAATATTCAGTCTACAGCATTCTACCCCTGGCCCCCCAAAATTGAGTCCCTTCTCACGTGCAAAATATATTCATTTCATCCCAACAGCCCCCAAAAGTCTTAACTCATTCCAGGATCAACTCAAAAGTCTAACCTAGATATCATCTAAATCAGATATTATAAGCAGATAGGGTAGGGAGTCCCCGGAGAAAAAGAACCAGGCATGGCTTTCTTGACATAAGAGAAGCCATTTTTGGCCTAAGCCATTTTTTGTAATCTAAGCCTGGCCACAATGCTTGCCCTTGAACAGGTCTCAGTGATTAATCATCTTAAGGGAATGCAAGAACAAAGGAAAAGCGGTCAAGAAACAATAGTTAGGTAATAAAACAGAGTCCTAATTCCTCCTCAAGGGATATACATAACAATCTGATACATATGTTTGAGTTCTGCAGGAACTAAGGCCCCCACCCAGGTGGAGGATGGTAACTAAATGCCGAGATCTCAGACTGCTTGGAACCTAAGAGTGAAGATGTTGACATTTTCTGACCCTCATGACTTCAATCAACTAAAGCTTGGATTCTGGCAACCTTTGGCCCAGTTCTATGCTGGATTTTCTTCTGCTCAAGCCCCTTCATGAATATGCATATACCACCCAACCCCCTTCATGAATATGCATATACCACCCACCCACCCCCGCTTCATGAATATGCGTATACCACCGAAACCCCTTCATGAATATGCATGTACCCTTAGCTTAAAACTTCCCAATTTTGCTATTTGGGAAGACACTGCTTTGGGCAAGATCCTGTGTTCTCCTTACTTGCAGCAAGTAATAAATCCTTCTTTCTCCCACTCTTTGGCTTGGTTGTGCCTTTTGGCTTCACACCCACCAAGAGGCGAACCCAGTTTTGCAGTAACAATATGGGTGAGACTAAAATTATGATTCATCCTCAGGCAAATTGCTCTCCAGTAATCACACAAGTTAGGTACTTCTAAAATACAGTGGTTGGACAGGCATAGGATAGACATTCCCATTCCAAAAGGGAGGAATCAGAAAGAAGAAAGGAGTGACAGGTCCCGAGCAAGTCCAAAATGCAACAGGGCAAATTCCATTAGAACTTAAGGCTCAAGAATAATCCTCTTTGGCTCAATGATCTGCCTCCCAGGTACACTGGGGTGGAGGTCTTACCTTCTGAACACATTGGAGCAGAGAATCCCACCTTCTAGATTGATTGAGGCCTGATCCTACACCTTTGGGTGACCCTGCCCCCCACGGTGTTTTTCTCCCTGGGCCCTTCCCTCCAGATTTCTGAGGCTAGGGTCCCAAACTGGTAAATCTGCTAGTAACTCCTGTCCTTTGAAATCTAGGTAGAGGCAGCCATGTCCCCATGGCTTTGCTGGGCACAGCCCAGGCCACTCCAGGGTCCACCAGATTGACACCTGGGGCAAATGAGGAACCACAGCACCAAAGCGTAGAAATGAAGCCCCAAGATGTGAGGTGGTGCCAAGCCACATGAACTAAAATCCCAAAGGTGCCAGCGGCCACTCCTTTGAAACCACTCTGCCTCCCAGGCCTTTGAAGGCCCTTCCCCCACAGACACCCCCCTCACCTGTGATGAGCACGAGAGCTCTGATGATCTCTGAATTGCCTTCAGAATCATTCTTCCATTTTCTTGGACAGCAGCTCCTAGCTTCTGTTGAGATGGTTGATCCATACCAATCTTATCAAATGGTCATTTGGCCACACCCTTAGTATTCTCTTCCAACTGTGCTTTCTCATTTTTTGCAATATGAATAGGCCGAGAATTTCCAAATCTTTAAGTCCTGCTTCTCTTTTGACTAACAACTCTGTCTTTAAACCATTTCTCTCTTCTCACATTTTATTGTAAGCCGTCAAGAGGAGCCATGCTGCTCCTTCGACGCTATCAATACTGAAACTATTAGAAATAACTCCAGCTAAATATCCATTTTCATCATTTCCAAGTTCTACCCTTCAGAAAGCACTAGAACATGAACACAATTCAGCCAAGTTCTTTGTCACTTCAGAACAAGGATGGCCTCTTCTCTCTTGTCCAGTAACATGTTCCTCATTTCCATCAGAGATCACATTACAATGGCCTTTACATGCATATTTCTATCAACATTCTGTTCAGGATGACTTAGGTATTCTCTAAGAAGATTTAGGCTTTCACTACATCTCTCCTTTTTCTTTCTGAGTTCTCATCAGAATCGGCCTTAACGATCCATTCACAGCAATGTAGGCTTTTTCTAGCATGCACTTTAAAACTTCTCCAGCCTCTACCCAAAGCCATTTTCATATTTTTAGGTATCTATTACAGCAGCACCTACCACTCAGTATGAATTTTCCATCCTTGTCTGTTCAGGCTGCCATAACAAAAATACTATAGACTGGGTGGCTTATAAACAACAGAAATGTACTTCTTACATTTCTGGAGACTGGAAGTCCAAGATCAAGGTGCTGGCAGATACAGTGTCTGATGAGGGCCATTTTCCTGGTTCTTAGATGGCTGTCTTCTCACTGTGTCCTCACATGACAGAAGCGGTCTCTCCTTTCCCCAACACCCCACCTCGTAGTAACTTCACATTGGGCATTAAGATTTAACATATGAATTTTGGGAAGACACAACTTTAATTCTATAGCACCTCTTCTCCCCCTCATGCACTCCATTCCAGCCACTCTAGTCTCCTCATTGCCCTTTGTACAAGCCACATATTAGGGACTCTGTTTTAATTACTCTCTCCACCTAGAACACTCTTACCCCATATCTGTTTACTAACTCCCTCATCTCCCTCAAGTCTTTGTTCAAACCAAGGACCTTACCTGGACCACTCTATTTAATACTCTAACCTGTTCTCCCCTACCCAGAACTCCAATCCCGCTTACCCTGCTCTCCTTTTTCTCTTTCCATAGCACTTAAAACCTCCTAAACATTTATTGATTTGTTAGTTTCATTGGGTATTGTCTATTTCACCAACTAAAGTACAAGTTCCATGAAGGCATAAATCTCTGTCAGTTTTGATCACTAATGTTTCCCAATGTCAGGATAAATTGTCAAAGTATTGGAAAAGAGCAAGAGATTTAACTTTCACTGGAATGCTGGACATGGTCTAGTAAACCCTCTGGGGATTTTCAGATTCCATAGAGATGTGAACCTTTGGTTGTCTTGGATTGATTCTGTAGGGATAGAAGTTAACGTATTAAAAAACTAATAGTGGGACTTCCCTGGTGGTCCAGTGGTAAAGAATCCGCCTTACAATGCAGGGGACGCAGGTTAGATCCCTGGTCGGGGAACTAAGATCCCACATGCCGTGGGGCAACTAAGCCCACACACCACAACTACTGAGCTCACACACCTGAACTAGAGAGCCTGCATGCCGCAAACTACAGAGCCCACACGCCCTGGAGCCTGCGTGCCACAATTAGAGAAAACCTGCACACCACAACTAGAGAGAGAAAACCTGCACACCACAACTAGAGAGAAGCCTGCATGCCAGAACAAAGAGCCATGCCCCACAACGAAAGATTCCACATACTTCAACAAAGATCCCGCGTGCCGAAACTAAGACCTGACACAGCCAAAAATAGCCAAAAATAAATTAAATAAATAAATAAATAAAATAAATCTTAAAAAAAAAAAAACCTAATAGTAACTCAAGTGTCTTCTTCTACAAAAATGCAAATGATTGCTGTTCACAGCAATGCAAATGTATTTTGTACACTACTTCTTATTGGTTTCAATGTTAATGAGTTAAGTAAAATATTTGAACATGTTTATATTTTATTTCTATTAAATATCATATTTTCACCTTTTTGGAAATTATCCTTTAGTACTTTTGCAAATCACCCACTGAGATGCCCAGCTGGACTGACCTGATGGAGCCAGGGAAACTGTGCTGCCAGAGAAGTGAACTTCATGGGCTGTTTATTAAACACAGGCACATCTTTTCTTGGCTTCTATAATGAATCCTCAGGGACAATAGAAGCTAATTTCGCTGATGGTTTCTCTAAGATTTTTGTTTCCTCTCTACTGAATTGTGTTTTGTTTTTGTTTCTGGTTTGTACACAGTCAAGTTATTTCTCATTGGCAGCAGCCATGACTGGGAATTTCTTTTATAGTCTAACTACTTGGTGAATTCTCTCCATGGATGATGGTGGTATGTTTTCTGTTAAGTGAGAAGTAAGAGAGAATCTGATTTGTTAGTCTATTCTGTTTACTTGTCTCTGTCTATTTGTGAATACAAACCAATTCAGAATTCATACCCATTGAGAAGAAGAAAGCTCTTTGAGATCTGGACCAGAGAGTTTTTGTTTTTCTCTGTTTATTTGTGAACATTGGCTGAAGTTGTACAAGTTAGGTTATGAGCTATCCATATCTGGGTATATCTATATGTCTACAATTGAGAAAAGCCTTGACCTCTTATTATTTGGGTACAAGATGTTTTCCTACCTCCAAATATATTAATAATTTAGATCCTAGGACTTCCCTGGTGGCGCAATGGTTAAAAATCCGCCTGTCATTGCAGGGGACACGGGTTCGAACCCTGGTCCGGGAAGATCCCACGTGCCGCGGAGCAACTAAACCCGTGAGCCGCAACTACTGAGCCTGTGTGCCACAACTACTGAAGCCCGCGTGCCTAGAGCCCATGCTCTGCAACAAGAGAAGCCACCGCAATGAGAAGCCCTGAGAAGCCCACGCACTGCAATGAAGAGTAGCCCCCACTCACCGCAACTAGAGAAAGTCCGCACGTAGCAAAGAAGACCCAACCCAGACAAATAAATAAATAAATAAATTTATGGAAAAAAGTAATAATTTAGATCCTAATGTCTCTTAATTTAAAGGAGTTTCATTCTAATTAGTTTATACAGATAGCTGTCAAGATCATCTAAGCAACCATCATTTCTAATAGTCCCGTAATTCACAAAACAATGAGGATATTGAACATCTAGCAATTTAATGTGCTGGACATTTAAGGAAAAAAATTCCTGTTATGGACACTGCTAGCTCAGAAATAGTTTAAAAATCCAAGATCACATAAGATCACATAACTAAGGTTTAATTATATGGGTTTAATATGTTTGTTTGTTTGTATTTTTAACGACGCTATGTCTGCTCTCTAATTTATCAGAGTTAAGTATAAAACAAGTGCACATTTTATATTTCTTCTATGTTTATTTTACATCAACTGCATATATTTTCTTTTTACCTTTTGACCCCCTTCACGCATTTCCCTCACCCCTGACTCCCCAACCTCTGGCAACCACCAATCTGTTCTCCATATTTAGGAGCTTCTTTTGTTTGTTTGTTTGTCTGTTTTTAAGGTTCCACATGTAAGAGAAATCATACGGTATTTGTCTTTGACTTATTTCACTTAGCATAACACCTTCAAGGTCCATTAATTTGTCACAAATGGCAAATTTCATTCTTTCTTTTTTATGGCTGAATAATATTCCATTGTGTATATATACCACAATTTCTTTATCCATTCATCCATTCAGCAACATTTTATTTTTTATAAGACTTAGATTTTTCCTCATGAAAAAACTATTTAATATGAACTTCCTAACATCACTCCTACATTATGTTTAAAATTATGAAAAATATATTAAACTAAGTTGAAACATTCTGACAAACTTTTTATATCAACAGGAATTATGATTTGTAATGGGTCCACTTAAAGATAATTTCTAAGATCTTTAGTTAACTTAAAACCTTGAGACAATATTAAATTAATTTAATTAAGAGATAATTCTCAGGTACCTACCTAATTTCTAAGTAAGATAATATACTGAAACCTTGGTTACTAACCATAATTTTAAGTTTATATACTATTAATTTTTATTTTATAAGCTATAGAGTGATTGTATCTTTATGTCATACTAATGGACATGTTCATTCTGGGTATTTTAACGTGTAAAGGTATTGTGTGTGGCTAAGAAAGTTGTGTGATGTATATTGCTAGTCATAGTCTGCTGAAATGCTTGTATTAACAGTTTTCAGCTACCTACCTCTCAGCTTTCTCTGTGCAATGGGAATTAATTATTTTGATTAAAGTTTATAATGTCACAGGTGGTTGAGACTATACTATACAAGAGTGATAGAGAACTACAGCTGAGCAAGTGTTTCTATTGTTCAAGAGAAGAAAAAGAGTTGTTTTGTCCTAAAATAGAATGTCAGTTTGTCCCAGACTATGAAAAAACATAGTAAAAGACAAAAGTTGAAGCAAGTGAATTTTATTTGCTTGGTTTATATCACCTGAGTTTGGAGGGGAAAAAATATAAAATGTATTAAACTTTTAGCAAATTTTGCTCAGTTTTGATGGGCTTGTTTCCTGGCACTTTCATCTACAATTTGAAAGATGATTCTTTAGCTTTCATAAATCTGTCTAAATGGCAGAAATTCTGTTTCTTACCAGAATAATTTTCTGTTTTTTATGTTGGCATGTACACTTGGTTAATTTAAAAAACAAAAACAAAACACTGGGAACAAAAGTTTTCTCACTTGTGAAAGAGCTAAGTTTCCTTAAACTCCAGTTATTTTCTTTTACGTTTATTTTAATATATTTTATTTTCGCTTTGATTAAATGAAAAATCAAGTGTTGCTTCTCAGGAACCCATAATCTTATGTTTAAAAATTGACAAAATCTCCTCTGACAACTCTTCATTGTGCCTTCCCATGATCATATGATCACAAAAACCATATGATTATTTTACATTTAGAAAAAATAAATTAAACTTTCAGGATATCTTTTTTTTTTAATCCCAGACTTTATTACAAGGTTATGAACTTGGGCTTACTTGAGGATATGGGGAGGGGGAAGGGTAAGATGTGACAAAGAGAGAGAGTGGCATGGACATATATACACTACCAAACGTAAAATAGATAACTAGTGGGAAGCAACCGCATAGCACAGGGAGATCAGCTCTGTGCTTTGTGACCACCTAGAGGTGGGGGATAGGGAGGGCGGGAGGGAGGGAGATGCAAGGGGGAAGAGATATGGGAACATATGTATATGTATAACTGATTCACTTTGTTATAAAGCAGAAACTAACACACCATTGTAAAGCAATTATACTCCAATAAAGATGTTAAAAAAAAAAATCTGACTGAGCTGTGAAGCCCTCTTGTTAGTACTATAAGGCAGGTACTATGCGTTTCTTTATTTCTGGTCAGGAAAGGAATTAACTGGGCTCTCATCCTGGCTCTGTCTCCAACCAGTACTTTTCTTGCTGATTAACTGAGGAGGGGAGGGTGCTGAACAAGATGTTTGCTGTGGTTCTTTTCGGCACTAACTATCTATAATGCAGTGATATTTTTTTACGTGCTCAACAAGTTTTTGTTACTGAACTTTCATCAGCATTTCACCCAACAACTGATTTGTCTGCTTACCATCTAATCCAACAAGTCGCTGTGTCTACAACAGACCGCTTTCCTCACAGCCACTACAGGACAAAGGAAAAGCTCCCATCTGGACGGCCTTAACTTGGGGTCAGTTAGTTAGTCCTGTTTCAGTCACCTGGGGCCACAGCGGCAGGAGGAGGCATGAGGCTGAAGCTGAGGAAGGGGCTCTCTCTGTACAGCTCTGGAGAATTGCTCTCACTCCCCAGAGACACCTTGCCAGTTGATGCTAAATGGCCCTAGTGCCTTTGGGAAGCTTTAGAGGTAAATACAGTTCAAGTAGGGAAATAATTTACCATAAATAATAACAATAAGCTGACAATAGTACTTAAGCATTAACCTGAACCTATTATCTATTAGGCATTATGCAAAGTGCTTTACATGTACTATCATATGTAATTCTCCCAATAACCCTTGGAAATAGAAAAGACTATTACTCCTGCTTTACTGAGTAAGGAACTGAAGCTTAGAGGGAGGTAAAGTCCATAACGGCAGTGTGATGCCCAACAGGTCACTTCAGAACTTCTGGCTGAAGTGTCTCCTTCATGCCTAAAAGCAGGAGGTTGGCCTGGGGCAGTGTTTTACAAGGTGTGGTGTACAGACTACTCTCTCCAATCACCTGGGTCCTTGTTAAAATGCAGACTCCTGGCTCCACCCCAGAACCACAAAATCAGGATCCATAGGGGTAAGGCCCAGGAATCTATGTGTTTAACAAAACCCCAGGTGCTTCTTAAACACCAAGTATGTGACTGCTAAATCTCACAGAGCTCTAATATGATGACCTGTGGTTTCCTTTTGTGAGAGACGCTTTAAGAATGCAGGCTTTTCTCTTTAATTGTACCCCAAGTTAACCCCAAACATTTGACTTTATATATGATCTAACATCTACAAAGTCCTCCCAGGAAAACTGGCCTCAGAGGGGGAAAGGAAGGTCACTTCCTGGCAAGCTAGGAACCTTAGAAAATTTTGGAGGCCTAAAGAAGAAATTCACTCAAATGTATAGGTACTGAAAGGAAGCAGAATCTGTCACCCCAAAATATGCCTCTTTGGCATAAGGATTATTTTAGGTTGGTTATTTTTAAGAAACAGACACAGGAGAAGCTCTGAAAACCAAGTAGAAGTTAACCTTTTGTGAGAGAAATTTACATTTATAATGGAAATCTCCATTTGTAAGGGTGTCTCTTATCAATGGAAAAGGCAGCAACTTAAATCTGCATAACAACCCCATATGCTTGTTTACTTTGCCTGACAACCTCCTATACCTGGTTCCCCTTTCCTTCTGCCCCCAACATCTTCTTTTGTCTTTAGCTGAAAATGGTATTTAAGGTGATAGCTTGGGCCATTTTGGGGAGTTACTCAGTTTTCCTGGGACTGTCCCACCTACACAGGAGGTACATGTTATTAAACTTCTGTTTTTCTCCAATTAATCTGCCTTTTATTGCAGGAAGGTCTCACCAAGAATCTCAGAAGGGTTTTTTGTTTGTTCGTTTCCCTCCCTTACAGTCCTCTAGGTGAAATCTGATGGAGAGTTTCTTGGACTTTGTTTCCTCATCCTGGGTTAGAATAAAAAATAACAGATCCTTTCAAAAGTCCAATCTAAGATCCATTATAAAAACTTCAAAATCAAAGTGACTTCTGTGGCCTCTGTAGTTTCATAATATTTACAGGATCTAAATGGACAAAGCAAACTCAACAAGGCCCATATGGATAAGTAATAGTCTTCCAGCACCCTATGTCAATAATCAGGCAAAACCTAATGAGACCACATTTTATGTGATCAAAATAATTTATGATAACAAGTGGGGAAGGGTGAGACTATCAGACAAATTGCCCAGACTTGGAAAAACAGTAAAAGAGATTACTGGGTGTCCTCCCAGTGGAATGTTGGTCATTTGTCTAGTAGATTCTCCAGGGGGAGAATCTGTCTGATCCCATGGGGATGTGAACCTTTGATTGTCTTTGATTGACTAGACTATTTTTAAAACTTTTCAGAGATAGAAGTTAACTTGTAGAAAACTGAAAAGTAATATAAATGCTTCCAGCCTGTAGTAATTCAAATTATTCTTTTTCCTAGAAATGCAAATAAATTTTGACTAATAGAATATAAATTTCTGCAAATCAAATTCTCTTTGAATCAGTTTTAACATGTCACTGATTCCCTCTGTGAAAGGAAATCCAAAATGGAGTCAGTATTGCTAGGAGAGCCCTCTAAAACAGAGCAGGAGGCCACTGAGGAAATGGGACTATGGACACCTCAGCCAGGATGGAATCTGAACTTTTGACCACGTATTGTCTTAACACAGGCATCCAGAACCTCTGCACAATGTTCCAGAAACTCAAGATACTCATCAGACCCTTGCCCTAAATCACTCATGACAGCCTATCTCTCAAGGACAAATATTTCTTTTTTGCATCAGAGCCAGTCAAAATTCTTACTAGACAACATTAACAACCTTGTAGCTTTTGCCTTTATAAGCTCCTGACTCTTTCTCTTCCCCAGAACACTCTTTTAGTTTTACCTGAATCTGTCTCCCAAACTGCAATTCCTAAGACCCCAAATAAAACTCTTTCTTTGCAGCCTCTATACTGATTATTATTTGTTGCCTCATTAAAGAGTTAATTTAAATCTTTGGCAGGTGTTCATTTTATATTTCTATGAGCATCATAATTTTAGGTTTTTGAAAATTATACTTTATCACCATGAATCTAGAAGTTATGTAAATTAAAGGACAGTAAGAGAGAAATACATTTTCACAGAATTGAATCATGGTTAGCAATCATAATAATAGCTACTATTTATTAAAAGTCTAATGTGTACCAAACACTATACTGATGCCAATGCTTTAGTTATCATTCCAACGACCCTGCATTATTACTATCCCCACATTTTAGATGAAGAAACATGTTCAAAACCATCAAGTGAGTTGCCCGAGATCACAGAACTGGTCATTAAAATCCAGGTTTCAAACCCAGGTCTGGATGATTTCTGTTTCCAATAGCAGTGCTACCAGCCAATCTGTTAATCTCTCTGGATGTGAGTCTTTCACCTTTTATCAAATGGCAGCCCTTTAAGGTCCTGCATGTTTTTAATCACAGTAAATTTCCCAGCTACAAGCCTTAATTCCACTCAAGTGATTTCCTTCTCTGCGTACATATTCAATATATCAAAAGGTGAACTTTTAATTTGATAAGTCAAGAGATAAAAATAACACAGCACAGCACTAATTAAAGTAATTGAAGAAAATCAGCAAAAATAATTAATAAAGCATCCAGTTAAAACACTTAGGCACCCCATTGTGAATGGGGCACGTTTCAAACAGGAAATAAATGAGAGGGGAGCCACAATAAAAGAAATTAATGAGCCTTTTGAACATTATAAGTGATAAGTTGAAGCTCAAGTAAAATGGGAATGCAAATTAAATGTAAAGAGTGTTATGAGCTAGAAATTATGTGGTCCAAAAACAAGGTAGGCAAGAATGAAAGGTTGGACGAGTCTAAACCCAGAGAAGACTAGCCACAGTGGCGATGAGAGATGGCTTCCAGACAAGGGTCCCTAGAATGAGTCTCCACAAAGTGATGCAGAGGACAGAGGCAATCTACCCAGAAAAACTTGGGTCCTCAAACCCACTATAGTATAACTGAAACCTTGCACCTAAGATTGGGACTTGAACCCACGTGGCTGGGACTCGAACCTGGCCAAAACCCACAGTCTTCCAACTGAGATCACACACCTGGTTTCAGGACTTAATGAAGCTCAGGTTCTTGATGTCTCATCACAGAAAGAATTCAGTGAGAGACAAAGTGATAGGTAAGAAGTGGATTTTTTTTTTTTATAAATTTATTTATTTTATTTATTTATTTTTGGCTGCGTTGGGTCTTCGTTGCTGCACTCAGGCTTTCTCTAGTTGTGGCGAGTGGCGGCTACTCTTCGTTGCAGTGTGTGGGCTTCTCATTGCAGTGGCTTCTCTTGTTGAGGAGCACAGGCTCTAGGGGCATGGGTTTCAGTAGTTGTGGCTTGCGGGCTCAGTAGCTGTGGCACACAGGGTTAGTTGCTCCGCGGCATGTGGGATCTTCCCGGCCCAGGGCTCGAACCCGTGTCCCCTGAATTGGCAGGCATATTCTTAACCACTGCACCACCAGGGAAGCCCAAAAAGTGGATTTATTTAGAGAGAAACACGCTCCACAGACAGAATGTGGGCCATCTCAGAAGGTGAGAAAGGCACCAGGGTATGGGGTTGTCAGTTTTTATAGGGTTGGGTAATTTCATAGGCTAATGAGTGGGAGGAGTATTCCAGCTATTTCAGGAAGGAGCAGGGATTTCCAGGAATTGGGCCACCACCCACTTTTTGATCCTTATGGTCGGTCTTGGAACTGTCATGGTGCCTGTGGATGTGTCATCTAGCTTGCTGATGTGTTACAGTGAGCATATACTGAAGCTCAAGGTCTAGTGGAAGTCGACTTGTCCGCCATCTTGAACCCATTTGGTTCTAATCAGTTTATGTCATGTCCTCGGGCTATGCCATTCTTTCAAAGGTTGTGCCCTGCCTCCTTCCCTCCTGTTTCATAACTGCCCCAACTCATCACTTCACTGTGCCTGCATAAGACAGGCAGAAGGTATGACACACTACAGGCGTCAGCGGCAGCTGAACATCAGAAAGAAAACACATACAGAACACACACAAAGAGGCCTGGTAATCACATGTTTAAAACTTCTACCTAGATAATCCCCTGCAAACCTGAAGTATCTAAATTGGGGAAGCCAATAAAGCAATACTTTCCTTTGTTGTCTTTTCATTGGGAACTTAGATATAACCTCAATCTGGCTTAACTTTTTCTGAAGCTGATCCAATTTCAGATGATATAAAGAAAGGGCCTCTCCATTTGCTTCATCACTGAGACCATGTGATATAGCTTGGAACTTCAAGTCAGAGATATTGGTTTTCCCTCTGGTTTCACTTACCAGCTCTGTGACCTTGAGCAAATTACTTATGTATTCTAAATCTTGGTTAGGTAAAGTAAAAGACTGAAATAATACCTATCTCATTAGGTTGTGGTGAGAACTAAATGTAATAACATATTAAGTACCTGGCATGTGCCTGCCACAAAGAACTTGCTCAACAAATATTCTGATTTCTTTCTCTCCTTCCTTGTAAAGTGTTTGGGACATGATTCCAGGATTCCTTACCTCATTTTAAATATTCTATTCTAAAGACAAGTTATGCCTACTGAGGTTTTTTCCCAATAGAATTAAGTTACTGGAAACAAAGTCCTGTAGAATTGAGTACACCCCCAACTTTTTCATGTCATGGCACATTTAGAAAGTAATAATATTTCTACGGCACAATGGGATACACAGACAAAACTGATCTCAGCCAGAGGCAACAAGCCTATAGCTCTGTCCCTTCTACAAGCCACTTGCTATCACAAAGATGAGGTAGTCTGTATTTCAGCTCACTTGAAACCCACTTAAAGCACATAAGTGAGTCACAGTGTAGGCAGACAGGGTAGGGAGCCCCTGGAGGAAGAGAACCAGACATGGCTTTCTTGACATCAGAGAAGCCATTATAGGCCTAAGCCTGGCCACAATGCTTGCCCTGAAGAAGAATAGGCCGGCCCCTTCATGAATATGCATACACACTTGCCCCTTTAACCTAAGGGTGGTTGTGAGTATTCATCAACCCTTAGGTTAAAACTTCCCCAATTTTGTTATTCAAAGAGACACTGCTTTGGGAAACATCCCTGGGCTTCTCCTTGCTTTCTGCAAGTAATAAATACTTCCTTCTCCTGCTCTTTGGCTTGGTTGTGTCTTGTGGCTCAACACCCACCAAGAGGCAAACCCAGTTTTTGGGTAATGACAGCTCACTTATTAGGACTCTCAAAGTGTGGTACCCAGACCAGCAGCAGGAGCCCCCTGGGAATCTGTTAGAAATGCAGTCTCCTCCCCAGCCCACTCTCAACGAATCAGAAATTCTGGAATTGGAGTTCAGAGACCTGTTTTTTGTGTTTTTTTTAATAAATTTATTTATTTATTTTTGGCTGTCTTGGGTCTTCGTTTCTGTGCGAGGGCTTTCTCTAGTTGCGGTGAGCGGGGGCCACTCTTCATCACGGTGCGCGGGCCTCTCACTATCGCGGCCTCTCTTGTTGCGGAGCACAGGCTCCAGACGCACAGGCTCAGTAGTTGTGGCTCACGGGCTCAGTTGCTACGCGGCATGTGGGATCTTCCCAGACCAGGGCTCGAACCCATGTCCCCTGCATTGGCAGGCAGATTCTCAACCACTGCGCCACCAGGGAAGCCCCAGAGACCTGTTTTAACAAACCCTTCATGTGATTCTGATGGACACTTTGGAAGTTTGAGAACTACTGCTTAATATGGATCTCTGAAGTTCTTAAATAACAAAGAACATTTTCCATTTTATTGCACATACCAGTTCTTTAAATGTTACCATTTTAGTGATACATGTGACCCTGAGGAAGGATCTACTCTCTGATGACCTTGAAGGAGAGCAGAATTTGTCACCCCAAAATGTGCATAAAGATTATTTTAGGCTGATTATTTAAAAACAAAACAAAACAAAACAAAACAGCAGAAAAGAGATAAGCTCTGAAAACCAAGTTAATGTTACCCTTTGGTAAGAGAAATTTACATTTATAAGGGGAATCTCCATTCATAAGGGTGTTTCCTTCTCAGTACCAGGAAGAGGAGGATGACTAAATCTACAGACACTCTTATCACTGGAGAAGGCAACTTAAATCTGCATAGTAAGCATACCCTTGTTTACTGTGCTTTGTCTGAAAACCTGGCTCTCCCTCACCCAACATCTTTTGCTTTCAGCTGCAAATGGCATTTAAGGTGATGGCTTGGGCCATTTGGGGGTGGGGGGGCGTTCCTCAGTTTTCCTGGGTATCTCCTTTGTATACAAGAGGAATACATGTTATTAAATGTCTGTGTTTTTCTCCTGTTAATCTGTCTTTTATTACATGGGGCAGAGGAAGGTCTCAGCCAAGGACCTAGAAGGGTAGCGGGAAAATTCTTTTTTCTCCCCCACCACATCTCCCCACATATGCATAGTACACTTCAAGACCACATGGTAGGATTATGTCACCCTTACAGCCCAGCAGCAAAGTGTCACCTCAGGGTCTGGAGAGCCAGTATTTTCCAGGGAGAGGGATAAGCGAAATAAAAAAGAGTCAGAGCGGAAAATATTTAATTCTTGGAAAACCTTTCCAGAGGGCCTTAGGTCCTATGCTGCCCCCTAGAACCTATTTCCTTGAGCAACTATGTAACCAGATGTTTTGTTAAAGACATTCTTGCCTAAACGGTGAATGAAATTTTTTACTTGGGTTTTAGGAGGGGAGGACTTGACCTTTCCTACTCCATTTCATTATGAAAATTAAAGTTAAATAGCCTAAGGGAGAAGAAGGAGATTTATTTCATATTTAATAATTAAAGTCATCAAGATGATCAACTGAAATTGTGTAGTGCATTAGGTAGCAAATGTGAAAAAGAATTGTTCTTCAGATTAAAGTGCCATTTTTATTATAAAGTAAGCATTTTGAAAAAGGACTTTTACAATTCAAATAGCTTCTCTCTTATCCCCTTATGGCCACAAAAATGAGAGACTTGTCCTTTTGTTGTGAATAATTTCCAAATGAAAGAGTCACAGTAGGGGTGAGAATAGCAGAGCTCCAAAAGAGAAGATTGGTTCATCTTTTGACATTTTGGTTTCTTGTGTATTTATTAAAAATTATAGCATTGTAGTGGAATAGGTTTTAACAAATGTCAACCTCAAGCATTTCCACATTTTTAAAAAACCAATTTCACACATCAGCTGATTCTCTACTCCTCCAGTCCTGGTACAAGCTGGGTGCACTCAGGAGCCTCCACTGAACTTTCATCAAAGAAGATTTTATGCCTCCCATTGTTCCAGTTAAAGATTTTTCTTCTGTGTTACACTACTTTATATCTCGTGCATTCTTTTCCTCTCACAAATGAATGTTACTCGTTTCTAATTTTGCTATTTTATACTTAATTAGAACTTTACAATATTCTTTTCCGAAAAAAATCTTCTAAATTTCATAATGTTCTCTACCAATAGTCTTTAAATTAGCCACAGTCAATAAATAATTTACTCCCCTAAATTTTTTGCAGGGTATAGTAATCTGAAAAGGGTTTTTGTTTGTTTGCTTGTTCTGTTGTTTTTAATTTAAATGTGAAATTGAAAGTGTTGGGGAGGAAGAGAGTTTCCTCTGCCCTTTCTAGGTTCTTCTGGCTGGTCTAAATTAAATTGACATGAGACAGATTAACAGGAGAAAATCAAACGAGAGTTTAATAACATGAATACATGGGAGAGACCCAGGAAAAACTCAACTCACCAAAATAGCTGAAACCTCCTTAAATACCATCTTTAGCCAAAGACAAAAGAGGATGTTGGAGGTAGTGGTTTGGGACTTGGAAGGGGAGGAAGGCCACTGACATGGAGAGGGAGAAGCAAATGTTCAGTAAACGGATGTTTGCTGGGCCACACAGACACAATGGGACACAGAGAGGAGGTGTTTTTGTTTTTAATTTATTTTATTAATTTATTTATTTTTGGCTGCGTTGGGTCTTTGTTGCTGCACTTGGGTTTTCTCTAGTTGCAGCAAGCGGGGCTACTCTTTTTTTCTTTTTTTCTTTGGTTGCATTGAGTCTTCATTGCGGTGTGCGGGCTTCTCTTTGCGGTGGCTTCTCTTGTTGTGGAGCACAGGCTCTAGGTGTGTGGGCTTCATTAGTTGTGGCACGTGGGCTTCAGTAGTTGTGGCTCACAGGTTCTAGAGTACAGGCTCAGTAGTTGTGGTGCACGGGCTTAGTTGCTCCACGGCATGTGGGATCTGCCCGGACCAGGGATAGAACACGTATCCCCTGAACTGGCAGGTGGATTCTTAATCACTGTGCCACCAGGGAAGCCCCAGAGAGGAGTTTTAACAAACAGATTTAGCTAAGTTCCTCCCTGTCTACACACCTAGTTTATACTACAGTTATCTGTGGTGATGGCTCCCTTCCTGGGACAGGCCCTCTATCTTCATTCTTTATGCAGTTAGGGGGAACGTTGAAGTTTCTTCCTGAGTCTTTTGGGCCTTGATTGTTTTCAGCTTGAAATAATCCATGCCAAAGAGACATTTTGAGGTGGCAAATTCTGCCCCCCACAAAAGTTTATGGTGTTATATCTCTGTCCTTCATACACAAAATAATGTCATTATTGTTGGATCTCAAAAGATATGATTTATTTATTTACAATATTTTCCATTACTTTGTTTTGTTTCTATGTTTTCTGTTTGCTTGTTTGTTTGTTGTCTGTATGTTAATTGTCATCACTGCCAAAGAAATGACTTTAAAATGCTGGATGGGAATCTGCCACGTAGTTCTTGGACTGTGAAGTTTATCAGAATAAACATAAAGGATAGTAGCCTTCCTTTGGTGATTTTACTGAGAAGTTCTAATTTGCATAGCAGCAGGTGACAAAACGTAGTGGTTTTGAAATAGAAATTCCTGGGTTCTAATTCTAGTTCTACCTCTTACGTGAGTTGAATGACAATGAAGAAAAATACTTAATTTCCAGTGCATGGCATATAGCAAGGCTGATAGCAACTAAAAAAATTATTTTTAGAGTGTTTGTCTGAGACATATCACCCATTGACCTGCAGAGTGATGCAGCTGATCTGCCTGGCAGACAATTATCTCATTTTTTTCCTCATCACTCAGAAACTGCATTCTAGGTTAAAACTGAAAAAAAAAAAAAAATTATAAAGCTATCCTTCCCCAATTAGAAAGAACTATTGTTAAATCAAGAATATAAGGGAAGCCATGTTCCACTGCCAGAAGGATGGTAGTGTTAAAACAGGGGAGAATACTTATTTTCATCTGTATTTTTAGAATCAATTTCTTAAGGAGGTGCACAAAAGATTTTGTTTTTAAATTAACACAGCACTGTGGTCACAGATGTTTTTCAAATTATAATTTAATATAAATTTCTTGAAAGAGAAAAAATTAAAAAGAAGAAAAATTAAATAAAGAGAAAGGGAATAAGGTAGGGGGGAGAGAAAGAGAAAAAAGAAAGAAGGAAGGAAGAAACAAAGTGTTTGATGTCATTGCTTAAAAGGAACTTAGAGTATAGTCAGAATTTAAAGGGAAGTAAACCAATGTTTCCAAAACACCTAAAATGCCAAGCCAAGAACTCACATTGGTAGTTTAACTCTGTATACTAGCATAGTAAAGGCTCTGAAAAGTTCTGCAATAAAGAATATTGTCCAGATTGTTTTGGCCTAGGATTTCCAAAACTTCTTTAATCATGGAACCCTTTTTTCCTTGGAATATCTCTAAACACTTTGCTGAACTAGCTTTCTAAATAAGACAATTTGAAGACTGCTGATCTAAGCTAATCTTTGGGTATATCTGAAAACCTAGGGCCAAGCCTTTAAATATGTGAGTTCCCAGAGGTCTATCATACTTGGAGCCGCATTATCTGTCTTCATATGTTGTAGCCCAAACAGACTCTATGCCATTGACTAACTATGTTAGATACTTTCACAGTTTTGTTTATATGGTCCCTCTTCTATTAATCAAAACCCTGGCTATCCTTAAGACTCACCTAAAATATCTTTCCTAATCCTCCTGAATAAAATTAATTTCATTCTCTAGGATCAATCCCACAATACTGTGGAGTTTGATTCTATTACAGACTTTGACTCCTGAAATTTTCTTTTCAGAATTAGATCATAAACATACATATTAAATAAAATAATATAGCTCTTATACTGCCTTGTATAATTACATATAATTTGCCTCCAAAACTAGGCTTAAAATCCTCTTGAATCTTTAAATCTTCCATTAAATTCTACAGAATGCTTTACACAGAATAGACACTCAAATGTATTTCCCATTTGAATTAAATGATGACCCAGAATCACCACAGATTATTTGAAGCTAGTTTAGGAAAGAGGAAATTGAATTTGTTTCCAATATTCCTGTCATCCTCCATCTAGACCCACACTTACTAAGATTAAACTTCTTAAGACAAGAAGATAAAACAACATAGTTTACCCTCTGACATTAAAATATCATGGAGAAAAATCCCTCTGTAGTTTAACAATTTCTGTGAACTAGGTCATATGCACTGTATTAGCACATAATTTGGGCATTTCAATACAGCCAGCGAAGATTGTAGTGCAGCTAACAAATGCATTTAAATAAATGTAAAAAGTCAGTGTGCATAATTCAAATCCAAAATACATTGAGTGGGTTTCATTGGCCTGTATCATCAGGAGAATTTCCTTTCCACTTAGTTTACTTGCACTGACACATCTTTAAGGAAATAAATCTACAGATAATGCTTTACTTTACATGGAGCCATGGAGGGAATTCTAAATTTCTCATAAATTTCCTTTACTGTTTTAAATTCCATTTCATAAAAATATTTCCCTATAAACTAAAGTTAAAACTTTGGTGAGATGGGATCTAACCAAAGAGTTCTTAAACTCTATAGCCTTCCAACAGACATAAATTACGGGAACTGGAGAGCTCTCCTAACTTCTTGAAGAACTTTTTTTTTTAATGACATTTATTGTTTTCTTTCTAATTTTGCAAGCATTCTTGTACAAGAATGAAAAGTGTATAGGCACACCTCACTTTATTGCATTTCACTTTATTGATCTTTGCAAATATTGCATTTTTTACAAATTAAAGGTTTGTGGCAACCCTGAATCGAGCAAGTCCATCAGTGCCATTTTTTTCAACAGCATTTGCTTACTTCATGTCTCTGTGTCACACTTCGGTAATTCTCACAATATTTCAAACTTTTTCATTTCTATTATTACTGATCTGTGATGAACGATCTTTGATGTTACTATTATAAAAAGATAATGACTTGTTGAAGGCTCAGATGGTAGTTAGCATTTTTCAACAATAAAGTATTTTTTAATCAATGTATGCCCATTGCTTTTTTTGACATAATGCTATTGCACACTTAATGGACTACAGTATGATGTAAACATAACTTTTATATGCACTGGGAAACCAAAAAATTTGTGGGACTTGCTTTATCATGATATTCATTTTATTGTGGTGGTCTAGAACTGAACCTGCAATATCTCTGAGGGATGCGTATATATCCACATTGGTATCTTTTTTTTCACAGGCTTGGTGAAAATAATTTGAACAACACACTTATTGCTAATGACAGTTCATTACATGAATTCTAAGTTCTCTAGGATTAAATTAGTTCACTTAATCCTCACAACAATCTCATCAGGCAGGTACTATTAGTATCCCCATTTTATAGATGAGAAAATTGAGGTACATAAGCTGGGTTAACTTGCCCCAGATCAAATAGTTAGTGAGTGACAGACGTGGTACTGGAACCCAAGTAGTCTGGCTCCAGACTAAATGTTTCCAATTTTTACACTATACAACCTCTTTTGAAAGCATGAGCAAGAAAGTCAATCATCTTAAATCCCAGCATGGAGAGATGATATAATTAACATCTTATTAAGTACTCTTTCAAGTATGTCTTTGGATATATTTGCACTTCCAGGATTGCTTCTTCACTCACACGTCTGGCACCTTGACCTCTCTTTCCACATGGCACCTCCTCCTTTAGGGCATCGGGGTTGTCAGACTTCTTACAAGCTGGCTTAGGATTCCAAGAGGAAGTGTTCCAAAAGAAGAAAGCAGAAGCTGCCACTCTCTTTCACCCTAACCCTGGAAACTGCTGGAACTTTAATTCTACTTTGTTCTGTTGGTCAAAGCAATCATAGAGCCTGTCCGGATCCAAGGGTAGGGTTCATAGATGTCCACATCTTGATGGGAGGGGTGTCAAGAAATTCTTGGTCTCTTATCTGCCACACCACAATTAATATATTTTAAGCATTCTTTCAAGTGTGTCTTTAGACATATAGCTGCGTATACTATAAATTTTAAATAAATGGAATAATGTGACATGCTATTTTTGTGCATTCCTTTCTTTAAATGGTTTTCTCCTCCCAAATACGTGCTTCATTTCCCCAACCAGGTAAGCAACATTTACAAACTTTCTTCAGCCAGGTAACCAATGTTAAAATCCTTTTCTGCGTCATATAATCGTATGTTTCACACACACACACACACACACACACACACACACACATACACAAACACACCCCTTCATTTAGTAATATAAAAGTTGACAAAGACTCTTTCCTTGACCAAACTTTGGTTAGGCTTCTCTAAGCCCTCTTCTCAAAGAGACTTTTACCTTGAGCTTCAGGGTCTGTCCTGTTGGACCTGCATCATCCAATTTTAGCAAAAATCCTGCTCGGCCAGCTTAGAGCACATACACACACTTGATATGTGATCACTGTAATATCTGATCACATTCCTCGACCCCCATCTCCAATATCTGGCCTACCTTCAGCAAGAATCCTATCAAGTTGGTTCAGCCAGAACGCACCCCCTTACCCCTAATGTTTCCCCTTAGTAATTTTCCATCCATTAACCCCCACCCTGCTCCTTGGCTATAAATCCCCATTTGTTCATGCTGTATTTGGAATTGAGCCCATTTCTTTACTGAGGTCTCCTTTCCCCTACTGCAATCGTTCCTGAATAAAATCTGTTTTTACTGCTTTAACTACTGACCAACTCTGGTTTTTCTCTAACACAATACATCAGAAATCACTCCAAGTTGCATGGAAAGAAGTTAACATACTTTTTATTGGATGTATATCTATGCTATTAACCTATCAAAATGTATTCAACCATTCCCTCTAAAGATAGAAAGTGATATCCCAGAAAATTATGAAAGGAAAAGTGCCAATGGGAAAAAACAAAATGGTGGGTGAAACACATATATTTACTCCTGCTCTTTCCTAAAGGCTTACTAAAATGAATTCACAGGAAATTTATTATAAATCACAAACCCACAATGACAGGGAGAATGGAAGAGTACATAATAGCAACAAAATTTTGGAAGCTGGAAAGCAGATGGATGTTTTGTAAATCATGTATCAGATCTGAGAAAACGAAATCCTGTCGGTGTTGAAGAAAGCCAAAAACAGGGGCGGAGTCAACACGGCAGTGTGGGAAGATGCCAAGTTAGCATCTCCCCACAACTAGGGTTCCTGCCAGCCACTGGTGGAGGACCCTGATGCCCAAGGAGATGGGAGGAACCCCCAAGTGAACTGGTAGGATGTGGGGGGACTGAAGGGGGAGGAAAAGTGGAGGCCAGACAGGATTGGGGCCCCTGAGTCCAGGGAGATCAGAGAGGCAGGCAGGCGGGGCCCACTGGGATCAGAGGAGCAGGAGAGGAGAGGAGGGTGATTGCCCCACCCACTCTAGCCCAGGAAGCCTGCTGGGCTCCCAGAGGAGGTCCCTTGCCCTCTGAGACCAGGGGTGGGGGGCACACCTGGGCCCCTTCTGTTCCTTGAGGCTAAGCCCCACCCCCACAGCCCCCAGGGCCTTTTCCAGCCCTGTGGGTCCTAAGCATAGGCCCTGCCCACCACCCAAATCTCGTCCTTGCTTAGGCTCTGCCCTCCACAGCCAAGGCCTTCCCCCCACCTCCGTTTTCTTTTCTATTTTTTTTTCATTTTTCTTTTCCCTCCTCCTCTTTTCTACTATTGTGGTACTGTTGTACCCTCTGGTTGTTGATTCATTTATATTTTTATTTTTGTATTCTTTCTAACATATCTGTTAGTTTCCTAGTCTAATTTTATTTTTTACTTTGTTATTGTTCTCTCTCTTTTTTCTTTCTTTTTTTTTTTGCCACCCCACATGGCTTGTGGGATCTTGGTTCACAAGCCAGGGGTCAGGCCAAAGCTCCTGCAGTGGGAGCTCTGAGTCCAAACCAGTGGACTAACAGAGAACCTCAGACCATGGGGAATATTCATCGGAGTGAGGTCTCAAGGAGGTCCTCATCACAGCACCAAGACCCAGCTCTACCCAACAGCCTACAAACTCCAATGTTGGAAGCCTCAGGCCAAACAACCAGTAAGTCTGGAACACAATCCCACTCATTAAAAAAAAAAAAAGAGACGGCAAAATAAATATGTCACAGATAAAGAAGAAATAGGCAATCTACCTGAAAAAGAATTCAGAGTAATGATAGTAAAGATGATCCAGAATCTCAGAAATAGAATGGAGGCACAGATTGAGAAAATACAAGAAATGTTTAACAAAGATCTAGAAGAACTAAAGAACAAACAAACAGATGAACAACACAATAACTAAAATGAAAAATTCACTAGAAGGAATCAATAACAGGATAACTGGGCTTCCTTGGTGGTGCAGTGGTTGAGAATCTGCCTGCCAATGCAGGGGACACGGGTTCGAACCCTGGTCTGGGAAGATCCCACATGCCGCGGAGCAACTAGGCCCGTGAGCCACAACTACTGAGCCTGCGCATCTGGAGCCTGTGCTCTGCAACAACAGAGGCAGCAATAGTGAGAGGCCCGCGCACCGTGATGAAGAGTGGCCCCCACTTGCCGCAACTAGAGAAAGCCCTCGCACAGAAACGAAGACCCAACACAGCCAAAAATTAATTAATTAATTAATTAATTTTTTTAAAAAAAGAATAACTGAAGCAGAAGAACGAATAAATGAGCTGGGAGACAAAATGGTGGAAACAACTGCTGAGGAGCAGAATAAAGAAAAAAGAATGAAAAGAATTGAAGACAATCTCAGAGACCTCTGGGACAACACTAAACGCACCAACATTCGAATTATACGGGGTCCCAGGAGAAGAAGAAAAAAAGAAAGGGTCTGACAAAATATTTGAAGAGATTATAGTTGAAAATTTCCCTAACATGGGAAAGGAAATAGTCACCCAAGTCCAGGAAGCACAGAGACTCCCATATAGGAGAAACCCTAGGAGAAACACACCAAGACACATATTAATCAAACTAACAAAAATTAAATTCGAAGAAAAAATATTAAAAGCAGCAAGGGAAAGATAAAAAATAACATACAAAGGAATCCCCATAAGGTTATCTGCTGATTTTTCAGCAGAAATTCTGCAGGCCAGAAGGGAGTGGCAGGATATACTTAAAGTGATGAAAGAGAAAAACCTACAACCAAGATTACTCTACCCAGCAAGGATCTCATTCAGATTCAGTAGAGAAATCAAAAGCTTTTCAGACAAGCAAAAGCTAAGAGAATTCAGCACCACCAAACCAGCTTTACAACAAATGCTAAAGAAACTTCTCTAGGCAGGAAACACAAGCAAAGAAAAAGACCCACAAAAACAAACCCAAAACAATTAAGAAAATGGTAATAGGACATACATATCGGTGATAACCTTGAACGTAAATGGATTAAATGCCCCAACCAAAAGACACAGGCTTGCTGAATGGATACAAAAACAAGACCCATATATATGCTGTCTACAAGAGACCCATTTCAGACCTAGGGACACATACAGACTGAAAGTGAAGGGATGGAAAAAGATATTCCATGCAAATGGAAATCAAAAGAAAGCTGGAGCAGCAATATTCATATCAGATAAAATAGACATTAAAATAAAGACTGTTAAAAGAGATAAGGAGGAACACTATATAATGATCATGGGATCAATGCAAGAAGAAGATATAAAAATTATAAACGTTTATGCACCCAACATAGGAGCACCTCAATACATAAGGCAAATGCTAACAACCATGAAAGAAGAAATTGACAGTAACACAATAATAGTAGGGGACTTTAACACCCCACTTACACCAATGGACAGATCATCCAAACAGCAAATAAATAAGGAAACACAAGCTTTAAATGACACAATAGACCAGATAGATCTAATTGATATTTATAGAACATTCCACCCAAAAGTGGCAGAATACACTTTCTTCTCAAATGCACATGGAACATTCCCCAGGATAGATCACATCTTGGGTCACAAATCAAGCCTCGGAAAATTTAAGAAAATTGATATCGTATCAAGCATCTTTTCTGACCACAACGCTATGAGATTGGAAATCAGTTACAGGAAAAAAAGTGTAAAAAACACAAACACATGGAGGCTAAACAGTGCACTACTAAATAACCAAGAGATCACTTAAGAAATCAAAGAAGAAATAAAAACAAATATAGAAACAAATGACAATGAAAACATGACGACCCAAAACCTATGGGACGTAGCAAAAGCATTTCTAAGAGGGAAGTTTATAGCAATTCAATCTCACCTCAAGAAACAAGAAAAACCTCAACTAAACAATCTAACCCTACACTTAAAACAACTAGAAAAAGAAGAACAAAGAAGACCCAAAATAAGTAGAAGGAAAGAAATCATAAAGATCAGAGCAGAAATAAATGAAATAGAAATGAAGAAAACAATAGCAAAGATCAATAAAACTAAAAGCTGGCTCTTTGAGAAGATAAACAAAATTGATAAACCCTTAGCCAGACTCATCAAGAAGAAAAGGGAGAGGATGCAAATCAATAAAATTAGAAATGAAAAAGGAGAAATCATAACTGACACTGCAGAAATACAAAGGATTATAAGAGACAAACAACTATACCAACAACTATATGCCAATAAAATGGACAACCACGAAGAATGGACAAATTCTTGGAAAGGTACAATTTTCCAAGACTGAACCAGGAAGAATTAGAAAATGTTAACAGACCTATCACAAGCAATGAAATTGAAACCGCAATTAAAAATCTTCCAACAAATAAAAGTCCAGGACCAGTGAGTTCTATCAAATATTTAGAGAAGAGCTAACACCGATCCTTCTCAAACTCTTTCAAAAAATGCTGAGGGAGAAACACTCCCAAATTCATTCTATGAAGCCACCATCACCATGATACCAAAACCAGGAAAAGATATCACAAAAAAGAAAATTATAGACCAATATCACTGATGAACATAGATGCAAAAATCCTGAACAAAATACTAGCAAACAGAATCCAACAACACATTAAAAGGATCATACACCATGATCAAGTGGGATTTATCCCACGTATGTAAGGATTCTTCAGTATACACAAATCGATCGATGTGATACACCACATTAACAAATTAAGGAATAAAAACCATATGATCATTTCAATAGATGCAGAAAAAGCTTTTGACAAAATTCAACACCTATTTATGATAAAAACTCTCCAAAGAATGGGCATAGAGGGAACCTACCTCAACATAATAAAGGCCATATATGACAAACTCACAGCAAGCATCATACTCAATGGTGAAAAACTGAAAGCATTTCCACTAAGATCAGGAACAAGACAAGGATATCCACTCTCGCCACTCTTATTCAACATAGTTTTGGAAGTCCTAGCCATGTCAATCAGAGAAGAAAAAGAAAAAAAAGGAATACAAATTGGAAAAGAAGAAGTGAAACTGTCACTGTTTGCAGATGACATGATACTATACTTGAAAATTCTAAAGATGTCACCAGAAAACTACAAGAACTAATCAGTGAATTTGGTAAGGTTGCAGGATACAAAATTAACGCACAGAAATCCCTGGCATTCCTATACACCAACAACAAAAGATCAGAAAGAGAAATTAAGGAAACGCTCCCATTTCCATCACAACAAAGAGAATAAAATACCTAGGAACAAACCTGCCTAAAGAGGCAAAAGACTTGTACTCAGAAAACTATAAAACACTGATGAAAGAAATCAAAGATGACATAAACAGATGGAGAAATATACCATGTTCTTGGATTGGAAAAATCAGTATTGTGAAAATGACTATACTACCCAAAGCAATCTACAGATTCAATGCAGTCCCTATCAAACTACCAATGGCATTCTTCACGGAATTAGAACAAAAAATTTTACAATTCGTATGGAAACACAAAAGACCCCGAATAGCCAAAGCAATCTTGAGAAAGAAAAACAGAGTTGCAGGAATCAGCCTCCCTGACTTCAAACTATACCACAAAGCTACAGTAATCAAGACAGTATGGTACTGGCACAAAAACAGAAATATAGATCAATGGTACAGGATAGAATGCCCAGAGATAAACCCACGCACATATGGTCACCTAATTTACAACAAAGGAGGCAAGGATATACAATGGAGAAAAGACAGTCTCTTCAATAAGTGGTGCTGAGAAAACTGGACAGCTACATGTAAAAGAATGAAATTAGAACACTCCCTAACACCATACACAAAAATAAACTCCAGATGGAATAAAGACCTAAATGTAAGACCAGACACTATAAAACTCTTAGAGGAAAACATAGGAAAAACACTTTTTTACATAAACCATAGCAAGATCTTTTTTGACCCACCTCCTAGAGTAATGGAAATAAAAACAAAAATAAACAAATGGGACTTAATTAAACTTCAAAGCTTTTGCACAGCAAAGGAGACCATAAACAAGACAAAAAGACAACACTCAGAATGGGAGAAAATATTTGCAAATGAAATAACAGACAAGGGCAAGGGATTAATCTCCAAAATATACAAATAGCCCATGGAGCTCAATATCAAAAAAAAAAAACAACCCAGTTAAAAAATGGGTGGAAGACCTAAATAGACATTTCACCAAGGAAGACATACAGATGGCCAAGAGGCACATGAAAAGATGCTCAACATCACTAATTATTAGAGAAATGCAAATCAAAACCACAATGAGGTATCACCTCACACCAGTGAGAATAGCCATTATCAAAAAATCTAGAAACAATAAATGCTGGAAAGGGTGTGGTGAAAAGAGAACCCTCCTGCACTGTTGGTGGGAATGTAAATTGATACAGCCACTATGGAGAACAGTATGGAGGTTCCTTAAAAAACTAAAAATAGAATTACCATACGACCCAGCAATCCCCCTACTGGGCATATACCCTAAGAAAACCATAACTCCAAAAGAGACATGTACCACAATGTTCATTGCAGCACTATTTACAGTAGCCAGGACATGGAAGCAATCTAAATGTCCATCAACAGATGAATGGATAAAGAAGATGTGGCACATATATACAGTGGAATATTACTCAGCCATAAGAAGAAGTGAAACTGAGTTATTTGTAGTGAGGTGGATGGACCTAGAGTCTGTCATACAGACTGAAGTAAGTCAGAAAGAGAAAAACAAATACCGTATGCTAACGCATATATATGGAATCTAGTTCCAGGACAGGAATAAAGATGTAGACATAGAGAATGGACTTGAAGACATAGGGAGGGGGAAGGGTAAGCTGGGACGAAGTGAGAGAGTATCAATGACATATATACACTACCAAATGTAAAATAGTTAGCTAGTGGGAAGCAGCTGCATAGCAGAGAGAGATCAGCTCAGTGCTTCGCAATGACCTAGAGGCATTGGATAGGGAGGGTGGTAGGGAGGCTCAAGAGGGAGGGGATATGGGGACATATGTATGCATATGGCTGGTTCACTTAGATGTACAACAGAAACTAACACAATATTGGGAAGGAATTATACTCCAATAAAGATCTATTTAAAAAAAAAGAAAGCAAGCCGAAAACAAACTAATTATCACTGTAATATCCCCAAAAGAATCAAAATTGGTGATAACATGTACCTCTGGAAGAAGAGTTGAATGGGAGCCTAGAGTAAAGAGTATTGATTGAAAGTCTATTTAAGAAACAGGGGAGGTGACATCAAGATGGCAACATAGGTCATTTCCAACCTCAGTCCCCCTCACAAGAAGACCAACTACTGACTATGCATGGACTAGACACCATCAGGAGAATCCCAGAACCTGGGGGTGAGGCTGAAGAACCTCCCTGAGTGACAGAGGTCAACAAGGACCACATTAGCAGGGTAAGAGGTGCAGTTTAACCTCGACTGCGTTGCCCCTCCCCCAGGCCGGCACAGCATCACACCAAGAGGCCCCCCTGGGCCTATGGTCTCTCCAGTGGCAAAAGAGAGTGCAAGGTGGATATCTCACTGCCCCAGCATTTTGGAACACTTCTCAGGAGGCCCACTTGGGTCTCGCCTCACAAGGATCACTGCAACCATCTGCAGGGTTAGACCAGTGGGGATCCAATGGAGACGGAGAAGGGCAGCGGGGCTCACAGCAACCAGCACTCAGACCCTGGAGGACCACATTCCTCTGGCAGCTGCCCCTGAGCAGAGACCCTAGCCAGCAACTCCATCCATCAGCAGAGCCGAACTAGTGGCCCTGTCTGGCCAGGGAAGTTGATTGGCAATTCTGCTTGACCTGGATCCCCAGCCAGTGGGCTGCACCTGTCCTGAAACCTATTCTATGGCCCTGCTCAGGTAGGGAAGCAAATTCCCAGCCCCTCCCCAATTGCTGAGTATAGCCCCCAGTCCCACCTGAGCATGAAGCCTAGCCAGAGACACTGGGCAGCCGTGAAGCCCATCCCGCAGCCCCATTCAGGCAGGGGACCAAGCCAGCAGCCTTGTCCAAATGTTGAGCATAGCCTCTGGCCCCACATAACCAGGGACCCTGAACAGTGATACTGGGCAGCCTCAGAGCCCAGCCTACACCATCACCCATCAGTTGAGCCTAGCCTACAGCCCTACCTGATTGCTGACACAGCCAGAAGCTTCACCAGGAAGACAGCACAGCCAGTGACCCCACCCAGTTACGGAGCGTAGTCTGTGGCCCCATCTGACCAGAAAGCCTCGACAGCAGCACAGCCCAACTGACCAAAGAGCACAGTCTCCAGCCTCACCCAATTACAGGATACAGCTGGGAAGTCCTGCCTGACCAGAGAGCCTGGCCAGTGAACTTATCCAACAGCAGAGCACAACCAGCAACCTACCTGCTTACAAAGCCCAGCCTATCTGATCCAGCAATTCCACTTCTGGGTAAATATCTGAAGGAAATAAAATCATGATCTTGAAGAGATATCTGCACTCCCATGTTCATTGCAGCATTATTTACAATAACCAAGACATGTAAACAGCCCAAGTGTCCATTGATGGATGCGTAAAGAAAATACGGTACATATATATATGTGTATAATATATATATACAAGGGACTATTATTCAGCCATAAAAAGGAAGGAAATCCTGCCATTTATAACAATATGGGTGGACCTTGAGAGCATTTTGCTAAGCGAAATAAGTCAAACAGAGAAAAACAGACACAGTATGATCTCACTTACATGTGGAATCTAAAAAAGCTGAACTCACAGAAACAGAGTAGGTTAGTGGTTCCCAGGGATGAGGAGATGGGGGGGGGGTGTCTAATGTACAGCACGGCGACTATACTCAACAACACGCTATTGTTTATTTGAAAGTAGTTAAGGAAGTAGACCTTAAAGTTCTCATCGTAAAGAAAAAAAAAAGGTAACTATGTGAGGTGAAGGATATATTAAACAGATCTCACCTCCAATCAGACAGGCAGGAAACTGCCCTTCTCCCACCTTAGCAGAAGACTGGAGGTTTAGCCTCTAAATGAGGTAAAACAAAAGGTGAGGCCATTGTTGCTACGCATTCACCAAAGCCAGTTTCCTTTTCCTTCTGGGAACACAGGTAGGCTACATTCGCTCACAAAGAGGCGCACCCGTGTGACTGAATCCCAGCCATTAGAACAGGGGGTGGGATGATGTGTTTCTCTCACTAAGACCTCCCATACGTTTTTCCCCTTTTGGCCAACCAGATGAAACAGATCCAGCATAAATGTTGAGGCCATAAAATTGAATTAACCTGGCTTCCTAAAGGGACATAAGACCAGAGAAAGATAAATATTGGATAATAACACTTACAGGTGGAATCTAAAAAAGCCAAACTCCTAGATCCAGTAACTAGAGTGGTGGTTAGCAGGCTGGGGGATGGGGGAAATGGGGAGAAGTTGGTCAAGGGGTACAAACTTACAATTAAAAGGTGAATAAGTTCTGGGGACTTGTGCAATGTGGTAGCCTGGTTTTCTCTTGAACTGTCTTTCCTGAATGGCAATAATTTGCTTTAGAGTTGTCTGCAATTGAAGCCAATGCAAGGATCCTGAGAAGGCAGTGCCATTCAGGCAGTTAGCGCTCACACTTCTGCTCTCCAGGGCTTCGTTCCCGTCACTTTTATTGTCCTCCCCACGTGGTATTGCAATTTCTCTGATTATAGGCCAGCTTTCCCCATTCAACTCCTCAAGGGTAGGGAAGAGAAGATGGCGATGTTGGAGAATGTCCCTTTGTTTCTCAACATGAGGACACAGGCTGAATGCAAGAGTTGGGAGAGAAAGGTCAGGTTTTTCTCAAGTGGCTCTTGTCTGAAAACACAAAGCTGTATCCATGTGGCTGCGTTGGATGGATAAATTTTGACCTAAACAAATAAATAACCTGGCTCCCTAAATAACCATATAGAAAGCTATAGGCTGAACATCACATTAGACTCTGGGTGAGCAAAGTGTCAAGTTTTACAGTATTAAATCATTATGATTTGGGAATTTGTTATAACAGCTAATGTTCTTTATTAAAATAAAGAATAACTTACACAGAACCTATTACTCTGAAGTGGGGAGCTTTTACAACAAAAACAAAAACAAAAAACCGAAAATATGTGGGGTTGACATGGGGTTCAAGTAAACAATCATGAGAGTCTAGAAGGCTAGAGACCCCTGTAATGCCAGACAAAACATTTGATAAAACCACTGTCGGATAACTTGAAAGACAGGCCACTGCCTACGAGTCTGTAGCTCTAGGGAAAGTGGTTGGAAAGTGTTATATACTGGCTACTATTGCCGGCCTTCCGCAAAGTATTACACGGAAGAGATTAGCTCAGGCAAAACTTTGTCTGGTTTTCAAGCAATAACAGAAGGGAATGAACAGAGTCAAAATGCTTTACAGGGTTAGAAAATCTGTTTCTTCTTTCCCCAAATATGAAGACAGGAGATTTTAAAACACCTTAAGCAACAAAGTCCAATAAGACATTTCAGCTAGGCAAAGTGATTCAGCCTTGCAGCAGACATCAAAATAAGGGTGCCACCTTCCCCACCAAGCCCTAACTCAAAGCATCCACCCCTAAGTTGAGAGATATGAGAGTGAAGAGACATACAGGGAAAGCTTAAGAATTATGTGTAGGGGAAATCTATGTGCATGGTAACCAACACATGGAGCTTGCTGAAAGTATATAAATAGATTGAAAACTATCAAAATTTTGGCGGAATTGCCAAAGAAATCATGAGGCTGGTTTAAAGAAGCCTGGTTTGGAAAAGTCTTAACACAGCCCTCAGGAAGGAAGGGACAATGGAAGCTACACACACTCCCAGAAAAGGCATACTCACCAAAGTCTGTGTCTGATGTGAGCGTAAAGGGTAATGGGTGAGAAAGAACCTCCCAGAAGGAGAGCCCAGGGCCGTGAGGAACACTGATCAAGGAAATTCCTCTCTGAAAGCAGAATCAGAGCCAAGCAAGGAATTTCTTCCACCTCCAGGTTAGAAAGCCTTTAGAATGCTTGCTTAACAGAATTTCAGAATCTATGGACCAGAGATTGCTGTAAGTCTCCCATCCTTTTCTTTTCCCAGCAGAGTTTTCTTTGTGTTTATCCTGTCCCTGCTCCACCATCACTAAGTGGGTAGGGAGAGCAGATAACTTTTCTTCCTGTTCACATGTCAATAGTTCACAAGTCCTCATAAAAGGACTGGAAATATCAAACTTGGAACTGGATACAGTGACCAGATGGGTTGTCTGCCTTGGGTGATATATTCTATACATATTAGGAATATGAGACAGATCCTAAGTGCCAGCAGGGCAAACAATCACAAAAGTCTCTTGAATGCTCACAAAACCTTCCTGGGCACAAGCTAGACTACTTTTTTCTCAGCTTGCCTTCCATACAGGTGTGACAGTCTGTAACTGAGTTTGGCCAATAGGCTATGAATGTAATGATGCATCCCAGTTCTAGGCCTGGCCCGTTAAAACCTCCCAAGGTGACCCTGCCTCTCTTTTGGCCAGGTTCAGAGATGCCAGAGGAGGATTCCAAGCCCCTCGGGAATGGCAGAGCCACAAGACCAAACAAACAACAAAAAGTCTGGGTCCTCATAGGACCATGAAAGCAGAACAAAGAAAACAGCAAGGAGGGGACCATCAGCAAAGAGTGGAGAAAATTTTCCAGAACCAAACTCATTCTTAGTTCCTTCTTCCTGTTCTACAACTTCTACATTTCATTCAATAAATATGCACTTTTGTCATTGGAAGCCACAGTAAATATAATGTTTCGAAATAGCATTATCATAGTTCCAATTTTTATCTTCACCCATATTGATGTGTGTATATGAGAGTGGGAGGGAAGGGATAATATTTTTTTAAACATATTTATTTGAATAGTGAAATGAACAAGCTCATTAGCAGCATTAAAAATGAACAAAGAAAATGGTAGAGCTACTCTATGTGTGGGACTACAAATGAAATTTTTCAATGTAATTTTAAAGGAAAGGATCCTTCCATCTTGGCAGCCTCTAAAATTTCAGAAACCATCCAATGAACTACTTTCTACTTGCTTATGTCCAGTAGCCATGTATGTAAAAGATAGATGCTAATATACCTACAAAAGTAAGATTTTCTCTAGGGAAAGCTCAGATAGCATAACTCTATTGAAAATACGTTAGCCATAAAATCAAGTTACTGCTATTCATATTTGGGAGCTTACTGAGAAATAAGTCTCTATAAGGTTATATCATAAGTAAAGATAATAGAAAGCATCTTAAAGAGGTCATACATAAAAGGAGCCATAGTTCTCTCATAATGAGGAAAATATCACATTACATGTAGCCTTTCTAGGAAGAGATGTATTGAATGCACCATGAACTTGAGGATACTATGCCAAGGAGAACTAAGACTCCATGTAAGTTGTCCTTTTGATTTAAAGTTATAATACCTTGCCCTCTCTCAATTCCATATGACATTGTATTTCAGCAACTCAAGGCTCTAAAGCAAGCCCCTATATACAGACAAGGACTGTCTCAGTCTCGTGCTTGCAAATACCCTGATTAACCTAAAGCAATGTGAACAGTGGTAAAACACCACCAGAACCAAAGTCAGGAGTCCTGGATTCTTGTCCTGGAGCTGCCTCTAGTTGACCTTCAATAAGTCCCACAACTCATTTTTCTTTCCTGTAACATGGTTACATTAGATGATCTCTAAGTCTCCTGCCAGAAATTCTATGGCTTTCTGGCTGGTGGTAATCAGGACTGAGGAACTAACAGATTTTTCAGTCTCTGGATGCAACTAAGGGCCTCCCTTCCTTTGCCGCTCAGTCCCTCAGTAAATTTTGTCTTCCTTCCTTTTTGTTGCCCTGTCTCCTCTCCTTCTGCCAATTCCCCACCTTCATTCAATACTACCATCCATTATTCTCCAGCAATAAGAGCAATGTTCACTGTGCCATACACTTGACATTCATTATCTCATTTAATCCTGACAACTGCCTTATGAAAGAGGTAAAATTATTTTCTCATTTTACAGATCATGAGCCTGAGACTTAGACAGTTTTTCCTTCCCTCTACCTATGACCATTATATTCTAGTGCATGTAATAGAACAATCATTAAACACCTTGAATGAAGTCCTTGGCCACAATGACAAGAGTAAAAGGATGAAATATCGATCTTCCAAGAATGTCTCAGCTCACGACTGCTGTTCATGATTCTCAAGCAAATCCTTTACGTAACGCTTGAGGTTGAAGTGGGGCTGCTAAAGTTGCTTTGGGAAGGGAGTGATCGCTCAAGCTGCTTTACTCCAGTAACTTTCATAGATCTCAGCTGTGTTTCAGCCATATCAGGAGTTTGGGTGTGATACATCCACCTTGATCAAGGACAAGATCTCCACACTCACGAAAACTAATAATCAACAGGTCAGGAACCAAAGACAAACATTTTGGGCACAGGGGCTTTCTTCCCTTTCTAATCAATTCACTTTAACTGCTCTTATTTCTCTATGCATATACTTTAAACTCACAAAGATGCTGTGAAAGTTAACCTATGAGAAGTATTATATATAAAGGGTAAAAAGGCTTTGTGTCCTTGAGCAGGTTATTTATATTTATCCTTTCTAAGCCCCAGTTACCTCATTTGCAAATGATGAAAGTACCTATTTTCAAAGGTTTTATAAGGATTAAATAAGATAATTTATACCATCTCACACCTGTTAGAATGGCTATTACCAAAAAAACGAGAAATAAGTGTTGGTGAGGATGTAGAGAAAAGGGAATGCTCATGCACTGTTGGTGGAAATATAAATTGGTGCAACTACTATGGAAAGAAAGTATGGAGATTCCTCAAAAAAATTAAAAATAGCACTACCGTATAATCCAGCAATTCCACTTCTGGGTATTTATCTGAAGAAAAAGAAAGCATTAATTCAAAAAGATATATGCACCCCCATGTTCATTGCAGCATTATCTACAATAGCCAAGATACAGAAACAACCTGTGTCCACTGACAGAAGAATGGATGAAGAAAATCTAATACACACACACACACACACACACACACACACACACACACACATACATATGGAATATTACTCAGCCATCAAAAAGAATGAAATCTTGCCATTTGTGACATGGATGATGTTGAGGGCATTATGCTAAGTGAAATAAGTCAGACAGACAAAGACAAATACTACATGATCTCATTTATATGTGGAATCTAAAAAAAACAAAAACAAAAAAATGAAAAACAAAAAAAAATGAGCTCACAGATAGGAGAAATCAAATTGGTGGTTGCCAGAGGTGGGGGGATAGGAAGTACGCAAAATGGAGGAAGGGTGTTTAAAAATACAAACTTCCAGTTATGAAATAAATAATCCATGGTAATATAAAGTACAGCATGGTGACTAGAGTTAATAATACTGTATTATGTACTGCTGGAGAGATCGTAAAAGTTCTCATCACAAGAAAAAAAATTTTGTAACTATACTTGACAGTTGTTAACTAGACTTATTGTGGTGATCATTTTGCAATATATACAAATATCAAATCATTATGTTGCACACCTGAAATTGCTATAATGTTATATGACAATTATACCTCAATAAAGAGAAGATAATTTGTGTGAAATGCTTGATATTGTAAACACTCAATAAACATTAGGTACAGATGTAAACAGAGATAAAAAGGATATTATACAAAGATGCAAGGACATATATACACAAAAGCAAATGCATGGATGATAGACAGATAGACAGAAAGATGAACACACACAGAAGTGAGTCTGAACGTACAGAATCTTTCCAGTGAGTTTGAGAAAGTCCTTAAAACAATGTAAGCAGAAAGCAGCAGCGCCAGAGGCCCTTGAACGGTGCATTTTTACTGAACAGGGCTCTGGCGCCACCTTGTGGCCACATAGCAGAGCAGCCCACCACTGAATCCAGTTCCACAGAAGCTGTGAAATCAGACCTTTCCAAAGCCCCCCTTAAATACTGAAAAGATGAATAGTTTCCCTGATTGGAAAAACTCTACCCTGTTTCAGACAGAAACAGTGCATAAAGCTTGCTCTGTCGTCCACAAACCTATCTCTGTGTTTTTTATTGATTTATCCCAACTAAGCACTCTCCCTGTGAAGGTATGTCCTTAAGGATTCTGCAGCTGCCAATCAATCGAGAGAGAGGCGTGTTACACGACTGACTAAAACATGATCAGAAAAGAGCTGGATGGAAGTGTGTAGACAGAAATGAGGGCTTTCAGGGGAAACTAACCCGAATACAGAAGAGGACTAAGGACAGACCTATACCAAGAGCTGAGTGGGAGAATTCAATTCAATAAATTTTCTTTGAGCTCCACCTACTCTGAGTCATGCTCTCTCCTAAGGGCTAGAGATCTGAAGAAGGCTAACACCTTTAGGAGCTCGCCTAGGAGAAATCCTTCGGAAGTACTAAGGAATCACATCCAATACGCTGTGTTAGAAATCTTCTGCTTAACTCAAACAAGCAGTAGGTCCAGGGGAGGAAAACTATTAGATTTATAAAGCTAATTCCGGGACATAAATATGTTGCTTGACCAAAGGAAAATTTAATCCATATATGCTACTTCTGGTTTGGGAAAGAAAACAAAGTCTTTCCCTTTCTTTTCCCCAAAGAAAAATCTTTCACTCTTCTAAGGCCAAGTTCAAAACATTCATTCTTCCATTACATCTCCTCTCACCAACTGAGCCCAAATCATTGCTCCAATGCTTCTGTGAATTTTAGGCACCCCAGCCCTATTTTGTTATTCAGTACTTGGTTCTGAGTGACTTTGCACTTTTTTCCCAGTGAACTAAATTATTCATATATCTTGCCTCCCTATTTCTCCCAAATAAATATTGTACTCTTTGAAGGCAGGGAACAAGTCCTCGATTTTTGCAGTTTTGAAGTCCCTACCCTCCATCCCTTCAGCTGGTCTTGACTCCATGAATTATTTTATAGATGATAGATAGATAGATAAATAGATAGATAGATAGATTAGATAGATAGATAGGTGGATAGATAGGTCTTTCCCGTAAGATCATACAGAAAATCCAGAACGAACTTTTTGGCCAACCCAAAATATGTACAACTTCTATATCCATTTATATGTTGACCAACACTTAGGTTGCTTCCATATCTTGGCTACTGTAAATAATTCTTCTGTGAACATCAGGGTATATGTATCTTTTCATATTAGTGTTTTTGTTTTCTTCAGATATATATCCTGGAGTGGAATTGCTGGATCATATGGTAGTTTTAATTTTTGAGGAACCTCCATACTGATTTCTATAGTGGCTACACCAGTTTACATTCCGACAGTGTACTAAGGTTCCCTTTTCTCTACATCCTTATCAACGTTTATTATTTGTTGCCTTTTTGACGACAGGCTTTCTGACAGGTGTGAGGTGATATCTCACTGTGGTTTTGATTTGCATTTCTCTGATGATTAGTGACGTTGAGCATTTTGTTCATGTGCCCAACGGACTCTTTTTTATTTCCTATCTTATTTGACTTTTAATAGTACTTGACATTGTTGATCACTTGCCCCAACTTAAATTCTCCCCAAGGTACTCTTCATTCAATAGGTATTTATTAGCTTTTCACTATATACTATGTTCTTACTAAGTCTGAGGAGTCAAATGGAAAGAAATGATCCCTGCCCTCCAGCAGTTTCCACTCTAGCAAAGAAGGCTGAATACACTATAAGGAGAGTGCAGAGGAAGAAGTATCTGAGGCTCCTGGTTCTCCTACTGAACCTTTCCATGTTCCCCTTTGCCAACAACAAAGGTTTCTCTCACTATTGATCACACACCCTATTCATGTATACATCCCCAACGTAGCATGTATACAGTATCCTCAGCTAATATCTCAAGATAATAAGGTGAGATTTGTCATTAGCTTTGCTGAATGTAAATTCACATTTCAAATAGTCTTCTGTATGGTTTCCCCAAAATTCCTTCATAATCAAACTGATAAAAGATTAAACTTGGAGTAAGAAAAAAATGCCAGCTGGCAAGGATATGGAGAAGAGGGAACCCTTATATATTGTTGGTGGGAATGTAAATTAGTACAGCCACTATGGAAACAGTATAAAAAAAAATTAAAAATAGAACTACCATATGAGCCAGCAATTCCATTTCTGGGTATATACCTGAAGGAAATGAAATCACTATGCTGAAAAGATATCTGCACCTCCATATTCACTGCATCATTATTTATAATAGCAAACATAGATGAATGGCTATGTGTCCATCAGTGGTTGAATGGAGAAAGGAAAAAAAATTTTTTTTCCATCATATTATTTCCAGGGGTAAAATCACATTCCACAAACATATACAAGTCTGTTCCACCAATCTCTAAATTACAAGAGATACAAAGATAAAAATGGCAAGGTCTCTGCTCTCTTAAAGCTCACAGTTTAATGAGGGTAAAAGAAACACATATAAAAATCTCCAATACAGGCTAATTCTGAAAAGTGCTGTAATATAGTATCAAACAAGCTCGGGTATGGACTAAGCTACTATAACAAAGGAGATCAAGATAGAGTGGTTTAAAGAAGATACTTTTTTTCGCCAATATGTATCATTTGATATGGAGATGTGGGGAAAGGAGAAACTGCCTAGTTAAGTAATACTATGAAGGTGGTGAAATCTGTCCTCTTGGCTCCAATGCTTCTGTTTTTCCCTAAGGTATAACCCTTTCACAGCCTTCCAGTATCCATTTTCAACACCCTTATATTTCACTCTCTCTGTCAGAACATACTTTCAAAAAAGTACTGAAATATTCGATGATAGTAGGATGTAAATAACTGGTAAGGCTTAATGTGATGCCATTTGCAGGTACCTTTTCATAGATTACAACAGATTTAAAGGCAATAGGATATATTTTGTCACAGAATTTTGAGCATCATAATTAAGCAGTATTTGGGCAGAAATGGATCTGTGAGCCTTGAAATAAACCACCAATTCTTAAAATCCGCCTAGAACAGATGTTGACTGTTAACTGTGTTGGTGAATAAGCAAAAAAGGGCTTGAGCTGGGGGGAAATACATGGAAGGATTTTTTAAAAACCTCCAATCCTGGGGGTGGATTCTTTCTACCCCCACCACTTTCACCCACAGACATTGGGGGCTAACTGACCACATACTTTGAGCATTACTCTACCAGAAGATCTTGAACTAGTGAAGAGAATTTATCATATGAGACTAGTAGAATCAGAAAATTAGGCCAGTAGAGCTTTACCATGTGTGTGCTAAAACAATCATTTGGACAAAATATTTCCCCATGAACTTTAGGTAATTTCTGCCTCCTCTTAAAATAAGTCTGACCATTGTTACACAGTAAGAGGTAGACTTGGAAATACTGTTGAACATTGTTTGAATTACTGTGCCCTTAGGAGTTAGTTTGATTTCCGAAGGAGAAAAACTAAATACAGTTCCTGTCATTCATGCACAATTTACTGTCTATTGATCATTTTGATTAACTTTAACAGTATGATCATTTTTTATCTCTCACACCACTATACTCCATTTACCTCTTAAATGGCAGTCCCATCAAATTCTAAGATTAGGTTGCTTTTTGGTCAAGTAAAAGTACTCATGGATTCTAAATTGTTATATTTTCCCCATGACATGTTACTGTGAAATCACTAGTTTAGTATTTGACCCTAAATAAGATTGAAGAACTGTTTTGTTAATATGCTTTCTTGCTAGAGTTTAAGTTTATTACAAAATATTCTGAATGATCCAAATTGGTTAGTAACTCACAGTTGAATTCCTATTTTAAATTCCTCTAGTTCTCGCAAGTCATACCGAAACTAGCAATCTGCTTTTCAACATTTGCAATAGCATAGCGTTGTTTTCCACAAGCCATACTGGTTTTATAAAGTATGTGCTATAGAGGCTGACTCAGAGCATTTTCAGATGCTTTGGCTTTGTATTTCTCAAAAAAAAAAAAATCTTTTCCTTCATCTCATACCCAAATCACAGATCACATATATGCAAAAATTGTAGAAATTTGGTCTGTAATACTAACTCCTGATAACTCAGTCAAAGTTCTTTAATACTATGGTTTTTTTAATCCAATGTTCTGTTGCCTTTATAAACTCTACAAACTAATTAGTAAATAACCTCACATTTTCAATCATTTTCCTTTGAAACATACTGTATTTATTCACCTCACTAAAAAACTGAACAAAAAAACTTTCGGAAGAAGTGTGGAAATAAAATTGTTGGTCTAATTATAAAGCAAAAGTATTTGGGGCTTGATTCCAAATGTTTTAATTAAACAGGAAAAGCAGTTTTAAGTGGAGCTTGCTACAATTAGCCAACTTATATTAATATAATATTAACTTCCTTGCCCTCATCACATGCAAAATAAATTATGAAAAAGTGAATGACCTTTGTTCTGTCAAATCTTAAAGAATAAAATCATATTGTTTTGTTTGACGATTTAAGACCTATCATCATTTTTAAAATTCAACAATGCTTAGACACATTTAGCACTTTGTCTTAATTTTCATAATCTGTGCTATAAACACAGAGATTTTTTTTTTCTAAAACTTTTAAAAATGATTATTTTCTAGTTTTGCTAGAAATTAAAAGTGTAAGATTCTATTTCTACCACAAGGCATCAGTCCTTGGTAAATTAATCTTCAAAGGGTTTTAACATTACCCTGTGGACAGTCAATGACTACAGAAAATTACATATTAAAATATGAACAGTCCTAGGGGCCCTAGCTATGAATAAAAGACAATCAAGGAAAATGCAGTTGAGAGTTTATTTTCCTTTACTTTTCCTAATCAGATTAGTTCTGGGGATGTTATACACCAAATCCTCAGACGTTGCAATTCAGGTCTCAGACGCTCTACCCTGAGGCTGGTTCCAACTCAGAGGAGTAAATTCCCCGCTCACATTCGCTCTTTCTCCATACCCCTCATATTTTAAAAACAACCTTAAACTTTTAAATAGTGACAGTAACTCAACTTTAGGTTTGCAGTGCTTGATTGAGTTAGGGTATGGGAAGGTGGCTTTAATATCAGAGGCGGGGAAGGGAAGGAGCGAACGTCGGGTTTAAGGACTTATTCAGCTAGGGGACGGGGTTTGTGCGGTTTAAGATACAAGATTTCGACAATTTAGGGGGCAAAAGAGATTCAGAGATTCAGATTCGGATTTGGAAATTGTAAATTACAGCCACTTCAAAGAGCTGCTGTGAAGTTTAAAATGAGTTAGCTAAGCTCTAAAGCTCTAAAGTGAGTTAGCTAAGCGCTAAAGCTCTAAAATGCGTTAGCTAAGCGCTAAAGCTCTAAAATGAGTTAGCTGAGCTCTCACAGGGTGATCTGAGAGTGCTTCAGCATCACCTGGGAACTGTCAGAAAATGCAGAATCTCAGGCCCCATCCCGGATCTACTAAACAGGAAACGTGGGCGAGGTGGAGGAGAGGGGGGTGGACACGACAGATCGGTGTTTTAATAAGCCCTACAGGAAATACATGTTAGAGTTTGAGAACCACTGCTCTAAAGAATTGCACGAATGTTCATTAGTTGGGAGATTAAAGTAGGCGAGAAGAAGGACGGAAGGGAGGGAGGCAGGGAGGGAAAAGGAGGAGAGGAGAGGAGAATATCGAGAGGATCGAGAGGGTGCAGAGCCGACCGCAGGCAGAAGACAGGGCTCTTTGAAAGAAAACCGGGAGCGGCCGGATGGCTACGTAGGGAAATCCTAGGTTCGGCTCTGGGACCTTCCCAGGACTGTCCAGCCAAGCAGGAGCCCCGCGGACGCCCGGCACCGGCAGGTGGCGCTGAACGGACAATTGACAAGGGGGCGGAGTCTGCCCAGGCAGAGCAGGCTCGCGCTCCCGAGGCTCGGGCGCCGAGCGGGGCTGGCACCTCCGGGCCGGTGCTGCGGCCGCGACTTACCGTCAGATCACGCCGAGAGACGGGTGAGTCCCTTGAATCGTTCTGGCTCGCCGCTTGCTCCCTGCCTCTCGGTGTCCCTGCGAGGCCGGGCACCGGCTCCCAGCATCGGGAGGAGTGTAGGGGGTTGCGAGCCCTCCCAGGACTGAAGCAGCGGCGCTTCGGGGCGAGCGCAGCTCAATTTGCCCCTTGCGCGCCGCTCTGGGACGCGCTGCCTTCCAGCGAGCTCTCCGCGGAGCACACCGCTCCACTGTGGCTGGTCCAGGGGGCTGGGAGCCGGGGACTCACAAGAAAGCCTTTTCTCTGGGGACTCAGGGGATATGATGAGTTATTAAGTTTGTCCTTAGGTTGGGTTCTGATGGCAAGTTTTCCAACTTGGCAAAATCGCCACGAGTTTGCATAGTATTGATGAATGATTGGTACGTACTACTTAAAATCGTGCAACTCGTCTTCAAGTTTCTTAGTAACAGAGAGTTTTCATTTTAAGTCCTTGGAACGTTAGTCCGACTCTTTCAGGATCTCAGGATTCAGGTTCCCTCCAAATAGTCAATCAAGGCTTTATATGTGTCAGGTGTGAAATCCACTGGAAGTGGTTTGTAGACATAAAATGTACGAACACTTCCGAATTCTTGACTCTGTTCTTTCCGTAAAAAAAAAAAAAAAATCCTTATTGAATAAAAGGTCATTCGTTTAGCACAGAATGTTAAGCACAGGGAGGAAGCAAGCCTAACAACACAGCCCAGTGAAGAAAAACATCTCCCCTTCACATAGTTAAATGTGGTAAAGTAAGTTTGCAGTTAAAAGTGTAGAAGATTTGGAAATGCAGTGCAACTGACCGTGTATCCCAGTCATTGAGTGTCTTCATATTCTAAATTCTTCCACATAAACATAAGTCACTTGGACTGTGTCAATATTTAGCAGGAACGTCAGGTCCTGGTACAGCAAAATGCAACAGTCCCATCAGAAATAGGCTTTGCTTTTTAATGGAGACGAAAGAGAACTTTGGATCAAATTCTGGAGTTCCTAACATCTGAATACCGTGCTGTTTCCTGTTGTTTTTGTTGATGAAAAGATTTTATTGTAGAATTTAAATTATATATTTGGTTAATGTCTGAGGGAAACCAACATATTTTATTTGACTGCTATTTTATTTTCTTGGCTTCAGGGTACAAGGTGGACTGTGGGTGACACAGTCAACAAGCTCCCTAACTGCCTGGGGTTTTTCCTTGGCTTTGCTCTTCAGTACGGTCTCCCTACCACGCAGACGAATGGTTGGATACCTCTCCAGGGCCACTCTGGCTTTCCACCCAGATTCTGTGCAGAGTGGCCCTCAATCAGCAAATACTACCAACTTGCTAGATGCTCCAGGACCAGGTCCTGAAGAGAGCCCTCACCCTTCCCATGCCACCATCTGTCCATAAAACTTTGTCTTCCTTTCCGATGCATTGCACTACCATGCAGTCAGTTCTTGAAATGTCTGCCTTCTCTCCTAGACTTTAAGCTTTTTGAAAGCAGAGTCTCCATCTCATTTAACTTTATATTCCCACTGCCTACCTGGTTGTTCACAGTATAGTTAATGACTTAATATTGAAAAAGTGTAGATTTGTATGTTAACATCTTTGCCATCCTGAAACTCACAGTTAACACATCTCCCAAGCATGGTGAATTATTTCTTGTGTTTGATTACAGTAAGTAAAACTTGTATTCCTAGTCATATACACACCCCCAAATTACTATATTAATAATGTTGGTTAAATCACCAAATGATTTGGAATAATACTTCTTAAGCAAATAGACTGTAAAACCCCTCCAGAGCAGACACGGAATCTCATTTCTCTTTTTCCTCCTCAATGTCTGTCATAGATTTGAGTTCATAGATACTTGAAGATTGGCATATGCTTTACTCGGAACTCTTTCAAATGCCAGTGATATACACCTTACTCAAACTAACTTAAGCAAAATAGGGATTGTATTGGCTTGTGTAACTGAAAAATTCAGGATCTGGTCTCAGAAACTCTAAATATTTAAATATGCCAGGACTCCTGTGTCTTTCCCCATTTCTTGCTTAGGCTTCTGTGTGTTGGCTTTCTTCTGTCCTTTTGAAGACATCTTCCTCCTTACAGCATGTAGAAGAAAGCATGGTAGGCTTCTATCATCCCAATATAACAGAATATTAAAGACATCTTCTCTTTATCTTTCATTTCCAAATATAAACATCAGAGAAGGACTCTAATTGGTTCAACTAGAGTTGTGTGCCATCCCTAAGCCAATCAGTGTGATGAACAGAATAGAGAACTGTCATTAGTCAAGACTGAGTCATATGCCCACTTCTGTGGCCAAAGGAGGGCATTTCTCTGGATGGAGGAAATGTTTTAGATCATAAAATAGTGGGAAAAGAACGTGGGCAGACCAAAACAAATATTCTCAGCATGAATATTGTGAAATTTTGAAATAAGTAACTATGGAAAATGTTCTTAGAGCACTTAAACAAAGGCACATGTTGGCATTATGTAAAGATAACTCCTCTTTATTCTCTGTGAAGATCAAACCTTTAAAAGTTGGAGAATGTTTTAAGTGTTTTAAACTGCTAGAAACAACTTTCCACTTAATAAAGTATTACAGGTGGTCTAAAATTCAGAAACACTTGGAATGTTTCTGTCAATCAAATGGTTACATATCTAATCTGTTTTCTTACTGAATTTCATAAAGAATAAATTGGCAATTGTATTCCTCTGGAAATAAATTTAGAACTAATAAAACAGTGAATAATGTTGTGACATCATATGTTTCCCTTTCCTAAAAAATGTTACACCAAGCCCAAATGAGGATCTGTGGACAGTGTTAAGGAAAAGATTCTTTTATCTGGCAGGAACTGTGACAAAATAATTTCCACAGGGCTAACCAGGAGAGTGGGCATGTCAATGATTGAACACATCAACAACCCCATTGGAAATATGCTAGCAACGCATTGTCTTGCAAACAAAAACCAGCCTGTGACTCCGATGGGAAAATGGCTCTCTTTTAAGACAACCTTTCAGTCCTTTATGCTGCTGTCAGCGTTCACCTTACCAAGAGTGTCTATTCTGTTCATTTTCTGAAACTCAGAGTACATTTCCCCATAAAATCATTTCACCATTATTTCAGATTCCAGTGTCAACCCCAAAAGTCTATTAAACACAACTTCCTGAAGTATAATCTTACATCAGCAAACTCCAACCTCCATTGACAACATTGTTACTCTCAAAAACCCACATTCCTAATTCTATTTACCTTTGAGGGGAGTTGACTTTCCTCCAAATGAGCACCTGGAGTTAAAGTCTCCTAAAATAAAAGGCAACATCTGACCCTTTGAATTCCATATAGACACCTGGGTCATTCATTTCACTGATAGTTGGACAAAGAAAAACACTATTGACACAAGGGCACTTGTTTGAATTCTTACAGATTATAATGTGAGGTTAAATGAGTCAATCAGTCTATATTTTAAATTGCACTTTATCTGCCACTCTAGCCCTTATATGAGTAAATTTTTCATATTGCCCTATCAAACATTAATATCATAAATAGCATAGATGTGAAGAAGATAATTATTTTTATTTTCACAGGTGGCTGAGGCCATACTATTTTATAGAATTAATGGAGAGCAGACAAGACATCACAAACCAAGACGAACTTTGGAAAATGAAGCCCAGGAGAAATCTAGAAGAAGATGGTTATTTGGTAAAATAATTATATTAATTAATTAAAATCTATAAATAATTCAAATGCTGTTCTATATCTCCTAGTGTTATAAAAGTGATTTTCACCCTAGTCTGCTGATATCTTTACTCTGATTCCTGGCACTGATACTGTGATGGTAAAGGGCAGTGTGGGCTATGAGAGGAGTTGTACCTTGACTGTCATGGACTTAGCTGAATAACCTTGAATAAGTCACTGAAAATCCTGGGTCTTGGTTTATCTACAAAGTGAGAGAGTTGGACCAGATCATCTCCAAAGCCCTTCCAATTCTTTCTAACATTCTGTGGGTCTAAGTTTTTTGAAAAAGTCATCAATGCCCATATAACAGTAGTTTTGTAAACTGTTTTTTTCATAGGCTCCATGGCAGCTTACCAAGAGATCATCAAGTTAATTGATGATTCACTGTTTAACCAAATAAATTCAACTTTGGAGTAAGAATCATTGTCACACTTTTGCCCCACATCAAGATTAAATGTTTCTTACTAAATTATTTGACTGAACAAGTGGTGGAAAATTTTGCTTCCAAACTCTTTTTACCTTTCTAAATGATCTCAACTACAGTTTTAACAGAAAGTATTTATTTTATCTTAATTATATTAATAGGAAAAATAAGGTAGTACAAGTACATACTGTCTAAAATAAGTGTGCATAAAATAAAATCATTTTCATTTTTCAAGTGAACTGTCTTACTTCCTGTTCCATGATTCTTCACGCATAACCAGAAAATTGATATCCGTTGATTGTTTTAACATGCAGAGATGGCAGAAGCTGTGTAATGCTCAACTCCCTTCTAAATGGAGTAATTGGAAAAAGCATTGGATGTAATAGTGATTTGTTACTGAAAGTAAAAGTCAAATGGCAAGAGGTCATTTTTAAACACTAAAAATTATAGAGAACTATGCGAATTAAAGTTACTCTGCATAAAATGAGGAAATGAACAAGATAATCACTAACATCATTCTGAGCATTAAAATGTTATGGGTCTACATATAGAGCTATAAGAAATTGGAATAACATATTAGGTGAGAAAGTAAATTTGTTCATAAAGTAACACAATATGAAACACTCTGCTATAAGTTCTTATTTTGAGGGTTTTTTTTTTTTAATTTGCTGGTATATCAGTCAGTTGGGGAAGTGACATAATATTCAGTGCAAACTTCTTTTGAATTTTTGACTACCTAGAAATGCAACTGGGTAAAGAAATATAACTTTCTCAGGAAATAGATCATCCCTGTGGGATTTAACTACTTATATAGCCTTTGTACCGTTTTAATAGACTATTCGTCTATTAGTACTTATACAAATGAGATATTTTATGAATATAAGACTACATGATGGGGGGAGGGATAAGTTGGGAGATTGGGATTGTCATATATGTACTACTATATATAAGATGGATAACTAATAAGAAACTACTGTATAGCACAGGGAACTCTACTCAATACTCTGTAATGACCTATATGGGAAAAGAATCTAAAAAAGAGTGGATATACATATATGTATAACTGATTCACTCTGCTGTACAGCAGAAACTAACACAACATTGTAAATCAACTATACTCCAATAAACATTAATTTAAAAAAAGACTACATGATCGAAATTACATATTTTTATCTAATAGTAATGACTATATTCTTCCTGTTCCTTTGTACTTGAATGAATGGAGTTTGCAGAGAGTTGTTCAGTAACCAAAAGAAATTATAAAACAAATACAACTATGACTACTTACAAGTGTTATTATTTTTACCAAAGATTTCTGGATTTTTTTTTTAAGTTTTTCAGTTTTTGTTTCCCAGTTGCATTATTTCATTCTTTTACACTTTCAAGATAGAAACACAATGGTCTGAGCTCTAGTGGAGGTATCTGAAGCATGTATTTCTTTTGACTTAAAGAAAAATGAGTAACAGAAATTATGGAGAACCCCAAGTAAGGTAGGATAACTAAGTGCACCTTTGATCATTGCCACATAGTCTATGCCATCTTCCACTAACCAGTGTCCAAAAGCAAGGTTCAAAGTGTCCTGTTTTACTGATAAGTACAATGAGCAGTAAGTAATTAGTCTGAGAGACGTCCCACTGTTTTGTTCAATTTTAAGATGTTTATTTTCTTTCCTTTGTAGAATAAGGATTCAAGAGAGACCAGTGCACCGAAAAGACCTGTGCTTTTGCACTTGCACCAAACAACCCATTGTGATGAATTTGATTGCCCCCCAGAGCTTCAGCACAAACAGGAACTCTTTCCAAAGTGGCGTTTGCCAATTAAAATTGCTGCTATCATATCATCTCTGACTTTTCTTTACACTCTTCTGAGGGAAATAATTCACCCTTTTGTAACTTCCCATCAACAGTATTTTTATAAAATTCCAATCCTGGTCATCAACAAAGTCTTGCCAATGGTTTCCATCACCCTCTTGGCGCTGGTTTATTTGCCAGGTGTGATAGCAGCAGTTGTGCAGCTTCATAATGGAACCAAGTATAAGAAATTTCCACATTGGTTGGATAGGTGGATGGTAACAAGAAAGCAATTTGGTCTTCTCAGTTTCTTTTTTGCTGTACTGCATGCAGTTTACAGCTTATCCTATCCAATGAGACGATCCTACAGATACAAGTTGCTAAACTGGGCATATCAACAGGTAGGATGACATTACTGACAATATCACTAAACTAAAAAGTCTAAGTCTCCTAACAAATTAACTGTTTCTTATTTTAATATCAGTACCCCAAACCTCTGTTGAAACCCTGTGTTGAGAAAGTAATGTGCTTTTTAAAATCTTTTATTATAACTCTTCATTGGGGCTTGGTTGTATAATTCTACTTTGAGGAATGTTTTCTAAGCTGAAAATAGTAAACTACAACTTTAACAACATAAACAAGTATTTTGTTCATGGAGAGAGCCACATTTCAATCTTCCACCACCCTCAGAAGATTTCTTTTTAATGCTAATTGTTCCTATTTTCTGCTTATTTACCATATATGCACACATATGACAAGTCTAACCATCAAATAACTATTATATAAATTAATAAAACAGATTATATAAATGTTGCATTCAAGGAAAAAGATCAATAGCTCCTATGTCATTTCTCTTAGAGAAATGCAAAAATAAAGTCATAACTTTGTGGAGGCCCCTAGTTATCAGGTCCTCCATAGTAGAGGGAGCATAGAAGGAGGTTCTTATACTGGAAGCAAGGGTTGTTTGCATTTTTTCCTTCCTCTTTTCACCCTCTCTTAGGTCCAACAAAATAAAGAAGATGCCTGGATTGAGCATGATGTTTGGAGAATGGAAATTTATGTGTCTCTAGGAATTGTGGCACTTGCAATACTGGCTCTGTTGGCTGTGACATCTATTCCATCTGTGAGCGACTCTTTGACATGGAGAGAATTTCACTATATTCAGGTAAATTATATATATAAAAAAACTCTGGTCCCTCAGAGAGGTCAATCTTCTTTTTAAGCTTATAATATCCTCAAGTATATTGACTTTACCCCATAAAAAAATAACAGATGGTTTTCCAATAGCAAAGATCTCACACTTGTTCCAATTAAAAATGTGCTCTCTTATCATTTTTCCCTCTTGCTGATAAATAGGAGAGGTGTTTTCTAGACATATATAAGAGGCATTACTCAAAGAAAAATATGATTTCTAACATTTGAAGCTTGTTGGACAATTTGCTGTCTATCTAGCAACAACAAATGTGGTATTTTAGAAATTCAATATTGTTTTTAGTTCTCCAAAAGTAAAAAAAAAAAAATTTTGCCTATCCTCTGATTTTATTCATGCCTTTTAAGTTACACAGCTTTGTACTATCCTCCTTGAAATATGGAGTTTTATCTACCAAAGGTATTCTAATATCTAATTTTAAAAGCTTCTTTTTCCAAGTTACATTTTATGTAGCTTATTCACTTGAAGTTTCTCAATATTCCTGGAATTCAAAACTGTCTCAGATTTACTGAGGTTAACTTCCTAGTGGTAGATTACACCCTAGAAAGAACAATGGGATCCATGTCTGACAAGATTCAAAGGACTAAACTTAATTCAGTCCTAAGCGCTGCCAAGATTTTTAAAATTATGTACATAGCTTTAACTTTTATGGGTGGACATCTTTGGAAATTCCCACAAAGTCAGTTAATCCTCACTATCCTTTGTACACATCCATGCATATACTCCAACAGACACCTTATCAGGACCTCTGATTAAGCTGGAAAGAATGTCTCCATCTGAATTATTTGAATGTGGTTTAGAGATGGTGCCGCATTTTCCAGGCGCAATATTTGCTGATTTTGTAGGTTTAGCTTGATAGCCATTGGAGTTGTCTGTTCCTCATTAAATAACTCTCTTCTTACATTGCTCTGCCTGTCACACATATGCTGTGCATCACTTTACAGATTTCATTACAAATTCAAGCGCTGTATCTTGACAACCCAACCCATTCCACTCTGTGTACAATACCTAGCCCATAATATGTATACAATACACATTTGGTAAATCAATCTTCAACCAATTACTTATATTTTTCAATTAATAACCTAGCAGCTTTTCATTTACAATCCAAGAACTGGCTACTCTATGATTTACCTTGGAGATTTATATCTGAAAATATAAACTTAGCTATTTGGTTGTATTCATTGGGGCTTACTGCTGAATAATTGTGACTTGGATTCATTCTGACAGTCTAGTGAACATTTCCTGTAAAGTGAATAGAAGTCAGAAGATATCTAGAAGAGCTATTGTCAGAATTCCATAAAACTACATAGGTGAACAATTCTTTTTAAGTAACATTATCTGGATGGTGCCAAGTATCCCAATGCAAGCTGATATTTTCTTCACATCTCCATATCTCTGTGTTTTGTTAAAACATTGAAATAATTGTTGGTATTTTTCCACTTTATCAAAATGTTTGATTTTTTTTAACAAAGACCAAGGTCATTCACTTTAGTATTAATATACCAAAATCACAGTCAGTCACTTTAGTTGCCTTTGTAATTGATAAAGATCACCAATATCAAGTTGATTTTTGCACTGATCTTCAGTCAACCCACCAATATTTATTGAGCACCTAAAATGTGCTCAGCATTGTGTTGATTCTGCAGGGATCCTGTGATGAGTAAGACAGAGTCTCTGATTTTAGGTGTCCCTTGATAAGCAGAATTAAGGCAAATGCATAAGAGACAAAGCCTCATAAAATAAATGTCATAAGAGAGAAGAACAAGGTATGGAGAAAGGGAAGGCAATGTTATCGATTTTCTGAGACCAAAAGGAGAATGGTTGTGAATTTTCTCAACTTAGATAGTCTGGAGACAAAGGCATTACCCACATGTAAAAAGAGTGGAAATATATGAGTGGACATTGTCGAGAAACGTAATAGGAAAACAAATGGAGATGAATGGAAGAATTTCCAAGCAACAAAACAGATCTAGCTGCTATAGGATGGAATAAACTCTAAATGAACCAATCTCACCAAGATAATTTTTTTTTTCTTTTGCAGAGCAAACTAGGAATTGTTTCCCTTCTGCTGGGCACAATACATGCATTGATTTTTGCCTGGAATAAATGGGTAGATATAAAACAATTTGTATGGTATACACCTCCAAATTTTATGATAGCTGTTTTCCTTCCGATTGTTGTCCTGATATGCAAAGCCATACTACTCCTGCCATGCTTGAGAAAGAGGATACTGAAGATTAGACACGGTTGGGAAGATGTCACCAACATTAACAAAACTAAGATGTCTTCCCAGTTGTAGAATTGCTGTTTACACACATTTTTGTCCAATATTGATATATTTTATCATAAACACTTCAAATTTGTATTTGTTTAATAAAATGACCACTTGAGGATCTTAACCTATCTCTTTGTTTATGGGTGATGTTTGAAATATGTGTATTTCCTTGCAGATTTGATTCAAAGTGAGAAGTTAAATAACCTTTAGCACATTCTCTATGTTCAGTAAAGCTGAGCATAAAAAATAATCATATATGATTTGTCAGACTACATAGCATTATAAATAATAAAAAGCCTTGAAATACCAGTCCTTGCTACTCCTTAAAACTTATCGTGAACCATGAAAGAAAGATATTATCTGATGGCCAATAGGCACATGAAAAAATGCTCAACATCTTTAATTATTAGAGAAATGCAAATGAAAACTACAATGAGGTACCACCTCACACCAGTCAGAATGGGCATCATTAAAAAGTCTACAAATAACAAATGCTGGAGAGGGTGTGGAGAAAAGGAAACCCTCCTACACTGTTGGTGGGAATATAAGTTGGTGCAGCCACTGTGGAAAACAGTATGGAGGTTCCTCAGAAAACTAAAAATAGAATTACCATATGATCCAGCAATCCCATTCCTGGGCATATATTTGGACAAAACTATAATTCAAAAAGATACATGCACCCCAGTGTTCATTGCAGCACTATTTACAATAGCCAAGACATGGAAACAACCTAAATGTCCATCAAGAGATGAATGGATAAAGAAGATGTGGTACATATATACAATGGGATACTACTCAGCCATAAAAAAGAACAAAATAATGCCATTTACAGCAACATGGATGCACCTAGAGATTATCATACTAAGTGAGGTAAGTCAAAAAGAGAAAGACAAACACCATATGATATCACTTATATGTGGAATCTAAAATATGACACAAATGAACCTATCTAGGAAACAGAATCACAGACATAGAGAACAGACTACTAATTGCCAAGGGGGATGGGGTTGGGGGAGGGATGAAGTGGGAGGTTGGGGTTAGCAGATGTAAGCTTTTTTATATAGAATGGATAAATTAAAAGGTCCTACTGTATAGAACAGAGAACTATGTTCAATACCCTACGATAAACCGTAATGGAAAAGAATATGAAAAAAATATATATATTATATAACTGAATCACTTTGCTGTACAGCAGTAATTAATACAACATTGTCAATCAACTATACTTCAATTTTTTTTTAAAGTTATTATCTGAATCTACCACACTAGTATATCCAATGTTTATGATTGTTGTTAAAGAACTTTCATTTTCCCGTAATGGAACACCCATCTAAAAAACACATGGATTATGACTATGCAAGTAAAGCAATAGAATAAGATCAGATACACATCCAGGCAAAATAAAACTCAGGTTTTCCAGGAGAAAAGGTAAATTCAGTTTTCTACATCTGAGTTATGTACAACTCGGTTGAACTTACCTTACTACATTGGCCAAAGCATACCATGAACCAGGTTATCAGCAAACTATACATCAACTATCAGGGCTTGCTAACCCAACCAACTACACTTCAGAGGTTTTCCATAATTAGCAAAACTAACTACAAACCTTGTCTTTTATACAGATAAATTATTTATTATGATTAAAGACAATAGAGCTAATACTAATGGTACAAATTAGGAAAAACAATTAGTACATTCACTGAGTGGTGTTCAGTTTTGTTACTTTTTGTTCTATTACAAAGGGTGATTATTCATTATTACATGGGGGCTAAGGAGCCTTCTGGATTATAAATTTGAATTTTATACACTATTGGGATTCAGACGTATAGATACATGTCTGCAGATAGTGTTGAGGGTACACAACTGGAAATAGAGTAGACCAGCGGTCCCCAACCATTTTGGCATCAGGGACCGTTTTCGTAGAAGACAATTTTTCCATGGACCAGTTGGGGGTGGGGATGGTTCAGGTGGTAACGCGAGCGATGGGGAGCGATGGGGAACGGCAGATGAAGCTTCACTCGCTCACCTCCTGCTGTGTGGCTGGGTTCCTGCTGGTCCGAAGCCCGGGGGTTGGGGACCCCTGGAGTAGACAATAGTGTCCTTGAGAAACAATTCACCAGAAGACAAAAAGGAATCTAGGGTTCTAGAATTGCAAATCAGATTCAGCAAGGAGACGTAACTATGGGACCACTTAACTAAGCTTGACATATGTCATACCATAGTCAACCAGCTCTGCTATGCAGCAGTCAAGTACCTGCATTCCCAACTGCATTGCAAGATGGCAAAATGTTAGCCTCTCCAGTTCTGAGAGGGAGAAATCGAGTTTCAACCTTCCTGGCACTAAGATATCATCGAGGCTGCAGCTTGGGAACAGGGTTCCAACCTGAAGTGGCACTTCAGTGTAGAGACAACATCTGAGTTCTGGCTTGGTTACTGAAGTCCTGTCTCTGTTAGCCATGGTAATAAGTGACAACAGACCTATTCTGAAACACAGAATTCCCAGTGATAGGAGAAAGGGAGTCTACAAGGGCCTTAGAAGTAAAGCACAAAAACATCTAGATTCAATTTGTACTCAGGGGCTGTTGAAAACTAGACCATTCACTCTTTGTATCTTTTCTGAATTTTTAACAATGGTTGGGTAATATTGTTATGAGCAGAAGAAAACAATAAAAGTTGTCTTAAAAAGAATAGGGGCTTCCCTGGTGTCGCAGTGGTTGAGAATCTGCCTGCCAATGCAGGGGACACGGGTTCGAGGCCTGGTCTGGGAAGATCCCACATGCCGCGGAGCAACTAGGCCCGTGAGCCACAATTACTGAGCCTGCGCGTCTGGAGCCTGTGCTCTGCAACAAGAGAGGCCGCGATGGTGAGAGGCCCGCACACCGCGATGAAGAGTGGCCCCCGCTCGCCGCAACTAGAGGAAGCCCTCGCACAGAAACTAAGACCCAACACAGCCAAAAATAAATAAATAAATAAATTGAGAACACAACAACAACAACAAAAAAAAACTTTAAAAAAAAGAAAGAATAAATATTATAGTCTAGTACAAGCTTAGATTTCCTGTTACTCAATGAAAATGTATAAAGCACCTCCCATATACCAGGCCCAGTGCTAGACAGAGGATATATCAAGATAGAAATGACCTAGTTCCTACTCACAGTCTCATAGGGAAGACAAATTTTAGTACAGCAATGAATTCTAGCTTACTGGTATCACTAAAGAGGGACTGACCAGCTCTGTTTAGAAGGGCAAAGTCAGGAAGCTGTGAGGTTGATCCAAAAAAAGAACTATTTGAGCTGGGGATTAAAGTATAAGTAGGTATCCTTCAGCTAGAATGGGAAGATAGGTAGCATAGTGAGAAGCATGGAGGTGTAAAATGATGGAATGGAATGTATTGGCAGGACTAACATTCAGGAATAGAGCAGGTGAAGGAAATACCAGATTGGGTAGGGACACAGGCCAGACAGATCAACAAGTTCATTGTATGACATGAAACTAAATTTGGACTTTGTTCTCTAGGGAATAGGGAAGTCATTGAAAAACTTTAAATGGGGACTTAACATGATCATATTTGCAATTCAGAAAGATTTATCTATAGACTATCCAGGAGATAGATTTGATAGGGGCCGGGGGCAGTGGGAGCAGTGGTACAAAGGGTGAAGGCAAGCTGGAAGGCTGGAAGAATATCTAAGGAGACAACAGCAGTATCCCAGGACAGAGGCACTAAGTTCCCAAACAGAGGTTGTTGCAGAGGGGGTGGATAAAAGAGGAGAGCTAATGAAACATGGTAGGAATATTGAACTTCCAGGAACTCATGACCAATAGGCCATGAGAAGTGAGAAGAATGAAGGCATTTAGGATGGGACTTTTAGGATTCTATTAGCCTGAATGACTTAGAGAATGATGCCATTAAACAGGATAGGGAATTCTACAGGAGAAGCAGATTTTTAACCATAACAAAAACAGAATGAGTATTCTGTGCATTATATGCTGTTTACAAAACACAGTTGTTAAGGAATGCCGTGTGGTCTTTTTTGTTTCAGCATACACAAATATAATTATGAAACACATATAGATTGTGGCAGTGAAAAGAAAAAGGAAGGTATTTCTCTGCTCCTTTGATAAGGTGTTTTTTTAACACAGTCATGGAGGACAGTCACACAGGGTCTCCCTGGAGCACAAAGAACACCTAGAAAACTGCTGGCCAGGAGACCAGTGCCTTCCTTCCTCAAACAGAGCTTCCTTTCTGCTCAAAATTAAGGCTGCTGGGGTTTATTTTCTTTCAGCATTGCTCTATAGGGATCTTATAATCTTCAGTTAAAAAAAAAAAACTATGAAAATGAAGTCTTTTTATTATTTTAATAATGAGTTACATTTAATGTTGTTTTAAGACAATAAAAAAGAAATTTATGATTCTGATCTGATTTTCAGACCATAGACTTCTAAGGAAGCCTGTAAGAAATTATGGCCTATAAAGCATGGGATCTCTAAACTTAAGCATTTGAATTAATAACAAAAATATGTAATTTTAATTGGTAACATTAATTCTAGAATTTTTTTCCAAGAAAATGAACAAGATATAATAGCTGCTTTTTCTAAAACTGGTCTTCAAGGTAAAAGTGTTAGCAATTTTCCAGTTTGGATTTAATATTAGGTTTTACTCAGTTATTAGAAGTTCTCCTTTTTTATGCCAGTTTTTCCAGATGTCTTCAAGAGGCACTTTGAAGAGGTAATAAGTTATTTGATCTCTTATTTGTTGAAAATAATCCTATGCTTGAATAAATTAATAAATCACTGACTTGTGACCATTACACATGACCTGAGGCTAAAGTCCACTACCTTCTTTTTCTCAGCTAATTCCATTACTTCAGCTGGTCAAGGAGGCCCCACATTTATTGCCAGTAAGTATGTGACATTCCCAGAATTATTAATGGATGCCCCTTTGAACTGTGCCAAGAACAAGTCAGTTCATGCAGCTATAGAATTATTGAACTGGAACAGACTGATGAGATCACCTGAGCTCACTAATCCCTCACCCAGAGGCATGACCCCACTGAAATAAGGCTTCCTCAACAAAATGTTTGTATTTAGAACAACACTGAAGAAAGAGAAAAAGGGAAAAGAGCATAGGTGCCAAAATAGTAATGATGAGAAAGCTGTTGATCTTCTTAGAAACAATGCCCCCTCCTGCACCTTGACTGAACCAGGGAGTGACTTACTGGACAAGGTTTTCTGAGAGTCAGAGAACCAGGAATTGAAGCTCGAGGCTTGTGATGATCTGGCTATAACAACTGGCATGTACCCCAGCACATGACCTGGGAAATGATTTCACACCTCCCTCGTAAGTTGAAGTTGTACTATCACAAAAGATAAATAATAATGGATTTACACAGTGAGTTAGTTATACAGTGTAAGAGCTAGAAGAGTAGGTTTAATTTTCATTTTTTAAATAGAACCTATGTGAGTGAAATTCCTAACAAAAGCCCACCATGTAATAGGGGCCAGAGTGGAAGTGGGCTCACAGGACCAGGAGATGTTCTTTTTTGTTATGTCTTCATCCTGCTCACAAGCCCCTGTGACAACTTGAGCTCCATGGTACATGATTTGAAAACCCTTCCTCATTTACACAGATGAGGAAATGGATCTTTTTGTCAGGGATTGCTTATTTGCAAGGCACAAAAACCTACTCAAAGCCTCGTAAGTAAAGGGGAAGATATTGATAACAGAAGGGGGATGCTGATATAACCTGCACATCAAGTGAATGATCTGTCCTCCCAGACCCTAGAGCTGGGATCTCACAAGAGTCTAAGTGCATCTGCTTGTTCTATCTCTGCAGACAGATGTAGCAATGCTACGAAGTTCAAAGTGGGTTCTTTCCTATTTTCTTAAATTTGACAATTAGACCCACATGTTGTTTGCTGGCAACAAAAGTGTTAAATAGTCCTCATTCTAATTTCAGAGAACAACCAGCAGTGGGGTCAGACAGAGTTTGCTGAGAGGTGCTTTTCAGCAGAACCAGTGCTACAGCCACTCACCACCTCACTCCTAATACATATAAAAGAGGACAAAGGGAGCCGTGAAGGTCTCCTTTAGTCTGGGAAGATGAGCATTTACGAAGAGAAACTGTGTCCATGTCTTACCTCACTTCACCTCATCACAGGTTAAACCCTTCACCTACTCTACACCCTCATTGAAGAAGAGGGACTTGCCTACTGCACTGACTAGCCTCACATTAAATTTATGATAGAAAATTTAAGCGAACTCTCTACACTGTCTAATCTTTGTATATTTCCATAGTGAATTTGGTTTTCCTATTGTTAAAACTGCTGTATTACACCTTCCCTCTGCTCAAACCAATAATACCTTGTCTCCCGCACTCAACCGGTAAATTTTTGTTAGGAATTAGACATAATCAGAAAAGAACTGTCTCATCTTCTCACCAGCAAATGTACCCACCAATGTACATGCATCTGGTACCCTTAATCTCCACTTATTACAACACTGCCCCTGTCCCCAAGGCCAACTCTTCCATTTCAGAACTAAATCTAATCCCCTTTTCTACTTAAAAAGCTTATACACATCTTTCCTGTGTCATCAATTTACCCATCTCTGCTGTATTATTCCCATTAATACACAGTATTGAAAAATAAGTAAATAAAATACTTTGAATCAATGTCTCCCTTTAGTTCTTGACACATTTCTCTGCAAAACTTTAAAACAAAATTTTAATATTTGCTTACTTTGATATTAATATATCTATTCAACTTTTTTTGTATTAGTATTTGCACAGCATATATTTTCCCATCCTATTACTTTCAACTTTTCTGTTTTCCCATATTTTTAGGTATGTCTTCTGAGAGCAACATACAGTTGTCATTTTTAAATTCAGTCTGGTAATATTTGTTTTTAATGATAGCATTTAGGCCATATATATTTAATGTAATTATTGACATGTTTGGACTTCATTCTACCATCTTACTGTGTGCTACCTATTTCCTCACCAAGTTCTATGTTCTTAATGTCTTTATTATATAGCATTTTTCCGATTGAGAATATTCATTATTCCAGTTTTCCCCTCTATAACAGTTATACATTTTTTTTTTACTATTTTTAGAAGTTACTCTAGAGATTACACAATTTAGCAAAACCCAACATTAACTGGCACTTTTACCTTTCCTTATACAATGTGAGAAACTTATTTCTCTCTGTTGTTGTGTATTTTAATTCTCTATATATTTAGACCCCAAAGAAATTATAACTACTGTTTTATACAGTCATTTAGATTTATACACATTTACCCTTTTGGTTGCTCTTTATTCTTTTCTGCATCTCCTAGTTCCCATCTGGTTTCATTTTTTCCACTACCTGAAAAAAAAAACTTTAATGTTCCTTTCAGTGCATAATTCATGTCTGCTGGAAAAAATTCTTTTCTTCACAAGTTTTTGGTCTGAAAATGTCTTTATTTCATTATTGACGGATTTTTTTAGATGTTTAGAAATCTAGCTTGGCAGTTATTTTCTTTCTAAACTTTGTAGAAAGTTCCATTTTTTCTGATGAAAAAAGAGAAATCTCATTCTAACTGTTGCTTCATGAGGTTCCTGTGGCTACTTTGTGATTTTTTTTTTTCTTTTTGGCTTAGTTTTCAGTCCTTTTGCTATTGTTAAGCTAAGTGTGGTTTATCCTTTCAGTTATCTTAGGTGGATTTTGTAGTGTTACTTGAATCTGTGATTTGATATTCATGAACAAGCTTGGAAAATTCTCAGCCATTGTCTTTTCAAATATTGCTTGTGTCCCATTTTCTCTCTCCCCTGCTTCTTCCAAGACTCCAATTATTCATGCTAGATGTTCACACTCTATTTCCTGTCGACCTTAAAAATGAAATAACAAGGTCTTAACAAGCTAAAATGAGCCAAATGCTATAACAGCAGAGAAATTGCAATTTGGGACAAGCAAACTATAACAAGCCATAGGAAAATCTAAGGAGACAAAGGGAAGGTCAGCTTTTATTATGTTTTAGGAGGAAACTGGGGAGGGCTGTGGTGGGTTTTGTTTTGTTTTGTTTTTTAATTGGCTGCAAGAAGTGGGAAGCTTGTTGCTGGATCAGAAGGAAATCTTTCTTCCTTCTGGGGTCTGTAAGCTGTGGTGAGTGATATGTGCATGAGTGCCCTCCCTTCATGGCTTCCTGACTCCATCTTGATTTAGGCTTCATTTGTTCATTTTCATGCTCTTATTTTATAACCTTCTCTTTGTATTTTCCATTCCTTTTTACTTTATATATCATTCTGACAATCATTTTTACCTATCTCCTAGTTCATTAATTCTATCTTCAACTATGTCTAATGTTATTAAATCCATCCACTGAGTGTTTAATTTCAGGTAAATTCAGCTTTAGAAATTTCAATTTTTTTTTTCTAGCTTCCAATTTTCTGTCAGATTTCCTAATCTAACCTTAATCTCCTTGAGCAAAGTAAGAATCTTAAAGATAAGTCCATTATCTGATGCTCCTTTGAGTCTGTTTCTACTGTTAGGGTTTTGGGTTTTTTTCCTTTGTTTTCACTCATGTCATTTAATCTCATAATATGACTGGTTATTTTATTGAGTGTCAAACACTGTATATTAAGACACTGTAAAATAATTTGAGGCCTAGAATGATGTTATCTTACTCAAGAATTTATGTTTTCTTCTGGCAGGTAGTTAAGGGGCACTAGCAATGTGAGGTTTCCTTAATTCAGTTTTAAGGACTGAGTTCATTTGAAGCTGGGCATCACTCCCTGCCAAACTTGAACTACTTCTGATTCACACTTATTCCAAGAGTTAGCTTCTTGGGATTTTGGGATTCCAACTCAAAGCCTGGTGGAAGAGGACTACCTGGTTCTCCCCGTTGGCACACTCTGTATTACATATTTTGTCCTGTTAGTCTCTTGAATCTGTTAAAGGTGCTGTTCACTTTCTCAGCCTCTCAACTACATCTTCATAATCTCCTAATGGAAAAGTAGACCTCAGTGTTGGTTTTACCTCTCTGGGTTTCTTTCCTCTTCCAAAACTTAATGTTTTTCACCATTTTATTAGATACCCAATACCTTCAGGTAAAGAGATTTTGTAATTAGTCTTGCTTTTCTAGTTGTTCTCAGAATTCATATATAAAACTTAGGCAAGCACTGCCAGAAGCAGAAATCCGTAGAGAGAGCTGACTGTAGTCAGTGTCTCTGTGTCTTCTTCTTCCATTTTCTCTTCTATTCTTAACAGCTTTATCCCTCACTGTTCCACTGCAGGCTCTCTTGTCAAGATCACAAAGTGATCAAGTCTCTGTCCTCATCTTACTTGCTTACCCAGTAACATTTAACTGAGATGACTTTCTTTCTTGAAACATTTTCTTTACTTGGCTTCTGGGAAACCATACTCTCTGACATGCCTTCTCTGTTTCCTTTTCTGGCTCCTCTTCCTTTCCCCATCATCTTGATGTTAGTAGCGTTAACTTGTGGACCCCCTCTCTTCTCTATCTACACCCACAGTGCAGGTGATCTCCTTCATTCTATGGCCTTAAATATAAAACATCAAAAGTATGTTGATCGGTTCCAAACTAATATCCTTAGCCTTGACCTTTCATCTGAGCTCCAGATTATTACATCTGTTTTCCTGACAACTTCACTTGAATGTCTAAAAAGCATCTCAAACATTAAGTTCTAAAAATGAAATCTTAATTTCCTACCCATCTCCACCCAGCTGCTCAAAACAGACACTTAGAAGCTACCTTCAATACTGCTCTTTACCTCACTTTCCACATCAAATATATTAGCAAATCCTACTGGTTCCACCATCAGAATATATTCTGCATCCAACTGTGTCTCATCATTAAAATCATCTTGGTTTAAAAAACTATAGTCCTTCTACTAGAATTCTTGAAATCTCCCAACTGGTCTTTCTGCTCCCACCCTCATCTTCATCCCCTGCCACCACCACCACTCCCACAAAGTATTTCCCACCCAATGTGATGCTTCAAAACGGTAAATGTTATGTCATTCCTCTGCACAGAAATCTCCAATGTCTTCCCATAACACAAGATAAAATGCAAACTCTTTATTACGGGATACAAATCCCTAAAACATCTGCACCATGCCCACTTTTCTGAACTTAACTCCTGCCACTCTTTACCTTACGCAAATCACTCCAATTACACTGGTCCCCTTGCTCTTTCTCAAACACAAACTCATTTCTACCTCAAGGCCCTCATACTTGCTATTTTTTCTGCTGGGAATGCTCTACCTTTCTCAAGATTCGTTCTTTTACATCATTACATCTATATTCAGATGGCATCTCTTCCAAGTGATCTCCCCTGACTATCCTATCTAAAATAGTTCTGTTCCTGTACCACTCTCCCCTTTCGCTTGCCTTTATTTGAGAAGTTCTTATTACTATCCAATGTTATATCTTTTATAGGTGTACTTGTGTTTATCTGGTTGTCTAGTTCCCCCACACATGAGAACAGAGCCATTGTCTTATTTATGACAATATTCTCACAACCTAGAACAGAGCCTGGCACTAGGAGAAACTCAATAAAATATTTGTTGAATGAATGAACAAATGAATAAGGAACACAGTTGTATTATCAATAAATGGTTGAGATGGTGGTGTTTAGGAAACAGAAGTTATTTAGATCTGTGTTTCTCAAAGTGTGTTCACAGACCAGTAGTATCAGCATCACTTGGGAGCTTATTAAAAATGCAAATTCTGGGACACCCCCACCCCCACTCCAGACCTACTGAGTCAGAAACTGGAGGTGAGGAGAGCAATCTCTGTTTTATCAAGTCCTTCTAGAGATTCTGATGCATGATAAGTTTGAGAACCACTGGTTTCAGGGACAGGTCAAACTTGCCCCACTGCCTATTTTTGTAAGTCAAGTTTTATTGAAACACAGCCACTTCCAGTCATTTACATATTGTCTAGGCTGCTTTTGCACTAAAACAGCAGTGTTGAGTAGTTGCAACAGAGATCTTATAGCCCACAAAGCCTATAATACTTACTGTCTGGTCCTTTGCAGAAAAAGTTTAGTTATCCCTAGTTTAGACTAATACCTTACAGCGTATATTTATGGCAGAGTAAACACATACATGTATCTCCTTCCCATCTAAATACCACTGACATTTAAAGGAAAGATATGGTTAAAGAAGGATCCATAACAAACAGAAAAAAACAGGAAAGCATGGCATCAGTGGACCAGAAAATGTGAGGAATTTCCAGTACACAAATAGTGTTTGGGGGAGGGGAGAAAGCAGATTTACAGAGAAATGAGTAGGAGAAACTGCAACACAAGATCCCAGTAGAACCTATTGCAAAAGGAAGCAAAATTTCCTAAGAAAATCCTGAATGAGTTTTATGCTCTGAGCTCATCAAACCAAATCAGTCCTGGAGAAATCATTGGATGAGTCATTAAAGGACCAGTCAGAAGATCTAGCCAGTAACACTTTGAGCAAAGATCTGTGCAGTTGGCTGCACCTCATTTACAAACCAAGCTAAAAGGCTTTGGGAAAGGTTCCTGGCTTAAGTTCTGGGGCCTGAGAAGCAGAGTCCAGCAAGACTTCCACAGTGACAGCAGAGGGCAGGAAAAAAAGGGCATCCTGACTCTAGCATTTGCCACTAGGGTAAACTGTCATGTACAGGTCTCTAAACTGGGTGTTCTGGAATCAGTGACTCCCAGAGTAGCTTCTGGGAATGGAGAGGGACGCTGTGCAAGGTAAGGATGGGAAGCCCACTTTTACTCAGTGAACAAGCTACTTACCCACTGTTACAGGTTAAATTGTATCCCTCAAAAAGATATGTTGAAGTCCTAATCCCTAGTACATCAAAACACGACCTATTTTGGAAATAGGTCATTGAAGGTATAATTAGTTAAGATAAGGTTCTAATGAAGTATGGTGGGCCCTTAATCCAATATGATTTATATGTCCTTATAAGAAGAGGAGAGAGACAGAGAGAGGAAAACACCATGTGAAGACAAAGAGACACATAGACACAGAGGGAAGATTACCATGTGAAGACAAAGGCAGAGCATGGATTTATGCTATCACAAGCCAAGCAGTGCCTAGGGCTACCAGAAGCTGGAAGAAGCAAAGAAGGATCGTCTCCTAGGGCTTGGAGATTGTATGGCTTTGCCAACACCTTGATTTTGGACTTTTAGCCTCCAGAACTGTGAGAGAATAAATTTCTATTGTTTAGAGCCACCTAATTTGGGGTACTTTGTTAAGGCAGCCCTAGGAAACTAACACACCAGCCCTCTGGGCCCACATTCCACTGTGCTCTTCCTTTAGCAGCAAAAGTGGAACACGCATTAAAAGACAAGTAAACAGGGATTCTCATCTGGCCAAGGAAACAGACCTTACCAACAACAAGAACAGATAATCATCACTAAGTATTTAAGGAAAATTAACACTATTGGGAAGGATCATCTGATTCAAATAACAGAACTAAAACCTACAGAAAATTAATGGGGGCAACAGAATAAGACCCTACAATAAGTATAACATATATTTGGAGAGATTTGAGAAGATACTACATTCATGAGCAAAAATATGACTGCTGTAAAAAAGAGAACAATTGGAGTTCTTAGGAATTAAAACTATTACTGCCAAAATTTTTTAAAACTGCATAGCACAATATTGTATAACATAGGAGAAAAGCACACATAGAAGACAACAAAATACCTTTGGGCATGCAAGAATACATGCATATTTAAGAACACATATCAAATATACTAAATAGAAACAGTGGTGGGGAAAATGAAAACGCAAATCAGGGACGAAGTTTAGAAAAATAAATGAGTGAAACAAGATTCTTACCTGGACAAATGATAACACTGCACTATGAACTAAGGTGTTATAATTAAGTCAACTCTTTACACTCAGACAAGATCGGGCACATTCAGGGTGGTATGGCCCTAGACAACTCTTTACATTCAGGATTCAAAAAGGAAAAAAAATGTATTAATGGAGGAACTGAATTCCAGAACAGATATAGTTAAGGACTAACTTCCAGAACTAAAAGACTAAACTGAGGACTCCTCCTAGAATGCAGTACAAAAAAAAAAAAAAAAAAAAAAAGGAAAATGTTAAAGAAAAGTTAAGGGACATGGAAAAGAGATCTAGATGATTTGAAATACCTCTCATGTAAGTCCTCAGAAGCATGGAATGGAAATGTGAAAATAAATATAAAAGAAAATTTCCTGGAGCAAGAGAAAAACACTAGACTTCAGATCAAAGAGGCTTTCTAAGATGAATTAGGGAGTGGGGGAGCTCAGGAATCTATACCTATTCAAACTTGGTGAATTTTCAGGCTACCAAGGATAAGGAAAAAAATCCCAAAACCTTCCATAGAGAAAAAACAGACTAATTACTTTAGGGAAAAGTATCTAGGTTCCAAGCAATTGAAGAGAGAATGGGTGGTTACACATATTCCTAAAATTTGGCTCTAGAAAAAAGCTAGGCAGTAGATAGTGTTGCCAGAAGGGATGTCATTAATAATGAACTAAGGCTACTAAAATTATCACTTTCCTCATGAAGCCTCACATTCTGGCAGGAACGAGGCACTTATTCTGGTCCTGACTGTCAATGAACTGGTGTCAAAATGTTAATACCCCATCACCCAACTTTTCATACGAAATCCATCTCTCATAAGAAGCAGTTTATAAGATCACATTCTAATGTCTACATATTCCTAATCCAAAATAATTTCTGTAATTCTAAATATGTAGCATAAGTTCATATCATAAATCCCCCATGAATCTCATTTTGTAGACACCACTGAGGCCAGAGAGGGGAGACTGTTCCAGAATCACACTTGTAGGTGGCAGAACAAGGTCTGAGATCCAAGGCTCCTTGACTTTGTAGCCACTGTGTCATGCTGAGAGCTTGGCACTGATCTTTCTACACTCTTGTGTTTGGTCTCCTTTGTGATGAAGGGTGTGCATTTGTGCCACTGGAAGGGTTGGTGAAGAGTCCAGAGCCTCACAACAGAGCAAATCTCTCTGTTCTCTGCAGAAATCCTCATTCTTGGCTTAACAAACTCACCAGCCAAAGGCAGTAAATCTGATCTTGCTTCAGGTTACCAAAGGGGTGAGGTGTGTAATAGTGTTGGGAAAACAGCCACTTGAAAACTCACGTCTGGACCTTGTTCAATGACTACTAATACTAAATACTTTGTTCTACTGGGACAGACAGAAACAGTCTGACACACCCATCAGTCACCACCATGACCTCCTTGGTTTTCAGATCCCCGGACATTATGGATAAAAGTTAAGCAATATCTCTAGCAGTAGTTCCTCTTCAAAAGCAACCCCAGAATAATCATTAAAATCCCATGGACTAGTCAAGATAGTGAGACATGCTTTCAAATTAAGAGACAGCATTTCTTCCTTTTAAAAAATTATTTTGTAATCTACCAAAAAGTAAATCTAGTGTAAAATTCATTGAATCTTGTTTTAAAAACTTGAAATTCAAATACAGAATAGCTGGTTAGTGCCTAAGTTTTAGGCATACCTAAATGCCATACCTACTAAAGTTTCCTAAATCTGTATCACATAAGCTATAAAATAAAATATGTCTTTATCTGTACAAGGCAAATCAAGTCTTTCTGAATTTTCTTTAAGGCCAACTGTTTTCATATAGCTAGTATCTTACCTTCTTCTCATATCTCTATTAGTCAATCCCAAACCACATTTCCTTCTTCATAGTAATCTTTTGACAAAATCCATCTTTTTGTTCTTTTCAAAAAATAACACAGAAACTGTGACTAATTCATAAGAAAAGGACACTGAAAACCAAAATTATTTTAGGTTTTCATTACGTTTGTGCAATATCTCTAGTACAGGGGGAATGGTTTTCCACACAACTTTCTGGATGGAAAATATGAGTGGTAAAGACACCACGCTTGTGTAGTTAAACAATTTTAAGATAGAATTCTCTTTTTCCCTTGGCAACTAAATGCTTAATTTTCATCATTCAACATATAATTTTAAATTAGGGCAACCAGATTTGCAACATGAAAACTAAAATTTTATTACCCAGTTACACTTGTATACTGCACAAGTCATACCAAAAGAAAGAGAAAAATATTTTTAAAACAGTCTTGTACAATGAAGGCTCAGGAATCTTCCCCCTGAAGTGACTATAGAAAAAAAGAACATACTGTCTGTTGAGAGCTGAGCTAAATTTGTTCCATTAAGGCTGGTGAGATTTATCTCTCACTTCTAAGGGGATAAAGGAAGCAGAATGCACATTGACTTTCAGAAAATTCAGAATACTGCCAAAATTCTGCCTCCCACTTTGGCATCCTGCCTTTATCCGGAAAGATAATACCTTCTATATTATAATAGCTTATGGTAAGAAGAACTGTCAATAAGAGGAGGGAGGCTGCAGGGAGGGACAGAGGAAAAGAACAACATCAAGAAGGGAAAATTTTGAGGTCAACTGACCCATGATTTGGGTCTTGGTTTGCGTTTGTTTGCACAAACAGAATTTAAAAGTCAAATAGCCCCTTTAGCCTTGAGGGGTATTTAAAAATGGCTGACTGGGAGTTCCCTTGCTTTCATCAAATAATTGATGAGTGAAGATTGCATCAGTTTGGTCTTTCTGTTGCTCCTAGATGGCATAAGAAAACCTTAATATGTTAAGTGTCTTTCCAGTGATGAAAAACTCTGCTGTGTGGTTTTATAAATTCACTCAAATTATCAATGCTTTTGCTAATCCTTTCCCACTTGTCAAAACAAATATTTTCTAAGGAAGGCTCTATTTTTCATTAAAATATTCAACTGGATGCAAGCAAAGTAAATAATAAATCTCCAGAGTAGGCATCTACCAAATCACGCAAGCAGGAGAGATTTTTCCAGACTTGAAAGAACAAGTACTCAGTGAATCCAAGGTGAGGGTTAAAGGGAGGCTGAGAATGAGGCAAGAATCTGATGAACCTGTTTTCTTCTCATCGTCCCACTTCCTTGTTTGCTGTTCTTCACAAATCCTATTGAATATCAAGATTTGGCTTCTTATGAATAAGATGCTTAATAGAGAAGCACGTTAGCTTTTTCAAGCCCATAAATGCCTTTTAAATGTTCACAGAATTTTACAACAATCTGATGAAAAAGTATTGAAAAACATAGTTTGTATAATTGTGTCATTAAAAAATTTTTTAGCTCTTAGTAAAGGAGTTCAGTGCTGTTGAATACAAAATATCAATACTTAGGATTGCTATTTACATTTATGAGCTAAAAGGAATCTTCAGAATTGTCTAGTCTAATTTCCTCGTTCTACATTTTTGTTTTATTTTCTCCAAGCAATGTATTTTGTTTGCTTTGGGGTTATGTTAAAGAAAATGGAAAATTTTTCAGAAACAAGGAATAGATGATAACTTTTTTAGAAAGAAAAGAAAATTAAGGAAAAGGGGGATTTGAGTGTATTGAGTAACATAGGAAAGATATTTACAGGACATAAAATCATTTCTAATGGAAAGAAGACATATAGGTTTGTCAATTTGCTAGGGTATCTTTTGGTTTTCTCTGTTTTTCTGAGTATTTTCTGAGATGGCCAGTTTTATACAGCATAGAGTCAAGTGAGAGTGGAACCAAAGTAATCTGCAAAGTTGAGAGATGGCTGTGACGAGTCCCCTGATCCTGGTTTCAGTCTGTCTACTGAACTCGGTATGCTCCAACAGAGATTATAATTCACCTGATGCAACAAGTGAGAAACAAGGGGAAAAACTGTTAAGAGCTCTATGGTAGGAGAGATTATGGCTATCGCCTCCACTTATTTTTAGTATCCCTTCTTTTGAGTGTGTGTCTAACAGCTAGTAGAAATCAAATCATCTACTTGGATGTGACTTTTAGATGTTGTATTATTATAATAAGTCCAGTCTCTAACATTCTCAATAAGGAATCATACAGTGACAGAGAACTCACTATTTTGTGAGACAATCTATTTCTATAAATACCAGCCATTGTTCCTAATGCTGCTATCCAGAGTCTCAACCTGAAAATAATTTCTTTATCTCCTCCTGTCCATCTCCCACAACAACAACGAATCCCCTTTCCAGACATTGCTACATCTGTTAATGATGTAACTCTTTGTCAAACTAAAAAACTCTGTGTTCCCTTCCATCTAAAAATTGTCTTGATTTACCAAGACTTGATTCCACTTTGGAATCTATAGCTTCTGTCCCTACCCAGTTTCACTGATAACATACCATCATTTCTGCTGTATACTCATTGATCGTATAGACCAGGGGTCCCCAACCCCCGGTCCATGGCCTGTTAGGCACCAGGCTACACAGCAGGAGGTGAGTACCAGGCGAGCGAGCGAGGCTTCGTCTCCCATCGCTCGCTTTACCTCCCGGAACTCCACCTCCTGTCAGATCAGCAGCAGCATTAGATTCTCACAGGAGCATGAACCCTGCTGTGAACTGCGCATGCGAGGGATCTAGGTTGCGCACTCCTTATGAGAATCTAATGCCTGATGGTCTGAGGTGGAGCTGAGGCAGTGATGATAGCGCTGGGGAGCAGCTGCAGATACAGATTATCATTAGCAGAGAGGTTTGACTGCACAGAGACCATAATAAATCAATTGCTTGCAGACTCATATCAAAACCCTATCAGTGAGTGGCAAGTGAAAACAAGGTTACGGCTCCCACTGATTCTGCATTATGGTGAGTTGTATAATTATTTCATTATATATTACAACGTAATAATAATAGAAATGAAGTACACAATAAATGTAATGAGCTTGAATCATCCCGGAACCATCCACCCCGGTCCGTGGAAAAACTGTCTTCCGCGAAACTGGTCCCTGGCGCCAAAAAGATTGGGGACTGCTGATATAGACCAGCTCTCATACAATATGGAAGGAGATTATACAGGACGTGACTATCAGGAGCGAACACTGAGGACCATCTTGGAGGCTGGTAACCACACAATGTGACAGGAAAGATGACCATTGGCAATGTTAGGATCCTTGAAGAAGAGAAGAGGGTTATCTTTCCTGATAGGTCTAGCAAAAAAAGCTCTAGAGATAATGTTAATTGGCTCAGTTTAGAGTGTGTGCCCATTCATGAACCAATAATTATGACCAGAGGAATGGCTCCTTTAATTGAGCACATCAGGGTCATCTGCCCACCTATAGCTCTTGAGGGAGAATGGTGTCATCTCCACCTAAACCACTGAATCAGAAAAGAGGGGATGCTGAACAGAAAAATTAGATATGTCCTCTGTTCTACTTCACACTTGACCTGCTTTATTAGTCTTCTAAACCTCTTCACATTACCCTGCCTCTTTGCCTTCTTTTTCAAATGGCACATGGCTAACAAATTAATCTTCCTAAAACTCAACTTGGATTAAGCTGTTTCTTTTATCAAAATCTTCCCTAAATAGCTCCTCACTGCTTATAAGGTAAATCCTTAGTCCTTAATCCGGCATTCACACTCTTCTACAATCTGACTCCAAACTCCTTTCCTAGTCTAATCTATAATTTTTCACCTCTCTGAAAAACCAATTTACTCACTCTCCTCCTAAAATGGCTTTGACTCCATGGCCTTATTCACATTGTTCTCATTCCTTATCTCCAAGAATGTCTTTTTCTCTCTTCTTCCCTCATTCAAAGTCCACCCATTCTTCAAGTACAACTTTTGAGTTTACTTTCATACAGCTTTCTATACTCATCCCAGCCTGAAGGAACTTCCTCTCCCTTTCTCTCTGTTGATAATATTTTTGTTGTATCATTCTTTGGCAAGTATGATGTACTGCTTTATTCTATCATGAATTCATTCAATAAATAACACATTATCTACCTATAGCTACTTATTTAGATTGCAAACTTTAAGAAACAAAGATTATGGCTTAGATTTCTTTTCATCCCATGTAAGGCTTGGCTTGCAATTAATAAACACTTGTTTATTTGATTTTGATTGTACACCTCTGGGTATTTATAGATATGAATGTCTTTAACCCAGTTTAGGAATTCAACTTTCTGATCAATGTACACATTAAGGAAAAATGCTGTTTCCATTGACTCTTTAATCACTATACAATGACACTCACATATTTTTTTAATTCCTTCTGCACCCTAGGTTCAACAAATTCCACACTTGAGGAAGGGTTGTTCAGAAATTAGAAGGTACTCCAGTTCTAAGAAGATGTGTACTTTCAACCACATGTCTGCAGAAAATGAATTGTGACTTTCCAAACTGAATTGAATTACTGAAGCAATAATCTAGATGATTTTAGCCAACAGTTAAACACTACTACTCCAAGCTATCTATCTGCAATGATTAGACTCACCACAGTTTTAAAGATTTACACTTTTAAAGGAGGCTGTTTGGAGCAAAGCACTGTCAATGCAAATTGCTTCTAGGAAACTATTTATGAAGGAATTTGGCTATTTATGGCTTTGGCCAGAATTACTTGAGTTTTGGCTCACAGTCTGTATTTTGCTTTCCTGGTAGAAACGTGTACTCACAGTATTCTGCCTGCAAGGATTCCTCGCCAAAAGGGAACCCACACCACTTCATCATGATAGGACAAGAACTCTCCCAGGTAGGCTATTGGTGTGTACTATAAATGAAAAGAACCCACCCATTTTTATATCCTTACCAAGTATCTACTAAGACACTGTTCTAGGTATTATGGATAAACACTGTACTAAGTGTTATAGATATATAAAATCATCCAAAGGTTACTCTAGAAAGACCGCCAACCCAAAACAGCATGCAAGATCTACGTCGGTAGTAAGGATAATGTGTCATACATAATTAGAGAAGACAGAGTTTTGTGTGGGCTGGGAGAACTCAAGAAAGGTCTCATAAGGAAAAGGGATCTAACCAGTGGATCACTTAGTAGAGGCAGGTAATTTAGTAGAAGCTCACCAGGAAATAGGACTGAAAATGCCATATTCTAGACCAATAGGATGTGAAAAGAGAGAGCTTAGACAGGGATATGCTTGGTTAAAGAAGGTAGGTAATTTGGGAATACACTAGAGAAGAGTTTTGGTAGTCTGTGTTTTGTCCTACAGACAATGGAGAGTTTTGAAAGTTTCAGAGCACCAACAAAACAGTTTTAATATAAAATGAGAAATAAAAAATCACTAAAATAATTTTTGAAGAAAAAGAGATAGACAATTAAAAACAGAATCTTTTTAAATAGAAATCACAGATAGTTTAGAAAGGAATTAATAAAGCTTAAAGTCAACATTGTGAGTAGGAAGTATAGAATTTAAACATTACAGTGGTTAAATCATATATAACTGAAATAATTCAGCATTTTCATTCATATTTAGTACTCTTTCTTGATTATAAAACAATCCATATTCATAGGATTCCTTAGAAATTTTAACTATGTAAAAGATAACTAGAAACTTGGTAAGAAGGAAAATTATAAGTAAAAAATTTTAAACTGTTGTGATATAAAAGGGGTATCAAAAATTTTGCTCTGGGACTTCCCTGGTGGCACAGCAGTTAAGACTCTGCACTCTCAATGCAGGGGGCCCGGGTTTGATCCCTGGTCAGGGAACTAGATCCCACATGCATGCCGCAACTAAGAGGTCGCATGCCACAACTAAGGAGCCCACATGCTGCAACTAAGGAGGCTGCGAGCCACAACTAAGTTGCTGCTGCAACTAAGACCTGGCGCAACCAAATAAATAAATAAAATTAAAAAAATAATTTTGCTCTAAAATTCAAGTACTTCATTTTTGTGAGAACTTTACTTAAAGCCTATTCACAGATACTTTTGACATGGTTATCTCACGCTTTTAACTAGTTTATCAGTTTGTAGCACTTCAGTTGTAACAACTTAGAAAAGTTTTGCTGCTAGGTGCTGGCATATTAAAAGCTTCAGAAAATTAAAGCTCATGCTGAGAGTAAAGACCAAAACAAACAACCTAGTCAAAAAGTGGGCAGAAGACCTAAATAGACATTTCTCCAAAGAAGACATACAGATGGCAAAAAAAACACATGAAAACATGCTAAACAACACTAATTATTAGAGAAATGCAAATCAAAACTACAATGAGGTATCACCTCACATTGGTTAGAATGGGCATCATCAGAAAATCTACAAGCAATAAATGTTGGAGAGGGTGTGGAGAAAAGGTAACCCTCTTGTACTGTTGGTGGGAATGTAAATTGATACAGCTACTATGGAGAACAGTATGGAGGTTCCTTAAAAAACTAAAAATAGAATTACCATATGACCCATCAATCCTACTACTGGGCACATACCCTGAGAAAATAATAATTCAAAAAGATATATGCACCCCAGTGTTCATTGCAGCACTATTTACAATAGCCAGGTCATGGAAGCAACCTAAATGCCCATCGACAGACGAATGGATAAAGAAGATGTGGTCCATATATACAATGGAATATTACTCAGCCATAAAAAGGAACGAAATTGGGTCATTTGTAGAGACGTGGATGGACCTAGAGACTGTCATACAGAGTAAAGTAAGTCAGAAAGAGAAAAACAAATATCCTATATTAACGCATAATGTTATCTAGAAAATGGTGCAGATGAACTGGTTTGCAAGGCAGAAATAGCGACACAGATGTAGAGAAAAAAACGTATGGACCCCAAGAGGGGAAAGGGGGGGGTGAGATGAATTGGGAGATTGGGATTGACATTATACACTAATATGTATAAAATAGATAACTAATGAGAACCTGCTGTATAGCACAGGGGACTCCACTTCACGGTACAGTAGAAACTAACAAAACATTGTAAAACAACTATACCCCAATAAAACAATAAAATTTTTAAAAAACATAAAAAATTTACACTCACCAGTTAGAATAATCTCCTTAAGTATAGAAACAAACAGCTACTTGCATTTAAAATTATTGTAATTATTACAAAGTAATTTACATTCCTAATGACCCTGAGTCATGAACAAAACATTAAATTACACAGCATTTAATCTGTTTAAGGTCTTGAGAGATTACTATCAAAAATAATTTTCTTTACATAGAGATCAGACTTGTGGTTGCCAAGGCGGAGGGGTCGGGGGGAGAGGAATTGACTGGGAATTTGGGGTTGGTAGATGCAAACTATTACATTTAGAATAGACAAACAACAAGGTCCTACTGTATAGCACAAGGAACTACATCCAATATCCTGGAATAAACCATAATGGAAAAGAATATTAAAAAAAGAATGTACATATGTATATAACTGAGTCACTGCTGTACAGCAGACATTGGCACAACATTGAAAACTATACTTCAATTTTAAAATTCATAAAAAGAATAATTTTCTTTAAAACTTTTGGACCTAAAAGGGAAATTTTAAATTATTTAAATCCACAATTATTCAAAAGAAATGATAAACTGCGATAATAACAATAATTAGCTTGAGGGCTTCCCTGGTGGCACAATGGTTAAGAATCCTCCTGCCAACGCACAGGACACGGGTTCGAGCCCTGGCCTGGGAAGATCCCACATGCCGTGAAGCAACTAAGCCCGTGCGCCACAACTACTGAGCTTGCGCTCTAGAGCCCACGAGCCACAACTACTGAAGCCCGCGGGCCTAGAGCCCATGCTCTGCAACAAGAGAAGCCACCGCAATGAGAAGCCCACACACCGCAACGAAGAGTAGCCCCCATTCGCCGCAACTAGAGAAAGCCCGCACCCAGCAACGAAGACCCAATGCAGCCAAAAATAAATAAATAAAATAAATAAATTTGTTTAAAAAATAATAATAATAGTTAGCTTGGGAAAGCTGTCTATTATAATAACAGTTTTAAAACTAGAAAAATATGAAAAATTAAATAAGATAACAAACTAAATTAAAGTTGCAATTATATTCAAAGTCAATATAATCCTAATTATGACTTGTAAAAATATCTGGAATACAAGGACACAGGCACAGTAGTCACTATTTTAACAAGCTTTTAACACTATTTCTCAGTCAGAATGTCACCACACTTAAAAGGAGTGCTTATTATTGAATCAAAATATCTGTTGAGCAAAAAGTTAAAGCATAAGTTGGAATGTTATAGGTACAAAATAATTGAGGGATATTATAAAATAATTATACCTCTTAATAAGTTTCATTCCAGCTAGAAATCCAGGTTAGCAGAAGTCAAACAGGAAAAACAAGGATTTTAAAAGTTGAGTGCAAAATGAGAAATGCTAACTGAAGTATTTATGGCACTTGTTTTATGTTTTGTGGCTCTGGACATTTACTAATTTTCCCTGCCTAGACTCTTCCTCTTTCAGTGGTTCTTCATTCTGGTATTCAGCCTTTCCCAATGTAGTCTATGTGCTCTGAAGGAAGATGATCTCTTCCCCAGCTGTAGGTATGGACTCTGGATCAAACCATACCTGAAGCTCTCGCTTTCCATTTCAAAGCCAATGTGTTTCTAATATTGCTTTGTCATTTTGAATTGATTTGTATTACCTTATAAATATGTTTTAAATTATATCATATTTATATAAAATTTGTATGAAATATGTCTGCATAGTTAAAATCATATAAATGAAATGAACACTCATGTAGCAGACATCAGCTTAAGAACAAAATCCTAGTGTCTCAGAGGTCTCCTAAGTGCCCTTCTTTGTTATAGCTGACTCCCCACCCCCATCCTCAGAGGTAGACACCATGCTGAATTTTTGGTCTATCATTCCCCTGCTTTCCTTTATCATTTTAACTCCTATGTATACCTATATAAAACTATTTTCAAAATAATGTTAAGATGTCTTTCACTTTTTCACTTTCATTCTCTCACAAGGAATGGTGGAGTGTTCCAGAGGCTACATGAACTGTGATATTGCAACAGACTGAATACAGAAACAGATAAGACAATCTATTAAGCCAGGCATTAAAGAAATTTGTGAAAAAATATAAACAATGCCACTTTTCTCACTTTTGTTTTGGAAAATGTAGTTATTTTTCATAAAAATGTTATTTATGTTAACACGTAATTATCTATTATTGTTATATGAAGTGAAATAAGTATTTACAAATAAATGTTGACAGATATAACCCACAGAAACAAAAACCCTTGGGGGTTCTTCAAATAATTTTTAAGAGTGTAAATAGGTTCTGAGACAAAAGTATTGGAGGCATATAACAGGAATGGTATTGCTAGGCTGAATACTGTGCACATATTTTGATCATTTTTCTTTTGGATTGATGCTGCTCTTATTAATTCATACAGTTTTTATTTCTGGATACTAATCATTTGCTTACACACTGCAAATACCATTTTGCAATGCAACTAATATTTTTCAGTCCCTCCATGGTTTCTTTTGATTATGAGGAGTTTTAATATTAGTGTAAAATGGATAAATTTTTTACTCTTTTGGTTCACATTCTTATATGTGTCTTATTTAATAAATCTATCCTCATTCAAAGGTTACAAAGATATTTTCCTATGTTTTCTTCTTTAAATATATTTTCAAGTTTTCCTTTCAGAGTAAGTCTTTCATTTTTCCTAGACTTGATTTTTGTGGAGGAAAGTACAGTTTCTTTTTTTCAGAAAATGATGTTTTGTAAATTAACGTAAACAACAGCCCACTGACATACAAGCGCTGGTACAAATCAAATTTTTCCTCTATGGCTGGGTCAGTTTCAGTGTTCTCTATTCCATTCCCTTGGTCTGTTTGTCTAACCCTGTGTTAAACAATTTTCACAGCTTTATGTTAGCCTTGATATCTGAAAGAGCAAATCATCTTATATTGTTCTTCTTCTCTGGGAATTTCATGACTATTCTTGACCTCTTGCTCTTCCATGATAATTTAGAATTAATGTGTCTAGTTCCATGAAAAATCCTGATGGGACAACCATTAGAATCACATTGAAAAAATAGATATATTGGGGGAGAATTGCAATTTTAATATACTGAGTTCTTCTAGCCAAGATTATGGAAGATCTTTATGTTCATTTGGATATTCTTTAAATCCTTTTCCAATGCAGTTAATGCTTTTCTCCATAAGGAGCTTGCTTACCTTTCATTAACTCTATTAGTAGGTACTTGGTGCCTGGGGTTACTATAAGAAATGGTATCTTTCCTAATTGCATTATTTAACTATTCATTGCTGCTGCCTAGAAATACAATTGACTTTTGTATGTTGATGTTTTTATCTAGCAATCTTGCTAAACTCTGATTAAATCTTATACTTTATCTGTGGACTCTCGGGTTTTCTATGTAAAATTACAGTTGATCTTTGAACAACAGGGATTTGAAGTGTGCAGGTCCACTCACACATGGATTTTTTTTTTCAATAAATACATACTATAATACGGCATGATCCACAGTTGGTTTAACCTACAGATGAGGAACTATGGATACAGAGAGCTTACGTCCCACTGCCTCCACATTTAACCCCCTTAACCACCCCCTGTTGCTCAAGAGTCAACTGTATTTCATCCATGAATAATGACAATTTTGTTTCCTCCTTTTTAATCATTATACTTTTTATTTCTTCTTCTTTCCTTGCTACACAAGCTAGGACTACAGGTACAATGTTGAACAGTGATGGTGATAGAGGACATCTTTGCCCTGTTCATTATTTAAGGACATGCTTTCAACACTACATTAGGCAGTGCTGTATGGTTTTGGGGCAAGCCCAATGGTAGCTTAAAAACGTTTCCTTTTAACCCTTCTACACTGTTGGTGGGAATGTAAATTGGTGCAACCACTATGGAAAATAGTATGGAGGTTCCTTAAAAAACTAAAAATAGAGCTACCATACGATCCAGCAATCCCATTCCTGAGTAAATATCCAGAAGAGATGAAAATGATAATTTGAAAGGATACATCACCCCAATGTTTACAGCAGCACTATTTACAGCACACTATTTGAAGTGTCCATTAACAGATTAATGGATAAACAAGATGTGATATATATATATTTTCCATAGCATATATATATAATATATACATATAATATTGCATAAAAAAGAATAAAATATTGCCAGTTGCAGAAACATGGATGGACCTACAGAATATCACACTAAGTGAAGTCAGACAGAGAAAGACAAATATTATATGATCTCACTTATCTGTGTAATCTAAAAAATAATACAGGGACTTCCCTGGTGGTCCAGTGGCTAAGACTCTGCACTCCCAATGCAGAGGGCCCAGGTTTGATCCCTGCTCAGGGAAGTAGATCCCACATGCTGCAACTAAGAGTTCTCATGCCGCAACTAAAGATCCCGCATGTAGCGACGAAGATCCTGCGTGCCGCAACTAAGACCCAGTGCAGCCAAATAAATACAAAAGTATTAAAAATAAAAAAGCAATGGAGTTAAAATTTATAAAAAATAAAAAAATAAAAATAAATAATACAAATGAATCTATTTACAAAACAGAAACAGATTCACAGACATAGAAAAGAAACTTATGGTTACCAAAGGGGAAAGGGAGGGGGGGATAAATTAGGAGTATGAAATTAATAGGTATACACTGCTATGTACAAAATACATGAGCAACAAGGATTTACTGTATCAAGGAACAATATTCAATATCTTATAACAACCTATAATGGAAAATAATCTGAAAAAAATTATATATATAACTGAATCACTTTGCTGTACACCTGAAACTAACACAATATTGTAAATCAACTATACTTCAGTTTTAAAAGTTCCCTTTTATTCCGTTTGCTAAATTTTTTTTATGAATACAGAGTTATGCAGAATGCTTTTCTGCATCTATTGAGATGATCATATGATTTTCTTCTTTGAACTGTTAGTATAGTGAATTACATTACAGTAATATATTTTCTAATGTTAAATCATCTAACATCCTTGTAATAAACTTAATCATAATGTATTATCTTTTTTAAAAATTTGCTATCAAGCAAATCAGTTTGTTCATTTAAAAAATTTTTTTACATTGAATTAAAAAATAAAATTGTACTGTTTTTTTACTAACTTTGGTTTCAAGGTTGTGCTAACCTCATAAAACAAGTTGGGGAACATTCTTTCTCATCTGTTTTCTGGAAAAGTTTGTGTTATATTGGATTGGTCTGTTCTTTGAATGTTTGGATAACTGACCAGGAAAGCCTCCTGTGCCTGATTTTATTTGTTTGTTGTTTATGTTTTACTTTATAAAAAGATTTTAATTAAATTTCAATTGCTCAAAAATTGTGCTAAAATCTCTTACTGTGGTGGTAAATTTTTTAAAAATCTCTTTGTGGTTCTGTCATATTATGTTTTGAGGCTACATTATTAGAGACACAAAATTTAGAATTACTTTATCTTCTTGGTGAACTGAATATTTTATCATTATGTAATAACTCTCTTTAAAGTCATTTTATCTGGTAATATAGTTAGATCATGTTTCTTTTACTTGATATTTCACAGGTACCCCTTTTGAATCCTTAATTTTTAGTTTTTCTGTGTTCTTGCAATTTACATCTGACTTATGTAAATAGCATAAGTGTTTGTTTCAATCCAGTCTGAAAATTTTGCCTTTTGATTGGAAAGTTTATTCCATTCATAGTTGTGGTGATTACTGATACATTTAGACCTATTTCTACCTTCTTATTATGTGCTATCTGTCCCATTTTTCATGCCTTTCCCTCCTTTCCCAAAGTTTCATTTTCCCTCATCCTCACCCTCAGCAGACAGTTGCTTCCTACAGCACTGAGAAAAAAGAAGCAGTCAGAGGAGAACTTCCCCAAGCTCATCCACAACATCTAGCCACTTCACTGCATCTGGACTCATCTATAGCGCATTTTCTTCTGTTGAGGATAAACTGTTCATCCTCCTAGCAAAGGCCAAGCCCACCGTTCGTGCACTAAATCCATCCCCTCTTGCCTTCTCAATGACCTGGCTCCAGCAACTCTCCACTCTCTATTCTGCATCATCCGTCTTCTACTCTCTATGGGATCGTCCCCATAAGCCTATGCATACAATTTTTTTCCATCATAAAATGTTCCTGGTTCTGGACCCTGTTTTCTCCTCCAGTCACCACTCCAATTCTCTTCTTTATTTTACAGCAAAAGTCCTAAGAAGAGTTGTCTATACTTGGATTGGTCCGTTCTTTGACTTGTCTCCAGTTTCTGTTCTCCCCTTCTCTGAACCAACTCCCATGAGGTAAGTTATCAGTGACCTTCACATTTTAAATCTTGTTCTCATTTCTCATCCTACTTGATCACACAAAAGCATTTGACACAGCTGATTACACCCCTTTCCTTGAAATATTCTTTTCACTTGGCTTCCAGGGCACTCAATGGTCCCACTTTTTCTCTTACCTCATTAGTGGCTTCTTAATTTCCTTTGTCCTTTACTCCTCATCTCTCTCACCACCACACGTTGGAATGTTCCAAAGCTCAATCCTTGGAATTCTCTTCTTTTCTAACTACTCATACTCCATTGGTGAATTCGTGGTTTAAATATTTGAGATGCCAATGCATGCTTCACGAAGGGGGGGATCTGCTTTGCCTGTTGTGTCCCCAGCCCCTTAGAGAGACACAAAAAGAACATTCAATAAATATTTGTTGAATAAATCAATAGTTTGAAAAAAATAAAAGTTATTAGTTACTGTTTAAAAATAAACATGAACCCTCTTAATGACATACTTCGGGAAAAGATGACCCAAAACATATAGATGCTCATAAAATGGGTAAATTTACTGGAGTAGAATAATCTAGGAAACAATAGGCCCAGTATATAAATATATTGAATATTGGAAGTCTGGTAACTCCTTTATTAAATAATTGCATAATAAAAATAAGAGAAATGTATTCTTTGGCATTTTTAAGTCAATGCCTACCTCTTAATTTTTGCCTTAACAAAGTGTATTGCAAACTTTAAAAAGGTCCTTTAAATGGTGAAACCTTTGGTGACTTGCTTAGAGAGGTGAATACTTAATTGCTCAAAATTAATAAACAGGAAAAGAATAAAGAGATTATAGAAAGCCCATAGATAGTATCTTTCCCAGTGTCTCTGTTTATTAAACAATTTTATTTCTTCTTTATTAAAGTGTTCATTCAATTCTTTTCTCCATTTATCAGAGCCTAAACTTTTGCTTCTATTCTGAATTTGTATGAGCTATTTTAAATATTTGACATCAATCTTTTAAATTTACAGCAAACATTTCCCCTCAACTTACGTTTTTTCAAAAATAAAATTTTAACACTTTGACCTAAATAGAATTTATTTTGAGGTACTGTATGAAATTAAGTATTATAAAACACTTTGTTATTTATAAGCACTTTGTCAGTTCTTAAAACATTTGTATAAAAATAAATGGCAATCTCTTTTTCAGAGACAGTTGGATTTAGAGTTATAAAATTCCAACATTTTAAATGACATTTCAATTTTACTTAAATGTGTTTTAAAATAAATGACCTAGGTTAAATACAATGTCAAAAATAAAGAAAACAGATTAAAATAGACTCCTGTTTAATATCTCTCCCACTCCTAATCTTCTCTGATCCTTTTACAGTCATAAGGGTCAAACATTTATGTTTATAGAAACAGCAGTTGGGTTTTGTTTCTTAAAGCAAGTTTCTCTCATGGGTATTAACAACAGCATTCGTAATGTTGATGATGACTCAATTATTCCTGGAAAATGCATCTTAAACCAGGCATCAGAAAGATGATGAAATGACATGAAACCGTGAAATAAAGTCTTTGTGATTTTTTTTTTTAATAATGAAACAAAGAAGGAAATTGTCACGGAGCAACTAAGCCCGTGCGCCACAACTACTGAGCCTGGGCCCTAGAGCCCACAGGCCACAACTACTGAGCCTGTGTGCCACAACTACTGAAGCCTGCGCACTGCAACTACTGAAGCCTGAACGCCTAGAGCCCGTGCTCCGCAACAAGAGAAGCCACTGCAGTGAGAAGACCACACAGCAACGAAGAGTAGCCCCCACTCGCTGCAACTAGAGAAAACCCTGCACAGCAGCGAAGACCCAACACAGCCAAAAATAAATAAAAATTTTAAAAAATGAAACAAAGAAGGAAATTGTCTACTGAAAAAAAAGGTATGACTGTACTTTATTTAAAAGAGTTCAGGGCTTCCCTGGTAGCACAGTGGTTAAGAATCTGCCTGCCAATGCAGAGGACACGGGTTTGAGCCCTGGTCTGGGAAGATCCCACATGCCGCGAAGCAACTGGGCCCATGAGCCACAACTGCTGAGCCTGCGCGTGTAGAGCCCGTGCTCCACAACAAGAGAAGCCACGACAATGAGAAGCCCGTGCACCGCGATGAAGAGTAGCCCCCACTCGCCGCAACTAGAGAAAGCCTGAGCACAGAAACGAAGACCCAACACAGCCAAAAAATAAATAAATGAATTTAAAAGAGTTCATATGAGAGGGATATAAAGTAGATTTTTTTTTTTTTTTTTAGGCCAAGCTGTGCTGCATGTGGGATCTTAGGTCCCCAACCAGGGATCGAATCCATGCCCCCTGCATTGGGAGCGCAAAGTCTTAACCACTGGACTGCCAGGGAAGTCCCTAAAGTAGATATTCTTGATCAAAAGAGAAAATGAGCATTTTTTGGTCCTTAAACAAGCTTATCTATATAAGCATAACAAATTTCTGCCAAATCGACAGCTTAAAACAACTTATTATCTGTCACAGTTTTGGAAATTGACTGACTTCAGCTTGGTGATTCTCATTTTGGAGACTTTCATGCTTTTGCTCAGGTAATTGATGGGGCTGAAGTCATCTGAAGGCTTGCCTTGGACATCCAAGATGCCTTCTTCACTCACATGATTTACACTTTAACTGGGTAGGCTGGTCAGGCATCTGTCCCTTCCCATGGCCTCTCTATGAGCCTGGGTTGAGTTTTCTCACAGCATGGTGGTCTAAGGTAAATTTTAAGTGGCTACTTGTTTCCCCTATAACAAGAGGTGTAAGAGACCGAGGCAGAAGCTACAAGGCTTTTTTGTGATCCAGCCTTAGATATTACAAATCATCACCACTACTGCACTCTATTTGTTAAATGGTGCCAGCCCAGATTCACTGTGGGGGAATCTTGAACAAGAGTATGAATACTAGAAGGTATAATTCAAGGGAGACCATCTTTGGAGACCAGCTACCACAAGTGCTTTCTACAACATTTGACATAGAGCTGGTAAAGGTGCCCAAAAGAGCATCAAAAGAATATGATGGGTTAAAAAAAGTGGAAAAAAATCAGGAATGATTCTTTAATCCTACGCAGCCAAGTGTGAATTTTCCAGTTAATTTTACGATCTTTAAGTAATCGCTGTAACTTGTCCTTCTGACTATATTCTCTTCTGCTACTTTGGGGAATTTAACTGTGTATTCAAACTGATACCAGGCAATGAGAAAGGGACAGAACAAACACCTAGAAACTCCCAACTGAATGATACCACATGAAAGTCTGGCCCCTTGAAAGGTACATTTCTTTTTTAAGTACTAGGTGTACATAACAACTTATAATATAATAGTAGGTATGCTGAAAATGTTATAAAATTTTAGACCTTGAAGGGACTTGAAAGCCAATCTTTTTTTTTGGCCACACCATGTGGATTGCAGGACCATAGTTCCCTGACCAGGGATTGAACCCAGGCCATGGCAGTGAAAGCCCCAAGTCCTAACCACTGGACCACCGGGGAATTCCTGAAAGCCAATCTTTATTTCAAAGACACTCTAACTAAGGCCAAGAGTGGTTAAGCAGCTTGCTAAAGGTTTACATAAGTCACTGAAGACATTCTAACTCCTAGTCCACAAATTTGCACACAACATGCTGCCTTCTTCACTTACCCAGTAGTATTTGAACTAAAACCTTACTAACAAGACAACTGGACTTGAGTATGGTTGATCCTTATTAATTTTTAAGACTGCAAAGTGATACCTGTGATGTATTAGAGAGTACAAAGTGGTGTACAGAGAGAGAAAAAAAGCCCAAGTTTATTCTAGACCAGCGATTCTCAAATTTGAGTAAAGTATGAACTCCTTTTAAAGAAAAAAGAAGGGGGAAAAACTCTCAATGGAAACATTGTTGACTTAAATTTCTCTTTTAAAAATTACATGATTACGTTCAAATATAAAACTTTGTGTAAATTTCTTATGATTAGAACATGTATGTAACTATGAAACCAAAACAAATGTGCACGTTTGTTAAATAATATCTAACATATATACTAGTTAATGGGAAGTAGGCACTTTACATATAGCAACTCATTTAAAACTCACAACAACTCTATTAGGTGGGCACTATTATACTCATTTAGTGATGGGGAAATTAAGACACAACTGCTCAGTGGGGACCTGGGTTTCACAAAAAGTTCACAGACAATTGAGTATGAAGAATGATATTGTTGGACAGAAATTAAATTGCTGCTTGTAATGTGAGTGTGGTACTGACTGTAACTTTGTAGATCTTCTGGTTTAACATACTTAAAATGAGCTCTCAAAAAGATACATGCACCCCAATGTTCATAGCAGCATTATTTACAATTGCCAAGATATGGAAGTAACCTAAGTGTCCATCAACAGATGAATGGATAAAGAAGAAGTGGTATACACACACACACACACACACACACACAAAATGGAAACTACTCAGCTATAAAAAAGAATGAAGTTTTGCCATTCACAACAACATGGATGGACTTGGAGGGCATTATGCTAAGTGAAATAAGCCAGAGAAAGACAAATACTGTATGATATCACCTATATGTGGAATCTAAAAAATACAACAAACTGGTGAATGGAACAAAAAAGAAGCAGACTCACAGATACAGAGAGCAAACTAGTGGTTACCAGTGAGGAGAAGGAAGGAAAGAGGGTCAATATAGGGGTAGGGGATTAAGAGGTACAAAATATTAGGTATAAAATAAGCTACAAGAATATACTGTACAACACAGGGAATATAGCTGATATTTTATAATAATCACAAATGGAGTATAACCTTTAAAAATAGTGAACCACTATATTGTATACCTGTAATTTATGTAATAAAAAATGTTTTAATTAAAATGAGCTGAATAGTGACTAATTTCTCCCATCCCTTTTTTCTCTTCTGTCAACTGCTAAATATACCTTGGAAGAGCACAAATTAATGTTATTTGGTCTTCACTAGAAGCAAATGTCTTGTTAGAAACTAAGTCTACATTTCCTCACTCATTAAATTTTTTTTAGACAATTCCTGATACTATTTTTTATTATTGAAATATAATTCACATACTATAAAGTTCACTCTTTTAAAGTGTACAATTCAGTAGTTTTTAGTGTAATCACAAAGTTGTGCAACCATCACCATTATCTAATTCCAGGATATTTTCATCATATCAAAAAGAAATACCCTACCCATTAAGGAGTCATCCCCCATTCCCTTTTCCATCAGCCAGTAAATTAACAACTACTAATTTATTTTCTGTCTGTATGGATTTGCCTATTCTGGACATTTTATATAATGGAATCATAAAATATATGGGCTTTTGTGTCTGGCAGCTTTCACTTGAACTAAGTTTTCAAGATTCATCTATGTTGTAGTCTGTATCAGTACTTCACTTATTTTTATAATAATATCTGAATAATATCCTATTATATGAATATACTACATTTCATTTGTACATTCATCAATTGATAGACGTTTAGGTTGTTTCCATTTTGGAGCTATTATAAATAATACTGCAGTGAACATTTGAGTGCAAGATTTCCTAAGGACATGTTTTCAATTCTCTTGGGCATATAACTAGGAGTAGAATTGGTAAACTATTTCAAAATAGGTGCACCATTTTACATTCCCATCAGCAATGTATGAGGATTCTAATTTCTCTACTTTCTCATCAACTCTTAATATTATAATACTGACTTTGATTATAGCCATACTAGTGGGTGTGAAGTGGTACCTCATGTGATTTTGATTTGCATTTCTCTAAGAATTAATGATGTTGAGCATATTTCCATGTTCTTGTTGGTCATTTGCATATCTTCTTTGGAGAAATATGTATTCAAATCATGTGCCCATTTTATAATTGGGTTATTTGTCTTTTTATTGTTCAGCTGTAAGTTCTCTCATTAGGCTTTGACAGGGTGATACTGCTAGGCACCAATGCAATAATAAATGCAAAAAACATGGGTTCTGAAATTGCATACTTGTACTCAGTTATAAAGTGGTCATCTATGAGATCCAGAATCAAATCTGCTTTTACTGAAATTTTGAAGCTTATCATTAAAAAATATACGTTTTAAATGTTTAATAAAATACTGATATCAGAAATATTCCCTCCACTTAATATCACAGAGAGTAAATTTTTCAAAGAAGTTAAGGCAGTGTTAGTTACAATAGCAAAAGAATCAGAAAATGTATTATCCTAAAGCTGAGGGTTAAGAAAACAATTCTATACCAATATTACGGACTACATAGCAACTAATAATTATAAGCATCTGGACTATGTTGATATATGGAAATTCATTCATGAAACAATGTTAGCTACGAAATATCTGTCTTATACAGATATACATTCATATACTCTAATAGATTTATAAATGTGTCTACATCATTTTGTCTTCAGACAAAATCTATAAAATATATTCTTATAAATCTATTAAAATTTATTAATATATGTCTAAATGCTTGTATATAATTTTATCTTCAATCTATTTCAAACAGATTATATACATATAAATTTATTAAAATCTGTGAATGTGCTTTGGCAAAAAATGTAAGGTAATGTTAACAGAATTTTATGTTTATTGGATTGTTTGGTTTCAAAAAGCAGTGTTCCACAAAAATGGTTCTATTCTATTAATAGCATTGCTCACAAAGATTCAGTGCTCAAAAAAAATTTGGGAATTTGTTGGGAAGATGTTAAGTAAATGTTTTTAGGTAGAAGTTCTCAGAGCCTTTAATCCACTAATATGCATTGTGAATCTCTAAAAGAAAGAGGTTCTTCATATTATTTACCTCAAAAAGTCTGTTATTTTCATCATGATTTACATTTATATTGTGTAAACAAATTTGTGTAAATCTCATTTGCACTTGTTTACTAATTTATCTTCTCCACCAAACTACAAATTCTAACAGGACCGGTAAGTATATCTCTCTTCTTCACCGTTGTTCCTAGTGCCTCAGCCAGGGCATACAGCAGGGGCTCAATAAATACTTTTGTAGTGAATGTATTACTTGGAGGAGCACCTTGAGGGACAAGGGCTTGAAGTTACACACTTTGGAAACTACGACTCTAAAGTTATTCAATTGTATAATAACTTCAAAGAAAAATTTGTGCTAAAACCTCTAGGCCAGAGGCAGAGTCAAGATGGCGGTGTGGGACGACACGGAGTTAGCGTCTCCCCACAATTAGGGTGCCTGCCGGCCACTGGTGGGAGACTCTAACGCCCAAGGAGATGGGAGGGACGTCCAAGTGAACCGGTAGGATGTGGGGGGACTGAGGGGTGAGGAGAAGCATAGGTCAGACAGGATCGGCACCCCTGAGGCAGGGGAGATCAAGAGATGCAGGCAGGAGGCACTCTGCAGGAAGAGCTGGAGAGGAGCGGAGGGTGATCGCCTGGCCCACTCGGGCCGGGGAGACTGCTGAGCTCCCAGGCCGGTCCCCTGCCCTCCAAAGCCCCCTCCAGGCCGCATGGGTCCTGGGGGCATAGGAGGGAGGCCAGGGAGATCAGGAGAGGCAGGAGGGAGGAGCCATCTGGGAGGAGTGGGAGAGGAGCGGAAGGTGTTTGCTCTGCCCACTTGGGCCTGAGGAGCCTGCTGGGCTCCCAGGTGAGGTCCCCGCCCTCTGGGACCAGGGGTGGGGGGCACGCCTGGGGCCCCTTCTGTTCCTTGAGCCTAAGCCCCACCCCCCACAGCCCACAGGGCTGGAAAAGTCCTAAGCATAGGCCCCGCCTACCACCCAAACTTCACCCTTGCTTAGGCCCCGCCCTCCACAGCCAAGGCCATCCCCCTCTTTTTTTTTCTTCTTTCTTTCTTTTTCTTTTTTCTTTTCCCTCCTCCTCTTTTTTACTATTGTGATACTGATGTACCTTCTGGTTGTTGATTCATCTATATTTTTATTTTTATATTCTTTCTAACATATCTGTTAGTTTCCTAGTCTAATTTTATTTTTTACTTTGTTATTGTTCTTTTTTTTTTTCTTTTGGCTGCCCCACATGGCTTGCGGGATCTTGGTTCATCATCTGGGGGTCTGGCTGAAGCTCCTGTGGTGGGAGCTCCAAGTCTGAACACTGGACTAACAGAGAACCTCAGACCCCAGGGAATATTCATCGGAGTGAGGTCTCATGGAGTTCCTCATCTGAGCACCAAGACCCAGCTCTACCCAACAGCCTACAAACTCCAGTGTTGGAAGCCTCAGGCCAAACAACCAGTAAGAGAGGAACACAATCTCACTCATTAAAAAAAAAAAAAAAAAAAGAGAGATGGCAAAAAAATATGTCACAGATGAAGGAGCAAGGTAAAAACCTACAAAATCAAATAAATGAAGAGGAAATAGGCAATCAACCTGAAAAAGAATTCAGAGTAATGACAGTAATGATTCAGAATCTCGGAAATAGAATGGAGGCACAGATTGAGAAAAGACAAGAAATGTTTAACAAAGATCTAGAAGAACTAAAGAACAAACAAACAGAGATGAACAACACAATAATGGAAATGAAAAATACACTAGAAGAAATCAATAACAAAATAACTGAGGCAGAAGAATGAATAAGTGAGCTGGAAGACAAAATGGTGGAAATAACTGCCGAGGAGCAAAATAAAGAAAAAAAGAATGAAAAGAATTGAAGACAATCTCAGAGACCTCTGGGACAACAATAAATGCACCAACATTCAAATTATAGGGGTTCTAGAAGAAGAAGAGAAAAAGAAAGGGACTGAGAAAGTATTTGAAGAGATTATAGTCAAAAACTTCCCTAACATGGGAAAGGAAATAGTCACCCAAGTCCAGGAAGCACAGAGTCCCATACAGGATAAACCCTAGGAAAAACACACCAAGACACATGTTAATCAAACTAACAAAAATTAAATTGAAAGAAAAAATATTAAAAGCAGCAAGGGAACAAAAAATAACATACAAAGGAATCTCCATAAGGTTATCAGCTGATTTTTCAGCAGAAACTCTGCAGGCCAGAAGGGAGTGGCAGGATATACTTAAAGTGATGAAAGGGAAAAACCTACAACCAAGATTACTCTACCCAGCAAGGATCTCATTCAGATTCAATGGAGAAGTCAAAAGCTTTTCAGACTAGCAAAAGCTAAGAGAATTCAGCACCACCAAACCAGTGTTACAACAAATGCTAAAGAAATTGTCTAAGCGGGAAACACAAGAGAAGAAAAAGACCTTCAAAAACAAACCCAAAACAATTAAGAAAATGGTAATAGGAACATACGTATCAATAATAACCTTGAATGTAAATGGATTAAATGCCCCAACCAAAAGACACAGACTGGCTGAATGGATACATATACCTTGAGAAAACCATAATTCAAAAAGAGACATGTACCACAATGTTCATTGCAGCACTATTTACAATAGGCAGGACATGGAAGCAACCTAAGTGTCCATCAACAGATGAATGGACAAGGAAGATGTGGCACACATATACAATGGAATATTACTCACCCATAAAAAGAAATGAAATTGAGTTATTTGTAGTGAGGTGAATGGACCTAGAGTCTGTCATACAGAGTGAAGTAAGTCAGAAAGAGAAAAACAAATACCACATGCTAACACATATATATGGAATCTTAAAAAAAAAAAAAAAAAAAGGTACTGATGAACATAGTTGCAGGGCAGGAATAAAGAGGTAGACATAGAGAATGGACTTGAGGACATGGGGTGGGAGTGGCGAGCTGGGGCAAAGTGAGAGTAGCATCGACATATATACACTACGGAATGTCAAATATTTGGCTGGTGGGAAGCAGCAGCATAGCACAAGGAGATAGGTAGGTGATTTGCGATGACCTAGAGGGGTGGGATAGGGAGGATGAGAGGGAGGCTGAAGAGGGAGCGGATATGGGGACATGTGTATGCATATAGCTGATTCGCTTTGTTGTGCAACAGAAACTAACACAGTATTGTGAAGCAGTTATACTCCAATAAAGATCTATTAAAAAAAATAAAACCTCTAGGCCACTAGAGATCCACTTAATAAATTATTGCTGCACTTCAGTGGAATCCATTACTACTTCAGGGAACTAAAGAGATTTCTCAGAGAGCACGTCATGACCTGGAAAAATCTTGCAAAATCATTTTTATACTCTGCAACTCCAACTGAAAACTGTAGTAAAAATGACAGTAACCATGGAAGAAGTTGAAAGGAATCATGCTTTGCATGAATACCAACAATTTTGTGGAACACATTTGGTGACATGAGATTTTCCATCAAGGATGTCTTCTTATTTTAATAGTTCAGGTACGAAGAGCAGACATTCCTTCTGGAAATTGCAAATTATCGACTCATTGATTCTCTTTTAGGATAAGTGATTTCACATACAACTTGATTTTTTTTTTGAATAGCCCATGTTATGACAGTTTTTAAAAATATTTAAAATATATAGCTTTCCCACCTGTATTATACAATTTATAGTTTAGGTTTAAAAATGCTTTATTTTTTAATAACCTCTTGTGAAAGTGATATAATGCTATTGTATTTTTTAAGAACATAGGAAAGCTACTTTTCATCAACTACTAAGATTCATGAATTTCCTCCACTTGTCCTACAGAAGTGCTACAAAGATGCTAATTTCATTATTTCAGAGTAGTGTTGAAACAAAATAATAAAAATTGACATAAAATTTAATTATTTTTTTCCACTTAGCAAAGTGGAAAGAATTTTACCAGATGCCAATGCTGCCACATCATGACACACCACTGAAAGGTAGCTTATGTCTAAACTTCAAACCTCGATAATATTTGTAGGTGGAGGAGGGGGCACATGTCAAGTCAAACAAAGAATGTATTTCCAAAGCAGCATTTGCAAAGGTTAATCTGTCTATAGACTACAGAGGGGAAAGTGCAGTGTCCAATGATCGATCCAAGACCGACTTCAAGAGCTTTTTTCCTGGTTAATAAACCACCCGGAGAGATTTTTTTTAAACTTAAATTTGCTGAAATGGGGATTCACTAATGCATGCAAACAAATTCCCCAAATTTGAGAATCTTCAGTGAACTGATTTTATATTTGAGAATAAAGATCTCTTGCTTCTGCTTACATCTTCAGCACAAAAAATAAAGGATACCTGACTATTTGGCAATCTGCAGGGAGAAAATCCACATAATCCCCAAACCAAAGGTGGCCTTACAGCTCAGGAATCCTCTGAACACTCAAGGCCATTGCGGCCCTGGCAGTCAAACGTCTTTCCCAGGAACCCAGGTATCCTGACCGCCAGGCCTAACCGTCTTTTCTCCAACACCAAAGCTCCAGCGCCACCAGCTAGAGTAAAGGTCAAAGCTACCAAACTGCTATGCAGCCCGCCGGCTCTGAGGGTTCTACTATCCCAGGGAGTTTTAGAATGTGGTTCACGAAAGGGCATTTCTGAACATTTTAACTCCAAGGACACAGTCCAGCCAAAAGATGATTTGGGTGGGTAGAGGTGAAGGAAAGAACACGTACAGGATAAGAAGCGCAGTTTCTTGGAGACTTGTCAGGAACTGAGTGGGGAAGGGGGTGGGAGTGTAATAAAAAGCAAAGTCTAGAGTGGAAAGGCGACCACACAGCACTCACGCAGTGGAGGAGAAAAGTGGGCTCAACTGTTCTAGAGAGGCTTCAAAAGGAACCCTGGGGGAGCCCTGCAGGGAGGCGCAGGCCAAGGGCGGATACTCGGCAGCTCTCAGAAGGTATGGGGGTGGGGGGAGGTGGGGAGCGCGAAGCTGGAGCCGTGCCGCCCGGACGATCCCCGCCCCTCTGCTGGCCCCTCTCGGCGCTCCGCGTCCTGCCGGGCGCTCCCCACGCCTGCCCCTCCCCTGCTCCGAGCTCTCCGACTCCTCCCCGGCTCCTCGGCACTCCCACCTCGCCCGCTAGGCCCTCCACTCGGCGTCCTGGTGCCCGCCCTCACTGCGCGCAGCCCCTAGCGGCGCGTCCTGCGAGGCCGGCCTCCGCGCACCGCCCTTCCTCCCGCCCTCTCTCCTCCTCCTCCCCTCCCTGGTCCTGCGCGATCCAGCTTGGGGAGGCGGGGAAGCTGCCGGAGCGTGACCGCCGCGGCACCCAGTGTACAGCCGCGGGCCGGAGGCGCGGTTCCTAGGCCTTAGAGCCCGGGGAGGCCGCGGGAGAGTCGGCGCTGCTCGCGGAGAGCTGCGAGGCCCGCCCCTACGCGGCCCGGAGGGCGCGGAGGTGAGCGAGCTGGGGAGAGCTCTAGACGCGGTGGCGGGGGCGGAGTTGAAGGGCCAGATGCGGTCGGCGCCAAGCGCTGCATCCCTCCTCCCCTGGATTCCGCGCCGCCTGCGGCGTCCGCCTGAGCTGCTGGGGTCCTGGATCGCCTGGTACCTAGAGGCGGGGAGTGGGAAGGGTGTCTGTTCCACGGATCCCGCCCCCTACTTCCCCGAGCTCCCAGAAAGTCCTGAGGTTGGTTGGGCCCAGGAGAAAGGAGGCCAGGAGAAACATTGTCCCAGGTAGGATGTGCCCCAAAGGGAGAGGACGGGCAGGTTACCTTAGCCTCCCTGATAGTCTCCTTACCACTTTGGGTTCATGCGGAGCATTTCACTGAAGATCGGGCAGCGCTGCTTTTCGAAATCTAAGTATTTCTAGTAGTCATTTTGTTCATTACCCAGTGATGTGACCGTTGTGTGTTTAGGCCATTATGTGTTAGAAAGTAATTGGCCTCTTCTTTGAGTGTCCTAAATTATCTGAGACCTGTATTCAGCCACAGCCAAAACTTGTTGAAAATTATGCCCCAAAAATCTTGCTCTTAAAATAAAGCAGGGAGATAAAGGGAATTTTTGTCGAGAGATTTCCATTTATTATCTTCCCCACCCCTTGGAGAAGGATTGATGTCAGTTTTTACTCCTCAGGCCGCACATTTTTTAGATGGAAAAACTTATTCCAGGCCATGGTTAATTATCACTCATTGCTGTGGGTGAAAGTGCAAGTAGAATTCGAACTCCTGCCCCACCTGCCACCCTCTTGACTTTGATTGGATTCTAGTCCTGTTAACAGCCCTGATGCTGGGAACCTTTTTAGTTCTCTCCAAAGCACGTGCCCCTTCACACCCCATACACTTTTTTCTTCACCTTTATTATTTCCTCGTCGTGTTGATCTCCATTTATTTTTTCTTTCTTTAAGGCTGTATTTTTTTTTTTTTTATTCTACAGCTCTCTTGTTTCAAAGCTTAAAAGCTATCTACAGAAGAAAAACACCTGTCCTAGAGATTTTGCAGCATATTTAGAAACATAATTGGAATGGCTGCAGTTTCTTTCTCTTAGCTTGTCAGTCATTGCGGGGGTGGAGGGGTGAGGGAATGAGACAGTATTAATAATGATGAATTGAGCTAATTGTGCAGAAAGGAAATGAAAAACTGTATCCAGGTCACTTTTTATTGTACTAGTGACATGGAAAATGGACTTGAAGTGAATGAGCGTAATTATATTTTAACACTGCAGTTTCTGTAAAGGGCATTCAGGGCATCAGGAGATGCATTTATTCTGTGCTAAACCAGTAACCATGACATTGACTTAACCATGACATTGACATATCACCCACTTTCGGCCCACAAGCCTTCATCAGCAAAATGAGGGATCTTATCTACAGACCTATTACATCTCTTCTGGTCCTGACATTTTTAGATGCATTTGACAACAAAGAATATTTATTGCATTCTTATGTGTATACTATGTGCCAGGCACTGTGGAGGCAATGATGGACAAGACAAACGTGGTTCTGCCCTCAAGGAGCTTATTTTCTGGTGGGGGAAATAGTAATGAGTAAAGAACAATTACATAAGAAAGGAAACCTACCAGGGGCTCAAAACAGAACAAAACTGGAGTGAATCATTGTATTGAAGAGACATGATAGGATGTGCAGTGTTCACAGGATGGGAAAGTGATTGGTCTTTTCTACTTCAAGAAAAGGATGCTGTGGCTGGACCATAGGGAATAACAGTCATACGGGATGACATTGAAGAGTTGTGCTGGGGGACTTTCCTGGTGGTCCAGTGGTTAAGACTCCGTGCTCCCAATGCAGGGGGCCCAGATTCGATCCCTGCTCAGGGAATTAGATCCCGCATGCATGCCGCAACTAAAGAGTCCACAAGCCGCAACTAAAAAGATCCCATATGCTGCAACAAAGATCTCCTGTGCCCCAACTAAGACCCGGCACAGCCTAAATAAATAAATAATAAATTAAAAAAATATATATATATATATATTTTTTATAATTCTTTATTTTATTTATTTATTTTTGGTTGTGTTGGGTCTTCGTTTCTGTGCGAGGGCTTTCTCCAGTTGCGGCGAGCGGGGGCCACTCTTCATCGCGGTGCGCGGGCCTCTCACTATCGCGGCCTCTCTTGTTGCGGAGCACAGGCTCCAGACGCGCAGGCTCAGTAGTTGTGGCTCACGGGCCCAGCCGCTCCGCGGCATGTGGGATCTTCCCAGACCAGGCCTCGAACCCGTGTCCCCTGCATTGGCAGGCAGATTCTCAACCACTGCGCCACCAAGGAAGTCCAATAAAATATTTTTTTAAGAGTTGTGCTGGGACTAGCTAGTTCATTCAGAGCCTTCAGGTCAGGTTCATTTAGGTCAAGAAGGTGACTGTAGTTCAAAATGCAACAGGGAGCCACTGATTTTTAAGGAGGTGAAAGACATCATCTGATTTACAATTTAGGATGATCTTAGCTGCTTCCTAGAGAATGGTTTGGAAAGAAGCAAAGGAGTAAGTAGAGAGACCGTTAGAAAATGTTTGCAGAGTTCAGGTGAGAGATGAGAGAGACCTGGATTAAGCTGGTGTCATTGGAGAGGAATTTAAGAAGTATTTTGGAAAACAGAAGTTGGTGTTGGATTTTTTGTCAAGAGTGAGGGAAAACAAGGACTGGAGGATCACGCCCAGATTTCTGGCTTGAGCAACTGATGAGTAATGATATCATTTACTGAGAGGAGGAAATTTGGATGAATGCAAACAGATCTGGATAGAAAAAGTTTTTGTTTTGAACCTGTTAAGTTTGAGATGTCTATGAGGAGATCAGAACCACAGCTGCTTGGGAGGAGAAAAGGGATGGTCTCCAGGACGGAAGTGGACAGACTGTCCTTTGATAGGTGAGGTTAATGATTGTGAATTTAAGGTGAGCTGCGTTGTCTGATTTTTCTTTAGCAGCCTTCACCAACTTGGATACAGATACAGTGAAAATGGATAGCTGGGTTCTTCCAGGGCTTGGGTTTTGCCAAGTGGATGTGATGGAGAGCAAGAGAGTTGTCCTAATCTGTTCAGGCTGCTATAACAGAATATCATTGGCTGGGTGGCTTAAACCATAAACATTTATTTTTCACAGTTCTGGAGGCTGGGAAGTCCAAGATCAGAGCAATGGCAGATTCAGTCCGTTAGGGGCCTACTTCCTGGTTCATAGACAGCCAACTTCTCACTGTGTCCTCATATGGCAGAAGAGAGCCCAGAGCTCTCTGGGCTCTCTTTTTATCCCATTGATAAAGGTTTCACCCTTGTGACCTAATCCCCTCCCAAAGGTTGCACATCCTAATACCATTACATTGGGGGTTAGGATTGCAACATATGAATTGTTGGGGGATGGGGGATGATAAACATTTAGTCTGTAACAAGAGTCGATCTTTTTAAGTGAGAAATGATAAATATACACTGTGGAATCTAGGATGGATAAAGAAACTGGGAGAGTGAGAATATAGTCAGTGGATCAGATTTCTTCTACCATCTGGAATTATCAGTGTGAACATTTGACTAAGGTTATTGGAAGGCTAAGAGATAGTGCTTGGAGATATCTGAGTTGTGGTGGAGGCAAAGATTCATTGCCTTAGATGAATAAGTGAAGGAAATGAAGCCATGAGGTTGAATGCTTCATCCATTCGAATGATGAAGTAGTAGACAAGGATGACAACTGCTGGGGTAGAGAGGAAGAGTGTGTATGTATTGGGGGCCAAAGTCACTAGCGATAATGAATAAGCTAGAAGTCAGTAGATGATAGCAGTGAGTATAGGGAGAGGATATTACAAGGTGCCATGGGCTTCAAAGGAGCTTGGGGTTTGCAGGACAGAAGAAGAAAGGTTCAGATGTGGCTTTCAAAGTCAAAACTACACTAACTTCATCTCATGGCCCTGGAGGATTACATTTTCTTGATAACACATCCAAATCAGCAGGTTGTGAATGTCATCAAGATCTCTGAGGACAGCCCTTTCAGAGTTACTATTATCCAACAATTAATGCTCTAGATGTTTGTGAAACAAATTCCGTTCTGTTTTATAAAATTAATATAGCACAACAGCTGCCATTCAGCCAGAGGAATGTCAAGGAAACTCCTCTAAATTGAAAATCTTAGGATTTCATGTATCTGAGTGTAATGGAATTCTCTTAGCTTGATAATATACTTTAAGAATTAAATGCATACATCAAGTCAAATGTCCACTCAAGAAAACTGTGACCTTGAAATTTCAAGGAACCCATATGCCACTTAAATCACACTGTTAGATGGAGCTCACAAAGTAGAAGTGTCACAGTGTTAAATAAAAGCTAGCGATTACCATTATTATATAGCTATAAGTCTTGGAAACAAAAGAATTTTAGTGTTGGGAAGGAATGCAGAGTCAAGTACAACTTTTTTGTTTTCCATTTAACAAAGGAAACTAAGACTCAGAAAACAAGGTGATTTCAGAAGCCTGGGCCTATTCTTTCTCCTCGACACCACATAAACAAAACTTTCTATAAATGTCATAGTCTTTTCAATTATCTAGTCTGTATTACCTGTGAATAAGATCAAAACAAAAGGTAGAGAAACTCCAGCGCCTTGCTAGTCCAAATGTGGCCCATGAACTAGGACCATGGGTATCACCTTGAACTGCATACTGCATACTCTCAAGCCCCCCCCCCCCCAGACCTGGACAATTAGAATGTGCATTGTAGCAAGATCCCTAGATGATCATACCCACATTAAAGCTTGATAGTCGGTCCACCTGGAAATTCTCGTCTGCTCAGGTCAGCAGAACCTCTGATGCCTGGAGAACTGAGGAGAGGAGCCGCTCGTCAAGTGGAAAGAAGAGACACCCTCACTGGAACATTCTGAATTTTGAATGTTATGAACTAACAGGAACAAAGTATGCAGTGTGGTGGGATGACACATTTTAAGGAATGGCACTGCCCTTTCCAAAAAATGAAGAGAGGAAATTGCAAAATAGTGAGAGGACCTTCTGAGATAGCTCGGAGCCTGCGTGAGAAAGGGGAAAGGGCTGCATGCATATTCTACAGCTTCCAGCATGCAAGGGCAGCTGTTAGTCTCTTGCTAGGGTTATTTTTCATTATTACAAACAACAGTGTGAAAAGGAGCGTAACTGAGGATCAAAAAGCCACATCTGTTATCTCCAAATACCAAAATAAGTATGAGGTTGAATCCTAACTCTTTTAGTAGAGTTGTTTTCGATCTTGGCTGCATATTAAAACACCTGAGGATCTCTTAAAAAATCCTGATGCCCAGGCTGAACCCCAGACCGATTAAATAAAACTCTGGGTGGAGGGGCAGTGGTGAGTAGGTATCACTATGTGGTAAAGCTCCTCAGGTCACTCCCGGGTGCAGCTGGAGCTGAGAACTGCTGCTTTAGAAGGTCATTCTCCGTTGTGGGAAGAGGCAGCTCTGAGACTGAGGCTCTGCCTCTCCACTTAACCCAAGCAGTGAGTGGGACCTTCTGGTACTCCCATAGCATCCAGCAGAGTCAGCAAAACTGAAGTCATAATCTGCTGTGTGTATAAAAGCCAGTGGGGCTTTCAGGACATTGTGGGAAGTAGGATTTTTTTTAAAGAGGCATATACTCTTGGCAGGTTTTATTAAAATTTGAGTAATAACAGTTACTGCTAGTGGGAATATCCTAAAATTGGATTGTGGAGATAGTTATATAACTGTAAATACTGAAAATCATTAATTTATACATTTAAAATGGGTAAATTTCATGATATGTATATTTCACCTCAATAAAACTTATTTTTTAGTTGTTATATATGCTTCAATATTCATAATTTTATCATGTTGCTTGGATGGCAGGAAGCCACTGCCTGTTTTGCATCATTGGAGTGTTAACATCTAGCTGCATGCCTGGTGGATAGGGCTCAATAAGACATTGGATGGGGGAATGGTTGGGGATGGTGCGTGAGTATCATTATGACCTTTGGTTGTGGACTGATTTCTAAATTGATGTCAATCATCAGAGACCCCTAAAGTTCATAGCACCCAGTGGCCATTGGTGCCATTTGTAAACTGTTTATGGTATGGTATTGAAATTAGGGAAACGGGTTTGTGTAGAGGCTAGAATAGCAGGCCCATCATAGAAGATTATTTGTTTATGAATAAGTTACTGCAGTGCAGAAAAACTTGTATTTGCTAGCCAATAAATATAGGTGTCCTTATCTCAAAGTACCATCAGCAACAAGGTTATAAGATGGGGAAATTATTTCAGCCATTATAAGACCTGCTACTCCCAGCTTCATTTTAGACATACCCCCTGGTCATGTTAAATTGCAGTGCTATGAAAGCCCAGGCATGCACAGGAGACATGGCTGTGCTTGACGTAGCAGGCTATATTATGAGGTGGATGGAAGGACGTGTATAGCTTCTTCTCTGGCCTAAACACAGAAGAAAAGTGGGTTGGTGGGGAGGTCTTGGGATGTTGTTGCTTTAATTTATTGAAGAAGATCCTAAAATTTTTTATTAACTGAAGTCCTTGAGTAATACATTTTAAAAATTGAATTTCTAGACTAACCTAAATTTAACCAGAATGCTTTTTTGTTGAAAATCTTCCTACCATGAATTAGACTGCTTTCTTACCCTAGCAACTGCAACATAATAAACATATAAAGTTTTGTTTTGATGATTTAGGACCTAGAAACATCATAAAATCATATCCATATAAACGTATATATTGAATACATACTGAGCCTAGGAAATATCTTGGAAGTTACTTGTAATTTTGAATATCTCATTAAAATGCTGGTTATTTGAAAAGTCTGGAAGGCTTGGAGTTAGTCAAACTTTTGCTTTAATGCTATTATATTTCTTTTCTGAAAATCTTTTGGTTCTATAAGACATTAACACAAAAAGACACTCAGATCCAAGTATGAAATATTAATGAATCATTTGTAATTACCATAGTTTATAAAGAGAATTTCGAAGAATAGATCTGCATAGTTTTAATAAAATTACTATTTTGTAATTTTTGGAAAATGATTTTTAAATGAGGATGCATACAGATTACCCAAAAGTTTCAGCTGAGGGAAAGAATTTAATAGTCTGACTTAAGTGGATTTTAATATTCAAATAGCAAATAGTGATTGGACTGCATTATATTAGGGCAGTTATTCTCAAACTTTAATGTGCATCAGAATCACCTGAGGGCTTTTTATGAAACAGATTGCTGGGCTCCACTCCCAGGGTTTCTGATTTAGGAGGTCTCGGGTAGGGCTTAAGAATTTACATTTCTAACAAGTTCCCAGGTGATTCTGATGCTGCTGGTTGAGGGACCATGCGTTAAGAAATCACATTCTAATTTTTCAGGCAGAATTGCGGCTTTGCTTCTGGCATTGTCTAAAGGACTTAAGAATTTCTTCCAAAAAATAAAAACCTAAAAAAAAACCCCACCTCTTCCCTTAAAGAAATACTTTATTGTTATAAACATTTGGGTTTTATATGTTTATTTAAATGCTGAGAATGTAGGGAATATCTTTTTGCAACCCAAAGATCATGATAGTAAGAATCACAATTTAGTCACAGAAAATTAGATTGGGATATTTGATATTTCATCTGAGGATTAAGCAGACATCTCTAGCAGCAGGGAGTTTGTTCCAAGGTGCTTTTCTCCCCTCCCCAGAAGTGTTTTCTCTCCAACAGGCTTAAGGAGCACTTTATATAGAGAGTTTCCTAATGTCAGACCAGTAAAATAAAAAGGAGAGGGAGAGGATATATATATAGGACTGCCAACTCAAACAGCTGTTATCACTATCCTTTTATGAAAAAAGGACATTTTGACCAGTAAAGGTAGTTAAGAGATATTCTCAGAGTAAAGGACAATTTGTTAAATTGAATAATTTTATGAAAAACTCCCTATTGTATCCATATACTTTTTAATTGCTGTCAACCAGTGATAGCTTCATATTTGGGAACCAGTGCCCTAGCACTTTTAAAGTAAGGTCACAGAAAGCCAAATTTAATTTTGGATCCTTATGGTTTTAAGCTAGAATGAGCCTGTAGTGTACTGTCATGAACCTGGCTTGAAGACATTCTGTGTAATTTAGAGATTATTTCCCAAGTACAATTCATAAATATATAGAATGACTTGAGGTAAGGGAACACCATGTGATATTTTTCTCTCCCTGATTTTCTAGAATAACTATGCTCTGATCATACAGTCTAGTTCTTAATTATATGCTGATATGAGGGGTTTTTTTCTGCTTTTTATTCCAAGTACATACTGTCTCTTCCTAACTGGAATGTAAACTCCTTAAGTGTACGCACCATGCTTCTCTTCTTTATCTCTTATGTGCAAAGCACACAGTGGCCTGGATAAATTCACGCTGGATCACAGCAGAGTAGATCTGCCTTTAGATTATAGTTGCATCACTCCTTGTCAGCGGAAATGTACAACGTAAGGTGCTTATTACTCTTATTTTCAGCTATTGACATAATTCACTTCTTATAACCCCATTTTTTATGGATATCACGATTGTAAACTTCAGCTCAGCTGTTAATCAAGTGATCCAAAATGATGGCTTAGCAAATTATGAAGTGATTGATGAGGTTTTGCCCCAGTGTCTCAGCACCCATAGTTTGTGGAGATGCACTGCTTTTAAGTCTGTGTACGGGTGGGTTCCACAGGATACAGACATACTTCTTGGCTCTTTTTCCCTTCCCTCTTGAAGCAGTACACGCCTTCACAGTGTTTGCAGAGCCCCCAAAAGAAAATGAGTTCCTATCTGGGGGTTCTCCAAGAGATACCCATCAACCAATCATGTTTTGTTTTGTAGTATTAATAAATTTAGGTCTTTGGTCGGTTTTGATCTAAAAATTGGATTTATTGTTGATTGATTGATTTGATTGATTGGTTGGTAGCTAGAATTCCTAACCTTATAGCTTTGGGTTTACCTAAAACTATCCTAAGCTTGAACTGTTTAGAGTTAGTATTTCTTTTGGAAAATAAAGTTAATGGGTGACATTTGGTGATCTTGACAGTTTTAAGATTCCCCATACAATGTTTGCACTGCAATATTAGAATGAGCAGAGGTCAAAAGACTCGTATTTGAAGCCTTGTTGTGTTATCTACCAACTGTACTGTCTTTGATAAATTGCTAAGGTTCTCTAAGCCTCTGTTTCGTCATCTTTAAGATGGGCATAATATGTACTTCACAGCCATCTGAGGATTAAATAAGGTAATATATGTGAAAATATTGTGAACTATGAAATAGCACACAAGCATATGGTATATGCTTTCAGCAATACACAAATAATCCATCTCTCAGATCTGTTAAAGGCTGTTTTTTTTTTTTTCTCTCATGAATGCTTTTACATTCCTTAACACTTTGGTGAAAAGAGTCTCATTTTTTAGGCCAACTACTATTTGTAGGCACAGTCATACTATTAAAGGGTTCAGTTAGAACTTGCCATTAGAAATACAATGTGAATAAGGCCCAGACATGTTAGGACAGAGTCACTTATTAATATGTATAAAATACATGGTAAAATGAGGTACCCAGAGATGACATTATTAGGCCCTAATGTATTTTTACCCGTTCACATTCTGATGTGCAGAAGGGGTTTGAACTTGCTTTGTAAAATAAGCAGATAAGTGATACTGTTTTGTTTTTGTTTTTCATTTGAAAAGGTCTTGATCATCATGATTCTTATATTTAAAGATTTTGAAATTCTTACGTTTTGGGAGATGCTACAGTCTCTACTTAGAAGAACTTGGGACTGGGATATAGGAAACTTGGTTTCTGGTGTGTGAGTCTAGTTAACTCTTTTTACCCTTAGATAATGTATATGACTAGGGGTAGGTTGGTCAGTTCACCTTGAATTGTTTAATGAAATGAGCATTGATTTAATTATTTCTGATTCCTTTAACTGCTCCTGATTCTCCAAATAGCCAACAATATCTCCAAGAAGATGTTGACAGTTTTGTACTACCCTGGTGCCCCTGACCGCCGCCTGCCTTTCAAGGTGCATGGGGTCACTCCAAGGGAAAACAAATAATTATCACCCCTTATATCTTGAAAAGTATGAAATGAAACATGTAATAGATTAAAAAATAGTGAGTTTTCTCCTTTCCCAAGATCCAAGTTAGACATTAAGATGACTAGGTAATGCTAAGGATCAATGACATGACCAAAGAAGGAGAATACACTAATATGAACACAACCGTCACTCTTCCACCTTGCCCCTGCCCCCATATCTTTCTTAAATTCCTTACATGCACCCAGATGACACATACCTTAGCTAGACTGCCTGGGTTCTAATCCTGGTTCCTCTAGTTTCTCTCTTGTGACCTTGTACAGATTATCTTCTGCATGTGTCAGTTTCCTCATCTGCAAAATGGGCATGAGAGTATTAGTACCTATCTCATAGGGTAGTTGTGGGAATTCACTCAGTTAATTTGTAAAGCACAGAGCTGGCGCATAGTGTATGCTATATGAGTATGAGGTAATATTATTATTATCTTTTTAAAGATTAATTTACTGATGTATTTGGAGTCATTGAATATGCTCCAGTTCTAGGGTAAAAAGTTGGATTTTCCTTGCTCCAGTAATTTCAAATTTCATTTAGTAAAAACCAAAAAAAAAAATGTTTTTTAAAACATTCCACCTGCTCCTGTAAAATCCATTAAGTTCTCTGAAGTGATCCACATCTGCTGTTAGCATAAAAGAAATTGTGCATTGCGGATAAAATGGAAGAGTATTTTTTATCCAGACCCAACAGTGACACTGATTCATGGTCATCTGATTGGTATGCCTGAGCAAGTTACAACAAATATGAACCTATAAGGTGTTAGTCACTCAGAAAAGAATTTGACAGATTTTTTCCAGAAAAAAATAACTGCATCACGTTGTATGTAACCAATGGAAAACAAAAAACGGGGAGAAAAAGATTTCATAAGTACTGTGCACTTTAAGACCATAAACACATTATTAACCCCCTTTACACAGGGAAGCTATCTTTCTCTATGATAAGTTAATAGGACAGAGGGTGAATGATAGAAGTCTATCGTATTTAATTAATTCTTTGTTATATTTTGATACCTACTTTTCTGAAAATATTATTTAAGTGCAAGGTTTCATTTTTTAGTAGCTGATTTAGCTTACTCTCATTTAGTAATAAAGTCCCTCACTAGCTACTGAGGTAGACCCCATCACAAATGACTGTAGACAGTTTGGGGTTATAAATAAGTTCTTGGTTTTTATTATTGTTTTTCTGTTTTCTCTTGTCTTGTGAGCTGTGATGAACTGTCATAGTCCTTCTCTACCTTTAGTGGCATTTCTGACTTGCTGCCTCTGGTCTGCTGAGAAACTGGATAATCACACCTGTTAGAACTGTGTTTTGTAGAGTTCTCCCTTGCTGAAAACTTCAGTCTCTTTCCTCTTGTGCTCTAGAGCCTTGCTGTTCAAAGAGGGGCCCATAGGCCAGCAACATCGGCATCACCTTACTAGAAATGCAGGATCTTGGGCCTCACTCCAGACCTACTGAATCAGAATCTGCATTTTAACAAGATTCTCAGGTAATTTAAGTACGCATTAAAATTTGAGAAGCTCCACTTTAGCACATCAACTTTGTGACAGGTCATTTTTCTATTTCGAGATCCATTTTTAGCTTCAAATTGTGTCTTGCGGTGTTCGAGGTTATATAGCTTGCCAAACTATTTTACCTCTAGAAATAAGGGATGTTGTTATAACATCTAGAAGTGTATTCATGTTTGGTAATAGGTAATTGATGAACATTTTATTTTCTCTCCCCTAGGATATCCCTGGTGATCTTAGAAGAGTCTGTATTATGGAATCGATCTCTATGATGGGAAGCCCCAAGAGCCTTAGCGAAACTTTTTTGCCTAATGGCATAAATGGTATCAAAGATGCAAGGAAGGTCACTGTAGGTGTAATTGGAAGTGGGGATTTTGCTAAATCCCTGACCATTCGACTTATTAGATGTGGCTATCATGTGGTCATAGGAAGCAGAAATCCTAAGTTTGCTTCTGAATTTTTTCCTCATGTAGTAGATGTTACTCACCATGAAGATGCTCTAATAAAAACAAATATAATATTTGTTGCTATACATAGAGAACATTACACCTCCCTGTGGGACCTGAGACATCTGCTTGTGGGTAAAATCCTGATTGATGTGAGCAATAACATGAGGATAAACCAATACCCAGAATCCAATGCAGAATATTTGGCTTCATTATTCCCGGACTCCTTGATTGTGAAAGGATTTAATGTTATCTCAGCTTGGGCACTTCAGTTAGGACCAAAGGATGCCAGCCGACAAGTATGTATTTTTAAATTTTATTCTTAGTTAGATGGTATTTTGTACTTAAATAGTTAAAACAAATATCATATATTTAAAAACTGAATTTTGACACTCTCCAGTGATTATCATTTTGAAAACTATGTATGAGCTCCTGAAGATTTGTGGCCTGACCTTGTAAGGGCACATTTCTATTCCCAAAATGATGTGAAAAGCTGAGAAAATAACTGGAACTTTCCTATCATAATCAGCTAATTCAAGAAAAAGGCAAGGTTGGCAGTTGAATAATGGGCCATCTCCTTGCTTCCTCAAATATTAAAACAATCTCAATCATGTCTTTTTTCTTTCCCTCTCTCCCTCCCACCCATCCTTCCATCCTCCCTTCTTCCTTCCTTGAAGCTATTTGGTAAACAGTATCCCATCTCTGCGCGAAATGCCATGTAGTATGATCCTCAAGAAGAATGCTTTAGAAGTACCTTTTTATTTTACGTAGATTATTCATAGAATTTAAATAGTACAGTTTGTTTTATTTTAAGGGTAGATTTTAATCTGTGTGGGGAAGGTAGAAGCAGATTGGATTTCTCAGGTTCTCCTTTAATCTATGAGTTCTGTTTAGTTCAGTTTGAGAACAAAGCAGATGGGGAGCTCCATCAATGCTTTTGTGGAATGGCAGCTTTTATAAGTAAACACATAAAATAGTGCACCTTAAAAATCTTTCAAAAGTGTGGTTATGCATTATAATGAAGCATGATGATAAAATACTTTTATTTTTGTCCATAAAGACAGTTGATTAGATGTCTTAGAAAATAAATTCAAGTATTACATCACTATATGCTGCGTATCAGAGTCATGATAACCACTCATTTTGAAGTGTTTAATTTGGAAGAATATATACTTTCTTACTTTCCTAGAGAGTATTTCTGAATCCTTTTTTTCTTTTGCATATCAACCAAGGTTTGGCAATGGATACAAATCTAGCAAATTAGAGATAAACCTGAATTTAATCCTTTGCCCATATTTGTGGTGATTTTAATTATTCAACAAAAGAAATTGTAGAACAAGAGATTAAGTTCAATGTGAGCTACAGAAAGAGTTTCATTTGTATTTTGTAGTCCTTGTGGCTTTATGCATGTTTGATTTATTCTTTTAGGTTTATTATAAAATTTTAAAATTTGCAGTTTTTTTCCCAGTGAAGTAAAAACAGTTTAATCCACCATTGTCACACCTGTAATAAATTTGATAAAATTTATTTAATTTTATCAAATTAGGAAAAAAATAAAATGCTTTTCCTTACTTCTTTGGTATATATTTCTCCACCTTCCCTGCTCCATTTTAGAAGTTTATCAACATTTGTATAATAGTATAGACTTTGTCATTTATATGGTTAACATTAGATAAAATTAATAATCCTAAGAGCTCTACATTCTCACCATTATGTAACTAGGTTTAGTAGGCAAGCATTTCAGTGTGGTCTGTTTCAGAGCCTTTATATAAACATCCTCAGGGATACATTTAGGAATTTGTTTTCCCTGAACATAGCTCAGAGATTTTATAGCAAAATTTTTCTAACTCTAATCCTGGCTCACTCCAGCCAGGAACTTGTGAACTTGGTGTTCAACAAATATTTGTGAATTCTCAACTACATTACAATATCTAAGAGGTTTTGGTAGTTTGAAAGCCCACTCTCACCCCCACTGATCACAATCACATCTTAGAGTTCCCATAGAGGTAACAGCTCTTAGAAAATGGCAGTTACTTTACTGTTTAACTAAGCCTATTAATGCTATTTTTTTCCCCATCAAATATATTATCCTCATTTAAAGATGAAAGAATTTCCTAATTCTGACCAATGAAATAATATACCTGAGATTATCCATGGTTTTGGTGAATTGGTTTCTAAGCCAAAAGTTAAATTTTATAAATAGTATAGAATCATGACATCATTTAGAGGTTTTAATTACAAATTCAACCATTCAGTATCCATGCTTATCTTTTCCCTTGCTGAATAGCCATAAAGGGCAATGCTTGAAATCACTCTACTTGGCAGAATCGCTAGTCCTAGAACTAAGTACTGCCCACCAAAGCCTGGAGAGCCAGCCCCACCCAGTTCCCTGCAGGAGTGAGAGAGCTGGACAGGGGAGGGGCATGGCCTGCAGCTCAAACTCCACCTAGACTGTTGGAGGGAAGACCTTACCTTGTCTGCTCCGAACCTGGTGATCTAGACACCTTTCTCTCCTCCCGCCTCCCTTCCCCTGAGGACTTCTGTTCCCAGGTTCAAGCTAGATTTTTCTGCATTTTCTTTTCACGTCATTGAAGGTAGCAAGGACTTTGTTGTTTTTATGATACTATTTTAACCTATAAATAAATAGATTAATAAATTAATAAATGCTTTATCTCCTTAATTTTTTTGCATCACGCAGGGTCATCATAAGTAATGCTCTGTGGATTAAATGGAGCGTGTGATTGTTACCATTTTTATAAGCAATAATAGTAATGATGAGTCTTCTGTTTTTTCCATAGGTTTATATATGCAGCAACAATATTCAAGCTCGACAACAGGTTATTGAACTTGCCCGTCAGTTGAATTTCATTCCCGTTGACTTGGGATCATTATCATCAGCCAGGGAGATTGAAAATTTACCCCTGCGACTATTTACTCTCTGGAGAGGGCCGGTGGTAGTAGCCATAAGCCTGGCCACGTTTTTCTTTCTTTATTCTTTTGTCAGAGATGTGATTCATCCATATGTTAGAAACCAGCAGAGTGACTTTTACAAGATCCCTATTGAAATTGTGAATAAAACCTTGCCCATAGTTGCCATTACTTTGCTGTCCCTGGTCTACCTGGCAGGTCTCCTGGCAGCTGCTTATCAGCTTTATTATGGCACCAAGTATAGGAGATTTCCACCTTGGTTGGAGACCTGGTTACAGTGTAGAAAACAGCTAGGATTACTAAGCTTTTTCTTCGCTTCAGTCCATGTTGCCTACAGCCTCTGCTTACCAATGAGAAGGTCAGAAAGATACTTGTTTCTCAACATGGCTTATCAGCAGGTATGGGACGTGCTTGATATTTATCTGATGCTAGTAAAATACTTGATTATTATAATTTGTAAAACGTGAGATTTAAAACAGTGTACAACTTCACATACCTTGTAATAGAAATTTTGGTATATTTAGGGAAGAGAAAGAATTGTTCTTTAAACAATGTTTCTGCACAAGAATTATGCGGCTAATTCAGAATCATTTAGAATAAAAGCTGCTACCATCCCTTCTTTGCAGAATAAGAACAGAGAGGTGAAGAGTTGGGTTTTGTTTTCTTTTTTTAATATTACAATTGCAGTGACTACTTTCAGCATCAGTTAATTATTTCACAATTGGCCATGTTCCATGAAATAATAAGGCAGCTCTCAGTAAACATACACAATAAAATTAGAACTAGTGAAAATATAAAACAGAATAGGAAGTCAAGATCAGGAGACACACACAAGGTTTTTGTTATCATAAAGCAGGAAAGATACTGGTTCCTCAGGTGAACCTTTTCTAGCACTTAGCTCTTCAAGAAAATCTCTGGGAGAGCTTCATAGAAAGGGCTGATGGAATAGACTATGATTTTCCTCAATAATTTCCATTCAGCAAATGTAAGGGGTTTCACTGAAGCTCTTTGATGTAGCATTTCTCAATGAAAGCTGAGGACCGTGTACTAAACAAATGTGTAAGAGCTTTTGCATTTTATAAGAAACCAAGGCATCATGGTCCAAGTATGTAGCATCCAGTACTTACACTTGTTTCAACAATAAAACCTAAAATAATTTGAAAAAAATTACTAGATTGATGTTCTTTAAGCCATTCTCTCTAAAAATAACCACTTAAATGACTACTAAGGCTTTGATATCTACTCCACCAGCTTCCTCACCTCCTTCAAGTCTTCAATTTGTTGACACAAATAATAAACAATCAATAATAAGAATAGAAGAGAGTTTTATTTGCGCCAAACTGAAGACAACCTCTCAGTAGCTCTGAGGGGACTCTTCTGAAGGGGCAGGGAAGGAGCCAGTGTGTATATGAATTTTTTGGCTAGGAAATAAGTGTAGTCAAACATACATCTTTGATAAAGAATTACTGCTAATCACAAAGAAGAGATACCTCAAGTTAATGATTTTAGTGCTTTTCTATATATGGGAAGATGCAAGAATCTGGGGTCATTGAAATTCTTCCTGAGATACGCATCTTAACTACCTAGGGGCCAATATTTCAAAGCACAGAAAGCCTCATCCTGTTTTTTTTTCCTCCTGAATTCCCCTCAGGGCTCGCTGACAGTGGGTTGTGACTGAACCCTTTGTATAACTTGATGATGGGCAACATTCTTCCCTTTAATGGTAAAGCTGATGTACAATGTATGTTTGACAGGCCGTAAGACAGGCTGTTCTAATTAGCATAAAGTTCAAGCCAAATCATGTATAAGCCAGAATGACTTCCCCATACCTCAACATGTGAAAATTTCTTCCATCAAGTTCTTACCTCCTCAGCGAGGCCTTCATTTGGACACCAGTTTACATTCTGCCACCTGCTTCTGACTCAACCCTGGTACTCTCAGCCCCTCTTACTTTACCTGCTCTTCTTTGTCTTTGTTCAGTAGTATTTACCACCTTCTAACACACTTTGTGTTCTTTGTTTATTTACTGTTCTCTGCCTTCTCTCATCATAATGTAAGTTCACAAGAGGAGGGATCTTTGTTTCGTTCACTGATATATTCACAGTTCCTAATGCCTGGAACTGTGCCTGACACATTGTAGACACTCAAAAAACATACTCATGGAGCAAAGGGATGAATTGGGAGGGCTTGTAGATAAGATTCAGGTTGTAATCTCCGGGTATACTGGGGTATGCTGTTATTCTGTATTGTTGTATAGACACCAAATGAGATAATAAGAGCCTTTATCCACAGATAAGCTCTGTGGCTCTTTTCAGGATGTTGGTATGATTGCTTCAGGGAACAATGGCTAAGAAATAGCTTTTCTCTCTCTTTTTTTTTTTTTTTTTTAAATTTCAAATATGTTTGGTTACCTGGAATTGGACAAAAAGTTAAGCTGGTGTTAAGTTAGAATGTTTTCCATGAATAGATTACTTAAACCAAAGCTTTAACCCAAGGAATCCAAGCCTTGATTTATACTCTAATTATATTGTTTGCATGTAAATAGACAATTCTAAAAGTAGTCCCTATGCAGAATATGACATATTCAGAGTTAAACTCTGGCTTGATTATATGTGCATTATCAATGTAAGGGAAAGTACTGAATGAGGCAACTGGACAGTTGGAAATATTAATGAGGCCATTCAAGTGGTTAAGTATTTGCACTCCTTAGGGCTTTATCCTCAGGGAAGTCTCAGCTTCCTGGGGAAAAGAAGGTAAGAAGAGGTAAATCAACATATAAATATTCTTCATGTGAGAAAGGAAGGCACAGACATAGTTTAGAAATTCCCTGCCTGGATTCTAAATTGAACTAAGGCCAGAATGTACCCAAAATATTCAACCAAGTTTAAACTAACTTGTAAAAGCACCAGAAAACTAAGTCTAACTGTCAGTACTTCTTTTGTGTCCCTCTGGAACCAACCACTCAGTATTTCACGGTCTTGGGACTCCAGAGTCCCTGTCACCATGATGTATTACAAATGTGATGACAGATTTACCCACCCTTCTCACATGTGGGTGAGGAAGGAGAGAATCTTAGTCCTCTTTTTGTTGAACTCTCCCTTCTCTTTCCCTCACACCTGGAACAATACCATCCAGTAATAGGTTCTCCATAACAGTTTGTTAAATTGCATTAGTGCAACTCAAATGTTATATGTCCATATATGACATATTCTTAGGCCAAGAGTGAACTCTGTGCTGAATCAGTTAATATTCTACCAAACAAAGGAAATTCATGTTTGCTTTCTTGTTAGGTTCATGCAAATATTGAAAACTCTTGGAACGAGGAAGAAGTTTGGAGAATTGAAATGTATATTTCCTTTGGTATAATGAGCCTTGGCTTACTTTCCCTCCTGGCAGTCACCTCCATCCCTTCAGTGAGCAGTGCTTTAAACTGGAGGGAATTCAGCTTCATTCAGGTATGTGGGGTTTGTTTGGTGAGGGACTGGGTGACATAGATTTTTAATTCCAGTTAAGTACAGTTGGATTTTAAATATGCTGCTAATAAAAGAGTGCCCCTGGGACTGCTCTTCATGCATCTAGCTCATGGAATGTTATATCGCTAGAGGCCAGCTTAGGACCGTTCTGGTTTAGTAAGTGAAAGACCAGTACAGGACTTTACTGGAAAGCTTTGATAGTACTGCCTACTATGTTACAGATAAAGGTTATTTGAAAAATAAAAAAAAAAAAAGTGGGGGATGAATGAGCTTAGATCAAGTTTAATACCAAAGTCAATTTATTATTGGGCAAATGAATGAACACTTACTTTATATTTTGAGTCATCTTGATCTGTCTAGAAAAGTCTCATTCATTGTAATTCAAGTGGAGAGAAGCTCAGTCTGAATATTTTAAAGGAAATGTGTATACACACACAAACACAAGTGGTAGTTAATGGATTCTGGCAAGCAACCAGCCTTATCATTCTTGTTAGTATATGTATTTGGTGCATCAGTTGTATACATATGTATATGAGTGTCTACAAAGGGGTTTCAAGATAACATTGTGTTCTTTGACGAGTTAAACATTCACTTTCTCCAGTAATAGCTATTTAATACATTTGCATACTTTAAAAATATATAACTCAAACTGAGACCCTACCTAAATTACCATAAAATCAGTATTGGTTGTATCCGAATGGTTTATAGCACAATATGCAGATGAGTGTCATTTGGTGGTACACTAAATTTTGTTTCTTTTTAGTTTTGGTTTTTGCCTATTCGCTTGAGGTTTTTTTTTAAGTGATATAAAAATCTCATTCAAATTAAGGACATATCCCTCGTCTAAATTCATTTTTCCTTTTTGAGGGAAATAAAATCTGAATACTTTCCCAACTGCTAGTTTAATCACACCTGAAAAGAAATAGAAGGCCCACTGATAAAAGGTGCTAGACGGGTGCAAAGTATCATTATAAATTTAGATGAGTAATTGCAAGCAGAACAATTTTCTGCGAGAGAGTTGATCCTTCCCCAGTGAAGTTAGAAGTTACATTATTATGCCGATGTAGTACTACATTTTGTGTAACATAGACCATTTCTTAAATAAGCAATTAAACATAATGTAGGGAACCCAAAATGCTGAACTTTTTGATTTTAACCTGTGAACTGTTTAACAAAGTACTCTTAATAATCTCATTTAATATGGTTGATAAAGCCATTTGAAATGCTTTTTATGTTACATATTAATACTGTAAGATTTTTCACATTTATCTTCAACTAGTATATATGCGTGTGTATACTCATGAGAATGCTCTTCAGCATTTAATTTTATTATATACGTATGTATACATGTATTATATACACACATACACACATTTATTTTAAAAAAGATACACAACTGGTAGAAATGTGGATAACTTTTATAAAGGAGTTTTCCAGTTTTTATCAGTATCCTTAAGGAAAACCCAGATGTTTTGACCAGTAATCCCACTATTAGAAATCAATTCTAAGGAAATAAACCAAAATATAGAAACGGGCTTAAAGTGACATTATAGTTGAGGAAAGTAGGAAACAGAGTAAATGATCAACAAAAAGGAATGGTTAGGTAAAGTACAGCACATCCATTCAATAGAATATCATATACCATTAAAGTCATGTTTTCATATTTAATGACAGGCAAAGGTTCTGGATGTGATAAATAGAATAATCAGAATATTAGACTATATGCAATACAGCCTTATTTGTGTCAAAAAAAGTGCATATAAATATATAAGAAATATATGAAAATACTAAAATTGTTTAATGCAGTAGAGAACAAAGAGTAACTCAGTAATTTAAGATAAAATAGTGTTATCAAAATATAAACTTGGTAGATCTGGATGGGCTAATTTATGAGTTTGAATAATTTGCTTCTTCTTCTGTTTCTTTTTCTTCCTCCCCTATCTCAAGTCTACACTTGGCTATGTTGCTCTGCTCATAAGTACTTTCCATGTTTTAATTTATGGATGGAAACGAGGTTTTGAAGAAGAGTACTACAGATTTTATACACCACCAAACTTTGTTCTTGCTCTTGTTTTGCCCTCAATTGTAATTCTGGGTAAGATCATTTTACTCCTTCCATGTATAAACCGAAAGCTAAAGAGAATTAAAAAGGGCTGGGAAAAGAGCCAATTTCTAGAAGAAGGTATTGGAGGAGCAGTTCCTCATCTCTCACCAGAGAGGGTTACAGTAATGTGATGATAAATGGTGCTCCCTGGTGCCATATAAAGTTCTCCTCATGCCATTATTTTTATGACTTCCTTTATCTGCAGTTGTAAGTGCACTGTCAAATTGCTATGGGCTGAAACCTCTTCAGTGAGATCTCAACTGAATTAGTGGTAGAATTTTCTTCAAATTTATTTTCACTAATGTCACATTTTGCCAATATGAGTTTTTATAGTCAACTTATTGTTGAAATGTAGGTATGTTTTGTTTTGTTTTGTACAATCGTAAGACTATTGTTATTTTAAGAAACTTTATTCCATAATCAGGCAGAAATATTTGTAGTTAATAATATAGATACAACATAATGTTAAAAAACTTTGCACACCAGCAGAACTTTAAGTTTTAATATAATTCAATAGATATATTTCTTTTCTGAAGCTTCAGTAAGGTTTTAATTATTATCCAGCTTAAGAAATAGAAATGCATAACCATACATTATTTTTAAGAAAGGACACATTACATTAGCATCTAGGAAAGGGTGCGTGGTTAAAATCCCTATATTCCTTTCATAAGATCGGGTTTGAAGAATGTAATCAATTGTATGAACCAATGTGATTTATAAACAAACACAAATTAAAGAGACAGACTGAACTTGAAATTATGTTTAAAATGCATTGGAGACATGGACTATATACTGATAATGTGTACCTCATGAAAGATTTTATTCTTTGTCTTGTTACAGAGCAGTTTTATTTGCATATTAATATACTGATCAGGGAGAAGACAGTAACATCTGGCCTCCAAAACTGATCTTTCTCATCTAGTACCAATCTTGGGAATCTTATAATTGTTTCTAGTTAGAGGGAAAGTGTTACGTTTACACACAAGGAGTTGTCAGCTGATCTAAGCTGTTGCACCTTAGCCAGTCATACTCCGAATGGTACAGGATTTTACTGACATTCGTGGATGGATTATAACCTGCCAGGCACTGTTCTAAGCACTTTACTTGTATTTTCCCATTCAGTACTTACAACAACCCCATGACAGAGGTAGCTATTATCCTCATTTTACATATAAGGATACTGGAGCATAGAAAAGTTAAGTAATTTGCCCAAGGTCATGCAGTTAGTAGGTGGCAGAGCCAGCATTCAAGTCCAGGCAGTCATATTTCAGAGGCTACAGTTTTAGCCGCTAGGCTGTATGACCCCTGCCCCATCCCCATGCATACCAATCTAGATGCTTCCTCTTTGATATAAAGGCACTGACATTCTTTACAGTGTGTTGTGGGTGTCAAACGATATATGAAAATATTGTAATCATAAATTTATCATTGCCTGTGGGATAATCCACACTTACCCTAGGAGAGGATCTTGCCTGGGACAGGACCCGGGAGATCCATGGCAGTCCATAGGCCTCCCTGTGCAGTGAGGGACTCCAGCAGAGACAGGACCACAGCAGTTTTAATGAATGGCTGAGGTCCTACAGAATCTTAAAAAGTCCCTGTAGAGTTGGTCATCTCTTTTTCTCTTCTTGAGAAGTCCTCCTGCCTGCTCAGCCACTAATTAGGGAGCAGTTTGCAAGCATGAAGGATATTTAGATGAGCAGTTAATTATAAATGTACTCTAGAGACATAGAATCATACAGATTATTCATGAAAGTTTTCAGTGCTGACATTCCACATTAAAATTGCATTTTGTTCATACTTTGGTTAGAAAGCCCTATGTTTTTTTTCCATTTGCTCTTTCCTTATTAAAATAGAAAGTTGCAGACAGATACAATTATATGTATTCCTCCTCCTGAAATTATAACATTTTTAAACTTACCCAGTAAGGTTCTACTGAATCCAGCTGCCAAAGATAAATGGACTTTTACTTAGTGGAGGCTACCTTTCCCACCAATGGCTCCTTCCCTACTACCGCATCATGTCAGTTTGGTAAACTATTCATGATTCTCTGATGTCCTCTTCTTGCTGAATTTTAGTAGCTTGTACTTTTTACTTGAGCTTTTCTTTTTTCTTTATTTTAATTATATTCTTTCCCTCTTGATAATCATTTACTTGTTAGTTCTCAGTAGGGATTCAGTTGGGTGATAACTTAAAGGTAAACACCTATAAACTATATAGTGGACTAGTGACATTAAGAGCATATTTTTAATATTTTCTCGTTCCTATAGTTCCACTCCCTTAAGCCCATACTTGCACCATTTAATGTGAAAATACAATGAAATATTTTTAAAAGTTAGATGACTACTGAAGTATATTGTTGCATGTATATATTAATTAGCCAATAAGATAAATAAAATTATCACTATTACAGATAAGTGGGGCCTTTGAAAATACGAAAAAACAAAGTTTATGAAAATGTATATAAGATGTAACAGTTGTTTGAAACGGTGATATCTCCTTTTCAGTACTACAAAGAGGAAATAATTTTGAAGTTTTAGAATAAATATAATATATTCATTATAATTCTAAGTGTTTTAAAAGCTTTTCTAAAAATGCAAAAAAATATTGACTTTTAACTGCTTTACTTAAATGACTTTTAATTGCTTTATTTTACTATTTCGTACCTGATTATTTTTCTTAGTCATTATTTCTCATAATCATTCTTTAAAAATCATTACTCTGGCCTCAGAAGTAGGACTGAATTCTGCTCTTGCTAGATGTGAGAAAGTAGTGGGAACTTTAAAGTAGTGGGATTTTTTTTTCCTCAACTGTATTTTGAGAAGCGCCCCTGAGAAAATTTTAAGAATGTAGAAAATATACCTAGTTTTAATCCTATGCAAAATAATTAAGTAATTTTTTTCCTAAGAGGAAATTAATCATTGACTGAATCATGCTACCTAGCTTTTGTGTGCAGATTCCATGTCTCCTCTATTAAGAATATTTAAAATCATGTTTAAATAAGAATATATTCATGCTAGCATATATTTTTCAAAGCATATATGGAAATTCGCCTAGACTGTCTACATGTAGAGATTTTTATTTAAATTTCAAAATATTTTAAAGTATGAATAAATTATATTTATAGGTATTTATCAGAGAGAAATATTTTGTGCTACATATGGGATTGGTTAATGAGCTCCACTGTTAAACTACCTAATTTCTTAAAATTAGCATAATCTTGAGTTGATTAAGGAATTTTACTTTTAAAATTAATTTGATAATAGTAACTCAATGTATATTAATCCTTACAGTCAAATTATGAAAATTATTTGTGTAAAAGGGCTTTTAAGAATATATCATATCCAATTTTTTTATTGTTTATCTCTTATGTAATATGTAAAATCTTAATTCTTTTTAATTGCCTTTTGCCATTAAACTATTTCATAATAACTTCTGTACAGAGAGGTTTCTCCTCCAAAAAAGTTTTGTGAAAGTTAAAGATTCTTATGTGATGTTTTAAATAAAGTACCATCAATGTAATTTATAAATATTTCTTTAGGAATATTATGAACACCGAAACTGTGTCAGTCTATAAAATCTCTGTTTTGAAATAAGTATTTAAACAGCCTAAAATGTCGTGTTGAAATTATTTTGTAAATTCATGACTTAAAGCACACATAGTATAATAACCTGAGTCTAGTGTTAAGATTTATATTTGCAATGTGTTGTCATGAAAATGAGCTGCTCCACCCTCAACTGTTCATAAGTCAGTAAAGCAAATTCTGATACATCTTCAGTATATGTAATTGCTCTAAATGACACTGTAATAATTTTAGTGGAAACACAATTTGTTCATACCTTTGAATACTGAATTTTATAGGGATGAATAGGTTCTTCAATTTTTTTTAAATGCAAGAAAACTATAAAGTGCTAATATTCAGAGATTCTGTCAATATGATACCAAAAAACATTTAGTTCAGCTTAACACATGTACACACAGTAGTCCCCTCCTTACCATAGTTTCATTTTCTGTGATTTCAGTTACTCACAATCAGCCATGGTCTGAAAATATTAAATGGAAAATTCCAAAAATAAACAATTAATAACTTTTAAATTGTGTGCCATTCTGAGTAGCATGGTAAAATCTCGGGCATTCCTGCTCCATCCCGCCCACCCAGGAGGTGAATTATCCCTCTGTTCGGTGTATCCTTTCCATTAGTCACTTAGTAGCTGTCTTGGTTATCAGATCGACTGTTGTGGTATCACAGTGCTTGTAACCCTTATTTTACTTAATAATGGTCGCAAAGTACAAGAGTAGTGACACTAGCAATTCAGATATGCCAAAGAGAAGCTGTAAAGTGCTCCCTCTAAATGAAAAGGTGAAAGTTTTTGACTTAATAAGAAAAATAATTGTATGCTGAGGTTGCTAAGATTTATGGTAAGAAAGATTCTTCTATCCATGAAATTATGAAGAAGGAAAAGGAAATTCAAGCTAGTTTTGCGTTGGACCTCATGCTGCAAAAGTTACAGCCACAGTGTGTGACAAATGCTTAATTAAGATGGAAAAGGCATTAAATCTGTACAATAAGGTATTTTGAGAGAGAGCGAGACCACATTCACATAACTTTTACTACGGTATATTGTTATAATTTTTCTATTTTATTATTAGTTATTGTTGTTAATCTCTTACTGTGCCTAATTTATAAATTAAACTTTGTCACAGATATGTATGTATAGGAAAAAACATATGTATGTCTATATAGGGCTTGGTACTATTTCTGGTTTCAGGTATCCACTGGGGGGTCTTGAAACACCTCCCCTGTGGATAAGGGGGGTGCGGACTACTGTACTCAGATTTTTTTAACTTTCCAAATCATTGGATTAACAACATGCAGTCATCCAAAATTAGGGCAGACTATTTGGATTCTCCTAATGGCTAGATGGGCTAAATTAAATTACCAAAGCAGGTGCTTTCTTTATGATTTCCAAATTGCCACCTCCAAGGAAGATTCTCTTAAGATTTTCTTTAAAGGTCTTTCATAGCTTTACAGATATCCAGCCTGAATGGCGACTGGAAGTTGTCTCTCAATGTCTAGTTACCCTACTTTAAAAGCTGTTGCCCATCACATTCCTCAACTACCCTTGCCATTAGGTGTTCCTGTGTGACTGAGTGTTGGCCAGCGAGATGTAGGGGAACAAATGAGTGACTTCTTGGAAGTCTCTTCAAAGAAAAGCAGCATGTGTTCCTTTATCTTATTCCTCCATCTTCCTGCCAGAACTGTGATATAACAGCAGCCCTTGCAAATACCCAAGTAGACCGAGGCCAAACCCTAAGGACGACATGTTAGAAACTAAAAAGATCTTGACTACTTCACAACTTCAACTGCCTTTTCCTGTATTTAAGCCATTGTAAATTTGGGTTTCTTTTTATGAACTCAAAACTAATCCATTCTGGCCTTCAGTTCTTTATCATGATGCCGTTTAACACTGTTTGAATAAACTAGATTGCAATAATTCTTACCTTTAAAAGTTTTTAAAGGATAATGTGCAATTCACATTAGAATTGATTTTCCATTGTTAATTAATTATACTCATTTTCCTGCCTTGACCTTTCATTAGGTATTTTGTATCTGTGTGGAAAATACTGTCTTCTTTATAACTGTGTAATAGATATTTGCTAAAACTCTGTAATCTCTAAAATATCATTATCAAAGTTTATGCCATGTTTTTATATCATTCTCATAGATCTGCCTTATAAACATCTAAATAAAAAAGTACTGTTTAATGTGATTTAACTTCTTTTTTGAAATGTTATATACAAATGGATTTTTCTTTCTTACTGAATAATGATTCCAATATTTGATGGAAGCCATCTAATACTTTTCTGACTATTTCTTTTCAGAAGCATCCAGAAAGCAATGCATGTAACAGTTTTGGGTTTGGGGGGAATTTTGTTTGTTTTTGCCAAAGCAGACATTTAGAGAAACATCCATCTAATGAGATGGTATTCTTAAAAGTATTTCATTTCACTAGCATTTATTAAGTATCTTTTGTTTTAATTTATTTATTTTATTTTAATTTTGGCTGTGTTGGGTCTTCATTGCTGTGTGCGGGCTTTCTCTGGTTGCGGCGAGCGGGGGCTACTCTTTGTTGCGGTGCGCAGGCTTCTCATTGTGGTAGCTTCTCTTGTTGTGGAGCACGGGCTCTAGGCGCGCAGGCTTCAGTAGTTGTGGCACATGGGCTCAGTAGTTGTGGCTCGCAGGCTCTAAAGCACAGGCTCAGTAGTTGCGGCGCCGGGCTTCATTGCTCTGCAGCATGTGGGATCTTCCCGGACCAGGGCTTGAACCCGTGTCCCCTGCATTGGCAGGTGGATTCTTAACAACTGCGCCACCAGGGAAGCCCTATTAAGTATCTTTAAACCAGGACTGAACACAATATTTAAGCTATATTCTGTAAGTTCCTGATAGCAGGAACTCTGTCTGTCTTATGACTATATTCCTAGTGGCTTGTGCAACATGGTCCTACAGACATTAACGAGATAGTTTAATGAATGTTGCCTCATTTTTACAGAAAATTATGTTATTTATCACCCCACATCCATGCAGCCATGCCTGCATCCTCCTGCACATGCCCCTCCCCATCACTGTCTCAGCTTCTTGCTTTTCCTCCTGGCCAGTGGCCTGGAGCTGCCCTGTGGTCCCAGAGTGGAGCTGCTGCTGTTGCTGCCACTGCCGCCACCATCACCCCTGCCACGTTGCTGTACTGAGGAAAAGAAACTGAGCTTTGTGCCTGAGCACAGGATCTGTGGAGGCTATGGCTCCCCCTGCAGCTGCCTGGAAGTGTGTGGTGTTAATGTCCTGAGAGTAGGGTTCAGGTAAAATACAGGATACTCAATCAAATTTGAATTGCAGAGAAACAGCAAATAACTTTTTTAGTATAATTCTGTTACAGATATTGCATGGGACTTTTTTTTTCCCCTGTAAATCTGGCAACCCTACTTGGAGGGTGAATTTTGACCAAAGAGATGCAGCACAAGAGGGAACTGGTAGATAAATTCTTCCTTCATTTCCCCAAGATAGACTGTTCCAAAGTGCAGTAATCCATGAAAATATCCTAAAAGACTGAGCAGTTAACCACTCTTGTTGAAAAGCTATGGCAGCGCAGTAACACCTATATTTGTACACCCTCCTCCACTGCCTGCCTCACTTCCATCTTTTCCTCCCTTCTGCTTCCCAGAGATAGTGCCCCCCAATGAACTGGCAGCAGGTGAATGCTTCTTGTTGTTTGTGGCAGGCTCTAGGAAACCTAGGCTGGCATAGTAATTTTGGTAGTGGATTCTTCAACTGGAAAATAAAACATGAAATAAATGATGGTTTTCACAAAGTCAGGCACAGGGCCCTGCAGACTCAAAATCCAGACTGGCTGAGAGCGTTGGGAAAGGGCCTTTAAAGAGGTAATTAAGGTAAAATGGGGTCATAGAGGTGGGCCCTAATCCAACATGACTGGTATCCTTATAAGAAGAGGAGATTAAGACACAGAGGGAAGACCATGTGATGACAAAGGGAGAAGCCAAGGAGAGAGGTCTCAGAATGAAACCAATCTTGGACACCTTGATCTTGGACTTCTAGCTTCCAGACTGTGAGGAAATAAAATTTCTGTTACATAAGCCACCCAGTTTGTGGTATTTGTTCCCACAGCCTTCAAACACTAAAACACGGTTCATGGAATCAAAACAAGTCAAGTTAATTACAGAACTTGAATAATTAATGTCACTGGAATAAGCTTGTCCGATTAGTCCTGCTCCACAATAAAGACAGTTCTCTCCTGGGGGTACTTCACTATAACATCCCACCATGTAAACACAATAAATGGTTTTTAGTTCTAAAAGCTCAAGAACATTTTCAGTTCATGGAACTATGAACTGGAACTATGTTATGAAACTGAAGCTTTGATCAGATGAAAGTCACTCTTTTAAATTAATCTTATTTATTACCATTTATTTAGTTGCTCCACTAAACATGAATAGCTCCTGCAGCTTCCTATTTCAACCACCTAGAGGGGTGGGATAGGGAGGGTGGGAGGGAGGGAGATGCAAGAGGGAGGAGATATGGGGATATTTGTATATGTGTAACTGATTCACTTTGTTATAAAGCAGAAACTAACACACCATTGTAAAGCAATTATACTCCAATAAAAATGTTAAAAAAATATCACTTGCAATTTGGATTATTAGTACACTTTTTTATTAGAATGGTTGACTTCAGGGGTGGCTGTTCTTTTGTTTTCTGTTCCATGTACTCATTATCAAATTTACATTAATGATTCTGTTAGTAAGAGGTAATTACTTTTGTTTCTTTTTTATGCATTGTTTCTGCAACAATCAACCTCAAAGATTTTTTAAAACACTAAAGTAGATTAAATTCCAGCTTTTATGTATTTCTTCTGTTACATAATTCCCCTACATCCAACCTAGTAAGACTATACTCTAATTACATTTCACATGTGCTATAAAATTTTTCTGTTTAAAACAAATTACTCTGACTCAGAAAGGAATAACATTTGCTTGAACATTTAGGACACCTGGCATTAGGTTAGCAACTACCAAATTCATATATAATCTAAAATAGTAATTAGAAACATTCTTAATTCATGCTAATGAATAATTATAATTTTACTAAATATTGCTAATTAGGCAGGGTGCAAACAAGTATCAGGAAAAGTATTAGGAAAAAAATCAGAAGAATATTATTTCTTAAGATTATATTTATGTTAAAAATATGTTTAGTTTTCTTTGTTACTTTTAGAAGTAACAAAGTGGTGCACAGGTCAATAAATTACTAAAACTTGTAGTTAATCTTTAAGTCTACAGCAGCTTTTAAGAAATTGTAATTTGTAATTTAACAGAAATGTTAAATTCTGCTGAACTGTTACCAGATTGAAGCATTTCTAGTCTCTGTGTATAATTCATCTCTCATATATTTCTCTACTATTAATTTATATTTTTGCTGAAATAATTTACCAATTCAATAGTTAGCCATTTTACCCCTACCTCCTTCTGTGTTCTTGTGTCATAATGTCTCTTGTGCTGTTAACTTGCAGCCTTCAAAAATCGGTATCAAAGAAGGATCAATGAATAATGATTAAACCTAAATCCATTAGCTAATTTAAACAGGTAAAGCTTTTAAAAAGCTTAAGCTTGGTGCATTTAACAAGAAGAAAAACAAATAAATACACTCAACATTATCATCAGTAAGAAAACAAAGGACATGGAAAATTCACAAATGGAATATTTAATAAAAGCCAGTTTTACAGCGACTGCCAAAACAATACTAATGAAAATATACAACACACACCAGAGCAGTGCTTCTCAACTTTTAATTTGTACACTAATCACCTGGGAATCTTGTTAAAATGGAGATTCTGATTTAGTAGGTCCAGCACAGGGCCAGAACTTCCGTGTTCCTAACAAGTTCCTATGTAATAGCTGTGTAGGTAGTTCAAGGACCTCACTCTGAGTAGCAAGGACTTAGTGTGTACCTTACCCTGGGTAACTTATGAAATGCTTTAATTTGGTTTCAAATCAAATAAAAAAGTAATCCTTGAAATCTTTAATGAACGTTTATTGAGTACCTAGTATGATCTAGACCAGGAGGTCCCAAAATATGGTTGCCAGACCAGAAGCACCAACATCACTCAGGAACTCGTTATACAGCTGACCCATGAACAACGTGGGGTTGGGGTGTCGACCCTGGCTTGGTCAAAAATCCAGGTGTAACATTACAGTTGGCCCTCTGTATCCAAGGTTCCATATCCATGGATTAAACCCACCAGATTGTGTGGAACTGTAGTCTGTATTTATTGAAAAAAATCTGCATATAAGTGGACCCCTGCAGTTCAAACCTGTACTCTTCCAGGGTCAACTGTAAATGCAAACCCATGAACCCCACCCGGACTTACTGAAGCAGACTCTGAAGGTGGGGCTCAGGAGTCTTTTAATTAGCTTTCCAGATGATTCTGGTGCATACTAAGTTTTGAGAAACACTACTCTAGACACTATGCTGAGGGCTTGGGATGTAAACCTGAGTATGTGACTCTTCTTGCTTTAGAAAAATCTCAGTCTAGTAGGAAGTCTGCTGAGCCAGTAAATACCATTAAATATGCGGTCAGTACAAAACCAGAATGACAGACAAAGTGGCACCTAACATAGCAGAGCATGTAAAGAAGGTTTCCTAGAAAAGGTCACAGGAGCTGAGTCTTATAAGGAGTTAGACATCAGAAGACAGTCACATGTACAACATATGCAAAGGTAATGCAGGAGGAAGTTTGGCACCTGTGAAAAACTGCAAGTAATTCAGTCAAGATGGCTTGAGTGTGGGGTGTTTGAGGACTTCCATTCTGGTTGCTTCTCACCTGTCAAAAGATAAAACAAAAACCATTAGAGCTGATAAAAATTACAAAGTTAGATCTATTAACTTCCTGGTAAGGGAACCCATTCTATGAAGAATTTCACTGATGGGGGAAAAGTCAAAAGTTTTTAAGTCCTAGAAAGGGGGAGTTCATGGGAGTAGTGCTAATTAAGGATGGGAAACTTGTGCTCTGGATACGGGACAGAATGGATATATAGGTTGGTACACAGTTGGTTAAAATAAAACAAAAATCCTGTTGTTCATTCGTTAGGGAAATGTCTTCAGTCAAGTCCAGTGAGGAGAGTCTGACTTCTCAGGGCCATTGAGATTTATGGACCCTTATCAGCTTCAGTCTACTGTGCTGAATCACAAAAGTCAGTTGATATCTCCTAGGCAAGCTCCACTTTAAGTGGGAAATTTTCCTTGGCAATCCCTCCTCTTTGTCCTTCCTCATCTTGAGATGCCAGGATGAGCACACAAAGGATAGCAAATCATCAGATTATCAGCTTTCCCACCACCATTTTAGGCTTGGGTGCCGTTCTCACAGGATTCCACTGTGTTTATCCAAGTGGTTTCAGTCTCCTCTTGATGTAGTATACTTGGAATGTACAACAGCAATTAAGGTTATGTTAATAATACACTTGACACACCCTTTGCACTTTCTCGGGTTAATAGCAGCCTTAGACCTACTAACCACTTCTAGGTGTAAGGCCTGAGAGGAGCTCTAAAAGCACCAATGAGTAGCTGTAAAGATAAAAAAACAAAAACCAAAAGAATGCTGAAGTCCGAGCTAGGGAGTTTCAAGAAGGGGTGAGTGGTCAACAGTGTAAAATACTACAGACAAGTACACCAAAATGAGGACAAGAAAGTGTCCACAAAATTGTACCACAAGTGTTGGTGACCTCAGTTAGGGCAGTTGAGGAAAGCCGAAGAATGAATAGAATTGAGTAAATAGGGATTGGAAGTGCTCAGTACTCTTTCAAAGAAACTTGGTTTCTTTGGCTGTGATTCACATCAAGTGCTGCCAAGCCCAATCTAGGTTTTCCATTTCTTTTTATTTGCAGGGCCAGAAATGTCATTCAGATCATCTTGCTTATTATGTGCCAAGTACCACTTTACAAAACTATCATTTCATTCTGTCCTCTCACGGCAATCCTATTGATGAGAAAAGTGAAAAAATTATGAGAAAAATGGGGCTTCCAGGAGTTTACATGCTCTAGATTCAATAATTTGGCTCGAAAGCCTTCTAACATTGTGCACAATGCCTTGGTGGTTATTTAATTGTCTGGGAGAGCCACTAAAGTACAGAAGAGGTAAAAGGCTGGGGAATGTAGCTGACACTAGTCACTTCTCCGGGGTGAGATAAACTGCTCAGCTTCCAACATTATCAGTTCATCATCCATCATTCCTGCATCCCACATCCACCCCTCATCCCTCCACCGGCCCATGCTTATTTCAAGAAGGCCCAGCACAAACTACAAAGACTGAGACGCACCTGTCGCCAAGGTAACACTCCACTGTTACATACCGAGGTCTTCCCCCACTTTCCTCCGGTACGCAAGCAAACCCAGCCCCTGCAAATTTAGAGGTTCAGATGAGACTTTGGGGTAGTTTGGATCCTCGGGCTTCCGTAGGTGCCGGCGCTTCAGCAGCCTCTGGCCCCGCCCCTAGCAACGCATTGGCTTGTTAACAACCTGCCAGCAAGCAGGCTGCTAGGTGCGCTGGTGGGTTGCCTCCGCGGGATGCGGGTGGCGTCGCGGTGGCCGAGTCCACGGCCGGACCCCCGGGACCTTTCGCGACTCTAGTGGCTCTCAGGCGGCTTTCACTTCTCGGTGGCGGGCCTCTTGCAGTCTCGCGGCTGCGGGCACAGTGTAGGACAGGAGGATACCCCCCATCCCTCACTCCGCCGCCACAGCCATGTCTACAGCGGAGGCTGCGGCGACGGCCCAGGCCCGAGCACCCGGCAGCAGGATCAAGTCCAGCAGCCCTCGCCAAATCCTGGTAGTCGGGGTGGTGACGGAGGACGAGGAAGCGCAGGTATGGCCAGGTGTCTGTGCTTTGGAGGGTGTGAAGGCGGGGGCGGGGGTTGAGATCTGGGGGCGGAGATGATGCCTGGGGGCAGCAAGGGAGGAAATGGAGGTCCGAGGGGAAACCAGGGGAGCCCGGGAGACTGTGGTTCCAAGCTCAAAGCTGATCCCTTTGAGAACTGCGCCGCCTGCGAGGGGAGTTGGCTGTCGTCGACCAACCTGTCTGGGGACTCGTGTCTCGAGGTCCTCCCGGAGCGTCCCAGTAACCTGAGTAGGCAAGGTTTGGCAGCTTTTCTTCGAAAAGTGTGACCCCACGCAGGGCCTGAGAGGGAGGGAAACATTCTTAGCGAAAACTTGGATTTGATGACCCCCTTGTTTGCACTGGGCTTTTATATGTAGATCGCTGTTATCGTGTGACGTTCTTGATACAGGGGTAAATCCTCCCGTGTTTAAATTTGCTGCTACCAAAACCTGCATCTGGAGGGGAGGAAAATACTATTAAAATTAGAAATTTAGCAACATTTTTATATGAAATTGGAAGCTGGTTAGGAGTGCGTCGGAGAGAATTGGGATCGAATAGAATTGATTTATTGTGCATGTACTTGGTTTTTAGTTTACTCTTTGTCATACAAAACTAGTTCTTTCGAATTTCTGTTGAGAAATTTCACTTCAGAACCCTGGCTTGGATCTCCATTCGTAGCGAGGGTGTTTAGAAACTCCAAGGCGTTTGTTTCATACTAGGGTTCCATGGCGCTTCCCCAGAGATGCATGATCAAGCCCTAAATTAATGTGAATTCTATGGAGGAAATTTGCCCTACCTCCTCACGCTGATGGCGTGGGGTCACTATGGGAATTCCTGCTGAGGCTTCACAAGTCTCAGGCTGCGTCAGGAACCTTGTCTCCTGCGTCCACGTCCTGGAGGCTTGGAGGGTTCCTTAGGAGCGGCTAGTTGACTGGGGACCTCTTCTATGGTGGGAATAGGGTTGCGCTCTCTGAAGATGGCCAGACATTCAACCCCCGGAGAAACAACACTTCTGCATGAAGAGGAGCAGGTGCTAGGGGAATTTACCTAATCGGGTTTGTGGAAGTATTCCAATCCAGGTGCAGATAATTTTGAGGAACAACAGCTGTCCCCTCACTCCCAAGGCTGCAAGGGGGCTCAACACTACTGCTGTTCTCCCAGGCATGGGGCAAAACTGACAAGTAGGTGAATTTGGTGTCTGATGTCATTCTTCCTTTACTTGGTATTAAAAAAAAAAAAAGGGATGGGGTCTCAAGGTTATAGGAGGCAGGCAAGAGTGGGTTAAAAAGAAGAAAAAAGGGGAAATACTTCTAACAGGCCGTTGCCAAAATAGGCCACAATGTATCAAATAATGCAGAACAAGTATACCTGTGTATATGTGTGTTTATTTTCTCCCTTCCCTTTCTTTTCCTCTTTCATTACTGCCTCTTCTTACAGGGCCTAGGTTTCTCCTCCTGGAAGAAATCAGTTTGTATTAATTAAAGTTCCTACCCTGTTAATAACTGCTTCTAGGGATATTAACATTTTTTATAGTACTGAAGAAAAAGGCAGTTTCTACCAAAAGAAATGAAATCGAATAAAGACATCTTAGAGCTGGGAGAAATGGTCTCTAAGCCTTCCTGGTTTTTGTTTGTGGTTGTTTTTACAAATGAGGACCCTAAGGCCATGAGAAGTTAACTGAGAGTTACTCACTTTCTTTACTGGGAGTGGAGTCTAGTGCTCTTTGCCACTTAAAATGATAACCTTTATAGACCTCTGCCTTGGAACTCTAAATGTTTCCAATCTTTTCAAACCTTTCCATATTTGCAGCCTCGCCCTCTTCCTACAGTGACAGTACAGTATATCCTAGTGGCTAAAAGTGAGAATGTGGGGTCTACCTCAACCCATTAAGCCAGCTTCATCATATGCTTGAGAAATCACAAATTGTTCACCCTTTATCTATTTCCTATTTATTTTAATGTTGCTCCTCTCATTATAAAGAATCAGAAGCCCTTTGGAGCAGTGATTATTCAAAATTTAATGTGCATTTGGAGCACCTGGGGAGCTTATTAAACTATATAGATTCTAATTCTGTAGGTCTGGGTGGAGCCCTGGATTCTGCTTTTCTAACAGGTTTTCAGGTGATGCCATTGCTACTGGTTGAAGGACTCCATTTTCCACTCAGAGTAGCAACACTTAGTGTGTCATAGCTGCAGTATGGTATGTACAGTGTGACAGTTTCACAGCAGCTACCTCCTGGAAAGCCATAGGAGATGGTTTTACATGGACTCAGATTATAAAACAAAGTAAACAATAACAACAACAATAAAAATTCCAACCCTCCCCCTGCCAGGTCAGATGATATGGTACCAAATGGGGCTTTAAAAGAACTACTCGCTCTCCTTTCCTGTCACCACAATGCCTCAGTCAATCCTGGATTAATGTCACATCCTTTGGGTCGCACCTCTTCCTCTCTTCCCACTCCATTCTCCATAAACACCACTTTACCATCCTCCTTGCTACCTCTGAGTCCCACCTGTTCTTTCTTTCAGGCTTCTGCAGTAGCTCCTTATTGCTTCCCTCACTTAATATCATTACATTGACCAGATCACTCAACCCTCTAAACCTGTTCCCTTTTCTGTAAAACAAGCCTGTACTAGATGAGTGTTCCCCAAACTTGGGTGACCATCACAGTCATCTGAGGAGCTTTTTTAAAAAAAAACTGTACATAGCTGGGTCCTTCCCTAGATTTACTTAATCATAATCCCCAGTGTTGTGCCTGGGACTCTTAAAAAGCTCCTTTAAGTGATTTTTAGCCTCAGAACCACTGAACTAGATGGTATCTAAGGTGTCTGCCATCCTCAGAGTGCCTCAGGTCCACTTCTTGTCCTGTTTGCAAGGTTTCCCAATGTATAGTCTGTACTTTATCTGTACCATGTACTCTGCTTAGTGCCACCTCCATGAGGGCAGAAACCTTCTCTGTTGTTTTTTTTCTATAGCGTCCCCCTATTATCCCCCAGTAGCACCCAGCACAACACCTGGTACATAGGAGGGGATATTAAATATGTATTGAATGAATGCCCTCCCCTCTTTTCTGAATTTAAATCTTACCCTACCTTCAGATCCTACCTGTCCACCATAAAGTAACCCCCAATAGGACATACTTCCCATTCATTTTCACTCTCACAGAACTTCTTCTCATAAATGGGTGTAGTCCTTGGTCTGAGTCTCATAGTTTCTCACCTAATTATCAGTTGTTTTATGTTTGTTACGATTTCATTTGTCTTGTTTTGTCTCTCCCTCTCCTTAAGTGTAGAACATATATCTTAATACTTGCGTGTCCTTCCCCTCTCAACTCTGAGTTCAGAGTAGAAATTTAAGTCCTCATTAGTAGCTGATAAAGCCTTCTGTGTTCCAGCCACACTGGCCTCCTAGCATCTCCTCAACCATGCCAGATGTACTCTGCCTAAGGGCCTCTGCACTTGCTATGCCCACTGCCTGGAAGTTTTCCCCTTATCCATGGCTTGTTCCCTTACCTCCTTCAAGACTTTGCTGAAATTTTACCCACTCTGTGAGTCTTTTGCCGACCACTGCTTAAGCATCCTAGCACTTTCTAGTCCCGTTTCTCCAGAGCATTATCTTGCAATACACTATATAACTTATTGTCTCCCCCAAAGCATATCAATTCTCTATAAAAGCAGGAGATTTTGTGTGTTTATTCAATACCATATCTTCAGCACTTAGAACAATGACACAATGGAGGCACACAGTAGTATTTGTAGAATAAATATGATTGCGATTAGTTTTTTTTTTTTTTTTTCACTTGCGTAGTATCATGGCTGAGCTTCCTTGCCCAAATTTGCTTTCCCTGTGAGAACCTGCACAGTCTGCTAGTTGATGTCATATCCTGCCACTATCTGTAATACTGCCATGGACTGTGTCCTTAAATTGCCTACCCCTGCTTTGGAGTAATTGCTAGAAGTAGCCTCAGTGGTCAGCTGAGAAGTCAGGCAGAGAATGAAGGTGCAAAGAACCAGTGTTTCTGCATCAGACAGCCCTGCTAGCCCATATACTAGCTATGTGACCTTAACAAGTTAGATATGAGGGCCTCAGTTTCAACAACAGGGATAATAATGCTATCTTCATATGGTATATTTGAGGATTAATTAAGATATAAAGTACCAGACACATAAATGGACCACAATAAATGTTAGATCCTTTCCCTATAACTAAGTATCAGAGGAGCAGGATTTTCCCCCTTTGAAATGTTCCTTGGTAAAGTGGGAAAATAAGTTCATTCTATAACTTGATGTAAGTGGAGGTCTAGTTTTCTTCAAAGCAGTTTATTAAGCTTTTGATCTTAAAAGGTTTTGTTAAATGTTTTTACAATTTCTCCATAAACATCTTATGATAATAACAATTATTTTTATTTTTACATCTGTATGTTCTCTCTTTTTTTTTTATAGTTAGTGTTTTTTTTAAAAATTAATTAATTAATTAATTAATTTTTGGCTGTGTTGGGTGTTCGTTTCTGTGTGGGGGCTTTCTCTAGTTGCGGCAAGTGGGGGCCGCTCTTCATCACGGTGCGCGGGCCTCTCATTAACGCGGCCTCTCTTGTTGCGGAGCACAGGCTCCAGACGCGCAGGCTCAGTAGTTGTGGCTCACGGGCCCAGTTGCTCCGCGGCATGTGGAATCTTCCCAGACCAGGGCTCGAACCCGTGTGCCCTGCATTGGCAGGCAGATTCTCAACCACTGCGCCACCAGGGAAGCCCTGTATGTTCTCTCTTGCTTCTACACCCTGCCTGTGTGATCTCATTTACCCAGACTGATCCAATTATTACTTTAAGCCTGTGACTTAGAAATCTCTGCCCCAAATTTAACTCATCTCCAGCCTCAACACAAGCTTCTTCCTCCAGCATCCCTGTCTCAGCAAATGGTGCCAACCACTTATGTCATTCCTCAAGCCTGCCCGTCCTCCTTACCTTTTCCTTCTCTTTCCCACCAAATCAAATCACTCATTAGGTCCTGCTGATTCTGCCTCCTTGATGCTTTTCACTCCATTCATTGTTGTGTATCCTGATTGCCACTGCCTTAGTCAAGGCCTGAAGTCACAGACTGGTCTCCCACCTCCAGTCTAGATCTTGCCAGTTCAGTCTCTACTCAGCAGACAGAATTATCTTTTTTATTGTTACATTCCTCTGGTTAAAACCTGTGGAAATCAATGAAGACCACCCTAGTGAGAACGAACAGGGGCTTGCTGTTCAGAGCTTGCTATAGAAAGAGAATCTGCCAGCATTGCTTACATTTAGCAGAGACTCCCAAGGCAGGCGGGGGAGCTTTACAGTGAATAAAAGGGAGGCTTCTGATTTGCTCTGGTTGGAGGTTGTTGCCTTGGGGAAGCTGGAAGTGAGCTAGCTAGAAGCAAGGCAACCTGTGTGATTGATTTGGGAAGCATACTTGTCTTTTTCTGGTTGGCCCTGAGTGACAAATTGGGGTAAAAAATAGGGAATCTGACAATCATAGACCAAATACTGACTTTTCTGAGCCAATTGCTGCAGAAGGTGTGGTTTGACTCCCCAGGTTGGTTGCTACAGAGGTTGTAGGACAGAGTTCTGTTGCTAGATGTAGTCTGGCCTTTGTCTGTTTTTATATCCAGTCTCTCAAACAATTCAATAGCTTCTGATGATCACTGGCATAGTATACAAGGCTCTCTGTCAAATGGGGTTAATAATAGTATCTACCTCATAGAATTCAGTTAGTAAATTCATTTAGTGCTTACAGCTGTACCTAGAAATAGACGTTGTCTAATAAGTTTTAGCTATCACCATTATTGTTATTAGCATCATTATTATTCATGATTTGACCTCTACTTACCTTATCGGCATCATCTGTAGCTACTATCCTCTGCACTATCTTCTCCAACCTACTGAATGACTCACCAGTCCTGTAAATGCCATGTTTTCTCTCGTCTCCGGGCCTTCACACATGCTACTTCCTTTGCTCCATCTCTCAAACCTTCAGTTCATCTCACAAATCCTACTCAGTCTCACCTCTGCTTGAAGATTACTTCTTTCAAAAGCTGTCCCAGATTCCCATCCCTCCTCCCCATACCATTCTGTCCCCCTCTATATAGTTCCAGAGCACACCTCTCAGCATTCATGAAGCATTTTGTAGCATGTTATCTGTATTACCCGCATCTCATGCCAGATTGATAGGTACTTGAAGTCAGAGCAATGCGTTCCCCACACCTAGCACAGTTTCTGAAATGTCGAAGCTGCTTATAACTATTTATAGAAGGAGGAAAAGGCTAAGGGAGGGAGGGAGAGAGGGAGAAATCTTAAAAATATAATATGTGCCATGCAAGTAAAACACAGGGTAACATGAAGTAGTAATATAAGATAAATTTAAGATAATACAAGATAAATCTATGCTTTAATCTTTATACTCTCTTTCTTGGAAAAGTTATACCTGGTCATTTGGGGGAAAAAATTCTGATAATACATACAGGTACTAAAAAAAAAATTTTGCAGTGACATTTCATTTCAATATCTTTTCCAACCCTCAAAGCCAATATTGCAGAAAATCGGAAAATAAAAACTCACTATATATATTTATTTCTCTGAGAACACAGGAAGGAAAAGGACAACTGATGTAGTGGCATATGGCACTGTTAAATCCCAAAACCTTAAAAGGCAAAATTCTATTTATCAAAAATTTTTGTAACAGTAAATTTAATAATTTAAACAATTTAATAGTAAGATGTAACAATTTTAATGGTAATCATAATCCCAAGGATAAATAACTATATAGTAAATCCTTTTTTTTAAAAAAAAACAGCAGGTTCTTATTAGTCATTAATTTTATACATATCAGTGTATACATGTCAATCCCAATCACCCAATTCAGCACACCACCATCCCACCCTGCCACGGTTTTCCCCCCTCGGTGTCCATTCGTTTGTTCTTTACATCTGTGTCTCAACTTCTGCCCTGCAAACCGGTTCATCTGTACCATTTTTCTAGGTTCCACATACATGCGTTAATATACGATATGTGTTTTTCTCCTTCTGACTTACTTCACTCTGTATGACACTCTCTAGATCCATCCACGTCTCTACAAATGACCCAGTTTCATTCCTTTTTATGGCTGAGTAATATTCCATTCTATATATGTACCACATCTTCTTTATCCATTTGTCTATCGATGGGCATTTAGGTTGCTTCCATGACCTGGCTATTGGAAATAGTGCTGCAATGAACATTGGGGTGCATGTGTCTTTTTGAATTACGGTTTTCTCAGGATATATGCCCAGTAGTGGGATTGCTGGATCATATAGTAATTCTATTTTTAGGTTTCTAAGGAACCTCCATACTGTTCTCCATGGTGGCTGTATCAATTTACATTCCCACCAACAGTACAGGAGGGTTCCCTTTTCGCCACACCCTCTCCAGCATTTGTTGTTTGTAGATTTTCTGATGATGCCCATTCTAACTGGTGTGAGGTGATACCTCATTGTAGTATTGACTTGCATTTCTCTAATAATTAGTGATGTTGAGCAGCTTTTCATGTGCTTCTTGGCCATCTGTATGTCTTCTTTGGAGAAATGTCTATTTAGGTCTTCTGCCCATTTTTTGATTGGGGTGTTTGTTTTTTAATATTGAGCTGCATGTGCTGTTTATATATTTTGGAGATTAATCCTTTGTCCGTTGATTCATTTGCAAATATTTTCTCCCATTCTGAGGGTTGTCTTCTCATCTTCTTTATGGTTTCCTTTGCTGTGCAAAAGTTTTGAAGTTTCATGAGGTCCCATTTGTTTATTTTTGCTTTTATTTCCATTACTCTAGGAGGTGGATCAAAAAAGATCTTGCTGTGGTTTATGTCAAAGAGTGTTCTTCCTATGTTTTCCTCTGAGAGTTCTATAGTGTATAGTCTTACATTTAGGTCTCAAATCCATTTTGAGTTTATTTTTGTGTATGGTGTTAGGGAGTGTTCTAATTTCATTCTTTTACGTGTAGCTGTCCAGTTTTCCCAGCACCACTTATTGAAGAGACTGTCTTTTCTCCATTGTATATCCTTGTCTCCTTTGTCATAGATTAGTTGACCATAGGTGCGTGGGTTTATCTCTGGGCTTTCTATCTTGTTCCATTGATCTATGTTTCTGTTTTTGTGCCACTACAATGTTGTCTTGATTACTGTAGCTTTGTAGTATAGTCTGAAGTCAGGGAGTCTGATTCCTCCAGCTCCGCTTTTTTCCCTCAAGAATGCTTTGGCTATTCGGGGTCTTTTGTGTCTCCATACAAATTTTAAGATTATTTGTTCTACTAAAAAATGCCATTGGTAATTTGATAGGGATTCCATTGAATCTGTAGATTGCTTTGGGTAGTATAGTCATTTTCACAATGTTGATTCTTCCAATCCAAGAATGTGGTATATCTCTCCATCTGTTGGTATCATCTTTAATGTCTTTCATCAGTGTCTTATAGTTTTCTGCATACAGGTCTTTTGTCTCCCTAGGTAGGTTTATTACTACGTATTTTATTCTTTTTGTTGCAATGGTAAATGGGAGTGTTTTGTTAATTTCTCTTTCAGATTTTTCATCATTAGTATAGGAATGCAAGAGATTTCTGTGCATTAATTTTGTATCCTGCAACTTTACCAAATTAATTGATTAGCTCTAGTAGTTTTCTGGTGGCATTTTTAGGATTCTCTACGTATAGTATCATGTCATCTGCAAAGAGTGACAGTTTTACTTCTTCTTTTCCAATTTGTATTCCTTTTATTTCTTTTTCTTCTCTGATTGCCATGGATAGGACTTCCAAAACTATGTTGAATAATAGTGGTGAGAGTGGACATCCTTGTCTCGTTCCTGATCTTGGAGGAAATGCTTTCAGTTTTTCACCATTGAGAATGATGTTTGCTGTGGGTTTGTCATATATGGTCTTTATTACGTTGAGGTAGTTTCCTTCTATGCCCACTTTCTGAGAGTTTTTATCGTAAATGGGTGTTGAATTTTGTCCAAAGATTTTTCTGCATCTATTGAGATGATCATATGGTTTTTATTCTTCAATTTGTTAATATGGTGTATCACATTGATTGATTTGCATATATTGAAGAATTCTTGCATCCCTGGGATAAATCCCACTTGATCATGGTGTATGATCCTTTTAATGTGTTGTTGGATTCTGTTTGCTAGTATTTTTTTGAGGATTTTTGCATCTATATTCATCAGTGATATTGGCCTGTAATTTTCTTTTTTTGTAGTATCTTAGTCTGGTGTTGGTATCAGGGTGATGGTGGCCTCATAGAATGAGTTTGGGAGTGCTCCTTCCTCTGCAAGTTTTTGGAAGAGTTTGAGAAGGATGGGTGTTAGCTCTGCTCTAAATGTTTGATAGAATTCACCTGTGAAGCCATCTGGTCCAGGACTTTTGTTTGTTGGAAGATTTTTAATCACAGTTTCAATTTCATTACTTGTGATTGGTCTGTTCATATTTTCTATTTCTTCCTGGTTCAGTCTTGGAATGTTATACCTTTCTAAAAATTTGTCCATTTCTTCCAGGTTGTCCATTTTATTGGCATAGAGTTGCTTGTAGTAGTCTCTTAGGATGCTTTGTATTTCTGCGGTGCCTGTTGTAACTTCTCCTTTTTCATTTCTAATTTTATTGATTTGAGTCCTCTCCCTCTTTTTCTTGATGAGTCTGGCTAATGGTTTATCAACTTTGTTTATCTTCTCAAAGAACCAGCTTTTAGTTTTATTGATCTTTGCTATTGTTTTCTTTGTTTCTATTTCATTTATTTCTGCTCTGATCTTTATGATTTCTTTCCTTCTGCTAACTTTGGGTTTTGTTTGTTCTTCTTTCTCTAGTTCCTTTAGGTGTAAGGTTAGATTGTTTATTTGAGATTTTTCTGTTTCTTGATGTAGGCTTGTATAGCTATAAACTTCCCTCTTAGAACTGCTTTTGCTGCATCCCTTAGGTTTTGGATTGTAGTGTTTTCATTGTCATTTGTCTCTAGGTATTTTTTGATTTCCTGTTTGATTTCTTCAGTGATCTCTTGGTTATTTAGTAACGTATTGTTTAGCCTCCATTGTTTGTGTTGTTTACGTTTTTTTCCCTGTAATTGATTTCTAATCTCATAGCATTGCGGTCAGAAAAGATGCTTGATATGATTTCAATTTTCTTAAATTTACTGAGGCTTGATTTGTGACCCAAGATGTAATCTATCCTGGAGAATGTTCCATGCACACTTGAGAAGAAAGTGTAATCTGCTGTTTTTGGATGGAATGTCCTATAAATATCAATTAAATCTATCTGGTCTATTGTGTCATTTAAAGCTTCTGTTTCCTTATTTATTTTCATTTTGGATGATCCGTCCATTGGTGTAAGTGAGGTGTTAAAGTCCCCCACTATAATTGTGTTACTGTCGATTTCCTCTTTTATAGCTGTTAGCAGTTGCCTTATGTATTGAGGTGCTCCTATGTTGGGTGCATATATATTTATAATTGTTATATCTTCTTCTTGGATTGATCCCTTGATCATTATGTAGTGTCCTTCCTTGTCTCTTGTAACATTCTTTATTTTAAAGTCTATTTTACCTGATATCAGTATAGCTACTCCAGCTTTCTTTTGATTTCCATTTGCATGGAATATCATTTTCCATCCCCTCACTTTCAGTCTGTATGTGTCCCTAGGCCTGAAGTGGGTCTCCTGTAGACAGCATATATATGGGTCTTGTTTTTGTATCCATTCAGCAAGCCTGTGTCTTTTGGTTGGAGCATTTAATCCATTCATGTTTAAGGTAATTATCGATATGTATGTTCATATGACCATTTTCTTAATTGTTTTGGGTTTGTTTTTGTACGTCCTTTTCTTCTCTTGTGTTTCCCACTTAGAGAAGTTCTTAGAGTAATCTTGGGTGTAGGTTTTCCCTTTCATCACTTTAAGTATATCATGCCACTCCCTTCTGGCTTGTAGAGTTTCTGCTGAGAAATCAGCTGTTAACCTTATGGGAGTTCCCTTGTATGTTGTTTGTCATTTTTCCCTTGCTGCTTTCAATAATTTTTCTTTGTCTTTAATTTTTGCCACTTTGATTACTATGTGTCTCGGTGTGTTTCTACTTGGGTTTATCCTGTATGGGACTCTCTGCGCTTCCTGGACTTGGGTGGCTATTTCCTTTCCCATGTTAGGGAAGTTTTCAACTATAATCTCTTCTAATATTTTCTTGGGTCCTTTCTCTCTCTCTTCTCCTTCTGGGACCCCTATAATGCGGATGTTGTTGCATTTAATGTTGTCCCAGACGTCTCTTAGGCTGTCTTCATTTCTTTTCATTCTTTTTTCTTTATTCTGTTCCACAGCAGTGAATTCCACCATTCTGTCTTACAGGTCACTTATCCGTTCTTCTGCCTCAGTTATTCTGCTATTGATTCCTTCTAGTGTAGTTTTCATTTCAGTTATTGTATTGTTCATCTCTGTTTGTTTGTTCTTTAATTCTTGTAGGTCTTTGTTAAACATTTCTTGCATCTTCTTGATCTTTGCCTCCATTCTTTTTCCGAGGTCCTGGATCATCTTCACTATCAGTATTCTGAATTATTTTTCTGGAAGGTTGCCTATCTCCAGTTCATTTAGTTGTTTTTCTGGGGTTTTATCTTGTTCCTTCATCTGGTACATAGCCCTCTGCCTTTTCATCTTGTCTGTCTTTCTGTGAATGCGGGTTTTGTTCCACAGGCTGCAGGATTGTAGTTCTTCTTGCTTCTGGTGTCTGCACTCTGGTGGATGAGGCTATCTAAGAGGCTTGTGCAAGTTTCCTGATGGGAGGGACTGGTGGTGGGTAGAGCTGACTGTTGCTCTGGTGGGCAGAGCTCAGTAAAACTTTAATCCACTTGACTGTTGATGGGTGGGGCTGGGTTCCCTCCCTGTTGGTTGTTTGGCCTGAGGCAACCCAACACTGGAGACTACCTGGGCTCTTTGGTGGGGCTAATGACAGACTCTCAGAGGGCTCACACCAAGGAGTACTTCCCAGAACTTCTGCTGCCAGTGTCCTTGTCCCCATGGTGAGGCACAGCCACCCCCTGCCTCTGCAGGAGACCCTCCAACACTAGCAGGTAGGTCTGGTTCAGTCTGCCCTGTGGTCACTGCTCCTTCCCCTGGGTCCTGATGCGCACACTACTTTGTGTGTGCCCTCCAAGAGTGGAGTCTCTGTTTCCCCCAGTCCTGTTGAAGTCCTGCAATCAATTCCCACTAGCCTTCAAAGTCTGATTCTCTAGGAATTCCTCCTCCCATTGCCGGACCTCCAGGTTGGGAAGCCTGACGTGGGGCTCAGAACCTTCACTCCAGTGGGTGGACTTCTGTGGTATAAGTGTTCTCCAGTCTGTGAGTCACCCACCCAGTAGTTATGGGAGTAAATCCTTTTTGATTGTTAATTTTTAAAGTAAAAATCATATTGAGTAAATAAACTCACTCAGATACTTATCCTGCACACTTAAAGTTAGAACGCTTAACTGAAAATCGTTTTTGAAAGACATTTCTTGAGATCAGAACATGTGAGTTTGTAATTGTGAAAGGAAAGGAAATTTTAGCCCTAAGAGGCAATGGAATAATGATTGTGTAGAAAGGTGACTATGTAGAAATATGGAACGGTATGTATTATAGATTTAAAAATCAGAGTATACAATAGTGTTAACACTAAGTGAAGTTATGTGAGGTATTTATACATGTAAACAAAAACAGAAAATAAAATATAAAATACATATATAAAACAAAATAATAAAAATGTATTTTGATGGTGAGAATAAGATTTTTTTCTCTTTGAATATTTTTTATATCATCATTACATCATCTTTTCAAACAGTTATTTTAAAGTAGAAATAAGTGTGAAAGCAGGAGAGATGTGAAGAAGGAAACAAAAGAGACTGGGATAGCTTAACCCATCTAATAGGAGTAAGCAATATTGATATAACATTTGAATTAAAGAAAACGCCATGCAGCAAAGCATTAATCCCCAAGATAAATATAGCCAAAACTGCATTTAGAATTTGGACATTTCTGTACTATCATAAGTACTTAAACTTTGGATAACACCTTCCATTTCCTTCCCCATTTACCTACAAATAACTTATATATGTTACACCCAGTGTTTGGTGCTGGGGATGCCAGAAAACAAAAGTCTTCCCTCAAAGTAAACTTTGGGATAGGGGATAAGGATGTAAACCATTTTAGAATAAGGTGACGGGAACTGTGATGGCTATACATTCAAGGTGCTATGGGAGTACTCAGGGGGGACATTTGTTGTATCTTTTTTCCTCCCTAGGGGAGGTGACACCTGAAATGTGTTTTGAAGGACCTGGGGAGGTTAACCAAGGAGGCAGATAGCATTGTAACAACATAATGAAAACAGAGGAGGGGGTGAAGGGCATTAGTGGAGAGTCATTGAATGATTTAGATGTGTTGTGTTCAGATTTGAGTTTTATTGTTCTGACCAGAGGGTAGAACCGTAAGGGTGCAAGACTAGTGGCGGGGAGAACAAACAGCAGGAAACCTCCACAACTGAGTGAGAAATGAGAACTGAATAAATCATTAAGTTGGAGTGGGCTGGGGGCTTCCCTGGTGGTGCAGTGGTTGAGAGTCCGCCTGCTAATGCAGCGGACACGGGTTCAAGCCCTGGTCTGGGAGGATCCCACATGCCGCGGAGCGGCTGGACCCGTGGGCCACAGCTGCTGAGCCTGCGCGTCTGGAGCCTGTGCTCTGCAACAGGGGAGGCCGCGATGGTGAGAGGCCCGCGCACCGTGATGAAGAGTGGCCCCCGCTCGCCGCAACTGGAGAAAGCCCTCGCACAGAAACGAAGACCCAACACAGCCAAAAATAAATAAATAAATAAATAAATTTATAAGTTGGAGTGGGCCGGATAGTATAAAACTCTTAGAGGAAAACGTAGGCAGAACACTCTTTGACATAAATCACAGCAAGATCTTTCTCAATCCACCGCCTAGAGTAATGAAAATAAAAAGAACAATAAACAAATGGGACCTAATTAAACTTAAAAGCTTTTGCACAGCAAAGGAAACCATAAACAAACTGAAAAACAACCCTCAGAATGGGAGAAAATATTTGCAAACAAAGCAACTGACAAGGGATTAATCTCCAAAATATACAAACAACACATGCAGCTCAATATCAATAAAACAAACAACCCAATCATAAAGTGGGTGGAAGACCTAAATAGACTTTTCTCCAAAGAATACATACAGATGGCCAAAAAACATATGAAAAGATGCTCAACATCACTAATTATTAGAGAAATGCAAATCAAAACTACAATGAGGTATCACCTCACACCAGTTAGAATGGGCATCATCAAAAAATCTACAAACAATAAATGCTGGAGAGGGTGCAGAGAAAAGGGAACCCTCCTACACTGTTGGTGGGATTGTAAATTGGTACAGCCACTATGGAGGTTCCTTAAAAACGTAAAAATAGAATTACCATATGACCCAGCAATCCCACTCCTGGGCATATATCCGGAGAAAGTCATAATTTGAACGGATGCATGCACCCTGATGTTCACTGCAGCACTATTTACAATAGCCAGGACATGGAAGCAACCTAAATGTCCATTGACAGAGGAATGGATAAAGAAGATGTGGTACATGTATATACAATGGGCTATTACTCAGCCATAAAAGGAATGAAATAATGCCATTTGCAGAGACATGGGTGGACCTAGAGATTGTCATACAGTGTGAAGTAAGTCAGAAAGAGAAAGACAAATATAATATAATATCGCTTATACTGTATGTGGAATCTAGAAAAATGGTGCAGATGAACTTATTTGCAAAGCAGAAATAGAGTTGCAGATGTAGAAAACAAACTTATGGTTACCAAGGGGGGAAGGGGGAGGGTGGGATGAATTGGGAGATTGGGATTGACATATATACATGACTATATATAAAATAAATAACTAATGAGAACCTACTGTATAGCACAGGGAACTCTACTCAGTGCTCTGTGCTGACCTAAATGGGAAGGAAATCTAAAAAAGAGTGGATATATGTATATGTATAACTGATTCACTTTGTTGTACAGCAGAAACTAACACAACATTGTAAAGCAACTATACTCCAATAAAAATTAAAAAAAAAAAAAAGATGGAGTGGGCTCAAGAAATATTTAAGATGTAAACTCTGTAGAACTTGGCAGTTCCAGTTTTCTAATACGGGTGATGTAAGACTGCTGGGAGAGGGGATACCTGGTTCAGGAAGGCGATTGCCTACCTGTAGTTTAGAAGCTAGTCTTATGTATATCTGCGTAGGCAAACTCAGTGTAATGTGTATGCATGAGATATGTAATATGTATGAATGAGATCGTTTTATTTTCCAAAGCATGGAAGTGCTATTATTCCAGATGCTCTCTTGGGCCTTTCGGGACTAAGAAGTTTAAAGACATTAAGATTGTAAGATATGAGGGTGGGAGGTAGATGCAAGAGGGAGGAGATGTGGGGATATATGTATATGTATAGCTGATTCACTTTGTTATACAGCAGAAGCTAACACACCATTGTAAAGCAATTATACTCCAATAAATAAAAATAAAAAATAATAATAATAATAAAGAAAAATAAAATGCAAAAAAAAAAAAGATTGTAAGGTAATACTAGAATTTAAGAGGTTTGGGGGGTTTTTTTTCACTCCAAAATTTGTTTACTCCTGTAAGTCTCATCTGCTTTTCATTATCCCTTACTATCTTTTTGTCATAGATATTTTTAAGTTGCTAAGAGATAATACCATATAAAAATAGTGTGTTTGATGTGATTTCTTGTTTCTCCTGACATAGAATACTATGAGTTGTATGTTTTTTTAGGGTGTTTCCGAGCCTATGGACCTAAATCATGTCATCAAACTCCTCGAAGAGACTGGTAAGGTAAGCTTTGAGAGAATATTTCTCTATTTCACTTAGAAACTGTGATTTCCCTGAATGGTAACATGTATTCCCCTAAATATGTCTCATTTCTCTCCTTTTGTTGAAAACATTTCAAATAGTATATGTCTCATATTGAAGAACTTTTTAAATTTAGTATGAATATATTTAACCTGGTAGGGAGGCTGGGAAAGAACAGATTTGATTACATGGGATGGACAAATCCATGGTGGATATAAACAGAAGAAATCATAAGAGTAAAGAAAGACTAATCTAGCTTCTGTTCATAGCTTATTACCAAGTAGGATATGGGCACAAGGGTAGAAAAAGTGTATCATGATGTAGTACTTAAAAATTTCCTGATAAGAAATCAGGATATGTACATACTCATATCCAGTCATAAGTAATTTATTTTGAGAGAACTCTTATACAGAATGTATAATGTAATGGAAATAAAGATACAAGACTCAAAATTGAGAGTTTAGGCATTGGGAGAAAGGATAATAAATGCATATGCATACATGTTTATATGACGCTCTCCTGATGTTACCCAAGAATTGACTGAATGCCTAAAAAGCCAGTATACACTATAAAATTACTACAGGATGAAGAGTGCATACTTTCAGTAAGTGGGAAATGGGCTGACCATGGTATCGCAGATCAAAACAATGTCCTGTGATTAGCAGGTGCAAAAATTTAGTCATTGTTTTAACATTTTTTAGTCTCTACATTTTTACATAGAAAGAAGAAAAAAACACATTAAGAATAATGACTTTGTAAGAATAATTTATCTTTTGTTGGCTATGATTATTGTGAGTTATTTTTAATTGTGAATATATCTGCAGTTTTTAAAAAAGGAAACCCAACTACGTAGAGCTCCTACTAGCTGTTAAATAAGGGTAGGCAAAATATGTATGTATGTGTGTGTGTGTATATGTATATATATGTGTTCATACATATATATATATATACACAGATATATATATATATATATATATGTGCCACAGTTTCTCACAAACAATTTAAGAAGGTTAAAAGGACAGAAGTGATTCAGTTATGAAAATACATCAGTATACAGAGTTTTGCTTTGCTTTGTTTTGTTTTGTTTTAATTGGCTGAAGATGTTTAGTTTGAGCCATTACGTTGGGTATATTTTAGAGGTTAAAAATACAATTTCTGGAGTCAGATTGTCAAATTTGACTTCTTACATCACCATTTATTAGCTGTGTGATTTGGGGTAATTACGTAGTGTTTCAGCTTGAGTTTCCTGTTCCAAAAAAGAAGGATAGTAAAAGTACCTCCTAATAGGGTTATTTTGAAGATTAATGAAATGATATGTATATAGCTTGCCTAAATGGTACATGGCATAGAAAAATGCTCAACATACTTCAGTATTGTTAATATTATTTCTGGAAACAATTACTGCTTTTATATTAACCTAGTTTTGATTTGCAATTTCTTATTCAAATATAAATGGTAGTTTATTTTTACCTTCACTGTTTTATGAAACATTTTTAATGCTTACATTATAATATAGTAATTTAAGAGTTACTTGATAACATGTCTACTTTCTTTTTACACTAAGGAAAATTTAAAAAATCTCAACAGAATTAATAACACAAAAGAACTAAAATAGATAATTTGTTTTAGGATGATTTAGAAGAAAAACAACTTATATCTGTCAAGAAAATGGTGCAGTGTTATCAGAATGGACTTGTATCCTTTACTTATATGTGTATGTTTGTTTTGTTTATTCTGAAATGGGAGAATTTTTATTAGAAAATGCATTAGCTTCCTGTTGTTGCTGTAACAAATTACCACAAACTTAGTGCCTTAAAACCACATAAATTTTTTGTTTTACAGTCCTGGAGGTCTCACTGGGCTAAAGGCAAGGTGTTGGCAGGGCTGGTTCTTTCTGAAGGCTCTAGGGGAGAATCCATTTCCTTGTCTTGCCAGCTTCTAGAGGCAGCCTGCATTCCTAAGCTTCCTGGGCCCTTCCTTGAAGTAGCATCACTCTCACCTCTACTTCTGTCATCATATCTCCTTTTCTGACCCTCTCCTGCCTCTCCTTTCCTTATAAGGACCCTGTAATTACATTGGGCCTACTTGTATAACCTCGGATAACTTTCCCATGTCGAGGCTTTTAACTTAATCACATCTGAAAAGTCCCTTTGCCATGTAAGGAAGGTAACAGTCACAAGTTCTAGGGATTAGGACAGGCCATTATTCTGTTTACCACAGAAAATATCTAACATTTTGTGCTTTTTACAAAATTATATTTTTATCGGAGAATATAAATTTGAAGAAACAGTATAATGCAATATTAACTGTGCAGATAGTGTCAGTTTCTATAGACTCAGAGGGACAGTTTTTGTAGTTAGCAGGGCCAAGTCAAAGTCTTGTTTCTACCAATTTACTTGAGTATTTGCACTGTTGATAAGCTTCTTAACTTTCCCACCCTTATAAAATAGGGATAACAGCCCGTCATGAGGTCACTAGGAAGACTAGATGAGATAATGTATGAGCAAGTTCTTGATAATCTGTAAAACATTCTATAAATATGTTATCCCCAATGAAGATACCACCCTGATAAGAATATGTAGAAACCAGCGTTTCTCAAAACTATCTGTGATTAAGAACCAGTTTGCTGTTGGGGGTTGTTTCTGTTTTTTATCCTTTGCATATATATGCTATTGTAAAATGCAATGAAATTGTCACAGGAAACTCACTTTCTGCAGTTATTTTTCCACAGACAGGTAACATACAATTCCAGAACTGGCATGGTCCACAGACCACACTTAACAGTAGTATTGATCTAACTAATCTCTAACAGTTGTCCAGTCTGGTGCCAAGAAGACAGCAGTCTCTAATATTAGCTTGTTCCAAGATTTCAAAACGTCTTAAGCCTCCGATTCAGGGAAGTGTGCCTTATAATTTTATCTCTTGTCTCACCTTATTTTAGCCTTGTTTTATATGGATTTGTTCAGTCAGTTACCTGAGGGCTTGTCGATATCAAGCATTGTTTACTGGTAGCCAAGAAAGTCTACTAGCAAGAGATTTCTTATCTTAACCCAATAACTCAACACCTCCATTATTTTTTCTTCTTCAGGCTAGAGAGTTGGTGGCAAATGACTGTTTCTGAATGCCTTTAGTAGGCTGGGTTTAGAGGTTATAACCACATAAGCAAAGATAAGTTAGAGAGGTATCTTGGTCATTTCTCTAAGAAGTTAACAGAGGTTTGTATTTCTAATACATCCAGCTCTCCTATCGTTTTCTAAGGAGCTCCTAGAGACTAGAAGTGATCAGATTCAATCAAGAAGTGCAAGTCACAGCTACCATGTCCCCTTAACTGTATTAAAAAACAAAACAAAACAAAAAGTGTGAAATTTGTTTATGTACCAATTGGGTTTTTTAAATAGGTAAAATAAAAGGTGCTTTTACCTGAAGATCTAGAGAGGGTACATTTTGCTTTCATAATGCTTAAATAAAATTTTCAATCAATTTAAACCTTAAAAACAAGACCACACACCTGAGTAATGTTAATAAAATAACGCAGAAAAGTAAGGTAGGTTTGGGTTGCTTATTCCCGAGCAGTATATGTTTTGTATATGGGTGGAGATGAAGGATATAATTGAGCCATTAAGTTAGTTGTTTTTTCAAAGTGTTATTACTCATTGCCAATAATAAGTTATTGTTCAACTGAATATGTGGTGTAGTAGTTGGTAATCAAATTCTAAAGATGTGAGAAGAGAAAAAATATTTTGAATAAGCGGTTACTGAGACAAAAATTAAATAATATTCCTTAAAAAAACATGGTTCTGTTTTCCTCTTTAGATTTCAAAATTGGTATAATTAAACCACATTTAACAAAATAGATGGAATTCTACAGACTTTTCTTGACAGAAGTGCTGTAAAGAATATTTTAATAAAAATCTTAATTTTATTTCTTAACTAAAAATATTAAAGCCCCTACGGGATTTAGCACAGATATTTAAAATTCTGAATCTGTGTACAGGAAAAATTAAAAAACAGCCCCATTTTCTAGAACCTGCATATAATATCCTAAAATTATGTGGGTAAGTTTTTTTTTAACTTTGTTTTATATTAGCATGCAGTATTTTCTGTTCTATTTTGTCTTACAAAAATATTATGCATTATGGTATAGCAAAATGATACAGAACTCAGGACACTTCACTTGATCACTTGATTTCAGCAGCTGGTATCTCAAAGGTAGTACATTTTATTGTAGTCTGAGATTGCTGACCACAAGAGATTAAACTGTAAGTATATTCAAATGTTTTCTCATAATAAATTGCTCTCAAGTGAATGATAAATGTGAGATGAAACAAAGAAATAATATTTTTAGAGAATCCTTGAGAAAATTTATGGACAATACTTAATAGTTTCTGCCTAGTTTTTTTTCTATCTCTCTAAGAAATTTGACTCTCAAAGACATGAGAGTCAAAATGTTTTATTTGATCTTCCAAATTTGAATAAAGAATGATTTATCGCCAAATTATTTTTGGCATATTTTTTTCAAAATGTGAATTAGAGATCAGAATTATAAAATTTATATATTCCATCCTCTGTACTATTTTTTCTTCAACCATTTGGGGAAACTAGCCACATAGTGGCTAATCAAGATGTATATTAAAATATATGTTTTTGGTTTTCAATATAATATGGTAGAGGAAATTTCTTAAACAAGGAATAAACTTTTCCGACAATTTAACCTTCTAAACCTTTCTACCAATTTACTTTTTAAATAGTGAGTTTCTTTTAATATATAAATAATAGTGTTAGTAGGACTATGTATACGTGGTAGGTTTATCTCTCACTTTTAGATTTAGTAGCAATAATATTTGCAATTTTGTAACTAACTACATTTAAGATTTTGATATCTGAACAGATGTTCAAAAAAAATTTATTGAATGCCCTTACCACACCTTACTTTTTAATAGAAACCATGAAAAATAAAGAAATAAATTATTGCTCTGATGCTCTCAAGGAACTGTAATGTACTAACTGGAAATTATTGTTATATTGATGTGAGATAATATTATGTAAAACACTTTCAGATTTTGAGGCTATGCAAGTCTTAGAACACCAGATTTGCAAGCATTACTTTCAACATCAGCACTCCTACAGAGCTCCACCAAGAATTGTTTCTCTATGAAAGCTGTGACTGAATGTTTCATTGCATAATGAGAAATCTTTTGAAATGCACTCTTCACTTTCCTTCATATTTCATAATTATTCACATCATTTTTATTTTTTTAACTTTCCTAATTTCTACTTTCATCATGCATTTTTCCACACCACACCCTCACTTGATTCTCTTTTCAGGACATTTTTGGGAGATAAAAACATTGAAAATTAAAAAATAAAATCAAACCCTTCTGTTTTGGCTTCTAAGTAATATGTTTCTCTCAGTGCATCAGAAGTATAATGCTTATTTTTTTTCATAACCTTTTTGGTGGAAAACTCTTCTGATGCTTTATCTTTTAGGCTGTTTCCTTTGGTAAAAAAGGAAAACATTTGAGGACAAGAACAATTCATTTTATAGTTCTTCACTTTAGAGATTCAACAATGAGCTGGATATCAAGTAATTAAGTTATTTATTTCAAATGAAAAATTCTAACAAACACCAGAAATGAACCTCTATGGCATTTATAAAATATTACTTTTCATAACTTGCCTTTGAAATATTTTTTAATTCCAGTTGACCTATATACATCCACATGTGATAGTTCCAAGTGCTGTTTTCCAACTACTTGGTTAATTTTTCTTGAAAAACATGAATTTAAAGTCCTATATATAAGATATATTAAATATCTTTAAATAGGATACGAAGTTCAAATTTTGAACTCCTGAAATGCTGAAATAGTTTATATTTTTTGTTTAGGAAGTGACTTTTCTCTCTCCTCTGACACTTAGACTAATGACCTAGGTTCAAGTGCCCTATCTTTTATGACTTGTGAATAAATTATTTTCAAATAACTTTGGTTATATTAGCTGTGAAATGTAATTCTAATATAATTAATATTTGTTAAATTCTTTAGTGTCTCAAAAAGTATATTTGTTATTTCGTGGATGGTAACTGATCCAATTAATAAGGAAAAAGTCACTAACCTTTAAGAACAAATACACCATTGATCTATTAACTGGAGTTTCAAAAACTTCAGAAAAAGCCCTTGAACAGCCTTTAAGTTATAGGTGAGACTAGATCTGTGATTTGTATCAGATTTTCCAATGTCTTCCTAATTTTAATAGTACAGGTATAATCTAGTATTATTTTGCCCTCAGAGAGAAAGAAGATTCTTAAGTTTTTTATTTATGTAGTGTTGCAAGACGGCTTTCTTAACCCTTGCCTTGTATGTCCATCTCTCTTCATTTTTATAAACCTATTTTATTTTGTTTTGTTTTATTTTGGTCAACTGGTTAGAAACACAGAAATATTTTTGGTAGTTGTTAATTCTCCAGGGCTAAAGAAACAGGATATTTATCCTCATTTTAATCTTTAGAAAAGAAATTTTCCTCTACTTTGCAAATGATGCTTCAATTAAGGACTTCATTAAACGTAACTCATATATTCTTCATTCTTATTGAAGCTTGCCATTTTTGAAAAAGAAAGTATCGGATGAAATAACATATGCTGAAGATACTGCTAATTCAATTGCACTTCTGGGTGAGTTGAGATGATAGGCCCTACTGACAAGAAGGAAATATCTCTTGCACAAAGTTTCACTAAGGATACTTCTCCAAATCTAGGCTCTTTTCTTGTTGGGAATTAATCACAGTGTGCTTGGTGACATTTTTTGTATTATCTTCTACTCAGGTGTTTCATGATACCAACAGGATTTTTTGTTCCTTAATTTTAAGGACTGGCAGATACTTCTTTGCACTTATTTGTCTTGATGTTATATATTTAGTTTGATGAAATGTTTGGTAACATTTTTTTTTGTAAATCAGAAGTATGTGTTCCTCTCTTTCAGTAATCACAAAAATATTTTCATCTTTGAACTCTAATCATTGCTTGAACCTAACTGATTGCTAGAATTGTTAGCAATTCTAACAATTTAGCAAGGGCCAAATTGTTCATTAAATAATTTAAAGTCTTAAATAAAATCATAAAATGGTGGGATATTGGGAGCTTTAGTATAATATACATAACGATGCCTGTGTTTTTGTATACAAAAATATGAAAAATATTATAAGCAGTTTTCATATTTGGGTTATTGCTCAGTTTTCTAGAGAAAGAAAATAATAATTTTTTAGAAATGAGATCAAACACTATAGCTCCTTGAATCAGCCCCTGAGACATAACAGCATGTTCCCAAAACAAATCCCACATTAAATTTATGCTTATTAATTTAGGTCTTTGTACAGGAGAAATAAAAGATACACAAATGGTCTAAAAAATTAAAAATAAATATTTACTGAATAGTTATGTTCCCAGCATTATACTCCATACTGAAAGATGATAGAAACTAATATAAGTAAAAGGCATTTAAAATTTTTAACATAGACACTAACACTTTTATGTCTAAATAAATTTCATAATCTTCAACTGTAGATACTTTGGGAGGAATTATTATGGCCTAAAGTGGGTGAAGGTGTCAAGGAAATTAGAATAAACATGGGGAGTTAAGTAAGATGACCTTAAGGAGCAGGCAGACTAGAAACTAATGGGAAACTTTAATTCTGTGAATCTCTCATCAATGGAAATTTACAGTGAGAAGCCAACCTAGAAGAGGATATGGTAGTATTAACAGATAAAAAGTGTAGGTTTGATTGATAACATTTAAAAAATCTCTGTTGCCCTTATTATTTTTAAATATGCATTTGTATAATAAATACATGGTGCTTTTTTTTACTGTGTCAGTCTACTCTTTGCTGAATGCCTGCCTACAGAACATATTACTGTCTCATTTGAGGGCAGTATGAACTCTTAGCTTAAAATGAACTCCTTTCACTGCTTACTTAACGTAAGTACTGCTGCTCTGTCCCTCATTTTTTTAATTGCTGGAACCATGAGTTTAAACTAAAATAATTGTTTGTAGTACAAAGTTTTGAACAAAGGCTATTCATTTTTACTAACTTCCAGTTTCTACTATGTACTAGTAAATTATATTACTTTTTCTTCTAAATGATAGATATTTCCGACTTAAGAGCAGGATTCTGGAAACATATGAAGGAAGAAGTTGGTACTCTGCCCTGAGATTATAAAACAGGAAACTATGAGAGATGATCTAAACCTACAGGAACTAAAAGGGTGGTGAAGCAGACGAGAAACCTTAGAATTTCCCATAAACTTGAATGTTTGGATAGTTTTGTTGGAAAAGTTTAGTTGTTCCTGTTGCCTAATTTTTTTCAAAACATAGTGAGTTTTCAACTTCAAAGGACGGGTCCAAAAAAATTAAGAGAATAATCTTGAACCTATCTTTTTTTTTAAGTGCTAGCTTTTGCTGATAGATTCTTCTCAAGCTAGGGTGAGTCTTTCCTACGTGCTCCCTCCTTCTGTCTGCTTGTTTCCCCACCCACTGGCTACCCTCAGAGATGAACATTATGCAAAGCCTAATGCAAAACACAAGTCTTCAAGGAACACCTAATTATCTCTTTCCCTCAGAGAATCCAAGCAGATCTGCTTCAGTCCTGAAGCTGATAGTCCTGACTCAGGCAAAGACTGCCTAGAAACTCACTGTCTTCCAGTCTGTCAATAAACTGAGGGAGCAAAGCTCACTTGAAACTTCTCTAAGCAAAGGATGCATTATTAGGGGCAACAGATTACTGACTCTCTAGTTAGGGAGGAAAACTCTCAGCCCTTTTCTCATACTAACACATTTAATTCTCACAGCAGTCTTTAACGTGGTAACTATTATACCATTTTATAGATGAGAAAACTAAGACACAAGTTTATACAGGTAGTAAGTGGCAGAGCCAGGATTTACTCTTAGACAATTTAGTTCTAGCATTTATGCTGCTAATTACCATTCTTTTCTTCCTGGGAAGGAGAGACTGAGTTGATTGAGGGGCCAAGTGTTACAAGGATAGATATTCAGGGTGTTTTGTGCATGCGTGTGCACGCACGTGTGTGTGTGTATAAAATTACATGATCCAGTTTGAATCTCTGATGATATTTTTAATCATGTTACTAACACTGTATGCTTAAAACTGCAAATAAACTTATGGCACTGTTATTGAATAGCATTCGTTTATCTTCTGGCAGGTGACTTAATGATAATACCAAGTTCTGAATTGAGGATACAAATTTGTAAGTGTATTATTGACTTTTATCATGCAGAACCACCAAAGAAGCATATTACAGGTAAAGTTTTCAATAGTCTTTCAGTAATAACTTATGTCTTTATAAAACAGAACAGTCTTTCTCATTTCTCTTTGAACTTGGAAAGACAGAGTGGGATCATAAATGCGACACATCGGGCTTCCCTGGTGACACAGTGGTTAAGAATCCACCTGCCAATACAGGGGACATGGGTTCGAGCCCTGATCTGGGAAGATCCCAGATCTAGGCCACAACTACTGAGTCTGCGCTCTAGAGCCCGCAAGCCACAACTACTGAAGCCCACGCGCCTAGAGCCCATGCTCTGCAACAAGAGAAGCCACCACAATGAGAAGCCCACGCACTGCAACGAAGAGTAGCCCCCGCTTGCCACAACTAGAGAAAGCCCACACGCAGCAATGAAGACCCAACTCAGCCAAAAATAAAAAATTAATTAATTAATTAATTAAATTTTAAAAAATAAATAAATGCAACACATCAAAACAGTTCTTTTGGTAGTCTCAAACTCTTCAGTCATTTTAAACAAAAGAATTTATGTATTTTTTTCAACTTTAGATTTTTATTCTGATGCTAAATATAACAGAATTTTTAAAGTCATACCCAAGTTAGTTTAATTATAATTACTACTATTAATGTTATTTAATACTGTTGATAATATTATTTATTATTTTCTAACATTTATAATTATTCATAATATCTGTCCCACCCAACTAGATGTTAAATTCCTAATGCTAATAACATTCTCTACCATGTTTGGAAAAAGAGTTCTGCATGTTATAGCTAAGGGATCATAATATATAACGATAAAATGAGTCACACTGAAATGGGTGGTATCAAGATAGAGGGCACTTGCAATGTAGAGGATATAATATTACTTAGGACATACTTCCTACCTTCATAATTTCTGTAATTCATAATCAATCTAGGAAAGGAGAGAAGATATAAAATACAGTTTTAAGTTATATGTTCCTCTAGATAGGTGGCAATAAGACTGGCAGAAAAGAAAGCTAACTTATGAATAGGGAAAAATGGAGGACATCTGAAGTAGAGAAATAAGTAAAGAAATTATTAACTGTCAGATTTGAGCTATTGATGAGATAAACAGGAGGAAGTGTTTGGTAGATAGTAGACATTGGATACTAAAAGCAGAGACCAGAAATACAGGTTTGGAATTCACCCAGAGATGAAAATTGAAACCATCAGGGTGCTTGAGTTTTCTAGGAGATAAAGCATGTAAGTAGCAAGGGACCAAGAACAGCAACATGGAGAATGCCCATATTGAGATCTAGGGAAAAACAAAACAAAACAAAAAACAATCCAAAGAAACTGGCAATGAAGGAATGTTCAGAGAGGAGGAGGAAAAGCTAAAGACTGCCATGTCTTGTGTGCCAGTGAATGAAATGTTTGATGAAGGAAGTAGTGGTCTCAGTGTCAAATACTGTAGAGGCTTCTGTAATTGAGGAATGAAAACGCCAACTGATGTGATATCTGAAAAGTTGTAGTTCATTTTTGGCAGATCTATTGACATAAAGTGGTCAGGGCAGATACAGGACTAAAGAATGAGAAGATTGTGAGAAGAGGCAGTGAATGCAGACTTATATATTAAAATCAGATGGAGAAGAAAAAGGAGGAAGATGGAGAACAATTCAACTGGTAGCAAAGTCAAAGAAGATATTTGGTTTTGTTATTATTTATAATTTTTAGGATAGGGAAAAATGAAGTTTTCCCCTATAGGCAGAGGAATAAGAAGCTAGTACATGGGAAATTGGAGGGTGAAATTCCCAAAGAAGGCATGAGAGGATGGAATTAAGAGCACAAGCTTAGGGTTAACCTAGGCAATATATACACAGTCTTTTTAAGATAGAAAGAAAGGGAGACAAATGATGTATAAGATATGACAGAAGAGTCAAGGCGCAGAGAAGTGAGGTTGCTCTTAATTTGACCAGGCTCTGAAAATTGGGAATCTTAGGCAATGCTCTCACTAGCTGTCACACAGTTGGTTTCAGGTGATGGGCATGGCTGGATAGCTGGGACCACAGCTGAAAAGTCCTCAGTAGAGCAATTGTAAGAGACACAGCCCCGGAGACAGGAATCAGGTCCATGGGCCTTAATATTACTATATCCTTCTGTAGAAATGTAAACTCAATATATAAAGATACAGTAAGTATAAAGTACATTTTGGTTGGTCCTTGCATATGACAGGCTATTATGCAAATAAAGTCATGATTTGGGAAAATATAGAATGAGGAAAGGCTTACAATAAAATCTTCAGTGGCTGCAGTTGAATGTAAAATTCTGCATATAGTATATTGTTAAAGTTATATGCATACATTAAAAATATCAGTAAGAAATATGCCAGATCTACAATAATCTGTAACATATTAGCTGCTTAATAGATATCTATTGATCAAAAAAAAAAAAAAGAAATATACCAGAATGTTAAGGTTGTTCTCTCTGGATGGTGAAATTATGCAACTTGTGGTTTTCTCTTTATATTTTTTAAATGCCTAAAGTGAGTAGCTAGGGCCTTACCATAGAGAACCCATCACAGGAATGGACAGGGCCTTGTCCAGGGCTAAAGATCAAATTCAGGGGGCTTCCCTGGTGGCGCAGTGGTTGAGAATCTGCCTGCTAATGCAGGGGACGCGGGTTCGAGCCCTGGTCTGGGAAGATCCCACATGCCGCGGAGCAACTGGGCCCGTGAGCCACGGCTGCTGAGCCTGCGCGTCTGGAGCCTGTGCCCCCGCAGCGGGAGGGGCCGCGATAGTGAGAGGCCCGCGCACCGCGATGAAGAGTGGGCCCCGCACCACGATGAAAGGGTGGCCCCCGCTTGCCGCAACTAGAGAAAGCCCTCGCACGAAACGAAGACCCAACACAGCTAAAAATAAATAAATAAAGTAGCTATTAATTTAAAAAAAAAAAAAAAGATCAAATTCAGAAAGACAAGACAAACTGACAGACATCTCAGAACTATGGCAAAGTTAAAGAATCTAGTTGGTCTCAAAAGTCAAGAAGTCAGGGAGGTAGATAAGTATATCACTAAGAAAGAAAATAGCTGTGTCTCACGTGAGCAGGTACCTTCTGCTGTGTATTTAATCTCTCTAGTTGAGTGTAGTTGGTCAGGTACCTGTGCAGCTGTATTAAAGGAGAGGTGGTGTTTCTCATAGGCGCTACAGCAGAAGGAAATTATTATAAGACATGTCGCCAAGAATCAAACTTCCCTAAAATACCATTATATTCACTAGCATTTATCAGAACAGCATTATATTTTCACCTCTTATTTCATCACCAAATTACATAATTATGGTCCCTTGAAAGCACTAAAGTAATGTATTGAGTTGAATAGTGAAAACATTTAGTATTTGTAATCATGCCATTTTCCTTTATGGAAAGGTATATCTAGAGAAAAGAAATATTGTTCTTTTTTAGAATTTAAAATATGCCTCCAACTCTGCGGTCCTATTTCAAATGCTACACCAGGGATCAGCAAACTGTGGACCCCAGGCCAAAACTGGCCCTCTGTAAATAAAGTTTTATTGGAACACTGCCATGCCCACTTATTTTTGTATGGTTTATGCCTGCTTTCATGCTATGGTAGCAGAGTTGAGTATTTGAGAGAGAAATCTTATAACCTGCAAAGCCTAAAATACTGATACCTGGCCTTTTATAGAAGTTTGCCAATCCCTGTGCTATACCATTTTAACATGCCATACACTTTTTTAAAGTTTTTGTTGTTGCTGTTGTTTAACGATAAATTACTCATTCTTTTGTTTAATGTAGATGATTACTATGTGAAAAAATTGTACATTTTTATTCACTAATTGTTGTTAGGTTACCAGCAGGCTAGTTCATCATATAAGATTAAAATGGCTGAAGTTGGAGGATTGGCAAAAACAATGGTCCAGTCATTGGCGTTGCTTGAAAATCAACTTGTTGAGAAACTTTGGGTACTTAAAGCTCTACAGCATCTCTCAGCTTCTGGTTTGTATATTATTGTACATATTTGAACACTTCATTCTCAACTATTTTTGTTTTTATCTAATAATGTCAAGACTGTACAGCATAAATAATTTTAAAATTTGTTTTCAGAAGTTAATTGTACTTTAATGGTGAAAGCACAAGCAGCCAGTGGAATCTGTGCTCACCTCAATGACCCAGATCCCTCTGGACAGCTTCTATTTCGTTCATCCGAAATACTTTGGAACTTATTGGAAAAATCTTCAAAAGAAGAAATCATACAACAGCTTAGTAACTTGGAATGTTTGCTGTAAGTTTATGTGGTTAGATAGGAACTTTTAACCTTAAAACGATAGCCAGTGACATAACTAAAATTTTTTTTTTAATTTGTGTTCAGTTAGGCTTCTGATTCATGTAATGGCTATGTTTCAGGACATTTTTTTGTACCATGGTATAAATGCATCTGCACAATAACAAGTCTATTTTTTTTTCTATGTGGAAGGCTTTTAAAGTAGCTTGTTAACAAAACTAAATTATGTCCTTGAGCATGTATAAAGTAAAATTAGATATTTAAAAGAACTATTTCATTTGTTCATTCAGTAAACCTATTTTTGAGTACTTACTGTCTTCCAGATACTACAGTAAGCATTAGCAATAAAATGAGTGAGCCATTAAGTTACTTATTCATATATTCATCAAATAATTATTGTCTGCTCTGTGCCAAGTTCAGTACTAGGCTGTGGAAATACAACTGAAAACAATACAGAAATGGTCTCTGCTTTCATGGCACTTGCATTATGTTAAGAGAGAGAGACAAGTGTATAGGCAACTAAAAGAGCACATACTAAATGTTATGAAAGAGATTACTGCAAGGTCCTTCACGTTCTCCCGAAGATGATGGATCAGCACAGTTTTGTTTGCAAGCGACTGAACCCCCAACCCGACTGATTTAAACCGAATAGGAAATTTTATGGGCTCATGTAACTACAAAGTCAAGGATAAAACTGGTTTAATGTGCAGCTGTATTCAAGGCTCAGCAAATATCAGGACTTGGGCCCTCTTCATCCCTCTGCACTATTTTCCACTGTGTTGGCTTTAGTCTCAAGATCCATATGGTAAGACCTACGAAGTCTAGCTTCACATAATCACAACCCCAAACCAAGCAGAAGATAAGACTTGCTATTCCAAAAGCTCAAAGAAAATTCTTCTAATTGAGTCCCTGTTGACCCTTAGTGGTCTGGTGTTGGCCATATGCCCATTTCAGAGTGAGTTACAGTGACAGAAAGAAGGAATGCTCTAACTCGCTTCCTTTTAGTTGAAGGCAGCTTCACAAGACCAAAAGTGGGTAAAGAGTGAATGCCTAAATAAAAATAAGGGCACTATTATCACAAGAAGGGCAAGTGGCTCCTAGAAGATAAAGCAACAAATGCCCATTGTACAGGGAACCTGACCCAGACTTGGAGAGTTAATCAGCACTTCCTAATAAACCCTAATCTGGTATCTGAATGATAAATGTGACTTAGCAACACAAGAGTTCTGCATGCAGAGAGCATCCTAGACAGGGGAACAGAAGTGAAAGAAGAATTTAGCAAAATCAAAAAATTGAAAGAAATTCAATATAGTGAGAGCAAAAAGTACAGGGTGGAATAGTGAGAGATGAAGCTAACAACGTTAGCAGGGACTGTAACATGAAAGGCCTGATAAGCCTTGGTAGGGAGGTAGGGCTTTATCCTAAGAACAAAGAAAAGCCTTTAAGTATCAGTAATTTTAAAAAGGAAAATGACGTGATTGAATCTTTATTTTAGAGCAGTCACTTTGACCACCATGTATAGATTGGACCGAGGGATTCTTATCTGGTCCCTCAGTGAACTAGAGGCAGATTTGTAAAGATAGAAAAGATTAGAAATATTTTGAAATGAGTAGTAAAATGTAAAAAGGGAGATTTTGTTGGTAGACACTTAGGTGGTATTTCCATAGAAATATGGCTTTAAAGATATGATTTCACTTTTTAGGACTTTGAAGAAAGTATTTAAAAATCTGTTTACAAGAGGTCTTAGTCATTATGATCGTCAGCTTAGAAATGACATATTAGTGATCACAACAATTATATCTCAAAATCCTGGAGCACCAATGATTGTAAGTATGAATCAAATTGCATTTTAATTCTAATTGTGGAAGTGGTGGGTGTAGGGGGAGGAGGGAGTCCTGAACTGTGTTGTAACATTTATGTACTTTGTTGTAATGCCAAGTTATATTGTAATGTCATTAGGGTCACCAGTATACTTGCACTCTGCCAGTTCTTCTTTGCATCCCTTTGGAAGGTTGAGATCCTCCTCATGTATTATAATTTACTCACAAATATAATTTACTCATCTGGGCATAAGACCTAAATAGACATTTCTCTAAAGAAGACAAACAAACGGCCAATAGGCACATGAAAACATCCTCCTCATTGCTAATTATTAGAGAAATGCAAATCAAAACTACAATGAGGTACCACCTTACACTGGTCAGAATGGCCATCATTAAAAAGTCTACAGAAAACAGGGACTTCCCTGGTGGTCCAGTGGGTAAGGCTCTGTGCTTCCAGTACAGGGGGCCCAGGTTCAATTCCTGGTCGGGGGTCAGGGAACTAGATCCTGCATGCATGCCATGATGAAGAGTTCGCATGCCGCAACTAAGAGGTCTGCATGTCACAACTAAAAAGATCCCGCATGCCGCAACTAAAGATCCAGCATGCCCCAGTGAAGATCCCATGTGCTGCAACTAAGACCTGGCGCAGCCAAATAAATAAATATTAAAAAAAAAAGTCTACAAAAAACAAATGCTGGAGGGGGTGTAGAGAAAAGGGAACCCTCCTACACTGTTGGTGGGAATGTAAATTGGTGCAGCCACTATGGAAAACAGTATGGAGATTCCATAAAAAACTGAAAATAGAGTTGCCATATGCTCCAGCAATCCCACTTCTGGGCACATATAAGACGAAGCTATAATTTGAAAAGATACATGCACCCCTGTGTTCATAGCAGCACTATTTACAATAGCCACTATTTACAATGACAGATGAATGGATAAAGAAGATGTGGTACAGATATACAATGGAATACTACTCAGCCATAAAAAAGAATGAAATAATGCCATTTGCAGCAACATGGATGGACCTAGAGATTATCATACTAAGTCACACAGAGAAAGACAAATACCATATGATATCACTTATATGTAGAATCTGAAAACGACACAAATGAACATATCTATGAAACAGAAACAGACTCACAGATATAGAGAACAGACTTGTGGTTGCCAAGGGGGAGGGGTGGGGGAGGGAAGGATTGGGAGTTTGGGATTAGCAGATGCAAACTATTATATATAGGATGGATAAACAACAAGGTCCTACTGTATAGCACAGGGAACTATATTCAATATCTTGTGATAAACCATAATGGAAAAGAACATGAAAAAGAATATATGTATAACTGAATCACTTTGCTGTACAGCAGAAATTAACACAACATTGTAAATCAACTAGACTTCAATAAAATTTAAAAAAAAAACAAACAAGTCATGGAATTTATACTGTACAAATGGGGAAAACGTCCTACATAGCTTCGTAGTCAAGGTTGCAATGTGTAGGTGGGCCTATGTTTCTGTGGAAGCCCCTGGTCAGTCAATAAATTCTCATCAGCATCTTTGCAAACATTCAGGTGAATTCCATGAATGTGAGTCAATAGGAATAACATCTTCACATTTTAAAGAAACCATATGGATCTTAAAGTAGTAGGAATATAGAGTTGCAAGCTCAAAAGCCCAAGGTTTGTCCCTATAAATTCTCCCTAATGTACGAAGTCCAACTAGGATATCTCTGTCAGGAATGAGTTCCCTCATGCTGAAATGTTTTCTGGTCATTCTTCAGGGCTTTTCATGTTAAGTAGGAATTGTTTGTTGTCTCTTGACCAAACCTTTGACATATTTGAGAGTGGTTGGGGTCAGGGTGGGGAGCCAGGGGGTGTTTAAGAAGAAAAGCTGTTGAAAATAACTATTATCTTCCCTTCTTTCATCCCTTGAAGGTATAGATAATGAATTACATAAGTAACTTTTAGCAGTACGTTTTGGGTTCTTACCAAATTTTAAACAGTATCTTGTAAAATATTCATAGAATAATGTAATATATTTCTAAGAACCTACAGAAGTAAGTTTAATATTAAATAAATTACAAGTTTATCTGGCTATATGCTTTTATTTTCTTGCTTTCATCCCTTATTATTAGTGCTTTATGAACTCAAATGAATGACAAGGAGAGTCTGATAAAAAATACCTACATATTAAGTAAATATGGGCATCTGTAACTTAATTTCCATATAATTAATTCATCTTTCTGTTTATTTTGTGTATTTATATTAGGAGTGTGGCTTTACCAGGGATTTGATATTATTTGCAACCTTTAATGAAGGTAAAAACCATAAAACTTTCAACTTATAATTATCTTAATGAGTCATATATCATTTCAGCTTTTATTTTACTCTTCCTTTTTTTTCCCCTCTCACAGTTAAAAGCCAAAATCCTTTGGTAAAAGGTCTTAAGTTTTCTAATTCCTATGAAGATTTTGAGTTGAAGAAATTGCTATTCAATATAATTGTGACCTTTTATAAAGATTTATCTACTATACAGGTAAAAAATAATCAAAATAAAAATTAAAATTGTCTCACTTTGTAGTATAACTTTTTAAAAGCCACGGCTGCAAATCTTTCATCAGCCCATATATTTACCATAGAAGGTAACAAACTCGTATTCACTGGAATTTCACTTTTTCAAAATTTCTCTTATCTATTAATGAACAGTGAATTTACCTAAATTTAAACCACATAAACCAAGGAAAAGCAGGAGAACCGTGGAGATTTATTTATATATTTAGAGCTCCTGAATAAGAGAACATAAACTGAAAGAAAATCCATATAGGCCCACCCAGCCTAATAGTCTATCTTTGACCATAGTAATGAGGGATGATTTAATGCTGGAGGAAATTGCTCATCTCTATGCCGCCCATCTCAAACTGTATGAACCTGCTTTTTCTCCACACAAATCTAACCTTCTTATGTACATATTTTTATTACCCATGAATTATCTTAATACTTTATATCCTACATAAAGCATGGTGTAATTTGAAGAGCACTGGAAATGAATTTCACTTCTGTCTTATCGCCTACTAGCTGTATGGCCTTGGCAAAGTCACCTAAACTTTCTGAGGCTCAGTTCTTCCTTCTGTTGTGAGACTGAGATAAAGGCTTTGTAAACTATAAAGCAACAGAAAAAAATATACTACTTACTAACAATTCCATTAGTTTAGTTATTACTGCATTAATTGAAATTTCATTTTAGTCTTAAAACTCTTTCAAGTTCCAAGGGAGGATTCATTCTATCAATTTCATTAGTGGTAATATAAACGTGGTATAATATGGTGGTTAAGGCTTTAGTCAGGTGGAATCCAGTGCTGTCGCTTTCTAGCAATGTGATCTTGAATACATAGTTTAGCGTCTCTAAATTCCAGTTATCTCAACTTCAAAGTGGGGAAAACACCTATCTCATGGAATTATTATGAGGATTAAAAGAGCTAAAAACAATTTTTTTTGGTAATGCCACTTTGAAGAATATACTAAAAAATGCTCAGAAAAAAACTGTCTTTACAGTTATAACTTTGTTATTCATATCAAAAATGTACACTCCATAGAAGCTAAATGTATTTTCTGAAATGTCATATAGAAAATCATTCAATAGAATATGGTTTATTATTATAGTGGAGTATTATATAACTATTAAAATGACAGATACAAAGATAATAAAATTTACAGTATAGTTTATAAACCAATTTTATTTGACAACAAAGTCAAATGGCACAAAGACTGATAAGCTTCTTAAAGCACTATGTGAGCAATGGAATCAACTAATTTTTTTCCTGTCACATGTTTGTGTTTGTGGCTCAGTAATGGTAGTGATAATAAATACGTGTACTGTTATTTGCAGTTCACAGAGTATTTCAAAAAAATTATCCACTTACTACTTACAGCAGTGCTAGAACTAATTGTTATTCTTGTTTTCTCAGTTCTAAATCTTGTGCTCTTTCCATGTGGAATAGTAGAAAATTTAGAAAAATTCATAGATATTATTGTGAAAAAATCTTTGTAGAATAATGCCAGATGAAAAGAAAATTGAATAGAATATAGCACATGGTGTGTTACTATCTTGTGAACCATAAATATATACCAATCAGAATCAGCTGTAATATTAACTTGATTGTCATATTATAATAGCTTTGCATTTTTGTTTTTTTATTGACATCATGGATTCAGTAGTTTTAAAATTCTTGGCGTGTAATTAACTATGGCTTGTGACCTGACTGGTATTCACTGGATAGAGTGTTTGTATAAGTTCTGTTGCCTATGCTTAAAAATAGCCATAGTCTATTATCATAACTTCAGACAAAATTGATTTCTTAAAGTATATATACAATTGAGTCTCTGAAATAGTTCCTTTAAGAAATAAAAGTAAGGAAGACAGAAATAACCACCAATTTATTTGCTCTAAATTTTCGACTCCTGTGGTTTTATCATAAGCGGAGGTAAACTGCATATATAAGCAGCATAGATTAAAAAAACTAATACTTATTTTACATTATTGTTAGCCATAGAGTGTATATCCCAGAAAGGGGGATCATAGTGAACTGTTGTTATTAGTGAGTTTTGGTTTTGGGTTTTTTAATTTTTTAATTTTTGGTGCTTAACATAGCTTGGAATCTTTAGGAAGAAAGTATTTTGAAATGATCATCAATAACACATCAAACTGGAAATCTTTTATTAAATTTTCTTAGATTAAATAAAATTGTTTTAATTATGTTTCTAACATAGTACTTTTTGCCCTTTCTCATAGCTATTAATTGATGGCAAAGTTATTTTGGCTTTGTTTACCTATGTTAAAAAGCCTGAGAAACACAAAATAGTTGAGTGGTCTGCAGCACAGTATGAAGAATTACAACTGCATGCAATTGCCACTTTGTCATCAGTGGCTCCTTTTTTAATAGACGAGTACATGTTGTATCAGGGAAATGCTCACGTCCTTGCATTTTTAGAATGGTGTGACAGTGAAGGTAAGTGGCCTTTCAGATTCCTGTCAAAATTCTAATCTACATATTTCAACTGAATGGCGGTGTAGAAAAAGAAATACAATTAAAAGGAGAACTAACAATGTAGATCTGGCCTTCTGTGATTTTAATGTGTTTAAATGCTGTTTTAAGGAAAAAAGCCTGAGATTTCATTTATAGTCAGACATTAGTAAATGTTAGCTATAGTTGATACATACCTTTCAGTAAAAGAAATCATTCATATAAACTGATGTAAATTTTTATATTATTAGGCCTATCCAATAATTATACTGTCCTGTAATATTTTAATTAGTCATTCAACAAATATTTATTGAATGCCTACTAGTAACCATATATTGTTTTAGCTACTAACAAAACATTTATGTTCAAAATAAATGAAGTCCATACCTTCATGGAGCTTCAAATCTAGATCTCTAGCCACATGTAGTCTGCCAAGTTAGCAGAACCCTAATTTGTATGAATATTTCATTTCAATTCTCATAATTCTTAGAAGGGAAATAAGAAATACATTCTTTTTTAAAAAAAATTATAAGTAAGATACTGTATTCTTCTCTGGTAGTAACTTTGCTCTGGAAATAATTTTGTATGGTACATTTTCATTAGATCAAGGATAGCACTCATCCATGAGGGAGAAAAAATTATAGCTTATTTTTATTCTCTAGTTTTTAATATGCTGAGTTACTAAATTTAGTCATGTTAAATTACTGTGCATTAAATAAAACAATTCTCCTGTCTCTCCTTTATATTATTTATGTTTACAGAAGTCTATAAGGCAAAAAAAGTAAATGCTGCCTAACAAGAAGAAGCCTGATAGCTAACAGTCATTGAGTACTTACTATGTGATAGGCCTTAACCCCCTCAGCAGTATTAAACCATTTAGGCCTCACAACAAATCTAGGAGTTATAGGTTCTATTATTAGCCCTGTTGGTCAGTGGGTAGAACTCAGTCAGAGAAGTTAAATAACTTGTTCCTTGCCACATAGTAAGTGATTTAATGCAGGCAGTCTAGCTCCAGAATCCACATTTCTAAACCTATACACACTACTGGGAACAGTATTTTGAACTTTTTTTTTTTAGCATTAAACAAAAAGCTACTTCTAAAAGAACCTTTCAAAGAAAGCATATTATAACGAAGATAGAGAACTTGCCTTGTTATTTATCAAGACTGACCATAAAGCTATAGTAATTAAAATTGTATGGTACTACACCAGGCATAGACCAGTGGAATGGAATATATGGGAGGTTGGCATCATCAGAGATGATATTGCCAATCAATGAGAGAAGGATGGTGCTCTGGCAGTTGGCCCTCCGTGTGAAAAAATAAAAATTAGATCCTTTCAGCTTGTTTAAAAAAGTCAATTGCAAAATGAATTCAAGCCCTAAATGCAAAAAGTTAAACTGTAAAAATCTTAGAAGAAAACATGGGAAATTATCTTTATGATAACAGGGTAGAAACAGACTTTTTAAATACAGAAGAGCTTAAACTATAAAGAAGATTATTAAAGATTATTAAATGTATTAACTACTGTAAAACGGAAATATCTGTATGACAAAATCTGAATAAGATAACAATCTATAAATTGAGGGAAGACATTTACTCACCACTCTGACTGATAAATGATTAGAATTCAGGTTCATAAAGCACTCCTACATATCGAAAAGAAAATAACTCAGTAGAGAAGTAGGCAAACAATAGAGATTGCCAGAAAATTCTTCAAAATTTTTGGAGAAAATCTCAAATTTTCAAAAAAAAATTAAAAGACACTCAACCCCACCAGTAATCAGAGAAATGTAATTGTTCTGCAAATTAAGATAACAATGAACTACCATTTCACATTTAATAGATTGGGAAAAATCTATTTCTTATACATTGTATCCATATAACCACTTTGGGGAACAATTTGGCAACTTTAATAAAATTCCATGTGGGTATACCCTATATGATTCTGGTGTCACAGGCGAAACACTTCTCAGTGGGAACAAGAGGACATGAACTAGAATGTTCATTATAGCAATTTGTACTAGTGAATGGATAAACTGTTATTTATAAACTGGATGTGGAAAGCAGTTAAAACTGAGCGGATCTAGATCTACTTGTAACAATGTGAATAATTTTAAAAATACAACGTTGAGTAACAGAAACAAGTTACAAAAGATACATACAATAATGATACATTTGAGTAAAATTTAAAAACACGTATTTCTGTACTGGAAATAGAAAGAGGAGGGGGATGGAATCATATTTACTTCTCTAAAAAAAAAAAAACCCTGAAGTATGACAAAATTTTAACATCTCTTTAAACTTATATAGATATAAAAGATGTCTAATCTAAATTTCTTGATGTAAAGTAACTATTAATATTTCCCTACAGATTCCTTCTTTAGTCATGGGAACAGTTTTCATGGTACAGGTGGCCGTGGAAACAAGTTTGCCCAGATGCGTTACAGTTTAAGACTCTTGAGAGCCATGGTCTACCTTGAGCATGAGACCATAAACAAGGATCTTTGTGAAAAGAGAGCAATTCAGCAACTGATAGGTAAAAACGTAACATGTTTGTGTCCTGATGAAAGTAGAATGTTTATGAATTAGAACTTCTGTTTGAAATGTTTTTCTACACATTTATTTTGTCCTATAGCTGACAAACTCCTGAATATTTTCTTGATTTTTGTTTCATACTGTTGCTATAAATTAGTTTGTCTTTACTGAAACATCATGATCACTTATCCTTTAAACATTTGTTTACTTAATTCAGATACCGTTTCATTTAGGATTATCTTTATCTTTTTTTTTTTTTTAATGGGCTAGTGTTATATTTCACTCTTCTAGGAGTAAGATCACCACTTTTTGGCCAGGCCTTTTGGAGTCATTTTAAAAGAGGATAACATTACATTTTCCAGTGCATTTGACATTACCAGAATACTGGTACGCTGGTGTATACAGAAATGTACATAGGTTTTCTGATGTGAAATATCAGGATATCCTTCATCTTCAACTTAAAGAGTTGACTGTGCTACGTCACTTTATCTCCAACATACATACATGCGAGTTCAGTGTAAAATTCAGAACACCTAAGCAAAAGCTTTTTACCTTTTGTTATTTAAAAAATTAATAGTTCTCTGGCCCTAATCTTTCCTGACTTTGAGAAGTAAGAGCTATATTTGTCATATCCGTGTTCAGTGACCGCCTCATGAGTAGGTGATATAATTTGCTGGATGTCAATTAATTACAAATGCTTACTCAAAAACTCTTCTACCTGTTCAGTGCCTGCTCTTCCATCATTAGTGGATTGGGGTGGTGCCCTCTAATAATACTACTAGTAAGCAAAATGAGGATATTGAAAAGGGGGCTAGGCAAAAACATTCACTTTCTTGATGAGCTTATTGGAGGATGACCAAACCTGAAAGTAGATTTTATCACTTCTGTGCACATTTCATGATACAGAACTCAGTGTGAAGGCCCCAGCCTAACTGGATGAATACAATTTTCCATATATCCAAGAAGAAGTCTTAATCTTACCTGGGTAGCAAGTGGGGAAGGGAGAGCAAATAGCAAGGGTTCTTTTCTTCTTAGGACCTTTCCGTTTAACTTGAAAGAAGCTGATCTTTATTATGTGAGTTCCTAGGGGCAGGAACCTTCTCTTACAGAGTCTAACAGAGGCTCTATAGTAGTAATAAGCTCAACAAATAGTAATTGCATTGTAAATGTAAATGTTTATACACCTGTTGTGTAGGCACTGGTGTCATAAACATGTATAGAACAGAACTCTCAGGACCTTGCCTTAATGAAAACAAAAGGAAAGATGTATGTCATAGAAAGATAGCATGTGTTACCCTGCACTGTTAGTAAGGCACCTAGTGAGTAATACAGAGAGTAAATGCCACAGGGTAGTCTTCAAGGCTGGGCAATCTTAACAAGAATCTTTATGAGTTAGGGTGTGAGGGTAAGGCTGGTTTCAAGAGGAAAAAAAAAAATAGAGAGAGAGAGAGAGAGAGAGAGAGAGAGATGGTCTTTCAAGCAAGGGGACAGCATAAACAGAGACATGAAGCCAAAATATACATGATGATGTGTTCAGAGCTAGCTTAAGTGGAGTCAAAGTTTTATGAAGACAAATAATATGAGATAAAGTTAATTGTCTAGTCAGAGGCCAAGCAAGAAAGAGTTTTGAATGGCATACCATAATAGAGTTTGAACTTCATTCTCTTTAAGCATGGTGAGCTATTAGCGGTTTGGATTAGGGAAGTTATATGTGCAATGCTACCTTAGAAAGAGGAAATCTGAAAAATATATCCAATGGTTAGAATAGAGCAAGGAGAGGGTAAATGTAGAGAGTTAAAGGATACCGAAATATTAAGAAAATAATTCAGTATTAACATAACATTTATTACAGACAACAGGGAAAGTGACATCCCTGTACACAGGTAGGAAGAAGAGGAGATAATCTAGAAAGGAGAAGCAGATGCAAGGCCAGCCAGGTTGGATTCCTAGAAGGTGTCCTAAAAAGGGAGCATAGGCCCTCTGTCCATGGCATGCCTCTGCCCTGGCCTCCAGCATGCTCACCTAGCCTTCCTAGACTCTGATCCTTCACCTGTAATTCATCCTAACAGGACCAAGAATTGTCCCTTCAGGGCCAACAGTGGAAATAGGCTGTGATTTCCATGGCCCTTTTACTTTGAAACATAGCTCCACATCTTCCTGCTAATGCCAGTGATCCCTTAGTAACTGAGGAAAAATGACTTTTGTTCCTTATACAAAGCTTAAAGGAAAAGTCCTTTTTTGAGGCAAAATTTTATTGTGAATGACATTCCATCAATGTAAGTGGCTATTTTCAAGTCTTTTAAAATTTTGATTGGAAGGAGAGCTTTTAAAGAACATGGGAATATTGCTACCTAAGTTGTTGAAGATGCCTTCGAGTAGACATAAGGAGACGATGCAGAAAGAAGTAACAGGAATAGAAAACGTACTTAGGGATGTCTTCCACCTTTGCTTAAGATTGACCCTGTTGACCACAAGGACAAGAAGAGATGAGGCAAGCTATGATCAGGCATTTTGGTCATATATTTGCAAAGGCACGCATCTTTGCCTCATGAAACTGCATATTTTTAAACAGTTTTGTTTGCTTGGTGAAGTATCAGGTTGTTAAGGGCTTCTTTTAATGACACACCATTAATTATGTACTAGAAATTCTATATATATATGGGCCTACTGATTGTATTGAGAGCCCAAAGAATCCATTTATCATCTTCTGTCTACAGCTTCTAGGAAACCATACAATGAAAATAGCCCTTTTAAAAATAGTTTTTCTAGTTGAAATTTTATAAGAAAGAATTTCAGAACAGTAATTGATCAAAATAAAAATACAGTGTTCAATAACTTTACATTCTTTAACTTTTTTCAAATCAGGAATCTTTAAAAATACAATAAGCAAGTATAATGATAAGGAAGAGGCCATTCTTTTGGAAATTCAATCTGATATTTTACTTATTTTATCTGGTCTTTGTGAACATCATATTCCTAGGAAGGTATGTATGCCTGTGAATCAAAGTTTTGTTCAGATCTCTCAATCACATAACACTATGAACTTCTTCTTAGTAAATGTCCATAAATGTTGGTGTTTTTTTAATCTTACGAAGATTTAATATTCTTTTTTTAAGAGTATAATTACATACAGTAAAATATATAGATCTTAAGTATATAGTTTGATAGGTTTTGACAAATGTATGCATCCATTTAACCAATATCACAATTAAAATATAGAATATTTTTATCTCCCTGTAAAATTCTTTCATGCCGCTTAGCAGCCATGCCCCCACTTGCCTACAGGCAACCACTTTTCTGATTTCTATTCCCATAAATTAGTTTTGCCTATTTTTTAACTTTATATGAATGGAATCACATGATTATTTACTCTATTAGTTCTGGTTTCTATCAGCCAGCACCATATTTCTGAAATATATCCATGTTGTTGCATGTATCAATAATTCATTCCTTTTTATTGCTGAATAGTATTGTATGAATACAACAAAATTTGTTTCTCTATTCCCTTATTGATAAACACTTAGGTTGATTCCATTTGGGACTACTATGTTTAAAGCTTTAATTAACATTCTTGTACTAGTCTTTTTGTGGACATAATGCTTTCATTTCTCTTGGATAAATACCTAGGAGTGCAACTAATGGATCATAAGATAGGTGTATGTTTTGAAGAAACTGGCAAATAGTTTTCCAGAGTGGCTGTACCATTATAAATGATGTTTTGGGTTTGAATTGGGTTCATACCTAAAACTAAAAGTTAGAAAAAAGAGCTTAATTCCCTTTGATCTTTTTAATGCCATAGCAAACTCTGAGTCTCAGAGATTAATAACTTAAATAGCAAGACATAGATTTGGAAAGATAAAAATTAAAAATTATGAAGGTTTCAATAGAGTGATTTGAGGGAGAGGCAAAAAAGAACAGTAAACACATACTTAGCTCCAAGCTTTGGTGGAACTTCTTATATTCTATCACCCTGCACCTGTGTTCTTCTGGAAAATACTCATAGTCTTGCTTACTGGGAACCAGAACTGAATGACAAGACAATAGGAAAGGTACTTGGTAACAGACAAATATTAATTGGTGATAACATCACATACATTATTAAAGGTTTTAACTGCTATTTATAAATTTATTTCTCTCTTGGGAACATTGGAAAATCTTCCATGATAGAATTTTAACCCCTTGAATTAGTTGTTGCTATCTAGTACTCATCTGACATGATGTTAGATTACATTCATTACAATGTGGAAGAAAACCATGGGACAAGCCTTATGGTTTATTTTTTTTTTAAAGAAAGAGAAAGGGAAAAAATATAAAGGGGCATTAAACTGACATGTTGATTGATATCCTCTCTAAAATGACTAGCTTTACAATAATTTGTCTTAAATTCCTGAGAACAAGTGAGTACAAATTTGAAAAAAAAATTGTATTACAGTACTATTTTCCTAAAAATGTTGTTGTGTTTTTCTGGTAGAAAAAGTTTTAGGGGACAGGATGAAATGGGAAAGGAAAGGATTATTTATTTATTTCAAGAAATAATTTTAAATAAATCTCTTAGGAAATTTTTGGAACTGAAGGAGTGGATATAATTCTTCATGTAATGAAAACAGACCCCAAGAAGTTACAGAGTGGATTAGGCTATAATGTACTTCTTTTTAGTACATTGGACAGCATTTGGTGAGTATTACTGTACCCATGTTAGATAGAATCACAGTAAAAGAAAATTACGTCTTTTGGCAGCTATGTATGCCAATTTTCTTCCCTCAAAACTACAGCAGAAAGATAAGCCTTTTTCTTTTCAGTAGTCCAGAAATGACACTTACCAATATCCTTTGGAAAGTAGTCTTGTCCATCACTCAAATATAAAACCATTCTTGTATCTAAACTTAAATCCTTGTTTTTTTGTGATTTGAATGCATTCCATTTTGCCCTGGCCTGGGAAAACACAAGCATCTACTATTACTCATACAGTATTCTTCTTATTCTTGAAGACTGCTGAATTCCTCATTCATCGTATCTTAAAAAGTTGAAAACCAGTTGATTAGGTATTTCCTAATCAATATTGTTTCCCAAACATTTTAGCATTCCAAAGGGCAAATATATATAAATATATATAAATATATATAAATATATATATATATATATATATATATATATATACTACTTTTCTTAACATTAATTTATGAACTTTTGTCTTGGGGAAAATTAGTTGAGTTTCCTATATCATTAACACTTAACGCATTTCTTCTATTTGGGTGGAATTCATGAGAGCCACACTACAAAACATTAGTTTAAAAACAAACAAACAAACAAACAAAAAAACTCATGACTGTAGACCAAATGGACCTAACAGATGTGTGTAGAACATTCTACCAATAACAGCAGAAAACACATTTTTTTCAATCACTGTGATATTGTGATTTATAATTTAAAAATATGTATTTGGTCCATTTCTAGTACAGAGCTCCTAAAACTCTTGTAATTTCTTAATTAATAAGAGCAATGGGAACATCTTTTGTTACAATATTTGGTCTTTTATCCTCAGTTCCTATAACAGTTTCAGAGTAATAAAGATGAAAGTAGTATCTTTTGTTATTCATAACAAGCCCCTTTCAACTACATCTGAGTTTATGTTAATGAGGTGAGTTTTGGAAAGCCCCTAGATAACCACAGGATGGGAGCCTGGTTGCCAGGGGAACTAACTATATAGTTAATTAAAGGGTTGTAACTTTCAGCTCCACCCTCAACCTCCAGGGAGGGGAGAGAGGCTGAAAATTGAGTTTAACCATCAATGGCCACTGATTTCATCAATTACACCTACATAATGAAGCCTCCATAAAAATCCTAAACTATGAGATTGAGAGAGCTTCCAGGTTGGTGAACACTTGGAGGTGCTGAAAGAGGGCATGGAAGCTCCACGCCCCTTCCCCATATACCTTGCCCTGATCATCTCTTCCATCGGGCTGTTCCCAAGTTGGATCATTTTATAATAAACTAGTAATCTAGTAAGTAAACTATTTTTCTGAGATCTGTGAGCTACTCTATAGCTGGTTTATCAGAAGCACAGGTGACAACCTGGACCGGAATTTAAGGTTGGGGAAGGAAAGCAGCACAGTCTTGTGGGACTGAACCCTTAACCTGTGAGATCTGATGCTAACTCTAGGTAGATAGTTTCTGAATTGAACTGAATTGTAGGACACCCAGTTAATGTCCACTGAGAATTGAAGAATTTGTTTGTGTAGGAAAAACCTACACATTTGGTGGCCCTAAGTGAAGTATCTAGAGTAGTTTTGAGAGGAGACACAGAGTTTTTTTTCTTTTTTTTGTACAAACACAAATGGAGCATTCTCTAGGGTAGATCACATGTAAGGTCATAAAACAAGTCTTGACAAATTTAAGAAGACTGAAATCATTCCTTTCTGACCACAACTGAATACAACTAGAAATCAATAACAAAAGGAAACCAGAAAAACTCACAAATGCATGGAAATCAAACAACACACTCTTGAACAACCACTGGGTCAAAGACAAAAATAAAAGGGAAATTAGAAAATTTCTCAAGAAAAACTAAAATGAAAACACAACATACCTAAACTTACATGATACAGCAAAAGCAGCACTAAGAGGGACGTTTATAGTGAAAAATCCCTATGTTTAAAAAGAAGAGTCAAACATCCTAACTTTACACCTCAAGGAACTATAAAACAGAACAAACCAAGCCCAAAGTTATCAGAACAAAGGAAATGATAACAACTACAGCAGAAATAAATGAAATAGAGAGTAGAAAAACTCAACAAAACCAAAAGTTGCTTCTCTGAAGAGATAACAAAACTTTTTTGAAAATTGACAAAACTTTAGCTAGACTAAGAGAAAAAGAGAGAAGACTGAAATAAAATTATAAATGAAAGAGATCACACAGATAACACAGAAATAAAAAAGATCATAAGGGACTATTGTAAACAACCATCTGCCAACAAATTAGACAACATAGAAGAAATGGATAAATTCCTAGAAATATACAATGTACTGAGACTGAATCAAGAGGAAATAGAAAGCCTGAACAGACCAATAACAATAAGGAGATTGAATCAGTAATCAAAAACCTCCCAGCCAAAAAAGCCCACGTCCAGAGAGCTTCACATGTGATTTTTACCAAAAATTTAAGGAAGAATTATTCTGAAAGGTAGGAGAATAGGGAACACTTCCAAACTCGTCTTATGAGGCCAGCATCACCATAATACCAAAGCCAGACAAAGACATCATAAAAAAGAATTGGGAGTTCCTTGGTAGTCCAGGGGTTAGGACTCGGCACTTTCACTGCCGTGGGCCTGGTTTCAATCCCTGGTGAGGGAACTAAGATCCTGCAAGCCACGCAGTGTGGCCAAAAAAAAGAGAGAGAACTACAGCCCAATATCCCTGATGAACATGGAAGCAAAAATCCTCTAGGAAATATTAGTAAACTGAATTCAAGAGCACATTAAAAGGATTATACACCATGACCAAGTGGAATTTATCCCTGGAAAGCAAGAATAGTTCAATATATGCATTAGTCAATGTGATATACCACATTAATGTGGTATATCACAAAAGGACAAAAATCACATAATTATCTCAATGTATACAGAAAAAGCATTTGACAGAATTCAACACCCTTTCATGATAAAAACTCTCAATAAATTAGGTAGAGAAGGAATTTACCTCAACACAATAAAGGTTGTATATGAAAAGGCCACAGCTAATATCACACACTGAATGGTGAAAAGCTGAAAGCTTTTTCTCTAAGATCTGTATAAGGCAAGGATGCCCACTCTCACCACTTCTACTCAATATAGTACTATAAGTCCTACCCAGAGCAGTTAGGCAAGAAAAAATAAATAAATAAAAGGCATCCAAATCAGAAAGAAAAAGGTAAAATTATCTCTGCAGATGACATGATCTTATATGTAAAAAACACTAAAGACTCTACCAAAAAACTGTTAGAACTAATAAATGAATTCAGTAAAGTTGCAGGATACAAAATTAACATATAAAAATCAGTTGCATTTCTATACACCAATAATGAACTACTCCAAAAAAGGAAATTAGGAAAACAATCACATTTGCAATTTCTAAGAATAAAATACTTAAAAGTAAACATAACCAAGGGGTGAAAGACATAGTGGTACCGCCACTGTGGAAAACAGTATGGAGGTTCCTCAGAAAATGAAAGATAGAACTACCATGTGATCCAGTAATCTCATTTCTGGGTATATATCCAGAAGAACTGAAATCAGGATCTTGAAGAGATAGCTGCACTCTTATGTTCACTGCAGCATTATTCACAATAGCAAAGATACAGAAACCACCCAAATGTCCATCAACAGATGAATGAATAAAGAAAATGTGGTATATACATACAATGGAATATTACTCAGCTTTAAAAGAGAAGGAAATCCTACCATTTGCAAGAACATGGATGGACCTAGAAGACATTATGCTAAGTGAAATAAGTCATTCACAGAAGGATTTCTCTTATACATAATTTCTCTTATAAAAGGCATCTAAAATAAAAGTGTAGAAGTAGATAACAGTATGTAGACAGTGGAATGATGGAGTGAGGGAGGCATGAGGTGTTATCATTCACCAGGTATAATGTTATAGTCATACAAGATTAGTAAGTTCCAGAGATCTGCAGTACAACATATTGCTCATAGATCTGCTCTATAATATAGCGGCTATAGTTAAGGTAAGGTATTGTGTACTTAAACATTTGTTAAGTGCATGGATCTAGTATGTTCAGTGGTCTTACTACAAAAAAAAAAAAAAAATACCACAAAGGGATACAAGGAAACTTTTAGAGGTGATGAATATTTTTATTACCTGGATTGTGGTAATAGTAACACAAGTATATACATATGTACAAACTCACCAAATTATATATAATAAGTATATGCAGATTAAAAAATTCCAGTTATACTTCAGTAAACATGGGGTGGGGTGAAACTCTGATGAATATTACTTTCCATAAGATGAAGTAACTAGATTTATCCCCTGCAAATTCTCTTTTTATATAGAGAGCTGGAATACTCAGCTCTCTTCCAGATACACATAGACAATGGGGCTAATCAAATATCTAGTTTCTTTTTTACAGCAGAGAAGAGAGGGATATAGTGATAAAATGATAACCTGATCTTAGGTTTCAACGGCAAAGTCTTATTGACCAAAGTGCTGTATTAAGCATAGTAAAAAATTTAGAGATGAATATTAATGAGTACCATCCTTACTATCTACCAATACATTGGGATTCAGTGGTTACTGCAGAAAATGACTTGATGTTTTATCCCTTTTTTACTTAATACCTCACAGTTATACTAAGATAAATAGTTTTATTTATGTGTCTTTTATTACAGCACAACTCAATTCCCTTTGGCTAAAAGATAAGTAATAAGTCCAATGTTTAATTAGTAACACTGGGCATCGGATCTTTTTCCTTTTCTTAGGAACTTAACTGAGAGGAGTTCTTGTCTATTCATTTGCATCATGAAAGGACTTTAAATTTTATCACTTTTACTTCTATTGAGATATCATATACTATTTCTCCTTTATTCTGGTTAATGTGGTCCATCACATTGTATTCCTTGAATAAGTCTGACCTGGTTATGGTGTATTATTTCTTTTTCTATGTTGTTGGATTCAATTAGCTAATATTTTTAGATTTTTTTTTTGGTACCATGTAATGTGAGTTTAATTTTCCTTTTTATTAATGTTCCATGGATGGTTTTGGTATTTACTTTATTTTCACCTCAGAAAAACAGGAAATATTTTTTCTAGAAAGAGTTTGTGTAAGATTGTTTTCATATCTTTCTTAAATAATTTGTGGAATTCATCGATTAAGTCATCTGTGCCTGGAGTTCTCTTTGTAGAAAGATTCTGAAGTATAGATTTCATTTCTTTAATATGTGTGTGTCTATTAAGGCTTTCTATTCTTGCATAGGTTCTGATGTCTTTTTCTAGGCACTCATTTATTTTGTCTAAATTTTCATATTTACTCTCATAAGGCTGTTTGTAAAATCCGCTTAGGATTTTTAATGTCTGTAGGATACAAAGTGATGCTTTTTTTTCCTTTCTTGGTATTAATCATTTCTGCCTTCTCCCTCTCGCTTTTTTCTTGATGCGTTTCACCAGGAGTTGATCAATATTATTAGTCTTTTTAAAGAATCAATCTGTGTGCATTATTATTTCTATTTTATTTTGTTTTATATTTAATTAATTTCTGTGGGGGTTTTTTCGTTCATTCAATTTCACCTTTTCTATTTCTTTAGTTTTTCTGGAATTTAATTTTATTTATTTTTTTATACAGCAGTTCTTATTAGTCATCCATTTTCTACACATCAGTGTATACATGTCAATCCCAATCTCCCAATTCATCACACCACCACCCCCACGCCCCCGCCACTGTCCTCACTTAGTGTCCATACGTTTGTTCTCTACATCTGTGTCTCAGTTTCTGTCCTGCAAATTGGTTCATCTGTACCATTTTTCTAGGTTCCACATATATGTGTTAATAAATGATATTTGTTTTTCTCTTTCTGACTTACTTCACTCTTTATGACAGTCTCTAGATCCATCCACGTCTCTGCAAATGACCCAATTTTGTTCCTTTTTATGGCTGAGTAATATTCCATTGTCTATATGTACCACATCTTCTTTATCCATTCGTCTATCGATGGGCATTTAGGTTCCTTCCATGACCTGGTTATAGTAAATAGTGCTGCAATGAATATTGGGGTGCATGTGTCTTTTTGAATTATGGTTTTCTCTGGGTATATGCCCAGTAGTGGGATTGCTGGGTCATACGGTAATTCTATTTTTACGTTTTTAAGGAACCTCCATACTGTTCTCCATGGTGGCTATATCAATTTACATTCCCACCAACAGTGCAAGAGGGTTCCCTTTTCTCCACACCCACTCCAGCATTTGTTGCTTGTAGATTTTCTGATGATGCCCATTCTAACTGGGGTGAGTTGATACCTCATTGTAGTTTTGATTTGCATTTCTCTGATAATTAGTGATGTTGAGCAGCTCTTCATGTGCTTCTTGGCCATCTGTATGTCTTCTTTGGAGAAATGTCTATTTAGGTCTTCTGTCCATTTTTGGATTGGGTTGTTTGTTTCTTTAATATTGAGCTGCATGAGCTGTCTATATATTTTGGAGATTAATCCTTTGTCCATTGATTCATTTGCAAATATTTTCTCCCATTCTGAGGGTTGGCTTTTTGTCTTCTTTATGGTTTCCTTTGCTGTGCAAAAGTTTTAAGTTTTATAACGTCCCATTTCTTTATTTTTGTTTTTATTTCCATTATTCTAGGAGGTGAATCAAAAATGATCTTGCTGTGATTTATGTCAGAGTGTTCTTCCTAAGTTTTCCTCTAAGAGTTTTATAGTGTCCAGTCTTACATTTAGATTTCTAATCCATTTTGAGTTTATTTTTGTGTATGGTGTTAGGGAGTGTTCTAATTTCATTCTTTTACATGTAGCTGTCCAGTTTTCCCAGCACCGCTTATTGAAGAGACTGTCTTTTCTCCATTGTATATCCTTGCCTCCTTTGTCATAGATTAGTTGACCATAGGTGCGTGGGTTTATCTCTGGGCTTTCTACCTTGTTCCATTGATCTATGTGTCTGTTTTTGTGCCAGTACCACATCGTCTTGATTACTGTAGCTTTGTAGTACAGTCTGAAGTCAGGGAGTCTGATTCCTCCAGCTCCGCTTTTTTCCCTCAAGAATGCTTTGGCTATTCGGGGTCTTTTGTGTCTCCATACAAATTTTAAGATTTTTAGTTCTAGTTCTGTAAAAAATGCCATTGGTAATTTGATAGGGATTGCATTGAATCTGTAGATTGTTTTGGGGAGTATAGTCATTTTCACAATATTGATTCTTCCAATCCAAGAACATGGTATATCTCTCCATCTGTTTGTATCCTCTTTAATTTCTTTCATCAGTGTCTTATAGTTTTCTGCATACAGGTCTTTTGTCTCCCTAGGCATTTTATTCTTTTTGTTGCAATGGTAAATGGGAGTGTTTCCTTAATTTCTCCTTCAGATTTTTCATCATTAGTATATAGGAATGTAAGAGATTTCTGTGCATTAATTTTGTACCCTGCAACTTCACCAAATTCATTGATTAGCTCTAGTAGTTTTCTGGTGGCATCTTTAGGATTCTCTATGTATAGTATCATGTTATCTGCAAACAGTGACAGTTTTACTTCTTCTTTTCCAATTTGGATTCCTTTTATTTCTTTTTCTTCTCTGATTGCCGTGGTTAGGACTTCCAAAACTATGTTGAATAATAGTATGAGAGTGGACATCCTTGTCTTGTTCCTGATCTTAGAGGAAATGCTTTCAGCTTTTCACCATTGAGAATGATGTTTGCTGTGGGTTTGTCGTATATGGCCTTTATTATGTTGAGGTAGGTTCCCTCTATGCCCACTTTCTGGAGAGTTTTTATCATAAATGGGTGTTGAATTTTGTCAAAAGCTTTTTCTGCATCTATTGAGATGATCATATGGTTTTTATTCTTCAATTTGTTAATATGGTGTATCACATTGATTGATTTGCGTATATTGAAGAATCCTTGCATCCCTGGGATAAATCCCACTTGATCATGGTGTATGATCCTTTTAATGTGTTGTTGGATTCTGTTTGCTAGTATTTTGTTGAGGATTTTTGCATCTATATTCATCAGTGATATTGGTCTGTAATTTTCTTTTTTTGTAGTGTCTTTGTCTGGTTTTGGTATCAGGGTGATGGTGGCCTCATAGAATGAGTTTGGGAGTGTTCCTTCCTCTGCAGTTTTTGGGAAGAGTTTGAGAAGGATGGGTGTTAGCTCTGCTCTAAATGTTTGATAGAATTCACCTGTGAAGCCATCTGGTCCTGGACTTTTGTTTGTTGGAAGATTTTTAATCACAGCTTCAATTTCATTACTTGTGATTAGTCTGTTCATATTTTCTAATTCTTCCTGGTTCAGTCTTGGGAGGTTATACCTTTCTAAGAATTTGTCCATTTCTTCCAGGTTGTCCATTTTATTGGCATAGAGTTGCTTGTAGTAGTCTCTTAGGATGCTTTGTATTTCTGCGGTGTCTGCTGTAGCTTCTCCTTTTTCATTTCTAATTGTATTGATTTGAGTCCTCTACCTGTTTTTCTTGATGAGTCTGGCTAATGGTTTATCAATTTTGTTTATCTTCTCAAAGAACCAGCTTTTAGTTTTATTGATCTTTGCTATTGTTTTCTTTGTTTCTATTTCATTTATTTCTGCTCTGATCTTTATGATTTCTGTCCTTCCGATAACTTTGGGTTTTGTTTGTTCTTCTTTCTCTAGTTCCTGTAGGTGTAAGTTTAGATTGATTATTTGAGATTTTTCTTGTTTCTTGATGTAGGCTTGTATAGCTATAAACTTCCCTCTTAGAACTGCTTTTGCTGCATCCCATAGGTTTTGCATCATCGTGTTTTCATTGTCATTTGTCTCTAGGTATTTTTTGATTTCCTCTTTGAGTTCTTCAGTGATCTCTTGGTTATTTAGTAACGTATTGTTTAGCCTCCATGTGTTTGTGTTTTTTACGTTTCTTTCCCTGTAATTGGTTTCTAATCTCATAGCGTTGTGGTCAGAAAAGATGCTTGATATGATTTCAATTTTCTTAAATTTACTGAGACTTGATTTGTGACCCAAGATGTGATCTATCCTGGAGAATGTTCCATGCGCACTTGAGAAGAAAGTGTAATCTGCTGTTTTTGGATGGGATGTCCTATAAATATCAATTAAATCTATCTGGTCTATTGTGTCATTTAAAGCTTGCTTTTCCTTATTAATTTTCTGTTTGGATGATCTGTCCATTGGTGTACGTGAGGTGTTACAGTCCACCACTATTATTGTGTTACTGTCGATTTCCTCTTTTAGAGCTGTTAGCAGTTGCCTTATGTATTGAGGTGCTCCTATGTTGGGTGCATATATATTTATAATTGTTTTATCTTCTTCTTGGATTGATCCCTTCATCATTATGTAGTGTCCTTCCTTGTCTCTTGTAACATTCTTTATTTTAAAGTCTATTTTATCTGATATCAGTATTGCTACTCCAGCTTTCTTTTGATTTCCGTTTGCATGGAATATCTTTTTCCATCCTCTCACTTTCAGTCTGTATGTGTCCCTAGGTCTGAAGTGGGTCTCTTGTAGACAGCATATATATGGGTCTTGTTTTTGTATCCATTCAGCAAGCCTTTGTCTTTTGGTTGGAGCATTTAATCCATTCACGTTTAAGGTAATTATCGATATGTATGTTCCTATGACCATTTTCTTAATCGTTTTGGGTGTGTTTTTGTAGGTCCTTTTCTTCTCTTGTGTTTCCCACTTAGAGAAGTTCCTTTAGCATTTGTTGTAGAGCTGGTTTGGTGGTGCTGAATTCTCTTGGCTTTTGCTTGTTTGTAAAGCTTTTGATTTCTCCATCGAATCTGAATGAGATCCTTGCTGGGTAGAGTAATCTTGGTTGTAGGTTTTCCCTTTCATCACTTTTAGTGTATCATGCCACTCCCTTCTGGCTTGTAGAGTTTCTGCTGAGAAATCAGCTGTTAACCTTATGGGAGTTCCCTTGTATGTTATTTGTCATTTTTCCCTTGCTGCTTTCAATAATTTTTCTTTGTCTTTAATTTTTGCCACTTTGATTACTATGTGTCTCGGCGTGTTTCTCCTTGGGTTTATCCTGTATGGGACTCTCTGTGCTTCCTGGACTTGGGTGGCTATTTCCTTTCCCATGTTAGGGAAGTTTTCGACTATAATCTCTTCACATATTTTCTCAGGTTTTTTCTCTCTCTCTTCTCCTTCTGGGACCCCTATAATGCGGATGTTGTTGCATTTAATGTTGTCCCAGAGGTCTCTTAGGCTGTCTTCATTTCTTTTCATTCTTTTTTCTTTATTCTGTTCTGCATCAGGGAATTCCACCGTTCTGTCTTCCAGGTCACTTATCCGTTCTTCTGCCTCAGTTATTCTGCTATTGATTCCTTCTAGTGTAGTCTTCATTTCAGTTATTGTATTGTTCATCTCTGTTTGTTTGTTCTTTAATTCTTCTAGGTCTTTGTTAAACATTTCTTGCATCTTCTTGATCTTTGCCTGCATTCTTTTTCTGAGGTCCTGGATCATCTTCACTATCATTATTCTGAATTCTTTTTCTGGAAGGTTGCCTATCTCCACTTCATTTAGTTGTTTTTCTGGGGTTTTGTCTTGTTCCTTCATCTGGTACATAGTCCTCTGCCTTTTCATCTTGTCTATCTTTCTATGAATGTGGTTTTTGTTCCACAGTCTGGAGGACTGTAGTTCTTCTTGCTTCTGCTGTCTGCCCTCTGGTGGATGAGGCTATCTAAGAGGCTTGTGCAAGTTTTCTGATGGGAGAGACTGGTGGTGGGTAGAGCTGGCTGTTGCTCTGGTGGGCTGAGCTCAGTAAAACTTCAATCTGCTTGTCTGCTAATGGGTGGGGCTGGGTCCCTTCCCTGTTGGTTGTTTGGCCTGAGGCAACCCAACACTGGAGCCTACCCAGGCTCTTTGTTGGGGCTAATGGCGGACTCTGGGAGGGCTCACGCCAAGGAGTACTTCCCAGAACTTCTGCTGCCAGTGTCCTTGTCCTCACGGTGAGACAGAGCCACCCCCATCTCTGCAGGAGACCCCTTGCAGTAGCAGGTAGGTCCGGTTCACTCTCTATGGGGTCACTGCTCCTTCCCCTGGGTCCCAATGTGCACACTTTGTGTGTGCCCTCCAAGAATGGAGTCTCTGTTTCCCCCAGTCCTGTCGAAGTCCTGCAATCAAATCCCACTAGCCTTCAAAGTCTGATTCTCTAGGAATTCGCCCTCCCTTTGCCGAACCCCCAGGTTGGGAAGCCTGACGTGGGGCTCAGAGCCTTCACTCCAGTGGGTGGACTTCTGTGGTATAAGTGTTCTCCACTTTGTGGGTCACCCACCCAGCAGTTATGGGATTTGATTTTATTGTGATTGCGCCCCTCCTACCATGTCATTGTGGCTTCTCCTTTGTCTTTGGATGTGGGGTATCTTTTTTGGTGAGTTCCAGTGTCTTCCTGTCGATGACTGTTTAGCAGTTAGTTGTTATTCCAGTGTTCTCGCAAGAGGGAGTGAGAGCACATCCTTCTACTCCGCCATCTTGAACCAATCTCAACCTTTTCTATTTCTTGAGATAGATGCCAGGATCATTGATTTTCAACCTTTCTTCTGTTCTAATATATCCATCTAAGGCTGTAAATTCTCCTGTAATCATGGTTTTATTAGCTCCAGCCGAGTTTCCATATGTTCTATTTGTATTATCATTATGTTCAAACTATTTTCTAATTTTCAGGGTGATTTCCTTTTCAATCTTTGGGAATTTTAGAAGTATATTATTTAATTTCTGAACAGACAAGGATGTTCTATTTTCTTCTCTTCCTGTAATTGTTATGAATTAAAGAGGCAAAAGGCAGCCCATGATAGGCATCAGAGAGTACTACTTCAAAAGTGGGAACAAAAAAAGTGTGATTCATACCCAGAGATGGTAAAATCTGGAAGCACCTGAGTGAGAGGGGCCAAGCTGATGGCCTTTATGCACCAACCCTCACACAATCACCATCACAAAACAGCCAGCAGAAACAGGGTCTCTTTTTTTTTCCAAGAGGGATCCATGTTAAATAATTATCACATTATTACTGAATGATAGATAGATACCACGTTAAATTGGAAGGGTATACAGGTTGACCCCAGCAGGCTTGCAAGGCCTGGGAGGGCTAGAGGGAGATTAGGGCCTGTTTACCAACACCACCACCAGCACCAGCCTGTTCAGCCCATATCCATCCCCCACCCAGGAGAACAGTAAAAGTAGCCCTGACAGCAACTTCAGTCCCTCACTCCATATGAGCTGCACAGGCCTAAGCAGCAGGCACTTCAGCAAATAATATCATATGCAAAGAAAAGATGTAATTAAAAACAACAAATGTTTCAGGCATGCCAGCACTGTAAAAGATAGACAGTAAATGAATAAAGCTTGAAGAAAAAGTTAATAGAGCAACAGAGGAGACCTTTAAGAATGATTAATATCAGGAAAGCAGAGGAGAATATTGCATCTACAGGAAAGAAATAGGCAGTTATGAAAAATAATTAAACGATATTAGTGTTTAAATAGTTGAAATTAAACTACACTGACAAAGTCCCTTCAAAGTTCAATTTTTTAAGCAAAGAAATTAACTGCTTGATTTAAGGAAATGAAGAAAAAATATTCTTTGAAAAGATATTTTAATAGAAATAAACTCACAAATTGAATTTAACAATAAAGCCTTTTTAAATGAATAACTTTCTTTTTACTTAAGGTGCTGCATTTTGGGATGTTACCCCTCAGAGGATTACTTTCTTGAAAAGGAAGGCATTTTTCTCCTTTTGGATTTAATGGCAGTAAGTATGATTATAACAATTGTGAAACAAAAAATAAATGTCTTTATTAACTCTTTCCAACTGAGTATCACAGAACACTACTCTGTGATTAAATGTGCCCTCAAATAGTGTTCAAATGTTTGTTTTAAACAAAAATCCCTCCTGGAGTTTCATAGTATGCATTGGCATAGTAGAGTCTGAAAATTCCTCCAGTGAAGAAACCAGTTTACTTAGGTCAGTGTTCCCAAACACATGACAGCAGAGAATTTGTTCTGTCTTGTTTTGTTTTTCCCCATGAAACTTTAAAGAAACAGCTAGATTATTTAAAAATCAATAATCATTTATTAATAACTTCTAGCTTCTTCTCTTAGTATTAAAAGGGTCACCTTAGACAAAGGAGTAAAGATCAGCATTTTTTAAAAACTGTGTATAGTTTGTAGGTAATGTGAAGAATCTGGTGTGTCATACACTGTTTTACAGAATGAGCAGAAGTGAGCATATTAAGCCTTCCGGGAAGGCAGCTGAGAAGAACAGCAAAGATCCTTACAGTAATCCCCTACTAGCCTCAATTCTAAGTGGGTCCATAGTTAAGATGATATGAAAGAAAAAGTATACTTTTGTTTCAGTAAAACTTTGGGAGATATTCTCATGCAGAGTTCTAGCTATGTCACTGCCTATGATTGCCACCATTCTTGATTTTATTAACAGAATAACAAACCTACTTTGACTTAGCAAAGATACTAAAGTTATCTGTGTCCTTTTAACTCTGAAAGAAAATTAGTTTACACTAGAGATGAGAGTGAACTCATTAGATATAAAACACTACAAACAAAAAACAAGTAAATAATAATGATAATAATAAAAATAACCCACCTTGAATGAGTCATAACCAGAAACCCTTTGAAAGTTCAGAAAATTGAACATAATACAGAAGGACGTATGTAGTCCTAAATGACATACAGCTCACCGTGTTTCTCTGACTAGCGTACAAGTATGCCCAGAGGCACATGGTCAGTGTCAGGGATTCTCAAAGCTACAACATTAATTCCAGGCATATCGTCCTGGAATCTAGCTTCTAGTTAAGATTTGGAAGTGAGGAATGATATTATGCATGTACATATTAAATAATTATATTTTATTTTAATATTATATAGAAGACATAAAAGACATTTCTTACTTGTGTCCACTCTCCTTCACCATCAGGGTTTCTTGGATGGAAAGGCATGAAGGCTGGTAGGAGAGGCCATATAACACAGTGGTTTTGAGCACAGGCTGGAATCAGTCTGACTGAGGCCTCTAATAGTTGTTAGCTGTGTAACTTTGAAAAATTATTTAACATCTCTGCTACCAATTTCTTCATCTATAAAACAGAGATAACATTATCTACCTCGTGCATTGGTGGAAGGATTATGTGTGTGTGTGTACACATATACATGCATTAGTTAGAACAGTTCCTGACATATTTTTGTTGTGTTTTCTATTGTTAAGAATGTAATTATTAGATTGCACTTAACATGGATTAAACCAACCAAGCTAACTACAAATTACAAATCTTCTTTAATGAAGTTCCTATATAAACTTCAACCCTTGATATTTGCCTCTTTCTCCTGAAAGTGAAGTATAGGAATAAAAAACTCACTTGATTGAGGATTCTGCTTAATACAATCTGCTAAAATATTTATTCAGTGTGAAATGGCAATTGTTAATAAAGGTTAAATATCATTGAGAGTTTACTATGTGACAGGCAGTCTCATATAACTCATCATAATAACTCTCTAAAGCAGGTAATATTATTACCCTTAATTTAATGAAAGAGGAAACGGATAATGTTTGCAATTCAGACAACAGGTTACATGTTTCCTTTGCTATATTCTATTAGCAGTATACTGTAGGAGTTAATCAACCAAAAATATTTCACACAGAAACCATTACTGTGTGGAGGCCATTGCTCTGGTTGGACTTCTCTATACCTAAATTTTGGTTTGCTGAAAACTGTTTGTAGGAAAACAGAGAAAATATGCTTAATAAGATAATTTTTCTTAAGTGCTTAAATACTCCTTTATGGATGCTGAGTTTCAAAATACAAAATTATACCTCATTTTGATTTATTTTCACATGTGACTGCCACTTGGAGTTACCATCAGTTGGTCTCTTAGTAACAATGAGGTTATAGCTAGGATGAGACGACTTTACAAACTTTAATTAAGCAGGTAAACTGGAAAGATCCTATAATTACAGAGTCCTATGCATAGCACCATTGACCTTGCTTCACTTAAAATGAACATTTTCACTTATTTTGATAATCTCTCTTTTTCCTACTCAGCTAAATCAATTACATTTTTGTTCATATGTTTATGACTACATCAGAATTATATTGAATCTTTTTCTTTCTATTTTTTAAGAATCCCTAATGTTTGAAAATGGACTCATTACAATGGTATTTATTTTAATAAGAGATGGTCACAAATCATACTTAGAGTCTTAATTTTATAAGGCAGTCATTTAGAAGAAACCTACTGATTAATACAAATGTTTCTCCTTTCTTTTTTAAGACAGTAATTCTAAATATTAATTGCAACATTTTTCTTTTTCTGTTTCCTTGCAAAAGTTGAACCAAAAAAAATTCTGTAATCTAATACTTGGAATAATGGTTGAATTTTGTGATAATCCCAAAACTGCGGCTCATGTCAATGCTTGGCGAGGGACGAAGGATCAGACAGCTGCTAGTCTTTTAATTAAATTGTGGAGAAAGGAAGAAAAAGAACTAGGAGTAAAACGTGATAAACATGGGAAGATCGTTGGTAAGTGTATTTATAATTGTTTGTAGAAGCAATTAGATCCGTATTTTTAAAAAGCAATCTTAGGAGAGTATGGGGACTTACACCATACTAAGTAAATTAGTAGCAGGTTCATATTTTTATAGAATATTTTCAGGAACTGGTATTTGATTATATTCTTTAAATTGAAAATAAAAAACTTAACAGTACTTCTTAAAGAACTGTCTTTGAGTTACCTGCTTTTGTAAGTATATTCAGTAATATTTCATTTACCAATAAAAGTTGGGATATAAGTTGAGTGCTTGAGAACAATTTTTATTGTATTTTGTACATTTCTTTTGATTCATATTTATACAGTTTACTTTTTATATGAAAGAAGAAACTTTTAAATAAAAATAAATCAAATGTTCATAAATTTTAATTACTAGACTCTAAATTAATGAAGTTTATAGTACCAGAATTTATATTTCATTTATCTATTTTATAATGCTACATTATATTTTCTAAACCTCTTACAATTCTTATTATAGTTTCATCTGTTAGTATGTTTATTTTTAAGTGAAAATACTTCCCCTTTAACTTCTGATGATTTCTATCTTCAATCCATTTTTATTGTTTCTAACTTTTGATCTATAACATCATAAAATAGTTTTTATATTTATAGCATAATATATAGAAACCAAAAGCAAATAGGAGATTACATCATTGTTAAACTGACAGTGTTCAATTTCTGGATCTCAAAATTAGAAAAGTTTTTTACGTGAAAGTTTCACTTTTAAAAAAGTAATTTTGTGAAATTTTTATATTTTACATAAATAGTTAAAAATGAAAGCTTTAAGTTTTGCAACAGAATGGGGAAGAAATTATTGATTATTTATGCTTTTAAAGGAGTAACCATATATCATGCAGTATTGTACTCTGTTACAATATTTTTATATATTTTATGATGTCTAGACTAAAATCTTAAAATTATTAATTTACTACAGTTTTTATCTGTCTTTTCTATATTTTCATGATATCCAATGATTAGATACAAAGAAACCTCTATTTACTAGTTTTCAAGAAGAGCAAAAAATCACACCACTGCCTGCTAACTGCCCAACCATTGCAGTTATGGATGTTGCTGAGAATATCAGAGCAAAAATTTATGCTGTGTTGGGCAAACTAGGTAAGAAGTTACTCGTCAAGTTCACAAGAGCCTCTCTTTTTTTGCTGAGTGTTGTAAATTGATTTTGCTTTGAAGTCCATTTTTCATATATGATGAACAAAAGTCCCTTTATACAGATAAATGCATATTCCATTGTTATCCCAATACACAGGCTACACCCTTAAGCTCTGGGTTTGGGGCCAGGCATCAGTATTTTTTAAGCTCCCCAGGTAATTCCAGAGTGCAGCAGGATTAAAGGCAGTTAGTTTTAGATGGTTAGGCTTAAACACTAGAATTCTGAATCACCTGAGGACTTAACCTTGCTTCTTATTAAAAAAAAAGTCCTCACTCTTCAGATTGTGGAAGCACAATATCATGGTCTGACCACAGCACAGAAAGTATTCCTTTTCTAATGACTAGATAAGGATGACCTGGCAGCTGTTTGTTATAGGAGGAAGCCAGAAGCTCACAGAAGTAACTTTTTCATAAATCAGGATGAAATCAAAAGCAATCATTTGCATTTGTTTTTATGATAAATATATGCCTTCTGGAATCACTTGCTCTGTTAACATAAATCTCTCTTTATAAACTTTGTTTAGATTTTGAAAATTTACCTGGCTTATCTGCTGAAGATTTTGTTACCCTCTGTATCATACATAGATACCTTGATTTTAAAGTGAGTACCGTCTTAACCTTGTTATTAAAATCTAGTATGGCAAAACATCAGTTGGGAAAGATCTATTTTTATTTGTGAGCAATCATCCACGTACTGTGTAGTTTTTATTTTTCATTTTACATCTGCTACTATTCAAGGAACATACAATTAACTGATTGGGTATTTTCCATGGGATATGATTTCATCCAACTATTAGTTTATAAAAGAAGATGGATGTTACTGACATAGAAGCCTAACAGAATCTTTAAAATACAATTTCTTCTCTTTAGAGGGTATTAAGAGCTAGGGTATTAAGAGCTAGAATTGAATGAATTATTACTTATAAATGATTTATACTTATTAAAGTATTATTTTATCATTACATTGTATGATGATCAAATATCAATTAAAGAGTTGCTTACTTTGCTGGTTATATACTTTTTGGTAAATAAATGCCTTTGAAATTTTAGGAAAGTCCTTCCAAGTAAACATTCTCTTCTACTAGTATTAGTACTATGTATTTGAATGCTGTAAATGAATAAACCTCTATAAAAAAGGAAAACAAGGTTGAATTTTATCCCTATTCTGGATGTATGTTTTTTCTCTAAATTTAAACATACTCAAGCACAGTAATTTCCAGATAACCCAGAATATGAGATGGAGCTACAGCATGATGAAACCAACATGTTAAGAGTTTTAGATTCAAGTATTACGTTAGCTGGAAAGTGAGGGACAAGGCCCTGTTTCTCAGGGTGGCTGGGTACTAGAGTCCCAGGAATCCCCATGTTCATTGTTCTACAAATTCAGCTTGACCTAGCCTTCAAACAGGGCTTTAAGAAGGAAAGCATCTGTACTTCAGGAGGATGAGACTAAAGCAACAACTTGTGCAGCTGTGAAAACAGAGTGTCTATAAAGGAGAGCGCAGTGATGAGAGCAATAAACTACACTTAGGTAGTGGAACCTTACCCGTGAGTACTTATCACTGAAAAACATTAGGTAAATTACTTCTGAATACTCAAATGTAACTGTTGCCCCAAATCATTCTCAATGCACTTAACTTATTCCCAAGGAGTAAGTTAGGAAAAGCTGGTTCAGTTAAGTGTTAACTTTGGAATGATCACCCAAATAAATTTTAGGTTACGTAAAATTATATTATTTATTTTTGGTTAATTTAACTTTTTAAAACTCTTAAACTTTGCTATGACAGATTGGAGAAATATGGAATGAAATATATGAAGAAATAAAATTAGAAAACTTAAGACCAGTCACTACAGACAAAAAAATTTTGGAATCTATTATAACAGCATCAGAAAATATTGGAAAGATGGTTGCTTCTCTGCAAAGCGAGATGATTGAAAGCCAAGCACGCCAAGATGTGCAAAACGAACAAAAAGTATATACAAAAGTAAGCCACAGATGCCAATGAGGCACAAGAAAATAATTTCAATGTATAAACTAGTCGAAGTTATCCATAAGTTATATTTGCCTTACTTGTGAATGCTTCAGCACTTAAGAGTTACCTTGTAATTTTCTTTTATAGTTACTTTCAGTGTCTTTGTATAGTTTTTAAAGAAAACATGGAGTTAATAGCTTGAAATTCAATTACTATACTCAGTGGTGCTTTATGGCATTATAATTTGATTTCTACAGGCTTACATTTTAAAACGTAGACACCTGAGACATTTCCATTTTTTGAAAGGTCAAACAGAGTTCCAAAAATTGTGGTCTATTTAAATGTATACACTTAGCAAATTCTGACAAATGGTGTATCTCTGTGACTGTATGTATAACCTCATTGAGAAAGTTGGCCCTCGTCCCTCACTCTGTGATAGGCCCTTACTAGTGTGCCAATCATAGGCACATCGACAAGCCTCTCCTCACCTCAGTGCCAAAACATATACTGTGAGCACTCTACAAATCTGGTCTCTGACTTTAGCTAATCAGAAAAAGCCTGTCAGGAAAATATAAGCCATTCTCCCGAAGCTTTACACAGGTAAGAAACAACACATCAGAAGTTTTTGAGCAAATAGGTTAAGTGACTATTTAAGTGAACTTGTCCACAGATACAAAGATGATGTAGATTCTCCACTTCTGCTTGGTGATCTTTTATGACTAAAATTAAGTATTTAAAACACTTTAAGGTGATTTCCAAAGTGTTTTCTATTGTCTGATCTTTTTACATCTACTATTAAATGTCTACATCTTCAGTCTAGTGGAACTTAGCATCCACCTATAAATTCTTAGATAACTCCCTGCTTAAAAGTTTTGTTTGTGAAGAGTTTTTATTGCAAGGATGCTGCCGTTTAACCCATTCATTTGCTTTTAAGTGGAGTAACCCGTTAGAAGTTCTGCTCCTCATTAGTTCTGTTGAATTGGCAGGATTCTGCCGTGTGGACTAGCTATTGCTGATTTGTTGGTTATCGTTGATTTGTTATCATGGCTCTGACCCGGTTTATTTTTTAGCAGTTGTTTAATTAAATACTTTTAGGTTCATAATTTAAACTTAATAGTCTATTGTATACCAACCAAGGGCATGTGTCCTCGGATTATATATATATTTAGTGGAGAGCCTGTTGGGAACCGTAGTCTTTGTCCTTTGTCAGTAGTTACCTCCCTAGACTGCATCACCACAACAAACTCAGCACTCTCACAAAATTGCTGTCTTGCTGAAGGCGTAAATTAGAAGCAGTTTTACCAATATAATCTTGCCTAAACTATTGTCAGTGGCAGCAGAAAACTCTTTATTTTCTCCTGTGAATTTGCTCTTGGGTCATTTATGTAGCTTGTTCTGGATTATACTCTGTCTTCACAAGTGATAATCATGTGAAACTATCAGTCTTGCTGAGAAGGATTATTGTTATTTTCATATTTTGTATTTTTATAGCAACAGTTTTGCATTACATTTCATGGGGAGCGGTTCAAACCTTGGCCACATAGTGAGGGAAGGAGTTTTTTCCATTTTAAGACTTCTGTTTTTTAAGTTGTTAAACTCTAACCCTTTTGCTGGTTGACCTTAAAATTTACGTTGGCAAAAACTAGGTCTTCCTTCAAAATACAAGTATTCAAGCCCTTTGGTATCCTTTCATAGAAACTGGAGCTCTTAATTATCTTTCTCATTTCAGGTACAAGCCACACACAAGCAAAGAGAATTGGCTAATAAATCATGGGAAAATTTCTTGGCTAGAACATCAAATGTTAAAACTTTAAAGGTAGGATTTTTTAAATATTACAATATCCACAACAAACAGTCAACTCTGACAGACTTTTTTAGGGATAACTATTCATTCACCTTTTTCTGTTGATCTTTCTGTGTGGAATACCAACACTATTGATCCTCATTTGCAGTTTAGGGCGTTAACTGAAACTTTGCATTTTTCACAGTTACAGAAGATACCACTCTGAGTTTCATTTGGCTTAGCAGTGGGAGGGAGGGAAGCAAGGATGGTGTTCCTGGTTTGCATAAAAGAGATGAGAGTTAGTCAGGAATAAGCAGGAGAAATGTGCTCCTACTTTCCATTCTGAGCCTTCTTATTTACTGATCCTTTCTGTAAGAAGCAGAGTGAAGAACACAAAAAACAACTGTCCATATTACTCTCTCCTTCAAGGATGCTTCCCCTCTGTGACCACCAAAAGAAACATTATATTAAAGCTTAAGTGGGAATTTGGGATAAACACCCCTTTGGGAAAATGTGATAACCTGCTTCAGCAATAAACTAGAAACTAATCTAAACAGTTTATAATGCTAATTGTTCACTTGAAATATGTAAGAAGCAGCATAGATTTCCAAAAATCTCATTAATTTTTTTCCAACTTTTCCATTAATACTTGGGATACACTTTTATATAATGTTACAATTCTTCCTCTAGATATGAAATTGTTAAATGTTATATTAGCCCACGAAAATAGTGGAATCATATTAAAATAGCAAAACCAAAATTAAGAACAAGCTTATTCAAGGTACCATGTCTCCCCTTTGTCACTAAAAGTTCTTCCCAACTTTAAAATCAGCCCCCTCCATGCAGATAATTTGTTACCTTGAATTTAGCCTGTTCTAGTGCCTCAACTATTGAGCTTGACTATAACTGCAGCAAATTATAGTTTGCATTATTCTGAATGCTTGAAACATTTAAGTGTACTGAATTAGTATTTAATTTATGCAAAATAATTTGAAAACATGTATCATCTATTGTAAATTTAGTAGCTTATTCAATTATGCACAAAAAATTGAACCTGATTTCCTTAGGATCTGCTTTATCCCTTGGTCATATATTACCAGTACCTATGGAAATCTCAGTAACATTTTCAGGTGTTTTCTGCAATGTACAAAGGATATAACTTGTTAATAACTATTTTCTTCGCCTAAATGAGTAAATGAGTAAACGCTAGTGCTAACTAATAAAGCATAAAACAGACACAATTACATATATTTTGTACACTTCATTGTACCATAGTTAATGCTTTAATAGCAATTAATTTATTTTCTTTCTAATTTAAAAATCTTCAGAAAGCAAAAAGACTTCAAGAGAAAGGTATAGAATCCTCTAGATACAGTGAGCGTCCATCAAATGCAATATTTCACCGGACAGATATTGAAGGCCTTAACACAACAGTAAGATTTTTTTTTCTCCATAAATTTTCTTAGTAGATATTAAATTTAGTCCCCAAAGAATGTTATTTCTATGGGGTTTTGTCTCATATTTTTTCTTTTTGCTGTTCAAATATCAAATAGTTAAGGCATATTTATCTCTACCCTTGCCTAGTTCTGGTTTAGACCAGATCCAGCCCTCCAGGATTCCCAAGAAACTGCTATAAACACTAGTCAAAATATATCTCTACATCTCTTTGACAGAAAGTGTGCAGTGCCTCCTTTGCCTGGCAAATAGATCCATGCCATATTCCAGAGTTCCTGGTGTCCTCTTCTGGACATAATTTGGCCCTGATTGCAAAGGCTCCAAGGCCCTTATTTTTCCATTAGTCCATGCTGTCTCCTAGTTACTATGTACATTTTGTGTCTCTTCCAAAGTTAGCTGAAGGATGAATGGGTTTTCCTCTTAGTGAAAAATTTTGTAAATGGACTCGTAAATATTTACTTTTGCTTTTTTTAGGTGCCCTCTGGTGGGGTCGTAACAGTGGAAAGCACTCCTGCCCGATTAGTGGGAGGACCTCTGGCTGATACAGATATTGCTCTTAAAAAACTTCCTATTCGAGGAGGAGCCTTACAGAGAGTAAAAGCAGTAAAAACTGTGAATGAGCCAGAGAAGAGCGTTCCTACATAAAATACTCTGGAGACTTTTTGAAATAAATTCTGCTTATAATTTTTTAGTTAAATATCTGTATATATAAATGTAAAGCAAATATTTTAGAATAAATATTTTAGTAAAATACTATTAAAATAAAAGCACATATAATGTATTTTTATTGAAAATATCAACACATACTGTGAGAAGAGTTGTTATCAATTTCTTTCTAAAGATTACAATTCTCTTAACTGAAAACTGTAAAACATGTTGTATCAGTTGACTCTTTCAATTGATGTGAACTACTACAACTGGTTTAAGCCAAAAAACAAAACAAAACAAAAAGAAAAAAACCCAACTTTTACAGGCTCTGGGGCTATCAAATCTAGGACTAATTAAAACTACAGGCATTGTTGGATCTAGGAACTGAAACTCTGTGAGTAGGATCTTCTCCTTCCCTAGCAGCTCCTGAATTATATTCTCCCAGGTTGATATCCAGTAGAAAAGAGTGCATGCCTATCTCTCAACAGTCTCTGCATCTTGGGACCCCTGATTGGCCATATGCCCACTCCTGAACCATTCATCATGACTTTGGCCAGATCTGAGAACTGCCTATACCCAGAGACAGAAGGAAGCCAATCCCATCCAAAGCATATGGATGGAGTAGGGAATCAGGATATTATAAATATGTTATTAGAAGTATATATAAATACTGGGCAGCAAAAACATTTTCAACAAATATGTTGGTCAAAGTAAAATAAGTTCTCTCTCCTATAAAAAGCAAATGTTATGCATAAGCTAAACAATAAAACTAAAATAAACACGTTTTAACTCTTAATATATAAACAAATTCTAATGCTACGTCTCTTCCTTAATGGGGAAGGAAAAGGGGGAGTACGGAGAAATTCTTTTGGTGGTGGAGGTATCTTGCCAAATAGGAGGTAGATGCCTTAATGCTAGATGTAGAGCAATGCTAGATGTCTGTGTCCCTGTATGGCATTATGCGGTTTCCACAGCCTGTCTCCATTTCTGTCAACCCCCTTCTCCACTCAGGAAGCTGCAAAACTGAGTTCATGTCCAGGGCTGGGAGAGACAAGAATCTGTTTTCTCAGAAAGGAAAATATACTGGAATTTGAGTCTAGACTCTAGGCCCATAGGGTGCACACAGCAGTGTACTGGTTAAATGTATAACAACCAGCTCTGCAAGGGGAAAAAACCCTTATTTGTAGTGTTTGCCAATCCCACTATGACCAGTTTCAAGCTACCAACATGGTGCTACTGAATGCAGAGTTGGGAAGACACGCATAGAATCCACTTTCATTATCAGATAAAAGACGGCTCCAACACCCCACTGGGCCCACCTTCTCTTACTTTCTCCTCCCTCTTCCCCTTACTCCTCCTCCCCCAATTCACATTCCTCCAGTAATTTTTCATTATTCTGTCTGTGAGGATAGTAGCATCTGCCATGAGAGGAGAAATTACAATTGTTGTTATTGTTCTAATTAGAATGAGTTACCAGCAGCCTCTCACCCTGGCCCAGCTGCCCATTCTCCTTGTGGCTCACAGGAGTACATAATATGCATCAGCTTATCAGTGAGCTTTGTGCTCTCTTGAATCCCTTTCTCTATTACCACCACCCCCAAGAAGATAGTAGACAGCATAATTTGTTCCTCTTCTTCACAGGCAGCCCTAAGCACAAAGGTTCCATGTAAAGGGGAGTTACTGAGACACAAGAATGGATGTGGGTAGGAACATGCAACGATGAGATGCCCATACAAAAAGCACCAGATACACATTCAGGAACAGCTCAGATACACATAGAATCGAGATGAAGTGTCCATGGCTAAAAGCAATGAATGTTTACTCCATTTTGTAGACTATAAGAAGTTCCTTCCTCAGACTCTAAGCTCCCTAAAGACAAGATAGAAACCACATCTCATTCATTATTGTAACCAACAAACACCTCAGTAAATAAATTATTGAATTAGTGTGATGGTGGCCTCAGCTCCTGGCAACCTTCCCCTCAACTTCTGCAAAGGCAGCAAAGTCCTGAGCTCAAAGGGAACGTTCAGCCAAAAAAATACTATACAGGGAATGCTAAACATGGACATGTTAAAGTAGTTCAAATATATGTGCTTCATAACAGTGACAGACTTTCTCTAAAATGAGGCATAAATACTATTACATTAATATAACCAGTGGGTAGAAATAGAATTGATATTTCTTGGCTGAACATTATTTTTTGTATTTAGTACAACTTGGTATCTCCAGATTGATTAGGACTGACTGCAATCAAAATAATCTGTGAGTTCTGTAGAACTTCTCCCTGCTGTTGTAGATCTTACCCATCAGGAAGAGGAAAGGTAAAATAGGGCAGGTTATTACCTAGCAGCCATTTAACAGAGGAAGAAATGTACACAGATGGAGGGTAGTAAGGTTGCTTAATCCAGACACTTGAACTTGGTAGACAGACAATACCCAAAGTTCGCATATTATAATTCCAGCCACCCGGCAGCGAGCCAGTGAAATTAGTCCCTCTGTCTGACAGGGTCACTAATTCTAACACGTCTCCATCTCTCCTCACATCCTGTGCTCCCACCATACCACTTCTGAGCCCTAGGGGATTGGTGCCTCTCCCATCCAGCCTGGCTGAAAGGTGGACAGTATATTTCCTTCCATGAGTCAACTGATACAAAATTTCAGCTCCCAGACTTCTGCTAATAAACTACATGAAAAGAAAGTCAAGAAAATAAAAACGGAGTTGAGTGAGCACAGTGGCTTCAACACTCCTCGGTAATGAGATTTTTACCACATGAGGGAGGAGTTCATTCCATGATTAGACCCTGTTAGCCAGTGCTTGCTCATATTGGATGAAAACCAGTGAATAATGAGGTGAACAACTTTTGTTCATCTGGTCCTCAGTCTGCCTTCTGGAACACAGGGTACATTTCATACCACAGGAAAAAACTATAATGTTCACCCTCAGTCTTTCTGGGTCAAATATCCAGTTTATTTAATCATTCCAGACCATGAATCTGGCCAGCCCTTTCTGAAGTGCTACAGTTTGTGATTATTCCTCTATACTGAGACCAACAGAACCGAACAACAATTTACAGGTGTAACAGGACACATGGAGGGTATAATGAAACTAGCCCCTCTCATTTTTACACACCTTCTGCCAACATAGCCTGAGCTTACATTAGTTTCACTGGCAACCATGTTTCATAATCGCTTGTATTTATTTTAATTTTTGTAGATATTTCCTTTTCAAGGAGATGGAACATAACTCCCCATTCCCTAAAGTGTGGGTAATGCTTAGTGCCTTGCTTCCAAAGAATACAACATAGAAAGAGAAGGGAAAGTAACTTTACAGCCAAGAAACCTGGCAGATGCTACCTCAGCCAGGGTTAAACGCCATCTGTGTTATGTCATGTTGACAGCATGTACCCTTGATAGGAAGTGCTGAGAACAGTGCTTTACGCCTGTAGTTTTCACCCCAAAAAACCTATAACCCCAGTCTAACCATGAGAAAAACATTAGGCAAACCCAAATTGAGGGACATTCTGCAATACACCTGACCAGCATCGTGAAGTGTCAAGGTCATCAAAAACATCTTCTTAGAGCCTAAGAAGACATGACAGCTCATTGTAAGTGGTGTCCTGGATGGGATCCTGGAACAGAAAAAGGACATTAGGGGAAAAACTAGTGAAATTCAAATTAAATATGAAGTTTAATTAAAAACCTATCAGTATTGGTTCATTAGTTATGACAAACATACGACTTAACGTAAGATGTTAACAATAAGAAAATCTGGTTGAGGCATATACAAGAAGTCTTTGCACTAGCCTTGCAACTTTTCTGCAAACTTAAAACTATTCTAAAGTAAAAAGTTTATTTAAAGAAAAAAAAATTCTATAGGAAGAGCAGAGGAACTTTAAGCATAGATGCTCAATTTTTATCCATTGTATCACCTCCTGAAGAAATATTTTGGGAGCAATATTAGATGTTCTGCTGTCTTTTTTCAGCTTTCAGTGCTCTGGAAAACAACTGGTTATGAGTTAAGCTATATGAGTTCAGCATAAAACCAAAGCTGTGAAACCGACTGAGTCTTTACCATAATACCACTGCAAGAATTGGTGGGTTTTGGGGTTTTCTTTTCGGATGATCTGTCTGATCTAGTCTGATGATTTTGAATCGGGCAAAAGAGAAGTACATATTGTTCCCCACTCAACCCTATGTTGGTTACAATTTCTCTTTCTTGGAAAAAAAAAACATATTTTGACATCATAAAAGTGCTTTTGAATTATATTATTTCCTGCTGCATCTTTGTCCCACAGCAATGACAACTCTGGGAGTCAAGAACTGTGTCTCGATTGCTCAGCAGTGTACCTCCAAGCTCAATGAATTTTTTTGAATGAATAAGTAAATGATGAAAAAAGAATACAATTTTCTATATACAAATAACATGATTTGTGACCAAAACTGGGGGGATTTAACAGAACATTATATCTAAGTACCAATAAAAAGGCTGAAGATGGGGACTTCCCTGGTGGCGCAGTGGTTAAAGAATCCGCCTGCCAATGCAGGGGACGTGGGTTTGAGCCCGGTCCGGGAAGATCCCACACGCCGCGGAGCAACTAAGCCCGTGCGCCACAACTACTGAGCCTGCACTCTAGAGCCCTCGTGACACCACTACTGAAGCCCGTGCGCCTAGAGCCTGTCCTCTGCCACAAGAGAAGCCACCGCAATGAGAAGCCCTCGCACTGCAACGAAGAGTAGGCCCCGCTCGCTGCAACTAGAGAAAGCACGCATGCAGCAACGAAGACCCAACACAGCCAAAAATAAAAAAATAAATAAATTTATAAAAAAATAAATAAAATAAAAAATAAAATTAACTGCCTTTCTGCTTGTTATTCCTTTTTTAAAATGAGGACTATAAAACTGAGAACATAAAACAAAATTTTAGGCCTTAATGCATAGAAAAATAATATGTAAGATAGCTTGGTGATGAGATACATATATCAGAAACCACACAGTATATTACATCAAGATTAAATATTACTTCTTAGGATAATACTGGCATTAGTTTTGGCACAGTTTTAAAGTCAAAATTATGTATAAGATACCTGATAAAACTGGTTACAATTTTACTGCACTGATTGTTGTATTAAAAAATATGTTGTATTTGCATTTTAAGCGGTTTTTTCTTTAAAAAAAAAAAAAAAGAGGCTTTACAAAGATGCCTTCTAAATAAAAAATTATTGACAAAATACCCCAAAATATGGAAATGATAATTCAATAGCCATAAAACAATTACATATCAACAAAAATACAATCTATCTTCATCAATATTAAAGAATTAGAAATAATTTTGATAAATGCAACAGGAAATATTCGAGCTCATAAATACTGACACAGAGTTAAGTTTTCAGGTTGGTGTCATCTTGCTTGAGGTATTTTCTGTGTTCTCTTAAATGTAAAACTCATGTTTTGTAAAATCCAGTCCTGTAAGGTTGAGAGGAAAAATTGTTAACATTTGTTCTAATATGACTCTTAAGATTCCCTCCCTTTAAACAACCCTATTGAAAAAATTAATTTCAAAAGCCTAAATACATGTTGATGTTTAAAATTTTTTTCAACCAATGTAATATGAATAATTACAGGGCTAAATGGCTTTCTTATGAACTACTCATGGGGAAAAAATAAGATGATAATTTAATGATCTACAAAAATATATCATTCCAAGATCATTTAGAATCTCGTATTTGCACATCAGAGCTCCTGTGGTTTCTAAATAATATAAAATCAGTAAAAATGAAAATCAAAGCTGATCATATTAGGAAAAAATATGGCAAATTTGCTAGCTTATTAGATAAACTTTAAAAATCAGAAAGATTAAATATTGTATTTTTAAGAAAACTAAACTGCTATTCTCTTAAGTACACATTTAAATTACCTCCTGTTATCTTCTGTGGAAAATTATACTTGGGAGGCATCACCTGTCTTCTGCCCATTCCATGGGATCTTGAAAGCAAGCAGTCTACATACATGTCCCAGAAATCCTGAGCTATGCTTAAGAAGACACTATAATGTCTAGGCCGCTGGGATTTTTGCAGGAACAACATGAAATTCCAGAAAGAATCCACAGTGTGCTCTATCTTGAGTTCCTTGAGATCTATCAGTGTCAAAGAGCAAGCATTCCAGCACTGGAGATCAATGTCTTCCATGATCCCTGGGCTGTTGCTGGCAAGCACCCCCTTTTGAAATTCAAAATCCGCATTAATCAGATTTATCAGCATCATGCAGCCCAGCAGCAGGTAGAACCATCTTCTTGTGGCAAAAACCATATTCTATACAGAAAAAAAAATGAAGGGATATATTTTTAACTTAAAATTATTCAATTACTTGATGATCTGTTTAAACCTAAAAAATTATAACTACTTATGTATTTGGTTTTGATCAAACCTAAAAAATTATAAATACTTATGTATTTGGTTTTGATCAAGCCAAATTTGCCTACTATGTATTTATTGGTTTTCCTCTAAGTTGCTGACTCTCATACTTTCCTTCAAAAGGATATAATAACAGCTTTACCAACATTCTGATAAACAGTCTTCAGGAGCCACTGAAATCCAACACATGTTTATGAAGTTGTGATAGATTCATTTCATCAAAGACCTTTGGAGCTGAAAGAAACTCTAAAAAGCATGTGTTCCAACCTTCTACTTTTACAGATTAGAAAAATTCTCAGTGATACGATTCAGCAAGTTCTCAGGTCTCCTGTCTCCCTATCCAAGACTCCTACCACAATACATTTCAACCAAGAGGATCAAAATGCAACCCTTTCTACAGGTAACCATAAAAAAAGGTGTGTGTGGTTTTTTTTAAATTGACGCTTTCCAATCTATCAAGTGTTGGATGCTCAAGCACCACTTTAGGTTTCAAAGTTACTGATGAAATTTATTCATTGAAAAAATATTTGTTAGGCACTGATATCTGGTGGATCCCTGGCTTTTCCCAGGTTGTTCAGGAGCTGGTTAGAGAAGATTAACATACATACACAAAGGAGCACGAAGACAATAAAAGTGATATAAGCCAATATGACGTGGTGCAGCACCAATAACATTCAGCAAAATCTTGGTATTTTCTCACGATTCTTTGCACAAGTTTCCCTGAAAACTGATTGCTCAGTAAATCAGCCTGAAGCATATAGGTGAAGTCAAGGTCTAAATTCGCTTTGAATGGCCCTACCATTCCAGGCTGGCATTGGAAATGTCCCTGACACAACCTTGACAGCCAGGTCGGAGGAGTGGAGCTGCGAGGACAGATCCGGAAGACGGTACTCACCTTCTTCCCCGTAAACCGCCGTCCTCCACTCCCCGCCAACCCACCCACCCCCCCCCCAAAAAAAGAAGTTAGGTTAAAGAGACAAACCCAATGAAACAAATTAAACTTAGGTTATTTGGGTCGTTTCACGTTGTGGAAAACTGTGCAGGTTTCCCAAACAGAGCTGACAGTGGCCAAAAGGACTGAGTGGGGCCAGAGAATTTTATTCCCCAAGAATTTCAGGTTACCCTCGGGACCAGGGCTCTCCTCCCGGGTCGGGTCACCTGGACGCAGATAGGGAGCCCGCGGGGAATGGTACCTCTCTTAGGCGGCGGAGGCGAGCGTCCGGGTGCGATGTCCTGCGTGCGCTGCGCTCCCTCGAGGGACGAGGGCGGCTCCTGACTGGAAGGGACAAGAGGTCTCTGAGCGGACTCCCACCCCCTGCCCAGCCGAACCGACCCCTGCAGGCCGGTGACAGGCGGAAGCGGTGCTCTCTGCCGCCAGCGCTCCCCGGGCACCCTGAACTTGCCCTAGGGAACCGTCTCGGCCGCACCGCGCTCCGGGGCCAAGCGGGTCAGGCTCCGCGAGAGCGGCGCTGCGGAATCTGCTGCCGCCTCTGGGGGCTCAGAGTCAGCCCTGCAGCCCGAACCACGCTCCCTTTCTAGAGACTGAGTGAGGGGGCAGAGTGTGTGGCAGCTCTCAAGGCCCCGCCCTCACCTTGCCCGCCTCCCCAGTCCTGAGACCCAGGAACAAGGACAGTGTGAAAAAGAGTAAAGTCACAAGAGTATCTCACTAATGATGATAGATGAAAGATCCTAAACAAAATATTATCAAACCAAATTCAGCAGGATTTAGGAAAATACACACCAGTATCAAGCTGGGATTATCCCAGGGATGCAAAGATCAACATATGAAAATCAATTAGTGGATTCACCACAAAAACAAATTGAAGAGAGAAACCATTTGATTAAATGCAACACCCATTCAAGATAAAAAACAATAAAAAAAACCTCTTAGTAAACTAAGAATAGAAGGGAATTTCCTTAACCTCTTAAATGTTATCCACCAAAACCCTACAGCAAGCATCTTTTTATGGTAAATCATTAAAAGTATTCTCTTTTAGAGTCATGTACCAAAATGTTCATTGCAGCTCTATTTACAATAGCCAGGATATGGAAGCAACCTAAGTGTCCATCAACAGATGAATGGATAAAGAACATGTGGCACATATATACAATGGAATATTACTCAGCCATAAAAAGAAACGAAATTGAGTTATCTGTAGTGAGGTGGATGGACCTAGAGTCTGTCATACAGAGTGAAGTAAGTCAGAAAGAGAAAAACAAATACCGTATGCTAACACATATATATGGAATCTAAAAAAAAAAAAAAAAATGGTCCTGAAGAACCTAGGGGCAAGACGGGAACAAAGACACAGACCTACTAGAGAATGGACTTGAGGATGTGGGAAGGGGGGAAGGGTAAGCTGTGACAAAGTGAGAGAGTGGCATGGACATATATACACTACCAAACGTAAAATAGATAGCTAGTGGGAAGCAGCCGCATAGCACAGGGCGATCAGCTCGGTGCTTTTTGACCACCTAGAGGGGTGGGATAGGGAGGGTGGGAAGGAGGGAGACGCAAGAGGGAAGAGATATGGGGACATATGTATATGTATAACTGATTCACTTTGTTATAAAGCACAAACTAACACACCATTGTAAAGCAATTATACTCCAATAAAGATGTTAAAAATAAATAAATAAAAGTATTCTCTTTTAAATTAATAATAAGACAAGGATTATCTTTGTTAACATTCAAAAGAATACCCTCAAAGAAAGGTTAAAAAAAAAAAAAAAGGAGGGAAGATAAGGATTAGAAAGGAAGAAACAGAACTTTTCAGTCTAGTGGAGAGGCAGCAAAGCTATTGGTTTAGCATGGAGCTTAGGGATCAACTGCCTGGATTTAAATCCTGCCTTCTGGGTTCAAATGAAAATTTGTGACTTTGGGCAGTTACCTAATCTCTTTGTGACTTAGTTTCCTTATCTGTAAAATGGGGATTAAAAAATAAACTTGTTTCATAGGGATGTTGAGATAATTAAATAAATATTTGTGACGTGTTTGGAATAGTGCCTACACATAGTAAGAATGCTATATATGTCTTTGTTTTTTTAAATAATAAATTATATCCACAGACAAACTATTTAACAAGAGATTTGTAAGGTTTTGTAAGGTGTCTGGATATAAGCTCAATCTAAAATAGCCACTGCATCTCTATATCTGAGTAACAAACAATATAAATTAGAAAAGAGATGTTATTTATAATAACAAAAAATATAAGATATCTAGAAATAAATTCAACGAGGACATTAAATCCTTTACGGAGAATTTTTTTCTTGAAAGGCATTAAAGAAAATTTCAACAAAAAGAATGCTAACATGTGGTCTAAAGATATCTATCTTCCCAAAATAATATACAAATTTTCAACCAAAATCATACCAGGGTTAATGAAAAGTTATTCTAAAAGGTATATGGTAGAGCAAAGATCCAAAATAGCTAAGCTTTTCCTAAAGAACAACAATAAGGAAAGGGGACTCACTGGTAATTAAACAGGATGTCATTGGCTCAGGAAAAGAGAAATTAACCAACTGAGTAGATTAGAGAGCCTAAAAACAGACCTACACATTTATAGAGACTTACATGTGACAGAACCAGCATTGCAGATCTGTAAGGCAACAGTGTCTTTTTCACTAATTGAGGCTAAGATGATTGGTTAGCCATACAGAGAAAAAAAAAAAAAGGATTCCTGGGAATTCCCTGGCGGTCCAGTGGTTAGGACTCTGTGCTTTCACTGCCAAGGGCTCAGATTCGATCCCTGGTTGGAGAACTAAGATCCTGCAAGTCCTGAAGTGTGGCCAAAAAAAAAAGTAGATTCCTACCTCATGCAATCACAAAAATCAATCCCAAGTAGATTAAGAATTTAAATGTGAAAAGCAAAGCATTACAACTTTAAGAAGAAATTCAGAATATCTTTCTGATATTGAGGTTGGCAAGCATTTCTTACACAAAATACAAGTAGTGCTAAGCATAAAAGAAAAATTAATACATTTGACTACATTAAAATTAAATCTGTTAATCACTAGACACCATAAATAAAGATAAAAGATAAGTATAATCTGGGAGAAGATATTTACAGCACATATAACCACAAATGGATTAGAATTAGGATCCAAGATATAAGAATCTTCCAAGGAATCAACAAGAAGAAGACAAATACCACAACAGAAAACTAGGCAAAAGGCTTAGAGGGGCATTTCATAAATAAGGAAACATAAATGAATGATTGAATAAGTATATACATAACCTCATTGCAAGCAGGGAAGTACAAATAGTGAAAGACCATAATAAGATATGAACTCACACCCATCAGGTCGTCAAAAATTAAGAAGTCTAGCAAAATCAAGTGTTGGTGAGCATATGAAGGGTATTAGTCGGGGTTATCTAGAGAAACATGGGTTAAATAAATAGAGGGAGAGAGAGAGAGAGACTGATTTAGTATAAGGAATTAGCTCACATGATTATAGAGGCTGGGAAGTCCCATGATCTGCTGTCTGCAAGCTCGTGACCCAGGAAGTCTGGTGGTGTAGTTCCAGTCTAAGTTCAAAGGCCTGAGAACCAGGAGAGCCAATGATGTAAATCTCAGTCCAAGTTAAAGAGAAGACCAACGTCCCAGCTCAACAGTCAGGCAGAGAAAGCAATGGGAGGGCCATCTTCATTCAGTCTGCTAATTCAAATGCTAATCTCATCCAAAAGTACCATCACAGACAGACCCAGAAATACTATTTAACCAAATATCTGGGCACTCCATGGCCCACTCAAGTTGACATATATACTTAACCATCACATGAAACAATAGGGACTCTTACACAGTGCTAGGAGGAGTGTAAATTGGTTCAATTAGTCTAGAGCACAAATTGGTACTATCTTGTGAGTCTGAACAAGCACACAATCTGCAATAAATCTTTTTACTCCCAGGAAAGATCTTGAAGAAACTCTTGTACATGGGCACCAAGAGACATACACTATAATGGAATGTTCATAGTAGCACTCTTCATAAAAGCCAGAAACATGGAAACAATCATAATGACCTAATATTTAACAGGAGAATAGATAAATTAACCATGGTACATTCACAAAATGGGATGTAATTCGGCAGTGAAAATGAATAGACTACAGCTATATGCATTATAGATGAAAAAAGCAAATTGCAGAAGATACCATTTTTATAAATTTCAAAGACAAGCAAAATGAAACCACATGTTCTCTATAAATACGTATATATGATAATGTAATTTTAATGGTAAGGATGTGATTAACACAAAATTCAGGAGAGTGGTAACGTTTGAGGGAATGAGATGTAGAAGAATGCACAGAGAGCTTCTATGGATGGTAAATTTACTAGTCTTTATGATTATAGTTGCCACCAAATATGTGTTAGGTATATTCTTTTCTACTGTCAAATAATGTATGTTAAAACTTCTAGGATAGTGACAAGACATATTTCAAATACATAAGGACAAAGCTTGGTGACTGGTCATATTGATATGGGATGGAAAGAAAAGAGAACTAACATTTTTGGCATGCATCCTTATGGGGGTGACAATGACAATATGAAAAATGGAAACGGAGATTAGTGGGGAGGATAAATATGATTCAGGATGTGTTGCATTAGATTTGATTCTGGATCTTCTGGAGTATCTAAAATTTAGCTAGAACTTTAAGTTGAAAGGTCTCTGTTTTGATAGAAAATTACTGCTGCTATGAGAGTATACATTGATAAAAGAAAGTTGAGATGAAGATGGAAGACTATGTCCAAATTTAGGGGTCCATGAACTGCAGACAGAATCAGTGAAGGAAGAAGAGATAGAACAATCAGCCTATACAAGCTCCAGGGTGGTATGATGTCACAGAACCAAAGGGAGGATGCTATGGTCTGAATGTTTGTGTCCTCCACAAAATTTATATGTTGAAATTCTAATCCCCAAAGGTGATGGTATTAGGAGGTGGAGCCTGTGGGAAGTGTTTAAGTCATGAGGGTGGAACCCTCCTGAATGCGATCAGTGTTTTATAAAAGAGGCTCCAGAGGGATCCCCAGCCCCTTTTACCAGGTGAGGACACAGCAAGAAGTAGGCAGTCTGCAATCCAGAAAAGGGCCTTCACTAAAACCCAGCCATGCTGGCACCCTGATCTTGGACTTCTAGCCTTTAGAACTGTGAAAAATAAATTTCTGTTGTTTATAAGCTACCCAGTCTCTGGTATTTTGTTATGTTATCCTGAATGGACTAAGACAGAGGATACAGCTGAAGAATCAGAAGACTGCTATAGGTCAAACACTTGGAGAATTGGTCTTGAAATAATATTTTTCATTTGGCAAAAAGAAGGTGCAGTGGTGAAACTCAAAAGCACATAGTACATTTAAAAATAGCCATGATAAATTCATGTAGAAGCTTAGATTTAACAGTTGGTTAAAGTCAAGTTAATTAATCCATCTAATTATCATTTTATCTAAAACAAACCCTAAGTAATAAGCAACTATGTTTTCCATGCCATGTATCATTTTTATTAAAATCATCTTTGAAGATGGTGGAGTAGAAGGACGTGCTCTCATTCCCTCTTGCGAGAACACCAGAATCACAACTAACTCTTGAACAATCATTGACAGGAAGACACTGGAATTCACCAGAAAAGACACCCCACATCCAAAGACAAAGGAGAAGCCACAATGAGATGGTAGGAGGGGCGCAATCACAATAAAATCAAATCCCATAACTGCTAGTTGGGTGACTCACAAACTGGAAAACAATTATACCACAGAAGTCCACCCACTGGAGTGAAGGTTCTGAGCCCCACGTCAGGCTTCGAAAGCTGGGGGTCCGGCAACGGGAGGAGGAATTCCTAGAGAATCAGACTTTGAAGGCTAGCGGGATTTCATTGCAGAACTTCGACAGGACTGGGGGAAACAGAGACTCCACTCTTGGAGTGCACACACAAAGTAGTGTGTGCATCGGGACCCAGGGGAAGGAGCAGTGACCCCAGGAGAGACTGAACCAGACCTACCTGCTAGTGTTGGAGGGTCTCCTGCAAAGGTGGGGGGTGGCTCTGTCTCACTGTGAGGACAAGGACACTGGCAGCAGAACTTCTGGGAAGTACTCCTTGGTGTGACCTCTCCCAGAGTCCGCCATTAGTCCCACCAAAGAGCCTGGGTAGGTTCCAATGTTGGGCCGCCTTAGGCCAAACAACCAACAGGGAGGGAACCCAGCCCCACCCATTAGCAGTCAAGCAGATTAAAGGTTTACTGAGCTCTGCCCACCAGAGCAACAGGCAGCTCTACCCACCACCAGTCCCTCCCATTAGGAAACTTGCACAAGCCACTTAGATAGCCTCCTCAACCAGAGGGCACACAGCAGAAGCAAGAAGAACAACAATCCTGCAGCCTGGGGAACAAAAACCACATTCACAAAAGAGAGACAAGATGAAAAGGCAGAGGACTATGTACCAGATGAAGGAACAAGACAAAACCCCAGAAAAACAACTAAATGAAGTGGAGATAGGCAACCTTCCAGAAAAAGAATTCAGAATAATGATAGTGAAGATGATCCAGGACCTTTGAAAAAGAATGCAGGCAAGATCGAGAAGATGCAAGAAATGTTTAACAAAGACCTAGAAGAATTAAAGAATAAACAAACAGAGATGAACAATACAATAACTGAAATGAAAACTACACTAGAAGGAATCAATAGCAGAATAACTGAGGCAGAAGAACAGATAAGTGACCTGGAAGACAGAATGGTGGAATTCACTGCTGTGGACAGAATAAAGAAAAAAGAATGAAAAGAAATGAAGACAGCCTAAGAGACCTCTGGGACAACATTAAATGCAACAACATTCACATTATAGGGGTCCCAGAAGGAGAAGAGAGAGAGAAAGGACCAGAGAAAATATTTGAAGAGATTATGGTCGAAAACTTCCCTAACATGGGAAAGAAAATAGCCACCCAAGTCCAGGAAGCGCAGAGAGTCCCATACAGGATAAACCCAAGGAGAAACACACTGAGACACATAGTAATCAAACTGGCAAAAATTAAAGACAAAGAAAAATTATTGAAAGCAGCAAGAGAAAAACGACAAATAACATACAAGGGAACTCCCATAAGGTTAACAGCTGATTTCTCAGCAGAAACTCTACAAGCCAGAAGGGAGTGGCATGATATACTTAAAGTGATGAAAGGGAAGAAGCTACAACCAAGATTACTCTACCCAGGCAAGGATATCATTCAGATTCGATGGAGAAATCAAAAGCTTTACAGACAAGCAAAAGCTAAGAGAATTCAGCACCACCAAACCAGCTTTACAACAAATGCTAAAGGAACTTCTCTAAGTGGGAAACACAAGAGAAGAAAAGGACCTACAAAAACAAAAACAAAACAATTAAGAAAATGGTCATAGGAACATACATATCGATAATTACCTTAAACGTGAATGGATTAAATGCTCCAACCAAAAGACACAGGCTTGCTGAATGGATACAAAAACAAGGCCCATATATATGCTGTCTACAAGAGACCCACTTCAGACCTAGGGACACATACAGACTGAAAGTGAGGAGATGGAGGAAGATATTCCATGCAAATGGAAATCAAAAGAAAGCTAGAGTAGCAATACTCATATCAGATAAAATAGACTTTAACGTAAAGAATGTTACAAGAGACAAGGAAGGACACTACATAACGATCAAGGGATCAATCCAAGAAGAAGATATACCAATTATAAATATATATGCACCCAACATAGGAGCACCTCAATACATAAGGCAACTGCTAACAGCTATAAAAGAGGAAATCGACAGTGACATAAAAATAATGGGGGACTTTAACACCTCATGTACACCAATGGACAGGTCATCCAGACAGAAAATTAATAAGGAAACACAAGCTTTAAATGACAAAATAGATCAGATAGATTTAATTGATATTTACAGGACATCCCATCCAAAAACAGGAGATTACACTTTCTTCGCAAGTGTGCATGGAACATTCTCCAGGATAGACCACATCTTGGGTCACCAATCAAGCCTCAGTAAAGTTAAGAAAATGAAATCATATCAAGCATCTTTTCTGACCACAACGCTATGAGATTAGAAATCAATTACAGGGGAAAAAATGTAAAAAACACAAACACATGGAGGCTAAACAATACATTACTAAATAACCAAGCAATCACTGAAGCAATCAAAGAGGAAATCAAAAAATACCTAGAGACAAATGACAATGAAAACACGACCATCCAAAACCTATGGGATGCAGCAAAAGCGGTTCTAAGAGGGAAGTTTTTAGCTATACAAGCCTACCTCAAGAAACAAGAAAAATCTCAAATAAACAATTTACCTTACACCTAAAGGAACTAGAGAAAGAAGAACAAACAAAACCCAAGTTAGCAGAAGGAAAGAAATCATAAAGATCAGAGCAGAAATAAATGAAATAGAAACAAATGAAACAATAGCAAAGATCAATAAAACTAAAAGCTGGCTCTTTGAGAATATAAACAAAATTGATAAACCATTAGCCAGACTCATTAAGAAAAACAGGTAGAGGACTCAAATCAATAAAATTAGAAATGAAAAAGGAGACGCTACAACAGACACTGCAGAAATACAAAGCATCCTAAGAGACTACTAAAAGCAACTCTATGCCAATAAAATGGACAACCTGGAAGAAATGGACAAATTCTTAGAAAGGTATAACCTTCCAAGACTGAACCAGGAAGAAATAGAAAATATGAACGGACCAATCACAAGTAATGAAATTGAAACTGTGATTAAAAATCTTCCAACAAACAAAAGTCCAGGACCAGATGGCTTCACAGGTGAATTCTATCAAACATTTAGAGAACAGCTAACACCCATCCTCAAACTCTTCCAAAAAATTGCAGAGGAAGGAACACTCCCAAACTCATTCTATGAGGCCACCATCACCCTGATACCAAAACCAGACAAAGATACTACAAAAAAAGAAAATTACACACCAATATCACAGATGAATATAGATGCAAAAATCCTCAACAAAATACTAGCAAACAGAATCCAACAACACATTAAAAGGGTCATACACCATGATCAAGTGGGATTTATCCCAGGGATGCAAGGATTCTTCAATATACGCAAATCATTGTGAAACACCATATTAACAAATTGAAGAATAAAAACCATATGATCATCTCAATAGATACAGAAAAGCTTTTGACAAAATTCAACACCCATTTATGATAAAAACTGTGCAGAAAGTGGGCATAGAGGGAACCTGCCTCAACACAATAAAGGCCATATATGACAGACCCACAGCAAATATCATTCTCAATGGTGAAAAAATGAAAGCATTTCCTCTAAGATCAGGAACAAGACAAGGATGTCCACTCTCACCACTATTATTCAACATAGTTTTGGAAGTTCTAGCCATGGCAATCAGAGAAGAAAAAGAAATAAAAGGAATCCAAATTGGAAAAGAAGAAGTAAAACTGTCACTGTTTGCAGATGACATGATACTATACATAGAAGATCCTAAACATGCCACCAGAAAACTACTAGAGCTAATCAATGAATTTGGTAAAGTTGCAGGGTACAAAATTAATGCACAGAAATCTCTTGCATTGCTATATACTAATGATGAAAAATCTGAAAGAGAAATTAAGGAAACACTCCCATTTACCATTGCAACAAAAAGAATAAAATATCTAGGAATAAACCTACCTAGGGAGACAAAAGACCTGTATGCAGAAAGCTATAAGACACTGATGAAAGAAATTAAAGAGGATACAAACAGATGGAGAGATATACCATGTTCTTGGATTGGAAGAATCAATGTTGTGAAAACGACTATACTCCCCAAAGCAATCTACAGATTCAATGCAATCCCTATCAAATTACCAATGGCATTTTTTACAGAACTAGAACAAAAAATCTTAAAATTTGTATGGAGACACAAAAGACCCCAAACAGGCAATGCAGTCTTGAGGGAAAAAAGCGGAGCTGGAGGAATCAGACTCCCTGACTGCAGACTGTACTACAACTACAGTAATCAAGACAATATGGTACTGGCACAAAAACAGAAACATAGATCAATGGAACAAGACAGAAAGCCCAGAGGTAAATCCACGTACCTATGGTCAACTAATCTATGACAAAGGAGGCAAGGATATACAATGGAGAAAAGACAGTCTCTTCAATAAGTGGTGCTGGGAAAACTGGACAGATACATGTAAAAGAATGAAATTAGAACACTCCCTAACACCATACACAAAAATAAACTCAAAATGGAGTTATTACATTTAGAGACCTAAATGTAAGACTGGACACTATAAAACTCTTAGGGGAAAACATAGGAAGAACACTCTTTGACATAAACCACAGCAAGATCTTTTTTGATCCACCTCCTAGAGTAATAGAAATAAAAACAAAAATAAACAAATGGGACCTAATGAAACTTCAAAGCTTTTGCACAGCAAAGGAAACCATAAACAAGACGAAAAGACACTTCTCAGAATGGGAGAAAATGTTTGCAAACGAATCAATGGACAAAGGATTAATCTCTAAAATATATAAACAGCTCATGAAGCTCATATTAAAAAAACAAACAACCCAATCAAAAAATGGGCAGAAGACCTAAATAGAAGTTTCTCTAAAGAAGACATACAGATGGCCAAGAAGCACATGAAGAGCTGCTCAACATCACTAATTATTAGAGAAATGTAAATCAAAACTACAATGAGGTATCACCTCACACCACTTAGAATGGGCAACATCAGAAAATCTATAAACAATAAATGCTGGAGAGGGTGTGGAGAAAAGGGAACCCTCCTGCACTGTTGGTGGGAATGTAATTGATACAGCCACTATGGAGAACAGTATGGAGGTTCCTTAAAAAACTAAAAATAGAATTACCATATGATCCAGCAATCCCACTACTGGGCGTATACCCTGAGAAAACCATTATTCAAAAAGACACATGCACCCCAATGTTCACTGCAGCATTATTTACAATAGCCAGGTCATGGAAGCAACCTAAATGCCCATCGACAGACAAATGGATAAAGAAGTTGTGGTACATATATACAATGGAATATTAGCCATAAAAAGGAACAAAATTGGGTCATTTGTAGAGATGTGCATGGATCTAGAGACTGTCATACAGAGTGAAGAAAGTCAGAGAGAAAAACAAATATCGTATGTTAACGTATATTTGCGGAACCTAGAAAAATGGTACAGATGAATCGGTTTGCAGGGCAGAAATTGAGACACAGATGTAGATAACAAACGTATGCACACCAGGGGGGGAAAGTGGCGGGGGTGTGGGTGGTGGTGTGATGATTTGGGAGATTGGGATTGACATGTATACACTGATGTGTATAAAATGGATGACTAATAAGAATTTTAAAAATAAATAAATAAAATCATCTTCACCAGCAGCAACATATTCATCACCATCCTATCATGATCCTCTGTTCCCAGCATATTCCCATTGTCCCCAGATTTCATCTCTGAGTTATATCGTATCTCTCCTTTTCTCTCTGTCAATTTAGGCCCTGATCCCACTTCAAAGTCCCTTCCATTTAATTCACCCTTCCTTCTGCAATTAGGTATTCATTTTCACTACAATATTTGGCATCTATTTGTATTTGGCATCTATTACTACATTGGTTGTCTTTTTTTTTTTTCCATGAGAACATGTAATTTTCCCTACTAGTTTATAATAATACTGTCTTTACTTCATGTTCTTCTAGTGACTGGCACGTGACACAATCGGCACTCAATAAATATCTTTAGCTGATTTGTACTTCATATCCATGATATTTGCTCCACTTAGGGAGTTTTGTCAGCTTTACACAAGGCTCACCCAAGTCTTTCAGAACTCTAGTGCTCCCTGTGAAGACTTCCAGGGTTAGTCAGGCCAGTGGCCTATTCATTTGCCCCCATTCTTCCTACCTTCCAATCACTTAGCTGAAGTTCTGTCACACTTTTGTTTATCCCGTTTCTTTTCTTTTTTTTTTATTTTTTAACATCTTTATTGGAGTATAATTGCTTTACAATGGTGTTAGTTTCTGCTGTATAACAAAGTGAATCAGCTATAGGTATACATATATCCCCATTTCTCCTACCTCTTGTGTCTCCCTCCCACCCTCCCTAACCCACCCGTCCAGGTGGTCACAAAGCACAGAGCTGATTTTCCTGTGCTATGCGGCTGCTTCCCACTAGCTATCTATTTATCCCATTTCTTCTTTATACAGCTTGTTTCTCCAGGAAATACTGCCATAATCACACCCCCAGAGAATTCAGAAGACCACTCCACACACAGCAAGGACATGTTGACTAATGCTGAATAACCACTAAAAGAATAATTTTTCAATTCACTGACTTTCTGACTCAGTATAATGAAAGACATTAATTTAAAAATCTATAATTGCAATTGCCTCTAGTAATCCTTAGTAACAATGTATTTATCAAAGTGTGATTCAATGACCTTGGGGAGAAAGAGAGCAGGAAATGAAGTTGAAACAAATAAGTACCCTGCAGAGAAAACAAGCACTAGTTGACTGCTGATTAATTGAAGGGAAAGTAGACATTATTTTTTTCATGAACACAGGAGACAAAGATGAGCAAAATGTTGACTCTAAGACAGGAGAAAAAGTGTTCAAGAGAGAAGTCGAAAAAATATCATATAATCCTTACCCCTGACAAGAAAGACCATTAATAGAAATAGTTTGTTGTCATCGTTTAAGAAGAACAAGAAATAAAAGTTTAACTTAGGTTTGTTTATCTTTAGTTTAGCTGAAACATAGCATATGTATAAACATTATGTATTCCAGGATCCTTACTTTACCTCTTTGCATTATTTTTTAGTGGTTGCTTTAAGGATCACAATATATACACTTTTCACAGCCTACTTAGGGTTAATATTGAATCAATTCATGTCAAATACAGAAATCTTGCAAGGTAGGAGTTCATTTACTCACCCTTGCCTGTTTTTGCTAAAGTTGTCAAATGTGTAACATCTACGCACAGTAAAACTCTATGATACAATGTTATAATTTCCAGTGCTCTCATCCCCCCCCAACCAAGCTCTGAATTTTCATCTGTTTTTATTTCCCTTTAGTGTGTAGAACTTCCTTAGTATTTCTTATAGTACCTGCCCACTGTCAATATATTCTTTTAGTTTTCTTTTTCTGAAAACGCATTTCATTCTTGGAAGATCATTTTCACTGGATGTAGAATTCTGATTTGATGTGGGCTTGTTCTCCCTTCCCCTCCAGCACTTTAAAGATGTTGGTCCACTGTGGTCTGAATTAGGTCAAATTTTGGAAGTTAGGAGCATAATTCTACCCTCACTTCAGAAGCCAGATGTAAATTCCAGAGCTCTCAGGTCACCCATTCTTCTGATTAACTGGCTACAAATTCAGGGGTTCCCAGTACTCCCTAAAGTATTATAATTCACTAGAATGACTCACAGAACTCAGGAAAGTACTACATTTATAATTATAGTTTTATTATAAAGAATGTAAATCAGGAGCAGCCAAGTGAAAAGACCCATAGAGTGAGGTCTGGGGGTCCCACACACAAAGCTTTTGTGTCCTCAGAATGCCTCAACTTCCAGGCACGTTAAAGTATAAATACCAGTCAGGCAAGCTCACCTCAGTGCCCAGAGTTTTTACTGGAGTTTCATTACATAGACTTTGTTGATTGAATCATTGGCCATGTGCTTAAACTCAATCTCCAGCCAATTCTGCCCTCTTCAGAGGCTGGGCTCATATCACCTGACTAAAAAAGCCCCAACCCTGTAATTACCTGGTTAGTCTTTCTGGTGTGGCTAGCCCCCATTTTGAGTCATCTCATTAGCATAAACTCAGGTGTGGGCCCAGAGGCTCACCATGAGTAACAAAGACATATCTATCACTCCAAAAAATTCCAGAGATTTAGAGGTTATTTCCCAGGAACTAGGGACAAAGACCAGCCAAATTCTTTATTATACAACAGTGTGGTTTTCTTTGTTTTTATCTCATTTCAGGTTTGTTAAGCTTCTTGAAAATGTATATTTATATCTTTCACCAAATTTGGAAAATATTCAGCCATGTTTTCCTTAGATATTATTTCTGCCCATTATTCCTTTCTCTCATCTCCTTCTGGGACTCTAATTACACATTCTTAGAGCTTTCAATATGGTCCCTGAGGCTTGTTCATTTTTACTTCAATATTTTTTCTCTGTGTTCCTTGGGTTAGATAATTTCTATTAATTAATTAATTTTTTCTTTTTTTGGCCTCACCATGCAGCATGTGGGATCTTAGTTCCCCGACCAGGGATCGAACCCTTGCCCCCTGCAGTGGAAGCGTGGAGTCCTAACCACTGTACTGTCAGGGAAGTCTCAATAATTTCTATTAATATATCTTCAGCTTTGCTGACTCTTTCATCGTTTGCATTCTGCTGTTAAATACATCTGGTAAATTTTTATTTCAGATATTACATTTTTTAGTTCTGGAATTTCCATTTGTTTCTTTTTTATAGTTTCTCTTTCTCTGTTAAATAACCTATATTTCATTTATAATGCACATATTTTCTTTTACATCCTTGAATATGTTTTATAGCAGGGGTCCCCAACCCCTGGGCCATAGACCGCTACTGGTCCGTGGCCTGTTAGGAACCGGGCTGCACAGCAGGAGGTGAGCGGTGGGCGAGCGAGCGAAGCTTCATCTGTATTTATAGCCGCTCCCCATCACTCACATTACCACTTGAGCTCCACCTCCTGTCAGATCAGCAGCTGCATTAGATTCTCATAGGAGTGCGATCCTACTGTGAACTGTGCCTGTGAGAGATCTAGGTTGCGCAATCCTTATGAGAATCTAATGCCTGATGATCTGAGGTGGAGCTGAGGTGGTGAGGCTAGCTAGTGCTGGGGAGTGGCTGCAAATACAGATTATCATTAGCAGAGAGGTTTGACTGCACAGAGACCATACTAAATCAACTGCTTGCAGACTCATATCAAAACCCTATCAGTGAGTGGCAAATGACAATTAAGCTGCATCTGGCGGCAGTCTTTAAGTCAGAATCTGACACTTATTTTAGTCCACGCAGGGCCCGCCCATTATTTTATTTACCACTTCCATCCATGCCTCTTTCCCCACACCGCGCACTTGTCTCAGTCACAGTTTTGGTAAGCCCATAAGTTAACCCTAGCCAAAATGAGTAAAAAACAAACATCTCTGGAGAGCTTCTTTGAAAAGGGGGAAAGACCCAATTATGAGACAGAAGACTCTAAGACTGCCAACAAAAAGAAAGCTGCATTTAAAAGAAAATACCAAGAGTCCTACTTAAATTATGGGTTCATTGCAATAGGTGATTCACATTCTCCAAGCCCGCTTTGTATAATATGTGGCGACCAGCTATTCAATGAAGACACGAAACCTTCAAAACTGCTTTGCCACATGGAGACCAAGCACCCTGCATTAAAAGACAAGCCTTTGGAGTTTTTCAAAAGAAAAAAACGTGCACACAAAGAACAGAAGCAATTATTGAAGGCCGCCACTTCATCAAATGTGTCTGCACTGAGAGCATCATTCTTAGTGACTAACCGCATTGCTAAAGCTAAGAAGTCCTTCACTACTGGTGAAGAGTTGATCCTGCCTGCTGCTAAGGACAACTTTTAGGAGAGGCTGCAGTTCAAAAGGTGGCACATGTTCCTCTTTCAGCTAGCACCATAACTAGACGAACTGATGAAATAGAGGATATTGAGGCACAATTGTTAGAGAGGATTAGTGAGTCACCATGGTATGCAGTCTAGGTTGACAAGCCTACCAATGTTGACAACAAGGCAACAATGCTTGTTTTTGTGATATATTTTTCAGGAGGATGTGCACGAGAATATGCTATTTGCACTTTTGTTGCCAACCAACATCACAGCTGCAGAACTATTCAAGTCTTTGAATGATTACATATCAGGAAAACTGAATTGGTCATTTTGTGTTGGTATATGCACAGATGGAGCGGCTGACATGACTGGACAGTTTTCTGGTTTCACAACTTGGGTCAAAGAGGTTGCTTCTGAACGTGAGTCTATGCACTGTGTCATCCATAGAGAAATGCTGGCTAGCCAAAAAATGTCACCTGAACTGAACAGCGTTTTGCAGGATGTGATTAAAATTGTCAACCACATTAAAGCACATGCCCTTAACTCACGTCTGTTCACGCAGCTCTGTGAGGAGATGGACGCAGAGCACACACGTCTTCTCTTATACGCAGAAGTGAGATGGCTTTCTAAAGGTAGATCACTGGCCAGAGTTTTTGAGTTACAAGAGCCACTCCAGAGATTTCTTTTAGAAAAACAGTCACCACTGGCAGCACATTTCAGTGATACTGAATGGGTCGCAAAACTTGCTTACTTGTGTGACATATTCAACCTGCTCAATGAACTCAATCTGTCACTTCAGGGGAGAACAACAACTGTGTTCAAGTCGCAGATAAAGTGGCTGCATTCAAAGCCAAACTGAAGTTATGGGGGTGACGAGTGAACACTGGGATTTTTGACATGTTTCAAACATTAGCAGAGATTTTGAAAGGGACTGAGCCAGGGCCTTCTTTCTCCCAGCTGGTGCATGATCACCTATCTCAGCTTTCAAAAGAGTTTGAGCATTACTTCCCAACCACAAAAGACCCCCGAACTGAGAAGGAATGGATCTGCAACCCATTTGTAAATAAGCCAGGTGAATCGACTTTGTCCGTGCTAGAAGAGGATCAACTGCTTGAGACTGCAAATGATGGTGGCCTTAAAAGTATGTTTGAGACAACTTCAAATCTCCATACGTTCTGGATTAAAGTCAAGACGGAATATCCTGAGATTGCCACAAAAGCACTGAAAAGCCTGCTTCCGTTTCCAACATCCTAACTTTGTGAAGGAGGGTTTTCTGAAGTAACAGCAACCAAAACAAGATTACTTAGTAGACTGGATATAAGCAACACACTTCGGGTGTCACTGTCTCCCATCACCCCCAGATGAGACCATCTAGTTGCAGGAAAACAAGCTCAGGGCTCCCACTGATTCTGCATTATGGTGAGTTGTATAATTATTTCATTATATATTACAAAGTAATAATAATAGAAATAAAGTGCACAATAAATGTAATGCACTTGAATCATCCCGTAACCATCCCCCCCACCCCGGTCCATGGAAAAATTGTCTTCCACGAAACCGGTCCCTGGTGCCAAAAAGGTTGGAGACTGCTGTTTTATAGTAACTGCTTTAAATCTTTGTCTGCTAGCTTCAACATCTGGGGCATCTCCGGGTTGATCTTTGCTGATTGCCTTTTGTCTCAAAAATGAGTCACATTCCCATATTTCTTGATTTATTAAGTAATTTTAGGTTGTATCCTTAACATTGTAAATGTTATTTTCCAAACATCTTGGAGTCGGTAATACTCTCCCAAAGAATGTTAGTTTTTTTGTATGTTTGTTTGGTTTGGTTTAGCGTGCAATTGACTTAATTGGGCTATACCTTTTGGGCTTGGTTGCTTAAAGTTTGTCCTGTGCAGGAATAGTTCAGGCATCAGCAGAAGATTTATTAAAAAGATTTTAGGATCCCTTCTCTGGATCCCTCCTACCTTGGATGTTCCCCTTACTTTCCAGCAACTATACTTATCCCAAACTCATACCTCTCATTCTTCAAGCCAAAAAACCCGGCGTTTTGCAGCAGAATTTTAGTCAACCCGCAGGGAGCAGACTGAGGCCAGTCCTTAGGCTAGAAACTGAAAAAAGGGATCTGAGTATCTCCCTTCTTACAAACGGTCAACTGCCCTCCAGAATCTGCTTACTTTTGGTCATTCTAAGGATAAACTTACAGTTTATCATTGTTATATGTAGAAGGATCATCTGACAAGAGCAACTCATGTCAGAATTCCTCCATCACCCTCATTTTGTAGGCTAAGAAAACTAAGGCCTAAGAAGGTGTTTCTTTGTTCATAAGGAATTTATTGGAATTGGGGCTTGCCACCATGAAAGTTGAGTTGTCGTAGTAAGATAGATGTTATTGGGCAATTTCCTTAAATTTAATAAACATCACTAGTTTGAATTCATTGGCGTTACACCCAATCAGTGTTAATCAAAACTCTATATTATTAAATATTGTAAAATAAATGTTATAACTTTTTATTATTTTTAAAGGACTTGGCTAGCAAAGTGCTAAAAGTAAAAGTTCCTAAAAGATATGTTTTATTGAGGATCTAAAAACTGTTTGAAACTAGTATATACACCTATGCAAACAAAAAAATCTAACATGAATGTTTATTTCAAAAGCTAAAATAAAAGGATACCTTCAAGATGGAGGAGGAGTAAGACGTGGAAATCACCTTCCTCCCCACAAATACATGAGAAATACATCTACATGTGGAACAACTCCTACAGAACACCTACTGAACGCTGGCAGAAGACCTTGCCCAAAAGGCAAGAAACTCCCCATGTTCCTGGGTAGGGCAAAAGAAAAAAGAAAAAACAGAGACAAAAGAATAGGGACAGGACCTGCACCTCTGGGAGGGAGCTGTGAAGGAGGAAAGGTTTCCACACACTAGGAAGCCCCTTCGCGGGCGGAGACTGCGGGTGGCGGAGGCGGGGAGCTTCGGAGTCACGGAGGAGAACACAGCAACAGGGGTGCAGAGGGCAAAGAGGAGAGATTCCCGCACAGAGGCTCGGTGCCGACCAGCACTCACCAGCCCAAGGAGCTTGCCTGCTCACCCGCCAGGGCAGGTGGGGGTTGGGAGATGAGGCTCAGGCTTTGGTCGGATCCCAGGGAGAGGACTGGGGTTGGCTGCGTGAACACAGCCTGAAGCGGGCTAGTGCGCCACAGCTAGCCGGGAGGGAGTCCGGGAAAAAGTCTGGAGCTGCTGAACAGGCAAGAGACTTTTTCTTGCCTCTTAGTTTCCTGGTGCGCGAGGAGAGGGGATTCAGAGCGCCTCTTAAAGGAGCTCCAGAGACGGGCGCGAGCTGCGGCTATCAGTACGGACCCCAGAGACGGGCATGAAACGTTAAGGCTGCTGCTGCCACCACCAAGAAGCCTGTGTGCAAGCACAGGTCACTATCTACACCTCCCCTCCTGGGAGCCCGTGCAGCCCGCCACCGCCAGGGTCCCATGATCCAGGGACAAATTCCCCGGGAGAACACACGGCGCGCCTCAGGCTGGTGCAACGTCATGGTGGCCTCTGCCGCCGCAGGCTCGCCCCGCATCCGTACCCCTCCCTCCCCTTGGCCTGAGTGAGCCAGAGCCCCCGAAACAGCTGCTCCTTTAACCCTGTCCTGTCTGAGCAAAGAACAGACGCCCTCAGGCGACCTACACGCAGAGGCGGGTCCAAATCCAAAGCTGAACCCCGGGAGCTGTGCGAACAAAGAAGAGAAAGGGAAATCTCTCCCAGCAGCCTCAGAAGCAGCGGATTAAAGCTCCATAAACAACTTGATGTACCTGCATCTGTTGAATACCTGAATAGAAAACGAATCATCCCAAATTGAGGAGGTGGACTTTGGGAGCAAGATATATTATTTTTTCCCCTTTTTCTCTTTTTGTGAGTGTGTATGTGTATGCTTCTGTGTGAGATTTTGTCTGTATAGCTTTGCTTTCACCATTTGTCCTAAGGTTCTGTCCGTCCTTTTTTTTTTTTTACTTGAAAAACTTTTTTTTCTTTTTTTCTTAATAATTATTTTTTATTTTTTATTTTAATTATTTTATTTTATTTTATCTTACTTTATTTTATTTCATCCTCTTTCTTTCTTTCTTTCTATTTTTTCTCCCTTTTATTCTGAGCCATGTGGATGAAAGGCTCTTGGTGCTCCAGCCAGGCATCAGGGCTGTGCCTTTGAGGTGGGAGAGCCAACTTCAGGACACTGGTCCACAAGAGACCTCCCAGCTCCATGTAAAACCAAACGACGAAAATCTCCCAGAGATCTCCGTTGCAACACCAAGACCCAGCTTCACGCGACAACCAGCAAGCTATAGTGCTGGACACCCTATGCCAAACAACTAGCAAGACAGGAACACAGCCCCATCCATTAGCAGAGAGGCTGCCTAAAATCATAATAAGGCCACAGACATCCCAAAACACACCACCAGACGTGGACCTGCCCACCAGAAAGACAAGATCCAGCCTCATCCACCAGAACACAGGTACTAGTCCCCTCCACCAGGAAGCCTACACAACCCACTGAACCAACCTTAGCCACTGGGGACAGATACCAAAAACAATGGGAACTACGAACCTGCAGCCTGCGAAAAGGAGACCCCAAACACAGTAAGATAAGCAAAATGAGAAGACAGAAAAACACACAGCAGATGAAGGAGCAAGGTAAAAACACACCAGACCTAACAAATGAAGAGGAAGTAGGCAGTCTACCTGAAAAAGAATTCAGAATAATGATAGTAAAGATGATCCAAAATCTTGGAAATAGAATAGACAAAATCCAAGAAACATTTAACAAGGACGTAGAAGAACTAAAGAGGAACCAAGCAACGATGAACAACACAATAAATGAAATTAAAAATACTCTAGAAGGGATCAATAGCAGAATAACTGAGGCAGAAGAACGGATAAGTCACCTGGAAGATAAAATAGTGGAAATAACTACTGCAGAGCAGAATAAAGAAAAAAGAATGAGAAGAACTGAGGACAGTCTCAGAGACCTCTGGGACAACATTAAACGCACCAACATTCGAATTATAGGGGTCCCAGAAGAAGAGAAAAAGAAAGGGACTGAGAAAATATTTGAAGAGATTATAGTTGAAAACTTCCCTAATATGGGAAAGGAAATAGTTAATCAAGTCCTGGAAGCACAGAGAGGCCCATACAGGATAAATCCAAGGAGAAACACGCCAAGACACATATTAATCAAACTGTCAAAAATTAAATATAAAGAAAACATATTAAAAGCAGCAAGGGAAAAACAACAAATAACACACAAGGGAATCCCCATAAGGTTAACAGCTGATCTTTCAGCAGAAACTCTGCAAGCCAGAAGGGAGTGGCAGAACATGTTTAAAGTGATGAAGGAGAAAAACCTACAACCAAGATTACTCTACCCAGCAAGGATCTCATTCAGATTTGATGGAGAAATTAAAACCTTTACAGACAAGCAAAAGCTAAGAGAATTCAGCACCACCAAACCAGCTTTACAACAAATGATAAAGGAACTTCTCTAGGCAAGAAACACAAGAGAAGGAAAAGACCTACAATAACAAACCCAAAACATTTAAGAAAATGGGAATAGGAACATACATATCAATAATTACCTTAAACGTAAATGGATTAAATGCTCCCACCAAAAGACACAGACTGGCTGAATGGATACAAAAACAAGACCTGTATATATGCTGTCTACAAGAGACCCACTTCAGACCTAGGGACACATACAGGCTGAAAGTGAGGGGATGGAAAAAGATATTCCATGCAAATGGAAATCAAAAGAAAGCTGGAGTAGCAATTCTCATATCACACAAAATAGACTTTAAAATAAAGACTATTACAAGAGACAAAGAAGGACACTCTATAATGATCAACGGATCGATTCAAGAAGAAGATATAACAATTGTAAATATTTATGCACCCAACATAGGAGCACCTCAGTACATAAGGCAAATACTAACAGCCATAAAAGGGGAAATCGACAGTAACACAATCACAGTAGGCGACTTTAACACCCCACTTTCACCAATGGACAGATCATCCAAAATGAAAATAAATAAGGAAACACAAGCTTTAAATGATACATTAAACAAGATGGACTTAATTGATATTTATAGGACATTCCACCCAAAAACAACAGAATACACATTTTTCTCAAGTGCTCATGGAACATTCTCCAGGATAGATCATATCTTGGGTCACAAATCAAGCCTTGGTAAATTTAAGAAAATTGAAATCGTATCAAGTATCTTTTCCGACCACAACGCTATGAGACTAGATATCAATTACAGGAAAAGATCTGTAAAAAATACAAACACATGGAGGCTACACAATACACTACTTAAAAATGAAGTGATCAATGAAGAAATCAAAGGGGAAATCAAAATATAACTAGAAACAAATGACAATGGAGACACGACGACCCAAAACCTATGGGATGCAGCAAAAGCAGTTCTAAGAGGGAAGTTTATAGCAATACAAGCCTACCTCAAGAAACAGGAAACATCTTGAATAAACAACCTAAACTTGCACCTAAAGCAATTAGAGAAAGAAGAACAAAAAAACCCCAAAGTTAGCAGAAGGAAAGAAATCATAAAGATCAGATCAGAAATAAATGAAAAAGAAATGAAGGAAACAATAGCAAAGATCAATAAAACTAAAAGCTGGTTCTTTGAGAAGATAAACAAAATTGATAAACCATTAGCCAGACTCATCAAGAAAAAAAGGGGGCTTCCCTGGTGGCGCAGTGGTTGAGAATCTGCCTGCTAATGCAGGGGACATGGGTTCGAGCCCTGGTCTGGGAAGATCCCACATGCCACGGAGCGACTAGGCCCGTGAGCCACAACTACTGAGCCTGCGCATCTGGAGCCTGTGCTCCGCAACAAGCGAGGCCACGATAGTGAGAGGCCCGCGCACTGCGATGAAGAGTGGCCCCCGCTTGCCGCAACTAGAGAAAGCCCTAGCACAGAAACGAAGACCCAACATAGTAATCAATCAATCAATCAATAAATCTTTAAAAAAAAAAATCCTGTGCCTTTAAAAAAAAAACCATATTAAGATGGTTTAAAAAAAATAAAAAATAAAAAAAAAAAAAGAAAAAGGGAGAAGACTCAAATCAATAGAATTAGAAATGAAAAAGGAGAAGTAACCACTGATACTGCAGAAATACAAACGATCATGAGAGATTACTACAAGCAACTCTATGCCAATAAAATGGACAACCTGGAAGAAATGGACAGATTCTTAGAAATGCACAACTGCTGAGACTGAACCAGGAAGAAATAGAAAATATGAACAGACCAATCACAAGCACTGAAATTGAAACTGTGATTAAAAATCTTCCAACAAACAATAGCCCAGGACCAGATGGCTTCACAGGCGAATTCTATCAAACATTTAGAGAAGAGCTAACACCTATCCTTCTCAAACTCTTCCAAAATATTGCAGAGGGAGGACCACTCCCCACCTCATTCTATGAGGCCACCATCACCCTGATACCAAAATCAGACAAAGATGTCACAAAAAGAAAACTACAGGCCAATATCACTGATGAACATAGATGCAAAAATCCTCAACAAAACTAGCAAACAGAATCCAACAGCACATTAAAAGGATCATACACCATGATCAAGTGGGGTTTATTCCAGGAATGCAAGGATTCTTCAATATATGCAAATCAATCAACGTGATACACCATATTAACAAATTGAAGGATAAACACCGTATGACATTTCAATAGATGCAGAGAAAGCTTTCGACAAAATTCAACACCCATTTATGATAAAAGCCCTGCAGAAAGTAGGCAAAGAGGGAACTTTCCTCAACATAATAAAGGCCATATATGACCAACCCACAGCCAACATTGTCCTCAATGGTGAAAAACTGAAACCATTTCCACTAAGATCAGGAACAAGACAAGGTTGCCCACTCTCACCACTGTTATTCAACATAGTTTTGGAAGTTTTAGCCACAGCAATCGAGAAAAAAAAGAAATAAAAGGAATCCAAATTGGAAAATAAGAAGTAAAGCTGTCACTGTTTGCAGATGACATGATACTATACAGAGAGAATCCTAAAGCTGTTACCAGAAAACTACTAGAGCTAATCAATCAGTTTGGTAAAGTAGCAGGATACAAAATTAATGCACAGAAATCTCTTGCATTCCTATACACTAATGATGAAAAATCTGAAAGTGAAATTAAGAAAACACTCCCATTTACCACTGCAACAAAAAGAATAAAATATCTAGGAATAAACCTACCTAAGGAGACAAAAGACCTGTATGCAGAAAATTATAGGACACTGATGAAAGAAATTAAAGATGATACAAATAGATGGAGAGATATACCATGTTCTTGGATTGGAAGAATCAACATTGTGAAAATGACTCTACTACCCAAAGCAATCTACAGATTCAATGCAATCCCTATCAAACTACCACTGGCATTTTTCTCAGAACTAGAACAAAAAATTTCACAATTTGTATGGAAACACAAAAGACCCTGAATAGCCAAAGCAATCTTTAGAACGAAAAATGGAGCTGGAGGAATGAGGCTCCCTGACTTCAGACTATACTACAAAGCTACAGTAATCAAGACAGTATGGTACTGGCACAAAAACAGAAATCTAGATCAGTGGAACAGGATAGAAAGCCCAGAGATAAACCCACGCACATATGGTCACCTTATCTTTGATAAAGGAGGCAAGCATATACAGTGGAGAAAAGACAGCCTCTTCAATAAGTGGTGCTGGGAAAATTGGACAGGTACATGTAAAAGTATGAAATTAGAACACTCCCTGACACCATGCACAAAAATAAACTCAAAATGGATTAAAGACCTAAGTGTAAGGGCAGACACTATCAAACTCTTAGAAGAAAACATAGGCAGAACACTCTATGACATACATCACAGCAAGATTCTTTTTGACCCAGCTCCCAGAGAAATGGAAATAAGAACACAAATAAACAAATGGGACCTAATGAAACTTAAAAGCTTTTGCACAGCAAAGGAAACCATAAACAAGACCAAAAGACAACCCTCAGAATGGGAGAAAATATTTGCAAATGAAGCAACTGACAAAGGATTAATCTCCAAGATTTACAAGCAGCTCATGCAGCTCAATAACAAAAAAACCAACAACCCAATCCAAAAATGGGCAGAAGACCTAAATAGACATTTCTCCAAAGAAGATATACAGATGGCCTACAGACACATGAAAGAATGCTCAACATCATTAATCATTAGAGAAATGCAAATCAAAACTACAATGAGATATCATCTCACACCGGTCAGAATGGCCATCATCAAAAAATCTAGAAACAATAAATGCTGGAGAGGGTGTGGAGGAAAGGGAACACTCTTGCACTGTTGGTGGGAATGTAAATTGATACAGCCACTATGGAGAACAGTATGGAGGTTCCTGAAAAAACTACAAATAGAACTACCATACGACCCAGCAATCCCACTACTGGGCATATACCCTGAGAAAACCATAGTTCAAAAAGAGTCATGTACCAAAATGTTCATTGCAGCTCTATTTACAATAGCCAGGACATGGAAGCAACCTAAATGTCCATTGACAGATGAATGGATAAAGAAGATGTGGCACATATATACAATGGAATATTACTCAGCCATAAAAAGAAATGAAATGGAGTTATTTGTAATGAGGTGGATGGAGTTAGAGTCTGTCATACAGAGTGAAGTAAGTCAGAAAGAGAAAAACAAATACAGTATGCTAACACATATATACGGAATCTAAGGGAAAAAAAAAAAAAAAGGCCATGAAGAACCTAGTGGCAAGACGGGAATAAAGACACAGACCTACTAGAGAATGGACTTGAGGATATGGGGAGGGGGTGTGGTGAGATGTGACAGGGTAAGAGAGTGTCATGGACATATATACACCACCAAATGTAAAATAGATAACTAGTGGGAAGCAGCCGCATAGCACAGGGAGATCAGCTCGGTGCTTTGTGACCACCTAGAGGGGTGGGATGGGGAGGGTAGGAGCGAGGGAGATGCAAGAGGGAAGAGAAATGGGAACATATTGTATATGTATAACTGATTCACTTTGTTATAAAGCAGAAGCTAACACACTATTGTAAGGCAATTATACTTCAATAAAGATGTTTAAAAACAAAATAAAATAAAATAAACTCAAAATGGATTAAAGACCTAAATGTAAGGCCAGACACTATCAAGCTCTTAGAGGAAAACATAGGCAGAACACTGTATGACATAAATCACAGCAAGATCCTTTTTGACCCAGCTCCTAGAGAAATGGAAATAAAAACACAAATAAACAAATGGGACCTAATGAAACTTAAAAGCTTTTTCACAGCAAAGGAAACCATAAACAAGAGCAAAAGACAACCCTCAGAATGGGAGAAAATATTTGAAATTGAAGAAACTGACAAAGGATTAATCTCCAAAATTTACAAGCAGCTCATGCAGCTCAATATCAGAAAAACAAACAACTCGACACAAAAATGGGCAGAAGACCTAAATAGACATTTCTCCAAAGAAGATATACAGATTGCCAACAAACACATGAAAGGATACTCAACATCACTAATCATTAGAGAAATGCAAATCTAAACTACAATGAGGTATCACCTCACACCGGTCAGAATGGCCATCATCAAAAATCTACAAACAATAAATGTTGGAGAGGGTGTGGAGAAAAGGAAACCCTCTTACACTGTTGGTGGGAATGTCAGTTGATACAGCCACTACGGAGAACAGTATGGTGGTTCCTTAAAAAACTAAAAATAGAACTACCATATGACCCAGCAATCCCACTACTGGGCATATACCCTGAGAAAACCATAATTCAAAAAGAGTCATGTACCAAAATGTTCATTGCAGCTCTATTTACAATAGCCAGAACATGGAAGCAACCTAAATGTCCATCATCGGATGAATGGATAAAGAAGATGTGGCACATATATACAATGGAATATTACTCAGCCATAAAAAGAAACAAAATGGAGTTATTTGTAGTGAGGTGGATGGAGTTAGAGTCTGTCATACAGAGTGAAGTAAGTCAGAATGAGAAAAACAAATACAGTATGCTAACACATATATATGGAATCTAAGGGAAAAAAAAAAAAGGTCATGAAGAACCTAGTGGCAAGACGGGAATAAAGACACAGACCTACTAGAGAATGGCCTGAGGATATGGGGAGGGGGAAGGGTAAGATGTTACAAAGTGAGAGAGTGGCATGGACATATATACACTACCAAATGTAAAATAGATAGCTAGTGGGAAGCAACCGCATAGCACAGGGAGATCAGCTCTGTGCTTTGTGACCACCTAGAGGGGTGGGATAGGGAGGGTGGGAGGGAGGGAGATGCAAGAGGGAAGAGATATGGGGATATATGTATATGTATAACTGATTCACTTTGTTATAAAGCAGAAACTAACACACCATTGTAAAGCAATTATACTCCAATAAAGATGTTAAAAAAAAAAACGAAATTAATACTAAAATATCTGGGAGCTCTGCAGTAACCAAATGAAAGATTTAGTGCTGTTGAAAGAACTAGACTGAATGAATAAATGAATTGAAAGGGCAAAAGGAATTATTACCGATTTAATTTTTTTAAAGTATATCTCTATTAAGTGTCTATGACCCTTAAGAAAGGTTCAAAAAACTGTATATATTTTATACTCTATAAAAATCTTTTTTTTAAACATCTTTATTGGAGTATAATTGCTCTACAATGGTGCGTTAGCTTCTGCTCTATAACAAAGTGAATCAGCCATACGTATACACATATCCCCATATCCCCTCCCTCTTGCGTCTCCCTCCCTCCCACCCTCCCTATCCCACCCCTCTAGGTGGTCACAAAGCACCGAGCTGATCTCCCTGTGCTATGTAGCTACTTCCCACCAGCCATCCATTCTATATTTGGTAGTTATACTCTATAAAACTCTTGAACAAAATGAGTTCTCAATAAACTTCATTTCCAACCATAGCCTCCAATAAGTTATGTGTTCTGCACCATCTCAGAGTGTATTCTCTGCCATGAGTCTAAGTAGGCTATATAATGAGTGCAATGTGTACAAATGCTGTTCCATTCCAAAGCTGTAGCTTACCATGTACAGAGTGATAGTCTAACACACATGCCTAGGACAATGATTTACATATTCTTACAATACCTTTTTCTAGAAGAGAATATTTTAACTGATTAATTTATGATGTGGTAGTAATAAAGACAAAATAATACAGGAATAAGCTAATATAAACATTAATTTCCTTATTTTTAATTACTATTCAAATTATCTAAGAATTCTATTTGTTAGTAAGTGGTTACTGCTTTATGAAATATCAGTAATAAGTAACAAAGAAAATGGTTTAGGTAAATGAGAACTCAATACACTACCAACTTTCCTGCTGCATGAGTACTCTTGTTTTGGACAAGCAGAAGTATCATTATCAAAGGCCCTTCTGATAATTCCACTGCCATTCTTATACCTGTAGATGATTAAAAGAAAGTATAAAAAAGAGAGCACTCAATGACCCATGGTATAGCAGAAGCCCCTTAAAACTTTTTTCTTCCTCTAGTACAAATGGTTGACAATGGGGGTCTTCAAAACATGATTCAACTATTTCTTAGGATTTCTATATATATATATTTCTAAGAAAATAACCTTTCAGTGATACCCTTCAAATTAAAAACAGGGTGCATTAAAAGCAAAACAAAATCATGTTCAGTAGAAATGTTTTTTCCACTTACTATGAATTCAGGTATCAATAATATTAAAATTTGCTTCTTTCATTAACACAACTACTGTGCTTAATTATTCTTACTTAGTTATTCTGTAACCAAGGCAGGGTTCTAGCACATAGCTGAGTGTGTGGGACAAATTAGGAACTTGGTAATTGTTACATGAATGAATAAATGAAGAAACTAAAAATCCTTAGGAAGAAAGGCAATAAATTCACTTTTTTTTTTCTTTACATAGGCCTTGTTTCAGGACAATAATTACATGATCTGAGGCCCTTACTTTGACAATACTACATTTTAACTTAGAGATGAAGAGCTTAGACGGTATATAGCTCTCATTTGTTCAGTCCATTTACTTTTATCATCTAGGAGAACTTCATTTTATCATATAGTGTAAGACCCCAATTTATAATGATTCTCAGAGTAACAATATTTTTAACAGTATGAAACTAAAAGAATATTTGACGTTAGTTTTGGGGATTATAAGGCTGTTGAGTGAGAGTAACTTTATGCCCCACTTCAGGTAATTCATATGTCATAGGAATTAGCAATCTAGCTATTGTCTTTCCTAAAAAAATAAATGAACAAATATTCAGAGAGTATATATTGAGCCAAAGGACCTGTTAGGAAATATAAAAAAGGGTAAGGTGTAGACATCTGAGTAGTTGATGGTAACATATGCCCCTTAAAAAAAAAATCTTTTCAAGATCAAGGTGGCAATAAGATATAAAGATGGAATGTCCAAGAAAGGAACTTTATAAATGTTCCCATCTGAAACATGGATACAGCACTCATGCTGAGCCCATGAGGGGATCTTGAATTCAGTGATCTGATTAAATCTGTATGTTTAAGGGGAAAAAAAAAAAACCACTCCTCTGGAGATCATACGGATAAAGGACTATAGTGAACAAGACCGTTGTGTTATTTTCTTTGTACATGAACGCTAGTGAAACCTGCTAAGTTGGGTTATAGAATCAATAAAGTAATTAAAGTTAGACTGAATCTTATAGAAACAATGTTAGCTGCTACCTTCTCTTATACAAAGGATACCAAAAAGCCTCCGCTGCTTTCACATATTCCCCCCATGGAAGGATCTCCCACACTAACGCTTGAACTTTTTTAGTAGAAGCTAGAGCCTTTTATTCATTTCACAATTAGAGATAAAAACTAAAAGTAAATGCCCTGAGAATCAACACACTGACTTAAAATCACATCAGCTTGTAAAATGCAGGTATCAAAGCTATGCCTGAGATCCAGTTTTGATAGGTACTGTGAGGGGAAAGCAGAAGGGTACTTAGTACCTGTAGTAAGAAGAGGCAATTAAAAGAAAGGGAGTGGGGGATGCAGAAAAGGGAGGTTAAGAACTAAAAAAAACCCAATTATGTCAATGTTCTGTCCTTGGGGTGGCTCCGGAAGAGGAACTGCAGAGAAGAAGCATTTTCTTAGGACGTACTAGTAAATCCAATTTAATGATTACTTCTTGCTAACCTATATCATTATAACAAAAATTATAGATGATGAAGAGTATCAGAAAGTTAATATCACAGCAAATGCTGAGGTAAATTACCTCTTGAGTAACTATAGTAACAGAGAAGCGGGATGATTATAAAATAGCATTATAAAGTGCTAGATTTAATTATATTTGTTCATTTTATGCTTAAAGTAATAAACTACACTAAAATGTTTATTAGATTCAATGTAATGTGGTATTCAGGATTGAGTCCTGGAACAGAAAAGGTTATTGTCGAAAAGCTAGTGAGATCAAATAAAGTCTATAGTTTGGTTAAGAGTATTGTAGCAACATTAATTTCCTAGTTCTGACAAATGGTTATACAAGACGTTAACTTTAGGGCAAGCTGAGTAAAGGGTATATAGGACTCTTTGGGCTATCTTTGTAACTTTCCTGTAAATTTAAATTATTCCAAAATAAAATGCTTATTTTATTAGTTATTTTTATTAGAATAACTCTAGTTTACAACATTTAAAAAAATCAAATTGTACGTATGCCACTGGCTCATTTGAGACTGTCGTGCTTATTATGCAAAATTCTCTAGTGCCTGAGTTTAATGGTTTGCCTATACTTTAATCTTAGCAGCCATGGGGAAGGCATTCTATCCACTCAGTGGCAGAACTAATAATAGTTTCTGTCAGTAATGACTTATGCAACAGGGTCATTTCACCTCATGTTCATTTTAGCCGAACATTTAAAGTGGACGATTTACATTTCATGTTTCTTTTACTATCTGGTAACCAGAGCTGTAATAAATATTTCAGGCACTGATGGTGTTTTGTTCAAGAAAAATATTATGTTTTCTCATCTGTTTATAGTACCTAATGTTCCTCAGTATTTTGAGATGTTTTTATATCAACTTCCCATTTATTTTTATCTGCTGTTATCATGTTCCCATGTAAATGTTATGACAAGGAAAACAATCTGGCCTTGTGTTCACTAATAAAAAAAATAAACCTTAGAAAATAAACAGATTGGGCTCAACATAATTCTGAGATCGTAAGACCTAGTAAAGATAATAATCCAAATGGCAGCAAATGTTATTAAGATTAAACACCTACTTAGTAACAACCTAATTTCTTCCTTCCTTCCTTCCTCCCTCCCTCTTCCTCTCCCTCCCGCTCCCTCTCTCCCTTTCTTTCTCTTTCTTTCTTTCCCCTGCCGCGAGGCTTGTGGGATCTTAGTTCCCTGACCAGGGATTGAACCCGGGTCCTCGGCAGAGAAAGCGCCGAGTCCTCACCACTGGACCGCCAGGGAATTCCCATCCTAATTTCCTGATTAATTAATCATTACAGGTTAAATAACAATTATAGTTTTATTGATAGGGGTGGGGTAGAGAGAGGTTCAGTAGTACGAAGGGAATCAAGACTGAAAGGGATAGTTCTTACACCGTGTATTTCCTAACAATCGCTGTCATAAGTGAGGGGTAGAAATAGGAGAAGGATTCTCAGTTTTGAGTTCAGAAAGATTATTAGGCTGGCAGCGTAGTGCAGGGCCGCCTAGCAGGGCTGTGTACCTCTGTCCACTGCGCGAGGGCAGGGGGAGAGGGGAGACGGGGTGGGTGGGGCGGACGGAGACCCAGTCACTCTGCTGGTCCTGCCCAGCTTGAGAAAAGGGAATCTAATTCTCACAAAGGCGCGCTGCAAATGACAGTTTAATAATGACCCATAGTATCTACCGGACCCCTAGAAGCTATTATCTGACAAACAGTTGCAAGATTCCTTCCCCACAGAACACAGTGAAATTCTTACAGATCTCAGATCCTGACTTTTGGGTCCCAAATTTTAAATTCATTGTCTCTTGGAAGATTTTGCTGGATATTACTCAGCTGGTCAATGAATTAACAGCTTTTTTCCCAGGTGAGTTTCTGAGTCTTTTACGCGTTTGCTTTTACTGTCCGTGGGAGGTGTTTTGTTTTGTTTTTCCACTCTGCTTCGCCGAGAGTAAAGATTGAGGTATCTTGTGGTTACCTTAATTAGCATAAAAACTCCTCCAAGGCAGCAGAGTCTCCAGTGCCATCCTATTCAAAATATTCCTGAGGCACCTACTCCGCACGCGACTGTCCCCTGTCACATTGCCTCTCGACATTGCCTCAGCGTTTTACTCCGCTTGCTTCTAAACAGACACCACCTTCCACCTCCCCGTGGGGCACAGCAAAACGCATGCGCACGTTTCCGTGAGCGCGCGCGCCTTACGGCCGCTGAGGCTGTCCTGCGGCAGCGTACGGATACAAAATAGCAGCGGCGGTGGCGGTGACGTAAAAAGACCGCGCCGCAATTCGGTGCGAACAGCTGCCGCCGGAGTGAATGCTCGCCCATCGCGGGCATGGTGAGCTGCAGTCGGGTATTGCTCAGAAAGGTCCGTGATTGGTGCCCCTCAGCCTGATGTCCGACGCCTGGTGCCTCTAGCCCCACCTGAGGGCTCTGGTTCTCCTTCGCCTCCATCCCTCCCCACTGTTTTCTTCCTGGGGGCCTCTTTCCTGCTTCTTTTCTACCATAGTCCTCTCCTTTTCGCCCCTCAAGGAGTCGGGCTTGGCTTGTAAGGGGTGAGAAGGGCGTGTCTAGTTTCCCGGGCATGGTTAGGACGGTTGTTTGGAACAGGGTTTGGGATTTTTCAAGGGAATTGTGTGCACGTGGGATGAAGAGCTGGGGTAACTGCCTGCTGTTTATACATGCAATACGGTGTATGTGCAGTGTAGGTTTGACTTTTTCTTTTGGTTCAAATAGTGTATTTTCCTTCTTTTAAGTAATAATATCCATAACTTGTTTTTACATATTTTTTCATTGAGTGCATTGTTATTAAGAGCTTTCCAAAGACAACTTTTCATCAGTAAACGAAAATAGGTAACTGACTTGCCTTCTTGCAAGAAACTAGGTCAGCTTTTGTGCAGTGCGGGTTTTAGAATCGTTTCTGTAAAAAATTTACAGTTGCTTTTCAAATTTAAAAACCTCTTTAAGATCCTTACTAGCAATGTTTTTTGAAACCTGCCGTCATCAAGTTTGGTCATTACCTTATTACTAAGGATGAGATTGAGATACTACTTTTGAGTTCTAAATCTATGAACCTGATAAATCTAGAGCAGTAAAAAATGTGTCACATATTGAAAGGAACTTTAAAAACAGGAGTTTTCTTTTTGTCGGAGGAAAGGCATGGTTAGTAATACCATGGTTAGTAAAGTTTTACTTTATTCAACCCTCTATTTTCCAGAAAATAGGTGGTCAGAAGAAGAGAGACTTGTGAAGGATAGTACTTGGGCATATAGGATAACTAATCTGTAAGCTAAAAAAATGAACTACTGCATTTTTTGCTGGATATGTTATTAAATGCTAGTTGCGTAACTTTACTGCCATAACAGTAACTTCCAGTCGGTGTTGTTTGCAAGGGGAATCTACCTCTTCACTTACCTGTGATGCATTTCTGATCTAGCTCTACCCAGCCAAAGCATAAGTTCATCAGCCTCCAGAGAAAAATACTCTGGCTAGCCCTTAAGTTCATGTTTTGTATATTCCTTCCACCCTTACAATGCTCTGTTTCATGACTATATTTGCATACTCAAATGAAAAGCTGTGCTTTGAATCTTTGCTGTGTAACTATCCACTGCAATCTCAAGTCTAGACAGATTTATCAGAATCAGCAAAGGAGCTTTTGATAGATGTGCTGGCTTACCCTATTCTCATCCCCTCCTCCAGAGTATCGGAATGGTCAGTGGAGTGTATGCATTTTTGAAAAAAGTTCCCAGATGTTTTTGATATACTTAAAACTATCCTAAATGATTAAAGATGTGAAGATTATGAATTTAAGAAATTACTTTGTGAGGAATTTTGATAGCCCAGGGGGCTAAGACATAGGATCTTGCCTGCAAGAAGTTCTTGATTTAGTGAGGGAAACAGAAATAAACCCTAAATACAGTGTGTGATTTCTAGAAATCTAATAATAGAGATATAATCCAATTACTGAGAGCCCAGCAAAATCAATGGTTAAGTGTTGGTTAAAGGAATTAAGAAAGACATCAGAAAATATGACATTCAGGTGGGTTTATGATAGAAAAGAGCAAATGACATTGTAAGTAGATGAAAAAGCATGAGCAGAATGCCATGGAGAAGTGACAGTATATTGTGTAGCATAGAGCAAAGAGAGGAAGAGGATATAGGAGGGGTTGAATGAATGGAAATGAAATGGGAAGGGTAGGTTAAGAGCTTTGAATATAGCACTGAGAATTTTAGACTTTATTTCATAAACAGCAAAAAACCATGAATGGTTTTTGAGTAAGGGAGAAACATGTTGAGAGATCAGATCCATTGTCAGAAAAATCGCTCAGGCAGTCAGACAGAGGGTGTGTTGAGGAAGGAATGACTAGACATTGAAAGACCAGTTAGGAGCTAATGTAATGATCAAGATACTAGGGTAGTTAGTTGTGCCAAAAAGGAAAGATGATAGTAGGGCTTCGGGAAGAGAAGCAGGTATAGTCTAAGATCCCCATATGTGGTCTCAGTGAGTAGATAAACTATCGTTTCATTATTTGTGAGAACATTGGAGGAACAGAATATACCTAGGGAAAAGTTTGGTTTTGTTATATAACATGTATTTAGGTGACTACTATCCTTTCAATACCTAAGAACAAGTTATATATTTGAGGGGTTTCAAATATAAGTTAAATACTGATCTCGTTCTCAGTTGCTTTAGACTATTAAGCTCACATCTGGTGGAGATGTCCAACTAACTGGGATAGAGAATATCTCACCTAGGTGATAGTTACTGGTACAGACTGAGATCACCCAGGGGAGAAAGTCTAGATTGAAAAGTGGGCCAGTGTCAGAGACCTTCAGGATTGGAAGGACAACAATTGATAGTGAAAAACAGGGTCTTAAGAGAGTTAATCTAATGGGAAAGTGAGGTTAGACAGGAGGTAAACTAAGAAAAGACAATAAATGTGGCATACGGAAAGCCATTAAGGAGTTTTAGTGGCAACAAAGAACTAGAAAGGAATTCAAAATTGGTAAGCACATGTGGTATACAAATGTTCTCTTTCTCTTTTTAAGTATGGAAACTTCATTGATAACTTGAGACTCTTCACCAGGGGAGGAAGTGGTGGAATGGGCTACCCTCGCTTAGGTGGAGAAGGTGGAAAAGGTGGTGACGTCTGGGTTGTAGCCCATAACAGAATGACTTTAAAACAACTTAAAGATAAATATCCTCAGAAACGGTTTGCGGCTGGAGAAGGAGCAAACAGCCGGTAAGTATTTAACTGAATGGCTTTGTATGGAATTAATTCCCCCCAGAAGAAAAAAAAGTTGAGATAAAAATTTAATTGGTAATTTGAAGTAAATAATATCCTGGATTTGTAACTGAGCAAAAATCTACTATTTTTGTCTCTAGTAAATATAAAAGATAGGTACTATGGAATGTTTTGATGTTTTTAAACTTTTTATCCTTTTCTTCTCCCAGTGTCTGTTTATATTCTTTTATACTTCCTTTGTAGAACCAGAAAATGATCTGAATCCCCACTGTTTTCTTCTAAAATTATCTTTGACAGTCTTTAGGAAACTTTCTAGACTCTTAACTGGCTACTCCACCCCACTACCACCCATAGTTCTGCCAGCATCTTGTAGGCAGTACTTAAAATTTAGAGCCTGTTTGCTGCTACATCTCTTGAATGTTTTCCTTTTGCCTCTATTTTGATTTTCTCTCTGTGACAGCAAAATCTTCCCTTTGCTTTTTGTTAATGTTTGCTATTTTCTGTGGAACATATTATGTTGGCCTCAAAATATGAGAAGAATTTTTTCTTTCATTGTAAAGAAAATGAAGAAGAAAATTCTTAAAGCTTCCATCAAAATGCAGGCTGTGATTCCTCAGGCCTCTGTCATTTTGTTGTTCCTTAGGAGGTGTTGGTATAAAGGTTAGGCTTTCTGTTCCTTTTTTCTTTCCCCTTCCCAAGGAAATGTTTGGGTATATTTATTTGTCACAATCGTAGAGGATGGAATGTGGCACTTGCTTGGGGGATAAGTGTAAGCAAAGGATAGAGCCTGGATATAGGCTAAACACCCTGTAACGCAGGGTGAGGAATGCCCCCAACAACAACAACAAATTATCCTGCCCCAAATATCCAGCAGCATCCTCTGCTGGTAAAGGAATCCTTGGAGAAACCCCTTAAATTTCTTTTGAGCATTTTTGTTTATGAATAGTCTTTACAGGGCAAATTTTGAGAGCCCTAAATTAGAATTCAGTAATCAAAGTTTTAAGATCAGAATGTCGTTTTATTATTTTGATGTTACAGGTAGAAAATAACTGCAGTTTATATCCTAAAGTAAAATTTTTCGTCATTTTATAATTTCTTTTGAAAAGTAAGGTTGCTGTAATTCCAACCTTATTCTGTGTTTAGATAAGTGGTATGCTAAAGATGGTGTATAACATTTAAATGTTAAGAAAGATTTAAATAGAACAGTTACTGCGATTGTGTGTTGGAATTTTTAGAATGTAGAGGCTTAAATCTAAAGGATTAATAGGAGCCAACTGGATGAAGGGGAGGAAAAAGCATTACAGGAAAGATAACAACATGAACAAAGACCCAGTGATAGAAGACAAATACCAGTATAAAACACTAAAAGAAGGTCAGTGTGGCTGGAATGCAGAAAACACAGAATGTAGAGGAAGATGAGACTAGAAAGATAGGTACAAGCCAGACCTTTGTCATTTCTGAAATACTGCAGTATTCTCCAGATTGGTCTCCTTCTTCAGTCTCAGTCATCACCTCCAATCCATTCTTTTTCCAATGTCTACAGTGCTTTTTCTGTAACACCAGTTTATTAATGTCACTTGCATATTTAAAATCCTTCAATGTTCCCCATCAATCTAAGATAATATTCAAACTCTTTAACATAGCATATCAGGCTCTTCGTGATCTGGACTACAGTGTCTTCCACCCCACTTCTGCTATGCTTACGCTAGAAGTAACTATTGTTTCACCAAATACGTTGTTCCCTCCTAATCCGGGATGTGTGTGAGTGTTTTTTTGGTTTGTTTTTCTTTCTCTTTGCCAACACTTTCCTGCCTTGATTATCTGGCAAAATCTTATTCCCCTTCCAAGACTTGTTCTATCCAGAAATAACCACTATTAACCTTTTCATGACTTTTCTAAGACTTTTGTGTGTCTACCCAAATGTAATTAAATGTGTCTGTAAAATTGGGGGATACAAAATCAAGAGCACAAAATTTTGCAACCTTCTCTTTTAACTTTTTTTTCCATTCCAGAAAATTGTTAAGCATGGCTGCATAGTCTTATAGTATTGGAAATAACATAAATTATTTTGTCATTCATCTATTTAGGTAATTAATGATTTTTTTTTTTACTGTTATTGTCACAATGCAGTACACATCTTTGTGTATATAATAGTTTACATGGTTCAATTTTTTTTTTTAGGATAAATTCCCAGAAGTGGAATTACTAGTTAGAAGCTTGTATGACTTTATCCTCTCTTGAGCAGTTTAAGAATCGCCATATGAGCCTCCTATAATTAAAGTACTCTCATTTCAGGTCATTTTTTAAAAAGCCTTGTTATTCACTGGATTTTCCATTTTTTTCTAGTTTATTCATGTTGCAATGGTCTCTTCCTTTCAAACATACAATATTTTAGTTCATTATGAGTTTAAATGACTTTTGGTAGTTAGCTTGGTAACTTAAATCATTACTTAATATTATTTTTATTGAGATACAGTAGTCTAAAATGGAAATAAATAAATAGGGATAATTTTATTTTTTCTCCATTATTTGGCCATTTAACATCTGCATGATAAGAATTGGTCGCTAGTCTTCTTTGTATACCATTGTATTTGCTTGAAACATCAACCATTTAATCTAGCAGATTTTCTTTATGTTAATTTAGCTTTATTTTTTTATAGAGTTAGTGCACTGAAAGGCTCCAAAGGAAAAGACTGTGAAATTCCTGTACCCGTGGGTATTTCAATAACTGATGAAAATGGTAAAATTATAGGTAAGTGTATTGTAGATTCTAAGGTTGTGAAAAATGTGCACATTTTCTAAAATTGAGAGCTGTGGGGAATAGCACCTCTTATGTTTCAGGATTTTTTTTAAACGTTAAGTATTTTAGCTGCTAGTTTATAAAACAGCTTTTAAAAACATTATATAACAGTTCAGAATTAGCTGCTAGATTTAAAATTATTTTAAAGATGTAAGAGTATTTACTCGGTTTTAAAACAAATAACTAGCATTTTTTCAACCACTTGCAAAAGTGTTTTCTTGGGGTCAGATTTTTAATAGAAACTTGATCCTATCGTTTAGCCCTTTAGATTTGTAAACTGGAATTTCCTGGCATCTGTTTCTGAAAGAAAAATGTCATTAGTGATTAGCTCCACTTACTAATCTTTGCTTTAAGTATCTTTATCTCTCTTTTTTAAGGAGAACTCAATAAAGAGAAAGACAGAATTTTGGTGGCTGAAGGAGGTCTTGGTGGTAAATTACTTACAAATTTCTTACCATTGAAAGGCCAGAAACGAGTAATTCACCTTGATCTAAAACTTATAGCTGATATAGGCTTGGTGGGGTAAGTATCATTCATATTTTTATTTTTATACTTTCAGAGAGATAGTTCATGAATAGAAAGTAAATATAAATGGTAATTTGGGGCCAGCATTATTTCTAGTTTATGGAATTTGTGTATTGTTTGTGTACTTTAAGAATATGCTGCTTAAAAAAAAAAAAAGAATATGCTGCTAATATTGCCAACATGGAGTTTCATAGTCACTATTCATTTGTCAAAGATCATAGCAATTGAATAAGGCAGTGGAAATGTTAGAAAATAAATAAACACAGAAAAACCAATCAAATACAAAAGAATGTTACCAAGTATTAAGGGATAAAATTAGAAATCCAAACAAGCCCATTTTAAAAAGTGTATAGGGGGCTTCCCTGGTGGCGCAGTGGTTAAGAATCTGCCTGCCAATGCAGGGGACATGGGTTTGAGCCCTGGTCTGGGAAGATCCCACATGCTGCGGAGCAATTAGGCCCGTGAGCCACAACTACTGAGCCTGCGCGTCTGGAGCCTGTGCTCCGCAACAAGAGAGGCCGCGACAGTGAAAGGCCCGCGCACAGCGATGAAGAGTGGCCCCCGCTTGCCGCAACTAGAGAAAGCCCTCTCACAGAAACGAAGACCCAACACAGCCAAAAATAAATAAATTAATTAGTTAATTAAAAAAAAAGTGTATAGAAGGAAATAAAAAGTAGGAGAAAAATATTCTTACAAGTCTTAATAGAGGTATTGAAGTATCATTAATCAGATGGCTAAAGGCCGGTACAGATGATCTCAACCATCAGCTTTACACACTATCGAGCACTAAGCTGGATCTTGCTATGACTGTTTCCCTATCCTTCACTCTCTGTTTAGGATCTGTCCATTCTCAGTGCTGCAGACCTTCCAATGTTGTCCTCCTCCACCAGCCTCCACTCTTTCATCAAACAATGCTACTTAGCTATAGGGTTTGCAGTGATGGCACATAAATGGAGGGAGATAGCAAGATAGAAAGTAGATAAAGGAAGGGAAAACTTCAGCTTTGCATGTCTCCTCTCCCTCTCTGTCTTCCTCTCCCAAGTCCCACTATAGCATTACACAATAGTCAGATGGAAGGCCTCAGGAAAAGGGAGGGGAAACTGCCACTCTACTCCAGCTGCCAGTTCCATGCCTTGCTTTCCCATAGCTGCTTTCTAAGCTCTTTTCATCTTCCTCTTCCCGCATCTCACTGCTTCTTTACTACGCTCTTCACTCTGAATCCCTCACCTCTTTCCATGCCTGTTTAGGTCTTACCGGCAGTGGCTTAGCGTTCACAGAGGCCTCATTCCTGCTGAAGTTGTAACAGAGAAAGATGTGATCCTGGCATTTAAGCTTGCCATTCGCATTTAATTTTTTCAGTGAAACGTAGTTATGAGGGTTATGAGTCATAGGTTCTATAATACTGTATAGTTTTAGGAACATTATGGACTTAATAGGGTTTTGTGGATAAGACTGAGAATCTAGCCATTCACTTTCTCATTTCCTAGGAAAATATGTTTCAGGTTCCATAGAGACACCTTTACAGCCTAATAAGAACATAGCAAGGCTGAGTAGTGAATAAAAGTGGGATGGCGATGGGAGACTCACGTGAGACTGTTTGGGTTGGAATCTCAAATCCTCTGGAGGCTGGCTGGATGGTCTTGGATATGGTCTCTCTAAGCCTTTTTTTTTTTCTCATCTTTAATAGTAGAAGGCAGTAGTTCTCACCTTAAAATGTTATTGCTGAGTAAGATATTGCATTTGCAGCATAATACATGCCTTGGATTTATGAATGCTCAATGAATGAATGGTAGCTGCTATTATCATCATCATTGCCCACTTATTGGAGACCACATATAGTGATACACTAAGCTTTTCAGAAGTGGACTTGATATTAGTCAATAGCAAGCATCATGATTCTAGAGCACAATGTTTAACATGTATGCTAGTGCTTTTAAATTAGGTAACTATTCTTAAAAAGTTGCTAATATGAATACCAGCATAAGCAGATGTCCTTTTAGCCAGTTTCAGGAATGAACGGAACATTAGAAGAAAGGTATCATATAACTAATACACTTGTACTGCTGTTTTCAAATCTGGTCTTTGCATAGGTTGGATTTCAGCCTCTAAAATTTTCATTAGGTACTTGGCAATAAAAATCTCAGGTATCTGTTCTTCACCTGGTAACTTCCTTTTTTCTTCTTGTATTTTGATCTCTTTGGAAATAGTTGCTTGCATTTTTCTGTGTTTAATCATTGTTATGAAAATATGAGGATATTAGAAAGAAATAAGCAAGTCCAACTAATGATAATCATGGCAAAAATGATTGCAATTTGCTTTTCAAAAAGTTACAAGAGCCTGGGTGTAACAGGATATAAGAAAATACTGTATTTCCAGGGGAAACGAGTCATTAAGAAATCTCACATAGTTTTATTCTAAATTTATTATAGAAATATTTTAATGAGAAAAATTGTTTAAAGAGCTCCATTAAGAGCATATACATTTTTATAGAATTCCAAATTAATATTTGTAAAATATTACACCATTATTCCAAATGAAAATTTGGCAGAGTTTTGAAAGATCTTGATTTGAATGAAAACTGTGAAGACAGGGATCACATCTGTCTTATTGATTGCTATATTTCTCCTGCCTAGTATATTGCCTGACCCAAGTCAGTGCTCAATAAATATTTGTTGGATAATTTTTTTTAATTGAGATATAATTGACATATAACATTATATTAGTTTCAGGTGTACAGTGTAATGATTTGATATTTGTATATGTTGCAGAATGATCACCACCATAAATCTAGTTAACATCTGTCACCATGTATAGTTACAAATTTTTTTTCTTGTGATGAGAAGTTTTAAGATTTACTCTCTTAGCAACTTTCAAATATACAATATTATATTATTAATTATAATATAAGATTATAATATAATCACCATGCTGTACATTATATCCCCATGACATTTTTTTTTTTTTATAGCTACTTTATTTATTTATTTATTTATTATTTTTTTTGGCTGTGTTGGGTCTTCGGTTCGTGCGAGGGCTTTCTCTAGTTGCGGCAAGCGGGGGCCACTCTTCATCGCGGTGCGGGGACCGCTCTTCATCGCGGTGCGCGGGCCTTTCACTATCGCGGCCCCTCCCGTTGCGGGGCACAGGCTCCAGACGCGCAGGCTCAGTAGTTGTGGCTCACGGGCCCAGCTGCTCCGTGGCATGTGGGATCTTCCCAGACCAGGGCTCGAACCCGTGTCCCCTGCATTAGCAGGCAGATTCTCAACCACTGCGCCACCAGGGAAGCCCCCCCATGACATTTTTTTTACAACTAGATTTTTTTTTTTTTTTTTTTTTTTGCACCACACAATGTGGCTTGCAGGATCTCAGTTCCCCAAACAGGGATCGAACCCAAGCCCTCAGCAGTGGAAGTGCAAAGTCCTAACCACTGGCCCGCCAGGGAATTCCCCACAACTGGATTTTTTTTTACCTTTTCACGGCCTTTGCCCATTTTGTAACCCCCCCCCCCCAGCTGACACACACACACACACACACACACATATTTTCTGTATGCATTCATCCATTGATGGACACTTAGATTGCTTTCACATCTTGGTTATTGTAAATAATGCTGCAGTGAACATGAGGTGCATATATCTCTTTGAGTTAGTGTTTTTGGTTTGTTTTTTTTTTTTTGGATAAGCATCCAGAAGTGTAATTGCTGGATCATTTGGTAGTTCTATTTTTAATTTTTTGAGGAACCTCCATACTGTTTTCCATAGTGGCTGTACCAATTTACATTCCCATTGGTTGAATAAATTTAATGAAAATATCTGAATGAAATTTAGGAAATCATCTCTTAAGTGGCCCCCATTCCTAGTACTTTCTTTCATCCATTGTGGGCCTTTCTTGAGGGATATTTAGCCAAAAAATCAAGGCCTTTAAAACAACCATATAGTTTAATCTAGTATTTCCTTATCTAGAAATTTACCTCAAGAAAGAAATTAAAGGTATATGTAAAGGTTCACTTCAGCGTTTAAAGTTTTTTAAAACAAGCTTGACAAATAATTAGTGCTCATTTGCAGCAAGAAAAAAAGAGTTGACTGTTAATTGCACCATTTGATGTTATGGTGACTTAACGTTGGTGTATGTCTTTCTAGCTGTATGCGTATTTTTTGCAGAGTTATTAATAACAGTAAAAAATTTGAGACCACCTAAATGCCTAACAATAAGAAATTAGTTAAGTAAATTACACTACACCCTTGAAATGCATTCACCTTATATAATTCAGTTTAAAAGGAGGCCGACCAACTGTGAATAGTCTTTCAACAAAAAAGGAATCAAAGCTGAATCTGATCAAGGCTTCATATCTACCAATTTATAGGAGCATGTTAAATGACATCATGGGCATCAGCAGAAAAATCCAGACTATGGCAAAGAAACTATAGGACAAATGGCCCAGTTTCTTTAAAAATAAAATTGCAAAGGGGAAACAACCTGGAGAGGGAGCCTGTACCAAAAGAAATTTAAAAAGCACATCAACCAATTGTAATACACAGACCTTATTTGGGTCTGTGTTTTAAACAAACCAACTTTAAAAAAATTATTAAGAATGTATTAATATTTGTTTAAGCTAGGTGATGGCTAAATAGGATTCATTACTTTGCTAGTGAAATGTCCATATAAAATGTTTTTTTTTTAAAATCCACAAGACAATATAAGAAATATTTTGTCAGTATTTGGCTAGAGATAGTGAATTGCAGGTATTTTTATTAGTTTCTTTATGTTTTTCTATGATTTACAAGCTGTTTTTTTTTAACATTATTTGATTTACTGTCAATACTGAAACATCTTTAGTGTTCACCATAAATTTATCTTTACCTTTTCTATAAGTATATTTTGTTCCTCAAGTTTTTCAGGATTATTTTAAATTTATAGTCTACTCTTAATCCCAGCAGTATTCAAGAAGCCTGCTTCTTGAAATGTTAGGAATTCAGAGATAAGCAAGTATTAATAATGCTGATATTTGTTGTAATGTATAAATTTATTTTCTTGTTTCAGATTCCCAAATGCTGGAAAATCCTCTTTGCTAAGTAAGATTTCTCATGCAAAACCTGCAATTGCAGATTATGCATGTAAGTATAATTTGTTTTGTTTTTTTAATGTGTAGAGGTAAATTTTTAAAGACAAATCTTTCTTTGAGTATGAAAAAAATGATAACTGGAGTAGCCTTAGTTTGAAAACTCTTGGCAGACAGACTACATGTATTTCCCATTAATCTTTAAACCTTTATAGCTCTCAGCAAAGTTCCTAGTACTGCTTATTAGACACTTTGTTACATTTATTTGTCTGTTGCATAATCATTATTCAGTTTAGTTAACAATTTTATGAGCACCTACCCTTTATCAAACACTGTGATAAATGCTATGAAGGTAGAGATCAATTCTTTCATTCATTTAGCAAGTATTTATTTCTAGGAATTATCAATACAGTAAGTTCTGGAGTTAACAAAGACTGGTAAGCAGAAGTGAATACTGTTTTGATTTTTATTGAACTTACAGACAAGTGGGGGAAGGCACAAATCTCACTAATGAATGTAAGAGAATATAATATGGTTCTATGAAAGAGTGTAGGTGACTGCTTTAGATTTCTTTGGGAAAGTGTGATGGTGGGGCTGAGATATGAACAATAAATATGAGTTAATTGGTGACAGACAATGGAGGTGAGAGTCTTTCAGTCAGAGGAAATAGCATGTACACAAAGACTCTGTGGTGGCAGGGAGTAGATATGTTTGTCTAGAGAACATGTAGTGAGGGGAAGAGGGAATCAAGATGAGGCTAGAGATGCAGGTGGAGACCTGTGATATAGGCCATATAGGCTGTATTTGATCTCTGTGGCTTATGAGCAGTTGATAGCTTTTTAACAAGGGAAAACAGTGATTAGATTTGCTTTTCAAAAAAGATCTATTGGCGTGTAATGTAGAAAATGGATTGGTGTGGGACATAAATGGATCTGGAAAGAACAGTTAGTAGAACTGGCTGTTGCAGTAGCTGGATGAGATATAATGGAAGCTTAGGCTAAGAGTAGTGAATGAATATGATAGGATCTTTGCCATCATTAAACAAAATGGCACAGAATGACATTAACATGGAAAATAAAATTAAACCATTCTAAAATTGATAAAGTAGAGTTAATTTTGTACTAACTGCTATAAATCACATGGCCAATATTTATTGTTACAATACAGGGGATTCTTGAGAAGGAAAGAAGAAGAAAAGCAAAAAGTCCTAGGAAGGAGGCTAGGGCAGGATTGATGAAGCGTGAGGATAACTAAATGAGAAAGGACCGTAGAGAGATTTCACCCACAGCCCAAGTGATAGAAACCTAAAGTCTGCCCCCATCCTCAGCACCTTTACCATGCTCCTTAAAGTTTGAGACAGGGACTTTGAGGCCCACTAATTAGATTACACCTGTGCTTTCGAAGATTATAAAAATCTATATTTTGTCCTTTTCCAAGTATATCATAAATAGCAAAGATAATTATACCTTTAATTTCAACAAATGAGAACATAATCTGAATTAGGTTGTTCATAGAAACGAAATATTATTTATTTTATACATGACGCTAAGACAATTTTGAGAGTCTAAGCCTTTATTCTAGCCTCAATTTATTATTGTTTTTCTTTTAGTTACAACATTAAAGCCTGAACTTGGAAAAATTATGTATAATGATTTCCAACAGGTGGGTATTTTTAAAATAAGACACTTGGTTAGTAATGAAAGTACTTGCCTTAGTGCTTAGATTTTATAATATTTGGCAGTTTCTGTGGTGTTAGGGGGAAAAAGTAGCAGGATTTTGTTTTTGATAAGTGAAACCATGATCAAATCAATTCTGCTGACCACTATCAGAGTAAAAATATTGTATAAGAATATAATTTATTGTTCTTCCAAAGTTTGGGTCCAGTTTGTCGTTACAACATTGACTGTATCGTAATTGCCTTAATCAGTTTGTCCTCATTGCAAGTCCATATTTTACTGCCATATTTGATTATTGATTCTCATTTCCTAAAAACATTTTCTAAAGTTCATGGATGTAATTTTACTCCAACTTACTGTTTAAAAAAATGTTTTTTTTAATTGAATGGGATCCTCGTCTTAACTAGCTATTAAAATTTATTTTTCCTTGCTACAGAAGAACTTTTGAATAATTAGAATAAAAACAAATTAAAAAGGAAAGTAACAAAATTTTAAAGATATGTAATGTATGATCAGCAGGTGCATTCCTTGGTGTTTACCCAAATAAACTGAAAACTTACGTCCACTCAAAAGCCCGCACACGGATGTTTGCAGCAGCTTTGTTCATAATTGCCAAAACTTGGAAACAACCAAGATGTCCTTCAGTAGGTGAATGGATAAATAAACTGTGTACATCTCAATAATGGAATGTCATTCAACACTAAAAAGAAATGAGCCATCAAGCCATGAAAGGACACAAAGGAACCTCCAATGCGTATTACTAAGTGAAAGAAGCCAATCTGTAAAAGCTACATACTGTACGATTTCAACTATATGTCATTCTGGAAAAAGGCAATACTGTGGAAATAGCAGAAAGATCAACGGTTGCCAAGGATTAGGAGGAAAGAAAGGTTGAATAGGCAGCACACAGGATTTTTAGGGCAGTGAAACTATTCTGTATGATACTAGATACATGTCCTACGTTTGTCAAAACCTATGGAATATATAAAACCAAGGGTGAACCCTAATGTAAAATATGGGCTTAAAGTGATGATGTATCAGTATACTTTCATATAATCCATTGACATAATTTAAAAGACATAGAAGATGTATATTTATAATAGTGGTATAACAGTAAAAATTTTTTAAAACTTTGACAATTATATAGAATGTTAAATAATAAGTAAAATTATAAGTGCAGGATAATATGAATTTAGAGAACAATATTTAGAGGAAAAGACAGCATTATTGGTAATTTTTAAGGGAAATCAGTAGAAAACCTCTGAAGAGAATTTCAGGACATGAGACCTACATGTACATTGCTTTGTCACATAGCTCCAACTTTCTTTAAAACTGAAATTTTTAACCACACAGGCAGTATGTGTAAAGCAGTGTTTCTCATCCCTTACTGTACATCAGAATCATCTGGGTAGCTTAAGAACAACAATGATAAATGAAGCCTGGGACCCAGTGATTTGAAACCAAACCCCTTGGGGATAGGGCTTGAGCATATGTAGTTTAGAAAAGTTTCTTAGATAATTATGACGTGCAGTGAGGTTTGAAAACCACAAGTGTAGAATAATGGTTAGTAACTCTTATAACCTCCAAAAGGAGTATAGTAACACTATTTCCCTTACTTTTTAAGAGTGGTTAATAGTTCTGGTAGAATAGAACAATAAAGAAACAATGGTACCAAATAACCATTTACATATAGAATAAAAAACATAAAACTACAGAGCTATACTAAGTCAATGTCTGCTGAATTAACATCCTTGTATACTTTTAAGAATTTAGAAAATTGAAATTCTTTGAAAAGTTCATACTGAACAATATAATTTATGGAATTCTAAAGAGAATTTATGTGATTAGTAAATGTCAAACTAAGCCATAAAATTCCTGGATTGTTAAAGTAAAAAATGGGACTAATTTCTGATAACAAAGGACTTCGATTCTTAATACATTTATTTCATTATAAAGGTATCTTGGCTTTATAGAGATGCAGTGGTAATCACAAATGAAGAACTGTTTATAATTGAAATATCATGAAAATTGTTGGATGTAATTGTATTTGTGGTTTTCATATTTTTTTTTATTATCGTACCATTTAATTTTGTGTTAGATATCAGTAGCTGATCTTCCTGGTTTAATAGAAGGAGCACACATGAACAAAGGAATGGGCCACAAATTCCTCAAGCATATAGAAAGAACTAAACAACTACTTTTTGTTGTAAGTCATATGCCTATCAATGTAATGTTTAAATGAATGTGAGAACCAGTGAATTTAGTTTTCCTAGAAATTTTTTATAATAATAACATTTAAAGATAAAGTAGCAGCATATATTATTCCACTAAATCTATTTAGATAGGGGTCAGATACAGTTAGTGATCTTTATTTATAATATGGGGATGGAAGTGGCATTGTTTACTATGTCAGATGAAAGTTTGGCCATATTTGTCAGGTTTAATTCATTAAGATTTTCAATATACTACTGAATTATATAGGATCAATTTCCTACTTCATTTCTGGTGTTGAGTTATATATGAGATTGTCTGTATTGGTATAAATTGTTTAATCTGTACTAGTTTCTCATTAATGATTGTGGTTTTATCAGAATAATTATAATTATCTTAAAACATCAATTTCTCTCATTTCGAATTACTAAATTACCAGAGTATAGATTGAGAAATTATTTTTAGCTTGAGCAAATAAAACATTTCAAAACAGAATTGTATAGCTGTTGTTCTTATGTTAAAAGCAATCATTTTCCCTTTTTTTTTTTTTTTTTTTTTAGGTTGATGTTTCTGGATTTCAGCTTTCTTCCCAAACTCAATACAGAACTGCCTTTGAAACCATACTGCTGCTTTCAAAAGTAGGTTTTCTGTTTTATATCTGGTCTAATACGTAGGCACATAGGACTGTATGGAATAACGTATGATAATTCGAATAAATATATAGTCTGCCTCTACTTTTTAAAGCTTTGATGTCAATTAAAGAATTATCTAAACTTGCTGTCTCCAGTTTTGCGATATTCACCTGCTCCTCAAACTGTTGTAATCAATAAAACCTTCCTTGATTCCAAATCCCTGTTACATACTTCTCAGACTGTATCTTGCTTAACTTTTATTCCTACTTCTTAGACTATTTCTCAGTCTACTTTTTAGGTTCTCTGATACTCAACATATTTTGGTTATGTTTTAGATCAGCTGCCTATTGGACATCTTTGATTGGATGTCCCATTAACTTCTCAAATTTAGTATGTATAGAACTGAACTCCTTTTTTTTTTTTTTTAATTCTCCAGCCTCCCCCAGAACTTTACTGAATATGTAAGCTAGAAACCTGGGTGGTAGTGATTATATCTTTCTTACCACCTGTATCAAGCCCTGACAGTTTTATATCCTAAATTTCTCTGAAATGCAACTACTTGTCTTCACCCACACTGTTATAATCATCAGCCCCTCTTACTAGAATGTTCTAAGTCCCTCCAGCTTGTCTCCCTGCTTCCAGTCTTAGTTCTCTCCAGACCATGTTTTATATGGCAGCTAGAGTGATCTTTGTTAAAGAACCAAGCAGATGTTTGTTCCCTGCTTAAAACACTTCGATGGTCTTGTACTGCTGTTAGGTTAAAGTCTAACATGAACATGGTTTATGAGGTCTGGTAAGGTTGGGTTCTTACCAAGCACTGTATCTCTATTGTTCTCCTCCCTCCTCCCACCCCTGGCCATGCCCCATACATTCTATATCCAGCCAATGATTTCTCTCTAACACAACATGATGTTGTTTATCTTCAGGACTTTTTTTTTTAAACTTTGGGTTTATTTATTTATTTATTTATTTATGGCTGTGTTGGGTCTTCGTTTCTGTGCGAGGGCTTTCTCTAGTTGCGGCGAGCGGGGGCCACTCTTCATCGCGGTGCGCGGGCCTCTCACTATCGCGGCCTCTCTTGTTGCGGAGCACAGGCTCCAGACGCGCAGGCTCAGTAGTTGTGGCTCACGGACCTAGTCGCTCCGCGGCATGTGGGATCTTCCCAGACCAGGGCTCGAACCCGTGTCCCCTGCATTGGCAGGCAGATTCTCAACCACTGCGCCACCAGGGAAGCCCCCTTCAGGACTTTTATATCCTATTTCATTTGCTATTTTTTGCCTGTTATTGATAATGCTGCTGTGAACATTTGTGTACAGGTTTTTGTGTGGATATGTTTTCATTTCTCTTGGGTATATACCTAGGAGTGGAATTGCTGGATAATATGGTTATTCTGTGTTTAACATTTTGGGGAACTGCCAAACTGTTTTCCAGAGTGACTGCAGCATTACACCATTTTACAATCTTACTAGCAATGTATGAAGGTTCCAATTTTTCCACATTAACGTCAACACTCATTTTTGTCTTTTTATTTTAGCCTTCCTAGTAGGGATGAAGTGGTATTTCATTGTGGTTGTGATTTGCATTTCTTTAATGAGAAATGATGTTGAGAAATGTGACTAATGATGTTGAGCATCTTTTTATGTGCTCCTTAGCCATTTGTAAGTCTTTGGAGAAATGTCTATTCACATTCTTTGCCCATTTTTAAAATGGGTTGTCTTATAATTGTTGAGTTGTAGGAGATCTTTATAATTTAGATACAAATCCCTTATCAGATAGATGATTTGCAAATATTTTCTCCTATTCTTTCAGTTGTCTTTTCACTTTCTTTAGGTTGTCTTTTGAAGTACAGAATTTTAAATTTTAATGAAGTCCCCTTTGTCTATTTTTTCTTTTGCTCATGCTTTTAGTGTCAGATATACGAAACCACTGCCAAATCCATAGTCACAAAGATTTACTTCTAAGCATACTTAACTTTTTCCAAGAATAATACAGGTATAGCATTAAGTTGTCACTATCTAGTTCTGAATTTTATCTTTGTGCTTACTAGACGTCCAGATATCTGTATTTGGCTCTAGGCACGAAATCACAACTGTCTCTAGGATGTCATGTGAGCTAAAATGTATTTACACATGACTTAACTAGTAAGCATTTTCTGCATTTCCTTTGTTAATTAGTTTTGTGGTTATTGGGAGTTACTGCATTTCAGAGGTGCGAATGGGCCCTAGATTACCCAGGCGTATAAAGTAAAGAAAGACATTATCAAATAGGCCATTTATATAGATATTTTAATAAAATTATTTGGTTTTTCTCTTTGATTTAAAGGAGTTGGAGTTGTACAGAGAGGAACTTCAGACAAAACCTGCGCTCCTGGCAGTTAATAAAGTGGACTTGCCAGATGCCCAAGATAAATTCCACATACTGATGAACCAACTCCAGAATCCTAAAGGTAAACCCATTCATTCATTTAGTGCCAGTTTAATGAATACCTGCTGTTTGCAGAGAGTGCTAGGTACTATAATCAGTGGAAAAGAAAACTGGAAGTTGCTACTCTTTAAAAAAAGTATGTTTGAAGAAAGAACACATACCATATGAAACTTTTAAATAACACTGTAAAAAATAATATCCCATTTCAGAATGTGTAATATGGACAATAAGTTAGAGGAGACAGAAGGAAAGAAAGATTAATTTGAGCTGAAAATGTCAGGCATCATCAAGAAGTAAAACTTAAAGTGGGCTCTTAAAGAGTTAATGGGATTTGGATCAGAAGAGAATAATGTCAGCATCTACCTGTGAAGTCTGTTAACATATTTCACAAGTTCTAGAACTTCATTCCCCTAGTACATCATGAATTTTAAAACAGAGCTAGTAGTTCTAAAAAGAGGTATGTATCTTTGCGGTGCCAGGTCTGTAGATCTCTGAAGAGTACTAATCTTCTAAAAAGAACTTGAGTCACTGTGTATGTATGGTACAGAATAATAGATGCTGTTACTCTAAAAGGATTTGTTTGAAATTTGTTCCTAAATGGACCATTATGTGTAAAGAAATTTAAAGGGATTCTCCATAGTTTTGAGTATTGACCTTTGCAGAACACTCTCTATCCTACAGTGATGATGCTTTCATTTTTCTGAGTCTGTTTTGCACAAATGAGGAAAGTAGGGTGGAAGGTAAGTAGTTAACATGTTTTTAAATAGACCTAATCTCTCTTTTTATCCTTGGGATAAAAATCGGGGAAACTAAATTATAATGTACTAGGACTATCAGGCAGCACCAGAAGATCCTCTCTCCCCTCTCAAAATCTACCTCCCACCCCATATAATTTACATATTGGGCTGTCCTTGAGTTAATAAGTTACTTTGGGATATAAATATTCTCTGGAATATTTATAAATAAGCCTTTATTCCTTAATGTCATTTGCTTTATGAGGTCATTAGATCTATTTGCCGGCTGGTCTTGCAGAAAAGGGAATTTTCAGAGGAGGTACCAGAAGGGAAGGTAATTCGGGAGTTTGTGGCTATTTTGGACCATCATAAAACAATGTAGTCCCCTCAGTGATAATTCCCAAGTTAACCTCTCAGACTTCATTGGGGGTAAATGAATCTCAGAATCCAAGCTCTGTGTTGGTTTGGCTAACCTCTTTTAGGCAGCCTTTCCAGTTCATGTCAATGTTGATCCATCCCATCAGTATGGCATCCCTACTTCTGTTGCCTTGGTGGCAGGGAAGAAGGAAAAGTTATATAATGGCTGTCAGCCCCTGTTGGGTGATAGATTGGATTCATCTAAAATGATGAATTGAACTCCTTGAACTCTTTTCAATTTTAGTATGGCTCATAGCACCAGTGATGATAAGCCATTAGGACAATTAAAGGCCACCTGTGTGCTGAAGCAAGCTAGAATATCCCAAATCACAAATGATGTTATGTTATAGGAAAGTTCTTTCAGAAAAATCTATGTTGTCTTACTTTATTGAACCACCCCAAAACAAAATTTATTGCTTCCGTAAGTAAATCATCTTCTGTGATTCATCTTTTACTTACACTTAATTTTGTTTGAAATATATTCATGCAACAAATATTTATTAAGTACCTGTCATGTGCCAAGAACCTTACCATTGTCACTAGTAGAAACCAAAGGTTCTGAGAGCTTATTAGAGAAGGAAAAAAAAATTTTTAATGCTTAGTTTTCGGTTCACTGGTTCAGAAATCAAACCTCTAGCATAGTTTTGACTTACTTTCAAAGACAGTGAAAATCAGCCTAGTTTTGTGTTCTTTGTTTCAGATTTTTTACATTTATTTGAAAAACACATGATTCCAGAGAGGACCGTGGAGTTCCAACACATCATCCCCATATCTGCAGTTACTGGAGAAGGAATTGATGAACTAAAGAACTGTATAAGGAAATCTCTGGATGAACACACCAACCAGGAAAATGATGCATATCATAAGAAGCAGTTGCTCAATTTACATATTTCCAATACAGTATCTTATAGTGAGCCACCATCAAAGAATGCTGTTGCTAGTCCCAGAATAGATATAACTTAAATCTGTTAAAAGTGATATTGAAATTGCGTTCATTTGGAAGCTTTTCCACAGACATATTTTTTAGAAGGTTAGTTGTTACTAACCTGGTGTATATGCCATCATTCAAGAACCATACTTTTTAAAGATGTTTTGTACTTAAGTCTATCAACAGTAAAAAAAAAGTAACTGAGGGTTAAAAATGACAGTTTATAATTTTATGGCCAATCCACCTATAATAAAATCCTATAATATTCCTGTACATATGCCTCTAGTGAGATCATTTTTTTAATTATATAAAGGATTCCGTATGAGCAACTAGGTTTTGTTTGTTTGTCTTTAAGTCTGTCATGTACCTGGTTCTACTAAATATATAATAGTTTGGAAAACCTCAAACCCTAAATTTGAACATATTCAGTGACAATAAAGACCACTGATAATCAGTAGATAGATCTTTGTGATTTCAGCTTTTGGAAATTTTTCTTTCTTAAGTATAAGAGTATTTTTTTCTTGCTTTGGACACACTGATGTATGTCTCATTTTATTGTGTCCTAGTCTGTTTCACTGTCTACTTTCATATTTTAGTAAAGAGAATAAATAGGAAGTACAATATTAAACAGTATTATCCATCATCAGTATATTCTCAGGAGATTATAATTTCTAAATTTCTGCCTGACTTTCAAAAATACTTACATATTATACATTTTCTCTTAATGCATTTTATTATAAAATATACATGTTAATTGTAAAATAAAATAAAATTTAAACAGTGCAAAAGCATATAAAGTAAAAAAGAAAAGTTCCCATCTTTCTGCATCAGGCTCTCCAGTTCTCAGGGAAAACCACATGTTCTTGCAGAATTTTTTAATGCATATATCTTTTTGCCTAAATGAGTTCATTATATAAGACTTTCCAAGGTTTTTTGGTTTTTACAAAATAGTAGCAAGTTAATGAGCTTCTAAAAATTATTCTTCAGTGCTACTTTTAAACTATTAGGAATTGTTTTGGAATTTAAGGCTAAGTGAAGCCTTAACCTGTGGCTATAAATATTAAATAAAAATGTCACTATCATTCTACTTAAATTTCTTCGGATATGACAATGTGAGTGACTTCTTACAAGTGTTATTTCACTTTTATTTGTTCTGTTTTCTATTCCCCACTCCCACCTCCCATCCCAGTCCCCAGATCACTGGCTTTTCTTGTGTTTCTTTTCATTGCACGGCTATTTATTGAGTGTCTCCCCTGTGCCAGGCACTGTGCGGGGCGCTGCATGTACAGTGTTAAGGAGAATAGACAGGACCTGCTGCCCTCATGGATATCACGTTCAACGTCAGAAGCTGCAGGGGATTAGAGCGCTTTACAGCAAAGGAGTAAGAGCGAGGAAAGCGTTTGGAATTTGAACATCTTTACTGATCACAGTGACCATGTTTCATATTGGGTATGTTTTACATTTATGACTTGAGTGTCATTTTTCTCTTTTTCACTTCTATTATTTCCTAAGTGTGAACAAGTAGCAGTGTGATGACCGTTAGATCAGGTGAATTTCTGAAGCTCTGACACCATAATCTTATTTTTTGCTGTGGCAAAGGATAGTAGATGTGTGTTGAGGACTAAGAGGAATTGTAGCTTATTTGTTGTGTCTGTATTGCCCAGGTTACTACTCCACGACTAACTGGAACATTTTATGTAACTCACTAAAATGTTCCATCATTTGTATTTTCTTCTTACCAAAAGTGTACTCTATGTACCTTTTTCTGATGGTTGATTTTTATTCTAAATGAAAGAAGAAAATCTGGATTCCTTTTTTATTTTATAAAAATAAATTTTAAACACTTAAAGATTTATTTTGAAATAAATATTTTAACTGCCATTTATTTTGTCCTTAATACTTCTTTGTTAAAAAGTATTGTTATAGTACTGAATCCTTAATTGGATCCTTAATTGTTATAGTACTGAATGGCCAGGGTATCAATACACTGTGTTTAACAAATTTTTACCAAGTCCCAGTCATTCTTGCAGAGCTTGCTATGTCAGATTCATTTACCATCGTGAATTACAAATTTATGCTACCAGACACTGTCAAGTATTAAGTATACCGTACTGTGAGGTTGGATCTGTGCTCTGAAGATTTCACCTATGAAAAAAAAAAATTTGAGAAACCTATTGTTCTTTTTGTAATATATATCCATATTATTTATCATAGCGAAATGACCTTTTTGTAAAATTAATGTTTTCTTTTAAGTGGTAAACATGTATTATATAATCAAGGGGAAAAATCTGCTTTCATAATGGGCAAAATTAGGTCAAGGGTATTTTATTTCAGGATTTATCCAGTTAGTTTTCCTGTAAAGTTATGTCTTCTTTTAGCTCAGTGTTCATTTGGTTTGTGAGGATAGAGGTCAGAGAAAGTTAATGAAAGCTACTGATTTGTTTTTCTTGCTAAAAATGTACACAAAGACGTGGAGTATTTTCCAAGTAGCTTCACAGGGTTTTTGCAAAGTTCAGATAAATGTTCAGTTAACAAAGTTAAGTTCCATCGAGAAATTTGTAATACCATTAAGGTGCATTAAAAATAATGTTTCAAAGCAACAGCATATAAATATACTTACAAGTTATAGCTTAAAAAACAAAATGAAAATGAGGAATAATATAAATTGGTAAACTTTATACAAAAGACAATTTCAAAAATATGGCAACATTTTTTTTGAAGTCCAAATTGTTAAGTTGGATGGTAGGTACATGAGTGTTTTGGGGTTTTTTTTAACCTTTTCGTGCTTTAAAATATTTTATAACTAAAAAAAAGTATTTGCCTTACGAAAGTTTATATACCTTGAGAATTAAGAGATAAACATAGTTGATAAATATTGGCAGACAACATGCTACAATCTTTACTGCAGAGTTTAATAATGAAAAATATCTATTTTTTTTTTCTTAAAGAAATATTTCAGGAAAGTGTTCTATTTTTCTGTTTTGTGATCGGAGGTAGCAAGTAGAGGGAAAGTATCAGAGGACTCTTTTTAGCTTTGAGTGAGTGTCACAAGCCAGCTGAAGGAAAAGCAAAATCAAATAGGTAATAGAAATGAGAAAAGGAGAAAAAAATGAAAGAAAAGTATGTATGTTGGAAAGTTGGAGTATTTCCTTGTGGATAACTTAGGAGTAAAAGGTGGGCTCATTGCCTCAGTTGGATGAAAAGCCAGCGGCAATTTCAGCTACCTTTTCTGACTATAACTAACCACTAATTTTAGGCTGTCCTAATTTAAAAATTTTTTTTTCTGTTTCTCATTGTAAGACAGTTGCTTAATTAATAGTTGTTGGGTATTTGGAAGACTTCAAAGTAAGTAATCTCCTTTGTGTGTATTATTAGAGTGTTCATAATAGAAGTGAAATCTTTTGGGGTACCCAGATACCAAGCTATGTGAAGCATAGGTGTTATCTGAATCATGTCCTTTCCTTTGAAATACTTGGAATTTGAAGAACAGGATATGCAATTTATATTACAACTAATTCTGGAGCAAATATAGCAAGGCAGTTTTTTCCTGTTTATTTTGTAAACTCTGAGTGCATTGAAAGTTGAAAGCAAAGGACAAGAGCTTCCTTTGTTCATGGCACATATTTCAGTATATTTTTCTGAAATTGTCAGTATCTTCTGACTAGTGCCTTCATTTTCTTATTTGTTGTCAAACATTGTTATTGGTATTATTTCTGTATAAAAGGCTTTAGGAAGGCCATGGTGTAATATTCTTATATTAAGAAAAAGGATATGATTATAAAGCTAAAACATAGCTTCAGTTTTATTTGTATATGGTTTGCTACAAATTGAGGGAGATTGAAAATATTTTAAATCAAGAGCAGACATTGAGTAAAAGCTTATGGCTTTGGATGGATTTGAAGCATGATTAAATGATAGAGTAAATAAAAGTCCCTGGTCAACCAAATCCTAATGGGGGGGAAGTAAGAGTACTGCATAATAATTGAGCCTCAGCTTCAAAAACAAATCTTTCTGTGAACTGGTACTACTCCCAGGGTCAAGAGAAATAGTAAGAACAGTACTGAGCACACGTGGCCTTTCCTATAAAAATATGAACCAGAAAACTCACAAACTTAAAAGAACCATTAATGTCATAATCCCACATTTGTAACACATTCATCAAATGTTTAACATACAGGTTTCTCTTTAAAAACGGGGTATAAAGCAGAAACTAACACACCATTGTAAAGCAGTTATACTCCAATAAAGATGTTAAAAAAAAAATCCATACAAAAAATAGTGGTGGTAGGAGGAGGGGTAATAGGCATGGTAAAAGACAAAAGATTTAAAACACCTGCAAGCAATTCCAGGAAAAAGCCTTCAATTATTGTACTTTAAGCCAATTCTGTTGTACAATCCTGTCCCCTTCCGGCTCTCTCCCCTCTTCACTAGTAACTTTATTAAAGATCAGGAACAAGTGCTGTCATCCTACCTATGTTATAGTAGATGACACGTTCCTAACAGTTTTTTTTTTTCAAGCAAGGGGGAGCTCGTTCTGCGTGCTGCAGCACGAGGAAGCGAAAACAAGAAACAGGTGCCCTTGCTCGCTCGCCTAACAGTTTTTAAAGTGACATCTCACTGCCTGATTTATCCAGAACCTTCTTCCCTTATTTCCTGTATTAGCTTGCTAAGGCTGCCATAACAAAGTACCACAAACTGAGGACTTAAACCGCAGAAATCTTCTGTCTCACAGTTCTAGAAGCTGGAAGTTGGAGATAAAGGTGCCAACAGGGTTAATTCCTTCAGAGAGCCGTGGAGAGAGAATCTTCCATGCCATTCGCCTAGTGTGTAGTGGTTAGCTGGCAATCTTTGGCGTTCCTTGGCCTATAGAAGCATCACCCCAATTTCTGCCTTCATCCTTGCATGGCATTCTGTGTGTGAGGTTGTCTTCAGATTTCCCCTCTTCCTAAGGAAACCAGTCATATTGGATTAAGGCTAATACTAAGGATCTCTTTTTAACTTGATTACCTCTGTAAAGACCCTATCTCCAAATAACGTTATATCCTGATGTATGCTGAGGGAGTTAAGGCCTCAGTAGATGAATTTTTGAGGGACATATCCAACCCACAATGCTTCCCTTCTTTTCTTTCTACACTTCCCAACTAATAGTAAAAATTTACTTCCCAACTATACTTGCCAACTTCCCAATTATAATGTTATCTATTATTTTTATTTGACAGTCTCCTCTAAAAACAAGTTTATGGGTTTTTTCATTAATCTAAATTTGCTGAATTTCAGTCATGGAGTTGGAGAAATACTATGGTGAGATATGACTGGAAAAGGAACAGTGTGTGCAAGTTAATTTACAATTTGAGGTTGAACTATGTAGTTTACTATGTAGTTTAGAGAAGATACAAATATTCAGAGCAGGGGGGAGGTAGGTAGGATTTGAGTGAGCAAAGAGGATAGTATGAGGTCATTTCAAGTTCAGGAATAGCTTCAATGAGCATTTAGATTTAAGTAAGATCTCAGAGGCAGAAATCCAAAAATAGGAAACTGTCCTGAGTCTGGAGAATTCTGAATAGTGACAGCCACCTTTTAGGAAGATCTACCACTTAACTACTTCTTGACTTTGGGCAAATTATTTAACCTTTCTGCATCTCAATTTCTTTGTCATTAATATGAGTTTATGGTGATTAAATTAGAGAGTCCATGAAAAAGTGCTTGGTATATATTCAGTGTTATCTATTATTTTTTTAATTGATAATATATGTAAGGAAACTGTTAAAATATCTTAATGTGAAGAAGTGAAAGCAGCTGGTGGACAGTGAATTAATCAGATAAACTAGAAGAAAGGTAGAAATGTTGATGTTTCCATATCCAAGGAAGAAAAGTTTAGGGAAAAAAGGTGGTCTGAATTGTGTAATGTGGACCTGAAGCCGGTGGAAGAGAATTAGGACCCAAAAGAAGCCTTTGGATTCAAGCAGAAAGAGGTTATTAGTGACTGTAGTAGGCAGAATAATAGTCCCCTAAAGATGTCCTCCTCCTCTCTGGAATCTGAATATGCTCTGTTACAGAATTAAGGTTGCAAGTCAGATGACCATAAAAATAGAAAAATTATCCTGGGTAGTCCAGATGGGTCAATTTTAATCACAAGGGTTCTTAAAAGCTAGAAGAGGGAGGCAGAAGAATGTAGGGTGAAGTGATTTAGATGTTGAAAGACTCAACCAGTCATTGCTGGGTTTGAAGATGGAAGGGGGCCACAAGCTAAGGAATGAAGGTGTCCTCAGGAACTGGAGAAGTAGAAGGAAAAGGAGATTTCCCTGGAGCTTCCAGAAAAAAACACAGCTCTTGCTTCCAGAAAAAAACACAGCTCACACCTTGATTCTAGCCCAGGGAGACCCTGTCAGATTTCTGACCTCCAGAACTGTAAGATAATAAATTTGTGGTGTTTTAAGCCACTGAGTTTGTGGTAATTTGTTGAAGCAGCAATAGGAAACTAATAGAAAAACCAAATGAGAATCTTCATAGAATTTTGGAGATGAACAGTATATTGCAGTGAACTTGGAAGCCAGGATTGTTAATTGCTCAAAGTCTTACCTAAAGTACTTCTGAGAATGATATTCCAACATTCTAGTCCCACTAGGGCATGTAAGTATTTCATTTCATCTTTTCCATACCAAAGGCAGGCTAACCATAGACCTGAACTTGATCAATAAGTCTAAAAATAGGGTTGTCTTCCCTTCCTTTTATAGCTTTAAAAAAACATATTATCAACTACATATACATCTCAGCTAAAGTCTGCTAACAAGGTAGTATTCATCAATGACTGGGAAATAAATTATAAAATGATTTTGTACACAGTTATTTGATTCAATTCAGTTTTATAGATAAGAGAACTGAAGTTCAGAGCAAAGAATCCTGTGTCATATCGTCATAATCCATCTGCTATTGCCAGAGCTGGCCTGGAGCCCAGAGCCTTTCTGTACCCAGAGATCCTTTTACCACCCAATGCTGTCCCTCTTTCTCATTGTTACATCTTGAGGTCTGGCTTTGGGATTGGATTGCTTGTGGCCTTAAATCACCTTACATCCTCCGAAGCAGTACGGAAGATGAGAAAGTGGTAGCAGTGCACAGATAGTAGCCTTTTTCATACTAACACATAGTCCCGTTACTAGAGCAACACAAAAATGTCAAATGGAAATAGCAAATATGTAAAGTCCTTATTGTGTGTTAGATGCGTATACTGTTTATGTATAGTAACTCATTTAATCCTCACCATAGTTTCTGATATAAATACATTATTATTACAGATGAGATCCTGAGGTACAAAGAGGTTATTTAACTTGCCCAAGGTCATACCGCGGCAGAGTGGGATAGGGATGGATGCCATCCTTTACTTTCATTTAAAACTATGATGCTTTTTCTCAAACATTTTATTTTGAAAATGTTCAAAGGGACAGAGAATTTGAATAGTACAATGAACACCCATATACTTACTCTCTCTAGATTTAACGATTATCAGTATTTGCCACATTTACTTTATCTCCATTTATGTGTATGTGTGATCATGACACTTCAGCATCTGCCCAGGGCAGGCCACCTCCAAATATACCTCAATGGCATATTGATTGTTTTGAATTAAAGTTACTTGAGAAACAGCAGGTGGAAAAAAAAAATGATATAAAAACAAAAAAACACTCTGACCCTCCCTCCCCCTTTCCCACTGAAAGTGGTAAATAAATCATTAGTGGGAAATATTTACTTTGGTACCCAACTCAAAACTATTTTTAGTTTTGTTTCCGTTAACTGTTTTTTAGACCTATAACTCAAATCTGCATGGAACTGAAGGAGCTAGAGGAATGGTGGAGGTGGGAAGCGGAGCAGAGGGCAGGAAGTGGTCCCAGGATATTGCCTGGGACTGCCTGCCCAGTGGATTTTGGGAATTGTAGTCTCCCAGTCATCCAGGGCATTATGGTTTAGGGAACCTGACTACGAGTCCCAGAAGCCTCTGGTGTGGCTCACTGGGAACGCACTTCCTGGGACGTGGAGAGGGAGACGGTCTAAGAGGTTCCTCAGTGTGGGCGAGTAAAATGCTCTGGATGTGAGAAACAGGTAGGTCTGGTCAAGAATGTTCCGATTTCTGGGTCTTTTGCATAAGTAGTTGAGGATTTTGTGTAAGGTTGCTTAAACGACGGGAGTCATTTAGCCTTGAAAAATGCTGACCACATTTGCGGACGTGAACACTGAGTGAGGAGGTATTTGGTAGAGCTCTAAAAAATTATTTTGGACCCAGGAGTATGAAAATGTCTAGATGTCTGGTCGGGGCAGCCAGGGGCTTGGGACTTGCCTGGCCGGGTGTGCGGTGTGGAGCTGCAGGTTGCTATTTTTGAATCAGCAGCTCATGCTGGTTGTGTAATGATGACCTGCTCGCTGTTCAGCCCACTCAGTGTTGCAGAGATGGGTTTTTCTGAGAGCGTTCATAGTCACTTTTGCGGTCTCTTTCCACTGGTTCTAACCTGGAAAGCTCTTTTTTTTTTTTTCCTCCTTTTTTCTGCTCGCTCTGGTGCTCCTGAGGACACAGCTCAAAGGGAGTGGGGGGTGGAGGGGAGGCTTCTCTGGAAGCTTGATTTGCTTTCCTCTGAAGCCCAAGTTCTGTGTTACAGGCTTTGCAAGAGGCTAGTCACGACATTAGAAAGCCAGACTTGGTGACCCCACTTAAAAATGATTGCTCAGAGATCCTGTTGTGTGTTTTCTATTGTAAAAATGATTTCACTTAACTTCGGAGTGAGCAGTTGTGCTTGAAACCAACCCAGACATACATCTGGAAAGGAGAAAAACAAAAGCAAAAACAAAAAAAACACCTGATTGAAATCACTTCTGTGCAGACTGTTGGGAACATCATTCTACTTAATGATCGTAGTAGGGCTAGTGACGTAGCATTAATCCAGGAAGTTTTCAGGTGTTTACAGGTTTTCCTTCTCATCCTCCTATTTGAGGTAAATAGTGTTTGAAGAGGAAGTTGTTGATGCGTAAGAAAGATATATGGAAACGTTTAAATGGCGGGTTGAGCTATTGGTGGAACTATAAACTCAAACATTCTAGATGCAAATTTTAGGAAGCACAGTGCAGATCAGCTTGGACTAGTTTTGTTGTCAGTATCCTTTTAAAAGGTATAAAAGAAACATCATGAATGTCTTTTATGCCAAGACAACTGATCACACAGTGTTTCATCGGCCCTCCATTCTTTCACTATAGTCATGAAAGGATCTAAAAAATTCATTAAATATTGATTATCTATTTCTAGGACAGTAAAGTGACTTTTATCCTTATTTTTCCTATCTTCTCAAATCACAAAATGAGGGTTAATTTTTTCTTCTGTATCTCACATATAGATATTGTGTGAATTTAAGAACAAACTGCCTTTTTTTTTTTAACTCATTGACCACCTTTTTTGGTTTAAGATTTCATTGGTTTCAGATGATTGCTAATTACTTTTCCTAATGCCCTGTGAATTCAAATTGAGTTTTTAAACTAGTACCATATTAATCTGAAGTACTTTTCCTATTTCTTTAGGTCCAGATCATCTGTGCTGTGTGTTCAGATGTGCATATATTTCTTCTAAGTTGATTAAAGTTGTTTTAGAACTATCAAGTACCTCAAAGAGTAAGTGCATTCCTTGATTATATCTCTTCCTTTTGCTACCATATATCAGATGACACTTTTTCTCTTGTTTAACAAAATAAAGTTATAGGACAAACCTCCATTGCAAGTGCTATGTTGATGATCTACAGTTTCTAAGAAAACCCAAATTACGGTAGAAGGGACTGCTAGTGTTACTACCAAGGATTAATGTAGCTGCTATTACAGATGTGTTCTCATGTATCTATTCCTTAGAATTGTTCCTGAAAAAATACAATAATGGATCTGGTAATTCTTTAAGCTCTTAGCCACTATTCCTGCTCCAAACTTCTTTGAACTCTATTCCAAACCACAGGAAAGATATTCTTTTGAAAATATTTTTATTTGAAATATCTTTGATAACCTTTAATTGTGTACAAAAATTTATCCATCTTCTTCTCTGCAAGTCATTGTGGAACAGTTAGATGACAAATGTGAAGTGGGTGTTTTGAACAGAGTTCTTGTCTGATTTGGTCAGTAACTACTCTCAGAGAGAATGCTCTCAGATAAACCTACCAATAATCATTACAGACTTAAATTCCTGATCCTATTCTGCTTTACAAAGGGCTTTACTCTTTATGATCTCACAGCTACCTTGGGGGACATTTGAGAAATTTAAGATGCAGAGGACATAGGTGACTTTCCCAGTTTGCAAATGGTGGTTTATGACTGGCATATGAGTCTTGTGGTTGCCTGGGTTACAATACCAAGCTGCCTCTCAGATGGAAACAGCAAGCCCAAACATCTGTATATACAACCCAGCTCAAGACTGTCAGCCAGCTAGTGTTCATGGGTGCGCCTCAGATTGTTAAAGTGTGTTCTTAGCCTTGCACATTTGCTGCAGTCGCTAATAAGGGGTTTTCATATGGCAAAAAGATGTTTTTTTCCTCATTGGGAGAAATATTTTAAAGAGGAAATATAAATAAAAATATAATAAATTGTTTAACTTTGATAAGCAAACATTAATTTGATACATGAACCACTCTTAATGGCAAGGGGCGAATCCTGTATGTAACATACCTGTTAAGTTGAAAACACGAGAATCAACAGAGCCATAATTGATCGAATCTCTAACCACTGTGGAAGTTAACCAGTGTCGCCAGACTTAGATATGTGTTTCTAGAAGCATAGGCTGTATATAAATACCTGGGAATGGCCTCATCTTTCTTGGGAAGTTTCTGGGGGGAAGAAAATGAACTTTATTTTTAAAAATGAGAGGCTTTGGCCAATAAAGAATGGAAAGCAGCATTCTAGAAGCAGTTTGAAGGCTTCAAAACACAGAGTGTGAATGAATGAAATGAGTGGAACTGATCCTAGAGCAAATTTTTAACTTTCTGTGTCCTGACCATACTCACATGGACCTTCCATTTGTTTGTTTGTTCATTCATTCAACAAATAATTGAGTGCCTTCTATGTGCCAGTGTTGGACACTGTGAATAAAACAGAAGGCTCTCTGTCCTCCTGAAATTTACAGTCTGGTCAGAAAGATAAACATTGAACAGGGAATATAAGCATAATCACTGCTACCAAAGAAAAAGTACGAAGGTGCAGCCAGAGCGTGTAACTAGGGGCAGGGGGAAGGTGAAGGGTGGGGGAAGAGAGGGAAGGTTTAGGGCCAGACTCCCTGAAAACCATAAAGATGAGTACGAGTTAGCTAAGCAAAGAATAGGATGGGATTAAGAAAGTTCTAGGAGGAAAAACAGCATGAGAAAAAGCCCTTAGCCAAATTGAAAAACAAAATTTGAGAAGTTAAAAGAAAAGCAGTATGGCCACATAGACTGTAATATGTAAGGTGGGAGAATGACACAATAAGGAGATTGACAATCTGGCAGGAACCAAATGGTGGGATTTAAAACTTTGGAAACTATGGGAAAGATTTAAAACTTTATTCTGAGGAAGCTATTCAATAGGAAGCTATTGAATGGTAAGAAATGTAGTGAAATGATCAGATTTGCATTTGAAAAAATTATTCCAGATTCGAAATTAATTGGTATAGCTGTAAGAGTCAGCAATATCTTTCAGTTTTAAATCACTAAACATATTCCTTCTCCCAACTATCCCTATAAAATGTTACTTTATCCCTCTAGTGAGATATACTACTTACCATCAAATCATATGTGGAGTTAAGAGCAGGGTATAAAAAGTAAAGCAGCCAAAGAAAGTTACAAAGAGCAAGGACATTAATGCCAGCACTGAGACTGAAATTTAGTTAAATAGAGGTTAATAGTATTTCCCTTCGGAAAAATGCCGTGGTATACTTGTTGGCTCTCTAAAATAGGACTGTTAGTTAGTCTCTGGGATCTGAGCTAAGAATACTTCAGCAGACGCAAATTCAGTGGACTGATATAACACTTGTATTGATTCGATGCAGGATAAATTTGAACACACTTGATACTGAAATAGATATTGACTATTGACCCACCTCTGTTCATTAGTGTCATTTGATAGTCTGTAGGCTAAGAACTACAGAAATTTATTTATCAATAGCAAAGTCATTCATACTGATCTTGTGTCTCATTCCATTTGCGTTGTAGGAGTCAGGGGTACAGGGCAGCTTGATTGAAGAAATCTCAATTACATTGATACTCCAAGTATTTGTCCCCTACCTCTGAAAGCAGGAAGGAATTGTGATTGGGTTAGGACTTTGCATGGGTTATCTGAAGGAGTTCTGAAGCTTTGAAAGAAACTGGGGGAACCTTTTTCTTACGTCTTTACAACGTTGATTAAATCTTCATTCTCTTTCATTGCTCAGTTTTTCTCTAACACTGAATGATACATTTTTATGAACAGGTATCTTATTGGGTCACTTTGCTTAATACCTAACAATAATCACTTGATATGTAATAATCAGACATCTCTTTCATTATCAGCATTTTGAGTTCTTATAAAACAGCATATTCTTTCCCTCAGTCTGACTGTTAACACACTGGGGCAAGGTCCAGATCTTAATGGCCTCAGTGTCCCTCTAGGGCCTAACAGAGTGTTTTGCATGTGCTAGATACTCAGTAAATACCTGTTGAATGAATGTTTGCTTAGTAATGGCTACTTCCTTGTCCAGTTCTACGTCATTAATAGCCTACCTTTGTGAGTTGCTGCGGCCTTGGGTCGGGGCCCAGTATTTATTTATTCAAATATTCCTAAAATGACTCTTGTGCCAGGCACTGTGCAAGTTACTTACAGTATACTGGGGGGACAGGCGAATGAGCAGAAACCAACAGGAAGCTGGATTCTAGAGACTGACAACAGTAGTGGCATTTTCCAGGGTAGACATCCTCAAACTTGCACCAGAGTTTCCATTGTTGGACTAAGGTGGTTGGATGGTTGCTAAAATTAGCATTTAAAATGTGCAGGAAAAAAATAAATTAGGACCATAATTCCTCTGTTTGAAGTATTTTCATCCATAACATTTTTTTAAACAATTACTACTTTTGGTAATATTGACAGAAGACAGCATGATAAACAAGTAGGAAACTAAGAACAGAGAAACTTAGAACTAGTTATGCTTAACTTGAGGACTTTAAAAAATGGTCACTTGTGCTTAAACTCTGATTTTTATATTGTACACTTATATATGTGTGTGTGTGGATAGGTATGTACACATACGTATATGTTTTCTGCTAGTAAAATTATTCCTAGTTCATGTGATTGCATTAAATATATAGTAAATTAAAATAGTCTGTTCTGTTGTCTCATAGGAGGCATGATGGAAGGCAGAGAAAATATATTTGAGTGGTGTTCGGAGAGTGAGTTTCAAACTCTTGAAGAAATAAAGCTGAATAATATACTGGTTTTTATAATTTGTTGTATACAGAAAAAGAACACAGCCTCTTAATTTGAGATGAAAGGCCTGGCTACTTTTTTTCTTTTTCCTTATAATAGCATTAATAGAGATAGGTTGTCATTTCTTCAGAAATCTTTGCGTTCATCTTATATGAGCAGTAATAGTAGACTAACCAATCATAGTATATTAGTATAATAACCAATAACCAATAGTTTAATAACCTGAAATGCATGCCCGTCATCTTGAACCAGTCAGGAAGTAGATGAGTAGAATAATTTCAGGGACCTTTGTTCTCTCTTTTTCTTTTGAGTAACTCATTGGAGAGGAGTCTATTTACGTTTTGTGATTTTCTGGTATGCCTGGTATATAGGAATGAGATGTTTGCTTTTTTTTAATTTAACGTTTATTCAACAGATGTTCTTTGAACTGCTCCAGGATGCCAAGCACTGAGCTGATCACTGAGTGCTAAGAAGTAGTTAACGCTTGCATCACACTTACAAGGCACCAGATGTAACTTTAAGCATTTGACATTATATTAACTCATTGAATACTTAGAAAACCCTGTGCTGTAGGCACAGTTACTTTTCCCATTTTACAGATGAGGAAAATGAGGCACACAGAAGTATTGTTGTTGACCCAAGGTGACTTTGGTCACTTGGCTAGTAAGTGAGTAATTGGGGATTGGAACCCAAGCAGTCTGGCTCAGAGTCTGCCCTCAACCACTCTGCTGCCCTGTAGTGCTTCTTTCCCTATGCCTTTGTCTTTTATGCTGGTCTCATTTTACATTTGCGTGAGCATTTGAAGCCAAATTTGTGTTGTTTGTAGTTGATGGTTGATGAGTGCTTTGACCCTATATATTTGAGTGTCTGACACATCAAAGTGCTTGAAATGTGGTTGTTGAATGAGTGATTTTGGACAACTGAGAGAATTTCTGATGTGATGTTAAGAGAATCTGAAATTATTTTGGTTGTTCCTCTGATTCACTGTGTAGAAAAATACTCATGTGTGAAGACTTTAGTTGCTATATGACCCAGGCAGTAGTAAGCAATCGTGTGTGTGTGCAGCTGTGCTCTGAGGTCACATGCGTGTGTGCTTATATACATTCATATTGTACATGGAGAGGAGACAAGGGACAGAATTTCCCTGTTTGCATTGATGTCATTGGTTGTGTTTCCAGTCAGCACCGTGCTCTCCTACTGTCCCCTCATGATTTGTCCTCTTGTGTGTCACCCCCTAGTCTGACTGGCAGTACTGCACAAGCCTGCCTGCCATGGGCTGTCGGGATGTCCATGCAGCCACGGTCCTCTCCTTCCTGTGTGGGATCGCCTCGGTAGCAGGCCTCTTTGCGGGGACTCTGCTTCCCAACTGGAGAAAATTACGACTGATCACGTTCAACAGAAATGAGAAGAACCTGACTGTTTACACAGGCCTGTGGGTGAAGTGTGCCCGGTATGACGGGGGCAATGACTGCCTGATGTACGACACTACTTGGTACTCATCAGTTGACCAGCTGGACCTGCGGGTCCTCCAGTTTGCTCTGCCCCTCAGCATCCTGATTGCAACGGGGGCCCTGCTGCTCTGCCTGATTGGAATGTGTAACACCGCCTTCAGGTCCTCGGTGCCCAACATCAAACTGGCCAAGTGTCTGGTCAATAGTGCCGGTTGCCATCTGGTGGCCGGGCTGCTGTTTTTCCTGGCAGGTACTGTGAGCCTCTCCCCATCCATCTGGGTCATCTTTTATAACATCCATCTGAACAAGAAGTTCGAGCCAGTCTTTATGTTTGACTATGCAGTGTATGTCACTATTGCTAGTGCTGGGGGCTTGTTTACGACTTCCCTTCTACTGTTTATTTGGTACTGTGCATGCAAATCTTTGCCTTCTCCTTTCTGGCAACCGCTGTACTCCCATCCTCCCAGTATGCATACATATTCACAGCCCTATTCAGCACGCTCCCGCCTCTCTGCCATAGAAATCGACATTCCAGTAGTTTCACACACCACCTAGTGGGGAAATAGTTGCTAAAGAAAACTTGTAGCCTCACATTTCCCTTGTGCAAGGAGCTATTTTGGACCTATATACATTTTCCTTTGTTTCTGATCAGTCAGTGAAGCCAAATTAGTATGTCTTAGTAAGATGAAGTGCTGCTAGTTTTTATGAAAAGTACAATATTTAAATGTGAATCATTCCTTTTATCTTCTTATGCTAGAAGGATTTTTAACCTCCAGGTTGATATCTGATCAGTTATTTCGGTGGAAAGGACCTGTGTCTCAATTGAGGTGATTTAGAGCAACATAGTAAAAAATGATCGCTAAGAGAAGCTCTTATAAGCGATCCTTATGAGTATTTCAGAATGTGTATTGTCCTTTTGGTATAGTACCTTAAATTGGGAAAAAAGGGCAATTTCAAATTAAAAATTTTTTTTCAGGTAAGGGTAATATTTTAACAGTAGCCAGTCTACCAGCTTAGGCTGTAACTTTTCTTACTTCTTTCTCGGGGCTAATTGTATTGAATAGAGTTCGGTATTTTGAAGATGACTTTCTTTTGTGAGTTCTAATCTTCTACCTCATGCCTGTGTTTAAAAATAAAATGTATTTTAAGTGATGTCAGAGAGAATAAGCCTAACATTTAAAATATCTATTAGTATGGATAACATTTAACATAATTTTAAAAGTTAATAGTTCTATAAGTTATATTATTAAAGTGCCATGTGATGGATTGGTGCTTCCTCTGAGGCAGAAAAACTTTTCTCCAGATATCATCCACCAAGTGGTACTCATGCCCACGTATAATCTCTTAGTGATTAAGAGAAAGAAATAAAGAGGCCCGAGTGGTTAGTTCTCCTTTAGACAGTGGTAGGGGACAAGCATCTGTTCTTCAGTGACAACATCAGAGATTCATTCTGGTGGCTGCCTTTTGGGTGATGGGTGAAGTGAGGCATGGCTTCACCATGACCGCATTCACCCTTGATTCAGTTCCTGCCCCCATCACCGATTATTTCCTTGAGGATATATCTTTGCCCAACACTTTACTAGGTGCTATAGAGGATACATGCAAAGTATGAGGTCTGGTCCCATCTACTAAGAAATTTTAATTAAATAGAGAAGATCAAACTGTTATCTGACAATTAGGGAACAGTCTGACTTCAGTGGCAGCTGGTCTTCACTTCTCAAGCATTGATCTAGTAATATATTTCACCCAGAGACATGGCTTTCTGGCAGACAGGCTTATTGTACAATACCAGCAATATTTGGAACCCAGAAATTCAGTTTGTTGGATCCTTTAGAGCACCTACATTAGCCTAGACACTGTAATAACATGATATCAGATTCATAAGAATGGATGGGCAAAAGTGGTAAAGATTAAATTGTTCCCTTTTCACCTCTGAAAGTATGATGATGTATTAAAGAGGGAGGAATATTTAAAATCTTTCTAATGGGGTAACATTTAGAGGAAACCATGTTAACACCGAGATGAATGCTTAGAAATTCAGGGATATTGGGTGTTTACCCTTATGAATTTGAGCTGTTTATTTGATGTAATTTGCTACACATTAGTACTATGTTCATGGGGATTTTGTTCTATTATCCATTACAAATTTCACAGACAGCTAGTTGCATGTTAACAGATTATTGTGCCTCTTCTGCAAATCTGAGTATGCTTCTGGTACTTCTGTGGACGTAAATGGTACTTTTGTTTCTAATTCCAAACACTAGTTTATGTACATAGCAAGTAAATACAGTTGTATAATTTTTAAATGCCATCAGTTGAAAGCATGCAAAACTATGGTTTTCTTAGCTATAGCTTCTGATTTCCTTCAGTTGTTTTAATTCTTCTCAGATATAGCTGAGTCTTGATCATTCCAAGACAGCGTCAGGTAGAATTTTGAGATTAATATTAATTTCCCCCTTTGCTAATTAATTTCTGTCCCCTCTCTCACTGAAATTGTCCAAAAGTGTCGAATTCCACCATTCTTTGTATAAACAATGTTAAAAGCAGACTCAGCCATTAATATTCTAGACAGTTTTTAGTCCATGGGATCATGTATATAAAATGTTAAACTTTTCCTGTAAGAATCTTTCGGATTCTTTTCATAATCTGTAGCCTCTAATTAGTATTTATTATAGATTCACTTGGCAAAAGAAACAATTGTTTCCCTTACTGTCATTAATATTTCAGATTTGCTATCAGGAGCTATTCTTCAAAGCCATCAAAGGAAATCAAGTATTTATAATTCTTTTTAATAACTTTTGAGCATTCATCAGTCTATCATTGTGATGGGGGATATCTTTTTTTGTTGTTGCAAGTCTCTTAATGTTAAAGGCCTTTTACAGAAGCTTGGAAAACCTTAAATGTAGTATGATCCACCAGATTTGGTTTATCCAACCATGGGAGAAAAAAACCCTGAGCTTACTTTACTTGTAAATAAATATACACTATAACAGATAATATGTTTGCTGTAAACTGCAATGTAAAACCTCGATAAAACTGCACTGTACTTGATGTTTATTAAAAGATGTATTTTTACAAGTTTCTGTTTCTATCCTCATTTCGTCAGTGCTTTAAGTTGAAATATTTTGAGAAATGTTTCTCAAATATGTGCAAATTGAAAAAGACACAGCACCATTTAAAGCCCTGTAGAATAGCAATTGGAATGGAATTGGAAAACTTGGCATTATTATTTCAGAAGCATCAGGACCCTTCAATTCTAAGAGTGGTCTTTGGAGTTCACTGGACTATTTCAACATTCCACAAAAAAAACACCAAATAAAGTCAAATGTGCCAGACTTGCCTCATCAATGGAGTGTTTCAGCGGTCTGTGATCTTGTAGATTGGGAGTTCTCAAATGGTTAAGTGGGAGGATCTTTCCTTACTCTTCAGAACTCGAGGTTAACAGGAAAAGCAGTCCTAACAGGTAAGTCACCTCAGAATTTCTGGAGCCTGGAATGAGCTCTTAGTTTTCTGCCTCCTGGTGAGAGCATTCACAAGCACTCCTTACTGAACCCAAGGCTCTCTGGTGGGACATTAGATGCCAGAGCCGTACATTGCACTGGAAATCCAAAGCTGCTTCAAGCTGGCCATCCCCATAGCTGATTATACTAACGCACCACAGTCCGGAGTCTGCCCCTTGGTTGCACAGTCTCACTGAGGGTGGCTGAAATGCTAGAGAAACTCTTCATGCTAACCAAATTCACAAGAGACTGATTTACCAACCAGAAGTGAGAAATATAGATGCCTTGCAACCACTATCCAAGACCAGTGTTTTTAAAAAAACCCTACACAGAGCTCCTTGGAGAAAAGACCGATTCCACTCCTGGGGTAGGGAAAGTACAAGATGAGCCCAACACATCGTCTTCCGTAAAGGAAATGGTCAAAGAATGATGGGGACTTATCCAATTACACAGAAGCCGGCTTACAGAGGTTCCCACTGGCCAAATCTGGGACAATCTGAGCATCAAAATAATAGTAATGGGTTAGAATCCATTAAATAAAGCAAAAATCCATGCATCCCTACTGATACAAATGGGAAGAAAGAAAAGTTGTTTCTTACAGTAAAATACCAAATAAATATGGAAAAATAGATGGAGTTGGGAAAACATCAATAGAATTGAAACTAGTTGGTGAAAGTTTGATGAGAAAGAGGATATTTACGTTGTCTCAAAATACTGCTCCACAAATTACTAATTTCGGAGGGAAAAGTAGTAACTTTATTAGTGGATAAACTTGGCAGACACAGCCTTAACCAAGTGATTAAATTTATCACCAATACAACAAACCAACACCATGCACCTTCTAATATGCAACAAGAAGGTCAGATCATTGCTTTTGTGGTGTTTCCATTAAAAATACATAGCTTGAGACTAATCTTGAGGAAGCGTGTAGTTTGTCAGTTCCACTTTTACTTTTTGCCTCCTCCTCTACCTCTCCTGATCTCACACCTCTTCATTTTAATAGAAAAGCATAAAACCTTACAGCCTAAGTTGTCTCTAAAATATTTCCTACAGTAACTCTTTTAGGAGAGAACTTGAAGAGCTGTGTCAGGTTTCTCTGGGAAAAATAAAAAGGAAAGGTCCTTGCAGAAGAGATGTAAATCAAAGTGACAGAACCACAGGACTCATGGGATCTTAATTAGCTGTCCCATTTCATTGCTTAGCAGTATCTTCAATCCTGAAGTATACTGATAGGTTAGCCTAAGGGCTATCTCCCCTTCTTTCCCCTGCCCCACACTGGAGTAACCTTTCTAGGAGAAGGTCATTCTCCCTGTCCTGGTGGGTGTCTCACCACCCTCCAGCCCAGGAAGGTTCTCTGTCAGTGACATAGCATGCCAGAGCCCTTTAAAACCTCAGTGCAGGACTGTGGAACTCAGAGAGAAAAAGCACAACTATAGCCTGCCTAGTAGTCATATCCAAATCTGCTATTAACAGGAAATTTGGGTTTCTTTGTTTTAATTTGTTTGGAAATATGCCAGCTTTCCAGACTGTTATGTGAAACAAATCCTTCAGCAAATTTTGACGAAGAAAATGAGATGGTGAATGGGGAGAGAAATTTTTTCTTATTTTGTATGAAAAACCCAGTATGACTGGGTCCTGTTAGCAGGAATGTAGTAATCATGATTTTGAGTGGTCCTTGTTCACTAAAATCCTCTATAGAAAAAAATATAGATTCATGTCTCCAGGGTTTTGCTTTATAGAAGAAATTTAACAGCTTCTCATTAAGAGAAAAGGCATTATTGATACTTCAACTGCTTTATATATAGTGGCCTCGCTCCAAGATTCACTCTTTAACAGTTTGAAAGGGTACTTCTAGTAAATAAATAGTTAATTCATTTAAATTTAAAAATAATTTTTGCCTCTATCCCCATGTCCCTTTTCTTGTCCTCACTCTCAGGCTAATCCTGTGTTCTGGACAGTCCAGGTGGGGAGTTTAGCACCAGGAAGTTTCTGCAGATAGTGGGGACCCCGGGTCCTGGCAGTCCCCCTCTGGGGTGAGCAGGTGCCTAGGAAGCCTGTCTTTCCCCTTGCTGGCCACGTGAATGAGGGCTTTGGCTCATGTTCTGACCTGCTAACCTGCTCCTGGCTGCTTCTGCTTTAACAGCTCGAAGGTAGCAATGGATGCTGGAGCCCGGTGGTGCCGCCCGGTTGTGCACATCTCTTCCCAACTCTTCGCCCAGTGACATCATGTTGGTAGTTTGAAATTGGCCATGGTGGAAGTATTGATGCCCCAGAAATTGGCAAATGCTACAAGTTAGAGTTTGTTTTTTTTTTCCTTTTGTTTTCTTTCTTCCCTCCCTCCCTCCCTCCCCTCCTCCCTCCCTCCCTCCCCTCCTCCCTCCCCCCCTGGGAAACTGGGAATTATAGCAAGTGCTGAGAGCTGTAAAACCTTATCTGTGATAAAGGGACTCTCTGATATAGACTTTTAATGGGTCTCTCTACCTCCAGTATTGCTCTATGTCCCTCCCCACCACCAACCCATCCTGTACACAGACAACAGAAGGAACCTAATGAATGCAAGTATGACCTAGTCTCTCCTCTACTTAAAATAATTCAGCAGTTACCTCTCAGATCAGAGTCTAAACTCTTGTTTTAAGTCTGAGTGGTAGGTCTTGTGCAGTAGAACAGATAAGAGTACATCAAAGAATATAGAGCCAGGAAAAACAAACTGCCTGGCATAGCACAGCCACACAAGTTATCTAGAAAGAGATTTTTTTCACTGTGTCCACAGCTGATCAGACTTTTAGCAATTATTGACACAATATCTCACAAGTCTAATGTGTAACAATGCAAATTCAAGAATAAATAATAGGGAATATCCCTTCTCAGGGACCTCTAGATTGGTTACATACCTTATTCAAGGAATTTCTGTTTCCTGTATGGCATGATGAATGTGATAGCTAGCCTTTAAGATGGCCCCCAATGATCCCTGCTTCCTGGTATTCATATCCTTATGCAGTCCTATCCCACACTGAACAGGGCTGACGTGTTACCAATAAAATTTGGCAGAAATGATAGCCTGTGACTTCTGAGGCATAGGTCATAAAAGATGCTGTAGCTTCTGCCTCTCTATCTTGGATCACTTGCTCTGAGGGGAAGCCAGCTGCCATGTTGTGAGGACATACACAGCCCTATGGTTAATTTAGGAAGAACCAAGGCCTCCTACCAACAGCCAGTACCAATTTGCCAGCCATGTAAGAAAGCCATGTTGGAAGCAGATTTCAGATCACTGCAGCCCTGGCCAACATCTTGATTGCAACCTGATTGAAAGATCCCAAGCCAGAATCACCCAGCCAAGCTGCCCCCAACTTCCTGACCCACACACCCTGTGTGAAATAATGCTTATTATTGTTTTAAGATGCTGTGTTTTGGGGGCAATTTGTTATACAGCAATAGATGACTAATAAAAGAGCATAAAGCAAATGCAGGGGGGCAATCTTGAGGAATATTTGTTTTAATGCTATGAAGAGGTATTGTGAGATTTCCTTGCTCCATATCAGAAAAAAATCCCTCTCATGATCCCAGATTCCCTTGGAAAGTGCTGAATATTTTTTGCCAAAATGTGGTAAAAGAGCCTAATCTGAAGTGTGTATGTTGGGGGTGGGAGGTGAGAAGGATCTGAGCTTAGGTTGGGAGCAGAGTTCTCTCTAATTCTGGCTAGGTTATAAGTGACTGCCTTTGTTATCAGGGAAATAAACTGAAGAATAAACATTCATGGAGGTTGGAATAGATGTTAAATGCATTTACAGTCAAATCTGATATACATAGTGGTTATGTTGTTCTCTGGTTACCAGGAACAAATAAACCATACCTATAAAAAAATCATTTGTTTTTATCTAACCGTCCAATTATTTCTGGGGTCAGCCCTTCAGGAAGAAAATAAAACTGATAGTTTCCTAGGTAGATGAGGAAATAGCTGATTCTGAGACTCATTAGGCTGTTGAGTTGACAGGTAATACCTCCCTTTGGTAGAACAAACAGCAAGATAAAAGCCTGTGGCAGCAATTGTGAGATAAGGAAGCTGGGAGAGGGAAGCTGAATTGTATTGATATTTCAGTGCAGTAAAGTTAATCTGATTGCTTTCCTAACACTTGGCCTGTAAAGGGGGCAAGCTAGGTGGCTTAGGATGCCCAGAGGGCAGCAGCCTAAGGACACTGAGCTCCTTGGTTGGGGAGTAAAAGAGATTCATAGGAGAAAATGTGACCTGGGATGGGGGTGGCGGGCGGCAGTGGATGGCTCAGCAATGGAAAGCATCAGAAGCCAACTTTCCCTACTCTTTTTAGGTTGCTTCTCTCCCCACCCAGCCTGTACAACTTGTCAGGCACTAAGGTGGAGAAAGCCATTAATGCTAAAGTGGAGTAGGGAGAGACTAGTAAATTTCCCCCACCACCACCCCCACCCCCCGGGTGGAACCGCAATGCCACTGGCATTAAACTAGCTTTGACAGGGAACAGAGCAAGAATTAAGGAAGACCTAACACCTTGTGGTAAATGAGAATTATCTATAGTTCAGCTCAAGTGAATTTCTTGCTTTTAGAAGTGATACCATGAAAGAATGATGAACAGAAATTTAGTTTATTCAGAGAACAAAAGTATGTGATTGTTAAGGAAGTAAAGGAATCAAAGTTTAAGATGTTCCAAAGAGAAAAATGGCAAAGAAAAATCATCTTTACTTAGAAAGCCTGCTATTGTCAGTCACTTATCAAGAGACTGGCAGCCTTTTTTTTCTGTGTTTATATATTTGTTTTTGTTTCTACAGCTGCCTCTGAATTTTTTGTTACAAGCAGAGTCACTCTCACTGCCAAGAGAAATTAGCAATGCTTTTACTGTGGCATAGAGACAAATCATACCAAGGACATATAAGAAACACCCCCCTGCGCTCCCCCAGCTCCCGCTGGATCTGTGCTTTTGGAAGGCATTGTGTCATGAGGGCAGGACTGGCTTCATGGGACCTGTGCAGTCACATGAGGCCCTGTGCTCAGCAGGGCTCTACCCTTGGTTTAATAGTCTGGTTGCTGTCTTGAAATTCTTAATTTATTCCAGTGGGATGTAGCAGAGAGAGCATTGGATGTGGAGTCAGGAGCACTGAGATCTCTACAGTTCCAGGTCTTGTCTCACTAAGTGGGCAACCTTGCGCAGGCCTGTGAAAATCCCTGCTCCTGTTTCTCAGTTTCTACATCTGTACGTTGAGACCAGTAACATCCACCTTACTTCTTTTTTTTTTTAAATAAATTTATTTATTTAGTTAGTTAGTTAGTTTTGGCTGTGTTGGGTCTTCGTTTCTGTGCGAGGGCTTTCTCTAGTTGCGGCGAGCGGGGGCCACTCTTCATCGCGGTGCGCGGGCCTCTCACTAAGGCGGCCTCTCTTGTTGCGGAGCTCAGGCTCCAGACGCGCAGGCTCAGTAATTGTGGCTCACGGGCCCAGCCGCTCCGCGGCATGTGGGATCTTCCCAGACCAGGGCTCGAACCCGTGTTCCCTGCATTGGCAGGCAGATTCTCAACCACTGCGCCACCAGGGAAACCCCACCTTACTTCTTTTAAAAGGTGGTTGTGAGGGTGCAATGGATTTTTCTTTAAGTTCTGCTCACTCTTACCTAATGTTGGGGCTGAGAATGAAGAAGGTGAAGCAAGGTGTCATGTTGTGTAGCAGAAGCTTCCTTTATAGATGGTTTGTATCCCCAGGAAAAGACAAGAGTGCAGTCCATGCTAAGTTTGGATTTAGATAACAAGTATGTCTCTCTTCAAAATGCATTACAAGTTCAAGGGAACACAAATTGAGCCAATAGTTATAAGACCTGCCCCTCCCCTTTTACTACAATTTTAGGGGCAAATATGGGAATGAGAAACAACTTATTTAACTTGCAGAAGGGGCCCAGTGAAAAGTTGACGTTGCTCTGATGGACAGGAGTTTGAGTGGATGGAGGAGACACTACAAATTACTCAGCCCTTGGTGTCAGCTGCACAACATTAGGATGTATTTAATACCACTGCACTGTCCACTTAACCATGGTTTAGATAGTAAATTTTATGTTTTGTGTATTTTACCTCAATAAAACATTTCGAGAAAAGAAAAGTGGTAGGCTGGACTCGGCTGGGTTGGAATCTGTGGACCACTGCCCTAGTGGATCATCATGGGTGCATCCCACTTAGAGGACCCCCGGTCTATAAGAGAGAAGGGTGTGTATTTGCACAGTTCTCCAATAATATGACATAAAATAAATTAGGGGAAAAAAGAGACCTAGCCCTTAAACAGTATAGAGCTACCACACTGTTCTTCCGTCATGTTAGGATAAAGATGTAGCCCTTACCCTTTAGTTCTAGGACAGGAAAAATGGAACATGGCATGGTCCAGGAAAAGGTATTACTATTTCATCAGTTATAAGCCATGTCCATCTGAAAGAGACACGTGCCAGAGCTGTGAGTGGTTTCTACTCTGAGCTGGGGGGTTGGTGGCTAGGGGACTGGGTACTGATGTCATCTCTAGCTTTAAAAAATTTGTCCACAAACTCAGTAGGCAGACTTATTTTCCTCTTTTTGAAGTGCCTAAGGTTAAAGATATTTAATTTAGTTTGACCTGTAGATTGGATAGAGAAAATTGATAATAGGCTGTTAGTATTTTTTATACCAATCCAAAAAAAGTAATTTTATAGGAGAAAATCGCATAAAGTATGTAAACCTGCTTTGAAAATTGTAGAAAGCACCATGGACTGAAGGTATTAGGAACTGACTGGTATCTATAGCTAAACATCCTTACACATATCACTTCATTAATGTAATTCCTTGCAAGTGAAAGATTTTTAAAAAGCAGCTGCATCTTCAGGTTTGATATTCCATATTTTGTTTTGCCAAGGTGAGATCTTCTTAGCCCTTTTCATTACTATGATTGTATTTTATATTTGATATAAAACTAAATTAATGAGCAACTATTTGTAAAAGTTATCACCTAACACTGTTGATTCACCTTCCTGTTTAATTTGCATCTCCTGCTTCTTTCTTTGATAAATTCTTATTTTAAAGCCAAACATGTATTTAGCCCTATGTCTACATGCAGTTGCTTATATTTGGAACTTCTTAATTGGAACTAAATGTGGATTAGGTTTCAATATTTGCTTTAGCTATTAGTTTATGAGTACAGAAACAAATAAAATGATATCTGTTTCCTAATATATTTGTGCTTATTTACTTTAGATCAACATAAAATATGTAGCTCGATATGAGAGCATTAGGAAATATCTGTGACAATATAGATTTTGATAAGCCAAATGTTATCTAGGGTCATAGGTTCCCCAAAGTATTCACATTTCTCAGAAGTAAGATCACACTGAATTGTGTCGTATTTAGCTTAAAGGACAATAGAGTGGACATGCAGAGCCCAGGCTAAGAGCCACTGCTTTCTAGTGTGCTGTCACCCCACCCCATCTCTTTTTCTAGGCACCCTTTTTATGGTTCTTTCACAGTGGGCCTTGTTCTTGTTTAAACTCAATGAATCTTTAAAACTATTCAGCAATAGTACTTGAAGGCTCACCTCATCCAGAGGTATTTTACAGTTAACACTTTCAAAGATTGGAAAACCTTAAACTCCTCAAAATTAATCTTCAGTGGTGGAATTTAAGGTATTATGCATGTTTGTGGTGAGATTCTTTGAAGCCTGAGTTCTTCCTGGAAGCTTCCAAATCACACCGTATAAGCCTACCCCATTTTAGTGCATTTAAGGCTAAAGTTTTGTAAAAACATATAAAAATTTATTGAGACTTCTTTATGAGAAAAACATTTTTTAAAAAGATAATTTGAAGATCACTTTGTGAAATGTTCTGTTTTGCAGAGTACTTTGTGATATATTAAACTGTCCTTGCTGTAGAGTTGCACTGAGTGGCATGTATATGTACCAATTATCTTAAAGTGAAGGACTATATATAGAAAGTTCTTTCTAGCCTTCATATTTGATTGATCTACCTTGGCTATAGCTTTATTTTTGTGGAGCAGTTGTGACATCTAGTGGTTATTCTAAGTAATTCTGAGAAATGGTTTCACGTGTTTTCCTAAAATTCATTTAAATGTGAGAACTTGCTATATAAACCACACTATAACAAATATTCTTATACACACCTTTTACATACTTAATTATATGAGATAAAGACCAAGGAGTGGAATTCCTGAGTGAAAGGATGTGTGTATTTAGAATGTTGATATTATCAATTCACCCTCCAAAGAAGGTTGCACCAACTTATACTTCTACTGTAACTGTGAATACATAGTTCTTCACATCATACCAACAATGACAATTACCAAAAGTTCATTTTTGTTTTAATTTTCGTTTCTTTATGAATGGGCAGTTCATCTTTTTACGGCTTTTTTTCCTTTTTCTTTCTTTTGTTTTTTATTTTGTTTGGCCTTGTTTTTCTTTATCAGTGAAGTGCCAGCACACATTGAGGAAATTAGCCATTTATCTGTAGTTTGCATTGAAAATATTTTTCCCAGTTTGTCATTTATTATTTATACTTTGTGATTTTTTGTTTGTTTGTTTTGCTTTGGAAAGGTTTAATATTTATGTAGTCAGGTATATCAGTTTTTTCCTTTATAATTTTTGTTTTATGTCATATTTTAAAAGGCTGTCTCCTCTCCCAGAGGATAAAAATTAAAAATTGTGTATGTTTAGTTATGGAACATACTCATGTATGTTATTTATAGTTTTTTGTTTTTGTTTAGTTTTTTACGTTTAGTCTTTTATCTATGTGGTATTTTAGTAAAGTAGGTAACTTTGTTTTCCCCTAACAATGTAAAGGAGATTGGTAAATGTAAATATAGCTCTTAAGATTGAGGTAGGTATCCATACTGATAAGAAAAGATGTCAAAAATATGCAAAGGGTAGAATAATATTGATAATATGATTCCTTTTATGTAGAAAAATTATTTCCCTGCAAAGGCACAGAAAATATCTGAAAGGATGTATAGTACACACATTTACACGTGTGCACGCATACAACTATTAGCAGTGGATACTTCTAGGGAGTGCATATGAGATATTGGTGAGATAAGTAGAATTTTACTTTTGTCTCTATAGCACAGTTTTCTACAACTTGAACATATTACCATGAACATGTATTATGTATGTTATAAAAATTATTTTATAGTAATAGTTAATAACATGGGAAGATATTTTAGGATCTGTAGTTAACTGAAAAAGCAAATTATAAACGAGAAATAAAACATGATCCCACTTTAGAAAATAGAAGAATGTCTGTGTAAAGAAAAAAGACTGGGTGGATATACACCAAAATGTTAACAATGATCTCAGGGTTGAAGGATTTGGGTAATTTTTATTGTTGTCTTTTGTGCTAATTTCTACTTCCCAAATACTTTACAGTGGACACACATTGTATTTGTGATTATAAAAAGTAAAAAATTATATATATACTAGGGTTGATTAATTCCTGTGTACAGATCTCTGTCAGATACATTAACTGTAATTTCATGTAGCTTATGATTTACTTACCCAAAAGCCTAGCACTGCCCACTCTCTCTTCCCCACTCCAACAACCTATTTTGTCATTAAGACGTTTGATTCATCAGGCATTTCTTATAAAATAAGATGATATACTCCTTAATAGTTTTAAAAGGAGAAATTCCTGGTTCATGGAGCCAGAAGATAATGGGATACAAAAATATCTGACATGAAGGTTATTTCCTCCACCAAATTTCAGTCATGCAAGACCTCTTAATCCTAGGATTTCTCCTCCGTACGTGACTGATTTCATCTATATTTTATGTGGAATAAGTAGCAAATACTTTTGACGTTCTTTGAATTCTTTTAAAATTATGTATATAATTATACTCAGCCTTGTTCCAGAAAGGATTTAAAGTCATTAGTAAAAACACACAAAGTTTAAAAATAAGTAAAATGTAACCAGATAAAGTAAAATATAAAATAAGTGGATGAAGCAATCAGGACAAAGAAAATATGAGAGAAGGAGAAAAAAAAAAATGAAACCACAAGGTGAAATCTATCCCTTAAGAGCCATCACTGTTTTGAAGGTGATCTAACTGTTCTAAATAGCTCCCTCACCCTCCAAGAAAGAGACCAGAGTTGGGAAGGGTCAAGCTATCCTGAGAGTGAGGCCAAAGGGAAATTACTCGGTGCATGAGGTTTATATATGACCATAACAGTGGCCCCAGCTTTTACTGAGGCTTCCTATGGGTCAGGAACAAGGCTAAGCTCTTTAAGTCATGGTTTTATTTCGTCTTCACAATAACCCTGTTCTCAGTGGGGGACATTTTTTCCTGTTTGCCGTGTTTCTTCTCTACTCTCCAGGTTCTCCTTTGGGAGTGACTCTTTGGGCTTCTCAAATCTGCCCCTCATGTAGCTCCTTCCTCCTCAGGACGAGCGTGGGATGAGCTTGGTAATTTTGAGACAAGGAAAAGCAGCAGCGGCTCATTCCCTAGGGAGACCTGTTCCCTAGTCCAGGGGGTTCTCTGCCCCTCCATACACACCGCAGAACCCTGCCCCTGTACTCCTGGGGTTCCGATGTGTTCCTCAATTCAGCTCTATCTGTAATATGCCTGACACTGTACACAATTCCTTATCTGAAACTCCTGGGACCAGGTGGGTCTCAAATTTGAGACATTTTCCGATTTTAGAAAGGTTCTATGGTTCATTTACAGGTTCTGGGACAACTCCTCATTGTCAAATACATTGTTATTTCTGCAATAAAGGTATGAATATTCACACAGAGTTGGATAAATTAAGACTATATCATATTAAGTCAGATCAGATTTTACTGTCAAATGAGTTACAAAAACACTTTTGGTTTTTAGAAATTTTTGAATTTTGAATTGTAGATAAAGGATTGTTTGGCTGTGTTTTGATCTCCAACTGTGTATACTTTCTCAGTGGGTTCCTGGCTTGGAGGGTAGAGAAAGGTAGAGGTAGATATACCACGAAGGTAATAAAGCTTAAGTTTCAGGGCTCCTTCTGTGGCCCTATAACTTTGTATTTATAATTTTATATTCTTTCTCTTAAAGAGATCCCTCAAAAATATAAACTTCAGACCCCAGAAAACCTAGGTCCACCCCTGGGGAGAGGTACGATTGCCTTCTCTAAAACCCCAATAGCCTAAAGTTAGGTACCATCATCATCTCCATTTCACTTAGGAAGAGACTGAGGGAAAGTGGTTAATAAGGTGGCATCAGTTACAAGTGGCAGAGTCTGGATTCAAACCCAGACAGTGGAACTACTGAGTTCGTGCTTTTAACCACTGCCTTTCTACGTCTGTAGATAAAAATTTAAAAATAGTTGACATTCTCTTTCCAGTTAAAGTAACTCCCAGAGGATAGCCTTTATCCCAACAAAAATAACCTAAATCATCTTAATTTCTACCAAACATCTCAGTCTGATAAGAATGAAATTCTTCAAATAATATCCTCTAGTAACTTAGGGAAAAAAGCACTAAAATAACATCTCTGTACACTTTCTTCTAAAGAGAATCCTTGGGATTAAATCCTCTTTGTACATTATCATTCTCCTGATATCAAGCCTTTGATACTAGGCAGAGTTTACTCTTTTTCCCCCAAAAGTGATTGTCTTTGCACTCCCCCAACATCTTAACTACATGGCTTTTCATAACGTTCAGTCTGAGAGTCAGTGAAAACTGTGTACACAGGATGCTCTAACATTTTTGCAACAGTAAACAGTCTCACATGTGCATTACCTCATTTATTCTGTGCAACAAGCCTATGAGAAGGGGAACCAGGGAGTACCTGCATTTTATTGTACAAAAGAAGAAACTGAGGACAAGAGAAAGTAACTTCTCCAAGGTCACCAAATAGTGGTAAAATTGGCACCAGGACTCAGGACATTTTTCTCCCTAGTCCAGGGCCACGAAAACCACTTCTGTTTTAAAAAAGCTGGAGGGATAATTTTCTCCGTAAGGGGAATTGTAGAAGGTTGTTTGTCTAAAGAGCATCAACTCTGGTCACGTAGGTTCCAACTTGTTTCATGCTTCATCTCTGACTAAATTGCTGTTGAAGTGCCTAAGAAAAACAAAACCATTCACACCTTCACACTTGGATTCTCCACTTGGCAAAAGAGAACAATAAAAATTTTTTGTCCTATTCCTTATAATTACAGTGGCATTTAAAAACATTTTTTATGAAATATAAAGTTATAGTAAATAATGATGATCCCCTGAAGAAAATAATAATGATATTCACCATCCAGCTACAACACACCTTATCATTTTACCATATGTTTGCTTCAGATTTTTTCTTAAGTAATAAAGTCCCAGTGAATGTTTCCCCCATCCCATTCTTTTCTTGCACTGCTCAGAGGTAACCAGCAACCTAAAATTTTTACATTAATCCATAAATGTTTATATAGTACTGTAGCATTTAAATTTTTTAATATGTTTTGTATCTATCTAAAAAGATAAATTATCATTTATATAAATATCTTGTATCTACCATTCTGCAGTTTATTCTTTACATTCAATGTTGTTTTGGGAGTTATGTTGATATTTGAAGCTGATAGATTTATACCTTTAGCTTTTATGATATTGTAGATGGGACCTTCGTTTCAATTACATTTTCCAATTGGTTATGACTAGCATATGAGAACAGTATTGATTTGGAATCAAGAAAACTTTTTGAACTCATTTATTCTCATAGCTTGTAGATTCTCTTGGATTTTCCATGTGGGCAATCATCTGAAAATAAGAACAGGCAAGCATTTTTAGAATGATCATATTTCTCAGTGTGACCTGCTGTTTTGCAGAATAAAGAGCTCCTAAGGATATCTGATTTCTAAAATAAAATCAGTCTCCAGTATCTACAAGCATATGTTCCAATGCAGATATTCAGGAAGTGCCTCCTAGTCCCCATCCCAGATGTTTTTCTAGAAGTATAGTTATAACCATGTTCTTTTCTTGCTATGTTGCCCAAAGACTTTATTCCTTGGTGTGGCTACAAATGGAGCACCACAAGCCCAAAGAATTGGAAGCAAATGGGTGGCTTTTATTTCAAGAAGAGCATAGTATCCCACTTAATATCTGTGATTTTTATAGAACAGTGGACTTTGTGGAGAAATAGTCTTTAGATTTACGAAGCTCCTAATCACATTTCTCTGTAAACAGAATGAAACAAAGCTGTTCTCTTTTTGTTTGTCAGTAAAAACAAGTTTGAGAAGAGCTGTGAAGTCAACATCATCTGTTCCCATTGAGAAGAAAAATAGTCACATAATGAAAATCAAGGTCAAAGACCCATTATCTTTGTGGCCGTTTATTCTGACCACCTATCAGTGCTGGGCAAAATGATCAGTAGTCTTAATAAAGCAAGAGTCTCCTGGGAGAACATAGTCTGGTTTCCATGTGAACTGGAAGCCAGAGATTTAACTGTATGTCCTTTCTTATTATTTTGAACTGACATTGTTTTTTGTTTGTTTGTTTGGTTTTTTTTTAATTTATTTTATTTTTGGCTGTGTTGGGTCTTCGTTGCTGTGCGCAGGCTTTCTCTAGTTGTGGCGAGCGGGGGCTACTCTTAGTTGCGGTGCACGGGCTTTTCATTGCAGTGGCTTCTCTTGTTGTGGAGCACAGGCTCTAGGCGTGCGGGCTTCAGTAGTTGTGGCACGCGGGCTCTAGAGTGCAGGCTCAGTAGTTGTGGCACATGGGCTTAGTTGCTCCGCAGCACGTGAGATCTTCCCGGACCAGGGCTCGAACCCGTGTCCCCTGCATTGGCAGCCAGAGTCTTAACCACTGCGCCACCAGGGAAGCCCTGGACTGACATTGTTAAAGGACATTTCCTCCAAGCTTTGCTCAATAGAAAACATTATCTAATAAACTTTGTGTGTCAATTAGAATTCTTTGGATGCAAACAACAGGAGCTGACTAACTTAAGGAAAAAAGTTATTAGAAATATCCTAGGTAGCTCAGAGAGTCAAAGAAAATGTTGAACAGTTAGGCCTCAGGAAGGAAAGGGATGAAGGCAGCTCTGGGGATCTGGGTAACAGGAACCAACGGACAGTCTCTGCAGATAACTGCCATGTGTCAGCTTTACACATATTCCTGTCTGTGTCGGTCCACTCAAGATCCAGACCCCTGGAAAACAGAGACTGGTTTGCCTGACTTGTGCCAGGTGGTATGTGTGTTGGTGGCTGAAGGAAGGTAGCAGGGAGGTCACCTTCATTTCCAAGTCCTTCCAGGACTACACGTGCTGGGGAAGTTCCCAAGGGAAATCAGGGTTTTCTTACCCAAGAAAGGAGGAAAATTGCTGTACGGGAGCACACAACAGATGTCCATCTCATTCCTCCTTAGTCTGCTTTTTATGAAAGCATAATATAGCAGTCTCCCGGCAGAACCTCCTGGCAATTGCAGGAAAGGCATATAGGACCCCAGAAGGAGATGATTCCTATGGAAAATAGGCTTGAGGATACTGGGAAGGGAGCCTCCATCAAGTCCACTGGGGACATCAGGCCATCAGCATGGACCTTAGTCCTTTTGGAGAAAGTAGCCTTATGACACGCATTAATAAAGGGGCTGAGCTTTCAAAACTGAGAAGAGCCCATTCAGTGAGTACTTATGGTTAGGCTGAACTATAAGGCTTCCAGGAAAGCAAAAATGTACCCTAAAGGGACTTAAAAAAAACAAAAAAAACAAAACACTTCAGACTATTGTTAGAGCAGTTAGCTACCATAGGAGACTTCTGTGGTGCTCGTCTCCCACTTTGACACTCGGCTTGACTACATAGCCAAGGTTCTTCCTAAAACTTCTCTCCCATCACCCCTGTTTTGCTTCTGCTACTGCTCCTGTTGCCTTTGCCTGTAGAGTCACTTCAATATGAGTGACTGCTGCTGCTTTACCACTTACAGCTCTCTAATCTCCTCCTTTCTACGTAAGATTTAGTAAGATATCCAATCATAGAATTACCCCCATTTCCTGATAGCATCCAATCCAGAGAAAAATCCTGCTTCCTTAAGCTCTTCCCAAGACCAAATCCTTTAATAAGTCCTTTTAAACACACACTCACTGAGATACCCCATGTTTCCCCATACTGTGTGTGCATCCTCCCTCTCTGTAATAAGAAATAAACCCAACTTGTTCAACTACAGATGTGTTCCTGGTGGTTTTTAACGGGAGAGTATTGACACAGTCATGGGTTTTGAAATTTCAGTGGCCTGGTTTGGCATCCTGGCTCCACCATTTACCAGCCATATGACCTTATAGACATCTTAACCTATCTCTGCCTGTTTCCTCATTTGTAAAATAGAGATAATTATAACACCTTTCCATCAAACTGTTATGGTTTTAACATGTAAAGAGCTTAGGACAGTGCCTGACACATAATAAATAATCAATCAATATTTGCTATTATTATTGGCTCAGTAATAGTATCATTTTCTTTATCTAATGGGCATGCTAATTCTAAGATTTGCATTTCACTTTGCCTTTATAGATTGGTGGATATCCCTGATTTTATTCCATGGTTCTTGCCAAGTCACATAACCTTAAATTCCAATGTATGCATGCAAACCTGTGCGTGCACACATTTGATGAGAGGAGGGCCTAACATTTATGGAACACTGCATACCAGATATGCAACGATATGAACAAAAGCTAAGGAGATTTTTCTGAAAAATTTTTCGAGGCTAGATGCAAAAATTTCCAGCAGAACTGCAAACAATCTGCTGAAAGAAGGGGCCATTCAGCCATCCTCCTGAGGAATCTGAGCCTGATTTAAGTCTGAAGCAAGGATTTAGATTTAATTTTCCTGCTAGGGGTAGGTAAATTCTCTGCCAAAGACATGACCTTCAGTTTTTTTTTTTTTCTGAGAAATGTCTTTTAGATCCTGCAAAACAAATTCAACTCACATGAGAATGTAAATCAAGTTAGGATATGAAATCACATATGCTTCTTACTGGTTCCATAGAAGTTTGACAGCAGAGTGTAGGTTGCAACAAGCTTCGAGGTATCCGAGAAGACCTTTCATTTCAGGGCTTGAAATGATTAAATGATTAAAATTGCTCTTTAATAATTAAATGTGCCATCTGTATAAGGCAGAGTGTGACCTTTCACCCAGGGTCTCTCAGGCTGTTCTAGAATTTCTGCAGTTGGCACATATGGTATCAGAAATCCATTGCTATTCTTCCTTTGAAATATTAGAGGAGCAGACTTAGAGCAGCTGTTTTTGTGCTGCCAGATTTCGTTGAAATGTGGGTTTTAAAAGCCCTTGGCTTGTCATTTTGAGTTAGCTTACCTTAATCACAAATTTCACCATAATACAATTCAACTGATGCCTGAAACTCAATATCGCGGAACATTTGCTGAACAATGCACTTAACGACAATGACCAACCAGAGTGTACATTTTCCATTGAAATGCCCTTTTCATGTTATACGTGCCCTCAGAAACGTCTAATAGATTATAAACATTCCTTTTTTCTATAACAACAAAGTACCAAGAAATCAATCCCCACCATGCTTTCTTTCCCCTGGTTGGGTACGTAAAAAAGAATGTGACATTTGCAGAACTATCTGCTCTGTTACTGCAGTACTACTGAAATATTGATGGCAACCCTGTCATTAAGCCAACTGTAGTAATTAGGCAGCAAGTGATGAGTACAGTTGCGTGTTTGTCTTAAACGTCATATCGGACATCGTTTACAGCTCAGTGGTCCGCAGGTAAAATGGCCTGAACAAAAGAACATCGGTCACCAAAACATAATTTCTCTATGTGTTTGGGGGAAAGGGGCATAGACAGCAGCTGTAACAGTACTCACTAATTAATCTGTAGTATCCTGGGGACTTTTCATCTGCTTGCCTTCAACAGGCTGTTTAGTTATTAAAGTTCAGCTGTTAGACAACATCCAAATGCTATAAATTTTGACTTTAGTGTTTCTATTGGAGATAAACTCAATTCACTTCCATTAATAACCTACATGGGAAAAGAATATGAAAAAAGAATGGCTATATGTATAACTGAATCACTTTGCTGTACACCTGAAACTAACACAATATTGTAAATCAACTATACTCCAATATAAAATAAAAAATTAAACTAAACAAATAAAAAATAAAAGTGTGGACTTTCAAAGCCAAAAGCAAAGATAAGTGAGCTGGTCTTATTTTTTTTAAATATTGCAAATTTAATTTTTAAAAGCCAAATTCTGGTGGAAAATCTCTTAGATTCTGCTATTTGAATTTGTTTCTCATGTATACTTATAGCCAGCAGTCAGGAAAAATTATCCTGTTTGTGTTTTTTTTTTTTTAATTCCTAGTATATAGCCATTACTGATTTTTTTTTTATAAATTTATAAATTTACAAATTTTTATAAATTTAAATGGGACCTAATGAAACTTCAAAGCTTTTGCACAGCAAAGGAAAACATAAACAAATTGAAAAGACAACCCTCAGAATGGGAGAAAATATTTGCAAACGAATCAATGGACAAAGGATTAATCTCCAAAATATATAAACAGCTCATGCAGCTCAATATTAAAAAAACAAACAACCCAATCCAAAAATGCGCAGAACACCTAAATAGACATTTCTGCAAAGAAGACATACAGATGGCCAAGAAGCACATGAAAAGCTGCTCAACATCACTAATTACTAGAGAAATGCAAATCAAAACTACAATGAGGTATCACCTCACACGAGTTAGAGAATGGGTCATCAGAAAATCTACAAGCAACAAATCCTGGAGAGGGTGTGGAGAAAAGGGAACCCTCTTGCACTGTTGGTGGGAATGTAAATTGATACAGCCACCATGGAGAACAATATGGAGGGTCCTTAAAAAACTAAAAATAGAATTACCATATGACCCAGCAATCCCACTACTGGGCATATACCCTGAGAAAACCATAATTCAAAAAGACACATGCACCCCAATGTTCATTGCAGCACTATTTACAATAGCCAGGTCATGGAAGCAACCTAAATGCCCATCGACAGACAAATGGATAAAGAAGATGTGGTACATATATACAATGGACTATTACTCAGCCATAAAAAGGAACGAAATTGGGTCATTTGTTGAGACGTGGATGGATCTACAGACTGTCATACAGAGTGAAGTAAGTCAGAAAGAGAAAAACAAATATCGTATATTAACGCATGTATGTGGAACCTAGAAAAATGGTACAGATGAACCAGTTTGCAGGGCAGAAATGGAGACACAGATGTAGAGAACAAACGTATGGACACCAAGCGGGGAAAGTGGCAGGGGGGTGGGGGTGGGGGTGTGCTGAATTGGGAGATTGGGATTGATATGTATACACTGATGTGTATAAAATTGATGACTAATAAGAACCTGCTGTATAAAAAAATAAAATAAAATGCAAAAATTAAAAATTAAAAAATAAATAAATTTATTTATGTATTTTTGGCTGCATTGGGTCTTTGTTGCTGCATGCGGGCTTTCTCTAGTTGTGGCGAGCAGGGGCTACTCTTCGTTGCAGTGCATGGGCTTCTCATTGCAGTGGCTTCTCTTGTTGCGGAGCACAGGCTCTAGGCGCACGGGCTTCAGTAGTTGTGGCACACAGCCTCAGTAGTTGTGACTCGCGGGCTCTAGAGCACAGGCTCAGTAGTTGTGGTGCACGGGCTTAGTTGCTCCGCGGCATGTGGGATCTTCCCGGACCAGGGCTCGAACCTGTGTCCCCTGCATTGGCAGGTGGATTCTTAACCACCGCACTACCAGGGAAGCCCCTGTCTGTGTTATTGATGTCTTTATTATACTTAGGAGCCAGATGGAATTCACTGGGCATTAAGATATAACATAAAATAGGGTACGTTTGCCCTTTTTTCCCCCAGCAAAATTTTAAGCCATGGGGACAGACAATAAGTATTCACTCATTTATTTATGCGTTCCTTCTATAATGGAGGACTTAACACCATGAATGAGACACGTAAGAACTCAACCTTGGTTTAGTATAGGGAGCCAAACACATAAAATGAGTATCCATAATACAAGGTGATTTTATATACAAATACATATTTGTGTATAAATGTATATCAGAGGAGAGGGCTATTTATTTTGTGAAGGAAAGGTATGGATTATTCACCAGCCAACCTTCCAAATCCGTTCTCCACCTTTCTCTGCCCTGCCCTGACCTCTACAGTTTGCATTCCCTTGGTTTCTTTACCTCTTTGACTTTGGGAACCTAGATAGTAGGAGAAAAGAGAGGTCAGGGTATTTATTCTCACTACTCAGCCAAACTGTATTTTCTCTACCTTATGGCCACAGCTCCTGTCAGGTAGCCTCTCTTCAGTTCTCTCTGGATTTCAGCCTCTCTGGTAATAGCTTCCCTTTGATGTCCCAGGGTGCTCCACCATCCTTTATTTGTTTTTGTTACTCCTTCATTGAATTCCCTTCAGTTAGCCTTCCTGGGCCCTTGATTGAGACAGAAAGAAATACGGAAGGTCAAGAAAGATAATATAGACGTTCCTTTACCTTCAAATGTTCAATGTATACACTTTGATAGATCTGAGCAAAGCTATTCTCCAGACTATAAACGTGTCATTTCTGTTGCCACCAACAGATGGCATTAGCAGTCATGTCAGTCCTTTAGGGCTGTGCATTGTTCTCGAGTGTGTTGGCTCTTGTGATACTGTGATTTATAATAAGAAATATATATTTGGTCTTCATCCCCTTTCTGGCACAGAGCTCCTAAAACCCTTGGAATTTCCTACAGCCATTATTTTGTGATAAGTTTTAATGGAATATAATCTATAAAAATACTCACTATGCTGTATCCCTGAAACTAACATACTATTGGAAATCAACTGTACTTCAGTCAATCCCTTGAAGTTTCCTAAGTGAGGACAGTGATAAAGGTGTCTTGTTATGTTGATGAGGTGACTTTTGGAGCCCCCATCTAAGGATGGGGGCTGATTGCCAGTCATCCCCTACCCCTACCCCTCCCCCCCGAGAAGAGAGAGGCTGGAGGTTGAATCAGTTGCCCATGGCCGGTGATTTAATCAAGCACACCTATGTAACGAAGCCTCCATAAAAAAGAAAAAGGACTAGGTTTGAAGAGCTTCCCAGTTGGTGAACACAAGGAAATGCGGGGGGAGTGGCGCTCCTGGAGAGCACGTGGAAGCTCCTCATCCTTTCCCCATACCTTGCCCTATGCATCTCTCCCATCTGGCTGCTCCTGAGTTGTGTCCCTTTATAATAAACTGGTGATTTTGTAAGTAAAGTGTTCCTCTGCATTCTGTGAGCCACTCTAGCAAATTAATTGAACCTGAGGAGGAGGTTGTCGGAACCTCGAATTTATAGCCGGTTTGTCAGTAACTCAGGTGATAATGTGGACTTTCAGCTGGTGTCTGAAGTGTGTCAGGGGTGAGGGTGCAGTCTTGTGGGACTAAACCCTTACCCTGTAGAAGCTAATGCTACCTCTGGGTAGACAGCATCAGAATTTAGTTGAATTGAGGGACACCCAGCTGTCGTCCAGAGCGTTGTTGTGTGGGGAGTCTCCCACCAACACATGTTGAAATTAGTGACCAAAACCTAAAAGAGTTGGGTTTTTTTTTTTTTTAACTCTTTTTAAAATGTTTTACAAACATTAACTCTCCACCTGATAAACACAAAAGCAGTGAAAGTACTGAAAAAACTATTTTAATAGGCACACATTTGCTTTTGATAAAGGCAAGAATGATGATGATTTGGAAAAAATGCAAAGTAGAGAGAAAACAACAAAGTTTGCACGTGCACAAGGAATGAATTTTTTTGACAGGAATAATTCTGAAGGACAAAGAGTGAATCTCGTGATGAGGGAAAAGTGCTATGCCTGACTGTTAGGGACTGAATGTGTCCCCCAGAATTCATGTGTTGAAGCCCTAATCCTAATGTGACTGTATTTGGAGACAGGGCCTTTGAGGGGGTAATTTAGGCTAAATGCGGTCGTAAGGGTGGGGCACTAATCCAGTGGGACTGGTGTCCTTACGGGAAGAGGAAGAGACACCAGGTGTGTGCACACATAGAGGAAAGGCCATATGAGGACACAGTATGAAGGTGGCCGTGTACAAGCCGAGGAGAGGGGCCTCAGGAGAGACAAACCCTGCTGGCACCTCGAGCTTGGACTTCCAGCTTCCAGAAATGTGAGAAATTAACTGTTGTTTAGGCCACCAGTCTAGTATTTTGTTATGGTAGACCGAGCTTTATACACGGGATTTGTAGACTTACATATTCCCTTTCCTCATTGCAGATATTTACATCAGCGCCAGGAAGGAAAACAGGGACTTTGCTTAAGAACGATCATCACAAATCTGTTATCACCATTTTTCCTTCCTATGAGGAGTCTTTTTTTTTTTTAATTTACTTTTGGCTGCGTTGGTTCTTCGTTGCTGTGTGCGGGCTCTTCTCTGGTTGTAGTGAGCAGGGGCTACTCTTCGTCGCGGTGTGTGGGCTTCTCATTGAGGTGGCTTCTCTTGTTGCGGAGCATGGGCTCTAGGCGCGCAGGCTTCAGTAGTTGTGGCACACGGGCTTCGGTAGTTGTGGCTCACGGGCTCTAGAGCGCAGGCTCAGTAGTTGTGGTGCACGGGCTTATTTACTCTGTGGCATGTGGGATCTTCCCGGACCAGGGCTTGAACCTGTGTCCCCTGCGTTGGCAGGCGGATTCTTAACCACCAGGGAAGTCCCCCTATGAGGAGTCTTGATATGTTGCTGTTGAGGAATGCTCAAAGAGACAGAAAACGTAACTCAAACTGGCTTAAGCAAAAGGGAAATTATTGACTTAGATGATAGAAGAATTTGATTCCAGGGACAGTCTGATACAGTGTCCAAAAGGATAAGCAGGAACATGTTTCTTCTTCTGAAATGACTATTGCTTTTCTTTTTGTCCTTTTCTTGTCAGTTTATAAGAGCACTTTTCATATTATAGCTCTGTCTGTCCTCTGCATTACAAAGAGGCAAGGAAAAGGCAGCCTGGCACTCTGTACATCTTCCCCTTCACCATCTTTATTGTCAGTACTGGATCCATAGTCCTCAGGGTGCAGTCTAGATCAATATGTCAAGGGTGCCGTGGGACAACTCCATCATTCAGCCTTAAAAAACAAACCAAGATAGATCCCAGACAAGGACAAACCTCTATGCCCTGTTCCTCCCTACCATACCCCCTCCACAATGAGGCAGTATTGCTCAAATTTCAGTCATTCTGGAACCACCTTCACAATTTTGCCTTACCCTTTAAATTATGCTACTATTTATATTTCTGAAACCTGACATTTTTACATAGATTTACTTTAAAAGAAAAGCATATATTGTTGCCATTATATCATTATAACTACTAGTTATATTTTTCCCCATACACATTAAAAATAAATTCATAACTATGAAAATAAAAGATACTCATCTGCATACCACTTAAAATACACCGTACTTTGGGAAGCTACATTAGAGCATGCCACAGGGCCACATACTAGTCAAAGACAAGATCAAGGATTGAGAGAGTTGTGAGTTTCAGGACCTCATCACTTATCAATCGCACAATAACTCCCATGGGGCGTGGTGGGTGGTAGGTTCCCTTACATCTGAGGAAAGCGGCACAGAAAGCTGCTGCTGCTTTCCAGCTATTGAATGGTGGAAATTAGAATCCAGGCCTTCTTCAAAAGCAACGGCCAAGCAGGGAAAACCTGTGGGCTTTGGAGGGAAATAGACCTCCATCCAGACCAGTGGACAAACTAGACCAGGGTTGCATTACAAACATTCCGCGTTCTGGCTGGAACATTAGGGGTACTAAAATTCTGCGAATTATGCTGGGGTCCAGGGCTCGGAAGGGGCTGGGATTGGGACAGGTCACAGTCCGTGAGTGGGTCCACGGGTCCAGCTCGGTACCTGGTGCCCACCGCGGTCCCACTGGCCGGCAACCGGAGGAACCCAGGGCCGAGGAGCCATGTGCCGGCCGCAGTCGTGGAGCCAAATCCTCCTGCCAGTATTCTTCTCCCTCTTTCTCGTCCAACTGTTTATCAGCTTCTCAGAGAATAGTTTTTCCCAAGTCTCCAGACACAAGAACAAGCACAGACCAAAATCTATGGATGACGGTAAGCCGTCCTGAGCCCAGAGGCTGCTGCCCCAGGCGTGCCACCGCCGTTGTATTTCCTACTGGTTGTGCCACGCTGGCAGGCTGAGATTTTCAGCTCTAAAGTTGCCTTTTGGTGTTGGCAGGAAGACATTTTTTAAGGATCTTAACGTTTTTGGTGAAATCCAGTTAAATTGGACTCAAATTCATTTGCTTTATCTGAAGTGTGAAAAGTGGATTAAAACAGTTTTAAATGTGGAAAGCATGTTCCCCACGCCCGCGTTTTGCATGACCTATAGTGCAAAGCTTTGTGCTGTGAATAAGGTGTTGGGTTTTGTTCTAATCAGACCCCACTCAATGGCCATAGCTAGTCTTTCTTAGTGTTGTACGGTCTTAGTTAATAAAGTACTTAATTTGGGTCTTATCTTAAGAAATAATTACTTGGTTTGGAGACTTCCTTTGGCTCCCCTCCCCAACTGAAGAAATTCTGAAACATTAAAAGTTGTACTGAGTTAAATTCATGAACCTGGAGATAAGGTTTTCGGTATCCTAAACTGGAATTGTATAGATAGAATAAGGACAGGATTTGAACTACTTGGAAAATGCCCTGTAAAGCCAAGACTGCCATTTTTATGAAGACTATAAGACAGAATAATTACCGCTTTCTGGTTTTCAGAGTCAAAAAGATAGTATCTGTGAGTGTCTTCCTTCCTAAAACCAAACCCAAAGCTCTTAGCTTTGCACTGAAATGAGACTCTCCTTTGAGAGGGTGGAGGATGGGGAGAGGCTGAATCAAAAGATCTGGCTTGTTTCCTTTGGTTTCATCTTTCCCATACATTTTTCTCTCATTTAACCTCTCAATCATTCCCATACATACTTCAAGAGGAACAATGTTCTCATACCATCCCTGCCATGTTCTTCCCAGGAAAAGTGCCTAAAAACATAGGCCAAACATAGAAACAAATCCCTCCCTTTGTTCCCTAACAAATTGGAGTCATACTAGAATTTTTCAAAAAACCTTTTAAAAATGTTGAGGAAGAACAAAAAGGGAGTAAACAAAAATAAATCAAGAATCATGGATAACATAGTCTGGTCTTCTAGCTAGCTTGGTTCTAGGGCTGACGAACCCAGTCAGTGTTTCTGAGGAAACAGCTTCCCTTTGGGAGGGAAAGCCTGGTCAGCCTGTCCTGGGCCTCCCCTGAGTGTTTGCTTCCTAGCCTGGGGTAATTTCTCCTTTGAACTTGCACTCAACCTTCCTATTTTATAAGGATATGGTTTCTTAGACATTATGATTCTTTCACTTCCAAAACTGCGAAAGGGATTCTAACCTTTCACTGAGATCTCCACATACATCCCTGCTGGTGGTCTGAGTGATAGACCTTTCCCACAGGCAACCCACAGGACTTTGTTAATGATCCCACATCAAGTGAGATCTCCTACTAAGCGGGTTGCTTTGATTCCCAGGGCTTTTAACCCTGATGTTTCATTTACATTTGAGAGCTTAGTAAGCAATATCCCAAGAAGTTGTAGTTTGCTCTTGGAACTTTGGGTTAAGAATCTTCTTTTCCAATACCTAATGAATGCATTAAAAAATACTAAAATGTAGAGAAATTCTCTTACTGGGAGCAACCAGAAAACAAAGGGGTATGGCCTATAAAACAAGTGGCAAGCTAGGAAAGAAATAGAAGATTCTAGATCAAAATAGACTAGCACAACATGGTAACACTGCAAATGCCACCATCACCCTTTAGAAATGACTGAGTCACTAAATTCCAAGAATTTTGATTAGTACTCCCAGATCTAGAGAGATGCAAATTGAGTGGGTGTCTTATTCTTCACCTGTTCTGAAGATCTACAGAGAAATGGTTTTGGAGGAGAAATAAGAAAAACAGAGAAACTAAACAGTGGATCTGACTCTGATGGAAACACAAGTTCCTGGGCTACAAACTGGATTTAGGGGCAGAACTACAATACAGAAATATTCCCTGTATGGAAATGGGATATATCTCCAATTAGCTAGAGTGAACCCTGGCAGTGGAAAATGATAAAACCTCAGAAGAGAGTGTAGAGCCCAGATATTCTAACAGTCTGGCACAGACTCACCTGAGTTCTCTCCCTTTGTCAAATACTGAGAACAACCAAGTGAAGAGAGCATAAAATACAGTAAAACTGTAGTTTGTCAGAAAAAAAATTTCAAGGACAGTGGTAAGGTGGTCAAAATGTCACTTCTACTGTGTCAACACAAATAGAAGGTCTGAACAGAACTATCTAAGCATTAGTAAGATGAAAATAGACAATATAGAACCTGTGCAAACACTGCATAGCTAACAGAATAAATAATGGAGTATATGCTCCCATGCAGAAAAACAGCTAATCTGTCCTAGAAGAAAACATAACTCAAGGAACAGATGAAAATTTCCCCACAAGTGCTGAGCTAGAGAACCACCAAATGAGAAATAGATTCAGTGAAACACATCTCAAAGTCAAGATATCAGAATGAGATGAAAGGCAGATTTCTCCAAGGAAATGAATTGAAGGCTAAGTAATTTGAACATGAGGCAAGGCTTCCAGGTTTTCTCTTTATTTCTGTAGTACCCATTTATTTATTTCTGTAATGGTGAACACACCAAGAATATTTGTCATGCAGACTCTACATATACTTATTATATTGGACTCTGGTAGCTGCCTCCTTCCTCTGCCCTCTAGCCTAGCATGTGCTGATATCTGGGGGGAGGTGGGTCTTCATTGTCTTTCCCCTGGTAGATTTCTCAATCTCTTCTATCACCTGCATACCTGATTCCCAGTACTAAGTTCCCTATGTTATATATAATCAGAGTGATTTCTGTCACTCACAGACCCTTTCTGAGAAAGGTGTACTCATGGATACTATTCAGCAAAATGAATATAAACTAAGGGGAAATGTGGGATTCAAGAAAGAGTAGTAAGCAAAGAAACCAGTAAAACTTTTATAAATGATTGATTACAAGTCAATAGCAATTTAAATACATTAACAGTCTAATAATGATTGATAACCATTTAATAATAATTACAATTCCAGATGATTTCTACCTGGGGAGTGGTGTGGGAAGGGAAAGGAAGAAAGTTAAAGCATATTAGGGTCCTTATATAGGTAGAGAATGTAGATCCTGATTAAGCAATGATAGAAAGTAGAATATAAAATATATCTCTCAAAAATTTTTAAGGAAGTAAATAAAATGTAAGGATGTAATATAGAGAATAGTAATATATGAAATCTTGTTATCTTCCCCCCAAATTTTTCTCTTAGCTGTTCATCAAAAATTTTTAATTCCAGATAAACTTTAGAATCAGCTTGTCTGATTCAGTTGTTCTATTTTTTTAAATTATTAATTAATTCTTTTCAATGCCGATCAAAAAGAAAGTTTTTGTTTTGATATCTGGTATAATATATGTTGATGCCTGGCATCTCTAGGTATTTGAAATTCTGATCCCTCATGGAAGAAGAGAAGAGAAACAAGGATGGAATTTTATGGAATAACAACATTTTAGACATTGATAGAGGGAATGGAACCAGTCAGGAAACTCTAAAAGGAATGGCCAGAGATGTTCCAAGAGAACTAGGAGAGAATGATGCTGCAGAAATTATGAAAATGTAATCAAGAGGAAGGAAGTGACGAGAGAGAAAACAAATACACAAAAAAATTGGGTCTTTAAGAGAGTATAGGAAGAATCTGGTCCTGAGAATGCTGTGGAAATAGCTAATTCCTCTTTCTTCAGGAACAGAGTAAAAGAAGAAAAGAACCTATTGCTTCATGTAGCACATTGTCATGTAGGTCAGCTGTCCCTCATTGGTTCTTCAGTAACAGCAAGAAAGACTGTAAGAAAGATTGCTGGTTAAAAATGTTCATTGCAGCTCTATTTACAATAGCGAGGACATGGAAGCAACCTAAATGTCCATCGACAGATGAATGGATAAAGAAGATGTGGCACATATATACAATGGAATATTACTCAGCCATAAAAAGAAATGAAATGGAGGTATTTGTAATGAGGTGGATGGAGTTAGAGTCTGTCATACAGAGTGAAGTAAGTCAGAAAGAGAAAAACAAATACAGTATGCTAACACATATATACGGAATCTAAGGAAAAAAAAAAAAAAGGCCATGAAGAACCTAGTGGCAAGACGGGAATAAAGACACAGACCTACTAGAGAATGGACTTGAGGATATGGGGAGAGGGTGGGGTGAGATGTGACAGGGTAAGAGAGTGTCATGGACATATATACACTACCAAATGTAAAATAGATAACTAGCGGGAAGCAGCCGCATAGCACAGGGAGATCAGCTCGGTGCTTTGTGACCACCTAGAGGGGTGGGATGGGGAGGGTGGGAGGGAGGGAGATGCAAGAGGGAAGAGAAATGGGAACATATTGTATATGTATAACTGATTCACTTTGTTATAAAGCAGAAGCTAACACACCATTGTAAGGCAATTATACTTCAATAAAGATGTTTAAAAAAAAAAACAAAACACACACACACACAAAAAAAAAAAAGATTGCTGGTTAGTTGTACAAATACTCAGTCTAAATCTCTGAGATGTACCCAGATCGGGTCATTCACTGACATGAAGTTCAGGCTAAAGAGAAGGGAATGAGGCCATGAGGGGCAAACAGATTTGGAAAACAATGGAAAGGTCAAGAAAAGTGAAGGTCTGAGTCATGTCAAAAGGCAAGCAAGAGAGGAAAGGAAAGAAGATTCTAGTCAGAGACTAGAATATTGGTATTTAAGATTTCATGGTTGCAGTCATTTGGAATGATGGCAAAATCCAAGTTTAGATCATGGAAATTATTTATTTAAAGTAAGACGAAGCATCAGAGTTTCTCTGGATGGTGGAATTTCAGCTGATTTTTATTTTTTTATGTATACTTATTTCTTATATTGAACATGTGTCACTTTTATAACTACATAAAGACAATCCTGTTTAAATTTTTGAAAAGTTGGAGACAGAGGCTCCGCACTACCCCTAACCCTCAAGTTCCAATCTGTAAATTGTGGAAGGAGGATTCTGATTGGCCTGACTTGCTCAGATTCCTTCTCCCTGGATCAATGAGTGTGGTGTGGGATTAGCCCAATTTGATTCAGGTACGTAGCTTTAGATGCCTGGTTGGGACCAGGGAGTTAGTGTAGGAGAGGAAAGTTATTTTTTAGAACTTACTTGGCTAATCAAAGTTGGATGATGCTATTTCATATTTTTCTGAGTAACAGGAGAAAGGAAGGAGTTAGGATTTAACTGGTATCAATGAGAAAGTGTCTAGACATATGAAAATAATAAAGGAAAATGCTCAGGGTATGGATACATTTGCCATGAAACAGGAATGACTTAATGAAACACATTTTATATAAAGTTGAGCAATAAATAGGCTTTGTATTTATATTTTTGTACTTAATTTTTTTGCAGCATGTACTGTATGGAAAAATTGTCAATTGTGCACAGAAAATAACAAAGTAAGTTAACTTTTATTTGAGGAAATTGTCTTGGGAATGTTATAAAGTCACACAGTTTGCAGTTGTAGTCTAAAAGATATGCCAAACTTTGTTTTACACAATTTTTTAATAGTAGGAATGACTAATGATGGTTATTAAGAAGTATTCTGCATTTCAAACCGCTCCTTGAGAATCTAGAAATAAAGGAAAAATTTAGTGCAAACATGTACTTGCTTCTAGAAAATTATACTTCAAAAACAAAATAATTTTTTGTTCGAAAAAAATTATACTTCAATTTAAAAAAAAGAAAAGAAAAAACACACTCTTTAGTCTGGTTCAAAACCCATCACATTCTGAGAAAAGTTTACCTTTCCAAATAATTCCACAAAATTTCATGACGACGGATTTCACTCCTGCCACAGTGGAAACCTGTTCTTTATTCTACCATAGCTTCTGTGTCTAAAGCCCTCCCTTCCTGCACAGATTTTACCTTTTCTTCAAAGTTCAGACAAATTCTCCCTATTCTCTGAAAGAAATCTTATCCAATCAACTAGAAGTGAGTACTTTCGCTATGAACTCCTATTACATTTATTATCTGTTCCACTCCTTTTGAAATTGTAATATTCTTTCATTTAGAAACATTTGTTTTTTATAGAGTGGAAATATTGTACCTGCCAGTTAAATTTTCAACCTCTAGCATTCAACAATGCTTTATATATCAATGTAACCTAATTTCCATTATATCTAGCATTTGCCCATAAATAATTAGTAAATGCTCTTTTTATCTTCTCTATGTCCACTACTTTAAAATCCCTCCTTACACAATAACACTTATTTAATATTTTTGGCCAGTATAAGTATTAAACCATTTGGTTTATACAATGTTAACGAACGATTAAACATTACTATGTACCTTCCTTTCTGCATTTTTTCATTTTAATAATATTAACCATCATGCTAAAGTCTGTTAGCTGACTTCTCACTTCTCACTCTCTTAAGGGTCTGAGGTTGGCATGGCTTTGTATTTATATGGGTCATCTTCCTTAGCTACAAGAAAAAAATTCATGTAATTTGTCTTAAATTACGCATTACTAATTTAGAGATGTTGAGTATATTCTACTGTTCCTCTGGGTAATTTGAAGTACTTCTCTTTGAAGACTTTTTAGCCTTAGTTAAGGAATTAGTCAGGGACTTTCTTGGCGGTCCATTGGTTAAGACTTCGCCTTCCAGTGCAGGGGGTGCAGGTTCGATCCTTGGGTGGGGAGCTAAGATCCCACATGCCTCCAGGCAAAAAACCCATAAAACAGAAGCAATATTGTAACAAATTCAATAAGGACTTTAAAAATGGTCCACGTAAAAAAAAAATCTTAAAAAAAAAAAAGGAATTGGTCAAATCTTTTTGAGGTAACTGACAGACACCCAACTCAAACTACTTTATTAAAAAAGAGAATTTATTAACTCACAAAACTGGTAAGCCCAGGGTGGCCTTGACATCATGTACAGCTGAGTCTTAAAGGATGTTATTCCCATTTCCTCTCTCTCTTTTCATCTCCCAGCTCTGCCTCACTCTGGGTATTGACCTCATTTTCTTCTATGGCAAATGAACATTTTCCATATAGCTGGGGAAGAGGCAGGCTCCCAGCAGACCTCTCCCAATGCCTGTATACAATTCCACAGAAGATTCTGATTGACCCTATTTGGGTCTTATGTCCAGTCCAGCACTAGTTACTGGGCCAGAGGGATGGGCTACCCTGAGTGCCATTGCCTGGGTCAGGTGATTCCAGGCGGAGGAAAGTGGTGGAGCATAGCTGACTGATAGCTGCAGACCCACATAAAGGTGGGGAAGAGGTCCGAAAAGGTAAGAGGGTGTGGGTTACCAGAGGAAGAAGGATGGTGACACAATCTGGGCAGACAGAGAGTAAAAAAATAAACTACCTTAGGCTACTGTGTTTCACCCTTTGACCTTTCAGAAAGTACACATTCTGTTTTCTCCATCCCTACATTTAAAAAAATGCTCCTGTTAATTAATGCAACCAACCCTCAAGTGAAATTGTACTTACCCAGAGTCATTGTCAGTTATTGCCCCCTAGCTATAACTTTGGAATGTCAGAGAGATGTACGTGGTGTGCAGACGTTCTGTTGAGTTTCCCTGGCCAAGCAGTGAGTTATTGGTCACCAATCTGGCTGCCCCAGGCTTAACCTGCGAAGGAGCTCCCTTTTCCGTTGTTCTCTGAGCTCCTATCAGAGAGAGGCACAGGGAAGAATGTCTCTTCTGGGGAATGCACTGCTTTAGGAGCTCATGTGCTGTGAACCTGGTTATCGGGGCCAGGGAATCAGCTTAGCGCTAAGTGACCACAAGCTCCTCTCTGACAGGTTCAGGTTTTTTCTGGCAGTTCATCTCCCTTAAAACCCTGCTAGATGGGATGAACTTGATTCCTAAAAACTCTGAGATCTAATAACCAAGGCCTAAAGTCTCTGGGCTGTAATCCTTGAATGTAGACTTTGACTTTGAAGTTCCAGCCTTTAAGCAGCAGTCTAAGGGGACAGGACCCATTTAGCCAAAATGGCTTCAATCTTAAATTTGCCTTCATTTGACCTTTGATCTTGGTTAACATGAAACAAAAGTTGGCCTGTGATATATCTCTTGCTCTCAGGCAGTGTCTAAGGGGTGACTTTTTACAATGGAATGTATATCCTGCTGGTCTCAGGATATACAGCAAGAAGTGATTGGGAGGGGTCTGGGATCAGTCTTATAGGATTGGTTACCAGCATAGAACCAAATTGATTACATTAGAACCTAAGCTTCCCTATTTACTAGGTATGTGACCTTGTGTGAGTCATTTGACTGCTCTGTGCCTTATTATCCTCCTCTATAAAGTGGATATAACAGTACCTAGCTTACAGGGTTGTCATGAGGATGAAATGAGTTAATATATATAAAAGGCTCAGAATGGTGCCTGTCACATGGTAGGCCCTATGTAAGTGACAGCCATTTTTACCACTCTGTCTTCATTTTTTTTTACTCTTCCAGGTTCTAGTCTTATCTTCCACGGTGGTTGCCACCATTGTACCTTGCTTTTGCTTTTGCTTACTTCAGCAAGAGACTTAGAATTCAATTTTCCTATTTCCACATGATCATCTGGCCACCAGTGAGCAAAAAGGGGAAAGGGGGTAAAGCAAGGCTGGTTGACAGCACTACCAGGCCCACGTGTAACAGAAGAGGAATCCCCAGAGGAAAGTGTGAATGCTGCAGACAAGGGGAATGGGAAAGAGTGTTAGAAAGAGAGAGGGGAAAAAACAAACAAACAACAACAACAAAAAACACCCTATCTTCTGAAGTCATTATTACTACTTTGTGAAATAATGTCTTAGATTTAGTTCTCTAACTACAGAGCCTGAGAAAGGGATTCAGGTACATGTGATTTCTTGAGTGACTGCTGTTCAGCAAAGTTCTATGAAGGAGTAAGGGACTCAGAGAAACTAAGGGACAAGAGCCAAGCAAAGTTTGTTGTGGTCATCCATGTACAATGCTTGGTGTCAGTCTATTTATCTCTTGTAAAAATAAAATACAGTGTGTGTGTGTGAAAAAAAAAAAAAAAAAAAAAAAAGAGCCAAGCAAAGATGTGATCTCAGCTAAAGCCTACACTTGGCCTGAACCATGGGCAGCCCTGGGGCAAAAAGTTACATAGCAGAGTTGTGCCTGCCTTGAGGCAAGGATGTCCATTGTTTGGAACCCCATATACCAGTCAACTCCTGACAGAGGTGGAAGTAACCTCGTAGGCAAGATGGTCCCTATCCACGAGGACAATGCAAGAAGAATGGCAGCTTGAGCCGTTGGCAGTCAACACTCATTGCAGCTAGGTTTGTGTGCATGGGCCTGGTAAAGTGGATCTGGTAAAGCGGCAGACCACCAACAGCATCAACTACAAATAATAATAATAAAATAATGATGATGATGATGATGGCTGTTATATATTGAATACTTATTGAACTAGTACTAGAAACTTACTGGGATTGTGGTTATTATACTTGGACACTGCTTTTATTTTTTTCTTTCCAAATACAGTGTTTTTGGTGCAGTGAAGAAAAGACTTGCAGAAAAGTTTGTTTTCCATATTTCGGGTGTCATTTCAGTTCTATATTTTGGTTGAACTGTCGCGGTGAGTTGTCCTTACTTGAATTTTATGTACTTTTTACAATTGATTTGCAAACTAGTGATTTGCTACAATTGAAGAGTTATAAATTATTATATTTGCTTTATTAAAATATAGCAAGTCTGTTCATTGGTGTTTCCTCTGATACAGACTGATACTGATTGTTTCCAGGCAGTGTTGGTTCAAACTAGGTCAACATTCATTCTGATTTGTGGGTGGCTTACCATACCAATTGTTAAATACTTTAAATTTCATCTCTAAAGTAGTCTGATGTACAATAACCATAACCCAGTAAAGGGAGGTTTGTGTTCTTAAGTTGTTTTAGGAACTCCAGGAGTTTCTTGTAAGCTAGTCCTGAGGACATATTGAGCCCAATAACATTATTAATAACTTATATTTCCTCAGCTAATGTGTTCAATACTGAGACTTGACATTCAGAACAATGACTCCCTGGGACTGAACTCATCTCAATCATCAAAGAGTCTTTAATTTTATATCTGTAATGTTGTATTTTTGGTGTTTTTTAAAAATTGAAGTGAAAAAATATAAATTTTGCTCACAAATCCATGTTTTCTTCAGGTACCATGAGGTAAATTTAAATCATAGTTGTAGCAAAGAACTTATATATAGCAAGTGACACTTCATGTATTTAGTATGAATGGGGAACCCTAGTCTCCTACTTCATCTTCTTCCCTTCTAGTTTCATTTTACAGGTACACCAGGCTGATAAGTTAAATAGTATTGAGAGGGGATACAGTTTACAGGTGCGCTGGAAATCTGCTTTCCCAGCAAGCGTTGGCTGCCTTTTTGATAAGGAACTGCTGAAACTCAAACAACAAACCAACCCCTGCTACCTACTATTTTATCTTCATAGAAACAGCAACCTGAGAGATCTATTCTTTCTGTTGAGATATTGCCTGGAATGAGTCTAGAGACAAAATAAAGGAAAAAATAAGCCTGTGGCCTAATAGTTTACCAATCTGGAGATAAAGGACATTAAATGTTATCTCTTTTTAGCAACCCAGATTATTTTCAAATGTTAGTGATTATTGCGTTAAGAGTAGTTTTATTGGAGCATATGATGTATGTTATCATTTTTAATAATGACCTGTGAATTTGTATTTAAGAATCAGACTGCATGATATTAGGAATGATGAAACTATGAGAAATTATTAACCTTCTGTTAGCTTAAAATATATTTCTTTTCTTTTCATACATTTCAGTTGACATGTTTCGATTCCTGATGCTTCTACTCATTGCAATATTGATTATAGTGTTCATTTGTCAATGCCTCATCTATCAATATTACCTGCAGACGTATGTTCCTTTTATCCTTAATAAGAATGCACTTTAGGATACTATCATTGAAGGGAATGCCAAGCTAGTAATCAGGAAATGTTTTACTTTTTTTATGTAACAAAAATAGTATATGCATCCATATGATAAAGGAAAAATTTTTCAAAAGGTACAGAAAATTGTAAAATAAAAAGGTTATTCCGGGACTTTCCTGGTGGTCCAGTGGTTAAGAATCCACCTTCCAATGCAGGGGACGCGGGTTCGATCCCTGGTTGGGGAACTAGGATCCCACATGCCACGGGGCAACTACGCCTGCGTGCCACAACTAGAGAGCCTGCGCCTGCGTGCTCTGGAGCCTGCGTGCCACAACTAGAGAGCCCGCACGCCACAACTACTCAGCCTGCGTGCCACAGCTAGAGAGAAGTCTGCATGCCGCAACAAAAGATCCCGCATGCTGCAGATCCCACGTGCCTCAACTAAGACCTGACACAGCCATAAATAAATAAATAAATATTTAAAAAATAAACTCCTTACCTTATTAAAAAAAAAGTTTATTTTTCCCACTCCCCACTCCACCTCCGATAGCTCCTCTCCAAAAATAATCCTTTTAATATGATTCTATTTGTAGTTCTTTTTTTGGCTACCTCCATGTGTTTGAACAGTATGGTTTTATCTCCTTTTCATGATTTCTTAACTTTACATGTTATCTATCAACTCCCCATCATGAAAGCTGAAAAATTTGTCTTGCACTATCCATATTTTTTTGTTATTTTGCTGTTAGGGGATATTATTATTTTGCTATTTTTGAATTGTAAATATCGTTCATTACTAGCTCTTAAGATGCCTAACCTTTCTTCTGTTGGTTATCTTTTTGACTTTGAGTAATCCATTCGGTCCTCTGCTTCTCTATCCATCAATACTTCTCCCATTATTTAAGATAAGAAAATTTGGAACCCTGTGTTTCCTTCTACCTGTCCTCTTCTCTCTCTAGCTCCTAAATTCTGTAAGCTTTCGCACTCATTTGACCTTGTCAAGTGTATAATATTTACATTCTGTAACTATATTTATATCTTGAAATGCTTACTATATAGTTTGAATCTAAAATGTCTTAAACTAGTAAAATAATAAAACATATTATGATTGTGTAAATACTGTTTAGGAAACAACTGAAGTGGAAATAGGAAAGGTAATTCTACGTCACTAACCTGCGTTGCTTGAAAGGGAATTACCTAGTATTAACATCAAATAGAGTCTCTTTCCTTACTCTCCATTTCTCAAAGTCATGATACATTTCAGCTTGTTTCATGTTTACATTGTGACTTTCCTATACAGCTTTTGCATTTCCTAGAGTTTTAGTTACCTTCATTATTTCTTGTCAAGAAGGACACAGGACACCTGTATCTTTATTCCTATCACTGTGATTACTCATCTAGTATTTGGTAAAATATATTCATTGTCTTCTTATAGATATTCTTTTAAAAGTCCTGTGACTTCCTGTTATAATTTACAAAAATTAGTTTCTTTTCACTGCTCTACTGAGAAGAAATTTTTGGATCCCATATCTTCCTTTTTTTAGGATTCATTTTTTTCCCCTTTTGCTGGAGTATATTCTCAAGTAACTTTTTCAAAAGGAGTTCACAGAGGTATGGAAAATATTTTCATAGTCCATACACGTTGAGAAGTTTGTTTTTCTTCATTCTCCTTCAGGCCAACCCAGTATTATTTTCTTTCTTTAAATTGTACACCTTTTTCAAGAAGGAGCCAGAGACAAGATAGAAAGATCCATAGATAAGGCAGAGGCACTTTAATAGGCCCAAGTAAAATGTGCCTGTATGAAAAGATAAGTGTTGGCCAAATGTTCTGTTTGCTTACTTAAGACCACTTCTTTGTCTAGGACTTTGTATTTTTCTGGCTATGAGACCTTATATCCTTTTCTTATTAACATATAAAGATAAAAGAAAGGGTAAGATGGAAGATAATTCCTTATTCTTACATCTTAGAAAAAATATATACCCAGAAGGAAGAACCAGTAAGGGTACATTACATATGTGGCAAGAGTCTGTGACAAACATGTTGTTTTATATATATATATATTCCCCCCCCCCCCCCCCCCCCGCCCAGGATCCTGGTCTCTTATAAGTGTCATCACTTTTTTGCATAGTGCTTATCAGTTAAGTGGCTAATTATTCCCAGAAGAGAATAGGGTCCTGAGCAAATATCCATCACTGAAGTTTCTGCAGTTTAGAAGGAAAACTCAAGCTTCTCTGCAAATATGGGCCAACAACTGCCCTCAGTTCTGGTTTAGCTCTGCTATTCATCTGCTATCTCTTCTTTTTTGATTTCTTCTAGAGATCTCCTAGACCTTGTTAATTCCATGAGCACTGCATTCTGTTAGAGGCATTTGTCTTATTAAGGACTTCTTGTACTTCATAATCCAAAGATGCTGCTTGGGTTCCAGAAACATCCATCTTTCATTAAAAAAATGAATGACTAATGGGGCATCAAAAGATTGATTACTACATCTGATCTAATAGTCTTGTTATTTAGTGATATGATTTTAAGTTAAAGCACTTTTAAAGTTCCAAGTGTTAGAGAACATAAATGTTTAACCGCTCGTGTACTCACTGCCTCCTTTGACTCTCATCTATTTTAGTAAATATTTACTGAGTATTTATTATGCCTTAAGTATAAGTGGTTGTCACTAGGGACATAATTATAACAAGAAAGATAAATCCTTGCCTTTGTGGAGCTTACATCCTACTAAGAGAAGGCACAGAGAAGTAAACAAGCAATTATTAATTCTATTGCTAACTTATTGATATTTTAAATGATATTTCATTTATTTTAATTGTATTACTGTATTCTTAATCAAACACTTTAATTCTCCTGGTGGATAAATAAAAGGAGAACTTAATGTAGTAAAGCAATGGTAATAAAAAGTTACATAAATGTAGTCTATCTAATAAGATAATTCCAATTATAACTTTATTCTGAAAATAGGCCTCACTAACTCTAAGTTTACCATCCTTTTGAACAGAACTCAAGTCTATATTGCTGGAAGACCACACACAATTTACATTCCTCGTGGGACTGCTCCTGGCAAGTATTATAATTTGTTTGATGACGTGCCCCAGACTCTTTCAGTAACTCACAGCTGGAAGTCTTCCCCTTACTTATCCCGGACATCAAAATTAAAGTATGAGTAGGAAATACTGTTCTCGTTTCTAAAACACATTCTTATAACCTCAATAGCTAGTGTAGGATGGGTAAAAACCATAATATTGATAGAGAAGAGTTTAAAATTTCCAACCTAAATTGGATATTAATACCTTTCCCAGTTACCCCAACTCCCACTCCACAAAAGCAACTCAACAAAAGTTTCACTTTGCTTTAAGGAATCCTTGAAGACTTTTCCCAAATCAATTCATCCTACCTAGTTGACTGACCCTCTCTCCACTCTTTTCAGCTTGATTCTTTAAACCTTCCCGTACTTACAAGGCTCCTGCTCACCCAGAACTCAGATCTTAGCTCCCTTCAGCTCAACATGCACAGCTCTGGGCGGGTCCTCACACTCCTCCACCCAGGCCTAGATCCTGGGACCCCAACTGAAGTCAGAACCATAGCCCCCTTGTTCACCTGGGTAATTGAACCATAAAGTATCGACTGATGAAAGGGTACCACAAGGTCCTTTATAATTTCCATTAAAAATAACATCAGGGGGCATCCATATTATTGTGCTGCTCTGGGCCTCTGGGACATGATACTAAATCTGAATGAGAAGCAGGGTAAACCTTGTAGGGGCAAGGATGAACTGTCAAGCATGTACATACTCCATTGCTAACTTCTAGATCTTGTTACGTAGAAATTGTTTTGATGGTAACAGGATCACGAACTGTTTCAAAAAGCTATTTGAGGAGAGGAGCTGAAGTACAGGGTGATTGCTGCTTCCTAGGATTGAAATCGCACCAGAGGGCTGCAGAGGACGATGCGGCATTTCAACTTGTCCCCCTCCATGTTCAGTTCCACAGCAAACTGAACCAGGAGAAATGCTTTGAAAAGAGCACAGGGTTGGATATTTATTCATTTCAGATAGAAACCGTTATCTATTCACAGATTGAGAACAGTTAGTTACACTAGATTCATTGTAGGGAATAAAATGTAATCAAATTCAGAAAGCCGGATTATTTTCCACCCAGGAGAAAAAAATCTCAAGCCCAAGGGATAGCCTGTATTAAAAGGTTGAATAAAGGAAACAAGATTCTTCAAAAGGAATTGAGAAGGTGGAAAGTGGAAGCATGGTGTCATAGACTTACAGATTGGGAGGTTACTGATACCCTAACCGCATGTGGTAGTCTTACGCGTGTTTATTCGAGACTCAGAATAAACAGACTTCTGACTTGTGGAAGAAGAAAATATGGAACCTGAAAAACGTCATACACTATGCACATTTGACCACGATGCCTCTCACCCACAGAGTTATTTTCCTGGAGTGATGGTAATATCGCCCCTCTTGGTCCTTGGTCCAAAGTTCTCTAGAAAAGAATTCAGAAGATGATTTGAAGGGATTAGGGATTCATTGAGCATCCACAGGTTTTCTGTCAGCAGAGACAACTAGTCTTGTGGTCACCACCAAATGTTTGGCCTTTTCCTCTTTGTTAAGCTCATACCCAAGTTGATAATACCTTAAGTCATTTGAGCCCTAAATATTAAAATAGCAGTAATATTGCAGTATCAGAATAGAAATCGTATGATTATTTCTAAATATTTTATGTTTAGCATTTAAAAAAAATTAGGCAAGTCCTCACTGACTTTTCTTAGAAAGACTTTGAAAAGGTAAATTGTTTCTCTCTTCTCATAGTATATAATGAATAGATAACTGAAAAGCTAGATCATCCAGAGAGAGAAGAAGGAAGTTTCTTCAATGGTAAGCTTTCAAATTATATTGCATGAATTTTCTGCATGACTTCCCTCCCTCCTATTATGTAACTTTTCAGAAATGTAATCAGAATCATTAAGAAAGTAAGTGGAAATAAATCTGTAAAATGTAAACTGATATTCCATGCCTGACACATGTAATAGAAGGCAGCAGAAAATGGAGCTATAATAGGTCCTCAGTCAGGCTGCCTTAGTTGAAATCTGGGCTTCATTTACTAAGTATGTCACATTGGACAACTAACTTAACCTGTCTGTGTCTCAGTTTGCTCATTTGTTAATATTCTCCAGTAATAGTGAATAAATCAGTGGGTAGCTCTGAGGGACAAAATGAGATTTTATGGGCAAAATTTTTAGAATTTCCCTGACACTCAGTAAGTTCTTAATAAATGTTAATCGTTACTGCTGGAGTACAGAATCTCAGCCCTTGGAGGCATATGAAAGTCACCCTGCCCAACCCCTCCTCCAGTGCTAGGACCCTCTTGCCCGTATCTCTGGCATGTTTGATGGTGAACAGCTGGAGACTGTCACTTGTATGAAAACAATGACTAATTTGGCTTTGTGTGTGTGTGTGCGCGTGTGTATATGAATGTTGTGTGCACGCCCAGGTGCTTGACTTTCAACAGGGTAAACACACAGGCATACTTTTATTGCCACTTCCTACATCCACCTACACAGAAAGGAAGACCCTAGCTAGAGGCATGCTCCATAATTGTATGGCTCCTGAAGTTGTCAGTGCCGGTGAATAAGGAAGGAGGGGAAGGAGAATGCAGGTAACTCCCAGAAGCCTGCAGGCCCCCTAGAGACCAGAATGATCTCCAGGAGAGAAATTAGAGTTTAAAAGATCAGTGACACTAGGATGACCATCTATCATCCTAACTGGGACCATTTTGAGAGTAAAAGGGGGTACTATTAATAATTATTCTGGGAGAAAAGTTATAAACCAGGAGTATCTTGCGCAAATGAGAACATGTAGTCACGCTGGTTAACACCCACTGTTGTGAGGGAAATGCGTGCATTTATTTGCTGTTGGAGGGATTGGGTATCTATACAAACTTTTAAAAAGGCAATCTGACAGTGTCTATTAAAACATTTTTTGGGTACTCTTTGACTTGGTAATTCTGTTATTAGAGATTTTCTCCCCTTATGAGTCACCAAAATTATGTGTATTAGTTGAATCAGATGAATTTCTAGATTTGTTCTTTTGTGACATACAATTTCATACAGTTCAAACTAATAAAATTGTCAGGAGTTGATTTATGTGTTGTGGGACCTGAAGCTTATGAAATTTTGAGACCCTCATAAAAATTGTTTTTAAATCTTCTTTTTGTTAATTTTACAAAAATGTTTGACTCTGATAACACATATTCCCAGAGACTTAAAAGGCCTAGGGCAAATGAGGGCTCCTAAAGCTTAAGCTATACCACACACACACATATTTTATTAAATATTTTAAAAATAGGACACACACATCACACACATTCTTGTCTAGACTTGAATAAGAATGGAACTGTCATACATTTGGGGGTATAAATTAGTACAAGAATTCTAAAAATTAGTTTGCTAATATGAATCAAGAGCATGAACCTTTTTTTTACTCTTTAAATCCCAATAATGTCACTTTTAGGAATTTATCCTATGAAAATAATCTGAAATAGTTTCATTTTTAACATGTAGCTCTATGATCCATTAGGAATTAAGCATGATATATGGTGTGAGATTCAGTTCCAATTTTATCTTTTTCCAAATGGCTATCAAGCACAATTTATTTTAAAAGCCCATCTTTACGCCAGTGATGGGATGGAATTTTTTTCATAAATTAAATATACTCAAATACACATTTGAGTATATTTTTATTCTATTCACTGCCATTGGTTTGTCTGGCTAATCATTCCCTAACACCATAATTAATTATGGAGGATATATAAATTATTTTAATATCTGGAAGAGATATTAAACTTCTCCCCACCTCACATTACTCTTTTTGTTTCCGTTTTTTCTTAATTTTCAGTTCAACCATAATAAAGATGAGTTGTTTATTCTAATTTGTGCCAATGCTGGAAATTTCAGAAAGTTAAACATTTGTTCTCTGGAAAAGATAGTCATTCTAGAACTTCAGAGGTTCTCCATGTACAGTAATTCATGAATTTACAGTGATTTCCTCTTGATTTGTTGCAACTTGGTTGTCCTCCCCTCCCCGTCCTGCCTTTCTTCCTCTTCCTCTTTCTCTTTTTCTTCTTTCTGTCTTTTCTTTTCCCTTACTTCCTTCATCTCTTCCTTCCAGAGCAGACTTACCAAAGAAGGACTTGATGATATTAGTATTTTTTTTAAAAAATTTATGTCTTCTCATGCTGCCTTGCTGTCCAACTTTTGTACCAGAGCATTTCATTTTGAATAAAATGCTACTGCAGGGGGAAAATGTTGCAGAAGAGCTTTTACTATACAGTTGACCATATAATAATCACAGAAAGACTTTCAAATGTATAATGTAAAAGTTATAATTTTTAATGCTTTTTGGTTACATATTCTGTTAAAAATAAAACAGTGAAACATTTTTAAAAAATAGACCTGATATTCCAGCCCAAAACTGTCTTCTATAAAGCAATATTTTGAAATCTTAGAATAAGACATAAAAACATACTAGGACAAATTATAGAACCTAGTTTTCTATTCTTGTTCATATCTAATCAGTTAATTTAAAGAAAAGGAAGTGAACTCTACTGAGAGTTTTGACCCAGGATTATGAGGAAACAGGACTGTGAGGAGAGAGGAATAAAGAGCCAGAAAGACCGGGATTCAGGGGGGGCTTTGAGTGATGAGAATGGAATGAGAGAAAGAGTATTTGAAGGGAGAACTATCTTAAATTGGGAAGTGGGCTCCAAGGCAGAGCTTTGCCTGCAAGAATTTATTGGAGCATGCTCTTAGGAATAACACATATAAGGGAGAGAGAGAGAAGCAGACTTGGGCAGGGGGAATAATTGAATTGTCATATAGTCACAACAGAGCCCTCAGTAAATTTAATGGAGAGTTCTGGAACCTAGATGGCCTCCCTAATTGAGGCAAAGGGGCCCAAACCTCCATATCAACTATCATTAGATGTGGGATGCTCTCCAAAAGGAGACTTAACTTTGAGTGCGGCAGCTCCCTTTGAGGGCAATTATCAGCTGTCATTCATTTGGGGGAATATTGAGAATAGTGATGCTAGGAAGATAGAATTTGAAATGTTCTCCTACTCGTTAAGTGCACACTCCTCCCTCTCCACTTTAGCATTTTCTTTACAACGGAAGTGAATATTAACATTTCTTTCAATTATATCTTTCCACTGTTGTTGAAATCATTATTATTATTATTTGATTGACCCTATGCAGAGATTGGGCCATATGTGACCGGCTTTATTTCTGGGTTAAATAAATTTTGGAAAAGAATTAATTGTGATGGTGACCAAGAAGGGAAAAATATGCAAACAGAAGATGGTAGATTTACTAAGAAAAGAAGGTAATTGAAAAACAGTTGTCTTGGAGAAGTAGAAAAAAGCAGATCTAATGGGACAGAGAGTGGTGAAGTAGAAGGTTGTCGCCAGAGAATAAAACTTCTCCTAGAACACTAGGAGATGGAACAGTTTCGGTCAGGAATTGGCAAACTTTCTTATAAAGGGCCAGATAGTAAATGTTTTAGGCTTTTGGGGTCTTCTGGTCTACTCAACTTTACTGTTGTGTAAAATCAGCCATAGACAATACATAATCGAATGTATGTGACTGTGTTCCAGTAAAATTTTATTTACAAAAACATGAGAGGGCCAGATTTGGTTTGGGAGCCATAGTTTGTGGAACCCTGGTTTAGAGGATGAAAAAGACCATTGAATGGCTAACTGGTGTTTGCCTAGCTTGTTACACTGACTTGTAACAAATGTGTTTAAAGATTCCAGATAAAATAGCCAAAAGATGATACAAAGGGAAAGCTAGAATAAAGTAACCATTATGTAACTAATAATCCCATCACTTTTGTCACATGGTTGATCACAGTATGCACAACCTTTCACTAATTTTTTCATCCTTCACATTTATATTCTTACTTCTAAATACTGAGTTTTTTGAGATGGAAGCAACAATTAATCCAGCCAACATATGCCATCCTGATAAATCCAAAGGGGTTTTGACAAACACATCATAAAAAGTAACTAATCTCATAAGAAATGTAGCAGTAATCCAAAAGGAATAGATAAGACTTCTGAAATATACATGTGACAGGGGTCTTTCCACTTAATTTGTGTGGAAATTGGTGTGGATTCTTGACAAATCTTTTACCCTCTATCCTTTATTATGCAGCTGTCCAATAAAAACACCTTTGATACTTTTCCAGAGTTTTGAAATCTACATGACAAATTTTAAACTTCTTTGAAAAGGATGTTCATTGCCTTTTTGGAGTAAGGCAGTATTTTCCACATCCAAGTTGCTGCCTGGCCAAATCCACAAACAGGGATGTTATTAAGGAAAGTCTTCATTGGACTGTGGGTGAGAAGAGATGACCCTAATCCTCACGACTGTACAACCAATAGAAATTTACTCCAAAATTTCATTTACCCTTACAAATTGGGTGCCCAAATAATAAAAAGGGAGAATTAAAGAGACGCCTTTATGTTGCTTGTGTTTTTTGGTAAACATACGCTGTTGAGTTATCTATTGAGCATGCCAGAGCCTAATGAGAAAATTTGTGACTGAAAATCCGTGGAGACAGACTTAACCTTCCGTTTCCTCCTGGTAGAGGAGAGCAAACAGTAAAAAGGCTGAGGGTGAGTGGCAGAATGACAATAGCTTTGTTAACCTGACTCGGTAGATTAGATGATCATTGCCCGAAATGCCAGCTTCTGGTTGGCTGTAAGAAAATGCCTTTTTCTCATTTCACTCACCAGTTTCTCCCTCCATTTAAATGGTAATTACACATTTATAATGCATTGCAAGTATGTCCAGTTTTACTCAGAATCCTCTGGGAGCTCTAGAAACTAGTGCTTTCATAATGAGGGATACTCTTTTGGAGTTATTTCTTTGCTTGGGAAGATCTTGGTTCTATTAATTTTTTTCTACTTTCACTTGTCCTTTTTTTTTGTTTCCCTCAAAACCAATAGGATTTTTCCAATCAAATAGTGAGCCCTGGCAAAATTGAATAATGATATTCAAGTCATGTAACTTTAAATAATATCTTTCTTTTAAGTATCTTTTAATTACCTTGGTAGTTGCTGCATATTAATTTGGTATTATTGTTTTCCCAAAAAATAAATCAGACTACTTTCCAGTAAAATCACGCCCCCCCCATTTTTCCCTTTTCAAAATTATCTTCTTATATTTTTGAAAAATCTAATGGTTAGGGACTTCCCTGAGGGTGCAGTGGTTAAGAATCCGCCTGCCAATGCAGGGGACACGGGTTTGAGCCCTGGTCCAGGAAGATCCCACATGCTGTGGAGCAACTAAACCTGTGCACCACAACTACTGAGCCTGCGCTCTAGGGCCCGCAAGCCACAACTACTGAGCCTGCGTGCCACAGCTACTGAAGCCTGTGCGCCTAGAGCCCATGCTCCGCAGCAAGAGAAGCCACTGCAATGAGAAGCCCGCACACCACAACAAAGAGTAGCCCCCGCTCACCGCAACTAGAGAAAGCCCGCGCACAGCAATGAAGACCCAACGCAGCCAAAAATAAAATATAAATTTAAAAAAATCTATGGTTAACTCTGATCCTGCATTTTTCCTTTTTCCCCCTCTTCTCTCTGTGCTTGGTATTTAGTTCAAGATTCATTTTGGTATTCAAATCAGTGCCTACTTGTTTCATTAGGTTTAGTATTTTATCTTGACCTTCCAAAAAACTTGAATGCAATAGAAATACCAGGCAAAACCTAATGATCTGGTGAAATTAATAATGACAAGTACTAAATGTGAACCTCTCAACATATTCCTGACCTAGTACTTATTTAAGCAATCATTTTATATCAATAACTTTTATTTTTCTGATATCAAGATTATTTTTATGTAAACCTCCATCAAATTCTTTGGGGAACAAGCATTTTTTGCCAAGTTATTTATAATAGGTAGGATTAATAGTTATACAAAGATAAACGTTGATAAAATATAATGCAGGATTAACTTTTTTTTTATAAGTGTATATAGTGATGGTTTCTGTCAAAACGGTGTCTAAATGAAATAGAACCATATAAATGAGACCCTGTGAGTAATTTTTAAAAATTAGTGAAGGCAATAACATTTTTCTCAAGGGACTCCTCCTAAAATGTGGCAAGTGCTTTTTGGGAGATGGGGGAGTTCTGTGGTCAGGTTTATAAGATGCATCTGGAATTTACTCACTGTAAGATCTCAGGTAAATTGCTTAATATCTCTGAGCCTTGATTTCCTCATGCATATAGGAGTAATAATAACCACTTTGCAAGGAAGTTGAGGAAAAATGTAGGAAAAGCTCTTGGAATATAATATACAGTCAATAAGTGGTAGCTTCTGGGCAAGGGAAGGAGCCAGGCAAGATACTACAATGAAGTAGGAGTCTAGTCCCTGAACCAGCAAGATCCTAGGTTCTAATCTCTGCCCACCACTTTTGAACTGTTTAATGCTAAGCAAATTATTTATATACTAAGTCGCCCCATATGAAAGGGAAATAACAATACTATAAAAGTTGTGTGAGAAGTAATTTTTATAGTGTTTGGCATATAGTAGGTACTCAATAAATGGTTCTATTATTGCCTGTTATGTCACTGTAGGTCTGTAGGCACTATGGGAACATATAGAGGAACCTTACAGGTTACCTTTAGGCACTTAAAATCTTTCAAGGAAGAGAAGGCCTTGAGATAAGTAGGTTTAGGTAGTACAAAATATAGTATAGTAAGTTCCACAACAGGGGTCCATAGGTGCCTAAGTGTTGAGTTAAAGTCTAGATAACTCATATTCATAGGGGTCAAGTAAGACTTCATGGAAGCAATCATGTCAGCTCAGCTGAGTTTGAAGAGTGGTCAGAATTATCAACAGACAGAGATTAAAGCTGTTAGGGGAGGGAGTTTGGGAGAAAGGAAGCAGAAGGAGCAATGAAAGTCATGAAGGTGAAAAAGCGCAGTTATACATGAGTAAAATAGTAAATAAATTCTACTATTTCTTTAAAGTATAAGGAACAGGGAAGGCGCAGGATTAATGGCTGATACTTACTGGGCACTCATGTGCCTGGCACTGTTCTAAGGGCTTTAATTCATTGAATCCTCACAACAGTCCCATGAGAAAAGTCTTAGTACTTCATAGATAAGGGAATAGAGCCCTTATAGTGCCTATATGTGAAATAGAAAATGATGTCCTTTCTTCTGAGCCTGTAGCAGCCCTGTGCTGAGACACAGCTTGGTGAGTGGTGCATGGGCTACACTTCTACCCCCGCTCACCCCTCACCCTCAGCCAGATGCTTCACTCAGGACCCCTCAGCCTACACTAATGTGTGCAGCAGTCCTGCTTAGTGTCTTAAAGCTGGGCAATCTGGGTCCAGGGTCTGAGTTTTTAATCATGATGCTATGTGATGAGAAAGGTACCTGGTCCTTATTTGTGGGTAATCTTGAAATCCCCACTTAGGAATTTGAGCTTTATTTTAAAAGTAAAAGGAGGCATTGACTTTATTTTGAAGAAACGTAGAGGCACTTTTTAGCAAAGGTGAGGAATAACAATCATTTATTTGTAAGGAAATATATCTCGATGGTATTATTGGGGTGGGGACAGGGAAATGGGATGGGTGGATGATTTAGAGAGGGGAGATTCAGGCAGGAAGACAAGTTAGGAGAGTGCCAGTCATTCGAGTGGGCACAGGTGAAAGCCCAAATGCGAATGGTGGCATGAAATTGGGAGGAGACTTGAATGACATTTTAGATTAGTATTCACAGACCCTCTTGATCATTTAGAAGTAGAGTGTCAAGAGGAGGAGCTGAAGGAGATTTCAAGGCTTCCAACTTGGGTAATTGGAAGACAATGATGCTGTTAAGATAACGAAGGAAAACAGGAGGAAGGGCAAGGACATTTTGGTGAGAAGGATAAAGTTTTCATGTTGAATCTGTGGTAATGGCAAGACATGCATGTAGAAACTCCAACCAAGAGTTAGGACTGTGGGTGTGGAGCTGGGGAAATTTGAGCTGAAGAACTAAATGGAGAAAGAGTCTACATGAAGCCATGGTTGTGGGTGAGAGCAATTGTGGAGTGTGTCAAGAGAACAGAAGGACAAGAAAGGATCCTTCAGGATAGCCTTAATCTAGAGTGTGGAAAGAAGTTATGGTGTCACCCAAGAAGATGGAGCAGCCACCCAGAGTAATCAAGTCAGAATAGAGCAGAGCTAAGATATAGGACAAGGGTGGTCAGGAACACCAAATGTGTGGCACAGGCAAAGTTGCTCATACACATAATCTATTTTGTAAACTGCAGCAATGCCTTTAAACAATTAGGATGTTTCAGGATACTAAGGAGCACTTTGGTGCATATTAGGTACTGTGGTAGCTGAAAATAGATTGTAGCTTTCTACAGTGCATTTTCTATCCTATGAGAGTGTCATGTGCAATAAATGATTTATCTTACAGGACAGAGGTTGCCTGGAGCATCACGTAGAGAAGGAATCTGAGTAATGCCCAGGCTCAGTGGGAAAGAACATTAGAATCTATTAGCAATATTGACCCTCTGTGGTAGGAGTGGGGAATACTGTGTCAAAGTTGGTCTTTTCTAGATTAGATGCTTCCTAAGGTATTGTTAAAGCTCTAAGTTTCTGTGATCATCAGAGCCTAGTTTATCATACACATCAACCTTTTTAAAAAAGGCAAATGACTCCTCATGATTTTGTAGCACAATTTTCCAATGAGGCTTGCAAAATGAGACTGAATGTCAGGTACTCTAGAGTGAATGAATGAAGAAAAATTATGTGCATTCAATAGGGTAAATAAGGGAGAGTCACCACACACCTTCAACTCAGCTGATTCCTAATAAAAGGGTTAGGGATGTGTGTGTGTGTGTGTGTGTGTGTGTGTGTATTCAGTTGTTTGGGACTTCAGATAAATGTTCTAATGGGAGTATGGTGGTAATATGTGAAAGAATTGAAAGTAATTGCTTTTTACAGAAAGAGGAAAAAAGTTATTTAAATTTCTCCAGTCAAGAACTTTGATTATAGAAAGCCACAGGCGGGGAACTTAAAAAGCCAATGCTGAGCTGGATTATTCACTGAAGAGAATTCATAGTAACCACATTAATAAAGTTTTAGATGAGACTCTTCACTGTTGTATGTAAATAACTATTGCAGAGAAGCTTTTATTTTATAAGTATTTATTATCATAGAAATTTACTGTTCTTAGTCTGGAAAAAGTTGTCCTGAAACACTTTTGGAAAATGCCATTGTAATTTAAATACCTATTGGAATTAATTTTAGAAACAATTTTGCTTTGCAGAATCCTAGAGCTGTAGCCCTTTGTATGTCTTCTAACATATCTACTGTATTATATGAATGTACACAAATCATTTCATCTCTGTGTCGGAATAGAACTCCTTGAGGGCAAGGGCAGTATTGCATCGCTATACCATTGGCATCGCTGTGTGTAGCGCCTCTCCCTAGTCTCCTCTGACTTTTCCTCCTGTCCACTGACATTTTCAAGAGTCAGCTTTCATAACCCCTCTGATGAAGGTGTGGGACGTGGTATCTGCCATCAAAAAACTTAAAATCCGGTTGCTGAGAGAACAGTCGCCAGAAATAGATAATGAACAAGGGAGGTAATTAATAACTTAGAGAATAGGTCCACAGTAATTGCTATTTCAAAACCTTGATTTCATTTTCATTCCTGCTTCAGCCACAGATAAATTCTCAATGAGGTAGGCAAGGACTTTCAAGAGATGTGACAACATATAGTAACTCTACGATTACTATTTCCTGTGCACACCTACTGTCTCTTTCCCTGTATTTTTCTTCTCACTGTTATTTATTTATTTATTTTTCTGATGAGGGGCTCTTGTACCAATTCCTGATATTTATTTGTCAAAACGCTAACTTTTTTTTTTTTTTTTTTTCGAATCTCGTCTTCAATGCCACCTTCAAACACATTTTCCTGGTCTCCCTTAAGCAACTGTTATCTCTTCCTTTTTTCAGATCACTTTCCTTTCCGCTGTCTCTTGGTACTTATCTTAAGGTGGAAATTGTGTTTTATTGGATAGAGTACAGAATCTCAGCTCTATCATCGTTTGTGATATCTGGAGCACATATTAACCTCTCTCTGTCTCAGCTTCCTCATCTTTAAAATGGGGATAAAAATAATTGCTTGTTTACATAGCTGTGGTGATACAATGAGATAACATATGTAAAGTACTTATAACAGTGCCTAACACATAATGAATACTCAGTAAATAATGACTGTTATGGCAACAGCTTACAGTTCCTGGCATATAGTAGGGTGTATGTTTTGATTTGAATAATAATGATAAAACTGAGTAAATGATGAGTTCATTTTGCTCTGATTCCAATAAGAGCAAAGGGAGTTAGAAAAAGATCAGGGGGGGCTTCCCTGGTGGCTCAGTGGTTGAGAATCTGCCTGCCAATGCAGGGGACACGGGTTCGAGCCCTGGTCTGGGAAGATCCCACATACCGCGGAGCAGCTGGGCCCGTGAGCCACAATTACTGAGCCTGCGCGTCTGGAGCCTGTGCTCCTTAACAAGAGAGGCCGCGGTAGTGAGAGGCCCGCGCACCGCGATGAAGAGTGGCCCCCGCTCGCCGCAACTAGAGAAAGCCCTCGCACAGAAACGAAGACCCAACACAGCCATAGATAAATAAATAAATAAATAAATTTTAAAAAAAAAAAAGGAAAAAGATCAGGGTAGGGTGGATTTGATTGAATAAGCATTTATTGCATTTTGCTTTGTGCCAGGCACTGGGGATACAATGTGAACAAGACAGACAACATCAGGGAAAAGGGGGAATGTTGGTCAAAGGGTACAAACTTCCAGTTAAAAGAGAATAAGTTCTGAGGATCTCATGTACAGCATGGTGATTATAGCTAGTAAGACCATATTATATACTGGAAAGTTACTAAGAGAGTAGATCTGCAATTTTCTTACCCCCCCCCCCCAAAAAAAAGAAATGGTAATTATGTGAGGTGATGGACGTATTAGCTAATGCTATGGTAATCATCATTTTGCAATATATAAGTGTATCAAATCAACACATTGTATACCTTAAACTTACACTATGTTATATGTCAATTATATCTCAATAATGGGGAAAAAAGACAATGATCCCAATATAAATACAAAAGAAGTGAGGAGCAAAGGAAAATAATTTAAAAATTGTGACACTGCTGGAAAGAAACAAAAGGACTGAAATTGGGGGAAAGGAAGGTGGGGAACGTACTTGAGATAAATAACAAAGGCATCGAGGGAGTGGAGTTTAAGCAAAGACCCAAATATGATGAGGAGTCAGCCAGGAACAGAGTGGGGCGAAGGAAATACCAGGTGGAGGTTCCAAGGCGAGCCAGAGCTTGGGGTGTTGGAGAAACTGAAGTTCAATGTGGCTGGAGTGAGCAAGGGTTGAGCTGGATACATAGGCAGGGGTCAGACTATGTAGGGATTTATAGGCCACTAAAAGCAGTGTGGGTCGCATTAGACTTGACTGAGAGGGTTGGATTTTCAGCTGGGTTTAAGACTGTAAAATGTAGAGAAATATTTGGGAGTAGGCATCTGAGGTGGAAGAGCAAAGCCATGGGGTTGTGAGGAAGAATGGTGTCAGAGGAGACAAGAAGTAGTCTGTGAAGTGGAGGAGTTGCACTGGGGCATATGAGAAACTATTCTCTTTTGGAGGCTATCATTCTACAGAACAGCTGCTGCCTTACAGTAATGGATTTTGACAGATTTTTCTCACAGCAGACGAAAAGTTAAGCTGATGTGGTGACCTTTTGGAATAGATGGTTTCTTTTCTGCCAGGTTGAACCTTTTCTGGGAATATTTGTGCTGAGTGAGCTCTTTGACCTTAGTGCAGGGTGGGTAAATGCTATCCTTCACGAGCATTCAACTCTTTTCCTTTCAGGTCAGCAGAAGGAAATAAATCATTTATGTTGGTTCGAGTAATTGTAGCAGCTTTTCATTTCCAATTTACCCCAGTGTGTGTGACTAATTTGAGTTGATAATCACTGTTACCCACGCACAGCTTTTCAAGGGAAGGACCATGAGTCGGAGAACATTACGTTTCTATAAAGGTTGGTGTAATGGCCTTGAACTTAAGCTTTCTAGTCTAAACGTGAAACCTAAGAGTTAATGCTGTATTACATTTCCAGTAATGACTGTGTCCTTTTTCTTTCAGATTTCCTTCAGGATTTTAATCATCCTTACAGCCTCTTTGAGAATGACTGAACTTCCAAATTCCCTTAAGTTAAAATTTTAAATTCTATTGAACATTTTTGTAGAGTATTTCATTACTTTTACATTATGACTTGTGCAGTAATTGTGTTTATAAGGGTTAAAAAGCTCTGGAAACAAGATTTTATGGTTAGTTTAAAAGATTTTTGTTAAACTTTTGAATAATCTCCTTCCTAGCTAGCTTTACAATCTTAATATTCTTCCCTTTGAACATAAAGCGGTATAAAAATAGAATGTGCAAGCACCTGACATATAAATTTATATATGGCAGAAGGATTAGAGGCTACATCCCATGATTATGTCTGACGTTGCTGTTTTCTCATCAGTATGACCAGACAATAAATAAATACTCTAATCTTATTTACATTTATTATTACAAAAATGCTCCACTATTCAGAATCTTCCATACAATAGTAAATTTTAGGTAATGATCGATATTATTAGAATCTGTGTTGATGAATATATATCAATGATAATATATTTTTAATGCTATAGATAGTTTCAAATAAAAGAGGTAATGACTCTTAACAATGTAAGAAAAATACTAGAGGGTTTTTTAATACAGCAAAATTATGCCAGGCTTGTTTCAATACCAAATAATTTCTTCATTAAAATTCAGTAATGTTCCGATATATTCATTAATAAGTATGTTTCACCAATTTTCTTTTTTAACCTCTCCCTGTTGGGCAAAATTCGGAAAAAGAAGGCATAAACTTATATTTGATATTTTTGTTACTTTTAGTACTTTGATATAAAACTAATATGGCTTCAGTTAAACTGGGGGTGGGAGATGTGATACCAAAAATTGTGAAGAAAATAATCGATTATCACAATGGGGGGAATAAAACTTGACTCTATATATATTTAGAAGTGTTCTCCCACGCTTGACCTAGAGGGGTGGGATAGGGAGGGTGGGAGGGAGACGCACGAGGTAGGGGATATGGGGATATACGTGTACATATAGCTGATTCACTTTGTTGTACAGCAGAAACTAACACAACATTGGAAAGCGATTATACTCCAATGAAGATGTAAAAAGAAAAAAAATTGCCAAGAAAGACACATGGAAAAAAAGCAAAAAAGAAGTGTTCTCTCATGCTATCAAGGCTGGAATAACTTGAGCTAGGAAAAACCAAATTTAAGTTGAGGTGGCTGTAACTCCAGCAAGACAGACCTTACACTTGATCAAAGATTGATTTCTATGCTAGGCAGAAAATTTGACTTTGACTAGAGAACTGAAACAGCAATGCAGAAATAAGTAATCACTTTTGTTCCACCAAAATCTGAGAACTTCCTGTCTTTTTTCCCATGAAGTAATAAGCCTAAGCTTGCTCCTGTCTGTCTCTTTCTTTGCACTTTAGCTTGTTTCCTGGTGTTTGTCCTCACTCTATTCCCTTCAACCCAGCTTTACTGAGGTATAATTGACAAATAACATTACATATATAGGGAATTCCCTGGCGGTCCAGTGGTTAGGACTCTGCGCTGTCACTGCCGAGGGCCCAGGTTCAATCCCTTTTTGGGGAACTAAGATCCCACAAGCTGGGTGGGGTGGCCAAAAAAAAAAAATCATATAAAAGAGTACAGCATGATGATTGATATGCATATATATTGTGAAATGATTACCATAATCAAGTTAATTCATACATCCATCACCTCACATAGTGACGTGTGTGTGTGCACGTGTGTGTGTGTGTGTGTGTGTGTGTGTGTGTGATGGGAATGCTTAAGACTACTCTTTTAGCAAATTTCAAGTTAAAATACAGTATTATTAAATAGTCACCATACTGTACATTATATCCACAGAATTTATTCATCTTATGACTGAAGGGTTGTATCCTTTGATGAGGATCTCCCCCCACCCCTAGCCTCTGGTAACCACCATTCTACTCTCTGTTTCTATGAGTTTGACTTTTTTTTTTTTAAGATTCCACATATAAGTGAGATAATACAAGACAGTATTTGTCTTTGTCTGGCTTATTTTATGTAGCATAATATCTTCCAGGTTCATCCATGTTATCACAAATGGCAGGATTTCCTTCTTTCTCAGGACTGAATAATATTCCATTGTTATATGTACATATGTAACATATACATATCACATAACATATAACATATGTTGAGTATTTATAAAATCACACTTGCCAGATTTAAATATATCTTTTTCATTAGAGGGATTCATATCTCAATAGCATGCTAAGTTTCAGAATGTTAAAAATATATTCATTTTTTGTTAATACATATGGGCATCTTCAAAATCTCATTAATTCATATTTTGGGGGGAGTTTCTTTTTCTTCTCCTTTCACAAAGATAAATTCCAATTTGCTTCTTTGTTCAAAACAATTCAGTATAGACTGTGTTATCTTCTATATGTCATGTCACTGCTACTAAATTGTGAAAAACAAATCATGTTTTAATTACGTAACCTGAGTATGGCTTTTGATTTTCAATCATCCAAAAGAGGGCTTCTATAAATAAATACCAAAGGAAATAATAAAATATTAAGCCATATTTAATTTATTTTATTTTAATTTTAATAGAATGTTTCAATTAATTTCTTCATTACTGGTCCTAATTAATTCATTTTAGAACTTGCCATAATTCTGTATTTACAAAAATTATTTACTGACTATTTTTTTAAACTTTTTTCTCAATCACTTATTTTATATAGTCAGATTGAATAATTCTCAATATATCATAATTCCAAAATGAACAATACTATATTTATAGGATTAATGATTTTGGAGTTGTTTGGTGTTAAGTGAAATTATGAATAACCTTGTTCTCTGTGCTCTGTTTGACATTTTCCTTTCATCACCTATCAGGGAATCTAAAAAAGTAAAGTGCAACTCAGCTGGCTGTCTATGAAGAATAATAATTTGAAATGAGAGTAAGTTGATAGTGTAGCAATGGTCTGGTGATAGCTTTCCCAGGAGACATCTTATGCAAAAATGATGGAAGTCTGCCCATCACTGCACACAGAATGCTGACATTCTTGACTTTAATAGGAAAGCATTTATCTTTTGCACCTGCTCCAGTTTATGAATAGCTGTCATGTACTCCAACAAAAGAGAGGAGAACTGTCACTGTGATTTAAGAAATATACATTGGTGTAAGAAAAAGCAAAATGTTTTGAGCACTTAGAATTTATTTTTCTTGCTCTATTATGCCTGGTTTCTACAGTGAATTATTTAAGTTATACTTAATAGTATTAGAATTTTCCTACTGAGTCCATCAGTATGACTTCATCATTATAGAAAGCACTTTGAATTATTAAAGAGACCCTGCGTGTGTGCTTCAGGAATAAAAGGTTGTGCATTTATGATTACTGGATTTTCAGTAGTGTGTAACAAAATGAAACACCTAGATAAAGTGTAAATGCAGTCTTTACAAGCATATTGGTAAGACAAAATTTGAGGTTTATAAAGTTAAAACTTATTCCTAAAAATTCACTAATTCAAATAAAACAAGTAAAGTAATGGAGTTAAATGCATATTGAAATTGATTTTTGGAAAAACAGAAGGTTTTCTTAAAGGTTTTTAGATTCCTGTCAAGTTGACAATGGAACCAGAGCCTTTAAATGTGTTAAAATATTGAAATGTTACTGCTTTTCCACACATTTTTATTTCTAAATATTACTGTTTTACTGGGTGAAATTATGAAAGAAGCCTGTCAGATCTTTTTTACATTTATGTTTTCCCAGCAGGTGTTTCCTCCCATGGCATTTTACATGCTGATTTTTCTTCTCTTGCTGTCTTTCAATTTTAACTTTCCTTCTAAAAATACACGAGATTTCAAGATTATGTACACACACACATGTAGTTTGTGTGTATACATATATAAAGTATAGCTATAATTTAATCTGACTCATCTTTTAACAAACACTAAACCAAAATTAATTTTCTCCCTTGAGAGTATTCACCATTTGAAGTTATTCACTTATTTCACTCCTGCTGATATTACTTAAAATGTCTTTGGACCTATTCCTTTGAAATGTCTTTAAAAACCTGCAGAACATATAAAATACATCTTCATTTTTTATGGATGGTTGAGAGATGGCAGACAGGCATTCAGAGCCATATGTGATGAGAACAGGTAACTGATTGTTTCAGATAATCCATTTTTGGTCCAAGTCAGGGATATGCTATAAAGAACTTGTTGTGTGTTTGGGAGAGGAAAAATGAAAAGGCAGGGAGGAAAAGGAGGGGCCCAAATTGATTATGATAGGATAGCAATTTGAAAAGAAAAATTCAAAAAGATTTTAGCAGTTGTTGAAAAAAGCTTTGAATTTTCCATGGTGACTGTTCTGAAAGAATGCAAACATTTGGAAGTACTGGCAGCCCCTTAAGCACTGAGGTTTTATATGATTTTCATTTGTACTTCTGAGCTCATATCCATATTGGGATTTAAAGTAAACAGCATATAAATCAAAACTGAATCTGATTAATTCTTCCTAAGGTTCTTTCACTCACCTGGCATCAGTCTGGACAAAAGCCTTATTCTCCACCTGGTACCATCCTGTTTGGTTCTTACTGGGAAGGCAGCTTTGTGGTTTTTTTAAAAAATGATTTATTTATTTTTTTAGGCCGCGCTGCTCGGCTTGCGGGATCTAAGTTCCCCGACCAGGGATCAAACCCCGGGCCCATGGCAGTGAAAGCCCGAGTCCTAACCACTGGACCACTAGGGAATTCCCACATCTTAGCTTTGTTGAGTTTCTGAAAACTCTTGAGTTGTATAGATAATGCTCAATCAAGATGGCTCCAGGAAATGTCAGCTTTGAACAGAGGAAGCAAAGTAAATTTAGAAAAGAGGAAAGGAGCCTAGATTCAGAGAGAGTCTCCATTCTAACCAGAACTTTGGGTGGTTTTCACCTTAGGAAGATACGATTTGGAGAGGGATCAAAAATGAGCAATTTAATACAAGCTGCTAACTGAAATTTCATACTAATTATCGAAGTTTCTCTATGTCTTACCTCATGAGATTGAGTGGTATGCTTGGAAGAGGATATCAAGTTTTAGATTTAGGAAACCTAGTCCTAATTTCAGTTCTGACCCTAAAGTATTTGTGATCGTGACAAATTAAAGAAAATGGTGTTTTTCTCATTTTCTAAATTGATCTTTTGAGTTAGATAAGGAATTTAAACAAGCCAGCCACAGCAAAATGAATTGTCCAAGATCATAATGGGTTTGAAACATGGAGGTAGGCTTGGAAGGATATAGCTTTTGTCTCATAAAAACATCTGCTTCTCTGTGAGATAATAGCTCAGAAATTTTCTTTCAATTTGTCTAAAATCATGCACGAAAGAGGTTACTGTGCTAGAAAAGACATCCCTGTCAGTGAAACTGAACAATTCTGGAGGAAAATGCTTTTTCAACTGTACAACAGTAAACCAGAAAAACCCATGCTTGGTTTTAAAGTTAAGGTTAAGTATGCTTTTTATTATCCTTTTAGTTGGTTCAAACACTTCCACTGATTTCCAGCTCAAATGTTTACTTTGTTCATCACGGTGAAAATCCCAAATCACATAAGATTATACTAAAGGCAGTCTTCTAGTCATCTGGAAATCAAATACTAAAACCTTAGGGAAACAGCTTCCATTTTTAAGAATAGTTTTCTGTCCAATGTTTAATCCTAGCAACATTTGAGACCCTACTCTGTACAGAGCATTATAGGTTATTCAGAATAATTGCAATAACAACACTTCATATAAAAATATGACACAATACCCCTGGACATCATTTACTGTAGATACAGATTCTAGCTAATAGGATGTTTTCATGTTCTCTTGGATAAACTTCATGCTCTATCCCGCAGACAGAGGTTGTTTCATTTGAAAAGATAATTACAATAGAAAAAAATCAGTGGAGTATATATAAACATTAGCAATTGCCAATATTTTTTTCTAATTTTATGTGTTTTTAACCAATAATAAAGATATTTTGTTGCATGTAACTCCCTTTTTTAAATTCTGAAATCTTATTGACTTGATTTTTCTTACTTGAAAATTCTTCCAAGATTTTTGTAAAAAAACAAACACAACAAATAAGGACTGTGGCTAGTCTCAGTCTTTTCACAACTGGAATTTTTTTTTTTCCTAATCTTGTATCAACTTTTATGTTGAGAAATGAGAGTTAAATCAAATTTTTTAAAACAGATACACACTACTACATATTATAAAATAGATAAACAGCAAGGATATACTGTATAGCACTGGAAACTATATTCAGTATCTTATGATAACCTATAATGGGAAAGAATCTGAAAAAGAATAGATATGTATAAGAATGTATAACTGAATCACTTTGCTGTACACCTGAAACTAGCACAACATTGTAAAACAACTCTACCTCAATTAAAAAAAAAAACTAGAAGGGGAAAAATGATTTTTTAAAAAGCCAATATTTGTTTTGTTTTTTACAAGAAGAGGGCAGAAAAACAAAGCATCCATAGTTCAAAATGCATAATCAAGTGTCCTTCATTCTCTCCCAAATGTCTCAAAGGTGACTGGCAAACTTTCTCCAAAAGAGCCCTCAGCATTCTATAATATTACACTTTCTGATTTGTTGCACTAAGGGAAAAAGAAAGGCTAGAATTGTTTTAGGAGGGGGAGCCATTTACAATGTTCTATGAAAGTGAGCCATTTTAAGTACAGTGTTATGAGATAGTTACTATATTGTACTATTTCATATATACTATGTATACTACTTGATACATACTGTATGTGTGTGTATGTGTAAATTTTAAACATAGCATTTTGCTAACTTTTATAAAAAATTTGAACCTCGGATCCCTTAATCAAGAATGTAACTTTTACCATATTTTTTCTTTGGGAAAAATATCAACTTGAATTATTATTATTAGCTTACATAGTAACAAGAATAAAATTTTATGTAACTTTATGTTAACAAAGCATCATCATGACCTATAACCCAATGAAGGGCTATTTTTCTTCTTTCCCCATATCACTCTCCCTTTATCTCCTTCATTCTTCTCCCCCACCAGTTTTATTGAGATTTAATTGACATATAACATTGTTTTAGATATACAACATAATTATATTTGCTATATATATATAGCAAAATGACGACCACATAGCATTAGCTAACACCTCCATCACTTCACATAGCTACAATTTTTGTTTGTTTTTTTGCTATTGAGTTGTATGAGTTCTTTGTATTTTTTGAGTACTAGCCCCTTATCAGATCTATGATTTGCAAACATTTTCTCCCATCCCATAGGTTACCTTTTCATTCTGTTGATGGTTTCTTTTCCTATGCAGAAGCTTTTAATTCTGATGTAGTCTCACTTGTTTATTTTTGCTTTTTTTGTCTTCGTTTTGGTGTCAAACCCAAAAAGTCATTGCCAAGACTGATGTCAAAGAGCTTCCTGCCTATATTTTCTTCTAGAAGTTTATGGTTCAAGTCTTACATTCAAGTCTTTAATCCGTTTTGAGTTGATTTTTGCATATTGTGTAAGATAGTGGTCCAGTTTCATTCTTTTGCCTGCAGCTGTCCAGTTTTCCCAATACCACTTATTAAAGGGACTGTCTTTTCTCCATTGTATATTCTGGCTTCTTTCATAAATCAATTCACCTTATGTGCATGGGTTAATTTCTGGTCTCTGTATTCTGTTTCATTGGTTTATGTGTCTGTTTTTTATGCCAATACCATATGGTTTTGATTACTATAGCTTTGGAATATAATTTGAAATCAGGGAGCATGGTGCCTCCAGCTTTGTTTTCTTTCTCAAGATTGCTTTGACTCTTCAGGGTCTTTTGTGGTTCCATACAAATTTTAGGATTGTTTGTTCTACTTCTGTGAAAAATGTCATTGGAATTTTGACAGGGGTTGCATTGAATCTGTAGATTGTTGTGAGTAGTATGGACATTTTAATAATACTAATTCTTCCAGTCAATGAGCACAGAATATCTTTTGTGTCTTCTTAAGTTTCTTTCATCTATGTCTTATAGTTTTCAGTGTATAGGTCTTTCGCCTCCATTGTTAAATTTATTCCTAGGTATTTTATTCTTTTTGATGCAATTACAAATTGAATTATTTTCTTAATTTCTCTTTCTGATAGTCTATTATTATTGTATAAAGATTGTAACTGATTTTTAAATATTGATTTTGTATCCTGCAACTTTACTGAATGCATTTATTAGTTCTAACAGTTTTTGGTAGAGTCTTTTGGGTTTTCTTTATATAACATCATGTCATCTGCAAATAGAGACAGTTTTACCTCTGTTTTATTTGGATGTCTTTTATTTCTTTTTCTTGACTAATTGCTGTGGCTAGGACGTCTAGTACTATGTTGAATAAAAGTGGCAAGAGTGGACATCCTTTTCTTGTTTCTGATCTTAGTAGAAAAGCTTTCAGTTTTTCAACATTGAGCATTTTAGCTATGGACATGTCATATATGGCCTTCATTATGTTTAGGTACGTTTCCTCTATACACAGTTTGTTGAGAGTTTTTATCATGAATGGATGTTGAATTTTGTCAAATGCTTTTTCTGCATCTATTGAGATGATCATATGATTTTTAAATTCATTTTGTTAATGTGGTGTATCACATACACCATGTTCAAGTGGGATTTATTCCAGGGGTGCATGGATGTTTCAACATCCACAGCTCAAACCTTCATTTGCCTTTCTTTAGGCTACCATATGTCTCAGTTTGCCCAGGACAGTCCTACTTTATGCTGGTTGTCTTAGTGTAATTAAAAATAGAGCCCCCTCAGATAAGCACATGAAAACATGTTCACCATCATTAGTTATTAGGAAAATGTAAATTAAAACCAAAATGAGATACCACTACACACTCACTAGAATGGCTAAAATTATAAACAAGCATTGACCATACCAAATGTTGGTGAGCATGTGGACCAACTATAATTTCAAAACACTGCTATAAAGAATGTTAAATTGTCCAATCACTTTGGAAAATATTTAACAGTTTCTTAAAAACTTAAAGGCACCTACCATACCACCCAGCCATTCCACATCTAGATGTTTACATAAGAAAAATGAATGCATATCTCCATACCAAGACTTTTACATGAATGTTCATAGCAGCCTTATTTGGAATAACTCCAAAATGGAAACCCAAATGTCCAGTAACAGGAGAATGGATAAACAATTACAGTATAGCTATACAATGGAATATTACTCAGAAATCCATAGGAAGAAATTTTTGATACATACAATCTGTAAGAATCTCTATGTGAAAGAAGTCAAACAAAAAAAGACAAAGTGGATAATTCTATTTATATAAAATTCTATAAAATGCAAATGTGACAGACCAGATCTGTGGTTACCTGAAGATAGGGAAGATAGGGGTGAAAGGAAAGATTACAAAGAGGAAACTTTTTGAGATGGTGACTATTTTTATTATCTTGACTGTGGCAATAGTTTCACAGGTGTATGCCAAAACTCATCAAACTGTAAATTTATTTTTTATCATCACTATTTTTTAAATATAGAACACTTCACGAATTTGTGTGTCATCCTTGCACAGGGGCCATGCTAATCTCCTCTGTATCGTTCCAATTTGAGTATATGTGCTGCTGAAGCGAGCACAAACTATAAATTTAAATATGCACAGTTTATCATATATCAATATACCTCAATTGGCTTTTAAAAGAAATAATGCCACCTTTCACTCTCAAAGATATTACAGTTTGAATGTTGGTAATATTCTATTTCTTAGTCTGCATTTTACAGATTTTTTTAAAGATCTTAATTGGAGTATAATTGCTTTACAATGTTGTGTTAGTTTCTGCTATATAACAAAGTGAATCAACTATATGTATACATATATCCCCATATCCCTTCCCTCTTGCACCTCCCTCCCACTCTCCCTATCCCACCCCTCTAGGTGGTCATAAAAAACTGAGCTAATCTCCCTATGTGATGTAGCTGCTTCCCACTAGCTATCTATTTTACATTTGGTAGTGTATATATGTCAGTGATACTCTCGCACTTCATCCCAGCTTACCCTTCCCCATCCGCATGTTCTCAAGTCCATTCTCTACGTCTGCGTCTTTATTCCTGTCCTTCCCCTAGGTTTGTCAGGACTTTTTTTTTTTTTTTTAGATTCCATATATATGTGTTAACATATGGTATTTGTTTTTCTCTTTCTGACTTACTTCACTCTGTATGACAGACTCTACATCCATCCACCTCACTACAAATAGTTCAGTTTCATTTCTTTTTATGGCTGAGTAACAGTCCATTGTATATATGTGCCACATCTTCTTTATCTATTCATCTGTCGATGGACACTTAGGTTGCTTCCATGTCCTGGTTATTGTAAATAGAGCTGCAATGAACATTGTGGTACATGACTTTTTTGAATTATGGTTTTCTCAGGGTATATGCCCAGTAGTGGGATTGCTGTGTCATATGGTAGTTCTATTTTTAGTTTTTTAAGGAACCACCATACTGTTCTCCATAGTGGCTGTATCACTTTACATTTCCACTAACAGTGCAAGAGGGTTCCCTTTTCTCCACACCCCCTCCAGCATTTATTGTTTGTAGATTTTTTGATGATGGCCATTCTGATGGGTGTGAGGTGATACCTCATTGTAGTTTTGATTTGCATTTCTCTAATGATTAGTGGTGTTGAGCATCCTTTCATGTGTTTGTTGGCAATCTGTATATCTTCTTTGGAGAAATGTCTATTTAGATGTTCTGCCCACTTTTGGATTGGGTTGTTTGTTTTTTTGATATTGAGCTTCATGAGCTGCGTGTATATTTTGGAGATTAATCCTTTGTCAGTTGCTTCACTTGCAAATATTTTCTCCCATTCTGAGGGTTGTCTTTTCTTCTTGTTTATGGTTTCCTTTGCTGTGCAAAAGCTTCTAAGTTTCATTAGGTCCCATTTGTTTCTTTGTGTTTTTATTTCCATTTCTCTAGGAGGTGGGTCAAAAAGGATCTTGCTGTGATGTATGTCAAAGAGTGTTCTTCCTATGTTTTCCTCTAAGAGTTTTAGAGTGTCTGGCCTTACATTTAGGTCTTTAATCCATTTGGAGTTTATTTTTGTGTATGGTGTTAGGGAGTGTTCTAATTTCTTTCTTTTACATGTAGCTATCCAGTTTTCCCAGTACCATTTTTTTGAAGAGGCTGTCTTTTCTTCATTGTATATTCTTGCCTCCTTTATCAAAGATAAGGTGACCATATGTGCATGGGTTTATCTCTGGGCTTTCTATCCTGTTCCATTAATCTATATTTCTCTTTTTGTGCCAGTACCATACTGTCTTGATTACTGTAGCTTTGTAGTATAGTCTGAAGTCAGGGAGCCTGATTCCTCCCGCTCTGTTTTTCTTTCTCAAGATTGCTTTGGCTATTCGGGGTCCTTTGTGTTTCCATACAAATTGTGAAAATTTTTGTTCTAGTTCTGTGAAAAATGCCATTGGTAGTTTGATAGGGATTGCATTGAATCTGTACATTGCTTTGGGTAGTATAGTCATTTTCACAATATTGATTCTTCCAATCCAAGAACATGGTATATCTCTCCATCTGTTTGTATCATATTTAATTTCTTTCATCAGTGTCCTATAGTTTTCTACATACAGGTCTTTTGGCTCCATAGGTAGGTTTATTCCTAAGTATTTTATTCTTTTAGTTGCAATGGTAAATGGGAGTGTTTCCTTAATTTCTCTTTCAGATTTTTCATCATTAGTGTATAGGAATGCAAGACATTTCTGGACCTTAATTTTGTATCCTGCTACTTTACCAAATTCATTGATTAGCTCTAGTAGTTTTCTGATAGCATCTTTAGGATTCTCTACGTGTAGCATCATGCCATCTGCAAACAGTGACAGTTTTACTTCTTTTCCTATTTGGATTCCTTTTATTTCTTTTTTTTCTCTGATTGCTGTGGCTAAAACTTCCAAAACTATGTTGAACAATAGTGGTCAGAGTGGACAACCTTGTCTTGCTCCTGATCTTAGAGGAAATGGTTTCAGCTTTTCACCATTGAGAATAATATTGGAGTAGGGTTTTTCATTTATGGCCTTTATTATGTTGAGGTAGGTTCCCTCTATGCCTACCTCAGGAGAGTTTTTATCATAAATGGGTGTTGAATTTTGTTGACAGCTTTTTCTGCATCTATTGAGATGATCATATGGTTTTTATCCTTCAATTTGTTAATATAGTGTATTACATTGATTTGTGTATATTGAAGAATCCTTGCATCCCTGGGATTAATCCCACATGATCAGGGTGTATGATCCTTTTAATGTGTTGTTGGATTCTGTTTGCTAGTATTTTGTTGAGGATTTTTGTATCTGTATTCATCAGTGATATTGGCCTGTAGTTTTCTTTTTTTGTGACATCTTTGTCTGCTTTTGGTATCAGGGTGATGGTGGCCTCATAGAATGAGTTTGGGAGTGTTCCTCCTTCTGCTATATTTTGGAAGAGTTTGAGAAGGATAAGTGTTAGCTCTTCTCTAAATGTTTGATAAAATTTGCCTGTGAAACCATCTGGTCCTAGACTTTTGTTTGTTGGAAGATTTTTAATCACAGTTTCAATTTCAGTGCTTGTGATTGGTCTGTTTATATTTTCTATTTCTTCCTGGTTCAGTCTTGGAAGATTGTGCTTTTCTAAGAATTTGTCCGTTTCTTCCAGGTTGTCCATTTTATTGGCATATAGTCACTTGTAGTAATCTCTCATGAACCTTTGTATTTCTGCAGTGTCAGTTGTTACTTCTCGTTTTTCATTTCTAATTCTGTTGATTTCAGTCTTCTCCTTTTTTTTCTTGATGAGTCTGGCTAATGGTTTATCAATTTTGTTTACCTTCTCAAAGAACCAGCTTTTGGTTTTATTGATCTTTGCTATTGTTTCCTTCATTTCTTTTTCATTTATTTCTTTTTTTTAAACATCTTTATTGGAGTATAATTGCTTTTTAATGTTGTGTTAGTTTCTGCTGTATAACAAAGTGAATCAGCTGTATGTATACATATATCCCCATATCCCCTCCCTCTTGCATCTCCTTCCCATCCTCCCTATTCCACCCCTCTAGCTCGTCTCAAAACACCGAGCTTATCTCCCTGTGCTATGCAGCTGCTTCCCACTAGCTATCTATTTTACATTGGTAGTGTATATATGTCAATGCTACTCTCTCACTTTGTCCCAGCTTACCCTCGCCCCTCCCCATGTCCTCAAGTTTCATTTATTTCTGATCTGATCTTTATGATTTCTTTCCTTCTGCTAACTTTGGGGTTTTTTTGTTCTTCTTTCTCTAATTGCTTTAGGTGTAAGGTTAGGTTGTTTATTTGAGATTTTTCTTGTTTCTTGAGGTAGGATTGTATTGCTATAAACTTCCCTCTTAGAACTTCTTTTGCTGCATCCCATAGGTTTTGGGTCATCATGCTTTCATTGTCATTTGTTTCTAGGTATTTTTTGATTTCCTCTTTGATTTCTTCAGTGATCTCTTGGTTATTTAGTAGCGTATTATTTAGCCTCCATGTGTTTGTATTTCTTACAGTTTTTTTTCTGTAATTGATATCTAGTCTCATAGCATTGTGGTTGGAAAAGATACTTGATACGATTTCAATTTTCTTAAATTTACCAAGGCTTGATTTGTGACCCAAGATATGATCTATCCTGGAGAATGTTTCATGAGCACTTGAGAAGAAAGTGTATTCTGTTGTTTTTGGATGGAATGTCCTATAAATATCAATTAAGTCCATCTTGTTTAGTATGTCATTTAAAGCTTGTGTTTCCTTATTTATTTTCATTTTGGATGATCTGTCCATTGGTGAAAGTGGGGTGTTAAAGTCCCCTACTATGACTGTGTTACTGTCGATTTCCCCTTTTATGGCTGTTAGCATTAGCCTTATGTATTGAGGTGCTCCTGTGTTGGGTGCATAAATATTTACAATTGTTATAACTTCTTCTTCGATTGATCCCTTGATCATTATGTAGTGTCCTTCTTTGTCTCTTGTAATAGTCTTTATTTTAAAGTCTATTTTGTCTGATATGAGAATTGCCACTCCACCTTTCTTCTGATTTCCGTTTGCATGGAATATCTTTTTCCATCCCCTCACTTTCAGTCTGTATGTGTCCCTAGGTCTGAAGTGGGTCTCTTGTAGACAGCATATATACGGGTCTTGTTTTTGTATCCATTCAGGCAGTCTATGTCTTTTGGTTGGAGCACTTAATCTATTTACACTTAAGGTAATTATCGATATGTATGTTCCTATTACCATTTTCTTAATTGTTTTGGGTTTGTTTTTGTAGGTCTTTTCCTTCTCTTGTGTTTCCTGCCTAGAGAAGTTCCTTTAGCATTTGCCGTAAAGCTGGTTTGGTGATGCTGAATTCTCTTAACTTTTGCTTGTCTGTAAAGGTTTTAATTTCTCTGTCAAATCTGAATGAGATCCTTGCTGGATAGAGTAATCATGGTTGTAGGTTTTTACCTTTCATCACTTTAAATATGTCGTGCCACTCCCTTCTGGCTTGCAGAGTTTCTGCTGAAAGATCAGCTGTTAGCCTTATGTAGATTCCCTTGTATGTTATTTGTTGCTTTTCCCTTGCTGCTTTTAATATTTTTTCTTTGTGTTTAATTTTTGATAGTTTGATTAATATGTGTCTTGGTGTGTTTCTCCTTGGATTTATCCTGTATGGTACTCTCTGCGCTTCCTGGACTTGATTGACTATTTCCTTTCCCATGTTAGGGAAGTTTTCGACTATAATCTCTTCAAATATTTTCTCAGACCCTTTCTTTTTTTTTTCTTTTTTAGATAGTACATGTTTATTCACACATTAAGCTAAGAAAAATTCTTGCATGAAATAACTTACAACACCTCTCACCTTCCCCTTAGATTCTTTCTTTTTAAAACATATTTATTGTAGTATAATTGCTTCACAATGGTGTGTTAGTTTCTGCTTTATAACAAAGTGAATCAGCTATACATATACATATATCCGCATATCCCCTCCCTCTTGCATCTCCTTGCCCCACCCCATCCCACCCCTCTAGGTGGTCACAAAGCACCGAGCTGATCTCCCTGTGCTATGCGGCTGCTTCCCACTAGCCAGCTGTTTTACATTTGGTAGTATATAGAAGTCCATGCCACTCTCTCACTTTGTCCCAGCTTACCCTTCCCCCTCCCCATGTCCTCAAGTCCATTCTCTACGTCAGACCCTTTCTTTTTCTCTTCTTCTTCTGGGACACCTATAATTCGAATATTGGCACGTTTAATGTTGTCCCAGAGGTCTCTGAGGCTGTCCTCAATTTTTTCATTCTTTTTTTTTATTCTGCTCTGTGGTAGTTATTTCCACTCTTTTATCTTCCGGGTCACTTATCCATTCTTCTGCGTCAGTTACTCTGCTATTAGTTCCTTCTAGAGAATTTTTAATTTCATTTATTGTGTAGTTCATCATTGTTTGTTTGCATTTAGTTCTTCAAGGTCCTTGTTAAACGTTTCTTGTATTTTCTCCATTCTATTTCCAAGATTTTGGATCATCTTTACTATCATTACTCTAAGTTCTTTTTCAGGTAGACTGCCTATTTCTTCTTCATTTGTTTCAGCTGGTGAGTTTTTACCTTGCTCCTTCATCTGTTGCATATTTCTCTGTCTTCTCATTTTCTTTAACTTACTGTATTTGGGGTCTCCTTTTTGCAGGCTGCAGGTTCGTAGTTCCTTTTGTTTTTAGTGTCTGCCCCCAGCGGGTGAGGTTGGTTTAGTGGCTTGTGTAGGCTTCCTGGTGGAGGGGACTGGTGCCTGTGTTCTGGTGGGTGGGGCTGGATCTTGTCTTTCTGGTGGGCAGGGCCACATCCGGTGGTGTGTTTTGTGGTGTCTTTGAACTTAGTATGATTTTAGGCAGCCTCTCTGATAGTGGGTGGGGTTGTGTTCCTGTCTTCCTAGTTATTTGGCACAGGGCGTCCAGCACTGGAGCTTGCTGGCCGTTGGGTGGAGCTGGGTCTTAGTGTTGAGATGGAGATCTTTGGGAGAGCTCTCACCGATTGATATTATGTGGGGCTGGGAGGTCTCTGGTGGTCCAGTGTCCTGAACTCAGGTCTCCCACCTCAGAGGCTCAGACCTGACACCAGGCCGGAGCACCAAGACCCTGTCAGCCACATGGCTTTAAACTTCCTTCCTTGTGAGCCCCTGGAGGCGAAGTTGATTTGCCAACCAAGTTCCCGCTTCTCCATTCTCTGGCCATTAACTCAGGCATGTGCTGTTAGTATCTCAGCCTAGGTTTCCTTGATGGCAGTGGGAATCCAACAGGGAAAGAACCTTCCCCGCTGAGGCAGGGGGCTTCGGCTGGGCTAGGACCCAAGGGGAGGCGTCCATACAACCAATTCAGGAATGCCACCTCTCACCGTGGCTCTCGGCCCTTCTCTCCTCCTTCCCCTCCAATTTTATAGATTTTAAATCTGGTTATTGGTTTCACAGATTTATTCAGTTTTTGAAAATCCATTTATGATATGTACACTTTTCTGTGTATATTTTAAACTTCAACCAAAACTTCCCCGCAAAGGACCTGAAAGAATTTCTGAGGGCAACATGCAGAAAGTGTCCCAGTTGGACAATAAATTATAGCCTGACCCTATTCTTTGTATTTTTATTTTTTCTACTTTAGAGAAAAGAAAACTAAGATTTAGAAACACCTTGTAAAAAGCCACAAAAATAGTAAATATTTCAGTGGAGACTTCAGATAGGTTTTTCTTTCCTGAAAAATCTAGGTGCTTTCCTATGCTTTTCCACCCAGTGAACGAACTGGCTTATCTTTAACAAAGGTTTGTTATGTTAAAAAATAACAAGCCTTATTCCTTTATAGTCATCCCTTATACATTTATATCATAATTCATGATGATTGCATTAGATTCCTTCAGAGCTAAAGAATAATATTCATTTCATTATTTATAGCAAATTTTGGAACACAAAGGAACTGACCCCTTCTCAGTTAGTACAATGGTACCAATATGGTCTCTGGGAAAAGGAACTGTAATAAAAAAGGATTTTAAGGAAACAAAAGACCTCCCACTAGTGGAGAATGTAATTCTGATCATAGGATGAAATGACCAGTAGAGAAAATAATATATTCATCAGCCTTTTGAGATACAGTGAACACTTAAGAAAAAACTCCATGCATTGATGTATATTAGTATGATGCTTTGCATACAGTAGGTCCTCAAAATGGAGTAGACTAATTTTAGTTCATAGCCAGTTTAGGGAAAGGATAGGGAAGGAGAAGGTGGTAAGGCAGACAGGAAAGAGGAGGGAAAATTTAGGTGCAGTAGAGCAAGAGACAGCAGAGAAATGCTCTGTTGGTTCTGAAATAAATCATTTCCAGTGATCTCTAGCTGTTACTTGAGGCTTTGGGCTCCTAATTATAGAAGATTTTATTGGTTGCCTACTCAATATCTATTTCTCTACACATATGTGCTAAAACCATGACTCCGATTTTGTTCAAATAGCCACTCTCCTCCATGTGGCCACATACTAGTGAGAGGCTGGCCCTATTCCAGCCCCAGAAGGTAAATCCTAATTGCTCTATGGCATTCTCATTTTACTTGACATTGTTTTAGAAAGGACACATGACCCAGTCAGAAATGAGAAATCTGCTAGAAGCCTCTAGGAAAGGCTTTCTTACTCTTAAACAAGACACAAGAAGGACGGCTTCCTCATCTTTAGTTTGGCAATATTATATCTAGGTGTGATTCCCAGAGCTGCTTCAGCTACTTTCCTATCATGAGATAAGCATGTGGAAACAGTTGGTACCTTGAAGGAGGCAGAACTGAAAACTGGAAATTACCTAGGTCCTTAAGTGATGTCATTAAGCCACTAATTTACCCATCCTTGGGGGTTGCTACTAACCAGCCAAGTGATCTAGGCCTGAGTTTCTCAACTATAAAATGAGAAAGATGATTTTTTGATTTGATCCATCTGGGACCCTTCAGCTCTATCATCATTCCATGCTTCTTGCAATCCATAAACCATGGCAGTGAAGTTACTGAGCACTTCTTACTGGTGAAAATATATAACCTGGAAAATGAAAACATCAGTGAGTTCTAATATAATTTTCAGTGTAATTTCTAGGAACACGAGTTTTAAAAGTTGCCTAGCGCCAAGCTATTAAAAGATTTCCAGACATTTCAAATATCAAAAGCTGATATGTGCCCAGTGTTGATATAATGTGAGAAATAATTGGTAAGAAACTTGAGTAAGTGCCAAGTAGCAGAATGTAGACTGGGACTCCCAACATTCCAGGACCAGTCTATCTCTTTTGCTTTCTGTGGTGTTGCTGCTACTACCTGACTGTTAACTTACATCCAGTGTTTCCAAGCCATTTGCTCTTTGTTAATGATGTTTCGGAATTGCCTGACCTTGCAATAATTTATTTATTGTCAAGGCAATAAAAAAGGAAAAAGGATTCTTGCATCAAATGGGGTTTTAAGCTAACTGATCTCCAAGCCTTGAGTTCCTGAGAAGTAAACATTTTCCCCCAATAGACTTTTTTCTATTTTCACAAACAACTATTAATGTTTCCCAGTTATTGATAGAAAAGGAAGTCTTTTAGTGTTAACCCATCTAAAGCCACTCTTATGTGTAGACAAAGAGGTGGTTGATTTTCAGGTGTCTTGGGATGTTCCCATTATCCAGTACCTGCGTTTGAAATGCCTGTGTTAAGGCAAATATTTTTCTAGGTTCAAATTTCTATGAGTCAATATGATATGAATTAGGACATTAGTAAAGGCTATCTTACTTTCTTCCATATAAATCATATATGTGATGAGTCCCTATAATATATGAGGTACTATGCTTTTATTTCATGCAACATTTAAAATGTTATAACCAGAAAATTAAGCCAATAGAAATGGAAACATCGTTAGAAATGCTGGACAAAGAAAGCAAGTGATAGGGAAGGGGTTGGGAGTAAATCCTGCAATTTGTGGCTTAAGTTGTGCTTTAGTTCACCATCTATGTAGTGATAGTAAATTGAATATATTTGATTATTAATAAAAACCACCTGTTTATAAAGGGCTTAGAACTTTATGAATTATGGCAGAGCAAACATAAACATGATTTGGGGATCTTAAAACTAATAATATTCTCATCTAATGCTTTTTAAAAAAAGTGTATAAACTCTGTTTTGGTCATAATGGTTCTAACATTGCAAATATCACACTCAAGAGACCAGCTTTTCTTTGAACACTTTTCTCTCTGGAAGTAATGTTAGGGAAAGCCAGCCTGGTTTCACTTCCCTGCCTCATCTCCTTTCCTTTGTCTTTTCCACAGATGCCCTCTACCCACAGGCACAGTTTCACCCATTTCTGTCCAATCATAGGTTCCTCAGACTATCTGCAAACTTTTCAAAATTAACTCATCGTACCAGATCTGGATCCCTGGGCTGTTCTGACAAACCTAGAGTCTCTGGTGTGCCTTGAATGCCTAGGCACTCCTTATCTAGAGCTTTCTTTCACCCCTTCCTGCTTCTCCATGTGTACATGGTCTGCCTCAGTTGCCCTGTCTGCCTTCTCACCTTCCTTACCTAATAGTGATGGCCCTCCTCCTAGGATCAAACAGTTCCTGCCAGGCCATCCTGTAAAACAAGTCATCAATATCTTACAACTGAGAACCAGATAAAATTTCCCAGTATCATGGCTGGCCTTCTAGCTTAAACACCCATTCCTCCTTCTAGCGACAGTTCCAACTTTTGCTTGGGATTCAGCCTTCCCCCATTTTAGTTCACGTAGACTGGGTGGGCCTTTGTTCTAAGCCCTAGGGATGGAGTTTGGGACCCAAGATATCCTATTTCCACAGTGATTGGTTCAAAGGTGGGAATGTGACCTAAAATGACCCAAGCAGAGAAAATGTCAGGACTTCCTCTGGAAGTTGTAGGATAGTTGTTCCCTCTTCTTTGGTTAAACTTAAACCTGTAAGGTTGTAACCTAATCAGATTTGACTCTAATATTTGTAGCTCACAGAGTAAGGAAACAAATGGAGGCCTATGTTCTAAACATAGAACCATATGCTTAAAAATGTAAACATTATAAAATCCAACACAATGTTATATACAAATTGTTCTTTTCTCCTACCTGGACAAATATACTTTCATAATGACCCAGAAGGCAATGTTCAAGTTCTCAGACTCTTCAGATTTCTGCTCTGGAACATGGCTGGATGAAGAGATCACACACATTTTGGCCCAACTCCTTCTCTTCTCACTCCAGCCTCAATTCTCTGCCAGAAGGGGACTCATAAGATATGTATGAACACCCCAGCCTGCTCATCTAAATTCCATACACATCATCTGCAAACAGCTCACTCTTGGGCCCAAAGGTATGCAGATTGTCAGTTTAGTTCACCTTCAGGGGGATGGGCTAAAAGGAGAGGTCCACTGAGGGCTGAGAACTAGCTTGGAGATTTTTGGCAGGGAATCCTTTGGTCTGTGGTATCCAGAGTGTGATCCAGAGGGATGTGAGAGGGTTCTGGGGGAGTATGTGTCTTTGGCTTCTGAGGCTCTTTGCCCCATGGGGAGGGGCATGGCTGAAGGAGAGCCAGAGAAGAACTCCCTATAGTACAGGGTCCACAGGAGGATCCCTTTTATCTGGATTGAAGGATGGCACTGCTTCAGACAACTGTCTCACAACCATGAGGGTAGGACCTGTCTTAGAATAAATCCAACACATCAGAGAAGAACCAAGCCAAGCCAAGAGATAGAGAGAACTGGGTTATGTTTATATCATGTAAGTTTCCACATAAGCCACACCTACAGCCAACAGTCTCCTGGGACTGTCCAGTTTTATGAGCTAATTCATTTGGGTTTTGCTCAAGCCAATTTGGGCTGAGGTTTCTGTCACTTGCCGACTGAAAGAATCATGTCTGGTAGGCTTCTTGATGGTATTCTGTGAATGACTCATGTCTGGGCTGCTCTGCTTCCTAAGGATGTGGATTAGTTCCCCCATCTCCCTCCCCTGCACCCTGGTAGGGAGGGGTCCTATGTCAGTGTAAATTCTCTTCTTTGTCAGCCCCATTTTGCCTAGGTACCAACCTGCCTCATATCTGCATCCTCCTAGTTTCCAAGGAGAAGGAGCTATAAACTGCCAAACAATAATCCACTCATGAAATTATTGCTAAATTTATAACACCCAACAGTTGGGCCAATTGAAAATATGCTACAATGTGATAAATGTCAGAGAAAGACTCAAACAATTTAATGAACTCTATATTCTTGAAAGCATCAATTCTTCATCATCAGCTTCTTCAGTAAGGGCAGTCTAAACATTTGGGAAGGAAATACTCCTACTTTGAAAACTGGTTCTTCTGTTTATTGACAGCTTGTGTCAAAATTTAAGATGTATATATGTGTACAAAGAGCTTTGTTTCTCATTCCCCATCTCCAATGGCCTGTCTGATTTTAGTACCAATTAAGAAGGTTCAGCTCAGAATTCTAGTCCCCTAGCAGAGACTCTAAACCCCCAGAAACTAACTTCTTAAGGTCATCTGGAACACTACATGAGAATAGAGCTTTATCAACTTCAATGACTAATCACTATGTTCCCTATAAAATCATGCCCTAATGAAGTGTGTGGGTTTTTTTAAAGGTAAAATGCCTTTATTGTTTGAAGCATAAAAAAAGTGTAAACAAATTGGTATGATATTTCATTAGTCTTCCCAGTGACGTTATAAAAATACAGTGCCACTTAGTCTTTTAAACTCTTGAAACTGTCCAAAAGTTCATATTTAGCATTACATAAAAGGCACTTAAAACACACACTGAGATGATTAAAAAAACAAAACAAAACCACCTCATAAATACAATTGAAATTGCCTTGGGAAAAAGTTCTAAATATGGACTCCTCAGTGAAGTCTAAATAGGACTTCACTTTTTCTTTTCCAAAACATAGTATTTTCCTCATGTTTTGCCTACAGGCATCGTAAATGTAGACTGCCTTCTCCTACCTTCTGTTCTTGATATCGGGTAACAGAAATGCAAGCTAAATTCATTTTTCTTGTATTTAATCTCTTATTTGTTTTAAGATAAATTCTTAATTTGTAAGCAAGATCTTTTAGAATGCCTGGCTCATTTTCATCTCGTTTCAAATCACAATTCATTAAGAAAATAGGAAGACAATGATGTGAATTTTTTTAAAGTATTTATATTCAGCTACCAAAAGTGTGTGATTTTTCTAATCAAGAAAAATGTCAAGGATGAGAAGTCAAGTGGATTTTTTTTAAGTGAATATGATAACATATTTTAGCCTGAAAGCAACTCATCCCCAGTTCTCCAAGAAACAACTTCCCCTGCTCCTGTAGATGGAAGGTATGTCTGCTCTATTTATATAACATGCCTCACCGCTACCACTTTCATCTTTGGCCACAGAGAGCAAGAGAGAAGGAAGAGGATAGGAGTGAGAATAAAGCTGAATAAAGGAACAGAGATGAGAAACCAAGAGGGCCCAGAGAAAGTGACACACACACAAAGTAAGAGTGATGGCCGAAGATCTTAACTACTTTCCAGTTCCCGGTTCCACTCTCACCTGAGGCCACCTTCAGTTTCTGCCTATTGGTTCTGAGAGACCCCCCTTAACTTTCGAGTAAAATATGTTTTTTGTTTACTCTTCAGGTTTTTACTACTTTAAATGAAAGTTCTTAACAAACACATACTTTATAAAAGTTTGTCTTCTAACTTGAGTGCAGTCATAGATTTTTAGCTCGTTAAACTCTAAAGAAAATCTTAAGAGTAACTTTTTTTGGTCTGAGCACATCTTGAAATTCTGCTATTACTGTCACTTGAATAAGAATTTGCTCTTCAGCTACATAAGAATTTTCTATTTAAAGCAGTCGTTTTTACTATGGATAATGTGAGTGGTGCAATTTGCAATGTTCTTGGGGATTTTAAAATACAGAACGATCTTTCCTCTGAATTTCTTATCAGTAATTAGATTCCTAGTCAATTGCTAAGTCCATAGTGACTCAAATCATCAGCAAACTTGAAAATATTGAACTTTACCTTTTAGCTTTAATGGTCTCTTTTTACTTTAAGTGATTCTAGCACACATTGAAGTTATCCTTGAGTAAAAGAAGAAAAACATTTTCTATCTACCTATCTTTTTCTAACCTTGATTAATCCCCCAGGTCTTCTTTTATTAAAAAACAAAACAAAATAAAACTTTTATAAAAACTTCCCTAGCATTTAAACATTTGTATTAGTTGTCTGGGGCTACCATAACAAAGAACCACAGACGGGATGGCTTAAACAACAGAAATTTATTTTCTCTCAATTCTGGAGGCTAGAAGTCTGAAATCAAGGTGTCAGTGGGGTTGGTTTCTTCTGAGGCTTCTCTCCTTGACTTGTAGATGGTGTAGATGGCTGTTTTCTTCTTGTGTCTTTATATGCTTTCCCCTGTGCCTGTGTCCAAATGTCCTCTTATAAGGACCATCAGTCATTTTGGATCAGGGCTCACCCTAATGACATCATTTAACCTTAATTATCTCTTTAAGTGATTCTAGCACACATTGAAGTTATCCTTGAGTAAAAGAAGATAACCTTAATTATCACCTTGTCTCCAAACACAGTCACATTCTGCAGTACTTGAGGGTTAGGACTTCAACATACTAATTTTGGGAGGACACAATTCAGCTCCTAACAACATTTAACCAACATTTTTTGAGTGCCAAATATGAGCTGTTCGAAAGATTGGGGACAACTATGAAAAAGAAAAGTCCTGCCACCCACCCTTGCAGGGATTCAAATCTTGAAGGGTGTATTCTATCTAGAATGCTGTGTAAGCCTCTGTGACAGAGAGACAACAGAGTAGAAGAAGTGAAAATTTCTCTCCCACCTTGGAGCCCTGAGGTAGACAGCCAGGCCCACAGGATGGCTGTGCCATCTTGACCCGGCTTCCTCTCTGGGCACAGGTCAGCTTCTCTGGCTCTCAACATCTCTACCTCACAACCAACGGGAAGGTGGAAAGGGAAATGCACATTCCTTTTAAGAGTTTGACCTAGAATTATTACTTATTATTTCTGGTCAAAAGAGAGTCATAAATCCACAGGTGGCTGCAAGGGAGGTTGAAAAATATAGTGTATATCTAAGTAGTCATGGGCCTAGCTAAAACATGATTTACTGTAGATGAAAGGGCAAATGAATATTAGAGGACAATTAATGGAGACAGAGACCATAATCACAGGCAATGACCTTATATAGTGTAGTAAGTGAGAAAGGGCTACTATGTACAGAAGCAGAAAAGGCTGTTATAAAGAAAGAAATGGAAAAAGTCAGAGAAGTCCAGAAAAGTGGAAACCAGAGACCCAAGACCAGAGAGGGCAGTTGAGAAGGAAGTTGCCTGGGTTCCCAGAGCTTTTTAGATTCTGATTCTAATCCCTTATATTATGGGAGCACTTTCTTCTTCCTTAGTTTTTAGTCCTAAATTGCTTATAAATTCAGGTTTTAGTTTTTTTCAAAGTGGCTTTCCTATTTACAATGCCCACTTACCTGCCAAACAAGTACTTGCTTTCAACCAGCAATTCAGAAAACTAGGTCTTATTGCTTATTCTTACTGGAGAGTAATTGCCATAAAAGCAAATGGGAAAGAAGTCAGCTCCACAATTGCTCGATAATATATATTCGTATTTTAACTGTATAACCACAAAAGAAGGTATGTATATTTTTTAAAAAGCATGTATAAAAGATGCTGAAAGTTGTTGGTAGGGCTTTCTGTTAAATCTGTTAATCCCTTCTATTTTTTAGCAAAACATCTTTCTAAAGAAATAATCCTCATGGAAAAGGTTTCACACATATTAAAAACTGCTACTCCAGGACTGTATAGTTTTTTAAGCAATAAGGCTTTCCTATATGGTATGATAAATACATGTAATACATCCCAATCAAAAGTCTTGATCTACTAGTGGTTGTTGAAAGCCATAAAGCTCAGATAATATTATAAAAATTTAAAAGGGAAATTCACTTATATATTTCCAAGATAGGTTTATAAAAGATGGTTCACAGAATACTTGTAGTTAAAAAGAAATATGAGATTCCAAAATGCGTTCACTACATAATCAATGTCAGTGAAAATTCACCCGACACTGCTAGATTTTGCTTATGCGTATTTGGACTTTGGCCACCCAACATTCAAGAAGCACTGGGGTGCTTCTTAAAAACATTTCAGTTTTCCTTGGGAAATTACTCCCTCTGCTTTGGAAATACTTTTGGTAAAATGGTAAATTCAAGTGCCTTCCCTCCCACTATGGATGAGAAAGGGGCCTTTGGATGTTCTTTCACCCAGATCCTTTCACTCAACAACCAGATGGAACTAGGGGCCAGTGCTCCAGTGTAAGCTAGGTCAATTTCAAGCTCACTCCTGGGAATTTAAATCTAGAACAGAGTGAAAATGAAACTGACATTGGTAGAATTTACTCATTCCTGCACTAGCGCTCTGATCACTGAATTTAGGCCTAGGCCTCTAAAGATTTGCATAAATTCCATGAGTTCCCACATAATTCCATTTTCCTTAATTCCAGCAGATTTGATTTCTATTGTTTTTAATCTAAAAGCCCTAACTGATTCATTTTTATGTACTGATTTATAAATTGACCATACTGAGCTATGATATAAGACTAAAGCACACATACACCCCGTTGCCACCACCACCACCACCAACAACCTATAGTCTATAACCTGAACGAACTTAGGCAGGAAGTGCCAACAAAATGGACAAAAGGGGAGAAGTATAAATAAAGTTGCTACTAAGTTTTCTCAAATTTTTCAAAAATCTTTACAAACATGGTAACTGTCCCCAGTAGGAAAGAAAAGGGAAAGTATCAAAGTATCACAGAAAGTATCACACACACAAAAGGGTCAACATCATTAGTGATCAAAGAGAAGTAAACTAAAACTAGATATCAACTTTTCCCCATAAAATTGAAAGTGATTGAAAATATCAATACTGTTGAGAAAGTGATGAGATGAGCATTTTCATAAACTTCTGGTGGGTGTATAACTGGTCATGAGTTTTCAGGAAAGCAATCTGGCGATATGTAACAAGAACCATCAGAATACTCATATATTGTACGAGTCAGGCAAGCAGAACTATGAGTGTTACAGAGTATGGGATTTATTATATGAATGGACCTTATACAGCTGTGGGGAAAGCTGGGGAAGTGAAGCCCTGACAGGGGTTTGAGTCAGAGCAACACACCAATCCTCAAGCACTGGGGTGAGTGAACAAGGGAGAGCAGATCTGAGACACTGTTGTGGGCATGCAAAAGGGGATTCGGATCCGTTGGGAGGTCTCTGGGAGGCCATTGACTCTGGGGATCTGCAGCCGGGCATCAGGCAGCCAATCTAGGGCCACTGTCCATCAGCAGGGCCAGAAGTCAGGAAAAAGGACTGGATGCCAAGAGAAGAGTGAGGACAACCTGGAGCCCAGCAGGCAGCTCAGCTTCTGACAACAGAGACCTCCACAGAGTAAGCAAAGCTGCTGCCTCACTCCTGGTGAGTTCCTCTCACATGAGCTCCCCTCTTGGCCAGCTCTACCTCTAAGTGCGCAGGGAAAGGAATTCTGGGCACTGTAGTTCCCAGCTTTACCAAGTTGAAAATAGAACAATCCAGCACTCGTATCTTTTGATCCTATAGTCCCATTCCACATATAGGAATGGATCCTAATGAGGTGGAAAATGTAGCCGAAGATTAAAGAAAAATATCACTATAGCTGCCATAGTTAAAACAGGCAAAATTGGAAATAAGTTAATTGCCCAGCAATAGGGGACTGGTGAAATAAATTAAGGTAAGACACAGACAAGAGTTTCATGCATTCACTTGAAAAATTATTTCATATGACTTTTAATGACATGATTATATCCTTATGGTATGGAATGATAAAAGTAGACACAAAACTGTACCTGCCCCTTTCCCAAGCCAGGGACCAAATGGAAACAATAAAGCTTTCTGGAGCAAAAACAAACAAACAAACAAAAACCCATAAAAACAAACACAAAAAAACTGTACCTGCATTAGAATTATGATTCTGGAAACATATTCGTAGATTTTGTTTTCTTTTTAATACTTTCTTATACCTTCCCTATTCATTGTTCACAAAGCAGCCAAAGTCATCTTTTTAAAAAAAAATTTTTGTTGAAGTATAACTGATTTACAATGTTGTGTTAGTTTCAGGTGTACAGCACAGTTATTCAGTTTATTTACATATATATAAATAGGTCCTTGTTGGTTATCTATTTTATATACGGTAGTATATATATTTTACTCCCAAACTCCTAATTTATCCCCGCTCCTTTCTCCAAAGGCATCTTTTAAAAATGTAGAAAAATCATGTGTCTTCCTTGCCTAAAATCCCAACTTGACTTTCCACTGCACCTGGAACAAAATGCTAATCCTTCCCACCATCCGCAGGGTCTTTCACAGTCCTGCTTTTGCCGACTACTCTAACTGAATCTCCGACAGTTCTTTGCTTGGCTCATTCAACTCCAGCCCCAGTGGGCTGTGGTCAGTTCCTAGCCTTGGCTAACATCTCTCCCATTTTAAGGGCTTGACAAGTATTACTTTCACTTGAGATGCCCTTCTCCCAGTTCTGACTGATCCCTTCTCATTATTCAGATCTCAGTTAAACTGTCATCTCCTGTAGGAGGCCTTTTCCGTGCACCCCATCTGCTGTGTCTCCACTCCCCACCCCACCCAGCAGTCATTCTTCGTCTCATTGCCCTGATCATTTTTTCCTTAACTAAAATATTATGCTTTTTACTTAGCAGTCTCCCTCACTAGGAAGCAGGGCCCGTGAAAGCAGGGACCTTATCTGCCATATTTGTTGTTGTATCCCTGTGACTCCAGCAAAGCCACCAAGGCTCTCTGTGTTTTCACTGAATGAATGGGTAAATGGATGGATCAGTTTCCTAAGTTTTCTACAGCGAGCATTTCCCCTTCAATAGTAAGGAAAAGATATTTAGAAGGAATATGTTGCTTGAAGGGCAATCTTGTACCAGGAAGGATTTTTACCTGTTACATAACTTAATCTCTCTCAGTTGTCATATCTAGTGATTACCCAGGCCTGTTTTGGCTGCTCTATTCCTCCCACAAGATCTAGGTAGGAGTCTCCACTCTACAGAAGAGAGGTGACTAAATCTCTGTAAAAACACTGGAATCTGGAAAGCATTCTCCTGTATAAATCATGTCATGCATAGCAGTTAGTGGGCAAAAGCCATTATACCATGATAACACTGTAAAACTCCCAGAGGGCGTGAATTCAAAGCCCAGTTTAGGGCTACAACTGCTTCTCCTTCTAGCTCAGTGGTTCAGTCACCCTTGGCACCTCTGGTCTGCTTTATCAACACCACCCACTCATCAACAATCCTGCCCTCTTCACATCTCTCAGGCCCTCCAGTCTCCATGTCCTACCCTATCATGGTCAATGTGTCAACCATGCTTATTGGGTAACCCTAAACTTCCTTGTTTCTCTGCTGTTCAGACTCTCCTGTCTGAGAAAATATCAACTATGGAGAAATCCAACGCCTATCATCTCAACATGTTTGTGTTCTGGCTTTGAACTGTCTCTGGAGTAGCAAAATTTTATCTCCTGCCTTACGTTGCTTTTTTTTAATATAAATTTATTTATTTTAGGCTGCGTTGGGTCTTCATTGCTGCACGCGGGGTTTCTCTAGTTGCGTGAGTGGGGCTACTCTTTGATGAGGCACTCGGGCTTCTCATCGCGGTGGCTTCTCCTGTTGCGGAGCACAGGCTCTAGGCACACGGGCTTTAGTAGTTGTGGCACGTGGGCTCAGTAGTTGTGGCTCATGGGCTCTAGAGCGCAGACTCAGTAGTCGTGGCACACGGGCTTAGTTGCTCCACGGCATGTGGGATCTTCCTGGACCAGGGATCGAACCTGTGTCTCCTGCATTGGCAGGCAGATTCTTAGCCACTGCGCCACCAGGGAAGTCCCATGTTGCCTTTTTACGTTCTATTCTTTGGATGTCCTTTGTTCCCTAGGTACTAGAATATAAAGAAAGAGGTGAGGCAAGGCTGAGTGGAGTCAGGCTAGGGAGCCTGAATATCTTCACTTTCATGGTCCAACAACACATGCACACAAGGGTGGGAGACAGTGCTGTATATGCCTGTTTTTGTCAGGGCCTTCCCTCCACTGCAGAGGCCAAGCGTCGGCAAGGCAGCTGACACGTGATTAGCTCACTTGGCAGAGGGCCAACCGCGACAGGTTGATAGCTCCTCCCAATCACTAGGCAGCCCTCCAGTCTAGGGAAAGGTTCTCATTCTTCATAGAATAGGACTAGTTTTATATATAAGAAATAGAAGCATCAGAGTACAGCTCTAATTAGGTTTGGTTCAGAAGGCAGAGTAAACCGGTGACCCTGTTTCTCAAAAATTCATTTTGGGGATTTTTCATTAAAAAAAAAATCTTTTCCAAAATAAGCAATGAAAGACTTATAACACTCTCCTGTGGTCGATGGGTTTAACTATCTTTAGCAAGCATGAATTCCAGTGAAAGCAGATAATCAACTTTATGGCATATATTGGGTTGGCCAAAAAGTTCAATCGGGGTTTTCCATAAGATGCTATGGAAAAACCCGACAAACTTTCTGGCTAACCCAATAACTTAGCAACCTGGCCTATTTTGTGCTAACCTGACTCTCCATGAATTTTGTGGCAAATGAAACTGTGTGAGAGGTTCCTTTTTTAGACTCTGACACTGGCAGCTATTTTGTTCAATTTTATGGTTATATAAATTTTGGTGTCAGCCTCAGCAATTTTTCATGCTTTCCATGTCACCCTAAGGGAAAGTGGGCAATCATCAGAAAGTAGCCATGGAGAACTTCCTCTTGCCTATTACTAAGTGCTGCTGGAGAAAAATCACCCTTCTGGGCAGATTGATTTTACTATAATTTTGTGGATCCCCACTTCAGCTGAGCCCGTAATATTCCCAGTCAATCCTCTGTTTCCCAGATCACTTCTTTCTCTTATACCCAACAGTGATTGTTTCAAAGCTTCTCTACTATCAAAACTCCAATTTCCTCTTAATTCTCAAAAAAAGATGGTGTGGGGCTTCCCTGGTGGCACAGTGGTTAAGAATCCGCCTGCCAGTGCAGGGGACCAGGCTTCAAGCCCTGTTCTGGGAAGTTCCCACATGCCGCGGAGCAACGAAGCCCGTGTGCCACAACTACTGAGCCTGCACTCTAGAGCCCACGAGCCACAACTACGGAAGCCCGTGTGCCTACAGCCCATGCTCCGCAACAAGAAAAGCCATCGCAGTGAGAAGCCCACGCACCGCAACAAAGAGTAGCCCCCGCTCGCCGCAACTAGAGGAAGCACGCACGCAGCAAGGAAGACCAAACGCTGCCAAAACTAAATAAATTAAATAAATAAATAAATATTTTAAAAAATGGTGTGTCTTACTTGGCATAGAAAATAGAAGCCATCTGAAAAGTACTCTCTCCATTCTCACTACAATTATCCAAAACTGCCCTAATCTACATCCAACTCTTTCCCCTTCCTTTCTATTACCGGAGAAGAGGTCTCCCTCTTCTGTTGATAGTTTATTACTCTGTGGCAGGCAGTCTGTAAAATGGCTCCCAATGACTCTCACTTAACAATATTCATACCCTGTGAAATTCCTTCCCCTTGAATGAAGGTTGGACATAGGTGACTTCTCCACCAAAATAGAATACAGTGAAAGTAATAGAATGTAACTTCTGAGGTTAGGTTAACAAACGTATTATGACTTCTGTCTTGGGTACTTTCTAGCTCCCTCTTCCTCTCTCACTTACTGACCCTGAAGGAAGCCAGCTGCTATGTTGTGAGGTGCCCTATGGAGAGGTTCATGGGCTAAGGGAGGCCACTGGCTGACAGCCAACAAGGAACTGAGGCTCTTAGGCCAACAGCCTGTGAGGAGCTGAATGGTGACAATAATACATGAGGAAATATAGAAGCAGATCCTCTTCCCTCCTCTTCCCCCATTGTTGAGTCATCAGATGAGACCACAGACCCAGCAAATAGCCTGACAGCAACTTCATGAGAGATTTTGAGCCAGAAGTGCCAGTTAAGCTGTGCCCTGGTTTCTGACACACAAGAACTGTGAGATAATAAATATTTACTGTTTTATGCTGCTAAATTTGGGGATAAGTTCTTATGTAGCAATAGATAACTAATAAACCTTAGTTTATGCTCTGGATCCTTCTCTCTTGCTTCTCTTTTCCACATCTTCAAATCTTCTCTATCTGATCCTTCTAATTAGCAATTACACATGGAAAAACTATTTAAAAGAAAGGAAACCTCCAATTTCAATTTCCCACAGCTACATTTCTCCCCTCCTCTTTATTTTTTTAAAATTATTTTTTAAAAATAAATTTATTTATTTATTTTTTGGCTGTGCTGGGTCTTCGTTGCTGTGTGCAGGCTTTCTCTAGCGGTGAGCGGGGGCTACTCTTTGTTGCAGTGCGCGGGCTTCTCATTGCGGTGGCTTCTCTTGTTGTGGAGCACGGGCTCTAGGCATGTGGTCTTCAGGAGTTGTGGCTCGTGAGCTCTAGAACACAGGCTCAGTAGTTGTGGCGCACGGGATTAGTTGCTCCGCGGACCAGGGCTCGAACCCGTGTCTCCTGCATTGGCAGGCGGATTCTTAAACACTGCACCACCAGGGAAGGCCCTCCCCTGCTCTTTAAAGCCAAGCTTCTTGAGTTATCTCCGCTCAATTTCTTCCCTTCATTTCCCTTCCATTCCATTCACCTCCTATTCATTCCATTGCAATGTATTCATTAGCCCCATAAAATCCAGAAAAACTTCTCTCACCAATGTGGCCAGTGAATTTTCAGACCTCATTTTACTTGACATTTTTGAATCATTCAGCACACCTCATTTCTCTCAAAAATGTTTTCCTTCCTTCTTCCTCTCCTGTCATAGCAAATGATATTACTACCTGCCCAAGCTAGAAAAGTGGTCAGCTTGACTCCCATCTGTCCATACACTCAATTGTTATCTTCCTCTTTTCTTAGTAGTTCACAGTTCTGTCCACTTCTCTCCATGTCACAACTCCAGGACACTATCGTCTCTTGCCTGTATAATTGTAACAGCCTTCTAACTGGTCTTCAATTCATTGTTCTCTCTGCAGCCAAAGGAATTGTTTCAAAACACTTTTAACAATGTCAATTCTCTGCCTAAAATTCGTCAATATGTTCCCGTTAGGATAAAGTTGAAGTTTTACCTGTAGGAAATATGACCATTTAATTTATCGTCCAAACGGGGCACTTTGGAGAGTGAAAGGGAGTGCTGTTAATAATTATGAAGGAACAGGTGTGTAAGCTGAGACTGTCTGAGAAAATGGGATAAAAGGTCACCTTATTTATAAAGCCCTGTGACGTCTGGTCCCCAACAACCTCTGCAGCCCATCTCCTGTGTTAACACACTCTCCAGTCATTCTGAACTTCATTCAGTTCCTTGAACTCACCATAGTCTCTCTTGCTTTCGAGGTTTTGGACATATTGTTGTTTTTGCCTGGGAAACTTTCCACCCCTCCTATTCTTCTGAAAGATTCCTATTCATCCTTATGGACTCAAATGTCCCTTGTCTGGGAAGATCCTTCCTGACCCCTAGATTCCTCCGCTGTGGGTTCCTAAAGCACATAGTATACCTCATTTCATAACTCTTGTTTCTCTGTGTTATTTATAGTTTACTTGAGGACTGACTTCCCAGCTGAATTATAAACTCTTTGAAGGAAGATACTGTCTCTGTTTTGTTGATAGGAAGGAAGTTTATGGAGGTAAAACATTCAAAGTCCCAGTGTGCGATTTTAGAAAAACCCATCTCTCATTCCCTGATACTGCAGTAGATGGGATTATCTACCCAACCTCCTATTCCCACTTCTGCTGCTGGTGATCTTCATAGCTTAGGGCAAGTGCAGAAGGAATTTTTGAGGATTAAGATCTCACTCCCAGAGATTCTGACTCAGTTGGTCTGGTGTGGGCCCAAGAAATGGTACTTTAAAAAAATCCCACTGTGTGATTCTCATGTGAAGCCAGCATTGCAAACTCATAGTACCCTAGAGCAGCACTGTCTCATAGAACTTCTTACAATGATGGAAATGTTCTATGTCTTCTTTGTCCAGTAGGGTAGCCATTACCCCATGTGGCTATTGAGTATTTGAACTGTGGCTAATGATGCTGAAGAAGTGAATTTTTACTTTTATCTCATTTTATACATTTTGAATTTATACGTATGACTGACAGTGCAGCTCTAGAGCATTGGCTTTCAAACTTGAGTGTGCATCAGAATCACCTGGAGGGCTTGTTCAGTCAGATTGCTGGGTCCCACCTCAAGAGTTGTCAGGACAGCAGTTCTGAAGTGTGGTCTGAGAATTTTCATTCTGACCAGTTCCCAAGTGGTATTGATGCTGCTGGTCTAGGCACAGAACTTGAAGAACTGCTGCTTTAGACTTGTTAAAGATATAGACTCCTAGGTCCCATCCTAGTTCTTCTGAATCAGAAGCCACAGATTATTTGTATGAACATTAAAGTTTTTCTTTAAATTTATTGAGGTATAATTGACATATATTAGTTTCAGAATGAACATTAAAATTTGAGAAGCACTCATTTAGATGATTTTGTGTAGGTCAGACAATTCCAAGGTGACCCCGTGAATATAACTTTTGTGCTGTAGAATTACACTCATACCTTCATTTAGCTTTCATCTTTCAAACTGCCTTTTTAAAAAAGAGTCAAATCGTGTGTGACCCTACTCTTTGCCTCATTAATTAATCCTTCTCTAAATCTAAATTTTCTACTTGAAAACATAGAAATCCTCACAATAAATACACGGTGCCTCATTTAAGCTGGAATATGTTACATCTAAAACAAACACTTGGTATTCTCTCTGTGGTTTATATTCTGCTTGCAAAGCTTTTCTGTTTATTCTTTCAGCTTTTCACAGGTCACTTTTGAGGTTGCTGCCCCCTACCCTTTCAATTTCGCTCCAAGCTGAAGCACAGCCCCTCTCTTATCTTCCCTAAGCAAGATTTAGCTATAACTTTACCAAGAACTTGGGAGTCTATGGAATGGAAAAACATGCAGGAAACCAGCCACTGGAAATGAGTAACTCAGGGGTTCACAGCTAAACCTTTCCCAAGGGGGATTCTGACCTTTGATTTTATTCCTTGACTTGTTGCTAAAATGCTGCTCACCTACCCCACCCTCGACCCCTTCCTTCTACCCCATGTTTATGCCTCCTCCAAATTACCACCTACCCAGAACACAAACCCCTATCTCATCTGAGGACCAAAGAGAGAGAAAAATCTAGTTTTCTTCTCTTGTCCTGGTCTAAAGCCTGCCCCAGCCCATTGTGTGTTATTGTGTGCAGTCTAGCTCCTAGGAGTCCTTAACACTTCTATTTAGGGAGATCTGGGTTTTATTTTTGCACAGTCTAAAGGTCCACTCAAGGCTCCTCCCCACCTCCAAAATATTTAACTGGCTTCAGAGGCACTTAGTGAAATAGAAAGATGCTGCAAGTTTTCAAACAAGTCAGGATTCTCCTACAGATAGAGCACCCTTTCCATATAAAATAGTTTTGTTAGTTCATTCAGGGAATAGAGCTGTCAGAAATTCATATGTGTGGTGGCTGTATTTTTTAAAATATTAACAGTCATTTGTGCATGTTTGCTGTATGAGTTCAAAGAATGACTCAAGTATGAGTCAAGTGCCCTTTTTACTCCTAATTTCCCTTTTTTTCAGTAATCTTTTAAAAGTTTCCTGTGTCTTGACATAATTTCAGAGAAATTAAACTTAATAAAGTCATTTCATCAGTGCTGAAACAACTAGATATTCATGTGGGGAAAAATGAGACTCAACTCATACCTCACACCATACACAAAAATTAATTCAAGATGGATTATAGACCTAAACATAAAATCTAAAACGATAAAGCTTCTAGAAGAAATCATAGGGCAATATCTTTGCAATCTTGGGGTAGGCAAAGATTTCCTGAGGGAAACAGGAAACACTGACCACAAAAGGAAAAAAAAAAACTGGTAAATTGGACTTCATCAAAATTAAACACTGGCAGGGAATTTCCCAGTGGTCCAGTGGTTAAAACTCAGCGCTTTCACTACTGTGGGCCCAGGTTCGATCCCTGGTGAGGGAACTAAGATCCCACAAGCCACGCAGCATGGCCAATAAATAAATAAACAAATAAATAAATAAACACTTTCAAAAAGACAGTGTTAAGAGACCAAATAGATAAGCCACAGGCTGGGAGAATACATTTACAACACATGTGTCTGACCAAACTCCTGCACCCTAAATATATGAAGAATACCTGCAACTTGATAAGTATATTAAAAAATCCAATCTTAAAAATAGTCAAAGGACTCCCCTGGTGGTCCAGTGGTTAAGAATGCTCCTTCCAATGCAGGGGATGCGGGTTTGATCCCTGGTCAGGGAACTAAGATCCCACATGCCGCGGGGCAACTAAGCCCGCGCACCGTAACTACTGAGCATGCGGGCCACAACTAGAGAGCCTGTGTGCCTCAACTACAGAGCCCACGTGCTCTGGAGCCTGCACGCCACAACTAGAGAGAAGCCCGCCCAGCGTAGCAAGGAGCCTGTGTGCTGCAACAGAAGATCCCACATGCCACAGCTAAGACCCTATGCAGCAAAAAATAAAATTAAAAAAAAAATATTAAAGAAAAAAACAGTTAAAAACGTTTGAACAGTCATTTCACAAAAAAGATACAGAAATGGCCAATAGGCACTTGAAAAATGCTCAACATCATTAAGTTCTTATAAAAATACAATTTTAAACCACAATGAGATACTGTACACCCACTAGAATGACTGAACCTAAAGAGAATAAAAACTCTATAGACTCTCAAGTTTTGCTACTGGAAGTATAAAATGATATAACCACTCTGGGAAATTGTTTGGCAGTTTCTTATAAAGTTAAACATATACTTACCATACAATTCAGCAATCCCACTCCTAAATATGTACCCTAGTGAAATGAAAAGATGACTACACAAAGACCTATACGTAAGTGTTCACAGCAGCTTTATTCCTGGTAGCCTTAACTTGGAACCAGCTCAGGTATCCATAAAGAGGAGAGTAGATAAACTGTGATATATTCATACAGTGGAATGCAACTCAGCAATAAAAAGGGACTAACTACTAATACAGCCACAAGGATGAGTCTCACATTGTGCTTGAGTAAAAGAACCCAGACTGAAAAGAGTACATACTGTATGATTTCACTTACATGAAGTTCAAGAACAGGCAAAACTAATCTATGGTTACAGAAATCAGAACAGCAGTTGCTTGCGGGTGGTGGTGGTGGGGATAACTGGGAATGAGCTGAGAGAACTTTCTGCTGTGATAGAACATTCTTTATCTTGATGGGAGTGTGGATGAGCACAGGTGTCAGAACTGAAAGCTGTGTGTCAGTTTTGTCAAAACTGACCAAACTGTACACATAAGATCTGTGCATTTCCCTGTTTAAATGGTATCTCAGTTCTTAAAAACTTGAGCAGCTTAAAATAACATAATAATTGCATTTAATCTCTGTTATAACCATTGATCCATAGATCCTACTAATTCTCCTAATAATGGTCAATTGCTTAATGGTGCTGATGAATAGCAGTTCATATGTGTTACCTAATTATGTAAAACTATTGTTGCTTTGAATCTTCTGAATTTTGCTAAACATAGCTGCAGATTTATTTCTGTATTCAACTGTAACACTGTGTAGATTTGTTTTAAAAGATGACTGATGTTCAGCTCAGTTCCCTCAATGTTTTTCACCAACATGTGATCCCCTTACATCTTTCTGTTCATCTTTATTTTCTGATCTGAAATGTGTTCAACATTTGATTCTTTGCCACCAAAATCCCATCAATCTATCACAGCCCAGTTCAAGTGCCATTTCCTCTATGAGGCTTTTATTCCCCCCTGCAGCTAATATAGCTCTCAATTCTTTCCTGAACCATTGGAGCACTTTTCCTCTCAAGTGCTAATTCCCTTGATTTTGCAACAGCTTAAAATGTCTTTGGAGCTTCTATTCTGGAATGGACATCTTTTCTAGAGTGCAGGGTTAGGTATACAGAAGGTACTCAAATACCTAAATAAACATTTGAACTTAAAAAATGTTTAATCTCATGTAATGTGGATCACCTTTCCCTGAACTAAAGAGTATACATGTAAGAGAAATAATTTGTGTCCAAATAGATCTTGCCTTATCTAAAAAGAATAATAATAGGAAAATTTGAATGATACTCTAACTTTCAAACACTTATGGTTAAAATATATTGTTCTTGTAATCAAGGTCATTTTGTACATTACAATCATCATACTAGAGAAAGTTCAACAAAATAAAACAAAAGTGATTGACAATTTCCATTTTATTATCCAAAGACAAGAGACTGGTTTGACCAAAAGTATCTTTTCAACAGGTACATCACGTTTATCTTTGGCAGGAAGTTTAAAGACAGCTCTATAAAATTATTTGGGGCAGTGACAAACATTTAGCCAATTCATTAATGAGAATATTCTATACGTTCATTGCCAAGGTTAACTGTATTGTGTGATACGAGAGACTTTAGTATGTATGAGGGACCATTACTTAATAAATGTATTTTAGTTTTCAGGCATTTTTGATTGTTATATTCTGTGCTTTATGACTGAGGCTCATATCAGTCACTCCTGTACTATAATGATAATAAGAGAAACAATGCTAATAAGTGATGATTCGTTGCACTGGATGTAGAAACTCTGCTTCATGAATTTTTTAATTGTTTTTCCCTGTTCTGGACATTAGGCAGTGTCTATTTTTATTAAATGAAAATTTCAAAGTCTCTGCCAAATAAGTACATTTAGAAAGTAGGAATTAATATGGTATTAAACAAACTACAGTACCTTAAATATACTTCACATCAGATACTAATGTAGTTAAAGATATATACTAAATTAAAAGCCACCAGAGGGCAGCTTAATACAATAGTGATGGAATACTTTTAAGTATGGTAGCAGTATTTTAAAAATAATTCCAAGAGTTAGATATTATAGATATACAAAGTGAAAAGAGATATATTTAATAAAAATATTTTAAAATTTCAGTTATAATAAATGTTTCTGAGTTGGTATATATGCAATATATTTTATATGCAGTGCACTTTTTTAGTTGATCTTCAAATACAAATGTGAATTAAATTTATCCTTCTCACTTTTTTTTTTTTTTTTTTTTTTTGGCAGCAGCAAAATTGGCCCAGAGGTCAAGCAACTTGGCCAATATTCACATTTTTTAAATGTGATCTTAGGTCCCCCCCTTCTCTGTGGTGGCCAGTGTTCCTCCTGTAAGAAGGAATTGGCACCTCTAACTTGTTTCTAATTTAATGGAATTAAAAATTAGGATGATAATGATAATTCTCTTGAAAGTACTTTTCATAATTTTTAATAACTGATGTATTAATTTGCATGCTCTTTGTCTCTGCCTCTAGTTTGAATGCTTCATGAGGTCAAGGACATGTACTTCAGGGACCTTGCCAAATGCAGTGTCTAGCAGTTGGCTTTCAATAATTATTTGTTGATTTAATTATATAATTAACTGTAAATTCTTAAGGGATTAACATTTCTAGAGATTATTGCATGTTTTCACATAGTCAGCAGCTATGCTTTCTATTCACCCATCCACCCACCTATCCACCCATCCACTCATCATCCATCTATCCCTGTGTCCGTCCGTCTGTCCATCTGTCTATCCCTCCATCCATCTGTCCATCTGTCCACTTGTCCATCTGCCCATCCATCCATCTATCAATTCATCCATCCATCCATCCATCCATCCATCCCCACAGACCTCTAATCCTCCAAGACAATCTTCAGAAAGGGTTCTTTCTATTTGGTAATTGAAAAAGGAACTTTCTCAGGGAAGGATCCCTAGTGCAAAGACTTCCTTCTAGAACACATAAAATCGCTTGAATAGTCTTTACCACGGGGGCTGCATCGTTTTAAAAAGACTGACAGCCTCCCTCAATTCTTCCTGTTGGCCAATGCCATGGCAAAAGGGTACATAAGGACTCGTTTTGCTTTTTTTCCCTCCTGAAATCCCTGGTTGCTGTTTAGGAACTACTTTTTGACGAAGTGAAAGATGAAGCCTTTCCTCTTTCACAAGATTTATGTTATTTATCTTGTAATATTTCAGAGTTTTTAAAAAAAATTCATTGCCACTTTTGTGGCCTTTTTTAACTATAAAAGTATTTATTGCTAAGTTGCATAATATTTTAAAAATTAAAATACAATATTACATAGAGAACAAACATAAATAGTTAACTTATATGGTTAATTTCTTTAACTTAGTAATATACATGTAAGGTTCCTCCATGTCTTTTCATGGCTTGATAGCTCATTTCTTTTTATTGCAGAATACTATTCCATTGTCTGGATGTACCACAGTTTATTTATCCATTCACATGCTGAAGGACATCTTGGTAGCTTCCAAGTTTGGGCAATTATGAGTAAAGCTGCTATAAACATCCATGTGCAGGTTTTTGTATGGACATTTACTTTCAACTCCTTTGGATAAACACCAAGGAGCGTGATTGATGGATGATATAGTAGGAGTAGGTTTACTCTTGTAAGAAACCACCAAACTGTCTTCCAAAGTGGCTGTACCATTTTGCATTCCCACCAGCAATGAATGAGTGTTCCTGTTGCTTCCCATTCTTGCCAGCAGTTGGTGTTGTAAGTGTTCCACATTCTGGCCACTCTAAATAGATGCATAGTGCTATCTTGTTGTTGTTTTAATTTGCATTTCCCTAGTGACATATGATGTGAAGCATCTTTTCATAGCTTATTTGCCATCTGTATATCTTCTCTGGCAAGGTGTCTGTTAAATTCTTCGGCCCATTTTTTAACTGGGTTGTTTGTTTTCTTATTGTTGTATTTTAAGAATTCTTTGTATATTTTGTATAACAGTTCTTTATCAGATGTGTCTTTCGTAAGTATTTTCTCTCGTCCGTGGCTTGTTTCTCATTATCTTGACATCATTTTTCACAGAGCAAATGTTTTTAATTTTAAGGAAATCCAGTATTAATTATTTCTTTAATGGATTGTGCCTTTTGTGTATCAAAAAAGTCACCTAGGTTTTCTCCCATGTTATCTTATAGGAGTTTATAATTTTGCATTTTATGTTTAGGTCTATGATCCATTTTGAATTAATTTTTGTAAAGGGCCTAAAGTCTGTGTCTTGATTCATTTTTTGTGCGTGGATGTCTAGTTGTTCCAGCACCATTTGTCGAAGTGACTGTCTTTGCTCCATTGTATTGCCTTTGCTTCTTTGTCAAAGATCAGTTGACTATATTTATGTGGGTCTATTTCTGGACTGTCTATTCTGTTCCGCTGATCTATTCATCTATTCTTTTGCCAATTTCACACAGTCTTAATTACTGTAGCTTTATTGTAGTAAGTTTTGAAATCTGTAGTATTAGTCCTCCAACTTTGTTCTTCAATACTGTGTTGGCTATTCTGTATCTTTTCCCTCTGCATATAAACTTTAGAATCTGTTTGCCAATATCCACAAATGAACTTGTTGGGATTTTGATTGGGATTGCAATGAATCTGTAAATCAAGTTGGGAAGAACTGACATCTTGATGATACTGACTCTTCCTATTCAGGAGCACAGGATACCTCTCCATTTATTTGATTTCATTCATTAGAGTTTGGGAGTTTTTCTCATATAGCTCTTATACATATTTTGTTAGATTTATACCTAAGTATTTCATTTTGGGGGGTGCTAATGTAAATGATGATGTGGTTTTTATTTAAAATCCACTGTTCATCACTGGTCCTCAATATAATTTTTAACAGCAGCTTGGTGATTGATCATATGGCTCTTTGGTAAGCTAAGTAACTAACCTCTTTCTCTTAAAAAATATTTAGAATTTTTTCCTGTTTTCTGATATTTTAAATATCAATGAGATAATGAACAACCCTATACACACACACACACACACACACACACACACATCTTTAAGGGTTCCTAAGATAATTTCCTAATAATAAATTCCTTAAAGTGGAATTTCTGGGTCAAAAAGACACATATGTTAAAGGTTTTTGACACATGTGGCCAAATTGGGCTTGAGAAGTGTTATACAACTTTAAATTCCAATTGACAGTGTATGAGAGTGCCTCTTTGCTTACATCCTCAGCAATTCTGGGTATTATAGTGTTTAGATTCTCTTTTGGAAGAGGTATTTTTAATTTAAAAATTATCTTGTTTTGGACTTCCCTGATGGTGCAGTGGTTAAGAATCCACCTGCCAACGCAGGAGACATGGGTTCGAGCCCTGGTCCCGGAAGATCCCACATGCCACGGAGCAACTAAGCCCGTGAGCCACAACTACTGAGCCGTGTGCCACAATTACTGAAGCCCGTGCGCCTAGAGCCCATGCTCCGCAACAAGAGAAGCCACCACAATGAGGAGCCTGTGCACCGCAACAAAGAGTAGCCCCCGCTCACCGTGACTAGAGAAAGCCTGCGGGCAGCAACGAAGACCCAATGCAGCCAAAAATAAATAAATAAATTTATTAAAAAAGAAAAATTATCTTGTTTTAGTTTGTAATTATATGATCACTGGAGAGATGAGTAAATCTCTCTATTGAGGATACCAATAATTTGCCATATGCTGCTTGTATTTTCCCCACTTTGGTATTTTAACAGGTGCTGAGCTCACCTGTGAGTACAACAAAGTGGCATGGAGATGTGAAAATGTCAGTAGTGACAAAAACAATAGGTGTTTGTGCGTGTGTATGTGTGAATGCACGTGTGTGTAGCCAAATGATTTAAGCTTCAAAGAAGTGGTTAATGGACAATGGTATAAGAATTCTTTTTTACACTCAGAAAGTTAAACATAGTCCAGAATAGGAAAATCTACAGAGACAGAGAGTAAATTAGTGGTTGCCAGAGGCTAGGGGAAGGGGAGAATGGGGAATGACTGGTAGTGGGTAAAGGGTTTCTTTCTGGCACGATGAAAATGTTCTGGAATTAGACAGTGGTAATGATTGCACAACTTTGTGAATGTACTATAAACCACTAAATTGTACACTTTAAACGTGTGAATTTTATGGTATGTGAATTACATCTCAATAAACCCATTATTTTAGAAAGTCAATGTGCTTATTTTTCAAATACCCACTTGAAATTTTGATTTTAATAAAAATGACAATGTGTTTTAAATCATTTTCCCAAGGCAAAAGAAAGAGCAGAGGCATCTAGGCTTACTGATCCAAGGTTAATTCGAGGGTAATGGGTACAGGGTTTCTATTTGCGGTGGTGAAATTCTTCTAGAATTAGATGTTGATGATGGTTGCATAGCCTTGTGTATACACTAAAACCCAGTAAAGTGTACACTTTAAAATGGTGGATTTTGTGGTATGTGAATTATATCTCAAATTTTTAAAAGTTTGTTTAAAAAGTTGGCACAGTGCTGCTATATGACCCAGCCATTCCACTCTTAGATGTATACTCACAAAAACTTGCACACGAAGGTTCACAGCAGTATTATTCAAAACAGCCTTAAAATGAAAACAACCCAAATGTCTATCGCTTGATGAAAGAATTAATAAAATGTGGTATTTCCACACCATGGAATATTACTCAGCAACAAAGAGAAATGAAACACAGATACATCCTGCAACAGAATGAACCTTGAAAACATTATGTAAGTGAAAGAAGCCAGTCACAAAAGACCACATATTGTATGATTCCATCTGTGTGAAATGTCCAGAATAGGCAAATTTATAGAGGTAAGAGAGTAAAGTAATGGTCGTCCTGGGGGGAAGGGGGGGAAATGGGGAGTGACTGCTAATAGGTAGGGGCTCCTTTAGGGGTGATGAAAATGTTCTGGAATTATACAGTCTTGTGAATATACTAAAAACCATTGGACTGTACACTCTAAATGGGTGAATTATGTGGTATGTGAGAATGGTATCTCAATAAAACTGTTTAAAGAAAGAAAAAATGCTAACAAATAGCAAAATGTTGAGACAAATGTTGAAGAAAGACAGATGGTAGAAAGTCTCTGCTAATATGATGTTAAAAAACCAAAGAAACAAAACACAAAGAATCCCTTTTTCATTTCTCAGCCTTCTTTATGAATTATAGACAGCATTTACCAATATCTTGAATCTATAATGACTCCTTTAACCCTTTTCTCCCTTCTTCTTCCACTGTTCACATTACAAATGTCCTGCTTATTCACAGAGTTTATGAAATCCACGTGCATTGTTTTTGCCAACGTTATGCTGTAATATGTTAAAATTAAGAGTTTAATACCATCTTCAAATTTTTACTTTTACCATTCACTCTTTTTTTAAACAGAAATACTAAATAAATGTGTTGCTATTACACATTCATGCTGGACAGTCACCACAGTGATCAGGTCTGCCAGAAGAAGAGCATTTACTGCAAGGCTCTGGTTCTTGTTATTTTTCAACTCTCTCTACATGAAAATTAGGTCTCCCTAGTAACTAGGTTGTTTTAGCCATTGTTTTGACTTTTAACAGCCTTGGGAGTGAAATCATGTCGAATGTTTTAAATTATAGAACTTCCGAATTCATTCAACAAATTTTTTTGAGAACCTGTTATTGACCAGACACCATTTATTTATAATGAACATTAAAGAACACTAGTTGGTTAATCGAGTATGATTTTTTTCTTACAGATACTGGTAAGAACACTTCAAAGACGTGAATGGGATTAATTCAGGGCTGTTGCTCCTGACAGATAAGCCAGTCTACCTGCTGTTGAATGATGTGCAAAAAAGGAATTAGGTAAGAAGAAAGTTATTTGAATAAATTTTCTTTTTGCATTTGTAGAGTGTTTTTGTTTTTCAGGTATTTTTTAACGAACAAAAAAATCTTTTAAAATCCTCACAAGAACCTTAGGAGTGGGGCTAGGCAGCACTTTCCACATGATTCTTCTGTGGATGAGGACATGGAAATTAGTGAGGTTGTGTGATGAGCTTGCTTGGATATGCACAGGAATCCAGAAAGTCTGACTCTTACTATTTTATTTCAACTTGACCTCTAGAAGTAAGAAAGACTGATGACCAAACCTCTCTAACATTTTCTAAACTGTTTATTTTATTCAAACTTGATTCTAATCTAAAGTTTCCTTTAAAGAGAAAAGAGCCCCACCTAGCTATTTGCTCAGTGGGATCTGGTATTCCATCTAATCTCCTTATGTTAGTGTATAAATTGACCAAGGTTAAAGAGAAAAAAAAATCTTTCCTCAGTGTTTGGGGATGGTGGAGTAGGACAATTTATCTGCAAGGTATAAAAAGGTAAGGTGTACCTCTGCTTTTTGGTGAGAAAAGTTCAGAAGTGACTGTGTTTTGTTAATGAAAACTTCACAATACTTATCTTTGGCTAGAGATTAAACATGGAAAAATCCACCCATTCATAATCATAGTTTTTGTAAAATTATACATAGTAAAAACGAATGGATCATAGTCTTCATCTATTGCAGAAATATTACAACTTTAATATTGCCCAAATGTGTATAAGTGCTATATTTTGAGTCATTTGCATGATAATAATTTCTCACTTTTACCAAGCGCTAGTTGTGTACTGTGTAGGAAAAACCTACACTTCTCCTGCATATCTGTTTTGCTCTCACACTACTGCCACACTCACAACGCTTCTGACACCAGGCGTGTGGGTTTTTTCCCACACCAAGCAACTGAGACACCAGCTAGGCGTCCTACAGTGTAACTCAATTCTGACACTACCTGGAGGTGGCATCAGATGCCACAGGATAAGGACTCAGTCCTACAAGACTGCCCCCCTCCCCACCACTTTAGATGCCAATCGCAAGTAGTAGGTCCCCAGGTTACCCACACTTGTGTTCAACTTGGCTACAAATCAGATTCCCGTGACCTCCTTAGATTCGATTATTTGCTCGAATAGCTCACAGAACTCAGGGAAAGACTTATGTTTACCAGTTTGTTAAAGGGTATGATAAAAGATACAGATGAACATCCGGATGGAAGAGATATGAAGGGCAAAGCATGTGGGAAGGGGAACGGAGCTTCCATGCCCTCTCCCAATGCTCCACTCTCCCAGCACCTCCACGTATTCAACAACTTAGAATAGAAGCTCTCTAGAACCTCATATTTTGGGATTTTTATGGAGGCTCCATCAAGTAGGCATGATGGACCATTAATTCCATTTCCAGCCCTTCTCCCCTCTCTAGAGAATGGGAGGTGAGCTGAAAATTCCAAGCTTCTAATCATGGCTTGGTCTTTCTGGTGGCCAGGCCCCATCCAAGAGCCCACGAAGAGTCACCTTATTAGGGGCTTCCCTGGTGGTGCAGTGGTTAAGAATCCTCCTGCCAACGCTGGAGACACGGGTTCAAGCCCTGGTCCGGCAAGATCCCACATGCCGCAGAGCAACTAAGCCTGTGCACCACAACTACTGAGCCTGCGCTCTAGAGCCCGCGAGTCACAACTACTGAGCCTGCGTGCCACAACTACTGAAGCCCGTGCACCTAGAGCCCATGCTCCGCAACAAGAGAAGCCACCACAATGAGAAGCCCATGCACTGCAACGAAGAGTAGCCCCCGCTCGCCGCAACTAGAGAAAGGCCCGTGCGCAGCAATGAAGACCTGATGCAGCCAAAAATAAATAAATAAATTTATTTAAAAAAAAATTCAGAGTTGTTTTAAAAATAAAAAAGAGTCACCTTCTTAGAACAAAGGACATTGCTATCACCCAGGAAATTCCAAAGGATTTAGGAGATCGGTGTCAGGAACTGGGGTCAAAGACCAAATTTTAGAACAGGAGATGCTCCTATGCTCTTATCACTTAGGAAATTACAAGTGTTTTAGGAGCTCTGTACCATGAACTAGGGGTAGAGACCAATATATGTATATTTTCTATTATATCTCACATGTACGAAGACCTATTGTAAGTGGTGCAGGAGGTGGGAGGACTGAAGGAAAGAACACTAATTCTCCTGGCTGCTTCCTTGCCTGACCATGGGCTGGCAGCAGGGCAGCTTTTATGGGTGTGTGACCTCTGCAGTCAATAGGGCCCCATACTCAGAGGGGTCCTGCATTTGATTTAGTGCTTTGCTGACACCATTTTGAAATTCTTAATTTTATCTTTGAATGTGTGTTTCGTTAGTAAAGTCTGATTACTAAAGAGGAGATATACATGATACACGTATGCCATTTCTGATTGCCCCATTTGCATACAGCATTTCCAGTGCTCTACGGGCATAGCATTCCTGTGCATCCATGACACTTGGGAGTTCATTGAGACTCAGAGCAAGGTCAAGGTAAACCTCTGTAACTGATTAAGCCCGAAATGCCTCTCCTTCCACTTGAACCAAAACAAACAAACAAAACGCTGTGGCATGCTAAGAAGCCCAACTAACCAAGGAACTCTATCATATCCTTTCTTACTCATGTTACTTCCCTATATTAGCCAACCACTTACACTAAAAATGATGCCACAGAAGGAAAGGGAAGACAGGACAATCCACAGTTCCTTTTCCTTTCAGCCCCTCTTTACTCATTAGTAAGCCAAAGGCAGACAGTGTTGGTACAATGTGTGTGTATAAAGAAGTTAAATGGAATAGTTGAGTTAGTTTTGAGGGGTGTTTCCACTGTTCCAGCAAGACAAAAAATGCATATGTTATGTATGAACTTTGAAATATGAATTGGATAATTTTGGTGATTCTGCATACAAGTTAAATGCTCTTATATTGCATTTAAAACTGACATTGCACAATGTAAGTGGTAAAGTTTGTGCTGATAATTTAAACTTTTAATTTTTTTCTTTATTTTAAATGGTGTTAAATAGAAAAAATTTAAAACATGACCAGTCAAGTGAGAGGGAAAGAAAGACTGTGGAAGAAAAGCTAAAGTTTTATATTTCAGGACCTTTAATTACATTTTTTTCTTGATTTTTCAGTTTGCACTGAGCTTCACAAATTTATGTACTTGGTTAACGGTATCTGCGTTCCTCCACCCAAGGCCACAATTCCTGATGGTGGCCCTTTTCTACAGCTACAGGTCTCCCTGGGTGCCCAGAGCTGGTCCCTCTCCCTTGCTCCTTCAAGCCTGCGGCTGGCAGCACCTGACACTCTTGCCAGTCCTGTGCGGGTGAGGGGGAAGGGGTATGGAAGGGAAAGAGGGAGATATCGCCTTCCCTTGTTTTCCTTTAACATCTGCCCACACCCTTGTAAATCACTTTCATCAGTCCCTCTTTTACACGCCTCCGTTTTCATATATTTTACTATAGACAATTTCAAACATAGACATATATAGAGAAACTAGTATGATAGATGCCCACATAGCCATTATCCAGTTTCAACGATACTTCTTTCACTCCTTTGGAGTGTGCCATCTGTTTCTTGCTGGGATCCTGGCTGATATAGGGCCTTCCTATGCATTTGGACTACTATTCAGAGTCATTACACCCCTCTCTTCAACAGGGACAGCAACTCTTCAGATTATTTCTGAAAAGAACCAAATTGACATTATCCCACAGATTAAACTGGAGGAAGTGGCTTTAGACATATTTCCTGCCTGTTCAGTGAAACTTGGTTCCCTAACTCCCTCCCGGGCATCCTAGCTCATCTTAAACCAGGCTTTGTTTTGTACACAAAGCTGCAAAGAGAGGGCATACTTGGTACCATTCAAAATATGTGAATCACATTAATCAACAGTATTTATTCCCATAGATTAATAAATGCTTTGTCCTTTCACTCATGAGAGAAAGGGAAACACTTGGAAAGAATTTTTTCTTTGTGAGGCGGTCCTCTTTGTGAGAGGATTGATTACATGGTCATAGATCAGCAGTATATTTATCTTCCACAACTTCAGGAAAATAATTTTGTCATTAATGAGATTTGCTAGTAAAACAGAAAGGTCATATCCACAAGGATAGAGTTATTTGTAATATGAGACCCTGGTCGTTTAACAAGAAAAGAGAATCATTTCAATTTTAGTCTTTTTATTAGTAGACACAATAAAAGTAATATACTGTTCTAGAAATAGGTATTTGGAATTAGACTCTTCTTCATCACGTCCCATCAGGTGTACCATAGGATTGTCTAAATCAATAGGAAGCTAGAAGGAAGGGGTGCGGAAAGAACTAATATTTATTGAATGCCTTCTTTGTGTTATAAGTGCTCTCAGGTTTATTATCAATTTAATCCTCATAGTAATCCTAGGAGGTTGATGTTATTATTCCTGTGTTATGGAGGAGGAAAGTGAGACTTAAGTAGGATAAGTTGCTCCAAGGCCCACAGCTACATAATAATTAAAATAGCCACTCTTTATGCATGGCTATGCTTGACTCTATGCAAAGCACTTTACATTGAAATTTATGGAATTTAACCCTATGTGGTAAATCTCTCTATGCCCATTATACAGATGAGGTGGGTTAAGCATCATGCCATGGTCACATCACTAATACTGGCAGAGTCAGAATTCTGAGTCAGTCCTGGTGGACTCAAATCCTTGCTAGTCTCACCACCTTCCACTGGCTGCCAAAGAGGTGGGTACACTGTTACAATTTCTCTTTCCATCTTGAACTTCTCTTCCTCTTTAACAATGTCCATTCAATCATTCTCGATAGATCTTTCTCTTTGATAAAGGACACAAAAGCAAATGTGAGTAGACAGGTCCTTTGTCATCATATTACATTGTGCAATCAGTCTCAACATCTGGCCTGTTCTTTCCTTCATCCTTTTCTTGTCTAACATAATTTTCTCCTTTCATTGTCTCCAGACATGTTCATTCAAGTACTCCTAAAATATTTTAAGAAGTAATACATTCCTCACCACATTTTTAAGTTGATGCTTAAAATTTTTATCATGTTAGGTTACAAATATATATATATATATATATATTCCTGTACATTATGAATAACGACATTTAAAAATAAACTGTCACATCTCTATTTGAATCTATCCAGTAGAATCTAAATATTATAGCAATTTGATGCCCCATAATACTTTAAAAATACACATAAATAAGTTCTTCTTTGTTCATTTTTCTTCTTGAAATTGTATTTCCATTCCATTTCCTAATATATATTTTATACTTTAAAGTATTTCATGAATAACATACTTCTATGCAACAGAAATATGGAAATAATTTAAAATTTCCTGTGATCATAAGGTTCTAAGTGTTAGAAAATTCTGCACAATTTCTCAAAACAGCATAAATATATTGCAAATACTGATGAATAATTATTAAACATAAAATGTAAAATTGTATTGGAATTGCAGCTCTTAATGAGATGAGTAAAGCCTTTCTCCCCCATGTATCCAGGGATAAATATACAGGATTTAGTGTCAATGTTGAATGTATGATTTCGCAAATAGAGGTGCTGAGAAGCTCTTCACCTAAATAAGTAAATAGGAATGATGGAGTTTTTTTTTTTAATATTTATTTATTTATTTGGCTCTGCAGGGTCTTAGTTGTGGCATGCAGGATCTTTGTTGCTGCGTGCAGGATCTTTTTGTTTTTTAGTTGCGGGATGTGGGATCTTTAGTTGCAGCATGTGGGGTTCTTAGTTGCGGCATGCATGTGGGATCTAGTTCCCTGACCAGGGATTGAATCTGGGCCCCCTGCACTGGGAGCGTGCAGTCTTAACCACTGGACCACCAGGGAAGTCCCTGATGGAGTTTTGTTATAGCAATGGGACTCAGTTCTTTGAATTCTTCTCAGTTATATACCAAAAATTACATGATAATATATCATCAAGATTATTTTTAGTAATCTCTCATCTTGATGACTTAATTAGGTGTCTTTCCCCTTTTTAAAATAATTAATTAATTAATTAATTTTTGGCTGTGTTGGGTCTTCGTTGCTGTGCATGGGCTTTCTCTAGTTGCGGCGAGCAAGGGCTGCTCTTCGTTGTGGTGGCTTCTGTTGCTGCGGAGCACGGGCTGTAGGTGTGAGGGCTTCAGTAGTTGTGACACGTGGGCTCAGTACTTGTGGCTCGTGGGCTCTAGAATGCAGGCTAAGTAGTTGTGGTGCACGGGCTTAGTTGCTTCGTGGCATGTGGGATCTTCCCAGACCGGGGCTCGAACCCGTGTTCCCTGCATTAGCAGGCGGATTCTTAACCACTGCACCACCAGGGAAGCCCTAAATAGTACATTCTAATTGACCATAGTTAGAACTAAATATAAAAGAGCCAAGAGTGTTCTATAACTATGATTATAGATATAATCACTGACATTTGGAATCTGCTTGCTTGAGTAGATCAGATAATCAGAATATCATGTTAAATAAGCTGAGGTTCAAACCTATACAAGACTGAATGCTTTGCACGGGGAAAAATTTCCATGGCTGAGAAATGCATTCTTAACCTGGGCCAGGTATTTCAAAAACATGCTGTTTCGGTCATAAGGGAGCACAAGGAGGGGGTGGAATGGGCGGGGAGAGAAACATTACAGAAGACTTTGTGTAAACTCGTCAGCACCGTTGGAAAAACAACACAAAACCACAATCAAGTCAGTAACATTATCTTTGGCCTATAAAGAACAGTACATTTTTTGGCCAACTATCATTCTCAATAATTTGTCTTGTTGTTACGTAATACGTTTCCTTAAGAAAACTCAAAGAGCCCTACACAAGTTATGTCATTTGTCTTTATAACATGCTGAAGCCGAAAGCAGAAGGGAAGTTGTCTAGACCAGTGCAATCCAAAAGAAATATAACATGAGCCACATAAATAGTAATTAAAAATGTTCTAGTAGCTACATCTTTTTTAAAAAAGTAAAAAGAAATAGGTGAAATTAATTTGAATATTATATTTAACCCAATATATCTAAAATGTTATCGTATCAACATATAATGAATGTAAAAAATTGGCCATGAGATCTATACCATTCTTTTGTGGGTACTAAGTCTTTGAAATCTGGTGTGCATTTAACATTCAGAGCACATCTCAGTTTGGACTGGTCACATTTCAAGGGCTCAGTAGCCACATAACATCTCAATTCTAGAGAATATGCAAACGGTGATGGTCACAGAATCCAAAGTCCAGGCTTTATGGCAAGCTAATATCAATATAATGTGAGTCAGAGTTTGTCGTCATCCTGCTCAAAATCCTCCTGACTTCTTATCACTCCCAGAACAACAGCTAAACTCTTACCTCTGAGGCTGAGCATGATGCAACCCCACCTTCCTTACCAACTATCTGGCCTACCAATTTCCCCCTCACTCATTCTGCGCCCCGCCCCCCGTCCCCGCCCCCGTCTCAGGATTGTGGCACTTCGCCTCCTTCAGCTTGGAATGCATCTTCTCCTGCCTCAGTCCCTGAATTCATTTAGGTTTTTGCCAAAATGTCATCTCAGGAAGGCCGGTGGCCTAAAATAGCTCTCCTCTCTAGCCACTCTCCAGAGTGATTTCTTGGTATTCATTACACTAAACACTGAAAGTACACATGCATTTTTTAATTTGTTTACTATCTATCTCCTCCACTAGAAAGTAAGATCTATGAGGGCAGGAGCGTTGTCTTGTACACTGCTGGATCACCAACACCTGGAATAGTGCCTGGCACACAGCAGGTTTGTTGACTAGATGAGTGATAATGTTTTCTTTGGCAGATCATTTAGAGGGTATGGTGCAGTGTTTAAGAGTGTACAATCTGGAGTCAGACTCTTTGAGATCAAATTCCAGCCTGTCTGCTTACTGTCTCTGTTCTTTTGAGTAACTGCTTAACTTCTTTAAACTTTAAGTGCTTCATCTGAAAAATGTGGTTGTCAACAATAGCATCTATTTTGTAGAGATGATGTTGTTTTGAGAATTAAATGAGATAAAGTAGGTAAAGTACCTAATTCAGTATCCCACCCATAAAAAGCACTCAAGAAAATTTCCTGTTATTATCTTTTGAACAGTGATTAAAATGAGTGCCTTGGCTCTCATGTATTCTTCAACCTGCCCCACTGCTTCACAGACACTGCTCTTGTCACGGTGGTTACTAACAGTCCCTCCTCTTTGCCTCTCCAGCGTATGTGTTCCCTTTCGGCTCCTTGGATACTGTTGAACATTCATTCTCCTCCCTGACTTCTGTAGTACACAGAACTTTCTACTGCCTCTCTGCCTACTCCCTTTTACTCCCCTTTGCTGACTGCTCTGCCCCTTCCCTTGTTTATATTAGTTCAGTCTCTGTCTTTGATGCTGGTTACTCTACACCCACTCCCTGAACAATCTCACCCACTCCCAGGACTTCAATTTGTCATTTCTATGCTGCTGATTCCAAATCTCCATCACGAGCCTGGCTTCCTCTCCTGAGCTCCAGGCTGTATCTGCAATGGCCTTATAGCCATTCAGCTATTGAATATCCAATACTTAAATCATTCTACTCCATCCAAACCTGCTCCTCTTCTGGATTTCCTATTTTAATAAACGGCTCCCCACTCACCCATTGTTCAAACCAGAAAATGCAGTATGTATCAGTCTTGAGTCCTCCCTCTTCCATCCCACAATCCAATCAGTCGCAATCTGCGTACTTCTACCTACCCCTGTCGCCATACCTGAGTCCAGGCCAGCTTCCTGTCTAGATTCCAGGCTAGACTAGCTAAGCTTCCTTATAGACACCACTGTGCCCATTCTTTCCTTCCTCTACTTCTTCTCCACAAAGTAACAAGAGTAATCTTTTTTTTATTTTTTATTTTTGGCTGCGTTGGGTCTTCGTTGCTGCACGTGGGCTTTTCTGTGGTTGCGGTGAGCAGGGGCTACTCTTCGTTGTGGTGCGCAGGCTTCTCCTTGCGGTGGCTTCTCTTGTTGTGGAGCACGGGCTCTAGGCGCACGGGCTTCAGTAGTTGTGGCACACGGGCTCAGTAGTTGTGGCTCGTGGGCTCAGCGCAGGCTCAGTAGTTGTGGTGCATGGGCATGTAGGATCTTCCCAGACCAGGGCTCGAACCCATGTCCCCTGCATTGACAGGCGGATTCTTAACCACTGTGCCACCAGGGAAGCCCCAAGAGTAATCTTAATAAAATGCAAATCTGATCTCACTATCATGCTCAGAGCCTCATTGCTTAGAGCTCCAAGGTGATGGGTAGCTCCCTATTGCCTTTAAGATACAGTCAAATCTGGGGGGCAATTTAATTATATACGTTTGAGAAGTTATACTGGCAGGCTTGTTACAAACAAACAAAACAGCATTCCTCCAACATACCCTCTCCTACAGCACTGTTCACTATTTCTTGTGCTTCAGCTTCCCCTAGGGCAACCGCTATCAACTATTTTACCTGATTCTTTGGGGATTATCTCCATATCTCTAAAGAACATGTTTACATTGCTATTTTAAAACAACTTCAGTGACTTCCACTCTAGAAGATGAAGATTTAGCTTATTTTCACTAAACCCTATGATACCCACCACATACATGAACACTTTTTATTCCTCATCTTCTCAACATGGTCATGACTTAACTATGTTGCCTTCAGTAGTTACACTGATATGACTTTGTAAATGTTATTCACATCTGAGCCAAAGAATACTATGCTACAAATACTTTTCCTTTACAACTTTTTTTTGAGTTAATAACTTTTCCCCCCTGTAACTTGATTTTTGTAATAAAGAGGCTTAACTCCATTTTCGATGTTTGACTATTGGAAGCTTTCAATCTCCATCCCTCTTCCCTATCTTCCCACATCTGGGCAGCCAAGATGAGAAGACTTGTGTAGGCCTTTACCTCTAAGAGCTGATGGGAATTTCAAATAGGGCAGACTTTAGCCCATGTTAGGTTAATTCCCCACCATGCTGGCTCCACCTTTGAACCACAGTGAAAGCCCCAAACCACCCCTCATCCTTTGTCATTTTCTCATCAAACTCCTGCATGAGCCCTTTCCCTGCTGGGAACCCCTAGCTTAGTATTAGTACTAAGTATACTTTATTTATAGTCATGGGTGGGTGCATTGTGTCATATGTCTGGACATCCAAATAAATTCCTAAGTGGGAGATCATGCTCACCTCTGGGCAGACTGATCTATGTATTGATGTATACTTATCATCAATACATTCCCAAATTGCCCCACCCCCAGTTTTAAGAAATCTTCCTTCAACATTCTTTAAATGCCAGTCATTCTATCCATATCATTTTCTTGGTGATCTTTCTCCAGGGCCTCTGCCCTGCTCCAGTCCAGCAGATTGGTTGATCTTTAGGCTTCTTTCAGAGCTGTGGTCTTAGATTTTCCCTTCACCATCACCCTGACTTTCTCATGTATCAGAATCCCATTCCCTGGATTCCATTTTCTCTTTTCTTATTTTAGTTAAATATATTCTCTCATAGCTCCCTGAGAAATGGACCTGTCAGACAGTGCTTTTGACCTTTCACGTCTGAAAAAAATCTATATTGTGCCCTCCCACTTAATTAATAATTTGGCTGGGGAACCCTACATTAGAAATCATTTCCTTCTACTATTTTCTAGCATCCAGTGCAGCTGTTGAGAAGTCTGAAGCCATTCTGATACCTGATTCTTTTTAGAATCCTGATTTTCTTTCCTGAAAGTTTCTAGAATATTCTCTTTGTCCACAGGGTTTGCAATTTCATAATGATGTGTCTCAATGTAGGTTTATTTCCATCCATTGTCTTGGGAGCTCAATAGGCTCTTTTAATTTGGAAAGTCATGTCCTTTCATTGTAGGAAATTTTCTTGAATTGGTTCTTTGATAGTTTTCCCCCTCCATTTTCTCTGTTCTTTCTTTCCAGAACTCCCTTTATTCAGATATTGAACTTCCTGGACTAGTCTGTACCTTTTTCATCTTTTATCTTTTCTTCTCTTTCTATCTTTTTGTTTTACTTCCTGGGAGATTTCCTCAACTTTATATTTTAAACCTTCACTGGAAGTTTTCTTTTATACTGTGATATTTTTAATATCCAAGAGTTCATTTTTGCCCTCTGGCTGCTACTTTTAAAAACACTAATACCATCTGGTTCTTGTTCGATGACTGCAATATCTTATAATATTTCACTATTTTTGAATCTTTGAAGATATTAATAGTAGGTTATTTTTTTCCTCCTGCATAGTCTTTATTTCTTCTTTGTTGCTTTTCTATGTTAGTTTGTTTTGGCCTCTGTCTTTCTTATTAGAATATTCCATCAACTGTCTATAGAGATCCTTGACTGTCTGCCCATAACTAGAAGAGAGGCACTAGAAAGCTTTGGGCAAGCTCAGTTTACATGGTTGGCTTGTCAACTGTGGGTTTCACTGTAGGGCAATCTGTTGGTCAGAAGTATGGGAAGAAAGTGAAGAAAGAAGGTTAGGTGTCTTGACAGTCAGTTATACACTTTCAGTAGGTTGCCTCCCAGTCTTGCCAACTGCTGGCTTAGGATTCAGCTTTCTTGGGACTGACAGGTGTGTTACTACTCAACCATAATTTTTCCAGCTTCCAAAGTTGTGTTGGTGCTGTTTCTTCTTTTATTATCTATGTGCTTGGGGACTTATACTTTAAAACAAATCCATTCATTATTGTTTTAGTGGGTTTTCAGGAGGAACAGAAACTCCCATGAGTGTTGTCTGACATTTCTAATAGGAATTAAAGTGTACAGAGTCTTTAATACTTTAAAAAAAATTCATTCATTATTGTTTTAGTGGGTTTTCAGGAGGAACAGAAACTCCCATGAGTGTTGTCTGACATTTCTAATAGGAATTAAAGCATACAGAGTCTTTACTGTATGATTATTAAAGTGTCTACCTTTTGGCCTTTTGTCTAATTCAACAACCTTATCTCATGTCCATTCTATACTCAGACTACCTTTTCAGTTTCTTGAGTGCACCACATTCTGCCTTTGCCATCTGGCCCCCACAAGTGCTGATACCTCTGCCAGGAGCTCCTGTTTGCCCCCCAATTGCCTCTATGGATCTTTCAGGTCTCAGTTTAGGTGTGACTGCTCAGAGTGGATGTCTCTGACCCTCAGATTAGGGTGAAATCTCCCTGCTGTGGGGTATCCATACCACTCAGTCCTTCCCCTATTTTAAAATGGGTCACCTTTTATTTTTCCTCACTAGTCTGTAAGCTCTGTGGAGGTAGGGGTTGTGACCATGCTCCACTTCTTTCACTGCAGTATATCCAGCCATTAGCAGAGTGCCGAGGACATAGTAGGTGCTCAATGTGCATTTGATGAATAAACAAATGAAGACAAGTGAAAGGACTGGCTTATGATAAGAAAACAGAGATAGTACTGGAAACTGATTCAATCAGTCCTTTCTGTTCAACTGTCTCGGCTTATCCCTGTTTTCTTGGTTTGCAATTAGAAGAACTCAAAATAGTCTTGATTAGGAAAAGGAGGTAATGATCTCTTAAATTTGTAGGTGGGTTGTACCAGGATAATTGTCTATCTCTGGTTTTATAAGTTAGGAAGCAGAGGATTAGTGATATTATACAACGCATGAGAGAAGGTTCTAGAACTGAGAATTAGTATCTTCTGGCTCCTAATACTGTTTTCTTTTACTGTTTGAAACACATCTAGGATGTTACGTCTCCAACCTTATTGTCTTTTATGCTTCACGGGTATTGCTGTGTTGTTCTCTATATCTGACTTTCATCAAGTAACTACCATCATGTTGCTGTTTAAGGGACTAAATCAGCGATTCTCACTTGGTGGGGGTTGTACAAGAATCACCTTGGAGGCTTTTCCAATCCATATGTGCCCCTTCCTCCTCCTGCCCCTCCAGTCGCTGCCTAAGTTGTTCTATAGTGGTTCTTTGAAAATGCTACCCAAGTGCTGTAGACTGAATATTTGTGTCTCCTCCCTGCTCCCGCCACCCAAAATTCGTACATTGAAAACTAATTCCCAGTGTGACAGTATTTGAAGGGTCTTTGAGAGATGATTTGGTTACGAGAGTGAAGCTGTCATGAATGGGATTAGTGTCCTTATAAAAGAGGCCCTGAAGAGCTCCCTCACCCCTTTTGCCATGCCATGTGAGAACACAGTGAGAAGCTGGCAATCTCCAACCCAGAAGAGGGTTCTCACCAGAACTCAGCCATGCTGGCACCCTGATCTTGGCCTTGCAGCCTCCAGAACTGTGGGAAATTAATTTTTGTTGGTTATAAGCCACCCAGTCTATGGTATTTTGTTATAGCAGCCCGAACAGACTAAGACACCAACTAGTTTTGATATGACTCATCTTCATAGGTGAGGAATACTGGATTAAATATTAGTTATGAGCAAAGGTGCATTAATCCATTTATGACACACTACAGTGGTTCAAGTGATAGTTTTAGAATGTTTAGTTCATTTACAAACACCAATTAGAGTAGGAAGGAGCCTCTTTTTCAAAGTCAATTGTACATCTTTTAAAAAATTTTTATTTATTATATTTTTGGCTGCATTGGGTCTTTGTTGCTGCACTCGGGCTTTTCTCTGGTTGCGGTGAGCGGGGGCTACTCTTCGTTGTGGTGCGCGGGCTTCTCATTGCGGTGGCTTCTCTTGTTGTGGAGCATGGGCTCTAGGGCACGCTGGCTTCAGTAGTTGTGGCACGCGGGCTCAGTAGTTGTGGCTCACAGGCTCTAGAGCGCAGGTTCAGTAGTTGTGGTGCACGGGCTTAGTTGCTCCGCAGCATGTGGGATCTTCCCGGACCAGGGCTCGAACCCATGTCCCCTGCATTGGCAGGTGGATTCTTAACCACTGCACCACCAGGGAAGCCCCAATTGTACGTCTTTTAATACCACACTTCTAATTTCTTCCCATAAGGTTAAAAAAAGGCAAATTACAGTGCTAGAGTTTAGGAGTTTTGACCCATCCATAAACCTGTTTGAGTTTCGCCAGTTCCTTGCACTCTCTCTGCTTCAAAATAGTTCCTTTCTATACAATAAGGACAATCACAATTATACCCAAAATATATCAAAAGAAAAAGAAAATGCCATACATCGTGCTACAAAAATACTTTATTAAAGAAAAGATTTTGGTAACCAAAGTGTGTCTCAGTATAAAACTGGAACCTCTTGGGGATAGTCTCTTGGCATGTCTATGCCCATTTCCTTTGTGTAACATAGTGATAATGATAATGTCTCTTGGAGTAGTATGGGTTAAAATAAGATGAGATCATCAATTTGTAGCCCATTATAAAGCCACAAGTTATTCTAGTTACATTTTAAAATTATAAATAGTAAGCCATTTTAGCTAGGGAACATGATATATCCAACGACACCATCAATATAGTTATCCTATGGATACTTTTTCCTGCTTGTAAGCACTTGATTAGAATAGGCATGTGGGCGCGGAGCAACTAAGCCTGTGTGCCACAACTACTGAAGCCCACGTGCCTAGAGCCTGTGCTCCGCAACAAGAGAAGCCACCGCAATGAGAAGCCCATGCACCACAATGAAGAGTAGCCCCCAATCGCCACAACTAGAGAAAGCCCACGGGCAGCAATGAAGACCCAACGCAGCCACAAAAAAAATAAAAAATTAATTAATTAAAAAAAAAATAGGCATGTGGGGCTTCCCTGGTGGCGCAGTGGTTGAGAATCCACCTGCCAATGCAGGGGACACGGGTTCCATACCTAGTCCGGGAAGATCCCACATGCCACGGAGCAACTAAGCTGTGTGCCACAACTACTGAGCCTGTGCTCTAGACCCCGTGAGTCACAACTACTGAGCCCGCGTGCTGCAACTACTGAAGCCCACGTGCCTAGAGCCCGTGCTCCACAACAAGAGAAGCCACCGCAATGAGAAGCCTGTGCACTGCAACGAAGAGTAGCCCCTACTCACCGCAACCAGAGAAAAGCCCGCATGCAGCAACGAAGACCCAATGCAGCCAAAAATAAATAAAAAAAAAAAAAAAAAAAAAAAAGAATAGGCATGTGAATGTAGATGAACTGTCAAGGGCATTGGGAAGAAAGACTAGGATGTTTTTGATAGAAAAGCTACATTTCTGAATTTAATTGTTCCTAACAGGACTTCTCTAGACTGACCAAAAGGTTTGGGTTCCCTGAAGTATTAGCTTCTGACCACTTTTGCATCCATGTCCACGGTTCAATTACAGGACTGGCCTCTGAATTTTAATTCTGCTGGGTACAACATGATGCATTGAAATTGATGACAATCATAAATGAGGACCCTTTAGTAATGACACATCTCTCCACACACACAAATAACACCAAAGGGATAATTGAGTGAATTGTATGTTAGTTTGAAATGGTAGTAGATGTTTTCTCATATAAAATTCTATTTACAAATTATACAAAATGAAAAACAGGAAGGAGAGGCCATTGTAATATTTAAGTATGATTTAGTAGGAGAGGGGAATTTACCAGTATTTCAATGCACACTTTGACCTTGGTAGTTTATTTTCTTCAAGACTATTCTGAGCTAATTTATACTTGACACCGTTTGGATGGGTTTGCAACTTCTTTGTCCTTCCTACAGTAATTTGCAAGTAGGTCAATTTACTTACATCCCTAGGCCTCTTGAAATATATGATGAAAAAATATAGAATTATCTACAAAACAATCAGGTCTTATTCCTGAACAAGCCTGGAGATTTGTGTCAGCAGTGAGTGATTTCTGTAAAAGTGAAAAGGATTTGAATTATGAGTGACTAGGCAACAGATGGCTGATAGAACAGGGGGGAAAGAAGTGGGAGAGCCTCCATTTACCTGTGAGAATGCACTGGTTTCTCCAATCTTCCATTTCCCTCCCCTTTTTGATTTTAAATTTCTCTTTGTCAAAACAACAACAACAACAACAACAAAAAGAAACCCTTGGGCTTCCCTGGTGGCGCAGTGGTTGAGAATCTGCCTGCCAATGCAGGGGACACGGGTTCGAGCCCTGGTCTGGGAAGATCCCACATGCCGCGGAGCAACTAGGCCCATGAGCCACAACTACTGAGCCTGCGTGTCTGGAGCTTGTGCTCTGCAACAAGAGAGGCCGTGACAGTGAGAGGCCCGCGCACCGTGATGAAGAGTGGCCCCCGCCCGCCGCAACTAGAGAAAGCCCATGCACAGAAACGAAGACCCAACACAGCCAAAAATAAATAAATAAATAAATAAATGAAAAAAAAAAAAAAAGAAACCCTTAAGACTGGACGTTATCCAACAGTTGGAACATAAAAGTTGGTGACAAGAGTTTTGAATTCCATGTACCAGTTTCACTGATGACTCACTGGGAACTTGGTATAGGTCGCCTAACCTTGTGCTACTTCAGTTCCTGGATGTGTTCAAAAAAGGAGGATAATGTTTAATCCTAAAAATAATTAACTGGGGTGAGGATTGGAACCAAGATGGCAGAGTAGAAGGACGTGCTCTCACTCCCTCTTGCGAGAACACCAGAATCACAACTAGCTGCTCTACAATCATTGACAGGAAGACACTGGAACTCACCAAAAAAGATACCCCACATCCAAAGACAAAGGAGAAGCCACAATGAGATGGTAGGAGGGGCGCAATCACAGTAAAATCAAATCCCATAACTGCTGGGTGGGTACTCACAGACTGGCGAACACTTATACCACAGAAGTCCACCCACTGGAGTGAAGGTTCTGAGCCCCACGTCAGGCTTCCCAACCTGGGGGTCCGGCAAGGGGAGGAGGAATTCCTAGACAATCAGACTTTGAAGGCTAGTGGGATTTGATTGCAGGACTTCGACAGGACTGGGGGAAACAGAGACTCCACTCCTGGAGGGCACACATAAAGTAGTGTGTGCATTGGGACCCAGGGGAAGAAGCAGTGACCCCAGGGGAGACTGAACCAGACCTACCTGCTAGTGTTGGAAGGTCTCCTGCAGAGGTGGGGGTGGCTGTGGCTCACCGTGGGGACAAGGACACTGGCAGCAGAAGTTCTGGGAAGTACTCCTTGGCATGAGCCCTCCCAGAGTCTGCCATTAGCCCCACCAAAGAGCCCAGGTAGGCTCCAGTGTTGGGTTGCCTCAGGCCAAACAACCAACAGGGAGGGTACCCAGCCCCACCCATCAGCAGTCAAACGAATTAAAGTTTTACTGAGCTCTGCCCACCAGAGCAACAGCCAGCTCTACCCACCACCAGTCCCTCCCATCAGGAAACTTGCACAAGCCTCTTAGATAGCCTCATCCACCAGAGGACAGACAGCAGAAGCAAGAAGAACTACAGTCCTGCAGCCTGTGGAACAAAAACCACATTCACAGAAAGATAGACAAGGTGAAAAGGCAGAGGGCTATGTACCAGATGAAGGAACAAGATAAAACCCTAGAAAAACAACGAAATGAAATGGAGATAGGCAACCTTCCAGAAGAAGAATTCAGAATAATGATAGTGAAGATGATCCAGGACCTTGGAAAAAGAATGGAGGCAAAGATCGAGAAGATGCAAGAAATGTTTAAAAAAGACTTAGAAGAATTAAAGAACAAACAAACAGAGATGAACAATACAATAACTGAAATGAAGACTACACTAGAAGGAATCAATAGCAGAATAACTGAGGCAGAAGAACGGATAAGTGACCTGGAAGACAGAAAGGTGGAATTCACTGCTGTGGAACAGAATAAAGAGAAAAGAATGAAAAGAAATGAAGACAGCCTAAGAGACCTCTGGAACAACATCAAACGCAACAACATTCGCATTATAGGGGTCCCAGAAGGAGAAGAGACAGAGAGAGGACCAGAGAAAATATTTGAAGAGATTATGGTCGAAAACTTCCCTAACACGGGAAAGGAAATAGCCACCCAAGTCCAGGAAGCGCAGAGTCCCATACAGGATAAACCCAAGGAGAAACACGCCGAGACACATAGTAATCAAACTGGCAAAAATTAAAGACAAAGAAAAATTATTGAAAGCGGCAAGGGAAAAACGACAAATAACATACAAGCGAACTCCCATAAGGTTAACAGCTGATTTCTCAGCAGAAACTCTGCAAGCCAGAAGGGAGTGGCATGATATACTTAAAGTGATGAAAGGGAAGAAACTACAACCGAGATTACTCTACCCAGGCAAGGATATCATTCAGATTCAATGGAGAAATCAAAAGCTTTACAGACAAGCAAAAGCTAAGAGAATTCAGCACCACCAAACCAGCTTTACAACAAATGCTAAAGGAACTTCTCTAAGTGGGAAACACAAGAGAAGAAAAGGACCTACAAAAACAGACCCAAAGCAATTAAGAAAATGGTCATAGGAACATACATATCGATAATTACCTTAAACGTGAATGGATTAAATGCTCCAACCAAAAGACACAGGCTTGCTGAATGGATACAAAAACAAGACCCATATATATGCTGTCTACAAGAGACCCACTTCAGACCTAGGGACACATACAGACTGAAAGTGAGGGGATGGAGAAAGATATTCCATGCAAATGAAAATCAAAAGAAAGCTGGAGTAGCAATACTCATATCAGATAAAATAGACTTTAAAGTAAAGAATGTTACAAGAGACAAGGAAGGACACTACATAATGATCAAGGGATCAATCCAAGAAGAAGATATAACAATTATAAATATATATGCACCCAACATAGGAGCACCGCAATACATAAGGCAACTGCTAACAGCTCTAAAAGAGGAAATTGACACTAACACAATAATAGTGGGGGACTTTAACACCTCACGTACACCAATGGACATATCATCCAAAATGAAAATAAATAAGGAAACAGAAGCTTTAAATGACACAATAGACCAATAGATTTAATTGATATTTATAGGACATTCCATCCAAAAACAGCAGATTACACTTTCTTCTCAATTGTGCATGGAACATTCTCCAGGATAGATTACATCTTGGGTCACAAATCAAGCCTCAGTAAATTTAAGAAAATTGAAATCATATCAAGCATCTTTTCTGAACACAACGCTATGAGATTAGAAATGAATTACAGGGAAAAAAACGTAAAAAACACAAACACATGGAGGCTAAACAATACGTTACTAAATAACCAAGAGATCACTGAAGAAATCAAAGAGGAAATCAAAAAATACCTAGAGAAAAATGACAATGAAAACACGACCATCCAAAACCTATGGGATGCAGCAAAAGCAGTTCTAAGAGGGAAGTTTATAGCTATACAAGCCTACCTCAAGAAACAAGAAAAATCTCAAACAATCTAACCTTACACCTAAAGGAACTAGAGAAAGAAGAACAAACAAAACCCAAAGTTAGCAGAAGGAAAGAAATCATAAAGATCAGAGCAGAAATAAATGAAATAGAAACAAAGAAAACAATAGCAAAGATCAATAAAACTAAAAGCTGGTTCTTTGAGAAGATAAACAAAATTGATAAACCATTACCCAGACTCATCAAGAAAAAGAGGGAGAGACCTCAAATCAATAAAATTAGAAATGAAAAAGGAGAAATTACAACAGACACTGCAGAAATACAAAGCATCCAAAGAGACTACTACAAGCAACTCTATGCCAATAAAATGGACAACCTGGAAGAAATGGACAAATTTTTAGAAAGGTATAACCTTCCAAGACTGAACCAGGAAGAAACAGAAAATATGAACAGACCAATCACAAGTAATGAAATTGAAACTGTGATTAAAAATCTTCCAACAAACAAAAGTCCAGGACCAGATGGCTTCACAGGTGAATTCTATCAAACATTTAGAGAAGAGCTAACACCCATCCTTCTCAAATTTTTGAAAAAATTGCAGAGGAAGGAACACTCCCAAACTCATTCTATGAGGCCACCATCACCCTGATACCATAACCAGACAAAGATACTACAAAAAAAGAAAATTACAGACCAATATCACTGATGAATATTGATGCAAAAATCCTCAACAAAATACTAGCAAACAGAATCCAACAACACATTAAAAGGATCATACACCACGATCAAGTGGGATTTATCCCAGGGATGCAAGGATTCTTCAATATACGCAAATCAATCAATGTGATACACCATATTAACAAATTGAAGGAGAAAAACCATATGATCATTTCAATAGATACAGAAAAAGCTTTTGAGAAAATTCAACACACGTTTATGATAAAACTCCAGAAAGTGGGCATAGAGGGAAACTACCTCAACATAATAAAGGCCATATATGACAAACCCACAGCAAACATCATTCTCAATGGTGAAAAACTGAAAGCATTTCCTCTAAGATCAGGAACAAGACAAGGATGTCCACTCTCACCACTATTATTCAACATAGTTTTGGAAGTCCTAGCCACGGCAATCAGAGAAGAAAAAGAAATAAAAGGAATCCAAATTGGAAAAGAAGAAGTAAAACTGCCACTGTTTGCAGATGACATGATACTATATATAGAGAATCCTAAAGATGCCACCAGAAAACTACTAAAGCTAATCAATGATTTTGGTAAAGTAGTAGGATACAAAATTAATGCACAGAAATGTCTTGCATTCCTATACACTAATGATGGAACATCTGAAAGAGAAATTAAGGAAACACTCCCATTTACCATTGCAACAAAAAGAATAGAATACCTAGGAATAAACCTACCTAGTGAGACAAAAGACCTATATGCAGAAAACTATAAGACACTGATGAAAGAAATTAAAGATGATACCAACAGATGGAGAGAGATACCACATTCTTGGATTGGAAGAATAAATATTGTGAAATTGACTCTACTACCCAAAGCAATCTACAGATTCAATGCAATCCCTATCAAATTACCAATGGCATTTTTTACAGAACTAGAAGAAAATATCTTAAAATATGTATGGAGACACAAAAGACCCCGAATAGCCAAAGCAGTCTGTAGGGAAAAAAATGGAGCTGGAGAAATTAGCCTTCCTGACTTCAGACTATATTACAAAGCTACAGTAATCAAGACAATATGGTACTGGCACAGAAACAGAAACATAGATCAATGGAACAAGACAGAAAGCCCAGAGATAAACCCACCCACCTGTGGTCAACTAATCTATGACAAAGGAGGCAAGGATATACAATGGAGAAAAGACAGTCTCTTCAATAAGTGGTGCTGGGAAAACTGGACAGCTACATGTAAAAAAGGAAATTAGAGCACTCCCTAACACCATACACATAAAGAAACTCAAAATGGATTAGAGACCTAAATGTAATGCCGGACACTATAAAACCCTTAGAGGAAAAACATAAGAATAACACTCTTGACATAAATCACAGCAGATCTTTTTTGATCCACCTCCTAGAGTAATGGAAATAAAAACAAAAATAAACAAATGGGACCTAATGAAACTTCAAAGCTTTTGCACAGCAAAGGAAACCATAAACAAGACGAAAAGACAATCCTCAGAATGGGAGAAAATATTTGCAAACGAATCAAGGGACAAAGGATTAATCTCCAAATTATATAAACAGCTCATGCAGCTCAATATTAAAGAAACAAACAACCCAATCCAAAAATGGGCAGAAGACCTAAATAGATATTTCTCCAACGAAGACACACAGATGGCCAAAAAGCACATGAAAAGCTGCTCAACATCACTAATTATTAGAGAAATGCAAATCAAAACTACAATGAGGTATCACCTCACACCAGTTAGAATGGGCATCATCAGAAAATCTACAAACAACAAATGCTGGAGAGGGTGTGGAGAAAAGGGAACCCTCTTGCACTGTTGGTGGGAATGTAAATTGATACATCCACTATGGAGAACAGTATGGAGGTTCCTGAAGAAAACTAAAAATAGAATTACCGTATGACCCAGCAATCCCACTACTGGGCATATACCCAGAGAAAACCATAATTCAAAAAGACACATGCACCCGAATGTTCATTGCAGCAGTATGTACAACAGCCAGGTCATGGAAGCAACCTAAATGCCCATTGACAGACGAATGGATAAAGAAGATGTGGTGATGGTGAAGTAAGTGAGAAAGAGAAAAACAAATACAGTATGCTAACACGTATATATGGAATCTAAGGGAAAAAAAAAAAGGTCATGAAGAACCTAGTGGCAAGGTGGGAATAAAGACACAGACATACTAGAGAATGGACTTGAGGAGACAAGGAGTGGGAAGGGTAAGCTGTGACAAAGTGAGAGAGTGGCATGGACATATATACACTACCAAACGTAAAATAGATAGCTAGTGGGAAGCAGCCACATAGCACAGGGAGATCAGCTTGGTGCTTTGTGACCACCTAGAGGGGCGGGATAGGGAGGGTGGGAGGGAGAGAGATGGAAGAGGGAAGAGATATGGCAACATATGTATATGTATAACTGATTCACTTTGTTATAAAGCAGAAACTAACACACCATTGTAAAGCAATTATACTCCAATAAAGATGTTAAAAAAAAAAAAAAGAATAGCACAAAGAACGTACATATACCCTTTACCTAGATTTGCCTATTAACATTTTGTACTGTTTGCTTTATCATTTTTGTATGCTTTCTCTATTGATCTTTTCCACTCTACGTATGTCTATTTTTTTCTGAACTGTTTGAAAGTAAGTTGCATACATCATGAGTCTGTTAATGTTTTTAAATTAATGTAATTTTATAACTTTCTTCAAAGTAAAAATAATTTTTCTCAGATAGTTCTATCATTTACCAAAATGTAGAGGCCACTTGGAGCATTATATTTTACCTTGCTTTTGTCCTGTTATCTCTTTTAACTACCATTCATGAGGTCCTTTTCATATCTTATATCTGGACTCTACTATTGTTTTAGATTGCCCTTTAATAAAATCTGAAGTCTTGACATAAGTACCTGTTGCTACAACATAAAAAGTTATAGCTATGTCATGTGACATACTACAGAATTTTGTAAAGTGCTGAATTCTTGTTACATAATTTTGATTGAAGAGAACTCGTTTTCTAATGTAAATGCTTGCATTTAAGTAATTGGACTAATTAGATTTCTATTTAGTAAAAAAAAATAAAAAAGTGTTAAAAAAATAATTAACTAGGGTAACTGTTTAGAGTTCTAAGAGGATATTTAATTACGTTAGTTTCTACCACTTTAGTAATTACAGTCAACAATATGTCTTAATCTTTAGCTATCTACAGTGGCTAAATTCTAAAATTTTACATTAATTAACTTATGTTTTCACTTTAACTTCACTTCCCAACTCTAGTCCCCACGTCCTTGGCATCCTTTTTTCATAGATTTCTTTTCTCTGATAATATCTTTTGATACTATTTCAGGTCAGTAAATCTGCTTCTGCTTTTGCTGGTACTTTAGATTCTAATCAAATCCTCTATATTTCATCTAATTTAGATTAGGATTCATTCCCTTAAAATTTACTGCCAGTATATGAGCCTGCTGTTTTTCTTATATGGACAAGATCCATTCATAAGAAAAGCATAATTTATGTATAACATGACTAGAAATAATGTATCTTTAATTTCTCATAATTTTTATCAGTGGATCCTTGTCTCTCTTATTTGTGTATTAATTACTCTTCATTAATATATCCCAGTGTTTAAGCTGGGAGAGCAGAAATTTCACCATTCAACTTAGAATTTGGCCGCTATGGATGACCCTAGAGGTCAGCTAGTTCAAGACTCTCATTTTACAGGTAAGGAAGTGGGTAAATCACTTACTTGTCTAAGGCCACACAACACTTTGTGATAGAGTAGGGACGAAAACCCATGAGTCCTGGGTCTCCAGCCACTGCTGCTATTACTCTAGGCCTAATTAATACACACACATGCTTTAATTGATGAATTCGATTCAGTTCAACCCATGCTGGGTTCAGCTCCTCGGTAAGTTTATTTGTTTATAGGCAGACACTGCACCTTTAATTCAGGCCAGCCAAAACTATAACCTTGTAAATGAGAAGTTCAGATGGAGAACTGGCACAGATCCATCCTCCCACTGAAAATACATATGCCACACAGATGCTGAATAGTCATCTTTGTTTCTGAGGACAACACATTACTTCTCAGTGGCAGCAATACATTCTCTAATCATTTGACAAACATTTAATTTACGTCCACTATGAAACAGGCACTATACCTTTTGTGTCTAGGGCCCTTGCCCTCAGGGAACTTACAATCTAAGATGAAGGCAAATGTGAAACAAATAACCATATAAGGAGTTGAATCTGGGAATTCCCTGGTGGTCCTGTGGTTAGGACTCTGGGCTTCCAATGCAGGGGGCACAGGTTCTATCCCTGGTTGGGGAACTAAGATCCCACAAGCTGGGCGGCATGGCCAAAAAAAAAAAAAAGTTGAATCCTATAACATAAGTATACATATATTAAAAGCATCCAGTTAAAAATTTCCTTCTTTGTATCACAGTTTCTTGCAAAATTAGCCATTGTAATTTATAACCAACAAAGGAAGCAGATAAGCATATGCTGGGAGTTGGTTATTCATAATTGCCAAGGTTTACGTGGTCCATTACTAACAACTGTTTCTCCTGCAAGGTATACCATTGTAATTAGGTGAAATTTTTTTGGAGTGGGATAGGTAAAAATGAAGTAAATATTATGTTTATGTTTTAAATTACTATTTCTATTATTACAAACAATGCATTTTGGGGGGATAAAACATTCAAATTATACTTAAAGGTACAAAGTACAAAGAAAATGTTCTCTCTACAGTAAGTCCCCTACATACGAACCTTCAAGTTCTGAACTTTCAAAGATGCAAACATGTATTTGCATGTCTAATCACATAAGTTAGTTCATGTGTCTGGCATACATTGTCACGTGTGTGCATCCTCTACAAGTGGTTGTGCTTTTGTGTACTTTACTGTACAGTACTGTATAGAGTACAGTAGTACAGTATCTTTATTTCAAGCTAGATCTGTAAGAGGACAACTTCATTGAACTCCTTGCTGCGCAGCACGAGGAGCTTACTAATGAAGACCTGATGGAATTGGAGGCCCAGAGAAAGGACAAAGAGAGACAAGAGGAAGAAGAAGTAACTGAAGAACCGAAGAGATTCACGATGCAGGAAATGGCAAGGGGATTTTCTTTATTTGAGGAGCCACTGTTAGTTCTTGAGGCACATGACCTGAACATAGGAGGATACACAAATGTTGCAGCAGCTCTTCAGAATGCAATCCAGTGCTACCACATGTCATCTATGACAAGAAAAAGAGCTTCTACCCAGACATCACTGGATCATTTTTTCAAGAGGGTAGATAGAATTGAATCCAGCAAGGAACCAAAACCAGTGCTGTCAACATCAGGCATGAGTGAAATTGCATCTTGCCCTCCATCTCCTATTGCAAACGATCCTTCAGCTCTACCATCTCTCACCTCCTCTTCCTCCAAGTCCAAGTTTGTTGGACTTACGAACAAATTGGACTTACAAATGTGGTCTCGGAACGGAACTTGTTCATATGTAGGGGACTTACTGTATTCTGGGTATACACACTTACAGTTTGTTGTTCTCTTCTTTTTCAGAAATTTTCTAAGCATATAGAAACATATACATGTCTAATTTTTTCTTATAAATATGAAAACGGGTTAATGGTAAATATTTTTTCACTTACTCTAGACATATTTACACAATACATATTGATCTATCTCATTTTTGAAAATGTTTACCTGTTGTACCATAGTATGCATATACCATAATTTATTCAAACAGAAGTTTATCTTTTAAAAGGTCAATAATACTAAACACTGGGAAGGTAAAACAATATGAATATATTATATATAATCTCACATACACACACGTATATATGAGACAGCCATTATCAGAGTGAATAATATGATTAATAGGACAGCCACAGATGTATAGTTGTCAAAGTTCATTCAGTTAATGACTACTTCTTCATCTTTGTGGACGGATAGGTAGAACCCATCAGGATTTTGATTGGTTGCTTTTGTCTTTTCATTCAAAGCTGCTGATACCTTTCTCCCTAACTAACCTGAGCAAGTGGTGAAAGTCAAACTTTTTCCTTTCTGAGGCCACGCTTGGTGCTGTCAGTGATATCTAGCTATAGTCCCCAGGACTCAACATCCATTTTAAGTCATACGGACTTTCTTGAGGAATTCCCCACCCTCCTCTGCCCCCACTTGGCTTGACTTCCTGGCTTTAATCAGCTGCAATTTATCAAGTCCCTATAATGTGCTCAGTGCAGAGCAAAACAAATCAAAGTGTTCTACCTCACAATTTAAGGAAGGCAGGGGGCTAGTTTTTGTTTTCAGATAAAAATCTATTAATAAAACATAAACTCCCCAAAACTTCCTTTAAACCAAACAACATTGTCACACGCTCACAAGCTCTTTTTACTTACACAGCCAGATGACTCAAGATTACTACATTTCTATTCATAAGGAGTTTGCTGGCCCCAAATCAACACATTCAAGCTTTCCCCCATCTTCCTTCTCTCTCCCCTGGGAGACTGACTTTTGGAGGCTTGCTACATCGTGTTTTAGCAGAATGAAGACGATGTGTGTTTGCTGCCCGAACTGTAGGTTCTGGGATTTTATAAAGCCTCCTCCCGCCCCCCTTTTTATAGTTGCTTTTTTGAGGTAGGGGACGAGGAGGTCAGAATGTTTACGCCTCTGAGTCTTCCAGTTTAGAAATATATTCTAAAAATGGTAAATAGACTAACGCCTTCTGTTTCCTATTTACTATAGAACTGGGTATTCATTTCAGAAGTCAGCTACATTACCGTCCGTCACTCAGTGTGACAGAGGGATGAAGGAAACAGAGCACTAGCCCTGCCTTGGGGAGTTACAGTGGACGCTTCTGCTTTTGCACTTGACTCTCCTAAGAAACGGGCCCATCTTTCCCTTTAGTTCTTTCGCTTCAGTTTCCTTGGCAAAACTGAAGAAAAACAAAAAGTCACCGTCAAACCTGAGCGCACCCCCGAGGCCTTTCCACTCCCCTGACCCAGAGGCAGCGGTCTCGGCCAACCCCCCATCCCCAATTCCAAGCTCTTTTCACACGCGATCGCGGCAGGGAGAAAACCACTACGATGAACGATCTAGGCTCAGCCCCTTTCCTTTCGGGGCCTCCCCACAGAGCGAGAACCGGGTTCCCAGTGGCGGCCCGCTCCCAGCCTTGGCCGTTCGCGGCCCTCCGCGGGCCCGGGTCCTCGAGCGCGCGGGCTGGGCTGGCAGCCGAGGGAGCAGCGCGGGGTCGCGAGCGGGCCAGGGAGGGTGGCAGAGGACTCGGGCTCCGAGCGGGGGGCCGAGGTCGCTCCGGGGTCCCGCGCCCGGGGTCCTTGGCCGAAGGGGAGGCGGGGCGGCGGCGGCGGCGGCGGCGGCGGGAGGGGGTTGAGGGCGGGGCGGCTGGCGGTTCCGCGCCGCGGCTCTTTCTCCCGAGCGCCCGAAACTCTTCCCGCCCGCGCCCCGCGCCCTCGGCGACCCCAGGCTCTCGCACCTCGTCCCCGCCCCGCCCCCGCCCCGCCTTCGCCCGCGCCACCCCCACAGCCGGCCGCCGGCCGCGCTTCTCTCGGTTACAAAGGAGGGAAAATGAGCCGGGCGGCGGCGGCGGCGGCGCGGCGCAAGGCCACCACAGCGGCGGCGATCGCGGCCGCCCCCGGCACCACGTAGAACGCCCCCGCTCGTCCAGCCGCGGCCCAGGCCGGAGTGCAGCCTGCCTCTCACCGCTCGCCTCCCCAGCCCTGCGCGTCGCCTCGCGGCCGGAGGAGGAGGAGGAGGTGGAGGAGGAGGTTGAGGAGGAGGAGGAGGAGGAGGAGGCGGCGCCGCCTTCGCCGCGCCGCGCGTCCTCGCCGTTGTCTGCGCTCGCTGTGGACCAGTTTGGGGAAGTTGGTCGAGCCCCGTGTCGCCCAGATGTGCGACCTCATTGAGCCGCAGCCGCCCGAGAAGATTGGCAAGATGAAGAAGTTGCGGAGAACTTTGTCGGATAGTTTCAGCCGCATTGGTGAGTGGCGTGCTGTCCCGGGCACCCGGCCCGGCGCCCCCATGCCCGCGCCCTCGGCCCCGCGCTTCTGGCACTAGCGGTGCAGCGGCCACCCGGGACTGGCGTGGGGGGCGCTGCGCGCGGAGGGTGGAGGGAACAGTGCCCGGGACCTGCGGGAGGGCGACGACAAAAAGGAGAGACACCTCTTTCCCTCAGGACCTGAGGGTTCATTTGTGCATGATCTTAAGCCTACAATTTGGGTTCCCTCTCCTCGCCACTAGCGCTCCTGCTTTCGCGCCCGCCGGGGACAGGCGGCGCGGCCGCCTGGGTCACCTATTTTTTTGCACGCAGGCTTTGGTATTGGGTGTTCAGTCAATCATTTAGCTTTGGAAATTGGTGAAATGTTGAGTTTGTACCTTGGTATTGTTTAACACATCCAACCTAAAGAGAAGTGGGACAGATACCTTGGGACCTTTTGTTCGGTACTTCGGGTCCTCGAAAGCGAGATTTGGGCGTTCAGTCAGTCTCGAGTCCTCTGAATCTTTCCATTGCGGCAGAGAAATTCGCGCCGTGAACTTGTCTGAACATTTAGAAATAAGTCTCCCAAAGTTCTTCCATTTACTAGACCAAGGCTATTGTCTTTAACTCAGCCAACCAATTGACCGACAGATAACCGACCGAGAAATGTTTAGGACATTTAAGAATAAATCCATGTCACGGACTATAACAAGGTGACAACAGTGTCACGTGGAATGGGTGGTTAGATTTCTAGGGTTGGCCATAAAAACCCCTTTTAACCTTAAGACGGTAGCTATCTTCTCTAACATCTTAACTTTCATTTACACAGGTAACTGCTTTCAGCAAGAAAATCGTACAAAATAACCCCTCAGAGTCCCTAAGAAGCCTCTAGCCTTTGTTTCACTTGTTTAACATGTCATCCATGTTAATGAAGGTGTTAATGGAAATTAAGCATAAGGTGCTTAATTCCTTAAAATAAAACCCTGGAGTGCATATGAGTATTGTCCTTGTCCTTCCATCCATTCATTTAAAAATCATTGTATTAAGTGCATCGTGAAATATGCAAACTTTCCTCAAGTCAAAAAAATGTTTAGCCTACTTTTCTTTGTTGTCTTTTAACTGAAAATTCAGTATTGGTATACATAATCTTTCCCAAGATGACTATAAAGTTATGGTGTGAAACCAATATTTAGCCCTGGTTTTATTTATTTTGTGTATGGGATATTTGCAATTTTACTCTTAGGAGTTAGGGATGTGTATGAAGAGCCCCTGCATTCAAATGAAGTTTGAAGCCAAGAAGAGTGTGAGAAAGCAAGGTGTTGAGTCGCTGTGCTTTATTAAGGAGGATGTTTCAGCCCCTGACCCAAACTATCACAGAGGCGGGTTCTGGAGTCCATTAAGCCCTGTTCTATAAGGCATTAACTGTATATTTACTAATGCTAATGACTCTGTTGGAACTCTTCCAGTTTTGTGTTAAATAATTCATTGCAATTGAATCTCAGTAAGAAACCAAGGACATTAATATAAAAATTCCTTATGTTTAGGTAATTTCAAGGTTTTGATCAACAATCAGTAAAATTTAGATTAACTACAATGCTGGCAAATGGGGTATTATAGTTAATTGGATTTTCTAGCTTACAGAGATTTAGTGATGTGAAACTCCTTCTGATTACAACTCTTGTTAAAATGTCTTCTAAGTTCTAGTAGATTTTACTTCCTCCCTTCAGAAACAGTACAGTGAAGTGATCATAACTGATTATGTCTTGTATTGATGGAGGGTCATGATTCGAATAGCAGATCTCATTCCGGAATACTGTAAAAGGAGATAAAGAGGTTTTAAGTGATTATGATTGTATAACAAGCTCAAGACATTCATTAGAGTAGCATTACAGAAAATAAGTCTTTGTTATCTTTGTATTTTTTGAAGTTTTATTTGTAAAATCAAAAAGCATGAAATCAATCTGATTATTTGAGGATTTTTAAGGTGCTGGAGGCTGTTGAATTGAGGCTTTACTGTGGGATTACGTAGTGCGTAGATTTAAAGGTGTGGGCAGTGTGTCGGATGGACTAGGACTTCTGGTGTTGCCGCTTGCGGTGGAGTGACCTTGGACAGGTCCCTCACCTTCTGAGCTTCAGTTTTTCAAGTCAGTTTTGTTATTGGCACTTAGTGAAATAATGCATATGATGTCCTGTGTTGTATGGAATAAAGACTCAATAGATGTTCATAATGTGTTATTATCATTATTGGTGAGTACAACATGCTGACGTATGGATCTTCTAGGTGGAAAGCAAGAGAAGTAAGAGAAGTGGCCACTGACTTTACAGTGTAGCTAACCTGAAAGCAGGATGGGTTTTGGAGTTAGGCTGATCTGGGTTCGAATCCCGTTTTCCTTGCCTGCTGTGTGCCTTGGGCAACAGCTAGCAGAATTTCCTTAGATCCTAGAGTCCTTATCTGTCAGTTTCCTTAAGGTTGTTGTGAAGATTAGATCAGATAAAATACATAAAATATCTAGTGCAATATCTGTCACATGGTGAAGATCAATACTGGAGGCTGTTATTATTCCTTCTGATTTCTCTGTTTATCTCCTGTCTTCCTCATTTCTTCGTTGGTACTTCATGAGGAGATCAAAGAGTGAATGGTTTATTCCTGCTGAGTAATCCAACATCTCAGTATATTCATTCCCTTTAACCAATCTACTCCAGCTTTTGAAATAAACATACTGATTTTATTTTGCTTTTTTAGTATGATTCAGAAGTGTAGTTTGTTATATGGTAATATATACAGTATCATTGTTTAGCCATGAAAAATTAGTGATCATCTATAGAAAATGAGGACAATTTTTGAAAGTCTGTGATATTCATTAATAATTCATTATTATAAAAGATTAATAATAATAATTCTAACTATATAAAAGCGACAATGCTAATGTTTAATTTACTCACACATGAAAGATCAGGCCAACTTTGTCACTGCCCACCTCAAATACAGCTGATCTGAGATTACTATATTATAAAAGGTCTAATAAAACACATTGGCTTTCAAGCCATAGCACTCTAATTTACTACACCTGCCAGGGAGTGACTATAACACAGCTATGGTTCTTTTATAAGATGGGTGTAATTGAATTTCAAAGTCATCCATTGATTTCAGGAGTGAGTATTTATGGTTTTCTGCTAAATAGTGTCAATGTTTTCACTTATTAGGAATTACTATAGTTGTCTCACGCTTTTTTTAAAAAAAAGTTTAAGTTAGCATAAACAAAGACAAATGGGAACTTAATTGTTTAAAAAATTTATATTAAAATTCATTTCCTCTTTTCTTTCCTTGTTTCTTTTTTATTTTTGAATGATTGCCTAGAAGGAGAAAGGCTTTCTGTAATATCCCGTGTAAGATTAAGGTGGAACTGACATTTCTTCATATTCATTTGAATGCATTTCTTCACACTTAGTTGGATGATCTTCTAGAGAAAGGAAGTTTATACTCTGTGATATACGAGATGAACCCTACGTATACCATTTCTTTGAAAGATGCAGTTTGTGAGATAACTGAATAAAAAGAAGAGGCTGTGGTTACACTGAATTTGGGGATTTGTTACCTTGTTCTGTAGGAGTGTAATTTTAGAGTCCAGCTGTCACCTGATAAATCCATTCTGTCAAAAAGAAAAATGTAAGGTTAAAAGTTCAGAGGCAAAATTTAACTATTGTACCATATCCTCTCCCAATGTAGTTTCAAAAGATTTTAATTTGAAAACTGTGAAATGGAATTTATGATTCTTTCATAAGAGAGAATAGTACATGGTTTTCATATGCCAAAACTTTAGTGTATCTCAAAGGGTAAGATGCTATCCTTTTGCCATTGAAGTGCAACTCATTAATTCTGCCAGTAATTATCGAGTACCTCCTATGTGCTAGATATTGTGCTGGCATTCAGATTCAATGACCATTGTCACTGGTTCCTGTCCTCAAGGACTTTAAGAGAAGACAGGCCAATGAATGAGCATGGACAAATTCTACCATGAAGATTAGCATAATTTGCTGTTGAAGAACATAGGAGGGGATACCATTTTAGTCTTGGTGAGATCATGGAAAGACTTCTGGAGGGAGCAACGTCTGAGCAGAGGACTGAATAGAATATCTGATTATCTTAGATGGCTTAATATATGCCCCTTTGTTAACCCAGAAAAATGTAATATGCTTGTTATTCCATGATATCCTTGAAGACAATTGTGGGTTTGTATTTACATGAATGATTAATGACAATCAGAGAATGTAATCAATAACGAGATGTTGTGTGCTTGTCTAGGTCAGAGTTTATTCATCAATGACCTGATAAATATTTGGCAAAGACATCTTTAATTGGTCTTTTTTGTTACCACTGACTGCTGTTCAGGGAAAGGATACACTATTTAAAAGAAACTATGCAAGGTGTCAATTTAGCAATGAAGGGTTCAATGAAAGGGTAGCCTTCTTGGTCTTAAAATATTCTCCCCTCTGGTGTCCTGGGCTTGAGAATAGTGTACAGGGGAGATAATCTGGCTTCCTGCTCTTTATATCTTAGGAGATACACCTGCAACGACCCTTCTATTTCCTCCTTTCCTTTCTACCCACAGATCCCACCCCTTTATCCAGAATGTTGGAGGAATTGGCAGGGCTTAGGTGGCAAGAGGGAAATAGTGCAGTCTGGGTGTTAAAGACATTCTAGTCTCTACTCTCGTCGTCTCTCAACTTGAGGGTCTTCGTTCCTTGTTTGCAATTCCCTGAGAGAAGGTATCAACTGTAGTTCTTACTGGTTGCTTTGCTTAGGAAAACCCATGGCTAAATCTCTAGAACTTTTATCATGTCCCAAGTAAAGAAGATATATTTAAACGTCTGTGCTGTGAATGATAAACTTGCTGCTGTAGCTCTGCACTTTGCATGGCAACAACGTAATGTGTTTTACCTTAATGTTTGTTAAATGAGTGAGATATGAGGCTGTACAATAATTCACTTTGTATTTGAAATCAATGAGCTAATCATTTCTTATTCCAAAAAATTGTTTTTTTTTTAGATGGAACAACTTGTTTATATTTACGTAGGTCACTAATATTTTATAAAGGAATCACTAGTCAAGTATGTTAATTAAAGGACACGCCTTGGGTTGAGAGAGTGAGGGGTATAGTCTAGTAACATTGTTGACTGATATTTAAAGAAAGTCTTCTGGATTAAAAGTTTTATATTGTGAATTAAAAATGTCACCATTAAGAATCACCTAGGATCTTCTACCTTTCTATACAAGTAGGGTATTTTATTTAATTTATTTATTTGGCCACGCCAAGCAGTTTGCGGGATCTTAGTTCCTCCATCAGGGATTGAACCTGCGCCCTTGGCAGTGAAAGCGTGGAGTCCTAAACACTGGACCACCAGGGAATTCCCCAAAGTAGGTTATTTTAGATTTAATATAAATTAAGTCAAATACATTATGTAATATGGGTAAGTAATTGAATGCAAGATAAACCATTTGAAACTGGGACAAAGGTCTGTCTTTTTATTTTCCATTCGGAAGAAATGGTTCTCTAATAAAGGAAGCAGAGAAAACTATTACAAGATCAGTTTCTTAGGCAAAAGGGGAAGACTAAGAATTAGACTTTGAGAAACATTTTATCTCCCTTGACCTACCCTTTTCTGCCTTAACTCATCACCACAACCACAGACTTCTTGATGTTTTAAAAAGACAAATTTATAGTATGACACACAGAAAAGAACCTTTGCAAGATTGCTAGACAGTATAATATAAGCTTTGACGTGATGGCTTCAGTTTAGGCACAGAACTTCTCTCAGAGCTTAACTGCCAAAACAATTTGTTTTCCATTGCTTTGGTCAGAACATAGCTTTCCAAGTAAGAGCTACCCAAGCACTTCTATTCTGAATAGAACTATCCAGTATAGACCAGTAAGCATTTATGCACAATTCTGTACCTCTGAAACATTTCTCCAACCTGTGTTTTCAGCTAAATTCACTCCTTTGTGCATTCTCCTTAATCTGAAACATTCTAAATAATTGTAGAGTTTAAGGAACTAGGTGTTTGCCAACTACATGTATGAAATACTTCTTTCTCTTTAGAGTAATAAAATTTCAATTCTGAAGTCATGAATATTTAAAATAAATTTTAAGTATTTGCTAGTACCTATAAAATATTCCACATGTATTGTTTCCTTTGGTGATACTTTGTTAGAAAAGTTATCATGTTGAAACTGTTTGAATTATGTTTCTGCAGTGCTTATTTTACACGCTTGATCTTTCATCATCGAACTTAAACTTCTCTCAGTATGAAAATCTCATTCTGGGCACTGTGCAGAGTGGATGTCTTCCTGACAACTGGTTTGGGAGGTCCAGCCACCATGCATAATGATAGACCAGCAAACACCAGAAGTTTAAGGGGAAATTTTTTTAAGATTACTTTTTGATTCTTTAATACTTTCATTAAAACATTTTCCTACTAAAGAAGAAATAGAGGAAAGATATGCATACTTCCTTTCCACAGCTGGGGGGATAGTTCCATTTATATATTTACGAAAGTGTCTCACAAAGATGCGTGCTGTGCAATTCTCTCCCTCATTTGCAGTTTTCACATTTGTATCATAACATTGTTATTCAGGTTGGGGTACGATTTTACTTTTTGAAATGAAAACACCATACTGCTTTGGGTTTTTGTTCTGTTTTTTAGAACTTAGATACTTAGTCTCTTTGAGATGTTTCACAATAACTGTTTCCTTTCCCCTTTTATTTTATAGCTTTGAAGAAAGACGACACCACCTTTGATGAGGTAGGTTAAATTTCTTTATCTAATGTTAGAAGTATTTAATTACGGCCAGGTAAAGTCAGTAGGTGCCAACTTTGCACTTAGAGACAAACAAACAAAAAAATGCCTTAAAACAAAAAACAAGCCATGGCATCACTTTATTTAGTTACATTATGTTATTTCCCAGTTTTAAATAACCGTTCAAATTGAATTTTGGTATCAATCAACAGAAATGTGTCTTTTGAAATTAATAAACAAAAGGCACCCACAGGCCTTTGTTTTGCTGCTTTCCTGATGTTGGTAGTGCTGGTGAAGCCCAGTGTGATGTGTGTACTCAGGGCATGTCTGGAGCTGCTGGCAAGTTGGGCTCCACGGCTCCCTTGCAGCCCTCCTCTGAACTAGGGTATGATGCGATGTTGACGCCACATATTGTCTGTCAGACTCCCAAAGGAGGAGCTGACTTTTCCTGTTCCAGTTTTCCTATTCTTTGTATATCAGATCTGTCTTTATCTACTTGCCACAAAGTAGCAAAAAAGCCTGTTCAAGAAAGGCAGAGCGTTCCTATGTAATTAATAACATTCTGAATGTGATTTTTCAATTGTACTCTTTTCCTGAGTTTTTGGTAGTATCAGTGGGAATCACCAGAGAAATAATGTGTTTACAGAATGTTCTCAAGAGTGCTGTAGAGTGAAGTGTTTGATTGTCGCCATCCAAAGCCACAGTCACTGATCTGTGTTGTAAACTGGGCCACGTGTGTGTGTATATATATATATATATATGTATATGTATGTATATTGAGTGTTTATGTATGAACACAGATGTATCTACACAATGTGCTTATCCTGCAGCCTGATGAAAGCATAGATTAGTTTGGTTGTGGTTTGATTTGTTTTAGCAGTTGCAGATGCCATGAAATACGCTACCTGTCCTGCCTCTGCTGCAGTGCTTCAGAGAGGAAAGGACATTTGTGCTCATGGAAAGTCCCCTTGGCCGTGTGGCTGGCTGTGGTGCAGGGCAAGAGCACTCAGGGGGAACCTGTTCCAGACCGGGATTTCTGGACGGGGCCCACGACATTTGGCTCTCATGGTCTGCTGCTTTGTCTGCTGCATCTGTTCTTTTTTCCCCCGGGTCCAGCTCTACAAAGCTGTGTGTCCCTGGACTCCAGAGCAACTTCCCCTGCCAGCATTCCTGAAACATCCTGTGAAACGTAGTGATTCTAGACCTGAAGCAATAAAGGAGTCTTTTCTTTCCCATCAGTAGTGGGTAATAATGATGTTCCCCTCTAAACCTGTATTTCTGGAATTTCTGCAGTGTTACTGAGATGTTTTCAGGAGAGTATTTTCTTTCTTCTCAGAAGAAATCAATGTGAGAATATTGGGCACCTTTTCTCTCTTCATAAGGAAAATCTCCCCTCTAATTATGGAGGTAATTTAAGTTTACATTAAATAAAATAAGGAAAAGGAAAAGGAAAAAACTCCCAAATCCTGTTATCCAATTACAACCACTGTTGAATGTCCTTCTTGCCTCTTTCCTCATGTAAAAAACAAACAAAAACAACCCCCCCAAACTATAGCCCATGTATTATATCCTACTTTTTTCTTTTAACCTATAATATATTTTTGCATGTTTTTACAGATGACTCCTAATCATTATTAGGAATTTTAAAAACCTTTTGTCTTGTTTAAACACCACCATTAACGATTGTATGTTATTCTGCCACGCGGCTGTGGCATCAACTTTCAAAAACACCTGAGGCTGGAACCTAGATGGAAGTTAAGAATGTATGAGTCAAACCCGTAACTACCTGCCCTCCCTTACCCCCAAACTTCTGCAAAGCTGAAGGCCTGGATTTTGTAATTTGGGGCCAAATTATCCTTAGCTTTTATAAAGTGTTTTCCTTCCTCTGCTAAAGGAAAGAGATTGGTTAGATACCTTAAGTCAGTAAATCACAGAATGTTCCATCTGGAAGGGACACTGGAAATCATGTGGCCGATCTCAGCATTTCAAAGGTGAGGGCACTGAGGTCCGGGGGCGGGGAGACAGGTAATTTTCAGTTAATCAGGGAAGACCCAGGGCCAGGAGCCTGGGAGACAGTCTTAGTAAAGACATGCTTGAGTGTAAACCCCAACTCAACCACCCTCTCAAGGGCAATCGACTTCCTTTCCCCAGGCTTTTTATAAAACAGAGGTGCAATAGTACCTCCCTTCTAAGGTTATTGGGAGGATTAGACAAGCTAAGTGTATAGAGGTACCAGAATAGTCACTGGCACATAGTAAATGTCTTATATTTGGTCTTGTCATTGTCCTTGTCTTTGTCATCACCATCATCATTGATGCTCTTACCATGACATCTGCCTTCTGTAGTTGAAGGGCTGAAAGGAGGATGCAAAGATTAAGTTCAAAATTAAGTATTAGATCTATGAGGAGAATTACTTTCAGATATTCCCCTAAAATTCCATGTAAGACTTCATGTGATGATTTGCATATTAAAACTGTAAAAATATTGTCTAAAGCACACCATTTTTTAGATTCCTTGAGAGAATGACTGCCTGCGTTCTGCTTTGTAGTCCCTCCATGTCTTGCACATGGTTAACATTCAATAAATATCTATTGAATATGAGTGAATATCTGTTGCAAAGGAAAAGAGAGTGTTCATCCCAGGGTCAGCCAATGTGGATTCTCATTTGCCACTTCCTAGCTATTTGTGCAGGTCATTTACTTTACCCAAGACTTAGTTTTCTCATTTGTAAAACCAATCAGTAAAACTATGATCTTCAAGTTGCTTTCTGTCTTTAAATGCAGCATACAAAACAATCAACATAAAATTACAATTTTACCAAGATCAGAAATGAGTACTAGATCTGTGATTATATGAACAGGAAGTCACTGAGTTCTTCTGTGATCATCTTCACATTATAATGGTAGATGTTTTCTTGAATTCGTTTCATGGTCTTCCACTTTTCCTGTGGGAGTTGAAGGACCTTACAGTCCATTGGAATCCAGTTAAGATTTGAGTCTTGGAATCTGGAGGCTGGGTCAGCTTCTTAGATATGCATGGAGGTGTGGCAACTCCTTACTCAGTATTTATGAGCTGGAGGGCTCCTTATCTCAAGGAGTGGCTTTCTCCAGAGTGCCTGGAGAGGGAGTGTAGTTGCTATTTCCTGACTCATGTAGAGGATTTCTCTAGGTGTATGTAAATGTTTGACTTTGAACAGAGGAGAAAAAGAAATATGGACCTGTTTGAAAGAACTATTTATTTACTTTTCCTTTTCCTTCCCTCCCTCCCTCTCTCTCACCCTCCTTACCTTCCTTCTTTCTTTATTAAAGTATAATACATTATATTAGTTTCAGTAATGATTCGATATTTGTATATACTGCAAAATGATCACCACAATAAGTCTAGTTCACGTCTGTCACTATACATAGTTACAGCATTTTTTTTCTTGTGATGAGCACTTTTAAGATCTACTCTCTTAGCAGCTTTCAAATATGCAGAACAGTATTATTAACTATAGTCACAGCGCCCTGCATTACATCTGTTGGTCATCGGTATGTCTTCTTTAGAAAAGTGTTTATTCAGATTCTCTGCACATTTTTTAATAGGATTGATTTTTGCCATTAAGTTGTATAAGGTCTTCATATATTTTGGATATTGATCCCTTTTGGATACACGATTTGCAAATATTTTCTCTCATTCAGTGGATTGCCTTTTCATTCCTTTCAACAATCCAGTTGCCTTGTTGATGGTTTCCTTTGCTGGTAAATTCAACAATCCAATTGCCTTGTTGATGTTTTCCTTTGCTGTGCAGAAGCTATTTAGCTTGATGTAGTCCCACTTGTTTTTATTTGCTTTTATTCCTTTTGGTGTCAAATCCAAAAATTACTGTAAAGACTAATGTCAAGGAACTTACTGCCTATGTTTTCATCTAGAAGTTTTATGGTTTCAGGTCTTATATTAAGTCTTTAATCAGTTTGAGTTAGTTTTTATGTATGGTATAAGATCAGGGTCCAGTTTCATTCTTTTCCATGTAGTTGCCCAGTTTTCCCAACACTATTTATTGAAGAGACTGTCCTTTCCTCACTGTATATTCTTGGCTCCTTTGATGTACATTAATTGACCATATATGTGTGGGTTGATTTCTGGGCTCTCTGTTCTGTCCCGTTGATCTATGTGTCTCTTTTTCTGCCATACTGTTTTGATTACTATAGCTTTGTAATGTAGTTTGAGATCAGGGGGCATGATACCTCCAGTTTTGTTCTTCTTTCTCAAGATTACTTTGGCTATTCAGGGTCTTTTGTGGTTCCATAAAAATTTTAGAATTGTTCATACTATTTCTGTGAGAAATGCCAATGGAATTTGAGTCCATTGATTGCTTTGGGTGATATGGACATTTTAACAATATTAATTCTTCCAATCATGAGCATAGAATATCTTTCCATTTATTTCTTTCATCAGTGTCTTATAGTTATCAGTGTACAGGTCTTTTCACCTCCTTAGTTAAATTTATTCCTCAGTATTTTTAATTTTTGATGCAATTGTAAATGGGATTGTTTTCTTAATTTCTCTTTCTGATAGTTCATTATTTGTATATAGAAACAACAGATTTCTGGACATTGATTTTGTATCCTGCAACATTACTGAATTCATTTATTACTTCTAACAGTTTTTTGGTGGAGTCTTTAGAGTTTTCCATATCTAGCATTATGTCATCTGCAAATAGTGACAGCTTTACTTATTTTCCAATTAATGCTTTTTATTTCTTTTTCTTGCCTAATTGCTCTGGTTAGGACTTTCAGTACTGTGTTGAATAAGAGTGGTGAAAAGGGCCATCCTTGCCTTGTTTTTTTTTAACATCTTTATTGGAGTATAATTGCTTTACAATGGTGTGTTAGTTTCTGCTTTATAACAAAGTGAATCAGCTATACATATATATATATCCCCATATCTCTTCCCTCTTGCGTCTCCCTCCCTCCCACCGTCCCTATCCCACCCCTCTAGGTGGTCACAAAGCACCAAGCTGATCTCCCTGAGCTATGAGGCTGCTTCCGACTAGCTATCTATTTTACATTTAGTAGTATATATAAGTCCATGCCACTCTCTCACTTCATCCCAGCTTACCCTTCCCCCTCCCCACCTTTTCTTTTATAACTGCCTTTTCTGCATCACATAAGTTTTGATATGTTGTATTTTCTTTTTTGTTTGTCTCAATGTATTTTTTTATTTCACTTTTGCTTTTCTCATTGATCCATTGGTTGTTCAGTAGCATGTTGTTTAGTCTCTGCATAAAGTTGACCCTTGAACAATGTGAAGGTGAGGGGCACTGACCCCCCCACACAGTCAAAAATCCACGCAGAACTTTACAGTCGTCCCTCTATATCTGGGGTTCCACATCCATGGATTCAGCCAACCCAGATTGGGAGACAGATGGGGGCAATGTACATTGAGCTCAGTTTCTAGTCCATGTCCCTCTTTGTTATTTTGTATAAAGAGATAACTCTAATACCCAAGATGGTAAATACGGCAGTGATTATTATGAGAACCAGAGTCTAAGGGTTAGGTACAAATATGATTTGGGGATATTCCTGGTCATTCTTTTCCATTTTTGAGGGTGGTGGAATCTGTTGCAGTCTTTTCTCACCGTAACTGTCTTCATCACTGGAGGCCTCAGTGTCTTGTGAATAATGTATTTGTTGTATACAGTGTTCCAGCTTCAGACTTCCCTGACTTCCTCATCTAAAATATTAAATCTCAGTAACAGTCATTCCTTAGCCCTCTTGCTCCTGTTATACTCCGTCTATCTCTTCTTTGCTGGCTTCCAGTTTCCAGAGGACCCCTCCTCTGCCTGCCCTGTCCCATTCTTCCGTCCCACAACCCATCCTCCCTCCTTTGTTTCCTTTTCTGTTCACTCATGGTATATCACTCCCTTGACAGTATCCTCAATGGCCTTACCCCTTTGTACTTTGCTTGTAATCTACTCTGCCAGCTCTTGATTTTGACCTGGCATCTTTTCCTTTTTTACCCAGTGGCTGCCAAAAGCTGCTTGAGGAAATCACTCTGCAAATAAATTTATCATTTCCAGCCTTTGCTGGAACCCGAGGCAACTGTGCACAGTCTTGCACTGTGTGGCTGGGCTGTTTCCTGCTGAAACATTTCCACCTCCCTCAAACATTCTAGCCACCCTCCTCCACCCCTCCTTCCTTTACTAGATGACTTTTCCTCTCTATTAATTTGCTAGAGTTGCCATAGAAAAATACCACAGACTAGGTGGCTTAAACAACAGACATTTATTGTCTCTCAATTCTGTAGGCCAGAAGTCCGAAATCAAAGTGTTGGCAGGTTTGGTTCCTTCTGAGGGCTATGAGGGAAGGATCTATTTCAGGCCTCTTCCCTTAGCTTGTAGATGGCTATCTTCTCCATGTGTTTTCACATCATCTTCATTCAGTGAGTGTCTGTGTATCCAAATTTCCCCTTTTTATAAGGACATCAATCATATTGAATTAGGGGCTTACCCTACTCCAGTATGACCTCATCTTTATTTAACTAATTGTATCTGCAATGATCCTGTTTCCAAATAAGATCACATTCAGAGGTACCGGGGTAACTTAAGACTTAAACATAGGAATATTTGGTAGATACAATTCAACTGATAACAGCCTTCACCTTCTTAGAACACTTAATAATATTACACATCAGCCCCTTGCCTACATATATACCTTATTTGCTCTAATCATACTTCTTTTTTTTCCCTGAGAGGAGGATGTGTCTTTTTTCCTCTGCTGGTCTGGTTCCTCCTCCTATCCTCTTGATTCCTTTCCCTCCTTTCCACTCCAGAAGCTTGTGTAATTGATTCTTTCCTTTCTTATCTACGTTTCCTGTCTCTTGCCCTTTACAGGTATTTCAGCCGAGGCTCTGAGCATGGTTAAGTCTTCCCCGTCTCTTCCATCGTAATGGAAACCCCTGTGCTCTGTGATCATTTTTTCACGCTCTCCTTAGTAGTTTGTCTGTCCCTTGGTTTTGGTTGCTCTGTTATTATACTCATGTCAGTGTGGATGACTCACCTTTCTTTTCTGAACTCCAAACCTAGATATCTAGCTGCCCATTAGATGTTTCTGCCTCTATATCTTATAGTCACCTTGATTTCAGTGCATACAAAAAACAGTTGACCCTTGGGACTTTCCTGGTGGCACAGTGAAGAGTCCGCCTGCCAATGCAGGGGACACAGGTTTGAGCCCTGGTCCAGGAAGATCCCTCATGCCGCGGCCAACTAAGCCCGTGTGCCACAACTACTGAGCCTGCACTCCAGAGCCCGTGGGGTGCAACTACTGAGCCTGCGCTCTAGAGCCCACAAGCCACAACTACCGAGCCCGTGTGCCACAACTGCTGAAGCCTGCGTGCCTAGAGCCCATGCTCTGCAACAAGAGAAGCCACTGCAATGAGAAGCCTGCGCACCGCAGCGAAGAGTGGCCCCTGCTTGCCACAACTAGAGAACGCCCGCGTGCAGCAACGAAGACCCTGTGCAACCAAAAATAAATAAATAAACAAACAAATAAATAAAAAATACAGTTGACCCTTGAACAACATGGGTTTGAACTATGCAGGTTGGCTCATACGTGGATTATTTTTCAACAAATGCAGTTGGTTGGATCTGTGGATGCATAACTGTGGATACAGAGGGCCAGCTGTAAAGTTATACTCAAATTTTTGACTGCACGGAGGGTTGGCATCCCTAACCACTGAGTTGTTCAAGGGTCATCTGTATTACTAATTCCTGTATTCGCTAAACATGCACCTTTTCTCTCTCCTATCTCAGTGATTGGCTTTCACAACCACATGATTTTTCAAGGCAAAAACCTGACACCATCCTAAATGTTCCTCCAAGCCCCACATCCAAGCTTTGGCTTAGTTCTTGTTCCCTCCGTCATGCCCATTCCCACTGCTGAAGTGCACATTCAGCCTCTCTTGTCTGGACTGCAGTAGTGTTCTAACTGGCGTTCCTGCCTACAGCTTGCCTCCTATTCCAACAGAATGACGGAACTGAAATACAAATCGTGCTATTCTCCTGCGTAATACTTTAAAAGCTCCCTGTCAGGGAACTCTACTCAATGCTCTACTGTGTGGTGACCTAAATGGGAAGGAAATCCAAAAAGGAGGGGATATATGTATACGTATAGCTGATTCACTTTGTTGTACAGCAGAAACTAACACAACATTGTAAAGCAATTATACTCCAATAAAAATTTTAAAAAAACAAAAAAAAACAACTCCCTGTCAGCTGCAGGGTCAAGTCTAAATTCCTAGCTTGGCTTTCAAGGCCTTTCGTCATCCATCTCTCATCTCTCGCCTACCTTTCCACCCTTATCAAACAGTCATCTCTTATTTTAATACCTTTGTCATCATTCCAGCTGCCACCACTTCAGTTCAGGACTTTATCGCTTTTACCTGTTTTATCCCAATAACCTTTTTTTTTTTTTTTTTAAATTTATTTATTTATTTATTTTTTTAAACATCTTTATTGAAGTATAATTGCCTTACAATGGTGTGTTAGCTTCTGCTTTATAACAAAGTGAATCAGTTATACACATACAATATGTTCCCATATCTCTTCCCTCTTGCATCTCCCTCCCTCCCACCCTCCCCATCCCACCCCTCTAGGTGGTCACAAAGCCCCGAGCTGATCTCCCTGTGCTATGTGGCTGCTTCCCACTAGCTATCTATTTTACATTTGGTAGTGTATATATGTCCATGACACTTTCTTACCTTGTCACATCTCACCCCACCCCCTCCCCATATCCTCAAGTCCATTCTCTAGTAGGTCTGTGTCTTTATTCCCGTCTTCCAATAACCTTTTAATTGGTCTTACTGTTCCATCTCTCAGTCCTCCACTCCAGCCTTCCCAAAACATCTTTCTTGTCATTATCCTTTTCTAATCAGAGATTTGTACATCAGGTATTTACAGTTAGCCCTCCCTATCGGTGGCTTTTGTGTCCATGGATTCAACCAAACTTAGATTGAAAATATTTGGAAAAAAAATTCCAGAAAGTTCCAAAAAGCAAAACTTGAATTTGTTGCATGGTGGCAACTATTTATATAGCATTTACTTTGTATTTGCAACTATTTACATAATATTTACATTGTATTTACAACTATTTACATATCATTTACATTGTATTAGGTATTATAAGTAATCTAGAGATGATTTAAAGGGGAAGGAGGGGGAAGCTGGGGGGTAAGTGAGAGTAGCATTGACATATATACACTACCAAATGTAAAATAGATAGCTAGTGGGAAGCAGCAGTGTAGCACAGGGAGATCAGCTTGGTGCTTTGCGACGACTCAGAGGGGTGGGCTAGGGAGGGTGGGTGGGAGGCTTAAGAGGGAGAAGATATGGGGATATATGTATGTATATGGCTGATTCACTTTGTTGTACAACAGAAACTAGCACAGCATTGTGAAGCAATTATACTCCAATAAAGATGTATAAAAAATATAAAGTATACGGAAAAATGTGTGTAGGTTATGTGCAAATACTATGCCATTTTATATAAGGGTCTTGAGCATCCATGCTGATACTGAGGGACAGCTGTATTGATGTCTGTTTTATGTTAGTCTCTGGATATGCTCAGAACCTGACTCTCAATCTAGTCAGTCTCACAAGATTTCATCGCGCTGGCATTCGCAGGTTGACCAGCTCCTATCATCTTGCAGCGTTGGGCCTGGGCACAAATTCAATCTCACTTTCTCTTTATAGTAAGATTTTACATTACTTTATATTCTATTTTATTCTTACCATGGTGATGTTTGCCAACCCTGGATGATATGAACCTATCGCATGAAAGAGGTCTAGAAATTAACAGACTGTTCTCTGATCATGCCAGTAATCTGGTAAGTCTTTATATTTAAAATTCAACATTTTGGATGGCTGAGAAAGAACCTCACTTCCTCCTTAATTCTCTCTTTGGAAATTTAGTTGAAATTTTCTGATTCTTAAAACTTTCTATGCTTCAGTTTTTCCTTTCTATACACGTTTGATCACATTTACCCTCTCCCTAATTATGGTAGACATAATTACCATAATTATATCTAGTCCCAGACAGTGGCTAGAATGTCTGGGTAGTGCTGTAAAGATTCAGAGAGGAGGTACATGTCACAAAATGCAAAATGTATGACATTTGGGAGAATTAGTCACATTTATATTCTTCATTCCCCAAAGACAGAATGTTACAGAAGTTGAGAACATTGAGTAACGTCCTGTCTCTCTAGTGGGTAGTGCATATCCTGACAAGTAGGCCCATTAGAGTGTAGGAAGTCTCTCCTGTAAGGTGGCTGGTGTTCCCTTCCAGGCAGTGCTTTCATTTGCATGTTTGAATTCATTTGCAGAAAGCTGACCTTTGGCTTAGGAAGTCTCTCTATATAACCCAAGTACTTAGGATTTTCTTCAACAGGTACAAAATGAATCCAGCTATAGGCAGCACATTATACCCATTTTCCTTCTGACTGAAATTGAGCCACTGATTCATAATCCTCAAATCCTTAAATTGCTTGGTTGTGTTTGAGATGGCCCGTTTTTCATGGAGCCATAATGATAATTGAAATCAGCTAAGTTGGGGGGTGAGGCTTCTCTGAGGACTGGAATCGTGGTCTCCACTTGATCTGGAGTGTGCTGACCTTTAGGGCATTGTGACAGACATTCCTTTCTAAATGATCCTTCTCTGAGGGATACATTTATTAAATTTTTTTTATAGTTCAAAACACACTTAACTCTTTTTATTCTCTGTGTCATAAAATTTACAAAAGGCACAGTTACCAAAAATTGGAACCAGCAAAATGCTCTTAATTTTGCAAGCTTGATTTCTCCAGAATGCATCAATGTCAGGCTTCCTGAAGGAGCTCTTCCCATGTAAAGACAGTAATTGAAGGAATACTCACTTTTTCCTTCTGAATCTATCTTATTTTCAATATATAAAGTTGGTTCTGCTTATTCTTCAATTCTTTATTTAGTTTCTAAATTTTATTTTCTCTTTTACTTTTTTCTGCCTTCCTCCCTTCTTTCTTTTCCTCCCTCCTTCCTTCCTCTCTCCCTTTCTTTCCCTCTCTCCTCCTCTTTTCCTCTCCCTGCCCCCCTCTCTCCTCTTCCCTCTCTCTGTCTCCTCTTCCCTTCCTCCCTCCCTTCCTCTGCCCCTCCCTCCCTCCCTTCCTTCCTTCCTTCCTTCCCAGCATATGAGCCTGGGGATTTTCTTAAAAATATGTATTTTTTTGTGATCTGAAAGTATGACAGTACTCTTTACTACGGTGTTTCACTGTCTGCACTGCAACATTATATGCTTAATTTTTAATAATGAGGTTAATAGTTTTTTCTTGTGTCTTTTAAATAGCTACTCTAAATTCTAAATTCCATAGTATTAAATCTTGTATGCATGCTAATGAATGTGTGGGGGAAAACTTTTTTAAGGCTTTCATGGTCATACAGTTAAAATAAAGTAGAAAAAAACTGCTTCAACATGTAATTGTATACTCAGCGTAAATTGTATCAGGTAGAGTACTTATTTGACTTTCCACTGATAGTTTTTTCCAGCCTGGCAAATCAGACTTTTAAGTATTGAAAGGGACTTGGAATTGGACCGAGAACGTGGAAGGCTCTTGGAGTCATCAATTCCATGTGTTTTTCAATCTGTTGATTGTGTTTTCTCAATCTATGGATACCCTCATGTGAGATGTCTATAAAGTGTGATGTCTAGAACGTATCTTCATATTCAGTGTAGCCTAGCCTGCGTCAAACACATTGTTACAACTCTGTGTTCCATCAGCTGAAATATTGAAGTATGCAAATCATTTCCTTTAAAAAAAAATAGAGCAGATTGATGTCAGTCTCTCAATTGTGTTTTGATATATTTTCTTGAGTGGGAAAGAAAGGGGCTGAGTTGCAGTTAGAGTACCAGGAATTTGGCATATTCCAGAGTTTACCCATGGTGATGTACCAAGTATGAAATGATCACCCATGACATATGTCTTGGTGGAAACAAAATGAAGTATCTTCCTCTAGTCTGTTCCTTGCCTTAAGGCTGGGCTATGGCCATAACTTAGTTACCTCAGAGCATTATTTGTTCTATTTTAAACGATTTTCAAAATAGGGAATTGCACCCGCTCTATAAAACAGTGATGGCGTGGAGGGTGGAAGTTTTCTAAATGCTCCCTGAATGAAGATTTTGGTGCAGGTTTCTTCCCCCTACCCCAAATCACACACCTAAAGAATATTGCTGCTGCAGTTAGCTTATTAGCACAGGTTATTTTTTGACAGTGTGTCATATCCTGCAAGTGGGTTTGATGATAAAAATGATTGAGAACCACTCTTCTAACGTATCTATTACTAACTATTAGAAGTGAGTTGAAGATGGATATTGGTACAATCACATGCAGTCTGAATTTTTTTGAACAGCTCTTGATTTCAGATCACGCATCCTGATTTTTGGTTCCGAAAATATAGTCCTAGTTCTACGATTGTATATTTCTTCATATCACATTTATTTTTTAGGTATTTTAGCTAAAAGAAAAACTCAGACAGTGATAAAGAAATGTTTAACAAAGAAGGGGCTAGGTAGATAATATTCTACAACAGATAAAAATGAATAAGAGTAATGATTATTTTTCAATTTTAATGGAAATTGCATTAATTAAAAACATTATAGGTAAAGAAGAGGTAAGATTGATGAGATAAAATTGTATGTTAGTAATAGTCATTCAGGGCATGAATTACAGCATCTTTTGTGTTATAGTTGCTCATTTATTTTAAATCTTCTTTAGCTCTATAGCTCTCCTTGTATTGTCTTCAAATGAATATGGTGGAGAATGTTCTGCAGTGCTTGATTCTCTTCTCCTAAAAGGCAGACTATTTAATTTTATAAATGAGCATCCTTGGGTCATTAGATATTGGGGTTCAGGTGTGCAGAAAGCTTGGTAACATATGGCCTGTCCCCAGGTGCCCTAATTTAGCTCAGAACTTTCCCCCAGAGGTTTGCATTACTTTATCTAAATGGTGTGTTACATGTACAACAAAAAGGTGCTTTGGTCATAAAAGGAAAAGATAAATAAATACGTACTTTGCAAGATACACAAGTCTGCCTTTACATTACTTTTTCTACAGTTTTTAGAAGATAAAAATCTTAAAACCCATGTGAATGACATTAATTGGATGACCACAGTTTTGGGTGATTCACTTTTAGTATCTAAAGAAAAGCGTTCCTTTTCTTTCACTTATTATGTTATTATATACACACACATGCGCGCGCACACACACACATGTTTATCTCCATTTGAATATTTTTTTTCAGGCAACACAGCATATTGACATCACCCTGGACTTTTTTTCTGGTTCAGAATTTTCCCTTCCTATCACAATTACATATTTTTCACTGAATAATTTGAATATTTGCTATTAAGAAAAGTAAGTATGCACATTGCAGAAAATTTATAAAATATTAAAAAGCAAAAAAATAAAAATTACAATGTTAAGTGAAAGCAACCATTGTATATAAGTATGATCTCAGCTTTGTAAAACATATTTCCTCTGCGTGGGGGAAACATCTGAAAAAAGGAAAAACAACAGAAGGATAATATGGAAATTGAGGTTCATTGAAGTGGTGACTTGCTCAACGCCCCTCAGCTAGAAATCCGATTAATCCGCGATTCCAGTCTAGTCACTCTGACTCCAGTGTGTGCTTGGCATTTTACTAGGCTGCTTCCCAGGAGAAGGGAGAAACAATACACGGGTGGTATGGTGTGGTGTATGGCAGGTAAATGGAGAAAGGACCCAGCGTTCTTACAAAGATGCAACTGATGTTTGGTGGTAATTCTAATAGATGAATGGTTTTCCTAATAAGGCACAAGAGTGAGTGAACCTAAAAGATTCCTTCAGTGGAGCTATGTCATTTTTGAGCCAAGTTATACTCATTTTACAGAGAGGAAACTGAGGTCCATCCAGGCAGATTAAATAAGTTGCCAAAGAGAACGTGGTTGGTTAGTGTGAGATCCAGGAGGTCTCTTCTCTCAATTACTCTTTACATTTTAGATTTCAGTTTCATGCTTATGTTAAAACTGTGCTAGTATTGCCGTTTTTATCTGGACATGGATGGGGATTGGGTGGAATTGTTTTGAGATACAGGCTTGATCCTTGGTCGTTTAATACAAATTTCCAGTTAGACATTAGGGCACTGCCCACAGTGAAGGTTATGGAAGGTTAACTGTTGGATGAGGTACCCTGGATCACCAACCAGCCTGCCTACAGGTTGGTTGGAGCTGGGAGGCATTATGAGAGTGATGCTGGTATGTGTTTTAACTGGCATGTTCAGAACATAATGTCAGGACATCTTTCAATGGGTGTACATTGCCTTCCTTAAACGAGGTAAAAAGTTAATATTGAACAGAAAGTGACAGATGAGAAATTCATTTCTTTACTTCAAGTCCTGGCTATGTATACGCTTGGATTATTAGCTCGCTCATGTGAAGCGACTCTAGCTTCATTTTTATTTCATATTGTGACAACTGAAATGTTTGTGAAGGCTAAAAATGTAGAGGAAACAGGCAGATCTTTTCAATAGTTATATCTTAGTAAGGAAAAAAAAGCTTGTAGGTGGGCATGGAGAGAGACATTGAATGCTTCTTATTCCTTTTTATTGGTAGGGTGGGTGCTGAGAAAAGAAACAGACCATTTCTTTCTTTCTCCTCTTCCTTACGCTTCCAATATCATTGTGTTTTCTTTTTTTCCTTTTTATCCTGAAACTGCTTGATCTTGGTGGGGACAGTCAGCTCCATCTTCTCTGAAGCAAATGGCCTAGCTGCCAGCCACTGGACTTTTTTTGCCCTGAGCTTTTTCACGATCCATGCGCTAGGTCCAGTCAATGTAGTGACCTTTGTGGCTGCGTGTGCCACCCTTCCACTGTGACAGACATGATTCTTTTCTGGTGCGTGACTGGTGCAGGTAAGGGTAGAAGAAGGGCAAAGAGGCAGGCAGGCAAGCAAGACAGATGCTTTATAATGATTGGCCCTGGTTCTGCAATGGGACAGCAGAATTATGGCCCCTAAAAAAACACCTGAACTTCCTTATGCTCCCTACTGCGTTTCATGGACTAGTTGTGGCACGTATATTGTTTGATTTACTTTGTCTTTCTGCTTTTACAACCAGTCGAGTTGGGAAGTTTTGTGGGCACAGACATAAAGAGTGATTTTTAGATTCTTCTCTGGTACTTGTCAGTGGGCTCAGAAATAGAAGAATGGGTGCCTTGTTAGTATTTTTTTCTTTTTCGATGAGAAGGAGCAGGGAAGTGAAAATCTCAAGAGAGCAGTATCAGTTTTCCGGTCAGCAGCCTCATTAAGTTAATATTTACTTTTAAAATGAAAGTATTTGCCAGCCCTTCCTGCTGTTTGTTTGGGGACCATTTAACTCACATGTGAGAGCCTCTAACTAGTTTCCACTTCCATTGGGCATTTCACCTCTGAGGCCAGTGACTAGTATGATGCGCTGATCCTTGTTGTAACACCTATCTTTTGTTTTTAAACTTCAAATGACATTTATCTTGAGACTAAAGGAAGGGAAAGAAATGAAACTTAGTTTTTTCCTGTTTCTTTGTGCCTGGCTGCTCAGTCGTGTTAAACTGATTTCTAATAACTCAATTGACACATATTTAGGGGTTTAAGAAAACTGGAAATTTGATTAAAATACAGCCTCAAAACTCAAAGATTGCATTTGAAAACTTTTGGTATTTTTATTGTTATTAATTCTAACACTGTTATATTTTTACATTGTAAAATAACACCTGGTCATTAATGAAAAAGTCAAAAAATACAGATAATATAAAAAAATTGAAGTTTAAAAACTTAAGTTGTACATTTAGTAAAAAGTTTTCTTTCAATGCTATTAAAAAATATCCTTTCCATAAGTTTACAGTTTTTTTTTCATCCGGGAACATAGGATATTCTTACTATCGTTTAAGCCTTTTTTTAAAGCTAAAGATCTCTCCATAAAGTATTGTAGTTTAAAAAATTTTTATGACCTGCTTTTTTTATTTGTCAGTAATGCTATTGTGAGACATCTTTTAGAAAATAATTGCTAATTAAGGATGAGGATGAATTTCTCTTGTTTCTGCTTTGCTCCTGTAGATTTTGACGTGTTTATTTTGCGTTTTGTTATTTTACTCAACTGTGTTAGCTCCACTATTTTTCAGAGGTTTCCTTTGGGTTTTCTTGGTATATAATCATGTCATCTGCAAATAATTTTTTTATCTCTTCCTTTCCAGTATTACATGGAATGATTTTATCAGTTTTTTTTTTCCTCTTGATGCTTGTAACTTTCTAAATGAAGGCTATCATTTTTCTTAGGTCTCAGATGAGTGTCTTTTCAAAATAAAAAAATTTAATGAGCATAAGATAGTGATTATTTCTACTTCTCTAGATATTTAATAATCAAAGGGTCCTCAGATACATGTCATAGTTTTGTTGGTGACTTTTTTAAGCCTTCTGTGTTAGAGAACTGCCAATTATGTTTAATTACTTGAAGGTTGTATTGAGGAATTCTTACATTTATTTTTGAAAGATCGAGAGATGCCTTTCTATTCGTTATCTTCTTGACATTCCTTTGGTCTTAAAAGTCTGTACGTTAAATGTTTCTGTGATGAAAGCCACAAGTGTGTCCTGCAAGATGTTGCCGTTCGCACAGGGTATTTTTAGAAACCTGAAAAATGTTTATGAACTTTTAGTGGGACCTCTACCACCGTTTTGGGGATCAGCGAAGATCACCAGTTTGGGGATGAGTGTCGGGAACTTTTGATTCAACGGTTGATGCGTTGGGTATTTTGTTTTTTCCCGAGATTTCTTTTATTTTCAAGTGGTTGGTGCTGGCTGTCCTGGTTGTTACTCTGTGTGCCCTCCAGGGCTGTGTAGCTGCACATCTCCACCCTGAGCTCTCTCTGAAGCTGGGTAGAGAGTGGGAAAACACAGGAACAGGAGCTTTGGGATCTCACTTCTCCTGTAGTCCAGCTGGGGTTCCCCACTCCCACCCTCCAGACAATCTTTGTGCACCTCCTTTTCCTTATCTGTACATCAAGGATCATGTACCTGGCAGTGTTATTATGATTAATCAGATAACGCTTGTAAATCCTATAATAGACGTGGCACAATAGCGGGCCAGCGTCCCTCATGCTCAGTGGCGTTTGTGTCATGCTTCTCTCCACGTGAGCCCTCACACGTCTGTAGGTCACATGATGGCTGACTTTATCGTGGAACACCAGTGATCAAATTTTAGGAACCTCCTCATTTTAAAGATGGGGAAACTGTGAAGTCCAAGCTGAGTCTTCCTCCTGCCACTGCTCCCCTTCTCTCCCATCTCAGTGGCCTTGCCATGACCCTGTGTTGACTGGATCCGGCAGAAAGGAATGTCCACTGGTGGGTTTGTCAGCTCCATGGGTTTTGGTGGATGGGATTTTAGGAGACAGTCAGGGGCTCTGCATTTGTGAGCATTATTTTTTTAAAAATTAATTAATTAATTTTTGGCTGCGTTGGGTCTTTGTTGCTGCGCACGGGCTTTCTCTAGTTGCGGTGAGCGGGGGCTACTCTTCCTTGCGGTACACGGGCTTCTCATTGTGGTGGCTTCTCTTGTTGCGGAGCACGGGCTCTAGGCATGCGGGCTCAGTAGTTGTGGCACGCAGGCTTCAGTAGTTGTGGCTCGTGGGCTCTAGAGTGCAGGCTCAGTAGTTGTGGTGCCCGGGCTTAGTTGCTCCGTGGCATGTGGGATCTTCCCGGACCAGGGCTCGAACCTGTGTCACCTGCATTGGCAGGCGGATTCTTAACCACTGCACCACCAGGGAAGTCCATTTGTGAGCATTCTTAACTAATGTTTTAGTAGGAAACAGTGCACACATACATCACATCTACAGTGTGCATCTGTCGACAGGAGTTGCCAGAAAGATCCACGGTGATTACCTCTTATATAGAGGGAGGAAAATCATCCCGTGCTTTCTCACTTCTGGGTCGATGCCTCCCCTGTAGGTTCTCCTGATGATGTCTTTTTGGTTCCTTTTCTTGGTTACCAACATTTTTCCTGGAACCTATTCATTGTCTTGGCAGGGGTAGGCCCCTTGTCCCTATCTGTGTGTCCTGTGCCCATGTGTTGAGGAATTGTTTTTTGTTTTTTTTTTTCCCCATCAGTATGTTATCCCCTCATAGGCGCTTCATATCAAGATCTTGGGACCTGTTGTCTGAACATATATTCGCGTCCTTAAAATCATCTTTTATTTCCTCAACGGGGCGTTCGGTTCCTGGGGGCAGAGATAATTTCTCCCTCTCTCTATACTTGTTTGTTCAGCTTAGTGCTTTGCACCTAGTATGTGCTGAATAAATGTTGCTTGAAAGAATAAACAAACAGAGAACATACTTTTGGTCTTTTTGGTGAATTTATTTCCATAATTCAGACATAATATTTCTTTTTTCTTTCTCCCTCTCTTTTCTGGAATTCACCAATCATTAAAAAAAAATTTTTTTTTCAAACTTTTATTTTTATTTATTTTTTTAATCTTTTGGCCTCCCTGCGTGGCATGCGGGATCTTAGTTCCCCGACAAGGGATCAAACCCACGCCCCCTGCACTGGAAGCATGGAGTCTTAACCACTGGACTGCCAGGGAAGTCCCACCAGTCATTTACTGATGATGAGACTTGAAAAAATAAACGACAAACCCTTAAATGATTTTTCTTTGTGCACATTATTTAGTCTTCCCCATCATTGGCATTAGTATTTCTACTTTTACAGACGTGGAAACTAAGGTTTAGAGAAGTTAAGCAACCAGACCAGGGTTCCAGGGCTGGTGAAGTGGCAGAACTGGGGGTGACCTAGACAGCCCCCTTCCCGACGGCTAAAGTAGCCGCTGGAAGGGACCTGCTGGATTGTTGGCCTTTTGAAAGGAACACTGAAAGTTCCTCGCACTTAAATGACGATTGAGTTACATTTACTTGAACTGTGTGACTTTTTTTTTTTTTTTTTAAATAAATTTATTTATTTATTTTTTTGGCTGTGTTGGGTCTTCGCCGCTGCGCACAGGCCCTCTCTAGCTGTGGCGAGCGGGGGCCACCCCTCGATGCAGTGCGCGGGCTTCTCAGCTCTAGTCGCGCGGGCCTCAGTAGTGACTTTTAAGTTGCAAATGAATGCTAAGAGTGTATTAGGGTAGCCCTTGGATGTGGGACTAATTGAGAAACAAAATGAAAGTGCTGCAAATAAATTGATTTTCCTACTTAGAGTAGGTGCTTCCTCCAGTACCATCCATCCTGTGGCATTTGCCTGAAGGATTCTTTCTCATCTAATTAAACAGTACAGGCCAGATGTTATGTCTTGTCAATAATTTAGTACCCACGTCTTTTTGCCCCTATGGTTAGTTTTTGCTCATCTAGAGCTTATGGGGTTTCTGTCCTTATCTTGAAACTGTCCTTTAAAACAACTATCTGTCCAGTGTGGTAACTTTTCCCAGAAGTCTCTAGCTTCTAATGGGAGAAACACAATCTGTGATTCATGAGCACGTGTTTTGGGGTTAATTCTATTTGCATCTTTGGTTTTTCCTCCTTATTCCCAAGATACATACAAATTAAACATTCAAGATTGCACATCAGTGCGTTGGATTTTTATCTGGGGTTGTTCCTTCTCTAAGTGGGGAGTTGGGGATGTGAGGGGGTGTGGCAGTACTTACTAACCTTAGTAGTGATTATCCCAAACATCCTAAGCAAAGACTAGCCTGAGTGTGTTTTTACTGAAAGCTCTTCCTGTCATTCTGGGTATTTTATACTGTTTATTTATTTACCTTTTTGAAAGGAAATTCCTTCTTTACTGTCCTATCTTATCTTAGATCAAAGTTTCCACCCAGGGACCCTTACTTAAATAGTATTGTCTAAGGCTGTATGTGTTTTCTTTCCTTCTTTCTTCTTTTTTTTCTTTTAAAAGCTTTCTGAGGTTTTGCCCCATCTGCACTCTCTGGTATCCCTTCATTCTATTTATGACTATTGTGCAATGAATATTCATAGTTTCCATCATTAACGTAGTAATGTGCCATTCGTCAGTGCACTGGCTTCCTTGTACTATAATTTTTAAAAATTCTGTTTCTTTTATGTATTTCTTTTAAAAATTTTGGCCTCTTTGTCTTAAACTTTTTTTTTTCTAGCGTTTGTAATCATGTGAATTTTCTGCCCTTAACTGAGACATATGTGCAGGTCTAAAACTGTACTGTGCAAGATGTCAAATGGCTTAAAAGGATTTCTGTTGTGGTCTGAAAGGGTGGCTCTGTGTCTTCTGAGGGTATAGTCTGACCACATGAATACCAATAATTAGGCATCCTTTATTTTAAGAGAGGGGCAGCTGTTACTGTAGTTGAATTTGAAGATCTTTAGCTATTTTGCGCCTTTTTTAAAAAGGGCTATTCTCCATATATGCATCTCTTTGGCAGGCTTGGTAATAGACTTGGATACTGGCATGTCGATAATGTGACACAAGGAGGGAAAATAAAAACATCTGAAAAGGAATATCTGAAGTGTTCTGAACATTAGATTTTAAGGTATTAGGTTTGTTTTTCTTAAGTTTTTTTTTTCAGTGGATTAAAAAAAAAAGTAAGACACCTAAGCATTATGTGTGTCAATTCATTTTTAAGTAATTTTAAGGTTAAAATCTTCACCCATCTTGCACTTGATCAAAGGGTCTAGCAATGAAAGCTCCCCTAGACCATCCTCAGACATCCCTTGGAGACTTGTTTGGATGAGAGTTGCAGTGGTGATTGTGCCTTCCAGGAGTTCTCAAGCCTTTTATTTAAATCAGTGCTTATTATCTCTCACTGTTGTTTAAGAACACAGCTCCTGACCCTGAAAATCCAGTGATGATTTCACCTGGAGGGTGAATTATTGGGCATGTGGGATTAGAGGGACAGACTGCTGTCTCCCTCTTTGCCATCATCAGAGGTCCTGAAGCCCCTTCTCCTGCTGGCTAACATCAGGCAAGAGCGTCACTGCATATTCATAACAGATTTTGCAGGGCTTCAGAGTTCACAGAACAATTTCACAGGTTATCTCAGTCAGTTCTTGCAACAGCCCTGTGAGGTAGTGGATAAATATTTTCAGCCCTGTTTTGTAGAGGGGGGAATTGCCTTCCAAGAAGGTGAGTGCTGTGCCCCAAGCCACAATTTTCTATTCTTACAGTGGAGCTGGGTCTGGAACCAAAGTTTCCTGTCCTCCTAACTTGACCCCATTATTCTGCTTCACCCAAGAAAGTCAGGATTTAAGGACATTGCATTTAGGATCAAATCAGGCAAGGTGTGTGACCTAAAAGCTCTAATAATGTGGATTTCAAAATGGTACTTAATTTCCTGAATATTATAATATATTAATGAGAAATAATATGAATCACCCACTAATTTCTCCATTCAGACAAATGCATTTGATTTTCCATATTCTATGACAGATTTATAGACCTGAATACTTAATTGTACATAGCTGTGAAGAGCATAAATCCTATTTTGTATTTTTCAGATGCCTCAAGGGCCAAAAGCTCATACTATAGTAGGAATATTGGCAGTTTGGCTAAGAGAAGAGAAGGGAGACGACGTGGCTCGCAACCCTCCCTTGGGGAATAGGGATAAATGACTTCTGACAGTATTGCAAGCTGGGGCAAAGGTTTGGTGAAAACAGGAAGCTGCTTATGAGAAGAATTCAGCGTTAGATATGGATTCGAGTCCGTGCTCCCCCATGCAGTCCCTTTGTTACGATGAACAGATGTCTCCTAATCTCTCAGCCTCAGTCTCCTCATCTGAGAGTGAAGGCTGTGCGGCAATTTCATGTGTTAGCTGAGAATTCAGGGTGCTGGTGCCCAGCTGCCTGATGTCATAAACCTGCAGTCCTGTCCAGGCTCCAACACCTCTTGGTTGTGTGATACTTAACCTCTCCATGTATCTTGAAACAGGGGGATACTAATAATACCTACCTCATAGGGTTGTTAGGGTCACATGAGTTTCAATACATGAATGGCTCGCAGTAAATTTCCTATCAGAAGTTAGTCATTCTTAAGTGGGATAAGGTAGGGAAGTACTTGGTGCCTCTATTAAGCTCTCAATATGTGAGTTTCTTTTTCCCCCATATAGATGTGTTGAGGTTAAGCCTAATGAAAGGAATTTAAAAACCGCTGGAATATGGTGTTTTAATATTTGCATCAGACTCCGTTTATGTAGTTATTGGCTTCTTATACCTTGGACACATATTTTTTTTAATGTGATATTTTTGTACTACTAAACCCTTAAAATATTGTGTTATATCATGTCTAGGAAATTCATTGTAAGCCTTTCGAAGAGAGAAGGCTTTGTGATAAAAGCCAGCTGCCCAGACATTTCCACCCGCCTCCCCCATCCCCCAGCCGACTGCACAAGCAGCATGTTGGCAGAGATCCAGATTTCCTAAGTGATGGGATTGTTCCCGAGACAGGAATGAGAGGAATCTGCCCAGATTGGAGATGGTTTCAGCTCCTTTGCTTGTTTCATATTCGTAGCCTCGTCCCTGAACTAACCGACCCAGCACCATTTTCCAGTTGTTGGGGATGCTGTTTTAACGCAGGTACGTAAGGTCTTCGTGTTAAAAAAAGTAAGTTTTGAATCTACTTTTTAAGCTCATGGAAGTTTTTCTGTTTTTCTTTGTACAACGGAAGAAGAAGTGTGAGTTCACTTCCATTTATAGTGTCATCTCTGCAAACCAACATGGTCAGCCCCTGGCTGTGCGCCACATGTAGCACCTTTCTTGATCTGACTCAAGTATTGAGATTGTGGTTTTACCTTCCCCATGTAGGGGTGGGAAAGTTTAGTGATTTGAGTGGCTCAGGCCAGGAAATTATTAGGTCTTGTCAATGGAATTTGTTTATCTTTTCCACTCCTCTGCATTCCTAGACTCTGAGAGAACTCATCATCACTGGGATTGCGCTTCAGTTTGTATCAACTCCTCCCCTTTCTCTATTTTTATTAAATATTAATACTTTATTTTTATTAAATATTATTTTTATTTCTCTCTTCTTTGGATGTAAGTCCAGGGACCACCCCCCCCCCCATTTCAGAAAGGGCCCTCTTGCTCAGCAGTTGTTAAAATAAAAAGATCTGCTGAACACTTTCTGTCCCCTTTTAAATTTGGCTGCCTCCTAAATACATGTTTTCTGCAGTTATCTCCATACTTTTTTAAACTTAAGGTCAATGCATGTGTAAATCTCATGTGCTTCTAGACCTGTACTGTCCAGTGGAACTATAATGCAAGCCACATTAAAATTTACTAGAAAATGAAAAATTTTTAGTAGTCACATTAAAAATGTAAAAGGAATAGGTAACTTTAATTTTATATGTTATTTAACCCAATATATTAAAGTATTATAATTTGGACATGTAATCAGTATAAAAATTATTATTGTGTTGTTTAACTTTTTTGGGGAGTAAGTTTTAAAAATCCACTTATGTATTTTATACTTGCGGTATGTTTCAGTTTGGACTAGCCACATTTCAGGTGGTTAGTAGCCATATGTGACTAGCAGCTACCCTATTGGTTAGCAGAGATCTATACTTAAACTCTTCTTTTGTCTTGAAAAAGCACTGCACTGTACTGGCAATTATTTTTCCAACCAAGTGGCTTAGAAAAGAGGCATGAGTCTGTGCCTCATGTCTTTGCCAGTAATTAACATGTATCTAGAGAGATTTTCTTTGTTAGAAAAACCAGTTGTGGGATAAAATATCCTAAGACATGAATTAAAATGTAGCGTGTGTCAACCTACCTAAACAGCTGGTTGACTTGTTGACGGCTAGTGATAAAAATTGCTTTTGTCTTATGGCAAGACTTAGCAATCCTAACAAGACTCAGCATTTAGCACACTCCCCGGATGCGGTCTCTTGCACAGAAGCTGGGGAACTCTGTTTCATGCTACTGAAGTCTACTGCAAAGCTGTGAATGTTGTTTGTGATTGACCATGCCCCCCACTACTTTTCAAGGTCATCAGATTTAAAAGGTGAAAGATGTTTGATCCTTAGGATGCCAGCTCATCTGCCTTATATTTCATCCTGTGCCCTCATTTTTCCAGGATCCTTCAGTTACCTTCTTTGAGAAAAATGGTTCTTGAGTGTTAAAGATCATTTTTGAATCTTCCATGTAGATGGGTATGGCTGATTTTCAGCCATTGCAGGGGCAGTATCTATTCTAGGACAGTGTTTCTCAAACTTTAATGTGGATGTGAATCACCTGGGGGTCTTGTTAACAGATTTTGATGCAGTAGGGCTGAGGTGGGGCCTGAGGTTTTGCGTTTCTCAAAAATTTTCTGGCGATGCTGATGTTGCTGGTCCACAGACCACACTTGGAGCAGCAAGGATTTTGTGCTCTGGTCACAAAATGCCAATCTTTGATAAGTTTTTATTAGCCTGCAACAAAAAGAGAAAAATAATAATGTAGTGAGTGAGGCTTTCCACTACACTAAAAGTGTTCCTGTTTTATCCACTTTTTTAAAATTCAGAAATAATTTTCCTGCCTTCTTGTTACCACAGTGATTGTAAATGGTAGTTCTTATTTTTTAAAAAAATGATCTTTCATGGCAAAATCAAAAAGCTGACAACCCTATTTATGTCTCCAAGTTAATAGAATACTTCCACTGATCCACAAACTTCTAAAGTCAGATGCCACCCCACCGTCTAAATTATTAGTTTATTAATTTTCTTTCATAGTACTTAGAATGTTTTGTATTGACATAATTACTTGGGTTTTTAAAAAAAATAAAATTAATTAATTAATTAATTAATTTTATTTTTGGCTGCATTGGGCCTTCGTTGCTGTGCGCGGGCTTTCTCTAGCTGTGGCGAGCGGGGGCTACTCTTTGTTGCCGTGCGCGGGGTTCTCATTGTGGTGGCTTCTCTTGTTGCGGAGCATGGGCTCTAGGCTTGTGGGCTTCAGTAATTGTGGCACACGGGCTCAGTAGTTGTGGCTCATGGGCTCTAGAACACAGGCTTAGTAGTTGTGGTGCATGGGCTTAGTTGCTCCGCGGCATGTGGGATCTTCCTGGACCAGGGCTCGAACCCGTGTCCCCTGCATTGGCAGGTGGATTCTTAACCACTGCGCCACCAGGGAAGCCCTTGGATGTTGTTTAATGTCACTTTCTCCACTATGCTCTAAGCTCTGTTCTTTTTACCACTTTGACCCTAGTGCCTCGCACTGGATCTGGTGCCTGTTAGTCCCCAGCCAGTACTTTTCGAACAGCTTTATTCACTGGGTCTCAGTGGGAGGGGTACTGCTTCCTCAAGTAGTGTTTTGGAAATTGGTGAGAACTGACTTCAGTTGTCCAAAAGAATGGAGTGCGCTATTGGTGTTTGGTGTGTGGAGGACCAGAGGTGCTAGACATTCTGTAGTATACAGAACAATACCAAACAAGTGAAAGCTTATCCTGTGCATCCTGCAAAATCTTAGAATATCCCTATTGGAGGTTCGGTTGGTGAAATATCTGTCTATAATTATCTGAGCCAAAAACCTAACCCCATTTAACATACAAAAAATTTTTTTGACCCAGTTTTAATGTATTCTGAAATTTTCAGAAATGTAACTGCTGAATACTTCAAAAGTTGTACTTTGATTTATTGGTAACTTTTCAAAGACATGTCCACCATTTTGGCAAATCCCTTCACCTGTAGGAGTGCTGCTTGTGGTGTTTGAATTGTACCAGTACACATTGTGGGCAATATAATGATTATGAATACACTCTCCCCCCACACACACTTTGCCTTTATTTTAAGATATCCAATAAAAAGTGTTGAACAGTCCGGTGAATGAATTTTACTTCTTTTAAATTCAAATTTACTCATTAAAGATAGTTGCAAGCATCTTACATCATTAAATCATTTAGTGTAGCCATGCCTATTTGCATCTTAAAATATGTATGCACATAATTTACACATATGAAAGATGGTAAAAACTACTCCTCTTTATTTGCCTTTATACTACAGTTTTCTCTCTTTCTCTGTGTGTACTGTGTCTATGGATTCCAAAGGTTGCTCTCAAAAGGTGGCTCTGGTCTGGTAGGGTCAAAAATCCCTGTTCTTATGGGAACATCATGGAATCAAGGATTCTTACATTCTGGCTTTGGCTTATTTCTCCAAGCTGCTCATTTAACATCTCTGAATTCACTAGATGCTCTGCATCATACAAATTGTGGTATATGATTTGTGAATGACTGAACATGTGGTAAAATGCCCTAGCTTACTTGGTGACTTCTTGCCTGGAGCTCCTCAGAAAGGCAGAGTGCCCACCTGAGACCCACTGTTTTGCTTCCCTTGTGTTTTTTGTTTGGGAAGACAGACCATCTTGGAGAAAGGGATTAGCAAAATGCTGAGGTGTGAAGGGGTGGAGAGTGCTGGTAGTGGTGGTAGGGAGGCAGTTTTATGAATTAAATTTCAAGTATGTCAAGTGAATAAAAGTAGAATATGTTTTAGCTTTCCAGGAAGAATTTAAGATTCTTAGACCAGGGTCCACTGTTGTAAGAATTTTTGACAAGTATACGTTTGTCTACTCCAGAGTGATTAACAATGGAATCCGTGAAGACTCGTGGTCTGGGGAAGCTTGTGTGTCTTGCTCAGTGGTTGGCTTGCGTGGGCCACCGGGCACAAAGGCCAAAGTGGGGGAGGGGAGGAGTACACACAATACACTTGGTGCCAGGAAGGGCTTCTGGGACTGAGTTGGAGAAAGATGGCAGCAGGTTCCACAGCAGAAAACCCCTTTAAGCACAGATAGTTCGAGTAGGCTTAGATCTGGCTAGAATGTTGCTCATTAATTGGAACTAGAAAGATATAGGAGGCTCAAGGATGATTGGCACTGGAAAAAGTTCATTGAAGGTGAATCCACTAAAAATGAAGAACAACATTTCATGATTACTATGCATATAAGGCTTGATTGGGATTTCGTCTTTTAGAAAATTAACTGATAATCTTAAGAATAAGTTCATTCTAGTTTTTATTTGCAACTAATTAGAAAAAATGTGCTAATAATTAGAAAAAAAAGAGATGAATTAAGGTTTTTGGGAATAATCATTTCTGAAATTGTATAACACATATGCTATCTTTTGTTTACGTACAATCATAAAGAGGGTCCCATTTATTTATTTATATTTTTCCAGGGGATTAAAAAATTGATAATGGGAATTCCATGGCGGTCCACTGGTTAGGACTCCGAGCTTCCACCGGCAGGGGCCCGGGTTCGATCCCTGGTCGGGGAACTAAGATCCTGCAAGCCACGTGGTGTGGCCCAAAAAAAAAAAGTTGATAATCATTTCATTCCCTTTTAAAGCATCTGTAAACTTGTAGATTTAAAAATCTTTGTTAATTATAAAGAGGATCTCGAGATCCTCATTTTCTGTGGTCTTGTGTGTGACAAGCAGTTTTCCAAAGTTACTTTAATTAATCTCATGAAAGATTGTCTATTTGGCAAGATTTGTATTGATTTGTTTGAATTTTTGTGTCGCTGCAGGAAAGGTGGATGGGGAGGAATATGACCGTGGAACTGATTTTATAAGTCATCCGTTCCCCAGAGGGTAGTTCTGAATTATGATGACCTAAGTTTGGGGATGGATATTTGGATCACACATCCCCTTATAATCCTCAGATTCTTTGTGTATTTCATGTTGCCAGTTAGGTGATAGACTCAAGGGCTGAAGTGTGTTTGTCTTGCGTATGTTTATAATAGAGTATTATGCAAGGAGAGTTATTAATAAATACTTGTTGAATGGAATTGTTTTGAATTAAATTGTTAAATTCCAATCATGAATTTATATTCTTCTTTGACTTCATATTTGCAGTTTCTCTCAGTTGCCCAAGGTTGCCATGATAAAGTTCAGCCTAACATCTTTTTTGTGTTACACTTTATAAGGTAACATTTTCATCTAAAATTTGGATCATAACTGTTAAATGTTTGCCTCAAAGAGAACAGTTTGTTCTTTGAAATTAATAATAGTTAAAAAAAAAACCCCACACACTGGATAGCATCTGTGCAGGGATCTTTCCCCTCAGTATTATAAGCAATTATGAATCATGACCAACGAGAGGCCTTGTAAATTATGAATATTCTGAAAACAATTAGGCATATTCTCCTGCTGCAAAGATAACACCAGAGTTAATGGAAGCGCCATATGCCTGGGGGAGATGTCATCAAGACAAACGTGTAGTTTGTCAAAGTGACGTTTAGACGAGTGTAAGCAATATTAATCCACTCATAAGCTCTTGTCAAGCTTAAGCCTGATTTTAAAAGTAGCTATTTTAGGCTTATTATATGTTGCTGTCTAGTGTAGCAACTGATTTGAAGCCATCAAATTTTAGAGTAAAAGATAGAAAATTACATAAAATTAATCAGCATTTGGATCTTTTCTTACCAACTGCTTAACGCAAACCTTCTTGATTATTTGAATTATCTTGACTGCTTTGACCCATCGTATTTTATTAAGAAATACTGGAGAAAGGAAGCTGCGTTCTCCACCTAAGGTACCACTTCTGTCCTGTATAGAAAGAGATGTTAGCAAAGAGACACTTTGTGTAATATAATAAGTATTTATTATGCATAATCATCCGAAGGAGCACAAGACCCTCTGATTGCAGCTGTCTCCCAACTGGGTAACATGTACACTTACGAAAAGACTTTCCAAGAGGTATGTAGGCCTGGATAAAACTATCCAGGGAATCTCTTTCCAGATCCTTAACTTCTGATGTATTCTTTCGGGAAACTCCTCTCCCTGAAAACACACCCATGGTCTGGGCATGATGCAGAATCTTTTTTCCCACCTTTTCTTCTACTATAGCCTTCTCCTGTTTTACAAAAAGCACTCTCCTCCATCTCTAATCTTACTATTGGCATATTGATCTAAGATTTTCAAAGCCCTGATCATCAAACAAAGGACCAGTTCATAGTTTTGATGTCAGGTGAATCTTAATGCCTCTTAATTTTCCCCAACCCCATTCACCTTATTAAACCATGCATTACCAATGAAATTTATTCCTTATACTTAATAATTATTTATCATGGTAAATATTATGCTTACTGTGTCCTATTAATAATTATACAATAATTATTAGTAATTATAATAAAAACACAAAAAATATAAAAATAATTGAATCCAGAAGAAAAACATTAAAGCTTAGAGTTTTGTGGTCACAGGAGATCAAAGGCATTTAAAAATTTTAATGTATGTATGAAACTCTTTGTTGCAGTGAAGTACAATAGAGAATTAATAAATCAGAAGACTTTCAAGCATAAATATGTTAGGATGAAATTCTGAGGGAAAAGAGGAATGAAATATCGTTTCAAAGAGAAAAGGGTATGATGTAAATTTTCCTAGTCCTTATTCATGTATGTTTTATATGGATTATGGTGGGAATGAAATCTCCATGATATTTAGGCAGCCCAGAGAATGGGAGAAAGTTTTTGCACATCATATGTCTGATAAGGGGCGAGTATCCAGAATATATAAAGAACTATTACAACTCAATGATAAAAAGACAAATAATCGTATTAAAAATTGTCAAAGGATCTGAGTAGACATTTCTCCAAAGGAGATATACAAATGGTCAATAAACATATAAAAAGATGCTCAACATCATTAGCTATCAGAGAATTGCAAGTAAAAATCGCAGTGAGATTCCACCTTACACCTACTCGGGTGACTAGAATAAAAACTACAGATAATTACAAGTGTTGGTGAAGATGTGTGATTCAGCTGCTTTTGAAAACAGTCTGTAGTTCCTCAAATTGTTAAAAATAAAGTTATGGTATGGTCCAGTAATTCCACTCCTCAGTATATACTCAAAAGAAATGGAAACATGTCCACACACAAACATCTATACAAATGTTCACAGCAGCATTGTTCATAATAGCTAAGAAATGAGAACAATCCAAATGTCCGTCAACTGATTGGATAAATAAAAAGTGATATATCTGTACAATGGAATGTTATTTGTTAATAAAAAGAAGTGAAGTACTGATAGATGCTAAAACATGAATGAACTTTGATAACATTATGCTAAAAGAAAGAAGCCAGTCACAGAGGACTACATATTGTATGTTTCCACTTATACAAAATTTCCAAAATAGGTAAACCTGTAGATACAGGAAGTAGATTAATGGTTGCCTAGGGCTGGGTAGGAGAGTGATGGGAGGATTGGGGGCTGACAGCTAGGGAGTGTGGGGTTTGTTTTTGAGGCAATGAAAATGTTCTAAAATTTATTGTGTTGATGTTTGCACAACTTTGTGAATATATTTAGAGTTGTATATTTTAAATTAGTAATTTGTATGGCATGTGAATTATAACTCAATAGAGCTACTTAAACAATAATGTAATAGTTCTATTTTTAAAATGTCAATGGTTGCAGTATGCCAGAAATGACATACTTTGTATCCTTTACATAAATTTATGGTGAACTGTTCCAGATGTAACCTTAGACACTGAAAAGAAAAAGCCCCATATATCTGCAGTCTTAAATTATCAGTTTTTTTGTTGCATAATATTTCATTGAGTTGATGAAGGATACTTTGCTCATTCTCCTCCTATGTAAGGATTTTCTCATATTTTGATATTTTAAATAATGAAAATTTCTGTACGAGTTTTTTTTTTTTTCCCCTGTTGGCTGTTTCCCTTGGATAAAATTCTAGCTGACTGTCAGGAATGAACAGATTGCTGAGACTTTAAATAAGTAGTGCCATGTTATTTTTCTGAAGGGTTGAACAATTTTTAACATTTAAAATAAAATTTTACTGTTTTGTTAAGTACAGTGTCCCCTACCATAGTCAAAGTTGCTTTAAATTGTATTTCTTTGACTAAATAAATTGTTTTTAAACTTGGGTTTGTTTCCTGTGGTTACCTCATGAATGAAGGGCATTTTTATTTTTAAAATTAATTATTTAAAAAAAATTATTCATTTTTGGCTGCGTTGGGTCTTCATTGCTGTGTGCGGGCTTTCTCTAGTTGCGGTGAGCAGGGGCTACTCTTCGTTGCAGTGCGTGGGCTTTCATTGTGGTGGCTTCTCCTGCTGTGGAGTATGGGCTGTATGCACGCAGGCTTCAGTAGTTGTGGCACGTGGGCTCAGTAGTTGTGGCCCACGGGCTTAGTTGCTCTGCGGCATGTGGTATCTTCCCGGACCAGGGATCGAACCTGTGTCCCCTGCATTGACAGGCAGATTCTTAACCACTGCGCCACCAGAGAGGTCCCTAAAATTAATTCTATTTATTTATTTATTTGGCCACACGGCACAGCATGTGGGATCTTAGTTCCCCACCAGGGATTGAACCCACGCCCCCTGCATTGGAAGCGCGGAGTCTTTACCACTGGATTGCCTGGGAAGTCCCAGATGGGCATTTTTATTTATTCAATGAACATTTACTGAATACCCACTCTCTGTCAGGCCTTGTGCCAGATACTGGAGATACAAAGATGAGAAAGACTTATTTAGCCCGTGCACTCAAAAAAATTCCACATCTCATGAGGAGATAATTAATTACAGTAGGTAAAATGAGTGCTTCAATTAAAGTATAAAAATGTGTTTGAGGAGGAACCTGGGGGATGTGGCCAGTATAGGAGCGAGGTTATATATATGTGCAGCTTGAAAGATGAATCAGTCTTTGCCTGGAGGAAGGATGAGGGGCAAAAGGGAGGGCATCCTAAGGAGAGTGTGAATTATAGACACAGCCATCAAACACTGTGATGCCGACAAGGAGTTCCCAGAGGTTCCCTCTGGCTGAAGAGTTGTTGGCTCCTTGGTGTTTCCTATTTGTTCATTAGTACATGCAGTTGTTTTTGTTTTTAATATGCTTCCATTCTTTGTATTCCTTTCAAATGTTAATATTAGTGTTAGTTATTGTCACGCTTAAGACAAACATTTTATTTTAGTCTGTTCTTTGACTTTTAATTTTAGTTGCTTTTCATTTTTACATTCTCATCACATAGGATTATGATTACTTGATTTGATGTGCACCATGTGGAAATTTCTTAATTCATAAAATTATGGATTTGGCTGATCCAGCAGCTACAACAGCAGCAAAATCTTGTTTCTGAAAGTGGTTTCCCCACTAGGTGATGAGGAGAGTTGTAAAATGTATGTGGAGCCCATGTTTCCCACACCCAACTCTTTCCATGTCTGATCCCTTAATGATAAACAGCCTGATATTCTTCTTTTTTAAAAAAAAATTTAATTTTATTGGTGTGTAGTTGATTTAATGTACAACTGAATCACTTTGCTGTACAGCCTGATATTCTTCTGATGGCTGAGTCAGGAAGCCAGAGGATACTTTCTCTCTCTCTCTCTTTTTTCTTCTGTCTTCTCAAGGTCGAGTGGCTTCATTTATTTGACCCAGAGAGTCAAACCAACAACCTTACTCTCTATGGGTCTGTGGCAACAGTAAAGGGACAAACTTGTTCACGTCTCAACAGCCTGAGATGTTTATTCTTTCAACAATGTAGTAGATACTAAGGAGTGAAAGAATAGAAATCAAATGGAAGGGGAATTGCTATGGATTGAATTGTGTCCTCCCTAAATTCCTAAACTGAAGCCTACCTCCAATGTGACTGTATTTGGAGATGGAGCCTTTATGGAAGTAATTAAGGTTAAATGAGGGCATAAGGGTAGGCCTTAATCTTGTAGGATTGGTGTCCTTATAGAGACACCAGAGAGCTTGTTCTCTCTACCATGTGAGGACACAGTGAGAAGGTACAAGCCAGGAAGGGAGCCCTCACCAGAAACTGAACCCTGCCGGATCTTGGTCTTGGACTTTCCAGCCTCCAGAACTCTGAGACAATAAATTTCTGTTGTTTAGGCCACCCAGTCTTTGGTATTTTCTCATGGCAGTCCAAGCAGCCTAAAACAGGAATGATGATAATAGTCAAAACAATTATTGATTGATTAATATATTTTAGTTTTTGATTTCCTTACAGCAAAGTATGAGTTAAGTCATATCTTTATTTCCATTTTACAGGTGGGGAATCTGATGACTAAATAACTTGTCTCAGGTCTCAGTGCTGGGAAGGGAATCTGTGGATCCCTGTTGAGCTTATGTCCAATTTGAGGAAACAGCTCTATAATTCATTTATATATGTTAAGGGGAAAAAAGACCCAACAATAACCACACATAGATTACAAAGTGTTTCCTGTTCAAATCTTGGGAAACTTACCTCCTCTGCTTGATGGATGCATATTTAATGTTCAAATTTCTGAGAAATTCTTCAGTGAGGAAACTGGTTTTAACCTTACCCTCATGTCTCTTAGATCACTTCCTAGGGGCACCCCCAGTGACTCAATGTGTAGGAACATTCTATGGGCACCCATTTGAGCAGTGCAGCCCAGAGTGGTCATCAGATTCCTGCAGTGGTCACCAAAGGCCTGTTTAATTTCTAATGTACCTAAATGATGATCATGGACACATTACAACTTACTGAATTTAAACATATAATGAGACTAAAAGTTCATGTTACTTTGAAAAATTCAGTTGAATTTAGCTTTTATTTTTGCATAAAGATTAGGCAAAACCCACAAGGTACATAGTTATGAACTTTCGAGATCTTAATTCTAAGAAAAGAAAGTAGATACCTTTATAAAAATAAGCTCCTTTGATTTTAGTGAGCACCTGCATGGGCTAGGCATTTTGTAGGAAAGGATGAGGGTCCCGATCTTACGGAATTTACATTGTACAGAGATGTGGTGATTAGGGGTTACATGTGTCCTTTTTAACATGTTTATATACATATCGACAAATTATTATAGTTGGAAGGTTCTCTACTTATTATGACTTTGGGCACTTGGCCTTTTCTGGATAAATAAGTCTTCAGTTCAGGGATTAGTGTTTTGATTATAGAAACTAACTTTGGGCCTATGCTTGGTTGACAGTTTATCATCTACAACTAAAACTTATTTCTAATTATTAAAAGAATGATTTTTCTTTAAACCTTAAAATGATTAAAAATCTCCAGAGAGACTGGTTAAAACTGGTTCTACACCTTTCCCCCCTCTTTTTCTGTAACTCAAAAGGAGATTTTAAAATTCTAGACATTTGTCAGGTTTGAATTGAGAAAGAATCTGAACATCTGGGTGAAGGCCTTGGTAAAGTTGTTTTTGAGAGGGTTCAGTCTAGTCTCATGATAGCATTGCTTAAATAAGTTTTTAGGAAACTCTGGGTATTTTCCTCCTTTTTAAATAGGTCATAACATAGGTCATATTTGATAACATTTAAATGAATGTTTTTATTTTTTTAATTATTATTTTTTTAAATGAATGTTTTTAGACAGTTACAGTTTATTTGTCACGAGATGACCAAAAGTGCCTCACCTGTTAGCAAATACAAGCCCATTCTAAGACACGAAGGTCTCATCTTTTACGTATTGACCCAAAAAGAAAAAGAATGTTCTTTTTGAATGCAGTTTCCCTTCTGTGTCACACACCCTGAGAATAATTAACCGCCAGTTACTAGACTTCTTTTAAGCGGATCACTGATCTGGGAAGTGCTCACTGAGTCTCAGGAAGGGTTTGGTCAATGGAGAAGAAAATCATGGCTGACATTTATTGGTAGAGGCAGTCGGCGGGGGCAGCCAGCTTTTTAACAGCAGTTGTGTGCTCTGGATGACTCCCACCAGCCAGTAAAATGAATGCTGTCTCCTTTTTATTTCTTTCACCTTGCCACTCTTTGCCTAAACATTCAAAGAAAGGCAATTTTATCACATTTCATGATTTACAAAGCTTAGGGCAGGAAGATGTTCATCTCATGGATCCCTCCAGTCATTGAGTTAGTGGTTTGCATTCTGATGGCCAGAGAGCTCTCATTCCCCAATTAGTGAGAGGCACGCTGACAGTGCGAAGGACCTTTCTTCTCTGAGATGATTTTTAACGGTTGAATGTGCATGTGAGTGTCTTAAGCCCAAAGCCAGACCCTGGCTACTTTGATGGACTGCCTTTTAAATTACTTGGAAAGTAGCTATAACTTAACCCTGTATTTTTTTCTCTTGTTCTTATTTTCTGCATTAAGCTTCCCCCCCCCCACTTTAAAGAAATTAAAAATAGAGTGTACTCATGCAGTACAAATGAGCATACAGCAAAGAGGTTTCCTTCTCCCAAGTCCCTAGTACCCCTTCCTAGTGGCAACTATGAACGGCATTTTAAAAACTCCTTGCAGAAGTTTTATCCTAAGAAGTATCTTGTTTTTCTTTCTAACAATATATCTTGAGAATGTTTCATATCAGCCCATATATAGATACAACTCATTCTGTTCATAGGTTGCATGCTATTCATTGCATAGTTGCACTAAAATTTATTTACCCATTTTTAAAGTTGGTGACCATTTACGTCATTTATAGGATTTTGTCCTTACACACAGGAGAATAGATAATTTCAACTGAAAGTGCTGACTCACTCAGGCTAAGGGGAATTAAAATTTTAATATTGCCCAGATTGCCTTTCAAAGAGCTTGCACTGATTCACCCCCCCACCCCATGTCTGTTTCTCTACGCTTTGCCCTGATGTCTTTTCTGAAACTTGCGGATTTTTCCAATCTGGCACATGTAAATTAATGCTTTACTAGTTCTTTTACATTTGCATTACTTTAATTATTAGTTAGTCTGAGCATCTTTTTTTTTTAAGTTTATAAGCCATTTTAATTCTTTTGTTTTTTTTTCCTGTGAACTCCAGGCTACTTTCAGTACTTAGTTATACCTGATGAGAATTACTGCACAGTTTTGGGAGACACACCCAGAGACTTGTGTCTTAGAACCTTCTTAGTGTGATTAGAAACCTGCCGGTCATCTAGTCCCACCTTCCAGTTGGTATAGGAAGTACTTTATAACCTTTGATCATCTGGTTGAATGCTTCCAATATTAAAGGGGCTTAAAACCTCATGGTCATCTAATTCCTCTGTTGGCTTAGTTGACAGAAAATTCAAGATATGTTAAAAGAGTAGTGTAGAGGGTGGGAGCAGCTGGACTCTTTAAATAAACCACATTAATGAAACTAGAAGATGCTTTCAGGCCCAATCAGGGGACCAGGAGCAATGCATGTGAAGCGAATCTTGTCCAGTTGACTAAGGAATGAGAGAATATGACTAAGGAGAGCTCTTCTTTTAAAAATTTTTATTTATTTATTATTATTATTATTTTTTGGCTGCGTTGGGTCTTCGTTGCTGCGCGCGGGCTTTCTCTAGTTTCGGCAAGCGAGGGCTACTCTTCATTGCGGTGCCCAGCCTTCTCACCGCGGTGGCTTCTCTTGTGGCACAGCATGGGCTGTAGGCACATGGGCTTCAGTAGTTGCAGCACGTGGGCTCAGTAGTTGTGGCTCGCGGGCTCTATAGTGCAGGCACACTAGTTGTGGCACACAGGCTTAGTTGCTCCATGGCATATGGGATCTTCCTGGACCAGGGGTCGAACCTGTGTCCCTTGCATTGGCCGGCAGATCCTTTTTTTTTTAAATTTTATTTATTTTTTGGCTGCGTTGGGTCTTCATTGCTGTATGTGGGCTTTCTCTAGTTGTGGCGAGTGGGGGCTACTCTTCGTTGTGGTGCACGGGCTTCTCATTGCGGTGGCTTCTCTTGTTGTGGAGCACGGGCTCTAGGCGCATGGGCTTCAGTAGTTGCAGCATGTGGGCTCAGTAGTTGCAGCTCGTGAGCTCAGTAGTTGTGGCTCGTGAGCTCAGTAGTTGTGGTGCATGGGCTTAGTTGCTCTGTGGCATGTGGGATCTTCCCAGACCAGAGCTTGAACCCGTGTCCCCTGCATTGGCAGGCGGATTCTTAGCCACTGCACCACCAGGGAAGTCCCAAGGAGGGCTCTTTGAGAGTATGTTAGTCATCTATTGCTCCATAATAGGTTGCCTCTGATCTTTTTTTTTTTTTTTTTTTTTAGAAATTCACGTTCTTTTATTTATTTATTTATTATTTATGACTGTGTTGAGTCTTCTTTTCTGTGCGAGGGCTTTCTCTAGTTGCGGCAAGTGGGGACCACTCTTCATCGCGGTGCGCGGGCCTCTCACCATCGCGGCCTCTCTTGTTGCGGAGCACAGGCTCCAGATGCGCAGGCTCAGTAATTGTGGCTCACGGGCCCAGTTGCTCCGTGGCATGTGGGATCCTCCCAGACCAGGGCTTGAACCCGTGTCCCCTGCATTGGCAGGCAGATTCTCAACCACTGCGCCACCAGGGAAGCCCCTGCCTCTGATCTTAATGCCTTCAAACAACAATAAACATCTGTTATCTCACAGAGTTTCTGGGGGTCAGGAATTTGCAATCAACCTAGCTGGGTGGTGCTGGCTCTGGGTGTTTCAGAGGTTGTAGTCAAGCTGTTGGAACTGTAGTCATCTGAAGGCTCGATTGGGCCTGGAGGGTGTGCTTGTACCATGGCTGCTGGCAGAAAGCCTCAGTTCCTTGCCACTTAAATGTCTCTGTAGAGCTACAGAGAAGGTTCTCACATTCTGGTGGCTGGCTTCTTCCAGAGTGAGTAATCAGAGAGAAGAATGCAAGATGGAAGCTACAGCATCTTCTGACTCGGTGGGAATCACACATGGTTGTTTCTGTAATATCCTTGTGGTTACACAGGTCAGCCCTATTTAGTATGGCAGGGGCCTCCGCAAGTGTGAGCTCTAGGAGACCGGGGTCACTGGAAGCTTTCTCGGAGAGTGACTACTCACCTGCTGGGCCCCAAAGATTCACATCTCTCTAACCTGCAAAGCAAATACACTCGTTCCTCTCAGGGCCCCCAAATCTCATCCCGATACAGAGGCCAACTCTTTGTGTAGGAGAATTAGGAGACATGCATTTAAACAGATTTTGGAAATGCTAGGAGTCTATTAAGAATTTTCCTTTGTTGGAAGAAATTGTTTTATTTGGCCAGTGTTCTCAATTATAAGTCTTTCTTTATGCTCTATCCTATGAAATTTCTGTCCCAAATAGATAGGAAATATTTACAGTCCTGACAGAGGAAAGGAGTTTTAGTGAAATATTTCAGCTGATTTTTAGTCAGAAAAGCTTCATGACATTCACTGGTTCTCAAGGTTAGGTTCCTAGAAAACCAATATTGGAGAGTTTTCAGTCGAGGAACTTGAAACCTAATAGGGAAAATGTGGATATCAAACTGTGCCGGCTGTTTATTTGTGGTTTCAGCTTCAAGCCCACCATTTTCTGCTTTGTTCTGTGAGGCTGGGGCTGGGGCTCTGCGAAATCCATCTCCCAGATTCCCTTGCCAGCTAGATTCCTGTTGGTTTCTGGCAGTAGGAGGCACTGGCAGAAGACTGAAATGTAGGAGCAAGGGGAAGAAAGGGCTTTGCTGTTTTCAGCTCCTGTCAGCGTTTCTCCTGTGGTCGCTACAGCTCTAGTCTGTAGTTTATTTAGGAATTTTTGGCGTCAAGTCTGCCATGGCGCCAACCAAGGTCCAAGTATCAATTATACTGTATGTGTCCTGTTCTCCCCACCCTGCTTTGAGTCCTGTTATCAGTCCCTCCTTTGAGCACCCACGTCCTGGTAACCCCACATCTTCCCTTTTGTTTCTTCAGCCCTAAGGTTGTGGCTGCTTCTTGCAGTGACTAATAGCATGGTTATCTCTGTGTCCCCTTTTTACTTTTTTAGTCTCTCAATACCCATGTAATTTCTTCTGTTAACTCTCCGACCTCTAAAATACCTAATGTTTCGGCATTCTCACTGACTGAAACAGTCACTCGGGTTGCTAGCTATGTCCTCCCTCACAGTTGTGATCTGTTTGTAGTTATTTTCTTTCTTGCGAGGTCAGAGCTGGAGGCCACTGTTTTTCTTCATCTGGTTCTTTGTCCAGATGTTTAGTGTTTTTCTGGTTTTTAGTGCTCATAGCTGTTGACTTCATTTTATGGATCTGCACGCATGGGCAGGCCTCTGGGATCCTACTTCCTTGTTTCCATAGTGGTCTTAGAGATGGGGATTATCAGGGATACCTGAGTAGTTTTGTTTAATCTGTTTAACCCCAGTACTTTTCTCTTTCCCTCCCAATACAAAGGAGTATCCACTGAATAGCCTTGGCTCTAACAGGTCTTGCCTGAGCACCAGCTGTTTGAGCCTTTTCTGTACACCTCTTAGTGGCCTCCATCCTCGCAGACACTGCCCACCAGTGGGCACCTGCGGGACCCGCACCTATCTTCCCTCATCTTCCTTAATTTTTCCCAAGACTGTTCCTCCTGCTCTGCCGTCTGCTTTGTTTTCTGTTTCTATTCCCAATTCCAGGTCCCTCTTTTTCTTATCCCCAATTGGAATGATGCCAAGTTTGTATATATTAAAATTTGAAGCACCTGCTGAAAAGGTATATCCACTTATGAATCAAGTGAGCACTTTATAGACCAGAGGAGACAGAAAGTGATTTCATTAGTGATACTTCTGTTCTGCAGGTTAATAAATTAATTAAGCCTTTCTACTTTTATTGGAGGGGTTATGTGTTTCTTTAGGAAATATTTATTTTGTTGCCCTGTTTACACAGCACTATATCAGGTAGGTGCATTGGGGGGGGTAGCAAAGGAGTAAAATGACCCAGCTCTTGCCTGTCTTTTTTTTTTGTATAATTAATTTATTTTTATTATTTATTTATTTATTTTTGGCTGCCTTGGGTCTTCATTGCTGCGCGCGGGCTTTCTCTAGTTGCGGTGAGCGGGGGCTACTCTTTGTTGCGGTGCACGGGCTTCTCATTGCGGTGACTTCTCTCGTTGTGGAGCACAGGCTGTAGGCGTGTGGGCTTCAGAAGTTGTGGCACGTGGGCTCAGTAGTTGTGGCTCGCGGGCTTGAGAGCACAGGGTCAGTAGTTGCGGCACACTGACTTAGTTGCTCCACGGCATGTGGGATCTTCCTGGACCAGGGCTCGAACCCACGCCCCCTGCATTCTTAACCACTGGACCACCAGGGAAGTCCCTTTTGCGTCTTGAAAGACTATGCTGTGTACCCGGGGAGATATAACACATTCATGAAACAGCTAAGGGACCGAAATAAGTGTAAGATGATGTGCTGGAAACTGTACTTAAGTGTGTGTTGTGGGACATGTAGTAACGGTGCTTCCTGTACACAGCCACTAAGCACTCTTTGTTGTCTCATTTAATCCTTATAACCCTCAAGCAGTTCCTCTAGTGAGTCCTGTTTTGCAATTGGTGAATCTGAGTCTTAGAGGTTAAATCACTTGCCCACAGATGCTCATCTGCACAGTGACAGAAGTTAGGATTTGAACCTTAGATTGGTCCGAGTCTAAAGACTATAATAGGTAGAAGCAGAGGTTGGGAGCACTTGGGTCATGCTCCTGTGCATGTGTGTTTTGAGATGTGCTGGGTATCTTCTGTTTACTCCCCTAGATTCTGTCTCCATCCTCTCCGTCCTGCTCTGTGCCCTGGGTGGCTGACCCGGATTACACTAGTGAACACCCTTGCCTTTCTGCTTCCAGACAGATTCGAACAGTGGGAAGAAATCAGGAGGTCTGAGGGCAGGTCGAGAGTGATATTGGGTGTTTATTCCTTCACCTCTTCTCTACTGGGTCCCAGGCTGTTGGCGCCATCCTTCTCTTTCCCTCCGCTGCTTCCTGCCTCCCTCCCCTCTCTGTCTTTTTCTCTCTCTCTTTCTCTGAATTCCAGGAATCACTCTCACTCCTTGACCCTTCCCTACCCACAGGGTGGGTAACGTAGCGCTAACCCTGCCCTGACTTTAAAAGTTGTCTCTTGATCAAACTCAATTTGAATGTATTATACCCAGTTTGAGTGTGTGTGAGATATGTTTCCTGTTGAGACTGGTATGGGCAGATATTTGCAAAGCATCCCTTCCTTTCTCCCTGCCTTCCTGCTTCTGTCTTTTTTCAGTATGTTCAGCATTGAGGATAAGAAATAGCTTTGCAAGTAAGTTCATCTGTACCATTTTTCTAGATTCCACATATAAGCGATATTATACAATATTTGTTTTTCTCTTTCTGACTACCTCACTCTGTATGAGTCTTCAGGTCCATCCACGTCTCTGCAAATGGCACAATTTCGTTCCTTTTAATGGCTAATATTCCACTGTATATGTGTACCACATCTTCTTTATCCATTCCTCTGTTGATGGACATTTAGGTTGCTTCCATGTCCTGGCTATTGTAAATAGTGCTGCAGTGAACATTGGGGTACAAAAGCAGAAATAGAGACACAGATGTAGAGAACAAACCTATGGATAACAAGGGGGTGGGGGGTGGGATGAATTGGGAGATTGGGATTGACATATATACACTACTATGTATAAAATAGATAACTAATGAGAACCTACTGTATAGCACAGGGAACTCTTCTCAGTTCTCTGTGGTGACCTAAATGGGAAGGAAGTCCAAAAAAGAGGGGATATATGTACACGTATAGCTGATTCACTTTGCTGTACAGGAGAAACTAACACAACATTGTAAAGCAAGTATACGCCAATAAAAATTTAAAAAAAAAAAGAAAAGAAATAGCTAAGACATGGCCCCTGCCCTCGGGGAACTTATAGTGTAGGTTAAAATTTAATTAATAATAATGGAAAAGAAACTTGTAATGGATTTGAGAAGCAGAGTGACTGAAGAGACAATCTAGCACATAAAATGAGTTGTTTTACTGAAGGTGAAATGTCGCCAGCAATTCACAAACTGGTCGCTTATTTTTTCTACGTGTATGTTAGCTTTGTCCCTTGCCCAGAATTTTGAAAAACTCATCTTTATTAAGTTTACTAGAAGAACATCAAGGAGGGGACAAAATCTTTTTCAGAAAGTAACTGGAAGTGTGGTTTTTAGAACTCATCATATTCACTAAAAAGCTAAGTTCACCATAGGAGTTCTCAATCAAACAAAATTCTCTGCTTGTGTCCCTGGATTTAAGATGCATATGAAGTTTGGGAAGGTCTATCACGCTTTTGTTTTGTTTTGTTTTTAAAGTAATAGACTATTTTTTTGAGCAATGTTAAGTTTATAGAAAATAGTTCTTATATCCCCTCTCTCTCCAATTTCCCCTTTTGCTAATAACATATTGCATTCGTGTGGTACATTTATTACAATTGATGAGCCAATATTAACTCATTAACTGAAGTCCATAGTTTACATGAGGGTTCACTGTGTTGTCCAGTTTTATGGGTTTTGACAAATGTGTAATGACATGTATCCACTGTTACAGCATCATACAGAATAGTTTCACTGCCCTAAATATCCTCTGTGCTCCACCTATTCATTCCTTCTCCTCTTCCCCTGAACCCCTGGCAACCACTGATCTTTTTACTGTCTCCGTACTTTTGCTTTTTCCAGAATGTCACGCAGTTGGAATCATACAGCATGTAGCCTTTCTAGATGGGTTTCTTTCACTAAGCAATATGCACTTAAGGTTCCTCCATGTCTTCGTGTGGCTTGACAGCTCATTTATTTTTATCGCTGAATGATATTCCATTGTCTGGATGTACCACAGTTTGTTTAACCATTTACCTATTGAAAGACATCTTGGTTGCTTCCAAATTTTGGCAACTATGACTAAAGCTGTTGTAAACATTTGTGTGTAGGTTTTTGTGTGGACCTAAGTTTTGAACTGGTGTCCCAGGATTTAAGATGTAAGTGGAGTTTGGGAAGGTCTATCAGGTGTTTTTATTTATTTTTTAACAGCCAGGAGAAATGCCATTTTTCCTCTGCTAATGTTCAGTTCTTACCCTGTTATAATGGTTTGGCTGATTAAACAAGCACTAAGGCAAAGACATAACATCAAAAGATAACACAGGAAAAGGAAGTATACTACCTATTCTCAGATGTAAAGTCCAGGCAGTAATCCTGAAAATGGGGTTCTTTGAACTAGTCAGAGCCAAGGGCAGATACTGGCTTCTTTGCCAGACACACTGAGTCTTAATTAATCACTTAATTAATCACATGCTTACGCATGACCTGAGAATTAGAGGGGAAATACAAACTGAATATCTGACATAATAAATCAAGTATAAAATACTTACCTGTTTTATAATTTTATAAGAGCAATTTACCCAATGACTTTTATTTCAAATTGAGGAAAGTAAACACATTACAAATGAATATCTGATGTATGAACACATCTTTGGGATGTTAATGCGGCTCTCCCTTGCTTTTGAGTAAGCAAAGAGCCATTCTTTCCAGACTTCCTGTGGCCACCAATAATTCTGCCAAAGGGTCTGACATCCTGGGAATTTGACAGCCTTTCTTCAGAGACTTTGACTCATGCTGAAACACCCTTCAGAGTTTCTAGTGGTCTGTTTAAATCTTCTGGTTTAGGGTGTTTGGGTGCTGAGGCAGAACATACAAATTCCCATCTCGAATCACCTAACTCTGAGTGGTGTAACTTCATAAAAATCACTTGAGCTTTTTTGTGTTTTCGAGAGTACCAAGCCTCTTTCTGCTGCTGCCCGGGTATATTATAAAGATGGATTGGCCCATGTTTTTAAAGCACTTAAAGCTCCCCAGAGGAAAGTGCCTTGCAACTTCCAGGCATAGTTACTGGGTGTATTCCAGCTGGAATAAGGCAAGCAAAGTGCAGTCACTTTAAAGCCAAATGCTCAACCCTTTTCTTCTGAGGACTCCATTTAGTTCCTTCATAAGGGTAATATATTTTGAATGTGAGAGCGTTTGAGTTGCAGCGGGAGAGATGTTAATTATTATTCAATATTTCATCAGAAATTTGGACTCATTATCATTTTGGTATCTGAACGTAAAGGCATCATACACAGTGCCCAGAATCTTCCTTAATCTAAAGTGGACAGGTGTTTTTCCTTCCTGTTTCTGAAGAGCGCTAGTAGACTAAGCTTCTTGATCTAGTTTTGCCTGTTTAGTGGAACCATTCCAGTCTGCAGATTCTCCATGTAGTTCAAAGCATCTGGTGTGATAATAAAAGTGAGAAACATGGAGGAATGGCTTTGTAATTTCTTTCAATTATTAATAAAAATCATAAACAAGATTTTTATGTCTGTAAATCGTATCTATTTTTTGTTTCATAGAAAATGACTGGGAATTTACCAGTCTTTCTTCAGAGACTTTGAACTCATGCCCTTAGAGTTTCTAGTGGTCTGTTTAAAGCTTCTGGTTCAGGGTATGTGGGTGCTGAGCCAGAGCATATAAATTCCCATGTTGAATCGCCAAAGTCTGAATGGTATAATGTCAGGGAAATCACTTCAACTTTTTTGTGTCGTCAAGAGTACCAAGCCTCTCTGCTGCCTGGGGATATTATAAAGGTGGATGAGCCCATGTTTTTAAAGCATTTTTTTAAAAAATTTATTTATTTATTTTTGGCTGTGTTGGGTCTTCGTTTCTGTGCGAGGGCTTTCTCTAGTTGTGGCGGGGGCCACTCTTCATCGCGGTGCACGGGCCTCTCACTATCGCGGTCTCTCTTGTTGCGGAGCACAGGCTCCAGACGCGCAGGCTCAGTAGTTGTGGCTCACGGGCCCAGTCGCTCCGTGGCATGTGGGATCCTCCCAGATCAGGGCTCGAACCCGTGTCGCCTGCATTGGCAGGCGGATTCCCAACCACTGCGCCACCAGGGAAGCCCTTAAAGCATTTTAAAAATACTGTTGTATTTAAAAATATGACACAGCATCTCTTGGAGATTGAAGCCTCCTTGTGTTGACATCAACTGATAGAATGAGTTGGAAATAGTTGCAGAGAAATAGGTATTTAAAATATTTTCTAAAAAATGTAATTTATGTATGAGAAATTGGTGTCACAAACATTTAGTTGATTTCTGAGATCGCTGTTGCTCATTTACTTTATTCCTTCTCCTTTTCATTTTGTAATAATAGGAGACTGTCATACTTTCAGGCTTGGAAAGTGCTTATTTAACAGCCCAGACAATGCAACTGTGATAAGGACTTTGGTTGCAGTTTGATTTATCTTTACTTCTTCTAGTTTGAAATACATTTTGCAAATATTTTCTGTGAACATTCCTTAACTTAATTTTCCCTCCATCTTATAATTGTCTCGAGAGAACTTTTTGTAGTTGATGCTTACAGTGTTTTAGGCTAAATGTGAAAGTTTAAAGCTGGATGTAAAGTTTGTTTATTTGTTTATTTATTTTTAAGTTTAACATGTGTGTTCATTGACGTGTCTTCAGGTCTCTAGTGCAGTGATGATAATCATGTTCTAGATCTACAGAAATTCATCTTTTGATATTTTTATGGATCTGTGCTGTTACTGTAGTTACTAGACTTTTGTGACTATTAAGCACGTGCAAAGTGGCTCCTGGAACTGAAGAACTGAATTTTTTATTTTAATTAATTTAGATTTAAATAACCACATGTGGCCAGTGGCTACTGTGTTGGACAGCACAGCTCAAGTGAGTCATTTGGTTGCTAAAGGCTCGTCTTTAATTTATCTTAACGTCCTGGCATACTTAACAACAACAACAAAAATAAAAATTTATTGAGCATCTGTTTACTTTGTGCTAGAGATGTCACGGGGTATTTACTTTTCACGACTTATAACAACCCTGTGAGCTCCTGTTTTACTGTGAGGAAAGCAAGGCCCAGGGAGCATAAGTATTGCGGCAGAAGTCATAGAGCTAGTGCACCAAGCGTGCTCTTTCTATTTTTGTCACAGGATCTAATTTTGGTTCAAACTGTAGCATCAGTTATTTTGTAGAAGTCTCTCGATTTGGGTTTGTATGATGTTTTCTTATGATTGGATTGAAGTTTTGTAATATTTTCATCACCCTATAATGAAACCCTGTACCTATTAGCAGAAACTGCCCATCTTCCCTTCCCTCCAGCCCCTCGCAACCAGGGATCTACTTTCTATCTCTATAGATATCCCTATTCTAGAGAGTTCACATAAATGGAGTCATACACTATATGGTCTTTGTGACTGGCTTCTTTCATTTAACATGTTTTCAAGGTTCATCCTGTTGAAGTGTGTCAGTACCAGTACTTAGTTCCTTTTTATGGTCGAATAATATTCCATTACATGCATATGACATCTTTTGTTTATTCATTCATCAGTTGGTAGAGATTTCGGTTGTTACCACTTTTTAGTTATGAATAATGCTGCTATAAGCGTTCATGTACAAGTTTTTGTGGGGACATATGGTTTCATTTTGCTTGGGTGTATACCTGAGAGTGGAATTGCTGGGTCATATGGTAACTGTGTTTAGCATTTCTGAGGTAGGGGTGGTTCCTTTTTGATAAATGTGGTTGATTCTTTATTGTTTCTTGTGGTTTCTATCCACTAATGAATTAGGGTTACAGTGGACTTAGATTCAAGACAACAATAATAGTGTATCTCGTATTCTCCTTTAGTGCCAGGTAAAACATTTATAAAAATAATTAGTACTTATTTTCAGATTTCTGCACATACATTTGAGATTTTTAAAAATGCATGACAGTCTTCCTTCTTATGTCTTTTTTAACATTTGAAAATATATATGTGTGCATATATATATATATATATATATATATATATATATATATATATATATATATGTTGGTATTTATATAAGTGTGGTCCTAATGTAATGTGGACAACTGGAGTCTACAGATTGTTGGTAGAACACCAGTTGAAATAAGATTCTGCACTTTTGCGTATTAATGATAGCTGGGGATAATCTCTGTTAGTTTATGGCATTTTCTAGGCATTATTATGTTCAGACCCTAAAGGGTTGGACTGCATGCCTCCCTGCTGATCTGTCTGCCAGAAACAGCAGAATTGTAAAGCAACATAGCTTTTTTTGGGTCAGTAAATAGACATTTCTTGCTGAGATGACAGAAGTCTGAAACTACTCTTTAAAAATACATGTAGTTTAACTCTGTGAATGTTGCCAGAAATAATCTTATTAAAATAAGGTTATGAAGTACTCTGGCCTGCAAGAATATTGCCCTGCATTACAGTACAGTTGGTTAAAAAAAAAAGTTCTGTGATAAGAATCTTCACACTTGTGATATTGCTTCGATTTCCCATTTCATCCAAATATTTTCTACTGTATATTTTGGTATGCTAGGTGTTAAGGAGACCATAAAAGTGTATATGTTGTTGTTGTTCTTTGTTTTTGGCTGCACCTTGTGGCATGTGGGATTTTAGTTCCTCGACCAGGGATCGGACCTGTGCCACCTGCAGTGGAAGCTCGGAGTCTTAACCACTGGACCGCCAGGGAAGTCCCTGTATATGTTGTTCTTGTCTTCAAGGAGCTTATGCAAATACTGATATAAAGCAGAAATGAAGAAAAGGCTCCAAGAATGTTACAGAGGGCTGTGGGAAAGTTTCAGTAGTTCAGAAAGAGCTCAGCAGTCTGGGGTCCTTGGAGGGCATGGAATCCTGGAGCTGGGGACAGTGTGTGTTTGTAAATCTTTTGGATTGACTCTTTTTCCCCCAAACATTTTATTTTTTTAGAGCAGTTTTAGATTACAATAAAATTGAGAGGAAGCTACAGAGATTTCCTGCTAACTGCTCCCCCTGCCCCCATCCACACATAGCCTCCCTCATTATCAGCATCACTCACCAGAATGGTACATTTTTTTTTTTTTTTTACCAGAAGGAACACTGAATTGACTCTTTACAGTAAAAGCACAACCTCATTAGTTTGCTCTCCATTAATTAGGAAATTTTTGTGAAATATTGGGTAAGGATTGAACTTTAGATAGGATTTTCCAAGAAATTAATAGCATCAATGACATAAAGTGAATGTTTAACCTATTTAGGAGAAGATAATGGTTTAAAGTACTTCTGTAATGAAGGACCCATACATAAGCATTCCAGCAGCATTTATTGAGTATGTAGAATGTTGAGAAAGAATAGTGTGATGACTAAGAGCATATATTCTAGCATCAGACTCCCTGGATTCAAATATGGCTCTACTATTGACTAGCTCTGTGGCTTGGGCAAGTTACTTAACCTCTCTGAGCCTCAGTTTCTTGTTCTGTAAGGTGGGAACAACAGTTTTGCCTACCTCGTAGCATTTCTGTGAGGACTGAACGTAAAATACTTAGATCCGTGTTTCGTGCCCGAGAAGCACTCATTAAGTATTGACTATTATTAATGTGTTCCTAGCACTGTGCTAAGTGCAGTGGGGAGATATAAGAGAATTTCTGGTGTCAGAGAGCTTTCAGACTAGCAGGTAACGTAACACATATTGATATATAATATATATACATCTTCAATACAATACAGACAGGTGCATATTTCCTTTCTAGTTTGCAATTTAACAGTTATAATTAATTCAGTGGACTTTCAAAAACCTAGTTTGAATCCCTTCAGACAACGTAAAAGTAATAACTTTTCTTATACCATGTTCTGTGGTTTAGACTTTTCCATAAGTTCTGATGACCTTCTCCTAGTTGGATTGATTTACTGAAATTGGACTTTTTGGCTCACTGGGGAAATGCACACTAACTTTTACCCTTATGCCTCTGGTGAATGTACCAATTAGGAGGCAATGCTCATGTTTCCTGAATGTTGTTTTACAGCCCAGCTGCAAAACAGTGGCTCCTGAGTCTAAGGAAGTGGAAACTGGCAAAACCATGGAGTGAAGCCACTGCCTGAGGTGCCCTCAGCCATACCACTTGGCACCTAGAGACGGAACATACATTGGTCATTGGGTCATTTTCCAAGGATTCTGAAACCTTTCATGATAGAATGTTAAGACATAGGTAAATTGAATTCTGTGTCTGCTACAGGAATCCTGTGAAAACTCGAGAGGCCAAGATTCGCGTATTGAGGTCTTCTTAAGGTGAAATTAAGAACCGATGTATTTTGCAAAATTTCTGTTGGCCAAAGGTGCTTGTGGACGCTGCTGCTCTTTTTCTGGCTTTGTTGCTATTTTAGAAGTGTGCCGAGCGGGGCCACCGCAGTACACAGCTCCAGGGGACAGTGTTTATTAGATAGTTCATGTAAAGTGCACCCCCTGAAATTGTGCAGAACCTAGGCTGCACAGCTGCTAAAGGCGGACCTGGTGCTGAATTTGACTCTTAGCTTTGTTCTTAGAACCTGTTGTTACAAGTTCTTTGGAATGTGTCCTGGCCTTATGGATGAAATTGGGCCTTTAACTGGACAAGGTCTTGAACTCCAAATACTCAGATAATCCACGTGCCTTCCACGTCTGGTTTGGCGTAAACCCAAACTCTCACTGTTATCACCCAGGTTATTATGACATGTCTTATCACTGTAAGTCATCTGGTGACTGGTTTAAAGGAATTCTAACCCTTGTATGCTAGGACTTCACTAAGCATTCTTCACTTGTAAGCCTGATTTGTCTTCCTACAGCCGTTGTTGCTGGGATCGATCCTTCTCGAAGGTCTGAGAGGTTATAAATGTATTGACGGTTGTGTAAGAGGCTGCTGTTTCTCATACAACAAGGCCAGCCCTGCCTCCAGCTGCTCCAGGCGGGGTCTCTAGCAGCTGCAACAGCTGCCCTAGGAATCTGCAAAGCACTCTCCTGCATTGCACAAGGATTAAATATGCTGTCTGCTAGAGCTGTGTCTGGTAAGAGTCTTAGAACACTTCCAGGAAAGAAAAACAAAATTGTATTTCCACAAAGGAGTAAGAAATGTTGGCACTTACCTCCATGAGGTCACTTCACTCGGGACAAAAAGTTTGTGTTCTCTTTATTTTAACCAATTTTCTAGGTACTTTGAGGAATACTTTAAGTTTGTGATTCTAACTTAGAGAGATTAGAAAAATAACTCTATTAACTTTGGGGTGATTGGAACCAGGATGATACATTTTGTTCATATAGGTTATTATGAATTTGTATTTACTCATCCACTAATTCGATCACCATTTATGCCCTGATTCCTCCCTTCCTTCCTTCCTTCCTTCCTTCCTTCCTTCCTTCCTTCCTTCCTTCTTTTTTCTTTTTCACATGTTTGGTAGTTAGGAGTGTTGGTATAAAGCAAGTCTGGTTGATTTAAACCACAGACAAGTTTAGAACTGGAAGAAATTCTGGTATCATTTATCACAAGCTCCTCATTTTACAGGTGTCAAAGCTGAGACCTTGAGAAGCTAAATAACTGTGCAAAAGTGACAGAACTGATGGGTGGTAGAATCTCAACCAGCACCCAGGCCATGCTGTGCCAAGGAAACGCAAGTCCTGCTCATTTCTCTCCTGGGTCAGGTGCCCTTGGAGAAGCCAGAGACCTGCCAGGGGTTATTTATGGAACCCCTCTGTGCAACTGAGGAGATTCTCATTTGAACGCTTTATGGGAATGGTGTGGAGTATGCTTATAAAAGGCCCTGTCACTTAATAGAAGGGTGACCTCGGGTGGTTAGTTAACCTCTTTGTGCTTCAGTTTTCTAATCTGAAAAATGTTTCCGTCCTCATACAGATGCAAGGATGCTGTGCGAGAATACTTGTAAAGTACTTACTACAACGTTTGGCATAGAGTAGGTGCTATGCAATCATGAGCTGATAGGATTATGTGTTGAAAGTTTCCTTTTAATTTTTTAAAACCCATGTGTAAGAGAGGAAGTATCTGTAGAGAAGCTTAAACAGTCATCTTGAGACCTTGTTTGTATTAGGAGGTTGAGGAGGGGAGAGACTTTGGCACCAGATAACTGTAGATTTCAGTCTGGGGTCCTTGACTTTCTAGCCATGCAAACTGATTCATCTCATGCCACCTGTTCAGTTTGTTCATCTGCTAAGGGGATATATGCTCATGAGGTTGTGAAGGTTAGAGGAAGTGGATGTGAAACCAGCCTTAGCACACAGGTGGCAGGTGCTTTTTGTTCCCTTTGCATTGAGTGGAATGTCTACACACACACACCCATACACTCAGGTGGAGTTCTGTTTCTTCTATGATGTCCCCCCTTCCCCCATTACTCTCCAACTTTCATAAATCTCTCTTCATATAAACTATAACACACCTGCCTCGCTTTCTTTCACTTCATGTATATTGTCTTGAATTATTTAAAAAGTTTGCCATGTATCCATTTTCTCTCTCTGAGAAAGAGCATTAAGATTTGTACTTACTTTGGGGACTTCCCTGGTGGTGCAGTGGTTAAGAATCTGTTTGCCAGTGCAGGGGACATGGGTTCGATCCCTGGTCCGGGAAGATCCCACATGCTGCAGAGCAACTAAGCCCATGTGCCACAACTACTGAGCCTGCATGCCACAACTACTGAAGCCCGCAAGCCTAGAGCCTGAGCTCCGCAACAAGAGAAGCCACCATAATAAGAAGCCCGCGCACTGCAATGAAGACCCAACACAGCCAAAAAAAAAAAAGATTTGTGCTTATTTTGGATCACACTCACCTCGGTACTGAGTGTGTAATAGTTGCTCAGGAAGGAACTGTTGATGTTGATGGAAAAGTTCATCGAAGTAAGCAGGGAGTGGGTCTTCTTCTGCCAGCATATTGAGAACCTGCCCTCTTCAGCTTTCTTTTTCTCAGTCACTATTTTTAATCTTAGTACCTCTATGTTAGTGCTTTCTGCTTCTGATCTCTGAGAAGCCGTTGTTTCTTTGTCTCTGTTGTTCTAGTGTAAGAAACTAGAGATATTCTCAGTCACTGACTTGTTATTAGCAAAATTTCAGTGTAAGATTTTTGCCCATAGTCTTCTATTCAGAAAGTCTCTCTAAAAATTTATTGCAACCTTTAGTCACCTTTAATAAAACAAAACCGAATTTCCATGGTTCAGGAGCTCCTTGGTAATGCTTGCAGTTTATAGAACCTTTTCTCTGCAGAATAGAAATTGCTTTCTAAAAACTATTGGGTTTTTACAGTTACAGAGTCTGAAGCCAGTGAGGAAAGTATTTACATTCTCAATCTGGAGTGCTTTTAAATATAGTATTTTCTAAATTTTGTTTGTAATAAATTTTTACATTTTATTTTTCATATTTTGCTTAAAAACTTTCTAAGTGCATCTTTTTCTCTGAATGTTGCTTAAAATTATATTGTTAATAGTATTTAAGGAACATTCATTCATTCAGTATTTATTATGCATTCTATGGCAGGTGCTATGCTGGATTCTGGGAATATAATAATGAATGACACAAACTTGGTTTTAGCCCTTCAGGAGTTTACAGTCTAGTGGAAAGTAGGGAAAAAAATAGCTTTCAAATGAAGTAATGGGTAAGGAAGGGTTAAAGTCAGCAGAAGTTGCTAAATTGTACTACTACTGAAACTAATGAATACTTTTAAAAAGCGTTCAAGATGTGATGAACTGTGAAAATAGGTCAAGATGAATACATTCTCCCCCCCCCGTGGTTGTTTACTTTTGCAAGGACTGTAATAAATTATCTCTAAACTTTATGTGGCACAGAACCCGAAGGGTTTTAGACATTATCCTGTGGCCATCTGACATCTACAACAAATTTAACCCCTTGGAGCAGAGTGTTTGAGCTTCACTGTGAAGCAAATCAAGGGAAAGGAAGAAGCATCTTTCTATAAAACACAAGACCACAAGGAGAGACCAGGTGACTCTTCTGTTTCCATCAGAAAATGGACAACCCCACATTTAATAAATTTATTTATTTATTTATTTATTTTTGGCTTCATTGGGTCTTCGTTGTTGGGTCTTCGTTGCTGCGTACAGGCTTTCTCTAGTTGCGGCGAGCGGGGGCTGCTCTTCGTTCTGGTGCGCAGGCTTCTCATTGCAGTGGCTTCTCTTGTTGCAGAGCTCCGGCTGTAGGCATGCGGGCTTCAGCAGTTGTGGCTTGTGGGCTCTAGAGTGCAGGCTCAATAGTTGCGGCGCACGGGCTTCGTTGCTCCATGGCATATGGGATCTTCCCACACCAGGGCTCGAACCCGTGTCCCCTGCATTGGCAGGCAGATTCTCAACCACTGTGCCACCAGGGAAGTCCCCAACCCTATATTTAGATGAAATTTTGGATGCCTTTACTCTGTGCTAGATTTTTCTGATAATTAATAATGCTGAATTATCACAGAGAGTCACCCTCCTGAAGGCAAAAAAGCATGAGCAAATAATTTCTCCAAGTTCCCCTGTTTCTTCACAGCTTGTTGATATTATGAAAGCTATATACACATCCAGTGTAAAATGTTTTCTTTCACTTTTTTGAAAGCGGTAAGGAGGATTGACTATTAAGACTGAGTTAGCTAAAGGAAGAGCCAATAGAACTTAACACATTTGATAAAGTTTACCCATCATAAATGATTTATGGCCTTTATCTTTTATTAGACATTACCTACATGGTTCAGATTGGTAACCCATGGCAAGATCAAAGAAATATGAAGTCTGCTCTGTGCTTGAGAGAAATTGTAAAGATCTGAAGATTAAAGCTAGTTGAAGGAACTCTAGTCTTGGGGGGAAATTCTGGTAAATCTCAGTTGATGATCAGCTCAGCCCTATCTTGGAATCCTAAAATCTTTTACTTGAGGAAAAAGAATCTGAAATCATATTTTACTTAGGCACTAAGATCAGGAACAAGACAAGGTTGTCCACTCTCACCATGATTATTCAACATAGTTTTGGAAGTTTTAGCCACAGCACTCAGAGAAGAAAAAGAAATAAAAGGAATCCAAATCAGAAAAGAAGTAAAGCTGTCACTGTTTGCAGATGACATGATACTATACATAGAGAATCCTAAAGATGCTACCAGAAAACTACTAGAGCTAATCAATGAATTTGGTAAAGTAGCAGGATACAAAATTAATGCACAGAAATCTCTTGCATTCCTATACACTAATGATGAAAAATCTGCAAGTGAAATTAAGGAAACACTCCCATTTACCATTGCAACAAAAAGAATAAAATACCTAGGAATAAACCTACCTAAGGAGACAAAAGACCTGTATGCAGAAAACTATAGGACACTGAAGAAACAAATTAAAGATGATACAAACAGATGGAGAGATATACCGTATCCTTGGATTGGAAGAATCAACACTGTGAAAATGACTCTACTACCCAAAGCAATCTACAGATTCAGTGCAATCCCTATCAAACTACCAATGGCATTTTTCACAGAACTAGAACAAAAAATTTCACAATTTGTATGGAAACACAAAAGACCCCGAATAGCCAAAGCAATCTTGAGAAAGAAAAATGGAGCTGGAGGAATCAGGCTCTCTGGCTTCAAACTATACTACAAAGCTACAGTAATCAAGACAGTATGGTACTGGCACAAAAACAGAAATACAGATCAATGGAACAGGATAGAAAGCCCAGAGATAAACCCATGCACATATGGTCACCTTATCTTTGATAAAGGAGGCAAGAATATACAATGGAGAAAAGACAGCCTCTTCAATAAGTGGTGCTGGGAAAACTGGACAGCTACATGTAAAAGAATGAAATTAGAACACTCCCTAACACCATACACAAAAATAAACTCAAAATGGATTAAAGACCTAAATGTAAGGCCAGACACTCTAACTCTTAGAGGAAAACGTAGACAGAACACTCCATGACAAAAATCACAGCAAGATCCTTTTTGACCCACTTCCTAGAGAAATGGAAATAAAAACAAAAATAAACAAATGGGACCATATGAAATTTAAAAGCTTTTGCACAGCAAAGGAAACCATAAACAAGACGAAAAGACAGCCCTCAGAATGGGAGAAAATATTTTCAAATGAAGCAACTGACAAAGGATTAATCTCCAAAATTTACAAGCAGCCCATGCAGCTCAATATCAAAACAGCAAACAACCCAATCCAAAAATGGGCAGAAGAGCTAAATAGACATTTCTCCAAAGAAGATATACAGATTGCCAACAAACACATGAAAGGATGCTCAACATCACTCATCATCAGAGAAATGCAAATCAAAACTACAATGAGGTATCACCTCACACCGGTCAGAATGGCCATCATCAAAAAATCTACAAACAGTAAATGCTAGAGAGGGTGTGGAGAAAAGGGAACCCTCTTGCACTGTTGGTGGGAATGTAAATTGATACAGCCATTATGGAGAACAGTATGGAGGTTACTTAAAAAATGAAAAATAGAACTACCATACGACCCAGCAATCCCACTACTGGGCAAATACCCTGAGAAAACCATAATTCAAAAAGAGTCATGTACCACAATGTTCATTGCAGCTCTATTTACAATAGCCAGGATATGGAAGCAACCTAAGTGTCCATCGACAGATGAATGGATAAAGAAGATGTGGCACATATATACAATGGAATATTACTCAGCCATAAAAAGAAACGAAATTGAGTTATTTGTAGTGAGGTGGATGGACCTAGAGTCTGTCATACAGAGTGAAGTAAGTCAGAAAGAGAAAAACAAATACTGTATGCTAACACATATACATGGAATCTAAAAAAAAAAATGGTTCTGAAGAACCTAGGGGCAGGACAGGAATAAAGACGCAGATGTAGAGAATGGACTTGAGGGCACGGGGAGGGGAAAGGGTAAGCTGGGACGAAGGGAGAGAGTGGCATGGACATACATAAACTACCAAATGTAAAATAGCTAGTGGGAAGCAGCCACATAGCACAGGGAGATCAGCTCGGTGCTTTGTGACCACCTAGAGGGGTGGGATAGGGAGGGTGGGAGGGAGCCAAGAGGGAGAAGATATGGGGATATATGTATATGTGTAGCTGATTCACTTTGTTATAAAGCAGAAACTAACACACCATTGTAAAGCAATTATACTCCAATAAAGATGTTAAAAAAAATATTTTACTTAGGCAAAGTCAGGATTCAACTGCGGTAATTACTTACTGCATTTTACGTAATTACATTCACCAGATGCCTGGAAAATATATTTGCTTGTTCCATTTAATTGGTGGGTATTGTTTTTATTGTTCATGATCCTATGTTATGTATTTAATTTGATAAACTGCTTAAATTTTTTTGCATGAAATGTAGGTCAGTATAAACCTATGTAATAAAACTAAAACCAGGCAGCACAATCCATACTGCATGAATGTGAATGTGCAAAGTGCAGAGTGGGTGGGGTGCTTGGTGTATTTGGGAGGCTCATCTAAGGGGATGCTGTTATGTTTATCTCTAGCTGATTGTATCCTGCAAAAATCCAAGCTCAGTGTTGTCAGGTCTATAAAAATATCAGGGAACTCTTGAAATCCAGACTTTATGTTAAATCACTAGATCTTTAAATACTCTTGATTGATGATGATGATGGTGATGATGATGATGATGATGATTATTTTTAAGAGCACAAAGGATGGCAAACAAACCAGTTAAAAAACAAATCCCCAGCCACGCAGTAAGGGGACAGTTTTTAACCTCAGCTGCAGTCTGGGTCGATAATTGAAAGTGTAACACAGGAAATGACTGCAGAGTAGCTTTTAAGTAATGAGGGGAAATTCTTTCAAGTTGCAGCATATCCTTGAAGCTTTCTCTTCTTTCTAGAAATCCAAACATCAGAGAAGAAAAAGAGATTTTTGGAGACGTATTTTCCATGTGTGCAATACAGGAGAATCACACATTAAAAAATTTTTGCATTTGCAGCCAATGGTAGGATGAGTTGGAACAGTAGTAGTATTGTGTAAGTGAATCGTGCCTAGGCTGAAGTTTGAATAATTGTCAATGTGGACTGGGGAATTACTTCATTTGGCAAATCAGTTTTAATATAGATACGTGACTTATCCAGAGCAAATCATCATGCTTCAGGGTGGGTGCATCTACATTTGGGGACACTGAAAGGAATTGCATGTTTTACCACATCACTCCTCTGTTTAGTCATTCAGTGGCTTTCCACTACTCACACGTTAAACTCAGTAGCCTAGCAAAGTCCTTCCCAGCCTGGCCCCTGCCTGCCCCTTCAACCTCATCTTCTGCCAGCCCTCCTGCCCTCATATATTCCTGCTTCCCAGTAATAGGGGGCTACTCTCAGTTCCCAAATGCTTCTTGCTTTTGCATCCCTATACTTGTTATTCCCTTTGTCTTGAATATAACGTTGCCTGATTAGCTTCTCTGATTTCCAGACTCGGCTCAAACACCTTTTCTTTTCTTTTTTTTTTTTTTTTAAACATCTTTATTGAAGTATAATTGCCTTACAATGGTGTGTTAGCTTCTGCTTTATAACAAAGTGAATCAGTTATACATATACAATATGTTCCCATTTCTCTTCCCTCTTGCATCTCCCTCCTTCCCACCCTCCCCATCCCACCCCTCTAGGTGGTCACAAAGCACCGAGCTGATCTCCCTGTGCTATGCGGCTGCTTCCCACTAGTTATCTATTTTACATTTGGTGGTGTATATATGTCCATGACACTCTCTTACCCTGTCACATCTCACCCCACCCCCTCCCCATATCCTCAAGTCCATTCTCTAGTAGGTCTGTGTCTTTATTCCCGTCTTGCCACTAGGTTCTTCATGGCCTTTTTTTTTTTTTTTTTCCCTTAGATTCCGTATATATGTGTTAGCATACTGTATTTGTTTTTCTCTTTCTGACTTACTTCACTCTGTATGACAGACTCTAACTCCATCCACCTCATTACAAATACCTCCATTTCATTTCTTTTTATGGCTGAGTAATATTCCATTGTATATATGTGCCACATCTTCTTTATCCATTCATCTGTCGATGGACATTTAGGTTGCTTCCATGTCCTGGCTATTGTAAATAGAGCTGCAATGAACATTTTGGTACATGACTCTTTTTGACCTATGGTTTTCTCAGGGTATATGCCCAGTATTGGGATTGCTGCGTCGTATGGTAGTTCTATTTGTAGTCAAACGCCTTTTCTTAAGCAAAAACTTTCTTATCTCTAAACCAGCATTTCATAAACTCTGGTTCAAGTGGATCTTAAAAAAACAGAGAAAATTGTATTTATATCAGACACTAGAAGTGATTCTGTCTCTCTGCCAGGGTTGCAACGTAAGTACTTCCTAAGCTTAATAGATGTGCTGTATAAATAAATGGATTTACAGGAGTTTCCCAAATGAGGCATGTTATAGCTCCTTTGGGATGACTCACAGTGCATGTGGGCATATTAACAACTCGGAATGTAGCAAATGCATTAGCTTTGTTTGATTCAGTGTTTCTCAAACTTATTTGACAATGGAACACTTTTGTTTGAGAACATCTGTTAAAGTCTTGAGGAAAGTCTGATTTGGGAAGGTAGTTTGGGGAAAATCTTGCCTTACAACACGGTTTTGCTTAATAAGAGGAAATATCTTAGGAAAGAATGTCTTCAAAGTAATGGAAGTATTGTCCATTTCTTTGAATGGATTTCCCAACTTGGTTTCAGTATTTCAATATTTACACCATTATTAGTGCAGGTCCTTTAAAGCCATGGCTTGCCTAATTGTCACATAGTCCAATCACAAGAAATGCAAATTTGTATCACAATCTCATCTAATAATTTTTTATTTGAAAAATTTCACACACACACAAAAGTAGAGAGGAGGGTGTGTTAAACTCTCGTATACTTATTACCCAGATTCAACAGTTGTTGAAATTTTGCTTCATTTTTTTCTTTATTGTCTACCCTCCTTTTTTGCTGAACTGTTCTAAAGCATATCCAAGACATCATATCATTTCACTCTTACACTGTTTCAGTGTGCGTCTTCACAAAAGGGGACATTGCTTTACATTATTGCAATAATATTGTTGCACTTATCAAAATTATAATAATTTCTTGGTAATGTCTATTACCCAGTCCATATTCAAACTTCGAAAAATATTGAGATATAATGCACATAACATAAAATTCAGTCTTTTAATGACCAATTCAGTGGTTTGTAGGATATTCAAAAACCTATGCAACCATCACCCCTAATTCCAGCACCTTTTTATCACCCCCAAAAGAAACCCATACTCATTAGCAGTCACTCCCCATTTTCTCCTCCCCCCACTAATCTAATTCCTGTCTCTAGATTTTGCCTATTCTGGGCATTATGTAGTCTTTTATGCAGCTTCTTTCATTTAGCTTAATGTTTTCAAAGTTTCTTCACATTGTAGCATGTATTGGTACTTTATTCTTTTCTATGGCTGAGTAATGTCCCATGGTATGGATATGTCACATTTTGTTTATCTGTTCACCAGTTGGTGGACACTTGGGATGTTTCTATGTTTTGATTATTACGAGACATGCTGTTATGAACATTCATATACAAGTTTTTGTGTTGACATATGTTTACATTTCTTCTGTGTATATCCCTAAGGGTGGAATTGCTGGGTCATATGGTAACTCTATATATAACTTTTTGAGGAACTGGCAAACTGTTTTCAAAGTGATGGCAACATTTTACATTACCATCAGCAACTTATAAGGGTTCCAATTTCTCCACATCCTCACCAATACCTGTTATTTATTGTCTGTCTGTTAGATTTTAGCGGTCTTAGTGGGTGCGAAGTGGTATCTCATTGTGGTTTTGATATTATATATTTCCCTAATGACAAATATTAAGCAGCTTTTCATTTGGGTATTGGCCATTTGTATTTCTTCTTTGGAGAAATATCTATTCAAATCCTTCCCTAGCTTTTAAGTGGGTTGTTTGTCTTTTTATTATTGAATTGCAAGAGTTCTTTATATATTCTGAATACTAGTCCCTTATCAGATATATTAGTTGCAAGTATTTAATCCCATTCTTCGAATTGTCTTTTCACTTTCTTGATGGTGTCCTTTGAATAGCAAAAATTTCAAATTTTGGTCAAGTCCAATTTACCTATTTTTTTGTTGCTTGTGGTTTTGGTGTTATACCTAAGAAACCATTGTCTAATTCAAGGTCATATAAATTTATGCCTGTTTTTCTCTGAGAGTTTTATAGTTTTAGCTCTTATTTAGTTAGGCCTTTGATACATTTCAAGCTCAGTTTTGTGTATGATGTAAGGAAGGGGTCACACTTTTAAAAGTAAAATTTTAGTTTCAACTTTCAGGGTGACCTAGAAAGACAGTTGTTTTCCCTCTGCCTGCATGTACTTGTGGACCCCATCCCCCATTCCAACTCCTCCATCCTTAGCTAATCATGACATAATTTATTAGAATCTGTTTGTGTACTAGGGAGTAGTATAATCAGAGTATATGAGAGGACAAAGTCTTTATTACAAATGTGATTACATTTAATTAAGCAAACAACCAAGTTGTAATAGACATCTGGTGTTTTTGCCTTACTTGCCTACTCTTTCTGTTTTTTTGGAAATGGCACTTGGTTTGTGGAGTCCGCTTCCCACAGTCTCTGTCTATAGGCTGAACTTACAACACATACTCCTGCTCAAGGAGTGGGCAAATTGTACTGCCTTGACAAATGAGAATTTTATCTCTAGAGCCATTGTGATTGGTTCAGAGATGGATACAGACCCAAAAAGGGTCAGAGACATACGTGGAATTAGTGGGAAAGTAAACTGGTATAGCCTAGAAATTCTGATATCTTATCACCAGAAAGGGGTGTCTGTCTGTTTATAAAACCAACGTGAGGAAAGGTGAGCTGAGAGATTGGATCTTAACTATCCATTGGACAGCAGAATCCAGCTTTGCCTGAAGTTTAGACCATTTCTGGACCTTTCAAATACATGAGATACATATATATTCCTTTTTAGATTCACAGCTGAAAGAGTTGTGGTTCTCACACAGATAGAATGATAGAAGCTGAAGACACAAGATATATGAGATGCTTTGTGCCTTTGTGGACTTGACAACCTAGAAGGGAAACAGAGAGACAAATAAATAAATATATGGCAAATGCAAGATTAGACATCTGAATAAAATAGGCAAACAGCACAGCTATTGGGGAGGGGTTAGGGAACTGGAAAAAGTCTTCAAAAAATAATTACTGATTTGCGGTTGAAAAATAAATTGACATTCACTAAGTCTTTCTGCAGATAAAAAAACCGATTTTTCCACTGCGGCTTACAGAAGTCATTTCCATTATGTTGTCGAAGAAGGACACGTTGTTACACTCTATCAGTGGTATGGCACTGACCATCAGATGGCCATACCATGGCACTTTTCTAACAGCCACGAAGAGAAGATGGGAACTAACCTAGCAGGTTGTTAGAAAATTCATAATTTGGGAAGTGGCATTGAGGTTTTCAGAACCTAATTATGTTTTATTTAGTGTATTTTTGAGATAAAGGCCCAGTGTAGTATTGTGCTTTATGTTGTTCTAACTCTGTAGACTTAAGATCATTGAGTCCAACTCATTCATTTCACAGAGAAAAAAATTATAGCCCATATAGACTACAGAATGTACCTAAAGTCACACAGCAGGGAAGGAACTGTAATCTTGGTTTCTTTATTCTTAGTGCAGTCTTTCTTCTGTTTCATATCTTCTCCTATTGAGGCTTCTTCTGAAGAAAGAATCACTTCCTTAAGAACAAAAGCTGGTGGGGCTTGCAGTAAAATGCTTGAGGAAAAAGTAAAGAATAGGGGAGGATTTTATGTGGATGAGCCTTTTGTTTCGCAGATTGCCAGCTGGATGTTTTCATCATTCTGAGTTTGGTACCCAGACTCCGCTGGAATGGCTGGATGGCTGCCACCTTTCATCCAGATGGTGCTCCCTGTGTCTGTTAAATCAGGCGGGAAGCTGTGGTCCTTGTGCGGATTCTCAGCACACCTATTTCCAGCATTCAGGATTTCCAGCATACTGAATTTGAGATCAAGCAATTATTAGAAGTTACATATTCTTTTTTTCTAACTCTCGGGAGATTATTTTTTTGATCTTCTTTACTGAGCCACTGTCTCCTCCCCTCTGCAACTTCTGTAATAAGAAGGTTGTACAGACTCACTGTAGCTTCGAATAAGATTATCAGAGATAAGTGTGAAGCTATTAAGATGTAAGCAGACAAAATAAAGTTTGAATTTTTTTTCTTAAGAAAAGTTGATGCTAATGTTTGCTCCTTTCTAGTGGGCACTCAAAAAGTGTAGAAAGGTGACTGGGAGTGGTGAAATCTGAGTGAAGCTGGGGGAGAAGAATATAGAAGAATATAGGCATATAGAATATAGAGTATAAGAATATAGAAAATCCTATATTCTTTTCTTTAAAGTAATAGCTTTATTGAGATATAATTCACATACCATACAATTCACCCATTTAAAGTATACAGTTCAGTGGTTTTTAGTATATTCACAGAGTTGTGCAACCACTACCCTAGTCAATTTTAGAATGTTGCCTCACCTCAAAAAGAAGCCTTGTATGCTTTACCTATCACCCCTCTATTGCTCTCCCTGCCCTACCCCGCAACCCTAAGCAATCACTAATATACTTTCTCTGTGTATGGATTTCCCTGTTCTGGACACATTTATATATTTCTGGCCTCTTTTTCTTAACATAACGTTTACAAGATTCTTCCATGTGGCAGCAGGCATCAGTATTTTATTCCTTTTTATGGCTGAATAATATTTCATTGTTTAGATATATCATATTTTGTTTATCCATTCATCAGTTGATGCACATTTGTGTTGTTTTCACCTTTTGGCTATTAGGAATAATGTTGCTCTAAGAATTTATTTTTACATTTTATTTTTACACAGATGTAGTACACAGGTCAGTGGGAAATTATTGTAACAAGGATGTCAGAAACATTTTAGCTTACCATGGTTTAAATGCTGGTTGACCTTTTATAACACAGAAATTGTGTATTTACTTCTAAGGAGTTAATAAAAAATTCAGAAGTCTGATTTTAGTTCAAGTTATGGAGCTGGAACTTTTCAGCTGGTTCCCTTTTAAGGAATGATTAAATTTGTTCCTTCAGACACATCACTGTCCAAGACAGTGGTCCTCAGACTCTTGTCATCTCACTCTGCATAAGGGATAGGACCCTCTCCCATCAGACACTGGGGCTGGCGCTACACTAGTGATGCTCCAGGAGCACGGAGGAGCCGTACGTAGAGGAAATGAACGCATGGATAGGCTTCAGTGTGTTAGAGAGCATTGTGGGAAGCCATTATTGGAGAAAGAAGAGGGATGATGGCTTCATCCCGGAAGGATCAGTGAAGACTGCACTTCACAGATGTGGTCACATTCAAACTTGAATTTTTCAAACATGAGTGAGAATCTGTTTTGTTTTTTTTTTTTTTATTTATATGTTGTTGGGTTTTTTTGCCACAATATAAAATAGTTTAAATTTTTGCTCTCTACTTTTTTGTTACCATCATAATAATCACTATCGTTTAGCACTCAATGTGTTTTCGTTTTTCTAATACCACCCTTCCCCTTTTTATTAGGGAAACAAAATAAAATAAATCATGTTCACATAAACTACCAAACCTTGTCAGGTGCACAAAATTAAAATTTTTTTTCTATGAACTTCTATTACTGCTCCTTTCTTCTGAGCTATTTTATACTTATATTTTGATAAGCTTTTTTGTTTTTCTTATCCATCTATTGAACAGAAAACTTGGATATTAATGGAGTAGAATAGGTGAAGCTTTATGTGGAAAGATGACTTTTTAGTGTTGAAATCATATATTTTACTAGAGTTTAAAATGTTAGTTCTAGGGTTATAATTAATACAAATTTTTGCATAAGTTTTCTCAGTATATTTTTACTACACAAATGATATTTTGAAGTCTGGGTTAGTTTTTAAAGAACAATTATTGTCTTATTTATAGACGCTATGAAAATTGCTTATTTCTTTATATTAAAAGCTATGGAATTTCGAAGAAACTCTTAAAATTGATTAATTCATTGCCCAGAGACACAGTAGATGGTGCTTATTAACAAGATTTTCTCTAGAAGTCTTCTGACTTCAGTATGATAATTATTCCAACACGCATCATTGCACTGAGAATAATTTGTATGTGAATAACCACAAATCCATCTTTTATAAATCACAAAGCTATAAATATCAGGCCTTATTTGTTATGTAACACATCCTTACTTTGCTTTCATAGTCACTACTGAATGCACCAGTAAAATGATGGAATACTGTAACTGATGTATTTTTAAGTATTCTGGCATCCACTAAATTTATATCAAAGTTAAGACTTATTTTTATGTAGATACCAAGAATCTAATAAACTGGATTAACAGCTTGTTTGTCACTCCAAATACATGCTACTTATTGCCTTTATAGAATGTTCAATCACTCTGATTGCATTGGGATAAATGTTTAGTTATGGAAACACTCTTTGACATTTGGGCATTTAACGAAGTTGGCTGTATTGGGCCCTAGTTCCATAGTGAGATGGCCTATTGTTCATAATTAAGGGGGATATAAAATTGTGAGGAAATTTTGAATGAGTCTTATGAAAAGGCTGCTTCCAAAGATGGAACAGTATTTTTAAGAATATGGGTATCTGTAGCAAGAAGAAAAATACAGCCTTTGAATCACAGTCGTGTGTTAATGGATGATGGGTCCACCAGGGTAGGATCACGAGGGAGACCTCTGGCTAATGGAGGTGGCTGGGGATCACTTGGTGGGATTGTCAGAGTTTGGGTTAGTAGTTTCAGCCTGAACAAATCATATCAGTATAGAGAGAGCCTAGTCATAGCTAGAGAAAACCAATCAGTTAGGAAAGGTGGGACCACAAATTCCTCTAGGAGAATATGAAAGATGAATTTCTGCAGATGAAGACATGTTCAAGGTGAGAAGAGAAACGAACTATTGACTAACCTCAGCAGCTTAATTTACTTCCATATTTATACTTGGAAATGGGAAGGTAAAACATGTTTAAACCCTTACATTTAGCTGTTTAAGGGATGGTTCTCTTCTCAGAGGGCTAGGAAAATATCATAAAATGCATAATTATGGTTTGTGCAAGGATCTTTTTCCAAAACATTTTGTCTAAGCAGTTTTACAAATGGTGGGTAGAAACCACAGTGACACACTTGCCTGCCCTGAGGAAGCACCTCCCACTCCTACCCTGCACACTGGCAGCTCCAGACCTCCTGGGACAGGCCGAGACCCCTCCCTGCACTCCCAATCTGGCTGTGCAACCAACCCAGACATTTCTCTTCTCTTACCAATCCTTCCCCGCCTGGATGGGGCATGCCACCCCAGTCTGAAGGTAGAGCCCAGCCCTGTCCATCTGGGATTTATTTTGATATATGGTGTAGAAGATTTAAATAGGCTCGTCTCCCCCATCCCTCCACCCCCCCGGCAATAGTCAATTTTAGGGAGCCCCATTTATTGAGTATAGTTCATTCGCATTATGTGGTGTTTTTGGCTGTGGTGGGGAAACCATACTGACTTATCAACAACATAGATCTTATTAATACTGAGATGGTTTGGGGTTGGGGATGGCTTTGAGGATCAGAAAGCCTGGAATCCTGCCCATTCAACCTTCTTTTTCCATATATTAACGTTTTATATATATAGTAGGGTTTTTTTCCCCTTGAGATATTATTTTCAATTTATCTGCTTGTATGTTCTTGTCCCAATACTGTGCTGTTTATTGTAGGCATATAAGACATTCTGATATCTGGCATGGCCAGGCTGGCCTTAATTCATTCTGTTTTCAAACTTCTTTTAACTATTTTCATCTGTTTGAATGCTTTGCTTTTAAGGTCTGAATATAGGCTCCCCCCACCATGCCAAGTGAATGTTGATCTAGACTATTTAGAGCTTTTTTCTTGAAATATAAATTTGGCTATTGCTAGCAAAGTAACACTAGTCAATTTGGGGGTATCATGAAGTTGATAGGAAGGGACGTGCTCTATAAAATAACCAGCCAAACTCCCTAACTATCCCAACTGTAACTCTATTAAAGGGTTTTTACGCTTCACTTTTAATCAGCACCTTCTTGAATTACACTCAGAAATAGAACTGATTCAATGCACCAACGCAGTTTATTCTCTTTTCTATATGTGTAAGCATATATACAAATCAGCTGTTTTCTACATCAGTTAAGTATCAGCCACCTCTTGGTGAGCTTTTATAAAATGATTCAAAAATTGCAAAAAGGCACAAAGAGAGAGAAAGCCTTCCATGCCAACCATGATCTTTCTTCTATTTATTGATTTCTTTACCTCCCGCTTTCTTTCACCAACAATTTCAGGTTGCTTACAATGAAAGTTCATTTTCAATAAGACCTAAAACAATGACTGCACGAAAGAAGAAGAAAACTGGAAGAGGAAGGAGTGAGTGGTGAGGCTAAATATCAAGAACTTTTGGCTAGGCAAAGGTCCTGTGAAGTGGAGTTAGCAAACTTTACAGCTTGTCTAGAAGGCAAACTGGTAGACCAGTCTAAGAACAATCTTTATGCAGATTTGTTCATTTATTCAAGAAATATCTATTGAGCACCTGCTATATGCCTGTCACTCATTAGGCATTGGAAATAGAATAGTGAGCAAATCAGGCACAAATCCCTGCCCTCATAGAGCTTACATTTTAGTGGAGGAGCCATAGTAATCAAAATATACAATCTATGTGGAATGTTAGATATTAATAATTGCTGAGAAGAAAAAATAAAACATGGAAGGGAGGTAGGAGGTTGGGGAGGGTGCTTGCCTTTTTGATGGAGTGGTCAGGGAGGGTGTCCCTGAGACACTGACTTTGGAAAAATGTCCAGAAGGCCATGAAGGAGCAGTAGGGATGTCAGGGGAAGGTGCTGGCAGAGGGAGCAGCTAGTGCAAAGGCCCTGGTGTCTTTGAAGGAGCATGGAGGGAGAAGAGCCTGGGTAGAGGGAGGGAGGGGTCATGGTTAGCACCTGCAACTCCAGGACCAGGCCTGGATGCTTTCAAGGTTCTTTGGGTAGGAGAGGGCAGGGCCACAAATAAAAGCAAGGAAATTAGCCTTGCCATGCTTTCTAATTTTTATTCAGTTATATATCAAGTTTTTTATGTGCTCAGAATTTCTAACTGAAGAATGAAGAGATGTAATGGTGTGTACAGGTACAAGTTTACAATTTCTTTTCTATTTACTTCGACATAGACCATTTTGAAATTTTAGCAGACATTTTGGGATGTACTTCTAAATTTGGTACATCACTGTTTCTTTTGGAAGCAAGTAAGAAAAGACCTTTCTGGATCCATTTGACATTATGAATACCCACTAAGAGAGTATTGTGCTCTAAGCTGGTGAACTCTGTGGTTTGCAATCTTGTTTAAACAGTCAGAATTGCAAATAATGACCCCTGAAATATAATTTCCTGTCATTCACCTACCTGCCAATTTCCCTCTAAATTTATGGGTTCCTATAAAACTTACTGTGAAAGTCAAGATGCTTGTAACAGTCAATTTCAGACTAATTTTATACTTTTTTTCCAGACAAGTTATGTTGTTCAAGTCCTGTAGTCATTTTCACACTGTCTTATTGTGTTGTTGGCTGTTTGTTATCTGCTTAGTTAAAGAAAATAGAGAAAGGTTTATAAAATCATGGTTTTGGTTCCAGAATCTAACCCGGTAGTCATTTTACTGAGGTCTCCTCCATATATTAACTAAGGAGGAAAACATCAAATCACTTGACATTTTCGAGGTGATGGGGGAAGAATACATAATGTAAGAACGGCTTGGAAGCTGTTCTTTCTTCATGTGAATAGGAGTTTATCACTTTGTTTATGGAAAGGGGAGATGGGGGCGAGTGTTAGAAATGTCAGGTCTCTGTGGTTGATGCATTAGTGCCCCACTCCAGGGCGTGTTTGTTTTAGGCTGTCAGGGGAATGGGTTAGGAAGATGCCCAGTGGTGCCAGCTGTGTGGCTGGCAAGCAGCTGGACCACGGAGGCGCCTCTTTGGCAGAGTCAACAGTTGGGCCAGAAAGGCTGTGAATCAGCAATGAGTGTAAACATTCATTTAGTTTGAATGATTAAGAGCACAGCTTCTGGTCTTCTGTTATTAGCTGATTATAAGAGTGAAGTGGAGGAAAGTTGCAGCCCTTGTTGGAGAACAGTGCTGTTAGAAGCCAATAACGCAGGGGCTTTAAGGGAAGCCACTTACGTTCAGAATATCAAGCGAAGCCACAGTGTTGGAGGACAGGCTCTTGGTGGGTTCAGCAAGGCTGAGGAGAAGGATAGCAGACAGGAGAGAGTGGAAGTGGTTTGCCTGGCATTTTTGGCCAATGCTTGGGCTGAAAGCAGGGTGTCGGTTGCCGAGACCCTTCGCAGTCACGCCAATTGCGCTACATGAATGGATTAACCTGACCCAAAGCTTTAGGGGAGAGGAGGAGTAGCAGGAACCGAGGGTACAGTGACCACATGCATGTATCAGTATTATTATTTGTTTATGTTTATGTCCCCTCCACTGGACTATGGATGCCTTCAGAGTGGTGATCATGCATATTCATCGTATATCAACATTGTTTACTGAAATGAACTGGAGGGTGGGATGAATTTCTCTTTTTAATGTCGTTTTTTTAACCTCTTCCATTTGAGGATAACTTGTTATTCAGATATGTTCTGAGGAGCCCACAGTGTGTACATTTACTTTTGTCCCTTTTAAAAGGTATGAGATTTAATGATGAAGGGTTGCACAAGAGCAGAGGATTGCATTTATATAAAGAGCATCTTTATATAAATGAAGAAATTATCATTGGTTCATTGTACATCAATCCATTCATTCATTCATTCATCAGACATATACTGGATATTACCTATTAAGTGCCGGGTGCTGGGGATACAAAACACAGCCTTATCAGTGGCTTACGAAGGAGCTCACAGATTTCTTTATTTGAAATAAAAAGAGCAAGAGAATCATTATCCATCTAAATTACCTCCAAAGGAATTGTATTATGTGGAGTTGAAGGAGAGTTGAGAACAGTTCTTTTTTTTAATGAATTTATTTATTTTTGTCTGCATTGGGTCTTCGTTGCAGTGCGCGGGCTTCTCTTGTTGGGAGCACGGGCTCTAGGCGTGCGGGCTTCAGTAGTCGCAGCATGCGGGCTCAGTAGTTGTGGCTCACAGGCTCCAGAGCGCAGGCTCAGTAGTTATGGCGCACGGGCTTAGTTGCTCCGTGGCATGTGGGATCCTCCCGGACCAAGGCTTGAACCCGTGTCCCCTGCATTGGCAGGCGAATTCTCAACTACTGCGCCACCAGGGAAGACTGGGAACAGTTCTTAAGAAATGTAGCTCAGAGATATTTTGTGTCATCAGCTTAAAATGTATTAACTGATAGCAACTTGAATTAACAAAATAATTTCAGTTACGTATTTAGACATAACATTTTAAAGCTTGTTACTTTAGATAAATTTTTCTGATAATTTACTCAAAGTACTTCTTTTTGTATAATAAAACTAATGACTTATTAGGGTAGGTAATATATTGTCTCTTTAAAAACCTGTAATGGAAGTTATTCCAAACTGAATAAATGTGTATTTTGTCAATTTTTTTTAAATAAATTTATTTTATTTATTTATTTTGGCCGCATTGGGTCTTCGTTGCTGCACACAGGCTTTCTGTAGTTGCGGTGAGCAGGGGCTACTCTTTGTTGTGGTGCACGGGCTTCTCACTGCGGTGGCTTCTCTTGTTGCTGAGCACGGGCTCTAGGCGCGCGGGCTTCAGTAGTTGTGGCACGCAGGCTCACTAGTTGTGGCTCGCGGGCTCTAGAGTGCAGGCTCGGTAGTTGTGGCGCATGGGCTTAGTTGCTCTGTGGCATGTGGGATCTTCCCGGACCAGGGCTCGAACCCGTGTCCCCTGCATTAGCAGGCAGATTCCTAACCACTGTACCACCAGGGAAGCCCTGTCAAATTGTTAATCATTTACTTCTTACAAGGATCTCTAGAAACACCAGTCCCCAAAGCAGTTTCTGTCTTTTTTTTCTCTTCCAGTTTTCTTGAGATATAATTGAGATATAGCACAGTGTAAGTTTAAGGTGTACAGCGTAATGATTTGACTTACATACATCATGAAATGATTATCACAGTAAGTTTAGTGAATGTCCATCATCTCACATAGATACAGAATTAAAGAAATAGAAAAATGTTTTTTCCTTGTGATGAGAACTCTTAAGATTTACTTTTTTTAAAAAAATAAATTTATTTATTTATTTATTTACTTTTGACTGCGTTGGGTCTTTGTTGCTGCATATGGGCTTTCTCTAGTTGCGGCGAGCAGGGATTACTCTTCGTTGCAGTGTGTGGGTTTCTCACTGTGGTGGCTTCTCTTGTTGTGGAGCACGGACTGTAGGCGTGTGGGCTTCAGTAGTTGTGGCTCGCGAGCTTCAGTAGTTGTGGCATGCGGGCTCAGTAGTTGTGGCTCACGGGCTCTAGAGCGCAGGCTCAGTAGTTGTGGTGCACGGGCTTAGTTGCTCCGCAGCATGTGGGATCTTCGTGGACCAGGGCTCGAACCTGTGTCCCCTGCATTACATCCCTAGTACTTTTTTTTAAGTCTTATAACTGGAAGTTTGTATCTTTTGACTACTACCTTCATCCAAAGCAGTTTCTTTTAAAAGAGAATTATAGGTAATGTTGCAAAGAATGGTGAGAAATCCAACTGATTTAATTTTTTTAACCTCTTAAAATACTCTGTATATTGTGGATATGCAAGAAATACTCTTAAGTGACCCCAGTAGTTTTACTGGATGAGAGAAGGTAGGTTGTTTTTAAAAAATATTTTATTTTATTATTATTTTTTTTAACAAGTCAACCCATTTTTGTTGGCATAGTGCAACTGTTATATGATTTGCTTTATAAATCATTGAAGTTCTCTTTTTTTTAACATCTTTATTGGAGTATAATTGCTTTACAATGGTGTGTTAGTTTCTGCTTTATAACAAAGTGAATCAGCTATACGTATACATATATCCCCATATCCCCTTCCTCTTGCGTCTCCCTCCCACCCTCCCTATCCCACCCCTCTAGGTGGTCACAAAGCTGATTTCCTTGTGCTATTATGCAGCTGTGAAGCTCTCATTTTTAAGAATGACTCTTTAAAATGATCTTTTGTCATATAGATTCATAGTCACCGCAGGCTATTAAAGAGGCTGCCTCAGAGTGAGGATGGATGTCTACAACTCAGAAATGTGTGGTGACTCTCAGAGGCCATTATCTTCATTATTTTTCTCCTAGTGCTTTAGATGTGATTAAAAATGATTCTGTGTAATTCAGTATGAGGGGTTTATAGCATTAGTATTCCCTTTTTATATATATATATAAATATATATAAAATATAATTTTTATTTATATGTTTAGTTTATATATATTTGTATACATATTTGTTTATGTATATTATATATATATTTGTGTGTATGTACACAAATACACTACATATACATACATATAGAGAGAGAAATTTGAGGACTAAATAGAGTGTCTATATTAAGATAGGAATCTCATAGCATCTGACTTTATATTGCAAAATATTAGCTCAACTAATGACATTAGAAGGACACCAGTTTATATCAGCTGTGGATTTTATGACAACCTCTTTGAGGTGAACTGGAATTTTGTTGTATTGTTAGATATATTTTCTTTTAAAAATTTATTTATTTATTTATTTATTTTTGGCTGCGTTGGGTCTTTGTTGCTGTGCACGGGCTTTCTCTAGTTGCGGCGAGCAGGGGCTACTCTTCGTTGCGGTGCTACTCTTCGTTGCGGTGTGTGGGCTTCTCACTGGTGGCTTCTCTTGTTGTGGAGCACAGGCTCTAGGTGTGTGGGCTTCAGTAGCTGTGGCACGCGGGCTCAGTAGTTGTGGCTCGCGGGCTCTAGAGTACAGGCTCAGTAGTTGTGGCGTACCGGCTTAGTTGCTCTGCGGCATGTGGGATCTTTCCGGACCAGGGCTCGAACCCATGTCCCCTGAACTAGCAGGCGGATTCTTAACCACTGCACCTCCAGGGAAGTCCTAGATATATTTTCTGATGTCTGATTTAAAAATAGTTTATTTCGATGTTATCTTAGGTTGTCAAGTATTATTTAATATAATTAAAATTCTCCATGCATGAAATAATGTGGACAGAAGAGCACCAGTTTTTCATTGGTTGGAGAAATAAAATATAGCAAGAATAATACATTTAAAATCACAGTATAGAAGCAGCCAGATGAGGCTTGGGGTCACACAAAATGGGTTTCTATTTGTTTTGCTCTCGGAGACCCTGTTATATGGAAAGCTTGGGTAAATTAATCAAATTCTGTCTGTCGGCTCTTCATAACAAGGCAGTGCATTAAGTTGCATGTCTTGTTGTCATCACATATCAGATATGCATAATATGTAGTGTTTCAGATCAGCTGCTGGAGCGTTTGGACACTTTTGTTCCTTTGGGTCCTTGAAGATGGAGAAGAGGTGGGTGTGATAGAAGTTAGCTCCAGTTACTCTGACAGTGATCATTATTTTATTGACACATTTCTAATGGAGACACAATTGTGATCCCAAATTAGAAGACCAAATAACTTATTTTTAAAGGTTTGAAACTTTGTAGGGCTAACCAGATTTCAGCCGTGCTTGGGTATGCTTTAGAATATGACCATGTATGCAAGTAACACGTTTTCTGAAAACCCTGTTGGAAAATTAAAGCCTCTTTTATGGATTCTGCAAAGAGATAAATGCCTGCATTTGGAAGTAGTATACATGTCGAAAGTATGGATGCTTGGATTTGTTTTGTAAGAGAGTATCAAGGTCAGAGTTTTAACTCTCCTCTTGTTCTATGTTCTTGTTATTCATTTTTGATTTGTATATTTATTTTTAATGAACTACTTTAAGACTTGGCTAGTTGGGGTATGAATTTCAAACTATTGTATGTTATCTAGCACCAGACATTTCTGCTCTCTCATATTGCTGGTCTATAAAGAAAACAGGGAGGGTCTTAAATTGAACCCACTTGTCTATAAACTTGGTCAAATGTCACTTTAATCCCTGTACATTTCTGACAAACTAAGAGCTATTTATGAAGTGCTTAGTTCACTTGTTTGAGAGGAGTATTTTAATTACCTGGTAGAGGTGAGTCCAGTTGGATATTTACCAGACACTCTCATAACCGAACTCTACCTAGTAGTAGCGTGGGACCAATAGATAGATACTGTCTGTTGCTTCTGAGAACGTTCTGACTGGCAGTGCTCAGCTACCCTCTAGGATGCCCATGCCCTCTGCTTTTATTGGTCGAGCTGCATATTTTTGCTAATCATACTTGTGTTTGTAATAATACAATATAAAGGAGTAACAATAAACTGGTAAAATATAAGTGCATAAAGATAGAGTGTGGTTGTTTTATGAAAAGTAAGTTAAACACATTGGAAAGATATGACACGGGCATGTTCTAAACTTTTTTCCCCCTGTTGGCTCTGGTGTGAGAGAGACAGCTCTAAAGAATGTACCAATTTAGAAGACTTTTGCCCAAGTGTCTTTAAATCTTCCCCTTGTGAAACTCAATACTGGAATTTGTAGATGATGCTATATGGTTATGGGTAATGTGGGGGAAAAAAGACTGAATTCTGGATCTTCTTCAAAGAAAATTACTTCACTCTATTTCGAAAAATACTTGGGTGAATGTGTATTTATAAGAATTAAGTTAGGTAAAATGTTTAAGCATATATTATACTTTTTTTTCTGGGTGAACTGCTACTTTAAATAACATTTTTGCTTTGTCCCTTTAGTAGTGGCATCCACTAGTGGTGGATTATTGCTTCACATTAATATACCTCTATCTTTTTATGCCCTGAGTTTGTATCTAAGCCTCATTCATTTGTTGTTTTTAATAATTCATATAGAGCCCCCAAATATTGAAGTTTACATTTTCACTATCTAGTGAGAAAATATCTAGAAAACAGCAATAACCTAAAAAAATATATAAAACCTGTAGGGAGAATGTATAAATATCTAAAAGAAGGCTTTTCTTGTATGTGTAGAAGCAAGACAATACATTTTAAAACTTTTTATTTGGAAATAATTTAAATTTATAGAAAAGTTGTAAGAATAGTACAAAGAATATTTAAATAGCCTTTACCATTTGCTTTGTTATTTCTCCTGCCTGTCTGTCTGTCTATCTATCTATAAATAGATGGATAGATAAATATAGATACACACAACAATCACTCTCTCTCTTTCTCTCTCTCTCACACACTCTCTCTCTCTCTCTTTCTGAACTATTTGAGAGTAAGATACATATAAGATAGTGTATATTTCCTAAGAATAAAGATATTCTCTTACATCACCCCAGTGCAGTTATCAACTTAGCGTATTTAACATTGATATAATAGTTTTTATCTAATCTACGGTCTGTTTTCTGATTTTGTCAGTTGATCCAGTAACATCTTCATATGGCATTTTTCCCCACCAGTGCAAAACCAAGCCTAGAATCACACATTGCATTTAGTTCTCATGTCTTTTTAGTCTCCTTTAATCTGGAACAGTTCTTCAACTTCTATATTTTATGACAATGACATTTTTAATAATAGGCGTTTCTTTCCCCCCAATGGACTATCCCTCACATTATGTCTGTGTGATGTTTCTTCTTGTGTACATTCAGGTTACATGTTCTGTTCCCTGCTGGAATATTTCATAACTGGTGTGTCCTCAGGGTCTCACACCTGGAGGCATGTGATATCCATCTGCACCTTACTTTGGATGTTAATTTTGATCATCCAGTCAAGGTGTTAGCTGATTTCTGTATACTGTCTTTTCCCCTTCCTACTAATAGGCAATATGTAGGAAGACATTTTAGTTCTATATAAATATCTTTCTCCTTATCGAAATATTCCCCCCTAGATTTAGCATTCACGGATCATCCTTTACTGTGGAGGCTGCAAAACGATGATTTTTCCCCGATACTGACCCATCAGTACTTCACCTTCTCATGTAAGCAAGAACCCTTCTTTTATTTTTCTCTTTTCTTTCTTTATCCATTTATTATTGGTGTGAACTCATAGATTTCCATTTTTTTGTCAATGGTTCATAATTCATTCCTATTTTAAAAATTATTTTGGTGCTCAAATTGTCTGAATCAGCAATGGGAGCCTCTTCAAGCATACATACAGAAATCCTGAGTCCATACCAAATCCCAATTCTAATCCATCCCCATGGAGTTTTTCTTTGTCTTCTCCCATTTCCTATTTGTATCTCTCTTCTTCCATGGTGAGAACCCTAGCTCCTAATGACTTCAGTGTACTTACTAATTTGCTAAAATCTGTAATGTATCTGAAATAGTTTCAGAATTGTTTTGCCATAGCCTTACAAATCACTCCTAATAAAAGAGTTTAAGGTTGTTTACAGTTCTCTGCCGCTTCCCTCCCTCCAACCAAGAATTCCGTGATCATAAATTATATAAATCTTCCTCCTTCTCCTCCTCTTCTTCCATCTTTTTTGATGTTTGTAGTGTGCTTATATTATTCATTTCAAATACACTTAGGGTTGATTTGTTCTGGTTTGCTTTCAGTTTTACTCCTCCCTCCTCATCCTTGTTAATTTTATTTTTCAAACGTCAGTAACATTAACGTGCTTCCCAAAGTCAAAACTACACAAAAAGGTACACTCAGAAAAGTTCCATCCCCTCCAGCATCCTTTCCATTCTATTCCTACCCCTCAATCCCCATATAAGCAACCAGCTTCATTGTTTTCTGGTGTGGTCCACACTGAAGGGGAGTGGAATTAGGATCCACTGTTTGAAGGGAAGCATGTCAAAGAATTGGGGGACATATTTTAAAACCACCATACTGTGTTTATGATTCTTTAAGACCTGTCTATCTAGTACACAGTCTGTTTAATTTCAGATTCCAATCGTACACACATATACCCAATGAGGTCATCTATGTCCTGTAACACAAATGAGATTATCTATGTCCTATACCTGCTTTTTAAAATTTATAATGTACTGTGCACATGAGCATATTAAAGTTTCTGAGAAACTTTTTAGAATTAAATCTCAAGTTTTTAAAATGACCTTGACCATAAAATTTCTCCCTACTCCACCCTTAACTTCTAAAAATTTTCCTAAGGAACTAGTGTTCCCACAACTAAACTTCGTTCTGCTGTCATCTTTAAGTAGGATGTTTGCTATTGTTTTCTTATACGTCTTTTCATCATGTTAAATAAGTTTCTTTTTATTACTAGTTGACTGATTATTTTTTGAAGTAGCAGGACTATCTTGAAAGTTTCCAAAGGCTTTTTTCACACTTCTGGATGTCCTATGATTTTTCTGATTTGGCCTGTTAGTGTAATATATTATTTTGATGTATTACCTAATGTTGGACAGCCGTAAAGTACATCCTATTTCACCTTAATTTGATTTGCCAGTGTTTTTAGGAATTTTGTATTCATATTCATAAATGAGATTGGTTTAGAGTTTTAAAAACTTGCATTACTGGGCTTCCCTGGTGGCGCAGTGGTTAAGAATCCCCCTGCCAATGCAGGAGACACGGGTTCGAGCCCTGGTCTGGGAGGATCCCACATGCCGTGGAGCAACTAAGCCCGTGTGCCAAAACTACTGAGCCTGCGCTCTAGAGCCTTCGAGCCACAGCTACTGAAGGCCATGCGCCTAGAGCCTGTGCTCCACAACAAGAGAAGCCGCCGCAATGAGAAGACCCCACGCAGCCATAAATAAATAAATTAATTAATTAAAAAAAATTTTTGCATTACTTTTGTCATGTTTGGATATGAGGGCTCTGGTAGTGACTAAGGGATTATCTGTTCCATGAAGATTCAATAGCACTTGCCCCCAAAGTATCCTTTAGGAAGATAGATATTTGATGACTTTACAATTTCTTATATACCAACTTTTTTACGTCTCTTGGATTAATTCTGGCAATTTATATTCTTGCAGTCGCCTCCATTTAATCTATTATTTCTACTTTTCCTCCCCAAAGTTTAGTACTGAGTGTTTCTTGTATTTTGTTTTTCTTTTTCCTTTCAAATCCATTAAATTCTGCTTCTGTTTTTTTCTTTTTTACTCCATTATCCTCCCACCTACTTGTTTGGGCGTAACTTTCATTGTATATAATAGCTAGAGATCTGCGTTTTCGTCAAAAATGCCAAGCATATTTTTTAAAGCCAATAAATCATTTTAAAATCACAGTTGTGATGCATCATGATTTATTTAGCTAATTCCCTGATCGTGGACAGTTAGATTCTTTTTGCTTTTCTTGCTATTAAAATCAAGGCTGTAATATGCATCCATATATGTTTATATATGTTTCATCTCTCAGAATAAAATTTTTAAGTCAACGTGAAATTGTATTTTAACGGAAATACCCAAATTGTTCTCCAGAAAGATTGTACCAAGTTAATTGTATGGGAGCCTCATACCATTGCAATTTCTGGATATTCTTTTTCTTTGATGTGATGAAAATATTTAGTTTTTATTTGTATTACCTTGATTTCTACTGAGGTTGAACTTATTTTCAGCTGCTTATTGGTCATTTGCTTCTATGTGTGTGTATGTGTGTGTGACTAGTCTGTTCCTAACCTTTGCCAATTTTTCCATTGGGGTAGTACTTTTTCTTATTATTTTAAGAGCTAATTGTTTTTCTAGGGACAGCAATCTTTGCTTTCCATATTTGTATAGAGAATAATTTTTTCCAATTTGTCATCTTGCCTTCAAATATATATAATGTTTTCTTAATGTAGTTTAGTTTTGTTTTGAAATTTATTTTTTATTTATTTATTTTTGGCTGTGTTGGGTCTTTGTTGCTGCACGCGGGCTTTCTCTAGTTGCGGCGAGCGGGGCTACTCTTTGTTGCGTGCGCGGGCTTCTCATTGCAGTGGTTTCTCTTGTTGCAGAGCACGGGCCCTAGGTGCGTGGGCTTCAGTAGTTGTGACTCGCGGGCTCTAGAGCACAGGCTCAGTAGTTGTGGCGCACGGGCTTAGTTGCTCCGCGGCATGTGGGATCTTCCCGGACCAGGGCTCGAACCCATGTCCCCTGCATTGGCAGGAGGATTCTTAACCACTGCGCCACCAGGGAAGTCCTATATAATGTATTTTATGTACAAATTTTTTTTCATTTTCAGGGAATCATATCTATCATTCCTATTATGGTTTCTGGTGTTGGGATCTTGTTTATAAAAGTTTTCCCTATACTATATGAGAAAAATATTCACTCTTATTTTCTTCTGATAGTTTCATTTTTTAATTATCTGAAATTTATTTTAGTATAAGGTTTGAGGAGGGAGCCCATCTTTTCCTTTCTTTCAGACTGCTTTTCAGTTGCCTCAGTAGCATTTATTGAGTAATCCATTTTTTCCCCCTGCTTTGAAGTGCCACCATTATCATAAATTAATTTTCAATACATACTCGGGCCTATATCTTGGTGATGATATTACATTGATTTGTCTTTCTCTACCTGTGTGAGTACCACTCTTCTAATTACTGAAGCATGATAATACATTTATCATACATTTAGTCTTCCAGTGAACATTAGAATATTTTTTTCAAAATAGGAACCATTTCCTACTGAGATTTTGATTAGTGTGGCAATGAATTTGGAAATTAACTTAGGAAGAATTAAAAATATTGAAATCTTTCTGTTCAAAACTAAGTTATCTTTCCAATTATTTGTTTTCTTCTCTGTTTCTTACTTGTATTTTCTAGTTTTCCTCAAGTAGGTAGTATGGATTTCTTATTAATATTTACTCCCTGATAGTCTATGCTTCCTTTTCTTGATATTTTGATTGTACTTTTTACTCAATTATCTTTTTTGTCTGTTTTAATATTGAAAGCTGTTTTAGTCTACATATGAATTTTAATAAACAGTAGAGCATAGTGTGTGTCTTTGGGTCACTTGCTCCAACTTTGTCATCTTTAATAGTTGTAACTGCTTAATAAGAATTGTTTAAAGTTTAAATGAGATGATATTTAAAAGGAATTTGCACATGGTAGTTCTCAACAAATGTTAACTGCTGTTATTAGGATTTTTAGTTTTTGACAGGTTTCTCTGCATTTTCTTATTGTTCCCAGTAGTTTCTTTCAGTTGATTTTTGGTAATTTCCAAATATTTAGTCACTTACTCCTATATAAATCTTTTGCCTTCTCTTTCCAGTTAGGTAAGATTTCAAAGAACCTTTCTGCAAAGCAGTTTAATTCAGGGAAAAGGTGTCCTGGATCATTACCATTTTCAGTTGTCTTTGACTTACTGATCAAAATGTCAGCCATCTCTTAATGTGAATGAATTTGGGGAATTAACTTGTGAAAAATGAATTATATAATTTGGCTTTGTTTATTTCTTCGAGAAGCTTTTGGAAGAGATGGTCTGTAAGCAAGTGTGCTCTCCAGAATGCCCTAGTTAAAAGCTGAAGGCAACATCTCATTAAAAGAGAAGGACTCTGTTTTGTTCCTTTGTTTGTATCTCATCTCCCTTCATGTGTACTGGTAAATCTTATCAACTAAATGGATTAACCAAAAATTATTATATGGAGTGCATAAGATGATATAAAATTATTTGTTATTATTTTCTAAAAGTAAGATGTGGAAAAGATGATAAATTCAGATTGTTCCTAAAGCCATCAATCCTGAGACAGAGATTTGTTGAGAAAGTCAGCGGAATATTATTTTGTCTCCAATTAAAATCTTCCATGTGTTAAACATTCTGTCATGCTTAAAGTGAATTTTAAGTGAGTAATGCAGTTGCATTATATTGTATGAAGAAGAGAAAATGAAAAACTCTAACCAGATACCAAACTGTTCGTGAACTAAAGACAAGGGAGGAAGACTGACTTAAAAATCCATTCCTCATGATTGCCTCTCACGAGTGAATGCATGATCTAATTGTGAATGAATTTTTTTTTTTTTTAAAGCAGCAGCTGTGACTTGCGCAATTTAGAAACGTTAACTTGCAACTGAATCAAACCATCCACATCAGGGCAGAAGGGATCATTTATTCAAAAATGGATTTCAGTATTTCTCAATCCATGATCTGGGTGGGCTGCAAACCCCATGTAAACATGAGAAATAGGAAGATTTAAGGGATGGCTAGAGTAGTGAAATGTGTTCCTTTTTTTTTTTCCTTTAGACCAAAGAAATCATCTTCAACATGGGTCTGTTATGTTACTCACCCATTTTTTTTTTTTTTAACTTACTTTATTTATTTATTTTTGGCTGCTTTGGGTCTTTGTTGCGGTGCGTGGGCTTCTCATTGCGGTGGCTTCTCTTGTTGCAGAGCACAGGCTCTAGGCACCCGGGCTTCAGTAGTTGTGGCACACGGGTTCAGTTGTTGTGGCTTGCGGGCTCTAGAGCGCAGGCTCAGTAGTTGTGGCACACGGGCTTAGTTGCTCCGCGGCATGTGGGATCTTCCTGGACTAGGGTTTCAACCCGTGTCCCCTGCATTGGCAGGCGGATTCTTAACCATTGCTCCACCAGGGAAGTCCCTCATCCATTGTTAAGGGTTTCAAAGACAGGCTGGGTAAGAAGAAGCTGTGGGATAGTGAATTTTGGGGTTGAGGGACGCTAATTAAACCAAGAACTGTGAGGAAAAAAAAAAGGCTTTACTTAGGAGATGGGATTTAAATTGGGTTCTGAAGGTTGAGCAGGATTTGGGTAGAAGGTGGAAAAGGGGGGCTTTTTGGACAAAGGGAAGAGTTAGAGGTGATGATACTGAAAGTAGAAGGAATAATGGTGTATCAGAGCAAGAATGGATCTATTTAGATGCATATTAACAACTAAATGTGTAATGGGATGGGGAGATGGGGAAGCCATGTACTAGATTTTTGGAGTGTCTTGATTGCCAGGCAGGTTTTTTACCCGTGGTACTTTGGGTAACAGCTCTCCACTCCTAACCCCCAAAGAAGGATTTAGGCAGTTATTTAAGCATAACATTTTACCTTTAAAATTTAATTAACTTATTCCAAAGGAATTTGAAAGAGAAAGACATTATTAGTCACAAAGAAACTTAACTTGCTTTAAAAAAGCAGTTTATGAGATACTCTGATAAATAAAATTGTGAAATGGTGGGGTCTTTTTCTGATCATCTAAAACAAATAGGAACAGTTGCTGCAGCTTACAGCAATAACTGCTGAAGGACAGAAAACACAGCTGATTAATACTTGATTTAAGTCACCAGATTTAACAACGGAGAAATATGACTTAGAATTATGATTTCTTTTTTCTCAGTGTCACCTGAATCAATACCAACAATATTAGAATAACAAAGTATAAAGTTGAAAAGCTTAGGCCGCAAGGGAGGTATTAGGAAGGAAGTTCAAGAAATCCAGGTTGGATTGTGATAATCACAGAACAGTCAGAATACACGTGTATAACACATTCCTATGGCGCTTTCCTGAATCTAAAATGAACTGAACACAATTGCTGCTTCACACTTTTCCTGTGGACATCCAATATCTGGTTTTGACACCTGGGATCAGTAATAGACCAGTGAATACAGATTTCTAATGGAAGTCAGTAATGATACCTAAGAAAATAAATAAGAAATAGACATATAAGTGGAAATAGTATGTCTCTTGTGATCATATTAAAAAAACCTAACAACCTGAAGACTTAATCTTTTTCACTTATGTCATAATTAGCCTTCCCTATATGTCACTACTGTTAAATTACTTAATTAAAATCTGTTTAATAATTTGTTTTATAAAAAATTTGTTTTTCATTGTTTATATAGCACATGGAAATGGCGTTTAACAATCGTGTGTGTTAAAGCACCAAGTGAATAACTCATGGCAATGATAATAACAGCATTAATAAAAAACCCACTGCTAACAGATTATTGCAGAAGTAAACTGGAGAATACAATACATTGCAAGTAAACATGATATATTGAAAATGTATTATTATCATGTAGTAAAAAATGTCATACATAGTGACCTAGTGGAAGAGTGTCCTAACACGGGATTTCTGAGACTGCAGGCATAAATATCTGCATTGGTGGAGTCAGTGGTGACTTCACAGACAGTTTAGAATAGCATTCATGTGTAGGAACAATATTTAGAACAATGTAGAACAATGTTTACAATGTGATTATATTATTATATCAACCTGTATGCCATAGTGAATTTGCAGAGTCCTTCCCTTCCCCCCACCCCTCGTTCCCCCTTTCCTTTCCTCTGTCCCACCCACCAAAATGACTGAGCATATATCTTGGTAAAAAAAATTGCTGCTAATCATAAAGAACAGATATCTCAAGTTAACGATGTTAGTGCTTTTCTATGTATGGGCAGACGCAAGAATCTGGGGGTCATTGAAATTCTTCCTGAGATCTACATCTAACTATTTATGGGGCCTGTTTATCCAAAGCACAGGATGCCTCATCCTCTCGTCCTGAATTCCTCTCAGGGTGCACTGCCAGTGGGCAGCTGCAGTGGGTTACAACTTCACCCTTCTAGAACTGGGTGTGGTGAGCAACGCTCTTTGTTTTTCTTTGTTCACACTAACATGAATATTGGAGTCATTTATATAATCATGTTGAATTCTGGCACTCTAGGAGAAGCAAATACGCCTAAATGTGCTAGAAAAGGTAGCAAGAGACTTGTGGAGTTCTTAAAAGGGATCTCTGGATACTTTGGGGAACCATAGAAGATGATGGTGCTGGTTTTAATGACTAATTTAATCTCAACTTTATGATTTTTAAAAATTTTGGTATTGGTACAGATTAAACACTACCTTTATTTTTATCTGTTGTCATCAGGATCATTTATTGTTTTATATATGGCCTGAAGGGGTGTTTAGGGAGGCTGGGCGTGGGTAGAGAAGCTGTTTAGGTTAAGCAAGAAATGACAGAGAATGGAGGAAAGGGATTACAGTAAGAGGGTACACAGGAATTAAAATAAAAATGTTTAATTAAGTGGCCTGTGGTCTCTGAGTCCCTGGTCTCCTTTGAGGAGACAGACTGAAGGCATTTTTACCGTTCAGATCTTCGCATTCTGGCCCTGAGGGAGAACTGTTAACCCAGAGTCATTTAGTTGCCTTGGGAAAGCATAGCAAGTTCATGGTTGTTGGGGACAGACTGCTTTTGTGTATTCAGTGTTCAGAAACTTGGTTTCCATAACTTAGGGAATTTTTGAAAATCTACAGAATTTGCTTCAATTACTTTGAAGACGTGAAATGCGTCTTATCTCAAAATATTTGAAAATCTATGGTATTTGCTTCAGTTACTTTGAAGACATAAAGTACGACTTACCTATTTTCGGATTCCTCCCTAGGTAGGTTCTAGGCACTTAATCATTTTTTGCTGAATGGATGGAAGAATTTGAAAGTTGCTAATAAATTGCAGATCACTTGGAAGTCAGTTTTTGATGCTCCAATAAGAAGAGAAACTTTTAGTCTTCTTTAAGAAAAGTTTTATAGAATTTTAGAATTCATGATTGACATAGGAGATTATGTAGTATAACTGCTCTCTTGATGCTTGAACCTACAGTTTTGGTTTTTATTTAAAATTTCTGAAGTTAATGTACTTTTTTATGGATACATATGAAACTGCATTAGAAGAACCTGATCATTTGTTCTGAGCATCTTACTTTTTGATAAAGTGATGTGTCACCAAAATTGAAGGCCCACATCTTTAGACTACAAACCCTCTAAGGTAGATCTCAGCCTATTTTTAATGCTCTGAAGGGCATGCAAGGTGGGTTTGCTTGGTATTTGCTGTCTTAGAGAGGCAGATGCTGTGACAGTTAAGTCTGTGGGCTCTGGAGCCAAACTCCCTGGCTCCAGATATAGTGTGCTCCAATTTGAATTCTAGCTCTACAAGGATTCCAGTTAAGTAGCTTATTTTTTCAGCGCTCTAGTTTCCTCATCTATAAAATGGGAATAACAATAGTACCTACCTACCTCAGAGGATTGTTGTACAGATTAAGAATGGCAATTCATGTAAAATGCTTAGAACTACCTAATATTGTTAGTATTAATATTATTATTAACTTCTTTTGCTATATATCTATGTAATTGTTATTGAGAAAGTGTTTATTAAATGAATTAAATAAAATACCACAATGTAATTTATTTCATCTTAGAAGGAAATTCTTTTAGAAACACTAAATACTGTACTTATAGCAATATTCAGTATAATAGTGTGGTTTCTCTCACATTGAGCCAGATGGCGTTCTCTAGCTACAGAAGAAAGAATCCTTTAGCTGTGTGTCATTTTAGGAGCAATCACATACATTATTTTCAAATGAAATTAATGTGGAATTAAAAAATCGATAATGGCAACTGTATAGAATTTTCCACTCAGTTGTAAATAATTATTTTTACATTTACGTATTTTAAGAGCATCAAAAAGATGCATTAAAATAATTACACTTGTAAGGGCTTATTTTGACAAAGATTACTTTAGAAAGTAAACAAATAAAAGCAAAAACAGAAAAAAACCTGTAAGTTTGATTGTAAAGGTGACCACGATTCTCTTGATGCTCAACTCAGATTTAAGTCCTCAGTGTACTCTGTATTGTGATTTTTCTATTTTATTTTTATTCATGGTAATAATTACTTGAAAATATTTTAAAAACCCTCTAAAATGTACTCACATGCAATTTGGTGATTTGCAGATAGAAATTACTTCATTCACAGATATTTATTGAACATCCAGTATACGTTTATCTCAGTGCTGAACAAGGAGGGTACAGCAGTGCACAAAGCAGACAAAAATCCCAGCCATCATGGAACTGAATTGTGAAGGGAGGCAGATAATAAATCCATAGGTAAACGTTGTCTGTCTGATGGCATAAGTACTATGGGGAGAAATAAAGCAAGGGAGTACATAGGAAAGGTGGTAATTTTAATTAGGATGGTCGAAGAAGGCCTCAACAGAAAATGTGACTTTTGAGCATAGACTTGGAGGCCATGAGAGACGGAGCCATGTGGATACATGGGGGAAGAGTATTTCAGGTAGAGGGAACAGCAGGGAGGTCGCTGTGGGTGGAACAGCATGAACGAAGGGGAGAGTAGTAGGAATGAGATCAGAAAAATAAGCAACATTGTATAGAGCCTTGTAGGCCGCTGTAAAACTGACTTTTACTCTTAATGAAATGGAAAACGATTGGAAGTTTTTGAGCAGAGTAAAGTGATTTAAAAGAATCACTTCATGAGCTGTTCTGAGAAAAGACGGTAGGGAGCAACAGGAGCCTGGGTGAGAGGCCCCTGTAGTAATCTGTTAAAATGATGGTGGATCACATCCCCATCCAACTAGGGTGGCTGCTCTGAAGATACTGAGAAGCGGTTGGAGTCTTGATTTTGGACGTAGAGTCAACAGGATTTGCTAACAGATTGGATATCAAATTAGAATTATCAAAGCTGTAGGTCTGAACAGCTTGAACGATGGAATGGCTATTAACGGGCCTTTTGGGAAACTGTTGGAGGAGTCTCTTTTAGGATTGTTGTGGGGCAGGGGCTCAGCATTTTAGTGTCAGATGTGTATAATCCCATAGCACATGTGTTGTTACACTTACAGGTATTAAAAAGTAAAGGAAAGTGTGATACGGCGTGCTCCAATTTGAGAAATATATGCATCTTACATTTAGAATTATTTTAAAGATTTAAAGCTTCACTTGATTGCAGACATTTCGGAAGCCATATTTCTTCTGGTTTGCTTCCTTATGTCATTGTTCCAACACTTCCTTTTTTGTAAGCCAAGAGTGTATGTTCTTGTTTGTGTGGTTTTAGACAAATATACCCAAACATTCCACTGCATATTTACCTTTCACGGACTTATCTTTCAAGTATAATCTACACTGGATAGCTGTGTGTTTATCCCAAAATGATGCCACAATTGTTCAAATATTTTTGGAATTCTGTTCTTATATTAATTCACAACTAGCTTATAAACCACTCAGGAAAATTAGTCTTTTAAAGAGAGTTTCAAGTTTTAGACATTGACTTTCATTCAACCTCTGCCTTGGCACATTGTACATTGATACTCCTTACGAGCCGACAACTTTTCATGTGCCAAGTTTAGTCTTAAACTCATCAGTGGCCTAATGATGTGCACAGATGAGCCTGCATGAGACTCTGCCTGCTGGAGCCTGTGCTGGGGAAGGTGCTGGGCACTTCCTGCCCTCTGCCTCCTGCCCCAGGACTGCTGGGCACCAGGACTATTCTCATCTCTGGGGCCAAGGATAGAGGGGGTCTGCAGGAACTGTTACTCAGCATTTAATACCTTCTTATTTCTCTGAAATGGATATTATATATTAAAAATCTATTTACTCCCAACAGATTCTTTTAAAGTAAATGAGGCATATTGCTACGTTTGTATGATTCTTTAATTATATAGTATCATCTTGGTGGAATCCTTGCCACAAATTTTTTTTGTTTCCTATATCAGGATTTAGTTAACAATTCTCTTGAAAATAATGGCTTTATGGCTTTATTTTAAAAATCTTTATGGACACTAAATCATGTCACTTATCATGGCTGCTGAAAAGCCTAGTCAAATTTGTCATCTAGAAAATGTGAAATACTTTTCCTTTGACTTAATTTTCTCATGCACTTATTTTTAAGTTTAATTTTATTTTTAAATTGTGGTAAAAAACACATAACATAAAACTTACCATCGTAACTTTTTTTAAGAATACAGTCCAGTTGTGTTATCTCTATTCACATTGTTGTGCAACGGATCTCTAGAACTTTTTCAAATTGCAAAACAGAAACTCTCATCTGTTGAACAACAATTCCCATTTCCCCCTCCCTCTCATCCGCTTAGTTTTAAGGATTACTTAAAAAAAAAAATCTAACACATGTACACAGAGCATTAAAATGTGTGAAATCATACATAATAAATATTAGATGACTGTGAAAAACACAGTAATTTCCTATTTTCCATGTATAGGTATATTCCATATATCTGTAGCTTCCTGTCTTCCTCTGCTAGTTCTTAATCTATGCAGACAATTAAATTCAACTCTTTTTATGTTGTTTCTCAAGTATTTTTAGCTTATATCACCATTCTTATTTAAATAATTAGTGTATATTTTCATTATGAAGACTACATTAGTATTTACTATCCAGTGCAATGGTAGACTGTGATATGTTGCCATTCTTGTACAACTCTTTGGTTCAATTTGAGTTAATAATTAAGACTCTGTTGCCCATTTGGTTACTTTTCTAAATCCCTACCCTTCTTTTTTCCCGCCAAACGTGACAGCAATCTTTTAAATGATTAAATGCTTTTGGGGACCTCTGTCTCATAACTCCCACTTTTCTTGCACCAGGCTAGATGCCTTATCCCTTAGATCAGCAGAATATTCATTATTCTGGGACTTCCTTCAGTGCTCTGTCAGGTTGGATTGCCTGAATCAAGATTCCATGCCTTGTGCTTTCTTGTTTGATAGAACACTCAATCACTAGTTTCCTAAGGAAAGGAATATCGGACGCTAATTTTTTGTTCCTTAAATGGCTAAAGCTACCTTTATTTATGTTCTCACACTTAAATGATAGTTTGGCCGGAAATAGAATTCTACGTTGAAAGTAATTTTTTCCTATAGAATTTAAAAATCATTGTTCTATATTGTCTTCCAGATTCCATTTTTACTTTCAAAACTCTTTGCCATTGTGATTGCTAATTAGATATGTATATATGTATTTTACATTTTCTTTTCTTTGGACGCTCTTGGAGTCTTTTGTATATTATTATTTCTGGTATGGTACAATTTCATAGTAATTTTCCTTATCATAGGTCTCTTTTTGTTTCATTTGTTCTGCTGAACACTTGGTGAGCTCTTTGAATCTAGAGACTTATAATAACATTTGGTTCTGGGATGAATCTGGAGACTTCTGGGAATTTTTTTGGTTTTATTACTTTTGGTTTGATTACTTTGCTAATCACCTCTCTTCAATAATCCCTATACTTTCTTTCCTTTTTTTTAGAAATAAAATTATTTATTTATCTGTTTATTTATGCATGGCTGTGTTGGGTCTTCGCTGCTGCGCGAGGGCTTTCTCTAGTTTCGGTGAAAGGGGTCTACTCTTTGTTGAGGGGTGCCGGCTTCTCATTGTGGTAGCTTCTCTAGTTACAGAGCATGGGCTCTAGGCACACGGGCTTCAGTAGTTGTGGCTCGTGGGCTCCAGAGTGCAGGCTCAGTAGTTGTGGTGCATGGGCTTAGTTGCTCCGCGGCATGTGGGATCTCCCTGGACCAGGGCTCGAACCCATGTCCCCTGCATTGGCAGGCGGATTCTTAACCCCTGCACCACCAGGGAAGTCCCATTTCTGATAATTTCTGAACTCCTGTTAGTTAGAATTTTGGGTCTACTGGATTATAGGATTGGTATTCTAATATTCTTATTTGTTCACTTGCATTTCCCATTCTTTGGTCTTTTGTTTCTATTTTCTAGGAGATTTTCTTGACTTAGTTTTCCAACACCTTGTTTTAAATTTTTTTGTTTTTTTTAACATCTTCATTACAATGGTGTGTTAGTTTCTGCTTTATAACAAAGTGAATCAGCTATACATAGACATTTATCCCCATATTTCCTCCCTCTTGCGTCTCCCTCCCACCCTCCCTATCCCACCCCTCTAGGTGGTCACAAAGCACAGAGCTGATTTCCCTGTGCTATGTGGCTGCTTCCCACTAGCTATCTATTTAACCTTTGGTAGTATATATAAGACCATGCCATTCTCTCACTTCGTTGTAGCTTACCCTTCCCCCTCCCCATGTCCTCAAGTCCATTCTCTATGTCTGAGTCTTTACTCCTGTCCTGCCCCTAGGTTCTTCAGAACCATTTTTTTTTTTAGACTCCATATATATATATATATATATATATATATATGTTAGTATACGGTATTTGTTTTTATCTTTTTGACTTACTTCATGCTGTATAACAGACTCTAGGTCCATCCACATCACTACAAATAACTCAATTTTGTTTCTTTTTATGGCTGAGTTATATTCCATTGTATATATGTACCACATCTTCTTTATCCATTCATCTGTCGATGGACACTTAGGTTGCTTCCATATCCTGGCTATTGTAAATAGAGCTGCAATGAACATTGTGGTACATGACTCTTTCTGAATTATAGTTTTCTCAGGCTATATGCCCAGTAGTGGGATTGCTGGGTCATATGGTAGTTCTATTTTTAGTTTTTTAAGGAACCTCCATACTGTTCTCCATAGTGGCTGTATCAATTTACATTCCCACCAACAGTGCCAGAGGATTTCCTTTTCTCCACACCCTCTCCAGCATTTATTGTTTGTAAATTTTTTGATGATGGCCATTCTGACTGGTGTGAGGTGATACCTTATTGTAGTTTTGATTTGCATTTCTCTAATGATTAGTGACGTTGAGCATCCTTTCATGCATTTGTTGGCAATCTGTATATCTTCTTTGGAGAAATGTCTATTTAGCTCTTCTGCCCATTTTTGGATTGGGTTGTTTGTTGTTTTGATATTGAGCTGCATGGGCTGCTTGTAAATTTTGGAGATTAATCCTTTGTCAGTTGCTTCATTTGCAAATATTTTCTCCCATTCTGAGGGTTGTCTTTTCATCTTGTTTATGGTTTCCTTTGCTGTGCAAAAACTTTTAAGTTTCATTAGGTCCCATTTGTTTATTTTTATTTTTATTTCCATTTCTCTAGGAGCTGGGTCAAAAAGGATCTTGTTTGATTTATGTCATAGAGTGTTCTGCCTATGTTTTCCTCTAAGAGTTTTAGAGTGTCTGGCCTTACATTTAGGTCTTTAATCCATTTTGAGTTTATTTTTGTGTTTGGTGTTAGGGAGTGTTCTAACTTCATTCTTTTACATATAGCTGTCTAGTTTTCCCAGCACCACTTATTGAAGAGACTGTCTTGCCTCCTTTATAAAAATAAGGTGACCATATATGTGTGGGTTTATCTCTGGGCTTTCTATCCTGTTCCATTGATCTATATTTCTGTTTTTGTGCCAGTAGCATACTGTCTTGATTACCGTAGCTTTGTAGTATAGTCTGAAGTCCAGGAGCCTGATTCCTCCAGCTCCATTTTTGTTTCTCAAGATTGCTTTCGCTATTCAGGGTCTTTTGTGTTTCCATACAAACTGTGAAATTTTTTGTTCTAGTTCTGTGAAAAACACCATTGGTAGTTTGATAGGGATTGCATTGAATCTGAAGACTGCTTTGGGTAGTAGAGTCATTTTCACAGTGTGGCTTCTTCCAATCCAAGAACATGGTATATCTCTCCATCTGTTTGTATCATCTTTAATTTCTTTCATCCATGTCTTATAGTTTTCTGCATACAGGTCTTTTGTTCCCTTAGGTAGGTTTATTCCTAGGTATTTTATTCTTTTTGTTGCAGTGGTAAATGGGAGTGTTTCCTTAATTTCTCTTTCAGATGTTTCATCATTAGTGTATAGGAATCAATTTCCTCTACACTAATGTGTATTAATTTTGTATCCTGCTACTTCACTAAATTCATTGATTAGCTCTAGTAGTTTTCTGGTAGAATCCTTAGGATTCTCTATGTATAGGATCATGTCATCTGCAAACAGTGACAGTTTTGTTTATTGTTTTCCAGTTTGACTTCCTTTTATTTCTTTTTCTTCTCTGATTGCTGTGGCTAAAACTTCCAAAACTATGTTGAATAATAGTGGTGAGAGTGGACAACCTTGTCTTGTTCCTGATCTCAGAGGAAATGGTTTCAGTTTTTCACCATTGAGAAAGATGTTGGCTGTGGGGTAAGTTCCCTCTATGCCTACTCTCTGGAGGGTTTTTATCATAAATGGGTCTTGAATTTTGTCAAAAGCCTTTTCTGCATGTTTGATATGATCATATGGTTTTTATCCTTCAATTTGTTAATATGGTATATCACACTGATTGATTTGCGTATACTGAAGAATCCTTGCATTCCCAGGCTAAACCCCACTTGAACATGGTGTATGATCCTTTTAATGTGCTGTTGGATTCTGTTTGCTAGGATTTTGTTGAGGATTTTACACCTATGTTCATCAGTGATAATTGGCCTGTAGTTTTCTTTCTTTGTGACAACTTGTCTGGTTTTGGTATCAGGGTGATGGTGGCCTCGTAGAATGAGTTTGGGAGTGTTCCTCCCTCTCCTATATTTTGGAAGAGTTTGATAAGCATGGGTGTTAGCTCTTCTCTAAAGTTTGATTGAATTTACTGTGAAGCCTTCTGGTCCTGGGCCTTTGTTTGTTGGAAGATTTTTAATCACAGTTTCAATTTCAGTTCTTGTGATTAGTCTGTTTATATTTTCGATTTTTTCCTGGTTCAGTATCAGAAGGTTGTGGTTTTCTAAGAATTTGCTCATTTCTTCCAGGTTGTGCATTTTATTGGCATATAGTTGCTTGTAGTAATCTCTCATGATCCTTTGTATTTCTGCAGTGTCAGTTGTTACTTCTCCTTTTTCATTTCTAATTCTGTTGATTTGCGACTTCTCCCTTTTTTTCTTGATGAGTCTGGCTAATGGTTTATGAATTTTGTTTATCTTCTCAAAGAACCAGCTTTTAGTTTTATTGATCTTTGCTATTCCTTCCTTCATGTCTTTTTCATTTATTTCTGATCTGATCTTTATGATTTCTTTCCTTCTGCTAACTTTGGGGGTTATTTTGTTCTTCTTTCTCTAATTGCTTTCGGTGTAAGTTTAGATTGTTTATTTGAGATGTTTCTTGTTTCTTGAGGTAGGATTGTATTGCTATAAACTTCCCTCTTAGAACTGCTTTTGCTGCATTCCATAGGTTTTGGGTCATTGTGTTTTCATTGTCATTTTTCTCTAGGTATTTTTTGATTTCCTCTTTGATTTCTTCAGTCATCTCTTGGTTATTAAGTAGTGTAGTGTTTAGACTCCATGTGTTTGTATTTTTTACAGATTTTTTCCTGTAATTGATATCTAGTGTCATAGTGTTGTGGTCGTAAAAGATACTTGATATGATTTCAGTTTTCTTAAATTTACCAAGGCTTGATTTGTGACCCAAGATATGATCTATCCTGGACAATGTTCTGTGCGCACTTGAGAAGAAAGTGCATTCTGTCATTTTTGGATGGAATGTCCTATAAATATCAGTTAAGTCCATCTTGTTTAACATATCATTTAAAGCTTTTATTTCCTTATTTATTATCATTTTGGATGATCTGTCCATTGGTGAAAGTGGGGTGTTAAAGTCCCCTACTATGATTGTGTTACTGTCGATTTCCCCTTTTATGGCTGTTAGCATTTGCGTTATGTATTGAGGTGCTCCTATGTTGGGTGCATAAATATTTACAATTGTTATACCTTCTTGGATTGATCCCTGGATCATCATGTAGTGTCCTTCTTTCTCTCTTGTAATAGTCTTTATTTTAACGTCTATTTTGTCTGACATGAGAATTGCTACTCTAGCTTTCTTTTGACTTCCATTTGCATGGAAAATCTTTTTCCATCCCCTCACTTTCAGTCTGTACGTGTCCCTAGGTCTGAAGTGGATCTCTTGTAGACAGCATATATATGGGTCTTGTTTTTGTATCCATTCAGGCAGTCTATATCTTTTGGCTGTAGCATTTAATCCATTTTCATTTAAGGTAATTATCAATATGTATGTTCCTATTACCATTTTCTTAATTGTTTTGGGCTTCTTATTGTAGGGCTTTTCCTTTTCCTGTGTTTCCTGCCTAGAGAAGTTCCATTAGCATTTGTTGTAAAGCTGGTTTGGTGGTGCTGAATTCTCTTAGTTTTTGCTTGTTTATACAGGTTTTAATTTCTCCGTCAAATCTGAACGAGATCCTTGGTGGGTAGAGTAATCTTGGCTGTACGTTTTTCCCTTTCATCACTTTAAATATGTGCTGCCACTCCCTTCTGGCTTGCAGAGTTTCTGCTGAAAGATCAGCTGTTAATCTTATGCGGATTCCCTTGTATGTTATTTGTTGTTTTTCCCTTGCTGCTTTTAATATTTTTTTCTTTGTGTTTAACTTTTGATAGCTTGATTAATATGTGCCTTGGCGTGTTTCTCCTTGGATTTATCCTGTATGGGACTCTCTGCGCCTCCTGGACTTCATTGACTATTTCCTTACCCATATTAAGGAAGTTTTCAAGTATAATCTCTTCAAATATTTTCTCAGTCCCTTTCGTTTTCTCTTCTTCTTCTGGGGCCCCTATAATTTGAATGTTGGTGCACTTAATGTTGTCACAGAGGTCTCTAAGACTGTCCTCAATTCTTTTCATTCTTTTTTCTTTATTCTGCTCTGCAGTAGTTATTTCCTCTCTTTTATCTTCCAGGTCACTTATCCGTTCTTCTGCCTCAGTTATTCTGCTATTGATTCCTTCTAGAGAATTTTTAATTTCTTTTATTGTATTGTTCATCATGGTTTGTTTGCTCTTTAGTTCTTCTAAGTCCTTGTTAAACGTTTCTTGTATTTTCTCCATACTATTTCCAAGATTTTGGATATTTTTACTATCATTACTCTGAATTCTTTTTCCGGTAGACTGCCTATTTCCTCTTCATTTGTTTGTCTGGTGGTTTTTACCTTGCTCCTTCATCTGCTCTGTGTTTCTCTGTCTTCTCATTTTGCTTAACTTACTGTGTTTGGGATCTCCTTTTTGCAGGCTGCAGGTTCATAGTTCCCGTTGTTTTTGGTGTCTGCCCCCAGTGGGTGACGTTTGTTCAGTGGCTTGTGTAGGCTTCCTGGTGGAGTGTACTAGTGCCTGCGTTCTGGTGGATGAGGCTGGATCTTGTCTTTCTGGTGGGCAGGACCGCGTCCAGTGGTGTGTTTTGGGGTGCCTGTGACCTTATTATGATTTTAGGCAGTCTCTCTGGTAATGGATGGAGTTGTGTTCCTGTCTTGCTAGTTGTTTGGCATAGGGTGTCCAGCACTGGAGCTTGCTGGCCATTGAGTGGAGCTGGATCTTAGGTTGAGATGGAGATCTCTGGGAGAGCTTTTGCCATTTGATATTATGTGGAGCCAGGAGGTCTCTGGTGGACCAATGTCCTGAACTCGGCTCTCCCACCTCAGAGGCACAGGCCTGACACCCAGCTGGAGCACCGAGACCCTCTCAGCCTCATGGCTCGGCGAAGGGAGCCGCCGTAGTGCCCAGCGAGTGTGAGGCTAAGTTCACCGCCACTTCCCCTGCCTTCAGCTCGGAGCCCAGCTCCCGGTTCCTGGGCTGGGCCACAGTCCCCCCCCGCCACCCCTGCCTAGCACTGCTCCTGCCCCGGGGCTGGCTGGACATACTCTTGCTTTAAATTTTTAATTATTAATTATATTTTTAATGTCAGAGACATCTTTTATTTTCACTCATGAGTTCTTCTGCATAGCATTCTGTTCTTATTATGTGATTTCTTCTTTCTCTGAAGATATTAATTTTATGTTCTTTTTTGGGGAGTCTGTGTTTAACTTATTCTCTAGGGGATATTAAGTATAATTGTGTAAATAAAAAGTTTTTCTTTGCTTTTAAAGTATTCTTCTGTCTTTGCAATGTCTTTGTTATATCTACACCCCTTTTTTTCTGTTTATTTTTGTGTGTTGCCTTTATACGTTGGAGGCTGTTCTTAAATGTATAGTTATCATTCTCTATCAAGTGTTTTTTATTTTATTTTATTTTATTTATTTACTTTTGACTGCATTGAGTCTTCATTGCTGCGTGCGGGTTTTCTCTAATTGTGGCTAGGGAGTAGCGGGGGCTACTCTTCGTTGCAGTACGTGGGCTTCTCATTGCGGTGACTTCCTTTGTTGTGGAGCACGGGCTCTCGGCACTCAGGCTTCAGTAGTTGTGGCACATGGGTTCAGTAGTTGTGGCTCGCGGGCTCTAGAGTGCAGGCTCTGTAGTTGTGGCACACGGGCTTAGTTGCTCTGCGGCATGTGAGATCTTCCCGGACCAGGGCTTGAACTCATGTCTCCTGCTTTGGCAGGCGGATTCTTAACCACTGCACCACCAGGGAAGTCCTCAGGTGTTTTTTAAGAGTGAGTCCTGACATGACTAGCGCCCCTCTTTTTGCATACGGCTTACTGGCAGGTCATTCTGGCTGTATGGTGATGAAGTGGTAAGCAAGGTGCTTCATCAGGGGACTCATAAATGTCAGTATGTAAAGCCTCTTTTTTCTTAGAAAGATTTAATTTTTCTAGAGGAGACTCTTTTAACCTCTTAGATGGGGAAATCGGGCCCTATGTGTTGAAGCAGATCAAGGGAGTTGATCTGAGAGTTCTAGTGTTTTTCCATTTGCAAATTTTCACTCAGTCCCTCTTTGTTCAGTGCTGATTCTCAATCCTCTTTCCCTTGATGATGACTCTGATCTTCAAGCCTGTAAAGGTTATTTTCTCCAGAGAATAACCTGGCTGCATTGACTAGGGGTGGAGGCCTGGGGGTTTCAGTTGCTCCACAGGGAGACTTTACCCAGCCCTCTTGCTTACAGCTCTGCTGCTCACTCTCTCTTTGGTTCACCTGGCCTGTCAGACTTTTGTGTGTGAAGTGGCTCACATCTCACTGGTTCCCCCTGACAGGCACTTGACCAGCAGCTTTCTAAGCTCTGTCAAACCCGTAATTGTTTCTCCAGCATTTTTGAATGTTTCTGGCTTTCTCTTTGTCCTGGTGAGTGTACATACTTTCTCTTCCTTTACTGTCATGTATTTTGAGAGGGAGAGAAGACAGAAGGTCTGGCAGGTTAATCTGCCATGCTTTATCAGATGTCCTACTCAGCTATTAAAATTTTCATTTTATCTTGCTATATTCTAAGTATTTTACTATCTACCTTAAAAGTCATTTCTGGAATACAGCTGGGTACAAAATGCTTTAAAAGCTCCTTTTAAAGGATAGTGCTGTGAGTGGGTATGAAACTTCAAGATGCAACAGAACACAGAATTGAGAGTTCCATGAAACCTTAATATAGTGAATAGAATTTGGTATAATTAAAGACAACCTTTGTAGTTTTAGTTGTCTGAAGTGTGTTATCACCATTCCTTCTACCCAGGCTATCTTCAGAAAAAAAAAAAAAAAAGGGAAAAAAATGCCAAAGAATAATAGAGTATGCCTCTCAGGCACATTTTGTTTCCATTGCTCCCCTCTTTCCCTGCTTTGTGAGTACTTTAGAGATGTGGGGATTTTGACAAATAGCTGTGTGATTTTTTTTGCTGACCACTATAATTTTTTCTATTACTAAAAATAGATTGTAAAATAAAAAGAATTCAGGTTTTATAGTTTCTAGGCCTGATCTGTATATATTTTTCTTTCTGACAGAACTATTCCATCAAAGTTCACAGTGATGAATTATGACCCTGTTAATTTTCAGAGATAAATTTAATCTTTGGTGTCATGTGACTTAAATTTAGGTAGGCAACTGAAATTGTACAAGAACTGTTTTATATTTGTGTTTTCTCAAATAGGGTAACTGAGGTTATCTACTTTTATGGAGTCTAATAATAAATAGACCAAATTCTCCTTATATTTGTTTTCTATACATTATGTAGATTTAGTACATTTTTGTATACATCTCCTAAACAGGGAGTAATGCATTTATTTAAGAGCAGTTTCCTTGCTGGAATGTATTTCTTATAATGATATCTAGATGTAAAACATTTTATTTGAAGGTTAATTAGCTCTTGAGCACACTGTAATTGGATTTTCCATCTCACTGCGTAGTGCATTGGCGAAAGTTCAGTATTTGGCCAGAGGTATTTTTATTTTTATTTTATGTAATAAATACATATATAGTGTTACCAAAGTTCAAGGCATTATTCTAAGTTCTTTACAAAGGTCAACTAATTTAATTCTTACAACAATTGTCTGAGGTTGGTACTGTTATTATCTCCATTTTCTGGTTAGGAAATCTCAGAGAGGTGAAGGAACTTGTTGGAAGTCACACAGCTGGTAAACGAGAGTCATGATGTGAACCCAGGCAGTGTAGTTTCTGAGTCCACGGTCTTGACCACTATGAAATAAAATAATAACTCATACCAGAATGATCACTCTGTGTCAACATACAGCTTTTACAGCTCCTCTTCAAGTCTTCATTTGAACCATGATATTCATTAAAAAACTTGTGGAGTAACCGTAAGGTTCCAAATAAAGTAAAAGTCTACCAAAACAAAACAAAACAAAACAAAAAAACTCCAAACCTATTGACTGTCTTGGTCCTAGTACAACAAAAATGACAAAGAACCATGTCAAACTTTACATTTAATGATCCTGAAAAAGGAAAGCATGAACCTGTCTAAACTATTTATATCTATAAAACCTCTCTGGAGGTAGGAGGGGTATAGAGCAGGTACTACTCAGCAGTTCTACTGTGATTTCAGCTAGTACTCATGGAGACAGGGCTCCTTCTCAGTAATTATTGAGACCCTTTGGATATCTTAAGAGCAGACAGAACCAAATCTGGTTTGGTAGTAACCTGGCAGATTTTATTATCCCTCCATAGACAATGAACCACACAGAAGGCAGGAGGTGTGACACCTTAAATATCTCAAAGGTATTTATTGTTGACCAAAACCTAATGGGTTCCTTCAGCACAGGGTTACACCCTACTCTCTGTGTAACCATCTGCATTGTCTGACTAGGAGAGAATGGATTGAAGAGCACATTTTTCAGAAGTGATAAAAGAAACTTTCATGCCTTCAACTTGGAATATTTTTATTTTCTCTTTGTGAGGTCCTAATATGTGCACATAGGCATTAGACTTTGATAGCATGATGGCGGATCCTTCCCGCATTTGTAGGGCTGCAGTAAATATCAGGATTACTCAGATCTTGTATCGACCTGGAGAAAAATAAAAAGCATTCTAGGCAATGAGGGAATGCGGATTATCTGGTTCCTGCATTAGAAGATAAAAGTAGGGCTTCCCTGATGGCACAGTGGTTAAGAATCCGCCCGCCAATGCAGGGGACACGGGTTCGAGCCCTGGTCCGGGAAGATCCCACATGCCGCAGAGCAACTAAGCCCATGATGCCACAACTACTGAGCCTGCGCTCTAGAGCCCGCGAGCCACAGCTACTGAAACCCGCGTATCTAGAGCCCGTGCTCCGCAACAAGAGAAGCCACCGCCATGAGAAGCCCGCACACCGCAACGAAGAGTAGCCCCCGCTCACCACAACTAGAGAAAGCCTGTGCGCAGCAGCAAAGACCCAGCACAGCCAAAAAAAATTAAAAAAAAAAAAGAAAAAAAAGAAACAAATAAGAAGATAAAAGTATGTTGGATTGAAGACTCTCCACAATTTAATCCCAGAGCAGCTATAGCTACAAGTTCACAGGGCTCAGGCAGAAGTATAGAATATCCCTGTTTGTGTCTAAAGCCAGCATGGCGCCCACTATGTGCTGTGTTAAGGAGAGACTAACATGATCATGAAAGATCGCACCATCAAGATACTCATAGGAAAGAACAGAATATGAAAAATAGTATGAGATTAAGTGTTTTATAATAAAAACTAGGTATGTTTAGGTAAATAATGCTTTCCAGTTACCCACAAATTCAGAATCCTGGGAGGTTTGGAGTATAAGGAACGATTTGGTCTGCAGGCTTTGGCATCAGCCGACTCAGGCTTGAATCCTGGCTCCACCACTTAATGTGACCTTGGACATGCTGCTCGACCTCTCTAAGCTTCATTTTTCTCATCTGTAAAATGGGGAGAATAATAGTATCGACCTCCTAGGATGTCAGTATGATTAAATGAGATAATATGAATAAGCATTTAGTACAATGACTGACACATTGAAACACAGTACATTTTAGTGATAATAGTATTAGCTGCAATCATCGTCATCATCAGCAGCAACATCTCCCTCTCCTTCACATACTCACCCTGTTGATTTCGTTTTCAAGTGTTGCTCAACTTTCTTTTCTCCCCTGTCACCTCAGTCTTAGTTTTCATCTCTCACCTATACTGCTGCAGTAATGTCTCGTCTGGCTTCAGTGACTCATTCCGTACCTCTGAAATCCATCCTCAAAATTCTAGCTAGTAATCACTTTAAAACTCAGATGTGACATTGCCCCTCACTGCTAAATCCCTTTCAGTGTTTTTTATAGCCTTAAAGATAAAGGTGATCCTTCTCATAGTTGCAGGAGGAGAGTCTCTCCTTAGGTTTAAGCCCCAGGTGGTTATTTTCAGCTATTACAGACTGCCATTCACAGTCTTGGAGAAAGGGACAAAGGGTTCTGCTTCCTTGCTGCATTTTAGATCATAAAGTCAACCACTGAGCACTCTTCATTGCTACGTTTTCCAGCCTTATGAAGGAGAGAGAATGATCTTGATACCTCCTCCCTGCTCATGGTCATACAGCTCTTTAGCCAAGTCAGTAAGCATTTATGGACTACTGGCCATGAATTTCACAAATTAGACTAGACTTGTTCTTTCTGAATCTCAGTCTGATGCCCTTTTCATTTAAATAATTTTTGAATTTACTGTGGGTTGGAAATTTTATTGGAATGTTATAGCACATACAGTTTATGTACTAGTTATTTTTATCTTATTTTGACTCCATCAGCATTTCTATATATCTCTTTTGACAATATAGGAAATTTGGGATGAAGGCTGGTAATCAGAATTGGCTTCCCAGCAGTATATGGGTCTCCCTTGAGATCAGGAGGGGTTCCTACATTCATAGGATTATTTTATATTTTCTTTATTTCACTTGTGTGAACTCTAAAGTTATAGATCTGATATCTTTGTAGACACAAACCCAAGTTTCATTTTCTACCTTATATAATAGCACTGACTTGCATTTTTCATTATATTTTGCATAGAGGTCACTGCACTGTTATGATGTGAAAGAAAAACTGCTTTAAATTCAAGGCCTTTTTTCTATCAAGTTAAAAAAAAATTCTCCCCAGAGAGAAGCATTTTGCCAGCAGGGTTCTACAGCTTGTGGGGTGTACTAGGAAAGGGTGCATGAAAATGTGAAGCACGTGAAGGAAAGGATAGTTCATTTAACCTGTGTGTGAAAAGCCAGATTTCTTTTTCATGCTATTATAGGAAGTATTTCAGATTTTGTACATATTTGCTTTTTTCCATTTTGAAATGGTTGCTCTGTGTCTTCTTGCCAAAGGTATTTAAAATGTGATGACTGCTGAGGAATGTAAATATTAAGGTTGATGTCTAAAGGTCATTTTTAAAATTTAAAACGTCTACGCCGCTCCTTCATACTTAAATATTTATGGAACAGAAGTTGTATAAGTTATATAAACTGGTGGTGAGTCCTGGAATAGACCCTCGTCTGTGATGCCCACATAGAGTTGGAGGAAATGGGCCAAGATTAACACCTACTCTGTGAGTGTTCCCAGCTGGGGACAGACATCTTTAGGGGTTTCCCCATTCTCCTGTAATTTGAATCTTTGTAGTGAATAGCTATGCAGAGCCGTACACTCATGGTTGTATTGTTGGGAACTTCCAGAAAAGGCTTATTAAGAAAGTGGATAGGGAGGGCAGACATTGAGCTAGTTTGCGCTACAGCGTAACTGTGGTGTGTTACTTCTTTGTCCCTAGACTCAATTCAGTGAATGTCCTATGCACACATGAAGACGTCCCAGTGAGAGAATATCCACTTGCTCATTGACTTTGGGTCCTGTCTTTGTTTATCCTTCCTAATGATTCCCTTTCTAGATCCTCTCTGACTTGTTATTAATCATAAACCTGCTTACTAAGCGGAGAAAAGATATTTAAGCCGGCTCTGATACCATACATTGTTCATTTAGCTAAGTTATTTTGCTTCCTTGAATATTAAAGTTCTTTTGCTTCTTGAACATTTAAATCAAGGTGCTGTTTTAATCTAAAAATACCAGGACTTTTTATATGCCTTTGTCTAGACCAACTGAGCTCTCTTTTACTTTAATCTGAAGTTTTGTATTGGATAAACTTGAGACTGTTTTGTTATCTGAATGATCAGATGCCAGTTTTTCACTAATTAAAAAAAAGCCGTAACTGAATTTTCTTGTTGAATACCCAATATAGTATTAACATTTAGTGTTGTAAGTTAACTGATTCACTGTGTATACATGAGGCTCTGTGTGCATTAATTAAAGACTGTCATGTAAGTGTTCTTGAATTGGAGAGCTAATTGATTTAAAGTTGAAAATATTCAAATAGGAACGTGCTGAGAAAATGTTTCATTAGGAAAATTAGTTAAAGGTTTGTGATCAAGAAACTATGAATACCTTTTAGGTACGAAAAGAGGTTAAATAATTATTTAAGACTTATGTGGCATGTCTTATTTCTGTGTAGACCTCGAGCAGCAAAACTGCTACCTCAACTAAGAACAGACATGATTATGTGGGTTATATAAACTATGTGACCAGAGTAATTTTTTTCAAATGAAATTCTGATTGCTGTTTCCCTGCTTAATGACTCTCTATTGCCTGCAAGATAACACTCAAAACTCAGGCCAGCACATAAGACCCTTCATGATTGTCCTTTGTCTGCTTTCAGCCTTATTCCAAGCCTCATCTTTTACCTACCCTGCTTTCTTCTCCCCCAACTTTCCCCAGATTTCCTGTAGGAAACTACTTATCTTCCCGTAAATATGTTATAATATTTCCTACCTTATTTGTTGTGCCCATGCTGTTCTTTCTGTCTAAAAATCCCCTCGCTATAATTATGAGGCTCTAAAAACATAACTTGAAAATATTTAATGGCTCCTTTTGGCATTATACTATATGCATTAAAGTAATACATAATTGAAATATATATTCTCTACCCCAGTAAGAAATGAGTAAGAGTATAGAAATGATTCATTCAACAAATATTTTTTGAGCACCTACTATTTGCCAGGCATTGTTCTTGGCCCTGGACATTTAAGAGTGAGCAAATAGAGAAATCCCTGTCACCATGGAACTTTTACTTTAGTGGGGATGAGAAGCAGATAATAAACACCTATAATATAATGGTCAGGCAGAAGTGCAAGGAATATAAACCAAAGAAAGCAAGGCAAGGGGAAAGAGCAACATGGAGGGGAGTGTTGGTAAAATGGTCAGGGAAGGTACTTCTGCAGTGATGTTTGAGTGCAGATATGTAAGAAGGGAGGGAGCAAACTGTGGGAGTATCTGGAGGAAAAGAGTGCAGGTCTAGAGGGGCTTAATGTTCTTAAGAAACAAGAAGGAGCATAGATATGGAAAATAAGGGGACTGGTGAGAAAGATAGCACCTTGCTGGTCATGGTTAGAGTGTAGCATTTTATTCTAAGTCAGAAACTGAGGTTTTCAGCAAGGCAGTGGTATTTTCAAAAACTGATTGCTATGTGTAGATTGGAGCAGGGGAAAGAGTAGGAGAGTAGCAGCAGAAAGACAAGTTAGGAAGCTGTTGTGATCATCCAGAGATACATTGTGGCTTGGACTAGGAGGAAAGCAGTGGAGGTGCTGTGAACTGATTGGATTTGGAATATGTTCTGAAAGTAGACCCAAGAGAACTGACCATTGGATTGGATGTAGGATATAGGACAGAGCAATCAAGGATTCTCAAGGTTTGGACTAGAGACATCGAGTGTGTTAATGGTAGAGCCTAATGGAGAATGGTGGGGGGAGGAGCAGGGTTGGGAAGGTATGGAATCAGGAATTTGGTTTTGGACTTGTCAGGTTTGAGATTCTTATCAGATATCTGTAAGGAATTGTCACATAAGTAGTTGGATATATAAGTCTGAGGATGAAGGAAAGGTAGGGCCTGGAGATACAACTTTGGGAACCCTCAGTGCATTGACGGCATTCAAACCATTTGAGCCATGACTTTTGAATCACCTAAGGAAGGAGTGTAGACAGAGATGAAAAGAGGTCCAAGGTCCCATTCCTGGGACAACTCCATCTTTAGAGGTTGGGAAGAGAAGCCTCTAGCAAAGGAGACTGAGAAGGCAGAGCCAGTGAGGTAGGAAGAAAACTAGCCTTGGAGCCTAAGTGAAGAAAGAGTCCAAGGATGGAGGGGGTGGTCAAGTGTGTCAGCTGCTGCTGAGAGATCCAGGGAAGTGCTCATGGAATTGGCAGAGTGAGGCTGTTGCTGACCATTGGTGCTGACACACACATTCTGTTATAAACCTAAAATTAATAAAATGTCATATGTCAATTATATCTCAATTTAAAAAACAAACAGACAAAAAAAGAATGACAGTGAGAAGAGGCAGTGGAGCCAATTAGGATTAACTACTCTTTTTGAGGAATTTTGGTATAAAGGGAACAGAGAAGTGAAAGGTGGAGGGGTTCAGAGATCAAGGGAGATTTAAGGTAGAAGATAACTTTGGGAATAATTACAATTTCATTCCCTCACCTCTTCTTTTGTTAAACAACAAGAAGACATGCGTAGCTGAAGCACTCCTTAGCTCTAGTATTTACTGTCCCTATAAACATGACAAAAATTGTCATGGAAAGAGAGAGACCTTTTTACGTTCTCTGTGGTGTTAAAATCTTTAATAAAGTATCAGATTTCAGGGCTTTCTTCTTTAACTTTTCAGATGTCAGATGGTATCTTTGAACTGGTATAAAGCTGAACTGCCCTGTGTGAGATTTTCTGTGAGCCAGAAGTAATTTCATAATAAAAATTTTAGAGAGGACTTCTATGTCTGAAACAAAATTGGTGACAGTTATAGTAATATTCTAATTCTTTTAGAATACCTACATGGATTGAAAGAATCAAACATTTTCCCAATAAAAAGAAGTGTTGGATGGATGTGCCAATTGTTAAAAAAAAAAAAATTGAAAAGTACTTAAATACTTGAAGAAAATTAGCTGATACATGCTACTTGATATTTGTTCTGATAGGAAGGGTTAGTTTTAGTTAAAATTAATTGCTCACACAATTATATGCTTATCTCACATTTTCAGTGTTGGGGGTGGATCTCTTGGAGAAGAGGTCTTCTTTGGAATCGCTGTGGTGCTGGTATTTTCACCTGTACTTGCATATACTGTTCTACCACTAATTGCTTTTTACTAGTGTTTATATTTTCATTTTAATTTCATGCTAATTGCAATGATAGCACAATATTGAATTCTACCTATAAATTTCTTACCTACTATTAAAACACAGTTTCTTAGTTGTACTATCTTATGCTACTTTGTAGCACATAGAAGGAAAATACTTTCGCAAATGTGAGAAAGAGCAGAATGGTGGTGGGTTCTTCTGACTGAGATTTAGCACATGTGGGTAGACTCTGCTTCTACATAGATATTATCATGGATGATTTCCCAGATTTTTATAAGAAAGCCAATTATTTGTGTATATTTTGAAAGCTGATGCCTCAGAATTTTATTCCTTTTTGATCAGATGGAACATTTTGTTTAGTACAGTCTCAGAAGACAGAGTCCTGCTTCCTGATTGGCATCAGTTATCTTAAAACACCCCCATTTTTTTTCAAAATGTGCACCTTCCAATTTAGTACTGTTTATTTGAAAAGTTACTGGGTTGCTACTGGCAAAATTGATTCTTGATGAGGTTTTTTTTTGTTTGTTTGTTTTTTTAAAATCTTCTCTTGTCCAGTTTTGAATAGCAGCCAGGTATGGATACATCATGTGGCTGATTTTCCTGTTAGTAAATGTGAAGTTCTCTTCTAGCATTTGCTGCTTCATAATTTCTCTTGTGTGTCCCGAAGGTAAAATCGCATGTTATCACTCTAACCTGTTCAATAAACATTATTTTATTTTATTTTTTTAACATCTTTATTGCAGTATAATTGCTTTACAATGTTGTGTTAGTTTCTGCTGTATAACAAAGTGAATCAGCTATACGTAGACATAAATCCCCATTTGCCCTCCGCGTTGCATCTCCCTCCCACCCTCCCTATCCCACCCCTCTAGGTGGTCACAAAGCACTGAGCTGATCTCCCTGTGCCATGCAGCTGCTTCCCAGTAGCTATCTATTTTACATTTGGTAGTGTATATATGTCCATGCCACTCACTCTCTCTTCGTCCCAGCTTACCCTTCCACCTCCCCGTGTCCTCAAGTCCATTTTCTACATCTGCGTTTTTATTCCTGTCTTGCCACTAGGTTCTTCAGAACCTTTTTTTTTTAAGATTCCATATATATATGTTAGCATACGGTATTTGTTTTTCTCTTTCTGACTTACTTCACTCTGTATAACACACTCTAGGTCCATCCGCCTCACTACAAATAACTCAATTTCGTTTCTTTTATGGCTGAGTTATATTCCATTGTATATATGTGCCACATCTTCTTTATCCATTCATCTGTTGATGGACACTTAGGTTGCTTCCATGACCTGGCTATTGTAAATAGTGCTGCAATGAACATTGGGGTGCATGTGTCTTTTTGAATTATGGTTTTCTCAGGGTATATGCCCAGTAGTGGGATTGCTGGGTCATATGGTAGTTCTATTTTTAGTTTTTTAAGGAACCTCTGTACTGTTCTCCATAGTGGCTGTATCAATTTACATTCCCACCAACAGTGCAAGAGGATTTCCTTTTCTCCACACCCTCTCCAGCATTTATTGTTTGTAGATTTTTTGATGATGGCCATTCTGACTGGTGTGAGGTGATACCTCATTGTAGTTTTGATTTACATTTCTCTAATGATTAGTGATGTTGAGCATCCTTTCATGTGTTAGTTGGCAATCTGTATATCTTCTTTGGAGAAATGTCTGTTTAGGTTTTCTGCCCATTTTTGGATTGGGTTGTTTGTTTTTTGATATTGAGCTGCATGAGCTGCTTGTACATTTTGGAGATTACTCCTTTGTCAGTTGCTTCGTTTGCAAATATTTTCTCCCATTCTGAGGGTTGTCTTTTCATCTTGTTTATGGTTTTCTTTGCTGTGCAAAAGCTTTTTAAGTTTCATTAGGTCCCATTTGTTTATTTTTGTTTTTATTTCCATTTCTCTAGGAGGTGGGTCAGAAAGGATCTTGCTGTGATTTATGTCATAGAGTGTTCTGCCTATGTTTTCCTCTAAGAGTTTTAGAGTGTCTGGCCTTACATTTAGGTCTTTAATCCATTTTGAGTTTATTTTTGTATATGGAGTTAGGGAATGTTCTAATTTCATTCTTTTACATGTAGCTGTCCAGTTTTCCCAGCACCACTTATTGAAGAGGCTGTCTTTTCTCCATTGTATACTCTTGCCTCCTTTATCAAAAATAAGGTGACCATATGTGCATGGGTTTATCTCTGGGCTTTCTATCCTGTTCCATTGATCTGTATTTCTGTTTTTGTGCCAGTAGCATACTGTCTTGATTACCGTAGCTTTGTAGTATAGTCTGAAGTCTGGGAGCCTGATTCCTCCAGCTCCATTTTTCTTTCTCAAGATTGCTTTGGTTATTCGGGGTCCTTTGTGTTTCCATACAAATTGTAAAATTTTTTGTTCTAGTTCTGTGAAAAATGCCATTGGTAGTTTGATAGGGATTGCACTGAATCTGTAGATTGCTTTGGGTAGTAGAGTCATTTTTGCAATGTTGATTCTTCCAATCCAAGAACATGGTATATCTCTCCATCTGTTTGTATCATCTTTAATTTCTTTATCAGTGTCTTATATTTTTCTGCATACAGGTCTTTTGTCTCCTTAGGTAGGTTTATTCCTAGGTATTTTATTCTTTTTGTTGCAACGGTAGACGGGAGTGTTTCCTTAATTTCTCTTTCAGATTTTTCATCATTAGTATGTAGGAATGCAAGAGATTTCTGTACATTAATTTTGTATCCTGCTACTTTACCAAATTCATTGATTAGCTCTAGTAGTTTTCTGGTAGCATCTTTAGGATTCTCTATGTATAGTATCCTGTCATCTGCAAACAGTGACAGTTTTATTTCTTCTTTTCCGATTTGGATTCCTTTTATTTCCTTTTCTTCTCTGATGGTTGTGGCTAAAACTTCCAAAACTATGTTGAATAATAGTGGTGAGAGTGGGCAACCTTGTTTTGTTCCTGATCTTAGTGGAAATGGTTTCAGTTTTTCACCATTGAGAATGATGTTGGCTGTGGGTTTGTCATATATGGCCTTTATTATATTGAGGTAAGTTACCTCTATGCCTACTTTCTGGACGTTTTTTATCATAAATGTGTGTTGAATTTTGTTGAAAGCTTTTTCTGCATCTATTGAGTTGATCCTATGGTTTTTCTCCTTCAATTTGTTAATATGGTTTATCACAATGATTGATTTGCGTATATTGAAGAATCCTTGCAGTCCTGAGATAAACCCCACTTGATCATGGTGTATGATCCTTTTAATGTGCTGTTGGATTCTGTTTGCTAGGATTTTGTTGAGAATTTTTGCATCTATGTTCATCAGTGATATTGGCCTGTAGTTTTCTTTTTCTGTGACATCTTTGTCTGCTTTTGGTATCAGGGTGATGGTGGCCTTGTAGAATGAGTTTGGCAGTGTTCCTTCCTTTGCTATATTTTGGAAGAGTTTGAGAAGGAGTTTGATAGAATTCCCCTGTGAAACCATCTGGAGATTTTTAATCACAGTCTCAATTTCAGTGCTTGTGATTGGTCTGTTTATATTTTCGATTTCTTCCTGGTTCAGTTTTGGAATGTTGTGCTTTTCTAAGAATTTGTCCATTTCTTCCAGGTTGTCCATTTTATTGGGATATGGTTGCTTGTTTTAATCTCTCATGATCCTTTGTATTTCTGCAGTGTCAGTTGTTACTTCTCCTTTTTCATTTCTAATTCTATTGATTTGAGTCTTCTCCCTTTTTTTCTTGATGAGTCTGGCTAATGGTTTATGAATTTTGTTTATCTTCTCAAAGAACCAGCTTTTAGTTTTATTGATCTTTGCTATTGTTTTCTTCATTTCTTTTTCATTTATTTTTGATCTGATCTTTATGATTTGTCTCCTTCTGCTAACTTTGGGGTTTTTTTGTTCTTCTTTCTCTAATTGCTTTAGGTGTAAGGTTAGGTTTTTTATTTGAGATGTTTCTTGTTTCTTGAGGTAGGATTGTATTGCTATAAACTTCCCTCTTAGAACTGCTTTTGCTGCATCCCATAGCTTTTGGGTCATTGTGTTTTCATTGTCATTTGTTTCTAGGTATTTTTTGATTTCCTCTTTGATTTCTTCAGTGATCTGTTGCTTATTTAGTATGTATTGTTTAGCGTCCATGTGTTTGTAATTTTTGCAGATTTTTTCCTGTAATTGTTATCTAGTCTCATAGTGTTGTAGTCAGAAAAGATACTTGATACAATTTCAATTTTCTTAAATTTGCCAAGGGTTGATTTGTGACCCAAGATATGATCTATCCTGGCAAATGTTCCATGAACATGTGAGAAGAAATTGTATTCTGTTTTTTTTGGATGGAATGTCCTATAAATATCAATGAAGTCCATCTTGTTTAATGTATCATGAAAGCTTGTGTTTCCTTATTTATTTTCATTTTTTATGATCTGTCCATTGGTGAAAGTGGGGTGTTAATGTCCCATACTATGATTGTGTTACTGTCGATTTCCCCTTTTATGGCTCTTAGTATTTGCCTTATGTATTGAGGTGTTCCTATGTTTGGTGCATAAATATTTACAATTGTTATATCTTCTTCTTAGATTGATCCCTTGATCATTATGTAGTGTCCTTCTTTGTCTCTTGTAGTAGTCTTTATTTTAAAGTCTGTTTTGTCTGATATGAAAAGTGCTACTCCAGCTTTCTTTTGGTTTCCATTTGCATGGAATATCTTTTTCCATCCCCTCACTTTCAGTCTGTATGTGTCCCTAGGTCTGAAGTGGGTCTCTTGTAGACAGCATATATATGGGTCTTGTTTTTGTATCCATTCAGGCAGTCTATGTCTTTTGGCTAGAGCATTTAATCCATTTACATTTAAGGTAGTTATTGATATGTATGTTCCTATTACCTTTTTCTTAATTGTTTTGGGTTTGTTATTGTAGGTCTTTTCCTCCTCTTGTGTTTCCTGCCTAGAGAAGTTCCTTTAGCATTTTTTGTAAAGGTGGTTTGGTGGTGCCGAATTGTCTTATCTTTTGCCTGTCTGTAAAGTTTTTAATTTCTCCATTGAATCTGAATGAGATCCTTGCTGGGTAGAGTAATCTTGGTTGTAGGTTTTTCCCTTTCATCACTTTAAATATGTGCTGCCACTCCCTTCTGGCTTGCAGAGTTTCTGCTGAAAGATCAGCTGTTAACCTTCGGGGGATTCCCTTGTATGTCATTTGTTGCTTTTCCCTTGCTGCTTTTAATATTTTTTCCTTGTATTTAATTTTTGATAGTTGTTTAATATGTGTCTTGGCATGTTTTTCCCTGGATTTATCCTGTATGGGGCTCTCTGTGCTTCCTGGACTTGATTATTTCCTTTCCCATGTTAGGGAAGTTTTCGAATATAATCTCTTCAAATATTTTCTGAGACACTTTCTTTTTCTCTTCTTCTTCTGGAACCCCGTACTTTGAATGTTGGTGTGTTTAATGTTGTCCCAGAGGTCTCTGAGTCTGTCCTCAATTCTTTTCATTCTTTTTTCTTTATTCTGCTCTGCGGTAGTTATTTCCATTCTTTTATCTTCCAGGTCACTTATCCGTTTTTCTGCCTCAGTTATTCTGCTATTGATTCCTTCTAGAGAATTTGTAATTTCATTTATTGTGTTGTTCATCAGTGTTTGTTTGCTCTTTAGTTCTTCTAGGTCCTTGTTAAACATTTCTTGTATTTTCTCCATTCTATTTCCAAGGTTTGGAACTTTACTATCGTTACTCTGAATTCTTTTTGAGGTAGACTGCCTATTTCCTCTTCATTTGTTTGGCCTGGTGGGTTTTTACATTGCTTCTTCATCTGCTGCATATTTCTCTGTCTTCTCATTTTTTTTAACTTAACTGTGTTTAGGGTCTCTTTTTTGCAGGCTGCATGTTCGTAGTTCCTGTTGTTTTTGGTGTCTGCCCCCAGTGGGTGAGGTTGGTTCAGTGTGTTGTGTAGGCTTCCTTTTGGAGGGGACTGGTGCCTGTGTTCTGGTGGGTGGGGTGGATCTTGTCTTTCTGGTGGGCAGGGCTCATCTGGTGGTGTGTTTTGGGGTGTCTGTGAAGTTATTATGACTTTAGATAGCCTCTCTGCTAATGGGTGGGGTTGTGTTCCTGTCTTGCTAGTTGTTTGGCATAGGGTGTCCAGCACTGGAGCTTGCTGGCCGTTGGGTGTAGCTGGGTCTTAGCATTGAGATGGGGATCTCTGGGAGATCTCTTGCCAATTGATATTATGTGGGCCTGGGAGGTCTCTGGTAGATCAGTGTCCTGAACTTGGCTCTCCCACCTCAGAGGCTCAGGCCTGACACCAGACCGGAGCACCAAGACCCTGTTAGCCACACAGCTGCTAGTGTTGGAGGGGCTCCTGCAGAGGTGGGGGGTGGCTATGGCTCACCATGGGGACAAGGACACTTGTTCAATAAACTTTATGTTGAAAGTGTCAGTATGTAACCATGGGCTCTCTGTTCTGATTTGATTCTTTAGAGGCAGCTTTGTAGTTACAATGGAGAAATATGATAGATAGTGAGAAAGAGAAGAAAATTGATAGAGATACATACATAGGTAGGTAGAGAATGAGCTAAACATTCTCAATAAAACTCATAAAGAACTGTAAATACATAGCTCCTTTTACCTTTAGCCAAAGGAAGTATCAAGAAAGGCTGTAGGGTAGTACCTATAACTGTTAAAAAAAAAAAAGTGTTTGAATAAGTGGTTGAATTTCATGGAATGGTGCAAAAGCACAGCATAATCCACAACAGAAATAGAAGTAGAAGTACTGGAGAAGAATCAATAGGAACTGATGGACCTAAGAAGTGAATGAGCAAATGAGCCTAACAGCCCACAGCTGATACAGAACGAAATGCCCAGGTTGATCTGAACCAAGAGAACCAAGACCAGTACCAGACCTCAGGCAGAGTCGGAGCCCCAGGATAAAGGATTGTCTGTGATGCCTCAAGGCTTAGTACCTGGTCCCTCTAAATATACGTTATCCTTATCACTGGGTTGTAAAAGCCTTTGTTTTACTGGACACTATTCTAAGCAGTTTATACACGAGTTAGCCTCACAACCACCCTCTAAAGTATACAAACTGTTATCATCCCCATAAGTTTCTTGCCCAGGACCTGTTTTGTCTGCTTCTTGAGCTCATGTTCTCCGTCTAGCTGTTCTGCAGCTTATGTTGAAATTATGCTTCAGTGTGTCTGTTTATCTGGTTTCATCTATGATGCTGTCTCTTTTGACCTTATCAAACCTGTTTTATCTCTCAGAGGTCTGAATTAAAGGGCCTGTGGTTGAGGTGAGAGGAAATGTTTGAACCAGGGTGGATAGCCACCTGGATGTAGTTCCTTAAAGTCAGGTGGTCCTGCCGATGCCGTAGTTACTCTGTGCCCATAGAAGGAACTAACTGTGATGGGGTCAGTCAAGAAGTATGAACTGAATTATTATTTTTTAAAAACTATTATATGGATTGAGTCTTCCTTGAATGATTAGGAGAAACAGTGACTATTGAGGGAATCAGATGCTTCAGGGGAGGAATGATAAAACTAAGTTGATCGATTTGGCCTTTGTGTTTCAATAAGTAAAATCCCACCTTCCCTAAACTAGAATCAGTATTGGAGAGAGGAATGATAAGTAAAGATGATCTCTGAGTTCCCTGTGACTTGCTGTTGCAACAATTCTCAAAGCTCAGTTTTCCTTAAGCAATATGAAGAAAGAGTTTGGTTGTCTGTGTCCAGGGTAACTAGGAAAAAACCCATCTTTGAACCGTACGGGCAGGCAGTGTACATGGAGTCCCTGGAGTCCATCCAAATAATCTTCCACCAGAGGGTAGAAAAGAACCATTGTTCATGAGGGTTCAAATCATGGAAATTGTTCAACTCTTCTAGGCTGTGCTCCTACAATATTACAAAGGTTCTTTGTTAAATTATCAAATTACATCCAAATATCGATAACAATTATTATGCTACGAGTGGTCTTTGCTGGTCTTTGGATATACATTTCCCCCCAACATCTTACCTATTGAATTCTTTGTGACTCTAGTATTCAGAATTTGATTACCTAAAGTGAAAGTCTTCCAGTTTTGCTTGATCCATCATTCAGAGGCCTCCCTCTTTCTGAGGTCTCCCTCATTCTGAACTCCCATAGTATTTTACTTCTTCTTTGGCAATTACTTCTTGTATTATATTTATTTGTGTAAGTATCTGTGAGAGTAGCAGTTGTGTCTCATTCATCTTGATATCCCCCATAATGCTTAATATCAAGTTCAATAAATTGTTGGTAAATGAACTGAACATGAAAAAAAATCCTTTGGTAATGAAATACAGAAAATGTAGTTCACTTTATGTCTTCTTAGCAGTTTCTTTACATACTCCATCAGTCCCTAGTGTATTTTTGTGGCTTTTTCCAAAATTCCCTTGCTGTTAGTTCTTTAATTTTTAATAACCCTCTTTCCCTCATGGCCAGAAATCTTTAAAGCCAGTGTTCGTGTAACAAACTGATTTCCCTTTCATAATTCCTATGACATTTCCTAGCTACTTATGGGTGCCATCAATTTATAAGTGGTATCTACAAGGCCAAGTCAGTTTATTTCCCTCTAGGTGCTATGCCTAAAATTTGAATACATGCTATCATAGCAACTTGGATGCCAGATTAAAGTAACTGGTCCAAGCATTCAGGCATCCTACAGGTGCACATAAGTGATTAATAGGTCATGCTCCATGACTTATGGCAGTTATATAAATTCCCCTGTAAATTATAAGAATAAATAAATGATATTAATATATGATAATTTAGTAAAAATTTACAGAATATTATATATAGTAGGTTTGTGAGGTAGCTTTGTGAAACCTTTAACTACTCTTAAACCCTCCTTTCCTGCCATCATATAAGTCAAAATCAACCTTAAATCCTCTTTTCCTAGATTTTAAAACAACACATCTATTGTTACTTAGCTGTAGCTCTGACATTAGTGCTTCACAGTAGCTCTGCATCCTTTTGTACATGTATTTTCATGTGTACCAACACTAGCACTCTGGGTTACAAATAACTGAAGATCAACTTGAAGTCACTAAGAAAAAAATGGGATCTATTGGGAGGATAATGTGACAGAATAGAAACAAGGACTTGACAACCACGCTTTAGAAAGTCAGGCAACCAGGCAGTTGGTCCTCAAGGGCTAGGACCAGGGATCCCATGTGATCTGTGCTGTCTTTCTTACCCTCATCTTTACTCTTAGTTCTTGGTAGTTCAGGATCCCTGTCCAGTTTCTCTACAGAGCTAGAGACACTTGCTTCTAAGCTGGCGTTTTCTCTGTTTTGCCACCATCAGGGGTGCAGAGGTGGGGTGCAATCCTGGTTGGAAAAGTCCCAGGGAATGACGGGCCTACGTTGGATCCCTTGTCTGCTCCTAGACAGGGCTCAGCCCTCCCTAGACTGTGGTGGATGGCATCAGGGGAGGAGTCATTCCAGGCAAAGGGAAGAGATGTGCTGACCATTCAGAACAATTGGTTCTACTTCTTTTTAGAAACAGGGACCTATCTTATTTTAATAACCACTCAAGAAAAACATTTCACAAGGAGTAGTAGAAAGGATTCAACCAATATTTGCATGCTGCTGTTGTCACTGTTTTACTGGATACAAAATGAGTGTAGGAGGAAGTCAGAGCATTTCAGAGTTGTTAATATCCCTGTTACTCATGCATTTTTGCAGCAAACCTCATCCTCTGTTGCACCAGTGAGATTGGACTGGTTATATGGTCACATGATGATTCTTCCTTAGACAAATGATCACTTTGGTTTGCTTTCTCTTCTTTGAGGGTGGTGTCCATGTGGCTTCAGAATTATCTAAACTATAGCTGTATTGGCTTGAAATGGCAAATACTAAGACATTTTCTACAGGAAAGTTCATTAGATTACATAGGAGCACATATTTTCATTTTAATTGTGAGTTTCTTCAGTTGGTTGTCTTTTCATTGTCATGAGTGTTCATTGTTGAATGTACAGCATTGTTATCCATTCTTTCCCATGGTCCAGCATCCTATTTCATTTTATTTCTTAAGTGTGTATATGAGACAAAGGGAGCAAATTACTTAATGAATACTTTTTTGCTTTAATATTTTAAAGTACTCATTAGATCAGTGGTAGGGTATTTCTAGATTTAAAAATGCCAAATATAATTTACAAAAAGTATTCATTAAAGTTATTTCTGTATGTCTATTTGGCAAGGTCTTTTAAGAAAGTTTTCTTCCTTTTGGGATTTTTCTGATTTTCTAACCAAGTGAAATTTTAGAAAGCTGGGATAAAGTCCCTAAAAGCAATAAGGCTGACTTATAACCCTGAACTAGAAAACTTGTTCTCTTCTTTTTATGGTTAACTAAAAAACTTGGAGAAGTTAAAAAAAAAAAAAAAAAAAAAAAAAAAGAGACTTAGCTCCTTAAGAAGCTTCAGATAATCATGGATTTGTAGTCTCTGTCCTTAGTGTAATCTTGACATCAGGAAGAAAGAAAACCCTGACATCTTTTCTCAGTGCCTTTGCCTTTCTTCTTGCTGCTACCTGAGGATTTTGTGTCGGCCTCTGAAATCTTGTAATTTAATTCACATTTCTCAGATCATATACGTTGTTCATGTTTGGAACTCTCTGATACTGTCCTTTTGTGAATGCGGTCATAATAAAATCTCTTTTACATTTGGGTTCCTCTGCTCCATTTCACACCACATCAAAATCCTGTTATGTTTCTGCTTGTGTGTTAATAGAAAAAACTATAGTGGGCCATGTAAATGCCCATGCTTTTTATATATCACCTTAATAATTATTGAGTACATAAGTGTGTATGTATATGTATGTAGAAGCCATGTAATATATGTTTTAGTGCAAATACAAGTCTTATGTGACAGGGATTGGAAAAGGAGAAGCAAAGACTGAGATGCAAACAGGTTGTTACCCAGGGTAATTCAGGACACACAACCAGGAAACACAGCGTACAGGAAGGAGGAAAATTGTTCCCTAAAAAGAATTAGGCTGAAACCTTGAATAGAAGTAGAACTGTAATCAGATATCCGATTTTGGGAATATAGGCAAAAATAAGGCCTGTCTTTTAATTATTGTAACCTGCATCTATCTGTTTCTGTTCTTAGATTCATGATTCTCAACCTTCCATGCCGCTTTTTAACAAACACAATCTAAAGCTCCCCTGCTCTATTTTTGGACTTTTAATTTCCAACCTAGAATGAAGTTCATAACTGAACTTTTTTCACCTGGACATGTTTTCTGCAGTTCACAGGGATCAGCACAGGATTTATCTCTAGCCGAGAAACATTTATCGTGCATCTATTGTGCGCAGGACCTAATACCAGCACTGTAGGGAATGCAGAGATGAAGAGGATGTGGCCTGTGTGGGTGTGTTTGTAAGGATTTTTTTTTTTTTTTATTAGTGCTCTGGATGCATGGGTTTTGAATGGTCTGCCCTCAGTCTTATTTTCCCAGTAAATAACCTCGCTTTCAGGGTGCAATTTAATAGAATGCAGCGTTTTTCAGGAACAAATATATTGGTTGATAGAATTATTCATATTTACTGATAAAATTAGTTCATTTTTTTTCCCTCCAGAATCTAGAAAACACTGAAAATTGTGTAATGTTAAGAAGAAAATCCCAAAGGTTCCATGAAATGCCATGAATAACATGTGGATGTTTTTGGTATGTGGTTAAGAAATGGCTTTTAATCATTCAATTCAAACTCCTCCAGAATTTCACAGTGTTTTGAGAAATTTGTTTTTTAATTGAAGTATAGTTGATTTACAATGTTGTGTTAGTTTCAGGTGTACAGCAAAGTGATTCAGTGATACATACATATATATCGATTTTTTTCAGATTCTTTTCCCTTATAGGTTATTACAAAATATTGAGTATAGTTCCCTGTGACATGCAGTAGGTCCTTGTTGGTTATCTATTTTATATATAATAGTGTATATATGTTAATCCCAAACTCCTAATTTATCCCTCCCTATCTTCCCCTTTGGTAACCATAATTTTGTTTTCTATGTCTGTGGGTCTATTTCTGTTTTGTATGTAAGTTCATTTGTATCACTTTTTTTTTCAGATTCCACACATAAGCAGTATCATATGATATTTGTCTTTGTCTGGCTTACTTCACATAGTATGATCATCTTGAGGTCCATCAGTGTTACTGCAAATGCATTATTTCATTCTTTTTTACAGCTGAGTAGTATTCCATTATATACATATACATATATCACATCTTCTTTATCCATTCATCTGTTGATGGACATTTAGGTTGCTCCCATGTCTTGGCTATAGTAAATAGTGCTGCACTGAACATTGGGGTGCATGTGTCTTTTCGAATTATGTTTTTCTCTGGATATATGCCCAGGAGTGGGATTGCAGGGTCATATGGTAGCTCTGTTTTTAGTTTTTTTAAGGAACCTCCAAACTGTTTTCTATAGTGGCTGTACCAATTTATATTCCCACCAACAATGTAGTAGGGTTCCTTTTCCTCTGCGCCCCCTCCAACATTTATTATTTGTAGACTCTTTGATGTTGGCCATTTTGACTGGTGTGAGGTGATACCTCATTGTAGTTTTGATTTGCATGTCTCTAATAATTAGCGATGTTGAGCATCTTTTCATGTGCCTTTTGGCCATCCATATGTCTTCTTTGAAGAAATGTCTATTTAGATCTTCTGCCCATTTTTTGATTGGGTTGTTTGGTTTTTTTTGATATTGAGTTGTATGAGCTGTTGTATATATTGGAGATTAATCCCTTGTCAGTCACATCATTTGAGAAAGCATTTTAAGTGAATAATTTCTCTGAATATATGGGAATATAAGTAATGATTGACACCAGTGGAGAAGAATTAAGTCAAAATTTTTAGGGCTTATTCAAAAATTAGGGTTTAGGTTTACTAAAACATTATGAATATTTAAAAATCAATCATAATGTAAACATTTCACTGTAAAAGTTTACAATCAGAAGAAATTGCTAGGGTTACATGGAACTATTATAATTTGAAATTGAACCTCTTGGGGAAATTTCAATCTTTTCTCTATCACTTTTCAAAATAAAGTAAAATATATTCCCTCCTTTAGACTTAAAGATTTAATGAAATTAATTCATAACGTAGGTGGCTTATTGTATTAAATGTATATGTATAAAGTAGCCTTTTCTCTTACCCCTTTCCTAATCTTTGAAAAGTTTTCTTATTTAATGTTTTCTTGTCTTTTTTCAGTTAAAAAAAAAGAGCCCTTCTCTATCCCTTTTTCCAAGTACTTTTTTCTCCAGGTTTAGTTTTCTTTGGCCCCATCTGTCTGTGAAGGTCAGACATCTGGCAGCCTCATATGTCTGAGATAGCTCCATGTAGGTTGATAGGAAACAAAGGGTTTCTGCACAGATGAGAAGTACCACAAAGCCTGTATGGTAAAGCCGTGGTCAGTGGATGCCTAGGCTAGTGTTTCTCCACTCAGGAGAAGGTTCCTCGTTCTGCTTTGAACCCACCATTTGACTCAGACCTTTATTCACACAGTCTTCTAATCAGCCTATTTATCTAGGTTGCCCAGGACAGGGATGGTTGAAGAAGCTGTGGCAAGACTGAGAAGGGTGTGGTGGTGTTAGAAGGAAGTGGCACATTTACAGCCATAAGAAGGAAAGACTGAAGGCAAAGAGAGGCTGGACCATCACAATGAAGCGGAGGAACTCACATACGTTGGTTATTGAGATTAGGAGACAGTGGTCCTGTATACCCGCCTTTAGACCCTCATGGCTGTCACTGATATTCGTAATTGACTCCATCATCAACTGAAGATTAGATGTTGTTTATTATAAGCCATTTAAAATGTCAGAGAAGTGCATAATACTTTTTAGAATTAAAAAAAAATTTATAAAAGCAGGCATTTCAAGGGATCAAGTTTTGTTTACTTGTAAAAATGACCGAAGTAGATGTTAGTATCTAGTATTTTTGTCAGTTTCTTTCCCATCTTCTCCTCTATATCCACTGAGATGGTGTTTTTACAAAAGACTTTTTGTCTCTTCTCTTTGAAGATGGACCCCTTATTTTAATCTCTACTATTGTTCTTCTGTGGTGTGGTTTTATATACATCTCAATGTCCCCAATAAAGATATTCTTTTTTTTTTTTAATTTATTTATTTTCAGCTGCGTTGGGTCTTTGTTGCTGTGCACGGGCTTCCTCTAGTTGCAGTGAGAACGGCTACTCTTCATTGTGGTGTGCGGGCTTCTCATTGTGGTGGCTTCTCTTGTTGCGGAGCACGGGCTCTAGGTGCACGGGCTTCAGTAGTTGTGGCACGCGGGCTCAGTAGTTGTGGCTTGTGGGCTCTAGAGCGCAGGCTCAGTAGTTGTGGCGCACAGGCCTAGTTGCTCCGTGGCATGTGGGATCTTCCTGGACCAGGGCTCGAACCCATGTGCCCTGCATTGGCAGGCGGATTCTCCACCACTGTGCCACCAGGGAAGCCCAAGATATTCTTAATAGCAGTAGATGGCAAAGCTTCTAAGACATGAACATAGTGATTATTTCCCACAGCTTCACCCTCAGCCTCTATCTTTACTTCTGTCCTATGGTCAAACTTCTTGTATAATTCTATACATTAGTCGACACTGTTTTTTCCCCACGCATTCTTCTCACACATTTCTCAAGCTCCCCTTCCATTTCCACTCTACAGGAGTCCACAGAATTTGTTTGAACTACTATCATCAACAGATCCTCCTAATATTTATTTATATAACAAGTACTGAGGGCTGAGCTTTTGTGTTGCAGAAAAAAATAAAGTTCAGTATCTTCCCAGTGTCATTCAAAAGGATGAAAGTGAAGATGGTTTGGAAATAGGGCACGCGGGAGATGATTCCTTTAAACCAATTAGGATGTGAAAGGAAAGCACTTTTCCTTGAGATTTCTGATTATAAGTGTGCACCTAGTCCTGGGAGCTAAAGGAATATTTGACACCGTAGTTACCTCTTCTTGTACTTAATTTCTTAATTAAATGAATATCTATGAGGTCATATTTCATGCCTGACTTTTTTGATTTCTTGCCTAGTGTATTTTTCAGTTGTATCCTTATGTCTTAATCTAATTTGTGCCCTTTTGTGATTCTGTTCTCTAAGGATAGGAAATAACTTTAAGCAAGGATGAATTGTAGATCAACCACTCTCCTGTAGGGGTCGCTATGAGAGTAGCAATTTGGCATCCTTCCTTGCCACCCAGCACCGTGTGGTATGACTTGACACAATTAGCCTAAGGATTGTGAGTTCTGGTTTGTGTTGATATTTTACTTTTGAGGGTGATATGAGCTCTAACTCCATCAAGAATTCTGCAGGCTCATAACTATGTATTTTATCACTTTGGTTCCGTAAATGCTACACCTGTGCTTTTTTTTTTTTTACCTCACGTATTTGGTGCATGGTTATTTTAGAGTTCTCATCATGCCCCATTTGCATATGAGAAATCTATGCACATAGACATATTAAACCATTTTAGTGGCTTTGCAGCACGAATGATGGTATCCTAAGCTTGGCCTTCTATAGGACCTCAGATTACTGTTTAATGGGGTTGTCACTCAAGACACTTAGTGGCTTTCCCCAGTGCTTTTAAAAAATTGAATTGAGCATGATGAGGTGCATCCCCTTGATTAAATGATTTTCCTCCTATGCAATCACCATTAGCTGTTTGGCTCCCATTCTGTATTCTTTTGAAGCAGCCCTGCATTACAAATCAATATCTTTCTGAAGAGACAGTGTGTTGTGAATTGCCTGGACAGCATATGGATGGTTACTTTGGCTGCAATGCTGCTGCAGAGCCCGGTTACACTGCCTTCCTGGGAACTCCAGAGGCAAGTCCATCGTGTTTGGAGAAAAAAGAAAAAAGATTCTTTTGGGAAAAAATTGAACTGTTAAAGCTATTGATACTGAATGTTAGCATGTCCTTTGTGTTCTTCTGAACCATATTTGGTCTTATTCCATGGAGATTAGCTTCTGTAGGTGATTTCTGGGTGAATTTTTTTTTTTTTTTGCTTTTGCTTCCCCCTTTCTTGGTTGTAGTACGGCCGTACCATTTCAGCTTGCTAGTGCAGAAAGATGTGAATTCAGTTGCTGTATGGGCCTGGCCTGGTGCAAACACATTGCTAGAGACATGTTAAAGAGTTCCAGGTGATTTGAGCCTGAGACAGACAACAGCAAAACGGTAAGACCGAGCATGCTTAAAATTAGAGCAGGGGTTTTAATTTGGAGCATCTCAGCAAGACTGAATCCTGACTCACTCATTTACAACTTGAAAAGGATTCATTTTGTGCATGTCATTTTACTCACCCCCTTCTATTTAACTGCCCAAAACATCACAGATTGATCAAGGGGCTATTTAAACTAAAGATCTGACAGGAGGTTACCCATGGAAGAGTCTCTGGAGGTCCCCGAGGCTGCTGCTTGTAGTTTGTAAACACCAGTAGCAGCGATAAGACGAAGAAAAGGTTTGCGACTGTGCTTCTTTGCCATAGCTGAATCTTATTTCTTCTGAAACTCGTCTTATTTATTATAGCTTAAAGAGATCTGACAGATTGTTTTGCCTGGCTATGCTTGGCCGAATGCCCTCTGAGTCAAGCCAGCGAAGGACGGGATACGACTTTTCTCATTTGGGTAAACTGATGTCCATGAATTAGCTGGACTGGCTCTGAGTGCAATAAACATCTCTAATATATTAGGGCTCTGGGGCTTCCTCCCTGCTTCTTCCGCCGCCTCCCTTCTGGCACAGAAATGCACCTGCTTTAAGTGTGTGCTGCCTGGCAGAGGTCGGTGTGCTGGTATTTTGCATCATTACACCTGTAGTGGTTACGCTTTCATGTACGGAAGTGATAATCCTGCATGCAGTTCTGCTTGAAGTGCTGACTCTAAGAGTGGACTATTAGCGTTCTGTATGCTAATGGAGAACTCCTGCATGCATGAGGGACCGGCCGGGGCAGCAGACAGGCTCCTCCAAAATGATACTTACCTGCTCGTGGAGAAGATAACAGTTGAGAGACAGAAATGTAAACCTTGATATCTGCAGAGGGTGAATTCCTTATTTCCTTTGTTAATGGGCACACTGTGTTGGGGTTGGAGGTGGTTGAAGTTGAAGGACATGTTTTAATATTGTTCGAAGTGAGACTACTACATTACGTGGTCCTGGTGAGTTTATAAGGATCCATCTATTATATAGGTACTGAATGTTAAGGGTGTCAGCATTTGATTTATTTTTTTGCTTTAAAAATATTCTTCTTATGTATACTTGAGCTGAGTACTTCGTGTAAAATGTAAATGATGTAGCTAGTGAATATTAGTTGAGAAAAGCATCAGTAACTTGATGTGGCATGTTGGCCACAAGCCAGTTGTATATAATTTTGTGACATAAGTATTTTTAAGAAAGAACACCTGATTACTTGATAGGCTAATTGAGAGAAATATTGATAATGTTTGGGTTCACTAGAATTTTTTTGGAGGAGGGAAGGAGCCTTAAATATTTTTCTGTATTCACTCAACTATTTATTGTAAAGGTTGGACATTGATTTTGGGGAATGAATATTTGGATTTTCTTCCAAAGAGAGTTCAAATTTTCTTTTATTTTGACTATTTATTATCTCCTAAAAAATCAAGATGAACTATAAACTATTCTTTTCTATACTTCAATTGTTCCTTAAAAAAACAAACTTTTTTTCTACTCAGAGGATGATGTGCCGTGTGTTTGCTGTTTCTTTTCCTGAGAGTGATGTTCCTGGCTATTTACATTTTTGCCTTCACTTTGTGTAAGCTGTGAGGTTTATTTTTTTCACCCTGTGACAAAAGGAGTTGTACATTTGCAAAAAGTAAGTAATTTTTAAAAAGGGGTGGTAGAGCAGTAATATGACATTGATTTTACAGTCAGTTTTGTATTCCTCATTGTGCAAACATTTATCAGTCATCTACTCTAAGACATCATAAGATGTGCTGTGAAGGAAGTATAGATGAAATAGATACACTCCCTTCCCTGAAGGAGCTTAGATGTAGTAGCTTTGGTATTTTTCTCAGGAATATGCCCCATTATACTTTCTCAGGAATAAGTAAATTTGATGCTTTTTATATTTTCCTCCCTAGGAGACTCCTTCCTCTATTTTCTTTTAATCATTTATTTATTAAACAAACATTTATGGAGAGTCTACTGTGTAACAGTGTAACTACTGTGTAACAGTAAGTCAAACAGAGCTGGTCCTTGTCCTCATAAAACTTACAATCTACTTATTTTTAAAATATTTCAAGAAGAATTTGGAGACAAGTTTTTTTCATTTTGGGCAATTGTGAAACGGGCACTATATGCTTAGATTTTTTCCATTTTTAAAATTGTGGTATAAAATATACATAACACAAAATTTTCCATTTTAACCATTAAAAAAGGTATGTAATTTATTGGCATAAGTACATTCACAGTGTTTGGCTACCATCATTGCTGCCCATTTGCAGAACTTTTCATCATCCCTAATAGAAATTCTGTGTCCATTAAATGATAACTCCCCATTCTCCGTCTCCCCAGCCCCTGGTAATCTCTCCAGTCTACTTTCTGGGTCTAAGAGTTTGCCTCTTCTCGGTATCTCATATCATATCAAGTGGAATCATACAGTATTTGTCCTTTTGTGTTTGGTTTATTTCATTCAGCATGTTTTCAAGGTTTATCCGTGTTGTACCATGTATCAGAATTTCATTCCTTTTTAATGTATGCTTTGATTTTTTTATATGGAAAAGACAGCAGTTCCCCACCCCCCCCCCACCCCTTATGATTTCACTGAATCAAGTTCCCATATGGACCTCTGTGGACATCTAATAAATACGGATAATTTAGAGATACTAAAAATAAAAGCCTGGGGGGAAGGGCAAGGAATGAGGAATAGAAATGCACTGAGGGAATGATCTAAGGATGTATTCATTTGGATTCTTTACATGGGCTAGTAATTTGAGCATGGTAATTGGGCTAGTTAGATTTTCATGTCAATTCTTTGCTTATAGAAAGCAACTATCAGCTGAAATATTCCATGGAAGGCTGGACTGTAGCTTTTGTCATTAACATTCAAATTTTACCCACTCTACTTCTAGTCTTTTACTTTATCTAACTTTATAAGCAAACACTGATCATGTTGAAGTCCTCTTGCAGAATCAGAGACTCTTAGGACTGGGAGGTTTTTCAGCAATCGTGTTGTCTAATTGGCTCATCTTCATTTCATTTGGCCAATTGGAGAGCGAGATTCCACTCAGTCTCCTGACGCCCACTGCAAACCTTCTCTCACTCCCCACTGCTGTTTTCAGTGGACACTCAATCCCCAAATCCCAGGTATCCTCTGACTTAGAGGGGAGTGAAAGAGGGTATTAGCTTGATGCCGTCTTAAGCAGATTTCCATTGGATGAGGTAAGCCTGGCTTCATCAATATAGCATTCTCTTTCTCATATTTCTTCCTGATGCTGCTTTTAAATCCAGATGGTTTTCTGATAGAAGATCCTTTTTAGAAAGCCAAGTTAAGGCCCTAGAGCTGTCTGTTTGTCTATCATTGACTGATTTGATGATTCTTACATGGGATCAATCAGCAGTTTATATCCGCGCCTTTAACATACTATTCAGGAAACACAAACATATATGAGAAGAGGAAGATTCAACATGGCAGTGTCTAATGCCTGAGACTTCCCATCTTCCCCGTCAGCCTGTCCTTCTAAAGAAATCTTCTTGATTTCTGCCCTTGCCCTACCCCCTAATACTTTGATGTTCAGGCTTGACTTTTGATATGAGGCTGATTGAGAGTCAGATTAGTCAAAAGCATGTTAAATTTACATGCTGGAAGTGGTGAGCAGGCAGGGAGGATGGGTCAGAAAACCTTAATACACAGAGCAGTGATTTTTCTCAGTTTTAAAAATGCTTTTCTTTTGCATCAGGAGAAGAAAGAATGAGAGAAGTGTTGCAGATCAGGTCTCTGCTTTCCTTAGTTCTCGCAGGATGTAAGTCCCAGGGGACATGTAAGGAAGACAGCCTGGTGGTCAAGAGCTTGGGCTTTGTAGTCAGAGTCTTGGAATAAATCCCGTTTCCTGTGCATATTCTCTGTGTGGTCTTGGACATGTAATTTAACTCTTGTGTGCCTCAATTTAATCATCCATAAGATTGGGATAATAGTAATACCTCATGGGGTTGTTGTAGAGATTAATTGAGAAACTACTTATAAAATATTTTTAATAGTAACTCAAATAATAAGAGCTCAATAATAGCTATCATCATCATTGTCATGGTCATCTAGAAATCCTTAATTTCCATCTCTCTTTTCTATCAACTTATATCTTGCCCAAGATTCTTCTCCAGTTTGCTTGTTTATTGAGCATATATGACAATTTCTTAATGTTATTGGGTTTGAGTGGATAAAAGGAGGGTGTGAAAGAATGCTCCAGTATTCTAGTTATCATCTGGCAGGTTTGGGAAGGATTATATGTTCTATAGACTTCCTCTTCGGCCCAACTGATACAAGTTTGCCCCAGTGGCTTATTCCGCAGCTAAATGAGATCTTGCTAAAAATACAAAGATGACTGTGAAATGCTCCTGGAAGCAATGGGGTTTGTTTTCAGGTGGCAGACAAACAGCAGGGTATATGTATCCCGCTGTTCTGCTCTGTTCACCTTGGATATCTCAGTTAGGATTCACTATTGAATTTTCTCAGTCATAGGAAAGGTTTACAGAACCAGTCCTCATGAAAGCAGTTAGGACTTTATTATTAATGGATTTCTGTCAAATTTATTATCACTGAAATTTTAGCTCTTTACAATAGATGGACCAGTTGTTAAAGCTACATTGAAAGATACTTCCATTTTCTCCCCACGTGTTCTTTGTTCCCTGTGTTTCTCTTCATAAGCTCTGTGTGGTTAGTGACCCATATATGATTCTCTGAAAATTTTAAGAGCTTCAAAAGTCAATCCTATATTGAGTGGTGCCCTATATTTTTCTGAATTCTTTGATGGGGTTTGCATCTAGATTTATTTTATTAGAGTAAAACTATTAAACTTTTAAACTTTCTAACATCACTCTTGACATTAATCACTAAGTTATTTTCCAAGCATTAATAAGGCAGTTAAATGTTATTAAAAAGATGGTTATTGTAGGTGAGGAGATATAAGGTGTATTTATTTATATAACCATCTGTTTCAGAGTAAGAAGAGAGTACACAATTTTATTTCTCCTTCAGGGAAGGAATTTAAAAATATTTACAATCTTTATTTTTAAATGCTGTTCATGTGGTTACCGGGGGAAAGAAATTCAGGTCCTAATGGATCAGTCAGAACCTCCAGTAGTGTCTTCTTTACAAGTTTCCAATTTTTAATGTGATTTTACCTTCTGGTTGCTTTATCTTACATGAGGGACAGAATAGTGAGCTACAGATATTTGAAAGGTATAAACATGAAGGAAGAACTAGGCTACTTTAGTACAAAGAAGCTGTGGGTGGTGCAGTGAAACTAGGAACAGAAAACAGAATTCAGAAGGCACCCGAGACTCTTGTTTGCACAGCCTCTGAGACAAATGACAGTTTCTCTTGTCCTCATGATGTTAAAAAAAAAAAGGCCCTCAAACGCTAAGCATATGTGTACAGAAAGCATTCTGGACCATGTTATTGATTTTAAACATCTGGGAATCTGAGTTCAACCTTATCTGCTTATTGGTTATTAGTGCTCTGACACGGTCGACATTTTAAAATTGCCCTAGTTAATATTAGTCATCTCCCCTCCCAGGTTATATTGTACCTCTGCATGGTGTGGGGTCCTTTGAAAACACACCCTGGTTTCTCCTTCTCAGGTAGGACCCAAAACAAAACCTAATAAAAAGAAAAGCTATATTTAAACCTGTAAATTCTATGAGAGAGGGGGGAAAAGTCCCTATTTGCAGGAACAGACTTGTTCTTTTCTAGAGCAAGAGCTGTAAGGGAATAGTGTGTTGATGAAGAAACTAATCAGCCATGCAGTGTGAGCCACTTTCTGTAGCTCGAGTCTTCCGTTGTGTTGAGAATGGGTATTCCAGTTCCCCACTGCAGCTATGGGGATTTCGTAGGTTGGAATAGGCTTTTGCTTTGTGGAATCTCAACAAAGCCACTCCTGTGCTGTGTGTGGGGATTCTCGTGTCATGAGCCCCATTTCTGAGCCCTCTGGCTCTAAATGAGAGGGAGGAAGTAATATAGATGTCGATTCTAATATTTCACCTCCCAGTATGTTCATTGGGCCATATGATATGACTGCTATACTCCTGACTCTCTTTTTTTCCATGATGAAATTTTAACCAGCATATGATTATGGATGTCAAGTGAGAATGAGAAAATTCACACATCATCTTCTTTTTCCCCTTGACTTCTTGGGGATATTTAGTAAGTTTTTAGTGGAAGCAGTGATTGAAAGAGGCCCAGAATTCCACAGAATTGCCCTGTCCTTCTGTTTGGGAGTAGGGGTTCGGGTCCTTGTCCAGACGAGGTGGGAAATGTTCAGTTATGCCTCACAGGCAAAGGGCTTTTTTTTTTTCCCCACCCAAGGGAGGACCTGTTTTACAGTACATGGCACTCTTCATGCATGTAAGTTCCTTTTAAAATTTCATTTCTGGATCCTGAAGTGACTTCCTTTGAATTTTTTTTTTCAAAGCTACTACATAAACTCTGGTAAATAAAGAGTAAAGCAAAATTCTGGGTTCACTTCACCTTAGAATAATTCTGTGGTCATTTTTTTTATAGATATGGTGGCCCATGGTAAAACAATGCTTCTGTATTAGAAACAAATAAAAGTTTCTATGCAGGAAGTAATGTGACATATGTTATTATAACCTATGTATAGTCTTCTTTCTCTACTCCTCACACACTCCAATCCCATTGCTTTTTAAAAATTCCTGAATATACTGGGGGTAGCTTATTGGAAAATTTTATTTCAGAGTTCAAAATTACATTAAAGAATTTTCTGAAATTACCATGATCTTTTGTGGGAAGTTTGAGCAAAAATGCTCCCCAAGGAATGTTGAAATGATTATCACTCATGTTGTATCCAGAGACAAACAAATTTTGCCTCTTTCACAATCTCAATTCTTTTATTTGACCGTAGTAGCAGAATCTATTATTATTATATGGTTTAGAGCACTGCACCTCAAACTTTAATGTGCATACAGATCCCCTGGGATCTTGTTAAAATGCAGGTTCTGACTCAGTAGGACTGAGGTGAGGTGAGGGCTGTGATCCTGGGTGATGACTGTCCTGCTGGTCCAAAGGCAGTCAGGGGTTAAAGAATAATTCCTGATGAAATCCTGATCGCCCAAAATAACTACAGTCCAGAAAACCTAGATAGGCCACAACTAACAACAGAGAGAGGGCATTTCAACCCTTCCTGTGAGTGTTCATTAAATTTCATGTTAAATTTATCATTATGAAATCATGGAATTTTAATCAGCTTATAATTATGGATGTCAAGTGGGAGTGAGAAAATTTCACATATCTTCTTCTTTCTTCCCTTACCTTTTTGGGCTAGTTACTTTTTAGCGGAAGTAGTGTAAAATAAAGAACCTAGAGGTCAGTAAATATATGCATCTATCTATGCCAGCCTTTAAGCAAACTGTATCTCTTATATCTAAATCAAGTGTCTCATTATAACAGAAGGGAAAGCAACTAAATAAAATTATTTTAGTAATGCATATTAAAGTTTAAGCTCCTGGGAAGGCCGCCTAAATATTTCATAATAGAATCAGCAAAACAACGATCAGATCTCTTGGTGATCAGCACTGAAGCCCAGTAAGGTTGTAACAAAACTACAGTCACTGAAGCGGCATAAAGGAATGTGATGTCCTCAAGAGTTCTCCATTCAGCTGTGTCCATTAGCTGATGGATTCAGGATTGAATGAAATTAGGTCAGACCCCAAAGAAACCAGTCAGTAGAAAAATAAGCATTTTAAAATTAAATCCCAGTAGTGGACATTGAATTCTGGTGAGTGGGAACAGCTGGTGAAGCCTTTTTGTTGACTGGAAAAGATCTCAGCTCAGAAGGTGCCTCATCGTTTCGTAGTTTCTTAGGACTCATTTTTGTAATGACCCATGTTTAGTTAAAGGGGAAGGCTTATAATAAGGAGAACAATCCATCTTTGAGTAAATATTACCAGAGCACCCATTTTTGTGCTGCCATTTGAGCTTTGGGAACGTGAAGGAAATGGAAGACGTGGTTTCTGTGTTCTGGTGTTTACAGTCTGGTTGTGGAAATACAAATACATGAGAAACAGAGCAAGACAAAGATCTCCTCCCACCCCGGCAGATAAACCAAACGCATCAAAACAAATTCCACAGTAGCTTATATGAAAGCACATAAGACAGTGTATATTTAAGTGACGGGTTATGAGGTACAGTCTAAAAACGATGTAGTTCTTAGTGAGGGCTTTTTTGGTTGCGACAGTGACAGTGACATAGGGGCATGACTGGCGTTTAGTAGACAGAACTAATATTGCCAGCATCCCACAGCGTGACTGCTACCCCATGCTGCTCACAAATAATCCCTCAGTCAAAAGGCCCAGGATGCCATCACTGAGAGACAATGCCAGGATTTTAGAGTTAAGGAACACCCGCAGAGGCTGGAGCTCTCAGGAGACATGTTTATGGTGTGAACCTGACTGCCTCCTCTCTAAACCCTAAAATCCTAAGGCAAAGGGGAAGTAAAAGGAAGCACAAAGAAGTGAATTTATGTCTCTGGTCTTAGCTCTCTAGTTGCTCTATTTAAAATCATTTACCAGCTGTAAGCTGCTGCCTGGAGTTTGTAATAGAACAGTTGAGCTTTGAAAGGCCTGGAGAGCTGTTTACTCCAGCTGTGTCATTTTACAGATGAAAAGACTGAGACCCAGAGAGTTGAAGTGACTTGTTCTGAGTCACTTAGTTCTGACTTAATATGGGCTGCAGGCTTGCCCGTGTACTCGCTAATGTTCTGAAGGTGATTTTAGGCAAGATGTTTGTTCTGTTAAAACATAGCTATAAGTAAAAGTACATTCAGGCATATATCCCTTTATATACATAGACAACATGTTCTATTTTCTTGTTCCATGTAGCTATTCACACTGCCGCCTCTATACACCTCTATACAACTATAGCCATTCACACTGCCACCTCTGTACACACACAGACACACACACATGGGTGAGAAAAGAGAAGACTACAGCCAAAGAGAGGACAGCATACTTTTAGATCTTGCAGGTTTAGGTTAGAGATGAAGGCAGCTGTCATGGGTTATGATTCTAGTGGCATTAGAAATTTCTCCTACCCTCGCCCCCTTCATTCCCCGCTCCTACCAAAATACCTTGTCCACCTACCCCTGAAAGCTGAAATTTATTTTATAAGGGGTGGAGCTTTTTAATGCTATAATGCTTAAAGTTCAGATAATCCAGGGAGAGGTAATGCTCTGATTTAAGTGTTCACAAACTTGTGAATGACTGATGGTGGCTTTTTAATTAGGAGCAGATTTTGAGAGAAGATATTGAGTAAGAGAAAGCTGTCAGGCCCTCATCAGGTAACAGATGAGGGGAAAACAATTGTAAGAGGTTGTTTCAGTGTCAGGAATTTTGCTGATTTCAGTTTTGCATTGGCCTGTCATGGATATTCCTTTCATGAATGGCAAAAGATCATGACTTAAAGCGATTGTTGTTATGGTGTTTGCCTTCATGAAGAGGGTGGAGTGAAGAAGTACAGAAGATCACACTCTGAACCCAGTAAAATGCCAATCACCAGAAAATGGTTGATTCAAAGGGACAATTTTCAGCCCCATTGAATTCGCCGGAAATGAGTGCCAACCTTAACTGAATTAAGTTGTGCTCTTTCAAATCCACTGCTGTGAGTTTGGGGGACAGTTGTCTGGATTTTACATAGCTCCAAGCTAAAATTGTAGGTCAAACTGTGACTTTTGGAGCCTCCAACACTGTTTGAATTGCTAACAATTTTTACTGAGTTTTGAGTCTGCCAGCTAATGTACAGACCCCCTTAATGATGAGTGAACCAAAATAATTCATTCAGATGAACACCTAAATGTGTGGGTGCATCTCTAACCATGTTTGAAATTCTAGGTTCTATTGAATTTACTGGAAAAAATAAAGGAACAGACGTTTATGTTAGTATTTGTGATGATTTCTTCTTTTTATCTGTTTTCAAGTACCATCAGACATCCCTGCTTATGTAAATTATGTCACTTCAGTTTCTAAATGGATCAAGGAAGTGTGAAAAAAATGCCATCATAGAGAAAACATATCCTGTTTCCCGATGATACTGGAATGTCTGTGGTTTTCAGGCAGTACTGCTACTATAGCTATTTATTGTGACTGGCTTGGTCCATGGCTTGGTGTAGGAGGAAGTCTGTGGCTTGGTGTGCCCTGTGCAGAGGGCACTAACAAACTATGTGTGAAGGACAGTGAAAGCTGATGGTGAATGTCATGTCCAAGAGTATTCTGTGCCTGGAACATCCACAGCTAGTGCCCACATCCTTAAAAATATATGTAGCTAATAAATGTAATTTTGAAAACCAATTTGTCTCAGTCTAGTTAAGCACTGATGACTGACTTAACTAAATTCCCTTAATTTCAAATACTAATTTAGTGTGACTGATTATTTTAACATATTTCAGATACTTTAAACAAAGAAAGCATGCACAAATATGATTATTGCACGTAATATTACTACACTTACACTCATCCTATTTTAAAACACCAACACTGTGGGTTTAATTAATTTCATATTATTTCTATATTTCTTTTTATGCCTTCCTAGGGTTATAGATCTAATTAGTAGATTCCTTCCAGGGGTTTCACTAGTAATATTTTTGAATCTTCTTGGAGTTGCGTAATCTTTACACATCCACAAGTAAAACAATGCCTTCTCCGAGTAGCTGGGATTACAGGATCTGAGTTGTGGACTGTTGGGGCCTTGGTTGATTTTTCCAAAGTGATTCAGATCTGAGTCATTGGTTAGCAGTCAAGTTGAATTTTCTATTTGAGGGTTAAATTTCACTTAGTTACTAAAATTTAACTTATTTCCAAAAAATGCATTCCACAGTGACTTCACAATAAATTTTCTTTACAATCTGGTGTCTCTCCACTAAATGTATTCTTTGTAAAATGTTGCTTAGGCAACATCACATACCCTTTGTTTATTACTGTGTTATATTGACCTGGTCTGTTAGTGGGACATCCGTGTTGCTGTTCTTTCTACACTTGTGCTGTGTAGACCCCCTCTCCACAAGCTTTGAGCAATCGTTCCTATTCTTGGTGCAATTCCTACTTTTTCTGGCACTACTTGGCTTACTCACAGTTCTATGTGTGAAAACCAACTATATATCCTGTTATATTCATCCTTCCATATAACTGCCATTTGTCATTTATATTGACTTTTCTTTCTCAAAATCATAATGAACTCAAGGTCTTTCAATATCTCTCTTGTTCCATTTAACCATAATTTTATTTTCCTTTTGATGCTCAAATATGTAATCACAGTTGGGCCGGTAGGAACCCCTATAGCCAGATTCCTTTGTCCTTCTAGCATTGTCCCTGACATTTTTGAAAGGATCCTAGTTTTCTGGTAACAGCTGGATATTTCACAGCTGTTTTGTGCTTCCTGCCCTGTGAACTGGAATCAGGTTACTTCCAAGGATTCCTCTTTTTTCATAGTGGAGAATTGGAACATAGACCAGAATCTAGGCACTGGGGGTATACATGAAAGTTAGCAGTGGATCAAAGGGCTACTATTGGGTGGTTGAAAAAATCTGCCTTTTTGAGGTTATGGGTTCCTACTGATTTTTTTCCAATTTGACATACATGCTTTTGTCCTCTAGTTTTGTTATATTATGAGATTGTATCTGCACCGACCACAAGCATCTTGTTGTAGGAAGAAAGATTCTATTTGGGTAGGGGAAATGTTTATTTAGATTGCTGACAGGTTGATGGAAAGATTCAAATGAAGATCTGGGCACTGGGGAGTAGCACCAGTGTATAATCTGTCTTCTAGAACCCTCTTTCATTGCTAGGACTCTAGTCAGCTCACTCTTTTCACGTACCCTGTGCACTTCAATAATTTTATTCTATAGTATGCCAGAGATTGCAGCTAAGGGGAATGAGTGCCATTCTTACTTCACCTTGTCTGGATCCTTCCCCGCACCCAACCCCTCCCTCTTCTCTTCAGGGTCTGACAAGCCCATGAGGTCAGTGAGGCTGCTTCCCCAGAGCCTTATGAAGGGCCTGGAGTCTGCTTTCTGTTGTGCTTGTGGTTAACAGAGATGGCCAGATCATGTTTAAGTTGTTTGTCCCAAATATTGGAAACTTGAAACCTTTCCAGAACAGTCACTTTGCCCTATGTGGAAAACTCAAGTATAGATGACTTTCCTGGATGAAGATGCCTACATAAAGCAGGCCTGATACTGGTTTTATTCGCACAAACCCAGGCAAAGTGGAGACCATAAATTGCGTATAAATTTAATTATGTGGAGAATTTGTTCGTGGGCTTTATAGTGCTGATGAAGTTATGTCGTGCAGAAAACTCTCAATATATGGTCATTTATTGATAGCAGTCCTAAGAATCATTGCTTATCTATCATGGATCTGATACAGTGTATCAGATACAGAAAGTGGTATCTGCAACATGTTCCTAAGAACATTCTGCTCAAATATCAGAGTGCTTTTAGGCAATTTCAGTAAAGTGAGTGTATTAGTTTTCAATTGGTGTGTAACACATTACCATGTACTTACTAGCTTATTATCTCACAGTTTCTGTAGTTTAAAAGTCTAGGCATGGCATAGCTGGTTTCTCTGCCCTAGGTCTCACTGGACTGAAATCAAGGTGTTGGTCTCACCTGGGGCTCAGGATCCTCTTACAAGCTCACTAGCTGTTGGTAGAACTCATTTTCTTGTGGTTGTAGGACGGTGGTCCCCTTTTCCTGCAGGTTGTCAGCCAGTGACTACTCTCAGCCTTTACAGGCTGCCCCCCAGTTCTGTGCCATGTGGCCCCCATAGGAAGGTCACAGCATGAAATGTTGGCTTTCTTCCAGGCTAGTCAGATCACACCTCTGACTTTCTCTTCTGCGGCCAACTAGAGAAAATGCTCTGCTTTTAAAGAACTCACCTGATTAGGTCAGGCCCACCCAGGGTAATTGCCCATTTGCCATATCACATAATAGAATCATGGTGTGATATCTCATCATATTCACTCTCAAAGGGGAAGGGATTATTCAAAGGCTGGACATTGGGTGTCATTGTAGAATTCTGCCTATCACAATGAACTTGTAGTTTAAAAATACTTTTATGATAGCATTTTATGAATATATATGTTTATTATTTTTGTGTCAAGATTGCTGGGGTATTTTTATATATTTATTTTTATTTTATTTATTTTTGGCTGTGTTCAGTCTTCATTGCTGTACACAGGCTTTCTCTAGTTGCAGCAAGGGGGGCTACTCTTCATTGCAGTTTGTGGGCTTCTCATTGTGGTGGCTTCTCTCAGTAGTTGTGGCACTTGGGCTCTAGAGCGCAGGCTCAGTAGTTGTGGCACACTGGCTTAGTTGCTCCGTGACATGTGGGATCTTCCCGGACCAGGGCTCAAACCCGTGTCCCCTGCATTGGCAGGCAGATTCTTAACCACTGAGCCACCAGGGAAGTCCCTGATTGGTTCCTTTGTTTTTTTTTTCCTTTTCTCAGCCATACTTTATAATTTCTGTGTACAGATATTGCACATATTTTGTCAGATTTATCACTAAATATTTTATATTGTTTGAAGCTGTTGTAAATCGTGTTTTTAAAATTTAAATTTCTGATTGTTGTTAGTATCTGGAAATACAAATGATTCTTATATATTGATCTTATATCTTGTACCCTTGATAAACTTATTAATTCTAGTGTTTTTTTGGGGGGGTAGATTTCATTGGATTTTCAACATAGATGATAATGTCTTCTGTGAATAAAGTTGGTATTATTTCTTCTTTTCCAATGTAGATTTTTTTTCTTTTTTCTTGCCTTGTGGCATTGTCTAGAACTTGTAATACAATGTAGAGTCAACATAATGAGAGTGGACATCCTTGATTTGTTCCTGTACTTAGGAGAAAGGCATTCAGTTTAACAGTTACTGTGGGTTTAGAATTCAGGGCACCTTAGCTGGGTGCCTGTGGCTCAGAGTGTTGTATGAGGTTCCAGTCAAGCAGGAGGCTGGGGCTGTGGTTGCATTTGAAGGCTCAACTTCTTTGGTTGTTTACAGTCCTCAGTCCTTCCATAAATGTGCCTCTCCACAGAGCTGCCTCCTAACATGGCAGTTGGCTTTGCCTTTGGATAGTGATCTAAGAGAAAGGGAATAGGACTGAGAGTGTACCAGCACAGAGACCACAGTTTTTTTATAATCTTTTCTCAGAAGTGATAGCCCATGATTTCTGCCATATTCTGTTTATTGGATATAAGTCAACAAATACAGCCCAAACTCAAGATCTGTGGACTAAATAAGAGTGTGACTATCTGGAAGTGGTTATCACTGGGAGCCCTTTTAGAGATTGCCTGACATTGTATACTAAAATAGTGAATTACACATTTATGAGTGTTAAGCCAACCTTCCATTCCTGGGATTAATACTACTTTTTCATTATTTATTATCCTTTTTATATATTATTGGATTCAATTTTTTAAAAATTGCCAATAATTTTTGCATCTTTATTCATGAGAGAAATTGATCTGTAGTTTTCTTCTAACGCTTTTTTCTGGTTTTGGTGTTGGAATGATGCTGGCTTCATATAGTGAGTGGGGAAGTATCCCCTTCTCTTTAATATTTTGGAAGCATTTCTGTGGAATTGATGTTATTTTTTCCCTTAAATGTTTGATTTACTTCACCAGTAATGTTGTCTGGCCCTGGCATTTTCTTTGTGATAACGTTTTTGGTTACACTTTTAATTTCTTTAATAGACATAGGCCTATTCAACTTATCTATTTCTTCTCAAGTGAGCTTGGGTTGTTTTCGTCTTTCAAGGGAATTTGCTTCATCTAAGTTGCTGAACTTATTGGCATAAAGTTGTTGATGATATCTGTAGAATCTGTAGTGATGTCATCTCTCTTATATCTGTTATTGGCAATATAAGTTCTTTACCTTTCTGCTCTTATCAGTCTGGCTAGAGGTGTATCCTTTTTTTTTTTTATCTTCTCTGAAAACTAGCTTTCAGTTTCATTGATTTTCTTTATTGTTTTTCATTTTCTATTTCATTTATTTCCATAATGATATTTTTCATCATTTTAATTCTCTGCTTATTTTAGGTTTTAATTTCTCATCTTTTTCTACTAGTATTTTAAGGTGTAATCTTATTGATTTGAATTTTTTTCCACTATATGCATTTACCATTATAAGTTTTTCTACAGCTAAAGTACTATTTAAGCTGTATCTGCCATTTTGATATTCTGTTTAACTATTTTCATTTAGTTCAAGATACTTTCTAATTCCCCTTTTGTATTGTTTAGTTTCCAAATATTTGCTGTCTTACTTATCTTTCAAAGTACTTTTCCCCCTCTGGCTCCTTTTTAAGATATTCCCTTTATCACTGGTTCTAAGCAACTTGATTTTGATGTGCCTACATGTTATTTTCTTTGTATTTCTTGTGTTTAGGGTTCATTGACTCCTCAGGTTCATGTGTTTATATTTTATAATTATAATTCAGTTACCTCAGTGGTGTGGGTGGTTTCGTATCCATATCATATCTATTGACTCTTGCTTTCACATCTGTAAGAGAAACACGTGAACTCTTGAGTGAAAAACGTCAGTGCATCTAATCTTGTGATAAATTGTTAGTTTTTGATCATGACTAGAGGACTCTGCCTTAAGTCTTTTAAAGATATCTTCAGCAATTTTGTGGTATGCTAAAAGGTGTGATGATATCCTTCTTATTTGATTTAATTAAAATTCAACCTATGCTTAGTAGTTGAGACACACTCATAGGACAGAGTTGATGCTTAATATTTAATTAAAATTTTTTTGTTTGTTTCAAAAACTTGAAAGAACTTAATTTATTTTACATACTTTCCCAATTTAGTATTTTCAAAAATTATGTTGTCAGACATGTTTATTATACAAGTCAAACAATATAGGGGTATGTAAAAAATAAGTGATCTTACCCTTTATCCGTTCAGCTCTACATATCTGGCGGAATCTTATGTTAACACTTTGGTGTGTTTCCTTCTATACCTTTCTGTGTGCTCATACATACACATACAAATATCTATATCTATGTCTGTATGTATATTTGTATCTATATCTATCCATACACATACATTTCTTTCCTATATGGAATCATCTTGTACATATTACTCAGACACTTCATATGTTTACTTTAACAGTATGGGGTTTTCTTAGATACCTTCTGTTTTCCTGCCTTCTTAAATGAGGATATGGAAACTTTTCACAAGAAGAAAAAAAACTTTAAAAGCAATTTCAGAGTTATCTTTTCTCTAAAGAGCATAATAAAGTTACCTTGCTAGAGGCCATAAAATTATGTAAAAAGAAAAACAAAGTCTCCAGAATACAGGGAGAATGAAGGAGTTAGAACATAAAGTGGAAAACAAGGAGCAAAAGTCAGAGAGACTAAAATAAAATGAGTGAGGGGGGCAGACTATGCAGTAAGAGAATGAATGAAGTTGAGAAGGAAATTGGGGTTTAGTGGAGTAATATAAACAAAATAAAGTGAGAGAGTGGCATGGACATATATACACTACCAAATGTAAAACCGATAGCTCGTGGGAAGCAGCCGCATAGCACAGGGAGATCAGCTCCGTGCTTTGTGACCACCCAGAACGGTGGGATAGGGAGTGTGGGAGGGAGACACAAGAGGGAGGGGATATGGGGATATATGTATGCATATAGCTGATTCACTTTGTTATAAAGCAGAAACTAACACACCATTGTAAAGCAATGATACTCCAATAAAGATGTTAAAAAAAAAAGAAAAAAGAAAAAACATTGTTTTCAACTTTTACTATCTCTACCTTTTAGCCTTTTCATATGCTCCATTCTAGTTTGGAGATGAAATCAAGATTGGGATAGATTTTAAACATGTATTCGAGCATTGAAGTGTTGAAGAACATAATGACTTTCTCTAGCCGTGTTAGCTGCTTCCGTGGTGGCCCATCAGTTAAAATGCCCATCTGATTTAGTTCAGCTGGTTTTTTTTGTTTGTTTTTTAAATTAAGGCAAGTTATCCAACTTTTAATGATTCAGAAATAATCGCAGTTGCAGTCAGATGGTAAAATATGTGACAGAGTTCAAGAACCACCTTAGGGCACTAGCAGTATAGGCCTTAAGCTTCCTGTTTTAGGGATAGCAATTTTAGTGTCAGCCCTAACCGAGTATAAGCAGGATGATTATGAGGAATTTTTCATATTGAGGTTTAAGCTAATGTAGCTTTTAAACTGTGGCCTTTTGGGGTATTTCCTGGAATCAAAATTGGCATGCTTTCTAGGATAACAAATCAGCATGTTTAGTGATATTAAAGTTTCAGTGGAGAGGTTGAGTTTAATTTCTTTTTTTCCCCAGATATGTGTCACAAAGATGTCTACACGGAACTGCCCGGGAATGGACTCAGTGATCAAACCCCTGGACACAATTCCTGAGGATAAAAAAGTCAGGGTTCAGAGGACACAGAGCACTTTTGACCCATTTGAGAAACCAGCTAATCAAGTTAAGAGGGTGCATTCTGAGAACAATGCTTGCATTAACTTTAAGGCCTCCTCCACTGGCAAAGAGTCTCCTAAAGTTCGGCGGCACTCCAGCCCCAGCTCGGTAAGTGCAGTCTTCTCACTTATCAGTGGGTGAATAGAACAAGTATCCCTCTTATAATAGTGGCGTGCTGTGCGGGAAGACAGCAGGTGGCTTTATCAGTACATTATTATGCATTGTCTCCTTAGGTGGTTTAATGTTTTTGGAAGAGAGAAAGAGCGCAGGCACGCGCAAGTGCCAACTATATACAGACTCTTTATTCATAAGCACCCAGCAAGCAAATGAGAAATGATTCAACTTATTTTGGGAAAAATTATTTTCTTTCTAGTTGTTTCTAGTTAGGGGAATTTATAAGTAAAAATCCTTTGGTATTTTGAACACCTGGAGAGGATGTTTGAACTTCACTGTGTTTGCGGGCAGTAAGGGTAGTTTTGAATTTGGCAGATTCACAAAGAATTTCATTTCAGGGTACGTGTTAGAATGTGTTCACTTGTCTTATTCCAGTTTGTTCTCATTGCCAATATTCTACAAATTACGAGCTAGACATTGAAACTGATCTTCTTAAAGAGAAATCCTATTCATCACAGTGAAATTTTCTAAACCCAAACTATATCAAAGCAAGTCTTGCCTTGGACCCAAGGACATATAAAGTTCTGAGATGATTGCTGCTTTTTGACTGTAAAAGTTTTACCGAAACTCGTATTTCCAAGACTGGCCTGCATTTAACATTGTAAAAAAAAACTTATGATCTTTTGAAATTAAGTAATTTTCAAATTTAACCCACACTTAAGAACTTCTTGACATAGCTGGTCTAAGAGTTTAAAGGGTAAGTGAAGAATGCTAAGAGAATTTTGATTCTGTCATCTTGCTAAGAAACATATTCCATTTCACAAATTTTAAATATTAAATTCCATGAGGGCCAAAACAGAGCAAGAGATGTCAGCTGCTAGGAGAATATTGACACTTCAGTTTAATTAAAGTGTATGATACCTCACAAATCTTGTGTCACATTTTTTTGTTAATGAATCAAAAATAAATTTGTTAATGCAACATTTGTGAGGAGAATTGATTATCTGGCTTTCCCCACATTGGCCCCTGTAATCTTGTCTATGATTGCAGGGTAGTGTCCATTTAGGTCACAGATACAACACTAACTCCTGGGAGAACTTTTAGATTTAGTATCATTTAGAAGAAATGAAAAGAATGGTTGAGAATGATTAAGCTTCTGTAATGGAAAGAGAATTACATATATTTTACTATATAGTTATCTTAATATTATTATATGTCAATCTACATGATATATAGAAATTGGCACTTGAGATATTGCAATGAAGCATACTTATACTAAAAAACTATTCACTGTTTATGTGAAAATCAAATTTAGCTAGTTATCCTGTATTGTATCTGCAATTCTAGTTATTATCCAGTGGTACATTATTTCTTTTGTTACTCAAATTGTTCCTGCTTTGGTCACTGGGAGCTCTTTTAGCTTGGCCCCTGTGTCCTTTTGAGATGTCTTCATCCCTTTGTTTTTTGAACACTTTCTTACTTTCTTGTCCTACAAGTTGGTCTTGGCTTACATTGTGTTTTTCCAGCCCCAGACCTAGAATCAGCCATTTCTCCAAAGATCCCTGTTTCCTTTTATTGAAGAATGGTATTTAGAAACTAAGATTGGGTGCTGCTACTGGGGGTCATCAAGTCAGTGTGTACATCATAGTATAAATAATATAGTGTAGTATAAATAATATACTATAAAAATATAGTATAGTATAATATCAGTATATTATTTCATATAATATCATCATAGTGTAAATAATAACAGTGGGATTTTGATACTTATTTTTAATACTTATTTTTAATGTTTAATAAGGAGTTAATTAAAATACTTGTCAAAGAAAGCTGACACTTGTCTGACACATGCTGTATTTCTCTCTGTATTTATTCATTTATTTTTACTTTTTATTTTATACTGGAGTATAGGTGATTAACAATGTTGTGTTAGAGTCAGGTGTACAGCAAAGTGATTCAGTTATACATATACATGTATCTATTCTTTTTCAAATTCTTTTCCCATTTAGATTGTCAGATAATATTGAGCAGAGTTCCCTGTGCTATACAGTAGGTCCTTGTTGGTTATCCATTTTAAATATAGCAGTGTGTACACGTCAAGTAGGAGAGGACTCAGGGAGGATGGCAGTGGCATAGGTTTAGAAACCCCTCATATAATTAGAGAGAGCAACTAGTGCAGTAAAACCAAAACCAATGGCTAACATCAACAACAAATATAGGTGACGAGGTTTCTCCATGAACCTCAAACTAGGAGTGAGGGGAACAAGCCATGAACAATTTTAAGAACCATGTGGTATCAGAAAGTGAGAGGGAGGAAGCTCAGGGAAGGCCAGGGGACTAGGGCCTACTCTCAGATCCAGGAAACCCCAAAATTGCCATCAGGTACATACTGGTGGCTCATTGGGCCATTCTTAGGACAGCAACAGCACCTGGGAGGGGACTTTGATGGCACTTGTGAGTGGATGAGTGCACAGAAACCATGGGGTGTCTGCTGGTCTTCCTCCTGTGACTTCTCTAGAACATCAAATTGAAGCACCTTTTCAGGACAAAGCCAGGCACTGAGTAGAAAGTGCTGGAGTAGACTTCCGTGTAGGGCAGGTTCAGTAGGGCAAAAGGGAAAGAGAATGTCCAGAAAGAAGTGTTGAAGTGAAACAAATGGGGAAATCTCAATGTGTGTGAGATTGTCATTTTTTTTTTTTTCACTTCATGAAAACAGAGAAAAGAATTTCATTCCATAAAGCTAGAAAAGCTATCTTAGCCATACACCTCTCAAATTACTGAAAAATTCATTTTACTTAAAAATAACCAATAGAAAAATTATTGGTTGAATCCCATACAAAACTATGACAAAAAGAGAGAGAGAGAGTAAGGAGTAGCATAACATCTCTACAGATAATGAAAGCAAGCTAGAGGGGGGCAAAATTATCGTTATTGCAGATTTATGATGATATATCTAGAAAAACCAAAAGAATCAGTGGAAATACTAGAAACAGTGAGAGAAGTTAGCCAAATTGCAGGTTATAACATTAATATACAAAACCCAATAGATACCATTTTAAAAACAAATAAGAATTAGTGTTGAAAACTGACAAATAAATCAAATAACTAAGTATTTATTTTCAGTGATTTCTATATGAAATTCACCTCATGGTAATCTAGTCATTGATGAAGGGAAATTTCTCTTTTAGGAGTAATCCCACTAATAACTCAAGAGAGAATAATAGATTTAGGAATCACCATTTGGCAACCCCGAAGAATTAATACATCTAGGCAAAGATTATCAATACCCGCTAACATCATCAAAAGAGGGACATCCAGAAGTTATGATGTCCTCATGGGAGTATGCAATAACCACCAACAGAATTAAGCCTGAATCTGAGCAAGCCTCTAGATGTAACTACCCGAGTTACAGGGTACAAAGGAACACATCAAGATGGGATTTTCTCTGCTCTTTTCCTATCCCCAAGTATGTTTACCCTACTTTTTGGCTTTAATTTGTATACAGTATTTACAATCTTAAGATGATGTAAATGCTGTTCTTAGTGAGACCACATAGTGTACTATGATTAACTTTGTTTCCTTGCAAAACTTTTTGATTTTCCTAGTTATAATTGCCTCTTCTTTTCATTTGTTCATAATTAATACAATTAATGAATAGAATTTTAATCACGAATTGAGGCCTCAAACTATTTGATAAAACTAGAAAACTCCTCTGAAATAAATCAGAATCAGATAATCTGTCAGTTTTTCTTCCCCCTGAAATTTTCCTTGTGGTTCTCCATTGTCCTAATCCAGTCTGGACTGGTTGATCTCCAAATTGCTGTCAGGAGACGTCCCTTCATTCTTCCAAAGCTGATTGACCAATCTAGTTTTTAGGATAGGTAAGCCTAGCTGCAGTTTGTTTCCTGAGATGATCAAGATGGGGCTCAGTGCCTTTTTTATGCTTCATTTTTCTTCAGTCTCACTGTTCATCCTGGTTTTCATTATGCTTGGTGTCCTAATTCTGAGACTCTCAAGTTCAACCTCTTCAGAGAATAAACCTCTGCTGGGATCAGGGACGGGCAGACTCCTGACTGGGAGAGTCGAGGGGAAAGGACCTGTTCCTTAAATCTACTCCAATTAATCATTTTGGTTTTAGCCCCTCCTTAAAGTTCAACTTCCAATTCTTGAGTGTTTCTGGGATTCTGAAGTGTGAATTGACTTAGTTCTTACTGGTTTCTACCTTTAGTCATCGTCCTTGTCAGTGACCTCCTGTCCATTTGTTTCCCATCTCAAAATTTTTGTTTGTATCTTGTCTTCAGTCTTCTTATTCATTTTATTTGCCCTTCTGAGTTATAACTTAGTACTGTCATTTTAGTACAGATTGGTAAGGGGGAGAGATAAATACTTGTATTCAAGCCACCATGTTGAACTGGAAATGTCCACTGTTTCTCTCCTATTATATTAACTTGCTTTAGATCCTCTTTCCTGAGAGTTTCTTATTGGGTTTACCCTTTTCTGATCCAATCTGGGATGTCTGTCTTATATATCAGGGCGCTTATATTATTTTGTGTGGAAAGTGCTTTGCTTTCTTTTCATTTTGGGAGCTTTTGCTTCCATTCAATATGCCCTGGAAAAAGGTCTTTGCTCTTTCCTGATCAAGCTGGAAATAGTTTCTTTTTCTCTTTTAGCATGATGCTACAGTATTCTGTTTTATTCTGAGTCCTTTCTGTCTACTGCCTTTTTGTTCTCTCCCCTATTGCAGTTAAGGGGGGGGTGTGTGTGGATTTTATTATACTCTTTTTCATGGAAAGTCTGTTTTCCTTTTGATTCCTCATTGGGCCGAAAATGGACGTGGTTACACTTCTTGTGCAACACCATTTTACATCCTTTCCAACAGTGTATAGGTTTGATCATTTCATACTCAATGGCATGAGAGATTTATGACATAGGTTTTGTTATTTTTAAAGATTTTTTAAAGGCTGATAAGCATCAAAGGAAACCCTTTACCTAAGGACAACCAGGATTAATGTTATATCTTTATTTTATTGTTATTTCTTTGAAAGTATTAGTTATTTTGAATAGGCTCCAAGAGTACAGTTGAGAAGGAAGGAGAAAATGAGTAGCATTGTGGGTATCCAGCCCCTATTTTGGTGAGGAACGCAGGATAGTCACTCTTGTTTCTTGGAATACTGTGGTAGAAACTATTATACAATATCACATCTTCCCAACTGTGTATACATCTCTCTGCTGTTCACATACTGGTCATGTCTATGGGAGGAGTCATGCCTGAAATCAAGGAATCAAGTGTGCCTTGGCCTCAGTGACCATCACAATCATCTGGACTTCCTGATTTTGTCCAGATGGTGGCACTTTCAAATTCAGGCAGAATGTAAAGAATGTGATTTTATTTAAATTGGTATATTTCAAGAAGTGTTTGACAGATTCTATTTGTTTCAGATGATTTTTGAGTGCCTACTCTTCCTGGGCCTCGTCCCTGGGTCATAATGAGCGCTGTCACTGACAGGACAAACTTTTGCTCCCCTTTTCCTACCACCTCCTCCAACTCAGCTGTGCCCTTCAATAGCTAGAACTATTGGCAGTGCTGTAGGAGACTGCCTGTCTTGCTGGCCCAATTTAGAAGGGATTTCATTGAGCTGTGCTATCATAAGCTGAGCTTCAAGAGACCATATTTTCAGAAATTCAGGTTTAGATTAAGGTCCTCTATACATTCTGTAAATTTCTCCAAATTTACCTCTCTTCCTCACCAAAAAAAATCTGCATCCCATGACAGTCAGGCTCAATTTGGAGAGAGAGGAGGGCGGTGCAGACTTGAAAATGAGAGGCCCGCTTCAGTCCTCGGATGCTCATCCTTGGGGATCTCATTTTGGCATTGCCTCCTTCTTGTGGGGACTAGCCCCTTGTCAGGTTGTTAGCATGTGTGGTGGTTGGGTCTCTCCCTCCGTCTAGATCTAGATCTATTTTGTAACCAAGTTACCCATCAGCTATGAATTATCTCAGTGTGGCTGTGTCTAAAAGGGTTAGAAATGCAGGATGATAGAGCCTGTTGTGAAGATCAAAGGCAGAAGAAAAATTAGCCAAGGAAGGTTTGACTTCAAAAATCCTTGTTGTTTAATGAGGTCAGATAGTTCTATTGAATCCTTCCCACCTTACCCTCACACCCACTCTCACAATTATTAGTATAATGTGATAGAGCCGTTGTTCTTACTTGTGGTTTTCCTACAATTCAGGGGGTCATCAACAATCTTAAGTAAGGGGTTATGTATGAAGGTTAAAGTAAATTTTCAATGAATTCAGTGTAAAACTGTTGACATTCTTATAACCATATCATGGTATCATTATAGTGAACACTGAGGTATACTCATGCAGTTTATAAAAATTGACTAAAAAACCCCATCCTTGTTTCTAGGAATGGGGTTTCAGTGGATGATAGACTTAAGCATGACTTAATATCTCCTCCATTTGGGTGGGAGTTAGGTCTCCATGGAAAGAGTCGGCCAATGTAGTAGTGGCAAAGAAAATATGTTCTCAATTCCAATCAACTTGGTTTGAATTGTAGCCCTTCCATTAGCTGTAGGATCTTAGATGAGTAACTTTATTTCTCCAGTCTTAAATTCTTCATGTTCGAATAGGAACACTAATAGAACCAACCTTAGGGTGGTGTTATAGGGATTAAACTTAGGTGATGTATTTAAAGTGATAAACTCAAAGCATGGAACACAGTAAACACTTGATATTAGCTGGTTGTTTTTGTTGATTGCACAAACAATGAACTGGAGCACTCCAGGAGCATCTCCTTCAGGGAAGGGTGACAAACACCATTCAGCTGGAATATTATCTTGACTTTTTCATTATCCATGCCGATGTTCCCCTCCACTGGTCCAGACAATTGACAGTTCTCTGTACCTTTATTCTGTTAAAAAAATGTATTAACATTATCTCATTAAATTCTACTCTCTATGCAGTTAGTGTCTGTTAATAAATGCTGATTCGCCCTCTGTTTTTCCATTTCTCTAAAGTGCTGTCTCAAACCTGCAGTCTAAGTAGGGAAGTGGTAAACAGAGAATAGTGGCTCCATAAAGCTGTTTCCCATCCATGCATGCACCTGACATCAAAGAGCCAAAGATAATGTTAGGGTTGACTACCTATTGGCTTGATCTAGCATCTTTAGTTAAATGTGATGATTTAATAAAGTTGCAAGAAAAAAGAAAGGCAAACCAAAGGCCTGAACTTTAATTATCAAACAAAATAGGACCTCTCCTTCTGAATTATTCTTAGTCATTTGATTGGAAGGATTTTATTATTGGCCTCTTTAAACACTTGGCATTTAGCTTCCTCATTTATATGCATAATAATTACAGATCAGAACATTTCTGTGTATTTAAAATAGGAGATGAACTTTACAAGAATCTAACTCTTAAAGCGCAGACTGTCTCATAGACATGTCCTGTTCCATAGACCCATTCTTTCATTGACTAGAATAACTTTTAGAGAGGCATTACATGTGTGTGATTATTCTTATTTTACAGATCTGTAACTTACAGTATATTTCCACAATGTGTACATATCAGTTTCACAAGGCAAATCACATTGACTGTTTTTCCACTAAATGAGGCAAAATATTAATTTTCTGCCATCACATTGTTACTAGGATGTACTTTAACCATGACAGTTAATGCCTCCAAATCCATTCAGTTAGATGCCATTAACATCTCTTACTTTATTTTTCTAGTGGATAAATGGGATATATTCTAAAAAAGAGTATTATTCTTGTTTTTCTAATTTCCTCAATTCAGTTTCTTCAAGTAGTAGTTTTAGTATGGTCTATGTCTTAAAATGATTACATAAGCTTATATAAGGCAGTTTACGAAGAGTAAAATATATCATTTTTAGAAAATTATTTGTGTCTTTCCAGGAAGAGAAAATAATAACTTCCTAATCTATTACCAATTTTGTGTGACTGTGTCTTGTCCTTGCTCTAAATACGCATTAGCAGTTTATCTTCTAATAAGACTAAACAGGTGATTTTCTGCTGCTGCTTTTTTTCTTTAACTTAGATTGAATTTATTCTTAAAGGAGCACAAAAGCAAACATACAGACTTCTCATTATGATTTTAAATAATTTAGAATGGAACTGTGAACACAATATTTTCCCCATTGAAGATCATTTTATACTGAAGTTTAATATAGGTTTAAAAATTTCTATTTAAAACTTGGGCTCAGGAGGGTGATGGTAAAGTGCGACATTCACAAGCTGTTTCTCGGTGATGAAAAATGCATGAGAACATAACCCACACAGGACTAGTCAGGCTCTTTTGAATGTAGTTTTCCATTAAGTTTTACTTGATTCAACTCAACACATCGTTGGTACTTCACAAGTTTCTTGAAGAAAAGAATAGGTAGTCCATTGTCTATTAATTCCTTCCTACAGTGTCTCTTGTTGTTCCTCTTCTAGCTGCAGTTAAATGTCTAAAATCATAATACTTTCAACCTTTCTTCTTTCCTAGTATGTGCACATTTATTTAAATTTTCTTTTATGTATTGATTTAGCTGCATCCCATGGGTCTTAAAATATCATGTCCTCAGTGCCACATATTTATTTATGAATTTGCAATTTTGATTTTCTTTTTAACCCATATGGCTAGACTATTTAGTTTTCCTTTTATTCTTAATTTTTAATTTATTACATTGTATTCAGAAAAAGTAACTTGAAATGTTTCTTCAGTTTTGAATATTGAGGTTTTTTTGGTGGCCTAATCTATGGCCATTTTTTTTGAATGTTTAATGTGCACTTGAAAAGAATATATATTAATATATGTATTAGGTTAAAATATTAATTCTACTATTCAAGCCCATATATCTCTTACTTATTGGTCATTTGCTTGCTCTGTTGATGTCTGAGTGATGTATGTCTGTCTCCCATTATCACTGTGGATTTGACAATTTCTCATTTTATTGCTACCAGCAGTTGTTTCATACACCACAAAACTATGTTGTTTGGCTCATACTAGTTTGTGATTATTAAATTTCTTGGTGGATTTTAATGGGCTATACTAATTTAATCTATTTGCTGTTTTGTAAATTCTGTCTTCTCTGCCATCAATATTGCTATAATGCATGATTTTGCAAAAATACTTTTTTTTGCTATATCTTCCCTTTTATTTTCAGATTTACTCTTTTGTCTTAATTTTTTTGTCTCTTCTCAATAGCGCATTGCTAGATTTTCTTTGTCTTTCCAATCTGAGAACTTTATATTAATAGAGATATTTTAAAATTTATATTTATTGTAATCATTGATATATTTGGACTTAACTTCCTTATTTTATGATTTTCTACTTTATATGCTTTCTTACTGAGTACGCCCCTTCCCTAACTCTCCCATTCCTTACCCTCTTCTCCCTTCTTCCTTGCACTTTTCTCTTCCATTCTTTCCCTCCTTAATTTGTTTGGGACTTGTACATCATATTTATTCTAGTAATTACCTTTTAAGTGTTAAGAAATACACTAAAACTTATGCATGTGGAGTTAATCAGTATCTGCAGTCTGTCCTTAACAATCCAATAAATCCCAACATGCTTTTATTCTCTTTTTCTACTGTTATTTGCCTTCCTGCACTTCACCCATCACTCCAACTACATCTTACATTGAGATAAAATGGAATTTTATATCTATTTTTTTTTCCTGTAGGTGGTAAAATTGCAACGTTTCCATCCCAACTGAGGAACTATCTTGAGTATTAGTGATCCAAAACCATTTTCCCATTTCATTTTAAAAGTATTGCTTAGTTGTCTTTTATTCAGCCATTGTTGTGTATAAAAATATTATGCTTGTTGAATAATTTTTCTGTTTAGATATAACCTCTGCCTAGAGCTTTCTGGGAAAATTCTGTTCAAACATTGAACTTTTAACTTTTTCAGCTATGTACATTCTTTTAGTCACTGCCCATACATGTTTTATTTCGCTGATGAAATATTTAATCTCTAAATCTCTGTTTCTTTTCAAAGGATGTAATATCTTCTTAAATCTCTCCTAAGATACTGGATATTTTTATTTAAAGTTATTACTTTTGCAGTGTCAACTCTCTTACCAGGGTTTAACTTATTTGCCCATTGAATTTTTTAAAAAATTAATTAATTAATTAATTAATTTTGGCTGTGTTGGGTCTTCATTGCTGCACGCTGGCTTTCTCTAGTTGCAGTGAGTGGGGGCTGCTCTTAGTTGCTGTGTGCAGGCTTCTCATTGTGGTGGCTTCTCTTGTTGCGGAGCATGGGCTCTAGGCGCACGGGCCTCAGTAGTTGTGGCGCACGGGCTCGATAGTTGTGGCTCACAGGCTCTAGAGCACAGGCTCAGTAGTTGTGGCTCACGGGCTTAGTTGCTCTGCGGCATGTGGGATCTTCCCGGACCAGGGCTCAAACTTGTGTCCTCTGCATTGGCAGGCAGATTCTTAACGACTGCGCCACCAAGGAAGTCCCTGAATTTTTTTTTTTTAACGGAGTATGGTTGCTTTACAATGTTGTGTTAGCCTCCACTGCACAACAAAATGAATCAGCCATACACATAAAGATATCCCCTCCCTTTTGGACTTCCCTCCCATTTAGGTTACCACAGTCCACTAGGTGAGTTCCCTGTGCTATACAGCATGTTTCCATCAGTTGTCCATTTTATACATAGTATCAATAATGTATATGTGTCAATCCCAGTCTCCCAATGCCTCCCACCCCACCCTTTTCCCCCTTGGTATCCATACATTTGTTCTCTACATCTCTCTCTTTGCTTTGCAACTAAGATCATCTATACCATTTTTCTACATTCCACATATACACGTTATTATATAATATTTGCTTTTCTCTTTCTGACTTACTTCACTCTGTATGACACTCTCTAGGTCCATCCACGTCTCTACAAATGACGCAATTTCATGGCCTTTTTTTTTTTAGAGTTAGGATATACCCGATATCTTTATTTATTTATTTTTTAAGGATCTTTATTGGAGTATAATTACTTTACAATGGTGTGTTAGTTTCTGCTGTATAACAAAGTGAATCAGCTATACATATATATATATATATATATATCCCCACATCTCCTCCCTCTTGTGTCTCCCTCCCACCCTCCCTATCCCACCCCTCTAGGTGGACACAAAGCACCGAGCTGATCTCCCTGTGCTATGCGGCTGCTTCCCACTAGCTATCTAGCTTACATTTGGTAGTGTATATATGTCCATGCCGCCCTCTCACTTCTTCCCAGCTTACACTTCCCCCTCCCCATGTCCTCAAGTCCATTCTCTTAAGTCTGCATCTTTACTCCTGTCCTGCCCCTAGGTTCTTCAGAACCATTTTTTTTTCTTTGTAGATTCCATATATATGTGTTAGCATACAATAGTTGTTTTTCTCTTTCTGACTCATTTCACTCTGTATGACAGTCCCAGGTCCATCCACCTCACTACAAATAACTCAATTTCGTTTCCTTTTATGGCTGAGTAATATTTCCATTGTATATAGTTGCTACATCTTCTTTATCCATTCATCTGTCGATGGACACTGAGGTTGCTTCCATGTCTTGGCCATTGTAAACAGAGCTGCAAAGAACATTGTGGCACATGACTCTTTTTGAATTATGGTCTTCTCAGGGTATATGCCCAGTAGTGGGATTGCTGCATCATATGGTAGTTCTATTTTTAGTTTTTGAAGGAACCTCCATACTGTTCTCCATAATGGCTGTATCAATTTACATTCCCACCAACAGTGCAAGAGGGTTCCCTTTTCTCCATACCCTCTCCAACATTTTTTGTTTGTAGATTTTTTGATGATGGCCATTCAGACCGGTGTGAGGTGATACCTCATTGTAGTTTTGATTTGCATTTCTCTAATGATTAGTGATGTTGAGATCCTTTCATGTGTTAGCTGGCAATCTGTATATCTTCTTTGGAGAAATGTCTGTTTAGGTCTTCTGCCCATTTTTGGATTGGGTTGGTTGTTTTTTTGATATTGAGCTGCATGAGCTGCGTGTAAATTTTGGAGATTAATCCTTTGTCAGTTGCTTCGTTTGCAAATATTTTCTCCCATTCTGAGGGTTGTCTTTTCGTCTTGTTTATGGTTTCCTTTGCTGTGCAAAAGCTTTTAAGTTTCATTAGGTCCCATTTGTTTGTTTTTGTTTTTATTTCCATTTCTCTAGGAGGTGGGTCAAAAAGGATCTTGCTGTGATTTATGTCAGAGAGTGTTCTGCCTATGGTTTCCTCTAAGAGTTTGATAATCTCTGGCCTTACATTTAGGTCTTTAATCCATTTTGAGTTTATTTTTGTATACGGAGTTAGGGAGTGTTCTAATTTCATTCTTTTACATGTAGCTGTCCAGTTTTCCCAGCACCACTTATTGAAGAGACTGTCTTTTCTCCATTGTATGTTCTTGCCTCCTTTATCAAAAATAAGGTGACCATATGTGCATGGGTTTATCTCTGGGCTTTCTATCCTGTACCATTGATCTATATTTCTGTTTTTGTGCCAGTAGCATACAGTCTTGATTACCGTAGCTTTGTAGTATAGTCTGAAGTCTGGGAGCCTGATTCCTCCAGCTCCATTTTTCTTTCTCAAGATTGCTTTGGTTATTCGGGGTCCTTTGTGTTTCCATACAAATTGTGAAATTTTTTGTTCTAGTTCTGTGAAAAATGCCATTGGTAGTTTGATAGGGATTGCATTCAATGTGTAGATTGCTTTGGGTAGTAGAGTCATTTTCGCAGTGTTGATTCTTCCAATCCAAGAACGTGGTGTATCTCTCCGTCTGTTTCTATCATCTTTAATTTCTTTATCAGTGTCTTACAATTTTCTGCATACAGGTCTTTTATCTCCTTAGGTAGGTTTATTCCTAGGTATTTTATTCTTTTTGTTGCAGTGGTAGATGGGAGTGTTTCCTTAATTTCTCTTTCAGATTTTTCATCATTAGTGTATAGGAATGCAAGAGGTTTCTGTACATTAATTTTGTATCCTGCTACTTTACCAAATTCATTGATTAACTCTCGTAGTTTTCTAGTGGCATCTTTAGGATTCTCTATGTATAGTATCATGTCATCTGCAAACAGTGACAGTTTTACTTCTTCTTTTCTGATTTGTATTCCTTCTATTTCCTTTTCTTCTCTGATTGCTGTGGCTAAAACTTCCAAAACTATGTTGAATAATAGTGGTGAGAGGGGGCAACCTTGTCTTGTTCCTGATCTTAGTGGAAATGGTTTCAGTTTTTCACCATTGAGAACGATGTTGGCTGTGGGTTTGTCATATATGGCCTTGATTATGTTGAGGTAAGTTACCTCTATGCCTACTTTCTGGAGGGTTTTTATTATAAATGGGTGTTGAATTGTGTCGAAAGCTTTTTTCTGCATCTATTGAGATGATCCTATGGTTTTTCTCCTTCAATTTGTTAATATGGTATATCACATTGATTGATTTGCGTATATTGAAGAATCCTTGCATTCCTCAGATAAATCCCACTTGATCATGGTGTATGATCCTTTTAATGTGCTGTTGAATTCTGTTTGCTAGGATTTTGTTGAGAATTTTTGCAACTATGTTCATCAGTGATATTGGCCTGTAGTTTCTTTTTTTGTGACATCTTTGTCTGGTTTTGGTATCAGGGTGATGGTGGCCTCGTAGAATGAGTGTGGGAGTGTTCCTCCCACTGCTATATTTTGGAAGAGTTTGAGAAGGATAGGTGTTAGCTCTTCTCTAAGTGATTGATAGAATTTGCCTGTGAAGCCATCTGGTCCTGGGCTTTTGTTTGTTTGAAGATTTTTAATCACAGTTTCAATTTCAGTGCTTGTGATTGGTCTGTTTATATTTTCTATTTTTTCCTTGTTCAGTTTTGGAAGGATTTTCTAAGAATTTGTCCATTTCTTCCAGGTTTTCCATTTTATTGGATATGGTTTATTGGATATGGTTTATTGGATATGGTTGCTTGTATTAATCTCTCATGATCCTTTATATTTCTGCACTGTCAGTTGTTACTTCTCCTTTTTCATTTCTAATTCTATTGATTTGAGTCTTCTCCCTTTTTTTGTTGATGAGTCTGGCTAATGGTTTATCAATTTTGTTTATCTTCTCAAAGAACCAGCTTTTAGTTTTATTGATCTTTGCTATTGTTTTCTTCATTTATTTTTCATTTATTTCTGATCTGATCTTTATGATTTCTTTCGTTCTGCTAATTTTGGGGATTTTTTGTTCTTCTTTCTCTAATTGCTTTAGGTGTAAGGTTAGGTTGTTTATTTGAGATGTTTCTTGTTTCTTGAGGTAGGATTGTATTGCTATAAACTTCCCTGTTAGAACTGCTATTTCTGCATCCCATAGGTTTTGAGTCGTTGTGTTTTCTTTGTCATTTGTTTTAGGCATTTTTGGATTTTCTCTTTGATTTCTTCAGTGATCTCTTGGTTATTTAGAAGTGTACTGTTTAGCCTCCATGTGTTTGTGTTTCTTAGTTTTTTTCCCCTGTATTTGATGTCTAGTCTCATAGCGTTGTGGTCGGAAAAGATACCTGATACGATTTCAATTTTCTTAAATTTACCAAGGCTTGATTTGTGACCCAAGATATGATCTATCCCAGAGAATGTTGCATGAGCACTTAAGAAGAAAGTGTATTCTGTTGTTTTTGGATGGAATGTCCTATAAATTTCAATTAAGTCCATCTTGTTTAATGTATCATTTAAAGCTTGTGTTTTCTTATTTATTTTCATTTTGGATGATCTGTCCATTGGTGAAAGTGGGGTGTTGAAGTCCCCCACTATGACTGTGTTACTGTCGATTTCCCCTTTTATGGCTGTTAGCATTTGCCTTATGTATTGAGGTGCTCCTCTGTTCAGTGAATAAATATTTACAATTGTTATATCGTCCTCCTGGATTGATCCCTTGATTGTTATATGGTGTTCTTCTTTGTCTCTTGTAATAGTCTTTATTTTAATGTCTGTTTTGTCTGATATGAGAATTGCTACTCCAGCTTTCTTTTGATTTCCACTTGCATGGAATATCTTTTTCCATCCCCTCACTTTCAGTCTGTATGTGTCCCTAGGTCTGAAGTGGGTCTCTTGTAGACAGCGTATATACGGGTCTTGTTTTTTTATCCATTCAGCCCGTCTGTGTCTTTTGGTTGGAGCATTTAATCCATTTACATTTAAGGTAGTTATCAATGAGTATATTCCTATTACCATTTCCTTAATTGTTTGGGGTTTGTTACTGTAGGGCTTTTCCTTCTCTTGTGATTCCTGCCTAGAGAAGTTCCTTTAGCATTTGTTGTAAAGCTGGTTTGGTGGTGCTGAATTGTCTTATCTTTTGCTTGTCTGTAAAGTTTTTAATTTCTCCGTCAAATCTGAATGAGATCCTTGCTGGGTAGAGTAATCTTGGTTGTAGATTTTTCCCTTTCATCACTTTAAATATGTGCTGCCACTCCCTTCTGGCTTGCAGAGTTTCTGCTGAAAGATCAGCTTTTAACCTTATGGGGATTCCCTTGTATGTTATTTGTCGTTTTTCCCTTGCTGGTTTTAATATTTTTTCTTTATATTTAATTTTTGATAGTTTGATTAATATGTGTCTTGGTGTGTTTCTCCTTGGATTTATCCTGTATGGGACTCTCTGTGCTTCCTGGACTTGATTAACTATTTCCTTTCCCATATTAGGGAAGTTTTCAACTATAATCTCTTCAAATATTTTCTTATTCCCTTTCTTTTTCTCTTCTTCTTCTGGGACACCTATAATTCGAATGTTGGGGCATTTAATATTGTCCCAGAGGTCTCTGAGACTGTCCTCAATTCTTTTCATTCTTTTTTCTTTATTCTGCTCTGTGGTAGTTATTTCCACTATTTTATCTTCCAGGTCACTTATCTGTTCTTCTGACTCAGTTATTCCGCTATTGATTCCTTCTAGAGAATTTTTAATTTCTTTTATTGTGTTTTTCATCATTGTTTGTTTTCTCATTAGTTCTTCTAGGTCCTTGTTAAACGTTTCTTGTATTTTCTCCATTCTATTTCCAAGATTTTGGATCCTCTTTACTATCATTACTCTGAATTCTTTTTCAGGTAGACTGCCCATTTCCTCTTCATTTGTTTGGTCTGGTTGTTTTTTACCTTGCTTTTTCATCTGCTGTGTATATCTCTGTCTTCTTATTTTGCTTCACTTACTGTGTTTGTGGTCTCCTTTTTGCAGGCTGCAGGTTCGTATTTCCCATTGTTTTTGGTATCTGCCCTCTGGATAAGTTTGATTTGGTGGATTGTGTAGGCTTCCTGGTGGAGGGGTCTGGTGCCTGTGTTCTGGTGGATGAGGCTGGATCTTGTCTTTCTGGTGGGCAGGACCATGTCTGGTGGTGTGTTTCAGGGTGTCTGTGACCTTATTATGATTTTAGGCATCCTCTCTGCTAATGGGTGGGGTTGCTTCCTGTCTTGCTAGTTGTTTGTCATAGGGTGTCCAGCACAGTAGCTTGTTGGTCGTTGAGTGGATCTGGGTCTTAGTGTTGAGATGGAGATCTCTGGGAGAGCTTTCACCTTTTGATATTATGTGGGGCTGGGAGGTCTCTGGTGGACCAATGTCCTGAATTCAGCTATCCCATCTTAGAAGCTCAGGCCTGACACCTGGCCGGAGCACCTAGACACTGTCAGCCACATGGCTCAGAAGAAAAGGGAGAATAAAAAAGAAAGAACGAAAGAAAAGGAAATAAGTAAAATAAAATAAAATTATGAAAATAAAAATAAAAATATTAGGAAAAATAAAAAATTAAAAATTAATAAAAGGAAAAGAAACAAAGAAGAGAGCAAAAAAACCAGAAAACAAATCCACCAAGGATAACAAGCACTAAAAATTATTCTAAAAAAAAAAAAAAATGGACAGACAGAATCCTAGGACAAATGGTAAAAGCAAAGCTATACAGAGTGTTTGCAGATGACATGAAACTATACATAGAGAATCCTAAAGATGTTACCAGAAAACTACTAGAGCTAATCAATGAATTTGGTAAAGTAGCAGGATTCAAAATTAATGCACAGAAATCTGTTGCATTCCTATACACTAATGATGAAAAATCTGAAAGTGAAATTAAGAAAGCACTCCCATTTACCATTGCAACAAAAGGAATAAAATATCTAGGAATAAACCTACTTAAGGAGACAAAAGACCTCTATGCAGAAAATTATAAGACACAGATGAAAGAAATTAAAGATTATACAAATAGATGGAGAGATATACCACATTCTTGGATTGGATGAATCAACATTGTGAAAATGACTCTACTACCCAAAGCAATCTACAGATTCAATGCAATCCCTATCAAACTACCAATGGCATTTTTCACAGAACTAGAACAAAAAATTTCACAATTTGTATGGAAACACAAAAGACCCCGAATAGCCAAAACAATCTTGAGAAAGAAAAACGGAGCTGGAGAAATCAGGCTCCCTGACTTCAGACTATACTACAAAGCTACAGTAATCAAGACAGTATGGTACTGGCACAAAAACAGAAATACAGATCAATGGAACAGGATAGAAAGCCCAGAGATAAACCCACGCAGATATGGTCACCTTATCTTTGATAAAGGAGGCAAGCATATACAGTGGAGAAAAGACAGCCTCTTCAGTAAGTGGTGCTGGGAAAACTGGACAGCTACATGTAAAAGAATGAAATTAGAACACTCCCTAACAGCATACACAAAAATAAACTCAAAATGGATTAAAGACCTAAATGTAAGGCCAGAGATTATCAAACTCTTAGAGGAAAACATAGGCAGAACACTCTCTGACATAAATCACAGCAAGATCCTTTTTGACCCACCTCCTAGAGAAATGGAAATAAAGACAAAAACAAACAAATGGGACCTAATGAAACTTAAAAGCTTTTGCACAGCAAAGGAAACCATAAACAAGACGAAAAGACAACCTTCAGAATGGGAGATAATATTTGCAAATGAAGCAACTGACAAAGGATTAATCTCCAAAATTTACAAGCAGCTCATGCAGCTCAACATTAAAAAAAATAAACAACCCAATCCAAAAATGGGCAGAAGACCTAAATAGACATTTCTCCAAGAAAGATCTACAGATTGCCAACAGACACATGAAAGAATGCTCAACATCATTAATCATTAGAGAAATGCAAATCAAAACTACAATGAGGTATCATCTCCCACCGGTCAGAATGGCCATCATAAAAAATATCTACAAACAGTAAATGCTGGAAAGGGTGTGGAGAAAAGGGAACCCTCTTGCACTGTTGGTGGGAATGTAAATTGATACAGCCACTATGGAGTACAGTATGGACTTCCCTTAAAATCTAAAAACAAAACTACCATACGACCCAGCAATCCCACTACTGGGCATATACCCTCAGAAAACCATAATTCAAAAAGAATCATGTTACAAAATGTTCATTGCAGCTCTATTTACAATAGCCAGGACATGGAAGCAACTGAAGTGTCCATCAACAGATGAATGGATAAAGAAGATGTGGCACATATATACAATGGAATATTACTCAGCCATAAAAAGGAACGAAACTGAGTTATTTGTAGTGAGGTGGATGGACCTAGAGACTGTCCTACAGAGTGAAGTAAGTCAGAAAGAGAAAAATAAATACCATATGCTAACACATATATGTGGAATCTAAAAAAAAATGGTCATGAAGTACCTAGGGGCAAGATGGGAATAAAGATGCAGATCTACTAGAGAATGGACTTGAGGATACAGGGAGGGGGAAGTGTAAGCTGGGACAAAGTGAGAGAGTGGCATGGACATATATACACTACCAAATATAAAATAGATAGCTAGTGGGAAGCAGCCGCATAGCACAGGGAGATCAGCTCGGTGCTTTGTGACCACCTAGAGGGGTGGGATCGGGAGGGTGGGAGGGAGGGAGATGCAAGAGGGAAAAGATATGGGGACATATGTATATATATAACTGATTCACTTTGTTATAAAGCAGAAACTAACACACCATTGTAAAGCAGTTATACTCCAATAAAGATGTTTAAAAAAAAAAAGCTCTACAGAGAAAATCACACAAAGAAGCATACACATACACACTCACAAAAAGAGAAAAAGGAAAATATGTATATATATGTAAAAAAGAAAACAAAAAAAATGAAGAGAGGAACCCAATCAATAAACAAATCTACCAATGATAATAAGCTGTAAATTTAAACTAAGATAAACATTAAACCAGAAACAAATTAGATGCAGAAAGCAAACCCCAAGTCTACACTTGCTCCCAAAGTCCACCGCCTCAATTTTGGGATGATTCGTTGTCTATTCAGGTATTCCACAGATGCAGGGTACATCAAGTTGATTGTGGAGATTTAATCTGCTGCTCCTGAAGCTTCTGGGAGAGATTTCCCTTTCTCTTCTTTGTTCGCACAGCTCCTGGGTTTCAGCTTTGGATTTGGCCCCGCCTCTGCATATAGGTCGTCTGAGGACTTCTGTTCCTGCCCAGACAGGACGGGGTTAAAGTAGCAGCTGATTAGAGGGCTCTGGCTCACTGAGGCTGGGGGGAGGGAGGGGTACGGATGTGGGGCGAGCCTGCGGCGACAGAGGCCAGCATGGCGTTGCAACAGCCTGAGATATGCCATGTGTTCTCCTGGGGAAGTTGTCCCTGGATCACGGGAGCCTGGCAGTGGCGGGCTGCACAGGCTTCCGGGAGGGGAGGTGTGGATAGTGACCTGTGCTTGCACACAGGCTTCTTGGTGGCTGCAGCAGCAGCCTTAGCGTTTCATACCCGTTTCTGGTGTCTGCACTGTTAGCTTCGGCTTGCACCCATCTCTGGAGCTCGTTTAGGCGGTGCTCTGAGTCCCCTCTCCTCGTGCACCCCAAAACAATGGTCTCTTGCCTCTTAGGCAGTTCCAGACTTTTTCCCGGACTCCCTCCCAGCTAGCTGTGGCACACTAGCCCCCTTCAGGCTGAGTTCACATAGACAACCCCGGTCCTCTCCCTGGTGTCTGACCTCCGAAGCCTGAGCCTCAGCTCCCAGCCCCCACCTGTCCCAGCGGGTGCGCAGACAAGTCTCTCAGGCTGGTGAGTGCTGGTCGGCACCGATCCTCTGTGCAGGAATCTCTCCGCTATGCCTTCTGCACCCCTGTTGCTGTGCTTTCCTCTGTGGCGCTGAAGCTTCCCCCCCACCCACCCCCTGTCTCCACCAGTGAAGGGGCTTCCTAGCGTGTGGAAACTTTTTCTCCTTCGCAGCTCCCTCCCAGAGGTGCAGGTCCCATCCCTATTCTTTTGTCTCTGTTTTTTCTTTTTTTCTTTGCCCTACCCAGGCACGTGGGGAGTTTCTTGCAATTTGGCAAGTCTGAGGTCTTCTGCCAGCGTTCACTAGGTGTTCTTTAGGAGTTGTTCCACGTGTAGATGTATTTCTGATGTGTTTGTGGGGAGGAAGGTGATCTCCATGTCTTAGTCCTCTGCCATCTTGAAGGTCCCCCAGTTTCATTCCTTTTTATAGCTGAGTAATATTCCATTGTATATATGTGGCACATCTTCTTTATCCATTCCTCTGTCGATGGGCATATTTAGGTTGCTTCCATGTCCTGGCTGTCGTAAATGGTGCTGCAATGAACATTGGGGTGCATGTCTCTTTTTGAATTATGTTTTTCTCTGGGTAAATGCCCAGTAGTGGGATTACTGGGTCATATGGTGGTTCTATTTTTAGTTTTTTAAGGAACCTCCATACTGTTTTCCCCCATGGCTGTATCAAGTTACATTCCCAGCAACGTGTATGAGCATTCCCTTTTCTCCATGCCCTCTCCAGCATTTATTGTTTGTAGATTTTTTGATGATGGCCATTCTGACAGGTGTAAGGTGATACCTCATTGTAGTTTTGATTTGCATTTCTCTAATAATTAGTGATGTTGAGCATCTTTTCATATGTTTGTTGGCCATCTGTATATCTTCTTTGGAGAAAAGTCTATTTAGATCTTCTGCCCATTTTTTGATTGGGTTGTTTGTTTTTTTGATATTGAACTGTATGAGCTGCTTGTATATTTTGGAGATTAATCCTTTTCAGTTGCTTCGTTTGCAAATATTTCCTCCTATTCTGAGGGTTTTCTTTTCATCTTGTTTATGGTTTCCTTTGCTGTGCAAAAGCTTTTAAGTTTCATTAGGTCCCATTTGTTTATTTTTGTTTTAATTTTCATTACTCTAGGAGGATGGTAAAAAAATTTGTTGCTGTGGTTTATGTTAAAAAGTGTTCTGCCTACGTTTTCCTCTAAGAGTTTTTGTAGTGTCTGGTCTTACATTTAGGTCTTTAATCAATTTTGAGTTTCTTTTTGTGTATGGTGTTAGGGAGTGTTCTAATTTCATTCTTTTACATGTAGCTGTCCAGTTTTCCCAGAACCACTCATTGAAGAGGCTGTCTTTTCTCCGTTATATATTTTTGCCTCTTTTGTCATAGATTAGTTGACCATAGGTCCGAGGGTTTATCTCTTTGCCCATTGAATTTTATACTTTTCTTTCAAGCTGTTGGTGTTCCTGAAATTATTTGTGATTTTTGGTTGTGTACTCATTTTTGTATTTTAGAATTGCTGTCAGCTTATTCTGTTTTCTGTAAATTGTCTCTAGTGATTGTGTGAGAGAGGCGGGGATTGTAGTTTGGGGATGGGAGATGTCATCCTTTCTCTGGGTATTGGCTACTTCCATCCTTGCTCTGCCCTTCTAGCCTGAATACCCACATTCTCTGCTGTCTCCTCTCCACATGTTCCTGCAGTTTGCTTGGGAGGACATCATGTGTTCTCCTGTGTTGATAAGTCTCATATTTACCTAGAGACTCCTGCTTCTTTTATCTGTACTAGTCTTCCCCTACATGTTGGGGCTTTAAATTCCCCCATTCTTTTCTCTGAAGTTTTCATTCTGATTACTTTTTATCTTTTAGAATTCCTCTAAATATCTGGTTAGATATTGACACTCTTTTTTGTTTCACTTTCCTATTTCTAATTTATTATTTTTGAAAAATATCTTTTCATTCACTATGTGGCATTTGGCGGGGGGGGGGGAAGGAGGTAAGCAGCATCGCTCAGTTTGCCAGATAGAATCCTTATAAACCATGCGAGTCAGATTCATTGTGAGTATGTTGTGTTTTTTCATAAGTGGTATAAGAGCTCAGGGTCAAGAATAGTGTACTATAAACTTTCTGCAAGAAGTTCTTTCCTTAAGTTTCTAAAATTGGTTTCTTATGGAGTACCACAAGCATTAGTAACTTTTTATAAATGTAGTTATAACTGTGATTACATAATCCTTTAAAAATGTTAATTCCTTATATAATTATCATTTTTAATATGTTTTGACATTATCTTTTTACAGTGACATTAAAATAATAAGCAATTTGTCCTCATGGAGGACAACACTCCCTTTTTCTTGCTGTCTGGTGAACGTTGGGGTGGGAGTTGAGCACAGCAAGAGTGATGAGACCACTCACTCTTAGCACTCCTATGGTCATGATGGAATGTACAGTTTCTTAAGGAAGAGTGATTTTGTTGCAGCTAAACCTTAAGGATTGGTGTATGTAGACATAAGAGAGTTTCTTTTGTATTAATTAGTGTTATCTGAATATTTTGATTATGTGTTTGCATTATTGCTAAAGGGTAACAGAGGAGTAACTTTGTATGACTGAATTTTATACAGTCATGATTTACGACAGGGGTCAGGTAAATATTTTCAGCTTTGTTGGCAATATGATCTCTGTTGCAAGTATAATTTTGTTGTAGCTTGAAAGTCATAAGACAATATGTAAATAAGCGTGACTATGTTCCAATAAACTTCAGGACACTAAAACTTGATTTTCATATAATTTTCACATGCTATGATATTTTATTCTTTTTTAGATATCCCCCCATTAAAAAAATATAAAAACCTTTCTAAGTTTATGGGATATATGAAAATAGGTAGTGGGCTGGTTTCCAGCCCCTAATTTAGACTGTACAATAACATGGAAAATATTCATAATATATTGAGTTAAGAAAAAGCAGGTTACAAAACACTATCTGTAGTGTAGTCCCATTTATGTTAAAAAACAATCATCAGTATACAGGTAGCACTAGAAGAAGAGCTATCAAAATGTTAATGGTGGCTCCCTGTTGGTGATTAGATTATGGGTAAATTTAAACTTCTGCACTCTGTTCATTTGCATTTTCTGAGTTTTGTACCCTGAATATTTATTATGTTGTTTTTAAAAATAAACATTCTTGTATCAGAAAAAAGTTATTTAAAAACTGACAGAATCTACATTTTCAGCAAAACTGGGTTATTCATTGTTAATTAGTTTGATACAATCTGTTTTGTTTACCCTCTGCTTCATTTTTAGCCAACAAGTCCCAAATTTGGAAAAGCTGACTCATATGAAAAACTGGAAAAACTAGGAGAAGGATCTTATGCTACAGTATACAAAGGGAAAAGCAAGTAAGTTCATTAATTTTTGAATATTTCACATGTAAAATATACCTGTTCTCTTAGTATTAAGTAACAGTATGTTTAAATAATTTTTATTTAATACAGAATAGATTTTCCTCCCTCAGGTTTTTTGTTGTTATTGTTGTTGTCATTGTTTTAACAATTGTAAAAGTCAGTAGACTTGGTTTTCTCCGTGAGCAAACAGTTTTGCAGACCTGTCCAATTTATCTTTTCTGTCCTTCCCCTCTTCCAACTTTGTTTTCTCTTTCTCTCATTGGAACCCTCAAATGAGAATTCATTTCCAGGTGAATGATGTGATTAATTTCTCATGGAGGTTTAGCATTTGCTTAAGAAAAGAGTACTGATCTGACAAAGCCAAATGTATTGATTATTCTTGACATCTTTTTAACTTGAGCTTTTACTCCATCTTTCAGAAGTCACTTAATTAAACAAACTGCAGACTCTTTCTTTCTTCCTGTCTCCTTTGGCATCATGCTGCATATATTTCCACACAGAGAAACAACCCTTCCCCCCTTTTTCCTCTTCCCCCACATTCTCTCTCAGGGTCAGGGCACAGATTTGGATTCTTAAAAAGCTTGCCCCTATATGTTTCTGATAGGCCTCCTCCCTCTCCCATATTGATTAAGAGCACAGATTTGGTGGCATGTAGCTTGTAGAAACTTTTAATACTCTTCCTGAAATAACTACAGGAGACAAAAGCCTCATTTTACCTTAATAACAATACCAAATAGTGTTGAAAAAATTTTTTCTAAACTGTCCTTGTTTTTGTCTCCCTTTTATTTCATTATATAAGATAGGAAATTCTAACTAATTACTCAGCAGTAATTGAATTACTAACTAAGCTAAGTAATTAAAGAGACAGAGAAGACAATTCTCTGAAGGATCATTCTAAACACATAATTGGAAATTTTGACTATGTGCTTATTTAGGTACTCTTTGGCTTTTCTGGAATGTAGTCTTATACCTTTGTTCATAGTTTTCAAGTTAAGAAGATAAAGCAATATTCCTGATAAAGGAAGATATGTAAGTAAGGAAATTCAGAAATGCTGTAGATCAAAATTGAGTATTAATTTTGACTCTTAGACATTTGCCCAAAAAAAAAGCCTTTAAAAAATAGAAATAGAAAAAAAATATGATGGGGAAGGAAAAAAAAATCTAGAGGGCTGTTAATGGCTTCACTGTGTCTCTTAAGCATTATGGAATGTCATGGTAATGGCATAAATGGTTGAGTTAATTTCAATAGTGGTTGTGTCCCAAGTTTTTGTATTTTTTCCTAAGGAAAAATAGTACTCTACTGTGTAAAAATTACTTGCACCTTTCATGTTAATAAGGTGAAGATAACTACACTGGATTAAGCAATTATTTTGTATAAAATATGGTATATTCATTGTCTCATTTATTCTTCACAACACTCTATAAGAAAGGTGCCATTTTTATATTATTATCATCTCTGCTGGACCAGACATCTTGGTGCTTAGAGAAATTTAGTCACTTGTCCAAGTCAGTACAGGTTATTAGTGACAGAACTTGTCTTGGCTCATGTCTCTCTGGTTTGAGGTCATCTTTTCCTAACCATTTTACATACTGCTTCCACAGGATAAGGCCTTCTTGGAAAGACTTGATCCTTGTTGAATATTCCAGATGGTTCTCCCAGATGCTCTGATTTGTTTTAATTGTGGATCAAACAGAAGCAAACATACTATTTCACCATAAGGAAGTGCCTTCCCACCAAAGATATATGCTCAGCTAATTTCCAAATGCAATATAATAACTCTTTTAAATGTTTAACTTTAAGATTTATGACAAAATCTTGAAAGATAGTTGAAACATTCTCCATTTATTATGCCCAAATAAAAGAAAGACTGCCTTTTAAGTACCTGCAATGTTTGAGAAGGATAGTTCTGGACAGTTAATACTTTTCACTCCAGAAGGTCTCAATGTATCTTGTCAGCATTTCTCAAGCAGTTTAAAGCTTGCTCGTCACATGTACTATTTAATTTCCTCCAGCTGGAGATGAAAGCCATTGACCACTCACCTGCTTTAGGAGATGACAGGCTGCTTGTGCTTATTTGCTTTACGGTGGCAAGGTCAGGCCAAAGAACAACAGTTACGTGCCATCTAGCAACATTAAGAGAGCTGAGTTTGGTGTGTCTCCTGAAGCACTACGTAATTTAAAGAGTCAACTGAATGTTAGGATCCCTGTTCCAGTACTCCTAACCACTTTCCCATAGCTGTCTGCATCCCTGCCTCCATCTTTAAACGTTATCTTTAGCACCTACCCCAAGAGCAGCCATCGTTATCTTGCAACAAAGCTACGTGGCATTTGTAGAGATACCCCTGATACTCAGTTGGTGAGCATTTTATATATATGTGTATTGAATTACAGGTGTCAAGTTTGGATTTTGCCATAAACCTCATTATATTCATTTGCTAGGACTGCTAAAACGAATACCATAGAGTGGGTGGCTAAAACAACAGAAATTTATAATCTCTTAGTTCTGGAGGCTAGATCTGAGATCAAGGTATTGGCAGAGTTCGTTTCTTTCTGAGGGTTGGTCCTGTAAGGGAGAATCTGTTCCATGCCTCTCTCCTAGCATCTGTGGTGTGCTGGCAATCTTTGGCATTCCTGGCTCATACATGCACCACCCTGATGTCTGCCTTCATGGTCACATGGTGTTCTCTCGCTCGGTGTGTTTGTCTCCACATCCAAATTTCCCCTTTTTATAAGACCACTAGTCATTTTGGATTAGGGCCCACTGTAATGACCTCATTTTAGCTTGATTACTTCTGTAAAGACCCTATTTCCAAATAAGGTCACATTCTGAGGTTTTAGGGGTTAGAACTTCAACATATCTTTTTTGGAGGATACAGTTCAATCTATAACACTCATTAATTTCAAACCTCACTAATTTGGCATTGTGTTCATGATAATATTCTTCTTCATCTCCATTTATGATATATGTAAGTCATCTTTTATTTCATGGTTCAAATATATGAGCAAAGGATATCCCCCCCATCAAAAGATTTGTGTAATTGTTGACTTTGATACAGTTGCTGTCAGCCATTGTTTAGAAACCTGAGAAGAAGTACAAAGACTTTTTATTACTCTTGAATTCTCTTGAGTTTCTTATTCCTGTAGGGATACATAGGTTGGGGAGAAGTTGACTGAGATTCCTGTACTGTGTAGGCCCCTTGGTAATGAGCTTGCCTCTAAAGAATGTGGCTGGTTAACTGCAACCATATCAACATACAACACTCACAAATAAGTTTTCCTATTAAAAAAATAAAAGCTTTGAACTTCCCACAGTTTTATATTTGAGTAGAGATTTGTTTTGTTTTGTTTTGAAACCAGTGTTCTCCAGCTTCTTAATACTTTCTTTGTGCGTGTGTGTGTTTCTGTCTGGGGAAGGGAGGCAGTTTATCATCACTCTTGCTACTAATCTTTATCCTGGCTTGATTTCCTGGTTATGTTCTCTCTTCTAAATCCCTGTAGCATTTAATATACGATTTAAAAAAATCACGCAGTGTATAATATGCTACATTTTAAAACATGTGGCATTTAAAAATGCCTTTAGTTCAGCCCCTTGAAATCATCTGTTTCCCAAGGACATTTGTATCAATACATTAAGAGACTCGTTAACAGTTTTTTAGCTTATTTAATTAATGATGAGTGTTTGTTATGTTGTTTTTATGCCCCTTCTATGCTGTAGGTGAAAAAGAGGGCATTTAGATACAGATTCTGCCCTCAGGAAACTTAACAGTCTTGACGGGAGATGGTCCATATACGTAAAGAACTCTGTATAAGTTAGAACGTAGTGTATTCTATATAAGATAGAATGCAGTAAGAAAGGCCCAGGTAAAATGCTGTGGGGTTTCAAAAGGAAGGAAGAGAGGATGAGGTTGACTAAAGTATTTTAAATGCGTGCTCTCCAGTGGTGACTGATTGAATTCACAGCCTCATGTGCTTTTAAATCAAGCCTCCCTCATCACTGTGTGTATTTGTAGAACTCCTTGGGAGAGTTCCCTTTTGGGACTTGGTCCTCTAACCACATAGAATGAAATTTTCACCAGACTCTTCACAAAATCTGTTGAAAGCCTGAGGGCCTTAAAGTAAAATTAATTATTTATTTGAATTATTGTGCACATTTTGATAAACGCGAAAGTGTTATGTTTGAGTGTTAAAGTGGGATTGGCATTAGACAATGTAATTTGGACGGGTTCGTGGGTTGTTGATGTGTGAGCACCCACGAATGCCCGGCTGTTGTAGGTAAGAGCTATGGGCACCAGCTACCTCAACTCCCAGACTTGGAGTACAGTGGGACCCGTGTGTTCCTCAGCGCACTGGGATCTGCGGGTGGAGTGCAGACGAGTTCCCCCCGACCCCATGCCTGAACCCCCAGTCCTCCCTGGTTCCACACCCCGCCCCGAGTGGTGAGAAGCTATAAACCTTTTACTCTTGCCCGGGACAGACTCCTTCCTCCTTTAAAGGAGTGCGAGGCTGTAGCTCCTTGCTTTTGACCTTCTCATGCTTCTAGTGTCATTTATGGAAAGAAGAAGTTTGCTCTTTGTTCCATCTCTGGAATTAGAGTATTGGACTTACTCAGACTAAGTCCTCCCCCAGATGACCCTGATTTCTGGTCATTTTTTTCTGCTTATCTTCAGTTTCTGTTGAGGTGCAGATGCCAAAGCCTTACTCCTGCGGGAGCCCGCTAAACAGAGGAGACGGCCCACGCTGGTCTGTGCCAGCTGTAAATTGTTATCTCAGAGGTCGGTAAGAACAATGGAGGAATTTGGTCACTTTATGTAACACGAGATTTATGTGATTGAAAATGCCAGTCTTCTGTTAGCATTTCATTCTGCCAATTTGTGCTGAATCATTGAACTTGAATTCAACGACCTCATAAATTGAGAGACTAGGCCAAACCAAGACTGAAATACACTAAATACATTTCAAAGAGCTCTTCAAAGCCGCAAGAGAAATAGGAGGAAGAAATACTGTTAATTAAAACAAGCAGCAGCAAGAAGAAAGGCAGCAGCAGTCAACCACCTTTTCAGAATATGTGAGATTAAAGAGCTGGCTCTTACTGCTGGCCCTGAAGGTCAGCTCCACTGAAACACTATCAGGAGGAGTTTGAAGAATTCTGGAAGTCAGAAATCCCCAGATGGAAAACACTGGACTCCTGGTTCGCTGAAGTTTCAATCTTAAGTGTTGACACCTGGACTGTCATGCTGACTTCCAGCATCCTGAGAGGTTATGTACCCACAAACGGGAACTCTGTACAAAAGAGAGGCAAATCTGATTACATTTTACGGGCTCTGCTGCACTCTCTGTTTCTCATTAGGTCTGCTCTGATTTCTTTTAGACTTTGGGTCCATAGGCTTATTATCACAGCTCACTTCAAAGATCAAGCCTGTAACCACACTATTAGTCACAGGATATGAAAATGGCATCATACTACGATAATACAATCAGTGTTAGCTTTGTAATTTAATGCACAAAATACGGCATTACAGTGTACAAGAGAAACTGGATTTAAAAAAAAACCTAATGAAATGAATGGACTTTGTGTCATGTGATTTTCAGATCTGGTGCTCCTTGTGTACAGATGAAAGTAGAGTTCTTATCCTTACCTGCTCCAAGGAGGATAATAGCCCACCCACCAACATCTGCTAATTTTATTTTCAAAAACCTCAAAGCCTATTCAAATTGCAGATTCAGCCCTGACTTCCTTTTCAGGAAGAATGTAAGGCATTAGGAGCTGGTTCGTGGGTACAGCTGGTTCCATTTAGCTTGCAGCAGATAAACAAACAATACCTAATCTTTTTGACAGAAGTGACAATGAGTATATTGTTTAAGCAAGAAGCATGATTTCAATTATTAGACCAAACTGTACAAGGATAACTTTTCTATTAGACAGTGTTTTAATGTTGGCCTCTGTTAGCCATTTTTATTATCAGGGTCTTTGATCATTTGATTGCGAGACCCTCCAAACAATCAGTGATATTTCCTGTCTTCAGAGCTGTAGTGCAGCTGGTGAAAATGGAGGCATTCCTTGGATAGTGGAGGAATTTTTTGAAAGAGTTAGTGTAGAAATTTCCAATTATCATAATGTCAGGGCTCCTAGAATCTCTCTCCCATAGTTCAGTTTAAGTGGTTTTTGAGGAGGACTAGAGGAAGGACATGATGATAAGATTGGTTTCAGTCTAAAGCTAACCCACATTCCTGAGTTGCTTCATTGTTATTGTCATCCTTTTATTTTAAACCAGGATACATTTGCTGATATCTGGAGACATTTTTGGTTTCATAACTCAGGGAGCGGTAGTGGTGTTACTGGCATCCAGAGGCCAGGGATGTTGTGAAACATCGTACAAAGGAACAGGACAGTCTCCCGCAACAAAGAATTGTTTGGTCCAAAGTGTCAATAGTGCCAAAGTTGAGAAGCCCTGGTCTAAACAAGGAATGCATAGAGGCATTGCCCATTTAAAAGAGCTGTTTCCCTTGGAGACATTTACTGAGCCCATACCGTGTTTGGTGTACTGGGCCAGGCAATGGGTATGTAACGGTGGGCAAAACTGAGTTTCTCTTTCCATGGAACCTGTTACCTAGTGGGGAAGGCAAAGATTACTCGAGTCAGCAGATACATCTGTACTTTTAAATTGCAAAGAGGAAAAGAGAGCTATGAGAAATAATTAAGATAGAGAGCGGTGGGTTATATATGTTTATGTGAGGGAGAGAGGCAGGCAATGAGTATACCTTAGATGGATGGACAGGGGAAGCCTAGCTGATGAGCGGACATTTACACTTAGATCTGAAGGAGGAGATGTGACCGACCAGGTAAAGAGCAGGGATAAGAGTGTTTCAGGCCAGACCCCCAAGAAGAGCTTGGTATTTTCTACAGACTTGGAGAGCCCCATGTGACTGGGAGTTCAGGGGAGATTGGTATGAACTGAGTTTTGAAAAGTTGGCAAGGCCTTGAGGACCGTCTTAGGAATGTTCTGCTTACATATTACTGCAAGATGAACCACCCCAAAGCTTAGAGAGTTAAAACGACAGCTATCATTTATTTTGCTCATGGACCTACTCTTGGGAAAGGGCCGGACAGGAAAAGCTTGTTTTTGCTCCATGTGGCATCATTTTGCACAGCTGGACTGAGATATGAGGGATCCATATATGATTCACTAAAAAGATATAAAATGGAATCATATTAAATGCTCAATTAAAATCAGAGGGGGCAGAAAAAGAAGAAGGAAAAGGACATACAATGAATAGAGAACAGTTTACAAACAGGATAGCTATTAATACACTTATATGAAAATCACTTAGAATGTAATTGGTCTAAATACAGCAATTAAAAGACAGCTATTGTCAAAGTGGATAAAAAACAAGACCCAACTATATGTTGTTTACCAAAAACCCACCTTAAGTATAAAGACTCAGGTTAAAAGTAAAGTGATAGAGAAAAATATACCATGCTAACTCTAATTAAAAGAAAACCAGAGTTAGCTATATTAATTTCAGACTAAGCAGACACTTCTGATGATTCAGAAGACCATCAGGGATAAAGAGGAGCATTCCATATGATAGAAAGGTCAGTTTCCTAAGAAGACGCAACAATTCTTAATGTGTATGTACCACACAAAGTGTCAAAATACATGGGGCAAAAACTGATACAACTGAAAGGATGAATAGGTAAATCCACTGTAGTAGATGGAGACTTCCACACCCCTCTGTCTGTCAGTAACTGATAGATCATGCAGGCAGGAAGATCAGTAAGGAGTAGATGACCCGAACAACACCAAGATACAGAAAGTGGAAGCTGCCTGTATTTTAAGGCCTGTGCCCAGAACTGGCACAGTGTCACTTTCACCTACTTTATTTATCAAGTATTTGAAGAGACCAGATTCAAGGGGAGGGGAACACAGACTGTACCTCTCAGTGAAGAATGTCAAAGAATCTTTGGGCCATGTTTTAATACCTCACAATACAGTTTGGATTTCATTTTAGTGTGGAATTAAATCTTTGCTCTTACCTTTGCACAGAGCTCTTTCACTTACCTTTTCTGACCACACACTCATTGACTACTTCTTGGATTAACCTCACTCTTTTACATAATATTCCCAAGAAGGATAAAGATCCAGTTTGGTATAAGGTGCTTTGTGTAGAGGGAGACCTTATGAACTGGTTTGCTTGGGACAATCCTGGTTTATGCTTGTTGTCTTTGTGTAATTATTAATAGCACTCCTTTTTGCTAATTCAGTGTTTTTACTATTCGGTGTCTCCATTTGGATGATAAAATATATGATCACCTTCCTTATGTAGTGCTTTATTCCTCTAGAACTTGCTAAAACATTTTGCCAAAAAACAAAATTTGATTAAAGTATTGTACTATGGAGACCAATCGAGTATTTAGAAGCATTAATTGTAGTGAACCTTTGGGAGATTTTTTGAACTGTTTGTGATTATCATTGAACCTCTAATGAAGATTTGTCAATTAATTTTAAAAAGTTTCATGGCCAATTTAGGTACAGCACATGCCCTTGGACAGCAAGGTATGGAGACTAGACTTCAGGAATTTTGTGAAATAGCAACTGATCAGTCTAAAATTCAAATGACTTACCCAGATCCCTTACTACTCATGACATAAATGATAGGCTCAGAGTAATTCAAGTTAGCAGAAATATTAGAAATTTGAAACATGAATTAATGAGTAAGCTGGGGCTTGGGTGAAATCAGGAGCTTTTAGAGCCCAAAGCTAATGGGTTGTAGTGTCAATGAATTTTAGTCAAATGCTTGCAGTCTATTTAGCACTGATAGATGCAAAAGGAGTATACTATACCATTAGGAGCAATTATAATAATGGAGAGATAGCACGTACTTGAAAATTCAGGACTCCAAATTGCATAGGTTAATCAAGGGCAAAATTGGATTGTAGACAGTGTTGATTTGGGGTGATTTTTAAGGAATATGAGATCTGGTAGGCCAGGATCAAAAAGGAAGTCTTTGGAAAAAAGGACTGGGGTTTGATCTGATTCTTTCCCTAAGTATGTTTGGGTTGTCCCTGAAGTTCAACTTCAGGCTCTTGTTTGTTGCCCCATCATAATGAACTGGAGAGAGATATCTTCCTTTGTCACTAAAATCTGAAAATGGGAAAGATAATACACGCTCAGTGGCTTTTATTCAGAAAAATATCTGAGCTCAACAAATAGACAGGAAATTATTTTAAAGATCTCAGGCATGAGACAGTTTTCACGCTTAAATGGTTGATTCCAAGCAAATATGTGCTCCCTTCCTTCTTTGGTTCAAGGAAACATATATTTCCCTGTATAAACAAATTCTTTGAAAATTTAAAAGATAGTTCTGTCTCTAGTTCAAAATGGTCTACTTGGGATTGCTGTGTTTTTAACTATCTCTGTTTTCAGGGATTTAAATCAATGATCCTGCAGATCCACCAGCACTCACTGAGCCAAGGGAAAATTATAAACACTAGGAACTTTGGTTAACAGTTGAAAGCCCTGTTGTAACTCAACTGAGAATAAGATAGACATCATTCCTAGTTGGCCTGATGGGTGAGACAAGAGAGTGAATTCTGAAGCAGCTTAGCGCGCAGCACAGGTACCCACAGACAAAAAAGCCCCTGAGGAAGCAGAAAAGGAACCAATGGCTTTTGTTGTGTGTCTGATTAAACCTCTTAGGAGAAAGAAGAGATACTGGGAAACTAAATAAACGTTACAAACGAGGCCTGTTGGGGATCCCAGAGGAAGCTGAATTCCTAATGAGAAGGCAATGGACTAGGTTAAACGGTGACACTTTTTTTTTTTCCCAGTTTATGTTCTGGGAAACTTTCAATGTTAAGCTCTGGAGAGTTGAGTGCACCTGGGACGCTGCCCAAAGTAAAGCACGGAGGATGATTAAATTAAAATAGAATATATCTCATCTCTGAGTGAAATAGAAGAGATGAAATAATAGAACACCAACAGTTAGGGTTGGACAAAGGAAGAACCAAAGAGTATGAGAGGGATTGCCTAGAGAGAGTGCAAGAAAACCAGCCAAGCACCAAGGAAGGAAGAGAGTTGCTGAAAATGCGGATGATGGTGTCAGATGTTCAGCAAAGGCAAATCAGATGAGTCCTGAAAAGGACCCACTAAATTTGCAATTAGGAAGGTTTTTCTTAAGGATGTGCAGGGAACTGGTGGGGATGGCACCTTATTGCTTTGGGTCAAGAGAGAAAGGGGAAAAAATGGAGGCTGAAATGCAAGCTATTCTTTTGAGGAGTGAGGCAGGGGAGGAAAGGAGAACAAGAAGAAAGGGCAAAAGTGTTTTTGTTGTTTTGGCTTTAAACTAAATGGGAGGGAATTGAGTAGGTATATGGATTATAACAAGGGAGTCGGTTTTTACTCTCTCTTTTTAGGGAGAGAGAAAATGATTAAGAAAACACTTGAAATATATTCTGGATGAAGACATTTGAGGAGCTCTCCTTTCTCTTGTCACTCGATCTTTATTCATATGTCCCTGATAATTGGTCTTCCCCTGTCTTGTTCTGGTAATATATAAATCTGAATTGTTTTTCTTGCCAGCTTCATCTCATTTAGGACTTAGTCCTACGAGGACATTATCCTTCTTAAATATCTCTTCTCTTTTTACTGGTGTTCTTTAAAACTTCAAATACACCATTAAACTTTCTGTGTAGCACATTGGTTTCTCCTCTTGGTCCTTCATTGATACTAGTTGTAATTTTAAAATAACGTCTATTTATGTGAATCTTCTGTCTCTCTTGGTGCTTTCTCTTGGTAATTAGGGTCATGAAATAAAGCTGATATTTATTGAACACTGGGTTAAGCTCAATTTTCTCACCTATTAAAATAGGGCTGATAATGGAATTGGTTTCACACAGCTGTGAAGAATATCTATGAACGAATACCTTTGGAGCACTTAGAACCATGTCTCACGTGTTAAATGAATGTCACCTATTACTTTTTCCTTTGTTTCTTTTAACAGTTCTAGAAAAGCTTTGGGATGAGATTATTTCCCTCATTTTACAGATGTAGAAACTGAGGCCCATAAAGTTTGAGTAACTTGCCCACAATCACACAGCTAAGGGGCAGAGCCAGGATTTAGATACAGTCAGTGCAACTCCAGAGCTGAGTTCTTAATTTTTATCTCCCTTTATTTTTGGGGGGGAAAAATGTTAAAATCTGCTTTCTTAAAATCTATGCTTACTCTACCCCTTTGTTAATGATAAACTCTAGGGGTATATAGCCATTTTTTCCCTGTGATTCTCATATCTTTCCTCTGTGCCAGTATTGTAATTTCTCTTTAGTTATTTATCATTTGTATTCTCCACTATTCTAAGCAACTTCACAGTGACATCATAGTTATTTTTCCCCTTATTTCATCCAAGTGATTTGTGGCTTTCCATGTAGGAGGTGCCTGCATGAAATAGAACACTCACTGCTCCGCTTCCCTTTCTATTGGATAAATTTATTTTGCACAAGGTTTCCATTCCATTGCTACTTTTTTTTTTAATTAAAAAAAAATTTATTGGAGTATAGTTGATTTACAATGTTGTGTTACTTTCAGCAAAGTGAATCAGTTATACATACAGATATATCCACTCTTTTCTAGATTCTTTCCGGGGTCCTAGGTAGCTAATGAAACAACACTGTTGCCATTGCTACCTTTTCATGGCGGACCTCAGCCCAAGATTTGATGGCACCCATTTCTCTTTCTCTTACTGCTTTTTTTATTCTATTCATATGGCAAATGTAACTCTTGATCTGCCAGTACCTTTACAACCCTTTTATCCTTCTCATAAATAATGGAGAAACTAATATTATAGTAAGAATTGCACCTTAACAAAATAAAATGCTTTCAAATAGGTTTTTGAGTAAATCAGAAACTCGGTACCCTTGAGCCCCCATCCAAAGTATACGCCCAGCACCAGTTGTACATGTAGTTAAGCATTCAACGTTGAATTAAGAGGAGAAAATGATTCTCTCTACCTGTTACATCCTTTGAAAGTCTTGTCAAATTTTCATGGTCCTTGTTCTTATATTTAGTCACTTCCTTATGGATTTGTATCTAAGCAGGTACCTTTATATTGTTTGTATGTATTTACTCACACAAACTTTCAGGTGACTTCATTAATTTTAAATGATTTTTGTGATGGTTGACATGACCTGAGCTAATTTACTGTTGACCCATCTGTTAAAAAAGGCTTGTTTAATTAATAAGACCTGGAGAGAACAACTGTAGTTAAGGTTATTTTGTCTAATAAGTATGGTTATGTGGATGATGGTTCATCACAAATGCAATTATTGAAGCTGACATGGCCAGATTTCTATGTAGAGACAATGTCGGTAGCTACTTAATAATCAGCCTGTATAGTTTTATTTCCCTTTCTACTTTTCAAAACCTTTCCCTTGTATTATATATATTCACATAGCATATGAATATACAGATATTCATATATGTGTGTATATATGAAAAAGAAAATACAAAGAGGTAGCAGAGATTGTCTTTGAAAGTTAGAGAAAGTCGAGTTGACAGGTTGAAAGATGGGTGTAAGTTTATACCCCTGAGTAGTAACATGCTGCACTGAAGACTTGGATGTCTCAACTTCTCATCTGTCACTTTCTTACTGTACTTCAGAGTTGGAGTCATTCCATATATCCAAAATGAGTAAATCTCCCTGTTTTTTCAAGTCTCATATAATTCGGTCATATTTTCTCCTTAGTCACTCAAAATGAGTAAGCTATGAGCATAATGATTGAATGCTTACCTGATAACATGATTAATCATGTTCTCTCACTTTCTGAAGTTCATAAACTGAATCCAGCTGACTAATTAGCGGTCTGGATTTTTAAGATCATGGTTAAAAAGAAGAAAAAATTTTTCTTTAAATATTTGAGTATTTAAAAACAAAGAAAAAAGGAAAGGCAATCCTATGTGTTATAACCAGACCAAGCTGTTTATCTACCATGGACACAGGACATTAGTTTTCTAGGGTCCATTTTACTTGCATTTTTTATATAGCTACATTCTATTTTTTTAAACAAGAAAAGAATATAAACCTTAGAAAAGAGGAAAATGATAGACAGTTATTAAGTGAACAAATATCTGCAGATCTTTGACAGAAAGATTTAGGTATATGTATTTAATTTACCCAATTTACAGATATACTATTTTTTAAACTCACTTTAAGGTAACATGTTACACTAGCTAAAGTCTCTTTTATGTTCTGGGCTAGGATTTGTAAATAAGGTGCTGTTATGGAAGAGTTCCTCAAGTGGATGACTACTGATGATTTCCCATCTGCTTCAGTTGGAAAAGAGTCATGGCAGTTGCATTCATCCCTCATTTTAGGGGAAAACCCTGCAAATATTTAATTGCTTTTGAGTGTATGTTTCCCCTGAAGTCAGGGACTTTACCCTCTTAACACTCACCTTGAACTTAAATGAAAATCATTTCAGAAGGCTTTCTATAAGGACTGAGAAGATTGATACACAAAGGAGAGACATTTAGGATAGCTGAGTTTGGGGATTTCTTAGTTACAGAAATTGTTCTATCAGGGAGAGCTGATGTAATCTGTCCTATATCTAGCTGTTACTTGTTTAGTCCTTGTTTGAGATAGTTGACTTCATTCATTCATGCATGCAGTATTATTGAAGCCAGATTCCACAAAAGCCATAAAACATGGTTTCTCCCCAAAGTGGCTAAATTAATGTCATCTCACTGAGTAGAAATTAGATTTCTTGGAACTAGATTTGGTGGCCGAGCCTTAGCATTACTGAATAGCCTTTTAAGACCTTGTCAGTTTTCCTTACTTTGTACCCCTAAACATAGCAAAACAAATTGCTCTGCAGAAAAAAGGATGCTAATGTCCTGTTTGATGTGATAAACACACATGTTATTGCTTGGAAAGCCCTGGAAGTAGCATAGTTGGATTTAACAAATTGTGTATTCAGCTTTCTTTGTCATTACAGTAAAGATGTGCCACCAAATATTTTATAGTTATATATGTATATGTAACTATAATATGTAAATCCTGGAAATTTATTAATTTTTAGTGTGTTTTAATTTATATTTATAAATAAATTCATTTTATAGTCTGCTTTAATCTGCTTATATCATGGAGGTATAGTTAGTAGACTTATAAGCTCAGTTAATTAACCTTTGTTGGTTAGGAATAAAAATGTATGTTTAGCTTCAAAAGAACGTTGTTGACCTATTAGCTTTTGCTTCATTCAAAGCTCTACCCTAAAAAAAATGTAGGCAGGTAGTGAAAGTACTGGTGTCTAACAAGGTCAAATATCTAATTACTTTATTGGATCAATTTTGTAGTGGACCTGGCATCAAAATCCCTCTCGAGTCTACTTTTCTTTCCTTATGTCCTACTGCTTCCCTAGTTTCTACTCTCTGCACTTTAAATGTGCCTCCCCCCACCCCTTCTGCACCTCTGTTTATGATAGATCTCTCTATGTAAGTAGCTTGCCTCCCCTTTCTACATGTCCACATCCTATCCCATCTTCAAGTCCCACTCATATTATGAAACTTTCCTGGCTTCTGACAAGATACTCTCTTTGAATAAACTTCAGTTATACTCCTCTAAGCCCTCTTCTTGACTAGGCCCTGACTTTGCCTCACCTCCACCACCCCCCCCCCACCCCTGTCCTTGCCAGGCTTGCATAACCCAGTTTTAGCAAGAATCCTGCTAAGTCAATTTAGAGAAAATCCCCCCATCCTTGATATCTGATGGCTCTGGCCTGTCTGCAGCAGGAATCTTGTTAGGTGAGTTTAGCAAGAATTCCCTACCTGTGATGTCTCTTCTTCATAATTTTCCATCCACCAATGATCCCCTAACCTCCTCCTTGGCTATAAATCCCCACTTGTTCTTGTGGTATTCAGAGTTGAGCCCTGTATCTCTCTCCACTGTTGCAATAGTCTTGAATAAAATCTTACTGTTTTAACAAATGTCAGAATATTTTTTTTCTTCTTTTTCCTAATTCAGTTACTGCCTTGCTTGATATCTCCTTTACCTCCTCATATGTATGTAACATATTCTTATATGTATATAACTTATTCTTCAGCATCTGTTACAGTGCTATTAATAGATGCTTAACAAATGTTAACTATGTAATGATTGGGGAAAATGTTTAGGAATGCTCTCATCAGGCCCTTTAAGTATGAGAAGAGACTTTGACATATGGCCCTTGGGAGTAGAGATTTGTAGTCAGGACATATGAAATTCTTTCTTCAACTACACATTTGATTATCACGGGTCTCAGTTTTTCTGAGTGTAAGATTATATATCTGGGTTCATAGAGTAAAATCTGCTAGAATGTCTATCCTGGAGATGATTTGAGTGGTTGTTTCCTGTCACTGGGTTGCAGCACGCCCAGAAGACTGAATTCCAGCCAGGCCAACTCAGAGGAACTGTGCCCCATAGGTCCTGCTGGCCACCCCCCCTTTGCCCCCCCCCCCCCACCGTGGCTCTCAGCCCCATATACTGTCTCCTCATTCAGGCCTCTATTGCTTGGCTGGCAGGGTTGCTTTCACCAATAAATCAAAATACAAGAGTTATGAGATTTTATGAAATAAAGAAGTCCTGGGGCCATTTTCCTTAAAAGGAAAGTGTGAGCTTGTTTGAACTTGAGAAAGAAAACACTAGCTTGCTGTCCTGTTTGTAACAAACTGGAGGTGGTGGGTGTGTGTGTGTGTGTGTGTGTGTGTGTGTGTGCATGCATGCATCTTTATTAGAATGGGAGAATGGGTTGAGAACGGTTTGAACTCTGAATACCCCTGCCTTAATGGCTCTCCTGGGCTGCTTTGTTTTATCCTGCTGTTCCGAACTTCACTTGATATTGTGAGGCTGTGTTTGAATGGAAAATACAAGGTCTCTGTGGTTAACATTACTTGGCAGTGAGTATTTGGGGACTTTTCAAAGTCTCTTGGTGAATCAGTGACATGCTTTTTGGTGCATCTCATTTAACTTATTTGGAGATGCTTTTTTCCTGAAAATGGAAGCTTGACCTCTCTCTTATGATGCTGAATATGTATGTCTCTACTAGAGGAAGGGGAACATTTACAACTCTGCTAGAGAAATGGAAACATCATGCTTAAAACATAACTTTGAACCAGGAAGCTTGAAATGCTATAATGTTGAGCATCGGACTTCACCCTCTTTTCTTTAATCCCAGCTCATGTAATGACTCACTGTGATTGTGGTGCTGCAGTTAGACTTTTAAAAAAGAAAATTGTGAATTATTTTTATTTTTGGGTGTAGTATAAGATATAGCATGTAAGAATTAGCCAGAAAATAATAGGTAATCCAAGATAGGGAAAAATGATAATATCATCAAGAAGTACATCCATTTCTTTTCTGCTTTTTTGAAGCATTTTCTATGGGAAAAAAAAGCTACTGAAGATAAAAATCTATTTGAAGCGGCAACTTGACCTCAGAAGTAGAAAATTTGATTTCTCTAGAAATATAAAATGCAGCCTTTCCAGAGACCTCAGTAATATGTTTCCCCACACAAGTGTGCTTGAAAATGGGACTAGAGAAAAACAACACAAAAAAACTCTCCTACTTCTTCCTTTTCTTTACCTTCACACTATCCCTTAATTCCTAGTTTTCGGTGCATATGAGTGTATAGAGATGTATGTTTAGGGATATGAATTGTATGTTACAGATGAAAACTTATAGAACTAATTAATACAGGAAGCTTCAAATCTCACTATGTGTGAAAAATCAATCTCTAAAAACTTCTCATAATAAACTACATTTTACTTACTTTTTATGAAACCCTCCCATCTCATCAAATAAATACGGCTCTTCTCTAGTAATTTTAGGGGTAGTATAACCAACCACCTTTACATCTATGGGTGTCCTGGGCATCTTTTCCATGCTTCCTGCCTTTTCTTGATAAGTTAACAATTCTTCCATTCTTTGTCTTTGATAACTTTGCTTATCTTTTTTTTTTTTTTTAAAGAAACTTACCTTTGTTTATTATGCATTTTAGTTGTTTGATACTGTCTTATTTCTTCTTTGGCTGGTAATCTCCTCAAGGGCTGTATGCATGTGACTTTTTGCTCTCCTCAGAATGGTTCCTTGTAACTGGAGGTATTCCAGAAGAATACCGAGACGTGTACAGCCCCTTGCCCTAAAACTCTGGAAGGTTAATGTATGAACATGGATGATAAAAGTCTCTCAAATGCAAACAAATATCAGACCAGATAACCACAGTACAATGCAGCTGAGTGAGGGAAGGAGAGGAAGCATCAGTAGCTCAGGAAAAGCTTAGGTTCAAGTTTACACACAAAAGATGCTATCGGGGTAGAAACAAGTGCAAATTACCTTCTGTTTTGCTTATATCATTGCTACCAAGGAGAGTTTGCTTTAAGCACTGAAGTGCAAAGCAAACATAGGAGTGAATTAAATTGTCAAATGTCTTAGGAAGTCTGACAGCACGAGGGTTTTCTAAGGAGTTCTGATTTAAGACCTGAGATGACTGTTTCACAGACTTTTAAAGAAATTGGGAGTTGAGATTGTCCCATCATTGTTAGTCATCTTTGAGGAACTATGAAAAACTGGAGAGGCATTAGCAGCCTTGAGATGTCCAAATGTTCACAGAAGAAGATGGAAATGGTGTGGCTTCCTCCCTGCATGCCTTTCTCATTTCCCCTCCTCCAGTGGAAAATTTTAGGACAGATTATCACTCAGATTATTTCTGAGTAAATCAAAATAGGAAGAAAAATAATGATCTAGGAGTTCATAAAAAAATTATGTCATACCTAAATAACCTTAATTCCTCTTTCTGATGAGATTGTTAAGCTAGTGGACTGCAACACTGTAGATGCTGGGTATCTGCTTGTTTTTCAAACATGGGTAAATGTTCTGATTATGTTCTGGTAGGTAAGAGAGCCATAGACAGTTGAGTGATACGCTGTTTCTGGTGGTGGATTTAAAACAGGTTGGTAAGAGTGGTAGGGTTTCTAGTACCTCTATTACATGGTAAAGGGTTGACTCATTTGTTCACCATGGAGCCCTAACTGTGTGCCAGATGCAGATTTTCCAGCACAGTCCAACAGTAGAGGCAGAAGGTCAGTGCAGTGGTTTGGGACAGAGGGCCATGGAGAGGAAGGGCTGGATTAGAGAGTTTGAAAGTGAAAAGGGAAGGAGGGAGGGGGGAAAAGAGAGAGAAAGAGAAGACAATCAATGAAGCCAGGTCCCCCAAAGGTGGATGAGGTGTGTGTCAAGAGTGTGGTGTCCAAGAGCACTGCCCTGGACCTCGTCCTGTTCAGTGTTTCCATTCTACCTCAGATAAGGACACACAGAAGGATGGGCAACCAGTGCTTGTCAAAAACAAGATTGGAATTTAGACAGGAGAGGTATGAGCAGTTGGTTGCTGCTGACAAGTTGGAATCTTATTAGGAATAAATCAAACTCCTGAAATTATGTTTAAAAAGTGAATTATTAGGCCTAGGGCAAGTTAGAGTTGGTGTGATTGCGGGGCCCATGAAGAAAACTGAGGGATTTTAATTGTTGGCAAGATCCATGAGTTAATATTGTTTTGTGCTGATCACAGCCGAATACAGGCTGAGGCCAAATGAGTACCAGTCGAGTTTCTGGAATGGGGCAGGGTAGTCTCCCAGTCCGCTCAGCACTTATCAGACCACATCTGGTAGCGTGTACACCTTGGCAAGCACATTTCAAAAGGGGTTAATCAGCCCCGACTTACCAAAAGCTTGCAACTAGGACTGTGAGGGCACTCAACATAGTTGAAAAATTTTGAATGTTTACCGAGAAAAAGGAGACTTCAGTGCTGGAGAGACCAGACAAAGGAAGAAAGACAACGAGCAGGTGATGTCGGAACCTGAAGGCTTATTTAACACAGTGGATCTCAACCCTGGTGACACTTTATAGTCACCCAGCATGTTTTAAAAAAATATGGATGCTAGGACCCCACACCGCACCAACTAAATCAGGGGTGGAGCCAGGCATTGGTATGTTTTAAAGCTTTCCAGTTGATTTAAAAATGTAGTCAGGGGTGAGAACCTGTACCTTGGTTTCCTGTGCAGCCACAGAGGCTGGTCCCAGCTCCAGGCCTTGCCTGATGCACGCAGAGGGCAGCCAAAACAGCAGTCCGTACTCCACCTGCTTCCAAGAGGCTGTCAGGATGGAATCTCCTCTGCTTCACACCACTGTTTACCACAGGCATGGTATAAAACGCCCTGATGGTTTATTATTTTTCAGACCTCACCCCCGTATTTCTCACTATATCTCCTACTCTGTCCCTTCCCCATGTCCTTCAGGCTCTTTTTATGTTGTCTAGATCTAGATCTAGATCTAGATCTAGAATACTGTTTTCTGATTTACAAATGCTTACGTATGTTCGACTTTCTTCTGAGTGTTTTCTTTACTTCTGCTTTAACAGAAAATTGGCTCTCTCTTGAAGTTATTGCTTCCCTTGAAGTCCTCCAAATGACTCACAAGTTTTTATGTCTAGCCTAGACTTTTATGTCTAGACTAAGACCCTCCCAAATAGGACTCTTTATTCTCTGTCTAAATCTCTTCTTCTTTAGTTTCCCTTGAGTCAGTACACGTGCCTCCATCCACACAGAAACTAAAGTCAGGACATTTGGAGTCATCCTTTACCACTTGCCCTATGCCCAATTCAGTTTATCCTAACAGTCTCTTGATTCTGTCTTCAGAATATTGTTTTCCTTTTCCCCATTGCTCTTACCAATACCCTGGTTCTTTGTGACCACCATCTTTCCCCTGGACCACTGTAGTAGCTGCCTGACCGCCCTCACTGCTCCCACTATTGTGCGCCTTCAGGCTGTTCTCTACACGATAGTGAGGGAGCTGCAGACACACAATTTAATCATATTATCCCCTTTCTTAAGATTCCCCGGTGATTTTTTTTTAAATCAGTCCTTTCTGTGGCCCTTAAGGACCTGCATGATCTGGCTCTCCTGTCCCTCTCTGCACGTCCCCCTGTCCTACCCCTTGCCGGCCAACAAGCTCCAGCCGCTCTTTCTTTCTTATAGTTTTGTTTAACACATTGTGTTCTCTGCCCCTGGGCTTTTGTACAGGTTGTTCCATCTGCCTGGAATGTTCTTTGCTTACTCTTCTATATTTCTTGTTTCAGCTTAAATGTCACGTTTTCAGAGAATCCGTCCCTGTCTAATCTAAAATAGGTTCTTCATTTTTTTTTTTTTTTAATTGAAGTATAGTTGACTTACAATGTTTCGGGTGTACAGCAAAGTTATTCAGTTGTACACACATATATATATTCTTTTTCAGATTCTTTTCCATTATAGGTTATTATAAGATATTGAATATAGTTCCCTGTGCTATACAATAGGTCCTTGTTGTTTATCTATTTTATACACAGTAGTGTGTGTATGTTAAACCCAACCTCCCAATTTATCCCTGTCCACCCCCGCTTCCCCTTTGGTAACCATAAGTTTGTTTTCTGTGTCTGTGAGTCTATTTCTGTTTTGTAGATAAGTTCATTAGTATCATTAAAATAGGTTCTTTATCTTTTTTTATGGCATGCTCTGATTTTCCTTCATCGCATTTATCCCAATTTGTATTGGGTATGTTTTTTAATTTTTAAAGAACTTCTTGTGGAGTTTTGATAAACCCCCATCAGTTTCCAACACTGACAACCTGTGTCTAATCTTGTTTCATCTGTATTCATTCCTTCCAATTATTTTGAAACAAACCCCAAACATCATATTATTTCATTGTATATTTTTTTCTTTAACAGATAAGGACTCTATTTTAAAACACCTAACCATAATGCCATTATCACATGTAAAAAATTTAACGATTTCTTTATCATCAAATATATAGTCAGTGTTAAAATAAACTTTGTTGGAATCAAGATAAAATCGGGTCCATACATTGCAATTAATTGCCATTAGTTCATCTCTCTCTTTTAATCTATGGGTTCTCCCCTCCTTTTTTTCTTGAAATTCATTTGTTGAAGAAACAGGTTCATTTCCCTATGGTTTCCTGTAGTCTGGAGTTTTCTGATTATATCCCAATGGTGTTATTTAACTTGTTCCCTTATCTCCTTGAAATAAGTAGTTAGATTTGGACGTGGTCAGATTCCAGTTGGATTGATTCCATTGAGGGGGATGAGTGCTTCCATCAGGGGGCACATAATATCTGGTAGCTTCTTTTTGTGACTTTAGCAACCATTAATGGTAATATTCAAATTCTGTCATTCCCTCTTCATTTGTTACATGCAGTGCATCTATGCAGAGAAACTTCACATATGAACTATCTGTTTACACTGAGGTATAGTGTATGCGAAAGTATATGAAAAGGGAAGGTAAATGCTTGACATATTCTCTTTAACAGTTTTTGAACTAATGAGATGGTTCCGTAGTACGCTCCAAATGTGACTCATGAGTTTCTTTTAAAGTCTCATTATAAACTTATTGATTTAAACATATTTAATTCCTTTCAATCACAAGTATTAGTTTATTGATGCTTAAATTGTCCCCTGTTTGAAGAGCGAGCGCCTCCTGTCTCCCTTTGGTGTATGTCAGCCGTCTTTGTAGTTACATGTTTTACGTCCGTCTCCTCGGTGAGACTTAAGTGCAGGGACCATGTCTGGGTTGTTTATTCTTTATCCCAAGCACAAAATCACAGTCTCTCAATTAGTATTTGTTGACTAGGAGGCAGGATATTAAAACTTAATTAAGGGCAGGGCTGTCTTGTGGAAGAGCATTTAGTTTAGTCTTGGTGGACTCAGAACTGGAATCAGAGAGTAGAAGTTACAGGAAGCAGATTTTGGCTCAACATAAAAAAGGACTAAGTAATTTGGGTATTTTAGAGGGGTTGAGTTCCACCAAAGTCTTTTGAGGAGCTACTTTGTTCCAGGGAGTGGGAGGACAAAGACAATCAAGCCAGTCAGGATTTTTTTGTCTGTTCAGGAGCTTGAATGATCACTGAGGTTACTTCTACTTTTAAGGTAATATGACTCTCAAATCCTTTATTGACAGATTTTATTTTTGGAAAGGTACAAGTTTTAAATTATTGAAATGTAATTATTTTATTTTCTCCCATGAACAATATATGTTCCTCTAATTTTATGTTTCAAAGTATTATGAGTTTTTGCATTTAATAAAACATCATTATCAATATTTTGTCAAATGTACAAACTCATAATAATTGTTGGTTGAGCACACCCTTTTTCTCACTGCATTAAATCATTAGACATTTTGCATTATTAATCACATCCTAATAAGTAGCCATTATGCTATTCTCTTATAAATCTTCGGATTTTTTTTTTAAAGAAATTAATTTAACAGAAATGGCATTAGTCTTTTTCCTCTTCTCTCTGCATTATTTTGATAAAGATTAGGGTGAGGTGTGATTACTGACAACTTACCTTGAAATTCTAAATTTACTTTTCCAGAATAAAGTATTGTAGACAAGACTTCTAGAATATTTCAGAATATCAAAGGTTAAATAGTATTGAGATGATTTCTCATTTACACCTGAATATAAATTGAATTTAGGTGGAAATAGCAAGGCCATGAATATTTAGTTGTTTTTAATTTTTGAAGTGTGTATGTGAGACAGTATAGTCAGCGTTCCAACAGTGTCTTAAGAGGGAATTAATAAAAGAAGCACTAATGGTAAAACCTTTAAAATGTTTTTAATGACTTTGCCAAAAATTTATAAGTTCAGCTCAAAATATTGTCCTTGACGTACTCCGCCTTGCCATTGTCGCTCCCTCAGTAGTAACTACATTTCCTTCTATTGCTTCTAAACCAATACAGTAAGGAAACAAAAGCATTGTATCTCCCTGCACTCAGTATTATTTTCCATAGCAGTTTCTCTTGAGACAAAATCATAATGGAAGAGAGAGGCAGAATATATTAAATTTACCAGAGTATATTAAATTTCTTTTAGGTGTATTGCCTTAATTTCCTTTATGTCCTCTACACATAATTTATTCTAGGTGTAAGCACATGAACACTATTTTCAAAGATGACCTAGATAATATTTGTTATTTTGTTTTATTGTACTAAGTTATCTTATGAATTTGAGGTAACTAATGTGATAGAAAACCTTTAGGCTTTCCTTTGAGTACTGTCGTCCGTAAGGAAATTCTCTTTGTGCATCGTCTTTTGAGCCTGGCCAATTTACCCTAAGTGGGGAGTTTTCCTTTATAGGGTTCACAAAATGTTAAAGTAACAAATGCATGAAAAAATGAATAGGCTGTGCTCCTTATTCAAAACTTCTCGATCTTGCATAACCCACACAAGATCATTTTATTATTTACAAACTTAGGGCACATAGATTTGTGGACAGAATTTCTGAAGTTGGCAGAGATTTGGATCTGTGGTTAGGACCGGTTTGAAAGCTGGATCCACTTTAGCGTGGCTTTGCCAGGACAGCTAGCCTCTCCATGTCTGTGCGTGGATAGCTCTGTGCTCGGACATTCTGCTGGCTTTTCCTCCTGATGCAGTTGACAGCTGTTCCTGTGTGACAGACGGACTAAAGCAGTGTCACTTGTCCTTGGACCTGAAGTGAGCTTCACAGTGAGGACACGCTGGGAAAGGCAGTGGTTGGAAGAATTAGAAAATAGTAAAGAATCTCTGAAATTAAAACAGCTCCCTAGATAGCTTAGAATACCTAGACACAAACCTGGCAATATCTCCAATAGAAAGTTCTGTGGGTGATATTAACACAATTGAAAGCATTTTTTTTGCTATATTATTTACCTGAATTAATGTTTCCATTGCCAATCAAGTCTTGATTACCTTCTATTCATTAGCCTTTGATTTAATTAATAAAACTTGTTAAAGAGAAATCTTCAATGTTTTCCTGTAAACAGCTCTAATTTATTGATTCAATTTGAATTTTGTAATTATTCTAAAGAACTTCAATGTTTGAAGTATGTGTTTTGAATACTTAATAAAATAGTTTAAACCACACAAGGTAATTATTAGATACCATGTTTATTTTGTTTTTCATAGAATAATAGGTATCTTCTTTTGATATCTCTAAAAAAAATGACATTTTGTTAGAGTTCGTCACTTAGAATTTCAAGTGTTTCAGTCCGTACTAAAGTTAAAAAAATATGCCCCAAAGGTAGAACATTAGAAAATGTGTAATGTTATTTTTTCAAAAGGTACCTTTTCCAAAAGTGGAGCCAGTGACTTATGTTTTTACTAGACTTTAGCACTGAGGGATTCAGTAGTTGGTGAGTGTCTAGACTTGTAGAGAAAAACTAATTAAGAAAAGAGAGAGTCACAATGACTCTTAGGTTAGAGGCTATTTGATAATCAATATGGTTCTTAATGGGAAACCAATGAAGCAGTTAGAGAAGAGGGAAATACTGGTTACTAGTCTGGGCTCAGATTATTAAAGATAGTGAGGGTTTTGAAACATGTCTGTTGGGTGAAAAAGTTTAATTAACAAAGCAGTCTATAAATTCTAAAATCTTAAGGAAATGAAAACTTTCTATATCTTCACGCATCATCAAAAACAAAGAGACTGAACCTTTAATTTGAAAAAAGAAAACAAATAAACATGAAAGAAGATATCGAAATCTTTTTATAAATTTTATATTTTTGAAATTATTGAAAATAATAATTTTATACTTTATCTTGAGATACTTGTAGGTATGAGGAAAGAAATATCAGTATATTAACATTATTAATATTCATTCAATAAAGTATTTTGAGAGTCTACTCTGTGCCAGACAGTTTTAGGCATTGGGCATGTAACAGTTAACAAAACAGAAAAAGAGTTTCTTTGCTCCTGGAGCTAATAGTCTAGTATAAATTTTAAGGAATTTTTTAGTTTCATATGATGTAATACATAAAATCTCAATGTCTTTAACTGCTGTGATTATCGCAACTATAAGAAATTGATAGTTGGAGGTTTTAAATCATGGAGAGTTGTGCTTCAGAATCAGGATCCCATTAACCTGGATCTTATTCTTTTATGCAGTTTATCATAGTAAATATGTTCAAAATTTTTTTCGGCACAAAAATAATGCACACTAGCCTATGAGATTGCTTAAAGGTTCCTTCTCTAGTTGCATTTAAAGCATGAGTGCTGGTTCAATTAAAGGCTCTTCTCCTTTCAATGTATTGAAGGGGACTCATAGCTTCATGGTCTCAGAGTGTGTTTTAAGCAGATAGCCTTCCAAAATCACAAATTCCCTGTATTCCAGAATTCAGTTCATGGTATATGCAAGCCAGCGATCTCAAGGGAAAGGGAAAAGCTTTGTGGGAAGAAGTTTGTATGTGTTTTTTATGGGTGAGGGGAGAATATTGATAAATGAAGGCAAAATTCCAAGCAGTTCCTGGAATCAGTTCCTGCCTCCTCAGGGAGCCAGTGACGAGCTCAGCTGGGCTGAGAAAGTCTGTGCAGATGTGAGTACTGACTGCATCCCAGCCCCAAGCCCTGCCAGAGGCCTCCCTTAGTCATAAAGGGCAAAATGGCCAGCGCAAGGCACACTCACCAGTTGAACCCCATGTGAGTATTAAATTTTTGCTTGCACCTGGGTACCTAGAGGATAATCAGGATTAGAAGAAAATCAAGGTGATGTACTCAGGAGAGGAGAGTTGCAGAGCAGAAAAGCGGCAAGCCTGTCCTCCCAGCTGAGAGACACAAGGGAAAATAAACATGACTCCTAGCCTTGAGGAGACGGCACATTGTGGAGCGTTATAACTGGATGTCCTTTGACTACTGTAACCAATAATATAGTTCAACAATCAGTTTGATGAGGGATGCCACTAGGATGGTTGGGCTGTGAGGATTCCCTTGACCTTTGTGCCTGTGGCAGTTTTTTTTTGGATCGAAAACAGACCAATTGGATGCAGTTCTTTAAAAAGAGACATTCAAATTCTTTATTTCAGACTCAGGCACTGGATTCTCTGGGCCACACGAGCTCTCCTTTGCTGATTCCATAGCCTCTAAAGATTTTTGGTTGCAATTTAAATTGCAGTAAGAAACCATTTTTCACCTATCAGATTGGCAAAATCAATGGTTGATAACATAGTATATACTGGTAAAGGGGAAACAGGAGCTCCTATTTTCTATAGGTTGTATAAATTGGTACAACCTGTACGTAGGATAATTTCTCAGTGTCATCAGAGTTAGAATTTAGAAATACACATTATTATCATTTTTTTTTTTTTGGCTGTCCACACCCTACTTTGGTGTTTTTTTTTTATTTCAGCATCTTTATTGGAGTATAATTGCTTTACAATGGTGTGTTAGTTTCTGCTTTATAACAAAGTGAATCAGCTATACATATACATATATCCCCATATCTCTTCCCTCTTGCATCTCCCTCCCTCCCACCCTCCCTATCCCACCCCTCTAGGTGGTCACAAAGCACCGAGCTGATCTCCCTGTGCTATGTGGCTCCTTCCCACTAGCTATTTTACATTTGGTAGTGTATATATGTACATGCCACTCTCTCACTTTGTCCCAGCTTACCCTTCCCCCTCTTGTCTCCTCAAGTCCATTCTCTAGTAGGTCTGCGTCTTTATTCCTGTCCTGCCCCTAGGTTCTTCATGATCATTTTTTTTTTTTTTTTAGATTCCATATATATGTGTTAGCATACGGTATTTGTTTTTCTCTTTTTGACTTACTTCACTCTGTATGACAGATTCTAGGTCCATCCACATTCTACTTTTAGGAATTTGTCTTACAGATGTATTTTTACATGGATGAAATTATGTCCAAGAATAGTTATTATATCATTGTTTTATGGCCAAAAATTGGGAACCTGCTAAATGCTTATCAATAGAAGACTGGCGTTAAATTAAGCATACTACACGCATACAAAGGAACACCCTGTGGTCTTTCAAAAGCAAGAGACAATTTTCCATGAATTTATGAGGCAGTCACCAAAATATATCGAGTGATAAAAATAATATACACTGTACCCTGTATGCCATACTACCATTTGTGTGTGTGTGTGTGTGTGTGTGTGTGTGTGTGTTAAGTATATATGTTAAGCTAAGTTACCTCTCTGAGGTAAGTGGTGACCTCAGAGGGTGGGAACTGGGTGTGGCAGGGAGATTTACTTTTCATTAAATGCTTTGTGCTTCTTTAACTTATTTTAATTAAGGAAGTATGCTGGTAAGCCTAGTCAAGGTAGAAAGTAGAGCAGTCAACTAGAAGACCAATATAGATAATCATGTCTTTATTTTATTAACAGAATAGATTGGATAAAAAGTTATCTGCCTAGCGTAATCTTACTTTTAATTAGAGCTGATACACATTTAGAATGTATCTAAAAGAAACATCTGCTTTGGATGGGTCTTGTGTAATTTTGTAAAAGTTAAGAATAGTAAAATATTCTTAACTTTTATTTTGATGATATACTGCATTATAAAACACAATCAGACTAATGTAATTTTAGGAGGCTCTAGTAAAAATAAATAGTGAAAAAGGGAGGAATGGGTGATGCTGAGAGAGAGACAGAGAGACAGAGAAAGAAGAGGGAAGAGAGAAGGAAGAAGATTGATTGTCAGGTTTTTGTCCTTGGGGATTGAATGACTTCAACTTAAGACTGAAGATGAAGACATTTCAGCAAAAGAAACAGAGGCGCTATTGGAGAAACAAAGGGAGAGTGTTATTTTGACGACTTGAGTTTTAATTAATCTGTGAATAATTGGTCGAACATGGTGTTTTTGTTAAGCACTAGTTTCATTTTGGAAAGAACATAGAGTGAATCACAGAAAACTTCAGTTAAATCTTGGACTATGCAAGTGAGAATATTTAAAATGTGAATATTTAAAGTGTGAATATTTATGATGATGATACAGGATTCCCAGCCTTACTGAAATTAATCTTGTTGTGGTGGCATAATTGAGTCCTGACATTTTTCAGTGCAAAAATGCATAAAATATAAATTGTAAGGAAGACAATTAGAACCATAACGGGAACATATTTTCACGGATTTGCTTCTCATCTTTTGTTTTGTTTCTCCAGGGTAAATGGGAAGTTGGTAGCCCTGAAGGTGATCAGGCTGCAAGAAGAAGAAGGTACACCTTTCACAGCTATCAGGGAAGGTAGGCATTTTCTCTTGTTATCTTTGCTTTTGTGTTTGCATGATGCACATAGCTGTTTAACTATTATGCACCTCTGAATATGCTGCGTTTCTAAATTACATGGTTATATTTCTAATTAGAATGTGTAAACTGAAATTTAAAAATCAGTACCTCTTATGATCATAGCAATTCATGTTAAATAAAATAAAACTATCCTGCTGTATACTCAGGTGTGGAGAAAAAAACTGCTGTGCATTGATGGTGAGACTATCACTAACTGAGGAATCTTACATGTCTGATTTTGTTTGCAGAGCTCCACGCACATATTAATCTAGAGTTACTCTATATTAATGACTTTTAAGGAAAGTTCTTAAAAATGAGGGGATTATGCTATCTTATTAGTCTTTTGTATTTCTTCTTTCTTGATTTTTGTTCCTGTTCTTTAATATATTTTCTGTTGGTTTTTCTTATTGATTTATAGATGCTCTTTATATATCAGCATCATGTATGTTGTAATATTTTCTTCCATTCTGTCATTTTTCTAAAAAGTCTTTTTAACAGTTATTTGCTACATATAAATTTTAAATTTTTATGAAATGAAATTGCTCTGTCTTTTGCTTTATTACTTCCTGCATAGTTTCTCTACTTCAAGAGAATAAAATACCTTCTTTTATTAGTGGGATCTTTTCAGTTCACTTTCAGAAATTTTAGTATTAATAGCTTCACCTCTACTACATTTTTAAAAGTACAAATCTTGAAATAAGACTTCAGTTTATTTTTGCATTGAAGGAACCACAGTTACTTTTCTGATGATCCACAACAAGATAAATAACAGAGATTTACTTCAATAGTATTAAGATATTGATGAACTAAATGTAGTCTGTCACTGGTCTGATTTGTTTCCCTGACCAGGGATTGAACCTGGGCCACAGCAGTGAAAGCCTGGTATTCTAACCACTAGGCCTCCAGGGAACTCCCAAGAAGTCTACTTTCTGTTTCACTTTCTCACCTTTCATTCTCCTTTTCATACCACTTCAGTTTGGTTTCTATCATTCCTGTTTAGCTAACACCAGATTTTCCAAGTAGGTAGCTTTTCTCTCTCTCTCTTGTGTTGTCTCCTTTTCTAAATATTATGGAGTTTTAGGACAGGGAAGGGGCCTTCTTTTCTCTAATCAGCACTCTTTCCCATGTGATTTTATTCATGAGTTAAATAGCAACTATAACATGATGACCTACACATGCCTCTCTTTAGCTAAGACCCTGTCTTTGTTTCCATTCTCACATATCCTTCTGCCTACCTGGCATTTCCTCTTGAATCCAGTAATGTATAAAAATGATAATATATCACTCTCAAGTGAGGTTTATTCCAGGAATAAAATACTTGTATTTGGTCTGATGGGATTGGAAACCACTGGCTGAGAGGGAGCAATGGGTTCCCACTGAGCTGTGAATTTGATTATGGTAGACCCTGAATGTTAAGGAGTAGGAGAGGGGCAAAGAGTTGCTGGGCCAAGAGAGAAGCAAAAGGAAAATGATACTGGGCAGCAGGCATGCTTCTTAGCATGTGGGGTGTGCACTAGAATTAACCAGCCTAACCTTGCTAATGGTGCCTTCCCAGATTCAAGGTTAAGAGGAAGTTCCTAATGATATTAGAGGATCCAGCTTTGACAGTTGGGTCCATCAGTGGGAAGCTCAAGGGAAGAAGCAAGTAGGGTTATATTAAAGTTTTTGATGATCTGTCTGTTCATACTGGCTGGGTATGAGGCAAGGCCCTTGGGCACATGGTAAACCTCGATATAAGCTTAGGAGCTGGCCCCGAGCTGCGGTTGTGTCGTAGAATGCAGGGCTCTATAGGTGGCACCTGGTTCTGTGGGTTAGAGAGCCTCTGAAGACTTCTGAGCTGAGTGTATTAGGAGGATAAATCTGATATTAGGATGTGATATAGATTAGATAAGGAGGAAGCCAGAAGCTGATAAATCAGTCATTCAGAGCAGTGCAGATTTGAAATCATGAGGATTTATTAGAAAGCAGTGACGAAAAATGACGTTGTAGAGAAAGAAATGCCAGACCTAGGTGAATTATTAGTTATAGGCAATTTGAGAGGGAAATATCAATGGTTTTGAGTTTGAATGAGTAGAAACAATGGTGCCAGAGAGAGAAATAGTTTTTGATTGCATGGAGAATTGCTTTTAACACTTTGCAGTTTGAAAGGGCTATTATCGAACTTAACCTTCACATTAGCCCTTTGAAGGTTCTTTTTTGGGGGGTGTAGAATTGATATTGTTTGTAGAATTCGTATGATTAATATGGAGTTGAGGCTCAGAGAGGTTAGATGACTTGTCCAAGGACTTGAATCTTGGACCTAGACTTTCTTAGATTATAAAACAGGGTCCATACTAACTTCGTGGAGTAGTTGATTAGGGTTTTACACATTGGTGTTTGAGTTCATGAGACATCTATACAAAAATGTCTTTTTGTGATGTGGAAGTGTAGCTCACAAGAAGCCAGCATAAACAGTAGATATTAACATGGTCTTTAACAAGTTGAACAAGTGGTAAGATTTTTATGGGAGATAACTTTGAGTGAAAACAGAGAGCTAAGTTGCAAGACAGTGTTGCAAAGTTGGAAAGCCTCATATTAGAGTCTGGAAAGCTGGGTTTTGATCCTGGCTTTGTTTTTCATCACCATGCTAGTTTGCTAGGGCTGCCATAACACAGTACCACAGACTGAGTGGCTCAAACAGCATCTCATGGTTCTGGAGGCTAGAAGTCCAAGGTCAAGGTGTCAGGGCCCCCCTTCTGATGGCCATGAAGGAAGGATTTGTTTCAAGCCTTTCTTGGCTAATAGATGGCTGTCTTCACCCTGTGTCTTCACATCATCTTCTCTCTGTGCCTTTGTCCAAATTTCCTTTTCTTATAAGGACACCAGTTATATTGGATTAGGGTCCACTCTAATGACCTCACTTAATTACCTCTGAAAAGAATTCTATTTCAAATACCATCATATCCTGAGGTGCTGGAGTTAGGACTTCAACATATGCATTTTGGGAGACACAATTCAATCTGTAACATCACCTAATGGTGTTGGGCCTCAGCAACCCTACTTGCAGAACACAGGAGTTGGTTTGTGCCTTCAGGAACCATCTACCTCTGCATTATGGTTTTGATTTCCCAAGGAGTCTTTAAACTCAGAGTTCTGAATGCTCTGGAGATGAATGGTACAAGAATTATTGAGGCCTGAAGGAACTGATCACAACAAGACATTGTATTTTCCTTTGAATAAAATATGTTACGTTTTTCCTAATAAAATCTGACTTCCGAGTGATTTTTAATGGAGATAAATGACCATATAGTAAGAAAAAGAAACTCTGGGCAGTTTTGGTTATTTATTCCTCTCTTGCCTTTCATAAGTCTTATTTTTCTGCTATTTATGTGTGGAAGCAAAACCTAGCACCATTGCTCACTCTCTTTTGCTATTACTAATACTAGAAATCCATGCAGAATAACTCCTCTGTGTATCTAGTGGTAGAACTTGAAATATTTAGGATGAGGGTGGTAGATGCTTGGGATATATTCAGTTTTACACTTTTTACATTGATGAGGGAGTGGCAAGGCTTGTTCAATTGAGAGGAAGCAGTTTAATTTGAGTTTGCCTTTTTTCTGCTGCTTGGTCGATTTCCTCATTCACAAAACGTCAATAGCAGGAAGATTTCAAAGTAGGAAAGCACTGTGCATAGTAAAGTAGTTTTCAAGTGGCTGCTTGCCACTTCTAACCTTACCTGGGAATTTAGATGTTAACACATAATTTCCACCTAAAGTGGAAACACTTGTAAGCAACCCTAATCTTACCTAGATTTATGTCCAAAGATGGACTTTGAATTTTATCTTATAGAGCTAGAGTGCTTAATGGCTTAATTCAGGTTCAGGTGCTTTGAAACTCGTTCTGTCTTTGATGGGAGCTTAGAGAAATTAAGTAGCTGTGCTGAGGCCAGCTTTTCTATTTTAACTTAAAATCTTTATATGATATTGTCATGGTTTTTGATGGTACTGATAAAGAGTCAGGAGATACAAGAAAGGTTTGAAAGGAAGTAGATGAAATGTCTTAGGATACAAGAAAGGTAGCAGTTACAGGAAGGGAAAGATAGTAAGTTCAATCTCTACATGTTAAGTTTGAGGTTGGACATTCATGTGGCAATTGTTCATATGGTGTGCAATACAGATAATAGGCCAGTTGTACGTAAATTGGGGACCTTACTTGGCACTTCCAAGTACATGATCTCATTTAATCTTTCAACATTGTGAGAAAGGTTGATGTTACTATCTTCGTGTTAATAATTATGAAGCTGGGATCTAAAGAAATTTTTGTCCAAAGTCACACAAATAATTATGTGGCAGGTATGGAGTTCAGCTTGGGTCTTCTACCTAGTACCCTGACACATGCTAGCCATTCAGTATGTGTTGAATGAATAAGTGAATGAATGAGTGAATAAATTCCAAATCCTTACTTTTTATTCTACTATACTGCATTACTGTTGACACAGAAACCTGTACGATCAAAATTATATATAGAGACTTTCCGGCTGTTAAGAAGCAGACAGGTGAAGTTGGGAAAGCACCATACAGCAAAATTCTGAGTCTTGATGAGGACTGCAACTAGCTATGTGATGGTGAGCAAGTCACTTAACATATTTTGTTTTTAGTTTCTTTCTCTTTGAAATGGAGGGGTTGGACTATATGATCTTATATCTTCATGATTAAAATAATAGTACCAGCGTGGATCTTTTCCTGGATAAAGGATCTATAATTGTATCATCAGTATTCCTCATCCACACCTGCTGTAGTGTGATGCACATTATTGTGCTTAGAATATTTCTTTTAAACCTTCTAATAATAACCCTTTGTCTGTCACTGAAAAAATTAACATGAATTGCTTCAGAGCATTTAACAATTGACAAAAATTTTTTAAGTGGAAGATAAAAATCTACGAGTCTAGACTTTGATTCTAAGTAAGCTTATGTAAATTGCCAAAATTGTTATTCTTTGTAAGTCTGAGTAATTTGATGGGTGTCTGCCAATTGATATCAACAAAAAATATGCAAGCTCTCAGATAATGTGACTTTAAAAACTATAAAATCATGTATTTTCTTTTTCATGTCTTTAATTTTAAAGGATAAAGTTTTTTTAATGAAATAACATTTCTTGTCTGCTTTAAATTTGTAAAAAATTTTATATTATATTTTGTCTTATTTTATTTGGAAATACAATTTTCAACTTATATTTGAAAACATAAGTATTTTATTGGAAATATAAATTAAGCTCTGATACATTTATATTTAAAACACATTTAGAAGAACTATGTAACTAGTTCTAATTTGAAGGCATTTATAACTGGCTAAAAATCTTTATAGACTTTTTTGGTACCTGTCATGCTAATAACATTTTAAAGATGCTACCTCATTTAATTCCCACAATAATCCTGTGTTAAATGTAGATATTAGTATCTCCATATTACCGATGAGGTAATTGAGGCCTAGAGATAAGTAAATTATCCTGTGTTACACAGTTTACTAGGAAACAGCTAAGTTAGGGTTTTAACTGGGGTCTTTTAAGTGAAGAGTTTGTTTCAAAGGTGATACCTTCCTCCCTTCAAAATTTCTTGGCTAATTTTTAAAAAGTGATGGGAATCCATAATCTATATATCAACTGCTTGTCATGGTAGTAATTATCATAGCTACTATCAGTTGCTTTATAAAAATACCATCCATTGGTATACCTTTGTTACTTCTCAGTATTTGAGAAACTGTTATACTGTTTTGCTGCTTAAGCTATGTTCTATCTAGTGACTTAGAAATAGTCAAAAGATGGCAAACTTTAAACAGTAATTAATTCATGACCACTGTCATTACCACCAACAGGATTTAGTGTTATTTACCTTTGAGCTCTAGTTTAAGATAAATTTCCTGAATGTTGAAAGAACATTCAAGGATGATAGTAAACAAGGAGACGTTTTAAAAAAAAATTATTTATCTATTATTTTTTAATTTTATTTTTGGCTGCATCAAGTCTTCGTTGCTGCACGCGGGCTTTCTCTAGTTGCGGCGAGCAGGGGCTACTCTTCCTTGTGGTGCGCGGGCTTCTCATTGCAGTGGCTTCTCTTGTTGCAGAGCGTGGGCTCTAGGTACGGGGGCTTCACTAGTTGTGGCACACAGACTCAGTAGTTGTGGCTTGCGGGCTCTAGAGCACAGGCTCAGTAGCTGTGGCGCACGGGCTTAGTTGCTCCGCGGCATGTGGGATCTTCCCAGACCAGGGCTCGAACCCGTGTCCCCTGCATTGGCAGGCGGATTCTCAACCACTGCGCCACCAGGGAAGCCCAAGGAGACTTTTTAATATTCATTAAAAAAAATTGATAGGTCATGTATATTAGAAAGGAATTTGACAGTACCAGAAAGAGAGGATAGAGAAAGGAGCAAAAACATACTTGAAGAAATAATTGCCCAAACTTACTAAAGTTATTGAAAAATATGATTAATCTGTTATCCAAGAAGATAAATGAACCAAAATTAGGAGAAACATAGAGACCCATACCTAGACCCATCATTGTCCAACTGTAGGAAGACAAAGACAAAAAGAGAATCTTGAAAGCAACAGGAGTAAAATAACTCATTACATGCAGGAGAAGAAAATATGTTTAAGATCTAATCTCCCATCCAGACCAGTGGAGGCAAGAAAGCAATGTAATGACATATTTAAAATGTTCAAAAACAAGACAAAACAACCTGTCAACCAAAAATTCTCTATCCAACAGAACTGTCCTTCAAAAATGAAGGCTAATGACATTTTCAGATCAGCCACAAATTGGGAGAAAATATTTCCAAATAATATATCTGATAAAAGATTTATCTCCAAAATATATAAAATAGGGCTTCCCTGGTGGTGCAGTGGTTGAGAATCCGCCTGCCAATGCAGGGGACACGGGTTCGAGCCCTGGTCTGGGAAGAGCCCACATGCCACGGGGCAACTGGGCCCGTGAGCCACAACTACTGAGCCTGCGCATCTGGAGCCTGTGCTCTGCAACGACAGGCCGCGACAGTGAGAGGCCCGCGCACCGCGATGAAGAGCGGCCCCCACTTGCCGCAACTAGAGAAAGCCCTCACACAGAAATGAAGATCCAACACAGCCAAAAATAAATAAGTAAATAAATAAATTTAAAAAAAATATATATATATATATAAAATATATAAAGAGGTCCAAAACTCAATAATTAGAAAACTCCCCCAAATTTTTTAAATGGATGATTTGAATAGATATTTCACCAAAGAAGATATACCAGTGGCTGATTAGCCCATGAAATGAAGCTGAAAGTTGTTAGTCATAAAGAAAATGAAAATTAAAACCACAGTGTGATGTGACTATACACCTAATCCAATGGCTGTAATAGAAAAGACAAGTAATACCAAGTATTGCAAAAATGTGGAGTAACTGGAACCCTCATACATTGCTAGTGGGAATATCAAGTGGTATACTCACTTTGGAAAACATGTTGACAGCTTTTTAATTTTTTATTTATTTTTAAAATAAATTTATTTTATTTTTGGCTGCATTGGGTCTTCATTGCTGCGAGCGGGCTTTCTCTAGTTGCGGCAAGCGGACTTCTCATTGTGGTGGCTTCTCTTGTTGCAGAACACTGGCTCTAGGTGCACGGGCTTCAGTAGTTGTGGCTCACAGGCTCTAGAGTGCAGGCTCAGTAGTTGTGGCGCACGGGCTTAGTTGCTCCGCAGCATGTGGGATCTTCCCGGACCAGGGTTCGAACCCATGTCCCCTGCATTGGCAGGCGGATTCTTAACCAGTGTGCCACCAGAGAAGCCCTTGACAGCTTGTTTAAAAGTGGAATATTAAATTACCATATGACCCAACATTTTCACTCCCGGAAATCTATCCAGGAGAAAGGAAAACACTTCCACACAAAGACACGTGCATGAATGTTTCTAGGTGTTACTATGCAGAACAGGCAAAATCAAGAAACAACCTAAATGTCCATCAACTGTTGAATTGATACACAAAATGTCAAACATTCATATAGCAATAAAAAGGAGCTACCTACTGATAATATGCTTCAACATGTTTGAACCTTGAGGGACTTCCCTGGTGGTCAAAACTTCAGTGGTTAAAACTTCACCTTCCAATGCAGGCGACACAGGTTCCATCCCTGGTCAGGAAACTAAGATCCCACATACTGCGAGGCAACTAAGCCCGTGCGCCGCAACTACTGAGCCTGCACACTCTGGAGCCCACGCCACAACTAGAGAGAAGTCCGCGCACCGCAACAAAGAGCCCGCATGCCGCAACTAAGACCTGATGCAGCCAAAAATAAAAATAAATAAATAAATAAATATTAAAAAAAAAAAACAACAAACCACATTTGAACCTTGAAAACATTTATGCTCAGTTATATAAGCCTGGTTGTATATACATAAAACTCCCCCCAGAAAAGGCAAATCTGTAAAGACAGCAGATCAGTGGTTGCTGGCCTGGGGCTGGGTTTGGAAGAGGGGACTGACTGCAAACTGTCACCACTGTCTGGTGAAACGAAATTGTCCCACTACTGGATTTCGTTTATGGTTGGACAAATCTGAGATATGGTAATGGCTGCAGAGCCCTACAGATTTACTAAAAGTCGTTTTATTCTATATTTACAGTGGGTATCTTTTATGGTTTATATTATACCTCAAATAAATGTTTTCCTAATTCTATTGAAATGTATATTTATACACTTAGCTAAAAAATAGAAGAAAATTAATGTAACACTAGTGATGATTAAATCTTTAATTATTAATTAATAATTATTAAATTGTTAAATCTAGAAAATCTTTATTCCTCTTTATCCCAACTTCTCTAAACTCTGTTATTTTTACTATCAGAAATAAAACTTACTTTGTTGAATATAAAAACTGATACCTCCTATTCTCAAAGGTCTTAACATTGATTAGTGGAGAAAGATAAACATGCTATCAGTTGAATTATAGGATCTAATTATAAATGTCTATAGAGGGGAAAGAGTGAGAGGGAAACTGTTGATAAGTCAAAGAGCCTTTAAATTAACAATGGAAGAGGTGGTGCCTGAGTGATGTTGTTCAGACAGTCACAGGGAAGATTTTGAGGGTCTCCTGTTGGTGTTACCCAGCCTCTCCTGTCATTACAAGAAACATGGGCCACTTCTACATCAGAACTTAAAAAAAAATTACTCCTACTCACGTGCCAGAAATTGTCTTCTAGTTAACAATGTTGACATCAGTGATGTTGGATGTTTCATTATTCCAGGAAGGCAGAGGGTGAGGAGTAGGCGCAGTCTCTATGTGCTGAACTGACCTGCCCTAAGCACATGGAAGAAGGAAAGAGACAGCCTATAAAGTTGTGCTAAAGAACCTTTGAAGCCATATGTCATTGCTGTCAGTTTTTGACAAATAGCTTTAATCACAACACACTATTTGTTCAGTGAGATAAAATAACCCAATAGAAGCAAAAAAATCATTGTATAATTTATGCAGCCAAGAAGCTGATTGTAAATGGCGATCGACAGGTTGAACTTTTATGACTCCGTAGTGGAGAAGCAGCCAGAGCAGCTATATATTGGAGGAAGGAATGTCCCTTACCCTTTTCAAGCCTGAGTCCTCCCAATCCCTCCCCAACTCTGCTTTGACCATCTTTTAAGACCTTATTTAAGTCCTGTCTTTTCCCTGACACTTTTTTGACTTTCACAGAAATAATCTTTTTCCTTTTGTGCTCTTTTTGCTTGCTCTGCTTTTGTTGTTGTTGTTTTCTCCTTTATAAACTTATCTAAACTTATCTCTTAGCACTTTCTGCATTATACTTTATGATGTGCTCAGTTGTGTTCAGTTGTAAACTATTGATAACCTCTGGGGCCTTTGTATTCTGAGGGTTGTGGTATGAAGCCAGCATTGACTAATCATGTCCCAGCTCTTTCTCTGCTGCCACCAAAATGGAACTAACCAGGAGTCCAGTTAGTGTTTTAATGGAATTTAAACAGTAATGAAAAGGACCATAGTGGTTTCTGGATTAAAAAGAAAGAGAGCTCTGGTGTGGACATGGAAGAGATTTGGGCTGAGCTTAAATTATAGTGTCTTAGTTGGTTTGGGCTGCTATAACAAAATACAGAGACTGCGTAGCTAATAAACAGCAGAAATTTATTGCTTACATTTCTGGAGGCTGGAAGTCCCAGATCAGGGTGGCAGGATGGTTGGGTGAAGGCTCTCTTCCAGGTCGAGACTTCTCACTGTATCCGCATGTGGTGGAATTGGCTAGAGAGCTCTGTGGGAGCTCTTTTTAAAGAACATTAATCCCAATTCCCTGGCGGTCCAGTGGTTAGGATTCTGGGCTTCCACTGCTGGGGGCACGGGTTTGATCTTTGGTGAACTAAGATCCCACGTGCCGTGTGGCACAGCCAAAAAATAAAAACAAAAATTAAAAAAAAAATTAAAGAACGTTAATCCCATTCATGAGGGCAACACCCTCATGACCTAACTACCTCCCAAAGGCCCCACCTACTAGTACTATCGGCTTTGGGGATTAGGACTACAAAATATGAATTTGTCAGGGGTGGAGGAGGTACAAACATTTAGACCATAGTAGATAGGTAGGATTCATGTAAGGAGAAATGAACAGAGAAAGGCATGCCCCCTAAGGTAGCTGACTAAGATAAATATCACTTCTTCCCCTCCACCTCATCACCCCATCACCAGTTTGACAGCCATTGAGGAAGTAAATCTCTTGACAGTGGGGTGTGTAGGTTGTTCCTAAATGTTTTCTTATGAAAAGTCTAGCTGTTCCTGTGTTCTTTGATAGTCTACTAAAAAGATAATTTGGGTATTGTTCTGGAAACTTCTGGGTTTTTTTTTTTCCTTAACATTTTGTTGTTGTTGTTGTTACTCTGATATTTGCTACTATGTTTTTCATTGTTGACCCTGAATCATTAATGCGGCTGGGGCATCTGGGATAATTGGTGAGGAAAAAACCAAGAGACCCAGGGATCTGCAAGAGAATGCCATGAAGCCTGAGAAAGGGGAGCTAGAACAAGACACTGAAAAGGAAGAATGTGTCCAGTTGAGGGGGATTAATAAGGAGCTAAGAACAATTTGAGTGTCTTAGAGTGAGTTTGAGGTTGACAGAACCATTTATAGAAACAGGAAGCCAGAGGTGGAAGCAGTTTTATGGTCAGAGGGATTGAATAGATGTTACATATGCTGAACTTGACGTGATAGCCATTTATACCAGTTAGAAATCACCAAACCATAGGATTTTAGAGCTGAGAAGAATTTTAGTGACCATGTCATCTGGTTCCTTCATTTTACAAAAGAACAAACTGAGTTCTAGAGAGTTCAGTAGGTAGTTTGAACTACCAAGATCAGGAGAGCTAGGCCTGGAGTGAAAGTCATGTTGAATCATTATTGTAGAGAAGATGGTCAGAGATCTGGCAGTGAATCACATCTTGAAAATGCAGCCCTCACCACAGATTATAACTGATCTCAGTGGGAAGTGCCAAAAAGATACGTCATTTTGGTTTTTCTCTATTTCTCATTTTCCTCTGACATTTTGGAATGTGGTAGAACTCTTCAGAAGACCCGTCAAATAATTCCTATTTTAATTTTTTAAAAAACAGATTAATACCATATGTGGAGAAAATGTACCATATAGTTTATTGTGGGAAAAGTTTAGAAGTAGAAAGTTAAAGGAAATTTTAGTGTAGGACATTTGTATTTTTGGATACATGCCATCTCAGTCAAGTCCCTGAGTGTACTCACAAGAATTGAATTGATAATAGCACTTTTTAAAAGTGGTAACAATTTGAACAGGGCCCAAGAAAAAGAATTAAAGGAAATAATAAGCAAGAAATTGGCAGTGGTTCTGTTGTCTGTGAGCTGATACTTCTTCCTTCTGTCCTGAAGTTTAGGGCTAGTATGGGCAGGAACCAGCAGCAGGGGTCAGTTTTAATGATGACAACTTGATTTCACAGAAGTACTTACGATTATAAAATTTTCTTGTTGAAGACCAGGATTAATTTTTCTGGAGGGGCGTTTTTTTTTTTTCCCGGAGATTTGAGGCAGTTTCCATGATGAGCAGCAGATTGTTGGGTTTGTTTATTTAAGATGACCTGGGTAGTATTTTAGAAATTTTAAATGTGTAATAGGCATTTAATAAACAGTTGTCTATTAAATGACTTTCTAAGTGCCTTTAAATGTATTAAAATAATTGTAAGCCTGTGGGAAACAGTTAAACATTTCTACTTTGCCTGGGACTTCCAGGGTTGATGTGCATCTGGAGTAGTTCTTTCCCTCTGCCCCTGTTATATTAATACATTTGGAATGTTACAGATGGTTGATGGTGTTATAGGGAACCAGTAACTTCCACCACCGACCCATTCTAACCAGCAGATTGTAAACCCACAGAGTTGATAACCAGATGGATTCGAATGCATGTGCATCTGACCCTACAGCGCAGCTCTTAACACGAGGATGTACCACTTCCTAGAGGCAGGATCGGAGAGATTAAGACTTAACCCTTGAGTGATTTGTACTTGACTGGCCCAGAGCCATAGATCAGTACACCGATTCATGCTCCAAATTTCCTTTCTTAGCCTAACACATGCAGCCCTCTCTAGCAGAATCATGAATGTGTTAGAAAACAATCGAAACTTGCCTGGCAGGATTCACCCATAACCAATTAACTGTTGGAACATAGATTAACCAAATACTAGACATCCTGCTAATTTTAAGGTGATTAATATTGCAGAACTTATTGATACTGCCCATCGTGGAATAATTAGTGCAAAAGAAAATATTTTTAAAATGTTGCTCTATCGGGGAGCTAAATCAAACTGAAAATGGAAAAACATGAAAACACAGCTGCTTATGATACAATTTTGTTTTCAAATTCAGGCTTGAAAGTTTTCAGAATTAGAGAGCACTGGTAGCTTAGCTATAGCTTGAAAAACTATACTTTCAGATACTTCTTATGTTTCCAGAAGATTTTTACTTCAGTAGTAGATTGTTGAAAATACTTGGCTGACAAGCCTGTGCTATCATAATTTCAGATTTACCTAAACCATTAAAAATAAAGTCATAAAAATATTCTGAGCAAACGAATGATAGTAAACTTGGTTTGTTAGGAATATTTTGTCAACTTTGAATTTTATGTGTGAGATAGAAAAATTACTGGTGTTAAATCTGCGGTGTTTAACTGGAAGTTCCTGCCTTCTTTAAGTAAAACCTTCTTCAATCTATAATGTTCTGAGTAAAGAAAAATCTTAAAACCCACAAAGAACAAATGGACAATTTTTGTGTGTGTGTGTGTGTATATACGTATAATTTGTTACCCAAACTCTTTATTTGTTGTTGTGTTATTATACATATTGCTGTACTTGGAGCAAAAATATGACCAGAGAAATATATGGGTATATTATTTCAATGATTTGATAAACCCGTGTATTGCTTTTGGGCTTCATAAAGCATCTAGGCAAATCCTTAAGTATGGTGATATATTGCCTTGGTCTCTGCATGGAGTTGTTAGTGGAAGCTTTATGCGTCATTGGAGGGCAGTACATGGCCTTTTGTATTTCAGAGATGGAGTATAATGCAAAAGCAAATTTGAGATGACAGTCAAGAGCTGAGATTTTCAAACCTATAGACTTTTCTTATGAAGAATGTTTATTTTTCTTTGCTTGCAAGTAAGTAACTGAAATGATTTGTTATGCATATGTGGCCCAGAGGATATCTAGGAAGCTTTCTTCAATGCTAATATTTCCAGACTACAACCCTTTCTGTATACGTGCACATGAAAATACACATTGAAACATCCCTCCGAATTAAAGCTTATTTTAGGTAACTCATGTTGTTTAATAAGTGCAATTCATGTTTTTCATTTCCCTGGTGAGTGTGATTTTTTTAAAAAAAGACATAAACATAAACATGTAGGGAACTGTCTTCCTTTTAATTGCTGTGGGCCCCCTGAGTTCATGGAATCACTCTAAGCAACTTGTAGTCTTTAGAGAAGAGAGAGAAGATGTTTTTAAAAGGTTTTATGCATTTAAAAATGCATATATTAATGTAGAAAACCAGCCTTTTGAGAGCTGCCAGATTTTTGAGGAATGTTAACCTTCTCTCAGTTGGAAGAGGAGGATTTCTAATGCTGAACATTTGTCCTTTCTCTTGAGAAGCAGTGAAATTCCCCCCTTGGAAGCAAGTTTGGTAAAAGAATAATTTAACCAGAAATCAAAATGTTAAGAAGGCACACACGGTTGTTCAAACATAGGAATCAAATCTTTTATAGGATTTTTCAAATAAAAGCTAGAATGTTTTCCCTTAAAGGTTACGAGTGAATTCCACTTAGCAAAAACTCATGACCTTTTCAAATTCTTGGTCACCTTTAACACTATTTTGTTATTTGACACTGTTTGCTGCTGTCACTGAAGAATTGTATGTCCCTTGCAGCATTTCACTGGGCATTCTGTTGTATTTTTATCTGCTAAATCTGGCATCTTGAAGACCCCTTTCTTCTCTGCAGAGGCCTTATCTTTCTGCTTCCTGAGGGCATCCTGAAATCCATGGTTTTGACTCTCCTCATTACCTCGCAAGAGTTCATGACTCTTATGGTACCAGCTGTCACTTCTCTGTGCCGATTTCCCAAACCACATCTCTAGCCTTGACTATTCATGCCCCCAAATTCAGGCAACTTAGTATAACTCATTGAATGCGCTGCTACTCTCTCCAACTCAACCCAACTCAACCAGAGTGTTTTGGATGCCCCAGGACCAATTATCTCATTGTGTTCAGGGATAACATTATTTTCATTGACTGAGAGGAATTCGTTTATCAGTGCTGGGGTCATGTTACGTTAGACTTCTCTCTCTCCTCATATGTAATCGGTCTCCATGTTTGCAGAGTTTCATCAAAATGACTTCCACCTTCATCCTCTTCTTTTCCATCTTCCTTACTGTTTTCCTATCCAGATATAAAGTAGTGAAGGTCTTGAAATAACTTTCTTTCTGGGCTCCTCTGATTCATGGGTCCAGCCTTTCAATTTCTTCTACATTCTGCTGCTGGATTCATCCTCTTTAAGCATAGTCTTTCAGGTTCCCTGGAAACAGGCTCAGTGTCAGGGTTGCATGCAGGTTAATGAGAAGTGCAGGTACTTTCACCTGCAAGGAAGTAAGGAAGGCAGGTTGAACAGAGAGAAGTTCACTTGCAATGAATTTGTAACTGATCCTATAGAGTGCTTCAGAGCTGGGATGGGCCTTCAGAGCTCTCACAAGTGGAGGCAAAGGGCCAGATCCTTCAAAACCCTCAGCTCTACCAAGAGGTGCCTGATGTGACTCATTTCACAGTCTCTAATTTCCTCTCCTGTATGGCTCTCCTTTTCCCTGTAACCATGTGTTATTCTCTTCCTTTCTGCCTCCCCAAGTGCCTGGCTCTGAGCAAGTCACCCCCTGAGAGGAGGCATGAGCTGGGGGAGGCAGTTCCTGCAGCCATGGGCTCTTCCCACTAAAGTACACAGCGGTGGGGCAGTAGCTGAGAGATAGGTGTGTTGGCAATGAGGAGGGCTGTGAGCCGAGCCCCACGGGATTCACTCCAACCACATTCAACATTGCCCTTCCCTGTGTAGGAACCTGAAGTGCTTCCCTCCTGTCTGCTTCATCAGGGTCAGTGTCTCTGCCTGACTATGAGGGGCCCTCCATTATCTGGCCCTACCGTACCTGTTACTGAACTCGGTTTCTCACCATCCCCTGCCTGCCCTCCAGTGCAGTAAGGATTATCCTCGGTGCAAAGTCTGCTCTGTAGCCTCCTTGAGATCCCTGCCCCCAACCTCCACTGCCCACTGTCACCCTCACCCAGGCCTTCAGGCCTTGGCTTCTGTTGTCCCCCCATGTGCCATGTCCCTTCCTCCAAGTCTTCTGTTCTTTCATACCCAATCTGTTAGTCCTGCTTATAGTTAGTACTGTACAATTCTGTACTTCATTGTATATTTTATCACATTTCTTCAGTAGCTTTGTGTGAACCGTTCTTGTCTTCAATGCTGAATTATTTTGGAAGGTGGCACGTAGTAGTTCATTTCTTTAGTATTCTTGGCAGAATCCAGCAGAATGCTAGCCTCATCGTAGAGGATCAGAGAGTGGCTGTTTTATTCCTTGATTATTTGTGTAGGTGGCACAGCCAAAAAAATTAATACTGAGAGTGATGAGATGGAAGGAGTTTCCTAGAAAGATTGTATTTGAGCTCAAGGGATGAAATTTTCTGAAAGAAAGTTTCAGAGTTTCAGAGTCACAGGGTTTGTGTGGCTCCTTAGTGGATGAGCTTTAGTACAATATGAATTAATAGCAGTTTCCTTATCCTCTTGTCCCGGTTCGGCCTCTCGCACCGTACTGGGGCCAGCGCAGCCTGGAGTTCCTTCCCTGTGATTCTCTTCCCCTTTTAGGAATTCTGCATGGACTCTCAGCTGGGCACTTGACTACCTGCTTTATATGTTATCGAATCCACACAACTACCCTGTGAGGTATAGCTGCTGTCATAACCTCCGTTTTATAGGTGAAAAAAACAAAGCTTCAGGAAAAGGGATGCAGCCTGCCCAGAGCCACACGGTTAGTGAGGGAGTGGGACAGGAGTCCAAAACCCTTGCAGCTGTCTGCATCATCCTAAGAGTGAACACGTACTTGTAGAGGATAGTACCGCAATTGTTCTGGAAACAGCTGCTCTCAGGGGAGCTACCTTCTCAGTAATTCTACTTCTGCTCTTTTAAATCCCAGTGGAACAGTAGCTAATAAAAGGTAGCATGGTTTCGTGGAAAGGATGTGGATGTGGAGTGAGAAGAACTGGTTTCAAGCCCTTGCCACTGGTTAGCTTTTCTGTAGTCCTGGACAAGTTACTCAGCAAAGCAGGGCATCAATTTCTTTAAAGTATCTTTAAAAATGGTTAAGATATACTGTACTTTTCCGTTTTGCCCTATGGGACTACTGTAACCATCTCCTGGGTTTATGAATTGTCAAGTGCTACAAAAGAAGTTATTTTTGTTAACAGTGTAAAGTAAATACACATGGTGATGATAATAATAATAATATGGTGATGATGATATAATACCAATAATAATAATAATAATTTAAAATAGTAATAAAAATAGACAGTAATAGCTTTGCATCAAATGGCCACAAGGGTTGAACTGCCCTTTGCTGGCAGTATTTCAAATATTTGCTGATTAAGTTGTTTTGGTAGATTTGCAGTTTATGCCCTTCTTGACTCAAACAAGCAATTATATTCTCCTCAGGAAATCATGAAAGGTTACCTTTGGTTGTATAGCCTGTGCTGTTGAAATTTTGGCTTCAGTTCACAATTCATGGCCAAATTAATATCTGAATCACTTAAGGCCTATTCTTAAAGAATAGGATTATGTACACAACTAAAGTTTATGTACTTAGCTGTTAAGTGTGAGTTTCACAGTGTAGCCAGGAGGTAGAGACTACTTCTGTACTTTGTACTACAAGTCATAGGCTGAAATGTAGCCATCTATGAGTCTGCAGTTGTGTTTATATGTAAGTGAGCATCTGATTTGGGCCGGAGCTTGCTAATTTAATGGAGGATGCCTCCAATTTAGCCATTGAGATTTGTAACGGGTCCCTAGGGCCCTCCAGGAAAACTTGTGTATAAATGAGAGATAATGGTAACATTTTAGTCATTTGAAAATCATCTCTTTTAAGTAAAATGCCTTATGAAAACCACTAAAACCATATAATTATTTCTAAAAATTAAATTCAAGTACTCTTAGAGGGAATTTTTCAGAGCTAGAAAACATTTATTTCATACTTATTGTTTTGGTTGCCCTTGCCTTTCTTGCTGTGGTATAAGTAGTGGAGACGTGTATAAAGCTGATAACTTAGAAGGGATTATTTTTAGATCAAAATGTTTTGGATGACTTTTAAAAAAAAAGATAGCTTGATACGCAAAATATAGCAAATATAGTTCTTACTAACAGAATTTTTCACATAGGCTGAACTTTAATATTAGGGACTTGGGAAATAAGTATGAATTATTTTTGACGAATTTTTTTGCTAATAGGACTACTTCTGTTTGACTAAATTTCTATATCATAAATTTATTTATCATTGTTTAAAAATTTTATTACTCATGTTTTGGAAAGGACTCCTTAAGGGTAAATTAACATCAGAATGATCACACAGAGCGTGGTAGTTATGTTTCTGTTAGTCAAAACTCTTAGCAGTTTTATTTTTTAAATTAAAGACCTGATTAGTCATCTGGATAGAAATTTCAAGAAACTGCTTTTGCAATTATAGCTATCTTAGGAGAATTCCTTTCAGAGAAATTGAGCAAGGATGCCAATTAATTCCAGCTGTTGGAGTGAACTGTATGTAAATGTCTGAGTTCAAGTTCTAGTAACTTAGGGGGAAGCTTTTAAATGCTATAACTTAGCAACCAAAAAGCTTTGTATGCCATTGTCCACTTATTTGATTAAATTCTTAAATGAAGCACTGATTTCTTCATTTCTTTTTTTACGAGCTCAGTATCCCTGGCACTGCTGGCCATCTCTGTGGAGAAGTCGGAAGGCAAAATTGGAGAAGGTCAAAGAAAGAAAGAAAGAAAGAAGGAAGGGAGGGAGGGAGGAAGGAAGGAAGGAGAGAGAGAGAGAGAGAGAGAAAGAAAGAAAGAAGGAAAGAAAGAGAAAGAAAAGAAAGAAAGGCTTAATTTTTAAACTTTTTATTGTTTTTAAATTTTCTTTTTCTCTAAACTTGAATACTCAGTTACTTATGCATGTGTGTTTTTTTAATTAATATACTTTGCTTTTTTAGAATAGTTTTAAGCCTACAGAAAAATTGAGCATAAAATACAGAGAGTTCCCATACACCCTTCTCCCGTGGCACGAAATCTGTTACAACTGATAAATGAACATTATTAACTAAAGTCCATAGCTTACATTAGACTTTACTCTGTGTTGTACAGGTTTATGTGTTTTGACAAATGCATAATAACATGTATCCACGATTACAGTCTTCTACAGAATGGTTTCACTGCCTTAAAAATCCCCTGTGCTCTGTTAATCCCCTCACTACCTTCATTCCCATCCAACCCTTGGCAGTAACTGATCTTTTACCGTCCCTATAGTTTTGCCTTTTCCAGAATGTCATATAGTTGGAACCATAGTGTATGTAGCCTTTTCAGATTGGCTTCCTTCATTTACTAATATGCATTTAAATTTCCTCTATGCCTTTTCAGGGCTTGATTGCTCATTTCTTTTTAGCACTAAATAATATTCCATTGTATGGATATAACATATAGTTAACCATTCACCTACTGAAGGACATCTTAGTTGCTTCCAACTTTTGGCAACTATGAATAAAGTTGCTGTAAACATTCTTGTGCAGGATTTTGTGCAGACATAAGTTTTCAACTCCTTTGGATACTTAAATTCTTTTTACCTAGAGAACGAGTAGACACTGAGTATATAGATGAAAGTCAAGATAAACATACCATTCTTATGGGAGTGGGAGGCTGGGAGGGGGGAAGATTGTTCACTTTAAAGTATGAGTCCAGCAAAGTTTGCAAACTCCAGCCTTTCTGCTGCCAGTGGGTAAGCGGACTTCGGGGAGAAGCTGGAAGGATGTTTTCCTGCTTGGTTACAGTTCAAAACAATCGAGAGGAGTACTAATAAACAGCCTTAATCAGTCCCAATTACAGACCTAGTTAATTAAATTCCCATAAACACTTTTAAACTGCATTTATAAATTTAATGTATTTTGTTCTTTTTAAGCATTCGAGTGCCTTGATCTAATAACCAGAACTTCTCGAAGTACTTAAACTATTCTTGTAAACCCAATAATACAAAATTTATAAAGTTCATCTAAGAATTCCAATACTAAGGAGAACCTAGTAAAATTCTCTTACACCTTTCAGTTTAAAATCACAAATTTAAAATAAATTCATTTGAAATTACGAGTATAGTCTGTCAATATACATAATAAACATTTTATCAACTAAATATTGAACTTTGTCCAGATGATTACACAATGATTCCTAAACTTAACATCAGAGATTTTAATACTATGGGTTCAATTTGATCATTGTGTCTGTATTTATTTACTTTTTAAATTAATTTGTTTATTTATTTTTGGCTGCATTGGGTCTTGCTTGCTGCGTGAGGGCTTTCTCTAGTTGCGGCGAGCAGGGGCTACTCTTCATTGCGGTGCGCAGGCTTCTCACCGCAGTGGTTTCTCTTGTTGCGGAGCACGGGCTCTAGGTGCGTGGGCTTCAGTAGTTGTGGCTCGTGGGCTCCAGAGTGCAGTCTCAGTAGTTATGGGACACGGGCTTAGTTGCTCCACGGCATGAGGGATCTTCCCGGACCAGGGATCGAACCCGTGTCCCCTGCATTGGCAGGCAGATTCTTAACCACTGAGCCACCAGGGAAGTCCTGTGTCTCTATTTAAAACTAAACATTCTCGGAGTTCTTCTCACCCAGAGTGATTTAGAGTTGTCATCCCAGGAAGAGCAGGTTCATTATATAAAGCGACTTAGGTAATTTACCAGCCAGAGGTCTGAGACCTGGTGGAGGGCATGGATGTCACGGGTATTCTTCCGCAGCCACTGGAGGACATGCTGCACCATTTTGTATAGTCAGTATCACACCTGGAGGATTCCAGGTCTCTTTTCTTAAATAATTCTTTTACCTCATTTGAATCTGCAGTCCTACAAATCAGAGGCACTTAACTTCTTTCAGCTAATCTCTTCTACTTCTTGTGGAATTTTATATTCTTTTCGTACTTTTCTTGTCTGGTTAGGTCAGAACTCTTAAAGCTATTTTGATCTACTACTACTGAATTCTCTGTATCTCTCATACCTGTCTGTCTCAAGCCACAGCACTAGAATCTGGCTCATGACAGCTATGCTGAGTTTCCAGCTATGTCTGATTGAGATACTTATCTGCTTATTGAATGACTCACTGACAAAACAGTGACCATGAATCATAGTAAGGAAAGGTAAAGAAGTAGTATCTTTTTAGAGTTCAGATATTTGAGGTCTTGTGTGACATTTATATTATATGTAAATGTATTGTTCTAAAAGTGGCAGGGGGCTTCCCTGGTGGCACAGCGGTTAAGAATCCACCTGCCATTGCAGGGGACACGGGTTCGAGCCCTGGTCTGGGAAGATCCCACATGCCACGGAGCAACTAAGCCGGTGCGCCACAACTACTGAGCCTGCGCTCTAGAGCCCGTGAGCCACAGCTACTGAGCCCATGCGCCTAGAGCCTGTGCTCCGCAACAAGAGAAGCCACCGCAATGAGAAGCCCGCACACCGCAACGAAGAGTAGCCCCCGCTCGCCGCAACTAGAGAAAGCCAGTGCGCAGCAACAAAGACCCAACTCAGCCAAAAATAAACAAACAAACAAATAAATAAATTTATAAAAAAAATAAAAGTGGCAGGGTGAGTTTCAAATACAACTAAAGGCTTTTCACAAAAGATTCATTGTGAAGGACAATTTTGAGATGAGGTTATTAGGATTGACTTGCCTCTTTCTCTCACCTCCTACATCTAGTCCATTGATAAATTCTATTGGCTCCACTTGCAGATCAGATCTGGAATCTAACAGCTTCTCACCACCGCCTCAGCTGTCGTTATATCTAGCTTGAGCTCTATTGTTAAATAGCCTCTTAGTGTTTTTTTTTCTTGTTTATTTGTTTGTTTTTGCTTCCACAGTTACCCCCACTCCTGTCCATAGTCTATCTTCCACACAGCAGTTGGCTTGATCTTAAAACATAAATCAGATAGGTACCACTATCAGCCCTCGTACGGCTTTAATCGTAATAGACTGAAATCCAGATTCTTTACCTATAATGTCCTAGATCCTGGCTTCTCTCCAGCCTCGTGTCCGATAAGTGTCCTTAGCCAGACTGGCCTCCTTGTTATTCCTTGACCTGAGGTTCTCCCTCAGGACCTTTGAACTTAACTGTGCCTCTTCCTGTGGCTCTCTACTCTGTAATGTTAACATGTCCCTCACATCAAAAATTACCTCCTCAGAGACGTATTCAGGGAGTACATCTGACCATCTGATCACCCTTTCTGATTTAAACTCCCTCCCTATCCCTCCTCACTCCCCCCCCCACCGGCCCCGTACCCTAGTCCCCATCACTATGGCCTCTTACTGATTAATTTTTATTCATAGTCCTCACCAGCAGTTGGCATTGTCCTGTCTATTTATTCATTTATTGTTACAAGTTCATTACTATAACCCCAGCACCTAGAATAGTTCCTGGCACCAGTAAGTGCTCAGTAACACTTGTAATACAACATACTGAATGAATGAATGAATGAATGAATGACTTTCTCATTAGAATGAAAGCCCAGTAAAAGTAAGGGCTATGCCTGTCTTGAGTTATAGCTGCATCCCCAGGGCTTGACGCATAGCAAACACTAGATAAATATTTATTGAGTGAATGATGGACTGATTTGGGTTCAAGTCTCTGTGAGGCATTTCAATTCCTGGTCTTAGATTCCCTTGACCATGTCTTACTTATTGACAGTGACCTTCCTCCCCACCTCCCTCACTGCTTGCACCCCTCCCAAATGATGAAGTGGCTGAAGGGAGTCTTTTGTAAGCTACACATAAGAGAGTCTAATTGAAACACTTGTCAGTGGGCCCTTAGCTGATTGATTTCATTTTCCTCTTTTGCTGCTTTATGTTATATAAAACCAGAAGTAAAATTAGTGGTGTAAGCCCAAAGCTGAGAATAAAATGGAATACTTGAAATTATTTGAGGACTTAGAATTGCTAAAGTAACTTGTCATCCTCAGCATGGAATGTACATTAGACATTGCCATTTATAGTTTTTTTAAAAAGCCACTTTACATACAGAGTAGTTTATAGTAAAATACCTAGTATTTTAAAAAAGATAACAGTGCATAAAATATATACTTGAAAATCCCTTAAATAAATTTGAATTTTTAAAATAGCACCTCAGATGAAAAAAAAAAAAGAATGTGTTGCTAAGTATCGAAGTATCATTGAGGATAAAATAAGCTCCTATGTTTTAATAGTGCTGTACAGGGCATGAAGCCCTCTCCTCTACTTTATCGTAAGCAGATATGGGCCTGAGATCAGGTATGATAAAAATGCTTTCACTTCAGAATGTAGGTCATGAAGAGGAGCTTATATAAAAGACTTGGAAGAAGTTCTTTTAGAGGAAGGTACTCAGAGTAGTGGGCTAGTATCCGGCTAGTATCCCTAGGGTGGTCAGTGGAGATGAGAAAGGTCACGTGGGTTAGGACTCGGTGAACTTTCTAGAGCTGTCAGTGGTGCCTGTGCAGTCTCTTCTCATGCCCTTAGCCATCTGCTTCCCACACCTCCCGCCCTCACCTGTCATCCACCATGCCAGTGCTTAGCTCTTTCTCAACGCTGCCCTTGTCTTTTCTCTGGAGAAGTAGCTGAGCAGTGAGACTGGGGGACGGAGAATCACCGGGCCTGGGTATGGCTTCAGCTCTACCACTTACCATTTCGCAGGCTTATTTCCGTTTCAGATCTGCTTCATGTTCTATAAAGATGGGATTACCTCCCAACTATTAGTTGACTGATATTGGAAACCACCTCATTTCTAAAATTTGTGAAACTGGCCATGATATGGGCACCATGTAAGGGCTCTGTGGCTTTGATTCGCCAACATTCCACACATCAGAACTCCTTGAGGAAATGGGAAAATGGCTCTGCACAGATTCCATGGCTCACCCCAGCTATGCTGAATCAGAATCTTTGAGGCTTATGCACAGGGATCTCATTTGGAAAGTTTTGATGTTTGAAACCACTGTTCTGGGGACAGAACAAGAATTTTAAGGAATAATCTCGGCATTCAAGATGCTTGTATCTAGTTAGAAAATGAAAATGAACATGAATGGCATAATTAAACAATGTAGTGGAGTTGATTTTTTTGTTTATTTGATTGATGTGACTGGAGGGCAGTCTAGGTAAGACAGCATGGGTTTGGGTGTCCTTGATTTATTCGTGGGGTAGAGAGTTTGGGTAGAAATGTACCAGATGGTCTGACTAGTATAGCAAGATTTAGTTTAGTATGTCAATCATTAGTTTGGCTTCCAAGCATTTATATTGTTTAGTAGACTTTTAAGTATTAATATTCCCGCCCCTCCCAAAGCCGGTAAGATTTTTCAAGAAGGACTTAAAAACAGACCCAGTCATTTGGTTAAATTTGTTTTTGTTGTGAAAATAAATACCCCTCCCCACATGTTTTATAAATTTAAGTTGCATCTCCTTTCAAATTCCTTAAGAATGTGAACTCTGGATATTGCATAATAGTTCCCATGATCTTAACAACAATTTAAAACTGTGGAGACTACTTTACCCAATTGCTTTATTATGAACTGTTCAGGCAGTGACTAAAAGACCCCTTGGTGGTGATGAAATCAATTATTAGTTGTTGGTGTTTGTCCTGTGATAGTCTTATGGTTAAAAAGATCAGTGATTTTATGAAACTTTAATGTAAGGGCTTTTATAAGCAAATGATCTGAAAATGAGATGGAATCAATTAGAGGTCATATTTCTACTTTGTATCTCTTACTTAGCATATATAATTAATGTATCTTCCTAGTAATTACTTTGAAAAATATATTAATCAAAGATGCTAATAGGTGTTTTCTGAGAACAAAACCTTGATTATCACATAGATTTAGTTTGTTAAAACAATAGGAATATGTCTGAATATGGATTGATTTGTTTGGCGATTAGTAAAAAGCAAGTAGGCTGGAGGTAAAGTGTAGAGACTGAGGCAGAGGGACAGGTCAGGTAAAGTAGGACCTTGTGTGTAAAAAGTTATGACTTTATTATCAGTGTAATGGGAAGCCACTGGAGTAATTGGGAAGAAATTGAAGGATTTGTTTGTTTGCTTACAGGGGAATGGTGTAACCAGATTTAAGTTTTAAGAGACTACTTTGCATTTGTATTTTTAGTAGACCAGGAAGTTTAAATATTGGTAAATTTAAATGTTGGTAGTTTAAATTAGGGTGATAGTGTGGAGAAGGGGAAAAGTGAATGGAGTCTGGATATATTTTGGTGGTACTACTAATAGGACTTACTGCGTAGTGTGCCTGTTTCCATAATATAAATTACAGAACATACACTGATCAGAATTCCCTTGGCTGTGACAGATGTGCTGGCAGTCAAGTGAGAAAGTTTGGCAGAAAGTTTGGATGAAAAAACTGTTGAGCTCTGGTCCCATCCATTCGTTTAAGAAGTGAGGAAATGAATCAAGTCTCAGAGGTGCACTGACTTACCCAAGATTCCATAGCCAATAGTATAGAATGGAGACTATAGCTTAGTCTCCAGAGTTCTAGCCCTGTGCTTTTTCCCACTATGCTTATGCCCTTGCCTCCCTACAGCGAAGTTCATTAGTCATAATGAACTTGCTGTTCCAATGTGCTGGAATCCACAGCAAGATAGCTTTCTAGTAACAAAGGTCATAGGCAGGGAAGCCCATTTGCTTATTTCCTCCCACCCCAACTGTTCATTTCCTTAGAGCGCAGTACTTTAATGGTCTCTACTTGCCGCAATGTATGTCTCAAGATTCAGAAACGAATGGCAGATTTGTGCCTCAGGAGTCAGAGAGGTCTTGTACTGACAGAAACCTTACGTATTACATGTAAAAAACAAACACTTGTATTTTCTGGTCATCTTTTAGACTTCTTCCAAACAACCTCACTGGATGCTATGCTTACTTTTTATGTATCTAATATAAACCATTGGTTTTACTGAAATGTAACTTATTACAGACAATAGAGTTTTATGCACCGTTTTCATTCAGAATCAAAGTGAAATGCGTTCCTGAATGCTTGTGGATAGTGAATTTTTTCCCCTTTTGAAATTGTTTCCTAGCGTTACGGTGATTCTTCATCCCTCCTTTCTGTACCGACACATAGGTTTGCTTGCTGGGATATTCAGTTCAATGCAGCCAATACTTATTGTGTACCTACTATAGACATCTGGACAGATATGAAAAGAATGAAGGGTGAGAGTTAAGCTGTCATTTAAACTTTGGGATAGATGGATGAGAGGCTAGAAATAACTTGTTTCAGAGGACAGGCTACATCTGTTTTCCTGCTAAGAAGGACTGACTGTCTTATTGCCTTGTTACTGTCACCGGAAGCTGTCAGCCTTTCAAGCTAAGATGTTCTTTTCTCCTGTCTTTTCTAGACTAGCGCCTCCTTATCTTCCTTTCAAAGCCCTGTTTTATTTTAAATGAGTGAAAAAGATAGCGAGTGCAGTTATCCCCACTGGGTAGATTGGCAGAGTGATTTTCAAGAACGAAGGGATGATCGGAATTCAGGTCTTACCTGTCACTTGAACTGTAAAGTTTGGAAAGTTTATGATCCTTAAAAATAAAAATATAAGAAGGCTTTTCGTTTTCTTTAAAGCCTTTATAGTGATTTGCCAAAAGTATCCAGCAGAACAACCAGAACAGGGCACTCTCCTAAAATTAATTATGAACACCTTTTGATATATTAAGACTTAGGGAGGCAGGAAGGACAGGACTTGAAATAATTCCTTGTCTTTTAACTGTGGCCTGTCTTATCCCCTTGCTTTGTTGGGGCAGGGCTGGTGGGTTAGGGAATTGGAAACAACATGGAAATTTGTGGCCTGAGATCAAGGTAGGACGGTGCAGAAGCTCTGAAGAGTTGTGACTGAGTCAGGCCACTTAACAAATGGATTCTCACATACTGAAGGACTACGGCTGGTCTCCTTTGAGAGATTTAACCAAGAATGTAGAAATTCTGAGGGATTTTCCTTTCCTTTTTTATAGACATTATGTCTGTTTAAATTATAATGCAGTGAATAAAGAGAATACACAGGAGAGTACGTACACACACACACACACACACACACACACACACACACCCCTACATACATACATGGTGGCATACAGGAAAAAAAGGCAGAAAGGCACTTAATTATGGTTATATACCAGCTGGGATTATGATGGATCTTTTTGCTTTTTTACCTTCTGAAATTGTTGAAAAAAATTTTTTTTGCAGTGACTATATTTTACTTTCATAATCAGAGTAAAACATACTCTTATTTTAAAAATTAAAGGCACAGGGGATCTTTAGGGTAGTGAAACTATTCTGTGTGATACTGTAATGGTGGACACATTTGTCAAAACCCGCAGAATGTGCAACACAAGAGTGAATGTGATCTATGGACCTTAATTAATAATGATACTCAATAGTAGTTCATCAATTGTAACAAATGTAGCCCACTAATGCAAGGTGTTAATCATAGGAGAATTTGTGGGAAGTGGGGGGAGAAGAAGGGGTCTATGGGAAGCCTCTGAACATTCTGTTCAATTTTTCTATAAACCGAAAACTACTCTAAAATATAAAGTCCATTATTTAAAAATGAAAGTATTATAGAATATTGTTACCTTTTTGTTGGTAACCGAACATGTTGCTTAGTTGCCTCTGTTACGGAACTTCACCCACAGTAGCACTTCTATGTGAAATTTCTGGTGGGGTAATGGTATTTTCATTGTACATAATGAAAATTATGCTATCAGCTTTCCTCAGTGGAACAAAGGGAGCTGGAAGGATTAGAAGCTGGATTGTGGTTAGTTGAGGGTACTTCTTGTACCTGTGGTAGTTCCAGACACCTGCTTATAGAAAGGAGGAGACTAATTTTTACGGAGTGCCCACTCCATACTGGGTACTGTGCTAGGTGTTTCCCATGTCTTCAGGTAGCCTGTGTAGCAGTCTTGTGATATAGATATTATTATACTCTGTTAGAGATGAGGAAGAACTTTCGCAAGGTCATAAGCTAGCAGAGACCAGAGCCTAAAATTCAGTTCTATCCCACCCTAGTTCTTTTGACTTATTATAGTTCTAATTCTTAGTTGTGTACTAGCCAAATTTAGCACCTTTTATTATGTATTTTCTTACGAGATGCCATTTTGATCCTACAAAACTATCATTTGACGTTTTGGCAATAATGTTAGGGCTTTGTGAAGAGTTTGCTGGTTCCTTTTTTTTTTTTTTTTTTTGGCTGTGGGACTTGTGGGATCTCAGTTCCCTGGCCAGGGATTAAACCCAGCCCACAGCAGTGAAAGCCTGGAATCCTAACCACTAGGCCACCAGGGGACTCTGTGAAGAGTTTGAAAGAAGCCAGCTTAAGGAGCGGAATGCTCACTTAATCGTGAGCTGTGCAAAAGAAGGCATTGAGAGTGGAGGGCCAGCTAATACTTGGTAACACAGCTAAGGAAAATGAAGGCAGAAAGGAAGGGGGTTAGAAAAAAGTGACACAAATTAGAGAAGGCAGTAGCTGCTAGAAAAGGCTTTTGGAACAAAAAGAAGTTTTTCACTCGGAAGAATCAGACTGTGTTAGACACAATCTAACAGTTAAACACACATATCTGTGTGTGTCTGTACATGCACTCGCACACACACACATGCACACAATTGGCACTCTCTAATAAAAGCTGGTATCACAGTTAACAAGTGGCTAACCAGAAGATAACAGTTAGGACCTGAAACCCTACTTTGTAAACTCGTTAATCCTTCTGTTAGTGTCTGCGTTGGATGAGGATCTGAGGGAAGAAGTGTCATGACATTGCTGGGTCGTAGCACAGAACTTTCACAGGAAAACCAAACAGCCTTATCGCTAATGTTGCTTTTATTGGAGAGATTTTTTGCAGTGATGGTAATTTTCCCACTTGGTTTTATTGGACCAAGGCATTATTATTGTATTGTAAGGCATGTTCTGCTGTTGATTACTTAGTTTGCTTGTTTTAAGTAGGTGAGAGAAATTGTAATAGCTCCTTAAACATACATCTTCTTCATCAAGAATGGGAGCTGCTGATATTTGGTTAGAGGTCATAGACATTTGATATAAACCAAAAAATTGACACCAAATAATGCTATTTCTCTTTCAGCCCTAATATTTCAGCTCAGTGGTCATTAGTCTCAGTCCTTTTTTCCTTCAAAAAGTACATACTTACAGTTTAATGTAAGTCATATGTACTTGTCACACAGAGAGATGCAAGTTTCAATTTTAAAAGTAGTGATTTATCTTGATATTTTAAGATTAATTTTGCAGCTTTCTCAGAAAATTGATGAATGATGTGATTATTTTATTCTCTAAAGTTAATTGATGGTGACATTCTTTTTTTTTTTTTTTATTAGCACCTTTAATTATTATTTATTTATTTATTTATTTTTTGGCTGTGTTGGTTCTTCGTTTCTGTGCGAGGGCTTCCTCTAGTTGCGGCAAGCGGGGGCCACTCTTCATCGCGGTGCGCGGGCCTCTCACTATCGTGGCCTCTCTTGTTGCGGAGCACAGGCTCCAGACGCACAGGCTCAGTAGTTGTGGCTCACGGGCCCAGTTGCTCCGCGGCATGTGGGATCTTCCCAGACCAGGGGTCGAACCCGTGTCCCCTGCATTAGCAGGCAGATTCTCAACCACTGCGCCACCAGGGAAGCCCGATGGTGACATTCTTAAGCCCCTAGGAATTAACTATCTCCATCTGAGTAGATTGACTATATATATATATATATCTCATATATATATATATATATATATATATATATGAGCTATATAGAGAGATATTTGTATGGCTTTGAATTTTAAGCATGACGTTTGTTAGGAAAAGCAACATATCTAAGCATGTTCTTGAATGAAAAGCATCTGGATGTGAAAGTGACTGAAACTCTGGCCTCCTTAGTGCTGGGATGGTGACAGGGGATCCGTGTGGACTCAGGTGGGAGGGGAGGCTGCCTGAAGCAGAAGCCCAGTTCCCTGGAGATGAAGAGGTCCCCTGTACATGAGAGAGCCAAGAGAGTCTGTCGGGAACTTTCTGGTCTGGAAGTCAAAGCCCACCTCCTGATCAGAGGGAGAAAAATCCTTGTGAAGGCATGGGATAGGAAGACCCAATAGCCTGGAATAAATCTGTTTGGCTCCTATATTATTTCTGCCTCAGGTAATGAAGTTTTTGACTATGACATGTATAGGATAGTATAATTTTTACGGAACTATATCCCATCATCAATCTTCTATTGTTATGGCATCTTGAAAACTTTTAGTCAAGAAAAGGTAAGAGTTTCCATTCTCTTTTCAAAGAGCTACCAAGTTATGACTGTGGTTTTGCAGTTTAAAATGTAATGGGTTTTTCCCTCTTGCACTGTTGCAAGAGAATGTAAATTGATACAGCCACTATGGAGAACAGTATGGAGGTTCCTTAAAAAACTAAAAATAGAACTACCACACAACCCAGCAATCCCAATACTGGGCATATACCCTGAGAAAACCATAATTCAAAAAGAGTCATGTACCACAATGTTCATTGCAGCTGTATTTACAATAGCCAGGACATGCAAGCAACCTAAGTGTCCATCGACACATGAATGGATAAAGAAGATGTGGCACATATATACAATGGAATACTACTCAGCCATAGAAAGAAATGAAATTGAGTTATTTGTAGTGAGGTGGATGGACCTAGAGTCTGTCATACAGCGAAGTAAGTCGGAAAGAGAAAAACAAATACCGTATGTTAACATATATATATGGAATCTAAAAAAAAGAAAAAGGTCATGAAGAACCTAGGGGCAGGACAGGAATAAAGACGCAGACCTTCTAGAGAATGGACTTGAGGACACGGGGAGGGGGAAGGGTAAGCTGGGACGAAGTGAGAGAGTGGCATGGACATATATACACTACCAAATGTAAAATAGACTGCTAGTGGGAAGCAGCCGCATAGCACAGGGAGATCAGCTCGGTGCTTTGTGACCACCTAGAGGGGTGGGATAGGGAGGGTGGGAGGGAGATGCAAGAGGGAGGAATATGGGGATATATGTATATGTATAGCTGATTCACTCTGTTATACAGCAGAAACTAACACACCATTGTAAAGCAATTATACCCCAATAAAGATGTTAAAAAAAATAAAAAATAAAAATGAAAACAAAGTGAAAAAGAAAATTCCCATTGAGCCTTGGAGTACCCTCAGCAACTGGCATATAACAGAGCAACAGAGCAATGCCAGGCTCTGCAAGCTCATTCAGAAAGATTTTGAAAAAGTAGAAAAGCACTTTAATTGCTAACCGCACAGGCAATTAATCCTGGAGCCTGGAGGGAGTGGGCCTGTGGAAGCATAGTCAGGAGGTGATGTTAGGAGAGGTGAGTTCGAAATGTGTTTTCAGTAAACCCTGACTTTGGCCAAGGGATTTAACTTCCCAGGGTCTCAAGTTTTAAATCTACAAAATGAAGAGCTTGCTCTAAATCATCCGAAAGCTCCCTTTCAGCTCACATTGTGTTCATCTAGAACAGATAGTGAGAAGAGTACGGGTCTTAACGTTAGGAGGCAAGGATTCTAAATTCCTGTGCTGGGTTTTGGTCTCTCCTTGAAAATGAAGGATGAAGTCAAATTATCTTCTCAGAACTTCTAGATAGGAAATGCTCTATTTTCTGGCCTACGTTTATATTCTATTTGCACAAATTTGCAAAGAGATGTTAGGAATGATGACCAGGTTTCATTTCTGAGCTCTAGATCGTGGTTCATGTGATCTTAGCTCTCTCTGAAGTCAACAAATGATGGCTGAGAAAGTCTCAGAGCCATTTAGGTCCTTTCGTTTTCTCCTTAGCGCTTATCACGCTCTAACAAACTACGTATTTTACACCTTTCCCCTTTTTCTTGTTCTTTATTCTTTTCGTTTTCTCTCCCCGACAGAATACAAGCATCATGAAGGCAGAAGTTTTGCTCATTTTGTCTTTTGCTCACTGCTGTGTCTCCAGTGCCTCTCATGTAGTAGTCACTCAATAAACATGCATTGAGTGAATGAATGAATTCGCATGACATTTTATAAGCAAGTATTGCATTACATCTCTGTGCCTTAAAGCCATGTATTCTATATTTTAAGGTATTTAAATGATAGAAATTACTTTAAGTAAATCTGGTTAAACATTTTTTGACATCAGTGTTTTTATCCCACTTATTCTTAAGGCTTCGTTATATTCTTCATCTTTTAAAATCATTAAATGGAAACATTATTTTCTAGTGGAAATTTCCATCCAAAAATTGAGTGAGCTCCTTTTTGAATTCCTTTTGTAATCCATTTTTCTTCAAGAATGAAGTGGTAATTTAAAACTAGCAGGAAATAATACATCCAATTTCAAATGTACAATGTGTAGGCAAGTGGAGATTGTTTTTGCTAGCTTTCTTTTCTGGTGCCACTCATTTGAATACATTCCCAACAAACCTCGTAAGACTTGTTGTAGTAAATTATGTTATTTATGTGACAAGTAACAGGCACCACTCAGTGCTAACCTTTTATTAGACATGTACATTTTCATTTCAGTTAATATAATACCTATATGAATTTTTCTGAAAAAATAAAATGAGAATTATTCTTTTCCCCCTTGGTGACACTATTATGTCACTGAGCTAGAATGGCAGTTAGTAATCTAGTTTCTATCCATTAACAGCTGTTCTGTCAAATTGTCACTAGAATAGTACATTCAAGAAGTTAGTTTTATGTGAAAGGATTCCCTCTTTTCAGATGGCAGTTCATTCTATTTCTGAATCTTTTAGAAGTGCACCCTCCCCCCTTTTTTGTATACAATAATATACAAAAGCTGTGAGGACCCAAACCTTTGTCTCTAACCTTGTCTCCATTACTTTTCTTCAGACATCTTCTTTTTCAGCCAAAATAAACTACATAATATTTCCCCATTTATGAGTCTTGTTCTTTCCCTACACTCAAGTTCCTTGAGCTTAGAATGTTCCATCTCCTCATAGCACATTCATAGGCTCTTCTAGAGTGACTCATATGATACCTGTCTTATGAGATTCCACACTTTGCTCCAGTTGGAAGTTATCTCTCCTTCCTCTTCATTGCCTCAGTATTTCAGTTGTTCAGTTATTACTCTTTCATGACAATTATGCAGATCTGTGGTAGTAAAGGTAACTTGTGTGTTTCTTCTCATCCCCTTGCGTGTAGAAGTTTTACTTAAAGTGAGGATCTAGGTAAGATTCTTCTTGGAGGCGCCACGGTCTGTGCTGTTGCTGAACATTCTCTAGAATGTTCCAGGACTGTTGGCAGGAGGCCATCTCAGTGTGCCAAAGGTAGCTAACCGCACATCTCCATCAAACTGAGCAGTACTTCAGGTGTTAAAAAGGGAAAAAGAAATCTGTTCATTTATTGAGGTAGCAGGAAAGGGGAAAAAGATACAAACACATCAGTTGCCCAGTCTCCCACACCAGGGTAGGTTAGGACTGTGATCTGGGCAGAGGATAGGTGTGGCTGGCTGTGGGTTTGATCAGTCATCACCTGGTTGTAGACCCATCACTTACCTTGGTTTTTATGAGGTGATTCATTGGGAAAGAAATGAGCATCATGTGAATAACCAAAATGGTACCCAGCAGTCTCACATTGGGGCCCCACTTATATATAGACTGATTTCCTGCCATTTCCACCTCTTCCTTCCCCTTCCCCTTTGTCAGGAGCAGTTTGTTTTCTGGCTAGTCCGTTTCTCCAGAGCTGTTGTATATGAATGGAGGAAGGGCAAACAGAACCTAATTTCTCATTACCTTCTTTCCTTCCAAGACTCCATCAAAGAATTTTGGGGAAAGGCTGGGGAAGGGCCTGGCAAGGATACTTATTTATTTTTGGTTCAGTTGCTTTACCTTACATTGAGAAGCAGAGCTAGTAATTGTACTTATCAAAACTTTTCTCTAGGCAGGTCATACCAAGCAATATGGAGTTGCTTTTGGATGCTTGTCTACTGCATAGCTAACCTCCACATAGTATGACTTCCAAGGTTGGATAGTCACAAACAGATCACAGGCATTTACTAAATGTTAGTTGAATGAATGAATAAGTAGTTTGTTAAAGAGATGCCCACCTAAGAAGAGAGTAGAGAACAAAAGGATTTTGAAAAAATTTTAAATGATTTTTTATTAGCTACAATTATAATGTAAAATACTAGATATCTAGATAAAAAACATTAAACAATAATAAATATATGAGAAAAGTAAACTCCCATTCCGCCCACACTTCATCTGCTGAGCCCAGTGCCATTTGGCACAGGTAATATAGCTTGTGGAGTATATCCACCCCTCCACTCCCCTTTTAAATACAGACTACTTTCAACTTGATGTTTTTCTTCCCACTAAGTATATCTTAGGCATTTCGATATTACTACTTATAGTAGAATTATTGCATTCTTTTTAATGGCTATGCAATTCGTTTGTTATATGAATGTGCCATATTTTATTTAACCAGAGCACAAGGAATGGGCTCTTTGGCTGGTATCAAGTTTTTCACTGTTTATTAAGAACATCAAAGAGCACATTTTTGGTAATGTACCTTTGCTTATTTCTGCATCTGTGTCTGTGAATTCCTAGGAGAGATGCTGGTTCAGGGGCTATGAGAAATATTTTTTATTTTTAACATCTTTATTAGAGTATAATTGCTTTACAATGGTGTGTCAGTTTCTGCTGTATAACAAAGTGAATCAGTTATACATATACATATGTCCCCATATCTCCTCCCTCTTGCATCTCCTTCCCTCCCACCCTCCCTATCCCACCGCTCTAGGTGGTCACAAAGCACCGAGCTAATCTCCCTGTGCTATGCGGCTGCTTCCCACTAGGTATCCATTTTATGTTTGGTAGTGTATATATGTCCATGCCACTCTCTCACTTTGTCCCAGCTTACCCTTCCCCTTCCCCGTATCCTGAAGTCCATTCACTAGTAGGTCTTCATCTTTATTCCAGTCTTGCCCCTAGGTTACGCTGACCATTTTCTTTTTTTCAGTTGTTTTCAGATTCCATATATATGTGTTAGCATATGGTATTTGTTTTTCTCTTTCTGACTTACTTCACTGTATGACCACCTCACTACAAATAACTCAATTTCGTTTCTTTTTATGGCTGAGTAGTATTCCATTGTATATATGTGCCACATCTTCTTTATCCATTCATGTGTCGATGGACACTTAGGTTGCTTCCATGTCCTGGCTATGGTAAATAGAGCTGCAATGAACATTCTGGTACATGCTTCTTTTTGAATTATGGTTTTCTCAGGGTATATGCCCAGTATTGGGATTGCTGGGTTGTATGGTAGTTCTATTTTTAGTTTTTTAAGGAACCTCCATACTGTTCTCCATAGTGGCTGTATCAATTTACATTCCCACCAACAGTGCAAGAGGGTTCCCTTTTCTCCACACCCTCTCCAGCATTTATTGTTTGTAGATTTTTTGATGATGGCCATTCTGACCGGTGTGAGATGGTATCTCATTGTAGTTTTGATTTGCATTTCTCTAATGATTAATGATGTTGAGCATTCTTTCATGTATTTGTTGGCAATCTGCATATCTTCTTTGGAGAAATGTCTATTTAGGTCTTCTGACCATTTTTGGATTGGGTTGTTTGTTTTTTTTGATATTGAGCTGCATGAGTTGCTTGTATGTTTTGGAAATTAATCCTTTGTCAGTTGCTTCATCTCCAAATATTTTCTCCCATTCTTTTCATCTTGTTTATGGTTTCCTTTGCTGTGCAAAAGCTTTTAAGTTTCATTAGGTCCCATTTGTTTATTTTTGGTTTTATTTCCCTTTCTCTAGCAGGTGGGTCAAAAAGGATCTTGCTGTGATTTATGTCATAGAGTGTTCTGCCTATGTTTTCCTCTAAGCGTTTGATGATATCTGGCCTTACATTTAGGTCTTTAATCCATTTTGAGTTTATTTTTGTGTATGGTGTTAGGGAGTGTTCTAATTTCATTCTTTTACATGTAGCTGTCCAGTTTTCCCAGCGCCACTTATGGAAGAGGCTGTCTTTTCTCCACTGTAGATTCTTGCGTCCTTTATCAAAGATAAGGTGACCATATGTGTGTGGGTGTATCTCTGGGCTTTCTGTCCTGTTCCATTGATCTATATTTCTGTTTTTGTGCCAGTACCATACTGCCTTGATTGCTGTAGCTTTGTAGTATAGTCTGAAGTCAGGGAGCCTGATTCCTCCAGCTCCGTTTTTCTTTCTCAAGATTGCTTTGGCTATTCGGGGTCTTTTGTGTTTCCCTACAAATTGTGAAAATTTTTGTTCTAGTTCTGTGAAAAATGCCAGTGGTAATTTGATAGAGATTGCATTGAATCTGTAGATTGCTTTGGGTAGTAGAGTCATTTTCACAATGTGGCTTCTTCCAATCCAAGAACATGGTATATCTCTCCATCTGTTTGTATCATCTTTAATTTCTTTCATCCGTGTCTTATAGTTTTCTGCATATAGGTCTTTTGTCCCCTTAGGTAGGTTTATTCCTAGATATTTTATTCTTTTTGTTGCAGTGGTAAATGGGAGTGCCTTCTTAATTTCACTTTCAGATTTTTCATCATTAGTGTATAGGAATGCAAGAGATTTCTGTGCATTAATTTTGTATCCTGCTACTTTACCAAATTCATTGATTAGCTCTAGTAGTTTTCTGGTAGCATCTTTAGGATTCTCTTTGTATAGTATCGTGTCATCTGCAAACAGTGACAGCTTTACTTCTTCTTTTCCAATTTGGATTCCTTTTATTTCTTTTTCTTCTCTGATTGCTGTGGCTAAAACTTCCAAACCTATGTTGAATAATAGTGGTGAGACAAGGCAAGACAAGGCAACCTTGTCTTGTTCCTGATCTTAGTGGAAATGGTTTCAGTTTTTCACCATTGAGGACAATGTTGGCTGTGGGTTTGTCATATATGGCCTTTATTATGTTGAGGAAAGTTCCCTCTATGCCTACTTTCTGGAGGGTTTTTATCATAAATGGGTGTTGAATTTTGTCGAAAGCTTTCTCTGCATCTATTGAGATGATCATATGGTTTTTCTCCTTCAATTTGTTAATATGGTTTATCACGTTGATTGATTTGCATATATTGAAGAATCCTTGCATTCCTGGGATAAACCCCACTTGATCATAGTGTATGATGCTTTTAATGTGCTGATGGATTCTGTTTCCTAGTATTTTGTTGAGGATTTTTGCATCTATGTTCATCATTGATGTTGGCCTGTAGTTTTCTTTTTTTGTGACATCTTTGTCTGGTTTTGGTATCAGAGTGATGGTGGCCTCATAGAATGAGTTTAGGAGTGTTCCTCCCTCTGCTATATTTTGGAAGAGTTTGAGAAGGATAGGTGTTAGCGCTTCTCTAAATGTTTGATAGAATTCACCTGTGAAGCCATATCTGGTCCTGGGCTTTTGTTTGTTGGAAGATTTTTTTTTAAAATTTATTTATTTATTTATTTATTTATTTATTTATTTATTTATTTATTTTTAGCTGTGTTGGGTCTTCGTTTCTGTGCAAGGGCTTTCTCTAGTTGCGGCAAGCGGGGGCCACTCTTCATTGCGGTGCACGGGCCTCTCACTACCGCGGCCTCTCTTGTTGTGGAGCACAGGCTCCAGGTGCGCAGGCTCAGTAGTTGTGGCTCACGGGCCCAGTTGCTCCGCGGCATGTGGGATCTTCCCAGACCAGGGGTCGAACCCGTGTCCCCTGCATTGGCAGGCAGATTCTCAACCACTGTGCCACCAGGGAAGCCCCTGCTGGAAGATTTTTAATCACAGTTTCAATTTCAGTGGTTGTGATTGGTCTGTTCATACTTTCTATTTCTTCCTGGTTCAGTCTCAGAAGGTTGTACATTTCTAAGACTTTGTCCATTTCTTCCAGGTTGTCTATTTTATTGGCATATAGTTGCTTGTAGTAATCTCTCATGATCCTTTGTATTTCTGCAGTGTCAGTTGTTACTTCTCCTTTTTCATTTCTAATTCTATTGATTTGAGTCTTCTCCCTTTTTTTCTTGATAAGTCTGACTAATGGTTTATCAGTTTTGTTTATCTTCTCAAAGAACCAGCTTTTAGTTTTATTGATCTTTGCTATCATTTCCTTCATTTCTTTTTCATTTATTTCTGATCTGATCTTTATGATTTCTTTCCTTCTGCTAACTTTGGGGTTTTCTTGTTCTTCTTTCTCTAATTGCTTTAGGTGTAAGGTTAGGTTGCTTATTTGAGATGTTTCTTGTTTCTTAAAGTATGCTTGTATAGCTATAAACTTCCCTCTTTGAACTGCTTTTGCTGCATCCCATAGGTTTTGGGTCGTTGTGTTTTCATTGTCATTTGTTTCTAGGTATTTTTTTATTTCCTCTTTGATTTCTTCAGTGATCTCTTGGTTATTAAGTAGTGTGTTGTTTAGCCTCCGTGTGTTTGTATTTCTTACAGATTTTTTCCTGTAATTGATATCTAGTCTCATAGTGTTGTGCTTGGAAAAGATACTTGATATGATTTCAATTTTCTTAAATTTAGCAAGGCTTGATTTGTGACCCAAGATATGATCTATCCTGGAGAATGTCCATGGGCACTTGAGAAGAATGTGTATTCTGTTGTTTTTGGATGGAATGTCCTATAAATATTAAGTCCATCTTGTTTAATCTTGTTTAATGCATCATTTAAAGCTTGTGTTTCCTTATTTATTTTCATTTTGGATGATCTGTCCAAAATGACAGGCAGGTCCACGTCTGGTGGTGTGTTTTGGAGTGTCTGTGACCTTATTATGATTTTATATAGCCTCTCTGCTAACGGGTGGGGCTGTGTTTCTGTGTTGCTAGTTGTTTGGCATAGGGTGTCCTGCACTGTAGCTTGTTGGTCGTTGAGTGGATCTGGGTCTTGCCGTTGAGGTGAAGATCTCTGGGAGATTTTCACCATATGATATTACGTGGAGCTGGGAGGTCTCTTGTGGACCAATGTCCTGAACTTGGCTCTACCACCTCAGTGGCACAGCCCTGATGCCTGGCTGGAGCACCAAGAGCCTGTCCTCCACACAGCTCAGAATAAAAGGGAGAAAAAAAAGAAAGAAAGAAGAAGATAAAAAAATAATAATAATAAAATAAAATAAAGTTATTAAAATAAAAAATAAAAAATAATTAAGAAAAAAAACTTCTTTTAAGTAATAAAACAAACAAACAAAAAAACGGACAGCTAGAACCCTAGGACAAATGGTAAAAGCAAAGCTATACACACAAAATCACACACAGAAACATAAAGATACACACTCACATAAAGAGAAAAAGGGGAAAAAAAAAAAAATATCTTTGCTCCCAAAGTCCACCCCCTCAATTTGGGATGATTCGTTGTCTATTCAGGTATTCCAGAGATGCAGGGTACATCAAGTTGTTTGTGGAGTTTTAATCCGCTGCTTCTGAGGCTGCTGGGAGAGTTTTCCCTTTCTCTTCTTTGTTCGCACAGCTCCCAGGGTTCAGCTTTGGATCTGGACCCGCCTCTGCGTGTAGGTCCCCTGAGGGCGTCTGTTCTTCACTCAGACAGGACGGGGTTAAAGGAGCAGCTGCTTCGGGGGCTCTGGCTCACTCAGGACGGGGGGAGGGAGCGGTACGGAGGAGGCGGGGCGAGCCTGCGGCGTCAGAGGCGTCGTGACGTTGCAGCAGCCTGAGGCGCATCGTGCGTTCTCCCGGGTAAGTTGTCCCTGGATCATGGGACCCTGGCAGTGGCGGGCTGCACAGGCTCCCTGGAGGGGAGGTGTGGATAGTGACCTGTGCTTGCACCCAGGCTTCTTTGGTGGCGGCGGCAGCAGCAGCCTTAGCGTCCCATGCCCGTCTCGCGTCCGCGCTGATAGAGGCGGCTCGCGCCCGTCTCTGGAGCTCCTTTAAGCGGCGCTCTGAATCCCCTCTCCTCGCGCACCAGGAAACAAAGAGGCAAGAAAAAGTCTCTTGTCTCTTCGGCAGCTCCAGACTTTTTCCCGGACTCCCTCCTGGCTAGCCGTGGCGCCCTAGCCCCCTTCAGGCTGTGTGCACGCCGCCAACCCCAGTCCTCTCCCTGGGATCCTACCGAAGCCCGAGCCTCAGCTCCCAGCCCCCACCTGCCCTGGCGGGTGAGCAGACAAGCCTCTCGGGCTGGTGAGTGCTGGTCGGCATCATCCTCTGTGCGGGAATCTCTCCCCTTTGCCCTCCGCACCCCTGTGGCTGCGCTCTCCTCCGTGGCTCTGAAGCTACCCCCTTCCGCCCCCCGCAGTCTCTGCCCGCGAAGGGGCTTCCTAGTGTGTGGAAACCTTTCCTCCTTCACGGCTCCCTCCCACTGGTGCAGGTGCCGTCCCTATTCTTTTTTCTCTGTTTTTTCTTTTGCCCTTCGCAGGTACGTGGGGAGTTTCTTGCCTTTTGGGAGGTCTGAGGTCTTCTGCCAGTGTTCAGTAGGTGTTCTGTAGGAGTTGTTCCACATGTAGATGTATTTCTGATGTATTTGTGGGGAGGAAGGTGATCTCTGCGTCTTACTTTTCCGCCATCTTGAAGCTCCCTGTCATGAGACATATTTTAACTTTTGATAGATTTTGACCAATCTCCTTTCCCACCCCAATAACATCCGGCCTCAAAGTGTATGAGTCTATTTCCTTACAGCCTTGTCAATATGAAATATTATTTGGATTAATTTGCTCTGCGATTCATGCTTTAGGTTCCCTCCCTGATAATTGCCCTCCTCCCCATTCAGTCCTTTTGTTTGTGCGTTGGGGGTAGGGGCTATCAGGCCATCACGAGCATTGCCTGTAGTTCTGGCGGACGTTAAGCTCTGCAGTTTTACGGGTAGAAGCCTGGCATAATGGTTTGGGAATCAGAGATCTGGCTCTTGGCCCAGCTTGCTACCTTGAATAAGTCCATTTTGTTTCTTTATTTCTCATTTTCCTAGGATATAAATATCAGACGTTTAATGCCTACCTGACATTTTTTTATCAGTCTCTGAGAATGAATTGGAGAAAAAGGGGCTAGAGAGGGGAAGTGACATACCAAATCGTATGGCTTTTGACAGTCTCTGGGCCATGAAATTTTACCTGAAAAAGTGCATCAGTTGGACTAAATGTCCTCCAGGGTCTGTTTAGATCTTTCAGTCAATGCATCTATGTTTGAAACGATGTGAAAAAGAAGTCCTGTGCTCTTAACCTTAAGGGGTCCCTATTCCACCTAGTGGGTCTCGTTGGAGCTTTGAGATGCACAGTTTGAAATGGGTATAATTTCTTTCAGTCTATTCTTCTTTGGTAGGAATTGTGATTTTCCTGTAGTAACAACTTCTTCCTTGTTCTCCTTCTAGTACCCTTTCTTACTCTGTTGGTTTGTGGGACTCATAAAACCCTCTTTGAATTGACTGCTTCCAGTTTCCTCATAATTGTACTTTAGCTCATGCAATCAAAGTGATGTTGGATTTTTACTCACAAAATATTAATTCAGAGATCACAAATGTAGAGGCTCATCAAATAACAGGCTGAAGGAGCCTCTATCACTTTGGGGGAAAAAGGAGGATGGGGAACCATAATAGTGATGTCTTGTGTAAGGGGCCAGTTGTGTAGCTCCAGGCACACAACTTTTACCCACATCTGTTATTTCTGAAGAGCCAAAGTTGTGCATTTTATATGAAATCCTCCGATTTTTAAATACTTCATAAATATCTAAGACATTGCACAGCCAAACAAACCAAGTCCGTGGGTTGGATTTGACTCTGCTGTAAACCCACGTATGGTTGAGAACATCTTCTTCCTTTTCTCATTGCTACCACCTTATTGTTTATGAACTTATCTCATGCTGGGTAAAAGTGTTAGGATGTAATTTTAGTTTCTAATATGAGGTTTTAGAAATAAATTACAGTTTCAAACACATTTTTTACCATCTTTCCATAATCTGAAATATGAGTGGAGATAAATAAAATAATGCCTTTTTACTTATAGCAATGTATGTAGCATTTCACCTACTTATGAAAGGAAAACTCCTAATAACCTTGTAAGATGTTTCTTTGCTTCTTTTTAAAAGCAAAGATGTTTCTTTGCTTCTTTGCTTCAGTGAAATATATAGCCTCAGTGTGTTTGTCAGTTATTACAAAACTGAGAGTGGATTTATGCTGATCAACATATCCAGGCTGAACTAAACACATTATAATAAGATAACCAATCCACAGCAGAGTGCAATCCTAAGAACTTGCATTGCTGGCGGCGATTTATGGAAGATCATTTAAGGATTTTATTTTTCTTGTTCATGCATACATTATTCAAGCTGCACTTAATAGGCATCTTCTATAAACTCAGCACTGCATTGAGTGCTATGAGCACAGCAGGAGTGAGAGCAAATCATATTGTGAGTGGGGGATACAGACAGGTGGAGGTAGGTCATCAGGTAATTGTAACACTGGGACAGGACAACTCACGGTGCTCAGGGACTGATAGAAAATATGTCTAACTTGAGCTTGGGGTCAGCAGAGACTTCCAAAGGAAATGATAGCTAAGTTAAGATCTGAAGAGTTGGTAGGGATGTCTGAGGCTCAGACGCTATGGGGGAGGGAGCAGAAGAGCCAACACCCCAGAGGTCTGAGAGGAAGTGGTGAATTGGATATCTGGAAGAAGCGCTGTGTAGCTGGAGTTCACAGTGTGGAGGGAGTTGGAGCAGCTGGGGGCGTGGGGAGCTCCATCAAGAGCCCTATTGCGCAGGTCCTTGGCAGTCCTGTTAAGCAGCCGTTGAAAGATTTCAAGAAGAGAAGTGACTTGATCAGATAAAGGCGATTTTAAAATGCCAATTGGAACAGCAGTTCTCCCCCCGCTTTCTTCTTTACTTACTCTCTTTTGAAACCTCTTTAGTCCAGGTGGTGTTGCTAGTGAAGAGTTGTGCAGATATGTCTGTCATGTCTGATGTTCTTCTAGTCTTCTTAGCTTCAGGTTTTTCTGCCCCCAACACCTGGAAAGATACGAAGATAAAGGGAAACCACAATCACAGCAAAACACTAGGAATGAAGAGGAGAAAACCAAGACAATGAGAGTGGATAATGCTTACTTTGACAGAAACAGAATCCTCTTGTATCAGGAGTCAGGGGGCCAGGGTTTGAATCCTATGGCCAAACTTCTGTGTATTATTATAATTTCCTCAATTGTCAAATGAAGGGTTGGATTTAGATGCTTTTGAAGATGACACTCACTTTGAAATTCTACGAGGACTGTTTGAATCGTGCGTGATGATTCAGTCACCCTGTGTTAAGTCAAACAGAGATGTCTTTAATGCACTAAGATTTTATATATATGTGTATGTATGTGCTTGTGTATGATGTACGTGAAACAAGATGAAGTTTTATTAAAAAGGGAAATGTGGGTCAAAGGAGGTAGAATACATTTGAGAAAATGGCAGTCACGCTAATCATGGGCGGATGTGCTCCATAGTCCTCAGGAGTTGCCTTCACGTATGGAAAGGCAAGTTGTATGAGCGGGCGCTATTGTTGGTACCAGTCACAAGTGTACACCTTGAAGAGACACTAAAAAAACCCCTCCACGGTCACAACATTTTGAGGCTCAAATGTTGAGCCCGCCTTGATAAATGCAGGGCCAAATTATCCCTTCCCCGAGTTCCTCTGGCTGGTGGTGGTGGAGACAGAGATAACAAATTTCCTAGAAAATTTGACACCATAGTACTATTTTTCTTTCCCTTTGCCATTTTCTTTTTTCTTTTTTTTTTTTTTTTTTAATTAATTAATTAATTTATTTTTTTACTTTATGGCTGTGTTGGGTCTTCGTTTCTGTGCGAGGGCTTTCTCCAGTTGCGGCGAGCGGGGGCCACTCTTCATCGCGGTGCGCGGGCCTCTCGCCATCGCGGCCTCTCTTGTTGCGGAGCACGGGCTCCAGACGCGCAGGCTCAGTAGTTGTGGCTCACGGGCCCAGTTGCTCCGCGGCATGTGGGATCTTCCCAGACCAGGGCTCGAACCCGTGTCCCCTGCACCGGCAGGCAGATTCTCAACCACTGCGCCACCAGGGAAGCCCCCTTTGTCATTTTCTTGCATGGCTTTTTTTTTTTTTTTTTTTTTTTTTTTTTAAACTATAGTGACAGTCTGAAGTTACCTTGCTAATTTAGGAACATAAAATATATCATGTACAACTTACTTGTCTGTTACTTGACTCGTATAGTTATCACAGTGGTTAGTGTTTTATCTTAAGCAACTGTGATACATCGCATGAAATCTAGTACTTCTAAGATGTTGCCAGTTTCTGACAAGTAGATAGTGACTTAAAAGATGACTCTAAAAAAAATTCTAGAAGTTACTATTTTTGTACTGAAGTGACTTCCCTAGTGTAGAAGAGACTTAGAAAGTTCAGTGTTTTCAGAAAAGTTTGGGAACTGCTCCCCAAACTCATTAAATACCATTTTGCATAAACAGTTTTATTATCATCATCATAGGATTCCGAATACTGAACACTTAAGATGTCACTCTACCTTTTATAGGTATGTTTGTTTTCCTGTCTTGTTTTCTTGTATTTCCAAATATGGAAAAGTCTCCTTCAAATGCTGCCATAGCCGAGGTTATGTGAAACAGGAGAGCAGTGAGAGCTCTCAGAGATGGCGTTTGCCAGTCCTGCCTCCGTGCAGTTGGAAGGCAATTCCTGAATGAATCCTTAATTGCTTTTCTTAAGTACCTTGTAAACCTCCTGAACATGTAAGTGGTGCTGGAGCCAGCCAAGTGTTGTGTCATTAGCAGCTGAGCATTATCGGACATTGAGCAGGAGGGAGCACTGATGGGAGGGAAGCAATCCGGGACTTGTTGTGTTAGCGACCTTCCCAGGAGTGGCAGAGCTCACTTTGCTGAGTTGAACTTGGGTTCCCACCTGGGCCACCACTGATTACAGGCCGCATGAAGGAATTCAAGGCTTCGTCCAGGCCTAGGGACAGCTGGCTCAGTTCTGTCCTGGGGAAGTAGAAGTGAAGGTGACGTGACTGCCTGAAGGTGAACGAATTCTGTGAGAAACATGGTGCTCTGGGGCTGTGCGCTTTCCACTGAGTTATGCTCTCATTCGTCATTTTTATAGCTTTGACTTTGTTATTCAGTCATATGAAGTGGTATTATGTTTGAAAGTTCAAGTCAGGGGACATTCAAGGGTAGGAATTAACCCCAACCAAGATTCATATTCATTTTTTAGTCTTTCACTTGTCTTCCTTTTTTTGCTCATAATCTGTTTACAGTATCTCCAGACCTGCTGACTGTATCTGTTTATCAAAGCACTGGTTCTGAGGCAGTACGTATTGCAAACATTTCACATAAAACTTTACTCTTTCACAGATTTTAAAAATTGCTGTGGGATTGAAAAGGTCTTATAACCATGACCTTAACATTTTATTCATGTTGCAAATATGAGCTCACAGTTTTGGGGTTTTTGAAATGCAGGAGAAAATCCGCACACATCAAAATACCATCAAATTTTCAGAATAAAGAATTCTGTCTTCTAGCCCAAGACTTTATATTTTTCAGTGGAATCTATCTCAGTGGCTGTGTGCGTGTGTATGTGTGTGTGTGTGTGAGAGAGAGAGACACAGAGAGACAGAGACAGAGACAGAAGTAGATACTAGGTAAATGAAATGATTGATTGAATTGTTGTTTCTATTGATTTGCTTGTGGAACAGTGAGTAAATTGCAGTGTAACTAAGTGTGTAAACAGACACACACACTCAGTAAGTATGTTACCCATTCCTATATATCAAAACCATAACAAAACAGTGATTTTCAAACTTTAGGATACGTAAGGATTGAATAGAAAGCTTGGTGGAAACACAGCATATAAGTTTCATGGGAACAAAAGTTTTGTCTGTGTTTCTCCTGTGCTTAGTGATTGGCACATAGTAGATATTAAATATTTGTTGGATGATTCTTGGGCCCCACCCCCATCTATTTGGATTTGGTAGGTTTGGGATAGGACCTGATGCATTGGCATTGATATCAGGCGCATCAGTTGACTTTGATGTGGGTGGTTGAAGGACCACACTTGGAGAAGCACCTCGTGGTGGGCCTGTGGCTGTGGCTGTGAGGTGGAGGGGGTGGAACCTCCTGTGTCTGCAAAATTACCCTGCTCTGTGGAGGAGCCTGATAGTGATTGACTGGTGTCTTTCAAGGTCAGGCCCTTAGGCACTGGGACTTGCAGCCATGGCAAGGAGTATATTTTCTGATTTTCAACTTATCTTAATTTTTGTAAAAGAATACAGTAATAGCTATTCACATAGTTTCATGTAAGGAGAGGTTGTTTAAGTCTAGTCAAACAAAGATAGCTATTATGATATAAATGTTTATTTTTCTTCACCAGAAGACATAAGGGGCTTGGTGCCAAACCACATCATCTTTTTTTTAAAATTATTGCATACTTTGTACTATTCTTACTGACTGTACATGTAACCCACTGTAACAAAGTGTAAAATAGTTCAGATAAAGTAAATTGCCTAACAGCTTTTCAACCTAGTTTTTACAGCCAGACAAAAAACAACTCTTGTGTTGTCAAGTCTTCCAGTAACCCTCGGCTCCTAAGTGGTCTCTTTCCTGCCTAAAGACAGCCCATGGAGCATAGCTACCACTATCTCCAACCCTGTTGCTTGGCAAGATGTGTTTCTGCTGAAGTTATTAGTGAGATGTTTACATTTGAGAAGAACCACATCTCGCATTCATGTACTACCTACATATGTGTGGATCTTTCCACTGGCAAGTCGGAACAAGATTAGCTAGAGCATGGAAAGGCAGCTGGTGGCTCATTTACAGGTTCAACTGGGAGTAGTTGGAGACAAAAGTAGGAATCTTTTGCAATAAGTAAATTAATCTTAATGCAGGGAAGTAACCACTTAGACAAGAAATGGTTTCAACATTTTTGATTAACGTGTGACATGAGTGCAAATTAGAGGCTGACACGGGGCGTGTCATGTTCCAGGACAGGAAAATAGACCCTTATAATGCAAGGATTTGCACCAATACCTTCATGAAGAGGGATTAGTGGTTAAGGATCACACTGTAGTTATAATGATTCATTATTGTAGCTGCACATTAATTGTGTAGTTAAACATCAGTGTACCTTTTATAGTGTTATTTCAGTTCTCTTTAGCCAGTCCACTCTAATAAAGAACTTTTCCAGGTATCTCTTTTATTATAAAAGGAATATATCTTTATCATAAACAATTCAAATGATATAGAAAGGTACTCATACAAAATTAAATTGTTTCTATATCCCTCCCCTCATCTTTAACCATAGTTTGATGAACGGATTCTTCCTTTCTTTTTTTCTTTCTATTCAGTCAATTATTGGCTGATTAATTAGTTTGACTATTAACAGTGGGAAGAGTAACCATGCATTTGTGAAGAAGTTAAAATTGCTTTGAACCAGGTAAACTCTATTAGGTTGAACCACTGGAAATTGCTGTGTAGTTAGGTCAAAAATGTCAAATATTGGCAGTTTCACGTGGTTAAGCTATACTGTTAGAGGAACCTGTGCTTTGAGTGGTTTAGCAAGCTGTCAGTGTGGTCCTGTGAGGCTGCAACATGGAAATAGCCCCCAGCTGACTGCTCTTTGCCAGTAGTCAAGTGGTGGATGCACAGGGAGTGATGGCAGAGGGGCTGGCTGAGGCTGTAATTCCAATACCACATTTCAGGTCTGTGATGGGGAAATTAGGAGGGGAGCAGAGCAGGGGGGATACGCAGTGGGACTGAAGTTCTGTCCATCCTCAAATAGAAAACCTCAGCTATGGAGCAAGTAAAAACAGTAGACTTTGTGGTGGATAGAAAACAAGTTATGTGATACGTATAAAGTATTCCTAACCTTTTGTATTATCTTTCCACATTTGGATAGCATGTGGTGAACAAAAAACATGTCTCTAAATCCTTAATGTGATTTTAGCTAAGTTAAGTTTATTCGACATCACATGTGGTTTAACCTTGTGTTTTGGATTAGCTGTGACCTCTTTCCCCATAACAAAGAGTTGACTCTTTTGTATGTATGTGTGTGAAAGTATAAAAAGTAAAAATGGAGTCAAAGATACAATTCCATTTTTTAACCTGATTCTCCTACCTTTTCATTTATTAGTTTATGGTTGTGTGTGTGTGTGTGTGTGTGTGTGTGTGTGTTTATCAGATCAGATCTCATGTAGGGGAAGGTCCAGAACTGTGTAGAACTACAGCATTTCTCCTATTATGTAGCCACAGTGGGCCACACACCTTCTGGAACCACGCCTAAGTTAACCTGGAGCTGCATATTGGTTTTCAGGGCAGGCACGAGTGCCTTTCTCTGTCTAGATCACCTCCTCATCACAGACACAGTTAAACAAGCACTTTTGTCTTTCTCTGTGTATTTTGTTATTGTTGCTCACCCTTGTTTCCCCCATTCAGAATATTTTCACTATGAAAATATTCAGAATCCACTGGCAAGTAAGTGAGAAGTAGAACTTCCTGAAATAAGTAAAAAGATAAATTTGGAGTTTGGTATTAACATATACACACTACTCTATATTATATTGATAGATAAACAACAAGGACCTACTGTATAGCACAGGGAACTATACTCAATATCTTGTAATAACTTATAAGGGAAAAGAATATGAAAAAGAATGTATAACACACACATATGTATAACTGAATCACTTCACTGTACACTTGAAACTAACACAACATCGTAAATTAACTATACTTCAATTTAAAAAAGAAAGTATAATATTATTTCTAGTATAAAGTGAATTTCAGCAGCCTTAGAGCTATCTAGCTGTGGACTTCAAGGAAAGGTTTATGTCTGTTGTGGTTGTAGCTTGAAATATGGTTGGCTTCTTGGGTTTAATAGGTAGTAATCTTTGTCTTCTAGAAAAATCAAGTAGCAGCCCCTCCAGCCCACCCCACTGAAAAAGGACACATAAAAATGATGAGAGGAAAATGTGAATGCACTAGTTCTTTCCAGAGGCTAAAGGGGGAGTGAGCAAGAATGGGTTGTGATTATTTGTGATCTCTCCTTTCCTAGTAGTAGGATGTCAAATAATGACCTAGAAGACCATTTGAAATAGTAAAGAAGGGTTTTGTTTGTTTGTCTTTGTTAACATTGCTTTTTAAAATAACCGCTGCAGTGAAAACGTTATAAAATGAACACACTCTGAATTTTCCTATAGCTCAAAATTTATTTTAAGCGTGATGAGATTAGCATTTAGAAGAAATTTAACTCTTCCACCTCAGAGTGGAAACCTAGGATGTTTATTCTGAAAGTGGGAGATCAAGGTTTCTATATGCCTTCAGACAGTGGGTGTCTGAATCCTGCTACTAAACTAAGGGAGGACTCCCTTTGTCCTCCTGTCCTACTGGGACTTTGTCAAAGGCAGTTATCTTTATGAGCAACAGTGTTTTTCTGTTTCTGTATTGTTTCGACATCACAGCCCCAGAATTATTGTTAGCATTTTTACCCTCACCCTTAATTACAAGTCTTTTATGTCATGTACGTTTGTACCTTTTCAAGTCTCACTGGTGAAATGAATTTAAAATGTTTGCCATATGTTTGCTTAAAACTTGTGGGGAAACGAAGCGTGCTAGAATGACTAACGCCAGTGTTACAGGATTTGTTTTGTATGTAAACGATGAGAAAATAGCGTGGTATATTTGAGATATTATTAGGATTACATGGAGTAGTATTTTGACAGTGCTTGTCTTGAAAAGGGAGACATACTGACTCTAGGACTTGTAGGTGTTAATCACTGGACCGACTTGGCAGCCCAGGAGACTCACTTGCCTTGGTAACAGCAGGAGTGACAGTATCTCGCACCTGGCTTGGAGCAGCGGCTGTTGCCTTGGCAGCCTCCAAGTTAGTCAGGTCTGTCACCTACCCTCATGTTGGTAGATATTGTGGTTGGTTTTCTGCCCTTCAATGTCATTTTTCTGCCATCAGCTTTGAAATTAGTGGCTTTAGTCTTTTCCAAATACAAATTCGTTATGTTAATCTCAAAAGAAAAAGCGCTTATTTTCAAATACAGTTCTTGGTAGTTATTTAACCGATAGTGTGGTTTTAAAAGTGTATGTAAATATAGTTAGAAATCTAAAATCTGTAATAATTGAGAGTTAATAGAATGAAATATGGAGGCTTTGAGTCTTCATGTAGAAATGGTCAAAAATGTCATGTAAAAAATGACATGACTTTTGTGCTATAATATTGGTCACCATCAGGAAGATGTACTTTTTTCCCAGGATAAATGATGGCAGAGATTTGATTTTACTGAAATTGTAGGAAAAACACAATGGGAAATGATGGGTGTGAAGATGTTACTTTGAGAAATGAGAAACAGTTTAGGTCTAAATGGTAAGAGAGGAAAGGCGGCAATGGGAGAAAAGTAATAAAAAAAAAAAAAGCAACAACAGAAAGGATTCTCTGGGGATGGGATATTCAATGAATTGTAAGCTTCAGTACCTTTTTGGAGTTGTTGCTGGTAAGTATCATCACTGAATTTGACAAACTGAAGGGATAACTTGAAAAATGAAATCAGACAGGATTACAAAAGATATTATATCTTTCCAAAACTTGCCTCACAAAGCTAGGTTCCTTTCATAAACGTAATATTCATTAGGTCCTTGATTCATTTTACCTATGCATATTTCTGCACAGGCTAGGTGTGAAGTACTGTACCTGGCCATCACTTCCAAATACCCTGTTGTGGTTTGAAATCTTGATCTTTGAGGATGAGTCTGCCTCAGAAGACTAGCGTAGGTCCAAGTGTCCTTTTTAAAATTTGAGCACATGTGCAGTTGGTTCCCCAACGGATTAATGATTAATGCCTGGGGATTAGCTATGTAATAAAGCTTTACTTGTTTGAGGCTGACGGTTGAATAATGAAAATATTATTAAATATTTGAATAATTAAAAGAAGGAAGATTGTAAATTATTGGAATTAACAGTACTAAACTCTATCGTACATCTATGTAGTGGTTGTTTCTTCAAAGTTTGTGTACTGTTATTTTATTGTTATTTTTAGTAATTATTTTCTCATGAGTGCTAATTTACAAAGCTCAGATAAAATAAATTTGTAGACATTTTTACTATAAGGTTTTTAGTGTGTAAAACTAACTTGCCCACGGCAGATATATGTGAGGCGGAAGAGAGGGCCTCCCCATGATAGTTAGCTTAGACCTCTCTGGCTTTGGACGACACACTGATGCTGCTGATTCAGTTTCGGAGGAAACACACTTCTTGTTGTCTTCTGGTGTTGGAACCAGCCACACCAAGTATTCTCAGTCTGAATGGCCTTCTCTGGACCAATTAAGTGTTTGTTGAAGTTCATCTTTGGATTAAAGATACATTATATTGTCCTGAAATAGGTTTGCCTGGTGAAGACAGTGGAAACTCATAGCAATAATAACTCTAAAAACAGGAGCTCACATTAATTGGGGTCATACGAGAATGTAACAGTCTACAGGCTTTACCTCTAGAGGCCTTCTCTGGGGACTGCCCAGTATAGCCTCTTTGCATGATGATTCCATATCTAAAATACCATTTTATTTCAGTAAAATATTAAACAATCTAGACTTGCTTTTTCTTTTAGTATGTTAAAACATAGATATATCTTTTTATTTTTAGTTTTTAAAATAGACTTTATTTTTTTAGAGCAGTTTTAAGGTTCACAGCAAAATGGAGTGGAAAGTACAGAGAGTTTTCATATACTCCCTTCCCTACCCTCCACCCCAATCCTCCTCTGCTATCAACATGTCTCATCAGAGTGGTACATCCGTTACAAGCGATGAACCTACCTTGACACATGATTATCACCGAAAGTCCAGAGTTTACAGCAGGGTTCATGCTTTGTGTTATAAATCTCTTTTTAAAGAGGTGGTCTTGCAGCATTATTGAGTATCAAGAGTTTGAGGTTTGTCCAGGGCCACCCGTGCTGTTAACTAGGTTCTCAATAAATATTTGATGAATAAATGAGCAGTTACAAGTTCCTGACAGAACACACACAAAAAAATGTGTTTTGTGTTTCTTTTTTCTCTTCAGGTTGTATACCAAAAACCAAAATCGAAGACACGGTGCTACTAAAATAATTAACAATGATAGAGGAAGCTTCTGTTCTTTGAGTATTCTACCTGAATGGCCATTGGTGTAGGCCAAAAGAAAAAAAATATAAAAAGATATATCATATGAACACTAATCAAAGTCAAGCTGGAGTGGCTATATTAATATCAGACAAAACGCTTCAGAGTAAAGAAAATTACCAGGGACAAAGAGATGCATTATATATTGGTAAAAGGGGCCAATTCACAAGGAAAACATAACAATCTTAAATGTATATATAGTAAACTACAGAGCTTCCAAGCACACAAAGCAAAAACTGGCAGAACTCAAATAAGAAATTGACAAATTGCCAGTTGGGGATGTCAACGTCCCTCTCTCAGTCATTGATAGAACCACTATTCAGAAAATCAGCAAATATATACTGTAGAAGAATTCAATGATACCATCAACCAGCAGGCTCTAATCGTCATTTATAGAACTCTCCATCCAATATCAGCAGAATATATATTTCATACATATGGAGATAAACCATATCCTAGATAACAAAACAAACCCTAACAAATTTAAAACAATTGAAACCAAACCAAGTATGTTCTCTGACCATAATGGAATCTAACTAAAGATTAATAACAAATAACAGGTGAACTAATTGGAGGTAACTTAATCTAAATGAAAACCTTGTTCCTCTGCCCTTGATTCTGAATTGTTATTGGCTTGGAAAACGAGAAAATAGGTATATTTCTTCTGATGATGTACCAAAATGATAATGAAACAAATCAGTTGCTTGTTACCCATGATAAATTGTCTCTGTCCACTTTATTTTACAGCTTCTCTGTTAAAAGGACTGAAACATGCTAACATAGTGCTGCTTCATGACATTATCCACACCAAGGAGACGCTGACACTTGTGTTTGAATATGTGGTGAGTAAAATGAGAGTTCAGATTTTATAAATATGAATAAAATTCTTATAGTATTATCATAGAGTTTTGTCTTTAGTTAGCTGTACTGAAGTGAGTATTTTATCTGAGTACACGAGACTTGTAATTTTGCATAATTTTGAATGAGATGTATCTTAAAGAAAAATCCAGAAAAAATGTTCAGTTGAATTTTCATCAGATATATTGTTTATAACCTATTTGTTACTAGTAGACACTGTAATTTTTAGGTTTATCAAATAAGATTAAACAGCATGATGGTGATCACTCCATCAAAGGAAGTTCACAGACAACAAAAATATTTTTTCCTTTGGATTTATAACTTGGTTTCTCAAAAGCATCCTTATTTGGATGATTTTTGTGGAGAAAAGCCTGATACTTACAATTTAGACTGCATAGTTTTTCCCCTCGGTTAGTATTTCAGCTATTAATTAAAACTTCCAATTTGCATAGCAGACAATGTAATGATCTTATTGTGTTGAGACTTGGACTTGAACTCATAATTAATCTTTCTCCGTTTCTCTTAGAAAAACATATGGTATTTGTGTAGCACCACTTCAGCATTTAACTGTGGAACCATGAAATGTAACCATGATAATTAACATCCCAATTTTCACAGATGGATCTGAGAACATGTAATTTACAAGATACAAATGACATTGGTAGAGACCTTTATTGAGAAGAATAGCTGTTGGTATTGTGAATGTATTAAGACCCCATTTTGTAATTACCACCCTACTTTTTAACACATTTGAAATAGTGTCCATTTTTCCTTAAAAATATATAATAGAATGAATATTTACAACATTTTTATCTTGCTAATGTCTGCCTATGTCTGTTTGTCATTTGAAAATTGTTGTCTTCTGAAGAAGCCATTCATCTTGTCTATTTACATATAAATGATAGATACATTTGAATAATATGGTAATGTGGCTACAAGGACAGCTAGAGCCAAGCAGTTGCATATATTACATGCTACCAAGAATGGATGCAGATTCACACATCAATGCAAATATAATTTCTTTTGTTTAACTGATGGTTTGGGGGTCAATAATGTATTCAGCTGATTTAGAATTGGAATTTTTGTTTCATATTTGGTAGTATGTCTAGTTGCAATATTTCAGTTAAATCCAGATTTTTCTTAGTATACTTGACTAACTTTTCCACAAAACATTACGAAAGAGATTTCAAAAATATACTTGTTCCCTCTCCCGAAATTGGTTAATTAAATTGAGAGGAAGAAAAATTAGTTTGGCCCCTAAAATCAGTAACATTGAAAGAGAAATGAACAAAAATAATGTGAAAACGTGTCTTTCAAATCTTAAAAGAAAATTAAATATATCTGTGAAGCTAAAAATGTGCATATCAGAGCAGATATCGTTTGATCATTTTATATTCTGTGGAAGTTGCCACATAAAAGGTAAGAAATTCACTGTCCTGCAGTATTTATCAACTGATTAAGACTTACTTTTAAAATTATTCTTCTTTGTGTGAGCGAGATTTCCCTTGGTCCCAGTTCTTGTGGAGACATCCCAGGTCCTCTTCAATAAACCACAAAATAGGGTGCATATATGCAGTACTCTGTGGGCATTTCATGCCTAACTTCTCTGGGGGAGCTAAGGCGTAGATTAACCTGTTCTCTTTTAGAGAATGAGGCACATTGGTGTCATTCATGACTTATGATTGCCCTGCCTTGCCTCTTCTTCCTTTCTCCACTCCACCTTTATTTCTTTACTTTCCCAGTATTTCTTTGCCTTTCTCATCTCCGCCTTCCTTTGTCTGTTTCTATTTACTTCATCTCCTATCCTTTTGCTCTCTCTAGTGAAGTGCTTTTTGTTGCTACCACTGAAGTTTGTTTGGCTTATTTTAAGTAAAATGTTCCAGTGAATCTCTGAAATCAGAGTTGGGGAGGCGGGAGCAGGGGAGCTCTATGCTGTAGAAATTCCTTACAGAGTCTTCCCAGTTAGAGTGGGGAAGGTGTAGACTCCCTGACAGTATTAACCTGCCTCTGTGGCTATTGCCCAGTACAAAAATAACTTCCCTGAATATTTCCTAAAGTTTCTCTTTTCTTACACTGCTTTTTCATTGCTTGCCTTTTTTTTCCCCCACATATGCCAATATCTCAAGGAAAATTAAGATCCTTACATACTTTAATGGATTAATTTAATCAGATTGTTTTCCTCACAGTATCTAGCAGAAGTAAATTCTCCTCTTTTCTTGCATGTTTCACAGCAGTGGGAAGGTGATAGACGTTTCAAAGCATGGCATGCCACGGGAATTAGAGCAGATCTAGTGGAGGGACACAGGGTAGGAAACGGGAGGGCACTTGTGGATTTGAGATGATGAGTGAGGGATCAAAAAGGTAGCTGAAATAATGTTTAAGACAAGTATGACCACAATACTAAAAACCAACAACTAAAATGTATTGAGTTTTATGCTGGGCACTGTGCTGGGGGTTTTACATTCATTTTCGCTTTTGATGTTCTCAACAGTCTTATGGATCTGTGACTGTCACCACCCTACAAAGGAGAAACCTAAGGATTTGGGAGATGAAGTGCTTTTTAGGGTCTTGTGGCATGAAAGATAGACTCAGATCCATCTTACTTTGAATCCTAATTGCAATATTGTGTCTCCTGTTTATGTTCAGCTTTACTTAGGTTGAGCTTTTGGTCAGAAGGGGGAAAGGAAACTTTCTTTTTTCTTTCCACAACCTTACCTATTCTGCACTTAAGATGTAACTGTATTTAAATCCTAAATACAGTTAATCTGCTCTATTGTTTAAATAAGTTTTGTAGACTGGTTGAAAACCCAGCCACTTAAAACTTTATTTTAATTATGAAATGTTTTAAGTTTCCATAAAGGAAACTTGTAAGTTAAGAGTGTCGCCCCATGTATTTCACTGGGATCTACTTAAATACACACACACACACACACACACACAGAATCTTGTTATTTAGCAAGCCCTAAAATCAGTGTCAAACACTTTAATCTACAGTTTCCCAAACTTAATGATGATATTGCCATATTTAAAAATTGTTAACGTCAAAGTTATTTTCTGAAAAATGTTGATTTTGTAGTTCCATGTAATTAACAGCATATTTTTTGAGGGAGGGGACTGAGTATGTTAAACAGTATAAGAAAATTCATACCTCATACCCATGAAAACCCTAGATATGCAGGAAAAGTAACATAATTTAAGATTCATTAGGTACTATTGAATTTTTCCTTTGGACTTTAGAATTAATTAAGTATTCAAGCGTTTTTTGAGGTACCTATGTAATTTGGGTTCCACAATGTAAGAGATTCTTATTTATGATAGTGTACACACTGTATAAATGTATTTCTGTTTTTTTGCTTTAAAAGAGAACTCTAAGCCTGGCTGCTTTATATATTGCCATGAATGACATTTTAGGTTACATAAAAGCCTTCTGAAGGCCAGAATAATGAAATAAGTGATGAGAAGTTATTGATGTGAAAGAATATTCGAGGAAATGACTTTGGAGGTCACTATTAAAGTGATTCAGTGTATAATAGGATATTGTCAGTGTAGGCTATCTCTTAAGTACTGGGTAAAACTCCTGAAACATCTGAAATTTAGTTTCTTATACACTTTCAAAATGTGTAGATATAGTGGTCTGCAAGCTGCAAGGCTGACACACACTGGGAAACGTGCCCCCAAGCTGCTCATGGCTCGTTGGTGTAACCTGTGGGCCCTCGTGATGGGTGCTCTTTTGGGTACTTCCTTTCTCCAGTTGTTGTCAAATGTGAAGGAGTATCTTTATCCAAGCAGTGGCTCTATTAGCTTGGAAAGGTATGTGGTTTCATAATGGTCTAAAATATTATTATAGCCATCTTTTTTTCCTGCCTGGGTTTGAGACATGGAAGAGAAATATAAAAAATGTGAAAATGCTAGCAAATTTTTTTTTCTACTTAAACAAAAAGTTAAGCAATTTAGTTTTTATTTTTTGCCAAAGACAAATAAGTGCCACATTACTCTGCTTATTAACACCATGCTGAAAAATCTAAAACAGATTCTGTAAGTGGAAATAAGAATATTAATAGTAAACATGATTATGTAAATATATATTACCATTAGTTAAAGTGCATAACGATTCTGTTCTGTTTTAAATTGCATGAGAGCAAAGTGTGTGTAGCAGCATTTTTCATTACATATTTAATAATTTGTATCAATATAAGAAGAAAAGCAACAAACTTATAACTGATCATGATTATTTGGAGCAATCATTTTATTTCTTCTACTGTGAAATATTCCAAGCTAATGTGCACCGTTACGTAATACAAAAATCTATATTCCACATGAAAAAAAACTGTGTCACCAAAAGTCATATGAAGGGATTTATGAATCACCAAAAATCACATAAGGTATTTTTTTTCTTTTTTTCCACATAATATGTTTTTATAGTGTTTTACATTCTACAAAGCACTCTCTCATAAATGCTATTCCATTAGATTCCATCTTTAGCCCTATGGAGTACATAAGGCAAGTGTTTTTGTTATCCAGTTTTTTTACACTTGATGAGGAAAAAGAATGCTTAGAGAAATTAAGATTTACTAAATCACTTGGTTAAGTTAAAAGGGTAAAGATAAGACTTTAGCCCAAGTCTGCTGTGCCTAAAATTCCTCATTACTCCATTTCACCCTGCAGCCTGCTGGTGTTAACCATCTTCATAGTTTTATTTGATGGCCTGAGGTATGTGTGATGCTGGATATGGGACTGGCAGCTGGAAGTTATGTTCTGTCTTTTCACCGTGCCACACAATTTACCTAATTATTTGGTTTCTATGCCTCATACATTTTGATTTCTAAATCTACGAAGAATGCTTTAATTTGCATGATTTTATACCACATCTGTTCTCAAAAACTGTAGCTTTCCATCAGTATTCTGGTTTCCAGATTAAAGTATCCTGAGGCAATTGAAAAGTTTTCTGCTTTCCTATGAGATACAATATATGTGCACACGTGCATGCACGTACAGCTTTAAATGACGGTGATCAGGGAAGGCCTCGCTGAGAAGGTGAGAGGTATTTAGGTAACAATCTGAGGGAGGTGTAGGAGGAAGAAATATATTCAAGGCAAGAACATTCCAGATAGAAGACTTATGTGAGGAGCAGCAGGGCTCCTGTGCTGGAATGGAGCAGGCAAGGAGGACAGGAGGAGGAGACAAAATCCAAGACACAGTGGGGTCCAGATTGTGTCGGGCCTTGTAAAGTTTTATTCTGATGAACTTTTCTTTTGCTCAGAACGAGATGGGGAACCGCTAAAGGATGCTGAGCAGAGAAATGATCTGATCTGGCTCATATTTTAATTGAATCTCTCTGGCTGCTTTCTCAAGAATAGATTGAAGATGGGCAAGTTCTGAAACAGAGAGACCAGTTAGGAGGCTGTCACAGTTGTCTAAGCGTGGGATGGTGTCAGCAGTGGAGGTTGTGAGAAGTGGTTGGATTCTAGATGTATTTCTAAGGTTGAGCTGATAGCATTTGATGTGGCATTTGAGAAATGAAGAAGAGTCAGGGATGATCCCAAGCTGTTTTGGCTGAAACAACTATAACAGTGGAGCTGCTGTGACAAGGAGAGATGAGGCAGACTGCAGGAAGATGCAACTCAGCCTTGAAGGGGTTAACTTCGAGATGCCTATTATATATGCAAGTGAAGATGTCACAAGGCAGTTAGACATGTGGGTCTGGGATTGAGGAGAGAGGTCCAACGTAGAGATTTGGAAGTTGTCTGGGTCATAGATAATATTTAACAAGGGGATTAGATGAGATCACCAGGTATGGTCATTGTTACCTTGGTGGCTCTAAATGAACCATGCCTTTGGATAGTCACACCCTTGTGTAGTCCCTGCCCCTTAATTAAGGCTGGGCTTGTGACTTGCTCTAACCGATGAAAGAGCCTGGTAGAAGGAACACTCTGCCAGTGGTGGTCCTGACAGCTTCTGTTTTGCACTCTTAAGCATCCTGATCAGCCATGTTAGAATTCCAGTTGTCCTGCTGGATGGACCGTGGGGAGAGGCCCTGGATTGCATGGAGGAGAACTGAGAACCCAGAAGACAGTGTGAAGTTAGTTAGGCCTGAGACATAGGACCCCAGCCAAGCCATTTGCCCAGCCAGGCTAGTGCCAGACATGTGACTGAAGAAGGCTTCTTGGGTAGGGGTAAGGGGCAGATTCCAGTCTCACAGATATCACTTGGAACCAAGATGGATTGTCCCCTGCTATGCCTTTTCTGAATTTTCAACCCAAGAATTGTCAGAGATAACATAACGGTGGTTGTTTTAAGCCACGAAGTTCTGGGTTAGTTTCTTGTCCAGCAATCAATAACTAAAACACTGTATGAACAAATGAACACAGAAATGGAAGAGAGTTTCGTGGACTGAACACCGGGGCACTTCAACATTCAGCATAACATTAAGGCACTTCGAAGTGATGAGGAACACCAACAGAGGATACTGAGAAGGAAACACCTGTAAGAAAGGAGATTATTTATGAACCCAGATAAAACTATTTCACCTGAGACTCTGAGCTAGATAGACTGGGGTTTCACAAGAGCAGAGGCTGCCTCTCCAGTGCCTAGCAGACTGTCTGGCACATAGTAGGTGCTTAGCCAGTAATTTTTATATGAGTGAATGAGTGACATTTGAAGCAGGAAGGGCAAGAGACTCTAACGGTTTTACTACTTCATGCGAACAACCTAGGGAAAGCAGAACTACTTAATTCATATTTAAACTTTTTTTCTTTATTTTTCTATTTATCTATATTCCATCTTTAGCTTCTATTTATAGTCTTTATTTTTTCTCTCAAAACAATTCTCTTCCAAGCAGAAGATTTAGAGCAAATCTGACTCCATAACGGGTAGAGCAGACCACAGACAATGGGGTAGTCAGAAACCACCTAGTTGTGTCTAAGGAATTAAAGTGGCTGGCTGCTCTGAAAAATGTACCAGTCAGAGTTCTCTATTTCAAGCAGCAGACATCCTCTTTAGCTGAATTAATCTGAAAAGTTTATCAAGAGGTTAACGTGTGGCTGACAGACCTGCTGAGAAGACTTTAAAAACGGGCAGGAACAGTGTGAGGCTGGAGAGCCAGACCCAGAACCAATATCGTGCGTGGACCTGCCCACTGCACATCCTGCTGCCCCCAGGACTGTTGGCTGCAGACATTGTCTCTTACTTGACTGGCGTGGCTGCCCTGGGTGACCGGATGTTATTACCTCCACTGATGATGTCAAAATGGTGTCGACATTCTCCCTGCTTCTTTGGGTTGTTAGCTCCTAATGCTAAGTGAGGGTTGGTTGTGTTTGGTTAGCTGACACTAGGTCCCACGCCCATGTTTTGACTGCACAGGCCCCTGAGAAGGTGAGTGTCTGGCCTTTTGACTTTTGTAACGACGGTTTGGCCTTGCCTCCCACCAAAATTCATAAAGCAGGGGATTTTCCCAATATAGGGAATAATTTCAGATATAGGACATGCTTTCCTTAGTTCCCTGCTCTTCCCAATCCCCCCTTCCTCCAAAAAAAAAGCCACACTCATAAACATCTACTACAATGAGTTCATTATGTAGTTCCAGATAAATTACATCTAGAATGTGAAAAGAAAACCATTGCATATAATCTTTGAGAAATCATCAAGAATGAAGGTTATATAAGTAATGCTGGTTTTTAAAAGGTGGTAGGGAACACACCTCTGAATCTGTAGACATGTAAGCTTACTGTAGAACATTAGTGAAATTCAGAAAAAGATATTTAGACATTCAAGTCTAATCATTCCCTTTTAATAAGAAACAGTGTTATTTCTTATTTCAGCAAAGGTTGCGACAGGGACTCTCATGAGATCCTTATCAACATAAAATTGAAATTCAGTTGTTAGAAGATTATTCTTTCAGTTTATTGCTGGTTGAACAACTTCACGCAAAGCCTATTGATTAATGAATCGACATTGGGATGGAGAAAAGTCTATCGGTGTATGCTGGAGGGCATTGTCCTTGACCTTGTCCTATTTATATTTTTATTAATGACTCAGATGAAGACATTGAGATGATGTGCTTGACCTATTTGTGTTGTCGCTGGGAGCCATAATTAACACTTGGGGTGATGGAATCAGGGGTCAAAAAAGATGTGGTGAAATGATGAGCAGAACCTACAAGGTGAATTGCTGTGGGGATAAGTAAAACAGTGTATTTGGTTTTAAAAAAAAAAAAGGCAGCCCAACCTAATAGAGAAAAACAGGGTGCAGGGACTTCCCTAGTGGTCCAGTGGTTAAGACTTCACCTTCCAATGCAGGGGGTGTGGGTTCGATCCCTGGTCAGGGAGCTAAGATCCCACATGCCTCGTGGACAAAAAACCGAAACATAAAAAAAAAAAGAAGCAATATTGTAACAAATTCAATAAAGACTTTAAAAATGGTCCACATCAAAAAAAAAAAAAGGAGAAAAAAAAAAAAGGGAAAAACAGGGGGGAGGAAAGTTAACTTAAAAACAGTTTATGTGAAAAAGACTAGTAATTTCTTTGGCTCAAAGAACTGAAGCAAACAGGAGAGTGCACCTAGAAGGGCATGCGAACGGATGCAACATGGAACCAGTAAAGGTGCCAGCAAGACTTACTCAGGAGAATTGAAGCCATACTGAAGAGCATAGAGAAAAGGTAACATAAATATTCCAGAGAGGATAAGGAAGCCAAGTGTGAGAGTTCTGGAGAGGCTAGTTTTGATTTAATCCTGGGAACAATGTTCAAATGTTTTGTGTTACTCATAAATTAAGTTCAGTGCCTTGTGTAATGAACACCTTATCACTAAGAGCATTCAGTAGAGGATAAGTGGATTTCCATCAGAAATATTGTAGAGAGGGTTCCTAACCTGTACTCTATGCAAGGGATTGAAATATGTAATTTAGATGTTATGTCATATAGTGCCAACTGAAACCGTGAAGTGGGTATAAGGTCCCTCCATTTTGCAGATGAGGAAATTCAGGCTTAGATGTTCAGTACTCCATGCATGCCCTTTCCAGTGGCTGCATCATTTCATCTCCTGTGTCAAGTGTGAATCTGGGTAGCTCCAAGTTTACATAGCAAAGGGCTGCCCAAATTTTTGCACTGTTATTTAAACTCGTCCCATTTGGCATAATTTTTGGAAGCAGAAACACAACTTGTTATGGTCATTCGCTTAATCATTCATTCATTTTTTTTTTTTTTCCTCCGACATATGTGGACTGTCTTCTCTGTGCCAGGGACTATCCTTAAGCTAAGCTCTAGGGATACAAATATATAGCCCTGACTTTTAACGAGGTTGAAATCTGGTGGAGGACTGTGATCTTAGACTAGATAATCTCCATGTGCCATTTGAGTTATAAGTCGCTGTCATAGATCTTCACGTGTCATGGACTAGAACATATTTGTGTTTTAGTGACAACAATAGGAAAACTGGATTTGACTCATGGAATTTTCTTTATGGAAGACTTTCAAGGATGTTTTAGTTTCATATATGGAGAACTAGTTATGCAGTGTAATACTATGATCTTATATTCTGAAGGGGTGGGTTGCCATGCAGAACCAAGTACTGCAAGTGAACAGATGTAAATGTTGTGGATGACAGAACGTGCAGGCAGCTAAAGATAAAAGAATTCTGAACCATAAGGAGAAATTAAAGAAATGAAAGAAAAACAAGCCAGCTTTCAATCAGTGCTCTGTTATGAATGTCTTATTTCTCTAATTGGTAGGACAAAGTCAATTATCTTCTTTTCTATCCTTTTCCCTAGCGGCTTTTTCTCATCTAATAGGGAGTCATGGTCTCCTTTAGTCACTTTCAGCTGTGTTTGTTCACTATCATGTTGGGTGCTGAGATTTTGGTGTATTTTTTTCTGTTTACATCATACCTATCTTCTCTGTGTTCTAGTTTTATTTCATATGGTTGCCATCCCTTATTCGGAGGTCCTGATTACAGTTCAGTATTTTAATCCACATGATTTAAGATGGAAGCGTGTCTGATCTTTAACTGTTGTGATAGTAAATGCCTGCTTATTTACAAAGACACACAGTTTATGAGTACATTCCACCACAGATTAGACTGTTTTTATGAGAATACAGTATGCCACTATGGTTTCTTTAAAAATTATTTTTCTTACTTTAATTTCGAATTTAATCATTTAAACTATAGACGTTTAATGGTGAAGCTGGTATAATCTGTGATATTTGAAAAGAATGGACTGAAAAAAAAGACTTCATTTGTAGAAGGAAGTCATAGGGAAGATAACAGTAGTAAAAAAAGAGAATTCCTTTAGAAAGGAAAAAACATATTTCGCGTATTAATCGTTTGTTTTTTCTCACAGAAATCATTTCCAAGTTTCCTAGTTAAGGAAATAATAATCTTAAAAAAAACTGTGCATACTTCAGGGGGCAGGTGGAAGCAGGAGAGCGATGCATTAATAAGACTGACAATAATGATCAGCTTGGAGAAATTGGACAAACGTTCCAGCTAAAGTACTAAAGTTGCCGTCTGATGAAAGTGCCCAAGTTCAGGATGAAGATGATCAATAATTCCAATTACCTTCACATTATGTTTGAATAGACCATGAAGTAATTGGAGAAAAAATCATTAGCAGATTTATCTCTAGGTGAAGTATACATTATTATATATCATACGAAATGGAGTGTCTGTAACTTCTCACCGATTTTCAAAATCAGTAATTTGATAAAGGCATATCATTAAAATGACCATTATAATGAATGGTCTTCCTTCATATGATTATTATTATTTCTTACATTTATTTATTTCAAATTCATTCAGTTAACATCACATAATATTTTAGTTTAATATGCACTTTATGCATTGGTAAAGGCAGTTAAACCCACACCAGGGTTAAATCATTCATTTTGTTGCTGTGATTGTTGTTTTTATGCAAGTTGTACATCACATGCATATAAAGAGTCAGTTAATTCTGTGGTTTGTTATGAAAAATAGTTGTTTTTACTTTCAGCTCTTTTAACTGATTCTTTCGGATTTTCCTCTGAATATTTAATAAGACTTTCTTTTATTGCCACTTCTTGATTATTCACCTTTTGGCATCATCCATTGATTCCTCCAGTGAAAAATGGGAATTTAGTGGTCTTTTAAAAAATTCTTCCGCTTTCAAACAAGTGAACATCCTATCCTGCCACCCTCCCAACCTTCCATCCTCTCAACATAGTTATATTATAATTTTGATTAGATCAGAAATTCAAAATTTACATTATTATGTCAATATAAATCTTGTTTATAGCTGAGGCATGTAGTATACTGTGATTGCTTTTTTGTTTTCCCTGAAATTAATAATTTCCCATTTTTCATTTCTACCATTAATTCAAGACCTCTCCAAGCCTCTACCTGGTGTATCTCCTGTCACTGGTTTCCTGCGGTGCCCCTCCCCTCACTACCGGGCTGGAGCTCTTTTTTCCTCCATCTCATGTTGTTTTGTTTTGGAGTGAACACAATTTCTGATAGCTTTCTAGGAAAGAGTGTGTGGGACATTTTTTTATTTGAGACATTGCATTGCTGAAAATATCTTTATTCTGCACTTATGTTTGATTGACATTTTGGCTAGATCTAGGTTTCTTGGTTGGAAATAATTTCATTAGAATTTCAGTGAAATTGCTCCATTGTTGTCTAGTTTCCACTGTTTCTGTTAAAATACTTCTGTTTATTTCCAGTGTTTTGAAATTTCATGATGAAGCAAAGAGTTGACCAAGATGTAGCTTTATTTTCATTCAGTGCACCTTTTCAATCTGGAAACTCATGTCTTTCCATTCTTTTTTTTTTTTTTTTTTTTAATACAACAATTCACATAACAAAATTCACTCTTTTAAAGTGTATAATTCGGTGGTTTTTAGTATATTCTCAGAGTTTGGGAACCATCACTGCTACCTAATTGTAGAAAATTTCATCACCCTAAACAGAAGTCCCACAACCATTAGCAATCACTGAATTCTCTACCCTTCTAACTGCTAGCAATCAGTAATTACTTTATATCTCTATAGATTTGCCTGGACATTTTATCTAAATGGAATCATTAATATGTGACTTTTTGTGCAGGTTTCTTTCAGTTAGTATAATGTTTTTAAAGTTCATTCATGTTGTAGCCTGTATCATTACTTCATTCTTTTTTGTGGCTGAATAATTGTCCATGGTATGGATTGATGACAAATTGAAATTATAATGGCATAATCATAGATCAGGCATACAAAAATGGTGTCAGGCAGTCATTGAGGTTCTGGTTTCAGACACATCTCTGCCCCACTGAGGATTTGAATTTGCTCTGAACTATATCAAACCCTATGATACCACCAGCCGTGTTTAGAACAACATCCCTCAGCTGCAACTTTATATAGTCTCAAGGTCCCCCCTGCTTGTAACTGTGCAACCACTTCAGACCCCAACCAGTCCTTGCTTAACAAGCACCCTTACTTCTTGCCTGTTCCAATTATAATTCTTGACACACAATTTAGGTAACTAACTGTGGCCTTGCAATTTCTGCCTTTATAAGCTTCCTCCATTTTGTAGTCCTACAGAACACAATTCAAGTGCTTCTTGAATTTGTGTCTCCCGCATGTAGTCTGACAAACCCCAAGTAAAGCCTCTCTATTTCAATTAGATTTCCATTTCTGAAATCTTGGTTAACAAGATAATATCACATTTGTTTATCCATTCATCAGCTGACGTACGTTTGAGTTGTTTTCGCCTTTTGGCTCCTGTGAATAGTGCTGCTATGAACATTTGTGTATAGTCATTTGTTTTGAGTCCCTGTTTTCAATTCTTTTGAGTATATAGGTAGGAATGGGAGTGCTGAGTCATCTGATAACTATCTAAATTTTTGAGGGATTGTCTTAAACTATGTTCCAAATTGCATGCACCGTTTTACAATGTAGCCAGCAGTGTGCGGGGTTTCCAATTTTTCCACACCCTCTCCAATACTTGTTATTGTCTGCCTTTTTGGTTATAGGGGGTGTATAATAGTTTCTCCTTGTCATTTTGTTTTGTATTTCCCTCGTGACTGGTGACTAATGAGGTCAAGCTCTTTTAATGTGCATATGTCCTTCTGTTCCAGGAAAGTATCTTAAATTATTTTGTTATGAGTTCCTCCCTTCACTTTTTTTCTTTTTGGATCTTTTATTGTGTAAATATTGGACCTCCTGGATTGCTCTTCTAATTTTCTTATCTTTTCTCTCTTATATTCTAATTATTTTTTCCTTTAGCTCATCATTAAGGGACATTTTCTCAACTTTGTGTTTCACCTATTCTATTGAAATTTAAAAATTTTAATATTATTAATTTCTAAGAGACCTTTTTGTTCCCAGAATATTCCAATTTATAATATCCTTTTCTTGTTTCAAGATTGCAATACCTTTTCTTAACTCACTGAAAATATTAATGATCTTTTTTTGAAGCTTTTTTAATAGTATTTTCTCTGTTTCTACTGAGTTTTTTTTCTTCTAGTTTGTTTTGGTCTCTGTCTTTAATATTAGAGACTGTGGAGTGATAACTGGTGATTCTTAGTTGCCTGGCCATAATTTAAAAGTGGTGCAGTAACAACCTGATTGGGTGCTCCAAGTGTGTTGGGTAGCTGGTTCACCATGAATTTCACTGTAGGAACTGACTAAGCCATTTTGTAGGGAAACCCTTGATATCACTATCCATCTTCTGTCATATAAATAAGGCTGCTTCTAGACTTTCCCTGCTGCCAGTTTAATAATCATTTGTTGTTTGTTTGCATTTTGTATGCTAAACTTGCTACCATCTGTTTTGGAGCTTCTAAAATTTTGGTGAGTGGGGGTTCAAGAGAGTACAGGATGGGTACATATGTCCAGTTTGCCATCTTTACCTTGGAATTGCGTCCATTCTTAATAAGTTTAAACATGAACAAATGCTTGAGCTTGTCATTGTGTAAACCACTGTATAACTAGATAATTTTTTCACTTTAATGGTTGTGAAGTATATAAATCTTTGCTATTTATCAATTATCAGAGTTTATCAGATGTGGCAAGGCTAGTGGGAGTGAAGATATTTGAATGAACTGTTATTAGATTATCATCCCATCAGTAAAATTTTAGGCACACAAGCAGTGTCTAAAGTGTGAGCATACCTTTATTAGGATGTCCTGTCTTGATGGAAAATATTTATGATTGTTAATTGGTCGGTTAGTCATTTTGTTTGTTTTTTCTTATAGTTTGTTATGATGATTGTGGGATGTTGATAGGCTGTATAAACACACACTCATACATTTGAGAGCATTTTAAAGCCAATAAGAAGCTTTTTACAATGCAAGTGTATGTATAAGGAATAAAAAGTGGTGAAGCATTCTGATTTTAAAACATAATTATTAAGAATGTATAGGTTGCTTATTTTGCAGGTTCATTAGGCTTTTGATTGCTGTGTATGATTAGAAACTTCCTTTTGAAAATATGAACTTTATAGTTCTAAGTTAACCTCCAATTTCAAGTGAGTAATTTACTCCTTTTTCCCTGGCAGATATGAGTCCAGTTATAAATCCCCAACAGATGCTTCTGCCTCATTTTTATTTCATAATTGAGAAGCTGAAAACTAATTTGTCATGGCAGCTATTTGCTAAGTAAGAATTTTCCTTCTTCTGGGTTTTTCCTTTTTTCTTGAATATGTGATCTTTGTTTTAAAGCTTTGAATCTCATTTCAGCCATCATCAGGGACATTTGGAAGATTGAATTGCTTCCCTTTTCTCCTCTTTCTATTTCTCTGCCCTTTCTACTTGGATAGGGAAGTTAGAAGCAGCAGGGAAAGCCGAAATGTTGAGTATTTTAGCTAGGATTTTAGGATATGTATTGAGGAACAGTATCTAATTCTAACAAGACAGAAAGTTAGCAATGCTGGGGAGAAAAGGTGTGGGGAGGGATGATTAGTAACAGAATATTTATTAGAAGAAAAGAAGAAAAGAAAGGATTAAAGTTTTTTTGTTTTTTTTAAATCAGATTTTACCTGAGTAAAAATACAGTGAACTGAGTGGTATCTTGCAAAGGGTGAGCAGGGCAACTTGATTATTTTTCTGTCATTGTGACATCTGTGTAAGATGCATGGGCAGCTAGTTTCCTGAGGGCAGGGGCTGATTTCTCATGTGGTGTGTCTCTTAGTACAATTACAGTAGGAACTCTATAAATCTCTGCCAAACTGGTATTTTTTTCCCATAAAGTGGGTGCACCAGATATGATTGTGTGTGTGTTTGTACTATAAATGTAGAGTCATTTTTCAAGGTTTTCATTAAAACACCCTTACAGAGCATGACAGACACAAAGATATGGGGTCCATATCCTCTTTAAAGGAGAACTTGCTGCCTAGCTACAGAAAGCATAGCTATATGGTCACCAGAATGCATCTCCGTCAGCAAATAGGGATCTGGCTCAGCTGCAGGGACCCATCTTGAATGAGGTCATGACTTTCCACAGGCATCCTGTATCTGGTGACTATGTGAGGTGGAGGTATAAAGACCTGGCCATTTCTGCCCAACGCAGGGCAAATCTGGTGCTAGGTTGGCCAAGGCTTTATTGGCCTGCATCACATTTTCATGTCCTTTGTGCAATCCTGCTTTCTTTTCATTCCTTTCACCTAATAAACATATTTCATTCCTTTTACGTAATAAGCATACTGTAACCCCAAACTCCACCTGGAGAATCCAACCTATGGCATAGTGTCATAAAGATTAATTTTATTTTATTTTTTAAAGTTAATTAATTAATTTTATTTTTTTTAAGTTAATTAATTAATTAATTTATTTATTTATTTTTGGCTGCATTGGGTCTTCGTTGCTGTGCACGGGCTTTCTCTAGTTGCAGTGAGTGGGGGCTACTCTTCGTTGCAGTGCGTGGGCTTCTCATTGCAGTGGCTTCTCTTGTTGTGGAGCACAGGCTAGGCGTGCAGGCTTCAGCAGTTGTGGCTCGCGGGCTCTAGAGCGCAAGCTCAGTAGCTGTGGCACACAGGCTTAGTTGCTCTGAGGCATGTGGGATCTTCCAGGACCAGGTGGACCAGAACCTGTGTCCCCTGCATTGGCAGGTGGATTCTTAACCACTGCGCCACCAGGGAAGCCCAAGATTAACTTCAAAATGCAATTTAACCCTTTAATTTAATAGTGATTTATTATCTTTTAGGGAAGTTACTGTTAAAATGTGGGGTTCTGATTTACATGTCCAAATATATCAGACATATACCAGAAAATCAAAAGATTTTCAGAGTTCAGAGGGGAAAAAGATAACCTGGTATAGCAAGAATTTCTAGAAAAGTTAACTTTGGATGAGAAATAATTGAGTTCATAAAGCTGTAGCATCCTTTTGAAGTTATTAAATCCTTGACAGAAGTTTCTTTTAAAGTTCAATGCAAGGGACTTCCCTGGCAGTCCGGTGGTTAAGACTTCACCTTCCAATGCAGGGGGTGCGGGTTCGATCCCTGGTCAGGGAGCAAAGATACCACATGCCTCAGGGCCAAAAAAAAAAAACAACAAAAAAAGCATAAAACAGAAGCAATATTGTAACAAATTCAATAACGACTTAAAAACTGGTCCACATCAAAAAAAAGTCTTAAAAATAAAATTCAATGCAAATATATATGTATATGTATTTATTATTCTTACTGTAGTACAGTAAAAAAAAAAACTGAGTATAATTTGCTTAATGTAGATGACTGTATTACTGTTTTCTGGTATTTGGATCCCAACCCCTGCAGGAAGATTATACCTCCCTTCCCTATTAAACTAGGGCATGGCCTTGTGGATTGCTTTGGCCAATAAATTGTGAACAAGAGTTATTTGTTATCACAGCAGCATAACTTGGCCTGTCTTGACGGACATATCCCAGATTACTTAGTATCCAGCTACTCTAGAGAAAGCCAGTGCTACCATGTGTTTTTCTTTTGAAGACTTCTTTTATGATTCATACTCATATGCATGTTGTATGCGTGTATATATGTATGTTTATTTATGTGTACACTATACTTATGTAGTACATGTGCTGTTTTTTAACCTTTTTAAAAACTTACAGAAGTTAGTGCTACCATTGTTCCAAATCAATAAATGTAGTTATGTACCAAAGTTTATCCACATTTTAAAATTCATGCACCCTTTGCATTAGTATAAAATCCCGTGCTTTTCTTTGATACCATTTTAAATTTTGGATAAATTTAAAATTCTTAATAAAACAACTTTAAATAATGATTATTTTAAAGTATTAAACACTTGATTCTGGTGTTTTAACATTTAAAAACTACACGTTTTATCAATGAGGGCACTAAATCAGCTTGCTTACGACAAGCTTTTGTATCATACATAGCATCAAGGGTCAAGTACAAATGTGGTCACCTTCTATATCAAGAATGGTGTTTGCTGTGTTTTTCTTGATACAGATTATTACAACCAACTTTATATGTTGATTATAATAATTACGTGCTAGGCCTACTAATTTATTTTGAAGTAAATATTGAAGTGTTTTGCCCAAAATTCTCCACTGTGATTTTCTAAGAATTTTTTGGTGATTGATTTAAAATTTAAGCTCCAATAACTTCTATTAAATTTTGATAAGACTGACTTTCAAATGGTATTTTCAACCACAGCATCAGGAAAGCACTTCCTGAATTCATCCCAGACAAACTCGGTGAGACTTTATTCTTTCTCTTGAAATATTTTTCAGTAACCTTTTTATGGCAAATTGTACTAAGTCAAGAAAATGAAAAGATATTTTTAGCTCTGATTCACTGAATATATAACTAGATTTTGGTATAAAAGTTTAAAACTTATCATGAGGAGCAATAATGTTGGTCTTCACTTCTTGAAGTTTCAGAACTCATATGCAAAATATCAACTATATCTGGCAAATATGTCAAGCTCCTGGGAAAGTTATTATCTTGGCAAGTTTGCAGGTGTCTAATGATGGAGAAAGAAAAATAAAGCAGTTCTTTTTCCAGGGTATCTTTAATTTCATACTCATGCGTGGCAAGGAATTAAGCACATTTCCTTTGTACATGGATTGAGCAAAAGCAAGTAGTGAAAGAAAAGAAAAAGAGTGATGATTTACTCTTTGGTAAATTGTTTTTAGGTCAGGTAAGTCAGCAATTTGACTTTTGACTGTAGATCCTAAAAAAAAAGATACTTTGGAATTTCTACTTCATTTTAACTTTTGGCGGTACTCAGAATACAAGAATTCATGGGTTTTTTTTTTTTTTTTAACCCCCTCTGTGATCTGAGGTCTTTTTATTCTTTGCTATTAAAAGAGCTACTTCAAACAAAACTTTTACAATTTTTTGTGGATCCTTAACAATATGTTTCACTACTTTTCAATTTCTCATGCTTCAGAGCATTAGACCCTGTAGGTAAAAACTTGCATTAAAAAAAATAATGTTGGTGTGATCCTTTTGCTCACAGAGTTTGAGGAAACCTAAACTACCTTTACCCTTTTATGTACTATATTGAAATAATTTAGCTTAATGAAATAAATAGATCTTACCTAAATGTAAGTACATTACCTTATAATGTACTTATGCTTCAGGTGTGCCACAGGAATAGCAATTTAAGTTGCCTCTTTCATCATATATAACAAACATACATTTCGTATACTTCACTGTTTGTCAGGACTTTCCCTGAAAGCTTTATCATTCTAAATTATTTGTATCCCCACCAGCCAGGGATTTAATTGAAGCTATAAATGAGCTTTACATTTGTAGTATAAATTTATCTTTCAAACTATTTCGCCCGCTCTAGAGATTTTGATTTGTCCCATTTTGGAGTCTGTAGCACACAGCTCTTGCTCCATAAATAATCAGATATTCATAACCATGTTTAATAACTCTAAGGTATTTTGCATTGTAAAATCTTAATAACATTCCTTCTAATACATCCCTCTGTATTTCCTTGGGGGAAAAAAAAACACCTAAGGTTGTCACTACTTGGTCAAATGATATGAACAAAGCTATAAATGTTTCATTTAAGGTAAGAGAGAGAGACTGTTATTGAGTTATCATTCTTATTTCCCCCATGGTCATCAGTAAGCTCTTGAATAGTGAATACTGTTTATCCATCTTTATACATTTGCAATACTTTACCCATTACGAGTTTGAAAATATATTTTGAATATCAGTTGGTATGCCAAAAAAAAAGACAGGGTGACAGTGTTAACAAGTTACAATTGTTTAATGTTTTCCTTGTGATTATGTGTTCCAGAATTACTATTTTTAAAATGAAGAATAACATGTAACATTGTAAATCAACTATACTGCAATAAAAATTAAAAAAAAAAAAACATGTACCTAAAGCTCATTGATACAGTATATTTCATAGAGTTTTCTGAAACACACATCTGGTATGATCAGTCCGTATGTAGGTGTTACTCTTACCCTTAGAACCCGGATTATAAAAAAGGCTCGTCTGTTCTACTTTGTAGCCAGAAAAAGTTATTCCAGGATGGCCACCTTTGATTCCTCTGTCTTCTCTCCCTCTCTCTTCTCTTCCACTTTAATTCTCTGTTTCTAATCTTTTCATTCATGGTACTTTTACCTTATAATTTCAGGATCTCTCATATTTCCAGCAGGGCAGCTCCAGAAGGTGTTTTCAGAGTTAATATATTCCTGAGAACTATTCCAGTTCCTTTTTTTTTTTTTTTTTTCCATCTCATACTTTGACTCCAAAAAATTTTTTGTGGCCCACTTTGTTAACCTTTTTTTTTTTTTTTTTTTTTTCAAATTCTTGAGGATGTTGGATGATCAGAGCTTTCCATTCTTTATACCCATTGGCCTTTTATTTTTCCTTTTAAATGTGGCTTCAAAATAGCATGAAAATCTTTTTAAAGTATCTATTTGACTCTGTTAAAGTTTATTATATGTTTTAGGCTTGTGAATGGTGTGCCAGAGGGCATATAAACCATGCTGAGTAGTCTTTCCTTCACTGTTTCAAGAGAGCATGTTTATACAGTCTTCTAATGGAGTAATAGCATTTGGTTCTGTAGAACCACAGTGTTCTTCTTCTAGAAGATTTCCACCATTTTTGAAACTTCCCAAATCTATACTTTGAATTTATTTAATTTAAAAAAGGACTATCATTTATACCCCCCTATAAGTATTATGAAGTGATATGGACATAGATAGATATATGGATATAGCTATGTGTTTGGTTTATGAATTAACCCCTACAATATTGAAACTACTTCAGACACTTGAACTACTGGAAAATAAATGTCTGCATTCTCCTTATCTGAGAAAAATGACTCATGACAGTCTTACCGCCTGGGTAGACATATACAATCTCTCTACCCGTAGTGTCATTGCCAGAAGCCAAAGAGTTAAGTTTTTTGTTTTAATGGAAAAGATCTTCCAGGTTGCTGGTTTTACACGCTGGGAATGTGGTTGGAAATGCTTCCTGTTCCAGTCACCAGCCCCAGGCTGCCCATGCATTTTGGATTCAGAAATGACAGCTGAAACCAATTAGGCAGAATTATGGGATCACTAAGTCACAGTTAGGTTTGTTATGTCCCAAAAGGAGAAAAATACATTATATGATAAAAAAGAAATGACTAATTTAATTAGGAATAAGCCAAGGCAGTGTGATTACTATGAGAGGATTTTTATATAGTATTAACTATTGTGTAGGTTAACTACCCTTGCCCTCCCCAGGAAATATGTGTGTGGTTTACTGGCAGAATTTCAAACATTTCCTAAGTGGCGTAAAAACAGGTGAAAATAAAATAACCTAGAAACAGGCTTTGGAATATGTAAACAATCAAAATAGTCTTTACAAGAACAGTGGAATATTTGAGAATATTCCATTTAAGAACACAGTTTTGGGTATATGGAACAGATTGGAAGACCATATTTTCTCTATTGTCATACCACGTCCTATGATGCAACTTAAGGCCCGGTAATCGTAATTAGAATTTTTACTTCTGAGGGAAGAGATAGTACTTTTGTACTTGTTCATGAATGTCTTGTTTTTGTCATTAAAGATAAGGGATTTCAATGCATTTGCAAAAAGCCTAAATAACATTTAATAGAATACTTACAAACTTTAAAATAAATTATTTTTTAACCACTGTTTTAGAAGTGGGTCCCTGTGGTATATAGCGGGTACAAACCTTCTCTATAAAGCATCTTGAACGGCTATGATTTTGCTTTAAAGGGGAAGTTGATTAATGTTTCTTTTCATTTTTTCTCACTAATGAATAGTGCTTATGTATTGGAACTCACAACATTAAAATTTTATTAATTATGATTTGGAAATAAATAAATGAATACTATAAAGCTTAACGGAAAAAAATGCAAAGTCGGTTTAAGCCTGTGGACTTCGTATAAGAGCAGTTTGAAACTAACTGCTCAGTAATTTGATGTATTAATTCTTACAGCAATGCAGGCTGATTAAAACAGAGATTATAGCCAGAGGAAATGGCATTGACTGCTGTAGAAGAAAGGAGGGCTCAACTTCTATAAGTTTTCTTCAGTTGCCTCTAGCAGCAGCTATTCCCCAGTGAATCACACAACTTTAATGAGCTACAGGTGAAACAGATTAAAAACTAAAACAATAGTGAGTTCTACCAAAATGTGCAACTATTCTTAAAGTGTGGTTTTAGTTAGAGTCATGTGGTGTGTCCCAGACATGGGACAGTGGTAATAAAGGTGACATTAGCCAGTAGTAGATTAAGCATCACAAGTAAGCATCTGCCACGCTTGCTGCCTTGGAGACACGAAAGTTACCATCGTTGCCATTAATTTTGGGACCCCATGTGGTACCACTGAAGAGTGGAAATAATTGCTCTTGTCCTTTAGATATTTGCAGATTTCTTGATTTGCTCTCTTACCAGTCAGAGTACTATTTAAAGGTTTTTTTATAATGGGTCACTTACTCATTATAAGGAAGAGATTGGAGTGTAATCAAACTGAGTTGAGGACCAGGGAGCTCCTTAAACAATCAAAATCAGTCCAGAAAAGGAGGGCTCTGTATTTTTATGCTTTCCAGTTGTACATGTTATCAACTAGTTCTTAACATATCCCATCTTTTTTTTTTAAATCACGTGTTTTCACTTAATGTTTTTTGTTTTGTAAGTCTTTTCATTAATTTCAAAATAAAATTATAGCTGAGCCTTGGTATTTAAACATATAAAATAAGCCTATTCCGTAAGAAGAAAGAAATTCAGAATTAGTTTTATCATCTTCTGGAATCTTTCCATATTCTTATTCTTGCGAAGCAGTTTTGTTTTCAATGTTTTAAAAATTACACTAAGCCTGAATATACTGACTCTTCTCTCGCTGTCAAAATGGAAAACTAAATGAAAAGAAGTAAAGAATGTGGAGGCTGTGTGTAACATAACTTCAAAATGAGGATTTCTGTTGGTTATCCCCATGGAAAGACATCCTTATTTTTAACCTAGATGCTGGAAATTAGGGCTGTGCTATTCTCAATGTCATATTTTGTCAGTGCTTCTGAAAAACATCAAAATTAGCTGACAAATATTGTAGACACCATGCTTAACATAAGAGAGTGGAAAAAATGCATGTTTTAGGGAAGGGGCTCTATTTAGATTCCTGCTTAATGAGAAAAGTCCAGTCTGAAGACCAGTGCTAATACAAAAGCATAATTTCTCTGAGGAACTTGATATCTCTTGAGTAAGAGGTCTGATCACTTGAAGGGCCAAAAATTGGAAAACCTCACTTCATGGATAATATATTGATTAAAAAGAAACATAAGCACATACTAAATGATGAAGCCTACTTAATAATTGACTTATACTTGTTTCTGCCCTGGAATTTGGGTAAACTTTCATGTCCAAGAGCTTTTCTGACTCTGTGGTCTTCAGAGACCCTTTTTACCAGTGGCTTTCAGTGGCAGTATATTGCTTCTTTTCCCTCACCCAAAGTCAGTTTCAAAAAGAGTAAGGAATGGAGAGTGGAAGATATGAAAAGGTGAATGTCACGGTCCAGCTAGTTTCTCATCTTTTTCTTTGGCTGGACTTTCTTTCCTGGTACTCTTTTGAAGGGCTGTTCTCCACTCAGGCCTGTTTTGAAATTGTCATCATATCTATAATTTATCTTTGTAATTTCCTTTTATGTCTTTCTCTTTAAGACTCATGGCTGTGTACTGTTAGTCATGCAGTTCTCAGGTCTACATATGATTGAAATTAACTGAGATTCTACTGTGTGAAAGTGCTTATGAGTAAAAAGTCTTTTCGATATTTTGTGGTCTTTCTGTATCCTGCCTTTTTACGAAGAGAGATCTCTCTCCTGCCTTCTAAATTGATCCAGCCACAGAGTAATGAAATCAACATGGAGAAACCTAAACTGTAAATGTGGCTCCTTTACAGAGAATGTTTATGTTTAGGGTGTTATGGTTTCAGATACGTTCTTCAGATTCCTTCCCCTTGAAACACTCCTGCACCTATGTAAATTCTCAAATAAATGCTACTTGATGAGTAATCAACAGTGAGGAAGGAGGAACTTGATTTTGAAAGAAATGTATGCAAGTGTGGGGACTGAACCTTAACAGCTCCTTTTTACTGTCACTCCTCTTCTTGGTCTGCAAATCTAGCCACACTTGAGAGCTTCATTTAAAACCACACACTCCACGGAAGACTGATGAAGTATTCTTAGGGATTCAGTTATAAACCTGTCAGACACAAGTGCTTCTGAAAGCCTTCCCCTGAAGAACAGCAGCAGTGATAGAGTGAATAAGAGGGAGGTGTAGGAAGATGAAGTGAGGCATAATGTAGTGAGGGCAAGAATCGATGTTAGCCAAGAGCCAAGATAGAGATTGGAGGGGGAAGAGTGACTGGGTTTGATCTATAGTTACCAGGCACCTAGTCTAAAGATACTCCTTTTAGTGTTAGAACAAGAAATAGTCAGAGATCAAGCCAGACGGACCCGAGATTATCTGTGTCTCATCAGTGGATAGTGATCTGTTGGTCATGTGCCATAGGGGCCTTCTGTTCAGAACTTGTATGTGTAGCATGACTTTAAAAAATGGAATGACAGAGAAGTACCTCCCAGCATTATTGTTAAGTTTAGTTCTGTATTTCAGGACCAGTGCAAGTCATAAGGGTCACGTAAGCCAATGAGTTGAACTAAGGAGAGAAGTTAAAAAGAAAGAAGAGATGTGATGAAATTTGTAATTTAGGCACATCTAATGCAGTTCCAGGCATAGTACTGTGTATTAAACAAGAGAGAGGGAAAAGAAACAGTTTTTAAGGCAGGTAGAACAGAAGTTTGCTAGGGTATAAAAATAAGACCTTGTACTACCTCTTGTCTCTTCCTCCATTTGGGATTCTCCAGATTCTTGCCCCTAATTACCCAGAGCAATCTGAGGTTAATGGTGTATTTGCCAGAAGTAGTCTCAGAGGTTGTGTACAGAGAGCTGTGGAGTTTGAATGAGAATGTCTGGGCATGTAGACAGGAAGAACACATATATAAGGATGAAATGTTACTTCTAAGAGTTCCAGTTTTCTGACGGTATTTATCATTCCATTTTTAATTGCAGTCCTCCCAAATATCCCTTCCTACTCTAAACACACTACAGAAAATCATCACCACCACCACCACCACCACCATCATCATCATCATCATCATCATCATCATCATCACATGTAGCATCTACCACGTGCTGGGCAGTGTAGTAAAACCATATTGGATATTTACTTATTAATTTTCACAATATCCATATAAGGTAGGTATACTAGGATTATCTTCATTACATAGATGAAGATACTGATACACAGAGGTTATGTAACCTGTCTAAGGCTACACAGCTAGTGATAACCATGTGTGTATGCATACACACATTTTCATGCTATACAGCTAAGAAAATACGAATCTTAAAATTTAAAAGGTTTGGAAAAATCGTTACTAAATTTCCCAAAATATCGTTTCTGGAGAGGCCTCCTTCCTTTAATTCATGTTACACTGTCATTGGGCATGCATGTATACACGGAAGGATGTAATGTGTACCATGAGGATCAGGAGCTTTTTTCCCCATTTCTGATATGTTTCCTTCCTCATAGTTTAGTGGGGTTTTTTATTTGTTTGTTTACTTTTAAACAAAAAGCTTGAATACTTTAATCTTGGAAAAAAATTACAATAATGCACAAGTATGTAAAAATCCACAGAATGTAAGCTCTATGCGAGCAGAGACTTTTCTTATTTATTTATGCACAATTGGCATTTAATACGTATATGTCAAGTATAAAATACGGTGAAAGTTTTGTCCCCAACACCATTCCACTTCTTTAAGCATGTGTAGCGTAAATTTATTGGGCACAAAATTAAACATGCTTTTTAACTGTGTTACTCATATCCTTTATAGAATTCTTATTTTTTTGTCAATTCCATTTGTTGGTTTTTGAAAGAGGTAAGCTAAACCCTTCAAGATTTTGTGAAATTTTCAGTTTCTTCTTTTATTTTGATCAATATTTGCTTTATAGTGATATGCCATGTTGCTAGGTACGTAAATGTTTAGTACTTTTTCCTTGAATTCTAATATGTCTAATATTTACATTGATATGCTGATTTTTTGCTTTTTTATTGATATTTACCAGTATAAATATCCTAAAACATAAATAACGTAAATGTGTAATATATAATATGATGTATTATTTCTTTATTTTCAGGTTTTCTCTTATTTTTTGTTGTGTATATTTAGCTTGTGTGAGTTTGATTTTGTTTTGTAAACTGAAAATTTATATTTTTAATAGGAATTTTAACATGTGGCTATATATTATTGTTATGATTGGATTTACTTTCTATTTACCACTTTATTTGTTGTGTGTGAAGCAATGAGCAAATTACAGTCCTTCCCCTCATGGGTCTTATTGTATAATGAGCAGTATCTTAAATACTACCTTATTTTGTGTATCATGTTATAGATTAAAAACTGCTTTCTCATGTACTATTTTATTTATTTTTATTTATTTATTTAATATCTATGGAGTATAATTGCTTTACAATGTTGTGTTAGTTTCTGCTGTACAACAAAGTGAATCAGCTATATGTATACATATATCCCCATATCCCCTCCGTCTTGAGCCTCCCTCCCACCCTCCCTATCCCACCCCTCTAGGTCATCACAAAGCACCGAGCTGATCTCCCTGTGCTATGCAGGAGCTTCCCACTAGCCATCCATTTTATATTTGGTAGTGTATATATGTCAGTGCTTCACATACTATTTTATATGTTCTTCAGAAATCTCTAGGGAAGGTGTTAGCCTTAGTTGAAAGGACAGAGAGGTTAATTGTATGGAGTTACAAAGTGGCAGTATGGGATCCAGAAATCACTCCTCAATTAATTAAATGCATGAAATAAAACTTTTATATAGTCAGGAAAAACTCCATGAAACCCATTATAATTATATTTTAGGCTCATTTTTAATGAGCTATACTATATGTAAAACTGTTTCCACCTGTATTTATTTAGTTCTTCTTCTCTGTCATTGCCTGGACCAGAGAGACAATAATTTCCAAATCAAATATAATTTCTGTCCTCATGGAACTTGACTTTCATTTGGAAGCTAAACACCTTGGGTGTGGTGCAAGATAAAGGCAATATTGTCTCAAAATATATCTAAGAGCATTTCTTCTGTCCCATCTTCTTTCCCTTTGTTCTTCCATTGGCTGACCTTTTTCATTCTCTATTCAAGTCTTACTTAGAAGTAATGCTTTCCAGAGGCCTTTCTGAAATCTTTAGACCACAATAAGTTCCCCCCTGCTATGTCCTCAAACATTACCCAGTACTGTTCTTAATACACAACATACTCTACTGTGATTACTGACATGCCTGGTTTTCTCCACCAGCATCTATTTCATTGAATTCTATGCCCTTAGTGATTAGTGTAGTGCCTGGAAGATAATAAGTGCTCAAGAAATACATGATGAATAATGAATGAATGCTAAATTCTGCTCTGTATCCTTGGGAGTTACCACCTGGCATGCAATAAAAACTCAGTAAAGGAATCTGAACTGTTGTCATCATGGCTATAGCCATGGTACAGGTTCTTGAAGGTATCAAAAACTTATGATTCCTGAATAATTGAAGCCTGATAATGGGGCACGAATAATCATGATCACTGGCTTTTACAGAATGATTAAATGTTTCAATGTCACAAATCTTACAGTATCCTCCAATAAGATTAGATAAATTTATATAGCAACTCTACATGTTTTTTTCCAAGTTTTATGTAACTCATAATATAAACAGAAAAAGCATTAAAAAGAAAATATATAATTGTGTGCAAATTGAGCTTGGGATATTTGAAGGAATAACAGCATAAGTTGCTATCTAGGGATATTCCTTTTAAGTTATATCTGGATGTATTTGTCTTAATTTATAATTTTGAAAGTATTTGTATTGATTTATAAAGTAAATCTTTATAAAGTTTTATAACGTAAATATTTTCTCAAATATATTCAAGAGTTCTGAGAATCTGAAAATTATTTTTTAATGAATATAGTTATGAAAAACTCAAAATAAATCCAATGATTAATTTTACTGGAATGATCTGTTTGTAGTATTTTCATCTCATATAACATAAATAATCATAACCTGCATTTCCACTTGGAAAATACAAGATAATTGAAATTGTAATTGGATTGGTTAATTGTGTGTGTGTATATGCTTTAGTTTTTTTAAGTTAAGGCATATATTTTTAGGTAGGGTTTTGTTTTTTTTTTTTTTTTCCAGTTAAGAGATGTATGTTCAGTGAGGAGAAAATTAGGCATTTAACAAAGTAAAAAATTGTGGACGTGAATTCCTTCTAATACACAGATATGTTTAATGTAAGACAGAGCCTAGAGGTAAAGATAATGATTCGATTGTGGTTAAAACAGGGGGCGGAGGAGCATGCAACTGCATACACTAAAAAATCCACCCACTTGTCTTATATTTGCTTTGTTCAGAAAGTAATGATGACTTTGAAGTAAAAAAATATTGATTCATTGTGTTATAGCCAGAGGGATGTTAATACATTTTCCCCTTTTTCTTCTAGCATACTGATTTATGTCAGTACATGGACAAGCACCCTGGGGGGCTGCATCCAGATAATGTGAAGGTAGGAAAAGATCTTTTTAAGTCAAGGGTTAGCATTCTTCATGTGCATTTTTTGAGCGAAAATCTAATCTCTCTACTATAACTTAAAAAAATTGTGTAAACAGAAGTAATTTTGAAGTGAACCATAGTCATTGCTATGCTTTGACATTGGAAGCCATGCTTTGACATTAAATATTTTCACTGGGGTATTATTATTTAGACCTTATCCTGCTTTTTCTTCATGGAGAAACATTTGCCAATAATGAGTAAAATCCACTGGAATCCCGTCGTAACACTGTTTTCAGTAGAGGGGAATCTCCAGTAGCTCTAGCTTGGAGCTCCATACTGCAGTACCAATTAGTTTCAAGATAAAGTATTATTATGATCCAAAACAGTGTTATGGTGAGTTCATGGTGCATATTTTTCACTTGTTTGTACAGATAAAAATGGTTTTTCCTACTGCTTTTTTTCATTTCTTTTACCAGAAATTGGATTACTGTGTATAAAAAGGACTAAGTTTTTCTAAGATTTGACCTAGCAACCATCTTGGGAAATTGTCCAAAAATTTCAAGCTTAAAACAAGAGATTCTGTCTTGGCATATGTTAGGGAGTTAGAAGATACCAAAGTTTATCTGAAGGCTAAACTTATAAATGTATTTGAAGTAAAATTATTTGTCTCCATTTCGTCCCATTCATTATCTGCACCTTTCTTGCAATGTGGCATATTTTTTCTTCTGTACTTTTCCCTTTGCTAGGAGAGGTATATTTGCACGTATGGTGTTACATGTGTTTATTTCTTTTTGCTTTATAAAAATAATATATATATTTTGTATAAGTTTTTTTTCCTCTTAGAGTATGTCATAGATATCCTTTAAAATCAATACATGACTATGTAGTTCAGTCTTTCTAATAACTGCATATTATTCCATAGTATGAATAAACCGTAATTTGCAACTGTTCTTTATTCATGGATCTTGAGGTTGTTTCCAAAATGTTCCTATTAAAAATGATTCTAGAGTAGATATTAGTATAAAACCTTTATATTCATTTCTTTTGAATATCTAGTTAATGGGTTTTCTCTATTAATTAGAGACGTGATGTCAGTTTTAATGAATTTAACTGGAACCTTTGCCCACAAGGTTGTAAATTACAGAAGGACTGTTTTTCTCTACACTCCCTAGGATTGACTAACCAGTCATTTAGATTTTTGCCATTCTGATGAGTAAAAATGAAATATTTTTTATGTTGGCATTTTCTTGACTGCTAGTGACATTGAGCATCTTTTAATTCTCTTGACCATTTGTAATTCTGCTATTACAAGTTACCTGTTCTTATGTATTGTTCATTTTTCTCTTGGATTGGTTTTTTTCCTTAATGAATTATAGGTGCTTTTTAATATGAAATTAATAATGAGGGTTTTTATGGTGGTCATCTATGTTGTACAATTTTAAAATGTAGGAACTTGTAGGAAATCTGACAAAACATTGTTTTTAAAATAAATAATAGAGTCAATATGGTACTTACAGTATTTGTTGATATTTTCATATATCTCCTTTTTTGTTGTTGTGATTTTTTGTTCCGTTTAGATTTCTTTTAAATTGTTTGACTATTCATTTTTCTTAAAAATCTGTATCCATTGACATAGGTAGTTTTTTAGTGGTTAGATTGGGCAAGAAATTTTAACAGATGAAGAGATTTGTTTATTAATCTTGTTCATGTTCAAATTTAACTTTAAACATTAGTATTATAATTAATACATAATTCTTTTTTTAACATTAAAACATCTCAAATTGTCTCATTTATACATTTAATGTTCTCTTCTTAGGGTTGATTGGGTTCACAATCAACAGTACAGTACATCCTTACTCCTGTTTCCCACTTTATTTTTATTTATTTATCTATTTTTTAAATTAATTTTTTTGGAGTATAGTTGCTTTACAGTGTTGTGTTAGTTTCTACTGTACAGCAAAATAAATCAGCTATACATATATATATATCCCCTTTTTTTGGATTTTCTTCCCATTTAGGTCACCACAGTGCATTAAGTAGAGTTCCCTGTGCTATACAGTGTGTTCTCATTAGTTGTCCATTTTATACATAGTATCAATAGTGTATATGTGTCAACCCCGATCTCTGAATTCCTTCCCCCCTCCCCGCCCCCGTTTCCCACTTTAGCCTGGGGAATCTGTAGAGAGCCCAGCTAGTGGAAGCCCAGGGCCTACCAGCCTCAGTGGAAATCAGAGGCTACTCTGAGCTAACTTTGATTTCCAGACTTTAAATTCAGTGACCGGATTAAGATTAAAGAGCTGACCTGAGCCTTTTCAAAGAACCATGGAATCACTGGATTTCCATTATCCTTGTTTGGTCTTTTCACCAGCACTGTGTGTCATTAGTTATGGGCAAGTTTGTTGGTGAAATAAAGAGAGGTCATTCCACAAAGCATTGCCAGTATCACTGGTGATTTTTGTAGCCTTTGTAAATTCTGCTTCATCCATTACATTTTATTTTTCCTTAATCTCTTAATGGTCATGGAAAGATTGAGCTTCTAGGTTACTGGTTTTCAGTTACTAGGCTGCACTCCTTGAAATTGTGTTTCAACAGCTGTTATCCAAGTTTTGCAAGCTTTTCTTTCACCCTATGATCATTCCTCATACTTAAAATACTTAGTGTTTGCTACCTATTTCAAGTTCAGGTTGTACTGGGGCATTAAACAAGGTTTATTACTGCAAGAGCTCGTACCTCCTAAGGTGTGGTGGAAACTTACTGGTGAATGAGATGTGCAGTTAGCATGAATAATGTCACAGAAATTAGATATGATGCCAACACTGAATCTAGATATTAGTCATATGGAGCAGGAACTACTCTCACTCAGAAGTTGTTTGACATGGTTACAGATTGATACTCTACTACATTTTTGCCTCCAAAAGTGCATGATGTGATTTACCTCTTTTTATACCTTTCTGAATAACTGAAAGGCAGCGATAGGTGTTGGTATATAAGTTTCCATTTCCCCATAGCTATTGACATCTTGGCTTTTTGAGGTTTTGCCAAAATGTACTGGATTGTCTCCGTGCTAGGAATATTTAAGGGTGCAAGAAACTTTGATCATCATCAAAGAGGTCTTCAAACTAGGCTCCACAGCAGAGTCATCTGTGAAACTTTAATATATATATATATGAGAGACAGGGCCTGGACTGTGGTGCTTCAGAAAACAGGTATCAGACCCACGCCTCAAGGTAGAAAGTTGTAAGCGTCTTTGTGGAGAATCTGATCAGTCCAAGAGAACAGACCTAAAGAATCTAGGTGATTCTACAATGAAGACCCCAATTGACAAATAAGTAACTCAGAGGAAGCAAAGTTGCTTGCATTGATTAGACAGAGAAAGAAAGAAAGAAAACTTCAAAAAAATTATCGATAATATTCTCCAAGAGGTAAAAGAAAACAGTACATCTATAAAACACAATGCTATGTTATTTTTAAAAAGGAGAAATTAGTGAACATGAAGTAGCTTTGGAAATTCAAAATATGATGACAGAAATGAAAAATAACAGTAAAAATGGATGGAAGAAAAAGTTGGAGAAGTTTGCCAGAAAATAGAGCATAAAATACAAATCTGAAACATGAGAAAGAAGGTATCAAAAAATTTGGAGTCCAGTCCAGGGGATCAACCATCTGAATGACTGGAGAAAATAGAGAGGAGGGAGTCATTAAAGCAATAAACATTAAACTATACTTTTTCTAGATGTGAAGGATGTGAACTTCAAGATTAAGAGGGTCCATTAAATGCCCAGAACATTTAATGAAAATAGATGAACGATAACATTTATTATTGCAAAATTTCAGAACACTGATTTCAAAGAAAGATCCTACCGAAAGGAAACAGGTTTACTACTAAAGATCAAGAATTACAGTGGTGTTAAACTTCAACAGCAGCACTGGAATGGAGATGGAAGTGGGACAACAACTTGAAAATTCCAATGTAAAATTGTTTCCAATCTACAATTCTATACAAACTATCAGTGAAGTGTGAGAGTAGGATAATTATTTTTAGGTGTTCAAGGAGTCGAAAAGTTTGCATACCTTGCATCCTTTCTCAGGAAGCTACTTGAAGATGTACTGCGCTATAACTCAGGGAATAAACCAAAGCAGAAAAGAAAAGGAAACCAGGTAGTAGAGGCTACCATAGAAGAGAGATGGAGATCCTCAAGACAATGATGAAAAGAATCCCAGGATAACAACTGTGCATCGAGCTGAAAGGGTAACCGATCAGTCTGATTGGCGCAGGTCAGAAGTCTCCAGGAGAGATTTCTAAGAAGATGAAAGGGTTAGATAGAATACCAAATGTGTTTGAGCAGATTTACAAGATGGAAGAAGAATTTGGTGTTGAATTAGTGATAACCACAAAGAAAATTCAACAAAGGCAAGCAAACCAACCAACAAAAGGACTAGATAGTTACTAACACCAGGAAAAACAATTATTGTGCAGGGGAAGAAAGTAGTCATATAAAACTTAATGGCTCAGCTGTAAATAACATTTACATGATTATAATACAGTACAATATTACGATCAATATGTAATATTATAAAATGTAATATGTAATCAATATTACATGTTGATGTAGTTAGAAAAACACTTCTTTAAGTGAATTCTGCTATAGCCAGGCTCATTCCAGGATTAGCATCCTAAAGCAGTCATCCATTTCAGCTGCCACATTTTATATAAAGATCAGAATCACTGAGATTAAGAACTTGTCAAAGAGCATTTTGATTCTTTGTCCAATGTTCTCTTCCTTACATTGCATGATTCATATATTAAATTACAGTAATTAGCTTGTTATTTCTGACTTTATATGTACTCATTCACATAGGTTTTTCATCATTTTCATGTTGAAGATAATAGTTATACCTTCTCTGAGGGTATGGGGAAGTTAAAAAATAGAATGCATCTTGTTAATGCCTGTGTTTTGGCATCTGAATTGTAGTGCATGAAAGCAAACAGCCCTCATTACCATGTTGGTTTCCATGGGAGGCCACTCAGCTAATCATGCACTGGCTTTTCTTCACAGTTTTGTCTGCTTAGAGACAGTGCACTCCTCCAGGGTTACATTTAGGATCTGCACTGCAGTTGAAATTATTCTCAAAGAAGTCTGACTATGACACCTTGACAGATGTCCCATGGGTATTTCTGTGTGATGGATTAACATTTTTTTCATGTGGTGATATTTATTGTCACTTAAATCGATGAATGCAAAATGAAGAACGTAAGAATAATATTTACTAAGTTAACAACTGTTCATAATGCTGTGCTAGATGCTGATTAAAAAAAAAAACAACAGTTGAGCTAAAATAAGACCTTGTAATGGTTCTCTATAAATGTAAGGTGTGAAAACCAGGTGAGATAAGCAATTATCTTTAAAAGAGCATGTTCTTGTAATAACTCTGAAGCTCTGCATTTGGTTAAATAGTTCATAGATCATTAAAGGATAGGAATGTAATAAATACTGAATATTTATTGTGGTGAACAGAAGGAAAACATAACGATCAAGTCCTTTTGCTTCTAAATTTGACAGTTTTGACTTTTGGTTTCATCACTATGCAGCATGACAGTATATGGAAATATTTTAAACATTTATCTTGGATTATAAAAATGTACGTGTCTTTGTTTAGATTTCATATATACTCGTTTATTTTGAAGAGGTGGGATGCCATGCATCTGAGAATTGAGGCGATTGTTCTTTACCGTGAATCAGGTAGACTTGCAAGCGTTACAAAGGTGATGTATCACTGAAGGATGAGGGGGAAGAAAAGAACAATTGAAAGAGTACATAACTCATGATTTCATAGTAAAGCATAGGCTAGTCTATGGTAATTTTGTACTAAATCCCAGGAAAACATCTGTTAAAGTTTTATCTTTCGTGCTGTATATTCCTTGTAAGCACTGGAATAAACTCATAAGAAAAATTGTCAATGTTAACTAAATTGCTATAATCACTTTGCTACTTTAATTGCCTACAAAATGTGTCTGTTCTCAGTATGGCCTTCTGAAATAAATATTCACTATTAACTAATGGTCTGTATTATATCAATTTTAGACAAATGGGTAATTTTAGCAGTTAATTACTTAGAGGACAATTTAAAACCTGAATCGAAAGCCTGAGGACATTGGCCTTGTTGTAAATATTTATGATGATTAAAGGTATAACAACCAATTCCTAGAACATGATAATTGGTATGTAGGAAACTGGTTAGAATTTTGGGCGGAAGGTAGTTCATTTTTCCCCCTTTACAAACCATTCACTATGAATTTTATTGGGTTTTGACTGTCATAGCTGAGTTGAAGGCAGACTTGTATTGAAGTTCTTCATTTTATAATTCTGAGTGATTTACAGATTGATCAGTTTTTTTAAAAATGACCATAACAGTCTAAATTCCCTCTTTCATTCAGCTTTACATGTGTTCTTTAAAAAATGATAAGCATGAGAGACTGAAAATTAAGGTTCATTAAAGAAAAGAAAGATTAATTGATGCTGTCTCCAGCTCATATCCAGAAATACAGGTGCTTGAATCTTATTACCATGATGACATTGGGTCTTCCTGTGTTTTTATGTAATTACCTTCATTGCCATGTCATCTTAATGACTTTTCTAGAAGATTTTTTTGTAAAAACATTTGCCTCTTTTTTTTAAAGAACTGTAATCCAAAATAACCAAAGTAATTCTGAATTATCTGCCTTGTTCTCTGAAGTATCTGAAATTATTTGGACATAAAGCTGAGTTTTATTTTTTATCTCAATATCTATATTAATTAAAAAGATATGAGGATTATTATGGTTGAAAAATTGCTATTTTTCCAAGAACAAGCAGGTGTATAACAGTCAGAATAATGTTATGCCAAATTAAGACTGTCTCATACAGATGGCACTGAGAATTGATTCCTGAATGAGACTTTCTAATGTTGAGATAGAAAATCAGATAACACCTGATTTTCTCCATATTTTGCGTTAGAACTCTCATTTAGCTGGTAATGATTTCCTACTATGCATTACAGTGAATATTAGCCTTTCATTATTCTGTAATTTGGAAAATACGGTTATTTCATGGAGCCATTCAAGAGTGCTTTAAAAATTTGACACCTAGTCTCAGCACCTGTCCAGTTTTCTTCGGAGCCTTTTTATCCTATTTTTGTTATAACAAAATGATTTTCCATGTCTAGACAGTGAAGGATTAACAATAAAAGAAAGTGAAATTCATGTGTCAATTCATATTGTGTTGGATGTTCAGAGGGGGTCTGAGTAGTGAATTTCTGTTTAAGATGTGGGGCGTGCGTTCCGTTGTTTAGAACATGTCTTTTGTATGCTTGGCATCATCTGCTGATGTGCTTGTTAATGATTTGAATCAGACAAAGGAATCAAGGCAGCTAACTGAACAGCCCACTCTTTCCTAGAGATGCTTTAAAACCCAGATTGAAAAGAAATCACCCCAAAGATTGATGAAATACAGATAGTCATTAGAAGTATGCCCTGTGATATTTTATTTGTTAGATGGAATTACCCAGCTTGGTGGTGGCAGGGGCTGTGGTATCCAGTGGAAATAGGAAAGATACCCTCCTGGGTTTCAAGCTTCAAGCCATTCACCTTGCCTCTCTCCCGTTTAAGATGGATCTTGCACTCGACCCCTTTGTTTGCATGTTTTCCAAGACAAACATGAGGACCCAGGGGGGAAATTAGCTGAGTAACAGAGTATGTACACACTTCCAGGGATTTTTCTGAAAGTCCTAGACAAGTTCAGCCTTCCTGTGAGTAGCCAGTACATTTCATAGATATTTTCTCATTAATATATAAATTCCTGTTACTTGAGACCTCTCTAAGAAGATGCAGAGAGAGAGAGGTTTATTGATCATACCTATCAAACTCAGAGTCTTTACTGCATTCCATTTGAAACATATTTTTCTCTATTGTATAGCTTGCAGAAGTGATCTTTCTCTAAGACTCTTACACTCAAGATTCATCACCTTTGTCGGTTTTTCAGTCTGCATCTGTCTCCCTCAATTTTAAAAAAAGTTGCATTGGCCTTATCAACTGATATTAAGACAATTCATGTTGATAGTGTTTAAGGTGTTACTTTAGGCAGTAAAACCATTTCAAATTCTATTTATTCCTTTTCATTGTGTGTAAAAAGAATGGCCCTGTAGTTGGGGGAGTGTTGCATACATTCACAAATGAAGTTGAGCAAAAATTTGTATTTCATGCTATTTCTTTTTGGTTCCAAAAAGTGCCTATCAGTAAGGTCAGTTGTATACTTAATATTATTATATTATTAGAATTCCTTGGAATAAGTGTTTCAGTTTCTCTATTGGAAAATTATGTTGGGCAACTATTAAAGCCAGTAGCTTAAATTTGATCATCTTGTTTCTACTCAGCTAAGGAATATTTCTAATACTAATTTTAGGCTGCTGACCAAGTTTATTAAATGGAAGTTTCTCATCCTCAGCCCTCCCTATTTTCTTCATCATACATACAAACCCTAATAACTTGGAAATCTACTTAGTATTAGTATACTAATATTAAGTATTATAATATATTATATATTATTATATAATATTACATATTATTATAATATATTAACATACTAAAGAAGCTAGTGTGCTTCTTTCAAGGAACATGGCAAAACACAGATCTGTCTTACAATCCCCATTTGACTCCTTGTAAGTATCCCAGTTCTGGTTCCCATGGCTCCAGTCAACTTGCTCACTGTGGGCATCTCGGTGCCTAGAACAACACCTTGTTGATATCCACCATTGTATTGAGGCAGGAGGAGAGGGCGGAATGGGAGGCCAACTTAAGGATCACAGGAAGTGTGCAAGAGCTTTTTCCCAAGAGTTTGCCCAAGTATTTGAAACTCTTATTTTCTGAGTTATTCCCTTCCAGAAAGTTATCATCTTTAAGAATAGAATATTAATGTATAAATAACGTAGAGAATGAAAATTAAATTTTTGTTACATTATTTAGAAATGATGGAACATGTTCCATATCTAAGACTTACGAGGGAGTAGAATGAAGAAGCAGAAAGTTAAATGAAAGAACTCAAAAAGGGCAAAACGTGGCAAGACAAACTGTCCTTACTACTCAGATTTTCTAAGACCCAGATCTATCTGTAGTACAGGGCAAAAAAGGACATATCTATGACCTGATGACCTGGCATGAACGTTTGTGTCTTACACCATCCCAGTAGCACACTTAATAGTGTCAAGTATGTCCAAAGTGACAAGTAAATTATACCATAATGTTTTATTATCTGGGCTTTTATTTCTGTCTCCCATATATCTCCATATAACCTTCTTAGTATTCTTTTTAAAAAATTCAACACATAAAATTGCAATGATGTTGTGTAAAATATAAACTATTTGGGAATGTATTATGTACATTGTATTACAAATTATGATTTGATATTTGCATTAGGTATTTGCAAATTTGAAACTCAACTAAGTGGAATGAATCATCCTTTTGAAAGTTGAAGAAGACCTAGTATTGCAGTAAAATCATTATCTGATGCATATTTTAATGTATTTTCACATTCACTAGATATTTTGAGGACTCAAATTTTCTAATTATTTTTCATTTCTAGAAAGTTTGATGTGTGAGTAATTTAATGTTTGTGAATCCTGTGGATTTTTAAATGATATAGTGCTAAACATGGAGCATATTATTTGAAGCATGTATTAGCCATGTACAACTTTGGTTTATTTACCAATGTCACATTTTCTAGCCTTGGATTCACACAATGTGTAACTACTTTACTCAAATAGTATACATAATTTTTGGGTAGCAGTATTTTAAATTGTGGGTGTCAGAGCAAGACAAAAATGGGAACTATCTCTACTGCCTCTACTACACTTGCTGTGGGCCCCTTTTCCCAATTCATTTAGTTTCTCTGAGCCCTTATTTCTCTATCTGTGAAATAAAGATAATAGTATCTGCCTAGCAGAAGTGTTGGAAGGATTCATTTACTAGTAAGTACTTAGTAAATGGCAGTTATTACAGCTGCCCAATTTGTAGAGTCCCTTCTATTTCTGTTATTCATAAAATGAAAGGACACAATTTTACAGCATGAATGAATATTAAGGGCATCTGAGACAATCAGTCATTTTTAAGAGGAAAAACCTAAGATACAAAGATTTAACCTTGGTCCCCAGGTGACAGAAAAGTAGCTTAACTAACTCTCTTTGTAAGAATTGCTGCTGTGCCATAAGGCATAGGGTGCATTGCTAATCACTCTAATAAGCCCTAAGAGACCCTGAACATCCCTTGAAGATAGTTGACCCAAGCCCGGAAAATCTGCAAGATGTTCAATGTGCTTAGTCTCATACTAAATGGAACCACATTTATTAAATAATGCATGGATTTCAGACCATTCATGGAATGTAATGACTGTAAGCATTGAGACAAAGAGCATCGGATCACACATCTTTAGACTTTGACGGGGGTGGAGGGGTATAAAATTTGTTGCTCACTGCAAGTGCCAATAATTCTTTTGAGTAACAAATATATTAAGTCCAATGATGCGTGTGTGTGCTTTTTACCAACTTGCTCTAAATGTTTTGATAAAAAGCCTTATCTTGATATTCTTCACCTACTTAAAGTCTAAAGAGTTTCAGAAGGGAATAATAGAAAGCGTATTAAAGGATATTCCCAAGAAGTATATGCCATGGCCCTGAGAATATGAGCTGCTTTCTGAGGGGGATGGCAAGACAACGGGGCTATAGATAGATCTGCTGCTGGTAAAAGTGTCCCTGTTCATCGTATCATTGCTATTTAAGGCATTTTCCCATGGGGATTCTTATTGCAAAAAGTGAACATATTCGAACTAGAGTATAACTCTTCAGTGATCGTACTGTAGGATTTGAAGATATCTCCTTTTATAAAGTTGAATAGAATATCCTGAGGGGACAAGGTATTCTTAGGAAGACCTTATGGCTACTACAGTAGAAAAATAAGAAGATAGAAATGAAAATATGTTAGTTTATCAGCTTCAGGACATAAAGCTGTCTTCTGCCATGTTATTTATTTCTAAGAGGATTTTAAGTAGCAAAAATAGACATTCAAGAATCATATGCTCATTACATAATATGCTAATTGAGGCTTACAAACTTGGGTTCACTTAATCAGAGCACTTTGATTATATTGGGTGTATAACTGTATTCATCCATGCGTTTAGTAAGCATCAACCTCATTTAAGATAATGAGGTGTAGTGGAAAGTTCACAAGTGCTGTGTGATGGTTGGATGACTTTAAGTTTCTCGTGCTTTTAGAACTTTAGTTTTCTCATTTGTTTAAAAGAAAAGGAAAAATACAGGATCATAAAATATATGTAAAATTACTTAGAACAGCCTTTAAATGAGTGTAAGCCTTCAATTAGTATTACTCTCCCTTCCTTTTTTTTCAGTACCTGAGATTGCATTGATGTTCACCAAGTTTTATTAGCGAGTAGCAAAGCTGATTTTTACTCTTTCTCTGCATGTGACCCCCTCTTTGGTGGTCCTTCTTGTTTTCACAGTACCCTCTGGTTTTCACAAAGATCAAATATAGCTTGTTATGTGGTGATTTGTACAACAACCAAGTGAAGTGGCTTTCTTAAAAATTTACATGGGCAAGTTAGATACTTGCCTGTTTGCCTAAAGGAAGAAATGCCCAAGACTTGCCTTTCTCAAAACACTCCCAAAGAATATTCCATGGGACATTCTATTAAACTCAGTGCTAATTCCTTGTGGCCTTCCCACCCCTAGCTAGCGGTACATTTTCTGTTAAACACATTAAAATGTTATTTCTAAAACACCAAGTTTACTGATGGTTTCAGTGAAGTATACTGTTGTCCCCTTGCCACCATTACTATTATGATGGTGCATTGATAATTTTACTGTTTCATATATTGTCTTCTTTTCATTTATTTAAATTTTTCTTCTTAATTTGTCTTCTTAGTGATCTGCTTGCTTGATCTCCTCAATTTTTTCCCTCAGAACAGCAAGAGGTTTGTCATATAATACATCACTTCATCTTGTGCATCTAGTGAATGCTTGTTTTCCTATTAAAATTTTATGTGTAATGAATTCTGTTTTCAGAGTGACAAGTTTCCTCCCTCCTCTGTGCCTTCAGTACACTCAGTTCGCGTTGCTGTCACAGCGCAGACCTCTTTAAGTGGTAGTTATCTGTTTATGTGTCTCTCATACCCAGTGGGCTGTGAGTTCCTCGAGTCCGGGACTACATCTTATATCCTGTTCATCTTTGCATCCCTCTTACGTGACAGCACCTGGCAGATGGTTGGCACTTAGTTAATCCTGAATGAATTTATTCTATGGGGATTTGTTCTGACTTTGTGCATTGATCAAAGATCTAAAAATTTGTTTGGGGCTCTAACTTAATGTTTGGGGCTCTACTTGTCTTGTTTGGGGCTTAGTTTATCATGTTTACAACTGTCGTTGGAGTGTGTGGTTGCATCCTTTCCTATCACTGATTTTCTTAATCCTCTTTAATACGCTACCCTATTTGAATAGCTTCTGGATTAGCATGAGGATTATATATTTTCACTAATTGGTAAAGGTATTAAAAGAAGAGCCCTTTGGGACTGCTTGATCTATCCACTTCTACCCTTAGCTTCTAGAGACTCCCATTCCAGGCGTCTGTTATTTCTGGATCTGCTTCATACAGCTGTGTCTAAATTCTGTTCAGTCATCACATTACTGGTATATGAGTGTCAGCTGTGCACCCAGGTTAGGAACGTGGTTAAGGCACACAGTCTGTGGGAGATAGGGTAATACCATAACTGCGATAGACAGATGTAGCGGCTGCCCCAGGAGCACAGAGGAGGAACCCCTCACACAGACCTGTAGGGAGAGGGAAAGCCTGGGGTCAGGAGAGCCTCCAGGGAGGAGTGGTTTTTGAGGAGAGACCTAAGAAATACATGGAGATTAGCAGGCAAAGGTGAGACAGGGCTCTTCTGTCAGAGAAGAGGTAAGAACAAAGGTCAAGGGCTGAAGAGCAGTATGCTGTGTGTAGGGGGGTGCGTGAGACTGCTTGGAGTCAGGGAATGTAGAGAGATGATGCCTGGGCACCCAGCGGGAATCAGGGCTCAGCTCAGCAGCCTCGAAGGCCGTGCTGTTAGATGCCCAGACTTTACCCTGTTAGTTGGAGGAAGCAGCTTCTCTATCAACACTCCCTACTTGTGTTCTGGCCAAGATTCCTACAGTAGAGTGGTTAAGGGCATGGAGTCAAACTTGTTGGGTTTTGAGTCCTGTCTCTGCCACTTAAACTGATCCCAGTTTCCTCATCACTAATACAGATTTAATAGTGGTACCTTCACCACTAAAATTATTACAGAGATCAAATGAGTTCATATTCTATGATGCATAGAACGGCAGCTGGCACTTTGTGTCATTGCTTGTTCAACTAAAATGTGTTGCTGTGGTTAAATAGATAATCGCAGTCTGGTAAGTCTCTGCTAGCACCTTGCAGAATGCAGACTTTCTTTTCAAAATCAGTTTATTTTTGAAATTAAGTTTGTTATGTGGTCTGCCTTTGTGATTGATTGATTGATTGATGAAAAGCTTTTGAAAACACAAAGCAGCTTTATTTGCTCATCCTTTCTCCCTGCTAAACTGAAGGGATGTGGATTTTCTTAGAAATTGTAAGCTTTCCGCTTCAGGATGCAGGGGGTATTAGAAGTGAGGAACGAGGCTGGAAGCTGCTGGTGATGGTGTTAAGTCTTTCCATCTGCTACACAGGAAGGATTGAAAGGAGGAGTCCAGGAGACGTTTGCTTCCCGAGGTTCTTGAGCCAGTAATTTAATCCAGGCTAACACAGAACAGCTTTTTAGTTTCTGGTACTTAGATTCTGGAAATAATGATCCTAGGCCTTCACTGCTCCAGAGCATATTATCACATACAGAGATTTTGAAATGAATTCATCTACTGTTATTTCAAGGTATCCACCCTCTAAAAAATTTACTTGGCTTTCAGAGCCCCTAGTTAGTTGGAAAATATTCCAGAAATGCTAGCTTCCAGGGCCCTCAAGGAGTTGCCAGTCTTCTCCATTTGAAGATCCTGGAATCCTTATACTGCCCACACTTGGCATCTAATTCATTTAAAATTTCCCTGAAACTGCATTTTGTTACCAGCTGATTACACAGACTACGGTATTGATGGCACTTAAAACCTTTTGTTTTTATTTTTGTTTTGGGAGATTGATTTTTAAAAACTGTCAATTAGGATTATTTTGGCAAGTAAATTGTTTAAAGATAGTCTCTTTTTTATAAACATTTTTATAAATATTGGAAAGCCTAGTGAATCACATTTTTTGTTATCAAAATTGGAAACATTTGATAGGATCCAATATGAAACTAAACAGGGAAGGCCATCAGTCACTTCTTAAAATTATTTCTTATAAAACCATTGCTCTTGAATTCTTGATTTCTCTGTTTTCTGTGTTTCCTTTCCCTTTAGGACGGGTCTGTTCTGTAATTAGTGAAGGTACATGTCTGTCTTTAGGCAACAGCCTAATCTCTATGGCCATATGTGCAAAAGCAGTATAATTACAATCCAGTAATAATTGGACCATGTGACTGTTTTTGTTTTAATTACTTGAAATCATCTTATCTTTCCATTCCTTAAAGCATGTTAATGGGTGAATCCTTGGGTACCATGTTTATGTCATTTCTATGGAATTAAATACATGCACATTTACATAAACTTAGTAAAAAATTCTGCTTCTTTTTATAATGTTCTGGATAGATTTTTTTCTCTGTCTCAAGCATCAATTTAGACCTGAAGAAATAAAATATTATTTAAAAAATGATTCTTTACATTGTGCTTAATTTATAGAACACAGATTGGATTATAGATCTTTCTGGCTGAGGAGGTATCACTCTGGGTTGACATAATAGGTTGTTAGAAATTTTCAGATTTACTTCTTAATGAATTAGGAATTTCCATACCCTTATGCAAATTCTGGTTAAATAGTTTGGTAGGAAATTTAGTGATGGGTACCCATTCTCACTAAACACAAGTACTTGGCAGACTGTATGTAGAAACTGGCATTTGTCTGTGTTCAGATTTTAACTTTTGTCTCCCTATTTTTTCAGTTGTTTTTATTTCAGTTGCTGCGAGGGCTGTCTTACATCCACCAGCGTTATATTTTGCACAGAGACCTGAAACCACAGAACCTTCTGATCAGTGACACGGGGGAGTTAAAGCTGGCAGATTTCGGTAGGAAAGCAGTTAATTACCAGTCTATTTTGTCACACTGTGAGAATGCCAGGCAGATGGTGGCACTGCATTTGTTTAGGTGCACTTCTTCTATCATTCCAGATCCTGGTAACATTTTTTCAGGAGTGAAAAAAAAATTTTTTTTATGATCAACATCATGCTTGGTAGATTTTTTAAAAATCCACATTGCTTGTTAAAGCCTTAAATAATCATAAGCACAAATCAGATCTCATATATTTCCAAAGGAAAAGTCAGTAAAATTTTGAATATAAAATACATTGAAAGAAATCTATTTTTTCCATTTTCTATTATGAAAATGTCAAGCACATTCAAAAGTAGAAGGATACGATAAGGAGCCCCATTACCCATCACCCGGCTTCAACAACTACCAATATATTGTCAAACTTGAGGAAACCTGGATTTAAACCTTGGGACTGTTTCAGAGCGTCACAAAATATATTCAGTAGTGTATGTTGTCCTGAGATTTTAATAATTTAAAAATCTAGGGGCAGTGTTAACCTTTCTGAAAGTGACTATTCTTTCAAAAATTCTCAATAACTTTATAAAAGTAGACACTGACGCTGATTTAAAAGTTGAGGTCCTGGCCTGGATCCATTACAAGTCATCCCTTCCTTGAAGGTTTTAAGGTTGGCCTCTTCCAGCTTAGAAGCTTTCATCCAACACTGACTTAGGCACCCAAAGAGGAGCAGAACTGTTGTGTCGTCCTTGCTGGCTCCCCTCACTTCATCACGTCTGATGTGTCTGCACTGCCCTGACTCTCTGTCACACCAGAGTGTGCCAAGTCAATTCCCAACACCAGGAATGCTGATGGCAGCATGATGTGTTGACATTGCATTGCCTCAATTATTTTTGAATACATATTCTGATTAGAAGTTTGTTCCATTAAGAATGGAATGGAAATATTACCCTTGGGACACAAAGACGCCTGAGGTTGAGATATGGGCTTTTAACGAAATATGATTATCTTTTCCCACCCCACCCCCCGAGAAATAAAAGAGAGCAGGAAATGTTTATTTCTTATTTCAAGGTTAGTAGACTGTTCAGTACCTTTGGAATGACTCTACTCTTGGGTTTTGTATATTCTTTTCTTCTAAAATTGAAATGAAACAAAAGTTAGCATGATTGGTGATATATTGCAAAACTTTGTTTTCATCTTATTTGTGTGTGTGTATATGTTGTTTGCTGTCAGGTTTTAGCATCGGAATACTACTAGGTGGCTAGATGTAAAGTCTTTCTATTACAGTGTAGAAAATAATGGGAGAGTAGGTGAGTGGAGGAGAGAAGATTTGCAGTTCCTCAAATTCAAGGCTGTTGGGTTTGCTGTGAACATATTTTGTAGTTTGTCAGTATTAGTATTGAATTAGTAAGAATTTATAATGATTTTTTTCTGGTATGTTAATATACTATAAGGTATATGTTGGAATAAATTATTGTATTGAACATTTAATTTTGCTGGTTTTCTTGTATATTTATAGAATACATTTTTACAAAGTTTATTTTGTCTGCATCACCAAGGGAATAATAGAATTGTATCTAAGTGCTTACTGGGGGATTATTTTTTAATTTTATGATGACATTTTTATTATAATAGGTAAGTTCACCTTAAAAGATTCTTATGGATCTTTAAAACTGACATTTTGCAATAGATTCAGAGATAAATTCAAGTGTAATTTTAAACAACTTAGAAAGTTTTTTTTAGAAAATTAGAAAATTTAGAAAGTATGACCAACTCAGAAATAACAAATGTTAACATTTTTGTTGTATATTTTCCCAGTGTCTTTCTCCTCCTTCTCTCTCTCTTTTCTTGCTTCTTCCACCAATTATATAGTCCTCAAAAAAAAGAGAAACATTGTTTTGTAAGCAGTTTTCACATAAGAATATATCATGGACATTTTCTCATGTTATTCAATATGAAAAAATCATTTGTAACAGCATAGATTTTTCCTTTAATGTCCAAGACCTAGTCTTTTTATTCAGTCCCTCATCAGTGAACATTTTGGTTCTTTCTAATTGTTCATGATTGTGCACAGTCCTGTATTGAATGTTCCATATATGCTGCAATTACAGCATTGTGTGTTTTAAAGCATTTGATTCTTTGGACCAGACTGCGCTGCACAAAGGTTGTACCTCAGTGTCATAGACTGAATCTTCTTGCCTGGAATACAGACTTGGCATGCATCCTGTGCACGAAGTGTAATGAGGGAAGCTCATTCACCAACTGACAATTTCTCCCAATTGTGCATCATTTTTGTCTTTTAATTTAAGACGTGCGATTAACTGTGATTTACTGCGGTCGGGCACGTGTTTGTGTCTGAGATGAAGGAAACACAGTCTGAGATGGAGGAGCTAGACAGTCAAAATGGGACGGTTCCAGACAGCAGAACAATTAGAAACACTAGGTCTTAATTCAGAGTTTGATGTGTAAAGAGCTTTAGCAGCAGTTCCTTTGTCCTACCTATATCTCTTATGTGAAAAATATCATAAAATTTTGATTAAAAGATACAAATGAAATCTGTATGAGCATAATTCCTGTATCATAAATGCTACTGTTTTTATTAGAGGAAATATATGGGGGGAGGGAGAAGCACTAAAATTTATTGAGTTTATTCTATGTGCCAGCCGCTTAGAAATTCTTGTTTCATTGTCTCTTAAACCTAGTAACGTATAGTAACCTATACTTCTGAGAGAGACATGAGATTCAGAGAGGGTTAGAAATTCTCACAGGCTTGATTATATGAGGGTAGCTGCTCACAAAACTGGAATTCAGATGCTTGATCCACATCCTTCAATTTCAGGTGGCCCAGGATCTTTATATTTATATACATAGATATTTTACCTTACAGACCTGCCTAATCTTCCAGTAAATTATTGTTCTTTATATATATTTATATTTATATATTAATAATTATAGGAAATTATTAACCATTCTATGTATTTTATACATACGACAAATATGACACTCATGCTACAAAAATAGATTGCACTAATACCAAAAAAATGCATCACATAATTTAAAGAACATTTTGTCGTTTGATTAATTCAATAGTAATGAGTGATTTCAGCCTTAGTCCTTTGGAGATTTTACCTGCTGGACAAGGTAAACCAGATGATCATGTATCCGTAGACCCATTCATGTCTAAGCAGAATGCAGTTCTGAATTCCAGGTGGTCAAAATGCTGTATTATTTTTTTTTTCCTTGTAAACAAAATCATATTTAAGCACTTACCTGAGACTTGTTTTCTGTATGCATTTAAAAATAAGTAAATTACACATGATTTAGAATCACTGTGGCTTTCCTAATGCAGAAGTTTGTCCCACTTGTGTATAATAAGATAATAAAATTGTGTAGCATTCAGGCTCATTTCTTTTTTTTTTTTTAATTTACTTATTTATTTTATTTATTTATTTTTGGCTGCGGTGGGTCTTCGTTGCTGTACGCAGGCTTTCTCTGGTTGCGGCGAGCGGAGGCTACTCTTCGTTGCGGTGCGCGGTCTTCTCATTGCGGTGGCCTCTTCCGTTGCTGAGCACGGGCTCTAGGCACGCGGGCTTCCGTAGTTGTGGCTTGCGGGCTCTAGAGCGCAGGCTCAGTAGCCTTGGTGCACGTGCCTAGTTGTTCCGCGGCATGTGGGATCCTCCCGGACCAGGGCTCGAACCCGTGTCCCCTGCATTGGCAGGCGGATTCCTAACCACTACGCCGCAAGGGAAGCCCCAGACTCATTTCTAAAAAAGGGTTCGTGTTTACATTATTTTTGGGAAAAAATATTTCAAATCCCTTATCCAGCCTATGTCTTCACTACCTTGCTCCTCCTTGCCTACTGTAATACAACCAAACGCCAAACGTGTTCCCACATCAGAGCCTCTTACTTAGCCTTTCCCTTTGCCTGGAATACTGTTCCTTCTGCTTCTCACGTGGCTGCCTCTTTCTCATCACACAGATCATAGATCATATGTTACCTGTTCAAAAAGGCCACCTTTCCAAAAATAGAATTTTACCACTATGATCACCCAGTTCAACTTCTTCAATAGCACTTATGGTGTGCTGAAATTATTTTGTCATTTGTTTATCGGTTAATTTTTTGCTTCTGCTACTTGATTGTAAATTCCATGAGGGCAGGGACATGGCCTGTCTCGCTCACTCACTCACTCACTCACTCACTCATTTATTTATTTATTTATTTGGCTGTGCTGGGTCTTAGTTGTGGCATGCGGGATCTTCATTGCAGCATGTGGGATCTTTAGTTGCGGCATGCATGGGGGATCTATTTCCCTGACCAGGGATGGAACCCAGGCCCTCTGCATTGGGAGCGCAGAGTCTCAGCCACTGGGCCACCAGGGAAGTCCTGTCTTGCTCACTCTTGTCTGTGCTATGTTTAGATCATAGGAGATGCTCAGTAAATATTGGTTGCATGAAGAAACAATATGCATAACAAAATTGAGTATTGGTGTAAAGACTAAGACCCACTAATTTACTAATTACTAATTACTAGTGAATTTACTAATTTCTGCTTGATTCGCTTTAGCAAACTAGCAGTTTACAAGTTAATTTTCTCTTCATCAGTGCTGTCCTGGCTGGGCACAGTCAAGAGTGCAGATGGAATTAGATGACTTCAGATGGTGTTGGAGCCTCAGGATTGCTTTGAGGCTCTTATACATTGGCTCTACATATCTAACTGGTATTATATTTATAGCCTCAGGCTGCAGAAATAAATATCACTGAGTGAATGTAGACATGTAGAAAAGATGTATAAGATTTGAAGTTCCTACTCTGCAGACCTTAAATGATTGTCTGGTTGTACTATTGTTGAAATCAAAGTGTGTTGAGCCTTGAATTAGGAGACCTGGCTCTGTCTATAACTAGCTTATGACTTTCAGGAAGTCATTTATCCCCTCTGAGCTTACACTCCTCAACTAAAAAATAAGTGCATTGAACAGATACTTTCTAAGATTCTTCTCAGAGTTGGTTTTTTATGTTGTACATTTCTGAAATTATTAACTTATTTTCTAATGAGCAGATATTCACTGTTGGATAAAAATCAGTCAATTGAATCCATAATCAAGGCTATACCATCCCTTCCTATGGTCTAATTTTTTTATTCTGGCTTCTAGAAATTCAAGTAGATGAGAGCCACACTTTTATGATATGTGTTGAGATCACACTAAAAGAAAATTATCGTAGTGTGACAAGTAAATGCATAAATAAGCTCACCAAGAAGTTAATGTTCATTTGCAGCATGATAGTGTGAAAACTTAAAGGTATTTTTCCATGTAAATGAAATGAAAACAAAATAGATGAGTCTGTAGAATTGCAGCTTTCTGCAATTCTTGCAAGATGATGATGATTGTGTCACCCACATTTTCCAGCCATTCTTCTGTTATTTTTAGGGGTCAGGGCCTTGCTATATGGAAAGACAGCTGGGTTAAATTTGCCCCTGAAAAAAAGAGACAGTGCAAACTCTGTAATATAAGCATTTAAGGTCTTGGCTTATTTTACTGGCTTTCCTAATGTAGGAACCAAGTTAAACAGCTCTGTGGTTTTAATCAAGTAAAATTACACAGGTCTCTTTCCCACCAGAGGTCTAAAATGTTACCTTCCTAATGTTGGTAGTTTCCTCCTCCAGGCTGTTCCTTGTCTTAATTTGAAAAAGGAAATTATTGTAACTCACATTTTAGATTAATTTGCAGAACACACCAGAGATGTAACTCTGCAGAGGCCATGGTGAGTGCAGGGTTTGTTTGTAATGTGTCTCTCAGAATTCATGTAGGGAATAGTAGAAAACAGAAAGAAATCAACTGCTTTCAGATGCAGAGTAGAGTCTGTCTGTGTGATAAATATAAAGTCTCTGAATAAAAGCCTATTAGTCCCCAAATTACAAACCTTTAACTATTTTTTATCGTTGGCCTATAAAATTCACCATTGCAGCCATAGTTATAAATTCAAGGTTAGATATAACTAACCATGCTTTGACCGGTAGGATCCAATTTTACTGTATCTTTGGTTTAGAATATAATTTCTATTAGCAAAAATATCTGTATTGTCTAATGTGAGGTATCAATCTACTTTTAGAAAGGTCCTTTGAAGTTTAACATAAGCAGTTTTGATGCAAAGTTTAGGCAGTTGCTTTCAGGAAGATCTGAAAACTAACGAATATTTTTATAATAATTTGTGCTACAATATAAACCAAAGAACGGGCTGTTTTTCTACCTAATTTTTCTGGGCTTCATTAAAACTCCAAATCAAAATGTACATGTCTTAAAAGGTATCAAATACATTATCAACATTCCATGTTAGAAATAATTTGATTAACATGTGAATTAAAGTTAATCCCCATGACTCATTATTTTAAAGATGTGGTAACCCTTTTGAAAAGGAGTGTTGATACTTCAAATTGTCTTCTCTAGGATCATGAAATATCACTTAGCATCATTATTTAAATCTTGTTTAATATCCCCACTCATCCATTCAGAAGTTTTCTTGGATTCAAAAGGGATGATGATGACATTTCATTATATTGTTCTTTCTGTGTTGTGTTATCATAATGTAACTTTTCCCAAATATGTTAACATACCTGTTTTTTTTCTCCTTTTAAATGGACTTTATTTTTAAAAAATTTATTTTATTGAAGTAGAGTTGATTTACAATGTTGTCTTAATTTCTACTGTACACAAAGTGATTCAGTTATACGTATATATACATTCTTTTTCATATTCTTTTCCATTATGGTTTAAAACAGGATACTGAATATAGTTCCCTGTGCTTTACAGTAGGACCTTGTTTATCCATTCTGTATATAATAGTTTGAATCTGCTAATTCCAAACTCCCAATCCATCCCTCCCCCACCCTCCCTCCCCCTTGGCAACCACAAGTCTGTTCTCTATGTCTGTGAGTCTATTTTTGTTTTGTAGATAAGTTCATTTGTGTCATATTTTAGATTTCACATGTAAGTGATATCATATGATATTTGTCTTTCTCTTTGTGATTTACTTCACTTAGTATAATAATCTCTAGTTGCATCCATGTTGCTGCAAATGGCATTATTTTATTCTTTTTATGGCTGAGTAGTATTCCATTGTATATATGTGCCACATCTTCTTTATCCATTCATCTGTCGATGAACACTTAGGTTGCTTCCATGCCCTCGCTATTGTACACAGAGCTGCAGTGAACATTGTGGTACATGACTCTTTTCGAATTATGGTTTTCCCAGGGTATATGCCCAGTAGTGGGATTCCTGGGTCGTATGGTAGTTCTATTTTTAGTTTTTGAAGGAACCTCCATACTGTTCTCCATAGTGGCTGTATCAATTTACATTCCCACCAACAGTGCAAGAGGGTTCCCTTTTCTCCACACCCTGTCCAGCATTTATTGCTTGTAGATTTTTTGATGATGGCCATTCTGACTGGTGTGAGGTGATACCTCATTGTAGTTTTGATTTGCATTTCTCTAATGATGAGTGATGTTGAGCATCCTTTCATATGTTTGTTGGCCATCTGTATGTCTTCTTTGGAGAAATGTCTATTTAGGTCTTCTGCCCATTTTTAGATTGGGTTGTTTGTTTTTTTGATATTGAGCTGCATAAGCTGCTTATAAATTTTGGCAATTAATCCTTTGTCACTTGCTTCATTTACAAATATTTTATCCCATTCTGAGGGTTGTCTTTTTGTCTTGTTTATGGTTTCCTTCGCTGTGCAAAAGCGTTATAAGTTTCATTAGGTCCCATTTGTTTATTTTTGTTTTTATTTCCATTTCTCTAGGAGGTGGGTCAAAAAGGATCTTGCTGTGATTTATGTCATAGAGTGTTCTGCCTATGTTTTCCTCTAAGAGTTTTAGAGTGTCTGGCCTTACATTTAGGTCTCTAATCCATTTTGAGTTTATTTTAGTGTATGGTGTTAGGGAGTGTTCTAATTTCACTCTTTTACATGTAACTGTCCAGTTTTCCCAGCACCACTTATTGAAGAGGCTGTCTTTTATCCATTGTATATTCTTGCCTCCTTTATCAAAAACAAGGTGACCACAGGTGTGTGGGTTTATCTCTGGGCTTTCTATCCTGTTCCATTGATCTATATTTCTGTTTTTGTGCCAGTACCATACTGTCTTGATTACTGTGCCTTTGTAGTATAGTCTGAAATCTGGGAGCCTGATTCTTCCAGCTCTGTTTCTCTTTCTCAAGATTGCTTTGGCTATTCGGGGTCTTTCAAGTTTCCATACAAATTGTGCAATTTTTTCCCCCTATTTCTGTGAAAAATGCTATTGGTAGTTTGATAGGGATTGCATTGAATCTGTAGATTGCTTTGGGTAGTATAGTCATTTTCACAATGTTGATTCTTCCAATCCAAGAACGTGGTGTATCTCTCCATCTGTTTCTATCATCTTTAATTTCTTTATCAGTGTCTTACAATTTTCTGCATACAGGTCTTTTGTCTCCTTAGGTAGGTTTATTCCTAGGTATTTTATTCATTTTGTTGCAATGGTAAATGGGAGTGTTTCCTTAATTTCTCTTTCAGATTTTTCATCATTAGTGTATAGGAATGCAAGAGATTTCTATGCATTAATTTTGAATCCTGCTATTTTACCAAATTCATTGATTAGCTCTAGGAGTTTTCTGGTAGTAGCATCTTTACGATTCTCTTTGTATAGTATCGTGTCATCTGCAAACAGTGACAGCTTTACTTCTTCTTTTCCAATTTGGATTCCTTTTATTTCTTTTTCTTCTCTGATTGCTGTGGCTAAAACTTCCAAAACTATATTGAATAATAGTGGTGAGAGTGGGCATCCTTGTCTTGTTCCTGATCTTAGAGGAAATGCTTTCAGTTTTTCACCGTTGAGAACAATGTTGGCTGTGGGTTTGTCATATATGGCCTTTATTATGTTGAGGTAAGTTACCTCTATGCCTACTTTCTGCAGGGTTTTTATCATCAATGGGTGTTGAATTTTGTCAAAAGCTTTTTCTGCATCTATTGAGATGAGTATATGGTTTTTCTCCTTCAATTTGTTAATATGGTTTATCACATTGATTGATTTGTGTATATTGAAGAATCCTTGCATTCCTGGGATAAACCCCACTTGATCATGGTGTATGATCCTTTTAATGTGCTGTTGGATTCTGTTTGCTAGTATTTTGTTGAGGATTTTTACATCTATGTTCATCAGTGATATTGGTCTGTAGTTTTCTTTCTTTGTGACATCTTTGTCTGGTTTTGGTATCAGCGTGATGGTGGCCTCATAGACTGAGTTTGGGAGTGTTCCTCCCTCTGCTATATTTTGGAAGAGTTTAAGGATAGGTGTTAGCTCTTCTCTAAATGTTTGATAGAGTTCGCCTGTGAAGCCATCTGGTCCTGGGCTTTTGTTTGTTGGAAGATTTTTAATCACAGTTTCAATTTCATTACTTGTGATTGGTCTGTTTATATTTTGTGTTTCTTCCTGGTTCAGTGTCAGAAGTTTGTGCTTTTCTAATAATTTGTCCATTTCTTCCAGGTTGTCCACTTTATTGGCATATAGTTGCTTGTAGGAATCTCTTATGACCCTTTGTATTTCTCCAGTGTCGGTTGTTACTTCTCCTTTTTCATTTCTAATTCTATTGATTTGAGTCTTCTCCCCTTTTTTCTTGATGAGTCTGGCTAATGGTTTATCAATTTTGTTTATCTTCTCAAACAACCAGCTTTTAGTTTTACTGATCATTGCTATTGTTTCCTTCATTTCTTTTTCATTTATTTCTGATCTGATCTTTATGATTTCTTTCCTTCTGCTAACTTTGGGTTTTTTTTGTTCCTCCTTCTCTAATTGCTTTAGGTGTAAGTTTAGGATGTTTATTTTAGATTTTTCTTGTTTCTTGAGGTAGGCTTGTATTGCTATAAACTTCCCTCTTAGAATGGCTTTTGCTGCATCCCATAGATTTTGGGTCGTCATGTTTTCATTGTCATTTGTCTCTAGGAATTTTTTGATTTCCTCTTTGATTTCTTCAGTTATCTCTTGGTTATTTAGTAGTGTATTGTTTAGCCTCCATGTATTTGTATTCTTTACAGATTTTTTCCTGTAATTGATATCTTGTCTCATAGCATTCTGGTTGGAAAAGACACTTGATATGGTTTCAGTTTTCTTAAATTTAGCAAGGCTTGATTTGTGACCCAAGATATGGTCTGTCCTGGAGAAAGTTCCATGAACACTTGAGAAGAAAGTATATTCTGTTGTTTTTGCATGGAATGTCCTATAAATATCAATTAACTCCACCTTGTTTAATGTATCATTTAAAGCTTGTGTTTCCTTATTTATTTTCATTTTTGGATGATCTGTCCATTGGTGAAAGTGGCGTGTTAAAGTCCCCTACTATGATTGTGTTACTGTGGATTTCCCCTTTTGTGGCTGTTGGCGTCTGCCTTATGTATTGAGGTGCTCCTATGTTGGGTGCATAAATATTTACAGCTGTTATATCTTCTTGGATTGATCCCTTGATCATTTTGTAGTGTCCTTCTTTGTCTCTTGTAATAGTCTTTATTTTAAAGTCTATTCTGTCTGATATGAGAATTGCTACTCCAGCCTTCTTTTGATTTCCATTTGCATGGAATACCTTTTTCCATCCCCTCACTTTCAGTCTGTAAGTGTCCTTAGGTCTAAAGTGGGTCTCCTGCAGACAGCATATATACGGGTCTTGTTTTTGTATACATTCAGCCAGTCTATATCTTTGTTTGGAGCATTTAATCCATTTACATTTAAGGTAATTATCAATATGTATGTTCCTATTACCATTTTCTTAATTGTTTTGGGCTTGTTATTGGAGGTCTTTTCCTTCTCTTGTGTTTCCTGCCTAGAGAAGTTCCTTTAGCATTTGTTGTAAAGCTGGTTTGGTGGTGCTGAATTCTCTTAACTTTTGCTTGTCTGTAAAGGTTTTAATTTCTCCATCGAATGTGAATGAGATCCTTGCTGGGTAGAGTATTGTTGGTTGTAGGTTTTTCCCTTTCATCACTTTAAATATGTCCTGCCACTCCCTTCTGGCTTTTAGAGTTTCTGCTGAAAGATCAGCTGTTAGCCTTATGGGGATTCCCTTGTATGTTATTTGTTGTTTTTCCCTTGCTGCTTTTGATATTTTTTCTTTGTATTTAATTTTTGATAGTTTGATTAACATGTGTCTTGGCGTATTTCTCCTTGGATTTATCCTGTATGGGACTGTCTGCACTTCCTGGACTTGACTATTTCCTTTCCCGTATTAGGGAAGTTTTCAACTATAATCTCTTCAACTATTTTGTCAGTCCCTTTCTTTTTCTCTTCTTCTTCTGGGACCCCTATAATTCGAATGTTGATGAGTTTAATGTTGTCCCAGAGGTCTCTCAGACTATCCTCAATTCTTTTCATTCTTTTTCCTTTATTCTGCTGTGCAGTAGTTATTTTCACTATTTTATCTTCCAGGTCACTTATCCGTTCTTCTGCCTCAGTTATTCTGCTATTGATTCCTTCTAGAGAATTTTTAATTTTCTTTATCATGTTGTTCATCATTGTTTGTTTGCACGTTAGTTCTTCTAGGTCCTTGTTAAACATTTCTTGTATCTTCTCCATTCTATTTCCAAGATTATGGATCATCTTTACTATGATTACTCTGAATTCTTTTTCAGGTAAACTGCCTATTTCCTCTTCATTTGTTAAGTCTGGTGTGTTTTGACCCTGCTCCTTCATCTGCTGTGTGTTTTTCTGTCATCTCATTTTGCTTATCTTACTGTGTTTGGGGTCTCCTTTTCACAGGCTGCAGGTTCGTAGTTCCCGTTGTTTTTGGTGACTGGCCCCAGTGGCTAAGGTTGGTTCAGTGGGTTGTGTAGGCTTCCTGGTGGAGGGGACTGCTGCCTGTGTTCTGGTGGATGAGGCTGGATCTTGTCTTTCTGGTGTGCAGGACTGCTCCCAGTGGTGGTGTGTTTTGGGATGCCTGTGACCTTTTTATGATTTTAGGCAGTCTCTCTGCTGATGGGTGTATTTGTGTTCCTGTCTTGCTAGTTGTTTGGCATAGGGTGTCCTGCACTGTAGCTTGCTGGTCATTGAGTGGAGCTGGGTGTTAGCGTTGAGATGGAGATCTCTGGGAGAGCTTTTGCCATTTGATATTACATGGAGCCCGGAGGTCTCTGGTGGATCAGTGTCCTGAACTCAGATCTCCCACCTCAGAGGCGCAGGCCTGACACCTGGCCGGAGCACCAAGACCCTGTCAGCTACATGGCTCAGAAGAAAATGGAGAAAAAAAGAGAGAAAGAAAGAAAGAAAGAAAATAAAGGTATTCAAATAAAAATAAAAAATTAGTAAAGATAAAAATATTAAAAAGTAATACAAAAAAAAAAGAGAAAAAAAAATGGTCGGAAATAACCCTAGGACAAATAGTAAAAGCAAAGCTATACAGACAAAATCACACAAAGAAGCATACACATACACACTCACAAAAAGAGAAAAAGGAAAACAATATATGTATCTATATTAAAAATAAAGGAAGAGAGTAACTAAATCAATAAACAAATCTACCATTGATAATAAACTCTAAATACTAAACAAAGATAAACGTAAAACCAGAAACAAATTAGATGCAGAAAGCAAACCCCAAGTCTACAGTTGCTCCCAAGCTCCACCTCCTCAATTTTGGGATGATTTGTTATCTATTCAGGTATTCCACAGACGCAGGGTACATCAAGTTGATTGTGGAGATTTAATCTGCTGCTCCTGAGGCTGCTGGGAGAAATTTCCCTTTCTCTTCTTTGTTCGCAAGCTCCTGGGGTTCAGCTTTGTATTTGGCCCTGCCTCTGCGTGTAGGTCGCCTGAGGGCGTTTGTTCCTCTCCCAGGCAGGACAGGGTTAAAGTAGCAGCTGATTAGGGGGCTCTGGCTCACTCAGGCCAAGGGGAAGGAGGGGTACAGAATGCAGGGTGAGCCTGCAGTGGCAGAGGCCAGCGTGTTGTTGCAGCAGCCTGAGGTGCACCGTGTATTCTCCTAGAGAAGTTGTCCCTGGATAACGGGACCCTGGCAGTGGCGGGCTGCACAGGCTCTCGGGAGGGAAGGTGTGGATAGTGACCTGTGCTTGCACACAGGCTTCTTGGTGGCTGCAGCAGCAGCCTTAGCATTTCATGCCCGTTTCTGGTGTCTGCGCTGGTAGCCACGGCTTGCGCCCATCTCTGGAGCTCGTTTAGGTGGTGCTCTGAATCCCCTCTCTTTGTGCATCCCAAAACAATGGTCTCTTGCCTCTTAGGCAGTTCCAGACTTTTTCCCGGACTCCTTCCCGGCTAGCTGTGGTGCACTAGCCCCCCTTCAGGCTGTGTTCAGGCAGCCAACGCCAGTCCTCTCCCTGGGATCTGACCTCCGAAGCCCAAGCCTCAGGTCCCAGCCCCACCCGCCCCACCGGGTGAGCAGACAAGCCTCTCAGGCTGGTGAGTGCTGGTCGGCACTGATCCTCTGTGTGGGAATCTCTCTGCTTTGCGCTCTGCACCCCTGTTGCTGCGCTCTCCTCCATGTCTCCGAAGCTTCCCCCCCGCAACCCCCCGTCTCCGCCAATGAAGGGGCTTCCTAGTGTGTAGAAACCTTTCCTCCTTCACAGCTCCCTCCCACTGGTGCAGGTCCCGTCCCTATTCTTTTGTCTCTGTTTTTTCTTTTTTCTTTTGCCCTACCCAGGTACGTGGGGGAGTTTCTTGTCTTTTGGGAGGTCTGAGGTCTTCTGCCAGCGTTCAGTAGGTGTTCTATAGGAGTTGTTCCACATGTAGATATATTTCTGATGTGTTTGTGGGGAGGAAGGTGATCTCCACATGTTGCTCCTCCACCATCTTGAAGGTCTCCCCCTATCTTTTCCAATTATAGTTTTCTCTGGATATATGCCCAGGTGTGGGATTGCTGGATCTTATGGCAACTCTATTTTTAGTTTTTTGAGGAACCTCCATACTGTTTTCCACAGTGACTGCAGCAACTTACATTCCCACCAACAGTATAAGAGGGCTCCTTCTCCTTCTGCACACCTTCTCCCGCATTTGTTATTTGTAGAGTTTTTAATGATGGCCGTTCTGACTGGTGTGAGGTGGTACCTCATTGTAGTTTTGATTTGCATTTATCTAATTATTAGCAATGTTGAGCAACTTTTCATGTGCCTGTTGACCATCTGTATGTCTTCTTTGGAGAAATGTCTGTTTAGTTCTTCTGCCCGTTTTTCCATTGGGTTGTTTGTTTTTTTGTTGTTGAGTCGTATGAGCTGTTTGTATATTTTGGAAATTAACCCCTTGTCAGTCACATCATTTACAAATATTTTCTCCCAGTCTGTAGGTTGTCTTTTCGTTTTGTTTATGGTTTCCTTTGCTGTGCAAAAGCTTGTAAGTTTGAATAGGTCCCATTTCTTTATTTTTGCTTTTATTTCTATTGCCTTGGGTGACTGACGTAAGAAAACATTGGTGGATTTACGTCAGAGAATGTTTTGCTTATGATCTCCTCTAAGAGTTTTATGGTGTCATGTCTGATATTTAAGTCTTTAAGCCTAAATGGACTTTATTTTTAAGAGCAGTTTTAGATTCACAGTAAAATTGAACAGAAAGTACAGAGGATTTCTATACATCCCCTGTACACACACATGCATAGCCTCCTCCATTATCAACATCCCCCACCAGAGTGGTACATTCATTACAATTGATGAACCTGAATTAACACATCACTATCACCCAAAGTTCATAGTTTACGTTAGGGTTCACTCTTTTTTTAAAAAAGTTTTATTTTATTTTATATTTTTGGCTGCATTGGATCTTCGTTGCTGCTCACAGTCTTTCTCTAGTTGCGGTGAGCGGGGGCTACTCTTTGTTGCGGTGTGCGGGCTTCTCATTGCGGTGGCTTCTCTTGTTGAGGAGCACGGGCCCTAGGTGCACGGGCTTCAGTAGTTGTGGCTCACGGGCTCTAGAGCGCAGGCTCATTAGTTGTGGCGCATGGGCTTAGTAGCTCCGCAACATGTGCGATCTTTCCCAGACCGGGGCTCGAACCTGTGTCCCCTGCATTGGCAGGAGGATTCTTAACCACTGCACCACCAGGGAAGCCCAGGGTTCACTCTTGATGTTGTACATTCTATGGGGTTTGAAAGATTATAATGCCATGTAATGTATTTGCTGTTATTGTATCATACAGAAGAGTTTCACTGCCCTAAAAATCTTCTAAAAACCTTAGCTATATGTTTTCTTCTTTTTTTTTTTTTTTTAACATCTTTGTTGGAGTATAATTGCTTTACAGTGGTGTGTTAATTTCTGCTTTATAACAAAGTGAATCAGCTATACAAATACATATATCCCCATTGGTTTTTTTTTAAGTTGTAAATGGGGACAAGAAAGAAATGTACGAACTGTAATTAATAAGCATATTCTACTCTATGTATGAGAAATCTCTGTTCAGTCACCATAAAGCAGATTGAAGCAATGTGGTTAGGGGTTGATTGCTAAGAATGTCAGCTTCAGACTCCATGTAAATGAGAAAATGCAAAAGTGTTAGTTCATTTTTAGCCAAATCATGCATGTGAGGTAATGAGACATCTTAAAATGCAGAACAGACTGCTTCAAATAGGACTGATCATCTCATTCTCTACTCTTGATGGAAACTTTCTGGGCAAAAAGATTTCAATATGCAAAATATTTTTTGTTCTATACAATATGAGGGCAAACTTGTAGGCAGCAAATCAGATAAGTAATGCAGATATGAGTTGAAATACACCAGTATATCCTTTAAAAATCTGCATATGGGATGACTGGAACCGTAAGTGCTGGCAGTGATGACCAGAGTGGAAGAATTATAAGTGATGTTATCAAGAATAGCACTGGGGGGCTTCCCTGGTGGCTCAGTGGTTGAGAATCTGCCTGCTAATGCAGGGGACACGGGTTCGAGCCCTGGTCTGGGAAGATCCCACATGCCACGGAGCAGCTGGGCCCGTGAGCCACAATTACTGAGCCTGCGCGTCTGGAGCCTGTGCCCCGCAACGGGAGGGGCCGCGATAGTGAAAGGCCCGCGCACCGCGATGAAGAGTGGCCCCCACTTGCCGTAACTATAGAAAGCCCTCGCACGAACCGAAGACCCAACACAGCCAAAAATAAATAAATAAATAAATAAAGTAGCTATAAAAAAAAATTAAAAAAAAAAAAAAAAGAATAGCACTGGCATGAAACTTAGAATTATGTAACACTCACATGCTATCTAAGACAACTGTGATTACACTTGAACATGAGTTTTCATAACTTTTAGGTAAGCGTAGAAGTGCTTAGAGTTCAGCAATTCACTAATGTCCCTTATTTATGGATCTTCCTTCATCTTCTGCTCTTTACCTTCCAAGAAGCATTTTAAAATGCAGCCAAAACCAGGATCGACTGATACATCCATCAATACTCCTGATTTCCTCTAATATCATGGATGACAGTGAGTCATTGTAGTCTAAAGCACATGTTTTCTAAAAATTTTACTGGAAGGAATAAAAACTTACTGGCTACTGTGGAAAAATCCGAGATATACTGTAAATTCTGCAGGTTAGGCATACTTGAAAATTTTGTGATTTTGATTTTTTTTCTTACTTTAATACTGTCAGTTCAATATTAGTTTGCTTTCCTCTTTTGGTCTCTAAGGTTTTTTTTTTAATGCTGTATGTGCTGGATGTGCTAGAGCCTGTGCTGTATGTGCTGGCTTACTACTTTTTTTAATGCTGTATGTGCTGGCTTACTACTTTTGAAATAGTGCATATTCATAGTAATATTTTAAAATTTCAGTGTACAATTTACAACTACACACAGTGATACAAAGGAAAGAAGCCAGATATAAAAGAGTGTATGTTGTATGATTCTACTTATATAAAGAACAAAAAGAGACAAAACTAATCAATACTGTTTGATATCAAGACAGGGATTCCCCTTGGGAGTGAGTAGTGACTGGAAGTCAGGGAGGGCTGGACAAAAAGGGAGTTTCCTGGGGAGGTCATGAACATGTACTTCAATAATAATTTTTAAAAGAACATTCAGTAAAAGACATATATATTTGGAAAAAAAATTTCCTTCTCACCTTGAATGGTTTCTTCCGTTGCAATAGATAAACATAGGAAACTAAGACTTTTCTTTTTTCATTTTAATGAAAAAAAGAAAGTACTAGAAAATTTAAAAATAAGGTACAATTGAGAACTAATGATCTGTACTGCTTAGGAAATTTAGATACATGTCTAAAAAAAAAAATCTATGTTTATTTTATCACATACTATAAAATAACCTTGATGTGTATAATCAAGCTTACAGATCTAAAATAGAACTTTTTGGAGAAATTCAAACTTTAAAAATGGAGCATCTCTCTATTAAATATCTGTCAAGTTATTTGACATTCTCATTTTTAATCTGGAAAGATACTGATATCAAATGCAGATTGAAGTGTTTATTCCAGTTTTGGGGTCGAGTGTCAGCTAAAGAAATCTATTGTGTGAAACAACCACCAGCCCATCCTGTATGTGGAAAGTGTGCTTAGAACCAGCCTGGAAGTCACAGATTGGAGAGCAGAGGGTGAAAGGGGTCAATGAATTGGCTCAATTAAGTGCCCCCATCAAGAGAATGGGACCACAGAGGTAATAAAGAGAGGTACATGAAAAGTTGGAAGATTTCAGGATAATATATTTATGATGGTTTCTGAAAAGTTACCAGTAAGCTCTCAACCTACTTAAAATAAGTTGGGAGCATATAATGAGAATCACTAATATTAAGATTACAAGAACAACCCAAAATGAATATGATATGCAAGGATTTTGCTCAAGGAATTGGAAGCAGAGTATGATATTATTGTTGAAGTCATCATCTAGCTGTTGATAGAGTCATATCATTGGGAAAGTTTTGTTCTTACTGTTTTTCAGAATAAAGGTAACAACTCTGAGGGGAAAGTTGAAATAAATCTGTTATAGTTGTATAAAAGAAAAGGAAAACCTGTCATTCACATTTTCAGAATTTTTTATTTTAGATTTTCTCTGGATTTTGAAGGAACCTCACATTATCTAGTCCAAACCCCTCATTTAAAAAATCTATATCTTTTGGCCCAGAGATGGAAAATTAAGTGAACATTGTGCCTGTTACTTAGTGTTGTATTTAATTATTATTAATATTATTATCACTAGTGTCTCTACAGCCCTAGTGTAGTTCCAACAGGCTATTGATAACTTAACACGTGCATGGGTGGTCTTAGTTGCCCAAACATGTGAGAAGGTAGAAGTGCTAAACAAATGTCCAAAGTAGCCTCTGCTGGCCTGGTGACCTGTGCCAGCTGAACAGTGAGATCACTCAGTCCTAAACACTGGAACTAGAACACGTGTCTAGAGGAAACTGCAAGAAACAACATAAAGAATGTTTCTCACAGTAGACCTGTAGGAAGCCTTGTTGGAAACACAAATTGGAATAAAGCCTCGGTGATTTATGAATTAGAAGGAACCATCCTCTTTCATTACATTCCTGGGATAAATTAAAGCATTGAGAAGCCCTGTGGGCAAATGAAGGCTGAATTGGTTTTAACAGTGTTCCCCTTAACAACACAGCAGTGCTGGCTAGTGGCTGAAAAATACACTTGATGCCTCCCAGTGGGAGGAATCTTCTGTTCAAATCTTACCTTTTCCAAAAGTTGGAAAGAAGCAGTACACAACTGCAGGGCAGGTGGGGCTGTAACAGAAGTAGTAAGTAAAACACTAAGTCTGAAAGAGAAAACTTTTTATATGGAAACAAATACAACCACATGAAAAAACAAAGTAAAATACCCCAGAATGGTTAGAGTGCAGATTCTGGAGTCAGGTGCCTGAGTTCGAATCCTGTCTCTGCTGTTTACAAATTGTGAGTTACTGAAATTCTCTGTCTTAATTTATCTCTTTGAAAATGAGGATGATGATGGTAATACTGGGTACCTCACAAAATTATAAGAAGAATTAAATAAGTTAATACTTACAGATTATTTAAGGACAGTGTCTGGCTTATAGACAGTCCATATAAATGCCACGTTTATTTTTAACCTTTAGAGTTTAGGGTTTTTTTTTAATTAAAAAGATTTTTTTAAGCTTTTAATTTGTTTTTCCTCTGTATATACTTTTTAAAATACAATTTTTAAAGGTTACACTCCATGTACAGTTATTACAAAATATTTGCTATATTCCCCATGTGATACAATACGTCTTTGTAGCCTATCTTACATCCAATAGTTTGTATCTCCCACTCTCCTTCCCACCACCCACTGGTAACCATTAGTTGGTTCTCTATACCTATGAGTCTGTTTTTTTGTTTTATTCACTAGTTTGCTATATTTTTTAGATTTCACATATCACACATAAGTGATATCATATAGTATTTGTCTTTCTCTGTCTGACTTAATTCACTTAGCATAATGCCCTCCGAGTCCATACATGTTGCTGCAAATGGAAAAATTTCATTCTTTTTTATGGCTGAGAAGTGTTCCATTATATACATATACCACAGCTTCTTTATCCATTCATCTGCTGATGGACACTTAGGTTGGGTTTAGGGTTTAAGTGTTCAAAATATTATTTATTTTTAATGTGATTTTTTTCCCTAAAATGTATAAGATGCTTTCTTGAACAAGGTTATAATATGGACTGTTATTCAATAGTTCATTCAACAGATTTTTACTGAGTGCCTACTATATACCCAGAGCTGTGCTCACGGCTGAGTATACAGTGCTAAATCAAGGCAACATGGTTCTTGCAATCCCACTCTAAGCTTTCCTTAACTGTTTTGCAGTCAGCATTTTGAATGTCAATTATTACATTGTACAGAGATGCCCTGGGGGCTAGTAATCTTTTTTAAAGAATCTGATTTTTAAATCAGTCTCATATATTTTATGGATATTGTCATTTGTGTATTTTATTTATTTATTATTATTATTTTTTTTTTTTTTTTTTTGGCTGTGTTGGGTCTTTGTTGCTATGCACGGGCTTTCTCTAGTTGTGGCGAGCGGGGGCTACTCTTCGTTGCAGTGTGCAGGCTTCTCATTGCGGTGGCTTCTCTTGTTGTGGAGCACAGGCTCTAGGCACGCGAGCTTCAGTAGTTGTGGCACGCAGGATCAGTAGTTGTGACACACGGGCTTAGTTGCTCCAAGGCATATGGAATCTTCCCGGACCAGGGCTCGAATCCGTGTCCCCTGCATTGGCAGGCAGATTCTTAACCACTGTGCCACTAGGGAAGTCCCTCATTTGTCTATTTTAAAGTGTAATTACTGGGCAAGGTAAGTTTCTTTTTTTTTTTTAACATCTTTATTGGAGTATAATTGCTTTACAATGGTATGTTAGTTTCTGCTGTATAACAAAGTGAATCAGCTATACGTATACATATATCCCCATATCTCCTCCCTCCTGCATCTCCCTCCCACCCTCCCTATCCCACCCCTCTAGGTGGACACAAAGCACTGAGCTATCTCCCTGTGCTATGCGGCTGCTTCCCACTAGCTATCTATTTTACACTAGGTAGTGTATATATGTCCATGCCACTCTCTCACTTCATCCCAGCTTACCCTTCCCCCTCCCCATGTCCTCAAGTCCATTCTCTACGTCTTTGTCTTCATTCCTGTCCTGTAGCTAGGTTCTTCAGAACCTTTTTTTTTTTCTTTTTTTAGATTCCATATATATGTGTTAGCATATGGTATTTGTTTTTCTCTTTCTGACTTACTTCACTCTGTATGACAGTCTCTAGGTCCATCCACCTCACTACAAATAACTCAATTTCGTTTCTTCTCATGGCTGAGTAGTATTCCATTGTATATATGTGCCACATCTTTATCCATTCATCTGTCAATGGACGCTAGGTTGCTTCCAAGTCCTGGCTATTGTAAATAGTGCTGCAGTCAACACTGTGGTACATGACTCTTTTTGAATTATGGTTTTCTCAGGGTATATGCCCAGTAGTGGGATTCCTGGGTCGTATGGTAGTTCTATTTTTAGTTTTTTAAGGAACCTCCATACTGTTCTCCATAGTGGCTATATCAATTTACATTCCCACCAACAGTGCAAGAGTGTTCCCTTTTCTCCACACCCTCTCCAGCATTTATTATTTGTAGATTTTTTGATGATGGCCATTCTGACTGGTGTGAGGTGATACCTCATTGTAGTTTTGATTTGCATTTCTCTAATGATTAGTGATGTTGAGCATCCTTTCATGTGTTTGTTGGCCATCTGTATGTCTTCTTTGGAGAAATGTCTATTTAGGTCTTCTGCCCATTTTTAGATTGGGTTGTTTGTTTTTTTGATATTGAGCTGCATGAGCGGCTAAGGTAAGATTTTAAAAATAATTATTTACAAACTAATGTTAAAAACTTCCTGTGGTTTGTAGTTCAGATTTTAAAATATCTCTATCACAGTGCCATTATGTTTAGCTTCCATGGTAAAGGGACTAAAGATAATTTAATAAAAGGGAATCATTCTTGTGATAGAAAAATTTATGATAGATGTGTAGCACTGGTGTCATTCTTTGAGAATAAAATTATACTTCATGTTAATTCCTTTAAGAGGTAGAACACTTTGTTAACCAACCAAAAATTCACTGGTGTTATACATTTTCTCTCATAAACAACATCTTAATGCTTCTGTCAAATGTATCATTAGGAAAGACCTGTGAGTTGAGAAAATTTTATGAACTACAAGAAAAATCAGTCCTAATGAAAAATACAGTTACACCTTAGCGTACAGTTTCGTAAAGAAGTGAGTAAACCCTTGAAATTGCTAGAATGAAGACTACTTCTGTCCAGTGTCAATGTTCGTAGTCTCTTAGGAGATGATCTTTCTGCAGGAATTCCTTTTACATTGTTAGGTAATGCAGAAATCTAAAAGAAAAATGGCATTTTGATCTATTAAGGGTCTTCAGAGGTTTTCTGCTCTGTAAAACAGTGAAATTAGTTGATAAGGAAACTGTGTGGGACCATTATAACTTGTCTTCTAAGACTTTTATGGCAGTTTTTTTGAAAATTAGCCTTGATGTCAAAGTTCATTTGATCAGTCTTTTAAAATCTCAAGAGGAAATATAGACAACTAGAAATATGCATAAATTAAGGAATATACGTGTAATCGTCAAAAAGGAGTATGTGTAGATTGTCAAAATGAATGATTTACGATAATGGTAGATTGTAGATTCCTTAGCAAATTCATAAATCAAGTGCATTGTAGCATGTATCCTTCATTCCAATAAAAATGTCAATACCTTACATTTTGTCAGCCTTGGCCATGACAGCAAACTCAGTCACTTCTTAAATTTTAAGAATTGTTTGTTGTAACTTCTTTGTGAGTGACAAAGACCATGTCTATGGTCTGCTTTGGATATGGGCATTTGTGCTGTGCAGTGTTGAAACAGAGGATGATTATTTTGCCTATTATAAGATGTAGAAGTCATTGCAGACTCCAGTGTCTGAAAGCATTCTTATTTTTGAATAGTAAATTCAACAATTTGAAGCATTCTAGTGGTTGAATCATTGAAACATTTTATCTGAAGCACTTGACATTAGATTGCTCTTAGGAAATGAAATTGATTCAAACCTCTGTTATTTCTAATAATAATAATAGCAGCGCTTTATAGTTCATGAAGTGATTTCATAACTCTTATTTTATTCTTATAACCCTGTGAAGTAGATGGTACAGGTCTCTTTACCCCCTTTTTAATATGAGAATATTGATTTGTGCTTGTAATGTTAACTCAACTTGGGTATCAGAATGACTGACATTGTAACAGTGGCATTTCTGTTGAGTCTGTAGGCTTGAAAATAATTTGTCTTGAAATCATCTTGTAAGATCATATGACTTTTTATATCTTTTAAATAACAAAGTGAAGAGTGTTCAAGTTGTTCTGACTGTTATTATGATCAGTAATCTTCTAAATTTGAAAATTATAGATAAATACATTTTGCTGTCCAGCACTTATCAATGGGAATAGGTATAAATAAACTCTTTGATGTCCCTCCGAGAAGTAGAGAAATTTTAATGCAAATTTGAAATTGTCTTTGAATCACTAAGTGAATGCCAAAATAATGGTAGCACTTTTGCCCACTGGCTCTAAAGGGTTATCTATAAATTGAAAACACAAACGTTAAAGGCAGTAAAACATTCTATTATCTGCCTACTTGCCCTTTCATTGCCGAAGATAAAATTTGTGGAAATCAGAAAGGCATTAAAAAACAAAAAACTCAAAACCTTTTTTTTTTAACATATGCGACACCAAGCAAGGTGCTCATTAGACTTTAATCTACCACCTCCCTTCCTCTTTCCAAGCTGCCCTGTCCCATTCAATCTGTCAGTTCACTGACAGACACCGTGGATGCTGGTAACAGGTGATGTACGTCACTGATGTGATGGGGGAACGTGAGGAAAGAAAGAATGAGAACTACTGTTTGGTCTTCTTTATAGCTGTGAATTGTTTTGTTGAGAAACACGGTGTATAATTTTGTTTTGCTCATAAAAATATCATACTTGGTATATTTAGAGTGATAAAAGACCAGAAAAGACTATAGAAATATTGGAAGTGAAACTTTTTCATCCTTGTATTATTTCTTGAAGGAGCCAGACAGTTATTTTCCCAATTAGTTGATGGCTCTTGTCCCCTTTGTACACTTGCCTTCTTTTTACTGAGGCAGCCAGAGAGAGCTTTTGATTGCTATTTCTTTAACTGCTTCTGTAAACTTGAAAAGACATTTTTAAAAATTGTGGTCCATTGAACATTCATTAATGAAAAATAATTTTTTAAGTTACAAAAATTTTTCTTGGTCAAATCAGTTTCAGGTGAGCTGCATGTGTGTGTTTTCCCCACTTCCCCCTACCCAGTGGAATCACAGCATATATTAACTAGTGATTAAAGATCCTTGACCTTGCTGCAGTTAAACTAAAGTCTGACATTATATCTCCAAGATTTATTTCATTAGGGACAGATTTTTGACTTTTGGAACATACATTGGGGAAATGTTGGGGTCCTAGTTATCTTATTGCCGTGTAACAAGTTATCACAAACTAAGCTTCTTAACGCTGCGCAAGTTTATTATCTCTGTTTCTGTGGATTCGGAATCTGGGCATGGCTTAGCTAGGTGCCTCTGCTCCAAGGCCTCTCACGAGGCTGCAGTCATAGCATCATCTGAAGGTTCTACTGGAAAAGGATCTACCCAAGTTCACATGGTTGTTGGCAGAATTCGGGTTGCTAGCCGTCTATAGGACCGAGGGCCTTAGTTCCAAGCTAGCTGTAGGCCAGAGGCCACCCTCAGTTTCTTGCTGTGTGGACCTCTCCAGTGTGGCTACTTGCTTCGCCAAAGCATGCAAAGAAGAAGGCAATGAAGAGAGACTACAGCAAGACAGAAGTTATAGTCTTATGTAAACCTAATATTAGAAATGATATGCCATTATCTATGCCATGCTCCATTTTTTTTTTTTTTGGAACAAGTAACAGGTTTCACCAATGCTCAAGGGGAGGAGATTACCCAAGAGCATAAAACCAGGAGTTAGGGGGTCAGGGGAGCTACCTTAGAGCCTGCCAACCACTGCTGATGTAAAAAGTACTATCCAGTTATTTCATGGTGGCTATACTGTTTGATATGATTTTCCATAAAGAGTAGTAATGAACTGAGCATGTAAAGCCTTATGCTAGGGTGTAAAGATGTTTAAAGGATATTGGTGATGGTGATGGTGATGATGATGATGATGATGATGATGATGATGATAAATGGTGATGATAAGTAAGCCTTATTGATTGGTGCTTGTGTCAGATACTGGGTGAGCCCTCTGCTTGTAGTATCTTACTTGATCCTCACATAAGCCTCCTTTTTCCAGAAACCAACATAAAAGATTAGGAAGTTAAGTAAGCAATAGGCCTGTAGGTTGTTCTCAAGCAGCTCACTGAGAAAACAGACAATTTATGCCACTAATTATAATATTTTCCAACAGGTGACTTCTCTATACAGAATGGGAGGCCAGAAAAGGGTGCCACACTTTTTGCTTGGGAGACTTAGAGGGGACAACGTAAAGAAGTCTTTTCAAAGGATGAGTAGGATTTTATGAGGTTTCTGAGACAAGGACAGGGACAGGGCTCAGTCTAAGTAAAGGTAAGTAGGTTTATATAATGGTAATATTTACAATCCCTCTACAAGTACCATGACAAAGGACAGAGCTTTGACTGTTTAGCCACGGGCAGAGATGATGGTGGACATATGGGCAACGAAGCCAGAGAGTAGATTAAATGTCAATTAGGTGGTGGCAACAGCAGCAGATGGCAACTCTTTGGTTATATTTTTTATTATTTATTTATCCCAGGCCGCTTTCCAAAATGGTGCTGAAACAGCTGCTGATCTGATGGTCCACTTGCTTTATTCTTCTTTAGCCTACAGGCTGTTCTAGGCAGACTTGTTTCCATCCACTTCCCCCTCTCCAGTTTTGGTCTCCAAGTTTCACCTTCAGTCACATGTATCTGGAAAGGCACTTGGTGCCAGGGCCCGGAGGCCTCCCGGGCTGCAGCACACTCATTTCTCTGGCTCCTATCAGCTAGAACCTGCTGCCAGTCAGCCAGGACCTGGGCCAGGCCCCATCCTTGCACAGATAGGCCCCTGGGAGTGTGGCAGGGCACTGAGCCAGTCGCCTGCAACCTTCAGTTCGCCATGCAGAGCCACTTGACAGATCTGGGGAGGCCCAAGCTGTGAGAGTAAGTCCTGGTCTGGTTTCCCAGTCCTCTGGGCTAGAAGAGTAGCAGCCAAGCCCACAGCAAAGACTGAGGGTGAAAAACTATGAAACCTGTGTCTTCTCTGGAAGCCCTCCCTTAGGCAGAGATGGCAGCTCTGCTCATTTAGCAGTGAAATTTAATAAAAAGAACTTGGTAGCAGGAGTGAGAAGTCCAAGCGCTTGTTCCAACATTTTTACTAACTAGACGTTTGACCTTGGACTAGTCATTTAAACAGGCAGTTTTGTTTTCTGAAAATTGAAAAAAAAAAAAAAAAAAAAGTAAGACTGGATTTAATGATCTTTAAGCTTTAAATTCCCGGTTTTAATATTTTTAAATGTCCCTTAAAAACTATTCTTCTAAGTAGGTTTACTCTATTCTCTATCATCTATGTACAGTTTGTGGTCATTTTCTTATAAATACCTTTGTCAACTTCAAAGTAAACTGCTTTGCCCATGAAAATGTAAACCCAACATATATAGAATTATTTGACAACTAGCCTTATCTAGAGTGGAGATTTTATTGCTTTTCTTAGTGTAATCATTCTAATGACTGTAACTAGGAAATAAGGAAAAAGAATAAAGAACTTGTAATGCTTGTAGAAAGTCTCATTTTTAAAAGTAAATTCAAGGCAAATCTTTACGCTACACCGAAAGAGAAGGCGCAGTCCTTTCCCTCTTTCCCTCTTTATATTTGTTGCTCTGAACATTGAGAATAAGGTAACAATGCCAAAGGAAACAAATCTGAAATCATAAACTTGTGAACCCAGTCACAGTAGCTATTTTAAAATTTTCTAAATACCTTCAATTCTTTGATGACATGCATGCATATCTTCACATAGTAGCAATTATATCACTGATAACATGGATTCTGTTTTTAATCACTAACATAGCAAGATTTTTTTATATTTTGATTTTTTAAAATAAATTTATTTATTTATTATATTTATTTTTGGCTGCGTTGGGTCTTCGTTGCTGCTCGCGGGCTTTCTCAGGTTGAGGCGAGTGGGGGCTGCTGTTCTTTGCAGTGCGCGGGCTTCTCATTGCAGTGGCTTCTCTTGTTGCGGAGCACGGGCTCTAGGTGCGTGGGCTCAGTAGTTGTGGCTTTCGGGCTCTAGAGCACAGGCGCAGTAGTTGTGGTGCACGGGCTTAGTTGCTCCGTGGCATGTGGGATCTTCCCAGGCCAGGGCTCGAACCCGTGTCCCCTGAATTGGCAGGCAGATGCTTAACCACTGTGCTACCAGGGAAGCCCATGTATTTTGATTTTGTGTATTAACTTTTTTTTTTTTAATAAATTTATTTATTTTATTTATTTATTTTTGGCTGCGTTGGGTCTTCGTTGCTGTGCGCAGGCTTTCTCTAGTTGGGGAGAGCGGGGCTACTCTTCATTGCAGTGAGCGGGCTTCTCATTGCGGTGGCCTCTCTCATTGTGGAGCATGGGCTCTAGGCGTGCGGGCTTCAGTAGTTGCGGCACACAGGCTCAGTAGTGTGGCTTGCGGGCTCTAGAGCACAGGCTCAGTAGTTGTGGCGCACGGGCTTAGCTGCTCTGCGGCAATGTGGGATCTTCCCGGACCAGGGATCGAACCTGTGTCCCCTGCATTGGCAGGCGGATTCTCAACCACTGCGCCACCAGGGAAGCCCCTGTGTATTAACTTTTATAGCTATAAGTCATATATGTTCTTTGTTTTAAAATAGACATTATGGACTGCTATAAGGAAGAAAAGAAACATTATCTAACATCCTTTTTCGGTAATATAGCCCCTGTTAACATAACTCAATGCTTTTTTTGTACACTTACATAATGACATATTTTTCTTAAAAAAGGTAAATTGCTTTAGTTTTTAATGGCACATACATTGCTTTTTAAGGGCATATGATTTTATTAATTTGGTGAATTTTCTCACCAATCACCAGTTATTAGTTGTCCAAAATGATGTTTTTGGTAACGTGGAGATTTATGTGACACATCAGAAATGTAGTAGACAAATGGACAAATGTTTTTCCATAAAATGGTCACAAACTTTATATTGAAATTCAGTAATATTGTATTCCAACACAGATAGGTCCTTTGCTACCTTATGCATCCATATACATAAAGCATACTACTCAGATTTTTAACAAAAACTTTTGTGCAGATAACCTGGATGGTCTCCTATTATTAATGCTATTTCTCTCTTTTTTTTCCTTTGAGCTCACCGTAGTCATTAGATTCTCTTAATAGATAATAGATATGTTCAATCTTATTAAATGGTCATTATTTTAATTTTGAATGTGTATCTCAAGCTAAATAATTCTTTAAACCCTTCAGTTCTGAAACTTTAGCTTGGGTGTCCTCAGGAAGAGAATAGTCTTCATCACAAAATAATTACCATGCCCTGATCTACTTTCTGGTACATGGATGAATACTCATGTTGAGTCTGGCCTCTAAATTAAAGTATTTTTAATAATTCAAAGGTAGGGCATTATAAATAGTAGTTAAGAATAAGTTTTCATAATTCTACATTGTTTTGTGTTTAGTAATTCATATCATAAACTATAGAAACATTCCTATCAGAAATCACAAAATCAAATCATTAGCTGATTTCCTTTTTATGATCTTCTAATACCTTTCCATTTTAATATTTTATCCAACTATGACAATGAGGTGAATTTACTTCAAATGTTATCTATTAGTGTTTTTGTTTGTTGCACGGTATTTTATGTAAAATGAAATTTACCAATTACAATTTGATGAGTTTGATAAAGGTATATAATGGTAAAACCACCCCCCCCAATCAAGTTTTAGAGCACTTTCATCACCTCAGAAAGTCCCCTTGCTATAGCAGTCAAGTAAATATTATTTTTCTTACTATTATTATTTTTTTTTTTTATAAATTTATTTATTTATTTATATTTATTTTTGGCTGTGTTGGGTCTTCGTTTCTGTGCGAGGGCTTTCTCTAGTTGCGGCAAGCAGGGGCCACTCTTCATTGCGGTGTGCGGGCCTTTCACTGTCGCGGCCTCTCTTGTTGCGGAGCACAGGCTCCAGACGCGCAGGCTCAGTAGTTGTGGCTCACGGGCCCAGCTGCCCCGCAGCATGTGGAATCTTCCCAGACCAGGGCTCGAACCCGTGTCCCCTGCTTTGGCAGGCAGACTCTCAACCACTGCGCCACCAGGGAAGCCCCCTATTATTTTTAAATATTTTTCAGACCTTAGTCAGCCTGGAAGAGTGGGACCCCAAATAATAGAACACCGCTTGGAAAACAAAATTTCTGTCTTATGAGATATTCTAGACCAGGGTTCACAAACTTTTAAAAGGACAGATAATAAATATTTTTGGCCATGAAGTCTCTGTCACAACTACACAAATCTATTGTTTTAGTGAAAAAGCAACTACAGACACTATTTCAACAAATGGATGTGGCCAGATTTGGTCCATAAGATGTAATTTGCCAACCCATGCTCTAGACCTTTTGAAATTCAGTTTTTCTTATTAATATAACCAATGAGCTGGTAATAAAACATTTAGTTCAGTGAGCTTTTCAAAGGAATACATTAGTTAATAAAATAATTTGTAGCATTTTAATTTAGCACACTTGTCTTTTAGAAGTTATTATTTCTGAAAATGTCCAAGATATGTGATTTTCCAAAAACCTGCCAAGTGTAATTAGAATAAATTAATGTTGTCCAACTTTTTGTGTAGTAACAAACAGTTAATGAAAAAAAGAGTAGTTAAAATTAGTATTAGTACCAAAAACTGAAACGTAAATTGTAGATCCTAAATCATGGCACTAACCTACAAAAGTCTTACGAATGTTGACATATGTCATATTGTATTTTCTTGTAATATTGCTGCTCTAAACGGCATAGTTATTTGTTTTTTAATGACTAATCTACCTGTGTTTTGTGAGTGTTTCATAACCATTTGAAGAGTCTTACTAAATCCTCAGGGTTTGAGAGCTTATCATGGAAGAAGAACACTTTGGGCTAATTGAGCATACCTACAGACTAGGCTGTGATTAGAGCACTTTTACATGTTGGAGTTTTAACCTCTGAACATATGGCCTTTGTCATATGTATCTTCTCTTTCCTCAGAAATCCAACTTTATAATGTTATATTGTCTTTACCAAACCATTTTTAAGTTAAAACCTAGTAATATTTTTTTAAAAATCAGCCCAAATTTACTAATTCACACATTGAGGAAGAATGGGCTTATCATAGGAACTAGGTAAAGTCAGTAATTTGTAATAGAAAATAGTCATTTGTGACTTCATGATAGAAACATTGCAAAAACTGGATGTTAACAAGAAAAAGTGTTTTGGGGAAAAACGTGTTATATAAGATGACTTACGTTTTTACTTAAAAGTGAGAAATGTGTAAAGTTGCCATTTTTTAAGACAAAAAACAAGTTTATAGAAAATGATATAGTGTAAAGGATATGTTTTTTAAAAGTCTATGGGGCTTTTTTTTGTTGTCTTGAAGATTAATTCCCTTGAAATTTATTTTAGAAATATATACTGCATTTGTTCATAACATTTGATGTAGTCATCTTTAATGACATGTTAATACATTTAGAGTCATTTAGTGCCCATGAGGTATTGTCTCATACTTTTGGATTTCAATATACAATCATGATTTCAAAGATGAATCAATCCATACATGTACTAAATCTTACTTAACCACCAGACATATATTTCAAGTATAGTTACCCCTTTGTGCTCCTTTAATGAACTGATTAATGAAGGAATGAGTAGGATCAATAAAAGAATGGATAGCAAAATAGAGAGGAATTCATGATTCCGGAACTCACATTTGGTTTGAAGAAAGTTTCTAAATTTAAAATGCCTTCAGTTACATTGTAAGATTTCAAATAAAGCCTCACTGGTGAAGATAAATGCCTTGAAGAACAAGTTATTTGGACTGACAAGATGGGGATATTTAAAGTATATTTAACAGATTCTAAAAAGGACATGTGCTTCAGATGTTAGGTTTCTGTCTTTAATTCTTAAAGGATAAGACAGTTGTCTAGTATAGCACAAGATGAGTTTACATTTTATTGCTGACAGCTCTTTTAAAACTCTTGGTCCTCTCAAATTCAGCATGTGTGATGTTTGCTGACAAGTGAGGGTAAATAGATTGTCAGGCTGCTGATTCTGAGTTCGAACTTCTCAAAATCTACCTGATAGTCTTACCTCCGTTAGTTCTTAGTTATTTAGAGCAGCATGCCTTCATGTGGTTACACTGGATATAGAAATGAAACCTTTATTGTATGAATCGTAAAAATTTAAAATAAAATCCTAACTGCTTGGGCAGTCTTGACACTTTCATGTGAGGGAACTCTGTTCTAAGTATTATACTTGCAAAAGCATGTTTCCCTTCAAGGAAGATTTTTTGTTTTTAACTTCAGAACTGCCTGGTGATTCAGATTATCATGCACGCTTATCCTCCGTCTTCGTAGCTAAACTGGTTATTATGCAAACAAGCGAGGGCTTTAGAAGGCAACTTGGTTGTAGTGGTGAGAATATTTAAATAATAGTTTATTTCAGCCAGCTCCACCCACTCATTAACTCACTGCGGCCAGCCATCAGTTTCCCTGCACCAGGAAAGCCTGTCGTTTACAAACCATGACTATTTTAGGACCCACGCTATAAAATATAAAGAATACATACGCTGAAATCTTAACAGCGGAGACGGAAAAGGGGGAGGGGGTGCTAAGACTGCACAGGGCTGGGTTAGGGCTTATTTGACCCCTTTTCTTTCTCTCTTTTAAAAACAAGTATTTTTGTTGAGTAGGTAACATGCGCACAACAGTAATAGATATTTCCAAGACTACAACAGGGGAGTATAGTGAAAATTGTATCCTTCTCCTTCTTGTTTCCTTGTTTCTTTCCCCATAGGCAAGTGGCCTTTGCCTGTTTCTTACGTCTCTTTTCAGAGACATAATATGCATGTATAAGCATGTTTCTTTTTATGCAAATAGTATATATCATGCCCACTGTTCTTTATTTTGCCTTTTCCCTTAGCAGTATATTATAGTTGGTTCCATATTAGTACATACAGATTTAATGGCCTCATCAGCTGCATTTTGAAGCTGTACCATAATTTATTTAGCTTTTTTCCTCCTGGAATTTGTGGTTATTTTTGGTCTTTTGCTATAAACAATGTCACAATAGGTATCCATGCACATAAGTCTTTCTGTGTATAAATATAGGATAAAGGTGCCATTGATCACTTTCTGAAACTTCTGAAACACATCCAGTGACTTCCAAGTTCAGTTCAACCAGCCAGCTTGGTGAACACATTACTCATTCTGGGCCCTGTCTAGGCTGGTCCTGGGGACTTTCAAGAATCAGACATGGTCCCTGCCTTAAATAAGGTAGTATCACTCTCCAGTGACTGTGATGCTTCAAGGTAAAGTGCTGGGCGACAGATCAGAGGTGCAGCAGAATCTTGTGGAAATCCACAGCAGGGAGGAATGACTTCTGATCTTGGGGATCAGGGGAGAATTTGAGGATGGGTTGGAATTAGAATTCCATGTGGGAGATGGCAGAGGAGGCATGGGGAGAGGGTTCAGGAAGCGTGGGTGCACCAAAGCACATGCTGGGTGTACTGCCCTCCACACAGGGCCTCCTCATCATACTTGCCATGTGCCAGGCCCCCTCCGCCTCAGAATGCGGGCACTTGCTGTGCCTTCTGCCTGTAATACTTCCCCAAGATTTTTTGATGGCTTGCTCCCTTTGCAGGGATGCCCACAGGTCATCAGGGCTCCTCACTGTGGGCTCTGGTTATTTGCCCGTGCCCTCCAGGTCTTGTCCTGTCGTGTCAGAAACCGGTGCCTCATGTTCCTGCCCTCTGCTCTTCCTCTCAATGCCACCATGTAAAAGTGCCTCTTATGATGGCCCCTGGCACAGCTGGCTCCTCCCTGGTGACTGGCGCTGCCACAGCCATTCTGGCCTCCTTTGCCATCTGCTCAAGGGCAAAACAGGCCCTTCCCTTAGACTGCTACAGTGCAGCCACCATCAGGGTATCATTTCCAACAACAATTATGAAAGTTGAGAATTTGGGGAAGGGCAAGGTAGTGGTACTACTCACTTCTGTTCAAAGTGGTTGGCTCAGAACCTAGAGACCCCTCCTTAGCATTGGAGAGAGGGTTCTCTCTGTTTATCTCTTGCTCATCCCTCTCTCTGCCTAGGACTGGCTTTCCTCTCCCCCAAGTGAGTGTACCCCAGTGATGCTACCTGGAATTCAGGCCCTAAGGCTTCAGAAAGAGGAATGTCCCTCCTTGTGAGAATCTAAGTCTCCTGAGAGGTCTAATTTCAGATCTTGGGGTCCCCCTTGCATCCCCTAGCCACAGGACTGGGTGCTCTGACCTGCAGCCCCAATAAACAATCATAGCACTTAATATTTACACCAAAACACAACCAACAGTCCAATATCAGTAATCTCTGTAGGACTTAGACTTAAATGTTATTAAGTTGGGCTTAATTGGTCCTGTGCTTTGTAGGGTGAAGAATAGCTCTCACCACCTACCCTTTCTTCAGTCCTTTGGGCTCCTGAAAACCTCTGATCAAGAACTGGGAGAGGCATTGGTGCATTGTCTTTGTGTTCCTTGAGGCAGCAAACGTCTCCCTCAAATAAACTGCAGAGCCTCAGAAACCTATTAGCTCTGCCAAAACAGGCACCCAGTTTACATTAAACCCTTCGGTCTGTTTGAAGCATCCAGATGCAAGTTAATTTCACAGCCTGCCCCAGAACAGTGGGTAGGGACTTGCTTTACATTTATGTAACAGAAATTGCCATTATGTTGCTTTTCTTAGAATAAAGGAACAGTCAGCGGGGAAGGTAAATTCAGGTCTCTTCCTATCAGTAAAACTAAACAGCTGGAAGCTTTGAAATGAGTGTGTTTGTACTTCTGCTCATCAAGGTTTTTTTTAAGAAGCTCTCAGGTCTGGGCACACCTCTTTCTGTGCTTAAGTTAACTCTTTGAGAGGCAGCTAAGGTGCCATGCAGAGTAAGAGACACTTGCTATTGTTGTAGTTGGGATCTAAGCTGGTTTCACACATATAAGCACTTCAGTTCATAGGCAGGGATCCCAGTAAGTAGAAGCAAATTGATCTCCTGTCTGAATGTGCTTCAGACAGTCTTGTCTAAGTCCTACGTTTTACAAAAGACTCTGTTATATTGGGATGCAGAAGGGATGGGACGTGATGGTAAGAAATGGGACAATCATAAGAAATGATCATCGCTCATAGGGAGCTTATAATATAGATGGAGAGATAAACAGAGATAAACAGATGAATAAAACAGTTTTATGTACTTACTGCCAAACGAGTTGAATAGAGAATGAGATGTGATATAAATTTTGGAGGAGAGATTGATTAATTCTTGAGGTTTCATTCATCTAAATTTTTTTTTAAGATTTATTTTTTATTTTATTTATTTTTGGCTGCGTCGGGCCTTAGTTGCGGCACGCGGGATCTTCGTTGAGGCACACGGGATCTTTTTGTTGTGGTGTGCGGGCTCTTCCTTGTGGTGCGTGGGTTTCTCTCTAGTTGTGGTGTGCGGGTTTTCTCTTCTCTGGTTGTGGTGCGCAGGCTCCAGGGGGCATGGCCTCTGCACTTTGCAGCACGCAGGCTCTAATTGAGACGCACAAGCTCAGTAGTTGTGGCACACGGGCTTAGTTGCCCTGCGGCATGTGGGATCTTAATTCCCTGACCAGGGATTGAACCAGCGTTCCCTGCATTGTAAGGCAGATTCTTTACCACTGGACCACCAGGGAAATCCCCATCTAAATTTTAAATATCACATTAGATAAAGTTTGAGACATCATGGAGTTTGTTAGGAAAATAAGTTCATCACTTATATTAAGAACCAGTAACTTGTATATTAATAGCCTTATGGTATGATATTATATTTTTATTTAACATATTTATGAACATCATAAAGAGATTAAAGCATTATATATATATATATTGGGTTTACTTCTTACCAAAAAAAAAAAAAAAAAAAAGAATCATAGGGGACTTCCCTGGCGGTACAGTGGTTAAGACTCCATACTTCCACTGCAGGGGGCATGGGTTTGATCCCTGGTTGAAGAACTATGATCCCGCATGCTGTGGCCAAAAAAAAATCATGAGCTTTTAGGTAATTTAATCTTACTTGCATTAGGTTTTTAAAATTTTTAAACCCAGGAACAGACTTTTTCTATTGAAATCTGACACGAAGTCCCAAGCTATAACACAGGTAAAAGTAGAGGTGCTCTGGATGAGGTGGGTTTGGTTATTCACCCAGTTGGCCAGGATGACAAACACGTGCCACCTGCTATGGGAACACTGTCTCAGGGGTTCATGATAGGTGCTGTTCTCTCTCTCTATGTCAGTCCAACAATAGACTCACTGTGGGCTGACGCCCTGCCAGGAGCTGGAGCTACCAAGGTGAATGACGCATGGTCCTCTTTCAGGGAAACTGCAGTCTTGTGTGGGGCGGGGGGGCAGGGGGGCTGATAGGTAAATGAATGACTTGGGATGTCCATGCACGCTCAGGGCTGCTGTCATTCAGAGAACAGAGGAAGGCTCACTGCCTGGACCAGGGAGGGAGGGCAAGTCAGGGAAGCTTCTGGAGGACTTGGCCAGAGTATAGGTGTGAAGGGCATGTAGGAATCCATCAGCTGAGTAAGGCATTCCAAGGAATGAGACCATGTTGTGCAAAGAAACTGACATGAAATCAGATAATTACAGGTAATTTGATAAGCAGGTAACAGTTGCCTATGTTCTGTTCTATAACAGAACATAGAAGGGAAGGGGAAGAAAAAAGGCTGGAGTAATAATAGCAGAATTATTTCTCAGAGTTTGGACTTTCAGAATAAAGCCCAGAGGATCCATTAAGCTCTTTAGCAGAGGAGTGACCTGATCAGATGGTGTTTTAGTTAATGATAATAGCCAATATGTACTGTGTTATTATAGGCCAAATGCACTATTCATCACTTTCCATGCATTTCTCATTTAATCACACAAATGCCCTAGGAGTCAGGTGTGGTCATTGTATCAGGGATCCTAGAAGAAAACAAAGGGCAACTCGAACAGGGTGATTGAGGAGACTTGGATGAAGGGACTATTTATGAAACTGTGGGCAAGTTTAAAGATGTAAAACCCCTCCAGGCTAGCAGTAGTGGGGAGCCTTTACCATTCTGCTCTGCAGGATTACGAGAGAAATAGATTCTGGAACCCACTGAGCAAGAGTGGTAGCCTTCCGGGACTTCCCTGGCAGTCCAGTGGTTAAGACTCAGCGCTCCCACTGCAGGGGGCATGGGTTCCATCCCTGATCGGGGAACTAAGATCCCACCCACTTGCTGCACAGCATGGCCAAAGGAAAAAAAAAGAGTGGTAGCCTTCCAAGGGAGTACTTAGCCACAGCCATTTTCCTGTCCAGCTGGGAAGGAGCCAAGGGTAAAAAAAATACACCAACCTCACTTTTTTCCTTCCCTCTGATTTTTGGTCCTTGTGCCTCCCACTGGCCAAACTGCACTTGAGGCCAGGGGACCAACAACTCTGTAATTACAAGCTCATTGAGGTAGGCAGAGAACAGGAAGGAGGAAGAGTCAAGAATGCATCAGGAGAGGCAAATAGAGAATATCCAGCAAAGTTACCACATGCATTTCACACGTGAAACAACTAAAAGTCAGCTAGGTTAATCACTTGCCCCAAATCATGCAGCTTGTAAGTGGGGGTCCCACATGAGCGCACAGAGGAAGCTCTTGCACACTACAGGGAACTGTCTCTTCCTCAGACTATGGAAAAGGAATAGGAAGGGCAAACGTGGCAGCTGGGAAACCAGTGAGGAGCTCTTTCTAAGATTCAAGACCCAGAAGAATAAGTATGAAGGCCTAAAATGACAGTGCAGTGAGCACAAAAAGAAGGGAATGGATTTGAAACAGTAGAGGCAGAATGGATACAACTGTGGACCTCAACTTCCTTATAAGAAATGATAATATAGAAGACAGACTGTCTTAGATTCTTTCCAGGACAAAAGCTATATGACTCATCCCTGCAGTGATTGTGATATATGTTTATTTCATGGAATTAATGTATCTTTGAAAATATTCCCCAAATGCTCAATATACCTCCTTTTGGAGATTTAAAGTTTATTTATATATTAGTAATGCCCAACTCCAGTATCAGGACAACCAAGATTGTCACCAGATGTCATAAAACATGTTTTAAAATCATCCAAATAAAGTTTAAAAATCATCAAAATCATGTTCATGTCTTTTAGTAGACATTTTCTTCTCATTATAATGTCTAAGTCCTGTACTGAGTACAGTGTTGAGACCCCAAACTATAACTTGACCTCTGTTCAAATAGTATGAAAAGAGAAAAGAAAAAAACTAAAAGCATGGGAGAAAATAATTCACAAAAATTGGGCAACAACCATAAAATTTTTAAAATATCATAATGACTTAGCATGACCTAAACCTTTTTTTTTCCCTTGAATTGGCTCAATGATTCCCTCATTAATTTGAACTGATTTAGTTGGACATTTACCCTTATAAAAACATAAAAACCTCTTAGTTCAAGTTTGAGCATAGTTGCCTATTTTCATCTCATGGAATATTTAAAAAATTCACTTCAGTAAGGACACCTCAGAAGAGCTTTTTCTTTAGGTGTTACTATTGTACATATCCTTCAGATTAGCTTTAACCACACCCAAGTTTGAGGTTTCTGGAAAAAAACAATGAGCCTTTGGGGTCCTGTAAGATAAAGAGCATCCCACCCCCCCAAAAAAAATCGAATTTCTAACGGTTACTCTCCAAGTTACCGCAGCCTTCTGGCTAACTACTCCGTTTCTGGGGCTACTGCTTTCTGCCAACTTCCACTTTAAAACAGACAAACAATGTAGCTGATAAGAGCTGTTCTTATTTAAGCAACCAAACCCTAATTTGAAGGTTCCTGAGCATTTCTCTTATGGAACTTCTCTTTTCCTTGAGGGCTTTTTGTCTGATTGTTCTATGAGGCCCTCTTAGACAACATCAGTCATTTTCTCTTGAGTTTACTTATTCTTTTGGAACCTCCTTTCAGTAAAACCATTTGTGTTTTCTCCTCACTTCTCTTTCCTATGTCCCCTGCCTCCCTGTCCTCACCCCATCCCTCTCCCTCTCTCACAAGACTGACCTGTCACCGTTCTGGGCTTTGGACCCACTCAGTCTATGCCACTGCCCATCTGGAGCCCAGGAGCATGTTTGTTCCCAGATGCCCAGTCTTTCTGGGGAGGCGGTGACACTGCCTGCATTCACATCCGGGCATAGCCACTTATTACTGTAGACCAAAGGGTAAATTAGTTTCCTGTCTGTATAATTGGGATGCTAATAATTATATTACCTTCTAGGTTATTGCAATGATTAAATGACATCACACATTTAAAACCCTTAGAATACCCAACAGATTGTAACTGGTCAAGAATTTCTCATCAAGTTTGCCTCTGTATTATAATCACTAGCATATTATCCACGGATTCTCATATTTTTATATTACCTATGGTAAGACTAGGTAAGGGTATTGTCCCCCCTCCTTTTTACAAAATTTTAGGTGGTTTAGGAAGGAAATGGGAATGATTTTCTCATAAAGTCTCCAAGAGGAACACTCACTCTGATTTATTATTTTTCTTCAAAGCTAAAAAAATTAATGAGCATAGGTTGTTATTTCGAATGTTACGTATGTATGATAATTTCATCTTTATACATTGGCTTCTTTCATATTAAGCACAAAGCATACCTCTGGCATAAAATCGTAATTATTCTTACTTTGTTTGACCTAATTATAGTTACAGTTGTTCAATAAATAATCTCTCTTTAACATATACAAATGTATGCTCATAATATTTTTGGTATATAAATACATATTTATAAGCAAATGGCCTAAAAGTTCTGAGTATTATGTCTTGATTTAAAACTTAGATTCTTATGATGAATTTAGTATGTTTTACCTTTAATTTTTAAAAATTGGAAACATCATCATGGATATGGAAATTCATCAAAATTGCCGATTTAGTCAGGTTATGAAATTCATTTTCTATGTTGTGTTGTCATCTAGCATTGGAATAATAACTATGAGTTTCATTAACTGAGAAGCAGAAACTAGAAAATTAAATGTAAACCAGTGAACTGTGAAAATGATGATATATTCACGTATACGCTCTTGAAAATGATTTTGCATTTTTCTGCTAATGCAGATGTGATGTGATGGGATCAGTGAGGTGGAATTATTTACTAAAAAGGGCTTTTTAAGAACTTGAGCATATATGATCCTCATACATTTAATGAACAAGGTTCTTAGTAATATTTTCTTAGGGTCGCTGAGTTTTAGTACCTAGATGGACTTTAAAGTTTCCTTAGTCTGACCCATGGGTCAACAAACTTTTTCTTAAAGGCCAGATACTAAATTTTGTAGCTTTACATGTACTACTCAACTCTGCTGTTGAGTACAAGAGCAGCCATAGACAATACGTGAAAGAACAGACGTAGCTGTGTTCCAGCAAAATTCATTTACAAAGACAGGTAGCCAGCTCATAGGCCGTAGTTTGATGACTCTGATCTCAGCCCCCTTATTTTACACATAACATAAGGAAGAGAGCTTAAGTGACTTAATCAAGGAGACACAACTAACTCGTTAGTGTCAGAACGACTGTCAGGCATTTCGTTTTTTTCTTATCACAAGTCTTCCAATATGCAGACTACTGCTCTGGTAGCAAGAGCATGTTTCTTATGTGGTAGTCAGCCAAAGAACTCTGACTAATTGGTCTTACCACCACTCCTGTTAATTTCATGTAAAGCAGTATTTCCCAGAGGAATATATTGTTTTTATCTTCTATGCAAAATAGAAAATAAAGTCTTCCTATATAAAAAATTTAATTCTTTGAAAATTTCCTTTCTTGTTTAGAATGTCTTTATTAAAATATTATGATCATTTCTGTTATTTCAAATGAAAGATATGAAAAAAGTGCCCTTGAGGATAGACAGAAGTTAGGCATAATTTATTAACTTAAAAAATTCAAAGGTCAGAGCATATATATGCTTATATAAAAATATAAGATCAGAACAAAATAAAATATTGCCTTAACATGTTTTAATGTCTTCTGGACTTAATTTCATTTTAATTAGAGTTTGTTTTCAGAGATTACTCTTATTCAGTTGAAAGATTCTGACAAATGCCAGTCATAACATTTTAAAGGGATTTTGGTATCCTGTAAAGAGTAGCTTCTGTTAAAGTAGAAATCTGGACAGAAAAAAAAAAACAAAGATGTTTCATTTAAAGGAAAGGAAAGGAGATTATAATTGTCATCTCAAAACTTTTTTTCCACTTTAAGAAACACCATGTGATATTAAGTGTATAAAAAACATAGACCTTTCCCTAAAATGCTCACATTTCCTCCTTTCTATTATGGCAAATATGGGGCAAGAGGTTTGGAGGATGCTTATAGGGGCAGATTGGGCATTCAAGTCTTTTATTATTCACATTGAAGAGTGTTCCGATTAAACTTTAATTTTCAGTAAAATTAATCTCAGTAAATGTAGGTCATTTATTGTCTAGGATGTATTTCGAAATTGATAACTATTTGCTGTGGACAGACCTGAGGCTAGTGTAATACTCTAGCAAGAGATGATGAGGACCTAAGGAGAGGAAGAAAAGAGAGCAATTATAAAGTAAAATCCATTGAATTTTTTAATTTTTTTAAGTGAAAGTGAAACCGTGCAACTCAGATTGGGACTTGAACCCACGGGCTGGGACTCAAACCCAGCCAAAACCCAGATTGGGACTTGAACGCACGCTCTTTCAACTGAGATCACACACCTGGTCTCAGGACTTAATGAAGTTCAGGTTCTTGATCTCTCATCGCAGAGAGAAGTCAGTGAGAGACAAAGTTGATAGGTAGGAAGTAGATTTATTTAGAGAGAAACACACCCCACAGACAGAGTATGGTCCATCTCAGAAAGGGAGAGCAGCCCCAGGGTATGGGGTTGCCAGTTTTTATTGGGGTGGGTAATTTCATAGGCTAATGAGTGGGGGGAGTATTCCAGCTATTTTGGGGAAGGGGTGGGAATTTCCAGGAACTGGGCCACTACCCACTCTTTGACTTTTAGAGTCAGCCTTGGAACTGTCATGGCACCTGTGGGTGTGTCATTTAGCTTGCTGATGTGTTACAATCAGCATATACTGAGGCTCAAGGTCTAGTGGAAGTCGACTGTCTGCCATCTTGGACCTACTTGGTTCTAATCAGTTTATGTCGTGTCCTCGGGCTATGTCATCCTTTTAAAGGTTGTGCCCTGCCCCCTTCCCTCCTGTTTCAAAAGGAGCCTATAACGAAACAAGACTTCCGGCTTTGGTGAATGGATGGGTGGTGATGTTTAGTGGTGAGTTATAGAACACTGGAGGGGGGGTAGTAACGGTTGGAGAATTGGGGACAATAAAAATCTTAAAGATACATATGGAGGATCTAAGTTGACATTTTTTATTTAGAAATCTAAAGTTTTAGGGGAAGATTGATAGTAGAGATATATATTTGGGATCTTCAGCAGACAGATAGTAACTGAACACATGGGAGTAAATCAGATCCTCCAGGAAAACTTGTCAAGTGCAGAGGCAAAAGGTTAAAGCCAAAACTCTGGGCAACACCAGAAGAAAATGCTTTTTTGTTTTGTTTTGATTGATGGTTGTTTATTGATACACTGTAAGAGCAGCAATAATGAATTTTTAAAAATAGCTTTAGCGCATCATCAGATACTTAATGTATACCCTCTAGGAGGGAGAGGACACCATTAAAAATGTCTATTTAAAATAAATTCCAGGCCAGTTCTCAGGACTGCGGAATGGGAAAGAAATATAAAAGCCTTCCTCTGCCCTTACTCTGTGGACTAGCTCACGGAATAGAGAAGTCTTCCCCTTTTCAGCCTGACAGCCTAATGGTAAACTGTTACCCAAGTATGTCATGTCTGTGTGGAATCAAGTTGTGAAGAAAGGAGCCCCTTTCCTAGAAATATTGATTTTGTGATTAAGAGCAAGACACTCTTTCTGATCATTCAGTTTGGGGAATGAGGTAAGGTGAGAGAGACGTGTGGGAGTTGCTCTAATATAAAATACAAAACCACTGACAAGCACAGAACAGTGGCACATCCTCTGGAAAGACTGAAGTGGTGAGAGATGTTCCTTTATATTGTATTTTAGTTGGCTTTCGCAAGTCCATCTACCTTTTGCCATTATTCCACTTAATTCAAAAGAAACAAATCAGTGTTGCCAGTTCTTCCTCAATTCCTTAGTCAAAGCAAAGACATGGGAATTAGTATTCTTGAGCCCCAATGCTAGTTTTAGCAATTTTCTCCATGGAGTCAGAGGGATAACTCAAGTCTCCAACCAATGTTACTACCTGCAAAAAGGATGCATTAGAATTTGAAAGAATAATTAGATGTGCATAGAATAGAAATCTAATGAACATGAGTGTACAGCTAAAAGAACTTTTACTGTTTGGGGAACCTAAAACAGTTTACTGGTAAATTGCATTTGACCCTGGACTCACAGCATATTTCCTGTATTAACGATGCAATTGGCCATAGAGACTTGTGGTTGGGGTCCGGTTTAGTGCCTGTAGGACATCCTCAATCCCTATGTCTAGTGAGGAATTGGGTAGACCCAGATCTGAAGCCCACAGACAAGTATGAGCTGGAAATAAAATCTTAAGAGAAGTCACCTAGGGATGACAGTTAAAACACAGCATTAGCCACAGTTACCCACAGAGTGAATACATTTAGAAAGCAGTGGTTTAAATATATAACTCTAGACAAGTCCAGCAGTTATGGGGCAGATAGAGGAAGATTCCAGAAGCAGACCAAGTCACTCCTATTATCTCTAGCATAACTGAGAAGTCAAGGGAGTAAATTTAAAAGAATGGGAGTGGTCAACTGTATCCATTGCAGCTGAGAGAACTTTTAAGATAAGGTCTGAAGAATCTCCATTGGTTGGCGCCGAAGGGCTGGTCTTCTGAAGGCAAATGTTGGAAGAACTGTCACATGATTTACTTTGTGTCCCTGCCAGAGGGTAGAACCAGGCTCAGGGTGGCAGCAGAAGTTAGACCATCTTATAGAGATATGAAAAGGAATTCTTTCCTTGGGTAAGAGCTCACCTGTAAAGCTTCTTAACTCTTCTGGAAATCTAAGATTCTACTATGCTAGCTAGAATCAAGGTTGTCCAACTTTGAATAATTGGCAAGAGGGCTTGAATGATAGGATTTTTTACTCCGCTCTCAGGGTCTTTCCTTAGTTAGAAGTGGTAACATCTTCAAGTTGGATACTCTGAATCGTTAGGCAAGCCATTTTAGGTGCCCAAAGGAACATGCACCCTTTCATATGTACACACTCAGCCAAAGCAGCAGTGTATAAATAACCTATACTCATCTAGTTAGCATTTCAATTTGCTTTTTGACTCTTAATTCAAACTGAACATTAATATAAGAAGTTTTGATAATAACCCATGAACTTCATCCTTTTTAGAAGGTATTGTAGCTCTCTTCCTGTAGTGTTACCATAGCAACTGACAAGGAACAGAGAAAGAAAGCTTTCGCACATGCTGTGCTAATTAATCCTGTCCTACAGTTTTCCTTCAGCCAGAGGATGCAGTTTAATAAATTTTGCATAGTAAGCGTGTTTTGATGCATGAACTGTATAAATAAATAGCAATATCTTTACTAAATATATTTATTTAAAAATGCAGTTGTATATTTCTACTTCAGGGTGTACTTTTTTTTCTTTTGAGTCATTGTTTTAATAATGTGCTCCCTCCCTGAAAAGTTTTGGGATTTATTTATCTTTTTAACTGAACATAAATATTTTTAGGGTTAAAACCTTTTGTTTAACAATATACAGGACACTCTCCACAAGAATATGTTTTAATTGACTCTATTAAAGTGAGATGTGAAAGAGTTTTTCTCAAGTGACACAGAAGAATGTATCTTAAAGATATAATAACATGCTTCAATATGACACATTTACATGCAAACCACTTTAAGAAACTGTCTTAACACATTGAAGAGTTAGATATTGAAAACTCATTTTCAGTGTTGATTTGGGAAGTTGTGTGACCCATGTGAATGGAGTTTGGGCAGTCCTTGACTGAAACAAGAGATGGAGAAAAATAATGTAGATGAAGAGCTTTTTCTATTTGTATTTTTCATAAATATTTAATCAGTTTTACAAACTTATATTCAGAGTGGGCATAACTGACCTGAAGTCACATATCATTATTTAGATTTATACTATTTCTAGGTAATTTTGAGGTCTGGTTCTCCCTTTAAAACTGGAGGTATCACAATTTTCTATAACCAGTCTGGTCTTCTGAGCTGTCAAAGAAAATCTCAGATTCTTAAATTCTCCTATCCCTCTGGCCTAGCTTTCTGTCAACAGGGCCTTGGCAAAACCAAGGGAATCCAACCTGAATGTTTTTGGCATCCCATTTGCCTTGACAACAGCATATGGAACAAGTCAGAACCTACTTCAGGACTTGTGCTTATTAGCTCTTTAGTCTGTATAGAAACATGCTCATTTGAGGAACTAAACTTTTTGATGGGATCACTAAACTCTGGAAACACTTTACCACCCTGACTGTTTTATCTGTTGTTCAGTTTTGCCTTATTTGAGGTAGGATAAAACCTTGCAGAGAAAAGGAGTAGAGGTTATTATGGAAATCTGTTATCAGAAATAATTATTCTATTCATGTGCAGAAAAGTTAGGGACAATACATGTGTAGGTATGTTTGTGTGTGAATAATCTGTACATTTTAATATAGAATACTTATAAACATTAGTCAATTTATAATATGCCATTGTGTTGTTATAAAAACTGCATGGTAGGAAAAATTGAGTTATTGTAACCATAGTTGAACTAATTAGAAATTCATCTTCTCACCAGGTGCTCTATTAATTTTAACATTTACATATAATACAGTAAAGGGAATACCAAGTGTTTAATAAAATGAGAAAAGTTATGTTCCTAAGTACTACATACAAATTTAAATAATCAAAACATTAAAATAAATATGGTAGGTTCACTGTAAAAATGTTTATTCGCTTTGAGCATTACAGTGATAAATAATACTTTACACTTCTCCTTAATGGACATACCCAGATAGAAAGCTATCGCACAGATTTTTTTCTCTTAAAAAAATAACATCTATAGGTTTTGTGTTTTTTGAAGGAATATATGTATTCATTGTAGAAAACTTGGAAAAAACTCAGAAAAACTTATTAAATTAAAAAACCAGATAATCTTGTATTCCAGAACTAACCACTAAGGTTATTCAAATATATTTTCCACCAGTCTTTTTTCAGTGCATAAATATTTATGGTTGTGAGGTCAAACTGCGTGTAATTTATCACTTAACATTTTATTGTGACCACTTTCCCAATTTTTAAACATTCTTAGAAAACAATTTAATTTATTATATGGTATATCATCATTTCCACATACCAGATTTATTTAACTATTCCTTTATAATTATTTATTTATGTGGTTTTCAAATGAACCTCCTGAATAAGCATTTCTTAGTGAGTGTTTGACAGAACCCTGAAACCAAAAGAAGTTTTGGAAAAACCCTTTGAGAAAAGAGTCATATTTTCATCTTTCAGATTCACCGTACACATTAGAAAAATTAAGGGCAGTGAGAAGTCCCACAGTATGGAAACCTGTTTTACTTGCTAAACCATCTTTTCTCAAAGGTATTTGACCTTGGGACTTTTCCTTATCACACTTATTTGTAACTCTCAGAACTAAAGTACCATGAGACATTCTTTGGAAAGTCCAGGAAATTTCTAAGCTTCTGCATAGTATCAAATAGTTTATGAATCGTTTGTTTACTCTCCTGGGATATTTTTTTTTAGATTCTTGGTGCTATATTAGGAAATATAAATGATATATTGGTTATTAACATGTATTTGAAACAGGTAGACCACAATATGCTTTCCCCAACCTTTCTAGTAACCTTGACATTGCATTTGTGATTCTGTATTATAATATCACATTTGACCTTTTAAAACTGTGAACGTTCAAATTTAAATTCCTTTGTTTTATTAATGCCTATTAAACTTCTTTATGTTTCATGTAACCCACAGGTCTTGCAAGAGCAAAATCCGTCCCTAGCCACACATACTCCAATGAAGTGGTTACCTTGTGGTACAGACCTCCAGATGTCCTCCTGGGCTCGACAGAATATTCCACCTGCCTTGACATGTGGTGAGAAATGGAAGCTTTACTCTAGCTAATTTATCTGTAGTGCTTGGTCTGGGTCAAGCCTAGACAAACATCCTAACAGTCTGAATGAAGATTAATGGTGCTGGAGTGTTGGCCTGTGTGTGGCAATACCACTGGAGTTTTTGAAAACATAATTGGGAATGTTCCCTAATCAGGGACTCCCTTACAGATGGTGTCTGGTAATGGTTCTTGATGGACAGGGGCAGAGACATTTTTCTAACTGTCAGTTTGGTGATTTTTCTCCCTAAGGGTCTTAATTTGTAGATTTATTTTATAACAAGGAAGTATATATCTCCAAACAGCAGTATGGGTTGGAAGTTGTAGGAGCATGTTTAAATTCACAACAGAAATCCGATAAGTGGTCTGAAAATTTTGCTGTGACTGTAATGTACTAAATTTGGTACAGTATACCCCTGAAAACTGTTGGTACCAATTATCCAAAATGAAATAAAATGATTACTTTTTAAAAATATCAGAGTAAGTTTAATTTCAATAGAGTCACAGTTTTGCACAGTGGTTTAGCAAAACTTAAAAATCTATTATAGGAGGCCCAAAGACTGGCAAGGTTTAATGTGTAATTATTATTAATGATAAACTGTGATGAGTTTCTAGTCTAGTGTGATCTAAATCAAATAAGGGAATAACCTTCTTTTTAGCAATCAGGAAAGGCTTAATAGTGAATGTTGAAAATGTCATTTATTAATAGAAAAATCCCTTTTCTAGACTCATAATTGTGTTCAGAGTAAAACAGTTCACATAGCACATGGCTATTTGATAGCATGAATCATCTTCCGTGAATGATGATGCCCTACATACAGAATTCAGCTACGTGTTCGCATAATGTTTATGACCTCAATAAAGCTTCAGCATGTGTCATTTATCTTCTTGCCCTGTACTTACTTCACTGCTCTACCCTAAATAATCTTGAACTTTTAGTAAATTAGGCTGTGATGAGGCTTGGCTTCTTCCTGATATTTTTTATCCAAACTTTCTTTCTTCCTTCCTTCCTTCCTCCCTCCCTCCCTTCCTTCCTTCCTTTGTTTTCGTCTGCGTTGGGTCTTCGTTGTTGCTGCACGCGGGCTTTCTCTAGTTGCAGCGAGCGGGGGCTACTCTTCATTGTGGTGCGCAGGCTTCTCATTGCGGTGGCTTCTCTTGTTGCGGAGCACAGGCTCTAGGCGTGCAGGCTTCAGTAGCTGTGGCACGTGGGCTCAGTAGTTGTGACTCACGGGCTCTGGAGCGCAGGCTCAGTAGTTGTGGTGCACGGGCTTAGTTGCTCCGTGGCATGTGAGATCTTCCCAGACCAGGGCTTGAACCCATGTCGCCTGCATTGGCAGGCGGATTCTTAACCACTGTGCCATCAGGGAAGCCCTGATCCAAACATTTTATGGAGAGAAAACAGTCAAGTTCCTTGTGATGTAAGGTACAGCGTAGATTTACTTAATTTAGATTCCAACAACCCCTTAGGAATGGGATTTGGGCATCTGTAAAGCCACTGAAAATATATGCAACATTTTGTGTACACGTGGATATATTTGTTTTTATGGGGTGCAGATCTGTATGAGTTATAGAGTGTTTTTCTCTATTTTTTGAGAATGGAAATTCTAGATTGTTTTTCAGTGAGGTCAGTTAAGGACTCTGCTAATAGAACATAGTTTGGAAATATTTGTGGCTTGGAGCCAGTTTTGTCTTAGTTGCTTGGCAGGGCAGTTAAGACTCTACCCTCAGAATGAGGAGAAGCTGTTTTTTATACACTAGTGGCTAATTTTTCCCAAACCTTTGAAAGTGCTCTTTAAAGTACAGAGGACCACATGGATTGGGACTTGCTAATATGTCTGTTTGTGATATATAGTGTTTGACTTCCAGTCTGTGCCTCTCCACTCCCCCTGCTCCCCAGCCTTTCTGTGACATGTATGTGCCTGTTTGTGTCCATTCTCTTACGGAAGAAGGCTTGGTTGCTTTCTGCCAATTTGCTTTAAGCAGAGACATAATGAAGCATAAGAAGAAGATGGTTATTTAAGTGGAAGGGAGGAAAACTGATACAAAATAATAGACCCCAAATGCCCTTTTGTCTGCGTGCCAAGATTATTCATTGCCAAAAGCAAATAGTAAATGTGTTATGTTGGAGCAGTTTCCCATGCTTATTGGCTCTTCATTTCTAAGCCCTAAAATCTGAGTTATGTCTATGCTATGCCTGTCACTCTGAATCTGATTTCATTCCAAGCCATTTTCTAAAAGCCATTTTATTTTCCTGTAAGTCAGGTAAAATGTATGTATTTTTCCAGTTAGAGAAAAGCTCACAGGACAATGATTTTTGCATAATTAGTGACCTTGATGCTGGGTGTTCAAAGATCTAGAAATGGGACTATAATTGAGTCATGGCTCAGCTGCACCAAAGAGAAGTGCAAATATTAAACCATAGACAATAGCAGGGAGGCAGGTGGCAGTGGTTTCAGGCTATTTTTACAGTTAATTTACCATCCTGGGGCAGTAGGGTAGTAACTAAAAACTAATGATCCCTACACAGTGTTACAATTTCCAGTTTTCTGTTTAAATAGCTTCGGGCAATAAAAATATTAATGAAGACAACTTATTCATTAACATTGGCAGCAAGCGATGGAAGTCAGAGCTCTCCCTGTTATGATTTACTGCTCTAGGTCTCCAGCACGGTGGTGATGTATGAATATAGTGTGCGATTTGAGAACTCATCAAGGAAGATAGTTTTTGACACCTTTGTCTGCCTCCGTGAAGGAGGGTTTAAGCAGAGGAATCAAATTGGACTTTGTCTCGTGTATAGCTTCCCTTAATTCTTGGATTTTATAACTCTTTGAAAGTCAAGGCATAGGAAATCATCTTTAAGCTTCTAAACCAAAAAGGCTTACCAAGTACTGAAAACCACATTAAGAGAAGTGCAAATGTGAAAAGGAGCTTATCTGTGTAGTTCCTCCCTTGTCAAGGAGTTCTGCTCTAGCTGTCGAGGTCATTGCTCTTAATAAGCCTTATATTCCTTTATAGAAGCTCATAAATATGTTTAGAATGGCATTTGTTTTCTAAAGCAGAAGGTCACTTGGGATTATTTTAAGGGATTAATTTTTAGCATAGTGACTAAGTTATCTGTAGCTAATAAATATCTCATCATCACGGTGCTTTTGGGGGGGCACAATAAATAGTGATACCACCTTGTGTCAATTCCAGCGCTCCCCAACATGGTGTGCAAAGAATGATAGCATGTCAGTCTCTCCCTTTCATCATCTTTTTCAAAGCTAATTAACATATTAACTATGCTTGTCAAAATGTGGGGCAAATCATTTATAAATAAGCCTGTCAAATGTAATGAGATTGCATATTAAATCACCCTTTTCTCTATAGCATCTCTGATTTAGGATTAAAATTAATTTATTTAACATTGTAGCAGCTGGGTGGTTAGAAAAAAATTTCCGTACCGATCTTGATATATAGAAAAACGTCTGCATCAAAATTGATTTTGCATATATCAGAAAAGAAATTGCCTATTTATTGAGTATTATAAGGCCAGTTAGCATTGCATTTTATTAAATAAGCCTAATCACCATACATACTGGCAATATAGAGTTCTGCCATCATCCTTAATGATCTCTCCTGAACCAAGGAAATTTATGTAATAAAATAAAGTTTCCTAAGGACTCAGGTTTGTTTACCAGTGTTTTAAGAGAATCATAAATTGTCTTAAGCAATAGTAATAACAATGGTAACAATAATAGATACTTCTACTGAACACAAACCGAATTCTAAGTCCTCGTACGCATTTTAATTACTTACCTACTGTTCTGTGATACAGTGAAAGAAAACAAAACCCAGGGAGACTAAGTAAGAGAGTAAGGGTCATAGTTAGTAAACAGAGCTGACATTCAAACTCAGAGCTAACCCACTCCAAAGCCCTTTCTCCTTATAACATATTACATAATCTCTTAAGATGATTTATAAGCAATTGTTTTTTATTTTACTAGTAAAGTGATTCCAAAACACAAATAAGTAAAATACCTCTTTGAGAATTTAGGCTATGATCTGAGTCATGTTGGATCCTTTCCATATTTCAAACAAAGTAGGTGGCTTTCCCTCTCACACAACAGCCTTGCAGACTGCTTTCTCTCCTCACATCAATAGTCTATATTATATAATTTTATTCAGGGTGGAGTTTTTTTGAAATAAACTTAAGACATGAATCATTGGATTGAATACATTTTCGTGAGACCAATATCTATACTGGCAAGTATTTTCACAACTTCTAACCATTACTCATTTACCGCTTCTGCTAAAACGAATGTGTCCATTTAAAAAAGAATGCTAGTAAAAAAATGAGAATTTGAGTTCATGGGCTACATAAAATCATCTGTCAACATTATTTACACATTTTCTAATTAATCAGGTCATGAGACCAAGGAGGCTTCAAATTAGTCACTCTCAAAAGTAACAACTCTTTAAGAGCTCTTGAGAGCTGTTCAAATAATACATGGTCCAAATGACTTGCCAGTGTAGCCACTGACAATGCAATGGAACATGACAAAAGAACAGGGATAGTCAGAAGGGTGTCTGGGGGACAAAAGCTGAGCTCCTGGTGGCAGCAGTACTTTCTGAGCCACTCCCACTACTGAAGTCCCTTAAAATTGCGATGACCATAGAGTATATTGTCCATACCAGGACACTTTTTAGAGTTAATAGTAATTCTGCTAGGACAATAGGTGTAAAACAGGGATGCAACTGTGGCATGTGGTCATCTTACTCATAAAGCACTGGAGCAGTAATTTGCTAAATACTAGTAGTCAGAAGAGACAATGCATTTGAGTGCTTAATTCACACTGAAGGGGTACTGGCTATTCCTTGTGGAAAACTGCTGTTACATTGCTTTATAACAAATTGTCTCCAAAAGTGCAGTTCTCTAATATTAGATTATTATGACATTATGGAGTGGCTGCCACAGTGCTGCATTTAGTGATGGCTTTGGAATGCTTAAGGGAACCTGTCCTCTTATCCTATCAGAAGCTTAGCGTGGTTATGGTTATTACATCCCATGTTGTTTATCAGTGTGTGTTTGTGAGAGAGAGTGTATGTGTGTTTTCAATGGATATGTTTGGTCACTTGTTAATGACGGGTTGGCTGAATCATAACATATAAAATGAGACATTGTATATGTAGTTTTCACTACTAAATATTTTTAAAACAAATAAAAATTCCCCCACTTGTATCAAAGTTGGCAAAGTAATTGGTTACCCACAACTGGTTTTTGGATAATTTTTAAATAGCCAATCACAATGACTAAGTTTCATGATACTAAGATAGCCCTTGGTATACTTAGCTGCCTCACTGGTTCATAGCTGCAAGAGGTGGATAACTGCGGAAATTCTTTAAGAAATATATGACTCCATAAATGTTGAAAATAGTGTTCTTATCAGCTTTTGGAACATCAACCAGCCAAGCTAAATATTTTGTATTTCTATTAAAGTATACAATCCAAGGGTGCTATAGAATATATCAAAGAAATAGAAGCTGTTGTATTTGGTTTTAGGGAGATTCACATACTGTCTATGTCTAGAGAATTAGAGAGAAATTTTGGCCCAGGATGTTCTCATCTTACGTGTGTGTGTGCGCGTGCACATGCGTTTAATTCGGAAATATATGTTAGTACTCAAAGCTTGGAGAGCATTGGATGTTCACTAGTGCCTTTTATGTTTTACAAGTTGTGTATTTTTTCATGTAGCTATTGATTCTCTGATCATGGTAACTAACAGTGGTTTGCTGTATAAAGGAGGCCATGTTATGGTAGAAAATACGTTGAATGCCTAAATTAGGCTCTGCCACTCCTTACCTGTGTGAATTTAGTTGACCAAATCGCTTAACTATCCTTATCTTCAGTTTCCAAATCAGAAAATTTTGATAATTAAACCTATTTCAGTATAACTAGTTACTAATAGCTGCCACAATAGTAACAATAACAAAAGTAGTAATCTCCTGCCTCACTCATACTCATCCTCTAATCCTATTTCTCAGAAGTAACTACTACTTTCAACTCTTTTAGGATCTACCTCCACATGTCTTAAGTAATTTTTTATATTGCTATCTCTAAGTTACTATTTTAGACATTGCTACTAAGTAGGTGTATAGTAGACAAAGATTTAACTTTCTTCCATCAACCTTCCCCCAACTCCACCTTCATCTCATTCTCCCAATATAGAATCTATATCACATTTTGAAATATTAATATGTAAATATTAATATTATTCATGGTGAAGTCAAGTAGTGTTCATGATTATGTGTCCTTTCTTGTATAACCTTTGGTTTTTCCTGGACTTTATGATTGTCTCTGCTTTTTATTAGTTTAGTTGTCTTTGTCCTTACTGTTATTTATAGTCATAAAAGATGTCAATTATATATGGAAAATATTTTCCAAATGCTCAAACACATCAGCAAATCTGTCAATTCCATTTAATTTTCTTGACATCTCCCTCCCTCAACCTTTTCCTTCAAACTTTCCTCTCTCGGCTCTCTGATTTCTTGCCTTAGCACAGCTGAACATCTGTCATCTTAGGACTTCCGTTTCCCCCTCTCCTGTTGTTGTAGGTCCTAAGCTAGTTGTTCTCTGTTTCCCTTCACATCTGTTCTCTACCCTCTTCTTCCCTGCCCTATGTCCTGGATGGCTGACCCCTAGGGAATACGTCCTCCAAGCTGCCTTGGCTAATGGTTCCCAATCGAGTTCAGGCAGTGGAAAAGTATGAGGATTGAATATTCATCCCTACTTCTTCCCTGCTTTAACCCTTATTTCTCGGAATGGCTAACTACAACTTCTGTGCAGAAGCACTTTTTCATGGCTCTAGCTGTCAATAGATTTCCATAACATTTGGCCCTTATGATCCTAGGGGCAATAATGGCTTTTAGTTTTTTTGTTTTTTTGTTTTTGGCTGTGCCACATGGCTTATGGGATCTTAGTTCCCTGACCAGGGATTGAACCTGGGCCCTCGGCAGTGAGAGTGCGGAGTCCTATCCACTGGACCTCCAGGGAATTCCCGGCTTTTAGTTCTAAGGCAAGTAATGGCTTCCTGCTGTTGCTAGCCTCTTAGTGTTTCAATATGTGTTATTAGTTCTGTTACTCCTCTGTAAGTAGTAAATTCATCAGAGTCTGTTCTGGGTTGGATTCATTTTCCTTCTTACCTTTACTGATTATAGATTCCTTGTCTTCCTCCTTTAGTTTGCTAAGAAAGAATGCATTAGAAATATAAGTTTCAAATTCTTAGTTTTCTCAAAATGTCTTTATTCTGCTCCCACACATGATTGATATACTTTGGTTGAGTATATAATGAGGCTTTTTTTCCCCTCAGAATTTTGAATGTATTGCTTACTTTCTTTAGAGCTTCTAGTATTGCTACTGAAAAGTCTGATTGCATTCAGATTTGCAATCATTTGTGTGCCTCATCATACTTTCTCCCTGGAAAGTATTAGGTTCTTACATCTATCCCTGGTGTTCTGAAATTGCTTGATAATGAGCTTTGATTGTATCTTTTTCTGTTGGTGCCAGTTAGATACACAGACCAATTAAACACATTTTTTACTTAATTTCCCTTTTTTCAGCTCTGTGCCTCACTCTGCTCTCACCTTTTATCCTCAGTTTGAGGACTTTTGGGTTTCATTTCTCCAGAGGATAAACACTCAGTGTCCTGCTGGTGGGTTGGGGTGAGAGATAGTCAGAGAAGGCCTATGGGTCAATTGCTTTGTACAAACTTTCAATCCTCCACCCTGTTTCCAGTTGTCAGACTCGCCTTTACACTTTCTAGAACTTATGTATCCAAGTCACGTGCCTTTTCTAAGTTGTTGTGGATGAATACTCTGTCTATAACTTGAGAAGTTGTAGCTGCCTATGGTCTGCCTAGATTGCCACACCTTCATCCACAACTTACGAAAAAAATTCTCTCTCATCTTCTTGTGTGTCCTCATCTATCTATTTTATCCTTGTTTAAAATGTGATTCCTTAACTGACACTTCAGTCACTTTTGGGAGGGAGGGGAAGTTTGTGTACATTTTACCGAATGTCCTACTCTTGTTGATAATTTAATCTTCCTGGCTTTACTTATGGACAATTGACTGCTAAGGTCCTTGTCCCAGAGAAAATTGTGACTTTGCTTGGCCACATATTTGATTTTGCAAGTCCTGATGGGTGGGAGCCAATCAAACAGCATGGTGCAGGCAGGAGCATCTTGACTGCCAGCTTCTTAGTGTGGTTGTGGAAATTTATAATCCTTACCATTTAACTGTTAATGCAGTAATGACAACTTTATTTATGAAAACAAATGTGAAAAGAAAGCCAAGCACTTTCTGATAAGCTAGTGATGGAAAGGAATAGAATGTGAAATGATAGTTTTTTAAAAGATAAAAATTTTACATGAATTAAAAGAAGTGATTGCAGAAGGTAGTTCTCTGATCAATGGCAATGTGTGAATCCAACGTGAGCTTACTATTAAAACAAGCAAAAGCAATCAGTGAAACTCTTTCAACAAATGTTCCAGTCAATATGAAGTTTCTAATCCAATGAAGGTGAAAAAGTAGATTGTTATCTTACGTGCACAGGGAAGATATGATTGAATGGCAATGTGATTGGAGAGAAGCTAGGGGCTTATATAAACATCATTGTTGGTAAAGGGATTTGGGTGTCTACTTCATACTGTTCATTGAAGGACGAAAGTGGGGACCTCTGTGCTATTGTGACGTTTGTGATTTAATTCCTCAGGACACTGCATTATCTAGCATGTACTTTAATTAGGAATCACATTTTCATTTACTGGTATTCTGCTCTATGAATTAATGTAACTTAAATATACTAGTAGCTTTCTTGATTTTAGACTCTATATTATGTAATCAATAAACTTAGATATTTGGGGGCTTTTTTTTCCAGTTTTGCTCTTCAAATGTAATGTCCTTAGATTCCTATTGGTAAAGATGTCATTGGGCAAAAAAAGAAATAGTACCATAATTGAAAAAGAAAGTCAAACTTAACCAAACTAGCCTATCAGTGGCCAAGAAACAGCCTGCTTTAAATTCCATTAAAATATAAAACAAAACTTAATTATAGTCTGTGACAGGCATTTAGTAATTACTAAGGACAGAATCTGAGTAGCTTCCTGTTTTCCTGTACACGTGTGGATTGTTCCTCTTTGGTATGGCATTTTATATTTCTCTGTATTTCCATGTGAGACAGTAGATTCTAAGAATGAGATGTTCACATAATTGCATTTTCTGTAGAACTTGGCAAGGCATTTCTATTCTTTCTCATTGGTAATTCAGTGGTTCTTCCTTGACAGCTAGCTTTCACCATGTTTGCTTCTGAAGACAGAATATATTCATAGCCTAATGTAGACTCAACAAATTGAAAAACTTTATTATATCAACTATAAAAATTTTCATCTGTTTGTCATTTTTAATCCTAACATGTTTAATTTAGAAACTGTTTCAGAATTTTAGCAACCCAGTGAAATCAATTCATACTTTTGTTTTATTAGGTTTTATGGCCATTTTATACCCCTGCCTCCCAAATCTGAAGATTCTTGGTTATGCTGTTCACACTAGCTGGTTGGTGGTGGCACAGAGGGAAGAAGAACCTCTAGAGTCTCAGGGCCAGCCCCCTTCCCACTAAGATCTCCCTTACACAACATGATTATGTTCGGTCATTCATTCATTCATTTAACAAAACCTTACAGAATGTCCAGAGGTTCAAGAGTGAAAAAGACCTGGTCCCTGTCCTTCAGCAGCACCCACTGGTGTTACAGCATCACACAACTCCAGGGGGCGTCATTCACATTGTAGTCTGTATGCAATGTCTAATCTATACAGCCACATTCCAGGGCAAGTCCTTGAGTATATTCCAAGAAGCCCACAGACTTCACCAAAAAATGGACAATGAGGATTTATGGTGGGAAAGTTTTTGCCTTCAGGTCTTCCATGTGTTATCTAAGAGGGCTGTCACAGCAGATGGTTGTCCAACATTTCACTGTCAAATATCATCCATCTAGTCGTATACCTTAGTGATGCTCATTCCAACGTTCTTAACCACAGACCATCTAAGTACAGCTATGCCATTTGGTGACTGGGACTAAATATATCAACTTACCACTCTGTAAACTGAAGTTCAGAATTCTCCTTTCAGGGGAGTAATTTACATGATTTCAGCAGTGATTTGTCTGTGTGATATGCTAGATATGTTTCTCTAAAAAGATTGCTTGAATGTGTCATTTGCTTTGATCTTTAAGATAATTACCCATGAACAATTTTTTCCTAATTCCCCACATTATTGCAGGACGATTAATACATTTGCAGGGAGGAATCTTATAATATGACTTCCTTGTTCTGCATCAGCTGTCATATAAACAGAAATTAAAGATGTGCAAAGCTTGTTAATTTGTTTTATCTTGTCCTGCCTGATCTACAGTTATTCCTTGGAGAAGTGCTTTCTGTGGTAGCATTTTAAATGACTAATCGAATGGAACCTCTCTCTTCCTTCATTGTTCCATACTACAAGAAATAATATTTCTCGGCTATTCAATGCAATATGTTGAGTTTTATATTTTTTTCCTTATTGTAGTCCTCAGTAAGGGCCTTTCCTATTTAAATTTTTGTATCAATTGTTAATGGTTTCTGGATGTTCCTAGTCTGAATATTCCCAGTTATCTATATAATATGTGGCTGTTACTTTTTTAAATTTATTTATTTTTTGGCTGCGTTTGGTCTTCGTTGCTGTGCACGAGCTTTCTCTAGTTACGGCAAGCGGGGGCTACTCTTCGTTGCGGTGTGTGGGCTTCTCATTGCGGTGGCTTCTCTTGTTGAGGAGCACGGGCTCTAGAGCGTACGGGCTTCAGTAGTTGCAGTGCATGGGCTCAGTAGTTGTGGTTTGCAGGCTCAGTAGTTGTGGTGCACGGGCTTAGTTGCTCCGCGGCATGTGGGATCTTCCTGGACCAGGGATCGAACCTGTGTCCCCTGCATTGGCAGGCGGATTCTTAACCACTGCGCCACCAGGGAAGTCCTGTGTGGCTGTTATTTTAAGACTTTATCTCTGGGGTTTTCATTATCTATGGAAGTCTGTTTTCAATTTTCAAGCATCTTTAAACACCCATCCTTCTTTCAGCACACTATCAATGGTGATAGGCTTCAGTCTTTAGGGATAGTTTTATTGGTTTTTTTCTGCCCAAACCTTAATTTTATAGACTTTCTTTTGATATTATCTTTATCCTTGTTAGCATTCGTGTCACCAGGAATGAGAACGAATTCGCCATCTGTTTCTTCTTTTTTAATCTGACCAGACTGACCAAATAAAGACCCGTCGTTCTAACTGGGGAGGCGGCATGGCATAACGAAGGCTCACTGGCCCCGGATTCTGAGTCACAGCTTCAGGTTCTGGGGCTGACATTTAAACATGTAATACGGTTTCTTTACACATAAAAATCAAGGCATTGTCTTAGGCACTCTCTGAAGTCCCTCTATCTCTAAATTTTAACAATCGAGTAAATTGTACTGCTGAACCAGAGGTTTCCATGGAGACCATTGGAATTCCTTCAGAGTGACATAAATGAACTTAAGGTTTAGATATTTTGGTGTAATGACTGAACTGAATTTTTCTAGTGTTTAATTTTGTATGATGATATTAGTTCTAAATCAGATTCCTTTCTCTACTTCAGTTTCTTGTGTACACTCCTCAGACTAGTTTGTATAATTCATTCATTCATTCATTCATTCTTTTATTTGAAAGATATTTATTGAACACCTATTTTGTACCAGGTACCAGGTTAGGTCCTGGGGCTTATAAAGATGAGAAAGATCCTTCCATGCCTTCAAGTTCAGAAGGAAAAACAGTGTAATAAGCTGTAACACAGATATACAGTCAGTACAGTGGTGGCTCAGAGGGGAAGGTGATAAATTTATCCTTGGTGGATAGTTGAGGATAGGTTGGGGGGATGGTCAGGAAAGTTGTCACCAAGTGGTAATTAGTTGGCCCGACTCGTCAGAGCCATCTTTCAAAGTTAACAAAGCTAGAGTTGAGGACACATTGGCCAGGCCATGGACAAAAGTACCCCACCAAGGGGTGAAACAGCTGATATTTGTGCGTAGGGAAGAGGGACAGAGTTTAAGAACAGATAGAGAAAAAGGAAAAAATGGAGAGGGGGGGAAAGTGGTTGGAAGCCAGAATGGAGAAATATTTAGGAATAGTTAGGATGTGACAACTTGATTGAATGAGAGTGATGGGGAAGGGCAAGGGTTTCAGATGATTCCTGGATTTCTGGCTCAGGTAACTGCACCAGAAAGCAAAAATACAGCTTTGCAATGTGATTTAAAAAAAAAAAAATATATATATATATATATACACATACATACACATGCATACACACACACACACACACATATATACATATTTTAAGCATACATTTTTTATATTGTATACAATATATATTATATATTTATGCATAAATATATATAAAGTATATATGTACACACATGCATATACACTAAAATATATATGTACCAAAATATATGTATACTGAAATATATACACTAAAATATATCAACATAGATGTCTGCATATTAAAATGTATGAGCAAGAGTTATCATTGTAACTTAATGAGCATTGTTGCCAGTTGGTACTTTAAGGTGGTTAGGCTTCTAGATCTTTCAGGTCAGTCTTATTTCAGATGTGGATGCTGGTAAGGGGCTCCCTCTCACTGCCTGGTCCCTCCTCTCCAGTCAGCAGCGGGCTACCCTGAGCCTTGGCTTTATTGAACTACCTTAGCTTCCTGTACTTCATTCTTTGCTTTTGTTTAGTTTTTGTTCTGACATGCCTCATTTGTAAGTACAGTTCTTAGAGATATAATTTTGTTTCATAGTTTGAAAAATAAATGTTAACGTTTCCCCATATATAAAAAGTTTATTGTTTTGAACTGAATGTTCTCTGAGATGGGCTTTCACCCACAGTCTAGTGTTCGGATTGGTTTTATTTTCATTCCTTGAGAGCTGAGTGCTCCGTGGAAGTATCTGACTAAGATATGTTGTGCCTATCTGTGCCTAATGAAGCACTAACCACAGTAAATGGTGAGTGACAGTTCAATCAATTCAGTCCCTTCAATAGCTACCAAGGACATGTGGAATGTAATTTTTTAATCTTTCACTTTTCAAATACTGCAGATGCCAAAATGAAAAGATCACGTTTGTTATGTGTAATACATTTTCATGCAAGTTTAGCAAAGAAACCCACTTTTTAAAAAACTTTGATCTTTTAGAAGCTAAACTCATAGGGGAAAAAAAACCTCTTTGTTTTCTTTTACAAATATATATATTCCAACAGAGAAAAGATAAATAAATGGCCACCTTGTGCATCAAATTGCACTACCTTTAATTACATAATGGTGTATTTCAGTGAAGCATGGCTAAATAAAATTACCTATTAGGTTAATTAACGTGAAACCTTTCTGAGTTAGTATTGCATCCCTATGTGTTAAATTCAGATTGTGTTTAGCATTTAATCTAACTTATTTTATTAGCCTACTGTTTCTTTGTGGTTCCCTTGGATGGAGCCTGAATACATACTTAGAGAATTAATCTGAGTTATAAAACTCCTTTCAACACAGAATTACCTAGATTCCTTTAGATTCTTGCTCTTCAGTTTCTGGTCTTGTGAACAGCAACATCGGCATTGCTGAGAAGCTTGTTAGAAATGCAAGATCTCAGGCTTCAACCCAGACCTAGGTGACTAGAATCTGCATTCTGACAAGATCCCCATGTGATTGGTGTATACATTAAAAGGTGAGAAGCACTACTTCAGATGCTTTTTTTCAATGAACACATAGGCTTTGAGGAGATTTCTGGTGCCATCATAGTGCTGAAGAAGAGAAAGGCAAAAGTACTGACTTGTGGTGAGTTACGGTTCTGTTCATCTGCTGTCCTCCTGTCAGACGCAGCCCAGCACTGGCTTTATCTGCAGCCCTCTTTCCAAATGTTTTGACAGTGCAGATGGTTCTGAATGGCTCTAAATGATATCTTGATTGAAGCCTCATAACTTTCAATTAGGGAAGTCTATATGAGAGGGGGCTGGTCTCCCTCATGGTCATACTGTGAGCTGGGTGGGTCGCCGTCCCCTCTGCACCCCCTCCAATGCATGGGCTGTGGTGTGTCGTGATCCCTCCCGGTCTCTGTGGCTACATGCTGCCACTTGAGGGTGAAACTGTCACTCTCTGCCTAAAGGTCTCTATCCTAAGGAATCTCAAGCCTTTGCTAATAAATGGATGAAATTGGAAGCTAAAATTTAGGAGGGTTTTTTTATCTTTTGAGATTTTAATTGCACCATTTCTAATATTAAAGTCTTTCTACATTATCTATTGAGGTTCAACCAAACTGTTGCCCTGAGACTTAGGGAAGAAGGAGAACAATGTTTTATTTTTTGATGACCAAAATAAGGTTCATGTCAAGTAGATAAATAATAACCTCTAGGTTCTGTTTTATACTTCTTCATGTGGGTTAATTGCTTATTGGGTTATTTAGCATCTTGTAACAATGTTTTTTGGGAAAATTGAGTATACTCCACTTGCAATGTCATGTGTCAAATGCAGGTATTATTTGAATATGGGAGGTAATGGATCTAATTAATACCTATTTTAGTTGAAAGATGTAAAGTTATCCTGCACCATATCATCCCAACAGGACTTTAATAATCAGATGCATTACACTGCATCTTAGCTGGGGACTGTAGTGACCAACCCTGTTTGATTCAGGTCTGGGAGGGCTGCTGTATTGTGAAAACCTCTCTGATTCATTTAAACTGTGTCTTTAAAAGTGAAAAACCAAATTCTTGTTCTGAGAAAGATGATAATGACTATTACATTTGCAAGTAAATAAATTACAGTTGGAGGAAGTCATATGAGAAGTATGGAGTTAGGGGACCTAACCTAGTGGTTGATCAGGAAGCCTTCCCAAGGAAGTGACATTGAACTTGATGTTTCCTACTCTGATGGAGAGAAGTTCTTGCCCCTTCCTTGGGAATTGTTTTTTTTTTTTTTTTCTCTCTGCATTCCACTTTCCTCACCATTGCCCCAAATTTAGTAGTTTAGATAAATGTTTTCATTTTGAATTCTTTTGCCATAGAGTATGTACATCAGTTTTCAAATACCTTCATATCTAGCTTACTTAATCTTTAATTAGTTTGCTGCCCAAGTTATTTAAGGTCGAACTTTGACATTTCTCATTCTAGCCTGCAGTTCTAGACAGCTCATGTTGATTCCAAGAAAAAGTTTATAAAAATGTACACAGGTTCTCTTTTTCTCATATAGGGAAAACTCAAAATGCCATGGCTCTTCCACTTAAAATGACTGATTCTATATATGGTCCCAAGGAGACGCTGCCTTTCTTCATTTCGCCTCTTTTAAAATAAACTTTTAATTTTAGAGGAGTTTTATATTTATAGAAAACTTGCAAAGACAAGAGTTCCTACATACTCCTCACCTGGTTTCCCTATTAATAATATCTGACATTACTATGGTACATTTGTCACAACTAAGAAACCCACAATGGTACATTACTATTAATCAAACTTTATTTTTATTTCACTAGTTTTTCCCAATTTCCTTTTCCTGTTTTAGGATCCCATTTAGGATACCACATTACATGTAGTTGCCATGTGTCCTTAGCCTCCTCTGGGTTATGATAGTTTCTCAGACTTTCCCTGTTTTTCTTAACCTTGACAGTTCTGAGGTGTATTAGTCAGGTATTTTGTAGAATGTCCCTCAATTTGTGTTTGTCTCATGTTTTGGGAAGGAAGACCATAGAGGTGAAGTGACATGAGTCTTATCACATCATGTCAAGACTCTATGCTCTCAACATGACTCATCATTGATGATGTTAACCTTGATCACATGGTTAAGGTACTGTTTTTCAGTTTCCTCCATTATAATGTTACTCTCCATCCCCCACCCGACTCTTTGGAAACAGGTCACTAAGCTCAGCTGTCACTCTGGTGGCTTTACAGCTAGCGGTTGTAATTGCTTCTGTCCTCAAAGCTAGTAAAACAACTGGGTTCTCCACGGTTAGGTCCAACTTTATTCACCACCAATATTGGGATATAGACAAAAATCGAGAACTTCTAGGCTAGGAATGAGACACAAACCTCTTAGAGTAGAATATGGTCTATGGCTCTCTTTTAAACTTTTTCTTCCATTTTCCACGCAGAGCCATAACACTAGCACTTGGCTCTCTCAATATTCCTCAGTTATTGACTCCTGTTTTCTCTACCTGGAATGCACGGGTCCCATTCCTGGCTCCATTACCTCATTATCCAATATCGTGGGAATTGTATAGAATGTTTTAGAATTATTGTGTTTATAGCATACATACTTGAGAGACATGTGATAGACGTTTTGCCCAAATTGACAACAGTCCTAAAAGTTTACATGACTGTACCAATAATAAGTGAAGATGGGAGGAAAAAACCACACACACACTTTTTCCATACTATCAGGAAAAAAAGTTATCATTATGCTAGAGGAATGACTAAATTACCTCTGTGTTCTCTTTATAGAAAAATATATTATAGAATTATCATAGAATAGGTAATTGAACATTATACAGCCAAAACTGTAAAAAGAAAAGTATTAGGGAGGTGTGTCAGATAGTTCATAAGTATGTTATATTATTTTTCCAAGTTATGTATTATTGCCATATTTGTTAGCTTTAAAAAATTTATGGTTTCTTTTTATTATTTTTTCTCACCCTCAATTCACTTTTGTACCTAATTTTTTATTCATAATGAGAACTCCCAAATTGTATGACCTTCGGGACTAAAAAAATTATGTCTCTGCTCGTAATGACAAAGCATTATCAATTCTGCTTAAAATCTTGATTTGAATTGTAATGAAAAAAATATTTACACAGCTGTGGCATAAATTAAATTAGGAAATTTTGAGCTCAAAAGAATTAAAGATGTGTGAGCATGGGTGGGTGTTTTATTTATTACCTTGCCTGGTAAGTAATCCTAAGATGAGAGTTTGAACACACTGCATCCTGTGACACCTTTAATTGTAAGCTTTTGTGACCAGTTCTTTTTCTTGAAAAATTTAGACTCAGCGCTTGATAATTACACAGTGATTCAAATTCCCAGTAGAAGCAAATTAAAGGAGACATTTATTTTATTTATACATAAATTTTATTTTCTGAAATAAAATTATATATCATAAATATAGAGCTTAAATGGATGAATTCTTTCTCAGTAAACCACTCAGGGCAGTCAACTTAATCCATCGAGAGAGGTAGCACAGGGTTAATGGAGGGTAGCAAAGGAAAAAGGGAGGAAAAAAAAAAAGGAAAGCAGGCAATACTCCCTGCATATTAAATTGAACGGCTTTTTATTGCTGTTTAGCAATAAAGAAGCTCCAGTAATAAAGTATTCTGCTATGTTAAGATGTTGATATGTTTTATACTTCTACTTTTTTATTTTTTGTGCTTTCTATCTCTTTTTTTTTTTTTTAATTTTTTATGGCTGTGTTGGGTCTTCCTTTCTGTGCGAGGGCTTTCTCCAGTTGTGGCAAGTGTGGGCCACTCTTCATTGCAGTGCGCGGGCCTCTCACTATCGCGGCCTCTCTTGTTGCGGAGCACAGGCTCCAGACGCGCAGGCTCAGTAATTGTGGCTCACGGGCCCAGCTGCTCCGCGGCATGTGGGATCTTCCAGGACCAGGGCTCGAACCCGTGTCCCCTGCATTGGCAGGCGGATTCTTAACCACTGCGCCACCAGGGAAGCCCTCTATCTCTTTTTGTAAATCCTTTAAATATAATTCTCTCAGCTTCATTAGTATACCCTCAAGCATCTTTGAAAAAATGACAGCATAGGAAACATCCATTAGAAATGAAAGTCCAAATCCCTTAGCCAGCTAAGCAGGTAAGTGCCTATAGAAATGCTATATCATCTCATTCCAACTGAGTTGAGTTGCAGCATAGATTTATCTTTTAATTGTTTTAAGTATCATATTATGGAGATGTTATGGACCAAGCGCAAGTAGTGGTAAAAGAATTTCCATAAGTGGTTCTGACAGTGTAAAGGTTACCTCACCAGCCAGCTTAGCAGATACAGCATGGGGGTGGATGTGGGTTCTGCTGAGGGTCTTCACACTCAGAGTTGCAGCTTGTGGTGGGAAAGACTAAGGCCGATAGGTGGAGAATAGAGGGTATATTCTGAATAGAGAAAAGGAAGGTGCCAGTAGCTATTAAAGATTCAAGATATTTTATGTAAACTGAAATAATAAAACAATAGAAATGTAGCTCAGTAGTCTTAGAAAAGAATTCTTGGTATAAAAAATGTAAAAACCCATCAAATTGAAATTTTAGATCTAACTGGATGTCTGAAACCCCAATATCTATAAGAATATCATTGCATTTTAATACACAAATAAAATAGTTCTTGTCTCTCAAATCTTTTTAAAGTCTTATTATTATTATTACTATCATTATTTTTTATACTTTTTATTAAAGTGTACTTGATTTACAGTATTGTTTTACAGGTGTACAACATAGTGATTTAGTATTTTTATATATTATACTCCATTTAAAGTTATTACAAAATAATGGCTATATGTCCCTTTGTTGTACAATATATCTTTGTTTCTAGTTTATTTTATACATAGTAGTTTGTATCTCTTAATCCCATACCATTATCCTGCCTCTCCCCCCTTCCCTCTCCACACTGGAAAACACTAGTTTGTTCTCTGTGTCTGTGAGTCTGTTTCTGTTTTGTTATATACATTTATTTCTTTTATTTTTTAGATTCCACACATAAGTGATAACATAAGAGTATTTGTTTTTCTCTGACTCATTTCACTAAGCATAATACCCGTTATGCTTAGTGATCCATCGATGTTGTTGCAAATGGCAGAATTTCATTCTTTATATGGTTATTTCATAGTATGTGTACATACATACTGTGAAATATATATATATATGTATCCCTTTTATCCATTCATCTGTTGATGGACACTTAGGTTGCTTCCATATCTTGGCTGTTGTAAATAATGCTGCTATAAACATTGGGTGCATGTATCTTTTACAATAAGTGTTTTCGTTTTCTTCAGATATATACCTGGGAATGGAATTGTTGGATCACAGGGTAGTACTATTTTTAGTGTTTTGAGGAACCTCCATAATGTTTTCCATAGTGACTGCACCAATGTAGATTTTCACCAACAGTACGCTAGGTTCTCTTTTTTCCACATCCTCACCAACATTTGTTGTTTGTAGACTTTTCAATGATAGGCACTCTGACAGGTGTGAGGTGATATCTCATTGTGGTTTTGATTTGCATTTCTCTGATAATTAGTGATGTTGAACATCTTTTCATGTGCCTGTTGGCCATCTGTATATCTTCTTTGGAAAAATATCTATTCAGCTCTTCTGCCAATTTTTAACCAGGTTATTTGGGGTTTTTTTGATATTGAGTTATATGAGCAGCTTATGTATTTTGGATATTAACCCCATATCAGTCATATCATTTGCAAATATTTTCTCCCATTCCATAGTTGCCTTTTTGTTTTGTTGATTTTCTTTGCTGTGCAAAAGCTTTTACCTTTATTAGGTCCCATTTGTTTATTTTTATTTCTGTTTCCTTTCCCTGAGAAGTCTGATCCAAAAAAAATTGCTATAATTTATGTTAAAGAGTGTTGTGCTTATGTTCCCTTCTAGGAGTTTCATGGTTTCAGGTTTTACATTTAGGTCTTTAAACCATTTTGAGGTGTTTTGTTTTGTTTTGGTATACGGTTCTAATTTCCTTCTTTTACATGCAGCTGTCCACTTATTGAAGAGACTGTCTTTTTCTCTATTGTATATTCTTGCCTCCTTTGTCATAGATTATTTCACACTGAGGCTCCAGTTCTTTAATAACCTTGGTTTCAGTCAGTTTGGTCAAAAACACTGAAATTCAAGCATGTGATAGATATTCTGGTGAAGATGCAAATGTATTAATATTAGTCAGGAAAGATATCTTTGAATATATTTTTAAAGAAAACTGCATTTTTCCTCATTAACCACTCATTTATAAAGATTCAAAATACAAAAAAAAAAAAAAAAAAAAGACCCCACCGTAAATGCATGGGTTTATTGCTGGACTCTCTATTCTGTTCCATTGATCTAGTGTCTGTTTTTGTGCCAGTACCATGCTGCTTTGATTACTGTAGCTTTGTAGTATAGTCTGATATCAGGGAGCTTTGTTATTTTTTTTCTCCTCTTCAATTTTTTGGAATAGTTTAAGAAGAATATATATTAGCTCTTCTTTATATGTTTGGTAGAATTCTCCTGTGAAGCTATCCAGTCCTGGAGTTTTGTTTGCTGGGAGTTTGTTTTGTTGTTTTTTAATTACAAATTCATTTTCACTACTAGTGATATGTTCAGATTCTCTCTTTCTTTGGTTCAGTCTTAAAAGGTTGTATGTTCCTAGAAATTTGTTCATTTCTTCTATGTTGTCCAATTTGTTGGCATATGACTGTAGTATTCTCTTATTATTTTTTTGTATCTCTGTGATATCAGTTGTTATTTCTCCTCTTTTATTTCTTATTTTGCTTATTTGGATCCTCTCTCTTTCTTTCTTGATGAGCCTTTCTAAAGGTTTATCAGTTTTATTTATCTTTTCAAAAAACCAGCTCTTGGCTTCATTGCTCTTCTCCATTGTGTGTTGTGTTTCTATTTTATTTCCTCTCTGATCTTTATTATTTCCTTCCTTCTGCTGACTTTAGGGTTTGTTTGTTCTTCTTTTCTAATTCTTTAGATGGTAGGTTAGGTGGTTTATTTGAGATTTTTCTTATTTCTTGAGTTAGACCAGTATCGCTATAAACTTCCCTCTTAGAAATGCTTTTGCTGCATCCCATAGATTTTGGAAAGCTGTGTTTTTATTTTCATTTGTCTTGTGGTATATTTTGATTTCCTCTTTGATTTCTTCATTGACCCATTGGTTTTTAGTAGCATGTTATTTAATCTCCACGTGTTTGTGTTTTTTTCACTTTTCTCCCTGTTATTGATTTCTAGTTTCATACTGCTGTGGTCAGAAGAGATGTTTGATATAATTCCCTTAAGTTTGTTGAGACTTGTTTTATGGCCTAGCATGTGATCTATCCTGGAGAATAGTCCATGTGCACTTGAAAATAATGTGTATTCTGCTGGTTTTGGTTGTAATGTCCTGTAGATATCTATTAAGTTCAACTTGTCTAATGTGTCACTTAGGACCACTGTTTCCTTATTGATTTTCTGTCTGGATGATGATCTGTCCATTGATGTAAGTGGGGTCTAAAAGTCCCCTACTAATATTGTATTATTGTCAATTTCTCCACTTATGTCTGTTAATATTTGCTTTATATACTTAGATGCTCCTGTATTAGGTGCATATATGTTAACAAGTGTTATAAACTCTTCTTGTATTGATCCCTTTATCATTATATAATGCCCTTCTTTGTATTTCATTTTAGCCTTTGTTAAAGGCTAAAGTTTATTTTGTCTCATATGAATATTACTACCCCTGCTTTCTTGTCATTTCTATTTGTATGAAATATCTTTTTCCATCCCCTTACTTTCAGTCTGTGTGTGTCTTTAGCCCTGAAGTGAGTCTCTTGGAAGCAGCATATAGATGGGTCTTGTTTTTTTATCCAGTCAGCCACTCTATGTCTTTTGATCAAAGCACTTAATCCATTGACATTTAAAGTGGTTATTGATAGATATGTACTTACTGCCATTTTGTTACTTGTTTTTTTGGTTGTTTATGTAGTTCTCTGTTCTTTTTTTCTTCTTTTAGTTTCTTCCTGGTAGTTTGATGATTTTCTTTAGTGGAATGCCTATGTTTCTTTCTCTCTATTTTTCATGTATCTATTGTAGGTTTTGGTTTGTGGTTACCATGGGGTTCATATATGTTGATCTATAAATATATCTGCTTGTTTGTTTTTTTTTTAAAGGATCTTGCCATGGAAATGCAAATGTTATTTTTTTAATTTATTTACTTTTATTATTTATTTTTAAAAAATTTTTGGCTGCGTTGGGTCTTTGTTGCTGTGTGCCGGCTTTCTCTAGTTGCACTGAGCGGGGGCTACTCTTTGTTGCAGTGCATGGGCTTCTCATTGTGGTGACTTTTCTTGTTGCGGAGTATGGGCTCTAGGCACGCAGGCTTCAGTAGTTGTGGCGCATGGGCTTAGTTGCTCCATGGCATGTGGATCTTCCCGGACCAGGGCTCGAACCCATGTCCCCTGCATTGGCAGGTGGATTCTTAACCACTGGACCACAAGGCAAGTCCCTATCTGCTTGTTTTAAACTGGCAGTCATTTAAGTTCAAACACATTTCAAAAGATCTACATCTTTTTACCCCACTCCCTCACATTTTGTGTTTTTGATGTCATAATTTGCATCTTCATGTTTATCCCTTTACTGTTTATTGTAGTTATACTTGATTTTACAATTATTTTTGTCTTTTAATCTTCCTACTAGCTTATTTAAGTGGTTTATCCCCAGTCTTTACTGCATTTGCTTTTACTAGTGGGATTTTTCCTTTCCTGGATACTTACTTGTTGACATAGCCTTTTATTTTCCACTTAGAGAAGACCCTTTAACTTTTTTTTAGGATAGTTATAGTATTGATGAACTCTTTTAGTTTTTGCTTGTCTGAGAATTTTTTTTTTTTAATCTCTCTTTTGATTCTAAATGGTAAACTTGCTGGCTAGAGTTGCAGGTTTTTCTCATTCATCACTTTAAATATATCATGCCACTCCCTTTTGGCCCGCAAAGTTTCTGCAGAAAAATCACCTGATCACCTTATGAGGGTTCCCTTGTATAGGACTCTTTATTTTTCTCTTGCTGCCTTTAGAATTCTCTCTTTGTCCTGTGCCATTTTAATTATGATATGTCTTGGTGTGGGTCTGTTTGGTTATTGGGGGCAAGGTCAGGTCCCAAGCTGCTGGAGCAGAAGCCGTGAGGGTCAGGTCTGAGCTGGGTCAACTCCATCTGACTGTGTTCTCTCCTCTTCCAGCATTAGCACCCTTGCCCCAGAAGGGCATAGTGCTGGATCAAGAGGGTCTGGCTAGAGTAGATTCTTGGTGTGGATCTGGATGTGGGTTGTGGCAGAGTACTGAACTGCTTCTGGTGCATTGCCCCCTTCGGTGCCAGAAGTGGCCGCTGTTACCCCATTCAGGTGCCATTTGAGATCTGAGCTGACTGGCTCCGAGCTGGCTCCATCCCTCACAACAATGCACTCTGCTTGTCCGTAGCAGCCCTCACCTAGTGTGGAGCTGCATTGCAAAGCAAGTGGGGCCAGAATGAACACTTGGCTCAGCTGGGTCGCACACCAGAGTGGTCATGGGAAACTGTCCAGAGTCCGGTGTAGTTTCAATTTGCTTTCTCCACCTTGTTTTGAGAGTAAGCAAGTGTGTGTTCACACTTCACAAGTGGAGTCCAGATTTCTTACAGCCCCTGCGTGAGGCATACTGGTTTTCTAACCAGCTGAGGGGAGTCTTTCTTCCCACTGTTGGACCCCAGGGCTTGGCGGCCCAATATGTGGGTCAAACAGCTCACTCCCCAGGGAAGATCTCCCTCCTCTTCTGAGTCCCCTCCCAAGGGCACAGGTCCCAACCTGACTGCTGCTCTTCCCTTCCTATCTGATTACATATCTGTCTCTCTTATGGGTTGTATAAGAGTCTTTCTTCGAGTTTTCAGTTAGTTTTCAGTGAGAATTGCTCCACGTGTATATCAAGCACAGGTCACTATCCACAGCCCCCTGGGAGCCTGTGCAGCACACCACTGCCAGGATCCCCTGATCCAGAGACAACTTCCCTGAGAGAACTCACGGCGCACCTCAGGCTGTTGCAATGTCACACTGGCCTCTGCTGTGGCAGGCTTGCCCCGCATTCCAATTATAACTACCGTATCCCTCCCCACCCCGCATGAGTGAGCCAGAGCCCCCTAATCAGCCGCTGCTTTAACCCCATCCTGTCTGGGTGGGAACATAAGCCTGAGGGCAACCTACATGCAGACGCGGGGCCAAAACCAAAGCTGAACCCTGGGAGCTGTGCAAACAAAGAAGAGAAAGGGAAATTTCTCCATGCAGCCTCAGGAGCAGTGGATTAAATCTCCACAGTCAACTTGATGTACCCTACATCTGTGGAATACCTGAATAGAAAGTGAATCAACCCAAACTGAGGTGGTAGACTTTGGGAGCAATGTAGACTTGGGGTTTGCTGTCTGTGACTGACTTGTTTCTGATTTTTATGTTTATCTTAGTATAGTTTTTAGCACTTGTTATCATTGGAGGATTTGTTTATTGCTTTGGTTGCTCTCTTCTTTTTATTGCTTTCGAATTTTTTTATTTTAATAATTTTTAAATTTTATTTAGCTTTATTTTTTATTTTTTATTTTTTTATTTTTTTCTCCCTTTTCTTCTGAGCCGTGTGGCTGACAGGGTCTTGGTGCTCCAGCCTGGTGTCAGGCCTGAGCCTCTGAGATGGGAGAGTAGAGTTCAGGACGTCAATCGGTGAAAGCTCTCCCAGAGCTCTCCGTCTCAACTCTAAGACCCAGCTACACCCAACGGTCAGCAAGCTCCAGTGCTGGACGCCTCATGCCAAACAACTAGCAAGACAGGAACACAGCCCCACCCATTAGCAGAGAGGCTGCCTAACATCATACTAAGTTCACAGACACCCCAAAACACACCAGCAGATGCAGCCCTGCCCACCAGAAAGACAAGATCCAGCCCCACCCCCCAGAACACAGGCACCAGTCCCCTCCACCAGGAAGCCTACACAACCCACTGAACCAACCTTACCCACTGGAAACAGACACCAAAAACAATGGGAACTACAAACCTGTAGCCTGCGAAAAGGAGACCCCCAAACACAGTAAGTTAAGCAAAATGGGAAGACAGAGAAATATGTGGCAGATGAAGAAGCAAGGTAAAAACCCACCAGACCAAACAAATGAAGAGAAAATAGGCAGTCTACCAGAAAAAGAATTCAGAGTAATAATAGTAAAGAGGATCCAAAATCTTGGAAATAAAATGGAGAAAATACAAGAAACGTTTTAACAAGGACCTAGAAAAACTAACAAGCAAACAATGATGAACAACACAATAAATGAAATTTAAAATTCTCTAGAAGGAATCAATGGCAGAATAACTGAGGCAGAAGAACGGATAAGTGACCTGAAATATAAAATAGTGGAAATAACTCCCGCAGGGCAGAATAAAGAAAAAAGAATGAAAAGAATCGAGGACAGTCTCAGAGTCCACTGGGACAACATTAAACGCACCAACATTCGAATTATAGGGGTTCCAGAAGAAGAAGAGAAAAACAAAGGGTCTGAGAAAATATTTGAAGAGATTATAGTCGAAAACTTCCCCAATATAGGAAAGGAAATAGTCAAGTCCAGGAAGCGCAGAGTCCCATACAGGATAAATCCAAGGAGAAACACGCCAAGACACATATTAATCAAACTATCAAAAATTAAATACAAAGAAAAAATATTAAAAGCAGCAGAGAAAAGGAACAAATAAATACAAGGGAATACCCATAAGGTTAACAGCTGATCTTTCAACAGAAACTCTGCAAGCCAGAAGGGAGTGGCAGGACATATATAAAGTGATGAAAGGGAAAAACCTATAACCAAGATTATTCTACCAGCGAGGATCTCATTCAGATTTGATGAAGAAATTAAAACCTTTATAGACAAGCAAAAGTTAAGAGAATTCAGCACCACCAAACCAGCTTTACAACAAATGCTGAAGGAACTTCTCTAGGCAGGAAACACAGAGAAGGAAAAGACCTCCAAAAACAAACCCAAAACAATTAAGAAAATGGTAATAGGAACATGCATATTGATAATTACCTTAAATGTAAATGGATTAAATGCCCCAATCAAAAGATATAGACTGGCTGAATGGCTACAAAAACAAGACCCATAAATATGCTGTCTACAAGAGACCCACTTCAGACCTAGGGACACATACAGACTGAAAGTGAGGGGATGGAAAAAGATATTCCATGCAAACTGAAATCAAAAGAAAGCTGGAGTAGTAATTCTCATGTCAGACAAAATAGACTTTAAAATAAAGACTATTACAAGAGACAAGAACACTACCTAACGATCAAGGGATCAATCCAAGAAGAAGATATAACAATTGTAACTATTTATGCACCAACAAAGGAGCACCTCAGTACATAAGGCAGATGCTAACAGCCACAAAAGGGGAAAATGACAGTAACACAATCATAGTAGCAGATTTTTAACACCCCACTTTCACCAATGGACAGATCATCCAAAATGAAAATAAATAAGGAAACACAAGCTCTAAATGATGCATTAAACAAGATAGACTTAATTGATATTTATAAGGCATTCCATCCAAAACAACAGAATACACTTTCTTCTCAAGTGCTCATGGACCATTCTCCAGGCTAGATCATATCTTGGGTCACAAATTGAGCCTGGGAAAATTTGAGAAAATTGAAATCATATCAAGTATCTTTTCTCACCACAACACTATGAGATTAGATATCAATTACAGGAAAAAAACTGTAAAAAATGCAAACATATGGAGGCTAAACAATATGCTACTAAATAACCAAGAGATCACTGAAGAAATCAAAGAGGAAATCCAAAAATACCTAGAAACAAATGACAATGAAAACACGATGACCCAAAACCTATGGGATGCAGCAAAAGCAGTTCTAAGAGTTTATAGCAATACAATCCTACCTCAAGAAAAGAGGAAAATCTCAAATAAACAACCTGACCTTACACCTAAAGCAATTAGAGAAAGAAGAACAACAAAACCCCAAAGTTAGCAGAAGGAAAGAAATCATAAAGATCAGATCAGAAATAAATGAAAAAAATAATTAAGGAAACAATAGCAAAGTTCAATAAAACTAAAAGCTGGTTGTTTGAGAAGATAAACAAAATTGATAAACCACTAGTCAGACTCATCAAGAAAAAAAAAAAAAGAAGACTCAAATTAATAGAATTAGAAATGAAAAAAGAGAAGTAACAACTGACCCTACAGAAATACAAAGAATCATGGGCGATTACTACAAGCAGCTATATGCCAATAAAATGGACAACCTGGAAGAAATGGACAAATTCTTAGAAAAGCACAACCTTCTGAGACTGAACCAGGAAGAAATAGAAAATATAAACAGACCAATCCCAAGAACTGAAATTGAGACTGTGATTAAAAGTCTTCCAACAAACAAAAGCCCAGGACTAGATGGCTTCACAGCGAATTCTATCAAACATTTAGAGAAGAGCTAACAGCTATCCTTCTCAAACTCTTCCAAAATATAGCAGAGGGAGGAACACTCCCAAACTCATTCTACGAGGCCACCATCACCCTGATACCAAAAGCAGAGATGTCACAAAAAAAGAAAACTACAGACCAATATCACTGATGAACATAGATGCAAAAATCCTCAACAAAATACTAGCAAACAGAATCCAACAGCACATCAAAAGGATCATACACCACGATGAAGTGGGTTTATCGCAGGAATGCAAGGATTCTTCAATATACGCAAATCAATCAATGTGATACATCATATTAACAAACTGAAGAATAAAAACCATATGATAATATCAATAGATGCAGAAAAAGCTTTTGACAAAATTCAATACCCATTTATGATAAAAACTCTCCAGAAAGTAGGCATAGAGGGAACTTACCTCAACATAATAAGGGCCATATATGACAAACCCACAGCCAACATCGTTCTCAAAGGTGAAAAACTGAAGCCATTTCCTCTAAGTTCAGGAACAAGACAAGGGTGCCTACTCTCACCACTATTATTCAACATAGTTTTGGAAGTTTTAGCCGCAGCAATCAGAGAAGAAAAAAGAAGTAAATGGAATCCAAATCAGAAAAGAATTAAAACTGTCACTGTTTGCAGATTACATGATACTATACACAGAGAATCCTAAAGATGCTACCAGAAAACTACTAGAGCTAATCAATGAATTTGGTAAAGTAGCAGGATTCAAAATTAATGCACAGAAAGCTCTTATACACTAATGATGAAAAATCTGGAAAGAGTAATTAAGGAAACACTCCCATTTACCATTGCAACAACAACAACAAAATACCTAGGAATAAACCTACCTAAGGAGACAAAGACCTATATGCAGAAAACTATAAGACTCTGATGAAAGAAATTAAAGATGATACAAACAGATGGAGAAATATACCATGTTCTTGGATTGGAAGAATCAACATTGTGAAAATGATTCTACTTCCCAAAGCAATCTACAGATTCAATGCAATTCCTGACTACCAATGGCATTTTTCACAGAACTAGAACAAAAATTGCACAATTTGTATGGAAATACAAAAGACACCAAATAGCCAAAGCAGTATTGAGAAAGAAAAACGGAGCTGGAGGAATCAGGCTCCCTGACTTCAGACTATACTACAGAGCTACAGTAATCAAGACAATATGGTACTGGCACAAAAACAGAAATATAGATCAATGGAACAGGATAGAAAGCCCAGAGATAAACCCACGCACATATGGTCAACTTATCTTTGATAAAGGAGGCAAGAGTATACACGGGAGAAAAGACAGCCTCTTCAATAAGTGGTGCTGGGAAAACTGGACAGCTACATGTAAAAGAATGAAATTAGAACACTCCCTAACACCATACACAAAAATAAACTCAAAATGGATTAAAGAACTAAATGTAAGGCCAGACACTCTAAAACTCTTAGAGGAAAACATAAGCAGAACACTCTCTGACATAAATCACAGCAATATCCTTTAAGACCCACCTTCTAGAGAAATGGAATTAAAATAAAAAATAAACAAATGGGACCATATGAAACTTAAAAGCTTTTGCACAGCAAAAGAAACCATAAACAAGACCAAAAGACAACCCTCAGAATGGGAGAAAATATTTGCAAGCGAAGCAACTGAGAAAGGATTAATCTCCAAAATTTATAAGCAGCTCATACAGCTCAATATCAAAAAATCAAACAACCCAATCCAAACATGGGCAGAAGACCTAAACAGACATTTCTCCAAAGAAGATATACAGATTGCCAACAAACACATGAAAAGATGCTCAACATCATTAATCATTAGAGAAATGCAAATCAAAACTACAATGAGGTATCACCTCACACTGGTCAGAATGGCCAACTTCAAAAAATCTGCAAACAATGCTGGAGAGGGTGTGGAGAAGAAGGAACTCTCTTGCACTGTTGGTGGGAATGTAAATTGATACAGCCACTATGGAGAACAGTATGGACGTTCCTTAAAAAACTAAAAATAGAACTACCATATGATTCAGCAATCCCACTGCTGGGAATATACCCTGAGAAAACCGTATTTCAAAAAGAGTCATGTACCACAATGTTCATTGCAGCTCTATTTACGATAGCCTGGACACGGAAGCAACCTAAGTGGCCATCGGCAGATGAATGGATAAAGAAAATGTGGCCCATATATACAATGGAATATTATTCAGCCATAAAAAGAAACGAAATTGAGTTATTTGTGAGGTGGATGGACCTAGAGACTGTCATACAGAATGAAGTAAGTCAGAAAGAGAAAAGCAAATACCATATGCTAACACATATATATGGAATCTAAAAAAAAAAATGGTTCTGAAGAACCTAGGGGCAGGACAGGAATAATGACGCAGACATAGAGAATGGACTTGAGGACACGGGGAGGGGGGAAGGGTAAGCTGGGACGAAGTGAGAGAGTGGCATGGACATATATACACTGCCAAGTGTAAAATAGATAGCTAGTGGGAAGCAGCCGCATAGCACAAGGAGATCAGCTAAGTGCTTTGTGACCACCTGGATGGGTGGGATAGGGAGGGTGGGAGGGAGACCCAAGAGGGAGGGTATATCAGGATATATGTATATTTATAGCTGATTCACTTTGTTATACAGGAGAAACTAACACAACCTTGTAAAGCAATTATACTCCAGTAAAGATGTTAAAATAAATAAAAATAAAAACTCATCTGCCTAGAATACTGATTTTGAAATTAATTCTTTATTATTAAATGGAATTTTTTTATGATATAAAGTACGATTTGTTTTCAGTCATTTTCACTGTATATACTACTTGTGTTTAATTTGGATAAAAATTATGTGGTGTAATAGAGAAGAGATTTCTGCTAATGGATTACTTCTTTAATTCAAAATATTGTTTACATACAACTGGGGCAGGTATAGAGAAGTAAGGCATTGTCTTTAACCTCTAGAGGATCTGAAATAAATACACAAGGGACTGCTCACTCTAAATTGAATACGAGTGCAGCAATTGAAGAAGTGTCCCAATATGTTTATGATTTTATTAGTATACTTTTAGGAAACATAAACCCATTAAAGGTAGAGCCATTAAAAATGAAAATCCTAGAGAATTGCTAGAAGTTAGAGAGATCTAGCAAAAACACTGGTTTATCTGAACATCCAGGCCTTAAGAAGGTGGGAACCAGGTCAATTCAGGAAACTTCATCTGCAGGAAGGTGGCCATTCTTGCACGTTCTCTGCCTTTAATGTGACTTATTTCATCAATATATGCTAGTTTCTTTCCATCCTGTTCCCAGGTGACTTTATCTCCAAACTTTCAGTAGAAGTATCTGATTGGCTCTCTGCCTGTACTGTGGATTCGGTGTTCCTGTTGGGTTCTGTGGTCTGAGAGGCAAGGTCTCCTGATATGCTCAACTGCCTTACCAGATAGGAACTGTGAGCCTGGCAGAAGAATTTGACCATAGTAGAAGACTGATAATGAATAAGAGCTTAACAAATAAACTCATAAAGGGATCTGTCCTGTCTGGCAGAATGTTCATGGAAGGCTTTGTAGAAGAGATTACATTTAAATTAGATTTTATAGGTTGGTTTGGATTTACATGTCAAGAGCAAACAAATGAAGAAAAAGGGAGTTCTAGGTATTAGAGTAACTTGAGCCAAGTTGTATAGGTTTATGCTAGGCCTGTGGACAGATCAGTCTGGCTCAGAGCTCCTCAGTGTAGCTGCCCTAAATCACCTGAGCAGCCCGAGTCAATGCGTTGCCTCTAACTGACTGAAACAGAGTCTCTGGGGTTTGTGTTCAGATCATTTGCATTTTTTAAAAGTTCCCCAAATGATTTTGATGCAAAGAGAGCTTTGAGCCCTGGACAGCTATAGCGGATAATACATCGTGAATTTGTGAAATAGAGTTGGAAAAGGATGTTAGAACAAGACTATGGAGGCTTTCTATATCAAGCTAAGGAGCTTCTTGGCCATATCCTGTGAGTGAGGTAGTCAGTGAGGCTTATATTTTATTGGTTTGCACCGTTTTCTGAGCCTATGTAGTTGCATCTACTTGGAGTCCTTTCTGGGCAGTAGACAGAGAAGGTAAAGGAAAGTTAAGGGATCTAGGTACATGTGACACAGCCCTTTATACTTATTTAGAATATTATTTATTCATTATTTCTCCTTTGTAGGAGTAGATGTTCTAATTCCAGATTTAGATGTTCTAATTAGATGTTCTAATTCCAGATTTAGTATCTTAGCAGAGTATATTGATGTTTTAGTAACAATTCTTTCTTCTCTCTTTAGGGGAGTCGGCTGCATCTTTGTTGAAATGATCCAAGGAGTTGCTGCTTTTCCAGGAATGAAAGACATTCAGGATCAACTTGAACGAATATTTCTGGTAAGTTCTTTACAGAATACTTCTGAAAAAAATTGGTCTTGAATGCATCCCTCAGTGACAAATCCTACAGTGGTAGTGGAAAATAATTTCAAACAAATTTGTTGGTTGTCACATTTAATTCTAACATATTTTTGGATCTTTGCAAAAGCAGGAAATTAGTGAAGAATTGTGTTTTTAAACTACTGCACATGAATAATATGCCAAAATGGTAAGAAAGGATAGGATGTCAGAGGCAATACAGAGGAGTGGGTTAAAAACGAAGGCTCTGACAAAAATTCCAAATAATTTATATAGATATCCCCCCTTCAAATAGGTGTATCTTATTCCCTCTCACTCCTACCCACTTAAATGTGGGCTTTGATTGGTAACTTTTTTTCTAAAAAGTAGAGCATGGAAAGAAGGGAAGGGAGGATAGTAACTTCAAAATGGAGAAACCAGGCAAATGGTACCTCAGCCCGGTCTTCAAGGTTAAGATCATCAAAGATAAGTCACATTGGTAGTATGTACCCTTTGTATAATGTATTGAGAACGGCACTTCCCCTCTGTAGTCTTCCTCCGAAAACCATAACCCCAGCCTAATCTGGAAAGCCACATCACACAAACCCAAACTGAGGGACATTTACAAAACACCTGACTAGTACTTTTCAAAACTGTCAAGGTCATGAAAAACAGGGAAAGTCTGAAAAACTGTCACAGCCCAGAGGAGGCTAGGGAGACATGACAGCGTAATGTAATGTGGTATCCTCCATGGAATCCTGAGACAGAAGAAGAACATTAGGGAAAAATTAGTTAAATACAAGTGAAGTGTGCAGTTTAGTTAATATCAGCATAGCAGTGTGTGCTCCTTAGGTGTGATGGAGGTTCCCTGTAATGTAAGATTTCATCAATCAGGGAAACTGGTGAGGAGTATATAGGAACTCTCTGTACTACTCTTCACAACTTTTCTATAAATCTAAAACTATTCTAAAATTTTAAATTTAAAAATTTTTGTAAATCTGTGAAAAATAAAAATAAAATTCATTCTGTAGCCAGATGAGCTGGGTTTGTCACCTGCTCTGTCACTTTGGACAAGGGACTTAGTTCTCTGAACCTTAGTTTTCCTGTGGGTAAAATAAGGGATAATGGTAACACCTACCTCATAGATTGTTTTGAGGAATAATAAACTTAATTACATAAAGTGCTTTTAGAACTATGCCTGACACATAATAAATACCCAATAGATGTGTTGTTATTACTTTAATCAAATCATTTTTATACCAGATATTTTCATTCAGTGGAACTTCCACATTAGCTAATATTCATATAAACTTATTATTTAAAACATGGAATAAGAGCTAGACAAATTAATTTTTTTTGTTAAAAGGAGTCAGACTATATACATTGTAGCAGTTAACCACATTATCATACTTTTTTAAAATAAATCTCCCATGTGAAATCACTGGGGCACATTTTAGAATGGACCTTGTGAAGACATGCACTTATTGGATTATGCAAGTACACCCTTAAAATGTAGCTTTCATATTAAGTATAAGGACCACAGGAGGGTATAGTGATATGAATTGAGACTCCATCACTGCTGTGTTCACCTTGATGTCAGCATTAAATGATAAGAAAAGGAAAATGAAAACTAGAAAATCAAAGCACACGTGATTCCTCCTTGCAGTATCCTATACCCCAGGCATCCCTGTGTATTCACAGTGGGTGGGCAAACAGCAGAGTCCCTAATATTATAGAAACTTTCTTCAAAGTCTTATCTTATTGGTTTCTTCTCCCAGAGACTGTCTGTATCCACTTCCTTTCAGTTTTACTTAATTATTATTATCATCCATAAATTCCCACACAGAGTGTTAAAATAATGTCTTATGATTATAATAATGCAGCCTTATAATGGAAAATTCCCACAATGTCAAAAAGTATAAAAATTGAAAAACCCCTTTGTCCTACTACCCAGAGAAAATTATGTTTAGTATTTTAGTATATATCTTCCATTTCTACACATGCTAAAAAAATTAAATTGTATCTTGTATACTATTTTGTAACTTTCTTTTTTCACTTAGCAATAGGTAGTTAACACCTTTCATTGGAAAATAAATCCAGAAACTTATCATCATTCTTAGTGATGAGTATTTCGTCGTATGGATGAGAATTATTTGCTTAAGTATTTGCCCGATACTGATGGCTTGTTTATAGTTTTTAACTATTATAAAGCGCTGTCAGAAATACTCTTTGCACAGTTATCCTATTAGTTAAGAAAAATTATTAGAATTGAAAGTCCTGAATTGAATACAGTTTAATTTTCATAAGTCTATTGACCATTCTTACACTTCATTCCCTCCATCTAAACTCATGGAACACTTCCTTCTCTCTGTTGTCAAGAAAGTTGCTTACTGATTTCATTGAGATTGTATTGAGCCTATAGATTATATTACAAAGAAATGATATAAAATGAGCTTTACCAGCCAAGAAAAAATAATATCTCTTTATTCATATTTCATGGCCCTTAGCATAAATTTAACATAGACATATTTCTCTTTTCCTTTTTTTCTAATCAAGCCTTTATTTTCATTCAGCTATTTTAAGTAACTTTCCACAGTTATTTTCCCCAAAATACAATAAACTTGTTCACATATTGTGAAAAACATGACAGGAGAGGGAATTTTAATGGGCTATACTTTGCATCATATAGATCTTTATGCCAAAACATATCTTTAAATATTTAGCTTTTTAATTTATTTAAAGCTCAAATATAATAATAATAATATCACTTAATTATATTCTGATAATAATTTCCTAAACTTTAGATTCCACTTAACTATTCACTCCCTGATAGCTATTGAACAATACTTACATACCCTTGTCAAATTACCTATTTTTTATGCTAAAATCATTAATTTACTATATTTGAAATCAGAAAACTTCAAAGGGAAATTATATAGAAAGAAATGTCCCTACATACACATTATTTCAGGGTAAATTTAAAAGAAAAAGAAATGGTTATATAAATGAGGTATATTCTATAGCAGTCGTACCAAAAATTTTGTTTCATGAAAACATAGTTTATTGATATAGCTTAGTCAAAGTTTTAATTTTCAATATTATTTTTATAATGTAAGTCATTTCCAATAGGTACTATCTTGTTGAATTGCTTCTTGTATGGAGATTTTGTTATTATTTCTTAATTTTATGGCAATTATTTCCTAATTTTATGGGTATTCAGAGACCTTTGAGCCATGACTAGGCTTTTAATAAATCAAAGAAATACATCATTGTAAATTTTCTATGGGAATATTGATACACCAAGCTACTTATTAGACCACAGAGACCCTTAAATGCAGATAAGCATCATGATTTATGGTAATAACTCCTTCATTTACTGTAGTTTTTTTTACACGTGTAATGATTTTTACAAGTAAAATGTTTACAAGTAAAAAATTACCAAGTCCTTTGGTAATTAGGAGATAAAGATCCTCATCTATATAAAATTGCTGCTTTAGAATTAAATAATGTTATGTTTTACCCTGAAGAATTAGATATGACCAAAAAAAGAAGAGAGAGAGAAATCTGCAAACTTCTTTTGACAGTAAATGTTATCATCTTAAATATTTTATTTCCTCCCCTGAATTGTTTAAATTTGCAAATGTTAGCCATATGACACATTAAACAAGCAGACTCTCTCAGGAGTTGTGCAATCATTGGAAGAAGAAATTTTACTAACCCTATGTGGTTGAATCACTGGGAAAAAATGCTTTTTCTTGGTGACCTTTTATGTCTGGTCTGAAGAGGAATGACTTTTAAACGTGATTAAATCCACTTTCACGGGCTTCTCATGTAAACTGCCAGAGACTCTTTTCTAAAGCAGCAGTTGTGTATCTGGCCTCTCGTAAAGCATTGCCAAGGAGATAATCAACTTTGAAAAGTCACGAAACATGGAATTGTTCGTTTTGTTTTGTGTTTTAATACAGGGATTAAGTCCATTCATTTGCCTGTGAACTGTATATAGAAAGGTGGTTGGTTAATAACTTTGAAGCACAGAATTCAAGCTTGTTACCCAAGATAACTAATATAATTAACTCCCACACACTGAGTCTTTATGTGAAAAGCAACAAAGATCAGTCACTAGAGCCTTTATATTTTTCTTCTGAAGGTTTTCTTTTTCTTATTTTTTCTTTTTCCTTCCTTTGGTGGGAAGGAGCAGTTCACATTCTTAACAAGTCCAGGGCATTCACTTCCACAACAGGGTAACTGTGTTGATCTATGTAAGGTGAGGTGGCTATACTGCAGTCTGAGATTTCACCATTAAATCATTTTCCTTGAAATTGTGATGCTCACATACAAGAAAGGAAGGAAAGTGATAGAATTTTGACAAATTATGTTCAAGACATTTTGAATTGCCAGGTGAACGGGCACCTACTTCACTAAGCAGTAACTCTGCTATTACAGTAAAAGAGTGATTAATATCATTTCTTCAACATTACTCATTTTTTAATGTCACGATGTTTTCTATTCACCTTTGTTAGCTGCGAAAATAAGCAGTAGATGTATTCACCCAGGTAAATATATATATTCAGAGTGACAAAATCAGAACTAATAAGAAAATTCATATTCTAATCATATTGTTCTGAATTGAAAAAGAACTCTACTTGATAGAACCCTGGGGACATTCTTCTGCCACTTCACAACAGCTGGACAAATGGCAGAGAGTGCTTGCACAGCTGTCTGAAACCTTTGGCAGATGCTTCTGGGTTTGTATGGCTCATGGCCCCAGAGTACAGCAGCCACGACAGAGGGGCTGGCATGATTGTGTTCTGGGGGCCTGTTCTAGTTCTCCCTGCCTTTGAATGTTGATTAACCCCAAGAGGCTCACTTTTCCCTGTCTCCTGGTCTTCTGGTTTGCAATGGAGTTTCATCCACCAGTTATTTGTTAACATATTGTACATTATTTGATTGGTACAGTTGTTAGAATGTTTCTCTTCCGTGTATATATCATTCAGAATTTAAAAGAGAGTGTGTGTGTGTGTGTGTGTGTATTTGTGTGTGTGTGAAAAGAGCCTCTGGCAACTTTGAAATCTACTCAGCCTGGCTTTTGAGTCAGATCCTTCCTTAAGCCTCCGTGTTTTACAATTGAACTGACTGCAGAGACGTAACCTGTAGACCCAGTTCCAGTCCTTGTTTCCCCATCCTGGCTCTCTTTCCAGGATCTTAATGGGAACCATAACCCTGAGGTTTCATGATTGGCTAGAACGGCCATATAGAATGTAAAAGAAAGTTGACACCGCCTCCTTTGATGGTCATTACCATCCAATTGGATGTAGCAGCCACATTGTTAAGATGGAATATTGCTGTCACAGTTTTGTATCTTCACTTCCATCATTGGGTTGCTTGAGGTGATGTCCGCCATACTTCTTCAGCACTCCCTCTGCAACACTAGGTACAATGGAGATGGAAAGGAATTCTGTGCCAGGGTATCTGCCCTGGAGCAAATGAGGGCAATCAAGATAGGCAGGCAAGACATACCATTAGGAATGGAGTCATGAAAAATTGCTGAGCAATTGATCAGCAGATGGGAGATACAGTAATGTAGTAGATCCTGTATTAGTTAAAATACTAAACTCTAAGAGTTCAATATTGAATTCTAATCCTAGATTGTTTTTTTTCCCTGAACAAGCCACCTTTTCTAATTGGATTGTAGTTTCTGCATCTGTAAAGGGAGGAATTGAACCAAATGATTTCAATAGTGTCTTGCAGCTCTAACCTTTTTTAATTCTAAAATTGCATATTACAGGATTATGCATAAGGGCTGTGGGTGTTCAAAGGAAATTTCCAAGAACATTTTTGTTAAGCATGGAAGGAAGTATAAGATTTGAAGTGGAGTAAGAGATATGGGGAACATCAGGCAACGGTCCAGGAGTGGAGTAGGCACAGTAGGAGTCTGTCCTGTATGCGTGGAAGGTGAGATTGGATGTTGAAGTTTGGACTTTGATAGACTAAGGACTTTTAATTTTATTTCATCTATAAGTAATAAGGAGACAGTACAATTTTTAACAAAAGAATAATAAGGTTAAAATGGCATTTCAGCAAAATTAATGTAATATGATATAATGATAAACTCAACTATATAAAGGCTGACAGAGGAAAGAACTAAGCAATACATGTTGGAGTGAAGGATACTGAAAATATTAAGCAATGTTTTTTAAAGCTGATTTTAGAAAAACAAAGTCAGGGAGATGGATTATAATACCACCCACCCTGAAATAAATGCCTCTTTTAATTTGTACACATTTCTTTCAAGTCTCATCAATAGTCCTGGTTATTTCCATGGTGGCAAATCTTTTTCAGAGTCTTAAGCTTATAAAAAATAAGGCAGCTAGAAAAATTTTAAAGCCGTATGAAAAGAAATTAAAACCACCATTTAGAGATAACCAGTGTTAAATATTTTTGTATTTTCTTTTCTAGATTTTCACCATTGGGTTAATAATAGATTTATGGGTTTTGTATTCAGCTTCTCTTTATTTTCACATTTAATAGGGAGCAATTTCCAAGCCATTAATATACGCTTGAAAATATTATTTTAATTATGCTATAATATCTTATTAATGTTCCCAAATGTACTAACACATTGCCCTATTACAGTACTAGGTAATTTGCTTACAGTTTTTATGCTACAGTAAATTTTATCCCATTCAGTTATACTTTCAACAAGAATTTTTAGGCATCTATTCCGTGCCAGGCTCTGTGCCTACAGGCAGTGGAAAACCAACAGATACGGTCCCTGCTCACCTCAAATGTACTGTTAGCTGTGCTACATTAGAACAGCTTCCAGACGTTCAGGTCAGGAGGATGTTGTTGCAAAACTGTTGTAATACATCTTGTACATAAATGATTTAGAAGAGAAAGGAGTCAAAGATAACTTCAGAGTTTCAAGCTTGGGGAACTAAGTGCTCCATGAAGTCATGGAAAATAATGGGGACATTGAAAAGGAGTGCCACTGGGACTTCCCTGCTGGCACAGTGGTTGAGAATCCGCCTGCCAGTGTAGGGGACATGGGTTTGATCCCTGGTCCGGGAAGATCCCACATGCCGCGGAGCAACTAAGCCCGTGTGCCACAACTACTGAGCCTGCACTCTAGAGCCCCCGAGCCACAACTACTGAGCCCATGTGCCACAACTACTGAGCCTGTGCTCTAGAGCCCACGAGCCACAACTACTGAGGCCGTGTGCCACAACTACTGAGCCTGCGCTCTAGAGCCCACGAGCCACAACTACTGAGCCCGTGTGCCACAACTACTGAGCCTGCGCTCTAGAGCCCATGAGACACAACTACTGAGCCTGTGCTCTAGAGCCCACGAGACACAACTGCTGAGCCCATGTGCCTAGAGCCTGTGCTCTGCAACAAGAGAAGCCACTGCAATGAGAAGCCCGTGCTCTGCAATGAAGAGTAGCCCCCACTCACGGCAGCTAGAGAAAGCCTGTGCACAGCAATGAAGACCCAACATAGCCATAAAATTAATAAAAAAAAAATTAAAAAAAAGATTAATGGAAGTGATGGCATAATTACCAAAAAAAAAAAAGAAAGAAAGAAAGAAAGAAAGAAAGAAAGAAAGAAAGAAAGAAAGAAAGAAAGAAAGAAAAGGAGTGCCAGTGGAGGAGAGGAAGAAGAGAGCTCAGGAACTGGACTTTATATGATAGCAGGTGACCCCAGGTGGAGACGTCCAGTACACAACTCTTACTGAACAGAATTAGGAGAAAAATGAGGATCAAGGGATTGTTGACCCAAACCAGACAATGTTGGGACCTAAACTCTACTGGTTCTTAAATAATGAGAAAGTGGAGGAGGACCAGAGGAGCACTGCCTAGGCTTTAGGGATGCTAATGGTTTGTGGGGGTGGGATGGGGTTGGGGAGCTAAACCAGGAGAGAATCAGGACAATTACACAAAGGTCAAGGTAAGGGCAGGCAGCAGAGAAGTGAGGATAAAAAAGGAGAGAAATAATCACTCCCTCGAGGGAGGTTATGGATCAGCTCAGGTCTGGTTAGCTGGTGGGTGAGGAATTTTGAGGCCAGTGCCCTTCCTTTCTGTGCTCCCTCAGTGTGTGCCTCCACTGCCTGTATAGTATGTGGCACACATCCTGTACTTTTGCAGCTCATGCTTTTAGCCCAGAGGATGAGAAGAGTTTCCTTCTGGAGAAATGGAAGGGTCGACACAGAACATGCATCTGGGTTTAATTAGGGAAATTTAGACTATCCATGGTTTTCAAAGGAGACTTATGATTCTCCTCAGTGTCTCAGGGGTGCTGGAGTCAAGGTGAGTGTAGCCTCAAGGGAGGCCAGCTCCGACCCCTCCACTCCTGGCTCTGCTTTCATCAAGGTTTTGTATGTGAGATAGATCTCGCTGCTGAAAGAAAGGTTGGAAATCCCTGGACTAACGCTGTCTTAAGGTCTTCCCAGGTCAAGTGTTCTATGAAAAACAGACGTCCATGAGGAAGAAAAATGATGCAGAGCCAGTGAAAATGAAGATGTTAGAGAAATAAAAATCGAGCGATTCATATATGGAGACATTAGATATGTATTCTAATAAAGAAAGTTCTGTGCCAATAAGCTATCGGAATTTTTGTAGCAAACTTCAGTAAGGTCATTTGTCTTGAGAAGAAAACAAAGACAGAGGGATATTTCACTACAGAATAGGTAATCACGTTACTTTTTACAAAGAAACATTTATTTGAAGATTAGCTGGCTGTTACCTATGGATTTGAATAGGGTCACGTGGTGAAAAAAATATTTTTTTACCTTGAGGATTCTTACATTTACTTTATAGTGTTACAAACTTTCTATAAATGGAAAATGAGAAGATTTTCATTAAATCATTCACTTTCTCGTTGTTATTCATTTTTCAGCAAATATTTATTATGTGGTTACTATGGGCTCAATACTCTTCCATGCTCTGGGGAGACAGCATTGCACAAAACAAAGTCCATGCTCTTGTGGAACCTATATTCCTGTGAGGGAAGATAGACAATGAGCCAATAAATATATAATGTGTCTCATGAGTGTTGCATGAGGAATGCCACTTTACATATGGCATACTGGGGAAGTCTGTCTCGAGGATCCTGATACTTGTGCATTGAGTGAAGTTAGTCAAGGCACAAGACATGCAGATATAGGGCTCAGAGCATTTAGGTGGAGAGAATAGCAACCTGTTTGTGCTTAATGATAAGAGTATTAAAATCAGAGTTCTCAGGCCTGAATTTGTCAAATTAAGGGTCGTTCTTCCCACTGCATCAAGGAGAAATACTCTCATTACTTTGACCTCCTTTATAGAAAGCATTTTCTTATATGAGAAGTCCTTGCTTTGTGTAAAGCATTAAATTCCTATATAGGTTAATATTCAAACATCAGATTGAGCAAATCAATAAGAGAGTTTGAAGTACACCTGTGTGCATGTTGCAAGTTGGAGTTATGCTGGAGCAAGAGATTTGGGCTTCCTGATTTAGTTCATCAGAAATGTTGGTGTAGATACAAGAAAGTGGGAAATGTTTCTGATTTGGACAGTAGACAGTGCTTTGGAGGAGAGAACAGAGAAAGAATATCTAGAATTCAAGGAGAGCCAGAGAACACTTTTTTTTAAAGTCAAAAGTAGAAGAATTTCAAAAAAGAAAGCTTTATCAACTGCACCAAATAGTACAGTGAAGTCAGTGGAGGATGGTGCTGAAAAAAGGCCACAGGTGGTAACTTCTGAGGGAATAGTTCTAGTAGGGTTGGATATTTAAAGTCAGGTTACAATGGGTTTAAAGAGTAAGTGCGCAGTGAAAAAATGAAAACATTGAGTATAGACAATCTGTTTGAGAATTGACTGAGTAAATAGGATTAGATGTCACCTTAAGGGTATTTTTTAAGTCAAGATTTATAAATTTTATAATGTGTCATAAATACTTTTTTAAATAGTGAAGGCCAGGATGTTTGGAAAGTAAAGGACACCAAAGATATAAGAAAGCATATTTGACAGATCAAGGTATTGGGAGGCAAGAGTGGATGGGTGGAAGAGACAGTGCCTTGAAAGTGTGGATGAAAAGATTTTCTCAAAGATAAGAAAGAAGAAAGGGAAGGAAGGAGAGGAAGATTTAAATAAATGTTGTAGAGGAGAAAAAAAGGAATTTGAAGGTATCATGATCTGCATGATTCTTAAATGAAAGGGAGGGGATGTGGCTGACAGTAATGTGCATCTGCGGGGGTAGATGTTGAAGGAAATGGATAATATTTGCAAAGCTGGTGTAATACCAAATGGTATTATGATATGTGATATGACAAGAGAAGGAGGTCGTTGCTGACCACATTTGTTAATCAGCTGTTGATCTGAGACATTATTATAGGAATAGAAATGCTTTGTTTCCAATTTCTATGATGTGTAATAGTTTACTTTCCTATTAACATAAGATTACTTTTAGGCATATCCATCCTAGCTATAAATGTTTCCCAATTGTAATAGTTTTTACGAAGACTTTTCTGGAGGCAGTGGTTCATATCTGTAGTCTAACAGTCTTAAATGTTTTGAGAATGTTTTAACCTATTGTCAGTACGGGATTACTTACTGGCTGTTGCAGTTACCTCTTGTTCTGTAACCACCTTAAAACTCTGGGTTCAATCAACAACCGTCATATTTTAAAATTATTTGTCATAGTTTTAGGGTCAAGAATTCAGTAAGAGATGGGCCAGGCAGTTATGGACTTGGGGGTCTCTCACATGGTTGCAGATGTATGGTTGGAGACAGATGGTGGCTGGCGCAGAAGCAATCAGAAGCTGGAGCAGTTGGGGACTAGCCAAATATCTCTCTCTTCATAGTCTTGAGGCCCTACGTGGGTTTTCTCCATGTGGGCTAGTTTGAGCTTCCTCATGGGATGGTGGTTGTGTTTCAAGACTGAGTGTCCTAAGAGGACCAGATAGAAGCTGCATGTTTCTCTTAACTTAGCTTCAGAATTCGTACAGCGACTCTGTCAGCCAAAGCAGTCACAAACCCTCACCCAGAGTCAAGAGGAAGGGACATAGACCCCAGTTCTAGATGGAAAGAGTGTCAAGAATGCTGGGGCCATGTTTTAAAACTGCCACATTGATTATGTATTGATACAGTTCCATTAGGGCATATCACCATTTTGAGCTGATAAACAGCTTTGTAGGAAAAAAACCATCTGGGAAACAGTTTTATCAAGCTTCTAAAATTTTTGTTGTTTTTCCCATACTCCTTATAGCCATTACCATACTGCTTCCCATGATAAATATGAAAGTGTGAACTGTCACAGAGTGTTAATTGGTGGGTCACGAGGTCCCTTATTTGCTCACCCTCCTTTTCTTCCTTTTTTGACTAACAAGTTCACAGATGTGTCAGACTGAAAAAAAAAAATGGTGAAATACTGCCATAGTGTGACACACCTGAGGTGAGTGAGGTGGTGACACTTCTTAGCAAATTCTCAGAATGTTATCCATAAAGTAGACTTCTATAACTCAAATTCTACCTTAATTTCTTTTTTCATTTGGAACGTGTTTCCACATATAAGTCTTTCATTCCGCAGAACATCACACGTCAACTCTTGTGGTACACAGCATCTAAGATGGCTCCCAGTGATCCCCACCTCCTGGTATTTATGCCCTTGTGTAATCCCCTCCCCTTGAGTGTGGGCTGGACCTAAAGACTTGCTTCTAATGAATAGACTGTGACAAAAGAGATTGGGATATTACTTCCGCGACTAAGTTACAGAAAGGTTGCTACTTCCTTCTTGATCACCCTCTCTTACAGTCTCACTGGCTCACTCTGAGAGAAGCCAGCTGCCATGTTGTAAGTTGTTCTGTGGAGGGACCTTTGTGTCAAGGAACTGATGTTTCTAGCCGGCAGCGGGTGAAGACCTGAGACTTGGCAACAGCAGTGTGAGTGAGCATGGAAGTGGGTCCTCCCCTAGTTGAACTTTTTATATGTGAGACCACAGCCATATTTAACACTTTAATTGCTGCCTTGTGAGAGACTCTGAGCCAGAGGCACACAGTTAAGGTGTTACTGCCAAAATGGCAATTTCCTTGGTCCTTGTGCCCCAAAGGGAAGAATTCAATCAAGAGACAGAGCAGTTTTAAGTAGCAAGAGTTTTATTAAGCAAAGCAAAAGTATGCGTCTGAGAGAGAGAAGGGGAGCAAGCTGTCTGGAAACCAGAAGCAGCCCCACAGTGAGGGTCGGGTTGCTTTTTCAGAGTGGTGGGAAGTCCCTCCCTGTGTCCTGCATCATTTGACTGACAAGTTGATTGACAGCTTTAGGTTATATAACTGTTCTCCTAGTGTGCAGGCACTTACCCACAAGCACCAAAGTGAAATCCATTGGGAGTGTGGGGCGAAAACCACAATGCTAATTTATTACAAGTACAGCATAGTGAACCCTGGGTTACCTTGAGTCCCCTGTTAGGTCTTGGTGCGTCTGCCAACCACTTGGTGCCAACCTGTGCTGGTGGGTTTTCTTTTGTTTGGTCCTGATAAGGCTGGAAACTTTGCGGTCCTTGACTACAAAAAGGGAGGATCTCTGGGCGTGTTCCGATCACCAGTGTCCAGGGGCGGGGCGGGGGAAGAGAAAGAGGACCTGGTCCAGGATGGGGTGGGGATCCGCTCCTGTCTGACTAACAACCCAACAAGGGTACACCTGGATTCCTACCAACAGAAAGTATGGAGATAGTAAGCGTCTGTTACTTAAAGGCACTAAGTTCTGGAGTAACTTGTTCCACAGCGATCGATAACTAATACATCTCCTTTGATCCCAGGACCAAGAAAGAGTAGGTGCTATACCTGTTGCTTTATAGCTGAGAAAACGATCTTCAGAGATTATATGAACTTGCCTAAGAAGGCATGTTCAATAAGTGCCAGAACTGAAACTATATCCTAAGTCTGCTGACTCTTCCACCAAAATACTCTTGTTTCGTAGTTGTTTGTTTGGTTGTTTTTGCTCTGATTCATAACCATGAGTGTGCATGAGGTTGACTTGGGAATCATTTCTTTTTTTAATTTTTATTTATGTTTTTAATTTATTTTTTAAACAATATAAAAATTTATTTTTTCTCATGTCATGAGAAATCTGGGGTAGGCAAACGCTGGCGTTGGTTTAGTGTCTCAATAATATCACAGCAAAGTCTCCATGTTGGGAATCATTTCTTGAATACACATTCTTAGGCCCCACTCAGGGCCTTTAGAATCAGGTTTCCAGGGATGGGACTCTGTGCGTTCAGACAAACGAGCAGACCCTGGTTGATGAGTCCTTCTGGCTAAGAAACTCTTACTTTAAAAGGTGCATGTCATGCTTTGAAATGTTATGCATGTTTTAAATTTTCTGGCCTCATGTGGCAACCTAAAAACCTAGGTAGTATGGGCTTACTATCCAGAATATAGAAATCATTATTCAGTCCAACCAAGTCCTGTGTTTCTTACAGGGATACTTTTGATATGATTCTCAAGGGGCATGCCTTATAATGAGTATATTTGGGGGCTTCTTTCACATGGCTTTATATTAATAATGTTATGTAACTATTATTAGTATTGTGTACACAAGCAAAGATCTGTAATCATCACAGGTAATCATCATATCCCAGCTGCTATAACTTCTTATCTGACCTGATTACTTGATTAACATTCTGGTTTCCTCCCTCATTTTGCAGCCTACCTTTTCTTATGCCTCAGAAGACTTTACCCGAAAGGATAAATCTGTCCAGGCTGTTAATCTTTTTGTGAGGTGTGAATTCATTTAAAACCTGACCTTGTATCATCTCCTGCAAAACCCCCTGCAAGGAAAAAGAGCATCCTCAAAACATTCTGTTTAAAATTGATCTCATGTCTCATTATTTTATATCTTGATAGAAAGCTATGGCTGGTTGATTAAAATTTATCACATAAAATAATACACCTAAGTCGTTGGAGCATGTCCCGCAGAGAATGGTTTTCTCCTAAGTCAGGTTAACAGATTATCTGACCTTGGAGCTGAATTTGTTCTTTATCTCACTCACCTCTTTTGAAAATGACAGGCATACATTTTCCAGGTAGTGTGTAGACTATGGCATTTTTTTTTTTTTTAATTCTTCCTAAAATCTCTTTATCTGTGAGTTTAGTTGTACTGGAAAAATGTTGAGAACTGTCTATTTTATTTTGTTTTTTATCCGTTTATTTATTTTACATCCCTAGTTTATTTATTATATAACTAGAAGTTTGTACAGTTTGACCCCCTTCACCCATTTTGCCCACCCCTCCCCCACTACTCCCCCCCCCATTTCTGGTAACCACCAATCTGTTCTCTGTGTCTGTGAGCTTGGTTTGTTGTTTTGTTTTATTTTGATTTTTAGATTCCACATATAAGTGAGATCATACAGTATTTGTCTTTCTCTGTCTGATTTACTTCACTTAGTATAATGCCCTCAAGGTCCAGGGTTGTCACAAATGGCCAGATTTCATTCTTTTTTATTGGTGAATAATATTTCATTGTATATATTACCACATTATCTTGAGAATTGTCTATTTTAAATGTACCATTCAATGGATTTTATTCTTGTATTGTGTCTAATATAAACTCAGGCTTCTGTTAGTTTTTTTTTTTTTTATAAATTTATTTATTTTATTTTATTTATTTTTGGCTGCATTGGGTCTTCGTCGCTGCACGCGGGCTTTCTCTAGTTGCAGCGAGTGGGGACTACTCTTTGTTGCGGTGCACGGGCTTCTCATCGCGGTGGCTTCTCTTGTTGCAGAGCACGGGCTCTAGGTGCGCGGGCTTCAGTAGTTGTGGCGCGTGGGCTCTAGAGCGCAGGCTCAGTAGTTGTGGCTCACGGGCTTAGTTGCTCTGCGGCATGTGGGATCTTCCCGGACCAGGGCTCGAACCCGTGTCCCCTGCATTGGCAGGCGGATTCTTAACCACTGTGCCACCAGGGAAGCCCTTCTGTTAGTTTTGAATAACTTTACATATTAAAATTATCAGTGAACTTGAGTCTCTGCTTGGGAGGATATTATTCTCTGTGACCAGAGCAAATGGCAGTCTTGTCATACTTTGCCTTTCATCTTGTCCAGTCTTTTGTAAAGATGCAAGAATTGGTAGAAGGATACATCCTATGCTCTCAAACTTCTGTGCCTTTACACCTACCGGGAATTCCTCCAATCTCCAATGTCTAAATCTAACCCATTCTAAATATTAGAAATGTTTTCCCCTCTAATGAATTTTTCTCTGTTTTCCCAATTACAAATTATCTCTCCTTATTTTGGACCTCTTGGTTTCTTTACCGGATCCTCTCTGCTGTCTCCCTTCAACTTCAACCTTGCCTTGCAGTTATTTTTGCTCTTATTCCCCTGATAGAGTTTAGGATTTGGGAGTAGAGATGCAGAAGAAAGGAGTACTTTGTGCGAATCAAGAATTAGTGTGTTCCCTGACGCTGCAGGAATAAACTCGTGATGAGAGAACTATTGCATTTTTAAAACTTCACTGTGTTCTTTTTAAAATGCATCTTTTGAGGGAACTCTGTGGAGATGATATTAAGAACCACTTTAAAAATTAAAGACAATTTCCCTTTGTTTGTTTGTTAGTTTTAAAATAAATCTGAGTTCATATTTTCCTTTAATTTCTTCTTTTGCAGTTCCTTGTTCTAATAATATGTAAATCACTCACAGCAGATAACATTTAACATTCAAATGCAGAGTTCATTTTATTGAAGCTCAGTAGAACAAATTACTATCAATTTGCTCTAAGTAAAATTCAATATTAAAAATGTTTCATGTTTGCCAAGTGAAAAGTAAATTGCTGAAAGTTGTTAATAAAACATTTTTTTGGAGAGTAATATTAGGCTCATTTTTGGATCCCATCCTATTCCCAATAAAAGGAAATCTTGTTTGTCTCTCACACAGAATGGTGATGTCTGCACATTTTAATCTGATTATTGACTCTTGGCATGTGATTCAATTCATTCAGCAGTTGTGAGTGCCTACTATACGCCTGGAAGTGGGCTTCAGTAAATTTCTATTTTGAAGAAGTTTGACAAAATTTTCACTGAGTCTTCTTTTTAGCACTTTGCACTGGGAGTGCCACTCTGAGGAAATCAGGAAGCTAAAATCATAAGAGAACTAAATTTGATTGCCAGTTCCTTATTAATTTTCTTCCTTATGGTGAAAATTGTTTTTAGACAAATAATCAAGTAGTATGTACAGTGCCTCTTCTCGTAACTGTGATCTTCCTGATATACCGTGATGTCAAATGGGATGTGAAATGGAAAAGGCATTAACTTTAGTGAAATTACAGCCTTCTATCTGGCGAAAAAAATTAACAAATATAATACAGTGTTTGTTCATCTTTCCAAATATTAAGCTCAATTTTTGCGAATCATGAAAGATGCTATCACATGGGAAATCTCTGTACCTTCCGCTCAATTTTGCTGTGAACCTGAAACTGCTCCATAAAATAAAATCTATCAGGAAAAAATAAAAGATGTTGTAGATGAATCAAAGCAGAATACTGGGGACTTCCCCGGTGGCGCAGTGGTTGGGAGTCCGCCTGCCAATGCAGGGGACACGGGTTCGAGTCCTGGTCCGGGAAGATCCCACATGCCGCGGAGCAGCTAAGCCCGTGCGCCACAACTACTGAGTCTGTGCTCTAGAGCCCGCGAGCCACAACTACTGAAGCCGGTGCACCTAGAGCCCGTGCTCTGCAACAAGAGAAGCCACCGCGATGAGAAGCCCGCGTACCGCAGTGAAGAGTGGCCCCTGCTCGCCGCAGCTAGAGAAAGCCCACATGCAGCAACAAAGACCCAACGCAGCCCACAATAAATAAATAAATTTACTTTAAAAAAAGCAGAATACTGTTCTCAAAATCTGTTCTCCTCTTTTGAGTCAACAGTAAGATTCCCCTTCTAGGAATTATACCTTTTTTTCTGTCAATGAGCCACTATGTGGAAGGGAGTAGACAGGCAATAAAAATATTTATTTCCTGGCCATTTAATGGAAGCTGTGGTAGGTGGAGCAGGGAGATGCAAAGATAAGTAAGTATCAGGTCCTCAAGTAGAGTGGCTAGCAGGATAGTAACAAGGTCAAGGTGAGGCATTAAAAACCTATAATCAGTTTGTTACTAGTTTACATCAGCTAGCTATATGTGTTTAGGCTAAAAAGGAAATAAAAGTTCTTAGTAAGATAAAAAAAAAAAAACAACGTATAATCAGTACTTCGGGAGTAGAGAGTATGCTTGGGGAACATTGCTGGTGATCACTCCTCTTCCTGTGTATTTAAGGTGGTATGAGTTAGTTACAATGGGAGCATTCATTCTTTTGAATAAATCTGTGTCAACATTACTTTAAAAAAAAAAGGTAAGAGGTGCTACAGAATATTGTCTATCACACAAAATGCAGTGACGTTAATAGCAATTAATGAAACTTTTACCTTTGAGCGTTAAGATAGAGAGTGGCCTGTTGGTTAAAACATACATATTTCTGACTTACAAGTATTGAATTCTTACTTACTAGCAAACTATTGTCTCAGCCACCACTTTAGCATTTCTTTAATACCAATTTGAGAAAAAATAATGACTCAGACATACGATGCAATGGTTTCATTTTCTGTACTGATATATGTGTTTCTTTGTCTTGGAGTTTCCAAAGTGATGATTTTATTCATGAAAATGCTTCAAGAAGCAAGCTGTGATTTTTAAATAAGCCAACTGCTTGCTATTCCTTTGCTCAGAAAGTTAGGGAACTGAATGAACCACAACAGAACGCTCATTTCCTCGTGCCTTTTGACTTACCATCCACTGGTAGGCCTGCAGCCCATGAGTTTGACAAATGTCAAGAATCTAGCCTATAATTTGAATTTAGTGTTCAAAAGCCTATATTAAAGTAAAAAGAACTACAAATATGTCCACTATAGGCTACTTCCATTTCACTGCTCGATATTTTACTGTCCTTTCTCATGCCTGCCTCCAAAGCATCTGTGCTTTCCTTCTTGCTGATGTGCACACTTATTCCAGATTGTTTCCACTGATGTCAGCCAGGCCTGACAAGCCAAGCCTTATGTTTATTGCACTGGGATAGGATCCAAGAAAGTCTTAGAAGAACGTGGCTACCCCTGCAGGTACAGAAAAAGATGCTGAGATGCCCATTGGTGTAAGTAGTTCATTAAGGTGTTGCTCTGGTGACAAGGAAGGATACCCTGACTTTTTTCCTCCCGCATACCCCAGGCCTGCTCTTTGATAATTTTTCATGCTTCAGGGCTGCCTATGACAGTATTTAGGACAAGTTTTAGAAAGTAGAAAAAGACAAAGATAAGAACTCATCTTAAGAGGCTTTTTCCCAAACCCCTAAAAAAGGAGATATTCTAAGTGGGAATCTGCACATTTAGTGACAACTTCAAAAGAGCAGCTTGTAAAGGGAATGGTTCAGAATGCTTCTGTGAGCTTCGGGAAACTCTGCAAGACATCAACATAGTAACTAAGAGGATTACGCATTTTAAAAAGCAAGGCATTTCTAAATCTTTTTATTCATATTTGTTTGGTCTTCACTGGAATAAAGTTTATGGCAGCAGCAAGGTAGTCATATGGCAGATTTGTTTTCAGAAATATGTAACTAAATGCAGAAATAGCAAGTAAAAATTAGCAGGCAAAAATGTTGCTTTTGTTTTTGTTGTTATTGGTTTTGGTTTTTAGTCTTAGAATTCCTAAAAGTTCAGTACTTACCTTTATGCTCTTCAGCAGCTTTTGGTTAGAAATGTTTCCTTTTCTTTTGTTCTGGTTCATCTGTTTATGATAACATTTTATCCCTAAGAAATAGTCTTTTAAATATTGTGAAGGAACAGTACACTGTCTAAGATGACAGATTAATTACCTTCTTTTCCCCTTAAGGGAGCCTAGTAAGAATTTGAAGACATTATCGGCACTGATAGCTTACCCGTAAGGTCTGTGTATTCTGCCAAAAATAATGAAAAAAGGAAATGCAGTCCTGCTACTGACTCTCAGGATACACAGCTTTGATAATACCAGCCTGTCATTTCAGATAAGATAAAAAAAATCACTCAGAAAAGAAAGAAGAAAGCAAATGAAGAGATTTTATCCACAGTGTGTGGCAGCATAACCTGCTGGAGAAATAATATAGTGATAATGAAAACAAAACATGAAGGTACCTTCAGTAGTACCCTTGCTTTCTGTGTTTTCCTTTCTTGGAAAAGGTAATACCTTTTTCAAATGTAAATATAAAAAGAGATTTTCTTTTTGTCCTGTTGCTTTGTTCTTTACTTCTGATTAGTATTTAATTAATTCCATTGAAACCTCAGGGGGAGAGTTAGGATATGTTGCAGTAATTTGCATATTCACCTCCTAGTAATGTTTGAGCAACAAAGTTAGTTGACCTGAATGCTCCGTACTGCGTCCATTAAAATAACTCGCACATACATCTTTCCTGTAACTGTAGCCAGCAGAGCTTAAACCCAGCTGTTGTTCTCAAAGCTCCTTCTCTTTGCATTATACTGTGTTTAAGCCCAGTGTAAGTGATATAACCATCAGTAATAGATTTATGAAACTTATGACTCTACCAGGCGATAGATAGTAAATATAAAAGTAGGTCAAGTATATTCTTTTTTTTTTTTAATATTTTATTTATTTATTCATTTTTGGCTGCCTCGAGTCTTAGTTGCTGCACGCGGGCTCTTCGTTGCGGTGCGCAGACTTCTCTCTAGTTGTGGCGTGCGGGTTTTCTCTCTCTGTTTGTGGCGTGGGGGCTCCAGAGTGTGTGGGCTCTGCAGTTTGGGGCGCACAGGCTCTCTAGTTGAGGTGCACGAGCTCAGTAGTTGATGCGTGTGGGCCCAGTTGCCCCGTGGCATGTGGGATCTTAGTTCCCTGACCAGGGATCGAACCCACGTCCCCTGCACTGGAAGGTGGATTCTTTACCACTGGACCACCAGGGAAGTCCTCAAGTATATTCTTAGATGAATTCTGGAATGAAAGCTCACGATCTCTGGATTGGATCTTGGAATACCCAACTTCTAGTCCTGTCTCTATTTGAATTTTGACGTGCTTAAGTAGGATTCAGTTGCTTCACCTATGGAATGAGGCTAGAGTACTCATAACTTTCCAAAAAAATTTTTAGTAAAATAATTTCTTTTTTGAAGTGAAATATCACCTATAATCCTGAAATCCCAAATCCCACCTGCTTGACCTCCTCGCTCTGTCCCCAAGATAGCCCTGGTGTGCCTCCAAGAAATTGTACAACTCCAAGGAACATAGTATGAGAGCTACTAGACTAGATGATCTTTATGGTATCGCCACAAATTTTCAGTTTCTCCACTGCAGTTATTTTTGTTGTATAATATCTCTCATACATTTTAACATTAATGTCATAAAGGGTCCCTTTATGCCTCAATAGTTTTAAGTGTATTGCCTTCATTAAAATATTTATTCTTGTCTTCTGATTTCCTTTAGTTAATTATTAGTTAATTATTAGTTAGTTAATTAGTTAGTTAATTATTTTGATCAGTGTGAAGTATAGATAAGTATTATAATCCCATAGCAATTTTTTGTATAGCTCATAGTATGAATTGCCTTTCACTAAAGCAAAGGATTCATGGACTAATTTAACCAGTATTTATTGAATATGAACCTTATGAAAGGTACTGTGTTAGAACCCAGGATGTAAAAATAAGTAAGACATTGTCCCCACCTTCAAGGAACTCACAGTCTGGCCAGGGAGAAAAACAAGGAAACAGATCGTTATGATACTATGTGCTAAGTGCTGAGTGCCAGCCTGTATCCAGTTTCCTGATCGATCCATGCAGTTGGATGACTACTAAGAAAATCAGATATAATCCATCTAAATCATGGCTCTTGACATATCACAAACAAAATCATTCAAATCTTTTCCTCCCCAAGTTTTCCGATGTCAGTAAATGGTAGTATCCCTGATCCGGTGGTTCAAGCCAGCAATTTAGAAGTCATTCTTAATTTCTACCCTTTCCTCATCCCATGCATCAAATTTATCAGCTAATTTTATTACTTCTATTCTAAAATAGATCTTCACTTGATCCATGATTCTCTACCACGCTAGTCCAAGTCACCATTATGTTTCACCTGGTCAATGCAGTAGTCTCCATCTGGCCTCTATCTTGCCCCCAACCCTTGACAATACTCCTACAACTTTCAAATGGCAATGAAAGTGTTTTAGTTAGCATATTAGTTTGGCTGCTTCAAAAGAGGCAAAAATAGCATGTCTTAGAGAAAAATGTGTGGTTTCCTTTTTCATGTATAGTATAAGCTGGTGGGTCCATGAGGTCATCATACTAGATGGAGAAAAAGAATTAGAATTCCACACCCATTCATGGTCAAAACTCTCAGAAAACTAGAAATACAAGAAAACCTCCTTAACCTGATTATAGATATCTACAAAAAACTGTTGTACTTAACGGTAAAATTCTCAATGTTTTAACTTTAAGGTTCAGAACAAAGCAAGTATGTCATCCACTCCTTCTAGTCCTATTCAGCATGTGACTGGAGGCAAGTTCCATAAGACAAAAAGGAAAGGAGAGGGGAGGAGAGGCAAGAAGGGCAGAGGAGGGGAGGGGAGAGGAATAAATGCCATAAAGGTTAGAAATAAGTAAAACTCTCCTTATTCACAGACATGATCACCTATGTAGAAAACCCTAAGGAAGCTACAAAAAGCTACTAGAAAAACCAATATACAAAATCAACTGTATTTTTATGTACTAGTAACAAACAATTTGAAATTTTTTAATACCATTTATAATAGCATCCAAATAATGAAATACCTAGATGTGTATATCCAAAAAATGTGTTCAACATTTGTATTCTGCAAATTATAAAATTCTACTGAATGAAATTTTAAAAGATTTGCATAGAGAGATATACCATGTTCATCAACTAGTAGACTCAATATTGTTGTGAAGTCTTCCAAAATTGATCTCCAGGTTTCATCTGTTGAGAGAAAGAAAAGATAGGGCAATTAACTGTAAGGAAGGTCCTGACTGATAAAATCTGGAATACAAAACAAGCATGTTATGTATCAAGTTGGAGGGTATGGTATTGGTGAGGGCCAATTTCAACTTTTTCTTTTAAGTGGAAAAGAATGTGAGCAAAATCAATAGGAGGGCAATACAGGGATTATAAAGTTTGGATTCTGAAGGAAGCTCCCACTTTTTCTTAAAGAATATTAATTGATGTCATCTTCTACTAGTAATTTATTGGTAAGTTGAATGAATTGGAATCTAAAGAACACAAGAGAAGGTCTGAAATAAACTGGTGAGTGATGTGCCAGACCACCAGTGAGAAATGAATGCTGAAATTAACAAACAGCATTGAGGCAACTTGAGGTTTAAAGTCGCTATCTTCTTCAATTGATAGTTATCAATTAGGATCAAGTCTGGAGTCACAAACCACACTAACTTGAACAGGAGTGGTTTAATATAGAGAGTTATTAACTACTTACAAGGGATTTGCTTTTAAAAGGGTATAAAAGAGATTTCTAAAGAATGTTCTAAGACTGAGGAAGATAACTCAAGAAAGGAACAAACTTGGAAAGGGTCTCCTTCCCCAAGTTTGGGGCTCAGACCTCATTGGAAAAGGTGTGTCTGCAACCCATTGGGTTGCGGAGAAGCCCACTGGGTTGCCCCGGGCCAGAGCTCGTCCATGGGCATAGGACAGAGGTTGGTTATATGGAACTGCCAGCCAAGACTAGCTAGTTGGGAGGCCCCCCTCCAGGGTGCCAGCGGGCCTAGGCTGGTGGGCAGGGCATTGTGAGGAGGAAATCCCTCCTGGGTTCTGAGGGGCAAGCAGGGAACTTCTGGCTAGGGCTGGAAAGCTGGAAGGTGAGCACCACTGGGTGGCAGAGAGGGTATATGGCTGGGGGTCATGTGCCACTGAATCACGCTAAGATCCTTCCTCCTCCAAGGTCCCTCCAGCATTATCTACTGACAAAATTTACATTGTGCCAGCTGGCAAGGGAGAAATATTCCAGTATCACAGGTGGGCAATGGAAAGTGCATTTGGAGCTGAGTGGCATTACATTGATAAAGGAAGCAGTTCATGACTTCTGTACTGAGTACGTATTAACAATTTCAGGGATTTTATATCCTTCTAAGTCACATATGCTAATACATATGCCAATTTTATTATTAAATGGTAGTTTTATTATTAAATACAGGAGAAAAACATCTTGCACATTGTGAGTCAAAGGAAGAACAAGATTATGACTCCAGTCCAGTTATAACTCGTGGTCAGCGAGCCTTAGAACATATAAAACTGCGTTTGCTACACTTGGAGAAGATGACACATTTTGGCAGAATTTTACAGTTTACAATTTCACATTCCAGGGTGTGGCCACTGTACCATTCTGACACAGAATTAGCATCTCTAGTTAATGTTATGTAAAACAGAGGCCCGTGAGGCATGAGCCCTAGGAGATGGTTCCTGGTGAAGCAAATAGTATTTTTAGGACCAGACCGGATTTTTCTTTTAAGGTCCACATGGCACTAAGCAGATGGTGCTGTGGGCGGCTGTGGTTTAAGATCTGAGGCAGTTCATGAAGACACCCAGCCTTGTCCTTGTCCCGCCCTAGAGGCAGTGATGGCTACAGGCTGGTCCAGGCAACAAGATGGTGTCCACTGTCCCTGTAGGCAGACACTGCTGGACCCTGCAGACTGGCAGCACCCTAGACTAGACTGCAGGGCAGCTGGGAACTCAGCCTGCTGGTATGTTCAGAATTAGCATAACCTTGCCTATTTTAATCTGGAAAGGAACTTGGAACTTTTTTCTCCCCATAGCGCTCTTTAGTTCTTAAAAGTATAACTTAATGTTGAAACTCCCCTTCCCCAGAGGTCCTCTCTTTAAATTGTTCTTTAATATTCCATGGTCTGCGATTAGACTGCATTTATCCAGAAACTTGGATTCTGGCTAGTTGATGGGGATAGGGAGGAGAGAGAAAGTAATTTAACATGTGCTCATTTTTTCCAGAAAAAAGCATTATATATTCTCCGTGATAGAAATGTCTTACTCCCATCATCTGTATTACCAAAATCATTTTCTTAATTTGATCCCATCCCCTTTTTTTCCATTTATTCTCTATGTCAGTCTCCTGTCCCATTTATTTTAAATTTATTTGATCTTGTCATCTTTTTTGATTTATTAAATTATGAAGCACTCCACATTCCTATATTATGAAAGCATGTACATGTAAAAGTTAAAATTCTCTCCAGCATCACCATAATCCCCTCCCTGGTAAGTTTTATTAAAAATTTCATGTACATTCTTATTTCTGTTCCTATGCAGTCATTCACATAAATAGTATGCATTTGTGAGTGATGTGTTTCACCAAAACATGTTACAAACATTGTTTTCAACTTGCTCCATTTTGTTTTAACCACTGCATGATGATCCTCTGTGGCTGATACACGTTTATTTCACCAGTCCTGAAATTTCCCAGTTTTTTACTATCATGGAGGGAAGAACCTGCTGAGGTAGCATCCTGGTTTATTCCCAGAGCTTTATGCACTCAGACATTATCTCTGCAGAAACGATTCCTAGAAGAAGACTGCTGAGTGCCCTTTGAACATTTGTATAGATTTTGACCAACCGTCCTCCAAAAATGTTGAACTAGTTTGCACTCCATTAGCAACGGTGCATGTGCTCTCCTGTCCCACTTTTAATGCTGATATCACTGATTCCCCCCTCTAGAAGCTGCCCTCCCCTCCGCTGGCACTGGTTGGCACTTGAGTCAGTGTCATTGTTCAGCCCATGATTTGCTTTTCTGAGATAGGATTGTACAGGAGGAAAAATAATTTTCTCTCTACCCTTCTGAGTTCTAAGCTGAGACCCCTGCAATAAAAGACAGATTAACAAGAGAAAAAGAAAAGTTTATTAACATATATACCTCATGTATACAGGGAGATAACCAGGGGAAAGAGACCAGCTCCCTGATATGGCTTTGAATTCAGACCTAAATACCTTCTTAGTAGGAAAAGGGGAGAGGAGATGTAAGGCTTCTCGGGGAGAGTGGATGATTTTTAGGAAAGATGAATGGGCCCTTAGAAGAGTAGGTGGGAGGTACGATAGCTTGTGACAAAGTTTGTCAGTGTTTGGTGTCCACTTCTAATCTCCCCTCCTGTGATAAGAGTCACTCTCCCCTGGTTGATGAAACTTCTTTCCAGGGAAGGGATTTATGACAATTGAGTTCCTTTTAGAAGATCTGTCTTTAGGCCATGAGTTCAGACAAAGCCTCCCCCTGCATTTGCTGTTTTCCAAGTGCCTACGGCTCAAAAAATAATCCATGTGCCGAAGTGGCATGTTTTGGAGCGGCATGTTCTGCACCCTTCTGAATAAACCCAACAAAAGCTTATTTCCTATCTCAGATAACTGCCACAGTAGCATCCTTCCTTGGAGACAATATTCAGAGCAGACCTTCCTGGGGGTTATTATAACATACACTGTGCTTGTAGTGAGGCCTCAGCCATCTCACTAAATTAAGCAGGGTCAGTTTTCTTCATCCTGTGGAATGGGAGATAAAGTTATAATAGTTTTTTTCCTAAACTGTATACATTTCCAGACAGAACACTGCTAGACACATTTATAAAATGTATAACAATCAGATAACTGTTACCAGTAATTGGCAGTCAAGCAAATCCAAGCTATAACCACCCACCACAGGAGCAAAATAAATGTGTTATTTTTCCTTTTCTCCCAGATGAATAGAAGCCTCAGATTCATTTCAGCTGGATAGAATGAAAAAAGCCTTCAAGCCAGCAGCTGTCAATAAACCATTTTTTTTCCTCTATAAAGACAGTATAACATCAATAAAGATAGTGAAAACAAGAGGGAGGGAACAAAACCCTAACAACTACTTTATTTTCATTTTTACACATGTCCTTCTCATTTTTATCCATCTGTCAAGATTTTTCATGGTTGAAATTCTTTTATATATACAATTTTACATTCTGATTTTGTTTTCACTTTAAACCTGACTTTTTGTTAAATATTCCAGTAGCTGCAGCCTTTGTGGTCATTGTGTGTTAGTTCAGGTAAGGGTGATGGTGGCCTCCCCAGAAAAGACCTAGGCTTCTCCACATGTCCTACTACTGAACTAGAAGTGCTCATTCTGGGCACAGCAGAGCCTTACGGAGAGTCTGGGAATGTGAGCCAGGGGAGGGAGAAGGCCAGAAAACAGGGCTGGTGGCAGCAGCATTAGTTGCAACAGTTCCACTCAGGAATTTGTTGTCTGACACTTCACAAAGCTCTGCACCTCAAGGTGAAGCCAGCTAGCAACTGAAATGGTAAATTTAGTGTGGCTGGAGGGATAATCAGAGTAATACAGGGTGAGAGAAGGACAGGCGGGTGAGGAAAAATGAACAAACAGCTACCTAAACAAGCATTGCAGCTTTTGATTCAAGTTTAGAATAAAGGCCAAAATGAAACTTTCTTAAATGCAAACTACATTTGAGGTCATCCTTTGAAATTTCTTGTGTGTTTGGTGTTAGTTGTTAATTTTCTCCTTCCCTTCCACCCTCCCTCCCTCCCTTCCTTGTATCTGTATTGTATCTTCCAGTGCCTATTTGGCAGTAATTCTTTTCTCAAAAACTTAAAAATTATAATCTCAAAGGGACTGGATCATATCAAAGTGAGTGAAGGAGAATTTGCGGTTTGGAAAAGCATGTTCAGTTACCTATTCTTTGTTCCTGTTAGAATACTTGATTACTTCTGAAATGGTAAATAACATTTATGGAAGGCATGAGGATTTTGTCTTTAAAGGAGGATATTGAGTTAACTAAAGTTTTAGAAACACTACCCTAGAACAAAAGTGCAAAGTTTCATTTTATGCTAAATTTTCGCCTTTTGAGGCTCTTTCAAAAGAATTTTAATTGCTTTTGAGGGATAATTGACACACTACGTTTAAAGTATACAGTATGGTAAGCTTTGCCGTATGTATACACACATGAAACCATCACCACAATCAAGATAGTGAGCATATGCATCATCCCTGCAAGGTTCTTTGTACCTCCTTGTAATTCCTGCATCCCTTTTCTCTTTAACCCCTCCATCTCCAAGCAACCACTGATCTGCTTTTTGTCATTACAGATTAGTTTACATGTTGTTAAATTTCATATAAGTGGAAATATATGTGAGGGGGGTCTGGTGTCTTTCAGTGGGCATAACTATTTTTAGATTCCTCTGTGTTGCTAGTGTCAGTAGTTCATTCTTTTATATTGCTGAATGGTATTCCATTGTGTGAATATACCACGTTTTGTTTTCCATTCACCTGTTGATTGACATTTTGGTTGTTTCCAGTTTTGTTGTTTCTGGTTATTACAAGTTAAGCTGCTGTGAATAAATCTTTGTATTGGCAAAGGTTATCTATTCCCTTGTGTTAGTACCTGGGAGTGGAAAGCCTGGATCATATGGTGGGTGCATGTTTATCTTTTTTTAAAAAGTTGATATATCATGTTACGTTGTTATCAGCAGTTTATGAGAGTTCCAGCTTCACATCTTTAATTTTAGACATTTTAGTTGGAGTGTAATGATATCTCACAGTGGTTTTAATTTGTGTTTTTCTAATGACTGATTATATTGGACATTTTTTCATGCCATCCATATGTCTTCTTTGAGAAAGTGTCTGTTCAAATCTTTTGTTCATTCTTTATTGGGTTACTTTTTTTCCCAATCATTGAGATTTGAGAGTTCTTTATATATTCTAGATATGGACTTTATCAAATGTGTGATTTGCAAATATTTCTTAACAGTTTCTTTTGAGGAGCAGAAGTACATAATTTTGATGAAGTCCAAAGAAATCTTGATCTATCCTGTGGTCACAAAGATATTTTTCTGTGTTTTCTTCTAGAAGCTATAGCTTTAGGTAGGTCTCTGATTCATTTTTTGTTGTATGTGGTGCCAGGAATAGATCAAAGTTCCTTATATAGCTATCCAGTTGTCCCAGCACAATTTGTAGAAAAGTTTATCCGTTCTCCACTGAATTGCCTTTGAAACTTTACTGAAAGTCAACAATCCTTCTTAGTACTCTAAACTTAGTGCCTTATGAATTACGAGGTTTTCCACTCTGGCTATTGGGAATATGCACTGTTCTCCCAGTGTGAACTCTGGGCATTGTTCCCTCTAATCATCTGGGTGGTTCTTAACCTAGCATTGGGTAGTTTTCCTTAACTTTATGCACTGATCACTAATTAACTGAGTCATCAGTTAAGATCTTTAGAGTTTTCTCTTAGTATGAATTTCTCCTCTCTGAGAGTCTGCTCTGTAAATTCTAGCAGCCTGTGCTTCCCCGGACTCCCAGCTGCATATTTTAAACTGTGAGAGGTTACTAAGCTCTCCCTGGTTTTCCTCTCTGTACATTGTGACCTAGAAATTTTCTCCAGACAGTAAATTAGAGCAGTCATAGGTTTCACCTTGTTTGTTTCCTGTTTCTCAGCAATCACTGTCCTTCACTGCCTGATATTTAAATACTTGAGAGCCATTATTTCATATATTTTCTTTATTCAGTCTTCATTACTTGATCTTGGCTGGAAGTTGTGACTGTTTCTTCATGCCCCCGAGCATTCAGCATGCTGCTAGGTACATAGTAAATATTCCTCAAAGACTGACTATAGTCACTTACATAGATCCACATACAAATAACTGGCTGGTGTGTAAGTGAAAAAAAAAAAAAAATGTAACTTGTTGAAAGGGTATGACAGTAAGTAAAAAATGTCAGATGCCAGAGCATTTCTGATCAGGGCTTTCCTGGGATTTCCTGGACTGCACCATGCCCTGGCCAGTCACTCAGGACACCAGTGCCTCTGAACTTTACCTGCTTCCAGCACTGCCAAATAGCAGAAATAACATGGGCATGTTAACTACTTAATTTATTGCCTAACCTGATTGATCAAAGCCAACAGGAGAGGCATCAAGTCAACCCACCCCCAGAAAAGTCCCAAACACAGGCTCAGATTTCCATATTAAACAAAATTCAAATTCACTGCTACCTTCTTTGTTCCCTTCCTGTCCTCTTCCCAGCTTCCTGCCCCATGCCTCCCTCAGGGAGGTCTTATGACCTTCTGATTTGTTCTTCTTTGAGAGACATCAGCTACTGTTGAATTAATCTATTTTCATTGTCCTCCTACTTTTGAGTTTTGCTTTCAGGCAGTGGAATGTTCTTTGCTTATGTCCACTTGCTTCTACCAATTATTAGAACTTCTTTGTATTTTATTTTATTACCTATGCCTCTCAAAATTTTATAAGCCCAGAAACTGAGTCAAGATTTAAGGAAAGACATTCTAGAAATCGTCAAAGGAAACTACCAGGTTATTTCCCACATGAAACCTTTCTTCCTTTTTCTTTTAAAATGTCACTCTGGCATTGAGAATATTTGAACTTTTCTTCATAAATAACTCCAGTCTGGTGAAAGCCTAGGTTCCTATCCTATCAATTTACCAATGTTTTTAAGGAAAGATCTTTCTGTAGACCACATGGTCTCATTATCTTTGTGGTTTTTAACTCTTGCTTCTTCTCCTTGACTTACCTTGAGGTAAGAAAAGGCACTTCTAAGATAAGAGAATCTTTGTGTCTGACTATAATAATCACAAACTTTATGTAACAAGATTAATTTGACGTAACATGTAATTAAAACTCAATCTGAAGAGGGTCAGCTCTGCACAGCTGAAAATGCTAGAGAGTGTTTCCAGCCCTGCGTGAACTTGTGTGACTAGTGAACTGGCTCTTCAGAATTGGAAAATTGGACTGGAAAGTAGGTGACCTAATTTTCTTTTCTTTTTTTTTAAATTTTTTTATTTATTTATGGCTGTGTTGGGTCTTCGTTTCTGTGCGAGGGCTTTCTCTAGTTGCGGTGAGCGGGGGCCACTCTTCATCGCGGTGCGCGGGCCTCTCACTATCGCGGCCTCTCTTGTTGCGGAGCACAGGCTCCACATGCGCAGGCTCAGTAATTGTGGCTCACGGACCCAGTTGCTCCGCGGCATGTGGGATCTTCCCAGACCAGGGCTCGAACCCATGTCCCCTGCATTGGCAGGCGGATTCTTAACCACTGCATCACCAGGGAAGCCCCTATTTTCTTTTATAGTTACAGAAACTATAACTGAGATTATCTCACAAAAACTCTTTTAGTGTTTAAGCTGATGACATTTTTGTTAGTTGTCAAGATATTAGAACTTTAAAACATTGCGTTAAACAACACGTCTTTCTGCTGGTTCCATTACCAAACTTCACCTTCGGTTTAAGTATAATCCAATGCTGACTTTTATTATAGACGTGGGAAAACTGAAACACAAAGGTCATCCAGAACAGAAGTGGAAATTACTTTGTGAATTCCTCCTTCTTTTCTTGGAGTCAAAACATGAGATCATGTTTAGAATGATGGGCTAGCCCATGTTTTTTCTTTTTCCCCAAGATTTAAAAATTGTTACCAACTCTATGGCATTAAATATGCCATCGCATACAACAATGGTGATTTTTTCCTCATCATTATTAGAATATTGTCACCAGGTTACATGTGATGTAGAGATGGTAGTTGACTACCCAAGCATAAGGATTTTGTGAGCACTAAACAAACTAATATTTTAAAGAAACTTGCCAGTGGTTAACTGTCATTAAACTGGATTAGCTGCCAGTAAAGGTTAGTGGTCATTATTGTTACTAATAGAGGCTTGTTTGATATGAGATGTAGGTATCCAATTCCATTATGGTGTGTGCCCCCAAATGTGTGAGGGGACAGCCTGGCTCAGGTTCCACTGCCCGAGTGCCCACTTGCCTGGCTATGTGGACCAGCCCTTTATGAAGATTCACTGTTGACTGGGACAACTGTGAAAGCCCCTTTCAGTTCTCAAAGTCTTTGAGTTTCTTATTCATATTAAAACATCCTTGAAACTAAGTTTAAAAAAGTTCTTTCCACTGTCACTGAGATTTATTAATATGCTTAGTAATTTTCCTTCTAGCGTATTATCTCCATCTGACAGAGAATGTTCTCTTCATGTGTTCTTTGACTTTGCCTTAGTCTGTTTGTGCTTTTGCTTGTTGTCTTGCTGCATTAGGTGAAGTCCAGACACCTTAATCTCTTCTTATCTGACTCAAGCTCACTTGCCCATTGTTCCTTTACGTCAAATCTGGTCGGTCTCCTTATTGAACCTCCTTATTTAAACAAGCTCATTCTTATCTCTTGTTTTCTCCAGCCATCACCCCTTCCTCCAGCCATTCCCTGATTTTACTCCCTTATCCATGTTCTGTGCATTCTTCACGGCTATGCTGTCTGCATCCTCAGGAAGCTCTTCCATTACTAATTCCTCATTACTCACCATTCAGATCACACAGGTTGTATCTATCCCATATGCCATCTGCAGCCAGCATTGTTCACAACAATTACAGATACATCAGCAGCATTTCTCTTCCCGATGAACAGGGTTGCTTTTTTATTTTGTTTTGTTTTATTTTGTTTTATCCCAGTAGAACAGTTTTTCATACTCTACTTCGTGGAATATAGGTAAGACTATGTATATGAACATCTGTAAAACATTTGTTTGCTTTTACAGGAAGTATCCTAAATGATAGTTGGTGACATATATTAGTAGACTACAGTGTTTTAATTACATTTGGGGAAATTGGGGGTTTGGGGTTTTGACATGTAGCATGTCAAAATTTCTCTCACTCTCACTTATATTAATGGGAAATAGGCTCAATAGCATTTTCATGCAGAAATGGATGCAGAATTTCATGCAGAACTTTTCAGAAATGGATTACCGACCTAGCATGAGCAATTCTTATACTAACCACTACTAAATAGACTCCTACTACTGTCACCCTGCATGATGCTGTGTGGAACTAGAGAGCTGCCTATGGGAAAAGCAGCCCTCCAGCCAATCTCCACCTGCAGACCTGTGCCTGCAGCTTAGAGCCTCGGCCCTGGTGAATTTTGATTTGGGGATATTTGAAATCTGACATGTTTCCTCTACTGGCAAAAACATTACACTCGGCATGTTTCTACCAGCCACCCTCTACACATTCCTCTCATTTTACCATGACTTCTGCTGGCCCTTCAGGCCTCGAGGACTGAATTTGGTATATCCCACAATTTTAAGGAAGACTATTCCAAACATGCTCTCAAGCGTTAATGAAAATCCATCAAGCCATTATCATACCTGGTACAGTCAACTGGATGGATAGTTTATACTTGTTAATTTGTACTCTTTATAGGTTACACTCTAATTGTTTAGTGTGTGCTCTATGGCCCCATCTGGACTAACAAGTTCTGTTGAAATGTGAGTTGTGCATTTTTACTGCTCCTTCTCAGCCCACCCTACCCAGTCTCCAATCATATATATTTAGTAAGGACTTCTTGAGAGATTTTCAGTCTAGGTCAGAAGCAGAATTGCAGGGTGTGTTTGAAATCTAAATAGCATATTGTTTATCTCAGGCCTTGCTGTGCTAAATCCAGTGGTACTCTATGTAAGATGCCTTTTATATTCATCATTTATGGCAGGTTTTAAGGTTTTGGAGACCGGATTCTATAGGAGGAGTGGAGGGTGGGGAGGGCACGTGCGTGAATGAATTTTTATTCGTCTGTCAAACTTTCGAACAAAACTAACGAAGCATTGTCTACAGTAACTCCATATGCACCAGTACTGTAGAGGCACAGACAGTGACCTAGAAGGGACCTTTGTTTAAGCCTCCCACAAACATCAATATGACTATTGTTCCTGTTGAGAAAAAGAGGAAAAGGAAATAAGAAGCAAAATCCCAATATCGAGAAGGAAGGCAGTCTGAATCCCTACAAGGCTCTTGTTTGTCTACTCTTGGGTCCTGTGATGTTTCCTTTCTTCACTTTATCTGCTGGAATCCATTTGTAATGAGCAAAAATTGTTTAAGGACACAGGTCTGTTTTCTCTGAAGTTAATGCTTCTTAGTGAGAAACATTTCACTTTCAAAAGAGATTGACCTAAGATTTTATTCCCCACTGTTTTCTCTCATATGGAAAGATTTTCAAGATATGTAAAAGGAAAGTATGAAATAGTTCTAAGTGCCCGTTAGTGGAAGGAAAAGAGAACGTTCTGCTGAAAAGATGGACATGATATGATGTCCAGGGCGTGCAGGGAGCATTTCCAGATGGTAGTTTCCTACAAGGTTTAGGACTGGGCCTCTGCTAACACACTCACTTTTTGTCAGATATGGTCCAATACTGTTTATTATTATTATTTGGCTATTTGCATATGATCGTTCATAATAATTTTTTTTTACAGTTGAAAGTTAAAAACAAAGATTTTAGAGAGGCAAGTCCTTTAAAACAAGATATCTCCTGGTGAGCTTTCATAGAAACTTTCAGCTCAGCAGTACTGGCTGCTTGGTGATGTCCCCTCAAATGCTGGACTTTGGGTGTGTGTTGCTGTTATTGATGACTTCATCTGCCTGAGTGGGTGTTCGTGTTTGACATAAGTGGGGCAAATGGGCAATGCTGTATGATGGATGAGTGTCAGTGCTTCTGGGAGGAAGGGCCAACACTGGTGTATTCTGTTATTCCTTGTGTTCTGTGAGTAGGTGAATCTGTGCACAAAGATAACAGAGCATTTTGAATTACGGGGCCACCAGAGTGCAGAAGCTAGCCAGCCTTCCAGATTATTTCCATAAGTAAAGAATGGTGGGGCTTCCCTGGTGGCGCAGTGGTTGAGAATCTGCCTGCCAATGCAAGGGACACGGGTTCGAGGCCTGGTCTGGGAAGATCCCACATGCCGTGGAGCAACTGAGCCCACGAGCCACAACTACTAAGCCTGCGCGTCTGGAGCCTGTGCTCCGCAACAAGAGAGGCCGCGATAGTGAGAGGCCCGCGCACCGCGATGAAGAGTGGCCCCCGCTCGCCGCAACTAGAGAAAGCCCTCGCACAGAAACGAAGACCCAACACAGCCATAAATAAATAAATAAATAAATAAATATTTTATTTAAAAAAAAAAAAAAGAATGGTGCTGCTAACCAGCTTCATCCAATTTCAGGGCTTGGATGAAATCAAATTAGATTGGCTTTGCATCAGCCAGGGGTTGTGCTGGCAAACAATAGACAAATAAATGTGGCACTGTTTCCTGAACAGAGGCATGGGGACAGTGGTATAGCTGAGTAAATTTATTCTGTAAGTCATGACATTAATGATGAGTAGATACAAACTGGATAAATTCAAAAGAAGCAAGAAAAAACAGAAAGGAAAGGAAGCCACCTTATTTAGAAACCTGAGGAGCAGGTGATAGTGCAGAAAGGATCTAGGTCTTGAGGTCAGAGCTCTGTTTTCTTTTTCCTCACCTCCACTTACTACCAGTTTGCCCTCTTACAGCGAACTTCACTTCCTGAGCCTTGTCTGTATCATGAACACAAGAGTACCTAACTCGTTGGGATCACTGTGATGATTGAATATCATACATATATGATATATATATCTCATATATATATGATATATAAAGTCTAGCAGAGGGGGCCTGGCATAGAGTAGGTCCCAATAAGTAAGAATAACTCGGCGGTTCTTATTGGCAGAGATGTAACAGCCTGTGTGCTAAGCCTGCTTCCACTCCTATCATCTGCATCACCGCCCGTGGGCTAGCTCAGCCCTGTGAAAGGACAACTCCATCCAGCTAACAGCTTCCTGGGACTTCTTCTTTCATGTCTGTAATATTAAGCTTTGACACTCCTTCTACACCCTTACCCAGGGAAAATTACACCAAATAGACTTATCTTTGATCTATTTTCCATTTTGACTAAATTATGGACAATAATACTATATTTTAAAGTATAGCCAGAGACTGCAGGCTACAAAAATTCAAACCCTTTTTAGTCTTTTCAGATCTTGAAACTAGATGATTAACCATTGTCAGCTCTGCATTGACTTGGGCTTTCTTAGCTATTGAACTCTTGGCTCCAATTCACACCTTCACTCTCCCTTTAATCTAAAATAATTTTTTTTGTAATGCCTTTATTTCAGAAGTGCATTTATGCATTGGTTTTGTTATTTTAGCAGAATTATGATCTTTGATGTGTTCTAGCCTAAAAATCTGCTTTTAACATAATGGTTACAAAGTATCCTATAGCCAACAAAAGGACTATTAAAGCATCAATTTTGTCTTCCTTTACTGCTAGGGCTTTCTTCCCCAGAATGCCAATGCTGTAAAATTCCACATTAATAAGACCTCAGGTAGGCTAAAAGTGCAAAAGAACTCTTTCTGTTCCATGATAATGCTGCATAACAAACTGCCTCAAAATTCAGCGGCTTAAAACAGTTATTCTTGTTCAAATGCTCATGGGTTAGTTAGGTTGGCTCATCCAAGATCAGCTCATCAAAGTCCAGGCTTGCTCCACATACTTTTTATCCTCCTTGGACCAGTGGGCTAATCAAGGTGTGCTTTTCTCTGGCAATGGCAGAAGGGCATGAAGGGTGAATGGAAACAGATGCTACCTCCTAAGTTGGTAACTGCCCCTTTCACTTCCAGCCCCATCCCATTAACCAGACAAGTTAGAGTGCCATGGAGGAACTGCAGAGTCACATGGCAGAGGGTGCAGTCATAGGAAGGGGTGAGGAATCAAGGTCAGTAACACAATTGATCACATCTGGCTTTGCTGCTAACCATCGAGGGACTTTGAGCAAGTCTCTAAGCCTCAACTTCTCAATGATTTCATTCATTCATGGAATTCAACAAATACTTCTGCCATATACTTAGTGCTGGGCGTTGTTCTAGGTGATGGGAATACAACAGTGAACAAAAAAATCAGAAATCTTGCCCACGTGGGTCTCATATTCTAGTCAGAGAAACAGACAGTAAATAAATGTGTATATTTGTGCATGTGTTCATGAGCGTGTTATATAGGTCAGAGAGTAAAAAGTGCAATGCAGAAAAATTAAATAGGGTAAGTAAAATAATTCACCTCTCCCTGCCCCCTGCCCCAGAGGTGGCCACTGTTAACAGTTTGGTGTTTGTGGTTAAGGGGATGGATAGTGGAGCCTTACCACTGGGGTTTGAAGCCTTGCCCTTCCTTTGACTTGCTTTGTGACCTTGGACATGGCTGTTATTTTTCCATTGCTTCCTAATAAATTCCAATAAACTTAGTGTCTGAAAGCAATATGTATTTTTGCCTCATAGCTTGTGTGAGTCAAGAGTCCAGAAACAGCATAACTGGATCCTCTGATCAAGGTGTCACAGGGCTGCAGTCTAGGTGTTGACTGGACTGCATTTCTTTCTGGAGCTTGGGATCTTTTTTCAATTTCACGTGGTGATTGGCGGAATTCAGTTCCTTATGGTTGTAGGAATGATGTCCTTGTTTTATTGCTGTCAGTCAGGGGCTTCTCTTGGCTCCTAGAGGCCCCCAGTTCCTTGCCATGTGGCTGTCTTGTAGTACCTCTCACAACATGGCAGCTTGCTTCTTCAAGGCCAGTGGGAGAATCTCTCTCCAGTCTACTGAGTCTAAGACAGAGTCTTATAATCATAGGAGTGACCCTCCTATCACCATTGCCATATACTATTGGCTAGAAGCAAGTCTTAGCTTCTTCAGCATTCAGTGGGAGGGGGTTATACAAGGGCATGACTAACTAAAGGTCATTTTAGAATTCTGCCAACATGTTACTTAACCTCTCTGTGTCTCATTTTCCCATCAGTAAAATGGGAATGATAATAATAATATCTTAACTCACCAAGTGGTTTTGAGGACTAAAGGAATTAATAGAAGTAAATCACTGAGAAAAATGCTGGGTACATAAAAATCCCTGTGTGTCAGCTATTTTTGTTATCTATAAAATGTGAGGATTTTGTTAGATGATTTTTAAGGTCCCTTTCAGCTCCAACATGTGGTTTTGTTACAATGTACTGTAATGCATAACTGAGCAAGGATAGGACATCTACTGAGAGAGAGGGAGGGAAGGCACAATATTAGGATAAGTTGAAATGAATCTAAATAGACCATATGTTTCAAGGAGGCAAGGGTCATCCATTCCTCTTTTATTTTGCCATCAGTGAAACCTCCATAAGTATTGCCGATTTGAAGTTTTTTGGTTGTCTTGTCAAGGGATCTTTTTGGGGAACAGTGTCCCTCTAAGCAAATAGTGCTTTGTAAGAAACTTTCCTCCTTTAGTTACCATACTGTCCCTAAATTAATTGAAGCCTATGAGTCTCAAATAGACCATTGGTTGATGCCACTGGATTATCATTGAATATAGGTGCTAGTGATATATTTAAGATGTAAAAGTGTGAATGGCTTTTATCCAAACTTGCTTAAACAAGAATAATTGGAGTAGGACACCCCCTAATTGCCTCTCCACCCACACAGGCCCATGAGGAGAGGACGTTATGGTCATCTCTCCAAGATGTCTTGAGGCAACAGGAAAGGTCCAGATCTCGCTGTTAATGCTTCCTCTGCTAAGAGCCACTGATGAAAGCTGTTCCTCCTCAATCAAGCAGGAAACTGCTTGGGCATGGGGGAGGTGTGCCACCTGTAGGATCAACCCCATTCCCTGTCTCTTTGGATGATATCCTCTGTCTGGAGTAGTGAGGAGCCAAGAGGCAGCTTCAGTAGTTGTTTGTAGAATTCATACTCTACAAACAAATTCTCTTTGGATGATATCCTCTGTCTGGAGTAGTGAGGAGCCAAGAGGCAGCTTCAGTAGTTGTTTGTAGAATTCATACTCTACAAACAAATTCTCAAATTCTCTACAAATTCATACTCTACAAATTCATTCATATGTTTATGTTCTCTATGTAAAGGCCCATCATTTAGAGAGCAGGCTTTCTCAACAGCAGCACTATTAACCTTTTCAGCTGGATATTCTTCATCTTAGCAGACTGTCCTATGCATTGTGGGATGTTTAACAGTGGGCCTGGTCTCTAAATGCCAGTGGCAATCCCTACCCCCACTTGTGACAGCCAAAAATGTCTACAGGTGTTGCCAAATGTCCCAGTACATTTTATATATTTATTTATTTACATAGTTATTCATGAGTTTTTTAAAAATAATTAAAACATGCATAATTTAAAAAAATTCAAACAGTACAAAATAGTAAACAGTAAAAAACATGTCTCTTACCCCAGGACCACAGTACCAGGTTTCTACTCCAGAGGCAAACGTGTCACCATAATTTAGGTCGCAAGAGATCTCCGGAGAGTGTACTGAAATTTATATAAATGCAGATTGGGTGTCTAGTTATTACAAGGTACACAGGCGAGTGTATTATATTTTTATTAGCAACTTTTTTTTTTCATTTGTGTTCAAGATGAAAAGAAAATGACCAGAATGAATCTCTTTTAGTTTGTTTCTGATGTATTTTTTAAAAAGCTTCTCAGCTCTTTCTGGACTGATATATGACCTCTTAAGAAGAATTATTTCCTGCACAGTGAGAAGCTGCATCCCCTTAACTTATTCCCGTGGCCTCGGGAGCCTCTCACCATGATCTCGTCTAAGACCGATGCCGTGTGGCCGTAAGGAAGAACTCTTTGGGGCATCGATATTTTAAGCCCTCGAAGTAGACATTTTTCATCTAATGAAACAACTGAATACTTCAAAAGTACTAACCCTGGTTTTTTGTTGCGAGTATGTGAACTGTGCTCTTTATTGATTTCCTTGTCCTGTTGGGGACACAATGTACTTCGTGAGGCTGTATTTTTCACATCACCAGCACCACCTTCTCACACAGGGGAAGATGATGTTCTCATCAGGCTTGTTCATTTAGCAGCATGTGTGATTTACAGTCTTCATAACAAATGCCTTGTAGCTCCTGCTACTCCATCATCAATTTTCTGTATTATAGTGACACAAAATTTCAGCTTGAATTTTGTTGGTCCTAGTCATGGTTGTGGAGATCACCACATAAAGTTGACTTCCACAGCTTCAGCAAGATAGATAATCCTTCAGGGAAGATTTTTCAAAATGATCCTACTCTTGGCAAGATGTACTCTCGTACTCTTGATGGAATTATAAATTGATGCATGATTCTACAGAATAAGTTAGAAAAAATGTTAAATATTCATATTATTTGGCTTAGAAACGAGACTTCCTGGAGTTGCTAAATAGTCACAAGGACACAAAGATTTCTGAATAGGAAAGTCCGACAGTGAGGAAATAGATAAATATTTTCATCACTACTAATACTACCACTATTACTGTTAGCTAAACAAAGTGACATGGTAAGCATTTTTACGCATTGTCTCACTAACTCTCACAATGTTGTGAAATAGTGTTATTATTATCCCATAACCATAAAAGGAAAGTGTGTCTTAAAGAAGCTAATCAACCCATATAAATGATAATGGTGATGATAGTGATGGCAGCTAACATTCACTGAGTGCCAGTGTGTGTCACATGGGACTCTAAGTACTTTACATGGATTACCTTATTTAGTCTTCTTACCAAGAACCCAATGAGGTAGGTACTCTTTGTTATCACCATTTTACCAAAGAAGAAACTGAGGCACAGGGAAGTTAACTAACTAGAATAAAAGAAGTTAAGTTACAGCATTCAAAATATTTAAGTAGAGATTTGAGTACAGATAGATTGATTTTGGAGGTCCTAGTACCTACCAAGACCATGTGGTTGGTAAGTAAATGGTACATCAAGACCTAAACTCAGATCTGGTAGACAGTCTCTTAATCACTGAGCAATATAGCTGATTAGTTAAGCTAATTCCATTTGATGGATTGTCTGGTAGAATGTGACGTGGTTATATACTTTTTTCAGAGCTAAATGGGGAAAAATAGAAAACAGGCAGAGGTTATCAAGGATGAGGAAGAAATGAGTTCACTCATCCTGTTAGGATTGCCCCCCAACAATTCCCCCAGCCACCTCCAGGATGTGATGGTGGCTTCCCAGCCAGAAGAATGACTGAGTTGCATCCCAGAAGGAAGGATACAGCCTGAGCCTAGAACCTAGGAACAGGGTCATATTAAGTAAGGAGTGTAGACTTTGGATCCGGATACCCCTTTCAAATCCTGCCTCTTCTGTCTGCATGGTGAGGCCTTAGTCAAGTCCCTCGGTATCTCTAAGCCTCAGTTTCCTCATCTGTAACATGGAGGAATATGACCCACGTAGAGGCTTTGTTGAGAGGATTAAATAAGGTGATTTCCAACATGTCCTGCACAAGAGGAGCACTTGACAATGGGGCAGAGACCCTCCTTTCCTTCAGCCTTAAGCTGGCGCTCTCCAAACACCTCTTCCTAGTAGCAGCCCCTGAATACTTCATGCTCTCATCTTGCATTCATACCCTCTGAAGTCTACAAACCATGAACATTCCTTGTACTCAACCAACTAAGAGTTTTCTACCCTACCCACACTTCAAACACAGTCCAGCCTGGCCTCAAATGCAAATACTGTTGAATAATTTTAAAGTAACTTAAGAATTGGGAGTATGTGTTTTGAGGTATTTCGTTTGTCCACCTGTATCACCACTGGCATCATCTAAAATAAGTGAGGTCTTGGTTGAGTCTGAGTATTTTCAAAGTGTTTGTTTCTAATCTAGTAATAGAACTTTTCATAGTACATGTGAATAAGAGAATCAAAGTCTGTTTTATGTTATGAATACACCATAACAAAACTGAATTGCTTGGCACTGTTTGGATCTTTTAATTATGAAATCAATGACAGAAGAGCCAATTAAGGAAGAGATGGGTTTCTTCCAGGGGATTGTCTAAAGATGGAAAAGTATATTTTCAAAGGCATCTTGGGGAAACCTAGCTTGTCAGTTCAAGTAGGAGGTAGTTTAAGCCTTAGGCAGTGAATAAGCTGGTAGAGGACAGTGAGTTTTATGACTTAAGTCTCATTAAATTGCACTCATGTAAGCATGGTACACGGAATGAGAAAGTGCTGAAAATGATGGTGATTGTACTTGGATTCAAGTCCGGTGCTTTAAGGGACTGTAGATGACCTTGATCATATGGCTGCTGCCTTCTTTCAACAAGGCTAGCAGGAGAAAGAAAGGCGCAAATGGCTCTGTTTGTAAAAGTACAGTGTAGTCTGAAAACGCTTGTGCTGAGGACAATCTTGTGCAAGTAAGACTCTGAGCCAACTGCGTGTGCACTGTCTCTAAAGCAACGTAGGAAAGTAAGAGCGGCAGCGAGTGTTTCCTTCCGCTTTTAATTTAATTTCACTTATACTAAAAGAATGAGTCCCTAGGACTCTTGGGCAGCAGCGCCGTTGGCCAAAATCCTCATTTTTTATCTTTCAAAAATGCCTATCCACCCTCAATCTCTGTTCCTCAGCTTGTTGCACTGTGAGCCTATTTTAATCATAAGACACAGACAGAGGTGGCTGAATATTGGAAAATCTAAGTGAGCTCTTTGAAAGAACTAAGTTCCCTGCCTTTTTAGTGACCGTGATCGTTACAAGGCTTTGTGCTTTATTTGGACTGGCCCTTTTCTCCTTTTTTTGACAGGCAGTCTTGCAAGGCTGTCCTTTGTCCCCTGTAACCTGTCAGCAGGAGAATGGGGCACAGCGGAGAGGGAATGATGAGAAGCTGCCTTCTTGAGAGAGGAGAGCTAAAGCAGCTGCTGACAGCTTCCCCTGTGTGAGGAGGCCACACACGTCAACATCGAGATCCCAAACTTTGGGGAAACTTTATCCTTTACTGAAAATAATAAACCATGATGGCAATATTTTATGATGTGTTGATCATCCAGAGTGAAAACAACTTCTTTCTCAGGAAATAACAAAACAGGATGGTCTTAGAGAAGCGTGGTGGAGGATAGGAAGAGATACCATTGTTAGCCCAACCCCTGATTTATCTGGGTATCTTTAATCTCCGCTTTGTCCTTCACACGAGGATAAAATTCGTGGTCAGAGGTCATCATGAGTGTTTAAATTATTTTTACAGTATAATTTAACGGGAGGGAGCCCATTAGATCTCTAGAGTTCAGAGACCATCCCGTCTCCCCTCCCCACACCTATCACCATTGGCTGTTTGGCCGTTGCAGGTCACTCAACCTGTTTCAGACACCATTTGTATGTCTTTGTATAAATCAGGGATCCCCATTTAGGGCTTTTACTCATTATACCACATTTCATATTCATAGATGCTGAAGCCCCCTCCCCCCAACCCCTCTGAACTCTGTAAACTCTTGGCCTACCAACCCCATCCTTTCCTGTTTAACTGTGGAGAAAACAGTAAATGTCAGTGTCTTAGTCACTACTGACTGCTGTGACAGAGTACCATAGACTGGGGGACTTACACAACAAAGGTTTACTTCTCAGTTCTGGAGGCTGGAGGTCCAAGATCAGGATGCCAGCATGGTCAGGTCTTGGTGAGGGCCCTTTTCCTGTTTATGTCTTTACATGGCCTTCCTTGGAGTGTGCACACGGAGAGATCCTTTATCTCCTCCTCTTTTTATAAGGACCTTAATCCCATCATGAAGCCCTCATCCTCCTGACCTAATATAATTCTAATTATCTCCCAAAAGACTCTATCTCCAAATACCATCACATTGGGGGTTAGGGTTTCAACCTCTGAGTTTTGGGGGACACAAAGAGTCAGTCCATAGCAATGAGTATTTGAAAAACACAGATTAAGGGGTGAAGAAGAATTAGATATATCTGCTTTAGCCTTAGTCTCTTAGCTGATTCATATATAACCCATAATGCACAACTGTCATAATTTCTAGTTATTGGAAAATAATAGGCTACATACGTCCTTGATGCAGAAATGCGTTCAATATAATGTGAAGTTAATAAGATAGCTCACAATAATCTGGTACTAATGAAGCTAAATTAATACCAGTTTAGAATTTAAAATCAAGAATAACAGCAACTGAAAATTTACAACTAAGTCATTGTAACACTGATGAACCTTTAGCTCAGTGTTGTCCAGAGAATTGCAGAATTCCAGCTCTCTTGATGTGCCAGTGGTTGTCGGGAGTATCCAAAGCTGTCAGGACTTCATTGGCAGCCATACTTCCTGATAGAGTACCTCATTTTCAACTCTAAGTAATTTACTAGTTTTAGGTTATGAATACTAAAGTTTAGCATTGGTATTCTAAATACCAGTTCTTGACCCACTGAATCTGTTAGGAATAAGTAACCCCTTTTGTACGGGAAAGTCTGTGGTATTTCATGTCAATTGCCAAGAGAATGTTGCTTTGGGATTGGGAATCCATTCTTTTTTTTTTTTTTTTTTTTTTGAGGAACAATTTCTCTATTTTATTTTACTATTTTTTTTTGACGTTATTGTTTTGTGTGTGTGTGTGTGTGTTAGTTTCTACTTTATAAGGAAGTGACTCTATTCTTGATCAGGAAGGAGCAGGCCCGTGGGGCCCTGGAGGACCTAGAGTTTATCATGAAGATTACCTTTATCAAGGACTGTCTTTTCCATAGTTGCATCCTAACTTCTAGCATAGTCCTTGGCAATAACAAGTCCACGATAACTTTTTATGAATAATATGTAATAACGTACATATCTGTTGAAACTGTAACTGTATATATCTGAATAGTATATACACAGCTGCCAAAACTATAATAAAATACTGCATATGTAGCACATTCTATAGAACTATCTTGACCTAAATTTTTTAACAGCCTTTTTTTTTGCCAGTAAACTTACCGGGGGTTTAGCTGTAACTCATACATTCCTGCATAGCCCATTCAAAGCTCTAAAAATAACAGCCTCTTTTTTTTAGAACAGGTAAATGTATGGATTTCCTTTTGATAGGCAGGCCCTGACCTACATATTCTCGATACAGACCCAGCCCTTGCTCCCGCTACAGCTCGGGAGGCTCTTCTGCTCTCCTTCCCCCACCCCCCCAGCACTGCAGACATAGCACAGCGGAGGCGGAGGCGGCACCTCCTTTCAGTTTTCTCCACCTCCTCCAGGAGCTCCCCCCCGCCCAGTTCTGCCTCTCCGAAGCCCCATCCTCAGTGCAAGTAGGTGCCTCTGTGAAAGAAGAGATACAAAGGTTATGAAGAGGAGAAAGAAAAGCCAAGCCTTTCACCCACTGGAGACACCCTGAGGGCAACCTCTGGACCCCACCTTACTGTTGTGTTGCCCACCCCCGCCATTAACCAGTGCTAAAGACGCAGAGAAAACGATTCCCTTTTTGACGACCCCTCACCCCTTCTGCTAGAGCACTTGCCACTTCTCCCAAGTCAGAGCTCCCTTCCTCTTCTTGGTTTCAGCCCCCATCCCAGCCTCTCCGTGGGCCTGGGAGCCTCGGGCCAGCCTGGTCTTCCTCCTCTGGGCTGGCCTTGCTGCCCCACGCTAGAGCTTGGTGAGTCCTGGGGACAGGAGCCCTGTCCTGCTCCCTGGCCGCCTCCATAGGAAGTGTTGTGATTTCCACGGTGGCTGCATTCTTATCGGAAGCCCTGTTGTACAGAGTGGTTTGGCTCCGTAGCGCTTTTTGGCTTGTGATGAATTCAACAGGCTTTTGTGCAGCAGCCAGGGGACTAACCACCATGTAGAGAATTGTTTCTTTGGGGAAATATATTGTGAGTCCCAAACAGTTCTCAAACTGTTGGAACACAACTCCATTTTAGGTGCCAGTGTTTTATTTTTGTATTATGGAATTTTAGGGTGGTGAAAGGATAATGAGATCACTGCTGAGCTTTCAACTTGCCATTTGTACATAATGCGGTTTTCCTTCCTGAATCCTGGGCAGAAACTTATAACAACACAAATGCCTATCAATAAGAGAGTGGATGAATAATATTCTATTCACATAATAGTCACACAAGAGTTTGGATGAATCTTAGCGATATAACGTTAAGTGGGAAAAAAAAATCTCAGAAGATTAGCTACAGCCCTATATCTTATATAGAAATTTTTAAATAATTAAAATTAAAATGTTTTATCATCTTTATAAGGACAATAAAATTATATTTAAAAGGAAGGTAGAGTGATGAACATGGTTCAGAATGGAGCTTACGGCAGGTGGCGGCAGGGAATGCTGGGTGATCGCATGGGGCCTGAGGATTCCACGTGGTTGTTTTTAATTAATCCAGCCCTTGTCTGGGGCGGTGAGCTCATGGGTGCTTATTATGTTAATATAAACAAAATTCTGTGCACTACATCCAAAGAGAGAAAAAAGTAATACATTCTTTTTTCTTTTTGGTTTGAGGGATAAGCACTTCCATTACTATTGTCGAATAGAATCGAATAAGAATAAATGACAGTATCCGTTTTCTTAGTAAATAGCTCTATGAGAGAATCACTCCTTGACTTTGAAACCAATCTCAGTACGTCCAGTAGGTCAGCAGAAGCATGGCAGCACCTGCTGTGGGGAGAGGGGTCACGTAGCTAGTGAGATGGCCTGGCTGACCACTGGGCTTCGGTCTTTGCTGGTCCTGCGTACGGAAGTTGCTTTAGGAGTCATCTGAGAGGAATTAACAGTCCTGTTAATTGCTCTGGCATCCAAGGGACGAGGTGGGAAGGGCACCAGACACAAATCCAGGTTGTGTCCTGGCTCTGTTCCTCTCTTCAAGGGCACCTAAGAAAGTGCCTTGCTTTGCAGTATGGTTTTCTCACCTGCAGAGTAGCCAATATTGCCCTATTTTATTGGGTTGATCACAACTCGTACGAAATAATAGGTGTAACATTGCAAACTGTCAGGCAGCTTATGTGAAGTTATTGCTGCAAGTAGACCTCCTTCCACAGTTTTTTTCTGTTTCCTTCATGTTTTATATGTGTAAAATATCCACTTTGAGTGTCATTTAGAAATAATATTTTGTAAATGGTCATTTTACTCTGTAGTAGGCTGAATAACAAACATGAAAGATATTAGACCTTAATCCCTGAACCTGTAATTATACCTTATTTAGAAAATGGGTATTTTTTGCACATGGGATTAAGTTAAGGATCTTGAAATGGGGAGATTATCCTGGATTATCCAGGAGGGCCCTAAATGCAGTCATCAGTGTCCTTGTAAGAGTGAGCCAGAAGGAGATTTGATACAGAAGAGGAAAAGACAGCATGAAGACAGAGGCAGAAATGAGAGTGAAAAATGCCTTTAGCCACCAGAAGCTGGAAGAGGCAAGAAAGGGATTCTCCCCTAGAGGCTCCAGAGGGAGGGTAACCCTGCTGACATCTTAACTTCAACCCAATGAATCTGATTTCTGACTTCTGACTTAAGACGCTCAAAAGGATTAAACTTCTGTTGTTTTAAGCCACCTAGTTTGGGGTTATTTGTTACAGCATCCACAGCAAACTAATACATTCACATTAACATGTTTTTGAAAATTATATAATTTTCTAAAACACTCTCAAGGATGTCAAAGTTTCATAGTGTTATGAATTAGTTCAATAGCTTTGTCCCTTTTAATTTTAATGTAATAAAAATGAATATTTAAAATACTACATTTTTGAGGGCAGAAGTTATAGTTAGGCATTTTTCTGTCTCCCAGTAATCAGCGCACTGCCTTGCACAGAGTCAATGCTCAGTAAATAGGAAAACTACTTTCATGCAAGAAAAAGGAGATGGCAGTCAATCTGGGCATGTGTTATATGTCATATATGACACATATATCTGTCATCGAGTTTTAATTGGCCTCAAGTTTGCAGCCCAAGTAAAGAACATCAGTGGATGAATGGAGTATTTCTTTTATTATTATTATTATTCACATCCTGCCAGTTTTGAGAAATGATTTGAAACCTCTTGCTGTAAGAGACACCTGGGGTATAACACTGTAAAAGTAAGGACAGGAAAGCAGGTGCTGGTGGGCGAACTCTGACTTACAGAATGCTGAGCCAGTCCTCCACGCAAATCATTGTCATCTGTACTAGCTCCCGATATGAGATGCCCACCTCTCTTCCAAATGCTATCTGAACAAATAATCTTCCACAGGTACTCTAAATGAAGGTGTACCTGTAGTGATTACTTCCCACCTACTAGCTTGCACTTTTTTGGTTGAAAAATCCAGTTAGAATGACTTCTTTAAAAGTAGTGCTTCTGAAACTTAAGTTTGTATGAATCACCCAGGGTTTGTGTTGAATTATAAATTCTGATTCATCAGGTTGGGAGTGGGGCCTGAGCTTCTTTCTGTAGGTGGTGCTGTTGCTGCTAGGTTATGGACCACACTTTGAACAGCAAGGCTCCATCCAGCATCTAGTGTGCCTACCTCCAAGTGCCTCTCCCTGGGTGTCCTTCTTGTTTTGCTTTTTTGTGCCACTGCTTCAGGCAGCCAGCCTAGTTCTGCTGCATTTGCTTGGCAACATCGCCCCCTGCAGCCTCAGCAGCCTCCACCCTCAGGCTCCTGAACAACGTGCAGGGACATTTCTGTCCCTGTGGCCCCCACAGCGGGGAGCTGGCAGCCTGAAGCCCCGTCAGAATAACATCACTTAGTGAAAAGAAGAGAGAAGCCGTTGAGATGCGCGTGAAATCGATGAGGGAGTCAGGGTTTAGAGAGACAGGGAATAGAAACGGTAGGAGGAAAGGGAGAGGGAAAAGAAGGAAAATTTTGTTGGAGGGAAACATATTTTAAATGAGCTGCTTTCACTGCAGAATTTTCCAGTTAAGAGCGTTTCCTGGAGTAGTTTCAAATTTAGTTTCTAAGTATCCTCTAATTTCTATAACAGCCAACTGCTTGTTTTGTTCATTCATCTACTGAAAATCTTTTGTAGCCCTCTGGACCCAGGCTGAAGACTTTAAAAAAAAGAAATCTATATACCGTCTAACTAAACTGAGGGCCTCTGAGAGATGGCCTAGTTAGATGGGGCCAGTCAGCGAGCCCAACCCTTGCTGTGACATTAGAATCACTGGGGAGGTTTGGAAAATTCCGCATACCTAGCCTGCAGCTTGAACCAATTAAATCAGAACTTTGAGGTGGGTCCCAGTCTTTAGTATTCTTTTTTAATCTGTATTTTTTTCACGCTTCCCAAATGCTTCCCACGTGCAGCCAAGCACCACGCAGCCAGACCTTTATCTTCTAGCCGGTGAACTGAACTCACTTTAAATAAAACTCTTAAGAGCTGTCCTTTATGTATTTGGGTTCCTTCTCATCTAAACCTTTGTCATGTTGAAAACTCTGCAATATATTTTGGAAACACCATCTTTTTCAATCCAGCAACTTCAGTTGAGCAGCTGATTAAATAGTCAAGCAGCTTTCTGAAGCCCCAGCAGCTTTTCATTTTCTTGGTCCAGTGGCTCCCCCTGCTGGCCTGTCCTCGGTAAAGCTCCCTGCTCTGCAGAATCTCACTGCAGGTTATGCTGCTCTAACCCAGAATCACACAGCATATTAAAGCAGCTTTTCTAATCGCACATTCAACTTGTATGTCGTTGGCCGTTGCCAAAAATGAAGTCCTAACACGCTAACCCCTTATCCGGTGGCACTTTAGGTAAGGCCTAAGGCGTGATGGAGGAAAGGAACTGTATATATGTGTGTATGTATACACACACAGACATACACACATAATACACACACACCATATACTTGCATATATTTTGCTTATCTTGCTACTAGAAAATATTCTGATATCAGCCATTGATTGTGCTGGTGCCCTGCAAAATAACTGCCATTGATATATACTTTGGATAGAAAATGGGGAAGGAAAGCTTTCATCCATACCTTCTCTACCCCCTTTTATATATATACCCTTTTCCTTATCAACTCACTTCTCCCTATCTGCCCCATAAGTTATAATTACGGCCAAATATAAACAAAGGTAGAGGTAAATGCATGACCTCATCTTATGGCCCAAACTCTTGGTCATAGTGTTACATCAGACTTTCACTGCACACGACCCTTGTGTATAGGAAGACAGAAGTTGATCCTTATTATATCTGAATGCAAAATGTGGTGCAGCCCAACCCTTCGTCTGATGAAGCCTCATGAGGCTCTCTATTCCATTTTATACAGCTCTTGTCATTAGTATGCCCTTCTTTGTCTTTTACTAGTATGTTACCCCGTTGGCCCTCAGCACAGCGTAAACCAGCCCCCCTCAGCATTGCAGTTACTTGATCTGTGACGTCCCAAACTGTTTCTTTCTCAGGGGTAAACATTTCCAGTCCACCTCATGGGGCATGGGTCCACCACCCCCTGACCTTTCTGGGTACATCCCTTATTTATTTTTGTTCCTCTTCACAGGTAGCACCTGGTGCTGGTGCAGCAATCCAGATGGGCTCTGACTAGTGTATAGTATGATTCAAGGGTGAAATTGGTATTCCTTGTGTACTGCTGCATAACAATATTACCTCAAACTTAGTGACTGAATGCACACTTACCATCTCATAATTGCTGTGGGTCAGGAATCCAGGCCTGGCTTAGCTGGGTGCTCTGCTTCAGGGTCTTCCAGGGCTGCAGTCAAGGTGTCAGCTGGGCCTGCAGTCTTATGTGAGGGTCTCCTGGGGAAGGCTTTGCTCCCACGCTCATGTGGTTGTAGACAACATTCAGCTTCTGGCAGGCTGCTGGACAGAGGGCCTCAGGTCCCTGCTGGCTGTTGGCTGAGGCCGCCTTGAGTTCCATGTCCTGCAGCCCTCCTCGTGTGACTGCTTGCTTCCTCAAAGCCAGCGAGGGAGAGAGTCTCCTAGCAAAATGGGAGTCAGCATCTCACACAATGTAATCACAGAAGTGGCATCTCATCACTTTGTCTGTATTCTGTTGGTGAGAAGCAAGTCACTGGTCCCATCCACACTCAAGGGGAAGGGCATGAACACCAGGAGTTTAAGGGGCCACCTTCAAGTCAGCCCACCCCCATCTCCTTTCATTTCCACTGGATGGTCTCATGGAATTTGCACTCAGCTAAAAGCCTTGGATCCTTTTTTATACAAATTGTTGCCTTCCAGGTCTTCCCATCTTGAACAATTAATTAGTAGAACCTAAATACTGGACTTTATTGCTATTGGGTTTCCCTGTTAGGTTCAGCCAGTTGTTCCTACCTGATTAAATATTTTTTAATAGAAGGGATATTACATATCACTTCTATTTTGTGTCACCTGAGAATGTAAGATATTTTTCTATGTCTTCCTTTAAGTCACTGATGAAAATGCTAGAGAGGTTGGTATTGGTACCATGTGTGCGTGTGTGTGTGCGTTGGACTAGAGAGAGAGAATAAAAAAAAAAAAAAAAAAGCCTTGCTCCTAATGCTTAGAATCTCCTTCTAGAGACTGGTTAGTTGGCTGTGAATCATTTAACACCATCTGAGCCACATTCTCTGATCCTCCTGGGAGCATAATAGCACGGCTCTTAAGAACATAGTCTCTCTAATCAAACCAACCTGATTTTGAATTCCAGCTCCACCCACTTGACAAATTATTTTTCTAGAGAGCGCACAAGCAGGGTAGGAGTTAGGAAGTTCTGCTTTCTCCCTGGCTCATCTTTGAAGTTTACACCAGAGCAGAGTGTGTAACATCCAAGCTGAGTTCTGCTGAGCTTCTTCACAAGTTTCATTTAGGACTTCTCACCAAGGAACCAGAAAAAAATCTTCGAGAACCTGAAGTAGTACAGCTGTGAAGCAATCATGATTTGAGAGACGTTGTATGTGTGGACTTAACAGACTGTCAGTTTCAAAATCATGAAAGTTATTTGGTTGTTCTCCATTTCCTTAGAGCCATTGCTAAGTCAGTTTGAAATCGTCAACACTACAGTAGAACTCCCAGCTCGGAAAACAGAAAACTCCAAGCTGGGAACCCAGCACGTTCCATCCCCATCACTTCATTAGTATAGACTTGTGTCAGCTGGGTTTATCCACACTCGATAGGCCAGAATCCCCCTGCGCTAGACTATCTGTTAGAGACCTCCCTGACTTCTGGACCCAGGAAAGCTATTAGGAGTCCTTGTTCTACTTCAATCACAGGCGTTGTTCAAGGAAAGCCCAGGGACTCATTTTTAGCAACCCTGGGGCCTGTGCAAAAGCAAAGACTAGCGAATGTGAGAATTAGTGGAACTATTAATAATTTGGAAGAGCAAGTCAATGTTTCTGACAGACACTAATTCTTGAACTCTGAGCTCTGGAAGTTTAGAATTCACTTTTCTTCTGTTATTTGGTGTTTCAGCAGAGAGGCCCTCTTTTTCTCAGCATCTTCCTCTGCCCATCATAGAGGCTGACATGATGGGTGGGGTTTATGCTGTACCTGTAAGCACATAGGTAAGACCAGAAGAGTAAGTTTGAGGTCATTAAATTATAGTTCCTCAGAGTCAGATAGTATAAACCTCTACTGAGAAGGTGAGATAGTCCCTTGTTTTTCTTTTTTTTTTGTCACACTGTACACTTTTTTTTTTTTAGAGAAATGAAGTGAACAGTTTTATTTATGACACTATTTACAGTCACCTTTCAGCACCTCAATATTCTAAGATAGTATATAATGATTTACATAATTTCTCTCTATATAACATCATAATTTGCTTCAAAAATCTTGCTTCCAGAAGAAAATTCTTATTACTTAACATGAATCCCTATAATATTTATTGTAGAAAAGCCAGTTCTACTATTAATAATAGAGTAATAAAGTCAGTAATATGTCTGTGTAATAATATGCAGTGAATAACAGTTTATCTTGTCATCAACTTAATAAAGTCCAAATATTCCCAAAGCAACCAGAATTTTGAGAATTACAGAGTCTGGATATCAATGCGTGCAATTACCCAGGTGTCCACTAGAAAGCTGGTACAAACTGGCACTAACATTTTTAAGTGACTTTGGGAATCACTTTTACATATAAAAAATTCAATTAAAAAAATCAAAGAAAAATATATGGTATTCCAAGCATTGTTCCTTATAATATTTCAACTTTTTGCATTGATTAAAATAGAATCTGAGACAGAGTAAAACTGTGTTCAACAATTTCCAGAAGTACATATAGTATCCATACATATGAAAAGACCCACCTCAATAAAACAAAATAATATTTAATATTTCAAACATTCAGAAGCATATGAATGCATTAGAAAAGGTCTTTAAAAGCTACATAATAAACCAGTAGTTAACTCAGGAGAGGGATCTAGGTTTGAGTAAGGTCAAAGGTGAATTTTTAATTTCTGTTGATTTTTTTTTTCAAAGATCAAATACATATATTTTTTTTAGACAGTAAATATGGTCTATTTTTGCTTCTTTCCAATAGAATACATTTGATCACTTTTTTTTTTATACAGCAGGTTCTTATTAGTCATCAATTTTATACACATCAGTGTATACACGTCAATCCCAATCGCCCAATTCATCAAACCACCACCACCACCACCCCCCGCGGCTTTCCCCCCTTGGTGTCCATACATTTGTTCTCTACATCTGTGTCTCACCTTCTGCCCTGAAAACCGGTTCATCTGCACCATTTTTCTAGGTTCCACATATATGCGTTAATATACGATGTTTGTTTTTCTCTTTCTGACTTACATCACTCTGTATGACAGTCTCTAGATCCATCCACGTCTCAACAAATGACCCAATTTTGTTCCTTTTTATGGCTGAGTAATAGTCCATTGTATATATGTACCACATCTTCTTTATCCATTCGTCTGTCAATGGACATTTAGGTTGCTTCCATGACCTGGCTATTGTAAATAGCGCTGCAATGAACATTGGGGTGCCTGTGTCTTTTTGAATTACGGTTTTCTCTGGGTATATGCCCAGTAGTGGGATTGCTGGATCATATGGTAATTCTATTTTTAGTTTTTTAAGGAACCTCCATACTGTTGTCCATAGTGGCTGTATCAGTTTACATTCCCACCAACAGTACAAGAGGGTTCCCTTTTCTCCACACCCACTCCAGCATTTGTTGTTTGCAGATTTTCTGATGATGCCCATTCTAACTGGTGGGAAGTGATACCTCATTGTAGTTTTGATTTGCATTTCTCTAATAATTAGTGATGTTGAGCAGCTTTTCCTGTGCTTCTTGGCCATCGGTATGTCTTCTTTAGAGAAATGTCTATTTAGGTCTTCTGCCCATTTTTCGATTGGGTTGTTTGTTTTTTTAATATCGAGTTGCATGAGCTGTTTATATAGTTTGGAGATTAATCCTTTGTTCATTGATTCATTTGCAAATATTTTCTCCCATTCTGAGGGTTGTCTTTTCGTCTTGTTTATGGTTTCCTTTGCAGTGCAAAAGCTTTTAAGTTTCATTAGGTCCCATTTGTTTATTTTTGTTTTTATTTCCATTACTCTAGGAGGTGGATCAGAAAAGATCTTGCTGTGATTTATGTCAGAGTGTTCTTCCTATGTTTTCCTCTGAGAGTTTTATAGTGTCCAGTTTTACATTTAGGTCTCTAATCCATTTTGAGTTTATGGTGTTAGGGAGTATTCTAATTTCATTCTTTTACATGTAACTGTCCAGTTTTCCCAGCACCACTTATTGAAGAGATTGTCTTTTCTCCATTTTATATCCTTGCCTCCTTTGTCATAGATTAGTTGACCATAGGTGTGTGGATTTACCTCTGGGCTTTCTATCTTGTTCCATTGATCTATGTTTCTGTTTTTGTGCCAGTACCATATTGTCTTGATTACTGTAGCTTTGTAGTATAGTCTGAAGTCAGGGAGTCTGATTCCTCCAGCTCCATTTTTTTCCCTCAAGACTGCTTTGGCTATTCGGGGTCTTTTGTGTCTCCATACAAATTTTAAGATTTTTTGTTCTAGTTCCGTAAAAAATGCCATTGGTAATTTGATAGGGATTGCATTGAATCTGTAGATTGCTTTGGGTAGTCATTTTCACAATATTGATTCTTCCAATCCAAGAACATGGTATATCTCTCCATCTGTTGGTATCATCTTTAATATCTTTCATCAGTGTCTTATAGTTTTCTGCATACAGGTCTTTTGTCTCCCTAGGTAGGTTTATTCCTAGGTATTTTATTCTTTTTGTTGCAACGGTAGATGGGAGTGTTTCCTTAATTTCTCTTTCAGATATTTCATCATTAGTGTATAGGAATGCAAGAGATTTCTGTGCATTAACTTTGTATCCTGCAACTTTACCAAATTCATTGATAAGCTCTAGTAGTTTTCTGGTGGCATCTTTAGGATTCTCTACGTATAGTATCATGTCATCTGCAAACAGTGACAGTTTTACTTCTTCTTTTCCAATTTGTATTCCTTTTATTTCTTTTTCTTCTCTGATTGCCGAGGCTAGGACTTCCAAAACTATGTTGAATAATAGCGGTGAGAGTGGACATCCTTGTCTTGTTCCTGATCTTAGAGGAAATGCTTTCAGTTTTTCACCATTGAGAATGATGTTTGCTGTGGGTTTGTCGTATATGGCCTTTATTGTGTTGAGGTAGGTTCCCTCTTTGCCCACTTTCTGGAGAGTTTTTATCCTAAATGGGTGTTGAATTTTGTTAAAAGCTTTTTCTGCATCTATTGAGATGATCATATGGTTTTTATTCTTCAATTTGTTAATATGGTGTATCACATTGATTAATTTGCGTATACTGAAGAATCCTTGCATCCCTGGGATAAATCCCACCTGATCATGATGTATGATCCTTTTAATGTGTTGTTGGATTCTGTTTGGTAGTATTTTGTTGAGGAGTTTTGCATCTATATTCATCAGTGATATTGGTCTGTAATTTTATTTTTTTGTAGTATTTTCGTCTTGTTTTGGTATCAGGGTGATGGTGGCCTCATAGAATGAGTTTGGGAGTGTTCCTTCCTCTTGAATATTTTGGACGAGTTTGAGAAGGATGGGTGTTAGCTCTTCTCTAAATGTTTGATAGAATTCACCTGTGAAGCCATCTGGTCCTGGACTTCTGTTTGTTGGAAGATTTTTAATCACAGTTTCAATTTCATTACTTGTGATTGGTCTGTGCATATTTTCTATTTCTTCCTGGTTCAGTCTTGGAAGGTTATATCTTTCTAAGAATTTGTCCATTTCTTCCAGGTTGTCCATTTTATTGGCATAGAGTTGCTTGTAGTAGTCTCTTAGGATGCTTTGTATTTCTGCGGTGTCTGTTGTAACTTCTCCTTTTTCATTTCTAATTTTATTGATTTGAGTCCTCTCCCTCTTTTTCTTGATGAGTCCGGCTAATGGTTTATCAATTTTGTTTATCTTCTCAAAGAACCAACTTTTCATTTTATTGATCTTTGCTATTGTTTTCTTTGTTTCTATTTCATTTATTTCTGCTCTGATCTTTATGATTTCTTTCCTTCTACTAACTTTGGATTTTGTTTGAGGGAGGGAGTGAAAGCACGTCCTTCTACTCTGCCATCTTGGTTCAGGCTCCCATTGTTTTTCTTAACAGATGCTAAAAGTCCAGGAAAGCACAGAGACACCCTTTGGGAACTGTATACATGTGAATATAGGGAAGTGAGACCATTTTGTAGCTGCTATTTTGGTATTTGCTTTCTACAAATGTATATATGCTAAATGTCTTTCTAGATCTTAAATCCCTCTCCCAGGATCAGTATCTGTATTCCCACCTGTCCTTTAAAGGCCCTTTGTCTTGACCTGCAGGCATTTCTAACATTTAATAGGCCCAGAACTAAACTCATTGCCCTCAGCCCCCAAACTTGCATTCTTGATTTCAGCTTTCTTGTTCCCTATCGACTGGCTCTTAAACAGTAAGAAATGCATTTTACATCATGACTCACAATGCACACATACATATGTACATGCACAGATATAACTTGAATAAAAGTTGAATAAAATGTTGCTTCATAAAAACAACATGCATCTTTACCGTGTCTGTTACCCTCTGACATCTTCTCTTGGATTTCATCTTTTGAAAAATGCTCATATCAACACTCTAAATGAAATTTACAGTCCTCCAGTGGGTCATGTGACCAGCAGTTTATGAAAACTTGAGAGATAAAATGCAGTCTTCATGCATTCAGTATCTGGCCCTAGCCTCCCATCCCATAACCCAGCCAACAATAAAGCCCACCAAACTTCACGCTGTTACCCAGACACACCATTCATTCATTCCTTCATTCATTCAACATTTACTGTGTGCATGTTTGGTACCAGGCACATGGTAGGCACTAGGGATCCAGAGATAAATGTCATGGTCTCTGCTCGGAGGTCCATGGTCCGGTGGAGAGACAGATGAGTGATCTAACACTTATGAGGCAGTGGGTGGTCCTATAATGGAAATCTGCACAAAGCCCTCAGAGAACACAGAGATCACAGCAGGTAACTTGGACCAGAGATTCCAGGAAGTCTTTCAGGAAAAGGTGACCCATGAAGCTAGAAACAGAGGTAGGAGTTAACCTGGCCAGTGGAGACAGGGCATTCCGGAAGAGGAAACCGCCTTGAAAAGGCATGGGGGCAGGAGCATCATGAGAACTTAAACAGTGGAGATTATTTTGATACAGCCTTTCCTTATAACCAGAATACTCAGCTGTCCCTCCCCTCGGCCCCCACCGCCCACTTTCTTTACTTGGCCAACAATCACTCTGTGTTCCCTCTTCCACTGAAAGATCCTCTCCCTGGCAGCTTTTCCCCGCCCCCAGGTAGCCTCAAGCACACCCTGCTTTGGGCTCTTGCCTCCTTCTCCTCACGCTTCTGAGAGAGCTCTTCTTATGTCGAAGGCCGCTCATCACCGCCCCACTCCTCTGTCTCACCAGAGTAGGAGCGAGCGCCTCAAGGCAGAGCCCAGTCTCATCCTGCTGTCTTCTGTGATGAACACAGTAAATGTTAACTGAGTGCAGAGATGAACCAACAAAGGGACAGGGAGACATACAAGCCACGGGCACAGGTTTAAGGCGAAGCAGCTTAAATGAACACATAGAGGACTTCTTCACATATCACAGCATGTCGTTTCAAGACTGAGGGTGACCTCAGATATTAGAAGCCTGCTTATTTACAGATATGGGGACCACACTTTAAATGTTGAGGCACACATTTTACATCTGCACTGTTGTTTGTTTTTTTTTTTTTTTTTTTTTTTGCAAAAGATTATTTTTGACTTTTAGAGAGTACCTGTTTTTCCTTCTAACTTCAAAGTATCTTGGTAGTGGAATTTCTTAGTTATTAATACAAAGGAAAATCTGACATCAGAGGCAATACACACCCACTTTCCCTAGTGCACAAGTAGCCTATCATCTCTAACCATGCATTTAACCCAAATTGCCTTTCCCAAAAAGGCTTTTACAGGAAGCAACATTGACTTCTAATGCTTCTTTTCCTTTGCCTACTTTCTATTTCCTGTGCAAATGGCCTAGGAGTTGTTGACAGGAGAATAATTTGAGGTGTGGAATCTCATCAGTCAATGCTATAATAACTCAAAAAAAGTCATGTATTTTTTTCTTTGTAGGTAATTTTTATGGGATGGCCATAATATTTGATAGTCACTTTGAAACAGAACACTGGATCTGGATGAGGATAGTGCCTGTGAAAAAGCTTTGTTAACATAAACATTGTAGAAACAGGTACAGTCAGGGTATCAATCATACCTTTATTAGGAGTGAGAGAACGAGTTTCACGTTCTGGCTGGACTTTTCATTGTTTATAAAACCTTAGAGGGTCTATTTCATATGTGATGGATTGGTCATGATCAAGATGTGATTTTGAGCTGCGAGTTTCTCCCTTTAGTTGCTAAAGTTTAATACTGTCAAACCCCTTTGTCCTTCATGCAGAATTCAGTGGGAGCTCAAAAGAGGAGCATCCCGCAGATGGGCTGTGTGCTGCCCGCACACCTGACTGTCTCCCTCTCTTGAAATAATGATCAGAATTAGTGGAAAGAAAGGAGGACATGCCTTTTGCAGAGACACTGTTGTCACAGTTGTTTATGTCAGGCTTGTCTTTGTCTCTTTTCCTATCTTACAACTCTTGGAGCCCTCTCTCACCTATCGCCTTCCATCCCCACCCAGCCCATCAATAGTGTGACCTTGTTTGTGTAGATCTGCCCGTTAATGTTAGTGTTAATTAGTGCTTGCAAGAACTGTATTGTCTGATCCCCTGAACACTGTGTTCACACCCAGTGTTTCAGTGAATTCCCTGTTTCAGTGAGGAACGTAATACATGTGTTTAACCCTGATTCGCCAGAGCAGGAAGCAGTGAGTGAGTCACTTGCTGTATGTGTGCCCCGCCTTGCCTTCACAACCCTGTACCCGCTAGGAAGTCTCTGCATGAAGAGCCAGAGCTCTGTATTTCCTTATTGCCTAGTAGTACCTGCTAATCCTCAGAGATGAGTGAATAGGCGTCATTTCCCCCCATGATGTCTGCCATTCCTCCAGTTTTGCCAGCTTCTGGCTTTATCTCTTCCCCTTTCTAACTCATTTGACTGTCATATTGGTCCATCGTAGTTTGAGTTACAGCATTTGGCACTGACCCCCAGATCAGGGAATCCCTATGGAAAAAGTGGGTGGGCTGGATTCTCCTCCATTGCCGACACCTCCTTGACCTGACCCCATTTTCTGTGGGTGCTTTGAATAGTATCTGATCCTTACATAGTGCTTACTGCATGCCAGGTAGTATTCTCCCACAGATGAAAAAGGTGCTGTTATCATCACCCCTAGTTTACAAAGGAGGAAATTGAAGCTCGATGAGGCCCCATGGCTAGTAAGTAGGGGGTCAGAGGAGTCTCTCTCCATGATCTGGGCTCCTAAACCTCTCATCTCCCCTGTCCTCCATCAGTGATTTACCATGATCATTGAGTGTAATAGCAGTGGATGGTGGAACTGAAAATTCGAATAAAGTGTGCTTGTTATACATGAAACAGAATTGCCTTTTAATGCCTTTGACCAGATCAAACATTGTGGGGATAGAAAAGTAGATGCGGAAAGAAGCTGGAAGTGTGGATAGAGAAAGACAGTGTAGGGAGAACGGTATTTGGGGATGAGGAAACTATATATATCATGTGACTAAAGATGTTAACTCTAACAAATAGTATGGCCAGTGAAGAATGTGAGCATCCCAAGCTGTCTGTTCTGCTTCTTTGAAACATTCTGATGCCCAGACAGAGGATGTGGGGGAAGAAATGACAGAATTCTTAGAACTGTTAAATGATGACACGTCTGATACTAGAGTGGAGGACAAAAGCTCATGAAAGAATCATGAGGGACACATACATACTTTATTCAGTTCCATGAAGATGACAGCTCATTCTTTGAGTCGTAAGCCTACTTACTAAGTTTGGAGTTGATAAAATGCAGCAGATTTAACTTGTCTTGCCGCATTCAGCTGCATTTGTTAAAACACAGACATTCGACTTGGGTGGCTCTTTAGCTGGGTTTGTTTTACTGAAATAAAATCCCTGGCACACGATAATGGAAAAAAAAAAATCCAGAGTTTCATCATATGCAGTGTACTGTTTTCTGCACTGGAGAATCTTGAGTGCTTTGGAAATAATAAGTCTGTTTCCACAATTTCCTGCTCTCCACTAGGTTCTTGGAACGCCAAATGAGGACACGTGGCCTGGAGTTCATTCTTTACCACATTTTAAGCCAGGTATGTTTCACTAATTACAAATAACTGAGTGCTTCCGATATGCAAAGGGTGAATATATAAATATTCCCCCTCAAGCTAATATATTACCTGGGAGAATTCTGGTTACTTTTGCCATTGTGTATTCGACCTCTTATTGGAGTTGTCCTTTGGTTTTCACAGTTTATTTTTCGGCAAAGATAGACTGAATGACATCCCTCGTGACAGTTTTTCACCCTATGTTCTTCGTTTGATTTGACTGACTAATCTTGAAGTAACCTTCCATTTTGTCATCAGTTAGACTAGCATCCATGTCTATAAAGACAAACTTTAAATCAAGCTACTATAATCCATCTGTGTGACTTCTAGTAATAGTACTAGGGAAAGTATTACATTGTAAAAAGGAAAAATCATATTTTTATTTATTTTTTTAAAATCTAGTAATACATGGTCAGTTAATTTGAGTTTAAACATATAAAATGTTCTATATGTTCAACATTCAATCTTTTTTAATGCTAAATATTTAAACCCCTAAACCAGAAAATCTGAGGGAAAATGCAGAACTTTTATATAAAATAAGTTGTCACTTTTTTCTTACCAGTAGGTGGCAGTCAAGAAACTTTCAGTTTTAATAATTACGCTTAACGGACGAAGAATCTCAAAATGGGCTATTTAATTTTTATAGGAGAGATGAAAGGTTTGGAATTGGAAATTTAATAAAAATTAGTGGAATGAATTATTGTAAAATAATCTTTTTGTTTTTTCTTCTTTTCTTGTTTACAAAACATGGATTATAAAATGCAGACCTACCATTAAATTACTGAAACGGATTTTATGGAAGATCTAATAGTCCATTATTTTATGAGGGAAAAGAGCTATGAATAATTACTGTTACAGGATCCAAGTATATTCTTTTTCTCCCCTTCCTCTCTTTTGGGGGACCATCAGGAATAAGTTATCAATCCCAAAGAATGACTGAGTTTAGAAACTATTTTTACTCTTAATATTTTTCTTCTGAAAGTACACCATGTGCTGAGAATTCTTTTATTTTCTTTGGCTGCCCCAAGGATCCTTTGCACTTTTACTGAAAATTCTAAATAACTTCTATGTTATGAAAGACTATAGATACTTAATTTAAGATGGATTTTTTTTTCTTTTTCTTTAACTAAACAAGAAGCATCCTCTAAGTGCTCTCACTAATGGAGTTTAAGTGAGAACACAGCTCTTTATAAATGTTCCAGGTGTGGGTTCATAAAGAAGCCTAGCTTCCTCATGTTAATATCTAAAATCTTAAGTCCTAGGGAAATAAAGCAGAGGAGAATATGAAAAGAGTGTAAATGAATAAAGTTGATGCAGAAAGGAACAATTAAGATAGTCATTTGGCCCACCAAGTTTCTAGAGGAGAAAACATGTAGTAATTGGTTTATTTTGGTGTGAATAGAATTTATCTTCATCAACAACACACAAAAGAATTTTTAAAATGTGTCTGGAAAGTACTACGATGTAATGCAAATCGAACTAACAGATTGGGAACTTCATGAGATCAGAGACTGTGACTAGTACATATTTTGGTTCAATGAGTGTCGGCTGCCCTGAATTATTTTATTGAATGTTTAAAACAGACATTATTTATGTGACTCTTCTGGTAGGCATATATAAATTAGGGTATATATATATATATATATACACATATATATCTGTATGTATATATATTTAAGTTATTAATATTATGTACAAGTGCAACCACAGATACATAATATATAAAAGGTAATGGGGGTCCAAAAGAATAACGTGTTTAGATGAATGTAAGGCATGGGTGCTGACTAGCAAAAAAGATACTCCAGGCAACGCTTGGTGCTTGTGGATGAGAGTAGATGTGATAAATGCTTCCTGAGTCGCCCTGAGAGGAGTCAAGGAGAGACAAGATAATAGACTGAGGCAAAGGGAGCAAATCTACGAGCCTTTTCATGCAGCACTTAAGCAGACCCATCAGGGGAGTCCTGGGGAAGAAGATACACGTTCCCAGAGGAGAAAATATCAGTGCCAGGGTCCACCTGTCCCACCCCACTTTCCACCTCCTTATTCTACCCCCAAAGAGTGCCTTAGAAAGTCTGAGGGAAAAGAAGAAAGTCTGAGCCATGAGGACATACTTTGTTTTGCTTTGCTTGATAGACTTCATTTTTTAAGAGCAGGTTTAGGTTCATAGCAAAACTGAGCAGAAGATGCAGAGGTTTCCCATACATCCCCGGCCCTGACACGTGTGCAGCCTCCCCCCTTATCAACATCCGCCACCAGAGTGGGGCATTCGTTACAGTTTGATGAACTTACGTTGACACATCATTGTCACCCAAAGTCCATAGTTTACGTTAGGATTCGTTCTTGGTGTTGCACATTCTGTGGTCTGTACAAAGTATAATGACATTTATCCACCATTACAGTATCACACAGAGTAGCATCACTGCCCTAAAAATCCTCCGTGTTCTGCCTGTTTATCCCTCCCTCTTCCCTAAGCCCTGGCAACCACTAGTCTTTTTACTGTCTCCATAGTTTTGCCTTTTCCAGAATGTCATATAATTGGAATCATCTGAAAAGGACGTTGCCTTTTCAGATTGGCTTCCTTCATTTACTAATGTGCATTTAAGGTTCCTCCAGGTCTTTTCATGGCTTGATAGCTCATTTCTTTTTACCACTGAATAATATTCCACTGTCTGTATGCACCCCTGTTTATGTATCCATTCACCTACTGAAGGACATCTTGATTGTTCCAAGTTTGGGCATTTATGGATAAAAATGCTCTAAACATCACTGGCACTGGGTTTCAACTCCTTTGGGTAAATACCAAGGAGTGCGATTGATAGATCGGACAAATTATAGTTTGCCCAATTTTTGAATAGATAATAAATTTAGGCAATTCAAAATATCAAACCATATAGAAAAGGAGCACAGTACAAAGCCTCCCCACCCTGTCTGCCACCTGCCTACTTCCCCAGAACTATTGCCCCGACCACAGGCCCCCATTTATTAGTTTCTGTTATGTTTCTTTCCTTTATGTAAATGTAAGAAATTATGAATATGTATTTTCATATTTCCCATATTAAACACAATTTTGGGTCTTGCTTTTCTCATTAATGCATCCTGTAGGTCCTCTCATGTCACTGTATAGAGGAGGCCAGTGTGGCTTCCCTCTTTTCCTGCAGCCACATTGTTTTACATTGTATGGATTTAACCTGTCCCTACTTATGGACATTTGGGTTGTTTCCAGTGTTTTTGCCATTATAAATATTATAACCCGTACATACACACATAAATATGCGCATCACATCTGTACAAGTATATCTGAAGGATAAATTACCAGAAGTAGGGTTGAAGAATTAGTAAGTATACAGTGACCCTTGAACAGCACGGGTTGAGCTGTATGGATCCATCATACGTGGATTTTTTTCATTAATACCCACTACAGTACTACATGGCGGTTGATCGAATCAGGGATGTGGAACCACAGATACCAAGGGCAGACTATAAATTATAGGCAGATTTTCGACTGTAGGAGAGTCAACGCCCCTATCTCCTGTGTTGTTCAGGGGTCAACTGTATACAATTATAATTCTGAACACTTCTGTCAAACTGTTGTCCAAAAGGATGGTACCAGTTGGCTCTGTTACCAGCAATACATGAGAACGCTTCTTCTCCACTCCACGCTTCTTCTCCACTCCAAACTTTTCAATTTTGCCTGTTAGGTGACAAAAAAAATCTTAATATAATTTTAATTTGCATGCTTCTTTTATGACGAGGCTGAGCATCTTTTCATATGTTTCAGGATCACTTGTATTTCCTTTTCTGTGAGCAACTAATATCTTTTGCCAATTTACAGTAGAGTTACGTGTCATTTGTCATATTCTTACTAATTTCTAGGGGTTCTTTATATATTAGAGAAAGTATCCTTTTTCTATAAACAGGTTTTGCTTCTCTGGAATTTTTTAAAATGACTCTTTCTAATTTTTAAGCAATTTTGAAAATAATCCTCACTCTCATATCTTACTAGTCTTGTTTAACTTGTTTTGCCTCAAGAGAAAAAAATTCTGTGTTGGCTTAGAACAATTGTTAAGATATTAAAAGAACAGCTAGATAACAACTGGGATTGATTCTTTAGAATTTAGCCTGTATGTGTCCTCTTCTGCACTTATATTTATGCTAACACAAAATTCCTTAACTTCAGCTTATTCCCATAGCAACCAGGCAGCTGGGACAGGCCACAGCTGCATAAAATAAATAAATATATGTGTAACACACACATGCGCACGTACACACACACGTGTGTGTTATATATAATAAGAAATCTAACCTTGGGAGCTGCTGCTTTCCCATCATTTACTTCTATTTAAATTTCTCTCAAAAGAAGTGGGAAGTGGGTCTGTGTCTTCTTTGAACCTGATTGCCTTCTCACTTCTTTTTGCTCACCCTCAGGTTCTGTGGTTTATGCTTTCAAAATTAGGGGTCTCTCCCTCTCTCCCTCTCCAGTCCCTCTCTGTCCTTGCTTCCCCATCTCTCCCCCTTCTCCCCACCTCTCATACTAGAGTGTCTCCTTCTATCACTATCCTCAGGATGCTTGCTGTGGGCCAGCCTCGGAGGTGAAAGGTGACACCATGGTATTCTTAGCACTTCAGTAATTCTGTCACCTTCGATGAGATTCATCACAGGCCAAACCCCATTCTCTATCAAAAAGTAAGAGTCTACTGCAAAATTACTACACTTTCCCTTTCACTTGTTTCATGGTGACTCCCTACTGGGATGCTTTTGCGCAACGCCCTCTGCTCCATTTCCTTCTGGGATGGGAAGAGGCTTCCCTGTGTGAGTCCCAGGACCACTTTGCCCCGCCTGCTTTGCCCTCGGCTACTTTATGTCAACAGAGGCCACGTGGCTCATACACCTCTGGTGAAGTGATGCTTGAAATTCTTTGTTATAAGACAGACTTAGCATCAATATTTTTTAAAAACACATCTTGGGTATGTATTGGAGGGGTTGTTTGGGATTTGTAGAATTGTGGTAGCCCCAGATCACGGCAGAATATAGGTAGACATTTGAGGTTCTCCAGACTAGTAGAATCAGGGTGAGGGACTGAGAATTCTGAGAAGATTTTGCATTTTCCTACTGTCAAGGAAAACCGTTGGGCTGCTTGAGCTGGGAGTAGGAGCGGTGTTTTGGTTGTGCGGTAACTATTTAAGCAAATTGAACATTAGAGCTGGAAGAAGTTCCAGGGGGCATCTAGCCCTGCTCAGTCCTTTGTAAGGCTAGGAACCTGAGGTCGGAGATGTTAAAGGACTTCCCCAAAGTCAGTGTCAGAGATGAAAGTAGATCCCAGGAGGTCTCCCTGGGTTTCAGTTCAGTGCCCTTTTTTTGCAGCATGAATCATGGATGATTATGCTACTGCATCTGTATTACAATTTCTTGTTGACCTTCTTCTAATGAACAGTTTATTGGCAATTAGTCTATCAAGAAAGTAGCAAAAAAGTAGAAAGGATCTGATCTCTGTACTTAGTAAAACATGGACCCACAAACATCACTTTGTATGAAATACTTTGGCCCCGAAATAACATGTAGAGCCCATGTATGAAACTTTTTTCATCTCTTAAATGCTTCCAACAGAAGGGGCATTCAACAGCTATTTAATGACCAATTGTTATTCAGGAGTTTAGAAAAGGAAGGCACTGTAAAATTCAGGGAGAGAAAAATGTTGCTAGACAGGAAGCAATTAAAAGTAATGAAATTTAGACTGAAATAATTCTATTTTTCCCAAATCAAGCAAGGGAACAGAGTATTTCTAAAGTGATTATATTATTCTGAAAAGAAAGTTATCTAATCCAAAAAGCAGTTTGATTAAGGAAAGTTTGTTAAAGTCGGAATTTCTTGCAATGAATGAACGAAGTTAAAAACGAATTCGCCGTTGGAGGCAAATTGCAAAAAGGGAGTATTTTAAACATTCTGTGCCCAAAACTAAGCCCACAGACACACTGACCTTGAAGGCAACATATAAATATGGACTTAGTTGTACTCAGACTCTGTAATGAGGTGAAAAACTTCTCCTCAATCCCACCTATTCACAGGCCTAACTGAGGCCCCCAAACTAAATAGATTCAGACTTCTTAATTCCAGAGGGAAGATGTAAATTTTTTCAGAATACCATGATGGGACTTCCCTGGTGGCGCAGGGGTTAAGAATCCACCTGCCAATGCAGGGGACACGCGTTCGAGCCCTGGTCCAGGAAGATCTCACATGCCATGGAGCAACTAAGCCCATGCACCACAACTACTGAGCCTGTGCTCTAGGGCTGGTGAGCCACAACTACTGAAGCCCGCGTGCCCTAGAGCCCGTGCTCCGCAACAAGAGAAGCCACCGCAATGAGAAGCCCACACACCACAACGAAGAGTAGCCCCTGCTCACCGCAGCTAGAGAAAGTCCATGCACAGCAACAAAGACCCAACACAGCCAAAAAAATAAAAATAAATTAAAAAAAAAATTAAAACAAAAAAAGAAATAGAATACCATGATGATAACACCTTACGTTTTATGTTGTATTTTATTATTTACAAAGCATTTCAACATATTATCTCAATTGGTATTTAGAATAACTCCTGAGTTATGATAATGTTATTGTCCTAATACTGTTATCCCAATTTACAGACAAGGAAACTGGGAGACTGGGGCTTGGAGAGATTGTGTGGCTTGTCCAAGGCCACATCTGCAGTATGTAGCGGAGCCCAAACGCAAACCCAGGCCTGCTGTCCCTGGCCTGCTATTCTTACGGATGCCTGCCACTCTCTTTAAGAGAGCTTCCCCGTCTGCAAACATAGGAGTATGATGAGGGAGAATTGTCAGCCTCTTCTCATCCCTGCCTGGTGGCATCTTGGAAAAGATCTCTATGTGTCTTCTTGTAGGTACCAGAACCCACCCTCCACCTGCTAAATATGGGTATCTTCTTTGAAACTTGTGCTTCCAATAAATTGTCAACTCCAAACACCCTCTGTGGGTGTTTAGTTTTAAATGTACAATCCTTGGTACATATTATGGGAATTGCCCAGGTTCATGATTTGCACACCAGAGGAGATCTGAACCTGTAGCCTTTGTTCACACTCTGGACTTCCCCTAGTCTGTAAGAAGGTGATGGAAAAACTATGGAAGCAGTAGAAATTGTTTGGTGGGATATTCAGTGCAGGGAGGTTGAGAGGAGGGTGGTTTCGTGCCATGATGTTGCCCTGCACAGACCAAGCCTGCTGTCAGGAGGCACCTGTGGACATGCAGGGCCATCTTCCTTACTCTTCCAGAAGCATCCCATCTGCTCCCTCCAGCTCATGGAATTCCTATGGACGTTAAATGAGATAATCCATTTTTACATCCTCTTCATTACTTTTTACATACGTATACTTTACCTATTTTTAAGAAGATTTGAGCTGGCTGTGTAATTGGTATAAAAGTGCTTTTAAACTGTTAGGGGCATGCAACTACAACGTAATATTTTGCACAATTTATACTGTGTCCTCTGCCCGGTGTTTTCTTTCCCACTTTATGCTTTACCTCAAGAATCTTTTTGTTTGTTTGTTTGAGCGATTGATAGCAAATGTAACGGTCATGGGTTACATCTGAATATACAAGGGTGTAACTATGTGATGGTTATAAAAATCGACTTGAAAAATTAATCTGCAAATATATGGCCCTTATCTCAGATATTATTGCTAAAAACCTTGTGGGTCTGCCTGCCCCAAGGCTCAGGACATTTAGAGCTCTCTCCCCCAAGCATCAACCACCACCTTCTTCAACTCTGCCATTCTTCATCCTACCAGTAAATGCCACTCCGGTCACACAGTGAAAAAGCCAGTTAATTAGTAAATTTATAAAATAAGTGAACTTTATAGAGCAGAGGAAGTTATAACAACGTTAAACGTGAGAAGAAGGGCAGGCTGTCTTGACTTTCATACTTTCTGATTGTGGCAATCATGCTGGGAGTCACTGCTGGCTGAGAGCAGGGGAGAAAATGCTGGAGTTGAGCGGCCACGTTTCAATCAGCAGGAACCATGCTCCAGATACTCTCATGAGCTCAGATTCTTAATAAGTACTCGCTAGGTGCCAGGCAGCATTGTAGATGCTGAAGACACAGTCGTGAACAAAGCAGATAAACCCGTTGCTTATGGGGCTTCCGTGCTAAAGGGGAGACAAATAGTAGACAAATTACAAATCAGTGTGGCTGGAGAAGCTGACCATGGACAGAGCAGCAGGGGTGGGTCACTGAAGGCCGAGGTGAAGAGCTAGGATTTTACTTGAAGTACGAAAGGAATCAGTGGAGGGTTTTTGAGCGGGGAAGGATATTGATGTTTTGTTTGCAAAGGGACCTACTGTCTACAAAAAGTCACGGACCTATTTCAGAGATGGTAAGGGGCTTCATCTCAAGTGTGAACTCCTCTTGATTGGTAGTTTCTGCCCACAGCTCTGGGCTGAGAAGGGTCTGTAATAGCAAGTCCCAGCTCAGGGGGAAATTATTCTCACACCAGTTAACAGTGATGCCATAGACATGGGGCATAGGTTTTTCCCGATAGGTCCATAACCGACCAAGGATTTGATATGCAAAAAGTCATACATATAGCCAAAGCTATAAAATAAAAATTTTAAATGGCCAAAAATCATGATAATTACTGAAAAATGTAAAATAATAATTCAGCTCTTCCCCAGTAGGCAGACCTATGGGGGGAGATATCTTTATAAATCGTAGAAATTCATTTCATTGCAAAGCAGGGACTATCTGTACTGACTTTCTCTGTATCTGCTTGAAGAATTTCCCATTTATTTTCACTAGAGGGCATCACAAATGATGGAGACTAACAGAGTGTCCAGAAAATGCCAGAGAAAATGTAGTGAGATTAAATTTTCAAAGAGGAATGAAGTTCTTCTGATTGCAGCTTTATTGAAAACCAAAAGCAAAAACAAACAAAAAAAACCTTAGGTATACTGGTTTCATTACTTCTACTCTTGGAATTTTGAAAAATTCAGTTTGGGAGTTACCCACACCTCATCTCGCCAAAGTTGATATAGAATGCCAGTCACCAAACAAAGACTTCTTCAGTAATCCTCCCACCCCAAGAGGATTAAAATCCTTGTATAGTGTCCAATTTGTGTGATTTGGTTACAATCATATCTGAGAAAAGAATTAGAATTTCAGCCTATGAGTGGAAATCAGAATAAATGAAGACACAGATCATTTTCAAGGTACTGAAAGAACTGTTACCAAAGAGCTTGGGTAACCCAGCTTTTTGGTAACAAGTGATAAACCGGCAATAGAGTCCTGATTCAGCCTCCGCTACTAGCCTGTATCATGGGCTCGTCAACTCAACCTTTCTAACCTTAGTTTAGTCATTTGTAGAATGAAGTGGTCAGAGTACCTGATTGCTCACATTACCTCTAGAAGGTGCTGAGTGCTGTCTTCCTGATCTCTTCCTCCCTGTGGAGAGTTTGGATGGAGGGATGGGTCGGGATGCATGGAGAGTGAGACACAAAATCTTTCTTCTCCTTTCTTTTCTGGGAGCTGTAAAGATTCAGTCTCATTTGTGAATAGTACACTTTAGACTGTGATAAATGCCTAACTGATTAAACTTTACTTCTCTAAAGGAAAACATCTTACCAAAAGAGAAGTGTTCCGTGACTTTTAGGTTGAGAAAGGTGTGGCTGGTTTGAAGACCTCAGCTGGGAATATGTGCTCACAAACCCACTTGTATGTCTGTTGGAAAAACCAAATGCCATAGGAAGTAAGAACGTTTAACGTACAGAGTAGACGTTTGTTTCTAAAAGTTGCTCAGAGATTGCTCATTTTAAAACACACACCGTTGGTAATCGAAGGATGATTTGCTGCAGCCAGGGCAGGGCAGGATGCTGCAGTCTCCTATTTTCAGGACTGAAGATGGCTACTCAGCATTTTAAGGAAACCCCTCTGGGTGACAGCAACAGGGCAGTGAGATCCTGTTCCATGTTAGCATGTCACATCAGAGCCTCTCAGTGGTAACGCTGGAGCTGTGTGAAATCACAGCCATTATATATATGAGGGACAGCAAGAGTTTTAAAGCTGTGAATTACAGTTGTGCAGACATACATCTTATTTCTAAAATGCCTGTTTGGATCACTATGCTTTTTTGGAATTGACATATCTAAAATCCCCATATTTTGGAACAAGTCTAGCCCTCGCTGTTTGGGATAAACTGTCGTCTACTGTGCATGAATTCTGCTTTACTTCTGGTCTGAGGACCATAGATGGTTTAAATCCAGCTTTTCTATGTCTTGGTCAGAATATCAGCTGAAGTGTTGACTGCTGGCTTGGTTTTCCTTATAACCATAAGAAAGTCACATTTGCATAAAAATTCTTGTGAATACTTGTAAATAGATTTTCTTCCATTGCTGGTCCCTTAGAATTGGATCCCATGATTCATTGTAGGCTACAGATGACCTTGTACGTTTTGTGCACTGCTGGGTCCACAGTGCCTGGCAAACAGTAGGCACACAAGAAATATTTGTAGAATGAGTGAGAGAATGAATGAATACTAATGTCTTCTAACCTTAAAAGATTCAAGGCTATTATCTATTATATAAACAAGTAATTAAAGTGATTGTTGGAAGCATCACCAGAGTGATTCGTGACTGTGTTTATTGTTCATCCTCATAAAGGACTGGACTCTTTTCCCTCCACTGAAGCAATCCTGAGAAAGGCTTCAGGTTCAACACCTCCGCCAGATGATAGTCTGGTCACAGCTCTTGACTTAAGTCATTACTACTTTCTTACAAACTCAGGAGAAAAGAATAAATGCATTTGTTAAAATGTAAAATAATCCTAAAGAATTTAAATAGTGAGTAGTTGAATATATGGTTTAGAGGTGTTCATTATAAAATAATCTAACATTTACTGTGGCATTTTGGACATTACTCTTTTTTTAAATTTATTTTTTGGCTGCATTGGGTCTTCATTGCTGTGCGCAGGCTGTCTCTAGTTGCGGCAAGCTGGGGCTACTCTTCGCTGTGGTGCACGCGCTTCTCACTGTGGTGGCTTCTCTTGTTGCAAAGCACAAGAGACGCTCTAGGGGCGCAGGCTTCAGTAGCTGCGGCACTCAGGCTCAGTAGTTGTGGCTCACGGGCTTAGTTGCTCCGCGGCATGTGGGATCTTCCCGGACCAAGGCTCGAACCCCTGTCCCCTGCATTGGCAGGCGGATTCTTAACCACTGCACCACCAGGGAAGTCCCTGGACATTACTCATTTTTGTATTGAATTATAGTTATTCCATGATATTATTTCAAAATCAGATGCTATTAAATCCATTTGTAAAAGGTGTTCTAAAGTTTGAGACTTTTTAAAAAATTTTTATTAGAGTATAGTTGCTTTACAAGTTTGAGACTTTTAATGATCTTGTCTCTATTGCCACCCCTCCTTTCCATGCACCCCTCCCCCCTAAAAAAAGAAAAGTGTTCTTAAAAATCCTGCTTTAGCCTTTCAAGTCCTTTGAACATATTGGGTTAGCCAAAAAGTTCGTTTGTTTTTTTCCGTAAGATGTTACAGAAAAACCCGAATGAACTTTCTGGCCAATCCAATACTTGGGGTTTTTAATTGATTAGTTGATTTGACTACTTACTCATATGTTTTCCTGTTATTGACGTTAAAAACACAGCAGTATCTTATAAGATCCAAAAAACACTGGTGAGAAGGGGATAAGGGTAATAAAAATAAAAGTTACTTTCCTAGAGTATACAGTACATATATATAAGCAAATGAGTAAATTCCAATTTAGGTTTTATCTGTTTTCACACTGCCTCAAGCCATTTCAGGTTTAGCTCTTTTAAGCTGGGAAACTTTAGAATATATAGCATTGTTCTCCAGTATTTTCCTGTGGAATCTCAACGAATCGCTGTGCATAAGCATGGCAGTTTGAGCGAAACCCTTCCAGCCTCTGTCCCCTACCCCACCGTGTTACAGAGTTAGTGATTTCTTCTCTACCATCTCTCCTCCCTGGCCGCCCACTGTGTGCGACCATCCTCTGCAGTGTCCCTGCAATAAGAGGAGAAGGTGCAAATCAGCCTGCAGGTTTAAATTAATTGCACTTCTCAGTTATGCTGTGAGTTAGTCAATGCTTTAAATCACGGCATTCTAAACTCCTAGTTTAAACATAATTGGAAAGAGAAAGCTGAAATTAAAATAGTGACAGAATAAACCTAACTGGAGGAGAACAGTATAAAACACTCCTAATCAAATACTCGAATAATCTGTTAAAATTATTCATAAGCAGTTGACTATTTTATTAAATACACCTGTTACTGATTTGGGGCACTAATTTAAGCGCCTTTTTGTTTCCAAAACTTACCTAGTGAAATTAGGTTGCTTACATTCTAATGGAACATTGCTTTTACTCATGATGGAAATCGTTTTAAAAATAGAATTTAAAAAATCTAATTATAAACGTTACGCATGCTCATTGCAGAAACTGATAGAAATGGCTCCATTTGAAATTGTGTACTTTGACGGTTAAGATCTGAAAGATGTTGTATACAAGAGATCAGGTCCTGTGTGTTACTGGAGCTAGCTTCAGATATTTGAGTTTATCCTGTCTTCATTTGTAAAAGAAAACAGATGCGGTTAGTGGCTTTGCCTCTGTGCTCCCAGGAGACTGCGTCCATATCCACATTGTAGCATTTTCACCCCGTGTTGGTAATTCTGTATTTACATTTCTGGGCCACTGAACTGTAACCGGGACGCCCTCATTTTTGTGTGCCCATCGCCCAGTGCAGTGCCTGGCATACAAGCAGGTGCCCGGGTGACATCTGCTAAAAGAATTAAGAGTTTATGTGAGTAGTGACAGAAGGTAAAGGTAGGACGACTTTGTTCTTCCTTATTTTTTCTACCTTTATATGGCATGTTTCTCTATCAATTTTGGCTCTTTTATGCATAGCTAAAACTGACATGTTGTATTTCTGAAAAAAAAATTTTCTATTAACATATCCTGTCAAGCTCTAAACAGAGGCAATTCTTAGAACTCATATTTATGTGCAGTCATTAATTGCTAAGAATAATAATTTACTTGTAAATCCAAGATTGTATTAATTTTATCTGTAATGGAATTCTTGTTCTTTCCTGAAATCATAGCAAATTATTAAAATTGCTTTGTGGGGAGTACAAAGTTAAGGAGATCAAATTTGTTTTACAAGGACATTTGATGTAATTATTTTTAAAATATATCTTGCTTTTTATACCAGACTTTATTTAGATAAAAATAATTTCTTAAACCTCTATAAAAAACTATTCTTCCCATTTCTCCTTTCTTTGTCAGTTAATTCTCAAACCCAGAATATGCCTTTACGTTTCTGTTCTACACCAACTGGCTGAATTATGTTGGGTCTTATATAATGCAGTCTAGTAGAGAATAAATTCAGATGTTAGACATTCTTTTGAAACAAATAAATACATGATTGTTGGCGAGCACTTTTGCCTGTAGCTTTAGAACAATGGGTATTTGTAATCAGGACTGCTCTTCAGCTAATGTACACTATTTCCCCTGGTAGTATACTCTCCAAACAGAAGCCAGAGTGATCCTTAAAAAAAAAAAAATTCTAAATCATATCTTAAAGGCCACAAAGTCTGTGTGAGCCGGTCTTCTGCCCACCTCTCCTGGGCTGTCTGCTCCAGCCACCCCATCCTCCAGGCTCACTCCAGCCCTGCACATGCCCTACTGGAATGAGAGCTCCCTACAGGCAGGAAGGTCTTCTGTTTGGTTCTTTCTCTGCATCTTCAGCTCTAAGAAGTGTACCTGGCACACAGTAGTTGCTCAGTAAATAGTTGAATGAACGAATCATTGCACAGATTTCTTTTGAATAAACTTTGTACTTAGAGATAGGAAGCTGAGTGTGTTCTTAAATTTCTTTTTGTTCTTTTTATCTAATGGTATTCTTAAACGTGAAACATACCATAACAAAAGCAATGTAAATCACTTTCTTTTCTTTAAAAGCTTATAATTCAAAGCAGACAACACTAACAAAAGGCACCAACTAATACTAAGCAGAATTAAGCCTATTAAGTATTAAATGATTAAGAAGAAATGAGATCAATATGAAAAGGAGCTCATTTAATTTTACTGGAGGATGTACACACAAATCCTTTCTAAATGGAAAGACACGACATATTGTTATGTACAAAGATGTTATGTCAACCTTTTCAGATAAATATACATTTTAATGAAACTCCAACCAGATTTCCAGTAGGAACTTTGTTTATTGTGTTGGTTGACTTTTATTTGCAACTCATTTTCCTTCATCACCCAACCTGAAGTGTCCCTCTCACACTGGTCACTCTACATCATACCTCCGTGTTTTATTTTGCTAGAACACTGTCTTGTCCCTCAGCTTTATTGAGTTATAATTGACATAAAGCACTGTGTAAGTCTAAGATGTACAGCACAGTGATTTTATATGTGTATATATTACAAAATGATTGCCACGATAAGTTTAGTTAACACATCCATTACTTCACATAGTTTCAATTTTGGTTTGTTTTTTTTTTTTTGGAGTGAGAACTTTTAAAATCTACTCTCTTGGCAACTTGCAAATATTCAGTGCAGTAATGTTAACTATAGTTACCATGCTTTACATTACATCCCCAGAACTTATTCATCTTATAACTGGGAGTTTGTACCCTTTGACTACTTTCACCTATTTCCCCACCTCCAACCCTATGCCCCACCTCTGACAACCACTTCTGTTTCCTGTTCTCTGCTTCTATGAGTTTAAGTATTCTTTAGATTCCACCTAGAAGAGAGACCATACAGTATCTGTCTTTCTCTGTCTGACTTATTTCTCTTAGCATAATGCCCTCAGGGTCCATCCATGTTGTGGCAAAAGTTCCTTCCTTTCTATGGCTGAGTAACATTCCGGTGTGTACATGCGCCACATCTTCTTTATCCATTCATCCATCAAGGGACACTTAGGTTGCTCCCATGTCTTGGCTATTGTAAATAATGCTGCAAGGAACATAGGGGTGTGGAAATCTCTTTAGTTCCCTTCAGATATGTACCCAATTGCTGGATCATGTGGTAGTTCTGTTTTTAATTTTTTTGAGAAAACTCCATACTCTTTTCCGTAATGGCTGTACCAGTTTAAATTCCCACCAGCAGTACCCAAGGGTTCCCTTTTCTCCACATTCTCACGAGCACTTGTTATCTCATCCCTTCAATAACAGCCATTCTAACAGGTGTGAGGTGATATCTTATTGTGGTTTTGATTTGCATTTCCCTGATAATTAGTGAGATCAAGCACCTTTTCATGTACTTGGCCATGTGAATATCTTCCTTGGAAAAATGTCTCTTCAGGTCCTTTGCCCATTTTTTAATTGGATTATTTGCTCTTTTGCTAATGAGTTATATGAGTCCCTTCTGTCTTTTAGATATTAGCCATTTTTCAGATATGTGGTTTGCAAATATTTTCTCCCATTCTGTACCTTGCCTTTTCATTTTGTTGATTGTTTCTTTTGCTGTGCAGAAGCTTTTTAGATTGTTGTTGTTCCACTTGTTTATTTTTGCTTTTGTTGCCTGTGTTTTGGGTGTTGTATCCATAAAATCATTATGAAGACTAAGGTCAAAGAGATTTTTCCTGGTTTTCTTCTGTGGTTTCAGGTCTTACGTTTAAGTCTTTAATCCTTTTCCAGGTTTTGTGAGTGATAGAGGTCCAGTTTCATTCTTTTGCATGTGAGTGTCATTATTTTCCCAGCACCATTTATTAAAAAGTCTATCTTTTCTCCACTGAGTATTTTGGTTCCCTTGTCAAACGTTGACCATATGTATGCATGAGTTTATTTCTGGGCTGTCAATTCTGTTCCATTAGTCTATGTGTCTGTTTTTATGCCAGTATCATACTGGCATATATATGTACCACAGTACGTATATTACTATAGCTTTGTGATATAGTTTGAAATCAGGAAGTGTAATACCTCCAGCTTTGTTTTTCTTTCTCAGTATTGCCTTGGCTATTCAGGGTCTTTTGTGGTTCCATATGAATTTTATGATTGCTTTTTTCTATTTCTGTAAAAAAAAAAAATGCCATTGGAATCTTGATAGGGATTGAGTTAAATCTATAGATGCCTTTGGGTAGTATGAACATTTTACCAATGTATTAATTCTTCCAATGATGAGTACAGACTATCTTTCCACTTATGTGTGTCTTCTTCAATTTCTTTCATCAATGAATTATAGTTTTCAGTGTACAGATCTTTTACGTACTTTGTTGAATTTATTCCTAGGTATTTTATATTTTTTGATGCTGTTGTAAATAGGATTGTTTATTTCCTTTTCAGATTAATCATTATTAGTATATAGAAATGCAACTGATTTTTGTATATTGAATTTATGTCCTGCAACTTCCCTGAATTTGTTGATTAGTTCTAACAAGTTTTTGGTGGACTCTTTATTAAGATCTTCTATATATTAAAAAATCATGTCATCTGCAAACAGCAACAATTTTACTTCATTTCCAATTAAGATGTGTTCTTTTTGTTTGTTTGTTTGGTTGGGTTTTGGGGTTTTTTTGTTTGTTTCTTGCTTGATTGTTCTGACTAGGACTTCCAATAGTGTGTTGAACAGGAATGGTGAGAGTAGCCACCTTGTCTTTTCCTCTAAGAGTTCTGCCTTTCACCATCCAGTATGATGTTAGCTGTGGGCTTGTCATATATGGACTTTATTGTGTTGAGGTATGTTCCATCTATACCCAATATATTGAGAATTTATATCATGAATGGATGTTGAATTTTGTCAAATGTTTTTTCTGCATCTATTGAGATGATCATGTGATTTTTATCTTTCATTCTGTTAACATAATGTATCACATTTATTGATTTGCATATGTTGAACCATCCTTGCATCCCAGGGATGCATAATATAAAAGAGACATTATTTTTTTATTGCTGGTGGGAAAATGAAAAGTAATCTGTCGGCAGCTATTAAAATGTGAAATATGCATACCATTTGCCAGGCAGTTCTATATTGGGGAATCTATTTGACAGGAAAGAAAGCATCAGTATATAGACATAGATGTGCAAGGATTATTTATTGAAACATTGTTTTTAAGAAAAAAGGGGCTGGAAACTACCTAAATTTTCATCAGTAGGAGAATGGTCAAATAATTTATGTACTTCTACCCTATGGAATATTACACAGACTTAAAACAATTGTTACATATTATTTTATTCGAAGGACTATTCACTATATATTATTAGATGCCTAAAAAACTTCAGAGAATGTTTATTGTACAATGCATTTTAAAATTAAAATAGTATATATACATATATTTGTATATGTGGATAGATTTGTATTTATAAACATAAATATGTGGAAAGAGACATACCAAGCCATTAACAATTGCTATATCATCAGGAGTGAAAAATGGGGAGCAGGAGAAGAGATTATTAATATATATTCTGTGCCACTTTCTTGTCTAACTTGGTAAAACAAACATGTTGTGTTTTCATTTTAAAAATATAAAGATTGTTCAATGGTAAATGTAAGTAAACACTATAGGACGTTGGTGGTTTGGCTTTGAGTATGTGTAAATAGCATATAGTATAAGCAAGGAGAGCCAGCACTACTGTGTTTGGTCAGAGATGTCTTCATAGAAAAAACAGCAGGTTTCACTGGACCGATGTGGCAATATTCTTCTATAAATCTACCTACAGTTTGCATATTTGGAATTTGCATTTCTTTTTTCAACCCAATTAAAACTTAGTTATTCTAAGAAATAATTACTAGGAAACCAGATTATGAAACAAATCACCCTAGACAAAAGAAAACAATGCTTCATTGTTTAAAATGTTTAGCTCTTCCTGTTTTACTCTTTTGTTTAATCTAAGGTGAAGACCTAGTATGTCTAGCATAACTATGGCTAAATCGAACAGTAGCTTCTTAAAAGTTTTTTTTTTTAACATACTGGCAATATAGACTTTTGAAACAAAGATTGTTTATCATTTTTCTTTTTTATTTCAGAACGCTTTACCCTGTACAGCTCTAAAAACCTTAGACAAGCATGGAATAAGTAAGTTTTTTTATACAGATTATACTTGTTCTCTTTTTCTCTCTCTTAATTTTTAAAACTCTCCTGATAAATTTGTCATGACATTCTTTCATTTGTTCACCCAATTGTCTATTCATCCATTCGCTTAACCGTTAAACAGTTATTAAGCCCTAACTGTGTACCATCCCCCATGTTCCACCTGAGCCAACACTCTGTGAGTTTGGGTTCCCAGAGCGATATAGTATTGCTTCAGAGTTGTTAATCCTGAAATTCACTGTGGACACTCTTCTTCTAACTAGATTCCAAGAAATGTTTTAGCATCAGCAAAATAGCATTTCTTAAGTACAATATATCAACTGACTTTCTAATCTAAATAATGTTGGTGTCAACCTTTGAGCTAGATAAAACTGATCTTTCAAATGTTTTTAGTTTACCTATTTTTCCCCTGAGCCTTATTGGGAAGCTAAGCACACGTATCACTTGGAATACATGGACTCTCTTTATTTAATCTCTCATCTGACCTTGTTGAAATAGCTTTATTTATTGGTTTCGAAATTTGATGACATCTGAAGATCTGGGTGTCTCAAGTTATTCAGGGGTCTTTTATGGCAAGCCAAACTGCTAGTAAAGCATTGAAAGTTGGGAAGCAGAGTAATTGAGTCACTCTGTTTGACTGTATCACATTTCAAGCATTACATTAGGGAAAAGGTAACTAGATCTGCTTTGATTAAGTAAACTATAATTTGTCATAACAAAATTTTGTCTATGGGAAATTTAGTGTTATTGTCTCCCTTTTTACCGTTATGACATGTTTAATTTTAGATGCCATCAATTATGGAAAAAATAAGAAAAACTTTTTATAATAAAAATGCCTTTAATCAATGCTGTCAGTAGATAACAGCAGATAGCTTATTGTGAGGAACTCATGGAATGAATACATTAAAATCTTCAGTGGATTATTTGAAAGATTTGGCAGTATATTTTGATTGAATTCATGCTAAGAAGAACACACCAGTATAATTAATTTTGTCTAACACAAGACTTCGTATTTTCCATTTGAAGGGTCAGTTCTTAATATCTAGAGTCTCCCCCAGGAAGCACGCCCTCGGCTGGGAGGGAGCATTCTCTGTGTGTTCCTCACCCTTTTATCCTCCTCCACCCTAATTTCACTGATCAGTGGTAACACATTTTAATTAAGTGCTTTCATATACCAGGTAATATTTACAGTATAACAGTTCCTGTCTTAATTAAATGATCAAACACATTTCTCGCAATTGCTCAAAAAGTTTTGTCCCACCAGGTAACCACTGTATGAAACAATTCTTGACAAAGCCATTGAATCTCTAACCCTTTCTCTGAAGTAACAGGAAAATCTGGCAAATCCACGCATAGTGGCGTTTGTGGAGAATAGCCTCCAATTTAGCTAACCCTCCGTTTCCTTCCTTCAGAGGGACAGAACTAGAATGATGTCCAAATCACCCAGAAAAATAAATGGCAATTTTTATCCACTTAGTAGTCTACAAAAGACAGGACGGGGGAGGGGGAGGTCTGTAGACGATGCTGAGTGATAGTTCATCCACTGTCCCCTTGTGGATGTGACTCCAACAGCATTTACACCTGGCCCACTCCAGCTGTTCATTTTCGCAACTTGTATTCAGCACCTGTCATCTATATGCCCAGACGAATGGACTTTCTTGTTCAACCATTGGAAGTGACTAGTGGAATGCCTCTCAGAGAAGATGCTTTTGTCCATTTACATTATTCTATTTCAGGAGAAACTAGGTTATCTCATGTCTTTCAAAAAGAAAAAGACAATTGAAGTAGTATTCAAGCTTTGTGTTGCTTTGCTACATTCTGACCACCTAAGACCTGATGCTTTCCTTTCTCTGAGAGGTACTGTTCGTGTCACAACAGAAGTAGTTAACTTCATTGACAAAAATCAGGCTGTGTGATCCTCTGGTATTGTTGCTTTAGAAATTTTAAAAGCTGTGTGCATTGTGCTCAATCTCTGAATTTTCTTAAAAGATGCTAGGTTCAGTAAATACGCTTTTACTTTTGAGGGCAGATAATTCTTCGGAATATTATTTTTCACAAAATAAGAACACGGTTTCTCCTTAAGATATCACTTCAGAGATATTTATTATTTGCATTTTCCGTGAACGTAGGATTTATATTTTTTCTACCAAAAACAAGGTCTAAAATACTGAAGGAAATATTACATTTTAATGTAAAGTCCTTTAAATCCGTTGATAGAATTGTAGTTAATATCTTTCTTTTGATTTCTGCCATCACATATGCTTTTTAAAAACCCGAGAATTAATTCAAAGTCATTTAAGAGAGTCCCACCCTTAGATTTCTTTAAAAATATTTTAGAGAAAATATTAAATGCTGAGCTTGAAGTAAGGTTTTAAAATTATAAATGTGACTTGTTTAGAACCATGCTATTTTCAAGTCCCCGTAAGTCTTATTCTTTTGTTGCCTTAAGGATTTATTTCAGAAAAAACTAAGTAATAAAATCATCACTAAAAATATTATAAAAATATGACTTTCTAGTATCTGTTATGTACTGAACCCTTAAAACAAAGCTATAGCCTCCAGCCAGTTCGAACCCAATGCAATTTAGGGAGAAGTGAGAATTCAGACATTAATTATATTATTGATTCTTCCTACAGAGAGACTTGTGACCTTGTAACCATCATTGACATTTCAACTTCTCTCACTTCAGAGTAGGGTCTAGATTCGGAAGAATTGCATTTAAAGACTGTTAAGCAAGTACTAGCTTTCTTCCTACTGCTAACTAATTTGCTTGTCAACAGCACAATTACGAAACCAAAGTGATTGGTAAATTCTCTTGTACAGCAGTAATAGGTTCAAAATAAAGGGAGCTAATGTGCAAGGACTAATTTGAATTCAATTTAGATAGGTTAATATAAGATGGGCAGGTCACGGAAACAAAGACCCAACACAGCCAAAAATAAATTAATTAATTAATTAATTTAAAAAAAAAAAAAAGGTGGGCAGGTTAATATACACATGTAAGTTGCTGTTCAAAATTAAGTAACAATGTTAAAAATATGTATTAACACAGCTGTTGAAGCTAGTGGATATATTAACCTGCCTAAGAGAGTAAAATTTCTTTTTTTTTTTTTTTTTTAATAACTTTATTTATTTTTGGCTGTGTTGGGTCTTCATTTCTGCACGCGGGCTTTCTCTAGTTGCGGCGATCGGGGCTACTCTTCGTTGCGGTGCGCGGGCTTCTCACTGCGGTGGCTTCTCTTGTTGTGGAGCACGGGCTCTAGGCGCACGGGCTTCAGTAGTTGTGGCACGCAGGCTCTAGAGCGCAGGCTCAGTAGTTGTGGCACACAGGCTTAGTTGCTCCGCGGCATGTGGGATCTTCCCGGACCAGGGATCGAACCCGTGTCCCCTGCATTGGCAGGCGGATTCTTAACCACTGTGCCACCAGGGAAGCCCGAGAGTAAAATTTCTTGAGAAATGAATCCTCAAGTCTCTTTGAACAGCTGTAACAAGTGACTCAGTTTATTTTGGGACCAAGTCTGCCCTAAGTAACACCCATGCAAGTCCCTGCTGACTTCATTTATACCAGTAACCATGGGCATAATTTTATCCTTTGAAGGATTTTTTAGTATTCTGGGGAAGCAAAGCAGTGATAGGAGAAAATATCAGAAGATCCAGCAGATATCTAAACTCAAAAGGATAATATAAAGAAGAAGTCTTAATTATAGGATTGAGAATAATAAATACATATTAAAAAAGAAAAGAAGGTCCTTTTATTTCCTCCTACTGGAAGTGCATGATCCATGTGGGTTCTCTCCTGCTTGAAGAGGATTTTGGACTAAAGGGAGACAAATCTTAATTTTATAAATACGTGTTCTTTCTGATGGTCTTCAGAACATTCCATTTTATTTCCTTGGAGTTATAAAGACTCTCCCTATTTTTCTTCCTGATCTCTCTATTTATAGTTGTCTGACATTGGCATGCATGTGCAATCAACCAAGTATTTCAGCCAGTTAAAAGATCTTTCATTATTTTGGCTGGAGAAGAATCCTTAATGTATGCTCTCCAGCAAAGTTAAGGGTAGGGTTCCAGGAATGCATTTGCTTGTTTTGGAACTTTTTAGCAGCTGAACAATTTTGGAGGTTTGAAAGTAGCAAAAAGAGAGCTAAGGATAAACCACCAAGTCACAGAAGACAGATTTGGAAAACACAGGTCATAGCTGATAAAGCAAAGCACATCCATAGACTTTGAACAGGTGTAGGCCAGCCTTGTCCTGCTCCCTCCACCCAGTGCTCTAGTTCTGCTTATAAACCTTCTGGTTAGCAAGTCCAACTGGATTTCTCCTAAGAATTAAAAAAAGACGATACTTTAAGATGTGCAGTAAATTCAGAGACATTATAATGAGGCTACCCTTATGGAAATGCAAAAAGAGAGAAGAAGACATTTGCCTGCATGTATTGGAAGGTACCAGCAGAGTCACAAACCCTAATTTAGGAGCTTTAGAAGTGTTTTCCAGCTTGGCGTACTTGCACTTTCCTTGAATGTTTTATCTAATTCGATGATTAACTTCCAAAACATATTTTAAAGATGACTTGGGCTTCCCTGGTGGCATAGTGGTTGAGAATCCGCCTGCCAATGCAGGGAACATGGGTTCAAGCCCTGGTCCGGGAAGATTGCACATGCCGCGCAGCAACTAAGCCCGTGCGCCACAACTCCTTGGCCTGCGCTCTAGAGCCCACGTGCCACAACTACTGAAGCTGTGCACCTAGAGCCCGTGCTCCGCAACAAGAGAAGCCGCCGCAATGAGGAGCCCGTGCACCGCAACGAAGAGTAGCCCCCGTTTGCCACAACTAGAGAAAGCCCGCGCGCAGCAACGAAGACCCAACACAGCCAAAAATAAAAACAAATAAATTAATTTTTAAAAAAGATGACTTGCTAGAAAGTCGTGCTACATGTGCATAAAGCATAATGTATTTAAAATAATATTTAGAGAAATAACATAAATTTCACTCTGTATACTAATACTGGTGGTTCTCTATTGTATTTTTCTTGTCATGTCTGATTGCATTCCATTAAGATTTAAATGGGTGCCTTCTCAAGAAAGAAAAGCCCTGTTTCCTACTCTGCCTTATTGTTCTAAGTTGATCTAAAATTCTGTAAAGTAATAATATATTGCAAAGTAAGTTCAAGCTTTCAGTTTCTCTGCAGTTGCTTAGAAATGTTAGAGGAAGGTAAGTACAGTTACTGACACTAGGGGGAGCCGTTGAGTTGAGCCAGATCTTTAAATCCTCTTTCTCCAGTTTCACATTTTTTTCGTTGTTGATCATTTTTGTTATAATTCTGTTTACTTCAAAGTAACAGTTTCAATGTATTTAGTGCCTGAAGATTTCTTCTCACCATATTTTCAAACAAATTATTCTTTACATCATCCATGCACTTTTTTAGGGGTGGGTTTATGAGGGTGACAAGCTCTAAAGCAGACAGTAAAGCAGACATTTTGGAATTCCTTTCTCTGTGCTCAGAGGATGAGCTGGAGCTGCAATTGTCGACTGCCCAGCTCTGGGGACTTGAGTTCAGCACTGGGAGGCTACGTGGGGTGTAGCTCCTTACCACACCCTTGAAAATATAGTTTTCAACACTTGGACAGTCAGATCCAAGCAAGTCTCTTGTCCTGATCTTGGACACCCACACACGGTATTGTCTGGAAGCCCCTAAGTCTCACCTGCCTGCTTAAAAGTCTCAGTTCAGAGCAATTTCTCGGGTCATTCAATTTCACAAGAATGAATCATTAGTTCAGTTACTGAAAGCATTAGGTAGGTGTGATGTTTATCTGATCTATTAAACCCCTTGCCACTGAACGGAGAGCAATTCTAGAAAATTGAAGAGTGCATTCTTGAAGGGGAAAAAGAGGAGGTCCTCAAACAGGAGATGCTTTTCAGGCTTTGGTGGGAGTCAAAGAAGACAGCATAAAAGTCTGTCCAGAGACACAGGTTGGAGGCAGGTGCCAGGAGGACAAAGAGGAAGCTGTCCAAGAGAGAGCTGGCCAATCTGCCAAAGCTCTAACCCCGATCACTAACAATAGCAACAGCATAAATGCGATAACACGCGAGACGTACCTAGTCAAAGGCCTGACGTATACATGTTAATCCATAGTCCTGGCTTGACAGCGGTGGTAGTAAACCGTCGGACAGTCTTCTGCTCTATAGGATTCACATATGTTGTCACATCTTCATATCTTTATACCAATCTTGGGAGGTAGTCAGGGCAGATATTATCGTCTCCATTTTAGAGCTTGAAATAAGAAACCTGCTGAGGTCGAATGATTAGTGCTATTGAGAATTACAACTTGGAGGGTATGCCCCAGAGTAAATCTTGTGAAAGAAATATTATCATTTAAAAAACCCTGATCTTCAAGTGGGCTTATCAATACCTGACTTTATTTTGTTCTCACTGTGACTTTGGGTCGGGAGATCTCTTCTGGGACCTGATGTCATTCATTGCTGGTCTAGCTTTTTGGCCATGGGAGAGCTGGGCTAGAGTACAAACCTGATTTCCTCTCTCCTGGGGAACAGTGTTTGCAGCAGGCTGGCCACCCACACCATCAACTAGGGCCTGTCCTAGGTAATTGCTGGGTAACGTGCCGTTGGGATAGAGGCAGGTTTGTGACAAGCTAAGTACTGGAGATGACAGGCCTGCCAGCCACCCACGCAGACCCTGCTAGTGGGATCTGTCGCCCATTCCCACACAGTTCCCACTGCCCCAGGAAATTATGCTCTATCGTTTTGTGTCATTGCCAGATTTCTTGTCCATGTCTTTCTTTTCATAGCAAAGAATTCGCTGACGTTAATAACCCCTGGTGATGGCCAAGGGCAGGCCCCATGCTGTTTGCTATCTTTCAGGCATGAGTTTTTTGTTCCCCTCCTGATAGGCAGGAACTATCCATCTTCTCGCTTACTAATTGGCAGTACGTGCCAGGCTTGGGAGTTGGCAACAGCCATTGTTTTTCATCCTTTCAGATTATGTGTTGGACTCCTCATCCAAAAGTACACACTTCTGGTGCAGCTAAAACCTTCCTTCTGCCATCCAGCTCATTAAGGGATAAAACCCAACCATGTTTCTGAAGTGGCACAGAGTTTCCAGGAGCAGCTGGGCTGCTTGTTTCCCTGAAAGAAGGACGATAGAATTAGGTTTTCTCAAACTGTTCCCCAGAACAGATGCTAGACATGTGAACTGAGGAAGTTCTCTGCTTCTCCACAATATAAAATGGTATATTTGTATTCTGTGGCTGCCATAACAAATTGCCACAATTTGTCATCTCCTATTGGGCAGGAGCCTAGATGGGCTCAGCTGGTTTCTTTGATCTGGGTCTGACAAGGCCAAAATCAAGGTATTGGTAGCCTGGGCCCTGTCTGGAGGCTCTTGGGGAGAATCTGCTTCCAGGCTTATTCAGATAGTTTGCAGAATTCAGTTCCTTATGGTTGTCGGGCTGAGGTCCTGTTTCCTTTCTGGTTGTCGGCTGGGAGCCTCCCCTAGCTCCTGAAGGCCACGTGTATTCCACATCACCCTGCCACCTCCTTCTTTAAAGCAGCATCAGTTCAACAAGTGTTTCTCATGCTTCGAGTCTCTCTCTTCCCCTTCTGCCCCATCTCTTCTGCCTCCAGTAGGAGAAAGTTCTCTGCTTCTAAATTCTATAATCCAAGTTCACCTTTCTATTTTAAGATCTGTAACCTTAATTACATCTGCCAAGTCCCTTTTGCCTTGGAAAGTAACATATTCACAGGCTTCAGGGATGGGTGAGAGGACATCTTTGGGGCCATTCTGCTTTTCACGAGTTGTACTGGGGTTTCCTACTCAGTGAGGAGTAATGGGGTGAGGCAGAGCAGAGGGGGTGAACCCAGCCCTCATCAGGTCAGACACAGCCCATTTTGCCCGATCTCTGGCCTATCAGGTGACAAGCATAGGCCCCTGATTCTGATGGTTCCACGTTGCCTGGTTCACATTAGCTATGCTCAAAATTATGTATAAGGAAGAAATCATTTTCCACCCCCGCAGAGAGAAAAAAAGAGATTATTCTCAGGAAAGCTCATAGTCTCTGAGATGGTAAAAGTTTGGCCTGATATTTATGTCCCCTCTAGATCAGTGCTGTCCAGCAGAACCTTCTCTGTTGATGAAAATCTGTATCTTCACCACCCAGGGCAGCAGCCACTAGCCCCTTGTGGCTATTGAGCACTAGAAATGTGGCTTAGGATCTGAATCTTAAATTTCATTTAAATTTAATTAATTTAAATGTAAATAGCCACCGTGGGTAGCTACCAAATTGGGCAGCACAACTGTAGATCAACAGGTAAACTATCCATTTATTTTAGGTGCCCACCAGTGTAATACAAGTGTGGGTGTCTGATGCTTTGGAAATTCTATGCTCAAGAGTCCTTGCATTTTGCACTCAAGTGTCTGGGGATCTTGCTTGATGTGTTTGCTTCTCACCTCTGTCTTTTATTTGTAAACACTCTGAGACGATAATCGCTCTGGAGGACCCAGTAAGAGATAAATCTGAGGAGGGAATAGTGGAGGTATCAGAGAACACCTAGCAGACATGCCTTGCCCTCCCCCTTGCTTCCAAGAGCCAGGGGGCACTGCCTATTTCAGGCAACTCCATTCCTTTCTCCTTCTCCTGTTCTCTCTCTCTCTTTTCTGCTGGGAACTGCTAGGGGTTAGACACACAGCTGTCTACCCTTTTTGAACTCCCTGAAGAATTCACCTCTTTGCTGTTTTTCCCGGCCCCCTTGATCTCCCCTAACTCTGCTCAGAAAATACCAAAAGTCTCAGCTTCCCCTTCACCACATACAAGATGCTACCAAGAGGAGCTCCATTTTATAAATAAGCCTCTCATGGGCCCCTGTGGGTACATATGTTAACTCTTCAGCTTCAGAACATTGAAATTTTCCACATTTAAAAAAACTGAAGCATGAACAGAAATGCAGAAATTTTTACTGCTCTTTATTTATTAAAAAACACTGGCTGTGAGATGTGTTTCCTCAACATTTATTTATATCATTTCCTTTTGATTAAGAAAATGTTTATGAATCTGGTGAATTGTCAGCCTCAGAATTAAGACAAGCATAAGTCGTCACTGGAGAGAGATGATTTGAACAACAATGTCATCTTTTGTATCCACTGTCACCCACTCCACACTTTACCTTGGTTGATTTTCATGAAAATTAGGATTGGATAAGGGGCCCAATCATTTGTGGGGACAAGGGGTCCCCCTCATACTTTGGGGAGACTTTCTATAAAACTGGGGCTCAACTTCCATGCATTGTGAAGATACAGTTAATAAACTATTCATGTTGACAAGTGCATCTGACTTATGCTGTGTAGACACTGGTCCCACTGACTGTGTAAAAATACACGGTCAATAAATATTGTTTATAAAAACCAAGAAAGAATAGAAAAGAGGAAAGATGCCTGAGAAAACTCATTATTGGTGCAAACGGCAAGAAAACACCTGAAAGTAACATAAGCTTTGGTATGATAGGGGCCAAGTACCAATCATAGATCCAGCACTGAACCATATAATATCCAGGAAGCTCACTAGCCAATCTGAGCCCAGATTTTCAGTCTTTAAGACCCTTGGCAGGATTATTGTGAGGAATGTTAGCTTATCCCCCTTCTGGTTTTCAGCATGCCCTGCCCTCTCCTGCCAGTCCAACTATTTCATTCATTTCGAGATAAGTAATTGTCCTTGAACATGAATACTGCTGCGACACAGGGCCCCCAAACATCTGGAATATTCCTTCTACCTTTCTAGGAGCATGTGCTGAATTTCTCGGTCACCAGATGATTTTTAAAAAATATTTCATGTGTAGAAACAAGATTCCTCTTCCCCAGCAGTTCCTTCCTAAGAGTGATGTGTTAGCAAATAGCATTGTACATAATTCATGTAAAACTGTGGTTTACCCTAAGTCTTGAAGCACATCTATTAGACAGTTTTCCTAATTAAATTGAAAGAAGCCCTTAGACAAACACTGTTACCAAGTTCAAAGCATCTTTTAGACCTTTTCCATACATGTACATGAACTCTGTACCTGAACTGATGGGTAAGCCTAAACCAGGTGTCCACTTGACCCCGAGGGTTTCATTCGTGATACTAAAAGTAATTATCCTTGTTGATTATGGCTCCTAAATGGGGAGGGTAGATGACTTCTCTCTAGAATCACAAAGAATAAAGGCTGGGAGCATAACCTTACTCTGGTTCACCTATCATCACTGACAAGCAAATGGGTAGGGGACACCAAAGGAAACTGCTTTTTTCTTTCAGACACTGAGCCAAGTCCATACCCTAAGGCACAAGTCCCATGTTACTTTGTATTGTTAAAGTCACTCCCATGTTATATTCGTCATGGGAGTGACTTTAACAATAGATTTTATTTTGTCTTTGACAAAGACAACAAAATACATTAAAATGCCTTAAACACACACATATACAATCCTGCAAATCAGTTATTTTTTGTGTTACCTAAAAGAGCATTTTTTAGATCATTTCAACATTTTGGGGATATTAGAAAAATCCAGTGGTGGTTTACAATTGAAGTCTCATAGTGAGTGTATATGTGTGTGGATGTTATTACCCAGACTATAAATGAGATATAAATGAATAGAAATACTAACACAAAGAGATCAATATTCTGGCCCTCACTGCATTATTATACAGCGCATCTTTGTATATCTGTATGTGAATTCTCTGCTAGTCCTCAGCTGAATTTAATCCCTCAAGACCTGATATACAAACATAATGCCAAATAGAGAACTTCCCTTAAATTATTCAAATTCCCCATAAGTGATTTCCCACTCTTCCTGCAATGGAAAACATTTGATCATAAATTCAATTAAATCAGCCATCATCTTTGTGATGTTTGTCCAGCTAAATCCTTTAGTGACTAAACCAATAAACATACCAGCTGTGTGTGTGTGTTTATGGCATGACTGTTGGGAAAGAATCGATTTGAAGTAAAGACGAAGGGTAGTTCTCATTTCTTAGGCCAGATTTTGACCAGTTTACTGCAGCCAAGGTTTAAAAGATTAAACTCTTAGCGGGGACAAAATCATGTATATTCCTTAAATTCATTGGCTTTTATTCCCCAACTCAGGGCCACGTTTTAATATATTTTTTCAGATCAAAACTGATAAGCTTTGGAGATGTTAGTAAAAGCGGTTAAACCACATCAACCATTTTTCTTCCTCTTTCTTCCACACCCTCTCCTCCCTAGTTGAAACAAAGGAAAAATGACTTGACATACTTTTAAGTTTCTCCAGGAAAATTCAATTATAGGACTACAGAACTATTTATGATTTCTCATATTTATGTCAGCTGAAGAGGTAAAGCTTATTAGAGGCTTATAAATGTTGATTGTTTCTCATCTTTATCCTAAAGCCTTTCAGACAATAGATATGATCAACCACCTCCCCTCTTTTTCACCATATCTTTATTAATAGGATCATCATATCCTATTAATTTGGATGTAACTGAACCTTATTTATGCGTTATCTTTACATATGTGTATATTCATGTGGCCTCTAGAGGGCAGCATGTTCCGGGTGGGGGGGAAGGTTAGAGGCCAGCTACTTATCTCCATAAAATATGTGAGATAACCAACTGAATTTTTTTTTTTTTCCCTTTAGCAAAGCAAGTAAGCTATCTCAAGTAGAAAAATCAGTGCTGCCCCATGGTTTGATTGGCTGCCCCATCTGCCATTTTGGGCATCTACTTGGATGGCCAACAATTTTTATGAATTGGCTCAGCTACCTTGGAGGCTACTTAATTAAGGATTATACCAGGTTCCATGCCTTTGACTCCAAATGGAACTAAGCACATCATTACATTTATAAAGATGAATACAAATGGGATTTTTCCATTTATCTCTCATTTCTTGTCACCCTTGACTGAAGGTTAAATTGTACCCACAGTTCTAATTTTATTTGGCAGTCAAATCAGGCTTTACTCTCCTTTCTTAGAATTCAGCTACCTCGTGTCCCTTACGTTTAGGTTGTAATGCTGAAAGAATTCTAATGTCTCTTTATTTTTCCCAAGGAAGTGAAACACATTTCCACGGGGACATCTTCCATCCATCGTGATTTTAGGCTCTTTCTGCTACCAGCCGGCAAACCTTTGGAGTAATCCCTGACCTAGCCCTCTTCTCTATAGCTACATTCACTGATTTTCTCAATCCAATCTCTATTCTTCATCTAAAGAATAAAATCCTCCCAGTGTATAAACTACACAATTCTTTTTCTTTAATTTTAGAAATTTCTGGAAGCTGCAGCAGATCTTTGAAAGATATAGAGCAGTACTGTCCAATAGATCTTTATGCATTGATAGGAATGTTTTATATCTGCACTGTCCGATATGGTGCCATTGAGTAACTTAAAATTGTGGTTAGTGCAATTGAGGAGCTGAATTTTTATCTTATTTAATTTTAATTAATTTAAATTTAAATAGTCATCTGTGGCTTGTGGCTGCCAAAATGAACAGTGCAGAATAGAGCATAACTTCTGATCAGTTTATAACAAATGTTTTACCAGAATATATTGTGAGGGGGATTAGATTTTGCAGCTAAAAACCTACTGCCCAGGCTTTTATTCTCTCGCTTATTTCTTTCTCATACAGCTGTAGGCTTAAATCCAAATCCTCTGACTCTGACCCAGGATTTTCTCTCTCTGAGAACACCTGAGAGATTTTCAATTTTCAAATTCTTCAATTTTGTTGAATATTGAACATATCTCTCCTGGGTGTCCAGAATGGAGTTTCAAAGCATGGCATTTGGACAGCACTGATTCTGGGGGCACTGGCCATTTTACCGTCTAAGCTCTGTCACCTCTAGATCTGGTTTTTCCTAAATATAGAAATAAAACTTGAGAACGTGCTAAAATGTGTCAAACTGCATACAAGCTTGGCACGAGTTAGCATATTTCTTAAATTGGAATGTTCCCCTCCTATATACATATGCAACAATTATTTACACTGACTACAAAGAAAGCCTATGTTTGTTCCATCCACTCTAAAGTGACCTCAATATTCTTTTAAAATGTTCTTATAAGTTCCCAAGTAATCATTTTTTAAATGCTTCCATATTTTTACACATGATCTGCAAATGCATGTCTTAGTTTTCCGCAGTATGCCGATATTGTTGGTTTTAAGACGTGGCAGACTTTTTTTTAATGGTTTGTGTCATGCCACTAGCTTCTACCTCATGTTAGAGACACGACTGAAAACACCCTCCAGATACCTGGCACATATAAGTAGTTGGACCCCAGATGATAATAAATATGCAACTTTTAAATTCTATTCCTTTACCTTAGTTTTATTTCAGCTGAAAAGATAGAATTAGTGCTCAAGAAGATAAACAGTTCAGCAATTATGCCGATTTGGGGGACCTCTAAGCCCAAATGGATATGGAATGGCACCCTTCCATTTTAAATCATTTTCTGTAAAGAGGCAAATGTAGAGTTAAAGGCAAGAATAAAGGAATGTGCAACCCAAAGGCTGTGCTCACTTTCAATAAAGACAGCCTCAGCGTATTGTATGCTCACCATCAAACCACTCTTTATAGCACCCGTGCCCCCAGATCCACAACCTCTTCACATGATGAGAGAGGAAAGCAAGGATGATTGGTAGCCACATTATTCTTTAAGAGACCAGCCTCTTGGAAAAGGCTAGGCAGCCCCACACCACAGGGCACAAGAGAGCAAAATAGGAAGGGATCATGAAGTTCTTGTCAACACTCTGTTAGTAATGAGCTTTAAGACTGGACTCCTGTGCACAAAGCCAGTTCCCTGCCATTTTAAGACTTGGTCAGCTTCCTGTTAATGGACATGTGAGTTATCTGCAGGGAAGTCATTAGACTAAAGTCTCTCTAATGTAGTAACTATTTCTGTGCTGAGAACAGCCATTTGCAACCTCCAGAAGCACTTTAGACTATTTGATAATAGTGATGCAATCATGTGCAGGTTCATATAGGTATAGAGAGAGAAAATGAAAGGTAAAAGGCAAGGGCTTGGAACTAGGAGAAGAATGTAAGGTACCAGTTCTTAACTCTTCTCTAGTTGGAATTCACTCTGTATGTAGGTTCATTACTAAAAAATCACTCCTTAAATTGCACATTCTAATGTAGGAGGAAATGCTGTCTTTTGATGGAAATATATGAAATATTTTTTCTAAAAATTTAAAAATCTCTCCTCTGATGGCTCTCATACTTGTAGCACACATTACATCACAGAGTAGGATAAATCATTTTCCAGGTCTTGAACCGCAAAATGAAAACAAACACACCAAAAAAATGTTTTCTTCATACTAACCTTAGCATCAGCCCTGGCCACGTAAATAATTACAGTAATCCCTCTCCAAACATGCGTTGCAGTTACTCAGTATTTTAGTACATGTCAGCTTGATGTTCTACAGCTCTGAGAGCCCTGGTTCAGATGTTGGTGAGTCACTCCACTTGGAGATCATTTGAACAGTAGGGTTGGGAAGAGGAAAGGAGGAATGAGGATGGTAGAGAAGCAGAAATGTTTTCACTTTGTTGTCTTGATAAATCTGAAATTGAGGTCAGCACCCTAGGGCTGCTAGGCAGAAGGAAATCAAGACATATAAGACAGGCCATATGGTGAGCCATAAAACAAGGAAGACATTGGGCATTTAGAAAGAGGACACATCTATAGTCAGAGTAAAGGGGAGACTGGCAAAGAAGGCAGTATGCCTTGGTATGTAACACAGCAAAACACATTTACAAAATCTTAAAATAAGAGGCAGATCCTGCAGCGTATCTAACAGGAAAACGTTTCCATCTTAAGGTATGTAAAATAATATTGAAAATATTTTTACTTAAGGTGCTCTTCATTGTTTTATTTTAGTGAGCATTTAAAAATTATGAGATCTTTTTTGTATAAATTTACTCATAACTTTGATTCTCCTCTTTTTTCCATTTGTTGTAAGTCTCCCAGTGAGGTGTTTCCTACCAAAGGACTTTTAGGGATATACTCTGATTTGGGAAAGAATATTATAGTCTTAAAAGACTCCTTTTACTGCATTTAGTAGGGTCAGTTTAATTTTTTACATGCATAGAAGTGGTAGAGCAGCAGCAGTAATATTTATTATAAATATCAACAGCTGCACTTGTTCATGGTACACATAGATGTGCCTATAGCATGCCAAATGCTCTGTCCGCAATATCTCATTTAATCCTGAAAATAGTTCCAGATAGTTCTCTACATTTTCTGATAGTAACATTTCAGCTTATTTTAGAAAGTCTGTTTCCCTGTCCTCAATTATATTGTAGACTCAAGAGCAAATCTGTAAATATATCCCTCATTTGCCATTTTATTCACAGAAGGACGGAGACTAGGATGAGGCAACTAAGGTACTCAGCTTGGGTTCAGAATTCAAGGTGATGCCCCCCTCCAAAAAAAACATAGTAATCAAGATAAATTACATTTTAATGCAATATTTTAAAAAGCCTAAAGACAGCTTCAATGTTTTCTATGCTGTCCATCAAACAACCCTTCATTAGCACCCATTCCCCCAGATCCATAACCTCCTCCTTCCTAAACCCCAGTGCTGGTCAGGTTATAGAGAAATGGATGCATTTATTTACTGCTAATGGCACTGTAAACTAATAAACAATGTAGAAAACATCATGGAAACATTAAAAGCTGTAAAGATATTCATTTGTGGCACATTCAAGAAATATGATTTAGCGTCATCTAAAAGTTCTGGGTGCTTGGGAATGCATAGATGAGGTTCTCTTCTTCACGGGCTTTACCTTCTAGAGTATCTAGGACAATAAACAAGTAATAAAATAAGCAATCTCAGAGAGTGATAAGTACATGAAGACATGGCAGTATGATTTCTTTTTAAAAAGAGGAATAGCACTGGAAAATTGTAAGCCATATGAAGGCTGGGATTTTGACTATTTTGTTTACCTTTATATCCTTTGTACCTATGACAGAGCCCATCACATAGTAGGTGCTCAAGAAATATGTGTTGAAGAATGAAGGTGGTAAGAGTGTAGTGAGTGTAAGGAGAGTGAGAGGAGATGAGATTGGAGACTGGAGGCAAAGGGGGTGAGGAAAGGCCTTGTAGGCTACAGTTGTGATATTACTTCCGATAGGAAGCCTGGGGAATTAAGTTTATGCCCTAGTAATCTGACTCTTTAGTGTTTCTCCCAAGAAAACAAATCAATGGAGTAAAAACCTAGTTGCCCAAAGATGCTCATTACTGTGTTGTATATTAAATTATTAAAAAAGACTTGGTACCAACTTAACCAAGATTAAGGGAATGGGGAAATATTTAGTATATCATGGTTCATGAACCCCAGTGGAATATTACACAACAATGTTAGGACGGTATTATGAAGACTTTGAAAACATAGGGAATGCTTCATATGTTCTCTGAAAACAGCAGAAAAAAAATTTTATGCATACTAGCATATTAACTATAAAATTGTGAACTGTGATTGAAATGTAATATAAGAGATAAAAATAGTTGTGTTAGGGTAACAGAATTTTGGGTGATTGTTTTTCTACTTTACAAAAATTATCTTTAGTATTATTGTCACGTTATTTTAATAAAAATATGTTGCTAAATTAGTATAGAGATTCTTTTTGGGGTTATGAAAGGATTTTGAAATGGATATTGGTGATGGTTGAACAATATTGTGAATGCAATTAATGCCACTGAATTGTACACTTGAAAATGCTTAAAATGGCAAATTTTAGGTTACATATATTTTACCACAGTTTAAAAAAAACCCCAGATCTCTTCTATAATCATCATTATGGTTTAGCAGCCTCCAAGATGGCCCCCCAGTGGTCCCTGTCTTCTGGTCTTCACACCCTTGGGTAGTCCCTCCCACATTCTACTAGGATTGGTCTTGGTGACCAGTAGTATATGGCAGAAATGATGGCACATTATTTCCAAGGTTAGGTTCTAAAAGATTGAGGTTCCCATCTTAGCTGTCTCCCTCTCTCTTTCTTGGTTCACTGCCTCTGGAGAAGCTAGCTGCCATGTCATGCGAATAGTTCCTCCATCTGGGAGAGGCCCCCATGGTGAGGAACTAAGGCCTCCTGCCAACAGCCATGTGAGTGAGCCACCTGGGAGTGGATTCACCAGGCCCAGTCAAGTTTCAAATGACTGTAGCCCTGGACGTCACCTTGACTGCAACCCTGTGAGAGACCTTGAGCCAGAACTACCCAGTTCAGCTGTTTCAGGATTCCTGACCCCCAGAAACTAATATGACCTCAATATGGGCTTAAGTTTGACTTTTAGGAATTTAAAGAGAGCTTTTTAAATGCAGGTTTTGAAAGGAAATTTTATGTGGAAAAAATGTACGCCGTGATAAAAATTACAAAGAAATAAAATGATGTGTTTGCTCAGACCTATACACATAGAAGTAAACATCGAGTTGATAAAAAAATCATTTATCTGAATTATAGACTTATGAGATGTTTTTATTTTCTCTTATATGTTTCAGGATTTCTCTTATATGTTTCTAAATTCTTTAGAATGATCATGTCTTACTTTTATAATGAGAAAAAAAAAGATATAAACAAAGCTTTAAGAAGGATGATAGAGAGACGAGAGCATCTTCATCTGAAGCACATAACATGCTCTACCCTCATTTGCTGTGCTGTGTGACTCTGGCTGTATGGCTTCTCCTCTCTGAGCCTCAGTTCCCTCATCTATAAGGAGGGATAATGATGTTCATCTCATAACTGGGGATGCAGAATAAGGGGGACGACTTGTGAAAAGTCTCTAGCACATAGTAAATCCTCAATAGATGCTTCATCTCCTTAGTATACCTTCTCATAGTATTTAGAACAAGGGTGTCATTTGCTGGCTGATCATGTCCTTTGTGATAATCAAGGGAAATCAGATAGTTCAACAGGTAGTTGGTTCAGTGTGCGGCCTACAAGAAAGTCTGTGACGGGGAAGATAGGAGGCTCCTTTATAGGAGCAGTAAGTATTAAAAGCTATTTGACTTTTCTTCCTAAAGATCATCAGGCCCTTGTAGAGGACACCCAACTCTTCAGTCTTAATCCAAGTCTTGTTTTACGCATAAACACACAGGCCAGTTCTTCTTGTATCATAATGAAATCATATATTTTCAAATTCCAGATGCAATGTCATAAGATAAAGAAGCTGAAATGATAGTCCACAGAAAATATATTTTTCATTTTCCCAGAACCAAACTTTAATAACCCATAAGCTCTGATCTAACTGAATTTTCTTTCATATTTATTTAAATGGGAGAACTGGTTTTGGTGATTTTCTCCAATCCTAACCATCTAATATCTTTAACCTACAAGACAACAATTCTTTTATTTATTTATTTTTTTTAAGGGGTAAGGAAACATTCTCTCTTCTATTTCAGCTCAGGATGCTAAACTGTATGTTGTTTGCCTTAAAAAATAAACTTTCCTTTTTACATTTTTCTTGTTATCTTGGATCATGTCCAGTCTCTAAGGAAATGAACATGTGAAGAAAGAGTTCTGTGGAATGTTAACTGCACTGGTATTTTTCTTCCTTTTATCATGCCTCAAGATTTGCCGAAGTTGATATAAATTCACCATGCCTTCTTTAAAAAGCGTAACAGCAAGGCATTCTTCCTGTAGGAGTCGAACTGTAAAAGGTGATTTCCTTTTAGTCCATTTGGTTTAAGCCTGTAAAAAGCATTAAATGAAAAATCTGATATATTTGTTAGGGCATTTATTGCATTACTAAGTTATATTTTCAGTTCTCAGTGAAAGGTTTATTGAGAGGTTTTGAAGAGGTAAACTTTGAAGAGGTTTCGTTCAGGATTAAAGAATATTTTTTCTTCTCTTTCGGTGAAATAACATCACACAAAATGATACCTTTCAGGAGCTATTTTTAGCATTGTTTACAGTCAAAGGACACAACGTTCCATTACGGTGAAGCAGGTATCACCTTCCAAAACCGGCCTCTGTTGATGAGATTTGTAACTTCTATAGGGTTTCAGAGGCATGAAAGGCTGCGAAGTTACCATTTTCCATTAACTCAAGTCACCCTAATATTGATGCACCAGTAAGGTAAACTACTTTGCAGGAGTCTTTTAGAGTGAAAATGTTTTTCATATTGGACTAAATATTTATAACTGATCCATCTTAAATGTAAAAATATAAGCCATTGCTAAACTTTAATGTGGATTGATTTCTTTTTTGATAGATGAAGATTTGAATTTAAACTCTTGACACAATCTTTTATCATCTAAAAATGAGAGTTGTCTTTTTCAGATGAAGCAGTGCTATAATCAACCACTTTGAATTCAGGAAAATTGGATAATCGCTATTCTCTAAATAACATAAATATCAAAAACATCACAAGGGTAGAAAACTCATTAACAATTTACTTTGCTTCACTCTTGATTTACTAAAAATGTTTTGAAAACTTGTGAAATAGGTGAAATTATATGATCCTTTTAATTGATTTAAACAACTTATGGTAAGAAAAGATCAATCTTTACAGCAGTCCTGTGGAGGAGAGGGCTACTAATTTTATCCTGATCTGTATCCAGAAGTCAGAAAGTTTGAGTTGTTGACGTCCTTCAGTTAACAATGGAATTCCATATGGGGGAAGGTCATGTCGTTATGAAGGTCTAGTGTTTATGATTAGATATAGCAGTTAACAAAATAACTGGGAAGTTGGAAATCAATTCTGTTGAATGCACATCCTTTGGGTTTTGAAGATGTTATACACTGATTTTGTTTAAATATTCTGTAAGTTTTATCCTTCTGACTACAAGGATTAATTATTATTACTATATTTTATTTATTTTACTGAAATAACATACATCATTTTTTACCATGTCCTTCAGTCAGAGGATTGAAAAGTAATTATTTGTGCCTCTTCTGCTATTAACCACATTATTAAAGTAAAATACTAAGCAAAAATATAGAATCATATGATCACTAGTCAACAAAATCTAGGAACCTTTTCCAAAATATAGGTATAATACCTGATAGGTTTGTGCTATTCCTATATATGAAAAATGTCAGTGATTGGCAGCCTGTAACAAATCTTAGAGAAATTTTTAAAAATTATATTATATAGTTGTGTAGAATTATAAGTGATTAGATTTATATAAGCTACTAAAAAAACACAATTTTACAACTCAAAAAAGTCACTGCTACTAGGTACTGGAGAAGAATTGAAAAGGAGATTAAAGTGGAGTCTCTGCAAAAACAATGTAGTGAACCAGTTAACTGTTTCTTTCCTATAAGCAAGTTGCATGCAAGCATGATCTACCTTTGTGGAAAGTAAAAATAAGTTTAAATATACAGGGCTTTTGTTGAAAAGAATACAACAAGAAGTTCACTTATATTAGCTTTTCTTTGTGAATATTTTATGATAATATCTGCATCTATAGATTTATGAGACGTAAATATGAAAATCTATAGCTCCGTATTAGCACATGGAAAAGGCTAGTATAATTACATAAGTTAGCCAATTTTTTAAAAGCCAGACCACTCTTTATTTGATTTCAGACTGAACTTAAACATTCAAAGACATCTCTTTTTTGAGGGGAGGGTAGAAAATTATAATAAATAAAATCAAAGCTAGGAAATTTGGGGTAAATATTATCTAGCTAAGCTCTGAAATCCAAAGCAAGAATTTAGTGTTTTCCTTTTTCTACTCACCTTTTGGCAGTGTATAATACTCTTAAGAGTGTCAGTGCTAGCGTTTTCAAAAGCTCAATTCATTCACACCCTGCTGAGGGCTCTACAGCACTTTCTGTACTTTTCCACCAGATAGAGTTTTCTGCAAGGGCAACTATGTGTTGAGTAAGGGTTAGATCTGAAGGAAAGACCCAGCAGTGCAGATTAGTATGACTGGCTTTGGGGATTATTCATCTTGTTCACATTAAGGCTGGACTCTCCCTGTTGTCTTTATTTAATATAGGGCACTGGAGGTGTTAAAAAGAATATAGAAAGAATAGTCTCTATAGCAATAGAGTTCAGAATTAAAGGAAGAGAGAGAAATACAGAAACATGTAAGGTATCTTTAAAAAAAAAACTTTAAAGTAATCCAATAATCCCTTTACAAACTGAGTAACATACAGCTTTGTGTGTGTCTGTGTGTGTGTGTGTGTGTATAATCTATATGTATATGTATGTACACATATATACATACAGTAAATCTTTGGCATGACATGTAATGGGCACTAAAGAGTCAGAAATTTGCATACGTTCCATTTTGTAAGTATGGCCCTTTGATTATCTGGATCAAATAAAATAATATGTGTGAAAACACTTTGCAGACTGTAGAGCACTCTACAAGTAGCACTATCATATAGCATTTTAACAGTCAAGTAAGCTGACCATTATGGGAATGAGTGTCTTACAGGGAGATTGTGTCATTAAACAGTTTAGCTAGAGTAAATGAATGAGAACTGAACAATTTTTCTATGCACAACAAAACACAACCTATTTATGGAAGCTAATATAAAAATGTTACCTGTTTACCTTGAGGGGAGGACTCTCATTATTATTTTTTTTTTTTTAACAGCAGTGTATTGACAAAGATAGTCTCAGTGTAAAACAACTCTGTCTTCATTATTAACATACCCAAGAGTCTTGCCTCTCATTTCATTGCACAGGCCAGCTCCTGGACTTGAGATTCACTGCACAGACCTAAATCTTTCCTTATATTAATCTTCATTTTCCCCAAGAGTTTATTCCAGTGTCAGGGATTCCCTTCATCTTCTGCTTGAGCAATTACTGGCCCCTCTTTGCAAAATGAATAAATTCAAGCCTGTTTTTAAAAAATAAGTCACCCTTTTGAAAAATCAGAGTGGTTTTATGACCGCAGTCTTCCCTCTAGGTCAGAACTTTGACAAGAAGGTGATTAAATGCACATTTAGCTTTTCATATATATATACAAAAGAGTGCTGTATCTGACAATTCTAGTCAGTACAGTTGAGGAAACAGTCAGACTTGTTTTTATTGGTGGGTGGACTTCTTCACAAATCATTTTCAAGAGATCAGTTGTTGTCTAATCCAGTGGCCAGTGCCCATGTTGGTATCTTTGGCACAGAGACAAGATGTGCACTGTCAAATAAAAGGACCCAGTCCGTTTGGCTTTGCTCTGTGATGAGTGTGACAGTGAGTAAAGCATACATATAGAGACCTTCCCCATCATTCACTCCAGGTCGCTCTATTTCCAACTCTGTGAGACAAAGCACACTCTTACGCTTCAGACATAGGCCCACAGTGTATGTTGTTCTTTCCCATCATAAATTGCAAGTGAGGAATATTCTAGAACGTTTTGTTCTTTTTTTTAATTTCCTTTTAAGCCTTTATATGGAAGTCAGTATCTCCATTGAATGTTTTAATAAATAAATTGAACCTGCTACACCTCTACTCTTTATGTGCAGCTTTCATGAGCTAAAATGTTAATAAATCCCAGCGAAGATTTTTATAGACATATTTAGAAGTCAACTCTTGGGAACAAAATGTAACTTGTTTTAGTTGTTCTACAAGCAGATGTATCATCAGTTTTAGAGGGAGTCTTTTGGCACTACAACGTGAAAAAACAAACAAAAATCCTTGCAGTCCCAGTTTATAAAGTAACTTTAAAAAGACAAGGATGAATTTCCTTCCCACTTCAAAAAAAAAAGTCATCCTCTGAGGCATGTATACTTTGAAGATGTTCCTTAGGGACCAGAATTTGACTTTTAAGATGTTTTTACCCCAAAATGATTGTTTACCTTTAAATTCATATGTCTCAGGTAAAGTAAAACCTCTTGTAAGTATAAAAATTAATATAGTCAGTTCTCCATCAAAAACTCAGTCATTCAACAAATGCCGTGTCCCCACTCTGTACCAGGAACCGTGCCTCATAGGAAATGCCCTTTTCGCCTTGCCATTGCCCAGTTCTTCCTTTTTCTCACGCCATCATTTTCATCCTCTACTTTCAGTTTTCTCTACCCAACGTTGACAGTCTTCCTTAGTGTGGCAAAAGACTTTGGATTTGCTTTGCTCTTTATTTTCAAGATGGCTTAGAAACTTAGGTGAGCTTTCAAAGCAGTTAGTTGACAGGTTGAGTGAAGAGAAGTGAGAGGCACTGTTGGATCACTGCCTTGATGGCAGAGAGGGGAGCTGAAGTGGGTGAGCGACGGCAGGCCAGTATGGCTCTGCTCACCCTCCCTGCCTCCAGTTCAGGTTCTTCCTAGGTCAGAGGACATGTAATGTCTAGAGCTAGACAACCCTTAATGACCATCTGTTCCATCTTCCTCACTTCTGAGGTGCAAAAATCTGACCTGCACAAGGAATGAAGAAAATATCCTGCTCTATAGTCATGGTCTAAAGCTGTTTTTTGCTATTCATGTTACATTCTTTCATATTTTTTAAAAGAAAACTCAGGTAAAGTGTATGTGTGTGTGTGTGTGTGTATGTGTGTGTGTTGCATAGATAAGGACTAGGAAAATGATGAAATTTGTTACGATTAGAATAGCAGAATACTATTATTTTCAACTGTATTAAAAGCCTTTGTCTGAAAGTTACTCATAAGATTCTCTCCACAAACATACTCTGAATTCAGTAGAGATTGTTTCTCTTCATTTTCATACAGATTTATAATTTGAAAATTCCTTAAGGTTTTTCCCAGGGAGTTTCCACAAACAACAAACAACACCTTTTAAAAACAATGAATATGGAATGAACATGACAGTTTCTGTCCCACATACCCTTCCCCGTTTATGTGACCCTCCAGGAATGTAGAGCTGGCTGAGCTCACCCTGTGAGCTGACAGGCACAGTTCTGACCGCCTGAGGCCGACCCCCACTCGGTGACCTGGCATCCAGCACTGAAATCCATAGGAGGGCCTCACCATTAGCAGTTGCATCTCCTCATTTGCTGGGACATCCCTTGAGGCTCCCCTGGGACACAGAAGTCCCAGTGACAGTCACTCACAGAGGGCCAGCCTCCACCCCTGATGTCTGAATGTTCCTTGTGAAAGACCTGCAACACCCCATCTCTCCAAACTGCTCCCTGTGCTGAATTTCCTTGACCGGTCCCCCTGCCCTTTCACATCTCTAGATGGCCTGATCTCCATCCCTCTTGATCAAGATGTAGAGCCACTTGAAAAAATTCTCTGGACCCCTTTCTTAACCTCTCCCGCCCCCAGCCTCAGACAATCACTGATCACTTTTCTGTTTCTATAATTTTGCCTTTTTCAGAATGTCATCTAAATGAAAGTATATAGTGTGTAGCCTTTGGCTTCTTTCACTTAGGATAATGCATTTGAGAGTCATCTGTAAAGTTGAGTGGTGAAGGAAGGAACATTAGCCTGAAATAACTTCAGTTAGCTAGTTTTGGGGGCTTAATACAGGTAACCTAAAAGAATTAGTTTTAAAAAAAAGAGGCAAGACAACAACACCAATTTAGTGTTATTCCAGGGAGAAAGACCTAAAAACTGTAAGTGTGGATGATTTTATAGTAAATAATTAGATTATAGAGATTATAAATATTTATCTGTAGGGGGAAAAACAGTCTCTTCTGCTACCGCTAAAAATCACCTAAAATGTTGGATAAAATACAAGCACATCCATTCAAATGCATATGCATAGCTGAACCAAGAAGAAATTAACTGAAATCTCCAGGGGCCAAGAATGAAAAAAACAGAATGATAAGTAAGTGCTGAAGTTGCAGCTGCCCTTGAGGTATTGCTAAAACAGGAACGTGGAGCCACTTGAGGGTCGGGAAACAAGGCTTTGGGCCTGAGAAAGTTAGGAGGGCATAGGAGTTGAGATTCCCCATAGAGAGTCAAGACCCTCAAAGCACTTCAGCCAGTAATGGGCTGGCTAAAAAAAAAAAAATCTGCTTCCAGCAAAGAGAGACTGCGGGGACAACTCTTTGTGTTGCCCTTGGCTCTGAATGGGGATGAAAAAGACTCCGCTGAGAATTCTACAAGCTTAGGTTTAAATTTACATAACTCACTTGGTCTCAGAAGCCAACAGAAAGAACTTGGAGTACCTAGGTGTTGAGAGAGCTCCAGGGCTCCTAGCAGAAGCAAAAGAAAATCCCTATAGAGAAACATATTCTCAACCCAGGTGCTTCAGGACTCCCACAGATTATCAAAGCCAAGCATGAGCCCAAAATCCAGAATTATAAAATGTGAAAAAGTCATTGTGAGTGAGGGTCAGTAGCAAAAGCAACAAAACTGGACTCCTCCACCTCACTCAGAACTTCAGCTATTGGGAATTATCAGACATAGAACAAAACTATATTTAAAATATTGTAAAGAAATAAAAGATCAAATTAAAAACTTGAACAGGAAACCATTAAAGTTTAAGTGAAAATTTGTCAGAGATTTAAAAAGAACTGATGAGAACAAAATGAATAAGGAAAACAGCATATTAGATGCACCTGATTAGAGAGTTAGTTGAGCTGGAAGATGGCTCTGAAGTAATTACTCAGAATGGAGAACAGAGAGACTAACAGATGGAAAATATGAAAGAACAAGTGAAGACATGGAAAATTTAATAAGATGGTATTACATTGGAGTTACAAAACGAGAGAAGAGAGAGAACTGAGCAAAGGCAATATTCGGGAAGTAATGGCTGAGATCTTCTTCCAGAATTGATGAAAGACATGAAACCTCAAATTCAGGAAACACTATGAATACCAAGCAGGTTAAATCAAAAGAACCCCATACCTCGCAAACCGCAGAACTCTGAGGTGGAAGAGAATAGCTAACAGGCAACAAGAAAAGCCTGGGTAATGATATCTTCTGAGTTAAGGGAAAATGCTTTGAACCTAAAATTATTTCTCCAGCTGACTATTATCCTGTATGAAAACAAAACTGAGGGAATTTGCCACCAAGCTCTTTACTCATAGAAAGAACTTCTGAAGTTTGTATTCCAGATACAAAAAAAGTTATCTGGGAAGGAATGTCTGAAACATGAAAAGAAAGGTGATTAAATAAATGATAAACATGGGTAAATCTAAATAATAATAACCAAAACAGTGTTTGATGCGTGTCCTTATGTAGAAAGTAGAAATAAAATATTAGACAGTATAACATGATAGGACTAGTGTCATCAGAATTCAAGTGTTCCTGTGTTTTTTTATTGTTTGGCGGGAGGGTAAAGAGAAAGTGTAACTTTGAACTTTAAATAGTTAAAAAGTTAAGGAGCCATACACTTGGAGAACTAAGGGTGAAGGTATATTCAAAGTGTGGAAGTTTCTTCAGATATCCTTGATGGTATTAAAAACACTAAACCAACTTACCCCCAAAGACAACTCCACTGGCTGTAGCTTGGGCAGTTGTGTGGTGTTCTTGGTCTTATATTTATTAAGTTTCTGGAGGGCAGTGGAAGTTATTGCCAGGAACACAGCATGACCTCTAAACAGACAAGTGAACTATACAAATTCATTACTGTTTCACCAAGAAGGTCCATCAGAGGGCTTAGCTAGGACACAGGAGGATTGAATTAAAACCAGGAAAGCATATTACAAGAGTTCTGACCTAGGTGGGCTAAACCTGGGGGAACTTCCTTTCTGTTGCCTCATTATTGGATTTCAGATTTGCTGAGGCTTGCCAGGAGGATCATTTCACGTCCCATTAATCCCAACCTCATATGCAAAGCACTGAGAATTTCAAATGTAGTGTATTGTAGTAGACTTCAGTTTCCTTACATCATCCTTTACATCACTTCTGTGTTCTATATACAAAAAATTTTATTTTTTTATAATCCTATTGAGTGTTTTTTTTAACCTAAATTAATATGGCTCAAATGAATTGACCAACTTTTGTGAAGTCATACACAGGACAGTCCAACCAGTGTGACTTTAACAAATTGATAGAGGAACTTAAAAAGTGGGGCGTTACCACAAGGGTAAAAATATGTGAAGCAACTTACAACACTGCTTTTGTGGAGAAAAGGCATCAGGTTCTGGGCTGGCCAAGGGATGGTGATGCACTGTCATCCAACCAGACTGTGAATGACTGGTTACGTCTTGTAAAAAATGAGGTTTCCTGAAAAACTGTCAGCATGTTGCAGGTCTTGGGAGAGTTCTAATGCTTGTTGTCTTAGCATTAATTGAAAATGGAATGAAATATGAATATGCAGTGAAGTTCATGAGGCAAAAGTGGAGTGGAGATTTTGAAAGCCAGCAACTTTTGTATATGGAGAAATATTGTCCTAAAATCCTGCTGCACTTCATAGATACCAGTAGCCATAGAGATACTGTTGAAGTCAATAAAACTGGGCTACCTGATGTCTTAAGTTCCTTGGAAATAGAACTTTAGACAGGACCCAATTTATTGTGTATATTAGCCAACATGTAGACTTGGTGAATGATAAGTCTAATGAAGCTTTCATAGGAGCATTGATCAGCAGTTTTATCAGGCCTCAAGCTTAGCAGAATTGCAGCCTCTGTGTTTGTATTATGATCAGCCTGTTTGGAAACTTAGCAAAAGATTCTTGCTGTTCAGCATTTAAAACATGCTTATCACTTTGATCAACTGACCTTTCCTGAAGCCATGCAGTATTAGGTTATAAGTCTTCTTCAAATCTATTCCCATTCCAGAATCTTATCATTATATAAAAAATTTAAAGAGACTGGGTGCCGAAATAGCCAGCACAATGCTTGTATGTTTTTAATATCTTGCAGAATTAAAATCCCAGGAACTATCCTCTGTGGTTTGTCCCCTCAGTCATTTCAAACATTGATAGTAGGGCCTATATGGCTACTTGCCTGCTACTTTATGTCTGTATCTCCCATATTTAAAACAGTATACATCAGATTTGTGTAACCACAGATTTTGTTGGTTTTTGACCAAGTCTTATGATGATTTTTTCTTAATGTCTTTCTATAAATCTCATTTCATGCTGTTATGAAAACCTCCATTTTGAAAATCACAAATCTCTGGTTGTAAAGTTCTTGGAAAGTCCACATTGTACAGAAGCACATATCTTTAATGTCGCCAGACAAAAGTGTCTTAAAATTAATTTAATGTTTGCACTTTAGGGTGCAACTTAAAAGAGAAGGCCTGAAAAAAGAGTGGGAGTGAGCATTAAGTATTTTTGGCAAAACATTGTGTTTGTCTCATGTTGGACATATGGAATATGCCCTTTAGTTTAGTCAGTATTTTTTAATTGTAGACATGATTTGTTGTTGTAGCTTAAATAATTCTGAATCAAAATTTCTGAAAATCCTTTAATTTTCTCCAGTTTTTATTGGAAGTTGTTTGCTGACTATTGTTGTTAGAAGTGTGAATTTTTTGCTTCTCTCCCAATCTGTCTTACAAAAAGAGAAATTTGTTTCTGCTGACAAATTGAGCAGACATCTGATATTTTATATTCCTGTTGAAGTGTATAACTTAATATTTGTATACTTGATAATTTGTCTTATTATGTAATTGATAAATGGTGCTGTATGTTGATGTTTGTTCAATCATATATTTATACTATCTGAATTGTATGATTATAGTTCTTTGGGAGAAATAATTTATCACTGTACACCAGCTTGTAAAAACCTAGTGCTAGAGTTTAAACATCAAAATAAATATTGAAATATAAAAAGAAAAAGAAAAGAAAGAAAAAAAAAGAGTAACTAGTAAACACATGGAAATAGAATGTATAATTTCTAAAATAGAAGATAGAAAATGTTGAATTTTAAAAGTCAATCCAAAAGAGGGCAGGGAAAGAGGAAAAAGATAAGGCAGGACAGAATAGGATGCAAGATTAAAATGGTAGCAGTAATTCCAAATATTAATATATCAGTAATCATGACATATAAATGGATTAAATTTTCTCCTTAGAAGACAAGGATTGTTTAATTGGATAAACCTTAAACCCAGCTATGAAATATTTATGAGAGACACCTTAAAATTATGGATATGAAATATTAAAAGACAGTGACAAAAGGTATGCCAGGCAAATACTAAGCAAAAGAAAGCTGAGGTCATTAAATTAATAAGAAAAAAAAGAACTTTAACCCAGAAAGCTTTATTAAAGATAAAGAAGTTCACTACGGAAAGATTAAAGACTGAATTTACCAGGAAAAGATAACAGCTCTAGACTGTTAAGCATTTAATTACCCAGCTTTACAATATATAAAACAAAACTTGGCGGAATTGCAAGGAAAGATTTTAAAATCTACCATCACAATGGGAGACTGAAAACAACCACAATCATTCTAACATTCTGATAAGGTGAACTTATGGCTTGGGATAAAACTTCCAAATAAGGTATCCCAGAAGTATCATATCTCAGACCACTTAGATGGACTCAAAAAGTGGTTCTGGTAATGCTGAAGATTCTGATGTTGAAAATGCATGTGGAGAGTTGGAATAAAAGTGGTTCTTGAAATACAAGTGAGGATATAGCAAACTTTCTAAATTAAAATTTTATGTGATAATTCAGATGTTTATGTATAAACCAGATAGCACAAATAAGCATTTGATTATTTTATTGACTTTATTAACAAGTTTAGTCAGTTTGGGGGAGGGGAAATGTCTTCTTGGTTAATTCCTTATATTTAGGTCTATATGCGTTAAATCTAAATGTGATCAACAATCGATTGCAAAATCAGATACAACTTTAAATATTTATAATTCTTCAAGATAGTGAAACCATGCTTCAGGATGATTTATGGCTTGTTGGAGCTGGAAGGACTGCAGACATAACGTGGTTCATCACTCTTTAACAGAGTCAGGCCTAAAACTCAGATCTAGTCTCAGTCTGGCACTGTCGTTGTGTTTTATCAAAGCTGTATAAAATAGATACCAATGTGTTGTTCACCATGGTTACATACAAACTGTACGTTCAATATAAGTGCAGTTTTTACCATGAAGTCTACCTATCTCAAACTTTGTATTTGATATTTAGAAACATATTAATGAAAAAATTTTAATAGCAAAAGAGATCTTAGGAAGGAATAATTTGGATGGCCCTGGACCCTATTAAAAGAAAGAAAGAAGAAAAAAAAAACACAGAATTTTAAGAATGCCTCCTTTTCCTGTAAACAAATTTCTCTTTGCCAGGTAGAGACATTTAAAACCAAGATACTGATCAGTTTTTTTAAAAACAGCCATTACAGCAGCCAAACACTGAACCCATCAGTGAGACCTTCACCTATGAAGATTTAGAGAGAAGGTCTCTTAGATTGGATCTTTGGAGTAATATTTTTCTTTGCTCTTCTCCCTTTTTCTTCCTCTGCCCAAATTCATGACCTACTTCCTCTTCCTCACTCCCAATCCATCCCCCTCCCCCTCCCCCTACACCATAACAATTTTAAATCAATGCTAAAGAGCTGCTTGAGGAGGGGAAGGGGGAGAATTGTTGGTCAGAGGAAAGATGTTTACTGGCTAATGGCTTGTTTTGTAGCTTCAAGGCTTTTGAAAGAATACCCACTAGCAGGTGCAACTTTTCTTCACATTCTTCTGGCTGCTTAAGAGTCACTGTACTTACTTCATCTTGTAGAAACTCAGGAATCTGTGGGTAAAAGCCTTTAGGAATGATCTGAGAGCTTGGCACATGCAAAACCACTTTAAGAGTCAACTAGTTCTGGGTGGGTTTGAATCTACTCAACCTGCTAATTGAGCAAACCATTACCTTCTCTGACTTCCACTTAGCTCCCCCTGCTGTTAGACGGAAACAGAGTTATCTTGTCTGAATAGTAAATAGGAGAGTGTGTGAAAAGCGCCTAGGAGAGCGCTTGACACATGTTCACCTACTCATAAATGATAATCATTATTAGGAAGACTTTAATTATCATTTTTATGTTAACTATTTGGGTTTGATTGCTCTGAGCAGTGAAATAGAGATTCCATGGAAAACAAGGCTGGGCTGAACAGTGTGGTCTGCTACCCATTTGAAAGTAGTACCACATGGAAGATTTTACTCCTCTGCTTTTTTGGTAATCTTGAGACACATATTTTCTCTCTACTGTCGTTTTAAAGGTCATCTTGAATTGATTCAGTCCCATATGGTCTAAGCCTATCCCCTTTGTTAACCTGCATGTTAATATTATGATTGTTAATATTTGAAAGGGTACTTATTCCAATACTTTTTTGTTCAATGTAAGAAAATGTAAATTCTTAAAGGAAAAAGTAACTTCAGTAACTAGAGAATTTAATAGTAGATTTATTTTAATTCTCCTGGTTATTTTGTATTAATTTTCCTGTAAATGTATCCAGATGTGTATGCAGTACCTATATTCTATGAACAAATTCTGGCAACTATTTGATAAATTATCTTCTGAAATTTTCTACCTTGGAACCTAATTCTATCCTGAAAATATCAATCCTTTGCTTATAGTAAAATATGTTACATCAATGAGGAAAGCGAGAGTAAAAGCTGGTTTACAGTAACGGATACTCTAGGAACTAATGTGAATTCTGCTTCTTTTTATTTTCAGCAAGCAATTTAACTTGTTTTCTTGGCCAGGAATAAATAAATACTGAAAAATTAAGTGAGCCTTATGTCTTACTTAGGGGATTTTCTTGTTTCTTCTGATTTCTCTCTTTTTTGCTTTTGTTTTCAGGCTCAGCTATGTGAATCATGCAGAGGATCTGGCCTCCAAACTCCTACAGTGTTCCCCAAAGAACAGACTATCAGCACAGGCCGCCTTGAGCCACGAGTATTTTAGTGACCTGCCCCCACGGCTATGGGAACTGACTGATAGTGAGTATGACAAATTCGAAACATCCAATTGAAGCAGGGATATGATTTTAGCATCTATGTGTAACACACATGTAGAGAGGTTCACATGTTTATATGTGCATCTCTCTAATATTATGTATGTTTGTATATGCATTGCCTGTACACCTGTGTGTGTGTGTGTGTGTGTGTGTGTGTGTGTAGAGAGAGAGAGAGAGAGAGAATGGGGGGAGGGGGGTAGTGTGTGTATATATTTAGTGGAATCCTGCCATTCAATTGCTAGCTTACCAGACACAGGAAGAAAATGGATTCCTTTTTTGCTATCTCTGCTCTGCAGTCAGCAGCTGCATGTCTTTGTATTTGATTATGTGTGTGTCCAAAAAAATGATCTGAGCAGTCATAAAGGAAAAGGAAAATATGATTTACATATTTAGTGCCTTATGCATATAGTATTTTTTAGCTGGCTGCAGTACACAGAGTAGAAATGATTCATTTCTGTTTGATTCTCAGAGACAATCTTGGTTGTAACAATAACCTTAAAAAGGGCTGCTATGCAGTGAGCTGACGAACAGAGTTGGCAATTGGCTAATGCGCTGAATTGACATGTAAGAACTGAAGACATGTAATTCATTTTAACTACAGATGCTGTTGGTATTCATACAGAGCTCTTCTCTGGATCTCTTAAAACAAAACACATTCCTGGGTGGGTGTTTGTTTTGTTTTTACAAAAGTGTTCATATTTACACAGCCTTTTTCAATTACATTTTAAATATTTGGGGGAGGATTTATGACTGGGAGGATCTCATCTTTCTTCCAAAGTGTGAAACAAAATTCTTGTGAAATTTTGCAAAACACTATTGCAGTAAGAACACTTTTGTTCAATGGTGATACATTCTTTCCAAATGCCAGTGAAAGATATTTCTCCTCATACTGTTTTCTTTTTGCCTTAAAAATTAATATACTGCATATATGGATGGATATTATAATATCATTTTTAATCCTTGTGTACACATCACTTACCATAGACATACATAAAATTTTTTCTTTATTCTCTCAGACTTTTTTCCCCCCATGATAGCATTGGAGTCTCCTCGACAACAATAACCTTTTATTTTGGAACTAAGTCCCAAGTAACAACTCTTGGGTATTCCTACCCTAAATCTTTTCTGATACCTCATATTTAATTCTAATTACTTTTTTTTTACTCTAAAGTAGCTATAGATATATTAATCCACTACTCCCCCATGCTTTGAAATCTTCTTCAGTATTTCATATATTCCAAGCCCATATTTATCCCATATTCTTCCCTACTTCCTTTCTGAAAGTCTACCCACTGACCATTACTACAGCTATCCCCATTTAAAAAAAAAATTAAAGATGAAATCCCTATAGAAAAATAATGAATTGGTAACACATCTTCCCATACTGAAAAAAAAAAAAATGATGCAGTGGACTCATTAGTTTATTGCTCGTCAAACTCAAACATATGGTTTGTTTTCCCATTCAGTATAACTTGCAACTTGATATCACTCCTCCTTGGTGACATCTCAATCCCATCTGACTTGATGATTGAGTTTAAGCCAGGATTTTGATGGTCTATGAATTCTGAATTCTGTAGTAGTACTTTTCTGTTAATATGGACTTATTACCCACTTGGCACTTAGTTTATCAGCCAGTGGTTAAATCCAGTTTCTATCAGTAAGTAAATGCCTACACATTATCACTCGGCAGCAGGCTGCCAATGGAGACAGCCTTGTCCCTGTCATTAACAAGCACAATGTATGCAGAACACCAGAGGGGAATTAAAACCACAAAAAATACCTCAGGGTGGTATTTTTAATATGAGAATTTAATTTGTAATTTCACAGATTAAGAATTTTGGCTGCATTAATCCCTTTATCAGCTCACAGCAGGCTATTTGCAGAAGCGTAACCATAAGGCGATATTCATTGGCAGAAACGCGTCTTTGCATAACGTTAAACATCAGGAGCAGTGAAACCTTTTGAAGGGGGGAGAATAAAGATGAAAAATCATTATATTTTTAAAGCAAGATTCTGCTAAATGCCTCCGGTAACAATTTTGAGTTACAGAAATGCTATTTCTGTGTCTAGTAGATAATCATTATGAAGCATAAATCCAGTCGCAAGAAAGGACAATCCCGGTATTAAATACCACAGTCATTTCCATTTTGAACAACATGGTAGTCCTTGTAAACATGTTTACAAAACAAAGAATTCCTAGGCTTTGGAGAGTTTGGGAACTAGTTCTTTTAAGTGAAATGACTGGTTTTGGTGACTCTGTTACCTAGGTTAATATTCTGCAGACTATATTTAAAAGTTCTTGAAATTCTTAAAATTAAATTTTACATCAGTGTGGAGTCTTGTAAAAGTTCACCACCTGGCAAATGGCAGCAGCAGCAGCAGTGCCAGTATCCTCATATGCTTCCTTTTCAAGGAGATTTGGAAAGAGATCCATCTGAAAAGAAGTGTTGCAGAACCAATAAATGGATTGTCTTATCAACCAAGTCATGGTTTCTATTAATCAGTTTTAGGAGCCTCACATTAATATGTAGTCTATTCAGGATGCAATAACAAAATAACTTAGACCGGGGCTTAAACAACAAACATTTACTTCTCACAGTTCTGAAGGCTGGGAAGTCTAAGATCAAGGTGTTGGCAAAATCAAGTTTCCTGACGAGACAGCCACCTCCCTGTATCTTCACATGGCAGAGAGAGAGAAACAGTGACACCTCTCTCTCCCTCTTTCTCTCTCTCTCTCTCTTTTTTTTCATATAAAGCCACTAATCTCATCCTAAGGGCCTCACCTTCATGACTTCATCTAACCTAAATACTACCTAAAGGCCTCATCTCCAAAAACTATCACATGGGGGGTTAAGGCTTCAGCATATGAATTTTGGAGGGACACAATTAAGTCCATAGCAGTCACATTCTTAAAGATGGGTCATGGCATTTTTTTTTTTTAAAGAATGCCCGCAAAGGGAAAACTCTTATGCAAGCGGAAAGCAAACCCAGGTTAAAAGGAGAAGATTGTAACAAAAGTAAGTTCAAAGTGGGCTCCAGTCTTCTTGGCCTACTTTAATATATCAGACCTTTTGAGAAGAGTATCAAGTGTTATTAGAACCTTGGTTACACAGAGCACTGCAGTCATTCCATGAATTCTTATAAAAATGAAGTTGTATGCTGATGCCAGACTGTTATTTGCTTTGGAAGAACATATAACAATATAATATCTTTCTTAATTGTACTAGTCCTTAAAACCTCACCAGTTTACAAAATGCCAAAATTTAGAAGCAATGTATTAGTGTGCCACTGAAGCAGGAATTATAAATTCATCAAGCAAGAATTATGGAACAGTTACCTGGAGATCTGGCGGTTAAAGCTGGCTAATTCTAGTGGCACCCCGTCATTCTCCCTCTATCCCAAAACCCGAACAGCCTTGCCCCACTTCTTCACAAAGATTTAATTGCAGGGAAGTAAATGGAGGGCTGATTTAGAAGAAATTCATTACTTTCCCCAAATACACCAAAGGGCATTCTCCTGTGTATACTATCAAGTTACATAAATTATTGAAGCTGAACCACCCTTGTCAAAGTAAATGAACAAAATACACTTCATAGCGTAGAGTCCTTGATTTTATTACATTCATTTGCTAATCCACAAAACTCAGATCTGCAGTAAAAGAAGGCCAACAAATTGGTGCAGTGTAAAGAGCACTGAACTGGGAATCAGACCACCTGGATTCCAGCTTCAGCTCCGCTGTTAACTAGCTGGGCAATGTTGGAGAAGTGCCTTAGTCTCTGTGGGTTCCCAATTTCTCATATAGAGACACAGTGATCCCTAAGGACCTTTCAGCTCTAATGTTGGTAGGGTTTCTTACTTCTTCCTATATATGTCCTATATATTATCCTAAAGCAACATTATGCCATTAATGGAGCTCCATGCCATCTTTTTAAAAAGAAAACACACCCTGTTCAAACATATTTGCTGCTCTAGTTCCTAGACTTCCATCCTCTCTTGAATCCTTTTGAGCCGAGTTTTTATACCCAAGATTCCACAACTGCTGGTTTTAGTCTCTATCCATTGGTCTTTCCCCAGCCCTCATCTTGATCCATCAGCATAATTCAACACAGTTGACCACTGTCTCCTCGTAGTAACATTTCCTTCACTTGGATTCCAGGACAGGACATTTTCCTTTTGCCTCCCTAAACATTCCTTTTCATACTCCTTTGCAGGTTTCTCATCTGCCAGACCTCTCACTCTTAGAGCGCCCTGGGGCTCAATCCTCAGATCTTCCTATCTGCATACGCTCCCTAGAGCCTAGATGATCTCATTTAATCTCATGATTTAGATATCATCTGTGTACACTGACAGCTTCCAAATTTCAATCTCCAGTCCCATCTTCCCTGACTCCAGACTTGCATATACCAGCTGACTACTTAACATCTCCATTTGGACATCTAGTAGGCATTTCCAACTTCATATTACCAGAACTGAACTCCTTGTCTTTTCCCCTAGACTTGCTCATTTTGTAGTCTTCGCCTTGTTAATAAATGGCAATGTCATTCTTTCAGTTGTTGGAAGTTACCCTTGACTCCTCTTCTTTTGTCATACCCAAACCCAGTTCTTCTGTAGACCCTGTTGGTGCTACCTTCAGAATAGATCAATAGACCATCATCCTCACCTCTCCACTGCCATCACTGCCCCACGTCACTCACCGTCTTCTTTCACCTGTATTTTTACAATAGCCGTCTAACTGTTTTGCCTGCTCCTCCTCTTGCTCCTTAGAGAGGCTTTGCTGTTTCTTCTTTCTTCAGTTCATCCTTGCTCTTCCTCTAGATATATGCATGACTTGCCCTCTCACCTTTTTGGGTCTCTGCTCAGAGGTACCTTTACCTGGGAAGCCTTCACTGACCTGCTTCCACCCCGGCACTTCCTGTTTCTCTTCCTGCTTTATTATTCTTCACAACATTTACAACTAGTTGATATATTTGTCTGAGTGTTTATCATCTGTCTCCCCTAAGTGGAATCTACAAACACCAGGGTTTCTTTTCATTCTGATTGATACACTACAGGATTCTGAAAACCTAGAACAGTGTGGGGCTCAATAAATATTTCTTCAAAGAATGAATGAAAGAATGCACAAAGAAAGGGCAAAATATGTTGTTTCCAAATTCAAGCTTATTGTTCGAGATCAGAGAAATATGAGAGATCAGCTGAGCTGTGGTGTGGAGGGGAAGGCAGACTATCCTGTCATATGTGTGTGTAAATCTGTGTGAGTGTGTGTGTGTGTGGCTGTGACGACTTGACATTTCAAAGACCAACGCATACCATGATGTTTTATGTGCTGGACATCCAGCATTGCATCTCAGCCTCCAATTTTGAAAGAAAAGACTCTAAATACACCTATAAATATGTAAATGAAAACTTTTCATTCTGTCCACAGTGTCTTCTATTTTTACTGTCCCAAATGTAAGATTGCAGCCAGAAGCTGGAGAAAGTATGCGGGCCTTTGGGAAAAACAATAGTTATGGCAAAAGTCTATCAAATAGCAAGCACTGAGGCGCACAGCATTCTCGAGAGAGCACAGGTAAGATGACCTACTTTACTTGGAAAGTAATTGTGAAAAGACATTGAGTCAATCTTGCAAACAAAATATTTCAGACTTATTTTTTCCTAAGTATCTTATGAATCTCTTACGTTTGTTGTGGCATTCATTACAGATTCTAGTGAGGCAGAGCGCTGTCAGTCATTTCTGTATTTTTAGGCACTTGCTGGCGTCTAACCAAAATGGTCCTTTATTTATGTAGTCATAAGCAAACCATTTTAGTCATAAGCAAATCATTTCACTACTCACCCATCCTTCACAGAGGTTAGAAAATGGTTAACCTCGGAGGATATCTAAGCCACAGACCTGCTTCGTGTGGCCCACACAATTTTTTTCCTTGGTTGCTCTCATTTTAAAATGAGGAGATTTTACACCAAGTCTGGGTTTCCGGCTTTTCTCGAGAAATCAGCAGCTCTGGCAACGCTAAACTCACATTCCTGCCAGAAGTTTGTGTATGTAACTGAACTGTGGCTGCCTCCTTTGGAAAGGACATGGGCTCCCTAGTTTAGCTTAGTGGCCATTTGAGCCACTTCACCCATTTCTGATTCCTGGGTGGCCCCTAGTGCAGACCTTATTGTGGTGGAGCATTTATTTTTTTTCCTATTCGATTCTTTGAACTCTGCTATTCTGCAGATGGAAAGCAGAACCTAAACGAGGTAGTCTCTGAGCATGTTGGCCTGTCCCGGTCATCACACAGGCTTTACAGAAACAAGCATAAGATGGCAACTTCTGAAAAGGCTGTGTCTTTAGTGCCAGTTGGAAACGTCTGGGTTTTTTGGAAGTTTACGCCTATATATATATATCTCTTCGTTTAATGCAACATAACTCTGAAGCAAATAGAGAACCAGCTTTTTTGAGGGGAAGGCTTTTTTATTTGCTAGCCCATATTGTTACTTGCTTGTGTGGCTGTTCAGGAATTAAATGTTCCAGTGAATTGAAAGATACAGACAGCATCATCGCAAGGGCTCCTCTTCCTTCCTCTCTCTCTTAATGTGAAATATGTTAACAGGCTGAACTGTCAGTGCATTAAATGTCCACATTGTCTTGTGGGTGATTAGTCAATACATTTGGACTTAGCTTTTGTGTACGCTCAATGTGGAGGTCCGTTTTGGCCTCTCAGGAGTATGGTGGTGATTTATGAATGATTGGAGAAAAGATTCCCAGATTGATAAAATTTGGTGTATAAATGCCAGTCAGGAAATGTTACTAGTAGACTTGCCATTTCATATGTAAGATTCTTCATTCTTCTGGTTATTTCTCCCTATTGGATAAAAAGTTACCCGGAAGCACAACTTTATACACCCAGTAGCATTTGTACTCTCACTTCAACTGGTCAGACAAAGAGTGGGGCTGAGTTTTTGACCAGTTACCTCCTGCTTCTGAAAATGGTTTTAATTCCTGAGGGTTGCAGCAGATGCTATTGAGAGTATTTAACCTGCATTACCATAATGAGAGCCCCTGACTTTATAAAACCCTTAGCCAATTCAGTAGAACGAAACAAAAATTGGACTTTTTTTGTGCTGCTGCCTCATACACACATACACACAAGCAAGCTTGAATTTCCATCACAGGGCTGTGTCCTTTCTTCTCTGCTCTTTTGAGATCTCTCTGACCTGAGCCTGGCCAGTCAAAACTGCTAGAATGTGTTTCAGGTCAGCTTTTCCGTGGAAATCAAATCAGGCTCACTGGATAGAAGCATTGCCCATAAGGTCTCAAAAACTGCTAAGTGAAAAGAGATTTTAAAGAGCTGCTTGGAACTACAGTCATCAGTATTCAAAAGCCTTTACAAAGATGTTTTTTCTTTGTAGTATGTTTTTGAAACTAGATTCAAGGGTATTATCTAGAACCTCTTCCTCTAGAATTATCTAATAATACTAGAAATATGTTCTCTATGAATTTTGTCTTTTTCACATCAACTTTTAAAGCTTTAATATTATTATTGCCTTTGTTGTTTTCTTCAAAATCCAGATACCTCAGTTTGATTCAACATTATATTAAGGAAACATCTAAATTTCTTTTTCTCAGAAAAGCTGCATGGAAGCTGGATTTTAAGAGTTTTCTGTCAGTCAGCAAAAAAGGAAATCATTTTAATTTTTCACCTTTGTAGGGTTTTCTTTTAATCAAATAGGTTCATCTTAGAGATTAAATAGCATAGCCTATATATTGGCCTAATACATCCTGCACAGTAGAGCTGATTCTAATCAATAGCTGAATACCAGTGTCTATATTGTAGACATTATAGAGCCAAAAGTCTACATAAATAAGGGTATTCATAAAGAAAATATGTAATTCCCTAGATTTTGATTTTGTTGTTGATGAATTTAATTAACAGTTTAGAACAGGCTGAGGCATCTTAAATTTTCCTCAAATGCCCCAGTTCTTTGTAAAGCCCAGAGAGATTGGGAAGGAGAGGAAGGGGGAAGAGGTTGAGGGCTCAGAGAGGCTAAGACTGTAACCTAGCATTTTAGCCAACTCTCTCTGGGGAGTTACACAGAGGTAAATGTAGAAAATGCATTGTATCGCTTCTGGTTTTGAAATGATGGAGGACTGAGTAGAGAGGAGCGTTTCAGGTCCTAAGTTTTCTCTTATACCACAATGCCAAATTGTTTCTAAACTTGTATATACTAAGGTCACTTCAGTTATTTAGTTAATAATCCTGGATTTGCATAAACTGGCCTTACTGGAAAAGCTAATGAGAAGCATTTTTCTTTGCAGCAGAAAGCAATTTTGGTTTCAGAGTCTTGTAACCAAATGAAACGAAAAGAAAACCACATGCACCTAAGTTTAAAAATGGAGCCAATGGATGATCAAGATACTGTGCTTCCTACAGTTTGTTATCCTCTAAAGATATGAATAGACTACAGATTGCATAGATTGTCCCCACCCTTTTTATCAGCATTAAAGGATAGGACTTTCCTAAAGTCTGAGAGAGCCTTAAATACGCGTACAAATTTTCCCCAAGGGAAAGACCGGAAACTATATTGAATATCACATCCATTAGTATCACTTATATTTGTGCACAGTGATACCGAATACACCCCCAGGCTGAGCTTAATTTTCCAGTTATTCTAAATTGAGACAGGAAGTGCACAGTCACTCTTGTCTGCTCTCCTTTTGCTGAATACAGGGCATAAGAATGGCCTCTAATCTTTTAGACAGATGTTTTATAATTTTCCTGAAATGCTATATGCTCATTATGGAACATCTCTTTTCAATGAATCAATTGGTCTTCAAACCCTATTAAATTCATAATAAATATAGAAATATCTGTCTGGTGCATGAAAAAACTGTATTTGGTTCACGTGCAAGAAGTTAACTGCATGCATATTTTGGTGACCCCTCTCCTTGCTTTCTAGTATATTATCTTTGCTAATCAATGTTATTTAAGTATTATATGAAAATGAAAAAGAAATGTGGTAGACTCTTTCTGTTTGACTCAGTCATCAAGCAATAATTTCCTAAAAGTAGGCTGCCAGGTAAACAGTAGGATGCATAAATTGCTCAAGAATTTTAATTAAATAAGAGAAAGATTTTTTAAAAAACCGAACTCCAGGCAGAATATAATTCATTGGTGCTTAAGACTCTCTGGCATCGCTAACTGAATGTTCATTAGAGAGGTGTTCACACACCCTGGGGAAATGGGGGGCAGTGCCAAAACCCCTGGTGAGTTTTTAAAAATCCAGGTTCCTGGGGTCTTCTGCATTTTAAAGAACCCCAAAGGATGTTGATGTAGGTAACCTTTGAACCACATATTATGACCTGTTCGGTAACTATTTAAGAATTGTACATTTATGAAGTAAAATAATCAACTTATTTGGGCCAGGACTGGATAAAGACAAAATAGGAAAAGCCATCCCTTCCTTTCCCTTCCCTTTTTTTTAAGGAAGATTAATATAAAGTTGTGCTGTCCAACAGGGTAACCACTAGCCACGTGTAGCTATTTTAAGTTCATTTTTAATTAATTAAAATTAAACTAAATTACAACCTTGTTCCCCCAGTAGCAGTACCACATTTCAAGTGCTCATTACCCACCGTGACTAGTGGCCACCATAGGGACAGGGCAGGGCAAGGACCTTTCCAGCATCACAGAACGTTCTACTGGGCAGCACCAGTGAAGAGCGTTTCTCCTGACTGCCTTTGAGGAATCAGGAAAGTTGAACTGAATTCAATCAGCAAAAATATATTTCAGTTCCAGAACATAGCCACTTCAGAGAAGCCCAAAACGTTTGCGGAAGAGAGACACTCAAGTGAGGAAAGAGGCAGGTGGCAAAGTGAGAGGGACAGAGACGGATGACTGAGAGTGACAGAAAGCGCTGTGCCACAGGGACGGGAGACATCACGAGGAAGCGGGTGTGGGGATCTCTCGGGGGAAGGAAACATGGTGCGGTGTCCTCAGGGATGGTGGTCTTTGTTGAGATTGCTCAGGGAAGTAAGGAAGAACAGGTGGACAGTCCTTAGACTTCTTAAAGCTGCACGGGCAGGCCTCACAAATCCTGAATGTCCGTCAGGGTCCACAGGAGCTTTGGTTTGTCTGCCGTCAAACTCAACCGCCATCTCAACTCTGGTACCTGTCCCTGGAGAAACAGCCCCCTCTTGCTCTCCGTCATGCTGTGACCTCTTCTGTCCCTGCATTGACTAACAGTACTTTTGTCTGCTCTTCATCTCGTGGCTTCTGCTGACTTGTTTCTGCTTATTCATGAATCCTGCTTATCATCGCTTCTCTTGTGCCTCTATTCCTGGGGCAGTCTATAGCCGAGCTCTTTTCTTCAGATTCAGACCCTCCTCCAGAGCAGCTCTGATTGGTGTAGCCATCATCATGGAGAGAGAGCAAGGCTTTGAGCAAGGCTGTTGGGTGGGTCCAGTCAGCTGAGCTGTGAACTAGGTGGCCAGCCTTTCCTTAAGGAACCGGTCAGAAGAGGGCTCTGGGCTTAGCAGTCTCTGAAGCTTCTAGGAAAGCAAGCAGCATAGATGGAAGGCACTTGCCTGGCCTGTACACTACCAAGGGAAAAATCAGACAAGTATAGAGGGAAACTCCAGTTTTAATGGAGTAACAATGTCCTCAATGTGTGATATTTTTGACTAACAGTCTTTTTAAACCATGTTGCATCTTCTCAACTGTAGACACAAAAGGAGATAACACCCATTAGTACTTACCACAGTATAAGAAATTCAAGTGTTGGATCTGGTTTTCTTTCAGTAGCAGAAAGATTTATGATTTTTCTCCTGGTAGAACTGTTACTTTCTGCATGACTCTGCAAATTTTTTTCCTGTCAAACTACAGTTTTATCTCTGTTTATTATCTCTGTTGTCTCATGTAGTTGACAGCAGTAGTTGTGGAAATAACAACAGGCAGAGGGGGAAACAAACCTTAGTGTTCCTCGCAGGTTTTATTTGAAAGAATCCCTGGTTTTTGTTGTTACCTCTACATTACTGCAGATTGAGAAATATGCATTATTCAGGAACTTGACAGCGCTTCGAACCATACACGTGCAGACTACCTTTGTGAACACTTGATTGAGAAAAGGCTGGAATGTGGTTTAGTTTCCCCACCCCACCTCCACCCCCCTTTCCTTAGCTTCCCCCCTGCCCTAGAGAGTCTATTACCTCCTCTAAATCCACTACTTAGCAAAATAATGGGCTAAGGAAGTTTGACTCTTCTCTTCTCCCTGTCCCTTCTCTGCCTCTCTGCCCTTCCCTTCCTTTGAGTCACCTCTGATCTGTACCCCACATACCATGTCCACCAGCCCTGTGAATGGGTTCGCCAAAGACTAAGTCCTTTACTATCTAATCTGCTTAATTATGTCCTGGGATTGTCACAAAGCAGAATGAAAAGAAAGTTTAATATATTCATTCATTCATTCATCCAGAGTGCATTTTTTAAAGTATCTGTTTTTCTCTGTATTGACATAATTTCAGATTTACAGAAAAGTTGCAGGAGTAGTACAAAGAATGGCTGATACACACCATCCACTTTCCCCAAATGTTAGCATTTTACTACATTTGCTCTATCATATTCACTCTTTCTCCCTCTCTCTCTCTTTCTCACACAGACACAAAAATGTGTGCACATACACAGTTTTTCCTCACACGATGCTCTATTACCTTTAAATATTTCAGTGTGTTTTTCTTAAAAACAAAGAATTCAGAGTGATATTTTTTGCATTAAAAATATAGAGGGTTTTGTCCTTGCTTTTCCTTTACCCTTCTCTGACTGAGAGTTTTCAAAAGCAAAACGGCTGAAAGAGAAGAAACTTGTTTGATGCTCCACAAATTGGTTCATCAGCCCACAGATGCTCGAAAATTGGCTATGTTTTTGAGGTTCAATGTTTCCAGGTCAGATGAGCTTTCAAATTGAGGATGGTGGGCCGGTGGTGGGGGGAGGTGAGAATAGCACTGCAACTTGCATCTTCTGTCTTTTTAAAACCGAAATTAATTTCTTAGGGACTATTTAGCCAGCAGCATAATATGAGTGAAGCTTTCTTATAAATAGTGGGCATAAGATGTGATATGGCTACTAGCAAGATATCTATTAGAATGCTTGGCCAAACTATTATGAAGTTAACAATCACATATAACAGGTAATTATAATCAGTTCAGGTGCTCTATTTTTCCTTTTCATTTAATGTTGATTCTTATGAATTTGGGATACAGAGGGAATCGTCTATGCCCTAAGTGCACTGTATTGTATTATTAATACCAGGATAGCAGCTGAGTCCCCCTAGACAGTCTTTGTGGTCTGCGGATACTCTAAGAAGTGTCTGAGCATAAAAGGAGGCTGTTTGAGTTGAAGTGGGCTGATGGTCTGGGATGACATTTGAATGCATAGAGGACAATGTCTAAATGACAATGTCGAGAAGAGAAGGCAAAAAAAAGCTTGAAACTATTGCCATTGTCCCACAAATGCTCATCACTCCTGAGATGCTCCTCACAGACTAGCTTTGTCTGGGTAGAAATGGGGAGTGGGATCGAGGAGGGACAGACACTGGGGCCCTGGGACAAAAGCCAGGGATTCGGTCCTTAGACACATTAAAATTCTAGACAGATAGCAAATGTGATGAAAACCGCAACCCGAGTGTATTTCAAGTCTAACAAAGTTAAACATTTTAGCTAAATTATTACAAGTATATTTAACAAAATGTTTGCAGTACTCTGAGATGCTTCAATGAATAAAGCTTTTAAGAACATCAAATTGGTTGTGCAAATGAATAATTTAGTGGGTCTCCTTTGGAATTTAGGAGAGCTGTTTCCTCTACCCCACACACACACATACGCACACACACACGTATGCACACACACTCTGTACACTCACACAGCCAAATAGAATAATTTTTCAACAGTCCTAGAGTTGTTAGAATAACATCATAGATTAAACAAAGGATAACTTCTCCAGCTGATGAAATAGTGTACAAGATCTAGAACAGGAACAATACACAAGTTTGAGAAATTGATGGAAATTTATCTCATAAAATATATTAGTGGGCATGCCAAGCATGGAATCTAATGTTGTACTCTTAAATTCCATACTTGGCTGAATTTTTTCCCTTTAAATTATCACCATTCTTTTAATGTAGTTTGCATTATGTATAGTGCCCTTGGATTTTTAATTGCTCTGGATTATCATTTTCAATGCAATTAGTAAAATGCCCTCAATTACATATAATAATTACTGTAAATGGAGCTATTGGCCTAATTACTATAAATGGGGAAAGATGTGTGATTATCATGTGCAATTAAATCATGTACAGTATTTATTTTACATTATTATATAAATGGTGTAATGATCACACGTAATTATATTGTATCATTCCTTGGTCAACAAATCTACTTCATGTTAAGATATCTAGACTTGTGATCCATTGCCAAAGATCCATGTAGTGGATCTTTTCACCTAAAGTAATTGGGTTATTCTGTGGGCTGGGAACCCACTAAATAAACTGACTGTGCATAGGCAAGAAAAATCTGGAAGGAACAAAAATTATTTTACCTCCATTAAAATCAAGAATGTCCAGATTATCCTATGTTGTCAGTGTTAAATCCTCCCTGAGCCCAATGCCAACTTTCACCATACCTATTTGTTTTTAGGTAAACATGTAAAAATCAACACCCCCTAAATTGTGGCAACATTTAAAATATGCCTGGGGAAAAAAAAAAAGGTCCTTTCTTCACTGTGGCCAACATGATAATCATCCCTAGTTTACAAATGCACACTTAACAAGCTTACAGCACATAATTAATTCTGCAAAGGATGCTGTTTGACAGAGTGGGATTATGAGAATTGCATATTGATAGTGGCAGTAGAAATAAATCTATTTTCTCTACATAAGGTAGGGTGTTCTTGTGTTCTTTAGAAACTGGCACGTCTCAGAGGTGTTGCTCTCAAAATGATCTCAGGATGGAAAGAAGTCAGTAATTACAGAGCCAGGCATTCAGTTGTGTCCTAATTTTCCCACCAGTTTTTCAGTGTTTCCGCTGCCTCAGAGACTTAAAGCATTCTCATTAGGTAGCTGCAGAGGCAGCCGCTTCCCTACTCCCTCATTCTCTCACTCGCATTTCCTTTTTTTTTTTCCATTCCTGCCTTGGGAGTGACTGTGAAGATCATTTGCTGGAATGATTGGCAGGTTAGAGGATTCGATCAGATGAGTTCCTCTTAGTGCAGGTCAAAAAGGCTAGTTAGCAGGAGCTGTCGAAAAATGCCAGCAGCATTCGAAATGGGAAATGTCATGACTTCGAGGCAGGGGGTGCCACCTGGAACAGAAAGCCCCCAGCTCATTAGCAAGTTACAGGATGCAGGCTTAACTGGAGGCAGCAGAGAAGGAAAGATAATACCCAATAGGGAAAATGATTGTGAAGTGGAATTGATTTCATGTATAATTTGTTTATCACTAGAGGGGACAAATGCTGTCCTTCTGACATGAGCAGAGGAGTGTGGACTATGAATGAAGCAACTTAGCATAATCTCCAGGTTGCGCTTTGGATTTAAAGAATGCAAACTTCTTTATTCTTAACTGTGGAAATGATCAGGTCATGTTACATTAATTAAAGCTGACATACTCTCAAATGTTTTATCTGGGCAATTGTGGCAGCTCGACAAACGGATAGAGATGGGCAACTTTAGAAAATAAGGGGATTTTTTTTTTTTTTTTCTTTTCCCTCTGCTGGTGTGGAAGACTAGCTCAGTTGCATACTGAATTATAACAGGCTTGGTGTTTACCTTCAGTGCTTAGCTAGGCTACACAAATCAAACCAGGGTTCCAGATTCTCATGAAATCTCATTTATAGAGGAGAGCGTTTGCCCTTGGGGAGATTTAGATTGAATCCATGTTAAAATATACATGTATATTTTAGAATATGACTATATCATATTTTGGTACAATGTGAAAACTTTAATCTTTTTTTTAAAGGAGCAGCTCTCCAGTAATGAAACTGGAGCCTAGTTGTCAGTTCATCTGGATAGAATTTGATATTTTATCATAAAGTCAACAACTTACAGTAGCCATAGTTACAAGCAAAACTAAAATTAAAAAGTGTCCTTACAGGAAGCATTAATCTGCAATTTGTAAAAAGAGAATGTAGTGGCAAAACAGAAAATAATATTGCCTAGCATGTACTCGAACCAAACTCCAAATTTAAAGGTTTCAGTATTTTTACGATGTATTAAATGGGCTTTAGTGTAAAGCTTTTTCCTACATAAATTCCATCAGAAAATGTATTTTCTTTTGATAAGAAACTTTTACGATATCATTTATCTTTTACATGGAGATCTTCATTCTGTTATTTTAAGCCACAGATGCCACAGCTGCAAGTCTTTCTGGCTGAACACTAAAGGATGTTTACTTAGCATCCAGATTTTGATTATAACATATATTTTCAAAATGTTTTTGTCTTGACTTTTCTTTTCTCTTAAATACTGAGACATTTTATGAGGCAGTTATGAAATAACCAGTGCTTGTTTTATCAAGCGGCCTCAGATTGCTGTCTTAAGTGAATAGGAATCCTAAAATCTCCTGGTGGAAACACTGGTGGAAAATTCATTCTGTTCTGTATTCAGCATGAAAAGCTTAGCATTAAGCTACTGAATATAGCTGTCAAGATATACTGCATTACTTTTGTCAAATCTGAAAATTTAAACATCAGTGTGAATCCACTCATCCCCTTATTTGGGAGCTTTATTGTGTGGTCCAGGAGCTGGCCTTTAAAAACAAAAATTATGAAAGACTTTTGAAATAGCTCATCTAAAGTTAAGATTTTTTATTCTTCCACAGTAACTCAATTTGTTAACAACTGACAGATTTATTGGAAAAATGACTAAGTCAACTATTTTGAAAGAAAACATTGTCAATAAAATTTTTTAATAAGAGGATTGGGTCTAGTTGTCTTCCCAAGGACTTCACAGTCTCAGAAGCTTGAAGTAAGATGCCCTTACCTCTCAAGATGGGCCAGGTGAAGGAGTCCAGCCATGCAGAGCCGGAGGTGACTAGTGGCCTTTGTTCATACCTGGTCTCATTTCTCACTCTCTCCTCCATGCTCTGCCCTCACCTTGGCTTTCTAAAGTCAGCTCTGCGTTCACGGCCGTCGTACACTCTCCGCTATTTTGCCTTCTTCTCAGTTAATCTCCTCTCCATCAACTAAAATAATATCTGATACATACTGACATTATATTTATCATTCCCTTTGTTGAATCTTTCCACAGCTCTATGGATTGAGTGACCTTGTTGTTGAAAGTTTCACAGTCAGATTTATGGGTTCCCCTTAGATAAGTTCCCTAGTTCCAAAGAAGAGAAATGGCATCCTTATAATTGTCCTCTTTATCAGTAGTTCTCAACGTGTGGTCCATATACCCTGGGGATCCCCAGAAGCTCCATGGGGGTCAAAACTGTTTCCTTAATAATACTAAACTGGTCTTTGCCTTTTGCACTGTGTTGACATTTGCACTAATGGTGCAAAAGCAATGGAAGTAAAACCGCTGGCTCCTTAGCATGAATCAAGGCAGTGGCACCAAACTGTCTTCCTAGGCACTCTTTTCTCTACCGCCACACAATGGTAATTGTTTTTAAAACCCAGTTTCACTTAATAATGTTCTTGATGAAGCAGTTAAGATTATTAATTTTATTAAAGCTCCCCCTTTGAGTAAATGTCTTTTTAATATTCAGTGTGACTAAATGGGAAGTTTGCATAAACCATCTCCACTGTGTACCTAATTACTCTGGCTGTCTCAAGGGAAAGCTGTGGGCAGGTGTTTGAGTTGCAAGGGGAACTGGCTGTTTTTCCCTGAAACATGGTCTTTAATGGATGACTGACTGACAGTGGTTATTGGTTATGGTTTTTCAGACTTGGGTATTTGGCAGACGTTTCTTAAAAATGAACAAAAAGTGAGTCTGTCACCCCAGGAAAACAACCAGTAGCATTTGCTGCCTAAGATAAAATTAAAGCTTTCAATAGAAAATTAGAATTTGGGGAAGCCATAGAAAACTTTTATTTGCCACTGTGGGCTTGACAACTTTCCAAATATTTTTCAAGTGAGATGGGTAGTGACATAAGCAAATGTGATTTTTTTGAAATTGTATAGTGAAATGTGTCAACATTCAAAAGAGCTGTATAACCCATTGAATCAGTACTTTCCAAATGACCAGTGCGTGATTGTAGAAAATCATTGCATGGGTAAAATGCTCACTGAAAGTGCAAAATAAACCAATAGATTTTAAAGTAACAGAGTACAAAGAATTCATTGATACAGTTTCAAATTTCCCAGGGCAACTAATCTTTAAGAAACTACCACTTGTTGAGTTTCGTTATAATATAAAAGAATATATATCCATAATTATCTGAAAGGGCTATTAAAATACTTCTTTCTTTTCCAACTACATATCTGTGAGAGGCGGTATTTTCTTCAGTTGCATCAACCATAATAACATATCGTAGAACAGACTGAATGCAGAAACAGATAGGAGAACCCAGCTGTCTGCTATTCAGCCAGATATTTAAAAGTTTTGCATAATTGTAAAGCAGTGCCACCCCTCTTGCTAATTCTGTTTGGAAAATATGGTTATTTTATTAAAATAGTGCTTTTATGTTAACATGCAATTGGGTTATTTTTAATGAGTTAATAAATATTTTAAATTATCAATTTTAATATCAAATATGGTAAACACCAACAGCTATAATCCATATAAACGAATGCTCTTGGGGTGTCCTTTATAATTTTCAAGTTTATAAAGAGTCCTTAAGACCCAGAAGTGTGAGAGCCGCTGCTCTATACCCATAGCGTCATGCCTTAACTCTAATATGCTAATTTTGCTGGTAACATTTTACCCCTTGAATAAATTACTCTTCATTGCAATTTTTTTGTTTTGCTCTACAGAGTTATTCCAGTTCTATCCATCTACTTGACTGTCTCAGTTTTTCTGGGGTACAGTGAATAAAATCCCAATTCTTGTTCACACAGATGTCATCTGAAAATTACAGTTGAGTGCCATTTAAATCTGTGTCCTTGATGATTAGAAGGCTAATTCTTAAAAGACTTTTGCTATATATTACTTTGGGGGACTGTAACTTTCCCTTTTTTATATGCATTAGGTTTGACCTTACCTAATGGTGAGGCTCTGATCCTACAGTACTAAGTCATCAGGCTATTTTACATAGCTTGTTTATAGGACTCGGGAGGACTTTCTGTACAGCATCCTGAGCAGACTCAGCGTACATTCGACTTCTTTCAGGAGAATGGACTCAGGTCCTTCCCTCCCTGCCCACTACCATGAGGTAGCTCATGGAAATCTGAGTGCATTATGGGGTTCAGAATTGAAAGTAACTACTCAGCATGAGTAGAAGTCAGATTAGGGTTGCATTTTTTTAACTCTTTTTTTTAAAAATAAATAAATTTATTTATCTATCTATCTGTCTATCTATTTATTTATTTATTTATTGGCTGCGTTGGGTCTTCATTGCTGCGCGCAGGCTTTCTCTAGTTGCGGCGAGCGAGGGCTACTCTTCGTTGCAGTGCGTGGGCTTCTCACTGCGGTGGCTTCTCTTGTTGCAGAGCACAGGCTCTAGGCATGCGGGCTTCAGTAGTTGTGGCTCATAGGCTCTAGAGTGCAGGCTCAGTAGTTGTGGCACACAGGCTTAGTTTTTCTGCAGCATGTGGGATCTTCCTGAACCAGGGATCAAACCCATGTTCCCTGCACTGGCAGGCAGATTCTTAACCACTGCACCACCAGGGAAGTCCCTGTTATCTCTTTTTGACGCTAGTCATTCTAACAGGTATGAGGCGATGTCTCATTGTGGTTTTGGTTTGCATTTCCCTGATAATTAGTAATGTCGAGCACATTTTCACATACCTTTATTCCACAAATAAATGTATGGCTATTTTGCACATGTTGAGAACAAAGCTAGAGTTTCAGCCCCTCTGTATTGAAGACCCCTGGTATTTGTCCATCTTACCCATTAGCATCTAAATCTCAGAATATAGGCACTTGTTTACTGATTTATCCTTATTTCCCAATTTTGTCTCCATCACCTAGTTTTGCACATAATTTATGTCCCTTAAATATTTTTAAATGTAGTGAATGTCCGCCTTACTCACCATACCATAATCTTCTGTTCTTTCAACGAGTATTTTTTCAGTAGCCGTTATCTTGGTGCTGTTCTAAGTAGTAGTAAATAAAGCCATTTTTTAGCTTCAAGACAATCACAATTGAGAGACATAGATACAAACATTTAAATTGAAGGGTGATAAAGGCTATGGTATGTTTTCATAAAGCTACGTGCGAGGACAAATAACGAAAATTAATTCTGCGAGAGGGGCTTGAGAAAATTTCATGAAAGAAGAGATTTTGGGGACTTCCCCGGTGGCGCAGTGGTTAAGAATTCGCCTGCCAATGCAGGGGACACGGGTTCGATGCCTGGTCTGGGAAGATCCCACATGCTGCAGAGCAACTAAGCCCGTGCACCACAACTACTGAACCTGCGCTCTAGAGCCCGCGAGCAACAACTACTGAGCCCACGTGCAACAACTACTGAAGCCCTCGTGCCTAGAGCCTGTGCTCCGCAACAAGAGAAGCCACCACAATGAGAATCCTGCGCACTGCAACGAAGAGTAGCCCACGCTCACTGCAACCAGAGAAAGCCTGTGCGCAGCAGCGAAGACCCAACCCAGCCAAAAATAAATAAATGTTCCTTTAAAAAAAAAAAAAAAAAAAAAAGAAGAGATTTTGAGCAAAAGGAGGGCCTAGAGAAACACTTTGAGCAAAGCCATGTCACAAAGTGCAGCATCCTAAGGAAGGGTCTGATAAAGCTGAAAGACGTGGGAGTGGTGGAGTGAGAGGAGATGGGACTGAAAAGTGATTTGAAGCTAGATTGTTACGGGGCTGGAATGACGTGCTAAAGAGTTTGGATTTTAATGTGATTGCCCAGGGGGCGGGCAATATATACGACTTCCTGGTCAGACATAGGAGAGTCAAAACATCTTAAAGCTGGTAGATCCTTTAGGGATCATATAATAACCTTGAAAGAAGGCATGGTATTTTTCCTTTTCTTTGAACTTCTTATTATGGTAGATCATGTCTTGAGAATAAGTAAAGGAATGTGTAAAACTCCATTCACACTTATATTAACATAATATTAGAATATTAGAAATTGTACCAACACTCACCCTTCTCTTTGGCTGAAAACCTATTCATTCTCCAGCCCTGAAATTCTGTGAATCTATTATGGATATGGCTCCTTTAGTATACATTTTTCAACATGTACATAAATGTGTTTCTTGAAAAATTATGCATAAATTCATTATTTTATTTGAAAGAATATGCCTTCTTTGTTAGCATATTTTTTGTAAAATGAATAATGACCCCCTTAATTTAACTTCTGTGGATATGTAAAATTCCATATATTAAGACACACTGACAACATTTAGGGGAAATGCGAAACTAAAGAATGAGATAACAGATTTTCCAAGGATAAAAATTTAAGACAGTTTTTGAAGTTGAAAGAAATGTTTAAGAACTTAGTATCTTGGGACTTCCCTTGTGGTCCAGTGGTTAAGACTCCGCTCTCCCAATGCAGGGGACCTGGGTTCAATACCTGGTCAGGGAACTAGATCCCACATGCTGCAACTGAAAAAAAAAAAAGATCCCACATGCCACAACTAAAAAGATCCCGCGTGGCGCAACCAAGACCCAGCGCAGCCAAATAAATAAATAAATATTTTTAAAAATTTAGTATCGTCATGGTCTAACTTGTAACATGCTCAGCACTCTGTAGGTATGCAAAAGTGTTTTCATGAATAAATTCATACTGATGTTTATGAACTTTAAGCTCCTATAAGAGTTAACTCTAGTTTTCATGTCCATTTTTGCCTCAATCCAAACAAACTTAATTATTTGAAGATCTTAAAGTGAGTCTAACCAAGTTCTTAAAACCACCTAATATCAATGGAATATTACTCAGCCATAAAAAGAAATGAAATGGAGGTATTTGTAATGAGGTGAATGGAGTTAGAGTCTGTCATACAGAGTGAAGTAAGTCAGAAAGAGAAAAACAAATACAGTATGCTAACACATATATACGGAATCTAAGGAGAAAAAAAAAAAGGTCATGAAGAACCTAGTGGCAAGATGGGAATAAAGACACAGACCTACTAGAGAATGGACTTGAGGATATGGGGAGGGGGTGGGGTGAGATGTGACAGGGTGAGAGAGTGTCATGGACATATATACACTACCAAATGTAAAATAGATAGCTAGTGGGAAGCAGCCGCATAGCACAGGGAGATCAGCTCGGTGCTCTGCGACCACCTAGAGGGGTGGGATGGGGAGGGTGGGAGGGAGGGAGATGCAAGAGGGAAGAGATATGGGAACATATTGTATATGTATAACTGATTCACTTTGTTATAAAGCAGAAGCTAACACACCATTGTAAGGCAATTATACTTCAATAAAGATGTTCAAAAAAAAAAAAACCACCTAATATTTAGTAATTCAGTAACTTTTTTTGATGATAATGACAAAGAAGAAATGTTAAGACAGCTAAAATAAGACAGATTGAACATAAGTTTTTTAGAATAGACCACTTAAATATTTTTTAAAAGGAATTACTAAGTAGATTAAAGTATACCAAACTGGATGGAATATTATGCAGTCTGAATTGGGAGATTGGGATTGACATATATACACTAATATGTATAAAATAGATAACTAATACGAGCCTGCTGTGTAAAAATAAATAAATAAAATAAAATTCAAGAATAAAAAAAATGATGGTCATAAAGACAAATAACATGGAGAAATACATGTGATAATGTGAAAAAAGTAGACTAATTCTGCTTGTATGTGTAAAATTTATGTGTAAGGGGAAATGACAAAGGAAATTCATTAAACTGATATTCCCCTCGTGTAGCAGAGAAAACATCTCCTGATCACGGTAGCCTTGGTCAGCCTGAAAGAACATAACACAGTCCTCATTGGCTCACTGCCCACTTGCCAGGACTTGAAATGTTTGCAAGAGGTCAGAAATTAAGATTTCTGACCTTCTCTCTCTCTCTTGTCTGCGACTTAAAGATGAAGAGAGGCTGGTGAGACAAAATCATTACCTTTTATTTGTACCTTTTATTTGCAATGCAGGGTGAAAATCAATTTTGAGAAGAAAACGTATGTGTCCAAAAATGAATTTGTAAGATTTTTATATTTTGTGTGTACACAACGTATTTGGGACCTGAAACCAGCTTATTATGTGGTCATTTTACATAAATAATATTCAAATATATGTATTTGCATATATTTATATATTTGTGTCAACGAAAACAATCTTTCATTTTTAACTCTTTCCGTTTCTTTGTGACTTCTCATGCGCTCCTTCACCATTTAGTCAGCTTGGCTTTTTGAACTGTTTTCCTCTAGTTTCCAATTTCCACCTTCATTCCATCTCTTTACTTGAAATGTTACCAGGGAGGAGTAGAAAAAAGAAAAGTGTGTGTGTGGCGAGGGGTTTGTGGTGGTGTGAGGTAAAAAGAAGGCAGAGGGAGGGAGACTGCTGAGGGGGAAAAAAAGATTTAAATGAGAAGGAGAATGAATGCTTCACTTGTTGGCGTTTAGCACAATTACCATACCTTAGGAAATATGCAGGGAATCGTTAATTACGACTAAATGAGCCCCTTTTAGAGGCAGTGGCAGGCCCAGGGAGCTGACTGTCAGAGCAGTGAAAGATGTTGAATTGGAAGGCTGGACTCCATGTCAGGGGGTAGATGGTCTGCTGGAGAGCCAGACAGAGAAAAGATAGCCGGTGAGAGTAGCCTTTGACAGGGGAGCCACAGATAGCATTTGCATACTTTTCCTGCCAAGGGGGTTTAATCCAAAGAAAGAAAGAGATTTCAGTATTGTCAGGCAGGCTTTGTTCAGGGTGAAGAGCAGAAGGAAATCTGCTGAAGGGGCCTTTCTCAAAGCCTTGGTCTCAGCCTTGAGGTTGTTCTCGTAAAGTTATGTTCTCCAGCGTTGTTTGCACACTATTGTCTGTTTGAAGATCTTCTAAACCCAAAGGGCTCAAAGTATCCCCCTTCGCCAGCACAAAAGAAGGGAATTTGTGTGGTAAAAATGACTCGTGTTGCAGACTGAACCCAAGCACCCTTTGTTCTTGCACAAAATACTCTGAAGTTCCAAGGGTGTCTTTTCGAGCCACACTGAGTGAGTCACACCATAAAAGTGTTTGCAGGCTAGCAAAAACGAGGTAAAACCAACCCATACTTGTGTCTTTCTTTGCCAACTCAACGAAGGCCTTAATGTAATTCCCAGAAAAGCTGGCTCAAAGAAAAAAAAAGTGGCAGATACAATTTGTGATTGCCATGCATCATTTTTGCCCTGTTTCCTTACAAAATGTTCTGAGGTTGAAGTGTTTAACGTTAAGACAAGTTATTTAGACCACTAAGCAGAGCAAGTTTTCTCACTACCCAACCGTTATCTTTTATCTGGCAACATAAGTTTATGACTATGGTCTGTGTCCAGTTTTCAGAAAGATGCCTTCTTTCCTAACCCAAGAAGAACTAGATAGTACGCAATGGTCTACTCTTCACCATAAGTCTTTCTAATAGTCTACACGTCTGTAGTGAGGACTGTGTGTCTGTAATACCTGCTTATATATTAAATCATCACAGTATCCATGGGTCAGAAATCAGGGCTCATTTCAACTTCACTAGTTGGTTTGTACTTAAATACCCATAATCCTTATAGTTCAGGAAAGTATGTACTCAAAACACAGAATGGGAGTTTTAAAAAATAGCAATGTATTTGTTTATAAGGATAATGTGGGCAGTTGTGAGTGCCTTTTAAATTTATGGTCTTTTATGTGGAGCTTTTAAAGCTTCAAAAAATGTGGTATCTTACCACATTATATGTATAATTCAAAACATACAAACTAAACATTGCTTGTAGCTGATCAAGCAGGATATACAATAAAACTTGACCTTAGAAATTAGGAAAAATATGTGTATTTACACATAGCAACAAATTTAGCTTCAGATTATTTTTAATTGAGGATATTGCTTTATGAATTTTTTTTTATTGTTGTTGATCCTTCTGCTGGATTTTTGGCTCACTTGGAGACCTGCGTAGAAGACCCTGCACAAATTCAAAATAAAAATGAGTAATGAAAAATCTGTTTATCTAAGGGTCTAAAAGACAAGGAAATGTCCATCTGAGTTTCAAAATAAAGGCAAAACCTGTGACATGCTTACTTTGAAACTAGCATGAGCCAGCTTCTAAGAGAAAATTTGTGCTGTCTTCATGGGTAGAGTAATTAAGAAAACCTTTACCAGGATAATCATATTTGGGAGTTTCCATTGATGTGATAATGCCAGTGAGCTTGGATCACAGGTGAGGTTGAAAGCTAAGACATTGACAATGGCCAGATAAGAGCTTTCTGAAGTTATAAATGAGTGAATAAAATGGTGCTTGCTACTTTCCTAAATACGTTATTTTTTGTTGTGGTGAGTTGCTGGTCTCTGATCTAAGTAAGCTCTGCTTTGCTGGAAGTGGTGCATTTCTTTCTCCTGCTTTGCATTTTTCCCTGTGAGAAGCGTGTCTGAACTGGGGGGACCTGAATATACCTCTTTGTTGCTGAGCTTGTCAAGCACAGCACTATGTTCTCTTTCCCACCAGGAAGGTCAGGCCGCTGGGGGCCAATCTGTCTCTGAAATGAACCCTACTGTCTGTCCCTGGTGTCTGACAGATTGAAACAGTTGTCTGTGTTATTGCGCTTTCAATGCTTTTTAAATGCCTCATTTTCTGAGAAAAAGATAATATATGTAGACTCCATTGAAAAGATAAAATTTTTTAAAAGGACTGGACTTTGGGTGTTAATATTTATCTAAAAGGAAAATTTAATTAACTTTCTAAAAACATATTTACAGATTCAGGAAGTTAACAGTACGCGCTGTGTGGGCACGGCGCGCACGCAAACACACACACACTCTTGCACCAAGATAAGCCTTCACTTACGAGTTCTACTTCTAAAGACTTATATTGTGGGTTTTTTTTTAATTGGAGTAATAAAATTATGAAGTATGGAACTGTTTCAATAGTAGAATTGTTGAAGTTAGAGTCTTTTGTACACTGAGATTTCAGTTTCATGTATTTTGATCAGAGGTATGTATAAAGCCTGAAGAAATTTGTACTGTGCTGAGCCACAATTCAATACTCTCCAGATAATTGAGCTAATTAAATCTTTACCAACATTAACACAACTCCGGCGTTCCTTGGACAGTGGATAATTATTGCATGAACATGGCAAGCTTAAACTAAACAGATGAAAATAGAGTTCTATGGAATGGGTATTGAGTTTATTCTTTATTCATCTTTTGATAAGGTTTAATTAAAACTGCCTCTCTCCATTGTGGTGAGAATGAATGTGCTTGTTTTCCTAGTGAAAAGCAAATTATTCACTTCAGCCATGGTTCAATAATCAAAGCCTTTGCAAACTTTTGGGTTATAGTGTAGCTGTGGGGATATAATTGCTGCAATTCTGTATGAAGGCTTTATCTTTTTTTATTACTTTCTCTTATTTATTTTTGGAGAAAGAAACTTGTAAAAGCCCATTTTGTGATTTGGTGCGGAGAAGTACATATGTTTGAAGTCTTGTTATAGGTTTGCCATGGCTAGATTTTTTTTGTAAGGTATATTTCTTACAACCTCTTGCTAAAATGAAACGTAAAAAGGGGCACACATTTAAATAGATGGCATTTGAGATTTATCTTTTAAGTTAGTGAAGAAAGTTCAATAAAACCTTTAAATCCTGTGGCTGCCACTGGATTGACATAGTAAGTTGACAATCCTAAGGGTGGAAAAGTAGTAGACATTGGGAATTCTTTCCGTAAATGCATATGTTTGTATTCTCTTTCACTTTCTTTAAATCCACCAAAAATATTTTCTGTACTGTTCTTTTAAAGAGGTTTTTTTTTTTCTTTTGTTAGTGATACTATTGTAGCATGAACAGATTTTATGTATATTAATGACAACTTATTTTCAAACTTATTACCATGACTGTGCTAGATTTCTTTTTTTTTCTTTTTGATAGGTAAGAAGTAGAATTATTTAGAGAGATACATATTCCATAGACAGAATGTGCTCTGTCTCAAAAGGCAAGAGGCTGTGCTACGTTTCTTGTCCTTTCTTTCTTCTTTTTAATAAAATGGGAGAGTAAAAGGATACAGGATGTTTATGGAACCAAGAACAAAAATAAAACTGGGCCTTGGGCATAAACTAGAAGCCCATAGAGGGACTGAAGTACAGACACGCTCTCTCTCCTTCTCCGTCTTTTATTTGCCTTGATTCTGACTTTCCCTGCTTCTCTGGTCCATGCAGTGGAAACGAAGTTGACTTGTCCCTTGATTTGTCATAAGAAAAAAGACCAGACATCACTCTTGGTCAGCATTCCCAATTGCCTGCAAAGGGAATCTGCCCTTCTTAGATCAAGTGAATCAGCCCGACTTCCGAATTTTAGTGTCTCCACTTGCCACTTCTTACCATACTTTTTCTTCATCAGTTTCTTGGAGAGGGAGGAAATGCAGATGTGAGCAAAAGTTTCTTCATCTTTAGAATTCTTTTGAGGATGCAGTCGTTTAATGCAGTGTTTTTCAACTACCCACATGGGTGGTGATATCAATCTAGTGGACTGAAAAATAGTGTTTCTTAAATGGAATAGACTAGATGAGAAAAAAATATGTCAGAAATGATCACATGTAGTAAGAATAAATATTATTTCATGAAAGTTTTGTTTCAGCGACGCGTGTGTGTTGGTGTGTGCGCAAGTGCCCCTATACTGAGTCATTTAATAAAATGTATTTTGACAGTGAGTTGTGCCCAAAACAAGTTTGCAAGCCAGTGACTGCTCCTCAGATCCCCTTCAAGGTTTCTCTTGGGAGGTGGAGGAAGGGAGGGAGGGAGAGAAACACTGGGCAGGGCTCCAAGCCCATCGCTCTCCCCATCAAAGTAACTCCACTTTAATCTGCTTTATACTTTATGTTTCCACCTAAGGTATCTTTTAAACAAAGGATGCAGCGGCAAGAAGTTTGAATAAGTCGTTTCCCAGGTCCCTTCTTGGGATTTTTAGAGCTAAGTCCAGTAGCCGCCAGGACCAGATCAGGAATTATTTTGGTTTTCTGTATGAAGGACGGCCTGGGAAGCTATCCAGCCCTCAGTTGTTTGGGGTGTTCTTTTTTTCCTGTCTTTCTAACTTTGAAATGCAGTTTCCCTACTTAATCCCATAGAAAACTTTGAGACTTAGCATATAACCAGGACAACACTAAATCCGAATGGACTTTAAGCAGCCTTATAATTTTAAAAAGGGAAAATCAGCGAGTCCTTCTCCCTGCACTTTTCCCTGTCCAGTTCTGTAGGGAGGGATGAAAGGCAGAAGTGAGCAGTGGTGACATGAGGGAGAAGGAGGTGGCAGCCTCCTCACATGGTCCTCAGAGAACTGAGCATGCTGGGGGGAGTCAGTCTCTTTAATAGAAATCAGTAGTAAGGGAACAAGACTAAATAAGAAAAAAAGCTGACTTCCTTAAAGGGGTGTTTTATAGAACTTCCTTTGGCAAGTTGAAATAGGTTTAGCAGTCACTTTTTTTCTGCCCTTGACATTGTTGAGGGGATCTCTGTGGTGACACAGACTGTCCTGAAAATTGGGATCTAATGTTGAGCTCTTTTGTTTAATTATGAGGTCTGTTTTGCCTATTTGCATACACACCAAAAAATGTGACCTTATGTTGGTGAACATTTTATTAGTCATTCATTGCATTAACACGTGTCCTGTTAGCAGTGGTCTTCACTTGTGGTCTGCAGGCAGCTCTCTTTAACTCAGGGAAGCTGTGTAGGGTAGGGATGAAGATCTCTGACTTGGACCAGCCACCTGGGCCTTGAGACTGCTCTGCACTACTTACTAGTTCCATGACCTGGGCTAAGTCTTAACGTTTCCAAGCCTCAGTTTTACCATCTACATATCAGGACTAGGAATAGTGCCTGTCTTATCAGCTTGTTGTGAAGATTAAATGGGATGATAATGTATTTAGCATAATGGCTTGCTTGGTTCATAACAAGTGCTCAGTAACTGTTATGAATCCCAAATTTCATGAGGTCTGTGATAAACAAAAGACATATTTACTTGAGCTCTTTTATGATAATTATTTTTTGTTTGTCTTTCCATTTCCTCTACCTAAAATGAAGAAAAGCTAGAAATTCTTACGATGCAATACATGTCTTGGTACAAATCATACATAATCATGACGGAGGAAGGGCAAATTGGGGCTTGGTTTGGCATGAGTTTTAAAGAGAAGGAAGAAAGAGGATTGGTGGAAATTGAGAAGAGACATTCAAGAGATTTTTTTTTTTTTAAGTGTAGTTGATTTGCAAAGAGGTTTGTTTTGTTTTTTGTTTTTTGTCTTTAAGTCAGTGAAAAAGGACAAAAGTAGAACTGAATGTGTTGCATGCAGGGGATGCAAGATGTAAAGGACATAGTAAAGTGGGGGCAGTCTTTAAGGAAAATTATTTAAGTTTTGTGGTCCCAGTAGGGGTCGTTGAAAACCATTGCAAAGAAATCATTACTGTGATGGAGTCATGTGGTTGAAGCAGGAGGAGACAGGCCAGAGAAGAGTTAAAATTGCCTTCCACGTTGCGGAACTAACGAATTGGCCGAAAGGCACCTTCCCTGGTGGCCTGGAAGAGCTCTGAAGGGGTAAGCAGTGGGTGAGGGAAACTAGGCCAAGTCTGGGGTTGCAAAGAAGTGCCCTGTAGTCTAGGTTGCTGTATCAGTAGAGAGAGAGAGTGAGGAATCAAAAGCAGAACTGAAGATTTGGGCTTCTCCAGCCCGATAACACTCCGATGAGATCCACATAAAGGTTCAAAATCTGGATCACTGTTCCTGAACTGTTGTGGGTAAAGATCAGCACCGACAGCAGAGAGAGAAAGGTCAGAAGAAAGACAGAAGTAAGCTGGAGGTGCACCGCAGGTACCATCTTCTCCATGATGCCGAGCCAGCGCTTTCCAGGCTGCGACCGTGTTGCCTTTCTCCGATTTTCCAAGGCGCTTGTGGAGGCTGTCACCTGGAAACCTTTAATAGATACTGCCGCGTACACACTGTATTTGCCTAAAACGGTGGCTTTAAATCTTGATAAGAGTCAACATGTAAAACTATGCAGATCTTATGTAAAAATCCCTATTTTTCTGCATCTCATTAAAAAAATAAAAGGATGATTGAGCCATTCTGAGCGTTCGCTAATCCCAGTGATGGGCCAGGGGTGAGTGAGGCTGCCTTTTTAGAGAAGGCTGTGCTCTGATGAAACTTGCTGCAGTCCCTGCCACTCACAACTTGCCCTCCTGCCACTGAGGCTGAGCAGCAGTTGCTATGTACCTTCACCTTTTGTCTGTTGTTTCTCTTATGGTAGAGGGAAAAGAAAAGTGAAATATTTCTTGTAACTGTATCTCTGTCCTAAATGACAAATGTGAAAATAGCCCAAAGGAGGCTTTTGTTGCAAGAAGAATTGGCAAGAACATATTTCTTCATGTAAATAACGTAGCCCATTTCATTCACTTGTTGCCTTCTTGGCCCTTATTGGGCCTTAGAATCTTTTCTAATTGTTTAGCAATTAATCAGTTTTACTATTATACGTGTTTATGTTTGCATATAGTTTCTGGGGAACCAGAAGCAAAATGAAAAGAATATAACAATTTTCCAGGGAAGAAAGATATTCATGGAAATAAATAGCCGAGATGAACGAGAAGACAATTGGCAAACATTTATTAAATGCCAACAAATCCCGCAGATGGATTTGTGAGAGATATCAGGACGTGGTTGTACTAGTCAGCTCAGGCTCCCATAACAAAGTACCATGACTGGGTGGGTTTAAGTGACTGATTTGATTCCTCTCTTCCTGGCTTATCGACAGCTGCCTTCTCACTGTGTTCTCACATGGCAGAGAGAGAGCAGGGAGAGCTCTGACTCTTCTCATAAGAAGGATCCCATCATGGGGGCCCCACCCCTGTGGATTCTTCTAAACCTAATTATCTCCCAAAGGCCCCAACTCCAAATACCATCACAATGGGGCTGAGGGCTTCAACATGAATTTTGAGGGGACATATTCAGTCCATTACAGTGGTCAGTCTTGTCAAGCAGTTTACAGTGCAGTAAATGACATATGATACAGATGATTAACTCAAGGTAAAATGTGAAAAGTACTATTATACAAGCATAAATAAAATGCAGTCAGAACAGAGGAGGGACAGACCTCACTGAGTCAGGGGATGCTTCATGGAGAAGATAGCATCTGAGCTAAAGCTTGAAGCCGAGGTGGAATATTTACAGTCAGGAATAGGCTTCCAGAGAGGGGGGCATCAAAAGGTACAGAAAGGCTGGAGAATCCAGGGCATGTTTGCAGCCAGACAAGAAATGTGATGACCTTGACAGCAGGGTAGATAAGTAGGTACACGAGTGCCTGGGGAAGAGCAGAAAAGAAAATCTAACCAAAGATCATTCACTATAATGTCTGAACAACCACAAACTTATCTTTTCCTTAACCTTTTCTCTCTGCCTTTTATTTCTAGAAAATTCTGCTATGCCATAAAGCACATTAGTCAGATATATAATAATAAAAGTGACAACATCTCACTTATTGAGTTACTGTGTGCCAGGCATCATGTTGAGCACTTTACATGAATACTCTCATTTAGTCCTCATAACAACCCTCTACGTGTTCTTATCCCCATTTTGCAGACTAGGAGACTGAGGCAGCCCTACCATCCCGCAGCTGAGTGGAAGCTGCATTCCTAGCCCAATGCACCAATGTGCTAGAAATGTAAACAAGTCATGGGTCCTCCCGTTGCGCTCATCACTGGTCTTATTCTGATTTCTGACAAGCCTGCTTTATTTTGGATGTTTCAATCACAGTCAGTCCAAGCCTATGCAAGTATTTAGTTGCTAATGTCTAGAGGAACTTTGACTGCCTCTGGAGATAAAATTAGAGCTGGAAGAACTACAGTGCCCCCAAAACCCTGTCTAAATTGAGTTAATTAATCTCTAACTCAGGCACCCTAAAGGCCCTATTTAAATACAATTTCACTGTTAGTGAGAAGCTCCAGGAACCTTGATTAAAACTGAGTGCAGTCAGCAATAAAAAGTATAAGTCTGTCTTTTATCTAAAAGTCTCGACATGAAAATGTGGCATAAGTTTCATATTGTTTCAGTTGGCTCTTAAAATACATGTCACGGTTATTAATAAAATGATAATATTCTATATAAACTTCATGAAGACACAATTGGTCTGAAAACATCTGAGATTTCCACATAAGCACTTGTTTTTAAAAACATATACTTAAGATACTATCATTATGGGCCATATTCAGATGGTATTGTTGTTTCATAAATATTTCTTTCAGAATTAAAAATGCAGTAGGTACCGTAGAATTCAGCTGCAGCTTTAGTCTCTGACCGGTTTTCATAGATTCAGGCAGCTTTCCCTTATTTATGTCAATACAAGGGAGAAGTGACACAGATAATCCAGAAATCATTTAGTTTGAGGGTGCATTGTTTGAACTGCAGCTGTACTATCACAGTAATTTTTGTCATAGCCTAATAGTAAAATTAATTTATACTTCTTAAAATGGTAACCGTTTTGAAGCAGGAATTCCAGAATGTCTTGTTACCTGGGACAAGTCCACAAAAGGAATAATCTACTGACAGATATTTGAGGGCTTTTAAAAATGTGTAATTGAAAGCAAAGTGCAGTATCAAAGATAAGAAAAGAAGCACAGGAGAGATGACTGAAAGAAAAAACATAAGCTATTTCTAGCTTTTCATTTCTACTCTCAGACTTTTAGGTTATATCCTTATAGTTAGATAGGTGTTGGGTGCAGAGGGGCAAGGAAAAGAGAAAGAAAGGGAGGAATTCCCTGGTGGTCCAATAGTTAGGACTCTGTGCTTCCACTGCAGGGGGCCTGGGATTGATCCCTGGTCAGGGAACTAAGATCCCATAAGCCAAGTGGAGCAACCACTGCAGACAATCCTTCCAACATGGAGATTGAATTTGAGATAGAGTTAGTGTCCTTTTGTTTACACCCTTTTTATTCTTAATTAACTAATTGCTGAAGCTTGCCTGAGGAAAGCCATAGGTTTTTGCTGCTCAGATATCAAGTACTCTTAAAAACAAAAAGGAAGGGGTCCTAAGAAAAACACTAACTGAATGAGACGGAAGGAGGGGTGACCTCTTCTCTTTAGTGTTTTAAGATTTCCCACTGATGTTAATAACCAATAAATGTGAAGACCTGTTCTGATTGAGCAATCTCACTGCGATCTATATAGTGCGTTATTTCTTTAGACATATCTTTTTAGAGGGCTGAAATTTAAATTAATAAACCAGCGGGGGCTGCATGCCAACATGACTTGAAAGTTAGCTGGAATTTATTGATCTGCAGCCTGCAAGATGTTCTATGCCGCACTGCACATAAGAAAGTCAGTCTTTAAAGTCAGCCAAAATTTTTTTTAATTACCTCAGGAAAGATCGTTTACATCTTTAGGTAATACTGTTGTTTGGCTGGTACCTTCTCTCCTCTACCCCTCTTCCCCCCAAATTGGGTCATTAGTGGCTAATGTTGACAACAGCGATAGGTAATGCAGCATTCATGATTCATGTTCCATTTTCTGCGTTAATAGAGGGGAAAGGAAGCGATGGCTCACCAGGTTGGCTACTTTTCAGCCCCTGTCTGTGAGGGGCGTAGGGGAGGGAAAGTTCAAAAGGTGGGGATGCAACAAGAAGCTCCTCATTTCCTTTATTAATGTGTTAAGAATCTAGCCTCCCTGGATGTCCCAAAAGTCTTTAGCCTATTTCAGTTTTTCACTAGACGCTTTCTCTTGAAAGGCCACCTGTTGTGTGAATCTAAGCCCTTCCTATCAGGTGTCCTGAAAGAGCCTTTTAAACTTCAAAGGGGTTTACCTGGCTTCACTGTTCAGACAGTGAGTATAATAGATACCCCCACTTGTGTCCTTTGTGATTTTATAAACTTTTCCAGTCGCTTCTCTCAACTTCTGTTTTTCCAAGCTGAACAACCGAACAACCTCCATTTTTCTATTGTCTTCTGTCTGCCTCTGTTTTTCTTTGATCTCTCTATCTCACGCACACACACACACACACACACACACATATATATACATATATGTATATATATAATATTGAGATTTTTTCCCCTCCATTTTCTAAGATAATACCTAGAATATTTTATTTCCTCAGTTTCACTGGACTTTCTTAATCAAGTATGTTGCAGGACATAGTAATCAAACCTGTGCATATTGGGTAGGTGCAGATAAGCCAGTTTGGTATAAAAAGCATCATTTGCTTATCACTTTTCTGGTCCCCCAACAGGCCCACCTCCACCAGGACCTCTCTGTCTCAGCCTCTGTCTCTCTCTCACACACACACACACACACACACACACAGATCGTTCCAGGGTTTTAAGCATTTTATCACCTGAAAGAGGATAAAATGGATTCTGCAGATTAGCTTTTTTTTGGTTTTTTTTTTTTTTTGAGTGTGCTCTCTCTCTCTCCCCAAGATAATTTTTAATATTAAAACGAAAATGCAGCTGATGCTGGCTACTAGTTACTTTTAACACTTGTGTGATGGAAAATGTTGGTTCTACTCATTATTTCCCATCTTTAATCAAGTCCTCTCTCCATGAGAAAACACTTTCCCCAATCCCATGTTAACTTCGTTTTTATAAACTGTCTTTGATGTGGAACCTTGTCAAAGGGTTTTGAAAGTTTAAATAAATTATGTGCTCTGCTTATTTACCCTCTCAAATAACTCAAAATGATTGGAGAGACATGCCCTCTCTATATATAAACCATGTTGCCTTTCCCCTAACGGATTATGTTTGCATATATGATAAATATCTTATACTTTATTGTAGATGTTACCAACTTGCCATATATGAGGCTATGAGTCTCAGGCTCCAAACTGAACTCTCTTTTTTCCCCTAAAAATCTGGATAATGGATAAGTAATCCAGGAAAACAACCAACTCTGAAATTATTTCTCTTTTGGTATGATAATACTTCATAGAATTCTTTATTCTTCTAATCTACATTTCTCATTATGTCTAACCTTAAAATGAGCATGTTTAACATTAAAATCACCATCAGGAAATCAATCAAGAAGTAAAAAGAGACCTAAGGGTTAAATTTTCTATATCAATCTACCTGTCTACAGGTATATATTATATATGTGTATATATATGTTCATATATAACTAATAATTGTCTCCAGGTTCTGAATAACTTGTGAATGATAAAATTAAGTTGTATGATACAAAATAATTCATTTTAAAAGAGAATTTGCAAATCAGATAATGATGTGCACATAATTACATTTTACTCATATAGGAATTCTGCATTTCCAGTCCCTTTACTAAGATACGATGGCAGCTTCTTTGGTGAATATGAAGTTTGTGAGGTAATAATTAGCTTTGGTGCCTTAGGGTAGAAAGCAGAGTGCCCCCTGTAAGTACAGTCCTGTTCTGGATATTTAGACTACAATGTCAAGTAAGCCTTGGCGCCCATCCTTTGGGCTACTGCAGTCTTGTGGGGAAGACAGACAACAGTCAATGAGTCTGGCCAGAGTCATGAGGACTGTGGTCAGGGACACCCAGGAGTCCCAGAGGAGCACTGAAGAGGGGGGTGTCAACATGGCTGCTGGTGGGACTCCTGCTTAGAAGTATTATGTTATGTTGTCCATTTCCTTTATAGCAATACAAGTCAACAGATGTTTGTTCAATTCTTGCTATTTGCCAGGCATTGTGGGAGACAAGATATAGCTGCTGTCTATAAGGAGTCTGCAGACTAACAGCAAAAGTTGTTGAAATTTTATATAAAGACATAACACACCTATATGAAAATTTACCGTTAGGGAGACTGTGCGCTGTATTAATGGCCTAATGATTTTCAAGTGCTCCGGATGGACCCAATAGTCCTAATTCATTTTTAACAGTAATATTCTTTCAACACTCTGACTTTTGCCATACAACGATTTTGCACTCTTGGAAAAGAATCTTCGAGAATGTAAGTGAAAGGGATATTAAAGGATATTGAGTAAATAGCCCTGCAACTAGAGAAGTAGTACTAGATAAGAGGTGTTACTTAGGTGGGATGAAAAGTTGAAAAGAGCTTTATTTCAAAACATTCCTTCCCTCTTCTGAAACCTTCTTTTGAACATGCCCCTCGCATTGGGAGCTTCTTCAAGAAAAAAGCACTGCGTTCAGCACACATTGCAGCTTATTTCTTCGTGTTCACTCCTTTTTGACTTTCCTCCTCTTGTGCCAAGCTTCCTTGCATCTTCAATCCTCGGGCACATGCACACACAGGATTCCAAGCAGGGAGAAGACCTGCTGATTACTGCACATGACATTCTGATAGTTCTTAACGGTTCAAGGTCTTGTTCCCTCTGGGTTAGCATGTAGCTAATGCATAAAATGTTAAAACTCCTTCAAAAGAACGTATGTTACAATCTCAGTGCCTTGTCAAACACACTCTAATCTGTTAGCAATTTTAGACCTGACAAAAGCTTGTTCTTGGCTGCATATCTGTCTCTATACTCTTCTCCATTATATGTCCTGTGCAAGTTCTAAGCACAATGATGGTATTAAGTATTAACGACATTAAGTAACCATGTTGCCATTAAGTAACCATGTTTTGGTTTTGTTAGCTAGATCTTTTCTAAAAATTATTATTTATTTATTTTATTTATTTTTGGCTGCGTCGGGTCTTTGTTGAGGTGTGCAGGATCTTTTGTTGCAGCACGCAGGCTCTTCGTTGCAGTGCACAGGCTTCTCTCTAGTTGCAGTGTGCGGGTTTTCTCTCTCTAGTTGTGGTGTGCAGGCTCCAGAGTGCATGGGCTCTGTAGTTTGCGGCATGCAGGCTCTCAAGTTGAGGCGCACAAGCTCAGTAGTTGTGGCACGCAGGCTTAGTGGCCCCGTGGCATGTGGGATCTTAGTTCCCTGACCAGGGATCAAACCCGCACCCCCTGCATTGTAAGGCATTTCCTTTACCACTGGGCCACCAGAGAAGTCCCTTGTTAGCTAGTTCTTAACTGTTTTATATGAATGCACTAACTAATTTCACTATATGTCATTTGAGTGTGTTCCCATTGCCCTGAAACATTCGTTTTATTCAACTCCATTTTTCCCCATCTCTTTATTGACCCAATGCATCCAGATCTATAATGGGCAAAAAATTTTTGATTGACTCATGGAGTAGGGAATTGCAGTGTAGTGATTTCACACTCAGTTGTTGGCTAACGAGGCACCATAGTCTTTATTTAGTGAGGCCCTGGTGGCAGGAGATGAAGAACTGTGTAGGGCCCAGCTGCCACGGTTACAGAGCAGGCAGCTTAAAGGGCTTCAGCGTTCCAGGTGTGAGGGGAATTGTCTCTTCCCAGCAGATAAGGTATAGATCTAGACAGAGTCTGTTATGTTCAAGATGCTGACTGGCCTGGCCAATTCATAAATCCAAAAAATTACAACACCCTGTGGTTGGGAGGAAGTGGAAGAGACATTTAGTGGAGTGCTTAACCCTCTAATGCCAGGGATGTAAGACCTCCTGATTGCTGGTTGTTTACAAGGGGACAGTTTGTGTTTAAAGCATTTTAAAAAATGTATTTCCCTTTTCCAAGTCTCCTTTTAGATTAAAATATATTAGGTCAGCTAATTAATTATCTATTTAGGTGAAATCTTATCAGTCATTCTACTTACTTTTGCTGCTTTGTAGCAAAATAATGTAATCTTTTTATATTATTTTTCAGACAACTGGTGATTTTTTTGCATGTTGGTCTAAGATAACTAGAAAGGCCTAAGGTGCTAGTTTTGTATGTGGGTGCGTTGGTGTGTGTGTACACACACACACACACATATGGAACTACTAAATTTATACAACTTTTTAGACATTTAAACTTTAGTATGTAATAATTTTTGGTAAGGCAGACGGCCTGGTGAATTTGACCTTTGCTCCATCTATGGAAAGTAGTTTGCTAAGGCAATAAAGGTTCTGAAGAGGAACACAAAGGACAGTGTTTATCCTATTAAGAAAACTGTTTTCAAGCACGTTCAAGTTACTGTTAATGTGCTAAGTCCAGGTGAGCCCATGAAAGACCCCTACTTGACAAATTTAGCCCTCTTCTAGCTTCTGTGTATATTTAAAGATAATACAATTGTTATCTATTTAAAGAGTGTTACAGCTTAGATTTTGATTCAGATATGTCTTTCAGGCCATTAATCCAAATTAGGTTTTATTATAATGAACACAAGAGTCATATTTCTTGATTTTTTTTGCCTCATTAATACATAAAGTATTTTTATTTTATGTGGAAAGCTCTCCACTAAAGGACACAGGTATCATTATTAATATTTCCTATTCAATGCCTGAATGTCCTGAGGATCGTCTATCCCATTTGTTCTTAAGACTGGAGTTCCCTCGTGGGGACTACTCCATTTGCTTCTGCTATACTGTTCGGCCCTTATTCTCACCCCCATCTTGCTCGTACCCCAGTCTTCAGGCTCATAACTCGGGACAGAACTCAAATTCCCAGTTCCAAAGTGAGTCTGATTTGCTAACATAGGAACAGGTCCAGGGGAGCATCCTCATCCCAGAGTCCGTTCACTGCACGTCATATCCTCGATACAGAGTGGCCACACTCACAGTGGCTCGTTGTTATTCAAATCCAGGTAGCTGGGGATCTCATCGTGCTCTCATTCATGCAAAACATAAGTTCACCTGTGAAAAGCCTGAGGGAATGAGGTTAGTCTATAAAGCGGGGGACTGGACCTGAGTTTCCCTAACTCTAGAGTTATGTTATGATAGGGTTTCATTTTAAACTATACCTTTTTAATTTCCCGGTTTTTATTTCTCTGGTTGGTTTCTTAGGAGTTGTATTTTAAATAATGTTTGCTATGCTTTTGCCACGGTCTAAATAACAAACTGTTTTGAGATGGCTTCTCTCTTGGAGTTACCCATTTGGTTCCAAAAGGGTACTTTTGTTTATTATTCACAGGTGAAGAGGAAAAATGCTTCCCTTTTCTCTCTGCATATTCTCCCTTTGATCCAGGTTCATGTTTAGCTGGATGACGGAATCCACTGGTAGCTAAATATCTACATTTCATGGTCGTAGCTAAGATGGAAAGAGGAGTCTCAGTTTTGCCCACTTAGGATGTGATGTTAGGACCCATAGAGCTCAAAGAGAGAAGTGAAGTAGTCTAAAGAAATGGAAATTAGGGCCAACATGAGATGGAAAAATCCTTGCAGTATGCAGACTCATTGGAGTTATACCCACGCATTATATAAAACCAAGTCTGTGTGTTTGGGGTTACAGTGTTCTTAAACGCAAGCGATGGCTTGACTGACTATATTAACCAGTCAGACTTTCCTCATGTGGTTACAGCTTCTCCAAAGCCCCACAAGAAAATTATAGCTCCCCATCTAGACCACTTATTCATATAGCGTTGTGTCTTGTGAATCGTGGTATGATCTTTTGGTTTCTACAGATACATAGCAACTTAAGAGTAATTAATGATATAGTTGGGGGGGAAAGTAGCAACCGGAGTTACCATTTTCACAACCAGTAAAAGTTCTTCTTTTCTCTTCCTCCTCCCCTCACCTATTTTATCACTAAATCTCTAGGTAGTAACAATCATATAATATAAGAAATTAATATGATGGGTACACATTCAGATTAACTTTTATGCATCTCTTAGATATCTGGCAAAGCTAAGTGGGCATAGGACATATTTTTAGTTTTAACAGTATCACTCATGGAGATTTTAATCATTTCTGGTGTTTGGTGGTGTATTCTGGTTATCAATTATGTGAAAGTTGCTTCCCGGGTTTTCCTCAAGCAACTTATATTATTTAGATACAGATTCACCCATTTCCTCTAATCTGTAATTCATCCAATAAATATTTATTGAGTAAGACTACTATGTGCTATGTGCTATAAAGCTTAATTAGATATTATTACTGAACTCAAGGAACTGACGATTGAGCAAGAGAAACATACGTGTAAATATATCTGTTTAATTGAGGTGGGAAGTGTTGTAGCCCAAGTGTGAACAATGTGATGTAGGAGACACTGAAGAGCAACTAAGGCCAGCAGGTAAATAATAAAACTGCAGCACATAAATGTGGGAAATGTTATTAATAGCCCTGGCCTGGCTTGTATATGGTAATGATGACTTATTATAATAACTGTACGGCCCCCAGGTTGAGTGCCATTTTCCATACATGGTAAAACTAGAAAGAAGTACGAAATGTTTCTAAATAAGTCCAAGTTATACTGTAAGAATCCAGTGGAGGAATTGATGCATCTGTAGCAGTGAGGTGTGAGTGATAGAGCAGTGCTATGGCTCAGCCTTACCCATCACGGAGCTGGTGGGTGATGGGTCAGAGAAGCGTACTGAAGAGATCAATTTGGCTGTGGTCTCCTAGAAGGACTCAGAGGTTGGGACTGAAGAACCAACAAGAAGCCTTAGACAAAGGGGCTTCAATTGTAGGTAGAGAAACTTTCAACCTAGGGTAACAGACATTAAGTATTTATTGTCACGTCCTTGAGCAGGGAAATGATACTACAGAAGTAGTGGGATTTGAATGTTATTTTTAAAATAATGTTTATCGTAAGAGGGGGCTCTGATAACAAGGTATCATATATTCATTATAAAATTTTGGAAAAGCATGAAAATAACTCCCTTAGGGTCCCAATACCTTAGAAACAATTTTGGTTAACATTTTGGTATATTTTGGATTTTTTGGTTTTGCTTTGGTTTGGGGTTTGGGGCGTTTTCCTTTTTTAACAAAATTGGATCCATACTCTGTATGGCTCTATATAACTTATAATCTGCTTCCCCCCGACCCCCCACTTAGTAAATCTTGAACATTTTCCCATGTCATCAAATACTCTTCTGCAGTGGCACTGTTAACGGTGTATAGTCCCTCATGTGAACGTGCCACAGTTCTGTGTAATCAACCATTGAACATTAAAGGTGTCTCCAGTTTTGAACTACTATAAATCATGTTGTAATGAAGATCCCTATATATACATCTTTCCATATGTTACTAATTATTTTCTTAGGATAAAATTCCAGAAATTTTTACTCAAATTTTGAGCCAACAGGTATGGGTAATTGAGGTTGCTAGTACATACTGTCACATTTAAAACACTATTTTAGAAAAATAAAGTGGCTGTAGCATGCAGCATGGCTTGGATGAGAGATCCTGTGAGGAGCAATTTAATCCAGCGCTGAAGAACTTTGGTTCATACCCTGGTTCTGCTTGCTGTGTGACCTCAGTCAGGTAAATTCACTTCTGTGCCTTGATTTCTTCCTGTGTAATGAGATAATTCATATAAAGCAATTAAAGCAGTGCTTGGCACATAATAGCTGACATTACTGAGCTGTTGTTAATATTATTATGGTAATAATTTAGGTATGATGTGATGAGAGCCTGCATTGAATTGAGAGGAAAAATACAGAGAGAGACACATCAGTAGGACTCAATGACTGATGGCTATACTGGCCAAAGGAGAGAAAAAAGTTTAAAAAATAGAGAAGAGTCAAAGTTTTTAAGCCTGGAGGAGTGGATCTCTCAGTGGTAAGGTGGCTCTGACCATACTGAAGTTGACACAGTGGGAGAGGGACATAGGCTTGTGTCTGTCAGTTACAGTGTGGAGACTGAGGAAGGACATGTTGATTTGGGAATGATCAGAAGCGACCTGTCAACATAAGTGAGAGGACCCCCAGGAGAGAGCAAAGCATAGGATCTTGGACTGCTGGAGGTAAGTGGAGAGAGGGAGTGGGCAGGAAGGAAGACAGACCAGCCCACCAAGGAGACTAAAAAGATGGCATTGCAGGAGTGGACAGAGAATCAGATTTTGGACACCATAGAAGGGTAACTGTCACCAAGGAAGGAGTACTCATCAGTGTAAAAATGGCAGAGAGTTCAGAGATTGACAGGAAATAAAAACCATTACTAATTCTAGTTAGTAAATTGAAGGTAAGGAAGTTTGAATTTTCTTGGTGTGTTCTATAATGGTCTTTTTGTTGGTTTTCCTCCTAACATCTTAAAACTTTCTTTGTGAATTTTAGTCACTATGTGTTCTTGGTCATTTTCAAACACTACTTAGAATTCTTTTTTACCCTATAAGTTACATTTCATGAAAACGTGCAAAGCAGTTAGTCTTCCAGCTTGCCCTCTAAGATATCTTTGTTTCTCATTCATAATCATCTACGGCACAGTTGCCTGAGCATTTGGTTCATGTAACCATTAAAACGGCATGAACAAAAATGCTATAAAATAAACAAGACTGAGTATTTTATGCAGTAATCACTTGCCAAGTCTCCCCTTTGAAACTGAAGCCATTTTTGTGTCATTGAAGTATAGTAGAATGGTCTATAAACAAGATTTCTATTGCGTTTATATATTAAAACAGATGAAATCACTTTAAGTAAAATGCTAAAAGCATTTACTTCCTAATTCAGACCAAGCCTGAACCAAAAAATATTCATCATTCATCCAAAATTTTTAAAAATGAAACAAAACTGAGTTTTGATTCCCAATTCATTTGCTTTGTAAACCTGGAAAGACTTTTCAGATATAAAAACTCAATCACTAATGTAAATCATTTCTTATTTCTTTCCACTTTGTGCAAGTTGTTTTCTCATGATCATTTCACTCTTCTTCTATTTTAAGGCTTAGCTTATTGATACTCACTTACCACCTTCTAACTTTTTATGTAACTCTTACTAGAAGTGGCTACCAGACCACTCCTTGCTAGTTACCTGCCTAGTAACAAGACATTTGATTGGTGTTTCCCATCAGCATTAAAGTACACTTTGTTTTGTTTGGGTTTTGAATTTGATTTGAAGTATAATTTTCCTTTAGTCTTGGTCTACCTGACTTTGCATTAAATCATTTCTGAGTTTGATTTTGCCTGAAAACATGTGTTTGGGTAATTTTTAAATCTCTTTGTTAGAGTCAACTTAAACTGTTTTTTCTCCTGTTTTCTATTATTTCGTGGGTGCTCAGCACAGCACTGAGCCCAGATGGATTCTTTATAAAGGCTGTTTGACAATGATTTGAAGAAGGGAGTGAGGAGATCCTTTTTATTTTCCTCCTGCCTACAGCTGCTCTCAATATGGCTTATCATGACTGAAAGGAAATGAATAAAGATGAGTTATCTGAACTGAAAATCAGCCACAGAGCAGAAGCAATTCATACTCCCCAACCTGTCCACGAATCCAGTAGAGGGAAGGAAGTTGTTGCCATCGTTTATTTATTCATATATTTTTAATGGTGGCAGGATTATTTTTTAAATCTCATACCTTTGAGTAGTGGCCATTTGGAGCATTTGTGAAAGGCCATATGGTTTCAGATGAGATTCCCATCACATTCTGTGCATTTGAAACCGTTTATGCCGAGCCTCTTGGCACGACCTGCGCTTGGAGCATGAGCAGACGCACGAAAGAGCTGTAGACAAGACGAGAGAACATGCAAATAGCATTTAAGGAAATGTTAGTGGTTTGACTTGCCATTTTTGGATCGCCCTTCATTTGGATGAGACAACCTGTATTTTATTTTAAGCAGCTATTATCTCCATATTTTGTGCATTACATGTCTCCAGTGATTAATATCTACCCTCGTGACTTAGGGACCATAAGTGCTCAAAAACATTTCAAACAGGGAAGCATGTGGAAAGAGAGTTTCGAATTTGAGTCCACATTAGGATGGAGGATAAGGTTCATCAGGGAACTTGCTGAATCACACGTTTCATGTTTTCTCTGTAAGAAGAAAAGATGTAAGTATGAAAGGCAATGTCTAACTAAAAATGATCTCATGTCCCGTGGGATCTGGGGATATGAGCACCTAAACTCTGGCCATGATCAGCTTTTATTCGTGACAAGCAAGAGACTCACTGTCAGAAGCCGCACAGTGGGTCCGGTTGTACTTCAGAGTCATACAGACCAGGTTCAAATCCCAGTAGCATCATTTCTTGCTTGGTGTCCGTGGACAAGTCCCTAAATCTCTCAGAGGCTTGTTTTCTTCATTTCCAGGTATGCATAGTAACACTGATCCTACAAAGCTGTTGGAGAATTAGTTGAGAGAGGACCGATGTCAAGTGCCTCATGTTACCTGGGAAGCATCAGGGCACTGTGCCATGGCCATTAGGAGTTCTGGTTTCAGAGTCAGCCATCTGCGTCCTGGCACTTACTAGCTCTGTGGCCTTGGAAGCATAGCCTACTAATCATATTCACATCTCATAGAGCTGTGATGAGAAGTGACAGAGATGATCCACGTAAGACACTTAGACCAGCACTGGCCCAGTATTTGGAAGGTGCTCAATACCCTCATATGCTGACCTTGCAGAATGGTCAGGTAGATGGGCATTAATGCCTGTGATTCCTGGCACATCATGAACACACAGTAAGTAGAGGCTACTGTCCCTGTCATGTAAAAGTAATCCAGCATGGAGTCCCACCTCGCTAGGAGCATGCTTGATTAGACACCTCTGGCTCTCCACTCTGGAGTTCATCGTGGCCACAGAAGCATCTGGTCTGGTACTTAACATCTGTGATGCTACGATCCTTCTCCAAAGCCATTATGAGTTCCACAGCTCCCAGGAAACTTTCTTTTTCTCTTTTGATCGCCATTTGCCAAACACAGAAGTTTTCGACACCCAGTTAGGCTATGGCACTTCCAGACTTGTTACATTGGAGATGTGGAATTGGTCACAATTTACACGTTAATGAAATATGAGATATTCTGTAATCTCTGAGTAGTTTTGTCTGCAAAGTAATGTGTTCTTTCCACGATAGGTTACATTATAATGAATACTGCTTTGGAAAAGGAGGACTGTGAGAGGCCATTCCAGGGCAGATGTACGCATGAGTGATCCTTCCGACCTGACAGAGGGAAAGAACTGATGGCCAAAGGGTTGACATCTTTCTCCAGTTCTGATGTAGTCAGCTCATGGGGCGGGGGTCAGTGGGGGAGAGGGAGCATTCAATGTCCTGGTTATCTTGAAGGAACTCAGAAAAATTATGCTCTTATACTTCAGGGCTCCAAAAGAGAATGGAAATTACGTTGTATTTTCAATGATATGCCTTTCCCAAGGAGGAGAAAAACTTTTAATATCTGTGAGCACTTTCTTTAATACCCAACAAATGGGTTGTGCTGCTGATAGAAAAAACAGAAAACAAAAAAACCCACCTATTTCAATTCTGTGCTTCATGATACTAGAACAATACAGACTTGATATTTTAGTAACTAGGTTCTAAAAGTACCCTTCTAATGAAAAACAGCACAGTTTGGGCAGATATTTTCTGGCATCTTTATATTTCCTTTAACTGGAAACAGAGAAAATGCTGTCTTGGTGTCATAACTATAGAATACTGCGTTTTCTAATTAAAAACAAATTGTGGAGACAGTTTTGCCAAGAAAAATGAAGGTGGTTAGAAGGTATGGAATGGGGTACTTCTGGTGCTCATATCCATAGGTTGGTTTATTAACTAAAGGACTTAGCATGATAACACTGTGGTCCGCTTACTTAACCCTCCTTTCTGCCTGTTGCCTCAGTGGTGAAAAAGAGAGCATTCTGTAGAGATAAATAACTTAGCGTCATGAGGATCATGAACACTTGGACATTCAGAAATGATATCTGAACTATTAAGTAGATCTAATTACCCATTACCGATAGGCCAGCTATCCAAATTCCATATCCTCTAAAGCACTGTCCCAAGCCCGCTGTCTGGACAGATGTGAGCTGAGGCTGTGCTGAGAGCAAAGAGAATGAGACTGGCCCATGGGTGGAAGATCATGGTGGTCTCAAGAAGAGAGGAAAGGAAACAAAACTGGACATAAGTCTGTGCGTCCCAATTCAGAGTATTATGAAAAAAGGGAAGAATCCAGAGACAGGCAATGGGGTTGATACTGGGGTTGCCAGCCTGGAACAGAAGTTTCCCAGGGCAGCTTGTTGTGGAGTGTGGAATATGCCCATGGTGGTGTTTATAGGACACCTGCAGCTTCAGTCATGGGTAGTGAGGGAGCTGTAGAGGCAGAGCAGTAGGTCAGGTGAGCTCCTGGCTTTCCTCTAGTTTCCAGTTTTTTGACCATATACAGTTTTTTTGTTTGTTTTTTGTTTTTTTTTGTTTAATGCATGAGTGTAATGGGAAGACATTTTTACAGTATTTAACAGCTGGGATCAGAATTAGTCTCAAGAAGGATACTACTTTTGTCTGAAGAAATAATGATTATAGAGATTACATTTAGAAATGAAATCCATCTAGGTTGGGGAAATGAGGTGGGGCCAAGATTTCCTCTAGAAAATCTGAATTACTATATCCAGGACAGAGAGAATGAAAAGGGAAAAAAGCAGAAGATAGTAGGGAGAAAGGAGCCATCTGGCTGGTATAAGGCCATGTGCTCTTGACCCTGCCTTCCTCAAATCTTCAACAAACTCCACTAAGGGCATCTGTCTTGAGCCGAGTTTCAGCGTGCATTTCAGTGCGTGTGTCCTAGTAGTTGGGGAGAGCGCCAGAGCCCAGGGCCTTGAAAGCATAAGTATCACCCCCATCCCTGGAATTTGCAGAAATCTTGGAGGCTGTGGACTCCCATGGTCTGAGAAATTGGCAGGGTCCCTACCTGTTCTACCCAGACTTAAAGGGCAGAAATGTCCTCAGCCACCATGTGGGTGTTATACATATAAAGGTTGTGCTGTGACAGGGAGTGGGAATAAATCCAAATAATCAACTTGTGGCCTATAAATACTTGTATGGAAATGTTTAGTTTAACAGGTGATGGAACCCTATAGCCAGCATTTAGCTTCTCATTATCTATTGATTTTATTTGTGCAGGTTTATAGGTAATCACATCTTCACTATACACGGTATATATTTTTAAAGATTTTCTTTGTCTATTTCAAACTCCTTTTACTATATTCCACTCTTGGTATTTCTTTTTTTCATTTCCGTTGTTATATTTATCAACTCCACTTAGGTACAGAGATGCTACGGATTTTACAGAGTAGAAGGTATCGCTACACAATAATGCAATTGCCTTTATAGGCCATGCATAACATACCCACACTTCTTTATTTCATAATCCTATCATAAGCAGGATACACTTACGCCACAGTTCATTTGTCATGTGATTGAGGGCAACTCACAAATGTATATATGATACAAAAGATAAAATAAATTATTGACTGTCTCCAGAGTCCCCAGTCTCCAGGAGTTAACAGTCTAGTTGGGGACGGAGATACGGAGACCCACATAAACCACGGAAAGACAAGTCTAAAAGAAGTAACATGAAGACATACGGACAATCAGTGTCTATATTCTCAGCAGGGAAACACCACTTCTGGCTTGGGAGGCTCATAATGGAGGTGGAATTTGATCTGGACGAGTCGGCAGGATTATGGATACTGTGGGTTAAAAGTGGGTGGTGGTATATATAAGTCCAGGCCACTCTACTACCAAATGGAAAATAGTTAGCTAACGGGAAGCAGCCGCATAGCACAGGGAGATCAGCTCGGTGCTTTGTGACCACCTAGAGGGGTGGGAGAGGGAGGGTGGGAGGGAGACGCAAGAGGGAGGGGATATGGGGATATATGTACACGTATAGCTGATTCACTTTGTTATACAGCAGAAACTAACACACCATTGTAAAGCAACTATACTCCAATAAAGATGTTAAAAAAAAAAAAAGTGGGTGGGTGGACAGAGAGGATTCAGCCAGGAGCTGCAGACATAGGATCGGTGGTGGGATGGCCAGGGTGTGCTTTGAGGGCAGCACAGGCAGGTGGCTAAGGGGTGGGTTTCTTCAAAAGAGTGGAAGGTAAAACTGAAAACCTGAATTCACTTCTTTCAGAAATCAAGACATTCGCTGTATAAGTTACCGTATTTCCTGAGAAAAACCTGACTGGTGAGGTTCCTGAAATGCAAGGTTTCTTGCTCAGAGCAGTGCATTTCTCTTTAATACCAGAGCTGAGTGAGGAATGAGTTTATATTTTGATTCCAGGTAACAGCACAAGCTATTTCTGTGATAGGCTAATCCTGAAACAGCTATGGAGTGAAGGTACCAAAATCCTGCTTTTACAATTGAGTCGCTCAACCTCTTCATTATTTTAATTATACTCTTGTTAATAAATCCTTACCTTTACTGTTTCAAAAGGGTTTGAGCAAGACAACTTCTATTTAATAAATGAAACCAAATGAGCCTAAAATGGCTTTTTAAATCTAAGATGTGATTACAAAATAAACAGTTAAGCTGAATATTAAAACAACAAAGCTGTAGATACTGCTAATTTCTTCTTGGCCTTCAGCACTTGGCTAGAACATAATAAATAAAATATTAGTCTTAGTTTTTCCTTCAATTTGTGAGTCAGTAATTTCTATTAACAGCTCATAAAATGGTACGTCAACATGAAATGTAAGTACATTTTTTTATAGAACACTGAAGTAATAAAATCTCCACAGAAGTCGACAAAGCAAATTAGCTATTCTCCCTTCTCAACCTTGATACTTAAGATTAACTTTTCTCTTGGTATCGCAAATGTTTGTTATTTTAAAAAAACTTGTGAAAGAGGCACATAAAAGAGAACAGTCACTGCCTTCTTTGGCAGGCGTGTGGCATTAGCATAACAGACTTGTTCGAAAACCCTCAATGGAGGACTTTATAACACGTGGCAACATTAGATTGTACCTATTCTGACAAAATGGTCTTTCTTGCAGAAGAGCATCTTCTTAAAGCAATCCAACAAAAACATCCAAGTGTCAGTTTACAAAAGCCTCTGTTGAGATTCCATAGTCCCAAGTTGACTTCATTCATTCAGTCACTCATTATGTATTTATTTATCGCCTCTTGTATGTACAAGAAATTGCACTGGGTGCAACAGTCTCCTTAAGCACTGATTTCTCTAAAAATATGTATTTGTATTGATGAGTACTTTTTCATTTTTGTATTAACTATTTCTTCTCTGTGTATTTCTAGTAATCATTTAAGCCTTGTGTTGAAGGGAAGCGATTATTTTTTTGTGGTTGTTTCAGTGATACCTTTGCATTCCTGGGGAAAGCTTCATGGAACAGGTAGAGAGACTTTTGGAAAGGGAGGGAAGAGGTAGGAGGCAGGAGACTGGGGAGTCCAAGCTTGAGGGTGGCCCTGTGAAGGTCCCCATTGAGGAGCAAATGGGAGAAATGGATTGCTGTGAACTGGGCTGGGAGGGCAGAGGGCAAGGGAGCCAAGGACCAAAGTAGGCATAGGGTAGTGACAAAGAGCAAAGGCCCCAGGACCAGAGGGTCAAATCACAGCCTTGCCACTTACTAACTCTGTAACTGGGAGAAGATACTTACCCTCTCTACACCTCTGGTTCCTCATGTATAAAATGGAGAAAATAATGATAATAATAATAATTGTATCTACCTCACAGGGTTGTTGGGAGGATTAAATGGAGTCAATATACATAAAGTTCTTAGAATAGTGTCAGGCACATAGTAAGTGATCGATAAATTTTAGCCGTTATTGTGGTCATAGGTCCCTTAGAGAAGGGACATGCAGTCAGAGAGGACAGCCTCAGCTGGGATGGTGGTGTTGCCAAAGCCATCTCTAGACCCCTTTCTCTAGGAAATGTACATACAAAGGTGTGCATTTAGTATACCTACATCATTGTTCCTCAATTATCATCTCTGTCTTCAAAAAAACAAATTTTTCTGTATCAACAGATACAGAGTTGAGGGCATACATCTCATAATCATGTGCTGACACAGAAACTGTAAGGAATCGGTGTCATTTATCTGTCTTCCATCACATTTAGGGTGATAGGGTAAATGAGCACCATGTTAGGAGTCCAAAGACATGGGTTTGGGAGTAAATTTAACCTTGTCACCGACTAGCTGTGACCTTGAGCATGTCACTTCATCTCTGTGAGGCCTCTTGTTCCCTTTCTGTAGAATAATGATAGAGTTTTGGGCCCGCAGAAGCCCTTTCAACTCTAGTGTTCTGTGCTAAGGCATCAGTGGCAAATAACAGTTTCAAACAGGAATGGTGTTCATCAAATTCTACTGAGTAAAATCAGAGAGCAGGAAGACCAAGAAAGGGAACATCCTAAAAGTAGCACCTGTGTGCTTCATTCCCACTGCTCCCAGTAGTGAGGACAGGAATTTCACCCCTGACCAACAAGGTGTTTAGTCACATTTTATTAAATCTGTTGTACAGTAAGTCTGTAGCTGGTGAAAGCAAAGAAGATCTTCTTGCTGAAATGTAATTATGTTGTCTCCTTGGGCCGCTGAAATTGCTCTTCATGTCCACTCTGTGTCTTGCTGGCCCAGGCAGGCTGGACTGAATTGGTGCAAGGATGTGTCCGGGTCCTTTAGAAGCCAGTGCAGTGCTTTGTGAAGCTGCTGGGGGGTTTGCAGTGTAACCATTTCTAACAGCAGGTTAAGGGTTTTAAATTGAGGAGTTTGGGCCCAAGGGGAGAATAACACTGCAGTTATTCTGAATTGTCAAAGAATTAGATGGTCCACACTGTAAGAAAAATTTTAGATAAATGGAGTTTGCAACTTTAGGTGCACAAACTTGTTGTTATTGTATCCATTGTGTAGGGAATAGATTCAGGCTTTGGGATCCGAATCATGGGCTTGAGTCTTGCATATAACACTTAACTAGTTGTGTGAGCATATCGTATTTATATTGTCTAAGTCTTTGTTTCCCCACTTGGGAAATGGCAATATTAAACGCGTCCACCTCATAGGGAAGCTGTAAGGATAGATTTCTAGAAATGGCAGATGACATACAGCATTATCTGCGTAGCAGAACATTGGAAACTCACTAAATGTCGAATAATAGGTGAATGGTTGAACCAATTATGGTATAGCCATATGATGTTCATTAGTTTCACAAGCCATTCCTTCGCTGATGTAAAAGTAATTACAGCCAGCTGAGGTCCAAAACTAGGAGGAAGTCTTAACTTTGTGGAGTGGAAATAATAATTATAATAACTAATATTTATATAGTGCTCGTATGCCAGATCCTATGTAAGTCTTGCACTTGTAACTACTCATTAAATCCTCAGAACAACCCATAAGAAAGAGTTGTTACTATTATTATCTATACCCATTTTTTACATGAGGCTACTGGGGCAAAGTAATATTAAAAAACATATCCGGCCAGTAAGTGGCCAGGTCAGAGTTCGTATAAAGGAATTGGGGAATGTGTGTGCAGTTAGAGTGCATTAAAGATGGCTCCTCCACACCTCATCTAGCTCTGTGATTTCCTGGATAAATGGAGAAAGACTTGGCCATGTTGCAGATGAATGAAACACACCATCATTGCAGTGTTGGCATAGTAGCATAGCAGCCGCCCAAAATATAGATGGAAACTGCCATACTCTTGAGTGGAAAGCCCTTCAGGTATCAAGATTGGCGGCTAATGATTCTGCAAGCTTAATATCCAATTGCAGACCATTTTTTTTTGCCTGCCTGCTCTACACTGCCTGCCTTTATTGAACACAAACTGTGATGTACTGAAGGAATCCAAGATACATTTGTAAAACATCATGTCAGGCCCTTTCTAGTCCCAGTATCCCCTGGTGATCCAAGGTTGGGGTCTAAAAAAATAGAACAGAGAAAAGGAAGCAAACACCAACTTGCCACAGATACATGTAGAGTGAAGGAGGTATTTTTTGTTTAAGAGACAGACAGCTGAGAAACAGTTATTTGATCCCTGCTGCTTGAGGGACAGTAGGGAAAGAAAGGTATTTTTGTGATCACTCTTCTGTGTTCCCTATGCGGCTTGGTTCATACAGTCACAACAAAAACCCGAGCTCTAATAATACATTGCCACCGACCACAGATATGTTGCGAGCCTCATGCACAGTAGTAACTAACATTCGGCTTCCTTTTGATTACTTCCAGGCCTGTGACATTTAGATGGCTGCACATTTCTTCTAACCTCAGAAAACTCAGAGTCCACAGCATACATCTCATAATCATGTGCTGACATAGAAACTGTAAGGAATCAGTGTCATTTATCTGTCTTTCATCACATTTAGGTGATAGGGTGAATGAGCACCGTATTAGGAGTCCAAAGACATGGGTTTGGGAGTAAATCTAACCTTGTCGCTGACTAGCTGTGACCTTGAGCGTGTCACTTCATCTCTATGAGGCCTCTAGTTCCCTTTATGTAAAATAATGATAGAGTTTTGGGCCCCCAGAAGCCCTTTCAACTCTAATATTCTGTGCTAAGGCATCACTGAGTTCCAGCTAATAACAGTTTCGAACAGAAATGGTGTTCATTCATCACATTCCACTGAGTAAAATCAGAGAACAGGAAGACCAAGAAAGTGGACATCTTAGATGCTTGTAATCTTCACCCATCAACTGGCGATGGCTCAGATAGTTCTCCAAGTAAGCCATGCATCCCCTCTTCTAAAAGGAGAAATGAGAATGTTAATATGCATTTGAACATTTTAAATGTCAAATGCCTCTGCATTGTTTTTATTTTTTAGATTCTCTCTAAGGCATCATTCTCAAAGCTAGTTAATCACAGCATTCTTGGGAAATATAAACATGAATTTTTTTTTATCTTACCTAAGTCTTTACTATACTAAATTTTATTCTGTTGCAACATGCTTGAAAATCTGTGGTTTGTAGGTTTGGTCAGCAAGTGCGTACTTTTTGAGCAAACTAATAGGTAACGTGAAAGAACAGTTTTCAGTATTTCCCTCTACTTGTGTTTGTGGGTACCCTTTACTGGTAACTACACCAAGCCCCACAAGCCATCCCAAATGGACTGTTTGCCAAATGCCTGTTTGCCTAATAAGGAAGCCACGCGTTAATGACAGCCTTATGTGTAGAACGTCTCATGCAGAAAGACTCATGAAAGGCAAATCTGGATTTATAGATAGATTTTTTTTTTTTTTTTCACAAAAGTCTAACGAATTCATGTAGTCAAATCTTAGGAACAGAAGTGTGTTTGGTAGCTTGAGCCTGCTGCCCGGACAGGCTCTGTGTGTCTGCTCTGAAAGACCAAATATCATCCCAACGGACCTGACCTAGTTGAACATAAATACACCATTGAGGAGTGACTGGCTTCAGAATTAATAAAATTTATAAATAAATAGGATGGCCTTGCAAAGAGGCTAAACTTGAAATGCCTCTTAATTTTTTTAAAGCAGTGCAGCAGGCTTTAGCTGCCCTACTGATGACAAAATCTATGAAATGAAACTGTTTGGTAGAAGGCAGTTGGATTGTTCGCATTTTGCAAGATTAGAAAATGAATTTGACCCATAATAAGATCATAATACAGAGCCTTATATTTTTTGGTAAGATGCTGATCCAACCTAGAAGGTAATGATTTGGGCTGTTTTTACACTTGAGCAATTTGGCATTTTCCCTTTCAATCTGTAAGTTCTCTGAGTAGGTGTGAATGGGTTTGTAAACACATCTTGATTTCAGTTTTTGTTGTCCGTAAGGTATACTCACTGGTTTCTCTAACCTGTCTTAACGACACAGCTCAATCTGCATCTGAATTTAGAGAGGTGGGCAGCCTCTGTGCTCCTGGACCTGCCAGTGAAGCCCATTAAAGAATCACCAGAGAAGGCATCCATTATAAGGGCTGGAAAGGAAGCCCCAAGATCCCTATTTCACTTGAGGGTATTATTCAGAAAAGAGGAATCTTTTTCACTTCTTGCCACCTAAGCTGAATTTTGAGAAGTAACCATAATAGATGAAGCTGAGAATTATAATTGGGTCTTTCGTATAGACAAATTGTACCGTGTCTTTTGAGTTTTGATTTTAAATTCCCCCTAAAAGGTCACTGGATACAAAGACAATCTCTGAATTTATTGAAAGGAAAGCTACAAAGCTGTTATATGCAGCTCTGTATATGCCTATTTGTGTTTCACACTGTCTTTTGTCAGCCAGTAACAAACAGACAAAATGGAATTCAGTCTAAGAATTTCTTTACCGTCTTTTAAAGATTTTCTTCAAGGACTTATTTCCAAACAGTGAGGAAAAATATTTCTAATTTAAAAAAATAAAAGACAAAGCCCCCCACATTTGTCCCATTACATGTCCTATCTTCTCAGCATTCAGAGTGGCAGATGTTAGGAGTTCACCTGGATGAATGTGGACAGAAGGCCATTAGGTATCTTTTCAGCTCCCTCACCTGGGAAGTGCACTTTTGACCTGGCAGCCATTGCTGCATTTACACTGAAATGACTAACTGCCCAGCCGGTTGCTATAATGTAAGCAGAGCCGTGCCTCGAATGTGAACCCAGTCTCAATGCAGTGATGCATTTTGAGCTATTTTCTGGGTGACTAATTAGGTCTCAACCTGGTGTCTCAGTTTTGGATTCCAAATCGGCCAAGTGGGCATCATGACATTGCCCCCAAGTAACAGGGTCTTTGGGCCCCTCTGATGCAAAGAGGAAGTACAGAGTGGTAGGAACCAGGCTACTTGGGTGTGAATCCTGGGTCTGACACTTGGTTGGTTTGGAAATCACTTAACTTCTTGGGGCATAGTATTCTCATCTAAAAAAAAAAATACGTGGAAAGAGTAGTATCTATATCATAGGGTATAAAGTGAAGTTGTTTTGCGGAAGGTAGCTGACTTGTTCACATTTTACAAGATTAGAAAATATATTTATCCCAAAAGGAGATCATAATGCGGAGCCTGATATTTTTTGTAAGATGGTGATTGCGCCTAAAAGCTAATAATTGGGGCCACTTTATATATGGTCATGTGAATTAAATAAATTAACTTTTATAAAGTGGTTAGAACGTGCCTGGCACATAGTAAATATTTCATTAGTGTTAGCTATTGTTATTAGTGTAAATTCAGCGGTATGCTTATCACAGTCAAGAAGTCCCTTGCAGAAGTCATAATTGAGAAGTAAAATATTAAACAAAATGTTTAAGCTTTTTAAAATTTCACTTTACTTATCAGGCATGGTGCTAATCATATTATATCCATTACCTTGTTAAAGACTGCAAGATTCCTTGGGGAACATGTATTTTACTCTGTTAAAAAGAAAGTTTTAAATACATATATATTAAAAAAGGAAAAAAATTGAACAATAAGCATTGAAGGAGTATTTTCTATTTTTATATGTAGACCAAATATCCATTAATAAAACTTACATTTCATTTCTTAAATATTTCTTAAATACCACATATTATACCATCATGCTGCATTCCTTTCAACTTTTTAAAAGTCCTTTCTCAGTTAGGAAATTTTGTTTGTTTGTTGACCCATTTGGGGAGGTAGACAAGACAGGTCTTATTATTTTAAATTTACAAAAGAGGACACTGAAGTTTTGTATAACCGAGGTGAAGTGACCATCCAAGATCATAAAACAAATTCATGGTCCAGGGCCACAACCATAACCCAGTTCTGGGTCGTGCTGGGCCTTGATCACAGCCCCTTGACTGTGCTGGGCCAGAGACTCTATCTGCCTCATCTTGCATCTGCCCAACAGTCATTTCCAAGAACTGAATAAAACCACCACCTTTGCATGATTTCCAAAGCTATTGATTGTGCCCTTATTCTTCATTCATCTTGTGGATAATAAATCCATCCATTTAAAGACAAGAAGAATTCAGTGTTCAGCTGTGGTCTGCTACACACATGTCCACTTTCCTTACATTTTCTTTGAACAGAACACAGTAAAATCTATTGTACGGCTCACCGGCGTGATATCGCTTTGATAGACACTGAGTGACCTAATATACACACTCCAGTGTACTCTAATCTGTGGTCTCCCAGCTCCTACTCGGCAGGAATTCTGAGATGTTGATGGAACCCCGTGATTTAACAGAGCAGCCAGGCTGCCCTTTCACCCTTCACACTGGTTCTGACAGCTGCCTGCCATGTGTAGAGAAAACCTCACAGGCTGAAACCCTGTCGCAGAGTAAAGGTCCTTGAATAAACATACAAGCATGATCATGCTACTATTCTAAAATTAAATTGCTTTTTTTAAACTGAATTTGCAGTGGGGAAATTTTACAGCTGAAGATCCAAGGCATCCCAAAGTGCACCAAGTACCTTCTCCTTTTAAAAATAAAACAAAATAACAGACACAGTGAGCCTGGTCCCATCCACACATATTTGAGTTACCTATCTTTTTCAAATGGATTAAGCCAGTTCATCAATGCCCAGGTTTGTCTACTCTGAGACATTAACACGCATGCCAGAAATGATGTGCAGCATCTCCTGGGTTTGTTGGGAAGCTTGATTTGTGTTTAAGCTATCAATTTAATCCACACTGCCTTTTTACTTTTATCAGGGTATTCTTCAGGTAGAAAGAAATGGAAGGAGCTTTTAGGCATGACTACCGTCCTAAATATAAAGTTGGTTTAAAAAAAAAAAAAAATCCCTACTCAGCCCAAATAGCATTGTGCTTTATAATTCATTCTCTTCACATACAGTACCCTGCGTTATCATGGCTAATGTTTTCCTGCTGAGCTGCCATCATCTTTTGTCAAGCTGTCAGGGTATTAAACTGATGTACCTTCCACATTTGGATAGAGGTCATTATCCTGTTGCCTGGTTGCATTGCCTCTGCTGAGCAGGTTAACTGCTTGAGGTCTTTCATCTAGATAAATGTTCGCCAGCACTTTTGCTCTGTGATGACATGAGCTGTTCCTTAGAGGTCAAATAGTGATGCTATGATAAGTTGTTCCCTTTGAGTTCACAGATTCAGAAAGGACCAGAGTCCAAATTTCATCATCGGCCTAAAAATAATGATAAATGCTCATTTTGGCATATTTCTCCCCAAAGTGCTGGACTGGGGACTCTTTAAAAAATACTTATGTTTTAATTTTATATAGAGAGAAAAAATTTGCTTTTAAGTATCTTATTGTTTCAGTGTCATAAGTGATTCCACTGGTCAGAATTAACCCCTTAGTTCTGATGATGGCAGAAATAAATTGTGTGTGTGTGTGTGTGTGTATGCATGCATAATAGATAAAATACATTGTAAGTTTTCAGGTTTGCTAATCTTAAAATAATATTTTAAGTGTAGTTTAAAGACTCCAATATTAGACACCTTGGTACCATCCAAATAGGAAGATAGTTTTTAAGTGGGGAGATATAATTAAGTCATTTCACTTTAGTGAAAATTGATTTGTTAACTAAGAAGAATTTTAGTTTGCTTTTATTTCATTTTTTATAATGAAGAGTATACCAAATTAAAAGGAAAAATGATTTTAAGTGATTATATTAGAACCAAATATAACTTCTATAAAAAGCTCGTTTTTGAATTCTTGTTTTCAATTCAATTTTTTTCCAAATATTTTTATTGTGGTAAAATAACACATAACATAAAATTTGCCTTCTTAACCATTTTTAAGTGTACAGTTCAGTGATATATCACAAGGTCGTACAACCATTACCATCCATCTCCAGAAGTCTTTTGTTTTTTAAAGTGGTTTTTCAACTGAAGCAGGCCTTACCTCTCTATTTACCATGACTAGTGTTATTATATGAGCTAAAAGATGCTTTCTGAGTAAATAGAACACATTTTTTAATAAAATCTTTTTTAAAATGCCACTTTAAACCATAGTCTCTTTTAAAATGTAAACACATGGAATCAACTTTCTTGACATTGTATAATTTTAGGCCAAACTGCTTAATTTTAATATTTGACTGCCTCATTTCCAATTGGATGATATATTTAGTCTTCTAAAAATATATTTAGTTTTTTTTTTAATGTGTACTATTATTTTCAACAACTGGACTAGATTTTAGATTATTGTTTTATTATTAAGGGTCAGTTATATGTAGTCCACAAATTTTATCATAAAACAAAATTTAAAACCTGCCTAGAAGTACCATCTTACAGAACTTGGAATTAGTGAGGTCAAATGCACTGATAGTTTTATTCATGTATTCATTAATATCTGTTAGGTGGTGTAGAAACACACATGAGTGAAACAGTGAGGACTATCTTCAAAGGAAGATTCTGTATTCCCTTTCCTATCCATTAATTATATCATCATCAACACAGTTGCCCAAACTATAAAGCTCAGCATCCTCCATGATGTGCCCTGTTTCTTAACCAGACGTTGAGTGAACAACCAAGACCTGTCAATCCCTCCTAAATATTATCTTAAAATCCATTTTCTCTTTGACACTCCACACTGTCTTCTAGCCTTAGCTGAGACCCTCTTTATCCCTCATCCTAAGTTGTTTCTCTGCCTCTAGTTACTCCCCATGCTGTCCCTCACCGCCATCCATCTTCCTTACTGCCAAGAGAGTTTTCTTTCCAAAAAACCAATCTGATCAGTCACTCCCTGCTTAGAGAGCATCCTCTCATCCATCTCAACCTTACCGCGTAGAATTGTTGTGAGCTGTACAAATCTCCAGGTAACAAACAAAGCGATGGACCCACTTTAGGTACCCAGAAAGCCTCCTCTAATTATAGCACCCAGACTCATTCTAATAATAAATGCTGTGCTTCTAGGGACGTATCAACTAACTTGGGGAGAAGGGAGGCCACCCTCATCTACCTTATTAAGAGATGCATTTCCAACAAAAAGTTTAGTCTTATGTTTAATACTTATTTTCAATTTTGTAGTATTTTGGCACTTTGCCTTGGGAAACTTTTTAAATTTAAATTACTGTATATATTTATGCTATGGGGTATTGTAGAACGATAAATAAATTCCATGATAAGAATGTATTATATTATGATAAAATTCTATTTAGGGAAGTGGGATGGAAGTACTAAAGGAGAAAAAAGTATGATATAAAATTTCCTACTGTTAAAGAATAATTTAATCATGTACTTTTAAAAATGGATGGTGAGATCAAATATACTTACATTACATTGGACCAAGTTTAAAGAATGATGTAAAATCTTTATTTTAAAATGTCAATGTTTTCAATAAGCCAAACATTACATTCTTTGCTACTATGAAATTTATGATCAAAATGTCCTATTTCAGCTTTAAAATGTGCAGAAAAGTACATAGTTTAACAAAAACATTTATGGAGTAGGCAAGCAAAAAAGATTGAAGACTATTCAATTAGAATGATCGGATTCCAATCCTAGAAACGCTGAGCAAATGTATGGAATGTTTATCCCCTACACCTTTAAAAGGGTTGTTTTTTACCATTATTTTATTTTAGTGTTATTAATAGACAAGTAGGCGAGATAACTTTCCTCCCAATTATGCTAAACAGTAAGTATCATCCAAAGGCTAATCAGTACCCACCAAGGACCCAGGGCTTCTGCACATCTCTGTAGCTGGACCTATGCCAAAGGGCCCAGCTAATCTCCAGTGGGTACAGAACTTACTGGATTTCTTCTGTAAGCACATGGCTACTCTTCCCAACTTTATTAATTCCTGTCCTTGCTGCTGATCTAGCATGAAAGAAGCTGGGGCAAGAGTTCAGTGTTCTCAGCAATATCCAGTAGCCTTCCCTCTCTGTCTAAATTAATTCTATGACTATTTCAAAAATTAAAGATATCACTCATATTCACCTTCCCAGCGTTGTCTCATGTAGGAATTAGCCTCTTTTGTAGTAGACATCTTTGGAGTCTTCTCCCTGACAAGGCCTTCTTCCTCTGTGAGATTTGCAGTCCTATACACAAGGTAGGCCCCAGCAACCCTATTTTTACTACATTATCCTGCTCGCTGGCAAGACTCTACTGGACTAGAAATGGAAACCTGGCCCAGGCTGGACCATTCATATTTGCTCTTTCAGAGTTGGAATTGGACTAGGATAAGCAGGTCAATCTCTAATGCCCCCATGAAGAAAAGGCATGCTGTCTGCAAATGTGGGGTGGAATTTTATTTATTTATTTTTATTTATTTATCAATGGCTGTGTTGGGTCTTCATTTCTGTGCGAGGGCTTTCTCTAGTTGCGGCAAGCGGGGGCCACTCTTCATCGCGGTGCGCGGGCATCTCACTATCGCGGCATCTCTTATTGCGGAGCACAGGCTCCAGACGCACAGGCTCAGTAGTTGTGGCTCACGGGCCTAGTTGCTCCGCGGCATGTGGGATCTTCCCAGACCAGGGCTCGAACCCGTGTCCCCTGCATTGGCAGGCAGATTCTCAACCACTGCGCCACCAGGGAAGCCCGTGGGGTGGACTTTTGCCCGAAAGTGCAATGCGAAAAGCAGAGAAAGGATCAAGTGAAGATGCAAGATCATGCATCTTAAAGGAGTTTGAGAGCCATGGTGCTGGAGGCCAAGAAGTGCATTCTAAGTTTTCATCTCTACCTTTCTTAAAGTGGGGGTGTCTTTCTTCCCCTCCAATTCCATAAGCTAGCTTTATATTTCTTAATAAATCCCATCTTTGCATGAAAAAAAAAAAAAGAGTTCAGTGTTCTTATTGGGATTTAGAATTACACAGTTGAGAAATTAATGACATCCAACGTTGTCATTAAACATACAACTTTCTAGCCTTGAATTTTTTTATTGCACTCACTTACCAGGAGCTCATGGACAGTGGGTTAAATGTGTGATAGGATCATTTTTAATGGATCCACAGTTTTCAGATTCCCCCTGTCAGCTGAGATACCAAAGCACAGCCACATGATTAACTCAGAGTTAACATCAACGTTTATCATGAAAGAATCTTTGCTAGATGCTTGGGATGCAAAATGCGTCACAAATTCACATCATTCATGCCTTCAAGGAGTTTACTTTCTAGTTTTGATGAAAAGTTTAAATAATAATGCAGTCCATGCCAGGGCTATTAAGTAGTCATTAAAGTAATATTTAATGACATATTGAAATATGGTCTATGCCTATCACTAAATGAAAACAGCAGGTTGCAAAACAGCTGTGCATAGTACAACCCCATTTCAGTAACTGAAGTATACACATATATGCACAAAAAAAAGATGGAAAATTATAAGCAAAATGTTAACAGTCTTTCTTTCTTGATCAAGTAGAACTGTGCGGTAGTTTAACTGCCTTTTTTGCACAGTTTAACTTCTTCAATGAGGAGATCCCTTTGGTAATAAAGCTGTCGTCATTGGGCCTGGGGTGACTCTAGATTTTAGGTATGAGGCTATGGGCTGTGAACAGGACAACAGACTATTAAGACAAACAGGAAAACCTGCATCCCTTAAGATCATTTTTGGAGGTCAGAGCGGAGGTAATCCTACCTGAAGAGAGGGCCAGCCACCCATCCACTCACTCTCATCAGATCCACTTCCAGTCGGTGTTCTCTGGCAACAGGTTCCATCCTTGCTGGCAAGCCAGGAAGGATTGGAGACAGAAGTGAACCATCCCATGAAGCTCTTATGCGACATACACTTTAGGCCTTGGCCCCCGTAGCCTCCAGGAGTAAGTGCCTGAAGGAGGGCGAGTCAGGGTCTACATATATGGTCTAGTGCCCCATTTTCTGGAGCCTCTGTCCCGTATTTCTCTCAACTTTTCCAACTATGGACAACTATTTTGACATTTTGCCCTCAGGAGTTTAGGGGGAGGGAGCTTGTGGAGAGAACTTTGTCTTGCCATTGAGGCCTGGCTCCAGCCCTTACAAGCTAGGTCATCTGGAAAGTTCCTTAATGTCTCAGTTTATATCAGAAAATATCTTTCAAATGGGGATTGTACCACCTGCCATGCATCCTTTAAATGACAATTTGACAGAAAAAGAAGGAAGCACTTTTTTTTTAAGAAAAGTCCTATCCAAATACAAGAGATTCATATTAGAAAACCTAACTTTACACTGAGAGATTATCCGGAGACTTGGTTTTTTGTTTTTTGGTTTTTTTTTAACATCTTTATTGGAGTATAATTGCTTTACAATGGTGTGTTAGTTTCTGCTTTATAACAGAGTGAATCAGTTATGCATATACATATGTCCTCATATCTCCTCCCTCTTGCATCTCCCTCCCTCCCACCCTCCCTATCCCACCCCTCTAGGTGGTCACAAAGCACCGAGCTGATCCCCCTGTGCTATGCAGCTGCTTCCCACTAGCTATCTATTTTACATTTGGTAGTGTATATATGTACATGCCACTCTCTCACTTGGTCCCAGCTTACCCTTCCCCCTCCCCATGTCCTCAAGTCCATTATCTAGTAGGTCTGTGTCTTTATTCCCGTCTTGCCCCTAGGTTCTTCATGACCATTTTTTTTTTTTTTTTAGATTCCATATATATGTGTTAGCCTATGGTATTTGTTTTTCTCTTTCTAACTTACTTCACTCTGTATGACAGACTCTAGGTCCGTCCACCTCACTACAAATAACTCAATTTTGTTTCTTTTTATGGCTGAGTAATATTCCATTGTATATATGTGCCACATCTTCTTTATCCATTTTTCTGTTGATGGGCACTTAGGTTGCTTCCATGTCCTGGCTATTGTAAAGAGAGCTGCAGTGAACATTTTGGTACATGACTCTTTTTGAATTATGGTTTTCTCAGGGTATATGCCCAGTAGTAGGATTGCTGGGTCATATGGTAGTTCTATTTTTAGTTTTTTAAGGAACCTCCATACTGTTCTCCATAGTGGCTGTATCAATTTACATTCCCACCAACAATGCAAGAGTGTTCCCTTTTCTCCACACCCTCTCCAGCATTTATTGTTTGTAGATTTTTTGATGATGGCCATTCTGACCGGTGTGAGATGATACCTCATTGTAGTTTTGATTTGCATTTCTCTAATGATTAATGATGTTGAGCATCCTTTCATGTGTTTGTTGGCAATCTGTGTATCTTCTTTGGAGAAATGTCTATTTAGGTTCTGCCCATTTTTGGATTGGGTTGTTTGTTTTTTGATATTGAGCTACATGAGCTGCTTGTAAATTTTGGAGATTAATCCTTTGTCAGTTGCTTCATTTGCAAATATTTTCTCCCATTCTGAGGGTTGTCTTTTTGTCTTATTTATGGTTTCCTTTGCTGTGCAAAAGCTTTTACGTTTCATTAGGTCCCATTTGTTTATTTTTGTTTTTATTTCCATTTCTCTAGGAGGTGGGTCAAAAAGGATCTTGCTGTGATTTATGTCAGAGAGTGTTCTGCCTATGTTTTCCTCTAAGAGTTTTAGAGAGTCTGGCCTTACATTTAGGTCTTTAATCCATTTTGAGTTTATTTTTGTGTATGGTGTTAGGAAGTGTTCTAATTTCATTCTTTTACATGTACCTGTCCAGTTTTCCCAGCACCACTTATTGAAGAGGCTGTCTTTTCTCCACTGTATATTCTCGCCTCCTTTGTCAAAGGTAAGGTGACCGTATGTGCATGGGTTTATCTCTGGGCTTTCTATCCTGTTCCATTCATCTATATTTCTGTTTTTGTGCCAGTACCATACTGCAGAGACTTGGTTTTTACTGACATTTTAACCAGATTCCATTTCCTTGAAAATGTTGAGGAATTGGGCCTCCCTGGTAGCGCAGTGGTTAGGAATCCGCCTGTCAATGCAGGGGACACGGGTTTGAGCCCTGGTCCGGGAAAATCCCACATGCTGTGGAGCAACTAAGCCTGTGTGCCACAACTACTGAGCCTGCACTCTAGAGCCCACGAGCCACAATGCCTGAGCCCACGTGCCACAACTACTGACGCTTGAGTGCCTAGAGCCCCTGCTGTGCAACAAGAGAAGCCACCACAACAAGAAGCCTGCAAACCACGACAAAGAGTAGCCCCCGCTCACCGCAACTAGAGAAAGCCCACGCGCAGCAATGAAGACCCAGTGCAGCCAAAAATAAATAAATTAAGTGAATAAAGAATTTAACTAGATGCTGTCTTTAAAAAAAAAAAAAAAAATGTTGAGGAATAAATTCTGCACTAGAGAGGGAAAGCATGCCCTCACATTACCATAGCTGAAGTTCTGCTTTCCAAGGCAGATCTGTTTCCAGGAATTAAGTAAACACCAGCTCGGAGATTCATGCTGCAAACCTCTAATGCCTAGGTGACGTCTAAGGGATTTAATCAAGCTACAGGATATATGATTCAAAGGACAAAAAATAAAGTGATTACGAAAACTCTTCTCTATGACAAGGAAACAGCAGATTGTTTCCATTAATTTTATGAGTAATTTTGTTTTTGTTGGCAGAAAGCTACACCCGGGGCAAGTGTGGTGCACAGTGGGAGGGAGGACTTATTGGAACAGCGCAAGGATTGTGTCACAGCCACTGCAGCGCAGTACATTTGAAGCTGGGTTCCTCTCCCCGTACAAGTCGGCTTCGCCTCCCAGCTTTTCTCTTCTCATCCTTGGTCCCACTGCCCACTGGGGCTCTAGCTCTCCTTTCGTCTGCATCTCATATCAGCCACCAGGGCCTGCCCATCTTTGCCTTGAACCGTGTCTTGAATGTCTGTGCTTTTCTCCATTCTCTCACCTCACACCTGTGTCCCTGTAAGAGATCCTCTGGGCTCAGGCAATCACACAGAAAACTTCTATAGAGTGCTTGCTGTGACTACAAGCTCCCCCTTGTTCCCCTCCACCCAGAATGGTGACATATAATAAGTCGTCCGAAATGTTGTTTTCATCACGTCATTTCCCTTCTCAGAGATCTGAAGGGACTCTCTTTATTTCTTTCCACCACAAGTCTAGCCTCTTCTGTTTAGATTTCAAGGCTTTTCACAATCTGACTCCATCCTACTAGAATCTACCCCCAAAGTCCCACTTCTCTACTCAGATCGGATGCTGTCTCCATGTTTCATTTATTCATTTTCTCCATACTGATGTGCTGTATACCTGCTATATATATGCCAGGCACAGCGCTAAGTGCCTAAGAATATGATAGGGTTCTTTCCGTGAGAAGCTCCAAAAGTCTAAAGGTGGAAATATGTAAGGAAATAGCATAATATGATATGATCAAGGTTCCTTAAGGGGTTGTATAGTGCACTGGTTAAGTTCAAAGAGGAAAGTGCTGATTCCACCTGAGGAATCAGGCTGACGATTTTGTCTAGAGGGACCAGGGAAGTTGTCCAAAGGGAGCCAAGTCAAGACCAAAGGAAGGGAAACCTGAGAGTCAAAAGCTGGTGTGCCTACCTCATACTAAAATCCAGATCTAAATCCCATGCATAAGAATAGAATTTCAAATGAGGAAGGAGTCAAGAGTCAGAAAGAAGGAAAGTCAGACCATTCTGAGCATACGAGGACGAGACGGTGGGTCCTGGACAGTCACTGAGAGAAATGTTAGAATGCGGAGGGCTCATCTTTATTAAATGGTAGGTGTTTGGCTTAAAATTACTGAATGGTGGGATGAAGGCAGTATTGGGAGCCAACACATGGAAGCATAGGATTACTATGACCTAAGCACAGAATAGGTTTTGGAAATGGTTATGATGGGACAGGAATGTTGGGGTCAAGTTGAGAAGGACTTTGATTGCCAGCCCCAGAAGCATGAACTTATCCTGTTTGCAGTTGGGGGCGGGGCCATCACACGGGAGGTTGGCCAGGCATCAGGATTGGGGCAGGTCATGGGTGAACTCATGATTGACTCTCCCAGACACAAGTCCTAGATAGGAGCTGCATCAGCCTAGGAGAAGGGGACCCCTTTTTCTAATTTGCATAAAAACACACATGATGCATGTGGTAGCCCCAGTTGTCATCTCTATTTTAGGAAAAGGATTCTGGCAACAAATGTTTGTTCATGGATTCAATTAATGCCTATCAAGCACCTCCTATGGTTCAGACATCATTCTAGACCCCTGGGACTCAGTGGTTAATGAGACAGATCTATCTCCACCCTCAGAGCCCAAGAAAGTAAGCAGGGATGCTAGAAATGAAAGAAGTATTTTAAAGGCTGTTGCCCTTCCCGTAGCTTTTCTCTATCCAATTCTACCCACCCTTTAAAGCCCAGCTCAATCCCAACCACATTCCCCAGTGATAACCCTTACTGATCTCCTTCTCCAGAACTCATACTTTAAAAACTTAAAAAAACATCAACTCATACTTAACTTTTTTTCTGATTACAGAAATAACATGTTCAGTATACAAATTCAAAAACAATATAAGTACCTGATATAAAGAGAACATACGCTCACTAAAAAGAAGCACTTTGCATTAATACATATGCCCCTAATATCTTACTTCTGTACAACCACCAATGCATCATTGTCATCATCATCTTCATCTTCATTATAAAGTGAGCACATTATGTCCAAAATTATGGTTTTAAACTTTATACCTGGAGAGAACATAGAATTCTTTTATTTTTACAACTTTATTGAGATATATTTCACACACCATATAATTCACCCATTTAAAGTGTGCAGTTCTGTAGTTTGTAGTATATTCACAGAGCTGTGCAACTATCACCACAGTCTAATTCCAGAACGTTTTCATCATCCTAAAAAGAAACCACGTACCTATTAGCAGTCATTCCCTATGCCCATTTCCCTACATCCCCACAGGCCCAGATGACCACTAATCTCCTCTCCGTCTCTATGGATTTGAAATTCTGGACATTTCACATAAATGGAATCATATAGTATGTGGCCTTTTGTGACTGGTTCTTTCACTTAGCATAATGTTTTCAAGGTTCATTCATGCATCAGTATTATATTTTTTCTTTCTTCTCTTTTTTTTCCAAAGTACTATCCATTCTATGGGTGTAGCACATTTTATTTATCCGTTCTTCAGTTGACAGACATTTGGGTTGTTTCCACTTTTTGGCTATTATAAAAATGCTGCTATAAACATGAAGGTGTCTGCATCATTTTACATCCCCACGAGCAGTGTATGAGGATTCCAATTTCTCCACATTCTCATAGGATCTCTTTGTAAGAAGGAGCTGCCTCTACTCTGGAATAGAAGGGTCTGAGGTAGGCTGGATGGCTGCTAATCGTCCATTCATTGTATATGTACAAATTACAATAGCTTTGTCTTCCAAGTTTATGCTAAAGTCTGAAAAGGTGCTTTTGAGCGAATCCTTCTTTGGGGGAAAAAATATTTATTTGGGTTAATGTTCTTCACCAAAGGGCTACATTTGACTATAGTCTTTCTTTCAGCAATCACATGAATCCAAAAGGTGGTTTGGGGTTTGTTTTTTCTTTAAATTCTGAGACAGGGAAAGAGCGTGAATTTAGATATCAAGAGCTCTGGACACCGCTTCCGGTGGCAGGGTCTGGGGAAGGGGCGCCAGGCGCCATGTCGGGCCGCGAAGGTGGCAAGAAGAAGCCCCTGAAGCAGCCCAAGAAGCAAGCCAAGGAGAAGGACGAGGAACGTAAGGCATTCAAGCAGAAACAGAAGGAGGAGCAAAAGAAACTCGAGGAGCTAAAAGCGAAGGCCGCGGGGAAAGGCCCCCTGGCCACAGGTGGAATTAAGAAATCTGGCAAAAAGTAAGCCATTCCTTGTGCCGGAGGCAATGGTGATCCTTAATTCCATTCCTGTTTAAACATCTGGATTAAACATCTGGATTCCCTGCCATAACATCTGTTGCCACCTCTAGCTAGAATGAAGTGTTGTCTTGGAACCTATTGTACATTTAAGAACAAACTTTTGTTAAAAAAAAAAAAGAAAAAAGCTCTGGACAATTGTTGACTCCATAGAGTCTGTGATAATTAAAACATTCTCTTTGAGAGTTAGTTAGTTAGTTATATACCCTTTAAGGGAAAAATATGCACATGAGATTTTATACTTGATAACACTCCTGAAAATAAGAGAGCTACAATAAATCTGTAGGAGGAAAGAACCTCCAAAAACAAGTTAAAAGTAAAATATTAGTTCAATAAAGCATGAGAATGCGATCAGAATTAAATAAAGCAGTGATAGAGAAAAGTTAAATTATTTAAAACAGTACATAATTATATCTATATCATCGCATCTCTTTAAAACTTTCTCTAATTCATTTAAACATAATAATTACTCTTTGCCCTTCTAATAAGATATTCTATTTGGTTTAAAAATATATAGTTAAGTACTCTGGTAAGCCCTTTGCCACAATTAAGACATGCCTCTCTTTTTCATATTGCAGTCAAAACACATGAGAATCAATAAACAACCACTTCAGCATTAGGTTTACATCCATACTTTAGTGAGGGCAAGCATCACAGGGAGTACGTGGAAATCTCTTAGGAAAGATGGTCAGTAACTTCTTCCAAACATATTTCTGAACACGGTAATGTTCCCTTCCCCATTAATCTGGTAATTTTCTTCCTTTCTACTATGAAGTATTACTTTCATTTGTTGAGGATGGTAATAATTTTCAGATCAGGAAGAGTAAGGGAACCAGCATCTATTGAGTAATCCCTGAGTGCTGAGACTTATTTTGTGATTCATTGTAATTTTTTTGAAAAAGAAATTTGATTTCAAGTAGTTAAATAAATATTTTTAGGAATATCGCTTAAACATTCCTCATGTATTTTAACTCATACCCTTTATTACTGATGAACAAACAGTGAGACAAAATGCAAGTGTTGATCAACCCTCAATGGAATCGAGAGGAAAGAAGTAGTAGAGAGAATCTAGTGTTTATCCCCTCCCACACTAAGCAATTGGAACCACTATCCAGACGAAACAGAGCCCTCAATGGTAGTGGTATATCTATCTGGGGATAGAGTTGTAATCAGTTGTCAGTTTCTTTCCTCGGATTCTGAGTTCACCAGCTAAGAGCTAGATGCTCAAGACCAAGGTGTAGTATGTGTGCAGATAGATAAATAGGTAGCTTAGATATATATAAGATAAACAGATGATAGACAAATAATCATAAGAAACATGCTGCTGTTATGTTTAGAGTAAGATTTTCAAAATCTGTAGTTAAAATTTTAGATAAAAATTACCAAGTCCAAATCTTTTGTCTCAGTGCTCAGTATAAAATATGATTGTAAAAAAAAATAGTCATTGGATGAAGAAGGTAATTCCATTGCCTTATTGTCAACATTATATCATACCTTAAAATCAGATGTGACTGTGGAACAACAGTTTATCAATATGTTGTATAATTGTTGATCAATTTAGAAATAAGAGATTCAAACCTTGTTTCCCTTCTGTAAATAAGAGGATAAAATTAAAGCATTTTAAATTTGAAGGGTTCATCTTTAATTTAGTAATAACCAAATTCTAGTGCCTAAAAGTGTGTACTTATTTGATTTTCTTTCTTCATACATGTGTCTTATGTGTTTGTAGTTAAAGAGGTTGAGCAACATTTGACATTCGTGATTATTTTCTATTTAGATATCATAGCTCTCTTTTTCATCTTTATCATTTCATTTTTCATTATTAGTGCATTGAAAAGATATTACCAAAAAAAATCACAAAATAATTCAATTTCAATATAGAATGTGAAGCAGGAAATATATTTTACTTCTTCCTTCCTTTTCTGAACAATTTTCTCTTAAACACAAGGATATTTAGCAAGGCTTTAAACAGTGCTGAAAAAGTTTAGTTTTTCATTGCAGTTGCCAAATATTAACCATCTCACCAACTCACAGTTATGCAGCAGTTATTCATCACATTGTGTGTATGTTAATTATACAAATAATAAGTTATTTATCCAATAATTAAATTTCAATAATAAAACTTTCTTATTGGAAAGTATTCAAATAACACAAAGGAATATCTAGTAAAACTTTAAAATTCCCAACCTGCAGAAAATCTTGATCTCCTTCCAGAGGTAGCTACTATTAATAGCTGGTATATATCATTCCAGATGCTTTTTGATATACATAACATTTCATGCTTATAATTTCAAAGAATACCATTACTTAAATTTTACTCAGATTCAAATTATATGAAATTCAAGTTACCCAACCTGAGAGTGATAGTCACACGAGAATTCCAATTTTTGCACCAGGTATCTGGCAACTTTCCTATTGCTAGCAGGAAGAAATACAAGCAAAAATAGAATACTGTAAAGCTTGACAGACGTATCCAGTGCTAGTATTCATTTTTTAATATAAAAGCATGTATTTTCTTGTATGGCTTGTGGTATTTTTCTCTTTACCTTATCAAATTCTGTTCTATTGCTTTTCAGAATTGAGTCTTCTCTCCTGCCCACATCATTTAAGAGTTACTACCATTACAATACAGTAGAAAGAGTATGGAATTTGGAGTAATAAAATCTGGTACAAGTTCCAACTTTGCCACTTACTAGCTGTGAGTCCTTAAGTAAATTATGTGTATTCTCTACCCCTTATTTTCCTCATTGGAATAAGGAATGGCAAACCAACTACCTCACTAGGATTGTTTTGAAGAGTAGAGACTTGTAATCCAAACTAGACATGATAAGCATTGTGTCATTCAGGATGGACTACGTTTTGCTGTGGCTTAATATAACAAACGTTTATTTCTTGTTGACACTGTATGTCCATATGAGTCATGAGAGGCTCTGCTCAGGGATGCAGGGTAACAGAGGCTGCATCTCTCTACAGTCTTCCTCAGCCACCTTGGCAGGGGGAAGAGACCTGGCAAGAGGAATACTGGTCCTTAAGGCAACCACATGGATATGTACATCTCATTGGTCCGAGCAGGTGGAATGGCCATGCCTAACTTCCAAGGGAGACGTAAAAGGCATTCCACCCAGGATCCAGAAGACAGAGAGCTGGAACTTAGTGAAGAGCACTAATGACCACTAATGTTAGCAAACATTAGAGATAATGTAAAGCCTTTCGAGGGAAGGGTGAAAAGTCATTCCTTGTTATTTTCTTTGATCCCAAATGTATTCAAGAAAGATTTCCAGGGAAGGAAAACAAGTCTGGGGACAAAAATGGGAGCCTTATGTGGGAGCCAGGCATAGTGAAAAGGAAAATAGGGTGAGGAATTCAACAAGAAAAGAAAGTGAGGGAAGGGACAGAGTCAAAGTGAAGCAAGCTGGGTCTCGTGTGACTAGAGACTGAGCCCCACTCTTCTAGATCTGCAGAGGGTTGCAAACTGCAGCCTAGGTGAACTCTTCCTCAATCCCCTCCATATATCATTAGACGTAGGATGCCTGCCTCACACAGAAGACCTCAAAGCCACTTCACTCCACCTCTGAGCTCAGTTCCTGGTTTTGCCTCTGCTGTCTGGTCTCACTGTTGGCGTTGTGTTCTTGTTTCGACCTTTGCACAGCTCCTGGGGCTCTTCATCATGGAAGATTACTACCCAATCCAGGGGTGGCAACACCATGGCCACCAGGCTTCACAAGCCACTGAAACAGTCACAGCAAGGTTTTCTTTCTATCCCCTCAGAACCTTTAAAGAGCATCCTATTTTCTTGGTGCTTTAAAGTAAAGGAAGAAGTCTCCCTTATTGTGTATAAGGAAGGCATGTCAACATAAATGGAAATAGTTTAGATTTCATTATTCCAAGTCCAGTTTTTCCTAAAATTCCTCTACTTTGGCTTAATTGTAGAAGGGTTACAAATCTACAAGAGGGTTCGGATCCCATATCTATATGTTTAGAATTTCTCTGGTCAGAATATTCCTTCAAAAACATCACCACCAGGCATTGGACGGTGTGGGTGTGTATTTTCATGTGTGTGACTGTGCTGAGGGAAGGGTGCATGAGGGAAGAGGAAATGTGAAGCTTCAAAAAAAGGAAATGGGGAATGGTCTTGTTGCATTTAATCACTGGAAAACCATGGTCAAAAAAAATGTGTATTTTTTCTTTTGAAACTCTTAGTCTCTTTATCTTATGCTCAAAGGAATAAATATTATAAAATTAAGCTGTATAAAAGTAAAATTATGTGGATCAGAGAACTGAAGCAATTCTGTGCAGATTCCCTTGATCACCCAAACCAGCGAGCAGATCCATGGGAGGAGCAAGGTAGAGAGAGGGACGGTTAGGTGTGGTTGCTATGGCAACCATGTGCTGATTGGAATAATACTGAGGAATTGTGATTCATCCCTGGCTCCACATTTTCCTTTTCTCTTCTTAACTGGCCCCTAAATATTTGCAGTCCTCGGGGTCTTGGTGCTACCAAGGCAGGTCACAGAGAGACACCGTGCAGCCAGAGGTAGCTGTCCCCTAGCAATAGCAAGGAAGGCACAAGTTATTCATGTGCCTGGGATAAACAGGGTACAAGTGTAAATAAGGTTTAACCAGAGCGATGCAAGTGAGCAAGAATCATCAGAATGCCAAGCTTCCAGGCCAAGTCCTGGAATGCCACAACTCTGAAATGACAGAACCAAAGTGAGGCCATAGAAGCCAGATCAGCCTGTGAAGTGCAGATATAAAAGACCATGAGTTCGTTTTCTGATGTTAAGAAGAAACACTGGTATTGACAAGAGAGACAAAGGTTTGTCCAGAGGGTTGGAGTGGGATGTACTTTTCCAACACGTGTTTCTGAGCTTCAGCTTTCTCATCCTTAAGATGAAATGCTGCCTTGAAGATTGCTGCGGGGACCAGAGGCATAATAAATCCTCCTCAGCTGCTCAAATGAGTTGTCTGTGACCCTTTCTGAGGGGGAAAATATGGGTGGCCATATTAAGAACAATTGCAAAATCTTGGCTGATATTGTTTTTACCTTAATAGGGAAGATAAGGGTTCAGCATCATTGGCAAAGCTGTGAGAAGAGACTCTGAAGATCATCTCGTTAGATCCCTACTTAGGGATCTAAAGAATGCCCACTTGTGCTTCTCCTGTTGGCTGTTGCTGTCATCAAATAGAATGGGCTAGGTTCTACCTCTCTTGATGAAATATGATGCATGGACTAGGTGACATTTTTATTTTGTTTTTCTTTGGTTGGTTGTATTCTTATCATCTAGGGAGGGTGTAGGAAATCACATAAGCCTCTAACCACTCTTAACAGGAGTGTCCATAGTCTGTGCCCCTTGTTCAAAAGGAATTACCTTCAAGGACTTAACTTTCAGGGAAGGTTATTTCCGCTTCAGTATGCTCTAGAATTGTGGCTAGATGATGGAAATGCTGCTTAATGCTTCAGCATTCTGACTTTCCAATCCTGATGTTCTTGATCTGCGGTCCAGGGGTCTATGAATGGAATTCAGAAGATCTGTGAGCCAACTGAAATTGTATGAAAAAAGCTGCCTGTAGTTATATGTGTAGATGGAGTTTTCTGGAGAGGATTCCTTGGTGTTCATCTGGTTCTCAAATTTGGCAGTGACTCAGTTTAAGAATGATCATAATCTGAGTGCTCTGTGTCTGTTCTCTTGTTGGCAGTTGTATTTATCAGTGTTTTGTCCACTGAGGAGTTGGTGAGAGTAGAAAAAGAGGGAGGACATTAAAGAAATTTTTTTAGTAAGAAAAATCATATTCTCAGATTCTGACTTAAAACTCATCTCTCCATTACATAGCAATGCAACAGTTCCTATGCAATACCATTAAAACCTTAAATAATGTACGCAAAATGTGTACATTTTACTGTAAGTAAAATTTACCTGAACACCATAAATACATATTGGACTCTAATTAACGATATGCATATTTAGGGGTGAAGTATACTGATATCTGCAACTTACTTTGAAAAGCATCAAAATAATAGGATTGATTAATGGATGAATAGAAGCATAGGCAGATGAATAGCTATGTTACAAAGCAAACACATCAAAATGTTAATTGTAGAATCTTTGTAGCAGGTATATGGATGTTCACTGTATAATTCTTTTGTTTTTCTGTATATTTGAAAAGTTTAATAAAATGTTGGAAAAATATATGATCATAACATTTAGAGTGCATACAACTGTATATGACACAGAAGACAGAATAAGGATCGAAAGAAATGAATGGAAGTTGATTTTATAACTTTGATATTTATTGATTCAATTTAGAGGTAATTCTTTAGTACATAGAAGTAAATCTACAAATGTTCAAATTTCAAGTGCAGAGAATTTATGGTCAAGAGGAATTACTGTGACGTATCTGTGTGCTTAGCAAGACAGCCCTCCGAACAGTGACCGTGATTGCATATTATCCCCAGATTTGGTAGGGTTTGCATAGTTTTATTTGGAGTTTGTTCTAACACAAAGCTCTTCTTGCCTTCAATTATTTTCTAGTCTATTTCTTTGCTTGACTGCACACCATTAATCTTAGTAATTTTCCTCTACCTATCTGCTTCAGATACATCTTATCTGAATCACCCATCTCTAGTATGTAGACAGGCTTAACACACTACACCCCAGCGAGTGAAAGAAAGAGTTGCTGTGTTCTTCTTTACATTTTACCAGGCATAGGTCAGTCTCTAAAAATCAACCTGTTAGAATTTTTCTTAATAAGAGAGTACTAAACGAGATGAGATTTAACTTTACCATGTTAATCCAGGCATGAGTAGTTTTACATCCTGCTTGGACCAACGTGCTTAATAATTGATCATGAGAACCATATAAACTCTGGCACTAAAACTTGGGAGGTTACTAATTAAAAAACAAAAGAGTTTTTCCATTTTAGCATCGCAGGCCCGGCGCATTGTGGGTGACAGACAGCTCATTCGAGCCACTGAATCTAAGAGTTGCAAAAGGAGCAAAACCAAAACAGCTTATTGGAGCTGATGAACTGTTTTGTTTTGTTTTCACACTTGTATACTTCATACAGTACACATTATAGTTAATTATTATTTTTCAAGTAAAACTGTGGTGATTTTTCCCCCCATGACAATGAAGCAACTAAGTCACTAGATCTGTTTTTGGGTGTTTTTTTTTCTTTCTTTCTAATGACCCCAGTGTTCAAAGTCAGATCTTTTGAAAAGGACTTAACAGAGCATCATGAGACGTGATAGGTGCTTAGGGTGCAACTTTAATGCCAACAGACTGGAAAACAAACAGCATAACCCAGACAAGACATAACTTTGTTCTTCAGCATCTGTGTGAAGAGGAAATCAGATCTTTCTGGGATGTGCTCCCGCTCACAGGTGTGGAAGAGAAGATGTCAGTTCCCGACTCACCACATTGTGGGTGGGATTCTGATTTGGGGCAAGGCGACAGGGTATTGCATTGTCTCTCACAATAAGAGCTCCATTCACTTAGCCCCATGCTTTTGTTTCAGTCAGCCACAAGCGGACGTTAAAAAAGCGTGAAGCATCCCTTAATCCCATGAGCCTGGTGTGTGCTGGCTCCTGTCACTGCATTCTCCAGCTCTGTTGCCAGTGGAAGTGAGAGATGGACCCCAGGCTTGCAACCGCTGTTCTTTGCTCTGCCACCAAACCACTGAGCTGTTGGCACTTTAATTGTTTTATACCAGGAGGAAACCAATTGTGTTGATGTGAATGTCTTATTCATCGGACATTACAGGCTTCACATTTTTAAGGAGCTGAAACTCCAAGTCCCCAACGTGCAGCCGCAGTGAATCAAGACAAGAGTGCCGTGATGACGTTTTCGAATTTATTGCAGTTGCTCTTTAAAAGATTTGACAGTATTTTAGAATTCTAAACGCCACAATTTGAAAGCCTGTCTGAGGTTGTGTGCTAATCAAAAACAGTAAATCATGTTTGACTTATAAAGGTCAGCGGAGTAGTAAAACTAAGAGTTAGTGCATATTTTTTTCCTTTTCCTTTTAAATGTGTAGACAAATATAGAGACTCAAGTGAACAGACAATTTATCAAGGACCTAAGGCATCTTTCTGGTGCATGAAAATGTCCAAATTCTCCCCACGGGCTACGTTTTGAAAATTGCAGTCCTGGGGAAGAAGCTTAGTTTCTGTGTCATCCTGAGTCCAGGACACTCTAGATATTTCTCACAGGCAGAATAAGACCTTTCCACATTAAGTGCTACAAAATCTGGTGCTTTGTGAGCAGTCACAAGACATTTGAAGAACCTGCTGCATTATCTGATTTGATGTCATCCTGAAAAAAACAACTATTTACCCACAGATTTCACAGAGGCAGCTGAGACTTCATCTGTGTGGAAAGCACACAACTGCCCTTGGTTGGGGATTGCCCTGGCAACTCCCCTGCTTAAAAGCCTCTAAGACCTCCTCACTACATACAGAATAAAGCCCCAAACCCTAAGCAGGGCACGTAAGGCCCTCCACTCCACCAGCCTCCCCTACCCTGTCAGCTTCCCCTGCACTTTGTTTCCTGACATCCAAATATGTGCCTGCCCTATTGGCCATTCACTGCTTCCGAGAGCCCTAGGCTGTTCGAGAATGCCCTCCTTCCTCCTTTCTACACATTAAACTTTTATTTATCTTTCAAAGCCCAGTTCTTCCTCACTGCATTGGTACCTCTAGGATAACACTTCCATTCTCCATTTTGACTTAGAGGTTGCTGTTGTCCTGTCGTCCCCTTCCAAACTCTTGAGGCTCCTGAGGACGGCAGTGGTGTGCTGGTAAATATTTAGCAGCCATCTCTCCAGAAAGAGCAGGAAAGCCCTGATTGGTCAATTGTCTGTATCCCATGGTGTAAATACACCTCCTTCCACTGCCAATTTCAAAGGTGGCTGTGTTTAATAACAGCTGGCAAAATTCCGGAAAATTTTAGCGTCGGGCTCTCACAAGCCAGTTCAAGCCAGCTTCAGACCACCACTGGGACCTTGCTTTAACAGTCCTTGGAATAGTCTCCTCTTACCCCCTAAACGCTGTGCTTTCCTTAAAAAAGAGATGTTCAGTGTTTCCTGAATTGAAATAGGCAAGCCAGCTGATAGTTTGGCTCTGCCACAGCTCATTGAGTGGGGTGTCATTTGCCACAGAGATTCGGGGGATATTTGCACCTCTTGTCATTTGAGAGTGGTGGCCTTAGCCATCCCCCCCATGCCACGGTGCACAGGCATGTGTGAATTTAAACAGATGGATTTATTGGAAGTGCAACTGAGAACTGTGGTGAGGAGCAAGTTGATGGTCTTGAATCCAGCAACCTCATTAGAACAGAATGTGATCCACCATGGAGTCAATAAAACACTTACAGAGGAAAGCCTAAGACACAGATTTGGGAAGATAAGTGACAAATTCTTTGAGGGAGGAGAGAATGCTATAGGCTCAGATCGCAACATCTTTTCAACAAATCTTTTGTCATTTTATTTATTTTACTTATTTATTTATTTATTTTTGGCTGCATTGGGTCTTCGTTGCTGCGCGCAGGCTTTCTCTAGTTGGGGTGAGTGGGGGCTACTCTTCGTTGTGGTGTGTGGGCTTCTCATTGTGCTGGCTTCTCTTGTTGCGGAGCACAGGCTCTAGGTGCGCGGGCTTCAGTAGTTGTGGCACATGGCCTCAGTAGTTGTGGCTCACGGGCTGTAGAGCGCAGGCTCAGTAGCTGTTGCGCATGGGCTTAGTTGCTCCGCGGCATGTGGGATCTTCCCAGCCCAGGGCTCGAACCCGTCTCCCCTGCACTGGCAGGCAGATTCTTAACCACTGCACCACCAGGGAAGCCCTCTTTTGCCGTTCTTGATGTGAGCCTTTGTCTGACTTTTGTGACTCACAATTTGAGATTGGAACGTCAGCATATTTTAGTTCATGTAGTAAAGTGCCAAGCTGGCTAGCTCTGTTTTTATAATCAACTTGGAAATAACAGCGTATCAACCCTGTTGTTCCTGTAAGGGTGACCAACTCCTTCTGGTTTACCCAAGTTTTAAAATTGAAAGTCCCACACCCTGGAAACCCCCTCAGTCAAACTGGGACAGTTGGCCACCCCAGTTCCTGTAAAGGTGTGGTTCCTGTAGTGAATGCTATGGGTACTTACACTTGGAATATACCTCGCACGGCTGCTATGCCAGGAGACATTGAACCAGTGACTGAAAGGATCAGAACTTCTTTAAAAGCCCAGTTTATAAAATCTGTTCTCCTCTTAAGGTTATGGTCCTATCTTTCAGGCACATTCTTTATTTTTTTATTTTATTTTATTTTTTTTGGCCACACCTCTCAGCATGCAGGATCTTAGTTCCCTGACCAGGGATCGAACCCGCATCCTCTGCAGTGGAAGAGCGGATTCTTAACCACTGGACCTCCAGGGAAGTCCCCCAGGCACATTCTTTAAATGAGAGGGTAAATGAAAATGTACTTTGGATAGGAGAAAATGCTACATGTGCACAAAAGGTTGCTATTTATTTGTCATAATGATACACGTGTTCCATAACTATCCCATATTTTCCTACTCATCTTGGGTATGAGAGAAATACAGCAACTTGCTATGATGGGATAACCAGTATCAAAATACTTTAAAATAGCCTATTTATTAGGATTTTGTGGGGAGTACATATCAGATAACTTTACATGTAGATAGAGTCTTAACCTCCATGGATCAGCCCTCAAGTGATTTGTTGTTCATTGGCACTGTTCATATTGTGAAGCTGCTACACGAGAAAGAGTTGGTGGGGAGCTTAGCTGGGTGTCCAGTGTCTGAATCCCTCAGCATGACCTTATTGGACCTTCCTCGCTGTCAGCAGACATTTCCTGGTGGAAATGATGTGCTATGGTAGTGTCCACAATGTGTCCCTTTGTGACAGTGTCAAATTGTGCCCCGTAAGAATCGATGTTTCTGCTATAATATGACATATGTGTTCCTACGTGTGTTTGTTTAGCAAACTACCACAGTAAAAACTGTACAGTTTATGGGAAGAAATAGAGTAAGGGGCAGACCACTGAAATTGTATTCAACATAGTATTTTAGTATGTTTGAGCTGCTCTAACTGAATACCATAGATGGGGTGACTTATAAACAATAGAAATTTATTTCTCACAGTTCTTGAGGGTTGGAAGTCCAAGATCAAGGCACCAGCAGATCTAGTGTCTGGTGAGGACCTTCTTCCTCTTCTTGCTATGTCCTCAACATGAAGGAAGGAGCAAGAGAGCTCTCTGGGGTCTCTTATATAAGGGCACTAATCCCATTCACGTGGGCTCCACCCTTATGAACTAATCTTCTCCCAAAGGTTCCACCTCAGAATACCATCACATTAGGTTTAGGTTTCAACATATGAATTTGAGGGGGGACACAAACATTCAGCCTATAGCACATGGCACCCACAAGAGCAGTAAAAACACTACTAAAAATACTAGCACAGTTTACAGGTGAAAGAAGTTTGGTGGAAGGGTTGAGGCTACCGAATTTTGGCTGAAACAGCAAAATGTGCAGAGATCTAGGAGAACTGTACAATAAACAATTCCAAGACAGAGCATCATGTGGCCGAACTAAGCCAAGATGAAATATGTGAGGTAAGTGGGCAGCATGTACAGTACTGCAGACCCCTTCAGCTTGCACACGACTGTGTTTATGTCTCATGCACATGGCTGCTGTGACTTAGTGGCTCAAAACTAACATTAGCACGAATTTTCTCACGTGAACCAACACGACTTCTGGTTTATGCTGACACTGTTCTCTGTTTACCAATCATATGTGATCTAGTTTTCACTACAGAAAGTCATCTTAGCTTTGCAAATTTCTGCTGAATCTTAGCTTTGCAAATTTCTGTCTCATGGTTCATGAGACAGATTAAAGTTGTAGATAATCATATATATTGAATTCAAAACCCTTAGCATGAAATTTTCTTGTGCTTCAACACTTTGGACAGTAATAACTAGACAACTTTTAATTTGAAAGAAAAAAATCCACCCAAAATGAAGTCACATCTGCTCTCAGATCTTTTAATTAAAGTCAGACATGAACCCTCGTGTCTCTCTGACTCCTAAATACTTAGAAGTGGTTTTATGAGATTTGTGTGTGTGTGTTTTAAGTTGTAAAAAATGCACACACTGCTGAGTTACATGACTTTGGTTTATTTAAATATAGTTTAGTAGGACTGTAATATATAAGGAAGGTGAAGGGGCAGAATTCTATTTAATTAACTTATACCCACTTGGGAACCAGTCAATTATAAAGGTATGCTGAGCAAATAAAGCTTCACATATGAAATCCTTGAAAAGAATAAGCCACTTTGGTGAAGGCTTTCCTATTCTTAACTTTGTCATTAAAATTATTTCTATTAGCTATTTCAAACCTTAGATTATATGTATGTATGCTTATGTGTGTATATGATTATATGTATGATTTTTATATATTAGGTATGATATATAAATGATTATATGTGCGATTGAATATATATATATATATATACATATGATTTTTTAAAAGATTAAAATATGTCTTGGTGGCTCTTAGAAGACCTAGATCAGTACTTTCCCTGCACACTTTTGGCCTTTATTGAGATAGGACATACTCCCAGGATTGCCATCCTTTAATCTACATGTGGATTAAAATACGACCAGTGTTTTATATTTACATAAATCTGATTTAATAAACAGTCACACCATTAAAATAGAGGATTCTTTTCAATCACAGCTAATTACACATCATATAATGCCTGGTCTTTAACGAGGATTTCAATAAATGTTCGTTGATAACGATGATTATTAAAATGATATGTTAAGTCGGTCTCCTTGTATAAGAAATGCTTTGTTTTGAAATGTTAGACTTAAAGCTTTGCCTAAAAATTTTTAATTATAATCACCACTTTGGCAAGAAGCTTAAAATGTGCAGAGTCGCTGCAATTAGTGCATTGTGCACCCATATGGATGTTACCAAACAGCTTTCAATTTAAAGGATTTGGGCTATTTGAGTGATGGACCTTCTGTTAAGCTTAAAACAAAGCCCGACTATTTCTGCATTCATTTTAATTAATATTCTCTTGCTGGTCTCAAAGACGTATTCTCTTCTGGTGGGGAGAAGCATGATTATCATAAATCAGAAATAAGTTACAGAAGTAGGTTTAACTAATTTTCTACTTCGTTCTGTTTCATCCCATTTCTCCGCACCCCACAAGGAGCTTCAATGCAATGTCAGAACAACTGAAAAACACTGCTTTCAGATGTTCTCAAAGAAAACCTATATTTCTAGCCAAATCATAACAATTAAACTCACAAAAAAATGAAGAAATAAAGCTGTCCCCAGATTTTTGAAAATCATTATGAAGTTTAAAACGTATCGTTTTGAGTCCAACATTCATGTCAAATCTACAGTATAAAATTTGATTATATATGTTGTATATATGCAAATGAGTATATGTGTCATATATGTATATATTTGTATATATACATGATATTTTTACTTCAGAGAGGTTTGTAGTTGCCTAGGTGCTTGGGGTTTAGCAATCTTATGTGTGGACTTAATTTTCTACAGTAGCAAATTCTGCTTGAAGATTAATTAGGTACAAAAGATTAGTATTTTAAGCAAAATCAAACTCAAACTCACACAGCCTGGTAGTTTTTTTTTCCTAGATATTTTTTATGTGAAGTCTTATTAATATGATACGTGGGAAAAAGAAGCTTTCTGGACTTTGTCTTTCACCAAATCAGAATAAATTCTGTAAACGGTTAGGTGTGTTAGTTAAGGCCCTGATTTTTTAACTATTTTCAAACATCTCCCCTGCAACCACTCTCTATACACCTTCAGAAAGACAATCACTCCAGTGGCCACTGGAATCCTCTGAGTACCTGAATGCCCAATTTAGGACAACTATGAATGCTGATTTCAAAAGTAGACAGCTAAAATGATCCCCCCAAAGCTTCACCGAATGCTTAAGAATAAGATAAATATGAAAATTACAAAGCAGAATTGTAATTTATCAGAACACATGGGTAAAATAATTCATCCAATATGTGAGTGGAAAGGCATAAAATCATTAAGTCCACTCTAGAACACACCATAGCAGGTCCTGTTTTTTTTTTTCTTTTCCAGCATTAAGGAAATTCATTCCCCCTAGCCACTAGATTTGGCACAGAGATACTCTAGTTTTCCCATATTGTCTGGATTTTTCATTTTTATTTCCTTTTTTTAAAGCATGTGATTAATTATACACCTGTCTTTAAATTCCTCCTTATATACCGGTCTTTTGGATTCTACATTTGAAAAGAAGGAAATGTGGAGTTAATTTTATTCTAGTTTAGAAACAGATAAAAGCTAAAGGTGGTCAAGTAATATACATTGTTTTTCTTGAAGAGAGGTTAACTATTTTATAATTCTATACTGTCTTTGCTACTGGGAGGTAGCTTTATTTCCATCAAATTGCTTCCCTTTCTGTTAGGCATCTTTACACAGAAGTCCCCCAAACAGAAATGAGCAGATTATCCAACACTACCCTATGTGTAGCTTCACATACATCCTGGTGAATATACTGTTCACAATTAAGGCAATGAAAGAAAACCTACAGTTGTTTTAATTTGGAAGCAAAATAATCACTTCTCTCCAGTGAGGCTTAGAGAGAGAAAAAAAAAGGGGAGGGGGCCAGAGTCTTCCTGTAGAAAAAAGAATATTTTGTGGAGGGGCAGTGCAGCAGGGTTAAAAAAATAAAAAGTAAAACAAACACAAAACCTGAGAGTGGGTAAGTAGGCCAGCAAAAGACAGACCATCTGATCACATGGAAGCACCCTGAGCTGGGGTACTGGGCTGTGTTGTCCCACTGGCGTGTAAACTGCGTGTGTGTGTGTGTGTGTGTGTGTGTGTGTGTGTATGTGTACACACAGAGATTTAACAGGGAGCACAGAGGGAATTAGAAAGAGCCTGGCCCGTTTTTAATTTGGGTCTGTTTGCTTGCATTTAGCACTTAAGGGCTTCTACATTCAGTTTGCTCAAAAGAATGATGAAGCACTCCTTGCTTATGCCTCAAATCAGAAATGCATGAAGTGCAGCTGCAGAGATAATACATTTTCCCCAAAGGCTTTGGCTGAGCAAATTAGGTGTCAATGGGGTGCCTGCGCAGGCAGTACTCTCTCTAATTAGTCTCTTGAGCCTAGTTGGTGGCGGGTATGAGATGATCTAATCAATTGGTCTGTGTCTGATGGTTCGTGTAAAAATCCTACCAGGCAGACTCTCTCCCACAGGTCACCCACCTGCACAGCGGGGCTGCTCATTTTCATTTTTCATCTCCTCCATCACATGATGCTGACAGTTGGTTTTAAGAAAATTGAATCCAAAAAATATCTAGTTCATAGGGCACATGGGTCAGAACAAAGTTGCATTATGGGTACCAGCAATCCAATTAATTAATATTTATAGCTGAGAAGCTCTATGTAGATATTTCTGAATAAGGATTTTATCAATAAAATCCTATTTCTTCTTTAAAACATTCATTTCTAGAGAAAGAACATTGTAAAAACAGAAAGCAAGATATAAATGGCATCCGTTAATCTTATGGTTTATATACCTAGGGGTTGATGTGCACATAGTTCATAATTTATATTCAGTTTCATTTGTATTGTGTGTGTGGTGCATTTTAATAATCAATTAAATGTAAGGAAGGATTTTGCTATTATACTTCGCTTCCCTATGAATGTTGTGTGCCCTCTCCTTCCACCTATATCCCCACCTGTCAAATGCATGATTACATTTAGATTTTAAAGAATTTTTCTAGCAGTAAACTCACCTACCTCCTATGCAGTCCTTGAAAACTGAAACAGATGCTGATGCCACCCAAGGAGGAAGAAAGGACATCCCATGCTGCCGGTGAACAATATTAGGCAGGGTAGTGGGCACAGTTTGGGCTCAGCTGCTCACAGAGATGGCAAAGGGTCTAGCTCTCATTGGCACCTCCCTTCTTTTCGTATTATTGGCTCCTTTCATTAAATGTCTGAGCCTAAACCTAAGTAATAGACATCTCATAATCACTCTGTTCACCACTTATTATCCAATTACTATTATTTTGTATTATCCAACTCTGCTTATGCCCTGGGTTAGGTACATATGATTCTCCTAGAGGTTACACCCAAAGAATCAGAGCAAAGGCAAGGACAAACACCAGGAATGACTAAAAGAAAGTCTTAAATCAACCCAATAGGAAAGTAACATGCTATGGACGATGGTGCGCACATATGGTTACATAAAATCAGATATACTGAAAATCAAATCATTTTTTTCAAATAGAATGTCGAGTTAAAAAAAAAAAGTTTGACCTACAGGAAGGTGTTAATCCTACCCACCTTTCTCAGCCTGTAGTGTATCTGTGGATGGCCACCTCTGTTCCCAGCACTGTGCTATTTCAGCAAGAGCACAGGCACAGCATTTGCCCTTGGTCACCATGCCAGGAGGGAATAACATCTGAGAACATATTCCACTCCCAAGTTCTCAGATTCTACCTTTCCCCTTCCTGTTCATTCCACAACTGTCAACTGACTACCTGAGCTAGGTCTGGGCTATGCTCTAGGGACCCAATGGCCAACAAAATGAAGCTTAATCAAGAATATAATGATGCCACCTGCCACCCTACATGCTCCCTCACAGCAAATGCCCTCAGACCACAGGGACTACATGAAGTCTGTAGTTCAGAAGGTCAGCTTGGGTGCCAGGTCTGCATCCTGCTGATTAAAGTGGTGGAGTGGAGGAGAGCCAGGCAATGACTACTACTTCATTCGGGTGTGGCTGTAGGAACTCCGTGTCTAGGCAAGCAGATGTCAGGACAAACCCTGACTCCTGTTTGGCCAGGGTGGGCAGGCTTCCTGGAGGAGCTGGCATCTCTTAGAAGAAAACAATAGGGGAAAATCTTCATAACTTTAGATTTGGCAAAGGATTTTTAGATATGACACAAAAACCACAAGCAACAAAAGAAAAACATGGATAAATTGGACGTCATCAAAATTAAAATGTGCATCAAAGGACACTATCAATACGGTGAAAAGGCAGCCCACAGAATGGGAGTAAATATTTGCAAATCAAGGGATTAATATCCAAAATATATTTTTTTAAAAAACTCCTACAACTCAACAACAGACAAACAATCCAATTTAAAAATGGGCAAAGGACTTGGATAGATATTTCTCCAAATAAAATATACAAATGGCTAACAAGCTCAAACATCACTAATTATTAGGGGAATGTGAATCAAAACCACAGTGAGATACCAGTTCATACCCACTAGGCTATCTATAATCAAGAAAAAACAAAAACAAAAAACCAGAAAATAACAAACGTTTGCAAGGATGTAGAGAAATTAGAATATTTGTATATTGCTGGGGGGATTATAAAATGGTGCAGCTACTGTGGAAAATGGTTTGCCAGTTCCTCAGAAAGTTAAACAGAATCACCATATGACCCAGCAATTCCACTACCAAGTGTTACCCAAAAGAATTGAAAACAGGTACTCAGACAAATATTTGTACATTAATGTTCATAGCAGCACTATTCACAATAGCCAAAAGGTGAAAATAACCCAAATATACATCAACTCATGAATGGATAAACAAAATGTGGTATATTCATACAATGGAATATTATTCAGCGATAAAAAAGAATGAAGTACTGGTGCAAGCTACAACATGGGTGAACTTTAGGAACATTATGTTAAGTGAAAGAAGCCAGACACAGCATATTGTATGATTCCATTGATATGAAATATCCAGAATAGGTAAATACACAGAGACAGAAAGCAGATTCACTGTTGCCAAGGAGCCTGGAGCAAGAGAAGAATGAGAATGAAGGATATAAGATATGTAAATAAAGGATATAAGGTCTCCTTTGGGGATGATAGAAATGTTTTGGAATGAGATAGAAGTGATGGTTGCACAACATTGTGAATGCACTAAATGCCAGTTAATTATATGCTTTAAAATGGTTAATTTTGTGGTATATGAATTTCACCTCAATTTTTTAAAAAAGGGTGGAAGGTTAACCTTCCAAAAATCATCATAGTAAGTGGGGGAAATGAGTAGAGGGTGGAGAGGATGCTGTTTTAATGGTTCTTAACTGTAAGATTGGAACTTGTTGCTCCCTTGGTCAAGGTAGTGCCATTCAGGGGTGATGTGCTTGGTTCCCTAGCCTGCAAGGGCAGCAGTAGGGCAACTGCACTGCAAAGTCTCGACGAAAGGCCACTGTTCCCTGTCTGCCAGGGAAGATGCCTGTGTGGCAGTGTGGACGGGGACAAGCAGGCCTGACCAGGCCTCAGTGACCTCAAGCTTCTAAACTGAGATAATGAGTTGGTTCTGGGATTCAGCGGAGCTGACGGATCGAATCTCTGGGCTGTGCGACTTGACCCTGGCAGTGTTTCTTTTCACCCTTCCTGGCAAGACATTATTTTCCCATCCTAGAAACTCAATGAAAATGCTTAAGGGCCAAAAAAGAAACGGAGAGAGAAGCAGAGTGAACATTCCGTCTTTCTTCTTGAACCGTTCACATGGAAGTAGTTACCGAGTTTAAGCAGGCATCATTGGAAAGGCACAGTTGTATGCAGGATGTTGGGAAGAGGTTGGCAATTCAGGTCACGCGGGCCAATTTTCGTTCTGCTGAAACTAGGTCTGATAATCGGCACTGTGGAATTATATACAGCTGGATTTTTTTAAAAACGTGTATGTGATCCGTTCTTCTATTTCATGTTCATAAAAATGAACACGATACATCCTTTTAATGGTCTGTATGATGCTACAGGCACTTAATTAAGACCAGTATTAGTGCTAATGATTTGGGGAAGGAAATTTGCTGAATTTCTTTTTCTCTAAATAATCCAAGAGGAGGTTAGACCATTTAAATTCATGGAGTTAAATTATTTTAACAGAAGAAAACGCAATCAGAGCATTTGTTTATCGTATTATAAGGACTGTTTTGGTTAAGGAGACCGCTCTGCTTCCAGTATGTGTGCTCGAGGCCGCTGTGGAAAGAATGGATAGGCTCACTTTGGCCTGACCGATTCTGATGTCTCATGTAATTCAGGAAAAATGAATGATGTAAGATTTTTTTTGGTTGTTTTGTTTTTAACATGTAACAATTTTCTCTTTTCCTCCTTCCAGGATTAAGTTGTCATCATTCTGGGAAGGAAAAAAAAAACATTAATGAAGTGGCCAATAATACGAAGGGAATCATGGATCAGTTTCCTTTCACTCCCTGTGGTGGATTTCACTTACAAGAAAATTGAAGCTGGCAAGACCTGTTTTCTCTGCAATTTATTTAAAACCTTGCACGCATTTGGATACCTTGTGAGTTCCAAGAACTATGTGAAGATTAAGTTTTGCTTACTGATACATGGCATGTATTCTTTTCAGTCTTTTGTGTTTGATTTTTTTTGATTTCCCTCTGCACCGCGGCGTCTCTGTAAAGGTTTTTATGCTTTCACCAGCCATGTCTTAAATACATTAAGACAACACACTCGGTGTTCACACTTCTTCAGTAATGTCTGTACTTGAAAGCCACATAGTGGCATAAAACAATGTGTGTTTTCTTTGAGAGGAGTGCACATTTTGCAACCACCAGGAAGGAAAACTATAGCTAAAAAAACCCCCATGTTCTCTGACTGACTTGACACCTTGGTCCCTGGCCATGGGACCCCACTTGTCTCTTACCTTTTGAGGACATAGGCAAATGTGTTTGTTTTTTTTTTTTTTTCTTGGAAATAACTGCACACTTATATAGGATATCGGAATCTGCTTAGCATTTTCAAGCCACATAGCATGACTGTTCTCCGAGCAGGTTGGAAGTGAAGAAACAAATATGAAGCATTAAGAACAAAGACAGGGATAAATCGCTTCCTTTTGAACCTCTAGAAATTGAGGTAGCTTTTTACATGCTTTCTGGGTCTTGTCAACATCTAATTTTTTCCATCCACTTTGTTACGCTTTGTGAGTATTTTCTAAATGGTGAAAAGAGTGAGGAACAGAATGTTTAAAGCACGGGTGCAAAAGAATTCTATCTTCTAGATGAGCCCTGAATGCTGTCTTTACTAGTCCACATTTAAAAAGCAAATTACAAAGCTATCCAGAGTTTGAAATTTGCTCATTTACACCAAAACACCTTTGAACTACATTTTTCTAAACATTCCAGGCTAATTGGAAGGCATCATTGGGTACCCTAACTTTAAGCAGTCTCCAGGAATAACTGTTCGGATGCAGGTTTTAGAAACAAGGCAGGAGTCTTGCTTTAAAGATGGAAAAGGGAAAAAGGAAAGGCCTGGCTTCCCTTGTTTAAGAAGCTGAGAGACCTTGGAGGATGAAGGCGAGTATGTGACATGGAGGGAAAGGTGGATTGGGCACGCGCGTGCTTTGATCCAGAGGGAGAGCTGCCTGGCGCAGGTCTGTTCCCGGTGGGGCACCTCACTGCAGACCCCAAATAACACTGGGGCAGCTAGGAAACTTCATCTCGAGCATGAAACCTAGCTCCTGAGGACACCAGTTCTTATGGAAATACCTTCGTGTACATTGTTTTACATTTCCTAGTAGACAGGAGGAGAGACTGAGAACTTGAAACGTGTCGCACTTTTTAGGATCAAGGGTAGGAATTATGAGCCAGTTTGACAAAAACTTTCCCTGAGAGTCAGGTGAAGGAAAAGCTTTTCTATAGTCACCCAGTATACCTAGGAAATTGGACCCAGGATTTCTAAACATTAAAACAGTACTTGCCCTGGAGTGGGGTGTGAGTATAGATGTCAGGTCACAATCCATCTTGTCCAGAGTAGTATTCATTGTAAGCTTCTAAGTGCTAAGCGAGGAATTATTTACTGATTGATTTTAAAGAGAGGAAAAGTTATCCAAGGCCAGAATGCTTACTGTTTGCTACCTAGAAATACTTCCCATTCTTCTTTCATACATTCCAACTCTTTGGCAGTCTTTAGAGGTATTTTGATTTAACGTGTATTTACATTAGGACTTCTTAAAGTAAATGTGGAGAGAAAACTTTACGTGCAATCAAAAAACGGCCTTTCCTGTGATTTATTTTGAATTATTCATTTGGGGGAGAGGCATAACTTTTGTACTTAATGAAGTTTAAACCAAGGGCTGATGATGATTCAGTCTTGCTATGTAATAAGCTTTCTAACTTGAAATTTTGAAAATATTTAATGTTTAAAGATTTCAATTAGAAATGTTAGAGTTATTCAGAGATATATGCCCCTGTCATTGGCAGCTTCTCTTGGGAAATGAAACGTAATACTTCTCGGGGGGGGGGGGGGGTGTAAATCTGTTTTATTACAGAGACATATGTCTCAGAAGGGTCTCATTTAGGAGGTTTCCGGTTTCCCATGCTTGCCATTGGTGTAGGACATCAAAGTTTACTTTGTCTCTCTCTTTCCTCTCCCATTTGCAAACACCTTCTCCTTGTTTTTTCCCTCCTCTCGCTGAGGACAGCCATGAAAATCACTACAGACTGTGTTCATGAGCAGATTTACTATTCTATTGAGAAAGCACTGGAATGTTTTGTGAGATTATTTTTATATGAAGGAGTAGCTTGGATTCAAACAGCTGGAATAGTTAGAACATGTTAGCATGGTAGCTGTATCCGTGTGACGTCACTGCAACACAGTATTTTGAAAGGCAACTTGGGACTTCATGTCCATTTTCTTAAAGGAAGAGTTTGGTTGACTTAAAAATACAAGATACATAGGACATGAAAAAAAATGTTTGCAGTGCTCAGAAAAAAACCGGGGGCATAAGGCGGGTGTGGCTGTCCGTCCCCTGACACAAGGATGAGAGGCTATTTCTACCTCCCAAGGGTGACGAGAAGAGTTTTCCAGAGGAGCCTCCAGGCTTGTGGAGAAAGCACGGTCTCTTGGTATCCTTTCCTCAGTGTGTACATGATAGCCAGTGTAATCAATACCCTAGGTAATGCGTCTATACAAGATAATCATCTGTGAATATTACTGGTTTTGTAATCTTTGTTATATAAGAGGAAGTTTAGGCTGTACATACTGGGGTAGATTATTGCCTGCCCCATACATAGGAATATGCTGCATAATTGCATATAACTTCCATCTCCCTTACCAGCTTGTAGGCAGAGGAAACCGTATAAGTTACTGCCTTGCAATTTTCTCATACACCAGAAACCAAACCAAACAAAATTCAAGTAAAATAAGCAATCTCCTATTCTCATTCCCTTCCTACAGCAGCATATTTTAGAGGCACATACAAAATCTACATTCTTTCTAGTTGGGAGTGGATTTTAAAAATTTTTCTTTTAGCTTTTTTTTGTATGATACACTGAGATGTGTACTTTCTAACAGGGGGTTGGTACCTAAGAAATGAGCTAGCATCATTCAGAAAATTATTATACTTCAAAATGACACATAGTAAGGAGAATGGAATAATACATGTTGCATATTTGTTACCAATTGTAATTTGTCTGTATTATGAAAGACGTAATGGTTTGTCAGCTGTCACTGTTGTTTTCTTGTAACATGATATGGAATAAAGTATAGCAGAATCTCTGTACATTTTCTTGGTACATCTTGGTGGGTACCAAATAACACCATATACTCCATCAAAGAAACATTGTCTTAAAAACTCTTAGACACAACCATTCTTAAAGAATGCAAACAAGGGCTTCCCTGGTGGCAGAGTGGTTAAGAATCCGCCTGCCAATGCAGGGGACATGGGTTTGAGCCCTGGTCTGGGAAGATCCCACATGCCGTGGAGCACCTAAGCCCGTGCGCCACAACTACTGAGCCTGTGCGCTAAAGCCTGTGAGCTACAACTACTGAGCCTGTGTGCCACAACTACTGAAGCTCACGTGCCTAGAGCCTGTGCTCCACAAGAGAAGCCACCGCAATGAGAAGCCCACCACTGCAACGAAGAGTAGCCCCTGCTCGCCGCAACTAGGGAAAGCCCACACGCAGCAACGAAGACCCAATGCAGCCAAAAATAAAATAAATAAAATAAAATTAATTAATTAAAAAAAAAAAAAAGAATGCAAACAAGAGACCAAACACACAATGCTCTTGGATGTGGGAAGGAGTGAGTTAGCTGGTACGTTCCAGAAATCTGTTAAACCCTCCCTTTGCTTGATTTGCTATGCCAAATGCAGGTAAAGGACTAGAGGTTGTGCAAAACAAATCTTGTGAGCTCCAAGATCTTCACAATTCCCCCAGCTCCTTACTGACATTAACCACATGTTCTGTGCACCTGGAGCCAATCTGGTTTTGTTTAATGACAATCTTACTAGTATCTTATTGCCTCTTCCTCTCTCTCTCTTTTTTTTTTTGCACATACACTAAGATGAGGTGAGTAGGTTACCCTCCATTGAACACAAATCAAAGCCTGAGCGCGCTGACATTCTGCCAGAAGCGTTAGTGTTCTCGGAGCTGAGCACATTTCCCTGAACACTGCCTAGTGGGCGCCTGCACCTGACCCAGCACCACTGGGAGCCGCACTGGGATGGACAGTGCCACTTGGGGAGGCCAGTTTCATTTCTGTCATCACCTCTTCTTTCTTGTCAGATCTGTCAGCTTCATAACCCCAAACAAAGCCCCATCGATGGATAATAAAGTTCATACCAGATACAGTCATCAACTTCTAGATATGCTATTTGGTGATTTTAAAATGTTTCTCCTTGAAGGTAAAAATCAAAATTCATATCTCATGTTAAGAAGACCTACGACCCCCGGCCTTCCCCTGCACAGACCCCCCACCCCAGCAGCAGCTACCTCAGGTTTCCCTTCCCTTGCTCCTTTCCTATAACCTCTGTGATTTCATAGTTTGGAAGCCCTCGCAAGCTGACACTCTCACAAAACCGAATGTAAGTGTTTTCAGTTGATGTATATTGCATTCCACAAAAGCTCGTGAGAGCCACCCATCTCCAGCCTCCACCAGCCCCTGCTGTCTCCCCTAAAGCAGCAAGTCATCTATGCCAAAGGCACGTGCACTTCCACATAGCCCTGCCACCACCAGTGGATTCTGAGACAGGAGATGGCGTAGAGGCAGACGTCGTGGTAGGCAAGGTAGAGATAACAGGCACATTTCTTAGTTAAATGGGAGCCATAAGTGACCCTGGAAACTGATTCGAACTAGAAAAGTGTCAAAAGAATAACTTGTTCCTTGGAGCTGTTTCAAGGGAGCAAAATGTATGCCATCGTCCCACTTCGGTGACAGTAGCGCAGATGCCCATTGCTGACATCATTCCCAGCAGCCTCGGCGGTTGGCTTGACCGCATCCCCGGGTTGATTTAATCCCACGAGCTCTTGAGAAAAGAAAGGAGGTGGAGGGCTGGTATCTACCAGAGGCCAAAGAAATAGCTTGGAGAAACAGTTCTAACTTTTTTAACGTGGAAGTAGAGATGACAGTCAACTCTCAGCCCCATAATTGCCCAGCGTTCCCTTGCTCTTTTTCAGCAGGGCCGTTGCAGCTCTGCCAGGTTGGAGCATATGGTGTGTGCTCGCAGAGGCAAGCAGTTAGAGTCAGGAGGGCGGTCCTCCCAGCCTTGCCATTGGCCCCCAGAGGAAAGAGAAACCAGAGGGGAAGGTGTCGGAGCAACCCGGTGCCACTAGGTTAACGCGTACCGTCGCTGAAGAATGGCGGGCATTGTAAAGCTCCGCCATGAGGACCCCGCCGCGGCCCAGCAGCCTGCTGCTACCAGTGGGTGGTGGCGTTATGGGCATTAGCTTTGAGAAGCTTATACAGCAGAGGGGGCTAGGATAAAGGACACAAATCAGGAGAAAACTGACAAGATTAAAAAAAAATCCAAGGCTTCGTATTTACTGTTCATCCCCCATGCTCTCCGTGTGCTGTATTGTCTGCGTTGAGTCATGCTGAGAGAGAGCCAGGCACAATAATAGCTCAGAGCAGGCTTGCAGCCCCGGAGCCGGCCTCTGCCAATGGTGCTGACTGTGCCGGTGGAGAATGGGATCCTGATAGAGTCGTCTTTTTTCTCCTTCCCTGTGAGACCACCAATAATTACGGAGGGCATGCTGCAAAGATGGGGTAAGGGTTCCCAGTTGGAGTGTATCCTGAGAAGTGACCCAGCGGGGGTCCTGGCGAAGGTGTGCCTGACAGATGCAGACAATGCTGGGGACATCCGGGGACATATGTTTGAAGCAGCGGTTCAAGGATTTAGGTTCAAATGCAACTTAGCTTATACATCCTACTACAGTGTGAAACAATGACTCTCTTCCCTCTCGCCATCTTCAACCAAATCGAATAACTGGGTACCTTGCGGATCCCTGGGGCGAGCAGGCACAAGTCCCTTTTTTCGGCCAAACATTGGGGGAATCCAGACCCTCTGGTATCCAATCCCCTTAGCCCAGCGGCTGGCAGCCCCGGCTCTCATTAGAATCATGGGGAAGTTTTGAAAACACCTCCACCCCAGACCAATTCATTCGAGAAATATTGAGGGTGGGTCCCTGGCACCGGTCTGTTTGGGAGCTCAACAGGTGTTGCTGTCGTGCACCTCGCGTGAGAACTGCTAGCCTCTTGCCTTCCTCCCGTCTGTCTGCTCCTCCGGGGAGCAGGCAGGCAAACTTGCCGTAAGAGCCAGATAGTAAATACATCCAGCTTTCTGAGCCACACAGTCTCCGTCAAAACGACTCACTCTACTGTCAGAGTGTGAAAGCAGCCACGCCCAACATATAAATGAATGAGCATGGCCGTGCTCCAATGAAACAATTTATGGGGCACTGAAGCTTGAATTTCACAATTTTCACATGTCATGAAATATTTTGCTCTTGATTTTTAAAAGCTAAATTTAAAAGTAAAACCCATTAGTAGCTCACAGCCTGTATAAAAACAGGCAGTGGGCAGGGATCTGCCCGAGGGCTGTTGTTTGCTTACCTTGGCTTAGAATGTGCCCTGGTAATGGGGTTAGGCCAGGACCACCCCCTGACACTTGCCAGGCCCAGGACAGAGCCAAAATGGAAGCCCATGTACCATATAGCTAAATATTTCAAACTATAAATCCAGCTGACAAAATGTTAAATAAATTCTATTATTTTACCTTGACAAATATGTCTTCATAATGACCTAGAAAAACCAGGGTTGCACTTAGAATTCTCAGACTCCTCTAAGTTCACCAAAACTTGGCGGCGTGTAGCATACGTGTGGGCACCCCGCCCTGCCCCCCACATCCACACTCTGTCCGTACCTGTGGCAAACAGCCCTTCCTTGGCCGGCCCGCGGGCATCAGCTGCATACACTTAGATGGAGGGGGTTTTTGGGGAAGACTCCAATTTCAGAGAAGATTCCAGGGTCCCAGGCATCTGGAGAATATGAATAGAAGTGGGGAAGATTGGCTCCTGTTGGGCATGGCACCATGGATTCCTCATTCTCTGGAGGAGGGCTATGCTTGCCGAGGATCTAGAGCCAGGCCCTTTAAACATGGGAACCAAAACAGAGCTCCCTCTTGCCTGGGTCTAAGGGCACTGCTGGTGGGTGATAGGAGGCTGAGAATTAGCTCCTGTGAGTTTTCAGGTCCGTGGGGCATTTCATCTGCCCACTCTACTCTGATCCTGTGGAAGCAGACATCGTAAGGGGAAGGGCAAAAAATTGTTTCAGCACATCTCTTGGAATTAAAGGATCTGCCTCCTGTTAGTCATGTGCTGGAACTAGCTGATACCAGGCCACCAGAACCAACTGTATACCTAGGAATTTTGTGAGCCAGTTCTTAAATCATTAATAACTTGAAATCAGATGGGAGTATTTACGCCACAGAAATTGGCAAACTCTACATATCAGGGTTTTTTTTCCTTTGTGGTTTTGATTTTGGTTTTGGTTTGGGGTTTTTTGTTTTGTTTTTTGTTGCTGTTTTTTGTTTTGTTTTTGAAAGAGAGCCTGTTTTCCAGCACAGCATTGCTTCTTGACCTCTTTCTCCCCAGGCTCGTCCCGTACCTCTCCACGCACAAGTCCTAAACTTCCCATTGATCCCTGGGTATCCCAGACCTCTACGTGCCCCTGTTCTTTTGCACACACTGTTCCATCTGATTGGAATGCCCTTTCCCATTTTTCGAGCAAGTTCCCATTAATCCTTTTGAAGCCCTGTTCCAAAACTATCTCTGTTGCCAAACATCCCAGAATTCCCCTCAAAACAGTTTCTCCTTCTTCCATGTTCCCACATCACTTTGGAAATAGTAACAATACAGGCCTTTTTCGATCTCTATCTCCTCAAGCCTGAAAATGGTGACCGAGGCACAGACATTTAACAGTGGGTTTTTTTAGATAAATCAATGATTAAAGGATAAATACAGATTAAACAAGTGAGATTGAATACAGTTTACCATCCTAAGAAAGGGTTTAGAAGCCTGCAAACGATGTGAATATACTATTTGTATACTAAATACTATGACATGCAATTATATACAAGGTATGGCCTGGCTCTATGGGAGGAAGGGAAACCACAGAGGAAAAGATCTCCTCAAGGAGCTCCCTGAAGCAGTTCCTACACTTGGCTGACTACCAAAATCACCTGGGGAGCTTTCTGAACATTTCTCCTGAATCGCAGTCACAGGGGTGGCAGTCCAGGTGTGTGTACTTTTAAAAATCTCCTGAAGTGGTTCTGATGGTCATCCATGGTGGTGATCGCTATAGGGAAGTTTAGATGCATAACCTCTTAACCAGTCTATTTTCCTCCCTCTCAAGTCTCCCCTCCACCCTCTGCTCTGCTTGGTCGGGCAGAGGATTCGTTGGGAAGCCTGCGGTCATGTCCCACCTTCTGAGCCCACACTAGAGAATAGGCAAGAGGCAGCTGTTTGCATGGGGTAGAAACGGAGCTTGGATGTGTGTATCTCCCATATCCCCACAGTGCAGAGACGATCTGGGATGGGAAGGGAAGGGGCCTCTGTTTGCTATCTTGGGCACAAGGGTGCTGAAGTGGACATCAGGGCGATATTTGGGGGAAATCCCAGGGTGAACTAGACCAGAGCGTCCAAACGATATTAGCAAAGGCAGAGCACCAGGTTATTAGGGACTCATCTTGAAGCTTAGTGTCAAATGAAGTCAAGAAATGTAGTCAAATGAAAGTAGCAAACCAGGGAAGAGGAGAGAAAAGTGAGACACAGAGTGGCCCGGACAAAGCCTGCAGATGTCGACCAACACTGACAGCTAGGTTTGCACAGCATCCTGGGTTACCATCTTGCTGAAAAACTCCAGGGATTCCCATTCACACAGACTAAGACGTGACTGGTGACCCCTTGTTCTGATTATCTTTGCTGCTTAAGAAATCACCTGAAAATTTAGTGTCTTAAAAAACAATAGTCACGGGAGGAGAAGATGGCGGAAGAGTAAGACGCGGATATCACCTTCCTTCCCACAGATACAGTAGAAATACATCTACACGTGGAACTGCTCCTACAGAACACCCACTGAACGCTGGCAGAAAACTTCCGACCTCCAAAAAGGCAAGAAACTCCCCCCGTACTTGGGTAGGGCAAAAGAAAAAAGAAATAACAGAGACATTACTCTAGGAGGTGGATCTTATATTTGTATTTGTATAGAAATATGTATGGAAATATGTTAATATAAATGTTTCAAAAAAAAAAAAACAGAGACAAAAGAATAGGGACGGGACCTGCACCAGTGGGAGGGAGCCGTGAAGGAGGAAAGATTTCCACACACTAGGAAGCCCCTTCGTGGGCGGAGACTGCGGGTGGCGGAGGCGGGAAGCTTCGGAGCCACGTAGGAGAGCGCAGCAACAGGGGTGCGGAGGGCAAAGCGGAGAGATTCCCGCACGGAGGAGCGGTGCTGACCAGCACTCACCAGCCCGAGAGGCTTGTTTGCTCAGCCGCCGGGCGGGGCTGGGAGCTGAGGCTCCGGCTTCAGGCAGGGAGAGGACTGGGGTTGGCGGCGTGAACACAGCCTGAAGGGGTTAGCGCACCACAGCTGGCTGGGAGGGAGACCGGGAAAAAGTCTGCAGCTGCCGAAGAGGCAAGAGACTTTTTCTTGCCTCTTTGTTTCGCGGCGCACAAGGAGAGGGGATTCAGAGCGCCGCCTAAACGAGCTCCAGAGACGGGCACGAGCCGCGGCGATCAGCGCGGACCCCAGAGACGGGCGTGAGACGCTGGGGCTGCTGCTGCCACCTCCAAAAAGCCTGTGTGCGAGCCCAGGTCACTCTCCACACCGCCCCTCCAGGTAGCCTGTGCAGCCCGCCACTGCCAGGGTCCCGTGATCCAGGGACAACTTCAACGGGAGAACACACGGTGCGCCTCAGGCTGGTGCAACGTCAGGCCGGCCTCTGCCGCCGCAGGCTCGCCCCGCCTCCTCCGTACCCCTCCCCCCCCCCCGGCGGCCTGGGTGAGCCAGAGCCCCCGAAGCAGCTGCTCCTTTAACCCCGTCCTGTATGGGCGGGGAATAGACGCCCTCAGGCGACCTACACGCAGAGGCGGGTCCAAATCCAAAGCTGAACCCCAGGAGCTGTGCGAACAGGGAAGAGAAGGGGAAATCTCTCCCAGCAGCCTCAGAAGCAGTGGATTAAAACTCCACAAACAACTTGATGTGCCTGCATCTGTTGAATACCTGAATAGACAACGAATCATCCCAAATTCAGGAGGTAGACTTTGGGAGCAGGATATATTAATTTTTCCCCTTTTCCTTTTTTTTGTGAGTGTATATGTATATGCTTCTGGGTGAGATTTTGTCTGTATAGCTTTGCTTTATAATAGCTTTATTTTACTTCACTATATTACAGCCTCTTTCTTTCTTTCTTTCTATTTTTTCTCCCTTTTACTCTGAGCAGTGTGGACAAAAGGCTCTTGGTGCTCCAGCCAGGCATCAGGGCCGTGCCTCTGAGGTGGGAGAGCCAACTTCAGGACACTGGTCCACAAGAGACCTCCCAGCTCCACATAATACCAAATGGCAAAAATCTCTCAGAGATCTCCATCTCAACACCAAGACCCAGCTTCACTCAACGACAAGCAAGCTACAGTGCTGGACACCCTATGCCAAACAACTAGCAAGACAGGAACACAGCCCCATCCATTAGCAGAGAGGCTGCCTAAAATCATAATAAGGCCACAGACACCCCAAAATACACCACCAGACGTGGACGTGCCCACCAGAAAGACAAGATCCAGCATCATCCACCAGAACTTAGGCACTACTTCCCTCCACCAGGAAGCCTACACAACCCACTGAACCAACCTTAGCCACTGGGGACAGATACCAAAAACAACGGGAACTACGAACCTGCAGCCTGTGAAAAGGAGACCCCAAACACAGTAAGATAAGCAAAATGAGATGACAGAAAAACACACAGCAGATGAAGGAGCAGGGTCAAAACACACCAGACTTAACAAATGAAGAGGAAATAGGTAGTCTACCTGAAAAAGAATTCAGAATAATGATAGTAAGGATGATCCAAAATCTTGGAAATAGAATAGACAAAATGCAAGAAACATTTAACAAGGACGTAGAAGAACTAAAGAGGAACCAAGCAACGATGAAAAACACAATAAATGAAATTGAAAATACTCTAGACGGGATCAATAGCAGAATAACTGAGGCAGAAGAACGGATAAGTGACCTGGAAGATAAAATAGTGGAAATAACTACTGCAGAGCAGAATAAAGAAAAAAGAATGAAAAGAACTGAGGACAGTCTCAGAGACCTCTGGGACAACATTAAACGCACCAACATTCGAATTATAGGGGTCCCAGAAGAAGAAGAGAAAAAGAAAGGGACTGAGAAAATATTTGAAGAGATTATAGTTGAAAACTTCCCTAATATGGGAAAGGAAATAGTTAATCAAGTCCTGGAAGCACAGAGAGTCCCATACAGGATAAACCCAAGGAGAAACACGCCAAGACACATATTAATCAAACTGTCAAAAATTTAATATAAGGAAAACATATTAAAAGCAGCAAGGGAAAAACAACAAATAACACACAAGGGAATCCCCATAAGGTTAACATCTGATCTTTCAGCGGAAACTCTACAGGCCAGAAGGGAGTGGCAGGATATACTTAAAGTGATGAAGGAGAAAAACCTACAACCAAGATTACTCTACCCAGCAAGGATCTCATTCAGATGTGATGGAGAAATTAAAACCTTTACAGACAAGCAAAAGCTGAGAGAGTTCAGCACCACCAAACCAGCTTTACAACAAATGCTAAAGGAACTTCTCTAGGCAAGAAACACAAGAGAAGGAAAACACCTACAATAACAAACCCAAAACATTTAAGAAAATGGGAATAGGAACATACATATCGATAATTACCTTGAATGTAAATGGATTAAATGCTCCCACCAAAAGACACAGGCTGGCTGAATGGATACAAAAACAAGACCCATATATATGCTGTCTACAAGAGACCCACTTCGGACCTAGAGACACATACAGACTGAAAGTGAGGGGATGGAAAAAGATATTCCATGCAAATGGAAATCAAAAGAAAGCTGGAGTAGCAATTCTCATATCAGACAAAATAGACTTTAAAATAAAGACTATTACAAGAGACAAAGAAGGACACTATATAATGATCAAGGGATCGATCCAAGAGGAAGGTATAACAATTGTAAATATTTATGCACCCAACATAGGAGCACCTCAATACATAAGGCAAATACTAACAGCCATAAAAGGGGAAATCGACAGCAACACAATCATAGTAGGGGACTTTAACACCCCACTTTCACCAATGGACAGATCATCCAAAATGAAAATAAATAAGGAAACACAAGACTTAAATGATACATTAAACAAGATGAACCTAATTGATATTTATAGGACATTCCACCCAAAAACAACAGAATACACATTTCTCTCAAGTGCTCATGGAACATTCTCCAGGATAGATCATATCTTGGGTCACAAATCAAGCCTTGGTAAATTTAAGAAAATTGAAATCGTATCAAGTATCTTTTCCGACCACAACGCTATGAGACTAGATATCAATTACAGGAAAAGATCTGTAAAAAATACAAACACATGGAGGCTACACAATACACTACTTAATAACGAAGTGATCACTGAAGAAATCAAAGGGGAAATCAAAAAATACCTAGAAACAAATGACAATGGAGATACGACGACCCAAAACCTATGGGACGCAGCAAAAGCAGTGCTAAGAGGGAAGTTTATAGCAATACCAGCCTACCTCAAGAAACAGGAAACATCTCGAATAAACAACCTAACCTTGCACCTGAAGCAATTAGAGAAAGAAGAACAAAAAAACCCCAAAGCCAGCAGAAGGAAAGAAATTATAAAGATCAGGTCAGAAATAAATGAAAAAGAAATGAAGGAAACAATAGCAAAAATCAATGAAACTAAAAGCTGGTTCTTTGAGAAGATAAACAAAATTGATAAACCATTAGCCAGACTCATCAAGAGAAAAAGGGAGAAGACTCAAATCAATAGAATTAGAAATGAAAAAGGAGAAGTAACCACTGACACTGCAGAAATACAAGCGATCATGAGAGATTACTACAAGCAACTCTATGCCAATAAAATGGACAACCTGGAAGAAATGGACAGATTCTTAGAAATGCACAACCTGCCGAGACTGAACCAGGAAGAAATAGAAAATATGAACAGACCAATCACAAGCACTGAAATTGAAACTGTGATTAAAAACCTTCCAACAAACAAAAGCCCAGGACCAGATGGCTTCACAGGTGAATTCTATCAAACATTTAGAGAAGAGCTAACTCCTATCCTTCTCTAACTCTTCCAAAATATAGCAGAGGGAGGAACACTCCCAAACTCATTCTACGAGGCCACCATCACCCTGATACCAAAACCAGACAAAGATGTCACAAAGAAAGAAAACTACAGGCCAATATCACTGATGAACATAGATGCAAAAATCCTCAACAAAATACTAGCAAACAGAATCCAATGGCACATTAAAAGGATTATACACCATGATCAAGTGGGGTTTATCCCAGGAATGCAAGGATTCTTCAATATATGCAAATCAATCAATGTGATACACCATATTAACAAATTGAAGGAGAAAAACCATATGATCATCTCAATAGATGCAGAGAAAGCTTTCGACAAAATTCAACACCCATTTATGATAAAAGCCCTGCAGAAAGTAGGCATAGAGGGAACTTTCTTCAACATAATAAAGGCCATATATGACAAACCCACAGCCAACATTGTCCTCAATGGTGAAAAACTGAAACCATTTCCACTAAGATCAGGAACAACACAAGGTTGCCCACTCTCACCACTATTATTCAACATAGTTTTGGAAGTGTTAGCCACAGCAATCAGAGACGACAAAGAAATAAAAGGAATCCAAATCGGAAAAGAAGAAGTAAAGCTGTCACTGTTTGCGGCTGACATGATACTATACATAGAGAATCCTAAAGATGCTACCAGAAAACTCCTAGAGCTAATCAATGAATTTGGTAAAGTAGCAGGATACAAAATTTATGCACAGAAATCTCTTGCATTTCTATACACTAATGACGAAAAATCTGAAAGTGAAATTAAGAAAACACTCCCGTTTACCACTGCAACAAAAAGAATAAAATATCTAGGAATAAACTTACCTAAGGAGACAAAAGACCTGTATGCAGAAAATTATAAGACACTGATGAAAGAAATTAAAGATGATACAAATAGATGGAGAGATATACCATGTTCTTGGATTGGAAGAATCAACAATGTGAAAATGACTCTACTACCGAAAGCAATCTACAGATTCAATGCAATCCCTATCAAACTACCACAGGCATTTTTCACAGAACTAGAACAAAAAATTTCACAATTTGTATGGAGACACAAAAGACCCCAAATAGCCAAAGCAATCTTGAGAACGAAAAATGGAGCTGGGGGAATCAGGCTCCCTGACTTCAGACTATATTACAAAGCTACAGTAATCAAGACAGTTTGGTACTGGCACAAAAACAGAAATATAGATCAATGGAACAGGATAGAAAGCCCAGAGATAAACCCACACACATATGGTCACCTTATCTTTGATAAAGGAGGCAAGCATATACAGTGGAGAAAAGACAGCCTCTTCAATAAGTGGTGCTGGGAAAATTGGACAGATACATGTAAAAGTATGAAATTAGAACACTCCCTGACACCATGCACAAAAATTAACTCAAAATGGATTAAAGACCTAAGTGTAAGACCAGACACTATCAAACTCTTAGAGGAAAACATAGGCAGAACACTCTATGACATACATCACAGCAAGATCCTTTTTGACCCAGCTCCCAGAGAAATGGAAATAAGAACACAAATAAACAAATGGGACCTAATGAAACTTAAAAGTTTTTGCACAGCAAAGGAAACCATAAACAAGACCAAAAGACAACCCTCAGAATGGGAGAAAATATTTGCAAATGAAGCAACTGACAAAGGATTAATCTCCAAGATTTACAAGCAGCTCATGCAGCTCAATAACAAAAAAACAAACAACCCAATCCAAAAATGGGCAGAAGACCTAAATAGACATTTCTCCAAAGAAGATATACAGATGGCCAACAGACACATGAAAGAATGCTCAACATCATTAATCATTAGAGAAATGCAAATCAAAACTACAATGAGGTATCATCTCACACCGATCAGAATGGCCATCATCAAAAAATCTAGAAACAATAAATGCTGGAGAGGGTGTGGAGGAAAGGGAACACTCTTGCACTGTTGGTGGGAATGTAAATTGATACAGCCACTATGGAGAACAGTATGGAGGTTCCTTAAAAAACTAAAAATAGAACTACCATACGACCCAGCAATCCCACTACTGGGCATATACCCTGAGAAAACCATAGTTCAAAAAGAGTCATGTACCACAATGTTCCTTGCAGCTCTATTTACAATAGCCAGGACATGGAAGCAACCTAAATGTCCATCGACAGATGAATGGATAAAGAAGATGTGGCACATATATACAATGGAATATTACTCAGCCATAAAAAGAAATGAAATGGAGGTATTTGTAATGAGGTGGATGGAGTTAGAGTCTGTCATACAGAGTGAAGTAAGTCAGAAAGAGAAAAACAAATACAGTATGCTAACACATATATACGGAATCTAAGGAAAAAAAAAAAAAAAGGCCATGAAGAACCTAGTGGCAAGACGGGAATAAAGACACAGACCTACTAGAGAATGGACTTGAGGATATGGGGAGGGGGAGGGGTGAGATGTGACAGGGTAAGAGAGTGTCATGGACATATATACACTACTAAATGTAAAATAGATAGCTAGTGGGAAGCAGCCGCATAGCACAGGGAGATCAGCTCGGTGCTTTGTGACCACCTAGAGGGGTGGGATGGGGAGGGTGGGAGGGAGGGAGATGCAAGAGGGAAGAGATATGGGAACATATTGTATATGTATAACTGATTCACTTTGTTATAAAGCAGAAGCTAACACACCATTGTAAGGCAATTATACTTCAATAAAGATGTTTAAAAAAAAATAGTCATTTATTATCTCTCATAATTCTATGGGTCAGGAGTTCAGGAGCAGTTCAGCTGGGTGGTTCTAGCTTGAGGTTCTCATGAGACTACAGTCAGATGGTGGCTTAGCTGGTGTCACGTTTAAGGCTCGTCACTCACGTATCAGGTGCCAGAGCTGGGAAGACTCGGAGAGCTGGGAGCTACAAGAGCTAGAGCAGAGCACCTCTAACTGAATGGGGTTTCTCCACAAGGTCTCTTAAGTGTGATGGCTCAAGTTAGCTGCACAGTTAATATGGTGGCTCAGGGCTCCAAAGCACATGCACCAAGAGAACAAGAGAACCAGGCAGAAGGTGTATTGCTTTTTATGGCCTTGCATTCCATTTGTTAGAAGTGCGTCATGAAGGCCAGCCTATATTTAAAGGGAGGAGAATTAGACTCCACCTTTTGGTGGAAAGAATGTCAAAAAATTGTGGGTATGTTTTAAAACCACAACAATCTGCCCTCTTACCACAAGTTATATATATATTGATCCCGATCCCACAGGCAAAATACACTCACCCGCTCCTTGAACTCCCAAATATCTCATCTGGATAGCATCCATCTCACACTCAAGGTCCAGTATCCCATCATCCAAATCAGGTTCAGGCGCTGCAGACGAGGCTCTGTAGGTACAGATTCACAATTACAGCTTCCTGAGTATAGTTCTTGATCTGAAGATGTGTGAACTAAAGTGACAAGTTATTTGCTCCCCGCATCCAACATACTTTGGTGGGATAGGTATAGGATAGCCACTACAGACATTTCTGAATCTGTAGCAATCAGGTAATCAGTCTGCAGCAATTCTGAAATCGAACTCCAGCCAGGCACGTGTTGCCAGTTCCTTGATTAGAGCTCAGTATGGTTCCCTAGGAATGATTCTCCATGGCTCTTGACTTCACTCTTTGGGCTCTTGTTGCCTCCCTCTGAATTATCCTTCCTGTTCTATAAAATTTTTATAGCTGTGTAGTTTTCTCAGTCTGCTTCTTTCCCATAGAATTTTAGAATTCCAAAAACCTCTGTTCATTTTATACCACCTCTGTCCCTTTTAGTCTGAGCTGGCAATGTTTTCGTTAGTACAAGTCTCCTTAATATTTTGTTTCTCATCAATCTTGTTAGGATTCACTCCATTAAACAAATACCGCATCCATCCAAAGCTTATCTCAAATCTTGAGATAAGCTTTTCTCTACCTTAGACTTCCTCTAAGGCTACTGCAGGACTGTGCCCTTAAGATTTTTATAAGCACTTCTGTTTAACAGAGACATCTAAACGGCATGCCTTTCGTATCTTTCGAGGGACTTTTGATGGTTTGAAAGAATCTATGCGGCGCTACCTCAAATCTGGCTGAGATCTTAACAAAGGGTTCTTCACCGTTGCCTTCATCTTTAGATAGAAATTACATATTTTAATTTTAGCTGCATTTGCCATCCGGAGAAGATGAAACTGAGGAATAGTTTTATTTTTTGAACACTCGAAGTCTTGGGTCTTTTATAGTTAACAATTCTTTCTTTAGCTCATCTTTCTCCTCTCGTATTTCCTATGGGCAGCTGGAAGAATCAGGTCGCCTTGAACACTCTTCCTGGAAATCCTACTGGATCATGAGTTTCTTAGGTACATTTTCTACTTTCCATGTTACCACTGGTGAAAGTATTCCTAGACTTTCCACCATTTCATAACCAGGGAATCCTTTCCTCCAGCTTCCAACACACCTTCCTCGCTTTCCTTTAATTCCTCTCCGACAGCCTCTTCAAAGCTCTTCCAATGTCCACCCTCTACCCAGGCCCTGAACCGCTGCTGCATGTTTTTAAGTTTTGTTATGGCAGTGGCTCACTTCTAGGTACCAAAATATTTCTATTTATCTATTGTGAAACAAATCACCCCCCAAACTGGTAGCCTAAAAACAGTATTCAGCTGTGTTCTCTTTCTTGGTTTCTGTGGATCCAGCATTCGGGATCAGCCTGTTTGGGTAGTTCTGGCTCAAGATCTCGGCGGTCGCTGGGCTCGGAGCCAAATCAAGGGCTCCTGCGCTCCTGTATCTGGCTCGTGGGCTGGGAAGACCTGAATGGTTGGCGGCCGGAACTGCTGGCTCTCCACAGGCATCTCCTGTTTGTCTCTACATGCTCCCTCTCTGGGGTGTCCCTGGCATGGTGGTTTCCATGCTCCAAAGGAACACACCTCAATAGAGACAGCTGGGCAGAAGCTGTATCACGTTTGATGAATTAGCCTCGAAAGCCACACAGAATCATTTCTGCTACCTACTCTTACTTAGAAGCAAGTCACTAAGACCAGCCCAATATTTAAAGGGAGGAGGAATTAGGGAGGGAGGTGATGGGAGGTGTTTCAAATCATACGCAGCCTTGTGTTCAAACCACCGCACCTCTTAGAGGCACTGGCCTAGCATGCGTTTGCTTACTGATCTGGATGAGTTTGGTAGAATGGGAGAAAATCCAAGACTGCAGTCTTCTTGAAATTCTGGGAGTTAGGTCTCTGTTTTAAAAATTATCTCCAACTGCATGTTATCCCCCATCAGCACTTGGGAAACCTTTGTTTTGAATCTGGAGGTGATAAGTGCCTGGCGTCCCACTTTCTTCACAGGAGACCATGTGTTATACAGAGGAGTTTTGTTCTTTGTCCCTCATTAGTTTCCTGCGTCCTCAAGCCAGGCAGCCACTGTCCCAAAGGACAAAGAACCCTCCTCAAGTAGCCAACAATCAGCACGCCCTCCATCTCTACTCTCTAAGACTTGTTAATGCGTGGATTTGACTTAGCCTGAGTAAGTAGTTTTTTAATACTAATTTTTTTAAAACCCTGCTATGCCAAAGAATTAAATGAGCACTTGTCTAGCTTTAAATGTTTTGCAGGGGACTAAAATAACATCTTCTAGGACAGATGTTCTAGTTTTCAACCCCACTCATTCAAGGCAAGAAAATCTCTTTTCTACAAGGTTTTGATTCTGTGGCCGTAGCTATAAGATGGTGTGCCATCAATTTTCCAAGTGTAGAGAAATTCTAGGGGTGCAGAGATTTTTCTTTGCAGGCTGACAAATGAAAGTGTATTTCAGTGTAGGGGGTGGTGCAAGGGAGTGATGTTCAGCCCTCAGAGATGACTGGAGTCTCTGCTTCCATATTTAGACCATGTCTTGCAACTCGTGAAAATGAATTGCTTGTTCTTATTCCCCTAAGTCATTCTCTCTCTGGCCCCTACTTTCCCCAGGCTTTATTTATTTATTTTTAGAACTAACTGAGTCACATGTGATTCCTTCCTAAAGCTTAAGACTTATTTTTAACAACTTCCTCAAACACAAATGCTATTGTTCACATCCTTAGGGAGAGTGAGTTACTCCAGAGGAAAAAAAAGGAGAGATTTCATACACATTTTTTATTCAATGAATAATTTATATGAAAAGAAATTGTACAGAAAATGTGAAAAATCTTTGAATAATCCAAAGATTACTGTACTGGGACCAGAAGAGAAACGACTGAAATCCATAAAGCTTTGGAGGGAGCTAAGAGGGGGAGTTTTCATTCAAAGTTTTTCAGTGGTGTCCTTACGTTGTATTTTTTTTTTTAAACATCTTTATTGAAGTATAATTGCTTTACAATGGTGTGTTAGTTTCTGCTTTATAACAAAGTGAATCAGTTATACATATACATATGTTCCCACATCTCTTCCCTCTTGCATCTCCCTCCCTCCCACCCTCCCTATCCCACTCCTCTAGGTGGTCACAAAGCACCGAGCTGATCTCCCTGTGCTATAGGGCTGCTTCCCACTAGCTATCTATTTTACATTTGGTAGTGTATATATGTCCATGACACTCTCTCACCCTGTCACATCTCACCCCTCCCCCTCCCCATATCCTCAAGTCCATTCTCTAGTAGGTCTGTGTCTTTATTCCCGTCTTGCCACTAGGTTCTTCGTGACCTCTTTTTTTTTTTTCCTTAGATTCCATATATATGTGTTAGCATACTGTATTTGTTTTTCTCTTTCTGACTTACTTCACTCTGTATGACAGACTCTAACTCCATCCACCTCATTACAAATACCTCCATTTCATTTCTTTTTATGGCTGAGTAATATTCCATTGTATATATGTGCCACATCTTCTTTATCCATTCATCCGATGATGGACACTTAGGTTGCTTCCATGTCCTGGCTATTGTAAATAGAGCTGCAATGAACATTTTGGTACATGACTCTTTTTGAATTATGGTTTTCTCAGGGTATATGCCCAGTAGTGGGATTGCTGGGTCGTATGGTAGTTCTATTTTTAGTTTTTTAAGGAACCTCCATACTGTTCTCCATAGTGGCTGTATCAATTTACATTCCCACCAACAGTGCAAGAGTGTTCCCTTTTCCCCACACCCTCTCCAGCATTTATTGTTTCTAGATTTTTTGATGATGGCCATTCTGACCGGTGTGAGATGATACCTCATTGTAGTTTTGATTTGCATTTCTCTAATGATTAATGATGTTGAGCATTCTTTCATGTGTCTGTTGGCCATCTGTATATCTTCTTTGGAGAAATGTCTATTTAGGTCTTCTGCCCATTTTTGGATTGGGTTGTTTGTTTTTTTGTTATTGAGCTGCATGAGCTGCTTGTAAATCTTGGAGATTAATCCTTTGTCAGTTGCTTCATTTGCAAATATTTTCTCCCATTCTGAGGGTTGTCTTTTGGTCTTGTTTATGGTTTCCTTTGCTGTGCAAAAACTTTTAAGTTTCATTAGGTCCCATTTGTTTATTTGTGTTTTTATTTCCATTTCTCTAGGGGCTGGGTCAAAAAGGATCTTGCTGTGATGTATGTCATAGAGTGTTCTGCCTCTGTTTTCCTCTAAGAGTTTGATAGTGTCTGGTCTTACACTTAGGTCTTTAATCCATTTTGAGTTAATTTTTGTGTATGGTGTCAGGGAGTGTTCTAATTTCATACTTTTACATGTACCTGTCCAATTTTCCCAGCACCACTTATTGAAGAGGCTCTTTTCTCCACTGTATATGCTTGCTTCCTTTATCGAAGATAAGGTGACCATATGTGCGTGGGTTTATCTCTGGGCTTTCTATCCTGTTCCATTGATCTATGTTTCTGTTTTTGTGCCAGTACCAAACTGTCTTGATTACTGTAGGTTTGTAATATAGTCTGAAGTCAGGGAGCCTGATTCCTCCAGCTCCATTTTTCGTTCTCAAGATTGCTTTGGCTATTCGGGGTCTTTTGTGTCTCCATACAAATTGTGAAATTTTTTGTTCTAGTTCTGTGAAAAATGCCTGTGGTAGTTTGATAGGGATTGCATTGAATCTGTAGATTGCTTTCGGTAGTAGAGTCATTTTCACATTGTTGATTCTTCCAATCCAAGAACATGGTATATCTCTCCATCTATTTGTATCATCTTTAATTTCTTTCATCAGTGTCCTACAATTTTCTGCATACAAGTCTTTTGTCTCCTTAGGTAGGTTTATTCCTAGATATTTTATTCTTTTTGTTGCAATGGTAAATGGGAGTGTTTTCTTAATTTCACTTTCAGATTTTTCATCATTAGTATATAGGAATGCAAGAGATTTCTGTGCATAAATTTTGTATCCTGCTACTTTACCAAATTCATTGATTAGCTCTAGGAGTTTTCTGGTAGCATCTTTAGGATTCTCTATGTATAGTATCATGTCAGCCGCAAACAGTGACAGCTTTACTTCTTCTTTTCCGATTTGGATTCCTTTTATTTCTTTTTCTTCTCTGATTGCTGTGGCTAACACTTCCAAAACTATGTTGAGTAATAGTGGTGAGAGTGGGCAACCTTGTGTTGTTCCTGATCTTAGTGGAAATGGTTTCAGTTTTTCACCATTGAGGACAATGTTGACTGTGGGTTTGTCATATATGGCCTTTATTATGTTGAGGAAAGTTCCCTCTATGCCCACTTTCTGCAGGGCTTTTATCATAAATGGGTGTTGAATTTTGTCGAAAGCTTTCTCTGCATCTATTAAGATGATCATATGGTTTTTCTCCTTCAATTTGTTAATATGGTGTATCACGTTGATTGATTTGCATATATTGAAGAATCCTTGCATTCCTGGAATAAACCCCACTTGATCATGGTGTATAATCCTTTTAATGTGCCGTTGGATTCTGTTTGCTAGTATTTTGTTGAGGATTTTTGCATCTATGTTCATCAGTGATATTGGCCTGTAGTTTTCTTTCTGTGTGACATGTTTGTCTGGTTTTGGTATCAGGGTGATGGTGGCCTCGTAGAATGAGTTGGGGAGTGTTCCTCCCTCTGCAATATTTTGGAAGAGTTAGAGAAAGATAGGAGTTAGCTCTTCTCTAAATGTTTGATAGAATTTGCCTGTGAAGCCATCTGGTCCTGGGCTTTTGTTTGTTGGAAGATTTTTAATCACAGTTTCAATTTCAGTGCTTGTGATTGGTCTGTTCATATTTTCTATTTCATCCTGGTTCAGTCTCGGCAGGTTGTGCATTTCTAAGAATCTGTCCATTTCTTCCAGGCTGCCCATTTTATTGGCATAGAGTTGCTTGTAGTAATCTCTCATGATCGTTTGTATTTCTGCAGTGTCAGTGGTTACTTCTCCTTTTTCATTTCTAATTCTATTGATTTGAGTCTTCTCCCTTTTTCTCTTGATGAGTCTGGCTAATGGTTTATCAATTTTGTTTATCTTCTCGAAGAACCAGCTTTTAGTTTCATTGATTTTTGCTATTGTTTCCTTCATTTCTTTTTCATTTATTTCTGATCTGATCTTTATGATTTCTTTCCTTCTGCTAGCTTTGGGGTTTTTTTGTTCTTCTTTCTCTAATTGCTTTAGATGCAAGGTTAGGTTGTTTATTCGAGATGTTTCCTGTTTCTTGATGTAGGCTTCTATTGCTATAAACTTCCCTCTTAGCACTGCTTTTGCTGCATCCCATAGGTTTTGGGTCGTCGTGTCTCCATTGTCATTTGTTTCTAGGTATTTTTTGATTTCCCCTTTGATTTCTTCAGTGATCACTTCGTTATTAAGTAGTGTATTGTGTAGCCTCCATGTGTTTGTATTTTTTACAGATCTTTTCCTGTAATTGATATCTAGTCTCATAGCGTTGTGGTCGGAAAAGATACTTGATACGATTTCAATTTTCTTAAATTTACCAAGGCTTGATTTGTGACCCAAGATATGATCTATCCTGGAGAATGTTCCATGAGCACTTGAGAGAAATGTGTATTCTGTTGTTTTTGGGTAGAATGTCCTATAAATATCAATTAAGTCCATCTTGTTTAATGTATCATTTAAAGCTTGTGTTTCTTTATTTATTTTCATTTTGGATGATCTGTCCATTGGTGAAAGTGGGGTGTTAAAGTCCCCTACTATGATTGTGTTACTGTCGATTTCCCCTTTTATGGCTGTTAGCATTTGCCTTATGTATTGAGGTGCTCCTATGTTGGGTGCATAAATATTTACAATTGTTATACCTTCCTCTTGGATCGATCCCTTGATCATTATATAGTGTCCTTCTTTGTCTCTTGTAATAGTCTTTAAAGTCTATTTTGTCTGATATGAGAATTGCTACTCCAGCTTTCTTTTGATTTCCATTTGCATGGAATATCTTTTTCCATCCCCTCACTTTCAGTCTGTATGTGTCTCTAGGTCCGAAGTGGGTCTCTTGTAGACAGCATATATATGGGTCTTGTTTTTGTATCCATTCAGCCAGTCTGTGTCTTTTGGTGGGAGCATTTAATCCATTTACATTTAAGGTAATTATCGATATGTATGTTCCTATTCCCATTTTCTTAAATGTTTTGGGTTTGTTATTGTAGGTGTTTTCCTTCTCTTGTGTTTCCTGCCTAGAGAAGTTCCTTTAGCATTTGTTGTAAAGCTGGTTTGGTGGTGCTGAACTCTCTCAGCTTTTGCTTGTCTGTAAAGGTTTTAATTTCTCCATCACATCTGAATGAGATCCTTGCTGGGTAGAGTAACCTTGGTTGTAGGTTCTTCTCCTTCATCACTTTAAGTATATCCTGCCACTCCCTTCTGGCTTGCAGAGTTTCTGCTGAAAGATCAGCTGTTAACCTTATGGGGATTCCCTTGTGTGTTATTTGTTGTTTTTCCCTTGCTGCTTTTAATATGTTTTCCTTATATTTAATTTTTGATAGTTTGATTAATATGTGTCTTGGCGTGTTTCTCCTTGGATTTATCTTGTATGGGACTCTCTGTGCTTCCAGGACTTGATTAACTATTTCCTTTCCCATATTAGGGAAGTTTTCAACTATAATCTCTTCAAATATTTTCTCAGTCCCTTTCTTTTTCTCTTCTTCTTCTGGGACCCCTATAATTCGAATGTTGGTGCATTTAATGTTGTCCCAGACGTCTCTGAGACTGTCCTCAGTTCTTTTCATTCTTTTTTCTTTATTCTGCTCTGCAGTAGTTATTTCCACTATTTTATCTTCCAGGTCACTTATCCGTTCTTCTGCCTCAGTTATTCTGCTATTGATCCCGTCTAGAGTATTTTCAATTTCATTTATTGTGTTTTTCATCGTTGCTTGGTTCCTCTTTAGTTCTTCTACGTCCTTGTTAAATGTTTCTTGCATTTTGTCTATTCTATTTCCAGGATTTTGGATCATCTTTACTATCATTATTCTGAATTCTTTTTCAGGTAGACTGCCTATTTCCTCTTCATTTGTTAGGTCTGGTGTGTTTTGACCCTGCTCCTTCACCTGCTGTGTGGTTTTTTGTCTGCTCATTTTGCTTATCTTACTGTGTTTGGGGTCTCCTTTTCACAGGCTGCAGGTTCGTAGTTCCCGTTGTTTTTGGTATCTGTCCCCAGTGGCTAAGGTTGGTTCAGTGGGTTGTGTAGGCTTCCTGGTGGAGGGGACTAGTGCCTGTGTTCTAGTGGATGAGGTTGGATCTTGTCTTTCTGGTGGGCACGTCCACGTCTGGTGGTGTGTTTTGGGGTGTCTGTGGCCTTATTATAATTTTAGGCAGCCTCTCTGCTAATGGATGGGGCTGTGTTCCTGTCTTGCTAGTTGTTTGGCATAGGGTGTCCAGCACTGTAGCTTGCTGGTCGTTGAGTGAAGCTGGGTCTTGATGTTGAGATGGAGATCTCTGAGAGATTTTTGCCGTTTGGTATTATGTGGAGCTGGGAGGTCTCTTGTGGACCAGTGTCCTGAAATTGGCTCTCCCACCTCAGAGGCACAGCCCTGATGCCTGGCTGGAGCACCAAGAGCCTTTCATCCACACGGCTCAGAATAAAAGGGAGAAAAAAAATAGAAAGAAAGAAAGAAAGAAAGAGGATAAAATAAAATAAAATAAAGCTATTATAATAAAGAATAAGAAAAAATTATTAAGAAAAAATTTATTAAGAAAACAAATTTTTTTTAATTTTTAAAAATAGATTTATTAATTTTTTATAAGAGAAAATAAGAAAAAAAATTATTAAGAAAAAAGTTATTAAGAAAAAAAATCTTAATTTTTTAAAATGAAAAATATGAAAAAACTTATTAAAGATGTTTTTTAATTTCTAAAAATAGAAAATAAGGAAAAAATTATTAAGAAAACATTTATTGGAAAGAAAAAATTTTAAGTAAAAAAAAAAACAAAACCAAAAAAAAACGGGGCTTCCCTGGTGGCGCAGTGGTTGAGAATCTGCCTGCCAATGCAGGGGACACGGGTTCGAGCCCTGGTCTGGGAAGATCCCACATGCTGCAGAGCAACTGGGCCCGTGAGCCACAACTACTGAGCCTGCACGTCTGAAGCCTGTGCTCCGCAACAAGAGAGGCCGCGACAGTGAGAGGCCCACACACCGCGATGAAGAGCGGCCCCCGCTCGCCGCAACTAGAGAAAGTCTTCACACAGAAACAAAGACCCAACACAGCCAAAAATAAATATAAATAAATAAATAAATAAATTAAAAAAAAAAAAAAACGGACAGACCTAACCCTAGGACTAATGGTGAAAGCAAAGCTATACAGACAAAAATCTCACCCATAAGCATACACATATACACTCACAAAAAAAGGAAAAGGGGAAAAATTAATAATATCCTGCTCCCAAAGTCCACCTCCTGAATTTGGGATGATTCGTTGTCTATTCAGGTATTCAACAGATGCAGGCACATCAAGTTGTTTGCGGAGCTTTAATCCGCTGCTTCTGAGGCTGCTGGGAGAAATTTCCCTTTCTCCTCTTTGTTCGCACAGCTCCCAGGGTTCAGCTTTGGATTTGGACCCGCCTCTGCATGTAGGTCGCCTGAGGGCGTCTGTTCCCCACCCAGACAGAACGGAGTTAAAGGAGCAGCTGCTTCGGGCGCTCTGGCTCACTCAGGACGGTGGGAGGGAGGGGTACGGATGCGGGGCGAGCCTGCGCGGCAGAGGCCGGCGTGACGTTGCAGCAGCCCGAGGCGCGCCGTGCGTTCTCCCGGGGAAGTTGTCCCTGGATCATGGGACCCTGGCAGTGGCGGGCTGCACAGGCTACCGGGAGGGGCGGTGTGGAAAGTGACCTGTGCTCGCACACAGGCTTCTTGGTGGCGGCAGCAGCAGCCTTAGCGTCTCTTGCCCGTCTCTGGGGTCCACGCTGATGGCCGCGGCTCATGCCCGTCTCTGGAGCTCGTTTAGGCGGCGCTCTGAATCCCCTCTCCTTGCGCGCCGCGAAACAAAGAGGCAAGAAAAAGTCTCTTGCCTCTTCGGCAGCTGCAGACTTTTTCCCGGTCTCCCTCCCAGCCAGCTGTGGTGCGCTAACCCCTTCAGGCTGTGTTCACGCTGCCAACCCCAGTCCTCTCCCTGTGATCCGACCGAAGCCCGAGCCTCAGCTCCCAGCCCCCGCCCGCCCCGGCGGGTGAGCAGACAAGCCTCTTGGGCTGGTGAGTGCTGCTCGGCGCCGAGCCTCTGTGCGGGAATCTCTCCGCTTTTCCCTCTGCGCCCCTGTTGCTGTGGGATCCGCACTGACAGCCGCGGCTCATGCCCGTCTCTGGAGCTCGTTTAGGCGGCGCTCTGAATCCCCTCCCCTTGTGCGCCGCGAAACAAAGAGGCAAGAAAAAGTCTCTTGCCTCTTCGGCAGCTGCAGACTTTTTCCCGGACTCCCTCCCTGCTAGCACCGAAGCCCGAACCTCAGCTCCCAGCCCCGCCCGCCCCGGCGGCTGAGCAGACAAGCCTCTGGGGCTGGTGAGTGCTGGTCGGCGCCTATCCTCCGTGCGGGAATCTCTCCGCTTTGCCCTCCGCACCCCTGTGGCTGCGCTCTCCTCCGTGGCTCTGAAGCTTCCCCCCCCTCCACCACCCGCAGTCTCCACCCGCAAAGGGGCTTCCTAGTGTGTGGAAACCTTTCCTCCTTCACAGCTCCCTCCCACTGGTGCAGGTGCCGTCCCTATTCTTTTGTCTCTGTTATTTCTTTTTTCTTTTGCCCTACCCAAGTACGTGGGGATTTTCTTGCCTTTTGGGAGGTCTGAGGTCTTCTGCCAGCGTTCAGTAGGTGTTCTGTAGGAGCAGTTCCACGTGTAGATGTATTTCCAATGTATCTGTGGGAAGGAAGGTGATCTCCGCGTCTTACTCTTCCGCCATCTTGCCCAGCTCCTTCCCTTACGTTGTTTTGAACGCTGAGGTTTTATTGTTCCGGGGTGGGGGGGGCTCATTCCACACCACCTGGCTCACTTTCTCTTTCCCACAGTTAACAGGTGTTTGGACTCTAGGAAGTTTTGATAGAGACTCAGCTAAGGTAAATCACTGAGATCATTGATTTTGTCTAGATGAGTGGGAAAAAAAAGTCAACAGTGGAGCAGAAAGAGAGAAAGAGAAGCAGTAAGCTATGATGACAAAATATCATATTGGATCAGATCAACTTCCCTCTCTTAGTCTGTTAATTTTAATCACATCTTTTCTTCTTGGGTATCAACAATATTGCTGCCCAAACCCTATGGCTATGGAGACATAAACATTTAAATCTACCAGAGACAGATGGCAACATAAATCTCCATTGTTGCTTCCTTAGAGGATTCCCAGCGCTGTTGCCCTCTGCGGTAAATGGGACATCAGAGGTGACTATTTCCCACAAGGGCTCCTTTTGGATTCACCTGCAGGAAGTAAAGATGCTTCATTGTTTTCGGGGGAATTTTGTTGGCTGCGATTGTGGGAATTACAACAGCAACAGAATGCTAAGGCTGGAATGAAATTTACCAATTAGCAACTCTACAGCTTCCTTTCTGCTCAGCCGCCCAGGGCAATAGATGTGGTTGTTACATCTGGCCACCTCTATCCAAAAGGTTTGGCTGTGACCATACAGAGTGGCCAGGCTAACAGACAGCCTTAATTATAGCAAGGGAAAGCCTGATGGTCAGCCCTGTTTTTGATCAGAGAATCTCAAAAATCGTATTTGAATTTATGATCCTGCACTTAACCAGAATATGGCCTTTTGCTGAATTGTCTTAATTTTTTTAATGTCCCATTTTTCTGTTCTGTGACAACCTTTGGTTGCTTGAGCTTCACTAAATACATTATAACATTAACATTTTTTAAGATATAGCTAGGATTTAGTCTGTTCTATGTAAAAACATTTTTTGTGGTTGATTTTAAAAATCCAAATCTGCATATCTTCTATAATTATTAATAGCTTTTACTGCATTTGACGTGTCAGGAAGAGTTACAGAGCTATGTCAGTACTCTGAATGGGCTTCATATTTCCTGGTGCCCGGGATGTGACATCTGTTTTGAGTGCCAGTGGGGGAGCAAAAGTGACCCATGTCTGTCTCAGGAGATAGAACAGAGGAAACATGAGGCAGTCTATTCAAAAATCATACTGCAAACATTAAGAGCCAGAGCAGAGATTCCTGACACTATTCAAGGAGGCATGTGGGAGTGAGAAAAAGATCTAGATTCAGAAGAGATGAAGTTCCGTAATCTTTGATTAAAATCTCTTCCTCAGGGACTTCCCTGGTTGCGCAGTGGTTAAGAATCCGCCTGCCAATGCAGGGGACACGGTCTCGAGCCCTGGTCCGGGAAGATCCCACATGCCGCGGAGCAACTAAGCCCATGCACCACAACTACTGAGCCTGCTCTCTAGAGCCCGCGTGCAACAACTACTGAGCCCATGCACCTAGAGCCCGTGCTCCACAACAAGAGAAGCCACCACAGTGAGAAGCCCACGCACCGCAACGAAGAGTAGCTGCCGCTCACCCCAACTAGAGAAAGCCCACGAGCAGCAACGAAGACCCAACACAGCCAAAAATAAATAAAATAAATTTAAAAAAAAACCCTCTTCCTCCATGAACATAAATGCTAAAACAAGCAACCCCTAACTGCCAAGAATCCCAACTGAATTTAAACATACCCAAAGAGGGATTTTAAGGAGAGAACCTAGCACAAAGAGCCCTCTGGGGCTTCCCTGGTGGCGCAGTGGTTGAGAATCTGCCTGCTAACGCAGGGGACACGGCTTCGAGCCCTGGTCTGGGAAGATCCCACATGCTGCGGAGCAACTAGGCCTGTGAGCCACAACTACTGAGCCTGCGCGTCTGGAGCCTGTGCTCCGCAACAAGAGAGGCCGCGACAGTGAGAGGCCCGCGCACCGTGATGAAGAGTGGCCCCCGCTTGCCGCAAATAGAGAAAGCCCTTGCACAGAAACGAAGACCCAACACAGCCAAAAATAAATAAATAAATAAACAAAATAAAAATAAAGGAATTCCTTTAAAAAAAAATGCAAAATACCCAAAAAAAAAAAAAAAAGCCCTCTGGCACACAGAATCCTTTGTGTAGAAAGATGGTGGAGCCTTTCTAGGGATTTAAACCAATTGAATCAGAACACCTGTGTCTCACAGAATACCTAGAGTAATTGGTAATTCTCAGGGTTTACTCAGCTCTAAACTTCACTGGACTTGACCATCTGTATTTCTGCTTCCTCTGTGAGCCTCAGGCTCTCAATATTTCCACCCAAAGAACTTTAAGTGCTCCTCCTTCCTCCCATTTATCCCCCTCCAAACCCTCCACCATGCTGTAGCCAAGGGAATCTTCTGGAGCCCTCTTCTGGCGCACACCCTCCACTGGTTTCTCCTGCGTTCTGCGTCCAGTTCATGCCAGGCATCAGGGCCCTTCCTAATGGCACCCACTTGCCCTCATCTTGCTCCCCAGCCTGGTATGCTTTGCTCCCATGGGTCTCAACCACTATCCTCCTGTTCTTGGTCTCTCTCACATCTGGGCCTTTGTTGTGTATTCTCAGGGCATTTTACTAGAGCATAATAAATACGCCCATTTTATTATAATTGTCCTCCCTGCACGACTCCAAGCTCTGCTTCCTCTTTGCATGAGCCCTGGCACATGGTGAGCCCATAAGGAAGATGGGTTGAGTGAGGGGGTGGGTCAGTACCCATGCTGTGCCCCTCCTTCCACCTAAAACGCCAATTCATCCCTGGCCATCCTGCAAGGCTTGCCCCAGGAAGCCACCCCTGACCCCTCCCCTGCTTTGCTTCCCCAGTGCCTTATATATAACCTTTCCTTTATTTTATTTCACTTACTTATATTAGGTTATAAGTACTTATACTACTTATCTACTTATATATTTGCTATTTCTGTAGGTCAAAAGGACCAAATATCAGCAATTTCATATGGTCCAACCTAATAGAAAAGCAGGAGCCCATGGTGGGTATATGTCAGACAGACCAAGGTTGAAGGCTGGCTCTGTCACTTCGTTGCTGTGTGTCCTAGTCAAGCTCCTCGGCTTCTCCACGTCTCAGTTTCCTCATGTGTAAAATGGAAATAATAATAGCAACTACATCCTAGTGGTGTTATGAGGACTAAATGAGGCACTGCATTCTAACATGCAGAACTTAGGGCTTGGCTCCTATGATAAACATTAGCTACACTTAGTCAATAGTTAAATATTTACTAAGGTCCACTATGTACCAGGGATAGTGCCAGTTGCTGGTGGTACAAAGATGGATAAGATAAAAGGAGGCTTGCCTTTGTGGAGCTCATAGCCACTAAAAGTGCAAAAACGAGTCTGATCAATGCTACAGATGAGGAAGTACTGAGTGCTAAAGGCATCTGTTTCTCAACTCTCATGCTAGGGTGGAGTCATCTTTTTACAGCTCTAGTTTCCCAAGTAAACCGTGAGAGGCTTTAACTATCTTTTTTCCTGGTAAAAGGTAGATACCCATACTTCAGAAACTAGCATATGGTGGATACTCAAGAAACGTGTGTTGAGTGAATCAATGAAGGAGTCAACTAACCAATGAATAAATGAACTGTAGCTCCAGGTCTAAGCACATATGAAACAGAAGCCTCTCAAGTCAGCATTCACAGCCAAAGCAGCCAGGAGTTCTTCCTTAGAACATTGAAGTTGTCCCATAACCCACGATCTGGCTGAGTGACTCCTTTTTGCCATTTCCATCAAAAGTAGACTCTGGCCCATAAACCTCTGTTTTACTACAGGAATGGCCAAAAGGGGTCACTCAGCCGGATCCTGGGTTATTTACTTTTTAACTATCTTTCCACATGTTTGTGGCACACACAAAAATGTGTTTTTGAACATTGCTATTTACGTAAAATCTAATCATGTAAGCAAACAAACAAAGAAGAGAAAATGAGAGATGGCTTTTCCCAGCTCACAATTCATTCACTCATTCATTTCATTCATCCCACAAGCATCCTATGTGCAGGGCACTGTGTACAGAGCAAATGTTTGGGGGAGAAACAACCAGCCCCCAGCCACACCGTTTAATGGCCCTCTGCCTCAGGATCTTGTTTCTCTTATCTTCAAACTTACTTCATTGTGCACATTTGTTCATAAATTTAAATAACTTATTTATTTAAGAAACATTTGTCAAGAGCCAGCTCTATACCAGGCTCTGTGATGAGCCCACACTGCCTCAGCCTCTGCTTCCCTTAAACTTGGAGTCTAACACAGAGAAGCGCAGACAGTATCAAGCAGCCACATAAATACATAATCAAACTGCAATTACTGCAGGAAAGGAAAAAAAGAAGGTACACGAGAAGATATGGCAGGGGGCCTGACCTGGGGAATCAGGAAAACTTCCTTGAAGGAGTGACTTTTGAATTGGGCTCTGAACTTTGAGAGGAAGAGATAGGAGCCGGGGAACTGAGGAAGCCGGTGTGGGAGTACAGGGGATGAGGAGCCCAGAGAGATGAAGGGGGGCAGTTGCACAGGGCCCGGGAAACTCACGACACATAACAAAGTTTTAAAATCCTTAAGGAGGATTGTGATCCGCTCAGGTTGATGTTTTTCACTCTGATTACCATCAGCTAGATGGTGGGTTCTTTGAGTTATGAGGCTGCATCTTACTCCTTTTTACATCTCTGACAGCATCCAGCAGAGGGCTTTGAATGCAATGATCTGGTGCTCAATTAATGGTGATTGAACATGTGGAAAGGATGCCAGTGACATAATCTTGCACTGGGAGGTTAACGATGATCTAGTTCAATGGATACTTGTATCCCCAAACCAAGAGACGCCCCTAGAATCCCCAGTGTTTTCCCCTCGGCTGTGCAGGTGAAAGAGAAGGGGCGGGACACTCTGTTTTGAACTTAAATGTTTCCGTTTATACTGTTTCTCTATGAGAGAAAGAGTTCTTAGCGATCCCCTTGCTTGGATTCGCATCATGAGAATTACTAGTTGGCCACAGTCTCAGCTGCAAAATTCACTGATCATCATTCTGATGATTGGAGCAAGTAGGGATTTGAAGTGGATTGTCTCTCCCTAGTTCTTCTAGCTCTTCTCTTTCACTCTATCTGATCAGCAATACGGGGTTCCATATTCCCTGAATTGGCTCTTTAATATTCTGAAGGCCTTTGCCACCCACAGGCCCATCCACAGGATTACGAGTGTCCTTTGGGGGCTGTGACTTCTGTGGGATTGACTTCTCTTGGATTTGGGGACTGATGCTCAGCTCTGGTGAATGCTCTCATCCTCTGCTAGAGAACACGTTGCCTTTGTGGTCATTAACGATACACTTGCCACCTCCAACTTCAGATACTAAGGGAAAGGCGTTTTGGAATAGGGACAAGAGATGGAGATAAATTTCAGATGCCCTTTTCACACAAAGATGATTTTCTCAAAATGGAACCAGATTTCAAGGATCTTTGTCCCCTCCAGAGAGGCTTTTCCAGTGCGTGGATACTATGGGAATATGATTATACAAATGCAGCAGGAAAACGTACTCCTGATCACTCTATAAATCACTTGATGCTAGCAGTGATCTCATTTTTAAAACCATTAATAATCACGAAGGATGGCTAAATTAGCAACATAGTCTTAAAGAGCTTCCATATTGATTGGCTGTTTTCATCCCTTCTTCTCCCTCATGCTATTCTGTGATATCGCCTCAGCCTCAGAGATTCAGAGCAACCATCTGCCGAACACATGAATACTAAAGAATTGGTTTCCTTAGTAACAATAATCATGAAGCAGCTCTCAGAACTTCCTGCTTTTCTGTCTGTCTGTTTTCTGTTGGTCACATAGAAAAAGACAGCCAAACCGAGCCTGCCCAGAAAAGATGCACATATATATCGTGACCCCTAAGTGGAAGGCAGGCTTGTCTCTGCTGAGACCACATTCCTTTTCTCAACTGGCTGCCTTATTCTGTGTGGTTAGGGCTAAACCAGAGCACTTGCAAAGGTCTATGACCACCTCAGAACTCTTTTCCTTTCGAGTCAAAATCTGGAACCACAAAACCATAATGCAGGACACATCACCAAAATGGCTCCTTCTCTGTGGGAAACCAACATGGAACTTCCCTAAAAAGAAGACCTTCTTTCTTTCCACAATATTTCTAATAATAAAAAGAAAACGGGGACTTCCCTGGTGGTCTAGTGGTTAAGACTCCAAGCCTCCAATGCAGGAGGCCCGGGTTCGATCCCTGGTCAGGGAACTAGACCCCGCATGAAACAACTAAAAGAGCTCTCATGCCGCAATGAAGATCCCGTGTGCTGCAACTAAGACCCAGCACAGCCAAATAAATAAATATTAAAAAAAAAAAAACAAACTATAGCTAAAATCTTATTTAAAAAAAAAAGAAAAGAAAGAAAGAAAGAAAATGGTCATCAAGTAGAGAAAGCTTTGCTGATTTTCCAGGATATCTTTTTTTCCATGTCTGTTGTGAGAAATTGCCCTGCTTCCTGCCCCTCTTCCTAACTCTAGCCAGGATGAATTCAAGCAACTGCCCTCCACAGGAGCAGAAAGGGATGTGTGTCAGGAAGCCTTGGGCCCACCATCCTGCCCCCGGGTCCTGAGCCCGTTACCCAGACGTTTTTGATGGATTCTGCCATCTCACCTCCTGGATGCATACCGGGGTGCCTGATCCTTTGTGGCTCCATCTCCTGGCCTGGATTCCCAGCTGTGGCTACAGAGGCATTGCTCTACCTGGCAAAGCACATACTTGCTTCTTCTTGCCTCAGTTGTCTTCTTAGGGCTTCTTGATGGGCAAATACAAACAGAGCACCACTTGGTACTAGGCACGATGTCAAACACTGTGGGTCTGGGAATGACTGTGAAGTGACAGTCCCTGCCCTTATGAGGTTCACAGCCTGAAACAATAATTTGGGTGCAGGACAATAATTATAGTACACTGCAATAGGAGCTACACCCAGGGTAATGAGGACCCCGTAAGAGAAGTGTCTAATACAGCCTGTGAAACCGGAGGTAGAACAGGAAAAAGTTCCTGGAGAAGGTTAAGCCTAACTGTCTTAAAAGTTAAAAAAAAAGATAGTAGGAATAATGTAAAGTATGTTGAACACTTGCTATGGACTAGGAACTTGACATGTGATATACATTCATTATTTAATTTAATTCCCACAACAGTGTCCTATGAAGCAGATTCCATTATCATCCCCACTTTACAAACTGAGGCTCATGGGTCAAAATTTCTCACACCTGGTCACAGAGCTAGGAAGCAGCAGAGCCCACAGTCAGACCCAGAGCTGTGTGACAGTAAAATCCAGGATCTTAAGCACAGGCTGAGTGGAAGGAGGGAATCCCAAGTGCTCTAGTGTGACAGGCACACAAGTGGTTGCTTTGCCAGAACATGAGTGTGGGGTGAAGCGTGGACAGAGGCAGGATGGCCAGCTTATGGAGGCCCTTGCTGATGAGTTTGGCCTTGGTCTTCAAGGTGAGGGCAAGATGCTTAAGGGATGTAAGTAAGGCTGGGAAATGGTCTGATTTGCATTTGGGGAAGACTTCTGGTAATAGTGAGGAGGGTGGATTTAAGGAGCTAGAGCTGGTGGCTGAGATCAGTTAAAAGCCCCTCACAGTCAGTAGTCCTGGTAAGAAGTGATGTTGGCCTGAATTTGGGCATTGACAATAGGGATGGAAAAGAAGGGACCTCCCACGGCTTTTCCCACAAAGCTCCTTCTGCTGGATGCCTACTTCCGACATCGCACCTATAGCTCAGGCTCTAGGACTGCTTGTGACCTTGTATCTTCAAATCTGTCTGCAGTTACCTTACCCTCCCCCACCCTACACTGCATCTCATTTTGTTTTCAACTCCCAGAGCCTAGTACCGGGATGGGCACCTAGCAAAGGAATGTTGAATGGAGGAATGAATGAACTGGAACAGTTTCCAATTTCCTGTTTAATAAAACTCATGGTCCTGACCACCGCAGTCTTGTTGCTGTCTTTATTCAAAGGTGATACAAAAGCTGGGTGGATGTTCTGATTAAGCATGAAGTGTGAATGATCCGGTTATCACAGTGCAGATGCTCCTTGATTAATATATAGTATCATTTCCTCTGTCTTGGATTTGACTCTGGAAAAAAAGATGTCAAACAGTGTGTACCTCAGACCCCTTAGCTAGAAGAGAAAGAAGTGGAACTCAGTGCAAATTCCTATTTACTTAGATATAGAGGCAGGGATGAGCCCTCTCTTCACATTTTTCCCAATTAAAAGTTGGGCCAAGTCTGGTGGAATGGTGACAAGTTGAACTGGGTGTGCGTGCGTGTGTGCGCACACACACACAGATGGCTGAGACATTCCAATGAGTTGAGGACCTACTGTGCAGCATTTTGAAGGCAACACAATTCATAGCTAAAAATTGGAATAGCTTCTCCCATCTGACAGTCTTAATTTGTCCTTGTCCTAGAAGGAGTAAATTATTGAAAAAGAAAACAACCTGTACATGGATGTTTATAGCAACTTAAATCATAAATGCCAAAACTTGGAAGCAACCAAGATGCCCTCCAGTTGGTGAATGGATAAATACACTGTAGTACATCCAGACAACAGAATAGTATTCAGTGTTAAAAAGAAAGGAGTTACCAAGGCATGAAAAGACATGGAGGAAACTCAAACGCATATTACTAAGTAAAAGAAGCCAATCTGAAATGGCTAATTACTGTATGACTTCAGCTACCTAACATTCAGAAAAGGCAAAACTGTGGAGACAGTAAAAAAAGAAAAAATCAGTGGTTGTGGAGTCAGGGAGTGAATAGGCAGAACACGGAGGGTTTTTAGGGCAGTAAAAATATTCTGTAGGATATCATCATGGTGCATATATGTCATTATACATTTGTCCAACCCATAGAGTGAACTGTAATGTAAACTGTGGACTCAGGGTAATTGTGATGTATCCATGTAGCTCCATCCTTATTAAAAACTCTACCATCTGGTGAGTGATGTTGATAATGAGGGAGGCTACGCTTGTGTGGGGTAGGAGCTACATGGGAAATCTCTGAACTTCCCTCTCAATTTTTTAATGAATCTAAACTGCTCTAAAGAAGTACATCGTAATTTAAAAACACAAAATCAGAACAAACAACGGTAGCGTGAACTTGATGACATCAGCTGCAATTGAGGGAAATGCACATAATGTTCTCTGGCCCAGCATTCAAACAAATAACTCAAGGCTTTCTACTTTTTGTACATGTTCCCAAAAAAAGAATTTTGAGAACCTATGTACATCCCATGCACATTTTTAGATAGCTTCACAAGATCAAGCCTGAGATGGACAAAGGATTCAGGCACCCAGCTTGTGTGGGACCCTATCCTCTTTTGTATGACGAGATGTATTGCTGTTAAACAATGAAAATCTGCAAATAAATGCAAAGGGAGGAATTAATGTAATTCTCCTATTCTGTGGTAAAGTAGAATCTTATGGCCTCTGATTCACTAGCCGAAGGCAACAAATCAGCAACAACAACTCAAAGAGACATAGGAAAATACAACTAGTTCTTCAAAAACCATAAAATAGCAATTACCATATTTTAGCGTATGGTTTTACACTGAATTATTTCACAGTTATAATTAGGTTGCTAATGCAGTGCAGAATTGGACGATACACTAATTTGGTATATATTTTATCTAATCTGATGGAAATGTAACATTTAGAGGGCTTGATTCTTTTTTTCACAAGCAATTAAATGTCACATTTTAAAAAATTGTGTTGGCCTTTATGATGTGATGTGTATGTGTGTGTGGGGGGGGTGGATGTGACAGAGAGAGAGAGAGAGAGAGTGCGAGAGAGAGGAATTCCATCCCAATTATAGGCACAAGCCATACCCTTTAGTCTCTGATTTATTTCCATCATGTAAGATTCTTTTCTTGCTTGCTTGCTTATTTTTTTAATCTGTTTTTCTTTTTTGCCTTTGGTAAATTAAAACTGAATTTTCTTCTCCAGGACAATTCTCTGTTCCAGTCATAGTAAATACCAATTTCATTTCCATCCCATTATTTTTCTAATTAAGCATTTGTCATGCAAAAGGAGATCTGAGGTGCCTGTGCTTTCCATTATGCAAAATATTCAGCTACGATAATAGCTTTGGGATGGCACCTTGAAGGTGTTACGGGAAAAAAATCAGAGAAGAAAAAAAAATAAAATATATTTTACCTCGGACTTTTGCCTGTTTATTTTCTCCCTGATTTGCCACAGTTGTGGATATTGACAATGTCCCATCAGTTGTGAAGGATGGACACATAATTCGCATCCTTTAATAAGGAGAATTCTATTAAATCTTCATCTAAACATTTTAGAGGTTAAAAATATAACTGTGTATCTCATTTTGTTCTCTTCTGCTCACACTTAGCAAAACCTACAACTTCTATACTTGATGAAATGTGCTTCTGACTCAAATTGTTTCAGAACAAAGTATGAATATGCCAGAAGGACAACCTGATATTTCTTGGAAATTCTTTCTTCCTTCTTATGACAAATCCCAAGGAGCTAGGCTCTGTCAAATAAATTAGAGAATTTATTTTCTAAACCCTTTGAACACAAAGCTTTTCCATTTTCTGTGGCAAGATATTTTTCCCAAACATTAACCATCACATCTTATAGCTATATTTATATCCATACATACACTATATATCCATATGCATACATTCTGTATATGTATATCTATATGTATATTTTAATCTATTGATGTATAAACTCTAAGACTTCATTTTTCAATCATTTCCACAGTTTGCACAGAATAAGCTGTGAAATTGGATTTTTAAAAAGTGGGACCCATTTCCTCTCAATTTCTCAAAATGTAGACTGAGAACTTTCCGGTTTTGGAAGGAACCCTGGTGTATTTTCTGAAACACACTGTGCATGGTATGTGTGTGTGTGCACTGCCTGAGTAGATAGCGCTATTAGTTGAACTCACTGTGATTCTGCGTGTTCAGTATTTTCAAAGATGCTGTTGTGGTGCCCCCTCCCAGATCCCGTTTACTGGGGTCCCCAAAGCTCCCCCAGCTGCTCTGAGTGCTGGCTGCTGAAGGCTCACAGGTGCCCCCATTTCTGGGAAGGTTGTCCTGGGCTAAAGAGAGGAGCCACCTCACTCAGGAAGTTGGTGGGGGGAGGTCACAGCCAATGACTGATTGGCAAGTGGTACAAAATGCTGGCACCACAGCCCCAGGAAGGAACAATTCTGTGGGTGTTTAAAGCTCCAGAGCCCTCCCCCACGGTGCAGCTCCTGGTGGTCTTGAGCTGAGACCACATCCCCTCCCTGCCTCTCCTGCTTCACTCCTTCCCCCACAGGATTTTCCTGAAGAGCACTTGCTCAAGAGATCACAGTACCCAAATCCCCATCTCAGGTTCTGTTTCTGGGAAACTTCTTTCAATTTTAGACAGTCAATTTCCTAATCAATAAAATGTGGATAATAATTCCCACCTAGTCTATTTCTCAAAGTTGGGGTGTGAATGGCATATTGTGTGGAGGAATTCTGGAAACAGCCAAAGCAGTAAAAATATTTTGCAGGCAGCATGATATATCATTTATTTTAATATTTAACCTTAGGTTCCATGAAAATATGGCTGATTTCTCCCAACTTGTGTTTTTTACACTTTAGGTTAATGTCCACTGTGCTCATTTTGCTGCTCCCTGGCGAGGACTGATTTGTTAAGAATTGCTGACTTGTCTGTACCGCTCTTTGCACCTGGGCTCTCGAAGGTAAAGGAGGGAAAGAAACGTAAGTCCAGCAAGTGACTGTGTTGGCCCAGAGAGCACAGAGTCCCCACCAAAGGCCAACTAAGCAGGAACCCGAGACCTGGTCTTGCCAGATCTTCACATAGTTTTAAGCAACGCCGGGCACCAGATATTTATGTAAAATCTCCAGCTTCTTAAATACTAACAACACATTTTTTAAAAACTGTAACACTCTACTATTCAAGCAAAACATAACTGGAGGCCCAATTGGGCTAGTACTGAGTAACCTACGACCAGATTTAAGCCCCTGAAGTAAGAGACCAGGTAATGCCCACTGAGGCCTCAGCTCTAGCACAGCGCTCAGCACATGATCCATGAAAGATCCCAGAAGAACAGGACCGCCATTAGCAGTGTAGGTTTCCAAGGAGTTAAATGAATGACCGCTAGTTTTAGTAACTAGTTTTCTACTCTGTAAAAACCACTTAGCATATGATTCTTTTCCCTAAACAGTATTATAACATGTGCAGATTTTTATTCACTTGCTAGCTTGCTCTTGCACAACTTTTCAAGGACACTGTCTGTTTCCTTGTCTATGAAACAGAAATAATTATGCCTGATCTGAAAATAAGCAAAAGCATGTAAAAGGACTTTGCAGACAGCAGCCATCAATCCAGAGAAATCCCTGTTCTCTAGATTCTACCCTGAGATCTAAATCCCGCACTCAGAAATCTGAAACCAACAGAGGCTCTCTCATCTTTCTTCTAAGATGGAGTTTCCTTAACGTTAGTCATGATTTTTGCTATAAAAACTGCATTATTATTTTCTATTACTATTAACTACCTAATCTTTTCCTTTAAGTCAAATATATTTTTTTAGTTACTACCAACCATCTTTTTCAATTACCAACTTTATCTTTGCCCAAGCAATAATATCCATGAATGCACAGGTTTTATGTCCTAGTATTTAATTTTTATACAGACACACGTGTATAAGTGTATATGTATGTGTCTATATATGTGTTTGTGTATATATACATATATATAATATTCATCTGTGTACCACCTAAAATCACCTTGCCTGTTACCGATTATTGTCTCCCATTTTGGAATATTCTGCCCCCCAGGGATAGCAGAATTTTATAGAAAGATTTTCCAGCTCTATCAGTTTTTATTAATTTACTCAATAAGCATTTGTCACCTATTTGTCTATCTCGTGTAAACCTGGAACAGGCAGGAGAAGATTAATATCACTGGTTCCACAAAATTTTAAACCACTCTAAAAAGCTTTGTGAGCCCCTGTGGCTAATGAATTTCAGGAAGGAAACTCACGCTCCAAATCTTCCCGCTCCAGATTCCTGTGGACTTGGGACCACTCAGGAATGACAGAGGGTAACCCCGAGAGAGCCATATTTGCAGAGTGGTGAAGCTCTCAGAGTCTGCCCCAGGGGAATCCAGGTAGCGCTGCTAGTGAGTTTTAACACAGCAAAGCGGTGGTGCCTTCTCAACAGCCTTCACGCAGGAAGCTGTCTGATGTTATGTTCCTAACTATCCAACCACCCAACACTGTAATTTCTAAGATTGGCTTTAGTCATTTAGTGAGATAATGGCATTTAAGCCAGTCACCATTAGGATACCCGATGATGTTAATAATTACAGTCTGCATTTAGGTGGCGCCTCTCCGGGCGAGCACTAAGAGTTTTACAAACATTATCTCATTTTCATCTTCATGACACCCTTGTGAAGCAAGCATTTTTTATAGCATTACTACAGAGAGAGCAGCTGAGGCATGAAGAGGTTAAACACATTGCCCAATCTGAGAGCACATGTGCAATCACAGTGCTCAAACCTGGTTTGATGTCTTAAGAAAGTCTCTGTAATGTGTTCACGTAAAGGTTTCACACCAAATACAGGGGATGTCTCTGAAAATATTTACATTTAGGTCTGTAAGCGCACAGGCTCTTTAAAATTTGTATTCAGTGTATCTAATTAGCAAACAAACATAGAGGTCTAAGTGGAGTCTGATGTACTAAATACCATCTGCCCGATAACTTACTTAATAAATTGTTATGTAGCACTTGCATGTGCCCGGCATTGTTCCAAGTGTTTTATAAATATTAACTCCTTGACTCCTCACAATAACCCCATGAAGGAGGTGCCATTACGGTCCTCATTGTACAGGGAGGAAAACCAAAGAAGTTAGACAACTTGCCTAAGGTCCCACAGCTGGTAAGTGACAGAGCTGAGATTCAAATGCACATGATCTGGTCCCTGAGTTTATGTATTTAAACCAGAACATTGTGCAGCTATCAAACTTATAATAGTTATTTGTTTGAAAATGTACTATTTCTTTCTCATGCCACTCAAAGGCTTTTTTCCTATGTCAGTGGTTATCTACTTAACCCTATTCCAGACAGAATCTTCCCATGTAGCCAATCATCCTGCCCCCAACCCCACTGCGCTTATAATCTAGGTGGATTACTCGCTGGTACTTTAGCAGAGTGACTGGAAAAGAGGGTTTCAGAAGCTCAGCAGATCACAAATCCGTTCCATGCAGAGTCCAACAAGGCATCGCCCGAAAGTATTAAAAAATCGTTTCGTCATTTGTGCTTTGGGGAAGGAAGAGTAAAATTCTCCTACTAGCTTGTCTCAGGATTGGGATGAGTTTCTACAGTAAGCAAAGATATTTTTCACAAATGACTTATGCAATATACCTTATATTTGGAGAGTGCTTTCAAAGTGTTCTATATATTCATTATCTCATTTGATCCTTACACAACAGCCAGTGAGATAATTGGGGAAGCTATTTTCATAACCACCATTTTACAGATGAGAAAACTGAGGCTCAGCGTCATTAAATAAACTTGTCCGAAGTCACCCAGCTAATGAGCTACAGAAGCAGAATACATCCAGTGTCATGTGTTACTAAACCCTATAAATTATCTCATCTCATCTCATATTTAGTTTAATACTTATGGTGATATCATTGCTAAAATCACACACTTAAATAAAAGAGTGATTCCTCCTCAGGGGTGCAGACAGGACACTTGAGAACATTTAATGATTTCCACGTTCAGCTCCCTTTTCCTTTTTCGAGAGAACATGAAATAGACTTTCCAGGGTCATCAAAAAGAGAAGAGCTTCCATGTGGCCACTTCTACCAAACATGGGACTCATACCCGCCGATTTACCCAGATGCTGCCCACTTCCTGAGTGAGGGGAATCTCTAGGTCTCAGAAGAGCCATCTTCCTTGTTTCAGGAATGTGTCCCTTCTCCCCTGGTTGTGGACACTGTGCTGAGAATTAGTTCCACTAAAGAAGGAATGAAAAGGCAGTTCATTCGGATGAGTTACGTATGGGAAAGGCATTGGGCCCTGGAGGTCAAATCTGCCAGCTTTTACTTTCTCTATTAAATGTTTATTTTTCTCTTCCAACTGCTAGAACAATTGCAGTGAATCACCACCTGTGATTTAAGATTTTTCATACTTAGTCTGCCTACTTATTATTATTTATTTATTATTGGTATTCTTCCAAACAGGTCATTATTACAATCATTGGCTTCCCTCCTCCTCTACATACGATCTTTACCTCTGCTTGACTGGGATCCCATCCTCTGATGTTAGCTTCTTCAGTTTTTCTCCCTGCCACCTCAGGATTTCCTGGATTTTCTTCCCCAGTCAGTCCCACTTTCATGGGAAGAGGTGACCTCCTCCCTTCCAAGGCTAAATCAACCCCTTCTTCTGCTAGAAACCCCTCCCTTACCACCTCTTTGAGAATTTCACTCCATCAATTACAAACATCTCCCCCTGACATTCCCATCCTACTGTGTACCTCAGCCTTTCTCTCTTTCCTGGAATACTTCCCTTTATCCACCAAGAGGTTTAAGTCTTTTCAGTTCCTCTAAGGCTGTTCCATTCTTCATGGCACACTCTCTTTGCTGGCTTCTATGACATTAGAGTTATTAAAAAAAAATCCACTGCCTCCCGAAAAAATGAAAAAGAAATCCACGTGGAACCTCTTCAGTGGCTATTGCTGTGTAACAAACCACCCCAAAGCTGAATGGCTTAAAACACAAAAATTTATGATATCTTAATTCTGTGGGTTGAGCTGGGCAGTTCTCCAGCTCACAGGGTATGGCTGGTGCTGGAATCTCAACCTCTGGGACCTGTCTGTGTTCTCTCGCACCATTCAGTAGTCCTGGAGCTTCTTGACAGCATGGCAGCTGGCTTCCAAGAGCACAAAACAGAAACTGCCTGCCTTTTGAAGGCTTAGGCCTGAAGCTAGCACAGTAGTGCTTCCCCTTCATTACACTACTGGTCAAAGCAACTCTCCAGGCCAACCCAGGTTCAGGAGAGGGGAAACAGACTCCATCTCTTAATGAGAGGAACGGCAAGGAATTTGTGGTCCACTTTAATCCACCACAGACTTCCACATTTGCTCAGCTCAAATCACCACTGTTATCACAATAGTTATTTGGAATTATTCTCTAAAGTGTTAATAAATCTTGGTCAGATCATCTTACATAACTCCTAGTGGTTATTATTTCTCCAAAAAAACAAAACAGCTCAATTTCTGGCCTTAGGTTAATAGGCAAGTAATTTTATAGACTCTTAACATTCAAGAGCTGCTTTAAGAACTATTCAAAATTCAGCTAGAATTTATATAGGTCTGTTTTATAGATACTAAGATCAGGTAGCATATCTATAAAATCTAGAGAAAGTAGGTGAAGTGAATTTTAATCAACCTTTTTTTTTTTCAAAAAAAAAAAGCCAGTATATTTCTGTTGATGACTAAAAAAATGCACAATGTGAGAGTTGCGAGTTAAGTTTTATCTGGGGCAAAATGAGGACTATAGCCCGGGAGACAGCACTTCAGATAGCTCTGAGAAACTGCTCCAAAGAGGTAGGGGGGAAGGTCAATATATATGTGATTTTGGTGAAGGGGGAGTACATGCAATCAAGCACATATTTTTGCAGAAGGTTTCTGCTAGTCACGTGGAGCAGACGTCACCATGAAGGAATTTAGTGCTTTTCTAGATATGAGGAGATGCAAGAATTGCACTCATAAAATCAGCTCCTAAAAATATCTAACTACCTGAAGACCTGTTCTGCCAGTTTTTCCAGAGCACAGAGTGCCTCATTTCTGCTCTCCACCCTGAATTCCCTTCAGGGGGTGTTGAAGGTCAACAGCTGCAGCAGCATGTGACTTAACCTCGTAGAGGTAGACGGCAACTGCCCATGGCAAGTGCCAATTTGTAGTTGACACTGTAGAGAAGATGAGTATTTTTCTCAAAGGCAAGGATAGTCATAAATCAGAGGTGACAACTAGGTCTATTACTAAACAGTAGCAAAGAGCCTGCTCTGGATGCCCTGTCCAGGTACTCAGCAGTGCCCTTACTGGCCACCAGGTGTCCCACTGGCTTCCTGGGAGGGCTGATCAAAGGTATGTGAGGCTGAAGATAAGACCTCCAGTTCACCAGTTCAGATGTGCTGTTGGCTATAAACCAGCCTTCTCATGGGTCCTCAGATGTGTCTTACTCCTTCTTACCTCTGAGTTTTTACAGATACCATTCCTGTTTATCATTACGCCCCACTCTCTCTCCTTCCCACAATTTTCCTTTTGCCTTAGCTAAATCCTCTTCATCCTTTAGGTGATGGGATTATATTTGTCATCCACAATGAAATTTTCTTTGAACCCACCCCCTTCCCAAAATTAGGTCAGATGCTCTTGGGGCCATTCCAACTTCTGTTGTATAAATAATTTTGCAGAGGCTGCCTTACCTCTTCTCTGGGGTCTTAACCCATTATTCAGGGGTGCCCCTCAACAGTGTCTGTACACTAAGACCAGCTTCCCTGGCTCTGATCCATTAGTCCAGGAGCAGACACTAACCTTAAGATGGACCAAAGACATTCCCTTTTGAACTGAAAGACTCGGAGCTTTGATAACTAAGTTACGTTAATGAAGCACATCAGAAGGAAGACCCATAAATTCTTGCCAAAGAGGTGGAGCTAATTTGACTCTTGCACTTGTTTATCTCCTCCTTGTATTCTGTTAGACGCCTCTATGACTTTCCCATGGATTCTGTTCTTTCCTGAAACTATCCAGAATTGTCTATAACTCCCAACCAAAGACTTAAAATAATTTATACCAACTGGAATGAACTCAGGTATGCATGTATAATGAATGGTGTATTTGTTTTGTGTCCTTTTCAGTGCTAGAATGAAGGCTCTGTGAAGACAGGAAGACGCTTGCCTTGCTTGGTGCTGTATCTTGAACACCAAGTGAAGTAGTTGGCACATGGTAAGTGGTCCATAAATATTTATTGAATGAATGAATAAATGGAAATATAAGACTGATGCAGCTCTTTGGGAAGTGCCTGGGAAAGAATGAGACTTTACTATGGTTGGGCGGGAGGGTTAAGGGACCATGGTGGGTTTGGATTCCATGTTGGTGAGAAATGCTTTGAGTGGAGACTCTTGGTTGAATTGCTCAGGTTTTGGAAAACATCCTATATTACCTGATGGTAGAAAGAGTCAAGTACAAAGACCCTGTTTACCTTTGGATGCCAAGATTAGATGAAGGCGCTTTCTTACCATAGTCGAAAGAAATCTCTTTAAACTTGGGCAGTGCAGGAGAGGAGGATGGTAGCTCTGTGAAGCAGTGGATCCTGCAGGGCTGTGTGTCCCATCAGAGACTGACTGGTGAGAGGGCAGCCCTGCAGCAGGAACAATGCCGGAAGTCTCTGGTGGTTGGGGTATGGACAGAGCAGCCATGACAGCCATTTGCAGCAGGGAGAGTGGCTGGGGGTGGATGGAAATGAGAGGCTAGAGGAGATCCCATTTCCTGTCTACACCAATTCCCTGGAAACAGGGCAGGCAGGGTTGAAATTTCAGTATCCACATTGGTTCTAAAGCCACAGAACTCTGGGGTTGCTCACTACACCCCAAGCTCTTAGCATTTCCAGGCCGGTGTCACAAGGGTTACACTATCTGACCTGCATGCTGAGGTATTCTAGTAAGAAGCAGGGTTCCTGCAGGACACAGATTTTTAATTCATCACAGAGGTGGGTCTCTCTGCAATTTTACCTTTTTTGGAGGACATGAGCCTGCCAGATTACTTGGTCTGATGTGTAAAAACTGAGTTCAAAAAATGGGAGCTTTGTATCTCTGTGCTTTAGCTATTGACTTTCTAATTGCCCTGAAAGATGAAATAACTTTGTGTCAGAATATGTCTTGATAACAGCCAAATTCTGGATGCAAAACTATCTCTGAACTTTGGAATGATATCCAACTAAGAGTCAAAGACGAAAGCCTGATTTCTCAGCAGTCACAATACAGTAACCTTCAAACTCCATGACTCACCTCATTCTTCCTGGGGAAGGTTCCAGCTCTACCAGTTTAAGCTTGTCCAATCCTGCCAGGAAAATACTCTGCCAATGTACAGGTGTCTATGTAGAGGTGAGACATTTTGTTCAACTGCTATTGGTCCAAGACCACCACATCTTAGTAACAATTGTCTTAGTAACAATTGTATGCAAAACATTTCTTAATATTTGGTGAGGGGGCTTCCCTGGTGGTGCAGTGGTTGGGAATCCGCCTGCCAGTGCAGCGGACATGGGTTCGATCCCTGGTCCCGGAAGATCCCACATGCCACGGAGCAGCTAAGCCCGTGCGCCACAACTACTGAGCCCGCGCTCTGGAGCCAGCGAGCCACCACTACTGAGCCTGCGAGCCACAACTACTGAGCCCGCATGACACAACTACTGAAGCCCATGCGCCTAGAGCCCGTGCTCTGCAACAAGAGAAGCCACCACAATGAGAAGCCTGCTCACCACAACGAAGACCCAACGCAGCCTAAAATAAATAAATAAAATAAATTTATTAAAAAAAAAAAAAAATTTGGTGAGGGCCCATAGCTTTAATTTTTTTGTTTAACAGTTCTTAAAAGGCTTTGCTTTAATTAGCTAAGAAGGAATGATATAGCCCAGTGGTGAAGCTCCTATAGTCTATAGCCAGACAATCTCAGTTCAACCTCCATTCTCCTGTTCAGTAGGGTGTGGCCAGTTCCTTATCCTCCCTAAGCCTCATTTTTCTCCTCTGTGAAATGGATATAATAATAGGACATCCCTCAAAGAATGAATATGAGAATTAACTAGCACAGAGTAAGCACTCAGCAAATGTTATTATTATAGTTATCTTTAACCCTCATAATATAAAATAAAATTATTTTATAAGTTCAGATTTCTTAGTGTGGCAGTTTTAAAAATTGTTATAAATTCTTTGACACTGCTCCCATTGAAGTGGTGTCTAGGTCTCCTCCGCTTGAATCTGATCAGGCTTGTGACTGCTTTGACTCTAGAATACATTGGAAGTGACCCTATGTGGCTTCCAAAGCTAGGTCATGAAAGAACATGCAGCTTCTGCGTTGTTGGCTGGAACACTGAGCTGCCCTGTACAGTCTGACTACCCCAAGACTTCCATGCTGGAGAGGCCACGTCAACACTCTGGCTGACAGTCCCATCAGAGTCCAGCGTCCCTGCCTAGGGGCCAAGCATTTTGAAAGCGGATCCTCCAGCTCCAACTGTTCCAGCCCTCAACCGCCTGAGTCACCTCTAGCTGCTGGAGTCCTCCCAGCTGAGTTCCCAGACCTCATGGCATGCAGACAAGTCATTCTCTCTGTCCCTGTCCAAATTTCTGACTCCACAAACATAATAATTCTGACTTGTGAACACAATAAAATGGCTATTATTTTATGCCACTAAATTTGAGGTGGTTTGTTATATAGCAATAAGTATATGGAACATTCAGAAAATAATGGATCTGGGGGGAAACAATGGAGTAAAAGGGAAAATTAGCCATATCAAAATCATCAGATCCAACCTTGATCTGTGTGCATAATTTTCAAATATCTATCAGTTTTTAATGATGGCAAAGTTTACTTTCTTCTTTCTAAGCTAAAGTCTGTGTTAATCTGAAGGGCCTGCAGCAAACAGAATGACATACAAACTCCACACACTGCAGAGCCCCAAGGGGAAGCTCATGAGCCCATGTAAACATGGACTTCTCTTACTTCTGTTCTTGAGAGAACTGAGGGAAAATGAAAGCTGAAAAGAAAAGCCCTTGGTTTAAATGGACTCCGATTGCATTCCAACCTATCAGATCAATAATGCAGAGATTCCTAAAATCAATGTGCTGAGGCAGTTTTACCAAATGCATTTGCCTATTGATTAATACTCTGACTTTTAAATATAAACATGCATACTTCTTTGTTGTGATCAGAATTACAGTATGCAAAAGCCGGCAAGATACCCAATCTAATGGGTATTCATTAGATTATCATCCTAATTTTATAAATGAGGAAACTGAGTCTTGGGAAAGGAAGAAAACTCACCATGATAAAAGAAATGACAGTGCCTTTTGCTGAGCACAAAGAATACCCCAGTGTCCGGGCTTTTCTTCTGATGCAAAATAGATGTAAGAATGGCGAGTATATCCCCTAAAGGTCTACCCATGGATCAGATCAGATCACAGGAAAGCTACATTTTGAATCTATTTTTCTGCCACCTTACAGACACCTTCCCCCATCTAAAATGCACCATTATTTCTCGGGTTTTATCATGGGTGGCCATCTGACAGTGACCTGTGGCGTTCGATATCCTTTATACTAAAACATCCAAATAACTGTCTTAGAGGTAGATTCTTGGCAGAGTTTTGGATTTTCTAATGAACTTAATTAGGTTACAAAAGCTGTGGGATCTATCTTGTTTCCCTGGGTGTGCTGCCATGGTAATGCATGTAGTAGCTGCATTTGAATTCTGGTTCCCGCCATGGCCAGCTGGGTGAGCAAGGCAACATCTTAGCCTCCATTTCTACATCTGAACTGCGGGTCATCATCTAACTACCTGCATCAGCGTTGTTGTGAAGATTAAGTCAGGTACATGATATGACGATAACGTTCATGGAAGAAAATGATCTTTTTTTCTTTTTTTCACTTTTTTTCAAGTATTAGGATCTCTTTCGCCTTAGATGTCTAGTTAAGTACGAATAGCCCAGTGCTTTTCTTTACTCTGTCCAAAGAAATGTCAGATCTCAATGAAAATGTCTGGTTGCCTGTTCCATTTGTTCTTAATCATAATTCCAAAGATGTTGTTTTAAGAAGAATTTTTACTAATACTTTAGACACCATGGATTGACTTTCACGTTGTATCTTCAGCCAGAGGATTTCAGGTTAAAGCAAGAAGCAAGTAAACAAACAAAAAAACCCAGAATTTGATCAGACTATGATGTTAAAAGATGTATAATATTATCTCTCCCCCCAACACACAAAATGTCAAGTCATCCAGAAGGGAGAGCAGACATGCTCACTTCCAGAGGCACAAGTTTTACTTGCACTCTTAAAAACCTCTTTCGGCACCAGAATGACTCCAAACTATGCTCCCCACATCTTAGCCAATCAGAGAGGCCTCTTTAAGAAACATAACATTTTAATTTACAAGGGATCATCTATATTTCTTTCCCAGGGCCTCACAGAAGGACTGAATTTTAAATCGAATACAAATACGTACATGTTTTGCAAAAGTTTTCCCAGATAGTATACACTATTTCCAATTGCATAATGACAACAGAACTCATTAAAGCAGAGTCATGAGATAGCTCTTTGTATTTTAAACTAAGATTTAAGTAATATATTTAGCAAAATCTTCTTTTATAGTTTAATCTTTGAACTATAAGAAGATTTGGGGGTAATAACTACCCTACCTTATTGATGATAATTCAGTGATGGTGATTTCTTCTTCCTTTCATACTTCTATTTTTTTAAATGTGTTCTGTGAGATTTGTGTATGAGTAATCCATGATTCAAACCTAGACCTACTGAATATACCCATCTATATTCAACCTTTGAGTCTTAACCATGTTTAAAATGGAAATTCTAACAAATTATGGCTGACTCACAAAAGATAAGTTAGTTTAGGATCTTAATATTAATCGGCTATAAGTGCCCTGTAAGATAAAAGTCAGGATAGTCAAACTGACAGTCTCCTTTGATAAGCTGTTTTAGGGAAAGCAATATATGTTCTCAAAAGATGGACCTTTCAAAGAGAGCCTATAAATTGAGGTTCTGTGCATAAATGAATCCAAGAACAATCTCGCCAATGTCAAGAACAGATTTGTGTAAGAATGAAGAAAAAAATTAAGAAAGAAAAGACATTTAGTTTTAGAGTTTTTGCAAAAGAATACGGATGTTTTGGAAGTTAAGAATTAGTTTCTGCCATAATTCCTGGGTTAGAAATTCAAGAAGAAAGAAGTAGAAATCTATGCTGAAAGCTTAGATAAAGTGTCTCTACAAAGACAGTATGACAGACCTTAGGTGAAGCCTCTGAGAAAGGTGGGAATAGCATAGCCCAGCCTTTCTTAACCACTACCAGCTCCTGAACCAATCAATATCTCTTCACTAGGAATTCAAAGATAAGCATCAGACACTCAAAGCATAGTAAACCAAGTTCCCACTTTCCATTCCTAACATACAAAAGTGATACAGAGGCATGAGTCCAACCTTATAAAGTTTAGTTTTAAAATATCTTAGATCTAATCCAACATTTCTCAAGCTGTTTTATGAAAAGCGTAAGTGTCAAGCTGCCGTGTGTGTGTGTGTGTGTGTGTGTGTGTGTGTGTATCCCAAAAGTGGGAAATACTAGGTAAGACAAAGTTTAAAAAGGATTCTTTACCTCAGGACTTCTCAGAGATTTTATTAGGCTAACATGAATCCCCAGTAAGGACATAGAGTGTGGCCTTTTCCCAAACTTACTTGAACAAATTTTTTTCACAGACCATCTTTGGGGAAGATATCGTATTTCACAGAAAAAATTTGGAAAATGCTGATATAACTCTTCAGTGAGTCCCAGCATTGATACATCTAGATCCTGGTATAGAAGACTATGTTGAATACTGAGGAATCATCACGATCTGCACCCAGAAACCATATCTTCTTCTATAAGTTTTAGAAGAGGACATGTTCGCATAATGTTACCAATGGAAATTCATGGACTTTGGTCACAAACAAGGCCTACTCTGGCACTTCCTGGCTATGGGACCTTGAATAAATTACTTAACCGCTTTGAGCCTTAGATTCTTGATCTATTAAAAAAAGATAATAATTACTACCTACCTCAAAAAGTAGTAAAGTTTAAGTGTACATAGTGTATATTAAGAAAAACAATGCCAAATACCTATGGTAGGTGCTCAAAAATTTAGTCTTAACCTGTGTTATCTCTGTTATTCAACAAGGACAATTCAATCCTGCCACCCACAAGCCAGCAACAAATAACTCACCTAAAAGCTCAAGGTCTGCCAGGTTACACCTGGAGCATTCACCTAACTACAGGCGAGTCTATGTGCACCCAACTGTACGTAATTGGAACTGGTAATTATCCATATTCAACCTGACATAAGCAGTCTGGAGAAACTTCAGAAGATTTGGGAAAGGGCTGATAAAACAAGATCTTCGACATAAGAAAACTTGACTGAGTCTGATGCTTGAAGGATCAGTATCAAGGAGGAATTGGGTTATGCTTATAGCTTTTACCTAATTGAAATATTTTTATTACCAAGTTCATAATAGTTCATACTTACTTAGTAATTTTTATCTGTGGATCTCAACCCCTTCCACCATATATGAGAAAATAATATATTTTAGATTAATGTCAAAATATGCTGCTCATATTTTCCTTCTTACATTTTGTTACCCACTGCTTTTATCACCTCCCCAAAAGACCTTCCATAACACTAATTTTTATTGGTTACCACCCTGAACTGGTCCTGATTTTAATATCTTCCTCTGTATCACGTAGGTTTGATAAATGAAATAACGTATTGGTATAAAAAATAGATAAGACAACCTAGGTTGTTTTTTTTTTTAACTTTCAAGAAATAATTTTTTGACAAGGTCTTTTTTTACACAATCCATTGGGAGAAAACTTCTACAGAAAACTGATTTTTTTTTAAAATAAAAAGAACGATAGCTACTCAAAAGAACATAGAAAGGGTTAAAATAAGCATTTAACAAAATTCATGCCAAACAAGGCCATTTAACCTGTATCTCTTCCTTTAACATTTTTGGGTCTAGTATTCTTAATTATAAACTGGAGAAAATTAACTAGTTCTTAGATGATATTTTGGGTTCCTTCTGGTTCCATGATCTGGCAAAAATGACTTTCTTTTTCTTTTTAGCTCTGACTGCACTTCTGAGCCTCCTCGCTAGTAAACTTCACTGTCCAGTGGAAGATAAAACAAGCTCACGAATTTCAAGAGAACAACTTTTGAAGCAGGACAGACCTACTCTGGGGAACAGAACTGCATTCTGCCAAACTCCCTGTGCCCTACCCCCTTGGGGGAGAAGAGGAAGCATCTGAAGTGATGGTGATGGTGGACGCTTAATGCACTGGATGCTTCTTGGTAATTAATACACTAGAATAAATTGACTTTTCACCAAGCCCAGTCACCAAGAATGACCTTGAGAGAATGGAACACAAGACAGAGAAGTCTTTACACAAGAGGAGTGGCAGAAGAAACATGGCTTGGTAAAGTTTCTAAGCATGGGACATTATCAGCAGAAGAAAGAGCATCAGGGTGAGAGGCTAGAGAAAAGGTGTCCCCGGGAGACTGTGGGCCAGGATGCTGGAGGATGAAATGAATAGTTATGAACTGTGAGTTCTCTAAGGACCTCAGAGAGCACCTGTGCTACCCAACCTCCTTTTCAATACCAAAATCTTTCATGAATTATTGTCAACACACACACACACACACACACACACACACACACACTCATTCACATTTGATACCTGTTGTACATTCATTATGATACCTGTTGCATTTTCTTTAAAAAAACAGGAATCCAGAAATGCTTTAAAACAAATATGAATTTTATGAATTTACTACATCCATGAATATTTGAAAAATGATAATATATATATCTGAAACAAATAGATGTCATTTCGTTTCAACAGGTAAAGATATGACTGCACAATCTTTAGAGACACCAACATGCATGGTGATGAAATTCACAGTGACCTTTTAGTATGTAGGACAAGTGACACTCACCTAAAGTAGTGACCTTTACATGTAGACTAATGTTTAAGCTTCCCAATGACATTGTGCCCCAGGTTCCCTCTTTCCCAGTCATCCTGAAGCCACCTGCTGAACCACTGCAAAGCTCTGAAAAACTCTGGGGCTCTTAAGAGAGTATCTGCGAATATTGATAAACTGAACTTTTTTTAGTGGGTACATTATCCAGCTGGAATTGTCTTTTAAAATCCATCCTATGAATTATGTGAGAATGAAGAGTTTTACTTCCAGTTGAATTTCCTGTTTCATGATTTAAATGATTTATGAATGAGGGCTCTGTGTTCAGTCATTGTGGCCCTAGGCAGTTCAGTGGTCTGATTCATTCTCAGGAATTAGATGATCAATTCAATTTTGTAGATCTGATGACCAGATTGATTAGACAGTAAATGATCACGCCCAATATAAAATACCATTTGGTATCCACGAATATGACAATTTTAAGATAGAATTGACCTCAAAATGATTAATATAGTGCTCAGTGTAGAAAAGGATACAACAGTTATTCTCTAGAGCAATGGTCCTTAAACTTTGAGTGCATCAGACTCACCTGGATGTCTGACTCAGTAGGTATGGACGGGGCTGGAGAATCTGCATTTCTAACAAGTTCCCAGGTGCTGCTGCTGGTTCAGAGATCACCGTTTGAGGAGCATTGCTCTTTAAAAGAAGACCAGAAAAGCTGCATTTTAGTTGAGTTTAACATATCAAACAGATATAAATTATAACAATATTGTTCAGCCACCCCTGAAGCCACCCCCTGCTTATGTGGGAAAAAGTGACCCTCAACAGTGCCCTGTTATCTATATAATTTAACCCAAACTTTTTAGCATGGATTAAAATTTTTCTCCTGCCTTCCTCATAATATGTCAGCCACACCCACCCCCCTCCCCCTGCAACAACTTAAGCACTTCAGAGCTCCTGTCTTTTGCACCTTCCACCCACTTCTCCACAAGAACCCTCCCTACCCACTTCCACTGGCTGGCTGCTTTCCTGTGCTCCTCTAGCTTTGGGATGGGCATCAAGAGAACTGATCTACATCTCTGTGCCCCACTGCACTATGCCTTCCCATAAGGCCAGCCCATGTCTTGCTTATCTTTGTATTCTACTACCCAACAGTGCTTATAGCATAATATGAGCTTGGTAAGTATTTACTAAACAAATGAATGGATAAACGAAAGATAGAAAATAACTGTAGAAAAGTATCCCAAGAGAGAGTCTAATCATAGGTCAACCAATCCTAGGTAGAATTAATAATACAGTGGCATCTTATTGATAAAACTGAGTCACATAGTCAAAGCATCACTTTAAAAAATCTTACACGAAAACAAGGAGAATGTAAGTCGGCTGAGATGAATTGTGTTATTTTGTTTGTTTTGTGAACCGGCATCCGCAGTTCTGCGTCTGAGTGGAAGACCACTCTGCAGCCCAGCCTGTGGCACCCAGCTGGCCCGGGTCTGACCCTCCCAGGATTTCCCACAGATCCGTGGGCTTCTCCGGGCTTGGAAGGCTCCCAGGAGCTCTCCCAGGGCCCAGGCTGCCCCCAGGCGCAGTTGCGGCCCCTAACCACCTCTGGGGTCTCAGGCTGCGCGGGCTTCCTCTGCTCCCTCAGAGAGGTCGTCGGGTTCTCAAGTTTTTCTCTCTAAATATTTAATGGGCAGTTTCTCTTTGCTTCTGTTTCTGGATTGATAAAGAGGAGAAAAAGGAGTTCGACCACAGAAAAGATAATAACAGCGGACTGTATATCTCACTTTACTTTTTAAATTCCTTCAAAGTTTGTGTTTGGTGGTTGTTTTTCTTCCTTTGATAGCGATCCCGTGAACTTCTCCTTGGGGGAAATGGCGCGTCCAAAGCCCGCCAAGCCCAGCCTGAGAGCTCTAGGATTTGAGAGTAATATTTAAAACAAAACCTCGACAGATAGAAACTCAAAGGAAGCCGTGCGTTCCTTAAGTCAAAGGTATCTGTTCTGATCGAAGCACTTGGTTTGCTGTTTGTAACCAGCGTTAGGAGCAGAATTTTTAAACACAAAAATGGATAAAAGAAAAGCTAAGTCGAGCGGTCCGCCGACTCCTATTCATTATCTCCAGCAGCATATGGGACCATTCTCCTACTTGTCCTCGCCCTTTCTTCCGCAGAAGCAAAAGCAACCAAGCCTGTCCCGCTTCATAGCAAACCCACTCTTTGTGCCGAGAGGTGCCTCTGCACCACTACTACTTCCTCCCTCTCCCGCCTCCTCCTTCTCCCGCCCGCCTCCGACTTTCGCTCTGGGAACACCGCGGCTGGCGCCCTTTGCGCCGGCAAGTCAGTACAGCGATTGGGCGACGGTCCCTGAGCCTCCAGTTCCGCGTCCGTTTCAAGGCTCCTCCCTCCCGGTGAAAGACAGACTGCGGGGCGCCTGGAAACCGGTCCGAGGGCTCGCGAGGGAGAGGAGAGCGAGCGAGTTGAGGGATTGACACAAATGGTCAGGCGGCGGCGGAGGAGGAGGAGGCGGAGGCGCAGGGGGGAGCCGAGGCTGCTGGGCTGCCGAGAGTTGCGCGCTCTACCCGGCCGCCGCCACTAGCGCGGCGCCGCCAGCCGGGAGCCAGCTAGCCGAGGGCCAGGAAGGCGGGACGCGACCCCGGCGCGCCCGAGCCAGCCGGGCTCTCCCCGCAGCCCGCGCTTCATGAATCGCAAGTTTCCGCGGCGGCGGCGGCTGCGGGACGCGGAGCGGGAGCCGGGGGAGCGGGCCGAGCACTGCTTGGGCTCGACGGAGGGCACCGGCGGGGAGGAGATCGCCCCGGCCGCAGGGGGAGCAGCCGCCGGCCGCGCCACAGCCAGCCCCAGCCGAGAGGCGCCAAGAAAGGAGCCGAGAAAGTATGGCTGAGGAGGAGGCGCCTAAGAAGTCCCGGGCCGCCGCCGCCAGCGGCGCAAGCTGGGAACTTTGTGCCGGGGCGCTGCGCACTGGACCGGTGGCGGAGGGGAGCGGGGACGCGGGCAGCCGCCGCCGTCCCCCCCCAGTTGACTCCGGGCGCTTGGCGCGCGGGCTGCTACTACTGCTTTGGCTGCTGGAGGCTCCGCTGCTGCTGGGGGTCCGGGCGCAGGCGGCCGGCCAGGGGCCCGGGCCGGGGCAGCAGCCCCCGCCGCCTCAGCAGCAGCAGAGCGGGCAGCAGTACAACGGCGAGCGGGGCATCTCTATACCGGACCACGGCTACTGCCAGCCCATCTCCATCCCGCTGTGCACGGACATCGCGTACAACCAGACCATCATGCCCAACCTGCTGGGCCACACGAACCAGGAGGATGCGGGCCTCGAGGTGCACCAGTTCTACCCGCTAGTGAAGGTGCAGTGCTCCGCGGAGCTCAAGTTCTTCCTGTGCTCCATGTACGCGCCCGTGTGCACCGTGCTGGAGCAGGCTCTGCCGCCTTGCCGCTCCCTGTGCGAGCGCGCGCGCCAGGGCTGCGAGGCGCTCATGAACAAGTTCGGCTTCCAGTGGCCTGACACGCTCAAGTGCGAGAAGTTCCCGGTGCACGGCGCTGGCGAGCTGTGCGTGGGCCAGAACACGTCGGACAAGGGCACCCCGACGCCCTCGCTGCTGCCTGAGTTCTGGACCAGCAACCCACAGCACGGCGGCGGAGGCTTCCGGGGGGGAGGCTTCGCGGGGGGCGCCGGCGCGTCGGAACGAGGCAAGTTCTCGTGCCCGCGCGCCCTCAAGGTGCCCTCCTACCTCAACTACCACTTCCTGGGGGAGAAGGACTGCGGCGCGCCCTGCGAGCCGACCAAGGTGTACGGGCTTATGTATTTTGGGCCGGAGGAGCTGCGCTTCTCGCGCACCTGGATCGGCATCTGGTCAGTGCTGTGCTGCGCCTCCACGCTCTTCACGGTGCTCACGTACCTGGTGGACATGCGGCGCTTCAGCTACCCGGAGCGGCCCATCATCTTCCTGTCGGGCTGCTACACGGCAGTGGCCGTGGCCTACATCGCCGGCTTCCTGCTGGAGGACCGGGTGGTGTGTAACGACAAATTCGCGGAGGATGGGGCACGCACGGTGGCGCAGGGCACCAAGAAGGAGGGCTGCACCATCCTCTTCATGATGCTCTACTTCTTCAGCATGGCCAGCTCCATCTGGTGGGTGATCCTGTCGCTCACCTGGTTCCTGGCGGCCGGCATGAAGTGGGGCCACGAGGCCATCGAGGCCAACTCGCAGTACTTTCACCTGGCCGCCTGGGCCGTGCCGGCCATCAAGACCATCACCATCCTGGCGCTGGGCCAGGTGGACGGCGATGTGCTGAGCGGGGTGTGCTTCGTGGGGCTCAACAACGTGGACGCACTGCGCGGCTTCGTGCTGGCGCCACTCTTCGTGTACCTATTCATTGGCACGTCCTTCCTACTGGCCGGCTTCGTGTCCCTCTTCCGCATTCGCACTATCATGAAGCACGACGGCACCAAGACCGAGAAGCTGGAGAAGCTCATGGTGCGCATCGGCGTCTTCAGCGTGCTCTACACGGTGCCAGCCACTATCGTCATTGCCTGCTACTTCTACGAGCAGGCCTTCCGGGACCAGTGGGAGCGCAGCTGGGTGGCCCAGAGCTGCAAGAGCTATGCTATCCCCTGCCCCCACCTCCAGGCGGGCGGCGCCCCGCCGCACCCGCCCATGAGCCCTGACTTCACAGTCTTCATGATCAAGTATCTTATGACGCTGATCGTGGGCATCACGTCAGGCTTCTGGATCTGGTCCGGCAAGACCCTCAACTCCTGGAGGAAGTTCTACACTAGGCTCACCAATAGCAAACAGGGGGAGACCACCGTCTGAGACCGGGAACTCAGCCCATTCCCAACCCTCGGCCTGGTCCCAGCCACCCCAAAAAGCTGGCCCTATGGAATCCTTGCCAAGTCTGGCTACTCGAGCCTTTCTCACTAGCCATTCACTTTCGAGGGCTCCTTTTAACAACAAGGCTCCTGCAAAAGCTTCTGTCGCCGGGGGCAAAGGGACTCGAGGGCCCAACTGCCAGAGGGGGATGGACAGACCTCTCTTGCTCTGGTACCAGGACTGTACGCTTTTATGATTGTAAATAGCCTGTGTAAGATTTTTGTAAGTATATTTGTATTTAAATGACGACCGTTCACGGGTTTTTCTTTTAGTTTCCTTTTTTTTTTTTTTTTTTTTTGGTTTAAATTGTAATTATTTAGGGCGGTTTAACCATTTGAGACTTTTTCTTCTTGCCCTTTGCAGAGTACCGCAGAGAGAAAACCAGAGCTCACTGCTCGTTGCTTCTGTTGGTGCTGGCGCGCCCCTCCCTTACGCGGGGTGGGGAGCGCTTGGGTTTGCACCGCCCGGATCACTTTCCTGCTCCTCTGTCTGCTCCCTCCCTCCCCGTCCTTGCTGGGGTCCGGGCTCTTAAGGTACAGAACTCCACAAAGCTTGCAAGTCCGAGAGTGGAACCCCGCCCATCCCAAGTCAGCCCTTGTCCGGGGCCAGATTGCAAACGCCTGTCCCTTAGACTATCCGAAGCTGAAATTTTCACTGTCCAGAACCTTACCCCTAGCTTCGAGGAGGCCCACGGATGTGGGCACTAGAAGCTGCAGCCTCCCTCGCTCTGGCCTCAAACACCCAGACACTCCCTTCTTCCACCTAAGTTGGTTAGAGGGTGAGTGGGATAACCAATGCCAAACTTTTTTTAAGTCTAATTTTTGGTAGATGAGCTCATTTCATTCTCCAGCGTCTAAAACCTGGTATGGGTTCACCAGCGTCATGGAAAGATGTGGTTACTGAGATTTGGGAAGAGGCATGAATCTTTGTGTGGGTTGGGAGAGATTGAAGATGGGAGTTATAAAATGTTAATTCTAATTGCATACGGATGCCTGGCAACCTGCCTCTAGGATTGACACAGCCTGCATAAAGATTTACCGTTCTGTAAAATGGAAATGTTAGGTCACCTGGAAAGCTTTGTTAAGGAGCTGATCTTTGCTTTCCATAACAGGACAGCAAAACGGTAAACTGAATATGAAAACTTGAAGGAGATTTCAGTGTAATGGACGTCCTCAAAATGAAGTGCTACTTTCTTATTTTCAATCAAATAATAATTAGACATATATCAGAAACTTTAAAATGTAAAACTTGTACACTTTCAACATATTATTACGATTATTATTCAACAACACATTCTGAGGGAGAAACAATCCACATCACTAATAATAACCTGGTAAGATTCCAGGTGGTAAAGGAGGTGGAATAATTGATGGGATTAGCTCCTGAAATAAACAAAATATGGGCATGCATGCTAAAGGGAGAATGTGTGCAGGTCTACTGCACTAAATCCTGTGTGCTCCTTTTTGGATTTACAGAAATGTGTCAAATGTAAATCTTTCAAAGCCATTTAAAAATATTCACTTTAGTTCTCTGTGAAAAAGAGGAGAAAAGCAATCCTCCTGATTGTATTGTTTTAAACTTTTAAGAGTTTATCAAAATGCCGGTACTTAGGACCTAAATCTATTTATGTCTGTCATACCCTAAAATGACAATGGTCTTTGAATTTGGTATGCATTTATTCTGTTCATTATCACAAAATCATCTATATTTATAGAGGAATAGAAGTTTATATATATAATACCATATTTTTAATTTCGCAAATAAAAAAATCAAAGTTTTGTACAAAATTATATGGTTTTTGTGCCTGAAAATAATAGAGCTGGAACTGTATGCACTATGAACTACCTTTACATTTTATAGTGTCTATAGCCAATCCCACAGTATATAAATTCAGGAATTTCAACGAAAAAGTCTATCTTTAAACCTTCAGACCAGTCCTTCCAAAGAATTAACCGACTTGCATTGTAGTGATTGATGTTGTGAAGTCCCTAGAAAAGATCTGCTTCCATGACAGTAACAATATAAAATAGAAGTTTGCAAATTATTTCTTTACTCAAAGAAGATTATTAAAAAGAGAACTCTAATTTTATTACAGCTTCTTTTTCTTTTAAAGGGTACATTTACGTAACTTTCTATAATATGGAGGTTTATTTTTAAATCATCCACCATCATCTCTGTCACGATTTTTATGAAGTATTATCTTATACTTTCCATAATCTTGGATATTCCAAAACCATAAATAGGCAATCAATAAACGGTTAACTGACTGTGTGTTTATAAGCATTTTAAGCAGCAGTTGGGTGTATAAGGCTGTTTTGTTGTTTGCTTCTGAAGATTCATTTTTATATTGTTCAAGGAACCTTCCCTAGAGGAATTATCTAGTTGGTCTACTCTTAGTTAGAATTAATGTAAGTGTATAATATGTAGAGTGTATATATACATATATCTATATCTCTATAAAATATACACATAAGTATACACACACTAATTTTTATAAAATATACAAAGTTTACTTATATATTTTACAATATGGAAATAAGGTTATGAGAAAAGGAGAATGCCAGATGGAAAACCTCAAATACCTTTGGAAAACAAGTCTCTTATTCCTTTATACACTAAAAACATCTATATTAAATTTTCCCATGAAAACATTTTGTGATAAAATGACAAGGGGCTAAAATGAAGACCTTTAATACAATAGAGTTAGTTTCATGGTTATAAGGCAGTTGTCTTAGAAGTCATCATCATTATTTATTTTAAGGCAAATGAAAAACTTAAATCTAATTGAAAATAGAGCATTCAATTTTAATTAGCAAGGTGCAACTTTATGTTCTTTTTTTCTTTGTTACATTAATCTAATATAGTAGATATTGGAGAAGGTTTTATTGTGTAGGCACACAAAAAAATAGCAATTCTTAGGCTAAATTAAAACAGGTCTTCTCACTAGATTATTCAACAGATAGTTTCTGGAAAAAAAATTTTAAGATTATTAGTCTCTATTCAAAGAATAAATACAAAGCATTCTTATTGTGGGTGTCCTTAAAATGATGTAACTATAAAATTTGATGCAGACAGGTTTTATAATGCTGGATTTAAGTAATTTGAAAAGACATTTTTAAGCCACCAGCAGGCTTTGTTTTTACAAAACAACTTATTTTAAATTGTGTAGCATATAGAAAGCCAGTGTATTCTTTTGTTTCTTTCAACAGTGATGGCAAAATAAGACTTGTCTGAAAAACCATAAAGCTACTGGGAATATGGTCCCATTAATATGCTGTTTCCATGACAAACCCTATTTTCAGATTATTTGGTTTGCCTATTTTATTTTTTTAAACCAGCTATCAATTGGAGTCAATTTTCCCCCTTACTGTGTGTGTGTTTGGTTCAGCTTTTGTAGTAATTATATACATAGTATGAAAGCTTTCTGATGCTTTAAAAAAAAAAAAAAAAAAGCCATTTTTTATTTAAACTTTCTGCGGGGGCAGAAAGTCATATTTTTAATCTAAAAGCCAGTTAGTGTCAAACATATGCAAAACAGCTGGACCGGATTTTTTAGTTTGTCTGAGGCAGTCACTTGTTAGCCTGAGTTAACTGTCTTGGTTCTTTTGTCTCCACGGAGCACTGAAGCCTTCCCCTGTAGTTGCATCATTCCCAAACTCCAGCATTGAACTAGGAAAGGAGAACACAGTGAAGAGTTGATGGCCAATTAAAAAAAAATTGCCTAAACCACAAACCATTTCAGGACTTGGGTGGCTTCAGATCACTTTCCCTGGTATCGTGTTTCGATCTTGGTACATATTTATTTTTTTAAAAGATGCCATACTTTCAGTGTGTGTGTTTGTGTTCAACTTCAGCTACTCTTGCTTTTATTGCTTTATAACCATCTTTTGGCTATAAACCAGATTTTTACGTAATGTACATGCAATTAATTGAAACCAGTGTTATGACACTGGATGTCTCTGATACATTTCTGATTATAATGTTCTGTGTAACTGGGGCCTGAGAGATAATCAAAATGTGACCATTACATACGTCTTGAGGTGGACACTAGTAATTCTGTCATTAAATACTTCACAGAATATACTAACATCAAAGTCTTGCAGGATTAACCTGTAGGCGCCAAACTAAGACGTGGACTACATATAAGAGTTCTCCAGTTACATTACTAAAAAGGAATTGCGATACCACCTTAAATTCAAGACTTTTATTTTAAGACCCTTACATTTGAAATGGGGTCTTACAAGGGAAGTGCCAAACAAGGTAAAATTAATTTTGGTGACTCCTAAGATTTATATCTATATTTTTGAACTGTTGGCAGATACCAACAGCCCCTAGAATTTGAGAAACATTACTTGAGCTTCATGACTCAGAATTCCCTAAAACTTTGGGAGCTTAAATATTTCTATTCACTTCGGTCATACCTTTGACAGTGGATATGTTAAACCATAACATAGTGACAAAATAGCTTATTTGTAACCTGGTGATATAAAGACAGACTCTAGACTAATTTTCTTAAGTTTTATCATGATCTGTGGTGAAAAGTGTCTCTACTCCATTACAGAATCAAGTTCCTGTTTAAACACAATAACACTTACGTTGGGGATTTTTGTTTTTAAGTTGGTTTGGGACCCTAATAACGGATCAAGTAAAAGGATTTATCACAAATCTTTCTCATGTAATGGACAGGATCAAGTATAATCTATAAGTACATCGTACAATGAACATATAATAAATGTTCTGAAGGTTATCATCAGTTTTATAAGACAAGCAGATTCTTAAAATTGTTCGAAAAACTAAAATAACATTTTCCAATAGCAATTTCTCTAAATAAATCCTTTTATTTTAAGATAGTGATATTCTAAAGAGGTATATTTTTGAGTGATAAAATTAAAATAATGCTGCATTTTCTAAAGGAATCATTAATACACTAGTTGAATGGTATATTTGTATAATTAATAATTCTAAAAGCGACGTATTAGAATAACATTGATTTGCACATTTTATACACGCATGCTATTTTTTTTAATGAAATTGACTTGCTGGAAGACAACTTTTAGGTTTGTTTGTTTTTTTAAACTTTGGGTTTATTTATTTATTTATGTATTTATGGCTGTGTTGGGTCTTCGTTTCTGTGCGAGGGCTTTCTCTAGTTGCCGCAAGTGGGGGCCACTCTTCATCACGGTGCGCGGGCCTCTCATTATCGCGGCCTCTCTGGTAGCGGAGCACAGGCTCCAGACGCGCAGGCTCAGTAGTTGTGGCTCACGGGCCCAGTTGCTCCGCGGCATGTGGGATCCTCCCAGACCAGGGCTCGAACCCGTGTCCCCGGCATTGGCAGGCAGATTCTCATCCACTGCGCCACCAGGGAAGCCCAACTTTTAGGTTTTAAAATTTGAAGTGTGCATATTTCATATAGAGACAATCTCAAGAAATTTTATTCACAATATAGACTTTCAAAACATGTTCTCAGGACTAGAGTGATTAACATGAAAAGGAAACACTATTGCTACTTTGAGATAGTTCTCTGTGGCCTGGATTTCTTTTCTTTCCTTTTTAAAATCCGAGTATCCTCTAATTTGTGGATATCTCCATGTTTCAGATCTCAAGACCTGTTTGAATTAAATTTGCAGGGGAATAACTGTAGGATCCCCCCAAAGACAAAGTGTGGCCTTTATTTCCTTTCAAGTTGGCAGCGTGTCCTTGCTTAAAGGAAGCACTCAGAAAAAGATTGTTCTTTTGCCCTTGGAAATGCTCGTCTTCACAAACGCAGCAGCAAATACCTGGAAGTCATACAGGCTAGTTAAATGTATATTCCAAATGCCAAGTGCTACTTGATTGTTACAAGATAGAATTTTTTTTTCCTTTAAAAGTAGATGTAGAGACTATTCTTGACCTTATCTTTCCAACTCTTGGAAAACACTTTCTAAAAGTTAACTTCAATAAATATTCTGTCAAAAACTCATAACTCAAACAGGGTAACCCACTGTTTAGGTTTGTCCAGGACTGACGGGTTCCTTGGGATGTGGGATTTTCAGTGGTAAAACCAGGAAAGTCCTCGGCAAACTGGGATGATGGATCACCCTATTCCATGGATTAAATTGAGCTTCCAAGATAGAGTAAAAGCTTCTGTAGTGGTCACTGGTCCAGCACTAAAAATATTCCACTGTAGGGGCTTCCCTGGTGGCGCAGTGGTTGAGAGTCTGCCTGCCAATGCAGGGGACACGGGTTCGTGCCCCGGTGTGGGAAGATCCCACATGCCGCGGAGCGGCTGGGCCCGTGAGCCACACTTACTGAGCCTGCGCGTCTGGAGCCTGTGCTCCGCAACAAGAGAGGCCGCGACAGTGAGAGACCCGCACACCGTGATGAAGAGTGGCCCCCACTTGCCACAACTAGAGAAAGCCCTCGCACAGAAACGAAGACCCAACACAACCAAAATAAATAAAATAAATAAATTAATATTAAAAAAAAAATATTCCACTGTAGTTTTAGCCTCATTCATTACCAGATGAAAAGCCAGTGAACACAGCCCTTTGTAACTGATCTTGACAGTGAGTACCAATCACCAGAAGCTGAGTGCAACATGAAGGTATAATGGAATAAATCACATTGATATCTTGGCAGTTCTGCCTTCTGCCTCCTGAAGAAATGGGGCATAGGTACAGGAACCTAAGTGGCCACTGAGCCCTGTTCTTGCTGCTTATGAAACCAGGTCAAGTAGCTATTTTTATGGAAGACTCTCAAAAGTATTCCTTTGGAATAAAATGCGTTTGTTTTTTTTTTTTAATTGATGTTAAGGTTTATCAGATTGTAAGGAACTGTTAGGTTTTTGCCTGTGTTTATATCTCTTTATTTCTCTGTCAGAACAGTCCACTGTAATGAGATTACAAACTCAAGCAGGGTTTATCCCTAATGGCTATACATCAACACTTAATTGTCATACTTTTTCTCAGAGGTAAGTAGGTTTACCACGCATGTTTTCCCCAAAATGAAAAGTTGTATCTACAGGAAGAAAAAAGAAGTAAATAAACTTAAAATTCTACAGTGATTATTGGGAGTTGTAGGATGTAGGGTGTGGACCAGGCAATCCATAGCATTCACATTTCTATTTGCATGAAACTCTTCAATTAGAATTGGTCCACCCTTTTTATTTATTTATTTATTTTTTAAAAAGATTATGCAATTTAATTGTAAAAAAGTAAACTTCCATTTACAAATTCCAAGCACTTATCAAATGTTACTATTTGAGGTATAGCAGAAGCCAGTTAGTTAAAGATACAGATTCTGGACTCAGTCTCAGACTTTGAAAACCGATACCCTAGGCCATTTCATTTCCAAAATCTTATCATTGGATAAATTCTGTTGTAATTAATGACTTTTCCATTTTACTATTTTTTTTACTTGTAGGTACATTTTAGTGAAGTAAAACATATAAAGAAAAGTATCCTCATATAAAGTGTGTGTTTGATCAAATTTCACAAAGTAACACAATTTTAAAAACATAACCCACATTAGTAAATTGAACATAACCAGTATCCTTCTCATGTACTTTCCTGAGCACTACTAACCCCCTCCAAAGACAGTCTCTATCCTTATATCATCAAGTAGTTCTGCCTATCTGGAATATCATATAAAAAGAATCTTGTAGTATGTGTTCTTTTTTATCTGGCTTCTTTTACTCAATATTATGTTTCTGAAAGTCATCTACTGTTGAATTTGTCAATACTTTGTTCATTTTCATTACTGTATAATATTTCTTTGTGTATATATTCCACATATTTTTCTTTTTTTTAACGTATTTATTGGCGTATAATTGCTTTACAATGGTGTGTTAGTTTCTGCTTTATAATGAAGTGAATCAGCTATACATATACATATATCCCCATATCTCCTCCCTTTTGCATCTCCCTCCCATCCTCCCTATTCCCACCCCTCTAGGTGGTCACAAAGCACCAAGCTGATCTCCCTGTGCTATGCGGCTGCTTCCCACTAGCTATCTATTTTACATTTGGTAGTGTATATATGTCCATGCCACTCTCTCACTTTGTCCCAGCTTACCCTTCCCCCTCCCCATATCCTCAAGTCCATCCTCTAGTAGGTCTGCGTCTTTATTCCCGTCTTGCCCCTAGGTTCTTCATGACCATTTTTTTTTTAGATTCCATATATATGTGTTAGCATATGGTATTTGTTTTTCTCTTTCTGACTTACTTCACTCTGTATGACAGACTAGAGGTCCATCCACCTCACTACAAATAACTCAATTTCATTTCTTTTTATGGCTGAGTAATATTCCATTGTATATATGTGCCACATCTTCTTTATCCATTCATCTGTCAATGGACACTTAGGTTGCTTCCATGTCCTGGCTATTGTAAATAGAGCTGCAAGGAACATTGTGGTACATGACTCTTTTTGAATTATGGTTTTCTCAGGGTATATGCCCAGTAGTGGGATTGCTGGGTTGTATGGTAGTTCTATTTTTAGTTTTTTAAGGAACCTCCATACTTGTTCTCCATAGGGTCCACCCCTTTTTATATTGACTTTATCCTTCTCTTCATCCTTCTGATTCATCCATTCCTCTCAATCTTCTTATAAATGCACATAAAATTTCACTTCCTTCGTTGTTGAAACAAAACACTATTCTTGCTATCTTTTAATTAAACTCGAGGTAAAGAAATAAAAAAGATGGGCAGATAAAGTAGTTATTTCAGGAGATACCTACACATTAGACTCTAAAGCCTTGGTTCTCAATAGGGAGCAATTTTGGCCCCCAGGAGACATTTGGCAATATCTGGACACATTTTTGGTTGTCATGACTGGGGGTGGGTGGGTTTCTACGGGCATCTAGTGAGTAGAGGCCAGGGAGGCTACAAACCATTTCACAATGCACGCAGGACAGCCCCTGACAACAAAGAATTATCTGATTCAAAGTGCCAGAGTTGAGAAATGCTGCTCTAAAGGAATACTTAAAATTGTGAGTACAGGGCTTCCCTGGTGGTGCAGTGGTTGAGAATCCGCCTGCCAATGCAGGGGACACGGGCTCGAGCCCTGGTCTGGGAAGATCCCACATGCCGCGGAGCAACTGGGCCCGTGAGCAACAACTACGGAGCCTGCGCGTCTGGAGCCTGTGCTCCGCAACAAGAGAGGCCGCGATAGTGAGAGGCCTGCGCACCGCGATGAAGAGTGGCCCCCGCTTGCCGCAACTAGAGAAAGCCCTCGTACAGAAACGAAGACCCAACACAGCCAAAAATATATTAATTAATTAATTAAAAAAAAAATTGTGAGTACACATTTTTAAATAATGAAACATAATAAATTTATAAAATAGGATTGAGAAAAATATGGATTTACTTATGCCTACAGCATGGACTTTACTTTTGACCCACAAAGTTTGTTTTACATTGATGAATAGCCTGATGATATTGCATTGTAGTCAATGTCTTCATCTGCTTGGGCTGCTATAACAAAAATACCATGGAATGGGTGGCTTAAACAACAGACATTTATTTCTCATAGTTCTGGGGTCCGGGAAGTCCAAGATCAAGGTGCCAGCAGATTCAGTCATAAGTATGAGACCCTATCTCCAAATACCTATACATTGGGGATTAGGATTTCAACATATGAATTTTGGGGGGAAGCAAACATTCAGCCCATAACAGTCAACAAAATAAATCTGCTTTTATTACTTAAATCTAGACAAGGAGAGACAGTATCATAATTTCAGTGGAAAAAAATCTGTGAATTACATTAAATAAGCTTATTGAAAAAAATCTCTTTCAAGTGTTAGCACTATGCTGTTACACTTCATATTCCACATTTCCATTTTCTTTACACATGTCCCTGCATCATTGAAGGTGTTACGATACAGAGGAAGAACCTGGCCTGGGAGGCAGAAAACCTGGGTTCCAGTCTGGACTGGGCTAAGTGCGTTAAGGTACCTTGGGTGAGTCCAACTCACAAGATTTCATGAGTCCAATGGAGACACTAATGAAATAATACACATGAAAACCGTTTTGTAAACAGTGAAGCTCTGTACAAACGCGAGGGGTTTTCATTATCACTCACATTGAGCTAATTAAGGAGGAGATTGAGACATCTTGAAGGCTCTTTCTCAGCTTTGACTACTCCCCTCCCCCACTTTTGGAAAAGGACGTTCCAGTCACTAAAGGGACCCAAGGTGATGGGGGCCTTTCTGCAGTTTTCCCAGCCCCCGTCCTCTGGCTTTGTCACTACACTTGGGTTCTCCCGGACATACATAGGATTTTTCCCAGTTTTTATGAGCCTCTGGTTAAATTTCGGATAAACCAGTCTGCAGTGCAGCAACTGCACTATTTGACTGGGCTTGGGTCCTCATAAGGGGAAAGGAGGGTCTTGTTTGAGAGGGCTGGTCTGGGGCAAGAATTCTGCTCCAAGAGTGTTTCAAGGTCAGAAGTATAAGAGGGCTAAGAATATGTTCTAGGTCCAAATGTGACAAATTCACAGGCAGACACTCGATTGAGAGCCCTCATAGAGTGACAACAAGTGCCTCAGGAACTGTCCATTTGTTCATTAATGAAGCTGGGGTAGATGTGAGAAGCAGCTTGGGATGGGATGCTTTGTGTCCTGAAGGCAGACAGGTTGGGGTCATTTGGCACTGGAAGAGGTGACAAAGAAAGGGATATAATGAAAACCAAAGTCAGCTAATCTTTCTTGGAGCTAGCTCTCATGGGAGTCAGTAAAGTGTTAGCTGAATGGACACATCTCTCAAATAGGGCCATAATCCTGGATTGGAAATATGACCTTTCATCTTCCTCCTTTTCAAAAAAAAATCAATTTCAAGGTAATAGGGACTTGGACGCAAAGAAGTTTAATGTCATCTTGGAAAGAATTTTGGATTTGCAAGACGTGGTTTGAATCTCAACGAGCTCTTAGCCTCAGATCCATTTATCTAAAATGGTGATACTAACAACTTTTTACTAATTCATATGGTTGTTGGGAGGATTAAAGAAATAAAGTATATAATGGCATTTTTAGCACTAGAGAGTCATCTACAGATCTTGGTCTTCCTCCCCTCACTGTATATTTCTTTTCTCTCTTCCTCTTCTCCCTAATATTCTCCCCTACCCTGCTCCCTCTCCTCGCTCTTCTCACCCATATGCCCTCCCCTTCCCTTCCTCCTTCTGTAACTCACCATTTTCGCTGATGGAAATTGAAAATGCAAACTAATGCCATATTGTTCCTGCATCCTCTTTTCAGGCTAAGCATGTTTTACAAGACTTATTCAGATAAAGATTAAGTTAATGGGCAACCTTAAGGTTAAATGACACAAATAATGTTCTGTATATTAGTGATATTGCTCTTAAAGCATAAGTGCATTTCTATGCATTCATGCCCACCTTGGGGTACACTGTTTCAAATTCAATTTCTTTATGGCTGCTAACAATTCTGACCTAACTGGTAGGTTGTACACTTGGGTAACATGGCAGCAGTTCTTCAAGGCCACTCTAAATCATGACCAGGAAGAGAATCATAATTTCCTCTCAGAAATAAACTCTTCTACAGACTGATAATTAACTGAAGAATTGCAGGAGTCCTTTGTTTGTCCTTGTTGACTATATTGCCAAAGGGAGCTTGTTCAATAGTGGTTATGAAAATGCTCCTTTGATACTATTGGAACATACTGAATATATATAAATATATTTTTTTAAATTATTTATTTAATTTTGGCTGTGTTGGGTCTTCGTTTCTGTGCGAGGGCTTTCTCTAGTTGTGGCGAGCGGGGGCCACTCTTCATCGCGGTGCGCAGGCCTCTCACTATAGCGGCCTCTCTTGTTGCGGAGCACAGGCTCCAGACGCGCAGGCTCAGTAGTTGTGGCTCACGGGCCCAGTTGCTCCGCGGCATGTGGGATCTTCCCAGACCAGGGCTCGAGCCCGTGTCCCCTGCATTGGCAGGCAGATTCTCAACCACTGCGCCACCGGGGAAGCCCCCTGAATATATTTTGATGCTTGAAGTGTAGCAGGGTTGAGGGCTTATATCAAAGCAGTTGATTGGTCATTTCTTTATTTCCTTGTATAGAAAGAGCAGCTAGCCATTTTGGTGCCTTGGTGACCCCCGAGGGTCTAGTATATCGGTTTTTCTATTGCTGCTGTAACAAATTACCACAAACTTGAAAAACACAAATTTACTGTCTTACAATTCCATAAGTCAGAGTATGACATCGGTGTCACTGGGCTAAAATCAAGGTCTTGCACGGCTATGTTTCCTTCAGTAGGCTCTAGGGGAAAATCGGTTTTCCTGCCTTTTCCACTTCTAGAGGCTGCTCCCCATGGCTCTTGGGCCCCTTCCCCCATACTCAAACCAGCAACATTGGATCAGGTCTTTTTTCTCACTGTCTGATTCTCTCCAGCTGGGACTGGTCCCCCTGCTTTCAAGGACACATATGATTAGATCAATGCAGGACAATGCTCCAAGAGTTAGAGCGTGGACATTTTGAGGGGATCATTTTTCTACCTGCCACATTTATGTTTAGCTGTTGGAAATAGCTAGAGGATCTTTTTGTTTTAAGAAGTATTCCCATCACATTCTCATTCTTTACAATTCCATTTTTTAGAAACTGGCTTCCTGAATTTCTTCTGTTCTCCATTTTGTTCTCTCAAAATATGTTTCTGTCAATGGTCAATTCCTCATTGGTTTCCCCTCTCCCTTCACCCCATTTTCTGTTAAGTGGTCTGCACATCGGTCCTAATCTTCTAACTCCACCAGATTTCTTTATATTCCAGATTTCATCTTTCTTCTTCTTTCTGCTACAGATCCTCCTCTTTGCTACCCACCATATATATCTTTTCAATACATTTCCCTCTAGATTCATGGTGCGTGTCTGTCCCAGAAATAGGTCAGAAAGAGACAGTGATTGACTAATGTCAAACATTTTCTTCCAAGTGAAGAATAATATAATCCCACTATTTTTTAAATTACAAGTGATATAACTCTATGGTTTCCATCAGAAACACACCTGTCAAGTGACTGTATTTTTGCCCTTCGGTGAAGGGCTGGATGTGAGAAATAGTTTACCTAGTTAACCTCATCTCTGATTTATTTGATCTGTATTTCTAGCTGTGACTATAGATTTTAATTCTTTATGAAGTTATCACCATGTTCATAGAGAAAATTTTTTCTCATCATCTTTAATTTAAACATTTTGTTGAAAAAGAAAAATCTCAATTGCCTGGGTTGCATTTTATACAAATTCAGGTAATGAGTACGCCTGTCCTAGTTTAAAATGTTATGTTGACATTTTTGGAGAAGAAATTTTTCTAGCATTACAAATGCATCCTTTAAAATGTTCTCTAAAATGTAATTTTTAGTCTACGTTAGAAACCAACTGCAAGATTTTTTTTCTATCTAGACTGTTATGGCTAAAAGTACATATTTTCCTCCCATATATATATGTATATATATATATATATATATATATATATATATATATATATATATATATATATATATATATATATATATATACACATATATATGCTAAAAGTACATATTTTCCTCCCATATAAATATGTCTGGAAAAAATATGCCTTTTTCAGCAACTTATTTAAGAAGAAGGATTTCAAATGTTCATAGCTATCCCCAAATATGCATTATTTGCAAGCATCTGAATTTGCAGGGATTATATAGAGATACAGAGAATTTCTAGAAATCAGTAATGAGTTAGCATATACAAAGTTATCATCAAATACCTCTATTATTTATTCTCTTTTAAAATTTACACCATTCATCCTCTCTATAACTTTTTTTTCCCAAGTAGGGATAATTTTCAGTAACAGACCAAAGCTCATTTGAATGCAGTAATGGTTCTATAAATAAAGATGTTTTTAATAATATACAGCTTCATTAGAGTCAAGTTGAATTAATATAGGAGGTATAGGGTGTGTTTGAAGATCTCAGATAAAGCAAGTTACAGTGAAAACTCATTCAATGCTAACTAAAAAAAAAACATATGATCCTCAAAATATACAATATTTATCGGAGGTGGCAATGGATTACTAGGAATTCTTAAAATTGAGTGTAGAGTAGAATCACTTGAGGAGCTTATTAAATATGAGGATTTCTGGGCTCATTTTAAGAGACTCTGATTTTGTTGGCCGGGGCGAGGATGGGGGGCATGGTTCAGAAAGCTCCATTCTGGTGTTTCTGACGCTGGTGGGTTTTGAGGCGTTTTTTGAAACATTGCGTTAGGTAAGGTTAAGGAAGTGAGTAAAGGAGCAATAGTGCTCAGCCCAGGAAGAGAGATGGCTTATAGAAGGAACACACTAGCAGACCCAAGTAGAGGCAGTGGGACCTTGGATGGAACCGGTCACTGCAAACATGGAAGTGGCAGTGCCAGTAGGACCCTCTCTCTGGTCCACCAGCCTTTCCCCAGTTTTTGATAGGGACAACTGATGTTTCTCAAGCTTGTATGAAGGGTTTAGCAAACACAACTTCAAGACAAGCCCCTAGCCCTTCTTCCTATCTACAAACCTCCTTTTATTAAGACAGTGTGGAAACTTCACTGGACTCAGAGCCTGAAAACTATAAGAACTAGCTTTTTAGAACTCTCAATAGGGAGTCGACCTATCCTGCCTGTCTTTATCCCTAAAGATCTAAATTAAGAACAGCCAGGTGTCAGCCTGGTGTGCCCAACGGGCCCCTCGCCAAGGCCAGGTCTAAAATTCTTTTAAGTTTTTAAAAAAGGATAGGGCTCTAATTCCATAACTAGAGGTTAACTTAGAGGTATCCTTTTAGTTAGAAGACTTTCAGAGTCCAATCAGTTCACTGATCACGAGGTAGGGAAGGAGAAGTGTATAGATTCTCTCTTGCTTACATGCAGAATCTGACAGCAACACAGAGAAGGAAACAGTACAGCAGGTGGAGGATTGATGGGCAGGCAGAGGAGGGACTTCAAAAGGTTCTGGTTCCCCCCAGGCTGGGCCTCTTTGCTTTCAGCAGGGCAGCCATTGGCAGAAGCTGAGCATGGAGGCCTCTCAGGCAACTCAGCTTCCCATCCGTTCTCATTTTGTTTGTTTAGGTTTTTAGTACAACTGACGTCTTAGAAGGCCCTTCCTTTCCAGGGAATTCACTAATCAAGGTAATACTCTATTTGTTTCCATAAACAAAGCCTTATGAAACAGCAATTCATTCATTAACTAAGAAACGTGATCATTTCCACTGTTGTACTCAAGTGCTTCAAAGCACCGTTGTTGTTGTTCACATCAATTAATCTAGGTAATTGGGAAATGTGAGTAACACAGGACTAAAATAGACCCCAACTGATTTTACAAGATTTAAAAAAAAAAAACAAAAAACCTAAGATATCTAAACTCATGTTGTCTTAAGCATGTTAAGAACTTGCTTCATAGGGAAGAATAATCAGAGTTACAGAGGAGAGGACGGTCACTTCATTTTAGAATGAAGTAATTTTTATTCCATAGAACTTACTGGAGCTTGGAAAGTTTCAAATAGCTTCAAATAGCTTCTTCCTTTGTGCTGGGAAGAAATACCTCCTCCAGGAAGGGTGAATGCCATGTTAGCGTCGAGCCAGGGAATATGGAAAACAATTTTTAAATTTTATTTATTTATTTATGTATGTATGTATGTATGTATGTATGTATTTATTTATTTATATTTTCTTTTGGCACGTTGGGTTTGTGCCCAGACTTTTCTCTAGTTGTGACAAGCGGGAGCTACTCTTTGTTGCAGTGCACGGGCTTCTCATTGTCGTGGCTTCTCTTGTTGAGGAGCACAGGCTCTAGGCGTGTGGGCTTCAGTAGTTGTGGCGCGTGGGCTCAGTAGTTGTGGCTCGTGGGCTCTAGAGCACAGGCTCAGTAGTTGTGGCACACGGGCTTAGTTGCTCCGCGGCATGTGGGATCTTCCTGGAGCAGGAATTGAACCCGTGTCCCCTACATTGGCAGGCGGATTCTTAACCACTGTGCCACCAGGGAAGCCCTTGGAAAATTTTTGATCAACATTTTTATTATTAAAATGTTTTTGTGGTCTAAGTAAAGATGGATATTAAATTTCAAAAATAAATGTTAGATCTAATTAATTACCTAGACATAGTCTTAATACTTAATTTAAGGGACAGCTCATGACTAAGAAGAAAAAAAAGAGTCACTAAACAGCCATCCTTTCCAAATAACAAATTGTATACATTTCAAGGGTATAGAAAACAAATGTTGTTATGAGGATTTTAAAGAAATTTACAACAGAAAGTGCCTGAATAAATAGAGATGGTTAAAGTGAGAATCGATTAAAGACTTTTACAGGAAAATAAAATTGATCTGCCTCCTACACATTCCACCTGCTCCAACTAATTCTTTCAGTCTTTTTCTATTGAGATGTAATTCACATACTATAAAATTTACCCTTTTAAAAAGTATAAAGTTCAGTGGATTTTGATATTTCTCAAAGTTATACAACCTCACAACCACCTAATTGAAGGATATTTTATCACGCCAAAAAGAAGCCCTGACCCATTAGCAGATACTTCTCATTCCTCCCTCCCCCCACTCCCCTGGCAGCTACTAATCTACTTTCTGTCAATATAGATTTGCTTATTCCAGATAATTCATATAAATGGAATCATACATGTGGCTTTTGTGTCTGGCTTCTTTCCCTTAGCATAATGATTTCTAGATTCATGCATGTTTTAGCATGTTATCAGTACTTCACTCCTTCTTATGGCTGAACAATATTCCACTGTGTAGATATACCATATTTTGCTTATTTATCCATCAGTTAATGGATCCTTGGGTGACTTCCACTTTGGTCAATTATGAATAATGCTGCTATGAACATTTGTGTACAAGTTCTTGTGTGGACATATGTTTCCAGTTCTCTTGTGTATACTTTTAAGAGTGGTGCTGGGTCATGGTAACTCTACGTTTAATTTTTTGAGGATCTACTAAACTATTTTCCAAAGTGGCTTCACTGTTTTATATCCCCGCCAACAATGGATGAGGGTGTCAATTTCTCCACGTCCTCGCTGAGACTTGTTATTGTCTTTTTTATTATAGCCATTTTAATGAGTGTGAAATAGTATCTCACTGTGGTTTTGATTTGCATTTCAATTTTGCCTCTTTCAATGTTTTGAAATTGATTCAATGGTAAAAAAGGAAGGAAGTTCATGATAGTTTTCACACCTCCGAATAAACTGAAAAAGGAAAGTGACTCTAGAACTAGTTCATAGCTTACTTATTTCTTTATATATAACTCTATTAATAAAACGATGCATATAACTTATCAAAATGTACATTAAAACATAAATGTAGAAAAATATAAAATATTACTCTCCAATAATAGAACTTACTATATTGGGTGAGTAGAAACCTTTAATATGCAATGGGTGTATTATAAGGTTTTGTACACTCACCGGAGGAGGATTAAATTTTTGTCTTTGACCTTCCTAGGAGCCGGAGTAAAGTGATAAACTGTAAAATTCATAATGTTCATACGGTTAAAAACAAGATAGAATCCATTACTGACTACCATAGAGTCATTATCTATTCTCGGCATGAGCCCTCCAATGTCAAGGAGATGCTGAATCCTGATGCAGTCCCTCCCGTTGCTGACTACTCCAGATGGTAGAAGAGCTAACACCTGCCTCTAAGTTTCTTCTGCCCAGCAAGGCCTTATCTACACTCCCTCTTTGTCCTGCCCTCCTTTTCCGCTGAGGAAATTCAAACAGCAGTCTTCAAGGCCAAACTCATATGTGATTTTTTTCTTGGTAGGTCCTTAATACCCCCAGACAGAATTAATTTTCCTTTCTCCGTGCTCCCACGGTACCTTTTAGGCAGCCATCGTATAGACTTCATGGACGTGATTCGTTTCGGTGTCGGTCTTCCCCGGTGGACACTGGTGGGCTTCACAGGAGGGAAGTGTCTTCCTTTTCGCATCCCCAGTGCCTGGCACAAAGCAGGTACTCAGCAAAGGGTGGTGTGTCAGGTTGATTTTGTCAGTCACTCCTGACTTCTCACCCTACCATGGATGCACGTTGGTTTGTCACTGTCCCTCTTTAGAAGTGATCCCAGAATGAAAAAAACGTTTTCCAGATTTTAGACCTTCAGGGTACAGAGTGCCCATCGGCTCTGGAAACCAGGTTTTCCTCGGCTTTCACTTTCTAATCTAAATGTAAGCCTTTATTTGTATCCCTGATAAATGTAGTCTTGTTTCCTGCAGGAAAAGATAACTTCATCTTGCCAGACCAAAACGAAAAATCTCAGTTTTAATTCTGTCATCTGTCACATCTACTCTATCAACCAGTTTGATGTCATCTGTGTATGGGAGGATAATGTGAAATATGTGCATTTGCCTTTTTGATGCAATTGTGTATTTAGTGCCAGACAAAAAAGTATCCAGTGTGTCTAATTATTTATTGGGAAATCTTTATTCTTCTAACTCAAGATTCTAAAAAGCTACATTCCTCTCTCCCTCCACCCATCCATTGCCAAAGCTTTAGATAGCTTTGGAAAAATATGTTATCATTTAATATATATGTTATCATTTAATATATATGTCATCATTTAATATATATGTCCTCTGCCTAATATCTCCCTGACCCCTACAGACCCTCTATGTGTCCCAGCTATGCACTCCAATAGCATCCTGTACATTCACTAACAGAGAGCTCATCACATCTCACATCATAGTTTGTATCACTGTCTCTATCCTTTACCAGTCTACCGTCTCTCTCTCTATATATATATTTTTTAATTAATTAATTTATTTATTTATGGCTGTGTTGGGTCTTCGTTTCTGTGCGAGGGCTTTCTCTAGTTGTGGCGAGCGGGGGCCACTCTTCATCGCGGTGCGCAGGCCTCTCACTATAGCGGCCTCTCTTGTTGCGGAGCACAGGCTCCAGACGCGCAGGCTCAGTAGTTGTGGCTCACGGGCCCAGTCGCTCCGCGGCATGTGGGATCTTCCCAGACCAGGGCTCGAACCCGTGTCCCCTGCATTGGCAGGCAGATTCTCAACCACTGCGCCACCAAGGAAGCCCAATATTTATATTTTACTCAATATCTCAACTGCTTAGCACACTGCCTGACTAAAATTTTATTTGAGTCAAATCTACTTTAGATCAATTATATAATATTTACAAACACTATATTCTTTTGTGTGGTTCCATCACTGGATCAGTCACTAACAAGAGGGGGTATGCTATCTCAAAATAACAAGAGACATTATTTCAGGGAAGGTAAAGCAATCAGCAGATCAGATTATTTCTCTGATAGCAGCATTTCTGGTTGCCATAAGCTAATCAAATAATGACTTACATTCAGCAAAATTTAAAACCTCCTAGAATATGGAATATAATAATTGATTAATAAACAAAATGTCAATTTGGAATTTAAGCATTTCAAAGTTTATTTGTTGCCCTGAAATGTCTACACAACTGTAGGCTGCAATGCTGAATTTCAAAGTTGGGGCATCTTAGGTACTATTCAAGGGGTTTTAGCTAACTGATGAAAGAAACTTCTGGAACACCAAGGCAAAAAAATGTAAAAAGTGGAAAACTACCCAAACCGAAGTTTTTCGGGTATGGTTTACTTCTTAACATAAAGCAGCCCTAATGAAAAGTAAGCTTTCAGTTAGCAGATGCTAAAGAGACAAAAATACTGTTCTTGACTGCTCTCTTTCCCTTTGGTCAGCTATCAGTTGTCATGAGAAAGAAAATACAGGGGCTTCCCTGGTGGCGCAGTGGTTGAGAGTCTGCCTGCCAATGCAGGGGACACCGGTTCGAGCCCTGGTCTGGGAAGATCCCACATGCCGCGGAGCAATTAGGCCCGTGAGCCACAACTACTGAGCCTGCGCGTCTGGAGCCTGTGCTCCGCAACAAGAGAGGCCGCGACAGTGAGAGGCCCGCACACCGTGATGAAGAGTGGCCCCCACTTGCCACAACTAGAGAAAGCCCTCACACAGAAACGAAGACCCAACACAGCCAAAAATAAATAAATTAATTAATTAATTAAAAAAAAAAATCTCTATTTCCCAAAACCAATATTTTTAATATCTTGACATCTATATTCATGTTCTGTTAAAAAGTTAATAATATGAAGAATTTATCATAAATTCTCAGTGCGTTTTCAGAACCGGAACCTCAATTATTAAGGATTCATATGCATGTGGTGCTGAGTCTGTGTTATATGATCCTGTTCTCTATAACTTTACAGTTGAAAAGAGATGTCATTTGACAAGAAAGATATTTCCCCGTACTTTCTTCCACCACCATAAAAAAATAATAAAAAGTATGAGAATTAACAAAATGAACAAACGTTACACTAATAAAAAACCACAGGGCTTGGAAAACTGTCAAGAAAAGGTGGGACAGGGAGGGAAACAAATGAGACAAAAGGTAAAGAGAAAGGGGACCAAGGGTTTAAATAGATTAAGAAATACTTGCATGTGGCAAGTAAGATCACACTGCATAGCTAGGGCGCCATCGGGATTTTGTTTTAATGAGAACCAAGGGACCTCCTGGAAAACAGCTCCCCTTAGGCTGAGAGTCACATCCTCCAGCTTGGTGGAAAACCAGTGCCAAGAGTTTTTGGAGTGGGACGTATAAGTGTACTGCCCTTGGATGGATCCCCATGTAATCCTCCCTAAAGCCTACTGAGAAGGAAGCCCGAGGATGAACACTAAGAGCGCTGTTTTCATTTAAAAGCTGTGAAAGACACTAGTATCACGTTTCCCCACTGCATTGACAGAGCATTACCATGAAGGGGGTGCCCTACGCCACTGGAGATGTTCATCGCGACTTCATGTGGCTGAAAGGGTTGGCTCTTTGGCCGCTTGTCAATTTGGTTCACTTAGAGCTCTCATGTTAAAGCATCATCAGTGCAGGTGGAACCGACTGGTTTTGACATTAAATGGAAGTGGCCCAGTGCCAGTGGGGCAGCGGAGGGGTTGTAGGAAAGCTTCAGAGAAGTTCTGTGAATGCTGCGAGATTCAGAAGCACATCTCAAGAAGAGGAAAATGGTGGGCATCTTACAAGAGCAGTGAAGGTCATGGTCTTGAGTACGTGTGAGACACCTTTCAGAGCTCTTGAAATTCCTGGGTGAGAGTGAATTTTGAAAACGGACTGAAAGAGTTAACATACGTAAGTCTAGAGTGTGAGTTATGAATTGGTAACAGGTAATTAGTCATCCAAACAGGGATGACTTTGAGAATGAAGGGTATGTTGCTAATTATGCCAAGACAACAGATGTAAAATAAGACCATCCTGGACAAATTGCAATGTAGAGTCACATGTAGTTCCTCCTAGGAACAGTCACTTCCACTCTTTTAGTTCTGTAATGTTTGCAGTTTTACCCTAAGCATTTTTTTTTAAATCAGAAAAATATATAAAATTATATAACTTACACATCTAAATGAAGTAAGGGGAATGAGGTCTCACGAGAGTGACAGGGCAAAGATAGAAGCATAATATTTACATTGTTATGTTGACCCCAGTGCCCCACTTCCTGATGCCACATTACAGTCTAGAAAATTATGTCTGTAAAATTATTGTCTGTCAATTATTCTTCACCCCCTGGCAACCCCAAAGTGGCCTACCTTGCTTAGAATGGTCACACTGTCCCAGCAGTCATGGTATGCCTCACTTTCGCTATTTGATTTTACTCTCTGCTTTGTCTTCTCTTTGGGATAGTAGTCTTTTAAGGTCCAAAAGGATGTTTTTATGGGGGTCCAGTTTAGAAACACAGTGCTTCTGATCATAGCTGGCCCACATCAGTCCTGTCAAGACACTAATGGTAGAAAACTTCTTTAGAGTACCCAGGAGACCAGGATCCTAATTTACTTTGTTCCTAATTCACAAAGTTGACTTCTTTTTTTTTAAACTAGGTTGACGTTTTCTCTTTCGTGAATTCTAACATGTAGCTAGAAGTTTCCACTGCAAAGTGTACCTGTTTGGTTTAAGCTCTTTTCAAGTGACTTTTATAACTTTTAAAAAGTTCCAGTGTTTTGAACTCTTCCTCCATCCATAAGGCCTGTACGGATAGAACTATGCAGTCTTCTGCCATTGTCCCAGCCCATTTCCTTGAACAACTGCCTTTATGAGGGAGATGAGATGTGGCGACTTAGCTCCCTACTGCTCCCAGACATGCAAATAAAGCTGGAGTTGATGCTGTATATGAGAGCATGTGGGCTGCCATTCCACTGACTCTGAGGCTGATGTATTAACCTATCATCAGTAATCGGGATTGATATCATCTGCCCAGGGATGCTGTTCTCTTGGTGAGGAGATGGCAAAGTTCTGAGAGAAGGGGCCACAGGGCAGGTAAATTTGATAATGGGGCATAGAGAGCATCAGAGCATGGGGCAGTGTCCAGGAAGGGGTAGTCCCATCCTGCCAGGGGGAGCACGGTCAGTGGACAGCCACTGGGTGGCTAAGATTGAGGGGCTGGGGGAGCAGGATGTGAGCAGAACAGGTAGGGGACCCCTATTACCAAAATATCTGTTGTCTACCTGGGAACAAATCATGTTACAAAGATGAGAAGGTCAGCATTATTCTCAGAAGGTTTTCAACGTAAGGATACTGTTCATGGTACTCTCTGGTTAGGTTACATGTATGTAAGACTCGGGTCAGCTGTAGAAAGTTAAGTTGGGTTGGAATTTATACTATTTGTGCACTTGACAATAATAATTCTTACACTTCACATGTGTATAATGCAATGTATATATTATATATATTATGTATATAATCTATTTGGTCACAGTAACTCTGTGAGGTATGTAGGGCATGTAATATTAACTCTATTTAATACACGAAGAAACTAAGGCACAAAGCATTAAGATGCAAGGAGAGTGGTAGAAGTCCCCGGAGACGGGACTTCAAGACATGGCTTTCTGACTTCAGATTCAAAGATAATTTTTAAACCATACTTGGCTGCCTCTCAACCACAAATTAATTGGTAGCATCTGGCAAGCTGAAAAACAAAATTGTTTTGAGTATTTTTTTCTTTTTGCCATTAAATAGAAAAACCTTCTGGGTTCTACCAGCTTGTTCTCTATTAAATATACTAATTGAAGTGTAAAGTAATTTTATTCTCTAAACCAGCAGTTCTAGAGGATATATACAAGGAAGAAAATATTAGGATTTTTAGTTTTATATTTTTGGATGTGTTTAAATGAACATAATATATCACCACAGTACACCTTAACACATATGTACATAAATATACACACACATATATAGCAATAAATGTGTATAATTTATAAGTAAGTGTATTTACAAATATTGAGACAAATGTTCTTAAAGAAAAAACAACACAGAATTGCAGGCTCACAAAAGCTTGGAAACCATTGTTCCTAAGTGGTAACAACTTTCCCTAAAATGTCCGCACAGTTTTTAGCTAAGCACACTCCTTTTGTTTCACCTAATGCTTAGTGCAACGGAGTATGGCAACGGCTGCTGTACCCAGAATAACAGAAGCTGAGTGAGAAGGGCCTGGAGGGATCAATTCTCCTAACTCCTTGATTTGACAGAGGAAGAAACTGAGGCTTACGGGGGTTAAGGGATTTGCCCAAGCTGACAAGTTAAGGTTGAGCCCAACAATATGGGAAACGGATGGAAAATCCAGTTAATGCTTAGCTAGCCATGGTAATGTATCATGGGGCTGGCTTGCAGAAATTAAATCCGTTAATAATCCCCAAGCCTTATTTTAGCCAGAAGTTTTAAATGCCTCACCTATCAAACCTTTTGCTAAAGATGATAACGTAAGGGCTTTGTTTCTCTGGGTGCCCAAAAATGTCACACATATACTGCTCTCTGGGTATCTGGTTATATACAAATACAAACTTGGGGAATACATATAGATATTTAATTACATACATCAATTGGTAAGAACAATTGTATTGAAACAAATATACTCCCCATCCTGACTGCAGTGAAAACAGAACCAAATTATAATATTCCCCAACAGGCAAATAACTACTCAAAATCCACTGAATTTTGAAATATTTTGTCTGCCATCATCTCCTTGGAATTTAAGACCAGACCAATGCTGGACTATTATCAGATGCTAAATTCCAGGGTGTATTTGGTTCTATTTCTAGACTCTTAATTCTCTTCCGTTGATCTGACCATGTATTTAATTACCAGTGCACAAGGGTTTTATTTACTGTAATATTATGGCAGATAAGACTAGTGTTAATTTTTTAATTTAAAAAAATGTCCAGGCTATTGTTGAATGACTTCTCCCCCTCCCATGAACTTTAGAATCACTTTTCCTATTCAAAAGCAAAACAAAACAACACACTCCAAAAACACCAGCACCAACAAAAACCCCATCTTTATTCAGAAACTTGTGAAATTTAGAGATTGGTTTAGGGAGAACTGACTTATGCTGTTGAATCATTTTTTCCCCCTAAATAGGCTACTTAAATTCGTTTCAATTAGGATATATCTTTTCATTTATTCAGTCATGTTATGCCCCCTTGACAAATGGGTTTTTAAAATTCTATTATATTTCCTAACTGATTGCACATTGTATGTAAGAAAGCTGTGAACATTTTTACAAACCTTGTAATCTGACATTTTACTGAATTTTCTTGTTATATATAGTAGTTTTTAGTTGATTCTCTTGGAGTTTTCTACATAGACATCCATCTCATTTGTGAATAATGACTATTTTGCCTCCTCCTTTCCAATTTTTATTGTTCTCTTGTGTAACTGTATCAACTACTACTCCTAAAGCAATTATATGACTATACCTTGATTATCAATCATTTAGAATTTCTCCCATTATAATAATGCTGAGGTGAACATTTGCAGAGAGTTTGAGTAGTTTGGGTCATTTCCCTAAGATAGATTCCTACAAGTATAATTTGTTGGGTCAAAAGACACAAAAATTTTAAAGACTTTTAATACACTTTGTCATGTTACTTTCCCCAAAGGGTCTATCAGTGACTCTAAACACCCTTTCTCCTCTGTTCACAATCCCGAGGCTCCCGGCACAGATGCCCCCTTCCCAGCCCTTCCTCTATGTGCCTTCCCTCTGCCACCCACTGAGGAGATACCCAGGAAATTCCAAATCAAGCCCCTCCCCCAAATCAAATAAAAGCAAAACACAAGAACATAAAACTGCTACCCCAGTAACCCCAAAATCAATTTGGAGATGTAATTCAAATGATTTGGAGATTATTTGCTCACTCCTCCTGCAAATCATCCTACATGCCTCCTTTCCCTCATCCCTCACATTCTAAAGCCACTGAGTCCAGTGGCCTTAACTTCTCTCCTACCCATTCTTTATTCTCCATGCACACTGTTACTGCTCTAGTTCAGGAGCTCGTCCTCTCTCGTCTGGACCACTGTAATCCCATCTAACTGATCTTACAACCTCTGTGCAATCCTTTCTCCACCCCTATGCAGAACACTTCAGTGGCAGGAGACACCTCAGGATGGCCACCATCTATCTGTCTGTCCAGTTTCTCATTTTAACCTCTATCTTACTACTACCTGCTAGCCAGACCAGACTATTTGCAGTTCCCTGACCATGTACAGCTCCAAGCCTCTATTCCTGCCTGTGCCGTTCCAACCACAGGAATGCCCGACTCAGCACCCGACACCCCCAGCCCCATTCACCCAGGAAAATCCTTTTTCTGTTTAAGATCCAACTCAAGGGGCTCCTCTCTGGTGAAACATTTCCCATTCCACCCCTCGACCCCCCACCCTAGAACTATTATAGGAAGGACTGTCCATTGGATAGAGTATGGCAATATTTCCTGAGGTTCCTTTTATGCCCAGTTTCCAGGGTTCTTATATAAGTGGAATAAATCTGTAGGGACTGGCGTTCTCCCTCTTTTTGGTGAATTACATTTGTTTAACATGACTTCAAAGTTAATCGATACAAATCTATTCCTGCCATCAGTATAAACACAAGAATCGGCATTGCAGAAGGGGCCTCCATCGCGAGCTAGGGGAGGGAGGCTTAAAAGGTAAGAGCTGGCTCTGCCCCTCTCCATTTTCTTGTGCCTCGGGGCACTTGCCTTGCTGACGGTTAATGATCACCTTAGGCCCTGAAGCACAATGATGAGAGACCCCCAGTGACTGTTGCAACTTCAGACAAAGCTTTTGGTTTTTCCCTTTTTTTGGTGGAAGAGACATTAAGAAATCCTGTGAAAGGAAGGTAAAATCTTAGAGCTGGGGGGGTCAGCGTGACATCTAATTCAGCTCTTTGCTTCCAAGAAAGACCCGAGGAATTAACCAGTACCTCCCATTTTTAAAGGTCTGTGGAATGAAAAATCCTTTGTTCATCCAAGCCAGCACTTGTCAGCCCTCATTGGCAAGCAATTCCTGGGTCTCACTTCCTATCCTTGCCTGCCGCCCACCTCCTTATCTCCTCTAACTCCATTTCCTGCCTCTAGGGTGACTGGTTTCATATCTCTAGTTTACTAGGACTGCTAGGAAGCAAGAGTGTTGCCTGAATATGCCAATTACATGCTTCAAGCTTGTGCCAGAGCCTCCCTCTGATTCCTGTTCTCAAAAGTGGGTGAGGGGGGGCACAAGGAAAGCCTCAAGTGTAAACGCAGCTCTCTCTCGCAATTCATTGAGGAAATGGAAGAGGTGCTCCCATCACACACCTGGGGGATGGATTTTGCTTTGCACAGCACAGCTGCCCTTCTGCAAACTGCTCCAAAGCCAGCCACTTTATTCCAAATTCCACTGCAAGTGTCTGTTAGTATCTAGTGAGATGTTCAAAGCCAGTTAAACATCTACGAGTTTTGGGGGTGCTCTTTTTTGTGGATTCATTGAGTAACACAGACAAAAAATGCTAACATATGTTTCTGTTGCTAGTCCTTAGTCTTATCACAGTTTGAAACTGTAGAAAATCAATTACGTGCTTTGAATTACTCCCTTCCCTGGCACAGAAGCATTTCTTCGTTCTTTCTGGACAGTGAACACTTTGCAACATCTACCACTAACAGCCTGTTAGGATTCTTTGCTAAATTAATGTAGTACAAATAAACCAAACAGAAGCCTGGTGGAATGCTAAACATCCCCCCTCTCCTCTGTTGTGGCCTCCTTGCAGCTTGGGACCTTTCTGCCTTGCTGCTGCAACATCTGGACGGCATTCGTGTTGTTTCTCAAGGACACAAGTGTGCACCTCCGGTGAATTTCAACTTTCAACATCTCTCTGGCTCTAATCTATATTTAATGTTTCATGACTGGTAGTCAAAGATGCTTCAGCTAAATATCAGGTTGAAATGAAAATGATCCTTGGGAGAACATTTGCTTCCAGCATGCGTCAGCAAAGTGTCTGTGACAGAGGCTTTCCCCAGAGATGTGTTGCCCACTCTCTTGCAGTAATAATAATTACGGCTTATGATTGCTGTGCCCACATAATCAAAGATCGCTTCATCAACTGTGATCCCGAGGGGAAGCTGCCTCTGCTCCTAACTGGATGTCAGTCACAGAGAGCAGCACCCCTAGGGATCCCCAATTTTTCGCTTGCCCTTTTTAGTCCCATGTTGTTAGCATTGTGTTTCTTCATATTCTTCTCAATGCAAATGATGTGTAAATCATGCCCTCCAGAAGGCACATGTGGTGAGGGGGAGAGGGTGGGGAGGGAGGTGGGGCTGGTGTATTCTTCTCCCCTGGCCCCCCTCCCCAACCTACCACAGGGATTTCTCGCATGGAACATAATTACATCTGTGCCATATGGGCTCATTTATATTCTATTACAGGTTAAGCTAATACGACTCAGAAATATGCTAAAAATACCTCAAAGTATTCTAGAGCTGTCAAAACACTTGTCACTTCTTGCTCACCCTTTTGATTGCTAGTGTTTTTGTTTTTGTTGGGAGATTCAGAGAGCTAAGAAAGCATGCTGGTGTGCTGGTGTCCAGTCTATAAATATAGTTTAATTTCCTGTATTATTGCAACCTGTTGGCTTGCAAAGAAAAGATCTTTCTTTGTAAACCTAGAATGGCCCCAAGACATGGGCACTGAAGCCCCTACACGTGTAGATTTTAATTTCCCAAGAGGTAGGAAATACAGATTTCAGATGTGTGGTTTTGTCAGCTTTAGAATATTTCTTGTCTTTGTTTGATGTAATTATTCACTGTGATAGAAAAACACCTGCAGCGGGCTGACACCAGAAAAGTGCGATGCTAGAGTGAGAAGAGTCGGTTTGAATGTCAGGCAAATCTTGCCAAGATTTTACATGTGGCATGAAGATGAGAAGTACAATCTGTAATGAGTAATGAGTTCAACAATGATTTACAAGGGCATGTTGGGTTGTTTTCATGCAGTGGTTAAAGTCCATCGACCCATTAATTTCTACCATCAGTTCAGAAAATTGGTGGGTCATGCCTGTGTAGACTCTTAACCTAACGGTTTGATTATGTTTCATCTTTTTAGTATTACTATCTTAACATGTTAGTGGAAATTAATAAAATTCGTCTTGGGAACAGAAGAGCAAGCACAAATATTTTACTTTTCCATGCTTGACAAGCAACATTTCCAAAGCATATATGGTGCTGATCATGCTATCGGCCATCAAATACACAGACCATTCTACTGAGAACTGAATTCACACAAACACATACTTTTCCAATTTTCTAATAACTGTTCTATGTTATCTGGTTGAAGGAGTGGTTAAGACTGCCTGGTTCCAATCTCCAATTCTGCTACTCACTAGCTTGTTATCTTGGCAAATTCCATAATTTTCCCAGTTCCCCCATCTATAAAATGAACATAATATTAGCAGATGCAAACTATTATATGTAGAATGGATAAACAAAACGGTCCTACTGTACAGCACAGGGAATTATATTCAATATCCTGTAATAAACATAATGAAAAAGAATATGAAAAAGAATGTATATAAATATGTATATGTATAACTGAATCACTTTGCTGTACAGCAGAAATTAACACAACATTGTAAATCAACTATACCTCAACAAAATACATTTTTTAAAAATGAGCATAAGAGCAGTAGCTCTCTCCATGGGATTTTTGGAAGTATTAAATGAGAAAATATAAGTAAAATACTAGGCACAGTGTCTTGCATTTAGTAAATATTTGTTACTATTATTGTTGTTGATTTTACCTTTAACATAAACAGTTTCTTTATATAGCTACAGGGCTCTTTTAACAAAAAATTATGTTTTTGTCAAAATCATGTTGGTTGCTCAAACTTCCATTTATCTTAGATCATGCAGGCCAGAGATTCTCGGTACTTTTGGACTACACAGCCAAGTTCTTACTTTAGAATCAACAGAAACTTCATAAACTGGCATGGGAAGAACTAGAAAAAGTCAACATTAATATACTGAAGAAAGTTTCTAGACTTGTATAATTTTGAAATATTTGTACATTTACGATTGTTCAGAATACAAAGTGTCTGAACTCATGCAACTGAAATGTTCCATTTGAATAAGAAGGTATTCCAGTTTATAGTGGGCAGATGGTTGAACCAGTAACTATAACCAAGTTTTTAGTTTTTGCTTCTTTCAATCCTTAATATAGAGCTATTTCAAGATTTCGAAGGGGTGTGTGTGTGTGTGTGTGTGCATGCGCGCACGCAGAGAATCTATACTGTAGATACATGCGCACAAAAGAACCTAATTTTGGGGTCTTCATTTACGTGTTCCTATCCAGCCTCATGGCCCTGGGTAAGTCATGTGCCTTCCTAGTCTGTAAGATTGGGCTCTCGATTATCCCTCAGGTCTTTTCTCCTTTCAGGCTGCTTATACTACCATAAAAGTGGGATTTTAAAAATTAGAATTATTATAAAAAGGGCTATAAGTTGCCTAGACACCTCAAACTTATACTTTTGAATGAAGGTCTACTATAAGGTCTACTACTATTTTGAATGAAGGTCTACTGTCTATAGGGATAGAGACAAAGACAAAACAAGATACGGGCAATATTTTACAGGAGGAGCAACCTCATCTCCTTCCCAGGCTGCAGGCACCAGGTTTTTGGACAAGGGTGCCAAAGATTTAAAAGGTGCAGGAGCCAGGGAAACAGCAGTGTGATGCTAGAGCCTCATGACTTTTGAAATTTCATGTTTAAAACTAGTATTTTTCAGCTTTCAGAAAATGTTTTCTTCCTCTCAAAATTACCCCCAGAGACTTTTCTGCAGAGAAGATTAGACACACAAATTTTTGATGGCTAAAGTTCAGTCATATTTTCTTTTTAGTTTTCTTCTGTCAACTGCATTGTAAATTGCTTTAAAGTAAAAATAAAAGTTTTCCTCTTTAACCTTACATGTTAAAAATAAAACAAATCTTTAAAATGGTAAATGGGATTTGTTTCTCAGGCTGGGTCAGTGTGAGATTAATGTGTTCCAAAATGTCATATGGTTCGACCCTAAATCTTTTCTTAGAATATCTTCCCTAACCTATTCCTCTATTGTCAACATGAGACTACACAGGGTGTTCAAGATAAGGGCTGGTAGAAATCTATTCTACTGAGAGTCAAAAGGAGGTCTTTTTCTTTTCCCACGTAGTTACCCTTAATAGGTCAGGAAAAAAATTCTCTGGGAAAAGCTGGAAGTAAAGGTGAAACAACATAAGACAACTGCTAGGTTCACAAACACTGATATTTATTTGTTCCTGGTAGGGAAGGAGTGTGTATGTGTTAATTACTTAATTACAGATTTTAAATTAACTGCATTCTCTTTAAAAATCCCCAACCACAAGGGACAAAGACCACCCCCCAACCCCGCATCAGAAGCCTTGTTCTCCCAACTTAGCTTTGAATGGCAGCAGCTCTACAGAAGTGACCTAAGTTATAGCCATTCTGGCTCTCCACGCCAGATCTAGATGCTTAAAGCTTTAGAAATATAGCTATGTGTTCCCATATCCTCTGTAAAAGATATCTGTCCTATCTAGAAGGAAAGATCATTTCAAATGTGAACATCCATTTATAGAACTTTTGGAAGAAAAGCAAATTCCTAGAGTCCCAATTGACTAAAAAAATCTATTGTATGAAAAAAATCCTCTGAAGATAAAAGAAAATTTAAACTTTAACCACAAAATTGTGTCACATTTCACATAACCTATGTAAACTATCATTCAGAAGACAGTGGAAAATCTGGGAGCTATGACTAAATTTTTGTTTTTTGAAAAATACTCAGGAAGTTTAATGCACTGGAATTATAATGTTACTCTTTTGTTTATTCTCTTTTTAAAATATGTTTTTTCTTGGCTTTTTTGTAGGAAATTTAGAAAAATCACAAATGATACAAGGAAAAAACTAAATTTCACATCGAGATAAACCCCATTGACATTTTATCTCCTTCTAGTCTTTTCTCTATGTGTAAGGATATATTTTCAAGTAATTAGATTGTACTGCATATAAAATTATATATCTTAGATTTTCCCCCTTGGCATTCTTTTATCATTTCCTCATATCTTTAAATATCTTTCCAAAATTTTGTTTTTAATGATTGCATAATATTTCATCGCACAGTTATATCATAACTCTGTTTACATTAATTTGCCATTTGAGATTTTACCTTCTTGATGATTTCAATACTGCAATGAATGATCCTTCCAATGTCTTGGGTTCTCAGATCCCTGATCCTTTTTCCCTTGTGGTGGTGCCCTCCCTCCTGCAGTCACCCACTCCCATGGGCAGACCCTGCAAGGCCATGTCATTCCCACTCTCTCAATATCATATATCCCATCCTGACCAACATCTCTTGACTTTTTGGATCTCCCCCTTTAGTATTCTGACTGTAATTCTTTGACCCCCCCCCCCACCGGGACCTCCAATTCTAACACCTTTTCACTCTTACTCCTTTCATGTCCAGGCTCCTCTTTACCCAGCTGAATTCCATCCACAACAATCACTCTCATTGTGCACACCTTCAAATTCCTTGCCCCTCTCCTGTTCTGTCATGTTTGTTTGGTGAAACCATAATGCTGCTTAAATCCAATTCTCTGCCTGTGCTGTACAGGGACCTGGGTAACTTATCATGGCTGGAGAAGAACATGACTGTGCTGATTGGTCTCACTTCAAATTCAGAAGCACAAACTCGGTGAACCCTTAGTGCTCACAGTAACCATTCTATACCTCTCTAGTCCATTTGCTCACTATTCACCACCTATGTGACATCATCTCTCTCCTCAAACCTCCCATGTCTTTTCCCCCCATCTTTATCATCTTAGCTGATGATATTGCATCCTACTTTACTGAGAAAACTGAAGAGATTAGAAAATAACTTCCACCAACTCTTACAATCACATCTCCACCCTCACATCTGCCCCCTCATACATTACTGTCCCACCTGCTATCAAAGATGAGGTATCCATGCTCCTAACTAAAGCCAGCCCCTCCATCTGCGCACTAGAGCCCATCCTTTCTCACTTACTTGCTTTAGCAGTTGTTCTTTCTTCTCCTATATTATCAGGATGTTGATTCTCTACTGGATCATTTCCAGTAGCATACAAACATGCTGTTCTTCTGCCACCTTCATTTTATAAGCTATCATCTCAATTCTTTGGGTACTTGCAGCAAAATTTGTTAAAAGGGATGTCTTGACTTGCCATTTCTGATTCTTCTCCTTCCATTCTCTCCTGAATCCTCTCTCATCAAATTTTTGCCTCCTTCCACTACTTCACTGAAACTGCTCTTGTCAAGATCATGAATGACCTCCCTGTTGCTAAATCCAATGGTCAGCTCTCACTTCTCACTTTTTTCAACCTTTCTTCGTTTGGCTTCTGGGATACCACACTCTCTTGGATTTCCTCCTACCTTACTAGTTGTTTCTTCTCAGTCTTACTTACTAGTTTTTCCTTTCCTGATCTCTTAATACTGAGATCCCTGGTGTCTCAGTTCTTGGTCCTCTTTTCTTCTCCACCTACACTTACTTCCTTGGTAATCTTATCTAAACTCTTGACTTTAAATACCACTTAAATGTCTAGGACTCCTAAATCCATCTCTTCATCCCAGACCTCTCCCCTGATCTCCAGGCTCACATATAGTTACCCAACATATTGTCATTTTGTTGTCTCAAACTGAACATGCCCAAAACTGAACTCTTGACATGGCCCCTGCCCTTGCATCCTCTGCAGCTGTTCACATCTCACTTAATGGCAACGCAGTCTTCCTGGGGCTCAGACACAACTTTGGCAGCATCCTTGACTTTTTTCTCACACCCTGTATCCAATTCATCAGAAAATTTCTTCCTCTAACTTTGTCATACATCCAGAACTTGACCATTTCTCAATTCCACCTCTGCCACCACCTTGTTTTGCACCACCATTACCAGCTTCTTAACCTATTTCCCTGTTTCCATCCTCAGACCTTCCACCTTCTATTCTCAGCACAACAGCCAGATTTATATCCAAATCTGATCAGATTACGTCTCTGCTCAGAATCTCCTAAGACCTCCCCAGTTCAGTCAGAGTGGAAGCCAGAGTCCTTACAATGGTCTTCTGGGCGCTATGTGTTCTGACCCTAGTTCCCTAGCTAAGCCTTCTTTTTCTCCTTCTCTCCCCTAAATTCACTCCCCTCCAGCCACACTGGTCTCCTTGCTGTTCCTCAAACATGCCCGGCAAACTCCCACCTCAGGGCCTTTGCCGTGGCTGTGACTTTTGCCTGAAAAACCTTTCTAATCTTTATGCACATGCCACCTTCTCAATAAAGACTGCCCTCCCCCCAGCACCCTAATTTTATACTGCACCTTCAACACCTCCTGTTCTCCTGATCCTCCTTACCATGTTTTCTCATTTTTTCCCCCCATATCATGTATGGGAAAGTTTCCTGTATCACATGGGAAGCTTCTTAACAGGCTATGTAATTTATTTATTTATTATTGTGTTTATTCTCATCAGTCCCATCTGAAATGTAAGTTCTCACGGTGTCAAGGGCTTCATTTTGTTCACTGAGATATGCTAAGTGTTGAGAAAAATGTCTGGCACATAATAAGTGTTTGATAAATATTTGTTCAAAAACTTTAATAAATAAGCCTACTCAAATAGAAAAGGCGAACATTTTAAATGTTAATCTTCTTACTTCAGCCCACATTTGTTTTGAAAAACTTGCTCTCTGAGTTCAAGTGTAATTTCTAACTCTGGTGTAGAACACCTTACTTGAAGCTTCACCTTCACATTCTATGGAGAGGATGACTTTCAAAAATGTTTTGATGATGGATGAAATGAGAAAGAATAGCCAGGCACACTGAAAAGTCAAGTGAAGAATTATGACAACCATCTGGATATTTCAGCTACATGAACTCCAGCGGGGAACCCCTGTCATCCAGTGGAATATATAACTCCAGGCAGAAACACTTTAATTTGTGAATTGGAGCATGGAGGGTGGTTGGTTGGAATGGGCATGATGGAGGGTTGGTCATGAAAAGGAAGTGGTAAGTAAAATGGAAGGAAAATAGATGTGTTAGAAAAGGCATCAAGTACCCAACCCTTGTAACTGACCACACATACGGTTACATGCTGGCAATGCCTGTGTTTTTCTGACCGACGAGATTGTGATGTGCACTTACTGTACAATATCGAAAGGATGGCATTTCTCTTTTGCTCAGATCTGAGCTATTTTGTTGGTTTTGAACTTACAGTGAGAATCAAACTGTACAAAGTCTGCTTAAACTTCTCCCCCACCCCACGAGCTCATGCTACTACAAATCTGTTGGGAAAACAGATTGAAAAGATTTAAAGAGATCCTTTTCAAGTATGAAGGCATTCGAATCCAGGCAGGGGGACAGGCAGGGTGACCACTAAACAAACATGTGCATTAGTTCAGGGGCACTCAGAAACAGGGCTCAACCCACCTGGAAGGATTTTGCAAAGGAAAGACGGTTCCTGCAGAGGAGGGAAGCAAAACTGCTCATGGAAAACCAGCCATGTGTGGGCACACTGCTCTGCAGCCATTTAAAATCTTTTCCTCCTCATCTGCTTTAATCAGTTTCCTATTAGATTTTTTTTCCCAGTTGATTTTCAGTGTTGAGAAAAATTACTTTATCCTTTAGTGGAGAGGGGTGGGGGTGGAAACGGGCAGGAGTGAGGGATAGGGGAACCGAGCAGAGTAGCCATTCTCATTCCTGAACAGTACTATGGTACTTGTTTGGGAAAAATAAAGGAAAAGAAAAGAAATATTTTACCAAGGTCCCAGCAAGGATGCTCAGGCTTCAGAAGGGCGTAGGCAGCCAGGAGAGCAGAGTAGAGGTTTTTTCAGGAAAACAGAGAGAACTGACAGATGAGGAAAGGAAGGTAGAGAATGCTGGGATGTGTGTATGTTGGGGGAACACTGCAATTTTCAATAGAATGGTCTGACAATGGTTTATTGAGAAGGTAGCATTGAGCCAATACCTAAAGGGAGAGAGGTCTTAAGTTGTAGGAAGGAAGAACCTTCGAAGCAGAGGAAACAGCAATGTCTTTGGAATGGAACACACATAGTGGGTTTGAAGAACATCATGGATGTAGTGTGGCTGGAGCTGAGTGACTCTGCTTTATTTCTCCTTATAACACTCATCACCATCTGCCATGCTACATGTTTTCTTATTGATTTGTTTATTGCTTGTACCCCCAGCATCTAGAATAGTGCCAGGCACATAGTAGGCACTGTGGTAGGTGTTGTGCTTTGCCACTCAGATTCCCCTTCAGGAGTGAAGACTACTGGGAGTACTGCCAAAAGACAGCTCTCATGGCAGGTTGCCTATAGCTTAGAAAATTGCACGAGGTTACCTCTTCTTCCCATCCTCAAAGATTGATCAGTGCAGGGGTATAAAGGCCTGGATGCCATGCTCCGCCTTGGGACAACTCTGAAGGGCCACCTAAGTTCCAGACCTTTCCATGGGGTCGGCTGAAGCCTTCCTTGAGACTATATCAGAGCTCCGCTTTACCATCTGCCCAGTTCTGCTTCCTTCCACTCCTTTCCACAGGTGTGGATTTTAGGAACACTCTTTATTTGACGTGCTGTCTGCTAAGCTCTGTCTCATAGTCTGCCTTCTGGGGAACCCCATCTGAGATGGGGTCAGGAGTAGCACTGAGAAAACAGATGCTTAAATGGAATTTTGGAGGCAAACCACCTGCCAACTGACAGGGAATGAGGACTCCAGCATGGATGGTATGTGGTATGTCTCTCACACTGGGTAGCAGTGCAATTGTTAAAACTTTTATTGATGGTAAATCAGGATGGTATACTAGTGAAAAATAAATGCATTAGTTGGTACATTGTATGGGCATTTGAGAAGTATGGGAGCAATCATATCTATAAGGACTTTGGAATTGAGTGGTAATTATTGTTAAGCTCAATTAACACTCGGTAAAAGATTTTTTTTTTAAATGCTGAGGGCAATTATTTAGCAATTAAAAGTCAAGTTTGAAAGCCAAGGAGGGACTTCCCTGGTTGCACAATGGTTAAGAATCCGCCTGCCAATGGAGGGGACACGGGTTCAAGCCTGTCCCAGGAAGATCCCACATGCCGCGGAGCAGCTAAGCCCGTGCGCCACAACTACTAAGCCTGTGCTCTGGAGCCCACAAGCCACAACTACTGAGCCCACGTGCCTAGAGCCCGTGCTCCACAACAGGAGAAGCCATCGCGATGAGAAGCCCACGCACCTCAACGAAGAGTAGCCCCCGCTCGCCACAACTACAGAAAGCCTGCACACAGCAACATAGACCCAATGCAGCCAAAAATAAATAAATAAATTAAAAAAAAAAAAAAAAGAAAGAAAGCCAAGGGGCCTCCTTGGTAGCATATAAAGAATCTCCCATTTCTTGCAGTGGAACAGTATAAAAAGCTGAGCAACAGGATTAAGACTTAATTGTAAAAGCAGACAAGCTCCAATGAATATAAACTCCCAACCAAGCGTGGTCTTCTATCCCAAGGTCAGGACTTCCATTGTTAGAGAATGGACCCTGACACATGGGATGGGACTTCTAGGTTAATGCACCTGAAATCTTAATCCTTAGCTTCAGTGTGTTCTGGTAAAGGTCTAACAATTGGCTCTCCAATATATTTCTTGGACACACTTTTAAGCTTATTGCTCGTCATTATTATTTTCTCCATCACTTTCTCTGTCTGGACAATCAAGAAAACAATAAATTAAGCCCTGATTCTCTCATTTCTATGGGATAAATACTCCCACCATGGCCACTTTCAGTGTGACATCACTGAACATGGAGTTGAGAAAAGCTGTTCATTAGCATCCCATTACATATATTTCTGCCGTACAGATACAATAGATGTAAATAACCTCAAGGGCATAAATAACAGTAAAATACAGTAAAATCACTAGGAAATGATGAGTTTTGAGTATTTATCACCTTTGTTTTATGTTTAATTTAACTGTAAGTTTTTATAAACTTGTTAATAATAGTGGGTGTTTTTACAACTGGTTCACAAAATTCCTGAAAATTGACCAGTCGGCTCTTGAGAGCAGGATCAAACTGCTAGAGAATTTTAACTCGACTGAATTGCATCAGAGGATCTGGTATTAAATCAAGTCTTCAAAACTTACTAGGATCTAACACATTAAGACTATGCATTTTCTTTATATAGTTAATGAATCCATGAATGAGAATGGTAGATTAGAAATTGACTAATCCCTTAGGCTACCATTTTGCCAACTTTAGTTGGGAAATAACTGAGTTTTAAACTGTACATACATTTTTAAGAATCTGTCATCTTTTTACATATGCAAGAACCAATTCAATTCCTTAAACAAAAGAACACAACAATTATTCTCTTTTCACCTAAACTTTGCCAACAGCAATGACTTCTCAGCAATAGAATCCCTGCAGTTGGTTAGGGATTATTTTACAATGTGACAAAAAGATTGCAATATAAAATTTGTTCCAATTAACATTCTTAAAATGTTTGCCTGCTAGAGAAAGGACTTTTCTTTAAAGTACTATGAATTTTCTTTTAACATGTTTTAGTTTAAACCTCCTGGTTCAGCTTAATGGAGCTGGCCCTAAATAAAGTGGGATGGAGCCAGGAAATCTGGTATAACACAGAAGCTAGTGTGACCATACCTTTAGGTTGCAAAAATAAATCTTCAACAATGAAAACTCTGAGGTTATTTATTATTGTCCTATGTTTTATTTGAACATTTCTTCACTGATCTATAGAATTGTGTAATCAATCATTCATTCATTACTTTAATGAATACTTGTAGAATGCTCACTTTGTGCAAGGTACTATTATTATCCAGAGTCAACCTAAATAAAGAGGTAAACGGAGGCAAGCTCGAATAACCAGAAATCAAATTTATTTGGCAATAGCAGAGGAACTGCAATTCAGGAAATGCCAACTACAACAAGCTGCAGGTGAGTCTGTGGAAGGTTTGGGGTGGCCTCTATCTGTGAGTGAGGAGTGCAAAGAGGGTGCGTCCAGACAGAGTCCAAGTGGTAAGTTCATTCGCCTGAGGATGGGGAGAGATGCTCGGCGGATGTTCCTTGGTCAGAAGAGAAGTTCTGGTTTTCTGTCAGTCAGGCATTCACAAGAAATCAGTCTCTCAATTCCTAAGTTTCATTTTCCTGAGGGCACATGCGTGAAATTCTTCTTTTTATATCCTCTGGTTCCATTTTAGATTGAAATTCTTTCACACTAGAAATATAGTGTCTACTTTGTGGCTTTCCAGAGCAGATCTTCCAGCTCTCACAAACAGGGTAAAAACTACTGAGCTGTAGCCCATTTTCCACTTTGTAAGGAAGATGAACACCTCCTGAATGAAGCTCTTCTAGCAGCCTGTGGTCCTATCGGAGCTGGACGAGAAGGAGGCTTGACATCAACCTCACCAGTGGGGTAAGTTCGCATTTCCAAAGAATTTCTTTACCATCCTGCTATCCTCTTCTTCCCAGCACCGGGGAGTCTTCAAGAAGGTGCTCTGAATAGCAAGTTTAGGGAAAGAAAGTGAAGGAGGGAAGGTTCTGCTGGGGCTGTTTTTCCTGGGTGAAGAGGTGATGTTGGCTAGCCCGAGTGTGAAGTGAAAAATTATGAAAGACAAGAGTAAACAAGATGGGATAGTGAGACAGCTTCCCTGTTTTTTCAGAGGTAACATTTCATGCTACAGTTTTATTCTATTTAAATATTTTTAACTGAGGTACAATAATTGAGATATAACATTGTATTCATTTCAGGTACACAATGTTACGACTCGATACTTGCATAGACTACAAAATGATCACCACAGTAAGTCTTGTTAGCATCAGTTACCTCACACAGTTAAAAAAAAAACTTCTTGTGATGAGAACTTTTAAGATTTACACTCTTGGCAACTTTCAAATATGCAACAGAGTATTATCAACTACAGTCACCATGCTGTATGTTACATCGCCATGACTTATTTATTTTATAACTGGAATTTTGTAGCTTTTGACCCCTTTCACCCATTTAACTCCCCCACCCCCAAGTCCACTACCACTGCCGGCCTCCGGCAACCACCAATCTGTTTTCTGTGTCTATGAGTTCAGTTTTTGAGTTTTTTTTTAGATTCCACATATAAGTGAGACCATATGGTATTTGTCTTTCTCTGTCTCACTTATTTCACTTAGCATAATGCCCTCAAGGTCCATCCATGTTGGCACAAATGGAAAGATTTCATTCTTTTTTATGGCTGAATAACATTCCATTGTGTATATGTGTGTATATATAGTGTGTGTATATATACATATTTTTTTTCTTTATCCATTAATGTGTCAGTGAACGCTTAGGTTGTTTCCATATATTAGCTATTGTAAATAATTCTGCAATGAACATGAGGACACATATATGTTTTTGAATTAGTGTTTTTCTTTTCTTTGGATAAATACCCAGAAGTAGTAGAATTGCTGGATCATATGGTAGTCCTATTTTTAATTTTTTGAGGTATCGCCATACTGTTTTCCATAGCGACGGCACTAATTTACATCCTCCCCAACAGTGCACAAGGGTTCCCTTTTCTCCACATTCTTGACAGCACATGTTATTTCTTGTCTTTTTGGTAATAGCTGTTCTAACAGGTGTTAGGTGATATCTCATTGTGGTTTTGATTTGCATTTCCCTGATGAGTAGTGATGTAGAGCATCTTTTCATGGCCAGCTGTATGTCTTTGGAAAAATGTCTATTCAGATCTTTTGCCCATTTTTCAATCTGATTGTTTTCTTGCTATTGAGTTGTATGAATTCTTCATATATTTTGGACTTTTAAATATATATATTAAATTTACAAAATGTCAAACATCGTCTTTTTCTAGTGTTTACAAAATCTACTACAAATCTAAAAATACTAATGAATACAATGAGTCTTGGGCTAATAGAGTCATTGACTTTCTCCAGTATTATGAGTGATTAAAAACTGATTTTATTAAACTAAGCAAGAAGTAAAAGGAAAGAAATGTTAAGAGCTAATATTTCCTATTGCCAACATCACACCCAGTTAAGACCCTTTGCAGTTGCTATTCCCTCTGCCCGTAGTACTCTTGCCCCAGATCATCTTTGCACAATTAGCTCCATTTAGATCGCGGTTCAAAGGGTACTTTTCAGACAGGCCTTCCCTGACAACCTGACAGAAAGTAGCTTCATGCTACTTCATAGCGCCCTTCTTTATTTGTACCAATTAGGTTTTTCCAGAATGGATTTGTTCATTTTATTTGTTTGCTCGCTGATTTTTGTGTCTTTTCTCTCAACCAACTGGAAAGAAGGCAGAGCCCTTGTCTACTTTGCTCACTGCTACTTCCTTCGTGCTTGTCTGGCACATAATAAGAGCTCTGTGATTAGTTTTTGAACAAATATATAAGTAAATGGGCATATTTAATTGCTTTGGGTTTCTGTGGTATATTCTTCATTGGGAGTCTCACGATGGATTCTAACACTTAGATGATATACGCTTGGCTTCTGTGCTTAACATTTTGAATGCTGAGCCAGCTACTTACTGATTGTCATTGTCCATTTAAAACCATTAACGGGGGGGCTTCCCTGGTGGCGCAGTGGTTGAGCGTCTGCCTGCCAATGCAGGGGACACGGGTTCAAGCCCTGGTCTGGGAAGATCCCACATGCCGCGGAGCAACTGGGCCCGTGAGCCACAACTACTGAGCTTGCGCGTCTGGAGCCTGTGCTCCGCAACAAGAGAGGCCGCGATAGTGAGAGGCCTGCGCACCGCGATGAAGAGTGGCCCCCGCTCGCCGCAACTAGAGAAAGCCCTCGCACAGAAACGAAGACCCAACACAGCCATAAATAAATAAATAAACCCAAAGTTTTAAAAAAATCTTTAAAAAACAAACAAACAAAAAACATTAAGGGGGCCCAGGCGCGGAGCCGGGCCGCAGGGACTGTCCCGGGGCAAGTTCGCGGAGAGGCCGGCTGTACTCCGCCCGGCTCCGCTGCTCCCTTTAGGGCCCGAGGCTCGCCGCGCTCCGCAATGGCCGAGGAGGCCGACAAAGCCACGAAGTACTACACCCTGGAAGAGATCCAGAAGCACAACCACAGCAAGAGCATCTGGCTGATCCTGCATTACAAGGTGTACAATCTGAGCAAATTTTTGGAGGAGCACCCTGCTGGGGGAGAAGTCTTAAGGGAACAAGCTGGAGGTGATGCTACTGAAAACTTTGAGGATGTCGGACACTCTACGCATGCTTGAGAATTGTCCAAAACGTTTATCGCTGGGGAGCTGCATCTGGATGACAGGTCAAAGACAACCAAGCCTTCGGAAACTCTTATTACTACTACTGATTCTAATTCCAGCTGGTGGACCAATTGGGTGATCCCAGCTATCTCAGCACTGGTTGTAGCCCTGATGTATCACTTCTACACATCGGAACACTAAACACGTTCTCAGAAGCCAGTGGAAGAAAAGACTGCTTTGGTCCTGGGAGAAAGAAGCCACCGTTAACTGCTTCAACTGACAGAACCCTTCACCTGAAAATGATTTGAATACACCTGTTTTCCTTTCCTCCTACATTAGACACAAAACAAACCAAAAAGAACTGTTCTTTCTACTCCTGAACTTTTAGAGTGTGCCTTTTTATTCATCAGCTTTGTTTTGATGTTCCACCACTATGTCATTTGCTTATTGTGGGCACAATCTTTTAAAACATACCACCATGTCTGGCTGTCTATTTGATATGTAATTGTCTTTAATGTTTGGAATCTGATTATTTGGCGGTCATTTAATGTGCTAATCTTTCAGATCCAAGTTGTCTGTCTGATGTGAGCAGGGGCGTCCTTGGATCTCTTCTTGTGCTGCTTCATCTAATTGAATAATCAGGTATTGCATGTTTCTGGTGTAGTTTTTTTTTTTCCCCCCAAGGAAATTAAGGCAGGCCCAGAAATAATAACTTAAAGATTTCTAATAATTGTTCTACTTGAACAATCATATAGATGATAAAAAGAGAAAGTGGCCTGCAAGACCTAGAAAAGGTACTCCATCTTTTCTTTGATTAAAACCACCAGCAACATCAACAAAAGCCTGTGAACCATGAGAGAACATTACCACTGTCTCTCAGCTTGAACATGTCATTCTGAAGAGATTCTCAGTTATACAGGTTCTCAGGTTTTACAGACTCGTCCTTCAGAGCTGAAAACTGTTTAAATGCTCCTGTAAAGAAATGTTGATCCCCTGATTTGTAAAAACACACATCTGAAAGAGATTGTGGGACATTTGGAATCTGATTTTTGAAGAAATTTAGCTCTGGTGTTGGGCCATGAAGAACTCTGGTGTGGACTGATTCAGTGGACTGATTCAGTCATCCCATATTTGTTTATTATTCTCTGCCCAGTGCTTTTTTCTTTAAATGTCGAAACTTGAGAGATGAATTTATAGACTTGAAGTACTTTGTAGTTAGCGATGATTGTCCATTGGCCTGCTAGCCAACTGATGAGCCATGGAGTTCTTCAGAAATAACTAAACACATTGGAAAGGAATTTGTTTAAATTACAGAGCATAGATTTTTATAATCAATGACATGTATCACCCTCTGCGTTTTTTGTCACTGGAAGTTAGAGCGAATGTATGAGGGCAGTGGGGCAGCTGTCTCTATCACATGGGAAAATACCTTGCAGAGGAATCCTTTGTTTAGCTTTTAATAAACATAAGCCTGGAACAAAAAAAAAATTAAAAAAATAAAAAAAAACATTAAGGGATTAGTTACTACGATCAGGTTTATTTTAAACTTTTATAGGTCAAGATTTTCACTGAATAGTGCCTGTCTCTTCAAAATATTTATAGACTTTGTATCTTCTGTCTTATAGTGTTATCACTTTGTTTGGACTGATAATTTGAAATCAGAAACTTTGTTTTACATAGCTGTTTATCTTGTATATAGCTTGGGTTTCATATGTATGGACTGCGTAAATGATAAGAGATATATAAGTGATCATGAGACGTATGACTTAAGCCTACAGGGATATGTTACTTTTGTATCCAAATAAATGAGTTTGGGCTAAGAGGTCCAGTACGTGACTAAAACTTAGTCTAATCTAAAATAGACAAGTTATAATTAATAATATCACTGGTAAAGCTGCTTGAATTAGGCATGTCTTGCTTCACAGTTATTTTACCACTGTGATATCTCAAACAGCAGACTCTATACGCCCATATTAGCAGAAAGTTTAGTGTTCGCTAGGGTTGCCCACGTTGAATATTTCTAAAAACCCTGGAGGAAAACTCTTATTTCCCACAATTCTCTCTCATTGTTGCTTGTCTTCATGGCCAGGCATCTTATTGTAGACAAATTCTACAATCATTCCAAAACTAGATTGTCTATCCAATGTTCCTGACTCTGCTTTGCTCATGGGCCTGTCTTAATTTCCCCAACGCAGCTACTATCAAGCAGTAACATTTAAGGGACTCTACCAAGGAACGTGGGTATCACAAAATGGTCACAGCCAACTCTCTCATTAATTCCCACCTGTTCCTGCATTGTGAAGACTGTTTACCTTCTGCACTCCTTTCCCTGGTCCAGCAAGTGGAACTCCAAATCCCAAATCCCTCGCTCAGTTTCAACTGATATCTTTATGGAGATATCTGATAGATTGAATTATTGGACCCAATTCTTCACCACTTCTTGTATCTACACCCTCTGCCTTATAGCTTTATATTCTCTCCTACTAAAGTCCCTGCCTCTTGACTTTGACTCGGACATGTGTTTTGCTTTGGGTTGTAGGATGTTAGCAGCTGCAATGCAAAAATTAGCTTGAAAAGTATTTATGTTGGGTTTCCCCCTTGTGCCTTTGCCATCACCATGAGAAGAATGTGTCCTGAAGAGCCCAATGGGACCAAGGAGGATGAAAGACACGAGGGAAAGACCCAGATTTGCAGATCTGCAATGTGAAGCAAAACCAAACCAGGTGACTCACAGATCTGTGAAAATAAAAAAACTTTTGTTTCAGTCACTGTGTTTTGAGGTTGTTTGTTATGTACCATTATTGTGGCAAAAGCTAATTTATACAAGATGTAACTCTTTCCATGGTAAAGTCAAATATTGACATCTTTGTGCAAAGCAGTTTGGCTACTTATGGCCCCTAGTGTCCCCATTCCAGAGTAGCATTTTGGCTTTACTTTTGCATAATCAAAATGCATGTTAGAATTCTTTCTCAAAATAAAAAGTTTTCCTATAAAAGTGAAGAAAACCAAAAACTACTTTTAAATGGCCACTTTTCCATCTCTGAAAAAAAAATTAAAAGCTTTGCTGAGCTCTATGCTCCAGATGAAAACCCAGATTTGTCAAAAAGGTTCAGAGAAGAAGTGGTATTGGTGATGATTCTGAAAGACTGGATAGGATTTGAGTTGACAGACAAGAGATGGGAATATATTTTAAGTAAGGAGTGAAGTGAACGAAATGTGATGACTAGAAAGCATGAAACTCATTCAGAACCATTTAAAACATAATTTACTTTACAAACATTTATAAAAATAATTTTTAAAAAACCTTAAATTGTAAAAAATGAAGGTAATCTATTATTGAACTCAAAGACCAATCAATACTAATAGAACTTCTTTAGGGTAGTGAAGAAAGTACAAGTACAGTGAAGATTTGCCAAAGAAAAAAAAAAAGAGCTATTTTCATTAGTATGTTGAAAACGTTAAGTAGACACATTCCAATGCCAATTCTATTTCTACTGTAATCCTATTGTCCCCAATTCTCCTAGAAATTCCATTGAGATTTGCTTTGATTTTTATCAGCATTCTGTATGTCATTATTTCTTGTTTCTCAGACTTAGCTTGAAGCATCTTTGAATCACATGGGTTCAATATATTCCACCTACCATTTGTCCTTAGGCCCTAGTACCTTGGTTTGCATGTAGCAGGTGCTCAAAATAGCTTCTGTTATTATTTTTAATTAATACTTATATTATTAGCAATAGCTAATCACATTGATTCATCATCTCAGTTGCTCTGTGAGGTGGGTACCAAATTTAAGTCAATTTTTTTGGTTGAAGAAACTGAGGCATAAAGAGATTAAATGATTAAGAGATGAAGTACCAAGTCACACTGGGAGTAAGTGGCAACACCATGACTCAAGTTCAGATCTGCCTAACACCAACACCAAGCTATTTTGAGTTGAACTGATGCACATGGTTTGAAACACCATATGGAAACTACTATATACAAGCCATGGCCAAATATCATTGCAATACAAAGAGATGTGTTATACATTATATAAATGTATATTTGTGAATGTATATATACAGGGTGATTTGCCTTTCTCACTTCCTGATGATAAAACTTGAAGAATAATTGTTTCTGTGACACATGAATTGCAAATGTATTTTTTTCATTTTGCAGACCCTGGAACGCTCATTTACCTCTCTTCAGCTTGGGAGTTACAATGCGTTCATAGCTAGCAAGAGCGAGCTACTGCTGCCTTAGACTCAGTGCTTAAAGAATCTCATAAAAAATTGAAATTCCCACCTTTATTCAAGCTTGTCAGGAAATCTCCCTATAGCCCTTTGTATTTGAAAATGCATTATAGTTTTTTTAAAGCATGTGGGAAACGGTTTTACATTTTTTCAGTTGCACATAAAATCACTTTATGAGCTGCCAAATGAAAACTGAGAAAGCTCAGTGAATGGGGATGCCTCCTTCAATATCTCCTATGTGAATTGGAGGTGCCATGTTCTCTGCTTACATAGCTAACGTGGTTACTTTATCTCTTCATTTCACCCCTAACTAGAAATTAGGAATTCTTTAAGACATACCCATTAGTTAAAGTGAGACATAACCAGTGCTTACTAGCAGAAAAGAGACAATGAATATCCCTCCAAAAGCTATTCTCACACAGGAAGGGTTGAGAACTGAAATGGAGCTGTATTGGAACCAAGGTTTTTTATGCTATTAAAATTAGTCTGGTATTAATCTAAACTAGACTATTTTAAGTTAAGATGTTTATTGTAATCCCCAGGACAACCACTAAGAAACTAACTCCAAAAATACAGCAAAATAGACAACAATGGCACACTAAAAAATATCTATTTAACACAAAAGAAAGCAGTGATAGATAAACCAAGGAATAAAAAAGATAAGACATAGAAAACAAATAGAAAATGGCAGCTCTAAATCCTACCTTGTCAGTAGTTACATTAAATATAAATGGATTAAACATGTCAATTAAGGCTTCCCTGGTGGCGCAGTGGTTGAGAATCTGCCTGCCAATGCAGGGGACACGGGTTCGAGCCCTGGTATGGGAAGATCCCACATGCCGCGGAGCAACTGGGCCCGTGAGCCACAACTACTGAGCCTGCGCGTCTGGAGCCTGTGCTCCGCAACAAGAGATGCCGCGATAGTGAGAGGCCTGCGCACCGCGATGAAGAGTGGCCCCCACTTGCCGCAACTAGAGAAAGCCCTTGCACAGAAACAAAGACCCCACACAGCCATAAATAAATAAATAAATAAAATTTAAAAAAAAACATGTCAATTAAAAGCTAGAGGTAGGAGTGAAGTAAGTCAGAAAGAGAAAAACAAATACCATATGCTAACACATATATATGGAATCTAGGGGAAAAAAATGGTTCTGAAGAACCTAGGGGCAGGACAGAAATAAAGATGCAGATGTAGAGAATGGACTTGAGGACATGGGGAGTGGGAAGGGTAAGCTGGGACGAAGTGAGAGAGTGGCATGGACATATATACACTACCAAATGTAAAATAGATAGCTAGTGGGAAGCAGCCGCATAGCACAGGGAGATCAGCTCGGTGCTTTGTGACCACCTAGAGGGATGAGATAGGGAGGGTGGGAGGGAGACACAAGAACGAGGAGATATGGGGATATATGTATATGTATAGCTGTATAAAGCAGAAACTAACACACCATTGAAATGCAATTATACTCCAATAAAGATGTTAAAGAAAAAAAAAAAAAGCTAGAGGTAGAACAGATTTAAAAAAATAATCCAACTGCTTGGTGCCTACCAAGACACACTTTATACTCAAGGATACAAACAGATTGAAAATACACACTTTATACTCAAGGATACAAACAGATTGAAAGCAAAAAGGATGGAAAACTCAAGCCTAGTGAGTAGTGCACATCTTGTAGCTGTGTTCATGACTTAGCTTCCAGTGCACTTTGATTTTAAACAATATTTTTAAAAAATACAAGTAAATGTGAATACACTCCTGTGAAAATTGAAACATTACAGAGATAAATATAGATATCCCTATCATTCATCTATCTATCTATCTATCATCTATCTGCTTATCAAGAGAGATAAAGTGAATATCCCCTCCATTCCCTATCCTCAATTTCACTCTACTTCTCAAAGGTTTAGTGAGGATCCTTCCAGACATTTTAAAAACTCTTGAACTATAAGTTTCCATTTAAATGTTTATTTTAGTATATCTTCAACTTTTTTTTTTTTTCCTTTCGTTTTTTCACTTAACCACATGTTCTGGAGATATTTTCATATCAGCACATAGAGATCTGCCTGTATTTGTATTTTTAACTGCTACCTGGTAACACAGATATAATTTACTTAAAAATCCTTTTTTGAGGTGTATTTCATTTGTTTTAATCTCTAGCTTTCACAAATGATGCTGCAATGAACGTCTCTGGACATACACTTCTATACAAATGTGCAAGTTTTTTGTAGGATAGATAATCAAACGTCAAATTTCTGCGTTAGTAGGTTTGCATACACAGTCGTCGCTCAGTATCCATGGGGGATTTGTTCCAGGACCCGTCAGAATACCAAAATTTGTGGATGCTCAAGTCCCTTATAAAAAATGGCATAGTATTTGAATATAACATAGGTATATCCTCCCATATACTTTAAATCACCTCTAGTTTACTTATAACACCTAATACAATGTAAATGGTATGTAAATAGTTGTAAATACAATGTACATGCTATATAAATAGTTGCCAGTGTGGCAAAGTCAAATTTTGCTTTTTGGAATTTTCTGAAATTAAAAATTTTTTCCGCATATTTTCAGTTCGAGGTTGGTTGAATTTACAGATGCAGAATCTGTGAATACAGAGGGCTGACTGTACTTCCAAACTCTCCTCCAAATAGACTAGACTATCACCATTAATATGATAGGCAGAATATGCTCCCTCCCAAAGATGTCCACGTCCTAATTCTGAGAACCTGGGAATATGTTACCTTATCTGGCAAAAGGGACTTTGTAGATGTGACTAAGGTTAAAGACCTTGAGATGGGGACATTATCTTGGATTATCTGATTGGGTCCAATCTAATCACATGAATCTTTAAAAGCAGAGAATCTTTCCCAGCTGTGGTCAGAGAGAGATATGACTACAGCAGAAGAATGATCAAAGAAAATGCAACATTGCTGTGTTTAAAGATGGAAGAAGGAGTCCAGGTATGCTGGTTTCCTCTAGAAGCTGGAAAAGGCAAGGAAATAGATCCTCCCCAGAGGCGCCAGAAAGGAATGCAGCCCCATCTGACACCTTGATCTTAGCCCAGTGAGACTCTTATTGGACTTCTAACCAACATAAGATAATAAATTTGTGTTGTTTTAAGCAACTAAGTTTGTGGCAATTTGTAACTGCAGCAATAGAAAAAATATGTAATTTAAGAGAATATCCATTCCTTGAAATCCTCAACATTAGGTATTTATCATTGTTTTTAACTTTTGCAAGTCTGATAATCAAAAATGGTGAGCCACTGCTGGTTTCATTTGAATTTCCCTGATTCCTGATGAGGCTCAGCTTCTTTTCATAAATTCTTAACCTTTTGAATTTCTTTTGTGACTTGGCAGAGACTAACCTAGTATCATTCTTCTTTTGGATTGTTTGGCATTTCTTATTGATTGGTAGAGTCTCTTTTATATTTTTACATTCTGATATTAGTATTTTATAGCCTTTGCTTGTTACATGTGTGCCAAATATTGTTTCCCAATTTGTCACTTTTCATTTTATAATACTTTCTTGCCACTCATTCTACTTGATCGGAGTTGCTTGACCTGCCTCACAATTTCCTAGCTCATCACTCAGTGCTGTCTGTGGGTAAACACTGCCTGCGTGCCATACACTAGTTATTGAAATGGGAACCATCTGTGTTGGTGGACTCTCCCAAGGCTGAATAGATCAAAATACTGCCTAACCCTGTGGAGGAGAATTTTGCTTGTCTGTTTGTTTGTTTATTTGTTCATTTGTCTTTTAATGGAAAGGTAGAACATAATGGTGAAGGTTGCTCTTAAGGAAAGAATCCACAAATCCTATAAAATCAATGAACTAAAGTTGACAGATTGATTCAGATGATACACTTTTTTCCCTTCAGATACTGCATGACCTATTGTACTGAACAGTTGAGCACTTGGCCAACATGTGTTTAAAGCCAGCCCTATTCTGTTCTCACTCTATTCTGTTCTCACTAAATCAAAACTTTGAAAAGGAAATGTCTTGGGAACCTAGGAGAGTCAGTTACATTTAAAACACAATACATGACTAAAAAGATTAAAAACTAAAGCTAATATTTACTGATGGATTACTATGTGCTAAGCTTCTCACTGAATCCTCACAGCAATTCCATAAGAGGGGTATAGTTATCCAGTTATATAGATGAGAGAACTAAGGCTCAGAGAGGCAAGCAACTTGCCCAAGATGGCATTAAATGATAGAACCTGAACTTGAACCAGACCTGACTCAAAAGTCTTAACCACTATAACTATGCCAGAAATCACATCTGATATCAGACGTCACATCTGAGTCTTAACTATCCTACAATAAAAACTTTCCAGTAATCTGAATTAGTAAAACATTCTGAATTACACTTTAATTACTCTTGAGGATATACACAGAAATGAGGAACCAGGCTATAGTGTCCAGTAGAAGAGGATTTTTAAAAAATACTTGATTGAATAGACAGCAGTGATTTATCATTAGTCACTGGCTTATCAGTTGATTACCTGCTGATGGATGTTTCTGAAATAGTGAAGGGTGCTTGAAAAGTAGCTTTCCCCTTTCCTCTGCAATCTTATTTACCCTATAATTTGCAAAGTAAATCCTTTATTCAGAGGTAATAAATACAGAAACTTCATTATAGCTCCTATCTGATTTATCTCAAATGCAGGATTTGTGGAATCCAAGCTAATGAGTTTAACTGTTAGGTCTTGCATTCCTGATTCCTGGTTTCTCTTTGACGGACTTACTGGGAGGTGGCAGTGGGGGGTGATGGGGAGAAGGCAGTCAGCGGCAAGTGTGACAGAGTGCACTGACTGCTTTCTGGAGAGAAAAATCCATTCTGGGGACATTTACCGCCCGTTCAGAAGCTGTCAGAAAGCCTGGGGCTGGCCTTACCCTCCAATCTTCCTGCCCTGAGGGGGCTCCAGGACAAGCTCACACAGAGCCACCTCAGCACTCACCCTGGCCTGTACATTCCCTTCACTTATCTCACAAACTCTAAGAGTCTCTGCTCCCAGAAAAGGTTGAATCAGCCTCTTCAGTAAAAATTCTTTCCCCAGTATCTTTCCAGAAGAAATTAACTACTTTGTTGCCAAGAAAGACCTATGCCACATTTTGACAAAATAAGGGAAAAATGTGCCTCTGTGTGTGTGTGTCTTTGTTCTTTTAAATCTTGAAAAGGGCACCTGATTAGAGGTGAGATAGGACTCCTGGTTTGCTGTTTGTTTTTTATACCATTTTCTGTAGTCCCAACCTTTGCATTTTTCAATTACAATAATAACCCACTTCCTAACGTTATTGTTATTAAAGATGTCCAGTGTGTAGTAGATACTGGTTGTTTAGTAGAAGTCCTCCCTGTGGGGAACCACTGGCCCCCAGTCTGAGCCCACACTTGTGCTCCCACTGCTCCCAGAGATGGAATCAGGAGCTTCACCTGCCACTGAGAATGAGCCCTGGCCCCCGACCCAAGTCATTGCTTCAGGAAAAGTCTTGATCCCTAACGGGAGTGGGACGGAAATGTCAGAGTCCTAGCTGTGGTTCCTGCGGGACGTGGCAGGAAATTCTGTCTCTTACTCTTGCAGGTCATTCTACTAGGAAAATCTGAAGTTAGATTACCAGTGGCCATATTTTTGAGCTGCATGAGGGAGGCAGCTGTCTGGGAAGAAAAAGAATGAGGACGAAACATGGAGGGAGGCAGAATCAGTGGGAGATGATGAGAACGTTGCCTGAGCCCCCAGATCCAGCTAACTCTTGGGCTAACTGTACCTGTGGGTTCCCAGTGATGGGAGCCAAACAATTCCTTCTGGCTTATGCTAGTTCCTCCTTATTCTGTCACTTTTAACTAAGGAGTCCGAGTAAAGCTTTCTTCCATGTATATTCAAATACCTATTTCTCCCTTCCCCGCTTTTACAAAGTAGGATCAGCCTACACATCTCTACAATTTGCTTTTTCACTTAATGCGTCATTGACCCTTTTCCAGGTGGTATATATAGAGCAACTTCATTCTTCTGAGAACAGCAGAGCATGCCATACGAATGCACCATCCCTCTATTTATTTTTACACTATTCATTGGTGAGTGGACATTTTGCTGGTTTCTCAGTTTTTGATATTCAACCCAGCCTGCAATGTATGTCTTAATAAAAATATCTTTAGGCACTTGGGTAGGTATTTTCATAAGATAAATTCATGGAAATGGCATTTCTGGGTCAATCATTTCATGGAATTTTTCATAGAAATTACCAAATTGCCCTCCAGGAAAGTTGTGTCAATACTAGGGTCACAGCAACAGCATACATGAAAGGGGCCCTTTTTCCACACCCTCACCAAGGTGTGGGGTATTATTACTCTTTAGATTTTTGGCAATCTCTGATGTAAATATATATCTCATTTTTTCAGATATGATCTCTAAATGTTAGTGGGTAGAGACTCTTTCCTTCTGCTTAATGGTTATGTGTGTTTATCTGGGACACACTTGTATGTACCCCTTGCCTATTTTCTGCTGGGGTCTTCATGTTTTCCCTGGATCCGTGACAGCCCATCATATATTAAGTGTATCAATCAAGCTTTTAATATAGCTTGCCACTTTTTTCTAATTTGTCTCATTTTTTAAAATTCTAATTTATGATGTCTTCTGTTAGGCAAAATTTTTAATTTTCACATAGCCAAATATATAAATATTTTCCTTTTTTTATTCATTAAAACAACTCTCAATAATGTTGTGAATCTACTCCTAACACTTATTCCCAAATATTTTAATAGCCACCTATAATGAATTCAATTTTGTTGGATAGAAGATTGTGTGCTAACACTTTCAGGCTACTAGATGTAATTAGTAATAATTTTGTGAGGAAATTACTATATGTCTCTTTTAAAACTGTTCTATTTCAATGTATGTGGTGATTTTTCACTCTGAAAAATTTGTTTGTAGCCCACCTTTCAATTAAGTAATGATGAGTAAGAGTTGAGATGAGGGCTAAGGGGTTGGGTTCTAGCCCATCTTTGCCACCATCTTGGTGAATGACCTTGGGTGAAACATGTCAGCCCTCAGGTTTCATGTTCTCCATCTTGAAAGGACAGGGTTGGATGAAATAAGCTTTGAAAACCTTTCTAGCACCAAACTTTCAAGAGTTTATTAATTCTTTGCTCGTATCTTTATTTAAATCTTGTACTAAGTGATAAATCATTTTCTAATACACAGTAAGTAGCATTCCATAGTTTTTTTAAGAGTTTTTTTTGGGGAGGGTGTATAGGAAGGAAATTATATTTATTAAGTGCCTATCAGGTCCTAGGCACTGTACATATATTGTTTTATTTAGTTTCCACAACAAACTTTCGAGATGGAAGATGTAATCCCATTTTACAAATGAGGAAACTATAGTCCACTGAGGTTAAATGATGGAACAACTGGGTAGCCTTATGCAAAAATGAAATAAAATACACCTTGACTCTTAACTGATATCACACATAAAATTTAACTCAACATGGCTCATAGTCCTAAATGTCAGAGCTAAAACTATAAAACTTCTAGAAGAAAACATAGGAGAAAATCTTAGCGACCTTGAATTTGGTAAAGACTTTAAAACATGACACTGAAAGCACAACCCCAAAAGAAAAAAGTCAGTAAATGAGACTGTATCAAAAGTTAAAAGTTTTGCTCTTCAAACAACATTGTTATGAAAGCCACAGCCTAGGAGAAAATATTTACAAGATATATATCTGACAAAGGAATTGTGTCTAAGCTATATAAAGAACTCATGACTAATTAACAAGATAAGCAACCCAGTGAAAGTTGGTAAAATTTGAACAGACACTTCACTAAAGAAGAAATATTGATGCCAAATAAAAACATGAAAAGAAGTTCAACATCATTATCCATCAGGGGAATGCAAATCAAAACCACAATGAGATATCACTTCACACGCATTAGAAGGGTTAAGACTGAAAGAAGCTGACTGTACCAAGTACTGGGGAGGATAAGAAGGAGCCAGAAATCTCATACACTGAGGGTGGAAATGAGAAAGGGTACAACTGCTTTGGAAAACTGGCAGTTTCTTAAAAATTTAAACATACACTTAACTACAACTCAAGGGAAAAGAAATCATATGTTTATACAAAGATTTGTACATAAATGTTCATAGCAGCTTTATGAATAAAAATTAAAAACTGGAAACATCTCAAATGAGCATCAACAGGTAAATGGATAAACAAACTCTGGTATATCCATAAAAGGAAATTAAATAAATAAATAGAAATATCTGGAATAAGTAGAATAAAAAGGGATAAATAATAATAAAAAAGAATAAAATACTGATACATACAACAACACAGATGAATCTCAGAATAATTAGGCTGAGTGAAAGAAGCCAGACAAAAGAGAGTAGATATGGAATGACTCCATTTATATAAAATCTTGTAACAGAATCTATAGTGACAGAAAGCAAATTCGTGGTTGTCTGGGGAGGGATGAATTACAGAGGGGAATGAGGAAACTTTTGGGGGTGACAGATGTATTCACAATACTGATTGTGGTGACGATTTCATGGATGTTTACATCCAACAAACATTAAATTGTATACTTAAATATATGCAGCTTTATTTAGGTCTACTTTATCCACAATAAACTTGTAAAATGGATATATTCAGAGAGAATTTCTCTGATGCATCGTAACAGATAAATGTATTAAAAATGAAGACAACTAACATCAACTGCTTTTAAATCACAGATTTTGCCAAGTTTCCAGCCTTTTTTTTTTTTTAAGTTTTTAATGGACAGCTTAGTTACTTATGTACACTTCTTAGATAATCATGGCCTGTATATACCAGTGTTCCCATGTCATATATCCCTTGTCTTAAAATATTTGATTAACCCCAGAATGACTTTTGCTGCTATCACCCAAAGTGGTGAGAAATTAATTTCTTAGGCATAGAGAGGAATGTTGGGTGTGTGGGATCTTTTTTTTTTAATCTAGAAAATAAAAAGCGTTCTTAGGAGTATTTGCCTAAGATGTGATCTTAGAATAATTTCACTCTGGTATTGTTTGCAAAAAAAAGTGTTTTCATTTTCTTAAAAAATGAAACTTCTTACCTTTGATAATCAGATTTTTAAAACATAAACATAACCTCTCCCATCCTGTTCTTGAACTGATGATTTGTAAGCAAACATCTCATAATCTTTAAGTTCAAATGAGAGCCGCCTCAAGGCAGTCATGCATGAGGACACATGTATTGTGTCTTCCACTGGTACTGCCCTTTCTCCAAACATTTTCAAAATTTCTCTTTGGTAGAGCGTCTCTGAGCCAAAAGAAAAACTGGTCTCTTCATTATAGTTACAAATCATCCAAAATATTATTACAAAGTTTTATAACCCACTCTGTCTACCAGGCCTGGTTCCACATCATTTCAGACTATTTCCAAAAATTCTCCCAAATTAATTCCCCCAAACAAAAATTTGCAACAACATTTTGAAAAACTTCTACTCTTACTTGACTAGTAGGTTGCTTCACCAATACCCTGATGCAGGGACATGTCTTTTTATTTTCAACAATAAAGAAACAGGGCATTTTACCTTTCACATTTAAAACTGTCATTAATACGTTAGTTTTTCATGGAGGAACCAAGACTTAAAATACATATACAATAATATAATGTTAATAAAAATAGAAGCTAGCTACACACTAAGGTCATTTTAGTTAACTGTCATAATTTAAATATTAGAAAATTAATTTTTCTTGATCCAAATTAGTGAAACCTTAAAAAAGATTGTCTCAGTAGAATATCATTTAAGAGGACAATGTCATTTTCAGACATGTTCTGAAATTCTAACTCATTTTGTAGTAGAATTACAGAATAACATTTATTTATTAACATCTTTATTGGAGTATAATTGCTTTACAATGGTGTGTTAGTTTCTGCTGTAAAACAAAGTGAATCAGCAATACATATACATATATCCCCGTATCTCCTCCCTCTTGAGTCTCCCTCCCACCCTCCTTATCCCACCCCTCTAGGTGGTCACAAAGCACAGAGCTGATCTCCCTGTGCTATGCGGCTGCTTCCCACTAGCCATCTATTTTACATTCGGTAGTGTATATATGTTCATGCCAGTCTCTCACTTCGTCCCAGCTACCTTTCCCCCTCCCTGTGTCCTCAAGTCCATTCTCTATATCTGTGTCTTTATTTCTGTCTTGCCCCTAGGTTCTTCAGAACCTTTTTTTTTTTTTTTAGATTCCATATATATGTGTTAGCATACAGTAATTTTCTCTTTCTGACTTACTTCACTCTGTAGGACAGTCCATTCTCCTCACTACAAATAACCCAATTTTGCTTCTTTTTATGGCTGAGTAATATTCCATTGTATATATGTGCCATATCTTCTTTATCCATTCATCTGTCAATGGACACATAGGTTGCTTCCATGTCCTGGCTATTGTAAATAGAGCTGCAATGAACATTGTGGTACATGTCTCTTTTTGAATTATGGTTTTCTCAGGGTGCCCAGTAGTGGGATTGCTGGGTCGTATGGTAGTTCTATTTTTAGTGTTTTAAGGAACCTCCATACTGTTCTCCATAGTGGCTGTATCAATTTACATTCCCACCAACAGTGCAAGAGGGTTCCCTTTTCTCCACACCCTCTCCAGCATTTATTGTTTATAGATGTTTTGATGATGGCCATTCTGACCGGTGTGAGATGATATCTCATTGTAGTTTTGATTTGCATTTCTCTAATGATTAGTGATGTTGAGCATCCTTTCATGTGTTTGTTGGCAATCTGTATATTATCTTTGGAGAAATGTCTATTTAGATCTTCTGCCCATTTTTGGATTGGGTTGTTTGTTTTTTGATATTGAGCTGCATGAGCTGCTTGTAAATTTTGGAGATTAATCCTTTGCCAGTTGCTTCATTTGCAAATATTTTCTCCCATTCTGAGGGTTGTCTTTTCGTCTTGTTTATGGTTTCCTTTGCTGTGCAGAAGCTTTTAAGTTTCATTAGGTCCTATTTATTTTTGTTTTTATTTCCATTTCTCTTGGAGGTGAGTCAAAAAGAATCTTGCTGTGATTTATGTCATAGAGTGTTCTGCCTATGTTTTCCTCTAAGAGTTTTATAGTGTCTGGCCTTACATTTAGGTCTTTAATCCATTTTGAGTTTATTTTTGTGTATGCTGTTAGGAAGTGTTCTAATTTCATTCTTTTACATGTAGCTGTCCAGTTTTCCCAGCACCACTTATTGAAGAGGCTGTCTTTTCTCCATTGTATATTCTTGCCTCCTTTATCAAAGATAAGGTGACCATATGTGCATGGGTTTATCTCTGGGCTTTCTATCCTGTTCCATTGATCTATATTTCTGTATTTGTGCCAGTACCATAATGTCTTAATTACTGTAGCCTTGTAGTGTACTCTGAAATAAGTGAGCCTGAATCCTCCAGCTCCGTTTTTCTTTCTCAAGATTGCTTTGGCTATTCAGGGTCTTTTGTGTTTCCATACAAATTGTGAAATTTTTTGTTCTAGTTCTGTGAAAAATGCCATTGGTAGTTTGATAGGGATTGCATTGAATCTGTAGATTGTTTTGCATAGTATAGTCATTTTCACAATGTTGATTCTTCCAATCTATAAGAACATGGTATATCTCTCCATCTGTTGGTATCATCTTTAATTTCTTTCATCAGTGTCTTATAGTTTTCTGCATACAGGTCTTTTGTCTCCTTAGGTAGGTTTATTCCTAGGTATTTTATTCTTTTGTTGCAGTGGTAAATGGGAGTGTTTCCTTAATTTCTCTGTCAGATTTTTCATTATTAGTGTATAGGAATGCAAGAGATTTCTGTGCATTAATATTGTATCTTGCTACTTTACCAAATTCATTGATTAGCTCTAGTAGTTTTCTGGTAGCATCTTTAGGATTCTCTATGTATAGTATCATGTCATCTGCAAACAGTGACAGTTTTACTTCTTCTTTTCCGATTTGGATTCCTTTTATTTCTTTTTCTTCTCTGATTGCTGTGGCTATAACTTCCAAAACTATGTTGAGTAATAGTGGTGAGAGTGGGCAACCTTGTCTTGTTCCTGATCGTAGTTTTTGGAAAACTGGAAATGGTTTTGGAAATGGTTTCAGTTTTTCACCATTGAGAATGATGTTGGCTGGGGGTTTGTCATATATGGCCTTTATCATGTTGAGGTAAGTTCCCTCTATGCCTACTTTCTGGAGTAGTATCATAAATGGGTGTCGAATTTTGTCAAAACCTTTCTCTGCATCTATTGAGGTGATCATATGATTTTTCTCCTTCAATTTGTTAATATGGTTTATCACATTGATTGATTTGTGTATACTGAAGAATCCTTGCATTCCTGGGATAAACCCCACTTGATCATGCTGTTTGATCCTTTTAATGTGCTGTTGAATTCTGTTTGCTAGTATTTTGTTGAGGATTTTTGCATCTATGTTGATCAGTGATATTGGCCTGTAGTTTTCTTTTTTTGTGGCATCTTTGTCTGGTTTTAGTATTAGGGTGATGGTGACCTCACAGAATGAGTTTGGGAGTGTTCCTCCCTCTGCTATATTTTGGAAGAGTTTGAGAAGGATAGGTGTTACCTCTTCTCTAAATGTTGATAGAATTCACCAGTGAAGCCATCTGTCCTGGGCTTTTGTTTGTTGGAAGATTTTTAATCACAGTTTCAATTTCAGTGCTTGCGATTGGTCTGTTTATATTTTCTGCTTCTTCCTGGTTCAATCTCGGGTGGTTGTGCTTTTCTAAGAATTTGTCCATTTCTTCCAGGTTGTCCATTTTATTGGGATATGGTTGCTTGTATTAATCTTTCATGATCCTTTGTATTTCTGCAGTGTCAGTTGTGACTTCTCCTTTTTCATTTCTAATTCTATTGATTTGAGTCTTCTCCCTTTTTTTCTTGATGAGTCTGGCTAATGGTTTACCAATTTTATTTATCTTCTCCAAGAACCAGCTTTTAGTTTTATTGATCTTTGCTATCATTTCCTTCATTTTGTTTTCATTTATTTCTGATCTTATCTTTATGATTTCTTTCCTTCTCCTAACTTTGGGGGTTTTTTTGTTCTTCTTTTCTCTAATTGCTTTAGGTGTAAGGTTAGGTTTTTTATTTGAGTTGTTTCTTGAGTTAGGATTGTATTGCTATAAACTTCCCTCTTAGAACTGCTTTTGCTGCATCCCATAGGTTTTGGGTCATTGTGTTTTCATTGTCATTTGTCTCTAGGTATTTTTGGATTTCTTCTTTGATTTCTTCAGTGATCTCTTATTTAGTAGTGTATTGTTTAGCCTCCATGTGTTTGTTTTTTTACAGATTTTTCCTGTAATTAATATCTAGGTACATAGCGTTGTGGTTGGAAAAGATACTTGATATGATTTCAATTTTCTTAACTTTACCAAGGCTTTATTTGTGACTCAAGATATGATCTATCCTGGAGAATGCTCCTTGAGCACTTGAGAAGAAAGTGTATTCTGTTGTTTCTGGATGGAATGTTCTATAAATATCAATTAAGTCCACCTTTTATCATTTAAAGCTTGTGTTTCCTTATTTATTTTCATTTTGGATGATCTGTCCATTGGTGAAAGTGGGGTGTTACAGTCCCTTACTATGATTGTGTTACTGTTGATTTCCCATTTTATGGCTGTTAGCATTTGCTTTATGTATTGAGGTGCGCCTATATTGGGTGCATAAATATTTACAATTGTTACACCTTCTTCTTGGATCGATCCCTTGATCATTATGTAGTGTACTTCTTTGTCTCTTGTAATAGTCTTTATTTTAAAGTCTATTTTGTCTGATATGAGAATTGCTACTCCAGCTTTCTTTTGATTTCCATTTGCATGGAATATCTTTTTCCATCCCCTCACTTTCAGTCTGTATGTGTCCCTAGGTCTGAAGTGGGTCTCTTGTAGACAGCATATATATGGGTCTTGTTTTTGGATCCATTCAGCCAGTCTATGTCTTTTGGTTGGAGCATTTAATCCATTTACATTTAAGGTAATTACCGATATGTATGTTCCTATTACCATTTTCTTAATTGTTTTAGGTTTGTTATTGTAGGTCTTTTCCTTCTCTTGTGCTTCCTGCCTAGAGAAGTTACTTTAGCATTTGTTGTAAAGCTGGTTTGGTTGTGCTGAATTCTCTTAGCTTTTGCTTGTCTATAAGGATTTTAATTTGTCTGTCAAACTGAATGAGATCCCTGCTGGGAAGAGTAATCTTGGTTGTAGGTTTTTCCTTTTCATCATTTAAAATATGTCCTGCCACTCCCTTCTGACTTGTATAGTTTCTGCTGAAAGATCAGCTGTTAACCTTATGGGGATTCCCTTGTATGTTATTTGTTGCTTTTCTCTTGCTGCTTTTAATATTTTTTCTTTGTATTTAATTTTTGATATTTAACTGATATTAAACTTTTTATTAAACTATTAAAATTTTTAATAGTTTGATTAATATGTGTCTTCGGGTGTTTCTCCTTGGATTTATCCTGTACTGGACTCTCTGCACTTCCTGGACTTGATTGACTATTTCCTTTGCCATATTAGGGAAGTTTTCAACTATAATCTCTTCAAATATTTTCTCAGTCCCTTTCTTTTTCTCTTCTTCTTCTAGGAGCCCTTATAATTCAAATGTTGGTGTGTATAATATTATCCTAGAGGTCTCTGGGGCTGTCCTCAGTTCTTTTCATTCCTTTTTCTTTATTCTTCTCTGTGGTAGTTATTACCACTCTCTTATCTTCCAGGTCACTTATCAGTTCTTCTGCCTCAGTTATCCTAGCCCCCTTCAGGCTCTGTTCCCCAGCCAGCTTTGCTGCCACTGCTAGAATGAGATCATGTCCTAGTGGCACCTTCCTCTGGGCTATGCAATAATAGAGTCAGTAGATACATATCTTGTGGTTAAAATAAACATACCATTGGCTGTAAAGCTCAATTTAAAAGGAGAAGGGTTCCCATCAAGCATCAGTGTCTCAAACTGATTACTTAAAAGGTGTCCTGAATTTGTATATTTGTGTGTATAATTCAATCGACCCAGTGAGATCTGATTTTAGTATGCTGAAGCTGGAAAATCCCAACCCAGGAGATGCTAAAGGAAGAACCATCACAGAATGCAGCCTTCTTCAAAACTGCCCTTTCAGAGTTGTTAATTTCCAATTGTAAGTGTAAGGAAATAAGGGCCATTGGTTATTTTGCTTGAGTACCTATGCTCTGATAAATGGCTAGGCAAATTGTCAGCCTTTTCCTTTTCTGTCTCCCTTCCCAAACTTCCTCAGGTAATACTTGGTGCCAGCACATGAAAGAAAGTTGTCTCTGAGTAGAAAAACCAGAAGACCTTCATGAGAAGCTCCTCCACCCAGAAACACTTTCAAGCAGAATTTAAAGGAGATCATTTGTTTCTGCTTATTTTTCTAGTGACCTGTCTCCCCATACCCACTCCCTTGTTTTCTGTGGTCAACACAAGCCCTCTGTATGCTTCACAGAGGCTTGTTTCACTCTCAGACACAGCCTGAAGGGTCCACGTCCTTGAATGATAGGATAGCTCAGCATCCACACTATTGAACCCCTGGCCTTTTCTTGTCAGGGATGTGGCAGGGAAAAGCTTCAGGCCCTGTACCTGCATGGAAAATGGAGGGACCTTTTGCTGACACTGCTCTCTCACAGCTTGTCATTTCAAAATGAAACTTGTTGTGTTACTAATCCAGAAAGGCAGCTGTAATTTTCATCTATCTGCTGTCAAATGCACTGTTAATGTCATGTTGGATTATATGATAATAGTGAAATAAATCCTTTAATGACTTATCTAAACCACACCACAGGTAGAAGAGTGAAGCAAGGTGAGCTAGGTAACAATCCAGAGGGAAGCAAGAGGACTGGGTTCATGAGCCACATTCACTTAAACATTGCATTTGGTTTGCTGCCTAGTTCATCATGTGGTCCCTGTCAAGGGACCCTGCGGAGTGTGAACCGAGCTTATTCCACCCAGTAGGATTGACTTTCTCAGTTGATTTATTTTCTAGGTAAAACATACCTATAAGGAAATAACCTTCATTACTAGGCATCACTGAGAGAGCCTGTCTCCATAGTCAATTCTTTTTCCCAATGTGATTCTCCAAGGCGAAGGGTGGAGGATGGGGGGTGGGGCAGGTGAAGAAGGCAATATTTTCCTCTCACTCTGTCTTTCCCAAAGAACCTAGGAGAGGGACCTGAATATACTGGCTGTCCATTTAACGATGACGCATATGGTTTGTTGCTCTTTACCCAACAGAGCTAACCTGGGTCATCACTCTCAAGAGGGAGGGAGTGAGAAGGAAACAGTGCTGAGCTTGTGGATGGAAATCCTGGGTTCAAATCCAGATTCTGACTTCGCCAACCATGTGACCTCTCTGCACTTCATGTCCTCACTCATAAACTGCAGGGTTTCTACCTCGCTCAGAGAGTAAGGATCAAGTGAGAGGAGGGGTATGAAAATACTTCATATTTGGGAAAAGAAATGTAAAAACAAGGCTTTGATTACCACCCACTAGTCCAAGAGTTCCCAGTCTGGCTGATCATCAGAGATGTCTGGAGGCTTATTGAAAGTATAGAATTCTGGGTCCCTACCCAGTCTTACTGAATTAGGATCTCTGGGGGTAAGGCCTGGAAATCTGTACTTTTAGAGCTTCCTGAGCAATTCGGATGCTCACTCAAGCTTGAGAATCACAGTGCCAGGGTTTGAACTTCTTAAAGATGAGAACCGTGTATCTTAGTACTTTAAAACCTCCACACCTGGGCTTCCCTGGTGGCGCAGTGGTTGAGAATCTGCCTGCTAATGCAGGGGAAACCGGTTCGTGCCCTGGTCTGGGAAGATCTCACATGCCACAGAGCAACTGGGCCCGTGAGCCACAACTGCTGAGCCTGCGCGTCTGGAGCCTGTGCCCCGCAACGGGAGGGGCCGCGATAGTGAGAGGCCCGCGCACCGCGATGAAGAGTGGCCCCCGCACCACGATGAAGAGTGGCCCCCACTTGCCACAGCTAGAGAAAGCCCTCGCACGAAACAAAGACCCAACACAGCTAAATAAATAAATAAATAAATAAAGTAGCTATTAATTAAAAAAAAAAAACCTCCACACCTAACTCATGGTATTTATATAACCAAATGGTGACCAAATATTCACTGTATAAATATTTACTGAGGGCATACTGTGTGCCAGGCACCGTGCTAGCCACCAGGGAGACACACAGCACAATCCTGGCCTGTACTGAACTTAGGCTCTACATGTTGGTGGTGTGGGTGTTAGATGCAGGTACAGTAGTTTCACTGTAATACACCAGCTACTATCAGAGAGCTCGAGCCATTGAAGGGTTTTCAGCAGTCCTTTGATATGGTCCGATGTTGTTGAACTTGTCAGTCTTGCCTTTATTTTCAATTCTATTTTCACTGCTTTGTTATGGGCAATATTTCCTGCAGAAAATAGTGAGAAGCTTTAAAGAAAACATTTTGTAGATTTTCCCATCAGTTGGATTTCATGTTTCTTCCTGGTCAGTTTCCTTGGACTCATGCAGAATATTTTTTTTTACACAAACAACATGTTGGGGGCAAATGCTAGTGGAAATATGAAGTCTAAACACCACAGGTGCAGAACAGGGACTACCAAAGGACATGCTATGAAGGGGAGAATTGGAAAAGAGATCTTCTGGGAAGTCTCACTCCAAGATGAAATGAATTTTCAAAACATAAAGAGGTTGCAAAAAGGAAAGTTAAAATTCCAATATCTGTCTTGGGATGTGAAGAACAGCAAGGTGTTCTTGATTCAACCCAAGCATGGCCAGTCGACCCCAATGTCTGGCTGACCCTAGCATAGCTGGCTGACCTGAGTTTTGCCCATCCCTTGCACCACACTTGAACCCTGTGTAAGCCCTGAAGTCATGTGGAAGATCATTTAAAAACATTTTCTTCTCTTTGTCTCCTGGCTTGGACTGAGAATGCTCTGAGGAGAGCAGTGTGGAACCACAGGGGAGATGGAGCTCATTCTTTCTATATTTCCATGTGCTTTTATGATGATTTCCCTGCAAGTGTTGGCCGGCGAAGGAATGATGAGCACTGAGACACTCCTTGACTTGTGCACGGTGGTGTGAGCAAACAGTTTCCCATCAGGGCGTTATGGTTGGAGAGGAAGCACTGGATTCAAACTTAGAAGCCATGGTTCTGGTGTCCTGCTCTAAGTAAGCCGTTCAAAACATGCTGCTGAAGGAAGGAAGGTGTGAATAAATGAAGGAATACCAGCTAGGTCTGATCAAGACATTTCACCAAACATGAGACTAAACTACAGCAACCACAGAAATCAAGGATCAGGAGGTTACCACATTGGGGGTGTAAATGTATCCCAGATGCTGGGCAGGAAGCGGAAACTTAAGATGTAGCCCCTGCTAGTGTTCACAATCTGAGAACCACTGAGCAATAAATTTGGAATTCCACAGGCAACTCATAGAAGGAGAGGTCTGGTATTGGATCCGCATCAGGGAGAGGTCAGGACTCTGCCTGGGCCTTGAAGGGTGAAGACGGTTTTGATAGACAGAAGAGAGGGAAGGAATGCATCTTAAGTAACAGTCTGAGAAAAAGCACAGAAGTCGTTTAAATCATGATGATAACGTTTATGAGACAGCGAGCTCACCAGGATGACTAAAGAAGGCACTGGGAGGTAGTCAGGGAGCTGGTGGCCTTGCAGTGGGCAAAGGAACAAGGACCTGGTATAGTAGGAGCTCCAGAAGGAACAAGGTGCCACTAGAGGCTCCTGAGTTGAAGAGCAATGTCCTTGGGTGGCTTATCTGGCAAAGTGGGCACCTCCCACCCACCTCCTGGATGACTCTTGCTTCTTCGCTCGGCTGCTGAGGTTGGATGGAAATCCAGTGAACACTTCTGTTGCTCTCCCAGGTGAACAGATCCACAGATGTGGGGGGCAAGCCCCCTCACACACTCCCTTGTCCGAAAACATGATGGAGACTAGATCACACACTTTCAAAGCAAACCAAGAGCCTCTTCCCTCTAATATGATTTACCAGATGACAGATGATCGCAATCCCTGTAATTACTTAGATACTTTAATTGACTTTCAGTGGCAGTAATAAGTAACTGGAGTTCAGGCTTGTAGAATTTCCTTCCTAATTGTGGCTGTTAAACTCATCATTATAGAGATAAATAACACACCACTTTATTTAAACCGTTTCCCCCATACATGTAAATTGCAGCGGAAGTGCCCCAGCACTTGCAAGCCCCTAGGAGAGCTGTTTGGGGGCAAGGACCCTGGTGGTACACTGTGGAGAGAGCTGCTCAGGCTGGTTAGCTGCTTCGTTTGAATTAGCAAGCCATGAGTTTCCAACACTGACACATTTCCTAGTGCTTCGGCTTTAAAAGGCTGTAGAAAGGATAATTGACCACAGCTTGTCAGCACGAGAGATTTACTGTCATTAGTGCAAACTCAGATGAATTATTTTAATATCATGGAATATGAAAAATGGCCAGCTAGTTTCCTTTCTCAGTAAGTTAAGTACTTAAACAGCTTTTCACACTTCACTTCTGCATTTAGATGTAAAGGAGGGAGGAAATCATAAAGGGCCCATGAGTGGGAGTAGAAGGAAGGGGTGGGACTAACTTGGCAGAGGCAAGGAAAGGTAAATTGCAAATTCTCAGATCAGATCCAAGTGAACAGATCTCTTCAGGGTTGCTTGTTTTCAGGGTGGCATAGAAGCTAAATAGACATTCCTTTTTTTGTTTTTTTTAGTTCCCAACATTGATTTCTATTTTCCAGTGTAGTATTAATTTAGAAAATTCTATTACAACTTGTGTTCTTTGTGTTTTGACCCAGTTGTAGAGAAAAAGAACTAGAAATATAGCAAGGTAGATTTTAAAACCTTTATTACGCCATAGACACAAGTTTGGGAATCCTGAATTTTTTCACTCAGGGCCATGCAGATATGGTCCCTTACATGTTCTATTTTGTTTTGTTTTGTTTCTGAACCATCCATTCTTCTGAGGATTGTGTAAAAAACAGCCAGTGCCCGAAAGAGTCAAAGAATGCCTAGAACTGGAGCAATTTATTTTCGTTTTGCTTCCCTATGACTCTTTCTGCAAATATATTTGCTTCCTAACTCTCAGAACCCAAGGCAAGCTGCCCCTGGCAATTATCTCATTTTGATTTTGGGGAGGAGGGCTTTATTCCTGTCTGATCATTGAATTTAGACTTCCTTTGCCGTTTGTCCCCTGTCTCCACTAAGATAAACACATGTGGGCCTGGTTCCTGTTGTTATTGTAACTGAAATGGAACTAATCTCACTCATTTCTATGTGGCTTAGCACTGCAGGTGAATATCTGTGAATGATGTTGCCAATTACTATTGCTTGATTGGCTGGTTGTAAATGCTATTTGTTCTTACGCCTTTTTTCTTTCTCACACATTGTAACATACCTGAGAGGTGAAAGTAACAGAATCCTTCTGAAAGGAGGGGAGAAAGTCTGTAAAATCCAGCAGCATATTTAGTTACTGCATATTTGATTGTTTCCCTTTCACCACTGAGTGACATGGCAATAACATAGAGGGAGATGAACATTTCACTAAATAACCTCATTAAGAACTATATCGTTTAAAACACATAAACAACAGCCACAACAAACTTAAAGGCACTACAAGCCTTGGTCTCTCCTTGAACTGGCCATCATGTTCCAGGTCTGAAAGTGAGTGGGTTGGACTTCTCAGGATCAGTGAGTGATGGAAATTCCAGAGCCTTGGGGCTGCAGGGTCTTTCCCCCACTTCTGGTTTCTAACATTTAGAGTGAGTTGTTGCTTCACCTACATCCCATCAGTCTGGTGATGGCTCATCTCCAAATTGCTTTGAGAGAATCATGGTTTGAGTTTCCTAATTCCATTTTTAAAATTCAACTGTGGATGGGGCAGCAGAGTCTCCAATCCGCTGGCTATTTGTGCAGAACTTGTGTGTTTGTGTGTCACAGAGAAAGACATCATATTTATATTTAAAGAAGAAAAGTCATGTAAAGAGGATAGAGTTAGGATGGAGAGAGATCTAAGCAAGTATATTCAAAGTTGTCGAAACCCAGTTATAAAATGCTTGCTCCCCAACCCCTACCAGACGGTTAGTAACGGAACTACCTTTATCACTGCCAAATGTGTGTGAAATGATGGCAACCTTCATATGAGAAAAAAGAAAATGGCAAGAAATAGCGGTGTACCCGACTAGGGTACATTAGCATGGTGATGTGTTGTAGTCAGGTCTCCTTTCATGTCCTCCAACACAGATTTGATCCAGACCTGACCAGGATGATAACATTTCCTCTTGAATGGATCGCCATGTGTTCTTTTAAACAAAATCTACATGCTCTGTCTCTGCTTGGGGTACAGCTTTAACTGGCCCATCATATGCCCTGGTGGAGTGTCTGAGCTCAAGGCAGGTTGGAAATAAGGCAGCACATCAGATTGGAGATGCTTGCAGAAGTGTTGCGAGGAACGGACTGGATGCTGGTCAAGCTGGTCAAGAGTGTGCAAAACGGACTTACTCCATCTCCAGGACCAGGATGCAAGGGGGAAAGGGAAACATTTTTTGTTTGTTTTCACACCTATCTATCTATCTATCTATCTATCTATCTATCTATCTATCTATCTATCTATCTTTCAGTTTTATTGAGATATAATTGACATACTGCACTGTATAAGTTTAACATGTACAACATAATGATTTGACCTACATACATCATGAAACGTTTATCACAATAAGTTAGTGAACATCTATCATCTCATATAGATATGAAATTAAAGAAACAGAAAAAATATTCTTTTTCCTTGTGACGAGAACTCTTAGGATTTACTTTCTTAACAATTTTCATATATAACATATGGCAGTGTTAGTTCTATTTATCATATTGTACATTACAACCCTAGCACTTATTTATCTTATAATTTTTAAATTTAAATATGACAGGCTGCCACTCAGAATGGTTTAACATCTCTCTCCAGGGATGGCTTGGCCCATATGACAGGTTATAAGACATGTTTGAAACTTGAGAGAGATGAGGAGAGGAAGGGAGGAAGAGAGACAGGGAGGCAGAGAGAGAGAGAGGAAAAAGAAAGGAGAAGAAAATAAAGGCTGGGTTTTTTTTCTGCACCTGTTTCACTTTTTGCGATGGATGCTAAATAATCTGCATCGAACGTTTCGCCTGGTTGTGTCCCAATGAGCAAGTGCATTTCTGGATTTGGTAGGCATGTCGTCCGTAGGCATGCTTTTCTGGATGTCATCTGCCTCGCAGGACACACCCCTCTTCACTGTCACCTCCACTCCCCTGACAGCTCAGCTTATCTTTCTGGCAATAGAGAGACCATTGATTGCCAGCAGCCTGTCCATGAGTATTGGGGAAGGCAGGGGGAGGTGGCAAATATTAAATCACTAAGGAGACAAGGCTGTGTGTGGTGTGACACCGTTGGGAAAGCTCCAGGTCTTTTCTACAGTCATGGTTGCCCCTAGTCTTCACCACATAACTGGGCTTGGGTGAGCACAGAGGGGATTTTCAATAACTGTACTTGGCTTCTGAGATTCTGTGGTATACATTTTGACAGTGGACTTTAACCATGTCAATTTGGCATTAATATTGGTATGTCCCCTAATGTTATGTATTTCCTCTCCCCTCCCCAAATTTAAATAGTTTTACTTTCATTCTCTTGCAAAGCAGAGAATGTACAATGCAAAGTACAATTTGCATGTACAATGCAAAGAGGTATAGAGAAGTAAGTAAAAATAACCTTTACCTTACCACCAATAATAACTCCTTTACTTTGAAAAATATCTTTCTAGATATTTTTTCTATGCGTGTGTACACACAAATACACACAAGCACAAACAAACATACGTATGTTCTTTCAAAAACCTCCTTTTTTCATTTAGAAATATAACATGTTCAAATTCCCATGCCCATAACTATGTCCTACAGCATTCTCTCAAACGGTTTCTTAGTATTAATCATACGGTTTCTTTCTTCATTATTAAAAAGTACTTGTGGATACATCTTTGTATACTTTTATAACATCTTTAAGATAAATTTCTAGAATTGCTGATTTGAAGATTATGAACGTTTGAAATTTGGATATATGTTCTCATATTGTCTTCTAGAAAGTCATATTAGTGATAAATCCCATGGATGCATCCACAGTGGATTTCTTTAAAGGATGTTTATATATTTATTTCCTGCCTTTTCGTGATACAGAAAAAATATCTAATGACCATGTAAGACTCTTTTAGAAGGAAAAGTCAGGCTATAGTCAGATGATTATTTTGTCAAATCAGTTGTCCTTTTTACGGTTCCTGGGTTTTAGTTATTACTTGCTGCTAAAGAGTAAAATTGTGAACAGTTATTTCTTTAAGTTCCTTTGTGATTTTCAGTTATAATTTTGCAATTTCAAGCTAATGATGTTGTGTGGGCATGATGAATTTGGGGTAGTGTGTGGGCAGGCATATGTGTTGGATTTGCTTTGGAGTTTCAGTTACCAAACAGCTCGATGATTCCTATGGCCAGTGTATTTATCGTGACTGCAAGATGAAGGCACAGGACGGCTCATCCCCACTCAGTGTGAAAATGGTACCCAACCCCTTGACCAGCAGCCGGCAGCACATCTATTCAGGTCTGTGTGTATATGAAGGCATATCCCAGGAAGACACATGCAGATACAAAGGTTCTTAGATCACTGTTAAAGAAACACTTCCACAGTCAGATGAAAAAACAGAAGACAGGTGAACTGAGAGTGTCGTGTGTGGATGGGGGGAGGAGTGGGAAAGGAGTTATGGTGACTGAAAAGTATGAGAAACCTTGGAGTAAGATGGGGGAAATTAGGGAAAGCAGCTGCTTTTCCCAGAAAAAGCTACCACAGGCTTTTTGGGCATTAGCAAAATAATCAGATTAAGGACAAAAAAATGTAGTTCCAGTGAAAAACTGAAACTCAGACACAAAATAAACAGTTGTATAAATCCAGCCAGTTTGGTTTTTACTGATTTAAATATGTGTATGTGTGTATGGCTGTGAGTTTGTATAGAGTTCATTGTTCAGTAGCAGGAAGACATACATCACATCTCCTGATATATTGTATCATGAAGCTCAGTTCTTTAAACATGAAGTCATAGCCAACCCCTCTGGGTGCAAGCATAAGGCATGAGAACTAGCCCAGCACCGCTGCCGTTAGCATCTGGTATCTAGACCCTTCATTAATATTTATGGAGCCATAGACTAAGCATAGAGCCCTCCATAACTCAGGGAACCAACACTGTACTCTGAAAATAGTTTGATCTTGGCTTTTAATATAAAGGTAAAAATTTTTAATGTTTACAAACCCAAAAAAATGTGCCTCAAGATAAGCTACATGACTTAAAAAAAATACATTTTTCCTGAATTGAGAACCCATGTCCTGTTCTAAAATAGAACCTGTAAACAATTTTGTCTCCTCTCCCTATCTAAATGATCTTTTTTGAACTGCATCTTAGAGGGATAATTTTCCTTGTCTCTCATTCTGTCTTGTTTTCGTATGAAGAAGGGAGGATGGGGTTTAAACAAAAATACTACAACGAGCTGAGCAGCTAATATGCACCAGGCACTGTGCTAATTACTTTCTCTATGTCAAATCATTCACTGCCACAGCCTTATAAGGTAGGTTGCATCATTCATCTCCATTGACTAAGTTGACTGAGGTTGTACTAATATCAATACTTGGTGGAGAAGGATTCAATCTCAGGTTAGCATGACACCAAAGCTACATGCTTTTTCCTTGAGCTGCATGTGGAAGTAGAAAAATTCGTGGGATTCCTCGTATCTCCTTGACATCATAGAAATCACCATTCGAGAGAAAATATGGCCCAGAGTCTTTGTAACAATACACATGTTAATTCATACACTGTTGTAAAATGTATGTCTTACTCACCTTCTAGTGTCCATTGTGTGCTCTGTACCATACCGTGTGCAAGAAAAGTAAGATGCCTTGGTCTTCACTGTAGGAGAGCTTCTAGAGCTTCTAAAATTGCATCAATCAGCTACCCCCAGTACAACACTAGATGAGGCAAGACACATTCATAGCCGAACCAGCTGAGATGACTCAAAAGAGAGGAGTCTGTGTAAATATCAGCTGCGCTCCTGACATGTTTTGTCATGAACAATGACTTAACACTTACACATTTACTCCAACATTTACTGAGCACCTCTTGTGAGCTCAGCAGCATGACAAGAAAATAAACAACTCATGGTGGAGAGAAATAGAATGATAATCCAAAGTAGCTGATCTTACCAAAAGTAGGAGCCAAGTACTCGAGGTGCTTATAGAGGAGATGGCTTTGGTCTAGATCTTACTGGCTGGGGGCATTTCACATGATGGAGAGGAGTCCATAGCAAGTAGCTAACAACTTGTCAGAAGAAGAGCAGGAATTCCAGCACAATGTGAATATAAGGATGTTGAGAGAGTCAGGGCTGGAAAATAAAGAACAAGGGGTAAGGTTCTGGAGGAGCTTGGAGGCTGTGCTTGGGATTTTGGATTTTCCTAAAAGTTGCTGAAACCTTATGAAGATGTTTCAGTCAGGAAGAGACATGGTTTGTTTTCTCCAGAGCTCATCTGCCTTCCATGTGAAGGACTTGCTGGATGTGGAAGATATTGAGGTGGCCTCTTCCCAGGTGTAAGGGAGTATCATCTCATCGGACTTGCAAATTCAGATTGCTCTACTCCCCATTCACCCAGAAAAGACCACGAGGTCTAGACTGTCCCTAGTTACCCCTGACTTTTGTTAGCAGCTGTCTGGATTATCCTTTCCCAAAGCTAACTTACGCTCTGTGGTTCTTTTCTGAGGTAAGACTCTCAATCTAAACATTAAATGGAACAGGCCCACCTGCAGATCTTCTAAACTGGTTGGAACACAAAGGGATTAAGAAGTGGTGGGGAAAGGGAAAAACAGCCCCGCTTGAGAGGGTCATCTGCCTCCAATGATTTAAACCCTTTCAGGATAAAGGGAGGAAAATATTAAGGACCAGACATGCTTTCAAAAACACAGAACCCATAAAATCATGGAATTCTGGAGCTGAAAGAAGCCTCAGAGAGCTGATCTCTGGTTTTCAGTAGGATTCTAGAAAGAGGATAGAACTTGAAATAGAGAGTCTGGTGTACTTAGGACAGTTTATGTGACTTTAGGGAAGTGACTAACAACCTCTCAGAGCCCCAATTTTATCTATTAATTAAAGATGATAACACCTACCTCTCAAAGTGTTATGAGAATGAATTAAATATTCTATGTGAAAAGATAACATCGTGTACAACACGGCTGCTATTCAGATGAAGAAACTGAGACACAGAGAAGCTGAGTGGACATATAGAAAGGTGGTTGTTTCAGCGAATGAATAGATTTCTTCACAACCCTGGCCTATGAAACCCAGCGTGGCTTTTCTAAGTCTGTAAGCATTACCAAGCTGACACGATGCTTTTAATGAAAATGGCAAAATCTTCTCTCAGGTCCTGTGTTCTCACGTTCCCTAAATTTTTAACATTTCTTGCTTTCAAGTAGCTGATACCATTGAACCCTGCCTGTCAGTCTCAGTTTTAGCAGTGAAGGCTTACGGTGGATTTTACCTAGCGTTTCACAAGCTATCTCAGGGGTGCCTTAGCGTCTCTGTGTCTCTTGAAAGCCCTTTGTGGTTGTGTCTGGAATGAGTCCCAGTGCTTACTTCACACAGGTGTGCTAGCACTCCAGCCTCCCTGATTTACCATTTCCTTTTCACTCTGTCACCAGTTAACGATGGCTGCCTACTTGTTGACTCATTATGAGCAACTGGGCAACAAGATAGGATGATTCTCTTTACTGTTTTGTCCCTCACACATCAACCTGGTCTACTCTTCTTACTCCTCTGCAGACCTACCCTTTCTCTTCCTCAAGCCATGACCTATTTGACATGAGACATGTTCTTCAGTAAGTCCAATGGCTTGATTGCATCAAAGTGGGAGACACCCAAGACTCCAATGAAAAGGATTATTTGCAAGAATGGGAAAGTGATCATTTACTCAGGATGACTTTTTAATAAAGACTCACTGAAAACAATTACTTTTTTCTTGATGATTTTATTTTCTGCCTGGACAAGATTCATGTTTTGACTGTGTTTGCAAAGCTTCTACTGCTGGCCTTGGCTGATGGACTTAGTCACTGACGGCTGGACCTTCCACACTGCAGTCCTGGTTTTGATTATCCAAGAGTGGGGATAATTATCCCCCAAATCTCCAGTTGTCCACTACAGGCTCCCTTCTACCTTACTCTGCTACCTTTCCTGTCATGATGACAAAAACAAAAACAGCAATAATAATAGCTAATACTTACATTAGTGTTTGCTATATGCAAGGAGTTTTCCTAAGCATCATACCAATATGAATTCATTTAATGCCTACATACAACCAACTGTATCTCAAGGAATCTGGGAACAGGAACTGCTGGTCAAGAGTTGTGATAGGGGCCACTGTCAGACTTTTAGGTAGGGATTTTTAGTACCAAACAATGGTTCTCAACATGGGGAGAGTTTGACAATATCTGGTAATATTTTTGATTATCTCAAGCAGGGGGTGATACTGGGGTTGATGTTATGATTAATATACTAATACATGTAAAATGCTTAACTCAGTGTCTGGCATATAGTAAATGCTCCCTAGGTTAGCTGCTATTTTTATTATAATATACAGAGCCTTCTGGCCTTAGGGAGACAAACTGGGCTGCTCTTTGTCTTGAGAGAACACCTTCAGTTCATGCCATCCAAGGGAATAGTTTTCTCCATCTTAATCCTAAAAAGATGTCCTGTCTTAGCCTATTAGGAAGTTCAGGAAAAATTATCTTTGATTTGTTTCAATGATATATCTCTTTCTCATCTTTTATTTTCTGCCTCTTGTTTTACAAAAGCAAGCCAAGTTTCTCTGTCCTGCACTTGCATTTTGCGGCTTCACTGGCTCCATGCCTGCCTTCTGAGACCTAGGCTGTCCACCTGCTCCCCCTGCATTCTCACGCCATGTGTTATGCTTAGTGAGAAGGGAGCCTCATTAAGATGGATGTGAGACAGTCAACACCCCTCTCCAGGATGGGTGTTCTCACACATTCTCATCAGGCAAAATTATGGGCTAATATTGCTGGAATTATCTAGGCACTGAGGCTGAGAGAGGTTCACTATCTTACCTGAGTTATCCAACTAGTGAGTGAGTGAGTGAGTGAGTTAGGAATACCTATAGCCTCTGATGTCCCACTTCCATGTTCTTTGCATTCCCCACTAGGGGAGTGCCAGTGAACGATGCCTACATTTCAGGTCTTCAGGGTCTCATGAAATTATTAACTTTTTGTGTGTGTGTGGTGGAAGACCTAATTTGAATATAAGTTGAGACATGATTACAACTCAGACTGGCTGGGCATTTCTGAGCTGGTGGAGCAGGCCTGCTAAAAGATTTTACCAGAAGAGGGAAAGCTTCTTCTGAAGGGAAAAGGAAGCTAGAAAAGTGTGACTTGGTACTAAAACTTCAGGGTTATAGGGAAGGGAGTAGTCCTGAGAGCAGAATGGTGTCTGTCACTTAGTGTCCATGAAGACGAGTCCTCTCTGAGCCCAAGGAGTTTATATGTGAATTGTGTGATAAGCAGGGAGCAGTGAGGAAATTTGGAATATTTGTTTCAGGAAAATTTTGCAAAACTTTGTGCCCAAGGAGCACAGCTATGTGTCTACCTAACAGAATGTGAAACAAAATGAAACACTAAATGGTTTGGCATGTGGAGAGTTCTGGTGCCTCAGCTGAGGGGGAAACATCTGTTCTGGTAGGTTACGGCAGTACCATCAGATGTGTGGGGAAAGATGGCAGAGAGGTGGGAGCATTCACTGGAGTGGATGTGAGACCCTCACTAGAGACTTACTAGACATTCCTTGGAAATATTTCTACAGGCAAGAGCCTGCGAGTTCTAATTTATAATGTGACTGCATTGGTGTATATAGGCCTGAGGAAATGAATGGTCTTTGAAATTTCACAAAGGTTTTGGTACCTCAAAATGCTAACAAATATGGTGGTTTGTTATACTTTTCTTTAAATCCTTCAAATTGGCATTTGCCTGTGGCATGCATTGTAGACTATTACTTTCACAAGCCTGCAACACATTGCTAGAAATAATATACTTATGGAACAGCCTGAAACCCTGGAAGAATGGTTCCAACATGTCATTTATGAATTACCTCAGTATCAGATGAGGCATTCACAGCAATCAAAACACATTAATTTCAAACAACGTTGTGTTTTTGACCACTATACTGTACTATATATATATACTAAATCCATATTGAAGTAGTTTTAATATAAATGAGGTCCACAGAAATGTCAGGCAAAATACAACTGCCAAGATTATAAGATAATTGGTAAATGTTTGAATGGAAGCCCAAGGCTGGGTTTTAAAAGGAGGGGAAGGAACGTCAAACTGTGTAAGCAAAGATACATTTTGGAATTCCATCCACTTGGAATTCATTTATTCAGTATGTTGACTGCCTATGGCTGCCTGGCAGAGACTAGGCAGTGGAGGTGAGGTGGTGTTGTGAAGCTACTAGGAAAAGATTGGTGAAGACAGTTAGTGCCTTAGTTATCTATTAATGCTTAACAAACCATCTCAAACTTAGGAGCTTAAAAACAATAATTTTATTATCTCTCTCTTTTTTTTTTTTTGGTCACGAGGCATTTGGGATCTTAGTTCCCCGACCAGGGATCGAACCCATGCCCCCTGCATTGGAGGCACAGAGTCTTAACCACTGGTACGCCAGGGAAGTCCCATTTGTTATCTCTTATAATAGCCCCAGTGGGTTAACTGGATTCTTCTCTCAGAGTCTTTCACGTGGTAAGAGAAGGTGGCATGAGTTGGATCATTCGAGATGACTCTACTCATCTCAAGCATTGGCAGGGTTGGCTGGAAGGCTGAGACATCTTTCTTTCTATCTCAATAAGGTCCCTCTATGCAGCCAACTTGTGTTTCTTTAAATGAGCTTCTTAAATCTAAATCTCAAGAGTGGACAAGCAAAAGTTGCCAGTTCTTTTGAAGGTTTAGACCCAGACTAGCATTTTGTCACTGATGTCATATTCTATTGAAGTGGATCACAGGGCCAGCCTAGATTCAAAAGTCGGGGACTACACAAGGCTATGAATTCTGGGAGGTGTGGCTCATTGGGGGCTATCTTTGGAGCCTGGCTACCATAAATACCCAAGGTAACATCAGGGACAAAAATAAGGAAAGCGAGCTCTGATGAAAAAAGCTAATTCATAGATTAAAGCATGTTAACGAGCATATAAGCATCAGTTACCCCCAAAGCACAGAAAGTTATACTCATGCTTGAACAGGGATCTTCTTAAATCCTAAAAGATATATTGCATGACAAAGAATTGGATGAGAGTGATCTTGGGTTTCTAATTATGTTATTATACAGAAAGAGAAACAGGACCTTAATCATTTAGAAGTTAAGTGGTAGAAGTCAGAGGAGAGAGGGACACTTTAAAGCAAAGAAAACCTTGAAGGGCAAGGCTGCTGAATTCTTACTGAATGCCCTTTGTTTTCTTGGGGTAGTTAGGAAAGTGAGTGTTTACTCAGGGATGAGAAGAGCAGAGTTAAGTTTGGCATATGCTGTGGAAAATGGGAAATGGTTCCAAATCAAGGACACGGTATGCTGAGAAGCACCGGGCCCAACTAATGTGGACTCATAACTGTGTAGTGTGGCCCACTGGAGAACTGTGTGGCTTTCTTCTGCAGCACATTTGAAACCAGGGACAGAGAAATCAGTAGTTAGGTCTTCATGAAAGAACAGACTGTGAGTGTTGGAGGTATGTTAGGTCTTCATGAAAGAACAAATTGTGAGTGTGGGAGGTATGTTCCTCTTTCCTTTCTTCGGGGAAGACTATGGGGAGACAGCTTAAGGATCGTGTAGACATCATCTTTTATGACCCTCCGTCTCTCTGCTGCTTCCACGGGAAGCATTCTTGCCTGGCATACCTTCCTCCCCACAGGTGACTCTTCCCAATAAACTCTACACGCAAAATAAGGCCTCTAGGACTCATTCCAGTTGAGTTCAAGATGGAAAGGATGCTTCATAAGAAATTTATTTCTGCAATTTTTCCAATCAATAATCTGTAAAGTTTAAAAAATCATTTTTCCTATGTAAGTAATGCATATTCATTATAAAAAATTAGAAAATATACATGAGCAAAAAGAAGAAAACCTAAAATTACCTTCTTCCCAGAAATAACTGTGTCAATAATTTGATACAGATTCCAGCTTTTGTCTTATGTATATACAAAGTTGTCTTAAGTAAGTGGTAGGCAGTCATTATACTCAGAACCAGCTACATAATTTTGGCGGCCCAGTGTAAAATTAAACTGTGGGACCCCTGGTTCAAATATTAAGAATTTCAAGATGTTGACAGAAGAGCATTAAATCAATGGTGGGTACCTTCTAAGTGTTGGGCCTTGTGCAACTGTACAGGTTGCACGCCCATGAAGTCAGCCCTGCTTATCCCTTAATCTCAAGCATAAACAACTTACTGGCTGCAGGACTTTCTCCTCCTTTCCCTTCTCCTAGCTTCCAGGGCAGCTCTGGGGCTGCCAGAGTGTTTGCAACTACAGATGTGGTTAAAGCCAATCCAAGGGAGCCTCCCCGGGTTTCATCCTCAGCAACATGTAAAAACGAGTAGTTTGTTTTATGATATTTTCCATTTTCTCTTTTCAGTACATGCCGCCCTCCCTTCAGCCTCATTTCCAAGGGAGCCAGGCCCTCCTACAACCCCCTGAGGGTTCAGGTCCCCAAAGCCAGCTGGCCAAACAGACAGGGCATTCATCCACGGAGGATTTTGGCCCTTGAAACTTAATGGTATTGGCCCTGCTGGGTTTCAGGCTTGTCTGGGACCTGGGACCTTTTGGAATAGGAATGCTTATCATATGCCTGTCTCATTATTGTACTGTGGAAGCAGATAACTTGCTTTCTAGGTTTCACAGGTCCACAGATGGAGAGAAATTTTGCTCGAGTATGGACCGAGCCGAGAGTCTCACCCTACCTGATTTAAGGTGATTTAGGAGATGAGATTTGGGATTTTTGGAGTCAAATTATATTTAGATGAGATTTTGGACTTAGAGTTGATGCTGGAATAGGTTGAGACTTTTAAGGATTTTGGACTTAGAGTTGATGCTGGAATAGGTTGAGACTTTTAAGGATTTTGGACTTAGAGTTGATGCTGGAATAGGTTGAGACTTTTAAGGATGTGGGAGGAGGTGAATCCATTTTTTTTTAACATCTTTATTGGAGTATAATTGCTTTACAATGTTGTGTTAGTTTCTGCTGTATAACAAAGTGAATCTGCTATATGCATACGTATATCCCCATAGCCCCTCCCTCTTGCATCTCCCTCCCACCCTCCCTATCCCATCCCTCTAGGTGGTCACAAAGCACCAAGCTGATCTCCCGGTGCAATGCAGCTGCATTTTACATTTCGTAGTGTATATATGTCAATGTTACTCTCTCACTTCGTCCCAGCTTCCCCTTCCCCCTCCCCGTGTCCTCAAGTCCATTCTCTATGTCTGTGTCTTTATTCCTGCCCTACCCCTAGGTTCAACAGACCATATTTTTTTTTTAGATTCCATATATATGTGTTAGCATACAGTATTTGTTTTTCTCTTTCTGACTTACTTCACTCTGTATGACAGACTCTAGGTCCATCCACCTCACTACAAATAACTCAATTTCATTCCGTTTTATGGCTGAGTAATATTCCATTGTATATATGTGCCCCATCTTCTTTATCCATTCATCTGTCAATGGACATGTAGGTTGCTTCCATGTCCTGGCTACTGTAAATAGAGCTGCAATGAACATTGTGGTACATGACTCTTTTTGAATTATGGTTTTCTCAGGGTATATGCCCAGTAGTGGGATTGCTGGGTCATGTGGTTGTTCTATTTTTAGTTTTTTATGGAATCTCCATACTGTTCTCCATAGTGGTTGTATCAATTTACATGAGGTGAATGCATTTTGCCCATGGAACAGATGTGAGTTTTGGAGAGACCAGAGGATATACTGTACTGAGCTGAATTGTGTATTCCCAAAAGATACACTCAAGTCTTAACCCTTGGTACCTTTGAATGTGACCATATTTGGAAATAGGGTCATTGCAGATGTAATCAAGTTAAGATGAGGTCATACTGGCTTAGGGTGGACCCTAATCCAATGACTGGTATCCTTACAACAAGAGGGAGATTTGGACATAGAGACACATGGGAAAAAGTCCACGGGATGATGGAGGCAGATATTGGAGTGACGCAGCTATAAGCCAAGGAACACCAAGATTGCTGGCATCCTCAGGAAGCTAGAAGAGAGGTATGGAACAATTCTCCCTTAGACTTTTTAGAAGGAACCAACCCTTGCCAACACTTTGATTCCAGAATCCTAGCCTTCAGAACAGTGAGAAAATAAATAGAGAAGATTTTAAGCAGATAGAGACATAGTCCCACTTACAATCATTTGAAAATGATTACTATAGCTAAGCATGAAAAAGGGATTTTAGGGGAGCAAGAGTGTTGCTAGGGAGACAAGTCATTCCCCTGTGACTTCCTTACTGCTCCACGAAAGGAGGTGCTAGTGGCTTAGACAAGGGTGGTAGTGACAGAAATGGTGACAAGTGGTTGGACTCAAATATATTTTGAAGATAAAGCTGATAGGACTTGCTGGTAGATTGAAGTAGGGAGTGAAGGAAAGAGAGGGATCAAGAATGGCTCCAAGATTTCATATGGAGCCCTGGGTAGATGTTGGTTATTATTTGCTTAGTAGAGAGACTCAGAGAAGAGCAGGTTGGGGATGCCCAGAAGTTCCTAAGATTGAGCTACTCATCAAAGTTCCCATGGAAATGTCACATGGTAGCGTCCTTTCCTCAGCTAGTCCAGAGGGCAGCCAAGTGTCCAAAACTCTCACCAGCCTCCCAATGGGAGTCACCATGTGAAAAACTGCCTGAAGACAAACGCTGTGGAGAGACAGGGAACAATCTGATGACATTCCTTGAACCCCTAGACTCCATGCCTAAAGCCCATCCACCTCTTTAAGTTTTCATTACCCCTAGTCAACAACTTCTCCCTTTTTTATTGCTTAAATGTTTTTAATTTGGGCTTCTGTTATTTCCCCCCAAGAGAGGCTTTAGTACAATAAGAAATATAAGTCAGCAAACAGTATAATAGAACTGATGACATAGAAAAGTACTCCATACACTGATAAACTTTCTTAAAACAAAGCTTATAACTTATTTCCACCTGTTTTCAAGGGCAGGGTGGGGGGTAAAATTTGAGGTCATATAGGATTTCCTAAGCAAAACCTTTTTAAAACTCAGTTATTTCTTTCTTTGAAAAATGAGCCCCAAGCAAGCTGCTCTTCTGCTCTCCCTCGTCACCCAGACTCTCTCCCCGTGACACCGCCTCGTTCCCGCGGTCCCAGGGAAGCAGTGTTCCCTGGGCAGCTGCCTCTCTTTAAAGCTGACTCTCATTAGTTGCAGCCCACTGAGGCTTCAGAGTTAGGGCTCATCTGCCGACAGCTGGCTGGCGCTTCACACCCCAGGTCCTGCAAGCTGCGTCCTTGAGGCTTACAGCATTTCTCTGCACAGGAAGAGCGGGTGGCACTTGTTTCTGAGGCGCTGCTGGAGAGGAAGAGCGGGGCCAGGTTGGGAGTATTGTTAGCTTTGCCTTATTAATAAAATAGGGTTAATGATTTATTCATAGCTAGGACAATGCAGCTCTGCTCTGGAGGACAGCACAGAACTGTTGCATTACAGAAGGACAGCTGCTGGGGAAGAGGGGCGAGCCTTTGAGAACTGGTCTCGGGCTGTTTCTACGAGGCAGAGAGCAGGTTTATCTGAACAAGTCAGGGCTTGGAGGCAATTATTTGCATACTGCGACTGCTGCAGAATAAATGCTGGCGATAGAGGTCTCTGGAAAGATGCCCCCTTACTTTTCCACTTCTCTTCTAATGAGTGTTTGGTCACCTTCTTGCTTTATCCTCTCCTCCTCGGTACCTGGAAGATGCCTGAGTTTGTAATTCAAGATGTATTATCTGGAGAATATCAGTATAATACACATCTGGACGTGATCTCCATCAAAGGGAGCTCATCCCAGGAAGCAGAAGAGAGAAATGATATTTGGGCTTTTCTGGTGCTAGCCTAAGCATACACTATTTTAAAAGATTAAATCCTTTAAAATCACATCTCTTCTTTCCCAAATGGACTGCAGAAAGTGTTTTTATAAATAATTAGAAAAGAGTTTTAACATACTGCAGAATCCTGATAAATAACTGGGAGATATAATTTTTTTAATGCCAATTACTGTCATTTGTTAAGGACAGGGTAGATTTCTGTTCAACTATTTGTTGGATGATCAGTTTGGTCGGTGTGGTTCAGAGGGCAAGGTGAGGCAGGATTTGACAGTCTCCAGAAAAACAAAAGCAAGAGCACTCACTTCCCATCAAACCAAATCAGCCTTGGCTGGAACGGACAAAAATCAAATTTATTTACTGCTTTTGCTCTATTGCCCCCCTATCTGAGCCTCCATGGCCTCCCCTGAGACTTCAGGAGATTTAGATCAAATGTCAGAAAGGAGAGCTGGATTTTTGTCCCCTTTGGTGCCTGACTAGAGGGGAGAATTCAAGGCCATAGAAGGTATTGAAGATATCTCATTGTTGGTGTATATGCTTCCACACAGCGAGCCTTCCTGAGGGACTGCCCACCCCTCTGCTCAGCTTCCTCCAGAAGAGATCAAAGGTTTCAAAACATTTCCACCTTTACTAATTTTTAATGCCTCTACCAGACTGAGACTTGCCCACTGGAAAAAAAAAAAATCATGCTCGTTGAAACAGCCAAAAATAAAAGTGATCCTCTAACAGTAGCACATTTAACTTCCTCCATGACTACCAGCAGGAGCCAAGGCAGATAGCTTTTGCCAGTATATTAAGCCTTAAAAATGTCTTTGGGAAATGATCACACTGGAAATCAGAATATGTTTAAATATAATGCACGAAATTCAGAGTCTCCTTACAGAAGAATCAAAGTGGCTATCACCCAGATCCTTCCCTGTAACTTCTCCGGATCGTGGTCCCACCCTGCCCATTCCTTTCCTCTGCTCCTTTGCCCAGTTTCCCCCCAAAAGCCACCCACGAGGGTCCATGCGGGAGCCAGGAATGCAACCCCAGGGTTTGGTTTCCCAGGCCATCAGAAGATAACACTGCCTATCAGCCAAAATATAAAGCTTCCTGACTGCAGTTGCAGAGATTACAGCTAATTATACACTTCATGCTTCCTGCAAAAGATATATATTTTAAGCTGCTGGGCTGACTTTCTCCCTTGGCTGTATTTAAAGGTTAGTTTCTGACCTGCTTCCTGGTTTAATGGAATAGTTTAAATATTACAAATCATTACTTGATTCTAATAAATTATGTCTCCCCTGGCACCTCACAAAATCCTTATCATGCCAGAGGAAATAGTTGGAAGGAACAGGTCAGTCTCCATGATAAAAAACAGAATAGCAAACCACAGGGTTGTAGATTTGAGGATCCCCGGCTTCTTGGTGGTTGAAAGCATTTGGCCCTTGGCCTCACACTCACCCCAGCACCTGAGGTCTGTGGCTAAAGCAGCAAGAACTCCACTCCCCCACCTCACAGGATTGTTCACTCGGCTTAATTGTCAGCTCCTGCTAAGACCATGTAACATCTCATTTTCCCAGAGATTGTGGAAATGTTGAGCTTTGCTTGTGGCCAAGTTGAGTAGTTAAGTGTCTGGAGTTTCCTTCCTTGATAGGCAAATGCTGTGGATGGTCTGAACCTTCCTCTGTAGGATGTTGTAGGATAAATGAATTCCAGTTTCCAGTTCGAAGTGAAGATCTGGACTCAAACACTGTCTGTGTGTAATTGTGTGTGGGCAGAGGGTCTCATCCAACTTGGTGTATTTACAATATATTGCCCATCTTATTAAATAGAAGAAAGTAACCAAAACACACACATATGCAACAACAAAAGTGATATTCAAGGCATGCAAGAAAAGGGCACATGAAAAAAGCCCTTCTCGTGCCCCAGGAGCTAGAGGGAAGGGTTTCAAGTCTCTTGATTACAGCAAAGCAAAGAGAAGCAAGATAAGACTGTTGAGAGGTCAGCCTTGACAGCTAAGTGTTGAATTTTCATGTCTCTAGCTGTTTGACTAAGATATCTATGTGGAAAGTGAAAAACCCAAACACTTTTACAGATGATTTGTTTGTGTGGTACCAAATGTCCTGATTTCCCCTTTAGCGACTAGAAGATTTGAAAACAAAGTAACCACTGAAGTATCAACCATGGATCAGATCTCTCATTACATGGAATTTTCTTGCAGAATATTGAACTCTAAATAATGGGACTTTTGCAATAGTTGATAACCCATAATTATTTTTACAAAGGCTAAGCCTTGTGAATGTATGGGTTTAAGCTGCTGAGTTGATATGACTCACAGGTCTACCTTATTGCATGACCTATTAAAAAAAATCTCTTACACTGCCCTGTGCAGGTATTTCCACCTTAGAAACTAATTTGGTTTTTTTCTCAGGAGGTTCCCCCTTCAAAATCCGAAATCCTTGGTTCACCTTGGGAGGGGAAATTTATTGATTGTTTTCTAAGATGATGGGTAAGGCAAGGGTCTTAGTGAAATGGACTCAGTATCTATGCCTTGCAGAGAGGAGATGGTAAATGCAGAAATGTCCAACAGGGGCTGAAAGAGCTCCAAAGCAAGACTGGCCATCTTTGTAGCATGCAGTGTCAGGATCAGTTCTCTTATAGGCCATTGGCAAAAAGGAGACATGACCTCCCACTGGACAGATATTGGTCACTCCCAAATAAAAAGGTGAATACCCAAATGGAAAGTGAAAGTCCTTTTGTATGTGTGGACACACTAGTGTATATACTACACTAGTAAAATTAGTATTTGGAGGCTTTTGTTGTTAAGGTTGTCATTTCTGAAATTGAAAGAGAGAGAGCGAGCCAAAATGAAAAAAACAGAGACCTTGGAGTCACTTTCTCTGAGGCAAGTTAAGTGAAACCAAAACTCTACTAGGGATAGATTTGAGGGTAAATACAATAAAAGTAAAATCTAATTTTCAAGGGAGATCACATCTGAAAAAGATAAACGTCATGAAACTTGTTTTTGTTGTCGCTGTTGTTTTCATTGGGGAAAAACAAAATGACTCACAAATTCCAGTTTGCTTTGAAAGGAGACATATTTGAGGGGTGCTTCAGCAACTTCACAGTGCAGAAGGAAGGTTTTAACATAATATCTCCTTCAGCAAGCTAGTTTATCATACTCAACAGAAATGACAGCAGAAGGAAAAAAAGGATGGGAAACCATTCTGGGGTGAGCAAAGGGTGACAACAGGATGGGAAAATCCAGCTTCACCAAATATTTATTCATGCTTATAAAAACCTCAGTTAGCTATCTTCAAATGCTAAGTCTCTGCTGAAGAAAAGAAGCATTTGGAAATGCAACTTGGAAGTTGGTTGATGTCAGTTATTTTGCTGCATTGTTGATTAATGTAATTGAAGTATATATTACAGAAACAGAAAAGGAAATGTGACTTCTTCAGGGACCCATTAACTTCTCAAGGATAAAGTGTTTGAAGGTTCAAAGGCTTTGTTGAAGCTTATTTTAAATTTAAAATTTCCATTGCCAAGGGATTGATTACCATTCTTATATTAGCTTTGTCAAACACCAAGTTGATCTTAGTTCTTTCAAAGTTTTGTGGCACTTAACTGTTTTCAGAGCATTTTTTAAAGAGAAGCCTATCTTACAAGTTCTCCCAAGGACAGACTTGTTTTCCCTTTACAAGAACAGCAAGATGAAAATTTCTAAAGTCTTAAAAAGAGCAATTCCCACCCTCCCCATCTTTGGGATCTTGAAAGTCATTTCTGCAAGTCAGGTACAGCACCTCCTCATTCAAACACTTTCCCATATTAATTTCTGTTTGGCTTTAAAACATCAATTTATTTAAGTGGCTTTTTGCATCTGAAGCTTAGTTATGTTGTTTAGGGACCCCTCAGTCAGATTCGCTAAGCCTTTCTCATCTCTCCACCCCAGTGACTACACATAGTTCCTTTTATAACTCTCTGCTCTCTTCCTCTGATCACTGTCTAAGGCACTCGCATAAACACGGCCCTTCGAAAGTAAGCCAAGATGTCCCAAGCACCCGTCTTTACTTGTACTGTCCCAACAGTGAACTCGTTAGTTCAAGAAGTCAGACAGCAGCATTTCTGGATCCTTGGAAACCCAGCCAAAAAGAAATCCGTCATTTCATACAAGAGCAAGAACAGGAAGTATGCCATTAGGAAATCAAGGTTAAGATGGCACTGCCGTCCACCCAGATGAAGGTGGTCTGAGAGGGCTGTGAAGCCACATTAGAAGCGAAAGCATTATGACCCAGGGCTTTGCCACGGTAAATCGATGACAAGATTGCTGACATCCTAAGAGCGCTTCAACAGAAAGTCTTTCTTTCTTACAACGAGAAACGTATTTTTCTCCTCATCAATTTTGCTTTTCCCTACCCTTCCAGTGCTGACGCTACCGCATGGTACCGGGAGTGTGATGTCCAGCCAGCAGAGGGCGCCCTGTTGGGCTTCACCTCCCTCCGGGCTGTCTCCAGGTCATACATGGAGTTGCAGACGGACTGGGGCTCTCAGACCTTGAGAACTGTCCCTCCACAGCAGCACCCAAGCCTCGAGTCCATGCAGCTCTGAGAACTGTTTGGCCTTGGCTAACGAGGACACAGATCCTCTCATCTGGTGTGGGAGATTTTGCCTCAAGAAATGCTGTCACTCACATTGACTTTATTTTCAGTGTCTTTTCTATTTGAGCCCGATTTGGGGGATGACTGTCTGGATCCTATTGCAAATATCTGGAGGGCAGCTGCGGGCTGGGTCTGGGTGGAAGAAATATGACTTTGAAGATGCTCCCCTTCCCCCGATCCTCCCACAGTGGTGTATTCTAGGCCTGCTCCTTGTTCCACATCTTTGTCTCAGCCTTCTCCCTGCCAACCCCCCATCCCAGGCATAAACATACTCCAACTACCTGCTTCTGAATCCCCCAGCCCCAGAGAATTGGTAGGAGAATCTGGCCTGAAATGGCTTTAATGTGCGCCCAATCTCTAGCAACATTTGCTTATTAACTAGCTCTCTACCTCTTGGCTGAAAATAGTGAGGGGTGTGTGTGTGTGTGTGTAAATAGGTGAAAATGAGTGGTGAAGACATTTGGGGACTGGGGTGCATGGGGAGCAGTTTCCCATCACGTTAAAGTGCGAGTGGCGCTGATCCACTGATGTACACAGACAGCCAAACGCCCACAGGTGGGCCCTTAATAAAGGCAATGGATGATGGTGATGATGATATGAACTGGGGAGGAAGAGAAAATATGATATGGAAACACAAAACAGAGGCTACAGTTGCACTGATGCTAAAAAATATCCCCAGTGGGTGGCTGGTGGGCAGCATGGAGAAACACTTAAGGGGGCTGGACTTTGCCTACACAGTCCAGCTAAACACCCCCTCCTGGGTATCACATTCCAGTCTGGTGAGCACTGGAGGGGGGCTAAACTGGCCCTCTCATGGGCAATTCAGAGGTGCTGGGTTTTTACATCATTTTTAAACTTTGCAGGTCAGTTTCCTCTATACCTAAGAACCTGGGGACACCCTCGGCATTCTCCACTCTCAAAGAGCTTTCCTCTGCGAGGAGCTGCAAGAATAGAGCTGGTGAGTGGCCTCTGCTCATTGCTTTTGATTAATGGTAAGAGGGTAAATGCATTGGCAGGGACTTCCCCCTCCCCATTTCTTCAGCATTCAACAAACACAGACCAACCTCCTCATCCTAGGGTCAGGCACTGTCCTAGGCATTCAGGATACAGAGGAGTAAGTGGTCCCTGCCAGGAGTTGAGGATGTAGGTTGTATTGTCACCATTTGGCAGATGACAAAACAGAGTAGGAAAGGTTAAGTGGCTCAGAACCAGGGTTTCCTAAAATCAGAATCTAGTTTCCTAATAACTTCACTAGTTACTCAATTTGAGAATTCGAAGGCTACAAGAGACTTTTATGCTTTTCACGGTCATTTCTCCTTCAGGGGAGGAGACACAGAAACCAACCTAGGATACAACTCTCCCCCATCATTATCTCCATTAAATGGATGGAGAATCTGAGCTGGAGTGGTTGTGACCTGGCCAGTCATACTCTGCTGCCAGGGCCATGCTACTGCTATGTCTCTACCAGTTTGTTCAACCCCAGTCACCTTTACAGACAGGCCTAGCTCCACCTTTCAATACCGTCCTAGACCACTGAATGCTGCTGATGGTGAATAAGAGCATGGCTACAGTGCTATATGAATATCAACCCTGCAGATGTGGTTTTCACCACTGCAGTGTAGTAGCTGAGAGCATAAACTTGTGAGTCAAACAGACCTGGATTTGAATCACTATTACCATATTTTAAATTTGAGGAAACGGAAGCATATAGAGTTTGTTACTTGCCCAAGATCACATAGCTTGTAAGTACAAAAACCATGCCAGGGTGTGACCTGTTCCTGTCTTACTCCAGAACCTACTCTTATTTCACTCTGGGATGCTATCTACCCACATTAATCCCAGCATTTATTGATAATAGGAACTATTCAGTAGGCATTTCCTATGTGTCAGAAACTATACAAAGCCCTGTACATATATTGTCTCCCTGAATTATCTTCCATTTTTCTTTATAATTACCTCCATTTTATGGAAGAGGGAAGGAGGCCTAGAGAGATTTAATAATGTGCCACAGCTAGTAAGTAGTAGAACTCAAACTGGATCCCAGTATTGGGATTGTCTGACTCTGAAGCTCATTTTTTAAGCACTATGTATGTTGTTTAGACAAGAGATCTGGAAAGGACTGATGGATTGGTGTCATATTTAAAATTTCCTTTCATCACTGGGTACAAGTTTCCATCACTGCCTTCTTGGATACAGAAGAACTGAGTGTTCGGTTTAGAAATGCAGGTTAGTGATTAGTAGCACAGGAGAAACAAATCTACAGAAACACAGGCCCTCAAGTCTTTGATTTAAGAGGAACCTTTCAGATCATGTAGTCCAACTTCTCTTTTAGTTCAGAAAGTGGATGTTTTCATATCCCTGCCAGATGGAGGAGATCCCATACCTAAAAAGGAGAGTTCCAGCCCGGATTATCTAAAATGTATTTTTTCTGAAATTTGATTTACTTAGAAGAGCCAAGATACTGAATATCAGATTGGGTTTATTAATACTGATAAATGTGGTGTTATTTTTAATTAGCCTTGACTTCCAAATGGATATCATACTGTGCTTTTCTGTGTTTTCTATGCTTTTAATATATATATATATATATATATATATATATATATATATATATATATATATATATATATAATCACTCCCACAATTCGAAGAACTGCTATTTTTAAAGAGAAATGAACAAATCACATTTCATTAGTATTAAATGGTGAGGTGGAAACATCATAGGCCTCAGGGTTAAACAAACCTGGCTGTTGAATCCCTGCTCTGTTCCTTATAATTTGTGTGGCTTTAGCCTCTTTTTCACCTCTCTGAGCCTTGGTCTCCATCTGTCAATGGTGTTTCTACCTACCTTCCAAGACTGTGTGAAAATTAAATGAGATATTGGTGTAAATCACTTGTTAGATCCCTTCCCTCCTTTCCCCTTTTATTCTTTTCACCAGTTAAAAGTACAGCTTTCAGGGGGCGAGGGCAGCTTGGGATGGGGCTGGGGAAGGGGGAATGTTATACTGAAGTTCCTAAAAGTGTTTAGCAAATGATGCATCACAAAGTCCTAAGGTTCTTCCCACAGTGTCTTGGGATGACAGCTAATGAACTCAGAAACATAAAACAGATAAAAAGGAAGTTGGACAAGAAGGAGGAGGAGGTAGCTGAGATACAGTAAGAAAACATTTCAAGATTCTATAGCATTATAATTTAAGTTCTCATCTGCATCTCATTATCTTAATAATCCAAAACAACAGCCCTTCAATGTCTCCCACAGAAGGAGGATGGGAAATGATTTTTCTGGACAGGGTCCCCAGCCTCTCCATCACGTTAGATATTATTTCCAAATGTTGAGTGTCAAGGGAGTGTTTCACATTCTCCTAATCATTAAACAGTTTGGCTCTCTTTGGGGACGGGATGAGTTTAGCAACCCACAGAGCAGCCTCCTAGAATAGACTTCTCTGGAATTCCAAAACTCCAACAGGAATACAGCGTGGTATGTGGAGGCTCTGTAAGAAGTACTTTATCCAAATCTGCATCCTCCTTTTGGGGTCTACAGACAAAACTCAGTTCAATAGGCCATGTAGGATTTATTTCATTTTTTTTCTTCTGGAAAATATAATGATATTTGAGAAGTATTTACTTTGAAATATTTCAAACTTACAAAGGAGTTGCAATAATAGTACAAGGGATCTTATATGCCCTTCACACAAATTCCTCAAATGTTAACGTTTATAGCACAGATGTTTTAATTATTGTCTCTCTAATTATATATAATTATTATCATTACTGTTTCCTAAAACCATTTGAGAACAAGTTACAGATATGAAGCCTCTTTACCCCTAAATATTCAGTGTATTTCCTAAAAATAAGGGTACTTTCCCACATAAACATGGTACAATTATTATAATCAAGAAATTAGTGGTGCTACAACACTGTTATCTAATCCTTGGACCTTATTCAAATTTCACTGTTGTCATAACAATAGACTCTATGACAAAAGGATGCAATACAGAATCAGACATTGCCTTTCATCTCTTTAGTCTCCTTTAATCTTGAACTCTTCCTCTGTCTTTGTCTTTCAGGACCTCGATAATTTTGAAGACTATAGGCCATTTATTTTGTGAATGCCCCTGAATTTGGATGTGTCTGATGTTTCCTCATAACTATTTTCAGGTTATGTATATTTGGCAGGAATATCCTCGGAGATATGATGGCTGTTTCTCAATGGATCATACCAGGAAGCACCTGATGTCAATTTGTCCTATTTTACCGTCCTAATTTGGGATTGTTGTTCTCTTTGTAATTAACTAAAATCTTGTAGGAAAATACTTGGAGACTATTGAAACATTGTCTTTCTCCTCAAACTTTAACTCACTAGTTTTATCCTTTAAACTAATTTAGAACTTTCCCCTTTTTGTAACTTTTGGCTAAAAAAATAACAAAGTTGTACTATTAATTAAAGTTCATGTCCCCAGAAAGGCAAATGTAAGAAGGGTGCACTTTGAGATACACGAGGCTGTCCCATGACAGAGCCCAGATGCCCAGAGACCAGGCTTGCGTTCTCTGGTGTCTCTAAGGTCCCTGTGTCTTTTAACAATTCCTTCCACTCCCCCTGGGAGAGAACTCTTTCAAACAGTCCTCCAAGCTGGGGCTGGGACAAACTGGCCCCCTGCCAGCCTCCAGAGAATCTCCCATGCCTGTCTTACTCCCATCCCTGAGACTGCAGTCTGGTGGCTTGTGTTGGGGGCTTTTTGCAGAGCTTTTGTCTTTTCGAGTCTGTGGATCTCTTTATGATGGCTTCTTACTGTTTACACTGGAAATTGTTAGCTTTTGCCTCTGGCAGGGCCCTAAGCTCCGAGCCCCGTGTCTGAACTGGTAGACTAGAGTGGTGACGCAAGTTGGGGGACCATCAGAAGGGCAAGGAGAAGGCCCCACCACCACGTGAGAGCTCAGGCTCTTATTCTTCAAAAGACCCTATGCAAATGCAAACAGCTTGAGAGAAGCTGTACCTTAAGCACGGCAAACAGGTCTCCTCAGGAGCCCTGGTCCCATTTGGGGATCTTCCCACCTCAGTCCCAGGTGTGCTCTCCCTTTCCTTTCCCCTCTACTCCCACACAGGACACAAACTTGGGGTTGGCCTTTTCCTCTCAGGTCCTGCTTTCTTATTTTGAAACAAATGGAGAAAAAATTAAAAAGAAGCAAAATGGCATTCTTTTCTGTCTACCTAGGGTCCAGTGAAGATTTTAAGTGCCAAAGCCTGCAGCACCTGCCATGGTCACTTGGACGGCCAGTGCTGGAACTGCTGAGCCCAGCCTTGGTAGCCGCAGCCACAGCCCACTCCAGAAGAAGCCAGATGCTTGCTTGCTTGCTTCCTTCCTTCCTTCCTTCCTTCCATCCTTCCATCCTCCCCCCTCCCTCCTTCTCTCTGTCCCTTTCTTTCCTCTCTCCCTCCCTCCTTTCTTTCTTCCTTTCTTCCTTTCTTTTTCTTTCTTTCTTCTTTCTTTTTCTTCCTTCCTTCCTTCCTTTCTCTTTCTTTCTTTCTTTCTTTCTTTCTTTCTTTCTTTCTTTCTTTCTTTCTTTCTTTCTTTCTTTCTTTCTTTCTTTCTTTCTTTCTTTCTTTCTTTCTCTTTCCTGCTCCCCTCCCCCATCTTCCTTTCTTTTTTAAGAAATCCATGATATGAATTGAAGTACAATAGGTAGTTTTTAAATTTGAGATATAGTTCACATACCATACTGTTTGCCCATTTAAAGTGTACAATTTGATGGTATTAGTATATTCGCAGAGTCGTGCAACTATAACCACAATCAAATTTAGAACATTTACATTGCCCCAAAATGACAGACGCTGTTTCTTGAGCAGTATTTGCCCATCTTTCGTTCTCTTCCTGGACTTAACTATTCAGTCACTATCTTTCAGAAGAGCTGTGCCTGCAGTGGGCTCTCTGAGAAGACTTAATTGATGGCAGCTATGCAGTTGGGTTTCCTTCCCTAGGGAGCACTAACGTGAACTTTGCTTAGTAAATTTTGATTTAAATTTCTTCTGACTTGTTCCCTGGAGAATCATGAATGGGTTATTCTTGGGAAGTGACAGGATTATGGGAATCATCTTTTCTAGGATTTACAGTTTTAGTAGCACTTTCATATACACAATGTTATTTTATTCTCCCAAACAGCAGTCAGAAGTAAAAATAACAATAGAATTCACTTATTAAGTGCTTATTCTGTGCTTGGCAACTCTAAGTAGTTCCCATACATACATTAACTCATCTAATCCTCAAGCACCAGATGAGACAGGGCTCTGGTAAAATTAGCCAGAAATGCAGAGAGGTTAAATGATGACAAGCCCAAGATCGTAGAGCTGGTAAGGGCAGAGTTGAGATGTGTGCATATGCAGTTTGATTCCAATCTGAACTCTAAATACCACTCTTAATTGCCTCTAGTGTTCCCATTTTGGAAGCAAGGACTGAGGCTTTGAGAGGTTATACGTTATTAGAAGAACTAGTTAGGAGCTGAATACAAGTATTTGGACCCCAAGCTTAATGCTATAATGAGGTAACATGCCTCCTCCATCAATGACTTAATTCAGCATCTTGCCAGGTACACAGAATCAAGTCCTTCAGCTAAGCCAAACAAACAAACAAAAAGAAATAGAAAATATTTCTTGTTGAAGCTTCATCTCTTAAACTGCAGTGTCGTTATTGTGACATTATAAGATTGGCTATACTTTTGGTGGGCCAGAAGCATTTTTCAAATCAATCTCCAAGGCCAGTTTTTCCTTCCTATTTGTGCCTCCTTTTACAACCTCTCTTGATTTCTCTTTCTCCGTGTTTCCTATTCACAAACAGGGAATGAGCCACATGGATTTAATAACCAGAGCATTGATTCATGTAGACTTTCATCTAATCAGAAAGAACAGTGGCAGGTCCAAGAACTCATTTGATTGTATATCTTTTTAAAAGAGTTGACACACATGTCCTTTAGAGTAGAGAGAAAATAATAAAATTTAAAAAGCAAAAGCCAGCTCAGACCTGCCAGCTGCAATGATCGGTTACACAGAAGAGATCCATGGAATTCTGAAGCCATTTGGGTTTTGTTATGTTTGCTGAAACAGCACCAACTGTGATCTCTACTGCTTTAAACGGTTTAATGACTTTTGGATAAGCCTTCAGAGTTAAATGGTTAAATCACCAAATGCTCCAAAAAATAATTATGCAAACAATTTTCTGGCTAATTATCTAACATGAACAGAAGCACACAGCTGCTAAGATATGTAATTGCTGTTTCATCAGGGCTGGCTGTTGTATATACACGGTTCCTTTACTGATCTCAGTGTGGTTTGGTGGGAGGCCACTAACATAATATCTCATTAAATGAGCAAGTTAAAAGTCCCAGCTCTGGTCCAGCTAGTCACTCACTTTGATTCTTTTTTTAAGGGAATGGATTAAATCAAATCCATCCATAGTGGACAAGCACATAACTAGTATGTACATTTGTGTGGTATATCTAAGTCTTGGACATGTATATTTAAATGTCCAATGTGGATAAATATAAATATTTTAACTTACTGGACATAAAAGGTACATATAGAAAACTTGCACATATCATAATTGTCCAGTTTACAAATGAGCACTCTCATGTAACCAGCCCCCAAAGCAAGAAATGGAACTTCACCAGGACCACAGAAGCCTCCTTTGTCCTTCTAATTTCTACTCCCTCCAAGGGTGGCTACTATCCTCACTTCTATCAACAGAGATTAATTGTACCTGTTTTGCACTAAATTTAAATGAAACCATACAACGTATACCCTTTGGTGCCTAGCTGCTTTCACATAATACCATGTTTGTAAAATTTATCTATATTGTTGCAATTTGTTCAATTCTCATTGCTGTATAGCATCTCATTGTGTGAACACTACAATTTAACATTCTACTGTTAATAGGTCTTTGGATAGTTTCTGGTTTGGGGATATTATGAATAAAGCTGCTATAAATATTCAGCACATCACTTGGTAAACATATCCATGCACCTGGGTCTATACCTAGGAGCAGAATTGCTGGGCTGTATGGTGTGTGTATCTTCAGCTTTAGTAGATGCTGCCAAACAGTTTCCCCAAACAGTTGTGCCAGTTTTCACCCCCACCAGCACTAGAGGGAAGTTGGGATGAATGTTGTAAAGAATTCTAACTGATGCTTGCTAAATTTTAAAGGATGGTGTGGAGTGAGGAAGAAGAGTGAATGGTAGGTCTAATGGAAAGTGGTCCAGAAATATGGCCTTGTGAGGAAAGGATAAGGTTGGAGAAAGAAGCCTGGTGGAAGAAGCAGTCACGTTCAAGGTCATTTGATAGATAGGAGAAGACTCCATGGATGTTTATCACCCACTCTGTCGTCTTCTGTAGTATGTGACATGGTCCTAGAGAATCACCTCAGGCCTTTCTTCCTTTTCTCTTTAGTCCACGTGGCATGTGCTCAAGGGCCGCTCAGGTCTGAAGGCCACTCTGGAGACTTGGGGATGCCCTCCCTCTCACCTGGCTGCCCACGCTGCGGTATATGTATACTTAGCACAGACATCTGGCCCCTCTGATGCTAGGGGAATGAAGGATGAGAAGTGAGGAGCAGAGAAAGAGAAATCAGAGAGAACAGAATGAAAATCTGAGTCGAGCCCAGTTATCTGGTTGTGTAACTTTAAGCAAATCACTCAAATCCTCTCATGGCTTTGTTTTCCTCAGCTACAAAAAATTGAAGGCAACAATTCTTAACTCACTAGGTTTATTTGATGATCAAATGAATTAAAAAAGAATATATATGGAAATGTTTTGGAAACTTTAAAAAGAAAACATTTGCTGTCTTTTCCAAAGGGTATTATTATTAATACTCAAATCATCACTTTAAATAGAAATGTATCTCCAAGAAGCGGTATCAGTTCCATTTTGCTATTCAAATTTGCTATTCAAATTTATTGCGTTAACAGAATAAGAAATAATCCTTCTCAGTAACGTTAACAGGAGTTACAAACAAAAATGTCTGAAATAGTGGCATTTACCCAGGATTACCCAGAATTCACTGGGTTCAGTCATCCAGACCTCCATCCAGACTTGCATAGATTAATTAATTATTTTAACAAACATATGTTTATTGAGTATGTACCCTTTTGTTTTAGGACGATTCTAGGCAGAGATTCACAACAGGATTCAAAGATGGACTTCAACGGGTCCCTGAACCTTCTGATTTTATATGGAGAGGAATGTGGGGGGTGACTTCTGTCATCAGATTCTCACAGAACTCTGAAAAACCCACCCTCTCCAAAAATAAGGTTAAGAAGCACTGTTTCAGGGATTTGTAGGATAAAGAAATATGAACTCTATATAAAATAATATGTTATTATTTATATAAGAACTTCAAATTAAGTTGACAATAGACTCCCCATTAGCAATAATAGATGCCACAGAATAACAGAATAATATCTTTAAAATGCTGAAGAAAAATAAATATTAACTTAGAATAATATATCAAGCTTGATTATTATTCAAGTGTGGGGTGAAATAAAGAAAGACACTTTGAGAAAAAAACAAAAAACAAAGATTGAGAGAGTTTACCAACTTTAGACCCTTGTCAAAATAACTATCAATAAATATTACCCAAGAAACAGGGACTTTAAGTGTAGAGTAAAAATGTAAGAGGGAATCATGAGCAAAAAATATTGTGAACATGGTTGTAAATTTAAAGAAGCGTTGTCTTAAAAAAATCAATTAGGGCATTGTTTAAACAACAAGAAACTAAAATGCTAGATGACAATAACATGGACCAAGGGAGTGGGAGAGGCTGAAATTATAAACTCCAAGTTCATTGTATTATTCAGGAGGAAGATAGAGATAGGCTTAATTTAGACTTTAAGCAAGTATGCCTTTTAAAATTTAAGAGTAATGCTCAAAGAATAAGGGAAAATGTAATTTCAAAACAGGAACATGCAAAAGAAATGATTAAAGAATTCTAGAGTGATCTAATACGAAACAGGAAGAAAAAAAAATATATATATATGCTAAGAAAAAACAAAACATAGTAAAAAAAGTCTAGATATATTAGTAATCTCAGGAAATGTAGACAGATTAAACTGGTTTGTTCAAAAGTAGAGATCAGATCATTTTTAAGAAACCCAGTCCATTATGTGCTGTTTACAAGAGTTGTACCTAAAACATAATGATGCTTTAAGATTAAAGGGATGAGAGAAGATAAAACAGGTAAAGAATAATATTGCTGGAGAAGCAATACTAAGGCAAAAAAAGCATCATTTGGAATAAAGTCATGATATAATCACTGAAGAGCAGTTCACAGGGAAGCAATAGTAATGCTGAATCTGTATGTTCTGAGCAAAACAGGGTCCTGGCCTATAAAATAAATTTGACAAATCTCTCTTAATGGGAAATATTTCTGCATGCCTCTTTCATAAACTGATCATAAGCAGTAAAAATTGATAAAGATATAAACATTTTGAACAACACAAGTAACTGGCCAGACTTAAAGGAGACCTGTATAGAAGAAGCCTGTATTCCTCACATAGAGAATTCACATTGTTTTCAAGTACACATTAAAAATACTGACCACAAAAGAAGTCCTAAGAAATACCAAAGAATTGAGAACACTGACCACATTCTCTTTCTATAATGCAATTATATCAGACATCAACAACAAAACACCCCCCCACAAAATACCCCATATATTTGGAAATGAAAATCATCTTATAAATATTCATGAATCAGAGAAGAAATAATAATGGAACTTATGAAATATTTAGAACTGAATGACCACAAATCACTACCTAGAAAAACTTGTGGGATGTCAGCATAGCCTTAAATTTACATTTATTAAAACAATGTGGAAACCGCAATGATAAAGCTAGGCAACGCTATTGTGGAAGAGGAGAAGATCGGGGAAGTTTTCAAAGGAGGAATGTCCGATCTGAGAATTTAAAGATAGGGAAGAAGAAGAGGTAGAGGAGGAACCTGGAGGAGAATATTCTTGGAAAAAAAGAAAAATCAGCGGTAAATTATAAATAAGAAGGAGCTATTGTGCCTAAAGATAGTTACATTGGGTTTGTTGGAGGCTTGTTTTAGACATACCCTCTGAGTTTTGTTACACAAAAAAATTCCTTTAAAGTTAAAAGAGAAAATTCTTAAAGTAATAAACCTGTAATTGGATTGGCCATTTATAGCACAAAATAATTGGTTTGAAAGTTATAAGGAGTTTGGAGCAGTTTCATACACCATTAGGTGGTAATCCCTGAACCAGCAGTAGGAAATGGTCCCTAGAAAAAGATACTGTGAAGAAATTAGGATAATTGACATCAAAACTACATACTGGGGTTCCAATTCCTGCAAGGGAAGAATAGCTTTTTATTGGATTAATGCTTCTGCAGATACTAGACAAAATATAAAAAAGAGCTGTTGGAAGGCACTGAACAGTGACCAGAAGTAGGCAGAAACAGGGAAGCATTTGGCCCATGAAAGAAGGGAGTTTGTCCTCTGAGGAGATTCCCAGGCTGCACGCTACACAGGGTGCTAGAGCTTAAGCAAAAAAACCCACTGTCTTTTTTGCCTGAAGGGTCAGAGGAAAGAGTGTGGGATAAATAGAATGGTTGGAAATGGAGGGTGTGGATCCCAGAAAGGAGGAAGCCATGGTAAAGGAGGGGACTAGACTCTGCATATAAACTCCCTTCAAAACCATAACTGACTTCTGAGCAGTACAGGCACAAGTGGGATTCCAAATATCCCAAGGAGAAAATGACATCTAGGCAGCTGAGAGAGCTGAGGAAAGACTGCTGCTGCTGGAACCACAGAGGAAACTGCAGTTTGAGTCTTGACAAGTTAGAAGAGCTTGGTAAACTCTTTGGACTTGCCATCGAAACACCAGAGAGACCTTAAGAGTAAAGACCATATAACGGAATTAATGGGTTTACTCTAAAACTAAGGAAAAATGAAAATAGATCCAGTAGAGCATAAAACCAAGCCAACAAAAGTTTATGGTGATCTGTTAATAATTTGACTGCTTGCTGGAACAAAATTTGACACTCTTCAGGATAAGATTACAGGATATGGAGTCTCTCCAATGTATCATTGTGACACACAGCCAAGAGAAAAATCAATCAGTAAAAACAGACTGGTAAGTGCCCCAGATATTGGAATTATGGGATGGGAATTTCAGGAGAGAATTAAAGACTGAAAAGGAACCAGATGGAAATCCTAAAACTGAAAAATACATTATCTGACATTTTAAAAAATCTTAAATGAAAATTAACAGCTTATAGAGAAAAAAAATTTTTTAAACCACGAAACTTAAAGGCAGACCAATAGAAATTATCCAAACTGAAATGCAGAGAGCAAAAAGATTGGGAAGAGAATGAACATGTGTGTCAGTATCAGGTGACCTCATACAGGTGTAAACTGAGTTCCAGAAGGAGAAGAGAGAAATAATAGAGAAAGAAAAAATACTTCAAGAAATAATGGTTCAATATTCTTTTAATGGTTCAATATTTTTAAAGTTGATTAAAAAATAAATTTAGCATCCCATGGATCAAAGATGTTGAATGAATCCCAGTGGATAAATATTAAGAACCCCAGCACAATAAACACTAAGATAACCACATCTTGGAACATCATAGACAAACTGCTGAAAACCAGAGATAAAGAAAAAAATCTTAGCACAGTCAGGGAAAAAGACACATTAAATATAGGGGACAATGATTACAGTAACTGCTGACTTCAGAAGCAGTGACAGCCAGAAGATGATGGAAGGACATCTTTTAAAACTTATCATCTAGAATTTTATATCTAGGGAAATATCTTTAAAAATTAAAGTGAAATAAAGACAGTTTTAGGCAGATAAAAGCCGAGAGCATTTGCACTTGCAGAACTGACTACAAAAAAGTGCTAAAGATTCTAAATGTCTAAATTAAAAAAATTTTTAATCTAAAATGCTAAAAATTATTCAAAGGGTAAATAAGTTGGAAATTCAGACCTATAAAAAGAAAGTATGAGTAAAAGTAATGGTAAATATGTGGGTAATTATAAAATACTACTTTCTCTTTTAAAAAAAAAATCTCTATAAGTCAGCTGATAAATAATTTATCGTGGAGTGTTATAACAAATGTAGCAGTAAAATATTTGATAACAATAGCACAGAAAAGGGCCAGGGTATAAAAGGAATTGTACTGTTGCAAGTAGTACAATATTAATTCAACATAGACTGTGCTAGGTTAAGGATGTATATTGTAATTCCCAAGAAAAGATATAAAGTATAGGAAAAAAAGCCAACAGAGGAGAATATTGAATAAAATACTAAAAATTCATTGATTATCACAAAAAATAACACAGGAAAAAGGAAACAAAGAACAGAGGAGGCAAAAATAAATAGAAAGATAATAGACTTAAACCCAATTATATCAATAATTAGATGAAATGTGAATGGATTAAACACTCCAATTAAAAGGCAGAGATTATCAGACTGGGAAGAACAACAACAAATAAGACCCAACTATATCGTTTATAGGAGAGGTACTTTAAATATAAAGACACAAGTTGAAAGTTAAAGGATGAAAAAAAATATACCATGTGCAAAATATGTGTAAGCCATATTAATATCAAAGTTGACTTCAAGACAGAATAAAGAGAGAAAAATATTTTATCATAATGAAAAAATGAACCAATTCATCCAGAGTTGCAATAATGGTAAATGTGTATACATCTACTAACTAAACTGCATATAAAATTGAGTTGAGTGGCAAAGTTGTCCCCCATTTTTTGTGGGAGAGCACCTATCCTTTTTGTGGTTGTTGCATACCCAGGAATGATGAGAGTAGAGATGGTTTAAATAATGATTACAAGGAGTGTAATGGTATGTGTAATGTAGCTGAATGGTATGCTTCTTCCTGCCATGAAACTGTATTTGGATTTCAGGTGGCAACTGTTTGTTTCTTTTTTAACTTGAAAATTTAAAATGTTACTCTTTTTATGGATATAACCCCAAGTGCATGAAATATATTTGGTGATCTCCTTTGCACACTTCTCTAAGCAGGAGTTGTGACTTTGAAAATAAGCTGGGTCAACAGCCCAAGGTAGTCTATGTCATGGCCATAATGTCTCTTGTGGTGAGGCCATTCCTTTGGTGTTTCTTTCTGTGTGTTGGGCTACAGTTGGTCCCACAGATTGCTGAAATCCTGGCATTAGAGACAGCAATCAGTATGCAGTCTTTTTGCTTTACCATAATAATCACATGCATGACAACACATTGAGTCATCCCACTATTCAACATTTCCCAAAGTTTCATTTGCCATGAAGTTGTTTGGGACTCAGAAATAATTGCAAATTATAGGAAGACTATCATATTGACCCAACAAAATGAACAAAAGGAGACCTTCAGGAAAGGAAAGAGAGAATCAGAGATTCATTAAATTCAGAAGGATCCCTGTCAGTCATCTCGAAGAGCATTTTATAAATTTAATGAACATAAAAATCATCTGCGGATGTTGTTAAAGTGCAGATACCCAGATCCCATCCCCAGAAACTCAAATTTATGATCTGAGATGGGACCCAAGAATCTAAATTTTTAACAACTTCTCTGTGCAAGTAGACCTCAGATTACAATTTGAGAAACACTGATCTAGTTTCAACAGATCAGACATGACAAGTAGTTTCCAGCATCTGCTTGAACCTCCAGCCATGGTGAGCTCACCACCCCACAAAGCAGCCCCATTTCATTTTAGCAAGTTCTGCCTTGTTCTGAGCCCAAGTCCACCTCTGCCTCCTTTATCTTCAGGCTCTTCCCTCTGAAGCTACACAGAATAAGTCATATATCTCTCCTTTTATGATGACCCTTTATATTTTTAATATAGTTATTGGGTCTCCTTAATACTACTAGTTACTTCAATAGTTTCTAAAATGGTATTATATCTAGACATATCACCCATCTTTATGATTGTAGTGTGTGTCTTAAAATGCAGTATCAGACCTGATAAACACATTTCAATTTATCCTCACAATTGTAAAGCTCAGTGAAGGTCATTACTTCCCCTGGTTTGCCTTCATGGGTGTTTGTTTGTGTGCTTGTTTTTAAGAATTATACTACTATACAGGTAGTATAATTTATCCAACTTTGTCCTTTTAAAACAATGTTTTGGCTATTCTAGGCCCTTGGTATTTCCATATAAATTCATAATCAGCTTATCAAGTTGTCCAAAAGAGCTTGTTGGAATTTGTTTGGATTCCACTGAACCTATACATCGATTTAGGTAAAACTGACGTTTTAACAATTTTGATTCCTATGTTTCATGAACACAATATATCTCTCCATTTATTTAGGTCTTCTTGAATTTCCTTCTGCTATGTTTTATATTTTTGAAGTGGATCCCTAAGTATTTCACATTTTGATGTTATTTAAAATGTTAAAATTAAATTTCCACTTGCTAATTAAATTTCCAGGTTGCTAATATA